>NC_138347.1:129064837-134699837 GCF_046562875.1 Panthera onca | reverse complement strand
CATTCGTATGAAAAGCACCTTTTCTAGGCAAATGTTGATTTACTAATAGTGATGGATTATATATATATATATATATATATATATATATATATATATATATATATTTATATTAACGTTTGTTTCAGTGTACCTGCTGGAGAGAAGGTACACTTTTTTGGGTATTGTTTTTCTTTTATAATACAAAAGACTACTTTTTGAAGTAAAAGCTTTGTAGGCTAGTTGCTGAATAACTTTGGGAGTATTTTCAGAAAGAGAAATGATTGCCACCAGGTACACTTGTTTCCTGCTGTGTGAAATTCTAACACTCTATGTTGGAATATGTCCTATATCGAGTTTTATAGTTACGTGTTTTAAATCTTAGCCAACTTATTTTAAAAATTTTTTGTTTTGAAAAATTGAAAAAAAGTAAAAGAAGAACTTGACAAGATTGTAAACTTGTCAGCCACATTCCTCACATCTTGTTCTCCCGAGCAAAGTGAGGAGATGGAAGAATTGAGGTTTCATACATGTCTCATTACACATATTGCAGTGAACAGCTAGAGAATCGTATCATGAAATCAGCTAGTCTCACGTGCAGTGTGATCAGGTTGTTACTATGGTAACATTTCCATTTGTGGGTTTTTGTAGAGTTAAAATTTGTAGTCATCACGTGACACCACCATTGGCTTTTGATTTTGCATGTAAATAAATCACTATACTACCTGCATGCTATTAAGTAGCACCAGTCATAGCACTTAACTACCACCCATACACTCTAGGCTAGGGAATCAAAAACAGAAAAATGAAAGAAATGTGAAATTACATTTTAAGACTGTCCTGACGTTGCTGCTAAAATGTTAAATGTTTCTTTAAAGGAGTAAGAGCATTGCCAACTAGTTGCTCTCTACGATGCCTTCATTTTGTAAGTATGTGATATGAAACTGGTTAGGCATGGTAGCAGTAGGAGGTAAGGAGGGCTTTAATTTATCAGCTAAAGGGGTGCTAAATAACCAAAACAGAAGTAATGACCCTTCTGAGACTGAGAAGGTTCATTTGAAAGCAGTCCTCTTTCATTTTAACCTTATTAACTGTTTGACATTTGTTCTGTTTCCAGACATTCAGAGTTGTCCTGCTCATTTCACTTCTGATTATAAAATCAGACTCTAATATCTTAGATTAACTTGGATTAAAATAGCCTATAATGTTCCCTTGTATCAATTACTGTATTCTAGTAAAGATTCCTACTGTTTTTGTTTTGTTTTGCTTCCTAAAGCCCCCTGCTGCTGTTGATTACACCTAGATCTGCTACTGATTGGAACTGTTAAAAGGCAAAGATAGTGTGGCTGGTTGCTGAATCATTTAATTGTAGGGCTAATAAGAGATGTTCTATCCGCGACCTGAGAGAACTAGCGACACTAGAATATTACGTATGAAGAGGCCAAGGACTATTCTTCTGCACTTTAATAAGTTTTGAAGGTGTGAAATTTATTTACTTGTAACATAATAAAGGAATATCAGTAGCCTCGTTGGCTTCTGAAACTGTGTAACTGAATTCTGTTGAGGAAAAGAAAAGGGAGGAGAAATTCTAGAGAAAATTTAGTGCTAACAATTATTTTTCCCTGGGAAATGACTACTGTTATCAAAATAAAACAAATGGAATAACTATATAAAAATGTTAATTCAGTAGGTGAGACATTTGATAATAAAATGGCAGGAAATTCAAAGTTAAATTGTAATTTGTAATTGAGGCCATATGTGTAAGCCCAATGCACAGTATGGAATGAAGTTGTATAAGGCGTAAGCTCCCCATGAGAAGTTTACATACAAGTTTTGGAATCTAGGGATAGGGTTTTTGTGATACATTCAGGTGTTTTATGAGGCACCCACAGATCGAGAACAACTATTAATTTGTGCACTCACTATTTCATAAACTGAGATCATTAGGTCTGTGCCGGACTTAGAGATTATTTGAGGGGGAGAGCTATTCGTAGGTGTATTCAATGATGCTTTATGATATTGCTACTCCTGTTCATTATAAATAACTGCCTCTTCTAAAGACATTTCAGTTTTCTAAGTGCAAACTAAATCTGTGGTTTTAGGTAATTTGTTTGAAGGTATGTACATCTGTTGGGAAGTACTGACTGACTATAGCTTCAACTGGGAAAAAGCGAATGTTCTTTTAAGATATTTTTTGAAACATTTTAATGAGGAGACTTACATGAAGGCTGCTGTCAGGAAGGTGTTGGAGAGGGGGGAAGAGGCCAGTTAGAAAAGTCTGTGCTGAGGATTAGGTGGCAAGTAATGGGTGCTGTAATTGGAATGGTGATAGTGGAAACGAGGCACAAGTCACAGTGTTGGTGTCTCTTACTTTTTATTGAGGAACCATTGAATCAAGCATCAAAACACTGATACAATGGCTGAAATCTTATTAATGACTAAATGAGTATTTATGCCTTAAGTAATAAACCGTTAGACTGTAAGCCCTTAAAGGCTGATCATTCATTTTTGTGATCTCAGCACTTGACACATTACATTGCTGATAGTAGTCATTCAATCTGCTAGAGTGAAAAAAAAGTAAATAAAAGAGAAAGCCCTTGTTTTGGTTTGCTAGGACTGTGAAGCAAAGTACCACAAACTTAGTGGCAGAAACAACAAAAATGTATTGCCTTACGGTTTTGGAGACTAGCAGTCTGAGATGAAGGTGCTGGCAGGATTGGTTCTTTCTGAGGGCTTTGGAGGAAGGATCTGCTCCAGGCCTGTCTCCTTGGCTTGTAGAGGCTGTCTTCTCCCTGTGTCTTCTCATCCTCTTCCCTCTGTAGGTGTCTAAATTACCACTTATATTACCCCTTACACTTAAGAAGACCTGTCATATTGCATTAGGGCCCACCTTAATGATGCCAAATTTAGCTCGGTTTTCTTCTTAAGGCTCTGTCTGCAAGGTCACACTCTTAAGGTCACACTCTGTGGTACTGGGGGTTAGGACGTAAACAAAGGAATTTTGAGGGGAGGGTCATAATTCAACCACTAATAACTCTCTTTGGAGTTGATATTGTTGATAGGCCAATGGCTAATGACATATACAGTTAATCAAAAAGTAAATATGGTCATTTTGCAGTTAATGGCAGTATAGGGACCCACAGATATATGTCCCTTTGTAATTACTACCGTGTAACATAATTTTTACCTCAGTTTTATTGTTTTTCAATTTATATCTGCAATTTGACAGCTAACCATTGTACTGGTTTCCATCTAGTGGCAGAAATAGGAGATAGGAGGCTGTTGGAAAAGTACAATAGAACTAATTTCCTAGTCTTCTCTCCCATTTTATTTTACCCTGTTTAGAATAAAGCATTGTCCACCCCCACCACCCAGACTTCTTAAATTGTAGGAAAACAAGCATTATCTAAATATTATTGATAATAATGAAATTACATTTATAATGTTGTAGTAGGTGAGTTTTTATGTAAAATTCTGAACAGGTAGTCCATTATCTAGAACACATGTTCTCCAAATGTGGTCCCTCAATCAGTAGCTCAGCCTTACCTGGGGACTGTTAGGTAAAGCAAATTCTTTTAGGCTCTATTCCAGACCTATGGGTCAGAAATTCTAACGGTGGAGTCTAAAAATCTGTGTTTTAATAAGATCTTCAGATGATTCTGTATACACCAGCATTTGAGAACCACTCATATATTGTGAATATATGTATACTGTACAATACCTAACTGTATTGTTTTCAGTAATTACAGAGGCTTAGAGTTATATGTATTTTTTCTTTCTAATATTATTTTGGTTATATTATCTGATACTGAGTCTTTGATTAGGAATGCTACCCAAAGTTACTACATTATTTTTATGGGAAACCATTAATTTCTATTGTTGGCTTATTGTGTGTCTTTCTAGAAATGTTTTATGCATGTAAAAGCAAATAAAACTCTCTCTCCTGCTCTTTTTCCCTCCCTCCCCCTCTCTCTATATATGCGCACGCGCGCGCGCACCCACACACACACACACACACACACACGTGTATATATTCTCCTTTTTTTTTCTTCCTGTACAGATGGTAACATAGGACCTTGTTGTATTCACTTACCATTGTTACTTGGAAGACTTTCTCTATCAATGAGTCATTTTTAGTTTGTCTTTCTCTTCTTCTTTTTTAAAATAGCTATATAGTGCTACGACTGTATGCATGTACAGTAACTTATTTAATAAGTCCCCAATTGATGGACATTTAGGTTTGTTTCACCATTTTGCTATTTAAAAAATTCTGTGAGAAATATTCTTGTGAGTGGAGTACAGAATGTTTTTTAGAAGATTCACATTAAAAACTCACAGCATATATAAAAGTTATATCTATATTATTTTACATGTGTAGGTATAGTCATAGTATATTTTCCTAAGAATGTAATTACAAGGTCAAAGCGTGTGTATATCCTCATTTTTAAAAAAAATTTTAACGTTTATTCAGTTTTTGAAAGAGCGTGTGAGCTGGGAGGGGCAGAGAAAAAGAGGGAGAATCTGAAGCAGGCTCCAGGCTCTGAGCTGTCAGCACAGAGCCCAACGTGGAGCTCAAACTCAAGAACCATGAGATCATGACCTGAGCCGAAGTCGGACGCCTAACTGACTAAGCCACCCAGGAGCCCCTATGTACTCATATTTTTGATAGCTATTTATAAATCATGCTCCAAGGAGGATTTGTGCCCCCTTAAGAGATAAAAATTACTATTTCAAAATGTGTTTATTTAAAGGTGTACAGCAGCGTTATGTACTAGTCTTATATTTTTGAGGGGAAAAAATCTCCGTTAAGCTGAAAAGAAAACATAAAACTTAACCTAGTGTCTTTAACAAACAGTGTATAAAGAATGCTTCAGAGTTTCTTCCATTAGGTTATATATTTTAGACACTTCTTGATGCATAAATTGAAGATAGGATTGAAGATTGTCTCCACTAATCTGAAGTAAGTCTACATTTAGTGATTCATTAAAAAGTAATTTTTACATATCTGGAAAAACAGATCTTTGAAATAGTTTTGGTTTATGTCAGTGAGTACTTGGACAATCTTTAAATGTGGGGATTATTTGAGATACTACATATGTAGTTGTTTAAAAATTTATGATTTTTTTTTTTGGTAACCGCCATAATGTTTTTAATTAAAACTCTTTTTAGGTTTTTCATTTACGCAGTATCATTGGTTTATATTGTGTTAATCATTTCAAAATTTAAAATGAAGCAGTAGTGAGACATAGAGCATTGGTTTTTTTGTGTGTGTTTTTAAAAACATTCTATACTCCACCCACCCTCCCCACCCCCCCCCCCCTTTTAACACTCTCTTAACTTAAAACTACTAAACAGATTTTTATTTTAATCTTTGGAACAAAAATTGTTCTCTTGGGCTGATACCAGTACTTTCTATGCCAAGTTACAGACCGGAATCTATTTTTATAGGCCAAGATACAAACCTCTGAAAACCAGAGTTTATAATGGAAACATTGACAGGTCCTTAACTATCACAGCACACATGGCACTGCTGAAATCATAAGGTACAAGGCACAAGATTTCACATGCTGGGTGAGCATTGAATTTTTCAGTAATTGTATTGTCAGATGCCTCTCAGCTAGGGTTTGATAAGCGTCACCTGCAAATGGAGCTACGCTAGGGGCCATGAGCGCATTGCTGGGCCTGATTCCTGCCCTCTGAACACTTATGCTGAAGCACACAGACACTGAGAGGCACTGGGATAAACCTGTTGGGCTTAGAGAAGGGACTTGGTTGGAAAGAAGTGTGGGAACTTGCTTACCTCTAGATTTAATTTGTGCTACAACGCTGAGAATCCTGCATGTTTTTGCAGGTAGGTCATTATGCATGCGTTCTGGGTATTATTACAAAACAGGTAAAACTGATCAATCACATCTTCATTTTAATTCTATCACAAAAGAAAGTTTAAACTTGAGATTGTTACGTAACCAAACAAGTTTGATATTGAGCAGTTAGGTGAATTAAAAACTCACCATTTTACTTCCTCTTTGAGGAAACCTATCTAGGTTAAAAAAAAAAAAAAAGAAGAAAAGAAAAAGAAACAGCCTTCTTCAAAGACTACATCTGATTACTCAGCTTTGATTAAAGAAAAATCATGAAAACCACCACCCTGGGTCCTTTGAATCACATTACCTTGGTTATATTTTAGTTTCAGTGTGACTAGTCCTCCCACCATTAGTTCCTAAATGCCTTCAGTTACAATAATGAACGAACCTACAGCCTATTAAGTACTTTAAAGGGAAACTTGAACTCTGACCATGTTGGATGCCTTTATGGGAAATAGTTACAGTGGTTTGAGGTATATATTTAATTTGAATGTTCATTGCAGGTTGGATTCTTGCATTTGTAACACCAACATTGTCTCCTTTCTTACTGCCTTTTCTTTATCTTGTTAAATTCTGGAGAGAAGTGGAGGTGTTATGTCAGATATGCTATCTCAGAGGCATTGTGAAGTGTTAGAGAAACCAGTATCTTGTGGGAAGATAATGAAGTGATAGTTTGTTGTTACAGATTTTGTAAGTACTGCCAGAAGGAATAGGGAAAAGAAGATGTTAATTTGAATCTGAATCAGATTTTCTGTTCTAGTTTAAATTTGCCGTATTCATTGACCTCTATCCATATACATTTCATAAGATTTAGATAGGAGACAGGCCTGACATCCCAAGAGGCATCTTTTTTATGTTTCAGACCGGTTTTCCACTAAGAAAGAGAATATGGACATTTTAGGAGTAGTTTAAGAGTTTTGAATCTGTGATTAAATTTCTTCCCCTAATGTGTTAGAAATAATGCTTTTGTATCTTGAAAGATGGAAAATCTAAATGTAAGCTATTTAATTCTGTACATCTTTAATAGTTCTAGAAATAGGGGGTCCTCATTTTATCTATTTTTTTTAAGTTTGTTTATTTTGAGAGAGAGAGAGAGCATGTGCATATGTGAGTGGGGGAGGGACAGAGAGAAAAGGGGAGAGAGAGAGAGAGAGAGAGCGAGAGAGAGAGAGAGAGAGAGAGAGAGAGAATGAATCTCAAGCAGGCTCCTCACTGTCAGTGCAGAGCCTGATGGGGGGCTTGAACTCACGAATCACGAAATCATGGCCTGAGCCGAAATCAAGGGTCGGATGCTTAGAACTGACTGAGCCACCCAGGCACCCCTTGATCTGTTTCTCTATGGAGGAAAGTATGTACACTAGCTCTCCCGTCTGCTTCTCTTTGCCCTTGCTGTAGAAAACCTCACCACAATTTTCAGGAACTACAATCTTGATCTTGGTTACTTAGGGGCAAGGTAATACCACCTCATTTTTAAAGTATCATTTTATTTCACTATGAGGTAAAATGGAGGAGTGTGTGTTATATCTATAGATAGACACTGAGTTCCTAGATTTTCAGATTTGTCTGCTTTATAAATTGTTCCAGAAACAAAAGTACAATAATGTGAGCAGATCTTAGTACATAAAACAGAAATCCGGAAGGATCGTGAGAGCTGACTAAACTTAGTCCTTTGTAATTCACATCCATAGCCGGAGGGCTAGTAAGTGCTAAAGTCCTGTGATGTATCAGACCGTTCACAGAATCTATTCTATACTGATCCAGTTACTAAATTCATCTGGTGTGGTCTTACCACTAGCAGTTTCTAACTGAAATAGTTTTTAGGAAGGGTAGTATGTTAATCAGTGAAAGGAGAGACTTAGATTTTGTTTTGCCTTTGTGCCTCATAAAGCAGAGGTTGTATGAGTTGGTGCCAAGGTTTTCTTTCCCCAGCTCATTCATGTGTTCATCCTCCCTTCCATTTTTCTCTTACTAGGACTTGATATATAGACACTGGGCTAGGAGTCCTGACTTCAGTAGTCTGTAGTTGTCATTTACTCAGAAACAACTAAAGGTCTTGAATCCATACAAAATAAGATCAAATTACATTTAGTATTGTATTTTATTTCTTATATGGCTTCCTAATTTTATTTATCGATGGATTGATTGTAGGTGTTTCACTTCTCCAAAAATACTGCAAGCATCTTAAGGATTGTCGTCTGGCTAGAAGCCCTTTAGTGTGACTTGTTTTTTTGTCCTTTACTAAACCTTACCTTCCTCCTTCTAATGTGCCACCATCTTGGTGTTACTCCTAAGACTGATCTTTAGCTTTATTCCTAACTTTTCTGAGGCAAGGCTCTTTTCTGAAGAAGGTCCTGAGAGGATGGCCTAGGAGCTCACTGCTTCTCCTCATTTGAGACCTGTACTGTAGTTTCTATCATATCATCTCGTACGCCCATGCAAAAGCCCCCAGTACCTTTGCATCCCAGTCAGAGTATAAACCAGAGTCCTTTCATGGCCTATAAGGACATCGGTGACCTGGCCTCTCTCCTGTCTCTCCCTCCATGCCCCCCCCCCCACCATCTGTCTTCATTTACACCCCAACCTTCTTTGTTCCTCCAAAACTCCTAGCCGTTTCCCATTTTATCTGCTTTTGCTCTTCCCAGCAAGCTCTGCCCCCAAGTGATCGGGTGGCTTGTTCCCTCACTTTATTCAAATGCCACCACCTCAGAAAGGCCTTCTATGACTACACTTTCTCAAATAAGCTCCCAGCTCCCAAATACACTCTCAGTCATGCCCCATCATCATTTTCTGTCCCCTTATCCTCTTTACATTTCCTTCATAGCATATGTCACTACTTGACATGTAAATTATTTTTTATGCTTAGTTTATTATTTGTCTTCCTCTAGAATGTAAATTCTCTGAGGACAGAGACTGTCTTGTTCACTTCTAAATGATTACCTTCTGGACTAGCTGCCAGCACATGGGAGGATTTAACAAGTATTTACTAAGTTGAATGTGTGTTACACTTGAGCAGCCCCCTTTCTCCAATTTCTCCTTTCTTTCTTCTTTCCTTTCTCAATAAACAAAATGAGAAACTATTATGTGAAATCTAATTGTAATGTATAAGCGGGAAAAAAAATCCTATGGGATACTCAAAGGATCCATATTTTTGAACTGTGAGTATATTCTGTCTTTCATCTTGTTCTAATAACCTAATTGTGTAAATACAGCCATCAGAGCAGTGGCAGTGTGGTGGTGATAGTAGTAACAATAATAGCTAATATTTATTGAGTGCTTACTATGTGTGTGTCTGGTAATGTTCTGAGTTCTTCAAATTTGCTTAATTCTCACAGAACCTATGAAATGGATATTTCTCATTTTACATTGAGGAAACTGAGGCACAAAGAGTTTAACCAACTTACCTAAAGTCAGATAGTTAATAAGGTCATTTCCTCAATTTGTGCCTAGAAAATGCGACTCTAGTTTTATGTCAACAAAAGTAGATTGTAGAAGTTCCCTTCTGTGGGAATAGTGAAACATGGTCATGGAAAGAAGAATGATTTGGGAGGGGGTTCCTTCTTTGGGCTGTTCTTCCTTTTTTATTCTTTTGGATGAGAACCTGTTTTGCTTACATTTTCCTCATTGGAAGTAGAAATATGATACTGGCTTTTACATGATCAAGTTTCCAAATTTATTCATTTAACTGTTTACGGCAGAATGGAAAAGAATTAGGAAATTTCAGAGAGAAGGGAGCATTTGAGATGAACTTTGGGAAGTAATCAGTGGAATGTGGTCCGATGGATATTTATTCAGTAATATTTACTATTTGCCAGGTCATGAGAATAGAAAAGTGTTTGTTTGTTTGTTTGTTTTTAAGAAATATTTCAGAGAGAGGAATGGGATGGAATAGGTTTTCTTGACCAGGGCTAGTTGCCCAAATAAAAAGAGAGAGAGGTGGGAGAACACTGGATGTCTTTAGAGAATGAAAATATATGAAGGAGAAGATTAGAAAGTTAGATATGGGTAGATCATGAAAGGTATTGAGAACCTGTAGGTGTATTTATGTCGGCAGCATCATGGAATCATAATTATCTCTTGACTTCTTAGAGTTAGAGCTTTTCTAATACATCTCCTTTGCTATGAGATTCTGTCCTATATTACATGGTATGCACATTTTCTACATTCTGCCTCCTGTCAGATCCTAAATGCCAAGACAGCAAGGATGTTGCCTGTCCTCATTCTTTATTCCCTGGTGTTCCTTTCCTAGTGCCATTAAACATAGTGGAAAGCCAGTAAGGATGTCTTAAAATGAATTTCTGAAGAAGTCTGAAATTCACGTCCCAACCACTTGGTGTGTGCAGTTGGGCTGAGATCTTTAATCTGCCAGCCCCAATATCCATATACATAAAATAGAGATGATAATAATGCCTTTATGATTAAGATTCCTAAAGGTATTGAATGGGATAATAACATAAAGCACAATGTCTGGCATTTACTAAGCATTCAGTAAAATATTAGTAATCATGAGTAGTGCATGCCTCTCAGCATAGAGAAAAACATCGAACAGATTACTATAATCATTTTTAAAGTTCTTTTTTGTTCAGGAACATAATCTGTTGTTCATTGTACCATATTTAGAAAAGGAAAATCTGGTTTTCTTTAAATCATTCTTTTCAGAGTGCATCCTACAATATAATTCACCAAATGAGGACCATTTAAAGTGTGTATAAATGATAATATACTAAATTAAATATTATATTTAATATAATTTAATAACGTACTTCTGATTTTTTAATACTGGACTAAAATTGCTGTGTATCCATGATTTATTTTTTTTAATCCTATAAATTATTAAGCACAAAAGACAGCACAGCTGAAAATTGGGCAAAGAATGTGAACAGGCAGCTCTTAGAAAAGGAGACCCAAATGGCCAGTAAACAGATGTGAATGTTTAATTTTATGCATCAACTTGAGTGGGCCACAGGGGCTTCCCAGATTTTGGTCAGGCATTATTGTAGGTGTTTTTGTGAGGGTGTTTTGGATGAAATTAATATTTAAATGAACGGAAAGCAGATTGGCCCTCATAATGTGGGTGGGCCTCATCTTATCGGTTGAAGGCCTGAATAGAACAAAAGGCTGACCTTTCCCCCAGCAAAAGGAATTCTACAGCAGTTCTGACTTGGACTTCATCTGCATCACCTCTTTTTGCCTGATGGCCTTCAAACTATATCATCAGCTTCTCCTGTCCAGCAGCCTTTGAAATAGAACACTGGCTATTCCTGGATCTCCAGCCTGCCTTCTTGCCTGCATTGCAGGTTGAACTTGCCAGTTCTGTAATTATGAGCAACATTTCCTTATAATAAAACTCTGTCTGTCTCCTCCTTTGCTTTCTGAAATCCTCTGTTTCTCTGGAGAACTCTGACTATATGACAGATGAAGAGAGTTTCGGTCAAGAAATAGGGAGATGCTAATTTAAACCACAGTGAGATACCACTTCATACCATTCAGAATGGAGAAAGGCTCATGATATTCAGAGCTGGTAGGGATGTAGAGAAACAGGAACTGTCCATACGAACATGTAAACTGGTATAGCACCACTTTGGGTAGAAGTTTGGCAATATTTTGTTAGAATTAAAGATGGGCAACAATTTTGATCCGGCAATTTCACTTCTAGATTAAAATTACTAGGTTTTTCATCAAAATAAGATTGCATTAAATGTTAAGGTAGGATATCAAAATTTAGTTTTGTGTTAATATTATTCTCATTAAAATTGTTTCATGATCCATTTTTATATTTGGTTGCTTATTTAACTATAGATATATGTATGTGCCCTACCTGTGGGCTCACGATTGCTGTTATGCACTGACTTCCATAGGGTACCTAATAAGATAATTTTGAAATGAGATGGTTTAAAGAAATACATCAATTTCAGTCACTATAATCCACTGTTAAATTCTAGTAGTAACTAAAAAATATAGTTTAATTTTCATACATTTTTTTTGGTGCTAACACTCCAAATTTTGTAAAGAATAATCTTGATGTTCCAAGAGGATGTGCATGCCATATGAAATAATCCATATCATATTAGAAGGCAAAGTATTAGTTTCTCAAATATGAGTAAGAAAAAAGGTGATACCAGTGCATTTGTGTAATTAAATTATGTAAGTTTACTGCTTTGACCTCTTATATTCATTCATTGCATTTAAATAGTGACCTTTCTTAAATATTTAGTAAAAACTTAGAGCTTCATAGTATTTGGACAAAGTCGTCTTACTATATTAAAAAAAAAAAAAAAAACTGGCCATCTTAATCTTTTGCTTGATTTTCTAGGATTTAAAATCCCAGGAATTTAAAATATTATGTATTTATGGTTTTTAAAGTTACAAAAACATTTTTTTGCTAAGGAAGACTTTGTGAAAATGTACTTAAGTGAAAGTGAATATATTTGGACTTGTGGGGGAAATTATTACCCGGTTTCAAAAGTTTTTGTAGGAAAAATTACAATATGATAATGTCACTTAAACTGCTTGATCCTGTTTAGTCTTTTTAGAAATTAAGATAAAACTTCTAGGCCCTAAACAGTTTTCAAAGCTTCAGTTCTCTAAATCAATATGTAAATAGCACATTGTAATTCTGAATGGCTGTGTCATTGTTTTGCAAATGGTAAAGCTTGGCATGAAGTTTGTAATCTCCCTTTAAATTTTTTGCTCCCTTTAAATGTTTGCTAAAAATTTTGGGCAAACATTATCAAAATTTTAGAAATTATGCAGGGGTTTCATTTAAATCAGTATGGTAAGGCTTAAAAAGAGTATATTAAATCTGAAAACATGGCTGGAAAAAAAATAAATCAGTATGGTAAGAATTAGGTAAGTCTAATTTAATGTACTTACCTTTTAACCATTTATATGATATTCTTTGAAATTTCAGAGGAAGTATACTACTGAACTCTGCTACAGTATATACACAATAAGAAGGCGTATATATATTTGCTAGTAAAATTCTCTGACCGTTGAGGTAGGGTTTGTGTAGCCTCTTTGTTGTCCCTGTGTATTTGTGTATTTATTCCATTTTGTTAATTGCGTTCTTTCATCAACCGTTTCAAGGCCTTTATTTGTTTTATATAGTGTTCATGGAATTATTTTGGTTTTTTAGTATGCATTGGTGTCTTGAAAAATTCTTTCGTAGTAGCCATAGAACTTATGTTTTGTAAAGACATCAAGATATCATGTAAATGCTGTTTTTTATATCATATTCTGTTTTTTATAATTAATCCTTTCTTCTTTATCCATCTTTCATCTTATCAGTGCTTTAAACTTACCTGCTTGTAAAAATGAAATGTAAACAGTTTTGTTCTCATTTTGAGGGCCCATAATGTTCGGTGTTAGAAAACATACAGAAATTACATATATGTACATAAGTGAAATCTTTTTTCGGTAAAGATGGAACCATTACAATTGAATGGAGAAGCAAAAATTCAGAGACTCTTAAGTCCTATCACTTTCCAGTTAGGCTCAAATTCATTATTTTACAGTAAGTTTTACTATTTTAAGTGGTTATCATTTTCTGCTATCAATTACAGAAAACCTGTATGTATTTATATGGCCTCAAGTTGGAAACTTGGAGTTTTCTTGTCTCTATTATTACTGATGATCTTCTATGATAAATTGAAACATTTTTACGTTCATACTGAAGTTTATGCTCAAATATATAGAAGCTCCTACTCCATGAGCAAATAAGCTAATCAATTTTGGAGTCACCAATCAGTTAAATTAGCAGTTTTTGTATGGAGAATAACATGTCTTCACATTATGCATTTTTGAATAACTTTTTTAAAATTTAAGGTCACACTCAGAGCTTACCATACCTTAGATTCTTATGCAATATCATGCATATTTATTAACATTTTATTTATAATAAAGAATGAAAATATCATATATTTGAATTAAGACTGGTCTCAGCAAATTAACAAAGTTCAATTTTCTTTGTATTTTTTTTTCCTAAATACACCTATGTTCCTTAGGGGTAAAGATAATTTCACTATAAGAATAGTCATATACTCTGTCTCCATTCGGCAGGGTCCTCAGTGGCTCCTGGATTTTTGTTGGGTTGTTTCATTTTTCTGCATTTGGTAGCTGATGATTTCCATTAAGTAGTTGGTTTTTTCATTTGTTTATTATTATATTTCTTTGCAGTTACTTAGGGAACTTGAAAAACAAGTTTCTGTGGGGCCAGGTCAGTGCATTTGAGTAGTATATCTTGGTCTTTCCCATTAGTAATCAGATAGCAGCTCTGGAAAAACAACACTTTACTGCTTTTGGGTGAGTTTTTTGGGAATCTTACTCTCAGAGTTTTGATCTCATCTAATCCTGGGATTCCTATAATGAACATTGCACATATTTTCCAATAGATGTTCATTTTCATTTATCTATTGATAGGATTGTTAGCTAAAGTACAGGATGCACAATTAAATTTAAATTTCAGACAAATTATGAATACTTTTTAGTATAAGTATTTCCAGATCTTTTGTTGTTTTTCTGAAATTGAAATTTAACTAGGCATCCATATTTTTATTTTATTTTATTTCAATTAATTAATAATTTCAATTACTTAATGCTAAATCTGGCAACTTATTTCCTGGGCTCTTTCCTCACTAAACTTTGAGCTCCTTGGGTGAAGGGGGTTGGGTGGAGGTACCCTTATTCATCTGGACCTAGTTTTCCAATCTCCATGGTAGTCTGGTGATTTTCACTGACTGAAAGAATGAAATCTGTAATCAACTAAAATATTTCTTTATATGAGTATTTATAAAGCAACTGTATTCTACTGGGTTTACCCTTTTATGTGAGTTAAATTCATTGAAAATAATGTTTCAATGAAGAGTTGCAGATCTCAATGGTAAAAAAAAAAACTTCATCTCCCTTTCTCTTCGTCATCTCTTTTCCTCTTCTCTTTCCAGATCTTACTATAATTAGCTAGCATTAACAGCAAATGTTTACTTTAGTTAAATTATTCAGAACATTTATTTTACTTGTCAAAGGTTAGATCAGGTTGTTGTTTGAACTGGTAATTAAATGCAGCCTAATATGCTCTCATATTTATATGCAATATAAGCCTGGTTCCTCATCATTCTGTATAATTTTGATGTTCAAGGCTGACATTTCAAAAAGGTTTTCTCTATTCAAATATTGCTCATTCTTCTTGAACTCCTAATTGTTTGTTAGAGTTACCTTGATTTTATGAAAGCCTGAGTAAATAGTTTTTTAAAGGCTAGAGGTGTTCTTGATATAAAATGAGGACAGTAACAATTGGAAGTATTTTTGTATGGCTGTAAAATAACAAAAGGTTTGGTCACTAGGCTGATTTGCTTTCCCAGTCTTTGCATCTTGAGCATCGTTCTGGAGAACTCTGAAACCAAATGAGGATATACCCTGAAGAGCTTTTTGTTAGGCCACTTTAACTTTTTATAATGCTAGGTTTTCTCTTGGTTTATATAGTCACAACTGCCACTTGCTATTGCTTTATAGCATTTGAATATTGAAAGGCCAAATATATATATTTTTAAAGTTTATTTACTTGGAGAGAGAGAGAGAGCGAGCACAGGTGAGGGGCAGAGAGAGAGAATCCCAAGCAGGTTCCACACTGCCAGTACAGAGCCTGATATAGGGCTCAGACTCACAAACTGTGAGTTCACGACCTGAGCCAAAATCTAGAGTTGGATGCTTAACTAACTAAGCCACCAGGGAACCCCAAAAGGCCAAATATATTCTTATTTTGTAATATCAATTATTTAAGCCCAGTTGCGAAGCTTTCATATATTGTACTTATTTCTGATTATACATATTATTTATAAATCTAGTATTTTTATAGTGGATTGTTTACTTTAAACATCTTGTTCTGGTAACCTGGAAAATGTAAGAATTAAGTCTTATAATTTTAATTTTCTTTTGATCATTGTTCTTAGTATGTAGACCCTTATTGTATTTCTCTGCCTATTTAATTGGCAACACTTGAATAGTTCAGATGTGTAGTTGCTAAAAGTGAGTTAGGTTTTCAGGATTTTACCAACGAGTGATATTTAATATTGAATGACATGTATTAAGACAAATGCTTTTATATATAATTTATTTGGCATTGTAAATGCATTTATCTTGTGAGAAACAGACCCCCTGTTGTCAGATGAAGTATTCTGGAAAGGTTTGGAGTAAATAAATAATAAAACTACTTTGATATACAATCTAACTAATATTAAATATTAAGACTTTTCAGATGATTGATTTTAATACTTAATTAACTTAAAGTCCAATGTAACCTTCTTGCATTAAAGATGGACAGAATTTTAAAATGGAACTTTATTCTTTCTCTTTCTTTTCCTTCTCTCTTCTCTTTTTCCTTCATTCTTTCTTCCTTACTCCTTTCCCACCTCCTTCTCTCCCTTATGATAAAGACTTTAGAACATCATTATTCCCAACCATCAAATTTACCTCTAGCTGCCTTGATTTTAAATCATTTTACCTTGATTAAAAGGGTTTTTTTTAATAGAAGATTCTATAGATAATGTTTAAATGCTCTCTCTTAATTATGAAAATATAGCTTCTATCAAAGTTTGTCGCTTTTATAGCCATGATGTCATGTTTTAGTTTATACACCCATCATGGTAAATGCATGCTATCTGTGACCGATACTTATTCATGCTATATCCTCTCCCTCTTTTATAATTGTGTTCTGGAAATAGTTCATTTAAGCTCTTTGATATGCTTTTCTTATAGGAGATATCTTTATGTAAAGTAATATTACTCTGTCATTTCAGTGTTTGACTTTAAGTTTACCATCAGTCAAGAATTTAAATGAATGAAGTATGCTTATATGAGCTTTTCTGAATATGGATGTCTTTAGAAGACACAATTCAGAATGCTAATTCTCTGCCTGTGTATTAGAAGCTTTGAAAGAATGAATATACACTGAAATGCATAGAACTTCAGACTCAGAGGGAATAAATTATTTTTCTAGAGGCTTTGTTCATGTAATACCATTTTAACGGAAAAAAATTTATTCAACTAACCTTTTGTTTTGTCTGTACCATGCTAAGAGTTTGAAGTTTTCACCTGATGCTTGTATTGCTTCACTTACATGGAAAATAATCTTGTTTTGAAATTTTATTACTGTACTTTAAAACTGTCCTCTAAGCTTTAGTGCTGAATTCTTACCCTTTATTAAATATTAACTATTTTCACAAGACTTCCCTTCTTTCAGTCAGATCACTTTTATCCTAAGATTTAATACCGCAAGAACCAGATCATAAAGCCAATATAACTGTCTTTAAGATTAGTCTTGGAAGGGCACCTGGGTGGTTCAGTCGGTTAAACATTCAACTCTTGGTTTTGGCTCAGGTCATGATGTCATGGTTTTGTGGGTTCGAGCCCCACATTGGACTCTGTGCTGACAGCAGTTTCCGCCTAATGTGTCAATTCCTGTGACCACAGGATGGCAATAAAACCAATTTTGAGTTTTGTGAATTTTAAGTTTATGTGAAGGAGAAAATTTAACTGTTATAGTAATGTAGCAAAGAAGGGATATCTCCCTTCTCAAGTCTTGGAAGGTTATATTGCTGTGCTTTCTGAATTAAAAAAAAATAAGATTGCCTTCATTTAAAAATTCTTAGGGTTTTTTTTCCAGGAAAATTCTAGAGACAGATTGGCATTACTTAAGAAAACTGAAATCCATCAATTATGGGTTTTAGTGGTCATTTACTAAGGTACATATTTGTGGTCATTATATACTTCCTCTCTGTCTACCTGTTATGTAGAGAAGATTAAGGCATATCAAGTATAGAAGTCTAAGTTTGTAACACAAATATAAGATGTAATGGTGAATTGTACATTTCAAAATGTTTATGCCAATTTGACTTTTAATAGTGATTATCTTAAAATTTTCAGATAAAAAAATTCCCTTAATTCTTTGAATTTTTATCAAATATTTTCCTATGGTCTGATATTTAGAAGTAAAAATACTATTCAATATAGTGATTAAAATAAATATAGACACATTTGCTTAAAAACCTTTGATACTCTCTTTTGTGGTAGTCAAATATTTTTGCAGTTGGTATAGTCACAAAACACAAATTGGAAAATTTTTGAGAAAATTACTTCACATTTAAAAGCAACACTACATTGTGATTTTATAACATTATCATAATAGCAGTAACCATTGCACTTAAGTATTGTTTATTCTAGAAAACTAAAATAGCCCCTGTATTTAAAACAGAACAATGAAAAACAAAGCAGCACCTGTTTAAGAAGTTAATTTTCAACCAGATTATTATTTAAATCCATAACTGAAAGAAAAGAACATCATGTAACTTTTCTTCAATAGAATTTTTGTTTTTCTTTTAATGTTTACTTGTTTGAGAGAGGCAGACAGAGTGTGAGTTGGGGAGGAGCAGAGAGAGAGGGAGACACAGACTCCAAAGCAAGGTCCAGGCTCTGAGCTGTCAGCACAGAGTCCGACATGGGGCTCGAACTCACGAACTGTGTGATCATGACCTGAGCCGAAGTTGGATGCTCAACCGCCTGAGCCACCCAGGTGCCCCTCTTCAACAGAGTTCTTGAAAATAACTCATTATTACTTTTCGATTAGTTTGCTTTCTTTGAATAAAAAGAATTTCAGTGATTCAGTTTCAATCTTTACAGGCATAATAAATTAGAATATGGTGGATCCTTGATTATATAGACTAGTTGTAGACTGGTGTATTTGGTAAATTTTTTATTTTTGTTACAACCATATAACCATAACTTGGTTATAACCAAGTTGTCAATTTCTAAAGAATTATTAATAAAGGTAAAAATCAGTGGATGACTTCTTGAACCTCACTTTCTTTAAGGAGCCAAAAGACCTTAGGTATCTTCTAAAATCTTGAATGAATGTATGAATGTCATCATGTTGTATTTTTTTTTTTTTAAATTTTAGGTTTATTTATTTATTTTGAGAGAGAGAAAGTATGAACGAGAGAGGGGGAGAGAGAAAATCCCAAGCAGGCTCCACATTGTCAGCATGGAGCCCAGTGCAGGGCTTGAACTCATGAATGATGAGGTCATGACCTGAGCTGAAATTGGGAGTCAGACCC
The DNA here is from genome assembly GCF_046562875.1 of Panthera onca. Lineage (NCBI taxonomy): Eukaryota > Metazoa > Chordata > Mammalia > Carnivora > Felidae > Panthera > Panthera onca. Next base: position 134,680,897 of record NC_138347.1, on the reverse strand, counting down.
TTAACCAACTGAGCCATCCAGTTGCCCCTAGAGTATTTTTTCTTAAAGTTTATTATTTATTTTGATAGAGTGAGTGCATGTGTGTGGGTAGGGCTGAGGGGAGGGGAAGGTGAGAAAGAGAGAGAGAGAGAGAGAGAGAGAGAGAGAGCGCGCGCGAGCGCATGCTCCTTGCTGTCAGTGCAGAACCTGACCATGAGATTGTGACCTGAGCCGAAATCAAGAGTGGGACACTTAACTGACTGAGCCATCCAGGTGCCCCTAGAGTATTTCATTTTAGCTACAGAAAGGTGTTTTTTTAATGTTCCTTTAAAAAATGTGCTTTGATATCAGTTTGCTAGTTGTTTATTTCTCATAGTTTGAAGTACATGAAATCCCCTTATTTGTATATTTTAAGTTTGTGAAGTCTTTAGTAGTGGAAATGTATTATAAAACTGAGAGATTAAGGTAATGATATGAAAACATGTCTAGGATATTAAAGAGATTTTATAGAAATCTGGCGGTTAACTTGGAATATACATTTTCAAACATTTTCCTTAATAATTTCAAAAGTAGAACAAAATGTATGGAACAAAATATGAATCTTAACATTAAAATAGTTATCCATGGGTCAAATATGCTTTTGAAATGTTTATTCTATACAGGTTTTTGTTTTGTTTTGTTTTTTGTTTTTGTTTTGTTTTCTAGTTTGAATTACTTGCCAACAGTTTAAAGAGATTTCAAATAAAATTCTAGATTTCTAGCTTTCTTGAAAAAGTTGAAGCAGAGTAAAGGTGTTTCAGTTGTTCACAGATCCCATCCTCTTGTACAGTTTGTTTTGTATTTTGTCTGTTTGTCTCATTGTCCAAGAGCCAAATATAGTGCAGGAGTAAAGAATGTGAGCTCTGGAGCTAGACAAGATAGGTTCAAATTCTGGCTTCAACACTTACTACTTGTGTAACTGTAGACAAATTAGTTAATCTCTCTGTACCTCTGTTTTCTCTTTGGTAAAATGGTGATGAATGTATGTCAGTAGGATAGTTGGGAAGATGAAATGATGAGTATACATGAAGCATTTAGAGTGGTCTGTGACTTAATAGTCATTGCTCAATAGATGTTAACTTTGATTAGTAATGTTTTTTGCCTGATACCATCAGGCATTTGAGTTTGGTGGCTCTTCTCCATAGTAGAGGACTTTAATCTGATTATTCATTTGGTCAGCAAAATTCATCAGATTCTGTTTTATAGTATATGTAACTGATCATTTACTTTTTCCTGTCCTCTACTGCATTATATTCCTCAGAATTCCTTCTGTATTGTAAGTGCTAAATATATGTTGATTGGTTTGCATACATAAGCAGCAAATATTGACAGTTGTCTAGATTTATGGATTTAGGATTTGATTTTTGGCTTTAGAAATTCTTACTGTATGTTGACAACAAAAGTTTTCCGCCTTGTCTAGTGTTGGTTTTGCCTACCCCTTTGCTCTTGTTTTAGCCACAATCTAAGGCGGAGAGGATTTTTTACCATCTGATTATGAATGTGGGTGGGTGAGAGTTGGAGGGTTCTGGTAAAACTCAGAAAATGTACTAAGTATTTTACAGAGTGAGAGCTTTAGGGAGAAACTAAGCAGGATAGAGGAGCATTTTATGTTGGGAAGAAAAGGATTTGTATATTCATGGGCTTTTCTGGAAACTTTCCTCCATAATTGTCGCCCTATCCTGTAAAATTATGTACTCATTTTTGTTGGTCTTGCTTTTCCATCAGTTTTCATTTAGTCTTCCTATCATGTCTCCCCTCTCTTGAAACTTAAAATTTCATGTGTTAACATTATTTTGGATGAAAATTAGAGCCCAGTTTATATTTTTGGAAGATTATGACTTGAGAAGGTAATCTGTAGCTCATAGACATAGAAAATTTACAAGTAGTGTAGCTTAAACATGTAAAAATAATTAAAAATATCTTTGTTTAAATTGGCATTGTCTATAGAAATCAGAATCACGGAGGAAAACCTTCAAAACAATTTTAAAAATGTGGTTATTTATATAACTTTGCCTTTTTAAACATAGTAATACCAGGGGTAAAAGTCATAAAGTAGATATAGATATATTTGGGTGCATAGCAATGAAAAAGTTACTTATGTCACAGAAACACCATGTTATTTGAAGACAGACACACTCAGAAAAATATCTATATCACATGACAAAGGTTTAATATTCTTCATATTTAAAGCATGCTTATAAATTATGAAGATGATGATAATAATAAACTCCATCCACAAAAGATAATAAGTAAGTGTCAGAGAAAACATATGAATCTTCAGTAATCTCACTAGTTATCAAGCAAATGCAATATAAAAATTGACTATCACACTCCTCCGTAAAATGAATTACCCATTCCCTCTGTTAATGAGGGTCCAGGGGAATGAATTGTTCTGTATGCATATCTTTCTGGAGCATAATTTGCTAAAATATATCATAGAATATTATTTTTTTATATACATGTGTTGGTCCAGCAAAGACACTTTTAAGAATTTATCTTAAGGCAATAATCATAGATGTGACACAGAGATATTACTAAAGATATTCATTGTGAAACTGTTTATAGTGTTGAACAACTGAAAGCATTCTGTTTACTAATAAGGAATTGGTTATATAAACTGTTATAGCTATTTAATGGAATACTAGGGATCCATTTGAAGTTATAATATGGTCTTTTTTTATGGGGTAGAAAATACCCACAATAATTTATATAATCAGTATATTTAACATGGTAGATCACATTAAAATAAATTTGCTTTAAATGCCCAGAACAAAGTCAGAAAGGATATGTGTAATAAACTGAAATGTTAACAGGGGTGTTTTTAGTTAATACAATTATGAATGATCTTATTTTGCAAAATTTTCCGTATTTTGAAAGTTTCTATTGTAAATGTGTATTATTTCAGCAGTGAAACAAAAGGATGTTATAAATGGTATGGTAATTTAACTTACAGTTTGACTTTTTGTGCAGAAGTTTATTGAAAATAAGTGTGATTGAACATTGAGGTAATGGTTACCAAGGAAGTTCAGATTTGGGGAGAAATTATTGAAATGGAAATTTTGTGCCAGTTTTCACTTCTTTGCCTATTTCTGCCAATGTGTTGTAACAGTCCCTGAAGCCTGTGGAAAACTTGTTAACGTCTGTAATGCTCATTTAATCATTTCAATGTTGTATTTATTCCCAGTCATAGCAAAAAGAAAAAGTATAATTTTCCTTTTTTTTTTTTTTTTAATCTCCCAGGTAGTCACTTTCAGTGACATTGTTCGGTTCTCACAATGTATCATTCCTTATCTGAAACTAGACATCCTCTGCAGCCAGAAGAACAGGAAGTGGGCTTTGACCCCTTGTCAAGTTACTCAAACAAGTCTGGAGGTGAGTTTTGTATGCAGATACATTCTATGGTTACTGGGAAATGTAGCAGAGAGCCTCCAGTTAGTTCTGCCTACCTTATGTGTGTAATTCTTTAGATGAAGCTGAGCAGGGCAACATGAAGCACACTTACCTGGATAGGTGGAGAGCACTCTGACAGTAATGAACACCACAAAACATCAACTTTCAATTATAGACAGAAGCATTAGCCAAATGTTTAATGCACCGTCATTCTTTAAAAAAAAAAAAAAAATCATTATCTTAAATAATTACTTCAGCATAAGGATGTTGAAATCAAAATTGCCTTTGTCGAACATCTTTTAAAGAAGTCTAGCTTTTGGTGTTGATTTTGCAGGGATTTTTTTTTTGTCTTTTAAAGCAAGTTGACCTTATTCCAGGATAAAGATTTGTCTGATTCTTTTTTTTCACCACTAATTAAAATTTGTGTCCTACTTTTAAAGATCTATGCATTGAAATTGTTAAAAAGAGACTGTTAAAAGTAAACTGTATTCAGGGTCTACCCTATAAAAATTTATCAAATATGTATGTTTCAGAATTCAGTGTTGTTTTCTCAACATTAGTAATAACATAGTATCTTAAAAGGAAGCAGTTTATGCAGATTCCTAAAGCCTTATCCTTGTTTTTGGTTGATTCATTGACTCAAGTAACTACTTAAAATTTTTCAGTCATGACGTACATACATCAGGATTATGAGATTGATTTTAAAAAATCATAACTGGTCAAAGTGATTCACATGTGTTTTGTATACTTCAGATACAATTTTTTTTTTTTCTGTATTGGCATAAAGGTCTGCTATTAACTTGTGTTTTGGGAATTTAAAACCAATGATTGATGTTTTAAAGTGGTTATTTCTTTAGTGATTAAGCCTTGACTTTATGGAGTGCATTTATGTTTTTTGTGCATTTTTACTGCCTTCTGTGTCATACAAATTCCATTGTTATTTTCGATGAAAATGATATAATTTGCCTTACAACTTATTTTTGTGATTTTACTTTTTATTTTCATATGTGCATTTATGAAAAGGTCACAAAAAGACTGTTGTTCAAGGTTTGATCATATGAAAAAATTGTTATTGTCTCATTTTCATTTCAGCATCTTAAACATTTCAGTGGTAAGAATACTACATCTCCTAGTGATGTTTGTTTTTTAAACATAATACCTATAAGAAACACTAATAATTAAGTCAAATTATTTCACAACCACTTCAAATTATTTCACAAGTCAGTATTTTAAAAGAAAAAATATTTTTGTGATAAGTATATAAAATAATTTCACCAAAATTTTCTGATTTATGTGCTTATTTTAGAACAGCGTGTGTGTGTGTGTGTGTGTGTGTGTGTGTGTGTGTGTGTGTGTGCGTGCGCGCGCATATTTTTCCTGGCCTACTTCATTAAACACTGAGGTTCTATTTTTTTTTTAACTGGTTAAAAAACATTTTAAATTAATTTTATCCTTTATTGTTTGCAGGAATGAGTAGTTACCTTTACTGAAAAGGCTTTTCGTTTATATCCTAGCCTAACATTTCTATGACATACAAAGTTATTAGGACTGAATTGATGTTTAAAAGTGCCATTAATTCATTTACCCCAAATGTTCATTAACAATGTAAATGTATGCTGATGTTCTATGAGACAAGGAAGTGACTAATGACTCTTCCAACTAACAACACTTAAAATGAATAGAAACTTTAGATAGCTAATCTTGAAGTAATCAAGACCCTCATTCAGCTTGGCATCTCTGTATGCTCTAAAACAGCTGTCAACTGTTAAAAATATATACAAAACACACATACGCACACGCACATGCAGAAAGAATGATATGTAAATATCTAGTTCTTGAAAGCCATAAAGGTTACTAACCGTAGTGGGTTTTGTGCATTGTATATGTAAATATTTTATATGAAGCATCTATTTCATCTTCTCAGATTTCCTTTTAGCAGAAAAACATGTGTTGCATTTTAATAGGTTTGTCATATTTATTTGAAGAATCATCACCTTTCTAGTATGTTTGTTTATTTTAATGTATGTATTTCATGGGGTTCTCCGCGTATTTGAAGCCGGTTACACATTTTTCCCACCAGGGAATTTATGGCAAATGGAGGACTCATTTTGTAAGTAGTCAGGCACTGGACTTAATCAGTGATTTCCCTGTGTGCAAGGCATGGGTTTTTGGTCTTGTTTTTAATTCCTGTTACAGATTCCATAAGTAAACAAATGAGTCTTTAATTTCTCAAAACTGAAATTTTAACATTTATAAAGAAACAGTATATTATTGAGTTAAATGATCCTGAGTATTCTGGAAAGGATAAATAATAATAGCCACAGAATTGGAATAATAAAGAGAAAACGGTTTCTCATTGATTTATTTTTATGGATGGTGGACGAAGGTGGGTGAGATCAGAAAAATGACCTTTTTGGATATATACATGCAGAATTTTCCATGGGAATCAAACTTTTAACTGCTTGAATTTCTTTTTCAAATAGAGAATAGCATAGAAATTATGACATTTTTCTCTGTGCCCTATTTGGTCATATACATAGTTTACTACTTTAAATTTCAAGATCTTTGATCAAAGGGCATTAATTAGTAATTGGCAAGCTACCTGTAATTCAGTTGAAACTATTAAAAAAACCCAAAATGTTTGTTCAACTATTCATGATTATTCATTGTAGGAAAAGAACATTTTCCTCTATTAAGTCTCTTTTGAGAATAGCACTTTGTTACATATTGCCAGAGTTTTTAGCTTCCAATTTTATATGCCTTCTTACTTACAGCTTTTATAGTATTCAGATAATTACTTAATGTAATTCTTTTTATATAATATCTGTTTCAAAGCTTTCTTTTTATTTTCACGGATAAAATATTTAGTAACCTAACTAAAAAAAAAAAAAAAATCCAAGACATTCAGAATATCCTGCCTACTCCATTTTTGACTCTTATAATTTTGTTTTTGTCCTCAGTCTTCTTTTCTTTCTGTTATAATATCATAGAATTGTAGAACTACATGGGAGTGCCTGGCTTTATTGCTAAATGAGTTGGTATTAATTAAAATAGTTCACTGAAATTGATATAATAAAATGATGCAGCCCTATTATGATCTTTAATATTGTTTTCCATATAGTAGAAGTGGATTTAGATTTGAGTAAAAGATGAATTTGTTTTGGGAAGATACCTGACAAAAGTATAGGATGCTAAGTTATCTTATTTTAAACCCTGCCTTTGCTCTAATTATAATTAGCAGGAGTCATTTTAGGGAGGGAAGGCAATCTTCCTTCCCTGGCTTACAGCTTTTAAGTGGTTTTCCATTGCACTAAAAATAAAATCCAAACTCTTGACCATGATGTTCATGGCTGTCCTGCCTATCTGAGCATGATCAGATGTGCTAAGCCAGTTCTAAACTCTGGGCCTTCCCACATGCCATTGTTCTCTGACATTATTCTTGAATCCTTCACAGCACTCATCCTTAAATGTAATCCTACATTTATTTGTTTCATTGTTTATTGTTTGTCTCCTTGTCTAAGTGTAAGCTGTATGGGGGCAGGAACTATTGTATACCTATTGGCCTGTGGACACTACTGAATTAACTAACAGATGAATGAATTGTGTTTTACCAGTCTAAATTCCTTCACTTACTTTGATTCCTTCAATAATTATTCCATGTATCTTTTTTTCCATCTACTTTTCTCCTTTGTGTCTTAAGTTGTAATGTATGAAGTCTGTTTTATTCCCTGATTATTTTAGTACTTTAATTTTGTTTCCTTTAGGGCTTCAAAAGTCAGTATAATCTCCTCTCTTCCTTTGGTCTCATTGACCTCTCCTTCTTTGAAATCCTTCTTAAAATTCACTTCTTCCATTTTTTGTTTCATTATGACCCAAATCAAAATTTCCATAAGGAACAAATGGAGAGAGCTTTCTGGCAAATAAAGGTCAACTGTGATATCCTTATGAACCCACAGGAGACATTATTTAGCAAGGGAAAACTAAGGAAATAAATGATTATTTGTTCAAGATATTTGTGGCCATAACATGCAGCATAGACTAAAGTATACTTACATTTAATATATATGCTTCATATATGTAGCTCCTAGTGAAAATTCTAGAAGATACTGTTCTTAATTTTTGGTTTATACAACTTACCAATACAAATATTGTTAACTTTGCATATGAAACATTGTGGAATCAACACCTATTGTGGTATAGGCTTTTCTTAAGTTTGCATCACTTCTAAAGTTTGTTGTCATTCAATAAATATTTATTGAATATGTTTCAAATGATGGAGATAAAACATTGGAAAAGATAAACATAACTCTGAGTGTTAGTTGTAATGGTTAATAGCCAGGGTTGGGGGACCAGGAAGAGAAAAGTAAGTGGCCAGTTAAAATGGAGAATGTAAGTACTTTCCAAAAGTAACTAATAGTATGCTCAGGTAACATAAATTTGTGGTAGTTGTGGGTCAAGGAAGGTGTGATATCTAAGACACGATCTGGGGCTGTTTGGGTGGCTCACTGGGTTAAACATCCCCCTTCTGCCCAGGTCATGATCTCGTAGTTGGTTAGTTCAGGCCCCGCATCAGGTGAGCATGAGCCCCCCATCGGGTAAGCACTGGCCCAGCTTCTGGTGAGCTTGAGCCCTGCTTTGGGTGAGCCCTATCTCTCTCTCTCTCTCTCTCTCTCTGCCCCTTGCTCACTTGCATACTCTCTCTCAAAAAAAAAAAAAAAAAAAAAAAAAACAAGAAGAAGAAGAAATAAAAAAATAAAGACACAACCTGAAAGATGAGTAGCTGTTAGCCAGTTAGCCAGTGAGTAAAGAGTATGTGCTACGTGATTGCCTTTTCTACCTTTTTCAGTGTGGTTGGAGGCTAGCATTCAAAGGAGGAATGGCCACAAATGAGACTGATGACCAGGGCCAGGAAGCCACTTGATCCTAAGAACAGTAAGCAGTCTAGTGAAGGAATCTTATTGGCAGAATTACATTTTAACAAGATTATTATGGCTACAGTGAAGAAGTCATTGCAGTGTTCTAGGTAAGGAATCATAGTGGCCTATATTGGGAGAGTATAGAACTGGAAATGGAGAGAAGTGGAAACGTTTGAGAGATATTTAGTAGGTAGAATTGACAGCACTTGATATTTGGATATAAGGAAGTGATAAGGGTGAGAAGCTTGAAGTGACATTCAGCTTTGTGAGTTGGCCAGTTCTGTGATAAGGCCTGTATTGAGGTAAGGATCTCTACAAGGAGGAACTTTATGTGATGCAGGTAGAATGGGGGGTGGCAAAGAAGATTGTAAGTTTAGTTTCATGTGTGAGTTAGAAGCGCCTTATGACATTCAGATGAAGACATCCTGAAGATTTTGATGTATGGGTCTAAAACTTAGTGTACAGGTTTGGGCTGGAGATAAAGATTTTCAGCTTAAGTGTGGTAGCAAAATACAGTGTGAATGATTGTGATCACCCAATAACAGCACCTCGTGTGAGAAGAGGACCTGGAAGCAGTCTTAAGGAAAGCCAGTTTAAAGACCTTGTAGCAGAGGAGGGTATTGTAAAGGAGACTAAGAAAGAGTGGCTAGAGAAGTAGTAGGAAAACTAGGAGAGTGTGGAGTCAAAGAAGCCAAGAAGTTAAGCAGAAAATAAACAAAACCGCCCAAGGTTACCTAAAGGTTTAAGCAAATAGAAGTATGCACAGGATAGAGTCATTGTAACAATGACAAGCAGAGTGCTCTGTAATCTCAAGAATCCACAGTCTTGAGTACTCTATATTCAAAACTGTAATTTATATTACAAATAAACTAATCGTGCTCTGTACTAAACAGGTATGAGGAATAGAGGGAAAAGTAATGGTAGTACTTGAAAAATTTTAAATCAGTGGAAGAAATGTCTGAGGGTCTTGGAAATGTGCAGTCTAGAGCCAAGATGGAGGGATTTGTAGACAGAGAGGGGTCACTATTTTCATCGTAATAATAGGAGGGAAGGGGAAAAGAAGATAAATGTAGATACAGTAGGTTCATTAGTTCAACAACAGAGTTCAGGGCAATTATCAATGATGTTTTAATCTCTTTGATAAGTTACGGTGAAGTGATTTGCTGAAAGTGAGTGATAAGATGAAGTATTTGAAGATTTGTGGAGAGTGACAAAGGTTAGGATGATTTGATAAAGAATATATAACCTTGGGGACCAAGTTGAGATAAGACATCATAATTTATAGGCATACAAGCTTATAAATTTGCATGATTATGTCCAATATAACTCAGCACCTAGGATTTGGTTACAAAGAAGAGCAGTCCTGGGACAAAAGGTATAGGAGGTACACACAAGCAAGGAAGTAGATGCTGGAAGAATTTATTGATGGTTTGAGAATATAAGAAAGTTTACTATCATGGAAGGAGATTCTAAGAGGGCAGAGTAGAAAGTTTTGGAAGCGATGGAGGAGTCCAGGGAGATGAAGTATAGAGTAGTGTGGTGATGGGAGTTATGAAGGGGATATGGGAATAGTACATGAGTATTTGTTAATTTGATGGAACATTGTTAAGTGGTAACCAGCAAACTAGCTCCATACCTTCACTAATTCTCTGTAACAATCTGGATCTGCACTAATTTAGATAGGTTTTGGTTTGAAGTCTTTTTAAATTTAATCTTAAAGGCTTAATTTTTTTAAGAGCAGTTATAGATGCACAGCAAAATTAAGAGGAAGGAGATATTTCCCATCCACCCCCCCCCCCAACAGAGTGGTACATTTATTACAACTGGTAACCTACATGGCACATCATAGTTACCCAAAGTCCATAGTGTACATTAAGATTGACTCTTGGTAGTGTATATTCTATGAGTTTAGACAAATGTATAAAGCATGCATCCATTGTTACAGTATCATACGGAGTATTTCAAAAAATCCTCTGTGCTCAGTCTATTCATTCTTCCCCCAACCCCTGGCAAACACTCATTTTTTAAAAAATTTTTATTTATTTGAGAGAGAGTGAGTGTGAGTGAGTGGGGGAGGGGCAGAGAGAGAGGGAGATACAGAATCCAAAGTGGCTCCAGGCTCTGAACTGTCAGCACAGAAGTCACGAACTGTGAGATCATGACCTGAGCTGAAGTCGGGTGTTTAACCAACTGAGCCACCCAGGTGCCCCACTGATCTTTTTACTTTTACAAAGTTTTGCAAGAAGTATCTTTTTAATAAAAAATTCTTCATGGAGCCCAAGTGTCCATCGATAGATAAATGGATAAAGAAAACACAAATACACACAAACACATAAACTGAATATTATTCAGCCATAAAAAAGAATGGAATCTTGCCATTTGCAACAACTTGGATAGAGAGTATAATGCTAAGCAAAATAAGTCAGAGAAATACAGATAGCATATGATCTCACCCATATGTGGAATTTAAGACATAAATCAAGTAGGCAAAAGAAAAAAAAAAGACAAACCAAGAAATAGACTCTTAACTATGGAGAAGAAACTGATGGTTACTACAGGGGAAGTCGGTGGGGAGAGGGTGACATAGGTGATAGGAATTAAAGAGTACACTTATAATGATGAAAAATAATAAAATACAAAAAATAAAGCAATGTCTTTTTAAAAAATTCTTTGTAGTTATCAAGGTAAAAGGCAGGTTAGTGAGATGAAAACTATAAGACTATAAAGCTATCAAGAAAAATGGGAGCTTTGTTGAAGGTAAAGATTGTTAAATACGGTGACTTGGAAGTTCTTCAGTAACAACAACAAAGATAAATAAAAAGATGGTTTAAAACCTGTCTTCTTGAGGCGCCTGGGTGGCTCAGTCGGTTAAGTGTCTGACTTCGGCTCAGGTCATGATCTCACAGTTCAGGGGTTTGAGCCCCATGTCCAGGCTCTGCCTGACAGCACGGAGCCTGCCTGTGATTCTCTGTCTTCACTCCTCCTCAGCTCATGCGCATGCACGTGCTCTCTCTCTCTGTCAAAAATAAACATTTAAAAAAATATTTTAAAAATGTCTCCTTAAGAACAGATTTTGTTAAATGCTCTGACAATAGGTAGAAATGAAATTAGAGAGTGATGAATATGCCATGCCCAGTTTCTCTACATCAGGCTGTCCAAAGGGAAGTTGAAAGTGCAACATTTCAGCTTGAAAGGATGTGAGTTAGAGATCTGAGATCTCTAACTCACTCCTTCAGAGATAATCAGCTCAAAGTATGTGAGACAGGTATTAATCCAAAGACAGGAAAAGAGCTGAAGATTGCTATATAGAAATTCTCCATGATTAGAAATTGGATAAATAGAATAGTATTAAAAAATATTGGAGGAATAGTTAAAGTAGGGGAAAGTTAGAGGAGTGCCAAAATTATAGAAACTACAGATATATGAGAGCTTCCAGAAGGTCCAAAGAGGTCAATGCTTCAAAGATTGCATAGGTTAAAGAGTACAAAAAGAGAAAATAAAGGATTTGGTGATTGGAAGAGTACTGATGATCTGTAATTAGTGGGTAAGCCATTTTCAAGATACCATTAACTCATTTGAGTGGATGGAAGTGAACTAAAAATCTGATTCAGAATTAACATAAAAAGATAGCAGTTAAATGTCAATGGCAAAATAGTTGAATAGTGAGGAAGGGCCGATTTACTTTTTAATATGAGATTTGGGTGGTTATACATGAATATTATGTATTCATGCTCTCATGGTGAATTGAGATTTAGCAAGTTAGACATTTTAACGTTAACAATGGCACTCACTTCTTGTAAAATGTAGATCCTTGAAATAAAAGACTTGTCTTCAGAACTTAATTCTGATCCTTTTTTTTCCCCCATTGAGTTGTCCATTCCTTATTAATTGCATCTGGTTTTTAGTTTTATTTCAAATTTTCTTTTGGCATGGCAGTTCCCTTTATTTACCTGAAGAGAGAGGCTCTTTTAGAGTTGGGGTTGTGTGAAGAGTCATTGAGTCACCTTGTGGCTATACCGAACTGTTAACTCATTTCCCAGGGTCTTAGGATCAAAGGAGACCTCACTCTTGTCCCTGGGGGAGACACAAACTATAGCCCTGCAAGAGCTCTTGGCACTACCCCCTTGGGCACAAGTTGGTCTGCAAAGGAATGTTTCTTCTGCCATGCTTAGTCAGCCTTTACCCCATTGGATCTCCACAAATGGGAGGTCGTGTGCTGGTGGCTTTGGTTGCCTGGGTCTAGGAATAACTAGAGCAGGTATAGGTGATTCAGAGCGGCAGTACTATCTTAAAACCTTAAAAAAAGATAGTCAAAAAACCCCACTTAGGTGAAATGATAGTGGATTTCTTATCAAAGAATTATGTTACTTGCTTTTACTAATTAGTGGGGCCAGAAAAGAGCCAGAGGAGAGCCAGAGTTTTGGCTGTTTAAATAATGACAAATCCAGCTCTAAGCTCACAGGACTTAGGAAAGTATTTCGGACTTATCACCTGGCATCTCCTACAACAGCTCCTTCTTATTCATTTACATATTAAAACAGATCCCCCTCCCCCATGGCATAGTAGTGAAATGAATAATTAGTCCCTTACAAGTACAATTCTCCAGGTCCCTCATGCTGCATCTAACTCCTTTCGTAGCATTAACCAATTTTAAAAACTATCTATCTAAACTACTGTTTTTAAAGATCACAGGCTTTCTTACTTTGATTTTATTCAATTAGAGGTAAGAGTGGAATATCCAGGGAAGTTGAAATTGCAAGAAAAAATTTAAATCTTACTCTGGGAGAATAATCCAGGACCTCTTCAATCCCTCTTCTGTATTTCTCCTGCTCTTCCTCTAGCGGAAATACCCCAAGACCTATTACTCCCAAGTTCAAATCCTCGCTTTTGCTGTGCTATGTAATACAACAGCCAGGTGTATTTTTCAAAAGAGCTTTTATATTTTGGTAAAATTCTCTTTTCACCTAAGAGTAGTTAAAGAAAAAACATTTAAATACCATTATACTTGGATATTCGTAAGTTTTTTTTTGTAGACTTAAGCACGTTGTGTGTTTCACTTAAAACACTCAATTTTTACAATTGTTAAAGATCCAGTGATCTTGTTAAATAGTGAAGATGGAGAATAGTCAATTTACTGCACAGAGTTTTAATCTGTATTGCACTGGTAGGTGTTGATAACCTACTTCATATTTTAACAGTTTAGAAATTATGTAATTTGTAATAAAAAGAGGTAGCTACTTGGTTATTACTGTGATCTTCCTTCATATTTGTAAATGTAGATTTTTCTGTGGTTGTTCTCTAACATTATCCTTAAAAGATCTCTTTACAAAAGCTTTGAAAACATACTTTACCCTATTTATATATTGTTAATTTGATCTGAAGCATTTTTTTAATGTTTCTTTCTTTTTAATTTTTTAAATGTTTATTTTTGAGAGAGAGAGAGAGAGAGAGAGAGAGAGAGAGAGAGTGAGTGTGTGGTGGAGGGGGAGGGCAGAGAGAGAGAGACAGGGAGACACAGAATCTGAAGCAGGCTCCAGGCTCTGAGCTGCCAGCACAGAGCCCGATGCTGGGCTCAAACTCACGAACTGTGAGATCATGACCTGGGCTGAAGTCAGAAGCCTAACCTACTGGGCCACCCAGGTGCCCTTGATCTCAAGTATTTTTTATTCTTAACTTGTATTTTGCGAGTATTAAAAATAAGTTAGTTTGCTGTCACTATACTTTTGCTGTAAGGAGGCCTTGCTTATTAATTTAATAGGTGTTCTGAAATATGAAATCATTTGCCTGTAATACTTGTACTTTACTCTGGAGTTTGACCATTTACTGCTCCTTGAATTTCCTGAGAAGGAATCCCATGTGTGGAATATAGGAAAGCACACGATCAGAAATATTATGTTAGCTTCAAACTCTTTTGTTTTCACATTTTAGGAAAATCTGAGTGTTTCAAATATAAGAAATTAAGAAGCTAGTAAGTCATAAAAATTGTAATATCTCAAGTTATTTATTTTTTATTTTTTTAATATTTATTGTCACGTTAGCTAACATACAGTGTATACAGTGTGCTCTTGGCTTCAGGAAAAGATTTCCATGATTCATCACTTACATACAACACCCAGTGCTCATTCCAACAAGTGGCCTCCTCAATGCCCATCACCCATTTTCCCTGCCCCCACCCCCCCCCATCAACCCTCAGTCTGTTCTCTGTATTTAAGCATCTCTTAAGGTTTGCCTCCCTCTCTGTAACTATTTTTTTTTCCTTCCCTTCCCCCATGGTCTTCTGTTAAGTTTCTATAGTTCCGCATATGAGTGAAAACATGATATTTGGCTTTCTCTGACTGATTTATTTCACTTAGCATAATACTCTCCAGTTCCATCCATGTTGTTGCAAATGGCAAGATTTCATTCTTTTTCATTGCCAGGTAGTATTTCATTATGTGTGTGTGTGTGTGTGTGTGTGTGTGTGTGTGTGTATACATACATACATACATACATACATACATATATACATACACATACAGCACATCTTTATCCATTTATCAGTCAGTGGACATTTGGGCTCTTCCCATAATTTGGCTATTGTTGATAGTGCTGCTATAAACATTGGGGTACATGTGACCCTAGGAATTAGCACTCCTGTATGGTTCAAGTTATTTACTTTTATTATGTCTCCAGTATTAAACATATAATTTATTTGAGTCTTTGGAAATGATTTTCTACCATTTCGTAATTATTGTATTCCTATACATTATAGTGATTGTTTTATCTTTTCAGAATGTACAAATACGTTGTTTTAGTCAGAAAAACCACCCTCTAGCCTTAATTTATCAACAAACAGTGAGAATGAACTTTTACTTAATCAGGTCACATACATGGCAATGTGTGAGCCAAATACATTTATGTTATGGGAATATGTGTGCTTAAATACTAATAATTCTCCTGCTTTCCCTTTCCTCCTCCTTTCATGTTCCAAATGTGGAGAGACTTAAATACAATTGACTTCCTAGCATTTTCATTGAGTGACAATTTTAATAGAATATGACTGATTTTGACCAAGCTTAGAACAGTGCTATCAGTTTGAATCTTTAATTAGTCTTGTGAATAGATCTGTTATTATGAAATTTAAGGTTTTTCCTTCCTTTCTTTCTTTCTTTCTTTCTTTCTTTCTTTCTTTTTTCTTTCTTTTCTTCCTCCTCCTCCTCCTCCTCCTCCTCCTCCTCCTCCTCCTCCACCTCCTCCTCCTCCTCCTCCTCCTTCAAGTAAATTCTATGCCCAATTTGGGGCTTGAACTCATGACCTTGGGATCAAGAGTCATATGCTTTACTGACTGAGCCAGCCAGGAGCCCCTGAACTTAATAGGTTTTCAATCAGACGTGTTGACATGACATGTTGACATTTTCGTGATACTCGATTAATGAATAGAGATTCATAGTGCCATATAGATTTTATCACACGCAGTAAGGGCTGTAGGCCACAGGACTTCTCATTCATTCATTAAAAAATAGTTATTGATCATCTAGTATTGGGAGATAAACTGTTAAACAAGTAGACCAAGTGCTTTCTCTCAGTAGAAATCACATTTTACCATGTGAATGGTTAAAAAAAAAAAAGTATGGAAATAAAAAATACATATATAAGAAAGTGACAAATACTAGGCAAAACATTAAAATAGGATAATCTTATGAGGAGTGACTGGGTGCCTACTTCATATTGTCACAGATTTCTCTAAGAAGATGATATATCAGCTAGGTGTAAATGACAGATGAGAAGGAGCCAGGCATGCAAAATTGGTGAGAGAGAGAGAGAGAGAGAGATTGAGATTGAGAGCGAGAAATATCAGTTCTGAAAAGGGGAAGAGTTCATACAAAGGAAGTCCCTCACCCAGTGTAGGAATAGGCCTGTCATATTCGAGGAGTTGAAAAAGATCACTGTGGCTGGGCCATCATGGGTGGCATGGCAGTGGCACAGGATGGGCCTAATAGGCAGAGGCCAGATTGAGGATTTTGTAAACCAAGCTGAGGAGTGTAGATTTTATTCTAAAGACTGGGAGTTATTTAACAGTCTGTATTGTTATCTCTGTTGAACAATTAAATTTATTCTCAAGAAATGAGGGCCATAACTATTATTTTTTATTTTAACATTTATTTATTTTTGAGAGAGAGAAAGAAAGAATGAGAGCAAGGGAGGGGCAGAGAGAGCGGGAAACGCAGAATCTGAAGCAAGCTCCAGGCTCTGCGTTGTCAGCACAGAGCCCAATGCAGGGCTCAAATTCACGGACTGTGAAATCATGACCTGAGTTGGATGCTTAAATGACTGAGCCACCCAGGTGCCCACGGCCATAACTATTTTTAAAATATGTATTCTTATGACTTGATACTAGGCATTTAGTAAGTAATGACTGATTTACACAGTTGTATGATTTTTAAAATATATTTTCACGTTGCAGTTCTCTGTACCAATCTTTATTGATTTCCTCATTCTCAACATTTTAACTATTTATAATGGTGAAGTAATTTCTGCTTAATCTGAGATATAAGAATGCCTTAAAATTAGCCATTTATCTAAAACTCAGTTGCTTGTACATGTTCTCTTTAAGGCCCTGCTAAGGGTATTAAAATACTAATATTAAATGCAGTCTAGTGTGACCTTTTCTATATGACCTATTGTGTGTGTGTGAGAGAGAGAGAGAGAGAGACAGAGAAAGAGAGAGAGAGAGAGAGAAAGAGAGAGGGACAGAGACAGAGACCTTGGGGGTGGGGGCATATAATCATTTTCTCTTTGCTGATGTAATGGAAAATTTGCTCCTCTAGGACATATTAGAACAATGTATTTAATGCTCTTCAATTTAATTTGCTAGTATCACAATTAATACAATTAAGGTCACTTGAAATGAAACTATTAACAAATTGAGTAATTTACTTTAACAATGTCAATGTGTTCTCACAATTAGATTTGCTTTAATTAGTGTACAAGCTATTATTTAATAGCATACTTCACATAGAAAAATGTAATAATGTATTCTCGGTTTCTTGTAACAGAAAGAAAGAAACTTTTAATGGACTGAGTGATTTTGTGGAAGAGCCGCTAGATATAAAGTGATGGAAGAGAAAGTATAAAGCTAGAAAGCAAAGCTTAAAAGAATGTAAATAAAAAATATCTTTTTTTGGCTCTTACCAATACATGTCCTATGTATCATTGTTTAAATAGTTTTGGAAACTTTTAATGGTAGTTAGGAAGGGAACACAAATCCTGGAAAATTTTAAGTGTTAGTTTTATCTGGTTTTTGCTTATAAGATTTTTGAGTATCTAATCACTGTAATAATGGAGAGGAATAGAATGATGTGGAATATAAAAACGGTAGGAAGCAAAAAAGTTTTTATTCTCAAATCTGCTTTTAAAAACATTTTAGGGGCACCTGGGTGGCCTGGTTGGTTAAATGTCCAACTTTGGCTCAGGTCATGATCTCTTGGTTTGTGGGTTTGAGCCCCACGTCAGGCTCAGATCCTGGAGCCTGCTTTGGATTCTGTATCTCCCTCTCTATCTGCCCCTCCCCCACTCAGGCTCTGCCTCTCTCTGTCTCTCAAAAATAAATACTGTTTTAAGAAATTAAAAAAGAATTTCATACGAATATTTCTTACCTAAGAATTCACTTTAATAGCCAATATAATAAAAAGCTCTTCTTCTACTCAGCCTACTATGTGTTGAGGTCAGAAGACCCAGGGATGAATAAATGGTTATATTTCTGTTTCTATATATGCAGAGTAAGGGGAAGCAGATGAATTGTCAACCAAGTCATAATTAGCAAGGTCTCCTGTTCTCTGTAAACATGACAGCAAGATTTGCTATCATGTAATCAAGTGGTGATTTTATGTGGAAGGGATATAAATGCAATCCAGATAATTCAATACTCTAATCTTAAAAATTAGTTTGACAATCTTTTTTGCCTAGTTTGATTGATTTAAGTTTCTGTTGCATTCATCTTCTTTCCTTTTTCGCCTTTGGTTAATGACAACATTTTGTAAAATTGCAAGTGAAGAAAGAAGCAGGCATAAGAGTAATTAGGTAAATAATATTTAAATGTAAAATGCAAGAAGCTTAGAGAATCCACAGACTTTGAAAAATTAACTATAGTTCTTATTTCTAGGGAGGGGGTTCATAGGAGTAGAGTATATTTAGTTTTTCAGTACTTGTAAATGTTTATACAACAATCTCCCATTGGTTTTCATTATTTGTCCCCAGTTCTGACTTCACCTTACCAGGTTCTTAGATGAGTCAGAATAGTGTAGCTTCTAATAGAACAACTTAGCAATAGTGGAAAATTAGTTCAGGTAATTCTCTAAATAGCATCTTGAGTTTAGCATGGGTAACCTGCTGCTTGGTTGGTATGTGTATACCAACAGTTCTCATTTGGCCCTGATTAGATTCTCATTATACCTGATCTCTAAATTCTGTCTTGAATTTTAAAATGATTTGTCTATTGATTCCTTGGCCTATACTATAGAATATTAGAAAAGTAACTGGAATCGATTTTTAAATGTTTGCTCTTTAAAATGGAATAGATTTTTAAAAGAAACATTGATTGGTTTTATCAAAGAAAGCCAAGTATAAGAAGTTAATTGCTTTTTTCTAGCAGCCTGAGTTTTCTTAGATTAAGTAAAGTTTTAAAGAAACCTCAGAGACATTCACATCCTGGTTCTATGCATTTGTTCAGTCACTTCCCCGTGTGACTAGATAGAATTTATCTATTATAATCTAAGTTCCATCCAGAATAGCCGACACAACATGGAATGAGAACAAAGTTAGAAGACTGACACTGCCTGACTTTAGAGTAGAGAGCCCAGAAATAAACCCATACAAATACAGTTAAGTGATCTTGACTAGATAGTCTTCTCAACAAGTAGTGCTGGAAAGCTGGATATTCACTTGCAAAAAAAAAAAAAAAGAATGCCCCCAAAACAAAACAAAGTGTAAACATAGATTTTACACCTTTCACAAAGATTAGATCATAAACCCAAATGTACAAATGTAAAACTCAAAACCATAAAATTCTTTGAAGATGATATAGGAAAATATCTTTGTGATCTTTGGTTTGGCAATGACAGTTTCAAAACCAAAATCATGATCCATGGAAGAAAAAATTGATAAGTTAGACTTCATTAAGACCATTTTTTCTTTGAAAGACACTGTGAAAAGAAGGAAATAAAAGCCACAGACTGAGAAAAAAATCTGCAAAACATAGCTGATAAAAAAATAGTGCCCAGGTGGCTCAGTCAGGTAAGTGCTCAGCTCTTGATTTCCACTCAGGTCATGATCCCATGGTTTGTGGGTTTGAGCCCACTTCCGGCTCCATGCTGACAGTGCAGAACCTACTTGGGATTCTCTCTGCTCCTCCCCAGCCTCATGCACATGCGCTCTCTCTTCTCTCTCTCAAAATGAATAAACATCAAAAATATGTAAGATAGACAAAGAACATTTATAACTCGACAATACGCAAACAAACAACCCAGTTAAAAAATGGACAAAACATCTGATCAGAAACCCCACCAAAGAAGATATACACATGGCAAATACACTTAGGGAAAGATACTAAATATCATGGGTCATCAGGGGATTGCAAATTAAAATGAGATACTGGTACACACCTTTTAGAATATCTAAGACCTAATACACTGACATCATCAAATGCTAGTGAAGATGTAGAATAACAGGAACCCTTCCTTCACTGCTGGTGGAAATGTAACATGGTACAGCCACTTTGAATGACAATTTGGAACCCTTTCTTTTTTTTTTTTTTTTTTTTTTTTTTTTTTAAATGAAACTAAACACACTCTTACCCTATCATCCAGCAGTTGCACTCCTTGGTCTTTGCCCATATGAGTTGAAAACATATAAACCTGCACAGTGTTCATAGCAGTTTTATTCATAATTGCTAAAACCTGGAATCTCCCCAGATGGCTTTTGGTAGTCGAATGGATAAACCTGTGGTACATGTATGCAGTAGAATCGTTACTCATTGATAAAAAGAAATGACCTGGTAAGCCATAGAAAGACCAGGGGAACCATAGATGCATATTGCTAAGTGAAAGAAGCCAGTCTGCAAAGCCTGCATATAATTCCAATAAGATAATATTCTGTAAAAGGCCAAATGGTGGAGACAGTAAAAAGACCAGTGGTTGTCATTAGGGGTGGGATGTAGTATGGAGGGAGGGATGGGTATATAAGTGGAGCACAGCGGAATCTTTACGGCAGTGACACCATTGTGTATGATACTGTAATGGTGGGTACGAGTCATACATTTGTCAAAACCCATAGAGTGTGGGGCGCCTGGGTGGCGCAGTCGGTTAAGCGTCCGACTTCAGCCAGGTCACGATCTCGCGGTCCGTGAGTTCGAGCCCCGCGTCAGGCTCTGGGCTGATGGCTCGGAGCCTGGAGCCTGTTTCCGATTCTGTGTCTCCCTCTCTCTCTGCCCCCCCCCGTTCATGCTCTGTCTCTCTCTGTCCCAAAAATAAATAAAAAACGTTGAAAAAAAAATTTAAAAAAAAATAAAATAAAATAACCCATAGAGTGTACAACATAAAGAGTAAATCATTAATTATGGACTTTAGTTAATCATAATGTGTTACTATTGATGCATCAGATTACATATGATGCATATGTACTACTCCAATGCAAGATGTGAATATTAGGGGAAACTATGTATGTGAAGGTGAGGGTTGTATGAGAACTCTATACTTTCTGTTGTTTTTTTTTAAAGTAAAATGGCTCTGAAAATAATATTTATTGGTTAAAAAAAATCTAGGGTTCCTCTTTCATTGCTTTTTACTTCTTCAAGTGGTACCATACCTTTTCCCTCCACTCATCATGCCGGTTTAACATAGAATATACATGCTTAGCCTATTTGAAATATACAGAATACTCAGGACTAGGGATTCTTGAAATAACAAATTATTAAAAAAAAAAAAAAAGTATGCTACCCTCTCTGTTTACAACTGTCAATTAACTCAAACCTTTTTAGTTGGTAATAGTTCTGTTTCCTTCCTGAAAGAGACTGAATCCTCTTATAGTCTGATCCTTTGCAGAGATACTCTTTATCATCAGCATTTCCTACTACAAACCGAATCCTTTGTTTAACAGTTTTTTTAAAGCATTTTCTCTTCATTTGTGAGCACACCTCTTCTTTGTATGATTCTGTTCTTCATTCTAGATTGGAAATCATTTCACAGTCATTGGAACATTCACTCAGCCATACTTTTGGAATTTTTCTAGGATTTTGACAGGCCGGTTACCTATAATAACAGGGTCAAAGAGAAATCTTAGTTTCACTGTCATATGTTAATCTTAGGTAAATTTCTATACTAGATTGTTTCTTAGAACTGAGGTTGGCATTTTTTTTAAGGTCCACATAGTAAATATTTTAGGTTTGTGGGCCCTGGCATTTTAGCCTGAAAGTAGTCATAGACAGTTTGTAAACAAATGTCTGTGGATGTGTTTCAGTAAATGTTACTTATCAAAACAAGTCAGTCAGTTCAGACCATGGAGTGTAGTTTGTTGACTTATGTTTAAATTTTTTTTAAATTTGATTTGAGAGAGAGTATGTAAGAGTGTAAGTTGGGGAGAAGGGCAGAGGGTGTGAGAGAGAATCTTCAGGTTGACACATGTTGACCCCTGTTTTAGAAAGAATAACCATTACTGTGTTATTAAAACAAATATATATAATGCAAATGTGACAGGGAGTAATTGGATATTCCTTTTTCCAAAATTTTCTTTAAATACAGTATCTTAAGCTCTGGGTTTGATAGCATTGAGACTATTAAACCAAAAGTGTTTCTTTACATGTATTTAGAGGCTTCTTGTCAAAAAGATATTTTTATTATGAACCTTATTATACTTGCTGAATTTATCTGGCTTGCAATTATGCTAATTAAAGAAATACACTGAGAGCGCCTGGGTGGCTCAGTTGGTTGAGCGTCCGGCTTCGACTCAGGTCATGATCTCACAGTTTGTGAGTTCGAGCCCTGCGTCGGGCTCTGTGCTGATAGCTCAGAGCCTGGAGCCTGTTTCAGATTCTGTGTCTCCCTCTCTCTCTGCTCCTCTTCTGCTCGTGCTCGCTCTCTCTCTCTCTCAAAAATAAATAAACATTAAAAAAAATTTTTTTAAATACACTGATTTTTGTACATTGATCTTGTATCCTGCAACTTTGTTGAATTCATTTATTAGTGTGAGTGTGTTTGTGTATTCTTTAGTATTTTCTCTATAGAAGATCATGTCAACATTTAATAGCAGTCATTGTACTTCTTCTTTTTTCAATTTGGATGCCTTTTCTTTTTCTTGCCTAATTACTCTGGCTAGAACTTTTAGTACAGTGCTAAATAAAAGTGGTGCCTTCTTTGTGATTTTGGGGAGAGCTTTTAGTCTTTTGTCATTGATTAATGTTAGCTCTGAGTTTTTCATAATAGCCCTTTTTTATATTGAAATTTCCTTCCATTCCTAGTTTGTTGAGTGTTTTTATCTGAAATGGATGTTGGATTTTGTCAGATGCTTTTTCTGCACCAATTGAAATGATCATGTCATTTCCCCCCCTTTATTTTATTAATGTTGTGTATTACATTTCTACACTGAACATTTTGCTTTCCTGGGGTAAATTCCACTTGGTTATGGTGTATAATATTCTTAAAATGCTGATGGATTTGGCTTGCTAGCATTTTGTTTAGGATTTTTATACTGATATTCATAAAGGATATTGGTCTATAGTTTTCTTATAATATCCTTATCTCACTTGGTATCAGGGTAATGCTGGCCTAATAGGTAAATGCTCTCTCCCTTTCTAGTTTTTGGAAGAGCTTGAGAAAGATTGGTGTTAATTATCATTAATATTTGGTAGAATTACCAGTGAAGCCATCTGGTCCTGGTCTTTCGGGGGGGGGGGGGCGTATTTTGATTATTGTTCTAATCTCTGTACTTCTTACAATTTTGTTCAAATTTTCTCTTTCTTCTCCATTCAGTTTGTGTGTGTCTAGGAATCTGTTCATTTTATTTAGATTATCAAACATGTAGGTGTATAATTGTTTCTAGTAGTTTATAAAATCTTTCTTATTTCTGTAAAGTCTGTGGCAGTCTCCACTTTCATTTCTGATTTTACTGTTTTTCTTTGTCAGTCTAGCTAAAGAGTTGTCAAGTGTTGTTTTCTTTTCAAAGAGCCAACTTTGAGCTCATGAATTCGAGCCCCTCATCAGGCTCTGTACTGACCGCTGGGAGCTTTGGAGCCTGCTTCAGATTCTGTCTCCCTCTCTCTCTACCCACTTTACACTTTGTCTCTTTCTCTGTCTCAAATATAAAGAAACATTTAAAAAAATCAAAAAGAACCAACTTTGGTCTCACTGATTCTCTTCATTTTTTTTCTTCTGTCTATCTATGCCCCATTCTTGTGTTGTTTTTGTTTTTTGTTTTTCCCTTGAGACTAAATAGTCTTCCTCAACTTATATTCAGGTTTCCTTATTATTCTTCTGCCTGCTCAAATCTGCTGGTTGAACCTCTTCATTGAGTTTTAGTTTTATTTTTTATTTTTTTTAACGTTTATTTATTTTTGAGACAGGGAGAGACAGAGCATGAACGGGGGAGGGTCAGAGAGAGGGAGACACAGAATCTGAAACAGGCTCCAGGTTCTGAGCTGTCAGCACAGAGCCCGACGAGGGGCTCGAACTCACAGACCGTGAGATCATGACCTGAGCCGAAGTCGGACGCTTAACCGACTGAGCCACCCAGGCGCCCCTACTTTTAGTTTTATTTACTGTATTTTTCAGCTTCAGAATTATGATTTTGTTTCTGTTCATAATTGTTGATCTTTTTATTAGTATTCTCTGTTGAGGCATTGTTCTCCTGGTGTCATTTAGTTTTTGTGGTTTCCTTTAGCTGTTTGAACATATTTATGACAATTGATTTGAAGTCTTTGTCTAGTAGTATAATGCTGGGCTTCCTCAGGGACATTTTCTGATAATTTTTTTTCTTATGAATGGGCCATATTTCATTGTCTCTTTGCATGCTTCTTAATTTTCTGTTGAAAATTGGATTGTTTTGAATATCATAGTGTGGTGACCTCCTCCTTGGGGTTTGTTGTTTCTGGTAGTTTCAGGTTGTTGTTGTTTTAATGACTTTTTTTCTTTAAATTCAAGTTATTTAACATACAGTGTAGTCTTAGCTTCAGGAGTAGAACCGAGTGATTCATCTCTTATATATAACACCTAGTGCTCATCCCAACAAGTGTCCTCCTTAATGCCCATCACCCTTTAACCCATCCCCCCACTTACCTCCCCTCCAGCAACCCTCAGTTTGTTCTCTGTATTTAAGAGTCTCTTATGGTTTGTCTCCCTTTCTGTTTTTATCTTATCTTTCCTTCCCTTCCCCTATGTTCATCTGTTGAGTTTCTCAAACTCCACATATGAGTGAAATCATATATCTGTCTTTCTCTGAATGAGTTATTTTGCTTAGCATAATACATTCTAGTTCCATCCACATTGTTGCAAATGCTGAGATTTCTTTCTTTTTCATTGCTGAGTAGTATTCCAGTGTGTGTGTGTGTGTGTGTGTGTGTGTGTGTGTGTGTGTGTGTGTACTACACTTTCTTTATATAGTGATCAGTCAATGGACATTTGGGCTCTTTCCATAATTTGACTATTATTGATATTTTATAAACTATTTTTGTAAAGTCTACATTCTTTGTGTGTAATTACAGAAGTCTCTGTTATATTAGTTTAGTGTTCAGCTAGTGTTTTGACAGATTTTCCTTAAATATCTGGAGCTAAAATAAGAAGAAGATAAAAGTACTCTCTTAGACCATAATGGCTCTTGTCAAGGCAGGCATTCCTTAATTGCTTCGCTAGGCTATTTACAACTTTGCCTTAGTTTTTACTTCTTGCTTGCGTGGAGAATGAAGTTCATCCACAAGTGACACTTTTGAGTCTTTTCAGGCTTTTTCTGAGTATGCACATGGCCCTTCTTGGTTCCCTTAGCTACATAGCAACTTTTGAAAGTCCATATTCTCCTACATATCTCCTCTCCCAACCTTTTCCTACCTATGCTATGTGGTTTGTCTGTGGCTTGTCCTGACTTATTTCTTGCCCTCGTCTACTGCAGCCAATACTTATAACTTTCTCTGCTTTTAGCAAATGCCACCAGGGAATTTGCCCAGCCCTGAGAATGCTCCAGTTAGAAAAAACAAAGGCAAGCACTTGTAGTGTTCCTTCAGGGAGCTGCCAGACGGGTTGAAACATTCAACTACTTTTCTTTCAGAAGAGAGTCGGTATAGCTCACTCTGGCATGAACAACCTGCACCAGGTTACCACAAAGTAGCAGCTTCTGTCTTCATTAATCTTTCCCCTGTTTGTTAAGCTTTTGACTAAATTTCAGGATTCTGCAAAAGTTGATTCTTAGCAGTTTTTGCCAGCTTATCAGTTGTTTTTGTGGAGGGATAGGGCCCTGAATTTCTCTTCCCTGCCATTTTCTGGAGTCACTTTTACTGATATATTATGAAGAGGCTTTTACAATGATAATTTTTAAAAATTTTATCTTTAAAAGTAATTGAACATAGACAGCAGAAAAACTGCCAATAATGTTTTCAGATGTGTACAGAATCATAACTTCCCAGCACCTTAAAAAAAAACCTGTTCCTTATTTCAGCACCAGAGCCACTTAGTAAATCCTAAGTCTCAATTTGCTTTATTTTTCTTCATTATTAGAAAGTGGTAGGCACAGGAGCATCATACCTTAAAATTTCTCAGTGTGAAAGTGATATTCTCTAATATAATTTCCACTTTTTTATGTCAGTTATATTTCTTTAATAATTTGGTGTTGTCCAGACTCTCCTTGTACATGTGAAGAATCGAATGTATTATTCTCTTTGATTTTAAGAAGCTTCAAGTTGGTTAATGTTAGTGCCTCATTCTCCCCCTCTGTGTTTGTGTAAGTGCATAGACTGGATCCTGGGCCTTGTGAATTCACCCTGGGGGAGGTTGCTTTAGACCATGGTAGTTTATATGCCTGGTGGTACCTGTCATTCCAATTATAAAGGTCCCCCCAAGGTGCTTGGAGTAAGGACTATTACCCAAGCCACCAGTGGGAGGCTTTCTGTCAGCTACTGAGTTTCTGATTAATTTGTTTAGTTTTAGTTCCACTCACTCACAACATGGTAAGTTCTAAGTTTGTTATCTTTTAATCATGTCTTATGATTAAGTTTCTCCAAATTATGACATCAGTAGTGTGATAGGTTTCATACTAAGAAATAGTATTGTGTACCATATTGTATTGAAAAGTCCTTCTATTCATATCCTTAAGAATAAAACATGAAATTGCTATAACCTTACTTTCTCTCAAGGCAGTGGTCTTAACTTTAACCAGCTTTTTATTACTGAACTTGCTTTTCATCCTGTAATTTTCTCATGTTCAGCAACTGTTTAGTTATGATGCTTCATCCTCAATGTCTGGTATAGAATCTCTCTTTTCCTTAAATCTTGGTGGATTAATGACAAAAGATCGACACTAGGGTAAAAATCATTGCTCTTTTTCTATCTGAAAACACCTTTATAAATAAATACTTAAAGTATGAATGAATCACAAATTAACCTTAAGAATGAAAAGGAGACTCTGGTGGGGATCTTCTGATACTTTTTCAGTTGTCTCCAATATCTTTGCCTAATAAACCCATTTTCTTTAATCACTTGTCTGATTGTTCTTGAGAAGAGCTTTTGAAGACACAATTATGATTATTTTCTTAAAATCATCATATCTGGGTAGCTACGTGTAATAATTTAATTTTATTTTAAAGTGCATATTGTATGGGCCAAAATGACCTATAGACAGTATTTAATTTTCATTTAAGGTTATTTTTTGCAGCTGTCAGGCATAATATTTTAATAGTCCTTTATGTACATTTAATTAATTACATGTTAAAATTAACATCACAAGTAACTAAGTAACAAGTTAAAAATAAATCTTTTGTCTTGTTAATCAAACTTCACATAAAAAGCAGTAATTAAATATTTGACACATTTTTATAACTTCTACTTTTAATGATTTCAGAATGTGATTAATTTGATACATGTGAACACTGTTAACTATACAGTTCATACATGAGTTTTGAAATTAATTGTATGCATATCAGTGGGACTTACTTTTTATATTGTATTTTAAAACTTAGGGTAATAGAAATATCTGCTTATAATCAGATCAGAATTGAGCAGAAATTATGGAGTGGATGGACCAGTTAAATAAAAATTTTTGACTATTTTGTTCAAGCCAGAAAAAGTAATTTATTTTCAGCCATATTATTGCCAAGGCAAATATAAGTAGGTTTCACTTAAACCTTCAGTGTAATCAAATACATGGAAGCAGTTAGGATTGGAAGCCTATACCTTACCAGGAACTTTTTGCAGGGGAGGAATGAGGACCCTTAAGAATGTTTTTTAATGGCAATTAATAGCATTTATTTATACTAACTTTCCATTCTTAATGGAGTTTATATGATTTTCGAGATGCCTGTTACGTTAAACCTCTTTCCAAAGACTGAGTGGTGCTATTGTTAATAAACATTGAGGCAAGGGACTAAGTGAGTTCAGGTACGTGGCTTGAGTGATGGGAAAACCAGGAAGCATTTACATGCTTCATAATTTCTTGCCAGTAACACACACACACACACATGCATACACACACGCACACACACACACACACTCACACTCTCACACTCACACACCCAGACACACAGATTAGGGTTATATTTATGCACAATCTGGCCTTTTAACAAAGAAAAATAAGCCTATGTTTAGGCTGCCACTGCTATGAACAAAACAGCTGAGACTTTAATGAACACCATACTGAGGGCATGTAGGACATAAGGCGAATTAAGCAGGTTACAAACTGCACATCTTCTGTTTAGATAGAAGAGATCTCCCCAACCCTGACAATTAGTTGTACTGACAAGGCAAGCAGATAGACAGAAACAGAAGGAGATCGTTTGTATCAATTTGAGAAATAGAACTAGTAATGAAACAAAATGGTCTTACTTTAAAATTGTTCTTTCACTGTATTTTTTCCCAAAAATAAATACACATGGTTAAACAAAAGCTTCTTTTATTTTGTTTGCAAATAAAGACCACCATATTTTTTTTTTTTTTTTTTTGAAGAAGAAGATTTTCTGGACACTCAAACTAATTTTAATTCTGGTAACCTGACAGCTTTGTTTAAACATTGAGTATGAGCTTCCTTTCATGAAAATCTTTTCAAAGTATAGCAGTTCAGCTGTGAAAACCTGAATACATTAATGATGACAAAGAAGCTCCAGAATGAGCCAACATTTGTTTTGTTCTTTTACAACATTTCTTGATGAATTGCATACACAAAAGTGTTGCAGGCTTGTTTAAATTTTTCCCTATTTCTTTGCTAATAAATGTCTTTGTGTTTACCTTTTTGATACAATGCCTTATTGTTAATCACTTTAAATTATTTTTTAAACAAAAATGACTTTAAGAATTTTTTAAAAAAATATGACTTAAAGGTATGTATTACAGGAACATATAAACATTGCCTTCAATGTATGTGGTTAAACATCAGAATACATTACTCATGGGTAGGTTTTGGATAATTGTTTTCAAGAGTACACCTCTTCCAAATACAAAGCATTTATTTAAGGATCATTTACTTTGTGTCTTAAGTGATAAAGATGAGTATTTGCAAAAAAAAAAAAAAACAACACACCAATATTGAAATATTTTAATGTAATACTACTTATTCATCATTGTCATTCATAGGAAGAGTGGCATTGTTAATTTTTCTGAAATAAATGTTCCTTAGATTCTTAGAAATTTTTATTTTTTATTTCATGTATGTATGTATGTATATATTTTCATTTTTTTCTTAATTTTGTTTTTTTAATTTACATCCAAATGAGCTGGCATACAGTGCAACAGTGATTTCAGGAGTAGATTCCTTAGTGCCCCTTACCCATTTAGCCCATCCCCCCCCCCACAGCCCCTCTGTTTGTTCTCCATATTTAAGAGTCTCTTATGTTTTGTCCCCTCCCTGTTTTTATATTATTTTTGCTTCCCTTCCCTTGTGCTCATCTGTTTTGTGTCTTAAAGTCCTCATATGAGTGAAGTCATATGATATTTGTCTTTCTCTGACTAATTTCACTTAGCATAATACCCTCTAGTTCCATCCACGTAGTTGCAAATGGCAAGATTTCATTCTTTTTGATTGCCGAGTAATACTCCGTTGTGTGTATGCATATATGTATATATACATACATACACATATATGTATATGTATATATACACACATATGTATATGTATATATACATACACATATATGTATATGTATATATATGTATATGTATGTATATATACATATATGTGTATGCATATATACATATATGTGTATGTATATATACATATATATGTATGTATATACCACATTACATATATATATATATATATATATATATATATATATATATATATATACCACATCTTCCTTCCTTCCTTCCTTCCTTCATTTTTTCTTTCATTTTCTTTCTTTCCTTTTCTCTTTCTTTTCTTTCTTCCTTCCTTTCTTTCCTTCCTTTTCTTTCTTTTCTTTCTTTCTTTCTTTCCTCTCTCTCTCTCTCCCCTTCCTTTCTTCCTTCCTTCCTTCCTTCCTCCTTTCCTTCCCTTCCCTTCCCTTCCCTTCCCTTCCCTTCCCTCCCCTCCCTTCCCTCCCTTCCCTCCCTTCCCTCCCTTTCCACCTTCCTTTTCTCTCTCTCTCTCTCTCTCTCTTCCTTCCTTCTTCCCCTTCCCCTTCCCTTTCCAATTCTACATACAAGTGATACCATACACTATCTGTCTTTCCCTTCCTAGTTTATTTCACTTAGTACAGTGCCCTGAGGTTTCATCCATGTTGTCACAAATGGAAAGATTTCTTTCCTTATGGCTGAATATTGAATATCTAGTGTGTGTGTGTGTGTGTGTGTGTGTGTGTGCGCGCGCGCGCGTGTGTGTGCGTTGTGTAATGCAATATTATTCAGCCATCAAAAAGAATGAAACCTTGCCGTTTGCAAAAACATGAATGGAGCTACAGTGTGCTATGTTAAAAGAAGTCAGTCAGAGAAAGATACCATTTGATTTCACTCATGTGGGATTTAAGAAACAAAACAGATGAACATAGGAGAGGGTAAAAAGAGAGAGGAAAGCAAACCATAAGAGACTCTTAACTATAGAGAACATGATGGAGGGAGGTGGGTGGGAGATGGGCTAAATGGGCGATGTGTATTAAGGAGGGCACTTGTGATGAGCACTGGGTATTACATTTAAGGGATGAATCATTAAATTCTACTTCTGAAATCAATATTGCCCATTATATTAACTAACTAGAATTTCTAAACTTGAAACAAAAAAAAAAGAACAACTCCTAAAAAATAGAGATATAATGACATTTAACATTATGTTAGTTTCAGATGTAAAGCCTAGGGATTCAACTTTTTTTCTTATGATGAGAACTTTTAAGATACACTCTCTTTAGTAACTTTCAAACATACAGTACAGTAATATGAACAGTAGTCACCATGTTATACATTCCATTCCATGGCTTAATTGTTTTATAACTAGCAGTTTGTGCCTTTTGATCTTCTTAACTAATTTCACCCACCCCCTATCCCTTTGCCTCTGACAACTACCAATCTGTTCTCTTGTATCTATGAACTCTTTTCTTTTTAAATTCAACAGATAAGTGAGGTCATGTGGTGTTTGTCTTTCTCTACCTGACTTATTTCACTTACTGTAATGTACTCAGTCCATCCATGGTGTTGCAAATGGCAAGATTTCTTTCTTTTTTATGGCTGAATAATTTTCCTGTGTGTGTGCATGTGCGCACCACATTTTCTTTACCCATTTATCCATCAGTGGACACTTAGGTTGATTTGATGTATTGGCTATTATAAATAATGCTGCAATGAACATGAGAGTGCATGTATCTTTTTGAGTTAATGTTTCTGTTTCCTTCATATAAATATCTAAAAGTGAAATTTCTGGGTCATATGGGTAGTTCTATTTTTGATTTTTTGAGGACCTTCCATACTATTTTTCACCATGGCTGCACCAATTTACAATTTTACATTTACAGAAGCGTTCCCCCTTCTCATATCCTTGCCATTGGACTTTTTCTAGGGATTTCATTGAATCTGTAGATTGTTTTGGGTAGTATGAACATTTTAACAATACTAATTCTTCCAATCCATGAGCATGATATATCTTTCCATTTATTTGTAGTTTTTGTCTTCAGTTTCTTTCACCAGGGTCTTATCATTTTCAGTGTCTTTAGGGTTTTCTATATGTAATATCATACTTCTACAAACAGAAAGTATTTTTGTCTTCCTTTTGGATGTGTATGCCTTTTATTTCTTTTTCTTGCCTAATTGTTCTAGATAGGACTTCCAGTATTATGTTGAATAATACTGGTAAGATTGATTGTTGGGTTTTTTGTTTTTTTTTTTAATGTTTATTTCTGGGACAGAGAGAGACAGAGCATGAGTGGGGGAAGGGCAGAGAAAGAGGGAGACACAGAATCAGAAGCAGGCTCCAGGCTCTGAGCTGTCAGCACAGAGCCCGACGTGGGGCTCTAACTCACAAACCGTGAGATCATGACCTGAGCCGAAGTCAGTTGCTCAACCGACTGAGCCACCCAGGCGCCCCAAGATTGATTCTTTATATATGGGTCATCTTACCTCATTCCTTTTAGTCGCTCACTGCTAAAACAACCCTGAAAAATTGCCCAATTACAGAGCATTTAGGTCCTTGCAAAAAGAAATTGGAAAGTGACAAGATTGGACATTCTTGTCTTAATTCATGATTTTAGAGGAAAAGATTTGAGCATTTCATCATTGATATATGGTAGTAGTTGTGGGCTTGTCATATAATGGCATTTGTTATGTTGAAATACATTCCCTATACCCGTTTTCTTGAGAGTTTTTATCATAAGTGGATGTCGAATTTTGTCACATGCCTTCCCTGCATCTATTGATTATATGATTTTCATCCTTCATTAATGTGGTGTATCACATCAATTTGTATGTGTTGAACCATCCTTACACCCCTAGAATAAATCCCCCTTGTCATGGTGTATGATCTTTTTAATGCATTGTTACATTCAATTTGCTAATCTTTTGTTGAGGCTTTTTGTATCTGTGTTCATCAGGGATATTGGCCTGTACTTTTCTTTTCTTATAGTATCCTTATCTGGTTTTGGCATCCTGATAATGCAGGCTTCATAAAATCAATTTGTAAGTGTTCCCATATCTTCATTTATTTGGAAGAGTTTGAGGAATATTGCCATTAATTATTTAAATGTTTGGTAGAATTCACCAGTGAAGCCAGCTAGTCCTGGATTTCTCTTCTTTGGGGAGCTTTTTGATTACTGATTCAATCTTATTTGCTGTTACCTTTCTTTTACTAACTGGCTGTTCTTTTTCTAGTTCTGTGAGGTGTGAAGTTAGGTTGTTTGAGTTTATTTTTTCTTAGCATAGATATTTATTGCTATAAATCCCTTGTACAGTGGCTTTTGCTGTATCCTATAAGGTTTATTTAGTATGTTGTATTTCCATTTTCATTTGACTCAAGGTATTTTTTATTTGTCTTTTGGTTTCTGCTTTGACCCATTGATCTGTAGCATGTGAGTTTTCCTGTTTTCTTTTTATGAGTGATTTCTTGTTTAATACCATTATGTTTGGAAAAGATGCTTGATATTATTTCAGTCTTCTCAAATTTATTGACCTGTTTTGTGACCTAACATAGGATCTATCCTGGGGAATGTTCCATGTGTGATTGAGAAGAATATTTATTTTGCTGCTCTGGATGAAATGTTCTGTATATATTTGTTAAGTCTGTCTGATCTAATGTGTTGTTTAAGGCCAATTTTTAAAAATTGATTTTCTTTCTGGATTTTCTACCCACTGCAATAAGTGGGGAATTACAATTTTTCATTATTATATTGCTTTCTATTTCTCCTTTAAGGTCTATTAATATTTGCCTTATATATTTAGGTACTCCTTTGTCAGGTGAGTAAATATTTACAAATATATTCTCTTGTTGGAATGACCTCATTATCATTATATAATGACCTCCTTTTTTTTGTTTCTTATCATCGTCTTTGGCTTAATGTGTATTTTGCTTATTTTTTTATTTTTATTTCTTCAATATTTACTTATTTGAGAGAGAGAGAGATCTCACGAGCAGGGGAGGGACAGAGAGAGAGGGAAAGAGAGCTTCCCAAGCAGGCTTCATGCTGGCAGTGCAGAGCCTGACAAGGGGCCTGATCTCATGCACTGTAAAATCATGACTTGAGACAAAATCAAGAGTCAGACACCCTCTGTTTTGTTTAATGTAAGTATAGGTACTCCTGCTTTTCCTTTGGTTTCTATTTGTATAGAATACCTTTTTCCATCCCTTCACTTTTTTTTAGTTGGTTTGTGTGTTTATTTATTTTGAGAGAAACAGAGACAGCATAAGTGGGGGAGGGGCAGAAAGAGAGGGAGACAGAATCCCAAGCAGGCACCACACTGTCAGCGTGGAGCCTGATGCAGGGCTCGAACTCACGAAACTATGAGATCATGACCTGAGCTGAAACCGAGAGTTGGAGGCTTAACCAACTGAGCCACCCAGCCACCCCTCCATCCCTTCACTTTTAACCTTTATGTGTCCTTAAAGTTGAAATGTGTCTCTTTTAGGCATCTTATAGTTGGGTTGTCTTTTTTTTATCCATTCAGTCACTCCATACCTTTTTTAAAAATATATTTTTTTAAGTTTATTTATTTTGAGAAAACAGGCAGGGCAGAGAGAAAAGGAGACAGAAGGAATCCCAACTAAGCTCTGCACTGTCAGTGTAGAGCCCTTTGTGGGGCTCGAACTCATGAATCATGAGATCATGACCTGAGCTGAAATCAAGAGTTGGATGCTTAACTGACTGAGCCACCCAGCTACCCCTCTTTTGATTCAAGAATTTAGTCCACTTACATTTAAAGTTGTTCTTTTAGGTTTGGATTGATTCTTCCCATCATGTTAATTTTTTTCTGGCTGTTTATAATTCTTTAGTGTCTTTCCTTTTCTCTTGCTTTTTTCCTTTACGATTTTCTGTAGTGGGCACTTAGAGATTCCTTTCTTTTCATCTTTTGTGTATGAGCCGTAGGTTTTTGCTTTGTGATTACCATGTGGCTTACATAAAACTTATAAGATTTGATTGCTTTAAAAAATTACTGGTATCATATATATTAAATCATGTGGATAATTTATTCATCATTTCAGCATGCGTTTATTGAGTACTTGTCTTGTGCCAGTCACCATTCTGGTTCTGGAGATCTACTGAGAGAATAACAACATAAAAGGTGGTATGTAGACGATAAATACTTAAGAAAAGCACAGGTGAATAAGAGCTATACAGAGAATTAAAATACATTGATAGGATAGCAAGTGGCCTTATTGCTTGTTTGAGCCAGATTTTAAGGGAAGCCTTTTCTGAGGAGAGAGCCAGTTATATGAAAATCAGAAGAAAAAGCATTCCAGTTTAAAAAAAAAAAAAAAAAGAGTAGCCAGTGTGGAGACACATTTATCATGTTTGAGAAACAGAAAGAACACTAATGAGGCTGGAGTATGTGGAGATGAAGGGGAAAAAGTGGTAGTAGGTGATGTCTGAGATTGGCATGGGATATCAAAGCCAGTAGGGTTCATAAGTCAAAGGAAATAGTTTGGATTTGATTTTAATAGTACTGGTAAGCCATTGGAACATTTGTAAGAAGAGGATTGACATGATCTGATTTACTTTGATTACTATTTTTATTATGTTTTATTCTGAAATAGTATAGGACTACTGAAGTTGCAAAAATAGTACAGAGTGTCTGTGACAGTATCTTACATGTTCGTTGTACATTGTCAAAACCAGGAAACTGATTTTGGTATAATAACATCAATTCAGGTAAAGACTATTCAGATTTCAACAGTTTTTAAATGTGTAGTTCATATCCCCATCCCTTATGTGTATAGTTCTGTGGAATTTTATTACAGGTGTAGATGCGAGTAAACATCACCATAATCAGGGTACAGACTGTTCTGTCATTCAGAGAAACTCCATCATATTATCCTGTAATAGTCACATTCTCCTCCCAACTTTAACCCCTGGTAGTCATTGAGCTGTCCTCCATCATTAAAGTTTTGGCACTTCAAGAATGTTATATAAATGAAATCATACAGCATTTAATGCCTTCTGTTGGCTTTTTTGATTCCACAAAATGATCTTGAGATCTGTGTCAGTTGTTAGATGTAGCAGTAGTTTGTTCTTTTTCATTGCTGAGTAAAATTCTGTTGTGTGGATGTACTGCGGTTTGTTTATCCATGTACCTTATTGAAAGACATTTGGGTTATTTACAGATTTTGGCAGTTACAAATAAAGCTACAATGAGCATTGGTACACAAGTTTTTGCGTGGATGTAAGTTTTCATTTTTCTAGGCTAGCTCTTCAGGGGTGCAGTTGGTGGGTCATATGGTAAGTGTATGTTTAGTGGTTTTCCAGTATTTGCATCATTTTACATTTCCATTAGTAGTGTGTAATTCGTCCAGTTGCTCAGCATCCTCCCCAGGTTTTTGATGTTGTCAGGATTTTTTAGTCATTCTGATTGTGGTTTTAATTTGCATTTCCCTAATGGCTAATGATGCTGAACATTTTTTATGTGCACATTTGCCATCTATATTTTCTCTTTGGTGAATATCTGTTCAGGTTACTTGTTGAATTTATTGTTGAGTTTGCAGAATTCTTTATATATTCTAGATAGAGGTGCTTTCTCAGACATGTGACTTGCAATTTTCTCCTGGTTGTGAACTTGTCTTTTCATTACTTAACAGTCTTTTGAAGAGCAATTTATTATTTATATTCAAGAATTGTGTCTTTGGTGTCATATGTATAAGAACTCAGAGTTGTCAAATAATTCTTCACCTAACCCTAGGTCATGAAGATTTTCTCTGATATTTTCTTTTTTTTTAACTTTTTATTTATTGTTTAAAAAATTTTTTAATGTTTCTTTATTTTTGACAGAGAGAGACAGACAGAGTGTGAGCAGGGGAGGGTCAGAGAGAGAGGGAGACACAGAATCTGAAGCAGGCTCCAGGCTCTGAGCTGTCAGCACAGAGCCCAATGTGGGGTTCAAACTCACGGGCCTTGAGATCACGACCTGAGCTGAAGTCGGGTGCTCAACCGATTGAGCCACCCAGGTGCCCCGGTATTTTCTTAAGTTTTATAGTTTTATGTTTGCTATTTAGTTTCCTGATCCTATTTAATTTTATTTTTGTGTAAGACGTGAGATGTAGATCAAATTCTCTTCTTTTGCCTGTGAATGTCTAATTGTTCCAGTGCCATTTGTTGAAAAGGCTATTCTGGAAGTGCTTGTGTACCTTTGTCAAAATCAGTTGCTCCTATTGCTGTTAGACTGTTTCTAGGCTCTTCTGTTCCATTGGCTAACATGTCTGTTCATTCACCAGTACTGTCTGTCTTGATTATTGTTGCTATGCAGCTTGCATTCTGAGTGGGGGTGATATTGCCCCCAAGGGGTCAAAAGTGTCTTCTTAGGGGTTGAAAAAGGCTTTAGACATTACAATGGCTGTGGTTCTGCAAAGGGCCACCATATATAACAGGTATATACTATGGTAATGGCACTAAAATTTCATGGATGGAGAGGAATTAGAAAAAAATGTCTGAGAAGTTTCCTTTAGGAAGTGTAATGTAAAAAAAAAGAAAAGAAAAGAAAAAGATGAGAAATGGTGCTATCTAGTGAAGTGTAAATCAGGCACTGTGATTCCTCCAACTTTGTCTTCCTTTTCAAAATTGTTGTGGTTATCCTAGTGCCTTTGCCATTCCATATAAATTTTAGAATCAGCTTTTCTATATCCTCAAATAATCATGCTCAGATTTTATTAGGGATTGTGTTTCACATTTTTTTAAAAAGTTATTTATTGAGAGAGAGAGAGAGGGAGGGAGGGAGGGGTGGAGTCCGCAATGACAATGCAGAGCCCTGCATGGGGCTCAAACTCACAAACTGTGAGATCATGACCTGATCTGGAATTGAGAGCCGGATGCTTAACTGACTGAGCCACCCAATACCTGTGTTTCACATTTTTAATATATCATTCTGTTCTTTTGTAGATTACAGGCAGGAGTGGAAGCAGGGAGATCAGTTAGGAGGTAATGCTGTCTTCAGGAGAGAGGTGATGGTGGATTTGCATTGGGAATGGTAGTAGTGGACATGAAGAGAATTAAACAGGGATCTGTTTTCAAGATAAGCAGACAAGAGTACTTCTTGATAAATTGATGGCAGTGAGTATAAGAGAGGAATCCAGGAATATTCCTAGATTTTTGCCTTGGGCAAATGACTAGAAAGGTGATATTTTTTAAAATGTTGGAAACTGAGGGAAAATTAAATTTGGAGATAATGTGAGGAGGGAAGAGAAATTGAGATACTTGTTTGTCCCATGTCCCAACATTTGACATGTCTGATAGCTGTTCTTGTGGAGATGTTCACTGAACAAATAGATATGTGAGTCGGAAATTTTGGCAAGACAGAGTCTTGAGATATGGATTTGAGACATGTCAACACAAGAGGTATTGGATATGAGAACATGTAAATGGTGGGGGGGTGAGGTGGAACCCTAAGACACTCTAACAGTTGGAGCTGGTAAATAAGAAATTGATAGCCTTACTGTTTGAGGATTGAGACAAATTTGTAAGAAAGGTGAACACAGTAGCCAAATGGCCCAAACAACATAAATATTCCGAAAAAGTACTTTAGATTTTTAATAATTATATATTCATGACCTAATTTTTCATCTTTGGAGTGACATCAAAACAAGTTTATTCTTTTCTACTATATTGTCAAATATTAAATAAATAATAAAACTGGACACTGGTTGAGGTCCAGAGAGATAGACATTTTCTTATGCTTTTTAAAAATTTCATATGCTTTTAAGTGGCAGTATAAATTGGTATAATCCTACTGGCAATCATTTTGGCAATATTTAAAAAAGTCTTACTGTGTCCTTACCCATTAACCTTCCAGTTTAATAAATCTCTCTGAAATCCTGTGATTTTCCTCTCCTTTGCTATGTTTTGCTTTTACTGTCAGTGATGCATTAAAATACATTAACATGTGGATAATTGGTTGAATGCAAAGTCCTTTCTCACCTGAAGCTGTACCTATTATGTGTTCTGAAGGTTGGAGTAGTAGTTCTTTATATTTCTGTGTTTACTGTGTAGTACTCTTCATTTATTTTCCTTTCACAACCTTCCAGATTTTCTTCCTTACAAATAACAAATTTATTCCGCCTTTCAAATATTGATTATGTTGCCCATACTTAGCATAAAAAGGCTTAATTATAATAAGTTATGTCATGTTTACTGTTATGGACTGAGTATTTGTTTCCTCTAAAATTCATGTATTGAAATCCTGATCCCGAATGTGATGGAGCTAGGAGGTGCTTTGGTCACAAGGGTGGAGCCCTCACGAATGGGATTAGTACCTTTATAAAAGGGACCCCAAAGAACTTTCTCCCCCTCTTTCTACCATGTAAGGACACAGAAGGAAGAACAGCCATTTATGAAACAGGAAACTAGCTGGCTGTCACCAGACACTGAATCTTTCACCAACTTCATTTTGGATTTCCCAGCCTCCTGAGTTGTGACAAATCAATATTTGTTGGTTAAACTACCGGGTCTATGGTATTTTTGTTACAACAGCCTAAATGGACTAAGACATTCACTTTTTTTAATGAATTAAATAGGAATTAGGATATGGTTTCCCATTTTGCCCAAAGGGAAAGATAAGATGAAACTTCTCTTATGACCAATGTAAATAATCTCAGATTATGATAGGGCTTTTTATCTCAGTAAGTGTTGCAACTATCTGTTTTGAGGGGCACTTGAGTGGCTCAGTCAGTTGAGGGTCCTACTTCAGCTCAGGTCATGATCTCATGGTTTGTGTATTCCAGCCCCATATAGGGCTTTGCACTGACAGTGTTGCAGCCTACTTCAGATTCTGTCTCCCTCTCTCTGCCCCTCCCCTGCTCATGCACTCTCTCTCAAAAATGAAGAAACATTAAAAAAAAAAAAAAAAAGAAATCTGTTTTGATACATAAGTAGTTAATATTCCAGAAAAACTGTAACTCTATCCTATATTCTCAAATGATATATTACATAAAAGCAATTTTTACCAATTACTGACTTTGACTATGTATACATTTAGTAGATTGTAAGTGTTAATTTCCTATTTTAACGTTTCTTTGAGTATCATTGAATTTTATTTCACTTTATCATTGTTAAGTAAATCCTTTTAGATTAAAACTTCATATTTGAAAGTGTAAAAGTGAAGTTTGTGAATCTTTCCCCTCTTGGGATATGTGCATGTTTGATCCAGAATGTAACATAACCAGGTAAAAAGCAAAACTTTTTTAAGAGAGTAAAATAAAGAATTATAAGAGAGGATTTGGATGCACATTCATTTTGTGTTATTTACAAAAACTGTGTTTTGTTTACTCTTTAAATGAAAAAAAAAGTTTTATTACATAGGAAAAGCTACAAATCTGTTTATCAGTGGGCATTTCCACCTTATATACAGCTAAATTCTCATCAAATTTGATTTACTTACTCATGCCCAGAACAGTTGTTATCTTAATGGAAGAGAAGAAAATTAAGTATGTTGAGCCACAGAACCACCTCCAAATTTT
Source organism: Panthera onca (assembly GCF_046562875.1). NCBI lineage: Eukaryota > Metazoa > Chordata > Mammalia > Carnivora > Felidae > Panthera > Panthera onca. The sequence goes on along the minus strand of NC_138347.1, from coordinate 134,640,806 downwards.
ATTCTTTGCAGAAGTACAAGAAAAGTTCAAAAACCTTTTTCTACCATTTGCAAGTAGTATGCCAGAGCTTTTAGTATTTTATACGCTGCGCACTTATCTTTACCTTTATTTTAAGTTTAAAAAATATAATTAAATATATAAAGAATGAATGTTGGCATATTCAGGGAATAGTGTTATAAATTTGTGTATGAACTCATGTTTATATTTATTTATTTTTAAAAATTTTTTTTTACATTTATTTTTGAGAGGCAGAGAGAGACAGAGCACAAGTGGGGGAGGGGCAGAGAGAGGAGGAGACACAGAATCCGAAGCAGGCTCCAGGCTCCGAGCTGTCAGCACAGAGCCCAATGCTAGGCTCAAACCCACAAACTGAGATCATGACCTGAGCCGACGTCGGAGGCTTAACTGACTGAGCCACCCAGGCACCCCTCATATGTTTATATTAATGTGCTAAATTTCTTAATCCTCTATGAAAATCACACATTTTTGTAAATAGTGGATTAGGGACATGAAATTGCTTAAGATCAGTAATTGTTCTTTTATTTAATCTTTGAGGATTCAAATATACTTTCAACCTATTGATACTTTAGAATGTTAACCAGTTTGTTTTCTGTACATTTTAGGTGCAATAATTCAGGGGGACAGGCAAGTCAAAGTTTATCTCTTTATAGGATTAATAGTTGGTGATATATTTTTCTCCATTGTATTTTAAGGATTGGATAGCTCAGCTAAGATGACTGAATGGGTAGGTTAAGGTACTCTGGTAACTTAGCCACACATTTTGATGACATTAATATAATATTAGTATTTAGAATTTAATAGGGCTATGAGACATTCAGTGCTAGCTCTCATAAATATTCTGGTTTAATTGTTAATGTAAAAAAATTGTTTTATCTCATTTGTCCTCAGATATTCATTGTACGGTTTAATTGTTATTGATTCCTTTATTCAGTACCTATTTATGAGTGCCTACTCTAGGCCAAACTCTGTTATAAATGTTGGAATACTGGAATGAACAAAACACAATAATCTCTACTCTTAAGTTTTCAATTGTAGTAAAAGACAGTAAACAAGATTAATAAAACTTATTTCATGTTTGATATTGATAAGGGCTAAGGAGAAAAATGAAGGGTGGAAGAAGAGTAGGAAATAGATGGACAGTGTTACAGTTTTAAATAGGGTAGCATGAAAGGCCTACTTGAGGGTAGAAAGCAGAAAAGGCTCTTGTTCGTTTGTGTGAACACCTAAAGAAAGTGTCCAATTAAAAAAATCTCCTCTCCTTCATAAAACCTCAGTGTATTTAAATAACATACTAGATTAGTGTTGAATTTTAATGTTTTGTAATTACATAACAATAAGAGCGTTGAAAAACGTTGTCCTGGAACTGGCATCACCATGTATTTAGTGTATCCTATTAGTGTGGTTTGTCATTTATTTAAGGTATTTTAAAAGATACCTTTTTATTTTATGTGATAATGTTTTGACCTTCTGCTACAGCAAATGTGTAATTTGGTTGGTTTTATCTCTGTGATAGAAAGGAAATCAATTAAGGGGCACCTGGGTGGCTCCGTTAAGCGTCTGACACTTGATTTTGGCTCAGGTCATGATCACAGGTTCCTGCAACTGAACCCTGTATCAGGCTCTGCCCTGACGGCATGGAGCCTGCTTGGGTTTCTCTCTCTGCCCCTCCCCCACTCACCTGCCTGCACATGCTCCCTCTCCGTCTCTCAAAAAAAAAAAGAACTTTTTTTTTTTTTAAAAAAAGGATAGACCTGATGGATAGACTTTAAATTAAAGGCTGTAACAAGAGATGAAGAAGGGCATTATATAATAATCACAGGGTTTATCCATCAGGAAGAGCTAACAATTATAAATGTCTATGCACCGAACACAGGAGCCCCCAAATATATAAAACAATTACTCACAAACATAAGCAACCTTATTGATAAGAATGTGGTCATTGCAGGGGACTTTAACACTCCACTTACGGAAATGGATAGATCATCTAGACACACGGTCAATAAAGAAACAAGGGCCTTGAATGATACATTGGATCAGATGGACTTGACAGATATATTTAGAACTCTGCATCCCAAAGCAACAGAATATACTTTCTTCTCGAGTGCACATGGAACATTCTCCAAGATAGATCACATACTGGGTCACAAAACGGCCCTTCGTAGGTATACAAGAATTGAAATCATACCATGCATACTTTCACAGCACAATGCTATGAAGCTTGAAATCAACCACAGGAAAAAGTCTGGAAAACCTCCAAAAGCATGGAGGTTAAAGAACACCCTACTAAAGAATGAATGGGTCAACCAGGCAATTAGAGAAGAAATTAAAAAATATATGGAAACAAACGAAAATGAAAATACAACAATCCAAATGCTTTGGGATGCAGCGAAGGCAGTCCTGAGAGGAAAATACATTGCAATCCAGGCCTATCTCAAGAAACAAGAAAAATCCCAAATACAAAATCTAACAGCACACCTAAAGGAAATAGAAGCAGAACAGCAAAGACAGCCTAAATCCAGCAGAAGAAGAGAAATAATAAAGATCAGAGCAGAAATAAACAATATAGAATCTAAAAAAACTGTAGAGCAGACCAACGAAACCAAGACTTGGTTTTTTGAAAAAATAAACAAAATTGATAAACCTCTAGCCAGGCTTCTCAAAAAGAAAAGGGAGATGACCCAAATAGATAAAATCATGAATGAAAATGGAATTATTACAACCAATCCCTCAGAGATACAAGCAATTATCAGGGAATACTATGAAAAATTATATGCCAACAAACTGGACAACCTGGAAAAAATGGACAAATTCCTAAACACCCACACGCTTCCAAAACTCAATCAGGAGGAAATAGAAAGCTTGAACAGACCCATAACCAGCGAAGAAATTGAATCAGTCATCAAAAATCTCCCAACAAATAAGAGTCCAGGACCAGATGGCTTCCCAGGGGAGTTCTACCAGACGTTTAAAGCAGAGATAATACCTATCCTTCTCAAGCTATTGCAAGAAATAGAAAGGGAAGGAAAACTTTCAGACTCATTCTATGAAGCCAGTATTACTTTGATTCCTAAACCAGACAGAGACCCAGTAAAAAAAGAGAACTACAGGCCAATATCTCTGATGAATATGGATGCAAAAATTCTCAATAAGATACTAGCAAATCGAATTCCACAGCATATAAAAAGAATTATTCACCATGATCAAGTGGGATTCATTCCTGGGATGCAGCAAGGGCTGGTTCAACATTCGCAAATCAATCAATGTGATACATCACATTAATAAAAGAAAAGATAAGAACCATATGATCCTGTCAATTGATGCAGAAAAAGCATTTGACAAAATTCAGCAACATTTCTTAATAAAAACCTTCGAGAAAGTCGGGATAGAAGGAACATACTTAAAGATCATAAAGGCCATTTATGAAAAGCCCACAGCTAACATCATCCTTAATGGGGAAAAACAGAGCTTTTTCCCTGAGATCAGGAACACGACAGGGATGTCCACTCTCCCCGCTGTTGTTTAACATAGTGTTGGAAGTTCTAGCATCAGCAATCAGACAACAAAAGGAAATCAAAGGCATCAAAATTGGCAAAGATGAAGTTAAGCTTTCACTTTTTGCAGATAACATGATATTATACATGGAAAATCCGATAGACTCCACCAGAAGTCTACTAGAACTGATACATGAATTTAGCAAAGTTGCAGGATACAAAATCAATGTACAGAAATCAGTTGCATCCTTATACACTAAATATGAAGCAACAGAAAGACAAATAAAGAAACTGATCCCATTCACAATTGCACCAAGAAGCATAAAATACCTAGGAATGAATCTAACCAAAGATGTACAAGATCTGTATGCTGAAAACTATAGAAAGCTTATGAAGGAAATTGAAGAAGATATAAAGAAATGGAGAAACATTCCGTGCTCATGGATTGGAAGAATAAATATTGTCAAAATGTCAATACTACCCAAAGCTATCTACACATTCAATGCAATCCCAATCAAAATTGCACCAGCATTCTTCTCGAAACTAGAACAAGCAATCCTAAAATTCGTATGGAACCACAAAAGGCCCCGAATAGCCAAAGTAATTTTGAAGAAGAAGACCAAAGCAGGAGGCATCACAATCCCAGACGTTAGCCTTTACTATAAAGCTGTCATCATCAAGACAGCATGGTATTGGCACAAAAACAGACACATAGACCAGTGGAATAGAATAGAAACCCCAGAACTAGACCCACAAACGTATGGCCAACTCATCTTTGACAAAGCAGGAAAGAACATCCAATGGAAAAAAGACAGTCTCTTTAACAAATGGTGCTGGGAGAACTGGACAGCAACATGCAGAAGATTGAAACTAGACCACTTTCTCACACCATTCACAAAAATAAACTCAAAATGGATAAAGGACCTGAATGCGAGACAGGAAACCATCAAAACCCTAGAGGAGAAAGCAGGAAAAGACCTCTGACCTCAGCCATAGCAATTTCTTACTTGACACATCCCCAAAGGCAAGGGAATTAAAAGCAAAAATTAACTACTGGGACCTTATGAAGATAAAAAGCTTCTGCACAGCAAAGGAAATAACCAACAAAACTAAAAGGCAACCAACGGAACGGGAAAAGATATTTGCAAATGACACATCGGACAAAGGGCTAGTATCCAAAATCTATAAAGAGCTCACCAAACTCCACACCCGAAAAACAAATAACCCAGTGAAGAAATGGGCAGAAAACATGAATAGACGCTTCTCTAAAGAAGACATCCAGATGACCAACAGGCACATGAAAAGATGCTCAACGTTGCTCCTCATCAGGGAAATACAAATCAAAACCACACTCAGCTATCACCTCACGCCAGTCAGAGTGGCCAAAATGAACAAATCAGAGACTATAGATGCTGGAGAGGATGTGGAGAAACGGGAACCCTCTTGCACTGTTGGTGGGAATGCAAACTGGTGCAGCCACCCTGGAAAACAGTGTGGAGGTTCCTCAAAAAATTAAAAATAGACCTACCCTATGACCCAGCAATCGCACTGCTAGGAATTTACCCAAGGGATACAGGAGTACTGATGCATAGGGGCACTTGTACCCCAATGTTTATAGCAGCACTCTCAACAATAGCCAAATTATGGAAAGAGCCTAAATGTCCATCAACTGATGAATGGATAAAAAAATTGTGGTTTATATATACAATGGACCACTACGTGGCAATGAGAAAGAATGAAATATGGCCCTTTGTAGCAACATGGATGGAACTGGAGAGTGTTAAGCTCAGTGAAATAAGCCATACAAAGAAAGATAGATACCATATGGTTTCACTCTTATGTGGCTCCTGGGAAACTTAACAGAAACCCATGGGGGAGGGGAAGGAAAAAAAAAAAAGAGGTTAGAGTGGAAGAGAACCAAAGCATAAGAGATACTTAAAAACTGAGAACAAACTGAGGGTTGATGGGGGGTGGGAGGGAGGGAGGGGAGGGTGGGTGATGGGTATTGAGGAGGGCACCTTTTGGGATGAGCACTGGGTGTTGTATGGAAACCAATTTGACAATAAACTTCATATATTGGGAAAAAAATAAAAATAATAAAAATTAAAAAAAAGGAGGGGCGCCTGGGTGGCTCAGTCGATTAAGTGTCTCACTACGGTTCAGGTCATGATCTCGCTGTTTGTGAGTTCAAGCCCCACATTGGGCTCTGTGCTGACAGCTCAGAGACTGGAGCCTGCTTCGGATTCTGTGTCTCTCTCTCTCTGCTCCTTCTGTCTCTCAAAACTGAATAAAAGTTTAAAAAATGTAAAAAAAAAAAATAGGGAATTCGGTTAACACAAGTAGGTTACAATGCAGTAAATAACATTTTAAAATCAAATGATATTATGAATACATATACTTGATATCATCTTAGTGTCATGTTTTTTAAAAAGGCTATTTGTATAGTACTATTATTTGTGTACTTTTCCTAGATATTTTGGAAATGCTAGGAATGAGGAAAGCAAAGTAGATTCTTCCATTTTTTTAATACTTTTGATTCTTCCTGTAATGTCTGTTTGGTTTTTTTTTAGCTTATTGCTTAGCCAAACTTTTTTAAATCACTATTTGAGCATAAGAGGACAAGAATATTAACACTGATAACATTTCATTACATTCTAATATTTTAGTCCTGCTATTAAAACACTTTTCCAGTACACTGTGAGAATAGAATTATTTGTAATTTTTATGTAATTTATGTACTAAACGTATGTCTCTTCTAATACTTAATCTTATGGACTACAGTTTAATTTAGTTGTCACTTGGGTAGTATGATCACCTAGAAGGGGAGAGGTAGGCTTCATGTTCTCCTGTTCCCTCTGAGTTATGGTGCCCATTGAATTCAGTTTGGTAACCCTTGCAATGATATGTCAGTAGTATGAAATAGTCACACTGCAAAAATGATAAGCTGTCTTTCTCACACAAGTCCATGTTACAAAAATTGATTTTATTTTTAAGTCAGATTTCTCCTGTTAGTGTAGAAGCCCTTGTGATACTATTACATACTTATATATCCTTTAAGTCATATGCCATGTAAAGCACCTTGCTGCAATACCAGTTTAGAATTATCTGCAGAGATAAAAGTACACTGCAATATATTCCATTTCTGTTTCTTAATAACAAAACATCTTAGCACATACTATCCCTTAATGCCACCACTTCTATTGTATTCTGCTATATGTTACATGTAGTGTTTTTACTTTATTTTTGATTAGTAATATAGTTAGTATTTCTTTTTTTTTAAATTTTTTTTAACGTTTATTTATTATTCAGAGACAGAGCGTGAGCATGAGCATGGGAGGGGCTGAGAGATGGGGAGACACAGAATCTGAAGCAGGCTCCGGGCTCTGAGCTGTCAGCACAGAACCCGACGCAGGGCTTGAACTCACAAACCAAGAGATCATGATCTGAGCTGAAGTCAGATGCTTAACCGACTGAGACACGCAGGCGCCCCATACTTAATGTTTTCTAAGGGATTGAAAGAATGCAGAAATAGTTACTCATTACCCAGTTACTCTATGTTAGGAAGACTTTCTGCCTAAAGTAACATTTTGAGTTGAAGAAAATAGTTTTGAATAGTCAAGTTTTGTAGTACAGATTAAAGAAGTCCCTGAATCGTGATTGAGGGGAAAAATAAAATGATAGTAAAGAAATGCGATAATGGAGTAAATGAATAAAATATGTTTTAGTATAAACTGGAGGAAGGTCCTGAAAGTTTTTGACTAATGTGGCAAATTATGAAGCTAGGGCTCAAAGTGTGGGGAGATACTTGACTGGAGGGGGATGCGATTTTTATAGCTACATTTCAGATTGATTGTGAAGGGTAAGGTGGAACCAAAATAAAGTGATTAACTAAAATTTTTAATATAAAACATTGATTCTTTTATTTCAGTATACTTCTTTTTCTGTACAGTAAGTTATGTCCTAATAAAAATTAAAGAGCAAGTTGCATTTGGAAGATCAGGTCATCGTAACTCATTGACATTAGGCCACATAACTGAATAATGTCTTCCTTCAGTGAAATACATCAAATGAGATCAACAATTATGACTCATAAACATGCCTCGCAGGCATAAAACAGCAGGGAATTAGCATGTGAGGCTGATAAATATGCATGTAAATAAGCTCCCAAAGGAATAACATGGGTTTGATTGATAGGTTTAGAATTGGAACATATGTAAACCCCTTTATTCCTCATTCTGGTGTAGCTAAGTAAAGATGCGTTTTACTTGTTAAAAAGTTTCAATAACTTTGTAAATCTTAATGCCACATCTGTTTTTTTTGTTGTTGTTGTTGTTGGTTTTTTTTGTATGTCACTTGTAAGATTAATTGAATTGTCTGCAGGCTGGATGGCCCTCACATACAATAAATGGCGGAACATGCGAACGAGTGGCTGTGCATCTGGGGCTAGAAATGGGGGAACAGTCTTCAGGAAATCTCTTATTTTTACATTGCAAAATGATCTACAGTTTTTGAAGATAAAGATGTGACCTAGCAGTTAACTCTGACTCTCTAAATATACTCTTTCTGTATTTAGCTCCTAAAATTAAATTTGTTTCTTCATTCATTTCATACTGCTACTCTGATAGTCTTCAAGGAAAATGTGTCTTTTGGGGCACCTGGATGGTTCAGTTGGTTAAGCATCAGACTTAGGCTCAGGTCATGATCTCACGGTTCATGAGTTCAAGCCCCACGTCCAGCTCTTTGCCTACAGCTTTGAGCCTGGAGCCAGCTTCGAATTCTGTGTCTCCCTCTCTCTGCCCCTCCCCTGCTCACATATTCTCTCTCTCTCTCTCTCTCTCTCTCTCTGTTGCTCGCTGTCTCTCAAAAATAAATAAACATTTAAAAAATACAAAAAAATAAATTGTATCTTTTTAAAATACTTTTTCAGTTCTTGATACCTATGCTTTTTCTGGCCCTTCCAAGTCAATACTCATAAACTATTGTGGAACTGTATTAGAAGGCACATGCTTAAACAATAATCAGATATCGGGAGCCTCAAGTTTTGTGCCCATGCTTCTTAATCGCTAGATGACTTTGGGAACTATTAATTCCTTCCTTTAGGCTCAAGTCATTTCAGGTAAATGGAAGGAGAAATGTGGCTTTTGATTTCCTGGTGCAGAGTCATAAGCATTATTGCTGTGGAGGGTTCAGAGATTTTGCTAACTAAAGACATTATGGGATCATTTAGTGCCCACGTCTGTAAGGGAAGAGCTTTCCTGTCTCCCTCTAGTAATAAACAAGTGAATAAGAAGCAACATTAGCTTAATTCCATGAAAGACCTTTTGGTTTCAAAGGAATCCTATTTTGGTTTGGTGAGACGTGACTGAATTCTCTACAGCCTACATCCATCATTCTACAGACCATTGTTGATATAAATACCGGGCTTTCTGAGTTCTGCAGCCATGTTCTAGATGCTTGGGATACATCAGTGAACAAAACAAGGATCTTTACCCTCATGGAGCTTGTCTTCTAGAAGAGGGAGAAAGTAAATAACAAGCATAATAAAGAATTAAGATAAATAGGGTTTTAGAAAATGGTAATTGCTTTGGAAAAAATGAACATTGTAGTTTAAGGGCATTGACAGTGTATGTATGAGTCAGGAGGCTGCAGAATTAAATAGCAAGGTAGATCTAATGAGGAAAAGTCTTTTTTTGAGCGAAGACTTAGAGGAGATGAAGGAATGAGGAATATTGGAGGCAAATGCCATCCAAGCTGAGGAAATAGCAAGTGCAAAGGTCCTAACATAGGAGCTGCCAAGCTGTTCTGCAAGTCCAGTGAAGACAGCAGGATGAGAGTTAATAACCCTTCCTTCTAACCCTCAGTGGGTGTTAGACTCCTCAAGTGTGACGAAATGACCATTTGCTTAATCCAGCTTGGCTGAACTGCCATCTGCAATGGTCTTGTTGCTAAGTGCCTCAGAACTTTGTTTATTCTTTCCTGTAGGCCTTTTGCATTAATCCTTTGCATTTTGGCACTTCATTTATTTTGTGCATTCTATTCAAAATTTGTACCTCCATTCCAACGTTATTTTTTCTTGACTTGGTTTCTGTCTTCACCTTAATACAGTGAAATTGAGTTAGAGGCGAGGGCAGGATTTTCTATACTGTAGAAGAAAGAACTATTGGAAAAAAGTAGATTGAGTTACGGGATACAGAGTTCAGAATCTGAAAGTAAGAAAAACCAGGCAAATCAGTTGTTAAGTTATAAGGGATTTAGGTCCAAGGTCCACAAAGTACATGTTATAGTGAATCAGTTGGGAATGGTACTCCATCCCCCCTTGCCTCTTCCTCCCCCACCCCCAAGCATTTGGAAACAGAGAAGGGAAGGTTGTGTGTGTGTGTGTGTGTGTGTAAGGGTTGTCATGGTAACTAGGAAAACTTCACTGGCATTTAGTGGGTAAGTGCTAAAATGCTTGTTACTGCCCTAAACAGTTTCACATAAGGAAGAAATATTTTGCCCCAAATGCCTACAGCTATGCCACTGAGAAACGCAGCAAAAATACTGAGTACCAGGCTAGTCCAAGCTAGCAAGAGAGTTCTAGAGACCTGGAGAAGGCAGTTTTCTGGAAGACTAAAGACTATGTTGTGGGTCAATAAGGGCAGCAAGGGGAGTTTCCTGTCTTAATGGCCTAGAAACTCTGTGATGAGTTCATGCTAATTGCCATTGTAGGGAACAAAGACTTCTAGATAAAGATATGTGTTTGTGTGTACACATTTAAGACTGAGCTCAGCATCAGACGCTGTTAACCTCACCCTTAAATATGACCACATGGTTACACATCAGAATTTCATGTTATGGTGATCCGGTATTGGTTAACAAAGTCATCTTTGGGAATACATTTTTAAATACTTAATTGGCTGGTTTCAGAATTCTAATCATTTCAAACTGGACATTGCGTTCTTAAACTTGCAAAGTTGTTTTTAAAAGACTTCATGGCAAATATTCCTGTACAAATTCTCTTGAAAATGAGAATTTTATAATTTCCAAGAAAACTCAGAAATGAATATTGGCTATAGGTACCTTTTCTGGGTTATCTTAGGAATAAAACAGTCTTACATGCCAAAATGTCTGATCACTTAGAAATAAAATTATATGGAAAGGGGAGAAATAATTTTTTGAAAAAGAAAATTTTGGACAAGCATCAGGTCTCTTGTCTGTTTTGCACACTTCTGGATCCCCAGCACCAGGATACAAACACGAAATGATTATTTGTAATGAAGTGAATGAAATACCCTCTTGTCTGTTTTGCACACTTCTGGATCCCCAGCACCAGGATACAAACACTAAATGATTATTTGTAATGAAGTGAATGAAATACCCTTGAGATAGAGCCTTGAGTTCCTGACCAGGACAAAAGGTTTAACACTACAGATGCATAATTCTCATCCTTTAATGAAAGAAAAAGGACCCATTTCTACGAAAGTACTTCTTGGTATTAACTTCAAAAGAAATTAATCAAATTGACACTTATGTAATAATTATTGATTTTAGGTAAAGATTATTAGTATATTCTAAAGAAAACGTGTAAGTATTCTTAAAACTTTGCTAATTATTAATGATTCTGTAGTCTTTAGTAGTAGTAACTTCCTGGATCTATATACCCTGTTGGCCACCTGTATCCCAGAGGAGGAGGCAGTGCAGAAGGCATACACGTGTTTGTAATGAAACCTAGATTGAACAGGGACCATGTAACTGTGCCTTCAGTGTCGGCAGGGAAGAAACTGATTGGCTCAGAAGGGCTGGCAGAAGCTGGACCCTAACTAGGTGGATTTTGGAGTCAGCATCATAAAATCAGAAAGGCACTGAACAACTGGATGAAGGATCAGGCCTAGAATAATAACAATAAAGCATACTATTCAGTGTGAATTTTATCTGTGGCAAAGCAAAGTATTTATAGTCATTAAGATTTTGAAGGGAGAAAGGTAAGGATGGATTTTTAAAAAGCAAGAGTGGATAAATGGAAATCACTCCTGTCCTACCCATTATTAATACTTAAATATGAGTAACACAGAATATCTTCTTTTTAGTATTATTATTTTTTTATTTTAGAAAATACTAAATATTTGTCAGGGCTTTCAGAAATTCAGTTTTAAAATTCAGTCTTCTGCATATGGTTTTCATTATAAGTTTTTGTTTTTGTTTTTTTTACTAAAGATGTCTTCCTTACAAGTTTATTTGGAGGGGGGAGGGAGACAAAGAGAGGGAGGGAGGGAGAATCCCAAGTAGGTTCTGCACCTTCAATGCAGAGCCCAATGCCAGGCTCAAACTCAGGAATCGTGAGATCATGACCTGAGCTGGAATCAAGAGTTGGACGTTTAACTGACTGAGGCACCCAGGCATCCCTTTATTATAAACTTTTAAACTGCTTTGTGATAATATTTACAATCCTGTTATTTTTTAGTAATTTAATTATTCCTATTGAAGATGGACTACTTTAGTTCCTTTGATGACAAAAAAAATTAATAAGGACATAATCCCTAAAAAATTCTAATTCTTAGGAAAGGGACTAAGTCAGTATTATTCCTATAGGAATCTCTTGTCCAGTGATGTAACTTCATCCAAGGAGAAACAAAAAATCCTTAAAGGAGATGATGACTAGCTTATGTATTAGATCACAGCCTCCCAACCTACATTATCCTCTGAACCAACAAACTATCTAAAATCCTCATAACTGTTTTCTGGAGCTAGGGAAAAGAAAAGCTAAGTAAGTAGAGGAGAGAATTGGAAATGAGGTAATTAAAAAAAAAAAAAAAGTTTGCCTGCACATTGCCTTAGATGAGTTTTCTTGCACTTTGGCTGTTTTAACTACTTAAACAGTAGTTAGGAGTTCAGGAGCCTATGGTACAGATATTTCTTATATTTGGTTTATTCATCTGTTTGCTCAACTAAATTATTTGTTCTTTGAAAGCAGAGGTTTTGTGTTTCATCCCTGAATTCCCCTAGGCACATAGGAGAAGCTCACTAAGTTTTTACTAAATGAACTGACTCAGATGTTTTAGCTAGCAAACATGCTTACGGCAAGGCAGTAGCATTTCATCATGATATGAGAGTACTGATTTGTATTCTCACTGGGACCTGTACTTCCACTGATGTGGGCTATAGGGATGCTTATAGCAGAGCCAAAATATTTCTCAAGAAGCAATCCATGTGAGAAATATGTACTGTGTTGATACTTCAGAGTTTTGTGCTACAAAAGATAGCAAGGATCTGGAAAGTATAAAAAGAAAATGCAGTCAGTTGTCTGTATCAATTGTGAAGCAACTCAGGTCTGTATAACATCTGATTTGAAGTTATCTGATTGAAGTTACATCATCTCATCCCCCCCCCCCCACCTCCCTTCTGATTTGAAGTTACGTTATCTCTTAATGGACCAACCAGAAGGAATTGGCTAAAAATATGTTGCCCCAGGAATTGCCCTGCTTAATTGACTTTGGCATTTACCTTGTGTACACTTGAAGGTGGCTCCCACAAAGAAAGATTTGAATTTGGGTACATTCGATACTGAGTTTTTACTCTCAATAGTGTAACTATTGGTCCATGGTTTCTTCAAATATTTCTCAAGTTATGATAATGTAACCATATGATCTATTTGGAGGATGAGATACATATTTCTGTTGGCCAAAGCAGGGAGGTTAGGTATCAGTTTATCCACATCTATAAAGTGTACAATATATTGAAAGTAAGTTTATGTTTGTGGGGTGGAGAGTGGAGTGAGCCAGTTTCTTTTTCTGAGCATGAAGTATGATTTAAAAGTCAACAATCAAGTTTTATGTCTTAGCACATTGCTTTCTGCAACTAGTAGAATGACTCCTTTCAAATCTTTTCCCCCTTCACAAAAAACTCCCTCTTTGACATTAGAGAACAAAAGTTCTTTGCTGTGGCCACCAAAGCCTTTTTTTTTTTTCTCTTACCTCATGTAAGAAAGTAAGTACCCTTACTTTCAGAGGGTAAGGTTGCTCAAGGTATTTATTACTTTGCTGATCTAGACTAGGAATGGACAGTTTTGTTTGTTTGTTTGTTTGTTCTGTAAATGGCCAGATAGTAAATAGTGTAAGCATTGAGGGCCGTCTGGTCTATAGCAACAACTCAACTTAGTCCTTGTAACACAAAAGTTGTTAGCCACAGAAAACATGTAAATCAGTGGATATGGCTGTGTTTCAATAAATTTTATTTATGATGACTAAAATTTGAATGTCATATAATTTTCATTATATGTTACAAAATATCCTTCTTACGATTTTTTTTTTTAAATCTGAAAATACAGAAAGCATTCTTTTTTAAAATTTTTTATTTAAATTTCTTAAAAGTTTTAAAATTCCAGTTAGTTACCATACAGTGTAATATTAGTTTCAGGTGTACAATTTTGTGATTCAACACTTACATACAAAACCTGGTGCTCATCGCAACAAGTACCCTCCTTAGCCCCCATCACTTATTTAACCCATCCCCCCCACTTCCCTTCTGGTAACCATCAGTTTGTTCTCTATAGTTAAGGGTGTGTTTCTTGGTTTGCTCCTCTCTCTTTTTCCCCATGCTTGTTTGTTTTGTTTCTTAAATTCCACATGTGAGTGAAATCATATGGTATTTGTCTTTCTCTGACTGTTTTAATTTCGCTTATTAGCACAATGCTCTGTAGCTCCATCCACATTGTTGCAGATGGCAAGATTCCATTCTTTTTTTGTGGCTGAGTAATATTCCATTGTGGGTGTGGGTATGTGTGCATGCATACACCCCCCCCCCCACACACACACACACACCACATCTTCTTTATCCATTTATCTATGGATGGACACTTGGGCTGTTTCCGTAGTTTGGCTATCGTAGATGCTGCTGCTATAAACATTGGGGTGCATGTATCCCTTTGAATTAGTATTTTTGTTTTCTTTGGGTAAATACCTAGTAGTGCAAAATTGCTAGATCATAGGGTAGTTCTATTTTTAACTTTTTGAGGAACTACCATACTCGGTACTGTTTTCCAGAATGGCTACACCAGTTTGCATTGCATAAAACCTTTCTTACCTCATAGGCCATAACAAAACAGCTGTAATTTCTGGACCCCGGATCTAGACTTGTTGGAAGAATTATTGGTTTTGCTTGCTTGAAAGCTTCTTTTTTTCTCAATATAATTTTTGATGATATCTGTTAGTATCCTGAAGGAAACCAAATTATTTACCCTAAATAGCTTAAGTTTTTAAAGTAGGTTTCTTGCACTCTGTGGTAGTGTTCCATCTATTCCTTTTTATTAAGGTGAGTTCATTCTGTTTGTTTGGTGCTGGAAATACTAAAGTGAAGGAGAGAAGGGAAGTAAAGTGAAGGTCCAAGCAATTTATAATCTAGTGAGAAAAGGATCTCATTTAAAATGTACCCTGTACATGTAAAATATAAGGAGCGGTGAAGCCGAAGGTAGCAGACAGGAATGCACAGCCTGTTGAGAAGGGGCTTATCTAGGACTGAGTGGAGCATAGATTTCTTGTTGTTGATGGCAAGAGATGAGGGAATAATAATTGGCACGTTGTAGAATGGATTACAAAACTGAGATGGAGCCAAGCAAATTAGAAGACTAGGCACCAGTTAGTTGGGAGCTGTTTCAGTCAGGTATGAACGAGATGACGAGGCTGTCACGAAGGGACAAGAAGTAGTGGAGGCCAGGTGAGCGTTTTCTTTAGAGCCATAGTAAGCAAATGACAACTAATATTAGAAATTTGGCCAGGGTTCCTAGGATCTGAAAGATGTAAATGAAATATGTGGGTAATGAGGGAAATTAATTTACCACCTCCATCCTCTTCTCCCATTTATTAGGAAAGAGCAGAACTGACTACTTCAAGAATGAGTAAACAGTCAAAAAAAGATCAAAATATTCAGTAGTACAAAACAAGGGGAGCGCTGTTCTTAGGGGACAGAGAAAATACGCATTTGTGGAAATGATTCAAATCTAGGAAAAACAAGTACATTTTATTGAAATATGCTTTAAATTTTCAATAAATGTGCGTATTCTTTTACGCTTGATCTTAGCCAAAAGGCCGAGAAACGATGTGTGCATATTCTTTTGAAACAAAGTATGTAAGATGGTAGTTAAAAGACAGGTGAAAAGAATTCTGGCTGAGAATATAGGAAAAGATGAAGAAGGGTATGAATAAGAATTATAAGAAATTTCAATTCAATAGCTGAAGTGAAACATCTGTTAGAAGCAGTAAAGAGCATAATCAATAAAGCAGAAATTCAAAGTATAGATAGAGAGGACAGATTTCGAGGACTGTATAAATTGAGGTGATGGATATGATTAGAACCAATGTCGCTAATATGGAACATTGAGATTATAGAAAGGAGATTGTGGAAGATAGGAGACCTCTTCATAAGAACCTTTGATTCTTTGGGAATTTAGATTTGAATTAGTAATCAGGTGAAACAAATCACATACATACACACATACATTTACAACTGTGAGCCCTTGACTTATGTCTTACCTTGATAAACATTTATGTGATGATTATTCTCATAGTTTGTTTTAGAACTATTGAGAGAGAAAATGAAAGCAGATATTGAATCTTCTGAGAAGTAGCAGTCTATGGATTAGGTTATGAAACCAGGGAAAGGAGTGTGGTAGCTTTGCAAATAAAGAACAGTGTAAACAACTTTATTTATTTATTCATTTATTTTTTAATGTTTATGTATTTTTGAGAGAAAGGGAGTGTGTGTGCATGGGAGCAGGGGAGGGGCGGAGGGAGAGGGGGGGATAGAAGATCTGAAGGGAGCTCTCTGCTGACTCAGAGTGCCTGATGTGGGGCTTGAACTCACCAACTGTGAGATCATGACTAGAGCCAAAGTCCAAAGCTTAACCAACCAAGCCACCCAGGTGCTCCTGTGAACAATGTAAACAACTTTGAAACATTGTGTGCAAAGAATCATCACAACTCCATAACTATTAGATAATAGAGGTAAAAGAGTGAAAGCTTCTAAGTCTGGGATTTGAGAGAAGTCTGTAGTACATGCATAAGAACATATTAACAAAACCTGTTGGAAATGTAAAGAAAGGAGACTTTCATCAAAACAGAGGTAGATTGTGCGTGTGTGTGTGTGTGTGTGTGTGTGTGTGTGTAAAGAAAACATGAACAACTATCCTAACCAAATATGAAGTTGAACTGTGTTTGCATTATTGCTTTGGTATTAACATACTTAATTCACACCATAAACTACAAATACTTCTAGTTATACTGCGTTGTCCTCTACTGTACTTGAATAAACCTACTGTAGAATTTTACTTTTTGTGCTTTATTTGCAAGTTAACATTTTAATAATTATCATAAATAGTTACCTGATTTGCATATTCTGGTTCATAATCCAACTGTTCTGCGGATCAACCACAGTTCTCTTATTATTCATGCCAAGACTTCTATATTAGTCTGAAAATCTATCCTAGACTGCATTTCTGTTTCCAGTTTTCTGAGCTTTTTATAACTCTTAAGTATAGTGCTTTTTTAATCAAAAGATTGAATCATGCATGTGGTAGTATAATAATCTTTCTGACCCACTATTATATGGAAGCTAATTTTTATTATATGTAGTATTTTTTTAAACTTTTATAGCTCTATGAGCTTGATATTCAAGTGGTATTTAAGTGATCCATTATCATTTGTCCTTTCAGAATATATATTGAAATGAAAAATAGTTGGCCATGCATACTAAGAACTGAAAAATTTAGAAAATGTTATTTTTTGAGAATCAAATTATAAAATAGATTAAAAAAAGATATAAAATAGATATGCTTAGGAGTGGTCATATTAGAGGGGCAGAATGAGAGACCAGATTAAGAACTTGGCTGTTATGTAACTAATGATACTAAAATACCTAGAGAAACTTAATCTGTGAGAAGTAGGGTCTGCTGGAAATGGAAAGAAGGAAATATTGGTAATAACCATTTGAGCATTAGCTATAGAAGGAGCAATTGTTTTGGAAAACCACAGTGTTCTCAACAAGTATCTCCAAAGATGTAGAGGAATCAATGTGTCAAGTTGCAAGAAGCCATTAAAACTAGAGTCTTCTAACCCCCTTTTACTATTGTATTTTTTTTTTATCAATTTACATTCTGAAACGTTAACTCTCTAGGTAGTTTTTCTTACATGGAGAGACTGTACTGGTTAGACTTCCACAAATATCTGATTTTTATCATAGATCTTATTTTTTTGGCTCCATATAATGCATTCATTTATTGGCATATATACTTTAATTTCTTATATGAACAGAATTGGCTAGAAGTACCTGACTACTAACATCTGATGTACTGAAGAAGTCAGCCTTTAGGATTTAAAACTGAGTACTTACCACCAGAGTGCTAGAGGTACAAATGTGAAATAGATAACATTCCATGAAGGCTAGTTAACTTTAACCCCAGGTGATATATTCCTGCTATATAATGTCATATAATCTGGTATATCCTGCTAGATTTTCTTTTATCCTGTCCTTGTCTGCTTTTGCTATGAATTTATGGGATCAATATTGCAAGGAAAACTCTATTTTTTTCTGAGGCATCGATCATGCCTTCAGTTCCTCTGTTACCTGTGAATAGCGATTCTTATTCATTTATCCATGCCTTAACATTCTCCTTAAATACATGTAACTGCAGGTTAATGATAAAGTGTGCTGTATGGTATTTTTTTTAATATTTGAACTATTCTCTATAAGCAAGTAGTATAGAGATAAATCTTTATCTTACTCCTATCTATATTCTCTACAGTGCCGCACAAAGTGTTTTAAGTCATTTGAATGAGACCACAATATATCTAAACCTAGCTACAAATAAATGTAATCATGAAATATTTTTCTCTGACCTAAATGTACTCACCCTTAAGGTAGACATTGGGTCATCTTGTCTTGGTAGGGAGTTTGGTATGGCAGACATTAGTTAGCTGCCAACTTTGACAGAAGGAAAGCATTAGTTTCTGTCCCAATGCCTGCCACATAGTAAGCATTAGCTGAACATTTGATGGATGAGTGAACTTACGTGGAAAGTTATATGGTAAACTTTGAAAACCATAATACATGAAGTTAAATGAAAATAGGATGGCTTCTGGTTTCTGATCAGAGATGCGGAGAGTTGGAAAAAAACTCAGTCCCAGTTTTAAAATAAAAAGGTGGACAAACAACAAGTTCACAGCTTTTCTTTAACCCATTGAGTGCTGAAATGGCAGGGCAGTGAATCTAGGCTCAGAATCTAAGGAGAGATACTCTTTTTTTGCAGAGAGAAGCAAAGTACAAGTACTGATTTACCTGGGCAAGACACAATCAGACACTCACAGAAAGAATTCAGCTAAAATGATTGTTGAATTGGTGGAGGCCAAGTGTGTACTGGTGAGGAAAGGTGAAACTCCTGGTGGGCACAAAAATAGGAGGACCCCAAACTCCTATGTAGATTTTTCTTCATGAACCCCATCAGCCAATAAAAGAAAATCTCCCCTTGGTGAAGGACTGGAGGATGACTACAGCAGCCACTGCAGGAGGAACAATAAACTCCACCTGGACTCCTCTTCCCCTTTTCTGTTATATAACAAAGCCATATTCTGTTGGGAGAGGTGCAACAATTATTGTTGCCTTAGGACACTGGTGGAATCTCTTTGTAACTGTGGGATTGGAACAAGAGGAAAAACTCTCAAGCCCTAGGGGAGGGGCAGGAATATCTATAGGAACCAGAACTATACCAAGGGAGAGGAAGGACTAAAAAGGCATATACATGAGATCAGGGACACAGTGCTTAACTAAGACTAAGTCTTGATCAGAAGATCAAAGAACACTCTCCCCTATTTTTTACTCCCTGCTGCCAGGATAGCAAGTGTCAAATAGTAAGTAACTTACAAGAGACAGATCTTTTCTGAGCACAAAGCCTTAGAACTAAGTGTGGAGCAGTTAGAAGAATGAAAAAATATTCTTATGGCAAACTGAATTCCCCATCCCCAACACAAGGTATCACTGTAGAAACTTGTGGTCTGTGGTGCATTAGGTGTGGCCATAGCAATGACAGACTTCAAACCTAGCTTAACTCCTAGTTAACATTAATTCAAACCCCTGTGCTAAAAGGCCTAATGGAAATGTATACTCATTTCGAAGCCTAAAATTGCCTTAGTCTTTACTATCATATACATGATGACAGTAATACATCTTTAATAAAGGTCTTTAATAAAATTTACAAAGCATATGAAAAAACAAGAAAATATATATATATACTTCGAAGAGACAAAGCAATCATCAAAACTAGACATAACAGTGACACATGTTAAAACTGTGTCACAAGGTATTTTTGAGTAACTAGGAATTACATGTTAAAAGCTCTTGTGGAAAACCTGGACAGCATGTAAGATCAGGTGGTTAATTTCAGCGGAGATAGTGTTGAAAAATATATCAAAAATTGAGTGGAAATCCTAGAAATGTTTCTAAGGTATTTTTTTAAATTAAAAAAATTTTTTTAATGTTTATTTATTTTGAGAGAGAGACACACACACAGAATCTAAAGCAGGCTTCAGGCTCTGAGCTGTTAACACAGAGCCTGACATGGGGCTCGAACTCATGAACTGTGAGATCATGACTGGAGCTGAAGTCAGAGGCTTAACTGTAAAGTCTATTTATTTACTTTGAGACAGAGAGAGAGAGGGGCGGGGGGATGCATGTGGGGGAGGAACAGAGAAAGATGAAGAGAAAGAATCCTAAGCAGACTGGGCACTGACAGTGTGTAGCCTAACGTGGGGCTTGAACTTATGAACCATTAGATCATGTCCTGAGCCGAGATCAAGAGTTAGATGCTTAACTGACTGAGCCATCCAGGTGCCCTTGGAAATCATAGAAATTTAAAACACAGGGTGGTCTGGGTGGTTCAGTCGGTTAAGTGTCCAACTTTGGCTCAGGTCATGATCTCACTGTTCGTGGGTTCTAGCCCCGTGTCCGGTTCTTTGCCAACAGCTCGGAACCTGGATCCTGCTTCAGATTCTGTGTCTCCCTCTCTTTCTCTCTGTCACTCCCTGGTCACACTCTGTCTGTCTGCCTCTCTCAAAAAAAAAAAAAAAAAAAAAAAGAAAAAAAACATTAAAAAGAATTAAATTTAAAAAAGAAATTTAAAACACAGTAACAGAGATGGAGAATGCCTGTGACAGGATCATAAGTAGAATTGACACAGACAAAAAAGAACCAGCAAATGGGAAGATACATCAACAGAAATTACCCAAATTGAAACACAATGAGAAGTAAGAATTAAATAAACACCCAAGAACCATGAGACAATATCAAATGGTACATGTAATTGGAATCCCATAAGAAGGGAGGTAGAGAAGAAATATTTGAAGAAATAATGGCCAATAATTTTTCCAAATTAATGATAGACACTAAACTACAGATCCAAGAAGCTCAGACAACATAAAGTGGAATAATACAGAAAATAAAAATAATTTTAAAATGTAGTCATATTCAGACATAAAAACAAACAAAAATTCTTAAAGGTAACCATAAAAAAATTTATTGATATAGCAATAATAGAAAGCTAATACAAAAATGCAGAGTAAGAACTAGGTAAGAATTAGAGCAGATTTCTCTTCAGAAAACATGGAAGCCGGAAGATCATAGAGTGACAACTTTAATGTTGCTGAAGGTGGGGAAAAACTTGTGAAACCAGAATTCTATACCTAATAGAAATATCTTTCAAAAAAATGAAGTGATAAAGTTTTTTTTAGATAAGCAAAACCATGGGGATTTTTTTATTAGCAGACAACACTGTAAGGAATGTTAAAGGAGCATTGTCAGGCAGAAGGTACATGACAGGGCAAAGGCACTTGGATCTGTACAAAGGAAAGAGCATTGGAAGTAGAGTAAATGGAGGTAAAAATTTTTTCCTTATTTTAATTGCTCAAAAATGTGACTGTATAAAGCAAAAATAGTAGCAATATATAGTGTTTATAGCATATGTAAAAGTAAAATACATGGTAACAGTAGTACAAAAGATTAGAGAGAAGAATTGGGAATATACTGTTGTAAGGTTCTGACACTACACATGACTATGTAATGCTGCTTGTAGATTCTGATTAATTAAATATTATATGGTAAGCCTAGAGCAGGGGTCAGGAAACATTTTCTTAAAGGATAATATAATTTATATTTAACCACTTGTGTTATGATCTCAGTTGCAACTACTCAGCTCTTCCATCATAGTATATAAACAAATGGTCAAGTTTTAATAAAAATTCACGGAAACAGTTTACTGGCCCATAGGCTGTGGTTTTTCAGTCCCTACTCTAGAGCATCCATTAAATAAAAATGTAATACAGAGGCATAAATGATAATTCAGTAGGGGAGTTCAAATAGAATCATAAAATATCCTCAACTCCAAAGAAGGCATAAAATGAGGGAAAAAGACAATAGATGGAACAGATAGACAACAGATCTTTGAATTCATCTATAGCAATACACATTAATATGAGTA
This sequence comes from Panthera onca, assembly GCF_046562875.1. Classification (NCBI taxonomy): domain Eukaryota; kingdom Metazoa; phylum Chordata; class Mammalia; order Carnivora; family Felidae; genus Panthera; species Panthera onca. The sequence goes on along the minus strand of NC_138347.1, from coordinate 134,618,801 downwards.
GTCTAAACACACCAGTTAAAAGGCAAAGATTGTCAGAAATATTTTTTAAAGAAAGAAGCAATTATATGCTGTCTACAAGATACTTTAAATAAAAAGATGTGGTAGGCTGAATAAAATCCCCACCCCACCCCCAATATTTCTATACTCTAATCTCCAAAACCTGTGAATATGTTATCTAACATGGATGTTTTTAAAGGTTACACATGTTTAGATCAGAAAGGTGTTAGGGATTTTCTGGTTAGGCCCAGTCTAATCCCGAGTCCCTAATGGCTTAGAACCCTTACAACTGCAGTTAGAGAAAAGCAACAATAGAAGGCGTGGGAGAGAAAGTGTGAAAGGGACTAGGTCCATTGCTGCAGCTTTGAAGATGGAGGAAGGCAGGGAATTTGGGTGGCCTCTAGAAGGTGGGAACAGCTCTCTACTTACAGGTTTTAAGGGATTGGGGACCTCAGTTCCTGGGGAATTGACTTATTTGAACGACTGAGTAAGAAAACAGATTTTCCCTAGAGCTTCTAATAAGGTATAGAGCCTTGCCCACACCTTAATTTTAGCCCAATGAGACCTGTATTAGAATTCTGACCTACAGAACTGTTAAGATAATGTATTTGTGTTATTTCAAGCTTCTAAGCTTGCGATTGTTTGCTATGGCAACAATGGAAAACTAACACAGGTGACAGGTCAAAAGTAAAAGGGTGGAGAAAGATACATCATGAAAACACTTAACAAGTGGGCTAGAGTAACTGTTAATATCAAACTAAGTAGACTTCAGAACAAGGATTATTATAAGGGACAAAAAGAGACATTGCGTATTATGTCTGGCCTATTTCTGTTTGCTAATGTTTTTGAGGTTCAGCCATGTTGTAGGCATGTATTAGTACTGTGTTCCTTTTTTTTCCCCCCCAGCTGAATAGTATTCCACTGTGTGGATATTCATTTTCTGTTTATTCAGTGGTTAATGCATATTTATGTGGCTTCAGGTTTGGGATTGTCATAACAATTTTGCTATACGCATTTGAACACAGATCTTAATGTATACATATGTTTTCTATTCATTTTTGTTGGATAGATTCTCGGAGAATTGTTGGGTCATATAGTAAATTTATTAACTTTTGAAGAAACTAGCATACTGTTTTCCAAAGTGGCTGCAATATTTTATATTCATAGTAGCAATGTATGAGGGCTACAGTTTCTCCACACCATCACCATTTTCTGTCTTTTTGTTTATCGCTACTTTGGGGGCGGGATTTAGCCATTGTTACCATTGTTCTAGTCTATGGGAAAGAAAGGAAGCTAATGTAGGGCATCAGATTTTTTTTTTTTTTTTTAATCACTCGTGCCTCCACATTGTGAAATATAGTCTGTAGCTGGGTTGCCATATGCCCAACAAAAAGGGGGAAACAGATTTGGGGCAACAGTCAGTATTCTGTAATACTTAAATACAGAATATCTAATTCACAAAATGTAGCTGTTCATCTTTCAGGCACTGACTTTCATCACGTTACAGTTCTATATGGATGTCTAGGGTGAGCAGCAGTAGGAATATATTTACTTATTGGTGGTTTATAATATGCTGTAATGCTGTGAAAATCAACTATTGTTTAAAATTCTGTGCAGCCATTGAAGGTTGTTTTACAGTAGTATTAAACGTATATTGTATGCAAATTTTAGAATATATAGTGCATTTCATTAAAAATTTAAAGAAATCTGTCAAAATATTAACAACAGAATTATAGGCGGCTTTTCATTTTCTTCCTTATATGAATCTGCACTTGAAAGTTTTCCACAGAATCATGTATGAGTTTTGTAATCTTTATCAATTTGTATTAATTTAGTAACTTTGTTAGTACTTTTCCCTCACCCTATTTAGTTTTGTATCTTAAAGCAGCCAGGGAAAGAGTTATGCACGAAGATATATACCATAGTGTTACTAAGAATTAGGTAACTACTTTAAATACAGAAATATCCAGTGATAGGAGAATGGTTAAATAAATATAAAACATTCATTGATTACTATATGTTATGCAGCCATTTAAAATTTTGTTGTAAATAGTTTGGTTTTTTTTTTAATTTTTTTTTTTAACATTTATTTATTATTGAGAGACAGAGAGACACAGAGCATGAGCAGGGGAGGGGGAGAGAGAGGGGGAGACACAGAATCTGAAGCAGGCTCCAGGCTATGAGCTGTCAGCACAGAGCCCGAAGTTGGGCTCCAACCCATAGACTGTGAGATCATGACCTGAGCCGAAGTCAGACGCTCAACCGACTGAGCCACTCAGGCGCCCCAATAGTTTTTAAAATAATATGGGAGAAGTGTTTACACTTGTAATACACGAAATAATAAAACACAAAATTGTTTGTATAGTGTGTGATTTCAACTAAAGTTGAAAAAAAGAAAAAAAAGAGAAAATATTTCCCCCCATGTAATTATAGTATAGGTGGTTTTTCCTTTATTTCTTTCCTTCTTTTTTTTTTTTCAAAATCTTTTTTGCTGGTCTTTATCTTAATAATTTCTCTCAATGTGTACAAGTTTTTAAGGTATATGTATTTTTAATGGAAAAATGGAATATATCTAAGAAATGAAAGAAAAGTTGAATGTGGGAAGGAATGAGATTAATTTCCACATTCTGTTGTAATCTTATTCTTCATTTAGATAATTCTTACATTTGTTCTTTATGCTGCAACTGTATTTGAATACAGAGGGAGCTTTCTAGTTCATTGACTTGTTCTTCTGTCAGCTCTATGTTGATTTTGAGCCCATCTATTGATTTTTTTTTTAATTTCAGATACTGTACTTTATAGTTTAAAATTTTTAATTTCATTCTTTTTAATAGTTTCTTTTTCTTTTTTCTTTTACTGTGGATGTCTGTCTTTCAAGAGTGTGCTTCTTGGCAAAAAGTTATATAGTAGGTTCTTTAAATCTTTGTTGATTCCAGCATCTAAATTATCTCGGGGTTAATTATATTATATGGTGAAAATTTGCCAGAATTTCCTCATTCTTGATATATCAAGTAATTTTGGATTGTGTCGTGAACATTTTGAGTATTTCATTTCAAAACTCTAGATCTTGTTAAGTCCCCCCAGAGAAATCTTTTTTTCTTTGTTTGTTTCTTTTCTCCTTTCTTTCTTCCCTTTTTCTTTCCTCTCCCACCCCTCCTCCGGCAGCCAACACAATTAGGTTCATACTACAAGTTTGGCCTTACTTTCTGTGGTGGTGATGGTGGTTTCAATGTCAGTTTTTATTTTATTTTATTTTATTTTATTATTTGTTTTTAATGTTTATTTTTGACAGAGAGAGAGAGTGTGCGCAGGCGCCAGCAAGAACTTGAGGGAGGCCGAGTGGGGGAGGGGCAGAGGGAGGGAGACACAGAATCCGAAACAGGCTCCAGGCTCTGAGCTGTCAGCACAGAGCCCGACAAGGCTCGAACTCACGAACAGCAAGATCATGACCTGAGCCAAAGTCGGAGGCTCAACCAGCTGAGCCACCCAGGCGCCCCTATGTCAATTCAGTTTTTAAAGTCTTTTCTGTGCTTTTGAGTCCTCCTTGCATGTCACCCCCAGGGGTTAGTTTGGGACTACAGTAGTAGTTTATGTCATAGATTAATTTTTAGAGTTTTTGCTGTGCTTCTTTGGGTATGTTTTGAGCATACATAGCTTCAGGGTGAATCTAGGGTTTTTGTCAGTTCATACACAGAAGTAGAGAATCCCCTGACCCGCTGTATTCTTCTCTAGGATAACCCCACACCCTCTGCCTTGTTCTGTCAGAGCTTTGCTTCTCATGCTATCACATGGTTCCACCAAATGGGCCCACTTTGTCACAAAATGGTGAGAGAAAGAGAAAGAAAAAATGATGGAGTTCCCCACTCACTGTGCACGCAGTAGGGTCTTCCTTTTTTAGTGTTCTATCTGAAAAGATAGCTTTGTGCCTCTGGGTCTTATGTGCACCCCTCACTGCTACCACCTACCCCCAGGGCAGTGTAGTTCTTCAATTAGACCTGGCCTTGTTGCAAGGTTGGAAGTGAAAGAAGGGAAAAGAAAAGAGGATTCTTTTCTCAGTCCCAGAAAAATGGGATTGGAATTTTTGCTCTTGATGCCTGTTACTTAGTTCAGCCTGATGGGAGCTCAAAGCTGGGACATGAAGGAAAAAAACCCCAAAGCACTCAACACTACTCTTTGAGTCCTTGTCCAATATTCCTGCTAGTGTTTACATTTCAGAGTCCTCAAGAAGTTGTTTTTAGTATTTTGCCCAGAGTTTTTAGTTGTGATCAGTGGGGGAGAGAGGCTTGCAGTGACCCTCCATGTTGGATCGGATTGGAAATCCTACTAGTAATCTATTATGTGCTGTTTTGTTGTTTCTTCTATTTGTGACCAGATGTCAGTCTTACTTAGAGACCAAATTAATTTCTGATGTATATAGAAAGCAGTTTGAAAAAATCAATAAAAATTTTAACCAAATTAAGGTAATTCTTCATTGTGTACAGAAATAAAGTATTAGCACAATTATTTACTTTTCCACCATAGAAATAATTTCAGATCATTTCAGAGGTTTTAAAATTTCAAGTCTTCATTTAAACTTAGAATTAAGTATGTAGTTGTTTCTGCCCATTTTGTCAGGTTATCCCTAATGATGGCAGATTGTAACTGATCTCTTAGCTTCCATCTTGTCTCCCATTTTCAATCCAGTATTTACACAGCAGCTAGAATCATCTTTCTCAAACATGAAATAGAGATCTTTTTCATCATTTTAAAGCTTATTGTAGCTTCTCATTGTACTTATCAAATCTAGACTTCCTCCCTATAAAATTCCAAGTTCAATGGTTGTTCCTTCTCCCACAGACCTCATCTTAAATTCCTAGCCTTTGAGCCATCTTGGCTTTCTTTTTTCTTTTTCTTTTTTTCTTTTTTTTAAAAGCAAGCTTCTGCTCTAGGGCCCTTGCAGGTTGTGCCTTTTGCCATTGATATTTAAATGGCTGTTTTTTTCTTGTTACTAGAATCTCAAATCAGGTATCACCTCTCCCTACAGAGAGCATCCATCCCCACTGAATATCGCATTATTCTGCTGTATTTTCTTTATAGCTATTATAATTATCTGAACTTATCTGTTAAGAATTCATTTTCTTTTCTCTTGCTTCCCTCTACCCCCACACTTCATTCTGTTTTGTTTACTATAATACTTCCATGTCCTAAAAACTGTCTGGCACATAGTAGGTTCTCAGTAAGTAATATTAACAAGGTTTAAAAATGGAGAGTTGCCATTCCTAAGGTGGTATGATAATGATATTATCAATATGACTATTTTATCATCATTTTTTGCCTTGCAGGGCTTTTCATTCAGTATTATTCCATCCACTTTCCTTCTCCCTACACCCACTCTCAAATTCCTTCACTCTGAAGTTGAAGTGATCTTTTTAAGGCTGCAAACCTTACCATGTTCTATTTTTCCTTAAAACAGTTCTTTCACTGCCTTGCTATTCATCTTGACCCAAATCCTAAACGTGACTTTCACAGAATTCTGGCACATGCTGGTCTCTAGTGGAGTGCCTTTTATGTACTTCTTGGTCAGTGACCCCTCCCCTCTTATAGTAGGGTGTGTAACTTTATCATGTAACATTTTTCAGGTTTGTCATTGTACATTGGTACATGTATGTTGTACATTTCTTTCCTCTGCTGAGCTTTCAACAAACTTAAAGATGTCAAGGATGTGTTTTCAGCTTTTGCTTACGATTGTATTATTAGTGTTAAAATGTAGGAGGTACTCAACACATAATTGTTGAAAGAATAAAGTAGAAGAGCTATTACATGATCTAGCTGCATGGTTAGAAGTTTGAACCAGTAAATGCATTTATTAATTAGGGCCCATTTTCAAACTTGTGTAGATAACTAAATATGTTTATTTGGATAAAATGCTCAATAAATAACTAATTTGAATAATATTTTTATTCTCTAAAAGGATAGTTGAATATTGTACGTTGCACATTTCCTAGCAAATTTAAAGAAGTCATTTTTTCTCTTACGTATTCCTAGTTATAATCAGGTTTAAAAATCATCTCTGCTAATAAGTAATTTATACTTTATCATAAAATGGTAAATAGAAATCAGTTTTTGGATTTACAATTTTTCTTTGAAACTCAGATTCTAGTAATTCTTTAATGTCATAACAAAAATAACTTAAAAAATAAAACATTTTTATAGATCAATTGAAATGTATTTGAAACTTTATATAAAGGAGACTGTAAATACTAAAACATTTTTGATATTGTACTTGAGGATTTTAGATTACCGTATTTTAATGTGATTTAGTTTAGTAAATCACTTGTAAGAATAAAGATATGTTTGAGTTTTTACCCTTGGTTCTTCATCACAGCTTTGGGATTTATAGTTAAAATGCCCATTATACCTTTTAAGTAGATCTTTGGTATAACAACTTGTTCAGTTAGCTATCATTTAGGCATAAATAGGATTATTCAGCTTGGTTCATGGATAATTTTTATCCTTCAAATAGTTCAGTTTAATATTTCATACAAAAGGGTGATATTTAATAATTAGCTAAGTTAATCACTTTGGGGAAATGGATATCTTTACATTAAAAAAAATTTTTTTTAATGTTTATTTTTGAGAGGAGGGGAGGGGCAGAGAGAGAAGCAGACATAGAATCCGAAACAGGCTCCAGCCTCTCAGCTGTCAGCACAGAGCCCATCGCAGGGCTCAAACTCATGAACTGTGAGATCATGACCTGAGCCAATGTTGGATGCCTCACTGACTGAGCCACCCCAGCGCCCCTGGATATCTTTATATTTTATTGAGGTCTTGTCCACCAGATGTTAAACCAATCTTAAAGTATTTAGCACTGATTGTAATCAAGGGTGAAAATGGCAGGTGCCCAAACAAATCTGTTTTGCAGAAAAAGGTATTTATTTATTTATACATTGAAGAATAATAATAAAAATATTTTATAGTTATTATTTGAAAGATTTATAAAAATGAAATAGGACTTCAGTGCTAGATATACTCCATTTTATTTAGCAAATAATGTTTTTATTATATTTACTTAGGTACTTAACAGATAATTTAACATCAGGATTAGGATTACCTAAACCAATTAGATTTTCTTTGAAAAGCTATTGTGTGTTGTTTTGTTTTGTTTTGTTTTGTTGGTGGAGGTGTTTCATTTAAACATTTGTTAAGATTGGCAGCAAAACTAAAATTTTCAGGTAGTCAAGGTTTAAACCAAATCATTATTTGAATTTTTGTTAAGAAAAAAATACAGCAAAGGGCAAATTATATAATAATCACCCTTGACTTTAATACTCTTTCTATAGGTTTAAGGAAATATCTTCAAATGTCCTTTGTTAAGACATTTACCTCTGAAGAAGCTTCTCAAACTTGTGCATCTACTTAGTATAAATGTACTTTGTACTTGTCGAAATTACAGCATTGGCATTGTGTAGCTCTTGTAGGAAAGTGCTTTTCAAGCCCACGTGGTCCACAGGAGGCCCACACGGGCCAATCGCAGTGTTCTGCTTGGCATCTCCAAGTCTGCACCCTTCCGCCAAGAATCAGTACATGCTACTGGTCATATTAGGGTCACGTACAGTGTTGACATAGCTTAGTGCAGCCCACTACTCCTGCTGGAAAATGAGATTGAAGCTTGGCTTGTAATAGTGCAAGGTAAATGATGACACGCAAAATACTGAATAATCACCTGTTTGGGACAAATTAAGTTGCCTTCAACAAGAAACTCACTTTTAGCACAGTAGAAGCTTATTATTTTGGACTAAAAAAGACTCATGGATCATCAGAATAATCTAGAAAAACATTTAAAAGTAGGGAATCATAGACCCATCCATGATTATCTCCATCTCATCTTTCTCTCAGTTTCTCTCTCTCACTGTCTCTTTCTCTTCTCTCTCAAAAACACAGCACACATGCACGCACAGTCTTACTCTCACTCTTACTCTCTCTTTAGGATCCAGAGAGGTTAATTTTACGTTAGAATTCTGTTTTCCTGATCGATTCCTGGTCTACATTTGTCCCCCCCCCCCCCCCCCCCCCGCCCCCAGACATCAAGCAGCTTTAAATCTATGGAATGCCTGGAGAAATAACAATATGCCCAGAAATGACAATCACAGTAAGTAGAAACATTTGCATTTGTGTAGTACTACAGGTTAACTTAAATTAGATAATTGTACTTGTGATTATCTTTGAAATTATACCTTTCATTTCATTTGCAGAATCATTAATAATTCTTCTTAAAACTTGTTTTATTCTGGTGCATGGGTAATATTGTGAACTATCCTAAATGAGATAGTTTTAGTTTAACACTAGATTGACTATAGTTTTAGTTCTTTATCTGTCTACATTTTATCAATCTCAAAAAACATAAAGTTAATGAATTAGGTGGCTTTATATTTCAAGAATGTAATTTTATTTAATTCTGCTATTTTTTCTACTTTCTTTATATCATATTCAGTATTTGGTATGATTATCATCAGGAAGGATATTAAATTTTTTTAATGTTTATTCATTTTTTGAGTGATAGAGACAGAGCACAAGCAGGGAAGGGGCAGAAAGAGAGGGAGACACAGAATCCAACGCAGGCTCCAGGCTCTGAGCTGTCAGCACAGAGCCCGATATGGGGCTTGAACCCATGAGCCGTAAGATCATGACCTGAACCGAAGTCGGATGCTTAACCAACTGAGCCATCCAGGTGCCCCAGGAAGGATATTAAAAGAATACCACAGAACTTGACAGAGTTATATAACCCGCTAAATAAACTTCTTGTTAATTAAAAAATTGATCAGAAATAATATGTTTTAATTACTAGAAGAGTTACAGTTTTCAATTATTTAAATTATAAATAAGTTTATTCCCTATAACATATAGAACTAATAGCCTTTTAATTGTATTCCACCACTGAATCCAGCATGTTAAATACATTAATTAATATGTTTAGAAAAATCATAGCTAACATTTATTGAGGAATTACGTTATGCTACCTGCTACACTAAACACTTTACTTGAACTTATTTAATCCTTACAACCACACTTTGTGGTAGAAGCTGTTTTCTTCCCCCATTTTCCAAATGAAGAAACAAAGATACTGAATGGTAAATAACAGCAAGTAAATGGTAGAGCATGTATTCAGGTTTGTCTTGCTTGAGACTTTAGTTGTGATGTAATGATGTAATTTTACTTTAAAATTTCATTAAATGGAATGTGGCAATTTAGTTTTACCAGTCCAGTGTTTTTTGTTCCCAGAAGTTACTTTGAAATTTAATGAAAGATCATCAGTAGTATATTTTTTCCTTTAAAGTTAAAGCCACCATGTTTAAATAGACTCCACGCACATATTTATCTGTTTGTCATTTCTCCATATATAGACACACATATTTGCATTTATACTTGAAAGTTTTCAGGTTTTCTTCTGCAGTTGATTTCTAGCTTCATTTCGTTATAGTCAAAGATATGTATGATTTCAGTCTTTTTATATATTGAGACTTGTTTTGTGACCTAACATATGGTCTGTTCTGGAGAATGTTCCCTGGGTACTTGAGAAGATTGTGTATCCTGTTGTCGGGCACAGTGTTTTATATGTCTGTCAGGTCTGGTTGGTTTACATTCTTATTCAAGTTCTCTATTTCCGTATTGAGCTTCTGTCTAGATGTTCTGTCTATTACTGAGAATGGTAAGTTGAAATTTTCAGCTATTTTTGTAGAACTGTGTATTTGTCTAGTCAATTCTGTTAATGTTTGCTTCATATATTTTCATGTTTTATTGTTTGGTGCATATGTTAATAATAATTATATCTTCCTGGTTAATTGACCCTTTTATTAATATATAATGTCCTTTTTCATCTCTTGAAACAGCTTTTGACTAAAAGTCTATTTTGTCTGATATTAGTATAGCCACAGTATCTCTTTTTTTGGACTACTTTTTACATAGAATATCTTTTTCTACCCTTTCACTTTCAATCTGTTGTGTCTTTGAATCTTAAGATTTGGATCTTGTGGACAATATAGAGTTGTGTAATTTTTTTTAATCCATTCTGCTAATCTCTGTGTTTGACTGGAAACTTTAATACAGTTAACATTTAAAGTAACTGCTGATAAAACAGTACTTAATTCTGCTATTTTGCTATTGTGTTCTCTGTGTTTTGTAACCTTCTTACCCTTCCTTCCCTTCATTACTGCTTTTTTCTTGTGTTTAGTTGATTTTTTTGTGGTGACCATTTTGAATGCCTTCTCATTCCTTTTGTGTAACTTTTTTTAGATATGGCCTCTGTGGTTATTATAGATATTACATTTAACATCCTAAACTTATAATAGTCTACTTCAGGTTGATACCAAAACTTCATAGCATACAAAATATCTGGTCCCATTCAGCTCTGTCCTTCTTCCCTTTTTTATTTTTGTTTTCTTTTAAATGTTTATTTATTTATTTATTTTGAGAGAGAGAGAGAGAGAGAGAGAGAGAGAGAGAGAGCGCACAAGCAGGGAAGGGTTAGAAAGAGGGGAGAGAGAGAATCCCAAGGAGACTCCACCCTGTCAGTGCAGAGAACCTGATGTGGGTGGGGCTTGATCTCCCGAACCAGAAGATAATGACGTGAGCCAAAATCAAGAGTTGGACGCTTAACTGACTGAGCTACCCAGGTGCCCATATTTTATGTTTTTTAAAAATGTTAATTCCAGGGTAGTTAACAGTGTTATATTCATTTCAGGTGTACAATATAAAGATTCAGCAATTCCACATATTACTCACTGCTCATCAATATAAGTGTATTCCTTAATGCCTTTTACCTATTTTACCTATGCCCCCCACCTCTCCTTTGCTAAGCATCAGTTTCTTCTTTATACTTAAGAGTCTGTTTCATGGGTTCCCTTTTTTTCCCTACCCCATGTTCATTTACTTTGTTTTTTAAATTACACATATGAGGGGCACCTGGGTGGCTCAGTGGGCTGAGCATCCGACTTCGGCTCAGGTCATGATCTCGCGGTCTGTGAGTTCGAGCCCCACGTCGGGCTCTGTGCTGACAGCTCAGGGCCTGGAGCCTGCTTGGGATTCTGTGTCTCCCTCTCTTTCTGCCCCTCCCCCGCTCTCATGCTCTGTCTCTTTCTCTCTCTGTCAAAAATAAACATTCAAAAAAAAATTAAGAAAAAATAAATTACACATATGAGTGAAATCATGTGATATTTGTCTTTCTCTGGCTTATTTCACTTATTCAGCATTATACTTAATAGCTCCATCCATGTTGTTGCAAATGGCAAGATTTCATTCCTTTTTATGACTGAATAGTATCCTATTGTGTGTATGTGTGTACACACACATGCATGCACACACACACACTGACACATACCACATCTTCTTTACCCATTCATCTGTTGATGGACAGACATTTAGGTTGCTTCCATAAGTTGGCTATTGTAAATAATGCTGCAATAAACATAGGCGTCCATGTATCCCTTCAAATTAGTGTCTTTGTATTCTTTGCGTAAATGCCCAGTAGTGGAAATACTAGATCATCTGGTAGTTAGTTCTATTTTTAATTTTTTGAGTAACTTCCACAGTGCCTATACCAGTTTACATCCCCACCAACAGTGCACAAGTGTTCCTTTTCCTCTATATCTTTGCAAAGACTTGTTGTTGTCTGTGTTTTTGATTTTCATTCTGACAAGTATGTAGTCATATCTCACTGTGATTTTGATTTGCTTTTCTCTGATGATGGATGATATTGAGCATCTTTTCATGTGTCTGTTGGCCGTCTCTATCTCTTCTTTGGAGGAGTGTGTCTGTTCATATCTTCTGCCCATTTTTAAATTGGATTACCTGGTTTTTTGGGCATTGAATTTTAGAAGTTATTTATAACTTCCATTTTGGATACTAACCCTTTCTCAGATATGTAATTTATACATATCTTCTCTTATTTAGTAGGTTGCCTTTTAGTTTTGTTGGTTGTTTCATTTGACTTGTTAAAGCTTTTTATTTTGATGTAGTCCCAATAGTTTCTTTGTGCATTTGTTTTTCTTGCCTTAGGAAACATCTAAAAGGATGTGTTGTAGCCAGTGTCACAGAACTTACTGCCTGTGTTCTCTTCTAGGATTTTAGTGGTTTTCTGCCTCACATTTAAGTCTTGAATCCATTTTGAATTTATTTTTGTATGTGGTATAAGAAAGGGGTCCAGTTTCATTGTTTGCATGCTCCTGTCCAGTTTTCCCAGCACCATTAGTTGAAGAGACTGTCTTTTTCCCATTAGATATTCTTTTCTCCATGGTTGAGATTAATTGACTATATAAGTGTGGATTTATTTCTGGGCTCTCTTTCTGTTCCATTGATCTATGCGGTATATGTAGTCACTGAAATCTTTATTTCTTAGGTTGTGTTCAGCTAGGGTTTTGACAGATAACTTCTTTGAATGCCAGGAGCTAAACAAAACCGAACAAAACAAAATGCGCGCGCGCGCACACACACACACACACACACACACACACACACACACACTCACACACAAACAAAACCCACAAGAAACAAACAAAAACCCCAAATCTCTGCTTGTCTTTGCAGATTGGTTCTGTGCCACATCAGTCTTTCATCAATTAGCCAGGCTTGCACTCTCTGAGTGATCAGCTTAGGGTGGAAGGTTGTGGTCCTCTTATTTCCTATAAGATCATACTTCTTATTCTGGACATGCCCATGGACTTCTACATTTTCCTAAATACATGGATGCTTTTGAATGTCCTAATTTCCCGAGGAAACTCTCACCAGCTCTTGCTCCAAACCTTAGGTGGTCTTTTTAATGTTTTCACTTATAATCTTTTGTGCCAGGCATCTGCTTGTTCTTAATTCAGTTTGCAGTATATTCAAGAGCAATGCCCACCACTTTTTTTTGAGTTAGACAAAAAAGAGATGTTTTGTGTCAGACCTTCAGGTAGCTCCTAAACAAGTTAGAACAGAATTACACGATATTTTGCAATTATGGCCTGCGTTGCTCCCTCCAGAACCAAATACCAGTTTCCCACACTGGAAACTGCATTCCTCTTCAAGATTGCTATGGTACCAAGAAGGGGCTAGGATAAGGGCAAGTAAAAATGCCACAAAGCTATCAAGATGTCTCCTTTTTTCATGCATTGTTCATTTGGTTTTCATAAATCTTTGGCTGTTTTCTAGGATTATTGCAAAGTTGGTGTGCTTATTTTTGATGTTTCTGTGGGATGATGAGAATTTGGAGTTGTATATTCTGCCACTTCACTGATGTCACACTGCTTTCTTTTTGAAAATTATTCTCTTGATGGTTTAATAGGAATAACAAATATTATTAAAAATTAAATTATCTTAAAATTATCCATTTGAAATATTATTTATTGAAAAGTTTCTGTATATTTGCTTTTTACATCTGATTTTATGTTATCTAAATAATTTTGACCCCCTGCCTCAGTTCTGAGGAGGCTGGATGGGCAGGTTGGGTGCAATGGCTCTAGTCTGGGCAAAGGCACCTTCATGTTCTCGCCCTGACACCGGTGGTTGATCCAAACTAGTGGCCATGGCTCTTGATGAGACTGTTTGTGGGCTGGTTGTGCCCCAGCCTGGTGTCCGTGTGGCTGGTATGGAGCCCACTTATCCACTCCCCTACTCCCCTACATGTAAATGATGAGCAGACTCGACAGGGCCACAGTGGCCTAGGCCAGCAGGAGGGAGAACCACTACTGGTAGGTGTGCAACGGAGAGAAATTATGTGAATCATTCCAGGCTTTGTTAAGAGTTATCTTGATCAATGAAACACAGATCTTCTTAACAGAGTTGAGAAATTGGGCTGGCCCTTTGTCCAGTTATATCACTCTTCTGTGTCATCTGTGTTTAGCCTGTTTATTTCTCCAATGTCTATCAGTCGGTTGCTAGGAAGAGGCCCAATGTTTGTGTTTTCACTAGATCAGTTTCAGAGACTGCTAAAAATTAATCCAGACTGGAAAACCCGTAGATTTAGGTGCTGGTGACAGGTCACAAAAATCATGAGCCCTCATTTTGAAGAAATTTATGCCATCAAGCTGTCTGAAACTATGGTATGGCAGCTTCAGAAGAAGAAATACAAAGTGCTTGGTATAAATGAATGACAGAATACAGGGTTCCAGTATGATGTCAGCTGCTTGAATTTGCTGGACCACTGTGATCAACTCTTCACTTTGTTAAAAGATATCAGAAGTATCTTGGAGCCAACTAGAGGCAGGGTCATCCTTCCCTGGCTTTACCCTTTCATCCCTGTGCAGAAAACGTAGGTGGTAAGTGGGAGAAACCATGAGAAATCAAGGGACAGAAATGGGAAGAACAAGTGAATAGTCTGCCTGAAGTTTTCAGAAAAACTGGTTTTGTTACCAAAGCTTTCACCAGACTACCGTACCTGTATGAAGGGGACATGTATGATGGCTACTATGTTCTGGATGATGCTGTCTCTGTTCTCAAACTTGAATAAACACGTGGAGGCCCAAGTCTTCAGAGCACACACCAAGAATATGCACTCCAAAAGAGGGTATGAGTTTGTGATTATGTGAAGGGGAGGACCTTTGGGGGTTGCCATTGTAAATATCATGTAGGGACTTAAGAAGCCCAAATACTAATTATTTCTTTGTAGTGTGTAAAAGGAATGTTTTTTAAAAAACAAAACCCACCTCTTTGAGGATTTTTCTCAGCTCTTAGTAATACAGGTCACATTCCAATTTTGGAGATATTTTTTATACTTAACTGCAGTAGGGACTCATTCCCAGTCAAAGCAATAGCCACAACCTCACATGGAATGTTTTTAATAAAATGAAGACTGGTGATAAAGCTGTCCATTCACTTGCAAATATTTGGTTATAAGTTATAGCACTGATACTCTTTCATGTTTAGAAATCCTTTTTATCATTCGAAAAATGTTTTGAATCTTGACAGTAAACATTTTTGGAGATGAAAAAATAATTTTTAAATATATATATTTATTTAAATATATATTTATTTAAATATATATTTATTTAATATTTATATAAATACATATTTATATAAATATATTTATTTAAATATATTTATATAAATATATATTTATATAAATATGTATATTTGTTTAAATATATTTACTTAAATATATATATTTATAACTTAATATGGCCATTAAATTATTAGAATGTAGATAATAATGATAGAGAAGATGGAAAATTATTGAATAAGCATTGTTTTGTATTTACTTGAGCACTGGGTCTTAGACCTGATGGTAGTCCTTTGATTTTTAGCACAAATAAATTAGCCTGGAGAGACTGTTCTTTACATGATTCCTGAAATAAGGTAATGTCCTTAGTGGCTACTGTCTTCATAGATGCTGAGTCCTTATACTTTGATTTACTATATATCCACAGATGAATATACCTAATTCATGGATTTTTGAAGGATTTACTTTGAATGGGATTTTAAATTTAATAAAAAAGCATTTCAGGAGTAATATTCATTTAAAAAAAAACAAAAGGTTTAAGGTCTTTACACTATTTATGTCATATTATCCTGTCACAACTAAATGTGGCTATCCATAGCTTTGGTTTTTAACTTAGTTTAAAGCAAATCTTTTTTTGTTTCTCACTATTAAATATTCATCACACACACTTGGTGACATTTCTCTAACAATTTTGAGATAAACTTTATTTTTTAAATTATGTAATACTTTTTGGAATTCATACCTAGTATGATGTGATCTTCTAAAACTTGATGATATTTGGATGTAAACTGAAGGCCCAGTTGAGTAAGTGTGTTTATTTATAGCATTATTCTGGTTGTTTTTAACCTAACCTAGTTTAAAATCTCTGGTTCTACCTTCATGAAGCAGATGTTTGTGCATAAAAAGCACTATAGAAATCTATTGTAAACCTTCGTTTAGGGTGATTTCAACAGTGCACAGATAGATGCTATAAATGCCCTTAGCTAAACCTGACTGCAGTAAAAGTTAAAAAGGAGTCTGGAATTTGATTTATCTTGTTTTGAGATTTAAGTCACCATTATATGTATTATTTGCTTAATGAGTTAGACACATGTATGTTAGAAATTACTAATGGAAAATACATGTTCTTTGTATCTTCATTTAAAATAATATAACTACAAACATTTTTTTCAAATCAGTCTATTTTAATTGTGATTGCTAGGAATTCATTTTACAAAGTACTTACCAATGAGAAGTTGATGTGTTATGTAAATTTAAAATTGTAATGGTCACAAATAATTGTTGGACTATTCCTGTAAATATATGTTGCACAACATACATACACATAGCAACACATATAATATGTATGTTACATGTTGCGTATAATTTATGCATTTATTTAAATTTCCTCTCTCTCTCTCTATATATATATATATAGATTATTTTATTGGTTAACTTACATAAATATTGAAATACTTTGAAAATCACAATTGTGTTTTAAAAATTTACTCTTTTGTTAAGTTCCTTTTCAAGCAAGTGAAAGGTAGTTCGTTATCTTAAAACACATTTAAGTATTTGTGCTGTCTGATCATTTAAAGGTCTTTGTGTAAGATTACTGTAATAATGCACTTATGTGTGTGTGTGTGTGTGTGTGAGAGAGAGAGAGGGAGAGAGAAGAAAGTGAAGAGGAAGAGAGAGATCTGAAACCAACCTACACATCCTTGTTACAGTTATGGCTACCTGATAACTTAGAACAAGAATCAGAGCAGCAATTTAAAACATCATATTAAACTCTCTTGCACCCTCTGTTGTTTTTTTGGGGGAACACTGCACATACCTTCCCATGATTGTATTGGCATTAGTCTTACTAAATTCCTGTTAAAATTAATACTCAGTTTATTGTATTTACTCCAAATTAGATTAATAGTAAGGTAACATTTATCTGTAATTCTTAGTTGATGTTTCCTTGTATTACAGATATGTTTTTGTTGTGTAACACCTTAAATCAGAGAGGAGCCTCTCTGTCTTTGAATTCTCCTAGTTACCAACCAGTTCAAGCCCCATCAAGTGTTTCACGCGAATGAAAATCTCTGCAGGGTATACAGTACACTGTATATACAGTTTTCCAGAATTACAAATTCTGCCTGTTCTTCTGTAAATCTTTCAATTGTCAGACAGTTTCCTTCCAAAATAAGAATCTGGAATCGTCCATACTAAAACTAAGAATTTATAACTGTAAGGAACAGATGTTTTCATAAACATTTGCTATAATTAATTTCAACTAGAGGATTGAAGGAACAAAGCAGTTTTTCCTGCTTCAAAACTTTATTGCCTTTTCCCCATATAGCAAACTCTGAAATCTTTTCTCTAATATTGTTTGGAAAAACAATTGTACTCCTTATTTGGTATGTTTTCGAGAAAGAAAAACTGCTTCTTTTCCTTATTCCCATCCTTTGAAGGTCACATCTAATGTGATATACTCATTTTGAAACAGGTATAAAATGAAGAAACCTTTGTAATATATTATGATGGCAAAACCTAGTTTAAAAACTGAAAGTCTCTTAATTGTTTGAAGGATTTTATATTTGATCTGGTAAATATCAGCAGAAAGGGAAAAAATTCTGTTGGTGAGATCTTATGTGTTTAATCATAATCTTTAGTTTTAAAGAAAAAGAAGGCTTATATTTTAAATGTATGATATAGTACTTATTTTATACTGATTATAGAATGTTTCACAGGAAATGTCTGCAAGCTGTTAAATAACATGTGTTGTAGGAAATTTTCATTTAGCAAGAAACAGACTAATTTTCTTTAAATCTTTTTAGTTTACTTATTATAATACCATTAATTTTTTTAAGAAAATGAAGTATGTTGTGTGAGTAATCCTACAGTGTCTGTGTTTTCAAAGAATTAACAAAATATACCCAGCTAAATCGATCTTAAACATTTAAGTGTTTGGGGGTAATTTTCTTCTATAAAATTTGGCAATAGTTTTGAATGCTGTAATCCATTTTAGGATTTTTGTTAATGAAAAAAAGAAAAGAAAGAAAAGAAACCTGAAAGTGCATTTTGAAAAAAGAATAGAGTTAAAAGTTAGTAAGTGGACTCAGTCCAGTTCTTGTCCTGCTAAACACTTTGGCACAGCTGTAAAGATTTTGAAAAGAACCAACATTCTTGACTAATCTGTCAACTATAAAATGTGCAAAGAAAAATAGGTAGCTGTCATTAAAATTACATTTCAGCTTTCAATAACCATTTGATGAGTGGCATAATTATATAAGTATGGTACCTTAAGTACTGTACTCAATAATTAAAAATAATCTCATCTTTAAAGTGAAAGCTCTGTAATTACTATTTGACTTAACCAGGACCACTATGATGATCTCCAGTGGCACCTTAGATTGTTCAAAGTGGATTAAAAGTATAAATTAAAATAGATAAATCATTGAATTATTAAGCTTTAAAAAGCATAAAAATGAATATAACCTGATGCTTGAAAGTTACATTACAAGAATTAGGAGTATAAAATGTAATCACAATCTAGTCTTTTTAATGTGTTTCTAAGAATAAATGGTCTATTTATTAGTAGATACTATGGTTTCCTGAAGACTATACTTTGAAGTATGTATTTTAAAATGTAAACTACTAAAATTAAATTAAATTTCTTTTAATAAGCATATATATTTTATATTGTGGCATTGGTAAACATTTTTTAAACTTCTTTAGCACATTTATTTTTATTCTGTAATCTCTAAACTGGCAGGTATGAATTTGTTCTGCGTCTGATACAATGAATATAACTGTTTCTTAAGTGGAAATTTTTTTCCTAAATGTTTGGCATTACTACATGATGCAGAAATATCTTTCAGTGTTGTTTTTTCGTTTTTAAAACTGCTGAACTTTTGCCCATGGTTAAAATAGAAAGTTTCAGGAAGAATATTAAGGTGTATTAAAAGCTCCTTAGAATGCATTCACCACCTCCCAAGCCTGCTTTCTGTTTAACTTCTCTGCTTACCAAATTCCTAGAGCATGGAGAATTGGGGACTGAAAACATTCCAGGTCCTATCTCTGTTGCTCTCTTTTGACTGTACCAGTGGCCAGGACAGGTGATTTGGTCACGAACAAAGAATTTCCCTTTATTTATAATCATTAGTGTATTATTAAATAGTTTATAAATTTCAGTTTTGTTTGTGATTCATAAAAGGAAAATGATTCTGTACTGTACTTCATTTGTTCCTGTTAATAATTACTTTGATAGTATTCTTATCCAACTTAGCAGTTGGTGGTATTAGTTCATATTATAGCATCAAAATGAATTTTTTGACAGAGAGCTCTGATTACAAAAGATATTTGGGGGGTAGGGATAAAGGGTTATATAGTTTTGGACCCAATATACTGCATAGAGCTGTCACACAGCAGCTTTTCAACTAAAATACTCAGTTTCACAATCTTCATTATTTCGTATTTTTAAAATTTTTTTTTCCAGGAGATTCAAATAAAAATGGAAGAAGAAGTTCTACTTTAGATTCTGATGGGACTTTTAATTCTTATAGGTAGGTGACAAATTATTACAAGATAATATACAAGCTACCTAATGTTACAGGATTCTAAGAGTAGTAAGGAATTGTTACCTGTGTTTTAAAAATACGTCAAATGTAAAGGATATTGTGACATGTGATTGTTCTGCAGACTTAATGAGTAATGAAAAATGTAACCTTTTAAATTCTTGAGTAAATGGCCTTATTGTAGATAATAGTTGTTAGTGTATACAGGATAATTGGTATGAATGCACATGTAGTATTAAACTCCGTTATAATCAATTTTTGTGTTTGTTTTTCCAGTGTATCTGTTACAGTACTAAAGGCTTCCTTTTGTTTAAGTTTCCTTTTAAAACAGGATATATTCCTTATGAGCATCTAAGAGTATGAAATGTACTCCATGTTTACATTAAGTGCTGTTTGTTAATATCCCATTTGACTCTTCAGCAAACAGGACAGTTACATCTCAATTAGTGATTTTTTAAAAAGGATACACTAGTTAAGAAAACCTGGATCTTATTTTTGGTAATGTTCTCCTTATAACTTGATATGCTTGAGTAAATGTTCATGGATTTTGTACCTTCATAACAGGGAAGCCTAGGAAGAAGAAAAATTATATTATTTCCAGTAGTATTTGAAACTTCCTATACTGAACCAACGTGATATAAGAACTAGGTTGTTTTGTTTTAAGAAAAAAAGGTACATATTCAATAATAATACGTTTTGGCATTGTAGATAGCAATGCAGATTCTTGAGGAAATACTTTGAGTACATTGTCCTTATGATTAATTAGTTCTGACACTTTGCAGTGACCCTATAAAATACACACGAGAACCACTACACACCTGGAAACTCATTTAAATGTTAAGCTGTAACTCCGTTTATGTGATAGATACGGGGTTTACGATTGAAATCTTTATCTTTTTTACTTGAATACATATTGGATATCCCTAAGTGGAACGGTGTCATTTGTTTTTTTCAAATCCCAGGCACACTTTTAATATCTAGAATAGAGCCTTGTATACAGGAAGCACTTAATAGGAATGTGGTCAATGGGAAAGTTTTCTACAGTTTGTTTCTGAATTCCAGAAATGAGATGGTAATTGAAACACTTGACATCTTTATTTTATATCAGTTGGGGTATGTATAAATAATCAGTCGTTCAAGTGTCACAGATACTACAAAAGGCTTATGTTCCCATGGTGTTCTAGAAGGGTATTATCACAGCAGTAAAGCTCATATGTTGTCATTATATTTTCACTGTACTCATCCTACCTTATAAATGTTGGGATTCTTCAAATCCTTCTTTTAGTGCTGAAGTAAATATAAAAGATAGTTAAACATTCATGGTTTGATATGTAAGTGAGGAATGTTAATATGGTAATACATGTGAAGTCTATATTAGTATCATTATTAGATATAAATACGGTAAAAAAAACTAAGACAAAAGGAAAATAGAGATGTATTTCAAAAGAAGGAAAATCCGTATGTGTATAAATTTTGTTGGTGAATTCAGTTTTACAATTACATTTGTAGTTTAGCTAATTATAGTAAATAATGGACATAATATAAAGTTAAGAGAAATGTGTTAATGTGAAGGCACGGTATTATCTTGTAGCTTATTTTATTCTTGAATAGTTTGAAGATTAAAGTATTTTAGTATTATTGAATGATAATTGTACTTTGAAAATGAACTCCTAATGCAACTTTGCACAATAAATACTAATGTTGTTAACTAATATAATTTTAATCAATGCCTGTCAGTGTTGTAATGTTAGGATATTAATTTATTGTTGTAATTAAAAAGGCAAGATAAAAAGCTCAGGTAGTACAATATATAAAAACGAGCTTTTAATAGTTGGCAGGCCAGTGCTGTTATTAAATAGTATTATAGTATTTAAGGTGTGAAATGAATATTTTTCTACTCAGCAGGCAATAGCTCTTACAATGTAATGAGCTTACTTGTGAATTTGACACTTGGGTTAAATGCAGAATTCATAGAAGCAGAGCTCTGGGGTATATTTTCATATTAAGGTTAACTGATAAAACCTAGGAATTTTCGTACAATCATACTAAAATGGCAACAGAATTGTCAGTAAAATTCACTTTTGAAAACGAAAATTATTTTTCTGTTGCTATCATTGCTGTTTTAAACTTAATAAATAAGTTATTAGAACAATGTGAATATTTCAACCCTCAAAGATCCTTTAACCTTAACAATTCTACCTTTGTATTATTTAAACTGTCTCAGAAATCCTGACCTTTCTTCACAGTCAGACAATTCTGGCTGTCAGCCTAGTACCATCACATTCAAGCTATATATATATATGTGTGTGTGTGTGTATGTATATATATATATATATATACATACACACACACATACACACACACTTGTGTCCAGGCTAATGATTAGCCTTAGTTTATTATCTCATAAGACAGACTTACAGTGTCTAACCTGCTCCCTCCTCACATGTGTTTTAAAGACTGAGATAAATGTATATGGTAAAGCCCTTTGAAAATCCAAATGCAAAACTATGGCATTATTAGTTCTTTGGATATTATTCTTTCCTATAAATTGGCAACTTTGTTGCCTTAGTCTTCACTTAACCCTCCAACACGTGTACCTTTTGTAGCATATGCCAAGGTTTTATTGACTTTTGAATTCAGTCTTAAATTGGTCACCTAAGTCTGTAGTCTTTTCATTATTTATCTTATCATGGTTTTAGATTGTCACTTTCAAGAGAGTGTAGTCACTGATTTTTGTTGTTTTGTTTTTCATTTGTTAATATTTAAATGTAGTGAGGTGGTTCAAATCCTGACTCCAAGTACTTTGGAAAAGTGGGCCAAGTCTTAGCCTCAGTTTCCTCATCATTAAAGTGGGGGTAATAAGACTCTTGTTATAAGGAGTTAATGGGATGGTGTCACATGGTAAGTGCTGCATAAATATTAGCTGCTTTTATCTTCCAGTCAATGTCATTATCATCATTGTCATCATCGTTAACCTTCTGGTATTTAGAATTGTTTACAGTGCTCTGAGACACTAAAAGGAAGGTAAAAAAAAAAAAAAAATGTGTCTTACAAGAAAATACCTTTTGTCTGTTAGCTGAAAGGGAGCTAAGAACAAGCTTAACCTGAGGCTTGAAACTCTCAATCTCTGGTACAGTATTCTGGGCTGCCTTTGTACAGCCATTTTGTGCACAGGGTAGTGATAAAAGGCAGATGTTTTACTATTTGTATAAGTTCAGAGGTGGATTTTTGGAATTTTGACAACTTTCGAAATCTATAATCAATCAGATCGTAACATGATATAGTTTCATATGCCTAACGTTCATAGATTTGTTGTTCTTAGGCCAGGAGGTTTTACTTGGATTTGTGTCTTTTGTGGTTTTGCTTCATTGATTCCAGTGGAGTACAGCTGAATTTAACTCCTAAGGTATGATTATTATATGGTGCCTAGGTAATAGAGTAGATTTTTAGAAGTTTTTGTTAAAATTCAGTTACATGTCCCCAACCATTTTGCAGATGATGTGTTAAAATGGAAATGTTATAAGAATTGAGAAGATATTATTGGTTTATGCAGTAGATCATATGCTTTTTAAAGACCAGTGTTTTCTGTCAGATTTATATGAGTGCTCTGTATGTCTTATTTAACTATTAAACCTGAGAGACCCTTGCTGGGTATGAAAGAAGAGTAGTCGTTTGCCAATTAGCAGTTTGCAGTAGATGATTAACTTAGTGACTGTAGCACAGGGCCACATGGTAGAAGGAATATTCTCTCCCCGCCACCCTCCTCCTCTTCCCAAGGGCAGCTGACCTTCTCCTCTCCAAAGAGGCGAGCCCCTTGCCAGCACATATGACTACAGACTATTACATTAATCTGTTTAGCTGTAGTACCAGCTGCTTGCATGTTTTTAATTATCTTATTAGATGGTATAACAGTGACCTATGAAATAAATTGAAGGTGAGCATTTTTAAACTTTCCTTTTTTTACCCTAGGTTTCTAAATATCTTTATTGATCAAATTATAACTTTCCACAAAAGTTCAGAGAAGTCTATATGGTTTTTGAGTCAGTGTAATGCTTTTTTCACACGTAATGTTATAATTCCCCAAATAGAAAACAACTTCATTTTTGCCTCATTTTTTATTTAGGATTTAAAGATTGAGGATTGCCTCATTTAAGATTTAGGTTGTGTTTCTGTAGTGACAAATCCATGTGAAGATACATTGGTTAAATAGTCAGTTTAGTTAGAGAAGACTCAAGACCAGTTATTGGCATTCTCTGGGAAACTCAGAATATTGCTTCATTTTCAGACATCATGTTGGCATTGTATAAATGTCATAGGATAGAATATAAGTCATTGTAGATTATTTTTAAATACACTTGTATATGTAACTGTGATTTTCTAGATTCTGATATGTGGTAGTAAATCATGTAGTCTATCCTAATTATTTTTACAATTTAATTTCACATGGTACCATTTCTGGGTGTATTTTCCCAAGCTGTGTCATTAAGAAAAATGTATTATCTTGTGAATTTTGACAATTGGATGATTTTCAAATAATACTTTGTAACTGAAGTGTTGACTACTGAAGATACAGTCGGAGATAGTAATAACCGTGATTGTTCTGACTCAGAGCCAATAAACAAAGATTACAATAGTTAGAAACCCTGGTGTTGAATGAAAAAAAACAAAGATAGTGGGATGCAGAAAGGATTGCAAAATACTTGGGCATGTCTTTTGAATTAATAAATCCTACAACGGGGATAGTGGGATCACTTGAGACTTGAAAATTTATAAAGACCTTAAATATTTGTAAAGTACACGCAATGTTTTTGTAAATCAAGAAATACCCATTCTTTTTGGCTTCCTATTTTTTTTTCCTCTAAAGAATTGCTATTTCATATTTCAAAAGAAAAGGGTAACTTTTTTCCTTCATATATTTTATTTTCTTGCCTTAAAAAGGAAAGAAGATAAAAAGCCATTTGGCTCTAAATTGGTGGTATTTTTAATTTCTTAATATTGAAGTTGCCTCCCTTTCTCAATATGGTGTATTCTGTAGCCCACAGAGTTAAAGGCTGTTGAAGTCGATAAAATGTTTTGAAAATATTATAGTTGGTTTGGCTTCTTGAATCTAAAGTTAATTATTTTCCAGAATAATAAAAATACCTTAATTTGAACATTGTTTAGTCATTGAGTAAACTTTAAAAATTTAGCCTTACAGTTTTATCACAAAAATATTTATCCTATGTACATGTAATCAGTAATTTGAGAGAATGTGGAAAATATTTACACATTCTATCATTTACATTTATTTTTAGCATAATCCCTTTTTTCCCCATTTGTGTGTGTTAAGTGTGCATGTCTTAAATCAACCATGAAGTAGTGATTCAAAATATTAGTAGAAGTAATAGAACAAAAGCATACTTTGGATTTAAAATTTAGCAATACGGGTTCTGGTTATACTCTTAGAGTGATAGAAGTTTGTTAATCTGTTATATTTAAGAATATGGAGTCTGAGAATTAATTTAATTGCTGAATGTTATGCCGTTAGTCTGTTCAGGCTGCTAGGTGGCTTATAAGCAACAGAAATTTATTTCTTACAGTTTTGGAGGCTAGGAAGTCCATGATTAAGGTGCTGGTAGATTGGGTGTCCAGTAGGAGCCCACTCCTGGTTCTCTTTCTTTTCACAGTGTTCTTATATAGCAGAGGGGCCAGAGAGCTCTCTGAGCCACAAGTTCTATTCATGAGGCCTACCCCCAAACATCCATCACACTGGGTGTTGAGGTTCAACAAGGGGAGGCAGGGGGGAGACATTCAGAGCACAGCACATACTAAAGATAATAGAGACTAACTTAAATTTCCATCCACTCTTCCACCACCCGGTCATTTTAAGCAGTTTCTAAGCCTTTGCCATTTTATTTTTCCAGGGTATCATAGCTTAGTGTGCAGATGAGAGAGGTTTTTCCTGATTCTTAGAGCATCGCTTTTCTCACTTTGTGCTGTCTACATTTTGTTGAGAATCCACGTACCTATATGATACAAACTCTACACATTTTTAAGAATAAATACATGATTTAGGGAAACAATTTGGAAAAAAGCACACAGGTAGAAATAAGACTCTCACTGACTGACCTTAGGCAAGATAATTAGCCTCTCTGAATCCTGGTTACCTCATTTGTAAACCGGGAATGTTAGCAGCTCCCATATCATAGAGTGGAGGGAGCATACCTACATATGTGTGGAACAGCTGGCCCAGTCAGCTATAGCACACAGTAAACAATAAATACTGGATTTTGCACTTTCCTTTCTCTCTTTTCTGAAACCTTCTGTAATTTTTTTTCAAGTTCATTTATTTATCTTGAGAGAGAGAGAGTGGGGGAAAGACAGAGAAAGAAAGCGAGAGAATCCCACGCAGACTTCGGCACTGCCAGCACAGAGCCTGATGCAGGGCTTGAACCCACCGACTGTGAGTTCATGACCTACGCCAAATCCAAAAGCTGGACACTTACCCGACTGAGCCACCCAGCCACCCCTAAAATTTCCTGTAAATTTTAATAAACTTTTTCACCTATTATAGTTGTCATTTGTCTCAGAAAAGTATTTTTAGAAATTCTGTGCAGTTCTAAAGGGATGATAAATGAGTGTTTAAGGATTAGATCTATAGTTATCTGTAAAAGATCAAATCTATAAATATCTACAGTTATCTACAGATTACATAGGAAGAATATTTATAAAATCCACACTCATTTAACCTCATAATCTCAATATCACATTTTCTGAGTTCTCATTTTCATATTTGTTGAAATAGCACCACAGCCTTTATAGTTAAATGATAGTTTCAGAGAGCACAAAATGTAACCTTCGCATTTTCCAGAAACCAAAATCAAAATGATACCTTTTATTATATTTCCATAATGGAGCCATTTTTGAGAGAAGGAGAAAAATCATACTTGAATGATGAAAATATCATCTTGAAGTAACTGTTATTTTTTATGATAGTGGAACTGGTCAGTATCTATGCTTTTCTGTAACATACAACCGTTTGAACTAATTATTTGATCACTTAAGGCTCTGAAAATGTTACCTTCCACTTAAGTAATCAACTGGTTCCTCTGCATTTATAGTCTTAAATTAACATAACCCAAACTGACTTGAGTGTACATGTTAGTTTGAGTTCCTTTGCTTCATAAGTCCCTTCAAGCCCTTTTTATTATCTGTAGCCAGGCTCTAAAGGAAAATTTTTTTTCATATTTGTTTATTTACATAGTCAGCTGCAAGCTCCAATCATCCAAGGCTGTGTAAATGTTTATCTTTGAAAAGACAGGCATACATTTCAAATATAAGGATAAGCTGCTCCCAGTCAGTCAGCACTGAGAGTCCCTTCCCCAGGACACATTTCTGTTTTCCTCTGGTGTTCCCAGTTGAAATGCACTCCTGGCAGCTCATGGGTCACTATTTGTAATATATATTAGCATGCTTCACTATTTTTTTTTATTTTTTTATTTTTTGTAATTTTAGAGACAGCATGAGTGGGGGGAGAAGAGCAGAGGGAGAGAGAGAGAATCCCAAGTAGGTTCCACACTCAGCCCAGCTTAGGGCTGGGTCCCCCAACCCTGGGATCACAACCTGAGCGGAAATCAAGAGTTGGACGCGCAACCAACTCTTGAGACACCCAGGTGCCCCTAGTGTGCTTCGTTTTTTAAGTGTGGTAGTGAAATAGGTAAAGTCAATTCAATATTTGGTCAGTAATGTTGAAGTGTGTTACTGGATCTATAATTTGAGAAAATAATACAAAGAAGTATTGTTTCAAAATGAAAAGTTATAAATCTTTTTAAACATTTTACAAATAGCTTGCTTGTTTATTTACTTATGGGTCGGCTTTATAGTTATATAGTTAGCTCTATATAAGACTTAATTACTGATTTTTGATTTGATGAAGTTTGTAAGTCTCAAAGATACAGTTTAAAGGTGGAATTTTCACAGAATATTTTAGTAAAGATTGATATGCAGCGTTTGTGTATTTTCTGTATCAAATTACCTTGCCTTCTGGGGAAAAGTGGCAGGGGGGGAGTAATCCTTTTTTTTTTTTTTTTCATTCCCCCCCCCCAATCTAGAGCTTTCAGAAGTGTTTTTCTAACATTTCTTATATCTTTTTTGTTGTTGTTGTTCAAGAGACCTAACACATCTTCAGTCATTCTGAAGATCTTTATTGTATATCCATTATAGGCAAGCCAAGCGTGCTAAACCTCCAAGACTGAAAGAGAAGTAAATACTGCCCGCTCGTCATGTAGGAGGGGAGACAGACATGGAAGCAACTAATGTAGATTATGGCCAGTGTTATAATGGGGGTGCATTTTCCTTAGATGGAGTAGTTAAAATTAAGGGGTTGGGGAAGTCATGGTTAAGGGGAAGGTAATAACTTGCTAGACATTCTAGAGGGACAGGAATTTTTTGTGAGGTGAATATGAAAAAAGACAGTCTTCATTTTCTACTCTCTAAGCAATTCATTCTTTGTTTTTTGTTTTTTTTGTTTTGTTTTTTGGCACTATTAGAATGGTTAGATCAATTGGCTTTATATTTGTTAGTGATAAAATTATGCCTTAGTTATAAAAGACAGTTACAGTGGTCCTTACAATATGAGTGTTTACATATATCTGTTTCATTGTGTTGATATTGTTACTTTGCATGAACTACTGTTTTGATAGTATTAAAGTTTTAGATTTTATTATATCATAGGTGTTTGATATATTTAAATCCATGATCAAAAATTTTAACTGGGAGGTGAAAATGTGAATCTTTAAATCACAAAACATATTATATGAAATAGTTGGTAATGATACAATTGAGAATGAATATTATGTGCTTAGAAATATGGGAAAAATCAATAAAGCAGCTATGGAATAAAAAATAGCCTCTAATGAGAGAATATTTGAAATTTAAAAGAAGTCCTAGTATCATCTGAACATGTGGACATAGTTTTCATTTCATGATTAGAGATGCAGTGTTCTGAGATAGATCTAGTAGTTTAGCTGGTTGACATATTATTTCAAGGATTTTCAAAGATTGCATTTCAAGCTATTTGCTCAGATTGGTAGAGTAATTCAGATGATAGGCCCAAGTCTCTGAACCCATTTGAAGCCAAACAGGATATCTTTGGACTCTCATTCCAATTTTTTAATGTGCTTCTAGATCTTAAAGTTGTCTTGAGCAACAGAGCTCTACTGTCATTGAACCAGGCACAGACCTGGTGTTGTGTGGGTTTTGTTCAGTACTCAGTAATGAGTTTATAATCTCTTAAGTAACTGCTGTTGTTTGCTTGCCCCTCCCCACCTGACCCCTGGGTCAAACCCAGACCCCATTTCTCTCTTTTATATTGTGATTATGTAGGCTGAACGGGGACTACTTTGTTTCTATTTAAGAGATCCAGAAGAAGGTGCAGGGAGTGGGATAAATAAATAAAGCCTGGGTAGTCTGATTGACATTTTTAACACTGTTCCCATCCCTGTTTTCTCCCCCTGTACCTGGACTGTTGGTGGAACCTAGAGAAGGAACGCCCTTTCCTGCCTCTATATGTCTAGGCGCCATTCCTAATCATAATATTTTAAATAGCTCTATAAAAAATGAGCATTTTTTGTGCTTATTTTTGTTGTATATTAGCATTCCATGTGACAGCTTTATGGAAACATCTCTGGTTCATGTAAAGATATCTGTGGTCATATAATTGAAACTTTTGTGGCATTCATTTGGGAATATCTGAATTATTGAGCATATGGATAACAGAATAAAAAAAAATAACAAAAGGCCTCATAAAGTCAGGAGGAGATTTGAGTTCTCTTGAAGTAGGTGAGCTTTCAGATAACATAAAATTTCATCAGTGCAGAATACTTCTGCCTAAGACAAGACTTTTATGAAACATTTTAATTTGGACAAGGAGGTCATGAGAAAATGGTTCATCTTCCACTGTGATGCAGAACAACTGTTTTTTAAAAAATCAGTAATAAAAATACTACTCCCACTGGTGTTCTAGCCTACATAGGAAACACAGTGCAGACTCAAATTAGGTCTCCACACCCTGATTCCTTTATTTTAATGTCTTCTCCCAACCCTTTCTCCCTTACCCCCTATACATGGTATTCAGAATAGGGATTTTTCCTTCTTTTTTTTGAGATAGAGTAGGCAGTTAAGGAAAGGGGTGAGGTGGGGGGTGGGGGGGAGATACCTGCAGTCTCCCCTAAGACCCTCAGGAGTCTAAGCCAGGAGTATAGCTTCATTATAATACATTTACATTGTGATTTTGACCCCCTCCCTGCGTGTGGGGATGGCTGTCCTAACCATTCCAACAAGGACCATATAGGGCCAACCCCTCCCCCCGCCCCATAGGAGGAGTCCCTTAGATGATTGCCAGCAGCCTCAGTCAGACCCCTTAGCTGGGACCCTTAACCTAGCAAACATAAAAAAAAAAAAAAAAAAAAAGAGGAAAGACAAGCTGACTCCTGTTGTAGTTGCCTTCTGGGCTCCCGTCCTCTCCTACTTGGAGAGGGTACTTTGATCTCAACTGCAACTAATGGTTTGCTCACTTAAGAATTTGACTGTGGATGGGAGCACCTGGATGGCTTAGTCAGTTAAGCTTCAGACTTCAGTTCTGGTCAGGATCTCATACTCCCAAGTTCCAGACTCTGCACTGATAGTCCTGAGCCTGCGTGGGATTTTCTCCCTCCCTCTCTCTTTGCCCCTCCCTACTCCCTCTCCCCCCTCAAAATAAATAAATAAAACTTAAATTAAAAAAAAAAGAATTCGTGAATTCTTTCTTGACCAAACTCAAGGACTGAGGCTGGGAATGGGATTGGCTGCTGGTATTTGGATGTACAGTGACATATCAGTTATTTACAGGTCAAATTTCTAATAGCTTCAACCAGCTGGAATATAACCAGAAACTTAGAAATAAGGGGAAACTATTAGAATACCAAAAGGTTTTTATTAAATGTGTTTAGGCACAAAAGAGCCCTTTCAGCCCTTATTCTACTTTCACAGTCTTATTTGACATTTTTGTTAAATTAGAAAAGATTATGACAGTTTATGATGTTGAAATAGGCTGGAATGTATGAAGCTTAAAGTCTAGTTTGTCTTTATTTCAAAAACGGCAAACTGAGCAAGTGACAGAGGGATGTAGATTTAGGATTTCTAAAAGCTAATGTACAATCATTACACAAATTAGTAGCCAATAGTCATGAAAAAAATGCCACTAACACAGAATGGAAAACTCCAAAAGCAAAGCAGCGTGGAGTTATTTAATGTGGGGCAAATGGCCATACATTTTCCAAATGTATAGCACATTTATACAAAAATTTCTGCAAGATTTAGAAATATTCTGATACTCTCAACATTTTTATGTTGCACCCCCCCCCCAAAAAAAAAAATCACATGCGCGGCATATATTGGTCTTTGTTTATGCTGGATAAATGAGGTATTCGAGTATAGGATTTTTTATAGTGGTGAGTTTTTTTCTTTTAAATTATAAATTGTGAGATTTTCTAGTGGCCCTTGGATAGAGATATTTCCTTACCTTTTCAGAGGCCCATGTAAAATTACTTTCCTAGGCACATTAATCCAAAGAAATTATAAAGTCCATAAAGTCCATATTGACTTAAACTAAAGTTTACTTTATCACATGACCCATTTATCTCCCATTTAAAATTTTCATTTCCTGGATCTTTGAGGCAGTCTAATATGATCATATTAGGCTAATGATTCAAATCTTGGGTCTGATTCTTTGCAGCATTGATCATTTTTGTTACCTGTCATCACTAAAGATTTGCTTCCCTAACTTTTATGTGTGTGTATGAGAAGAAGGAGGTGGGAGGAAGCAAGAGGCAGTGGGGTGGTGGTAGAGACAGAGTCATAGACAGGGAAAGGCAATTAGAGACAAAAAAGAAAAAAATATTACATCTATATCTGACCTTATTAGTAGCACCCCATTCATTTAGAATTAATTCTATACTGTGTTACATCTCTTATGGAATTATCTTGACTTTATAACTACTTGTACGGTTGAACTTTAAAAAAAATTTTTTTTAACATTTTTATTTATTTTTGAGAGACAGGGACAGAACATGAGCATGGGCAGGACAGAGAGAGGAAAATCTGAAGCAGGTTCCAGGCTCTAAGCTGTCAGCACAGAGCTTGACCCGGGGTTCAAACCCACAAACCGCGAGTTAATGACCTGAGCCGAAGTCTGACGCTTAACCTAGACTGAGTCCCCCAGGTTCCCCATACTATTTAACTTTTAACGTGTATCTGTCTTCTTTCCCCCGTAACACTGTAGGTGACATGTATCATGTGTATACTTATGTTACAGGTTTTACTTTCAAAGTTAAATGTATACATGAATGGTTTATTCTTAAAACACTTTGAATTTTGATGTTCACTATAGGAACGACCTGGTGACATGAAGCTATTTAAATTTAGGTTTAAATTAATTAAGATAAAATATGTAGTTCTTGAATTGCACTAGCCTTATTTCATCCGCTTAGTAACTACATGTGATTGATGATTACCCTATTGGACAGTCAGATATAGAACATTTCTGTTACTTCAGAAAATTCTGTTGGATAGTGCTGATCTACAGATTATCAAATGAATGATGGATTCAGTTTTAATCCATTTAAATCTCTTTAAGAGAAAGTATTTATCTGAAGCATACATGTATTTCTATATGTGTAATATCCTATAAGTCAACCTGGTCTTGAAAACATGGTTTATGAAATAAGATTGGCTTTTAATTAGGATATCAGATTTTGCTAAATAAATAAATGCCTGTTTCTGAGTTACTGCAAAATAATTTGTTCTCAGTTCTATAAGCATTTCTTTCATAGTATTGTTTACATTATAGACTGTGTGGCAAATTCTTCATCATGTGGAGAGTTAGGTATCAAGTCCCTGCTCGTATCCAAATAGCAAGGTAAACGTGGTGCAGTGGGGATGGAACGCAGGTGGGAGAAGTCTGCAGGAAGGTGTCTCCAAGAGTTCCTTATCCAAGAAACATCAGTGAACTATGGAATATAAACTATATTCATTCCAGACAACTTCATAGAGATGGTTGGTACAGGATCCATTTCTCACCTCATTTCTAAATGCCATTCCTTTGATAGTCTAATGACCTTTATTATATACTTAATTTTTTATGACCTTGTGATACAGCTTTTCTTAATTCCTTTTCTAAAGGCATATTTGTTGACTTTCCCTACATAATATGATCTTGAATTTAGAAGCTCTTAAACATTATATTTTAAAGAAAATGATCCATGTTTTTTAGAAAAAGAATTTTCTATCTGATTGTCCAAAACTAGCTCAGTTCTTTGTGTTCTTGTGGATATTGAGGTGGCAGTTCAAGATTTTTCAATTCAGAGTTAATTCCAAACCCAAATCAGAGCATCATCATAAATTAATTTTAACAAACCTCCACACAGTGAACTATTTGTTGCCTTTGTTTCAATGGAGCCTCACCATATGAGAACATATTTCACCTAGACATAGAAAGAAATCCATTTTAAGCTTGTGAGTAATTGTGCATTCTGTTTTTATATTTATTTATATATGTATAAGTGATATGCCCTGATGGTTCATTATGGAGAAAAAAAAAGCTTTAAATAAAAGTAAGTTTTTAAAAATTCCTGATACAGGAAGCAAAAAAGCCAGTACAGTTTCTAATTGCCTTTTAGAGTCTCTGAGTTCCCTCATTACCTGTGATTTAAGCTAAAAATGAGGTAATTATAGATAACATCAGTGTTTATCTGGTTGATCTTGGCACCTGCAGTCCTAATGTTGTAGCTTACCCATATCTGGTGCCACACTTTACAGTCTGATGCTGACATACCTAATTTACACTTCTCATATTTCCATTGATTTTTTTTTTTAGTTAGATGTTCCTTGTTCTATTTGAATAGTATTTTTAAAATCATACTTAAGATGGCATAAAACTACATACTCTTTTACTTGGAATATTGGATTTATGTGCAGTCCTTTCATTAGTAAAAATAACTAATATATCTCCATACAGATTTAAAAGTTTATTGTGTCCTTTTACTTACATATCTGATAAAGCAGTTATGGGAATTCATTGGCAGTTGTTTTCAAATTTGCCATACGCTTTAGGATCATAAAACTGTTTTCTTACCTTGTGCTTTCACACCGTCAAATATTCTACGCATCTAACTCTGGTCTCATTCTGCTTAAAGATCACCTTTATTTTAGCCTGGCCTTTAGTGCTGCTATTAGTCTAGTCAGGTCTCCAAAAATGAAATGATCGAGGACTAGCTGACCTTGTAAAGTATGGGATCATCTCTGCGGAGCTCCTTCACCATACCACCTCCTTACCATTCCTCCCTCTTAGGTCTCCC
Source organism: Panthera onca (assembly GCF_046562875.1). Taxonomy (NCBI): domain Eukaryota; kingdom Metazoa; phylum Chordata; class Mammalia; order Carnivora; family Felidae; genus Panthera; species Panthera onca. Next base: position 134,584,941 of record NC_138347.1, on the reverse strand, counting down.
TTCTCTGTGACCTGTTGCAGTTCCCCCGTGGTGATAGTCCCTTGTACCTTCCCCTCAGCAGTTTCTTTATCAGTGAAAACCAGAGTGTCTCCTCTTTACCAAGTATTGGAGATCCTCAGTACTCGATGGGATGTAGTCTCTGAATTGTTTTCAGTCGTCGTAGTTGTTTGAGTTTCTTTAGTTAGCCCCATAGAGACATTGCTCCCTGCCCAAGTAATGCATGAAAATGGGTTAGAAATCATCATATAAAATAGACATTATAAAATTGTTTGTCTAGTATGTCATCATGTGGAACAATTCAGAAATTTTCTAGTCCAGAATTGCCACATAATCAAGGAATTTATGCATTATTTAGGTTACCAAAGTACTTAAACAATTAAATTTAGAAAGTACTAACTAGTTTTATACCAATTTTATGTGCATATCTTGGGAAAATACTACATAAATATATATTATTAGAAATAGAGATCTCTTTATGATCATGCAGCTTATCACTGCATATTCTAGTTGATTTCCATATCAAAAAACAAAAACAAAAACACATTGCCAAGAGTCTTAGCTACCTAAATAGGTATTCTTGGAGGAGAGACCTCCTTCAATTGCTGCTGCAAAAGTTGATTTCATTTACTTAGAAATGACTTCAACACTCAAGGCCAGCATTTTTAATCAGTCACAGTGTTCTTCTCTGAGGAGCACCTGGTATCCTCAGAATCCTTCTTGACACAGTGCTTCCATGGTAGTCACTACCAATCCATTACCATTGGCTGCAGAAAGGAAACCACTATTTGCCTTTCCCTCCTTAGATGCTGGTTGTTTTTAGGGACCCAGTGCCTGCAAGGCTTAGTGGTTGCCACTAGATGGCACAAGTGCTTTGTCAAGGGAGTCCTTAAGGCCCAGGTGTCTCTCTAGAATCTGTTCCCTTGCAGTGAGTGTTCCACACCTAAATACCCCAGGTTGTTTTTAACCACTCACAGGAGCTATTGACTTATTTTCTCAGTCCAACTGGTGAAAACTTATCTCTGTACCCTTGGACTCTGTACCCTTCTCAAAAACTAGAAGTCCAAGGAAGAAAATCTGAGGTCATATTCTTGTCTTGCCTTCTTGCAAGAGGCCATTTTTATCCTTTGTCTGCAGTATGTTTCCCTTTTAGTGTTGTTTCCATGTTATTCCAGGAAGATGCTTTTACTAATTCTTTTTTTTCCTTCTTATTCAATTTTTCTGAGCCTTAGTTTCCTCACTGATAAAGAGGGATTAAAAATATACACTGCAGGAGAGTTGTTGTAAAGGTTGAAAGTGATTTACTTAAAATATTATATATTGTAACATATCAGGATTTTTTTTTTTTAGCATTTTAATAACATCATTGTCAGATTTTGGCTGTTACAGGCACACTGTATACTTTTTTTTTTTTTTTTTTGATATAAGAGAGAGTTTAGGAACTACCTCTCTTTTGTTTTTGTTAATTAATCTGAAAAATTCCTTCACTGACTCCTAAATAACTTATTCTTCCACGTCTTGATCTGAGTTCAGGAGTAGTTCGCCATTTGTATTTGTGATTGTAAAAAACTTGTATTTTGGTTCAGCTTGGACTGTTCAAGCTCTAACAGCCCAGCTCTTGGGGTAGCATTTGAGTGCCTGTAGTGCTACTATTGTTTTCTACACGAAGTTTTAATTTTTAGGTGTAAAACTATTTCTTTAAAAAAATTTTTTTTTAATGTTTATTTATTTTTGAGAGAGAGAGAGAGAAACAGTGTGAGTGGGAGAGAGGGAGATACAGAGTCCGAAGCAGGCTTCAGGCTCCTAGCTGTCAGCACTGAGCCCGACGCAGGGCTCGAACCCAGGAACCGTGAGGTCATGACCTGAGCCAAAACCGGACACTTGACCGACTGAGCCACCCAGGCACCCCTGTAAAACTATTTCTGCCCTCTCTGTACTATCAGAGTGCTTCGCCTTAACCATATTATTACTGGTTTACATAACTTAATGCTTTTTCTGATGTCTGTGAGTGCTAAGCACATAGTAGGCACTAAATGTTTATTGTGTTTATTACTACTCTGTATCACTGTTTATTAATAAAACACTATTCCATAGAGGAGAAAGACAATAAGTTATCTTGTGGCCTCTATAAGTTCCTCTGTTGTTAGGGCTAGTCATCAGTTTGAGGTGTTAAGCCTTAATTGGAACTATAAGTACCATGAATAAATTTAAATGATTGTGAATTCCAAAGATAATGTTTCCATTTCACATGCCTCAGTCTCCTTTTCTCTTTACCAACACTGTAATCAAGGCCTAGGGTCTTATTTAAGCTAACAAATAATTATCCTTCATTACATAAGTAGTATGTAACTTGACCTTAAAAGGCTGCTTAACTTGACAAGATGGCAATGAATCTAGCCCCCAGCTGTGTCTACTTTCACACTGTCTTGGTACCTGTGAATAGGAGCTGATTTGGGAAGAGGCTGGGGAAGTTGCCTCACACTTCCCTCTCATCTGGAACATATTGGTGATTTCAGGCCATGGAACTGCATGGTCTTGCACGTATTTTGATTCCTCTTGGGTTCAGAATGCATTTAAAATCTGGGCTTTTTGCTTGCAGACCACAAGCTATTTAGACATACATTTTCTGAGAAGTACTCACTGCTTATCTCATCTTTGAGTATTACTAAAACTGGATAAAAACAAAACTTGAATATGAGATGTGGATAATATATGATGACATTGTTGGGAAATGGACAATATGTTTTAAAAAATTATAGGTAATACAAATGGACTAGTGTGATAAAAAGATTTCAGTAAACATTTCTTTGAACTTGGAGTGGCTAAGAATTAAGCATGAAAACAGTAGAAAGAGCATCAAGAGAAAAAAATGTTAGGTTTAAATTAGTACACAAATTTAAAAAGTTTCACTGTGTTGAAAATCGAGAAATTGGGTTAAAAATATGTGTGGCAGACAAAGCTGTGGTATTTTTAACATGAATAACTCCTCCCTTGGACCTATAATGAGGCACACTAAAATAAAAACGATGTTACAATTATTATGAACACTAATATTTATTTTTAAAAATGTGATATGCTGGACATGCTTCTGAGGGCTTGCCATGCATTTTAGTCCTCATAATAATTCTTTGAGGTAGGCTATTATTTCATTTTACAGATGAGGAAACAGAGGCACAGGGAGGTTAAGTAACTTGGCCATGCTTGCATAGCTAGTGAGTAGCTAGTAAATTGTGTACTGTTTCTGTGAATGCATGGCTTTCTTTTTATCCCATGAGTGTGGTTCTGCAATCCATTCTCTCTCTCTCTTTTTTTTTTTTTTTTTAATTTATTTATTTTTGAGAGAGAGGGAGAGTGTGAGCCAGGGAGGGGCGGAGAGAGAGAGGGAGATACAGAATCCAAAGCAGGTCCCAGGCTCTGAGCTGTCAGCGCAGGGCCCCATGCGGGGCTCGAACCCACAAACTGTGAGATCGTAACCTGAGCCGAAGTCACTGAGCTACCCAGGTGCCCCTGCAATCCATTCTCTTAACCACTCTCCTATGGTGCTTAAAATAGGCAAAGGACAAGAAAGGAAGTTTTTAAAAAGAAATAAAGTGACTCAAAAGCATGACAGATTTTCACTTTCACTAATGATACAAATGCACATTAAAATAAAAATGAAGCATGACTTTCTCTTATGAATGGAGTGTTGAGAGTAAGACATTTTCACGGAATGGTGGTAGGAATGCATTTCTTCTAGTATGCAGTTGGAGTGCTTATCTCATCTGGTGTCCTTAGCCACTAGCCCTTCCTGGCAGAAGGTGGGTGGGGGCCGGTGGCGGGAAGCAATGCTGCAGGGCTGAACTGGAAGGTCTCCTGTTTGAGGCAGTTAGGAAGGTGTCCTTGCCTTGGTCACTCTTCTGGAAAACTCTGCGGAAGATACTGCACAGTCAGGTTTGTTTTTTTTAACTGTAGGTGTGCAGTAGGTTGCATTACTGGCCCAAAGAGCATGGTTGTCAAGGCTGTCCTTTCTCAAAACGAGTAGGGTCTGGCCAGTGACAGTTGCACGTATAGGAGGCTGATGGAGGCTTGTAAAGGCTTTCTTTTGAGGAAGTCGCACTGAAGAGCTTGCCAGGGTTTCAGCTTTGATAATAAAATTTAAATTGTAAGTATATTGTGGCATTATGAACTCAGAAATTTCATAAAGCTGTGCTCAGTAGCCTCAACTGTTGACGAATGGTTCTTGATGTTTAGCTTGGTACAAGATGCAGGGAATGTAGGTCTACTTTCTTTATTCAAACTCAGTAAATGGTTTGGGACAATTAATTTCCAATTGTTTCCCAGTAGAGCAGATTTACTTGTATATTAATGAGGCACAGGTGTTAGGCCCCTGGTGTCTGCGTGCCTGGGAGGCATATTTCAGTTGTTTATCTACTCAGCCATAGGTACTGCAAGGTACTCAAGCTTGCCTTTAACAGTTTTTACAGTGAGGCTTTTTAATTTTTTGATGTTTTTTTTCAAATTTGCCTGCACCTGTTAAAATTTTAAAACTGATCATGTAGAAAGAAGTTGCAGAGATTTCAATAGTAAATAGCACTAAAAGTTAAAGAAAGTAGTCTTCTATTATATTTAACTCCCCAGCCTGACACTAAAGAGAAATGGGTTCATTTAAACAGATATTTCATGTGAGAAGCCAATATAATCAACACTACCCTTTCTGTTGTGTATTTTTGGAGCAGGTATATCTTTGTCAGTGGCTAAAGCCGTCATATATTTATATTAATATTCATTTTTTTCTTGTTTCACTGAACTGCACTACCAACATTTTAGACGAAATGGAATAGCCTCCATAGACATTATGAATTTCAGTAGCTGGCATAATTATAGCGATCTACATATTCATTAAATCTACAGAAGAACTGTGTCCAAAAAGACAGCCATGCATTCAGAAACAGTACACAACTAAATATATACGTTTTAAAAGTTGCATTTCTTAGACTTATTTAAAATTAATTTCCTGTAGCACTCCTCTCCAAGCAGAGAATTTTAACAAAGGGATCCCCATGCTTTTGGTTTCTTGCATATAGGAAAGAATGGGAAGAACTATTTGTAAACAACAATTACTTGGCAACAATAAGGCAGAAGGGGATTAATGGGCAGCTGAGAAGCAGCAGGTTCCGCAGCATTTGCTGGAAGGTAAGAAGAAAATATTTATTTACAGTTTGTGGTTGCAGTATATCAACACATTACCTGATGCCCTGGGAGATTACCCATGCAGGGGATCACTGAATTTTCCAGGAGACTTCACTCTCGATTTTTTGGCCATCCATGTTTATCTTTCATAGGACATTTACTAATAAGGTTGAACCACCTTAGTCTCGAATAACTGGTACAGTAAAGGAGTCATTTGAAATAACTATTCTTTCATCTCATTTGATGGTGTGGAATTCAAAGCAACACCTTTACGTTCCCCAGAGGGTTTGGCAGACATCCTTGAAGGTGGGCAGGAGTAGAGGCGGTTTCACTTTCAGGTTCCTGTTGTATCCAGTGCCTGCCTTCATTGAGGCACCTTCCCTTTTCACTTCAGGAGCAGCAGATGGAAAAGATTTTTCTTCTTTCTCTCTTTCTTTCTTTCCTTTCGTTTCTTTCCTAGAAACACAAAGCAAAGGGCAGCAAGAAAGAGAAGTAGAAGAAAATTAGGTCAGTCTTTTAAGAGAAAGGGCCACTGATCACCAAAACTAGTAATCATCTGTAGTTCTCTTTTTAATTACTTGGAAATATTGTCCCTTTTTGTTCTCTCAAAATGAATTAATGCAGGTTTAGACTTATTTCTGAAATGACTTCTACTGAAAGTTTTTTAGGTTTTATCTGCATAAATTAAGCATACAGAGTCTGTGCAAGTAAAGACAGTAAGAAACACATGATGTATTAGACAGTTTTAGATTTAATAATTTAGATTTAATAATTAAAATACATTTTTCTTCTGTTAGATGCAGGCAGTAAAGGCAGGAGACCCGCTGCTAGAATATTTGTATACAAATATTTGTGCCCCACCCCCCATTCCTTGTTGTTTAACTTTCAGTATCATTCGTTTGCTAAAAATAAACTCAAATCTAGATTTATTTTAATGTTGTATTAAACTAAATTAAATCAAATTTGTCTTTTTAAGAATGCTTGTTATTTTCATATGCTGATTGCCAGTTGCAGATTCCATTTCTGCTGTAAAAGGAATCACTTCATTTCTCAAGCTGTGCCCTCAGGTGTTTCTTCTCTGTCCTTTACCTGCCTGTTTTAAGACAAATCTTAAACCTTGAGATTAATGATGGGACTTTGTGTCTGTCAATAGCCCATTAACATAAGAATTTAAATGGGAATTATACTTGAACCTCAATGAATTCTTCTTGTTCATTTTTAATATAAATTTGGAGGGGAGGTTGATTGAATTTTGTGGTGTAGCTTTTGCGATCTTGTTTTTTTGGCCTTTGTTCACTTTTTAAATTACCCAAATATATATATTTCTTAAACATTCCCAAATATACTTTATTCGGAATTGGAATGATATGAATATGAAATACAATGAATATGAATATCTCTTTCAGTTTTCAGGTGACTCTGTTTGGCATAGTTTTACATGTTACTTGTTATGATTTTTACAAAATTTGCTTTTTTTTTTTTTTTTCTCGACAGCTATTTCTTTGTGTTCTTCCTCAAGATAAAAGTCAGTGGATAAGTAGAATTAAAGAATTAAGAGCATGGTATAGCAACGTTAAAGAAATAGTAAGTTGTACTTTAATTAATATAATTGTTTTCTTATGTATGCTTTCAAGTCCACATCAGTCCAACTCTGATCTTTGTGTGTGTTTTCTTTTTTTCTTTGCCAGCACATCACAAACCCGAGAAAGGTTGTTGGCCAGCAAGACTTGATGATCAATAATCCTCTTTCACAGGACGAAGGGGTAAAGTTCATCTTTATTCATATCTCAACTTCTTTTGCCCATAAGAATATGCTTATCAGTCACCATGAAAGCAATGTTATTTCGTGCCCACTAATTGTTTGTTTTTTACTCTGTATACCATATGACCTAAAACCTGATGGAAATTATTCCATACTGTATTCATCCTGTGTTATAGGAAGTTTATGATGTATTACTGTGGAATGGCACTATGGAGGAGAAGTCTCAGGGGACCACAAGAACTCAGAGTAAAACCAAAGAGCATAAAGAGGAGGATAGAACTGTTTTGTCAAGCTTGTAGTGGGCAGTGGGGAGGCTAGGAAAGCCTCTCTTTATGATAACTTGATGGACTCACTTGGTGATAGATAGGGCTCACGTGGTGGACTAATCCAAGAGGAAAAGTAACTATTCAGAAGTTTTTAAAGAGGGGTGCCTGGCTGGCTTAGTCAGCTAAGTATCTGACTTCGGCTCGGATTATGATCTCGCTGCCCTTGAGTTTGAGCCCCACGTCGGGCCGTGTGCTGACGGCTCAGAGCCTGGAGCCTGCTTCAGATTCTGTGTCTCTTTCTCTCTCTGCCCCTCCCTGGCTTATGCTCTGTCTCTCTCAAAAATAAATAAACATTAAAAATTAAAAAAAAAAAGTTTTTAAAGATAATGAAAAAGATCAGCCTGTCTCCACTCATATTCCAGTGAAGACTAAGAATAATTACTGCTTTAGAGGTACTGTGTATCTTCTTTGGTTACTGCTCTTAATTCCTATTTCCCTGCTAACAGAAAATATTTTCCAGCTAATATCCTAATATTAGTGTTTCTTTTTTTCCCTGATACATGTAGTTGTTACAACATAGTCTATAGGAGAGCTACATAAAATATTAAGTAAGTTTTAAAACTTTACTTAAATTCACATTTTAAAAAGTATCTAAACATCTATTTGGTCATAAAACCAAGCTTTGTAGAAAAACTCCTGTGTCTTTCTTAGTGCATTGGGAGTTCAAGTGAGGTTCAAGTTGAGACCATTTGGTCCATGGCCCTGCTGTAACCCAAGCAGACCTCTTTGTTTTTGTAAGGGAAGTAGTGGATGTATGGCAGTAAAGCTATCATTCATTTTATATAGACGATACAAAAATTTTAAATATACATACTATACTGTATATATATATATCACTGGAAAAATTGATGTTAGTATAAGAATGTGTTTCTGAGATTAGTTTTTAATATTTTTATTCCAATTTCAGGTTTCCTTTGCAATGTGAAATGATAACTCAGAGAAGGATAAATTTGATCACTTAAATTATTAAATGATATCATAAAAGTCAAGCAAAGGTGTGGGATTATTTTAAATAGGTTGTTTTCCTTATTTCAGAGTCTTTGGAACAAATTCTTTCAAGATAAAGAACTTCGATCGATGATTGAACAAGATGTCAAAAGAACGTATGTAGAACTTTCAGTGATACAAATTGATGTTATCTCTTTGTAACTTGGGCAAAATACAAAATCCATAGAGAAGCTCTAATTAAATGCAGTATTTTCCTTGTGTTAAAAACAAAGTTTTTTGGGCCATTTTTGGTAGTAACGATTATTTTCTATTCTTAAAATACAGTTTCCTTTTTTTTAAAAATAAATTAAAATATTGATATCTTAAAATAATATTTAATCCACTTTTCACTTTTCAACAATTTTGAAGTCATGCGCTCTGATTAAGGTTATATTATGTTGTCATAGTACAAGTATTCTTAGACAAATTTGTCTCTTGCTTTACACCTTTGAATCCCTTTCTAACCAAATTACTTTTTAAATGACAACTATTATTTTTACCCTCCTTATTTCTCTCTCAAAGTCATTCAGGTTTGCAAACAAACTCTTCTCCCAGTCTACTTAGTATTTCCCTCGTGAAAGAGTTGTTTACGTAGCACATAGTTAATATCTGTAACTTTTATATATTAGACTTCATTTTTCTGGATCATGTAGTGGGAAGTACATGGAATTTGTGTCGAAAGGTCCTAAGATAAGTTCTAGCAACACACGGTATAATCTTAGGCAGATTACTTTCAACTAACGTCTTTCCTCCTCAGTGTCCTTTTCTGTAAAATGGGAATAATAGTTAACCGCCTCAAAGGACTGTTGTAGATTAATAAGCGTAGTATTTTGATGCGTTTACACTTTAAACTGTAAGCAATTACATAAATGTTAGTAAATTTGATTTAACCAGCGGGATCTAGGACACGCCACGTATTTGCAGAGTCATGGATATCCCTAGTGCCTTCTTCCCGGTCGTTCTGCAGCTTCGCACATCTACCCCACTGCTAGTTCAGTTCCTGCTAGACCTATTACACAACAAGGTCAAGGCCTCTGGTTCTCTGACATTCATCTCTTTCTAGGTCCCAAACACAGAATAATCAGATGACATAGACTGCTATTAAGATTATACTACATATTGGACAAATCAAATTTTCTATTTTAAAGTGAAAATCAGTGGAGGGGTGCCTGGCTGGCTCAGTCAATAGAGCATGCAACTCTTGATCTTAGGGTTGTGGGTTCAAGCCCCACGTTGGGCCTAGAGCTTACTTGAAAGAAAGAAAGGAAGTTAGGAAGGAAGGAAAGAAGAAAGGAAGAAAAGAAGGAAGCAAGAAAGGAAGGAAGAAAGAATGAATGAACAAACGTTCAGAGTATGACAGAACTGTATGTAACTGGCAATGGTGGCAGGTTGGGGAGTGAGAGGTATGGGATCATTTTGATGAGCTGAGTTATCTAGTTAACCAAGGAGTAACCGATAATAGGGAAACTACTCTCAGAGGAGCTGGGTGGCAATGCTTGACCTCTAGTATGTAGTTTCAGAAAGTAGAATGCCATTATACTGGTGCTCAGAAGACATTCAAATATTTGTTAGAAAAAACAAAAGAATGAATTTCCTCACCAATAGTTTAAGTAACTGTATAATCAGTGGCAATAAAGCAGACCTCTTAAAAACAAAATGCATGGTATATATTGCTGACCACACAGTAAAGGTATCCCTTTTTTAAAACATCGGTAGGCAGTTATCTTAGAAACTTTGACATCTTCAGCTTAAAGTGGCTAATAAGAAGGATTATGACCAATCTTTCTACTGTTACCAAATGAAAAGAGGCACCATGGCACTGAGCAGAAGCACACACTCAGAGGCCCTGCCGGCCACATTGGCTAAAAGACAAAACAAACAAAGAGAAGGGCAAAATAAAGCTCAGACAGCCAAACCACATAGGAAGTGGCACTGAGAGCCTGTTGATCATTTTGGTTACTTAGCACAAACATTTCTGCTTTGCTGTGTGAGAAAGTGTTACTTCTTGAAAACTGTGTTCTTGGAACTATTTTTTTTTTAATTTTTTTTTAATTAATGTTTTTTTTATTTATTTTTGAGAGAGAGAGAGGGTGTGTGAGCAGGGGAAGGGCAGAGAGAGAGGGAGACACAGAATCTGAAGCAGGCTCCAGGCTCCAAGCTGACAGCACAGGGCCCGACGCGGGGCTCGAACTCATGAACCGTGAGATCATGACCTCAGCCGAAGTCGATGCTTAACCGACTGAGCCACCCAGGCGCCCCAAGAACTATTTGGTTTTATATCTTCTGTGTATTTTTCATATAAAACTGGGCGTGTGTGTGTGTATAACACATATATGGCTGACTTTTTTTCTTATAATTGGTCTCCACTGGTACATTTTAATTCAGTTTGCAATCCTGAGATTCAGGGACGGCAGTCAGGAGACCTTATATAGTTCACAGCATAGAATGGAGGGGGTTGCACATCTTCCCCAGAAGCCTTTCCCATGGTTCTCCTCCACATTTAGAGTAAGTAAGTCTCCTTGCCATCTCTGTATGAATTCTATGGCAAATGACTTAGCTTGTAAGGTAAGACTGTCAATCTCACTTTAAGCCACCAAATTGCCTAATGATAAAAGCCAAATAGCTTGAATAATTACACTACTTTAGGTAATACACTCTTTTTATAAGGCACCACATGATCTAAAATCCAAGGTTTTCAATCCAGTGTGTAAAGCACCTCATTATGCCATAGGGGAAGAAAGGAAGAAATACAGCTCAGTGAATGTTATGTAGTGTTACTCATTCACTAGCATCTGCGATAAGAATTCTGTCTCTTGGAATGTATGTTTACTGAATGTCTGCTATGTTCCAGGCTTATCCTTTGCATTGTGGGAACAGAGTGGCAGATAAGACAGACAAGGTCCTGCTTTCATGGGATATATATTTTAGTGTTGGAGGGATGGGGGTGGGGTGAGACAATCAGCATGTATAGATAAAGAAGATGATTGTGGAGGGTGGTAATTGCTGTGAAGAAATAAAGCAGGGTGATAGGATAGTTAGAGGGATGGCTGTTTTAGGAACAGTGACTAGAAAAGGCATCTTTGAGAAGATGACATTTGAGCTGAGATGTGAAAAATTTTTAAAAGCCAGCCCTGTGAAGATCTAGGGAAAGAATATTCCAGGCAGAGAGAACAGTTAGTGCAAAGTCCCTTCATGAAAATATTTTGAGAAACTGAAGGGGGGCAGGTATGGCCGGAAGCAAGCGATGTAAGAGGGGAAATCTGTGAGAAAGCAGATGCCGGTCAAGCAGTCCTGCAGGCCACAGTAAGGAGTTTGGATTTCATTGCAGTTGCAATGAGAAGCCATTGGAGGATATTGAGCAGAGGTGTGATATCTAAAAAAATCATGTGCTGCTGTACAGTGGGGTGAATAGAGATCCACAGGGAAGCTGGGAAAATAGCTAGGAGTCTTGTGGTACCCCAAGTTAAGTAGTGTTAGTGACTTAGACTAAAGGTGTAATAATAAAGATGGTTAGGAGTAGATAGATTGAGGATATGCAGTTTATATTTGTAAATATGGGTTAGGATGTCATTATATGTAGATTTCTCATGTTCAGTCAATTCCCTTCCATTTTTACTGCCCTGTGTGAGGTCCTTTTTTACCTCTTTCCTAGAGTCTCTCACTTGTTTAGTTTTCTCTTCAGATTCATTCTCTTTGTCCTCTAGTCGAATCCATGTGTTCCAGCCTTATTTTCTCAAAGCACACTTGGAGTCATGCTACTTGCCTAATCTAAAGCCTTCTGTGACTCTTCGTGGTCTGCGCAAGAATGGACTTCCCCAGACCCCCTAACACACAGACGGTTCTCTTTTAGGGTTTTCCAGCTCTCTGTTACCGATGTCTAGTTTAACTCTATTGCGGTCTGAGAGCAGACTTTGCATGATTTTCCCTCTGCCAAATTGCTTAAGGTGTGTTTTGTGGTCCAGAATGTGGTCTCTCTTGGTGAATGTTCCCTGTGAGTTTGAGAAGATTGTGTATTCTGCTGTTGGTGGTGGAAGAAGTACATAGATATTAGTATATTCAGTAGATTTATGATGTTGAGCTCACCTATATCCTTCTGACTTTCTGCCTGCCAGATCTGTCCATTTCTGACGGAGGGTGTTGAACTTGCTAACCATGATAGTGGATTTTTAAATTTCTCATTGCAGTTTTACTAGTTTTTGCTTCACACAGTTTGATGCTCTCTTGTTTAGTGCATGCATGTTAAGGATTGATATGTCTTCTTGGAGAACTGACCCCTTTATTGTTAGCTAATGCCCCTTTAAAAAAAATCTTCCAATTAGTGTTGGCATGATATATTTTTCTTCATTTATTTACTTTCAATCTAAATGTGTCTTTATATTTAAAGTTTATTTATTTTGAGAGAGAGCAAGAGCGTGCATGTGCACACATAGGGGAGGGGCAGAGAGAGAGAGAGGGAGAGAGAGAGAGAGAGAGAGAGAGAGAGAGAGAGAGAGAGAATCCCAAGCAGGCTCTGCACTGTCAGCCCAGGGCCCTGATGTGGGGCTCTATTCCATGAACCGTGAGATCATGACTTGAGCCGAATTCAAGAGTTGCTTAACCGACTGAGCCACCTAGGCACCCCTGAATGTGTGTTTATACTTAAAAGTGGGTTCCGTCTGGGCAGCATATATAGTCGGGTCCTGTTTTTGATCAACTTTGACAATCTCTTCTAGTTGGCGCATTTAGACCATTGACATCTAAAGTGATTATTGATACACTTGGATTATTATCTATCATATTTGTTACTCTTTTCTATTTGTTACCTTGTTCTTTGTCTTTGTTCTTTGTACCTTGTTCTTTGTTACCTTGTTCTTGTCCTGTTATTGTCTTCCACCCTTTTTCTACCTTTCGAAGTTTTAATTGAGCATTTTGTATTATTTCATTTTCTTTCCTTTCTTAGCATACCAGTTGTACTTCTTTTACTTTTTTTAGTGGTTGCCTTAAATTTTGCAATTTGCATTTGAGGTGATCCAAATCCACCTTCAAATAACACTATACCACTTCACCAACAGTGTGAGTACTTTAACAGAGTAATCTTAATTCCTTCCTCCTATCCTTTGTAACATCGCTGTTATTCATTTCATTTATATATAAGCATATTCATACCTATGTTTGTATATATACACACATATAAGCATACATGGTTGAATACATCGTTGGTATTATTATGTTAAACAACTGGTACCTGTTATATCAATTGAGAATAAGAAAACTAAAAGTTTTTACTTATTCCTTCTTCTGTTCTTCCTTTATATTTTTTGATTTTCTGTAGTTGGAAGATGATATGCCTAGGCACAGCTCTTTGGCATTTACCCTGCCTAGTGTCCTCTGACCTTCCTGGATCTGTGGTTTTGTGTCTGACATTCATTTGGGGAATTCCTCTGTCATTATTGCTTCAAATGTTTCTTCTTTTGTTGTTCTGCATCTGTTTCTAATTCTCTCCACCTCCTTAGATGAGACAGGATAGTTAAAGTGGACTGGAGTTGGGTATTTCCCTTCCCCTAGGTCAGTTAGGGTCTAATAATACCCCAGCAGATTAGGCTCTGGGTAACTGGTTTTCCCTGAAGGCTGATTTTGTTTAGAACAGAGTGCTATGTTCAGAATGGCTCCTTCTCCCTATCCCCCTCTTCCTGTGGGAAGCCGAGGGGATCTTTTTGTTTACTGTGGAAGCCTGGTCAAGCTCTTGGAGGTGTTTGGGCGGGTGGGGGGCTTCCTATTGTCAGGTCCCTTGGAGTATTTAACTCAGAGTTGTCCACCCCAGCAGTTGGTTAAGTATAGTTCAGGTTTTCCTATCCTGCACTGGTTCCTGCCAAGGGTTTTGCTTATGAGTTGTGCTCTGATTAACTTGTGACTGCCCATGTTTGCCTGTCTGTTTGCCCTGTGTCCTCCCCTCTCTTACAGATCCAAGAAGAGTTGTTGGTTTTTCAGTCTGCTCGGCTTTTTACTTGTTCTTAGGATGGAGTAGTGATGTTCAGGTTCCTTAGATGCAGAACCAGAAACCTGAAGTCCTTCTACAGTTCTGTTTTAGACCAGTGCTCTAGCATTATTGCATTATTTCCTGAATGGGTTTTGTGCTTTCCATTTTCCATGCTTCGCATTACTTGGTTCTCCTCTGCTGGAATGCTGCTCCTTCTCATTGCTCCCTTTTGGATTCCTGAAACTTCATTTTTAAAGGCCTGGGTTCATCATCACCCTGTTCATGAAGTATTTTCCAGTCTTTACAATTGGAAATAATTTGTGTCTATTCTGTGTTGTAGTAGAACTTCTTAATAACATTTTGATGACATGACTTAATTTTGTTGAGTCCTATATTTACTTAGACCTGCCAGTGTATTCAATCTGCCAGTGTATTCAGTACTTTTATATTAACCTCCTCAGGGTGCCAGGCACTGGAGATGCCAAGATAAATATGGCATGGACCCTTAAGAATCTCAAAGTCTAATAGAGAAAGCAGCCACACAAAAGTTACAGTGCAATATAACTGGTGCTGTAATCGAAACAGTATGTATGAGAGCTCTGGCGTTAGCCCAGGTCTCCTCTTTCAAACCTACCGGTAGCCCCTTAGAGGGCATGGACCTAATCTTGTTTTTGTGCCACCTGCAGAGTCAAGCTGATGCTTACTAAAGGCTCATTGATTGTGAATCTTATCACTGATGATCAGTATTGCTCAATTTTAGTAGTAACAATCTTTAACATTCTTAGTCTTCAGAGACATAAGTATGCTTTAAAAAAAATATTGTTATTAGCCTTCTAGTCCAAGTTTAAACAAGATAATTTCATCTCGTAAGCTGTGTTGTTGCCATCATTATTGAATTTGTTTGATCTGAATATGTCACTGTATTAAAATATTATCTCCTCTTCAACTAGTTTTAATATTCCTTTATTCTACTAACCCTTTTTTGCCTCAAAGCGTTTTGTATTCATTTCAATTAATTGTTCCTTATCTCAACCTAATGAGGTTGTTACTGTTCTCATTTTTATTACTGAAAAAACTGATAATCAAAAGGTAAATCAAGAAGCTTCCAATTTACAGCGTTTCTAATTCAGAGCTTGAATCGTCCATTCTGAACCAATTTTGCCATGCTTCAAAGGCTGTAACATTGAATGAAATACAGTATTATTTAAAATGATGGGAAATATTGAATTCAGAATAAAATATCCCTTCTGCATTAGATGCCAAAGAAGTCTGTTATTTGGTCTATCAAGGTCTATGCTGAAAGTGTATTTGTAGTGTATATAATATCGTTTTCAAGTTAACATATTTATAAGCTATTGCCAAATAGTATCATTTCTTCTTCGGCTGCTTTCTTCCTTTCTCTTGAATTAAAAGATTAAAATTCTTTAACTATCACCGCTATAATTTTGAGTGTATTTAAAGTTTATCTGATTGCCTGTTGGATATAGTAGTGAGCATCTTCAAGTTTTGGTCTTTTATGTTGCCGGTTACTGTAGGGTTACTGCAATAGCACCTCAGGCAGTTAGACTCAGCACTTCATTACATTCTCCACGATATGGTTAGATCTTCAAGAATTCAACTTTCTTGGGGCGCCTGGGTGGCTCAGTCAGTTAAGCATCTGACTTTGGCTCAGGTCAGGATCTCTCCATTCCTGAGTTTGAGCCCTGCATTGGGCTCTGTGCTGTCAGCTCCTAGCCTGGAGCCTGTTTCAGATTCTGTATCTCCCTCTCTCTCTCTTCCCCTCCCCGACTTGTGTCTGTCTCTCACTCTCAAAAATAAACATTAAAGAAAAATTTAGAAAAAATTTTTTTCTAATTTAAAAAAGAATTCGACTTTCACATTTTAGTGCTTCCTTTTGGTTATAGTTTATGTATGGATCAAGCTTTAGACGCAAATGTATATAAGTAGACTTTATCCTCTCAGTATTTTTTATGTTGTAATTTAATATTTTGCGGATTCATCCATAATTGCTAAAATTCCCTTTTTAAAACTGTAGACATGTGGTGTCCACTTTGGTAGCCACCAGGCACATGCAGCTATATAAATTTAAATTAAGTGAAATTAAAACTTAAATCTTCATACACAATAGTCGTATTTCAAGTACTGATGGCTGTTGGATGTGACAACACAGATGTAGAACATTTCTGCCATAAAAAGTTTTACTGGACGGTGTTGCATAGCTAATTCATTGCTACATATTTGTGTATGATAGGAATGTCTGCATTTTATTTTTTATTCATGGTGAATTTTTAGACATGGTCTCTGTTAAATACTTTTATTTCCTTCCTCTGCCATTAGGAGTACCTCCATGAATTTTTACCATACACAAGTCTCATCTGAATTTTTGGTTGAATTTACTTATCACCTTACATTGTAGTGGGCAGCTTGAAATTAGACTACTCGAAAATTGTTCCTATATTAACGACACACAGAAGTGATTTTACAAAGTGAATTTGTTGGTTTTTAAATTTTTTCTTAAAGACCATCTTCTCCAAAGTTCCCATTTTGAGAAAAATAACTGCCAGTCCTCTGGTCTGACATTGATCACTGCACGTTACAAAGTTAAGATTCCTAAATGCTGGTCTCTTTTATACAGTTTCCTCTAAGCCCATTTTTTACTTAAATAAAAAAAAAAAAAATTCCTTAGGGGAATGAAGATCTTACAAGCAGTTTCAGAGCAGAATTGATTTTGGTTTGTGTTAATGCAGACAATCTGCCCAGTGTTAAAATGTTAAAGAGAAAAAAAAAAAAAAAAAACACAAGCTGCCATATTCGTGTGATCACACCAAAATAGCAGCTTGTATTTATATTTTCAGTCTCCTCGAGGTGGACTGCAGGCACACATGAATGAGTGGATGTAGTTGGTGTTGTGTTGTGATTTTATTTAATGCAGGCAAAGTACATGCTTGTGCATGCACGACCAGCCCTCACATATGCACTTGTTCACAGCCGGGGAAGTGGAAACTACAACACAAGCCGCTCTCTAAGAGTTGTCGGCAACCTGTGTGTGTGTTTCTTAAATATTAAAGAGGGGAAAAACAGATTTTCAGGAATACGAGAAACCATTCTCCTTGTCAAATGGCCTGTAGTCCTGCCTCATTTGACAACATTTAAGGTAAAAACAAAATATTTTATTGTTATTATAGTTGCATATACATATTTAGAAGTCTGTGTTTTCCTTTACCGCTCCTGTTTTTAGCATGTATCTTTCCCATTTCTGTTTCATTTAGGCGTGCAGATTCTTACCACACATTTATTCTAATTTATGGGATTTTTTTTTTTTTAATTTGAAAACAATTCTTTAGTACTTGAGTGAAAACGTTAGATGTATTTGCTGCAGGTCGCACCATCATCGTGCTTTGGTCAGCATCCTGATGCCCCTAACCTTTGGACTCCGGGAGCAGTGCTACGTGCAGCAGCAGTTACAGATCTAGCACCACGGGCTCTTGACCACAAACGGTTTTGCTTTTGAGGTCCTCCTTGTCTTACATTGAGCCAGTTTTTTCAGCACTGTCTGTGGTTGTGGGTTCACATACTAATCGTCAGAGGGTTCAGAAGTCAAGTCTGGTGGGTGGTCAAGAAATAGTTCATCCTAAAATATTCCTACTAGGCACAACCTGTTTAGTAAGCGTAACGTAATCTTTTCAGAACTTAAATGCGGGTTCAGAATTGAAGCTCCATTGGTACTTTAGGGGTAGATGCTTTGAATTGCTTTAAAATGTTTTAATTATTGAAAAGCTGCAAAATCAAGTCTGTATTTTCAGTTGTGACAGACTCTTACATGTAAAGTGCACACATCTATCCACCTGTATATTTTTTTCCTAATTTTTCACCTTTATGGTGTAAGTAGAAAGTTCTTTATTTTTGTTTTTTTGAGGCAGGGAGGCAGTGAGGTAGAGGGCTTGCTATGTAACTTAGAGCACTGGAGAACTAGACAGAAACTGTGATGAAAATGTCTATTTAGATAGTGACACCTACCATCTCCTGAAACTCCAGCCCTACTCGCCTTTTCCCCACTATGCGTTCTTTCATATTTCCTGTCCTCTAACCCTTCTGCTTCATCATCTCACTTGTGTGGTGATTTCAAATCCCTACCTTCCATCTAAGACTCTCAGAGATTTTCTGCTATCCTCTTGGGCTGGATTCTGCCTGTTGTCATCACAACAGATTTCTACCTTTCCCCCCCGCCCTTTCCTTTTTAAAATCAGTGTTCACCTTCAGTTTATGGCCTGTGAAAACTTTACGTTGCTCTTGTCTTTATTAATTGCAGAAACAATGACACAACTCTGGCCCGACCTTTCTTAGGCTTCACCTTCCCACCTCCAGTCCCTGAGTCCATAGATTTCATTTTTTATCTCTCATTGGCTTGTTTATAGGTTTGTGGGTTCAGTAACTCATTCAACAAATACTACTTGGGAAATTACTGTGTCCTAGCTGCTGTCCTAGGAGTTGAAGGCCCTGATAAAGAAAATAATGCCTGTTTTGTTCTTTTACCGGTCATGTACATTTCATTGTAATTATCTTTCTTTAAAAATATCTGTCACGGGGCGCCTGGGTGGCGCAGTCGGTTAAGCGTCCGACTTCAGCCAGGTCACGATCTCGCGGTCTGTGAGTTCGAGCCCCGCGTCAGGCTCTGGGCTGATGGCTCGGAGCCTGGAGCCTGTTTCCGATTCTGTGTCTCCCTCTCTCTCTGCCCCTCCCCCGTTCATGCTCTGTCTCTCTCTGTCCCAAAAATAAATAAAAAACGTTGAAAAAAAAAATTTAAAAAAATAAAAAAATAAAAAAAAAATAAAAATATCTGTCAGATGTCTATTATCTGTACTAGATTTTCTTGAGTGCTTAGTTCTTATGCTTTGTATCTTATATTTTGTATGTTTCTTGAGTGCTTCGTTCTTATGCTTTGTATCTGGCTCTCATAATAGGCATTTGTGTTATCGGTAGTCCCCTAATTAAATCTTTTTATTTTGCAAATCTGGAAAGTTGGAACTAAGAAAAAATAGGACTTAGGAAAGTATAATTTGTTAATGGCCAAAATGGAAATAATACCTAGGACTCCTAGTCTTTCCATACCTGTGTAATATTTTATGTTAATGTTGTTTGCCTAGACTTAACACTTTCTCAATTCAAGAAACATTAAGTGAATACCTTTTATATGCAGAGCACTCTGTGGAGCGAACAGGAGATGGAAACATAGGTGAGTTATTATAAATCTTCCTCAGAAAGAGGTGGAGATTAAATCAATGCAGTTTGTACCCTCTGGGCGTATATACTCTAATGCAGAGTTCCTCAAGGCTGGGAGCACTGACCTTCTGGGCCAATTCTTTGTTGTGAGAGGCACTCATGCATGGTGTGGGACGTGCAGCACCATCCCTGACCTCTCACTGCTGAAGGCTCTGTAAGGCCTGGTGTTAAATCTTTATAGGGCCTCAGGGCGTCCTGTCTCACAGAAGGGTTCTCTGAGGCACCACTTTAGAGCTTTCTGAGTTCTTAACAAAAGATTTTACACTGACTCCCTCGGTTTCATCTTTAGACCTTTTTTTTTTTGTTTTTAAACTGTGTTTTAGATTTGATCTTTGCCCAGAAGCACTTTCTTTTTTTTTTTTTTTTTTTTTTTTTTTTTTTTTTTTTTTTTTTTTATTTATTTATTTATTTTTGGGACAGAGAGAGACAGAGCATGAACGGGGGAGGGGCAGAGAGAGAGGGAGACACAGAATCTGAAACAGGCTCCAGGCTCCGAGCCATCAGCCCAGAGCCTGACGCGGGGCTCGAACTCACGGACCGCGAGATCGTGACCTGGCTGAAGTCGGACGCTTAACCGACTGTGCCACCCAGGCGCCCCGAGAAGCACTTTCTTAATGTTAGCATTATTTGCTGGATAAAGAGGCTGAGAATAAGAAGTTTTATTTTCAAACCCAGCAAGTCCTAGAACCTTTATGTTTAGCAATTCTTTCTTTTGCTTCTCTCCTCTTTCATTCTACCACAAGCAACAAATATAAATCAAGCAGCACCTTCAACACTCTGCCTGGATAGCTCCTTAGCTAGGTTACCCAGTTTATGTGGTACATTTTCAATTTTCCATATAACTAGAGGCTGCCGTGTTGCTGCTACATAATAAGGAACCTTCTTCCTCCATTTTTCCTATAATTTTTTCCTTACTTTCATTTAAGCTTCACTGGAAGGCTCCTCATGGGCTCTCTTTTGCTAGCAGCCTTTTTCACAACCTTTAGTCTTTCACTGGTGCTATATCCAAAGTCCTTCCAGCTTCTGTCCAATCCCGTAGACACTCCTACTATGTATTTTATAGTTTTTTAATAACATCCCAGAATCAGGTATCAAAACCTATATTAGTTATCAATTGCTGCATAATATGTCAACCAAAACCTAGTGACTTGAAACAATGATCATTTATTTCATAGTTGCTGCACGTAAGCAATTTAGAACAGCTTAGCCAGAAGGTTCTGGGTTGGGAGTCTCATGAGTTTGCAGCCAGATATCAAGTGGAGCTGCAGCCATCTGAAGGCTTGACTAAGGCTGGGGGATCCATATTGGTTCCTCTCCATGTGGATCTTTCCATGAGACTGCTTAAGTGTCTTTCTCCAGAGAAGACTTCTCCCAGAGCAAGCAATCCACGAAGGAGGATGTTCTAAAGAATTTTCAGATGTCTTTTTAAAGCCATTGCACTCCACGGGTAGCTTCCCAGGCCTTCTGGATGGCCTTTTTCCTCCTATCCACATGGAAGAGGAAATGTGCATGGGGCCTGACTGAAGTGGACGTGACGGTTGAATTTTGTGGTCAGTCATACATCATTTCCACTCTCCTTTCATTGGTTAGCACTCAGTCACATGTCTACAGCTAAACTGAGAAAGAAGCTGGGAAATTAAATCCAGCTGTGTGCCTGGAAAGACGAGAAAGCAGATTTGGTTGAGTAAGGAAAGTGGTGCAATCATCAACCAAAACACGAAGCACAGGAAGAAAAAGTATGCCTGCTTTCATTCTGTGTGAAATTGCTCCTCTTCATGGTTTTTGCTTGATTTTCCACTTTTTCTCTAATAAAACAATAAACCAGAAGAAGGTATTATCGTTATTTTGGTGTTTAATAGTATTCGAGGGAGTTTCCATCAGCTCATTTTAAATTTTGGATGAATGCTTGTTTTGAAATTCTGTTCTTGAAGTATGGGCATAACACCAGTTATTGTTCCTTCAAGTCCTTCTGTGCTTCTCTGTCCTACTGCATGATTATAAACCTTCACCAAGGGCTTTATTTTTTCCCCTGGGGCATCTTATTGAATACTTGCATCTTCAGTAATTCATCTGGGCCCAATGCTTTGTCTGTTTTAATACTTCTAATTACCTAATTATGTACTATAATGTGGTGACAAAGCCCTTTATCATTTCACTCTTTTCTTAACCCTTTTTTTGCTTAGAAAATACATATATTTTTTTGTCTTTTTGTTGTCTGAGGAACTCTTCATTATAGATTGCCCAGAAACTTGCCTGGCTTCTCTTTATTGTCTCTGTGTAATATGACAGACAATTGATTGCCCTGTTGAGTGTCTTTCTACTTATCTTACATCAGCCACCTGGGTTCCTGGTTATTGGGGCTTGAAAGCTGGTGTGTAGCTGTTCCTCCTCCCTCACTTGATTCCTTCCCATATACTGCAGTCACATGAGAAGATACCCAAAAGGCATGTAGAATAGTCTGGTTGCTGTAAGTTACTTTTGTGACAGAATTAGTGACTTTTCTGTCATTCATGGATCTTAGATGTCCACAACAAGTATCCACAAACTAATGTAATGGGAGTCAACAGGATTTTTCAAAATTTTGCTGACCTTACTTGATTGAGGATAAGTAAGTATTGATGAAGGGAAATTTTTCATTATATATGGGTTTTACGTAATAAAGGAGGATAAAATGATAGAATTATAGTTTCACTATTTACAATCTCTAATGAATTAATAGGTCTAGGCAATGATCACCAATCGTTGCTAGCATCATAAAAAGAAATAAGCTGATATGTGCATCCTGATGGAGGTACGCAGTACAAGCAGTACGAGAGATCTATTGCTGCATCGTAAACCACCCCGAAGCTTAAAACAACAGCACTTACTTTGTTGATGAATCTAGTACGTGGGCAGGGCTGAGCCGGAGCGTTTGACTCTGTTCCACATGGTGTTGGCCAGACCTGCTTAAAAGTTAGGGGCTGGAATCGTTCGAAGGCTTGTTCACTCCCCTGTTTGGCTATTGAAGTTGGCTCTCAGGGGAGGCCTTCTCTGCAGCTGTGACCAGAACACCTCCACAAGGCCCTCCCACGTAGCTACTTGACTTAGGAGCAGCATGGTGTCTGAGTTCCAAGGATAGGTCCAGACAGAGAGCCAGACAGAAGTTGTGTGACAGCATCACTTTGTGAGAAGCTAGTCACTAGGGTCAGTACATATTCAAATGGAGAAGAGTTCGATTCCTCCACCTTTTCATAAGAGAAGTGTCAAAAAATTTGTTAACATGTATGAAAACCATCAATACCACCCATGAAGAATTTTGTTGAAAATTGAACTTGAATTTGATGAAGTCTGTAGACCTAACTACCAGTTTATAAGATATATAGGAGGAGGAGGAGACGTGTTAAATAACAAGATAGAGGAACAATAAGTAAAATTCAGAATGTGGGAAGTTTCTACAGGATAAGTAACCTGGCTTCTTTAACAAATACATTGGAGAGAGAGAGAGACAGTCAGTGGAGGGTGGGGGGAGGGGAATAAATCTATAAAGTAAAAAAAATCTAAAGAGATACATCAACAAATTGTAGTGTGTGGACATTTCTTGGATTGTGACTTTGAACAAACTGAAAAAAATTAGGGAAATTTGCACATTGCCTGGATATTTGATTTAATTAATGGATTATTACTTTTATGAGTTGTGGTATCAGAATGGTATGTGGTTATGTGTTTAGAAAGCCCTTGTCTTTTAGAGATACATACTGTGGTATTTATAGATGTGGCATCTCAGATTTGTTTCAAAATGCAGAATTGAGGGAGGAATATATATGAAACAAGAGTTGATTGGCAATGAAACTGAGTGATGGATATATCAAGTCTACTATGGTCTGTTTTCTAGAAATGTTTGAGTTTTCTATAATAAAAGGTCTTTTAAGTCTTACAGTGAAAACTAGAGTGCCTGCAAATTTTGGGTTATTTCAAAATGCAGAACAAAACACACACACCAAAGTTTTATATCTCTTGGTATTAATTTTCAGTATGTAAAATTTGTCTGATTATAAGTTCCTTTACACATCTTGAGAGAGAAACTGCTTTATTTTAAATTTGATCACTTAAGTTAGAACTGAAATACTTTTTTTCATCAAGAAAACTCTTAGAGTCCCTTGGAGACCCCTCATTTCTCAGGCCTCTGGCTTGGGGTGTCCCCGTTCCCCTCGGTGGGACACCTGGCTCCCATCTTGGCCTTCCCTCCCTGGCTAGGGGGTGGAGGCGATGGGCCTGGGACGGCCAAGCCTGGCCGGGTTGACCCTTGGACCTTGTAGAGCTTCCAAGGCCCTCCTGGTGATTCAGGAATCCTGGGTGTTGGTCCAGGCTCTGAGGTGTGAGGGATTGATTCCTCCATGCCCCGCCCCACCATTTGAGTTCTGGGTAGGATGGCTACTATGGACATCAGGTTGGAGTGGGGCTTGTGCCCCCGTGCCCCAAGGTGGCCTAGAGACCTCCCAGGTGGAGGGCGAGTGGGGAGCTGGGGTGGAGAGAAACTCCAGTGGCGGGGGGGCCTCCCCCAGCCCTGCGCTGCCCCACCTGGGGCTGTGAAGCCAGAAAAGGAGAAGCTGGAGTAAAACCCTGAAGAATCCCAGGACATCAGAGCTCTGCAGAAAGACCTGTAATGATTCGCCAAGCTCCTGAAACAGAAGAGGATCGCTCCGGGAAGTATTTAGGCCGATGTGGGGCTCACCCTGAGGGCTCTCTTTGGGAAGGTGTTTAGCCAAATGACCGTCTGTTGTTTTGAGGCTCTGCAGCTCAGTTTTAAGAACTTGTAATCCGTGTCCTGTGCTGCAGAAGTAGGAGGACGAAGCTGACAATCATGAAAATCTGCAGGAGATAGGCAGAGCAGAGGCCCTTGTGCAGGCTCCAAAGAGTAAGTGAACAAGTATGAAGAACTGAGGGACAGTCAACCTGGAGGACGTGCTCCTGCAGTTCCCGAAACCCACCCTGCGGCAGATGAGCCACACAGCCCGGCAGCTTGAGCTGGAGAGGGATGTGCTCCGAGTGTGTTTCTGCAACCCTCGCCAGAAGGGCAAACGACCAAGCAGTGACTGTTCGCTGGGAGAAGATCCTGAGGCTGCCGGGTCCCCTTTCTCAGGGGCACCGGCATGCTTTCTTCTGGCACCAGGGCCACATTTTGGTACCCCAGGCTACAGGGGCCCTCACTTCACTACCCTGTACTCCTCATTTCCTTTCCCTCTGTGTCTGTCACCACCCTGGGCTCTCCCATGCATTCAAACTGTGGTGCCTGCCCTTCCCAGAAATGGGGGTGGGGGTGGGGGACTAGGAAGATAACCCGGGGTTTGTACCAGGGCTTTGGGATTACATTCTACATTCACTGAGAATGGATTTGGGAACACAAAGGGTGTGTGGGTAGAGGGTTTGGGGGGGAACTGGTTGGAGGGAAGGTAAAGTTCAAGGATGCTCTTGTTTTTAATCCTCACATCACTCATCACTTTGTTCTTCTTTTTTTTTTAACATTTATATATTTTTGAGACACAGAGTGAGACAGAGCACAGGAGGGGCGGGGGTGTGGGGTCGGTACACAGAACCCAAAGCGGGCTCCAGGCTCTGAACTGTCAGCACAGAGCCCGACGTGGGGCTCGAACTCACCGACCGTGAGATCGTGACCTGAGCCGAAGTCAGATGCTTAAACTGACTGAGCCACCCAGGCACCCCTCTCATCACTTTGTTTTTATTTTATGTATTTTTTTTTAAATTTTTTTTTCAACGTTTTTTATTTATTTTTGGGACAGAGAGAGACAGAGCATGAACGGGGGAGGGTCAGAGAGAGAGGAAGACACAGAATCGGAAATAGGCTCCAGGCTCCGAGCCATCAGCCCAGAGCCTGACGCGGGGCTCGAACTCACGGACCGCGAGATCGTGACCTGGCTGAAGTCGGACGCTTAACCGACTGCGCCACCCAGGCGCCCCATCACTTTGTTTTTAAAGAAGTCTGGGATACAGTTAAAAAAAAAATTTTTTTTTTTAGGCAATATTGTCTAAATTTCATCATGGAATAATTTACTATGACTTTCTCTTTGGTTTTATCTATACCAGAGTTCCACTCTCACTTATTTCTATTTCCTTCCCATTTCCTGGCCAGATTTGGAAATTACTTCTCTTGGACTTCCATTTTCTGATAATAACATAACTTAGGCTCAGTCCCTATTTAGTGTGAATTTTTTTCCCTTTTATTTGCTTATCAGATATTTGGCTTGAACTAATCTATAAACTTCTACGGTTTTAATTCTTTTTTTTTTTTTTTAATGTTTATTTATTTTAGAGACAGAGAGACAGAGCACAAGCAGGGTCAGGGCAGAGCGAGAGGGAGACAGAATCTGAAACAGGCTCCAGGCTCTGAGCTGTCAGCGCAGAGCCTGATGCGGGGCTTGAACTCACGAACCGCGAGATCATGAGCTGAGCTGAAGCCGGACGCTCAACTGACTGAGCCACCCAGGCGCCCCTACAGTTTTAATTCTTAAGTTGTTTTTTCTACCTCATCTTTACTGAAGTTACTACCATTTCTTTTTTTTTTTTTTTTTCCCCATGATAAAAGGCCCACCTTGAGCCTGTATTCTGTGATTTTTATTATTGTTTCAAAAGTAAATTTGCCTTTCCAATGATATTTGGGTTAGAATGGTATTCAAGTTGCTTTCCTATCCTGATCAACACCAGGTGGCATGGGGTAAAAGAAAGCATAGAAGTGTAATGAATGGCAGGGAAGCTATTTTGAAACGGTTTTAAACCATATCATCAAAAACTGATTATTACTATTCCTAGAAAAGCTACTCACTGTACTTTTCTCCCTCTTATTTCTGATTCCTATAGATGGTATGTTATGTCTTCTGGTTTGAAGCCTGACAATAAAACAATCAAATATTTGTTGTGGGAGATATATTACTATTCAGATGTATTCATCAGCCTTTTGAGCTAGGTTCTTCTTGGTAACTCTGAACTCATGGAATTTTACCTAAATATGTTTATCTGGCCTATTTATAATTGATGAGTGAAGCGGATGGAAAGTACTGCTCCCCTAACTACCCAGTAATGTGGGGGCAGGTATTAATCATGGTGTCTCAGAATCCTTACCTGTGACCTTCTGAGTTAGACTAGATAATCTCCGAAGACTTATTGAGCTTAAATCTTCTCTGAATAGAAGTTCTTTTTCTTTTTCGAACTTCTTAAATAGCATAAACTTTTATATCTTTTAAAAAACTTTTCTGTATCTCTCTACGTTACTTATTTGGTGCTATGAAACCATCAGAATCTAGAGAACAAGTCACACTTTTCTGAAAAAGAGGGTATCGCGAAACTTCATAAATTGGCACTTTAGGATTGTAGATCGTGTGCTGTTGCGTAGATAGGCTGTGTCTGCCTAATACACATTTTTAGTTGATTGGGTATTTGCTAAAAGTGGGTAATTTAAATTATCTACCTGCAATTTAATTCTTGTAGCTCTCTTGTTTTTAATCTTGCAAGTGGTTAGTATGCATTTAAATGAAACTATGAATCGGTATGTAATATAATTTACATTTTTAGTAGTTAGGTATTAAACTCTTACTATATAGTTCATAGGTATTTGTTACAAAGTGAGTTTTTAGTACTTTCTTGCAAAATCACTTCAGATTGCATCAGCTACACAGAATGTGGTTGTGCCATTGTGTATGGTAAATTTCCAAAGATGAGTTAAGGGAGGGGACATGCAAAATCGGGAAGCCATATGGTCTAAATCATGGGGCAGGAAGCCTACTTTGAAGACATGGCTGGGATGGTAACTAGGCTTACTGTGGTGATCATTTCACAGTATGTATAAATACTGTATGATTATGTTTTACACCTGAAACTAATACAATGTTGTATGTCAATTATACCTCAAATTAAAAAACAAAGACAGGGCAGATTTAAGTCCTCTAATGAGGAAGAAGGGGAAATAATTTCACTTCTCAGAAGGATTAATCTGTTTTTACCTTAGTGACTTAAGTTTTCCCAAGAAATTTCTCTTTAGCAATTTATTTTAACTACTTACATGTCTTTCATCCTGATTACTTTAATTTGGGATATTTGACTTCTGTCCCACAGAAGTCATTTAAAAAGTGCTTGTGTTTCTTGCCTACATCCGTGCATTTGACACCTTTCTGGAAGCCCTGTGGCTTTTATGAAATAACATTCTTGCCCTGAATCTACTTTCAGGTTAAGTTTTCTCTTCTTTAGGAGCTAAGGTCACTTGCACCTAGTCACACTTCCTTGCCCGAGTAGGCACTGTCCAGAGGGGTCATCAAATTCAGATTTAGGCAGGGATGTAAGGAAATCTTGCTCCCCCCCATGGGTTTGTTTTATTACTGGCATCTAAAATAGAGGCTTCCTTTCTGCAAGAAAGAAAACCAAATATATGTGTCTGGGGACAATTGCACATCAAAGGGAATTTCAAGCAAAAGTCACACAAACGGATGAAGATAAGACAGGCTTTAATTTATTATAAAAACTAGGACCGAAAATGAGATGCTTCACAAACCACTAGTGGAGTTAACCCAGGAACCCAGCCTGGACTGGGGAGAAAGTTGTAACTCTCACAGGGAGGCAGAAAAGGATCAGGATGAAGCATAAAACAGCTGAAGTCTCCTGGAAAAGGCAGTAAGCCATTATAATATGAAGTAAAACAACCAGTTCTGCTCTTTAGAGGAGGCATTAAGGAGTATTTTTCTGTCTTGATGATGCCCTGTGCCTCCATATCTTGGGTACTCTTCCTCTTCAGCCTCTCTCCTGTCCCTCTTCTGCTCTAGTTCCAAAGCCACCTAATTCACTTCTTTATCACCTGAAGTACCAGTACTCAGAGACTAATGATCACCTCTATTCCTGCACATTTACTGCTTGCCAGGCACTGTTCCTGGTGCTTTAATGTTATCTCATCGTGGTCACAAGATCAGCATTATTATTCCCACTTAATAGGTGAGGCAGTTAAGCAATCACTTACTCAAGATTATATACGTAGTAGTTAGTTATGCAACCTGAATTTGAACGCAGGCTTTTCTTCTCAGGTTTGTTATTTCTCCCCTTCGCTTCATTATAATGCCCTCTTGTTCCTTCCTGTAATCTCTCCTCCTTCAAGGCTTATTCCCACTTAAAGTTACTCAGATACTGTTTTCTTTGTTACTTAGATATTCAGAAATGTAGAGTCACTCGGTTGTTTGTCTTCGTTTGTAAATTCAGCATTCAGAGCTCTTTCCGGACCTGCCCACCTCTTCTGTCTTGTTGTCCTTCTCTCAGCTGGCAGTGCTTCATGGAAGTACTTTTCTTTCTCATTACTGATTACCATACTGTGCTGTACACGTGGAATACTCACTGCCTTGTGTGCCTTCATCTGTCCTTCTGATCTGCTTCTCTTTCCCACTGATAGTCCATCTTCCTCCTCTCCTACAAATCTTTGTTCAAATCTTTTGTGCTTGAACCTATTTGACTGTTAACTCCTAGGTGATGTAATTTCTTCCCTTATATATTCATTGTGTATTATTGCTACGTATTTGTTCTTTGGAGTGTGCGGTTGTATATTCTTTCATTAAAAACAACAGTGTAAGCTCCTTTCAAGGGGATACTGTGCCCTTTTCCTGTTTGACATTACCTCAGAGCACCTGGCAGAGGTTTTGATCCAGAGAACATTTAAACAATACTGACTGGCTTGTTCCATTTGAAGTCTACATTTTAATCAGACAAAACTAACAGGGTGGTCATGTATAATAATTTAAATCCTGATATTTGCATTAAAAAAAAGATACTGATTTCTTCAAAAAGCTGATACATCCAAAATTACATTCTAGTCCTAAAAACCAAATGGGCCCAAACCCTAAATATCCAGGCTAGGATTCATTTTGCTTAAGAACTGTTGTAGCCACTGTGTGAGGACTTGAAGCATATGGAGACATTTGAAATATTTAGGTGTTGAAAGGTATCGTTTCCCTCTGTATCATTTCTCATCCTTTGTTCCTTAACATTGTCAGTCTCACCAGTGGCGTAAGTTAGTTGCATGGCAAATACACACTTGTACTAACACATAAAGTAACCCTTGATGCCTCTTAGAGATGAGAGTTTGAGGGTATTTCTTGGAATTGTGCTAGTCAGTTTTAATCCTGTGTTTTCTTTCTTCAGGTTTCCTGAAATGCAGTTTTTCCAACAAGAAAATGTGAGAAAAATTCTTACAGATGTTCTTTTCTGTTATGCTAGAGAAAACGAGCAGTTGCTTTATAAACAGGTAATGAAAATATCGTACAGGTGGCATCCATTGACTCAAAATTTTCTATACAGCTTGACAAATGATAGAGCAATAATGTAGCCTTTATTGTATCCAAAGTTGTATCATAATAGTAAAGCAATCAGAGAGCTGCTTGTCAGCTGCATGGTGAAAAAAGTAAGCTCATTGAAGCACATATGCTTCTTCCTTATTATAAGACATTCTACCAAATTGTCTTCTGTAAGGCGTTCAATCTTTTCTTTCAACTTTTGGGAGTTTGTTTATAAACAGCACCTTTGAAGCCAATCTAGTAATAAAACTTTTCAGAATTGCATATATAAATAGTGTTTATAAATATGTGACCTGCCGTGTAAAAAATAATCAAGTGTCCTTCCACTCTTTAAAAGTTACTGGTAATACGACTTCAGAAAGTTCCTGTAAATTTTTGGAAATTTATGATACTCTTTGTTATCCAGGTATCTGATTCATCCCCCATTAGTAAAGGAAAGAAGATTGTTGGATTATGTTTTGCTCTCACTGAAATGTGAATTAGTTATTTAATATATAAAGAAGTATCTAGGTTTGTACTTAAGCTGATGGTGTTCCAATAAAAATACACGAAGTTGGATATTTTTATGTATTCTCAAAATGTATAGTAAGTGGGAAGTCAAACCAAATTAATAAATTCCCTAGCAGTCAAAAGTTATGATGTATGTTGAACTGGTAATCACTTAACTTTAGTGTAATAAAACAGAAAACACTGTATGATTAGAGCAATGTATCTATTTAAAAATTAAAAAAAAAAATTTTTTAATGTTTATTTTTAAGAGGGAGAGACAGGGCACAAACAGGGGAGAGGCGGAGACAGAGGGAGACACAGAATCCGAAACAGGCTCCAGGCTCTGAGCTGTCAACACAGAGCTCGATGCGGGGCTCGAACCCACAAACCATGATGAGATCATGACCTGAGCCAGAGTCGGATGCCTAACTGACTGAGCCACCCAGGCGCCCCTAAATATTTTTTTTTAATTTATTTATTTAAGTAGTCTCTACACCCAGCGTGGGGCTGGAATTCACAACAGCGAGATCAAGTGCTGCATGCTCTTCTGACTGAGCCTGTCAGGCTCCCCTAGAACAATGTATTTAATTTGAAATAAACTTGATCAGTTTAAAGATAATAAAATAAATCATATTACAATGGTCCTAAATAATGTATTTGTTGTTATATACATAGAAGACCCAAGGGAACTAATTTTATCTTGCTTTTAATGTTAGTAATATGCCTTTATATTAATTACATGGTGATAATCAGCTTTTAGAATGGGAAATGGAAAAAATATATCTCACTCATAATGGCAACCAAAACTTGAAAGTGTCTTGAAATAAATATAGCAATGTAGCTATAAAAGCTATATGAAGAAAATTATAATATTATTGAAGGATATAAAGCAGGGGTTGAATAAATAGAAAAGTGATAGCACGTTTGTGTATGAGAAGACATCAAATAAAATGAATATTACTTCTTCCCAAATTAATATATAAATATATTAGCATTCCAATTATAATCTAAGCGATAGATGAACTTTTTAAAAACCGGACACAGTTATTTTAAATTTAGTGCACAAAAGCTTTACAGTAATTAATGGAAATAATATAGTTTAGTGGTTAAGAGCATTGGGTGTGGGCTTATATCTGTAATTTGAATCTCAGTTCAACCAACCATTTACTAGCTACATAATCCTAGACATTTTACTTAAATTTTCTAAATCTTTGTTCTGTTAGCAGTAAGATGAGGGCAATGACAGTGTTGACTTTGTAGAGTTAAAAACACATAGTGCTCACTAAGGGTTCTTGTTTGTAGTTGGGGTGGTTATTACTATTACTATCATTGTTAAATATGTTGGAGTTGCCACAGAATTTAGGGGAAGGGGAGAATGGTAAAGGCATTTGGCAAAGAATGGCAATTATTCTGTAAATATTCTGTGATCAAGCCAGTATAACAACAGTGTGGGAGTCAACAGAGATCAGTGGAATAAACTAAGAACAGGTCCAGTTACATATGGATTCTTTTTTTTTTTTTTTTAGTGTGTTTATTTAGAGAGAGAGAAAGCGAGTGGGAGAGAGGGAAGGGGACAGAGAGAGAGAGAGAAAATCCCAAGTAACCTCCATGCTGTCAGCACAGAGCCTGATGTGGGATACAAAGTTCAAAGACCAAAAACCAATCCACCAACCAACCAACCAAAAAGGAGACTAGGAGAAAATAAGTATCAATGTAGGATTTTTGGAAGCAAATAACTGAAAATCTCATTCAGAATAACTTCAACTCTAAGGATGTTATTAACACACTTTGCAAGAAGTCTAGGGGCAAAATGGTTCTGCAGCATTAGTTCAGTAGTTCAGACGCCTCATCAATGATCCAGGTTTGTTTCTGTTTTTCTGTTCTCTCCTCATTGTGTTGGCTTTTGTCATCAAGTGTATCTCTTCATTGTGTCCTTTCTTCTTTCCAATATTTGAAAATACTGCACAGTAAAGGATTTGATGACAGTGAACCAAGTCATAATAAAATCATCCCAAGTTGTACATTTGTTTCTCATTTTTCTTTTCTTTAGTGGAAGAAAAAAGTCAACTAAGGAAGTGTTGTAATAATGAAAACAAGTTCCACAGACAAGGAACAAAACATAATAACTGCACTCAGGCATTTATGATGTATGTGGCCCACTGCATTTGTAAGGAAAACTAAACAAGAATATGGAAGATCAGATTCTGGATAATTTAGACAAAATCAATCAATTACTGAATAAGAAAGTATTATTAACCTACTCTTGGGAGTCACTTAGTAAGATTTAATTACTCCCTGTACATGTTTAAAGTCCTATAGATTCTTTACATAGAAATAATACTTTGCTAAAGAAGGACTGAATATTTAGCCAGATCAAATTTAAGAAAAAAACCTTGAGTTTCATCACAAGCTGTTAAAGCTATTATTTTGTACTAGGTGACACCCCGTTTAACATCGACCATATTGTTAATAGTTATGGGATTTTATTGAATTAATGAGACTGTTATCATGTAGTAGAATGTCTTGCTGAGTTAATTGAAACTGCAGAGATTATATAAATGGTATTAATGAACTTTGACTGCCTGATGCCTCAGCTTTAATAAAGACTGCTTGGTGGGCTAAATGAACACAGGCAGATAAAAGAACAGGTTCAATTTTGTGAGCCTACAGGCTGTTGATGAAGAAAACTTCGTTACCTTTATGTTCAACTGGCATGAGTTTGGAGTGCAGTGACTACTAACGATCCAGCAGGGATAAAGACTTTAAGCAAGCAGAAATGCTGATGGTATAGATGAAAGCAAAATACACATTTTGGGAACCAATAAGTATACTAGACAATATATTGTGTTTTATTATGCTTTGTCAAATTAGAGCATATTGAATTTATGATCATTCTTTCTAAATAGTTCTCTTTTCCTTTAAAGATGCCTATACACTTGCCAGTTGCAATTATTAATCAGGTTTTACTAGTCTAGAATTAAGAGTAAAACCAACAATCTCTTCAAGTCTATTTGAGAAAATACCCCCAGTTTAGTTAGAAGTCAACAGTGAATTTGTAAAAGGTCGTCCTAATGATATTCAGGGAACTCTTAATTTCCATTATACAAAGAGCACCCTTATTGATTTGGTATATGGTTTAATGTTCTCCTTTTTTTCATTTCTCATATTGTAGTTCAACTTTTACCAGTACATTGCTATATGGAGAGGTAGATATTTAATCAGCCAGTCACCATCCAGTGAATACCTTCTATGTGGTGAGCCTGTAGCAGGAGCTAGATTTTTGTATCTACACATAGATATCATTTATCACAGTTTATAATTGTATAGTCATTTCTGTGCTTATTTTATTATTGTGTGTCTTGCTGTCTAGACTGCAAGCTCCATAATGGTTAGGAACTTGCCCACTTCGTTTACATTTGTGTTCTCAGCATTATCATAGGTAGCTAATAATTAGTTAATTTTTAGAGAGAGGGAGAGAGAGAGAAAGCACGAGTGGGGGGCGGGCAGAGGAAGGGGAGAGAGAATCTTAAGCAGGCTCCACACCCAGCATGGAGCTGGACTCAGGGCTCGATCTGATGACTCTGAGACCATGACCTGAGCCAAAATCAAGAGCCCAGTGCTCAACCAACGGGGCCACCCAGGCACCCCTGTTTTTGAAATATGAATTTGGAAGATGAATGATGCATGAGCAAATAGAGACTCTGTATAGTGTCTCAGAAACCAGAAGGAAGAGAAAATTTAAAGAGGGTTGGAAGATGCATTTAGGCAAAAACTCATTCTTGTTAAACCAGCCATTAGTTAGAGAATACATTGAGAGGGAAAAGACCCAATCAGAGGATCAACCATCAGCAACAACAAAAACCTAGTGAGAAACTAAGCAGTTTTACCAACTTTTGGGCTAGAAAATGTGTTGTTCTTTAAAATACCTATTTTCTTCAAGTTAATGTTAATGCAATGCCAATAAAAATTGCAGTATTTTGTTTAGCATTTTATTTAAATGATACTTCAGCTTACCTTCTAATTAGAATAGACAAGATAATTTTGAGAAAAAGAATAGAAAATATGGCAGACTAGAATATTTTGCAGCTCAAGTCATTAAAATAGTAAAGTTCTTGTCAATAATGAACAAACCAATGGAATGCCAGTAAAAGCTGAGAAAAAACAAGCTCTAGCAATTCAGTGTATGGTAAAGATGACATTTCACAACTCTTGGGAGAAGATGGGTTATTCAAGAATTAGTTGAACTCTTGCAGAGAAAAATACCGATTTATTCTTCAGGGCAAAAATAAATACCGGATGGGTAAAGAATTAGCTGTGAAAAAGAATACTACGTACTCACCTAACCTCGATATAAGGAAGGTCTTCTTAGGCATGGAAGCAAAACAAGAAGCCATGAAGGATGATGTCTTGATTTGACAGTTTTAAAGAATACAGCTTCACTGTGACATAAGATATCATCAAGATTAGAAGACAAATGATGAATGTGGACAAGCATATGTAACAGAAATGACTACAGGTTCCTATCCTGAGTTGGTGAAGAACTATAACAAATCATCAGGAAAAAGGAAACACTTCATTAGGAGAAAATGGGCAATTCATTAAATAAAAATGGTCAATAAAATTTTTGTCAGTCTCACTAGCATTTAAGTAAGGTAAACCATTTGACTATGAAGTTTTAAATGATTAAAATAAAACAAAACACTACAAGTTAGGATGTATGAAGTGGCAACTTTTATGCCCTAAAGTGAGGGAGTTCTTTCTGAAGGGCAGCTTAATTGTGTATATATCAGAGACTTTAACAAATGTCTTTACTCACTTACCCAGAAATTCTACTTCTAGGGACTTTATCCTAAGTTAATGATCAGAAATAGGCAAAAAGATTACCATAAGGATATCTAGCATAGTTTTTAATTTCTTTCTTTTGGTCCTTCCTTCCTTCCTTCCTTCCTTTCTCCTTGTCATTTTCTCTTTTTTTTTTTCCTTTTCTGTAGGTACAGTAAATACAAGTACTATAGTAAGTAGCTTGTACTTTGATGATTAAATTATGGCCCTTGGTGTTTGGAATACTTTGAGATTATTCCAGGAGAATAAACACCTCATGATGATTTTAAAGCATACTTAGCAGCACTTAATTCCATTTTTTTCTGGATCTCTACCATGCTCTTCTAAGGGATCATCAAATAGTCATTTAAAGTTTTGTTTATTAAGGACGTGGTTAATTAAAAAGATTGAAGTGGTGTGTGGTAATTTGTCTTAATCACAAGTAACTATTCAATGTATCAGAGATTATTTTGCACAAATGTCATAAAGTCCTAATTCAAGGCTAGTGATAACTTATGAATGAACTCTGACAGAGTTCACTTTCATCTTATTTTGTGCTGACCACTAGCTTTCTAAGAATAGCCTGGTGCTTCTAGGATGTACAGAGGGTTGTGCGACTGCCCTTCCATCATGGGAAGTCTCTGCTTCCGCCAGTGAAACTCTTCTCTTTGCTTCCATATTTTATTTTTATTTCCTATAAAGGTGGTGTTTTGTCTTATTTTTTTAAATAAAAGATCATCCATAATTATTAAGCAAAAGGAAAGTGATAATTTACTCACTTTAAGAGGCAGAAAAGAATATAGTCTATTTTTAACTTGTTAAATATGTTTTCTGATGCTTAAGGGGGGAAAAACATTTCATTTAAAAGGCAAATTATTTACCTTTTCCACAATAAAGGATAAATAATGAATTTTTAGAGATAGCTTAGTAACTAATATGCTTTTTTGTTTCTGTGCCTATTCGTGTAATTCATGGGTAACACCAATATAAGGAAAAAGAAAATACAATTGATGAATTCACTAAATAAATTGAACAGTAACCTTATAGTTGAAGTAGACAGGAAAGAAATTATGGTCGTTTTCAGATTAAACATGTTGAAAATCATACTTCGAAAACTTTGTTTGCTGTCATACCTGCTAGAGATTGTTTCTTTTATTATCCAGCATTTCCAGCTAGCTGACTTCAGCTCTTCCTAAATCTACAGACATCCTAATTTTGAGCCATTATGTAATGAAAACACTGGATATAATTTCTTTAGGTCTACAGTTCTCAGTTGCCCTTCTTGCTGCAGATCTTTACACTGTAGCTCATGATTATAATTTGCATAAATGAAATTCATATTTATGAATACAGATCCTGAAGCAACTGACAGGTGCAAGGTTGTCTGCCATGCCAATTTATTGTTTGTTGTGTCATTTACACGAGAACTGTTCTCCGTGTTTTAAAGAAGAAGAATTTGTGCTGTGGTTGAATTGGAATCAAATTCTGAAAGTAAATAAAATCTCATTTTGTAGCTTTTCATTTTATGCATTTCTCTAAAATATGGAAATGTTGGTAGTAAGGATCAGTTGAAGAAGCATTTCACTGAGCCTATTCTGTCCACTGGTGGACCCTCAGCATCTTCCCCCTCTCATTTGTCTTGCTCTTACGTTTCAGGGCATGCACGAGCTCTTAGCGCCTATAGTCTTTATCCTCCACTGTGACCACCAAGCTTTTCTTCATGCCAGTGAGTCTGCCCAACCAAGGCAAGTTTTTATATGAGCTCCATCTGTTTTTTAAGCCTTGCGGTAATCATTTTAACCTCAGAATCTTTTACGTTGAAGGTACTTTTATAAATTGTAACCATTTGGTTGTGTTTCATGTGGCTGATTATTAATTCCACTTAGTAGTTGTAGTCCTATGGGCTATGGGCAAATTTGTAATTGTAATAGTATTTGCAAGTCACAGATCTGTGCCACAGGAAGACATTTAAGTAGCGGATCAAGAAGAAGAAATTTTGGTGTAATGGCAAAGTGCTATTGATTAACAGTATTCATATGTACCATCCTCTAATGAACCATTTTTTCACTACAAGCTTCACAAGCTTTAACTTGATCTGAGATCCTTTCTCCTCACCAGATTTGACTGAGTTCAGGTCATAAATAGGAGGCCAGTACTCCAAAGAACCCCAGTCTATAAATAAACAAAAATGGTTTGCCATGTTTTTGAGATACGTTAATTTCTTCTTTCTAGCAAATAACTTTAGTAATTGTATTTAACTTAGGCTAATTGTTAGAATTTGTTTTCTAACTTTAAATGCCCTAACTGATGGCCCAGAGAAGTAGCCAGGAAGTATCTTGGGAATGGAAGCTGTGAGATTATAAACTTTTGTCAGAAGGATTCCATAGGCTGACCCATCCATATGCAGAACAGAAAAAATTAACACATAACATCTTATGTGTTTATTTGTATGATTTCTATTAATTAAATATAGCCATCCATTTTGCCCAGCATAAATTAGAGTCTTTGTTAAATTAACTTTTGTTTACTGTATTATAGGTTAGTATTTTCTAGCTCATTTTGAGTTTTTCTAATTTTACTGAGTTTATTGGATCTGACTAGAGCACTTGTATCTTAATTACCCTTTATTCAGTTATTCTAAAGTATGATATGGATGAAGTTAGTATTGTGATCCTATTTTCATGCCAGTTTTTATCTTTTTCAAAATGTGTACATACATCATAGTCCACAGGAAAGTACAGATGATTGAAAATTACTTTTAAATAATTTGGACATGCTGCTTTAGCAGTTTCAAGCCATTGAAAGGTAAAAGCAACACTAAAATTTGAAAGAGGTACTGTCACTGATTAATGGGTATTAAAATATAATAAAAATAGAAGCCGTTAAAAGAAAAAAATGTTTTCATATGGTATATTTGGCCAGTAAGTAAATATTTGTTTTGTTTTGCTTTGTTTTAGAAAAACAAAATACATTGTGAAGTAACCAATTTATTCTAGATCAGACACATTCAAGGAATATATTGTCACATTTTGTATTTTTTATTTGTAGCAATTAGTTATTTCATCGTGGTACAGACAAGGTACCTAGTTTGTTTTTGATCTTTCTAGAAAGAGAAGATTTCATTTGTTAATGTAATTGATTTTTTTATTTAGAAAGGATGATTTTTTTTCATATACACATTATATGAAAGTTGGCTTATGAGTATAGAATAAGGTAACCTCTGCAGCATCCCCTTCTATTAAAAACATTATACATTTTGATTATTTGTATTGCTTTTTCAAGTGAGGAGATGAAAACTCTCTTGAACCCTGAGTATCTGGAACATGATGCCTAGTAAGTACAAAAGCTTTCTATTATGTTACTTTTTTTACACCATTTCTACTTTAATAAGGGTTTAACATTAACACTGTATTATTTTTCTAATTTTTAGTGCAATGTTCTCACAACTTATGGAAACTGCTGAACCTTGGTTTTCTACTTTTGAGCATGATGGTCAAAAGGTAAATATTATAGTACAGATATTTTCAATATATTTGGGGGGGAAACAAATGATTTCAGTAAGTAGCAGCATCTAATCAGAGAAGCAAAGCCATTATTACTACTATAAAAAACCAAAAATTTAAAAATACTTACAGAATAAGATTGAATTGGGGATCTAAACCATGTTGCTAGTAATATTGGCAGATGTACAATGGTAGTATAAGAAATTGCATATAAATAGAAAATTTATTTTATATGTATATGTATTATCCATGCAATGGATCTTCTTTAAAAATCATTGTAAATTTTAAACGAAGTGCATTTATCTACTTGATCTGTTGTTATCCTAGTGAGTTGATAGACAGACATGTTGTTACTGAAGTGCATAGATTAACTTTTTACCAGATAGGTTGTCTTATTTTTACTAATGCATCACTATTGAATTTATACATTTAGCATCAATACCATTTATCCTTACTCTCTCTTATTCTTTTTAACTATAAATTTTATTGTGTGATGTAACTGATATACCATAACATTCTCCTTTTTAAAGTGTACAATTTAGTAGTTTAGAATATTCACAGGATTGTGCAAATGCCCTTACTATCTAATTTGAAAATATTTTCATCACCATAGAA
The DNA here is from genome assembly GCF_046562875.1 of Panthera onca. Classification (NCBI taxonomy): domain Eukaryota; kingdom Metazoa; phylum Chordata; class Mammalia; order Carnivora; family Felidae; genus Panthera; species Panthera onca. The sequence continues at coordinate 134,545,720 of NC_138347.1, read as the reverse complement.
GGAAATCCCATACCCATTAGCATACTCTGCATTCTCCTACTCCCCGGGGTCTCTGGCATCACTGATGTACTTTCACTTTCTATGAACTTGCCTATTCTGGACATTTCATGTAAATGGAACCATATCATATGTGGCCTCTTGTGATTGACTCCTTTCACTAACATAAAGTTTTCAGTGTTCGTTTATGTTGTAGCACGCATCAGTACTTCATTCCTTTTCATGGCTGAGTAATATTTCACTATGTGAATATACCACATTTTGTTTATCCATACATCAGTTGATGGACATTTCGGTTCTTTCCCTTTCTGGCTATTAGAATAATGTCACTATGAACATTTGTGTATAAACTTTGTGTCAACACATGTTTTCAGTGCTCTTGGCATTCCTCTGGGAGTAGAATTGCTGAGTTAACTGATATTTTAAGTAAACATATATGCTAACTTAGATCATTACGGTGTTTTCATGGTTATTACACGATATCGGAAAAATTGCCAATTATGCTGGCAAGGGATGTCATTAAGAGTTTTTGGTAAATTTTTTTCTATATGATTCATTTGCTTTATGTTGGTGTGATTGTTTGCATTCTGGTCAGGAACCATATATTCTTCTGTCACTTTATTCCATCTTTTAAAAACTGAAAGGGATAACTAATGCTTTTTATGCCTTTGGTCTAGATCAGGGCAGACTACTGCCTGTAGGCCAATTTGGTCTGCCATCTGTTTTTATACAGCTTGGGAGCTAAGCATGACTTTTACATTATTAAATGGTTGAAAACTATCAAAAGAAGAATAATATTTTGTGACATATGAAAATTATATGGAGTTCAAATTTCCATGTCCATAAAAAAAGTTTTACTGGGATACATCCATGCCTGTTGGTTTCCGTAGTGTCTATGGCCGCTTGCTCATTACAACTGCTCATTACAGAGTTGAGTAGTTGCAACACAGACTGTAACCTCTAAAGCCTAAAATACTTGCTGTCTGGCCTGTACAGAGAAAATTTGCTGACCTTCAGCCTAGGTGATAAAATCTTTCTTCAGCAATATGTCAACATTTTACATTCTGTCAGGATTATAAGAGGTGAAACTTGTAAGCATATTTGATAAAATACTGTGTTTTAGAACAGTGTATTTATTCTTGTCAGGTGATTTGATGAAGTCACAGACTTATGTGAAAAATCAAAATTTTGAACAAAAAGTATTTTAATACATTTAGATAAAAGCATCCTGATCATGCAGGGGTCAATTGTATTTTATAACTGTTTCACAGTATCTGCGAAACTGAATGATAAAAATGTGAGCATTACCACTTTTCAGTTTCACCCATTCATGCTGATATCACTGAGTCAAGTTCATGAAATGGCTAAGACGACACAAAAAAGGATATCCATTTTATCAATGAACATATAGATGTGACCTCTGAAGAGTTATATTAATTACTTGCATATATCGATAATATATTCCTAGAAAGCACATCTAATAAATCCGTTCTTCGTCCTCCCCTTTTTATTCTATGTCTTGACCCTGTCACCTTTTTAAAAAGAAGTTTGAGCTTCATACACTTCTCTCTCTTTCAGTTCTTCTCTGCTCTGTATGCTGCCTAGGTTAGCAGACATACTTTCCTTAAGACTTTCTTGATGAAGAAAGCAGTGTGTTGGTTTATATAATGGTGTATAATTATCTCGCTGAATCCCTGTAACTGGCACTGACCTGTAGACCACATTTTGAGTACCACTTAATAAATGGTTAAAGGTTGCTGGTTTTGTTGATACTTGTAGCTGACCCATTTGATTAGATCTGTGAAATGCAAATGGCATTTTTTATTCTAAATCCTGAAGGTAAGGGATATCTAATATTAACTATTTTCTCTTTTGATTTCACTGTTACATAAACTGTTTATCATTTAAGTGATCATGAGCATTACTTGTGAGTTTCTTGAATTTAAGAAATGTTGTTGTAAGTATTAGCACAGGGGACATGTTTTCAAACTACAGTTTATATACACCTAGAGTCTTAGGCTACTCATGAGTCTCTACTAAGCATTTGAAAAATGGACCTCATATACTATTGATTTAGTGACAACTCATTCTGTTCAACCTGGAAATTGATTACATGCTTTCATTAAGTTAAACGTTTTTAACAGGTTAATTTAGGATCTGTTCTCTCCAAAGCCACTGATTGCATCTCTACAGAAGTATGTTTATTTAAGACCCTTACAAAATGGCTAGATCTAGTGATCTGTTTCTCATGTGATTGACAGAAACCCTGCCTGAGCTCATTGCCTCCACCTGACACAGTATGGTATTCAGCCACATGAGGTTCTTCATTAAAGAAAAGCTACATGACTAAAATGAGTAAAATGTTGAATTGTTCTTTTTTTTTTTTTTTTTTTTTTTTGGTAGAAAGAGAAAGCGTGCATGTGTGTGCACACAAGTGAGTGGGGGAAGGGCAGAGGGACAGGCTCCATGCTGGGCATGATCTCCTTCTCCAAGGGCTCCTACTCTGGGCTCGATCTCATGACCGTAAGATCATGACCTGAGATGAAATCAAGAGTCGAAGGCTTAACCTACTGAGCCACCCACATGCCTGACTTCTTCATTTTTAAAGGAAAGTTGGCTTCAGAGAAACACTATCTTTTGAATGTGAATGGTGCCTTACAATTAACATGAATTCTCCACCGCCCCCCCCAGATTATTTCAATTTAGTATCAGGAAAAATGTTAGCAAGAATTATAATTTTTTTGAAAATTATAGCACCCTATCATCTGAAGAGAATACTCAATAATATAAAATGAGACAAAGGTGTCTTGGTTGTGTTATTTTTATAATAAATGACCACAATATAGAGGTATCTTTTTCTCCTGTCTATACGAATTAACAGAAACTAATTGAGCCATAAAAATCGGTATGGTCTTATATCCCTAAATGCACTTTAGGAAGTACAAAGGACTACATTTCTTTTTAAGACTTGAAATGATCCTGGAAAGACAGATGGAACCTCTTCCAGGAAATTTTTCTTTCTGCTAACACATGCCCCTCCTCCTCTGTACTTTGTACCAGCCTGATTAGTGATTGCTCCTATGTGGAATTTAAGGTTTTTTTGTTAGTCTTCCTCTTCCCTGCCCCTTCAAGGGCAAGAGCTTTACCTTCATTATTTTTGTGCCGCTGAATTTGGTCCAGTGATGAAAAGATGATGTTCCTTTTGGAGATCTCACAGTTTAGGAGGCAGAGAAGTAGAAATGGATACTGTAGTAGTAAAGAAGATGATGAAATAGAACCTGACACTTGAGCCAAATCTTTAAATACACTGGGGAGCTTCTCTGTGGGAACACTGGGGAAGGGATATTTCAGGTAAAAGCATGGCATCCCCAGGATCTCTGGGAGCACAGTGAGAGTAGAGGTTGGCCAGATAATGAAAGGCCTCATAGACCTGGCTCAGGAATATGCCTTTTGTTTTTTGCTTTTGTTTTCTTTTCCTGAAGAGCTATTTAAAAAGTTTTCAGAAGGGGAATTTGGCATACTCCAATATCTTTTTTAGATGGATTACCAGACATTTTGGAAGATAGATTTAAAAGCAGACCAGGGCACTTGGATGGCTCAGTTGGTTAAGCATCCGACTTTGGCTCAGATCATGAACTCATGGTTTGTGGGTTTGCGCCCCGCATCAGACTCTGCACTGACAACTTAGAGCCTAGAGCCTACTTTGGATTCCCTCTTTCTCTCTCTCTCTCTCTCTCTCTCTCTCTGCCCCTCCCCCACTTGCGCTCTTCTTTCTCAGAAATAAATAAACATTTAAAAAAATAAATAAATAAAAGCAGACCAAATTAGGGGCAGTGAGACCAGTTAGGAGGAAAGAAATGGTGAGGACCCCAAATCAGGTTATAATAGTCAAGCTGTAGGAGAGAAGACATAGTAAAAGTGTCTTAAGTTGTTCTGAGGAGATAAAATTGGCAAAAGCAGGTGTTCTTATTGGAGGATGGTTTGTGGTAGGTACGGCGAAAGGATGAACATATTTTTGAGCAGAAGATGATAAACTCGGTTGTGGGCCTCGTGAATTAGAGACCCTTTTGCAACCTAAGATTCCTTGCCAACATGCGAATGTATGGGAGAGAACCCAAGAGGCTTCTAAGTTATAAATACAGATTTAGAAGTCTTTGGAAAAGTGGGTATTGGTTGAAGCACTGTGTATGAGTGAGATCAGTCAGGGAATCACATGCAAGTAGAGAATCAAACTAAGACCAGATCTGTATGAAAGAGCAGAGTTGCAAAGCAGAAACAAAAGTTTGAGCTAGAGAAATAGAATGAGGATGAGTGGTAAGCAGGTAGTCACAAGAGAATGATGCTGTAAATCCCAAGATGGGAGAGAGATAGAAATTGAGGGCTCAGAATAAGAAAGGGTCACACATAATAGGGAAAATCATCAGACTCGGGATAGTTGAAGTTTCCATGAAAGAATTAGAAAGGGTATAGACTTATCTTTCTTAACTTGGGCTATGGAATGGGAGGAAGGAAAGTTGTAGTCAGCTACGTAGTTGTTGTTTTTTTGTTTTGTTTTTTTGTTTTTAGCTCAGCTACACTCTTGGTCTGGAGAGTTTAAAACTCTTCCTATTCAACTATAATTAATCAAAGGGCCGTTAGAAAATACCTTCTTTTCTAATACTAGTTTCCTTTTTTTCCTGACTTTTTTATAGTTTTGAGAGCTCAAAGTAAAGCAGTTTTCATTTGCTGTTTTTCATGTTTAAATTTTATGCCACAAGAAATACCTTTTCATCAGAGTATTCCACTTAGGTATGATGGCTGATTAGACAGATTGGCTGTAGACAAGTAGATTAGCAGCCGCTGTAGCGAAAATTATCTTGAAAAATATTTAATTTAATAATTTAATACTTAATGTCACCAGAGAAACTGGTCAAGGGAAGACAGGTAGAAAATATTTTAGAAGGCATTTCCTGGCCTTTACATTATGTGCACAATTCATGTGTATGACGATCAGCATATGATTCCACAGTTTAAGCATTTGTCATGAGATGATTGTCATGAGTTTTTGGTTCTTATTTAAGCTTCCATAGGTAAGTACATTCAAGAATGATGTTTATACATTTGCTCATTTCATATTGAAATAACACATGCTCCATTTTTTCTGTTTGTAGGGAAAAGAAACACTGATGACTCCCATCCCCTTTGCTAGACCACAGGATTTAGGGCCAACGATTGCTATTGTTACTAAAGTCAACCAGATCCAGGATCATCTACTGAAGAAGCATGATATTGAGCTTTATATGCACTTGAACAGACTAGAAATCGCGCCACAGATATATGGGTTGTAAGTACTAAAGTTTACGTTTCAGCTATATCTAACTATGACTTAGGGTGGTTTCTGTATGTCTCAGATTCATAGAGGTAAGAGCTGGAATTATTCCAGCTCCACTTCATTTCCTATGTCTGTTGTGTCCTATGTGCCAGGCCTTGTGCTCATTGCTTTCACAGATGATATTTCATCAAATATTCCCATTAACCTTGTCAATTTAGTGTCATATGAGGTAAGAAACTTAAGGCTTACACTGTGTTTATGCATATTAAATAGTGAGGTCATAATTCAGATCCAGGAAGGATTGGCTCCATAATCTGCAGAGCCCAGTGTAAAATAAAAATGAATATCCCCCTTAAAAAAAATTAGTAAGAATTTCAGGATGGCAACAACAGATCATTAAACCAAGCATTCTAAGAAGGGCAGAGTCACACAGGCCATACACACATGGAACCAGCCCCAAACCCAGCCAGTCCTGCAGTCTATCCATGTGTTTTCCATTTTATTGGGAATTGCATTTGTAGAAGTGAGCTGAATGTTCCTCAGGGTGAACACAATATGGTAATCATCTTCAGCCATGAAACTTTTGTAACATGCTATCGCAGAAGAATAGGGAGCCAAGCGCTCCTCAGAGACGTGTGTTATGTTTGTATGTGTGTTTATTCAGTGGCTTAATAAGATGAGTAGGAAAATTAGAAAGATTGCAGTTCTAATAAATATAAATTTGTGTAGTGCTGCAACATCGAAACAATAAAACATTCATATCTAGTGCTGGACAGTTCCTTGGTAGATATTTTCTGCAATTCCCATCTCTCAATTAGGTAGAACTTGGAAAATAGAGACAATATTATTAAGATGTACATAGTAGATGCTCAGTAAATATGAATTTGTTATTTGAATTACAAAGAATTTCAAAAAATCGAAAGTTTAAGACCAGAGCAGAGTCTGTTTATTTAGCCCAAAGAAATATCAGTGAATGTTTTCTTGATGTTCTCATGTTACGTACAGTCTTTCACTGATAATAACTCTGCTATCTATCATCTCTGGAAACCCTGAACTGTGATTAAAGATGTCTGCTTTTCTGTTTAAATGATGCTTATTTTCATTTCTGTGACTTAAACTTGACTTCAGCATTGAGAGCAGCTCCATCATTCCCATTGGAAATGAGAAAGTTGAGGGTAACATGCATATTGGGCAGTACTGTAAGTTATTAGTGAATCATCATTTACACTTAAAAGCCTGGCTAATGTGTTTGTGATTGTAGACATAAAAATTTATTTTAAAATAGCTGGTGGCAAGGTCAGCAGTTAAATTCTATATTCCTCTCCACTGTGCACTCAAGTGGTTTATTCAGATCCCAAAGCCGATTTTACACCCTCAAAAATTGTTTACTAAAGTCTAGATATTGGTCTTAAATATTGGGGAAAGAATTTAATGTTGGACATACTTATCATTTCTTTGAAATGCTTTATTGTTGGGGCGCCTGGGTGGCGCAGTCGGTTAAGCGTCCGACTTCAGCCAGGTCACGATCTCACGGTCCGTGAGTTCGAGCCCCGCGTCAGGCTCTGGGCTGATGGCTCGGAGCCTGGAGCCTGTTTCCGATTCTGTGTCTCCCTCTCTCTCTGCCCCTCCCGCATTCATGCTCTGTCTCTCTCTGTCCCAAAAATAAAAAAAAAAAAAACAAAAAAAAAAACGTTGAAATGCTTTATTGTTTATTAACTATTCGAGATGGTGCTTTATATTGCAGTGGTGGGTGGCATGGGCTTGGGTAAGATGATTTATAAACCATTATATTCCAGTTTCCTTTTCAGACATTAGTTTCCGTCAGCTTTCTCGTCATCATAATGATTCCTAGAGCTTCTCTGACACCTGACCAGCACCCTCCCAATAAAATTCCATGATCCATGACATAATCATTCTTACTCCTTTCAACTTTATTTTTCAGCAGCAACCATAGCTGACTCATTTATCCCATTATTTTAGTATAGAATCTCATCTGCATTAACTGAAAATGTACAAAATTTTTTTAAACTTTGTTGAAGTCACTCGTTCTCTTAACTGGTCTGTACTGCATTTTATAGTGCAAGGAGTTTATTCACTTCATTTATTAAATTTGATTGTATTATTTCTATTTGTGGGACACAGGTAACTCAATTTTCCTTTGTCTTTATGCTACTTTCAGTTGTACTACTCATCTGTATATTTCCTGTTGATTACTGTTAGAATCTTTGGGGCCAAGGAAAAATATGAGTATAGTATGCAATAGCATTTAGAAGCACAGACTTTGAAATGAAACAGATCTGTTAACCGTTTTGATCCTTGGTTTCTTCGTTTGTGAAATGGATATTGAAAATAATGGTACTTACTTCATCGGGTGTCTATGAGAATTAAATTATAATATACAGAAATCATAGTGCTGAATGTGTAGTAAGCATTCAATATCATTCGGTATATGTTGGCAGTCCTTCTGTTACCATTATCTGTCATTACCATTCCCCAGTTAGGATGTCATGGCTCTGTGAGTATGATGTTCTGCGTGTTTCATGAACCTTTCCACCTCTGGCTTTCTATGTTTTCTTCACCAAAGCATATGAATAGCTTCTACTTAGGTGGAAACTTAACAGCTATCCTTCAGACCAGTGCTTCTAAAGAGCCAGTATAGAGCTGAGGAGTAAACTTCTAGAAACAGATTATAGCAATTTAGCAAAATAATTTTGTGTCCCTAAGGCTAAAAGAATATTGTAGGTTTGTACTTCAGGGAAATGAATTGACATAGTTTGTTTTGTTTTATGTCATAAAAGTAATATTAATCTAAGTAATTGCTGATGCTACTGTCCATTCCTGTTGAAATCAAGCTGGTAATTTAGGCTGACATTCAGTATTCATGCTTAAAAACAATTAGTTGACACTTTGAGTACATTATCCTCAAGTTACAAACACAAAATAATCAATTTTCAGTTAATAAAAACTGCTCTTCTTTAAGATATCAGAATTCATAATAGGCATCATCTAAAATGTGCTTTTGCTTGCCATTTTTTTAACAAAATCCTTATTTTTATTTTCTTAATGTTTATTTATTGAGAGAAAGAGAGAGAGAGAGTGTGTACGCATGCATGCATGAGGGAGGGTCAGAGAGAGAGAATTTGAAGCTCAATCCGAATCTGCCAGCACAGAGCAGGATGCAGGGCTCAGTCCCATGAAACATGAGATCATGACCTGATCCAAAATCAAGAGTCTGATGTTCAACCAACTGAGCCACCCAGGTGCCCCAGAATTTTGATTTTCAAACAAGTATTTTCTTGTATACCAAAATGTTTTAACAAAATTAGAAAACGATATGATAAAAATGCCAATAATGAATGTATCAATGGGAAATGTTATCAGTATTAACAATTTGCATAGAATGGGGAATAAATCATATATATGTGGGAGTTTAAGTCTGATTTATAATATGGTTATAATTATCATTAAGAGATGTTGCAGTTACTCCATTTTTAGAAATAGTTTAGTTCTGTTTTTTGTAAGAGAATATATGTGGAAGTCTCCTGATGTGGCAGATGAGCCATATACAAACATTGTATTTTACTAATAAATTTATTTAACAAAATTAGAATTAATAATTAGTATAAAAATATTAATTGTACTGACATTGGCTAAAGTCATTCCAAATTAGCTTATCTAAATTTTAAGTAAATTGATGATACTTACCTTGAAATGTGGGAATTAAATACCCATGAGATCTTGAATATTATATAATAATTTGCTTACTAGTGCTATTATTTTATGTACTTAAGTACATTATCCCCTGGATAATTGTAGCTGGTTTTTGTGTTACAAAATGTTAAATCAATCAACTTACTGTTTACTTAAACAAAGTTAATTTTAAGTTAAATGTGATATTATAAAATGATATTTCCTAGAAGTAATTTACACTGTTTTTCATTATCTTTATGAATTATTACTCCTGTTGCACTTTGATCAAAGTTTCTCTTGCTTTAATGCAAATCATTAACATTTTGAATTGTGTTTTGTTTGCCAATTATTGATGGGTATTAGACTTTTAAAATTTTAGTTCTGTAGGGGCCTGTCAGTGCATGCTGATTAACATCCAAAGCAAATATTGACTACATTATTTCCAGCTTTCCAAGGTAATTTCTAAGGGTTGCTTTTTTTGGCATCTTCATTTTTAGTATGACAATAGGAATGTGCTGTGATTTCATCACATAGGGGTTATTTTTGTGCAAAAGCCTCTAAAGTACCAGTGTTAAGGTTCCATTCCCAAGTATGTGCTTATTTGAGTCCAAAAGACTCTTAATCACAGATTCAAGTATAAAGACTGAATACCATTTTCACTTAATACCATAATACTATTTTATAGAGAGACCAAAAATTGAAGTTTAAAAATAACAATTTTTGCTAGGCCAGAGTAACTGTGTTTTATTATCACTCTATAATATATTGAATCTGTATATTTTCAACTACATTTTATACTCTGATATAAATAGAATACATAATAAGCATCTGTGGGATATGCAATTAATGTCACTTTTGAGGAAAGACCCTCATAACACACTTGGGCTTTGGCATTCTTAAATTATGAGCTCTTTACAACACTCATGGGATAAATTTCATATCTCCCAAATGTTTAGTATACATCTTCCATTTCCCTTACTTCCTGTTTTCTGGATTAGCAGTTGTTTTGCTATGATGGTTTATAGTGATTTAATTGGGGAGGTTCTTGGTTACTGATTAATAATCTGCTAAATTTTGTGATATAATTTTTAAATATTTATAGCAGTATATTCTAACACATATCACAGTGTAATTATGTATGACTACTAAGTTTTTTAAATCTATATTTGAAGTATAAACATATAATAAAAAATACAATTCTTAGTCATCCAAGTCAGTATAATTACCTTAAAAATTCTGTCTCTCAACAATTTAAACAAATAGCTTTCTATTCTAAACACAGCTAATGATTGAAATATTCTTTCTTTTCAGTGAGTGTTGTGTTATGTTATACATTAAATGTAAAAAACATAATGACGGACTAAAAGGTGAAGATCCAGTGATACCTTATCTCATACCACTGAATATTCCCCCAGAATTACCTCTTTGGGAAAAAAAATGGTTTTTTCTTCTTCTATATGAAGAATTATCATGCTTAAAAATTGTGGAAGAGAATAATACATTATTTGAAATAATGATTAATAATTGTTAACATTTATTGTTTTCTGTGGGCTAGGCATTGTACTAAAGACTTTACATAATTATTTTACTTATTTTCACAACACCTTGGAATGGGTACTATTATCCCCATTTTATAGATGAGGAGATCACAGCTTATAAAGGCTTATTTAGATCAGATGGCTACCAAGAATCTTTGAAGTCTTTGAGGCTTTGAACTCTTGAGCCTACATTCACACTCTAATTTGAGTAGGACTAGCAGTGTGGTAGAAAATCAAGGCACTCAAAAGTCCTTTGTGTTAGCTTGGACCATGAGCCAAACTCAGGGTGATCAGATAACAACAAAGACCAGGCAGATGGTACAAGGCCTGGAATCAGAGGAGTTTTATTGGTAGTGATCAGAAACAAGCCTGCTACGGATGAAATGGAAAAATCAAGGGCACTGGAGAGTCTGAGGCCCACAATAGTGTAGCTAATTGATGACGTAGAAGAAATAGAATCTGCACTGACAAAGTAATCATGCCTTTTAAGTAGACAGAGACCAAAAGGGAAAGGATGTGCCCAGTCATACATGCACAGATTTAGGAAAGGTACCATCCACATGCCTTTTTAGGTAAATGTATGTTCCTCACACTGAAAAGTAAGTAAACATTAATAATTCAAGTAAGAGGAAAGCAGATCTTCAAGGACTTCTAGAAAGCAATGTAACCAGTAAGATAAGTTTAGGCGTATACAGCTGAATGCCTCTCCTCTGTCTCTTTTTTTCTCCTTCCTATACATTCCACCCCTAAATTCCACATATGAGGGAAATCATATGATATTTGTCTTTCTCTGACTGACTTATTTTGTTTAGCATTATACTCTGTAGCTCCATCCGTGTTCTGTAAATGGTAAAATTTCATTCTTTTTGATGACTAATATTACACATACATACAGTGGACACTTGGGCTCTTTCCTTCAAATCTGTATTTTTCTATGCTTTGGGTAAATACCTAGTAGTGTAATTGCTGGATCGTAGGGTAGTTCTATTTTTAACTTTTTGAGGAACCTCCATACTGTTCTCCAAAGTGACTACACAGTTTGCATTCCCGCCAACAGTGTAAGAGGGTTCCCCTTTCTCTGCATCCTTGCCAAGACTTGTTTCCTGTGCTGTTAATTTTACCCATTCTGACAGATGTGAGGTAATATCTTATCATGGTTTTGATTTGTATTTCCCTAATGATGAGTGATGTTGAGCATGTTTTCATACGTCTGTTGACCATCTGGATGTCTTCTTTGGAAAAATGTCTATTCATGTCTTTTGCCCATTTCTTAACTGGATTGTTTGTTTTTTGGGTATTGAGTTTGATAAATTCTTTATAGATTTTGGATACTAATCTTTTATCAAATATGTTATTTGCAAATAAATGTGTGTATATATGTGTGTGTGTGTGTGTGTGTGTGTGTGTGTATTTCCCATTCCGTAGGCTGCCTTTTAGTTTTGTTGAACTAAGAACAATTTTAAGAACAATACAAGCAAAACAGTTGTAAGGACCTCATGCAGGGAAAACGGTATGAGCAAAGGTGTCTGTGTTTGAATACCATCATAGATACAAGACGAACTAACCAGTTTACTAAAACTAGAGTAAATTTTGTGTGAGAGGAAAATGCAGTGCCAGGACATGGGAACTCTTATATGCCATGATAAGAACAATCTAGACCTGTACTGACCAAAAGGTAACTAACCACACACATGTAGCTATAAAATTTAAATTAATTAAGGTGGCTCAGTTGGTTGAGTGTCTGACTTTGGCTTAGGTCATGATCTCATGGCTTGTGAATTCGAGCCCTGCATTGGGCTCTGTGCTGATAGCTCAGAGCCCAGAGCCTGCTTCAAATTCTGTGTCTCCTTCTCTCTGTGCCTCTCCTCTGCTCGGGCTCTATCTCTTTCTCTCTGTAAAAAATAAATAAACATTAAAAAATTAAATTTAAATTATAAATTTACTTCGTTAGTCACACTATACCTATTTCACGGGCTCAGTAGCCAGTCACATATGACTAGCAATTATTCTTTTGGACAACACAGATATACAACAATCCAGTCATTATAGTAAGTTCTGTTGGACAGCATTGGTCTGTATCTTTACTCTAAAGTAGGGGAGGTGGCATTGAAACATAATGGTTTTCTGATCATATTCGTGATTTAGAAGGATTACTCTGGTTGCACAGTAGTAAGAGATTGGACAAGTAAGAATCGGGTAGCAGTGATTAGCTACAAAAGTAGTAACTTGTGTTTTCTCAAAGAGATGATATGATGGCAGCCTGAAACAAGATAAACGCAGTAAGAATAGAGGTAAGTGGAAAAATTTGGGAAATACCAAGTTGCTAGAATTGTCAGGACTTGTAACTAATTGAATGTGGGAGTGAGGGAGAAGGAAAAATCAAAGATAATTTGGACAGCAAGTTCAATGATGGTAAAAATCACAGAAATAGTGAATAGTAGAGAAAGAAATTTCAGAGAAAGGAAGAATTGTATTGAGTTTGGAGTTTCTGTGGAACCATGGATACCTAGTAGAAAATTGAACAATATGGTTCTGGTGCTTGGGTGAGAGATTGGAAAGTACCTGTTAGATAGCCTACATGCTATATGTTGTTGCTAATTGAAGTTGCTAGTAAAGTGAGACAAGAAGGACAGAGATAATTTTCTAAAGAATATCCACTGTGTGTAACTAACTTTTGAGAATATAAAGCAGGAAGTGATTTGGTATAACTGGCATTTAAAATAAATTATCACAGTTTGTGTGTTCGAGAGAGAGAGGTAAGACTGGGAACAAGGATGCCATTTAGGAGGGCTTTGCACATGTCTGAGTAGATAATAGCAGTGGGGAAGAGTCAGTTTAAAGAAATCTTACAGATAGAATCTATGATTTGGTAATAACTCAAAATGTTGCATAGTACTTGGGAGAGTGGGAAACGTTGTGGATTAGAGCCACTATAATTTTAAAGCATCCAACCGCCCTGTTGGGCCATTCTTTTATTCACGTGCTCAAGTGACTATTTCAACTTCGTTTTCCCTTTCCGCTAGCCTGAATCTCCCCTTATTTTCTGTTCTCTGGTTGATACTTCTGTTCAGTCTTTCTCTGTATACTTTGGAATTGACTGTTTACCTCTCCTGCATGACCATGAATCATCAGGTATTGTATCTACAACATTTTTATTCTTTTCCTTTTTGCTGGTTTCTCTTTTAAAAAAAAAGTAACCAACAAAAATGCTGCTTTGACCTTTCTCCTCTAGCAGCCCTACTCATCTCCTCTTTCCTTCTAAACTTCCACAAACTTCTTCTCCAGTTTCCATTTTCTGTTGATTCACTGTCACTGTGGAGATACTGTAAATGGTCTAAATACACCAATTGAAAGGTTGAGAGTAGCAGATTTTAAAAACACAACCCAGCTATATAATGTCTTCAAGAAATACACTTTAAATATAATGATATGGGCAGATTAAAAGGTTGTGGGAAGACATATCCTGAAAACATTAATCAAAAGAAAGCAGAGTGGCTATGTTAATATCAAATAAAGTAGACTTCAGAGTACAGAGAATTATCAGATACAAAAATGGACAGTGTTTACATAATGATAAAATGGCCAGTCCCCCAAAAAGACTTAGCAATCCTAACTGTGCATGCACTAAACAACAGAGCTGCAAAATATGTAAACCCAAAACTCATAGAACTGAAAGGAGACATAGACAAATCCACATTTACAATTACAGACTGTCAATAATTGATAGAAAATAGCCAAGTATATAGAAGAACTCAATAATAGTATCATCCAACAAAATCTAAGTGACAGTTATAAAACACTTCATCTATCAATACTATAAACATTCTTTTCAAGTGTTCACAGAGCATGTACCAAGAAAGATTATATCCTAGGTCATGAAATAAACCTCAACAAATTTGAAAGAATTGAAATCATACAGGGTGTGTTCTTTGATCACAATCAAATCAAATTAGAAATAACAGAAAGGTAACAGGAATTTTGCAAATGCTTAGAAACTAAATAACACCCTTCTAATAATTCCTCGATCAAAAAGGGAGTCTCAAGATAAATAAAAATTACATTGACATGAATGAAATGAAAAAACATTATGTCAGAATTTGTGGAACACAGCTAAAGCAGAGCTAAGTGGGAAATTTACTTCACTATCTGGTTACATTAGAAAAGAAGAAAAGTCAGGGGCGTCTGGGTGGCTCAGTCAATTAAGTGCCCAACTTCGGCTCAGGGCATGATCTTGTGGTTCATGAGTTCCAGCCCCACATTGGGCTCTGTGCTGAAAGCTCAGAGCCTGGAACCTGCTTCAGATTCTGTCTCCCTCTCTCTCTGCCCCTACCCCGCTTGTACTCTGTCTCTATCTCTCTCTCTCAAATTGAATAAACATTAAAAAAATTTTTTAAAAGGAAAAGTCAAATTATAATCTAAGCTTCTACCCCATGAAAAAGAAGAACAAAATAAAGCAAGCAGAAGGAAATAATAAAGGTAAAAATTAAAACCAACATAATTAAAAGCAAACAACAATTAAAAAAAAGAAACAAAAATCCATTTCTTTGAAAAGATCAGTAAAATTAACAGTCTATCAAGAAAAAAAGACCAGAAGAGAGTGGGTGTGGCTATAAAAGAGCATAGGAAAGATCCATATGTTAATAGAACTTTTTTTTTTTAGTTTATTTACTTGAGAGAAACAGAGATAGTGTGAGCTGGGGAGGGGAAGAGAGAGAGGGAGAGAGAACAATCCCATGAAGGCTCTGCTCTGCCAGCACAGAGCCTCACACAGGGCTCAAACTTAAGAAACTGTGAGATCATGACCTCAGCTGAAACCCAAGAGTCAGATGCTAACTGCCACCCAGTCACCCCAAAGGAATATTTCAGTATTATGACTGTATCAGTGGTTGTATATCCTGGTTGAGTTATTGTACTATAGTTTTGCAGGATATTAACTTTAGGGAAGTAGGGGTCACAGAATCTCTACTATTTCTTACAACTGTGTATGAATATATAACTATCTCAAAACAAAAAGTATAAAATAATGTCAGTTCACATGGCTCACATCTTTTGCCATTTTTATAAATTGGGTTATTTTTCTTAGTACTTACTGTGTTTTGAGAGTTCTTTATATACTCTAGGTACATCTCCATTGTCATTTTTGTGATTCACAATATTATTTCCCAATCTGTGTCTTGTCCTTTCTTTTAAGTATCTTTGATAGAGTAAACATTTTTAATTCTGGTGAAATCAACTTTATTAACTTTTTTATCAAATTTGTTTTGATTCGTATCTAAGGACTCTGTGCTTAACCGAAGTCAAAAATATTATATTTTCTTCTAATTGTTTTATAGCTTTATGTATAATTCATCTTGAGCAATTTTTTGTATAATGTGAGGGGTATAGGTCAAGGCTGTTTGTTGATTTTTGTCATAAGAATGTTCACTTATTTTAGTACTATTGTTGAAAGATTATCCTTTCTTCATTGGATTTCCTTTGTCTTTTGTCAAAAATTAGTTAATTTTATTTGTGTGGGTTTATTTCTGAACTCTCTATTATGTTTTATTGATCGATCCCTGTACTTAATAGAATTTGTCAGTTAAACCATCTAGCTCGGAATGTTCTTTTTGGAAAGTTTTTAACTATAAATTCGTTATTTAAGTACATATATGACTACTTACATCATTTCTTTTTTGTTTGTTTATTTTTATTTATTTTGAGAAAGCAAATGGGGGAGGGGCATACACAGTGAGAGAGGCAGAATCCCACGCAGGCTTCATGTGGTCACGTGTGAGTACAGCGCTCGAACTCACCAACTGTGAGATCATGACCTGAGCCAAAGTCCAGAGTTAGACACTTAACTGACTGAGCCACCCAGGTGCCCCTGCCATTGTTTATTTCATGAGTGACTTACTCACTTCTGTTGTTCAAGAAATTGTATATTTCATCTAAGGAGTCAAATTTCTGAGAACAAAGTTTGTACTTCCTCATAATCCTGTTAATTTCTGTGGTGCCTATAGTTATATACCTTTGTGTGTGGAAGCCTTCGTGCTATGGGGTAATTTTATGTTACCTCTTATCTGCCTAGAAGTTTATCAACTTTATTAATGTTTTCAAAGAACCAAGTTGAGGTTTGATTGATTTCTCTCTCTGTTCTGTCTCTTTTCCCTCTACTTTCAAATTCATTGGTTTTAGCTCTTACCTTATAAGTTTTTTCCTCTTGACTGTTTTTGGTTTATTTTGCTCTTGAAATATTTAAAGTGGAAGTCCAGGGGTGCCTGGGTGGCTCAGTAGGTTAATCGTCCAACTTTTGATTTTGGCTTAGGTGGCTCATGGGTTGGTGAGATTGAGCCCCGTGTTGGGCTCTGTGTATGGGATATTCTCTCTCTCTCTCTCTCTCTCTCTCTCTCTCTCTCTCTCTCTCCTCCCTCTCCCCCCCCCCGCCCTTCCCCTGTGCACTCTTGTGTGCGCTCTCTCTCTCTCTCTCTCTCTCTCTCAAAATAAATAAATAAATAAATAAATAAATAAATAAATAAGTTAAAAAAATAAAATGGAAGCCCAGATTAATGACTTCAGAATTAATTTTTATAAGAATTTAAAACTGTAAGTTTTCTTCTCTAGGCACTGCTTTAGCTGTGTCCCTATAATTTCACTATGGTATATTTCATTTTTCTTCAGCTGAGGATATTTTAAAAATCTTTTTAAAGACTTCTTTTTTGTACCATGTACTAACAGAAGTCTGTTGTTTATTTTCCAAATATTTGTGGGTTATCCTTTTTTTTTTTCGTTTTTGTAATTTATTGCCAATTCCATTCTGGTCCAGAAACTTAATTTGCATGATTTTTATTTATTTAATTTTGTTAAGGCGTATATTTTAGTACTAACATAATCTGTCTTGGTGAATATTCCATGTGCATATAAGAATATGTATTCTCCTGTTATTGAGTATAATGTTCTATAAATGTCTTGGATCAAGTTGGTATTGATAGTGTTGTTCAGATCTTCTGAGATAATTCTGTTAATTACTGAGAGGTAAGTGTTGATCCAGTTATTACATTGGTGAATTTCTCTGCGTTTGAATCCAGAACTACTTTAGAATGACCAGACACCTGAGACTGAGAATTCTTATTCTTAACTCAGTACGAATGGCCCAGTGTTTTTTTAAGTTATGGTATGTCACTCAATTTTGTTTATTTCCTGGCTCTTTTTGACATACAGGGAATATAATTTCAGTCATTTGTATAGTTATGTGGAAAATTTATTACAAAACTTTTAAATACAATAGGATTTATGAGCTTTAAGAAACCATGGCATGTTGTAGCTAAAAGGACTGTAACATATATTTGGAAACGTAGTTTTTAACGTAGACCAGGATTTTTTTTTCTTTCTTCTTGAAATTCTGCCCATAGTTTCTTCCAGTTAAATGGCTTCTTCCTCTAGTGTTTTGGGGCTTAGTAAATATACTGGACTACTGAGAACAACCAAAAAAACAAATGATGGCATTTTCATTTAATATATTTGAATAGTTTTAAATGCTTCCAAAATACAGGTATACCTCATTTTATTGTGCTTCACTTTATTGCACTTCGCAAATATTGCATTAAATTGAAGGTTTAAAACTTCGGTGGGGTATGTCAGCTGCAGATGTGGTAGAAACAGCAAGAGAACTAGGATTACAACTGGAGCCTAAACATGTGACTGAATGGCTGCAATCTCATGATAAAACTAATGGATTAGGACTTGCTTCTTATGGATGAGCAAAGAGAGTGGTTTCTTGAGATGAATCTACTCCTGGGGCAGATGATGTGAAGACTGTTGAAATGACCACAAAGGATTTGGAGTATCTCATAAACTTAGCTGATAGAGTAGCAACAGGGTTTGAGAGGATTGACTCTAGTTTTGAAAGGAGTTCTTCTATGGATAAAATGCTATCAAGCATATCACGTGCTTCAGAGAAATCATTTGTGAAAGGACATCAATCAATGTGGCAGACTTCATTGTTGTCTTATTTTAAGAAATTGCCCCCAGGCACCCTAGCCTTCAGCAACCACCACTCTGATCAGTCAAGCAGCCATCAACACTGAGACAAGACCCTTCAGCAGCAAAAACATTGTGACTTGGCGAAAGCTCAGATGATGGTTAGTTTTTTTTTTCTTTAGCAATAAAGTATTTTTTACTTAAGGTATATACATTGTTTTTTTAGACATATTGCCATTGCACAGTTCATAGACTACAGTGTAAACACAACTTTTATATGTACCACTGGGGAAACCAAAAAATTAATTTGACTTTCTTGCAGTGGTCTAGAACCGAACTCCTAATACCTCTGAGGTATGCCTGTATCTAGCTTCTAATAAGGAGTATTTACAGTGAATGTTAAAATGCTTCCAAAACATATGGCATATAGGAAGTTTTTAATCATAAACTTTTTAGCTCTGCAATTAAGGTCTCATCTATTAAGTTGTATTTATTAAAACAGGTCATTTATTCAAGATCAATGTGTAATGTATTTTCCAAAATTTTCTTCAAGGTTGTAGTTAAATTCACAGTTTTGAAATTGAGGTGATTGAAACACAAAACATACTAGACACTTGAGAAATACTGATGTGCTGAAGACTGCAAGGTCAGGATAGTTCGTAATAGAACATACCCCCCCCCCCCCCCCACTCCAACACCATCCCAGGTACGAAAAGTCATCCTTGTCTTTCAGTCCTATATCTTAAACAGAACAACACTTTGCCAACTCCAGGCTTAATAATAACCAGTCCTGGATCAACTTCAGGTTATATCAGCATTCTGTAAAGGAAGCCCGATAAAACTGTGACTTTACAACTGTTGTGATGTCTTTAACTGAATATAAGTGTATAGGGAAAAAAATATTACCCCCAAAACTTTACACACATAAAATGCCGTCTAATGAGGGTCATAAAAAAAGAAAACTTCACCAGAAATATGTCGTCAGAGTTGTTTTTAAATCACTGTGGGACAATGGAATATTGTCTTTAAGCATTCTTGTTTAACAACAGAGTGATACAGCTGTAAATCCTGTATTGCTTCGAGTCTATTAGCCAGCCAGCAGAATACATTTAGATTGGAAGAGAAATAAGTTTTTTCCTCCAATCAAAACTGTGCATTCTAAAGCATGATGGAGAAATTTCCAGGACTTACCGGGAAATAATAGTTAAATATAGGTAAAAATCTTGGCATTATTAATCAGTCTCTCATATTCTCTTTCTCTCCATCTTTTCTCATACTTGGCTTCTTTATTTCTGGGTCTCTGAATGTTTTTCTACTCTCCAGTTTTTCCATAACCACATAAGCCAGAGGCAAAGTGAATATCTACCACTAATTGCCCTAATAAGCTCTTTCCTATTGGAAAATACTATTGGAGTATGATATCATATTCCATTATGAAGTATACTTTGTATTTAACCTAACTTGTATCACTTCTATCAGTGATTACATTGTGTGTCTTTGATAGGTCTCTGACCAGACATAGACTTCTACCCTTATTTTTTGACCTCT
This sequence comes from Panthera onca, assembly GCF_046562875.1. Lineage (NCBI taxonomy): Eukaryota > Metazoa > Chordata > Mammalia > Carnivora > Felidae > Panthera > Panthera onca. Next base: position 134,525,680 of record NC_138347.1, on the reverse strand, counting down.
AAAGACTCTGCCTGATACGTGTAAAACCTTTTGTAGGAACTATTAGTACTTAAAATAGATCTGTGTAAATGCCAACTTTTCTGAAGAAGTGTTTCTTGACTAGCTTTTAAGACATTTGAGATCACCAGTATGCATTTTGTGCAAAAACTCTATTATTTTTCTGACTTTTGTGAAATTATTTTAAGGACGGTGTTTACCATTTAAGGACAGTTTACCATTGCATATTATAATTTTATATGATCCACAATACCAAGATAGAATGCTGCCTGCCCACCATTAATTCTTCCCTGACTGAAATGTTACAGAAATAATGAGCTTGCTTATTAATGAGTGGACCTCTTCCAAGCTCATCCTTTCATGAGATGCTATCTGACAAAGGCTGCCGAATCAATTAAGAAAATTCATCATTTATTACAGTCTGTTAAAGAGGATAAAAAATAGAGCTTTTATACCACAAACTAAAGAAAACTTTTTCTTAACTACTTAGGGATACAGATGAAACCCTGGTAGAGCATATTGCCTTTTATTTCTTTCTTTTGGCTTTTTCTACTTTTGGTTCTTCATCATGTGTTTCTTTATTCTTATTTTTGTATATTTAAATAGATTTATACCAGAATCTAAGTGCAGACAAAGATATGTGTAATTCAGTTTGCATATGTATGTGTGTGTGTATATATATTTTTTAATTTTTTAGATGTTTTTATTTATTTTTGAAACAGAGAAAGACAGAACATGAGCAGGGGAGGGGCAGAGAGAGAGGGAGACACAGAATCCGAAGCAGGCTCCAGGCTCTGAGCTGTCAGCACAAAGCCCAACGTGGGGCTCGAACTCACAGACTGTGAGATCATGACCTGAGCCGAAGTCGGACGACCAACCGACTGAGCCCCCCAGGTGCCCATATACATATATATATATTTCTAAAAATGTCTTTCCTGAAAATTTGCTTTCTCTGTAAAAATAATGCTTTTGTTTTCATTTCACTTCAATTATTATTTGTTAGATATTTTTGCATGATTTCATAGATGACTTTTCTTAAACCAATGTACCACCTGCAAAAAGTTTTTATTAGGACTTGAACTGTAAATGTTGTGTAAAAAAAAAAAAAAAAATCTCCAGACTTAAAAAAATTAGTTAGTCTTATTAAAATTAAAGGTTGTACTACATGGAATTTGTTGGAGAAAATATGTTGGTTCTGGGTTACAATGAATGCTTGCAGAAGTTGAGTTAAAGTCAAATTAAGAGTACTTCCTTTATAGGATTGCCACATGGAGTTTCTGTTTGCAGAGCACTTAAAACCGTGTCTGGCACATAGGAAACACTTTCTAAGTGTTCATTAAATTAAAAAATAATGATAAATCATAGCAAGGATCATAAAATTCTAGTTAAGACCTCATACCTCTAAATAATAATAAAAATGATGAATAATATTACTCCTTCAAATTGAAAATTAATGGGAAATGGTTCTTTCCAGAGTCGTGAGTTCCCATATACCAAATGCCTTTGCTCTGGTTTAGGCCATCAGTAATAGCTGTCTTTTGTGTAGCTTGATCAGCTCTCGGGAGGAGGAGTACCTCTGTCTCTTGGTATTTATGACAACAGTGCCAAATCGAGCTGGACTGGCCGGTTTTCCTCTTCATTTCCCTCCCACTCTTTTCTTTGGGGAAAATGCAATTTTAAAACAGTAGTAAAGTGGGGTGAGAGTGCTCACTTATCTAATTATCCTCTTCCGTAGGTTGCACTGCTGGTGGTGGAGACCAGGCGCCTCCTTTCTGTACAGCACTGCTCAGAGTGGGTCTGCCAGGCCTTCTCCTGCCTGGCTCCCCTCCACCGCCCTGCCTTTCTGCCTCCGCTGTCGTTCATTCTTTATCACCCTCCTTCCCACATCCTCTTCCTTGCCACTGCCTCCCACCACTACATTCCCATCTCCAACTAATGCATTCTGCTGGCGTTAGAACGTAAAGACAGGAGGAGAAAGAAAAGGAAGGAGGCCAGTGAAACCTGTAGAGTTTTTTAATGCTTAGTAGCCATGCTGCATTCAAACCATTTATTTAGAGTTTATATACTCTCACTATTCTTTTGTTTACCAGGCAATGTGGATCAGTTCCCCACCCCCCCCCCCCGCCTCCAATTTTTTTTAAATGTCTTAAAGGATCTCTGAAAAAACAAGTTTTGACTATTAACCCTGTACCAATTTACAGCTGTAGGTTTAACAGTTGCCTCCCAAGTCCTGCATTTTGGAATGAAGTCCCAAGACAGTGAAAGACTAGCCCACTAAATCCAGGGCCAGTAATTTCATAGCCTAAGTGTGGGTCCCCACAGCCACCTGACCCACATATGATTGGCCTCTGCTTCTGGTTGTTGCCAACTCTGTTCTAAGTGGTCAGAAGTTTGACTCTTTACCTGGCTGTTCTTAGATTTATAAGTTTTCATATTAAAGGAATTTGAGTAAGCTATATGTATATCCTTTTTTCTTTATTACTTTAATTCCTTTTACTTGATTTCATTAATTTTATGGTAATTGGGCTTTTTCAGTTTTATGTTTTTTTTAAGTACTGTATCAAGTCATTGAGCTTTCACTAATTATTACTTCTAATTTATTTATTTTCAGAGAGAGCAAGCACATGGGAGGGGCAGAGACAGGGAGAGAGAGAGAGAATCCCATGCAGGCTCCATGCTGTCATCACAGAGCCTGATGTGGGGCTCAAGCTCACAAACTGTGAGATCATGACCTGAGCTGAGATCAAGAGTCAGACACTTGACCGACTGAGCCACCCAGGTGCGCCCCCATTCACTAATTATTAGTAAGCACCTATTGATATCAAGGTTTCTGCTTTACCTTAGCATCATTTGGATACCTGGAGGATTATTAATTAGAATAGGGAAAAGCTTCTCTAGAAGGCTAAACTTCTGAGAAGGCTAAGAACCAGTAGAAAGAATTTGGGTGGTGGGGCATTTTTTGCATCAACAAGTGGAAAAATCCTCTATCAAAAAGTGTTTGCAAAATAGATGGTTTAGGATTGTTGGGTGCCTTCACCTGGTGTTTCAACAGAAGCTCAACTGTCCTCAGCCAGCAGAGAGTTTATAGGTGGGTTGCCTGTGAATGAGAGATTGGACGAAATGGCAAATAAAGTCCAATATTAAAGTTGCACATCTTTTTTTTTTTTTTTTTACAATTTTTTTTTTTTAACGTTTATTTATTTTTGAGACAGAGAGAGACAGAGCATGAACAGGTGAGGGTCAGAGAGAGAGGGAGACACAGAATCTGAAACAGGCTCCAGGCTCTGAGCAGTCAGCACAGAGCCCGACGCGGGGCTCGAGCTCACGGACCGCGAGATCATGACCTGAGCCGACGTCGGACGCTTAACCGACTGAGCCACCCAGGCACCCCTAAAGTTGCACATCTTTGAAAATGACACAAATGGCTAGGTTCATTTCCATTCAAAAATAACCAAACCCAAGTTTTTAACCAGTAGTGATTAGTTTTCTGGTTTTTTTTTTGACTAGCATACTGGTATTTTTATATTGAAAATGACCATGCTCCTTCTAAAGCATGGTTGCTTTAACAAGTTACACACTTATGCTAATGAAACATTATTAGTCAAAATACTTGTGGAATTCTTTTTTTGGAATTATCTTCATCACTAGTGGAGGAGCCACATTAGAAACCTTTTTTATAACAGTGCAATCCAAATAATCAAAAAAGTTTTTGACCCGAAAGTATTGCCTATCTTCATTTCTCATGTTGTTCACTATATTTGTCTCTAGTTAGAACTGTTAGTTACATACAATGATAAAACTTAGCCTCAAAACATACTTCCTGGCCTCTATAGGCTATACAAAAAACCTACCATGGGTTCTGAATGAATCATTTTATATATAAATTTTGGTATTTCTGTTTAAAAAATCAGTTTCACTACTTTCTAGTCACATGCTCTATGTATTTTTTTAAAGATATTGAAAAATTGATGTCAAGTATCATGCAGTGAAATCAAACCAATACACTTGATACTCCTTTGTGATGAACATTATATTCTGAAATACTACTTTAAAGTGAAACTTGTGGATTGCCTAAAAAAGAGAATCCAGTCTGAGATGCTGTCCTTTCCTACAAGATACTCATTCAGCCAGTGACATACTTGACCGAATTTTTTGAGTTTTGTTCTCTATGTGAGCCAGTTTAATTGGCCACAGCCTCCTGAGACTAAGTATTCATCCTTAAAAACAATTGGGAGCATACAGGAGCCTTGAGAGTGCCATAAATAGAACAGTGCATTTGAAGGACCATGGAAACTGGTAGAGTAGGGTCCTGGCTCCTGTAGCAGCCATAAAAATAGCTGAGCCAACAAACTGCCATACCTTCTTTTGAACATAAGCTGGAAGTTAGAGAATCTGGAAGACAATTTGGTAGAGTTCTATAAAAACCTTGGCTTATAAGAAAACAACTAAAGGGAAATGGTAAAGGGAGTGAAATGATCCTGTCCCTTGGATTGCAAACCACAGTCCACTTGGCCAGATTTGGATTTTCATCTATTGCCCAGCTGGTGAACAGTTCAAAACTATTTTAGGTCATGTGATCCCATGGCAGCCAATTGGGTGGTTTGGCAGAAAACAACATAGTAAATTTCTATTCACACAAATTGTACGCATACTGCATTTGTCCATGTGCATTGTCTGCTTGTCTATATTGATGATAACATATCCACATAGATGGATGGATAAATTGTGGGTATAGGTCCATACCTGGATATTTATACACAGCAATTATGTACTTTGATTCCTTCTAGGAAACAGAATGGTAGGAATAATCTAGTTAAATCAGTTTCTATGGGGATTTTTTTACTCCTTTTTTCATATTTCCTCTAGTTGTAAAAATTACAGTGATTACACATCATAAAGCCTATCTGTAATAAAACGCATCAGCTGGCCAAGGTTTTCATCGCTCACTCAATAATCCATTAATACAGCAACGCTGCCCAGGCATCTTTATAATACCAACTCGGAGGTAATTTTAATCAGCTAGACCAGCTGGTATTTAACAGCAGCTGCTGGAGACGCCACAAATATACTCAATAGCTGACATCTTTATTTGCAGTTTTTCAAGGGGAGAAGAGATTCTCCTGTGGTTACTTGTATTAAGCATTTAAAAGAAGGTGTAAAGTATACAGGGGTTTATACCTAAATGAGAAGGGGAAGGGATTAATGGTAAAACAAAGGTGATAAATTCTGTCAGGAGGAGAGGTTTGTGAATGAAGAAACTGCTTAGATGAATAAGAATACATCGGCTTTGGGTGGACTTCAGACCTTTTTCCCAGTTGTGTTTATACTGATCTTGGGTATTGATCCCAGCCATGGAAATGCAGTCTGTAGTCAGCTGTACAGCATCCTTATATCCTTCTCTATACTCGATCTGTGGGATTCTTTCCTACACAAAGCTGTGAAAAATTCGATCCTGTGAAAGAGTGATCTGCTCACATGCATGTGGTCTCAGCCACAGCTTGCCATGTCCTTTTTGTTTTTTATGAGTTTATTTTTATTAATGTTCAGTTTTGATATTTTTAAATGAAAAGAATCAGCAGCAATATGTACTGTCTAGTAGTAAATGTAGAATGCCATTTCACACTGGCGTGTATGAGCATGTGTGGGGGAAGTAAGTGTCGGCAACATGAAGTTAACAGTCACAAACCCATTATAAATAAAAATTTAATTACACTTGGGGGAGCTTGGCTTACAAAGCTCAGAAATCCATAATGGAGCCTGCTGGTAATAAATGCCTGATCTGTTTGTTAAACTCCACTGTTCCCATCCCTTTTCTCGTCTTCTTTTATAAAATACCTTGACATCTCCACTGATTAGAAATTGGTAAACAGAGCTGGCTTTCTGATTTTTGAAATATGTTGTCCTTACCTCGTTGGATGAGAATCTTACCTTTTGGTTTGATGAGTAAAAAGGAAGAATTAGAGTAAAGTAGGAAAAGGAATAGCTCTAGTTAGAGAAATAAAAGTCTCACTTGGTCTACATTTACAGATGATGGCTTTGCACACAGATAGCTGTGTATTGCAATGTGTTGGTGATATAAATGTCTGATATTTATATGAACAGAAGTTAAGTGATTTCCATTTTGTGGAAAATTTTTTCTGTCATTTTCTCTAAGACTGTTTTCAAAATTAAAGTCTGTATAAAATTAAAAAATTTTACCCTGGTACTCTTGCTGTAGAAATAATTTTGTTTCTGACTCTTGTAGAGCAATCAAACCTTCTTTTCTTATGCTAATAGTTCTTGCTGGGAGATATGAAGCATTACAAACCCCTAAAAAAGTAAAGTGTATTACAGGCAAAGTGTACTTCTGTACTAAATTAATCAGAGGTTAACAAAATTCATTGCAATACCGAGTCTTTTGCAGGTAGCTTCATTTATCAGTGCCACTGATTCTTTTTCCAGAGCCAAAGAGTGATCTGTCTGTGTTGGACTATGATTGAATACTTAAACTTAAAATCCAGTGACAGAATGGATTACTAAGATAGCAATTTGAATTTTAAAATTACTTAGCAAGCGTTTTTTTTCTGTTATTTCTAGTGAAAACAGTCTGTTTAAGTTTGTTTAGTGTGTTTGACAACAGACAGTTTGATATATTGCTGGGCACAGCGGTAGGTTGGACTTGAGTGGTATTAGCTCTCAGTGTTTTGATTAATGGTAATTGTTTCGATGAAAAGGCATGTTTTACGTACAACTCATAGTTCTGAAAAACAGAAGTCAACTTGCAAGATCCATAATTACTATTCTGAGTTAGCATATAAAAAGGGCCAGAAGAACCTGCTGGAGTAGCACAGTAGGATTTTTTTTCTCTTTGCTTTGTATTGTGGTTACAGACTGTTCTTTATGTCAGAATATAATTCTTCTATTACTTATCTTTTGTTCAATATTTGAAGTTGATTTATGACACATTTCTGTGTCCCATAATTGAGTTTGAATCTGTACCAGGGTGAAATTTCACCTGTCTCTACAGTTGACTGTAAAAGGAACCCAAATCAACCCAGTATGGTATAGATTTAAAAAGTTTTTTAAATTTTTTTTCTGGTCTTGCTCTCTTATTTTGAAAGAATGCAATTTAGCAAACAATTAGAAAGCTTATTTTAACACTTCCAAGATTTGTATTGCCTTTATTTTAAATAAAACATTTCACATATCATTAGTGTACACAAACCCAGGAAAAAATAAAAGGTTATTTTTCACTTGGAGAAAATAAAACATGTGCTTAAGGACCAAGTTTTTGTCAGTTTGGAAGCTGTCAGAATAACCCCTTATAACATCTTTCATTCAGACACGTAGGTCTGTATACATGTGTGAAATAAATGTACATACACATATCTGTCCACCAAATGCATAATGCTGTGCATTTAGGTTATCAGTATGCAGAAACTGATTTTAAGTGATTGCCCTTACCGTTAGGATAAACAAAGAAAAACCACCTTCACGTAAGGACTTGGGAAGGAAGTGGGAGAAAATGCCCTTAACCATATTTAACTACCCTTATTTTAAGATGGTGAGAAATTCTGTAGGTGGGAGGTAGTGCTAGGGGATTTTTTTCTTCTTCTTTTCCTTTCTTCCTACTAAAGAAAGAACTAGGTAATACAGTAAATATAATCAGAATTTTTAAAAAGTGGTATGAATGGCCACTGTGTGTGTGAAGCCACGGTTGAGAATTAATACTTGCACAACCTTTCCCTACTTATTTTTTTAAGAAGCATAGAAATTTTAAGTCTATTGGGTAATTTCCTAGATACTATCCAGGAAACTTAGTATGTTATTTAAAAAATAATAGCCCTCCCTGACAGGAGCAGGATTTTAGGTTTATATTAATATTAGAGCTTTGGCATACATATTAGCACATATCTCCTGTATAGCTTTTAGATAAGCCGTATTCTTTAACATGTTTGGGGGAAAGGAAGAGGAAGTGAAATCTGCAGTGCAGAAACTTGTGCTGTTACTGACGGTTTATATCTAAAAGGGAATGATCCTGCTCTGTAGTAGCCTGGATTGAAATGCTATTTGTCAGGTTGCTTATTCCCAGCAAAATTAAAATTAATAAAAGGTTGTCTAATGCATACCTAAGCCTTTGACACCAAAATAAATATAATTTAAAAAAAATGATTTCCTCGTGGTTAACAACCATGTGTCATTGTGGCATCTTTTATTGAAAGGAACTTTATTTAAGTAGCATAAACTTGTTGGATGGGCTTCAATTAAATGATGATTTGTTAATGCAAATGTGTAGCGAATGACTGGTAGTACATCTGTCTCTTCATCCATAGGCCATTACTGTGCAGCATTAGCACATGATTGTAAAAAACGAGAAATCATTATATGCAGGTAGTACATATTCAATCAATTCTGACCTTATGTCTCTGGCGAAATAAAAAAAGTATATAATGTAAATGATATTTAACCTGAATAACAAAAAGTGGCTCTTCCACTCCCTGTGACTCAGTCTGTTAGGTGATTTGAGGTGACTGCTGTTTGGGATTGATGATTATGGTGGCCCAGTGGGGAAGGGCCATCACTTTAACCCTTTGTCATTCCTCCCATGCACTTTTCCAGCCCAAATTATATTTTAAGTTCTATTTTCCTTTTTTTTTTTCCTCTTCATTTTTGTTTCTTTTAGAAAGTGGTTTGTGGGATAGTGGTGAGAAATGGGCACTGATGACCACCAGCATGAGCATGTTAAGCAAGCAGTGACAATTAATACAACAAAAAATGGTACAATTAGCTTCAGCTCCATAAGTGTCTAATGAGCCATTTGTCAGTCTTTTGCTGAAATAAACTACTCTATCTTAATTCTCCACTCTTGCAGCAAATAAATAAAAGTTATGAAACACCCGGGCACCAATAAAATATAATTTATTTCACGGGGCATGACAGAACTCTTTACATGTCTAAAATGAACATGTTATTTACAAATGACTTGTGATACTCATATAAACCATGGATGTGTGTGCTAACTGCTTTCATTATAGAGATATGCATTTTTTTTCTGATTGTTTAATCATTTAAACGTATCATTACTCCTAAAGGCATGTGAGTTAAAGTGACTCCTCCTGGTGTGATTAACTCATGAGGCCAAAAAGAACCTCAGAAATGAGCTACTCTGCAGCTGAAGACATTAAGAATTTACTGGAAAGGACAAAACAGTAATTTTCATTTGGGAACCTCTCAGCTCTCTGCTGATTATCTTCCTGCCCTCATTTATTTTTAGGAACCCCAATCTCTTGAAAGTTTTCATCATCACTATACATCAGTCAAACAAAACAACATTGTAAGCTTCTTTCACTTGTATTTTGTACTAAGTTAAAAGCTGTCATCTCATCACACTGTGAAAATGTGAATTGAAAATTCACATGGAAAATTTGAAGTATCACCCAAATGAAGCCCAGATATTTTCTTTTTTTTTTCACAGTATAATCTTATTTTAAGCCCAGATATTTTCAAAATAATAATTAGTTGTTTTAATCAGAGGAAGAATACACAAACAGTTTTCCAGAATAGCATACGCTATGGTTCTTCAGTCTAGTCCCTAACCCAGACAGCATCTAGCATCATCTCGAAGATTGTTATAAATGCAGATTCTGCAGTCCCTATTGAATCAAAAACTGTGACGGGGTCCAGGAATCTCTTTTAACAAGCTCAGCAAGTGATTCTGACGTCTGCTAAAGTTTGTGAGCCACTGCTGTGTAGTGATAGAGTAATTGAAGCAAAAATAAACATTGTAAGACATTTATGAATCCCTGATGTACACATAGAACCCAAAAGAAAGCAGACAACTTTCAGCTTCAAATAATTTCCATGAGATCCAGTCCATCTCATTCCAACTCCTCTTGGTCACTTTACTGCTAACTCCCCCTGCCCCCTTTCTTTTTCTCTTTTTTATACATATCCATTTTGCAAAATTATCTTAGTAGAGTTTTCAGGCAAATTCCAAGTTACTTTGCCTGTTAATTACTACTAACCAAATGTTTCTGTCTAGCAATTTAGGAATACTAGTATTTGATGGTTAGTATTTTGTTTCACCTTTTCCTTTTAAAATTATTTCAAAGCTATTAATAGTCCTCTTAAAATAAAGAAAACAGCGTTCTGTCAGTGGCAGCCTGGGTGAATCCATGAAGGAGTAGGCAGGTATCCCTGGAAGGAATGGGTCATGTACCCCAAAATGGCTGATGGAGATCATTAGGACTTGATGCTTTACACCTGTAGCCTGAATAATGGGCTATTGTTGCCAGTAGCTGTAGATTGACCCCAAGAATGAAATTGAGTCTAAAGTAGAGAGTGGCAAGTGAAATCAGAAAAAAAGATGGCCAGGAAGGATTTTACTAAAAGTGAACTAGAACCAATGATAATTATGGGTGGTTCTGTTTCAAAGTCATTTGTATACCCCGTGGTACTCAAAGTGTGGTCCATCAGTCAGCAGCACTGCATCACCTGGAAGCTTGGTAGAAATGTGGAAGCTCAGGTCCTGTACCAAGCTAGCCTACTGACCAAGAATTCACATTTTAGAAAGATTCTCAGGATATTTGCATGCACATTAAAAATAGAGAATCACTTGCTTAGTATGTTAGCAGGCAGGGGATTGGATCAAAGATTGATAGTGAAGGCAAACAGTTAAGTAATGTCACACTTTTATATGAAGACGAATTCTCTATGACTGCGGTTGTTCCGAGGGGATTTTCAACAAATACACAGAACTATTGCTGCTGTAGGAGGAATTATTTTATTGGCCTGACCACTTGATTTTGGAATAAATCCAATATGGAAATATGAAACTTGATTAATTATCTTTTAATTTAAATTTTAGTTGTCTCCTCTCCAGACAAGTTAAGGTGATATAAATGTGAAAGGTGCAATAATCAAAGGATAACTTAGTTTTATTTTATTTTTTTTTTTAATTTTTTTTTTTTTTAACGTTTATTTATCTTTGAGACAGAGAGAGACAGAGCGTGAACAGGGGAGGGGCAGAGAGAGAGGGAGACACAGAATCTGAAACAGGCTCCAGGCTCTGAGCTGTCAGCACAGAGCCTGACGCGGGGCTCGAACTCACAGACCGTGAGATCATGACCTGAGCCGAAGTCGGACGCTAAACCGACTGAGCCACCCAGGCGCCCCGATAACTTAGTTTTAAATCTAAACTCTAAACATTCTGAGCTTAGACTTTCTTAATTTGATTTTTTAAAAGTGATAGAAGTGTTCAGATTTTGATATTTTTAAAACTCTGTTGCCTTATCTCAGAAGGTTAAAGAAAAAGAGGTGAGTTTATTATTACTTTGTTTTTCACAATACCAGAAGAAAGATTTATAATTTTAGTAACTTGTCACACCATTTTCAATTTAATTCAGAGCTGAGAAAAATCCACTTATAGCTAATTTTCAATTATCCATATTAAGAAGAAGCAAGAATAGTTTAAGAAGTGAATATTAAGTAAAATAAATGGATAAGGAGAATTGCAGAAGACTAGGTTATTTGGAATTAAGAAGCTAAACCAAGTTTACTTGGATATAAAATAATCATTTAACAAATGGTGTCAGATGCTTGATCTCACATGCCATCCCAACTCCTCCCTGATGTGTTCAGAGCAAGTATCACTGAGGCTCCAAGATGCTGACTAGCTTACCCAAGTACCCATAGCTGCTACCTAATGGAGCGATGTCTAAAACTTTTATCTTCAGACTTCTGGGCCAAATGTCACCATATTTCAAAAACATAAAACAGAGGGGCGCCTGGGTGGCTCAGTCAGTTAAGCGTCAGACTTCAGCTCAGGTCATGATTTCACAGTTTGTGGGTTCGAGCCCTGCATTGGGCTCTGTGCTGATGGCTCAGAGCCTGGAGCCTGCCTCAGATTCTGTGTCTGCCTCTCTCTCTGACCCTCCCCCACTCACGCTCTGTCTCTCTGTCCTTTCAAAAATAAACATTAAAAAAAATTAAAAAACAAAACAAAACATAAGACAGAAAAACAGCCCTAGGATGTAAAACATCCATGCAAAAGTATATAAATAAAAATGAATTTTAATTGGTGGTTAAATTACATCCATTGTTACCCTGTATAGAAATTAACAGACTGTTCTATGAAACGGAATAGAATGTCCAAAGACAGATGCAAGTGTATGTAAAAATTTGTGTATACCAATAGTAAATAGATACTAAATATGTTCTGTATGCTTACATGTATTAGTGTGTAATTTTTGGAAAATTTATGGAAAAGGATAAATTATTCAGGAAACAGTGTTCAGACAATTACCTGTTTGAGAAAAATTAGGTCCTTATTGCAGTCTGTATACTGAAATTAATCCCATAAAAATTTAAAGGTAAAAAGTAAAACTGCAAAACACTAGAAAAAAATAGCCAAATATTAATTATTCTTGGGTATGGGAGGGCCTTTCTACATGTGATTTCAAAGCAAAAAGAAAATTTAAAAAATGAGATTTTGGTAAATGTTAAAGGTATAGGAGAAAATGCCATCAACTGTAGGACAAACTAGGAAAAATATTTGCAATGATATTACAAAGGATTAATACTGGTAATATGTTAAAATCATCTACAAATAAATAAAACTAATAGCTGAATAAAGAAATAGGCAGATGTATAGATATTTTGATATAGATATGATTATATATGTACATATCTACTAATAGGCATATGAAAACATTTAACTTAGGAATCAAATCCATGCTAATTAAAGCAAACAGTGATAATCATTTGCCTGTTGGATTAACAAAGGTATACACTCTGTTTTGGGAAAGTCTCATGGAAAGGATCAATTTGGTAGTTTGTTTCAAATTCATAAAACTGCAAATAACCTTTACCCTCAGTTCCATTACTAGGGATTTATTCAAAGGAAATAATTAATGACATACAGAAATTTTGCCTTAAAGTTTTTTTGGCCAGATTATTTATGATACTGAAGAATTTTATAAATGTCTAGAATAGAAGACTAGTTCAATAGATAGCAGTGTATCTGTACAGTGGAATACTATTCAGCCATTTTAAATCATTCTTTAGGGATAAGTATTTGTTGACACAGAAAAAGATTATAATATAGACATATTGTGGACATATTCTTATTATAAAATAAATGTATTTATGTCTTATCTGTGCATAGAGATAGAATTGGAAAGCCAGAAACCAAGATTATATGTGGGTTATGAGATTATGGGTATCTTTTTTATTTTCTTTCTGCTTATACTTTTATTTTCTGGCTTTTATGAAACAGATATAGATGACTTATGTAATAAGGAAAATTAATTTTAATAAGGTCAACCTTGATGTTAGATAGTATGTAGAAAAATACATAAAATTAATTATTTTAAATGTAGATTGAACATTTCCCTTTAATTTAGCACTTTTTATGTGCTGGTGACAAGTTTAGAAATATAGCTCGAGGAATTCATCATGGGGTGTAGAAGTTAGTCCTGTAAATAAAAGGCATGTAAATCTGAAAGATTTGTGTAGTAATGAAGGTATATCTTCTGGTAATTAAGAAGAATGGCTATCTGTACTTCATGATAGTCAGAAGGCAGATTAAGCAAGAAGAGCTATTTGAGAAAGGTTTTGAAGAAGTTCCCCAAATCCAGGGAAGAGGCAGAGCATTTCTGTCATGTGTAAAAGTGGTAGAGAAAACATTACTTTGTAGTCTGCAGTTAGGAAAGACTAAAATATGGGCTGCGTATAAGGAAGTGTCCAAAAATGAGTCTCAGAAGATAGGATTTTAGATGCCATACTAAAAGTTCTTCAGATAAGCAGTGCAGGTTAGAAAGAGCTCTCTGGCAGAAAAATGGGCCGAAATAGGATGGCAACAGGGAGACACAAAACTGATGAAATGTCAGGCAGGGAAGATAAGGTGTTTGGCAGTGGTGTGACAGAGGGAAAGGTAACTACAACTCAGAGAATGATGTATCTTGGCCCTCAAGGATTGGAGACTGGAGAGGGTGGGCTTTAGAGGCTGGAGCCTTTAACTGTTCTCCCGGATACAGGAGGAGGGAGGTTGGGGCGGGAGAGGGTACAGTGATGAGTTCTGGACCAGAGAAATCAGGGTTAAGCTGCCTGTTCAAATCTCTGTATCTGCTACAGTTCTGTATCATGACTTCTGACTGCAGTGCTCAGCTTGAATAATCATTTTACAAATTATTGGTAATATTCTGTTAATTTCCTCCCAGATACTTGGCTTCATTTAAATGTGGTGCTTTAAAGGTTTTACTACATTTAAATGCCATTTATTAGAAGTCACTGTAGAAGAGTGATTAAGAGTGTGAGTCAGCCTGCCTGGAATTGAAGTCACTCTACCACTTCCGCTGTGCGACCTTGCAGAAGAGTAATTTGCACCTCTCGGCTGCAGTTTCACATCTGCAGAATGGGCATAATACCTGTAAAGAGTTCAGAATTAAATGCAGTGCTATAGGTAAAGCCCTCAGCATAGTAATCGCTCAAATAAATGTCAGCCAGTGTTATTACAACTTAAGACAAAATTTTTTTAGGCAAATACAGTTTTATAATGGAATATATAAAATATTTACACACTTTTCTAAAAATGATTACTGTAATATCTTCACTATGCAAAACTATGGGAATTTTGTGACTATGAACTTGACATTTTCAGACTTGAAGTTGCCTGGGCCGGTGTCTGTAGTTAAGGAGTTTATCTACAAGGTGGTGATCCAGTGGGGACCACTTCAATTAGCAAAGGAGCAGCAGGAAGGACTGGAGCTATGGGGCTGATAGAAGAAGGAATTCGCTTATTTCATAAATATTTATGAATTAGATAGAATCGCTGAGATCACTGGGAAGGAAGCTGGTTCCCCTCTGTCACTGACTCCAGACTCTTTATGATGGTTTATCCTACACTCTTCCTAATCCCGCTGCTCTTTCAGCTCTTCAAGGACTGTGGAGACTCCAGAGGGCAACATTCCAAAGTCTTCTGAATGTGTTGACCTTTCCATTCTCAGTTTCCTAATATGAAATGAGAGCTGCTTTTGTTAAAGTTACAGTGACATGCTTAGCCTGTACTTTCTTCTTGCCAAATGTACGCTTTCTCCATCTGCTTCCTCTAAATGAGATATTAGCATCGTGGCCAGTGAATTCTTAACCTCTCAGAGGCCTCGGGGATGCCTAGCCCTTCAGCATGACTGCACCCCAGCAGTGCTGCTGCCACGTCCCTGCTTGTGCTGGCGGCTGGAAATAGATGAGAACCACTTCTGTGTGGATCTCAGACTCTGGGTTGACTGAAGGCCCCATTTGTCCCAATGTGGTTATTCAGGGTACGGGAGCCTAGACTTTTTGATGTTCCTTACTGTAAACTTCTGAAACCGACAGTTTGCAAGCAAGCTGGCTAGCCCTTTCATGTGGTGACCCATTCTCAGCGTGGCAAGGACCCAAGCATGAGATGAAAACATAGCTGCTAGCAACTGTTTCAAGGTTTTCTCTTTTAAACATCAAATAAATAAGTAAACAGCGTTCTACTTTTCATTCTCACGTTAACAGTAGTTTTCATCTTAAATGTGAAGTTTGTTTTCCTTAACTGAGCTTTTTAGTCTTCTGCAAGGCCCTTCGTTATTTCCTCTCTGGCATTAACTTTAGGTACTGACCACTATCTTTGTTTATTCTTCCTTAAAATAATCTCCTTGCCTGTGATCAAAAGGATCATCTCCTTCATTCTCTTAGGTAAATTCATTGCAAATGTCATGCAGAATATTAGAAGTGGTAAATTTTCAGCTGTAGAGTGTGCGTGTGTACATGTGTGTACCTCTGGAAAGCCTTTTTAATGCCCCTTTTGTAGATTTCTGTATCAGTATATAAAGATCAATTTCTCGGAATTACTAACCATGGGAATATGTGGGGAAACATTGATGACCACTTATTATTGGTCAAATTCTTTCCTTCAAGTAGTTTGTTTTGCCACACAAGTCACTAAATGGTTTTTCAGAAAAAGCTTAGCTTGATGGGTCGTCACATAAGCTATTTGACATTTGTCCCCAGTCAGACCGGATGCCACATGAAAAATTTACTCAGGCAAGAAGCTCCTAGGAATAAACAGTTCTCTAGTGTTGCTCACAGGGGACTCGGCAAGGTGAGCGGAACTTCAACTTGTCACGGATGCACTGTTCTGACAAACATAAGTAGATGCTAATGGCTAAATCGTGACAGAATAAAGTCCCACAACCATATGGCTAATTGCCACAACAATATCTTCAGTGTTATTAATCAAGTTTTCATAGTGTGCCATGATAATTGGAATAATTAGAAACAGCATAGGCAATGCTTGTCTCTACCACACATTTTGCAGGCAGGGACCTCAAATAACCACACTTGCACATCCAATACTGTATTGTTTAATGCTGTCTTTTCTTCAGAAATACTTTGGTTAATGAATTAATCGCTTGCCATTGGTGTCTTTTGTGTGAGCTTCTGTAGGGGCACAAGTATCTGAATGAAACCATTAAACCCCCGTGTATATGTGTACACAGGCAATATTCATTTAAGGCAGGAGTAGAAATCTGCCCATCTTGGATCTTATAGTTTGAAAGATGAATTCATTGTACGCTAATTTGGATGATGGACATTCATTTTTTGGTCATGTATTTCCCGTTTTCGCTAATTTAGTTAAGAAAACGAGGAATTAGAAAGCAGTTGAATAAATTACAAGATATAAGTATTTGCATAATTTGTTTCAGACAACGACTACATGGTAGTGCTCCCAAAATTAATTATTTTGAACATGTCTTTCAATTATGGATGAAGTAAATATTACCGTCTCTAATACCACAATTGAAACTTATATTTTCGTGTTGCTAATATTGAAATATACTCAACTTCAGTCACTCATAAACTGATATTCACTCCTTCATCTTAAGAGTGGAATGAGAATTCATTTGTGTTTGACACAATGGTCTAATTAAGAGGGCTTCTTGGATTGCTTTGCTTTTGTGAAGAGGCGAGTGGACAGGAAAGGCAGAAGATTGATGATAGCCCGCACCTTGGTGGTGCAGAAGCATTTAGGCAAACAGATGAAGGGAAATGGCTGCTCTTGGTATCTGTTACTAACAGCTTCTCTAATAATTTTTCAATATATAAATAATCGTAGTTTTGAATTCTGCACCATCTCGATGTTTGGTTTTCTTGCTGTTTTTTGTCCCATTGCTAGATTCCTTACCAAAAACAAGTCTAACTGCATTTTTCTAGAATTTTAGAATCACTGGTGTCTTCGGTTAAAAAGTATCCCCCAAACTCCCCTAATAAAAATAACTAATTAGAAATATTATTTCACTGTAACTTTAGAATTACTAAGCCAAAAACTGTTGCTTCCGTAAATCCTGAACTCCGCAAAATTTAAAATCACTGTGTTTCTCAGTCTCTCTTATTTAAATGAGTCCACTTTCTTCCTGCCTCCCTTTGCTTCTCTATAGATAGAGTCGGAGGCATATGGTAGAGACTGTATTAGGCAAATTGGAAATTAGACCTAAGAAAGCAAAAAAATGTGATTTTTTTTTCAATCAACTTAACTGCTGATTATTTATTCACTTTATGGATAAAATTATTTAGACCTTCTACTTCTTTCTTCTACTTTATGTCTTCTGACTGTTCAGTAGTAGATAGAGTTCAGAAGGGGAAAAATGAAACTATTCATTTTGGTGCTCATTAACAGTTATAAAAAATGGGTGTAGAGGAAGATTTATACTAATGTCTAAAATGACGCTTGGATTATATGTAGATTTTATTCATTCATGTCCTGCTTTTGTGCTCTTCATTTAAACTGCAAGATTATCCTTTGTATCAACCGAGATGCTTTTGGCTGCAAGTTATATAAAACTCTACCTCGAACTGGCTCAAGCAGTTTAAGGAATTTAATTATTTAACATAGCTGAAGTCTAGAGGTACTGTGACTCAAGAGGCTCAATTAAAGATTCAAGTTTTTTCTGTATCTCCACTGTGTTAACCTCGTCATCAGCTTCTTAGGACTCGTTCTCTTGTAATCACAAATTATTTGGGGGCTGCAGTCCTCCTTGTTTTAGCGCAGCAGGAGCGAGAGAATGAAACCATTCATCTAATACTAAACAACAGTTTCTTTCAGCCCCGTTGGACCAGATTAGATCATGTGCCTACCCCAGACCAAGAACAGTTGCTGAGGGGAAAGCTGTTTACCTTAGGCTAATTGGGGTCTGCCTTTAGAGCAGCAGTTCTTAAATTGTAGCCTCTGGACCAGCAGTGTCAACATCCCCCCTGGAAACTTGTTAGAAATGAAAGTTCTTGAGTTCTACCTCAAACCCACTGAATCAGAAACTCTCGGGGTGAGGCCCAGCCATCTGTGTTCTTTAAAACCCTCCGGATAATTCTGGTGCTCGCTGTGTTTGAGAATCACTGACCCTACAGCAAGGGATGCTGTCAGCTTCCTTCTGAGTACTGTTGGGGAGACCTGCACGGCTGAACTAAATCAAGTTCATTTAGGAAGGAAGAAGGCCAGGATAGATTATGGTAGGCAGTCACCCTCCCTATACTTCAATAAGGTATAAAATAATAAAAATAAGATGTAAAATAATAAAAGAAACAAAATGTAAGTTCCTCTTTTGCAAAACTGTTTATGAGTGATGTGCTCTACATCATTTATAATGAAACTCAACTGTACCAAATTCTTTTCCTGTCAGATGTGGCAGACAGTACTGTTCACCCACCTAAAACTCATTCGCCCTTTCTTCCTTGCTAAAATAACTTCGGTGTAGACTTTGTTGGATTTTTCTGTTGCTTTTTAATTATGCCATCCCCACATTCAGGTGTGCAGCGGGACACAGTTCTGACCACTCATTTAATTTCCAGTCAGCTGCTGGGGAGGCAGGTCAAAGGTTTGCTTTCCAACACAGGCCCCACCCTTCTCATAACTTTCTCTCTGCTGTAGGATGGCTGTAGGACGCAGCCGCCACTCTGCATCTATGAGCCGCCATCTGCCAAAGAGAAATTGCAGAACTTCTAGCTACACGAGACAAAAACAAACTTTATATTTCAGACACTGTTTCAATTTTTCTTACTTCGAACCGAATGCAATCTTGACTGATTAAGTACCATAGTAGAATTATTTACATAAAGGAGAAATAGGTAGCTTTACGGTCTCTAAATTCTTAACTCTGTTTTCTCCACCTTTCTGCTGATCAACAAATCATTAAAGCCCTTGGCACGGAGACCAAGCCCACATGCTTTAGGCTTGAATCTCCCCTCTCCATACCATACTAACTGTCTTTCACAAGTTATAGAACTTCTCTGAGCCATCGTTTCCTCACATGCAAAATGGGACTAATAATACTTCTTTTGACTAAAGGGATAAAATACTTCTTTTGACTAAAGGGATAAAAAATAAACAGCTATCCAACTTTAGCTCCATGCCTGACACATTATAAACTCTGAAAAATAGTGGTATGTTCTGTTGAAGCTAAATGAAGATGAAAATGATTTATATCTGTAAATATTATCCTGTTCAGCAGCATAGGAATGAGGTCATAGGAAACAAGAAATCAGCATGAGCCTTATTTTGTTGCAATACTTATTTGGGCATTTTATTAGCAGCTTATAAAATTCTTTTTAGAAGCTCACTGTGCCAAAATAAGACCTCCAGTAAGTATGAATATGCATTTTGTTTCTTCTGTCTAGAGAACACCTCAGTTCTTTTTCTTTGGTGAGAATCATCACTTAAATTCTTCAATATAATAGTTGAAATCCATCCTACATAACTTGATATTCCTTAAGATTCAAACTGAATTCAGTATAGACCTCTTAAAGCATAGATTGTTGCCCAAGTTTTTCACTTTAGCAGGTAAGACCCACGCCTATTTAATTTGTGTTCTACAAGACTTAAGACAGTGAAATGTGCAAGTGGGCATTACTGATAACTTTCTGCTGGTAGGGAAAATGGAGCACTTGTCACCGAGGAATGATTTTCTATATTCTCAGTCTGGGACTTGTGGCTGTACTAGACTGTACTTGCCTTTTTTGCAAGTTTAGGGTAATTATTGCACTGCTGCTCTGACCACCTGAAGGATCCAATTAGATAGTGAATGGATCAGGGCAAAAGTTTTCAGCATTAGGCAAACATCAACTCAAAGATAACACTTATACACATATTGCAATCTTCATCAAACTTAGTAAATGCCCCATGTCAGATAAAACTATAACTTGCCAAGGTATTTTTAGTAATGCAGTCCGTTAAAATAATTAGCCAAATTAATATTTACCATTTTCAAAATGATCTTATAAGAAATGATTGCTTTCCTTATCTTTGGGGTATATGTACTTAGATTTTCAGGCTTAGACCAAATTTAAATCTCTGTTATCTTATTTTGATTAAAGGGTACGTGGAAAATTGATTTTATAAAGGTTTTAGTATTATTTCTAAGCTGACTAGCTTATCTGCGCTTTATCTGTAGATTTCCCCCCCCTAAAATTGAATGCAGTGTTTGCTTTAAATACACAAAATCAGATCTCTTTGGAAGGAATATAAAAAAATTACCAACTGCAATTACTCGTTTTAATATCAGGCTCAGAAGAGCTTGAGATGTTCGAAGGAAAAAGTAGGAAGTTTCTCTCTTGTTCTGAATTCCTTCAGTACAATTCTATAGAAATATGAAAGCCATAAGTTTATATAGAAATTTATACCAAAAGCTGACTTACTGAGGGCTCAGTGTTTGGATTTAGCTAGATCTTGAAGTGAAAGACCAGATCTCACAATCTAAGGGATGAGAAAGGTGTTATTTCCCCTTGTAAATGAGGTTATATTTAAGAAGAAATGGCCTTTCTTTAAAGATACCAATTAAGAAATAGGAAGAGGCTTCAGTTTTGCAGTCAAGCAGTCCTAGGTTGTAATCTTGACCGCATGATTTTCATAGCTCTGTAACCTTGGGTGAGTTCCTTAAATATCTTTGAGTTGTAACTGCTTCACCTGTAAAATGGAGACATATGATTATCTCTTAGAATTGAGGTAAATATGAGAGAAAATGACATACAATATTCAAAACAAGTGTCTTCAGTAAATGTTAGTTCTCCTATGAGCCATCAAACTCTGTACATATTCCAAGAATTAACAGCCATTTGAATTTGTAAAGCTGATTTAGATGATAAGTAGAAAATATTCCCTCTGTCTTCCAGGTGGCTCATAAAGTCAGCTTCTCTATAAAACAGGAAGTACCTAACTCCACCCTCCACAGTTATTCCTCTACCTCCTCACCTCCAGCTTCCTACTTTCATGGGCACGTCCGGAATCTATTTCCAGTGCTTGGACCGCCTCAAAAACTTCCACCTCAAACATGCCCCTACTCTCTGACTTGTCTTCTTCACTCCTTCATTATCCTGTCTGCAACCCCAGCTGGACATCCAATTCATATACCCCACTGCTTATTCATTGTCGTTTATTCCACTAATATCCTTGATTCCCCAGTTCATTCTATGCTCCCTCATTTTGATTCCTCCCTTGTATTTACTCCCAACACTCTTGCCCTTTCCTACCTGTGTTATTTGACTAGTAAAACCCAAAGCCTACTAGTGTTACAAGTGAGCAGCTAAAAGTGATAAGAAAAACAGCCATGCTTAACTGAAGTCACTTTCTCTAGCTTCAGGTGGGCCCTCAGTATTGCCTACCAACTCTGCTGTATTTACTGTCGTCTTTTTTTTTTTAATGTTTGTTTATTTTGCGAGAGAGAGAGAGAGCAAGTAAGGGAGGGGCAGGAAGAGAGGGAGAGAGAGAATCCCAAGCAGGCCCCACACTGTTGGCACAGAGCCCAATGTGGGGCTTGAGCTCATGAACCGCATGAGCATAACCTGAGCTGGAATCAAGAGTTGGACACTTAACCAATGAGCCACCCAGGCACCCCTCTGGACTTCTTACACATACAACACTTTTCTCCAACCCCCTTGCTTCTTTTTTCATTGAGAACATAGAAGGGAACTTTCTCACATTCCAACAAGCAGATTCTTCTGTCTTCTTGCATTATCTCCCAGCTCCCCTCTAAGACTAACCTTTAGCTCTGCGCTCAGGCACTGAGTCCTGCTGGCTTCTGCACAAAGAATGTGTTCCTGTAGTTACATCCCTTTATTTCTGTAGTATCAATTTCCCCATCTATTGTATTATTTCTAGCATTTGGACATGCTGTAACTCTTTTATCTGAAGGACTAGGAAATAAACATAAAACACCCCACCTTGAACACACATCCCTCCCCAGCTATTTCCTGTTGCTCACTACTCATTACACCAAAACTGTTTACACAAAGTGCAGAGCGGCAGCACAATCCCATTTCTTCGAGTCTCTTAAAAACCCACTACTCCCAGGCTGCCCCTACCCCACCCCATTCCACCTATCCACATGCATCCCCATGTTGCTAAATATAGTGGTCAATTTTCTTTCCTTTTTTTTCTCAGCTCCTCATCTTTGAAATCGTTGGTTTTTTCCTGTCTCTTGAAATACCTTTTTTTCTGGCTTTCCAGAATACCCCATTACATAATATCCTACTTCCACTGGCTGTTTCTTCTCCATCTTTTTCATTCGCTCGTTGTCCTCTTCCTGACTGCCAAATGTTTGCACGGTCCAGGACTCAATCCTTAGACCTTTTCTTTTCTCTTCCCCTAGGTGACTGCTGGGTTTGACCAGCAAACCCCAGGGGCAGCGGATGACAGATTACTCCAGATTCTTGAATCAGAGAAAGGAGAGGACAAGGGGGCCAAGCGCTCTAGTGGCAATGGCCCCAAGTAAAGCTCTTCTCCAGTTTTTATTGAGAATCTTATCAGTACAATTCAAGGGGTGCAGGGGAAAGGAATGTGTAGTTTCAAAAGCGGCAACAGAGCATACTCAAAAATTATTGGGGAATCAGTACAATCAGGGTAATGATGTGCAGGCATACGTCACAGGGGCAGTGTATATGTCATAAGAAGGGGGTTGTTTTACTACTTTAGATTAAGCATTTACAGAGTGGGAAAATGTGTTGACCACAGGCAAGGTCAGGCTGTCTTTAGCCTGGACATTTCACAGGAGACCCAGTTTTCCTGGTCTGCTTTGCTGCTTCTCAACCAGCCATTTGCCAAGCTGCAAACATTCCTTATTTAAATCTTAGACAGCCAGGCTCTATGAGCTCCCAGAAGTGACCTTACAAGTCCTGGGGCTTTAAATTTCATTTCTAAGTGCATGACTCCCAAATGTGTATCTCTGGTCTTGGATTCTCCTCTTCTGAGGTCTCAACTCATGTATCTTAGCTGCCTAACCATCACTTGGAAATCCACAAGACTCTGACTTGCCATGTCCAAAGCCACTTTCTCGATTTTCTCCTGAAAACTGCTCTGCTTTCTCTCTGCTTCCATCTATAAATAAAATGACACCAACCTCCAACCCATGCTCACCCAAAACCTGGGAATTGTATGTATTCCTTCATTTCCCTCTCATCCCCTTCCACCAGCACATCACAGTGGTTCTATCTTTAAAAGAACCAAAATCTCTCCGGTTGTTTTCAATTCCAGTGGACTACTTTACCCTAGTCCAGGTTTGCTTTCCTTTCGCATATAGACTATTGCAAATGCCCCCTACCTGGCCTCCCCGTTGTTGTCCTCCTCTCCCTACGCTCTTTTCTCCACACACACAGCAGCAGGAGTGGCCCATTTTAAACAGAAATCAAATTCTAACAATTTCCCACTGAAAAGCCTCCAAGAATATCCTATCTGTCTTAGTCCATTGGGGCTGTTATGAGGGACTACCATAGACTAGGTGGCTTATAAACAACAGAAATGTATTTCTCACAGTTCTGGAGGCTAGGAAGTCCAAGATCAAAGCATTGGCAGATTTGTTGTTTGGTGAAGTCCAGCCTCCTGGTTCATACATGGCTTCCTTTCCACCCCCACCCCACCCCATGTCTTCATATAGCAGAAAGGGGTAAGTTGCTCTCTAGGGTCTCTTTCATAAGGACACTAATCCCATTCATGAGGGCAGAACTAATTATCTCCTAAAAGCCCCACTTCCAAATACCATGCCATCAGGTGTTAGGATTTAACGTATGAATTTTGTGGGGACACACGTATTCAATGCATAGTACCATTACACCTGGAACAGCACCCACAGCCAATCCTTGATGGTCTGTAAGGTCCTACATGACTCCTAGTCACCTTTCCTACTTCTTCTGGTCACACTAGTCTCCTTGCTGTTCTCAGATGAGTCAAGTTTGTTCCTACCATGGAGCCTTTGCACATGCTGTTTACTCCTTCACTGTCCCCACTCCGAGATTTTCCCACGGCTTATTCCCTTACTTCATTTGTAGTTCGTTATCCCTTTACCTACTTTATTTTTCTTAATAGCACTGATGATTTATTATGTATTTATTTGTTTACATTCTAAGTGTCCCACTACAGTACAGCATAAGCTCCAGGAAGGCAAGGACTTTATCTTGTACATTGATATGTCCCCAGGACCTAGAATAGGCTCTGACATGTATAATATGTTCTTGAGTTTATTTGTGAATGAATAGATTACATTTTCCTTTAAAAAAAAAGTTCTCTGGTATAAAAATCATTAAGTATTTGATGAGCATCTGCAGTGTGGAGGGTATAATAAGAGGAAGAACAGTAGAGACAGACACAGAAGACCTAGACACAGAGTTCTGTGTCATCACAGAAGCTGGGGAAGAAGAAGGTTGCCAGATGTTGGGTTTTGTTGATAGAGACTGAATGTTAAAGAATGTGAGAAAAGTACTACAAGAGATTAAAGAATTAGTGGATGGAGAGGAAATGGAAGTTAAGAAGGAGTTACAACTTTGTTGCACCTGAACAGTGATTAGAGGGCTGGAGCTGGAAGGTTGGTACGGAGGGAGATGTGGGTGTGGTGGGGAGGAGCCTTGCTAATCCAGTAAGGAGTTTGAACTCTGTCCTCAAGCAAGTGACTAAAGGATTATAAGCAGGGGGGGTCCCACGGTCAGATTTTAATGGCAGGAGCACATTCGCGGCATGGTATGGAGAGAGGACTGCAGAGAGGCCAGGCTGGGGATAGACGAGCAATGCAGTCAAATGGGCCAAAGGTGATGATGGCTAGACTGAAAAAGAGGAAAAAAGGGTAGATCAGAAAGTGTAAGATGGTATTTATTAGATGGTGAGGAAGATGCAAGGTGAAATGAACAGACAGGAGTTAGATAATATTCTAATTATTGGTTTGATGGTGGGTGGGAAGATGGGGAGAAGTTCTGCGTTGAGGCTACTGAATAGGAACTGTGGCCGCATATTGAGAATGAAGGTTGGAAATGGCAGATTGGGAGGTTTGAGGACATCAAAGAGAAATTGAAAGAGGTGCTGTAGTGAAACTGAGAGTGACTGACTAGGAGCAGCTTGAGAAAATGCCAGGGAGGGCTGAGGCACTACCGAGATTGAGAAACTGGCTTTATACTGGGAACTATGTTTAGAAGGTTGCTCGGAAACATGGATGGAACTGGAGAGTATTATGCTAAGTGAAATAAGTCAGGCAGAGAAAGACAGATAGCATATGTTTTCACTCATATCTGGATCCTGAGAAACTTAACAGAAGATCATGGGGGAGGGGAAGGGGGAAAATAAGTCACAGAGAGGGAAGGAGGCAAACCGTAAGAGACTCTTAAATTACTGAGAACAAACTGAGGGTTGATGGGGGGGGGGGAGGGGAAAGTGGGTGATGGGCATTGAGGAGGACACCTGTTGGGATGAGCACTGGGTGTTGTATGGAAACCAATTTGACAATAAATTATATAAAAAAATAAATAGAAATAAATAACATAAAAAAAAAAAAAGATTGCTCTGAGCAACCTGTCACCTACCTCCATGCCTACAGATGGGACAGAAGGGTGATATATAAAAGGCTTCAAGTAATAGACCATAAATTCTAAACTGGACAGGAATAGAGATAGGAGGAGAGGCCTGATAGATGGAGTTCAGAATGTCTAGGGCCTAGAACTTGTCAGCGGTGGGATGGGGTGACTGGAAGATGGTCAGGGTCAAATGGGAGAAGTGTCTGGGCTGCTGCGTTTTAGTCACATCCCTGGGCTGTTTCTTTAAATGAAGAAGGAGTAGTAATTTGTAGTGGAAATACCCTGCCAGTATTCCCAAGTTTCTCCTAAAATGCTTTGTATCTATTGCCAATGATAAAGAATAGAGAAAATAAATGCTGTGTTTTATCAAAGACTGGAAATTCACAAGGTGAGAGGATGAAGCCTGACCAAATCCAAAGCACTAGTTCTTATCTTTGAAATGTTTATTCCTGGGCCCCAGCCTGCATATTTAGGAAGTAGGGCCAAGGATCTAGGGACTGTGAAACAAAGAAAAAGTGCAGGCAAGAGGTAGCATGGGAAAATCACTGGACATAGTAGTCAGGAGACCACTTTCTGGAGCCACTTCCGTGATTTTAACTATCCCTTTTTATGTTCATAAATCTAAGATCTATTTTTGTGACCCATTTTCTAAAATTGAGTTTATAATTACTTGTATGGTGTTTTGCAGGTTGTGTTTTTTGTTGTTGTTGTATTTTATCCTCCATGAGGTCAAGGGTCATATTTTATTTTTGCATGTTTGTGCTTCCACAATAAAGTAATTATTGACTAGGAGTAAAACCACAAAATTTCCATAAAATTAAGGTAATCGAGAAGCTCCTACTAAAAAATTACCAGTTTTAGGTCACCTAGCCTGTCAAGGTATAACATGTGTACATATTGCTTATTTGTTCCTTTGCACCAAAGCTGAGTATTTCCCCATTATTTATGCCTAGTGTAGTTCTCTGTAAAGTGTGTTTGTTATATAAGCTCATTTATGTTGATGGATGGCTTGGTGGAGACTTAGAACAATGATTCTGAAATGATCATCAAGTTATCCCTACGGATGTTATAAAGGACCTAAGGATGGTGTCTCCCATAATTAATATGATGTAATTCTAGCAGCAGAAATGTATGCCATCCCCTGGCTATGGCTTTTCGTGGCATGGGGTGGTGCTTAGAGGAGTTTCAGTCCATTCCTGAAGAGTCAGGAAGCATCTCTCTGGTACCTGTCTAAGTCTTTCCCCTCCCCTCTCTGTCCTCAGTGTTATCCACTCAACATGTCTTTATGAAAATCGCCTTTTCCTCATCCCTTGAACTTAATGATATTATAAACAAATGATACCAAATCATTTGTACCAAATGTCTGATAGACATAATTCTAGTACTTGTGGATCCATACTTGAAACCCCCAAATTTTATTGATTGTATACAGTTTTTTGAGATTTTTTAGTTGGGGAAGTTTTCTTAATACAACTTTGTTATTCTGGGTCTCCATTTCATGACCTCACCTTGTGTTGTAGAGAATAACTCATATTTTAGAAAGTAATTGAAGCTAGCAGTTCGGCGTTGCAAACTCTTGAGGAGCAGTAGGGCATAAGGAGGGAGGAGTGCTGTACCATAGGGCAGGAGATTTAGAAGTGAGTCCCAGTCCTACAGCTGTCTCACTGTGTAACTAAACAAGTCACTTCACTTCTCAGTTTCCTCATTTGCCTGTTTGCCACTGGCATGCCAGATGATTGCGGGTGGATAATCTATGGCACGTTAGGTCAGTAGGGAAACAACAGAGTGCAATCACTGATGGTCATCTAGCTGGAAGAAGCAGTTCTTAGTAATAGATATAAAAGCAATTATCATTTCCTACCTGGATTATCTGTAGTGCGTGTTGACAAAGACAGGACTAGAAGATCTTTAAAGTCACGTCCAGTTCTAATATACCATGGTTCTAAACTAGATGTATAAAAATGGTTAAGGATGTATAGCCAAGCACTGGTTTTATAGTAGTGGGGAAAAAAAGCAACAAAGAAAATCCCCTGCCTTTATGGAACTTCTATTATAATGGAGGAGATAGACAGTAAATGTGAAATATGGATTATGTCAAGGAATACTAAGTGCTATGGAGAAAAGTAGGTAGGGAAAGGATCTGAAGAGTACTGGGGGACTTAAGAGTTGCAATTTTTAATTGGATGAGATAGTAACTGAGATAGTAACATTTGAGTAAAGACCTGAAGTAGGGATGGTAGCAGGCCATGCATATCTCTTGGGGATGAGCCTCAGGGCAGATGATACTGCAAGTACCAATGTCCTGGAGCAGGCCTATGTCTGATGTGCTCAAAGAATAGCAAAGAAGCCAATGAGACTGAAGCAGCAAAAGCAGGACAGTAGTGAGAAATGAAGCCAGAGAGCACAACCAGATTGTTTAAGGTCTTGAAAACCACTTTAAGGACAGGCTTTTCTTTTTTTTTCCCTGAGATGATATGCCAGAGAAATTTAAGCAGAAGCATGACATCATCTGACTTTCCTTTTTAAAGGATTACCTTAGAATCAGTGATGAGAATGGAAGACAAGGGCAAAAGCAGGGAAGTCAGTTAAGAAGCTATTGAAATTAATAATCATTTTCCACCAAAAGTAATTTTCTACCAGATAAGCTCCACGAGGACAGAGATTTTTGTCTGTTTTGATTACTGCCATAACCTCACCATTTATAATTGTAGTTGGCATATATTAGGCTCTCAAATATTTTTTAATTACATGAAAGACTAATTTTAAAAATTAAATGTTTGGGGGACACCTGGGTGCCTCAGTCTTTTGAGCATCCAACTCTCGATTTCTGCTCAGGTCATGATCCCAGGGTCATGGGATCAAGACCATCAGGCTCTCCACTGAGTGTGGAGCCTGCTTGGGATTCTCCCTCTCTCTCTCTCTCTCTCTCCCTCTCTCCCTCTCTCTCCCTCTCTCTCCCTCTCTCTCCCTCTCTCTCCCTCTCTCTCCCTCTCTCTCCCTCTCTCTCCCTCTCTCTCCCTCTCTCTCCCTCTCTCTCCCTCTCCCTCTCTCTCCCTCTCTCTCCCTCTCCCTCCCTCTCCCTCTCTCTCCCTCTCTCTCCCTCTCTCTCCCTCTCTCTCCCTCTCTCTCCCTCTCTCTCCCTCTCTCTCCCTCTCCCTCCCTCTCCCTCCCTCTCTCTCTCTCTCTCTCTCCCTCCCTCTCCCTCCCTCTCTCTCTCTCTCTCTCTCCCTCCCTCCCTCCCTCCCTCCCTCCCTCCCTCTCTCCCTCTCCCTCTCCCTCTCCCTCTCCCTCTCCCTCTCCCTCTCCCTCTCCCTCTCCCTCTCCCTCTCCCCCCTGACCCTGCCCTTCTCCACACAAGCATGCTCCAAGCTCTCAAATAAAAATTTTAAAAATTAAATGTTTGGTGAGTTAAGGTGAAAGAGGATGGTGGTAGCTGCAAAGTAAAGTTGGTAACAAGACGAAAGACCAGGGTGCTATCAGCAAAGTTGGTGACAAATGGTCAGATTATGAATATATTCTGAGGTGTAAAACTCATAGGATTTGCCGATAGACTAAATGTGGGGTATGAGAGGAAAATAAATCAAGGAAGATTCCCAGATTGCTGGCCTCTGAGCAATTCGAAGGGTGGAGTTGCTATTTGATGAGTTGGGCAAAGTGGTGAGAGGATTAGAAGTTTGGCATTGGGTGTTTCTAGTTTGAGATGACTTTAAATATTAGAATGGAAAGGTTCTGGTTCCAGGTAAAAGAGAGCAAGCACACTGTACTCTGGGTCCCACTGCATGCAGCTGGAAAAGCCTATCAGGATGAATGAAATAGCCATGTGAAAATTCTGGGAGGGAAATAAAATAGGCACAGTGGAAAAGCCCAGAATTTGAAGAAGCACCAAAGTGGCAGTTAATGTGCCATTTCCCGCCCTCTGGTGTCCCCAGAGGTGGAACTCAGCTCTGCTCTAGTTGATTAGTTATTTCACCTTTTCTCTTTGTAAGTGTTTTGAATATCAGAACAAATTTTCCCCTAGATTCTGTAAAGTATTTCTTCGTGCGTCGTACCTGTTTATATTTTCATGGAATTGTTTAATCTTCCTTATATTTCCTCCTTACACGTTACATTCCTAGTTCTCTAAAAAACGAGTACAGTCACACAGAACTGATCTATTCTGCCATTTTTCCCACTTGCTTGACACTAAATACTAAACTTAGATTTTTAAAAACATTACTTATTGACTTACCTTTTTGTTATTTGATTGATTGCTTAGCATTAAACATCTTTGTAACTTAATTTGCCTGTATCTTTTTTTTAAGTCAAGTTTTTTCTAGTTTGACAAATACAATCATTTGCTTTTTAAGTCAGTATGTAGAAGTGATCCTTCAATTCAAAAGTTTCTCTTATACCCCCCTGTAGTCATTGCCTCCCTCAACCCTAGTCCCTGGCAACCACTGACACATTTAGTCTCTATAGTTTCGCTTTTTTCCAGAATTTCATATAAATGAAATCATGCAGTATGTAGCTTTTTAAGTCTGGTTTCTTTTACTAACCTTAAGACATTTAAGATTCACTCATGTTGCCTGTATCAGTAGCCTATTGCTTTTAGTGACTGAGTAGTATTGCCATGTTTGGATGTACCATAGTTTATCCTTATACCAGTTGAAGGACACTGGGTTTTTCCAGTTTGGAGCGGTTATGAATGAAAGTACTAGAACTATTTATGTGTTGCTGTTCATGTGAACATGTCTTTCTCTTGGATAAATACCAAGGGAATGGACACTGATTTGTTTGGTAAGTATATATTTAACTTTATAAGAAACTGCTACGTGGTTTTCAAACTGCTTTCCAAAATTACCGCTATTCTGTTTTGTATTCGCACTAGTAGTGGATGAGGATTTCAGTTGTTTTGTATCCTTGTCACCACTTAGTTTTGTCATTTTAAAACTCCATTCCAGTGGGTATGTAGTGGTATCTCATTGTGGCTGTAGTTTGCATTTCCCTAATAATTAGTCATGTTGAGCATCTTTTCATATATTTATTATTTATCTCTCTTTGGTGAAGTCTGCAGTTTTTAGAGGTGGGGTGTTTATTATGGCTGAGTTATGAGAATTATTTGAATATTTCAGAAATAAATCCTTTTTCACATATATATTTCATATTTTCTCCCAGTGTGTTGCCTGTGTTTTCATTTTCTTAACAGTGTCCTTCAGAGATAATTTTTAATTTCAATAAAGTCCAATTTATCAGTTTTTTCTTTTATGATTTTTCCGTAGCCTAAGAATTCTTTGCATACAACAACATCCCAAAATTTTATCCTACTTATTTTCTAGACATTTTATAGGTTTTGTACTTAGACCTATTATCCATTTTAAGTTAACTTTTGTGTGTAGTATGAAATATAGGTCCAGGGTTCATTGTTTTTTAGCAGATGTGCAATTATTTGGATACCATTTGTGATTGTGTCACGGTTGAATTTCCTTGACATCCTTAGCAAAAATCAATTGACCATATATGTGTAAGTCTATTTCCAAACTCTCTGTTCTGTTCCATTGATCTAGGGGTCTTTTACCAATACTATGTTGTCTTCATTCCTTGATTCCTTTATAGTAACTCCAGAAATCATGTAGCATGGGTCTTCTAACTTTGCTTTTCTTTTTAAAATTGTTTTGGCTATTCTTAATTCTTTGCTTTTCCATTCATATTTTTATTTTTATTTTATTAAAAAAATTTTTTTAACGTTTATTTTTGAGACAGAGAGAGAGCATGAGCAGGGGAGGGGCAGAGAGAAAGGGAGACACAGAATCCGAAGCAGGCTCTAGGCTCCGAGCCATCGGTACAGATGACGTGGGGCTTGAACTCGTCAACCGCGAGATCGTGACCTGAGCCGAAGTCGGATGTTCAACCTACTGAGCCACCCAGGCGCCCCGCTTTTCCATTCATATTTTTAAATTGACTTGTAATTTCACCAAAAATCTTTCTGGGATTTGATTAGCATTGCATCAAATCTATAAAGTCAATTTTAGGAAAACAGACATCGTAACAGTATTGACACTTCCAGTCAATAGACATGGTATATCTTTCCATTTATCTAGGTCTTTGTAGATTTCTCTCATCATTTTTAAATTGATAGCTTTCAGCGTATAAGTATTTTACTTACTATATTCATCCCTAAATATTTTGTGAGGTGTTTTTTTTTTTGGTGCTAATTGTAAAGATGCTGCTACTTTTAATTTCAGTTTCTAGTTGTTCATTCCCAGTAAGTAAAAATATAATTGATTTTGGTATATTGACCTTTTCATCTTATATCATTCTAAAGTCACTTATTAGTTTAAGAAGATTTTCTGTACATTGTTTGGGATTTTGTAGAAAATTGTGTCTTCTGCACTTACAGATAATTTTATTTCTTCCTTTCTAACCTTTTTTATATAGCTGAATATGATTTGCTAATATCTTGTTAAAGGTTTTTTTCATACTTATGTTCATGGTGATATTGATCCTCTGTTTTCTAATGGAGTCTTTGTTTGGCTTTGGGATCCCAGTAATGCTGACCTCATGGGAATTCCTACTGAATTTTTTTTTTCAGGATGAAAAATTTTATTTTTTCAGGATGAGTTTATGTAAAATTGGTATTATTCCTTTCTGGATATGTTTAATTGTAGGTGAAAATTTCCTGTTTCTTCACATGATTTGTATTTTTTAAATTAAATCTTGCACATTTTAAATGTTATGTTGTTGAATTTCTGAATTTTGTGATCTTCCTTTAAAGAAATGTTGAGCTTACTTTTTGATAGTCTGTTAAATGACTTGGATCATCTTGATCTTTTTGATGCTTGTTTTTAGGCTTTTTAAAAAATACAGTTCTAATGTATCCTCTATCCAAGGGCCTGCACTTTAGGATTTCTACTGAATTTCCCATGTGTACATCAATCTCTCTCCAGTCTGTCCAGTCAGAACTTGAACATTTCCTGACCTCAAAACCCTCCTGCAATCTTTATGCTCCCCAGTTCTTTCTCTGATAGTTTTTCTTTGCTGGGCCTGCAAGAGGTTTGTCCTAATCATGTACAGTTTAGTATTCAGCACAGACCTCCTGTGCAGGCTTCTGGAGTTCTTTATATAGCTTCCTCCTTTAAAGGTAACATGTCCTGCAAATGTCCCACAGCCTCTGATCTCTGTTTTCTCAACCCAGTAAGATCAATCCATTCTGTTTTGGGTTTCCCCTTTTTGCTAT
Organism: Panthera onca; assembly: GCF_046562875.1. Lineage (NCBI taxonomy): Eukaryota > Metazoa > Chordata > Mammalia > Carnivora > Felidae > Panthera > Panthera onca. The sequence continues at coordinate 134,492,652 of NC_138347.1, read as the reverse complement.
ATGCTCTCAAAAATGCTTCCAGGAAGAAACCCAGGTATCACAGAGTTTCCACTTTCCCCACCGCCTACACTTAGGTCAGAATTACAATGCTGTGCTGCACTGCCTGCTTTCTAATATTTCATGCTTCATATATTTTATCCAGTTTTATGTGTACTATACGTTATCCCATCATGGTGTGAAAAGGAAGTCATACCTAATTTTAAAAATAAAATTAAATAAAATCAACTCTATTCTAAGAAAATAACTCCTAGAGCAAAGGAAACAAAGAGATTGAAAATAAAACAATTTTCACATATGTAATAAGGAAAAACACAAAAATGAATTATAGTAATAATCAGACAAAGTGAATTTAAAGCACTAAATAGGATTGAATGAGATAAATGAGAGCACTTTATAGTGAAAAAGTGTACAATTCACAATAAAGACCCTTCTTTAATCATTGTACACCCCCCCAAAAGAAAAAAAAAATGATTTTATTATGTAACACCTTCAGGAAATAAAAGAAGACATACATAGAAATGAAATAGTAATAAATGACTAGTACTTCTCCCCATTCACAGTAAAATCGGCCAACTCACTATAAAGGAGGGATGTAGAGAACCTAACTATTCACATTTAATAGGTCAGATAGATCTGAGGGATATATATCAAAGTCTGTGTACTATTAACAGAATTAAATGAATGCATCAACATAATATTTATCTTTACAGTAGCCATAAACAAAAATGTCAGTAAATTTCACATAGTAGAAAAGGTATAAGTTGCATTCTTTGGCAACAAAACTTGAAATTGATAACAAAAAAAGAAAACAACCCCCAGTGAAAACCTATGACAAAATATGAAAACTCTCTTTATTATTGTCCTAAAAGGAACTGTGAACTGAAATTGCATAATTTCTAGAAAAAAATGATAAAGTCTGTTGATCAGAACCTATTGATTTTGATGAAAACAATACTCTTAGAAGTTCTTAGCCTGATACTAAAAATTTTAGTTTAAATTACTAAACAAAAAGGAATTAAGATATGTGAATTAGACATTTGTCTCTAGTAATGAGGAAAATAACATGAAAATATATCTAAAGAACACAAAAGGAAGGAATTAAAAGTAAAAGTGGTGGTGAATTAATAAGAAAACATAAATGACAGAACTAATACATGAAGGAACTGCTTATTTGGGGGGGAGAGAAATAATAAACATCTTAACATAGTTTGTATGGTTTGAAATAATAATGTAGACAAATATAATACATGCACAAATTAAAAATAGATTATCAAAGGTACAAATATGTCAAAAGGTACAGATTCCCAGTTGTAAAATGAATCAAGTCTTGGGAATACAATGTATAGCATGGTGATAATAATAATACTGTATTGCATATTTGAAAGTAGCTAAAGACTAGATCTTTAAAGTTCTTATCACAAGAAAAAATAATTCTGTAACTGGTGACAGATATTAACTGGATTTATTATGGTGATGATTTTGCAATATATGCAAGTATTGAATCATTACACTGTGTACCTGAAACTAATATGTTAGATCAGTTATACCTCAATATAAAACAATTTTTTAATTGTAAAAATAATTTTTAAAAAATATACATTCAAGTATAGCCAGCAATGGTTGGGGGTAAAAGAATCATTAGCCCCATCCACTGTTAAAAATGTGTTATAAAAATATCATAATTATAATAATTTAGAATTGGCACATAATTAGACTTGTTGGTAAAATAGAGAATCTGAAATGAACCCTTAATACATAGGGGAATTTAGCATATGATAAAAAGAGAATTTCAGTTCAGTGGGAAAACAATGGATTATTCAGTAATACAGTTTTGAGAACTAACTAGCTATTTGGTAAACCACGAAACTAAATATTTTTGCACCATAACAAATGCCAGATGGATCAGTGATATAAACAAAACTGGAATAAAATTATTGTTTTTATATTCTTAGGTGGAGAAATAAAAACCCCATAAACCATAAAGAAAAAGCTTGGTAAATTTGACAACACTATAATAAAATTTCTGCCTGAGTAAAGAGCTCTCCCTATATTCTGAAAAACATGGAAAAAGTTAGGGGGTCACTAAAACTTCCTTGATAACCTGGTAGTTTTTGGGCCCAGGACTATATCCTCTTACATACTTTTAGAGTAGTGGCTCTCAAACTTGAACTTGCATCAGAATCACCTAGAGGGCTTGTTCAAATACAAATTGCTGGGCCCTGTGCAGAATTTCTGACTTAGTCGGGATAGGGTGGGTGAGGTTTAAGGATTTGCAGTTTGAACAAATTCCCAGGTAATGCTAATGCTACTGGTCTGGGACCATAACTTTAAAAACCTCTGTGTTACCATGTTCCCAAATTCCCCCCATTTTCTTCTGAGATCACTCAGTACTGGTCTTTGCAATCAAATAGTTCTAAAGCAAACTAAAGTGTCAAGGATGATATGCAGTAAGCAAGCAGTTTGCTTCTTCCCATGATATTCTTACAAGCACAAAGACCTATATGGCGATACTTTATGCAGTCTCATGTATAATAAGAAAGGAAGAAATCTAAATGCCCCCAAATAAAATAATGGTTAAATCATGATGCATCCACTCACTGGAATGCTATGTAATCATTAAAAACAAGAAGGTATTTCTATAAATGATCTCCATTTTGGAATGATCTCCATTTTAACAATCATATTGTTAAATTAAAAAGTATGTTGTACAGTGTGTTCCTGTATGTTTTCTTTTAAGTTTTTATTTATTTATTTATTTTGAGAGAATGAGAGAGAACAAGCAAGGGAGACACAGAGAAAGAGGGAGATAGAGGATCCAAAGCAGAGAGCCTGCTGTGGGGCTCAAACTCACGAACCATGAGATCCTGACCCGAGCCAAAGTCAGATGCTAAACCGACTGAGCCACCCAGGTGCCCCACTGTGTATGTTTTTAAAAGGTGTGTGCAGCATGAAAATGTCTCTGTGTTGGGAAAGAGCATTGGCTACCCTTAGGAAGGTGAGTTTGGAGGGAGAGGATCTGGGACAGGAAGGGAAATGTCTTCTCGTTGCATGTACGATTCCAATTTAAAAATGTCTTTCAGCATTTAAAGAAAAATTACTCTAAATTGACTGAACAATGGTTCTACATAATTTTCATTTAATTCACAGGAAATAAGAGAATTTAGGAGGTGAGAAATATAACAAGACAGGAAACTGTAGTCAGAAAACAATGTTTCAGACTCTGAGATTGCAGATTTGTAGCTTCTCAGCACCAGCACTCAGCCACGGTCCCTGCTAGCTGATGTGGAAAAGAAATGAGTGTTGTTGATGAAAATAAATTTAAAGTATTTTATGTGATGTTTTTGTGCTTCATATTTGAGTTGGTTTACGAGCAGATTAATTTATGATCATATTATATACCATGATGCCCTCAGTAAGCTAGACTTCACTGAGTTTCTGTTCTCTTTGTTAGCCCGATATACAATTCTAGACCTCATAAGTCTTTCTAAAATCGGCTGACCAAAAGTGGCAATTAATTTTTCTTTGTAAGTTCTTAGTTCTTTATAGTTTCCTTAATGAGTTTCCTTGAGAGGAAACACTCTAAATCTTGTAGAATACCATAGCTGTAATCACCACTGTATTGTAGCTGGGTTGCTCATGAAATACCAGATCATGATTCATCAAAATAAGTCCTTCAGAAAGCCCCGTTTCTTCTACTCAGAGAAACGCAGTTATCACACGTATGACAGCAATGGTAGATATTGTGCATCTTGAGTCTTGGAACTTAGTCATTAATGTGGAAAGGTGATTTTTTAAAATATAAATCTGAATTAGATATCCTTTAGGATTTAAAGAGGAGAACTCAAGAGGAGTATAAAAATTTGGGAGGAAAATAAATAAATAAATAAATAAAAATTTGGGAGGGACGCTGATTTAGGATTTAAATAATCATCATGTAAATCTATGGGGTGCTCAGGCTGTGCCATTTGCCTCTGTTGAGGCATCTGTAACATGCAGGGGTCTGCCCTGCCCATTTGAATCCATGATTAGGTACTAGGTGTGAGCCAAGGAGTCACCTATCTGTGAAACATGCAGGAGTTCTCCCACAAGTGACTCAAATGCATATATTTCACTTGGAGAAAAACTGTTTCCAGTGGTTAAAGCTTATTTTTAGATCATATATTTGGTAGTACTTTTAGAAATCAAAATTTAAGTCATAAATGCAAGATATTTGCCATTATCATCAGAAATTGTGTGTTTGTTTTAGAACATTGAGTTGCAGTCTTTGAAGCATAAGGAAACACATTTTCCTTGCTTAAAATATATTTGTCCTTTTTTTAAAAAAAATTATACATGTATAATTGACTGTAAAGTTGTTTGGGCACCAAACTTCAACTATTAGCCACTGAGCTAGGGGTAAAATGGAACAGCCAGCCCCTCTTTAACCCTCTTTTGTTAACCTTTTGCTTCGAATACTAGGGAAAGGTAATTTGTGACAATTGACTTGGGCTTCTGAATTTCTCACCAAAACCACATACCCAAAGTAATGACTGTGGTGGCGCTGACTGCCCTTCACCCTCACTGGTTCCTTCAGGATTTCCCTTTACCTTCCCTGTCTCACGCTGCCCCCTTGTGAGTCATCTGGGCCCCATGCAGATATATTCAACTCTTCATTTGTCTACATTAATGGATAAGAAATAGGGGACATATAATTCCAAATGGTGGATAATCCAAAAACAATTAATACATGGCTTTGGAATGTATTTAGTAGTGTTTTAAATTGTCTTACCTTCCTAATTCTATTTTGCTAATGTTGGATTAGTTTGCGTTCCCTCGACATACCCTGGTTGTGTGGGGGGCTCAGTGGGGGCCAAGAAAAATGCCAAGTGACTGTAGGAACCCAGATTGATAGAACTTTTATTGAATTAGAATTTCACTTTGGATAATTTCCATGTTAATGATTGAAAGTTGTCAGCATATCATCCATCAAAGACTAGCACGATAGCAGCCATATAGTTGAAATTCAAGAAAACATTTGTTAAATGCAGATCTTCAGTGTTTTTCATAGCAGGCTTACTTATGGTCAAACCAGAGCTAGCATAAGCCAGGAGAGGAGGTCAGCGAAGGATGTACATTTCCCTCCCTCCATCCATCCCAACTCCAGCTTCGTGAAGATAAGTATTGTCAAGTCATGGACATTTTCTCCATGTGATGATGGCTTGTAGGCTATTCAACCAGCTGAGCCACACAGATTAACAACTCAGTAGTACAGTCTTAGTCCAGGGACCCCTCAAGAAGGAAGGTATGCTATTCTTTTGAAACGCAAGGAGGTACTTTGAAATAGGCACAAAGAGGTTGTGTATTCCTTTTAGTGGCATGAACAAGGATAAAATGAACAACAATAATATAGAGCATCACTTCTCAATTTAAGGTCCATGGTTCAGCTAAACTCCTGATGTAGTTTGCACATGAGGGGTGTGGTATGTGTGGCTATGTGTGTATTTTTAGGGGAGAGGGTTTGTAAACTTGATTAATTCTAAAAAGGGTCCACAACTCTTCTCTATTATAATATAGAGAATTGAATTTAAGTTTCACTATTTTATACCTTTCATAAAGTTTTGTGAAGAGAGAGAGTATATACCCACTGCCACTACCTCTCAAATTTGTTTCCATTTGAACTTAAGAACTATCTGAGAACTTAATTTTGTGAATTCCCATAACTGCAGCTAGTTCCAGACTGGGCACAGGCATAGGCTGAGAAGCCAAGATTCTGTGTTGAAAGACTGAATATGCAAATGGACAGTGGCCAGACAATATAGGACAATAGAACTCTGACCTGCGTAAGAATCCCAGGAAGCTAAACCATAACCTCTGTGGCAAAATCAGGCCAAAACAGTCAGGACTTGGTCGGTCAATGACTGCCAACTTTCCTGATTTTGCCTGCTTCCAACTCAGGACCAGCCAGAGAATGTCAAATACATATGCTCCCCAAATCAACCACATATGATGCTCCTGTTTTGGTTACTTCACAGCCATACTTAAAACCTTTAGCCAGGCATACCTGAAGCCTTTCCTTTTTCTCACTATAAAGCTTTCTCACTCCACTGACTGCTTTTGATTCTTTGCCAAACACAAGTGATGGTAGCTGATTCCCTTGCTATAGTAAGCTTTGAATAAGTAGCCTCTGCTCAGTTTTATTTGGGTGGTCTTCCTTTATTTCAACTCTGCATTGACATATGAAAGGTTCCAGGAAAACTCCCTTATACTGAAAGCTGTCTTCCACCAGGATGTCATGGAGCTGGTGGTAATGCCATTGGGTGAACATCTCCTAGAGTTTAGCTCTTTATCTTTCCAGAGATAACATACATTTATTTATTTATTCATTCACTCATTCATTTTTATTGAAGTATATTGGATATACAATGTTATATTAGTTTCGTATATACAACATACCAATTCCACCATTCTATACATTACTCATGTGCTCCCCACGGTAAGGGTAGTCACCCATCTGGCACCATACAATGTTATTACAATATTATTGAATATTCCCTATGCTACACTTTAAATCTCTGTGGCTTATTTTCTAACTGGAAGTTACCTCTTAAACCCCTCTTATCTATTTTGCCAATCCCTACACCACCTTCCCCTCTATCAGCCACCAGTTTATTCTTTATATTTAAGAGTCTTTTTGTTGGTTTTATTTGTTAAATTCCACATACAGTGTTCATCTTTTTCTGTGTGACTTACTTCACTTAGCATAACATCCTCTAGGTCCATTCGTGTTATCACAAAAGGCAAGATCTCATGCTTTTTATGACTGAATAATATTCCATTGTGTGTGTGTATGTATCTACAGATATATGTATGATATATCACATCTTTATCCATTCATCTGTTGGTGGGCACTTTTGCTGCTTCCATATCTTGGCTATTATAGATAATTCTGCAATAAACATAGGGGTACCTATATATCTTTCAGAATTAGTGTTTTATTTTCTGTTTTATTTTCATTGGGTTATAATTCCACTCCGTTGTAGAATTACTAGATCATGTGGTATTTCTGTTTTTTAGTTTTTGAGAAACCTCCATACTGTTTTCCACAGCCAGTGCACCAATTTACATTCCCACCAACAGTATAAGCAGGCTTCCTTTTCTCCATATCCTAACCAGCCTTTGTTATTTCTTGTCTTTTTGATATTAGCCATTCTGATAGGTGTGAGGTGGCAGCTCTTTGTGGTTTTGATTTTTGATTTTCATTTTTCTGATTAGTGATGTTAAGCATCTTCTCACGTCTGTTGGCTATATGTATGTCTTCTTTGGAAAAATGTCTGTTCAGGTCCTCTGCCGTTTTTAAATTGGATGATTTGGTTTTGTGGTGTTGAGTTTTATGAGTTCTTTATGTATTCTGGATATTAAGCTCTTATGGGATACATCATTTGCAAATATCTACTGCCATTCAGTAGTTTGCTTTTTTATTTTGTCGATGGTTTCCTTTGCTGTGCAAACACTTTTTACTTTGATGTAGTCCTAATAGTTTATTTTTGCTTTTGTTTCCTTTGCCTGAAGAGACATATCCAGGAATATGTTGCTATGGCTGATGTCCAAGAGATTACTGTTTATGTTTCCTTTTTGGAATTTAGTGGTTTCAGGTCTCATATTTAGGTTCTTAATCCATTTGGGGTTTACTTTTGTCTATAGTATAAGAAAGTGGTTCAGTTTCATTCTTTCGCATGTAGCTCTCCAGTTTTCCCAACATCATTTATTGAAAAGACTATCCTCTCCCCTTTATAAATTCTTTTCATTCTTCCTGTTGTTAATGTCATATATCACATTGATTGGATTATTAAACCACCCTTGCATCCATGGAATAAATCCCATTTGATTGTGGTGAGTGATGCTTGTAATGTATTGCTGAATTTATTTTGTTTGTATTTTGTTGAGGATTTTTGTATCCATGTTCATCAAATATTGGCCTGAAGTTTTGTTGTTGTTGTTGCTGTTGTTTGTTTGTTTTGTTTTTAGTGTCTTTGTCTGATTTTGGTATCAGGGTAATTCTTGCCTTGTAAAATGAGCTTGGAAGCATTCTTTACCCTTCAGTTTTTTGGAATAGTTTAAGAAGAATAGATATTAGCTCTCCTTCAAATGTTTGGTAGAATTTAGCTGTGAAGCCATCTGGTCTGGGACTTTTGTTTGTTGGGAGCTTTTTTATTATCAACTCATTCAGGTTTAGAAGATTGTACATTTCTAGAAGTTTATCCATTTCTTCTAGGGTATCCAGTTTGTTGGCATATAATTTTTCATAATGTTCTTTTACAGTTCTTTATATTTCTGTAGTGTCAGTTATTTCTTCTCCTTCATGTCTGATTTTATTTACTTGTGTCTCTCTTTTTATTGATGAGTCTGGCTAAAGGTTTATCAATTTTATCTTTTCAAAGCACCAGCTTTTGGTTTTTTTGATCTTTTCTATTGTTTTTTAGTCTCTATTTCATGTATTTCCACTCTGATCTTTGTTGTTTCCTTCCTTCTACCAGCTTTGGTCTTTGTTTTGTTTTGTTTTCTAGCTCTTTTAGGTGTAAGGTTAAGTTGTTTATTTGAGGTTTTTGTTTTGTTTTGTTTTTGTTTTTTGTTTTTTGTTTTTTGTTTTTTAATTTCTTGAGGTAGACCTGAATCACTATAAACTTCCTTCTTAGAACTGCTTTTGCCATCTCCCAAAGATTTTGGACCATTGCGTTTTTATTTTATTTTGTATTTTAAATGCATGTTTTTTTCTAAGGACAGATCTGTCTGAGCAAGTTAATTGTACAGAACCTTAGAATGAGAACAGCTCACAGGTGAAGCAGAATAAACACCAAAGAGATGACCATTCAGCCACGCTCCCAGTATTGTACGGCTTCTGCGTGGGAAATGAGAGAATGACCTTTTGGGTCCTGATGGCATTGGGATTCTCTGATTTGAGGACCCACACCCAGGATTGGGCCACTTCCCTCCTGGGCTCTGTCTCTTTGCACTTAGCTAATCAGCCATGTCCTGTCATGTCCCAACTCTCTTACCTCATTAGAACCAATCACAAGAGGCCCAGGAAAGCCATTAGCTCAGGACTAAGCACAGAGGGCCTCAAATTTAGAGTGCTTACTCTGGCTTCAAATGAGATTATATCTATCTATCATAGTAAATTTATGTTTAAAAAACATTGACTTGTAAATGTTAGCATTTAAAATGTCACAATTTTTATAGCCTTGTTTTGGCATTTCTTCATCTTATAATACACTGAGAGTTAAAAAAAAAAAAAAAAAAATCAAAGCAGCTTAGCTTCTCCCAACCTTTGGGAGGCTTCCCTGTCTCTTATGTCTATGTCTCTCCTTTTTATTGGCTAATGTTTTCATAGTGTTTTGTGTGTGTGTGTGGGGGGGGGGGGGTTATGGGGGAATATAGATGTTAACAGAGATAGAATATTAAGAGGTGTTTGGCTCTGGGTGCTTTCGGTCCCAGACAGTAGATGTTTAGTGGTTGTTGATCCAGTGACTGAACACATGAGTAAACTGATTTGAAGACCCAAGTCCAGAACTGAGCTAAGGAGATGCAGAGAGAAACCAGAATTGCCTGTCCTAATTCTCTTACTGTGGCACCCAGATCAGTAGCATCAGCTACTTTAGGGAACAAGTTGAAGATCCAATTATCAGGCCCCACCTGAATCTCAGAATCAGAATGAAAAGTTTGAGTATGAGTTTTAGCAATGTGTGTTTTAATAAGCCCTCCAGGCTAGTCTGATACATGCTAAAGTGTGAGACTACTACTCTAATTAGAAGAGTCATTCAATAGTTTAAGACTTTTCTTCTCCTGGGATAACAATTTATATGAATGCATGGTAGATTTCAGGAGCCTGATAGCTGGCACCTTAAAATGGACAGGAAACAGGAATTTGTCACCTAGACCGCTGCTCTCAAACTTTAATATACACACTGATCCCCTGGAGATCTTATTAAAATGAAGATTCTGGGGCACCTGGGTGGCTCAGTTGGTTAAGCATCCGACTTTGGCTCAGGTCATGATCTCATTGTCCGTGAGTTCGAGCCCCACGTCGGGCTCTGTGCTGACAGCTCAGAGCCTGGAGCCTGTTTCAGATTCTGTGTCTCCCTCTTTCTCTCTCCTCCCCCACTCATGCTCTGTCTCTCTCTTCTCAAAAATAAATAAACATTAAAAAAAATTAAAATGAAGATTCTGATTTCAATAAGATTATATTAGGGGCCTAGGAGTCTGCATTTCTGACAAGCTCCCAGGAGATGATCCTGGTCCTACGATCATACTCAGAGTACCAAGGTTTTCATAGACTATAGGTTCCAGCTCAGAAGCATCTGAGGTATGAGCAAGCAGGGAGTCAGAGCTCAGGAAATGTAGGGGGATGTCCAGGAAGTCTTAGGAGGTCTTGATCAATTCTTACATAGGTGTGATCACTTACTATTTAATGTGTATATCCAGGGATCCCTACAGAGATTAAAAAACAAAACGAAACAAAACTTAGGGAAATGTCTACTTAGCAGCTAGGAAACCTGTGAGAGAACAAGGATGTAGGGTCAAGATCAAGAAGACCCCTGGCTAAGAAGAGCTGACTGGGGAGGAGAATTCATATTAATTTAATAAACTTTGTTAATACCCTACTTTATGTCCAATACCGAATGTCCCCAAGGAGCTTGTGATCTGCTGGAGAAGGGAGAGAAGCCAAACCAAACTACCAGTAACTAACCCTTCAGCTCGAATTTGCTTAGCAGCACCTCACCTCTGGAAAATGTAATTGGGAAGCAGTGACACCAGTAGATAATGGAACTTCCAAACATCCGCCCTGAGTGAAGTACCTGTCCTAGCTTCTGAGCAGCCAGGCAGGGTTAGGGTGACTTGTGGGATCAGGAAGAAGAGAAGGAGGACAGAGCCAGTAAAACCAATCCAGAGGGTGTTTAGAGCAATAGGTAAGAGAGAAGAGGTCAAAAGGAATCCGGCACCACTGCTACCTTTTTGGAATGAATTCAGTCAGACTTTCTTGATGACATATTACCAGCTAACAGACTTGTGGTCTTACCTGTTTCCTGAATTGCATAGATCCTGATATTTTTCCGCTTGGTGCTTTGCCTCATGTCAGTTCTTCCAACAATGTGTGTAAATATATTAGAAGATTTATGCAGAGGAAATTGAAAAGTGTTACTCAGTGAGGTTAAGATCCTATTGGTATTTGAAATGGTCTGTGACAATTAAAAAAAAAAAGTAACACAAGTTTGTTTTTTTTTTAATGAGTTTCAGATTAGGGAGGATAGGAGCAATTATTTTTAGCAATTGTCTGTATGCTCTTTTAGAAGACTGATTTGGTCATAACTTCCTTTCCTGAGGTAAAATGACACAACGAAGGCTATTTACAAACTTTCTAGAAGTAAAAATAGTCTCTAGTATGAATAAAGACTAGTATTCACAGAGCCTAAAATTAATTTTCCCGACATGACCACCAAATGTACATTAATACTTCATGTTGTTCTTACAAGGCAGTAGTGGCTTCCAAGTGATTTTCTCAAGCAGATGCCCAGTAGTACTCACTTGTAGTGGAGCCCAAGTAAGTGATAGGGTAAAAAAAAAAAAGTTCTCAGCAACTTTTACCCCCATAGTCTTCTCAAGGTAGAGCTAAAATTCTAACTCTATACTGGTTGGAATATACAATAGAATTCTCAAAGAGACCACATCCTGTTCATACAACTAAATGTCTATTGAAGTAATACCATCTTTTACTAGCTTTATTTGAATTGCTGGTAAATCACACATCCTAAAATTACTCAGTCCTTGAAATACCATACTTGTAAACCAAATAGCATGTATACATTAAAAAAAAAAGAGGGGGGTGTGGGGGTGCCTGGCTGGCTCAGTTGGCGGAGCATGTGTGGCTCTTGGTCTCAAGGCCGTGAGTTTGAGCCCCACATTGGGAATGGAGCCTACTTAAAAAAAAATTTTAAAGGGGTATATGAGTGTGTGTGTGTGTGTGTGTGTGTGTGTGTGTGTGTGAGAGAGAGAGAGAGAGAGAGAGAGAGAAAATACTCAAAGATTTTATAACCTCTAAACATAAGATAGTCATCTTCTGTGCTCAGCATTCTCGTGAGCATCTTATACCTCTGAAAAACATAGATACACAGCTCTATTTTCCATTCAGACTATTTTTGCAAAGGGTGTATTACAGTTGTTCTGACAAAATGGCTTCAAACATTTGCCAAAGAGAATAAATTATAGTAGGAATGGGTGGTAATTATTAGGAACTTATTCTGGGAATAAGAAACCTTCCTTAATAAAGGGCTATGTACTGCCCTCTGAAAAGAATAGAGGATTTCCCCAAAGTTAAAAATGTACTTTTAACAGTTTGCATACATATCCTGTGGGGGTTAAATTAAGTTTAACATGTTTTCCCAGAAAGCCAAATTCAGTCTGGGTTCAACCCATGGATTACAAGGAGCCCATAGAAAGCACATTTGAGTTGTTTAAAGATAATAACTAACTCAAAGTTTGTGTTCCTTTTACCTTTGAAGCAGAGTTTAATGGGCTTGAAGTATTCAAATCTTTCTGTGACACATGCAGATCCCAAACATTTTTAAGAGGACTGAGTTGAAATAGTACTAGATAAAGAAAAAAAAATTAATAAACAGGCTAAGCAGCTTCCAGTGATGTATTCTGCAGCACTGTTAGAAGAATGTGAAATTGGGAAAAAATGCTTTATTTTGGTTTCCATCTTTTGTCGCTCTTCAAAGAAGTTAGAATTAAAGATGAAAATGCCTTGTGACCCTAATTATAATAACTGTAATATTTGGTTCTGATTTGAAGACTATTTTCACAGAGTTGATGTAAAGGAAAACTCAGGGTAAATTAATTTTAAAAGAACTGAGTACAAAGGAACCCAAATAAGAAGAGCCTCAACTTCTTCAAGGAGCTGCCAACCACAGATAGGAGTACTTGGTTTGCTGTTGTTTTTCTCTGATACTAATACAGAATTTGGATTCTGGGTTTATCCTCTACCAGACATGGGTTATTTAAAAATTAATTAATTACTTTGAAAAGTACAGGTGAACAGAAAGCAAAAAAGCAAAATTAATATCATTAAACAAAAATCTGACTTTGTTCTCTTGTGTTCCAGTATGGTTACCCAGTGCTATCATTTGGTGATCACAGGTTGCTTGAGATGCCTTTATGATGTTTGTTAAATTAAGTCAAATATACCTTTTTTTAATTTTACTTGTTCTTCTAAGCTGGCTATACCTATATCTTACTAAAGGGTCATTAAAGGAAAAAGAAAAGGAAAGGAAGATAGATATGTGTTTCTTTCTGCACGTATAACCTACCTCAGCCATGTTGGATGAAGGCTATGTTTAGTTAAACCTCAAATTGGTCATTTTCATAAACTGCTAAAAAAATGGATTTCTCTTGGTGTTTCCATGGGTCATTCACCAAGCAATAATACCATCAGGAGTTACTGATCCCCTGGGGATAGCAGCTTAATTACACAGAAATTTTAAATGAGAATCGTGTTATAAGAGCAGGCATAGCAACTGTCCTGTCTTTGGGTGGTTTATTATTAAATTTAATACCTCATATGGTCTTTTTTGTTTTTGTAGATTTTAATTCTAAGTCGGTCTGGTAAAATGTGAATTATTGTATTATCAGAAGTGATAAAATGTGTACGATTATGAGCATTGCAATCTGCAGGTGTAACATACCTAAAGCAAGATTAATAGTATCAAGCAATTAAACTGAAGCTATCTTTAAGGGGAAAAGAAAGCCTTAATGCTACCCTTAAGTGTAAATTAAACTCACGCTAAATATTTTTAACTGCAATAAAAGCATGTTAATTTTAGGAGTGACTTCTTTATAAGACCTCATTTCTTCGAGTAAGTTTTCCTTTCTAAGAATACAAAAGCTTACTGAAATAATTTCTGTTGGTAACTCATTCCATAAAGAACGGAATTTTTCCTTGGCTTTTAAGCTCAATGAAGAAAGCCCAAAATAGCACAGGAAATTTTGTATGTGGTGAATATATGTATGAACTAAATCCAGTAGGGATTAAAATGATTAAATTATTGATAAGGTCATTGTTGGTCCCAAAGCATTCCATTAGTCATACAGTACTACTTAAATATTTTGAGAATTTGGCTTTAATTTTCCTATAATCGCATATAAAATAGAGGAAACTGGGTTTGCTTTAATTTTATATCCTTGCATATACAACTTACTAGCAGTCTTATATAAAAGAAACATGCCAGGCATCTAATAATAAATTCTTTTCCTTATGTGTTTCTGTTTTTTTTTTCCACTTCCTGAATTATTTTTATGCCGCCACTAACAAGATCACTGCCTGTACTTTCAATTTAGCTACACCTTTGCCTCTCGGTAGCATGACAGGTGGCTTTGCAGTGAGTTTATCAAGACCTTGGTAAACACTTAGAGCACTTAGCAAAGTGTACAGAGCTCTTTGCAAAGAACTTTCTGGATATCTATCTCTCTCTGTCTCTGTCTCTGTCCCTTTCACACACACACACACACACACACACACACGCATGCACGCATGCGCGCACGCATGCACGTTTTGGTCCTTGCCCTGGAATTATTTAGCAGTGTACTTGGCAAGGTGAAACTTCAAAAATAAAGCACTGTGAAACATTTATAAAGCAGCACATCACAGATTACACATTGAATCTAAAAGTACTGAAGACCTACGTTCTATGCAGTTTTGATGATATGTTTTATTCAATGTAGATTTGTGAGATATTTACAGCTGTCCCTCCTGACAGTGCCACAGCCGAGATGGTTGCATGTAGGCATGAGTGGGGTGTCCTCGCCAAAGCTAAGCTAACATAACCCTAATCAGCAGGAAAGTTGCGTGAGAAGTTTGGGCATTTTGTTACAGAAATAATAGGAATGTATATCTTATTTCTTTAAAAAGAGAGGCTAATTTTTTTTTTCCTTTGGCTCTTGAAGCACCATCTGTGATGAAACTAACAATGCAACTGTCCATAAGAAAATGAGAGGACTGAGCTTTAAGCAAGGGGCAAAGAGATAGTATTGTATTCTCCGTGGTATCTATTAACTTTCCTCAGTTTTTTTTTTCTTTTTTTTGCTAAATGATGTCTGTTATAGCATGATGGATGATGTCAGCTTTTTTCAACAGTCATTTTGCTTTTAATAGGAGATAGCAGGAAAAACACACAGAACATTTTTCCTCTACACATAAGAAGGCTAACGAAAAGTAATGTCTTCCAGGAAATACCAGCCATAGTTATTAAATAGGCTTACTCAAATAAGGAAAGTATTAAAATAACCTCCATGAATGAAAGAAGCAAGTTCAAGGCATAGTACCATTTTATAGGTGTAATTCTTTACAACATTGTGATTGGACAAGTTTATACATTATGCTTATGCTTACCTCAAGTGTAGCTAATGCCATCATATAGGTGTGATTCTTGAATTTTATACTGGCATCCAGATTTGAACCAGGAAGGATCAGTTAAATGTCAGAATTTTATATTTCAAAAATGCCAAAATTTGCCTATCCATCAAACCAGGATAATTCTTATTTATTTTTATTTTTCAGCTTTATTGAAGTATAATTGGCAGATAAAATTATGATATTTAAAGTGTACATTGTAACGATTTGATGTATGTGTACATTGTGAAAGGGTTTTTCCCATCTTGTAAACACATCCATCATCTCACATATTATATTGATTCATTCATTCATTTATTTTTGGTGAGGATATGTTAGTTCTCTTGGCAAATTTTGATTATACAATACAGTGTTATCAACTACAATCAACATGTTACACTTTAGATACAGTTTTTTCATTAATTTTTCTTCCAGTTGTATCAGCTGAATAACTGTAAATGACCACAGTCCAACTGTTTTACTCATTTAATAATACATATATAATTATCAGTTTAAAGATCCTGTTTTTAAACAGGTCGCTAAAATGGTTGAATCCAGGTGCTTTTTGATTTGCTCATTCTCTGGTTCCCCTGATCCTCCTTGTGAGACTCGTTGGTTCTTTGTCATTTCAAGAAGAGCAACTTATTTAATTTAGAGATATTTTTGTACTTCTTAAAATAGTAAATATTGGCATTTGTAATTTGAAAGAGTTAGAAGTGTGTAGAGAAGTAATATTTTTCCTGAAGCCACATAACTACAAATAATATTAGACCAAAAAAAAATATGTATATATATATATTTAGACACCTCATATTAGCAGTGGAGTGAGAATTGAAAGATAGATAAAAATTGTAAATGATACTGTTACACTTTTAAAAAGATAAATGTTACTTAGGCTTTAAATCTTTTTCCTGAAAAATTGAGTATCATAATTTAAGATGTAACTGAAAATACAATTTAATCTGTTGATTAATTTGATAATATGAATGAAACTTAAGTATTTGATCATATGGTTCCTAATAACTGTGATACATATGTGTGATTATACACTATATTGTCACAGCTTTGACTCATCCTTAAATATAATACTCCCTGAAGAAAGTATTTGAATTTTTTGGCGGGGAGGACTCACTTTAACCCCACAGATGGTTATATTTGGTTTCTAATTTTGCAAAGAGGTGATCTCTTTTAACTATTTTTTAAAGAATTTCCTCTGTTCTGTACTATTTGGAATACTCGAAATTTGGAATTTTTGTTTCTTTGTTATGTGCCAGAACCACATAGAATTCTAGCTGAAATTCCCAGAGAAAGTCTTGTGTAAGGAAAGTGTAGCCGTGTTATATAAAATTAGAGGTAAATGGATAAAAGCATATCAAAGTGAATTATTTTAATTTTCTTGTAAGAATTACTTATGAATAGCTTACAGGCATTTATTGAAAGTTTAAAGTATAACTTTTTATGACATATAATTATATACAGACCTTGTTGAGTATTCTTATAAGCTGATTATGTCTACTTATAGCACAGATGTCCCATTTTCCTGGCCATGTATTTTAGAACATCCCTAAAAAGATAACCTCACTGATGAGGTATATCTATTCTAAAGTTAAAAATAAAGTATCACTATTTGTTTTGCTTGAAATAACTATCTATGCTTGACCAAAGTAAAGATACCTGTTTTTCCCACATTTAATTTTAAAATGAATATTTTAAAGAGTGAAATGTGAGAATGCAGTTTTCTGTTTAGCTATAGTTAATTTGTTGTACCTACAATCATTTGCAAAATTCCAGTTAACAACAATAACAACAACAACAATAACAAAATCAGTAGTTTTCATAAAATTTTGGAAAATTCTATTTTTTAATCCTAACCTTACATATGATGTGACTGTCAGACCAGTGTGCATTCATTGTCCTTTTTGCATTTTGAGTTTGGGATTTCTGTTAAATATGAAAGATTTCTACCCTTTTCAAATATTCTGCTAGTGTTTGATACATATAGGAATAAACTTTAATGATTGTGGCCCAGTTATAAAATTACAAAATTGATCTGAAAGCTTGAAACTTGGATTTCACTGTATTATACTTTCAGTATGTAATATTTGCTCAGTGTGATCAGTTAAAAAAATTACAATTTTTTTCACAGTTATAGTAGAAAATGACTCTTCCTTATATTACTCTCAAAAGTACTATTTTCTGAATTTTGGTTTTGTTTCTCTGCAGACGGTGGGTCCGGCTACTGTTTGGACGAGAGTTCCCCCTGCAGGATCTTCTGGTGGTCTGGGATGCCTTGTTTGCAGATGGCCTCAGCCTGAGTTTAGTTGATTACATCTTCATAGCCATGTTACTCTACATCCGAGATGCTTGTAAGTGTTAATGACCTTGCCTACATTCAAGTAGGTGGTCCTGAGTTTTTAAATTGTTTTATCTTTTAAATATATTTTATCTTTTATTCTGAATTACCATACCTACCTTTTTATAGTAGGTAATATATTGAAGTTTCAAAGGAGCATACTAAATATCTTTTTTGTTAGTTAACTATGTACATATTGGGAGATGTGGGTGATTTTATCCTGAGGGAATTGGAATATTCTTCAGAACTATTTTTCCAAAGACTTTACTCCTGCTTTAATCTCCTCATTACACACATTTGTGAAAAGCACATATGAAAAGCCAATATTTCAGATATGTTTAGAGCTCCACCTTCTGACAGGTAGGGAGTATTCAAAGATATTTATCAGGCGATTGGAGCTATTTTTGTAGTATCAACAACTTGCCAATAAAAAATAAATATTACATTTAAAGATATTTTAACTTCTTCTCAGTTATATTTTGGCCAAATGTATTTCTCAGTACATTGCCAAATGGTAGACGTATTCCTATCTCATCAGATCTACCTTGGGATGCTTGCCATAGCTGGAAAGCCAGTGCCTGTCTGTTGTGAGTACTCTTGTAATCTTCAGCTTGAAGAAAATACCAGAGCATGTTTTAAATTTCGAAATACCTCAAATTGTTTCCCTTCTCAGAAAAATAATCACTGTTCACAAAACAAGATTTGTAAGCCAAAGTATAATTAGGAAAGACTGCACAGAGTGATGATTAAATAGGAAATAAACAAAAAAACTATCATAAGAGTAGGACTTTGTCAGCAGAACATAAACTGTTTGGAGTCATTCACGATCTCGACTGTTCCATTGCTTTGTGGCTCTCTTTATTTGCTCACTGAATACCAGTTGTGCCAGATGCTCTTCTTATGCCTCTGGTAACGCTAATAATATTCTTTAAAATTTTAGATTATACTTTTTTAATTCCCCCCAAATTACTTGAATGAATAAGTGACAGGAGCACCACATTTTATCTAAAAATTGTGAGTTTTTTCTGTGCCTTGAAGGTCAAATAGTTTGGGTTTTGACAGACAAAGTGGAAAGTTCCTTCTTTCTGAGTCAGAGCTAATCATAGAAGAACATGGAAATTATAAGAGGTAACATCTGGAAAGTAGAGAAAGATGTTTGGGTAGTGTTGATGGATACTAAATTTTAGGATATTCAATACTACTCTCTCATTTTAAAGTAGTATGAATTTTTTTTTATTTTTTATTTTTTAAAATTTACATCCAAATTAGTTAGCAGTATGAATTTTTGAATGTAAATTAAAAAAAAAAAAAGGAATGAGTTTTACTCTTTTAGAAAAAAATGGTTTGGGATATTTTCACAAAATATTCCAATGCAAACAACTGTTGAAATACATTCTGATTTTCTGTAGTCTTAAACAATTAAGTATTTGCTCTTTTCTTAACTTTGGTGTATCACAACTGTATATTTTGTAATTTAATCATTCTGTCTCCTATGCTGAGATCTACTTTTTGAAATCAATTTCATAAAACAGGTGAATTTTTGGCAGCTGAAGCCCTTACACACTTTCAGTCCATCCACTGATGTTATAAAACATATGCGCACATGTGGAAAAATGCAGGAGTAATGAAGTTGTTTATTCCTTTCAATATTTAGGCCAGTTTATTTTAATTTGCTTGTTTAAATACATAAGAGTGGATGAGATCTCCTAAAAATAGGATGACTATTAAGTTTTAGGGTCATTGCCCTTATGCTCAAGAAGTTTATCAACTAGCAGGAAAGACTGACATAATTAATTTCAAACTAACATATCCAGTGCTGTGGTTGAGGTGTGGATGGGTAGTATGTAAGTTTAAGGGAGAGGTACTCAACTCCCCTCTGGGTCAGCTGTGAGTGACTAGAGAAAATGGTGTAAGTGTCAGCAAGTTAAATAAGGGGATCTGAATTTCAAGTGGAAGGGACAGCATGAACAAATGCTTAAAAGTGAGAAAACAGCTTAATGGGGGAGTGTGTGTGTGTGTGTGTGTGTGTGTGTGTGTGTGTGTGTGTTTGCAGGTAATTTGGTATTAGTGTGCAGATGGAGATTGACAGGTTATGAGACCAAAGAAGTGAACAGGGATAGGATCGTGATGAAAGTCTTTATCCTGTAAATAATAGGGAGCTCCGGAAGGGTTCAGAGCAGAAGCATCATTGTTAGATCACTCTGGCGGCACTGTGGAGAACAGATGTAAAGGAGACAAAAGTAGAAGGAAATCCAGATAAAAGGTTATGACAGTTGTTCAGGGAAAAATGAAAGATTAGAGAAGTCTTCAAAATTAAATCAGCATGTCTTGGTGACTAAATATGGGTGAGGAGGAATAGGAAGTCCAAAATAGTCCCCAGTTTGGGGAGTTGAGTGACTAGGTAATATGTGTAACTTGGCTAGGAAATGAGGATTAGCATGTTTTAAGAATGGAAATGATTAAATTTTGGCCCTACTGATTATGCGATCTGTGAGAAATCATAACCTGAAGATTTGGAAAACAAAGCTCAATGTCAGTATCAAGGCTACAGATTTAGTTTTACAAATGTTTAGTAGGTATGTGTTAGTTAAAACCATAATATTGCATGTGACCTCAGCAGGGTGACCATATATCCCGATTTGTATGGGACAGTCTTGGTTTACACCTGCTAATGAAGAGTAATAATTACTAATACTGCCCTGTTGTACTCTCAAAGACCCTCTGTTAGGATCATAAGAATTACATGGTCAGCCTACCTAAGGTGGGTGCTTATAGAAGGAGAAGATAGACAAAGGTAGAACTCTGCATTTAACATCAGTGTTTAAGGCATCAGAGAAGAAAGGGCTTGTGTTGTAACCTCACAAAACTGTGTTATCTGAGCCAGGGGAGGTAATAGGGGTTGAGAGTGCTGAGTACGGTAAGGTAAAGGGGGAATGTCCATTCACTTGGCCCTGTAGGGGGACAATCATCAGATACCCTTGCCAGAATGGTTTAGCGGAGTGGTAAAGCAGAGGCTGGATTGCGATGGGTTGAAGAGTGACCAGACAGGTAAGAAGTATAAGAGCTTTCTCTATAGTTTTGTTGTTGTTCCCATTGCTTTCTATATGGATTACAGTTTCAACTTTAAAAATCAATAAAAAGGAAAGTATGTAGAGATAGCACATGTAGAGTAATCTTTAAAGACCGCAGAGCAGGGATGAAGAAAGATGTAGGTAGGGGTTAGTGGAGGGACAAGGAAAGTTGGATGGCTGTCTTTAGAATAAGACGAGAGCTCACTGGAGGCTGGAGAGAACCGACTGAGGATTTACTTCTCAACCAGTCTTAAGTTGGTCCCTCAAGGTTCAACACTAGTTTTCCCCCCCTGTTCCATTGATGAGATCTATGAAAAGATAAATTATCCTGTTTACTTGAAGTTTTTGTTTATTGTTTATTCTTCATACCGACTCCCCTAACACCCAGCAAGAGGCCGGATTTTTTCTGTCTTGGTTTCCCTACCATATCCCAGCATCTAGAACAGGGCCTGTTATGTAGTAATCTTGATGAGTATTTTTTGCGTGAAATGATCGAAGAAACAAGGGCTCAGAGGCAATGGAACGGTGTTAGGAGTCCTATGGAACAGGAATAAAAGTTGGTACAGGTCCTGGATGAAGGCACTAGGCAGGTTCCAAAAGTAAACTAGTTGATTGGTGGAGAAGATGGGAAGTGGAGGAATTGCATGTCTGATACAGGAGGAGGCAAGGTTGTCTGCTGTGAGTGAGGCATGGTAGGATTAGGGAGCTTAGGGGAATGCCTGGGGAGTGTGAGAGAGATGGCTGACCATGGACTAGGACAAGCTGGTCTAGCTGTTGAAGATCCTGTCCTGCAGAGACTAATGGTGGGCAATAGAACCAGGCCTCAAGGTTAGGATTTTCGGAGCCACACACTGCAGTCCAGGCATACAAAGGAAGCAGATAATGATCTAGGCTCCAAGCTAGGCCCACATGCAAATGAATTAGGCAGAACTGAAGGGAAGCAAAAGGGTGGAGGGTGTTGAGTGCATTTCTGAGAGAGTGATTTGGAATGTGTAGGGAGGGAAGCATGGCCAGGAAAAGACTGTGGGGAAATCAGAGTATGAAGGGATTCAAGGTAGGGTGTATGAGACTTTAAAGCATCAGAGGTGTGGTCAAACAGAGGATATTGAGCAGTTATGGGTGTGACCCGGATGGTTGGAGTTAGGTAAAGGGAAGGTAAGTAAGTCATTGGAGAGATCAAGAGATTGTACAGGAGGTGGGATTTTTGTTTTGTCCTCTATGGACACTTCACCAAGAATCATGGTAGGAAAAGATGTAGAAGGGAGCACAGCGGGCCAGACTTTAAAAGCCTCAACTAAACGCAGAAGAATGACCAAGAAAACAGCTTTTATTCAGTCATTTATCAAAGAATCAACCATTCAATCAGAATTTACTGAGCGCCTGCTATTTGCTTGCCATCATGGTGCATAGATGGCAGTGATGAAGGAGCATGATGAAGGTTTAGACGTATGGCATGAACTTTTGAGGGAAAGGAGGTTTTATGGTAATATCAGAAGCCATGGCACCCCTCACCTCACTGCTGAAGGTTGCAGAGAGCTGGGTCCAGAGGGAAAGGAGTTTTTCCTCAGAAGAAAAAGATTAAGAGGGAGAGGAATAGCAGAAAGAGGACACAGAACAGGACTGGGCAGTATGCGTGGGAGGCAGTACTAATAAATGAGCTTGCATTTTAGGCCACGGTGAAGGACAAGAGGAAGGTGGACAGTTTGTTCCAAGTGAAACTTTGGTGTCAAGTTTTTATTCTATCTCAGTGGATTCTGAATCATGATGCACTGCCTGGGGCATCCAGAGTGATGATGTTCAGTTATTGCTAGTAGTTTCAAGCCCATTCATTCAAAAAATCCTAAATGAATTCCACTACCTGAGGCTATGGGCATTGCACGCATTCTTTTGGAGCTGTAGGTGATAGAGTTGTAGCTCAAAGAATGGTGCGCTTGGGGAAACTAAAAGAGCCTTCCGCCAGTGACGGCAGCTCCCTAGGGGTTCAGTGCAGGACTTCAAAGGGCCTGTGATCATCCTGATGCTGTGCAAAACATTGTGAACATGTGCGTTTCCCTGGGCCAGAGGCATATAATTTACATCATCTTCTTAAAAGGATATATAACCTAAAAAATGGTTAAGATTCACTGCATCTAGTCTAAAATCCTGATTTTACAAGCACTGATAATGAGGCCTGAAGATATATTGAAGTCCTAACCTCTGGTACCTCAGAATATGACCTTTTTGGAAATAGCTTGTTGCAGATATAATTAGTTAAGATCAGGTTGTATTGGAAGAGGGTGGGCCTGTAGTGCAATATGACTAGTGTCCTTATAAGAAAAAGCAAATTTAAGGGCACCTGGGTGGCTCAGGCGGTTAAGCGTTGGACTTCAGCTCAGGACATGATCTCACGGTTCGTGGGTTCAAGCCCCATGTTGGGCTCTGTGCTGACAGCTTAGAACCTGGAGCCTACTTCAGAGTCTGTGTGTCCCTATCTCTCTGCCCCTCTCCCACTTGTGCTCTCCCTCTCTGTCTGTGAAAAATAAATAAGCATTAAAAAAATTTAAAAAGAAGAAAAAGAAAAAAGAAAATTTGGGCCCAGAGGCATGCAAAGAGGAAAGTTGATGTAAAGACACACCGGGAGAATAATGCCATTTGAAGACAGAGGCACAGATTGGAATGATGCATCTACAAGCCAAGGAGCAAGGATTTTTAGCTGTTACCACAAACTAGGAGAAAGGCAAAGACAGATGTTCCCTCAGAGCCTATGAAGGAACAAGCCCTGCCTACTAGAAGCTAGAAGACACAAGGAAGGATTCTTCCCTGCAGGTTTGAGGGGGAACGTGGCCCCATCAACACCTTGACTTCAGACTTATGTGCTCTAGAGGACTTCGACAATAAGTTTCTCTGGTTTTGAACTGTCCAGTCTACCTTGGGTGCAGCGGCTCTAGCACTCTATTCCAGTGCCCTTCGCAGTTAAGCAGTTTAGAACTTGGGATGGGATCCGAGTGCCCTGCTTCATTCTTGTTCTGCCCCAGTAGTGAGCTACTGTCAGTATCTCATACTTAGTTTTTAACAAAAGTATTCTTACAGTCTTCTTTCATTGCCTTGAACCAAGCTTTCATTCACTTTAAAAGTAGTTTGTCAGGCAAGTAGAGTATTCAACCACTTAATAGATTTCCTACAAACGTTGCATTTTTTTGAGGCTTCAGAGATTCAGCCCAACCTCCACGTTTAGAAGTTAGGAAGCCAGATCAGGACCATAGGGCTAGTGCAGGCTGGTTCTTACATCACCTTTTCCGTTCCTCAAGCCCTACCTTGATTTTATGAAGTATAAATAAAATTTCATATTGGAAGAATAACAGTATGAACATTATATAGATTTTAAAATTTAACCATTGAAATGATGGGGTCAAATGGCTGTTCTTTGAATGAAACTTTTGCTTTACTACAGATACATGGTATCCATTTCTGAATAATTCCCAAACATTTTAATAAAACCATCACGTTTACTTTCTTATGTGTTATAAGAAGTGGTTTTTTTTAATTCTTTGCTGGATTATGCGGATTAAGTTTGTGTATATTAATAAAGGTTAGGAGATAAGGAAATCTGATCATGAACCATTACTCCTGCAATAGTTTATTAATACCCATACTCTCATCACACTATTGTTTTTACTGACTTATTCTGTACTGAAAGAAAGTCACTCGTGTGGTTCCCTCCTTCCCCTGGCTCTATCTGCCTAAATGGTGCTTCTGTTTTCAGGTCTAGGGCAAGACAGCTTTTTCCCAAACTTTCCCCATTATTCTAGCGCATACTGACCTCTCGCTTTTGCATTCCTATAAGATTTTAATCAATACAATTCAGCATAGCATTTAATTATACTCCATCTTATGTTGTTCTTTCTTGCATGTTAGTCCCATCTTCGAAAGTAGATTTTTTAGCTCTTCAGGACCAGAACCACATGTGTTACAGTTCTTCCCTAACCCTCAGAGCATCTGAAGCTTTTCATGTGCTCAGTATATGGGGTGATCTCAGATGGAAGGGTACCCTGGAGACCTGGGGTGGGTTGGTGGAATGGATATGTATGCAGTAATTGCTGAGAAGACAGAAGAAACTCTTAGAATATGAATTCAAATAGATTTTTTAAAATACACTTTTCAATATGGCTTTTGTAAAGAAAGCATTGTCTACTTTTTAAGTATCTAAAAATTTTTACATTTGTTTTTTATTGATTTAATTTTTATTAGCACCAAAGAAAAACATTTTCCCTCATTTACAATATACCATACCTTTTATTTGTCTTGTAAATTGCATTAATAGCTAAAATACTATAATCAAATTCTTTTAACAGTAGATTTTCCTAGCTAGAAAGTAACTCTTAAATGTTATTGTCTCTTTTAATTTACCTTCGCTCTGAATACTTTGTAAATGGAAAACTTTCCTTCTTGGTACTTCTACCCACTTCCTACCTTGTTTTTTCGCCAACGTAAACATGTCACAACACTGTAATTTTCCTGGGTTTTCTGTAGGGTGTCTTTAGCCATTCCTTGGTCTGGCCTGGCATGGCAATTGTGTCATCTTGGTAGTTTGAAACTGTGCCTTTTTATTTCATTTTAGATCTCTACTAACTCTTCAGCAGCTACCTGTTTCTCTGCCAGTGTTTCCATCTGTCCTACCCCAGAATTTCTGTTTCTCTATTTTCTTGTTAAGATCATGTTCCGTATTATACTGATGTCAAAATGCAATTTATTTCAACTACAAATTGAATTTATTTGTCTTTTCTGGAAAAGCTTTACCCAACCTCGGTGACTAAGAAACAAAGGCTCTCTTAAATTACATAGTAGTGTGTCACAGAGTTTTTATCAAAACACAAATTAGTGGTCTTATTTTTAAAGGAGTGTTTAAGCACTTCCTGACTGCCAGCTCTCTTCCCACTCAGACATTAAATATTGCCAGTCACTTTATGACCATCTCAGATATGAGTATTAATATAACCCTTTGAATTACAAATACCATTTATATTACTTTATATTTTAGTTTAAAAATTTTCTAAAATCTCACTAACAGGCTGATACATAATAGTAGCACATTTTTTTATGGTTAGATTTTTTTCAATAGACTTTTTCTTTAATGTTTATTTTTTTGGGAGAGATAGAGACAGTGCAATCAGGAGAGGGGGGAGAGAGAGAGAGAGAGAGAGAGAGAGAGAGAGAGAGAGAGAGGGAATCCCATGCAGGCTCCATGTTGTCAGCACAGAGCCCAGTGTAGGGCTTGAACTCAAAAACCACAAGATCATGACCTGAGCCAAAATCAGGAGTCAGCTGCTTAACCAATGAGATACCCAGGTGCCCCACTAGACCTTAGTTTTTAAAGAAATTTTCGGTTCACGGCACGGTTGAGCTGAAAATACAGAATTCCCAGATACTCCCACCCCCACATACACAACAGCCTACCCCACTGTCAGCATCCCTCACCACGGTGGTGTATTTGTTATAATCAAGCCTATAGTGACACATCATTATCACTTAAAGTGCCTAGTTTACAACACTATTCACTCTTGATGTTATACCTTCTGTGGGTTTGGACAAATGTATAGTGACATCTGTTCATCATTCTAGTAGTATCTGATAGTTTCCCTGCCCTAAAAATCCTCTGTGCTCTGCCTCTTCATCTCTTTGGCCCCTGTAACCCATGACAACCACTGATTTTTTTTATTGTCTTCATAGTTTTACCTTTTCCAGAATACCATATAGTTGGGATCATACAGTACACAGCCTTTTCAGATTAGCTTCTTTCACTTAGTAATACCCATTTGAGTTTTCTCTTTGTCTTTTTATGGCTTGATAGCTAATTTCTTTTTAGCTCTGAATGATATTCCATTGTCTGGTTATACCACAGTTTATCCACTCACCTACTAAAGGATATCTTAGTTTCTTCCAAGTTTTGGCAACTATGAATAAGGCCACTACAAATATCAGTGTGCAAGTTTTTGTGTGGACGCGAGTTTTCATTTCATTTGGGTAAATCTCAAGGAGGCTGATTGCCAGATAGGATGGTAAATGTCAGGAACTCAGTTGAGCTGGGCAGAAGAGAGACCTGAGCTATTAGGTGTTAGAGTATCCAATTAGAGAAACAAGTCAAAAATGGAAGAGTTAAGCCTTTAATCACTGTGGTGATATAAGCGAGAGTCAAAAACTGGAGAAAATGTCAACTCCATCTGCTTCATTTCACCCATGGAATGGTACATTGGTTGAGGGTCAGATAGATCAGCATATATGTGGGGTCATCTCACTGTTGAGGGAGCCCTGAACAAAAGATTCTGGTAGTTTAAGGACCCTGAGATGGCTGTGGTTTGGGGGTAGGGTTGGGTGATTGAGGTGGAAAGACTCAAAATGGAAAAGAACTGGGTGCTAAGTCAAATGAAGAAAAATGTTTTCAAGAGTTCTTCCGACCCTCATAAGAGGTCCTGGCAGAAGCACCTGAAAAGGACCTGTGCCCTAGAGCTCAGATAAAGAAACCTAGGAATGAAAGCACCAGGGCTAGGAATATAAACATGTGAAAGATAATGCTGGCTAAGTTGGCCAAGACATTGACTGCATATCCTTTCAGAGACTAGAGTGCCCTGGCTATGCACCATGTCTGGTGTGGGGTGGACCATTTCCCCCTGTGACCTATCAGGTAGAAGTTTTTGTATTAGTCAGAGTTCTCCAGAGAAAAAGAACCAATAGAATATAAATTCAGATATAATGAGGACACTTATTATAGGAATTGGCTCCCTCAGTCATGGAGGCCTGGAAGTCTCACCATCAGTCATTTGCAAGCTGTAGAACCAAGAAAGCCAGTGGTGTAATTCAATCTCAGTCTGCAAGCCTGAGAACTAGAGGTCCTGTGGTGGAAATCTCGGAGTCCAAAGGCTTGAGGATCAGGAGCTCTGATATCCAAGGGCAGGAGAAAATGGATATTCCAGCTCAAGAATAGAGAAAGAATTCACCTTTTCTTCACCTTTTTGTTCCATTTGGGACCCCAATGGATTGGCTGATGCCTACTGTTTTTAAGGGCAAATCTCTTCACTCAGTCTACTGACTCAGATACTAATCTCTTCCAGATACATACTCACAGACACACCCAGAACTAATCTTTTGCATAATATTTGGGCATCCTATAGGCCAAATTGATACATAAAATTAACTATCATATCTTTGTAATTGCCTGTGATCAGACCTGAAAAATCACAACATAATTGCTAAACTATCTTCTAAAATGGCTATAACCACTTTTCATTACCTTCAATGAATGAAAGTTCTCGTAGCTCCACATTGTCACCAGCATTGGGTGGTGTCATTGTTTTTGATTTTGACCATTCTAATATGTATCGCATTGTCTGTAATGTCAGGTTTTTTTGCTTGAAAATAATTTTAATTTCTGCAACTACAGGAATGGAGTTATGAAAGGATAATTATTCTCCTAGTGACATTCTATTTCATGTTCAGAATCATAGTTCATACCCTATTCTGGCCTTTTACAAAGGGGAGGAAGTAGTCTTCTCTCCTAATGCCCAAATCTTGCCTTTCCATGTTCTTACTCCCATCCCACATTTTCCCCTCGCCCTAGAAAGCCATATAACAGATGGATTCAGGAACTCTAGGATAACTTAAATGGGCAAAAGCCAACAAAATTATATCCATCACTGGAATCTTACCCAGAAATATTCAAGATTCCATGTCTATCTGTTGCTGTCAAAATACAATGTGAGTAGTCCTGCAAGTTGACTAGAGCCATTCTGTCTGATGATTAGAGAAAAGGAGATGGTGATCTTGGGTTTCCTGACTACTAACTTCCCCAGCTTTTTCACTTAACCTTCTTCCTTACCTTTCCCCACTCCGTTGCCTCCTCACCTAGATTCTTCTTCCCTGGTATCAGCTTCATCTGCCCAGATGCTGAGTAGAAATATCATTAAAGAAGTAATGAAAGATATCAGACATGAGATGTTATACTGATACCCTGCATTTAACCCTGTTGCTCCTGAAACCCCATTAAAATAACATAAACCCATGGGACCCAGAGAATTAGGAAGGAGATTACAGAGATTTTGGAAGCAGCAAATCAGATGGGTGAATGATAACTGACAGATCTGAGAAGGCTCAATACAAATTTGATCATGGAGGAAACCAAGAAATAATCCATAAAATTCCTAAAAGTATAGATATTGGCAGTGTTAGGTATCTCTGAAAATTGGTAGAGGAAGGGAAAAGGTTAAGACTAAAAAACAAGGGGTACCTAGGTGACTCAGTGGGTTAAGCGTTTGACTCTTGATTTCAGCTCGAGTCATGATCTCATGAACTGTGAGATCAAGCCGCAAGCTGGATTCTGTGCTGACAGCACAGAGCCTGCTTGGGATTCTTTCTCTTTCTGTGCCCCTCACGGGCTCATGCTCGCTCGTGCACGCTCTCTGCCTTTCTCGCTCTGTCAAAATAAATAAATATATATTTTTTTAAAAATCTAAAAACAAGAACTGGTTGAAAGTCTATTTAAGAAGCTGTTATATACTCAGATCTCCAACCTGTACCTCCAGGATTTATCCTGGAGGCAGTAAAATGGAGGATCTCCGGACTAAGGACTCAGGGAGTTTCAGTAAACATGGAGCCCAGCAGTATTCTTTACCATGTTCAGTGTTCCCAGAACACTAAAACCAGACTCTCTCCCTCTGTACAAAGTTTGGGGGATTCTTCTCTGGCAAAACCCAAGAAAAATGCCTAAAGGTCTAGGCTCAGGGATTACTCAAGAATGACCTGTGTAAAGCCTAGAGTTAACAGACCTACCCATCAATGCACAGACACCTTCAAGTTATCTCTGTACTACCCCACTCTTAGACATGACCAGATAGCCAGAAATCACTGAACATTTGAGGAAAACATCAAAATGAAAGCAGAGATCTAAACAAGCAGCCGGGAGAAAAAAACAACTGTGAGTACACAGAGACTATATAGGGAGGAGGAAAAGACTCAGAGAACTAAGAAAAACATAATTCAAAGGAAAAAGTGTAATTGGAAGTTACAATATGAAAATAAAGGTGGTTGGAATATAAAACTGAAAAAGTATCCCAAAAAGTAGCACATAAAATAGATTTAGAAAATAAAAAAGAAAATTAAAGGATCTGGCCAGGAGATCCAACATCTAGATAATGAGATTTCTTTTAATAGAGAAAGAGAGAAAGAGAAGAAAGACATAACAAACACAGGATAAACAAACAAAAAAGAAAAACAGAAGGGAGAAAATCATCAGTGAAGCAATTAAAGAGAAACTTCCAATTGAACAGAAAAACATGAGTTTCTAAATTGAAAGGTCCATTATATCTGAAAATACATGCAAATTAAGGTACACTACTATGAATTTAGATGGGGGGGGGGTGGAAAAGATAAAGTGGTCACATAGAAGAATGTGAATTAGAATGGTTTGAGACTTTTTCACTGGAAGACAAAATACTCTGGAACAGGGCTCCCAATTTTCTGAAGGAAAAGTATTAACAGCCTGGAATTCTGTACCTAGCGAAACAATTAAGTGTCAAAATAAAATCTTTCAAACAGAGAAGCTTTCAAAAAATTTCCTGTCCTGTCCCTAAAGCTTTTAGAGGATGTGCTCCACCAAACTGAGTGTATAAAGCTAGAAAGAAGCTAGGTACTCTAGGAAGTAAGGATACAGCACTTGCAAGAGGTAAAGGGCCTCCCCAGGATGAGAGAACAGGCCAGAGAGCTCCTGATAAATTTCCTCAAAAAAAATAAAATGTAAAAAAAAGAAAGAAATTGACAGAAATACCTAAAAATTGATTTGACTTTTTGAAAATGGATATATACAACTGGAATAGTGTTTAAGGTCAAACTTGTGTTAAATAACTACATGACATGGCAAATGGAAAAGGAGACAGTTATAAACCCCAGGAAAGAAAAGAGGTTGTGGAAAAAAATAATTTCTACAAATAATTAAAAGTCACTGTATTTTTGAAGTAACCTTACTATGTAAATTCGTTAACATTTTTCTTGATAATTTCTTACTGTCTGTTCTGTCATATGCACACATTGCCCAAATTTAGTTGCATACAAAAATCGCATTTTTCCAGCAATTTCTGCCCATTGTACCCCTCTGCCCCTTTCCTACTTCAAGTATTCATCTTCTCCCCTCTGTAGTATTACCAGGAACTTGAGCTGACCCCCTGCATCTTGTCCCTCTTTTCCTCCCTCCACTGACCACTCTGTGCTGGCATTAATCTTTCTAAAACCAAATGTGATTACATTACTTCAGTCCTTCCGTGAGGGTTAACGAACACAGAGTGAAATCTGAACTCCATCCCCTGTGTACAGGCTAAGACTGCCACTTGCTCCCATGCCTCCATTTCTCTGCAGCACTCCGCCATCGGGCAACTCAGCGTCCTGCTCTGTGGTCTTCGATTTGCTGGCTGGTACTCTCTGCCTTTGAGGCCTTCCACCCTGGGAGCTGTCCCAGCCCTTCGCATGTGCCATTGTTACCAGCTGCCTCCTATGTTGCAGTCAGTCTTATGCTTGTCTTCCACCATGCTATCAAGAGAAAGCTGAGATTGTATCTTATTTCTCGTCACGTCCGTAACACTTAACTCAATGTATGGAACAAAATAGGTATTTAATAAATGCTAGTTAAATAAGTGAATCATGAAGGGCAACAAAAGAAAGAGATAATGTCAACACTTCTCAAATATCTTCTGTACCTCCACCATTTCTACTGACACATCTGTATTTCTGAGTAAGGAATTAAAAATCATGAAGCAATGAAATAAAACGTACCTATATCTATATACCTGTATTCAGATTAACAAATAATTGATTAAAAACCTGACCTATGGTTTTCCTTCATTTGGATCAAAATTGAGAGGCAAAAACTATAAATCAGGCTTATTAAACATGAGTCTCTAAATTGAAAAGGTTCATTATATATTAATTTTTTTTATTTTAGAGGAAGAGAGAGAGAGAGCAGGGGAGGGGCAGAGAGAGAGAGAGGAAGAGAGAGAATCCCAAGCAAGCTTCATGCCCAGTGTGGAGCCCAATGCAGGGCTAGATTCCACAGGATCATGACCTGAGCAGAAATCAAGAGTTGGACCACCTGAGTAACCCAGGTGCCCCTCTTTGTGGAAGTTTTAAACAGAGTTCTGATTTTTATGGAAGTTGTACATGTACATACTTTAAAAAGTCAAATCATTCTATAAGGCTGGTTACAAAATTAACACTTGCTCCCAGTCCCCAGGCCCATGTGCTTTCTTTTAGCTGACCAAAAAAACATTTGCCTTCCGTATTGTAAAGAAAAAAAAAAAATCCTAATGTTACTAACTCTCACTTTAAATGTTGTCTACTGACTTCTCATTCAAGAAAACGAAGCTTTAACTCATCCTTAGCACTGAAGGCCAACCCCTGCCAGCCCCCACATCACAAATGCATTCCTTATCTCCCTACCCCTATGACATTATACCATAATTTTGGTTAAATCAACTTTAACCAGAGGCAAATGTTATTACAGCTGAGCAATACAGTGTATCATAACTATACTCACACCCTATCCACTGCCAATTCTCTACTCAGATACTTGTTTACTTACTACCTTTCATTTGACAACACTGTATGTTTAAAGATATAAAGTCTTGAGTAGAGATCTCTTAGGTTGTTTGATCTCTGATTAAAATAAATTCTGTTTAAAGCGTATTAAGCTTGGAGCGCCTGGGTAGCTCAGTTGAACATATGACTATTGGTTTCAGCTCAGGTCATGATCAGTTCGTGGATGTGAGCCCCACATTGAGTTCCGTGCTGACAGTGAGGAGCCTGCTTGAGATTCTCTCTCTCCCTCTCTCTCTCTCTCTGCCCCTCCCTGCTCTTGCATGCTCGCTCGCTCTCTCTCTCTCAAAAAATAAACATTTAAAAAATCGTTATAAAGTGAAGCAATAAGAGGAGCACTTTTATTTTTTATTTTTATTTTTTAAATGTTTATTTTTGAGAGAGAGAGCGCAAGCAAGGGAGGGGCAGAGAGAGGGAGACACGGAATCCAAAGCAGGCTCCCAGCTCTGAGCTGTCAGCATAGAGCCCGATGTGGAGCTCAAACTCATGAACCAGGAGATCATGACCTGAGCTAAAGTCAGACACTTAACTGACTGAGCCACCCAGACGCCCCAAGAAGACCACTTTTTAAAGTTTTTTTTTTTTTTTTCTGGGAGTGCCTTGGCTGCTTCAGTCAGTACAGCATTCAACTCTTGATCTTGGGGTTGTGAGTTTGAGACCCACGTTGGGTGTAGAGAGTACTTAAAAGTAAACTCTTAAAAAAATAAAAAATAAAAAAATAAAAATTTCTAAAGAGTAGGCTACTCTGAATTTGAGATTCTCCTCTTTCCAAAAATCTAATTTAAAATTCTCATATTTCTGAGCAAAATCTACTAGAGAAATAAAGAGCATCCCATTGCTTACAGAAGAGTGTGTGTCCATCTTGGGTTTTGAGGGTGGATGTTGCAGTGATTGACGGCGCTAAGAGCGGCAGTGGTCACAGCGGCAACCAGGGAAGAAGACCCAGAAGGACACAGTCTTAGGAGGATCATAAACACTGGGTGAAAGTCACTTTGTATGGAGAAGGATATTACTCTGTTTTATATTTGGCTTTCTCCAAGACTGAAAAGAATCAAAGTTTCGTTGATTTTATTTACGATTACTCCCTGCCCCAACCTGGTTTTTTGGTCCATCTGAAATCCAATTTTATATGTTGCCATTTTATAACTGGGAAAGTCAAAATAGTAAGGGTTTTAAATAGTGGAAGAGAACAAATGCAATAATTGTTTCTTTTTTCCTTCATGTATTAGGTCTTCGACAAGTATTTTTTCAGAGCACATAGCATTTATTGACTGTCTTCTGCATGCCGGGTAACTTGCGAGACACTTAAAATACACGTTGGCTTTGTTTTCAGTGTAGAGGTAGAATAAATTATTTTAAAGCCTTGAGGTTTTCTTTTTTGTTATTCTTGTTAGCTAATTATTTTTATTTTACATTTAATCCATGATTATTTGATTTATATACCTCTTTATAGCTAACTACAAAATTTATGCCTATTTCTAAATATTTACTATACTTGCCCTTATATACGGAGACCTTTATTTCAGTGTATCTTTGAGGCTTCTCTGTCACTCACAACATAGTTGGTGTTCAGAAGCCATCTGCCCTGTGTCTGAACTTGACCTCTGTACATGGATACTCCTGTCGTGACATTTTCTGCTAGGAGTGCAGCAATGTGTAAGATATAGCGATGGAGAATGAGGCTGTCAGCTACACAGACCTGGGTTCATTCAGTGCTGTCTCTGCCATTCAGGAGCCCAGTGGCCTTGAATGTGTTGTTCATCCTCTCTGCACTGCTGTCTCCTCATCCACAATGTGGAGTTGATGACCACAGGTTCCTTAGTAGGGATTAGCAGGACTCGCAGGATATTTGTATAATGTATGGCAAGTTGCCAGGCACATTATAGATGCTTAATAAGTGATAGCTATTACTTTTTTAATTTTAGAGAAATTAAAGGAAGTCTACATTTAGTTTTGTGTTCTTTGGTAGTTGTTCCCAGTCCATTTTGTCAACTTGAGAAAATAAGTATATCTGAATATAAAATTAAGTAATTAGAATAAAGTGTTTTATTTGCGAGTTTTACAATTGTAGGTACAGTTAACTTTGAATTATATGTAAGTTATTTAACCATATTGCTTTAGGCTTTCTCAAAACAATATCGTCCTCTGATTATCTTTACTGATTTCATTATTTTTTTGTTTTCTTATTACTGGAGAAACTATTTAAACCAGCTCCCTTAGACACCTCCAGAACAGCCGTGTGCCATGTAGAGGTAGAGACAGAGAAGTCAGCTCTGCTTCGTGCGGAGGGAGTGCCATTCAGCAAGAATTAAACAAGATGGGAAACACACTACCTTGCATCTGTGCCACCCTTATAGGAACCCTGCGCGTAGTATAAGCATCATTATCTGTTTTATAAATGGGAGAAATAAAGCTCATGATGTTAAGCGCCTTGCCTAGGTCACACACGGAATAAGCGAGCATTCTGAAGTAGATCTAATCTAGATTCTAACTTAGATCATCTGATTCCAAATCCAGTCTGTTTTCCTAGGTACCACTTACATTTGTCTCCATCGTCTCCGAGTGAGCTCTTCAGGGTGTGCAGCTTCGGTACTTTGTTTTGAAAGCATATATGTACTTGGTTTCAAATGCAGGGAGATAGCAAAAATCAGCCTTTTTACTTGTTTTCCTGTGTCACTGCCCTGCTCTGATAGAATAAGCACTAGAGAAGGAACAGCACTGCAGATGAGTTTCTCTCGTGCAACAACAATCTGCTGTAAAGATCAAAACTAAGTTCTTATTCAGTCAGATCCCTGCTATTTTGTTTGTAAACCAGCTTGTGTTATTCTCTCTTGCCTACTCTTAATTGGGCACAGCAATTCAAAATGGACTTAATGCCTCGCGTATGCAATTGCAAATTAAAAGTGCTCTAAACGTGCAAGTTTTCATTAATAGATATAGTATTATCTGAAGACAGTGGGCTATAGGGGAGGTAAAACTTTACCTACACTCATTTAGGTTTTCAGCTGCATTCTTTAACAAAAAAACATATTAGTGAGAAAAACAGAAGTTTATTAACATCTATCTTATTATACGATTAGATATGTGTTAATTATATAATCATATTTTAATGTTATTTTAATCTTAATAAAATATTTATAATTATATAATTAATACATATTGACATGTATATAAAAATGTGTGTCTCATTTGTATTTGGTACTCAGGGAATAATGAGCAAATCTCAAAGATACGGCTTTAGAATTTAGGATTAAATACTGTCTTAATAAAGAAAGGGGAGAGAGGATGTAGATCTCAAAGAGGAAAATAAATGATTTTTAGGAAAGACCGTGGACCGTTAGAAGAACAGATGAGAGGTATGAGTTTGTGACAAAGTTTGTCCTGGGGGAATTTATGACCATTGACTTCCTTTCGGAGGATTTATCTTTAGGCAGATAAGGGGAGTTCAAAGAAAGCCTCACTCTGTTTTTGTTGTTTTTCAAGTGCCTATAGCTCAAAATAATCAGTATACCAAAGGGACATATTTGGGGGTGGCATGTCCGGAACTCCCATAGCAGTATTTCACTTCACAAATTTGCACGTCACCCTTGCTCAGGGACCACGCTGACTCTGTATCGGTCCAGTTTTAGCACATGTACTGCCGAAGCGAGCACTCTACAGCAGTATTTCAGCTGGCATGTTCTGCTATGCTTCAGAGCTCAGATTCATTTGCAATTATATCCCTAGTGCCAGTGCCTAGCGGTCTCTGTGTGTCCAGGATATAGTAGATGCTCAGGAAGTGTTCATCACATTCAGTGTCTGGGTGGATGAAAGGGAGAAATGAGAGAAAGAATGTTAGCTCCTTCTTTCACTCTGCAAGTAGGATATTATTAACGCATTAGTTGGCTTCCCTTACATGTTTTACAGCTTCTGACGGCTTCAAAAGTTCTTTCAAGTTGTAATAACAGGACTGTTGCCCTTGTCCCTCCAAATAAGTGCCTGTCTATATCAGGCCATTCTAGAGACAGGGTTATGCTGACCATCCAGGCTGCTTAAAACTGCTACAACAAGGGTAGTAATACTAACTGGCTTTTCTGTTTGCAGTGACTATTGCATTCATTATGGCATCTGAATTTTAAAACAACTGCCTTTTCAAAACAAAGCCATGTATTAGAGCGCAGACCCTGTAGCTAGATTTCTGAATTTCAAATCTTGCACCGCTACCAACTCACTGTGCGGTTTGGGCAAATGATTCAGCCTTTCAAAGTATTAGTTTTCTCATCTGTAAACAGGGATGATAACTATACCCTTATAATAAGATAGTCATAGAAATTAAATGAGATAATGTAGGGAAAATTCTTAGCATAGGGCCTGGTCTCAGAAAGCCTTCGATAATTTTTTGTCATCTTAGTGGTAGTCATAATAATAACTGCTTCTTGTTACACATCTGCCCTTCTTCGCTTTAATTTTCTACAGAGTAAGGACTGTGTTTTGTTTATTTCTGCCTCCCCGCCCAACATGGGGCTTATCATGAGTTAGGTACTCAACAAATAACTATTGGATTGAATAAAGCAGGCAGATAATTTTTTTTAACAGGAAGTTGTGTTCCAAATGACTGAGTTTAAGCTCGGAGAGGTTACCAACAGGTTTTGAGCAGCTGCTATAAATCAGCCATACAGTATGTCCTTTAATCTTAAGGCAACTTTATGAAAGGTTCATATGGTGTCCCAGAATTCAAACCCACATCGTTGAGTCCCGAGCCCAGAACCATTCCCACAAAACCCTCCTGCCTCTCTTACAAAATATACAAGAATTTTTTCCGGGTCATTATATACTAGTATATAATCATTATAGTATTTGGGTAAGTATGAATTGATTATCTAAGTTTTATTCATTTGTTAGATCTCAAAGAAAAAACTACATGGAAGCATTATACTGTTCCCAGCCTGCTAGCTTTTTGAATTCTAGAGAAAAAAAGGATAACAGGTAACTGAATGTGAATATGACAAAATGAACGAATAAGGAGAGAGTAGTCTGAACAGATACAGAAAGGGTAGGATAAGTGAGTGCTTTACAAATGAAAGCAGATGTATGAAATTACAAGCTGTCAGATCAGCAACGGAAATGAAGATGATAAAGTGGTTCCTTACATAGATTATAATTATTCATTTTGCCCAGTCCTGTCTCCTTTCCCCATAATGTTCATGGGAAGGGGGAGGGGGTGAGAAGCTGTTGCAAAAAATGTTGCTTCCAACAAAAGAAGAAAAAAAAATCTAAGAATCGAGGGTATTTCTGATCACAAACAATTGTTTATTTTGTGATTTATGTTGTTTCTATAGAATCAGTTGTTTTCCTATGGAATATTTTTCAACTGCTTGTTCTGATTAATGAAAAGGATTCGGTTGCAACAACAGGAAGTTGTAACTGTAAAGTTTCTTCACAATCAGTGCTGTGGAGGCAGTCAGTGTGGCTTACAAAACAAGCGTCATCAATGGGCAAGACTGTGACAGCCGTGGCAGATGGATTGCCAAGAAATGAAGTAGTTTACATAGACCTGCTTGAAAAGATGTGTTTAATAATTGCGCCCATAATTAGGTTGATTTGGGAAAAAAAATTAAATGACAGTCTAAGGAACACAGTTAGGCTTATCTATGAAGATTTTGACATTTTTCCTCCAAGAAATGCTGCATGGATACTCTACCTAAATTTCTCATTACCTTTAGAAGAAAATAATTGAAAGAAATTAGATTTTTTAAAACTTTGAATTACGTAATATTTATATATAAAAGAATAAATGTAACATATGTAACTTATGGAGCATAATTAAGGTAAATATTATTTTATGATAATTTTAAACTGGTTCTTTCCCATTCATAAGATTTTTGTTACTAATTTCTAAGCAGCAAAACTAGAGACATTTAAACACAGACATATAAATGGCAATAAATATGCATGCTTCTAAGAGTTTATTTATATTGCAAACGTACACATCTCGATATCTGAAGCTCTTCTTCCAACACCCCCTGAGGATAAGTACTAGATATTAGATTGCAGTTAACAGTACAGTGTGCTGCTTCAAAGGCCATTTGGTAAAGATCCCTTTCCCCATTTCCTTTTATCAAATTAATTGAGTTATTGGTTTGCTTTCTTTGAATCTAAGTTGTTATTTTTTTACTCTCAAGTAATGCAAACATCTTAAACAGTATTGCTTCTGAATTTTTTTTTTCCTCCTATTTAGTGATCTCTAGTAACTACCAGACCTGTCTTGGCCTTCTGATGCATTACCCACTAATTGGGGATGTACACTCACTGATTCTTAAGGCTCTGTTCCTTCGAGATCCAAAGGTAAGATTTCCAAATAGAGTATGCACAATTTTAAGTTGGGTGAAAAATTGGTTTCTCAGTACAGCTCCAAGAATTGCTAATGGGGAATTTGTCTAATGACAGAGGAATTGCCTAATGAAAGAATGTGTCTAGAGTTGTAGGCAAAACTCACATATCTCACTGGCTAGCAACTTAGCAGGTAAATTAAGTGGACGTTGCCCTGAGAAACTGGAACACCTATCTCTTGTCCCTCAGAAGGTTGTTCTGCCCTCCTCCTTCCTCACAACTCAAAGAATAGTTGAGCAACTACTTCTCCTTATAGCCACACTTCATTATCATGGGTACTCCTCACAGGGACTGAGATAGAGCCTCAGGGGCCATGTGTTCATTAGAGCTATCAAAAGGACTGTTTCTGTAAGAGTTTATGATACAATGAAATCATTCCATATTATGAATATGTATTTTTTATTTTTTGGGTGAAGAGTAACCTAGTAAAATAAAGGCTTAAACAGACTTTAATGCTGATTTCTCTATTTGAACTTAAAGCAAGCCACCAAAATTTTCTTTACACTTCAGAGAAAAAGTGTGCTCTTTTACAACTAATGTTATATTTCTTGAAAATAAGAACATTTAATGATCTAAAAAAATCTGTGAATCCTTGATGCTTTTGAGCCAAACAAAAATATTGGATGAAGTATCAGAGAGAGAGCTTCAAACACGAGTATGAGAATGCCAGGCATTGGGTGGTAATCCCAGCCTTTGGCTCTTTGGCAGAATTCCCAACAGTCATGTTGGCAGTTGTCGAACTGTCTTTGAGTCAGTCTGTCTGTGGATCCATTGCCAAAGCTCTGTCTGATCGACTTGGGCCTCCAAGTTTAACGTAAATTTTAATTCTAAAGGATTTCTGCTTTCTCCTGGGCTGTTGACTTCAACATTTGAGTATGACCTCTATTTATCCTTTGATAGATTTAAAAGATTTTATTTTCTTGTGTCTATATCCATTTTTCTATAAAAATATGCAATTTTATATCATTTCTCCTATGCAAAATTTCATTAAGTGTCAGAAATATAATCCATCATTTCTCTGATACTTAAGATAGCATATATATATATATATATATATATATATATATATATATATATATTTTTTTTTTTTTTTTTTCTGGTAAGGCTCAGGAGTCTGACTATAAAATCAGAATTTCCATATTTTTACGTATTTTTCTATATAAATACCCATAATTATGAAATATCTATAAAATGAGTAAAGAATGAGGTTGCTGGTCAATGAGGTATATGAGTTTTGGTCTATAAACTTAAGGTAAGCTCTATCAGTTCAGCATTAGGAATTCTTAGAAACATACAGAGTGGGGAAAACACTGCTAAAATAACTCTTTGAATTCTCTACTTATATGATTTATTTGGTTTTACTGAAGGGAGAAGTGAATATGTTATCTAAACCTAGTGATCTTAGTAATTTTTCCCTAGTTAAATATGGTTGATCTCGCTATGAATCATCCACTCTTCTTGTTCCAGAATTCTATACAATAAATCAATCAGTGTTATTAATGGAATCTATGATTTTAATAGAGTACTTTTTATCTCAAAGGTATTATACAAGTATAATGAAGCCAATTCTATAAGCTTTAAATTTATTCTCTCTAAGGATTAAGAGAAAAAAATAATATCATAAGTATCTTAAAAAAAAAACAAAACAAAACCGTAAGTATTCCATTCCCCACTTGTACATTCAGAGTCTTACTAAGTAAAAACATTATCAAGATAATGGCCAAAAATGTAGGACCTTAAATTGGTACTTCTGAGACAGAAGAAATTGGTCAGGAGGAAGGAGTCATGTTTAAAAGGCTGTTGAGAGCAAGTTTGTAGAATAATATCTATAGGAAAGATAAAGAAAGCTGTATAGTATTAAGGGGCTTTCACATGGCTAACCAGCAAGGTGATAATTTTAGTTACGGAGCAAGGAGACTGAATTAGGAATCGGGATACGGGGTCAAATCTTGACTCTGCCAACAGCTATCCCTGTGATTTGGGGAAATTCGTGCTTGCTGTCTTGGTCTTCCCGATAGGGATGAATTAAATTATCTCTAATGACCCACTCAGCCAGAGCTCCTATGGCCACAGAGCACTGACTTACAATGATCTAATAAGGTCCAATACAGGGGACACCTGGGTGGTTCAGTCAGTTAAGCATCCAGCTCTTGATTTCGGCTCTGGTCATGATCTCATAGTTCATGAATTCGAGCCCCACATTGGGCTCTGCACTGACAGTACGGAGCCTGCTTGGGATTCTCTCTCCCTCCCTCTCTCACTGCCCCTCTTTCAAAATAAATAAACTTAAAAAAAATATTTTAAAGATCCAATCCAGTGCTACAGAGGTTCAAATAAAAAAAAAAAAAAAAGAATGCAACACAGCAAGTTTATATATAGCACAGATATCCACAAGTGGACAGACTTTTCAGTGTAGTAATGTCAATTATAAAGTAATATAGGAGGCCATTTACACTGAGGAGGAAGAAAAAGAGGGAAAGATGATGCTAGTACCCTGCCCATATCCTCTAAAAATCCAGACATCAGAGTGCTTAAATTTTTTTCTATTTATTATTAACAATGAAACACTTAGAAATACTAGAATCATTCCCAGTTCAAGTAGATCAGAGTAAATATATAACCACATGAGTCTCTGTGAAGCGAACTAGTAGAAGGATGAGATTTGAGGCATGAAAGTACATTTTCCCATAGCCCAGCTCCTTGTGACAGTAGTGTTGAGTGTTGCTGACAGACTCAATAAAATAAAAATAAACAAGGAACTCTGAGCCCCCCAAGTTCATTGCCAGCTTCAGAAAAGCACTTTGTCCCAGTGCTCTCCCTAAATCCCAGTGGAGATTGCTCAACTGAGAATAGACTTTGAAACTAGAGGATGAGACACTGAGCTTTAATTGTTTTATATCAGATGTAGGCTTTACTGTGAAAAGATTTCTCATTTGAACAGACTGAAATAATAGGGCTGTAAACTGTAATAATAGGATCATACTCTTCACGGTTCCCAAGCACTTCGATGTGCTTATTAATTTGGTCCTTACAACAAGCTATGAGGTAGGCAAAGCAGGTTATCTTTCTTCATTCTTTTTCAGTGCAGACAGATTAAGGGTATGTGGCTTTCCCCAGGCTGAAAACTTGTAAGCTTTCAAGCTAGCTAGAATGGCTCCATGACCCTTGTATGTATCCATCCCCTCCTGAGATTCCCAACATACCTTCTGCCTCCTCCAGGAAGCTATTCTCAGGCTCGGATAGGATATGTTTTCCGCTTTGTGTCCCTGTAAGCACCTTGTATTTTAGCTATTTGCTTATTTATTGCATCCATTATTCCTTCTTATGATCCGACTCATTTATTAGCATTTAGCTTTGTGTCCTGCAGTGGTTGGTATTAAGAAATTAATGGTAGGGACGCCTGGGTAGTTCAGTCAGTTAAGTGTCCGACTCTTGATTTAGGCTTAGTTCATGATCTCACAGTTTGTGACCCCTGGGTCAGGTTGGGCTCTGCGCTGACAGTGCAAAGCCTGCTCGGGATTCTCTCTCTTTCTCTGCCCTTCCTCGCTCTCATGTATGTGCTTGCTCTCTCTCTCTCTCTCTCTCTCTCTCTCTCTCTGTCTCTCAAGATTAATAAATAAAATTTAAAAAAAGAGAGAATGGTAGAATTGAACTCTGACTCATTTGCTAAGCGTCTTCCTGTGTACCATACTGACTCTAATCTAGGTGAATCTCACTCAACTAGCATATTTCTGGAACCCATATCCACATTCCATGGAAGCCATCACCAACTGTATATTTGTCAGCTGCCATTTTTATCAAGATGGTTAATGAACCCTACAACCTGAACGTAAAGGGCATCTAGTTCCTGGATTTGCTGTGTGTCAGAATTGTTTGAAAACCTATTACCACCTTCATATGTTATGGAACAAAAAAGACGTAACAAAGTATCTAGTCAGTAACCTCACTTAGACTGTCATAATTTCAGAACTGCAAAGAACCTAGAGATCTAATCCAGCTCCTCTTTTGGTTGATGAACAAACTGAGGATCAAGGTGAAGTTAAGACAGTCATTTAATACAGCTTGTCAGTGGCAGAGCCAACAATTGAACCCAGGTCTTCCAACCACCTTTCCACACAAGAGCTACAGTTTTAAAAATAGTAGAATCCTATTTACTAATATTTGTCATAAATATTATTTAATTTGTAATAGACATTTAATTTGCATCTGTAATAAATGAAACTGCCATGTAAATAAGTGGACCTAGAACTATTTGGAATTTTCTTAAATGTATACTATATAGAGACTAGATGTCAAATAGCTGTTTATAGCATCCTATACTCCGTTCACCATAAATACGGTTCCTATACTTGGCTCTTTTGACCATGATCCTAGTTCCTGTTTTCTTGTCTTTATCATATTAGAACCACTGAGCAGATTTCCAAAAACAATCCACTAAATGGAGTAGAGGGATAGAAGGAGGACAGTCTGAAAAATATGAAGTGATTAAAAAACATTGTTCTAACTAGTTGTTCAAATTCAAAAAAAAATTTAAAAACCCAATTAGAAACAAAAGTCATAGAAAATGTGAACATATTGTGTTCCTTAAATAACCAGATGTTCTCTCCTTCCTGAAGGCAGTAAGGGCTAGGAATAAAAGGTTTAAAACTATTGTTTTAAGTTAACTGTGAATTTTGCAAATCTGTTTTTACCCTTTAGCAAATAAAATTCTAATACGGAAACATAAGCAAAGTAATTTTCATTTTTCGGTGCTCTCTTATTTGTGTTGTGTGCTGAAGTGTTAACCTTATCACAAAGACTTATTACAAATGAAATACAGTACATGGATTAACATTTTAGATTATGCAGTAAGAATTTGACAGCTACTGTTTGTTTTGAAGACTAGAATATTCCCCAAAAAATATTTCTGGTAAGTTTGCAAGCAACCCTTTTAGCAGTGATTGTTGTTGTTTATGGAAGAAAATTGCTAGAAAGAAGACAATTTAATTTCATAGTCATTCTTTTGTACACAGAAACATACTATAAAAATATAGTGTACAATGTTGTTATGCTTGGCCAATTCTGTTTTGGCTTTTATTTGGAGTTATATTAAATTTTGCCTTTTCAAATTATAAAAAGGCTATTCAGATTTCAGATTTTATGCAGCTAATAGGTTTTTACTCTTTTAATTCCAAAAATCCCCACTGTAGATGTAACTTTTTAAAAATACCAGATGACTTTGGTACAGTGTCATCTATCAGAATTGAAAAATGGTGAATGGGGGCGCCTGGGTGGCTCAGTCGGTTAAGCGGCCGACTTCGGCTCAGGTCATGATCTCGCGGTCTGTGAGTTCGAGCCCCGCGTCAGGCTCTGTGCTGACAGCTCAGAGCCTGGAGCCTGTTTCAGATTCTGTGTCTCCCTCTCTCTGACCCTCCCCCATTCATGCTCTGTCTCTCTCTGTCTCAAAAGTAAATAAACGTTTAAAAAAAAAATTTAAAAAAAAAAGAAAAATGGTGAATGGATCCAGGCCTCACTACCAGTCAAGTGACAATGTTGGAAAATGTGCATTACAGTAATGGCATTGTCATTTTTTTTTCCTCTGAGCAATAAAGAACCTAAAAACCACATATACTGACGCTTTCAAGAGAATGCACAGTATCTATTTATTTACTTTTCGTGATGTTCCCATCAGATGTTCTGTTCAGATTTTCCAGTATTAGGGTTTTTTTTTTTAATTTTTTT
Source organism: Panthera onca (assembly GCF_046562875.1). NCBI lineage: Eukaryota > Metazoa > Chordata > Mammalia > Carnivora > Felidae > Panthera > Panthera onca. The sequence continues at coordinate 134,448,110 of NC_138347.1, read as the reverse complement.
AATGTTTATTTATTTTTGAGAGAGAGAGAGAGAGACAGAGTACAAGCAAGGAAGGGGCAGAGAGAGAGGGAGACACAGAATCCGAAGCAGGCTCCAGGCTCTGAGCTGTCAGCACAGAGCCCGAAGCAGGGCTTGAACTCACGAACAATGAGATCATGACCTTAGCTGAAGTCGGATGCTTAACCGACTGAGCCACCCAGGCTCCCCTCCAGTATTAGATTTTAATCTGATTTTCTGCTTCAGAAAGAATGCCACTTCTGTTTTCTTTATCCTTTTTTTCCCCTGAAAAGCTAGAGCATTTCTCTGAAAAGTGCCATTCTTTGAGAATCATTTGTTTTTGTGTTTACTCTGTTAGTGCCCCCACCAACATGTTTTTTTTTTCTTTGTATCTGAGCGTGTAACTACATGTCATTCTTTTTTTATCATTAGATTACAACCAATTGGATGTTTATTATCATTAATATTTAGGAATTAGCGATTAATCTGGTATATTTTCACATTTAATCAGAAACACTTTTTTGACACAGACTAGCATTGAAAAGAACCTTAAATTTTACTTTTGAAGTAAGTTGGTGGCTATCAAAACTCTGTAAAGAAGTAATCTGAAAATCTTTATTAAACCAGTATTTGGAATGTGTTATTTATTGTGTTCAGACATTTCATAATGTAGAACTGGGTTTCTCAAAACTTGTTAAGGGTTGCCTAGGGGCCTCAGATAATTCTGAATTTGTTTTATAAAAATATTTTGAATTCATTAATTGATGCAACAAATCAGTCTATTGTGTGCTATCTAGAATTCAACAGGCATTGTTTAGATCCTGGTGAGATAGAGATAGATACAGATATTTAGATATAGATACAACATGTGGCCTTTATCATAATCATAATACACAAGTGAACAAGAAAGTACTCAACTTGGCATGTGTTATAAAGGATACAAATAGGGCATCATTTAAAAAATAAGAGAAGGAACAGTCTGGGCTGAGTGAAGATTTAATTTATGTAGGTTCGTCAAAAGGCCCTCTCTGAGGAGAAACCGTTTCAGGTGAGCACTAATGGAGGAGAAGGAATTAGCCAGACATAGAATATGGGGAAGAGCCTCCAGACAGGGGAACAGCAAACACACACTCCAGAGTGAAAAAGAGCTAAGACTGTTTATGGAACTGAAAGAAGACCAGTAGCTCTAGAGCCAGGAGCAGGGGCAGCATGCCTGAGACAATGGACGAGCTAGGGAAGGCTTGCATTGCTTTGTTCTTCTTGTGCAATTTTACACACTGATACATAGTAAAATCACTTTTAAGGTCACATTTTGCCACTCCCTAAAAGATTGCTGGATTTGTGGTGGTTCTTCCTCATGTTTAAGATATCCTGTCATTATAAACTACTCTTACTCTCAGCCAGAAGTTCTAAGAACTCTCCTTGAATGAGCTCCTCAGTTGGTAAAGCACATTCACTTATTGAGATCTCTGGACTGTCACATGGATCTGAGCAGTAGGTCGTTGTTTGATTTAGGGAGACCGGCCAGGACCCTGAACATTTATTGCCTTTATCTTTTAAAAAACTATCTTGGCTTCCTTTTGTAAACTACCAATCTCTGTCAGTTTTGCTTTCATTGCGTCAGTATTATGCTCCACTGTATAGTGAGGAGGGAATCTGACGAGTCTTTCTCACCTACCAAAATGAGAGCTCTACCAGGTCAGGGATTAGATCTCCAACAGCACTAATGCGGTGGCAGCCACGTGAGGGAGGCGCAGAATCCAGGTTCCACTTCCATCACAGCCTGCTGTATTTATAGGGCAACTCCTTTTCTTGAACTGTAGAAGGAAGAGGCTGGGTCATGTAATCTCAGGAGACCTTCTGGATCTATTTTAGCAAGATGCGATTCAACGGATACTTTTTTTAATTACTGTGGGCAGAGGATGAGACTTGGTCCACAGGATGAGGACATAGTCCCTTATAGATGTAAATGACTAATGGTTATGAAAGGTAACATGAGTGAGAGTATTGCATGAAAAACAGCTAATTTGGATTTGTAGAGTCAGAGAGGCTTCCATTTGGAAGAGGCGTTCTAACTGGGCCTTGAAGAATTTTCTCGGGAGATGTTACTCCATCTTAAGAAAGCAGCATGAGCAAAGCTCCTGAGAATTGCTGGAGGAAGTTCCCAGGCTGGGCCTGGCAGTTCTACATCCACAGTCACTCAGTGACTCAGGGATGCAACACTATATTAGCAGACACATTTCTAAAAGTCCATCAGATGTGACTTTTATTTGGCATTAATTTGTATAGTATTCCAACTTTTGTGTTATTATTCAGCATAAGTAAATGTTATGTATTTAAGTGAAAAGTCCTTGTGAAAAGAATTGTATCCCAATGATTTTTACTGGATTTATTGGCTATAAATAATCACCTGTAGGAACAATATTTACTCAGAATAGGCAAGTCTTTGTTTCAGTCTTTAAAGTCATTCTTGGGAAACTTAGTGATTTTTATTTTGGGTGGCTGAAGAGAGCTGTGAAGCTTTGTGGCAAAGATTCTGTGTTTTAGAGGAGAAGGTTTCTCTTCTGAAACAATGAATTGTGGTGGTGATTTACTTTTCCTCAGATAACTAAAGAAGAGACTTGAATCCATGGTTAATTCTGTTCTGATTAACAATAAAGAAACAAAATCTACAAACCATTCCCCTGATTTTTATTTGATATCTCACAAGGAAGGCAAGTCTAGGTTTTTGGCCGGGGGGGGGGGGGGGGGGGAGGAATATTTATTTTAAATAGATTACTTAAGTTTTAACAACTATTAATCCTGTACGTGTATGTTTAGAAAGGCACTGTGAGGGCCCAAATGTAAAAGCATTAAAGTATTACAGCACGTTACAGTGATATGTTTGTGATATGTCCCTGAGGTCAAGGAATGAAGTATCTGCCCCGCTTCACTGCTGGCTTGCCGTTTTACCCCGAGAGAAATCATTTAACCTTTTGCTGCCTTAGATTCAGGTTCATTAGTTGTTTTTTAAAAAGGGATAGGTGACTGATGAGGCTTTAATTAGCCTATAATCTCTAAAAGTCATTTGCAGCTCTGTGTTGTGAGAATCTAATCACTTACTCTTCTTATTGTATGTGAAGTAGCTTATTCAAAAAGTAAAGACACTACTTTGAGTTGTGTCTGTGTTGTCTTACTGTTACAATTTGAAGAAACTCGAAGTTCTGGATCACAGAGTATGACAAAAAGATTATAAACTTAAAACTGACAAAACAACAACAAAAAAGAATTCTCTTTAATATAAGTAAATATGGCCACAATAAATATTTTATTTGCTCCTTAAGCATATTAGCTCTGTAAACATATTATTGCTATTTCAAAATATTAAATGTATTGATTTTATAGGAATAAAAGTGAATACACTCAAGTAGTAAATTGCGTAACCATAATCAATTAACTTTGTGTTATTTAAATACTTTAGACAAGAAGCTATATCTGTTCCAAAAACAAAAACCACACAAAATCACAAAAGATTTTTTCACCGAGGATTTTTAAGTATATTTCATCATTTGTGTGATGACCATACTGGGAAATGGAAGGTAGGTTCGCGGAGGTACGGAAGTGGCAGTTGCACCCGGATGAGCCTGGAGCGCCCATCACGCGTGCAAGGCTGGCCCGCAGCACTTCCAGGGGGCGCCAGTTTGGCTCTGTGGAGGGGGTTTCACGGTAGCATTTGATGTGTGAGTAGGGTCCTCATCTGCTGTTAATGACATCTTCCAGGGATCTTCATATGATCTTTATTTACTTGGTTGCTTTAACTGGTTTCAAAGAGGAACTTCATAGTTTGATTTCTTCACATTGTTTCTTTCCTCCAAAATGTATTTTTATTCATTTAGCCAAAATTCACTGAGCTCTTGCCGGGTACCAATCGCATCTAAAATGTCTCAGAAATCTTGCTGGAGTCATGTAAAGAGGGATGAACAGGATTTGTGGCAACTGAAAGGAATATGCTCTTGGTTGATTCTCTCACCTCCTTTAAGTCTTTGCGAAGGTCCAGTCTTCAGCGGGACCTACCCTAATCACCCTGTGACTGCCCTGTCCCCACTTCCCACTACAACACTCCTGTTCCCCTTGCCCTGCCCTACTTTTCTTTTCCGTAGCAATTATCATCTTCTGTCATAGTAGATAATTTATTTATATATTACGTTATTTTTGATTTTCTGTCTTCCCTGCTAATCTATCAACTCCATGACAGAAGTGTGTTTAGTCTGTTTTATGTTCTGTTACCCAAGTACCTACAATAACAGGTGGATGAATGATGAATGAATGGATGAAAGAGTAAATGAACGTATGGTGACTAATAACCCCCAACCAAACCCTCGAGCACTCCTGCCAGAGGAGAAATTACGCTCTTGATTGCAGTTCAGTTTAGCAAGTGCCTATTGCTTCCTGTGCCAGGTCCTGGGGATAGAATGAATTAGGGAGACCTGGTCCCCTCAGCACATAGCTTGCAATCTAATGCAGTGGATCTTAAACTGTGGTGGGCCAAAGAAGCACCTGCCAGATCTTGTTACAAATACAGACTCCCAGACATTCTAGTGTAGATGGCTCTGCAATAGGATCCAGAAATCTGCATTTGGAACTGTTGAGAAACTGGTCAGCCATGGACAACAGTTTAAGAAACAGACGCTAGATTGAGAAAAAAAGGATGCAACCTGAAAGCTATAACTTCCAGCTGTATTCAATTTTCAAAAACAAACAAACAAACAAACAAACAAAAACCTGGGGGGGCGGGTGCCTGGGTGGCTCAATCAGTTAAGCGTCTGACTTTTGATTGCGACTCAGGTCCTGATCTTGCAGTCATGGGTTCAAGCCCCACGTCGGGCTGTGTGCTGACAGTGCAGGGCCTGCTTGGGATTCTTTCTCTCTCCTTCTCTCTCTGCCCCTCCCCTGCTTGTTCTCCCTCCCTCTCTAAATAAATATTTAAAAAATACATTAAAAATGTTTTAAAGTAAAAAAGAAAATGAAAAACTGAACTTTACTTTTTAATCTACAAGTTAATATTGTTGGCTTCAGAGGCCTATGTGTCAGCCAGTCATGTATCACCTATGAGGTCTCCTAAAGGAAGAGGGGACTTATCCACACAAAGGCACTGACAGTGGCCTACTCTCCTCTCTCTTTGCTTCCACCACCTTATACCCCATTGCCATTTCCATATGCCCAATTAAGGCGATTTATGGGCTATGTTATCTTAAATAATGACATATTTACAATACCAAAGAGATGTCAGCGACCATGGACATCTCTTGTGGGTTCACTAGATATCCTCTGCTAATGTAGTTAAAAGAGTTGCCAAATGTAATTTCTTTTTGAAAAAAAAAAGCAAAAAAAAAAAACAATTGGCTTACCTCTGTTGTGACAAGTAGCTGTCTGTAATATGTTACCATGCAAATATTTTTGAAAAAATAAATATAATTGGTGTCTTCAAATTAAGATTCAAGGTAATGGTGACGTTTTAATAATGAAAGAGAATGGGAGCTTTTTCAAAGAAATTCATACTAGAACATTTTAAATTTGAATATTTGGAAATGTTTCATCCATTTGTGATGCTCTTGCCAAAGACAAATTAAGCATATCACTTATTTAAAACTCTAAAGGTACACTAAAAAGTTGTGGAAACAGAATTTTCTAACTTGGTTACTAATATCCTAAATGAAGAGATGAAGTCAGGTTTGAATCTGGTTTTTAAAATATAGAAATATAACATCCTCCAACTAAATTTTAAGAAGAGCTGTGTGATGGCTAATTTTATGTCATCTTGACTGGGCTAAGGAATACCCAGATGGCTGTAAAACATTATTCCTGAGTGTCTCTGCAGTGGCAGTGTAGATGGGCATCATCCAGTCCCTTGAGAGCACAAATAGAACTAAAAGGTGGAGGAAGGGCAGACTCCTGAGCTGGGACATCCATCTTCTCCTGCCCTAGGACAGCTGAGCTCCTGGTTCTTGGACCTTGAGATTCCAGGACTTCCCAGCTTATCATCCCAGTCTTTCCCTGGCCTCCCCCCAACTCACCCACCTACACTTCCCTCTTTCCACCCCCACCCACCACGCCCCAGTTCTCAGACCTTGGAACTTGGACTGAATTATGTACCACTGGCTTTCTTGGTTCTCCAGCTTACAGATGGCAGACTTTAGCTTATCTCAGCCTCAACAATCATACAAGCCAATTCACATAACAAATCTCTTATATACCTATATATATCCTACTGGTTCTGTTTCTCTGGAGATCCCTAATACAAGCTGATTAATATTAAGGAAGATAGAAATTTATTATTTTAACAAAAATCTTGGCATAACTGATGAATTGCACAATGAATACCATACTTTAGCAAGGGAAGCCAATAGTATCTTTCCTCCATTCAGACCTATGTCTCTTTGTATGGTAGTTTTCTGGGATGTCATTGACAAAAGCTGTCAAAAGCATTTAACCAAGATTTTCAAAAAGAAGCATGTTCAATCACATCAATATATGCTAACCGAATATTTTTAGGAAGAGCAAAAGTTACCATTATAAGCAAACTATTACGAAAAATTTAATGTATTTCATCTCTATCTCATTTAAAAATTCTATTGCGCATACATATCTTTTCCCATGTACATAATAGATTAATACAAGTGGTACATGCATATGGCTTATAATAAATAAATATGCACATATTGATAGTACAAGCACACACACCCCATTTTAACTAGTAAAGGATTAATCAGAGTTGAAGGATCCCTGGTGTAGACCAGGAGTTCCTGAAAACTGATCCAGTTGATTCTTTTTTTTTTTTTAATATTTATTTATTTTTAAGAGAGAGGCAGAGAGAGAGAGAAACAGAGAATCCCAAGCAGTCTCCATGCTGCCAGCACAGACTCCAACTCAGGGATTGAACTCATGAACCTGAAGATTATGACCTGAGCCAAAATCAGGAGTCAGACACTCAACCAGTTGAGCCACCCAGGCACCCCTGATCCAGCCAATTCTAATGCTTTGCCAGGATGAGAGTCTTCAGGCTGACTCCCGGCCCACATACAATTTTGGAGTCTGCAAAGACACACCCATTAGCAGGGGCAGCTTGGGAAGACCCAGGCCTTACCCTTATTCATAGGAATGAGTTCTCCTGAACTCCTCTAATGAAACTGATGATTTAATATCTTCTGGACCATTGGCCTTTCACTGAGAAGTATACCTATTCCATCCCAGTCCTCTTGCTGTGTTCTTAGACTCATTATGTGCTTTTTGTAAGTGGTACTGATGACTACAAAGGCCTTTAAAACATTCAGTTCTAGGGATATGATGCATTTTGCAATTTCTTCAGAGGTAGTTGAGACTCTAGAGATCATATAATTATACCTTCATTTCCTCCCGAGGCTTGATGAAGGTGAGGCGAAATACCCAAAGTCATCCAGAATTCAGTGGCATAGCCAGGACTAGTCTCCAGCCTCCCACTCCCAATCTGGAGCTATCCAAAAGCTTCCTCCTTGGCCTTGCTCTCCCTGCAGACTCGTGGGACAGAACTTGCTCACTACTTCCGCTCTCACCATTTCCCCCACTTCCTATGTGGTCACTGGGAAAATTAAGACGAGCTGTTTGGTCTTGTGTAGCAAACACAGAACAATGCATTTCACCTTGATTATCCTTCCAGGAATAGTTTTTTACTTTTGATTTCACATTTATTCATGGTCTGAATACTGAATTTGAAAGTTGGTCTGTTATTAATTCGTTTGAAAAGTCTAGCCTCCACATTCCTGAAGTGAAGTGTACCCAGTGAAAGTGATGGGGAAAGTGCATAAAAATAATATTAATTGCATTTCTATAATGAAAATGATCTTTGAGTTATTTCCTTAACCATGTGGCTATAATGGCTACCACTTAGATGGAAGGCAATAAGATAAAAAATAATAAAATAAAAAATGAAAGTAAACCAGTTGAGAGAGCCAATTCAAAGGGTTAAGAGTGACAGTGTGAAATGCAGAAGAAAGGGGGGGAGAGAGAGAAAGCAAATGTATGAGTATATGAATATGAAGAAATAAGTAGCTGAAAAAAAGGAGGTGACCTTGGGCAATTTTCTTCTTGAGAACAAAATGTGTGCATACTACAATGCTCATTCACTTTCATTGTTATAGTGTGTTAAGGTTGATCAGCTGCTATAACAAGTGAACCCATACGTTTCTGTGGCTTACCATAGTAGATGTTCTTAAGTTTCATACAAGTGACAATACATTGTAAGGTGGGGGTGGGAGTGTCTTAGTCACACAGTTCTTTTTGGACTTCTACCAGCCCTGCTGTTTTCATCTTCAACCTTCCAGGGTTGCCCAGGACATTGACATCGCCAACAGGATGAGAAAAATAGCAGGGAAGATAGTCCTTGGGAGTTTTTACAGAAAGGACTGCAGGCGGCATACATCGCTTTGACTCACATTCCCCTAGTTAGAACTCAGTCCTTTGGTTATCTCTAACCACATATGACTTAAGAAAATGTAATTGAGCCATGTGCCCAAGAAGAGGAGGAAGCAGGTGAGCCACTAATGGCTCTCTTTAAACTGGAAGTGCTTCTGGGTGCTTTGCTTCTTCTGCTCTTTGAAAGGGCTCTCTCTAAAGGAAAAGCTAAAATCACAGTGGGAAACTTGCGACCTTACGTCTCACAGTCTGAGAAATCTGACTTCGTCAGCACTCTCAGAAAAACCAGGCCATCTCTCAGAGACAGACTCCCAAAATTGAGCTCAAAAGGCTGCTGTGTGAAGCCAATGTGTTCCTTTCTCTATCATAGGACGTATGTAAGACTGACATCCTCATGCCCCATGGACCACCGCATTCACTTCCTGGTAGCAGACTTACATGGACGCTACGTTGTTATCTGATCACTTACAGTGAGGGAGAAAAAACAAGTTATTGAACTACGTATGACCAGCATACTGTAGGCCTACATGGCAAACGCAATCAGAATCACAGACCTCCTTGGAGGGCCTGGTATCAGATGGATGCAGATGGGAAGACATATTTAGTGAAACCAGGCTGTGAGAGCCTAGCATACCTACTCCACAGTAAGGAGAGTCTTCCTGTGGTCCTAGAAAGCACATGGCCCATTAACCACTAACTCAGCCTCCCTCTCCCACTGGCTCTTCCCATATGTGCCTCTTTGACTACTTTTCTCTGCTTCTTTGGCAGACCCTTTTTGACTGACATCTTTTTGCTTTTGATATTATATTAAACAGGTAAGGGATATAGTCAGATCTTGTTAGCCTGAAAACCACCCAGTCTCGTGAGGAAGGCTTTGCATACCTGTATGTTCGGAGGTACTTTGTATTAATTTTACAGTTTGACTTTCTCATAGTTCTTGGGTGCACCTCACAATTACTTCCAATCATTAATAAACTTGATTTCTGAAAGGAAAATTGGAAATAATTGTTCCCTTACCTACCATTTCAGGGATACTGAGATAACATCTCTTTATTGTGTGGTTGCTTCAGTAAATCAAGAGTTAGGCTCCAGGTTTTTCTCTTCATGCTGTCATTCTTCGCTTTTTGACAGCCCCTTCAAGCTGATCCTCTTTAGTGTTTACTGAAAATGTGTTGAAGAGATACGAATTGATGAAGTTGAGAGCTATAAGATGTTTCACAAGATTGTCAGCCCTAGGTCGGACCATCATCATGTTGTAAGTTGGGGTTGTTAGTGATATGATTCTTGCCTTTTCTTGAAGTTCCTATTGCAGTACAAGTGCCTTATTCATCACTTCTCTCATTCTATAACAACAGCAATAAAAACAGAGAGTATTTCAAATTATTCCACTTAAGGTAAACGTTGTATGGTGCTTACATGGCTTGAGCTGTCTTTGGGGAATAGCGCCAAATAGGAAAATTTGAAGAAGGCAGAAAAATGACAGGAATGGTTGGAGTTGTTTTCATAAAGCCAGGAAAGAGATAAACCCTTTAGCCTCATCTTTCCAGCTAGTATCTGAAAAAATCCCACCAGATTTTCTCAGAAAAGTTGTAATGGAATGTATCTATTATAAATTTTACTTTATGAGAGGACCCACTGACAAGAATATCAGCTATCAATTTGAGATCAACTACTTAATTTACTTAATTGATAACATCTTGTTTAAGCTTTCTCATTTGAACTTTCCTCCATTTGAGTTCTAGAGACTAACCAACTACATAGGAAACAGCACTGAACAAAAACTAAATTTCAAGATATATTTAGGACTTACTCATTCAAAAGAAACTGACCTCTGATTAAACAAGGGAGAAGAGATTTCATTATGGCAGAGGTAATAGAGTTTGATGCCCTAAAGAATTTCATTGAAGGATTTAATGTGTGTGTATGAATAGTCTTATTAAAATTGTCATTTGCAGGGGCGCCTGGGTGGCTCAGTCGGTTAAGCAGCCAACTTCGGCTCAGGTCATGATCTCACACTCCGTGAGTTCGAGCCCCGCGTCGGGCTCTGTGCTGACAGCTCAGAACCTGGAGCCTGTTTCAGATTCTGTGTCTCCCTCTCTCTGACCCTCCCCCGTTCATGCTCTGTCTCTGTCTCAAAAATAAATAAACGTTAAAAAAAATTTAAAAAAAAAAAAAAAATTGTCATTTGCTACCAACCATTGCTTTTGGTGTAAGAAAGCAAATAATGCAATATAGATAGTACGAGCATCCTGTTTCCTTCTCCCGTTTTCTCTTCCTTCCTTCCTTTTTTTTAAATAAGATTTAATTATGAGCTTCTTGAAAAAAGGAAATATAGAGAGTAGCTTGAAAGAACATTTAAGAGAGTATCAACAAGGCTTAGTGAATAATTAGCTATGGATGATGAGCAATTCATTGTATTTCCCAGGTATCCGCCTATTGATTGAGTTAATGGGAAAATGTATGAGTTGAGGAAGTTTGCAACAGTAACTAGGTATAAGAAGGTTAGATAATAAGTTGATTTTGAGTAGGTTGTGGGATATCCAGGTAGGGATGTGCAGAAGGCAATTGGGATGTGTGTCTAGTGCTCAAAGAAGAGCTTGGAACCATAAATAGAAATTTCTAAATCTAAATCTAAATTGTAGTTGAGGGACTATAGGTGATCTCAAGGAATAATATGTTGAGGAGATGAGAAGAGAGCTGGGAGGGGAAACATAAGACATAATAGGGGCAAGAGGAAGGAGCATATGGAGAAGACTTAAAATGTGGGAAAACCATGAGAAGATAGAATTACAGTGGCCTAAGGATTGATAATTCCAAGAACATGGAAATAGTGACAAATGCTGTAAAGAGATCAACCAAAACAAAAACAATTAACACTGTTGAAAATTGCTGCTGTATTTAGGGTGTACATTGAAGGGGAAATAAAAGCGTCCTTTCAGATTGAAACAATGCCATGAAAAATATTAAAAAAACAAGCAAAAAGACTGTCGATGATTGAGAAATAAAAAGGGAGAAGTAGAGATAGTATGGAACCTACAGATGAAAGTAAATCAGTAACACCATGCTGTTGATAATAAAGGGATAATTCTTCTCAAGTGCATAGATAATGTGGCATTTTTCAACTAGATCCTTACTAAAGTAATAAGTCCAGTTTTTCATTCTACATTTTGAGATGTGAAATGTTATAAAATGTTATTTGAAGATATATAAACTGATTATTTAGAAGAAACAGATAACGCTAGGGAAAAAAATGATCAAAGCTATGTACTTGAATCTGAGATTATTTAGCCCAAAAAGAAGACTGAGAATTAAGAATGTTCTTGGGGGCGCCTGGGTAGCTCAGTCGGTTGAGTGTCCAACTTCGGCTCAGGTCATGATCTCGCAGCCTGTGAGTTCGAGCCCCGCATCGGGCTCTGTGCTGACAGCTCAGAGCTTGGAACCTGCTTCGGATTCTGTGTCTCCCTCTCTCTCTGCCCCTCCCCCACTCATACTCTGTCTCTCTCTCCTTCAAAAATAAATAAACATTAAAAAAATTAAAAAAAAAAAAAAAAAAAAAGAATGTTCTTCAAACTTTCATGAACCGTTACGTAAATGAGAGCATTCCCTGGTATATGTAGCCGGGAAAGGTTTGAAGATCGAAATGGAACCAGTTCCTCAGTTGCTATCTCCATGACTTTAGGGAGACTACTCCATACCGTTCTGAACCTGTTTCTTTACCTGTAAAATGGTGAAACATTTGTTGTGAAGATTCTGTGATTACGAGATAGTGTTTGTAAAGGGCTCGCTATGATCTGGCACCCGATAGAGGATACCTGATGCCGTGTGTACTTTCTCTGGGAGAAAGTAGCAAGACTAGTAGACTTGAATCTATTTGTGGCATATTTAAGCTGTGGGTTTTTTTTCTTTAAATTTAGTGTTTAAGTGGGGCCTCACAAATGAGCAAGGTTATTCCTAAACCTCTTAATTTTCAACAGTGTCATTTACGTAGAAAATTTCCCCAAATAACTTAATGGTACAGCATATTATTTGTTGATTTTTTAAAAAAATTGTCTATTGCTTTCTGTGTAACCTACATACAGATAAAGTGAGAGGGTTCTAGAAATCATTAGTCATTAAATAGTACAGTCTAGAAAAAGAAGTTACAATTTAATAGCTGACAAGAGCTCTAAAAATGACAAAATCAGTTAAGTTCATTCTTTCCTCACTGTGGTGCACAGTCCTCCCTGATTTCCCTGAAGAAATCATATCCCCCTATTGCGCACTCTGATGGCACCATACACCTCCTTTTCTAAACATTCAGCACAGACTCAGTCCTACGTTAATATATGTACTTATTTGATTGTCTCATCCTCTAGTATAAACTCCTTCAGGGATTTATTTCTGGGCTCTCTATCCTGTTCTGTTGATCTGTGTGTCTGTTTTTGTGCCAGTACCATTCTGCTTTCATTAGTGTAGCTTTGTAGTAGATCTTGAAATCTAGGTTTGTGGTATCTCCAGTTTCGTTCTTTTTCAAGATTGCTTTGTCTGTTCAGGGTCTCTTGTGGTTCCATACAAGTTTTAGGGTTATTTGTTCTAGTTCTATGCAAAATGCTGTTAGTATTTTGATATGGATTGCATTAAATCTGTAGATTGCCTTAGGTAGTATGGACATTTTAACGGTATTTGTTCTCCCAATTCATGAGCATGGAATGTCTTTCCTTTTGTTTGTGTCATCTTCATTTTCTTTCATCAATGTTTTACAGTTTATGTAAAGGGGGCTAAGGTCTTTCGTCTCCATGGCTAAGTTTATTCCTAGGTATTTTATTCTTTTCGGTGCACTTGTAAATGGGATTGCTTTCTTATTTTCTCTTCTGATTCATTATTCACGTAGAGAAATGCAACAGATGTTGCATGTTGTATGTTGTTTTTGTATCCTGCAACCTTACTGAATATATCTATCAGTTCTAGTAGCTTTTGGTGGAGTCTTTACGGTTTTCCATATATAGTATCCTGTCACCTCTGCAGCTATTTCTTTAAAAGCCAGACTCTGGCAAACTCTTTGGTTTACCCAGTCCATTGAGCACATACCGGGTACGAGACACTTTGCTGGAGGCAGATACTATACAATTGGTGATCTGGACCTGGGGTCCGCCTTCAGTGAACTTACACTCTGCATGGAAGGTAGACATGCACACAACTAACCATAATGCAACACAAGATGAAACAGATGCAAAAGTAACTTAAAACCAGCATGCTGTCAGAATGGAGAGACTGGAGTAAAGTGGAAATTCACAAAAGGCTTCATGAGGAGGTGGTATTTGGAGCTGAGAATGAGAAGGATTTCAGAAAGCGGAGAGCAAGTGAGTAGATGAGTCTAACCTGAGGGGACAGCTTACCTGAAGTCTGGTGATATGGGAAATGTCCACAGTTAGTTGTGAGTGAAAGGTAGCGTATATAGCGAATAATATGAGAAGTATTTTAGGGCCCAGATCATGGAGGTCCTTGAATGTCATACTAAGAAATTGGAACTTTATTTGATTTGCATTTGAGACCTGATTCAGAACCAAGGAAGGTAGTAAAAGAAAATCAGGCCTAAATTTTTGAAAGGTGATTCTGGTGACATTATATGTATGAATCACTGGGAAACCAGATTAGAGACTTGGAATACTCAAGGCAAAAAATAAGACATAGTCTGAACTACAGGGAGGGTCATGATCATGCAGCAGTATGGTTTTGTCATAGAAGTCATAGAGAAGGCATATTGATAGAACTTGCTCGGCCCAGATTTTTATGTTCTGGGTCTAAGGTTCTGTCTAAGAGGCAGTCTGAAATGGTGATACCAGAGATGGAGGTTTAGGGCTTTTTGTGTGGAGAGGTGATAGTGGGAAGATGAACATAAAAAGGATTGGACAGAAAGGATTGAAATTGAGGGTATATTCACAAGGAGTTACTTTGCCAGATCTGTAAGATTACACGAGTGAGTAAGTGAGTGAGTGAGTGAGTGAGTGAGTGAGTGAGTGTGTGTTTTGTAGAGAAATCCTATAGTTGGTGCCATTTAAGGCTTCCAGATGACTTTTAAGTGTCAGACTTATCTGACTTCCCAGAACTTCAAAGGCATGTGTGGAAAGAACCAGTCCTACCAGAGGTCAGAATGACTCACTAAGAAAAGTAAGCATGACACCATTTGATAGACTTTTGGTAAAAGAATGACAGCTTCAGCCAGACTTGTAAAGTGTTCTGCATGTTATTTAACCTATTATATGTGTGCTGTGAGTACAAAAAAACTAAACTGAGAAAGATATAAAATACCTTTTTTCTTGTATTTTAAGTAACGTTGAAGAGATGAAGTTTTATTTTTAGTTTAGTGCAGATAAGTATTATAAAGAAGAAATCAAATGAACCCCATACATAAACCTATTATAGAGATAACTCCCAATAATAGGTGTATGGGAATGGAGTACTATGACACAAGTTAAGGAAATGAGGGCTCAAATTCTCCACACCCTTGCCAACACTTGTTATTTCTGTCTTTTTTATTATAGTGATTCTAATGGGTATCAAATAGTATCTCATTTTGGTTTTTATTTACATTTCCCTGATGACTAATTATGTTGAACATCTTTGCATGTGCTTATGGGCCATTTGTACATGTTCTTTAGAGAAATGTCTCTTTGGATCCTTTGCCCATTTTAATTGTGTTGTCATTTTATTACTGAGTTGTAAGAGTTCTTTATATATTCTGGATTCACGACTCTGATACATGATTTGCAGATATTTTCTCTCATCTGTGGATCTTTTCACTTTCTTAATGGTGTCCTTTAAAGTACAAATGTTCGTAATGTTGATGAGGTCCAACAAATGATGAGAGTGTTGGTGCCATAGCTAAGAAATCATTGCCTAACCCAAGATCATGAAGATTTACTCCTGTGTTTTCTTCTGAGAGTTTGATAGTTTAACTCTTACATTTAGGTCTGTGGTCTACTTTGAGCTAATGCTGTGTGTGATGTGAGGTGGGCTTCCATATTCATTCTTTTGCATGTGGGTATCCAGTTGTGCTTTTTGAAAAGACTGTTCTGTCCCCCATCAAATTGTCTTGCCCCCTTTCAAAGATTAATTAACCATAAATGTGAGGGGTTCTTTCTGGACTCTCAGTTCTGTTCCATTGATCTGTTTGTTCTTAATGCTAGTACCACACTGTCTTGATTACTGCAGCTTTGTAGTAAGTTTTAAAAATCAAGAATTACGAGTACTCAGCTTAATCTTTTTAAAGATATTTTTTGCCATTCTGAGTCACTTGCATCCCCACATGAATTTTAAGATCCTCTTGTCAATTTTTGCAAACTATTTCTTTTAAAAAATATTTACATAAAAAGAATTATACTTTGCTTTTTTTATATTCCCCCCCTCTTTTCATCTTTAAGTCATCTCTCAAGGGTATTCTAAATACAGTGTCCACCAGGAAATAAGAGCTCTGTGCTTCTACGTAGAATAACTACTGGAGAAGGATGGCCTCCAAAGATTCCTCTTAATCTAGATGGGTGATTACTTAAGTCCTTCTCATTCTCCTTTCTGAATCACAACAAAGTATGCAGCTCTATTTCCACTCACTGCTTCACCGTTCTAACCAGGGGTATCTTGGACCCCAACTAACTGATTCGATTCTTCAGGAAAAAAATGAGCTCCTAAAAGTTATCTCTGTGGAGCATTTATGGCTGTGGACTAAAAGAAAGTTCAGCTGCCTCTAAAACAAAACAAAACAAAACAAAACAAAACAAAACAAAACAGTGGTGAGTGGACAGCCCCACTTATGGAGACCCCGTCCGTAAATCTGGGAGCTATCAGTTGCTCCCACACCAATAGGGAAGTTAGGGAAGTCGGAGAAGCTAGCACAGAAAGAGTGGGCTCTCCAGAAGTAGACCTCTTGCTTCACCATAGTCAAGCATTTCCTCGTCCTCCTCACCCTCACCGCCCCCCACAACGTCGCCTCACTTCTCATTCATTCAGATAAGGTACTAGATGCTACCCGGGGTGAAACCTGTACTTCTGAACAGCCCTACTCCCAAATAGTGTTTCTCTCCAGGCCGGCATTCACCTGGTGCTATACAGCTATGCCAGTTGTTAAAATATTGAAGTACGTTGATGTCAGTGGTTAGAGAAATCCAGTGTCTGAGGGGTTACAGCCTGGCACCAGCAGCAGCTCTCCAGACGTCTCCTCCTGGCTCCCAGTTAGCCCTGATTGGTCTCTGCCTGTGCTACAGCAGTTGTTTTGTATTTGACTATTACCTCTGCACACAGTTATACAGTGAAAAGGGTTGATAAACTAATCCAGTGGTGTCCTTCAGACCCTGGCTTCCCAAGAAGAAAGCTGTTACCCAAAGCCACCTCTCAGGTTTCTGAGAAAAGCCCCCACTTGGTGTGTGGATGGAATTCAGGGCTTCTAAGAACTTGGATAGGAAAGGTTTATTTTTCCACTTCATTTTCACCAAGCCCTCACTAAAATTTAGTATTTGCTTCAGCTAGGGACAAAGACAACAAACCGCACTAGCAGTGACAGCACCCGAAACATTTTCACCAGTAGCAATCACAGATATTTTGTATCACGTTACGGTTGATGAGCATATCTTGAAATGCCATTTACATTCATCACTACTTCTAAATTGTAGTAGTGATTAGCCAGCCGCTATATCTTATTTAATACATTAATATAAAAGTGCATGTCACTACGTTATAGATTTGTTCGATATTTTGATTACTGTATTTCAACATAATTGGCTTCCTTTATAACCCTATTTATTTTATATATTTAAAAGCATTATTCTGAAAAAGGGGCTGAAGTCTCCACCAGAAAACGGAGTAGTCCAGAGCACAGAAAAGATTAAGGACCCCTAGCATAGACTGGCCATGTGAGCAGCGTGCAGTTGATGTGCTAGTTATTATCACTGGATATTGGAAGGGGTGTGGTTTTAAGACTGACATGTATCCAAAGTTACTGATTAAAAAGAAAATATTTTATGACACTATCTACTCTTAAGAGAAATTCATGTCTGATACCGGTGTTCTTTTTTTACAACGATACCTGAAATCCTGAATAAAGTAATCAAGAAAGGCAAACATCCATCTATAGGAACTCTTCTCGACGGTCTCTGTGGTCTCGCTTGACATACTTTCTTAAGTAGGGATTGCTGTTACTCAGGAGAATATAACTAGTCTGGGTGTTAGTTATGGTTGTTGTCTGATTTCTTTCCTCATTTTGACATTTTTAAAATTCAGTACTGATACTTCATTGTTGTACTAGGAAGCATCACAAAAAATACAGTGTACGTGAATGACCTTCGTGAGAGTGGATTTATATAATAAATGAATGTTTTTAATTTCAAGATGTTTCATCATTGAAACTACCCCCCAAATTGCAAAGAAGTGTGGCTGTGTGAGGCTTCCTTTTACCAGGCTCAGTGTGCAGGACTTTAGTTCTGGTTGCCTTGACAATTGCAAAGCAGGTAATGAAAGGGCAGAGGATAGGGACAAGAAGATGGGAGCAACATTTCTCAAACCAGGGTTCTCATTCCCATAGGATCATGTAGACTTCTTCTTGGGAGTTCAAAAGCCCTAAAGCCAGTTTTAAATTGCCTCTGTTCTGATGATACTTTGTTTAAACTTACTGTAACATACCTAAGATAACACTTTACAGTGGTAATTTCTCTAGCAGAGATTTTAGCTTCTAAGTCACAAATTGGAATATTTAGGAATATTTTTTGAGATTACCTCTTTCCTTTTTCTTTTACATCATTGAAGGCTGGGAACCACTCTTGGGCAAAGACAAATGGGTTTCCATATTTCTTTAAACCATTGAAGTAACACTTCTCCCCCATTCTGCTCACATTTAAGGAAAGAAAAAGGTAAAGAGTTCAGTACTGCTAAAAAGAGCTAACCAACTATTTAAAAGTAATATTTTGAGGCCCAGTTTTAGTAACAAAGAAAACATGTAGACCTAAACTACTTTGCTATGCACATATATATATATATATGTATATACATATACACATATATATATATATATATATATATATATACGTGCATATATATTGGGGGGCATGTTAATCTGGCATCTTTCCGCATGCTAAATTCAAAAATGTAAATATATTTTAAAAAAGGAAAAAATTGTATTTCTCTTTTGGTGTCTATTTATTGTGTGAAGCTACAGTCGAGCATAACGCACAGGTGGTTTAAAATGCTTCTCTGCCATCTGAGATCTCGGCTTGCCAGGGTATAGATGGGGATGTCACTTTAGGGAATTGGGCTTATTCAGTATGTAAAATGAGGCTGGCATGGGTTCAGAGGTTTTGTCTGTGTCTTTACCCAATTAATGATTTTTTGCTTCCCCCCCCTTTTTTTTTAACTTTTTTAAGGCCTTTAAATTTTTCTGTTTTTTTAAGTTTTAATCCGTAGATGCGTAGATTAGAACTACCTGAATATTTCTGTCAATTGCACTAAGCTTCTTAATACCTAGTATTCATAATACATATTTCCTATCAAACTACATCAGAATTGTCAATATATAAACCAGAGGTCACTTTAATTCTGTCTGGTATTGAAATAATAGTCTAATTTATAACCTTGTCACAAAGGTTTATTTTCTTTTTTTGGTGAAGATCTACGTTAACTTGATGAATGCATTTTGGATTTGTAATAGTGCAAAAAAAAAAACTAGATTTTATTTTTCCAAATCTGATATTTTGTGAGCTTTTTTTATTACCAAGTATTTGACATTTAATTCATGATATGGATTGTTTTAAAGGAAGAAAGGAAAAGTGGTTTAGGTAAGGAAGGTATGGTTCAGTATACTATTTATACATAAATATGTGTAGTAAAATGAGTATTATCTCAATAACAATTAATGTAAAGAGAAAATGAACTCTTGGATAAATGACAGGGAAGGAAATAAAATGCAAGCCTAGGTTTGACAGCAGTATCTAGATAATACCGCTCATCTTATTTTTATATATATTTTTTCTTAAGTGTGAATTTTGTGAGCATTTAGGATCATAATGTCTGCCTTTTTGATCCACTGTGTTACTGTATCTAATTTTAATGAAGAGGGCAGTATGTGGCAATAAGAAACAGAAATAGTGAGACCTTTGTGGACCCTCTAGCAATCAGTGAATATCAGATCGCAAATTTCCCCAGCTTTAATTACAGGCAAAAGAAAAGATAAAATTAGCATTTTAATATAGAAATATCTTAGGCTTTAGGAGAATTATGATAAATCTAATGTTGCCTAGCGAACCAAAGAGGGAATATTACAACAAACTGTCTCCTTAGGAATATTTGTTTAAATAAAGGCAACAATACTTCATCCTTATCTTTTTTTGGATAATTATCACTATTTCAGGCTGTTCTTTGTTCCAGGTTTAAAATACCTTTAGTTAAAAAAAAAAAAAGTAATTGGCAGTGTTTGTTTTCTATAAAACTATAAGAAGGGAAAAATTCTGTTTGCTTGGCACTAACAGGATAATTTCAGGGGGAGTTTTTGCTCTTCGGCTCCAGTTCACTGGTGCCGTGGCATCCCTGTTCTTGGAAGCATTTGGGTTATCTCATTTCACTTACAGCCTACTAAACTAACTCCTCTTCCATGGCTGAGGTTTGCCCACCTGTCTCCCCTAAAACACCTGCAACATATGTTTGCATAACCCTGTAATGCCTTGCCTTTGGGGTCCTAAGAAATTCCCCCAGAGCTTTTTGCTTATAAACAGCTGAGCAATTCGTTTTTCTAATGACGGTTGCTTTTCCCCCAGCATTGAGGCAATAACATATTCACTAAAATAAGAGTCTCATTTTTCATCAAAGAGAAACGTTCGACATATTTTTACAGTGCTGCTTCTCCTCCTGAGCTCTTATTTTTTTCCCCTTTTCTAATCTGGCTGAAAATTAAGCGTTGGTAGCAAGGTAATAGGGGAGTGAAAGCGAAGTAATTCTTCATTTGTCAAATATTTTGTTTTCTTCATGCCAAACATACATTATATTGTAAATATAAGTCAATCTTTTCTATTAAACAAGTGCTACCAGAACTTTATCAGTTTAATTTAATGTAAAAATTGTGATCAATAAATTATAGAAGTGATAATAATTTGGACATATTGCAGGAGATCGCTTTAATTATTACAACCTTATAAGCTGGTAAGCAAGTATGCACTAATACGGTTTTACAGTTTTTTTTAATTTATAAATATACGTACTCTTATGCTGAGAAGTAAAATTGCATCGTTCCCCACATAGGAGATCCAGTATGCATGAGAGATTTTCCTAAATATGCGTTTTGCTTTTATTTTTTTTTTAATTTTTTTTTAACATTTATTTATTTTTGAGACAGAGAGAGACAGAGCATGAACGGGGGAGAGAGAGGGAGACACAGAATCCGAAACAGGCTCCAGGCTCTGAGCTGTCAGCACGGAGCCCGATGCGGGGCTTGAGCTCACGGACCGCGAGATCATGACCTGAGCCGAAGTCGGACGCTCAACCGACCAAGCCACCCAGGCGCCCCGCGTTTTGCTTTTAAAAAACACGTTTGATAAAAATCCACCCAAATTTATTTGTGATTTCCAGAAGTACAAAGCACCACTTTCTCTACCTACGGTTATCATGAATTTTAAGTTGTCAAACTGTCAGATCTGCTCTCAAATTGAAAGTCTGTGTGTCAGTGTTCAGTGTTACCAGAAGATAACCATAGCTTCCACTTCATTGAGTTTTTATCGAGTGCCCAGCACTGGGCTGTGCGCTTCGTGTTCATCGTCTCATTTGATTCTTACCACAAGTGTGCAGTGAGGGAACTACAGCTAAGAGTGTAACCGGCTCCTCACAGGGGCCCTGCTAGTGGGTGGAGCAGGGGGTCCGAGCAGGGGCCTCACTGACTGCTGATCCCTTGCCTCCCCCGCCAGGCAGCCTGTGCCTCTAAAGCAGATGAGTGAGGTTATGTTTACCCTACTTTAACTCCTAGTGGTACATTCATGAATTAGAACTGGAATCACAAGGGTCACTGCAATTGCGTTTCTTCTGCTCCTTTTGGTTCTACGTGTGTTTGTAAATAGCCAGCCCTATGAAAGGCATTGTGTTGTTCCAAGTTCTGAGAGGAATACTTTACACTCTTTTCCTTCTATAGTCTCCATATAACAATTCATACGGAGATAGTCGTCTTCAAATGAGGATGAGCTCAGTTGAGGGACCGATCTAGAAAGTACTATTTGTAATGACTTTTGTTGGATGAGTTTGATTCCACCAGGCTGAGAACAAGGAAAACTGTCATGTAGCATCTTGTAGTTAATTATTCCTGTAGCATCTTTTGGTTACTTGTACTTAGTATGGGTTAACATTTAAATATTTGTGTACTACCACACAAAGTGAGCATCAACTTAAAATACTGAAATATTCATGGGGGGAAGAGTGGCAGAGGGAGGAGGGTGATGTGCCGATCTGTGACTTCCATTATAGATTAGAGCACAGGGGAGTTGTCCACCGTCAGAAGTCATACTCCGTAAGGGACAGGGTATTTGTTTTACCTGAAATTACATTAAGGAGCAGCTTACTAGCATATAACACAGACCTCAGAAGTGTAGAACGTTAACTGTAATGGAGAGGTTAGATAGATTCCGATCAGTTTCAGCCCTTACATTCATTGATTGCTGTCCTTTAAGTACTGTTTGTAAATTGATTTTGTAATCATGCCAAATTAACAAAAGCATTTTGGAAATTCACAAGTACAGCATGGGTTGGGTTGGGTTTTCGCATATACTTCCTTCTAAGACACTTGTTTCTGCTTCTGTAAGTCATTCTGTCCCAAGGCTTTAAGATGCCTCCCAAAACCCAGCCTGTCTGTAGAATGGGTGGGATTTTCAGCATTCTTCTTCTATTGAAATAAAATAAAATGCTCAAGAGAAAGCTTTAAAAAGAGCTCCAACAGCTTGTTAACAGAGAATTGAGTGAGTGGTACTTGGTAGTTAACTAGCTACAATCTTGTAGAAGATCTATGTCCAGTCCATCCGGGTTGGTTTAGGAAAGGCATGGTAAACTCAGGGTGAACTGAATTTGTGGTTTCTGCATCTTCACCTATAATTTAATATAGACTTCCCAGGTAACGGAACATAATCGGTATTCCTCGTACACAAATCAATGTCAGTTATGATCACCATTTTGCTATCTTTTGCCCAAAGAAAAATTCACCAAGAGTGTGTTTCTTTTGTATAATACACATTGGTTTGGAAAAACCTATAATAGTCAAAATCCTGTCTGTATGAAAATACATTTAAAATAATTAGCAATTGTTCCTGCCCGTGCAAAGACATACTATTAAAGCTGTTGACATCACATGTCCTGCACGATGAAAAATTATAACTGTCATGGAGTCCAGTCTTTCTTACATACAGAGCTTTATATATGTACAATTCTACTGGCTCATATTTTAGAGGAAAGTCCAGATATTTAAAAACTAAAAATCAGAACTGTTATATTTCTATAAAATTTTATTTGTAAAAAAATCCTTTTAAATATGAAAAGCGAGTATCTCTTTACTTTTAAAATGTTTCAGTTGCATAAAGTTAGAATTATGCTCATTTAATCCGATGCCCCTAAGGAAACCATTGTTATCATTTTGGTAAATAGCTGTGCGGAAGGATATCATTCCAAAATTTCTTGACTTTTTCAAACCTTATTCAGAAGAGACAAAACGAACTTAATTAAAAGAGAAGAATTACAGGTAGATTGAAGAGCTGTCAGGACTGAATCTTAATGTATAGCAGCGTTTGTGCCCTTTTTATGGTTCATGTCTATACATGTTGATTTTTGTAGCTGCACGATTTTTTTTATGTGTATGTCAGACATTTAGTTCTGTGCTGTCCATTACAATAGGCACAAGCCACATGTGGCTATTGAGCACTTGAAGTATAGCTGGTCCAAATTGAGATGTGCTGTAAGTGTGATATATATAGTGGAGTTCAAAGACGGTACAAAAGGAAGAATGTAACAAACCTCAATGATTTTTATACTGATTACATGTTACAATGACAACATTTTGGATATAACGAATTAAATAAAATACTACATTTAATTAAACTTGTTCCTATTTTTTAATGTGGTTGCTAGAAAATTTTAAATCACATATGAAGCTTGCATTTGTGACCCACGATGTATTTCTGTTGGACAGTCTAGTCCAGATCATCTATCTGTTGACATATTTATGTTTTAGTAATAGCATCATCTTCTCATAAAATCCTGTTCGATAACTTTCAACTATAACCCCTGATTTTATTTTCTTACATTTCAAATGCTGTTTTTCAACATCATCTTTTGATTCTTTTTTTTTCTTTTTTTTCATCCCAGTACAGAGATACTTTAAACTGCCTCTCGCTTTGATACTAGTAAGTCTCCTAGGAATTTAAATAGGCCTCTGTGAAAGCAATACTTGAGCCTCATTCATATGTTCAAGTTAGATCATTATTCCTAATAATGGCTTTAAGTGCTTAGATACATCAGCACTTCGTGTCTTGAATTGCTTGTCATTTCTTTATGAAGATGTTTCAAGAACTTGCTCCATGCAATCCCTTATTTCATTGTTTTCTAGCAAAAAAGTAACATAATCTTTTATTAGTTTGTTGTTGGGAGTCAGAAGAAGAAAAGCCTTTTTATTCGCAAAAACAAAATGTATTTCCAGGTAGTGAGAATCTAAAGAGCAAAATGAGTCATGAGTGATAGTCCTGCGAAAGTTATTTTTTAAAATAAATCATGAATGCACTGGCAATCTGCCACTAGCTTTAACCTCTATTTTATTTTCCCATTATACTTGGGTCCAGGTTGTCATCAGCTACCATGAGGAAACCTGTGTAATTCCTAGAGAGAGAAAAGTTGCACTGTTAGGCTTAATAGTATGGTAGTCATGGAAGCATCAGTCCTCTTCATCAAGGCAATTCAGATTTGATTATTGTAGAACTGTGTTGAATACCAAACCAGTGGAGTAGTAGCTGGAGCTAAATCAAGGGATTGTCATTTTTGTCAGATGATTAGGGCTGACTTGGAAGAGATATGAAAGGGTTGAGCTGTGTAAATATTCTCTTTTCAGCAGAAAAAGAAAAGGTCCATCATGGCCATTAAGATGCAGATTGTTAGCTTGATGAATTTCAAACTATTTAACCTTAGCAATTATACACCCCCGCCTACATACAAGTATATCAGTGCCTTGGGATTATGGCTCCAAGGATTAATATCGAAGTGTATTGGTAATTTTCTATTAAGATGAAATGAAGCCTTTCTATGTCTGGATAGAGCTCTCAGAGGACAAGGCATGCTCTAGTTCAAAGTCCTACTCATTAACCTGAATTATAAGTTCAGGTAAACCCTGGAACACACTTATTTATAAGTTTTGTCAAACTTTTTAATGAAAAATATATGTAATTTAACATTTTAGAGATGGTATTCGTTTTAATTATGATATTAACATAGTAACCGTTTTGTAAACTAGAATTTATTTAATTTTTATTTGCCTGTGAGGGACTTGATGCATTTAAATAATGGACACATTAAACGATGGTAACATATTTAAATTGACAAACCTGACCTAATGATTTCAGGACATTTTTGCAATGTTTATGGATAATATCAAATGCCAGAAAGGCCAGTGTATCGCTGTTGGTATGAAAGTGTGCATTGGTCAGTTTGATTTTCTATTTTGATGGTACTCTGCTAATATTTCCACTACTTTGGTACTTGTTAAACTCGTAAATAAGAACAGATGACATAGAAATTTCTAACTTGAAAAGAATTGCTGAATTCTAAAATAACACATTGGTTTTTGGAGAAGAAAGACTCGGTGCGCCATCTAGTGGGCATGTTTAGCATTCTGGTTATCAAAAACGGCGATTTTTTTACTCTTCCTCCAAAAGGCAGCTTTCTTAACACTTTGTATCTCTCAGGCATTAGGCCTAGATTGTTCTTGAGTTACATCTCATATAATTTTTCAGTTTTGTCATAATTTTATCTAGTTGTATTTTGGAAAGTCATAGTCAAAGTGATCAGAATCATCAGAAATAAATCTACTTATCTTGAGTACTGAGAAATGTATAGAATTGTTGAATCATTGTGTTGTCCATCTGAAACTAATATAACACAGTACATTAAGTATGCTTACAAAAATCTAATGACAGAAATAAATCTTTGTGAACTTTGAGACAGGTGGAAATAAAATCTATAAGATAATTTCAGTGTTTAATCACGACTAAGATCAGTTAAGGTAAACTTCAACAATGAAAGCAAAACCCAAGCATGCTAACTATTTGAACTTTGTTATCATATGTATTCTTTCTACAAAAACAGTTGTCTTTGTTCTTTTATGTCTTAATGTGTAATGTAAATAGCTTTATACATTTAAATTTCTTTTTTCTGTAGAGAAATCCAAGACCAGTGACTTACCAATTTCATCCAAATTTAGATTATTACAAAGCACGGGGAGCAGACCTCATGAATAAAAGCCGGTAAGTGCCCTTTCTCTGATGAAAGTTACAAGCCACAAAGATATTCTCTGAGATTTTCAGGAATTTTTACACATTTTCTGACAATGAATTTAGAGATTTTAGTATATCAGTGGGCAATGACATCTTTATTAAATAAATCATCTGAGTTTTTTTTTAAGGCATGAGAAAATGTATACATTGATGTCAGTGGTAAGAAGAAAAATAGAAGAGTATTTGTTATAATTTGAAGTTAGGCAACTTCATTTTTCTAACACTAATAAACCTGAATAAATTGCGTCTTTATCTCTTTCCAGATCCTTGCTGTTGATTGAAAAGAGGCAGTTCTATAATATATTTTTAAATTATTTCAGTAACAAAATTAAAATTGGGTTTCCCAACTGTCTTTAGAACTACACAATATGCTTATAAATGCATCTTGTGTGTGCATTTGTGATTACATACATAGAAATTTTAAGGGTCACTGTAGGAATAAAAAAACATTAAAATTCTACTTTTAAAAGAAATTAACATTGGCATAAAGGGTTGATGAACAGTTTTGTTCTTTCATAATACTGTACTCAGATGTCTCAAGAGTTAACTTGTCAAGCCAGAACCATCTCAAATTAGAATGTAATTTCAAAGTTTACTCTGGAAAACTAAAATGTTAGTAATGATAAATGCTGCCAAGTTGTCCGAATTTTTTTCCGTAAGCATTTTGCCTATGTGCTAGCTTTTCTTCAGTAGGATTCCAGCAACCTAAATATACATCTATGGAGTAAACACACATAATGTGTTCTGCTCTTACTTGGAGAGTTAAAAAGAAGACATAATTCCTGCCACATAGAAACTCATAGTCTAAGGGGTGAGAAGAAGTTTATGGGAGAGTAGCTAAATTGAAACTTGTGTTCTGACCCCTGTTTTAGTGTTATGTTATTTTAAAATTACCCATCCTTGATTGAAATCTGTCACATACTTTGATGTACCGTATAACTGTGACCCTGGCTCTATAGCCCATGAGGCTCTTCTCTGAAGCTCTTTTTTGTTCGTTTCATCTGATTCTTGTTTCACTAACAGAAAGATATTCTCCTTAGTCATTTGTTCATTTAATTTAACAATTTTTATTGCGCGCCAGACTTTCGTTATTCTAGGTGTTGGAGATACTCAGGGAACAAACCAGATAAAACCCCTGCCCTCAGGAATCTTAATAGTCTAGTCACTTGTATTTTTCTCTGTCATGTCAAGTATTTAGTTTTGGTATGTTTAAAAGAACAAGGTATTTTAGGTACTTTCTTTATATAAGATTTTTCTAGCTAGAATCCCTTCTTCTCTCCCCTATCCTCCCCTACCCCAGCACCGCCAGATTAGTTTCCACACAACAGCCAAAGAACTCTCAATTTACAGAAGATTATATTACACCCCAACGTAAACCCCTCCAAAGGCTACCTCTTACTATTGATAATCCAGTCTTTTTCCTGGGCCCGTTTTCTATTTCTGTAACCTTCTCTCCTTTCACTCTCCCCTTGTCTTAACTCCCGTGCTTGCACTTGCTCTGCACCTTTCCTTCCCTCCTGTTTTCTTGCTTCTGCATGATTTGGGGCTCAGCCCAAAGGTCATCTCAGAGAGGCCTCTCGGACCTGACTATTTTCTTTTTGTCTCCTTCTCAGTAACCCTCTACCCCACTGCCCAGTGTCATTTTCATAGCGTTCATAACTCACTGAAGCTGTAGACTTCATTTATATGTGTCACCTGACTCCCCAACTTCCACACTAAAATCTAAGCCTCCTGAAGGCAGGCACGTTGTCTTACAGCTTGAGAGCACTGAGGAGAATGTCTGGCATAAGGAAGTTACTCAACAAATATTTGTTGTATGTGTGTATACATGCATTATCTTTTTACGTTTTTTGATGTCTACCTTTTGTTCCAGAAAAAGAAATGGACTATATACCCTTTCCTCCCCCCCCCCCCACCCCACACTTCATGTTTTATTTTTCTTCTGTCCTTGCATTTTTCCTCCCAAAAGATCAGTTCTGTTTTAGCATTTTCTTGTGAGCACATTGAGATTCTTGTACAAAGTATCATTGTGATGACTGGAAGGAAGGCTTTTCATCAGCTGTGTTTTAATTTCAAAGCTTAAAACTAAAATGCAACCAAATGCAAGGTGGTATGTGAAGAGCACATCACAGATCAGTGGGAAGAATTAATAAATGGTGTTGGGAAACTTGACAAATCTTTTGAAGAGGTATCAACCCATAACCTTATCATACACCAAACAAATTCCACCAACAAATTCCAGCTAAATCAAAGTATACTCAGGCAAACATCAAGTGTCTATCTGACCTCTAGTTACTAGAAGACTTTTTAATCTTAAACGTAATGGAGGAAAATCACAGTGGGAATGACTGGTGCATTTTACTATGCCACTATTTGTAAGTAGATATGTCAAAAATAAAATAAACTGAATCAAAAGGTAGATGGAAAATGGGAAAAATATTTGTAGTGTAAGTAACTGAAAAACCAATATCATTAACGTATACAGAATCTATGCAGTTCAGTAAGAAACTTAAGATCCCATCTCAGTGGCCATTCTATCTCATGCCATGTTCTGTTGGACCCTCCTTTTCTGTTAATAAATTTTGGAACACCCTCCAGACTTCTGTTCTTCACTGTACTCATTCCCTAGAGGATCACAGCCCAGGTTCATGGCTTTACATACCATTTATGACGGAAGGGTCCTGAATTTATATCTTAGGATGACCTCTTCCTTTGAACTCCAGATTCATATGCCACTTACTAAGTATTTCCTCTGGGATGTCCCATATGTATCTCAAATTTAATACTTGCCAAACTAAACCCTTGATTCTACCTCCGCAAGTCTATCACTCCTCTGTGTTTCTCCAGCACAGTAAATGGTCAACCCAGTTGATCAAGCCTTAGAATCACCTTTGACCTGTTTCTCTTACATCACACATCAAGTCCATCAGCAAATCCTCTTCTAAATACATCCTGAAAGAAATCACCTTTCTCTCTGTACTGCTAATACCAAGTCACCACCACTAGTTTCTTAACTAGTCTTTTTACTTTCTCCCTTGCTTATAGACCCTTTCTACATAGCAGCCAGATTAATGTAAGTCAGTTCCTATCACTCTGCTACTCAGAGCCATGCAGTTACTTCCCAAAATATATAGGATAAAATGCAATGCCTTTTCGATGGCCTACAAGGTAAGCCCTGCTTGATCTGGCCTCCTGTCTCTCCAATCCCATTTGCTACACCACCATACTTTCTGTTGCCTGTTGGACTCCAGCCACACTGACCTGATTGCTATTCCTCAAGCAAACAAACATGTTCCCACTTCAGTAGCTCTGAGCTTGCTTTTCTCTATGTCTGGATTCTTACCTAAGAATCCCCATGGCACACTGCTATTCACTCTGTTCCAGTATCTTCTCTTCAGAAAACTTCTCTTTGACTCCCCTATCTCAAATAAGGGACCCCTTTACTCTGGTTTCTACTTACTGTTTTTGTTTTTGTGTTTTATAGCATTCTTACTACCTGAAATGGGAAAAACATTATTGGCTTGTTTTTTGTTTTTATTGTTTGTTTCTTGCACTGAAATGTAAACTCCACATTTTGTCTCGTTAACGTTATATCACCAGCACCTAAAATAGTGTCTAGAATATGGTAGGCACTCAATGAAAAAATTTCAAAGAGCAAACAAACATTCGAAAGGCTATCCAAACTCCTAATTAGTCAAAGAAATGCAAATTAAAACAACAATACAGTATCATTTTCACCTTTCAAATTAGAAAATTGAAAAAATAGGGGCACCTGGGTGGATCAGTGAGTTGAGCATCCCACTCAACTCTTGATTTTGGCGCAGGTCATGGTCTCATGGTTCCTTCATTCGAGCCCTACTTGGGCTCTGTGCTGACAGTGGGGAGCCTGCTTCATATTCTTTCCCTCTTCCTGTCTCTCTGCTCCTCCCCCTTTGCATGCGTGTATGCACTCTCCCTCAAAAAAAAAAAAAACAAAACTTTAAAAATATATATAAATAAAAAATAAATGAGCCAGAGATGACTAAGTCCCAGAGATCTACTGTATAGTATAGTGCCCATAGGTTATAATAATAATGTATTAATTAATATATATTAAAAGTTTGCTAAGAGGGTTGATCTTATTCTAAGCATTTTTATCACAAAAAAAATAAAGAGGGAGAGAGAAAACTTTTGGAAGTGATGGATATGTTTATGGCATAGATTGTGGTGATGGTTTTATAGATGTTTACTTATCCCCAAACTCATCAAGTTGTACACATTAAATATGCACAGTTGTTTGTATGTCAGTTATACCTCAATAAAGTGACTTAAAATAAATGAATGAGTGGGCAAGCTAGTACTGGTGAAGGTGCATGGATACCCTTAATTCTTGATAATCTTGCCAAAGAATTCTTCCAGTTCTGTATGTAACCCTTATAACCACCACGTTATGGCCTGGAGGTTTGTTTACCATGTCAGTATCACCACTTTATCCATCATCAAAAGCCCCTGTAGCTGTGATACCATTGGTAAAGTCCATTTCACTCTTTAAGGCCAAAGATGCTCTTACCTGGCTGGGCCCTTCAGCCATAATTAGCCTTGCAACTACTTTCTTAGCTGTTTAGAAGCTATTAAAGAGTTAATGCATTGGAGCTGTCACTGAGTAGCAAGACAGAGATGGGAAGGATCCAGAGGAGTATATATACTCATGGGGGAATCCCCAGCAGTGATCAATGAATAGAAAATAGACAGGAGACAGGCAGACACCTGAAAAGCAGGGACGTAATACCTGCTATATCTATGGTAATGGACTTCTATTTGTGTTGCTTATCCAAATAAGGGATAAGGATGCAAAGATGACATGTGATTTCATGGATAAGAATATCTCTAGAAATCAAGAAGCCTGATTTCTCGTCTCTGCTTTACCATGGATTGCTATAATTAAGTCTTTAAAAGCAAGTGCCTAGGTATTTTAGTGGTAGATTTTCCATTACGTGTGTGCATAATATTCACTGTGCTCTGATTTTACTTACTTGCAAATTTCTTTTTAAAAATGGGAATTGACATTTTCTTATTCATTCAACTTTTAAGCTCGGAACGACAATTTAACACTCAAAGCTCGTTCCAATTTTGTCCTTAAATAACCAGAAATTGCTGCTATAAAAAAAAATAAGTACATCTAATTTGTGACTAGTCTTCAGTGGAACCTATCAATCTATTTAGGAATCTGTAACTCCTAAAATGCCCAATTGAGTAGTCGTGGAACAGAATTTCATAGTTTTTAAATACTGCAGTTGCTTCTATTAAGAGTAGAATCACATACCTTCTTTATTCCAGAATGGTCATGGATTTTCTGTTTGAAAAGGACATAACACAATTTCTCAAAATGTGCAGTTCTTTCTGCTCCACAGAGGTGATGCGATAACGGCACGTGAGTGGTCAGTAGTGCCTCCAGAGCACATGACACTTTATCTAGTGGTGACTGTTTACACATTCCACAACTGTAGGTCTTTTTACTTAAGCAGTTTCATATCACCAAAATTTTAGAGATAGAAAATACCAAGCTTAGTTCATGATCTCTCCACGCATCAGCTCAGCAATAACATTCTGTGTGCTAACTATGCCAGCTTTCCTCTGCACCCCCATCAGAGCTTAAACAACTTAACTCATATCAATGATGAAAGAATCCAGAATTATAATTCTGGTAGATGGGCCTTCTGCAGAAGGCCTCTTGCCAGAAACCCTCCATGAGATCCTAGAGGAAGCGAGGCTCCAGGGAAAGAAGATTCTAATAAAGAGAGTACCCTGAGCT
Organism: Panthera onca; assembly: GCF_046562875.1. Classification (NCBI taxonomy): domain Eukaryota; kingdom Metazoa; phylum Chordata; class Mammalia; order Carnivora; family Felidae; genus Panthera; species Panthera onca. The sequence goes on along the minus strand of NC_138347.1, from coordinate 134,416,376 downwards.
CTTAAGATGCATCCCACATTCCTTAGCTGGGCTCCACGTGACTAAAGCGTGATGGCATCCAATCCATTCTTACCCTAGGAATGCCTGGTGACTAATAATTCTGCATCTCTCCTTGGGATTAGGATCTGCCTCAGCTTAGAAGGGCTCCTTCCTCTCCAGGTCTGGCCTCACTAGAATGTCCTGAGAAAGTGCAGGGTTCCAGGAAGCACAAGGATCCTTCCAACAATCTTACGTTAGAATATGACGAACATCGTGAGAGCAGTGACCACATCTGTCTCATTCATTGGTGTTGCTTCAATACCTGCCACAAAGAACAAATTTAAGTATTAGTGAAATGAGTGCTTTTTAGCTTCAGTTGTAGAATAACTCATATTGATGTCACGAGCCACATCTTAGAATCCTCATATTCCTAGCACTGTACTCGGTACTATTTATAATGGTTAGTAAATATTTTAGTTTAATGATTAGGTAAATAAATACAGTTTTGAATACCTAAAAGACATGATAAAATTCTCCTCAACAATTTCCATTTTACATGGTCAACAAAATTTTTTAAATTAGGCTTTATTATATTTACTTACATAATGACTACAATTGTTCAGAATTATTTTCTTGCTAAAATATGGTAAAGAAATAATTGCTAATAATATTCCCCAAGCTATAAAGCCAAGAAGTCCATGGTTATCAGTATTAGTAGTTAATTGGCTAATTAGAATGTCAGAGAACCCTGATTTCTATATAAACGTAACTTTGTGATACTTTTGTGCTCAAATAACTAAAAGTTTGTGCTTATAAGCACATCTATGTCTGAAGTGCTCTTTCTGTCATATCAAAGAGTTGTTACTACCCAACCAATTTAGATAAATTGCTAACACTGTCTCCTATCTAATCCAGAGTAAATAGATTTTTCTCCTTTTTTAAAAAATTTATGCATAATTTGTACCAGTACACAGATCCGTAGTATTCTATCTGATGAGTTTTGACAGTTGTGCATACCCATGTAACCTCCATCCAAAACAATATATCTGGCATGAACATTTCTTTCACCTGAGAGTTCCCTCGTATCCCTTTACAGTCATTTGCAACCACTCATCCCGAGACAACCACTGTCTGATTTCTGTTACAGTATATATTGGTTTCGCCTTTTCATGAACTTCATATAAATACAACCAGGCAGTGTGCACTCTTTTGTATCTAGCTTTTATTTTCGTTCGGCATGATGTCTTTGCAGTTCGCCCATATTCCATGTATCCATGTTCCTTCCTTTGGATTGTTGGGTCGTATTGCATCATATGAACATACAGCAAGTTGTTTATTCTCTCGTTGACTGAGTTATTTCAAGATTTGGAGTATTATGAATAAGGCTGCTATGAACATTTCTCTACAAGTGTTTTGATGCTGTTGTTTGTTGTTAGTGTTGTTTATAGATGTATGGTTTTCTTTCTCTTAGGTAAACACAAATTGCTCTATACGATAGATGAATGTTTAACTTCATAAGAAACTACCTGTTTCAAAACAACCTGTTTTGAAAGTAACCGTATCTTTTTCTACTCCCATTAGGAATATATGGGGTTTCCAATTGCTTGCATTCTTGTACATCATTGTATAACATTAGTAATTGTGCATCCTTGCCAACATTTGCTATTGTCAGTCTTTTTTATTTTGTTTACTCCAGTTGATATGAAAATGGTATCTCTTATGGCTTGCGTTTTTCTGCTGATTAATGATGTTGAGCATCTTTCATAACATATCACTGATATATAGGTCTTCTTTTATAAAGTGTTATTTCAAGTTTTTTTTTTTACCTGTTTTCAATGGGTTATTTGGGGTTTTTTTAATTCTAGGAATTCCTTATATATTCTGGATAGGATTCTTTGTCAGATATGTGTACTAGAAATATTACTCCCTAGTGTATGGCTTGTCTATTCATTTTCTTAATGATGTCTTTAGATGATCAGGAAAATTTTATTTCAGTGAAGTTTCTTCTTTCAGTTTCTTCTTTTATGGCTAGTGCATTTTGTTTCCTACCTGAGAAATCTTTGCCTCCCTTTAGTCTCCATTTTTGATGGTCCCCAGACCCTCCTCAGCTTAGTGACTCACTAGGACTCACAGCACTCTGCACAGCTGTTCCACTCATGGGTACTGTGTGTTATGACAAAAGGATACAGACTGAAATCAGGAAAGGAAAAAGTTTGTAGTCTAGTAGGAGAAACTAGGTACAAGTTTCCAACTGTCCAGTCCCAGTGGAGTGCTTAAGTCTCCCAGTAGCAATATATGACAACATGTGATAAGTGCTGCCGCTAGGGAAGCTCACCCAGGCTTGCTATCCCTCAAGGTGTTTTGGGGTTTTTTTGTTTTGTTTTTTTTTTAATTAGAGCTCTGTCATGTAAGCATGAAGCAACAGTGTGACTAACGGTATGATATAGAAACCTCAATTTTTATTTCTATAGATAAGTCTTAGAGAGTTTATCTAATGATTGTATACACAGCAATCAATACATATTTATTATTCTTATGTTAGTTTGACAAATGTTATGAACGGTGTTCAGACCTAATTAGGTAAGCCCCCTATAGGCTAGCTTATATCCAACCATGCATTAGGCCAGCCTTTTTATCCCTAAAAGCACTACTCCTTTTGCTTCATGACACAGTAACAAAAATGTATCTTCCACGTGCAAAATAATCATAGCCTTATAGATGAAAGGAGTACATTTCACTCAAAAGTCAGACTCCTAAGGAATAAGTAATAGCAAACTAACTTTTATCATCTTGTTTTAATAAAGACCTATCAAATCTAGAGTTCTTTGAGATGTGGAGATAGTTTGTTTTCTAAGACAATAGAAACCTCACAATATGGCAAACAAATTTAGAATTACATATAGATGTCTTTCATTGAAGCAAATTTGCTACTCTCAACTTTAAAGATAAAGAATTAAGAAAGGTAGAAACCAATTCATTTTATAGAATTTGAAGTCTTCAACTCACAGAATTTGTAAACAAAAGTACACCATAAATTAGCTCAGGTGTTAGAATCATCTTGAAAAGTACTATGTTGCAACCCTGACAGCTGTTTTGAATTTCCAAATAAAATATTTATGTCTATAAGCATGAAAGAAATAAATATGAACCGTAATCCATTGAGGGTAGGTCACTAATGTAGATTTCTAGAAAGATAGCACAGATGGAAAGAGAATATTGTTTCTATCTAAAAACCAAAGTCACATATTCATATTTACTTTTTCCAACTACGCTTTGCACTTAAGAAAATAATTTTAAAATAAGTTCTATGTTTTTTATGGTGGAAAAAAAGGTACAGTGAGGTGACAAAATGATAGAAAAGGAGACCATGAAACAAATGAAAGAGCAGGGGGAAGAATAGCATCTTGAACGGACAGTGAACGTGGAGGAAGAAGGAGGGGCAAAAAGAACAGAATAGAAACATAAGGTAGAGATAAGGAGGCAGGGCAAACAGGCCCCTAAGCTTGGAGATGGGGTTTGGTCAACATTCCTCAAGGGCCTAGACTAGTGTACAGGCCTCTCATTTGGTCCTGTCCTTTCAACAATGTAATGAATGAATATAGTGGTGGAAGCCATTTGACACTGCAGATTATAAATCCCTAGAGCTGGAAAGGGCCTTTCATTTAAGCCTATGTCTCACCCAGGCCAAGACCAGGAAGCCACAGTGTCTGAAGGTGATTTTCCAATCTCTTACACAGTTCCAGAATTGGAACACTTATTATTTTAAATAGAGCCTGTTAAAACATTAGAAAGGATTTCCTGTGTTATAGCTTTTGAACTGTTTTCTGTAACTTTCGTAACACATTTCGTTTTCTAAAGCCATGCCAAAAGGACTCCTTTCCCCCATGACAGCTCCCGTGATATTATAAGACTCGCCCCCCAGCTTTTTAAGCCATTCCTCTCGCAGCATAATTTTCATACCTCCCCACTGTTCTACTCCATTTTATAAAGACACAACTCAGTTCTGCCAGACATTAATGCCTCAGCGAAAGCTGTCTGCCATAGTTGTGCAGTTAGCTTCTGCCATGTAGGCACTCACCTAGTATTTTTAGTCACATATTTATATTACTATTAAAGATAATATATATTTACTACATAGAGATACCATATTTACTTTTGAAGGATAATTTCACAGGGAACAGAATTCCAGGTTGGCGGGGCTTTTTCTCTCAGTATTTTAAATATTCACTCCATTCTCTTCTTGCATGCATGGTTTCCAACAAGTTGGTTATCTTTGCTCTTGCATAGGTAAAGTGTTTTGTTCTTCTGGTTTCTTTCAGGATTTATCTATCTGTGATTTTATATAGTTTAAAAATTACATGCCTAGGTGTAGTTCTTTTGGCATTCATCCTCCCAGGTGTTCTTGAAGCTTCCTTCAAGAACTGTGGTTTGGTGTCTGACGTGAATTTGGGGAAATTCTCAGTTGCTATTGTTTCAGATATTGCTTCTGTTCCTTTCTTTCTCTCTTCTCCTCTGGTATTCTCATTATGCATATGTTATACCTTTTATAGTTATCCCACAGTTGGATATTCTCTTCTGTGATTTTCTTTATGTCATTTTTGTGTTTGCTTTTCAGTTTGGGGAATTTCCTTTAAAACCTCCTCAACCTCAAGAGTGTGTATAGTCTCTTTCCTTGCCTGTGTGTAGTCTACTAATAAGCCTATGAAAGACACTGTTCATTTGTTATAGGTTTTTTTTTTATCTTCATTCTTTTTTTCTTTCTTTCTTAGAATTTTCTTTTCTCTGCTGACATTTCCCACCTGTTCTTGCATGCTGTCCACCTTATCCATTAGAGCCCTTAGCATTTTAATCATAGTTCTTTTAAATTCCCAGTCTGGTAATTCCAACAGATAGAGCTGGCTATATCTGAATCTGATTCTGATGCTTGCTCTGTCTTTTCAAACTGTGTCTTTCTACTTTTTTTCAGTAAGTCTTATATAAATTTTTTGTGATAGTTGGATATATGTAGTGGGTAAAAGGAACTGCTGTAAATGGACTTATAGTAATGTGGTGATAAGGTGTGGGAGGAGAAGAACCATTCTATAGTCCTGTGATTAGGGGTCAGTCTTTTTGTGAGCCTGTGCCTTCAGACTGTGAACACACATGCCTCTCATCCGCCTCCCCAACGTGGGTGGGACAGGGTGACTAGAGGGGTGTGGGGTTGGGTATTTCCCTTCCTCCAGGTCAGTTAAGCTCTGATAAAACCTCAGCAGGTTAGACTTGGGTTGAATGATTTCTCCTGAGGGCAGACTTTGTTGAGAAAAACAGAATGTTCAGATGTATTTCAAAATGGTTCCCTTCCATTCCACCTGTTGGATGCACAATTTTTCTCCCATCGGTAGAACTCCAGTAGATAAAACTCAGGAGTGTGGGCTACCCCCTCAAGACTGGGTCCCCCTCGGAGTTTTTATCTGTCAGATTGGTCCCCATTGAGCCCCTAGTAAGATTTGTCAATTGCACTTCATATCTCCCTACTCCAGCGCTGCTTCCTATGGGTCTCTGCTCCAGGAAGTTGTGATTCTCTGTAGTCACCTGTCAGTCTGTCTGATTTGGGGACAGCAGTTTACGCTATGGATCTAAGAAAAATTTGTTGATTTTTTTTTTCAATTTATTCAACTCTTTCTGGTTGTTAGGACAAAATGGAAACTTCCAAGCTTCTTACATGCCAGACTGGAAACCAAAAGTTCACTCATTTAGTATTAACACAGGCTAAGAATCTTACTTTTCTTCAGCAGTGTCCCTGTGGGCTCAGATTAGCCTAGCAGACCAAACTAAAACACTAATGTTTGGGTGTTGTTGTTGTTGTTGTTGTTGTTGTTGTTGTTTTAATGTGAACTCATGTTAACCCATGCCTCTCTATTCTGTGTGTAATGTGCAGTTATAAAAAGGTTTAACCTAAGTGCTTAAGATTCTATTTATCTTTGTTAAATTTTATCTGTTTAATTCATTTCTCATGCTAGCCTGTTGAGAGTATTTTATATTTTGATTCCTTTGTCTAATAGATTAGGTGTCTCTGCAGGCCTTTAGTCTCAAATTCAGTAAGCACTTGTTCTCTTTCCAGTCACAAAATTATAGAATTTTCTATCTAAAAGGAACCCAAAATATCAATAATCCAGCCCCCTTGTCTTAAAGATAAGGAAACTTCAGTGCAGAGAGCAGGCTACATAACTCTCCCCAGTTATGCAGCTCATTGATGGAAGGAAGATTATGAGCTTATAAAAAGGACTGGTGAGCAGGTCTGTGAACCAAGTCTGAGACACATGTCATCACCAGAAGTCTTTGGTGGGTGCTAGAACATTCAACAATAAACTTGAGGTACAGTTCTCCAACTATAACTGAGGATGCATTATCTTTCATTCTATCCACGGCACTGACATACCTTGGTAAATCTTACAGACTTTAACACCTCAGATAAGAAATAAAGTTGCCTTAGAATGACTTGTTTTTAGTGACCCATACTGGCTACTTGTGAGAGACTACAACCATTTTCAAGTAATTAGGAAAAAAAATTTTAATAAGCCAGTCCATTTTCTGGTTCGTGGTCTCTACAATCCTTCTGAAAAATTAGAACAGTTTCCCCACTTTCAGTCTTCTGATACTTCTATTTCTATTCAGTACAACAAATTGGGTATTATATTTAAACACAAACAAACCCAGCCATCTGAAACTTTAAAATGTACCTAAATAACAATTGAGCCAATGGACTATTTAGAAAACGTGTGGGAAAAACTGTGATGCTGTTGCTATAATCAGATGCAAATGTATATCTTTAAATGCTTTTATTGGGAAAGAGAGGGAACTGAACAAGTGAATGAATGGATGAATGGATGAACGAACCAAGCATTCAACCTTTGGGAACACAGAAAGGAAATAATAAGAAAAATATAAACTAGCATATTGAGAAAAATAATTACAAATAAATGGAAAACTCTTCCTTTGACAAAAATATAAACAAGCATGTAACAAAACTTTATTGAAAAAGGAGTTAAGTAAATATTAGATATTTAATATCAGACCTGAAAAACAAATCCATAGGTAGAAAGGAAGAAAGCCTGAGGTGGTGTCAAAGCTTGGATAACAGGAGAGGAAAATCTCCGTGGCTGTGGAGAGTTTTTACAAACGTGATCATGTGATAATGTTCTGGGTTTTTGGTTTGGTTGGTTGGTTGGTTTTTTTAAGCTTTAGAAAAGTTTTAGAAGTTGAATGAAAACAGCTCATGCCTCTGGCAGTTAAGAAGACATTGGAAACACTAGAAGCTCTTTCAGGAGAGTGTGGGGTAGAAAGTCAGGCGGTAAGAGATCAGGTGGGTGGCAAGAGGCAGCAAGAGTCACCCAGTTTTAGAAAGTGAACCAAAGGGGCCCAACAGTGAAGCCAGGTTGGGTTCTGATGCAGTTGTTTTGATGACTCTTGAATCTTCAGGTAAGTGTCCCATCGCTACTGATTTAACCTGCTAAATGAGGCTGTGCAGAAAGTAAGGTCTTGGCAACAATTTGAAGACAATCCCTCCTATATGGTACTATTTTTATTACTTAATAAGAGTATGTAGTAAATAGTAATAATGAAAGACTTTGATTACACAAAATTAGTTACTCATTAGACTTATGTAATGCCTTGTTAACTCCAGAGTCCTCTTACTATTTATTTCAACAGTGTTTACACGTTACACTCCATTGTTAATCCAACCCAGTACTCAATGTCCATCAGATCTCTGACAAACGCAGTAATTTTCATTGACTCAGCACACATGACTTAATAACGTACATCACAGCCAGTAAAGAATGCTGCTACAGATATTTCTTTTTTTTTTTTTTTTTTTTTTTTAAATTTTTTTCAACGTTTTTTATTTATTTTGGGGACAGAGCATGAACGGGGGAGGGGCAGAGAGAGAGGGAGACACAGAATCGGAAACAGGCTCCAGGCTCCAAGCCATCAGCCCAGAGCCTGACGCGGGGCTCGAACTCACGGACCGCGAGATCGTGACCTGGCTGAAGTCGGACGCTTAACCGACTGCGCCACCCAGGCGCCCCTGCTACAGATATTTAAGATCTGTGTTTAGCTACCTTTGGCCAAAAAATTATCATCCTGAAAAACAAACACACTATGGACAGCATGTTTGTCCTAGAAGTACATGTTTTACAGTTGTTTATATCTGTAATAATTGAAGAGTCACCTTCAATAGTTGTTTTGAGAAGAAAATATTCTTCTGGAAGCAGTGGGTAGTGAATGAGGGGGGAAGTTGGTTAAAAACAAAAAATACTCAAAAAAGGAAAACAGCGTTCATCCCCTTTTAAGAGGTATTCAGATGAAAAATTGCTCGGCATGAGCTTGATCTATGTTTTTTGTGCTTATTAGTACTAATGAAGATGCATTAACCATATTCTCTTGATAATGCTCTAGCAGTTTCTTAGTACTTTTATCAACATATAAATTTTACAGCTGGCAGTATGGGAATTTGACTAGTACATTTTTGTTCATAAAAAAGGGTAACAACATTTTAACTTCTTCATATCTGTGAATTATGAATCTTGCCTTCAAACAAGCAAAACTAAAATGCAACAAGACATGGGATTGCATGCAGGCTGCTGAGTGAAATACAGTGCCAGAGGTGAATGCCTTCCTAATCCACAACTTACGAGTTCTTTTCATTTCCTTCATTTATTTTTCAATAAACATGTATTGAGTGCCTTCTCTGTTGCTAAGCTGTAGTGTCTGTAAATTGAGAATGCCGTACTTCATTAGGAAGCAGCGGGAAACTGGAAGTAAGTGGTGTATAATCACGATATATCCTTATCTCCATTAGGAAACGTTATTTTCAACAATTTTTGGAAGGGCATGAAATAGCTCAGTTCTTAAAGATAAAACTTGATACAAAAAGAACCATTTGAAAATTTTTTTCACATTTCGTTGAGTTGTAAATGAGCAACTCTTTCTCTTATAAAGCCGAATTCCAGGTTTTAAATATGATTTGTCCTAGCTCCAAAGTAATGTAAGTCTCCGATATGTAGCCCATAATATTAGCGAGTACCATTAAAGAAAAACTTGATGAAAGGAAGAAGCATAGTGTTCTCTTTTATTATAGGACTATGGATCAGTTCTATCTTAGAGCTGTATCTAGCAACGCCAAGGATACAGCTGTTCTATAAAATGTAGGAGAATTACTATGTAAGAGCTGTCAGGTAGATCTGAGAGAAGGAAATGATAGTAAAATTCAAGTTAAATCAAGTAAATGTATCCCTCAAACTTGATTTTCGATCTCCTACTTTTATGGAAAAAAGAAGCAAAATGTGAGAAAATAAGCTTCTACTAATGATTTGGGCAATAAAAATACAAACTTTGGTATTGTTGTGGAGTAGGACTACCTCCTGCAACTAAAATAATTTATAATCGTAACTGGTCTTCAAGATAATACCCCTGAGATACTTCAAGATTACGAATCATCTGGGAGGTTGTCATTCAGTTGACAAATGTTTACTTGGTGTCTTCTGTTTGCCAGATGGCTGTCACACAGGTGCTGGCAAACCATGGCAGCCGAGCGAGGAAGTGTATGAGAGGAGCGGCGGGTAAGGGGGTCAACCATTGACAAGGGTAGAATAAAATAAGAGTGAGCCTTCAGCTCTGCACTGTGGAGGTCATCCATGACTAGGAGGAGTAGTTTTTGCACATTGGCAAGGAGGCCACAACCAGACCTGAGTGGGCCTAGGACCGAAGAAGCAGAAGTAGCACATAAGACAGCTTTTTGAAAAAATATGTCATGAGGAAGGAGGAGAAGTGGGATGGTAACTAGGAAGAGATGAGGGTTCACAGGCTAAGTTAGCAAGGGCGCTTGTGTGAGCATGCACACGCGCGCGCGCGCGCACACACACACACACACACACACACACACCATGGTTGTATGCTAATGGGAATGCCACTACAGAGAAGGAGAAAATGATTCAGGAGAGGAAGGTGCAAGGGCAACGATCTCAGAAGGTCAGAGGATGGAATCCAGAGCACAGTGAGAGAGGCTGGCCATCGCTAGGAGCCGGGACTCTTCACTGTAGAGGTGGAAAGACTTCGGCTACCTGGACGTGCAGCTCCCTTTTAACAAATATTTTTAAAGCACCTGTTATACGCTAGGCAACAGCAGCATAGCAGACAGACCAGAACCCCTTATCTTCGTGAAGCTTGCGTTCGAATGGGGATTGGAGGAGATGGACAAATAATAACCCATCAAATAGAATATGTAGTGCCATCAGGAAAAGTGAAGCGGGGCAGTGGGGAAGGAGGATGTGGAGAGCCGGGATGGTCGGGGTGGTGAGGGCAACTTGCAATTCTCAGGAACTGGGCGATTCTGTACAGCTTTTATTGAATTTACTTTGTGACTCTCAGACACGTTTATTTTTCAAAATCAGATTAAATGTGGCCTAATACCCACATGCCAGGGCTTGTGGGAAATCTGCTGTCGGCTTCATTTCAAGCCTTCTATCCAAGGCTTGCTGAGCCCTGGACGTCTCCTTTAGAGTCCTTATCACAGGCTTTAACCATGCTTTTTTTATGCGATTATTTAATATATTTCTTCCCTACTACACTGAAAACTCCAGGAAGGGAACTACGTCTGCTGTGGATAACTGCATCCCCAGAACTGAGCACAGTGTTAGCACAAAATAGGCCCCATTTGTTGAATGAATGAATGAATGAATGAATGAACGAACAGTAAAAAGACTATTTTCCATAAGCCACCTCAAAGAACCTTATTGTTGTATTATTTTGTGATCACTTTTACGTTTTCACTTTCGCTTTGTGTAGCTGTTCCAGTAAATGGCCTTTTTCAAGCAGGTAAGATGTGTTTTTATACCAATTGGAATATGTGACATAGAGTTGTCCTCTAATTTAAGTAATGTTTCTCCACCTAATTTTTTTTCTACAGGGCCAACGTCAAAGGTGCTCCCCTGAATATAAATAAGGTCTCTAATAGCCTGATAAATTTTGGAAGAAAGTTGATTTCTCCAGCAATGGCCCCAGGCAGTGCGGGTGGCCCTGTACCAGCGGGCAGTAGTGGAGGCTCCTCCACTGCTGTGCCTCCCACCAGGACCCTGGCAGAGGTCCCCAGGCATCCCCTGCAGCAGCAGCAGCAGCAGCAGCAGCAGCAGCAGCAGCAGCAGCGACTGATGAAATCGGAAAGCATGCCAGTGCAATTGAACAAAGGTAAGGAAACAATCGTAATAAATCGAACGAAACGCTCACAGTGTAGCCTGGGATTTCCTCACCTGCCTGTGAGGAACCAACTTCCTAGAGATAGAAATTAATGCAAAACCTAATTTTTAAAAATCTGTTAGATTCGTTTTTTTTTTCAGTTGGAATATCAGATCCTGTATCGTTTTTAATAAGACCATTTTATGAAGTAATTTGTTAAGGTACTTCTTTAGCATCTATATCCTAGGATACTTGCATTCGAGTCCTCTGGATGCCCGTAGAGTATGGCACAGACTATCACAACACAGAACTTGAAAGCAGTTGATGCGATCTCTGCTAACGTGTAATGGTGTATAGTCTGAAATGGGACGTTCCAAGAGCATGGGCTTCACTGGTCGTAGCATCCATCCGCGCAGCCGGTTTGAAGAAAGCATGCTGCCCCTAGGCTTGTGGTTGCTCATCCAGCTGCTTTACCCATGAGCAATATGAACTGTACCCTTACGGGGAAGGCTAAACAGAATCTCTAGCAGCCAAAGTCAGTCTGTGAGTCCAGGCCCTACAATTTAGAGCCTTAGAATGCTAGAGCAGAGGAGACCTGGGAGACCACCTCATCCAAAGCTCTCATTTGGCGAGCAGGGCCGCTGCTTGTGCTGCTACGAGTGAGGGGCGCTCTTGCCACCCAGCCTCAAGTAAGTGTGTGGTCTGTTTCCGGGCTTTTCTGGTGCTTCGTCTCCTGCATGTATTTAACTCGTAGGAGAGCCCTTCAGGTTCCTACTCAGAACCTTTATGCTCTTATTTTCCACTCTTTTCAGAGACCTATATATTAAGTGCCCCTGTTCACAGCAGATTAGAAACAGCTGCATTTATTTTTAGTGGTGGGACTCTGCTGTCTATACTATAGAAGCAAGAAATAGGAACATGATGGCAGAAAATCTACAGAATTCAATCCTAAGACCTCACAAAGCACAGAGCCTGTGGCCATTCAGTTGTCAGGGCACAAATATCCTGACCCATGCCTCATTCACATCTTAAAGGGACCCTTGTTCTAGCCGTGTTCGATGACCGGTGTTGACAGCAACCACAGTAATATTGAATCAGTTAGAAGACCTTAAACCATGTTCCCATACACTCTATTTAAGAAGATTGCATCTAAAATTGTTAAAAATTTTAAATTCTTGGCATTTAAGCTGGCAGACTTAAGTGGACTTTATTCCCCAATGGCACAAAAATAACGAGTATTGAATTCACTAACGAGTGTGTGCATGTTTATTCTTCCGTCAGTTACAGGGTATTATCTACCATTGCCTATATGAAGTATTAGACTTTGTATAGTTAGTATATAAGTTTCTGTTAGAATATTGAGTTTGCCTTACACAGGAATGTCTCGTGTAAAACTACATTCTTTTCTTTTCAATGTAGAGTTGTCACACATGATTGAAAGAAAAGAAGACTTCAAATCATTAACACATTGTAAATGTATTTTAATGCCAGGAGACATGCCCACTTTCAGAATGGAAATGAATGTTATTTTCAATATTTCTTAATTGTACTGTTTTATTGTTCTAACCAAATATGATTTCAGTATTGCTTTGATAACAAGCCATAGTCAGTAGTAATTCTAACTGATGGCAGGCAAATGAGTCAGAGAATCTCTTAATGCTGTAGCTTAAATCTTTAGAGGAACCAAGCCAAATGACTACAGAAATATAAAGTTGTATCTCTAAGGAAATGTCAAGTATTAATATCACAGTAAGTGAGAAGGAGGCGCACGAGGATGGAACGACTGATGAAAACGAAGTCCCCAGTTAGAAGGAGACAACAGAGCACTTAAGCAAAGTACTTGGAACATGAGTATCACTAGGGCATTTTATAACTGATCCCCGTGCTGAAAGAACGTCTCCTTGTGTGGCAGCTCTTCTTTTTCTTTCTGGTTCATTCTCCTCGTGTCAATCACGAAAAGCTTGTCTACCTTCCTCTTAAAGATAAACATTTCTGCAAATGTCCCTCCCTGCATAAGGATTTGAATGAAACGGAGTAAAAGGCGAAGAGAACAGTTGATCCAAGTAGAAACCAGCTAGGTTGCTGCTCCCTCTCACTGACTTGCCCATGAAATGAACCGTAAGCACAGTCCTGAAGCCTTCTGACCATGTCTCCTCGCCCTGAAATAAGAGGTGTGGACTGCTCCCTGGGGAGCCTCCCAGCTCCAAACATCTGTAAAGATACACTTGGTAACGCTACAAGGAAAAAATACGTCTCCAGCATTCATTCGTTCTTTATGCTGGTGTTTCCCACAAGTATCCCGCTGTGCTGTGACAGTGACAGATCTGCAGCTGTGTCACCTGGTCCCAGAGATTGGTGAGCACAGTACATAGCCTGTCAGGAGGCTTGCGTTGGAATACGGCTTCTTACTATCTCAGAACAGAGTCACCTACTTAGGGCCTTTGAGGAGAGAGAATGTAATAGCCTTTGTAGTGTTCTCTGCCGGAAAATTTGAAAGTTGCTTTGAATAATGGCTGTTAGTAAAGATGAAAATGCTTGTGGTTTTCGTAGGTTAGTTAACTCTCGAATGTTTATGCTTCCGTAGGATGAGAGTTGTATGGAAAACCCAAAATTCATGTATGTGTTGCTGGGAACGCAAAGTGCGGTTTGTGTATGTGTTGGGAGTCGGGTCGTGAAAGAAAGAAGAGGGGGCGCAGATATTCCTCCACTACTTTCTGGTGATATTTAATACTAAAATGAGTTTTCAGTCTCTAAATTATACACTAATAGGTAATCCAGAAGCAGCAGAGAAAAGTGGGTAACAGGCACAGAACTGAAAATCTCCTTCAAATAAACAGAAGATAGGCATGCCATTTATCAGTGAACAGAGAGGTAACTGTATTATGAAAATTCAGGACCTGATAAGTTCCGTTGAAAGCTGGTTTGGAGCGTGTACCCATTTATAGATTTTATTTCAGTTACAGGAGATATAGATACACATATATAAATGCATGTACTGTTAATGGATGGGATGATAGGATTACAACCCAGTAATTTGCAGATAAGCTGGCTGTGCTGTCAATTATAATTGTAGCAAGTGGTCAAAACACTTGAGGGTATGTTATATAATTCCAAAATTGATTTGCTATTATATGAAAGGTACAGGGCAAGCAAGTCTATTAATCCTGCATTATCAAACCTGGAAACTACAGTGTCTTTGTAGAAGACTTGGATTTTAGTTTATGAATTTCACAGTAACTTAGACCTTCAGATGCTGATACAGCCAGAGGATTAATTCTGTTGACAGTGACTGTGCCTAATGTTGAACTTGGCCAGGAAGGAAGAAATCAGAGAACCGAAAAGTCTTCCTTCTAAATGGGAGTGTACCTCAAGTTCTTCACAGAATTTCCTGTTCTCCTTTTCCTTTCTCTCCTGTACTTTTAGAATGCACACCCTCTTTCCCCATTTCCTTTGTCTATTTTTTGAAGTTGAACGCTTCTTTATTTTAAGCATTTACCATAGGTCCAATTTGTGAATGAAATCTCGCCTATCATAAGTATATCAAGTTTAAAGGGTGTGCAGTTCACAGATTTATTTTTACATGTTGACATTTATAAGTACATGTGGTAGCTTATGAAATCTTTTCAATACTTAACTATGAAATTAGAACTTGTTTAGGTATTTATCTTATCACTGTAGAAACTGGTGTCAAGTTTAGTTAAAAATAATTTCTCTCTGTTGTAGGAGGAAATGCGTTTCAAAAAAATGCCTGCTTTGTAATAAATGCATATTTACTTTTGGATAAAGAATTTTTTTTAAGAAAGAAAATATGAAACCACATTACTATTTGTAGCATAATTAAACCTGCTCAGAAAAATCATTTGATTTCTCAAGTTTCTTATGTTTTAGACTAATAGAAACTTGTTTTTTTCTTGAAGAAAAATATTCACAGAAACCTTTTAGGAAATACTTTTAAAAAATTAATTCCTTTAAAAACTATTTTATATTAATTTTTCTAAGATTGTATTTTGTTTTACTGTACCTTTAGTAATTAGGTTGATAAAAGTATTACATTAAGTATGAACAAAAGTAAACTTGATTTTTTTTCCTTTTTATGAAATCTAATTATTTTTTCTTATGAAATCCAGGCGATGTAGTTACAGGAAGCGATGCTCAGGTTTCTGTTCCTGTCCAGACTCTAACTGACCTCCAAGGTACAGTTACCATGGCAACATAGTATATCTTTTTGCCTGCAGTATTATCATTGCCTTCTCCAAAATTCCATTTTTCTTTTTGCCCACCCTCCATTCATACTGTTGATCAGTTCACTACCATTGTTCAGCCGCTGAGTGGCACTGTTGTTTAGAACAAGAGTCCCCTCTCATGTCATACCTTGGTGATGCCAAATCTGGCTGTGATGTGGTTTTTATGAAGTTTACACCAGCCTCTTTTCTTGCCAAATATGGTCACTCTATATTTTGTGGTTATTTTAACACTACACTTTATTTGGAAGCTCACACTGAGGTTTTTTTGTTTGTTTGTTTGGTTTTTTTTATTTCATAGGTGCTCTATGGCAGTATTTGACAAATCAGTTCTCAGATTACATGACTTAAATGCTGTTTTTATGCATATTATCATATGTACTAGCCAGAAATATTTACTATATTTTGCCTAAAAGAATTACAACTTAATTTTGAAATAAGTTTTTAAGTACAGGCTTTGTATTATGAATCATATTAACAGTGCAAGAAATCTCCGTATATAATTGGCAATGATTTAAAATAAAAAGATCACATTTAAATACCATAACCGCTTGTTCAAAATCTGTATTTCAGGAATACAGAAATAATAGCAATTCACATTTATCACCTCCTATGGAATTTTAAATTAAATGTATAAATATTAAAGTTGCTGCATTAATCTTTTATTATATAATCTTTTACATAAAATGTGCTGTAGAGAGGATTTCTGTATTAAGTGGAAGCCTAAGCTAATCTTAAGAATCTTCCATTCAAATTCAGATTGAAAAGATAGCAGTATTAATTAAAATTCATAATCACATCTTCCTAAATTTAAAATATCCACATAATATAGTCATGCTCCTAGTATCAAAATGCTGTTCTAATAATGATATGTCTTCATAATATCTGTGCTTTTTTATAAATTTACAAAAAACAATATATTGTGATTAGGAGAATGAGTGGTGTATTGGCTTCTTTGAAAAATGTTGTGGCAAAAGAAGGATGAGATCTTACTTCTATATAGTTCTGTTTCACAAGTACAGTTTCTGGCTGTATTCAGGTAATTAAACCCTGACCTTTAAGGGCTTTTTCAACTTGGTGATTCCATGAAGAGCTGCTGTTTATCTTTCTTAGTGTCTAAGTGATCCATATTAGAAAGGGGTGCAGTAGCAAGGACAAAAAAGGGGTGCAGATAATCTCCAGATTATTTCTCTTAAGCTTTGTCATTTACTGTACTTAAATGAATATTACTGTGATCATCTGATATGGTGAGAATTCACAGGACTTCAATTGATTTCCTAAAATTAAAATCTGACCTCCCCCAGGCAACATTTAAAAAAAAAAAATTTAATGTCTATTTATTTTTGAGAGAGAGAGAGAGACAGAGACAGAGTGTGAGCAGGGGAGAGGGAGAGAGAGAGAGAGAGAGAGAGAGAGAGAGAGAGAGAGAGAGACAGACGGAGATGGAGGCACAGAATCCGAAGCAGGCTCCAGGCTCTGAGCTGTCAGCACAGAACACGACTTGGGGCTCAAACTCACAAGCTGTGAGACCATAACCTGATCCAAAGTTGGGCGCTTTAACCGACTGAGCCACCCAGGCACCCCTGGCAACTTTTTAACAAGTGTTTTGGTATCCCAAATTTAGTTTGGTCACTTTTTAAGTTAGTTTACTGCAGAGTAGATCCTTGGCTGTGGAATCTCAATTTATACCTATGGAAAGAGAAAGATGAAGGCTGTCTGACTTACTCTGATTTCTGCTTCTATGCTATTGCTCAATCTATTTTTTCCTACAGGCCAGAGCCACAAGAACAGTTTGCATTTTTAATAGAATCTTGCAGAGGGAGGTTATATCATTTTGTTCAGATCACTTGTGTTATATAGGTAGAATCATCTTATTCATTTATTCACCAACTATTCACTGAGTGCTTACTATGTGCCCAAACTCTGTTCTCATTGTTCTCTTGGCTTTCCTGCTTTTTTTTTTATTTACATGGTTGCTTGGGCATCAGCCTGTGCATTAGATAACCCAGGCAAGCCTACACAGTCAGGAACCAGCTCTTTTCTGGATACCCAGTTCAGAATTCCTCCTGCCTACCATACTATGACAGAGATTGTATCAGTCTGAAAGGGAAGGCTCCAGCTACTTTATGAGACACGGAGCCCAAATAATAAAAAGCTTTCAGTATGTCATGATGATAGTGACAATGATGATAAGAAAATAAGACTAACCTGCCCTGATTTGGAGAAGTCACTTTGTGTTTTCCTCAACATACTTCCTGCACAGTGTCAAAAAGCAAGGGGAAGTAAAAGTCAACCAAAATAGTTACCGGGGGCAACAAAAAAACTTTCTAACAATCTATGCTTAATAGGATCAGTAATATTAGAAGTTGAAGAACTTCATCAGAGGGGCCACACCCATTATACTCTCCTATATAATGTTTTCAGAGTAGATATACTTGTAAGGGAAATGAAACTATCATTTTGACGTTCCCAAGTATGTTTTTTCAAATGGAGTAAGTTTTAAGAAATGAAGTAAATAACAGCACTTTCAGTGATTCTTTGATTATGTTTTTTCATGAGATCTTATATTTGTATCTTTGCCTTTAAACACGCAATTATATGTGTTCTATTTAATTTTTTTTTTTTTTTTTTTTTTGGAGAAAAACTGACTATAAAATGAAATCCCACAATTTAAGTCAATAAATAGTTTTTGGAAAATTGTTGGGAAGTTCCATTTTATATCTCTCAGTATGGGTTGTACTCATAAAAAAATGTGCCATGGGAGAATTTGTTTTTGAAGACTTAAAGAATTTCTTGGAAATTAGATTTGGAAATTGCCCGGCTGCCCCAGAAACTTTTCAAGAGATATTTAGGAACCGCAGAGCTTTAAAATAGGAGTACACACACAAACACACACATGCTTACAGAGCTTACTTCCAAAGAAAATTTAGAATTTCCAACCAAAGTATACAAGTATTGTCACTTAATGGATCATTAGGGAAAAAATTTAGATTTCTTAAGTTACTGCCATAACCATTTAAAAAAAATTTTAATGTTTATTTTTAAGGGTGAGAGAGAGACAGAGTGCGAGCAGAGAAGGGGCAGAGAGAGAAGGAGACACAGAACCCAAAGCAGGGTTCCAGGCTCTAAGCTATCAGCACAGAGCCCAGTGCAGGGCTCACACCTACCAACCATGAGATCATGACCTGAGCCCAAGTCGGACGCTTAACCAACTGAGCCACCCAGCACCATTTTTAATGTTTATACTTGTGTGTACATATTTATGTTGCAGATACAAATATATATACATACGTACATCCACACATAGATATCACTGTATAACATTGATCAGGTTGTTTTTAAAAAGGAGGGGGGGAGGTCAAAAATCTCCCTGCCCAGATAACCACTGTTGACATTCTTAAGGTAAATCTAAAACACATACAACATTTGATCATCCCAATTAATTAAAATCATTAAATGGGCGAAAAAAAAAACCACCTCTCTCTTTACTCCTCCCACTGGTTTCTGCCAACCCATTTCCCTAAGGGTAATCACTTAATTTTTTTATAATTCCTTCTAGGAAAAAAATAGATTTTAAACTGAGGAGTAACGTGCAAGTCACATTAGCGCAGTACCAGCTCACATGTCGGGAGAGGACTCCCCTCTGGACCTTCAAGAACAAAGAACTAAAACAAATGCCCTAGTGCAACAAATTGGTAGAACAAAGAAAAGAGAGGCCGAATTAATTAGAATAGGACACAGTAACGATGGGACAAAGAACGCCTACTCACAGGAGCGAGAGGAGAGACTGAGAAGCCAAAAGCTATCCTCGTGAATGACCCTATGTTGGCCACTGTGCTTGTTGTTGAGAAATGGTAGTCGTGAAGCAGGACAAGCAGTTCCATTATGTTCTGGATAATCACTCTAAGAAGACAGAGAAACACAATACGTAAAACAAATCTGGGGAAGCATCAATTAGCTAGAAAATGCATTTTTGTGGAAAACTTATTCCCAAAAGACATTGAATAAATGACTTTTTGGACTGAGAACAAGGACAGAATTTGCCATTTACTTTCAAAAAACCTCATTCCATTTGTCTTTAATCTTAGGTCACATGTGCGACAGTGCCCCCCGCACAGCCTTATTGGCAGGGGATGGGCCGGCAGACTGGTACAACTCTCCCAGCATGGGCTCTCGAGTTGGGTCCAGGTTTGAATTCTGCCTCCACCACTGCCTTGCTGGATGATCTAGGGAGGTCACTTAACCTGTTATCTGAGAAGAAAGGAAAAGAACAGCTGCTTCTGGGCTGGTTGTGGGAAGTTACCACCGTACCTGTGCTCCGTAAGGACTCAACGGGTGCTGCCTGCTCAGGTGGCAGTGATGAGGGAGCACTGTTATGTGTTTTGTTTTGTTTTGTTTTGTATTGTTTTGTTTTCCAAATACCTCTGGTTTTCAGAATCAAGTTCTGAAAGAGCCAACTCAACTCCTCTATCTTTTCTTTTTTTAATAATTATTTCTGGGGTGTCTGGGTGGCTCATTTGGTTAAACATCTGACTTCGGCTCAGGTCCTAATCACAGTTTGTGAGTTTGAGGTCCGCCATCAGGCTCTGTGCTGACAGCTCAGAGCCTAGAACCTGCTTTGGATTCTGTGTCTCCCTCTCTCTCTGCCCCGCACCCCCCTCAAAACTAAAGAGACATTTAAAAAAAATTTTTTTAATAATTACTTCTGACATTCTATAACCACATGTTTGCATGTAGGCACTGGATCCAACAGTGCTTAGACTCTGTGGTCAGACTAGAGCAGGTCTGTTTCCAGGGGTTTCATTTACAACCTTCCATTCACTCTCCTGTGACACCAAGATGTATGTTTTTAACGCATAAACATCAGCCCTCTTGCTGTCTGTCACTCAAGTCTGTGAGGTGACAAAATATTACCAGAGAGGGGACACATGCCTCTCGTTTTCTCCTGGGTCATTGAACAAAGTCAAGGCCACAGCACTTTTTCCCTTTTTGCTCTTCTGAGCTGTGCCACCCCACCAGTGACCTCCCCCACCCCAGATTTCCTAGCTTTCTGAACATGTTACCTTTGGAGGTCCTGTGTCTAGCTCCTCCAGCTGGTCTCAGGTTCTTGCCTGTCCATTTAGGAATATACCCCAGCCCCTGTTCCTATTTTCCATTGACTTGAATGAGAGAAAAATCACAAAAATATTATTCATGGGACATAGTAGGAGCTTAATAAATACTTTCTCCCCTTTCCCCTTTCTTCCTTCCCAGCCATTCTGTAGTCAGGGCTCCTCGTGATGCCTTTGAAGCTCATTCAGTCAGCCTGGGCTCTTGACAAATAACCTCCACTGATAGGTAGCACATGGGACACAAAACTTTTATTGAATGTTTCAGAGAGGAAAAAAGAATGAAGGACAGATTTCATATGCCTGGACACAGCCACAGCTAGTCCAGATAACACCTTAGTGCCCTTTAGAAAAAGCTACCCCTTCTGTACAGATGCAGCTCACACCAGGGCACCCATCTTAGCAAGCAGAACAGTAGAGCGGGGCCTGGATTCCCGCTGTCCCACTAGGCAGTCTCAGGTGTGGCGGATGTGGCAGTCCTCGGCTCAGCTAGGTCGCCAAAGTCTGTGGGAGGTGCCGCTAAAGTGAGAATAGTCCTAAGGGGAGAGGACTAGCCAATCTGCAGCCCACAGTAACTGCATATGAAACTACCTGCTTTAGATTTGGAAGTCACCACTATGCTAGTAATGCTTTATGTCTGCTGAAAACTTAGCATATCGCCTGGTATCCTAAGCCACCCTGAGCCTTTTATACCCATTACCCACTTGGGCTACAAAGCATGTGTGAAGTAGATGTCTCACTTATAGATGAGAAGCATGGCTAATGGAGGGGCAGTGAATTGTTGACTCAGCTAGATACCCGCTGGGCTTAGACTCCAGCTTAGGTGTGTCAGACCCAGCAGGTACTGGTTTGAGGAATTCTGCCTTGTAAACATCTCTCAAATCTACCACCACAGCCTTAGGTTCTGCCCTCGTAATCTCATGTGTGGGCAGGCGCAGGAGATGCCTTGCTCAACCAAGCTCCTCTAATCCTCATGCTGCTTTCTTCCTTAAAATCTGCAGTAACTCTCATCATCTACTGACAAGGTAAGGGCCAGACCCTTCAGCATGAGAACAAAATGCTTTTTCTGATCTACCTGGCCCTGTTTAGATCCTCACCTTCCCTCGCTCCTCCCTCCCCACTATGGCTGGATGACCAAGAGGGAAAATAAGCTCACATGTAGGGTACCAGCAGCTTTTAGGAAGAACTTCCTTGATTCTCTCCTTTTCCCAGAAAACCATTGAAATCGTCATCAAGTGCAAAGGAAGCACTCTGTTGGACTAGTCTTATTTTCCACTGGTATTGGTGTCATTTTCAGTTACGTATAGAGGGCAGGAAGCTCCAGAGGATTCAGGCAAGCTCTGATTGAGCTAGACGTCCCCAGTAGCATTTACCAGTTGCCTTCACAAATACCGTGTTCTCTGCTAAAAACGACCCACCCCAGCCACTGAGGCCACCGCCACCACCACCGCCGCCACCCTCTCTTCAGGCGTGAAGACAGAGCACACACTTCTGATTGCCTGAGACAGGCTCGGTTGCTCTCTCTTTTGTGCTTCCAGAGTACTGTTGTTTACACTTCCGTGTTTGCTTTTCTCACCTAGGATTGTAGGTTAGTTAGTGTACATAGAGGTGTGTATTTCCCTGGTACTGCTATTGGAGCTCTCTGAGAGCTCCTGTTGTGGTCATCCCTCATCCTTAGTGCTGGACAGAGTTTCTGCAGACATTCCATCTGATCCATCCGCACGGGGCTTGTTCCCTGGTGTTTGGTTATGAATGAAGAATATGTGCATGCCTGAGGTGGCCTAAGAATTTGGTCTTTATTTGGCATAATATTTAAAAATGCCTACAATCTAAAACAATTCTAAGTAACTGTCGTGAGTCAGAATTTCTGAGAAATAAACTATGAGACAAAGATTTATGGGTAGGAAGCTTTAGGCGGGGCTGGAGGGAGGGGGGTGCTGTCAAGATCAGTATCTGGGGAGCGAAAGGAGCAGCAGTGAGCTGAGGAGGAGTGGAAATGCTTTGCAGTCATGGCTGGAACCTCTGGGACCCTCTGGGACTGGGCTGTCCCTTCAGAATAGTCTGCCTTGAGGCAAGAGGGCCAGCCTTTATCCTCTATCACCCCACCCAGTCCCTAGATTGGAGCTAATCCCAGGGGAGGGTACATGACCTTAGAGCAGCTGTCTTCAGCTGAGGGCCACTTCCAGAGAAGAACTCGTAAGAACCCTCATCAGTCAACACTCCCCATGGCTGGGGAATAGTGCCTTGGTCCCGCAGGGGGCTTGGGCGGGGCACCACAGCAGTATACTTAAGAATGTGCCTCCAAGAATAGGCTTTAAGTTTCAGTGCAGCAGAAGAAATTGTTAACGTTGTTCCTATCAGTTAAAAACTTGAAAAGGTTTATAGAGGGCTTCAGAACCGCTGTGCAGCTTACGGGTGGGCTAGAAGCCCGTTGAGAATCCTGGCAACTTGCCTCGGGAGCTGTCCAGGTGAGGCCTGGGTGATGGAGTGGCTCATCCATTTGCCCGGTGTGCCAGCCCAGTGTTGTCATGTTCTGTGTGTGCAGGGCATGAGGAGGACAGAGAAGTGTAATAGTCCTTTCTTCTATCTCAAGGCAAGACTACTTCTGGTGCCTAGGCTTTTCCTTCAGATCTCCAGATGAAGTGCTCCATCCTTTGGGAACATGTTCTAGTGACTCCATTTTCTTAAGGTCTAAATGTTTACGTTCCCAAAGGGGATGAAAATGTTAGTAAGCTAATTTCTGTAATTAAGGGGAAATCGTGCAGGGATTTTCTGTGAGATATAGGCCAGTTAGTACTTTATCCATACTATCACTAACTTGGAATTTGATAATTCAGAGATACATTCTAAGAGGAGTTGACCTTAGGGTTATCTCTGAGAAGGTCATTTGCCAAGCAGAGTGATAGCTGCTGGGGATCACAGGTGTCCCCACTGTAGTGTAAGGAAAGGTCTAGAAAGAGGCCCTGTGAGCCAGCACCTTATCCCATTTTTCAGATGCTTCTACCGTAGGTGGGGGCTGGCCACATATCTGTTCAGCAATTAGTGAAGAGGCTCTTTTGAAAAACTGCTGAAGGATTTATATTTTTTAATATTAATATAATACGTAATATAATCATTTCTGGTGTCTGTCACTAAGGGTGATTCCTTTAATGAGGGAAAATCTAATTATCTAACCTGTCATTTCTCAAAATGAGATCTTTTTGCTGTTTTTTTTTTTTTTTTTGATGTGTGCAACACTTAGACAATTATAGCATAAATTACATGTGGAAAAGTATGGAGGCACTTCATTGTTTTTTACAAATTGGCAGCTTTTCTGCTACATAAAATGAGTGCATTTTAACAACTCCTCGGTGTCCTTATGTTGACAGTGCGAACAAAGATGTACGATAATTGATCCTTTGTTAAAGGCAGTGAATAAAGTAGCTTTAATGAAAAAGTCTAGTGATTCATTATCGCCTCTTAATTTTTCTTACAGGACAGAGTTCTAAAACCATCAGCTCATCCCCGAGCACTGAAAGTTTGCCTGGAGGAAGGGAATTCACTGGCTCCCCACCTTCATCTGCTACTAAAAAGGATTCCTTTTTTAGCAACATCTCCCGTTCCCGCTCACACAGCAAAACTATGGGCAGAAAAGAATCTGTAAGTATTTAAGGACAGTTTTTCTTTTATCCTTCATTTTCCTGTAGAGTGCTGTGTTTATTAAAACTTGTTTAGGGCTGAGTTCTAAAAAGCTCTTCACATGACTACAAACTAAAATTAATACTTTCATCAAATTATTTTAATTTTATGATTATCACTTAGTAATATTTTAAGGCCATGGCCTGCATTCCACTAGGAGAGAAAAAGTAGCATCAGTTTAAAATAAGTGGAATCCCAAATCTGCCCTTTCTTCCTCTGCAAATGCTTTTTTGTCAAAGCCTAGGTTTTTTTTTTCTAGAACGTATCAAATAGCATTATACCAAAAAATAGATGAAGACACTTATAAAACAAACCAAGATGGATTTTTTTCAGTTTTATTTCTTGAGAAGTAAAATTAATTATTTTACCTCTTGTTTTGAAAAGTTATACAAATTACATTTAAATGATGGCATGTTGATAGCTGCTCTCGAAGGTCCTTTGTATACGTTGTTCAGGACATATCTAAAGCATATCGACCACTTTAAAAATCTGGTTGTGTCTGAAAAGATTTTTTTTTAATTTCTTTACATTCAATTTTGAGAGACAGAGACAGAGCACAAGCGGGGGAGGGGCAGAGAGAGAGAGAGAGAGAGAGAGAGAGAGAGAGAGAGAGAGACAGAATCCAAAGCAGGCTCCTCCAGGCTCCAAGCCGTCAGCACAGAGCCTGACACGGGGCTCAAACCCACAAACCGCGATATCATCACCTGAGCCAAAGTGGGACGCTTCATCGACTGAGCCACCCAGGCTCCCTTCGTTGTGTCTGAAAAATTTTTTCAGCCAACTTCACAAAAAAATAAAACATTTAGCCACATCTTAGAAGTAGTTCGACACTTAATATTCTACTGTGAAGAATCCATCTGCCTACTGGAGCAGGAGGCATGTGTAAGATCTTACAGACAAGGATCTAGCTGTTGCTGAGAGAGCTTTAAATTAGAAGAAAAATAAAACAACAAAACTTTAAAACCCTTGAGGGATAATTATGATACATAGACCAGATAACAGTATGATGTCTGTCTGGACGGCTGTGTATGACTTTAGGCAAGACACTCAAATCCCTGGTACTTCAGCCACCTCATCTGCAGATCAAACAACACACCTTGCTCCCCACAGAGAGGAGTTCACTACTCGGTCTCTTGGGGTCCCTTCACCGTGTAAGAACTGCGATTCTCCAACTTGTAGAAGAGCAGAGTGGAGCTCTCACTGAAAGATGGCAGCTGTAATACAAGCAGTTGGCTCTGCTCTCTCCTGGCCTCACTTCAAGGACAGTTAGGGCCGGTAAAAGTAAACCCTCAAGGAAGAAGAAATCAAGAGAAAAGGTAACAGCAACAAACACTTGGTACTTGTGAAGCAGATGTTAAGTGCTAACTAACTTAGCAGCCTAAGAAAGCTGACCACTAAGTCAGCAGTAGGTAAAAGCCAAGAAGCAACTCGATTTACATTGTAAAGTCCTCTGGAAGCTTAGGAACTAGAAATGGAGTGAAGTTGGGACTTGCTCTTCCAGAAACAGAGGGATGGATGAAATAGGTGATAGGGGTTAAAGAGTACACTTGTGACGAGCACCGGGTGATGTATGGAATTGTTGAATCACTGTATTGTATACCTGAAACCAATGTAACAGTGTATGTTAACTATACTAGAATCAAAAGGAAAAAAAAGCCGCTGTTGCCGCCGCCGTCTTCTTCTCCTCCTCCTCCTCCTCCTCCTCCTCCTCCTCCTCCTTCTCCTTCTCCTCCTT
This sequence comes from Panthera onca, assembly GCF_046562875.1. Taxonomy (NCBI): domain Eukaryota; kingdom Metazoa; phylum Chordata; class Mammalia; order Carnivora; family Felidae; genus Panthera; species Panthera onca. The sequence continues at coordinate 134,390,424 of NC_138347.1, read as the reverse complement.
CTTCTTCTTCTTTTCCTCCTCCTTCTCCGGTGAGCAGGCAGAGAGAGAGAGAGAGAGAGAGAGAGAGAGAGAGAGAATATCTTAAAAAGGCTCCAAACTCAGCACGGAGCCTATCACAGGGCTCAACCTCCCAGGGCTTGGCCTTAGACTCTGAGCTCATGACCTGAGCCACAACAGGAGTCAGATCCTTAACTGACTGAGCCACCCAGGTGCCCCCAAATTATAAATTTTTAAAAACACACAAATTACTGACTTTAGGTTCTCCAGGTAAACAACCAGTTCACTTTACAGTGAACCCAACCTCCACAGCCCTGCCCAAACACAGCGCTTTCTTTTAGCTTTTAGTTCACACTGTACATGAGCATGACAGTCAGCGATCACTAGATACTTGAGAGCATGTGACAGTTAAAGACAGGCAAAAACAAATAGAAGAAAGCAACTGGGAGAAAAGTGTTTATTCAGGAGAAGAATGCTTCGGGAAAAAAAAAGAAGGAAACAAAATATTCAGAGGATAACAACAAAAGCTATTAGAAATCAAAATATGATATCTGAAACGTAAGGCTCAGTAGAAGAGTTGGAACTGATAAAATTGAGGAAATCTCCCAAGAAAATGGAGTACAAGACAGAAATGGAAAGAGATAAAAGAAGAAATATTAGAGAACCAACCTCAGAAGTTCAAAATCTGAAAAATAGAAGTTCCAGACAACAGAGAAAATGAAGGAGATAATAAAAAAATACAGTTAATTAAATGTTCCACTAATGAAAGACCAGAGTTTTCAGATCAAAAAAATCCATAGACTCATATGAGGACTTTAAGAGACAAAACAGATGAACATAAGGGAAGGGAAACCAAAATAATATAAAAACAGGGAGGAGTACAAAACAGAAGAGACTCATAAATGGAGAACAAACTGAGGGTTACCGGAGGGGTTGTGGGAGGGGGGATGGGCTAAAGGGGTAAGGGGCACGAAGGAATCTACTCCTGAAATCATTGTTGCACTATATGCTAATTTGGATGTAAATTTTAAAAAATAAAAAATAAAACAAGTTAATAAAAAAAAAAAATCCATAGAAAGTCCCACACAAGTAAAAAGAAACCCACAGCCAGACACATCACTGAAGAAGTTCAGAACTCTGAGAACAAAGAACTCTGAGAACAAAGAGATATCCTCCAAACTTGGAGAGTTGAGGGAAAAGAAAGATTTCCAACAAAGGATCAGGAATTAGAATAACTACAAATTGCTCACAGCAACACCAGCAAGGCAGTGGAGGAATACCTTTAAAGTTCTGAGAGAAAATTACTTCCAGCCTCGATCCAATACCTAGCCAAACTAATTAAACGTGAGATTAGAATTAAGCTACTTTCACATGTTCAAGATTCAAAAAATTTATCCTCATGCACCCATTCTCAGAATCCACTGGGGGATGTGCTTACAGAAATGAGGACATACACTGAGAACAAGGAAACAGAGTGTCCAGAGCAAGACAAAAAGATTCCTCAGAATGATAATATTAGGAGATCCCAAGATTACGTATAGCACGGCTAGTTAGCAGGTCGAGAGAACAGCAGCTAACCCAGGTTGGGGCAAGTCAGAAGGTTCAGAAAGTTTTCTCCAAAAAGATGATATATTTGGGAAACAACTAATGTATTTGAACAAATTAAAAGATTTAAACTAGGGGTGAATTGGGGTTTGACTTAATAACTTTATAAAAACAAAGCCATTAAAACACAGGACAGTGGTGCCTGGTGGCTCAGTCAGTTGACTGACTTGGGCTCAGGTCATGATTTCATGGTTCATGAGTTCGAGCCCCATATCAGGCTCACGGCTGGTCAGTTCAGAGCCTGCTTCGGATCATCCATCCCCCTTTCTCTCTGCCCCTGTCCCGCTCCCGCTCTCGCTCGCTCTCTCTCTCAAACATTCATAAATATTAAAAACACACACATGGGACAAATTGTAACTCCAAAGGAAAACAGAGTGTCAGAAAAAGGAAGAAAGGTTACGATAAACCTTGTAACTGAGCCATGACTAAAATTTACATAGACATGATAATGAAAGCCTAGTGACTACAGAGCTAATCAAAATCATGATAAAATTGGTTAGTAGACCTAAACAAATCATTTTCTTCCTTAGTGGAAAATACTGTCCAGAAAAATCAAGAGACGGCAATATAAACTAGAGATACCGAGATAAAAAAAAAAAAAAATGGGTAAAAGAATTGAAAGTGGTTCCTTCTGGAGCAGGAAGTGGAGGGTGGGGCTGTGTGAACTGTTTTTCGTAACAGGCCTTCTCGAACCATTTGACTTTTCAAGGTGTTACATATATAACTTAGATTAAAAATAATAACTAAGAATCACAACAAAAACAGAACGTATTGGCATAATAAATTAGAAGAGATATCCGCCTGTACAGAGAACATGTCTATGAAGAAGCGGAATAAGGAATAACAAATGAAAAAGGCATATGGAGACACGTTCCATTTGCACTCTGTCACAGTTTGGTGGCATATGGATTAGTCGACAACACCAATTAATTACTTTTCTTTATGGTGATAACTGTAACTTAAAACTGAGACGTCAGACAAAAATAGAACTAGAGTAAGTCTCACTCTTTACATAGACCTGTTATGAACCAAAAGCAGAATGTAAAATTATTATTCAAAATTCAATATATTTTCTAACTTGTGGGAAGTAAGTAGGCAGGAATTTTCAAGAGAAAGCCCCTGATTTTTCAAGTAATAGATTATCTTATTATTTTATGAAATAATGTAGTCCGTGCTCTTTGCCAGGTCACACTATCTGCCCCCCCCCTTCTAAGGTGCCTGATAGGATCGTACCTCCTTGTCAGAGCCACGTGACTGGTTCTATCCTGGGAGTTGTTAATGAAAATGACATGTGCGTATTGCCACTACTGGATCTTCCTCAGCCCCCTCCTTTGCCCAGCCAAGCCTTGGTAGACGTGAAGTATGAGTGAGAAATAACTTTTGTTGATGTATGCTGAGACTGTTGCTTATCATAGCCTAACTGTACACAGGTGGAAAATGCTCAGGCCCATAGCTAGGACTCGTCCTCCCATGGGAGCCACGTACCGCCTTTGCCACTGGTGGCACCAGAGCTTATGACTGGACACCTGTCATCCCTTGAGCCTATATTGCTTTCATTTTCAGCCCAGCTTAGGGTAATATAGGGACATTCTGTGTCTTCAGAAAAGTTCAAGATTGCTTTTCGTTAACATCGTCAGCATCAGTTTCTCACATAAGCAAGTAGCCAGAAATGGAAGCAAAGATATGTCTTGCTGTGGCTCCCCAGTGCCTTAAACTATATGTACCTTGCAGATTTCAAGACTCCGTTGATCTTTTAAAGTGGCCCAGGATCAAGAAATTGTTGATGTCACTTAACAAAAGGTTAAAATGGCAGTTGAAAACAGACATTAAAACAAAATAATCTAGTAGGAGCTATCAACCTAAGTGTGGCGAAAGCTGCTTATAATGGTTCTAACGTAATTGAGAGATGATCTTCAAAATCAGTATGTGTGATTTATTTTGGATAAGCATCATATATTAGGTCATAGAACTTATGTCTTCTCAGTATTGTCTTTTTATATATCATATAAAGCCTTTCTGTAATCCACAGGCTGGCTCTCTTCTTTAGATGAAGATGTATCATACTTATTACTGTTAATGCCCCTGATTTGGCCATATCGTAGAATACACAACTCAGCTAAATCTTTAAAGAGGTAACAAATTAAGCTTTATGTCGTATATTTTTGAAAGATATCATTATACTTCCTCTCTGAAATGTGAACAAACTAGTAGGAAGTTTTAAACATTTACCTTTGCTTCATTATCAGTAGTAGTGTTGTTTTGAGAATTAGTATTTATTCATGAACCATCTTCCCTCTGCTTTGTTTCCCAAAAGAGCCTTTAGGGCCCACCTAATTCAAACCATGGTTTCCAGCAAGCTCTCATTTTTTAGTCTTGAAAACAGAACTGAAAATTTTGATACTTTTAATTTTCCATGATAATGTAAATGACATCCAATACTTAGTTTTCTAGAAATCTATTTTAGTTGGGTCATTCATCTGACTGTTAAGTAATTTTTTTTACTTGTTTTAGCACTGTTAGTCATGTTCCACAATTGTTGCCAAATCATTTTCCAAGAATATCTTTGCTAACATTCAAGAATAGGGAAAATACTGAACATAAGAAAAACTCTAAAATGGATTTGTAACTTCTAATGCTTAAGCACATCAGCCAAGTAAAACATTTTTTTTAAGTTCCTGATGAACTGCAAGACATTCTGCTATGCTTTTTGATAATTACATACATACCAGTCTCCAAAGATCTAAAGTTATCATCCATGGTTCCGAATCCTCTCTAAACTACAGGAAATCAAAATTGTCTGAGCTAGAAATCCCTGCATAAAACAGGATGTGTAACAAAGTATGCACCACCTGCGAGCTCCCGGCACTGCTGAGGGTGCTCATCCCGTGTCTTTGTGACCCCTGCATGGACTCCTCATTGCCCTTTGGTAGTGTGAACATATGCCATGGTCATACTAATATAATTATTTTTGTAATATTCATTGATCTATTCTTTATGATAAACGAATAACACGAAGTGTCAGATGAACGAAAACTAATTTGAAAGTAGACTCATGTTTACGTCTGGAAGTATACACAACCTGAACGTTACCTAATCTACTTCAGGTTATGTTCTAGGAATGGAAAGCTAAGACGTATCTGTATAAGAAATGTCAGAGAGTAGTAGTCTCAGCGAGGGTGCTTAGGGTAAAATTAGGGCAGAGGGGAACACATCAAAAGTTAAGTAATAATTAAACTAAATAAGAATTTAACTTATCAATATGAGAGACGTTATATGGTTTGATATCAAATAAGCAGTAAAGATCATAAATAATATGGATTCAGAAGATAGGCCATCATGGGGTTTGTTGTTGTTGTTGTTGTTGTTGTTGTTGTTGTTGTTTTGATCCAGACAGGCTTCACATGAGAGATCAGACTTGAACCACAAACATATTTCTTCTTCTATTAAATGCAACCATTGTTTTCTCTTATGAAAATCCAACAACTTCCTAGGACCAGATAGTGGTGGTGGAGATTGAGTAGGCAGTCAACAATGTCTGCTGTGGGTGTTTTCTTCTCCCCCACAGCCTCTGGCAGAATGTAAAATGGTTGGGATTATATCAATTTGCTTGTAAAAATGAAAGAAATCATTATCTCAAATGAGGAAATTTGTTGCTTATTATTTCAAATAACAAGAGTCCCGAGATAGGCAGGTCTAGAATTGGATAATTCAGCTGTTCATTGACATCACCAACTTTCATTTTACCATCCTCAGTGAGGCTTTGTCCTCACGTCACGCCCATCATGTTCTCAAGAGGGCTGTCATAAGCCTAGTATATATCCTGCCATGCCCCCTGCCCCTAGCACACACGACATCTTCTAGAAAAGTCTACTTGGAAGCTCCCCAGCAGGCTTTCCTCCCAACTCAATGGTTGGCCAGACTGAAATCCCATGCCTACTCCTAAACCAGTCTCTGGTACGGGGAAGCTTTAGAGAAGTCCATGACCATGTGGAAAGGTGGTAGAAGGATAAAACAGTTACATGGACAAATAATCCCTAAAGTATAAATTGCCAAAGTATTTTCTCTGATCCTTCCCTGAAGCATTTGCCCTTGATGAGAGCCAGTTCTGTTGTGTCAGTGATGTTTCACTGGTGGGTTTTTAGGCAGCTTGAGTTAGATTGGTAGTGAGAAGAGAGAAACTGAGCAATAGCATTCCCAGGAGGCCAGAATTTTCCTAGTTATCAGATTTTCTCTTCAGCCAGTGATGTATACTTCCTAAGAACATGTATTATGTGGAAAGTATTGATTGTAACAGATTTCTTTGTTGGCTTTCTGGGTGGAATTGAAAGCTGGCATCTAGAGTATGTCTAATTATAGAATTGTTTCAATTAATAAATATACATTTGTAATCTCTCATTGTTTAATCAATAATACTGATAACTGGATTAAAATACAGTCCCATTTAAAATACATTCCCATTTAATAATAGTCTATTGAAATGAATACATGCGAAATGAATTTAGGCATCAGCAGTTTTTCTAGCTTCTGAGGAATTATAATCTAAGGCGAAAATGAGCTCAGATATTTGAAGCACGGCATTTAGTTACTCATTAGGTGGTATATGAACCTTGTTCACAATCTTTCTGCAGTGCACCAGCTCAAGGTCAGGGAAAGCGGACCATATATCTTTGCGGGAGTGTTCTTTCCTCCTGCGTCCATCTTTTTGCCTTACCCCAAACACCTAATTCCATTTCCAAGAAATGTGAGCATCAAAGGGAGCATCATAAAGAGCTCTCTGTGGTCAACAGCTTATAGGGTGAGCATTTTAATTTAGCTTAGTAAACAGGTTTTATAACCAGCTTTTAGTATCTTTATGCTTCAGTACATTTATTTTTAACCAAAATGTCGGAGGAGCCTATGAAAGCCGAACCACAGGAAGCAGAGTGCTGAACCTTGACTGTAATGCCCTTTTTAGGACAGTGAGATGGTGCCCTTTGGGAACGAATGAAACACTTATTCCCCTCACGCTGGGCCTTCTTCTCCATCATTTGACTTCATCTCCATCATCTCCATAAAATGCAGAGGCGCCGGGCTGTGCTGGTGCTCAACACTGCCCAGGAGGCATAGACAATACGTGGGGAAGAGCTCAAGTGAAGCGGTTAGAAATAGTGAGAATCCCCGGCCAGAAACCTGTCAGTTTGAATCGTGCTAAATTAAATGTGTCATTAATAGCATTTGCTTCCTTCCAGTGACCTTTCTTGACACTTGCCATTTATTTGATCTTTCAATGCCACATTGCCGTGGGGACAGTAATTTTTGTCCTAAAGCACACATGTGCATGGCAGGAAAGATGAGGGCTTTGAATTATCCGTGCGGATGGTCACCTGAGGCCAGAGGCCAAACTGTGGGGACGGTGAGGTTGGACTCCTCTTTCCCCCTCAGTGGCTGAAACCCTCTCACCTACATGGCATCTTCCTGCTTTTAAATCTCCTGCCCCTAGCATCTCATCATTTATTCTTTTGAACCCCTGTGTTAACTTTTCCAGAAAGCTGTATGTTTAACTGAATGAGCTTTAATTCCAGGAAGAATGACTTTGCTCCTGTCATAGGAATTCTAGGCCTACTGAACAAAGGGGGAGAGCTGGGTCAGGCAGGCAGCTTTCCCCTTGCCTTGAAACCTTAAGGCTCAAGACCACCTTTCCCTCATGCTAGCGCTGCTGGGTCGGTCAGCAGCTTCAGCACCTTTACTTCAGCTTTCTCTCTTTCCCTGAACCCTGATTTTTTTCCCCTCCCAGTTTTCTGCGCCCAGATACCCAGGTGTCAGGAGTTCATACATGTGGAAGTATTCTTACCAGGTGGTAAGGAACCTCCAGGAACCTCACGCCTGAAGCCTGGAGAAAAGGGTGGGTTACAGAGCATTCAGTAGTGCAGTTTGTGCATTGCTCGCAAGAGCCCCACTGCAGGGGCAAGTGGGCGCAGAAACCCAGCCTGTGCTCTGTTCACCAAGAAGCGTGCCCAAGTCTGGGGGCTGTGTTTGCCTGGAAAGGCAGTGTGTTTCTCTCTACAAAAGTGATGTCCATTCCCCAAGGCCTGCGCCCAAAGGAAGTGAGTTTTCCTAATTAAAGTAAAAGCGTGTGTTAGGTTAGTAAAGGCCCCAAGAGGAAACTGTAAGTGTTGGAAAAATTCAGGACCTTTCTGTTTCATGGCAATAATGATAAAATTGAAAAACATGGATGGTACCGGAAAAACTTGTTGGCATCAATATGAAGAACTAATAAGACGAGAAAAGAAAAACAAAAATAAAACTCTCTTGGGGCACCTCGGTGGCTCAGTCGATTAAGCGTCCGACTTCAGCTTAGGTCATGATCTTGCAGTGATATGAGTTTGAGCCCCGCATCGGGCTCTGTGCTGACAGCTCAGAGCCCGGAGGCTGCTTCAGATTCTGTGTCTCCTTCTCTGTCTGCCCCTCCCTCACTCACACTCTGTCTCTCTTTCTCTCTCTCAAAAATAAATATTAAAAAAAAAGTTTTTTAATTCTCTTGACTGTAAAAATACTGAGTATAATCATTTACACAGAGAGTTCCCCATCCATGCTTTATTAAGCCTCTTAATAAGCATGTCTGTCATTACAAATGATGTGATTAACTTTGTTGTAAGTTGTATTTGGTTCGACTAGTAAACTTGACTCACATAATCTTAACCTTGGTCTGGGGTGTTTCGCTGCTTGTGAAGTACATTTGGTCACAACCAACTTTTTAAAATAGGTGAAAAAAACAATAACCAACAGCCTTCTCAGCACTGACATGATATTGTGGCCAAAGTATGCAAAATGTCTTGAAAAGATAATCAAATTCCCAAACGTCCTTTTTATTTAAGATGATGGCAGAGCCCGCCCTCCCTTCCCTCAGAATCGTCACCAACTTAGCACAGTTCTGTCTATAGCCTTATTTCCTGTCAGAACATATTCTCCAAAGTTACTTAAGTCAGTACATAGAAACTTTAACAGCAGTAACTGAAAGTACGATGATTTTAATAAGCCATGCACAAATTAGCTTTACCCTAAAAAGTTACGGGCTACCTTTAAAAACAAGAGAGAAGAAAATAAAAGTTTTTCAACTGGAAAAACAGTGACAAAAGGGGCCACTTCCCCCACCGTTTCTTCATACACCCCTCACTGCACTCTGATTCCTGGCTTTCTTGGTAGTATTTTCCAATTACTGTTTCACCTTTGATGTTCTTAGCGTTCTCCTCTAAAGTTTCCTATCTTTCTTATTTTTGCCTCTTTGGCGAACACCTAAAGATCGTCTGATCTCATTAAATAAACCCATTCCCACCATACCTTGTCCACAGAAAGGGCCTTTCAAGACCCACCTGTAGGATCAGTCACTTTCAGGTGATCACTCTGACCTCTTGATCATCAACACCTTTTTATTCTTGGACACCATCCCAAAGTTAGGACAGAATTGTAAACAGAATCATGAAAGTTTGCGACATTTACCTGAAATCTTCCATGTGCCCCCTCAGATATATCAAGGGTTCCATTAACAAGAAAGTGTAACAAATTCGAAATCATAGCATTAACCTGCCCCACAGACGCATATACACCCACCACCACACAGTCCCAAAATTGAAGGAGGTCTCATGTGCAAAATAACGCTCCAAGTAATTTAGAATAAGCGGGAGAAATGCTGGCAAGTTGCCTAATTTCAGGATGTTCTCAGTCTAGATTCTACTCAGGCTTTTAGATTTGAAGCATATTTGTATTCTCCACATAGCATCTCTTAGTCATTATGACACAAAGATACACACTTCACAAAATATCAAGAACAATACTTGTGAAAATGAAATTGAAGAAAACAAGAATGGAACCAGCAAGGGACCACTGTGTGAAAATGCTAACATTTATAGCAATCCTAAATTCATCTCTAGACAACAAACTTTCATATCATCCAGTTGGACTGTGATAAAACTATTAATACCAATTTACTGCCCAGGATAAATGAGTGTTGGGTTTGTTTGTTTTTTTTTCTCAATGTCTGTAGTCAGAGTCACCAACCCTCAATCTCAATTATGACTAAACTCCTTTTTTAGTATCCTTGATGATTATCTTCAGAATTAGGTGTGAAGGATGAGTAGTCACAAAGTCTTTTTTTTTTTTTTCTTCAAATAAATGAGTGGGCCTAAATTTTTTTGGCTTGGAATTGACATTTAAATTCCTGAGATCATCTAATGAGATTTAAAGACTGTTTAAATGTTGGGCCTTGCATTTCATTCCAAAGACAGTGTCCCATTATTCAGGATGTTTTAAGCTGAATAGAACAGAAATTCTGACTCAAACTGATTCAAATACAAAGGAAAGTTATTAGCTCAAATAAGTCCAAAGGACTCCTCATTCCTAGGTAATATTAGAATCTCTTACAGAACTTTAAAAAATACCAGGAACAGCGGTAAGCAGTACTGAATGAGAATCTCTTGGGCCATGGTAAATGATGAAAACTTCCCAGGTTATTTGTATGTCGGGGTTCAGAACCAGTGATTGAGAAGCTCATTAGTGTCTCCAAGGAACCAAGTTCTCTCCACCCCCCTGCCCTGCCCTGCCCTGCCCTGCCCTCCTCTGCCCTGCTCAGAACAGACCCTTCCCCAGGTTAGAAGTGGGGCGCTTGGCACGAGACCTCCTGGGGCTCTGCACTAAGTCACCTTCCCCTTGAGAGGAGGGCCCTCTTGGGGAGGAGGCCATGAGGAATGAACAGGGAGCACCAACCCTCCTCCCTGCAGAGTCAAAGTTTAGTTAGCCCTACGGAGTGCCACCATAATCTGTCAACTAAAGCTTTTACAGTCGTAGAAAAATATAACCATTCTTTTGTCATGTCGTACTTCTCTTCAAATGAACAGTCATGTTCAGAATAGTCATTTCTGTTATAGGCAATTTATATGTTCCCCCAAATTACCATGCTGTGCAAAATCATGATTCAAAACTACCGGACTCCTGGGGAAATGGGATTGGGGAACAACATTCAAGAACTTTATCAATGATGCATAAAACAAGGTAGGAACCTAGCTAAAGTGGTAGCATGGTTTTACACATGTCAAGTGATTAACTAAATAAGTAAATGCCATAATAAATACAATCCTGAAGCTTGGTTGGGGAAGCGGACCTCAGAAAGCTTGCAGTTTTTGAGTTCCCATGAAATTGCAGAAGAAAGACTATCTGGAATCTGATGAATTTGAGACATGGGTGAAGCCCATCACACACACTGTGAACCAAAGTAGCCGGCAGATTTGTGAGGTGTGCACATGTGTGCATTTTGTGTATTCCTGCCTGTCTGGGTTCGGCTACGTGCAGCTTCCCCTGCAGCCAGTGTTTGTGTGGATGTGTCTGTGCATAAGCAAACATGAAATTCACATTATGCTCAGTTCCCTACTCATCGGTCTCATTGAAACAGATTCACATTTTCAAAACAAACATTATCACAGAACTGATTTTACTCCGGGTTTGATGTGCAGCTTCTGAATGTCACAGGTTAGGGGAATGAGGATATAGAAAAATGACACTTTATTAATTTTTTGTTCTCAGCTCAGTAACTTAGCAATCCTACGTTAATTAGAAATTTTAGAGTAAGTCCATTTCATCAGAGCGGTCACATCCATCTCAAGAACTTGATAACACCAGCTTACTCCCAGTGAATGTCTTCCTCAGAGTCTGATTCCTCACCAGAATTCTGCAGGGGCTCCTTCTCCCAATGATAAATCCTGTGATTTTTAAGGCCCAGTCTACAGGGCCCTTGATGACCTCCCTCTGTTCACCTTGTCATCAGCCCTCCCTCCAGCTCCTCCTCAGCCCTTCAGGAATGCACAGCTACGTCCATTCCCTCATGTGAACCCCACTGCCTCGTACGTCTGTGTTGTTTCGCTCTGCCGGTCTCTGCCGACCAAAATGATTTACGAGACCACGAAACTCCTAGAGTTCCTTCCAGTCTCAGCCCAAGTGCGTTGTGTCCCATAAAGCCTTCCTTCCACCCTCTGGAAGCTTTAAGCACTTTCAGGAGATAGCTATGGCCCGATTTAGGCTGCAGATTCCAGAGTCCCTCCCCAAACCTACAGAAGCGGTATCTTGAGGTGGAGGAGAGGGGCGTCCTAAGTTATCTGCAAATGCTTCCTTTGTTTTGACTGTCAGAGAACTACCAGTGTTCAGTTATAAGACTTTTTCTTGTCTCTATCACAATATCCTCTGTGCCAGATTTTGTGTCTGGCACTCAGTAAGTGTTTTTGAGTGATTGAAAACTGTTAAGGGTTTTGTGTGCTATGCAAGAATTCAGATGTATTAGGCTTTACTCTGGCCTTTCTCAGAGCCTGAAAAGTCACCTCATTTCCCGGTGATACTCACCAACCGCATAAAAAACCTAGTAGCAATTTGTTGGTGTATAGTGAGAAATGAGATTTTTATAAATTAGTTAGGGGGTAAATTACTGAAAGTGGGATAGGCATAAGAGTAAACCGGGTAACTTAGAGAATTATTTCCTTTTCTCATTTTTCATTTTCAGCATCTCAGCATTGGTAGTGTTTGTGTTAATCAAGCTTAAGCTGTTTCAACGCTTGGTGTCATTTTACCAGTTGTAACAAAGTATTTCTTGAACATGCTTGATCCTTAACTCGGATATGCTGTAGGGTGCCATTTTTTGCTTGTCCCTAATGGGACATTATGGGCGTCAGCCCAGAGAACGGTGGTATGAGGGTGCACGTTTCATCCTTACACGGGTCAATTAGCTTTGCCATAAGAAAAACAACCTTGGCAAAGGCCCTTCTCTCTGGGTCAGCCATTGTGCAGATGCCTACTTTCTTGATGCCAGGAACAGCAAGCGAAAGCACGCAGACGGGTCTGCCCAGCCAGCAATAGTATGCGAAACTCAGCTGGAGGCCCCGGTGCTGGTGGCTGGTTTCATCAGTTGGTCTGCTCACGTGTAAGCAGAGAGGGAAAAACCCTTGTTAAATAGAGTAACATCTGTGCTAATTGGCATGGTAGAGGAGAGAGCTATTCTGGTTTACAAAAGATTGGTCAAGTTGCCCAATTATAAAAATACAACAAGAGATGATGTAGCCTAAAAATCCAAAAGATGGGGACATTTCTCCACAGACACCATAGAATTAGGCTGCCGAACACCACCCCTTCTAGGAGAGACCTTTTTTCCCCCAGTTACAATGTTCGAAAGATAAGCACTTGTCTTAATAACTCTGTTTAACATTTTTATACCTTTTGGATTTTCACATTTAAGCCAGGAAGTTCCTAAGACATACCATGTCTGTAATTATTTATTTAAAGGAGCAGTTATAGGATTTTTGTAAATAATAAGTTTTGTAACTCTGCAAGTAAGATTTTATTCTTCCTCTGGTTATACCTGCGTGAGGTTGTCCTGGTTAGACATTTTATCTTAACTTTCAGTATGTTTATTTCAGGACTGTAAAATGTATTCCGTTTATTTTAGGATTTGCAGTAGGTGATCCTGTTTTCTGGCACCATTCTTATCTTTTCTGTTTATTTATTTTTTGTAAACAACTTCTAGAAAAGCACAGTTTAGATGAAAATAGCTCACAATGTTGAAATGGCAATAGGCATAAAAACACATTTCTAAAAGGCTAAACATATTTAATAAATATTACTTATTAGGATTATGATAAAAATATCTTCAGAAAATCAGGGATGAATTTAAACACCATGGATTACAGATGTGGCCTGCTTTGTCATTCTTTTTATTGCATTCATATTGGAAAAGCATCTTTTTATTCCCTCAAACTTACACACAACCTCTGTTTATCAAAAGTTACAGAAGAGAGCATCCATAATCCAACAAAATTAACTTGTATTTGGTTTTACAATAAGTGCTTATGTTTACAGTAGAATAAATTGATACCTAGTAGCCTAAGAATTAGCTCTAAATAGAATACTGAAGCCACTCTATACAGAACTGACTGAGGAGAACCTAGGTGGCTCAGTGGGTTAGGCGTCCGACTCTTAACGTTGGCTGAGGTTATGATCTCAGGGTCATGAGACTGAGCCCCACGTTGGGCTCCATGCTGAGTATGGAGCCTGCCTAAGATTCTCTCTCTCGCTCTCCCCCAATCTCTCACCCCCCCCAATCTCTCTCTCTCTCTCTCTCTCTCAAATAAAAGATGAACAAAAATAAAAGAACTGACTGAGGGAGATTGGAAAGCTGTCTTGAAAACCTGTCTGCCACCCTGCCTCTCTTCTCACCACATGCCACTCCATGTTGAGAAGAGGTCTTTTGGACTGTTACCAAATATGCATCTAACCATGCTGCCATCTGTTAAAACTGCCTTAGAGCAGAGAAGTGGTAAAGCGTTTCACAGCCTTTCCAATCCCTAGGGAGACTGGAAGCTGTATTCAGAAGTAGGAGGGCATGAGATGGGTCCTCTACATCCTTGCCATTCAGAGTGTGGTCTGGGGACCAGCTCCGTAGCCATCCCCTGGGAGCTCGTTAGAAATGCTGAAGCTCAGGCCCCACCCCAGACCTACTAAATTAGACTGCATTTAACAGCATTCCCCAGATGATTTTTGTGCATAGTACAGACCGAGAAGAATTAGTCGAAGTAAGAATAATTGAGTACCAAATCAGAAATGAAATTTGCTATAGATAAATCCAGCTGCAAATGTATGCTAGTATGGTGAACATGTTCTCCTTGTGGATGATGGTGAAGTGCTGGGCTGAAGGTTATAGAACATTTTCCATGTGTGTCCTCTATTCTAAGCGTTTTCCATGTATTAACTCCTTTAATCCTCTAAGACTCTGTGAGGTTGGTGCTATAATTATCTCTGATTTTACAGATGAGGGAGCTGAGGTTAAAGAGAATGTGGTTAACTCCATGTACAAAAAAAGGGCTCTAGTCATGACAACAGTGGGTCATTTCTGCCTTATCAGGTGGAGGCAAAAGAATAAAACAGGGTAACAGGGTAAGAAACTAAGATTTTTTACCCCCTCAATAAAAATTATGAGAGGCACAGGAATAAAAGGAAATTGATTTCTCTTAATTTTGTGAGCCTTAGATGTTCTATTTTAAGGTAACATTTATAATCTGTGTCCCATATGTCCCACCCACAACAAGCACGTGATCTGAGTTAATCATTTTAACCTGCCAACACCTGACTTCAAAAAGATATTTGGCCTTTCACATGTAAACCAATGAAGTGAATGTGGATCTAATATGCAATTGGCCAGCTCTTGGAATATGCTAAACGTCACACTGCAGTTGGGCAGAGGAAAGATTTTCATGGAAAAATAAAAGTTTCTCCCTATACTTCACCTGGTGGCCCTGTCCGCCGTCTCTCCTTGGGCTCATGCCTCACCTGGTTACTCTGATTTTAAGGCAAGCAATTTTTAATTTTATAAAGTATAAGGAAGCACTATTCTCTTTTTTCCTGTGATAAAATAGACATAAAATTTACCACCTTAACCATTTTTAAGTGTAGATAGTTCAGTGTATCAAATTCTTTCATATTGTTGTGCATTGATTCCATAAACTCTTTTTAGTAAAGCTGAAACTCAGTACCCATTAAACAGTAACCTTCCATTCACCCCCGCCCCTTGCAACCAGCATTCTACTTAACGTCGTCATGATTTTGACTCCCAAGTACTTCACATAAATGCAATCATACTGGACTTGCATTTCTGTGACTGGCTTATATCACTTAGTGTAATGTCCGCAAAGTTCATCTGTGTTGTCTATCAGACTTTCCTCCCTTTTTAAGGCTGACCGGTATTCCATTATATGTCTGTACCACATTTTGGTTATCAGTCCGTGGACACTTTCTTACTTCCACGTTTTAGCTATTATGAGTAATGCTGCTGTGAACACAAGTGTAAAAATATCTCTTTGAGACTCTGCTTCCAATTATTTGGGGTATATACCCAGAATTGCTGGATTTTTCAGTAATTCTATTTTTAATTTTTGGGAGAACCCCCATACTTTTTTCACAACAGCTGTACTATTTTACATTCCCACCAACCGTGCAGGAGGGTTCCAATTACTCCACATCTTCCCCAACATTTGTTATTTACTGGTATTTGGATAGTAGCCATCCTAATGGGTGTGAGATAATGTCTCATTTTAGTTTTGATTTGCATTTCCCTAATGATATTGTGCATCTTTTCATGTGTTTATGGGCCATTTGTATATCTTCTTTGGAGAAGTATCTACTCAAGTCCTTTGCCCATTTGTTATCCAGGTTCTTGTTTTGTTACTGAGTTTTAGGAGTTCTATCTATATTCTGGATTCCTTATCAGATATGTGATTTGCAAATTTTTTCCTTCATTCTTTGGATTGCCCTTTTACTGTATTGATTGTGTCTTTTAATGCACATTTTAAATTTTTTTCATGAAATCCAGTTTGTCTATTTGTTGTCTTGTTGCCTGTGCCTTTGGTGTCATAGCTAAGAAATCATTGCCAAATCCAATGTCCCATGTTTTCTTCTAAGAGTTTTACAGTTTTAGATCTTACATTTAGATCTTTGATCCATTTTGAGTTGGTTTTTGTGCATTGTGTTAGATAAGGGCCCAACTTCATATTTCTGCAAATGGATGTTCAGTTTTCCCAGCACCATTTGTTGAAAATACTATCCTTTCCCCTATTTAATGGTCTTGGCACCATTGCAAAAATTGACCATAAATGCAAGGGTTTACTTCAGAGTTTTCTATTCTAATCCATTGGTTTATGTATCTGTCTTTATGCCAGTACCACACTGTTTCGAGTACGGTAGCTTTAGTATAAATTTTGAAATCATAAGTTCCTCCAGTCTTTCTCTTTTTTTTTAAGTTTTTTAAGTTTTTATTTAAGTTCCAGTTAGTTAACATACAGCGCAATATCAGTTTCAGGTGTACAATCCAGTGATTAATCACTTCCACGTAACACCTAGTGTTCAGCACAACAAGTACATTCCATAATCCCCATCACCTGTTTCACTCAACCCCCTTCCCCTCTGGTAACCATCATTTTGTTCTTTATAGTGAAGTCTGCTTCTTGGTTTGCCTCTCTCTTTTTTTCCCTCTGCCCATTTGTTCTGCTTCATAAATTACACATATGTGTGAAATGATATGGTATTTATCTTTGACTTATTTCTTCAAGATTGTTTTGGCTACTCAGGGTACCTTGAGATTCCATATGAATTTTAGAATGGGTTTTTATATTTCTGGGGAAGAAATGTCATGGGATTGCATTGAATCTGTAGATTGCTTGGATAGTATTGACATTTTAAGAATATTACATCTTCCATGAACATAGTCCATGAATATTGGATATGTTTACATTTATTTATGTCTTCTTTAATTTCTCTCAGCGCTGTCTACAAGCTTTCATTGTACAGGTTTTTCACTTCCTTGGTTAAGTCAATTCCTGAATATTTTATTGTTTTTGATGCTATTATGAATGGAATTGTTTCTGTAATTTTTTTCAAATTGTTCGTTGTTAGTGTGTAAACACTGCAAACTGATTTTCATGTGTTGGCTTTGTATCTTCCTACTTTGCTGAATTCATTTATTAGTTTTAACACTTTTATGTGAATTGTGATTTTTTTTGTGGAATATTTAGGGTTTTCTACATATAAGATCATATCATCTGCAAAAAGATAATTTTATTTCTTTTCCATTTTGAATGTTTTTTATGTCTCTTTCTGAACTTCACAATTGCTCTGGCTGGAACTTCCAGTATTTTATCACACAAAAGTTGTCAAAGTGACATCTGTGCTTTTTTTGTCTCTGATACTAAAGGAAAAGCTTTCAGTTTTTCATCGAGTATGATAGTCTGTGTTTTTTCCATATATGGTTTTTGTTATGTTGAGGGAGTTTTCTTCTACTGATAGTTTTTTGTGTTTTACCATAATGTGTTGGATTTTCTTAAATACTTTTTCTGAGTAATTCAGATGATCATATTCCCCCCCCCCCCATTTTGTTAATGTAGTTTATTACATTGAGCAGTTTTCATATTTGAATCATCTTTGCATTTCAGAAATAAATCTCAACTTGGCATCAAGGTCTGTAATCCTTTTAATATACTGCTGAATTTGGTTTGTTAGTATTTTGTTGAGTATTTTACATCAGTGTTCATAAGAGATCACTGGTCTGTAGTTTTCTTTTAGTGTCTTTGTCTGACTTTGGTATCAGGTTAAAGTGGCCTCATGGAATGAGTTGGAAAGTGATCTCTCATCTTCAATTTTTTTTCAAAAGTTTAAAAAGAAATAATATTTGTTTTCTCTAAAAGGTTGCTAGAATTCACCAGTGAAAAACCATCAGGTCCAGAGCTTTTCTTTGTTGGGAGTATTTAAATTACTGATTCAATCTCTTTACTAGTTATAGATCTGTTCACATTTTTTTTATTTGTGAGTTAGTATTAGTAGATTTTATGTCTCTAGGACTTTGTTCATTTCATGTAGCTTATCCAATTTCATGGCATATAGATGTTCATAGTATTCTATATCCTTTTTGTTTATGTAGAATCAGTACTAGTGTTACCAATTTCATTTCTGGTTTTAGTAATTTGAATCTTCTTTTTTTTTTTTTTTTTTTGCTTGTTTGTTTTGTTTTGTTTTTAGTCCTATTTAGCTAAAGATTTGTCAATTTTGTTGATCTTTTCGAAGAACAAACTTCTGGTTTCATTGATTTTCTCTAGTGTTTTCTAGTCTCTGTGTATCTCTGCTATAATCTTAATTATTTCCTTCCTTCTGCTAGTTTTGCGTTTAATTTTTTCTGTGTAGTTCCTTACATTATATAATTAGGTTGGTGATTTGAGATCTTTCTTGGTTTTGTGACGTGAGCATGTATAACTGTAAATTTCCAGCTTTAACACTGCTTTTCCTAAATCCAGTAAGTTTCGGTATGTTGTAGTTTTGTTTTCATTTATCTCTATTTTCTAACTTCTCTTGCTATTTCTTGTTGGATCCATTGCTTGTTTTAAAGTTTGCTGTTAAATTTCTACATATTTGTGAATTGTGGTCAAAGAAGATACTTGGTATGGCATCTGTCTTTTTAAATTTATAGAGATTTAATATGTGGCCTAACATATGGTCTATCCTAGAAAAGATCTGTGAACATTTGAGAAGAATACATATGCTGTTGTTATAGATAGAGTGTTTGTAATGTCTATTAAATCTGGTTGGTTTATTATATTGTTTAAATCCTCTATTTCCTTTTGTCTGGTTTTTCTATCCATTTTTAGAGTATTGAAGTGTCTTTAGCTATTATTGTAGGAATGTCTTTTTCTCCCTTCAATTCTGTCAGGTTTTGCTTCATAAATTTTGCTGTTTTGTTATTAGGTGTGTTGTAAATGTTAATAATTAGTTTATCTTCTTGCTGTATTGAACCTTTAATTCATATATAATATTCTCACTGTGTGTGGGGCTTTCAGTGCATTTTACTTGGATTTGTTAACTTTCTTGAATGTTTATATGCATGTCTTTCATCAAATTTGGGCCATTATCAGCCATTACTTCTCTAAATAACCTCTCTATCCCTTTCTCTCTCTTTTTTCTGGGACTCCCCTCATGTGCATATTGGCCCACTTGATGCTGTCTCAAATGTCCCTTAAGCTCTATTGACTTTTCTTCAATCTTGCCTTTCTTTTCTTTCGATTCAGTAACTTGTTGACTCCTTTTTTTCTCTGCCTACCCAAATTTACCTTTGAATCCCTCTGGTGGATTTTTCATTTCAGTTACTTTTCAGCACCAGGATTTCTTTTTTGGTTTCTTCTTAGGATTTTTATCTCTTTACTGATGTTTCTGTTTTGATCATCTATCATTTCCTTGATGTTCTCCCCTTCTTCCTTTAGTTCTTTGGGCATCTTTAAGATGGCTTTTTTAAAGTCTTTGTCCAGTAGATCTGCTATCAGGTCTTTTTCAGGGGCATTTTCTGTTGATTTATGTTTTTCTTTGGAATGGGTCATACTTTCCTGTTTGTGTGCTTTGTGTTTTTGTTGTTGTTGTTGTCGAAAACTGGATATTGTAATCTAATAATGCAGTCACTCTGGAAATCATTCTTCCCCTTTCGCAAGGTTTACTGTTTTCTGTTATTGTGGTATTTTGTTTGTTTGTTTGTAGGCAGTCTCTGTACCAAGGATCGGCCTGAGATGTAAACTTCTGGTCCTCTTAGGTCTTTTCTGAACCTGTGCCTTTCCCTGGGCATATGCAGTCACTTTCTTATTTCCCTCATATATGTAATTGCTTTTGAATGTTCTAGTCTTTAATAGCTGGCTTCCCAGAGGGGAAGAAGAGAAAAATGAAGTGGAGGATAGAATGCAGGCTCTTTAAATCCACTGGACATGAGCAGGGAGAGTGGATGCAACAGTAGTGACCACTCTACTCTTTGTAGACTGTGATCAGAATTAGCAATCAGCAAGGATGCCTGGGTGGCTCATTTGGTTAAGCATCTGACTCTTGACCTCAGCTCAGGTCTCAATCCTCAGGGTCGTGAGTTCAAGCCCTGCATTAGGCTCAGCACTGGGAGTGAAGCCTATTTTAAAAAAATAAATAAATAAAAAGAATTAGCAATCAGAGCAAAATCCTTGATGTTTGGAGGACAGGGTCCTTTTTGCCTATTTTGGCTCTCACAAGTTGCATGCAAGCTGCTCGGGGAACAATTACAAAGCTGCCTGCTACAGGGCTAGGGGTGGGGGAGTAGGTAGCTGCTATTGTCCTCCGAGCTGAAATAGACCAAAACTGACTTCACTTTACCCTCAAGCTTTCCCCTGGAAGTAGTTAGTCTTCAGTGGACTCCAGCTTTCTAAAATAGTTACATGACGAAGGTTCTGCCAGTGGAATTGTTGTCTAGGTGGGGAGACAGATTTCCTGGTGCTTCCTAGTCTGCCATCTAACCCAGAGGCAGTATTCTTCAGTGCAGTGGTTCTTAATAGTATGAAGTCATGTAAAATAATGTGGAGTTTAGGTTTTAGTGCCTTTTTTTTCTAGACTATAACAGGCAAGAAGGAACATCACCATTAGAACATGGGTAGAGGGAGGTCTTCGTGATTGTTAAAAAAAAAAAAAAAAAAAAAAAAACTTTCCCGTGAGGACATCTCTGGTGTCGCCAGGCAGTGTGCATCTCAGTGGTGGGACATAGCCCTGCATCGGAGCCTGGGAAACAAGGAAGCCTTCCAGTGTAAGTTTTGCTACTGGCTAGCTACCTAGCCATGTTGCAGTTTGTTTGTAAAATGAAGGGGCCAAAAGAAATGATCTTTAAAGGCAAGTTCAGCACTGAAATATGATTTGTTACCTTAAAATGTAACACCGTAAGCTTTGAATTTCAGTCCAAAATTTCTAAAGATCTTCCCACTCGTATTTAACATGTTTGTGTACATACTGTCTGAAAACAGGAACTGTTTTATTTACTGGGGAATTTGCTTACTATCTTTAGTTTTTAAAGTATCTGCAAGAATCTCATTCTTTCTAGGCAATCCGTAAAGCACAACATGCAACCACTGATGTTCCCACGTTAGGTGCACAGAAAGAAGCCCTTTACCCTGAAAGTATGCTCAGGGTTTGCACACTGTACAAAATATCGTCGTTTACTTTTTTACAAGTTATTTCATGTAAGTTATTCTTAGTGTTTAGCGTTATTTATTTAGTTATTTTTATGTTTATTTATTTTGAGAGAGCATGACCCTGAGCGGGAGGGGGGAGGGAGAGGGGAGAGAAAGAATCCTAAGCAGGCTCCACATTTTCAGTGTCGAGCCTGATGCAGGACTCAAACCGTGAGATCACCTGAGCTAAAATCAAGTCTTAACCAACTGAGCCACCAAAGCGCCCCTAGTGTTATTTAGAGTATAGGTTTGTTTAGACTGTAGTGTTGTTTAGAGTTTGATTTGGAATAAATTTTGGTAATTTAAAAATATTAACATCTTTTTCTCCTTGGTAATCAAGGAGAATTTTTTTTTCTTTTTTCCTTTCCATTATGTTATTTGAATAGTAATTTTATTATTACAAAAAATATGATATGATTTCATTGTGGAAAATCCAGAAAAAATAAGCAAAAAGAAAAGGGAAAAATGATTTATAATCTCACCATTTGGAAAATAACCAATATAAACACTTTGGTGAATGTCTTTCCTTTTTTTTTTTTCCAAAATCATTCTTTTCCTACTACTTTGTAACTTGTTTTCCCCTAGTATATGATGTTATCGCTAAATGTTTTCCTATGAGAACATTTCAAAAAGTTGTGTAATACTCCATTTATGAATGTACCACAAGTTACCTAAGTCACTTGTCGTTAGACATTTAGGATGTGTGTGGAATACGTATGGTGAGTATCCTGGGAGTTATGCTTTTGCACGTGTCGATGATTCCTTGGAACAACTTCCTAGAATTATATAAATAATCTAGAGACAACAAGATGGACACTGAGTGGGCGTTTACCATGTGCCCCGTGCCACACAAAGCACTCCATCTGGAAAGTGTCCCGTAATTCAGTCCTCCAACAATCATCTGACGTAGGAGTTATCGTGATCCCAATTTTACAGACAGGAAAGTGAGGGGCAGAGAGCTTTGCTGTACGGTCAGGGTCACAGAGATGGGGACGCAGGCACCGTGTGTGCAGGTCCCAGGGTCCGTGAGCGTTTTCCAGCCCGCTCCGACACAGCGGTGTCGCCTTCCACACCCGTACCGCTTATTTTTAGACTCCTCAGAAGTCTCCTTTGTGCTCTTCTTCCGTTTTTCCTGGTGGTGGCTTCCTCTGCTGATACCATATGCTCCGGCTTGGGTTTGCTCCACACCGTGTGTGTATTTTGCCCTTGTGTACACCACAGCTTCCTCAGAACATCCGCCGCCTTCCCACTTTTTCTCCTCGAGACTTTCCGCTTCCTTCACTTCCCACTTCTTGTTCACCCATCTGCTCCAGAAAGCCTGGGCGTCTTTCCTGGCTTCTGGTTGCTATATTTAGCCTGTTCCCGCAGCCTGCAGTTGGTGTCGGTTCTCTTGCCTGCTTCTCTTTCTATCCGAGGGCGCCCTCTTGGAAGCCAAGAGAACTCCACGCCAGTGCTCGTGCTGCCCCACTTTTCTCCCAGACCAGGGGCTCTGTGGTTTTAACTAGTCCATGAACAGCGACCCTGCGGCAGCCTGTTCTCATCGTCATGCACATGATGCGTGTCAGGCAGTTGCCGCGGCAGTCTGCACGTCAGACCGCGGCCCTTGAGATAAAACATTATTGTCTGAAGTCAGAATATAATAGAGATGAATGGGAGGTGAAGGGAGCTGTTCTGCCGACCCTCAGCTCCTGCTATTCTCCACACTCGGGCTCAACTCAGTGGCCGGGTTCTTTGCCCGGGTCCCACACTTCTGACCCCATTCTTTTGTTTACTGGGTCCCTGGCTCCTAAGACACCTTTCTTCATCATTTCTTCTGAGCCAGGTCCCACCAAAGTCTTCTTCCTTAAGACCCACCAAATTGCCGCCTCTTCCGGAAACTCTGCTTTCGTTTCGACCTCTGACTTGGAAGTCGTGTGCTCCCCGCGGAGTTGTGAAGCCTCATCTTTCCTATCTTCTACAGAACTCGCCTGATTCCTTCCTTGCCTCCCTCTGAACCTGTAGAGGTCTGAACCCATGTCTCATTCATTCTTGTATTTCCTAACAGTACAAACGAATATGTTGCTGACTACATCAATGAATAAGTGAATAAATAATAAACTACACAAGCTTATCCTATTAACGAAGAAATAACAGAAAGATATGGCATCATTGTACAAAACTGACACATAAAATCCACATATTATTAACCAGTTTAAATCATTGTATAATATTTGAGTAGAAGTATAATGATACATCAGCTATTCGGGGATGAAGGATGATGGAAATTCTGCTTTTTAAAAAGCAAATTAAAAACAAAACAAAACATGTCTTCAGAGACCGTCAAAACAACAATGAAAACAGAACACAACCAATTGTAGCTCAGTATTTTTGAAGGAAAACGATTTAGTAAGTAATTTGGGGTCAGGACTTAACATTGTAATTGTTGAATCTCTCTTAAAGGAAACTGAGTGTGAGGTTATTCATTGGAAGGACCGAAGTAATGAAGCCTAAGAAAGGACGTGTACACAGGGAAGAAATGGGAGTGAGGGTCATGTGACTTAGGTTCTCAAATAGCTGTCTACACCTTGGCACACACTTCCAGAAAATGTGGCTTACAGAGGAGACCATGTTTCATGCAGGAGATAATGAGAGAATCTACGTCAAGGTTTTGTTGTGAGAATTAACATGAGTTCATGCATGTAAAGCTCAGTGGCTGGCAAATTGTAATTGCTATAAGAGGGTTAGATACTAGCTGTTTTTCTCTTTAGGTGGAGTGGCCTTCATTCTCTGGTCCTTCCCTGTGGGGCCGCCACGTACGGTTGGTGATGTGTTGCATACAGTAGCCTACGTGTAGCCCTATTTCGTAAAGCTCCATCAGTTTCTTCCCTCACCTGTCAATATTGCCATCCAATAAGACGGTGACGGGCTCTTCAGCCTATACTAAGTCTTTCTGTGCCAAGCCGCCTAAAGTTTTAAAACTATGAACCAGTGTTTGCCAGCACTAGGTCATAAAACCCTATACTTAAATTCCCTTTCACTGTTTTGACCTGTCAACAAAATTTTTTAAAGAAAGAATAATTGCCTTTATTGAGTACCTGCTTTGTTCCAGACATTCTCCCAGTGTTCTCATTTCATTCTCCCACCAGTTCTACCAGTGGAGGTGAGGGGAACAAGAAATTAAAGAACTTACCCAATATTATACAGCTAGTAACTGGCAGAAACACGATTTGAACCCAGGTGTGTGAGGCCAGAATTCCAGCCTCATCCACCACACTCCGTCCTATACTGGAAGGCAGAACATACAATGCCAGAGTAAATATCATAAGGGTTTCTCTTCAGTGTCTTATTTACACATAAAAATTACACTAACGGCTTGTTTCCATAAAACCTCAAGGCAATTAGCCAAGCATTTGTTTTGGATTACAGAGGACCAGTTTACTGAAAACAAATGACTAAGGCTGTCCATTTTTAATGTTAGTTGGGAGCAGAATGAAGCTTAAGTAGCTAAGATAGAAGTATAAAGTTGATTCCCACAGTTTTAGAAGTTTGATTCTTGGCTGTTTCTTTTCTCTGTAATTATATAATAGAGTGAAGAATAAGTGACAAGCCACCCTTTGCCTCCAAATGATTCCATTTCTGTTTCTACAGTCTGAGAAAGTTGAAGGGTTCAGGAATGTTTTAAGATTAAGAAAACTCTAGAGGGGAAATACACTGGCTTTCAAACTTCCAGATGGAGAAGGTTCTTGGGCCCCTCAGCCTGTTCCACAGAGAATCCTCCTCTTATCCCATCCGTGGGCTTTTTGGTGGGCTTTCCTTTGGGAAACAAAAAAGGTTTAAATGAATGAAAGTTGTCATTTTCTACATTGTAGATTCCATTTGTGTTGATATTTACGTGGGACTTAGGCAAGAAAACTCTCTTCACTTGCTGCCAGAGCCCAGACCACAATTGCAGACTTGGAAAACTGTGTTCCTAATTTGTGCATGCCCACCCAGCAAGTGCTAGGTGCTGCCCGCTTCTCAGGGCTTCCCCGTGCCCTTGTGCAAATTGTGCACTGCACAACTTAGAGGGCACCAGTCTGCTCATGTTTTTGTTATTACAGTGTTCCAGCTAGCACACGAAAGTGTTTGAGGAAGAGACCTCTGAGCTGCATGTTTCTTCCAGCTGTCCAGCGCCTCCACCACCAGCACACGAGACCTCTCTCCTCAAGTGTCTCCTCTCGAGATCTTCTTCCTTCCCAGCTTTTAAAAAGCAAACAAATGAAATAAAGCAAATCTATTTAGATGGGAGTGGCTACTGAAGATTAAAGTTCCCAAGGGCTTTTATATCTTAAAGGAAGTGATTGCTAACTCCAAATTAAGACTAATACATAAGATAAATAGAGAAGACTTTTTAAGCCAGGAGGCAGTACATTCCTGGTGTCCTTTGTCCTCTCTGGGCTGACAGCACCCCGGTTGGTGGCCGCACGCAAGAAGAAACTGAAGCCATCGCTGGGCCCCCTTCTTTTAAAAGCCTGCCAGGCTCTGGCCTCGGTACCGTTCTGAGCTCATCCAGCTGGGTTTGTGTCTGTAACCTATTGACAAAGTGACTTCATTGGAGGTGGTAGGAGGCAGGGACCAGGATTTCCAGAGCAACTATTCTTATTTCATCATAAGACTTGCATGTACTCTACCTCATAGTCTGGTAAATTACACAACACTCTTACTCTAATTATGCGATTGTAATCTCCATGGAAGCAAAGTGTCTGACTTATACCCTCTCCAAGGAGTGCTGAATTTAAGCCCAGATTGGGCGAGGATTACTTAGGGTTACACAACTAGTTAATGGCAGGACCAGAAATAGAACTCAGATTTCCTCATGCTGTAATAGCAGCCTAGTGTTCTGCCCCTTCTACCTCTGTTCCAGTTATCTGTTGCTGTGTAACACCCCATCCAAAATTCCACTCCTTAAAACAGCAACGCTGCTATTTCTCATAGGTTTCTGGGTCAGGCATTTAGTTGGGCTGTTCTTCTCCATGTGATGTTGATTGAGTCACTCACTTAGCTGGTGTCAGATGGATTGGGCTGAAAGGTCCCGGAAGATGTCATGTACATGTCCAGAACCTCAGTACTTCCCCCCTGGCCTCTTTCTCTCCATATTTTCTCTCCTCTCTTTCAGGATTCTAGCCTGAACTTCTTGACATCTTGGTAGCTGTCTTCCTCTAGTGAAAGCAAAAGTAAGCAGAAGCTGACAGGCCTCTTACACTAGCCCAAAACTGGCACAGTGTGACTTTTACTGCATTCTCTGGGTCAAGGCAGGTCACAAGTATCTATCTGGGAAATAAATACTACCACTTGCTGAGTGGCACAGCACGTACACCGAGGGAGGGAAGGAATTGATGGCGGCCATCTTGGAGACTAACCATAACCGTAGTTAACCAGCAGACATAGCCTTCTCTCCCTAATTCCTAGTGCCGGACAGAATGGAGAAACTCAAGCCTGGGCAGAAACGAAAGAGAAAAGGGAAAGATAAATGCCCTGAAACACCGCATCCTTTTCCATCTTCAAGCCTAGCATAGAGTTAAGAAGGTGGCACCCACCTACCCACATGGCCCTCCAATCATTCCTTGGCTGAGTTTCTTCTGGTCGTCTTTTGCGCATCAGAGGAGATGGTGCTGCATTTTATAGTAATTTGGTTTTACAGCTACTGCTATGTCTGTTTTCTGTGTCAGGCTTTTAAGTGCCTATTTCTAAGGCCCATTCTCTACGCAGCAGTTAAAAACAGTACTTTTCAGTGCTGCATTGTGTGTTGCTAAAATGTAATACACCTACAAGTAACCTTTTCAACCGTTAATTTCCATCTGTAAGTCAAATTATACTCAGTTGCTAAGAAAAAGCGTGTCTCATTAAGTTTCTCCAGCTTTCTTTTTAACAGTACAGAAGATTCGTATATGAAAGAACAAGCATCTAAGACCGGAAAATCAATTTTCTAGCCTATTCTACCTCTGGCAACATCCCTTGTATGCTAACTAACTTGGTTAGGAATATCCTACATAATGAGGATTACGGGCATACTTCGTTTTATTGCGCTTTGCAGATATTACATTGTTTTACAAATTGAAGGTTTGGGGCAACCCTGCGTCAAACAAATCAGATGGCACCATTTTTCCAACAGCTTTTGTTCACTTCGTGTCTCTGTGTCACATATTGGTAATACTTGCAGTATTTCATTCAAACTCATTCATTTTTAATGTGTTTGTTTGGCGATCTGTGACCTTTGGTGTTACTGTTGTAAATGTTTTGGGGTGCCACAACCCACACCCACATACGACAGTGAACTTAATAAATGTTGTATGTGTTCTGTCTGCTCCACTGACTGACCATTCCCCCACCCGTCTCCCCTTCCTTGGGCCCCTCTATTCCCTGAGACACAACAGTGTTGAAATTAGGCTTAGCGAGGGAGGAATGTCGAAAGCTGAGATAGGCTGAAAGACCTCTTGCGCTGCCCCGGTAGCCAAGCTGTGGCTGTGAATGCGAAGGAGAAGCTCTTGAAGGAAATTAGAAGTGCTGCTCCAGTGAGCGCATGGATGACAAGAAAGAGAAACAGCCTACCGCCAATATGGAAAAAGTTTGAGTAGTCTGGATAGAAGCTCAACCAGCCACAGCATCCCCATAAGCCAAAGTCAAATTCAGAGCAAGGCCCAGACTCTCTTCAATTCTACGAGGGCTGAGAGAGGGAGGAAGCTGCAGAGGAAAAGCTGGAAGCCAGCAGAGATTGGTTCATGAGGTCTAGGAAAAGAAGCCGTCTCCATAACATGAAAGTATGAGGTAAACCAACCTTCTATTGGAAGAAGAGGCCAACTAGGACTTTCATAACTAGAGAGAAGAAATCAGTACCTGGTTTCAGAGCTTCAAAGAACAGGCTGACTCTCTCGTTAGGGGCTAACACAGCCGGGGACTTTAAGTTGAAACCAGTGCTCATTGACCATTCTAAAAATCCTAGGGCCCCTAAGTTATATGCCCGTTCTACTCTGCCTGTGGTCAATAAATGGAACAACAAAGCCTGAGTGACAGTGCGTCTATTTATAACATGGTTTACTGAATATTTTAAGCCTACTGCTGAGACCTCTTGCTCAGAAAAAAGATTCATTTCAAAATATTACTGCTCATTGACAATGCACCTGGTCACCCAAGAGCTCTGATGGGGGTATACGACAAGATTAATGTTTTCGTGCTTACTAACACAGCATTCATTCTCTAGTCCATGGATCAAGGAGCCATTTTGATTTTTAGGTCTCATTGTTTAAGAAATACATTTTCTAAAGCTCTAGCTGCCATAGATGGTGATTCTTCTGATGGATCTGGGCTAAATAAACTGAAAACCTTCTGGAAAGGATTCACCATTCTAGATGCCATTAAGAACATTAATGATGCTTAGGAAGAGGTCAAAAGATCAACAGTAACAGGAGTTTGGAAGAAGTAGATTCTAGCACTTATGGATGACTTTGGGAGATTGAAGACTTCAGTGGGCGAAGTCACTGCAGATGTGGTGAAGACAGCAAGAGAACTAGAATGAGAAGTCAGCCTGAAGCTGTGACTGAATGGCTACAATCTCCTGATAAAACTAACAGATGAGGACCTGCTTCTTATGGATAAGCAAAGAAGGTGGCTTCTTGAGATGGAATCTTCTCCTGGTGCAGATGCTGTGAAGATTGTAGAAATGGCAACGAAGGATTTAGAATACCACATAAACTTAGTTGATAAAGCAGCAGCAGGGTTTGAGAGGACTGACTCCAATTTTGAAAGAAGTTCTGTGGGTAAAATGCTATCAAACAGCATCACATGCTGCGGGGAAATCATTCATGAAAGGAAGAGTCAGTTGATATGACAGGCTTCATTGGTATATTAAGAAATTGTCATAGTCACCTCAGCCTTCAGTAACCACCACCCTGCTCAGTTAGCAGTCATCAGAATGACGGCAAGGCATGACGGCTAGACCAACAATGGCCAGCATTTTTAGCAACAGAGTATTTATTTTATCTTATTTTTAAGTAACCTCGACACCCGACATGGGGCTCGAGCTTACAACCCTGAGATCAAGAGTCGCATGCTCAACCGACTGAGCTAGCCAGGCTTTAAATTAAGGTATATATGTTGCTTTTTTAGACATAATGCTGTTGCACACTTAATAGACTACAATATACTGTAAACATAACTTTTTTTTACATTTATATAAACACAATTTTATATGCAACTGGGAAACCAAAAAATTCATTTCACTTACTTTATTGTGATATTCTCTTTATTGCAGTGCTCTGGAACCAACCCCACAATATCTCTAGGGTATGCCTGTATTCTCTTACTCTGAGAAAAATTCTCTTAATCTTCTAAATTTCCTTGGGAAATTTTTTTGCATGTATGTTTTTTTCCTTAACAAAAACAGAGGTTTTTTTTTTTTTTGTTACAGTTAGATTGTCTTTTACAGTTTAGATAATTATTCAACCTAGAGTATTTTTTCCTAGAAACAATCAAATAAATAAAATTCTCTAGTGTCATATCGAAAGAGGAAATGGAAGAGCAGCTATTTATGGACTGTAGGGGCAAAACATTTCCAAGTGCTTTGGGAAATCTCACATTTAAAGAGATTATCATTGTCTCTGGTTCCCCAAATGTATGTGAGGAAATGTGATATTTTTGTACCCAGATGCCTAGGGAGTAGGGTCCACTGAAACACATTTTTTTTCTCCCCATTCATGTGGCTTGGATATTGAAGATATTGTCTGTACTTTTTTTATACCAGGTTGTATGGGTAAACATTTACACATGGCACAAAGCTAACATTCAGTTAGAAGTCCAGTTTTGTTTTGTTTTTTATTTTTTTTTAACGTTTATTTGTTATTGAGAGACCAAGAGAGACAGAACGTGAGCAGGGGAGGGGCAGAGAGAGGAGACACAGAATCTGAAGCAGAATCTGAGCTGTCAGCACAGAGCCCTACGCAGGGCTCGAACTCACAAACCGCCGAGATCACGACCGGAGCAGAAGTCGGTCGCTTAGCCGACTGAGCCACCCAGGCGCCCCGAAGTCCAGTTTTATTTTTTAACACTGTACCATTTCTCTTATTTTGTGCCTCGATAAAATCATCCAAATCACTTGGGAGAACTGTGGGGATTTTACTAAATTTTAAAAATTTTCCATATCTTTACCCCTTTCATTTTAGGAAGAAGAATTAGAAGCCCAGATTTCCTTCCTTCAAGGACAATTAAATGACCTGGATGCCATGTGCAAATACTGTGCGAAGGTGATGGACACCCATCTTGGTGAGTGAGCTGCTTTGTCCCCGGGAGTGATGATGGTCATAACAACAGTATCCACTTGGCCCTGTGTCGAGCTTTTCATGTGAATTATCTCATTAATTCTCACAGCAGCACTGTGGGAGAGCTACTGTTACTATCAACATTGTACAAGTGAGGAGACTGAAGCCCAGAAAGATTAATAACATTTCCCAGGATCATAGTACGAGTAAGTGGACTAGAAATTCAAAATCAAGCAGTTTGACTGTAGATTTCAATTCTTAAGTGCTACACTGCCCTTTATAAATATTTGTCTACATCAAACCAAAATGAAATGTTGACCTTTCAAGGTCAAATGGTCAGCTCTACTGTTGTGCCAACCTATCTGTAATTACTATTGTGATTATTATTTTGACAGTGCTTTATTTTTTAAATACATAGGCTTTTTTTTATGTTTATTTATTTTTGAGAGAGAGAGACAGAGACAGAGTGGGAGTGGGAGAGGAGCAGAGAAAGAGGGAGACAGAGTATTCGAAGCAGGCTCCAGGCTCCAAGCTGTCAGCACAGAGCCCGATGTGGGACTCGAACTCACGGATCGCAAGATCATGACCTGAGCCAAAGTCAGATGCTTAACCGACTGAGCCACCCAGGCACCCCTTAAATACATGTTTTTAACCACCAGCCTGAAATGCATGTCAGGACCACATGACCTTTTCTTACTTCTGACTGTGCTTATATTCTAAGAAATGTCCTAGTTTGAAGTTCAGTTTATATGTGAGTCCTACATATGTCACGTTAGAAAGTCTTCAGGCATTACTCTCTACGTTTGTAAAAGTTCTGTATTTTGTAATAGAAATGGTCTCTGGTGGATCACATATGTTTTGCTTCAGTAACTCTGTGCTGCTTGCGAAACTTCATAATGCATACTATTACCGTTTTTCAGTTCTCTTACAGACATCCTTTTTCTGTCCATTATCTTCTTTCTCCAGTGTCTAGCATCTGTAGTTTGGGAACAAATTAGGAAAATAAGACATATACTCTGACAGACATAGCCGATATGCTGCTGTGTAAGTGTGGACAAATGACAATACCAATTATTATAAGGTATCAGGATGCATCCCAGTTGTGAGGGGAAATCGAAGAGAATCCACCAAGGCAGACGTCCTAGGAGTGGGCCATCCCTAGAGCCTTCCCTGAAGGTGGACTTTACCTTGGGCTCCATTGACTCCTCAGCCTATTCATGAGTTCACTTGCATGTGGCCCAAACAGCTGTCATTTAGGTGTAGCCTAAACCGTACTGGCCTCTAGCAAGTAATGTTCCCTTACAGATTTGGAGAGGTGCTTGACCTCAGTGGCTGGTTGTCCTCCAGTGTCTTACTAGGCAGCTGGCTGGGCCCTGTTCCGTCATCAGCCTTATTTCTCCTCTCTCGACCACTCTTCTCCTTTAGAGAAAGAGCTCAAGAGGGAGAAACAACAGGGGAAACCCTGGCAGGTGATCAAAAGGGTAGTACCCCTGATCACAGTAAGAAATGTTACCCTTGTCACATCTGGTCCACCCCTGTCGAAACGATTTATTTATATGCTTCATGATGATCATCTTTAAAAATGCATATAGAACTAAGTTTATGTGAATCTCATAGCATCCCACTATAAATGCATCAAAAAGAAGTCATTAAGAGAGATACAGTTTATATATAAATAATATATATTATATAACTAATTTTAGTTTATTTAAATATAATTTTTAATTTTAAAGCAAGTGTGGGGAGTTGGGGGGAGGGGGGGCATGCGTGTTTGTGTATGTTTGTTTCTCTGGCCGTGTGGGTGACCTTTGTAGTGCTTGATTTTGGTTTTGACCAAAGTAGGAGAACAAAGAAGTGACTGGGAGAAAAATGTACTGGAACTCTAGAAAATCCTGTTAGGAAATCTCTAGGTTGTTTGGTCCACATAGCAGCTTTTCAAGCAGCTTTACTTAAGCCTAAGAATTTTTAAAGAGCTTTCGCTCTGATTTTGGTCTTTCAGTCAGCTCTGTAAGAGTATTTTCTCACTGCATGGGAGGGGGGGAACACTTTAATTAAAGAAAAGCCCATACCAGATGTGAATTTTCAACTAACCACCAAACTAAATTCGTTTCTGTGTGTACGTTTCACTTTCAGCCAGAATCCCCTCATACAGTTGTCAGCTTCTTTTCTCCATATAAATAGCAGGACACTTTATAAAATGGGCTTGAAGAGGGTGGGGGTGCCTGGGGTGGCTCAGCCAGTTAAGCGTCTGACTTCAGCTCAGGTGATGATCTCACGGTTCATGAGTTTGAGCCCCGAGTCAGGCTCTGTGCCGACAGCTCAGAGCCTGGAGCCTGCTTCAGATTCTCTGTCTCCCTCTCTCTCTGCCCCTCCTCCCCACCTCAAAAATAAGTAAACATTAAAAAAAATGTTTTAAATAGGCTTGAAGGATGCTACAAAGAATTCCTGGCCCCAGGGCCCACAGATGCATTTCTATCCACCTGCCTATTATAACAGTGATTTATTTATTAAAGGGTATGCCTATGTTGTAGGCAATTTTGATTCTAAGCAAAAATTAGAGGAAAACACAAAGATTAATTAAGGGAAACTCTTGATTGGCTCTTTGACTTATTGGACTTCTTTTAAAAATTACTTCAGCACCCTAGTATTTTTTCCATATGATGTTTTCTGTTTTTCCCAATTATTAAAGTAGTACAAAATCGGAACCACTGAAAAACCCATTAGTAAGTGACTGATTATAACTTAGTATAATGCCATCTTATCGAATATTAAAGTACTTTCTTATTAACAAGGAGATGTTCATGCTATATTATTAAAGGAAAAGATAAGTAGCACAACAGTATATATTTGATGCAAAAATAACCATTAACAGTCATGGCCTGGCTGAAAGGATGATTGTAGGATGACTTTCTGGGAGACCTAGTTTTTATGCTTGGAAGATGCAAGGTGGTCACTGAAAATCTGTAGGTGGCTGAAGTGCAGCTAGCACCTGGGACTTCCTCTTCACGCTCCAGGCAAGAGCCCCGTACTGAGAGTGGCTGGCGTGGTGTTTGAGAAGGAGAGAGCCCCGTGTGGCGGCAGACAGACCCAGGGTTGAGGTCAGACTCGGTCCCTTCTTAGCGTGGCCTGCTTCTGATAGTGTCTTCATATAGAAAATGGAGATGCAAATATCTACCTTGCCAGTTTGTTGCCAAGACTAATGTGCTTTTAACCCCAGCACAGGGCATGGCCCAAAGTCGGGTCTTCAACACAAATTCTCTCCTCTGCCTCATTAACTCTTAACTGTCCCTTCTCAGGGAAGATCATCGAGTCTGTGACCAGAGTGCTGAGTACTGACATGTGCAGGCCCCTAAAACTAGTTAGTGGCCGAACTAGGACCAATACCACATTTCCCAACCCCTAACTAAATATTCCCTTGTCAGTGATGCAGAAAGATGCTGGAATTGGGATACGCCGGTCCTTGGGTTAGGTGTGTGAGCTCTTTGGGCAAGAAGAACTTTAATGATGCAGAGTCCTTGACCTGAGCGGCTGGGCCTCCATTATGCACTGGGCCACAGGCTACCAAGGCAGCTCTGAGAACTGCATCAGAAACTATTCTAGGAGGTATTTTCTGTATCCTTTCCTAACGTTGATTGTTTTCACCAAGTTCCTTTCATTTCAATAGAATTCCATATCACCCTGCGCTTTCATCATTTCAGTCATTTTAAAACGTCAAGTACAGTTCAAGGCTATTTTTATAACTGACAGAACAAATATAGAGAAAAACATCTCAGTTAAAAATTATATAAAGGCACTTGTTCAAATGGTCCTTTAATTAGAGAGGTAATAACATTGACAGCTTAGCAGTTACTTCCTTATGGGCCTGGAACCCAAAACTAAAGAAATATTTGTTTTATCAAAACTCTACCAAAATTTTAATTGTATTAGTTCCACATAGTTGAAGCACGTGAATCCAAACACTGAGAGACAGGAATTGAAAATGCATGCATTTATTAAATCTAAACTTTCCTGTCAACTTCAGAAGGCTTGTTGTACGTGTTCATTTTTCTGTTGCTATAGTTACTCCCCTTCCCGTCACCCTGACAGTTGAGTCAAAAGCCATTGACGGTATTAACCTCAGGTGGTTGAGCTCAGGCTATTTTTAGGTTTGCCGTATTTTACTCATAATTGCACGTGGGTGAGCAGCCCACGCTTCTCTGTTCTGTGAGCAGCTGGGCTGAGCTGCTAGCTGTTTACAGGGAGTGTGAGCTGTTCACCCTGCTGGCCCTAAAGGCCCCACCTGCCCACTCCCGGGGGAGGTATTTCCAGTCTCTGTTCGGTATTTAGAAGTGGTTTCCAGCGGCTTGCCCTTTCATTGGTGGCTCATGTAAACAATGGCAGGGTTAAATGCAGTGAATTAAGGGAACTTAGGTTTCCCAGAGTGCTGTAGCTCCTAGGAGCTTAGAATGTTGAACAGGTGGAAGCTTTAAAAGCCAACTCAGCAGTTCTTCGTTGCGAAGGTGAGGAAAGCAAGGTCCAGGAAGGATGAGAGGCACACAGCTGGCTTGTGGCACACACGCCATGAGTCTAGACCCGATTTCAGTCCCTGGCTTCTCTTTTACTGACGCTTTGACTAAAGCCAACACTTGAATCGGTAGTTGGATTTCAGATCTTCTGCTGTTTCATTGCACGCATCATTACCGATTTTGCACTTGTCATAATATTTATGTAAGAATTAGCTGTAAGAGGAGGCCAGTTTTGAAAATCAGTTTATTTGCTTCTGCAAGAACTTTATAAATCTCATTTTCTCATGTTTATAAAAACAACTTTCAATGGACGTCTGTGGAAATGTTCAATAAGGCAGTTAACTAATCACATTTGAAAAAAACAGGGAAGGAAAATGTGATCACCAGACAGCTTCCTCTCTGTCAATCACACTGTGATAAAAGTTTTCATTACTATTTTAAGAATTTTAAATGCTGCATTTAATTGTGGGCAGCATAGTCCTCTGTAGAAGGAGAAGATACCTTCCCTTGAGAGTCTTGTTAAAAAGACAGATTCTTATTCAGTAGGTCTGATATGGGACCTGAGGTTCAGCATTTCTAACAGCCCCCAGATGACCGGATGTTATTGGCCCATGAAAGTCTTCAAGCAGCAAAGAGCAAAAGAACTTAAAATTATGTGGGCAGAATTAAATTAATATATTCATAATCCTATTGATGTATTCATAACTCCACCCTTCAGGCACATGTACAGCTAAATTCTGTGGGCAGACAGCACACAGCCTCCCCTGGTATTCTCTTGTAGCTTTCAATCATGTGAAATTCAGTTCTCTTTTTAGTCTCTTTGAACTTGTTCTACTCTAGTAGTGAAAGGCTCTTCCCACCCCCCACACCCCCCACTCCAATTTTATTATCACAAGACTTGGAACAATTGGTCAAAATCTAACTTGTACCAACCCTGTGCCTATTTAGAAAAACTCTGCAAACTATACACTGTCTTACCCTTTCCCAGGCTAAGATACCACAACTCTGATCCCATGGCTTCAGTATAGACTGTCCCATCTTCCATCATTTTGCTTTCCACTTGCTGGCTGTCTCCCATTTCCCCATGTGTTTTTCCACAGGAGGAACCCACACTGAATATCTTTCCTTCTCTGTCTTTTTAAAAATACAGTTTCCAAATCCTTCATCTTTCTCAAACTGTCTGACTGCATAGCCCATTCACAGCCCTCCATACCAGGCTGCCTCTCTGTCCTCCAATCCCAGCCATCTCCAGCTAATGACCCAACAGGCAAAAGACTTGTCCACCCTATCTTGTGGAAACAGGCTTGCTGCTGATTGCTTGAAAGCTCAAGGACTCTGTGGCCACCATAAGCATCTCACACTAAGCATAGAGCTTGTGAGCAGGGAAAGTGAAACCCAAGTTAAGAAGGCTAATGTTCATTGCCTTGGGCCATGTTTAAATCCCTACTGAGTAGTAGCACTCACCTTTGACTACTGACTTTCCTCCTGTCAGGAAAACTTTCATGGCCTCAAATTCACCAAAA
Organism: Panthera onca; assembly: GCF_046562875.1. NCBI lineage: Eukaryota > Metazoa > Chordata > Mammalia > Carnivora > Felidae > Panthera > Panthera onca. The sequence continues at coordinate 134,353,975 of NC_138347.1, read as the reverse complement.
AAAGTATTTCCGTCTTAAACCTAGTTCACGGGATCTTATTTGACTAAATGATGTGATTTGAGGACAATCTTGGTCAAACTGCCCTCCTCTCTCATTGCTTCCAAATGAGAGGGTCCAATGGCAGAACCCTAGGGTATTTCCTTTTAGTAAAGGAAATTTCCTTTTAGTCCTGGCCGTGTTTCTGCTTTTATTTTTAGAAGCATGTCTTCTGGAAAAGGCATCTAACCATTACTAGAGCTTAGAGACCTTTTAAGTTTAAAAATATATGTAAAGTGTTTTTTCTGGTTGACCCTCAGATATGGGGTGCCCCATATCATGAATAGGATAGATTTTGCTGTGAGGAGTCATACTTCCATGACATTCCCTGGCTGGCAGGGTGGTAAATCCTAAGAGAATAATATGCCAAGTGGTAGAGATGAGTAAAGATTTCTAACTCTGCCAAGTACTCTGTTTACTTGAGAACTATTTGTTGTCACCAAAAACTAATGTTAAATGCAGGACACATATTTGCCTCGTCTTACCCTTGGATTTTCCTAACTAAATGCTCCTCTCCCAGTGCTGAGTTTAGGGTCTTCACTCATTCTGACATATTGAGCATGAAGTGCCTTCCTTAGCTCTTAAGAAATCCTCAGTGAAAGTTATTTCCCTTCATCTGCCCCTACCATTTCTCAGTCTGAGATCTGGTTGTTTATGTTCGTATCCCTTAATTCTTCACCTGAGAAATAGCTCACCTACGTCTATTCCTCAGAACATAAAAATCAGCTCGCTTGCTGGCAGGAAAGCCCTGTATTGTTCATTCAGCCAATATTTATGAAGTACCTGCTTTCTGATGTAAAAATAGGTCCTGGGAGAAGTAGATTGGGGTAGGGTGAAGTGGAGGAGTGGTATTCTAAAATTGAGCTCAGCGCTCAATGGAAGACGTGTGTAAAGCTTCAAAGTAGGGAGAGAGAGCAAGCCAAGGAGAGTATACCTCGTTAGAAATACCTAAAGTGACACACAGCTTCACATGAAACCACGGTCCTCCCAGAGCACCAGTGATTTCACAAACATGGGCAGGGACCCATGGGGTCCTAAAGTAATACAGATATAGTGAACAGACTACCATATTGGGAACCAAAGGACCTTGCATCCAGGATTCGCCACATAGAACTGTGCAGTTTCAGAAGACTTTTAGCCTCTGAGCCTAGTTTAAGATTACAGTTCCAAGAGTAAAAGATGAAGCAAGGGAGAGTCTAACAACTGGATGCTTGCAGAGGGAAGACTGTTAATAGGCAGCCAATGCTTAAACACAGTTTTAAGGTGGACTTTGAATAAAAAGGAAGGTGTGTTGTTGTAAGGAGACTAGGAGGGTTTTCTAGAAGGGGAATGGCATTTGCAGAGACATGCAAATGCAAATGATCTGTTAAAGGATGAATTTGACACCTGTAGTCTTCTACTAAACCTGCCTTCTCCCAAGATGTGGACAACCATGGCACACACTGTGTGAGCAGAAATTCCTTTGTCAGCAGTGCAGCCAAACCCAGTAGTGACAAATTACAGGTCCGCCCCCCTCCTTAACCCATCACCACCTCTTAAACCACTACCACTCTGAGCACACATGTGACCCTAGATCAACCCTACATGTGACCCCTCTATTTTGTAACAGCCTGCATATTTCCTAGAGTCTGGACAGTCCTTTCTATGAGATTGTCTGAGGTCAAGTTGGCTAAATCTCTATCAGAGATGAGAGAACCACAAAGAACAGAATCCACTTATATGAGTATTTAAGGTAATGGAAAAGGGAAACATACTAACCAATAATAGTAATAGTGAGCAATGTGTTTGAAGTGGACCATATTGGTTATCCCATGTAACTAATCTCTCCAGCAACCCTCTGAGATAGGTATTGCCCCCATTACCAATGGATTTACACAGATCTCTGCCTAAGGTCATCAAAGTTCAAGGTGTTTAATGCTAGGACCAGTGCTCCAGAAAGTTCTGACAGAAATGATACAGCAGTCTGTTTTGCATGTAGGTGACTTCCTGTCCTGCCGGCTGACCTCACTTAGGTCAGTTCCACCGCCAAATAAAGGGCACTGACATCAGAAGGCAATCAAGTCAGTGGCAAGACCCCCTCCTATGCCTCTTCATATCTCTCTCTGGCCCTTCCATCAGTGCCGTGTATGGAAGTGTGGGGGAGCTGAGGAGTCCAGATGACGTAGAATCTGGTCCTTGCTGTACACTTCCCTGTCATGAGACCTCAGATAATGGACTGGGGATTGCTAAGCTTGGCTCCCTTTTCTGTAATAGGATGACAGTCCTCATCTAGAATGGTTGTTGGGATAGTCAGAGGTAACGTGGCCATGTCGAAATGAACACTGTCCTGAGCTTCTACAGTGGGCAACACACTGTGCTAATGTGTTTACTCTTCATCGTAATCCTTTGAGAAAAGTTCTGATATTACCCTCCGGCATAAGGAAGCTAAGTTCCACCTCCACTGTAGATAGATATTAGTTCTGTTTTGTCCCCTTTCCACTCCCCTTCTTAATGAGCTTACGTTACCTTTTGTCCCAGCTGTTCAAATGAAAACACGTTTATTCTAGCAGTGAAGACAAAGGGTTTTTAAGAAATTGAAAAAGTAGTTTGTGTGCCGCTTCCACTCCTGTTACAGTCAGAGATCTATTTCTGTGACGTTGACATCTCTTTAGATACAGTGGAGTCACCGTGGAACTCTTACGTTGATGAGATTTTTGGGTAATTTTCACAGAAGTAGTTATGTGAGATTTTCCCCCTTTAGTTTCAGTGCTCCAGCATTTATACTTTATAAAACTTAAGTAGAAGGAGATTGCAAAGAACATAAACTTCCTTCTATACAGAAACAAAAAGAAAGAGCCTTTATCTCATCACTTATTCTGCCTCTTGCTATAAGGAAAAATGTGCATTACTATTTTGCTATTTTACTATTACTGCGTTACTATTTTACTACTTTAAAGCATGAGGAAAACATCATTATGTTTTTCCATTTTTGCATGTAGATGCTCATAAATGCTACCTTAAATCAATGTATAGTTGAACTAATGCGGCAAAGGATTGACATGGCCGGTACTTTGTTGTTAGTAAAATCAAAATTCCTGCATTCAAAAATTTTAAGTCTCCAGAGGTGCCCTTTGTTTTAATTTGGATTTCTGTGCCCTGGATTCCTTAAAGTGAGACTAGTGAGGTTTTATAGCAGAGGCTTATCATGAAAATTAAATGAAAAAATTAAATTATAGTGAGGTTTTATAGCAGAGGTTAATCCTTAAAATTAAATGAACATTATATACATGTGTGGGTTTTCAGGGCAGAAGGTTTTGGTTTTCATCAGATTCTAAAAGGTGATCTTTGATCCTGTCCAAAAAAATAAGGCTGAAAAGTTTCTGGGAAAAGGGTATGCTGCTGAAGATAGTAAGGCTCTGGGCTCTTCTCCCACCCTGGGAGTGCCCTTGGCTCGCCTCACTGCACAGCAGGCCAGAGCCAGCCTGGAACTTGAAGTTGTACTCTGCGTGCAGGAGAGGATTGGTGGGGCTGTCTTGGCCCCCTTTCAGTAAAGGAACTGGACGGCTCATATTCTGTGTAACAGGGAAGAGTTTAGCTGCCGTACCAGGTCGAATAGTGTTTCCTCCCCATTCCGTGTCCATCTGGAACTTGTGAATGTGACTTTTTGGTAAATAGGGTCTTTACAAGATATAATTACGTTGAGATGAGGTAAGACTTGATTAATCCAGTGACTGGTGTCCTTATTAAAAGAGGGGATTTTGAACACAGACATACAGAGAGAATGCCATGTAATGATGGAGACAAAGCCAAGGGATGCCAAGGATTGCAAACAACCTCCAGAGGCAAAGAAGAGTGCTTCCCTAGAACTTCCAGGGGACACGGCCCTGCCGACACCTTGACCCCGGACTTACAGCTTTCAGAACTGAGAATAAATTTCTGTTGTTTAAAAAAAAATTTTTTTACATTTATTTATTTTTGAGAGACAGAGAGTGGGGGAGGGGCAGAGAGAGAGGGAGACACAGAATCCGAAGCAGGCTCCGGGCTCTGAGTTTCAGCAGAGAGCCTGAAGCGGGGCTCAAACCCACAGACCATGAGATCATGACCTGAGCCGAAGTCAGATGCTCAACCGACTAAGCCACCCAGGCGCCCCAAATCTCTGTTGTTTTAAACCACCCAGTCTGTAGTACCTTGAGACTAATAGAGCTGCTAATAACATAATCCCAAAAGCAGTAGAGTAAACACATCAGGAGGTTATTACTACTTTTTTCATAACTAAAAGAAGCCCAGAGGTGGGCAGTCCAAACAGGTGTAGCAACTCCGTGATGTGCCCAGGGCCCCAGGCTTCCTCTGGTTCATCGCCCACAGTCCTTGCAAGCTGACTTGTGGAGCTCCTGCCAGCATTTCAGCAGGGAAAGTGGGAAGAGTAAAGGCCCAAAAGCCACAGACTGAGTCAGACCCAATGAGGAGATTCCCAGAAGCTCCATCTGAGGACTTACATCTCATTGGCCAAAGCTGTGTCACATGACCCACCTCGGCTGTGAGGGAAGGGGTGCAGGGTGCTGCCCTGGGTGTGATCTGGTGAGGATCTTGGTGAGGGAAGGAGTAGAGGGTGGGGCTGGGGGGTGGCCCACACACAGCTCTGCCACCTCTAGACCCAGGAGATGGTACCGTAGGGGGTACCTAGGCTTGTTGGCTGTTCCTGCTTTTAAGCAAGCAAGAGCACATGGGATAGAGTGGCCTTTAGATCATGGGGCATCATTGCCACTTAGACCTGCAATGAAAAACAAGGGGCCTCTCCTCTTCCACCTTCACCTCCACTCCCCTCTTCAGCCTGCCCACTGCGAACACCACCACCACTCAGTTGTATGGGTTTGTGGCGTCCAGGAGGGCACATTGGGAGGACTTGCCTCCTGAGATTTTCAGGCAATATGGCCAGTATGATTTTGTAAGATGTCAGGTAGATACCGCTACTTCTGTACTGGGATGATCATATATTTAAACTCGGGGGTACAGAAACCTCACTCTGGAGGTCCGTTCCCACCAGTGGCAGAGTCCAAGGCTTAAGTCTGCCACTTAAAGGCAACTTTGTCTCTTACAAGTTAGCCATCTCAGCTGAACAAATGCCCCCAGTTAGAGTGTCTCCGCTTTGTCTCTTCTCCCTGCCAGGATGATGTCAGGGCTCTAGGATGGCTCACGTGTCTCTTTGGTCTTTGAGGAAGGATCTCTGGGTGCCCTCTGGGTCTTTGCTCGCCTCTAAGGAGATATCTGTTCCTGCATAGTTACCGGCCTCTGTCCCCACTGGAGCCATTGACTGATTGCCCTGCTAGCCTGTAGCCTATGACCCTAAAGGCCTTCGGCTGTGTTGCCGCTGACCATGGGCCCCACATTACACTGGAGGCAGGAGCCGGGCACTTTGGCCAAACCTTTTGATTCAGGATATGTTCCACAGAAGACCGTCAAAGGGGCAGGCAGGAGCTGAAGATCGAGCTGGGGCAGCAGGATACATCACATTTGCTTTCTGCACGTTTCCTCTTATCAGGTCCCCTGATCCGGCCTCCAGTGGCCTCCTCTCCAAGAAGCCTCCCGTGCTTCTTCCAGATGTCCAGATATCCCTGCATCCATTGGCTGAGCTTCCTCCCAGGGCCCCGGAGTTATTCCCCTGCTGCCCCTGCTTGCACAGCAGGAGCTGGGACATCTGCCCCACACTGCGGCTCAGTGTGCAGAGCTCACCGCCCCACCAAACTACGCAGCTGCTACGTGTAGCCCGCAGACCCTGAGACCTCTGCCTGAAAACCATGGCATTCGTAAAAACAGAAGTGACCATATTCAATCCCCTGACAGACCTACATAACTGCTTCTTGTCAGCTTCCTGCCGTTGGTTGTCGTTGATGTCTTGTGGAGTGGATTCTGCGTTGTTTTTCTGTTGAGAGAGAACAAATTGTTACAGGCTTTTAAGGAAACCAGAAACATTCACTCTCTAATTATATCTATTATTCCATTCCCATTCATCTTGCTTTCTTGTTTTGAAGCAGGCCTTTATATGAGCCAGAAACTACAGTCACGTTTTCTGCATAAATAAAAGCTGCTGTTTTTCTGCTGCGGTGTGTGAGAGGACTTGTCAGCATGGGTTAGAGAGTTATTCCTATTGAAGATTCTAACAAACTGTCAGGCTGGGCCCATGTTGACGGTATCAGTCATTGCCTTTTCCCTTAACTGGAAATATTTTTGGAAATATTTAGCATAGCAGTGTTTTGAAATGCAAGTTCCAAGAGTGTTTTCCCATGTTTGTTCAGTCAGTCAGGACTTACACTGTACCTGAAAGGTGGGTCTCATGCCAAGGGCCGAGAGGATAGCCCTGAACAAGACAGTCTTGGGGCTTGTATTCCGTTGGGGGAGGTGGACAATAGACACGCCAGCAAATGCATGTGAGAATGCCAGATGGTGACAGGTGCTTCGTGAAAGTACAGGAAAAGAGATGATGTGGCAGCGCCCAGAGGCTCTGTGACCCGGGCTCCCTTAGTTTGGATGGGCAGGAAGGCTGCTCTGAAGAGGCATCATGGGACCCGAGTTGAACAGTGAGGAAGAGCTGGCCTGCACGGATGTGGGCCCAGCCCCCCAGGGCCAAGAGAGCAGTGTGCCGGCCCTGCCTCCGCTAGCAGTGGGGCAGGGGCAGGCCGGCAGGGAGTGATACACAGCTCTGGTGGCCGTAGGGGGCCAGGCATACAACTGAGGAGTCTGGAGTCGAGACTGAGACCGCTCTACTGAGTGAGTGACTAAGCATGGGCCTTATAAGGCCCGTGCTTATAAGTAGGTGTGATTAAGGCCACAAAATAAGCAAGTAGATGTTAGTGGAGGGTAAGCCTACTTATTGTCATGATTCTGCGATTGGTGTGCATATTGGTATCCTCTTTAAAGTGTGTTCTAGTTGCCCTTCACCCCACACATTCTCCTGCCTAGCCCCGGTTGGGGGGAAGCTGTGGGGGGGCCCTTCCTCCTCCCCTGTTCTCTCCTGAGAACCCCGGCTCAGTCAGGCCCACCAGCAACAGGGCCGTGTGCGTCCCTTAGATGTGTCATGGGGGAGCCCCGAGGCCCGCTGCATGTTGACCGCGCAGCTCAGTGCGATGCTGAGCCTGGCGGTCACGGCTGACTTGCTGGATCCCCCCGATCGGGCCTGGGTGAAGGACTTCTCACACGGAGGGTGAGCCTCCTAGAGGACGTAGAGAAGTAGCTCCTGTGAAGACCCTGGGTGAAGTCAGGCAGACTCCATAGGCAGTGATGTCCGATGGCAACCTGTGGTGCCGTGAGTTTGTTCTCTTATTCTTACCATTTTGTTGAGTTTACAACATGCTTTACTGTTTAAATCTTCAAAGACGGTGTCTTTACTGACTTCAGTCACCTGGGAGGACCTGGTCTTCAGAGACAGAGGTGAGTTAACCCGATGGAACCATGAGGTGGTGTAGGAAGCTCAGAATGAAATGCTTCCTCCCAGAGGCTGGATGAATGCTCTAGACTGTTCACACTGTAGGTTAGCAGGAGGTGCCCTGGTCTCTCTGCAGAAGTGAAGACACATTTGTCATCATAAGAACACATTTGTGTCTCGTCGGTGGGAAGGCTGTGCTCACCGGGCTCGGTGCTCCCCTCTGCTCCCCCCCACACCTGCCTCATCTGCACTTTGGCAGAGCGTCCTTGGTGGAAATACTTACTATGAGATTGGACAGAAACATTTCCAAGCAAGTAATGACGTGGCAGCAGATAAGTTATACTCAGGGCATTAGTTATAAAATGTCATTCTTCTATTTTCAGTAAATATTCAAGATGTGATATTACAAGAAAATTTGGAAAAAGAAGATCAAATTCTGGTTTCTCTGGCAGGATTAAAACAGGTATGTCCATTGATCTGACTTTGTGTCCCGCTGGCCATCTTTCAGTGCTTGTTGGGGAGGGTATCCTGTGGAGGGTGGACCATGCACGTATTAGAGCCAACATCCCCCCAGCCCCTCATTTCCTCCCAGACAGAGCCCATCCTGAACCGCCACCTTTTTACACCTCGTGCTCCCGCGAGTGATTATGTCTGACTGGCTTGTAGCCCAAGCTACTTTTCCACTCTCACCCTTGCTTCTTCCTCGTACCAAAGCCATTCAGTTGGTTCCTCACCCAGAGCTGGTGTTGCCTGGTCCGGCAGCATGTTCACTTGTTTACCCGTAAACACATGCTGTCCTCGGAGCACAAGCCACCCACGGCAGGCCTCAGACCCACAAGGACCACACTCACCCAACCCTTGGAGGGCTGAGTGGAACGTACGCGTTATTGAAAAGAGCGTGCTGCTCTCAGAGCCGTCTGCCTGTGTTATTAACAGTTCAGCTGGGGTGTAGTCACTTGAGTAGCTAAGGGCCGTTCAGTGGGGCTGAGTGTGTAGGCAAATGGCACTTCCTGCTCTAAGATAACTGCCCAGGATGTGACACCCATGTCTGACCCCATGAGAGCCTGGCCATTAAGACTCGGAAATTTTCCTTGGTCATTAATAAGTCCATGGCTTTGATACAGTTGGATTTTTTCCTGTTATTCCTTTCTTGTGGTAATATATTCATCATCCTATTAAAAAATGGCCCATGATAAGTCTAGTTTAAAGGTATTAGAGGTTTAGCTAGCATTTCAAAACAAACTCATTCACCTTTTTCATTTATTTTCTTCTTTTTTGAAAAATAGATCAAAGACATTCTAAAAGGTTCCCTGCGTTTCAACCAGAGTCAGCTGGAAGCTGAGGAGAATGAGCAGATCACCATCTCAGATGATCACTACTGCTCCAGTGGCCAGGGCCAAGGCCAAGGCCAGAGCGACCAAACACCTGGGGCCACCAAGCAGGTATAAGAGCTCTGATGAACTGTGTCACATGAACTTGATAGGGGCACATTCACGAGAGTTCTTCAAAGCAAGGAATAATGAAAACTTTGCCAAAGTCATTTCAAATTACCGTGTGTGAAGTTCAGCTGTCAAATACCACGGGTGGCCTGAGCCAGAAGTGCTGTATACAGCTGTGCGAGTTACATTCCCTAGTGCCCTACGGGGTGCCATTCACAATGATAACAATTAGGCTGTTATCTCCCAGAGTTGTTCAGTATACAACCTACATGCCTGTATGCAGCAGCTTTGGCCTGAACCTCCTACCAGTCCTATTGTGTGACATTAGAAAGCCAGATCTCTGCCTCAGCTATTGGTTACCTCTAGCTGACGCCCCAATTCCCCGTTAGCACAGGAAGTGCTGTTCATTCTTTCCCAGTGCTCTCCTGAGTGTACTTCAGCTGGCTAGACCTTTTTTTTGCCTTCGTGGAGGAGGGCTTCTCATTAATGTCCATCCTCTAAGGGAGAGAGGTCAGCGGAGTCTTCCTGTAAAGGATCAGCTCATTAATATTTTAGGAGTTATAGGCCGCATGTGGTCTATGTCACGTATTTGTTTTTGTATTTGGTGTGTTTGTTTCTTTGTTTTTACAACCTTTAAAAGTGTATAAGCGATTCTCAGCTTGAGAGCCATGCAAAAACAGGCCACGGACCAGATTTGGCTTATGGGCCATAGTTTGCTGACCCCTGCTCTCAAGGTGTCGACATAGTATATACTTTATTCTGACATAGGAACATAGAATTTTCCAGTGAGAAAGAATCCAAGAAATTCCTCTTGTGCTTAGTCCTGTCTGCTTATTTTACCAGTGAGAAAATGAAGGCCTCAGAGGCACATAGGCTCAACAGGCATCACGTTTCCAGAACTCCTGTTCCAATCCAGTAGGCTCCTAGCTCCACCATGCTTCCTCACTATACTTTCTCTGACAGGACTAAAAATCCCTAATAATACACTGTTTCATGGCTTACAAAGTTTCATCTTGAAAAATGAACATTAGCAAAATCTCATCTAAGGCTCTCTCTCAAAACCGAGCATCCAGATACTTACAAATTATTTTTGTGATGAAAAAACCAAAATGATATGTTAGAATGGGAATTTTTTTAGTTTGAAGAGTACTCTTCAAGGAGAGAGAGGCTTGTGTGGTTAATTTCTTTTTTTTTTTTTTTTTTAAATTTTTTATTTATTTTTGGGACAGAGAGAGACAGAGCATAAACGGGGGAGGGGCAGAGAGAGAGGGAGACACAGAATCGGAAACAGGCTCCAGGCTCCGAGCCATCAGCCCAGAGCCTGACGCGGGGCTCGAACTCACGGACCGCGAGATCGTGACCTGGCTGAAGTCGGACGCTTAACCGACTGCGCCACCCAGGCGCCCCAATAATTTCATTCAGCTTTAAAAAGAAGTTTTCGGGGCGCCTGGGTGGCTCAGTCACTTGGGCGTCCGACTTCAGCTCAGGTCATGATCTCGCGGCCCGTGAGTTCGAGCCCTGCGTCGGGCTCTGTGCTGACAGCTCGGAGCCTGGAGCCTGTTTCAGATTCTGTGTCTCTCTCTCTCTCTGACCTTCCCCCATTCATGCTCTGTCTCTCTCTGTCTCAAAAAATGAATAAACGTTAAAAAAAAAAAAAAGAAGTTTTCATAGAGCATTTAGTCTGCATTTTTAGCCACATGAATAGAGCATTAACATTGCAAGTTTAATTTGATTAGTTCCTCCAAATTCTCCTTCCCTAAGCAGATGTTTTTCAATAATCATGTCTTCATTCAAATTTTGTTGAGTTTAGGCTCACCCCCCAACTATTTTTAATTGACAATGCTGTTTTAAAATTTAACATGATTTTTTTATTTGAATGTGTAAAAATATTACAGAAAAAGACCTTTCAAAAGCACTAATGAATTTGCTAAATTTAAAGCTTCTTGATTATACTTTGCCATTGTTACTCCCAGTTTTCATTTTGTAAGAACCTACCTGTTACCGCCATTGCCCCAGCAGAACCCATGTGCACACTCAAGGTGAGCCAGCCGTGAGGTGTAGATGGCCCGAAATAGGATATGCCCTTGCTCTGGCAGGGCCACACTCCTGTACAGCATCCAAGAGACCTGCCTCTGTGTGCGCTTCTAAAACACAGTCAACCCATCCTGTGCCCAGAGACCCCACAGCTGCCTTCTCTGCATCTCTGTTCCTCTGTAGGGTTAAGTAGAAAAGAAGAAAAGTGGGAAAAGGGAAAATAGCAGGGCTTTTCTTCTTTGCTCATTCCTGCCATGGCTTCTTCCCCAAGGATGTTAGCAGTTTATAAAAACAAAAAAAAAAAAAAACCCTGTACTCCTGAAAGAGGTTTTATCTGAGGAAGGAAGAATTAGGGAAGCAGTGCTCTCCTCTTGCCTTCACGGGAGGAAAGGCAAGAGAAATCCCAGATGAAGCAACAGGTCGCATAGAGAGCCAAATGTCTGGAGCCTTGTGCCCCAGTGCCCGGGGATCTGGTCTAGATTCATACAGGAACCACCAGGCTGGAAGTCCTGGCCCAGCATCTTTCCTTAGGAACCTGTGTCTCAAGCCTTGGGACGACTGTCAGGGCTTGGAACTGGCAGACTTACTTTCTTATTCTGTGGGGCCAGGGTGGCAGAGGGGGGCTGGCTCTGGACAGGAACGTGTGGGCCAGGTGGGTGTTCTGAAGGCGTTTTCCCTCCTGCCTCCCAAAGGTGAGCTGAGGGCCTGCTCTGCCAAGTGTTCAGGGTGCTCAGGGTATGGGATGTAGCCCCCGCTGATGAGCTTCCAGTTAGAGGGCCAGAGGCCGGGGTAACAGTGTGAGGCGGGCTTTGGAGACATTTTCTGGAGATGTAATCACCACGTCTTGGTGTGCGGTGGGTTGTGCCACAGCTCATTCCTAAGTTGGGAATGAGCTTTGCTTCTTGGTTTAGCACGAAAGTACGTGCAAAGGACAATGCCGAGGGTCAGGCTCACCGCCTTGGGGCAGGTGGCTCAGTGCCCTTCCCCATCAGGAGCTTCAGTAGGGCTTTTCCTTTTTGGAAATGCACGTGCCTCACTCCCTGCCAGCATGTTGGTTAGTACTGTTCTTTCCATTCGACTCACAGATCTTATCCCCAGCTCTGAAAAGGGCAGATGCAAAATTGTATTCTGTAGAATGGGAAGAGCCACATTCTGCCCCTTCCTCCCAGTCTGTCCTTCACACACTCGTTTGGAAGTTTTTTGGTAAACTTGACTCAACTCTATGGCAGTAGACGGCAGGACCCTGTAGGACTCTAGATTCTTTTCGTCAGCCAGCCCACATCATGTGCCTCACTGGTACTTGGGGCCCCTATTTTTATTTGTATGGTCTATATCTGCATTGTCTAAATACAGTAGCTACTAGCCAGATGTCTACCTAAAATTAAATTTAAACTCATTAAGATTAAATGGCTTTAAGTTAAAAATACAGTTCCTCCGTCACACTAGCCACCTTTTAAGTACTCAATATCCACCTGTGGCTGGGTGCTTCTATATCAGCATAGAAAGAGCACACTTCTCTTGAACAGCTAGTCCACAGTTGGGCTCACCTGCATCCACCATGTTCCTAAACTCAAGGTAAGAAATGAGGCAGGGTGAGGACAGCAGGTCGGGGTCCGGGGGCTGTATATTGTGCTGGTCCTGGCCAGCTTTAGGCAGGACTGACAGGTTGAAACCTCCCATTGTATAGTACATGCTTGTGTTTGGCAAAAAAAAGAGGATTGTGTAAATGATATAAACAGAACCGGGTAGTAGCAAAGGCTGCTATGGAAATCCAGAAAGAAGGCATCTTTGTGTTTAGAAAAAAGTTCTAGGTAGGAGTCCAGAAGAGTCCAGATCTTTTAATTCGCTTTGTGACAATGGCCAGGCCACCAGGCCTCTGAAATGGGCTTCCTTTTGTGATCTGTAATATAAAGGTGAGGAGGGGTAATAAAAGAAGGTCAGGCCCTGCCAGCTCTGCCGTGCTTTGTCTGAGTCAGTCCATAATTTTTTCTGGGAATGGGAGGCAGGGGGGTAACCCAAGATTAGTAACTTGACTTCACTACTTTCCCAGAAATGTGCCAGATAATTAGAGTGATGGCAGGAACCTCATCTTTACTTCCAGCCACAGGCTTTATAACGTATTTCTCCTCTTCAGAGTCTTGTAATGTATTCACTGTAAGCCAAAGGAGAGTGGGTTGTCGTGGTATTTCTGTAGTCACTCTGAAAATAGGGCCTGCTGTACATGCTCTTTTTATTTTCAAACTAAGATGAGCTCTGCCCAGCAGCGTTCCAGCCACAGACCCTACGTGGGGTGAGAGGTCAAGGTTTTCACAGTTTGCAGTGCAGGACAGTGGTCACATGAACAGTGTCCACACTTTGGAGGTAGAAGGTTGAAGCTGAGGTCCCACAGCCCAGCCGGCCCTGCACCCCATGTGCATATATATGCGTGGGAGCACAAGCCCCACTCACGTGTCCCTTCCAGCCTCTCCAAGGGTGGCACCGTCCAACTGGGTACACCTCACAATGGACGGTGTTTCTCTCCCAAACTGCCCTAGTACCAGCTATGATCACATCCCCTTCTACCAGAGTGCCAGGATCTGTGTGTCTCCTCAGTTTTGTAAGAGTTAATGTGTTGATGGAATGGAAACAGCTTTAAACCTTGAGATGAGGAACTTCAAGACCTGTTGTCTCAAGCCCTGTGATCTCAAGGCTAATTCTGTTTCTGTTCTCCCAATTAAATATCTTAAAGGTGGACAAAGGGTCAGAGGGTAGAGGCACCTGAGCCATTATTTACCTACTCACCACCCGCATGTCACCAAGAACATGTAGTTCAGAGAAAGCACAGTCAGTCAAGCCCAGATTTCCCTTGGAAGTGTTGCCAGCTACCTGTCCAGGCTCTGCCCACAGCCCACCGGTGGCCCAGGCCATACTGGTCTGGAGGCCAGAGGATCGGGTGGCACTTCCAGCCACGGCGCTGTGCGCATGTCGTCAGACCTCAGACTCCCGCCCCAGCCCCCACCCACGCTGTGGGAGAGTAGGCGAGGTGGGTGGTCGAGCAGGTGTGGGCACCACACCAGCTTATCTCAGCACTTCTTCCGCCTGGCCAGCTCTGGAACATCCTTGGTCAGGCTGTAGCTTTCCTCACGTCAGGGTGGGCAGGGGCTTCTCTGGGCTTAACCCAAAACCCTTACTCATGTTCATAGATGTCTGCATTTTTAGTCAAAAACAAACGCTACTCATAATTGCTTAAGAAGAAAGGAAAAGCATGGTCAGTAAACCACTTCTGCCTTTCTGCCTTTTGCCATATACTTGGCACTTAACCATTCCTGGTTTTTGTGTTTGCCACCATTGTCCCAGGGGGCCCCTAAGCGTATACCCGGGATGAGCTGGTTATGAGATACATACATTAGGCCCTCCTGAAGCTATTCTTTAAGCCGGTAGTAAAACCGCTCCGGATCTGGGCTTACATTAGGGAGCCAATTCTGTGTGACTCACATCCATGCACGTGATCTCACTGCACGGTGACCACACGCTAGGTCACAGATGCTGTCTTTATCCCCATTTCGCAGATGAGAACATTAAAGCCCGAGGAAGACGAGTGATGCGCACGGCAGGGTGCCACGTGCAGCTGGCAGGGAGTCTGTCTGCAGCCTGCTGGCTGTCTCTTGAGCCGGCCTCTCTCAACTTATCAGGCAGGAGATTTACTCTATTGCCCTGGGAACCCAGCATCCAGCTTCAGGGGAGCTGGCCCCCCGCCACTGGGAAGTACCTGGCCAAACATTGCATCTTTCCAAGGAAGAGCATCGGGCCAGGGACTTGAACTTCCATGAAGTGCTCCCAGGGCTACTACTTAGTTCTCTCATTTCACTGGATTCTTCTCTCATCCACCTCTACTTCTGACTCTGCTTCACAGTCCTCTTCAGAAACACCGGGGCGCACGGACAGAGGGAGCGCAGACGACTTCATCCTGGTCTCCAAAGAAGACGACACGGGCAGCACCAAGGGGTCCTTCTCAGGCCAGGCTCAGCCTCTTCGCACCCTCCGAAGCACCTCTGGGAAAAGCGAGCCCCTGGCCCGCTCCCCTCTGGTGTTCTCTGACCCACTGATGGGCCCAGCCTCAGCTTCCTCCAGCAATCCCAGCTCCAGCCCCGATGAGGACAGCAGCAGCAACAGCAAGGACTCTGGCTTCACCATTGTGAGCCCCCTGGACATCTGACCACAGTGCCCTTGGCTTTCCTTGTAGGGACTGGCCACCCCCCTCAGCGGCCCCAGGGTCTGGCTGAGGCTCCCCCAGCGGAGACCCCTCTGAAACCAACACTTCCTTCCCAGCAGGCCTGTGGCCCTAGCGCAGCCCATCGGAACCCTCCAGAGAGAGGCAGACGGGGCCACAGAGCACACGGACTGATGTTCACCAGAACGTAGACAGGGCTTTTGTGGCCCTTACCTCGTCCCACCCCACCCTTCCTCTGAGGTGGACCTGGGTTAAGTATCCAGGATCATGCTCACTGTCAAAAAAAAAGACCAGACCACAATTAGAATCACTTTTCCTCTGTCCTCTTCTCCCCAACTAAGAATTAGGTGTGGCAACTCCTTTAATTATAACTAGAAGAAGGAAGAAGAGTTGGTTTCAAATCTTCCCTCCCTCAGAGCATCAGGCGTAGGAAAATCGATTGATATCAAGAAGGCTTTCTCTCTGGAAATCTGTATCTCAGCGTCTTTCATTCCTCCTTTGGGAAGCCATACAGCAGAGCCAAATACAACAGAATGGACTAGAACTGGTAGGTTCCAGGCCTGGAAAAAACCCATCACTGACCTTTCAGAAAGTTACAGCAATCTTTAGAAACAGGGTCTAAACTTAGGAATCCTATTTCAGTGTGATGGGAGTTAGATTTTTTTCATTTGTTAAAGAGTACATCTCCAGACCTCAGGCCAGATCGACTCTGGCCATCACTGTCCCTCCTCAGACAATTGTACTGCTCCTCTTAGGATCTTTCACAACCAGAAAGCAAGGTCATGTTGAGCCAATCTTTGCTGCACTGATTTCAAAAGTTGTAACAATATTACTTCCTTGAATTGGTAAATGTGACCCTCACTTGTGGGATAAACATCTCTCAGTTTTCTGGTAAAGCCTCTGTAGCTTTGACGCTAGAATACATTTGTCACCTGTCAATTGAGAAGTAAAGGGAAAAACCCAAACTCATTCCCATCCAGAGTCAGGATCTCCCATTGGCCTTAAAGTAGCAGTAACAGGGAACTAGACCTGGAGTCCCTTCTGGGGGAGCAGGGCTTCCCGCAGAACATTCCAGATGTCAGGAAGGTGTGGGATTTCTGCACAGCCCTTCCTTGCTGGGAGCCAAGTGTAGGAGCTGCAGGGCCTGGGTTCGGTTGTGCACTGCGTCCCAGGCACCACCGCCGGGGCAGAACCAGGTCTGGCGTGGCTGTGCCTCCCCGGGCTTCAGCACAGGGTGGGGATTTGCGCTTTTCCATAGGCAGCTTATGGAATCGCGATGGGCAGAAAGCATCACAGGAGCTGTTTGTCTCCTTAAGGAGAAGTCCCTATAGAGGACACTTCCCCTCTCCTGTGCCCAAGCAGGAGTTCTGACAGGAGAGCCACAGTGCCCCTGCCCTGAGGTGACTGGCTCTTAGGGCCTCTGCTCTGAGGATGGCGAGGCCTCTGGGCAGCGGAACCTGTCATGCCCACGAGCGAAAAGCTAAGTTTGAAAGAACACACACCGTGTACATCCTTCCCACTGCTAACCATGTATCTCTCTACAGACAAACGTGATAATGACCTCATTTCCCACGTGCTCTCGCTCTCCAAAAACTAGCGATGACTCGAGAGTCAGCTACTAGAGAGAGGGTTCTAAGTAGCTCTAAGATTTGTTCTTAACCTCTAGCAGGAAAATCTCTGAACGCGTGAGCTGGAAGAGGAATGACAACTCTGGTTTCGCTCAGATAACAGGGTTGTTGGGCCTTCCATGGTCACTCAAAGATACGCTGATGAGCGTCCTGTCTGAGTGGTCTGCCCAGCCCCCTGTGGGGGTGACTGAGTAAGTTACTGTGTGTCGCCTTGAAGACACTTTGTATGCTCCCAAGGTCCCCATGCAGTGAGTGGCCTTGCAGCTGCACCGGGTTGCCATTATTTTCTCTCCGCGGACCTGGTTTGGGGAGCTGTTGGTGTTTTCGGTTCTAAGGTAAGAAGCCTAGAGCCATCCTCGCCAGGGCTCCAGGACAGTGGCTGGAAAGGGCCACAGAGCTGGCTGTCCCCTCGCAGTGGCGGACAGCCGTCTGCTCGCTTCGAGCATTTCCTTGGCCCTGAGAGCTAGAGTCGTGATAGTCCAGTGTCAGTGGGCACACGGGAGCTGCCAGACAGCCAGCACCCTGACAAGGCTCTAGGCTACCTCCCTGCAGTCGCAGACGGCTGGGTGTCTACGAGTCACTGAACACCCCCGGCCCGCCAGCACACCAGGGGCAGGTCCTCCGTTCTGTGCTTCTGTGTCTGTGCTACACGGGAAGCGACGGGGTCCCTCAGAGCTGTTGCTTCTGCGGTCCCCAGTGCACTGCTCCCCCCCTCCGAGGAAGGAGGCACGAGGGGGAGTGGGACGTGGGCAGTGCCACCCTCCACTTTCCATAGATCCATGGGGTTTGAGAATTGTATTACTCTCTCAGTCATTTTAAGTGACTTGTTATTTTTCATAGTCGAGCATTGTTTGCATTTTTATTAGTTACAGTGCTATTAAAAGAATGTGTTCCTTTTTTATTATTTTATCAGGTACTTCTGTTTCATTGCACATTTTTTTAAATCCTGAATATATGAAACCTTTTTATTTTTCTTTAACAAATATAATCAGTGGAACCCTCTCATGTTTTGATTATTAGCAGTTAAATAGATTTTATATTTGTAAAGCTTAGATGAATTCTGTCATCCACTTTTTTAATATGTGTGTGTCTGTGTTTCATGCATTCCTCTCTGATCAGTTTGGAAATTTAAGTTAAATTTTCTCTCTGTACATTACATATGAGAGCTACAGATTAGAGAAAGAAAGTCATTATGACTTTGCCTTACCTTTTGTATATGCCAAGGGGTCTTATAACACTTTAAACATTTAATTATACTGGATTCTTCTTCCAAAGGTGATCTCCTGCAAATGCTCCCTTCTAACTGCAATCTGGTAAGAAGTAATACCACTGCGGAATAAGTGTGACTAAAAATACACCCGAGGCCTCCCTGTGCTTTGCCTTCTCTGCATCTGACAGAGTTCGTTAGTCCTTCGGGTCTGATTGCCCACCGCTAACACGAAGGACTCCTCCACTTTGTCAGAGACGATGAACAAATACAAAACTCAGTGGCAGTTACGTTGTCTCCTAAAGATAGGTAATCTGCCAGAGTTGACTTAAATTTACTATTTTTGTTTTCATTTTATTGTTTCCTTAAGAAGTTGCCTCCAGGGGCTGTTACAGAACCAGTGTTGCGGGGAGCAGGGGAGGGGTGATGCAGGCCCTCCCAGTGGCTGTCCTGTGGAGGCCAGGCCATTCCATCATTCCATCCCCCTCCCCTGCAGGTGCACACCGGTCCCCGCCCCCATGTGTACAGAACAGGGGCTCTGGGGGGCCGTGGGACAGGGAGAGGAGGCCGGGATGGATTAAGGACGGCACCTGGCAAGCCGAGCTTCCTTCTCACGGGCCAAAACCGCTTCCCCACCCCACCCCCCATGTTACTTTCAAAAGCTCTCTTTTTATAGTGTTAAAAAGAAATCTAAAGTTCCTGTAAACAGGCTTGAGACCACTTTGATGTAAAAGTTGTCATAATAGTTTGTCTCACGATGGCACAATTCGTTTGACTTATGGAATATCCTGTTGTGCCATTTATATCCTATTGCTTTGTTCTCATTCATCTTTATGCTGTAACTCATACTGATTTAAGAAATGACTTCTCCTTTTGGCAAAGTGATCCCATTAAATACAGTTATAATAAAAGACTAATGTGAAACTGAGAATGTAGCTTGACTTGTTCTGGGTGGGGGACCAGGGCAAGATGCTGAGCAGGCCTGAGTCACAGGACACCAGTCCAGGACATGGCCAGCAGGGCCCCCAGCCCAGCCTCACCCATGTCACTGCATGAGGCACTTCCCTAGGGCTCACGCCTAACCCTGCCAGTCCCTTCTTCCCCAATTTGGGCCCTGCTAGGCCCGATGCTCCAAGAAGTCATTTAGGGGTGTGGCCCCAACGGCTTGCCCTCCCCTCTGCACGGTCTCCCCTCCACACCAGGTTTGCCCTGGTAGCCTCACTTATGCCCACCTAACACAGGGTTTGATGCAGGGCCACGGTGGGGAGGGCAGCCCCAAGTCTTAAACTAGGAAAGGTAAGGGGGATCTTTTTAGCTTAGGTAGAGCCATGAGGCCAGTGATACCTTTGTGCCACTGCCAGAACTTCTGCGTGGGCCCATCCCTGGCCTAGGTCTCTGCCCCAGGCCCAGCCAGCAAGGGACTTTCCCTCCCATGGGTCACAACCTATTCCCCCAAGCAACTTTATTATCCACAGGTTCTGCCATGAAAAAGTTGGAGGGCCCGGCACACTTCTCAGGTGGCTCATGCTGGTGATGGTGACCAGTGACAGCCACGCACGCTGGCATCCCTCGCCGGCCGCCGGGAACAGGGACCCTGTGCGGCAGGTATGATGGGGGCTTCACCCGTATCCTCTGGGAAGACCACTTCCGGGCAGCTGGCTCATCCTCCTGCACTACCTACATCTGTGCCTGAGAACTTTGGGGCCCCATCTCCCGGGAGGGGCTCTGCTCTGGCTGAGGAGCGGTGAGTGCAGGCTGGCGGGGGAGGGAGGCTTCCCTGCAGGGTTGAGTCCAGGTGCTGAGTGCCTTCCCCTCCTGACTCCCTTCCCCACTCCTCCTTGGCATTTGCCCCTCCCACTTAAACAAGCCACTCTTCAATCTTCTCTCAGGGCCAGCCCCGGGGAATCGGGGACTCGCACTAACAACACATCCTCCTCCCAGGACCCCTTCTACAGGCAGAAGCCTTGTCCCTGCCTCCCCTGCAGCCAGGGTGATGGGTAAGTGGGAACGGGTTGCAGGTGGTCAAAGGGGGTCCTCTGGACTCACAGACAGCTGTGCAGAGGAGTCACCAGTCCCACCCAGGGCCGAGGCACCCTCGGACTGCTCCACCAAGTCCCCAACTCCTCCCCGAAATGAGCCATTAGGGGGACCACCGACAGCTTTGTTTTTATTTTGTAACTTGTCTCTGTCAGGCCACATTCTTGACCTCTTAAGGGTGTGTGTGTGTCACCAGAAATTTGTGCACTCTGGGAGGCGCATCTGTGGCGAGAAAGGACCCTTCTCACAGAAAGGTGAAGGGCCCGGGAGGCACAGATGGTTGATGCGAGGACCCTGAGCATGCATTCGGCCTCGGCCACTTGTTCCTTCAGCAGGCTCCACACAACACCCTCAAAGCGTCAGGCTGCTTGGATGCCAGGATGCACGGGTTGCCAGGAAACGGGGGAAGAGACACATGTCTGCCAGGAACGCCAGAAAAGGTTTCGGTACCGAGAGAGCCCAGGGAAGTCCTCTGGCCGGAGAGGCTCCTGAAGGCTCAGAGGTGAGACCAGTGACCTAGGCCCCGCCTGCCATCCTCCTCCAGCGGCGAGGCAGGGACACTCTACTCCCTGCAAGTCCCCGCCAGGAGCTAGGATCCGGGGAGGAGGGTGCACGGACAGCCACCAAGCAGGATGCGTTTCCCCCAGGCATGTGCTGTAATGTAGGCTTGACGCTCTCGCAGCAGTTCTGGCCAGAAAGCGTACCCAGCTGAGGGACCCCAGCAGACACCTGAGGCCTGAGCTCACGGCAGCCGTTGTTGAGGAAGCGGCCAAACTCTCCTGTGTCTTTCTGTCTCAGAGGGATAAAGAGTTTCGTCACAAGGTGTAACTGAAGGGGGAAAGGGACTGCAGTAGATGTCACATCCCCAGGGGATCTTCCCAGAGGAAGGACAGCTAACAAAGGCCATGCTGTCGAAAGAAGAGCATCGTACGCTGCCCTTCCCCTTGTCCCTCAACATGGGGATCCCCACCTCCTGCCACCTCAGCTTCTGGTCCTAGCCCCGCATCCATCCAGTCAGGAGCCTCTGGTTCCCGCACAGCCTCCCATCCCACAGCTTGGTCAGGCCCTCTTACCCACGCACCTGCACAGCAGAGGCCTCGTCCTCACTCGCTGGGCCTTGTTCCTCTGACTTACCGTCCCCCCTCCTTACCTGGAAGCGGATCTGACCCAGGGCTGTCCTCCAAGTGCCCAGGATGAAGGGTGGCCCCTTGTACCACCCACCCTGTCCCCACAGGGCTGTGTGCTAGCCCACTAACCTTCTTCCTGCTAGGCCCCTTCCTGGCTCAAGGCCTCACATATGCCCTTTTCTCTGTCCAAAACACCTTCCCTTGCTCCCCAGTTTATACCTGGTGGAAGCCAGCTTCAATGGCCGGACCGTTCTGGTGAGTTTCCACCAGACTCCTCCTGCCCGTGGAACTGCTTTCTGGAGGTCGCACTGCTATATTTCACTTTGCCCACTGTGCCAGTTACTATGGCTACCCAACAAATCACTCAGAAGGTGGCATTAAGTAACCATTTATCATGCCCATGGGTCGTGTGGGTCCGGAATGCAGACAGAACATGGTGAGGATGGTCTGTCACTGGTGCCTCTGATCGAAGACTCAAAGGCTGGGGGCCGGGGTCCTCTGAATTGGCTCACTTAGATGCCTGACAGTTGATGCCAGGATCATGGGCTATCTGCTGGGATCCCCAAAGTGGCCTCTTCACGTGGCCTGGGCTTCCTTGCAGCACGGTGCCTCAGTTCCAAGAGCGAGTGTCTGGAGAGAGAGAGAGAGAGAGAGGAAGAGAGAGAGAGTGAGCACCAAGGGGAAGCCCTGTCACCTTTTATGACCTAGCCTCAGAAGTCACACAGCGTCGCTTCTGCCCCAGTCTTCTCGTTGAGGTAGTCACACGTCCGTCCCGTTTCAAGGGGAAGGGAAATAGATTCCAGTTGTTGAAGGAGGCAACATTCTGGAAGCACGTGTGAGACAGGAAGTGCTATGGCCACATTGGGAGAATACAATCCACCACGCCCATTGACTGCAGGCTTCTTCAGGGTAGCTGGAGCGAGGCCTCAGCCATGCTGCGGTAGTCCAAGGTAGTCCTGCTCCAGCCATACCGAAGAGCTTAAAGGTGCTGTTCAAACCTCTAATGTTTGTAGCTACTCACACCTCTCCTCCAGGAAGCCTTCTGTGATGGTTTTAGGCAGGGCCCCGAAACTTTTTGACACTCTTTCCATCAAGAGCCCCTTGAATCTTTCTTGGCTCTGGGACTTTTTAACCAGTAAAATATGGAGGACATGATGCAGTGACAGTTTCTGGGCCCAGGCCTTAAGAGGACAGACCGCTTCTACTTCCTGTCTTTGGTATACTCACTCTTAGAACCCAGTCATCACGCGGCAAGAAAACCCAAGCGGCCCTGCAGAGAGGCCTGTGTGAAACCAACAGCCAGCGGCCGACTTAGAGTGAGCCGTCTTGGAAGCGGATCCTTCGGTCCCAGTTGACACTGTGGAGCAGAGACAAGGCACACCTGCTGAACTCCTCCCAAATTACACAATCATGAGCAAACAAAACGATTGCTGATTTAAGCCGTTAAGTTTCATGGTAGGTGGTGATGCAGCAATGGGTGACTTTCCCTAACACCCTAACAGGACTCGTCTCCTCCAAACCCCCTCGTCTTGTGACCAGCCCTCCAAGTCCAGAACTTGCATTTCCCTCCTTGAAAAGAGGGTCTGAGCTTTAGCAATTCGTTCACCCATATTTGTAGAGCACTTACTATGTTCTAGGAGCTGGAGACGCACAGTGAACAAGATAGACAAGATCCCTGTCTTCAGGGAGCTCGGGGTCCAGTGCGGGAGACAGGCAAAGCCTTCTTATTCAATGCATTGCTTCTGTGAACAAATGACGGAGATAATTTCAGATGAGAATGACGTGGCAGAGACTCTTCAGGATGGCCGATTCCTTTTCCCCCGGGGCAGGGACACAGCTGGACCACACTTCCCTTGCAGTAACTGCGCTTGGACCACTGGATATGGGTGAAGACGCAGGAGCAGTGTATGGAAGGGGAGGAGGTGAGTAGATGACCCTGGGAGCCCAGAATGCAGGAGTTAGGAGGCCGGGACACCCCTTCACTTTCCCCAGATTATGAGACCCAGCCTGTCCTAGATTTTTCCCAAGCCTCTTTGCTCTCATTCCCACAAACATTACCCGTGGGGAAAGAGCCGGGGCCAGTTCTGACAGACTGGGGGGGAGAGGGAGGCCAGTATCACTCCCAACCAACCCCGTTCAGAGGAGATTTTAGTGCCACTGGACCCCAATGCCCTGGGCCCTGCCTGTCTTACTTTGTCCTTACTCAAGATGCCAGGGCTCCAGCCCATGTCCAGCCAGTGAAGAAGGTTCTTTGAGTCTGACAAGTGAGCTCTGAGAGCCTCCATTTCCTTATCTGTAATATGATGGGGAGAATGCCAAGCTTGTCCACATGACAGGGGTGCCGCAAATACAATCCAGTCAGTGAAGTGTCAGGTACTGTGCCCAGGTACTGAGCACTTGCATGATTAACTCTTACTCGAAATAACGTCACGGGGCTAGGTGATGGGGAAGGCACAAGCCTTGTGCCCTCCCCCGCTGATCCAGGGTGGCCTCAGCACCTGGGTGACAGGCTCTGCCAGTCTGTGGGATGCATGAACGTGATGGCTGAAGGCTCCTACCTGCCGGTGTCAGCATCAGCACCAGGGCCCGAACTCACTATGTGTTAAAAATGGAGGTGTCGTTCCTGGGCGTATGTGCGTATAATTCAGCTAGTGCTCTCATGGCGGTGGCCAGGCCGCTGCCAGGTTTCTCAGAATCCTGCCACCTCAGAGATTCAGAGAAGCTTAGATTTTCAGAGAAAGTCTGTTGGTACGCCGCAGAGATGTTAACCACAGAGCCTGAGCAGAAGCCAGGTGAGAGTTAGTTCAGCAGGCCAGGCAGAGTTCACCCTTCCTGTCCCCAGCTGTGGGCAGAGGCCCCAAAGCACAGTGTAAATGTCAGATCCATGCCCCTGAGCATGTGTGGGAGGAGCACTGTCCCAGGAGTCAGCAGCCCAGCAGTCAGCTCTGCCCTGTCCAGCAGTACACAAAGCCCACCCAGGCCACACAGCAACCATCCTCCTGCTTAGGCAGGGTTTGGTCCCAGCTCATTCAGAAGACTTTGGGGAGCCCCTCCCAGTTTCTGACACTTGGCTTCTCCATCGGAAAATGAAAGGGTTACATTAGACCAGGTCCTTTTTTCAAACTTTTCTGACCATAACCCACATTAAGACAAACATTTTACACATACTACATAGGACAACCTCAAGTGCTGTAACTCACATCCCAAGATGTCAATGGCTTAACACGAGAAAAGTTAATTTCTCACTCACATAATTTCAATGCACTGTTTCCTGCTTTGTGGGTGGCTGTCCTCCACAAAGTCATTCAGGAACCCAGCCACCCTGACCCAGAAGTAAAATGTCACTTTCAATCACATTCCATTAGTGAGGGCAAGTCACCCAGGGGCCCCGCCTAAAGCAAGGGTCTGGAGGTGGTCACTCCAGGAGCCCACCCCCTCCCTCGGGACACACGTACTCTCTGAGAGGGGAGCACAGATCTGGCAGCCAGTCAGCCACCTCTGACACACCCTGGATACACACACACACACTCACCCATGCAACTGAAATAGAAGGTTCATGAAACAAACTTGCTCATCCTGCATGTGATGCTTCCTGATTCTAATACCTTCTACCTTATTTTATTTTATTAGTGCTGGGCACGCCCCACTATTGGATCAGTGCCTACCGTTTACAAATTCAGACGATTACTCAAAGAAACGGCCATAATATTATCCTACTCTGTAGAGTATATAGAGTTGAATGGCCACATGTCTTGAAGGACTTAATTCAGCCAAGAAGAGGGTTACTTAACACCCTAGCTGCTGCTCAGGGGAAGATGCAATGCAGAAAAGGTGACTTTTAGCCCACTATAGACTCAGATGAACTACTAATCTATCCAAAGAACTGAGGCCTGGTCAAACGTCCAGGAGCAGAAGGCACACCTGGGGGCCCAGGAGGATGGTTTCTAAAGCAAGTTACAGACCGGATTGGAGGAGGCTCCAAGCCTCCTTCTGAGAGGGATTTTGCAAGTTCTTTTCCCAGAATGCAGTTGACTTTGGACAAAATTCCAGCTAGGTGGCAATGATGATGCCCTAGAACAGTGGAGAAGGAGCAGGCATCTTAGCCCCTGCCATGAAATATCCTGGTATTCCCCCCAGACCACCTCTTCTCTCTCTTGCCCCCACCCCCAGGAAATATCTAGTCTGCCTCCATCTCATTGCTGATGCTCCCTGAGCTCTGATGGGTCTGCAAAACAACTTCTGCTCTGGAAGCTCTTTTCTCAGAAACACCTGGGAGAGGGCCCTGTAACTGTGACTCAGCTTATGACGTATATGACCCAAAGTCACACTGGAGACACTGGCCCCTTTCTTTGAAGAGACAAATCAGCCTTCAGTGAGTGACCTAGATCCAATTTCAAAATTTCCAACTAATTTTGGTCAATGTACCATAACTTGTGCAACTGTCCTATTATGAACCGAGAGCAAGGAGCCTCTCCATGGAAAAGGTGTGTGAGGGCAGGAATATGGGATTGTTCAGGCAGTGGATCTGGGTTCAAGAAGGGCCTCTGCCTCCACATAAGCTGTGAGCTCTTGAGCAACATGCACAACTTCTCTCAACCTCCATTTTCTTACCTGGGAATGGGAAACGTTACCTGCCTCCCAGGACATGTGTGAGAAGCAGATGGTTTAAAGTAAGTGAAGGGCAAGACACAGGGTGAGTACCCCGTAGACACTGCCCTGTCCTCCCCCAACCTCTGGAAGAGGAAGGGCCACATAACACATTTACTTTCTAGGTGTAGACTTCATTGCCCTTCTGCATGGATGTGACAAGCCAAACGAGCCCTTTATTAGGAATATATGTGTGGTGGGCTGGTGCATTCCGAGGGCCACACACACCCAGCCCAGCCAAGGGACTGACCTTGGGGAACCTGTTGCTACCGTGTATATTCCCTGACAAGTCCAAGTACCACAATTTGTGAATCTGAGAAAGGTGGACTTAGGAGTAGAGGAGGGATGTGATGTGTGCCAAACCAGGAAGAAAGGGTAGCAGGTGGATTTGCCCAAAGAAGCGAAGTGTTGAGCTGGACCTTGGAGTTGACTGGGCGGTTTTGTGGGGAGGTGTTCTAGACACTGGGAGTAGCGGCACACACAGAGTGTGCAGAGGTGAGGCCCCAAGCAGGGAGGGAGCAAAGGAGGTTCTTGGTGGAGTGGGGGCCCTAAGCGAGAGACCCCACCTTCTCCCCACTCTGGGGTTGTGTTTATTAGAGGTGAAGGCTTCTACAATATCTGTGGTTCAAAGCTCAAATTTAAGGAATCGCCTCAGAATGGCCAGGCTGTCTTAGATGGGAGCCTGGGGAGATTGGCACTGCTGTAGGGAAACGGCATGAGCAAAGGCAGAGAGGCTGGGATAAAAGAAGGAAAGAAAGACAGTCTAGAGAGACATTTCTGGTGTCAGGGAGGAGCATGAGCTGGAAATAAGAAGGATCTGAGTCTCTGCCTTGGCCCTGCTTCTCGCTGGGTAGCCTTGGGCAAGTCACCTTCCCTCTCTGGGCCCCAGTCTTATCTCCTTATTGATGAAATGAGAGGTAGGAACTGCACAGAAATCACCTGTAGGGGCCTAGAGTGGGGACTTCCAGAGCTGAGGGTGTGGGCGTGCTCAACATCCCTCCAGATCCTGGAATCTGGGCACGGCACAAATGGCTGCAGATGAAAGAGGGGAGGGTGAGAGGGAATCAGTGCATCAGTGAAGGCCCCACAACCTGTTCCTGGGACAACAGGCTGTTGCCAATAGGGAGAGCAAAGATGTGGAGGAATTATAACTCATGATTTCTAGTGGGAGTTACGGTGCAATGACTTTGGAAAATAGTTCAGGGGCTTCTAATAAAGTTAAACATACACTTAACCAGCAATCACACCCCTAGGTATTTACTGAAGAAAGATGAAATACACGCCTCACAAAAAGACTTACACATTACCATTCACAACAGCTTTGTTCACTATAGCCCCAAACTGGAAATCACCCAAAAGTCCATCAACGGACAGCAAATGGCAGAATGGCCAGGTGACAGAGCCACTCAGCAGTACAAAGGAGTGAGCCTTGGGTACACACAGCATGGATGGACCTCATGGACATAAGGGTGAGCTACAAAAACCAAACAAGAAGGAGTCCCTACTAGGATTCCATTTAGATAAAGTTCAGGCAAAGACAAAAATGAGTCTATAGTGACGGACCTCAGAGAGTGGTTGCTGCTGGTCAGTGGGGGCGGGGGTTGTCTGGGAAGAGGCCCGAGAAACATTCTGCATTGTGTTCAGTAAATATCTTCCTCTCCCCTCCCTGTCCCCCTTCCCTCCCTCCCTTTCCCTCTTCTCTCTCAATGAAACTGTCTTCTGTCTGCATATAACCAAATATAATTGTGAGTACCCACCAACAGAACATATGCATCTCCTATGGATCTATGGACACGTATTTCTGCATACACATGCATTCAACAAGTATTTCAGACACCATTCTAGGCACCAGGGAAGCAGTAGTGGAAAAAAAAAAAAACAGGTCCTTATGGAGGTGATAGTCTAATGTCACCATTCTTGCCAGTCCCCCACCCCAGCCTCCTCTGGTCTCATAGATGTTACAAATCTGGGTCACTGGTTTGGGTAAATGAAGAGCTCAGAGTCATGGTGAATAATAATTATGTTTATAATAATAATAAGTAATAGGGACACGGCCAACATGGCGGAGAAGTAGGGGGATCTGTACTTCCCGTGTGTCCCAAATAAAGAAGGGCTGAAGCCAAAGGACTTTGAACCCCAAGAGTCTGGGAGGAAAAGAGACTGAATCTACCAAGAAGAAAACGGGACAACTTGAGAGACCATAGGTGAGTGAGGGGAGACAAAACGGGCCATGTAGGCATGGAGGGGACGGATCGCCTTCTGCCGAGAGACAAAGGGAAGAGAAAGAGCGGCTGGGGAAACGTAGGACTGTATCTGGACAAGAGAAAAAACATCAGACCTGGACTAAGAAAGATCCCATCTCTAACTGCAGGTTACAGGATCTCTAACTACAGATCCCATCTTCAGACTGGGGTCCGCTGCCCTGTTTGCACACCTGGGGAGGAGGGGAGCCACTCCTGGGTTCCGTGGTAGATCAGGGGCCCAGTCTGCAGCAGGAGAAACCGGGCCCCTCCCCTGAAGGGCTCGGCACAGGACAAAACCAGCTGAGACCTCATATTGGGAGACGCTTCCCCAGTCCTGGGGCGCACGAGCAGGAGTTTAATTCCCAGCCAAGCCTCCGGGGCAAAGGAGTCGGCGGAGCAAGACAGAGAGCCTCGTCTGCGCCCTGGCACAGCGAGGAGGGCTGCAAAGGAGTGATTTGGGACACCATGTCGTGGAGAAGAGACTGGGGGGGTCGCCATTTTTCTCCCCACCACCAATAAGGCGGGGCCTCGGGGATCGGTCTGCGGGGCCCACGGTGGAGACAGGACCAGCCTACACCAAACGATGCCCTCCACGCCAGGTAACTGCATATCTACTGGAGCGGGACAGACGCTGTGGAACTATACGGCCTCCTCCTCCAGACCAGCGCCGCTGCATTGCCTGGATTAATTCTAGGTCAATTCTGGATGTATAGATAAATTCTCCCCCCAATTTCTCCTCCTTATCTCTTCCCTCCTCTAGGCTGGTTACTCTGGTTATTGGTTTGTTTAAACAGACATATTTAAACAGACATATTTATTCATACATGTTTTACACCTCCTTCTTTACATTCCTTTCTCTCTCTCTCTGGAATAATCAAGCCATATAGTTTCTCTGTCTGGGTAACTTTATGTTCATTTCTTTTTCCCCGCCTCCTTCCTTATTTTCCTTCCTCTCTCTCTGGATTAAGCTTTTTAGTCTCTGTGGCCAGTCAGTGTTTATTTCTTCTTTTTCCCCGCCCCTGTCATTTCTCTCTTTGTATGTGCTCTTCCATAAGCACTGCCTCCACCCTGTTCTTTACTGTGTTTCTGGTTTTTGCTTTTGGATTGTTTTTAGACTTTTGTTTTCTGTTGTTTGTTTGTTTTATTTGCTTGTGTGTTTGCATGTTTTTGTCTCCTGTTTGTTTTCCTTTACAGGGCTACTTCAAGGAACAAATCAAAGCACACCTGACGGAGGGTCCAAAACATCACTACGAGTAGGGAAATGAAATAACCAAAGTCACAACAACAGAGAGCAAGTAACACTCTCCAAAAATCACTTCCTGAAGGGCCAGGCCCTGGACACTGTATGACCCCCGCTTTAATATAGGAGTACTCGCAGGTGCAGCACATAACAAGCTTTTAAAACTCATAAGGGACAGAAAACTAGCCAAAATGATGAAATGGAAGAATTCTCCTCCAAAGAAATTCCAGGAAGAAGTGACAGCTAAAGAACTGATCAAAACAGATTTAAGTAGTATAACTGAACAAGAATTTAGAATAATAGTCACAAAATTAATTGCTGGGCTTGAAAAAAAGCATAGAGGACAACAGAGAATCTATTGCTACAGAGATCAAGGGACTAAAAAACAGTCAAGATAAATTTAAAAACGCTATAAATGAGGTGCAAAATAAAATGGAGGTGGCCACAGCTCAGATTGAAGAGGCAGAGAAGAGAATACGTGAATTAGAAGATTAAATTGTGGAAAAAGAGGAAGCTGAGACAAAGATTAAAAAATCCACGATTACAAGGGAGAGTTAGAGAACTAAGTGATTCAATCACACAGAACAATATCCATACCATAGAAATTCCAGAAGAAGAAGAGAAAGGGACTGAAGGTGTACTTGAACAAATCATAGCTGAGAACTTCCCTGATCTGGGGAAGGAAAAAGGCATTGAAATCCAAGAGGCACAGAGAACTTCCTTCAGACGTAACTTGAATCAATCTTCTGCATGACATATCATAGTGAAACTGGCAAAATACAGGGATAAAGAGAGAATTCGGAAAGCAGCTAGGGATAAATGGGCCTTAACATACAAAGGTAGACACATAAGGGTAGTAGCAGACCTCTCTACTGAAACTTGGCAGGCCAGAAAGGAATGGCAGGAAATCTTCAATGTGATGAACAGGGAAAATATGCAGCCAAGAATCCTTTACCCAGAAAACCTGT
This sequence comes from Panthera onca, assembly GCF_046562875.1. Lineage (NCBI taxonomy): Eukaryota > Metazoa > Chordata > Mammalia > Carnivora > Felidae > Panthera > Panthera onca. Next base: position 134,323,760 of record NC_138347.1, on the reverse strand, counting down.
CATCCAGAATAGAAGAGATCAAGGTCTTCCCAAACAAAAACTGAAGGAATTCATCACCACTAAACCAGCCCTATAAGAGATCCTAAGGGGTCTCTGTGAGTGAAATGTTGCAAGGACCACAAAGTACCAGAGACACCACTACAAGCATGAAACCTACAGATATCACAATGACTCTAAACCCATATCTTTGAATAATAACACTGAATGTGAATGGACTAAATGCTCCAACCAAAAGACACAGGGTATCAGAATGGATAAAAAAACAAGACCCATCTATTTGCTGTCTAACTCATTTTAGACCTGAGGACACCTTCAGATTGAAAGTGAGGGGATGGAGAACTATCTATCATGCTACTGTAAGTCAAAAGAAATCTGGAATAGCCATACTTATATCAGACAAACTAGACTTTAAATTAAAGGCTGTAACAAGAGATGAAGAAGGGCTTTATATAATAATTACAGGGTCTGTCTATCAGGAAGAGCTAACAATTATAAATGTCTATGCACTGAATTCGAAGGACCTAAATATATAAAACAATTACTCACAAACATAAGCAACCTTATTGATAAGAATGTGGTAATTGCAGGGGACTTTAATACTCCACTTACAACAATGGATGGATCATCTAGACACAGGATCAATAAAGAAACAAGGGCCTTGGGGCGCCTGGGTGGCTCAGTCGATTAAGCATCCGACTTCAGCTCAGGTCACGATCTCGCGGTCCGCGAGTTCGAGCCCCGCGTCGGGCTCTGGGCTGATGGCTCAGGGCCTGGAGCCTGCTTCCGATTCTGTGTCTCCCTCTCTCTCTGCCCCTCCCCCGTTCATGCTCTGTCTCTCTCTGTCTCAAAAATAAAATAAAACGTTAAAAAAAAAATTAAAAAAAAAAAAAAAAGAAACAAGGGCCTTGAATGATACACTGGATCAGATGGACTTGACAGATATATTTAGAACTCTGCATCCCAAAGCAACAGAATATACTTTCTTCTCGAGTGCACATGGAACATTCTCCAAGATAGATCATATACTGGGTCACAAAACAGCCCTTCATAAGTATACAAGAATTGAGATCATACCATGCATACTTTCAGACCACAATGCTATGAAGCTTGAAGTCAACCACAGGAAAAAGTCTGGAAAACCTCCAAAAGCATGGAGGTTAAAGAACACCCTACTAAAGAATGAATGGGTCAACCAGGCAATTAGAGAAGAAATTAAGAAATATATGGAAACAAATGAAAATGAAAATACAACAATCCAAACACTTTGGGATGCAGCGAAGGCAGTCCTGAGAGGAAAACACATTGCAATCCAGGCCTATCTCAAGAAAAAAGAAAAATCCCAAATACAAAATCTAACAGCACACCTAAAGGAAATAGAAGCAGAACAGCAAAGGCACCCCAAGCCCAGCAGAAGAAGAGAAATAAAAAAGATCAGAGCAGAAAGAAACAATATAGAATCTTAAAAAAACTGTAGAGCAGATCAATGAAACCAAGAGTTGGTTTTTTGAAAAAAATTAACAAAATTGTAAACCTCTAGCCAGGCTTCTCAAAAAGAAAAGGGAGAGGACCCAAATAGATAAAATCACGAGTGAAAATGGAATTATTACAACCAATCCCTCAGAAATACAAGCAATTATCAGGGAATACTATGAAAAATTATATGCCAACAAACTGGACAACCTGGAAGAAATGGACAAATCCCTAAACACCCACACGCTTCCAAAACTCAATCAGGAGGAAATAGAAAGCTTGAACAGACCCATAACCAGTGAAGAAATTGAATCAGTTATCAAAAATCTCCCAACAAATAAGAGTCCAGGACCAGATGGCTTCCCAGGGGAATTCTACCAGACATTTAAAGCAGAGATAATACCTATCCTTCTCAAGCTATTCCAAAAAATAGAAAGGGAAGGAAAACTTCCAGACTCATTCTATGAGGCCAGCATTACTTTGATTCCTAAACCATACAGAGACCCAGTAAAAAAAGAGAACTACAGGCCAATATCCCTGATGAATATGGATGCAAAAATTCTCAATAAGATACTAGCAAATCGAATTCAACAGCATATAAGAAGAATTATTCACCATGATCAAGTGGGATTCATTCCTGGGATGCAGGACTGGTTCAACATTCACAAATCAATCTAATAAAAGAAAAGATAAGAACCATATGATCCTGTCAATTGATGCAGAAAAAGCATTTGACAAAATTCAGCAACACTTCTTAATAAAAACTCTCGAGAAAGTCGGGATAGAAGGAACATACTTAAACATCATAAAAGCCATTTATGAAAAGCCCACAGCTAATATCATCCTCAATGGGGAAAAATTGAGAGCTTTCTCCCTGAGATCAGGAACACGACAGGGACATCCACTGTCACCGCTGTTGTTTAACATAGTGTTGGGAGTCCTAGCATCAGCAATCAGACAACAAAAGGAAATCAAAGGCATCAAAATGGGCAAAGATGATGTTAAGCTTTCACTTTTTGCAGATGACATGATATTATACATGGAAAATCCAACAGACTCCACCAAAAGTCTGCCAGAACTGATACATGAATTCAGCAAAGTCACAGGATACAAAATCAATGTACAGAAATCAGTTGCATTCTTATACAGTAATAATGAAGCAACAGAAAGACAAATAAAGAAACTGATCCCATTCACAATTGCACCAAGAACCATAAAATACCTAGGAATAAACCTAACCAAAGATGTAAAAGATCCATATGCTGAAAACTATAGAAAGCTTATGAAGGAAATTGAAGAAGATATAAAAAAAATGGAAAAACATTCCATGCTCATGGATTGGAAGAATAAATATTGTCAAAATGTCAATACTACCCAAAGCTATCTACACATTCAATGCAATCCCAATCAAAATTGCACCAGCATTCTTCTCAAAGCTAGAACAAGCAATCCTAAAATTTTTATGGAACCACAAAGGCCCCGAATAGCCAAAGTAATTTTGAAGAAGAAGACCAAAGCACGAGGCATCACAATCCCAGACTTCAACCTCTACTACAAAGCTGTAATCATCAAGACAGCATGGTATTGGCACAAAAACAGACACATAGACCAATGGAATAGAATAGAAACCTGAGAACTAGACCCACAAAAGTATGGCCAACTAATCTTTGTCAAAGCAGGAAAGAATATCCAAAGGAAAAAAGACAGTGTCTTTAGCAAATGGTGTTGGGAGAACTGGACAGCAACATGCAGAAGATTGAAACTAGACCACTTTCTTACACCATTCACAAAAACAAACTCAAAATGGATAAAGGAACTGAATGTGAGACAGGAAACCATCAAAACCCTAGAGGAGAAAGCAGGGAAAAACCTCTCTGACCTCAGCCGCAGCAATTTCTTACTTGACACATCCCCAAAGGCAAGGGGATTAAAAGCAAAAATGAACTATTCAGACCTCATCAAGCTAAAAAGCTTCTGCACAGCAAAGGAAACAACCAACAAAACTAAAAGGCAACCAACGGAATGGGAAAAGATATTTGTAAATGACATGTCGGACAAAGGGCTAGTATCCAAAATCTATAAAGAGCTCACCAAACTCCACACCCGAAAAACAAATAATCCAGTGAAGAAATGGGCAGAAAACATGAATGGACACTTCTCTAAAGAAGACATCCAGATGGCCAACGGGCACATGAAAAGATGCTCAACGTCGCTCCTCATCAGGGAAATACAGATCAAAACCACACTCAGATATCACCTCACGCCAGTCAGAGTGGCTAAAATGACAAATCAGAGACTACAGATGCTGGCAAGGATGTGGAGAAACGGGAACCCTCTTGCACTGTTGGTGGGACTGCAAACTGGTGCAGCCGCTCTGGAAAACAGTGTGGAGGTTCCTCAAAAAATTAAAAATAGACCTACCCTATGACCCAGCAATCACACTGCTAGGAATTTACCCAAGGGATACAGGAGTGCTGATGCATAGGGGCACTTGTACCCCAATGTTTATAGCAGCACTTTCAACAATAGCCAGATTATGGAAAGAGCCTAAATGTCCATCAACTGATGAATGGATAAAGAAATTGTGGTTTATATACACAATGGAATACTATGTGGCAATGAGAAAGAATGAAATATGGCCTTTTGTAGCAGCATGGATGGAACTGGAGAGTGTGATGCTAAGTGAAATAAGTCATACAGAGAAAGACAGATACCATATGGTTTCACTCTTATGTGGATCCTGAGAAACTTAATAGAAGTCCATGGGGGAGGGTAAGAAAAAAAAAAAGAGAGATTAGAGACGGAGAGTGCCAAACATAAGAGACTCTTAAAAACTGAGAACAAACTGAGGGTTGATGGGGGTGGGAGGGAGGGGAGGGTGGGTGATGGGTATTGAGGAGGGCACCTTTTGGGATGAGCACTGGGTGTTGTATGGAAACCAATTTGACAATAAATTTCATATTAAAAAAAAAAAAAAAGAAACAAGAAAAATCCCAAATACAAAATCTAACAGCACACCTAAAGGAAATAGAAGCAGAACAGCAAAGACATCCCAAACCCAGCAGAAGAAGAGAAATAATAAAGATCAGAGCAGAAATAAACAATACAGAATCCAAAAAAACAGTAGAGACCAATGAAACCAAGAGTTGGTTTTTTGAAAAAATAAACTAAATTGTAATCCTCTAGCCAGGCTTCTCAAAAAGAAAAGAGAGAGGACCCAAATAGATAAAATCATGAGTGAAAATGGAATTATTACAACCAATCCCTCAGAAATACAAGCAATTATCAAGGAATACTATGAAAAATTATATGCCAACAAAATGAACAACCTGGAAGAAATGGACAAATTCCTAGGCACCCACACACTACCAAAACGCAAACACAAAGAAATAGAAAATTTGAACAGTCCCATAACTAGTGGAGAAATTGAATCAGTTATCAAAAATCTCCCACCAAATAAGAGTCCTAGACCAGATGGCTTCCCTGAGGAATTCTACCAGACATTTAAAGCAGAGATAATACCTATCCTTCTCAAGCTGTTCCAAAAAATAGAAAGAGAGGGAAAACGTCCAGACTCCTTCTATGAAGCCAGCATTACTTTGATTCCCAAACCAGAGACCCAGCAAAAAAAGAGAACTACAGGCCAATATCCCTGGTGAATATGAATGCAAACATTCTCAACAAGATATTAGCAAATCGAATTCAACAGCATATAGGAAGAATTGTTCACCATGATCAAGTGGGATTCATTCCTGGGCTGCAGGGCTGTTCAACATTCGCAAATCAATCAATGTGATACATCACATTAATTAAAGAAAAGAAAAGAACCATATGATCCTGTCAATCGATGCAGAAAAAGCATTTGACAAAATACAGTATCCTTTCTTAATAAAAACCCTTGAGAAAGTCAGGATAGAAGGAACATACTTAAACATCATAAAAGCCATTTATGAGAAGCCCATAGCTAATATCCTCAATGGGGAAAAAATGAGAGCTTTCCCCCCAAGATCAGGAACATGACAGGTATGTCCACTCTCACCACTGTTGTTTAACATAGTGTTGGGAGTCCTAGCATCAGCAGGCAACAAAATGAAATCAAAGGCATCAAAATTGGTAAAGTTGAGGTCAAACTTTCACTTTTCGCAGACGACATGATACTTTACAAGGAAAACCCAACAGACTCCACCAAAAGTCTGCTAGAACTGATACATGAGTTCAGCAAAGTCGCAGGGTACAAAACCAATGTACAGAAATTGGTTGCATTTTTAGACACTAATAATGAAGCAACATAAAGAGAAATAAAGAAACCTATCCCATTCACAATTGCACCAAGAACCATAAAATACCTAGGAATAAACCTAACCAAGATCTAAAAGATCTGTATGCTGAAAACTAGAGAAAGCTTATGAAGGAAATTGAAGAATACAGAAAGAAATGGAAAAACATTCCATGCTCATGGATTGGAAGAATAAATATTGTCAAAATGTCAATACTACCCAAAGCTATCTACACATTCAATGCAATCCCAATCAAAATTGCACCAGCATTCTTCTCAAAGCTAGAACAAGCAATCCTAAAATTTTTATGGAACCACAAAAGACCCCAAATAGCCAGAGTAATATTGAAAAGAAGACCAAAGCAGGAGGCATCACAATCCCAGACTTTAGCCTCTACTACAAAGCTGTAATCATCAAGACAGTATGGTTTTGGCACAAAAACAGACACACAGACCAGTGGTATCCATTGGAAAAAAGACAGTCTCTTTAACAAAAGGTGCTGGGAGAACCGGACAGCAACATGCAGAAGAATGAAACTAGACCACTTACTTACACCATACACAAAAATAAACTCAAAATGGATAAAGGACCTGTATGCAAGACAGGAAACCATCAAAACCCTAGAGGAGAAAACAGGGAAAAACGTCTTTGACCTCAGGTGCAGCAATTTCTAACTCGACACATCTCCAAAGGCAAGGGAATTAAAAGCAAAAATGAACTATTCGGACCTCATCAAGATAAAAAGCTTCTGCACTGCAAAGGAAGCAATCAACAAAACTAAAAGGCAACCAACAGAATGGGAAAAGATATTTGCAAACGACACATCAGATAAAGAGCTAGTATCCAAAACCTATAAAGAGCTCACCAAACTCCACACCCAAAAAACAAGTAATCCAGTGAAGAAATGGGCAGAAGACATGAATAGACACTTTTCCAAAGAAGATATCCAGATGGCCAACAGGCACATGAAACGATGCTCAACATCATTCCTCATCAGGGAAATACAAATCAAAACCACACTGAGATACCACCTCACACCGGTCAGAGTGGCTAAAATGAACAAATCGAGACTATAGATGCTGGCAAGGATGTAGAGAAACGGGAACCCTCTTGCACTGCTGGTGGGAATGCAAACTGGTGCAGCCGCCCTGGAAAACAGTGTGGAGGTTCCTCAAAAAATTAAAAATAGACCTACCCTATGACCCAGCAATGGCACTGCTAGGAATTTACCCAAGGGATACAGGAGTGCTGATGCATAGGGGCACTTGTAACCCCAATGTTTATAGCAGCACTCTCAACAATAGCCAAATGATGGAAAGAGCCTAAATGTCCATCAACTGATGAATGGATAAAGAAGTTGTGGTTTATATACATAATGGAATACTACTTGGCGATGAGAAAGAATGAAGTCCTGCCATTTGCAACAACATGGATGGAACTGGAGGATATTATGCTAAGTGAAATAAGTCAGTCAGAGAAAGATGGATACCATATGTTTTCACTCATATGTGGATCTTGAGAAACTTAACAGAAGACCATGGGGGAGGGGAAGGGAGGAAAAAGTTTCAGAGAGGGAGGGAGGCAAACCATAAGAGACTTTGGGGTACTGAGAACAAACTGAGGGTTGATGGGGGGTGATGGGCACTGAGGAGGGCACTTATTAGGATGAGCACTGGGTGTTGTATGGAAACCAATTTGTCAATAAATTATATTAAAAAATAAAATAAAAAATAATAATAAATAATACTAATAAAAAACCTGAAGAAGAACTTGGGAAAAGTGATTTTCCATTTCAACACTGTACATAAATGGAAAGCTCACAGTCGGAAGGAAGGATGAGAGAGATGACTGAGAACACAAGGTAATCCAGTGTTTCCACTGGCTTTCTTACGTAGACTTAAAAAAAAAAAGAAATTTACCTTTTTATTTTGAAATAATGTTAGGCTCACATAGAAGTTGTGCAGCTAGTGTACAGAGAGTTCCTATGTACCCCTCACCCAACTTCCTCCAGCGATAACACCTTACTATGCAGAGAACAGTTCTCATGACCAGGAAATTGATGTTGGTGCATTATTATCAAGTAAACTGCAGATCTTAACTCCACCTTCACCCCTTTTCACATGCACTCGTGTGTGTGTGTGTGTGTGTGTGTGTGTGTGTGTGTCTATGAAATGTCGCCCCACATACAGACTCACACAGCCACCACCACAGTCAGGATGCCCGATGACTCCATCACCGCAACGAGCTCCCCCACACCCCCCTGCGGCTGCAGCCTCTGGTGGTCTGTCCCCAGGGCCATCATTTTCTCATTTGAGAGTGTTCTGTAGTCCGTACGTGATCCCTCTCCGGGACTGGCATTTGCACTCAGCCTAACGCTCTTGCCATCCATCCGAGTTCCACCTAGTAGTTCGCTCCCTTTGTTGCTATGTAAAATTCCATGGTGTGGATGTGCCAGTTTGTCCATCCACTCATACACTGAAGGACATTTGGGCTGTTGGTAGTTTTGGGCTGTTACAGATAAAGTTGCTAACAGCATTGGTGTACAGGCTTTCAAAAGGCCTTTGACATGGGGCCCCTGCGTGGCTCAGTTGGTTGGGCATCTGACTTCGGCTCAGGTCATGATCCTCCCTTCCCAAGTACGAGCCCCATGTTGGACTCTGTGCTGACAGCTCAGAGCCTGGAGCCTGCTTTAGATTCTGTGTCTCTCTCTACGCCTCCTCTCCTTGCACTCTGTCTCTCAAAAATGAATAAATGTTAAAAAAGAAAAAAGTCCTTTGAAGCATGGACTTTACTTTTTCTGCCTGCCTCAAGCCACAGATTTTCATTAATATGACTTCACCATCATGCACAAAACTCCACTCATCTGGATGTAATATATGTAACAACACAGACTATAACACAACTGAGAGTCAGGAAGAAAGCAGACAAGATGTGGAGAAGAAGCAATAATTTGTAAATGTCAAAAAGCCCCTGTAGAAGGTCTGTCAGCCATCACCTCACACCTTTTAATGCATATTTTACACACACCTAAAGGCTTAGCCATGTTGTCTCCTGTCCACATCAGTTAGGAGGCATGGAGATGGCTTTTGACAGCCACTGGAGTTACAGCTGGTAGTATGACAGAGGGCTGAGACTGGAGAACCATCCCATAAAGCTAAAAATGCAGCCAGTCAGTGCAGGATAAATAATCCAATTTATGTCAGCAAATCAGAGGGCATCTGTGTCACTGCAGCTGAGTGCCCTTCACAGAAGTTACCAGAATCCTCTGGAAAAGACTCAACTAGGCAACGACAGATGGCATGTGTTTAAGAGTGATTTTCACCTCAAATCTTTGACAATTACAGAAATCAAAATGCTTCAAGTAGTGAGCTCTAGCAAACAGACGTGAAGAATACCACCTTCTCTAATGCCAAAAAATAAGGTATGTTATTAATTTTAATGAACACATTCCAATAGAAGACATATATATGCTTTATGCCTAAGAAGAATTGAATCAAACTTTCCCCAAAGAGTATGGCACTGAAGTCACACACACCTGGGTATGATCATCAGTGGGGTGACCTTAGTCAAGTCATTTAATCTCACTAAGCCTCGGTTTCTCCATCTGTGAATGAATGGGAGTCATAACAAGAATGGACCCAAAGGAAGATCTGTGGCATGTCAGGGTCTTGTGAAGAAACAACTTTCACATGAGAACTTTCCTTTGAAGCAGTTTCAACTCCCCACCCTCCTGGATGTCAGGGGAATGGGGCCAGCTGGTTAGTGGCTGTGAAATCTCTGTTCTCAACCACTTCCTGCTCAGTGTCCCCTCTGTCCCTACCCTGTCCGACCCCTCTCACCTATCGCCAACATCAAAGGCTTCATTGGGCTCTGGGATACTCAGGGACAAGCTGGCTGGTGAGGAATCTGACTCAGCACCACCGGAGACTCCTCCGCCCCCGGATTCCTGTCTACACCCCCAGACTCCTGTCCACACCCCCTCTCTCCATCTCCACCAGCAGACAAGCATGATCTGTCCTCTCAAGATCCGAGGGCTCCTGGAGGCAGCATCTAAAGGCATTGTCCTCTTCTCACGAAATTAATCTTGCATCAGCTCTCAACTTCTAAACCTCCCAGTGACAGGAGCAACTCACTCCCTCCAGATACTAACCACTTAATTAGACTTACTGGGGCAAATGTTTTCTTTCTGAGAGAATCTGTTCGGTGCCCGAGCAGGAAATGTGCACACCCTCCTTGCGGCTCTGGAAGCTCACTCATGCCCACTGGGGGATATGGGATTCTTCAATGGGGAGTCTGATCCTGGAGAAACTCCTACACATGAGATGCTCACATTCCAAGCTCTGCGCTGAGACCAGAGGGGTGCAGTCTCCTGGTGCCACCAACCAGTGGTGCGATTGGACTAAAACCCTGGGACCTCGGTGGGGCCTCAGTTTCCTCATCAGCAAAATGGGATGACAAGACCCTCTCCTAGGAGAGTGGTAAGAATTAAAGGAGATATTTAAGGTTCCCTAAAATGTCACTGTCCCTAGGCCAGCACGCGAGGATACATTTTCCCCACAGCAGGGGCAGCCCCCAGAGGGAGTAAGCCTCACTGTGGGCGCCGGTATACACACGTATCAGCCATCTGCTTGCACTGCTCCTGCTAACATCCCATTGGCCAGAACAAGTCATGTGACCCAGGAGGCGCAGGGAGCAGGGCCTGCAATGGGAGGAGGGAGGGAGGAGCTAGAACAACACTCCAGATGCCACGATGGTATGTTGTTGAGCTGGGATTTGTATCCACTTTCCCTTTGAGGGCAAAACCTCCACATTATTAACTTGCAGTGACTCAAATTAAGAATGAATACTTTTTGGGGGCGCCTGGGTGGCTCAGTTGGTTAAGCGGCTGACTTTGGCTTAGGTCATGATCTCACAGCTCATGGGTTCGAGCCCCATTTCAGGCTCTGTACTGCCAGCTCAGAGCCTGGAGCCTGTTTCAGATTCTGTGTCTCCTACTCTCTCTGCCCCTCCCCTGCTCATGCTCTGTCTCTCTCTCAAAAATAAATAAAGAGGTAAAAAAAAATAAAAAAATTGAAAAAGAATGCTTTTTTTTTTTTTTTTTACTTATAGGTTTTTTTTAATTAACATCCATCTATGATTGGCCTTAAATTGTTTTCCCAGGAGGGAAAAGCCTATTTAGTGAGCATTCACAGACTAGGACTAGGAGTGTTTTACATACATTAACCACTGCAACAACCCTGTGAGGTACATGTTGCTATTATCCCATTTTAGAGAAGAAAAAACCGAGGCACAGGGCGGTTCAATAACTGGCCCAGGGTCTTACAGTGTTCTGTCATCACAGGCATAGAGAGGACACGAACCAGACTGGCTGGCTCTAACGCATGGGCTCTCCCCACTGGGCTTGCCTGGGATGACAGCAACCTTGAAAGACTGGCAGCAATCAGCAGGCAGCGGAGAAAGGCCCTCTTCATGCCCCCACCCCACTCAGGATGGTTTCTGTCATGAGCAGTCTCAGTTCTGATTTCACACTGCCAGAAGGTTCCCTCTGCTGTTAACACGCACACCTGGCTGCCTTTGGAGACACGGCCTCGCTCAGTCCCTGCAGCTGTTGTGATGCCCATTTTAAAGGCAAGGAGCCTGAGGGACGGGGAAGGAGCCACCACCGTGGGCTCTTTCTGGAGCTAGCGTTTGAACTCTGGGGGCTGCGGAGAGGACCATGGGGGCTCAGCAGCCCCCCAGACTGGGGTGGGGGGGGCACAGGGCCCCGGCTGAGGCAGAACGTTGGGGTACTCCCAGTATGGGGGAGGGGGCCTTGTTTCTCAAAGAGGCCACCCATGGGGCTTTCCTCACAGGGGTGTCCTGGAGGACCAGCCTTCCAGCCAAACCTGAACTCTGGCCCCTCCCCCAAACCACAGCAGAGAAAACACACAAATACACATTTGCACAGAAAGGATATTCTCTCTCAGAGGTCTTTCCCACTCGACCTTTTCTCTTAGGAGCATCCACCACCCCTTGGCCTCCTCCCAACTCAGCCCCAGACTGCTCTGCTGCTTTCTTGACTACTTGCTTGACTCAGGGAACACAAGGAATTTGCTATGTGTGCACCCCCAAAGCACAGGAACCTCCAGCAGCCCTGCTATCGGCAGAAATGCTCCAAGGATGGGGGTGCCTCGGTGACTCAGCCGTTACGGGTCTGACTGCAGTTGGGGTTCGTGAGTCAGGCCCGTGTCAGGCTCTGTGCCGACAGCTCGGAGCCTGGAGCCTGCTTTGGATTCTGTCTCTGTCTCTCTCAAAAATAAATAAACACTAAAAAATTTTTAAAAATAATAAATGCTCCAAGGATTAAACATTTAAAACGAGGTGGTTATCTGGCACCAGGACTGACGCGAGGCCCACTGCTTGATTTGCAGCTGAGGCATCGCAGCGGACTCTCACCCAACAGGGGTCTGAGCTGCGCGGGTCCGCCTCAGTGAGGGCTTTTTGCGATAAACATGGGAAGAGGTTCTGGAGATTTGCAACAATTTGAAAAAACCCACAGACAAACCACATAGGCTAGAAATATCAGGAAAACAATTGAGAAAAAGTCAGGTACTGTAGTAAGAATGCAGTATACAATACATATCCAAAACATGTCCTAGGTGACTATGTGACGAGCAAGGCTTCTGGTCAACAGTAGGCTATTAGTACTGTAGGTACCAGCACTAAAAACAGGGAGATCTGACACGAAAATCAGGACTTATGGCAGCTCCTAAAGCCTGGGAGGCTCTGCCCACAGGCCACACCAGGCCGGGACTAGTGAGCCGGGGAGGCACCCACGGTGCCATTTAAGGAGCCTCACTCGCCGGTCTGTGCCCAGCCCCCCCCAGACCAGCCACAGCCACTGAGCAGAGAGCATCATGTTTGTCAGGCCTGCTTTTAGGTTTGGCCAATGCCTCCATTTACCCTGAGTGGACCCTGGAGAAGTTGAGCCACATCCTACTCTTTCTGCTCCCCTCCTGTCCCCTCTTCTTTCTTTTTTTTTTTCATAATTGGCAGCCTAATTTTTTTCTTAACTGAGTTAGAATTTACATAGGGTAAAGTGGATCTTAAAGAATCGACGCAGTGAGTTTTGACAGGTGTTTGCACCATGTTAACGACTGCCCCATCGAGATACAGAGTCCTTTCCTCAGCCCAGAAAGCTCTCTCACCCCTCCCAGTCACCCCACCTCCTCGCCTGAGGCGCCACTGATGTGCCTTCTAACACCAGGAATGCTTTCGCCTGTTCTGGGACTTCACAGGGATGACTCCTACAGAGTGTAGTTTTCAGGGCCCATCCTCTGTCGCTCATCCACCATCTGTGAGACTGGCCTGTTGCTGCAGGTTTCCCCAGTGGTTCCTTTTTCATTTCATTTTACGTTATAGAGAGAGGGAGAGAGAGGGAGCGAGGGAGAGAGAGGGAGCGAGGGAGAGAGAGAGAACACAAGCAGGGGAGAGGGGCAGAGGGAAAGAGAGAGAATCTCAAGCAGGCTCCACACTCAGCATGGAGCCTGACGGAGGGCTCAATCCCACAACCCTGGGATCAGATCATGACCTCAGCCAAAAGCAAGAGTCAGTTGCTCAACTGACTGAGCCACCCAGGCGTCCCCTCAGTGGTTCCTTTTTATTCCACTGGGGGCTATACCACATCTGGTGTAGCCATTCCCCTGCTGGTGGACAACCGAGTCATTTATGGGCTAGTGTGAATAACACCAATATATGAACACATTTCAGGGGATTTGCTGGATATGTAAACCCCTCACACTCATGGGGGAAGAGAGAACATAGATTAGGCCCAGTCTTCATGATCCTCATCCCCTTCCCCAGCTTTAAAAAATCTGTCGTCTTTGCCCACCCTTTCTGTGGGCTCACAGAGTGAAGGATCTTTGAGGAGGGACAGAGAGGGGAGGGACCAGCCACGGATAGGAATTTAGTGAAAGACTGCAACAATACCACACACATACACACACACATGCATATGAACATTCATGCACGTGCACAGGCACACACAGGCATGCGCACACGTGCACATATATGCATATGCACACAGGCACACACAGAGTCATGCACATATGTGCAAATACATGTATACACACACGGGCACACAGAGAGGCTTGTGCACATGCACACGCATGCGTATGCCCAGAGGCATACACACAGAGGCATGCACACGTGCGCATACATAGCCAAGGCACACAGCCTAGCCACTGGGGTTGGGCACAGCCCCCTTCGATCAGCTCTGCCTCATGAAGGTATTAATCATTTCATGGTCTGTTTTCTAGCTGCCTGTTTTGCCTCTGAGTCTGCCACCGATCCTGGAGCTGCCAGCCTTCTCTTTCTACATAAGACACTATTTTGCCCACATCACCCACTGTTCGGGCACCTTGCATGCCCCCAAACTGATCTGCATGGACCACAGGTGGTTGCTTCCTCCACTTCCCTCCTGCACACACACTCCACACCTGTTCCCACTGTAGGGCCTTTGGGCTTTGGCTGGGTGGGCATTCCTGCTTTTTATCTAAGCTTTCTCCTGGTCAGTTGCCCCTCCTGGATGAAGCCATTCCCAAATGCCAGCAGCCTGGATGCTTCCCCATGATCTGCCCCTGCAGACACACTCTCACCTGTCCCAGCCCTCTCTCTGATGTCGTTATTGTAGTGACCGCTTAGGTGCAGGGCGAGAGAGCAAAAGAGCACTGGGTCAGGGCCGGCCCCTGGTGTTCTGGGCTGACAGGAGAGGTCTGAACCTGTGTACCTAGGGTAACGGGGTGGGGGTGGGGGACAGGGTGAATCAGGTATGGTGGAGACAGATCTTGGTGCTCGGCCCCCTTGGTTGCCGCCTGGGGTGCCCTACTTTTGGGGCACAGGAGCTGCTCCCCAGTGGGCATGCCAGTTCTCACATGCCCTAAGTGCACAGGTAAATATGAAGGCCACCTTTGCTCAAGTATCAGTGACCCCAAATGTAAAGTTTTCTCAGTAAAATCTATCAGATTGTTTATGACCATGTAGACTTACAGGGATCAGGCAAAACTATTCAAATTTCCTGTATATTTTATTGATTAATTGGTTGCACACAAATCCTAAGCATCTCTTGAGACTGGATTATCTTGTGCTACTTTTCTTCCGTTAGGTCTGGCCCAGTCTGAGTACAGAGGTGCTTTGCACAGCCCAAGAACAGCCCCATGATGGGGGTATGTGGGGGGTCCCCCATGGTGGCAAGAACTGGGACCGAAGTTCTCCTGAGGATCCATGGGGTAGGCAAGGCAGGGGGTGGGGGGGGCTGGACAGAATGCATGCCCAGGCTTTTTCCCCAGGAAATAATGGATTGTTCTCCTTCAGACAGACCAGCCCTGGCTAGTTTCCCTGTGGTTTCCAGTCACGGCCAGTCCTGACTCACTCATGTCCCCACGCTAAGGTTTCTGTATTAGACCAGAGAGAGACAGCAAGAGACAGAGCCAGACAGAGCCAGAGAGAGAGAGAGACAGACAGAGACAGAGATAAACAGATACATGCACATTGAGAGAGCCAGACCAAGATAAAGTACTAGCCACAGAGATGCAGAGAGAGAGAGAGAGAGAGAGAGAGAGAGAGAGAGACACACAGTCATACCCACACATACTCACAATCCCAGAAAGATCCTCAGCTGTTCAGAGACACGCACTGACACAGAGACCCCGGAGAAACACTCGGAGCCACAGACGCAGAGGCACAGATGGGGAAAGGAAGACAGCACCCAAGAGAGAAAGACTGAAAATCTGCAGGAAACATACAGACAACCAGCCCCTATGATTGCGATAGCTGCACAGGGTGCTAAGCGAAGGGCCTCCTCTGGCCTTTCACGTCTGGCAAGCCCCCACAGTCCTGAAAGATCACATGAGGGAGGCTCTTCATGAGTCTAATAACTTCTCACCCAACCCCAGATCCTGGCCCGGAATGCTTTCTCAGAAAGGGCTTCTCGAAATTTAGTTAAAGGCATTCAGTCATGGCTGGGAACACACCCCTTCCCCACCCCAGTGCAGAATGAGTCTGCTCGGCCGCCAGCCTCTGCCTATAGGGTGACGTGGCTGAGCCCACATGTAGGGAGAGCTCACCAGCTGCCCACGGCGGCCACGTGCTGAGTGTCCAGGGGAACAACTTGCAGCCCAGGAAGTGTCCCCCATTCCGAGAGGGCAGGAGAAATGCCAAGACCCCAGAGCTGTGCCGGGCCACCTCTCAGCACCCCGGGACCCTGGGCTCAACAGTAAAGGCAGGGAAGACAGAGAGAGGGGTGACTTGGGGATCATGGTCCCAACCATGGCATGGCTTGTCCTGTGTGTCTGTCTATCTACAGCTGTTACCCCGAGGAAGCCAGGGGAAGGAGACGTTCCTCAATACGATGGGTATAAATAAACCTGGAGCCACATGGGTTCAGACCAGGGAGCTATTTCGGGGTTAGAACAAATGCTGGCCCCTGATGAAAGAGAAATTCCACCAGCAGCACAGAGCACTTCCCTCAAGCCTGGGATTAAGTGTTTCTCCAAGTCACGAATGCAGGCCAAAGTGGCCGCGCTGGCTCCTGGCGGGGCAGCCAGGCGCCCCAGTCACACCACACAGTCCAGAAGGGCTGTGGTTCCGTGTATGCTCCCAACTCCTCCCCAAAGAGCACTTTTTCTGTCTGCTGACCAACCGTGCAAACAGATGCACCAACTGGCCCCCAAAGTAGATCATAGTTGTGCCCTTACTAAGAATAAACATTCAAAAACCTTTTTTTAAAAAATGTTGCACAACAATGTGAAAGTACCTAATGCCCCACTGTTGTAGACTTAAAACTGGGTTGAAATGGGGCGGCTCAGTCAATTGAGCATCCGAACCTTGATTTACGCTCTCAGGTCTTGATCCCAGGGTCGTGGGATTGAGCCCCACGAGCTTACTTACCATGGAGCCTGCTTGGGATTCTCTCTCTCTTTCCCTCTGCCCCTCTCCCCCACTCTCCCTCTCTCCTCTCTCTCTCTCAAAATAAAATAAATCTTTAAAAAATGGTTGAAATGGTAAATTTAATGCTATATATATTTGACATAATTTTTTTTTTTACAATAATCTTTTTTTTTTTTTTTTTTTTTTTTTTTTTAATGAGGGATTCAAACAATGTTGTCAGGATCTCTCAGCTCTGATTTCCTCGGGTGGACGTCATTGAAAAAGTCTCTTTCCCACCCAGCCGCAAAATAGCCAGGCCACCCCTCCCGCTTTGCAAGTCTGCACACCAGTGGTTTGCTCCCACCCACCCCACCTAGCCAAATCCTGGGTCTCACCCACTGGTCAACTGCTCACCACAGGTCACGTGCCCACCCAGGAGCCCACCAAGCAGCGGCAGGGGGATGGGGAGGTGAAACACGGCCGCGTTCCCTGATAAGGTTTGGCTCCAAGCTCAGGGACATCTGCCTCTACCGCTGGCAGGAGATTGCACATTGCAACCCTCCCTACCACCACCACCCCCACCCCAAATGTTCTGTCTGAGGGCTTTTGTCCTGCAAGAATGCACAGGGCAAGCTAATAAGCTGAGGGATTCGGTCCCCAAAGCAGCCTGGGCCCTTGATGGAAAGGGGGTGGTCAACACCCCACCTGGTGGTGAGTCCAGCACCTTCTCCCACAGCAGTGCCCTCACCTCTACACCCTAAATGAGCAGCTTGCAGTTGACTCCTTGTCTCAGAGCTTCTGGAACAACCCAAAGCAGACAGAGCCCCCAGAGGAGCCAGGGCACTGCTCAGAGAGGAGAGAATGGTTCTGGCAGGCTACACGTAGCTTCCTCTCCCTGTCCCTAGATGTGCAGGAGCTTAGCTCAGGGGCCGGGTGACAGCTGAGCTACAAGGACCTCTGCCGGAGGGAATCGGCTCCACCCAAGGCCCTGTGACTCCTTCCTTGCCATACACACCTCCCCCTCTCTGTCCCTGGGCAAAATCCCACCGAAAAGAATTCCTGCATTGAAAGACAGGATGGTGCCTCCTGGCAAGACATTTAGCTGCTAAATGTCAGAGGCACCCAGGCAGCAACAATGGATTTGAGCAGAAAATAATAATAAAAAAGAGATTAGAGCAGAGCACTGGTGCAAGAAGGCCTGGCGGCAGGCACGCAGGACCACAGCTCTGCAAATGGCTTCTTTGAAGCTGATCTGTCACTTGAGGGTCTGTGATTCAGTCCCAAGTAACCTGAATAAGAAACAAGGATTGCTAATTAAGGGATCAGTGGCTCTTGGGGAACAGAATCCCCTTTTGTTTGTAAGTGTAAGGAATTAAGGAGATTTCACGGGACAAGGGGCTCCTGATGACTTACTCTGAGCAGGACAGAGCCTGCGCTGAGCCTCCTACTCACAGCACTCGTGGGCACGTCTGCCCTCTTGGTCAGTGCGGGACCCTGCTGGGCTGGCCGTGGAAAGCAGGAGCCCTGCAGGCTCCAGTTAACGCCGGCGGCTAGGATCTACGGTCAGCGCAGAGGAGGGCGCAGAGTGAAGACGGCAGATGGCGCTTCACTTGATTCTCACAACAACCCCATGATCCCATTTTTACGGATGAATAAACTGTGGCACAGGACAGTTATTTGTCCATGATCAAACAGCTGGTCAGTGATAGGGGTGGGGTGGTGTTTTGAAAGTCTCAGGTAACCTAGCTCCACAGAAATTACTTGCTGTGGGATTCTGTGTGCAGGAATGGGGGAGTCAGAGAGAGGTAGGGATGATGGAGACATACAGAAAGATCACACACACACACACACACACACACACACGGCGCCCTGAGCTAGGTCCGGCCACCTGAATGCACCTCCTGGAAGCAGTGCCCACCCAAGCCCCCCCCCCCACCCCCCGCCAAGTCTGGGTCTGGTAAGGTCCTGCCAGCAGAGGAGCAGGAGGAGAGCAGCCTGGAGAAACGCAGGCCAGGCACGTTGGCTTTGCCCTCTTCCATTCCAGGACTCTCTGTGCATCAGCTGAGCCCAAGTATTTTTTCACAGCCCCTTGCCTTAGGACCACCTCCATTATCTCCTGGCCCACAGAGACGCCATCCCTCCCCAGCAACACCCCATGCCGGCATTAGCAGGCTCCCTGCATCTCCAGGGAAACTAGGCCACTGTGTCCTTCAGCCCAAAATGAGGGGCACCGCGGAGACCTCTGTCAGTCACATACAGGAGAGAATGAAGCTTGACCAGCTGGAAAATTGAGGATAAGTACAGCCGCAGACCCAGTCACCATCCAGAAGGTTTTTCCCTCTGCAGTCGGGGTGCTGACTTGAAAGAGCGGGACACAGCTGTGCTCACGCAGAGCACAGTATAAAGGGGGTCCCTTATGCCCCCTAATGCTGCCCCCACTAGAAGGGCTTTGGCAACAACATTCTGAAACCTCCTTCCCCCTCAGCACCTTAGGCCTGCATCATTTGGGGTCGGGCTGTGAGACAGCCTCAGTAAGGTCCATCCCGAGGACCTCTCCCTTCCCCTGGTCCCGAATCAATGGCTTATGCATAATATCTCAAGTTGTGGGGCACCTGTCTGGCTTAGCCGTTATCCTCAGACTCTGGATTTCAGCTCATGTCACAGTCTCACAGTCTGTGGTATTGAGCCCCACGTTGGACTCCATGTTGATAGCTCAGAGCCTTCTGGGATTCTCTCTCCCCTTCTCCTTCTGCCCCCCCCCCCAATCTTTCTCTCAAGAATAAAATAAAAATAAAAATAAAAATAAAAATAAAAATAAAATAAGGGAGGAGCAAAGATGGCAGAACAGCAAGGGAGTTTTTTTTGTGTCTCGCATCCATGAAATGCAGCCAGATCAACACTAAACCATCCTGCACACATAGAAAACTGATTTGAGGATTAACACAATAATCTGCACAACCTGAACCACAGAACTCAGCAGGTACGAGGCGCGGAGAATTGAACTGGGGGAGAAAGAAGCTGTGGAGGGCAGGGAGCTAGTTTTGCTTGCGGAGAGAGGACAGAGACAGGACGAGGGGGGGAGCGGGAGGGAGGGAGGGAGAATACGGGAAAAGCACCCCCCCCCCAAAAGCAGCTAGAGAGAAAGCGGAAAAGTGGAAACAGCTGCGGGGACTGAACTAAAAAGGGAGAAAGGAGAAAGGAGAGTTTTTAAATTCCATTAAGACTCTATAAAGCGGGAGCGCAGAGTCTGAAACGGCGCAGCTCCATACCTGGCGGTGCTCTGGTGGGAAGGGCGAATCCCCAGGAACAGAGTGGGGCCTGGGGGTCTTCGGGCCACACGGGAGAGGCGGTTCCTCGGCTGGGAGGACATCTTGTAGAGGCTGTGTGTCCCCCCCCCCCCCCCGCCCCAGGCAAATGCCCCAGTGGGCCCAGGAGAACAAGCACATTCGCTGGTGCTGGAACAAGGTCGTTAAGGGTGAAGCCTGGTGCCAGGTGTGCGTTGTGAATTTCCATAGTCCTGAAACGCTGCTGCTACACAATTTGCGCAAACTTTTTCTGGGGCGGGCTGGCGCCCAGCCGCAGTCTCTGGGCATCAGCAGCAGCATGGTCCTGCGACCGTTCCTGGGTGCGGCCGGCACCCAGCCATTGCTCAGTGAGACCCTCCCGCAGAGGGGCAGAACAGGTCAAAGCCGCAGTCCCTCAGAAATAAGGGGTCAGGAAAAACAGCCGCATCTGAGGTAAAACTCAGGAGGGAGGTGCTGCCTGGGGCTTGGTCACGGACGGTGTAAAAGTTGGGAGTGGATGGAAGCCAAAGACGAAGGACGGGTGTGCGATTGCTGATCCAGGTACTAGTTCCAGTACTAGAGACTGGGTAGGTGGATGACTCCCTTTTCACCACTTCCGTGCATGCGCATACACGCCTACAAGCGCCACAACAATCCACCTCAGTAAGCCAAGCCGCGCCATCTAGTGGAGAACGTAGCCATTACACTATGCCCCGCCCAACTGGGCCAAACTCGCTCTTCAGGATCACAAGTCTCTCCCCTGCTGAGTTTACGGACTATAAAGCGCTTCATGGTTTGACTCCTAGGGGAAAACGAAGTAATTTTAATCGTATTTCAGTCTGTTCGCTGGTCCATCTATTCAATTTTCTTTTTTTTTTTCTTTTTTGTTTCTTTTCTTTTTCTTGAATACAGAAAGAAAAAATTTAATTTTATTTTTAATCTTTATTAAAAATATTTTTCTTTAATTTTTTTCCTATACTTTTTACTTTTTTATATATTTTTTAAATTCTATTTTACTCCTATCATTTCATTTTATTATATTTCAGTATATTCATTTTTTCTAATTTTCAAATGATTTCCTTCCCTCCCCCTCCTTTTTTTGTCTAGTCTGTCAAGCCCTTTTCAACACCCAGACCAAAACACACCTATGATATAGCATCATTTATTTGATTTTGTGTGTGTGTGTGTGTGTTGTTTTTAATTTTTTAATTTTAATTTTTTTACCTCATGAATTCCTTTTCTTCCTTCAAAATGACAAAATGAAGGAATTCACCCCAAAAGAAAGAACAGGAAGAAACGTCAGCCAGGGACTTAACCAACACAGATACGAGCAAGATGTCTGAACCAGAATTTAGAATCAAGATAATAAGAATACTAGCTGGAGTCAAAAATAGATTCCCTTTCTGTGGAAATAAAAGAAGCAAAAGCTAGTCTAGATTAAATAAAAAAATGCTATAACTGAGCAGCAATCTCAAATAGATGCCATGGTGGCAAGGATGGATAAGGCAGAGCAGTGATTCGTTGATATAGAGGACAAACTTATGAAGAATAATGAAGCAGAAAAAAAAGAGGGAGACTAAGGCAAAAGAGCACGATTTAAGAATTAGAGGAATCAATGACTCATTAAAAAGGAACAACATCAGAATCATAGGGGTCCCAGAGGATGAAGAGAGAGAAAAAGGGGTGGAAGGGTTATGTGACCAAATCATAGCAGAAAACTTTCCTAATCTGGGGAAATACACAGACATCAAAATCCAGGAAGCACAGAGGACTCCCATTAGATTCAACAAAAACCGACCATCAACAATAGTCAAATTCACAAAATACTCAGGTGAGGAAAGAATCATGAAAGCAGCAAGGGAAAAAAAGTCCTTAACCTACAAGGGAAGACAGATCAGGTGTACAGCAGACCTATCCACAGAAGCTTGGCAGGCCAGAAAGGAGTGGCAGGATATATTCAGTGTGCTGAATCAGAAAAATATGCAGCCAAGAATTCTTTATCCATCAAGGCTGTCATTCGAAACAGAAAGAGAGATTAAAAGTTTCCCAAACAAACAAAAATGAAAGGATTTCATGACAACTAAACCAGCCCTGCAAGAAATTTTAAGGGGGACTCTCTGAGGGGAGAAAAGACAAAACAATAAGTAAAGACCAAAAGCAACAAAGACTAGAAAGGACCAGAGAACATCAGAAACTCCAACTCTACAAGCAACATAATGGCAATAAATTCATATCTTTCAGTACCCACTCTAAAGTCAATGGAATAGTGCTCCAGTCAAAAGACATAGGGTAACAGAATGGATAAGAAAACAAGATCCATATATGTGCTGTTTATAAGAGACCCACTTTAGACTTAAAGACACTTTCAGATTGAAAGTAAGGAAATGGAAAACGATCTATCATGCTAATTGTTGACAAAAGAAAGCCAGAGTAACCATACTTATATCAGACAATCCAGACTTTAAAATAAAGACTGTCACAAGAGATGAAGAAGGGCATTATATCATAATTAAGGGGTCTATCCACCAAGAAGACCTAACAATTATAAACATTTATGCTCCAAATGTGGTAGGACCCAAATATATAAATCAATCACAAACATAAAGAAACTCATTGATAATAATTCCATAATAGTAGGGGACTTCAACACTCCACTTACACCAATGGACAGATCATCTAATCATAAATTCAACAAGGAAACAATGGCTTTGAATGACACACTGGACCAGATGGACTTAACAGATATATTCAGAACATTTCATCCTAAATCAGCAGAATATACATTCTTCTCCAGTGCACATGGAATGTTCTCCAAAATAGACCACATACTGGGACATGAATCAGCCCTAAGTAAGCACAAAAAGATCAAGATCATACTGTGCATATTTTCAGACCACAACGCTATGAAACTTGAAATCAAACACAAGAAAAAATTTGGAAAGGTAACAAATACTTGGAGACTAAAGAACATCCTACTAAAGAATGAATGCGCTAACCAAGAAGTTAAAGAGGAAATTAAAAAGTACATGGAAGCCAATGAAAATGATAACACCACAGCTCAAAACCTCTGGGACGCAGCAAAGATAATCATAAGACGAAAGTATATAGCAATCCAGGCCTTCCTAAAGAAGGAAGAAAGGTCTCAGATACACAACCTAACCTTACACCTTAAAGAACTGGAAAAAGAACAGCAAATAAAATCCAAAACCAGCAGAAGACAGGAAATAATAAAGATTAGAGCAGAAATCAATGCTATTGAGACCAAAAATAACAAAAAACAAAAAAACCCAAAATAGAACAGATCAATGAAACCAGAAGCTGGTTTCAAAGAATTAACAAAATTGATAAACCACTAGCCAGTTTGATCAAAAAGGAAAAGGAAAGGACACAAATAAATAAAATCAATAATGAAAGAGGAGAGATCACAACCAACACAGCAGAAATAAAAACAATAATAAGAGAATATTATGAGAAATTATACGCCAATAAAATGGGCAATCTGGAAGAAATGGACAAATTCCTAGAAATATATAAACTACCAAAACTGAAACAGGAAGAAATAGAAAATTTGAACAGACCCATAACCAGTAAAGAAATCTAATTGGTAATGAAAAATCTCCCAAAAAACAAGAGTCTAGGGCCAGATGGCTTTCTAGGGGACTTCTACCAAACATTTAAGGAAGAGTTAACACCTATTCTCTTGAAGCTGTTCCAAAAAATAGCAATGGAAGGAACACTTGCAAACTCTTTCTATGAAGCCAGCATTACCTTGATTCCAAAACCAGACAAAGACCCCACTAAAAAGGATAACTATAGACCAATTTCCCTGATGAACACAGATGGAAAAATCCTCAACAAGATACTAGCCAACTGGATCCAACAATACATTAAAAAAATTATTCACCACAACTAAGTGGGATTTATACCTAGGATGCAGGGCTGGTTCAATATCCGCAAAACAATCAATGTGATTCATCACATCAATAAAAGAAAGGACAAGAACCACATGATCCTCTCAATAGATTCGGAGAAAGCATTTCACAACATATAGCATCCTTTCTTGATAAAAACCCTCAAGAAAGTAGGGATAGAAGGATCATACCTTGAGATCTTAAAAGCCATATATGAAAGACCCAATGCTAATATCATCCTCAATGGGGAAAAACTGAGAGCTTTCCCCCTAAGATCAGGAACAAGATAGGTATGTCCACTCTCGCCACTGTTATTCAACATCATATTGGAAGTTTTAGCTTCAGCAATCAGACAACACAAAGAAATAAAAGGCATCCAAATCGGCCACGAGGTCAAACTTTCACTCTTTGCAGATGACATGATACTCTATATGGAAAACCCAAAAGATTCCACCAGGACCTGCTAGAACTAATCCATGAATTCAGCAAAATTTCAGGATATAAAATCAATGCACAGAAATCGGTTGCATTCCTATACACCAACAATGAAATCAAGGAATCAATCCCATTTACAATTGCACCAACACCCATAAAATACCTAGGAATAAATCTAACCAAAGAGGTGAAAAATCTATACACTGAAACCTATAGAAAGCCTATGAAAGATATTGAAGAAGACACAAAAAAATGGAAAAATATTTCATGCTCCTGGATAGGAAGAACAAGTATTGTTAAAATGTCAATACTACTCAAAGTAATCTATATATTTAATGCAATACCTATCAAAATAACACCAGCATTCTTCACAGAGCTAAAACAAACAATCCTAAAATTTGTATGGAACCAGAAAAGACCCCAAATAGCCAAAGCAATCTTGAAAACCAAAGCAGGAGGCATCACAATCCCAGACTTCAAGCTATACTACAAAGCTGTAATCATCAAGACAGTTTGGTACTGGCACGAGAACAGACACTCAGATCAATGGAACAGAATAGAGAACCCAGAAATGGACCCACAAAAGTATGACCAACTAATCTTTGACAAAGCAGGAAAGAACATCCAATGGAATAAAGACAGTCTCTTCAGCAAGTGGTGCTGGGAAAACTGGACAGTGACATGCAAAACAATGAATCTGGACCACTTTCTTACACCATACACAAAAATAAACTCAAAATGGATGAAAGACTTCAATGTAATACAGGAAGCCATCAAAATCCTCGAGGAGAAAGCAGACAAAAACCTCTTTGATCTTGGCTGCAGCAACTTCTTACTCCACACGTCTCCAGAGGCAAGGGAAACAAAAGGAAAAATGAACTACTGGGACCTCATCAAAATAAAAAGCTTCTGCACAGAGAAGGAAACAATCAGCAAAACTAAAAGGCAACCAACAGAATGGGCAAAGATATTTGCAAATGACATATCAGATAAAGGGTTAGTATCCAAAATCTATAAAGAACTACTCAAACTCGACACCTAAAAAACAAATAATCCAGTGAAGAAATGGGCAAGACATGAATAGACACTTCTCCAAAGAAGACATCCACGTTTATTTTTTTTTTTTTTATTTATTTATTTTTTTTTTTTTTATTTTTGGGACAGAGAGAGACAGAGCATGAACGGGGGAGGGACAGAGAGAGAGGGAGACACAGAATCGGAAACAGGCTCCAGGCTCCGAGCCATCAGCCCAGAGCCCGACGCGGGGCTCGAACTCACGGACCGTGAGATCGTGACCTGGCTGAAGTCGGACGCTTAACCGACTGCGCCACCCAGGCGCCCCTCCAAAGAAGACATCCAGATGGCCAATTGAAACATGAAAAATGCTCAACATCACTCATCATCAGGGAAATACAAATCAAAACCACAATGAGATATCACCTTACACCTGTCAGAATGGCTAACATTAACAACTCAGGCAACAACAGATGTTGATGAGGATGCGGAGAGAGAGGATCTTTTTTGCACTGCTGGTGGGAATGCAAACTGGTGCAGCACCCTGGAAAACAGTATGGAGGTCCTCAAAAAATTAAAAATAGAACTATCCTATGACCCAGCAACTGCACTACTAGGTATTTATCCAAGGGATACAGCTGTGCTCTTTCAAAGGGACACATGTACCCCAATGTTTATAGCAGCACTATCAACAATAGCCAAAGTATGGAAAGAGCCCAAATGTCCATCGATGGATGAACGGATAAAGAAGATGTGGTATGTATGTATATATATATGTATATATACATATACATATACATATATATATATACATATACATATATATATGTATATATATATATACATATACATATATATATACATATACATATATATATGTATATATATATATATATATGTATATATATATATATATATATGATGGAGTGTTATTTGGCAACCAAAAAGAATGAAATCTTGCCATTTGCAACTACATGGATGGAACTAGAGGGTATTATGCTAAGCGAAATTAGTCAGAGAAAGACAAATATCATATGACTTCACTCATGAGGACTTTAAGAGACAAAACAGATGGACATAATGGAAGGGAAACAAAAATAATATAAAAACAGGGAGGGGGACAAAAACATAAGAGAGTCTTAAATATAGAGAACAAACAGAGGGTTACTGGAGGGGTTGTGGGAGGGGGGATGGGCTAAATGGGTAAGGGGCACTAAGGAATCTACTCCTGAAATCATTGTTGCACTATATGCTAACTAACTTGGATGTAAATTTAAAATAAAGTTAATTAATTAAAAAATAAATAAAAGTCACATGTAAAAAAATTTTTTAATAAATAAGGGTTTTTTTTTAATTAAATAAATAAATAAGTAAATAAATAAAGCAAGCAAGCAAGCAAGTAGTAAGGGCATGTGCATTTAGGAGCCAGAGAAATGGGCTCAACTGCCTGTCAGAACAAACATTTGGAGGCATTACCAAAAGGTCACAGGTTACTATGATCATTGAAATGGGTCAACCGAAATGGAGAGGAGCGAAGGTCAGGGGAGTGGGGGAAGGGAGGGTGACCCGCCTGAACCCTCTGGGCTTCAAGGTCCAAGCCACTGAGTTGCAGACCAAAGAAAACAGGAAAGGGGGAAACTAGTTTCTTTTTCTGAGTACCCATATTATAATATGTTGTTATTATTGCTTGAAATAGAAGAAGAACAGCAACAAAAACAGACTTACGCTTTCTTCTCCTTCAAGCTCACTGGGAAAGGAAGTAACATTTCTACTCAACCTCCATATGCTGGACACTTTTCTAACTGGCATGTGACCCCCACGGAACTCCTGGGAGGGAACTGTTATTGCAGATGAAGACCTGAACGTCAGAGAGGTAAAGCAGCTTGCCCATGGTCACACAGGATGAAAGTACAGAGACTGGATTTGAACTTGGTTCCCTCTGACAGCAGGTCTATGTGTTGCTTCACAACTCCCCACCCTTTCACAACTCCCCACCTTTAGCCCCTTAGGAACATGGCAGCACAGCTCATGGCTTTATTCCACCCCAAAGCTGCTGTCGGGAGGTTCTCACTGGTTTCTTTTTCTTTTTTTTAACAGAGAGAGAGCACAAGTGAGCGAAGGCGGAGGGAGGAGAGAGAGAGAGAGAGAGAGAGAGAGAGAGAGAGAGAGAGAGAGAGAAGTGGGACCCACCCGGAGCGGGACTCCAGCTCTCCCCAAATGGGGCTTGAGCTCACGAATCAATGGTTTCTTTTGAGTTTTAGAGGTGCCAGAGATGGGGATGTGATCAGGGAATTTTTAAAGCCCCCCTCCCCCACCTCACCCTCCTTGGAGGAAGAATACATTCTGCTCTCTGCCCAGGCCATAGCTGTCCTGCGTCTCCCACATCCAACTGGGTCTGGCCAGAACCACACACTGTGGACTTACTTCTTAGGAACTGACTCATAAGGGATTCACTGAGTGATAACAAATCTTATGTTGATGTTAAGGATATTTAGGGGCACCTGGCTGGCTTGGTCAGTGGAGTGTGTGACTCTTGATCTTGGCGTTGTGGGTTCGAGCCCCACAGTGGGTATAGAGATTACTTAAAAATAAAAATATTTTTTAAAATACTTAGAGAAAAAAAAGCCAAACTAAAAATCAGATTATCATCATGTTTGTACTGTTTTTCCAGACAGTTTCATTTTTAAGATGAGAAGAGCTGGCTGTGGTTGAGAGCTTACTATGTGCCAGGGAACTGTGCTAAGCCCTTTAAGTGTTAACTCACTGCCACCAGTCAAATGGTGCAGGTGCAATTACTGCCTGTGTTTATTGTTTTGTTTCGTTTTGTTCTGTTTTTTGTTTTTTGTTTTTGTTCTTTTTTGGGGGTGGGGGGTTTGGATGAGGAAGTAAAGCCAGGGTTTGAATCCACGTAGTCAGACTCTTAACCACTGTACTCTATCATTTCCCTACCAGGATGCCTGGGGAACCAACAGCCTGACAGCCCAGGAGAGCCCTGCAGCTGAGGATCACAGAAGTCAGTGGAGAGTTAGCATTTCCCCCAGGGGAAGGGGCCATGGAGATTAGTAACACCAGAGCAGGAATTTGAAGAATGAACAGCCATATGCCAGTTGGTCAAGGAAGAGAAAGATGTTCAGGTAGAAGACAGGATAAGGGCAAAGATTTGGAAACTTGAAACAGACCTGTAATACTGCGGAATTCTTCATCATGTGAGGAGAAACGACAAAAGGCAGTATTTGAGCGATGGAGGAGTCCAGAGGGAAAATGACCGCATCTGGAGATGACTTATTGCCAGAATGGGAGAAGCCAAGGACTCCTAGGGTCCTGGCCTGGAGGTGTGACCTTATTTATCTGTTCAACAGTTTATTTTAACCATTCACTTATTCACTCACACCATGCCTCACCTGGCAAGGGAGCCGAGGCATTTCCCCGGGGCCCCTCCATTTGAAAATCCAGTAAACAGAAGGAAATCCCTCCAAAACACTCATACCTGTCTAGTCATGGACTCACATAGAAGTGACGTATCCAGGAGAAACAGTCAACGATGTGTCCATATTCCTCACGGTGTCAGCCGTTCATGTTGGATAAGGATCGGGGGTGGGAGAAATGACAGGGGCACAGATAGAGCATGACACATTTGTTCACTAAAATGCTTATGTGATGTTTAAAATGTTCGATGTTGTGGGATATTTAACTGGAAAAATTCCAAGTGTTTTTACATAGTATGACTGCAGTAACGTTATCTAGAAAAAACTCTAGAAGGAGCTAAATGAAAATACTCTCAGCTGTTTGGTCCGTGGGGTTGTGGGTAATTTTTGGTTTTGCCTTTATATCCCCATCCTTTGTTTTCAAAGTTAAATTCTGTAATTTAGAATACATGACTTTTATAATCAGGAAAAAAACCACTTAGTTCTAAAAATTAAAGAGTATTCTCTAAGATACTTGTAATCTATTATTTATGTTTTCATAATAAATTTCTGGAGTCACAAAAACATGGCCGAGAGAAATGAAGAAAAGGGGAAAAACAGGGTAGTAAATAGAACAAAGTCAGGTGTAAGTTTCCTCCACAGAAATGCCTGCCACAAATGTCCTGGGGAGATGCCACCTGTGAGCTTCCTGACAGCCAAAGCAAAGAGGGAAACAGTTCACAGAGTCTTTAAGGTCCACATTAACAACCATAATCAATTATCATTAATACCACAACAAAACCATACCTCTCCCTTCCCCAGAGCTGAGATTCGATAGAAACTGCTCCCCATCGAGGGAAAACCGGTGTGAGGGTGGTTACCAGGCAGGACACACAGCCACTCTTGACAACACTGGCCTGTGCTGTCCAGGTGCAGTGACCTAGCCTGGGTCGGAGACTGAGCTCTGCCCAGGGAGAGCCTTGAGAAACAGGTGCCCAGCTGTCTCACGGTCTGACTGCATGAGGGGTTCTGGACCCTTCATCATTGTGAGTGAAAGTTGTGCAGTTACAGCTCAAACACGGGAAACTAAAAAGCCCGCCAGCCTTATCTGTGGGCAGCCTATGAGAAACTCCCAGCACGGGTGTGCACCAGGCTGGGCCGCCTTCTGCGGGTAAGCATGGCCGGCAAGGGCCAGGGCTCACAGCGCTTTTAGGGGCCCACAAAAACGTTTGAATTTCTTTTAAACTCAGAAGGGGAAAAAAAATGAACTTCGAGGTCAAAGAAAATGTCTTAATTCAGAAATTAATAAAGTTGTCTTTATAGCAACACAATTGTCAATGATGATTTTTAACACATTTCTGTGGAGAAAGTGTTCACAAAAGTCCCAACATGGCCCTGGGTCTGGGTTCCATGCTAAACGTTTCCCTCCATGATCTGATCTAACACTCACAGTAGCCGCTGAATGGGCAAGTATATCGCTCCCAATTTACAGGTGAGCAAACTGAGGCAGAGTGGTGGTAAGTGACCTGCTGTGGGTCACCCAGGCAAACGGCAGAGCCCTTCGAGACGCAGGTCTTCAGATGATGATGCTTGAGCTGTCTAGGCCCCACAGAAGTGGTGGTTCCCCCAAGCTGGTAGCAAGGGGCACTACGAAGGAGGAGGGAGTGAAGGGAGTGGAGGGAGGACGTGCAGGTAGCAGAACAGCCCTGGGTTGGGCAGCCTGTGTGAAGAGGGGCTGAGTCCTCCTCACATTCAACAATCCTGGGTTGGGTTCAGGGGTCCTTTGGTCTTGGGAGCAAGCCCACTGAATGGCTGTTTGGCCCTGGGCAAGTCACTTCACCTAGCCCATGGCCCAAGCTGTAAATTCACTGGGAAGGGCACCTCCACTGTAAGGTCCCTGTGTGGCTAAAACGAGACGGTGCAGCGAAGTGCCTGGCACACAGCAGGCAGCCCATAAATGCCACCTTGTGTTGATATTATTTCCACAGGCCAGACCCAGGGGTCGGGCTTCCTGTGAGTGAGCTCTCTGTCTCACTCAGCCATGACCAACTGCCTTCCAATCATCCAATCATCTGAACTCGTGGAGAGAATGCACTGAAAACATCTTGAAGCCTGTGCAGAGACACTTGGAAGGCTTGATACAACATTCCATAAACAACTTTCCCAGCCGATGGTGGCCATTAAAGGAACACTAAGCTACTTGACAAGTTCACTGAAACTAAGGTTCAGAAGTTTGGTTTTTTTTAACATTTTATTTATTTTTGAGAGAGAGAGAGACAGAGTGCGACCAGGGGAGGGGCAGGGTGAGAGGGAGACACAGAATCTGAAGCTCTGAGCTGTCAGCACAGAGCCCGACATGGGGCTCGAACCCACAAACCACGAGATCATGACCTGAGCTGAAGTTGGACACTTAACCGACTGAGCCACCCAGGCGCCCCTGAAACTAAAGTTTAAACCGAAGTTACAAAAGCAAAGAGTTGGCTAGAAGTTCGTGGGCCCGGTTCCTGAGTCCTGGGCAAGCTCCCCAGTGTTGCTGTGGTTGGAGGCAGCCATGGATGGAGATTCTGGCCAGTGGCAGGGGAGTGAAGGGCATTATGTGATTCAGGGGGAAAGTAAGAATTGAAGGCCCAGCCACATTTATCTAAATATTTAAATGTTTTCCATTAAGCTGCAGAAACTGTTAAAAAATACATTTTATCCTTTCAGTGATAACTTTCATAATATACCTTCATATGACAATTATATTTTCAAATATACCTTCATAATGACATTGCAAATATGAATAAAACTATAGATTTTATATAACTGATTCAGTCATTAAATATTAGAAGTGACTGAATTTAATTAATATTTTATCTATGTTCTGTTACTGGGTCAGTGGTGTTTGGATTGGTAGTAAAATAAAGACATAATAATTCATAAATGTTTATATATATTATTTCCACAGAAGCTATTCTTACCCTCATTTCAGCAAAATCACTAATTTCAACAAATTCGTAATTTTTTCATGTAATTTTTATTTGGTTAATAGTAATAATCTAAATTATTAAAAATATATTCAATGTGTATATAATCTTATTAATTGTTATCAACAATTTAAATTAAAGCAAGTGTGGGGTGCCTGGGTGGCTCAGTTGGTTAAGTGTCCGACTTCGACTCAGGTCATGATCTCGCAGTTCCTGAGTTCAAGCCTCATGTTAGACTCTGTGCTGACAGCCCAGAACCTGGATGGAGCCTGCTTAGGATTCTGTGTCTCCCTCTATCTCTGCCCCTCCCCTGCTCATACTCTGTGTCTGTCTCTCTCTCAAAACAGATAAACATTAAAAAAAAAATTTTATATAAATTAAAGGAAGTATAAAAGTGAAAAATTAAAATTATTTTAAATGTCTTCAAATTTTTAAAAATTTTAATTAATTTTTTTTAATAATTAAATCTTGGTAATTTTTTATAAATTAAACGTTCATCATTCCAGCATTCAATGTCTGCCTAGTTGCTCATGTAAAGGACTAGTGTCCCACATCATATTTGGCTAGACCAGTAATTCTCAACCGGGGCAATTCTGCCCTCCCCACCCCCACCCCCCCAAAACAACATTTGGTAATGTCTTAACCAAGGATGCTAGTGTTCCTGCCATCTAGCAGGAAGAGGCCAGGGATGCTGCTAAATATCCTACATTCAAACACCTGCAACAAAAACTTATCTGGTCCAAAATGTCAGTAGTACCAAGATTGAAAAGCCCCGGTCTAGACTTAACTATCTGCAAATGTTAGACGGTTACTGGCTGGTTAATGTAGCAAAGGTTGGTCAGCTGCGATGCACAGGGGTGCGAACGCTGCACTAATTCGTGAGTACCTCCAGAACCACAAATTGGAACATGAAGAGAAGCAAGAAAAGAAGAAATGGAACTCTGTTATACAGGGATCTACTGCATCCCTCCTATGGGACAGGATGGATTTGACAAGTTAATTAATTGTGTTTTCTCTTATTAAGTGCTTCCTCCATTTTAACCCTCCCACCTCCCAAGGCAGCTCTGGTCCCTGATGTTGGCTGTGGCGCAACCCACACACCTGCACGAAATTTATACAGTTATGTTTTGCAGAGGACGGAGGGCGACAGATGTGGTGAAATGGTTCTCTGAGGCCTGAACAGTGTTAGGAAGATACGTGGGCTCTCTAAAGCGTAGGCCCCAGAGCAGGGGCCCTCTGGCCCAGGCTGAACGTTAGTGCTGCAATGTGATGGCACACGCCCGCCGGCATGGCTGAGATCAACAACACGGAGAATGCCGAGTGCGGACGAGGATGAGAAGCGACAGCCATGCGCGTGCACTGCAGGCGGGAGTGCGCGTTTTGCACTCAACTTGGAACGCAACGTTGTTGGTGAAGAATGTCACATTCACTGTAGATTTCTTTGGAAACTGGAAGCATCTCTGAGGCTGAACAAACACACACGTAGCAATTCCACTTCTAGGTAGAGCCCAGCGATGGGGATGAGCCTCACAAACGTAGCGAATACCTTTTTCTGTGAAGAAAGGCAGTAAGTGCACTCTGTAGACCGTTCAGAAAATTGAATGAAAGGGAAAAATCGTCATTTCCAACTCCCAGCGGTAAATATTGTGAACATTTTGGCTGATTTTTTAAAAACCACCTTATGGATATGTACAGATCATAGAAAAATGTGGTATAGTCTCTTGTTTTAAAAGCACCACAAGCTTATTTGGCAATTATACCTCAATTATAAGCATTTTTGCATCTCATTCAATAATTTGCTATGACATAATTTTAACAGCTGGATAATATTCCAGGGCATGAACTAAGTATTTAATCAATCTCTTATAAACAGACCCTGATGTTGTTTCCAGGTTTCTGCTACATAGACATCTGTCTGTGTCTCTCTGATTATTTCCTGGCATGCTTTTTCTAAGCGAGATGGTTGGGCCAAAGAGTTATGAACATTTTCAAAGTTCTTGACACATAGTATAGATCATTTTTCCAAAATATAGCGGCAGCTCACATTTCTTTCACGAGTATATGAGACTGCCCTCTTCACAGCACTTGCCCCAAGCCTGAGCATCGTTGTTGTTTTCATTGTTTTTTAATCTTTGCCTATTTCAAAGGTGGAAAATAGTGTGTTGTTTTAGCTTATTTCTCCCTGATTACTAGTGATGTTAAACATTTTTTCTGATGTTTTATTATTCTGTAGAAAATTTGGAAATCACAACTCTGAAACAGCATAGTCTAATGTATGGAAATTTAAACTTACAACGCAAAAATATTCACAATAGGGAAATATGTGTATTACTTTATATGACTATATACCACTACAAAGTACTCTACGATAATCTCTGTCACTGTAAAGAATCATAAAATATTTAAAACTGCAACTGATACAGAGAACATGTAGGATACAACAAAAATGTGACCCTTCCTGTTTAAAATGTACTCCCCCTGCCTGGGACGAAAGCTCTGGTCCTATTTTTCTGCTCATTCTTAGGTATTAGTCTCACAATCACGAACATAGGCTCAATTTGCTAATTAGATTTCCCAGAACCAGAGAATAATCACAAATTCCCAAGTTGATTTAGGGTTAAATCTTCCCCTCCTCCAGCTAGCCGGGCTCCAGGGGATCCGGGCCAGGGAGTGATCTCTATACTCTTCTTCCTCAACTTTCCTCTCTACTTGCTAAGGAAGTGGCTTCTGGTCTTCTCAGAGAGTTACACAGGACGGGGGACAGGGACAGTTCTTACTTGTCTAATACTGTCATGAGAAGGTTTTTCAAACTCGGGGGATCTGGTGAGTACTTAGGCCTAATTCCTTCATGAGCACATTCAGGGATTTATCAGACATTCCCCTGCTGGGATCCACCAACTATAGCTCCTCAGAGAGAAGGGAAATCATGTTCCTCCAGCTGCTGCTCCCTTGCCCACACTCCTGGCTTCTCAGTGGTCTCTTCAGCACGGAACTCTCTCTCTTGGAGTCCCCTCCTGGCTGTCCCGCCTGGCTGTCCTCTTGCACAGTGCCAGAGGGCATCTCTCTCTCAGTTGACCTGCCTCTAGCTCATAAGAAATGTAATGCAGACTATTCACCCTGTTCTTGGAGGCAGTACAGTGATTTCCCAAATGCAGCCTTTGACGGTCTCTCTCTGTCTCTGCTGGTGACTATTTACAGGTAGCCATATCCTCTAATTTTAAAATTCCTTAGTCATGTGGAAGAAATTAAACCCCATGCTCTGCCGTAACTGCACTATTTCAAATTTACTGAAGACTCTTGGAAAACTGGCCACAATTCCCCACCCTTCCCTGCAGTCACACCCCTTTCTATTATAACCTGGATGCTTCTGCCATCAAGAGGCGAAATTTATTTTCCCTTCCTTGAAAATGGGCTGATCTGGTGACTTGATTTGGCCTATACAATGCAGTAGAGGTAAGGATGTGATTTTTCCAAGCGCAGATATGGAGAGGCCTTGTACACTTGTGCTTGCTCATTTGGATCCCTGCCACTGTCTTGTGAACAAACCTAGCCTAGCCTGCTGGGGAATGAGAGACGGCATGGAGCAAAACTGAGTCGGCTGATTTGTCCCAGACTCATGAGGGAGATCAGACAAGATCAGCAGAACTGATTTGCTGACCCAACAGCTGACCACACGAGTGTAAGTAGGACCATCCTAGACCAGCTAATCCCTGGCCAATCAGCATGGGACCTAAAGGAATGCTTGTTAACTTTCTGAGGGACCTCCATGTTGTTCTCCAGAGTGGCTGCACCAGTTTGCATTCCCACCAACAGTGCAGCAGGGCTCCCCTTTCTCCACATCCTTGCCAACACTTGTTGTTTCTCGTGCCGTTCATTTTTGCCATTCTGACAGGTGTGAGGTGGTATCTCATTGTGGTTTTGGTTTGCATTTCCCCGATGATGAGTGATGTTGAGCATCTTTTCATGTGTCTGTTGGCCACGTGGATGTCTTCCTTGGAAAAATGTCCTTCACTCATTTTTTTTTTTTGAGAGAGAGCATGCATAAACATGTGCAAGAACAGGAGAGGGACAGAGGGAGAGGGAGAGAGAGAATCTCAAGCAGGCTCCACACCTAGCATGGGGCCTAATGCAGGGCTCAATCCCATGACCCTGGGATCATGACCTGAACTGAAATCAAGAGTCAGTCTTTTAAGGGATGAAGCTATCCAGGTGCCCCAGCCATTTTTAACAGGGTTATTATTGTTGTTTTGTTGTTGAGTTGAGTTCCTCATATATCTTGAATACTAACCCTTTATCAGATTTACGGCTTACAAATATTCTCCCCATTCCATAGGTTGTCTGTCCACTCTGTTGATTGTTTCCTTTGCTGTGCAGAAGCTTCAGTTAGTTGCACTCCCACTGTTGTCTATTTTTGGTTTGGTGATTTAGGGGTCATATCTAAAAAATCATTGCTCAGACCACTGTTAAGAAGGCTTTTCCCAATATTTTCTTCTGGGAGTTTATGATTTCAGGTCTTAAATTTAAGTGTTTAATCCATTTTGCGTTGATTTTTGTACATGAGATGAGATAGGGGTCTAATTTCTTCTGCATGTGAATATGCAGTTTTCCCAACACCATTTATTGAAGAAATTATCCTTTCCCCATTACGTGTTCATGGTACCCTTGTCAAAGATCAGTGGACCATACGTTTGTGGATTTATTTCTGTGTTCTATTCTGTTCCATTGATCTATGCATCTGTTTTTTAATGTCATGCCATACTATTTTGATTATTGTAGCTTTGTAATATATTTTTAAATAGTTAGTATGATGCATCCAGCTTTGTTCTTCTTTCTCAAGATTGCTTTAGCTATTCAGGGCCTTTTGTGGTTCCATATGAATTTTAGTAATTTGTTTTTTCTATTTTTGTGAAAAATGCCTTTGAATTTTGATAGGGATTGTACTGAATCTGTAGATTGAATCTTTGGGATTTCACAGGTATTACATTATGGTGCCTTGGTCAAAGCTTCCAACTTAACATGCTGCTGTGTATCTAGAAATGCATCTGTAAGTTTCACTTTACCTTTTGCTTATTGCAGTAACATTTAACTTATAAATGCCAAGGTCTTTGGTGATTTCTGCCTCATTACAGTCATTGTAATTGGCGATTCAGGTGTCTAGAGTGGGCCTTTGGAACACCGGGCAAAGCTACCCACTCATTGTGATGCCAAGAATCAACCTAAGAAGCAAGTGTTGCCCTTTTCAAAGTATTTCACACCCAGTATCTCAGCTATGAGAAAAACACTCTATGATGTATGCAGAGCAGTTATTGATACACTCATTTAATAGATGAGAAAACTGGGGCATAAAGAGATGAATCAAATTGGCCAAAGTCAAATTGTAGGTCCAGAGCCCAAGGCTCCTGACTTCTGCCCAGATTGTTTCTTGTTTCCCCTCTCATATCACCCCTGTGCCAATTCCAGCTTTCTAGGTCAAGGACTTTGTGACCTTGTAATCTCTTAAGAGAACATAATCAATGATATAGACAGGTGCTTGGCTTGGGGCTTTCTTTAAGAGGTCTGGGCTAACCCTTGATTTAAAATCTCTCAAAGGCAAGGACCAGACATTCTCCTCAATAAACAGTAAACAAGCTGACTATAAAAGGAAAATTACAGTCACATGGGGTTATGCAGCCTATTTATTTGAATTTCAGTTATTGTTACGAGAATTTATGGTATATTTATCATCATGAAAAGCATTTATCTTCGGGCAACTAAAGCAATAAGCAAGGCGTAGCATTTAATTTTACCCACAACATTTCCTTTAATCCAATCTGACACCACAAAAAAGAATCCGTTAGGATTTACTGGCTCAGGATAATCCCTAATTCTCAGATGGCAGCTGCCAGAGAAGCTAATTAATTCAGATTGACTGCTGGGTTTCATTTTTATTTGGAATTTTTTTTTTTAAATGAATGAGGGTAGCAGATCAATAGCATATGTACAGCCTGGACTCAAATTCTAAGATGTTTGCCAGCTGGGTTCTGTGCCCTTCTGAGGCTACATCCACAGAGGGAAGCTTCTGGGAGGATAGTGCCTTTCAAATATTAGCAAAAGCTGTCTGGGCTGGGTTCGAGAGCAGGGCAACTGGGGAAAGTCTGAACACTGAATTCAGGTAAGTCTGATCTCATTCTGTCCCGTAAGGTGTGACTGTGGGCAAGCTGATTCACCTTCTGAGCTTGTGTTTCCTTATCTATAAAATGGGCATAATACTGCCTACCACACAGGCTGTTAAAGGGAATTAAATTGCATAGAATGTGATCACTGGGTGGTAAGAGCTTTACATACAACAGGCCCTGTTTACACCAGGTCTTCATCGTGTAGTGTTGTCTTCTAGAAAAGATTCATCCTTTCGTTCATCTGTTAAACTAATATTTACTGAGCACCTATAGTGAATGGGCTGTGGTGCTGGGTGTTGAGGACCTGGGAACAAGATAGACCAAATCCTGGCCATGATGGTTTTTACATTCTCACTGGGGGAGACAGTGTACAAGTAAACAAAATCTTAGAAGAAATGAATAAGGTTGATAAGCTGGAAAGTGAGGAGTGAGATCTTGTGGCCAAGGAAGGCTCAGGGAACATTGGGTTGAGACTGGAATGAGGGGAAGGGACCAGTCTTGGGAAGTGCTGAGAGGAGTGGGTACCCAGGTCTTGGGGGGGGGTGAGCATGGTGTGTGGCTGCAATGCAGGAGGGAGGGAGACAGGACCCACAGAACCTGGAGATGAGGTTGGGGGTGGGTAGGGGCCAGATCATGCGGGACCTTCTAATTAGGGGTTGGCAAACTTTTTCTGTGAAGGGGCCAGGTAATAAATACTGAAGGCCATGTGGGTCATATGGGCTCTGTCGCAGCTACTCGATTCTGCTGCTGTAGCTGAAAACAGCCATAGGCAATATGTAAAGATTGGAGGTGGCTGCATTCCAATAAAACTTTGTTGATAAAAACAGATGGCAAGTAGGATTTGACCCACAGGCTGTAGTTTGCCAGCCCTTAGTTTAAATCATGGTGATGAGTTTGAAGTTTATTCCAGGTACAATGTGTTGCCATTAGAAGGCATCAAGCAGGAGTGTGATGTGGTCTGACCCGTGTTTATGACTTCCATCTGAGGCTTCATATCAATAATATGCTGAATTATAGCAAGGCCCCCAGGTGCTCCACACAGAATCCCCAGGAACATCCAAAGCCAGCTGATAAGAAGACTTAGAAGAAGAAAGGAAGAGGAGCAGGAGAATAAGAAGGTATGGAGAATGGAGAGGAAAGAAAGAGGAAGAACACAAAAAAATGCACCTTCGTTGTATTGGGTAAGAAAGGCTTTGGGTCTGGCTTCCTTCTCTCATGGTTACACCCATGAGACACCTAGTGTGGTGAGTTGTGGTATTTTGTTTATCACTGCTCTAAGGTATTCCATTGTGTGAACAATTTATTTATACATTTCCTGTTGCATACATAACAGGGAGGACTTGGGTAACCAGGAGCCCTCAAGGGTTTGATTTGGGTGTTGGCACAGCTCTGGGTCACATCTGCTGCTGGCTGGCTCTGGGGTCTCTGGAGACCCCGTGAGTTCTGCAGGTCCCAGCAGGCACAGAGAGCAGGCATGAGTCCAGGCCACAAGCCCTGGCCCAAGCCCCACTCTTTGAACCTGAGCTGATTTCAGATAAATAAACATCAACAACCCAGATTTGTGCCCGGAAGTGTGCACAGGGGGAGGTAGTGATGGGAGGGGGGGCTTTCAGTGTTTGGTACCTTTGTCCCCACCGGGCTGAAGGTTAACAGACCTTGATGATCGTACCTGTTGCAAGAATTTGCTTATTTCCATGAGAGCAGGAAAGCAGCCACTGCCCCGAATTTCCCTTGCACCTCCCTCCTCCCTAGCCCCCTCCCCAGGCCCTAGATGTCCACCAGCCCGTCAGCCTGCCTCAGCTCCCATGCCCCAGCCTTTGCCCCTCTGGCCAACACAGGCCTGGTCCTGGTGGGAGGGAGAGATACCTGGTACTGATGCTCACACCGTGGCTGTAGACCCATGACACCCACTAGTCCCCCAAGGCTGGGGCCACCTCACATTACTGCAGTATTTATAGTGCACTGCGCCAGTGGTTAAGTATTTGGAATATCAATCACATATGTCTCCTCAGGCCTATGTTCTGCTTCAGACTGAGAATTGCTTTGATGGCTAAATTTGATCCTTGATGCAAGAGCTACCAAGAACAAGAGTTATAGTACTCTCAATAGAGACCCTGAGAAGGGCAATAACAGCTGACATCTACTCAGCTCTTACAATGTCCCAGACACGGTTCCAAGCATGTTACGTGTATGAGCTCATACACGTACAACACGTACAACATCACTCTGGGGTAGGTGCTGCAATGATTTCTATTTACAGGTATAGAAACTAAGGTCAATTAAACTGCTCAGGACCACACGGTCAGTCAATGACCAAGCTGGGATTCAAACCCAGGCAGTCTGACTCCAATGTCTAGAAAGAAAAAGACAAGTGAAATTAGTGCACGCATTTGCTTCCTTCTGCGTCTGCTTCCCTGTCATTCCTGGACAGTGGACAGGGACAATTCCTGGACAGTGGAATTGCTGGTGGTGGAAATATGGCCATTAATTCTTTGACATTCCTCCCACAAAGAGGTTGGGGCTATGTCACTTCCCCTGGACCTGGTTGGGCCTATGACTACTTCAAGGAAGGGATGATGGCAGGAGTCCTGCTATGTGACTTCTGAGGCCATGCAGCTCTGCCTCGTCACCTGGGAATGTTCCCTGCTGGGAGCCTTGAGCAGTTGCACTTCTCTGAGACCACAGTCTGAATAGGTCACATGGAAGCACTCTGGTGAGCAGTCTGGCCGGGCCCAGCCGGCCTCCCTCCTCTCCCGGAGCCAGGTTTATGTATGAGGAGGTTATTTCAGGCTTGGGTCCCCCGAGTCGATTGAATCCCCTCCCTCCCCAGCCATTTAAGTCATCCCAACAGAGGCACCAGACATCAACGGGGGAGAGAGAAACACCTGCTGTGACCTTTCCAACATCTTGACTCCCAGATTCCATGAAGAGAATAAACAGGTGGTTGTTTTAGCCTCATAGTTTTAGGGAGGTTTGTCATGAGCAATAGCTAACTGGAAAGCTGCCTGTAGCAGTCAGAGTCCAGAATCAGTGGAAGATGTATATCAAGACATCTTTGCAAGTAATTGCCTAAAATGACTGTGGAGGCTGCTGGACAAGTCCAAAATCCGTAGGGCAGACCATGAGGAGGGGTAGGCAGGAGGTGAGAGTAGGGCGAGAATACAGATTCCAGGGGCGCCTAGGAGGCTCAGTTTGTTAAGCATCTGACTCTTGATTACGGCTCAGCTCTTGATCTCACAGTTTGCGTGTTCGAGCCCTGGATTGGGCTCTGCGCTGACAGCATGGAGCCTACTTGGGATTCTTT
The DNA here is from genome assembly GCF_046562875.1 of Panthera onca. NCBI lineage: Eukaryota > Metazoa > Chordata > Mammalia > Carnivora > Felidae > Panthera > Panthera onca. The sequence goes on along the minus strand of NC_138347.1, from coordinate 134,282,635 downwards.
CCCTCTCCTTCTCTCTCTGTTCCTCCCCAACTTGTGCTTGCTATCTCTCTCTCTCTCTCAAAATAAATAAATAAACTAAAAAAAAAAAGAATACAAATTCCAGGTTGGAATCTCACATAATCATCCCATCTAATACAAGGTGCCCAGAGTCACATGGTGGGGCAGAGAGAACCACTCAGCCAGCATTTGGAGATGGAGAGGGATGGGAAGAATGTGTTCCCCAAAGAGGGCATGCCAGAAGGTAAATAAAGGATAAGGAGAAGGTGGCCAGAGGCTTGAGGGGTGGGAGATGGGGCAGGGAGACATACATGCCAGGAGAAGAATCAGTATCTCTCCAGTGCTGCTGGAACAAAAAGTGTTCCAGGGAGGGTGGTGGGAGCAAGGGGACCTCTCAGGGAGGCCGCTGCCTGCAAAGGCATTTGGACTTTATTCTGAAGGAGACACAAACTACACACTATGTCATAGTATTGTTTGCTTTCAGTGACACATACAGATCTTGCCTTGCCTCATTTCCTCTTATACAACAATGTTGATGAGGAAAATGATCGAGAAATTCAAATGGCGCCAGTAACAATCCATGACGGCGATCACCTCTGCTGTTTCCCACACAGTCTCCAAAATGATAGATTTGATTCTTCATATAAAATATCTCTTGTGCTATTTAAAAGTATGTGGGAAACATGACTCAGAGCAACATCACCCAATATCATAAGAAAAAACAATGATGTCAATGGTGAGAATTCAAAACAACAAGCTGCTTGTCAGCTCTAAATGTTGGGCTCCTCACAGCTCTGTCCTGAGTCTTCTACTTTACCAACACTCTCTCCCAGATGTTCTCATAGACCCTCTAGGCAATAGATGCCATGTATGTATGGTAATGACCCCCAAATTTGTCTTCCCATACTTGACTTTCCCTCCATGCTCCAAATTCATATATCCACATGCCTATTTGACGTCTCCACTTAAGATGCTTAATGGGTTCTCATCCTCAACATGTCCAAAAAAGGAACTCCTAATCTCCCCTAAAATGTGCTCTTTCCCTAGTCTTTCAGGTACTGTTTATTAAGTCAGAATATTGGGAATTATCCTCCACCTCTCCTTTTTTCTCATCCCACTCATCCAACTGCATAGCCATTCTTCATCACCAACATACATCCTGGACGCACCCTCCTCTCTCCTTCTCTATTGCAACCCTCACAATGGAGGCCACCAGTCCCCTTGCCATGAATTACTGCATCTGCATTCTTGTCCCTCTGCTACAAGTCTTGCAACTCTCCACTGTTTCCTCCGTCGAGCAACAAAAAGGATCTTACAACAAAAATGGAATCATACCCTTAAAACCCTTCAATAGCTGTCCAATTGTATTTAGAATAAAACTTACTTCTCTCAGACCTTTGACCTAGAAAGTTCCATATTATCTAGTCCCTTCCTGTCTCTCCAGACTCATCTAGGCCACTCTTCCCTCTGTGTGTCTCCTCTTCTTCCCCAACATACCAAGCTCCCCCTGCCCCAGAACTTTCAAGTGTTTTCTTCTCTCTACAGGAATGCTAGTTCTACCACTCTTTGGGTAAATCCAGTCTTTTCAAAGTCAGAAGGCCTGGCTTTCTGGACACCTGTACCTGACGTAGAATCCCTCCTACCAATTTTTAATGTAACTCATGACTTGTTTCCATAAAACTCCTATTACAACTTGCCATTTATTCATTGGTCAGTTTGCTTATTGCCTGGCCCCTTAATAGAGTTAGCTAGTGTTCTCTTTCCCTAGCACCTGAAACAATGCCTGGCACATACGGGTGCTCAGTAAATAAGTGCAGAATGAATTCAGACCGTATAATGCCTTCTGTTTGTTGCTGATTAGGAAGAACAAGAATCCTGTCACAGCATACATTTATGAAGCACAGTCGCTGATATATTTCTTCCACGAGATGTGTTCCATTTAGGTCAAAGAAACATCAAAAGAGAGAGGGATCCAAAAAATACTTAGGTGAAGAAGACAGAAAAACTCTTGGACAGAGAGTTTCCCTGGGGGGAAGGGGATCTCTGTGTGTGTGACAGTCTTAGTGAGCTGCCCATTTATAAGGGTCTATTGTGGGGTTGCAGCTCAGCCCCGCTTGACTATATAATGCAGCTTAGCCACATTACCTGACACTGGGGGAGCAAGGACCTTACTTGGCCGAGCCCCAGCAACCACACAGTCTTATTTCCAGGATACAAAACCCCATTTCTTCTGGACCCTTGTCCAAGTTCACACTGGGCAGTGGGGGGTGAGATTCACCACAAAGAGGAATGGATTTGAATTCCAAACTCTGGTCATGTGTCTGAGACAGTATCTGTTTTTCAGAAATAAAACACCAATGATGACGAAGAGAGTAGTTTAGGGTAGGGTAGTTTAGGGAAGAGTGGTTCTGTGAGAACAGAACTGATAAGGGCACTGGCAGGACCGAAGCTCATCTCTCTGGGGAAGTCACTTCGCCTCTCTGGGCCACACCTTCCTCATCTGGAAGCTATTGTTGCCAAACTTCCCTTTTTAAATATTCACAGTTTTAAAAACTGAGGTATAATTTCCATTTGCTTCTTCCCCATGGTAGCCCCTGAGGCACCTCTGTGGAACCCAAAGGCTCCTGCAGCTGGTGGTTCCAGCCCACCCTCTGTGCGGTCCTTCTGTCTACCTGAGGGTCCCTGGTGCTCCCTTCTCTAGCCACAGCTACGGGGACAACTGGAGAAGCTTTCTCACTCACCTGAGCCAACACCAAGATTTTCTGAACTTGGGAAAGTTCCAGGATAGAAATGAACATTTACTAATGATTTATGACAAATTATGGGGAATATATATATCACAGAAATTTATGACAAATTAACAGTGATTATAAATATTCATATACTCTCACTTATAAATCCACTCAATTTCCCCCAAACTTCCAATTTTTCCAGTGAAAATCACTGGGCAACTTTAAATGCCTTGTATAATTATTGGCAGAATTAATTCATATAATTGTCCTTATACAATCAAGATATTCCCCAGACTCTTGCTATTCAAATGTGATCTTTGAACACACAGCATAGGCATGACCTGGCAACTTGATATAAATGCAGAATCTCCATCCCCATAACCATATTTACATTTTGTTTTTTGAGGTTTTTTTTCCCCCTAAATACCTCTCTCTCTCTTACTATCTTTACGAACACTCTGTACTCCAGTCTAGGTCAATTTTTGTACAGGTTCTTTTTTGGAGAATACTTGATATGTTACAGATGGAAAACCATTTTGTGCTGCTGGTAAAAACATTCCAATAAAAATAAATCTATATGTTTGTTTTAGTAAGGTGAATTTTTATGAGCGTTTTCTAGCTATATTTTACTGGTCAACATCATCAGCCTTTTTCTGCTATATTCAAAAGCTGATCTTAATTTTTCTATATATAAGATACAGCTCATGCTTCTGAGAGTTATTTTAATAGTAAATATAATTTACACGGTAGGAAGATATGTATACATGCTAATAAAGGTATATAGATTTCTATTTTTTAGACCAAAATTTCTACTTCTTATTTAAGTGAGGTAGCCAACAATATTACATCATTTTCAGAAATTTTATTACTAGTAAAAATATGTTGTTAAAATTCCTAAATGAAGATGGGTGCAAAATTCAAGAACTGAAGTTCACCACACCATATGCCATTTCTACTGCTGCTGCCTAGGTGCTGGGTTCAGAGCAACCAGGATGGAAAACATCTGAATATATATGACACATGACATTACTTTGACTGGTACATTTCAAATTGCTGACCTATAGGTACTGAGGAGTCATTTCCAGAAAAGATACAATTGCTGGTAGGCATCATCCCAAAATTAAACTGAATTGTAAGAACAGAGGTGAAAAGGAATTGAATTTCTAACCAGAGTTCCCAGCGTCTGGTCTCACATCTGACCCTGGCTGGTTCTGTGGCCTTGAAAAGTCTTGTAACATCTCTCGCCTCAGTTTCTGCATTTTGAAAAAATATATTGGATTTGATGAACACAGGAGCCGTTACCAGATCCGAAATATTATTGTGCCATCTAGTTCCTTTACCCCAGCCCAAAGGAGACACGTTCTCATCCCTGATATGTTCCTACAGAGATTAAAAAATTCCAAGATGTGAGTCTCATGAGCTCCCCTAAATCTTGAGAACATGGCCTCGATTTGCCTTTTTCATTTAATCAGCATTCATATTATATTCACATGAATATTCATGTTCATCGTGAATGCCATGAGCCAACAGCAGATGTGGGAGGAAAATTGCAAGAAGATTCTCCACCCCAAACCCACCCCAATCAGGGCAATTCTTTTCCTTCTCCTATATGTCTCTGCAAATTAAGTGGAGATTCTGGTGATAATGCTCTTTATATTGAAGGTAATTTTGAAGTAAATTGGAAGAGTAAACCAGCAGCCCTGCAAAGCAGCAGTGGCTGGGTAACTAGGAGCACCATCATGGCTCACCAGCACCCCCGTGCTGGACCACTGCCCCAGCCAATAATGATGCAGCCATTCTGGAGACAGGGGCTGCCGAGAAATTTCTGTATGACGGGCCACGATGCTGTTGTTGTTGTCGAATGTGAATTAGTCTTCAGGGGTGATATTAACTCTCCCCTTGGCTGCAGGCTTCACTACTCCCTCTTGCCTTCCCATCTATTTTATGCATTTATACCGCCAGCCTGGCTTCCGGCTTCTGGCCACACCGATATTCACAGCTTTGCCTTGTTTCCCTCTCCCGATCGTCATTTATCCCACCATCACACTTCTCTTTAATATTTCTGATTGACATTTAGCCTGACTCACGAAGCTGGGACTGACTCACTGTAACTTTTCCCAGTGGGTGCCTTGTCAAACCTGCACGCGGCAGGCCTGGCCCGCCTTGCATTTGAACTCTGTCCTCCCTGTGTTCGTTCTGCTGAATTTTTCCTTATGAATGTAACGTCTGCTGATACAGGTCCCCTTTTACTAAAGCGTACTTCTTAAACTAGTCAGATCTGTCTTTCCCAGTTGCTAACGACCACATCCAGTTTGTTTTCATTCGTAGGGCCAATAAATGTTTGTATATCAGCCATTAAAATACCATCAAGTGCAGTGCACTCCGGTTAACCATGTCTGCGGAAGTAACAGAAGTATGTATATTCCGAAAGTAACTTACATCTAGCTCGTGACATAATCAGTTACCTAATAATGCACACATGTTTTCGGACTCATGCACACGGCTACTTCATAGTCAAACTGATTTCCTCTCAGGTCAGCCCTTCTTTTGGCATTCTGGCAATAGACACCAAACTAAGTCTACATACATTTAACTGTGAATTATCACTGAATGAAATGATTGTTATGAAGTCTGAAGTCCCCCAGACCAACTCGTGGGCTGAGTCTGATATACAGACTCCAAAGCTATGACCCTTTGACAGTGGTATGGTCTGAAGCAGGAATCACACGGGAGAGCCTCCTGCCCTGGGCCTCCCCTCCGGCCCCCTTACTCAGGCACCATTAATCGATCAATGTCTCAAAAAGAGCCTTGATCAATTGGCAATATTTGCCTGGGCATTTGTTTTCAGAGAGGGGTAACTTCTGTTCACCACTTCTTTTCTGTATTGTAATTTATCCAAAGAGTCCACACTACACTAAATTCATAAGCATTTGCGATATCAGCTTGTGTGCTAAGATACCCATTCCTGCTCGTGTGCTAGGAAGCCTGCTAACAGACATACTCCATTGTCGCAGGGAGTCCCCGTTCACGGAGAGACAAAGAGAACACACACAAGCATGGACATGCACCCAGCCATGGTGACCACGCTAGTTTCTCATTCATAGACAGGAACAGAGCACTATGGCCCTCCTAACAATCGATGGAAGAACGTAGTACAAAAGAGAAGGTCCGCAATAAATAAACAGAACAGCTGACCACAGAAGAAATAACACAGGGAAAATAAGAGCACTTATTGGACAATAACCATCACAAAACAAGAACAGATTGCCATAAAGAAGAAACAACCATCAGAAAATAACAAAGTGTTTGGAAGTAAAAAAAAAAAAAAAAATTAAAGCCAACATCACACGGATCAATCTAATACCCAGACAAAAAAGAGCCAAGAAAGACACGGAACAAACGTGCAAAGAGATGAATAAAATGAAGGAAAATAATGAAATGAGGATTGTTTCAAAGAATGTAGCATCCACCTCGAATAGGAATTCTGGAAAGAAAGGACAGGCAAAATGCAGAAGTTATAATTCTATAAATAGCAGGGGAAAATGTCCAGAGTTGAAGACGCACGAGTCACACACAGATTTCACAATGGAAGGGCCCATCAGGTATCAAGCAGGGCACTGAACACTACCTCACAGGCTGGAGACCCTCACCTCTCCTCCCTAACTGCTCACCTGTCCAGGATGTCTCTCCGGCATCTCAACTTAGATGTGAGTTTTCTCTTCCAAACCTGCTGCTCCTCTCGTCTCCTCCCTCTCAGGTAAAGGCTCACCATTCACCTAGTTGCCCCAATAAAAACCCGAGGCATTGCTGATTTCGTTTTCTCTGCTGCCACATCCAATTAAGACCCCGATATGACCACGTCTCTCCCTGTCTACTGTTACACTCTGTTCCCAACCATCACTGCCTCCCTGGTTTACAGCAACACCTGTCTCTACTCTTGACCCTCTCATGCTTCATACACAGCCAGAGCAATCTTCTAAAATACAAATCAGATCACAGTATTCCCTAACTGACCTAGAATAAGATCCAAGATCCTCACAGGCTCTGCAGAGTCTGCTCCTCTTTGCCCCTTATTTTCTGCAGCTTTCAGCTCTGCTAACCCTCCAGTCATCCTGACTTATTTCTATCCCCAAACACTGTGAGTCCATTCCTGCCTTGGTCCTTTGGGGGCATGCTCCCTTTACTGTAATGTTCTTTTCCAGATCAACCCAGGGCTTCACTCAACTCATTCTGCTTCAACTTATTATTCTCCCATTCCTGTTCTATTTTCTTCTTAGAACGTATCAGTATCTACAGGGATCTCATCTACTTGTTTATATTTTATTGACTATTTCCCACACCAGAATGTAACCTCCTCGAGAATGGGGGACTTACTGCTCTATTTCTGGCTCCTAGGCTTTCCTGAAATCAATATCTACAATAAGTATTTGTTGAATGAATGAGTAAACTCATATATATCACAACATTTCAGAACACCAAAAATAAAGAATAGATCCATAAGTTCCCAAGAAAATGGAGCCCGTTACCTACAAATGAGTAAGAACCAGAATGGTATGCCTTCTCATAAGCAATAATGACACTAGAAGAAAATACAGTGATACTTCAAAGTTCTGAGAGAAATGGTTTAGAGCCTAGAATTAGACACCCGGTCAAACCTGCAATCAAATATGGGAGCAAGGTCAAGAATTTTTTAACATGGCAAGACTCAGAAAATCTGCCTTCCCTAAACACTCTCTGAAAGAATTACTCACGGGTATCCTCAGCGAAAAGCAAAGACAACTGATCCCCAAACAAAACATAGGATCCAGGAAAGAGCAATATATAGTAAAACTAAGTCAGCACTGTAATAAATAAAATAAACCTCAGAATTAAATCTGTGCAGTGGGCCGGGAAGGCAATTAGTCCAAATTAAAAACAAGAAATAAGAGGACTCGGAGGGGGAAAAAATGTCTTCAGAAGAAAATAATCTGTAAAAAAATTATATAATTAAGACACCAAAAGGATTTTACTGATAAAGGAAAAGTATGAAATAATACCATGTTCCCTCTTTGCACTCCTATTCCCAATTGTTTTTCTCCTGGTTTTTACATTCCAATCTCTTTTTAAAAATATAACATCAACTTTATTGAAATATAGCTTATATACAAAAAATATACAGATTTCCAATACACAGTTCGAAGAGTTTTGACAAATGTCTGGTACATTGTAAATGTGACCAGTATAATTGCAATCAATCTAGATGTAGATTTACATCCATGTTACATCCACATCCCTCCAGAAATTTCCTTTGCAGGCAACCCCCTCCTCAACCCCTTCTATTACAGAGTCCTGGCTTTGCCCATTCTAGAACTCCTTATGAATGGAATCATACAGTAAGCACTCTTCAGTGTCTGGATTTATTCACTCAGCATGAAGTTTTTTTCCAGTCATCATGTCTGTGGCAGGTACCAGAAGTCTGTTCTTATAGTTGAGAAGTACTGAATCTCATGAATCATGGTCTCACTTTTGTTTGTCCATTTTCTTGTTGATGATCGTTTGGGTGGTTTAAAGTTTTTGAATATTATGAATAAAGCTGCTGTCAACAAAATTCTACAAGTCTTAAGAAGGATATAAGTTTTGATTACTCTGCAGAAACTCTGGGATTGGAATTGCTGGTCCATAAGTTAAGTATAGATTTAACTATATCAAAAAAACGCCCAACTGTTTTCCAAAACAGGTGCACCTATTTCAACAAATAGGTGTACATTTCAAAAATAATGTATGAAAATTAGAGTTGTCCCATATGGTCAACATGCAGGATTGTCAATATTTTTAATTTTAGCCATTTTAGTGGGTGTATGGTGGTATCTCATCGTGGTTTTGATTTGAATTTCCCTTATGACTAATGATACTGAATATCTTTTCATGAGCTTTTTGGCCATTATATCTTCTTTTGTCAATATTCCCTTAGCCATGATTTTTGTTACATTGCTTGCTTTCTGACTTCTGAGTTGTAAAAGTCTTTTACATGTTCTGAAAATCACGGTTTTTTCAAAAAGTATAGGGTCCCAAATGTTTATCCCAGACTGACTTTTAATAATAGCATCTCAGAAAAAAGCAGAAGCTAATTTTAAAGTCAGATTTATCACGTTTTTGCATGTGATTTTGCCAATTGTTTTCTATTTGCCCCATCTATTTATCCTTTTCCCTTTTTCTTCTTTTTCTTTTGAGTATTTATTATTCTAATTCACCTCATCTGTTGAATTATTAGCTATAATTCTTTGTTTTGTTATTCTACTGGTTTCCTAATGTGTACAGTATATGTCATTATTTATAATACTACAGTTTTAAGTGGTTTTATATCACTTTACATACAGCATAAGAACCTTACAGTAATATACTTCTATTTCTCACCCCTAGGATCATGTGCTATTGTTGTTAAACATTTTACATTTACATAAGCTGCATCATTTTTAAATAGCCAATGATCTTTTTAAAGATATTTTAAAAAGAAGAAAAAATCTTATACATTTATAGGTGTAGTTACCATTTCCAAAACTCCTCATTCTTTGTGCAGATCCATATTTCTATCTGCTATCATTCTTCTCTTCCTGAGGACTTTCTAAAACAGTAATGTAGTCTGGGTCTGTTGGTAATGAATTGTTTTAGCTTTTGTCCATATGAAAACAATTTATTTTGCCTTATTTGGAAGATATTTTTGCTGGGCATAGACATCTAGGGAGACAGCTACTTTTCTTTCAGCCAGTCCTTTAAAGACTTCTGTCACCTGCAAAATCTGCCAGCATCCTCGTTTTCATGCTTCTGCATACAATGTGTCTTTTTCTCTCCGATTGCTTTTAAGACTTTCCTCTTTATCACTATGGGCTTTGAGCAATTCGAGATTGATGTGCCATAGCGTAGTCTTCCTCAGATGTCTTGTGCTTGGGTGTTGAGACTCCTGCATTTCCGGGATGTAAAAGTGTCTGTAGAAAGTGTAGAAACTATTTCACCATATTTTCTTTTCCTTTCTTTCCTTCTTTCTTTCTTTCTCTTTCTTTCTTTCTTTCTTTCTTTCTTTCTTTCTTTCTTTCTTTCTTTCTCTTCCTTCCTTCCTTCCTTCCTTCCTTTCTTTCTTTCTTTCTTTCTTTCTTTCTTTCTTTCTTTCTTTTCTCTTCTTTCTTTTCTTTCTTTGTCTTTCTTTCTTTGTCTTTCTTTCTTTTATTTTTCTTCCCACTTTTTCCTCTCCTTTGGGCACTCAAGTTACGCACATAGGAAGCCACCTGAAGTGGCCCCACAGCTCACTGATGCTCTGTTCATCTGTTTTGTTTTGCTTTCTTGTTCTTTTTTTTTTTCCTTCTGTGTGTTTTATTTTTGAAAGTCTTTATTATGCTGGCTTCAAGGGCACTAATTTTTTTTCTTTTGTGAGGTCTACTCTGCTGTTAGTCCCATCCATTGTAGCTTTCACTCACACGCTGATGTTCCCATCTCTAGAAGTCAAATTTTGGTCTTTTCTACACCATCCACGCAACCACTTCACTTTTTGGACATAAGGAATACAGCTGTAATAAGTGTTTTAACACTTTTGTATGCTAATTCTAACATCTGTGCCAGTTCTGGGTTTTAATTCGTGGATTTTTCTCCACACATAGGTTGTAATTTTCTGCTTCTTTACATGCCAGGTCACTCTTTTTTGGGTACCAGACGTTGCAAATTTTACTTTTTGGGGTCCTAAATATTTGTGTATTCCAGTAAATATTCCTGAGCTTTGTTCAGGCATGTAGTTCACTTGCTGGAAAAGCTTGATTTTTTTAGGCTTTGCTTTTCTTAAAATTTGTAGGTGGGACCAGAGCAATGTCTATTCTGGAGGGAATTATTTCCCACTCCTGAGGCAAGACGCTTCTGAGTACTCTCCTTGGGGTCCTGTGAATTATGTGGATTTCTGGTCCAGCTGGTGGCCGGGCACACTGTTGTGGGCCCTGTGTGAACACTGCATGAGCACTGTTTCCCTTTGTGTGGACAGCTGCTCCCACAGGAGTAAGATTTACTCCTTACTCCCAAGGAGTAAGATTTAGTTTTGGGATAACAGCTTTTACTCTGTTTGTATATAAAGCATTTACTCTGTTTGTATACAAAAAATTGTATATACAATTTTATATACATATTAGAGACGCATACAGTACATAAATAGCTGGATGGATCTACATTTATATGTGTGGTCTTAAAACTTCATGGGGGAGAGTGACTATGGAAAAAATGTCTAAAATGACTCGTTAGGGGGTTGATGATCTGGCAAGGTTGAGAAATGCTGTTCTAATGACTGAGTGGTTCTCTCTCCTGCCTCAGGGAGTGTCTCCATTTGTGCTGATGAGCACTCTGACGAACACTGGTCCCCGGTAGCTCTGTTCTCTGTCCGTGCAGCTCTCTCCTCTCCAGCACCCTGTCCCGCAAACTGTACCCATCTTGGTCTCCCAGGTTCTCAGCCCCACTTCCTTGACTCAGGGGTGCTTCTAGCCTCTGCCTCGCTTTCCCCTCCTGGCACAGGGCCTGGAAGCTCTCTCAAGGTAATCACTTAGGGAAATCGCAGGGCTCACCTCATCTGCCTACTTCCTCCAAGGGATCACTCTCTTTCTATGCCTGAGGTCTAGTGTCCAAAATCCATTGTTTTCTGGGTTTTGGTTGTTTTATGCAGGAAGGCAGGTCTGCTCCCCATTACTCTGTCTTGGTTGGCAGTGGAAGTTAGCTCTATTCACCTTGAACGGCACAGGTTCTGTGGCCTGGGGTCCCAACCGTCTACTTCTAGGCAGGTTTAGTTATACTATTCCCATAACAAATTAATTCTTACGAAATTATAACATGATAAAGGCTGGTTATTTAATTTTAGAACCAATCTCAGAGGAAGCATGGGAAGTTTATAGTTACGGGACAGAATATGATGTTACCCAGAAACAAGTTATATATGTGACAAGTATGGGCGTGGTGGTCAGCAAGGGTGGGCGTCAATGGAGGGAAACAGTGGAGAACTCTAATTTCCTGACCTAACACGGCAGTGGATCAAAGTACGATAGTCAATAATTGATGTATCAAGAAACGGTTTAAAATACACTACTTAACGCCATAATGGTACACCAGCAGCACGAAAACGAAAATGTTCCTGACAGGGCTTGGGAATGAAGGGAAAGCAAAGAGAAGGAGCAGTGAAGGGAGCCATATTTTTCCTTTTCCTTTGTGTAGAGTCACAGATCTCTTAAGGTTGATAAAGAAGCAGCGGAGGGATGAGCCTCTTCTCTATCGCTGCCCCACCAGCCACATGTGGCAGTGGAGTTACTGAAATGCGGCTAGTGTGACTGAGGAAGCAAATTTTTTATTTCACTAAGTTCTTATTAATTAAAATGTAAATTTATGGCCACACGCGGTTAGTGGCTATTGTATTCGATAGCACAGATAGAGATGTTTCCATTATCATAGAAAGTTCTATTGGACACCGTTGGTCTAGAGTTTGGGAGGCAATTACCAGAAGAATCAAAACCAGAAATGATTAAGCATGATAAATTCTTGGCGCTGAGGCCAGGGGGAAATGGAAGGAGAGTTTTACTCTCATATTAGACCTTTTAATACTTTGAATATTCATTATCTATATCATATCTCACTATATGTCCAGAACGCTCATCTCAACCTATAATCTCAAGCCACAACAATCCATTCCCAAAGGACTTTTGTGATTTTGGGTTTAGAGTAAAAAATATTTTTAGAGGGAAGACATTTGTTGTTATAAATTTTAACAGTCATATTTCACCTAAGTTGTTAATTTCTATTTTCCACCTAACATCTGCGGCTTTGATAAAATGCAAAAGTATTGTAGTTCATGAAATTGAACTGCTGTTCATCACTTTCCAGGCCACAGCTTTACTTTAAATATTCGATTCTTTGGTTTCTGCGGCCCCTAAAGAGAGTTTTACCTTTTCTTGACAGTAAAAGTGGGAACTTATCAGAGAGAGGATGGCATTTGTTGGCAACATGTGAACATCTCCGCCTGGAGGAGGACTGGCCAAACCACTCCCGTGGGGAGCAGGAGATAGGCCGTGTGGGCGGCACATGCACTTTTTAATTCACATTCTTTAGCATTTGACCTTTTTAGTAACAGGGAGCATACATTTCTCTACAATTAAGTAAAACTAATAAAAGGTAGATTCGATATAATAAAAGTAAATATTGGGCACTAGCTTTTTAGGAAACCAAGACCAAAATCCCTGACAAGGCCCTCCACCACTCATTCCACACCTCCCCCCTCTCATCGTCTGCACCCCAGTCTCACTATCCTTCTCTGGGTCCTCAGGCATGTCACCCTCCCTCCCATCACCGGCTTTGGCAACACGCTGGGTTCTCTCCCTAAATTGTCTGAATTTCACCCTCTCCTGACAATTTTTGCCTCCAGGTCTCAGCTAAAATACAACTCTCTCAGAGAATCTTCTGTGGCAGCTTGCATATTCCAAAGGTGATCTTAGTATCTCCTGGCCTATATCCTCTTCTGCAAGACAACCTTGCCGCTTCCCTAGCAAGAGAGGGAGTTGATTTCTCCACCCACTTGAACCTGGGCAGACTTAGTGACATACTTGAATAATATAATGCAGCAGAAGTAACATTCTGGGACTTCTGAGGCTAGGCACAAGAAGTCTCAAGAAGACCAACAGCTTCTAGATAGGTCTTCTGGAACACAGACTCTTGGAACCTAGTGCCCTGCTATAGGAAGTCCAAGTCACATGGAGAGATGATATGCAGATGCTTTGGCTGACAGCCCAGCCATGTGAGGGTGCCAACTTGCAAGACGGCACGTGTAGCCAGTCAGATGACTGCAGTCCCAGCTGACATCTGCCAGTGACTGCATTATAGACCCCAAGCAAGAACCACCGAAGTGAGCCCAGCCAACCCAAGACATAAGGACTGTTTTAAGTTCTCAGGGTTGAGTTTCAGAGCAATAGATACTCAGTCCATCTTCCAAGGAGGGTGAGGCCTCTGTATACTCTCATGGCTCTACCTTTCAAGAATCACTACCGATGATCATACAGCAAGTCCGCTGTGAGCCAGGCACCTTACACACACCGTCTTATTCAGTCCTCACAAGAATCCTGTGAGGGAAGGAAGCATTTTTTTAATCCTTCAATTACAGAAGCAAGAGAGTCTGAGCACACTTCCTCTCAGTACTCAGCTAGGATGTGAGCCCAGGTAGCCCCTCCATTGCCCTCGCCATGGTTTGTAATTGTACCTTCTCTTTGTAATTATTTAATGTCTCCTTCTCAAAACCACATTGTGAGTTCCATGTGGGTTGGGACCATGTCTGCTCTTGTTCATGGTGGCCCCTGGTGTCCAAAATGTGTGCTCGGTGAAATCAGAGCAAATCTCAGTGGTTTCTAGGGAGCTCGTGTTCAGAGTGAAAGAGAAATAAAATTACCTCCTTGCTTATGACATAGTGCTCACCTTGTAGTTAAGGATGAAATATATATTTGGAATTCAGAAGAGTACAGATGGAGGTTGGGGAACACAGGCTTCAGGGCAGGCAGCTCTGGGCTCAAATCCTAACTTGAGCAGTCTGTGACCTTGGCCAAAGTCATCATCTCTTCACCTATAACATTGGTTAAGTATCTTGCCAGTTGTTGAGAGGATAAAATGACATATGCAAAGTCCCTAAATACAGTCCTTGCTTGGCACACAGCCCCAACAAAGGGTCCCACTGTCAAACGTAACAAACAGAAAATTCTTCCAATTCATGGTAAATGTCAGGTCTGTTCAGATCAAAGCCTAGCTTGGGTAGGAGCTCCTACTGAAGACGGTAAAGAGAAATCTAGCGGGGCTTTCTCACTCAGTGGGTGGGTACAAGGGAGTGATGCTCTTGAGGTCAATTTTGCATTTATGTCATTTCAACCTTTGATTAAAGATTCAACGCAAAGTATCCAATGTACCAGGTGAGGCCGCATGACGAAGGCTGCAAGCCGGATGACTCTCCCCGTCCAGCCCCACCTCCGTGCAGGTGGAGAGCATCCTCCCGAGGATGCAGGCCACCCAGCTGGGGAGGGACTCCACCTGGCCCAGACTCCCAGGCCACACCCCTGCCCTGAGACGGAGGAGGTGAGCATTTGGGGTTTAGAGGCCTTCTTTCCCACCGTTCAGAAGCTGTAGCTGCTAGAAGCAGAAAAGAGACCAATACTTGCAACGGCTCAGGTATCAGAGAGGATCCACCTCACAAGCAGATGCCTCGGGATTTATTCCGTGGACAGGTCATCCACACGACTGCTGGAAACCTGGTGCTTGGCTCTGTTTGCAGGTTGCCAGTGTGACGTTTCGTTTCTCACTGGACTCACCAGGCATTGGCCGTAGTCCCTGCGCAATTCTGCCCGACTCTTCACGTTCCTGTATCCTCCCCAGCGCTACGCCAGTTGTGTTCATGGACTTCCCATCAGATGTTTCCCTTAACTAGGGATGATGCAGTGTGTGTGCACAGTGTGACTGATGTACACATTAGTCAAACTAAAGGGCGTTATTTGTTTGACTTATTGTAAGTAAACAAGTCTCTTACAGTAAGAGACTTAAGTGGGGGTTCCCCCATATAAGGAAGGTAGATGAGGGAGGGAAGCCGGCCTGTCAAACCGCTGTCGCCACAATTTATGAACTTAGGAGTGTGTCCCACGTTTGTTTGACTAGTGGGGTTGTAATAAGGCCCTCACAGGTTTGAGTCGGAGCAGACCAGTTAGTCCTTTGTAAGAGAAACCTGCTTACAAAGGTCATAAATCAGAACTTTGGCTCAGGGCCAGGTGACGAATGGTTCCCATTTCCGTATGAAGACGAACAGAAGAGAATAGCTCAGTTGGCCATGACTGCATGTTCTGCTGATCTGAGCCACCATCTTCTTTAATGAAGGACGGGGGCCTCACTGGGGCGGGGACTAGGCAGACAGGAGGAACATGGCAGCTTCGGGAGCAACTCCTCAACTGATGTGCCTTCTTGTTCCCGTTACGTGGCCAATTCCTTTGAAGAGATGGGTCAAAGGAAGGTTGCTTTTTTTTAACTGAGGAAAAGTAGAGCAAACCCGGGGCTGGGTGCAGTGCCCACACCCCCCTCCACCCTCCGCCCCGGCAGACTTCGTGACCTGGGGTTGTGCGTGATATTGTCCTTGTCCGCAACCCCTGCACCTAGAAAGGAGTGTCAGGAGCAATCATCTCAGACTCCTTGTGTCCTCAAGTTGCCCATTCCACACCTGTATGACCTACAGCAAATCACAGGGGCCTTGCTCTCCGAGTCATTCAAGCCACACCTCCACTGATGCCTGCCACGGCTGTAAATGTAGCACTGCTTTCAATCTCATTCTATTGTGAAAAGTCATTTTTTTATTATTTTTGGATTTCACCGTGAAGTTGAATATTGCTACTTACTTGCCAGCTGAGTTCGAGGATTATTAACAATGGTCTAAATTATACATCATTTTATTTCTCACTCTATAAAGCTACTTTTAATTCGTTGCTAGTCTCCCCCCCACCCCCCCACCCCCCCACCCCCGCTTTTTTTTCTGTGTGGAGTTCATTTCCGAGCAGAGAACTGAAGCTACCTACCCGCCGGGCGTTTGCCGGGGTGCGCCGGGAACCGCGCAATCATTCAAATGACAGATAGGTTTAATTTTCTAACTGGAATTACACGGTGCTGAGAGCCAGCGAAGACGCATACCTTCACTTAAGCACACTCTTTAGAATGCAAATGACAAGAACTGAGCAGAGAAACTGTTTTTTAAGAGGATGTTTAGGAGTCTGGGCAGAAATAAATACATCAGCCTGAGCGTCTTCCTAACTGGGAGGAAATAGCAGATTACGCATATTTATCTGGCTCGCAGACCTGAACCACTGAAAAGAAAACGGACAAATCAAGGAGGGTTGCTGAGGATTTAGAGCTTTTACTCTTCCAAAATCTGAAAGCAGGTTTGGTTTGGGAGAAGCAGTAATTAGGCTGCAGTGTCTGGTATGTTTTCAAAACTAGCACGAAGTTTCACCGATTTAGAAAATAAAGCCTTGGATTAAAATCCCAGCTGGCCGAGGACAGCTACACGTGCCCCAGCCGCTCTAACTGCCTCTGACGGACCCCCTGCACGGTCTGGAGGCACCCGTCACTCCAGTGCAAATTCAAAGCACAAAGCGGCATCTCGGTTCCTGGTAGAATCAGTCAGCGGTCGTTGCGCAAAGTCGTGAGCACCTTCCTCGAAGCAAAACCACTAAGCCAGACAACTCATTTTTGACAAAGCTGGTTCAACAATCGGCTCCTCTGAAGAGTAGAATATTCTTAACTAGAAATTTTAAAAGTGAAAACTTTCATTAAGTGCATGTACTGCTATTGGAGAAATATCATAAAACATCGTTTTAATGTGAACACTACTTCATACAATGAAAAACTATTTACAATGTGTTGCTTCCAGATTGGCTGCTTTTACATTGTATGTCTACCCAGCGTGTGTCTTCAGCCGGGAGCTGCAGTCCTTGTACCCGACGGCTCTCCAAGGCCCCTGGGGACTCGGAGCATCTGTCCACTTACATTCTCCCTAGTAATTATGGCTCAGCAGGCACGCCACCAAAATCATCTATAACCCAGAGACTCTGGCAATCGTATAGAAGTAAAATGCGTAGATTAGGTTTCTGTCCAATAAATACTAATTTGACAATACAATCCATTTCCATCTTAAGAAACTGTTTTCAGTTAGGAAAACATTTTTTCTCAACGGAACTAGAACGAATAGTCTGTGGTTCACCCTGGAACTGTTAACGATGTCTTTGTATACAAATATAGCATATTTTGGCCAGGAATATAATTTCTTGTTAAAGAGTTTATTTGCCTTCACACGCAGAATTGCTACATACATTCACAGTTTTAAGAGACTGCAATTAGCTATTCCAGTTGTGCTTTAAAATCCCAAATATTATTTTCATTAGTGAGTGCAAAGCAAATGTCCCACTTGACTACAATTGGTCCTAGAGTTATAAACTCCATAATGGTTTCTAGAAAATTCCTTCAATCTCCAGTTTCATCATTTGCTTTTTCAGGTATGACTTCCAGGCTCCGACGCGGCTTCTGAACGTCGGCATTTTCTGTGCCTGGTTTATTCAGCCCACATGAAACAGCAGCATAATGGATTTGTTTCAGGTTCTCCAAGGTCTCGTTCTTAGCATATTTCAAAAGATCCGCTTGTCCCTGTAACAAGACATGCAATTAAATGTTAGGTGTGACTAACATGACTTCTTGTTGCAGTCTGACAATACAGGTGTTCCACTGAAATAGAAATATTTTGATGCCACAAGAGGGCATGTTTATCTGCTATTGGCACTGTATCCGAATAGGTCAATTGTAATAAAAAACAAGACTGTCTTCCCCGTTTTCCACATCAAGCTCCAAGACCGTGCTGCCTCTTTGGTTCTTTCCCTTTATAAATCTGAATAGAATGCTGTGTGTGTGGACCATGGCTGTCTGCCCTGGTTAGAATTACATCTTTTTGTAAATTGTTTGGCCCATCTTGGTTTTTTCCTTTTAAGATTTGCCTTATTTTTAGCTTCTCATTCTGAAGTAAGTATAAATTCACAGGATGCAAATATAATACAGAGAGGTCTCATATACCTTTCCCCAAATTTCCCCCAATGGTTATGGCTTACATAACTAGAGTACAAGGTCCAAACCGGGCAGCTGACGTTGGTGCAATGTACATGTATAGCTCTGTGTCACTTCATCCCATGGGGAGATTCACGTAACCACCACTGCAATCAACACACAGAGCTAACCTGCCGCCACAGAGACCTCCCAGGCACCAGGACTCTACGGTCACACCCTTCCCCATCCCTCCACCATCCATAGCCCCTTGACAACCACCAGTCTGTTCTCCATTATAAAGACTTGCTTTTGAAGCAAGCTTTGGCAGATAGGCACCCAGCAGGTTTTCACGGACTACTTGCTTAAAGGAGGAAGGAAGGAAAGGATTCTTTACTTTCAATAAACTTTCTTAGCCAAATCTTAATTTCTTTAGTGGGGTGTGGCCATCCTCTCGACATACACGCAGTCTAACACATAGGTCAAGACACAATGGGATGGACTGAAGCACCAGTCACTGGGAGTCTGGAATCTGAGCTGATTCCAGAGCTCAATGGAGAGTTTGTCAGCCTCATCACTCTTGACATATTGACCAGAGAATTCTTTGGCCGGGTGGACGCGTGGACGGCTGTCTTGTGCATCTTGGGCTGGTGAGCAGCATCCATGGCTTTTGGCCCCTTTAGACCAGTTGCACTCCCTCAGCTGTGACAACCAAAATGTCTGTGGATGTTGTCAAATATCCTCTGGGGGGTGAAACTACCCATATATCAGCTGACCATTTCAAGATTACTGGTTAGGAGAGATGATGTGGTACTCCACTGTAAATTCCAACATTCCTACTTTGGTCGTTTGTTCTATTTTCCCCTCTGATATTTAATCTGCCTTCCATTAATAGTTGTTTCTACTTATACTATTACCTTTCCTTCTCTCCTATTTTGTCTCCTTCCTCGGGCTCTAAATTCATTCTGTTATTCTCTTTATCATCCCTCCATACTTTGGCTTTTTCTTTGTCATACTTAGATTCTTGGTACTATCCCGTCTTTCTCCTGTTTTTTTTTTTTTTTCCCCTTAACTGCCTCTCAGCGTGCATCCCATTAAAGTGCTCCTGTACAACAAAAGCTGGGGGCCATTGCGGAGGCAACAGGTAAGGACTTACCTTGGAAGGCAACTGGACTACAATCAAATCTCAGCCTCTGGTGAGACTAAATTGCAGCGTAATCTTAAGCCACTATGAGGCCGGAATCCACAGAATGGTTTGCTGTTTACCACTTACTGTTCATGATTTTCCTGCTTTACAAAGACCTTTAATTAGTAACTATAAATACATGCTCCATTGCTTAGTTTAACTGAAGAGCTTCATTTTTATTCATTCTTAACTAGTCACTGAACTCATATGCTGAAATTTTACAAGCAGTAAGGTCTTTGTACATAAATATAGCATATTGTGCCAGAAATATAATTTCTTGTTAAAGACTTTATTTGCCCTCACGTGCAGGATTGCTACATACATTTATGGTTAACAGATTGTAACTAGATATTCCACTTGTGCTTTAAATTCCAAATATTGTTTTTAAATTAATTAACTTTATTTTTTAGAGCAGTTTCAGGTTCACAGTAAAACTGAGCAGTTAAGTACAGAAATTTCCCGCATGCCCCAATCCCCGCATGAGGCGTAAACATCTCCACTACTGACATCCTGCCCCACAGTAGTACATTTATTGTAACTATAGACCTACACTGCACATCATTATCGCCCAAAGTCCATGGTTTACACGAGGGTTCACTCTTAGTGTTGTACATTCTGTGGGTTTGGACAAGTGTACAATGACATGTGTCCCATTACGCAGCATAGTCACACTGCCCTAAAAACCCTCTGTGCTCCCCCTATTCATCCCTCCCTTCCCCTTAATGCCTGGCAACCACTGATCTTTTCACTAACTCAATATTTTGCCTTTTTCAGAATATTATATAGTTGGAATTCTACAGTACGTAGCCTTTTAAGATTGGCTTCTTTCACTTAGTGATATGCAATTAACTTTCCTCTATGTCTTTTACGGCTTACTAGCGCAGTTGTTTTTAGTGCCAAATAATGTTCCATCGTCTGGATGTACCACAGTTTATTCATTGACTCACCTACTGAAGGACATCTCAGTTAAACCCAAGTGTTGGTGCTTATGAATACAGCTACTATAAACATCCATGTGCAGGATTTCGTGTGGACATGAGTTTTCAATTCATTTTGGTAGATACCGAAAGGAGCATGACTGCTAATATCATACAGCAAGAGGATGTTGAGTTTGGTAAGAAACTGCATCCCGTCTTCCACAATGGCGTGCCGCTTTCTGTTCCCACCAGCAGTGAATGAGAGTTCCTGTTGTTTCACATCCTCACCAGCATTTGGTGCTGTTAGCACTTTAGATTTTGGTCATTCTAAAAGGTACACATTAGTGTCTAATTTTTGTTTTAATCTGTAGTTCTCTAATGACATATAATGTTGAACGCCTTTCTACATGCCTACTTGCCATCTGTATGCCTGCTGTGGGGAAGCGTCTGCTCAGATCTTTTGTCCATTGTTTAATTGTTCATTTTCTTATTGTTGAGTTTTAAAAGTTCTTTGTATGTTTTAGGTAACCATTGCTTATCCGGTGTGTCTTTTACAAATAGTTTCTCCAAGTTTGTGGCTTGTCTTCTTGTTCTCAACTTGCCTTGCAGAGCAGAAGTTTTTAATTTTGATAGAGTCCTGCTTATAAATTCTTTCTTTTCTTTCTTTATTTCATGACTAATGTTGTTGGTGTTACACCTAAAAAGTCATCACCATACCCAAGGTAAGCTAAGTTTTCTCCTATGCTATTTTCCAGAAGTTTTATAGTTTTCCATTTAGGCCCACAATTGGCTTGAAGTTAATTTTTGTGCAGGGTGTAAGGTCTGTGTCTAGATTTTTTTTTTTTTTCTCTTAGCATGTGGATGTCCAGTTGTTCCTGCACCATTTGTTTAAATGAGTATCTTTGCTCCATTGTATTGCCTTTGCCCCTCAGTCAACAATCAGCTGACTAAAATTTATGTGGGTCTATTTCTGGGCTCTCTATTCTGTTCCATTGATCTCTTTGTTCTTTCATCAATATTACACTGTCCTGATTACCACAGCTTTTTTTTTTTTTTTTTAAGTTTAATTATTTATTTTGAGACAGTGAGAGCCAGGGAAGGAGAGAGAGGGAATGAGAGAGAGAATCCCAAGCAGGCTCTGCACTGTCAATGCAGAGCCCGATGCAGGGCTCGAACTCATTAACCCAGAGACCATGGCCTGAGGCATAATCAAGAGTCAGATGCTTAACCAACTAAGCCACCCAGGAGCCCCAGTTACTGTACTTTAGAGTAAATCTCAACTTGGGTAGCGTCACTCCTCTTTGTTCTTTTCCTTCAAGACTGTGTCATCTATTCTGGGTCTTCTGCATCTCCATATAAACTTTAGAATCGATTTGTCAATATCTACAAAATAACTTGATGGAATTTTGGTTGGGATTATGTTGAATCTATAGCTCAATTTGGAAAGAAATGACATCCTGAAAATATTGAGTCTTCTAATCCATGAACAGGAAGTGTCTCTCCATTTATTCATTTCTTCTTTGATATATTCGATCAGTTTTGTAGTATTCCTTACGTAGATCTTGTACATATTTTGTTAGATTTATGCCTCAGTATTTTATTTTTGGAGATGCTAATGTAAGTGGCATTATATTTTTAATTTCAAATTACCCTCGTTCATTGCTGTTATCTGGGAAAGTGATGGACTTCTATACACTAACCTTGTATCTTGCAACCTTGCTATAATCGTTTATTAGTTCCAGGAGTTTTTTGTCAATTCTTTTGGAATTTCTACATAGATGATCATGTCATCTGTGAACAAAGTTATATTTTTTCCTTCCCAATGTATAACTTTTATTTTTCTTTCTTGTCTTATTGAATTAGCTTGGACTTCTAGTACAATGATGAAAAACAGTGGAGTCAGGGGATTTCTTTGCCTATGTTTGCCTAATGGGAAACGTTTGAGTGTTCCCACCATTAAGTATGATAGTTAAAGGTGTTTTGTTCTTTATCAAGTTGAGGAAGTTCTTCTCTTTCTAATTTGCTGAGAGTTTTTATCATGAATGGGCACTGGATTTTGTCAGATGCCTTCTTGCTATCTAGTGAGATGATCATGTGATTTTTCCTCTCTAGCCTGATTACACTGATTGATTTTCGATCGTTGCACCAACCTTCATACCTGGTATAAATCTCACTGGGTCACAGTGTATAATTCTTTTCATACATTGCTGGATTCAGTTTTTTAATATTTTCTTGAGGATTTCTGCATCTATGTTCATAAGAGATATTGATCTGTAGTTTTTTTGGTAATGTCTATCTGGTTTTGGTATTAGGATAAATGCTGGCCACGTACAATATATTAAAAAGTATTCCCTCTGCCTCTATTTTCTGGAAGAGATTGTAAAAAAAAAAAACTGGCATAATTTCTTCCTTAAATGTTTGATAGAATTCACCAGTGAACCCATGTGAGCCGGTGCTTTCATTTTAAAAGGTTATTAATTGTTTATTTGACTTCTTGAATAGAGATAAATCTATTCAAATAGTCTATTTCTTCTTGTGAGTTTTGGTAAAATGTGCCTTTCAAGAAATTGGTTCATTTCATCTAAGTTATCAAATTTGTGGGAATAGTGTTGTTCGTCATATTCCTTTGCTGTCCTTTTAATGCCCATGGGATCTGTAGTGACATCCCTTCTTCCATTACTGATATCAGTAATTGGTGTCCTCTTTTTTTCTTCCTTCATAGTTAGCCTGGCTAGAGACTTACTGATTTTAATGATCTTTTCAAAGAACCTTCTTTTAGTTCTATTGATTTTCTCTCTTAATTTCCTGATGTCAATTTCACCGATTTCTGCTCTAATATTTTTATTAATAAAAATTAGTAGGTCTATGTTCAAAGTGCTTCCTTGGCATGTCCTCTTAGACTTCACGTGTCCAAAACTGAGTTCCTGATATCCTTCCTACCAGCCTCTCTATAACCAGCTCCTCTCAGGGTAAGACAACTCTGTTCTCACAGTGACTGAGAACACAGACCCTAGTACCATTTTGACTCGTCTCCTTTTCTTTCATCCCTCATCCCACTTGTCGGCAGCCTCCATTATCTCTGTCTTCAAAAAATATACACATATACAGGTTCTCAGCACTTCTTACCACCCTCATTGCTACCACTGGCAGCCTGAACCATCATCACCTCTCTCTGAGTTTATGACAACTGGCCATCTGGCTTCTCCTCTGTCAACATGACAGCCAGAGACATACAACTAAACACAGTCAGAACATGAACCCCCCAACCCGTGGCTCCTCGTATAACTCAGACTGAGAGTCAAAGTCCTTTCTCACAGCCCCCGAGCTGTCTTCACCCTCTTCATCACCCCACCTTGTTCACTAAGCCACTGTGACACTGGGCCCCTAAATGCTCCTCAGACACGGCAGGTCCTCTCTGGCCCGGCCTCAAGGTTGCACACTCAACATTGCTTATGCAGGGAAGGCTCTCGCCCCAGAAGGACACACAGTTTGCTCTGTCACCTCCTTCGGGCCTTGACTCCCTGACAGCCTTTCCAAAATGAAAAATGCCACCTCTTGCCCCCAACTCTTCTTGCCCCTTCCCTGCCTTGCTTTCTCCATGACATGTTCTGTGTTGCTTTGTTTACTGTCTGTCTCTCCCATTAAATGTGAGTTCCAGGAGAACTGGGACTTTCACGTCTTCAATCCGCTGCTGAACCCTCACCCCTCAAGCCTACAACAGCACCAGGCATACAACACAGGCTTAAGAAATGTGTTGAATGGGTATAATGACACTAAGATGTGAAAGTCTCCTCTTTAATCCTCACAGTGGCCTCCCAGTCATGTGCTTCACCTTTTTCTCTGCATTTATATATATATTATGAATAGGTATTGTATTTTTTACAGAAATGAAATCAAGCAAACCCTGCCATTCTTCAGTTTTCTTTTTTTCACCAAAAATCATGTCTTGGCAATCTTTCCATGTCAGCATATATAGATCTGCCACAGGATGACGGGGCATTTAAATAGAAAAATCCCCAGATGGTATACAGGATAATTAATGTGGTAATAACGAATTCTTTATCTGGTGGAATCTTGGTTCCCAAGTTTAGACAGGTCATTACCACACTTTGAACGGATCAGGCTTTCCACACCTAGCCAGGGGAGACACAAAGGACCCCCAGAGCTGGGGAGCTGCTGAGTTTTATCCCCGGCACTTGTATTTTGTTCTGTGCGTCCACAACCGCACGTCTGACACGTCTCAGGATTGTGGCATCCAGCGGGAGCAGAGAACAATTCTGAACAAGGTGATGATGGTGTTTGCTGTAGCAGTGTTCACGTCTCGTTGCTTCAAAAGAGCAAAGGCTATTTAAAACACCGCCGCCCACTGACACAGGGCATCTGGGTTTGAAGACTCCTACGAAACTGGCTTTGCAACGTTTCCAGTTGAGAAACTCAAACCCTATTTGGTTTCACACATTCTGTTTTGAATTTCAAAAGTTATTCTATTTGGTTTTCATCTCGAAAGAGTTATAACAACCTTAGGTCATAATATTTAAGGTTCCTACTTAGACTCGGAATATAATCTTTAAAAGACATAGCTAAGGGCAGGGCTGGATCCCAGCGGCTCTTGTGGAGAGCTGGCCGCAACTGTGCTCCTTCTGGCCCTGCCGGCGGCTGCCTGAGATCAGGTCAGAGGTCGGAGCAGCCGGGAAAGGAATGATGGCAGATCCCAGACACCAGGGCCAGTGCCCCAGCCATACTCAACACTTGGCCAATCACCAAACTTTCTGTCTGACCATAAAAGATGCCCTGGCTTTTAATATGTTAAAAATACTTCAAGGCACATCTGTTAGTCCTACATAGTTTTTGAATCTAAAATTAACAACCACAATTCACTGCTTTTATTTAGACTTAGAGCTAAAACTATAGGGATTGTACACTTCCGTTATCCTTTTTCAAAGCTTTTTATTCCAACTGTCTATTAGAGAAGAACAGAATTGTCTTCCTTCTGAGATGAGTGAACCAGGGTGGCCACAAAGACTCCCCCGACCTCTGCCACCAATCCATGCAATGGCCACGTGGCTGAGAGCTGGAAGGGGCAAAAATGGCCATCTGCCGTTCCCTGGGAGTCAGCAGACACGTTTCTTCCACATTATAAGCAGGTGGATGGAAGAGGAAAAAAGAGGATACCCATACCATTTTGGGAGTCTGAAGGAGGCACAAAGGTAGTCAAAAAATTTTTAATTTAATGCAAATAAAGACATAAGCTATCAGTGTCTGGTTTGACCTCAGCATGTCTGGGGCCCACACTGACTTCTGGGTTGTTCTGGGACTAACGGCCCCAGCCCGAGAAGCTTCATTTGGATGGCATGGACTAGGCTGCCTCCTTCCTGCTTCTTTGTCCACTCAGGAACAAAGCAGCTTCTAGGCACCTCCACCGATACCTTCCGCTCCCCCAAGACATGAAGCTAACTCTGGGATAAAGAGAGGGGGGCAGACACCTGGAGAGCGCCAAGGCCTAGCAGGAAGACAGACTGCCACCCTGCAAGCACCTAGCACCGGCCACACGCTGACCCCTTACTCAGCAATTTGCCATGCACGCGTCCTTATCTTTCCTATCACCCAGAAGGCTGCAAGAGTTTTCCTGTCCCCTCCCTCGGCATCACTCTGAGATGACAGCACAGGGACCTAGGGTTTTTCTGGCTGTCTCTTGCCAGAGAATCTAAATTGCAAAACCCTAACACAAGCTCATAATCAGGAAACATTTCTTGGAAAGAGAGTGACTAACGTATGCCGGGCACTGTATTAAGCCCTTCGCAAAGACTATCTCGTGACAATCTCAGTTCTGTGAGAGCTACTGTTACTATTCCCAATTTTGTAGTCAAGGACATTGAGTTTAGAGGGATGAAGGGGCTTACCCAAGGCAGAGCCTGCACAGCAAATTACACTTAAAAACATACAACTTTCTCTCTGTGTGTTCTGTTTTCTTTTTGGATTAACTAAACCACAGGGCCCAAGCTATACAGTTGAGCCCACACATTACATGTGACACTTGAAAGCAAGCAAAGTGTAACGTCCACTACATTTCTAACATCCCCAGTATATCACCAATGGTGCAGGCAATTCCTTCTTCCTGTGCTTAAACACAAGAACAGAGACACAGATTTCCATTCGTATTTGTTGAATGAGTAGGGAGCGAACAACACCATGGTGGGGCCACGGAAATCCTGGCCCCGGTTCTAAGCTGCCTCACTGCACTCCGAACGCTCCCCTTGAGAGGCCAGTGTGGCTGGCCAAGGCTGTAGCACATTCGTCAGAGTTAAGGAAGGCCTTCTTCCTACTGACGTCTCAATAAACCTTACACTTGAACAAAGATCCCCTGATCATCAGTCACCTGAAGTTGGTGCAACAGAGCATAGCAGCATGTGCTCGGCTGTGGGACGATAAATGCATGTTAAATGTTTCGTGATTTTTTTCTGTCCTATTGGCTTCCCCTGTGCTCAGTCACATGTGTGAAGGGAGTGACATGTGAATTGCAAGTGAATTCCTCTCTTCTCAGCAAGAAGACTGCCTTCCGTCTCCCCTGACTCCATCCCAAAGGGTTTGCAGGTGCTGGCCAGGTGGAAAGGCCCTCTGAGAGTATGAAGAACGGTTCTGGGAGCAAGACTCCTAACCCTTAGTCTTCGCCTTAATCCAGAGAGACATTTAAGCTGTATGAAGCAGTGTCCTGATTATGCAAGCAAAGTGGGTCGGTCCAGGACTATCCTTGCACCTCGATCCCCTCCCCACTGCCGATATTTTGGCTATTTCATCACATTTACAGTTGTTTCTCAGCTTCACAAGGTTGTGCTCAAAGGTTTACGCACACTTTAATTTAAAATTTTTAATATAAGATGCAATTTAAATTCAGAGTGGGTGTCTTTCACCTCAGAAACTATTTTACGTGTCACTCAACAAAGATGGGGGGGTGGGTGCTTCCAGGCATTCCTAGGCAGCACAATGGAGGAGGTCTAAGTTGGGCCTTGACATGGGCGGGAAACGATTTCAGCAGAGGCCAAGGGGCTGTGGAAGACGCTGCCTTCCTTCCACACGTGACTCTACGACTCCCAACAAGTGATGCCTTTGGGGCCTAACCACGGCTTAGTAGCATGATTTCTATGCTACAAAGCTTTCTGAGTTCCAACTGTGGTTACATCTCCCTCTGATAATGGGAATGAGCATGCGAAAAGCTAAGTCTCACACTGGCAGTGAGAGCTGGCCCCCTACAGTGGGAGACGACCTCCCCTGACACAGAGCTGGTGGCTCACGTGGTAGAGGGGGGGTGAGGATTTCAGGAGGTGCCGTTGGAGGCTGCAGACGGTGGAAGTGAGCCATGACCTAAGCATAGAAGACAGGAGGTCAAGAGAGTGTTCCAGGCAAAGGGGCCAGGGCCAGAGGGGAGCAAGGGCAGTGTGCCTAGTGTGTAGAGAGAGAAGGGGAGAGCAAGGGGATGCTGAGGGATGAGCAGGGCCAGGGCCACGAACACGGAAGCTTCGAAAACGCTAGTAAAAACAGCACGCACAAGCACTTCCCTCGCACTGTTAATTTTTTAAGCACACTTTTTGCACGATTAAACGTTAGCTGAGTGATCACAAATTCCACATTAGTGGGATCCAAGGTCTGAGGTTTTACTGTGTTTTAAATGGACCAGAAAGTACAGCCTGTCTAATGACAGGCACTACCATAGTTTGGTTTTCTGAGTCATTCTGAAGAGTCTTCACATGCTAAAGAGAGGAATGGCTTCCAGCCAATTACAGATTTTCAGGAAAACAGGCAACATAATACATCACCTAGTACATAAAATAACTAAAGGATATTAACATCAATAAAGAAAAGGAGTTGCCCATGGGCCATCACAGCAATGTTCAGAAAAGGAACAAATGTCATTCTTCAGTCTTCAAGGTAAGTACTATACCTCAGGTAAAAACAAAATCAAGATGAACATCTCAGCAGGTGCAAAGACTGTCTGGTTTAACTATTTATTTTTGGCAGAAGTCTCATTTTCCTAGAGAGAACAAATCTCTAATTACTTCTAGGGCTTAGCTTTTAGTCTTGGTTTTGAGGGCGGATGGTGCGGAACAGGAAGAGCTGGCTTGGCAGCAATCCTTCTGGAAAACATCTTGGGGTTGTAATAAACTTTATTTGAGTCTGTGATATGACACAGGTGTTAGAAAATCCAGCATAATTTTGGCCTGTATTGACAGTAAGATAATTTTCAGATTATGAAGAAAACCATACTGACGAGTCCTACCCTGGGGCCGTCAGTGCACTGCGTATCCAAAGTATGGGGATAATTCTGGCCACCCCATCTTATGAAGGACACTGACAAACCAGAGCCATCAGGAGACCAAGGGACCCAGTGAGGAGGGGATCAGATGCCATCTCACCCTATTATCTGCAGAGATTGAGCATGTCTGACCTGAATCAGGGAGGTCTAAGAGAAGGTAATGATAGTTTGCAAAGGTACAAAGGGATGTTGAGGAGGAGGGAATAGAATAATTCTGTGCTGCTTTGAGGGTATTACTGGAACCAGTGGGTAGAAATGAAGTTACAGAGAGATAAAATTCCATATACTGTATGGCAGAACAAAACTAAGATTGCATGACAGTGGAGCAGGCTGGCAATCTGGTGGGAGCAGCAGGAAGGTGGGTTTGATGACTTTATGGGGTTGTGTGGCCAAGCCTCACAGTGTATCCTATACCCTTCTAAGGGAAAATGCGTCATTGGCAGGTTCTGCCACTGTGGTAGACTATCTCCAAAGGCAGGTGCCATAATTCCTTCCATCTCTGTCCAGGCATGCTACTCCATCCACTAAGAGGCGGAGTCCACTTCCCCCTCCCTTGAATGTGGGCTGGAGTTGATTTCCTTTGGTCAGTAACATGGAGGAAGTGGTCTTAAGAAGCCTGGCAGCTTCTCCTTTTGTTTTCTTGGAATCTCATAGCAATATAAGGAAGCTGGGGCTGGACTACTGAATGACGATGGGCCATGCAGAGAAAGGGAGAGATCAAGAAGAGGGGGACCCAGCCATTCTAGCCATCCCTGGTGACATGCCAGCCACGTGAGTGGAGCCTTCTTGGCTAGTCCGGGCCCAGCTGACCTCCCAGCTGAACCAAACCAACACCACATGGAGCAGAAACACCACCCAGCTGACCACAGCTAGCCCACAGAATCGTATCAAATAAGAAGCTGTTGTTTTAAGCCACTAGTTTTGTCATGGTTTGTTCTATGGCAACAGAGAACTGAAATAGCCAGTCAAGGCGGCCGTATTTTGTGCCATGTAACAGTGCCTTCCTGAGCACAGTGGATTGAAGCAGGTAGAGAACCTGATCCAAGGAGAACTTAATACGAGAGGAGGCTTATACCTTTAGGACCGCAGGTCTGGATGTGAAAGGAAAGGGTAGGCTCAGCCGATCAGATTTCCTCTCCTTGGAATTTGAACTAGGAAATACAAACAGATTGAGAACTTGGAATGAAACCTTCTAAGGTACAGTTGGGGCCAAACCAAGACCACAGTAAGTCATAGGGCAACAGAAACTTGAGTGAGCAGAGGGAGAAGGACAGAGAGAGGACCATCGGCCCCCGGGGAAGAGCTGCCCCGGGTGCTGCTGGGCTTCCTGGCTGCCCTTTACTCCTGTGAGGCTGGAGCACGGCTTCCGGTCCCAGAGCTCCCTGGCCTTTCACAGTCCTCCCCGAGGCCAGCACCTCTCGCCCCTCCTCTGTGAGCTGGCCTGCAGGAGTTCTGCCTCTTAGAACCAAAACAGAGCAATTAAAGCAGGGCTCTTCTACCATGAGATTCCACCATCTTAGGAAGGGTAATAAATAGAAACAATAAAAATTATCACCAGTACAGTGAGCGTTTAGCAAATGAAAAATAAAGGGAGAGAAACCTCTTAATTAAGCTGGTGGGCGGAAAATATTAACAGGATATCCTTCCCACATTTCTGGTGAAATGAGCAAAAAATAGTAAAATTGGCAAACACACACACACACACACACACACACACACACGCGCGCACACATACAACACAAGCAACAAACAAACAAAGGGGTATGACATAATTTAACAAACTTCTGAAACTCACAGAATTCATAGTGGCAATCCTTAGAAGTCCTGAAACTTTTAAGAGCCCAGTCAAACTGCAAAGACACAAACTGAGTGCCCTTTTCTTTTATTTCTTTAAAAAAAATTTTTTTTCATGTTTATTTATTTTTGAGAGAGAGAGAGACAGAGCACAAGTGGGGGAGGGGCAGAGGCAGAGACACAGAATCCAAAATGGGCTCCAGGCTCCAAGCTGTCAGCACAGAGCTCAACTCGGGGCTCGAACTTGGGAATGGCGAGACCATGACCTGAGCTGAAGTCAGCCACTTAACCAACTGAGCCGCTCCGGTGCCCAGTCCTTTTTGTTTACTTCTGCTTGATGCAACAGAAAAGGTGATGGGACAGAGGGTAAGAAGAAAGAGGTAACGCAGGACAAGTGAGGAATCGGACTGACACACATAGAAAACTGGACACAGTATATCGAACAATGATGTTCTGACAGTGCAACACAGTGAGCCCTGATGGAAGAGATACAAACGGGGGTCCAGCTCCCTGTGTGGAGGGGTTCCAGGCTGCAGTGCAGGAAGGCAGAGCCTGGTGGCCCCACCAAGCCAAGGGGATGGAGTTTGGAGTTCAGGGAGGCTAAACAGCTGGGATGTACAGGGTGGAGCAGTGGGGCTCTTAAACAGCTACTGTCAGTATCTGGTTCGGGAAGACGAAGGGTATGATGAGCACCAAAAGGAGAGGAGTGGGAAGCTGGATGGGATTAACGGCAGAGTAGGCACTGTAGAAGATACAGCAGTATTGGTTGAAGATGTAGAAACCATGGAAAACTATTTTTTAAGAAAAGAAAAGAAAAGAAAAGAAAAGAAAAGAAAAGAAAAAAGACCTAAAAAGAAATGAATCTTTTGGGAAAATATCAAGCAGTATACATGTATAATAGGAGTTACAGAAGGAAGAGAGAAAGGGTAAGACTGAAAAAAAGATTTAAAGAAGAAATGACTAAAAAATTTTCCAAATCTGATGGAAATTTCCACATGTAGAAGAATCTTATTCTTTCACATATAGAAGCATCTCAACAAACCCTAAGCAGAAGAAACATGAAGAAAACCAGACTGAGGCCCATCATAATTCTTCTAAAAGTCTAAGAAAAAGAGAGAGAAAAATCTAAACAAAAGATGCCCAACCTCTCTGCATTTACTAGGCTGGCTAAACTGACAATAGCAAATGTTGACATGGATGTAGAATAATGGGAACTCTCAGAACACTGTTGGGGGGAGTGCTAAATGGGACAGTTTAGAAAGCAGCTTGGCAATTTCTTATAAAGTCTGGCATGCACTTACCATATGATCCAGTAACTGCACTCACAGGTGTTTAGCCAGTAAAATAAGAGTATGTCCACACAAAGACCTGCGTGTGAGTGTTCACTGCAGCTCTACTCACAACAGTTAGAGGCTAGAAACGGCCCAAACGTACATCAACCAGTGAATGTATAAACAAAGAGTAACACACCCATAAAACAGAATGTTGTTCATCAAAAAAAAAAAAAAAAAAAAAAAAAAAGGAATGGATTGCTGAAACACACCTTACCTTGGATGAATATCAAAAGCATTATGTTACACGAAAGAGGCCAGGCATAAAGACTACATGCTACATAACTCCCATTTATACAACAATCTGGAGCAGGTGAAACTATAGACAGAAATCAGGTCAGTGGTTGGTGGGGGAGGGAGTTTTCTGCAAAGGGGCATGAGGGAATTTTGGGGGTGATGGAAATGCTCTGTCATCATTGTGGTGGGGTTGCATGACAATATACATTTATCAAAATTCGTTGAGTTGTGCAGTTCAAAAGGGGGAATTTTATCTTATGTAAATTGTACCTCGATAAAGTTGATCAAGAAAAGGGAAGGATGCTGACTATCTAAGGGAAGTGAGGTCTTGAGGGCCGGCTTCTGAATTAAAGAGCAATCAGAAACCTGTGGAAATGGATTACATCCTCTCCCAATTATGCAGCAGAGACCCTAGAACGTGACATTTACAAACTCTGAGAAAGCTGGGTCCAAGAATCCAAAGACTGTCAATGACCCCAGCTGAGATTTATCTCTTCTCTGCCCTTTCCTCAGGATATGGATGGTGGTGACAGTAAGCTAATTTAAATATTGAACTTATACCAAACAACATGGTAATCATAGTCTTGGGGCCAAATGGGAATATTTAAAACTGGAAAATGGAAAAATAACAGTATGCCTAAGTCCTCACCTAGAAATATTAGTGGGTAGATACTCTCCTCTTTCATAGCAGAAGGTCAACCAACCGACCTCATAATTGAAATGTGTAGCTTAAAAAAAAACAAAAACCCAACAAAATGACTCCTACTAACATTTTTCATAATCTTTTTTCTTTTTATT
The DNA here is from genome assembly GCF_046562875.1 of Panthera onca. NCBI lineage: Eukaryota > Metazoa > Chordata > Mammalia > Carnivora > Felidae > Panthera > Panthera onca. The sequence continues at coordinate 134,249,750 of NC_138347.1, read as the reverse complement.
TTTTAAAAATTTTTTTAATGTTTTATTTATTTTTGAGACAGAGAGAGACAGAGCATGAACGGGGGAGGGTCAGAGAGAGAGGGAGACACAGAATCTGAAACAGGCTCCAGGCTCTGAGCTGTCAGCACAGAGCCCAACGCGGGGCTTGAACTCACGGACCGCGAGATCATGACCTGAGCCGAAGTCGGACGCTTAACCGACTGAGCCACCCAGGCGCCCCAATAATCTTTTTTCTTAACCTCAGAGATATTTCATAGGAAATAAATATCTCTCACAGTAAAACTTGTTAGTAATTCATTTAGCTTCTTTTCTTCTGTTAAATAAAGAAAAGTGAAACTCAGTACTTTTTAAAAAAACTTCAAAAGGGCAGTTACAGTAGGATCCTATCTACTGGCGTACCTTATTTCATAATACGTGAGACAGTAGCTCTTGTCAGATGTACCAATAAGAAAGAAAATCACTGCCAATTTAACTAGGATACAATGCACGGATGCCATGGACTAGAAGATAACATACCAGTTTCAAAGATTTTTGATCTCAAAAATAAAAAAAGAAGGATGACTCAGAATCAATAAAATGTATCTCCATCCATCCATATGCAAATAAAATGGTTGCTAAAATAAGGTCACCTACATTTAGTAATAGCTATTTCTCAGAGGGTTTGGAGTCATTTTAAAAGGTCTATCTTTTCTACATTAAAAAAGTTCTGTATGATGAAGACGCATTTACAAAGACAAATGAATGATTTTTATTCAAAATAAAAAATGATTGGAAGTAAATGTGCCAAGGCGTCAATAGTAGATATCTCTGGGTGTGGTGATGACAGCTGACATTTCTTCTTTGTTCATTTCTGTATTCTAAAGCAATTCTTAAAATTGAAAAACTAAACAAAGGAAGCCAAAAAACCCATAAAAATAGGGATGAATGTCCTTAGATGAAAAGAATTTATGGCAGGACCAAGCATTCCTGCTTTGCCCCGATTTTCACATGAAAGTCCTATGTCCCAGGATGCCTTGTCGCCCTGCCTACCTTCTTGTTCAAATTAGTGGTTGAAGGTGCTTTGGATTTCATTCCAGAGCAGAGGTATTCCATTTTTCTAGGGTGCCTCAGAATCACCCCAAGGAACTTGTTAAACAAGCAGATTCCTGCACTCTACCTCTAGAGATTCTGATCCAGATTCTGAGGGGGAGCTCAGGAGACTACATTTAAACACCCGAGGAAATTCCTGTCAGGCCTCACAGCCGCAGGGCTCCTTCAGCATGTCTTCTTGTCATCTTTCTCCTTTTCTCTCCCTAACCAGTATCATCTGAAACCTTCCCCAAGCTTCTGTGCCCCCCAGGAGGGCACTGCGGCCTCTCGCCCACCACACATAGCCCTGGAGGGCTGCCACCTCACCAAGCTCACAACAAAAAACACACGGTCAGAGGAACCCAAAGGATCCGATTCCCTCCTGTCAGAAAAAGGCTAGTAGCTCAACTCAGACCCAAACTCAAGTCCAAGGGGGCACTGACTCCCCTAAACAAAGATAAAACTTGTAAAACATCCAGGAATGGAGAAAGCCCTTCCATTATACGGAAGTGACACACAGATCTCTCCACTTCTTCCCCGTTCCTTGCCCAGGTTCTACCACATTCGAACACCATCTACAGCAAATATGCTGGAAATTTTTAAAAGATCGATTACCCTGTCCTACACATTACTTTCCATATGAACGTAAGTCTGAGGTGTTAATTCTCTCTCCTGGACATAATTCCAAAGAAAATAGGTTTCCTCAGTGTAGCTATTTGGTTCAATTACTGATTTCTAAAATCTGGTGTATTACTTTATGTCGGCTGTTTTTCATTAATATGTGCACCCAGCTCCCATTTTCCATGGCTCTTAGCCAAGAGCGTCTCAGACTTTCATGTGTATGAGAACCCCTTGGGATCTTGTAAAAATACAGATCTGTAGATGTGCAATCAGGAGATCTGGGGTGGGTCCTGGGAGTCTGCATTTTGAACAAGCTCCCAGGTGATACCCAGGTTTCTGGTTCCTAGACCACAGACGAGTAGCTAGGACACTTGACAGGTGGGAGTTTGGTCTCTAAGTCTGTTTTTGCCTATAATAAAGTAAAAGAAAATGAGCATTTGGTCTCTCACGGGGCTTAAACAATCGTGCTACTTTTCCCTTGAGATTTGCAGGAAATCTGTAGTGTACCCACACCTCTGGGTGGGAGTGAGTCAGCAAGTTATAAAGCCAAATAAGCCAAATTCCTTTTCATTGTAAATTCTTATATCTGCTTTTTACTTAACTGCAAACTATCAAAATTAACTTCTAAGCAGAAGATTGAGAGATTACCAAAAAAAAAAAGCACATGTGAAGGATGGGGAGTATTTTAAGAAGTCAAGAAAATGATTTTAATTATAAAAATGAGTAGAGGTTTAACGTGAGAAAATGCAAGTTGGCTAGTTTTGCAAGGGTGACTTTTTATTAAATCAGAAAACTGTTGTCAGCTGCAGGAATGAATCTTTTAACTTCAGGGGAAACAAGGAAATTAAAAGCGGCAGCTGTGATAACGTCTTTACAGTTTTGACTTCAAGGGAGCACAAAGTTAGAAGGGTGAATATCAGAGAATAATTTTACATTTAGCTATCCAAGATCCAGAGTGAAATAATGTGTCTGTGTTATGATTATCAAGCTCCCAAACACAGAGGAGAAGAAAAGTAAAGACCACTGAGACAAAATTCAAAAAAGTTCCAATTTCCTATTAAGCCCAGCATAGAGAAAAAGACAGGGAGAATGTACAGCAAAAAGGCCAGTGGCAATTGCCTCTGAACGGTGGGAGTATGTTCATCTTGGCTTGTTTTTATTTTGACAGTTTCAACAATGATAATGTACTAATTTTATAATAAAAAATAATTTAAAAATTTTAAATGGTCATGTGAAGGAAGGAAGGAAGGAAGGAAGGAAGGAAGGAAGGAAGGAAGGAAGGAAAACAGATTGATACAGATGGCTTCTCCCTTGAAGGAAAATTTCTTTCAAATGGCAATTCCTTTACATATTTCTTTTAATTATGCCCCACACAATTCTTTCCTATTTTTGTCCTGGGATCATATTAATATTAAGGCTGTGATTATACTTGAAAGTGTCAAATGGCATTTGAGTCATTAGAATCTAAATTCCCAATCATTCCTCTGTAATCATATTTTCTATTTCACATATAGCAACTGACATGTATAAACTTGACAATGCTTCAAGGACAGAACTCAAGGTCCTTTCCCTTCCTATCAGAATCCACAACGTGCCAGCCATGACAGTCCCATGTTCTCTCTCCGAGCGGCACTGGCCAGCTGTCGTGCCTGTAGGCTCTCCAGAGGGCCGGGTTCTCCCTGGATTGCTGTGACTGTGCTATGGCCTCAGTGGCTGATACTGCACAATGCAGGACATGCTACACTGAAAGGACGAAACATGCTGAGAAAGACTGCAAAATCACCAGCATCAGAAACAGCTTGGCCACGTACCTTTAGGATGGTGATATTCCAGGTAAAGCTCTCCACTGCTTTCTGTAGTTTTCGTTCTTTCAAACCTTCCTTGGTGCCGATGCTGTGCAAATGTTCATGGAATTCCATGGCTGAAAGAAACAGAGTAGTTTACTTCCCCATCCAACCCGTGGGGAGGAGCTGGCAACACTTATTTTTCCAATCTCTAGTGAAAGAATTCCGATCCCCAGTGGATTTTCATAAACGTGCCTATTTAAGAATGTGATCATTGGGTCATCTGGGTGGCTCAGTCGGTTAAACGTCTGGCTCTTGATCTCAGCTCAGGTCATGATCTCAAGGTTCTTGAGTTCGAGCCCCACATCAGGCTCTGTGCTGATGGTGCAGAGCCTGCTTGGGATCCTCTCTCTCCCTCTCTCTGCCCCTCCCCTGCTTGTGCTCTTTCTCTAAATGAAATATAAATAAACTAACAAAAAAAATTAAAAAAAAAAAAAAAAGGAATGTGATAGAGGGGAAACACTGAAAAAAACTCATGGTCTTAAACAAGGCAGAAGGCATCTTAGAGGTCTACAACAGTCATTCTTCATGGTTTTGAAGGGGGAACGGGGCACATATGATTATTCTCAGTCCCATTTTAGAGATGAGGAATCTGAGGTTCAGCAAAGGTGAGAGATGGAAGGCTGTGGAGGTAGCAAGAGGGAGAGCACCAGAGCCCAGGTATTTGGAGCCTCAGAGTGCAGACTTAAGCTCTGCTGAGGACACAAAGTTGGCAGCCAGAGATGAAATGAATACAAAGTAATGTACTTCTGTCAACAGTGAGTCAATCTGAGGTCAGTTACCAAGCCTACTGTAAAAGGAAGAAGATGGGGAGAAAGACCCTGACCTCTAACTCTACATTTACATTATGACTCTTTAACATAATTGACATAATCAAATGAATACTCCCTACTGTCATTCAAAATAGTGTCAGAGGCTCCCTATGCAGTAACAATGCAATAATGTAGGAATAGTATGACGGTGTCTTTGCTGGCTTAATATCATTACAACTCACGGAATTTTACATAGTAATCTGCAGTCAATTATCCCACCTCTGGCCAATGGGGACCCTTCAGACTGGTACCTATGTCCTTTTGAAATGACTAATTAGCCTTTTGGCACAAGATGTTCTAGACTTTACCAAATACATTTTCCACCTCAGACCTAGAGCCAGGCATTTCTCCAAGGACCTCTAGATACTTTTAGTTGGAATGATACTTAAAGACCACAATCTGGGTGTTACGAGTGCCCATTTTTACTGAGTTTTCATTGTTTTCTAGGTCTTTTCATTGGACTGATCTCAGACACCTTTTTTTAAAAAAAAAAAAAAAGAGGGAAGGATAAGATCCTGCTAATACTTCTAATTCAAATATAAGTGTATGAGGTTTTTACATATTTTTAAAAATTTGATGCTTATGTTGTATCTCCTAGGTGGAAAACCTTAATTCCTAACCACATCAATAGAACTCTTAACAGTAAAACCAGCATTTGCTGGGGGAGGGGTCCTCAGGGAGTACCTCACTGAGAATGTACAGTAAGAATATTGTGTTCTAAGGTTAGTCAGAATAATTCTTTTCTCCATGTCGTTATGTGACTAACAAACTCGAGTTAGGTTCATTTGGCTTTTGCATTTTTCATTCTCCGTGTGTGTGGTGGGGCAGTGCTTTTTTGGATGTAATCTGTTTTATGATTACGGCAAACCTACATGATTCCAGGGGTGCCTCCGTGGCTTAGTCAGTTAAGCATCCAACTCTTGACTTCAGCTCAGGTCATGATCTCATGGTTTGTGAATTTGAGCCCTGCATCAGTCTCACTGCTGTCAGTGCAGAGCCTGCTTTGGATCCTCTGTCTCCCTCTCTCTGTCCCTCCCCTGCTCACTCGCAGGCACTCCCTCTCTCAAAAATAAATAAACATTAATAAAAATTTAAAAGACTATATGATTCCAAAGTCAAACCTCGTATCAAAGAGCTCAGGTAAGTCTTGCTTCCTTCTGGTGTCCTGTACCCTGATCCCTCCCTCCCCCTCCACATTTTTTGGTAGTTTTTAATATACCCTTCTCCTGTCATTGTTCCCCTTGAAAATACAAGCAACTGTGTACACGTATCCACAGCCTTTCCTTTCTTGCACAAGAAATTTCTGTATTTGGTTTTGTTTTCTGTACACTGTTCAGAAGGACACTGTTCTACATCTTGGTTTTTGTTTTTTTCCTCATGTAAGTACAGAGTGGAGATCACTCTGCGTCCATGTGTACAGCTCATCTTCACTCTTTTTTCTTAACAGCTACATGGACTCCTTGAGGGGATGAACCAGCATTTACTTCACCAGTCCCCTACCACCGGACATTGGGTTGTTTTGAAAGCATTTGTTGTTACAAATGATGTGGAGGAGTCATAATCTGTACATTTCCTCTGTTCCTTTGTGCATGGTTACTGTTCAGTTGGGCATTCCAATTGCTAACACCCTTCCTATGCAACACCATTTCAAAGAACTCTTTATACTGTGATTGACAGCAACTCTATTTCTTAGTGTCTTTAAACAGGAAGCAAAAGCTGACACATAGGATAAATACAGTAAGCTGCCAATTTTTTATTAGTTTTTTCTTTTTGTCCCCCTCACCGAATAGGAACAACAGCTGTAATTCCTATCCTGCTAATAAGGCTTAAGAACATAACTGGTTTCAAGAAAGAACAGTAAAATTCATTACATCGTCTAGGAAACTACCACACTGACCTCTCTCCTTTTCTCCAACTTCTCTTTGCCACTGATGGTACCTGAGAACATCCCGACTTGATTAACTAAACCCCCTCCACCATAATGCTGCTCACACAGCAGGCTGCATCCCCTATACCTAATTCTGACTTCTACTGAATGTGCTTGGCGGAACATACTGCAAAAAACAAACAAAGAACACAAAAAAGCAACCATGAATAGGATACAATCTTGTTCTAAAACCCAGGATTTTTGCTAGAACATTTAACTGTGCCTGCATGTTTTTCTTTTTCCCTGGGACACCCCTTGGAGAGTGCGATGATGACTACCACCCACTTCTTAGAACACGGCCAGGTGAAGCCTGAGCAGTGAGACCTTGATGTGCTGGCTTTTCTGCTAATATTTAATACTGGACTTTGTCAAGACCTAGATTTTAGGACATGAGTCATTAATACTCGTCATGTTTCTAGAGTAGCCTTCAGGAGGCACTAGAGCCTTATAAGCATCACTGAAGCACGGCAGATAGAATTCATGACTGGAATGCAGGAAAGAGAAGAGACACAACAGAAGTGATGAGGCAGCAACTCTCTGTAAACAAGAAGGTAAGGGAATGCTGAGCTTAGACAAACGTCTACCCTAAATTCTAAGAAGGTTTCTGAAGGTTCAGAAGAATGCAGGGCCAGAGGCAGTAGAAGCATAGGCTGTCTTGAGAAGGACTGAGGACTCAAGGAAGAAACGGTCAAAATAATAAAAGATGATACTGATAAGGAAGAAACAGGGAAACATTTACAGAACTAAAGGTAGTTAAATACATGCCTGTTGTCTAAAAAGTTCACATTTCATTGAAAAGTGAGACTATGCAGCTCCCTCTTATCTCTCCCCTCTGGAAATATCAACAGTCCAATAAAAGTCCATAAAGAACTGTATTATTAATGAAGTTCTTTTAAAAATGTGCGCAAGAAAGGTGATTAAGTTGAAACCGGAAAAATTATGTTAAAAATATAAAACCTGGCAAAAAGAAAAAATATATATACAAAACTTGAAGCTTCAAAAAGCGACCAAGATTATCAGTCCCACTGTTACTTATTTCATTATTTGAAATATTGATTCATTATATATTTGCTGCATCACACAATGGTTTCTTTAAAAAGTCTTCTGATATTCATAACTTATAGACTGATCTTTGCAAACATTCTGCTAATCCACTGATTCAAAGCATATGTTGATTTTATTTAAGGAAATCAAAGGATTCTGACCTTGGCCCATACAACATGACTGTACCGTTCACTGCTTCCCTGTGACGTGCAAAGCCCAGAGCACAGACTAAGGGCACACAACTGAGAGAAACAAAAGGCATCTGTCCAGGTGCTTTACGAACATCGTATAGGAAACTTGGAGAGAGGCTATATAGCACTTTCCTAAGGAAATGGGAAAGAAGAATTTGAATACTGGTTTGTCTTCCAACTACCATGAGTTATCTCCAATCAAGAGTCCCTACTCTTGACATGAGCTCAGGCTACGGTTACGTGTACCCAATAATTACTCCGTGAGGTAGAGCACTGTAAGGGCTGATGCACATGCACTGACCTAGTTCTAAGGGAATACAGAGGGAGAGCAAATGAGATTATGCATTTGAAGTGGGTCAGTCCATATATAACAAGGAAATCTAATTATATTAGATGCAAACTGCATTTATTCCCTTGATATTAAATTATCAGGAAATCTATTTTAACATGTCACAGGAGGTCTTTTAGTTCTTTACATCAACATTGAGTATAAAGAACTTGTCTGGGTTAGATGTTAAGTAACTTTCTCCCTATTTTCCAAATTATTTTCAGCAAAGAAACATTAGCCCAATGACAAAGTTTCTTATTGAGAAACATAAAAGCACTATCTCTTCTCCATCTGGAAGTTGTACCATTCTGTCTAAAGAGCAGAGTGACACTTAAAGTCATCGGTGAAAATCAAATAAGCCAAACTTTTAAGACTAATTTACCACCTCTCCCACTCCCGCCCCCAACCCCCACAAGGAAGTTAAGTTGTTTTTGTTTTAAAACTCCCTTTCTAGAGGCGCCTGGGTGGCTCAGTCAGTTAAACCTCTGACTTTGGCTCAGGTCACGATCTCACGGTTTGTGGGTTCAGCCTGCGTCAGACTCTGTGCTGACAGCTCAGAGCCTGGAGCCTGCTTCAGATTCTGTGTCTCCCTCCCTCTCTGCCTCTCTCTCTCTCTCTCTCTCTCTCAAAAATGAACAAATATTTTAAAAAAGTAAAACTCCCTTTCTTTAATTATAGTTTGAGGGGAGTTGGGGTAGGAGCTAGAGGCAGGTGCTGGAGATTGGGAGCTTCCACTATGGGGGTGAAGACAGGATGGTAAGGAGGTGCGGAGAAGAGCCCTGGGTAGGCAAAGAGCTGGTGTGTATGTGTGACTGCAGTTGAATGGAGCCGGGCAGAGGACACTTTCACAGTAATCTGGAGAATGGGCGGCCTCCATTGTTAGAGAGACTGTGATGAGAGGTAGAGGGGATTCTGTAAGAGAATCTCAGGGCAGTCTTCACAGAGCAGTCACATACATGCTAGGGAGCGGGTCCCAAACTTCAGTACAACGCAGTCACCGGAGGTGCGTGTTTAAAATGCAGAGTCTCGGGGCACCTGGGTGGCTCAGTCGGTTAAGCGGCCGACTTCGGCTCAGGTCATGATCTCGCGGTCCGTGGGTTCGAGCCCCGCGTCGGGCTGTGCTGACAGCTCAGAGCCTGGAGCCTGTTTCAGATTCTGTGTTTCCCTCTCTCTGACCCTCCCCCGTTCATGCTCTGTCTCTCCCTGTCTCAAAAATAAATAAAACGTTAAAAAAATTTCTTTTTAAAAATAAATAAATAAATAAAACGCAGAGTCTCTGCATCTCCCCCAGGATCTTAGTCAGAAGGTCTGGGGTAGGCCCAGACCCAGACGTTCTTAGCAAGTACCCCAGAAGATTTCCATGCAAGAGGGCTGGCGATGGGCATCTGGGTGGCTCAGTGGGTTGAGTGTCCATCTCGTGATTTTGGCTCCGGTTGTGATCTCACGGTTCGAGAATTTAAGCCCTGCTTTTGGCTCTGTGTTGACAGCATGGAGCCTGCTTGAGATCCTCTCTCTCTGCCCTTCCCCCACTTGCATGCATGCACTCTCTCTCTCTCTCTCTCAAAATAAATAAGGAAACATTTTTTAAAAATTGAAATTTAAATTAAAAAAAAAAGAAGAGGGCTGGAGATCACTGCAAGGAAAACCGGGTTCAGAGGAGAGGGAGATGACACTGAGACTCTGCAGGTCATGATGAAGACAGACACACGTGCAGCAGGTGTTCGAGGGCATTTCAGAAAACTTAACAACTGTGATACTGCTGACTCCATCTATCCTGAAGGAAGGAAGAGGGGGAGGGAGGGCGGAGGGCACATGAGAGATGTGGCAGGCACCACAGTCAAGACTCTCCCTTTTTTTTTCTTCTTTTTTAACGACTGGTCCAGCCTTTTTTTTTTTTTTTTTTTTTTTTTTTTTTTGTAATGACTGCATATAAGAGGTCTCATCATTTTAGATAATGGAAGTAATTCTTTTTTTTTTTTTTTTTAAATTTTTTTTTTTTAACGTTTATTTATTTTTGAGACAGAGAGAGAGCATGAACAGGGGAGGGGCAGAGAGAGAGGGAGACACAGAATCGGAAGCAGGCTCCAGGCTCTGAGCCATCGGCCCAGAGCCCGACGCGGGGCTCGAACTCACGTACCGTGAGATCGTGACCTGAGCTGAAGTCGGACGCTTAACCGACTGAGCCACCCAGGCGCCCCGATAATGGAAGTAATTCTTGAGGCTCCAAGTAACAACACTAATCGGTCAGAGAATAACATTTATTGATTACAAACCAAGTGTAGGTCATTTGACTATATGCTGTGTTGAGCCCTATTAAAACCCATTACTTAAATCTGTAAACCCATTACGATCGTTCTGTAAAAAACTACAGATTTCTACAAATATGTGGAGTAAACTGAGGGAAGGGAACTAGTGCTTATATTGTCAACTCATTGATAGCTCTTTCAGAAAGAAGTGTTGACAGTTTTGTTCTGGAACACAATGGCTGAGTTCAGCTGCATCACTATAGCAAAAGGGACAACGGCATCAAAATGATGTGAGAACACGTAACAATCGTTGCTTTGTAAATCAATGCCAAAGTAAAGTCTGTAGGAACACCATCAGGGTAGGATTTCTGTACTAGGAAACACACCCTGGGCACAGGAGATTTAGTAGGCATATCAGGTCTACGTATTAGATTGTAAAATTTTACAGAACAAGTTACAAACAACTGGTAATATAAGACTAGATTGTTTAATCTTACAAAATAAACTAAAAATACAAAAAATCAAAGAAATTAAAATTTCCAAAAACATGAGGAAGTCCATTCTGTGTTCTCACTTAAGCGACTGGATAGTAAATGAGAAGATAATAGATACGTCCCACAGGAGAGCTGACTGCCCTCAAACCTACTATAAAATTGTGAACAGTTACACTGGAAAGTTACGTAACAAGGTGGACAGGGAGTCCTTCATCATCTCCTGTTCTTTATCTCGGCTAGCCTCAGTATTCTAAATGAAGTAATAAGAACGCTGGACTCTGGTCAGAGAAAGGCTATCTGCTCAGCTGTGCTCCACAGACATGTACCAGACAGAGCCCGGGATGCAGAACATGCCAGCAGCCAGCGCAGCTCAACTGCATCCGAGGGTGCGGGCTGGGTCTCAGGCTGCCTGCACCAACTATGACCTTGTTTAGAAACAAGACCTGGCCACTTCCCGTAGCCGTTCTACCTACAGAGTTTACTTCTATGTCCTGCCTTATTAACTACACTATTAGCCAAACTGACATGCAATTATACAAAGTAAACAGTCAATATATTTGTATGTTCCCTGTTTACCAATTAGCAGTGTCTTTTATCTGCCTGTCCATATTACTGGCATTTTAGAGTGAAAGTCCCTCCACTCTGGGGAGGGCACTGCTCATTTACATAGGTGGAGTGCTTAGAAGCAGCCCTCACAGCAGGCTTTTGGCTTCAGTGGAGAAGCCTTCATGATTTCTTAGAAAGGATAAGAAGATGTATGAGAACCACCCAAACCAGCTTCAGCTGTCATTCCCTCGGTAGACACCACCACTGAGGGCTATCCCCATGCACAGCCCTATCAGGGCTGGGGGAAGATGTGTCCCAAGCCGGCTTTCTGTGGAAACTGTGCCTTTACCTGGGGCATTAGGGGCTGAAATAGAGGGCTTTCCAGCTCCAAAACACAGTATGTCTCATTGATGAACTGTAGGTAAAACAAAACAAACAAACAAAAAAAAACAAAAACAAAACTGTAGCTTCTGAAAATAACTGGAATTTTATTGATCCTGAAAAAATTTCTTTTGTGACTATCTGCAAAATCAGTATTTGGAGGTTTCTAAACTGCAGATTTAAGACAAGAGAGTTTGCGGATTTAAGACCAGAGAGTTCTAATAACTTTACAAAACACGGCCCTCAGCTTCTGCGGCCTGAGCATTGCTGGTGGACTTAGCTCCCAGGCAGGCACAGGTCACAGGTTCTTGATTGCCTCACTACCGCTGCTTAGTGACAAGAATTCCCACTGTGAAAACAATCTTCAGGTTCAAAAACAGAAACAAGGCCGATAATAATGAGGGAATAAGAAGTGGCCTTGTTTTGTTTTGTTTTGGGAACAAATTGTATTTCTCTGTATGTTTCCAGTATTTTCCAAATACTCTGCCACCATTTTTATCATCAATTTGTATATTTTAGACCCATGTGTAGTTGTTCACATTATCTTGTATTTTTTCTATTAGTAATGTCCCATTTACTCATCTGATTTACACTAAATGGCATCACAAAAGCTTCAAAGAAAGCATGGTCTGGCTAACATTTACAACACGTGGGGCACCTATTAAGGTAGGGGAAGGAGACCGGGTTCCTTGATTCTGCCAGGATGTTGCCACCCAAGCAAGACAAGAGGTAACAGTTAATTCTGGCCAAAGAAAGGAGAATCTTTCTAAGTTTTAGCCAACTTCACTTGAGAACCAATACTACCTAGGTAAATCGCCCTTTGAAAAGTATGACACGTTACACAACTGCAATGGGCTCCATTATTTAACAGTCAAAATACATGGTGTGTTTAAAGGCAGTAAAGTTTGAAGGCTGTGAGCATATGTTACACAAATCTGGTGAAGTACATGGAAACACAGACCAATGCCTAGGGGACATGATGTCCAGACAGCATCAAATGGTCGTATCTCATGCACAGACCTGGCTGGCCTGCTGTGACTGCTCTTTTGCCAAGAGGATTGTCTTTAAGCCTTGGCTACTCTGTGCCAAAGAACCTGCAATTAGGTTCCTGACTCCATGACCTCAAGTTTCTGTTCCCACAGAAAAGATGTGAGTTATTTTTCTTTAGGAATGTTAACCAAGAAGAAAATCTGCTCAAATTCCTCGGTGGTAGTGAACTTGAGAATTTAGGAAATGAATAGTTGGTCATCAAACAGCAGAGAAAGAACAAATGGAAACCCATAAGTTTCTATGAGAATTTAGTTTGGTTCTGATCTAAGGGAATGGAAGACAAAGGCCATGTGCACAAAGAACAGGGCCATGCATCCATGGTGGGGACTGCACAAATCATTTAATCCTTCAATTAAATCCTAAAATTTAATATTCAATTTTAAAAATTGGTATGGCCACACAAATTATATGATTTGTTTTTTACATAAAGAACTACATTTTGGAAAGCTGTCACTTGTTCCCATGTCATCTCTTGAAAATATAAACAGCTAATGTATTTTTTTTATTTGTAGCTATTGGTTTCACATCATTTTCCAATTATTATTACAAAATACCTTAAAACCTAAATACTTTAAAGACTTTCTTTTTGGAGGGGCTTAAAGCTTAATGACCAAAAATAAAATGTAAAGCTGACAGATTAAGTATCATGTTTTGTAAAAATGAATAACTGACGATAAATTTTCTAGGGTGATATAATTAAATTAACTAAGCACATTAGTACAACTGCAAAGAATGGAATATTGTGGAACTTGTTACTGAGTTTCCTGCCCACCACAGATAAACATAGATGAAAACCAAACAGCCATAAAAATAAAATAAAAATTTAAAAAAATATGATATATGCAAGAAATATAAAGATATGAAGAAAGAGGCTTTTGCTCAGAAAGAAAGGGAGACTTGGTCAAAAACATGGCATCATTTCCTCTTCGATCTAAGTGAACGCCATTTCTTCTTGCCAAACAGAAAGCAGAATGACCTTTCAAACATTCTGGTTGGGATTTTCTCTACCAATCTAAATGATATGAATCTAAAATACACCATGTAGCACAAGGCTAAATATTTTTAGAAATGAATGTAATTTTAAAAAATGCTCGTAAGAGAGACATATTGATCTTAAGCTTATATAAAGATTAGTTTTTTCAACCAAAAATTTATTTTGCTGCCCTAAAATGCTCTTTTATCACAAACATATCCAGTGCAAAAATATTTTTCATATGTTGAAAATAGAAACCAGCCACAAGCAAAGGGTAAAATCTGTCCAACGGTGACAAAAGAAATATGTATTTATATTTTATTTCAAATTTCCCAAATCGGGTGTAGTGAGACATTTCCTGGAAGATGGAATCCCATACAACACAGGTCCCATTTGGGACCTCATTCCAGACAATGATTTATCAACAGTATTAAAAGTACCTTAACATAACACAGTCTGCACGTGTCTTGTGGCACAACATCAGAGTATCTTGAAAACAAAATACAGTTATCGGATTATTTTTCCAACTAATTTGCATACAGCACCTGTTAAAAATCACAGCCTTTGTAAACTATACGCTCTGTCCCAAAATCCCAGGGGTCTGAAGTTTGTATGCACTGCTGACACGTGGGCGTTTACACCATAATCCCCATGGAGACACGGAAATGCCTAATTATTTTTCATATAGTTCCAGTTGGTAGTCTCTTTTTCTTGGCCTTCTTTCCAATCTTGGCATTAACAAAAGCCAAATTATTTTAAGATGGATTTTTGAGCTGTTAAATCCCGTTCCACATGAGGTGGAAGAGATAAACCAGGTCTCTTAAATATATCCCTGAAACCCAGATGGATGACAAGATCCCGGAATGCCAAATCCACAGCAGTACAATTTGTGAATGGATTGCATGAGGGAGGTTTTCCTTCCTCTGCCAGCATGCTCCATCTGGGTAAATCGAGGTGAGAGGAAGTTGCATAACTTTCAGTCCTTTGTGGAATGCAAGTGCCATGCCACCATCCTAAACACATGGCCACATGATGCACTTGGGGTGGGGTCACAGGAGCCAGGATGTAGACCCTCCCCATTTCATTTCGCTGAGGTGTAAAAAGGCCTCTTCGTCCCCGTTAAGCTCAAAGATCAGTTTCTTTTTCTTTCTTTCTTTTCTTTTCTTTTTTTTTTTTTTTTTTATACCTAGGACATCTTTGTCTGCATTGCCACTCTAAGTTGGATCCTTCCCCTCTACCACAGTTTGGCACAATCACCATAACACATCAGGCCTCGTCACAGGGACAGCCCCGCCTCCCTTGCTTTTTATACCTCTTCTTAGCTAAATTTTTGAATAAATAATATAGTCATATGGCTCAGCAATTTAAAAAGTATAAACTCATATACAGAGAATTATCTTTTCTTTCCCCACCCCCCAGTCTCCTTGCTCCCCTCCCACCAGGCAAGTGCTGTTACCCGACCTTAGGTATCCACCCAGACAGAGTGATGCACTCACAAGCACACAGAACCCTATTCTTCTACCCGGCCCTTTAAAACAAATACTAGCAAATAGCACAGTTTGCCTTCCCTTTGAAAACAATGTACATGATATATATATTTAACCTATATGTATATATAAGATCTTCCTTATATATGTGTATATATGTAGTGTGTGTGTGTGTGTGTGTGTGTGTGTGTGTGTGTGTGTAGGTGAATGTACATATACAAGCTTATATTTTTTTTCTACTTTCTTATGGTAGCATAATGTTCCATTTTATGGATCTATCAGAATGTATTAAACAAGGGCCTCCTACTGAATGCTTGATTTCAGTATTGCAAAGAAAATGATTTACATATTGTCCTTCCCCACGTAGGTGACCATATCTGTAGAATAAACTTTGAAAAAATGGAATTGCTGGTTCAAAGTGTACGTAACTTGTAAATCTGAAATTTACTGCCATATGGTCCTCCCTAGGCATGGACCGCACCCCCCCCAACATTGTGACAGATACCAGTTTCCCCTATATCCTCACCAATCCATCATGACTCATGTGTGATGTAACTTTGTGGTCTTGGATACAAACATTTGGATCTGATGCATGAAAAGTGGCATCTCCTTGAAATACCTTATTTACTCATCTTTCAGAAGATCACAGTTCTCTCCTCCTATCGCTTGGCTGCATCCTGACTTCCTGTGCCTGGTCCTCCACATCTCCTCCCTGACATCTAAATATTGGAGGGCCAGGGCTCCGTCTTCTCTATCCACAGTCACTTCTTAGACGATGTCAGTCTCCATGTATAAAAGACCATCTTTGCGCTTATGGATTTCAAACTCACTACCTCCAGTCTGGACCTCTCACCTGAACTTTCCAACTAGGCATATCAAACTTAACATGTCTAAACCAAGTCCCTGACCTTCCCTCTCGAGCCTCTTCTCCCCAATCCCCTCCACCTCAGTGAAGAGTAATGTTCCCCCTTCGAGCCCCAAATCCTGCAGTCATACTGATTTCCCTTTCTTCCCTCCTAAGCCACAACCAACCTACCATAAATCCTGACATATCTAGAATACAGCTGAATATCCAGAGTGTAACCATTTCGCATCACTTCCACCCCAACCACCACCTGTCAAACCACAACCAGAGGGTGGGCTGGATTGTTGCAAAAGCCTCCTGAATGGTCTTCCAGCCACTGCTGTAGCCGCCTTGCCCTGTCCTCAAGTGAGCTGGTGCAGCCATTCTGCTGCTCAGACCAGGGAAAGACCTCTCATCTCACTGAGAACAAAGCCAGCCCCTGTGTCTGGCACTGTTAACTCTGGCTCATTGTTAACGCTGGCTCCTACCCACCCCCCTCCCCGCCCCTCCGTGTCCTGCCACACTGCAGCCACACTGGCCTACTGATTCCTGCTCTGACACATCAGCTCTCACACCCAGGCCTCTGCCTCTGTAGCCCCTCTTTCTGGGAGCATCTCTTTTGCAAATGTTTGGAAGCCTTGCCCTCTACCTCCCATCACGGCTCCATCACAAGTCACTGAGGTCTTCCGGGAGCACTTTATTTACAAGAGCCGCCCTCTGCCTACTCTGGGCACTCTGCCTCATTGTTTCCAAAAACACTCACTGCTGCCCGACAGCCAATGTTTTAATTATTTGCTTTTTGTTTACTTTCTGTCTTCCACAACTAGATTTCAGCTTCATGAAGGCAGGGACTTAGACCTTTTGGAACAGGTTTGCACCTTTGATGAATGAGGTTGAACATCTTTTCGTTTTGTTTTAGTCTTTTGAATTCTCTTACTGTAAACTGTGTCCATGTTATTTTTGAAGAATATAGGGCTGCTGGCCTTTTTCTTACTGATATTAGGGGTTCCTTACATATTAGGGAGATGAGCCCTTTCTGATATGTACGGCTAACATTGTTTCTCAGTTCGTAGTTCTTGCAACTTTGCTCCTGATAGTTTCTGCCCTATAGAATTCTTTTCATGCAGTCTATTTATATCGTTTTGTTGTTGTCATTGTCGTCGAATGTTATGTTAAAGCTTCTGGGTTTGTGTTGTTTCCTGCCTGCACCTCCAGCTTCATTTGCTGCTCCCATCTTTGTCACAGCCACGGCCGATGGACCTTCCTGCGTCACCCTGCGTGTGCTTTTCTCCCTGCCTGAATTCCTGTCCCCACCTGCCTTGTTCCCAGACACATCACTTGCTGGACTCAACTCCTGTTCTATAGGAAGTGTGCTGTGCAGCGGGGCTCTCTTCACACGCCTGTGTCCTGACATTCCACCTGGAGCCCCCCTGGGAAGGGAAGTAGGGTCCCAACTCTTGTCACACTGGGAGTAAGGACCTCATAAATGTCTGGTGAATAAAAGAATTAACAGATAAATGCAGCACTCAATGTTCAGTTCAATTCAACATATGTTTGCCGAGTACCAGGCACCGCTGTTGGCGTTCGGGCTACGTGATGACTAAGCTCCTGCCCTCAAGGAGTTTATATTCGGGTTGTAAGAAAACACAGTAAATAAACTATATGGTATCAGGAATGCTTTTATGACCTGAGGTTAAAGTAAAACCACCAGTTCTGAATTACAGATTCATAATCATCTCTCAGGATTTTCAGTATTTCCTCCCAACCCTTTTTTCCTTACAGAACTAGTCCAACAAGTAATGCTTCCATTGGGACGACACTGATTCTATCTGTAAGCCTGACTCCATCCCAAGCTTCAATGCAGTTGCTTCAACAAGTTATTAGCTATTTCCATCTGACCATCTACTATGGTCTGAATGTCTGCTTCCCCCTCCAAATTTATACTTTGCAATTCTAATTCTCAGCACGATAGTATTAGGAAATGGAGTTTTGGGGAGGTGCTTAGGTCACGAAGGTGGAGTCTTCATGAATGAGATTAGTGTCTTTATAAAAGGGACCCCAGAGAGTTCCCTAGACCCTCCCACCACGTTGAAGACACAGCAAGAAGGTGCCATCTATGAACCAGGAAGTGGGTGCTCACTCACCACCATATGAAATCTGCTGGCACCATAACCTTAGACTTCCCAGCCTCTAGACTTGGGAGACATAAATTTCTGTCGCTTATAAACTGTCCAGTCTATAATATCTGTTATAGCAGCACAAACAGACTAAGACACCATCCTACTGTGATCAGGCTCACCAAACCAGAAACAGACCTTCTCAGTCAACTCTCTCCTATGCTGACATTGCAAGCATCCACGTCCCATTGTGGGAAGGGACGTCTGAACATGGAGGGCAAAGGGCAGAGAACAGTCACTCAGAGAGTCACCAAACCTGTCCTAAACTACTTAGTACCCCACCACCTATAGCACTTTCCTGAAGTGTTCAAGACACGGACAGAACTTGAAATAAGGGCTTATAACCATGTACGTTCCGGAAATGTTGAGTTAAACTGGAGGATATTTAGCATGCTGATGTGCACTGAGAATCTCCAAAGGGGAGTAAGTTTTGTTATGAAAATTTGAGGTCCTTTGCCCAGAGAGCATGACCAGCGTTCCTTGAATCAAACTTTGAGAAATGCTGGCCTAGAAAGTCAACCTCAAATATTTAATTCAGACACAGCTGAATTAAAAGGCTTCCATCATCTGAAGCAACCTGTATTTACAATCCTAATTTCTCCTGCTTCCTGAAGCAAATATCTTCCTTCAGCCAGGACAATATATGCCATGTGTGCAGAAAGCACATCTTGATAATGAGGCCTCCTCCACTTTGGCCCACCTAAAAAGCCCTGCTCTCCTTACATTGATTCTGCATTCCCTAAGCCCCTAGGTGTAAGCCCAACTCCTTCCCTACCAATGAAACCTTCTGGGCTTCCTCCTTTCTTCAAACTTCATTTGTACCTATTATTTACACCATATGCTTGGTGGTGATTATAACTTTAAAAGATAGCAGAGACCTTTAATTGTTTGTTTTGTTTTTTTTTTTTGCATCTTCATAAGTAATTAGCACATCTTGCCATTGAAGACATTCTATAAATGCATAAGTGTGCTTTCCCTCTCATATGTTAACATGCATAACGACATATTTTTGACATGGCATGGACTGACCTGTAATGAAAGAATACAGGTTAATTAAAGTTGCTTTAAATTCCTTATGCTTTTAAAAAAATTTTTTAACGTTTATTTATTTTTGAGACAGGGAGAGACAGAGCATGAACGGAGGAGGGTGAGAGAGAGGGAGACACAGAATCTGAAACAGGCTCCAGGCTCTGAGCTGTCAGCACAGAGCCCGACGCGGGCCTCAAACTCACGGACCGCGAGATCATGACCTGAGCCCAAGTCGGCTGCTTAACCAACTGGGCCACCCAGGCGCCCCAAAATTCCTTATTCTTAAAAGACTTACCTCTAGATATTATTTACACATTCTTAGAATTCATTTGTTCACTTTTATCTACTACAATCCCTTATTTATATTATATTATATTATATTATAGGACTTGCAGACCACAAAATTTGAGAGCTGGAAAAGCCTCAGAGATCATTTTGGCTGTTTATTTTAGAGCCAAGGATATCTATTAGGGGTAGGGGTATGTGTGTACATACATATATTATACAAATATATATAAATTTCTGGTATTTGAGAAAGATGATTTATCTGTGGACTTTACTTGAATTGTGGTTCTTCTCAACTTCGAGAAACAAGTGTGACAGAATAATAACAAAAATAGTTGTATGGGAGTGCAGAGCTGAAGCAGCCTGACCCCTCTCCAGCAGACCATCTGCTGAGAGGACCCTGACAGCTCTTATTTAAATAAAAAGTGATGCTTTCAGAGACTGTGAGTGCATAAAGGAAGGAGGGAGGAAGAGGTGACAAGAAAGCACAGCTTTGGGATTTGCTCACAGGAGAGATATTCCAGGAAGGTCAAGCATCCCCCCAAATTTCCTCCCGTTCATTTGTGGGGAAGTTTCCCCAATGAAGGTATGTTAGGAAGAAAAACAATTTGGCTGCCAATCAATCCCATGAGCAAGGGTGCATTTGCGTCTGAGCAGTTCTTCTCCCTTGAGAGCCAAAGAGGCCCAGAGTTGAGCATGCACCCCAAAGGGGGCCTGCTGTGCTCCACCCTCCAAAGAAAGTTTCTGAAAACCTGAATGTGCTCATTCAATTGAAAATTCCTGAGCTCCATCCCCAAAGATTCGATATTGGGGGTGATGCAAAGGAATAGCATTTGAAACAAGCATCCCCAGGAGATTCCGACCACACTTAGGAGAAATGCTATTAGTGTGATGGTTGATGCAGGAATCTCAAAATGGAACAGGGTGATGGGTACAGGAGGTGGAAGGGGTGTGGTGATACAGTGGATTCTAGAGACCAGTCACTTATTTTGAGGGTTTTTTTTTTCTTTTTTTTGCCCTGAGTTAGCCTCGTCACCTTTGTGGTCATTCTCTCTACTCTCCCTGATCAGCAATGAAGGTACCTTTCAGGGGAACAAAAGGGCAGGTGGGGCAGACTGGCCTGCTACCAAAGACCCTGCTACTTCTTGGCTTTCCGTGGCTTCACTAACTGTGAGTTAACTAAAGTGCCTGGGGAAGGAAGCTCCCGTTCTTTAAGAAGAGTACAGATGCTGAGGGACTTCTGGGCTCTGACTCCAGGCAGGTCTGTGTCTCACCGCCAGAGAAGTCACTCTTCACCTTCAAAGCTAGGCATTAACTTTCCCCTTTGAAACTCATGCTGATGGGTTGCAATTTAACTATCCTGATGCCACCGGATGGGACTACTTGTTTAAACTTAACTGTAACCAGGCCATTCCAAAATGACTAATTAGACAATTGATCTTAGGTCACTGCATTTTAGAACCCATGGGGCCAGGAGGAAATCATATAATTCAATGTCACTCAGAAGGAGAAAGATGAGGCAGAGAGGGGTAGTGACTAACCTAATACCACACAGCGAGATGTTGAACAGAGGGCACAAGAACACGGATCTCTGGATCCCCAGGGAAGAACCTCTTACTTCTGTCAGACACAGCTGAGAAACATCCTGACATAAATGAAAACAAAAGTTATAGGCTCCCAGATTTCCTTTTGCAAACTTTCTCACACAGAAGTGCTTTCAGAATAAATCTTTAGATGCTTTTATGTTTACTGTGTTGGGCAAGACGCCGATGTGAGTCTTGGACGGAGCAAGTGATGGATGGTGACAGCTTGCTTATCTGGTAACCCCAGCTCCCAAGAACACACTGAGATCCGAGGACTTTGCAAAATAAAAAAGGTCTCTGAGCCATCAAGTCCAGGACATGTTAGGTGTGGCCTGAGGCTCTGCCTGTTCTTTCCACGTGGGAACGTGTCGGGCTCTCACCAGCTTCTAGTGAGACAAATCCATCAAGGTTGGCCACAGGGGAGACACCAACTGCTCAGCAGACTAGAAGCAGCAAGTTAGAAAGGGAAAAAACAACAACAACAAAAAGAGTAGTATACTAATAGGCAGTCGGAGACACAGTACAAATTAGCGGTAGGAAGTGAGAACTGCATGGGAATAGATGAAATAAACCATTAACACTGGAAAGAGATCTTAGCAGGCAGAGCAGGTGTGGGGTCCTCCAGGACATGCAGGCTCCTGGGGGAATTGCCATTAAACCACAAGATAATACCAGATGCTCCTCATCATGACCTTCAGCCATCAAAGTTCAAATTATGTTTGGCAAACCAAATTTAAGGAAGCGGGGATGCACAGAATCTATTATACAAAGTGTTCCATTAAAAGGATTAAAACGAAGGGTAATGAAAGCTTTCATTTATTTGGAAAGTTACCTTATATCCCACTTTACTCAGTAATGAAGCGACCCTGCCATGCATGCAAATCCCTTAGAGCTTTTAGAAAAGGAGCTTCTATTTAAACAGGTCTGGGGTGGGCTGGGGTGTCTCTCCTTTGGAGCCTGATTCTCCCCTGTCATTCAGAAAGAGGGTAAAAACCAATTCTCCTGCCAGGAGAGGAAGCAGGCTCCGGCCCACCCAGGCACACAGACATTACCTGTGCCCTGGGCCTGCCCAGGACGCCAGAGGTGCCGGCTGGGGTCTTTGGCAGAAACCTCACCTAATCACTCAACACTGTACCCAAGCCTTGTTGAGTGTGGCGGGGACATCCTCAGTCAGGGGTTCCTGTGGCAGCTTCAGGTCCTTGATTCCTTCCTTCCTTCCTTTTTTTTTTTTTTTTTAAATCATTTAAATTAAATTTAAATTTATTAGTGATTTAATCTTTATCAGAATTATGTACACAGTTTAAAGAGAAAAATAGTTGTCACCAATTTCCCCTTTTCAGCAGCAGTTGTATTCAGCCCCTATAGCTGAGGTTTTGTTTCCTTTTTTAGTGTTTATGTCCATATTTCTAAGTAACATGCTTATATTGTCTTGATTTTTTTTTCCTGAGCATTACCTATTTAGTTCCCCGAATGAAGGATGAAAATTTTGCTATTTTCATCTTTCCACTGTCAGGACACACGTAGTCTCCCAGCCATCTGGGGTCTAATTGCTTCTTAATCCAGCTTTCGGACAGTTCTCTCTTTTATCCCTACCTTTATTTATCCCAACTTCCAGGGGCCCCTGGTGCCACCCAGTTCTGGGCGGGTGGGGGGTGGCCCACAGTGTAAACCAGATTGCTGGCCAGGTGCCCCACTGCCAGCCTCAGAGTCCGCTTTCTTGCATCACCTAAGTCAATTATCACTTGTTCAGGTATTTTTCAATTTCCAAAATTTTGTTCCTCCCATTTTCTTTATCCTTATGGGTTTCTGCCTTAAAAAAAACCAAAAAACAAAACCTCAAAACAAAAATTCCTTACTGTCATTTAATGAGGCTCAGAAGGGAGTGGAGATTAAATGCATGTGTTAATATACCACCTTTACCAAGAAGTATGTCATTGATTTCTTTTTCCTTTCCAGAGAGCAAATTATTTTCCATTTAAATTCACCAGATAAAAACATCTAACTCGTTGAAGCAAAGCAGTTTGGGTTTCCTTCTACACCATCTTCCTATCTTTTAGGTAACAGATCAATGCAGTGACTAAAAGAGGAAATTAAAACTCAAACATAGGCTGCCATTTTGGGGCAGTGACAGAGAGAAAGAGATAGACATTATACAGTGAAAAAGACTTCTCCCCAGAAAGAATCTGGCTACCCTTTTATTACCTTTCATAAACTTTTTAAAGAAGAACGTTTATGAAGCTTCCCCTCTGCAGATTCCCATTGAGAAGCTCCCCTGGGCGTGTTCCTCACCAATCTCCTACTTTGCTACTTCTTGGAAGAACAAGCATGGGTTAGATTTGGGAGACAGAGTGTGTGAAGCATGTTCGCCTGTGCTCACAGGTTTGTACACACTCATGCTTGTACGGCCACACCATTTATTACTTACCCATCCCTGTCACTCATGCGTTGACCCAGACCCACCTGCCCCATACCATTCCTGCATCATCCGACATTTCATCCGTCCCTCCACTGGCACTAGAGTGCTTGACTCTGACAGAATGCTCCCACCCTCCCGCCCGTCCGTAGACCCCTCTTTCACTCCCTCTCTCCTGAAGCCGGTGCTCTCCTACCGCACTATGACTGCATCAGAACAGTCCTCTCCTCAGAATTTCTCTAAATGGCAGAGCTTTCTGGAGTGTCTTGGAAGAAGAGGCATCCATCCCCCTTTCTAAGGTCAAGTGTCTCTTGACTGTACTGGATTCCTGCCCCTCTCACTTCTTCCCTCCTTACCCCCTGTCTCATCTTTGAATACCTTCCTGTTCACCTCTTCAATGGATCTTTCCTATTTCTAGGGGCATGGCTTTCTTATAAAGATGTCCCTTTAACCCTCTGACCCCGCTGTACTGCCATACTCTCCTCTTAAAAGAGCCGGCTCCGCAGGCTGTCCCCACTGCCCGTCAGCCGGTTGTCCCTGCTGTCCTCCCCAGGGTCTCTTCGGGTCACCTGCCTGCCGGGGCCTGCAGGTTCCCAGCCCACCTTGGCTGGGAGTCTTTACTTCTCAGCATTCTTCTCCTGCCTCCCTCCCTCTTCCCAAGAACACCACTGGCAAAACACATTTCTAGATCCAAAAAAACAATCAATCCCATAGCTGGGAGTCTGAACGTGTCCAAACTGGGCACACTTTTGAACATGTGGCTGGAGGTGGCAGTGTGACTCCTTACTGTCACTTAGCTGTTTAAATGAAGGCTTATCTAGTAAGAATAGAAGTTTGTGTTTAGAAGTTTGAAGTGCTTCTAAAATAATCCTCTCTTACAGCACTTTGGTACCTGTGTCTTCATTCTGTCATTGCCAGATTAAAGTTCTATAAGCAGAACAGCAATTATTTATCAGAAGTAAAATCTCATGCAAATGTTTTTGAGCCCAATACAAATTAGCAATTCTTCATATGACTAATGACTATGTGCCCTTCCGATAACTGTAAACATGAGAAACAAAAGATCAAGGACTCTAAAATAAGCACTTGGGATAA
Source organism: Panthera onca (assembly GCF_046562875.1). Taxonomy (NCBI): domain Eukaryota; kingdom Metazoa; phylum Chordata; class Mammalia; order Carnivora; family Felidae; genus Panthera; species Panthera onca. The sequence goes on along the minus strand of NC_138347.1, from coordinate 134,225,312 downwards.
CAGAAGGGCTGTGTAGGCGTTCAGCAGTAACTGTGAAACCAAAAGATAATCGTTATGTGCTTCTCAAGATCTTCAAACTCAGAGCAACACGAACCATTACATAGTGGTTATTCTTTTTTGCCTTCCAAGCAAAATTCTTAATAGACAAGACACTTCAGCTTTTTAAATACAAGCAAATATTATCCCTCACTGAAATTAGACATAAAGCTGCATTATGCTAGAGATGAGCAAATTTCATAAATCGATGAAGTTGCAAAAAATTGGCAATAACTCAGACTGTCAATAAATAGGTCTTTTTTTCTGATAAATGTAGTTTCAAATTCTAACAGTCCACAATTCTTCTGGCATCGCATGGGCTTAGGAGAATCAAATCCTTAATACAAGTCAAATCACATTTAGTCAGTTAGTATTCGAGTGACTGCTCTGTGCAAAATGTTAAAACAGGTGCCATGGGTAAAATGCAGAGTAGCTCAATATGCAAACCTGTGCCTTCACAGGTTACTAGCCGGTTTAGAAGACAGACTCCATTAGTAAAATACATAGCAACTGAAACTGTCAGCTAAACCAAACACATTTTGAAGGCTGACTAGAATGGTTAGGTAACATAATTCCTACAATCATAAAAGGTCTCCTGGAAGACTGCTGAGACAAAAAGAAGAAATGTACAGATTGGCAGAGAGGAGAGAGAGAGAAGTCCTACTGGAGAGGTGGCCTGTGAAAATCTGACTAAGGAGAAACACACTGGGAGTGGGGAAGGGCAGCCCAAAGGCCAGCCCGGATGCATCCTGTCACTTCCAGCCCTTCTCACTGCTCCCAACAGCTTCCCAGTTGGGAAGTCTCCCCATGAAAATTTTCTGCACACAGCTATTGTGAACATCACCTTACAGCTCAATTTCTCTCCTTTTCTGCTAAAAAACCAATCGCTTCCCACTGCCCCCAAAACCAAGTTCAGACTCCTGAGTAACACAGAATAAGTACTCAATACGTTTGAGTATGTGTGATTACTTTCATATCTCCTGCTTGGCTGGAAGGTTCTAAAGGGCAAAAATCAATCTTATTTTTTAATATTTTGGTATGTGATAGCTCTTACAAGTACCTTTGGCATGGTGTAAGTCCAAAACATATTTACTAAATGAATGACGAGATGATTTAATGAAGAGATTTTATACAATAATGGCAAGAGGGGCTGGCCAGTTCGTAGACAACCTTGCATAGTTAAGTTAGAAGTTTAGAGCTGCCTCAACAGACTCTAGTCAGCTAGACGACTTTATGTAAAACAGTGACAGGATAAAAATGGTGTTTGAAGTGTCTCATTTTAGTTGTGGTTGTAGGGAATATTAGCCCAGAAAGGACTAGAAGTAGCAAGATCACTTTGCTAATACTATTTTGCTAACAAGATGAGTAAAACAAGGTGAGGGTTTTCATCTGTTGATTAGTCACTAATGTGAATATTCCTTCAATAAACACCAAAAAAGAAAACCACCATATATACCTTTGTCTTTGATCTATTTTTGACGAGTTCATTTCTGAGATAAGAGAGGAATCTTTTTTTCAGGCTAGGTGATACTTATGGTCTCTTGATTTTAAAGAATAGCAACAAGGGGTGCCTGGCTGGCTCGGTCAAAAGAGCACTGGGCTCTTGATTTTAGGGTTATGAGTTGGAGCCCTATGCTGGGTATATAGATTACAAAGAATAAACAAACTTTAAAAAAAAAAGTATAAAAAAAAAAAGAAAAGCAACCAGAAGCCTTAGAAATTAAAGACAGATATTCTTATTTATGCAGCATAAATACCCTCCACATTAACATCTTCTAAAATGACGCTCTCACAAAATTTGAAAATTGAAAGAATTCCATTTTGTCTATTCTTATTACAATGCAGAACACTTGAGTTTGGGGTTTTATCTCAGCTAAAATTAATTAGATGGTAGCATTTTAAAATCCAGTGTAACATTTTGATGTTAAATTGATGAATTCATCAGCATCTGAAAATGCCAGTGCATTAAAAATTGTCAAGAGGTTGTAACTGGTGCCCACCCTCCTTCCTGAGTACTCATTCCCTCTCTGCTCAAGCCTCACTCACCTTTCCCATCGTGTGCTGGAAGGTCATGGGGGACTAGCACAGGGGACGCTGAGCAGGAGGTCAGTGCAGTGGTTCTCCATCTTGGCTGCTTACTAGAAACACTGGAAGCTTTTAACAGCTATGAATTTTTCAATCACACCTCCGGCTGATGTCAATGTATTTTATTTTTATTTATTTTTTTAATGTATTTATTTTGAGAGAGACAAAGACAGCATGAGTGGGGGAGGGGCAGAGAGAGAGGAAGACAGAGAATCCCAAGCACGTTATGCACTGTGAGCGTGGAGCCTCCTCATGCAAGGCTCAAACTAACAAACCATGAGATCATGATCTGAGCTGAAATCAAGAGTTGGATACTTAACCAACTGAGCCACCCAGGCGCCCCTAGATGTCAATATATTTTAAAAGCTTCCCCTAGGTGAGTTTGTTATCCAGGCTTGAGAAGTAGTGAATTAGTATCTTCTTTAGCCATGGAGAAAATAATTTTTATGCCTGATTTCCTGGTTACCGTGTCAGAAGATAAAATGGTTTAAGGAGCTACATATATGATGCTACTAATTTTATTTTAAAGAGAAGAAACAAACTTCCACTTACCTGCCTTCTGACAATGTACAATCTTTTCATATACAGCGTCTGCATTTTCAATCACTGCCTTGAGGGACTGGATCATCTGCAAAGGGAACATCCAGACACGGGATTACACCTGACAACTGGATGCCAGTCTACACAGGTGCAGGAGGCTCTCCTCTATAAACAGGCTGAGGTGCTGTAGCCATGTGTTCTTTCATCTGCCTTCCCACTATTCAGTTCAAATGTATATGGAAGAAATGAAAAATCATGCATCCCATGTCACGGTTTAAGTAGACTGAGTATCACGTTTCAGACAGTTAGGCTTGTACAACTCTGAATTTGAACCTTGAGCCAATACTGAATGGAGTTTGTTTCAATGTGAAAATCTAGAAATCAATACGTATACACATCTGATCTGTGTTTTAAATTGTATTTTCAGCCATGCATTTTAACAAAATTCAACTTCATCTTATAGAAAGCTCTATGACCTACACACCGTACCCATTTAAGCTAAAATGCCTTCGTCCAAAAATTAGTTTAAAACTTACCATGACAATCAAAAAACAGTATTTATTTAATGCATCACTAATGATATCACTCAAACCAGTATTTTAAATGTTCCTATCAATGATTTCAAAAGATCCGATTTTGAGGAAAAAATAAAAGATCCAATTTTGAGTTCTTATTCCAAATTATACGTGCTTGTTTTAACAGCCAATCTTGAATTTAACAACAAAACAAAACAAAAAAGGATCAGGGCATAGTTGATCAATCATTTTACTTACCAGAACGTTAGGAAAAGATCTGTTTGAAGTAATCTTTTTGGCTCTAAAATCACTATGAAAGTGGGAGAGCCAGATTCAGTTCTCACAGCTCAAATGTGAGCAACTATGACGCTTGCATTCAGCATAGACTTCAATTTTTTCTATTTAAATGTCTGGGTATTTTGCATTATTATATTACTCATCTATTTTATATGACCATTTTATTTTAAATAACAAACACCAATCCATCATTCTCTATTCCTTTAAATTTACTGCCTTGTTTTTCTTTATAGTATTTATCACTAAGTGCCACAATAATCACTTTATAGGAACCAAATATATGTAGGTTGGATTATTCGTATAATTCAAAGAAAGAACACCAAATTTTGATTAGTTACACTTATTTAAACCGAAGCATAATCAACATGCCTCTCAAGAAGTATACCAGATTCTTAAAATGAGTCACACAAGCATTAATCAACTTGTCCACTGTTCTAAGAAAATTATAGTAAACACCAAAAGGTTTAAGGCCAATGAAGGTGTTCATTCATGCCTTCATGCATTTCCATGGCCCAGAGCAGGAACTGGGGACACAGAGACCTACAGGATATGGCCACTATCTTCAAAAAGCCCACAGCCTGCTGGAAGAGGATGCACTTTAGAATTCATGATTTTCACATTCACTCTTCAAAATCTGAGTCATGCCTGTAAATTAAAATAGTCTATTTTACAGCTTGACATATTGAACAGGCAATGATAAAAATGAATAGTTAAGAACTCGATTACACCGATATAAAGTCATTTGTACCATGACATCACTTGCATACTGAAAAGGTTCATACCGTCATCAGTAACCTTTTTCAGCCTTGATGTCAGGCCAAATGAGAGATATGAAGAAGCAAGGACTTCTTCAAGCAAGGATGGTGGCTGTCACAGCTAGCTCAGTGTCAAAGAACTGGCCAACTGTGCCTCTATCACTCAAATAGGAAAAAGGAGAAAAATGAAATGAACCTGGTCCTCAAGCAGACAGGCAGCACAGGGGCAATAACAGAGGGAAGGCAGAACAAAACAGCAGTATTAAGCATAGGCTTACGCATACAGATGCCCTGTGGGGGAAAGGTGGTCAAAACCCCAGTTTTTACTGGGGGTGGTGTGGGCGCAGAAAGAGCACAGATTTACATGGGCTCGAATCCTGGCTCTGCTGTTCATTAGCTGTGTCATCTCCATATTAAATGTCATGGAGCCATAACTCCCTACCTATAAAATGAGTTTAATAAAAGATACTACCTTTACAACGTTGTAAGGATTAAATGGAAGGATGCATGACCGACACAACGAAGACACTTGCAAACAGATGAGACGATGGATTCCCCATTTACCCAGGGGTCATGGAAGAGCATTTTCTGGTAGCCCAAGTTGAGCTGAACGAGCATGCCTTCCCTTCATATGTTCACTGGCAGTGATTCAAACATCCACTACTAATTTTGGTTTTACTCGAAAAGCCTGGTGTGATGAAGTTCAGAGAAACAACAAATCACATTATTATTCTTAGAACATCTTCTGGTGTAAGGTATCTCCAGAGGTTACATAGTTGGGCACCTTTCAGCTACAAAAAACATGCAGGGCTTAAGGAAAGCACATCCATCTCAAGGGTCTGGAGAGAGAAGCTCACCCGCCTCCTGTGTTCTCTAACACTTGAAGGAGCAAACCTTTATTCTTGGGATAATCATTTACCGAGGCTCTCTGAGTATGGGACCCCGAATTAAGTGCTATGAATGAATAAAGAATAGCTGCTGACCCAGGACTATGAGCAAACAATAATCATAACAAAATGCAGTACTGCATCGTAGCTCGTGGGCTATTGGTTGTGACAAAGTTAAATACCCCTAAGTAGGTGGACGGGATATTTAATCCACCAGTGATGTACTTACTGGTGGTGCCACGGCGTCGTGCGGACGCTCTGTTTGTGGCTCGGACTTGAATACACTCTCCACCCCTTATTTACGAGCAGTATATAAAATATGAAGGTGGCTAACACACCAGGGTGGAGAATGCAAACCCAGTGAAAAGCCGTTCCTCTCAGGTCTGGAAGTAAACAGGAGCAGGCATTTGCAGACCATACGAGAGGGGTATTCTGGGTATTCTGGAGGGAACCAGCCTTGGAGAAGGTAAGCACAACAGTAAACAATCAGTGGAACTTAGAGAAGGCAGGAAGAAAACATATCCCCAGACCTTAGCAGAGATGATTCATCTTGCCACACCTGTTACTAAATGTTTTCACCACTTCCTTGGGGAGGAGGAACTGCCAGTTTATATCTTTTTATAGTTTTAGGGTACATGTTTACAGTTAGGGTAAGTACTTACAAATACATTAATATGTAGTAAACCGTTTATAGTTCTTGTCCACAGAGTGAGTTCATTAATCTCAACTCTTGCAGTACCTGTGTAAATTCTTCTGGAGTGAAAGGGCCCCTCCGGGTATTCCTCAGGACCGTGAGCTCCGACAGGTGCACTAAGTTAAGGGTCCAGCAGGCCAAGCGGGCAGGGTACCTACCTACCCAGATGGCTGAGTTCTTGCTTTCACTCAGGGGACAACTAGGACTGAGTGTAGAGCACATGGCACTGAGGCCACAGCAGGGACAACATGGGGGTGCCATTAGATCTAGTGGGGACCAACCTCTGCCTGGGTCTGCTGCTTTATAACAAGCTGTGGTTATAAATAGTACAAGTGCTGGCTGAAGGAATCAAAATGAAAGTAATTCAACGCCTCCTCTGCATCAGGTGCATACCTGGTGCTTTCTATTTCGTCTAATGCTCACAAAAGCCACGTGAGGTGGGTCTTTACGGCGTCAGTTTTACAGATGTGAACACTTTAGACCTGAGAGTTAAGCTACTTTCCCAAGGTCCTCTGGTAAGATGGGCAAAGGGACTGCAACTAGGAAACCATGAATTCTGCTTGACCTCAAAGCCTCTGCTTTTCCACAGCGCTGGGACCGGCCCTGCCATACGAGTAGCAACTGTGCAATTAAGATGAGGAAAGGGCAGTCCAGCCAGAAAGACCTACGGAAGCAGAAAGGAATTTAGTAACTCCTGGCAGGTGCTACACACATTAGGTGGTATAATCACAGCTACTGACTTTACCCCTGAATTTTCTTTTCAAGTAATATTTCTGTGAAGTGCGTTGGGAAAACATCTTTCAAAAATGACAACAATAAACAATTTGGTTGGCTCCAGTTAACAATTCATTATTAAGAGAAATCATAAATCAGAGAAATCAGTTATGTTTAACATGAAACTACTAGAATAAGCATTTCAGAGTAGACAAAAGCAAATACATGGAGAGCGATATCAAGAGATGAGTCAAAGGGAGAAACCGCTTTAAATTATCTTATTTTCTCTGTACATATGACATTACTATGTCAACATAACGCAAGGCCCAGGAGAGTGGTTGGTTTTAGAAGCATTATTTACATTAATGCAAATGCATTTCCATCAGTCCCTTTTAAATGCAGAGGTGTGGGTCTTGGCTCAGCAATCAGATCATCCTGCCGCTTGCCCTAGTGACTTACTGCACGGACAGCTCACATTTATGAAGTATAATATGCGTTTGTGTAGTTGTGTAGTTGTTGCTAACAGATTTTATATTAGTGTCCATTTACCAGTAACTCCTACATTTCTGGAAGCAATGCATTAGGAAAATCTATAGACTTCACATAGCCCAGAAACCCATTTCATAAATTTGATCCACTCTAATATAAGATTTTAATACAGGACTCAGATGAAAAGCTGGAAGTTTCAACTAACGGCAAATAGAAGTTCGTACTTTATTAAGCTGGACAGAAACCAGAAATGCCTTTCATTAAGAATGTTCTGTTTTGGGGCACCTGGGTGGCTCAGTCGGTTGAGCATCTGACCTCGGCTCAGGTCATGATCTCGCGGTTTGTGAGTTCGAGCCCCGCGTCGGGCCCTGTGCTGACAGCTCGGGCCTGGAGCCTGCTTCAGATTCTGGGTTCCCCTCCCCTCAGCTGCTCTCCTGTTCACACTCTGTCTCTCTCTCAAAATAAATAAAGATTAAAAAAAAAAAGAATGTTCTGTTTTGAAAGTAACTCCCCATGTTAATATAAGGCAAACTTCTCCACTTAATGGGTATGGCTATAAGAACTGCTATTGTATTAATACAGTTTATTTCACTCAATTTCTATAGACTGCTTCTTTATTTTTTGCTTTGAAATTTACACATCAAGTAGGAAAATTCTGTTTTCAGGACAGGCAAGTCCACAGTTTTATGTAAGGATCTTATGTCTAATTTTGGACAGTGCACCAAATCTCCTTTCATCCCAGGCACACAGATTTTGATAATTAAAAAAAAAAATTGCCAATAATTTCAAGTCCTTGGGTGAAAGAAGTTTAATAATAACAATAATAACATCTTCTGAGTTCTAGAATTTTCCCTTTATTGTGCTTTCACTTCCATTTCAGACAGAAAATGCCTCCCTCATAAGACTTGGCTTTGCCTGTCCCCATCTTCACACACGGCCGCCGCTGCTGCTTTTGCTGTAGGTGTTTCTAAATAAAGTTACAAAGTCTGAGAAGAGCTAAAGCTCTTACAGGAGGGAATGTCTAGGTAACAAACAACGTTTGTTCCTTAACACAGGTTCTGTGACTATGTGACACACAACAAACTCAAGTAATTGAGCATCATTCTCAAACTTGGCAAAGGAGAGGCAAGAGAAACGATACACCCGCCCCCATCTCTGAACACCTCCCGGGTTCCAACGCTGTCATGGAGATCGATGGCAGGCCTTAGTGGACAGTGAATGTCCAAGTGGCAGGTACCCTGGTTTGGGTACCGCCAGGCTCAGGAAAGACCCAGGGAGGACTGGACCAAAGCACAGCTTGCCTCTCAGGACTCTAGGATTAAATAACAGAACCGCAAATGGGAATCAAGCATCAAGGTCTTCAGAAGACCAACTAATTCAGTCCAAAGCAGAGTTCTCCACCCAATCAGAATTATCTGTGTGGAGTCTCTAACGCTCAATGTCATTGGAGGACTGTCACACTGTGCTACATAGCCCTACAAAGCAAGTCAGTTCCCTAATGCTGAGAATGGGACAGAAAACAGGGAAACTCCCTCAGGAATCTGTAAATTTTGGTTCTTTTTTCTGTGCTCTTGAAAATAATCTCTCTCCAAGTTAACAATACTACCTTTCTTTTTAACATTTTACAATAATTATTCCCATGTGGCTGAAGAACTTTAAAATCGAATACAAGAACACTAGGATCCGAGACTGTGAAACTGAAATTCAGAGGTAACATTTTCTTTCAGTAAAATTTCAAAGCACAGCAAAATATCACAAAGTTGAACTAATGGAAGACAAACCATTTATGAAGTTATTGTTGGAAAAGGCAACATAGCTTTTAATAATTGAAAATAATATAAAAGTCACACACTTGAATGGGGGTGTAAAAGTTATATCACCTGGGGGTCTTTGCCCAGGAGCATGCTACAGTTAAACCCAGCCCCCTCCCCGGCTCACACAAGGGGAGGGCTTTGGCCACATTTTGCAAAGAGCTGGTCGCCATCCGGGGGCCGAGGTATGCCGTGTCATTAATGGCTGTGGCCATTGTCCCTTCTAGCAAGGTCACCATGAAAACACTTTCCACAGAACAAACGGTTTCCAGAAAAATCTGTCCGTTTCCTCTTGAAACTTCACTTCTATTTCCACATTTTCCACTATACAAATCATAGAAAAGTATAGGAAAAAACCTATATAATAGAAAAGTTATAGAAAGGACCTAAAGCTCTGCCAGATGAAAACCACTACTGAATGTTAATGAACACAGAGAGAGGAGCATCGGTGGCTACTGTCGCATATGGGGCCCCTCTGCAGGCATGGTGGGGAGCGGGCAGCATACGAATCAATGCAAAATATCATTAAGCTCTCCAAGCATTTCCATTCACGTTAGAGGAAAACAGGGAAATGTGGTTAGAAAAGGAGAGAAGCGTCAGCTTGGATGGGGTACAGACTTTCAGCTTTGTGCAGAGACCAAAGGTGCAGGGAGAAATGCAGGGTCGAGGGCGTGAAGGTGGGGACAGGCCTCAGGCAGGAAGCCAGGGCAGGAGAGGCATAGGAGGTGGTGGAGGGGCTGGGGAGAAAGGCTGAGAGTGGGAGACTGTGTGGGGGACAGAGCAGGACTCAGGGACCGATGTGCTGTGGGCACAGAGGACGAGCCAAAGCCTCTTTCCTCTTAGAGGGGCAACTAGACAGATGAGACAAACTTAACCCACCCACAGCTGTAAAGCATTTCACCGTTTCCAAAGTGTCTTTCCTACTGTTCACTCATCTAGGATGTGGAGGTCCTCCTTGGTTGGTCTGAGCTGGTGGTCACAATGGTGAAAATGTGTAGCAGCAATCAGAAACTCGTGCGGTGGCTTGGTTCTGGCATTGGAGAACTGGGAATGTTCTGCACAGAGGTGGCAGCTGAGATGAAAACATGTATGCATCTCCGAGGGAGGGATTTCAAAGATAAATGAGATGAAAACATCGCAGTGCTGTTCCAGATCACTTAAATTAATAAGCAGAGAGAACCAATGTAAGAGACACAGCAGGAGTGGTCAGAGGGGAAGGAACAGAATGAGGATATTAAACATTTACAGATGTGTGAGGAGAGTTTCTGGAAGGAGGGGAGGACTAAGCATTAGGAGCTCTGGATTTGGTCATTTGGTAACTGTGGAGAATATAATTGCAGTACCCATAGTTCTGCTATAATGGGACATACAGGCTCCTAAAAATCACTGCACTACACAAAGTTATGCAGTAAAAACCACAAGGGTTGTGGGAAAAATGGGGTTAGGGGCCCAGCACTCAAAAAGCTTGCAGTGACATATTTAAAACAGACAGGAGCTGAATAAAAGTGATAGCCCGGCTCCACGTGTGTTAAATAGTTAAGGAATGCAAAACTACTGCAGTGCACATGGCACCTGACCCTGAAAAAGACCTGAGGTTTGCTCGGGAAGTGGGTGGTAGGACGGCTGCAGCTCGCGGGTCATGGGAAGTGGAGGAAAGGTGATGTGACATCTGAGGCAAGGCTGTAACAGCAGGCGTGGACAGGCACAGCTAGAAGCCCGTTCAACTGACTGGGGGAGCCGGGTGCCCTGTGAGGTGTGGATGTGCACGCAGGTCAGCCACGTGTACTTTTCCAGGCTCACCAGGGTTTCCTGTGGTCAAAACTGTGCGCACACACACACACAAAATTTGACTTCGGTTAAAATTGTTCCTTACTGTATCAATCACATTCAAGTAGATTTTGCATAGTCACAACAAGTGTTAGTGTCGAACAGACTACTGGAGGTTCTTTCAGAATCTTTCTGAAGTTTCTTTTTTTCAAAATCTCCCATGCAATTTCATCGTGAAGTGCAGTTAGACTCTCAGTTTCTATGAGATTCAACCGAAGCATGGTTTTGGCATCGTATAAGCCTGCCCCAAGCCTGCCCCCAACTATTTTAACAATCTTTTTTTTTTTTTTTTAGTTTTGGCCAGAGAATAGATGTCAAGTGCTATATAAATCTGGAGCGAATTCTGAGTTATGAGTGACCCAGGGTCCACATTCAGGAAGCCAAGAATTCTCTAGCTTTTCAATATGCTCTGATTTTTTCATAAAGTTCACTTCAGAGCTAGGGTGGTATATGTGCCTAAGGAATGAATGTGGCTCCCCTGGTAGATAACTTTTATTTAAATATTGGTACAATACAAATCTCTTATGCACTACATTTCAGATCAAATCCTGTAAAGTAACACACCATCTCATGTGTAGGTATCTAGTTGAATTTTCACACGACATAAAGCCTCCTCAACCACAAATCTTCGTCTCCATCTACCACTTCTCACTTTCGCTTAATACAGAATCACGTTTACAACACTTAGAAAGGGCTGCGTTTCACAGATTAAACCTCCAGTTTTAATTAAACTGCAGTTTCTGAGGTGAATCACCATGTAAACAAAAGACGAAGACATTATGTTTGTTATACACACAGCAATATAGGTTTCTCCTGTACTCACCTAAAATACCACTTGGATTCAGTAAAAAATTCATGAAAATCAATAGTGTCATGTAGTCAAAACAACCAAGTTATTGCCCTAGGTTCTTGCTTTCTAGTGGTTGCTGTGCCACCAGGTACCCAAGGAGGGCCCAAATGTGACATGTGTGGGGATTTCTGAGCAGTACTTCCAATGTCAGCCACTAGAAGTCCTTAGTAATACACATCTGCTGGGCTGGGAGGGAGGAGAAAGGAGCAGAGGAGAGAAAACATCACAAAGGGAAAACCGGGTTTGGGAGGAGCACTATGTAGAGGAATAAAAGAAAAAAAAAAAAAAGACAAAATCACAGAGGAAGAGCTCAGAGGAATTAAAACAATAAATGCACCAGGGTGATTGATCTTATCAAAAATCATACTTTAAATCAGATAGGAACATTTTAATTTATGCAGACAACTGAATAATCTAGAAAGCTACAACCAAACTTGGATTTAAAAGAAATTCATTCCAATTTCTAGATTAATTGGGATTTAGCATTACCACAGGTCTCCATATGTTCCCAAACATGTTTAAATAGACGGCGAGCTGGAGAAGCAACACTGTGCAAAATAGCTTGGGGGAAAACAAGGGGGAGTGTGGAAAAACCCAGAGTTCCAACAGATCAAAAGATTAGTTATAAAGCCAGTGTATAGATTTTAAATGTTTATCCTACTCTAAACTGTTGGCAAAGTTTTGAAACTTCTGAATAGTTTTAGCTTCAGGAAGTACACAGAATTTCAAAAAGTTGAAAAGAATTTTAATCTTGTGCTGTTTCTGGTCCTTGTAAAATACGATATTCTAAGAAGACAAAAATCATTGAAAATTAAGCAACAAAATGGAACCTAAGCTAGGTTCCCAAAAAGGAACTCCAATGCAATTATAGAACTATGCAGAAAAAGTATACAATAATTCCTACTAGTTCCTGTAATAATATGTTGTGCTGTACTTTTCTGTGTGGAGAACACATATATAGTTAAGTTCAAATGCACTGAAATTATAATAATGCTGTTATCTCTCCATGTTATGGTCAGCCTTATACTCATCACGGAATAACCTGCTATGCTACACAGCATCACTTGGTGTTTACATGATTACTGTGGGAAGACTCACGATATTCTCACACTCGACGGGCTGAGTCATCGTGCACCATGGCTGCCTCGTGGAGACCCACACACAAACCCTACCCTCTCCAGGCTTTGGGTCATGTCAGCCTCTTAAGGCTGTAAAAAACATCTCCCGCTTTCCTAACTTAATAACGATATGCTCTCAGGACACCCTCAGACCATCTCAGCATGATACCTAAGTGCACCTGTGCTCAAGTATCCTCTGTGGTCAGGACAGAAGGAAGGGAGAGGAGTACAGAGGGACTCAGCAACTTGCAAAGGAACTTTGGCCTCGGCCTGAAGGGCAGCCAGGCACAGTCCAGTGGGGACACAGTCTACATAGTCAGCTGCTCCTTCTGCCTCCAGTAAATGCCTGCAAAGCCGGAAAGAAGGGCAATGCACCACTGTAGCTCTCCAGTCTCGGAAGTTTTCAGGATAGTGAGTTCAGAGGCTACATCTTGGATGGACAGCATAAAAAGTGAACTGATAAGAATGGCTTAAAACATGGCCAGAATCATCCCTGCAGGAAGAAAGGGGAACTTGAGCTCGTTAAACCCAATTATTCAGTGAGCAAGCTACTTCCGGAGAAAGATTAGGAACTTCTGGATGCTACATTAACTCTTTCAAGTCACCAAGGACCATTTGGAGTTCTGACATGCTTGTTTAAAACAATTATTACTACATTAATTAAATTTCAAAAGATACAATTAGAATTAAACATAGTACCACTTTTATTACTGTCTACTTATAGCAAGCCTTTTCTCCAAGGGCATCACGGTGATCTAGAAACTCCTAATTAACAGAAGGTAATTCAATCATAGTTTTACTGTAAGGTATCATTAGTTTCTCTCAGGTCTGTGTAACTAAGTATAGACGTTAGTTAAAAGAAACAAGCAATTGGAGGCTTCTCTGTAATGAAAAGCGGGTTTTGGTTTTTTTTGTTTTGTTTTTTTTTTAGCACAGTGAAGTGTCCACAGTATTCCAGGAATGACAGAGCAAGCAGGAAGACAAGAACGCAGTCAGCCAGCTACTAGAGTACTTACTGTATAAACCGAGGATTTCTTTCTCCTGTTGACCAAATAACTCACGTGTTCCCCTGTCTTCCCCTTTCAGAGAAGACAAACAGCTTGCCTAGTAAGGTGGTGGGAGACCTTACCTTCTGCTTTTCACTTTGTAATTCTAACCCTGCCTTTATGAACTGGAGTAGCCATGCAGCAAAGCTGCTGCTCTGAAGTTTGCAGTGGTGTTAAAATATGCAGACAAAAAGGTCTTACAGCTTCATGAGCTGCAGGTTTCTAGCGTTTGAAAACTAGTAATAACATGATCATGACTCAATTCTCAATTTATTGAGAATTTATTGTGGTCTGGTCTACTTACATATAATTTCATACCCTTTGAGGTGGTGATACTATGCCCATTTGAAGATGAAGAACTGGACTTGCCCTCGGTCACACAGTAAGCACCAGGCAGGGACTATCTCATCATCAGGGCTCATATTCTTTGCTAGCACGACCCCCAACCCCAAAACCCATTCATATACTTCCGAGGGTGTAGGGTCTATATTTCCTCCTTCATTCCCCAATTCTGGTCGCGGGGTCTTTACATAAGAAGAATTTTGTGCACAGGTATTCACATTCCCTGCACACCTGCCCAGATGGTCTGTACTCATTGAGATGTGCCCTTTGCAAAACACACCAGGGCATTGTCTTCTGCTGGGCACCTGTTGCCTTCACTCAGCTCACCATGGCAGGTGAGATAAGGACAAAGCCAAGAATTTCCCAAGGTGGGGCCAGAGCTGGCGGACTGTGTGTGTGTGTGTGTGTGCGTGTGTTTTCGGCAGAGTCTGGTTTCTTCACCCAGGAGCACAGGAGTGTGGTACACCTCACTTAAGCATGGGCAGTGAATGTCAGCAATGAAGAGGCTGGGACAATTGAGGGACAGGGTAGCTGTGTGGCATTCAAGTACTTCTCTGCTTGGTCCACCAGGAGCCTATGCCCACCTCTTAGCTCACATGACAATCGATGGATAAGCATGCTTTGTAAAATCCTAAAACACTACACATGTATGAGCAATGTCCCCATCCTGGGCTGGCTTCACTGAATCAAGCTGTTCTCCTGTCTGGCTGGGTGAACAACTAGGGCTCTCCCCTCCTGTCCTCAACTCTGCTATATTTTCCTCTTAGGACATATGAATTTTTTAAGTAGGGAATTTCAGATGCAGCAAAGTCCTCTGGCAAAAGGCAGGGGAGAGTTGAAGCTCTGAACAAAAAGATAAATGATTTGGGGAAGGGGACTCTCATGCCTGCCTTCCCATCTCCCCCAGTTCTAGTCCTGAGCCTCCTGCCTCCAGCCTACCCTCCCCCCCTCCCCCCGCCCCAGGCATCTCAGGCGTCCTCTTCTTTTTGGACCCACAGAAGGCTCCACTCACCGTCTTAGGACATGGGGGCTGCCGTCTAGGACACAGCCTGGAAGAGCAGAGTGGTAGCTCCACCCTCCAGCCCCTGGCCAGTCCCCAAACCTAACCTCCCAAGGAAGACCACTGGTGATGGTACCAATGAGCCAAGTTTGGGAAAATGGAGGCACTGCGGGGCAGGGAGACAGGGTAAGAACACCTGATCTGTGTCCCAGAGAGCAAGGTCATTTTCATCCATTCATTCATAGACAAACTTTGAGCGCCCGCTCTGTGGCAGGCTCTGCTGTGAGACAGAGCGGTGAACAGGGCACACACTGTCCCTGCCATCCTGGAGCTCCGATTCATGGGCGGGGGAGAGAAGTACCTTAAAAAAAGAAATCAAACCAACGAATGCATAATTACAAGCTGCAGTGAGTGTGAGAAGGAAATGAACAGCATGAACCAGCAGGGTGTGGGAAGCTACAGAGGGCCCTCAGCACAGCCTTCCCATTTCCTCCGGTGGGAGAGGGCTTCACAGGCTTGGTCTCCACCCCCGGCACCCTTTATAATCCCCTCCCTGATGAGACAGCTTTAAATAGAAGGTGGTTCGCACAGCCCGGATTTTATCATTTGAGAGACAGCCCTGCTCCCTGTTCAGGGAGGGGAGAAGGAATCCAGGTGTTTTCAGAGAAGATGGCAGAGCCTGCTTGCGAACTCCACCCAAACCCCCTTCTCTGCACCCCTACACCCTCCCCTGACAAGAAAGGTTTGATCTGACTATAAAAGGAGCACTACTTAAACTGGATTCGTTGGCTCATTTTTTTTGGTCAATGTTTATTTATTTTTGAGAGACAGAGAGAGACAGAGCATGAGCAGGGGAGGGGCAGAGAGAAGAGGAGACACAGACTCCAAAGCAGGCTCCAGGCTCCAGGCTCCGAGTTGGCAGCACAGAGCCTGAGGCGGGGCTCGAACTCATGAACGGTGAGATCGTGACCTGAGCCCATATTGGGACACTCAACCGACTGAACCGCCCAGGTGCCCCTCCTTGGCTCATTTTTAATGCCTTATTACCAGGCGGCATAAGCAGGATGACATGCTCACTACGTGTGAAGTTAAGTTAGTTACACATGTTACTGGATTATAACACAAAACTCCGGTGGATTGTCTCCATTCCCACTGACCTAGCGTACTTGCCTCATGAGCACTAGAAGCGATCAGAGCAAACGTTAATTGTCACTGACTTTTCTCTTGCAGTTTGTGCCTCTGGTGTCTGTAGGCTCCTCCCCATCAAAATGCTAAGTGAGCGTTACTGCTGCAGGGGCTCCCCGGGATGGGACTCAAGCCACCACAGCACTCTCGGCCAACCAGGTTAACAAGTAGGATGATGTTCTTTTGGAACAAAATTCAAAGTGCGCGGAGCACGGAATTTTAAAAAACAAAAATAAAACCTTTAGGATTATAATTTAAACTGGTGAAAGTGAATACAGGAACCAGTGCATTAAAATACCCTAGGGATTTTTTTCTCCCGATCCTCTTTTTGAGGGGTTGGCCAATTCTTTCTGCAAAGGAGGAGACAGCAGGTATTTTAGGTTTTTAGGCTCAGGCTTAATTTCTGTCTCAAAGACTCACTGCTGCTGCTGTGGTACAAAAGCAGTCACAGAACATGTATCATGGATGTGGCTGTGCTCTAATATAACTTTGTTTTCAGACACTGAAATCTGAATTTCAAATGGTTTTAGCAAGTCATACAAGTATCATTTTTCTATCTTTTTCAGTCATTTAACATGTAAGAACCATTCTTCACTCTCAGACCATATGAAAACAGGCGGTTGCCAGTGCGGCCCACAGGCCACGGTTTCCCAACTGTGCCCTAACACGTTACAAGATGCATCATTTGGTGATATCGGACGAAAAGGGTTCAGGAGAACATAGCTCGATATGTTACTTGCACATTTTATCCAAGACCATGAAAAAAATCAAGTCCAGCTAGTATTTTTAAAAGGATAAACGTATCTTATGATATATGCAAGCAAAGGAAAGCTTTGGTTATGGAGAATCCTAACATTGGTCAAAGACTTCCACCGACTCATAGCAAAGACAGAGAGCTCCGTTTTAGGAAATCAACTAAAAATCAGTTAAGTACCACCCTAGTACCATTTAGTTAAATACTCAAATAGCTACATCTCTTCACAAAGATAGGTTTGTTTACTTGTTTGTTTTTGCTTTTGGCACCAGATAAGTGATTTAAAAGCGAAAATCATTTGGTGCCCATATGATGATATAAAGATGTGTCACTCCACACGGCCATCCTGCCGTGAGGGGGTGTCGCGATTTTAAAGAAAACCAGAATAATCAAAGCTGATATCAAAGAAAATACTGGAATTAAAGATTTCTGCAGGTTGCTAAAGGATTTCCTATATAAAATCTCCACATAAAAATCTAAACCATTTAGCCCTAAAGATGTGACTAATACTAAATGTAGTAGGGAAATAAATATTTGAAACTACCTAACATGTTATTTTTAAGTTCATTGGTAATTAAGCTTGTAGAGTTCAACTTAACTCTGAACACATCATATCGTCCACCCACTGAGTTTACCATGAGAGTAGTTTTCCTATGGTTCGGAATTTAAAATGCCCCAATTAAGTTAGAAAAGACTTCAAAGCCGTTGTTAAGTGCTATTCTTATTCCTGATAAATTCATGTGGTCATGAAATCAGATTTCTGATATTAAAGGTGGCTATTTCTGTGGGGTGAGTGGCATTAATTATTTTACAACAATATGGGGGAATAAAAGTGAACAGAATGAAAAACAGGAGCTGTTAAAAGAGAATGAGTGACAGTTTCTGTAATCCCCACCGAGAGAGAGGCGTCCGTGTGCAGAGGGCAGTCACCACCCAGGCTCGTGCAGACTAGAGAGGTTTGGTGAGGCTGAGGGTGTGCATTCCTGCTCATACGAAAACAAGAAATAAGGAAGCTACACGCAGGGCTGATTTTTATTTCTCTCATGAGCATGAGGTCAAATGTACGTATCAACAAAACATAGGCTTCAAATCTCATGTAGTGTCAAATGTTATCTATTACCCACATCTAGCTGTGGAGAAAAATCACTACCTCATTATTCAAAAGGCTGTGGAAAAACACCGTTAAAATTTTCTTTTCCAGTTCATAACCAGGGACATAAAAGGTCAGAAATGAATATACCCCTACTGCCCAAGAAAAGATGCCAGAAGATAGTTCAAGTAAGTGTCTAGAATTACATTTTCTCAAAAACAATTCTGAAATAGACGTTTTTTCATCTAAACTGGTTACTTCGATAGCTTCATTTTCATGGAGTTGGTTCCATTCAAATTATCCCATTTCTTAGAGAATTGTCTTCTAAAGTGTGATTGCATGTCCAAAGAGCATGTGCCCAAAACAGAGGAGCTCATCACTGCATTTACAAACAAGTCTGTGTATCACCACTAACAATTTTATACAAGTATCTGGTGTAACTTCAATCTTTTTAACTCAACTCCAAATTACACTTGCAACTGAATTTCTAAATGGAAAAGCATATCCCGTTCTAAACTACACAAAAATGGGTGGTAATAAATCAAGTTAATCGGTGAATGGATCTCACACTGAGAAAGTCAGGGAATGATACTGAAAACATCAAGATTCTAAACAATAAAAATCATATTATCACTGTAGTTTACATGCTTTCTAAACTTTAATCTGAAGATGGACAATGGGACACAATGAAGTATTAAACAATTCATCCTTTTGATGAATCTTTGACCAAAAAATACTTCTGAACAGAAACTCTCATGTGTCATTCCTAATTGCTAATTGTAGCCAGCACTTTGAAGCCAGCACCGGTGGCAAACTATCTCCATTTCACTGTCTGGAGAACATTCTGAAGCCCAGATGGAGCTGGACACGAGGGCAAAGGCAGCCACTTCTCCGAGGTGGAATGGAGAACCGCCACAGGATTGGCTTCCCCAACTCCCCACCTGGTCAGAAACTGCCCCCGTTAGGAAAACTACTTAAGTTCAACGGTGAAGACGCATTTCCTCGGTCCTCCAGTGGAGTGTGGCCCAGGAAGTGCCTGGTGTTTCGAAGGGGTGCCCATACTTGGGGAGCTCCAGGGTTTCCATCTCAGGTCTCTGCAAGCTTACCGAGATGCAGATCAACACACTGGTTTCTCTTCCCAAGTAGCAGCCGGTAGCTAGCTGCAAGTTGAGGTGGCACAGCCACCTGTGTACCAACAGCAAAGGTTAGAAGTCAAGGAGAGACACAGCCGTGCGCTGGGTCCAAGGTTAGAGGATCAGAGGGTCCCCAAGCAAGGGGAGAAGCAGGCTGAATGCATCAGTGAGCTATGAAGTGCATGTTCTAGGTCAGCTGATCTTCATTTCTGTGAATCTAAAAGGATATGGAACTCACGAGCTGTGTAAAGACACACAGACTATCACGTGCTGGAAGCCAATTAGGTTTTTTGTGTCTTTGATCATTGCTTTTCTGGTGAAAAAGGATTTCCACAAAAGAGGACAATCACACCCACAAAACTAGATGTAGAGATGATACCATTCTGTGGATACTACAAAAATAATTCCAAGCTTTAACATGTCAAACAGATTCTGGACACTGTAAAAACATTTTTTCTTTTAAGAGCTGTAGGTTATTAATAGTGTTTGATGGATGTTTTACTAGCAAATCAAAAATTCTGATTCTGGGAAACTTCAATTGCTAGAGGAATACATGACATACATGTCCTTAAAGTTATTTTTCTCTTCTTTTTCTCACTTCACAATATTAGGCTTAACATAACTTCATTAATCCAAACACACCAAACGGATGCTACCAAGATGCTCTAAGAAGAATGTTATTGGCTTATAGCCAATAGCAAAGGTCACAGAGAACAATCTGGCTCTGTTTCTCTTGATGATCACAATCCCTTTAGCTAACAGGGTTCTTAAAGTTGTCACATCATAATTCTAACTCTACCTTCTGGCTCCTTTCCGGGTCTTTCTCTAGCTGGTATTTCAGGACCGTCTTTATAGCGATCCAGAAGATGTGCTGCAGGGGGGAGGGAAGCAGTGGGGAGGGAATGCTGATAACGGGGGGGGGGGGGGGGGGGGAGGGCGCGGGGCTGCAGCAGGAACATAGGTGTTATGGGGAGAGCGTAAAGTTATTTTTTCCCCACATGTATGGTCATATTTTATAAACCATTTTGTGGTTGGTGGCGCCTGGATGGGAGGAAGAAAGGAGCAGTGAAGGAGAAGTGTCTCTTGAAGTCCTGAGTGACTGGAGGGAGCTATGAGATCCCTCCATGGCAAGAACCAGCCTTAAGGTGAATGGGGGTGAGGGAGAGGATGGCAAGCGTTAGAATGATGTTCTTTAGGGGCGCCTAGGTGGCTCAATCAGTTAAGCATCCTACTCTTGGTTTTGGCTCAGGTCATGGTCTCACAGTTCGAGAGTTTGAGCCCCACAGCGGGTTCCACGCTGACCATGCAGAGCCTGCTTGGGATTCTCTCCCACCTTCTCCCTCTCTGCCCCTCCCATGCTCTCTCTGTCTCAAAATAAAGAAAGAAAGAAAGAAAAAAGAATGATTCTTTAGTAAGAATACAGAAAGAACCCTTTTACAACCCACCCCCCTCCAGGCAACAAGTGGCCACTTTGTAGAGAAGCAGAGGGAAAGAAAGTGTGAGAGACTGAGCATTTACAGTCCAAAGTAGATGATTAAATCAATACAATGGATCAAGTTTACTAAGTGAATGAAAACTGAGGAATACCCACCTCCTTCCTGAAAGAGACAGGAAAGGTACATTTTTCTTTGCTACCTGAGTTGAGTGTGAAGTTTGCACTTATCTGCCACAGAGGCATAAGGTCATGTGAAGATGAACTGGCCACAGAAGTGAGAAGACCACAGTGCTACCTTCTCTGCTCAATGAACATTTACTTACTCACAGTCTAGTGGAAACAAAACATTTACTAAATAAATTAGGATAAGGAAACTAAATGCTTCCTCACCGTTTCGAAAAGCCACCAGTATACATCCTGACTGAGCAAAAGAACGGTGTATATTATTTACAGAGCAAGGAACGCTGTTTTAAATATGTGTACAGTCCTTTTATTTTTTTAATTTCCTGGAAGGGTTCTTGACAGAAAGAAGAACTTAGCAAACCACGCAAGGAGGCACCTTTACCCAATGCAGAAACCTGAAATGCTTCTGGTCAAGGCGAGACAATATTAAAAATAAACTTTGAAGAAATTACATAAGAGCAAAATCTAAAATGCAATGTGGAATTTGATGGGAACAGGTAATTCCTCTGTTCTTGGATAGGAAAAAAAAAATCACAATACTTCAATGATCTTAGTTTTATCAAAAATGTAGTAGTGTTCTCTTACATAAAGCATGGTTTAGAATGAAGTTTCCTAACTTTTCTGGAGCTTTAGTTTCAGATTCAGTGAGATTAAGTGTTTGCAAAATAAGCAATCTAGCTCTGCCCCTTTAAAAAGCAAAAGAAAGGCTCTAAACAGAGAAGTAAAACAGCAGAGACCCACCAAATACATGGCCCCAAACCACTGCACAGCTCCCCTGGTGGCCTTCCTTCAAATGAAATCTACCCAAGAACTGCAGTGATTTCAAGAGCAGGCTCCCATTTCTCGTTTGCCAATATGGTTAGACAGCTCCAACCATATTACTCTTTCCTAGCTTACTTCGAAATTTTAAATCAGACTGCTGGTACATCACATGCTACAGTGCTTGCTTAATACCGTTTATCATTTCTTGCCTGAAGACACCATCTGACAACACGTTGAACTCCATTAAGGTTTTCATGTCTGTCCTCCCAGAGAGTTCAGAGCTGGGTATCAGATTTCGTTGATAAAAATTGCTATACAATGAAGTCTCTCTTTCAAAGGTACTGTCAGCCCTTAAAATGCTATTCTTGTGTGTGTGTGTGTGTGTGTGTGTGTGTGAGTGTGTGTGCACGCGCGCACACACGCACATAAGAATACTTCTGAATATGTGCTTCTCAGTTTCTGTGGAGACATGTAAGACTAGAAAACTGATCAGAAATAGTCTATAGTCACCACTGTGTGCACACCTTGAAGCCCCATCTTCCAAAAGTTTCCCAGTCTCCCTGCATCTGATTACTGAGTGGCAGCCGCTGTATCTGATCTCATCACATGTGTGATGTTGTCACCACACTGTGTCTTTAACATTCCTTCTTCCTTCTATCCGCTTGGCAGCATGAACCATTTTGGAGTAGCTCAGCTGTATGGTTTTGATGACTCCACAGAAACTGCTTTTGGACACATCACTGGCTGGACCTCCCCTGTCACTGAATTAGACTATAGCCTTTGGGTTTCTGATCTTCCCTCTGCAGGATATACCCACCTTTCCTACACACACATATACACACATACCTACACACACACATCTAAGCTCAGTCTTATCCCAAAGCATAATATTCCATCGGGTCTTTTTTCTATAGTTACAAAAGTTGGAAAGGTTGACACCTTCAATTAAAAGAAGCTTTTGATGTTAAGTTCTGAGGCAGTAGAGTGATAAAGAGAGCCACAAAGGAGATGGGATCAATAGCAGCCTTATTACAGATCATCTCTGGCTCGGTCCAGATGGGCCGACTCCATTAATTATGAAGTTTGATTTATCTCTTCACTGCATTAAGCAGTGGTAAGACAAAATACGTGAAATCATACCAACAAGATAAAGCAGAGTGCTCCTGATGTTGGGTGCTAATTGCTAACGTGTCATTTCACATGTTTTATTTAAAGAAACTGTTTTTTTTTTTTTCAAAGAAATACTTAAAGTAATGAGTTAGAAGGGACTCTTCAGTAATTTATACAAAAACACTCAGAGAGCAAATAATATCCTCCTAGACAGAGCATGGGGTTCCTCCCGTTTAACACTAAAAAAACCCACTATTGTCTACTGGATAAATGGATTCCTCAGAGTATGCTTTCTTAATTAAATAATAAAGCAATTAAAATAAAGATTTTTGTGAAGCTGCAAAAGATTGAAACAGACTAATTTTAAATAGAAAGTCGATACAAAGGTACTGCAATGGTAAGAATGAATTTCTAGATAATCTCTGAATAGACAGGGGCTGCCCAAGTGTCCACCGCTGTGCATCTGGACAGCCCTACTGCCTGGAACAGAATCAGCCATTATTTTTTTGTACGTTTTCTTCTTTTCATTGCCTATAACTTCGTCTTCTATTTAACTATAAAGACCAAAATGTATTCCATATTCCATATTAGAAAACCATAGCTTGAAAAATCAAGGAAATACATTTTTTCTTTAAAAAGTTGTACTAAGAACCCCTTAATGCGAGAGCCATCTTCTTAACAAATTTTAGATGTACAACACGTTTCTGTTGACTAGTGGCATGATGCTGTGTGGCTAATGCCAGTCTCTAGTTTTAGGACCTTGACTCTTTGAGATAACTCACCCAAGGGGAATCATGTAGTACTTATCTTTCAGTGTCTGGCTTATTCTACTTTGAATACTATCCCCAAAGCCCAGTGGAAAAAAACATTTAAGGAGAACTTTCTTTTTATGGAACACTGCCAATGTTTTCTTTCTAAAGAGGGAAGGCGTTGACGCCTTGGTCTCTATATTTTAGGACAGATCTCACAAAAATTTAGAAACTTCTAGTCTGAAATCTGAAACTAATAAAAAAAGAGAGCTAGAGAGTGGAATGATGACTTTCATCAATATTAAAAGGGTGGTAAAAATCACTTTCATTTAAAATGACTATGAGTTAGATCACTGATATTGGTGGGAGGGGAAGGTTGAGCCTTGAAATGCCAGTACAGATACAATCTTAAGAGCACGATATATCATAAAGAATATCCAGGCATTCACTAGAATGTCTTAAACTCAGGTTACAAAATCCTTATTTTCTCCCACCAGGCTTTTTTTTTAAAGTTTATCTACCTACCTACCTACCTATCTAAGAGAAACAGAGTGCAAGTGCATCAATAGGGGAGGGGTAGAGAGAGAGAGAGACAGACAGAGAATTCCAAGCAGTTTCCACACTGTTAGCTCAGAGTCTGACACGGGGCTTAATTCCGCAACCATGGGATAATGACCTGAGCTGAAATCAGGAGTTGGACACTTAACTGAGTGAGCCATGCAGATGTCCCGAACAGCTTTTAATTACATGAGAGAACAAGCTCAATCTTGACATTTAATTGTGAAGAGTGAATGCATTCAAGTTCATTTACATAAATTTTAAGTAAAATATTTAAATGTTTTGTTTTCTGAAGTAATAATATAACAGATATGTTCAGATACCTAAAGCCAGATTTCTTTGAGCGGAATTTGATGTAACTATTGAAATAGTCTTCCTTAGTTTAAGCTCACTGAATCTCCCTTTTACTATACACCGAAGTATGAAATATGA
The DNA here is from genome assembly GCF_046562875.1 of Panthera onca. NCBI lineage: Eukaryota > Metazoa > Chordata > Mammalia > Carnivora > Felidae > Panthera > Panthera onca. Next base: position 134,200,915 of record NC_138347.1, on the reverse strand, counting down.
ATTATTTTCCATCTTCATGAGGAACAGGAATCAGGAACGAGTTACCTCTTACTTTGAGAGCCCCACATGAACAACTTTGGATTATTATTATCGAAGATATCTGGGCTTTATCTGTATATTGATCATTCATCTACATTCCACACATGGCTAATTTTCCTGATCTGGATTGCAGAAAAAAAAATGGACAAAGAGACTCTTCGGGCTCTAAACCTAGTTCTGCCATTAATTTGATGTGCCACAGGGTTTCCATTTAATTATCTGTAAAATGAAGGCACTCATCATGTGTTCTCTGAGCTGTCTTTTGCTCTAACCCTCTTATAGTCTATAATACCCAAGTCTGAGCTTAGCCCTGTACTGTTCAGGAATGACCACAGTCCAAACGTTAATTTCCCAGATGTGCTTCCACATTTCTGAGCATGTTTCACTCTGTGAACTCAGCTTTCAACAGCCTACTTTTTATCATCTCTACCTGTTGAAATGTGACTCATTCTTAAAGGTCTAGCTCAAAGGCCAATATTTCTCTGAAGTTTTCCTAATCCCTATACCTGAAACTGACCATTGTTGCCCACAAATATCCAAATAATTTGTTTACATATTTAAAAATATCTATTAGGTATCATTTTACTCTCTATGGATACACTTTATCTCTTCTATTAAATTATAAACATCTCAAGGGAAGAAAAGGCTTATTTGTCTGACAACACATGGACATTCCCACTCTCCATACCAGTCCAGTTCCTATTTTCAACAACCCCCACCCCTGATCTGCCTAGTCTGAGAAGGTATCTGTACCTCTCTTCTTCCTCTACTCCTGAATGGCTTTGACATCTGCTTTGACTCATGAATGGCTTTGACCCAGGGTTAAACGTCATCATTTCCAGGACCCAAGAAGTTACCACAAATAGGGCAAAAACACAGTTTGGGCAGATTTAAAAACCCATTTGTTGGTGGTAATCACAGGAGCCATTAGGACAATCCAGGGGCTATGGAGAGGGTGACCATACAACTAATTATCTAAACAAAGACACTTCTAAGAGTTAAAGGGAAAATTAGTAATAATGATTCTGGGATAACAGGTGTACCAGCAGGAAAGCCAAGACGTGTGGCCACCCTACACCTGGACATTCTTTTCTAGCCTCCAGAGTGGCTTATATGTTGTTCACATTTCCATGGCCAATTCCTTCTCTGCATTCTCCTTTTTCACAAAGCAACTGGCATATTTCTGATATACTGGTTTATTAATAAGAGTTTAGACACTGAAAAGTAATCACAGTCGTGATAGCATAAATAAATATCTGTACACTCAAGACAGGCCATGTCATGGCCCTGCCCTTCCCAGAGGGCAGGCTTCAGCAGTGTAGACTGGCAATGACATAGGACTTCTGGAGGGGATTTCTCACACTATTTTTACTTCTCACCTGGAGGCTTCAAAGTATAAATGGGAAGTCAATGAAATGAAATAAGATCTTATTCCCAAGGTTAATTTTGGGTAAATCTCAATATAACATTACAAAAATAAAGAGCTCTATTTAAAGTTATAGGCTGTCCAAGGCCTTAGTACACTTCCCATTGATATTCTTTTATCTAGCTTTAGTCCATTAATTGCCACAAGGTGAGAAACCATTAAGTTACTTATAAAAGGACTAAAAAACATTACAAGAGTTATTGCTATAGCAATATTACAGGTTTTAAAATTCAAATTATAATAATCTGAACTTACTTTTAAATATTTTATAGCGTAGCTTTTCAGATGGGAGTTAAAACAGAACAAATCAATAGAACCAGGGGTATAATACAGCAGAGCTATTTCAATTAAACATTATGTAAGAGTAATTCCACAATTTAAAAACTTTCAACAAGCTAAAACATTCTGTCTTATCACTTCTGCAACCACACTACTGTAAAGTTATGTGCAGACAAGAGTTACGCAATAAGAGTTATCATTTACAAGCCCAGGAAGAGGAAGGGGCAGGGAACCAAGAACACTGAGTGATTCCTGTGCCAAATACGGTGATGGGTGCTGTGAGGTTGCCCGCGTCCATACGCCTCTTGACCACGAACCCTGAGAACCTCCTGCTCAGGGTCGGCACTCAGCCCCTGGACTAGGTCCTGGGACCTAACCCGTGTTCCGTCCACCCTGTTATCACCTACGTGGGGTACCACCACCCCAACTCTCAGGAAGTCCCTGTTAAAAAGGTTACCATGAAGAAATGTCACTGTATGACTGCTACAGAGATCAGGGTCTAAGTCATGTTAGATTTTGGTGAACAAAATAGGTCTACAAAATGTCTGACAGTTTTATTTGTTGCTTCAGGTTAAGAAGCATTTACACACACCAGCTACTTCTTCTGGCCCCTCCTCATGAAACTTGAGGAGGTGGGAACTAATTAGGTGGCCTCGGTCACAGCATGAAAGAGCTCTTCAAACTTTCCCATTTTTACCTCTTCTATCTTTCCTTTTTTTTTTTTTTTGGCCACAAAGGATCACAGCATAAGCTTCTTGTTTTGCTCCCCAGCTGCCTCCTACCTTCTAGTTGACTGCACAGCTCCCTGAGGACAAGGGAGATTCATGCTCATTCTTGTGACTCCTGGGACACCCAACACAGTGCTCCCCCCAGGGTTTAGATGCATTTGCCCCCGGCCTTCGTCCTTTCTTCAGGTTGACTGCCACTCTCTGTAGTTTGCTTGCAGTGTCCACTGTTAGGCCCTTTATATCTCTTACACTACCATGAACTCTAAGCTAGAAATAGTAGGGACTAATTCGCATCTGCAGCTACTGCACAGGAATCTAGGAAAAAGCTCACAAATCACCTTTTTAAGGTAATGAACTGATAAGCTGTTTTAAAATATTGTGTTCTACTGACTTGTTACCTCCAGGTCTTATTTACCTGAAGACTCGAGTGAATACGGTCAAGAAGTTTAGAAGATCAAGAGCAAAAGGTATTTCAAACGTTTGTTTTTAGAAACAGTACGCCATAGTCAAGTCGATTTGTGAAACGGGGCATACTGTATCTATCGCCCTCTTGGGGACTCACTGTGTTAGCAAATAAAAGGCCCCAAGAAGTCCTGCAGTAAAGACATAGGATTAATTTTGTTCAAAGCAGTATTTCCCCAAATTATTTCACCACGGAACCCTTCCTCCCAAGTGATATTTACTCATATCCTAAGAAATCAAGGTTTCTCTGAACACACTGTGGGAAATGCTGACCTAACGTGCTGTCTCTTTCCTTTGAATTGTAGAAATCCCTCCAAACTAAAGCTTTTAGATCAATTTACAGAACAGTCAAAAATATTTCTGTTAGGGTTTATGATGCAAATCCCATTTCATCTTTAACACAGCAGGCTACATCAGATGAAGCCTAGGGTTCTGTGGTCTTAGCTCATGCATTTCATGTGGAGGACGTAGTGGGTGTGGCCTCTTACCTCTGAGCACCCTGAGGAGCAAAGGCGGACAGCCTGGCCAATGTGGGAGAGGGCTGTCCAACAGCACCGAACCTCACAGGCTGTAAGAGCAACAGCCAGCACTCACGAGTTCTGACAGCCTCCACTACGTTGTGAGCGTGAAAACAGTGTTGTTCACCCACTAATTCTCCCTTAGAGCTATGCAAAGCCGAAAAACACAATAAGAGCAGGATGTGATTATGAAAATGCAAGATCTATGTAAACACAAAAATGTAATATTCTAGCTATCCTGAGGATACCTCATTAACGTTAAGTTGATTACAAATTACAGGTATCTCAGAGAAGCTGCTGTAAGGGAGGAAAGCATCAAACATTATAATCATGTGATGGAAGAAATTGCCCCTAATGGTGTTTAAAACTTATTTTAGAAAAAATTAAACTTCTCACTTTTACCAGTCTGAAAAATGAAAACAAAACAAAACTGAGCAAATTTTCTCTGATTGCAGAGAAATATGAAAAAAAAAATTCCTTGCTATGTATGTGTAGAAAATAGTGTATGCTTTAGAAATCAATTCAGATATATTCTTGAAAAGCTAACGACTATTTAATCCAACTGAGAGAAGTGTTTCTGAATCCTGCTTTCTAAAACAACAACAAAAGAGTAAGCTCTTTCATATACAGTGAGGTCAGAGGAATAATTTTTCCAACACAGGCACATGAAGCATGAAATAGGAAAGCACATCTTAACAAGAGCGCCTAAGTATGTCTGGTGTATTGTCTTAAGATGTCTCTCTCACTCGGGCTCCATAAAAGTACAAACAACAACTCACCATGTCGTAAGTTGTTACAATCTTCTTTAGAACCTCAGGCACGATTCCCTGCAACTCCATCGTGGGATACTGCTCACTAAGATTCAGGACCACGAGGGGTGTGTTATCAGCTCCCAGAAAGCGGGGAGATACCGCCAACATGCACTGCATGAGATTGGCCACAGAGGAGAGGCCACACAGCTCTTTGAATGACACCACTGCATTCTGTTAAGAGGAAAGAAAGGAGGCACTTTGTAATTAACCAGAGGCCTTAATTTCTCACGGATATTTTACTTGATATACTTGATTATATTTGAACTGCCTGATACAATGGTTATTAACAATGTTATGACAGAATTAGCTAATGATTATTTTATTCCAGGAAAAATTGGCTATTTTCCAAAGTAAATACAGTTATAGACATTTGCAATACCAATTTATCAGAAGTAAAATTCTTCTGAAGGGTAAAGCCTCTTTTCCGATCAAAGTTCACAGTGGTGCTAAGGCTGGAATGCAATCATGAGCAAACAAAAAGAATGGCTTCTGTACTCAAAAGAGGTAAAGAAAAAAAAATCAGGTTTGAAGTAAGTGTCAAATATGTTAGCCATCAGAAAGGGAAAAGGGTATTTGTGAGACAGAAACTTGAATGTCTCTCATCTGGTTATGCCGGCTCCAAATCTAAAGGAATTTTTTTTTTGGGGGGGGGGTGCGGTTTAAACAACAAATTTATTATCTCACTTATGGAGGCTAGAAGTCCAAGATCAAGGTTTTGATATGGTCTGTTCCTCTGAGGGCATAAGAAAGTCTGCTCTATCTCTGCTTCTTAGCTTTGAAAGTCATATAAAGATGAAGGCAGTGATCTGCCAGCCAAGGGATGCCAAAGATGGCCAGTAAACCACCAGAAAATTGAAAGGAATTGTGAGGGCACTGCAGTTTACTGGGGAGGCCTGCCCACCAGGAGACCGTCCCTATTAGTGTGCCCACCGATTTCAAGGTTTCTCCCTCTCTCTTTTTGCTAATCACCAGAGGTATGCCATTAAAATTTCCATTAAAGAAAACCTCTTGAGAGTGTAAAACACCATAAGCTGGCATTCTTTGAGCACTTACCAAGTGCAAAGCTACAGTGGGCATGCTTACTATGTACTACCTCCTCTAATTCTCTCAAAGAGGCACGCAGTGGGTGAAGAAACTGAGTCTCGGCTGTACCCTCTCTGTTATTTCTCTGAGGACACACGGCTGGTAAGTGAAGGAGTCAAGATTTTGCCTGAATCCGCCGATGTTGAGACCTATGCTTTGAATCACTATGCTATAACAACAGGTACATCCTAACCAGAATAGGACTTATTCCAGACACACATGGGGTCCCTATCTGGGCACGGTGGCCAGAGGGGAGGAGTCGGGCCTTCCAAGTCCTGTGCCTTCTGCTCTCAGATACCCCAGTCTTAGAAATGAGTAGCACTTTGCTTTAGATTTAAACATTTTCTTATTAGTAGCTCTTTAAACATGGACATCAAACTCAATGTCATTTTGCTCAAAATCACCTGTATGTCGACTGCTTGTGACAATAAACCACGGCTGTGATATCGACAGCAGGGTCTCCCAATAACTCCATCACACCTTCCTGTTTTATTTTCTTCACAGCCCTTGCTTGTGTCTGCAACTGACCTATGTGCTCATTCACCTACCTGCTCACGGTCTGATTCCCTCCCCCACTGCCCACTCCCAACTAAAGGGATCGCTTGTTCACAGCTGCGTCCTCCTGGCCCAGACGGCATGCCTGGCAGGTGCTCGTTAAGCCCCGCCACCGACTGCCCTGTCGGGGTCAGTGCAGACACGCAGCTCTGGAAACAGGATGTTCGAGCTCTGGAGAACCTTCACGGGAAGGCTGTGTCACACACACAACAGCAGCCCTGTGGCAGGGGACCGTGTGGCTTGCTCAGAGCTGAGGGTTTACCAAACCATTTTCACCCTGAGAAACAGGGAAAAGCCCTTTGGATTTCTGTTATGCTTTTACTTGGAGAGAAAGAGAATAAAATTTCTCCATTGTGGTAAGGTCTTTTTAGTAATGAGGTATCTATAACATCAGTACAGGGTTGAAATCTGAATATTCTGAATCAGGTTTACTTGCTGGTGGCATTCTTCTCATAATGGTTATATATATATATATGTAAAATCAATTGATACATTATATATATAATACATATACATACACATATATAACACACATATATATAATATAAACACATGCCGAGCAGCTACCACAGATGTGGCTCTCTCACACACTGGGCCGGGTTAGGGCCGCTTAGCTCTGTGAGGCAGGCCTTAGTATATTGCTGGACGTGTGGACGATCCTTAATTACACATTAATTCCTGATTGCTTTTAGTGATTATACAGTTTAGAGGTAATTATTATCTTAGACTTCTAATAAATATAGATGCCACATGTCTTTTACTTAAACAATAGCTGTCCTCTAAAATCAAGAGGAGGCTCAAAACACAAATGCAATGGCTCACTTAAGGGCTTGCTATTTTCCTAGCACTGTAGCTCCAGAAGAAAGGACTGGAACCTGTCCCTTTTATTTTGGTAAGTCCTCAAAGTGTGCTCCAGCTAAAGATAATAAAGATTATTTATTCAGAAAAACCAGAGATTCCCATGTACATTCTTAGAAAAAAAAATGGGGATCCGTTAAGCAGACAAGGACTAGGATTAACAAGGACTAGGATATGGTTATGTGAGACAGCAAATTTATTTTAATATTAATAAAATTTCATTTCATTTCAATAAAAATGGATTCTAATACATTATCAATATTTTCAATACCAACTACAGTTTTGGAAATTTAAATGATAAAAAAAAATGAGACTAGTGGTAAATGGTCTAATAGCGAATTGGAATTTACAAATTATTTAAAATCAAACACAGTATTATAAAAACAAACCCTTCCAAAGCCTTCAGTGTGAAGAAAAGCCGTTGAGTAAATACTTAACCACAAGAACGTACCTGCATGTTCTCTCTCAGATCTGTGGCATCCCGTATAGGGGGCTGGGCATTCTTGAACACCTCATCTACAGTTTTAATCCACAATGTTCTTAAAGATGCATATTCCCTGGATTTCTTCCCTTTTCTCACAGAAAGGCCCCTTTTATGTGGTTTCCCTCCTCCTCTTCGGTTAGTAATGGCCACGTGGACAAACAAAGAAGCGTGTGCTAGGACCTCTCCAGTCAGTGACTGCAAGGGGACGTGGCGGTAGCCTGTCTGTAAACATTCAAAGGGGATTGTGTACTGACCAATGAACTCATCCCCGATGTAGTCATCATCTAGTACAACAAAGCGCACCATGGCCAGTTCAGGGAGGTTGATTTGAAATTCAAAGCTTTCATCAAAAATGGGAGCATCCCCATTCTGGTGCACTGTTTTTGTCCTTTGTTCCGCACAGTCGGCAGGGATTCCGTGAATTTCAACATAGACGTAAGGATCCACTACATCACCTTTGGCACCTGATCCTTTGGGTTTGGGAAAGTTCTGCCCGCTAATGATTTTAATGTGAAGAAGCTGAGGTGAAACCCCAGGGACGGAGTCCTTTGTGTTGGCACTGAAGAAAGACACTTCCTCCCTCATGATGGCCGGCCGAAGGACATAGCCGCAGTTCCCATTCTGCCTGAACCAGCCAATATTCAGGTCCATCATCAGGCCTGGGGTCTGAAAGTTCATGGCTACGATCTGACAACCACACTTCCAAAAGTCTTGAGGGTTCATGTTACTGGAGTCAATTCTCATGGGGCTGGGGAAAACCCTAGCAAGGAAACGTTTGTTGTAATTTACAAAGTCCCCTGGATTCTCATTGGCATATTTGCTGGCAAGCACTTCGTTAAATGAACACACTTCCCAGTACTTCTGCACCTGAAATGACACCTGAAATTCTTTGAACTGAACCGACTTGCAGATGCTCACCAGTTCAGACAGTTCTTTACATAGCTGAAATCGCTTCACAGGCACATTGTTGGGCTGCTCCACGTTCTCCTTTCCCATCCTCTGAGACATTTCTGCTCCCTCATCTTCATCAGTAACATCCCCTTCTACGCCTGAGCAATTTGAGGACAGCTTCTTGGCTTTAATTAGTATCCTCCCCTTCAGGACATCTGGGGATGGCAGATAAGATTCCTCCACATTGGGTGATGTTGTATAGAGCTTGTCTCCTAAAATTTTCTTCATGTGCTGAACCATTACCTTCTGCTGTTTAATAGAACAGTGATTTTCTAAACATAAGATAAGAGGATACTCTGAAGCAAAGAATGCGTACTTGTTAATAATATCAATGACACTGCGGAAGACTATCTGAGAGGTCATGGTGTGGCCTGTGTAAATTACAGGTTCATTATCTGGCCCATCCCATACATCTAACTCAACACTCCGGCAACCCATTTTAAGAGCTCGGATGTATCCCGTGATATCAGAGGGACCTCGGAACTGATCCTCTATTAAGTATGTGTTATGAGATGAGTTTATAAAGTAATGAGACAAAGGTTGCTTCATATCTTGACAGACCTTCTTATGTTCCGGATCAAATATATAACAGTCAGGTGACATAAGGTAGTTAGTGAACCCATCTATGGAAAGCCAGCCCTTTTCCTTACCTTCTTTGGATGGCTCATATTTGTGAATAATCTCAAGGCTAATTTCCTCATTTATATGTGCCACACCCTGCTCTGCCTCAAGAAACATCATAAGGTCCTTGGTATCAAGAAATTCTTTATTGCTTGAAAACTGAACTAAAAGGAAATAAATTTCAGGTCTGGTACAAAGCTCATGGAAAACCTCAACAAATTCTTCCTTTGTGACTTCAGTACCAGCTTTGTCCTTGGATTTGTGCAATTCTTTGAACTTGAGCTCAATTTTGCTAGTTTTTAAACCGGGATTGAGGTTTCTGATGCACTGCACAGCATTACACAGAGTTATATGTCCAAGGTCTTCTACATCAATTTCACTAAACATGTGTGAAACCCAAGAAGTCCTCATGTTGTCTTGGCTACTTTCTAACATATCAAGTGTATGTTTTCCATAAGAAATTAGGTACCGCAGTCCCGTAACCCAGATGTTCGCAACATCTGCAGAGTTGGCAACCAAATCAAGTGACTCATAATTCTCTCCGTATATGACTGAAAATGCGCAGTCTTCAGATATCTGGTCAGAAATGCCATTGCTGCGGAATATGTCTGTATTTTTTCCCGTCCTCACTTCCTTAATGGATTTAATGTCAATCTTGGCTTTCTCAGAATCCTTCTTAGATGGCTCCCACCTCAGGCTCTGCATGTCGGCATCCAGTAAAAAATACCTGTGGTAAATCCTGGAGTTGGAGCGAACCTTTTTGAGTTCTGAACCCTCAACCATCGAATTGATGCAATCACTTGCACTGCTGATCTTCTTCTCTGTTGGCATGCTACTAAACGAGACTGTCTTCTTCCGTTCTCTTTTCTGTTTTGTACCATCCTGGGAGAAAAAAATAGTGTATAAGAATAACATAAACACAGGCATCTATGTTCAAGACTAGGAATAAAAATTAAATTTTTTAGGGGCTCCTGGGTGGCTCAGCTGGTTAAGTGTCCAACTCCTGATCTTGGCTCTGGGCATGAGCTCATGGTTCATGAGACTGAGCCCTGCGCTGGCCTCTGTGCTGATAGCACTGAGCCTGCTTAGGCTTCTCTCTCTACTCTATCTCTGCCCCTTCCCCCCCCCCCCTTCCTCGACACACACGCATGCTCTCACTCTCTGTCTCTCTCTAAATAAATAAACATTTAAAAAAATTAAATTTCTTCAAGAAAATCATTCTGTTAAGATTTCCTATTGAATGTTCTGTAATAAATGATACTCAATCACTTACAGAGCTGAGAAGGGGCCCTGGAGTTTACAGCCTAATATAAACAAGTAAAAAAAAAATCATTATTGAATAATTGCAGTCCGTGGGTGTCAAAAAACACAATTTCAATAATACACAATGAAATCCTGTACAGAGAGCTGGCTACATAATTTTCAGAGCTCAGGGAAAAATGAAAATGCAGGACTCCTTGTCCAAAATCATTAAGAATTTTAAGGTGACAGAAGAGCATTAAGCCAAAGTGCAGGACCATTCTGAGTGTGGGGCCTGCACAACCGCACAGGTCATACACCCACAAAGCAGGCTCTGCGTGTGTGCACATCTCCCATACTCGTGTTTCTCAAAGGGCTGTCACCACACCACTTGCCTCACAACCACCTGGGTTACTGATTAGAAAGCAGATCCCTAGGCTCAGGGAATCAGATCTCCAAGGGTTAGTGCCCAGGAATTTGCATTGTAGGTAACACTCTGGGTGATGGGGATGCATACTAAAGTTTGAACACCACTTCCTGACCACTTGTACACACTAAGATGTCTAGACATTTCTGGAAACTATATATGCCAAAAGACCAGACAGAGCTAAGTAGTGACCACTAAATTGTGTGTTAAGTGAGTAGACACTGAAATCCCAGCAGAGATTCCTGGCTCATCAGAGTCTCCTATTAGATTAGTCATGGTTCTAAAGACTTCAGATAGGTATGGTTTTACTGTTGTGGGGGTAATGAATCTGTCGGAGGCCTAGATTATAGCTGAGGGTGCTTCTAAATTCTAGAGTTGGGTTTATTAAAGCCTACTAGCATGCACCAGGCTAGTGCTTAGGACAATGTCACCTAGGTACTTCCAATATCAACAGGTTATTAACACTATCAAGTGAAAAACTTTCGGCAGCATCTATTTCTAAAGAAGTCTGTATTACCAACGGCACACCCCTTAACTTTCTCGCACAGTGTAACAGGTGCCCACCTTAAGATGTCAATGCCACACCTCTGTGTGTATTTTAAGTTCTTTCCCTGTGCAGACAGACACTTTTAGTATTTTCTTTACATGCTCAAATGACCTCAAAGCCTCTTTCACAATTTTCACAATTTTAACCTAAAACATGCTATTGTCTTTCAGGAGGTACGTGAAATATTTGATAAATTTTCAGTAAGTCATTATATTCATACATAGGGAAATAGACATGGAGATTGAGATAATATAACTTCCGTGGCAATAAAGAAAAGAGCATGAAAAATATTATGCAAAGGCAATTCTAACTTTCCTGCTCTGGAAAGAATCTATTTTGAGTAAAACCTCTACATTTTAGAAAGTGATTATGCTATTCTCTGCATCTGCAATTTAAAACCACTCTTACTTTTTGACTACCTATACTTCCAAAAGCAATTTGCAGAAGGTAATTAAACTTAAACTTTAAATCATATGGGTATCATTTCCCTCAAAGTTTCAAAATGAACCATAGAGGCTTTTGTGATCTAAATGCCAAGATAAAACATAAAAGCCACAAGGCAGAGTATTTCTTTGCAATTGAATCCTCAGAACAATAAAGTGCAAAAGACATAAAAACTGTGGCAATTGTATCCATAAGATGCATTGTATCATAGCTGTTCCAAATCCCTAAAGCATAGACTGCCTTCTATCTATTCAAGCAAGTTGGCATGAAATTAAATTTGTAATCAGCCATGCATAAGGGCACGAAACAAATGTATAAATTTCTTATTTTTCAGAATAAGGATTGTCTTTACCTTTAAAAACACACATGTACCTTCAGTAAAGACAACACAGTAACTAAGTAAGGGAATTTTATAGTCTTTATAAATTATATCTCTAGGTGCCACTAGTAAAAAGAAGTCACAAAGATAAATGGAGGTGCTTATCCATTTATCCATTAAGAATACATATAGCATTTCCTCAACATTGTAATCTTTTATTCTGTCAGTTACAACATATTGATTCTAACTTACTACAATTGATACATTTCAAATTCATAGTTTTCTTTGTTATTAAGACGAAAAGGCCAAATTGCAAAGCACATTAATAACATTCTTCTGTGCTCACACACCCTCATCTGTGGGATAGGCAGGAACTTAAACACCATACTTGAGGCTTTAAAAACATTGCTGTGCTTTTCACAAGCCAGCCAGGTTTTGATTGGTGAGTTCTGATCATCCACTGTAGACACACGAACGTGATGGTCACCCAAACACAGGCTGATGTAATGACAGCAAGGACCTCCCTCACCAGAGACTTTCCTGTCTCTTCTTCCCCCTCTATCTGCTGTTGCCCAGAACCATCCTGTCCTCTCTAGAGCGTGCCAAAGCCTCCTTCCTCCCTGACAGATGAAGCTATTAGGAAACACGACAGAGGCATGTGCTTGCTCAGAGACCAAAAAGGAGAACAGGTGTGTGAGCTTGCCCTCACCAGCGGGTGGACCAGAATCACTGGCTGGAAAGAACCGGAAGATGTGAAGGCAGGCCAGTCCCCTCTGGCCAAGAGTAAGGAAAGAGAAGGACAGAAGTCCTTGTGTGGGAGGGGAGGACAACTGAGGTTCAATGGCAGGAGATCCAGGCCCCCAACTTGCCCGAGTCCCAGAATCTTTACCTCACACCTACTCACTTCTACTTGGCTTTCACTTTTCAGTCCAGCAGTGATCAAGTACAGTTCACTCTTGACCAACGTGAGGGTTAGGGGCACCAACCCCCCACACAGTTGAAAAACCCATGTATAACTTTTGATGCCCCAAAAACTTAACTGTTCATAGCCTACTACCGACCGGAACCTTATCCATAACATAATTGGTTGATTAATAAAACATATTTTACATGCTATATGTATTACATACTATATTCTTACAACAAAGTAAGCCAGAGGAAATGTTATTAAGCAAAATGTCAGGAACAGAAAATATATTTACAGGACTAGATTGTATTTATTGATAAAAAGTCCATGTGTGAGGGGCCTCACACATTCAAATCCACGGGGATCAAGGGTCAGCTGTATTGCATCAGTATCAGACCTGGAATCTATTTGCTGTGTTGTCTCTTAAGGTGAGCTGAATTTAACGGTGAAAAGTTATCAAACCATATTGCTACATATATAGTCTTTTTACCTAAAGAAAACAACATGCATATAACTTCCATGCACTAATCACCTAACACCAGAGGGAAAAAACACAAGTTTCTGCCGAGATGGAGGTGCCTCAAACTACTTTTAAAAAGAGCTGGCTCCTATAAGTCCTCACCATCTAAAGCTTCTGAGTGGTCAGAGAGAATGCAAATTTGGCCCATTGGTGGATTTCTGCTATCAGCACTTATTAACACCAAGAGAAGGAACATAAGACAAATGTTCAGTCTGGAGGAAAATCGGCTTCCAAAAAACCCACCTCTACATCCACCCTGAAACGCTGAATTCTACATAAAGGCAGTGATGTCAGTGTGGGGATGGGGGCAGGACATAACAGAACGAAGAAGGGGAGGCAGTAGGGAAACTAAGCAGCCGTTTGTCCCTCCAGTTTGAGTCAAGTTATTGAATTTCATTTATAAATAACATTAAAGAAAGACCTGAGATCTTTATGTTGATTGAAGGGGGCCTAGGATTAAAGAGAGTTAAGAAACACCAGGTTAAAGAAATGTCTATCCTTAAAAAAAGAAAACAAAACACCCCCAGAAACAACTTGAGACCCCTTAAAGGAGCACAGCAAGGCCTGGTCTTTCTTAAGCTCAGTAACAATAACCCTGAATTGAAGGAATAAGTCACGCTGGGCACATCAGAGTTACCTTGCCAAGGTTTTTCATTCATTGTTAAAACTTTGATGTGCTCTCCAAGATGAGCAAAAAAGGAAAAAAAAAAAAAGGGATGTAGAGCGAAGTCGGTCACTTTGAAGGTCATTTTATACAATCAGATGGATTGAAAGGAATAAAAGAAAAGCTAGGTATGGTCAGATGTTGCTTCCCACTCACGTGGAAGTCCTCTTACTGCAAATAACAGAAAGCTGCTTGGCCCATGGATTCTTCTCCTTGCGGGTTCCCTCTCCCATGATGCCCTCTACTGTATTACCAAGAGTTCACCCTGACCCAACTTTGGCAAGGAGTCTATGAGGGCACAGATCAGCTTATGGCTTGGGAACCTATAGGTGACTTGAAAGTCACCCATGTGACAAAGTACAAGTTAAGATGACAGCTTAGAGGGCCACCTGGGTGACTCAGTCGGTTTAGCATTCGACTTTGGTTCAGGTCATGATCTCGCAGTTCATGAGTTTGAGCCCCGCATTGGGCTCTGTGCCGACAGTTCGGAGCCTGGAGCCTGCTTCGGATTCTGTGTCTCCCTCTCTCTCTCTCTGACCTTCCCCACTCGCACTCTGTCTCTCTCTCTCTCAAAAACAAACATTAAAAAAAAAAAGTTGATAGCTTAAAATGTGGAAAGCCAAAGACAAGAGAGAACATCACTCCTACCATAACAAGAAAAAGCCAGACTATCTGTAAAATCATGTTTTCTTCTATTCATCAGAGAACTGTGGTCACAAAGCAACCAAGTTTGGAACTGAATTCCAAAGAGTGACAAGCCCTTCCAAGGAGAGACAAGACATAGAAACTGTTTCATGTTTGACAGATCATGGAGGAAGAGGCCACCAGGGAGGCCTGTGAGAGGTCCGCTAAAATTTTAAGGAATTCATAAAGGCCAAGTGTGGGCTAGTATATCAGTGTAGAGTAACCAGGAGTCCCAGACACAGGGAGAGTTTGTACTCATTTTTAAGCCTTCTTCATGGGTGCTCCTGAAAAAGATGGGGGGGGGGAGGGCAAGAGAGAGAACCCCTCTCCAGGTCACAGGCAATTAAAACTGCCTGTTTCCCCAACTACCCTACTATATTGAAGCAAAAGCTTTACACCCCTGAGGGAAGAGCAGCAAGCCGTCTTTCTCCTAGGTCCACTGGGGGAAGGGTAGAAGCAAAATCCATCTATCTCTAAAGCCAGGCAAAGCTCTACTGCCCCAAGGGATAGGAGAACCTCTTGGACTTAGAAGCCTGCACCAATAAAAACAGAACCTGACTACCACCAGAAGAGGGGCAGAAAACTGTCTCCTGCCCAAACTCAGCACAGATACTCCCTTCTATGGGAAGCAGGGCAGGAATGCTGACAAGGTCCCAGCCCTGATGCACAGGAGCAGAGGGCTGCCTAATATTGAAACGAGACCAGGAGGACCAACAACTCCCCCAGACTCCCCCAGAAGCCCAGCACGGAGTAGCAGGCATTGTACCATGGAGGAGGGGTAAGAACATGGAGAGAGATCCCTTTCTCACACAGACTTTGTAGATGAAAGCTGAGCACAGAACAGGAACAATGAGTAAACCCTTTGGGACCCTAGCCCCCACCTAAACACAAGGTTATGGTGGCCCACTGGTGGAGAAATGTAAAGTCAGTGGTACACTGAAGGTAACAATGGCAACTCAAAATACAAAACCAGCTCAATTATGGACTAGATTGGCTTAACTTCCCCAACACTAATGACCCAGAAGAGGAAGAGGCATGTTCATTTCTCAGCATAAGTACTCTTTACCTCAGTCTTTATTAAACATGATGCCTAGCATTCATTCCAAATTATAGGACACACACACATACACACACACACACACACACACACACACACACACATACCCCACATTACCCTCTACCCAAGACAGGTCACAATCAAGCTGCTGAAAAACAAATACAAAAAGAAAAAATTTTTAAGTTATATACAGAGGAATATACATCAGAATTATGATCCAGATGGATTACAAGTAGTCCACTTACATCTAACCACAGGGCATCTACTTGACCCAGCTTGCTAAGGTACTCCATGTAATGAATAGTTTTCGAAAGTTATTCCCTTTTAAAGGACTGTAGTCCCTAAATTCTCCTGTGCTTCCACCAACAAAGGTGTCCTTAAGCTATGGGTAGGTCTCTGAAGGGTCGGTCACAGGTGGGTTTCAGAGGCCCCAAAAGACTGTGATTGGATTCTGAAAGTGATATGCAAACCCATCCCTCTTCCTCTTAAGAGGTTTAGAATCGTGGCCCTTACTTTTTAAAAAAAAAAAAATTTTATGTTTATTTATTTTTGAGAAAGAGGGAGAGACAGAGTGCGAGCAGGGGAGGGGCAGAGAGAGGGAGACACAGAATCCGAAACAGGCTCTGGGCTCTGAGCTGTCAGCACAGAGCCCGACGCAGGGCTTGAACTCACAAACCGCGAGATCATGACCTGAGCTGAAGTCGGTCGCTCAGCCGACTGAGCCACCCAGGCGCCCCATCATGGCCCTTATTAACATAAGCTTCCAGAGGCAAAGAAAGAGATGATCATTTTCTAAAAATGAATGTCAACCTTAAATGTTAAAGGCAAAGGATAGGCTCTCCAAAAGAGAAATGACAAACTGAGAGACAAGAAAGCAAAAGAAAACTACATAATTCATGGATAGAAGTAACAGAATTTTACTAACAAAAACAGCAAAGTCAGTCAATCATAGAGTTCTTATTCATAGCTGTGAAACGGTTTTCTTTATTCCAAGGTAGAACAAAATAATCCAACAGTTTATAAAATTTTTAGTTTACGAGTTACCCACAGAAATACTATGAGCCACAAGATGTGAGCTAGTATTGCATATTCTCTATGCCTCCATTTCCCACTTGTACAATAGAGATTAAAAAAAATACCTGTGTCACCCATGTGTTATTTATAGTATCTACCTCATAGGGTTCTTATAATGGATAAGTGAGTTCATAGTTGGAAAGTGCTCTAAATGTTGTCTGAAAGTTTGTACCTTCTTTATTGCTGCTCAATAAATACATTTCAGGCTGAAATTATTTCTTCATGAAATAAAAATAAAAAGAAACACTATCATAAATGTACAATTGCTATACTCTAATCACTTAGAATTTGTTGAAAGTTAGTCCCATTCCAGACAAACAGAATGAGCACATTTCCCCTCTGGGTCTTTTTTAACTAAGGTTACTAGTTAATGCTACTTGTGGGACCCAGTGGATGTCATGCCCAAGACATACTGGGAAACTGTCAAAGGCAGCCAGGTGCCCTCTTAGAATAAAGCTTCAACAGGTTGCACCACGACATTCATAGCAATGATCCCCATAATATTTTTGTCTAAAAACTAATCAAATGACTTCACTCAAAGCATTTTCTGATAAGAATTATTCAGGTGATTCCTTCTACCTCATACTCCCATACCATAATATTTCCTACAGTGTTCAAAATAACTCCATGCAAAGAAAACACATTTCCAATTCCTGTAAAATGAAGTTTTCAAGGTCAGGTTAAAGCTTCCAAATCATTTGATGTAATGGTTTACACCTGCTCTGAAAAGAATAGGGTCTTTAATTATGAAATCAGAGGATCACAATGGAATACAATTATTTTCATGAAAATACTCTTTTTTAAATTTTTAAATTTTTATTTATTTTTGAGATGAGAGGGAGGGGCAGAGAGAGGGAGATACTGAATCCGAAGCAGTCTCCAGGCCCTGAGCTGTCAGCACAGAGCCCGAAGCAGGCTTGAACCCATGAACCGTGAGATCATGACCTGAGCCAAACTCAGATGCCCAACCGACTGAGCCACTCAGGCACCCCACGACAATACTTTGGTGAAACACATTCACTGCCACTGAAATAGTTATTCAAAGTAAATTTACAAAACCATAATGTACGTCTGTGTCCAATGTAAATTGCAATAACATCTATTGGTTTTCTCCAGTAATGAAAAACTTAATGGTGAGCACGGAGCTCCTATGAACTAAATAAGCGCTACTTTACATTCCAGTGAAAATACTGATCCTAATGAATCTTAATTTATGATCTGTAATAATGGTCCTTAAGTGGCCCACTTTGGTGTGAAAACTGTCAATGTTTCCCAACTGTGTATATGGTAATTCCTTATTCAGCACACTACAAAGCCTGCTGACTTCCCATACTACCGAGCTATTTCAAGATGTGGTTACATAACTTTAATTGTTAATAACTTTGGTAAATCATACTGAATTTTAAAAGCCATGCAAGTTGAATCATATAACATGTAATCTTAGCTGCAAATACAATTGATTCTAGGCATAACTCCTCAAATCACAATTTTCTACCTAAATTGTGCTGGTTCTTCAGTATTTCAGGATAGCATAGGAGGAAGAATTTCTTTTCCTCACTTCTTATCCTTAAATCTATCATTGCTTGGCATCAAGGGGAGATGATGGACATCCAGGGGTAGTCAGGATTCAGAAGGAAAGCTTCAGGGGCTTCCTGGCTGGCTCAGTTGGTACAGCATGTGACTTGATCTCGGGGTTGTGAGTTCAAGTCCCAGGATGAGTGTAGAGATTACTTAAAAATAAAATCTTAAAAAAAAAAAAAAGGAAGGAAGGAAGGAAGGAAGGAAGGAAGGAAGGAAGGGAGGAAGGAAAGCTTTGCAGAGACCAGTAAGCAGGCAGGGCTTCTGCCTTGGGGCCACACCCACCACAGCGAAGGAGGCGCAGTAGGTCTTGCAGTCAGAAGTGTTAGTATTTCCACAATTATTTTAGAATTAAATTTTAAAAGGAAAACTGCTTCACGGACAATTTACTACACAATCATCTTGTTTATTATTTCCTATCTTATTTTATAGGAAAAACAAACTTCTTCCTGGGGCTTTTTTTAATCCAATGTTTTATCTGCATATGAAATTAGTGTATGTGAACAATTAGATCAGAAAAAAAAGAAACAAAATAATGAATCACATAAAAGGGAAACCTTACTTTCTACAAAATATTCTTTTAAGTTCTGAGCCATTCATGCGGCTATACTCGCCCAGCCCTCAATGCCGTCTCTTCCCCAAACTCATACAGTAGAGTCTCTACCCTATTATTTAACACTTAATTATAGTCTTATTCATTTCTCTAATTGTTTCATGTGGGTTAGCCTTATCTCCTCAAGCGGAAAATGAACTTTTTGAGGAAATGGGCTATGTCTTATATTCTCCAGCCCTTGGCTGGATCAACGCTGGCAGTCAGAATAGTAACCCCTTATGAGGACCTGGTAACCTCAACGATAAAGGAATCAACTCAACAAGAGGATGTAACATTTATAAATATTTATGCATCTGACATAGGAGCACCTAAATATACAAGGCACATATTAGCAGACCTAAACAGAGAAATACACAGCAATACAATAATAGGAGGAGACCTTAAAACCCCACCTTCTTCAATAGATAGATCATCCAGAAAGAAAATCAGTAAAGAAACACTGGCCTTAAGTGACATGTAAGACCAGATGAACTTAGCAGATATGTACACAACATTCCATCCAAAGGCAACAGAGTACACATTCTTCTCAAGCGCAGATGGAATGTTCTCCAGGATAGATCATGTTAGGTCACAAAATAAGTCTTAAAAATTTATGAAGACTGAAATCATATCAAGCATCTTTTCTGACCACCCTGGTATGAAATTGGAAATCAATCACACAAAGAAAACTGGAAATTCACAAGTACGTGGAGATACAATAAAATGCTACTGAACAACCAGTGGGTCAAAGAAGAAATGAAAAAAAAATACCTTGAGACAAATGAAAATGGAAACACAACATACCAAAACATATGGATGTGGCGAAAGCAGTTTAAGAGGGAAATTACAGCAATAAATACCTACATTAAGAAACAAGAAAAATCTCAAATAAACAACCTAAGTTTACCCTCAAGGAACCAGAAAAAGAACTAAGCCAAAAGTTGGTCAAAGGAAGGGAATAGCAAAGATCCCAGGGGAAATAAATGAAATAGAGATGAATAAGACAATGGGAAAGATCAATGAAACCAGGAGTTGGCTTTTTGAAAGGATAAACAGAATAGACAGACCTGTAGCTAAGGAGAGAGAGAGGACTCAAAATAAAAAATGGAAGAGGAGACGTTACAACTGAAACCAAAGAAATGCAAAGGAAGGGTATGTTAATTCTTCTTTAAATGTTTGGTAGACAGAACTCACCAGTGAAATCATCTGCTATTGGTCTGTTCTGTGTTGAGAGACTTTCACACCAATTTTAAAGCACTTACTTTTCAAATTTATTTTATTTATTTTTTTTGGAGGGGGGTAATACCTGAAGTAGATTTTTTTTTAATATGAAATTTATTATCAAACTGGTTTCCATACAACACCCAGTGCTCATCCCAACAGGTGCCCTCCTCAATGCCCATCACCCACTTTCCCCTCTCCCCCATCAACCCTCAGTTTGTTCTCAGTTTCCAAGAGTCTTTTATGGTTTGCCTCCCTCCCTAACCTTTTCTTTTTTCCTTCCCCTCTCCCATGGTCTTCTGTTAAGTTTCTCAGGATCCACATAGGAGTGAAAACATATGGTATCTATCTGTCTTCCTCTGTATGGCTTATTTCACTTAGCATAACACTCTCCAGTTCCATCCACGTTGCTACAAAAGGCCATATTTCATTCTTTCTCATTGCCACGTAGTATTCCGTTGTGTATATAAATCACAATTTCTTTATCCATTCATCAGTTGATGGACATTTAGGCTCTTTCCATAATTTGGCTATTGTTGAAAGTGCTGCTATAAACATTGGGGTACAAGTGCCCCTATGCATCAGCACTCCTGTATCCCTTGGATAAATTCCTAGCAGTGCTATTGCTGGGTCATAGGGTAGATCTATTTTTAATTTTTTGAGGAAACTCCACACTGTTTTCCAGAGCGAAAGCACTTACTTTTTTAATAGTGCTTTTTGTACACTGTGCACATGCTTTTATTATTGAGCATGCCTGTAAGATGTGTTTGTTTATTAAATACATGTGCTAGCTACTAACAGATTGTGTATGCTAGAAAACATTCACAAAATTAAACTGAAGTTCTAATATTTTCTTCCAGGCTTACCCAACTTGGCAACTGCTACTCCAAACCCTGAGTCCCAAGTTCAGTGCTAAGGCCCAGCAGGCTCTGGAGGCCCCTCCCCTGCTGTGCAGCTCTCAGCCCTAAAAACCTTACAGGACTTCTCAGATCCCGAGTCTCTATTTCACAGAGCTGGTCCTGGCTGAGGTCAGTGGTCTGTGGCTCCCCTTTCTTCTTGCTCTTCATCCAGACAAACTCTGGACAGATCCTTCAAACACCCTAACTCCTTCCTGTTCCTGGTGAGTCTGCCCTCTACTACTCATTCCACTCTGCCTTCCAGGAAGAAGGAATGCCTAGTATAAAGACCCTGAGACCCATATGAACTTGAGTACTCCAGCACACAAAGGAGACCAGTGTGGCTGATGTGTAGTTAGCTGGGTAAGACTGGAAGGGGATGAAACCACAGAGAGGCAGATGCTAGATCCTGCAGAATCTTACAGGAAGGCACTGGATTTCATTCCAAGGACAACTTCTTAAAGAAGACTGCTGTGGTCTCATTTGGCCTTTTAACATAGGGCCAAGTGGACAGTAGTTGAGGATGAGGTAAAAGCAGAGAGACAATCACAGCACCCCACATGTGGGACGATGGTAGCTGGAGTCACAGTGGTGACAGACACAGAGAGAGGAGGATGGCTTCACAATGTCAGTGACAGAGCTGATGACACCGGCTAATGGACTGGAGGCAGCACGTGAGAAAATGGAAGAATCTAAGACAGCTGCCAAGTTCCTGGCTCAGCGAAATGGTACACAATGGTGACATCTAATTAGATGGGAATATTGAGGGATAGTTTAGGGGCCTGAGGACTGAAAGGAAAGTGAGGAATAAAGACAGTAAGTGTGGTTAACTCCATGAAGAAGGTAGTTAGAGGGAGAGAAAGAGTTTATTCACACCAGAAACCATAGAGCAGTTTTCTATGCTGAAGGGATTCACCCAGTAAAGAAGGGAAATTAACAATGCAGGAGTAAGAGAACATGTCTCTAAAGGAGCAAAGTCCTCTGGGAAAGCAAGAGGAGATGAGATTGTCATTAGCTTCCCCCAAGGGGTGACTTTTGAGCTGGATCCTGATGGAAGATGAAAAGGAAGGGAAGGCTAATCAGAGGGAACAGCATATGCAAAGAGACAGGAAAGAGCCTACAAGGTTTGAAGCCGCTCATGGGGCCTGGGAGCAGCGGAAAGGGAAGCAGGCCAGAGGAGGCTGGATGTGAGTCAGCAACTCCTCTGAGAAGGCCTCCCAAGCTTGGGAGTGCACGCTACTGTGCCACAGACAGAAAAAATACAAATATGTGCAAATATTTGATATCATACGCATTTTTCCTGTGTGTGCAAATACAACTCACCACCTGTTTTAAAAGGTCAACAAATGAAAAAGGCCCCATTTGTTTTACAACTTTAGAATCACCAGTCCATTTATGTAGGCATTTATTTTATTTCTGCCTTAACAGTCTAATAAAACTGAGCTCAAGGATGTATCATGTTTACATGTTATACAGTTTATCAACCCCCCTGAATGAATGAACTCAAAGATTACTACTTCAAACACCAGACAGAAACTTGCAAACTTCTAAAATAACTTTCAAACGGTCAACAATTATCTCAAAATGTTATATAGTACACATTGTTACAGTCCAATTTTTTTTTAATTATTGAACATCCTTAAAATTAAAGTCAATTCCAAACCTACCACTTTTCTCCTTAGAGGTGTTATATGCAAATAAAAGATTTTCTAACACAAATATTGGCTGAAATGGCACAGATATACCTTCACAACTTTTGTGTCTACTTGATATACAGCAATGACATATACACTTTATGTCAGGGCCATAGTAAGGCTTTTTAAAATTTTTTTATTAAAAGCCACACTTGGGTTAAGAAATCAAGGGGCGCCTGGGTGGCGCAGTCGGTTAAGCGTCCGACTTCAGCCAGGTCACGATCTCGCGGTCCGTGAGTTCAAGCCCCGCGTCAGGCTCTGGGCTGATGGCTCGGAGCCTGGAGCCTGTTTCCGATTCTGTGTCTCCCTCTCTCTGCCCCTCCCCCGTTCATGCTCTGTCTCTCTCTGTCCCAAAATAAATAAAAAAACGTTGAAAAAAAAAGAAATCAATAAAAATGCCAATGCCTAGCTGGCAGGAATCCATAAGACTCGAGCGATTAGCCTACAGCATTTGCAAAGCAGAGCAGTGCCAATTTGGATTGCAGAAGGTCCGGTTCTGCCATCTTCCTGAATCACCGTATACCCTTTTAAAACCACAAGTCCCTTCCAGATTAATTAGCTCATCAAACTAAAATGAAAAGCAGTTTTAAAAACCAGTAAAATCTCATCATTAATGCATCTTAAATGGTCGATGCGGCCAGTGACCAAAGCAATTCAACTGCTTCAGTGAAATCCTGTGTCACCATTTCCAGCCCTCACTGCTATGGGACTTGGCTACTGAGAGAAAAGTACAAGTGATTCCATATGCAGCGGGTACGAAACTCATTCTAAATACAGCTTCCTAAACCTGGCTCATATTTTAAACAATACAACGCAGAAGACGCTGTTAATAGGGGTCTCTACACTATTTTGTACAGAACATAAAATCAGGAAGCTCAGGCAATCTTACAAAGTACATACCACATATAACTCTTGGTTTTGAGGGTTGGAACTAGAAAGGCTTTTCATTAATATGTTTCAGGATTCTGGTGTGAAAATGAAATATAGGCATTTATAAGGAATGCTTAGCTTTTCTACAAAGGTATGACAGCTGACCCTTGAACAACACAGGTTTGAACTGGGCAGGTCCACTTATATATGGATTTTTTTTTACAGGGCAGTATTATAAATGTATTTCTCTTCCTTTTGATTTTCTTAAAAACCTTTTATTTTCTCTAGCTTCCTTCACTGTAAGAATACAGTATATAATACTTATAAAAATATGTATTAATCAACTGTTTATGTTATTGGTAAGGTCAAGAGTAGACTATTAAGTTTTGGGGGAGTCAAGTTATATGTGGATTTTCGACCATGCAAGGGGGTCAGTGGCACAACCTGTGTTATTCAAGGGTCAACTGTATAATGTAAAAGGTGAAAGACTGATGTGATCTAAAGAGAAATCAGAGTATCAATTGTATAATGTAAATTTAAAATACCATTTATTTCATTAAACTTATCCAGGAGTAACAACAAGGACTAATTCTAAGCCTACCTGCAAACCAATTACAAAAGCCCTTCTAAACAGGATGCCATCCTTATTCCAGGAATCAGACTGATATATCCACTAACATTCTCCTCCTCCTCCTCCCCCTCCTCCTCCTCCTCCTCCTCCTCCTCCTCCTTCTTCTTCTTTTTAATTTTGAGAGAGAGAGAGTGGGCACGAGTGGGAGATGGGCAGAGAGAGACAATCCAAGCCCAGTGGGGGGCTGGATCCCACAAACCGTGAGATCATCACCTCGGCCAAAACCAAGAACCGAACACTTAACTGACTGAACCACTCAGGCACCCCTACCCACTTCTAAACAGTGCTTGAATTTCTGAGAGTGCAGAAGCTGACCTTCTGTCCACCATGCAACTCTGCACTGACTCGCCAAGGCCCCAGCTTCTTGCAGGGAAGACTTTCAGGGAAAGAGTACTGGGGAATGAAGCAGTGCTCCCAACAGACGCCTCCAACAGAAAGGTGAAGGCACAGGCCCCCAGCACCCATAGGCCACCAGTAATTAGATTTTATTCCCCCAAGGTAGAGTGACATCTAAACTGGGACACTTCTGAGAATCAAAGTGAGAATTACTAATAAATAAGCCACAAAATCAGGGGCTGTCCTGGGCAAACTGAAACATACAGTCACCCTACTTGAAACTGACCTTATTACTAACATGTTAAGTCCTTACCAAGTGCCAGGCACTGCAGAGTCAGGTATAACCAAAGTACAATGTCAGCTAACAGACGTTCGCAGGCCAACCGGTAGACAGGCAGGCTGGCTGTTTGGTCTGTCTGGATGCTCCCAACCTTGTCCAGTGTGAGAGCCCCTCCTACCCAGGCCAGGAATCCACCTGTAGGTGTTTGTGAGGTGTGGCTTAGTCTTGCTGCCTTGAACCAGGGGACAGCCAGCCATGTGGACCTTTGGGCACCGTGACCTAGTCCTTATAGCTGCTTCTTCCTTACTTCTGAAGTTGCTCCAGTTCTCCCTACTCAGCCCCTACGTAGCCCAGTCTCCGGCTTGCCTGGCTAGAACTGAGTCCTTGCCCAGCTACCCTGTGATCTGCACTGACCTTGCTGGGAGCACAATGAGACCCTCAGCTGCACAGAGTTCTATTCTCCCGTGACTCCCAGGAGGTGCAGCCCTGCAGGCACCGGCTTGGGCTCACCACTTACCCTTGGACGTTGCAATTCAGATTCCTCTGAATTTGCAACCCCTGCCTCTTCCACAGTCTGGCCTTCCTGCAAATCACACAGCATTGCCTGTGTAGCCCACAAAAGGAGAAGCAATATACAAATGGGGAGTAGGATCTTCTGGAGGTGACTAACAGAGGCGCGAGTAATCACTGTAGAGAGCAGGCAATGTCAGGGAGCCCTTCACAAAGGGGATACAATTGACAGGAGGGGATACCGGAGGTGGGGTGTGAGTTCTTGAAGCCAAGCAAGGAAGTGAGGTGTGAGGCAGGGTAAAGGAACTGATGGTTGGGCTATTCCAACTGACCACAGATTAGTTCTTCTAGAGATCAAATCGTGCCTCCCCTCCCCTTCAAAATATGCATGTGTAATGCAGCTCTCATTTTAAATCAAGACAAGAATATATTATATACATCACCATCATATGTGTGACCATTGACAATCCAGGACTCTATCCCAGCCAGCTCACAATTCAACTCACCAAGTTCAGAAGCTCTTCGTAAGGTTGGTCCGTTGAGTCTATGGCTCATGGCAATTAAGAAATGCATCTCAAACTTAGATTAGCAAAAAGTTTATCTTTTAACCTGATTTGATGCAACTCCCCTCCTCCCCCAAGCCAATATGATGCAAGACTCACTTGGGTTTACTGGAAATTATAATGGCAATATAGAAATCACATTTTATCCTCTGGAAAGAGGAATTTTAGCTGAACCATGTTTATTCCAATTATACATTTGTTTTTCAAGTAATTTAGTTGTGCTTCTAAAAGCATTACTATAGAGCAGTTTTTAATTTAATAAGACTAAAACTTGAGACCGAGGGCTTTTCAGAATAAGATGGGGCTAAAAAGGGAAACATCAATGCTCTACATGGCCTGTATCAGCTCCCTGTGGGCAGTCCCACTCACTTTTGGGCCCCCTACCTCTGGATAAAATGGGAAGTGCCCTTGATGTAGATAATATAATGAATTTTCTTTATGAATTAATTGTGAGAGGAGAAAATTCCAAAAAGAATGAAAAGAATGACGTGTGGAGAGTGACTCAGAATAATCCGTGGCGGCTCGCAGAGTTCAGGAAGACAGTCAGGACCTCATTCATCCTCACGTGCCACATTCCTACGCATTTTAGGCCACACGGTAACTACTGTCCACCTTAGCCGCAGTTGTTCCACAGACGGAGGGTGGTGGCCAACTTTGCTGAGCTACTGTTATGCACAGGCACTTCATAAACATGATCTCTGTGAATGCTCAACTCTGAGGCAGGACCTATCGCCCCCATTTCAGAGGTTAAATGGTTTGCCCAGGCAGACTGGTTCCTGCTTCAACCCTGTTCTACTCTGCATGGCCAGAAAGCCGGCCCTCGAGGCAGATTTCCTCAGATCCCAAGTTGGCCTGATGCCCACCAGGTTACTTCCATGAGGCTCTGGCAGAGAACTAGACCCTGGGCAGGAGGAAGGGTGAAGCTGGGTGGGTTTCCATCTTCCTCTCTCTGCAGGGGAGAGGCCAGCAGAGGCTGCATCCCCTCTGAGGTCCCCGTGGCTCCTGGGCTCAGGGACCAATCTGCTTCATCTCTCCAACCTGCATGGAAGGATGGTTTTCTGCTGTTGTTAATCGCTGGGTGGCTTCACCAATCCCCCGTTTGGCTTTGTGGTTCTTCCAGCATCTGTAACAATTCCCCAGATTAAGTTCTCAATAAAGATGCTGTTTCTTTCTGACTGGACCCTGAGTGATTCAGTGCTCAGAGTTGTAGCTGTTAAGTGCAAAGCCAGGTTCCTACCACTCTGCCAGCCAGGGCTGAGTTCTTCCAGATGCCTAGTGACTGGCTATGCGGCCTTGGAAGGTCTGTAAACTTCTTGACACCTCAGCCACTGATTTCATGACATGAGGAAAGTAATTACTTGCCCTTAATTACTGTAAAGGGCTTGGTAAGGCATGGGGGAGATACTAAATGTGAAAGCACTGTGTAGGCTGACTTGAGCAAGACTTTTACATTACTAGTCCTCAAGTCTCACTTGGCTGGGATTGCTGGACACAGAAGAGGTTTACTTGATATTGACTCCCCAGTTAATCTCATGGCTCTAAATGGCTAAAAATTACACAGAGCTGGGGTGCCTGGGTGGCTCAGTCAGTTGAGCATCCGACTTCAGCTCAGGTCACGATCTCACGGCTCGTGAGTTGGAGCCCCTCATTGGGCTCTGTGCTGACAGCTCAGAGCCTGGAGCCTCCTTTGCATTCTGTGTCTCCCTCTCTCTCTGCCTCTCCCCCGCTCACACTCACTCTCTCTCTCTCTCTCTCTCTCTCTCAAAAATAAACATTTAAAAAGCTTTAAAAAAATTACACAGAGCTGCCTACTAAGAGCTCACTGGGAGCTGACAAGCACTTTGTCCTCATAAAGAGAGGGAAATCGGTTGGCCACGGCGTCCGCGGCTTCCACAGGTATCTGGCATCTGGCCACCATGGACTGGGGCTGGCATCTGGACCACCACTTCCCGTGTTACTGATCCTGGCCCGCTGCTTTTGAAACATGGACTAGATAACAGTGCCTGCTTCCTAGAACTGTTGCTCGGTATTAAACAATGTAGAAATTAAATCATATAGAAATGCCTACTGAAGTTCTTGACACCGTCAGTAAATGTCAAATGTAGTCAATGTATTTGATCTTATCACTACTATTCTTATTAGCAGCACCATCATCCTCTCCTATGACAAGCATTTTACAAGGGTCTGATGCGAGCTTTCTCTTCTGCCTGTATTATTCCCAGATAAGCAGCAGCCTCAGATGCCTGCTTTCCTGGACATCTGCACGCACATCAAGCAGTCATCATTACATATGGGAAGGATGGCTCTCCTTCCCACCCCTGCCTCTTCCCTTTTTTTTCATTTCTATTCTAAGCACTTGGGAATCTTGGTTTCCCTATTTTTTTTTGTATCATACTGTGACAGAAACAAACTGTACTATCTAGCCTCGTGTTTACATAACGGGTTAAAGGGCTAATAAAAAACCGTAATACTCTGATTTCCTAACCTGTTAGTCTTTGCTATTATTTGTTGTAGTTATAAACAAGAGCATTTATGGAGAAAACACTGAATTATCTTTGGGTGATGGACATTCTCCCTTGGTGATAGCACCAGAAGAAAGTAGAGACTATATAGATCAGTGGTGTCCAAAACAGTATGAGTCACATATGTAATTTAAAATGTTTTAATTGCCGGGGCGTCTGGGTGGCTCAGTCGGTTAAGCGTCCGACTTTGGCTCAGGTCATGATCTCGCGGTATGTGAGTTCGAGCCCCGTGTCGGGCTCTGTGCTGACTGCTCAGAGCCTGGAGCTTGTTTCAGATTCTGTGTCTCCCTCTCTCTCTGACCCTCCCCTGTTCATGCTCTGTCTCTCTCTGTCTCAATAATAAATGTTAAAAAAAAAAAAATTAAAAAAAAATGTTTTAATTGCCTTAAAGAATATAAAAAGAAACAGATGAAATAAGCTTTAATAGTTTATTTTATCTAACCCCAAATACTATCATTTCAACACATAACCAGTATAAAAACTATGAAGACACTTTGCCTTCTCTTGTCCTACTACGTCCCTGAAACCCAACACAGCATACATTCACAGCACATCTCAATTCGGACTAACCACAGTGCAGTGCTCAGTAACTACATGGGTCCAGGGCTAATGTATCAGACAGTGTAGGTCTAGACAAGGAGCTCCTTAAGGGTAGGGACCTATCACATTTTAACTCCAAATTCCTGCTGACATTTCTAGTGTGGTGCTTGCACAAAGCAAGCACTTGGCAAATTTCATCACTGATCTCGAGAATGAATGGCTGGAAAGTAGGGGCTGTCGGTCATAAATGTAAGCAAGGCCAGTATAAATTTCTTGGAAGAAATAACATTTTGTTGGTCTTACACTTTAAAACATTACAAATAAAGATCATTGCTAAAACTTCCCACAATCTTCACTCACCCTAATATCACCCCAGAGGCCACATTAATATACAAAGAGAAAGCAAAGTTAACTATCCTCCAAAAAGGAAAAATAAAGTGGGGGGGAGAGAGTGAAATAAAAAATGGCCCCAATCAGATCTTCATAACAAATAACCTCAATGAATCATCAAATACTATTTAAATGACTTCCTATGTCCAGTATTATGTAAGACACTGTAATGTATGCTTAGATACAGGCACAACTTGAAAAAGAATTAAGAACTAATATTCCAATGAGGTAATTTATGGAAATGACAAATACCTTTTTTTAATTTTTTTTTTTTCAACGTTTTTTATTTATTTTTGGGACAGAGAGAGACAGAGCATGAACGGGGGAGGGGCAGAGAGAGAGGGAGACACAGAATCAGAAACAGGCTCCAGGCTCCGAGCCATCAGCCCAGAGCCTGACGCGGGGCTCGAACTCACGGACCGCGAGATCGTGACCTGGCTGAAGTCGGACGCTTAACCGACTGCGCCACCCAGGCGCCCCAACAAATACCTTTTTTTAAAAAAGCATACTTGACTTGAAAGTTTTTAGGGTTAACAAATGCAAATTACAGGTAGCTTTCACCTAGTTGATACAAACAAATCAACTTGCTCAGTCCCGATAACCATTAAAAAAAAAATAACTTGTACTTCCCTAAGGACACAAATTCACACTGTATAGAACTATAATACAGGTGCAGCCAAGGTTACGAAGGTAGCTCCTTTCCATCTGTGGTATAGAAATTGCATTTGCCAAATCCCTTTTGATTTGCCAGAAATTGCATTTGCCAAATCCCAGTGCTGCTGTCCATGGAAAGACTACCTGACTTTAGTCATGCATCTGGGACAGCTTCTCCATAAAACTCAACAGGCATCCCATTCCCCTCAAAAAAAGGAAATGGTAAAGCCTCAGCAAAAGTTTCATGCCTCCGCATGAAACTGCAAATATTTGGTGTATCTTCACTAAGTCTGTGAAATGAACTTCTAAGGAAAAGTCAACTAGCACTAAAGGTACTTACTTGAAAGGATGCTTTCTCTGGGGAGACAAAACAAAACAAAACAAAACAAAACAAAACAAAACAAAACAAAAAAACAAGCCTCTCCTTTACCATGACAGGACTGGCGTTTGCTATTTCTAAATACTCTTCATGACCAAATGGATTCAAAAGAAAAGGCATCTCGATGCGTCTGGCTCTATGCTAAAACTCCTGTCTGCTAGGGAAGGGGGAAGTGAGGTGATTCAACCAAGTGCAATACACTTGTGCTGAGAAGAAGCTCCATGGCCATGGTGGTTACTTTTTACCGGTAGAGAAAAGTCCTCATTTAACAGAAACTTGACTTATTCAACCTAGTAGAATTTCTGTCAGATCCCAGCCTTAACAGATTTATGGTTCTGTGGTTACTAATAAAATACCAGTGTTCAACTAGCCTTTTACATTTCCATCATCAAAATTCTCACAAAGCAGACAGCTAATGGCTTCATTTATTTGGTCAAGAACTGGCCCAATCTATTTGCTTCTTAAATTATTACATTTACTTTTCATTTTCAATCTGATTGAAAGTTGTTTGTGCTGTCTTTACATGAAAATAAAGAATGCTTTAAAAAATCTCTATAATGGCAACCTTGGAATATGTATACTTCAGAGGAAAGGAAGCAGAGAATGCATGAATCAAAATTTGTATCATTCATTTTTAAAAGCTATTTTTAGGCTTATCAGCTTACTCTTCCCAAGAAGCAGCATGTGCCTCTTCAGTCATTTAAAAAATTGTTGACATCTTCTGAATTTTATCTTGTGTCAGTTTTTCACATATTGTCCAATTTTAAACACAGATCTTTAAATTCTGTATAGCCACTTGTGCAGAGCCTGTGTTAATAAATGTCACATAGTTTTCAGTAACTCAATAATGTTGATGACAAATTTCATATTGCTGACAACCTGCTACTTGCTGAAATAATTAGTTTTCTACCTTAACTTGTGGCTTTCATCCACTCTGTAAATATTTACCTAGAGCCTGCCATGTGCCAGATGTTGCTGGGCCCTGGGTTTGCCAAGCAGAAGGCAGTCGCGGCCTTCCAGGCACTCGCAGGGCAAAGGCTGCTGTGCCTGTCTTTGAAGCCTCTCCTGCCGGGCGGTCTTCCTGCATTTCAGCAAATGTGGGAGGATGACGAGCAACGGCAGTAACAACTGACAGACTGGGTCCAAATCCTGGCCCCTCCTGCCAGTAGCTGATGACCATGGGCCACTAGATTCGTCCTCTGTAGGCCTCAGTTTTTTCATATTATAAAAGGAGAAGAATTTATTCCACAGGGTTGTTGTGAAAATGAAATCGGGAAGGAAAAGAGAAAAGAATCTGGCACTCAGAGACCCCCTGTTTTTAAAGCAAAGATAGATGAACTATAAATCTGAACCATGTACTGGTATATCAAATATTGAGGAGTTATATGCCACTGGGGTTCTCGGTAACCTGAGAGTCTGTCACCAGTTTGATTCCTGCATCCTGAGCTTCTCTGACAACTGACCTGTTTTGGGCCAATCTTTAGGTGATCATTTGCTCTTCCTCCATTAGAGCTTTAAAACCAGTTCTACCATGACCACAATGGGAGCTAAGGAACCCCTAGAGGCTGGCCCTTCCATCGATGGGGTAATTCACACCAGAAGAACTGCAGGGTCAGGAAGGAACTAACATAGTAATAAGCAGCTGTGGTGTGCCAGCCCCAGTGCTAGGTGAATCGCATGCATTGCCTAGTGCAAACCCCACAACCACTCCAAGATGCAGGCCTTATTATCTCCTACCTTCTACGAAGAAGCCCAATACTCAGGGAAGCTAGGAAAGTTGTCCACAATGATGAACTTACAAGTAGCTCAACATCATTTCTCATGACTTCTCTTCTACTTACAGGGCCATTAAAGTCCTCAGCTTGGCAGATATCTGGCTGGTTGCTCCTTACAGCTCCTCTCACTGTTTCTGTTAGTTGGACAAGATCTCCCTCCTACAGATGAGAATTCCCTGTGTCTTGACTCCACTAACCGCTCCTATCAATATCTCCACGGTCGCTCAGGCTCACGGACAGCTTGTGACGTCACGTTTCCACGGATCACCTCATTTTTTGGTTCTCCTCCTCTTGGTCTCTCCACGGGGCTGGAATATTAAGAACGTCCCTAATGCTGATGAACACCTTTGTCCCTTTCACAAAGCTCTCCGAAATTGCCACTGGAAGCAAGCAAACACCCTTTCATGCTAACTGCCATCCGCTCTTACTAAGGGTGACTGCAGCCCACCTATGCGTCTGTACTCTGAGTAAGTGACTACAAAGAGAAAGGTGGCTTTCCATCTATTCCATGGTGAAACAGTCATCATCACTCCTCTTGGCAGTGTCCAAGCACTATAACAGAGAGGCGACAACCCTCAATCCTTTCATATATTCCCTTGTGCAGACAAAAGCACATGGAGTACACAAATTAAGCACAGGCACAGCCATGGGACTCTCAGTCCCCGAAGGAAATAAGCTAAAAATGATACTGGATTAGAATCAGAAGCCAAAGTCTCCCTCACCTCCACCCTTCAATGTTTGAATGTGTGTAAAAATGGAATATTATACTTATCAAGTATATTACTAACTTCAGGCATGAGACAGACCATGTTTATGCTAATTTGGCTTTTAGTTTAGTTTCAGTTCAACAAATAATTATTAAGCATTGTGAGCCAGGCACCGTGGAAGTATTAAAAAGCTTAAAGTATTGTGGAAATGGCAGAAATAACAATTTTAAAAGAACGTGATACGGAAGCATGCCCAGGGAGTTATGGGCACCTGGAGTGGGGCCACCATTCCCAGCCAAAATGTTTAGTTAGAGAAGGCTTCCTATGGACCCCTAAGCCTTAAAATAACTAACACACACGGAGGTCAAGTTACTACATCTGTTACTGAAGAAAAGAAGTAATTGAAGGAATTCCATAAAATCATCTCTTTGAAAATGATACAGTCCCACATCTAAAAATCAATAATGAACCCTCTTGCACTTGTACTTCTTGAAAGCAGTCAATCTCAGCTTCTTTTAAGTAATCTATTTACGCCTGAAATTGCTAGTCACAGGTCTGATTCTTAAGTCATAACCCTTAAAACATAGCTCTTCTTTTCCCCTAGTGGTGACACTCTCTTCTTTCTGACTGTCCATGTCAATTATGAATGATCATCCCTCTCATTTCTAATTTATGGAGATTAGAAGCTAAATAGATTACCCAAAGTGGGGAACCCTGGAAATACTGACATAAAAACAACAAGCTCTAACACTCCTGCCCACACAGGAAGACTTATAATCAAAGAACCAGGTAAATGACTTAACAAAACCTCATTTTCCCAACATTCCAGACCTTCACAACCAATGGTAAATCTACTAAGCAAAATCAGCAGGTGGAATAGAAAGGAAGAGCCAGTGAAAATAGCTAATGGTAGGTTAGTTTTATTCTTAGAATTATTAGACATTTATTTCTTCTTTCACAAATCATAAGCTTAAAAAACAAATTAGCTCTGTTTATGTAATTCATTTCTTTTAAAAACAAGTATTAATACCTGTCAATGGGCCTTATTATTTAAGCTTTGCATATTAGAAAAGAAATACCCTGCACGCATTTAAATATGAAGACATAATAACATGGCTTTTTGCAGAAACTAGAATTATCCCATTTCCTATCTCGGTTGTAAACAACAATTTACCTAAATGGCTGAAAATAAATACTTTCATATTTTGACTGTCTTCACAATATATAGAAAAATGTAGTTTGCTTCTGACCTACAATGAGGTACAAAATCATTACATTTGAAAACGTGACTCCAAAATGCAATGGAATCCTTAGACATACGAAGGAATAAAATTCTCTCAAATGGTAATGTTACATGTCTTAGGATGCTTTTCTGGATAAAGGAGAAAAAGTCTCTATAATTAGAATGTCTCTGTCCCTATTAAAATTACCTCAGTTTAAATTAGTCATCACTAGCATTATAAATGCATGAGTCCGTGGTGGACAATTCTGGCCACATTGTTTGGTGACAGCGTAGCTATGAAGACACTTGAAGCCGTTCTCCCATGTGGGCCATCTTATTCCCACAGAAATCACTCAACACTGTTTTGAGTCATGGCCACAGACCACAAACTTATGAACTTGGTTGGGCGTTTTATAAATCCAAAGGAGAGCTGGATTAGAGACTATGGTTGGATGGCGACAAGCTCAATCCCAAACTATAAACATCCCTTCACAACAGCTCTGTGCGTACAACTAGAAGGCAAAATGCACAAGCAAAAATAGTTGTGTGGGAGGGATGAGACCTGGAGGGATTTCCCCCCCCCCCCAAGATGTTCTTTAATATATACTTTAGATCATCTTTAAATTAATAGGAACAATTTAAAGACCTAAAACAATACTACTGCCATGGATAAACAGCTCAAAGCAAAGACCCACTAAGGGGAGATTAACAGATTAGCATTTGCATAGAATAAAGAAATGCAGAGACAGGTAAGGACATAGCTATGTAAAAATAAAAATATACTTAAGGGTAAAGTAATTTTTTGTCATTAAATATGGAAGAATGGATTATGTTTTCAGAAACCTTCACTCTGGCTTTCTTCTTTTTATTTATTTATTTATTTTTTTCCAGTAAGAAAACATGCAGCTGTTGAACAGCTTCCCTCCTTTGAGGAAAAGAACAAGAAGAAAGGGCAATGCAGCAAGAGTGGTCAATGCTGTTGACAAAGACAGTCACTTTGCCCTTCACTGAGGGGCTCACAAATCAAGGGGAAAATGAAGACACAATTGCTAGACATTAAACACTAAATTAAACCAGGCGGGTCCAGGCAACCTCTAACACTTGCTTTTCAATTCAAAATGGGTGGAAAACCCTCTGCCCAGAAGTGTGAGTTTCTGTCTTGGCTTTGGGCCACGTTTCCTGGGTTTGATAAATGTAGTAGGTGCCAAAAGCTGCACTGATGATGACAAACACCATCCCCTCCGCCCCAAAACACACATGCCCCAAAGTGGGAAAAGAAAAAAGAAATGGCCAGCCATGCAAATACTGTGGCTCAGAAGCTCCTCAAAATTTGCAAAAGCCTACATAAATTGGTACAATGATAAAAGGACAGAGTCTGGATGAAGAAAAAAGGCACAGTGAAGAACAGGTCTTAATTTTCCAGTTTGGAGGAAAATTTATATGGTATAGTCATATCAGTTCGTTGTGTTTTATGGAGTGTCTCCCAGGTGCCATGGACTTTTCTTTTTTAAGTTTATTCACTTATTTTTGAGAGAGCAGGAGGAAATGCAAGTAGGGGAGGGGCAGAGAGAGAGGGAGAGAGAGAGAGAACCCCAAGCAGGCTCCACACTGTCAGCACAGAGCCTGATGCGGGGCTCAAACCCATGAATCGTGAGATCATGATCTGAACCAAAGTCAGATGCTTAACCGACTGAGCCACCCAGGTGCCCTGCCATGGACATTTCTAATGTACTCTGGGTTTCTGGACAGGAAGCAAACACTTTCTCTGCCTCAGATGTTCCCTCCTTCCACCACTTTCATAGGGATGGAAGTATTAACCAGAAAACATATTTTTAGAAATGTGTATCCTGCCTACTTATAAAGAACCTTAAGTGACATATGGTTATAGCATAATACAAAAGAGCATAATTGGTGGGTGAAGAAAATAGAACATCTAAAAAAAGCTTTAAGAGAAGATGTCACCACACACCTGAGGTGAACAAACTGCTATAGTTAGATATGAAATTGTTGTGACAGAAAAGTCACAAATGATAATATACAGGATTACACAACTTCTACTGTCCAACAAAATTAAGCAAGCAAAAGTCTTTGCTGAGATTCTTCCAGAAACTAAATTCAAGATGCAGTTCATCACATGGTTCTTATATAAAGAGCACTGTGGAATCAAGTAGGTGGCAACTGCTTTTCTATCTAGGAAAGAGAAACCCAAAGAAGTGAAAGCCAACAATTAAATTAACCTTCAAGTGCAGTCACTGGACGTGATGCACAAAATATCAGTCTTTCGGAAGATGTACCTACACTTGAACCAAATAAGCCAAACTGCAAGCACCTTCATTGCCATTCTGAACTCGGTATGATGCCCCACTACTATTGAAACTTTCTCATAGAAGGTGAAAAAGAAGACAGTCACAATTTTAGTCAGATTACTATTGACTTTCTTTTCCCAAACCTTCAATATAAAACTTTAAAGTATGTTATTATTTGTAAAAACCTAACTGACAAAATATTTGCTTGCATTAAAATGGAAAGTATGGGGCTCCTGGGTGGCTCAGTTGGTTAAGTTTCTGGCTTCAGCTCAGGTCAAGATCTCAGTTTGAGTTCGAGCCCCGCATCGGGGGCTGACAACTCAGAGCCTGGAGACTGCTTCCGATTCTGTGTCTCCCTCTCTCTCTGCCCTTCCCTGCTTGCGTTCTGTCTGTCTCTCAAAAATAAGCAACCATTTTTTAAAAATTCAAATGGAAAGTAAACTGGGGAACAATGCACTTTTTTTCATTTTTGCTGCTTAACTAGTATATTACCAATATTATATTATTAAAATAAACCCATAAAAATTATGACAATTGTAGTTAAGGGTGGTTTGATAAATTATACTTTTTCAAAAATTAAACCACATAGCCAATATAATTCACTTACACAGAGCACTCTGGGAGGGAGAGAACATATCCGTAAGAGTTCATGCCTTATACTTAGCAGGCTTTTAATCACACAACAAACGTGGCTTGTGTCCCTATAATGTGTAAGTCACATCATCAGGTGATTTTGAAATATTAGTCAAATTCAGAGATTCCAATTTGGGTTCACAATGGTCCTGGGGCACACTGTCCAAAACTAAACAAGGTAACAACAAAAACAAATTATTGATGCTGTGAAAGAGTAAACATTCCAAAGATAAAGACCTCATCATTCTTCACAATTGTCTTTTCTTGACAATTCTTCTCTCTGGGCAAGTACCAGCTAAAAGTTCTAATAGAACAGACAGGGCTAACACACGAGTTTTCCTACACTTTGGCATAGGGCAAAATCTGGCTTCCTCTCTGCCAACAAAACTTCCTAATGTGAAAAGAGTCATTTTCAATAAGTTTCCAACCTCGAAAATTGTTGCTAGGATTCTGGGCTTGGTACACTGACATAATGTCGTCTGGCATCTGAGCTTGCCAATGCTTCTACAGTGAGAAAGCTAATGAGCTTGTAAGAATGTCCTTACATCATCACGTCCCCAAGAACACGGTGGCCGCCAGTACTTCTCCGGGTAGAGTATTTTTCTCCCTTGCAGTGGTGATATCCAGGCTAGACCCAAATTCACTGAACTGCAAAAGAACTGTCAGCAGGCTCCTGCCCACCCTCTTTCTACACCTTTCATATCTTTTCCCCTTGTCTCTCCTTCTATCATGTTACTGGACTAAATGTTCTCACTGGCAGCTAACTGCAATAATAAGGAAAATGAAGTTCCAGATTGCTGTCACTGGCCCCCAGAGCAAAGCATCAGTAACCGGTTTGTGAGCATTGATGAAAATGAGGCCCACTGATAGAGAAGCCACAAATATTTTTAATCTTTCTTGTAGCCATTCATTTTAAACCTTCAAATGACTGTCTTTTTTTGGTTAACTATCCTCTTATCAACAATAAAACAGGCAGGAAAGATCGCCACTTCTTGTCCTCTGACTACATTCCAAATACAAAAAGAAAAGTCTGAGATTGTCCGGAAACTGAATAATCAGCTCAAAATAATAATGTGGTTGGCTGAAAAGATTCCTGACACACATATCAAACATGAAAAAACTGCTGGAGGTCTTTGGGGTCCTACTGCATTAACACCTGACCTGCAAAGTGCAAGGTACCGAGCAGGGGTGCAAAACAGAATGAGACCAGGACCCTGTCCTCCAGAGGCTCTCACCACAGAGGTGAAAACACACACACGGCATCATAAGAGAAGTCATGAAAGGGCTGTGGTGCAGATGGTGAGCATGGGGTCCTGGGGGAGCACCTGAGGGAGCACCTCGTCTACTCAACAGTGGATCTGAATGGGTAAACATGGAAGGAACCGGCAAGACAGCATATTTCTGGTGGAAGGAACATCGAACAAAGAGTGGAGCTGTTGTCGGGGTGAACTGTGGAGAGAGGCTTCTCTAGGGCAGCCTGAGAGTGGGCTACGGGAGCAGCACAGTGAGAGCTGAGGCTGGAAGGTTAAACTGAGGCAATCACAGGAACCATGAATGCCAGCCAAGGAAGAAGCACTTACAGGACTCTATGTTCTAGGATATACTAGATTGAAACTGTTCCCCCTCTAATTCGGGGTGGGCGGGGAAGGGGAGGGGGAAGGAAATACAAATCATAATGTAAAGTGATGTGAAATAATTCCCTCAATAAGTACATACTCAATGGCTATTCTAATACCTAGCACAGTGCCTTGAATTTGGAAGACTTCAATACTTTTCAAATGAATAATGTCCATTATGTATAAGGCTCAGTACTAGACAATATGGGGTTACCAAAAGGAACAAATATTGATTCTACCTTTAAGGTGCTTCCACCTAAAAATATGGGTCCCAACAGAAGACCAGGAGTCTGGGACTCTGGCTGGTACCAATAAGGGTAACTTGTTTAGGAGGGAATGATCTATGATAAGCCAGCCCCCCAAATGCCATTATAGCGCGTCCCAACAGAAGACTCAAAGTTCAAAAAGCAGCTAAAGATTAATAAGTCCCACAAATAAGCACAACAGTCTTCTCTCTCCCCCTCTTCCCACCATCCCTTGAGGGGAAAATGCTTACCTAATGACCTTCCTTCCTTTATTAGATGACAGTATACAATGAGCATTGCTGGTGATGCTTAATTTTATGTGCCATCTTGCATGGACTATGGTGTGCTGCTGTTTGGTCAAACACTAGTCTAGATGTGGCTGTAGAGGGTTTTTTTTAAGAGGTGATTAATATTTACAATCAGTTTTGTTTAAGTAAAGCAGATTAACCTCCATAATCTAAGTAGGCCTCATCCAATTAGTTCAAAGCCTTAAGAGCAAAGACTGAGTTTCCCAGGAGAAGGAATTTTGCCTCCAGAAGGCAACACAGAAAATCTGCCTGAGTTTCCAGCCTTCAGACTCAAGACTGCAACATCAGCTCCTACCTGAATCTCCAGGCTGCTGCTGGCTTATTCTATGGTTTTGAAACATGCCAGCCCAAACAATCACTCGAGCCAATTCCTTAAAATCAGTCTCTCATTCTCTCTCTCCATTTATAGCCATATGAATGTACACACATACCTCTATCAATTGTCTCTCTCTCCGTTTATATTAATATGTATATACATACACATACATACACATACATACATATACATACATGTGTGTGTACACACACACACCCTATCAATTGTCTTCTCTGGAGAACCTTAATACCATTGTGATCTGGACTGTGGCCTCTTATAACCATCCCCCTTTTTCTCAATAGGCGTTTGAGAGGTCCATTTTGCTCCTTTGCCAGTTTCTTCCCCAGAGGAAATCACCCAGATGAGCAAGATTCAGTGTTGCCTTCTCCTATCAGTTCATTCTACAATGGGACCAGAGGCCCCATCAGGTACCATGTGGTCAGCCAGCCTAATGCAGTCCAGCAGGAGCTCACCTGAACCAGACCTGAGCCAAGGAGAGCCAGGTCTCCTGAAAGACTAGCAGCAGCTTTTCTGCTGGCAAGAGGGGTCTGAAAGAGGATGGCTTCCCCAAGGCTAGGACATGGCACTCAGATGAGCTTTGCCCCCACGACTCAGGGCACCTCAATTCAAAAGCTTCCTTTTCCCAATTCAGACACCCTAGACTTCTGCCCAACCAGTCTCCAGCCATTCAGCTTAGGGTACACCTTCTCACCTCCCCCACCCCCCCACCCCCAGCCACCTGGAAGAATCTCCATGGTATAACTCCAGGATGTGCCTGTGTCTGAGCATCCCATGGCCTGGAAGCCCTTTGGCAAGGCCCACCCCCTACCTGAGCCTCTCAGACCTTTCCACCAGTGTAAACATTCAAAAGAGC
Organism: Panthera onca; assembly: GCF_046562875.1. Taxonomy (NCBI): domain Eukaryota; kingdom Metazoa; phylum Chordata; class Mammalia; order Carnivora; family Felidae; genus Panthera; species Panthera onca. The sequence goes on along the minus strand of NC_138347.1, from coordinate 134,160,559 downwards.
TACATCTTCTGGACCCTGCAATTTGGAAGTCTAATCCTTCACAGGGGTCCCAAACTATTTTAATGAAAACCCCTAATAAGCTGTTCATGTGCTCCACACTAGATGTTTCAAAGTAGTCGAGCCTACTACCTAAGAGAGCAAGGGCCTGAAATCTGAATGATTCTAGGCTTCAGTGAGCTGTGCCTTGAAGAAATGAATGAGGAACCAAATCCTAGCCTCAATTCCTCCTCATTACTCGGGAAAGGCCACCAGGATTTCCCTGGGAAACCAGCCTCAAAAAGGCCCTGTGAAAAGTCTCCATGTTTATCAAGGGCCTGTCTTTCTACCTCTGCCCTAGTGTCACCTGAGGCTTGGGTAAAGAACATGATTTGTTCTTTGAGACCTTTTAGAGGAAGGCAGTACTCTTGGAGTCCAGAATGGGATTCTCCATTCTCACTGCCCCTTCTAGACAGCCATACAAGGTCTTCCACTTGAGCAGACCTCCTCATATTAAAAATCCGTAATTGAGGGGCACCTAGGTGGCTCAGTCCGTTAAGTGTCCAATTCTTGATTTCAGCTCAGGTCATGATCTCACGGGTTCATGGGATCAGGCCCCACATCAGGCTCCGTGCTGACAGTGCACAGCTTACTTAGGATTCTCTCCCCTCCTCCCTGTCTGCCCCTCCCCTGCAAGCGTGTGCTCTCTCTCCAATAAATAAATAAACATTAAAAGAAAAAAAATCCGTAATCAGGGAAAAAGAGCCAGCACCAGAATTGAAACCAGATGGAAACAGGAGCCTCTGGAGGAATTCCAAGTGCCTCCACTATAGACTTTAGCCCTTTCCTTCATTAGGACAATTTTCAAGACTTTTCAATAAGCACATATTATATAAAGTTAAGACGTAATTGCACTTTCAAAAGTTATTAAATCTTTATGCTACTGGGCAAAGACTTTAGGACTTAAATTTCACTTAGCAAACAATATAAGACACAGGAAGATAACCATAATCCAAAATGGGAACTCTTAATACCAGCAGGAAGAGAGGCCCAAAGCACTGTGGGAACTCAGGGGCAGAAAGGATCATGTCCATCTGGGTGACAATAGTCTGGAGCTCTTAAGAGTACCCAGCCTATATGCCCAGGTGTCTCCCAGACATTCCTTCCTGGTGGTTTCAAGGGCACTTCAATTTCAGCATATAGCCAACTGGACCTAGCTGGTCTTCTGGAGGTGTTCCCACCTTAGCAAGGGTTTCACCATCCATGGGCTAGAAGCCTAGGAACATCTTCGACCAATCCACCCTTCCTTCTGCTCTTCCTGTTGATGTTACCTCTAAAATCCGGCCCAAACCCATTCACTTCTTTCCTCTCTACCACCATCATTATGTCTCTGGGTTCCTCCAAAGGACTCCTGGCCTGCTACTGTCACTCAGTCCTGTCCTCTAACCCACTGTCCACTAAAGCTATGAGATATGGTCTTGATGTCTGTTTGCCTAGAACTCTCCATGTTTTCCCTTCTGTAGCTGGATAGAAATAACGCTCCTTCAGGTGGCCCATGGCGGCCTTTCAAGACTGGGCCTTCCTTCCCAAGTCCCAGCTGCATGTCCTGTTTCCCTCTCCCTGCCATTCTCTCTGATATGTCACAAGCCCCATCATCCACTGGTCCTTTGCCTGTGCTGCTCCATTGGCCCTTCCCTTCTTCTCCTCTCTTGGCTTAGTTAACCCCTACTCAGTCTTCAGATTTCAGAACAACTGTCATTTCCTGGATCTCTGTAATTACTTCTAGTTCTCCTATGATGTGTTCCTTCAGTTCCATTTAACTCCTGTCCAACACCTGCCATCACTGTAATTTTATATTTATTTCTCTCATTATGATGGACATTTGTCTCTCCCATTAGACTCTAAGCTCCTTGAGACCAAAATCATGACTATTTCTACTCCTTGATATCTAGTCCAGGGTCAGAAACTTGGCAGAACCTAAATAAAAATTTGCTGAATTAATGAGTATATGAAACATACAGGCCCAAGGTCAAAATGGAACAGTGACAGGAGCAGTATCTGAGTGGAGACTCTTCTCACTACCTCTGATCACACTGTAGGGTTCCATGTTTTCAAGAACAGTACTCTTTAAAATTCATGTTTTTCCTGTCACTACCTTAAGCATAATTTTAAAATAGTGAAGATTTCTGGTAATTTAAATAGTTAAAAAAATTCATTTGCTAAATCTGGTTAACTTTAAATATCACTTTTTTGTTCTTATTTCAAATATTTTCATTGACTAACTACAACGTTTGAGCACAGTGCTAGGTATTAGGAATATAAAAACGAGTAACACATTTCCTGCCCTATATATATTGTAGGCTTTGGAGCCCCGGCACCTAGGTTCAAATTCCTGGCCAGTCACTTAGGAGCAATGTCATATTAAAAAAAAAAAAAAAAAAAAAAAAGCTTAAACTTCTCAGGTTTTAGTTAACTCACTTGCAGAACAGGGACAATAATACTAAGTGATAGGTTATTCAGAGATGTGTCATTTTGTGTGTAGGCATTATTATCGGAGGGGTTTTTCAGCACTTTTATGAGTACCAGCTAGAAATACAAGTTAAATAACACTGTTCTCTACTTTCAAAGAATTCACAATCAAAGGGGTAAATAAATGATTAGTAAACAAATAACTTTAACACAGAGTCATAAATGCTATACTCGAGTATGTATAGTTTGCTGGCATAGGTCCAGAACATACAATTGTATTATCTGGTTTTATTATCTATTTGTGAATTAATTCATGAATTACTGTATTTATAATTACTGATGCACAATTTACTTTTCTCTTAAGACAAGCTATTTTTTTGTCTTTATGACTATGATGGCCTGTTACCTTTTTCAAAGTTTGATAAGACACATTACTTTAAAAAATTATATATGTACATATATACATGTACATGTGTATATAAACACACACATATTCTTTTTTTTAATTTTATGTTAGAAATATGAGCTGGGGAGAGGAGCAGAGAGAGAGAGGTGGGGGCAGGGGAGAGAGAGAGAGAGAGAGAGAGAGAGAGAGAGAGGGAATCCCAAGCAGATTCCATCCTCGGTGCTGAGCCCAATGCAGGACTCCATCCCATGCCCTAAGCCAAAATCAAGAGTCAGACACCCAACCAGCTGAGCCACCCAGGGGCACCTACACACACATATTCTTTACTTTTTACTACTAGTGCCTATTATCTTTAGGAATCAAGAAGAGGGAGGTTTTAGTACATTGAGGCAGTTTTTTCAAATCTCTTATTCAGTATATGTTTTCAGTTTAGAAAGGTTCTCTTAATTCCTTTTCATGTCAGTTGCTCTTGGTTTTATTTTTCAAAGCAGCTTTAATTGCTTTTGCTCTCTTCACATTTGAATTACAGCGCACCAAACTGTTATGATACCAAGTTTTATCAGTAGTAGGCAATGCCACAGGGCAGAGCAAGGATTATGAAAATATCAATGAGTACCTCCATTACTTTAATTCTTTTCACTGATTATTTATAGTTAGGTCATTAAAAACAATTGACTCTGAATTATTAATACTAAAGAACTGTAACAGCATAAGAATCAAGCATGAAAAGTCCTAGGGGGAATAAAAGATCCTGGGGTGGGGGGGGGCTCCTCCCGACTACAATGAGAATCCAGAGAACCTAACATTTGGGTTATGAGACGTGCTAGCAGCTAAGGTCTACCATGACTCAGGGACAGAGAGGCTTCATTCTGACCAGACCTTATCAGTATGACTCTGCTAGCTTACCCTTTTATTCCAACACAACCCACCAGACCATAAGCTTTCAAAATAAATCTATTTTAAAATAATCTTTTCAATATCCCTTCCTCTTCGTTCCGGCAACCAACTTTCTATTCCTTATAATCAACTGCCACATAAGGAGAATGTCTGCTGCCCCTGTAATCAGTACCACTCCTGTCTATCCCCAGGCTTCTCCACTCCCTGAGCTTGTCCAGAACCCACACAGATCTCGGATCATTCCTGCATAACTGCCATTCGCCTTGCTCGTCAGTCCCAGCTTTTTCCCAATAGGAGCTGAGACCCTGGGCACCCTGGACCACCATGAACATCAGAGGGCTTGACTCCTGCCACGCGAATCCCCTACTCACTCAGTGGTGATCTCTGCTGGATATCTATGAAAGGCTCCTCAGGCCTTTTCCCTTCGCCATCTTTATCCTTCGTGGGTGATAGATGACTTTGCTCCCTACATTGCTCAGAAGGCCAAGACTCTTGCATTTCCTACAAGGAGGGAGGGGTTTCAAAAACTCTTGATTTGCCTCCACCTCCCTCCCTACCCTCAGTCTCATCCAATGACCTTGTGTCCTACTTCATCCACAAAATAGATGGCATCAGATGGGAATGCTCCTTAGCTTCCGGTTCCCTGTTTTCAACTCCATTCTGGTTAGAAACACTATCTCTCTCTGGTGTGAAGTTAGTGGCCCCACCTGTGCTCTGGACACTGTTCCTTTCACACAGCCTTCAAAGGCTCATCAACTGCATCAGTTAACCTTCAACCAAACCTCAGCCTTTTCCCTGCTATTGGCACTTTCCCTCAGCATTAAACTTCTTCAAATCCTTTCCATATTAAAATAAAACAGCATAAACCAGATTATTTTCCTCCACCTCATGTTCTACTATATTTCCATTTTCCATTGACTTGCCTGTCTCCTCTAACAGATTAGGCTCTTTTGAGGGCCGGGACTGTATCTTATTTTTTATTATATTTCATTGCTGAGCTTGGCTTGACATGTAGTAGGTGCTCACTAAGTGTGTGCTGAATGAAAAAAATGAGTGAATAAAGTATATGCAAGGGTGCAGTAGAAAGGTCTGTGGATTTGATACAAGAACACCAGAGTCTAGTCCCAGCCTCAATATCTGACACTAAACTTCTGTTGACTTCAACTGTGAAAAGAGAAAGTTCTGCAAGACTATCTCTAAGGCTACTCTAGCACTGACTTCCGTGACTCTAGTACCTTATAGCATGAGGGAGTTTTATGTTGTAAAGGTTAAAAGGCTATCCTAAGGAAAATGGCCAACTCTCCATCTCCACTGAAATGAAACGACACATTTTAATCAAAAGTATTTCATCTAGAAGACATTTTTGGTTTTTTAATTCCAAGAACATTAGGCCCTAGCATGTTACTAACAACAGAAACTTTGGGTATTTCATTGAACGTAGATGACTGGATTATTTGAAATCTTATTTAAGTTTCCTTAACCTGATAAATATTCAAACTGTAATGCCCAGCATCTAATCAATAAGTAAGTAGTTAATGAAATTATCCTCTGTGTCTTCCGGTGACAACAGTCACCGGAGGGGACAAAGAAGGGGATGAGATATATTCTCATCTTTAAGAAGCTTCAAGTACAATCAGGAAAATAAGACTAAAATGTGTTTTAAGAGCTGATAGAAAATGGAAAGGATTTAAGAAAGGCTTCTGAGGGAAGGTGAGGTTTATGTCTGAGGGGTTGCTTATTCATCCACAAATGAGACATAAAGGAACATGATTCAACTGAAGGTACTGACTTTAAACGTAGATTTGGAGAGATGTTGGCAGTCCTTGAAAGCTAGGGAGGACGTGGGAGTGAAGCAGGCAATCCCGACAAGGAAACCACGTGACTGAAGGCACAAACGGGAGAATGTAGCTGGCTCCGTGGCAAATGGGCGGGAGGAAGGAAGCGGGACACAGAGGGTAAAGGCAAACCCCCGGAGTCCTGAGAGTCAGGGCCAGGAGCTAAAACCAATGTTGCAACAAATAAGGAACAGCGGAAGATTAGTGGCTTGACTACAGTGGTATTCAGAAAGTGTTATTAGGCAGCGATTGCCCAGAGGTCAGAGGCTAGGCAAGGTGCGCAGAACCAGGGTGGTGGCACCCACAGGAGCTGGGTGAACTGACATCAGTCAGCAGATGACTCTACAGAGGAGAGAGACTTCTAGATTTCTCAGTTAAATCACTAGAAAAGGTGGTGCCACTTACAGAGATCAGAATAATGATGGTGCTTTGTTGAAACAAATAAATGCTATGCATTTACCTAGTTTTAAGAAGAAAATGACTTTCCTTTCCACTTTCTTTTCTCCCAAAGAATCACAAGTTTTCAGCTTGGAAAGGACAGGATTGTTGGACAACTAAATGAAAAAGTTCTGAATGCGGGCGGGATACAGTATGGATAACCAAGTAAGTCTTTAAGGACAGAAGTATGTTGAAGAAGCTGCTAGTGTAGTGGTGCTAGGTGCTGCTTAGGAGAGCTCTCCAAGGGAGAAAATAATTATTCACAGAGGAGAGTACGGACCCGAGGACAGAGCCATGATGGATGTCTATTGCCAGGCAGCAGGAGGGAAAGTAACCAGCAAAAGCAAGCCAGGAAGGACTGCTCTAAAAGCAAGAGAAGAATCATGATGGATAATATGAGAAAAACCAGAAGGAAAAATATATATTCTCATGAAAGGCACAGTCAGCAACATTAGTGGGATGGAAAGGCAAATGTGAGAAATAGTGAACAAGAGACCTTTGGGTTTTGCAACATAAAGATCAAGGGCAGCACTGAAGAAGGAAGTTGTTCCACAGACGGTCAGTTTGGAGAGGCTGGGAGATAGTGGGCATGAACCATGTGTTCAATGTGTTTTGTCGTAACAAGGAATAATAGAGAACAGGAGTACAAAGGCACATACTATTACGATAGTGAGGCTTAAGTGTGTGGCTGAATTCAGAGGGAAAGGCAGAAGACCCTGGAGAGAGTGAGGATGAATGCAGAAGCAAGTGCTGGGGCAGGAAAGAGTTATATGTCATCAGGTACAGGTGCAGCAGCCAGCACGGAAGCAATTGGAACACCCTTTCTCTGCATTTGGGTGGGAAGCTGGAAGGATATATACAAAGCTGAAGATGGCCAGAGGTGCTGATGAGGCTAACTGCAGAAGTTAAACTTTGGCAGTGGAAAACAGAATGCAAAAATAACTAATCCCAATAAAGGGGTAAGGGTGTTAGGGGCAAAGTCTACAAGAGTCACAGTATCCCGCCAGCAGGGAGCACAGCTAAAGGGAACCAGAAGACTCCTCTGACAGTTCTAAAGACCTAGCATTGCTCCTGACATAGGTGTGCATTCAAACACCATATTAAACAAATACTTACTGAAAACACATTGTCAGCTTGGTTAGAGCTTAGAGGGACAGAATAGAATAAGGCGAAAACTAATGCGTGAGTTTAAAAGTGGTTAAAAGTGAAGTCTTGCAGTTACCTGCAGTGACTTTTAGTTTTTATACAAAAGAATTTGACATCATTATTTTAAGCCAGTACTTTCATTTTATTGTCTTTGTGATCTTCTTATCAGGAATTTAGCTCAGTCATTCAAGGTAGCACTTATTTCAAGTATCTGCCAATGATTCTAAAGAACATAATGGCTTCACCTATTTACAAAGTTTCAGGGAATAAACTGCACATGGAATTATTTCTGCTTCTTCTGCTTCATGTTTAATTTGCTTTATTACACTTTTGCTTTGACCATTGCACCACATTTATTTTTCAGACACCAGAAATAAAACATGGAAGAATGAAAACACTGAGTATGTGAGCTGCAGCGATGTGACATTTCTGTAAACGTTGTTTAAAAAATCTAGCTTTATAATTACCTACAATTAATGGTTTATTGCTCATCCTTTTCTAACCTTGGCTTTTAGTTAAAGTTTTATGGTAGCTAGGCATTTAAAGGGATTACAGAACTGCTCAAGAAATATAAATGCCACTGAGTGGAAATTATAGCTTAATATTGCATGAATTAACAGGTATTTTAAAGTTCATCAGGTACACTAAATGAAAATGAGAAATCAACTCAAAAGTTAAACACATGCACTCATCTTTTTAAAATTTTTTCATTTTTATTTTAGAGAGAAAGAGAATGAGAGCACGAATCGGGGAGGGGGGGCAGAGGAAGAGGGGTGGGAGGGGGAGAGAGGGGGGGAGAGAGAGAGAGAGAGAGAGAGAAAGTCAGTCTCAAACAGGCTCCATCCACACTCAGCACAGAGCCCAAGCAGGGCTCAATCCCACAACCCTGGGATCATGACCTGAGCTGAAATCAAGAGCAGGACACTCAGGTGACTCGGTTGACTAAGCCACCCAGGTGCCCCTGCACTAGTCTCTTTAACATTACATGATAGTTATGACCCATCATAAATGATAAATTCTCCCCAAGACTTACTTCTACATCTACTATTAAAGACACAGTGGTGCAAACATTACAAGTTTTATTATGACTCATAGGAACTTTTGAAGTTTTCTCTAATGTTACTAATTCTACCCATCTAATTCTTTTCTGAGACAAGTTAAATATCCACCTTGGGATTATCTGACCTGTATACGATAAACATCCGTGAACTTCACCCCTAGTTCACTGAGGGAAGAAACTACTAAGATGTTATGTAAGCTGACAAGTGTTAACTAGAACTGCTATGGTGATCATTTTTCAACGTACACAAATATCGAATCATCATGTTGTACACCTGAAACTCACACAACGTTATCTGTCAATTATGGCTCAATGTTTTTTATTTTTAAAAAGGAATTACTAAATTGTAACTATTAGACTTCTGGAAAATTAATTATCATGTTACTACCAATTAAAAATAATTATATGAATGTTGTATACCTGTGAAAAAAAAAGAATTTCAGAGGACAAGCTTCTCCAGAGCCGTGATTCTATTTTACGTGCTTGTTACACGTCTAGGCATACTACCACAAACAGAGAGGACATACAAAGTAATATCTGGTTGCAGTGCTATTTTTCAACTTTTAAAATTTGTTTTTATCAAAATTTGTTTAAAGTAATTCTTGTTTATTGTAAAAATTCAAAATTATAGTAATACCTGAAGTGAAGTCACTCAGGTCCTGTCCTTTGCTCACAGGTAAATACTGTTAACTATTTCATACCTATTTCTCCAAAATATATTTGTAAAATTTTTTATGTTTATTTATTTTTGAGAGAGACAGAGAGACAGAGAGTGAGCAGGGGAGGGACAGAGAGAGAGGGAGACACAGAATCCGAAGCAGGCTCAGGCTCCAAGTTGTCAGCACAGAGACCAATTCGGGGCTCAAACTCATGAACCATGAGATCATGACATGAGCTGAAGTCAGATGCTTAACTGAGTGAGCCCCCCAGGTGCCCCTCTCCAAGATATTTTTAATGCATATAATACTGTGTGTGAATGTACACACACACAACCTATTTTACAAAAATGAGATGATACCATACCTGCTATTTTGCAACTTGTTTCACTCACTTAACAATGCATCTTGGACATTTTTTCACGTCACTTTCCATAAAGATCCCCTTTATTTTTCAGGCTTGTATAATATTCCCTTATTTAGATTAGATATAACACAATTTGTTGAACCAGTTCCATACTGATGGATATTAGCACTTTTTCTATTTTTTAATTTAATTTAATTTAATTTAATTTAATTTAATTTAATTTTGCAATTATAAATAGTACTGAGTGAAATCCTTTGTCCTTTTATAAGAAATGCTGTGGGTTGGGGCGCCTGGGTGGCTCAGTCGGTTAAGCGTCTGACTTCGGCTCAGGTCATGATCTCACTGCTCCTGAGTTCGAGCCCCACGTCAGGCTCTGTGCTGACAGCTCAGAGCCTGGAGGCTGCTTTAGATTCTGTCTCCCTTTCTGCCCATCCCTGGCTTGCACTCTGTCTCACTCTCTGTCTCTCAAAAATAAATAAACATTAAAAAAAATTTGTTTAATAAAAAAAAAAAGAAATGCTGTGGTTTAATTCATAGCAGAGAACTTTCTGGGTCAAAGGATATAAATATCCAAAATTTTAACAGCTATCACTAAGGTGTGTATCACATGCTGTCTATCACTACTACCAATAGTAGAAAAGAACACCAATTCCCCCACCAACCCCCCCCCACCCTGTGCACTCTCCAGAACAAAATGTATCATCTTCTTACTCCTTGTCCATGTGACACTATTTTAATTTAAATGTCATTGAGCATATTTTAGATTAAATCTGCCATAACCATTTAAAGCACTTCTGCCTTTACAATTAGATATTTCAATATTAAATGTTAGTGCTATCCTGATTTTTAGGTTCCATACATCCTAAACAAAAAAATCTATGTGGTAAAAGACGTTTCTAAAGACATACATTTCATTATATTTAATAATAATGTAACTTAATGTTTAAAAAAGATTTGAAAACATAGCCAAATATGAAAAACAAATCAAATTATCTACACCATAGAGATAACTGTTAAAAAACTTTTATTCTATGCATCTATTTAATGTACATATATTGCTTTTCTCAAAATGTAATCATACCACATGCTATTTTATATCCTGCTTTGCTAAATAAAGACATTAGCAATAATTCCCCTGTAATATTAAACACTGTTTTTAAAAATATGATTTTTAAAAAAATCACATAATGTCTCTTCATTTAACTGTCACTACTGGACACTTACCTGGGATTTTTGATTATTACAAATAATGTAGAAACGCATCTTTGACCGCATCTCTGAATATTCCATTAGGTTAGAGAGATTCTTAAAAGTGGTTCGAACAAGCCCTGTATTTTATTTTATTTTTAAATTTTTTAATTTGAGTACAGCTGACACACATGTTACATTAGTTTCAGGCTCACAGCCTAGTGATTAGACAGTTCTAACCTTTATGCTCACAGCAAGCGTACCTACTACAAGTCATCATACAGCACTGTCACGGCACCATTGACTATATTCTCTATGCTGTACCTTTTATTCCCCAAGACTTACTCTGTATTTTAAAATAATAAATGATATCTTTATAATATCAAGTCTTTAGAGTTTTACAGCCCCATCTATATAGGTGACTCCTCACTTTCTTAGGATATGACAGGTACCATGGTCGAACTGAACTTTATAAATAAACCAGAAATGTGTCCTTTATTTTTTGTAAAATTGTTTGACTTTGGATATCAGCATATTTGGTTGACAAAGCACTAATTGTGGAAAGACCTTTACCACATTTTTCTCAGAAATCATCTAATCAAGGACAGAAAACTAGAGATGAGAGCCTCTGAATAAAAAATAAGCATTAGTCTTTAGTATATCCACAAAAAGTGATCTTGTATTAGGCCAAAAAGGAGCACTCAAAAACATTCCCAAAACAGAAAACATACAGGTGAAATAATATCAGAAGAATCCTACACAGGTAGACATTTGAAAACACATTTTCACGGCGCCTGGGTGGCTCAGCCGGTTGAGCGTCCGACTTCGGCTCAGGTCACGGTCTTGCAGTTCGTGAGTTCGAGCCCCGCATCAGGCTCTGTGCTAACAAACAGCTCAGAGCCTGGAAGCTGCTTCATTCTGTGTCTCCCTCTCTCTCTCTCTCCCCCTCCCCTGCTCATGGTTTGTCTCTCTCTGTCTCTCAAAAATAAATAAATGTTAAAAAAAATTTTTTTAAACACATTTCCCAAAAAAACCCTGTAGGTTAAAGGAAAAACAAACCAAAATGGAAATCATCAACTGTATAAAAATGAATTGTATAAGAGTGCTGTCCGCTACATCCTTTGTGCTGCTGGAAAAGTAGCACTGAGGACAACTTACAGCCCTAAATTCCTATTTAGAAAATAAGAATAATAAAAACTAAGTAGGCTACACTTTCGATTCAAAAGCTAGAAAGGGGCACCTGGTGGCTCAGCTGGCTCAGCATCGGACTCTTGATTTCAGCTCGGATCATGATCTCACGACGGTAGGATCAAGCCCTGTGTCAGGCTCCACACTGGGAGTGGAGCCTGCTAGGGATTCTCTCTTTACCTCTTCCTCTGCCCCTCCCCCCCTCAAAAAAGAAGAGAAAAATCATATGATTGTGTTAATTACTGCAGATAAAATTATTTGATAAAATGCAAAACATATTGTAAGACTCTTCACAAATCAAAAACAGAATTTTCCCTAATCTGATAAAGGGAACCTATGACAAACCAATGATAAGCTTTTGATTTAATGATGAAATGCTAGAAGCATCCCAATTGAAGAATAAGACTCAGATCAGCCAAATCAATATCTCAAGAAAAAAACAATATAAGACATATATATTAGTAAGAAAGACACAAAATTGTCGTTATTTGCAAATTTTTAAACTGTCTGCATGAAGAGCCAAGAGACCAAACTATTAGATATATAAGGATGTCAGCAAGGAGATGAAATACAAGATCAAAGACAGAAAAATTATTAGCTTTTATACACATTAGCAGTCATTTAGAAAAGCTTAGAAATAAATCCCATTCAAAATAACAATTTGAAAATGCCGGACATACAAGACTGTTAAGAAAAAATATGTAAAACTTTGCTGGAAAACATAAAGTAATTAAAGAAGAGATATAGCTTGTCCCTAGATGGGAATTCTCAATATTAAAAATATCTAATTTTTCCAAAAATTAATTTGTAAATTTAATGTAATCTCTAAGAAAATACCAAATTGGAATTTGCAAGAAATCTGACATGCTGATACAAAAAAAATTAAAACAAATGAATAAACATACAAGAGAGCTGAGGCAATCTTGAAAAGAATAGGGGCGCCTGGGTGGCTCAGTGGGTTAAGGGTCTGACTCTTGATTTCAGCTCAGGTCATGATCTCACAGTTTGTGACATCAAGCCCCACGTCAGGCTCTGCACTGAGAGCACAGAGCTTGCTGGGGATTCTCTCTCTCCCTCTCCCCCTCCTCCCTCTCTGTGTGTGCATGTACACACCCGCACACACTCTCTCTCAAAAATAAACATTAAAAAAAAAAAAAAGAACAAAGGTCTTGCCCTACCAGTTATCAAAAAAACATTGTAAAGATACAGCACTTAAAACAGCATGATGCTAGTGCCTGAACAGGTTCACAGAACAGAACACAGACACCAGAGACAGCCCAATGAATGCAAGGGAATTCAAAATATAAAATCAGCATTCCAAATCATAGGAAGAGGATTAACTGCTCAACAAGTGGTGTTGAAATAATTAGCAGTCTGTTTGCAAAACACACAAAATTAAAAGCAAGAAAATCTCTTCTTCACACAAGTCACAAACACACACAAAAATATCCCAGAATAATTAAAGACCTAAAACCTAAAGCAACATATAAGCAGGACCAACTACATAATTTGTGGGGCCAAGTGCAAAACGTAAAGCAAGACTTTTAAGGTGGCAACAGCAGAGAATTAAACAAGGTGGGGAGGAGATGGAGAGGCTTCTGAGCCCAAGGAAGGTTATGTCTTACTACATCTGAATTTAAAATTTCTGCCTGACAAAAGATATCCATAAAGTTTAAAGACAAGCCACAGAAGAAAGCATTTATAACAAATATGAGACAGAAAATTAATACCCAAATATATAAAGAATGCCTATCAATCAATAAAGAAAAGATAAATAATCCAATATTTTTTAAGTGGATAAAGGATATACAAGAGTAGTTTGCAAAAGAGTAAATTAAAGTGACATTAAACATGAAAATCTGTTCAACCTCAAGAATACTCATGCAAATGCAAATTTAAACAAGGAGGCATTTTTTTCAACCACAGATAAAGTCTGATGGTGTCAAATGTGGGCAACTGGGCATGGAAACTGCTGGTAGGAGAGTATACTGGCACCTTCCATGAACAACTTGGCAGTTTCCAAATAGAAAAGAGGCATACATTCTACCTAGCAATTCTGTCTCTTGCTTACTACCTTAGAGAAAAGCTTCCCACATGTGTGTTCACAAGGAGTCATATAGGGGGATTTTACTGCTGAATTGTTCCTAACAGTAAAAATTACGGACAAAAAACTTAAATGACCATCAATAGGGGAATGGTTAAGTAAATGATGATATATTTGTGTTATTTATCATACATGCATATAACTGTTCTGCAACAGTTAAAAAGAAAGGTGTAGAACTCTATACATATAGGCATAAAAGGCTCTCCAAGACATATATTTAAAGGGAAAAAAAACTGAATTGCAGAAAAAGAAACACAGTATGCTACTATTATGTTGTTGGATTTTTAAAAAAAGAAACCACATATCCAAACTGTATTTCTATAAGAATATATTTGTATATATGAAATACAGAGAAAAAGACCTAGAAGCCCAAGGACAACACCTACCAAATTAATAACAGTAGTTTCCTCTCTGGAAAAAAATGAGATTGTATGGTGGTCAAGAGGGATTTTAGCTGAATCTGTGACGTGTACTTTTTTTAAATGACATATATTCATAAATTATTTAACAATTAAAAATAACTTCTAGAATGTGGTAGGATAAACATTGCCTATTTGAAGATGGGTTTTAAGGGGTGTCTGGGTGGCTCAGTCAGTCGGGCGTCCGACTTCGGCTCAGGTCATGATCTTGCAGTTCACAAGTTCGAGCCCTGCATCCGGCTCTGTGCTGACAGCTCAGAGCCTGGAACCTGCTTTGGATTCTGTCTCTCCCTCTCTCTCTGCTCCTCCCCTCGCTCATGCTCTGTCTCTCTCTCAGAAAGAAACATTAAAAAAAAAAAAAAAAAAAAGACGGATTTTATACTAATATACTTCAGCTGGCCAGCACTAAAACATTTCAAATCTCCTGTGCCAGAAAGAAACTGTCTTCCATCTCAGAGAGAAAGAAAGGAAGTCCAAATATTTTCTTGACACCTTTCTGCAGCACAATGACTTCCTTTCCTGATTATATTAAGTCAGTGAATGAATTACTAACAAAATCTTTTCTTTTTAATGAAGGCTTTATTGAGATATAATTCACATACCATACAATTCACCTATGTGAAGTGTCAGATTCAGTAACTTTTAGGATATTCAGAGAGGTGTGCAACCATTACCACAATCAATTTTAGAACATTTTCAGCTCCCTAAAAAGAAATCCTATACCCCTTACAAGTCATTCCCCTTGCCTTCCAATCCTGCACCACAGCCCTAGGCAACCGCTCGTCTACTTTCTGTTACCATAGATTTGTCCCTCTGGATATTTCATATAAATGGAATTATAAATATGTGGCATTTTGTGACTGGATTCTTTCACTTAGCACAATGTTTTCAAGGTTCATCCATGCTTCAGTATGTGTCAGAATTTCATTTCTATTTATTGCCAAACAATACTCCATGGTAGGGATGTAAATTTTATTTATCCATTCATCAGTTAATGGATAATTGGGTTGTTTCTCTTTTTGAGTAGTATGAATAATACTGCTATGAACATTCGTGTATAAGTTTTTTGTTTTGTTTTTTTTTTTTAAAGCTGACAATTCCACGTAAATGTGTGCTGGAAGATTTGGAAAGTGGGAAAATTAAAATACATGTTTTTCTTTATTCATCCTAACAAGTAATCCTTAATGAATCAAATGAGCCATTTTATAAAAATAATGAACAGGAAACAAGTATTGATATCATACTAACCATAATTAATGTGTGAATTAACTTTACTTTAAATGCTAAACTTTAAGAACTGAATTTTTGTAACTGGAGAAATACCATTGACCAGCAATTATTTTATTGATTAGAATTTTATAAAAAGAAAGAAATAAAAGGCTTTCTGAAAAGTGGTGGGGGCAGGTAGGATGGTTCAATCTTGCCAATAACTGAGGTAATTGAACACTTTGGTGGCAAAGATACTTTGCACCGACTCAGGAGTGAATTTTTGTAATTGTTTGGAATAATAAAAAACTGGAGACAAAATTATTGAACAGAGGAATATTCTGGTTATTTATTTATTTATACGTGAGCTCCATGCCCAGCATGGGGCTCAAACTCACCACCCTGAGATGAAGACTTGCATGTTTTACAGACTGAGCCAGGCTGGTGCCCTGGGATATTCTGTTTTCAACCACTTTCTTCCAGGGTGCCTGGGTGACTCAGTCAGTTGGGCATCCAACTTCAGCTCAGGTCATGGGCTCACAGTTCACAAGTTTGAGCCCTGCGCTGGGCCCTGTGGTGACAGCTCAGAGCCTGGAGCCTGCTTCAGATTCTGTGTCTCCTTCTCTCTCTGCCCCTCCCCCGATCACTCACGCATGGGTTCTCTCTCTCTCTCTCTCTCTCAAAAATAAATAAACATTAAAAAAATATTTTAAAATAATAAATAAAAAATAAACCACTTCTTTCCTATGGATGTAATGAATTGTCCTTCAAAAATGCCAAAATACGGAGAGAGAGGGAAGATGGCGGAAGTAGGAGGGCGCTGAGCTCACCGCGTGTCCTGCTGATCACTTAGATTCCACCTACACCTGCCTAAAGAACCCAGAAAACCGCCAGAGGATTAGCAGAACGGAGTCTCCAGAGCCAAGCGCAGACGAGAGGCCCACATAAGAGGGTAGGAAGGGCGGCGAGGCGGTGCGCGCTCCACGGACTGGCGGGAGGGAGCCGGGGCGGAGGGGCGGCCCGCCGGCCAAGCAGAGCCCCCGGGTCTGGCCGGCAAAAGTGGAGGGGCCGGACGGACTGTGTTCCGACAGCAAGCGCGACTTAGCGTCTGGGAGGCCATAAGTTAACAGCTCTGCTCGGAAAGCGGGAAGGCTGGAGGACAAAGGGAGGGAGAGCTGCTGAGCCCCCGGACGGCAGAGCTCAGCTTGGCGGGGAACAAAGGCGCTCGCCAGCGCCATCTCCCCCGCCCATCCCCCAGCCAAAATCCCAAAGAACCAGTTCCTGCCAGGGAACTTGCTAGCTCCACGCAAACACCCAACGCTGTGCTCCTGCGGAGCCAAACCTCCGGCAGCGGATCTGACTCCCTCGCTACCACAGGGCCCCTCCTGAAGTGGATCACCTAAGGAGAAGCGAGCTAAGCCTGCCCCTCCTGCCCCCGTGCACCTTGCCTACCCACCCCAGCTAATACGCCAGATCCCCAGCACCACAAGCCTGGCAGTGTGCAAGTAGCCCAGACGGGCCACGCCACCCCACAGTGAATCCCGCCCCTAGGAGAGGGGAAGAGAAGGCACACACCAGTCTGATTGTGGCCCCAGCGGTGGGCTGGGGGCAGACATCAGGTCGGACTGCGGCCCCGCCCACCAACTCCAGTTGTACACCACAGCACAGGGGAAGTGCCCTGCAGGTCCTCACCACGCCAGGGACTCTCCAAAATGACCAAACGGAAGAATTCCCCTCAGAAGAATCTCCAGGAAATAACAACAGCTAATGAACTGATCAAAAAGGATTTAAATAATATAACAGAAAGTGAATTTAGAATAATAGTGATAAAATTAATCGCTGGGCTTGAAAACAGTATAGAGGACAGCAGAGAATCTCTTGCCACAGAGATCAAGGGACTAAGGAACAGTCACGAGGAGCTGAAAAACGCTTTAAACGAAATGCAAAACAAAATGGAAACTACGACGGCTTGGATTGAAGAGGCAGAGGAGAGAATAGGTGAACTAGAAGATAAAGTTATGGAAAAAGAGGAAGCTGAGAGAAAGAGAGATAAAAAAATCCAGGAGTATGAGGGGAAAATTAGAGAACTAAGTGATACACTAAAAAGAAATAATATACGCATAATTGGTATCCCAGAGGAGGAAGAGAGAGGGAAGGGTGCTGAAGGGGTACTTGAACAAATTATAGCTGAGAACTTCCCTGACCTGGGGAAGGAAAAAGGCATTGAAATCCAAGAGGCACAGAGAACTCCCTTCAGATGTAACTTGAATCGATCTTCTGCACGACATATCATAGTGAAACTGGCAAAATACAAGGATAAAGAGAAAATTCTGAAAGCAGCAAGGGATAAACATGCCCTCACATATAAAGGGAGACCTATAAGACTCGTGACTGATCTCTCTTTTGAAACTTGGCAGGCCAGAAAGGCTTGGCACGATATCTTCAGTGTGCTAAACAGAAAAAATATGCAGCCGAGAATCCTTTATCCAGCAAGTCTGTCATTTAGAATAGAAGGAGAGATAAAGGTCTTCCCAAACAAACAAAAACTGAAGGAATTTGTCACCACTAAACCAGCCCTACAAGAGATCCTAAGGGGGATCCTGTGAGACAAACTACCAGAGACATCACTACAAGCATAAAACATACAGACATCACAATGACTCTAAACCCGTATCTTTCTATAATAACACGGAATGTAAATGGATTAAATGCGCCAACCAAAAGACATACGGTATCAGAATGGATAAAAAAACAAGACCCATCTATTTGCTGTCTACAAGAGACTCATTTTAGATCTGAGGACACCTTTAGATTGAGAGTGAGGGGATGGAGAACTATTTATCATGCTACTGGAAGCCAAAAGAAAGCTGGAGTACCCATACTTATATCAGACAAACTAGACTTTAAATTAAAGGCTGTAACAAGATGAAGAAGGGCATTATATAATAATTACAGGGTCTATCCATCAGGAAGAGCTAACAATTATAAATGTCTATGCGCCGAATACCGGAGCCCCGAAATATATAAAACAATTACTCATAAACATAAGCAACCTTATTGATAATAATGTGGTCATTGCAGGGGACTTTAACACCCCACTTACGGAAATGGATAGATCATCTAGACACACGTTCAATAAAGAAACATGGGCCCTGAATGATACATTGGATCAGATGGACTTGACAGATATATTTAGAACTCTGCATCCCAAAGCAACAGAATATACTTTCTTCCCGAGTGCACATGGAACATTCTCCAAGATAGATCATATACTGGGTCACAAAACAGCCCTTCATAAGTTTATAAGAATTGAAATTATACCATGCATACTTTCAGACCACAATGCTATGAAGCTTGAAATCAACCACAGGAAAAAGTCTGGAAAACCTCCAAAAGCATGGAGGTTAAAGAACACCCTACTAACGAATGAGTGGGTCAACCAGGCAATTAGAGAAGAAATTAAAACATATATGGAAACAAACGAAAATGAAAATACAACAATCCAAACGCTCTGGGATGCAGCGAAGGCAGTCCTGAGAGGAAAATACATTGCAATCCAGGCCTATCTCAAGAAACAAGAAAAATCCCAAATACAAAATCTAACAGCACACCTAAAGGAAATAGAAGCAGAACAGCAAAGGCAGCCTAAACCCAGTAGAAGAAGAGAAATAATAAAGATCAGAGCAGAAATAAACAATATAGAATCTAAAAAAACTGTAGAGCAGATCAACGAAACCAAGAGTTGGTTTTTTGAAAAAATAAACAAAATTGACAAACCTCTAGCCAGGCTTCTCAAAAAGAAAAGGGAGATGACCCAAATAGATAAAATCATGAATGAAAATGGAATTATTACAACCAATCCCTCAGAGATACAAGCAATTATCAGGGAATACTATGAAAAATTATATGCCAACAAACTGGACAACCTGGAAGAAATGGACAAATTCCTAAACACCCACACACTTCCAAAACTCAATCAGGAGGAAACAGAAAGCTTGAACAGACCCATAACCAGCGAAGAAATTGAATCGGTTATCAAAAATCTCCCAACAAATAAGAGTCCAGGACCAGATGGCTTCCCAGGGGAGTTCTACCAGACATTTAAAGCAGAGATAATACCTATCCTTCTCAAGCTATTCCAAGAAATAGAAAGGGAAGGACAACTTCCAGACTCATTCTATGAAGCCAGTATTACTTTGATTCCTAAACCAGACAGAGACCCAGTAAAAAAAGAGAACTACAGGCCAATATCCCTGATGAATATGGATGCAAAAATTCTCAATAAGATACTAGCAAATCGAATTCAATGGCATATAAAAAGAATTATTCACCATGATCAAGTGGGATTCATTCCTGGGATGCAGGGCTGGTTCAACATTCGCAAATCGATCAACATGATACATCACATTAATAAAAAAAAAGAGAAGAACCATATGATCCTGTCAATCGATGCAGAAAAGGCCTTTGACAAAATCCAGCACCCTTTCTTAATAAAAACCCTTGAGAAAGTCGGGATAGAAGGAACATACTTAAAGATCATAAAAGCCATTTATGAAAAGCCCACAGCTAACATCATCCTCAATGGGGAAAAACTGAGAGCTTTTTCCCTGAGATCAGGAACACGACAGGGATGCCCACTCTCACCGCTGTTGTTTAACATAGTGTTGGAAGTTCTAGCATCAGCAATCAGACAACAAAAGGAAATCAAAGGCATCAAAATTGGCAAAGATGAAGTCAAGCTTTCGCTTTTTGCAGATGACATGATATTATACATGGAAAATCCGATAGACTCCACCAAAAGTCTGCTAGAACTGATACATGAATTCAGCAAAGTTGCAGGATACAAAAATCAATGTACAGAAATCAGTTGCATTCTTATACACTAACAATGAAGCAACAGAAAGACAAATAAAGAAACTGATCCCATTCACAATTGCATCAAGAAGCATAAAATACCTAGGAATAAATCTAACCAAAGATGTAAAAGATCTGTATGCTGAAAACTATAGAAAGCTTATGAAGGTAATTGAAGAAGATATAAAGAAATGGAAAGACATTCCCTGCTCATGGATTGGAAGAATAAATATTGTCAAAATGTCAATACTACCCAAAGCTATCTACACATTCAATGCAATCCCAATCAAAATTGCACCAGCATTCTTCTCGAAACTAGAACAAGCAATCCTAAAATTCATAGGGAACCACAAAAGGCCCCGAATAGCCAAAGTAATTTTGAAGAAGAAGACCAAAGCAGGAGGCATCACAATCCCAGACTTTAGCCTCTACTACAAAGCTGTCATCATCAAGACAGCATGGTATTGGCACAAAAACAGACACATAGACCAATGGAATAGAATAGAAACCCCAGAAATAGACCCACAAACGTATGGCCAACTCATCTTTGACAAAGCAGGAAAGAACATCCAATGGAAAAAAGACAGTCTCTTTAACAAATGGGAGAACTGGACAGCAACATGCAGAAGGTTGAAACTAGACCACTTTCTCACACCTTTCACAAAAATAAACTCCAAATGGATAAAGGACCTGAATGTGAGACAGGAAACCATCAAAACCTTAGAAGAGAAAGCAGGAAAAGACCTCTCTGACCTCAGCCGTAGCAATCTCTTACTCGACACATCCCCAAAGGCAAGGGAATTAAAAGCAAAAGTGAATTACTGGGACCTTATGAAGATAAAAAGCTTCTGCACAGCAAAGGAAACAACCAACAAAACTAAAAGGCAACCAACAGAATGGGAAAAGATATTTGCAAATGACACATCAGACAAAGGGCTAGTATCCAAAATCTATAAAGAGCTCACCAAACTCCACACCCGAAAAATAAACAACCCAGTGAAGAAATGGGAAGAAAACATGAATAGACACTTCTCTAAAGAAGACATCCGGATGGCCAACAGGCACATGAAAAGATGTTCAACGTCGCTCCTTATCAGGGAAATACAAATCAAAACCACACTCAGATATCACCTCACGCCAGTCAGAGTGGCCAAAATGAACAAATCAGGAGACTGTAGATGCTGGAGAGGATGTGGAGAAACGGGAACCCTCTTGCACTGTTGGTGGGAATGCAAATTGGTGCAGCCGCTCTGGAAAGCAGTGTGGAGGTTCCTCAGAAAATTAAAAATAGACCTACCCTATGACCCAGCAATAGCACTGCTAGGAATTTATCCAAGGGATACAGGAGTACTGATGCATAGGGGCACTTGTACCCCAATGTTTATAGCAGCACTCTCAACAATAGCCAAAGTATGGAAAGAGCCTAAATGTCCATCAACTGATGAATGGATAAAGAAATTGTGGTTTATATACACAATGGAATACTACGTGGCAATGAGAAAGAATGAAATATGGCCTTTTGTAGCAACGTGGATGGAACTGGAGAGTGTGATGCTAAGTGAAATAAGTCATACAGAGAAAGACAGATACCATATGGTTTCACTCTTATGTGGATCCTGAGAAACGTAACAGAAACCCATGGGGGAGGGGAAGGAAAAAAAAAAAAAGAGGTTAGAGTGGGAGAGAGCCAAAGCATAAGAGACTGTTAAAAACTGAGAACAAACTGAGGGTTGATGGGGATGGGAGGGCAGGGAGGGTGGGTGATGGGTATTGAGGAGGGCACCTTTTGGGATGAGCACTGGGTGTGTATGGAAACCAATTTGACAATAAATTTCATATATTAAAAAATAAATAAATAAATAAATAAATAAATGTTTAAAAAAAAAAAAAATGCCAAAATACAAGACAGGTAAGATGCGTCCATCCAAAGTCGTTGCAGATGGCCCTTGTTTTGTTTTTTTGTTTTTGTTTTTGTAAATTTATTTTTTAGGACAGCACAAATGGGGTAGGGGACAGAGAGAGGGTCAGAGGATCTGAAGTAGGCTCTGTGCTGACAGCATCGAGCCCAATGTGGAGCTCAAACTCACCAACCATGAGATCATGACTTGAGCTGCCTGAGCACCCAGGCACCCCAACAGCCCTTGCTTTCTGACTGTCTCAATATAAATGCTATTCCTTCAGCCCCATTTACTGAGTGTGGCTCCACGGACAAAAGGTGCCATCCATTCTCCTGAGGAGCTCATGTTGTAGGCAGTCCAATCCCACAAAGGTGAGAGTTTAAGAAAATTTTTATTTACTGCTCTTTCAGCAATTTTGTGTGAGCTCTCACACAAATAATATAATTAGGATTATAAGAATAATAAGGAAGAAAAATAATAAGGATTCATAAGAATAACGTTATATTCCTTTAATCTCATATTTATCCACTTATTCTTCTTAAGTGGGAAAACAAATATAAAAGAAAGGCTCTACCTGATTATTGTGATTAAAAGGCAGAAGAAAGAGAACTACTACTAATCATTTTTACATTTTTTATTAAGCTTATTTATTTAAGAGAGAGAGAGCAAGAAGGAGAGGGGCAGAGAGAGAGAGGAAGAGAGAGAATCCCAAGCAGGCTCTGTGCTGTCAGCACCGAGCCTGATGTGGGGTTTGAGCTCACAAACTGTGAGTTCATGACCTGAGCTGAAACCAAGAGTCGGACGCTTAACTGACTGAGCCACGCAGGCACCCCTAATCATTTTTAAATATTATAAGATAATAAGAAACTTAAAATAAAATTATTTATGATATAGGACTTATAACTTGTTTTCACTTTTTGACTAGTGAAACCAAATCTAAAGCAAAACCAAAAATAAAATGTTATAATAAATCAGTCCACCATTAAGTTGTATTCCAAACATTTCTACGTAAGTCACTTGTTTGCAACTCCAAATTCATTCTGCCACAAAAACTACAATGTAAATAGTGCTTATAATCTCGGAGCAACCCAGGAGAGCCTATTGAATCCGTAATGTAGCTGAAACGGTGAACATGGACAACATCTAAAAATGGACTATTGTTGGAATACCAGTAATTATAGCAAACAAAATAACTTAAATTCAGTAAGAAATAACTTTTTTATTTACTTACTTTGAGAGTGAGCACACGTGCGCAAGAGGGGAAGGAGCAGAGAGAGAGGGAGAGAGAATCCCAAACAGGCTCCACACTCAGCACAGAGCCCAATGTGGGGCTCCATCCCATGACCCTGAGATCATGACCTGGGCCAAAACCAAGAGTTGGACACTCAACCGACTGAGCCACCCAGGTGCTCCAATAAAAAATAACTTTTAAACTTTTATTCTGATGCTCGTCTTCAATCTAGTACCTGCAGAAAAGTACATTAATTGTATAAAGACTAGACACCATTCTCTGCTGAAATTCCGAAGGGTCCTCTGGGCGCATTGAGGAGCTGGGAAAGCTGGTGGGCAGGAGGTGGGCTCTCTGCTTCAACCACCTTTCCCTTTCTGCTCTTCTACCCAGACTCTGCCAACTTTCAATCTTCAGTTTAAATTTATTTCCACAAAGGCAGCTTCAGCCTAAGAGGATCTTGGCCTAGACTAGAAGGCTGCTGCTTCTACACAGTTCATACTGTTCCTCCTGCAATTAACATCTATAGACCAGCTCTGCTCTTAGTCAGTCAGTCTTCTCATTAGTCAGCGACAGTCATCTTTGGCCAGCGAGTGATGTGAAGCGAGGGTGGAAGAAAGAAAAGGAATGAATGAAACTTTTCAGAGATGAGAGAAGGAGAAAGGAGGGAAAGGTAGAGAAGGTGTGTATCATCAGCCTTCGGGGGACAATGGGCAGTGCTGGGTAAATAGCGACGGGTCAGTTATCAGCAAAGGTCCTCATAGAGTCCTGAGCTCAGGTCTGCCAGTTTGCTCTGGGACAAGCGGGGAAAGAATGGGGAGTGGGGTATGTGGATGTTGCTGCCGTCAGTAGCCACACATATTCACTCACTGTGTACTGAGCACCTAGTATATACACAGTACCACTGGATACCCTAATCCAAAACTGAAGAATTTTTTCTGCTTGAGGAGTTTACAGTCTACAGGGGGAGAGACAGCACACAAACTATAGTAAGTCCAGAATATATTATGAACCACAAGAAACACAGTGCTGTAGGAGCACAGAGGAAAAATAGGAGACTGGAAAAGAACCAAAAAGAACACTCATTCATTCAAAACATATTTATGGAGTACCTAATACGTGCCAGACAAATATTCTACGTACTGAGGATATATAGTGAATAAAACAAACAAAAACTTGAGCCCTCATGGTATAATAAAACAACAACAAGAACACAATACTTAAAAATACAAGCAATATGGGGCGCCTGGGTGGCTCAGTCGGTTGAGCGTCCGACTTCGGCTGAGGTCATGATCTCACAGTCTGTGAGTTCGAGCCCCGCATCGGGCTCTGTGCTGACAGCTCGGAGCCTGGAGCCTGCTTCAGATTCTGTGTGTGTGTCTCTCTCTGCCCCTCCCCCACTCATGCTCTGTCTCTCTCTCTCTCTCTCTGTCAAAAATAAAAATAAACATTAAAAAAATTTTGTTTAAAAATACGAGCAATATAGTACATGGCATGTAAGATGATGTTAAGTATTCTGAAGAAAAATAAATAAAGCAATAAAAGGGCAGATGAGTGTCCTGTGTAAGAGACAGGGACGAGAGACTGAGAGAGAAAGAGACAGTAAGAGACAGAAACAGAGACAGCGAGGGAGATCTCACCGAGAAGATTTCTGAGTAAAGACCTGAAGGAGGTGAGACTGAGCACCAGAGGTATCTGCAGGAACAGTGTTCCAGGAAGAAGGAATGGATGAGCACAGCAATGTGCCTGGTACAGGAACAGCAAGGAGGCAGGGGTGGCTGAGCAGATGGAGACAGGGAGACAGTTGGAGAAAAGGCTAAAGGTGACAAGTGGCCAGATCACATAATGACTCGTGGTCCACAGTATGGATTTAAGCCTTGATTCTACATGAGCTGGGTTTTAGGAAAAAAGAGTAACATGATGAGACTTACACCACACCATCTGTGCACTGTAATAATCCAGCCTAAAGATGACGTTGGCTTGGACCAAAGTGACAGCAATGGAAGGTAGTAAGAAATAATCAGATGCTGGCTATATTCTGAAGGGGGAGCTGACAGACTTTCCTAACAGATTACACGCAAGGTACAAGAGGAAAAGATGTGTTGTACTAGCTTACAAATATAATAAATATCAAAAATTCTGCTGACTGGGCGGCTTAAACAACAGAAATTCCCCTTCTCACAGTTCTGGGAGCTGGAAGGCTGAGATGGCAGTGTTGACAGGGCTCTTTGTTCTCAGGCTTCTCTCCTTGTCTCGTACATGGTCATCTTCTCCCTTCGTCTTCACACGGTCTTGTTCTCTGCAGAGGTGCATATCTCTGTGTCCTCTTTTTAGAAGGACACCAATCATGGGGCACCTGGGTGGCTCAGTCAGTTGAGCACTGACTCTTGATTTTGGCTTAGGTCATGATCTCATGCTTTATGAGTTCGAGCCCCACATCGGGCTGTCCACTGATAGTGTGGAGCCTGCTTAGGATTCCGTCTCCCTCTCTCTTTGCCCCTCCCCTACTTGTTCTCTATCTCTCTCTCAAAATAAATAGATAAACTTTAAAAATATGTTTAAAAAAAAAAAAAAAGGAAACCAGTCCTGTTGGATTAGGGCCCATCTCAATGGCCTCACTTAACTTTATTATCTCTTTAAAAACACTATCTCCAAATACAGTCACATTATGAGGTACTGAGGGGGTTAAGACCTCAACGTATGATTTCTGAGGAGACACAATCCATCCCATAACAGGTATCAAGGACAACTCCACGGTTTTTGGTCCAAACAAGTAGAATGGTAGGGAGCCATCTGAGCTCACCGTTGAACAATGGGTAGGCATCTGATACAAGGAAAAGAAGATTAGGAGTAGAAATCACAATAACAAAAAGATCCGTGAACATGTATCAAGGCTTTTTACATGTAAGGCACCACTCTAAGCACTCTATGTGCATTCTTTTAATCCTTACAACAATACTAGAATGTTGGGATTATCATCTCCATTTACAAATCAGGAAGCCGAGGCTTAATGAGGTTACACAACTTGCCCGAAGTCACACACGCAGTAAGTGGAGTAAAGGGGATTTGGAGTTAAGCACTCTGACTGCAGCAGTCATGCCCTGAACCACTATCCGACACTGCCTCTGCCACCGAAAGCTGTGAGCTGAAGGCACGAAACCATAAACATAACTAAAACTAACCTGAAATGCAATCCACAAGAAATCATCAAGCTCAACTCTTTGCTTTTACAGGAGTAGGCATGGATTCAAAAGGTCATCAGATTATTTGGTCAATTCAAGTGTCCTAGAATAGACTCTTTTTTCTTCACGTTTTTATTCATTTTTTGAGAGACAGAGAGAAACAGAGCACAAGTGCGGGAGGGGCAGAGAGAGAGGGAGACACAGAATCTGGAGCAGGCTCCAGGCTCCGAGCTTTCAGCACAGAGCCCGACACGGGACTTGAACCCACGAACCGCAAGACAATGACCTGGGCTAAAGTCAGCCGCTTAACCAACTGAGCCACCCACCCAGGCGCCCCTAGAATAGACTTTGATTAGAAAATCCTTTATTTTGTAATACTAAAAAAAATGGAAACAACCTAAATGTAGTTGGTTCAAAAATTATAGAATTACCAGGGGCGCCTGGGTGGCTCAGTCGGTTAAGCGTCCGACTTCAACTCAGGTCACGATCTCGCGGTCTGTGAGTTCGAGCCCCGCGTCGGGCTCTGGGCTGATGGCTCAGAGCCTGGAGCCTGCTTCCGATTCTGTGTCTCCCCCCCTCTCTCTGCCCCTCCCCCGTTCATGCTCTGTCTCTCTCTGTCTCAAAAATAAATAAACGTTAAAAAAATTTAAAAAAAAAATTATAGAATTACCCAATAATAAAACACCTTGAAAATATTAAAATAATGTTGTAAAACTATACTGATTACATGGATAGATAATCTGTGCTGATATATTAAGTTTTTGAAAAAGCTGGTAATATAATGACATTTCGGAAGAACGTTTTAAAAGTATTATATATGTTATGTGTATATGCAAAAGCCTACACAGATATACACTAACAAGGAGACAGTAAGAAAGTGTGTAATTTTTCATTTTCTTTTTAAAAACTTTCTACTATGTCTGATTTTTTTCTGTGGAAAATATGCACTGTGTGCAAAATTAGAAAAACAATAATGCCAACATAGGAAGATTTTTTTTTTTTTTAAAGCTAGGTCCTTGATCCTTTGCTGCCCAAACTCCTGCCAAGCTTGAGGGCTCTCAGGATAGGCTGGCAGTCAAGCCTTCCAGCAGTTACTTCTCTCAGGTAGCTCGGACTGTACCCCAAGCAACCCTCAGGAGGCGACCTGCCAGTGAAAGCATTTCAGAGCCGGGACAGAGAAGAGCTGCACTCCCCGTGACCCACCCATTTAGACTCAGAGAATCAACTTCTCACAAATGAAGTGTCTGACCTCAAGAAGTGCAAGCATATTCCTCAGCTGGTATTTTTAATAATATCAAATCTGTCAAGATTGTCATTTGTGTCAAAGCCGTTTATGTCAGGATTATAAAATGAAGCACTGATAACAACATCTGAAAGGAGACAGATCAGGGCATGGAAGAGAGAGGGGGGAGATGCGAGGGGCAAGCCAGCCAAGAGGCACCATACTTACTACTTAGTAACGCAATCTGGCTGGACAGCAGACTGCGCCAGGCCAGCGTTCCCTACTCGGGGCATGGTCTCATGCTACGCCACAAAGACGGAGGTAAGCAAGGTGGGGCCCCCTGGAGGACCATTTTTTAGTATGTGGTCGGTAACACCACAACAGATTCCTTTCGCTCTGTTAAGTGAGGGTGCCCAAAGAAGTGGAAGTCCTCGGACATCCAGCTGTTTCTTTTATTCTTTGCTTTTGAGGCAGCGGAGGGGAGGGATGGAAGAGGAGGAGGAAGGCGGAGTGAGAAGACAGTGGAACAAACGAGAGGAAACAGTAAGGGTACTGAGGACACATGCTGAGCTGGAAAGACAAGGAGCCCAGAAAGAGGACAGGACAACCCAGAAGGGAAGAGTGGCGTGTGTTACAGAGTCACGACCGGTCCCTGGCAGGGCTAAGAGCAGGGCAGCGAGGGAAGACGAGGAGGGAAGTGTGGGGATGCCATGCGCGAGCACCCCGAGGCTCCAGCCCCGAGGCTGCTTCTGAGGATGGCCTCAGTGGGCCCCTGGGAGGGGAGGATGCACTCCTCTGCCGGCGGGGGGGGGGGGGGGGGGGGGGGGGGGTTCTGGCTTGCCAGAGGAAAATGCACAGGACAGTCTACATGGAACCACTCACCCGACTGCCCTTTCCTTCCTCGGCTGCCCTGGCTGCAGCAAAGCCATTTCACAGTCTGACGGGGTGGAGCTCAGCGTCCCTAAAGTAACAGAGATCTGCTCCCCACCCCCCCGCCCCCAACAATCACAGAATCTCTCATACACAGTTGGACGAGAGAACAGGTTCTCTCTTCAGCAGATCCTCACTCAACGTGTCCCACACAGGCTTCGACTGGTACACAGGACACAGAGCCTCAGTGTGGGGGCCCAGAGCTAGTGACGCACTTAGTGTCAGAACAATCATGTATTTCACACACAACTTCACACACAATCATGCACTTCATCCCAGGAACCCATGTACCCCCTTATCTCCCCCTCCTTTTTGCTTCTTTGAGGATTAGCAGATTCCACATAACAAACTTTTTATTTGACTACATACTTGGCAAAACGTTAGGGCTAAGAGGATAAGAGCAGTCCTTGCTCTCGAGGGGTTTACAATCCATGGGGAGGCACAAACGTAATTTCGGCAGCGGCTGGCAGATCTGAGCTTTTCAAACTTTTCTGTTGTGCCCCTGAAGAAAACCTACAGTTTACACAGCAACCCTGTGTACATTCACACACGAGCATGTAAAATAGCATCTCCTCTTCCAGTCCACTCTGTCGTTTTATTTACTCATTTGAAAATGGGTCACAATGACAGCCTGTGCAGCAGGCGGGGTGCCGTGGGGGACACGGGGCGGGGAGGGGGCGTGCTCCGCCCAGGATTCGCAGGGCCTTGTGCAGACAAAGTCTGTGCTGAGGGTAAGCAAAAGTGAGCCATGCGAAGAAAGGAGGAAAGGCAGTGCAGGCCGAGCAAACGTCACGAAGCTTGAGAAGCAAGTGCAACGTGTTAGCAGCCCGGCCGGCGGTGGATATTATCAGGGCATTACCGCAACACGGGGAGGGACGCGAACCGGTTGCCAAGCAGGCAGGCTCCGGGGGAAAGGGGTCTTGAGTGTCATGTGAGGTGTTAAAGCTCACGCTGTTGGGCCAAAGCCTTGGCTGAAGGGTTTTCAACAGGGAATGATGGATTTGTCTTCCAGAAATCACTCTATGTGACAATTACATTTAGGGAAAGCAAATACAGAAGGAACAAGAACAGGTAAGAGGGAAATGTGACAGTGGAATTGAGAGGTGATGGCTGAGGGAAGGGGATATCGGGCATCCCAGTGAAAATATTGGCAGGCAACAGAGATGAGCCTGAGAACCATAAGCACCCGCAGGAGCCACATGGGGAGAAGAGGAGCAGGCGGAGGGCCAACCCCTCACAGCCTCCCCGCAACAGTGCGGCCAGCAAGCCGCAGGCGGCGTCAGAAGCAAACCTGCGGACAACAGCGTGGAGGCCCAGGGCTGGGAGTGGCAGGAGGACCGCGGGCCCACAAAGTCAGGGGCGGCGGGAAGGGCACCGGCTCTGTGCAGACGTAGGAGGCCCCTCATGGGGCCTTTCCCGTGGGCTGAGGAACCACGCGCCACACACTTTAGTAGACGCTTATTCCGCACGTTTCTACCTTGTCACGCTCAGTCTGTGTAACAGAAGTGGTCAGCATCCCATTTTATGATGTAAGGCTCAGAGAGGGCAAGCGACTTATCTAATGTCACTTGATTCATCTGTAGCAGAGCCAAGATTCAAA
This sequence comes from Panthera onca, assembly GCF_046562875.1. Taxonomy (NCBI): domain Eukaryota; kingdom Metazoa; phylum Chordata; class Mammalia; order Carnivora; family Felidae; genus Panthera; species Panthera onca. The sequence continues at coordinate 134,130,290 of NC_138347.1, read as the reverse complement.
CCCCCGTTGACCTCATACTATGGCTTGTTTTAAAAGGACTAAATTTTGCAATATGGAACTTGTTGGTGGCCCTTGTAAAAGCAAACCCCAGGCTATACACAGCTGTGGGGGACACAGGGAGACAGACACTAAGACAGAGAGCTGGACTCTCCCACAACAAAACTGACGAGGAGGAAAACTGAACAGACGATGCTGTCCCTAAAGGAGGAGGGTTTGGGGCATGAGGGAGGAAAGCCAACGCAGAAAAAGCATCCGTAGGTGAGGCGAAGGGCCGGAGGGACAGGGAGTGCTGGCCCACCAGAGGGACAGCTCACTCCAGAGGCTGCAGGGAAGGCAGGGAAGAAGGGTGCAGCTGCCTGGATGCTTTGCACTTGAATGGAATCCACATGCTCCCTGTCTTCCTATCATTTAACAAGTCTTTTTTCTTATTCTCTATGGTTTCCCTCAAACCCCTCTCATTTTGAACAAGGCTTTGAATGCCACTGTCTCAATTACAGAATTTTGTTTTTACAGTATGAATTATTATTATTTCTTTACACCTGAAGGCCCAGGTACCACAGGCCACCCACATGTTCGGGGACTCTCTCTGCTCCCCCACTGCCGTGCAGCATGGGGACAGTCTCTCAGTTTCTTCTCCTTCTATAGTGTCTGGAAGCAAACATTTTTCTGAGGTTTTCTAAAATATGTCACTTTGCAGAGAAACAGATGGAGTGCAAATAACAAAAGTATCACCCCAATGAAAGCTGTCCCCAGTATTCTGTGCAGTGCAAATACAACAAGACCCTGGACTGTTAACAAATCCATCAATCATTTTTGTTCCACTGAGGACTAATCCATCTTTATCAACTTTATTCCAGAAAAAACTATCGTTGGATTGCCTCACCTAATTTTAATAATCAGCATGCCCTTACCTGATCGTTTTTTCTCATTGACTTATGTGTTTGCGGTCACCTTGTTCGCCCAGCACAACAGATAGTCACAAGAATCTGTGGAATGGAAGGATGCTCTCTTTGGCCCCAGCCCCCAAAGACCACCTCATTAGAGGCACCACAATATACAATAACGGAATCGGACAAAGCTAAGAGCTGGATGCAGAGATCAGTCCCATGACTTCAGCCTCATTATTGCCACATCCCAATAAATGTAACCAACAGACTCTTCTAAAATAAGGATTTAAAAAGAAAAATCCACAGACTAAATAAATAAACTACATTTGTTTCTAAATCAATGGACCTAGAAGCTCTAGAAGACTAAACACTAGTAGTTTGGATCTATCCAAATTGCAATAGCTATTCAGCTATGGCCCTGAAAGAAAACATGATGAGAAAGAGTGTGGGATCACCCGTTCACCCTTGGTGCTATCTACAGTGAGAATTAGATTTCCAACATTTGCACAAGCACATATGTGCCTTAGTTGATTTGAAGGAAGCCAAAACATAAATCATGGGTCCGCAGTGTTCCTCGAAATGTCTATATTTAGACAGCGACAAGGTCAGATAATTCAAACAAACTATGGATAGCTATTAAATCTGCTTTTAAGTTGAATAAAAGTTAGAGACGGGACTAATATCCTCCCTCAAACACTTGCATAAATTTTTCTCATATTGCTGAATTCTTCTGCTCTAATTTTTAGACAGTGTCAGCTGTCTCTTTTTTCAGTCACAAATATGGAAGGGGTAAGCAGAATGTAAATCCTTGATATAAAGAACTCATGCCTGGGAGGGGCATTAACAAAAGAAGAGGCAAAGGAAAGAGAGGCCCTGGGGACATTTTTTGTTCTAGGTGTTTCCACAAGGCATCCAGTTAGAATAGAGTCTGACATCAGTTTCATCAAAATGTTTCTAAATGCTATCTTTGTACTTATTGTAGGCAATAAAAAATGGGTTCCTATTTCTTGATTGCATATGGAAATGCATTCAGACAAGAGCTAATGAAAATCTGCTAGAAAAAAAAACAAAACAAAACATTAATACACCGTCTTCCACAAGTGGATAGTTTTCTCCGAGTCTGTGGCTTCCCCCCCACGACTGGCCGGTCAACTCCTACTGTATATTAACAGTGCAGGCTGGACAGAGAGACACTAAGGACAGCTAGGTGTCTTGCATTTCTTTCCAAGTGCTTTTTTGTTTTCTACAATACCTCTTCTTTCCTTTATTAGCAATGATCACTGAAAGTTGACTACAATTATAAGTTCTAATTATTATTTTACAGTCCTTTAAAAATGCATTAAAGGGCAATTTATACAGTGTAGAAACAGTTCATCCCTAATGTAATTATCTGAAAGCTTTTTAAAATCATCAAAATGTTTTTTAAAAACAGATCCAAACATGACTAATCGCTTGTCCAATATAAGCAAAGCAATGTTTTTGGCAGGGGATTTATAATTCACTCCAGCTAAGTAGTTAATAAAAATATATTTAACAATGAATTAACACACTGCATTAGGTAGGCAGTTAAGGTTGAAAGCAGTACTCAAAATTATGTAAGACAACTAAATTTGAATATGGAACATCAAATTACACATCAATTGCCACCTTTCAGACCTATTTTTCATAAAGTAATTTCTATTACACTATAAAAAATCCAACATAAAATGGTAATATATTTTGTATATATTATACACTTACATAAATTATACACATATGATATATATACATATATAATACATATATACATACATTATATATATATAATAATTCATATCCTATATATACATATTGTATGTATAAATACATAGGTATAATATATACATATTATATATGTATTATATGTATGTATATATATCCTAAAATTAAGATTCTCTGCTAGAGACTGAGTCTGCTCTTTTATCTTTTGTTTGACCTGTACTACCAGTGTTAATAAAAAGGAAGCACCTTTAAAAATCGGCAACAGTGGAAATTGAACCATAGGAGAGGAAAACACACACCACTAATTTCTAGCCAAGTGTATAACGTGTAGTCATTAAAACACACAACCAAGTAAGGGTTTTGTTACAGGCTTTGGTTGATTTTCCAGATTTTTCACAGCAGGTGGGTGTTTCATCTGAATAGGTCAACCATCCACAGAAGGCCAGCAAATCTTGCATAGCCAGCACAGTTTAGAAGGGCAGGAGGATATTTTCGGAAAGAAGCATCCTGTTCTTTGATTTATGCCATTAGCGCAGCAAACAACTAAATTTAACGGCCATAACTGATTTACCATAGAAGTGCCATATGATTCCTGTCCTTTGCCTGGAATCAACTGAAGCCCACATCAGATCAGTCTTTCTAGAAAATAACCTCCCAGATTTTCAAGTCTATCCTCAGGTCTCAGTTCACTGATTTCATTTTCAATATTGTTATATTGAAACTTGTTAGTTTAATCAGTGTCTTTCAGTGCTATGAGATTTCATTGTTTTTCCACTGAAGTCCAGGTAAAGGGATTCTTCCAGTGGCCTATTACTGCCCTGAAGAGAACTAATTCCTGATCTGACCAACTTCACCTTCTCTGCGTTGATGACAACAGTGGTTCTCAACCAGGGATTATATGCCCCCCAAGGGGATATTTTACAAGGTTTGCAAGGACATTTTTTAATTGCCCTGGTCGTGGGGGGAATACTACTATCTTCTAGGGAGTGGAAGCCAGGAATGCTGCTAAACATCCTATCGTACAAAGACCAGCCCCCACAATAAAGACCTATCCAACCCCAAATCCAGCTGACGCTGGAAAGCCTGAACTATAAAGATAAGATTTAAGGGTTAATACTTCTACTTGGATAATAGCAGAAAACCTGTGCCATAATTTAAAAAAGGATGACTTTCCAATACACCTTCTCTTATTGATCTCGGATATGCAAAGAGTAGCCAATTACAGCCTTTCTTTTTGAAAAACTATTGCTTAGCGCGCTGAAAAAAAAAAGTATTTAGAAAATCTTAACGTACGGTTTCATAGTTGATATTTATATCCTCAAAAAAAGACCAAATCACCTCAAGAAAATTCCTTTAGTTGTTTCAGGAGTGCAATTACACTTAGATTCTCCATAAATTCATGTAAAATGATAAACATTTAACATATCATTGCTTGCTTGCTTTTTTCCTTTTTTTTTTCTTAAACAAGATGGCAAAACACAGAACAGACAAACCACAGAATTTATCAAACAGATACACATGGCATCTGGGTGGCCTGAAAGCCACCAAACCACACCTCAGACTCTTGCAAAGAGCACTTCCTGGGAAGCAAGGCTTCACTGGAGAGCCAAGGGCATATACTAAAAGGAACAGCACAGCCCCAGAGGGCATGTACAAACTGTCCTGTCACCAGACTCCTCTCTCATTCTCTCCTAAACAGGCACAACAGGGCAGTGCTTTTTCTCAGGAAAAATAAATCAAGCTCCAGAGTGTTAATGTGTGTGTGTGTGTGTGTGTGTGTGTGTGTGTGTGTACACATATATATTTGTTTCTAAAAGTTTAGAAAATGTTTATCTTGCTGCCAAAATGATGAATGTCAGGGACTGCGGCATTTTATTGTCTAAGATTTCTTGAGTCATTTTGAGGCTTTGCTTCAGCACTGAGGGTCAAGACTCTACAATCTTTGGTGTTGATCTTATTGCCTCTGCCTTAGTCAAGAGAATGGGTCATCTTGGATGTCCTGTGTAGAAAGGAACCTATGAATACACAAAGATTAGAGCCACCATCCATCTGAAAAGTCATTCCAACGTTAATTAATGTGTCAAAGAGAAAGGATAACTCTGAGTTGGTGAAATGCAGATTGCAACCCCGTATTAACTGTGGGCAATATGTTATGAGCTGAACTTTCCCATGTATTGGATTCTTTTGACCATGTAAAATAGTATCAAAATCCTCAGAAATACCAATTTTTCTAAATCCAGTCTCTGAGACTGCCTCCCCACACAAACTGCCTAAAAATTCTTTGCTAGACTTGGGAGAGGGTTCCTGATTTTTGCTTTCAGAAAAGATTTTAACTTTTTTCTTTAACCATTGGGAACTAAAAAGGTAGATTCCCACAACACATCTCACACCAAAAAAATCCTGATCAATTAAGCATTTAAAGGTAGAAGATGAAAGTAAATGTGAATATTTTATACGAATTCCAATATTTATATAACCCAGGGTTGAGGAAGGACTTTCTGGGTACTAAACTAAAGGCAGAAAGCATGAGCAAAACATTTTATTGCATTTAAACACAATCTTTCTGCTCAGTAAAACAACCTGAACAAAAGTAAGCAGAATAACAAATTAGAAGAACATCAGAACATATAGCGGCAATATATATAAAAGACAAAGGGTTAAACATTTATGGAGCCCCTAGAAATCAAAAAGGCAAAGATAAACGGTTGAAGAGAAAAATAAAAACATGAATACGCAATTTGTGGAAATATAATTCATAGGTAAACATGAAAAAACTTCAAGCTCACCAGTACTCATGGAAACAAATTAAAACAGAGGAAAGACATGTATTTCCCGCTTATTAGACTGATGTCCATTCCCAGGAACGGTAACTAACTCAGTGACGGTAAAGCTGTGGGGAGCTGGCAGTGTCCGAATTGCCAGCGCACCTGAAAATTGGTAAAGCCTTTACGGAAGCGATTTGACTACATTACTAAAAGATTTTAAAATCTCATTTCCTTTGACTCAGCAATTCCACTTCTAAGGTTTATTCAAAGAAACAACACGGAAAGCTCATAAAGATGTGTGTATTAAATGCACGGTTTTTAATTCTTTTTTAACTAAACAACCAGAGGGCTGTGTCTCTGCCTCCACACCTGTGTCCAGCAATCGCCCCTCACTCGGATGACTGCAACAGCTCCCTTCCCAGCTCCCGTCCCTTCCCAGCTCCTTCTCCGCCTGGCAGTCAGCATGAGATCTTACAAACAGAAGGCAGGTTACTTCACACACCCAGTATCAGTGGCCTCCCATTGCTAAGTCCCAACTCCTTACTTCTCACAGAGAGCTGTGGATATCCTGACCCGGGACCGCCTTGCAGGCCTCCTCTCCCCACTCCACCTCAGACACACTTTGAAGTTCCTCCAATGGACCAGATGGTCTCTGGGCATGCTGCTGTTTCCTCCCTGAGAACACGGTCCCTACACTATTCCACCCCATAGCTAACTTATGTACCCCAAACACATTTTTCAAGGCTCAGCTTAGCAGGCCCCCCCTCGGGGTAAACCTCTCCTGTTTCTGCCACACTTGAGTTAGACGTCGCTCCAGAGCACGTGCTGCCACAGTGCCTGCACTTAGCCCATAGAGCAATGGCCGTGCTGTATTGGAACTGTTTGTGGGTCACTGAAGTTTGCTGGCATCTAGGTCTCCTTTATCACTGCTTGGTCTTTTCAGAGGACACAAAGGTCTGCCTGCGCAGTAGCTCCCTCCTTTATTCACGGACCGCAACACCAACAACATCTCTTACACATGCTCAACTCTTCCATAGTACATACACCTGGGCGTAGCTGCCTGCATAGACGTACTGAAGCCGCACATTTTTAGACCATTGTTGTGGTTCTTGGGTCCTTATTAGTTCTGCTTTAAGCATTTAAGCTTTAAGATGTGATTTCTATTGTTTTGGAAACAGAGAGTCTACATAGTTTCTTTTATTCTTTTTTCTAGGACAAACTATTAAAATCATATCAACACAGCACATCTTATTAGTTCAGCTTTCTCAAACCAGGAAGAGAATTTAAAAACCAGTTCCTTCATTCCGGATCCTTTGGTAATAATCAAAGATGAAAAGCAACCTAAATGTCCCTTAAGAGGAAACCAGTCAAATAAATTATACATCAATACAGTAGAGTACTGTGCAGCCATGAGAATGAGAAAGTCTTCACAGACCGACTTGGAAAATACCAGGAAGTAGCGTGAGGTGAAAAACAAGCAAAGTGATGAACACTATTGTCATATGCTGCTATGTGTCTACGAAGAGCAAGCACGTCCATCGACCGTCTCTGGGACCACACACCTGTGGGGAGGGAAACTGAGGGGCAGGGGCCGAGATGGTGAGGGAGACTTCTCCTTGTATAACCCTACTGTTCAGCCTCGTTAACGTGCTACGTATTTCAATGATGGCCTACTGTGGATTCCTATTTAACTAGGTACGAATGTTCGACAAAACTCTTCATAGGAGATTTTAACATACCCTTTCCCCTCCCCCACATAAAAAGTCCTTACAATGTCCAGTGTTCTGGGACAAGGCTCTCACATGCGGCGGTGCCTGCTAGGTAATTAAAGTACATCTCAGAGGAGGGCTGTGGCCTTCTCTCCTGGGTCTACTCTGCTCCTCTTTCTCAGTCCTTCATCCAAGAATGTCCTGAGCTGCAGCCACTATAAAGTACTCCCCCTGTCTAACAATACTTAGGTACATTCCATTTTCTTGGAGGCAGTGTGTAACTAGTATGGTTTCTTCCCAGGAAGTGGCGCTGAAATCAACCTTAAAGGAAAAGTAAAACTATGAATTCGTACAGCCAAATAGTACTAACTATAAATTCTGCCTTAGAGCTCATATTACCATAAAAAATGGATAGAACAAGGAAAACAAGAAAAGGAAGAAAAAAAGAGGGAGAAAAAAAAAAAACCTTCATTCCAATGGGCTCTTCCTTTTCCTTTGACTTGGCACAGCCAACATGGCAGGACAACAGGGCAGGCTGATTTCCCCTTGACTAGAACTGGGTTTTAGATTCTGTCTACAACCGGTAAGTTGTAGATCACACCTCAAATTCGTTTCTCCTACACCTTAAAGACATGTGCAAGGGAAGACTATGTTCTAGATCTCCTACATATCCTGGTGCCAACCAGGTATCATGCTCACCCCATACAAACCAGCATATGACTATGCAGTGGAGGCCTCTTCCCAAAGGAGAACGGCAATGGATGGAGAGAAAATTCGGCAGAAATGCCAAACAAAATAATGATAACCATGAAACATCTCTTACTTCTTGTCTTCATGCCGAGATGAAAACAAATACCTCCAAAAACTGCTAAATCTTATTACCAAGTTTTTTTTGAACAACACCATTAAGGGACACCTGGGTGGCTCAGCTGGTTGAGTGTCCAACTTTGGCTCAGGTCATGATCTCACAGTTCGTTTGTTTCAGACCCGCATCGGGGTTGCTACTATCAGTCTGTCAGTGCAGAGCCCACTTCAGATCCTCTGTCCCCCTCTCTCTGCCCCTCCCTCGCTTGCACACTCTCTCTAAAAAAATAAATAAAACCTTTAAAAAAATGATACCATTAATTCAATATTATCCAAAACATGGGAGAGAAATAATGAGAATTCCAAAAATTTTTAAGTGAGAAGAAAAATTTCAGTCCAATGGTCTTATAGAACAATCAGTTGAAATAATATTCCGAAGGCGTTAATACCAAAAAAGGATATTACTGACATGAAATAGAGAAAGATTTGGAAAACTGAGTTCTTGAAACATCACACATGCTTACAGATGATACTACATAAACCAACTAGTAGACAGATTATCAAATCCAGGCCTAATTAACTAATGTATATAAATTCAGATTCAACTTAAAAACCACATGAGAAGTTATTCTATATCAGAATTTACTCTATGTCTTACACTATACAAAACCCTTTCATATCCAATATCTCATCTAATCCTTAAAACAACGTTATCAGGTAGGTATTATTAGTCTCCTCTTATACAGAGCCTAAAAAACACTGGAGACATAGCTGAGGTCATTCAGGTCATAAATGGCAGCACCAGGCCTGGAACCTGGACCCTCAGCCTCTAAGAGGATGCCCTGTCTCTATGACGTCAACAGATGTTAATGAAACTGCGTTTGGACAGAACAGTGATAATGTAACCATTATCTAGTTATTAGATACCAGGTTATTCTATCTGTTGATACAGAAAGACTATATTTAAATTGTTTTTATAGGAACAGAACTTTTATGTACTTCTTTCTAACTGAGAGAAGCAAACGAGTAAGGAAGACAAAAAAAAAAAAGACTAAAAAGAGATCAACCAAGAAATAATAAGCATCATTTAACAGTTCCTCTTTGATCCCATATATCTTTTTCTAAATTCAAGTCAATTAAATGCAGCCCCTAGTTTTTGTGCTGACATGTGCCAAACACATATTTAAGTACAAACTGGATTCCTATCCTCAAAGATCCCATAATCTAGCCAAAGAGTCAAACCCGCAAATACAAAATTACCAAATAATTTCATGCAGATTGAAGTGAAAGAAGACATAGCAATCCAGAGGACAAAGGAAAGACATCTCCCTGGGAAGGGGGGTCAGGGAGGAAGGGCTCTGCTGAAGATGTGACATGTGGGTGGGGGGCTGGGAGCTAGCCAAAATGAAGAGAATTCCAAGCAGAAGCATTCCTGTAAAGAGACAGGCCCCACACCCCTACCTGCAGTCACACAGAGGAAAGAGTGCAGGCTGACTTCACTAGAATACACATCTCAGAAGATGGGAGTAATCAAATGCAGGCTGGAGGTGAGCAAAAAAGGAGGTAAAGATCCTTCCAAGATTTCTTGCTTGGGTCTTGGAAACAATGCCATTAATGACACATGAACTACTGAAGAGGAGGAGACTTACTGAGACAATTCAGTACATGCTGAAGTTCAGGAGGGTTCTATGAGGCATAAGAAAACCAGGGACTCAGGTTTCAGAGAGGCGACAGGGTTCATAGACCTGAGACGTAGTCCCTCAGGGGGTTTCCAGAACTCTAGGTTAACTACTCTACATTCAACTTCTTAGAAATGAACAGAGGCTGAAGTAGGCTGTATCAAAAGAAAAAACACTGAATTGTGGTAAAAGCACTAGGAATTTAAGCAAACAGTACGCTATAGCCCCCTTATTTACAGCAGTTCTGATCAAAACAAGGAGATACGATCAGCAAAGGTCCTATTCATACATTTGTTGGACTGCAGATCCACAGACAGAATAAATAACAATTAGGAGACTTTTAAACACAGCTGTTCCCAATACTGGCTCTTGCCTGCAGTAGTCGAGGGAGGGCCACTGTTTTCTCTCAGCCGCAAGTATTCGTGCCCTTGGAGCACTCCCTCAAAATCTGGGTGTTCTTCCATCTACTCAGGAAGTCTTCCCTGGCTTCAAAATGACGGGAACAAAAATAGGAACCGGTGAGGTTACTTCCTCAAGTTAAATGGAGAAATAATCAAAAGCATACTCTAACCCGCATTAAATGTTTTTTAGACAAAAAGAAAAGGGAATAAACTAGGAGCACGTATCGCCAAAGAGCCCCGTTCCAGGTCCTGAGGGAGGAGGCACACTAGGCAAATTCTGGCCGGAAGACCCCAGCTCTAAATTCAGAATCATGTGGCCCTTCTGCGTCCTTGTGCTAGCCGCCTCCCACAGTATTTCTCCATCTGTAAAGAGAGGTGTCGGCCTTCTGACAGTCCTTGAGAGCCTATGGGAGGTACCATGCAGGCCTTCCTTGGGGAGTCCAGAAAGCAGTGTGGAAACAAAGCCTAGACTTGGAGTTGCACACTCGGCCCTACAGGGCAGTGGAGGTGTGCACCAGCTATCCACATGCTGCGCGTGCTCCTTCGGATTCAAGCATGGAGTAGGCTCCTTAACCTCAACTAGCTCCTGTGTCAGCAAACAGAGAGCGTCCCCCTCTCTGTAAGTTTTGGGAGGCCTGGGCTTCCCCAACCCTCTAAGACTGGGGGAGAGTAGGAATTCCTCCTGCTTCATACAGGACACCGGGAAGAACAACCCATCAACGGCTACCAGAGGAGGAGGGAGTGTTGGCAGATGCATCCGTGCACGGGGAAATCAGGACAGGCGCCAATGGCTGCAGTTCAGAATGAAATTTGGGAGGCTTTTTTTTTTTCCTTTTAAGTTAATAATGGCTGCAAAGTGAATCTGCATTCCAAGGAGACTCCCAGGGTGTTAGAAGACTTTACCAAGATGCTCTGACTCTTGCCTGTCTTCCCAGGAGCCCTTTCAGGATACGTATGACATATGTTCTCTTTATGCAGAGAATGCCACAATGGTGCACTGAACCCTGATTTTCAGGAACGTGCCAGTCTCAGTTGCCCTGGTATCTGGATGCTCTGAGGCAAGTCCTGGCATAAGGCAATTTCGCTCTGGGGCCCATCCCGTGCGCCTTCCTAAGCTGTTTGTTTCCTAATTATCCCCAGCCCTTGCTGAGCTTCACCGTTGCCAGCTCCCCAGCCTCTCACTCTCCGCAGTTAAGTGTGCTCAAACCTCTCCTATCGATTTCTCCTAAACCTGTCCTCCTGGTCCCCAGCAACAGTCCTCCGCCAAACCATTCATAACTAACCTTAAGGAAATGTCTAAATTCACAGCCTCTACTCTTCGACCTCCTACTCACTCCTCGAACTGTCACTCCATTGAAATGGATTTTTGCCAAGGTCACCCACAACCTCTGTGATCCTGAACACGGCAGGTGTTTCCAAGTCCTCTTCTTGATAATAAGAATGGTGCTATCACCCAATGTTTACTGAGCACTTCGTGTATGCCAAGTATGATCCTTCGAATCGTGCAAACTTTATCGAGGCTTCACTACCAGCTGATAAAGTAGGTTTACAGTTACAGCCCTTTTATGAATCAAACCTTTGCGAATTAGAGTGACACGTAGCCAGTGTCACACAACCTGTGAGCAAGGCAGGCAGGACTCAGAACACAAGCCTCCGCCTCTATGGCCTGTGCTGCTTCTCTGCACTATCAGAAGGCAGCCCTTGGCCTGTCCCAATTCTTCCTCCTCTTTCCTCCTTGGTCTCCATCTGGGGCTGCTCTTTGTGCACCCTTAAATACTGATGGTCTATCCTTGCCTCCTCATCCCTAGGGTGCCCTCATCCAGTCCCTGGCTTCAATTATTACTCACAGAATCAAAATCTGTCTCTCCAACTGGTCTACTGTCACATCCACAGGTGCCCCAGGTTCAATGCACTGTCCTCTACTTACTACTCACCCAGTGCTGGAGTCGCCTGTCCCATATTTGCTGTCATTGTCTCCCCGGTGCCTAACACTGAGGTTAGCAGGTGGGAGGTGCTCCCTCAGCAATTACGAAATTAATTAACATGGAGACTTTGGCTGCCTCCCTAGACCTCAGTTTCTCACTTGGAAAACAGACTTGGATCAGGGAATGGAAGCGTGTTACATCCTATAAGCTGCCCTTTGAAAAGTGGTTTGCAGCAAAAATAAGTGTGCAAACATGCTGCATATCCTCCTCTTTGCAATTCACATTAGATAGCACACTAAAAGCTCTCAATCTTTTGTCATTGTTTAATAAGGGTCTCTGACCCTTTTCCGGGAATATCCCAGGCCCTCCAGAGACAGTGCTCCATGGGGGTGCATGCTTTGGCAGGGGCACCTGGGTGGCTCAATGGGTTAATAAGCATCCGACTTCAGCTCAGGTCATCATCTCGGGGTTCTTGAGTTCAAGCCCCACAGAGGACTCTGTGCTGACAACTCAGAGCCTGGAGCCTGCTTCAGATTCTGTGTCTCCCTCTCTCTCTGACCCTCCCCCCCCCCCCCACTCTGTCTCTCTCTCTCAAAAATAAATAAACATTAAAAAATTTTTTTCTAAATAAAGAAGTGTGAGTAGGCCAGTCCTTTGTTTTGTGAACTTTAAACAGTCACCTGGACCACCTTAGAAAACATCTGTCAATTCCTTAGAAAATTAAACACAGAGTTACCATATATGACCCATCGATTCCATTTCTAGGTTTATATCCAAAGAGAAGTGAAAACACATGTCCACACAAATATATACAAATGTTCACAGTGGCATTATTCATGATAGCTAAAAGGTGGAAATAACCCACATATCCATCAAGTGATGAACGGGCAAACAAAATGTGGCAAATCTGGATAATGAAATATTATTCAGCCATAAAAAGGAATAAAGTACTGATTCTACATTCTACAACAAGGAAGAACCTTGAAAACATTATGTTAAGCAAAACATGCCATCTGCAAAAGACCACATAGGGTATGATTCCATTTATATAAGCTGTCCAAAATAGGCAATTTAAAGACACAGAAAGTAAATTTATGGTCACCAGGGGCTGGGAGTGACTGCTAATGGGCAAGATATTTCTTTCAGGGAAGATAAAAATGTTCTAGAATTAAATAGATAGTGGTGACAGTTGCACAACTGTGAATATACTAAAAACGAATGAAATGTACACTTTAAAAGGGTGCGTTTTATGGCATGGGAATTAGATCTTAATAAAAAAACAAAAAAAGGTACAGTGGATAACTGCAATAAACAAAATGAACAATAAAGCTCATCTTCATAACTTGAACTGGTTAAGATAAATAGGTGTGCCAATAAAACATGCCAATTAACCATAGTGACTTAGGTCATTCACACTAAATGACAAAGACAGGAACAAAAAAACCTATATTTAGTAGATTTAATAGATTTAAGTATATTTACTTCCATATACATGAAGTAAAGTGGAACAAAATCTGAAATTCAGACCTAAAGGTATCTTCTAATACCCAGTAAGAACTGTTCCTTCAAGAGTATCACGGACTTACACTGACAACGCGGGTAAACCATCTTCTATCCTCCCTGGAAACAGCAATGGCCCTTACAGAGCCAAGAGGGACGTCCATCGTCCTTCATTTTCTGTGCCAATGTCCCCGAACAGGCACAATCAGTGGGTGACTGAAGGTTATGAAAAACTTAACCTGTTCACAAAGCTGACAGTTCCGAGGCTCAGAATGCTAAAACCCGAGACTTCTAATTTAGATTTCACTCTTTTTGTTAAAGATACCATATGACCTAAGAGCATTTTGTATTCATTTAAATACAGACAAAAAATTTATCCTGAAAGTCTAACAGAAAGTGATTAAAAGAGATGGGTCCTATAGGATATGGCGTTTAGTACTTTCTAAGTAAGCCACAAAAACTAAGGATAAAACCTGAATATGTACTCTTTGACCCAGGAAGATTTCCTGTAACTCCATGATTTTAAAGGTCTAGATAATTCAAGTCATAAAGGTCTTCACTCCATAGTGTTTCATCTAACAGCCCCTATAGTTATTCATTCATTCTACTAACGTTTCTTGAGCACCTACTATGTGCCAGGCATCAGGCCTAGTGTTAGGGGTACAGAGATGGATAAAAACAGAGACTGTGTTTGTATTAGAGGATTCTTAGACTGGTGGATAAGACAGTCATCAATCAAATAATACATACAAGAGATGCAGTGAACATTATTTATTTAGAAATTAGATAAGTTCTGGGAAAGTTGAACCTTGCAGCAATTGTTAGGATTCTCTAAGCTTTATCTTATTTATTGTTGTGCAAGGGAATCGTATTAAAAAGACATCAGATCTTAAATTTTTATTACATTAACTTGGAAAAAAATCAATAAAATTGCTCTAGATATGCCTATAGACCATAGTCTATTATATACATATATATATATATATATATAGAGAGAGAGAGAGAGAGAGAGAGATATACATTGAGAAATATATATATATTAGTAAGAAAGATTCATCAGGAAAGGTTTAGAGCTAGACTGAGTTTAAATTAAGCAGTTTCTGTTTGAAGTTGATAGCAGCCTATATAAAATCAAAGTCAGATGGTAAACGACATTAGTGAAAACGGCAGAGTAGAGAACTCCAAAAGTTCATTGCTCCATAAAAGCATCAAATAAACTGGCAAAACTGTCAAAATCAACTTTGTTAAAACTGGGAAACCACCAAAATATTGCAGCAACCAGGGGAACCAGGGGAACACTTAATAAAAAACAGCTAGATCTCAGCAGGAAAAGCCGGCCACTTTGTGGTATTATAAGTTACCCTGGCACCATCCCCGGCTCTCCAGCTCAGCAAAGAGCCTTGAAGAAAAAAGCCCATATTCCCAGTACAGATACCATTACCAGAAGAAGCAGAGTGGAGTTTGTTTTGAAGGAAGTGTGGTTGTGTGTTGTGATCTGCCTGGTCGCTTCAGCTCGAAGGGCTCCAGGCTCCGCCACAGCTCTCCTAACTTGGGACTCTACCAAAGCTGAGGCGGCTGCCCGAGGGAGTTGTCGAAAACACTCAAAAGTAAATACACTAGTAGCTGCTGCCTGGGACAATAAATAACTGTTGGGGTAAACAATGAACTAACCAATAAGCTTGGGAAGAAAATTTGGGGATTGAGATGCTTTGTCAAACAAACGCTTTAAAAAGATCACACAAAGAGGGGGTATAGCTCAGTGGTAGAGCTTGTGACTAAAACGATCAGACAGAGTCCTGGGAATCTAGATAGTCAAGTGCAGGCATGGGCCTAAGTATCTGCTCAGGAAAGCCCTGAGGTAACTTTAAACTCTCACCTCTGGCTGACCCTCGAGTTCTGTGCATGCAGGAGGTGAAGGCTAAGGCGGAGTTATCAATGCCTATCCGATCACTAGAGAGACACTAAGCTAATAGAATAGAGATAGCATTGACTCATGACAAAGAATACAAACTGCTCAAAATTGGCACAGAAAGTCACAAAACAAGCAACAGCAGCTACAAGTAGCAACAAACCCTGGGGAGTGCAGAGAATCTAATTTCCAGAGTTGCCACGCTACAATATTAAAAATATCTATTTTTCCACACACAAAAAATTACACAGCACGTAAAGAAATAAGAAAATATGGTTCATATACAGAGGAGAAAAGGCCACTAATAGAAACTGTCCCTGAGGAAGCACACACATTGGTCTTATTAGACAAAGACTTTGTTTTTTTTTTAATTTTATAAATGTTTATTTATTTTTGAGAGAGAGTGAGAAAGAGAGAGAGAGAGAGAGAGAGAAAGAGCAAGAGAGACAGAGCTTAACCAGGGGAGGGGCAAAAAGAGGGAGACACAGAATCCAAAGCAGTCTCCAAAGCTGTGCTGACAGCTCAGAGCCCAACATAGGCTTGAACTCACAAACCGCGCGATCATGATCTGAGCCAAAGTTGGATGCTTAACCGACTGAGCCACCCAGGCACCCCTGGACAAAGACTTTAAGTGAACTATTTTAAATATGCTCAAAGAGTTAAAGGGAACCATGTACAAAGAACTAAAGGAAAATGATGTCTCGTTCAAAAGAGATTATCAGTAAGTAGACAAGAATGATTTTTTTTTTTTTTTAAGGAACCAAATAGAAACTCTGGGTTTGTAAAGTACAAGAAATAAATGAAATTTTCACTGAGTAAGCAAAAGAAAGAATCAGCAAACCTGAAGGTAGGTCAACTGATACCACCAAGTCTGAGAAGCAGAAAGGAAAAGAGAATGAAGAAAAATCAGCACAGACTAAGAAAGCTCCAGGACACCACCAGTCCCACCAGCTGGGAGTTCCAGAAGGACAGGAAAGGGAGAAAGGAGCAACATTTCTCCTTTTAAGAAATGGGGCACCTGGGTGGCTCAGTTGGTTAAGCGTCCGACTTCGGCTCAGGTCATGATCTCATGGTCCGTGAGTTCGAGCCCCGCGTCGGGCTCTGTGCTGACAGCTCAGAGCCTGGAGCCTGTTTCAGATTCTGTGTCTCCCTCTTTCTCTCTCCTCCCCAGCTCATGCTCTCACTCTTCTCAAAAATAAATGTTAAAAAAAAAAAAAGAATGTTTTAAGAAATAATGGCTGAAAATTCCCCAAATGTGATGAAAAACAAGAACTGATGTTTACTTAAGGGCAAAACTAACAGAAGCAGTTGTGTGAGGCAACTGAACTAAGCCCCATGCCACTGGGTGTTTCTGACACAGAAAGACTGGGAGTTCAATGAAACAAAATTCCTTGTGAACAAAAGTCCAATGAGAGGTGAGTGCTATGGTGGCTCTAACAGCTCTCTGCTAAAGATCCTTCATATAATAAGAGGAGGCAGCAGACGGAAATCCGGGTGTCCATCTACGCACCCCTGGCCGCTCTCACTCACCAGCCTCCAGGCTTCTGCTCTCTTGCTGTGCTCCTGCTCCCTTCACAGCCGAGAGCTGCCTGGCCCTCCCCAGTGCTCACAACCAGGTTTCCTGATGTCACACACACACACACACACCCCTCTCAGACCGTTTGCCTGTCCCCACCCCTACCTTCAAATCACTAGAGTGGCAAGTAGCCACAGAGGCAAGGAGGTTTGCCTTATCCCTCCAGCGAGGGGCGAAGGACTGAGATGCCTGCCTTACATGTTTCAGGGAGACTGACCCACCCTGGCTAGTTGGGGAGTCCCACACAAACCATATTTCAATCAAAGGTTGGAGGAGGGGGCAGGGGGTGAGCTGATTTTAAGTGCTTAAAACATTTTCTTATACTTAGTCATCTTTCAAATTCATTCTTAAAGGTTGTTTATCTTAGGTTATTTACTAAAGAGGGGTTGCTATTTTCTCCAATAAACCCTTTTCTAATTCTAATTTTACAGCAAGTTATCAATAGGGAAATCAGGGCTCCATATGCAAAATTTTGCCTCCAGAAGCTTTTTGTTTCTCCAAAGTATCAATAGATGCCTTCACAGAAGAGTGATGAAAGGGTCTTTAATTAAATCCCACAATTTGATTACTTCTTTTGAGGTAGCATATTTAGCTGTCTCTAAAAAGATTTTCTTCCTAAAACATAATACACACATTTTAATTATTGTGGGCTAAGAAAGGACTCTGTGCCCATTTATAGACAGAATGCTTCATTTGCCCATTGCCAATTGTGATTTTTCTATTGACAGAAATATACTGGCAGTATACATTTCAACAGCACCTAACACCAAAGTGTCTAAGCCCTCTCTTATACATATTATACTATTACCAAATACATGCACAGGAAGATTAACTTCCTAAATATAGCCTCCTCCATAGCCATATTTGGCGGAATTATAAAATCTTAGGAATGATTTCTTTTGACCAAGGAAAGAATCTTTTATGAGCATTAAGAGACACAATGCATTATCTAAGAAAGATCTATCCAGTTAGAAAAACATGAGGAGATTTCAAATCTTTAGAGTTACATTTTTAGACCATTTCAAAACTTCAGAATTCTTTTAAAATTTTGAGGGAGGTTATATCTTAAAATAGGTTTTAATTTAGCATTTCTATTGCAAACTCTACATCGCAGTGAATTCTGAATACTAAAATTCTGCTTATTGAATAAGTTTTAACATAACAAAAACTGCAAAGCCAAATTCTATTCTAGCAGTGAAGATTCTGCTTTGCAGGAATTAATTTTCTAAGTTCATAACCATTAAAAAGCATGCATTTTCCTCTTCCCCACCACAGATTAAAAATAGTTTTTGTTGTATCACATTCTTTTCAAATAGTGGCATGCAACTCTCTCTCTCTTTTCTCGTCCTGCTAAAAATATGTACAACTTAACCAACCTACTAAAATCAAAGCAACTTTTTATCCCCCACAGCTACCAGTTTCCTGGATGTGAATCTTCCACACGGCTATCTTAGTATTTCCTGTGTCCTTACGTAAATAGAAAATTGTTCTATTTGGACCCTTCATGATCAAATTCTCTCTTGATGATTGCCTAATTAATAGAAAGAGGCAATGGTAAAAGATCATGCTAAAATGATTTGCATCTGTCTTTAGAAAACATTTCTGCACTCGCATATGAAAATGAATAGTGATATCCTGGGAATTTAGAACTTTCTTCTTTTAAAGTCTGTCACACTTCTATTTCACATCTTTTTCTAGAATACAGGCAGAAGTGCATCTCCTGTTTTTCTCATCCACATCCCCACTCAGCCTTTGAATAATTCTGAAAGCATGGTGAAATAAGATCTCCTCTTAGGGAAATCCAGATGCCGTATTTCTCAAAATACTGTTCTTAGCTCATGGGTTCAATGATTTTACCATTTATTAGATATTTCGCCAGCTTGCCAAGAATGGCTAGGGAGTCACCAATTTCCAGTCCTCCATAAAGCAGGTAAATCACATTTCCAATATACCAGTTCCTTGACCCTTCAGTCACTGTATTTAAAGCTTTCTTATAGGACAAAGGCAGATGATTACCAATGAAACAATCTACTTGGCACTAATTACTTAAAAGAAAGATTCTCTACTAAGGCAAATTTATTGTGGAACTGTCCATTTTAAAAGATATGATTAAAATATCTGACCAGCATTTCTCTACCTACTAGGCAGCAGGTATTTCTTGCTATCTACAGATATATAAGAAGTGGGCCACCTGACCCCCTTCCCTTAGAAAAAAGTATTGTATGGGCTAGATTAAATAAATATTATTAAATAAAATAAAACATGTAATGCTTAAAGGTGTTTTTTTTTAATGTTTCCTTTATTTTTGAGAGTGAGAGAGACAGAGTATGAGCAGGGGAGGGGCAGAGAGAGAAGGAGACAGAATCCACGAAGCAAGCTACAAGCTCTGAACTGTCAGCACAGAGCCCGACACGGGGCTCAAACCCGTGAACCACGAGATCATGACCCAAGCCGAAGTCGGAGGCTCAACTGACTGAGCCACCCATGCGCCCCTTAAAGATGCTTTTAAGTCAAAATATTAAGCACCTTCTTTTTAAAATGGCTTTGACCCATTTTGTTCTGGAATGAAATTCCTAATTCAAACTTTAATTGAAGGTGAGATATAATTTTAATGGCAGTTATCACACTAAATTTCTACCAAATGGCAAGGATAAAGAAAAACTATAAACAGAATAACAAAACATATTCATAGATTATGATCTGATATTGAGGAACTGAATTCCAAATGCTTTATTGTATTCTCATGTAGTGGTGGTTATAACACAGTGGTTATCAACACAGTAACACTTATTTATTGATAGTATTTGAGGAACTGGGTGGCCTCCAGTTAAATAAGTAAATCTATTTTAATTTTAAATAAAAACCCCACACAAGCATCTGCACTCCTGAATTCTGTGAGCACATTCTCCCTAGAAGGCTGGCCCTCTGTACCCCCACCAATGGCCAAGCCAGTGTGCAAGGGCCACTTACAAGGCTCAGGGAGCTTGTTTCTTGCTCTCTTGAGTGCTCTCTCTCACTCTCTCTAATCTATATATCTAATTTTTAAACTTTTGGTTCATCTTTCCAGTTGTTCACTGCCTCAATAAATAAATAGAAGTTTACCATATAATCATATTAAATAATAAAATCAACATATATATGTGGAATATTCTAGGAGTTAATACAATGCTATCTCTTATTCATCTATAAAAGGAGAAAAACATTCAAGGATTAACAATATATCTAATAGATGCCATTTTAAAAAGTTAAATGAGAGGCACCTGGGTGGCTCAGTCAGTTAAATGTCTCTCAATTTAGGCTCAGATCATGATCTCCCATGAGATAGAGCCCTGCACTGGGCTCTACAGAGCCTGCTTGGAATTCTTTCTCCCTCTCTCTCTGCCCCTCCCCCATTCATATGCACACACGCATGCCCGCACTCATTCACTCTCACACAAAATAAATAAATAAACATTTTTTAAAAATAATAAATAAACACTTAAAAAAAAGTTAAATGATATTCTAAAGCCACTGGTCTTCTAAATAAAAAGACTGAAGAATCTGGAATCCATAATCAAGTGACTCAAGAATCTGTTGTCACATTTACATGCTACTGTTGGTAGATGTTTTTTCAGGTAATAAAGTAACTAACTTATAAACAGTACCATTAACAAAACATTATGGACAAATTATTTCAGTTTGTTTAAAACACATAGGCTCTTTGTCTCACTGATTTTTTTTCACTCTCAGAGGCAGTGAGGGGGGAAAAAACTGGGTTCTGATGATTCCATTTCTGGTGACTAAATTTTAGACTGATGCCATATAGGTGGCACATATGGGTATTATTTATTTCATAATATGCCTGAATGTATTTCCAATTGTTTTGTCTATTCTTCTGCCACAGCTTCCAGAAAATACCATTCTGAAGTCCATATTCACAGAATCTTTGCAGTGAGGATTCCCAGGGAAGAACATTTATTCATGCACTGCTACTTGAGGTAACTCTTCCTCACTCTTCCCTCACTCTGGGGGAAGCATCTCCAGGAGGAAGCATCTCCAGGAAGACAGACGCCTGCTCAACCTGACTCCAAAAAGGTCAGTCAGAAAAAGCATGTATTTTTTATAAGCCAACTATACAAACCACAGAATGAATAACATAAAGGAAGACTAAAATATTAAGGAGCTAAGCATACAACTTTAAAAGTAAAAAAAAAAAAGAAAAGAAAAAAGAAAAGAAAAGAAAAGAAAAATCAAAAAAGAGAAGAAAAAGAAATAAGGATAAAAGAAATAAAGATAAAACCAGAAACTAATAAAACGAAAGGGTAACAACAGAGCAACAGAGAAGATCAATAAGCCTTGTTTAAAAAGATTATGAAACTGGGGTGCCAGGTGGCTCAGTCAGTTAAGCTTTTGACTTCAGCCCAGGTCATGATCTCGCAGTTTATGGGCTCAAGCCCCACACTGGGCTCTGTGCTGACAGCTCCCAGCCTGGAGCCTGCTTCAGATTCTGTGTCTCCCTCTCTCTCTGCCCCTCCGCTCTCGCACTCTGTCTCTCTCTCTCTCTCTAAAACAAGCAAACATAAAAAAAAAAAAAAGATTATGAAATTGATAAACCATGGCAAGCCTAATTTAGAAAAAAGAAAGGACAAATAAAAAATACTAGTAATGAAAAGAAGGACATAACTATATATGCGGTGGATTACAAAAAGGTGGGATGAACGTTATTTTAATAAATTTAAAAACTTAAGGAACAAAGCCCCAGAATCTCTATTGTACCATCTCTTATTAAAGTGTTATTTAGTAATTTAAATTCAGGCTCTGAATGAGTAAATTCAGGTTTTTGACTCAAAGGAATAAAACTAAAAATTTTACCTACGATATTTCATACTAAGTATTATGATTTATAAATACTGTAAATTTAAGAATGATGCCCACATCTTTTTAAAAAATTTATCTAATCCAGAGTTTTCTTCCAGTATTTCTATTTCACCTTTGGGATTATTTAATACAGGTATATAAATGTTGCCAGGTGATTATAATTTAATAACTTTCTAAAACTTAACTGAATGACCCTTGTACTTCCAAATTTAATATTAACTTTGAGCTGCCATATGACTGCCTTATTCCAGTCCCAGGTAAGTGCAAGAACAATAAACTCAAAGCATTATATAGCCAGGAGAGATTTCAACCCCACACTTTACAGATATGAAATCTAGACCTAGTGAGGTGAAGTAACTTCCCAGGTTGTCACATTAACTTTCTTTCCTCCAACACAGAAGGTCATGATAACTCAGCACTCGGTGGAACACATGATGCTGCCCCATTACCCTCACTATTAAGGTGATGGAAAGCCAGTGCTAAAACCCCAACGTGTGGCCCTCTGGGGCATACTATGTGGAATCAGCATAGTCACTAGCATTAAGGGGAGTTTTCACACATTATCTAAAAGACTACTTTCCGCACACACAAAAATTGCATTATTTTAACATGTCTCTTCTTTTATCTTCCTGGTTTAAATGCCTTGTTGATTGCAAAGTTCATGGTGACAATTTGCTCCTCCTTGTAATAAACTAGCACAAATCTTACAGTCTTAACTTTAGCCTCTCAGATTAAGGGTATGAGACTGTTGAACAGTCGTCCTTTGATTCTTCAGTTATACAAAAGTCATATAAAAAGTCAGATAGCAACACAAGCAGGTTAAAAGGAGAATAATCAGGCAATCATCTAAAGTCTTTTCTACATAATACTAAATTTTTTACAAGACATTTGAATGATTCACAGAATAAAAATCTGGCATTGTAGAATCAAAATATCAAGATGTAGTTTCCTCTTCTGCATAAATTTCCAAGATGACTGCTACAATGTCCCTCATGCTAGATGGTCTTTTTCCATGTGACCTTGCACTGTCCCATCAAAAAGTAGGGTCTCATTCCCCTCTCCCTGCATCTGGGCTGGCCAATGATTCACTTGTAACTAGAAGAATGCAACAGAAGTGACTCAGTGTGACCTCTGGGGCTAGGTCAAGAGGCCACGAAGGCTCCACCTGGTTCTCTTGGAAGGCTTATTCAACCACCTAAGACCATCACATTGGAAAGGCCACACACAGGCACTCGGCTGAGCCCAATTTTCCCATTACCCACACCAAGGTGCTCAATATGGGTGTGAGTAAGCCAACTAGGAAGGGGAGCCCCAACTGTTTGAATTACCCAGCCATTCAAGTCTTCCCAGTTGAGGCCCAGACATTGGTGAGCAAAGACAGACACCCTAGATGTGTCTTGCCCAAACTGCTGACCCAAAGAATCCATGATCATAATAAAAGGGTTACTGTTCATGCCACTAAGTTTAAGGCAGTTTGTTATACAGTTAGATATAGTAGATAACCACAAAAGCATGTTTGGGCCAAAAACACAACCAAAAAAACTAAAAATCTTGATTACTGCTGAGTATAGTTATAGGACTAATTCTTATATTTATTTGCTAGGTGGCCAGATAACAGAAGGTTAAAAAGACCCTTCAGACCTGACCCAACTGAAAGGAAGATCAATCCACTAGCACATGGAGGATGTATGTCCTTAACAAAATGGGACCGTATCCTATGCACATCCGCATTACGAAGGACAGAAAAGGGCTAAGTACCAGGAAAAGGCCAGGCCAGGGAAGGAAGAGCCTTTTATAGCATAGCTATCTCATTCTCCAGTCACTGCCAGGCAACCTACTAAGGAAACTATGAGTCTCCAAGGAGCTCATAAGACAAAGAACACAGGCAAGGGGAAGGAGGAGATAAAGAACACACAAGTTGCTCCTTTACCCTTTGAGGTACAGGATGACACATGGCTAATATCACAAAAGAGAGAAGAGGGCCTAAGATATAATTTACCATACAGACTTGAACACCAATGAGGAAAAATCAAGTATTTTAACTATCTTTATCTTTCATCCTTCAAAATTCTGTTGAAAACATATTTACATTTTAAGTCTCTTTAAGTAATTTGCATCAAAATAACTCCAACATTCATCATTAACAATTTGGGCTTCTCCTCTAAATAAAAAGATGATAGAGTTATATGAAGCACATTCATTTGATGCCATAATATCACTGAGTCTTTATACAGATGGTATTAATTTTCTTTAGACTGGATGCTCTTGGTGGTAAATTATTCCTGGAGTTTTGGTAGTAACAAATTTGAATCCCAAACTGCAGAATATATTTTTCCATGAGAAACAGTGCCAGGAAAGACACTTTCCCTCTTGACCATTTCTTCACCCCATGAACCATTTTATTTCCCTTCTTCAATACTTCAGTAAAGATACTTTGAGTAGACGTATGAATTTGTTCACTACAAAAACCCATTAGCTCCAGCAAAACCTGTGCAAGGGATATTACATTTTCTTGATCAAAACAGTGAAAAACAACCAGCTCAAAAGCAAAATATTTGGTTATTTGTTGTTTTAAAAAGCTGAATAATCTTTCATTCCATATTCTACATCCTTCCTCAGATTTGTCTATTCCCTAGTATGGCAGGTTTACTGAGTCAATTTGTACCTTGTTAATTCTGATGCTTTGCATCGTATTAAAGTAGGCTATGATCAGCAAAAATCAGCAACAACAAAAAACCTTTCGGTCAGATCAAAACAAGAAATGCTTTTCAAGATTATAGGCTCTTACTAAGCATGCTTTGAGTTAATTAAGTAAAAATAATGGAAACCTTGGCAGACTATTTTAGATGCCCATGAATTACTTCCTGAGGTATAACCAAGTTAGGCCTAGATTTTCTTCATGATATTTATTCCGTTCCATGTTTCTAAACGTAGACTGAATGGGGGATCCCTCTTTTTCTCTCTCATCTTTCCTCTTGCACAAAGCTGTGAGTGGGAGATGGGTGGACAATGGATGGCCACTGTCCTCTCCCTCCACCAAACCTGGCTTGACCCAAACAATGTAAAGATGACCTTTTTAAAAATAATCAAAGTTTCCCATAGTGCAAACGATGAATTTGAAAGGAAAAACAGCGTAAACAGAATAAATCAATAGAAATTTCCTAGTGACAGAGATGAAACACCACCTAAATAAGAAGAGGAAACAGTGATAAAATTTAAAGGAAAAATATTAGAGCAGCAAATAAACCTACCTATACAACCAGAGACTATATCTAAACAGGGAAGTTCCAGTGCCATAAAAACTCATGAACTATGGAGCACGGATGACTCTAACATGAAATATGTGGTGAAGAATTTCAGAGAATCTACCAGCAAATACATGCTGATTTTATGTTAGGTTTTGGCTAAATATCAGCACAAAGTGAGTGTGGATGTTAATACTGAGAGCTCTCACCTTAAAATAAAAAAGACAAGGTGAGAATAAATATGAAGATTTCAGTGAAGACTTAAGCACCTTCCAGGTCTTAAATCAAAAGCATTTAACTTCATAGAAGAATGTTCACTAATGTTATGCATTGTTTGGTTTATGTTAGTTTTTCCTTACCACATTATAAAAAAGTATGTTTTAATTGATTTATTCTAATATCTATTAATGCAGCTTTGTATGCAGATGAAATCTTTCTTTCCTAAATTGAAAGTGTTGTTTACGACTTTAAGTGATATTTTATGAATCTACCTTTCAATCTTTAAACCACACAGTCTCTTCAAATCCTATAACAATAAGATTCTCTAACAAACTCTATAAGAATTTTTAATCATTCATTTCTATTATAATGTAATTTCATAAAAACTAAGATTTCCTAAACTCTATTCAAAAAAATAAAGATATCTTATTTTTAATACCACAAATTCTAGACCAGTAAAATTGGACCACCAAGAGAAAAAAACTTGAAAATTAAAATTTAATTTATCTTGGAAGTACATTAATACTCTAATTAATAAGCTCAAAATTAAATTCAACATACTAAAATTAATGATGGGTGAACATAAGGAATATATCCTTTGAAAAACTATCTTTCTCCTAGATAATATTAATGTTTACGAAAATTTAATCAAACTAGTATGCTTCTCCCTAGTTTCTCTGCTCGCTGTTAAATATATTTCTCCATATACACACACAAAATACGCTTTATTATTCTCATGAAAAATTTACTGACTATATTAAAATTTGTTAGAGTTACCTTAATTTTCTCTCCAACTACTTTCTCCCAAACTCAAAACTAAAACAAAAAACTTCTCATAAGTACTATGTACACCAAAAGTTCCATACTAAGCTCGGTCGGTATAGCATACTGACTCTTGATCTTAGGGTCATGAGTTCAAGTCCCATGTTGGGTGTAGAGCTTACTTTAAAAATAGATAGATAGAGGGGCACCTGGGTGGTTCCATCAGTTAAGCGTCCGACTTGGGCTCAGGTCATGATCTTGCGGTTCGTGAGTTCAAGCCCCACATCGGGCTCTGTGCTGACAGCTCAGAGCCTGGAGCCTGCTTCAGATTCTGTGTCTCCCTTTCTCCCCGCCCCTCCCCCAGTTGTGCTCTGTCTTCTCTCTCTCTCTCAAAAATAAACATTAAAAAATATTTTTAATTAAAAACAAAAATAGATAGATGAAAAAAAAGTTCCACATAAAATTTAAGCACCCTATACAAAATGACTGAGTTTTGTTTTCTTTTGTTTTTTATCAATGCAATCATGAAAATGACTTCATGAAATCTAAATTATAAATATACAAATATATTTGTAATATTCCTCTTCTATAAGTAATTGGATTTAATTTCATGTTCTCAAAGCAAAGTCACTTTACATTTCTCAAAATCTTTTTTTTTTTAACGTTTATTTATTTTTGAGACAGAGAGAGACAGAGCATGAACGGGGAAGGGTCAGAGAGAGGGAGACACAGAATCCGAAACGGGCTCCAGGCTCTGAGCGGTCAGCACAGAGCCCAATGCAGGGCTCGAACCCACGGACCGTGAGATCATGACCTGAGCCGAAGTCGGCCGCTTAACTGACTGAGCCACCCAGGCGCCCCTACATTTCTCAAAATCTTTGACAAAATGTAAACATTTCCTTACAGCCAAATCTACAGTGACATTGCTTCAGGTAAACATAGAAGAAAGCAGTAAACCATTAAAATATTAATTTAATTGTTTACTAATCATAATAGAATCTCAGCAACATTCTGACAATATGATTTAAGAAAAACTTTACGCCACATCTCATACTAGGCAGTGATCCTATTTTCTGAATCAAGACATCTAGTAAGCCCACAGAAGAGTCTTATGATCTAAAGAATACAGCATACCTTATAATCAAATCAAGCACCCACGAGAAGGGCTGGGCTTGCTAAAGGAAAGGAAGAGCATTTCTAGAGTAGGGCACAACATACAAAACCACAGGGATGCCAGTAAGGATGGTAAAGTGACTGCGGTCTGCAAGGCCCAAGCTGGCTACAACAGGGATTGGCGAGAAGGAGGAAAGGATCCTAGACAGACATCAAGGAGAGATGGGAGGTATCCTGAAAACCAAGATGAAGGTCAGGGCTCCAGCCTAAAAGCAAAGATCATCATGGAACCGTTGAGCGAAAAAATGTTTAAAATAGTGTAATAATGGTATTAATCTGAAAACTATCCGAAAAGGATTGGGGGGCAAGGAAGAGGACGGGGCAAGGAGATCAATTATTGTAGTGTTCCAAGCATATGGTGACAAGAACCTGGTACGAGCATCAGACATGATGGGGCAGATGTGGGGGACAATGAGAACACACTCAGCTGGCAGGAGGAGGCGATCTTCAACACCAGTATCTCAAGAAAGGTTTTGTTTCTTTGGATGGTGGATTTGGTTTGGTGAGGAAGTACATTTTTATGGACCTAACTAGGATCTATGCCACAGTCATTGTATGTTAATATTTCTTCAGCAAGAAAGCAGAATAACTCAGCAGAGAGCACCTGCTTTCACAGTCAGGAGCCCACAAATCTATTTTTAGCTTTTTGAGCAATGTCGCTCATCACCTTATACAACCAAATAGGTCTCCGTTCCCTTCAAAGAAAAATTGTAGAGCAAACTGATATAACTCATGAAGTCGTATGGGGAAAAAACAAACTTGAATCTATGAAAACAAAGTGCTTGGGAATAAAACTACTCTACAAATGTTAAACCACTAGCAAGTCATATTTTCTAAATAATGCCAGATGACCTTCAATTTTACCAAACTGGTTGCATTTTGTGTTTTGATGAGAGCCCTGATGTCCAAACACACTAATACCAAAATTTACCATTTTACCTACTTGTGATCATCCTTCTATATCCATTTTTAGCTTCTAAGGTTGAAGATCAATCACAGTTGTGATACAATTTTGAAACACCATATGACTATTTTAAAAAAAACTGACAAGCAAAGTATTTCCATAAATTCAAAACCAAATCAAATATTAAAAACAAATCCGAAGCAGGTTTCAGGCTCAGAGCCTGATGCGAGGCGCGAACTCACAAACGGCGAGATCGTGACCTGAGCTGAAGTAGGGCGCCCAACTGACTGAGCCACCCAGGCGCCCCAAGAGTGTACATTTTAAGTTATCACCTCAAGAACTCAGCTCACATGCATCAATTTGGATAACAACTGTTTAAATTTATCAGACAAGAACATAAAAAGATCTCTTCGGTTGGTAAAATATTTCTACTTTTACCCAAGTTAAACAGATGGATAACCCAAGCCCAAGCCCTTCTAGATTACTCCTGGGACTCAGTGAGAACCATGTCTGCACTCTGGGATGTCATCATATATGTACCAAGATTACTTTTATAATTACTAGCATTACTTTTATAATATAACTAAGTACATTATATATATTTAAATATAACATAATATATATTAAGTTAATGTAGTTAAATATTATATTATATTATAAATATAATTATAATATAACTAAAAAAATAGGAAGAAGGCTGACACATAACCTTGTTTCAAATATCCAGCTAACTTAGATGCCACAATGCTTATCACACATTACCATAATTTTCCAATTTAGGCATTATCAGAAAATAAATCGATACACTATATATTTCCAGTGGTCTCTGCTACCATCACATTTTTATTAATTCCATCTTCATCTGAATAGGCATGCTATTTTAAAGACTAGCATCAAAAATGTATAACAAACCAAAACCTGGGATGCAGCCTCGATCCCCACCGCCTCCTCCCTGAGGCTACCTGCCTCAAAGACAGCCAAGTTGTTCACCCCACTAATAAGTTATGCAATGCCATCCACGGGTCTTAGCTCACACTATTCCCTTTGCCCGGAAGTTCACCAAGCAGTGGACGCCACTGGTGCCCTGCCCAAATCCCCCAACTGCTTTCAGAGTGTTGGTTGCTGAGACTTGCTTTAAGATAATACACAGTTATAAATAAACATAAAAAAAAATTTTTTTTTAAAAAGATAATACACGATGGGGACAAGTGGGTAGGACTACAGAGGAAACGAGATTGGCCATGAGCTGATAACTGCTGAAGCTAGATGATGAGGACATAAGGGTTTACTATACCATCCTATTTGTGTCTATTTTCCATAGAGAATAGAGACAGAATCCAGGAAATGGAGAGGGGAGTTAAATACACAATTAGAATGACAACCTGATAGTACCCACAAATTAGGTTTCACTTCTATTTGCTTAAAGATTATTTGGGATAAATTACTGGAATTAGTAGATATCACTAAAATGAAAGAAAAATGTAGTGAGGATTCAGTAAATGTGTTTTGAAATAAACTGAAATGAAATACACTGAAGTGAACTGACATTTCTTTTGTGGAGTCATGATAAAGGTAAGTAAATAGCCAGATTCCACCTGAAGGGCATGACTCCTTAAATGTTAAGTTTCTTCTCCTGTTATTCTGTAAGTGAGTACAAAAGCAGTCACTGATTCTTATGAAGGTTGTGTTTTCCATATATGTCTTCAATAAATTCTCACAAAAATCCAGTAAAGTCTATTCCGTTATTGTACCTATTTTAGAGAAGAGGAAACGAAGTTTAGTAGGTGACCCCACCCTAGATTCACACCAAGGCAGGTGACTCCAAAGCCTAAGCCACATACTACTCCTTCCGAAGCAGTGTTCTCTGGAACGGGTATCATCGGTGCCCTAATGCCTTGCCGTAGAGTTAACAAAGCAACAACATTTGGGCAAAACATCTTGAGAGTGACACACACTTCAAGCGCCTAATACTGTGTGTGGCTATTCCACCAATGGTATCACTGGGCTCCCTTTCTGGTAGTCACGGCTTTACATTAAGCTGTGCACTTCTTCTCCAGGATTCCCATGGTCCGTGACACAAATGTCAGGTTTGTCTGGTTAATACTCAGTCCCACGACGTTGTGTCTTTCCTAGGTGATAAATCTATGCAAACTAAACTCATTCTCTAGGCCCTTTTAAACACAATGACCAAATAAAGCAGCTATCTTTTTAGACTATCATGAAAGACACGAGAAAATTTAGTAATTTCTTTAAATTATTTTTATTTATTTTTAGAGAGAGAGAGACAGAGAGGGCAAGCGGAGGAGGGGCAGAGAGAGCAGGGGAGAGAGTGCAGAGCCTGATGTGGGGCTCAAACTCACGAACCATGAGATCATGACCTGAGCTGAAATCAAGAGTCAGACACTTCACCCAGGCACCCCGGAAAACTCTGTTGTAAACCAACAAATTTCTAAGGTATAATTGTTAGCAAACCCACAATTTCAAATTTCCTTTCATGAAACAGAGCTTAAACACATAAATAAAGAGAAAGATGATAAGGAACCAAAAACTAAACTAACATGGTCAAACTCATTTGTTGACAGATAACAGCATGTGAAAATAATTCATCTGAGTTACCAAAAAAAGGAAACAGGAATCAAAAGTTAAAAGGATGATCTCTTTCTTCAACTCTGTGACAGGAAAAAAAAGAAAAAAACACCCTGCAAGGCATCATCAGCCACCCCAAGCCTGCAACCACATGGCTGTATTTTAGACCGGGTGGAGCAGAGAGTAAATAAACACAGTTTCTATTTTGAGCATGCTTTCCCTGGCCACTCTGAAATTTCCAAGTCACAAATTATTGCCTGCTATCTTTTAAAGTAGATTTGTACTCAAAGAATTCATAAAAAAACACCTCAGATCAGGAAATGACATTATATAAGTTCCTAGGTAAAACTAATTTATTTGAGAAAATAATTTATTATGTAAAAACTATTATATAATCACGACATAAACTAGAAAGACTGCCTAAATATTCCCATTGCATATACTCAAAAGAGTACATCCTCTCAAATATAAATTACTGGTGTTAACAGAGTAAATTTTTCATTTTAAAACTCAAATTTTGTTAAAGTTTTGAAAATGAACTTATTTGCAAAAATTAACAGTACAATAAAATCTAAAATGAAGATACAATTTACATATTAACAAATTGCAAAGAATTGCAAAAATCTCTCCAAAATTTAAATTCGCAGTATGCTCAAAAACTCAACTTTACTCAAGAATAATAGATTGGAAATAAAAAGAACAACTATCTGTATGTTCCACTTCTTCATACATTTTAGAAAGAAAATGAGGGGATTGTCTACACACATCAGGCAGGGCCAAATTATCCACTGGACAGTAGACAAAATGTTTAAGGCCCACAATGTTTTTAGGGGCCCACAAAAATGTCTGAATTTCTTTTAAAATCAGAAGGAAAAAAAGAACTATCAGGGTGAATGTTTTACTATGTAATATTAATAATTTTGTCTTTACATCAGCATAGTTGTAATAATTTTATTTGATTTTTAAATAGAGGAAGGAGACCACAAAGAGAAAAGGGCCTAGGACCATGAAAGTCCATATGCAATGTTGCTAGATACATTCTTAACCCTTGAGCAACATGGGTTTGAACCGCACAAGCCCACTTATATGCAATTTTTTCAATACATAGAGTACTATAAACGTATTTTCTCTTCCTTATGATTTACGTAACATCTTTTCTCTAGCTTCCTTTATTATAATAGTACAGAATACATACAACATACAAAATATGTGTTAATCAACTGTTTATGTTATCAGTAAGACTTCTGGTCAACAGTAAGCTATTAGTAGTTAAGTTCTGGGGTGAGTCAAAAATTATACATGGATTTTTGACTGCACTGGAATCTGTGTCCCTAACCCCTGCATTGTTCAAGGGTCAACCGTAAGTCCTTCCTGTCCCAGAAGCCTCTCTGTGTAGATATGGATTATGCTTCTCAAAGTAGAAGATGGTTAGTGGTACCTTTGCTGGGCGTGGAGGGTGATGGGCACCTGTCAGCAACTACTCCATTTGTAGGGACCTCTTCCTTCCCATCACCTTCCTTCCTCCAGTTGCCCCTGAGGATGGGGCACAGAACTAATGGGATCCTGTATACTGTTAATATTCGGAGGATACTTAAACAGCAAGCTGGGGCTGCTACAATAGCACAGCTTTGTTCCAAATCAGTTGTTTGGTTGCTTTTTAAATTTCAGATGCTTTTGGAAATCTGACAAAAACTTCTCAGAAACGTACCCACCCAATTCTGCATGCAATTAATTCCATCACTGGAAACCCATTTCTCATACATAGAAGATTTAAAATTGTTGTAAATAATACTTTCACTCCCACTTTAAATGCAAAAATTAACTGGCTGCTTCTGAAAAAAAAAAAGAAAAGAAATCTAAATAGTGCAGATAAAACAAAAAGTACACCGGATATTACCAGAAAGTTGCACTTAGAGGGCAGCTACTTTGGTTTGATAGGAAGCTGACATTGGATCCTGGTCTTCCAACATTCAAGCAGCTTCGACTTCTAGTTTTTGTTTTAACGATGAAAGGCATGTAGTGCCGGGTGGAATCACAGCCCAACTTTGCCAGCAGACTGGCACAGGCATGAGCGATGAGTGTGAAAATCCCCCAGACCTCTTGCGGTTCCATCCACTTTTCATCACGGCCTGTGCCCACACACCCTGGGCCTTCTGGGACAAGGACGGCACTGCCGAGCCTATCTGTGCCACGAAGGGCGGTTCAGTACACATTTCAACACAAGGCTGCCAGAACCAAAATCACCTTCAAAGGTGTGCTGCTGTTGTTCTCAGAGTCTCCTGGCTTCTGCCCGCACAAAGGCTGCCACAGCTGTGTCACTGACTCTAGCGCACCGTTCAACTTGGTTTTCTGCTTCCACGCAGCACTTGCAGGACGGCAACTTGGAGCAAAGGCACTGCCAGCGTTTCAGCAGCATCCATCATAGTGATGGAAAAGCCTCGAACTGGAAGACAGACCTTACTCACATGTAGGGAGCCAGAAAACCACCAAATATGCTGACCCATCCTTAAGCTCCCCCCCCGAAAACGGGGTTTTCCCTTTCTGAAAACACGCATGCACACTCTCGCGCACAACTCTCCTCACATTTGTCCTCAGTGTTATTAACCAAATGCACTCCACGGTCTGCTCCCACTTTTTGTTAAGATCTCTCAAAAAGGGGAAGGAGTAAAAGTCACGGCCCCGGGCCTGGCCAAACCGACAGCTCTGTGTGCAGTCAGTGCAGCAACTGTTTTCAGGGGAGGATTACTGGCTGGCAGGCTTGACGACACTAAACAGGCACACGGAGAGCTACAGTGCTCACGACACATGGGACTTTTCAGCACAGAAGCAAAGCCAAATTAGCTGGCCCGTGTCCAGATGCTCCTTCTTTCACAGGATCAAGGTTTTCTTACCACCACAATCCTACACTTCAAGTATATCCGTGGCCACTGTACTTTCCAAAAAGACATCACGAAAGACGAATTCTTTGAAAATACATACACACACAACAACTGAAAAGCATCAGGTGGTTGAAATGCAGAAGGCCCAGGGGCTCGCCCAGCTGCAGGCTGAAGGGACCTGTCCTGCCAAGATCTGCTTTAAAATATCAGAAGAGACACAGGCAACTTGAGTGCATAGTGCCATGTCTACAATAGCGTTCTGCCTCTTCTGTACTCAGCCACAAAAGCAACCTGACACTTCCCCGAAGTAAAACTTCACCACCACCCTCCCCCGCTGGCGAGGCCTCCCCCACCTGGCCGTATGGTACTCGACTTGGCTGAGCCTTTGGAGCTCTGTCCTCTCACGCAGCTGCATCCCTGCAGCTGGGCATGCCAGGCTTTTGCGGGATCTATGTTTTCATTAACAAGGACCTGGCTATACAACCGGCTTAGGGGTTCCGTGTCTCACCAAATTCAGTGATGAAAGTAAAACTGAAGTGCTGGGGAACCAATGTACTTTGCTGCCCTTAGCATTTTCCAGTGTGAGACGAGACAGATGTCCATCGTCACAAGGCAAGAGAGGCCCGCTTTAGTGGCCATCAAAGGGGGACAAAACTAGTTCTGTAACGTGAGAGTCACTCCAGTGGCGACTTCCAGACCATACATAGCATCATTCTATCCCACTGGTACTCACCTGCAGCAAAGTCTTAGTAATATCTTGGAACACATACACACAAAAATCTTCACAGAAACTAATTTGAAAGCATCAGGAAAGAAATCAATGGGGAAAAAAAATCTTTAAAAAAGTGGGGGAGTGCCTGGGTGGCTCAGTCGGTTGAACATCTGACTCTTGATTTCAGTTCAGGTCATGATCTCACAGTTTGTGAGATCAAGCTCCGCGTTGGGACTCTGTGCTGACAGAACAGAGCCTGCTTGAGATTCTCAGTCTCCCTCTCTCTCTGCCTCTGCCCCAGTCACTCTCTCTCAAAAATAAGTAAACATTTTTAAAAACCTAAAAAAAAAAAAAAAAAAAAAAAAAAGGGAAGAAATCAATGGGAAAAAATTGCAAATCGTGAGTCCCAGAATAAGAATTGGTGTTCCAGTCTAAAGATGATTAGACTCTAAACTGAAACCTTAAAAGAAAATAAATTCTACATATGGATACCCTGTTTCAAAATGCTTAAAAACTGTCCCTCCCTGGCTCACAAATATGCCCATTCCTAACTTATAACACCTTTCCTATTAGAAACAAATGGTTCTGAGCCAGATACAACTTAAATTTTGCTTTGTAACTTTAAGTAAGTCAATTCATGGCAAGTAGGAAGAGACTCTCAAAATTTAATGGGGGTTGAGGGTAGAGGCAGAGAAGTACCTAGATCAGTTGTACAATTTCAACCAAGCCATTTTAGAATGCAAATTACAAAGTTATACTTACGAGTTAGATCATTTTAGTTCAGTTCAGCCCATGTTCTTGCCACAGAAATCATGCACTTACTTAAATTTTAATAGTAACATGTATTAGAACTGATCATTTCTTTAAAAAAAAAAACAAAAAGGTAAATGCAAGCATTTTTCTTGTGAGAGAAGAGCTTGCTATAATTTAAGCTTTCCAATCCCTTTAAAAAAAAAATACTCTTTAATCCAGACTGATTCTTTGACCATAAAGAAAGGTGGATGGATGATGGCACCATTTGCCACACTAAATAGCTCCACACAAGGACCAGGGAGGAGGGTGGGAGCGGGATAAGAAAAGGAAGTCGGGATCTGAACACACTGCAGTGAAGTGCGCTGAGTGAGCTGAACAGACAGATATATCTGGGGCTTCCAGGGCAAATCTGACTACAGACATCAATTGGAGACTCATCAGTGAATGCCTAGTTAACTGCAGCTACGGCTGTGGAAAAGTTGTCCAGGATGAGGCCTGAGATAAGGGAAGCAGGGCTGGTAACAGTATGGCATGGTGAGTCCTGATAACCTTCACCGGTGGCAGATGGTGGAGGAGTAAATGCAAGAAAAGGACACAGAGCAGATCACAGACACTTTTGCAAGACCCAGCTGAAGAGAGAACTGAAGAGTGAGGAGGGGAAGTTACTGCTACGTCCCTTGTTTAAGAACTCGAGCATGTATGCATGCTGACAGAGGAGACACGAGCACAGGAGGGAGAGAATGGGAGCTGGGGCACAGGGACAGCTGGGAAGGCAGGCAGGCAGCCCCCGACCATAACAGAGGGAAGACCGGTGAACAGCTCTTAAGGCAAAGGCTCAGGGGTTTCTCTGAGAAGCAGGAGATGAGACCATATGCTAAGGACGCTGGTGGGGAGGTGACAGGAGGGACAGCCTCAGATTTCCCTGCCAACAACTCTCCACTTGTGTGGGCACTGCCCACCGAGAGTCAGGGATGCAGACTTGGCCCAGAGAGTGGAGTCTCTCCCTCAGAGGAGGACAGTCTGTGACCTTCATAGGCACCAGCTCCACCCTGGGCCACATGACCGTGGGAATGGTACTGCCCCAGCACAGTTGGCACAACTCAGCCCCCACATTCTGAAGGGTCTCCAGCCACCCGGGAGCCACACCTTCCATGTAGCTTTTGAAAGCAACAGGTGGCCTCCAGAATGGCCTGGTGTGATACTGTTGCTCTCTTGGAATGACAAATAGCTCCAACCTGCTAAATAAATTTAGTGCAAAACGGTGATTTTTTTTAACTTCAAGGACACACAGATGCTCTGCCTTATCAGAAGAAGCAGTGAAGCAGTTAATTTTTCTAAGTAACAGTGGACCAGAGACAAATGTTCAAGGCACTGAACTTCTGAGCCCTCACAACAGAAAAAAAGTTCTGGTTTCTCAATCAGCCATACAGCTCAGCACTTCAAATAGGTGCTGCCCCAAGATTAGTTGCTGATGATACTGGGTTTCTATTTTTGTCTCTTGTTAGTTAAGTGGGTGAGGAATTAAGTGCCACCTTCCTGATTTATGTGAGTAAACTGTGTGAAGGTACTTGCGGCATGGAAAGAGAGTGAAAGGAGGGCCGGACGGCAGGCCAGGGGTTCTGGGGCCCACGGTCAGCCTTGCTAACGTCCTGTGCGACTGCATGTGACTTTGTACACATGAGCCCCCACATTTCTCCTGTAAAATGGGGGCCACCAAATGATGTCTACTGCACAAGATAGTTGCGAAAGGAAACTGAGCTGATGTTAAATGTGCCTCCTAGAGATTAAAGAACTATGCAAATATGAGGTGTTATTAACATACAAATGAATTTGCCCAGATTTTTTTTTCCTTTGGTTTATGAAGGTTTTCTTTTTTAAACCATCATTTTATGTTTTTAAAACATCTTGCTTTAGGGGTTTTAAACTTATTTCAAAACATCAGGTAATTATACTGATGAAATGAGCAGATCAACCAACATGTAGCTATATTTCAATTTATAGAAAATACGATAATATAAAGAGTTTAACTGATTTTCTTAGAAGTCAAAATATAAGATAGATATAAAGTTCAGATCCTCTGTCTTCAATTGGATACTCTCTATGAGGAAAAAATAAAGTGTAATTTGTAATTTTGCTAATGAAAGTATCATCTTTTCAAGTCCACTGAAAAATACTAAAAACACAGAAATAACTGTATTTAAGTTACTACTGCCTTAAGAGACTGCCTGAATTCTTCTCTCTGAATTTTCACCATCGTCCACAGTAATACGAAGGTGATTTTCTTTAGTATCACAGTCACTGCTACCTACTACACAGACCTTTTTGAAACTGAGATGAAGACTTCAAGGTCACTCTCCTGGTGGTGACTAAAATGATCCTGCCGGCCCACCAGCTCACAGAGCTGAGAAATAATAACAAGGATGGACTAGGGAGAATACACAGGCCTGGTGTTCAGTGTTGCCATTTAAAACAGTAAGCAAAGCAAAGTCAAAGAGTGAGCGAAATTAAAAATATGAAACCAAAACATGATATTCAAATAAGGTGGAACAGGGAGTATTGAAAACAACATTTTAAGTTACGGACGATAAGAGAAGGGGAAAAATTACAATATGACCTTTAAAATAGGATAGAGGTTTTGCTGGGGTTTTTGAGGGGAGGAGAGCAAGCAGTTTAATGGATTTATGAACAAACTTACAGGAACAGCATGGACCTTTCTCACGTGGAGAATCAAATCGACGGTAAAATGGCAGAAACTGAATCATTCAGATAACAGATTCTCCCCAGATCTATACAGGTTTTACTTACCACATCAGTCATGCAACAAGTACTTTTACCCAGGTGACCAAAAGACATGGAAGAAATCTGGCAGGCAAGAAGTCGCGTATTTCTACGGCAAATAGAGGAGAAAGCAGAGTCCTTTCAATGACACAGGGGCACAGACCCTAAATCAGAGCCCTTAACTCTGGACCGGCAGCCCCTGGTCTCTAAGGCCAGCTTCCTGACTGCTGGGGCTGGAGTCCGCATCTCGCATTTGAGCCTCTCCAGGAAAACTAGGGGAATCCAGCCTCCCAACCTACTTGAGGCTCTTCTCTTGTTGGTTTTAAACCTAACCCCAGGGGACCGCTCTATTTAGACAGCAGAAGAGCCTAAGGCTAGATTAGCTGTCCTCTCTACATATGAAATTAGCCTTCTTGCAAATGCAGTTGCTTGACTGTTCCTCTCACTCTCAAGATGCTCCCTCTTGTCCAGTTCTCACATCCACAAGCCAGGCTAACCTGTCTACTGTTCTCATTTGCGCAGGGGCCACAGCTCCATGACACGTCTTGGGGCCAAGCTTCAATTGACCACTCACGTGAATTAGCTCCTGGAGCTGTTTATGGAGGGCATCCCATTGACAACAATAGAGGCAGAGCACCCCAGAGCTGACCGTACCTTTCCTTACACCTCTGTTCTCCTCCCCATCACCTTTAAAACACAGCCTCCTGATAAATGTGCCCAAGTGTCCCTGGCACACCACTGGGTGCCACCAGTGGATTAAGGGCCCGCCGAGATACTGTTTCCAGCACCCACCCCACCCCCATTCCTACCTTCACATAGTTGGGTGGCACCTCTAGCCACAAGAGATCTCCTCCAACTTGCTGTGCAATGACATCTCTTCCTAGTTATAGCCTGGTGTGGAGCAGGCTGAAAGTGCTCTTTTGGAGCATGACTAATGGATCCAGGGGCCCCTGGTGTTCCGAGGAATAGTGGGCCCAGGAGCTGCCGAATTCTCTCCGGGGACAGGAGCTTTCTCACACCCTGTTATTGGGTGACATCTTCTAAGCCATCTTCCTCTTTTTTGCCTTGCTATCTGGTAACAATGAGGACAGCAGGATAAATGCAGGGGGTCAGGGCGCTGCCCCAGAAAGGACACTTTTCATCTACTTTGAAGTAAGGAGCCCAGCAGAGGCCCATATGCCCTGCTTCTCGCACTCTGTTTTACTGTCTTGTTTCCAGGCCCCTCGGGATAGCGTTCATCAATGGCAGCTATTCTTTGGGACAAAAGGGCTATTTAACTATTTAAAAATATTCTTCAACAATACTTTCTTCCCTAACAAAGATGGGTAAGAAGATCTGGCTAATTATGCCGTAGGAAAGAATTTTTTCCTTACAGATTCTTTGCTTGGTAAATATTACAGAGTACCAAATGTTCACAAAAAGATTATAGGCTTTCCCCCCAAAGAATGTTAAAGTTCATTTCTACTGTTCTTCCCATTTATAAAGAAGTAAATTAAACTGCTCCATCAAATTGTATGTGTTAATAAGCAGGCCCTCATCGTGATCAGGAGGCACCATAACACTCTTCTGCTGCCAGACTGTGGGTACTCCTCCCGCCTCCAGAGACTGGAGTCCCCAGAGACTCGGCCCTCGTACCAGACCTCTTCTGCAGCGCCTGCCCAGGAGGAGCAGACACAAGCTCCTCTGCCGGAAGATCCACCCATGCCAATGTGGAAGAGAAAAAAACCTGGCCTGAAAGAATAAATGTGAATGGTGATGATGTGCTAACAGAGCAACCAAGCTAAGGAGTAAAGTTACTTGGTGGGTACTCAAGGCCATAACTATGGGACACTGGATATTTTCGTGTTACCGCTTTGCAGCCAATAAAATATATTTTACAGATGCTCTGGGAGTTCAACGGCCATTCTTCTTAACCGCATGGGGCTGTGTGGTGAGAAAAATGCCACAGCATTCAGAAAGTAGACGTTCACCCAAAGGTCATGACATACCAGCCCAGACTGTCAGCCCGCCACAATGGGGGGTGCTGAAGCGTCACTGGATCGGTTCTCTTCCCCCCAGCGTAAATTACACGTACAAATAGATATCTGTCTCACAAGTGTCGATTTATCATCTTCTGCGAGTAAAAAGGATTTTTACCACGTTGCCACCTAAACACAAGATGAGGTGGTTAAAGGAAATGCAAAGACTCCTTTCAGCAAAATCTGAAATGTACAATCACCTATCTCTAGAAATAGTGCTCATGTCTCAGTCCAATTAATTCTTCCTAAAAAATATTCCCAGCGGGGAGGTTCTCCCTCCGCATGCAGAATGTCATAGGTGCGCCGATGTCCTTTGTCTTATGAGGGATAGAAGAGAGCCAAGAGATGGGTGAGGAAGCAGTGCTGCACAGTAATGATTAATCCAGGCAGATCAAGGCTCCGAATAACCAGCCCAGGCCTTTCGGGGGAACTGACACAACATACTCCTTTACTTGGATCAAAAATACATTCTTTTTTTTTTTTTTTTTTTTAATTTTTTTTAATGTTTTTTTTATTTATTTTTGAGACAGAGAGAGACAGAGCATGAACGGGGGAGGGTCAGAGAGAGAGGGAGACACAGAATCCGAAACAGGCTCCAGGCTCCGAGCTGTCAGCACAGAGCCCGACGCGGGGCTTGAACTCACAGACCGCGAGATCATGACCTGAGCCGAAGTCGGCCGCTTAACCGACTAAGCCACCCAGGCGCCCCAAAAATACATTCTTATGGTACAATCATGAGTACAGTGTAGACCATCATTTTTGTACTTGAAAATCTGTCTCTCCAGATTTGACTAAGGAGTTTTTCCCCTTCTTCGGTATTTTGTATCCCCTCAGAAAAAGGGCAGCTCAACTCCTTAGAGGAAAGCTCCTGTGAGATAGCTGAAGGTTTTGCCCTACCCCTGTCCCCCACCAACCACAGGATCACCACTAGCCTGTCACTGTGTAATCCTGGAGCTGCCTGTTCTCTCATATGTAACAGAGCTAAATGCAGTGAAGACCTAATATAGGAGAAAGCCTTCAGAGCCGTTCTTAACCCTAGCTATACCTTAAAATCTCCCAGGGCACTTTAGGAACCCCCCCCAAAGGTCTAATTTAATTGGACTTGAGTAGATCTACACATTATTAGTGTTAGAGATTAGATTTAATTCTGGTGTCCTAAAATGACCCATCTAAAGATTTGGTGTTTTCTCCACCAGGAAGAATTGTCAGATGGGACAAGATAAGTGTTCAGTAGAGCTAAAACCGTATGCTGACCGTCTGGGAGTCTAGGCATTCAGAGGTAATCAAACAACTCTCACTTTTGTCTTAAAGACCTGGATAACTGGTTTTTGTTTGCTAACTGCTTTTGAGACCAAAAAGCGCACTCTAGAAAACTGTCATGCAGAGAACAGGTGCTCCACAAATGAGTGGTTCTCAAAGTTTTGTATGAGTGGCACACTTTCGAATATTAAACCTTCTGAGCGCACCTGAACGGATTAAGATGCTCAACACGACACCAACAAGTCATGCATATCCCCAGCAAACACAGTAGCGTAAAACTGACTACAGTGACCAGGACACCCTTCGCCACGGAGTCACCTTCCCACCCAGGTCCCATGACCTATGTGCCCTCGATACAGTCCATGAAGAAACGGTCTTCACATTACTCCAGCAGGCTGCACCTCCCTCTACCTGCCCTCTGCGCCATCACTCAGCTCAGGACTCCGCCGGGTCCTACCACAGCACAAACGTTCCACTGCAGCTAAAAGACATTTCACGTATTGATCAACAGACAGCAGCACACTGTGAAAGGCACTGTCTGTCACCTACTGCAGAGTGGAGTAGCCAATAAAGCACCTGACTGTGATTAATTTTCACAATGGACTTGTTCAAATCAACTTATTTATTGAAGTATGATGTACCCCCAGAAATATCATGAGTGTATACAATTCAATGGATTCTTACGACATGCCCACTCTCAAAACCATCCCCAGATCCAGCAGCCAAAAATTACTGTCACCCAGCACCAAAATTATTATTGGTCCCCCCCCACCGTCCACCAGTCATTAGCCTCAAATGTAACCACTATTCTGATTTTTATCATCACAAATTAGTCTGCCTGTTTTTGCACTTATATAAATGGAATCATACGATATGTATTGCTTTACCTCTGGTGTCTTTCCCTGAACATTATGCTTGAGACACTGGCGTGGCACATGTAGCAGTTATCTGTTCATTTTGTTCTTTCTTTCTGTTTTTTTTCTTTATAGTATTCCATTATATGATATGCTATTTTACAAGATGGGCATTTTGAGTTTGGGGCTGTTACAGTTAATGCTGCTATATAAGCATTCTTGTACATATCTTTCAATCTAGTACATTTGGGTATATACCTTGCTATATAACTAGTAAGAAAGACAGTGTGGTATGAACAGAAGGATAGGCAAATAAACCGAAATAACAAAATAGACTCCAGAAACAGACTCTCACATACACAGCCTCTTGATTTATGACAAAGGGCCAATGCAATGCAGTGAGGTGAAATGATATTTTCTTTTTTAATTTTTTTTAATGTTTATTTATTTTAGAGACAGAGCATAAGTGGGGGGAGGGGCAGACAATAATAATTAATGACAATCTGAAACAGGCTGCAGGCTCTGAGCTGTCAGCACAGAGCCCGATGTGGGG
Source organism: Panthera onca (assembly GCF_046562875.1). Lineage (NCBI taxonomy): Eukaryota > Metazoa > Chordata > Mammalia > Carnivora > Felidae > Panthera > Panthera onca. Next base: position 134,087,842 of record NC_138347.1, on the reverse strand, counting down.
CTCGAACCCATGAACCATGAGATCATGACCTGAGCTGAAGTTGGACACTCAACCAACTGAGCCACCCAGGTGCCCCTGGAAATGATATTTTCAAATAAATGGTGCTGAATTAATTAAATGGATATTTATATGGAAAGAAAATCTTGACCCCTATCTCCCACCATACAGAAAAATAAATTCCAGATATATTGTAGATGTAGCTGTGAAAATAAAGGTTCTAGACATTAAATAAATGAATACCTACATGGTCTTAAGCTAAGTAAAGGTTTCTTAAACATGACACAAAAATAATAACCATAAAGGAAAATACTGATAAATTGGATTCACTAAAATTAAGAATTGTATTCAATAAAAAGACACCCTTTAAGACAGGAAAAATACAACTCACATACTAGAAGACATTTTAAATATACATATCATACAAAAGATATATCCAGAAAATGTAAAGAAGTCCTACAATGTTTTAAAAGAGAAAAGGCCAATTTTTTAAATGGGCATGTAACAAAGGAGAATATCCATATGATGAAGAAAACATATGAAAGGGTGTTCAACATCATTAATTATCAGGGAAATGCAACCTAAAAGCCACAGGAAGGTACTATTATATAACCAAACTAAGTGTTAAGAAAGCATTTAGAGCAACCAGAACCTGGTGGGTGAAAAATCACATAATAATATCTACTAAAGCTAAACGTACATATCCTATGTCACAGCGATTCTACTTTAAAAATTTTTTTAATATATAAAAAATTTACGGAAATATGTTTAGAGAAAGCCTTGAACAGATCTCTTTCAACAAACCATCAAAAACTCCAAAGATAAACACATCCTTAAAACTGGCATTGTATCAGGAATTCTATTAGTTCCAATATGAAACATCTGAATAATTCTTTAGATATTTATATGGACTATTAGCACAGATTGGTAGAAGTAAAAATCTAAGTTAATCACTGCATTTCCTTCAATAATAAACATTAAACCATATTAGCTATTTGAAAAATCACATCTACTATGCCCACAGGATATCAGAGCTCAGAAGGAAGATGAAAAATAAAAGATAGCAGGAAACCATATGGAGAGAGTCATATGGCTTGTGATTCTAATGGTAACTGCAAATGAGGTCACTTATCCCTCTGTGGCCACACTAATTGGTCAAGAGCAATAGAGGCTTCATCAGCAATCCTCATAAAAAAAGAGCCCACCCCTTTCTGGGCATTTTCAATTTAGAGAGCAACACCTGCTACCCGTCAGTCTCTCACAAGACAGGACTCGAGTCAACCTACCACTACATTATTTGATTTGCTCTTAATCGTTACTATTTATAAACAGAGTCTTCAGAGTATATGCATACACAAGTATAGCATGCGTACACATGCAGCTATCTATAGCAAAAAACAAATTCTCAAAAGTAGTGCTTGAAGACCACATCTTGTTCTATTAATACTCATATACTGCAGTATTACATAACAATTTTTTTTCCAATTGTGTTATGCTAATATGCAAATAAATGAACTCAACCATAGCCAGGAGCTAAATGTACTAATCAGTACGGCCTTGTGTATCTCTAACTACAAAAGAATTTTACATAATCTCTTTCCGTTCTAAATATCCCATGAATCTACATTATTAATTACTTTTAAATCCAGCTGCTTGGTTTCAGGCTATTAATATTTACAAATCAGTATATTTAGCCTGCTCCATGAAAATACCTGAATACCGATTTCCTAGTAATGTATTAATGCATTCTATAATCTCGTAATTATTTGACAATTCCAAAACAATAATAGGGATAGATACTATTAGAAGAAGCTCACCTAAAAACAAATTGTTACTAATTACTATCTGCTTTACCTTCCAGTACCCTAAAGAGTGAATAACTGTAAATCAGCATTTTGTTAAAAAAGAAACAACAAAGGAAAATGACTTCCCCAAGAAGTTTTCAAATCCATCAAAGAAGAGCAGAGAGGAAAAGGGCAAAATCCTGACTTTGTGGATGAGACAGAAATCTACAGCATGGTGGACAGGACTATCACTATGGCTTTTGTTGATTAGGCACATGTTGGCCTCATCCCAAGATTCAGCCACAAAAGGCCAAAATTTCCTAAAAATCACTCAGCTATTTTAGGACTGGTAGAAACTGCCACGATCAAGGAGTCAGAATGCCTTAGGCAAACAGGAGAAAAAAGGAAAAAGTCAAAGATACATTTCAGAAGATAAAGGAGAAAGTGGGTGACAAGTAGTTCAAAGTGCGGGCTTTCAAGTCAATTAAACCTGGTCTCATGTGGTCTTTGCCTCTTACAATTTCTGTGACCTTGCTTTGAAATTCCCAAACCTTGAGGAATGAGTTTCTTGTCTGTTAAAAGGAAATGATAAAGTCTCCTTGCAGGCTGTGGGAAGACTTGCATGAGATGATGCATACAAAGCACTTCTTAGGATCCCTTCTATACCCAATCCTTGAGTTGCAACAAAAGGTAGAATTTCTAACACTGTATGCAAAATATGCTGAGGGATTAAAGATCCTACTTCTACAAGTCTGCCTATTAGTATTCCATATTCTTTATGTATTTTCTTTTTTACTATTAATTCTGCAGCACTCCCAATGAATGTTTTTTGACAATCCAATATTAATGACAATAAAAAGTAATTCAGGTCCTTAAAAACAAGCTGAAATTAAGCAGAAACTATAAACATCACCTAAAGAAACCAAATACCAGAAAAGAGATTAAATGCTTTAACAAAAAGTAAGCTCTCTTGCCATGCTGTTTCAAGTTTGATAGCAGAACATAAATCAAAAGAAGTTTTCAAAGGTTTACTCTGATTTCAGGGACACAAAAGGGACAGATCATTTATAGTAACATCTTGCAGAACAATTGTTGAACAAACCAAATTTCTGGATCTAAATTAAATGAAGGTATTTCCTTCCATTTGATTGTTTCCAAAATCATGTATGTGAAATAAATTTCTTCTTTGAAGTACACAGTCCACTGAGTTTTATATTCTATCAAAACTAACTGGAGTTGGAGGAGGTCCAAGATGGCAGCTAGGAAGATTCTGAACCTACCTCTTCCACTTACACCAAATCTACAGCTATATATGGAATAATTCCTGCTGAAAAAGAACTGAAAACTTAGCTGAACAAACCCCTCCACAAAAAGGGATAAAAGAACCACATCAAGATGGGTAGAAGATACAGAAAGACAGAGTCTTGCCCAAAACTCCACCCCTAGCATAGCAAACCACAATGGGGCAGGGGGTGGAGGGGTGGTGAATCTCACAGGTCCAGAGACTTTCCCTAAGGAGTAAGAGCATCATTCCCCACATCAGGCACACCAAACCTTGCGACCTGCACCAGAAAGATGAGCCTTCCAAAATGTCTAGCTTTGAAAATAAGCAGGGCTTATATCCAAAGGATCCAAGGGGTCTATGGGAATCTGAGATACTCATCTTGAGTGGCTTATATATGGATTTGTTCATCCTAGGATCAGCACAAAGGCAGTAGTTTGAAAGGTAACTGGATAATACATGAAGGAGATTCATTTTCTAGTCATAAAACATCTGCCAGAGGGGCAGGAACCAGGTGGGGTTCTTTAGGGACAGAGGCACTGGTGAGCACCATTATTGCACTCTCCCTCTACCTTGCTAGCTCAGGTGGGTGTGCATGGATACAGCCTTGCTAAAGCTGCCAGTATGCCCCATCCCAATGCTCTTCTCCTATATCTCTAAAGCTGCCAGCATGCCCTGCCACAAGTACTCTTCCCCAATATCACTAAAGCCACACCTGAGCTGCACCCTCGGAACTCTCCCACTGCCTGATGAAGAGTTCAAAGCAATGGCCATGAAGATTGTCACCAAATTCAGAAGAATGAATACAATGAGAACTTCAACAAAAAAATAAAAAAAATACAAGAAAGTACCAAACAAAAGTCACAGAGCTAAAGAATGCAATAACTAAACTGAAAAAATACACAAGAGGAGTTTAACAGCAGACTAGATGAAGCAGAAGAATGAATCAGCAACCTGGAAAACAGGGCCATGGACCTCACTGAAACAAAGCCACAGAAAGAAAAAAATAATTCTAAAAAGTAAAGATAGCTTAAGGGATCAATGGAATAACATCAAGCAGAATAAAATTACATTATAGGGGTCAGAGGAGAAGAGAGAACAAGGCAGAAAACTTATTTGAAAAAATAAAGGTTGAAAACTTCCCTAACCTGAGGAAGGAAAGAGAAATCCAGATTCAGAAAACACAGAGAGTTCTGAATAAGATAAACCCAAAGACATTCACACCAAGAAATATAATTAAAATGTCAAAAGCAAAAGATAGAGAATCTTAAAAGCAGCAAGAGAAAAGCAACTTTTAGATACAATGGAATCTCCATAAGACTATCTGCTGATTTTCAACAGAAACTTTTCAGGCTAGAAGCAAGTGACATGACATATTCAAAATGCTAAAAGAAAAAAACTTCCAGCCAAGAATACTCTACCAGCAAGATCATCATCCAGAATTGAAGGGAAAATAAAGAGTTTCCTAGATAAGCAAAAGCTAAAGGAGTTCATCACCACTAAACTGGCCTTAAAAGAAATGTTAAAGTGACTTCTTTAACATGAAAAGTCAACAACTAATAACAAGAAAACATAAAAGTAAAAATTTCACAGGTAAAGAAAAATATATAGTAAAAGTAGTGGATTGACGGGGCACCTGGGCAGCTCAGTTGGTTGAGAGTCCGACTCCAGCTCAGGTCATGATCTCACAGTACATGAGTTCAAGCCCCACACTGGGCTTGCCACTGTCAGTGAAGAGCCCACTTAGGATCCTCTGTCCCCCTCCCCCACCACCCCTGCACCCCTCCCCTGCTCACACACACACTCTCTCTCAAAAATAAATAAATATTAAAAAAAAAAGTAGATTAGTCACTTACAAAGCTAGAATGAAGGTTAAAAGACAAAAGTAGTAAAATTAACTATAATTAGTTAAGGGAAACACAAAATACAAAGATATAAAATATGGCATCAAAAACATAAAACATGGGAAGCCAGAGTAAAAAATGTAGAGTTTAGAATGTGTTAAAATTTAAGTTGCCATCAATTTAAAATAGATTGCTTTATAGGCTGTTATAAGTGAACCTCATGGTAATCACAAAGCAAAATTCTATACTAGATAGGTAAAAGATAATGAGAAAGCAATCTAAACATAACACTAAGGAAAGGCATCAAACCACACAGGAAGAGAACAAAAGAAGAAAGAAACAGACAGGATCTCAAAAACAGCCAGAAAACAATAATGCAATGGCAATTAGTACATACCTATTAAGAATTACTTCAAATGTAAATGGACTACATTCTCCTATCAAAAGACAGAGTGGCAGAATGGATTTAAAAAAAAAAGATTCATCCATATGTTGCCTATAAGAAACTTAGTTCAGATCTAAGAACACACACACCAAAAATAGATAGAAAAAGATCTTCCACATAAATGAAAAAAAGAAAACTGATGCAGCTATACTTATATCAGACAAAATAGACTTTTAAACAAAGAATAGCATAAAAGACAAAAAAAAGTAGGGGTACATTACATAATGATAAATGTACCAACGCAACAAAAGGATTTGTAAATATTAATGCACACAAAATAGAAGCACCCAAATATATAAAGCAAATATTAACAGAACTAAAGGGAGAAATTGACAGCAATACAATAATAATAATAATAATAATAATAATAATAGTACAATACAATAATAGGACTTTAATATACCATTTACATCAATGGATAGATCATCCAGACAGAAAATCAATAAGGAGACCCTGGCCTTACACAACACTTTAGACCAGATGGATAATAGATTTTAGATGGATAGACCAGATGGATATAGAGATGTATTAATTGATACATGCAAAACATTCCATCCAAAAGCAGCAGGATACACATTCTTCTCAAGTTTACATGGAACACTCCCCATGATAGATCATGTGTTAGGCCACAAAACATCACAATAAATTTTAGAAGACTGAAATCACAGCAAGCATCTTCTCTGACCACAATTATATGAAATTAGAAATCAATTACAAGGAAAAAACTGAAAAAATCATAAATATATATTAAACAGCATGCTTTGAACAACCAATGAGTCAACAAAGAAATCAAAGGAGAAATCAAAAGAAACCTTAAGACAAACGAAAATGTAAATACAATAATCCAAAAAATCTATGGGATGCAGCAAAAAATAGTTCTAAGAGGGAAGTTGGTAGTGATACAGGCCTACCTCAGGAAACATGAAAAATCTCAAATAAATAATCCAACTTTACACCAAAGGAACTAGAAAAAGAAGAACAAAATTAAGCCTAAAGTTAGTAGAAGGAAGGAAATAATAAAGATCAGAGCAGAAATAAATGAAATAGAAACCAAAAAAAAAAAAAAAATTAGAAATTATCAATGAAACTAAGAGGTGGTTCTTTGAAAAGATAAACAAAATTGACAAATCTTTAGCCAGAATCACAAAGAAAAAAAGACAAAAGACTCAAATAAATCAGAAATGAAAAAGGAGTATATGGGTAGCTCAGTTGGCTAAGCGTCTGACTCTCGGTTTCAGCTCAAATCATGATCCCAGGGTCATGACATCAAGCCCCATGTCAGGCCTTGTGATGAGCATGGAGCCTGCTTAAGATTCTCTCTCTCCCTGTGCCCCTCTCCCCTGCTTGCACTATCTCTCTAAAAATATGAATGAATGAATTAATGAGTGAACAAGAGAAATGAAAAAGTAGTTACGACAGATACTGTAGAAATACAAAGCACCATAAGAGACTATTATAAATAATTACACACCAACAAATTGTTGAACTGTTGACAACTCTGGGAGATATGGATAAATTCCTAGAAACAGTCAATCTTTCAAGATTGAATCATGAAGAAATAGAAAATCTGAATAGACCAATGCTTCCAAACTCATTTTATGAGACCAGCATTACCCTGATACCAAAACCTAATGAGCACCACAAGAAATTACAGGCCAATATCCCCGATGAACAGAGAGACAAAAATGCTCAACAAAATATTAGCAAACCAAATTCAAGAATATATTAAAAGGATTATACACCATCATCAAGTGAGATTTATTCCAGGATGCAAGGATAATTCAACAGTCACAAATCAATCAACATGATACTCCACATTTAAAAAATGAAGGAGAAAAATTATATGATCATCTTAATAAATGCAGAAAAGTATTTGACAAAATTCAACATCCATTTATGAAAAAAAAAAAAAACTCAAGTTGGTATAGATGTAATGTATACCTCAACATGATAAAGGCTATTTATGACAAACCCACAGCTAAACTCATCCTCAACAGTTTTTCTGCTAAGCTTTTCTGCTAAGATCAGGAACCCACTCTTGCCACTTCTATTCAACACAGTATTGAAAATTCTAGTCAGAGCAAGTAGACAAGAAAAAGAAAGAAAGAGTATCCAAATTATAACTGTCACTATGTGCAGATGACATGAAGACTTCACTGAAAAATTGTTAGAATAAATGAATTCAGTAAAGTTGCAGGATACAAAATCAATATACAGAAATCCATTAAATTTCTATATACTAATAACGAAGTACCGAAAAGATATTTTTTTTAAAAAATCCCATTTACAATTGCATCAAAAAGAATAAAACTTAACCAAATAAACTTAACCAAGGAAGTGAAAATACTGTACACTGAAAACTATAAGACACTGAAGAAAGAAATTGAAAGACACAAATAAATGGAAAAATATTCTATGCTCATGGATTGGAAGAATTAATATTATTAAAATGTCTATACTACCCAGGGTGCCTGGGCAGCTCAGTCAGTTAAACGTCAGACTCTTGATTTCTGCTGAGGTCATGATCTCACGGTCTGTGAGACTGAGCTCCACATTGGGCTCTGCGCTGACAGCAAGGAGCCTGCTTGCGATTCTCTCTCTCCCTTTCTCTGCCCCTCTCCCATTCATGCTCGCTCGCTCTCTCTCTCTCAATATAAATAAAATTTTTAAAAAACTAAAAAATTTTTACAAAAATGTCCATACTACCCAAAGCATTCTACAGATTTAATGTTATCACTATCAAAATTGCAATGGCATTTTTCACAGAACTAGAACAAGTAATTCTAAAATCTGTATGAAACCACAAGAGACCCCAAATGGCCAAGGCAAACTTGAGAAAGAACAAAGCTAGAGGTATCACACTCCCTGATTTCAAACTATACTATAAAGCTATAATAATCAAAAGAGTATGGTACTGGCACAAAAACAAACACACAGATCAAAAGAACAGAATAGAGAGCCCAGAAATAAAGCCACACTTATATGGTCAATTAGTACAGGTAAAAGGAGTCAAGAATATACAACGGGGAAAGGACAGTCTTTTCAATAAATGGTGTTGGGAAAAGTGGACAGCCACATGCAGAAGAATGAAACTAGGCCACTATCTTATACCATACACAAAAATTACACCCAAAATGGACTAAAGACTTCAATTAAGACCTGAAAGCATAAAACTCCTAGAAGAAAACACAGGCAATATGCTCTGTGACACTGGTATTGGTGTTAATTTTTTTATCTGACTCCAAAAGCAAAGGCAACAAAAACAAAAATAAACAAATGGGACTACATCAAACTCAAATGCTTGTACACAGTGAAGGAAAGCATCAACAAAATGAAAAGGCAACCTAGTGAATAGTAGAAAATATTTCCAAATGATCTGATAAGGTGTTAATATTTTTTTTTAATATTTTTTAACATTTAGTTTTTATTTTTGAGAGACAGAGAGATAGAGAATGAGTGGGGGAGGGGCAGAGAGAGGGAAACAGAATCTGAAGCAGGCTCCAGGTTCCAAGCTGTCAGCACAGAGCCTGACGCGGAGCTCAAACTCACAGACCGCAAGACCATGACATGAGCCGAAGTCAGATGCTTAACCGACTGAGCCACCCAGGTGCCCCAGGGGTTAATATCTTAAATACATTTTTTAAAACCCTTATATAATCAATAGGAAAAAACACCAACAACAAAACAGTCCAAATAAAAAGTGGGCAGAGGATTAAATAGACATTTTTCCAAAGAAGACATACAGATGGCCAACAGACACATGAAAAGATGTTCAATATCACTAGTTATCAGGAAAATGTAAATCAAAACCACAATGAGACAGGACCTCATACCTGTTAGAATGGCTATCATCAAAAAGATAAGAAATAACACGTGCTGTAGAGAACGCGGAGAAAAGGGAACCCTTGTACACTGTTGGTGGGAATATAAATTGGTGCAGCCTTATGGAAAAGAATATGGAGGTTCCTCAAAAAAAATTAAAAACAGAACTACCATATGATTCAGTAATGCTACTTCTGGGCATTTATCCAAAGAAAACAAAAACACTAACTTGAAAAGATATATGTACTCCTATGTTCAATGCACCATCACTTAGAATAGCCAAGATCTGGAAACAACTAAATGTCCACTGACAGATGAATGGATAAAGAAGATGCTGTTTATACAATGGAACTCTATGCATCCATAAAAAGAATGAAATCTTGCCATTTGTGACAACCTGAACCGACCTTGAATTATGCTTATTTATTATTTATTTATTATTTATTTATTTATTTATATAAATAACATACATAATATACAAATATATATAATATATATAAACTTATATATTTATATATTTATGTATATATTTTATATTTTTTATATATGAATTTATATATAGATATATAAATATATACATAAATAATATATATAATAAATTTATATAAATCATTTATTTATTATTTATTATTAAATGAAATAAGTCAGAGAAAGACAAATGACTACTAGAGAATTTCACTTATATGTGGAATTCAAAAAGCAAAAGAACAAACATTACAAAACAAAGCTTCCAGATATGGAGAACAGACTGGTGGCTATCAGAAGGGAACAGGCTTGGGGCACCTGGGTGGCTCAGTCGGTTAAGCATCCAACTTCGGCTCAGGTCATGATCTCACAGCTCTTGAGTTCAAGCCCCACATCGGGCACTGTGCTGACAGCTCGGATCCTGGAGCCTACTTCGGATTCTGTGTCTCCCTCTCTCTCTGCCCCTCCCCTGCTCACGCTCTGTCTTTCTCTCTCTCTCAAAAATAAATAAACATGAAAAAATTATTAAAAAAGAAAAAGAAGGGAACAGGCTTAGGGGGAGGGGCGACACGGGTGAAGGGGACCCACTGTATAGCAATGACTGGCAACGAGACTTATTGTGATGATCACTTTGTAGTGCATGCAGACATCAAACTATTATGATGTACACCTGGCACTAATATAAGGTTTATACCAATGTTACCTCAATTAAGAAAAAACAGTTGAAGTCTAAATAATATCTTCTTTGAACCCCTAAGGTAAGTTACATCATCCATGTCTATTTATTCATCCACTCACACATTTATTCAACAAGTATATGCTTAAAAACATGCTTCCCACAAGACATTAAACTAGGTGTTTTCGCAACCTCTTGGTGAGTAAGATCAAGTTACCTGAGAGGCAGAAAGAAACAGGGCTGTATAGAGATACAGAGTGGTGGCTGGAAGGCAGAGAAAGGAACAATTCATTGCAAGAAGTGATTATCTGAGGAAGACCTTGAAGATGACAGAGAGGAGGGAGGCACACGGGCTGAGAAAAGAGAGGTGTAAATCTGAAGGCTAAGTTGGGCATGGAGAGCAGTCACAGGGGCCTTGTGATCAGTAGCAGATCAGTAGGGTGACCACATTATTTATCATCCAAACCGGGATGCCTCTGAGAAGAAAAGGAGGCACTCTTAATAATTTTGCCAGGACAAAAGGTGTAAATCCGGACTGTCCTGGGCAAATCAAGACGTATGGGTGCTTGGCTCAATGAAAGTGATGTTCAGTACCGTCTGATCACTTAGCTGGGGTGACTGAGGTGCACGCACAGTTGTACTGAGGCACCTGACTTAGAAAGGCACCAAAACAAATCGTTTTTGAAAGCAACTTTAGAATATGTCTGAGAAACTTCGCTGGGTACATTCTGCATATTTCAAAAGACAAGACTCCCAAAACGGGCATGGCAAATCTCCAACTCAAATGGAGCTAAGTGAGTTTGCTCATCTCAGGATAAACTCCAAGTAAGAGAAACTAAAAATCACAAAAACAAACATAGTAGGTACTGTTTATGGAGTGTTTCTTAGGCACCATACTCTGCTCTGAGTATTTCACACACACATCATCTCATTTCATCTTTACCCCAACACTATGAGGGGGGATTTAATTTTTTCCACTTTAGAGACTATGTAACTGGACATACAGACTTAAATATCTTGCCCAAGGCCACACAGAAAGGAAGCAAGGGAGCCAGAGTCCGATCCAAGCACCTCACTCCACACCCTCTATTTTTCTCGCCACTATTCTGCCTCCTGAATAACCCAGACGTGCAGCACGTGACCTGAGCGCAGCCCAGCTGAGAATATCAGCTAGAACACGGTTTACCTAACTGCCCCTGCCAAGTGACCAAGAACTGGTGGCCAGCAGTGCCCAGCCACCTGCCCTTCTCGACTACTTGGAACTAGGCAGTTGGCAAGTGTCCTGCCAGCAGCCTGGACCACTCACATAATTGTCACGAAAGCTCAGTGTGATTAATTATATGCTTTGAGCACTCTAAAGCTATGCAATTATTCTGACATGAATAAAATACGTACTCCTGAAACTTCCCTGGTGGCTTAGCATTTGTTTGAGCCACAACCAAGTACTCTTATGCCCAGCACAACCCTCTAGATCCACCACAATTATCAGTAGAAAAAAGCTGGTCAGGCAGCTTGCAAACACACAGTTTCTGGTAAACTGGTAAAAATAATCTGAATATCCCTTGCACTACAGAATCCCATTGATATAAAATAAAAAAGGTAACCAAACTAATTTAGAGGTCTCGTAGATGACAGCCAGAACTTCATATTAATAAGAAACAGAGCATCTATTCTTGAATATCTATGTATGAAATAAAGTCTGGGGAGAAAATATGAATGTTCATACTTCATTTATGTCTGCATTTAGGCTGTAGATAACACTGCCCTGTTTTGTTGAATAATGAGGAATCGGTAACTTAAGTATTTAAAAAAAGAAAAAAAAGAATAGTTTAGCACCCTTGCAGAAGACACAGAACTATAAAAGGAACTGAACAGATTCTGGGAGACAGCATTCTAAGAAAATGACTTGAGTGACCAAGATCAGCAATTAAAAAAATAAAATAAACAATTTCCTGTCAGTTGACTATTTGGATTTGGTGAAGGAAAACAACAACAACAACAACAACAACAACACAGATCAAACAACTGTTTGGAGGAGAGGCTGGAAAACAAGAAAGGGGGCAAGTAATTTTGGGGGCATGAAAATTAATACCCTCTGATTACTCCTGAAAAGCGAACTCTGAATTGTGACAAAAGCTCTTTGAGTGGGCTGAGACAAGCAGCCACGCCCTGGCCTTTCAACAGTTATCCTGTGTGGCCCAAAATGCATTAGTACAAAGTGAAGTGCAGAGTGGCTGACTGGACATTACATTTTTCTGACTTAAATGATCCAGTCTGCCTATCTATTCAGACAAACTCACTTTATGATCCAGTTACTGTTTGTTTAATATTTATGACATGCCCATAAGTTGGCTGGGCATGCAGTTGTCTCTCCCTTCCCTCCACTCAAAGCAAAGAAACAAACAAATAAACAAACAAAACCCAAAAAAATCTAAAAACCGAAAAATCTAAAGCCAAATGCAGATATTTTTAAGATCTAATTCAAGAAACGGTTATTGAGTACCTGTTATCCTTGCATAACTGATAAATACAGCCCGGCTTTTGCCTGCAAAAAGTCTAGTTTATTTAAACCATAGGCCAATATAATATCCATATGCACATTTTTTTTAATTTTGTTTAAACATATATATATATAATAAATGCGAACGTCTGCTTCTTCCCCACCTTGGGGTGCTCAGCATCAAGACACAAGAATATACGTGTTGGTATAAAGGCAGGAAAAAGGCTTCCCCTACACACGATGATACTGTGATAATGACATAATGATACTAAGAAAACTATGAGCTGCTACCTTGGACAAGATCAAACCACTGTCCCAAAGAAGGTGGAGGCTCTGATCAAGCAGCCACAACAGGTAACTACAGCTGTCTGGCTATATTATCCCTCAACTTCTGCCAGCAGGAATAGTCTTTTGGTTCCCTCCAATATCCCCTACATTTAGAGGGAAAAATTGAAGCCAGCATTCCAAACCACCAGTGCTACCTTAATTATACAGAAAATTTAAAACTGTCAGTGTAATCTGGGGGGCAGTAGAGTGCAGCCATACCAAAATGGGGTAAACCAGCTCTGGCACGTTAGGCAAGTGGTTAACCTCTCTGAACTCTGGGTTTTCTTCAGCCTCCGTGGCAGGGGCAGGACCATGTCACAGAATTATATTAAGTACTTTCCACGTGTTTGCACATAGTGTTTAATAAGTAGCACGTGGGGCGCCTGGGTGGCTCAGTCGGTTAAGCGTCCGACTTCGGCTCAGGTCATGATCTCGCGGTCCGTGAGTTCAAGCCCCGCGTCAGGCTCTGTGCTGACAGCTCAGAGCCTGGAGCCTGTTTCAGATTCTGTGTCTCCCTCTCTCTCTGACCTTCCCCCACTCATGCTCTGTCTCTGTCTCAAAAATGAATAAACGTTAAAAAAAAAATTAAAAAAAAAATAAAATAAGTAGCAAGTGCTATTATTACTTTTAGCTACCAAAATCATGCAATGGCTATATTTCCTATTTATTAAAACGTACCCAAGATCAGTGGTTGCCACAGCCCAGGCACGGGAAGGGGGGAAGTCACAAAGGGACCAGGAGAATTTTTGGAGGGCAATGGAATTTTTTATTGTGGTAGTGGTTAGATGAATGTGTGTTTTTGTCAATCTCATAGAACTGGACGCCAACAAGAGTGAATTTTACTTTATGCAAATTATATCACCTTTTTAATATTCAATTATAATATTCAATTATATATACCAACTATAATATTCAATCGGTTTTAATTAAAATAAGCCATCTAAACTAATGGGCACTTTAACTTCATTTCTTGCTAAAATGAAAAAGAAATCTAAGGCCTAAATGCTACTTCACATTTTTAGACCAAGTCTTTGAGTTAAAGGATGGAGGTATTTGTAAAAAATAGATGTCGCCTAAACAACTGACCAAATTAGCTGTTTCAAAAGAAGGTGTAGATTGTACTGAATGGTGTGATGAAATGAAATATGGAAAGAGAAAATGAAAGTGATGTTTTCGTTTACTAGATTACTTAAGATGACAAACATAATGGCTCCTTCCCTAAAACTTTGGTAATGGGCCTTTGTAAATAATCTAAAAAGGGTAATATTATTTCCACTAAACTAAGGAAAAGCAGAGAAGTCTGGTGATGAGTTCCATGATTATTTCTCTTCTCAATGTATTTGTAAAAGATTCCATAAGGCTGCTCACTCTGAGTCTTCATCAGCACTGTAGCCATAACCAAGGAGCTTTTAGTATAGATCTGTGCATCTATTTTGGCAGAAAATGTAGTTTTACAACAATTTTTTACTCAACACCATATTTACAAAACAGATGGAGTTCCAAAGAAGTGATTTTAAATGAGAAATATAATTCTGGTCAGCCCACAGTGTATCTCTGCATATGTCCTGCATCTCAGCAATAATACCCTTTCTGTGCCCACTGCTTATCACATCCAGGCTGTTATTTCCCCCTCTGACTTGGGGATCCCCATACAAGAGGAATGTCAGGAGGGTAATGAAGATGAAAGCTAGGAAAAAGGTATAGCTCACAAGCCCAACGTTTCAACTAAAGCAACCCCATAAATACTGGCCTCTGTGCCTCAGCCAGCAACTCCCTGCCATGACCTCAAGTCCCCGATTATCACCTTGCTTACCCATCTACTCCCGCCCCAATCTTTTCATCACCTGACTGAACTCATCCCTTATATTCAAAAAGAACATAAAGAAACTACTGAAGAGGTGTCGCTATTGCTTTTTGACATGAGCTTCTACTAAGTTCTTCTACTGTTTTTTAACAAAGGTGAAATAATTTCTGCCATTCATATGACAAAAATGTCTGTGCACTATTCATTGCAAATATTTATGAAATTTGATGTTAAAGAATATTAGACAATATTAGAATATTGTCTTGATACTGTTATGTCTGCAGAAAATACCACACTAAGTTTCTAAAATCTTGATCCTTCAAGGCACCAATTCAAGGGGAAATATACCAAGTAGTTACCGACTTAAATATAGCATACCGCTTTCCTATAACCCAGGCTTGATCAACTTTCAACACTATTTCCATAGTTTCAAAGTGTGTTTAAGAACATGCACATTGACAAAGAGGAAAGAAAAAGGAGTAAATCAAGTCATCTTAGGAGGTGTAAGTAAATGAACAAGATATGAGACTAGTAAACACCAAACCACCAATTTCAGAAATTAACAGAACTTAGAATAAACATGTACTTTCTTATCATTCCTCCATTCATTCAGGAAACAATCTATTGAATCCCTAATATGTTCCTGGCAATATGTATCCAGGGATACAACTCTGAACAAGAAACCAATTGCCTTCATTAGAAAAAAGAAAAATGACAAAGATATCTTTCAAAGTTTCAAAACTCAAAAACCAGTGATTGCTGAATAATTAATGATTTCCCCATGTGCTTCTAGAATCTTCAATGAAGAAATGATATCTACCGACAAGTTCTCAATTCCACATATCAGAAATATTGGCAAATCATCCTTCGTCCTATTCTGAATATAAAATTAAAATAGCTGTTTTAAATAAGTTACACTGTGAATCCCACTATGGACACCAATAAAGCTTGATTTTTCTTTTTAAAGTACAAAAACAGGCTCTCCAACAAATTAAATAAGAAGAATTAAAATTAAGTAGGTTGGTATCTTCTCTGGAATTTTACCTCAAATTTCATTAAAACCGCAATGCAATATCACTACAAATATCTGGTAACCAATAAAAACAGAGTTGACACATAACTCTGTTCATAGGATTGATGATCATGCATAGTTGAAAGCAACTTCCATGGAAACAGAAGCTACACAGCAAAAGAAAATGTAAGTCACATTTTAAAAGCCAAGTATGCAGCAAAAATATGTTACTTTCCTTAAATTCTCAATGCCTACTGCAGGTAGTTAACACACTTGATCTTTAAGCCCTTCACTTGTGCCCTTGCCCAGACATAAACTGTACAAACAGATGACAAAGCGAAAAGCAGTTTCACAACTGCCTGTTACAGAGGGTAGGAAGGTGGTATATTTCACTAGATTACTGCAGAAGCTGATAACACCACCAGACACTACAGAGTACTTAGGAAGATTTCTGCAGGTCCAATTAAATTTCAAATACCACCAGTGCCAATTCTCTTTACTGTGGCCTGTTTTGCCCTCTCTCCCATGGGTTATCAGCCACAGGAAGGGTGGGTGCAGCCCTGTCAATGTGCTTTGCTGCTCATTGTCCTGGTAACCCCTTGATTTTCAGAAAGCAATGTTTTCCTATTTGCTCTGAACTTAAGCAGAATGAGCTACTCTTGCTTAAGGCTCTGCTCTTCTTAGCTCATCAACTATTTTTTTTCACTTCAGGCCACGAGAAATATTTTTACACGGCAGACCAAAATGTAGTATTAGAATGAAACCACCACAAACTCAGGAGTTCCTAATATTACTTCTTAAGCTTGAAATGCACAAAACAATTGCTGACTTTCTGCTGCTAAGTATCACTATGCAAAAGATACCAAAACCAAGCAAACTGCTCAAAAGAACTTCCACAGAACTGGAGGCCTGCCTACTGCAGCAAGGAAAAGATTAAATTGTGCAGAACTGTAATGTCTCAGTGCTTTTGAGCCTAAGAAAGCGGAAATCTTCATTTGTGTTTAGAAAACCTACTCCATTTCTCCGTTTGAGTGAGGGACCAGAGATTTTGCACCCTCGAAGTGTAACCATTTGCAAGAGGCAACTAGATACAGATCAGAAGAATCCAATTAAATAAGCTGGTTCACCCCCTGGGATTTTTAAGAAAATGTTTTCACATAACCACTGTATTTAACATACAATAGACACGTTACAGGCACAGTCTGTTACCAGTCAAGGCTACCACAGAAGAGAATGTCCTGCCCAACCAGGTACAGGCCATAATTCCAGGCCAGTCCTGGAAAAGGTGACAGCCCCAAGTTCAACTGGGAATGTCTGAGCACAGCTTCCCCTGCACATTAAGGATCACCTCTCCATTCTTTCCAAATGCCGTGTGCATCCAATCCCTGTTCAAGCACCCCAAGTACCCATGCACCAGTGGTTCCCGTAGGCAGGGGACTCCTCGTATAACCCCCTCCTTCCACCACCACTCTCCTCTCGGGAAACTGACCCCGAGAACGGCTGGGGGTGGGCGATGTGCGCCCTTCTCTCACCTACCTTGATGATGCTGCTCCGGCGGGGCAGGCCGCCGGGTTTGCTCTCCCGGGGGAGGGAGCAGGCGGCCGGGCTGGGGGTCGGGGCGAGCACGGCGCCACGGGGTCCCCTGGCGGGGCTGGCTCGGGCTTCGTCCCCGGACACGCCGAGGCTGCAGTCTCCGTTGGAAACCCCGCCGCTGTCATAGCGCGCCCGCCCGTGGCCGAGGCGACCTCCCCCGCCGCCGCCGCTGCTGCTGCCGCCGCCGCCGCCGCCTTCTCCGGCTCCAGCTTTCAGGGCGCCCTTGGCGCCGAGGGCCGGGCCCGGGGAGGTGGGCAGGGCCCCGCCGGCGGCGCCCCCCCGGCCGCACTCCGCCATGGGCGCCCCACGACCCGCCAGCACAAAGCCGCGTCCCCGCGTCCCCGCGTCCCCGCCGCCGCCTCGGGCCGCCGCGCGCGGCCCCTCCTCCTCTCCTCCTCCCGCCGCCGCCTCCTCGGCCGCTTCTTCCGCTTTTTTTTTTTTTTTTTTTTTTTTTTTTTTTTTAATTTAGATGTGATGTTTGTTTCGAGCTCGCCTCGCGCACGGTTCAAGTCGTGGCGGCAGAATTATCGGAAGATTCCTGCAGGGGAGAGAAGAGAGAGACACAAGTCAGCTCCGGCGGCAGCGGCGGCGGCGGCGGGGCCCCGGCTCCCAGTACCTGGGGAAGGAAAACACGCCCCGGCACACGCGCCGCCGCGGGCGCCAAAAATAACCCGCGCGGGCCGGGCGCCCACCGGGCCACGGGGCACCCACCCCGAGGTAACGCGGCGGCGGCCTCAAGGGCTCGGGGCGCTCTCCGCAGAGGCTCAGGGCACCCCCCACCCCCTCGCCAGGGGTCGGAGCGCTCATCACGCGGGAACCAGGCGTCCAGCCCCGGGCCGGGGTGCCCACCTTGGGCTCAGGAAGAGGGGAAGCGGCGGGAGCCCGCTGCTCTCTGGCCTCGCGGAGGCGCCTCCCGAGGGTCTCGCGGCCTGGGCGAGCGGGGGATGAAGCCCGGTCTCCCCAGACCCCAACTCCCCAGAGGCCGTCGCGTGCCGGGCCCCGCTGCGGCCCCCCAGAGTCCCCGCTGAGGCCTGCGGCTCCAAGAGGAAGCGCACGGCGGGCAGGGGCGGCCGGGCCGTGACGGTGGCGGTGCGGCCCGGGGCAGCTCCTGAGGGGGGCAGTCCAGACCCCCCGCCTCCGCCCGCGGCCGTCTCCTCCAGGCTCGGCGCTGCCCACCGTAGGCCTCGGGACCTTCCCCGGCTGCCCCCAACCCACCGCGAGCCGCCCGGTCTCCAGCTCGGGGGTCGCCGCCCGTCGCGGCTGCTCCAGCCCAGGCCAGGTCATGGGGCCGCGGAAACCTCGCCGCCGAGCGAGCGGACGGCAACCGGCGGCGGCCACGGGTCCTGGATACCCGGGTCCCCCTAGAGCTGCGGCAACTGCCAATCACCCGCCCGACGCCCGAGGGGCAATGACCGCGGAGGTCTGGGGGCCGGGAGAGAAGGTCTGGGGCTCGGGGGCTCGGCCTCTGCACCTCCCTCGAGCCCCGGATCCGCGCGCCGGACTCGTTCCCCTCCCGCCCAGCCCTGGAAAAGGCCCTCCGGACGTTCCCCTCTGGGCTTCCCCAGAGGGGCAGACCTGTTTCACATACAGAAACCAATTCCGTTCCCCAGGCTCCTGAACTGTGAATTGATTCAACTGGTTGCAAGGATGCTGGGGCGCGGGCGGGGTTGGGGCGGCGAGAGGTGAAGAGTAAAGGACCTCGGCATAGCCTGTACTGTGCTCTCTGAGTCGCCCCACAGGGATTTATCACCGTCGTGCCTCCCTCCCAGTGTCCTTCCTGATCCCGCCGCCAGGTCCAGCCTGCTGAGGGCCCCCGCCTTAGGTCAGGCTCATCTTTTGGAGCAGCATCCTACTTGGATCAGAACAGCCAGGCCCTCTTCTCTCTGGTTCTTGCCCCTTCTTTCCCTTCCCTAATGCTTCAGGTAGAGTGACCTGCCTAAAAACCCTGATCTTGCCGTTCCCCAGCACAAATATCTCCCCTGGATCTCCATCCCTCGAGCAAAGATGGGGCTCAAACTCCTCAGGGTGGTACCCGAGGCCCCACCCAGCCTGGCCCCA
Organism: Panthera onca; assembly: GCF_046562875.1. Classification (NCBI taxonomy): domain Eukaryota; kingdom Metazoa; phylum Chordata; class Mammalia; order Carnivora; family Felidae; genus Panthera; species Panthera onca. The sequence goes on along the minus strand of NC_138347.1, from coordinate 134,068,233 downwards.
CCCACCTCCCTGTCCCAGGTTCCCTGGCTTCAGCCTCCAGAGCTTCTCCAGAACCCCAGCTCTTGTGCAACTAGTGTTTCCTTTTCAGAGAATGCTCTTCCCGCAGGGCCCGAAGGATAGTCGGCTGAGGGCGAGGGGGGGGGGGGGGGGGGGGGGGCGGCGAACTTAAAGTCTTTGCTTTTATTAGCATGATGTTATAGCAAACTAACTGCCAAGTAGCCTCTGAGGAAACTGGGCTTTCCATAGGTATACATACCCGCCCTTGCCTCTGAAGCAGCTTCAAATACCTTCATGTTATTCTTGGGGGCGTTTTAATTCTTCTGATCTTCTGGATTCATGTTTTTGTAACCCATCAGAAAAGCTTTTATTCATCCCTAGCCAATCTGGGCCTACACACTAACAGAAATATTTTCACATCGAGGGACAACAATGTTTTAATTTTTTATTGTCTCATCCCTTTATTTTTCCTAGTTTGGGTTCAAACAATTGTTTTTCTGTCGTGATAGTTTTGCAAGAAAATATATTCAAATAATGTAGATCAGATTCTTAATCTGCCTTATTTTGAATTTATAGTCAAAGTAGCCAGCCAGTATGGCTGAGGGGGAGGAAAGGAAAAATGCTGGGACTTTATTCTTCATGTTCTCTAATTTTGATATGTTGAGTAATTGCCTGAAGATATCTCTGCCCTTTCCTGCATTTACCAATCACTAGTAACATGCTATGAGAGTCCTACATCCTGCAACTTATACCCGTGAATTTCCCTTGTGAGTGGGGACATACAGAGATTTAACCCCCCAGGATGTTTTTGTTTTTGTTTTTGTTTTTAATAAAACCACCATCTAATTCACCTAATGCTCTCCTACATGAGCACCTATCCATCTCACTCTGGACTCCCAGCAGGTCAAACCAGGGAGACTTCGTTGAAATAGACTTGGCATTTAAATTAAAACATTTCCCAAAGCATCTTGGCAGACCTGTAACTAGTGATGCCAAAAGCCCAAGGCCTGTGCCAGGTTCCTTTTTATCCCCCTGAGTGCTTGTCTCCCACAAGCCACCGGTCACATGCCTGCTGATGTTATAGCTATACTTCATCACACCAACAGCCAGACTATGTAGGTACCATTTCTTCTCTATGGGTGATGGGAAGCAGCATGTTCCTCTGACATGTGCGATTCTCGGCTCCCAACAGGCTTTTTAATAGCTAAACTCAGATTTTTTTTTTTTTTTCATCACAAACAGCATAGTAAGCAATTGTTTCTCTCCTTCCTGCTTGTCTCTCTGCAGTTACTAAGTGATTGCTTTCCATTTCTCCTATTCCATAAGCAGTGTTATTGAAGAAATTGTAAATATTTTGCCAAAATCTTACGGAAGTGTTTTCATGGCATTGTAAAATTCATAGAAGTTAGAGTTAGAAAGAGCCAAAATATCAGTCATTCCTCAGCAGATCCTGTCTAATGGTTCCTTCAGACAAATTTTCAGAGTGGGGCAATAAGAGATAGGCAAGACACAAATAAAATGTTCATTCTGGATAACTCCATGGTGCTTATGCCGATTTATTTTATATATATATATATATATATATATATATATATATATGCACTCATGGTTAGATGTTCATGAGTAATTTGTCCATAACATTTAAAGTCAATAAACACCTTTAAACTCTCATGAGCCTGTTACACAATACATACGTTTACAAAGCAATACAGAGCTTTATCTTTTTTTTTAAGTTTTCTTCATATTTCCATCTCAGCTTTTAATCATCATTGTCCCCCTTCACCAAATTCTCTTCTATTTGTGTGTCTCTTTAATTCGATGCCTAGAACGTAAGCTATTCAGGCTCTCTGGTCCGTAATAACCTTCCTTCAGCCTCCCAAAATAACACTGACGCTGTTTACTGACTTCTTGCCGTCATTTATACCCTTGTAGGTTATGAATTCATATCTAGTTTCCAGTTCGCAGGCTCTAACATTACGACTCTCTAAATTTTTCTGACTCACTGATCACTTGGCCTTCAGATTATTTTTTCCCCTCAATGTATTATAACAGTTTTCATTTCCCAAATCTCAATCTCATATTATTTCTGTATTTCTCTAAAGATGCAGTTCAACCTCTAAGCCTTCCTATTCGGCCGTTCCCCCCCAGATGCTTAATGGAGAGCTAAGTAGGGCAGAAAGTAGAAGAACAAAATGCTTTAAGGAAACACCAGATTATATCAATGTACTGGTCCACACTGGCTACTCATTTGCCTCCTGAGTTAATCCAAGATGTTGATTTTAATCTAGTATACTCCAACAGCTTGGATTATGTTTGTTTTATCATGATCCTTAACAAGAGATATATAGCAATCACCTTTCTTCCTGGGCACCATAGAGGCAAGTTAGACCTGCCGGAAGCTTTCATTTTCATACTCTTCCTTTCCTCTGATGTTAAAAGATCCTTCACCCATGTACAAGTATATATGACTGCCAAGAAGTTAGGCACTCAGGGAATTACATCGACACTTTCCAGCCACTGAGGAACAATTCATTAAATTGCTCTCAGTGTCTACTGAGTTAGATAGCACTTTGAGGGAATCTATTAATTACTGAAGATTTAATAAGATTATTTCATGAACAAAAGTAACAATATGATTGGCTCTAAAAAGCACCATTGCCTTTCATGCTGCTTTTGTAAACTTGCATGTATTTGACTGTATTTCCACTCTTATTTTATTAAAGGAGTCACTGTAAACTCAAATGCCCATAAGGAGCCAGGTGGATAATGTAATGAGTAAAGCTGGAAGGATTTGTTTCATAACAGCATCATAATTTATAGTTATTCAACAGTGACATATTTGCATAACAAGTACAGAGGAATACTCTTCCTGATTCTTTTTCTAGTTTTAAAAAGATCCTTGAATATAAGAAATGTTTCACTTTCCTCTGAACTCTAAGAAAGAGAGTGTGAACATAATGATAAACAGCAACTGATGCTCATCCAGGTGTGGGCCAGCACTGTGGGGTGATAGGGACTCAGGTAACCTGGTAAGTGATCTTACTGCCACCACAAGGGAGTCCTGGCCTGGTGCTGCCATGATCATCTCTTTTTCCAGAGAAGCCAAAAATCTGGAATATAAAATTAGCTATTGTATTAGCTCATTCATTCTCTTAAGAGAAAGACACCCACGAAGTGAGGTCTCCACATATTGTTCTTTATAAGGTCTGAAGAGAGGCCTTTTTGTCCCCCCTAACCTACCTCCTAATTGCATGATGAGCAAAGTATAGTCAATGCCTTTCACATTTTGCCTATATCAGGGTCTTGTCAAAATGATTTTCAAGGATGGCTTTATTTTAATGTGTTCAAGGACTCTGATGACCTTATCATTTTCGGCATCCAAATGTGTTGATGTACGGCTCCCAACTTACTTCCCTTCATCTACCCACACCCACATCCCCAACCCCAGAGCTATTTCATCTCTGAACTCAGAAACTCAGAAACCCATTGTCTAGCCAAAAACTCTGCCTTTCCATCAGTCCCTTCCCCTTATTTCCCTTTACTTCCCCACCTGCCAACCTTAGCAAGACATGGGCTTCCTTCACCCCCTCCCACTCTCGCAGTCCATCAGCACTCCTGTCTATGCCTTTCTTTCCTACCCAGCCTGGACCTCAGGACCAAGACTTTCAGCCACATTCCCACCAGCATCCTAGGCCATCACTGTCAATTGTGACCATCTTGTGAATCTACAGTTTTTCATACATCCAATGATACATGCCCCAGGCTGCCACTCTGCTGGAGAGGAGAAAAAAAAAAAAAAAATCCTATAGCCATGCTGACTGGCCAAGTGTATGATTTATGTGTTCAATGGAGCCTTTGGTGCTCTGAGGCAATATTTTACCCCTTGCTAATTGGCTCTGATTTCCATTCTCCGAACTCTCCCAGCTGGCCTGCTGCTGCCCGTACTACCCTCCCCGCCATCTCTGCAATAGTCCTAGAATTCTACTTCGCACATAATAAAACACATCAGAAAACAAATTGCTTTAACTTCCCCTCCATGCTATTTATCCTTACCTTACCCATCACCCCTGCATCTTAGGCTAACTCCATGTCAGAAACCATGTATGACTATCTTTTTGATCATTGGACTCTTCTGGTCTGATGTGACTGTTTTTTTTCTTTGGGGACCAAAGGGTATTATAACCCTTCTTTGGGTGGAAGGTGGAGCGGGGTCTTTAATCTCAATGTCAATCATACATACAAGAATCAAGGGTTTGAAAGGCAGCCTTAGACTAAAGGAAGAGGAAATTTCCTCCTCCTGAGCCACCTGCTCCTCGCAGGCTTAGTGTCTCAGGTCTTCATGGATGTTCCAGGGAAGTGAGGAGGAGAATTAGGCCTCCAAGAGGAGAAGGTTGCCTTCATCAGAAACCCCATAAGGCTGGGCCTGTGGGCTCTAAGGATTGGAACACTGTGTGCGCAATTTAAAATTACTCTGTGGTATAATTCCCCCATGTTATAATTAAGGAGGGCTTAGGTATTAAAGCTCCTCTCCACTGTACTATCTCGCTACTTTCCTTCTACATAAATATATTCTGGATATACATTCCTAGTAATTTTTCAGTTACCAGCCTGTTATAACTGGCTTCCTTCCTCTTCTATTGAAACTGCCCTCCCAAAGGTCATGGTTGACATCCTAATTAGCAAACCCAACGTAATCTTCATCTTTCTTGGCCTTCGTGGAACATGCTAACTCTCCTTATATCATTGAAACTCTCTCTTTCCCTGCTGAGATTTTTGGCCTGGCTGTGCCACAGGAATCTCAAACTCCACACGCCTTAGGTTTAATTCACTGAATTTTTACTCCATACCTCCATTCTCCTGTATTCCATATTTCTTTTTATGATATTCTGCCCACACAGTAGCCTTATGAAGTACTCAGCATCAGCCTCAACTCCTGGCACCCCACGTTCCAGTTAACTATCAAGGCATAGTTAACCATGTAAATCAACCTAGAAATGTCTCTAGGTTGTCCCATTCCCACCAGAGTGACCTAGTTTACTGTCTCACTGCACTTGGCTTGGACCATTGCAGTAGCCTCCTAAATGCTGGCTGACTCTATCTAGTTCACTGCCCCTCACCTGCCCCCAGCTTCAATCTTTTTCTCAAATCACCATCAAAACTGCCCTGAGGGGATCACTTATCAACCTACAATTCTCCAATAGTTCCACTTCAAGACAACATCATTCTCCGTAGCTGGCACACATGGCCCATCATAACCTGGTCCCCAGATTCTTCTCTAGCGTCATCTATATTCTCACTCTCTATATGGTTGCTAGGTTTTGACGTCCTATTTCCCTCTCTCCACTGGGAGAAGTTAAAGGCATTCTTTAAGAAAGCACAAATGTTTCCTCCACCGATAAGATGTTCCTGACTCCAGAAGACATAATGAGTTGCTCCTCTAGGCTCTTAAAGCACTTAGTACATACCTCTACTACAGCCCTCATTATACTACACTGTAATTATTTATGAGTCTTTTCCCCAGGAGTTTGAGCTCAACAGAAGACAACTTAGAAGCCTTTTCTCCACACTGAGCTTTATCAGAGTTTGACGATACATTAGGTTCACCTTCCAACTCTGTACCAGCCCAGGACCTGACATACAACAGATCCCCAGTAAATTTGATTTCAATAAGCCCTTTATAAAAATCCATCTTTGTGCCTCATGTGCTTATAAAACCCTTTCTTCTTTCATAAGCCCTCTTTCTTTGGGTATGCTGAGTATGTTTTATTCTCTGCCTTCCATTTTATCTTCCTATCTTTCCTGATTATCTGGTACAAATAAGCCCATTCATGTAGCTAGCATCTGTTAAATATATTTGTACTTTGTATGAAGAACTGTATTTGATGCTATGGATGAAGGTGACTAGGATTTTATGGAAGGAGGGAGTTTTATTTTTTAGTGTGCATGCATTACAGTCTCAGTTTTAAAAGTAGTTTAAAAATAATGAATTAAAGGAGCAGTCCAGCCCTGCCATGGGTCAGTAAAACTTCTGACCTGGCTCTAAGAGGTAGGATGTAGCAAAACCTGACCGGATCAAAAACATTACCCCTCCAGCCTGGCATGCTGCCCGACTCCTTTCTTAATTAGTTAGAAATTCCCACTATTAACAGTACACAACACAAAGAAGACCAAATCTCCAGAAGGCTGCTGTTAGGATGTACAAATTACCTGGCAAAAGGAACTTCCCTAGACAGCTCCCACTTATGCATATTAGCAAAAAATTAGCCAAATGTCACCTTGTCCTTTTCAAAAAGCATACACATACGGAAGCCACATGAGAGAGAAAAGATAGGTTCATCTTGTTACCCAGAAGGAGGACAAGGCTCAGAACACTAGCCATTCCCACCCCCACCACCAAAACAAAACAAAACAAAACAAAACAAAACAAAACAAAACAAACAAAAAACTATAGAGAGGGGTTTAAGGCAAGTGAAGAGACTGAGCATCCCGCTGTGGTTTTATAATCTGGCTCCAGGTCTGCATGGTACAAAGCAATTCCTAAGAGGGGACTTGGGGAGGGACCAAGACTTGAGTGAACCTGACTCTCAGAGGAAGTGATGGAGCTGGCTTGGGGTCAGCAGGTCACTCTGGGGAAGCCGGCAAACACAAACTGAGACACATCCAAGTTCCTCCCCTTGTCACCAGTTCCTGTGCAAACACTTCTTGCATTATTAAACGGTAGTTAAGACACAATGTGGAGGGAGCCTTGAATGATCTTTTTAAATCATGTGATCATGTAAATAGAGGATCTTGAGCTCAGCTGGGACTAGCACAGGAACACGAGGAAGTGAATAGGCTGTGGTCACTGGGATTTTAGGCTCCACCGAGAGGAAACCTTCCTTGTGCTGCCATTGGACACTGGTATGCATTACCGGGGCGGTGGGCTTGGAATTTCCTTTCCACAAGAACCTTAAGCATAGGGTAGGCAATTATCTACCAGGACGGTATGGGCTGCCCCAGCCTGAAGGCAAAAGGTCATAATGAATGTCTCCTTTGACCTGCTGATTCTGGGTGTTTAACCACAGAGCTTTTTAAAAGTCAAATTAGATGTTTAGGGGGTTTTTTTGGTTGGTTGGTTGGTTGGTTGGTTGGTTTTTGTTTTTGTTTTTGTTTTCAGTTCTCAGTAGTCTTCATGTCAGTAGAATTACTATTTGGAGTGCTATAATGAAATGTTTCAGCTCTCTCCCAATCCCATGTATTTCTCACTGCACTGTCCAATTCCCTCTCATTTGCTGTCTTGAAACCAAATACCTTTGTAATCATATATTCCCATCCTCTGAGTTTAAGTGTTTCACATAATTGGTCCATTTTTTCTATCTTTTAAGTCAGGTTCCCTGGTTTCTCTTTATCACTGAACCTAAGATCCCAGGACATTCTCTCTTCTGGGTAGATTCTCCATTTGGTGAATTCTAAAATGGCCCTTTTCCTAACATGGTAACTAACTTCTCTGATGCTGAGGATATGCTGTATTTGTAACTGTTAGGGGCAATTAAAGTGTCTAGTAGAGTACAATGTTAATGTGAGTGATTTTCAATGAAAGTAATTTTAAATCACCTGCGATCTCCAGTTCTGATAATGGATAACTTGGGTTTTTGACTCTATGTTGTATCCAAAATAAAATTTCGTATCACCACATTCTCCAGTGTCAAACTCAGCCTACTGCTTCCATAAACACTTCACACATTAAACCATTTCTATGTTCTCTAATCCATCCGTCTCCCTACAAAGATTGTATTAGTCTACACTGACATTTCAGCCGTAAAAATGCTCCCAACCATCTCTTCTCTGCCTTCTCTTTTCCTTTTAAACATACAGCTTAAATCTTAAGTCTTTCATAAGCCCTTTTCTCTACAGTGGTGTGTAAACACTTCATTCCAACAATCTACTGTTCTCGCTCTTACTTGTAGGGAAATTCAAACCTTCTGTCTAATTCGGGATGTTAGGAAGCAGCCTGGCTATGTGACTCAGCCCCTAGACCTGAGATGCTCTAGCAGGCTAGGAGCTTCTAGCAGAACCTTGCCATTTGGTCACTATTTGACATAAGACAAATCCTTTAAACCTTAGGGATTTCATTTTCCTCCAAGGTCACACAGGGATAAAAAGGCTGACCTACCTTCCAACCTGCCTCCTGGGATGGAAGCAGACCAGCACGTGCAAGCAATAAGAATAGTATACATGCTGGTTGAAAAGGTAGCAATTTGAGCTCACAAATAATTTCCCCAAAAGGTCAATTAGACCCACAAGATTTTTCTGGCACACACAGGAAGTCTCAGCTTCATCTATATTTAATGTACTTCCTTTCTCACTAGTCCCCACAAAAGTGAGTTTGGGGTGTACTAAATATTTCACAGTAAAAATTTCCATGCCCCCAAATTCCAGAGCCCCAGTCAGTGGCCCCCTAATTTTTAATATAACAAAATGTCTGCTCAATCACAGAATATGGATATTTATCGAAACATAATCAACTACATTCCCTTTATAGCACTATTGACAACTAATTCTTGTACATTATGTCAACTTGGGGATTGTATGACTGCCCACTAACTCACCCATCAGCGCACGGTGTCTTATACGCACTTTTTAGTCTCTTTAAGTGCATCTCACAAGCTAATAACTCTGCAGAGAAAGAAACATAAAACAATGAAAGGACAGAAATTGTGTCCTTCTAAATTGTGATCTCATCAAGAAGAAAAGAGGGAGGCCAGCCCAGCACCCAGAAACTGTAATGGGGAAAACCATTCATCAATTCAGAAGGGTGGATGAGTAATGGGGCTTATGGGTTGGGAACAGAATCCTATGTATCAAAATGAAAGAAAGCATTAGTATAATTAGTGTTCCTTGTGCGGCTGGCTCAAGAGCCCTACTTGTTTCTGGCAGGAGTGGAGTAGGGGGCAGGGACCAAATACTTACCAGTTAATTTCTTTGGGCAAGTCCGTATCATTTTAGGCCTCAGGGCGGGGGGTGAGGCGTGCGGGCACCTTGGGATGAGCCAGACATCTAAGAACTAACCTCACTTCCTATCTAGGCCTGAACACCATCCCTTCAGGGGTAAGTAAACAGGGGTCCTGGGTGTGGGCCTGCTTTGAGATTCAAGCTTTATGGATTTATTTCATCAAGACTCTGTCTCTAGGATCTGGAGGTGAGATTTCTGTGAGTCTAGTTTCAGCCTGCAGCAGCAGCTACTCTAAAAAAACAAAACAAAACTGGAGTTCACTGTGAGGAATGAGAAATGTAAAACAAAGGGAATGAGGGTCTGTAGGCAATAGAGAGCCTGCCTATCTCCTGATCCTCCATATCTTCCCTCCTTAGTGAGCAAGAGAGGGAAAGAGGAATGTAATCATGAGACCAGGAAGAGGGGCAGGTTGTACATATTTATTCCCACGGTATAGATGAGGTTATAAAGGCACAACCAAAGTTAGGTAACGTGCCAGGGCCAAGTGTGGTTCCAAAGCCCATTAACTTAACCCTCATGCAATTTTGGGAAGGGGAAAGCCAGAATGCCCTCTTTGAAAGTCCAGCCCCAGAGGAGTGAGGAGCTATGGGGACACATTTATATCTCTGTTATTTTCAGCAGATTAAGACCTGGTTAGTCATACTGATCGGCCATTCCTTTTCCAGAGGCACAGAGACCTGGAGGAGTCCTCCTACATTCCCTCCTGAGGTTAGCATCCTAAGAGACAGAGAACACTTCAGAGTGTTCAACCAGTACCATCATCCTGGTATAGCCTTGAGGATTAACAATGCAGCTCAGTGGAGAACCAGTGAGCACTTATCATGCACCAGGCACTCTTTCAAGGCCTTCTCATGCTTCATCTTACTCATCCCTCACAGAAACTCTGACAAATAGCTAGTTTCCTCCATTTTACAGACGCTAGAACTGAGAAGGCTCAGAAAGGTGCAGTGACTTCTCTACATCCAAACCACAGGTGAGAAACAAGCCAACCTCCAGTTCAAAGCTTCAGGGATGCTCCAGTGGATTTTAACGCCATTCTGCCCTGTGGCAACTCTATTTCCTAGGAGGCATCAGGCTACCTCCTTCACTCAAGAGAAGGTCTGTGTTTGAAGGAAAACGTACTTTGCGCTTCCAGGATGAGGAAAGCGTGTGGTTAAGGCAGAGACGAGTATGGCAGAAAAAGATGGCAGGTCTAAAGTGCCAAGTGCAAGGGAGCAAGCCCCATCCTTCTTGTTCTGAGAGGCCTGGGGCAGAAGAGGACTCTTGGGTTGTGTGGGAGGGAGGGAGGTTAGGGGCAGAGCTTACTTGTGCTCCCAGTGCTGATCCAGGCAAAAAGCCTAGTGGGGCTTGAGCTGAGTTTCATCTGTTGGACACCTGACCAAGATCTCCTCTGGAAGTAATCAAAGAACACTTGACATTAAGTGAAGGAGACTCAAGGAGAGAACTCTCCACAGTGATTTCACCCTGGGAGTGGGGAAGAGCTAACCAGAGGACTTTGCTGAAGCTGCCTGGCTACAAGAGGATCTCATTTAGGTGATGGAATGGCTTATCTAGAAAATCCAACAAATCATCCCCAATCAGCTTGTGATTAAAAAAAAAAAAATTGAGTTCAGCAAAGTTGTAGAACATAAGGGACAAGCAGGACCAGCTACATAATTCGTGGCAGCCCACTCCAAAATGAAAACCCAGAGCCTTTTGTTCAGAAATTGTTAAGAATTTAAGGCTGTGACCACAGAGCATTAAACCAAGTACAGGGCCCCTTTGAGAGCAAGACCCTGTACTACTGCATTGGCTGAAATGTCCCTGAAGCCAGTCTTTGATCAAGACATGTATAGGAGAAGCTAGCCAAGTACAAGGAGATATCCACAGAAATATAATTGTAGATCTCAAGACTAAAAGAGTTTGGCAGAGTCTGTGGCCAAATAGAAGAGAAACAATATAGCTGAAAAATATAAGGCATAAAGTAGAGCTAGCAGGCATCTGGAAAAGATTGGATCATAGGGCAAAGGATTATAAAGATTCTCGCTAGTTGTACAAATTAATTATACACTGGGACAGAAAAATGCACTTAGTTAATGCAAAAAACAATAGCATGAAATCTATGAAACCATTCTCACACCACAGCATAACAATACAATTATAATTAAGTGGGAAAAATAGAATTCTACAGAAACAAATCACATGGAAATTAGAATTTGAAATGCCATATTAACTCACATAGAGGAAAGCTATAGTAACAAAAATATATAGTTTTTAAATAGCAAGCATGTAAGTACAAGAAATCATAATTAATGATACTGGCAGAAATATACTAAGAAAATTTATCTCTTTAAATATATATTAACAATAAAATGGGAATAGAAACATCATGAATTAATTCTGTGCCAAAAGCACTTTAAAATGGAGTAATGTAATGAAACAAAACAAAGTAGGAAAATAAAAATGCAACAAAAATATTAAAAATAAAGAAGGAATGGGGCACCTTCATGGCTCGGTCAGTTAAGTGACCAACTCTAGGATTCAGCTCAGGTCATGATCTCATGGTCCATGAGATTGAGCCCTGCATTGGGCTCTGCGCTGACAGCATGGAGACTGCTTGGGATTCTCTCTCTCTGCCCCTCCCTGGCTTGTGCATGTGTGCACATGTGCTCTCTCTCTCTCTCAAAATAAGTAAACATTTTTTTTTAAAAAAGGAGTAATAGAAATAAACCAACAGAACGGTAGTTTGCATTTTGACAAAATGGACAAATTGATTAATCTTTAGACCAATGAGAAAGAGAAATTATAGATTAAAATAAACAAGGGAAAAGATAATATAGCATAAATTTTGTTAAATATTAAAGGGCATTGTTCTTAGCTACGAGTGTATGGATTTTTTTTAATTTTTTTTTTAATGTTTATTTTTGAGAGAGGCAGAGTGCAAATGGGGGAGGGGCAGAGAGAGAGGGAGACAGAATCTGAAGCAGACTCCAGGCTCTGAGCTGTCAGTACAGAGACTGATGCAGGGCTCAAACTCACGGACTGCGAGATCATGACCTGAGCCGAAGTCAGACGCTTAACTGACTGAGACACCCAGGAGCCCCACAAGTATATGGCTATTGATTTAATAGTGCTTATATAATTTCTCACAAACAAGTGATAAAAACATATGCAACAAGAAATAGAAAACATTATTGATTCATGATATATAAATAGGAAAAATTAGGCATTAAGACCCTGGCACCTTAACTGGAGAAATTTCTAAGTTTTAAAGAATAAATAAACCTTTATACTACTTAAATTGCTCTCAAAGTATATCTTTAAAGTACGGTATGTTTCCCTAGGAAATAATTTTTTTTACTTTTTTTTTAATGTTTATTTATTTTTGAGAGAGAGACAGAGACAGAGCATGAGCAGGGGAGGGGCAGAGAGAGAGGGAGACACAGAATCTGAAGCAGGCTCCAGGCTCTGAGCTGTCAGCACAGAGCCTGATGCAGGGCTCAAACTCACTAACTGTGAGATCATGACCTGAGCTGAAGTCAGATACTTAACTGATTGAGCCACCCAGGCGCCCTGGAAACAATATTTCTTAAGTGAATTTGTTTAGCTTTGTCAGGCCGAGGAAATCTCATTAATGAAACAAAGATGCACAACCTTAACCAAAATCTCAGAAAAAAAAAAAAAAATATATATATATATATACATATATAATAGGTTAAAAAATTGTCCAATATGGAAAAACACGATTTATTCCAAGAATGTAAGGTTGGTATATTACAACAAAATATCTTATAATATTAATCATAAAAAAATAAGCCAAATAAGTCCAGTGGATTACAGTCTTAATATAATAAAGCATAGATACTTTAATAGTAAAAGCCAAATATAAATACCAGCACAATGTATTCAAAAAGAAAAAAATGATATATAAATATAGGGAAAGAATGATATTTAAAATCCTGTTTTTGCAAGTTAATGCAGCTTTATTTAGAAACTAGAAATAAAAAAGCCACAAAAGTATTAAAGATAATTAAGAAAAGATCAGAGGAATTAAGAAGGGAGTAACAAAACTCAATGGCATTCCTTTATCATTCAGAGGACACACCAGTAGAAAATATAAAAGAATTCCCATTAAAAAAATAAAAAAAGGTAATGAAGCCAAATCAAAATAAATTGATTTTAAAAACCATTATAGTGCGGCCACTCTGGGAAACAGTGTGGAGGTTCCTCAAAAAATTAAAAATAGATCTACCCTATGACCCAGCAATAGCACTGCTAGGAATTTACCCAAGGGATACAGGAGTGCTGATGCATAGGGGCACTTGTACCCCAATGTTTATAGCAGCACTCTCAACAATAGCCAAATTATGGAAAGAGCCTAAATGTCCATCAACTGATGAATGGATAAAGAAATTGTGGTTTATATACACAATGGAATACTACGTGGCAATGAGAAAGAATGAAATATGGCCATTTGTAGCAACATGGATGGAATTGGAGAGTGTGATGCTAAGTGAAATAAGCCATACAGAGAAAGACAGATACCATATGGTTTCACTCTTATGTGGATCCTGAGAAACTTAACAGGACCTCATGGGGGAGGGGAAGGAAGAAAAAAAAAAGTTAGAGTGGGAGAGAACCAAAGCATAAGAGACTCTTAAAAACTGAGAACAAACTGAGGGTTGATGGGGGGTGGGAGGGAGGGCAGGGTGGGTGATGGGTATTGAGGAGGGCACCTTTTGGGATGAGCACTGGGTGTTGTATGGAAACCAATTTGATGATATATTTCATATATTGAAAAATAAATAAATAAATAAAAATAAAAACCATTATAGTGCAGAGCCTGCTTGGAATTCTGTCTCTCCTGCTCTCTCTGCCCCTCCCCCACTTATGGTTTCGGTCTCTCTCTCTCTCTCACTGTCTCTCTCAGAAAAACATAAATAAACTTAATAAAAAAATTGTAAAACCCAAATGGATAAATACAGGAATATATAATAAATAAAGCAGAAGTCAGCATTTGGGGAGCCTAAAAATAGAAAAGATGACAATATTTCTAGGTTCATAAAAAAGCTAACTCACTACAAAGTCAAAGGCCCTGTAATAGAATATACAGAACTTTATAAATTGATACATGTCAACTGATACATAAGAAACCAATCCAGTAATACCAAATACTGTTTTAAAGATGTGATCATGCTTGTGTTATGTTTCAAGTATATTTTAAATTGTTAAAATAATTGTCAAAAACACACAAAGTAGGTATACACAATTAGGAAAAATTAATCAGATAGAAAATCCAGAAATAGACTCAAGGCATTAAGTCAGTGCTGTCCAAAAGAAATACAGTTGACCCTTGAACAGCACAGGTTTCAATTGTGTAGGTCCACTAACATGTAGATTTTTAAAAATAAATACAGTATAGTACTGTACAAGAATTTTACGATTTTCTTAATATTTTCTTTAGCTTATTTTATTGTAAGAATACAGTATATAATACATAGAACATACAAAATATGTTAATCAACTATTTATTATATTATAAACAGTAGGCTTCCAGTCAACAGTAACCTATTAGTAGTTAAATTTGGGGTGGAAGTCAAAAGTTATATGCATATTTTCTACTATGTGGGTGTTGATGCCCCTATACCCCCTTGTTCAAGGGTCACTGGTATACTGTGAGCCATTCATGTAATTTAAAGTTTTCTAATAGCCATATTTTTAAAAGTACAAAGAGATAGGTAAAATTAATTTTAATAATGTTTTATTTAATCCAATACATCAAAAGTATCATTTCGACATGTAATCAGTATAAAAATTACTAATGATATATTTTATATTCTTTTGTTCATATTAACCTTCGAGATCCAGTCTGTATTTTACACCTACAGTACATATAAATTCAGATTATTCACATTTCATGTGGTCAGTGGCTACCATATTAGCAGCGATAATGGTAATTGACAAATTGTGTGTGTGTGTGTGTGTGTGTGTGTGTGTGTGTGTGTGTGGTGTGCATGTGTGACTCGAAAGGAAAGAAGAATAAATAGAATACAAGTTTCTTAGTTCCTTCAGGCTGCTATAACAAAACGCTACAGATTGGGTGTCTTACAAACAACAGAAATTTATTTCTCTCAGTTCTGGAGGCTGGGAAGTCCAAGATCAACGTGACGGCACAGTCACTTTCTGGCAAGAACCCTCTCCCTGCGTCATAACCAGTGCCTTCTCACTGTGTCCTCACACAGTGGAAGTGACTAGGGAGCTCTAGTGGGGTCTCTTTTATAAAAGTACTAACCTCATTCATGCGGCCTCTGCCTTTGTAACTTAATCACCTCCCAAAGGCTCTGCCTTCTGACAATGGGTTTAGGATTACCACATGTGAATTTTGGAGGGACACAAACCTTCAGACCACAGCAGCAAATGTTATCATCATAGCATTATTTATTGTATCAATACACTGGAAACATCTTCATGGCACTAAATAGGGGTCATGCTAAGAAAGTATTGTTTAATCAACAAAATAAAATGCTTTGTAACAAGTCTACAGATACTGTCATTGCACAAGAAATGGAACTATAAAATTGGGTGAAATGAACAAAAGCCAAATAAAACAGTATGTAATGTTCCTTACAACTATATTAAAAAGCATTTTTGTGTTATGACAAAGAAAATATCTGAAATTGTGAGGAATGTAATATTAATACTGCCATAACAGCATAATGTATGACCATATTCAAAACAATTTTATGTTAATCATATTTCAATGGATGTAAGGTTTCTTTTCTGATAAAGATACTTCTGTTTATGAAGAAAGGAAAGGAAATACTATGTTATATTGCAACATGACCACAATAGTTGCCAAATTTTGGTTATACTGTGCAATTGCACCATGTGTTTGACCTAAGGATATTCAGCTATGCTTACTTATGTCTTTCTTTGATGTAATTGAAAATGCTGCCAAATTATGTTTTGTCTGGCTCACCCGGGGTTCCAGGAGAGAATTAAGCCCCAATGTCCCAAGACATCCATTCATAGTATGTAATAGACTTACTTTCAACTGGAATTATGTTAGCTATGTATCATCCATGGAAGATGTGTGTTTTGTGCTTCAGAAGAGAAACCCTGATAAATTTACTAAAAATCATTGAATTATACACTTAAAATAGATGAATTTTAAGGAGTGTAAATTATACTTCAATAAGGATTTTTTTTTAATCATCTGGTTATTGAAGGAGCACAAGTGGCTTCCTTTGGTTTGGGAGGGGGAACAGACACCAAGGCTTTGGAACAGCACTGGCCAATAGAATTTTCTGCAGTGATGGAAATATTCTATAACTGCACTGTCCAACAAGAGCCACTGACAACATGTAGCTATTCACCACTTGAAATTTGTCTAGTGTGATAGAGGAGCAGAACTTTTTAAAATTTAATTTAATTTAATTTTATTATTTTATGTTAGTTAATTTAAGTTTAAACAACCACATGTGGCTTGTGGCTACCATACTGGACAGTGTGGCCACAGTGAGTATAAGAAATGCACCTAAAGACTCACCCAGGAATGAGATAACCTCCTGAAAACTCTTTCAGGAAAACGTTGACTACAGCAGCATCCTAGAAACTTTTTCACCAAATGCAGGTTCTGTACTCCTGACCCATCCTCAGAAGGCATGATTCCTATTCAATTCGTTCTCACCTCTACCCGCCCCTCAGTGAGAGCCATGACAGAGAATTCAAACCCCAATAAAGCTGCTTTATATTTCAGTTTGGGAAACACCTCCTTCACAGATGAGAAAACTGAGATCCCCAAACTATAATAACTGGGCTATTTCATTGCTTAGACTCCATAGGCACAACGCCCTACGACTGGGGGATTTTCAAAGGCTACAGAAAATGGTCCAGATCTAAAATGCATGAATGAATGAATGAATGAATGAATGGCTCAAAAGTATGAAAAGGGAAAAACAAAATCAATGATAATTTTCATGGCAAAACTGTTAAAAATCCTCTTAATTTTTAACAGAAAAAAGTTGTCATTATTTGGGATGTATGTCATTATTGGGATATGAGGAGTGAGGTCCCCACCATTATGATGTGGGATATTTGGAGGTCTCAAATGAATTAACATAAGCTTGTTGTTATTCTTTTAGGAAACTTTCTACATTTTATTTACATTTTAGTACTAATTTTAATCTCAAAGTCATATATCCATTCACCTATTTTTTCTGTGTTCATATTACTTAAATTTGAATGCATGGTAAATAAAGACTGTAAACAAATATTTAATGTGTCTGGAATTTGTAAACACAAGAGCTGATTTTAACAGAAATCCAACTCCCCTGTACCTTTTGTTTATAAATACAGATATCAAAACAATCCTGATTTTTTTAACGTTTTATTTATTTCTGAGAGAGAGACAGAGCACAAGCAGGGGAGGGGCAGAGAGAGAGGGAGACACAGAATCCAAAGCAGGCTCCAGGCTCTGAGCTGTCAGCACAGAGCCCAATGTAGGGCTCGAACCCACAAACCGGGAGGTCATGGCCTGAGCCAAAGTCGGATGCTCAACCGAGTGCCCCACCCAGGTGCCCCAAAACAATCCTGATATTTTTAATACTACCAGTGGCCAGCACCCACATCCTTTCAATAATTAGCACAATTAGTGGCAGTATTCATTGTACTTGCTATGTTTACAATTTAAACTGCAGTTCCTCCACTAAACAAAGGGGGAGTAACACGAAAGAGCCATTGTTTTTGTGTGATCCATCTTTGGAAATGTATATTTTCTGACACTTCTTGTTTTATTTACACATTGTAAGTCTGAACGTTGTGAGTATTCTGGGTTTATGCTTAAACGCTGCCTTGATATGGGGGTAAATTGTGCTTCATTTTCTTCCCTTGTCTGAAAACGCAAGGGGAGTACCTATACAGGCAGTCCTTGACTTAATGATGGTTCAACTTATGAGCCTTTGACTTCATGGTGGTGCAAAGGCAATACACATTCAGTAGAAACTGCACTTCCAGTTTCGAATTTTGATCTTCTCCTAGGCTAGTGATAGGCAGCAAGAGCCTCTCATGATGCTGAGCAGTAAGCCACAGCTCCCAGTCAGCCACGAGATCACCGGGGTAAACAACTGATGCGCTCACAACCATTCTGTACCCCTACAACCATTCTCTTTCCTGGTTTCAGTACAGCATTCAATAAATTACATGAAATATTCAACACTCTGTTATCAAAGAGGCTTTGTGTTAGATGGTTTTGCACAACTGTAGACTAATACGAGTGTTCTGAGCACATGATGTTCAGTAAGTTAGGACTAAAGGGTATTTTCAACCGACAATGGGTTTATCAGAATACAACCCCATCCTAAGTCCAGGAAGATCTGTGTTAAATATACTCTTAAACTGGTCATGTTTGCCAGCTGAGATTCATATATTTCATAGGTAAGTGGTTTGCACCATTATAATCACACTGTGCTGTGAATGGAACATATGTTGACATAAGCAAGTTTGAGATACACTAAAATTAATCATTGTATATTTGTCTTTCTGGTGGCTGTGAAAATTTATATTTCCTTTGGATGCCACTGTATGTCTTAGCTCTTAAAGTCCAACTTTAATACTACATAAATGTGGCAATTTTTCCAACATTAGAATGCTCCATGCATCCATCATGCCACTAGAATTATTTATTTGATCATATTTTATTACCAAAGGGGAAAAAAAACTAGTAGAGGAGCTTCTGAGCATTTAGTCTGTTTTATTTTGTGGCTGTATATTCTGTTGGCAGAATTTTTGGTGAAAACTTCTAGACTTATTGGTAGAGCCAGTCCTATGGCCGCATCTCCATGTTAAATGTTCCTCTTGATGCATTACATCAAGACTTCTTGTGACTTCTACAGACTTTTATTAATTTTTCAAAGCACACACAGTACTCAATATGTTGTGGGTACTTTTCTAAATACTATACATATATTAAATCATATGATCTCCCACAACAACCTTGTGAAATGGATACTACTGTTATTATTCTCATTTTACAAATGAGGAAATTGAGACACACAGAGGTTAACTAATTTGTCCAAGATCACACAGCTAGCAAGTGACAGAGCTAGGATTTGAACCTGGCTCTAGAATATGTCCACTTAACCATTATGCTATGTTGTTCCCCACCATTCAGTACATGCGGGTCCCAATAATCTCCTCCAGATTCCAAATGTGACTTTAGACCTGAGGTCTTGTCTAGGTGTAAGAGACCCCACAGGGGAGAAGCCTGGAGATGGCAGAGGCACCTGTAAGGTTCTAGTGTTCACATATCAACAGAATGGTGGGCCCATAGATTGTGAGGCATTTGCTCAATGTTAAGCAATTCCAATGCCTTCTGTGAAGTGTCTTTCTCCAGCCTTAGGTCATGAGCTACTGATAAACCAGAGCTCGACACCCTCTGTCATCTCACCAACAAAACAGTTGAGGCCCCCATTACTTCCCTTTGGTAAATCTCAAACAATTATACCTTTGACCTCCATATTCTTTTTCTCCATCTAAATACTGAACATTTGGGGACTTTAACAGGATAAAGACTGACAGAAAAGGGGATGATACATGAACTTCTGAATAATTTCGCTTATATCAGTGAACAGACCAGGGCACCATCAGTCCCTGGAGGCTTTCCCAGGAAGATTAATCATCTGAAATCAAGTGGAAACAAACCAAGGCCAAAGAGCAGTAAATCAAGTCCCAAATGAACACATACTCTGAAAGTTCAGCCTTGGATCTTACATCAAACAGCAGTCAATGTTTTTAAAAACATAAGAAAACCGGAGGTGGGGGTAAGGGGGGGGGGGGTTGACAGCATCATTTCATGAAAGGGTTTAATTCACATTAATTTAAATAAAAAGGAAAGGCCCACTGAGAAGAAGTTGAGTACAAAAGTATTTATCATAACTGTTGATAACCAAGAATCCCTCATTTTGTGTTCTACAAAATTCTGTCAAATATTGAATAGATTCTCATTCATATGGTCAATTCCCTTGGGTTGGTTCCCTGTGAAACTGACTCTGAGATGGAGATTAATGTCTATTAGGAGTATTGTCAGGATCAACTCCTGCAGAAGGGAAGGGAAAGAAGCAGGATTGGCAGAGAGAGAGAGGTTGGGTTATCCTGTAGTCACAAGAGGCCTCAGCCAGCCCCATGGGGAGCTCTAGTATGACCCTTCACAGTTGTCCCGGGTTGAGGCAAGCATGGAGGTCAACTTTGTACCCTTCCACTGACCAGTTATTAGATGTGGGCTGCCCTGGAAAGAGGGCATAACCTTGGGTGAGATAGCTCTTTGCAGTCAAGGCTAATTTTGAAGAGGTTTGAGGGCCATCTGCTGACAGCACTCCCAACAGCTGGGGAAATAGGTTGTTAAGTCCTCAAAATAGATGTGGATGATGTATGGTGGCATCCACTACATTTGTTTATCAAGCTGTTGAGCACAAACTATATGCCAGGCATTAGGCTTGGAACAGTGAGGACATAACTAGGAACAAAATATGTATGATTCCATTCCTTGAGGATTTTCCAACACCCAATATAAGAAATCTTCATTCTATAATAAGGCAAGTTGAAAACCTTAAAAAGCACTAAAAGCCAGTATGCTTTTGTTTGACATCAAAACCAATTTGCTTTTCTTTCTCCATTTTGGAGTGGAACCTTAAGAGTTTCTTTAAAAAGGATACTAGTCTGTGTCTCTTAAAGCCTAAGACTTGACTTTTTACTGGAACCAAAGAATCAAAGAAAAGCTAGAAGAGACACCAGAGATCATCTGGTGTCACTTGTCTCCCAAAGTTGAAGACTTCCTTTCTATAGCATGTCTATAGCTGAATAATATGGTTATTCAGCTTTACTTTCATGCCTCCAAGGATAAAGAACTCATTTTCCAGACAGGAAGCCCATTCCATTGTTGGATAACTGCAATTGTCATTAATGACCTCCACCCACGGATCCTAGTTCTGCTGTCTTGACTAATACCAAATATCAATAGTCCGTCAGGTACTAGAAGACACCTACTCATCTAAGTCTTCTCTACTCCAGGTTAAATATACCTAATTCCTCTGACTGTCTCTCATCGGATTCTACCTCCTAGGTATCTTCCTACTTTTTCCTCCTGTGTTCTTTTCCCTATCACTGCTTTACTGAGTTTATGCCTTAGCCTTACATTGTTAATGCCAACAAGCTCTAAACTGTCCTCCCAGAATCCATTATGTTACAGGCTAGAGTCATCTTTTTATTTATTTATTTATTTATTTAAATTTTAGTTAACATACAGTGCAGTATTGGTTGCAGGAGTAGACTATAGTGATTTATCACTTACATATAACACTCAGCGCTCATCACAAGTGCCCTCCTTAATACTCATCACCCATCTAGCCCATCTCCCTCCATCACCTTTCAGTTTGTTCTCTATCATTAGGAGTCGTTTATGGTTGTTTCTCTCCTCTTCCCCACCTTCCCATACGTTCATCTGTTTTGTTTCTTAAATTCTACACATGAGTGAAATTGTATGATATTTGTCTTTCTCTGATCGACTTATTTCACTTAGCATAATACGTCCTAGCTCCATCCACGTCATTGCAATATCTTCTTTATCCATTTATCAGTAGGTTGACATTTGGACCCTCTCCATAGTTTGCCCACTGTTGATAATGCTGCTATAAACATTGGGGTGCATGTATCCATTCAAATCTGTATTTTTGTATCCTTTGGGCAAATACCTAAGTGCAATTGCTGGATCATAAGGTGGTTCTATTTTTAGTTTTTTGAGGAAACTCCATACTGTTCTCCAGAGTGGTTGCACCAGTTTGCATTCCCACCAACAGTTCAAGAGGGTTCCTCTTTCTCTGCATCCTCACCAACACCTGTTGTTTCTTGTGCTGTTAATTTTAGCCATTCTGACAGGTGTGAGGTGGTTAGACTCATCTTTTTAAAATACAAACCTGCTAGTCACTTCCCAACCCTACACTACAAACTATTTGAATCCAAGATCTCTAACACAGCAAAGAAGTCCCTTCAAGATGGACTTTTGCCTATGATTTGGGCCTCAATTCCACAACCTCAAATGCGCACTCTCTGATCAAAACACCCTAGGGGTGCCTGGGTGGCTCAGTCAGTTAAGCGTCCAACTCTTGGTTTTGGCTCAGGTCATGATCCCACAGTTTTGTGGGTTTGAGACCTGCATCAGACTCTGCGATGGCAGTGAGGAGCCTGTTTGGAATTCTCTCTCTTTCTCTCTCTCTGCCCCTCCCCCACTCATGCTGTCTCTGTCTCTCTCAAAATAAATAAATAAAACTTTAAAAAAAAAAACACCCTCCTTTCTTTGTGCATGTTCTCCTCCGTACAAAGGAGGAGAACATTCTCTTTCTCTTCTGTCTTTCCAGGGAACTCCTACTTAATCCTCAAAATCCAGTTTAAAAGTCAACCCTTTTGTGAAGGTAACCCCAAAGAAGTTGTTCCTCTCTTTGTGCTTCTGCAAAACTGTTTAACCCTCTCTTTTACCATTTATCACATTGTTCAGAAATTATCAGTTGTGAGTCTGTCTTCCCAATTAAAATGTAAACTTTTGAGAACAAGGAATTCTGGGCTATTTTTGGCATACTATAATTGAGTGAATGAGTGAATGAATGAATATAAAATATTTTTCAAAACCTTCATCAGCATAATAATTCCCCTCTAAATTGTTAATATTTCTTTTAACCAACCCAAGACATCTCCACACTTTGAGTGTACAATTAAGTTTTTGAGCCTGAAAACAGAAATTTGCATTTATTCCTATGAAGTTCTATCTGTAGATTTCTTATCTGTCATAATAAGTTCAATCTCAATTCTGTTGCCTGTTATGTTACTAGTCCTGTTTCAGTTTTGTACTGCTTGTACCACTTTTATACCAGAAAAGGGATAATCTTATGCTTTCAAATAAATTACTGACAAAATTGATGAGCAGAATTGGGCCAAGAACTTATAACTTTCCTCTGCCAGCCTCCCTTCAGTTGCCAAAAGAATAAGTTACACTCCTTTGATACTGCTATAGTTAAGTCTAATCATCTCCTCCTCATGGTATCATCAAAAACTAGCCAACACATACAATCTTCATGATAAAATAGTAGGTCTATCACTAAGGTCTGTATTTGTTTTAAAGAACAGATTCTAATGTGATCAGTGATGTATATTCGTGATTTTCTTGGATTTTCAAAAAATAGATTTCGAAATCTTATTTTTATTCTTGAGCCCATGCATGCTTAGTCCACAATGGTGACATGAGAAAAATATGATTCATTAATGTATCACTGATTCTTTTCTAAAGCCAGAATGCAGCCTCTGTCTCATTTTAGCTTTCACAAGCTATGTATTTGGAGGTAGAACATTTTGCCGTAAACATTGTTTTAAAAATATGGGTCTTTGTGTTATTTAGCCCCTCCCTATAACAAAATGGCATAGTTAAATTTACATTACATCTTTCCCCTTTATGCAATTTAGAGTATGTGTTTTACTTTAACTTGAAAAACTTTATTCTCTTTTAGCAGGTTGAAAGTGTGGTCCTTCTGAAAAAGATCCTGATTATTCTTTCCACTGTTAAGTGTATGCCAGGATCACTAAAGTCTGGGTATTTAAGATGCAAAACAAAGTTTATCTGCACAGTCTAAGAGTGAAAAGGGGGAAAATAGATGATTTGTGCTCACTTTTCCAACACTAGTGTTGGAACCACATTTGATGCTCAATAGAAAGAGGCTAATTGAGGAATTAAAATAGCATGACCCTACTAGCATAAAATATGGAGCCTCAACTTAGCCCTGGGCCTTTAAAAATTTTTCTTGACTCATTCATGAGACCCAAAATGTTATATTCCATGTGGGAAATCTGGAAATGAGGATAATAAATACACAGAGGAATAAAATTTGAGACTTCCAAAATCCAGTGGAATATACAAATTAAAAGACATAAAAATCATCCCCATGCTAGGCCTCATAAATATTCTTCATTGAACTTTTCATCATGATAAAGTTTAAAAATCCACAAAGAAAACTGAAATATCAACTAACCATTAACTATATTTCCATGCATATTCTGACTTTGAATGAATCAATCCAACTTTGTTTTTCTATTTACTAAAGAATCTTGTTGACCTATTCTAAGGTTATTGTAACCCCCAGTAGTTATTTCTATGCAGGTACAGATGAGATTGAAGTGTTGTTCAATAAATTAGAACATTTTAAGAAAACTCAGTGCTAAATTCAGAAGACACCAGTAATTTGGTTGTTCAAATTATATTCGAGTTTATCCAAATAAGCCAGTTAAGAATCTGAGGATGAAGAACTCATCACTTTATTTAAAAAAAACTAGATAATGTCCCTTTGGCAGTAAAACATTCATAAAGTCCAAAGCACAGGATTACTCATTCCCTGCTTCTGACTCATGAACATTTTCGGAAATAATCCCTTAAATGTTACTGCGATGGGAAATATGAAGAGCAAAGTTGTTTTGGCACAACTTCACTCTTGTTTTGTTGAGTTATGAACTGTATTTAGTTTCACACTTTTGATCTTGTGCATTCTTGATGATATATTTGCACACATAACATCTCTATATACATTAGAAATAGAACTGCTATGACAGTTCCTGTGATTTAAAAATTCTTCATACGGCTACTCACAGAAATTTGTTTTATAGTAATCTATTACTTACCACCATGAAAATGTTTAATGCGACCAAAGTAAAATAAATTTTACATAATACATATTGTAATGCCCTTTATTTGAAATTATGACATTGCAATCATGCATAAGGAAAAGTTGATGAGAAGCAAATGTCTACATACAATTAATTTTACTTTTGGAAATAAAAAGGGGAAATGGATTATAAATGTCAGTGCTTTTAGGACATATCTTCCCAACAAAGTAAAAGAGAGAAGACTGTTTCTGTCAGTCTAGTTCAAAGGTAACCATTTCTGGAAAATGTTTCTAAACCATTCTGTTCTGCTATGATTGCTCCCTTCTCTGAAGTTCAGTGAAAACTTGTTTCACTCATCTTAGCCCTTAACTATATCCTGTCTTGTGGTTTTAAGCATGGATTTTGGAATCAGTCAGATATAGGCTTGAATCCCATCTTGTTCTTCATCAATAAGATGGAGCAATTATACCTCACACAAAGGGCTGTTGTAAGGATTAATGAACTAATATAAGTAAAACATTTAGCAAAGGGCCAGGCACATGTTCAGAGATATAACACCAATAGCTATTATTATGATTTGATAGGTATATGTGTTATGTACCTGCTGGATTATTTAGAGGTGAAATGTCATGATGTTTGCAATTTACTTACAAATTGTTCAAAGAAAGAAAAAAATATAGAGAGAGAGTGAGAACAAAATGGTAACTGGTCATATTAGATGAAGAACATACACATTTTCATTGTATCTTTAAAAAATTTTTTTCCATAGATTTGAATTTTTTAAGTAAAAAACATGAGAGGAAAATGTTTCTGCTTAAACACTAAAAAGAAGTTATTTGTGTATGTTTGTGTTTTCAGTCTTATAATGACTGTTTAATCACATGCAGACACCACATTTCATGATATACATAAAAGTTTACTGTCACTGATTCCACTTGTCTGTTTTACTTATCATTTCATGCTGTCACATCACCAGCTCTCCAATCTTATGACTCCATCACCCAGCTCTTAAAAATTTCCTTCTGACATAACTTCTGTTCTGATAACCCATTTAGTTCTTCTTTCTGTATTGTGGAGATCCTGTTTTATGATTGTGTTAATTCCTTAATTTTTCTTAATTTAAAAATGCAATAAATTCATGCATATTTGTTGTAAAATATAAAATTCGGGCTACACTAAAATGTAGAGGGAAAAACAAATAAACACCAATTTCCTCTCCACGTCACAGTCGCACCCCTCAAAACAACCATTTTTAATAGTTTAGCATGCATCCTCTCAGTTTTCTATCCGCATTCAAAGATATAGGGCACATTTCTATTTCTGTTTATTTTTTAAAAATTGTATTGTTATATATTTTTCTTATCTTATTACATTGGCTTAACCTCTGGAACAATGTAAATTCCCAATGTTAACAAATATCCTTAAATTAGTCCTCATTCTTCCATTTTATAATCATATTCTCAGATTTAAATTATGCTTCTTTTGATGGCCTTTTTCAAAATAAACTCAATTAAGTGGCTAGACTAAATTCTCTACATGTAAGAGAAAACAACCAATTATATTTTTGCAGGACAATTTCTCATACTTTGTATTTCCTTCTGTACTCATCCGTGCATGTTTGCTGTTCCTACATTTTAAGTGAAATGACCCAATAAAAAATAATTTTTTCTAGAAGTGGAATCAGTTTTACTACAGATTAGTTCTGATGATGCACTAGAGATTCATCACAATTATTGTGCAGACATTGCTGTTGGAGGCTGACAATTGGAAGGGAACAACTTTTAGACAAACATATCTTGAGCAGGTTTCGTAAAGTTAGGCTTGCCATGATTAGCCATTAGGCAACTGCATGCAATGATTTACTTAAATAAAGGCACCAAATGAAAAGCTGAGAAGATTATCTAAGTCTTTAATGTCTTTTGTGAAATCCAGTAAAACCTACTGTGAAGTACCCATTTCTGGTGCTGGAATTGAAGACAGAGATGATACTGGCAGAAAGGATGATTGATGGAAGCAGCATGTTTTTACAGGAAACCAGAATGCATCCATAACAATATCTACTCCCTACAAAGTTAGGAAAAGAGTTGACCATATGAACTTAATGTTCAGTCTGTCAAACAACATACATATGATCTTCCTCTAGAGAATACAGCATACCCAGTTATTAAATCTCCCCGAATTTTGCTGTAAGAAGGATGACTAGATGGAGCCACTGAGCTTTCTTTCCATTAGACATTCAACTCCCAAATGCCTCCACAAATGAGTTCTTACTACTCCATAACAGGTCTCTAATTGTCCATCAGATTTAATTTGACCTCTGAGTCAAGCATGCATGCAGTTATACACTTGAAAACCAAACTTCATATCAATCCATCACCTAATTAAAAACTGCTTCTTAGAGCCAATGCCAGATCATAAGGATATTCCTCAGCCAACTATTCCAACTAATGAATTGACTGGTTATTTTATTCATCAAACATTTCTGAATGCCTACTATGTGCCAGTTCCTATGCTACTGGTGGCAATAAAAAGATAGGTCGACCAGAATCCCTGCCCACAAGAACTTCCTAATCTCTACCTTTTCTGTTGAGAAATTTTAAAAATTCTATCTCAATATAATTTTGTGGTTTAGCTCATATAATGTATTCCCATAAAAACCGTCACAATTTAAAAAAAGAAATTGTTACAATTATGATATATCAAGCAGCAACAAGATTTAAGTCTGTTAAATCCATTTAATCTAACCATGCCAATGGAAGTTGGCCCTTCTAAGAAGCTTCTTCCACAGGTAGCCTCTGTTTTCCTATTCTCCCAAAGGATAACTACTGAAAATCATTAAGAAGAGTACACTTGGGGGGCACCAAGGCAGCTCAGTCGATTAAGCATCCGACTTTGGCTCAGGTCACAATCCCACAGCTTGTGGGTTCCAGCCCCGTGTTGGGCTCTGCACTGACAGCTCAGAGCCTGCAGCCTGCTTGGGATTCTGTGTTTCTGTCTCTCTCTGCCCCTCCCCTGCTCATGCTCTTTCTCTCCCTCCCTCCCTCTCTCTCTCTCTCTCTCTCTCTCAAAAATAAACATTAAAATTTTTTTTTTAAAAAAAGAAGAGTACACTTAGGATATAACGTAAGTAACCAGTTACAATAATCTTCTCTGATAAATGTTCACATGTTAACAATTGAGCATGACACAATAATATGTAAGATATCAAACAGGTTAGAAGTCCCTGGGCTCACACAGACTGGATGCTTGTATATTAACTGCATGGAGTTCTTCTGGAACAAAACTATATGACGATACTTATCAGTCTTCCTGATCTATTAACTACATGTTTTTAGCAGCCCAGTAAACCTGACACTCATCAAAAGAATTGAATTTTGTCAAAACTAACATGGCCTTAGGATGCAATCAGTAGAAGTGTAATAGGAACTAGAAGGTATATAGTCAAATGGTGCCAACATATGCCAGCTGGTTTTGTAAAATACGATGTCCAGCTCTGCACCAAAGTAAACCAAGTTCTTTACTTTTTTTTCTTTAAAGCATTCATTTTAGAATGTGAATTTATACTCGTAATGTGTAAGTTAAAAGACTCTTATCATTTTGTTGACTTAGATAAGAAATTAAAATCTCTACATCTCTGCACTTACCAATTAAGACCAATTCTTTCTTCCTTAAATTTTATAAAAAATATATTTTCTTCACTTTTTTCCATTGAACTTCATAATCATGCTGTTCCATGACTGATCCATGATAGCCATGACCTCATGGCTATCAAGTTATAATTTTTAGTTTTGCTTTTATAACTTTCCCAACGAAGACTCTTTCATAACTTTCCTCTATGATGTCTGCCAACACAAGGAAAGAAAGACTTTGTAAAGAAAATGTTATGGAGGCTGATTGATCATTACTTGTTATTTAATATGCAATCACAGTGGCTGGCACTCAACGAAAGAAATAGCTTTTTAATGAGACAATCTTAAAAATTATACCATCAGATTATATAGTTAACTTACTTGGATGCAATATTACAAAAAGAAGTGAGAGAGATTAAAATGTTAGATCTATTTATGATTTAAAAAGTTATGAAATATAAATGAAGAATTACATTATAGATCTAACTCATTGAGAACCCTTCTCTCTCAAATATTCATCTCTCTCCAAAATACTTTATTTTTTGTCCTCTGTTCTCCCCTCTATTTTATTTGCAAACTTCTCCAGGGAGTTTATCTCTAAATCAGCCTCAGTTCCCTCACTCAGTTCCCCCATATTAGTTCAGGGTTCTAGCAGAGAAACAGAACCAGTAGAGGTGAAATGTATAGAGAGAATATGTATAATGTAATATATGTTAATGTATATTAAAGTACATATATATCATTTATATTAATATTTAAATTCTATCATTAGTAATATATGAATTATATATCCATAATATTATATTATATATAATATTAATGTATATTTATATTAAATAACACATATATATTACTATATAGTAGGATATATAACAATATACATAATATACTACCTATACAGAGGCAGATTTTACATAGATATAATATAAAATATTATAGAATATGTATATATGAAGACAGAGAGAGAGATTTCAAGACATTGGCTTCTGCGGCTATAGGGCTGGCAAGTCCAAAACCCATACGGTAAACTGGCAGGCTGGATTTCTTCTTCAGGAAAACCTCAGTTTTGTTCTTGAAGCCTTTCAACTGATTGTTATGAGGACCACCCAGATTATCAAAGATAATCTCCTTTACTTAAAATCAGCTGAGTATATATCTATGAAATATGTTCACAGCAACACCTAGATAAGTGCTTAATTGAATAACTGGGTACTGGAGGCTAGCCAAGTTGACACATAAAACTAACCATTACACCAAACAATTATTGAGATTTACCTCAAAGCTTGCCAATGATATCCTGACTGCTAAATCTGGAGCCCCTTTATTAGAGCTCAGTCTCTGCTGCTCTTGGCAGGATTCACTGCTTCTCCTTTTAAAAACCCTTCCTCACCAGAACACACACTAGCCTATTCCTACTTAAGGAATAGGATACATTATTGTATCTTGATTCAAAACCCATCATTCAGCAAATAGTGCTGTGATGACTAGATATCCACAAGCAAAAATAAATAAATAAATAAATAAATAAATAAATAAGTCAGACCCTTAGCTTATACCAAATATAAAATTCCCTCAAAAATGTATCAAAGACCTAAATGTAAGAACAAAACTATAACACTATTAGAATGAAACACAGGAGTAAATCTTTGTGACCTTGGATTTGGCACTGTTTTCTTAGATATGACACTAAAAGCACAAATGACAAAAGAAAAAATGGTTAATAGGATTTGCTCAAAATTTAAAACTTTTGTACTTCAAAGGACACTATCAAGAAAGTGAAAAGACAATCCAGAGAAAGGGAGACAATATTTGCCAATTGCATATCTGATAGGGGACTTGAATGCAGAATATATAAAGTACTCTTACAACTCAACAATTAAAAGACAAATAACCCAATTTAGAAATGATAAAAGGATTTGAATAGGCATTTCTCTGAAGAAGACATATAAAAGGCCAATAAGCACATGAAAAGATGCTCAACATTATTATTCATTAGTGAAATGCAAATCAAAACCACCACAAGATACCATTTCACCCCCACTAGGATGACTGAAAAAAAAAAAAAAAGACAATAACAAGTGTTGGTGAGGATGTGGAAAAATTACAATTCTCACACACTACTAGTGGGATTATAAAATGGCGCAGTCACTTTTGAAAACAGTTTGATAATTCCTCAAAATGTTAATCATAGTTACCATATAACCTGGCAATTCTACTCCTATGTATGTACCCAAAATAATATAAAGACATATGTCTATGTGAAAATTTATACACGAATGTTCATGGCAACCTTATTCATAATAACCAAAACATGGAAATAATACAAATATCCAACTGATTAATGGATAAACAAAATGAGTATGTCCATGCAACGGAATATTATTCAGCCATAAAAAAGGAATAAAGTACCGATACATGCTACAATGTGAATGAATCTTGAAAATATTATGCTAGATGAAAGTGATTCACAAAGGCAACATCTTGTATGATTCCATTTATAGGAAACAACCAGAATAGGAAAATCTGTAGACATGGGAAGTAGATTAGTGGTTGCAGGGCCTGTGGGAAATAGGGAATGGGGAGTGACAACCGATGGGTATGGGGTTTCTTTTCAGGGTAATTAAATGGTTCTGAAATTAGATAGTGGTGATGATTGTGTGACTCTGTAAATGTACTAAAACCCACTATACCTTTAAAAGGATATACTTGAGAGTGTGATGCTAAGTGAAATAAGCCATACAGAGAAAGACAGATACCATATGGTTTCACTCTTATGTGGATCCTGAGAAACATAACAGAAACCCATGGGGGAGGGGAAGGAAAAAAAAAAAAAAAAAAAAAAGAGGCTAGAGTGGGAGAGAGCCAAAGCATAAGAGACTGTTAAAAACTGAGAACAAACTGAGGGTTGATGGGGGGTGGGAGGGAGGGCAGGGTGGGAGGGAGGGCAGGGTGGGTGATGGGTATTGAGGAGGGCACCTTTTGGGATGAGCACTGGGTGTTGTATGGAAACCAACTTGACAGTAAATTTCATATATTAAAAAAAAAAAAAAAAAAAAAAAGGATATACTTTCTAAAAGCATAAATTTTATGGTGTGTGAATTATATCTCAACAAAGCTGTGTTGTTTTTTTTTCTAAACCTAAGTCAATGCATCTTGCTACCATTTTTGTTCTTCTGGAGGTGGTGTCTTTTAAATTTTTAGACATGTATGAAATGAGAATTCATGCTCTGGGAAAACCACTGAAATGTGGTAAATTAAAATACAAAAAACATAGCTGATATCTTCTTTTAGCAGGTAAATAATTAATTCTGAGTTTTTAAGGTATAAGTAAATAATTAATTCTGGGTTCCATGCATTAAGGTATTAATTCTGGGTTTTGCCTTTGACAGGACAGTTTTATAATACAATGATACCACTTAACATAATTGTAACCATTGGAACCTTAAATTCAACCTTCATTTAACTTGCATGTTTTTTTCCTCTGCATTCTGTACTCAAAAATAAATGACAGACTAATATCAGATAGAACTTATAGTATTACCTCAGGTGATTCTGCATGTTAGAGAGGAAACTTATGTGATATGAACTTGGGTGTTAAGCAATTGAATTGCTCTGCAGGATTGCAATCCCCTACCAGATTATCTCAATGCTTCTGAACCTTTTTTTCATAATCACCCTCCTAAGAAACTCTTTTAGATTTTTTTTTAACTAATTGCCCCTCTCCCTCATGAAATTTTAATACTACAGATATATTATGTATCTGTTTATATAGTCTATGTACTGGGTATTTATGCTTTATTCATAAAAAGGGTAGATTTTTTTCATTCCCCGCCCCCCTCAACCAATACTTGCTTCCTTTGGAGGGATATTGCCCCCATTGAGAACATGTGGCTCACCTTGAAAATTCATGCGTGTATTTGAGTATACGTATTTTATTTTCTTCACTCTAAACAGCATTTATAATTCTTTCAACAACTTAGATTTAACATTTACAAATTTAAGTAGATGAAATTTAATGTTCATAAATTTAACTTAATAAAGGTAATTTGGGAAAAATATATGTAAATAATTTTTAGGTATGCTAAGTTCAGATAAAGTATCAGGCAACCTTCAAAATTATTTTCTCTGAGAATAATTTTAGACATTGGAATTTGTGTATGCTATCAAGTGGGGGGAAAAGCAACATGCAAGACTATATCAAGAAGAGTTTGTAAATTTTCTAAAAACACATACATACAAATGACTAGAAAATACTCATTAAACTATTTTATGGTTATTTCCGGGTGCATAAATTGTAGGCAATTTTTAGTTTCAATTTTATACATATCTGTAGTCTCCAAGTTTTACATTTTGAGTTTGCACTACTATTATTGTTGGGGAAAAATGGTTACCAACAAAATATTTACTGAAATTAGCTTGTATCAGGGAAAAGATGTAATAACGTCTAATTTACAATACTTGAAGTAAGGTGTTTATGCAGCCTTTGGGGGAGAGGTTTTAATTTTTTGTTTTTATGTCATAGACAAAAATGCACTATAGCCAGCCCTTGGTCTTGCCAGTATTTTCAATGTTGCTGCAGCAAAAGCATTAATCCTCAACAAAAGACAAGTTTACTATGACCTAAGCTCTACCTAGCAACTATCCTTCTATAGAAAAACTCTAATGTATTTCAAGGTTGCAGAGGAGTCATTCAGCAAGCAAATGTTTGCTGATGAGCTTTTAAAGAGAGTGAATCCAGCAAATAACCAGAAGTCATTATGCACTTGATTTCAACAGAGCCTATTTAAGTAATGACTCAGATTTGAATATCAGCAACTTTGGGAGCTACTGAAGGAAAGATACTTTTAAATTTAAATACCACAGTTTGCAGAGTGCTCCTACTTGATACTCACAACAACCCTGTGTGTCGCTTGGTATCATTCCTATTATTTACGGGTCCACAAAGAGGCAAGTGAAAGAACCAGTACTCCAACCCGAGTCTTTTGACTCCGACTTCTGAGTTCGTTCTTTCTTTGGACCATTCTTCCTTGCTGAATGAAATCAGTGGGTATTTTAAAAACCAGTAATGCACTTAACCATGACTTACGACCCTAACAACCATGTTTTGCTATAGAGTAGAGATTAAATGCTCCCCCACACTCTCCTACACTCTTCCTGCCCCCTTTGACTCCACAGAAAGGGCCACTGGTAGCAGAGAGGGAGTTCTGCACGTCTATCAGGAAGGCTTCATTCAGACCTTTACCATCAGTGTGGTGGGTTCTGTGTCAAACTATGATGAGTTTGATCCTCAGTACTTTTAGGATTTGGAGAAGGGGCAAAATGGGGTGAAGGGTAAAGGAATAGAACCACATAGTTTCAGGATCCACTCTCAGATTGGACTCAGGGATTATGTGCCTAATGTGGAATTTCCACATGGAGCATTAAGGAGCATCACAGAATCAGGAGTTGAGTTTCAAATGTACTGCAATGCACCCTATTTGATTATTTTCTAGGTCAATTCCAGTCACCAACCCAAGCCTGAATACATTCAAGACATAAGCCAAAACATCAAAATAATCCCAGGCTACAATTTTTCTAGCTAAAAATTGTCTAAATTTATATTTCAAGGAAAAAGTAGCTTAAATTAAAAAATGCATACTCTGATTCAACAAAAACCAGATATATTATTCAATAAAAATCCCTAAAATTCATATGTAAGCATATAAATTAATAATGTAAAATAATTCAATAAAACAATAAAAATGCCATGGGTTATATCTATTGTCTTCCTAACAGAGGGCAAAGCTCATGATCAGCGTGTCAAATTGGAGATGAGTCACCTCTAAGGTTTTCACTTCAATTTCCTTTGGCTAGTAAAATAACAGATCACAATTTAGTTTTTGATGTTGCTATAAATTTAGGTTGAAAAAGATACAAAATAGATTAATGCTTAAATATACCAGTGCTTCACTATGACTATATTTATACAATTGACATATACAATCAATTGATTTTTGACAAAAGTGCCAAGACAATTCAATGGAGAAAGAATAATCTTTTAAGTAAATGATGTTGGAACAACTGGATGTCAAATGCGGAAGAAACTGAATCTCAACCCTTATCTCACAACATACACAAAAATTAATTCAAAATGGATCATAGACCTAAACATAACAGCTAAAACTATAAAACATCTGGAAGAAAGACTCCGAGAGAATATCTTCATGATTTGGATTCAGTGAAGATTTCTTAAGAAATAGAAAGTTTTCTTTTTTTTTAATTTTTTAAATATTTATTCATTTTTTGAGAGACAGAGCATGAGTGGGGGAGGGGCAGAGACAGAAAGACACAGAACCCAAAGCAGGCTCCAGGCTCTGAGCTGTCAGCACAGAACCCGATGTGGGGCTCAAACTCGCGAACCACTAAATCATGACCTGAGCCAAAGTCAGACGCCTAACTGATTGAGCCACCCAGGGGCCCCGAAATAGGAAGTTTTAACCATAAGAGAACAAAGTAAGAAACCACACTTTATCAACATTAAGAATGTCAGCCCCTCAAAAGACACCATTAAGAAAATGCAAAGATAAAACAGACTGAGAGAAAACATTAGCAATAAATATATCTGACAAATATCTTGTACCCAAAATATGTAAAGAACTCTTACCACTCAATTAGAAGAAGCAAGCCACTCAATTAGAATGGCGGGGGGTGGGGATAAGCAAAAGGGTAGAATAGTCATTTCAAAAAAGAAGTTATACAAATAAACCTAATACGGAAATCAGAAATAAAAAATAATCGACACGATTGGTCATCAAAGAAATACAAATTAAAAACCACAATGAGATACCACTCTACACTCACTAGAATTCATAAAAGTGAAAAGACTAACAATACCAAATGTTGATGAGGATGTAGAGAAACTGGAGCTCTCATTCATTGTCAGTGGGTATAGAATATGGTACAACCACTTTAGGAAATAATTTGGCAGTATCTTGTAAAGTTAAATGTATATTCAAAACTCAGCAATTTCACTTCGAGGTATTTAGCCAAGAGAAATTCAAATATATATCCACAAAAAGAAATGTATCTGAATGTGTATAACAGCTTTACCCATAATTAGCCGTCAACTGGAAGCAACCCAAATGTCCTTACACATGAGTGAATAAAGAAACTGATATCTTCATACAATGGAATACTGCTCAGTAATAAAAAGGAGCAAAATACTGACACCACAACATAATGCCTCTCAAAACTGTTATGTGAATGACACAGAAGAGTAAAACTGCATAATTCCATTTGTAAAAAATTCTAAAACCTGGAAAGAGTATCTACAGTGATAGAAATCAGAACAGCGTTAGTTATCTAGGGCAGGGATGAGGGGATGAAGTGTTAGGTGTGCTTGGCTTTAGACTGGCAGGATGGAACTACACTGGGTGATGGAGACATTCAGCATCATGGTTGAGTGGTGGCACACTGTCTAAACTCATCAAATGATACACGTTATTTATACCATATTTATGCATGTTATTGTAGGAAAATTACACCCCAATAGTTGATTAATAACCATTTTCTAAATACTCACATGCTTTCTAAAAATAAACCTTGTATAACTCAAAGATGAGAATATTCCTTTCATGGAAGCAACTGATTTAAGTGAGTGAGTCCTTTTCCCTGGGCACATATCAGGATATAGAATTCCACCTAGTTAAGACTGCATGGGTTTAAATCAAATCCATCCCCCTGTGGGATCTTATCAAGACTGTTGGATTTATTCTGTGTGTGTGTGCGTGTGTGTGTGTGTGTGTGTGTGTGTGTGTGTTTCCATAAGCAACAAAGAGCTAATTATTGGTTAAGGATGGTTTATGGACAGTTCTACCAATAGGATGATAGATTACAAGTTTTGAGCTTTCAATTTACAACTTGAAAATAATTTTATTTAGGGGAACCTGGGTGGCTCAGTCAGTTGAGCCTCCGACTTCAGTTCAGGTCATGATCTCACGGTTCGTGAGTTCGAGCCCCGTGTCGGGTTCTGTGCTGACAGCTCAGAGCGTGGAGCCTGCTTTGGATTCTATGTTTCCCTCTCTCTCTGCTCCTCCCCTGCTCACACACTGTCTCTCTCTCAAAAATAAATAAAGATTAAAAAATTTTTTTTAATAATTTTATTTCAAGGCCTGTGTTTTGTCTAGATCACAGTGGGACTCAGCAACTGCTGTGGGATGAATGAGTGAAGATATGAATGAGTGACTGAACAAATAAATGAGTGAATATCCTTCACTCACTATAAAATAAAAATTTTATCAGATGTGCACCAAAAAATTATATCTGGTCTCAATATGCCTTGCCACATATAACCATATAATAAAAACAAAACAACAACAAAAACACTTGAGAGTGATCAAAAAATAATATATATGATTTAAGCAGGAAAAATCACAGGAAGCCTGTGAGAGAATATTTCCTTTGCCCTGACAGTTGTTTACACTCATATGCCTTTTTATTTAAAATTTTAGAAGTAGTTTATTATTTTTTAATAATTAAGAAATAATATAGTACATGCTATTCTGGCTTTGATCCTGGATGGGCAGGGGGCATGAGAGCTATAAAAATATGATTATGTAGGGCACCTGGGTGGCTCAGCCAGTTAACTGTCAGACTCTTGATTTCAGCTCAGGTCATGATCTCACGATTCATAGGTTCCAGCCCCACGTTGGGCTCTGCACTGAGAGTGCGGAGCCTGTTGGGGATTCTCTGTCACCAGCTCTCTCTTTCCCTCCCCTGTTCGCTTGCTCCCTCGCTCTCTCTCTCTCTCTCAAAATAAATGAATAAATAAAAATGTGATTATGTATCATGAATTAGATAATAGTTCTGTATCAATGCTAAGTTTTTTGATTTCAGTAATTTTACTGTGGTCATATAAAGGGATATCCTTGGTCTTAGAAAATACATGCTGAATACTTAGAGGTAAAGAGAAAAAAAGCCCAATAACGTTAATTATAAACAATGTGGAAAATATAGGAAAGTATGAAGAATATAAAAATCACCCACAATCCCATCACACAGATAAAAGACACAATTTTGGAGATATATAGTTTTTCATTTCTCATCTATGTATGTTCCCACATAAGTAAATATTCTTAGAAACCTGATTTTTAATGGTTACATAGTGGCATGACCTGTTTACCAAGTACCTATTACTGTGAATTGTTTCCATTTCGTCACTATTTTAATTACACAGTGAGAACCTGTTGTATATCAGTCTATCCTAAGAGATTATTTCCTTAGGATGTTAAGCATGAGGTAGTTAGTCCAAGAAGCAGCTTCTGCTTCTTCCAGAGTCACAGGTCTAATTAACAGATTGATTAGATTGGTCAGAAACCAGTGGTAACTTAAAAGCACCATTGGTCTGGTGTCTTCCTGAGGCACCCACATAAAGTTGGTTGCTCTCACACACCCCACCCCTTTCCTTCCCAGGACTGAGTTTGCCAGATGTCCACAGGAAGGCACTTTCTGCACTTCCATATTTATCCGGCTTTCTTTATTCAAAACCTGGGGTGCCTGGGTGGCTCAGTGGTTATGCATCTTACTCTTGATTTTGGCTCAGGTCATGATCTCACCATCATGAGATCAAGATTAAGTGTCTCTCTCTCTCTCCCACAATCCCTCCCCCACTCATGGGCACTGTCTCTCTCTCTCCCCCCCGCCCCAAAACAAAAAACCCTCATTTTACATCTGTGTGAATTTAGTCATCCCTTCTTCAACACCATAGCAAAATGTACATATGTGTTATATTGACCTTTTGAGAGATCTCCTCATGTTCTCTAACTGAACTTTCTGTGATAATGGAAATGTTCTTTATCTCAGCTGTCCAATCCAGTAACCAACAGCCACACATGGCTACCAAGCATTTGAAATGTGGCTAGTATGAGTGAGGAACTGAAGTTTTCATTCTATTTAATGTCAATAAATTTAAATGTAAATATCCATATGTGGTGAGTGGCTATTATATTGGACAGTGAAGCAATATGGCCCTTGTTACTCCAAGTATGGTCTCTGGGCCAGCAGCATCAGCATTACTTGACAGCTTGTTAGAAATGTGGAGCCATAGGTCACACCGCAGACCTGCTGAATCAGAGCCTGCATTTAACAAGAGATCGCAGGTGACTCATGTACATAATAAAGTCTGAGTAACACTGCCCTGTATCTAGAAGGATACAGATCAAAAAGTTACTAATGTCTTCTTAAGTGAGACATAAAGGGTGGTGATGCAATAGGAAAATGACTTTGAGTTTTTCCTTTATACACCTGTATTGTCTTTGTTCAACAGATATATATTACTATTAGAGTGTATAGAACAGTAAAGATAAAATAGATGGTACAGTATGGAAAAAAATATTTGCAAACCATATATCTGATAAGGGGTTAATATCCAACATATATAAAGAACTCATACAACTCAATAGCAAAAAAGCAAATAACCCAATTAAAAAATAGATAGGATCTGGATAAAGAGTTCTCCAAAGAAGATATATGAGAGGCCAATGGATACATCAAAAGATTCTCAACATCAAGAGTCATTAGGGAAATGCAAATTAGAACCACAATGAGATATCACCTCATACCTGTTACAATGGCCATAATGAAAAAAATAAGAGATAATGAATGCTGGTATGGATGTAGACAAAAGGAAACCCTGTGCACTTGGACTGTAAACTGGTACAGCCACTATAAAAAACAGTATGCAGGATCCTCAAAAAATTAAAAGTAGAAATACCATATGATCTAGCAATTCCACCTCTGAGTATACACACAAAGGAAATTAGAACACTAACTTGAAAAGATAACTGCACCCCCATGTTCATAGCAGCATTATTTATAATAGCCCAGACATAGACACAACCTAAGGGTCCATCAATGAATGAATGGATAAAGAAGTTGTGGTATATACATACAATGGAATATTATTCAGCCATAACAAAATTCGGAAATCCTACCCCAATTGTGCAACATGAATGGGCCTTGAAAATATTATGCTAAGTGAAATAAGTCAGACAGAGAAAGACAAATGCTGTGTGATCTCACTTATATGTGGAATCCAAAAAACAAACAAACAAAAAACTAAACTTATAGAAAAAGAAATCAGACTTGTGGTTATCAGAGGTGGAGGGCTGGAGAGGGGAATTTGTAGGGAGACAGTCAAAAGATACTAACTTCCAGTTTGTATATTTATATCTGATAAGTAGCTACTAGGGATATAATGCACAATATGATGACAATAGCTGACACTAATGTACTATATATATATAAATTTATTTATATTTGTTATATCCTTCAACACTGGTTTCCTGACCTATTGATAAGTTAACACTTACAGTTTGCAAAACATTTTTAAGGTAAGAGAGGGAAAGAGGGAGAAGGGAAGGAGATTGATTGATTCAGGAAAGAGAAAAAGAAATGTAAGATACCCCAAAATATCCAAGAAATGGGGAAAGGATAGAAAAAGTCCAAAGTGTGAGGAAGAGTGAGGGGAAGAGGGATCCTAATTCCTACAACCTGTCTTGCCCATCAGGGCCTGCTGGTTCTAATGGGCCCAGAAGACTCACTCAAATCCTCTATGCTGGGCTTACATGTCTTCCCAGCATCCTGGGTTCTCTTATTCCACTGCCATTACCTCTTAATCATCTGAGGGCATGTTTCCTACTTTAAGATCATTCATGAAGGCCCTGACTGGCTTCCTCAATCATAGACTCTCTTTCTGCCTCCTTCCACTGATGGCTGCTTCTTCTCCTTTGTTCACTTCCACTTGGATGTCTAACTTCCTCTTTGCCCTCTTTTCTTTTCTCTCTCCCCTGGTTGTGTCTCTGCCCTGTAACTGTCCATTACAAAATCAATGTAAAACACTATCTAGGGTTCAAAAATGCAACTATATAAGAACTATACAGTGGCAAATTCAAGAATTCAAGTGAAAAATTACAGGGCACTGTTTCTCAAACTCACAGGGCTTCTAGGCCTTGGAGAAAACCTACAAAAACCACCAAGGTGGCCTGGATCCCATTTTAAGTCACATTGACCTGGGAGTTCTGTTGTCTGTGATTGTGAAAAGAGCTGATCTGACCCTATGAAGGAATAGCAGACAAATGTGGTATTCAAGAGAAAAGACAAACAACTGGTGAAGATTATGCCAACAGACAGCTCATGGAAGGAAGGAGGATGTGAGGACACAGTAGGAAGACTGGGTGAGTAGAAGTCTGCCAGCAGAAAGCCCAGTTAGCAGGCTGGATTGGTGCATGGCCCTGGACAGTGGGAGATCTAAATTACCAATAGCAGCAGAAAGGAAGAAAGAAA
Organism: Panthera onca; assembly: GCF_046562875.1. Classification (NCBI taxonomy): domain Eukaryota; kingdom Metazoa; phylum Chordata; class Mammalia; order Carnivora; family Felidae; genus Panthera; species Panthera onca. The sequence continues at coordinate 134,027,619 of NC_138347.1, read as the reverse complement.
AGGAAAGGTGTTTTCAAAGGAGAACCTCAAGTTAGTATCTTGGCATCCTTAGGCTGGACCAAGTTTTATAAATCTGCAAAAGTATGGGAATTCTGTTAAAGTCATTCTGAAGGTAACACTGAACCCACTTTCAATAGTTTACTAACTTAAAACAGGCAGATGAAAACTAAATTACTCACAGGCAAAAAAGCATAGGAGAGTTTTGATGATGCAGAGCTGAAGCCTGGTTCACATTCAGTGAGGAGCAGCTTGCCAGCCTTGGCTGCTAGTCCATTTTCTCCATCCCTAAGACAGGAAATTACGTGAGGCCCAAAATACGCATCCCTACAGCTCCAAGAGTGAGTGCAGCTGTTCTGAGAGAATTTCCTGTATCCAGGCTCCACACATGAAGATTTGTGCAGTGCCAATATGTTTGCTGAGCACCTACTTTGTGCTAGGAGCACTGTTAAGCCTATGTTCAGCCTTATGTGTGAACAGATGGCAAGTAGGAGATAGGCTGACTCTGAGCTGCAGTAGAAATGTAGCCCCCTTGGACCTCTTGACAAATTCCCCTAGCCTTGCCTGGTGCCTAGGTCAGTTCAAAAATCTTCTCAGGCCCTAGGGGACTCTTTCTACCATCACCCCAACCCTACACTCTAGAACAACTCTCTTTTACTTGAGGCATTCAATATTGGCAGTCTGATGCATGAATCTCTCTCTCTCTGTCTCTCTCTCTGTCTCTCTCTCTGTCTCTCTGTGTGTGTGTGTGTGTGTGTGTGTGTGTGAGTATTCAGAAGCCCAAGGATAGCAGGTAACAAATTAAGACTATTAAACATAGCTTTCTAGAAGATGAGTGGTATTTATAATTCATAAAATGCTGTCCTGGATGCTCTTTTCTTTTTGAGTTCTACAATCTCTTGCCTTCATCCTGGGTTAACAGACTGTAAATAAAGCATTTTTTTAACAAAAAAAGAAATAAGAGAAAAAGAAGAAGGAGGGACGGAGGGAAGGAAGGAAGGAAGGGGAAGGGAAGGAAGGAAGGAAGGAAGGAAGGAAGGAAGGAAGGAAGGAGAAGGGAAGGAAGGAAGGAAGGAAGGAAGGAAGGAAGGAAGGGGAAGGGAAGGGAAGGGAAGGGAAGGGAAGGGAAGGGAAGGGAAGGGAAGGGAAGGGAAGGAAAGGTAGGAAGGAAGGAAGGAAGGAAGGAAGGAAGGAAGGAAGGAAGGAAGGAAGACATTAAGAAAAAAACTCAACTTCCTTATTTCCTAAAGTAGGAAACACTTTTTCCCCCCAATGCCTGGCAGAAGAAGTATGGTTGCAAATGTTACTGGGCACTAAACCAGATTAATTTTCCATTCAGGAAGAAAAGTAAGCAACTTGGGCTAAGGGAGGCAAATTGCATGGCCCTATTATTTAGCACGTTTCAAATGAAAGCCAATACTGCTATTGAAGTGCTGGCTAATGGAGCTTTCTCTTCCTCTCTCTAATGCCCGCCCACAGGTTGCTTGGCAACCACATTACATTGCTGTGAACACTCCCCAGCAATAATAACTGACCCTGAATTTTAATTTTTGTGCTGAAGCTTAAGTGGGATAAATAAATTTAAAAAGGCAATCTCTCTGAAATAATATTCATTTTGATTAATAAGCAACATGTGTAGAAGAGTATAGAATGGCAAATAGAGTGATATAAAAATTTGATAAAGGGTTTGTCTATTTTAGGAAGATTTTGTATAAAAAATATGAAAAATCTAGGTAGGTTTATGGAAAAAAATAAGTAAAATGGTAAGAATGGAAGCTGAATCTAACCCCTCCAATCCTAACATCTATATTGATATAAAGAATAAAATATTAATTTTTATTGTTTCTTAATTGAAACACTTTTCAAAAATAAGAATAACATTAAATGTCCTTTGCATAAAAGGATCTGGAATGGCCACTTACAACTCTAGCATTACCCTCCCTTCTCACTTGTAGTAGAAATAATGATTTGCATGCATAGCAACAGGAAGAGAACAGGTTGAGTTGGAGGTTCCACATTTACTTGTAGCTACTGCTTTGTGTTTTGAATAAAAGATTTGAATGGAATGTGTTGTAAATAACCTATTGTCCTTTATTCACAACTTCTAAAACTGTGCCCTCATGCGGTAATTTAAGTGTTCCTAGTCTGCGGGCTACCAACTATCATTTTTACCATTTCCGAAAATCATCCTCTAATTCATTTCAAAGATGAAAGGAAAGTACTGCATACCTCTTATCTTTTCAATCTCAGTAAGATTTTCCCCTGGAAACTTAAATTCTTACCTAAAAACACTCTTTTAAGTACTTACCAAAACAAAGACTTAGGGTTCAAATTCTGGCTCCCCGACTTATCACCTGTGGCACCCAGTTAGAGAATAGCATTAATTATCACCTCTTGAGCAGTTGTGGTCTAAGTAAGATCACCTAACACAATGTTGTCATAGGTATGTACTCAATTTCAGCCATTATTAATTGACCATATAGCATGGTATTATGGGTGTAGTGGGGGCTGTGATGTGCTGTCCAGATTCCCCTTTCAGAATGAAGGAGTTATTCTCATAGCTTCTGGGAATGCTACCACAAAGAGGGCTTCAGCTGTGAGCCCTTCTTGAAGAATGCCTGGGCTGAAAAACCCGAGATCATGCCTAGCCTAAAATCATGCATTCTAGGGGCAGACTGAAACCAGTCAATGGTCCCCCTAGGGATTTAAAGGTGCATCCCCTTCACACCAACCTAGGACAGCTCCGGAACCATCCCTCCTGCAGAGTTTCCCATGGAGTTGGGTAAGACTTTCATTGGACCTATACCAGAGCTCATCCCCTCTCTGCATCTAGCCCTGCCTCCTTCTTTTCTTTTTTGCAGCTGTTGATTCCAAGGGCATGCCCTAATGAATATCTTGCATGCCAATCTGCGTCTCAGAGTTTGCTTCCTGGGAAACCAACCTGCCATAATGAACCATCACAAATACATTTAAGAGGATTTGTAGCGATCACGGTATTATTGCATGTGAAAAGAGGAGGTTACTCAACTCAACATATGGGATGATCTTAACTATGACAAATTATATTCATGTGAGTGTGTATGGTTGGAAAATTGGAAAAGTACACTAAGATTAACAATATTTCTTACTGGGTGGTGGTATTAGAGGTGACTTCAATTTTCTTTATACTTTTCTGTGTTCCTGGAAAGTTTCCTGAAAGGAACAAATTTCTTTTTCTATCGGGGGGATGCATCTCCCAAGGGCTGAGCCTTATCCTCTACTTGACTTGTCCTGAGTAGTTCAACTTTCAGATAATCATGAATGAGAATGTGTCAATCTAGAATACTCCTCACCACTATAAGTAGTGAGTTCACTCCCATGTTTCTAATCGCTGGAATCTGTAGTTCTCAAGCTTTAGCTAAGGAATCTTTTCTTCAAACACAAGTTTACTCAGGTACTCAATACGTCAAGTGTGTAAAATCAGAACTTCTCTGTAGAAGCCAAGAATGGGGATAGGTGGGGAAGAGGAAGAAGACAGAGCCTCTGTCCCTTGGTCAAGTCTCTAAGATGTCAATTTGATACGTTTTTTTTTTTAAGTTTATTTATTTTGAGAGAGAGAGAGAGAGCACATACTCAGGAGAGGCAGAGAGAGAGAGAGAGAGAGAGAGAGAGAACCCCAAGCAGCCTCTGCACTGTCAGCACCGAGCCTGATGCAGGGCTTGAACCCACGAACCATGAGATCATGACCTGAGCCAAAATCAAGAGTCGGACGCTTACCAACTGAGCCACCCAGCTGCCCCTCCAAGATGTCACTGTGAAAACTTGGAACCAGAGTTAGGATTTTCAAATGTTACCTTCAACCTTGATGTGTTTTATTTATTTATTTATTTATTTATTTATTTATTTATTTATTTATTTATGTTTTTTCACAGTAAAAGACAGATAATCAAATTTTATTTTTTAAATATGAAATTTATTGTCAAATTGGTTTCCATACAACACCCAATGCTCATCCCAACAGGTGCCCTCCTCAATACCCATCACCCACCCCCCCTCCCTCCCACCCCCCATCAACCCTCAGATTGTTCTCAGTTTTTAAGAGTCTCTTATGGTTTGCCTCCCTCCCTCTCTAACTTTTTTTTTCCTTCCCCTCCCCTGTGGTCTTCTGTTAAGTTTCTCAGGATCCACATAAGAGTGAAAACATATGGTATCTGTCTTTCTCTGTATGACTTATTTCACTTAGCATCACACTCTCCAGTTCCATCCACGCTGCTACAAAAGGCCATATTTCATTCTTTCTCACTGCCAAGTAGTATTCCATTGTGTATATAAACCACAATTTCTTTATCCATTCATCAGTTGATGGACATTTAGGCTCTTTCCATAATTTGGCTATTGTTGAAAGTGCTGCTATAAACATTGGGTTACAAGTCTGCCTATGCATCAGCACTCCTGTATCCCTTGGGTAAATTCCTAGCAGTGCTGTTGCTGAGTCATAGGGTAGATCTATTTTTAATTTTTTGAGGAACCTCTACACTGTTTTCCAGAGTGGCTGCACCAGTTTTCATTCCCACCAACAATGCAAGAGGATTCCCATTTCTCAACATCCTCTCCAGCATATGTGTTTTAAAGGGCAAGACATGAACATCAGTTCATGCTAACATCAGTCTGGTTGGAAAAACACACGTAAGAAACAAGGGGCAAAGAATGTAAACTTTTTGTCACTGAAAATAAGTGAAGTCCAGGAAAAGAGGACATGCCTACAGGCTGCAATCTCCAGAAAGGGTTTCATGGAGGAAGTAAGTCTTGGCTATGTCTTGAAGAATGATAAAATTTAGCAAAGCAGAGAGCAATAGTGAGGTCATCCTGGGTAAGGAGAGTGGCCAAGCCCAGAAGGGAACTGAGTATTAGATCTTTAAATCCAGTAGATAGTGTACTTCTACAGCTAAGGGTTCACTTGGAAAATGAGAAAACATGATTGAATGAACATTGAGAATGAAATATTTGGAGGGAAACCACTCAGTGGAGTTTAGGTTTCCTGTTCAGGTAAGAGTGGTTCCTTGGGGATTCTTTATAAGTTGAAGGTGATCTATTAAATAGCTTTATCTGACTGTGATACCCAAAGGGAGAACTAGGTGAAAGGCACCCTGGGAAGAGGCTGTGGAATTTACCTAGATGTCATGGCCCAACCTGACATAGGTTCTGGCAGTAGTCGACATGGTGAATTTGAGTGCAATGACACTGATTTTCTCGTGCTGATGAAAAACATCAGTCACATCACATATAAATAGCCATGCTGTTCTTTTCTGGAAAATTTTCTTTAATATTATTATGTGTCTTTCCTTCCAATGCACCACCGACAATGGTCTCACTGCCAAAGAGTAAATAAAAGAGGCAGGAACATGTGAGGGGTGAGCCAGAAACCTGAGTGTGTGATTATCTCTGGGGCTAGGCCCTCCCTGACTTCTGCCTCATTGAGCAAACAAGAACTTTATCAATTCTGCCTGGAGTGATCTAGAATAACCGTAGAACTTCCCTCATTTTATGGCACCCAGTAAATGAGTAAGTGGAAAGATAGCGGATGCCATAAAATTATGTATGGAGTTCTTCATTCCCACATATGCTTGTTCAGCTCATTAGATTAGAAACAAATGACACATCTTGATGGTTTACTACTTGCTAGGTAGTTTGTATGCAACTCATTTACTCCTCGACACTCTATGAGGTAGGTATTTCCACCCCCATTTTGCAAACAACTGGCATTTTGTAGGCATTCACCTCTATTCATGACAATAATTGAACATTTCCTTAGGATTTTTATTTTTTCCTTGTTTTTTTTTGCTTATTTTTTTAAAATTTACATTCAATTTAGTTAGTGCAACAATGATTCCTTGATGCCTCTTACCCATTTAGCCCATCCCCCCTCCCATTACCCCTCCAGTAACCCTCTGTTTGTTCTCCATATTTATGAATTTCTTATGTTTTGTCTCCCTCCCTGTTTTTATATTATTTTGTTTCCTTTCCCTTATGTTCATCTGTTTTGTATCTTAAGTCTTCATATGAGTGAAGTCATATGATATTTGTCTTTCTCTGACTAATTTCGCTTAGCATAATACCCTCTAGTTCTTCCCACGTAGTTGCGAAAGGCAAGATTTCATTCTTTTTGATTGCCGAGTAATACTCCATTGTGCATATATACACCATATCTTCTTTATCTATTCATCAGTCGATGGGCATTTGGGCTCTTTCCATACTTTGCCTATTGTTGATAGTGCTGCTATAAACATTGGGGTGCATGCGCCCCTTTGAAATAGCATACCTGTATCCCTTGGATAAGTAGTAGTAGTGCAATTGCTGGGTCATAGGGTAGTTCTAGTTTTATTTTTTTCAGGAACCTCAATACTGTTTTCCAGAGTGGCTGCACCAGCTTGCATTGCCACCAGCAGTGCCAAAGAGATCCTCTCTCTCTGCATCCCCACCAACAACTGTTGTTGCCTGAGTTGTTAATGTTACCCATTCTGACAGGTGTGAGGTGGTATCTCATTGTGGTTTTGATTTGTATTTCCTGGATGATGAGTGATGAGCATTTTTTCATGTGTCGCTTGGCCATCTGGATGTCTTCTTTGGAGAAGTGTCTATTCATGTCTTTTGCCCATTTCTTCACTGGATTCTTTGTTTTTTGGGTGTTGAGTTTGATAAGTTATTTATAGATTTTGGATACTAACCCTTTATCTGATATGTTGTTTGCAAATATCTTCTCCCATTCCATCAGTTGCCTTTTAGTTTTACTGATTGTTTCCTTTGCTGTGCAGAAGCTTTTTATTTTGATGAAGTCCCAATAGTTCATTTGTGCTTTTGTTTCCCTTGTCTCTGGAAACTTGTTGAGTAAGAAGTTGCTGCGGCCAAGATCAAAGAGGTTTTTGCCTGCTTTCTCCTCGAGGATTTTGATGGCTTCCTGTCTTACGTTTAGGTCTTTCATCCATTTTGAGTTTATTTTTGTGTATGGTGTAAGAAAGTGGTCCAGGTTCATTGTTTTACATGTCGCTGTCCAGTTTTCCCACCACCACTGTCTTTATCCCATTGGATATTCTTTCCTGCTTTGTCAAAGATTAGTTGGTCATACGTTTGTGGGTTCATTTCTGGGTTCTCTATTCTGTTTCATTGATCTGAGTGTCTGTTCTTGTGCCAGTACCATACTGTCTTGATGATTACAGCTTTGTAATACAGTTTGAAGTCTGGGATTGTGATCCCTCCTGCTTTGGTTTTCTTTTTCAAGATTTCTTTGGCTATTCGGGGTCTTTTCTGGTGCCATACAAATTGTAGGATTGTTTGTTTTAGATCTGTGAAGAATGCTGGTGTTATTTTGATAGGGATGGTATTGAATATGTAGATTGCTTTGGGTAGTATTGACATTATAACAATATTTGTTCTTCCTATCCAGGAGCGTGGAATATTTTTCCACTTTTTGCTGTCTTCTTCAATTTCATTCATAAGTTTTCTATAGTTTTCAGTGTATAGATTTTTCACCTCTTTGGTTAGATTTATTCAAAGGTATTTTATGGTTTTTGGTGCAATTGTAAATGGGATCGATTCCTTGATTTCTCTATTACTTCATTGTTGGTGTATAGAAATGCGACTGATTTCTGTGCATTGATTTTATATCCTGCAACTTTGCTGAATTCATGGATTAGTTCTAGCAGTTTTTTTTTGTGGAATCCTTTGAGTTTTCCATATAGCATATTGTGTCATCTGCAAAGAGTGAAAGTTTGGCCTCCTCCTGGCTGATTTGGATGCCTTTTATTTCTTTGTGTTGTCTGACTGCTCAGGCTAAGACTTCGAATACTATGTTGAATAACAGTGGCAAGAGTGGACATCCCTGTCTTGTTCATGACCTTAGGGGGAAAACTCTCAGTTTTTCATATATGGCTTTTATATCTCAAGGTATGATCCTTCTAGCCCTACTTTCTTGAGGGCTTTTATCAGGAAAGGATGCTATATGTTGTCAAATGCTTTCTCTGCATCTATTGAGAGGATCATGTGGTTCTTGTCCTTTCTTTTATTGATGTGATGAATCACACCGATTGTTTTGCAGATACTGAACCAGCCCTGCATCCCAGGTATAAATCCCACTTGGTCGTGTGAATAATTTTTTAATATATTGTTGGATCTGGTTGGCTAATATCTTGTTGAGGATTTTTGCGTCCATGTTCATCAAGGAAATTGGTCTATAGTTATCCTTTTTAGTGGGATCTTTGTCTGGCTTTGGAATCAAGGTAATGCTGGCTTCATAGAGTGTGGAAGTTTTCCTTTCATTTCTATTTTTTGGAACAGCTCCAAGAGAATAGGTGTTAACTCTTCCTTAAATGTTTGGTAGAATTCCCCTGGAAAGCCATCTGGCCCTGGACTCTTGTTTTTTGGGACTCAGGATTTTGATTTTAAAACAAATAAGTAATTCCTTCTTCTCTTTACCCTAGTAAATTTAAAGGGTAGGTTTAGACAATAGGGCTTGACTTTATAGTTCGCTGCAGAACAGCTGTTCACTAGCTGGGTACTTTGTCCTTACAGGGCACTAAACTAGAGGCTTTGAAAAAGAAAGCACAGCCTGGCCAATGCAATCACTGACCTAAATTGCTTGCTCTGGAGTTAGAGAAGTACTCAATGCGTAGAAGAACATTAAACAGCAGTTCAAGGAGGTATGAGATAGGATCCAACGAAGTTACATCTAGAAGCTACCTCTCAAATTGCAAATCAACAGTTATTTCCTAAACCTCAAATGTCCAAAGCCAGTAAGCCATCTTTGTCCATGTTGGTGCCACTTCTGTTTCCCACTCAGTCAAAACCTATTAAGTTTTCCTTTTTGTCATCTCTCTTTCCACTTCCCCTTTCATTGACCTATTTCTGGTCTTTCTCATCTCTTGTCTGGATTCCCACAACCAGCAGAGTATCCAAGCAGAGATGGCTGCTTCCTCCAGTCCAGTTTTTTAACCCTGACCAGACTCACGTTGGCAGAATACCACCTGCATAATTGTATTCTTCTGCTCACAATCCTTCTATGGCTCTCATCGTCTGCAGGATAAAGTCTAATCGTCTTGAATTGGCATTCAAGTCCTTCAAAAATCTGACCCCAGTCCCATTTCCAATCTGACAGCCTACTAATATTTTTATTTCATCTAGAGTATCTGTTTTCAGTTTTCCCAGGGTGCTGTCCCCATTTCTGTCTCCTTGGCTTGGTTCTACTTGTGCATCCTGTCCTGTCAAAGTCAGGCATTGTGTCTTTTATCAAACCCACTCTGGTCTCACAGTGTTTCACTGTTGTTGTTGTTTTTTTGTTTGTTTGTTTCTTGTTTTTTTTGTTTTTTTCTGACACACTTCCTTGGACTGCTGTTTAATGTCATTCCACGTACTTACCATCTATCCAACTCAGTGGGAGGAAAGTTGGGAGCAGCAACTACATCTGCCAACTTTGCTATCTTCCCCACAGCCCCTTGTTTAGAGCTATACATAGAGTGTGTAGTTATTCAATAGCTGTTGAACAAAAAAATAGTCAGATTTTACTGTCCAAAAGCAAACTTACCCTTTACATTTCCTAATTTTTGTATTCAATTCTGCAATATCCTCATTTCATGAGTTCTGGATTTTGCCATCTCTGGGTATCTCATTACAATCTGCAACTTAAAGTAAAAATCTTACTAACTCAGTGGTGTTCCATAGAACATTCTATAACTATCTGTGCTGTCCTATTTGTTAACTCCTAGGCACATGAGACTTTTGAGCACTTGAAATGTGCCTAGTGCAACTGAATTTTTAATTTTATTTCGTCATTATTAATATAAATAGCCACATATGACTAGTGTATATTGTATTGGATAGTACATGCCTAAGTATTCACAGACAAAAGAGAAAAGAAGGTAGATAGTATTAGCCCCAGAGCTTTTCAATAACCACTCTAAATTGTAAGTATTCCACAATGTTTTGAGTAGTGATGTCATGAGATTCCCGACCCTTCTCATCCATATAATACACAGTTTCTGCTAGGACTATACCTATGGGCTGTCTGTTGACCAAGCATTTCTATTTTTATGGTCTGCTGGAATTCCAGAAGCCCAGTTCAGGTGATCTTAGAGGGAGATAGAATAAAATTCTCCCACATGACATTCCCTAATAACTAGGGGTGGTCTTCTGAAACCAACTCACACCTAAGGGTCCCACTTGAAGTATTCTGTCGAGATGCCCATTTCTGTCTTTATACGTGTTTTCCTATTTTGTATTCAAGGAAAAACTTTATGAAAAATAGAACAGTTATTATAATATGCTCATTGAAAGGCAGGCATAGCAAAAATAAATGATGTTTACTTGTAAGTTCTACTTTATACAAATTGAGAGATCCTCACCAAAGTGTACCAACCAGTCAATATGTTCAAGCTGGCTAATGTCAACTTTAGCTCTTAATGAAAATAACAGGTAACATTTATTGAATGTTTACAATTGCTGGAAGTAATGTACATGCATTATGGCAGTCTCACAACAACTCTTTGAGGCAGGAACTACTGTCATATCCACTCTACAGATGAGTAAGGCGAGGTACAGAGATGTCGCAGGATATGCCTAGATCAATGCTGCTAGCACAGAGCAGAGCCAGGATTTGCACCCAAGCATTCTAACTCCAGTGCTTGTGCCCTTAATCCCTCTGCTCACCTGCTAAACCCAATCTGAGGTATTAATTTTCATTCATTTCCAACTCAATATATAATGAACATTAGCTGCTCATAGATATCAGGCACTGTGCTAGCTGTGGAGTGGAAGAGGTTCCTAGGGGATTCATAGCCTAGGACTTGAACTCAATCATAGTGACTAATCATCCACCACCAGGTTAGCTGTGAGAGCCTTATTACCTACATGGCAGGGAAGGATTACGAAGGAAACGAGACCTTTAAGCAGAAGAACACATGTCAAGTTTGTGTTAGGAATATATTTCTAGGAACACCATGTTTGGGGCTGAGTCTTAAAGAGTGAATTAAGCCCCTAATAGAATCAAAGGCAAGCCATTTCAAGGCTATCTAACAAAACCTCAACTTCTGTCAACCTCCCTACTCCCGAATTGGCCCTCATGGGATACCCCCTCTCTTAGGAACACCCTTTCCCACTTTCCTACGTGGCCAGCTCTTTCTCAGTTATCACTTAGGGTTTTTGTCACTCCAAGTATGGACCTCAGACCAGCAGCACTGTCATCACCTGGGAGCTTGTTAGAAATGCAGAATCTCAGGCTGTTCCAGACCTGTTGAATAAGAAAGAACCTGCATTTTAGCAATATCCTCAGGTGATTCTTATGCCTCTTAAAGTGAGAACTGCCAAGACAAGACCCAGATTGCCACTGTCACTTCCTTGATCGCCCCTCGCCACCCCCGCTTTGTGGCTTCAGTGAGATTCTTCTCCAAAGAGTGTCCACAGTCGTCTGGTCTCCAGTCCACCATTGAGGCTTGTTGACTCTCTGCCCCCACCCCGGATTCACAGAGGACAGCTATGGTGTCTCATTTCTCTGAGTTTCTCCAAGGCCTATAAGAATACTGAGTGTCAGCTGAATGAATGAGTCAGTAGCTCTGAAGAAATGTGAAGGCACTTCTTGAAAAATTAGCGTTATGCTGCCGGGAGCCCATCTGGAAGCACGAACTTGGCATTTTTCCCTCCCAGCTGCTCAGCCAGCCCCTGGATGGGAGAACAACTTAACACTTCTCTGAACTCAACCTAACTTCAGCCCTCTGGCCTGAGCCAGGGGCTGGGGGTTCTCTGAGCCTTCTGCTTTTAGCCACCCAGTCACAGAACCCAGCAGGAAAGCCCCAGCAAACAAGGGCGGGCCCTCTGTTGCTAAGCACAGCCACCTCAACAAAAGCAGGGTGCTTCCTGTGGGGCCCAACCAGTCTGGCATCCCACCCCACAGGGGGTGGGGGTTCCCCAGTGCTTAGAATGCCAAGACCTTCCCCCTGTTGCTTGGGCTTCTGCAGGTGCTGAGGGCACACCCTGCTCTGGGGCCAGCCTCAGAACCTCAGAGTCAGTAGATGCGGGACCACCTCAAATTTACTCGTTTAGTCTTCAAAGATCCTGCAAACAGCAGAAGGGGGATCTGAGCCTACTTCTTGTTTCTTCTCAGAGAGTGACGGTCTCCTAATCAGCCTCCCATGCTGACTTGGGGGAGCCTCTCTGTTCTTAGAGAACATGGAAAAGGGGCTTTACTCCTTAATAGTGTCTTTCTTTTGTTCTTTTGTTCTTTTTTTTTTTTTTTTTTTTTTTTTAAGCATTTTCGGTGGCTACATGAGGTTGGGTAATGCCCAAGGCTTTGCCAATCTCATTGTGGTATTTTTTTCACTTGTAACATATGCAACCACAGAAGCTGCCACAAGCATCACGTGGCTCACTCCGCGGGGCCAGGAGGGAGACACGCCTCTTGTTTCCCCCGGCTGACCACTGAGCTTTGCCTTTTCCCTTTCCTGCTTAAATTACTGAGCTATCAGAACTCAAGCGAGTGGAGGAAAGAAGAAGGAATTGCCCATTTATCAAAAAAAATTAGTAAGACAAATTGCTGTTACATCGTTTTAACTTTTAGAAGCATTTTATTTTTTATGCGACACTTCTACATGCTCACCGTAGAAAATTTAGAAAATACAGAGGAGCATAAATGACCCATAATGCGACAATACAGAGAGAGCCATTCTTAATATTTTGGCAAATGTCTCACTAAACATGCACAGCCCTGGGATAATGTGAGTTTGGATGGAAGGTAATCAGGAATGAGCTGTCGTCTACTTCTGCTTCAGGAACTTTGTGACAACACAACCTACATTTTATGCAGTGTGGAGTTCCTGTCTCTACTTATTGGGGGAGGGGTGTTGTTCTACTTACATAATTGAGCTAAAACTATATGCAATTTTGTATGCTTATTACTATTATTATTTTTTATTATTGCTGAAAAGAATATAAATGGCATTCTCCCACGTTAACATTTTTTTCAATTTTCTAATTTGTCAGATAAATTTAAATGAGATTCTAAATAAATTGTTGGAAGTTAGCAGGTTGCTAATCTGTCGTAAGGTTTAAAAGAAATAACATATATTCAAAGTGCTTAGCCTGAGGCTCAACATACAGTAAACTCTTCATAAATGGTAGGTATGGTCACAGATCATTACTAAAATCTTATTTTAATGCCAGAATAGTAATTTCATTCTAAGTAGCATATTTAACCATGCTTTGTTATAAAAAGCTTATTTCTAATTCTTCCTATTTAAAATTATAGCATTGCAACATACATCTTTGAATATAACTTATTGTTCATTTTTTAAAAATATTATTTCTTTAAAATGGATGACTACATTGGATGATACAAACATTGTAAAGGCTTTTTATTACCTGTTGGCAAATAGCTTCCCAGTGATTATACCAAATTTTCCACCAGGCATGAGTGGGACTGCTCACCTTTCTGCACCCTCTCTAGCTGTAAATTTCCTTGTTTTAAATCTGCCAGTTTCATAGGTGAGCATTAGATTCCATTGTTCTCTGATTTTGTGTTTTAAGAAAATTGCCAACGAAATAAAAATATTTTTTCATATTCATGCACCATTTGTATTGCCTCTTCTATGAATTATGCCTTCAAGAACTTTATAGGAAAACATATGTTATCAGTCAAATAATGGTTTGGGTTTTCTTTTGTGTGTGATGTTTCTCATATCAAAACTCAGAAACACAATCACTTCCTACACATACCTGGAGAGACTAACAGTAAGGACATTTGGGATTTTATTAGAGATGTCCTTAAATTAATCACACAACTAATAAATATTAGGCAAAGGCCCACTACATGCACCCATACAGTGGTCGTTAGCAAGATTCTGTGTAAGAGTAATGGGAGAGAAATGGGTGGGCAGCAGCTAGATGCCCTAGGCACCCATCTTATCTGTGCTCAGTCCCAAGTGAGCTTCTGAGCTCCTAACAGGCACAGACACATTAGGGACCCAGAAGTAACACACCCAGCTCCCCAGCTGGCAACTTGTGATTCGGCTAATCCAGAGTGGGAGATGACACGTTGCAAGGCAGGGGCGGCCCCCATCTCTCACCACCTCCATTTTACTGATAAAGAAACCGTGACTGCAAGAGGTTAAGAAAGGTCACAGAGTAAGTGGCAGAGTAAGGATTCAACTGTGGGCTAATGGGCCCCAAAGTGAATACTCTTAGTGACTCATGTCACTTCCCTTCAAAACAGGGTCTCTGTACTTAAGAATGCCAAATATTCTGAGAGCTTCAAATAAGTTACATGAGCAAGGCAACTTATAATTCTTATCCTCAAAGTAAAATACGCATCTCTAGTCAAGGAGCCCCATTTCCCTGTGAACTCTCCAAGGAAAGGATGGAAGGATCCCTGGCACACACCTGCCTGGATCCTTCACTCCCTCAGAAAGATGGTGAAGATGATTCTGGGCTTTGTTAGTCCTCAGATGAGGGCAATGACCATGGAATATCAAGTGTCGAGGACTAGATGTTACACAGTATCTGTCATTCATACAATGCCTGCTGATTAATGATGATTGAAATTATTGGGAAAGTCGTTTGCAAGTACAAAGCAGGATCTGCACAAATCTTGTGAATTTGTGCATATCAATCCTAGAAAAAGTTTTAACTACCAGAGCAGGTATTTTTCGCACCTCAATCCCTACAATGCAGGTACACACAATAGCATTACCTATAATCCACCAATTAAAAACAAAAACCTGAGGGGCGCCTGGGTGGCTGGTCAGCTGAGCATCTGACTCTTGGTTTTGGCTCAGGTTATGATCCCAGGGTCATGGGATCGAGCCCTGTGTTGGACTGAGTGTGGAATCTGCTTGGGATTCTCTCTCTCTCCCTCTGCTTTCCCCCCACCCTCACTCTCTCTCTCTCTCTCTAAAATAAGTGAATGAAAAAACTCCAATAACCTGAGCTCTATTTCCCCCTGAAATGTATATTTATTTGTTGCCTGATTTATTGTAGCATGCGTGTAATTTCTGATACCAAGCTAATTCATATGATTGAAACAATACATCTCTCTCTTCAGTACTTGGAGAGCTATGAAAATATTCATCCCTCTGAGCTACAGAAGTCAGTTTTCTCATTTATGGTCTGTAAAAGTACTCATTGCTACTTGTCAGAAAGGGGTTGAGATATACATGCTTCTGTCTCTGAATCCTAAGTAGGATAGAAAGGCAAAGTGCGTCGTGATAGACCCCGTGACTTCAGACGGTGCTGTTCTTAATTTTCAACTTGTGTCTAAACTTGAGAACCCACTTGACTAGCTGGGGTGTCCAAAATAGTTAACTAACTTTGCTTCTGCAAAGCTGAAGTTAATTGCTTTTGCTTGAATTAAATAAATAGGGGCAGTGTTATCAGGGCTCGGCACAGCCAGATGGCAGTCGCCACACCTTGCCAATTACCAATCAGCATTCAACAGCTGGGCTTGACCAAACAGCAACTGCCCTTGACCCTGGCTTCCGATCATCTGTTGGCTATAAATAGAAGCTGGATGTCAAGCAAAGCAAGCAAAGTACTTGATATACCAGCAATTCAGGAAATCCATCTGACAGCAGCGTAATCAGCTTAATACACTGAGCTAAGTTTCAGGAATAGTTGAGAATGGGAAAAACACAATGTCTGACAACTGACCATTCCAATATTGAGGTACCTGCAGCAAGAAATGATGGGTGCTTTTATGACACGAAGGCTAGGACATTTCCAGATACATGTGCAGTCATACTGAAAACACGATGTATCAGTGTTTGAAATCCCCTGGGTTTAACAGACAACAACGGTTAGAGTTCGTTGAAGAAATAGGAAAGCATATCCAAAATTCAGTGTCATGCTTTTCCCATACCAAAAAAAAAAAAAAAAAAAAAAAAAAAAAAAAAAAAATGCAGCCAAAAAATTGCAGTGGTTCACAATCTGCTTCATGTAATGTATGCTTAACTCGTTTATCAAATTTCGTATCAGAGCTAAAAACTGAAAGATGAGTGTTTTGTTGACTCAGATCTGGACTCGGTAATTCTAAAAGGAAGCATCAGGAAGAGAATCTCCACATGTTACGTTGCTAAATATCCGTATTTTCCAAAGACACGAGATAGGGGGTGGGGGAAAAGGGCAGAAAATGACATTTTTAGAAACAAAACTGAAATTACCTTAGATTTGCTGGATGAGATGGGAACCACACATTCTGCTGAAGGAAACGCAAACAGCCCAGCAAGAAAAGAAAGAGATACAATTAAAAAATTAAAAACAAAAACAAAAACAAGGAAAAGGAAAAACGCTGAGTTAAAGCTCCAGAGTCTCATGAAATCGCCGTGCCCTTACGCAGGACTGTGCTTCAAAGGTTAAGGCGCACACACAAGCAGGCCCAGACGCCTCTCTCTGTGTCCACTCCTACCCGGGACAGCTGGGGATGTCTTTCACTGCTGACAACTGGGGCGTGGGAGTGTATGGACAGAACAGCAACTGTGGGCTTGGCAGGACCCCATGCAGCCGAGGGCGGGCAGGCTGGGCAGAGCCTAGCACTACAAAGCCTCTTCTCCCTCCCACGGCCAAGAGGGCACCACCTGAGCAGAGGTCTGTGGAGGCCAGGGTTGTGCTTTCCACCTCTGTGCTCAGAGGGCCCTCTTTCAAAGTCAAAAACTGTGCTGAGGACCCCGTGTACAAGTAGTTATACTTGAGGTGGTCTCAGTGGTCGAAAGACTGAAAGCCACTAGGATTACATAAGGCTTTTAAAATTAATTTGTAGTTTGTTCCTTACCATACTGTCTATATACATTTGGGAACAAGTTACACAAAAACTGTGAAACAAGTTATTTTTTCAGTCTACAGATGGATTGGAGGTCCCCTGCCCATTAAGAAGCACAGACAGAACATTTTGATCATATAATTGGACTTCAGGGCTGAATACTTGATTAGAAATTATATTATTGGGGCACCTGGGTGGCGCAGGCAGTTAAGCGTCTGACTTTGCCTCTGGTCATGATCTCGCAGTTCGTGAGTTTGAGCCCCGCAACAGGCTCTGCGCTGAGAGCTCAGAGCCTGGAACCTGCTTTGGATTCTGTGTCACTCTCTCTCTCTCTGTCCCTCCCCCATTTACACTCAGTATCTCTCTCTCTCTCTCAATCTTTCTCTCTCTCTCTTTAAAAATAAATATTTTTAAAAATAAAAAAAAAGAAATTACATTATTTATGCCTCCCTGGGATATTTGTGGCATTGGAGACTTGAAGCCACTTTCTGTGGTGGCCTTTGCCCTGATTTTAGGTACATTGATCTCCTTTTCCCCCATGTGCCTCCAGGGAGGGATGTGAAAAGAATTAGTTAATCAGTTTTCTTGATTGCTTTTCATTTCTCAAATCAAACTAATCTCAATCCAAATTTGGAGGATCCCTTTTTACCTTTCCCTCACACAGATCTTCACTTCCTAGAAGGTTCTGTATATATTGACCCCAGGTCTCAGGTTCACTCACTGAAAATCTGAGAAAACCAATGTTGTCTCAGCCAGGAAGGTATTTCTCTCACAATCTGGTGCTGGAAAAGCAAATCTAGAAACTGTGATAAACAGTAATTGGCAGAATTTTCAGTTTCCGGAGGATTCCCATAATTGTGCGAATGCCTCTCAGAAGGTAGACTTGTAGAGCGTTAGGGAGCTATAGCCCCCACACATTGGAGTAGGCCTTCTGATAAGGCTGGTTTTGGTAATTCACGTTCTCTGAGCCCGCCCAAATCCATGACGAAGTACTTTTTACTGTGAAGACCACTCTAATTCATAGTGCATGCTATTAGGCTTATCAAAGAGAATCATAGGATACTGGCATCGGAGAAAACCTTGGGGAAGTCCCCTCCGCATATTTTACACACCAAGAAATGGAAACTTGGGTTTTTAGTGTCTGGAAATGACAGCACCATTTCTTAGTTGTTTTCCATGAAGGTCTTAATGACAGATGACACCTTTAATGTCTAAAATGGAAAAACCTAAAAACAACTAAGATGGGCCTTCTCTGGCATAATCCACACTTTGTGCCATACATTTTGCTTTGCTGGTGGGGAGCAATGACTGTTAAACCTGCTATTCACAGCCCCATGGCTTCTTGGTGTCTTATGAAACCAGGACTAGCAATCGAATGGCATCTGATTTTTCCATTTTGAATTCCATCCCTGCTTTGTACCCATTCCCAGAAACTTTGAAGTCACCTAAAACAGTGACCTCTGGCTCAGATTTCAGTGTGAGTGGGATCACCAATGAGGCTAACCAAGTTGCTGTGCCAGTGTTGACGTTACTCTTGTCTTTTTTCTAAAGCCGAAGGCTGAAGAAAATGAGTATGCTTGAAACAGATTACTTCATGGCTATCAAGGAGTATATATCAGTCAGGGTTAGCCAGAGAATCAGAACCAGTAGGAGATAGATATTAAGAGATTTAGAAAGGAATTGGCACATGTGATTGGAAAGGCTGGCTGGATACACATGAATCTTCAAGTATGCTAGCAAGAGGGGCTGGCAGGAGCTGGAGCTCATAGGTAGAATTTCTTCTTCAGGGAAACCTCAGTTATGCTTTTAAGGCTTTTCCACTGAGTCAAGCCCACCCAGAATATTGAGGGTAGTCTCCTTAGTTAAAGTCAACTAATTATGGACTTTAATCACATATACAAAATCCCTTTGCAACAACACCTAGATTAGTGTCTGACTGAACAGTGGGGTACAATGGCATAGTCAAGCTAACATAACACTGACCATCATAGAAGGGCTCTATTCTGTTTTTCCTATGGAATATTCTGGTATTAAGGGAGACTGAGTGTCCCCAGCTGTTCTTATTATTGTGTTAGGTACAAAGTTGGCAAGTAATTATTTATTGAATGAGTGAATGAGTGAATGAGTTAATGAGTGAATAAGATCATGATAGGGATGTGGGGTAGAGAATGTAAGCCTACTCTGGGATGGTCGGAGGTGGGGAGGGCAACAGGCCAAATCACACTGGCCTCAGCACCTAGTGGAGCCCCAGAAGTGTGGGTGATTGTTGGGTCTGGCGTCAGGGCACATCTCCCCCAATGATTCTATACAAGCAAAGGAAGTAAACTTTGCACCAAGAACCTTACTGAAAGGGGAAAATTCATAAAGAATAAACAAATATGCCTGTGAAGAAAAGTAGACTTTCTTCAGTTGATAGGAAATCAGGCCATGGGAGAAAGGCTGTGAGAAGAATTATCAAGGTTCTCTATTGCTTTCTCTGACCAAGCTTTTGCTCTGCTGTCCCAAGTCCTCTTCTAACCAGAAAGACCAAACCAATGGACCTAGCTGCTATAAACCCTAACGTGCAAGGGGCAAGGCTGGTAGGAATCTCAGCTCGCCCCGCTATTGGCTATCTGTCGGAGTTGGGCAAAGGTACTTACCTCCATGAGCCTTAGGTTCTTGGCCTGTAAAATGTTCTCAATGGTATCTAACTCTCTGGACAGTGGAAGGATTATAATATGTGTTTAGAGCAGTGGTGGCATTACCTTAAAGCTGATGAAGCTAAAGCTTCCAAGGCTGAGTACCCCCCAGGTATGTGAGAGGAACGGCAGCCCAGCTGAATGCCAGGGGTGGAGTGCTACTGCAACATGGGATTACCCGCTGTGCCCTGGTGACAGTCCTAAGGCTACCAGCACTACCTCCATGTCAAATTGACCTAGCAACCACCTGCTCTTTAGAAACCAACTGAGTGAGAGTTGCCTGGGTGACTCAGTCGGTTAATCGGTTAATCGTCTGACTTTGGCTCAGGGCACGATCTCACAGTTTGTGAGTTCAAGTCCCGCATTGGGCTCTGTGCTGACAACTCAGAACCTGGAGCCTGTTTCAGATTCCATATGTCTGTCTGTCTGTCTCTCTCTCTCCCCTCCCTGGCTCACACACTCTCTCTTATAAATAAATAAACATTAAAAAATTAATAAAGTAGGGGAGCCTGGGTGGCTCAGTCGGTTGAACGTCTGACTTCGGCTCAGGTCAGGATCTCCAGTTTGAGTTCGAGCCCTGCGTCAGGCTCTGTGCTGACAGCTCAGAGCCTGGAGCCTGTTTCAGATTCTGTGTCTCCCTCTCTCTGCCCCTTCCCCACTCATGCTCTGCCTCTCTCTGTCTCTCAAAAATAAATACATAAATAAATAAATAAACAAACAAACAAACAAACATTTAAAAAATTAATAAAGTAAAATAAAAAAAACCCCAACTGAGTGAGTTACTTTGTGGGGCTGAAAGGTATACAAGTTTTTTCAAAAGTGGAAGTTACTATTATAATTAAAAAGTCTTACACAGAACTTGAATCAGTACAGGGTAAATAGTTGATACTAAGACTAACATTGAGCTCTATTGATGCTCTCAGGAGCTTTTGAATTTTGTCCTGCCTGCAGGTTCAATTTCCTACTAAAACAAGCTGTTTTCATTGATCTTCTAAGCGTGTTCTTTTAATCAGGGTATAATGGGTAAAAATAGTGAGTTTGCCGATTTAGTGTTAAAAATAGAATATGATCTTGATTATCCTAACCAGCTTTCTCTCCATTTTATTTCTAGATCCTGCAGACTAGTTTCTGGCTAGTGAGAAAGTGAGAATGAAGTTGAGTGGAAAAATAAAAAGATGAAATGAACAAATCAAGCCAGAGACATTTAAAAGGAAGTTCAGTCAATGCTCATCTCTTCCAAACAGCTGCCAACCCATTTTCCCAGCTGAATGAAGATTTCACATTTTGCCTCCAATTACTGGGAAAATTATGGGAGGAGGTCCAGCCCCATTTATTAGAACTTGACTAGATTGCCTCCATTATTATCAGGAGGGCGTTTTGTCCAACTACAGAGCGCCTTCCACAAATGATGAAATGTGCCGCTCTTCTACTATCGTGATTCCAGTTGCGATGGGAATAGTTGAAAAAGCATAAACTATCTCACTCTGTAAGGAGACAACAGCAAGGAAAATTACACTTGAGGGGCAATGGTCAACTTCCAACTGTCATTATCCAAAATGATCTGACAGTGTAGTGTGTATTGTGAAGCTCTTGTAAAAAAATGGAAAATGGGTTGGGGTAATCAAACTAGCTGCTGCAAAAATAAGTCTTGTTGGCTTAACTCAGCAAAGGTTTGTTTCTTACTCTTGCAAAGTCTTACATAGGCAGGTGGTCCCATTCCATCTCAAGGCTATGCCATCTGGAACCTACGGTCTTCAAGAGCATTTCAGCAGAATTGAGTGATGAAAGATACACTCCAGTCATTAACTACCTCGGTGCATGTTATTTCTGCTCCCTTTTTACTGGCCAACTACATTCATACAGCCACAAATAATTTCAAGGGAGGCTGGAGAATGGAGATTCAATGAGTATTTCTTTGAGGACGTACTTTGTGTCTGACCCTGTTCTACCCACTAGGGATATAACAGAGAACACATTGGACACAACTCTGACAACCACGAAGCTTCTAGTCTCATGGGGGAGACAGACATCCAACAGATACTTTCACAATTCATATCATGTGGATGTGGAAGTGAAATTCAAAGCAAGCAGCTTTATGCACTCTGGGGGAGCAGTCACTTGTCCACACTTTTTCCACACAATTCTGCTTTTAAATGATCTGTGCAGTCTACAGACCTTGAGTCCTGTCTCCTTAATTTTAAGGGAGAAACTAAAGCACAACGTATAGACACAAAGGCATCTCACCTAGGCTGTATCAGTGGCATCCGCCCTGACCGTGACACTTCCTTTGCACTCCATCCCTCAGTCTGTTCACCACATAGCAGCCAGGATGATCTTTGTAAAATGGAAATCAGAGTAGGTGATCTGCTCAAAACTCTGTGAATGACTCTCCATTTTACTTAGTAAATAGTCAAAGTCTTCACCGTGGTGGTCTATAAGGCCTTACCTGACCTGGTCCTGCCTATTCCTTAAACCTCTTCTTCTTGTCCCCCTATTTCCTTACTTAGTCTGCTTCTACTACTTGGGCTTCCCTGCTGCCCTTCAAATGCAGTAAACACATGCCTACCACAGGGCCTTTGTCACTTGCTATTTTTCTACCTGGACTCTCTTTCTCGAGACACCCATACGGTTCATTCCCTCCCTTTCTGAAGGCCTCACCTGAAGTAAATGTCATTCTATTAGAGAGGACTTCAAGACACAACCCCTCCAAGAAATAACTCCACCTTCTCCACCCTTGTAATTCTTTTTTTTTCCCCCTTTCTTTCTTTCTTTCTTCTAAGCTTCTGGCTCTTCTGCAAATTTTGATGCTGGCACCCTTCCTTCGTTCCTTCCTTCCTTCCTTTCTTCCTTCCTTCCCTCCCTCCTTCTTCCTCTCTGCCCTTTCTTCCTTCTGTTCTTTTCTCTCTTTGTAACACCTTTATTGATACATAATTCACCCATTTAAAATTCATAATTCAGTGTTTTTTAATATATTCACAGAGTAGTGCAACTGTCACTACAACTAATTATAGAACACTGTCATCACCTCAGAAGGAAACTCCATGCCCTTTAATTACCACTCTCAAATTTTCCCCATACTCTCCAGCCCTGGGCCGAGTACTAAACAACTGGTGATCTACTTAATGTCTCTCTGCATTTGTCTAAGCTGGATTTCCTATAAACAAAATCATGTAATATGTGGTCTTTTGTTACTGGCTTCTATAACTCAATGTTTTCAAGGCTCTTCCATGTTGTAGCATGTATCAGTGTTTCATTCCTTTTTATAGCTGAATAAGTATTCCACTCAATAGATATACTACATTATGTTTACCTAGTCATCAATCGATGAGCATTTGGGTTGTTTCCACCATTTGGCTGCTACGAATAATACTGTTATGAACATGCATATATAAGTTTTTGTGTGAACATGTTTTTATTTCTCTTGGGTATATATCTAGGAGGGGAATTGCTAGATCAAATGGTAACTCTATAATTTAATCATTTCAAGAAGAATTGCCAGGGTGTCTTCCAAAGTGCTACAGCATTTCACATTCCCCCTAGTAACAGATGAAGTTTCTGATCTACCTACATCATTGCTAACTCTTGTTATTATCTGGTTTTTAAGTTATACCTATCCTGATGGGTGTAAAGTGGTATATCTTTGCATTTCTCTGATGACTAATGAAATTGAGCCTCTTTTCATGTTCTTTTTTTTAAGTTCATTTATTTTTTTCAAGAGAGAGTGAGAGAGCAGGGGAGGAGCAGAGAGAGTGAGAGAGAGAGAGAGAGAGAGAGAGAGAGAGACAGAGAGAGAGAATCCCAAGCAGGCTCCACACTAAAGCATGGATCCTGATGCAGGACTCCATCTCACCAACTGTGAGATCATGACCTGAGCCAAAAATTGAGATGCTTAACCGACTGAGCCACTCAGGCACCCTGCCTATTTTCATATACTTATTGTTCACGTGTGTGTGTGTGTGTGTGTGTGTGTGTGTGTGTGTGTGTGTGTGTTTCAAGAAATGCCTATTCAAATCCTTTGCTCATTTTTTAAATGGATTATTTGTCTTCTCATTATTCATTTGTAAGTTTTCTATATAGTCTAGATACAAGTCCCTTATCAGATACATGATTTGCAAATGTTTTCTCCCATTCTATTAGTGTCTTTTCATTTTCTTGATGGTGCTCTTGGAAATCCAAAAGTTCTTAATTTTAATGAAATACAATTATGTATTTTTCCTTTTGTTGCTCATGCTTTTGATGTCATGTTTAAGAATCTATTGCCAATTCCAAGGTCAAGAAGATTTACCCCTAGGTTTTCTTCTAAGAGTCCTATAGTTTTTGGCTTTAAATTTAAGTCTTTGATCTATTTTAAGGTTTGGTTTTGTTCTGTTTTGTTTTGCATATAGTGGGAGGTAAAGATTCAAATGCATTCCCTTGCTATGGTTGTTATCCAGTTGACCTGTATGCTTATTCTATGCCAGTACCTTGCTGCCTTGGTTACTGTTGCTTTGCAGTAAGTTTTGAAATTGGGAAGTGGGTACTCCAACTTTGTTCTTCTTTTTCACAATTATTTTGACTATCCAGGGACCTTGCAATTCCACATGAACTTTTGCTTTCAAATTTCTACAAAGAAGCCAATTAGAATTCTTTTTTTTCCCAGTTTGTTTGTTTGTTTATTTATTTATTTATTTATTTATTTTTATTTATTTATTTTGAGAGAGCGTGAACAGGGGAGGGGCAGAGAGAGAGGGAGAGACAAAATCCCAAGCAGGCGCTGCACTGAGTGCAGAGCCCGATGTGAGGCTCAAACTCGTGAACCTGTGAGATCATGACCTGAGCTGAAGTCAAGACTCAGAGGCTTAACCAACTGAGCCACCCAGGCACCCCACCAATTAGAATTCTGATAGGGATTGCACTGAGACTGTAGATTGATTTGGGGAGTATTGCCATCTTCACAATATTAAATCTTTCAATCCATGAATATGGGACGTTTTCCATTTTTAAAGATCTTCTTTCATTTCTTTCAACAATGTTATATAGTTTTCCAGGGTATGTTTTCCAAGTCTTTTGTTAAATTTATCCCTGAGCATTTTATGCTATTTGATGCTATTGCAAATGGAATTGTTTTCTTAACTTCTTTTCAGATTGTTTATTGCAAGTGCATATAAATACAATTGATTTTTGTTTTGTTTTGTTTTGTTTTTAATTTTTTAATTTTATTTTTATTATTATTTTTTTAATATGAAATTTATTGTCAAATTGATTTCCATACAACACCCAGTGGTCATCCCAACAGGTGCCCTCCTCAATGCCCATCGACCCACCCTCCTCTCCCTCCCACCCTAATTTTATTTTTTTTAATTTACATCTAAGTTAGCATATAGTGCAACAATGATTTCAGGAGTATATTCCTTAAAGCCCCTTACTCATTTAGCCCATCCTCCCCACACCCCCTCCAGTAACCCTCTGTCTGTTCTCCATATTTATGAGTCTCTTATGCTTTGTCCCCCTCCCTGTTTTTATATTATTTTTGTTTCCCTTCCCTTATGTTCATCTGTTTTGTCTCTTAAAGTCCTCATATGAGTGAAGTCATATAATATTTGTCTTTCTCTGACTAACTCATTTTACTTAGCATAATACCCTCCAGTTCCATCTACGTAGTTGCAAATGGCAAGATTTCATTCTTTTTGATTGCCGAGTAATACTCCATTGTATATATATACCACATCTTCTTTATCCATTCATCCATCGATGGACATTTGGGCTCTTTCCATACTTTGGCTATTGTTGATAGTGCTGCTATAAACATTGGGGTGCATGTGTCCCTTTGAAAGAGCACAGCTGTATCCCTTGGATAAATACCTAGTAGTGCAGTTGCTGGGTTGTAGCATAGCTCTATTTTTAATTTTTTGAGGAACCTGCATACTGTTTTTCCAGAGTGGCTGCACCAGCTTGCATTCCCATGATTTTTGTTCTGTATATCTTATATCCTGCAACCTTGCTAAACTCCTTTATTAGTTCTTATGTTTTACTAGATTCTTTAAAATTTTCTATATACAAGGTCATATTATCTGAAAATAAAGATAGTTTTATTTCTTTCTTTCCAATATGAGGTCTTTTATTTCTTTTTTTTTTTCTCCTGCTACTCTTGACTTTTCTTACCTTACTTTTTTTTTTTTCCATAGACCTTCCCATTATCAAACACATTGGATGTTTATCTGTTTATAACTATCCTTCTTGATATGTAAGCTCCTTGGAAGACAGGTACTTTCTCTATTCTGTTCACTGCCTTTCCAGGTATTCTAGAACAGAGCCTGGCACATAGTAGGTACTCAACAAATATTTACATTCTCTGTGACCTTTCAGAGTAAACCCTCCAAAAGGACATCCTCACCATCTCAGCATGTTCTCAAGACCCAGAACTGCCTAGAGTTGAGGCCTTAGTGACTGTATCTTTTTCTACTACCTGACAACCTAGGGTGGAGAGACCTCCTGTGGTCACAAAGTGGTGCAGAAGTTAAGGGACCTTTTGATATTAAGAGTGTGTAAGAGTCTCTAGGATGAGGACTCATTCAAGAGTTGCTGTAGACACTGCACTGGACAGAGTCCACCTGCACAAAGACCTGTCCACATGCCTCCTCATCATCTCTTCTGCCAACAACCTCTCCCCGCCAATGTTGCTATTGCTTACCAAACCATCCTTTATTAGGATTTTTTTTAAGATCATTAATTACAGTGATGAAGAGTGACAAGAGGAGGTTTCTGTAAGGCTAAAACGAGGAAGAGCCAGCCTAGAATAAAGAGTGGGTGGTTTGGACTCCAGGATACAAGTAAGATCTTTGGGATCCAGGCAGGCATCCAGCGGCTCCCCAGGGAGATGGGCTGTTGGTGAAACTGCATCCCTCTCCTCCCACCCACACAAGTCAAGGCAACTGAGGGACAAGGATGTTACAGGGATTCTTTTGATTCTACTTCATTTGTAACAGAAAACCAATCATTTCAGGTAAAGCAAAATCAAGATTATAAGGCAAAGTACAGGAGAGATTTGCAGACATTTATGGTGTGTAAAGAACCATTCTCTCAAAAGGTCATTCCTGGGCTCTGGCTTCATTTGACCTAGAGTATGTATGTTCAGGAAAAAATAAGTGGAATTTCCATGCCAAATATAAGAAGAAGAAAAAAAAGGTAAATCCAAAGTATCCCTAAGGAAATGGAGAATAACAAAAATTGATTGGATACATGTGAGAAGGCCTTTCATAGGGCAGTTTTTGTATATTGATGGATTTTTGTCTATTTTACCAATATTTTGGCAATTTAATTACAGAATAAAATTCTGTCATCTTAAAATCTTAACGTTTAAAATATCTTGTAAGCTGTTATATTTATTTTTTTAACTTTTTAAATGTTTATTTAATTTTGAGAGAGAGACAGACAGACAGACAGAACATGAGCAGGGGAGGGGCAGCGAGAGAGGGAGTCACAGAATCTGAAGCAGGCTCCAGGCTCTGAGCTGTCAGCACAGAGCCCAATGCCGAGCTTGAACTCACGAACTGTGAGACCATGACCTAAGCTGAAGTCGGATGTTTTAACCTTCTGAGCCACCTGGGTGCCCCATAAGCTATTATATTTTAAATGTTAGGCTCAAACTTTATGATGAAAGAGAAGAGACCTAAAATAGTAACTAATGCAAGTAGTGCTTAATATGGGCTAGGTACTATTAACTTAGTCCTCCAACAACCTTCAGAGGCAGATACTATTATTTTTCCCATTTTTCAGATGAAAAAGCTGAGGAAAGTGATGTAATGAGCCAGTTTCCCAAAGCCTCACAGACAGTCTGGCAGGGCCTAAATTTAGACTTCATCCAATTCCGGAATCTGGGTTACTATTTCAATTTATTTTTTATGCCATTATAGTTTATGGTAAGTATTCTAATCTAAAAACTCTTACTATGCAAGCTATACCCATTTTCAGACAGAAAAGTGTCAACCAACCAAACAAACGTCGCGGGTTAAGGGCTACTGAGAATTTACCCACAAGATATACGTGGGCATAGGCCACAGACCAAGATACATACACCAAATATGTCCATTATAGGTTTTTCTTTTTGGCATTAATAAAAAAAATGGTTAAGCAAAGTATGGTTATCCATAAAAAGATAATTTTCTGCAGCCATTAAAAAGAACCAGCAAGATTGGTCTATGTGGAAAAGTGCATTTGTATTAATAGCAAAGAATGTGCACATAATTTTCTGAAAGGACACAGAAGAATATAACTGTAGTTAACATTGGGGTTAAGCTAGGGAGAAAACACAACAATGTGAATATACTTAACGCTATTGTACTGTACACTTAAAAGTAGTTAAGATGGTAACTTTTATGTTATGTGTATTTCACCCACAATAAAAAATAAGATAAGGAGAAGAGACAACTTATGTCTCATTTCGTATCTTTCTACTCTATTTGTTATATGCATATATTACTTTCATTTTCATAAATAGCCCAGTAAAAAATAAAAGCAATGCATAAAACAAAGTTGTGAGTGGTCAGAGAGACTGAAAATCACCTATCTGCATTGAGCTATATTTTTATTAGTGGCCCGTATGAAGAGCTCCAAGAGTCAATGATTCTTAAATGTATGTGCAATTTCAAGTGACTATGTGGTCATCTTAAAGCTCCTAAATAAATAGCCCAGCTCCCTGAGAACTTCATATCCCATCAAGAGAAGCGAGTTTTATTGAATATGGTCTGTGTAAAAACATCAGACTCAGCACACACCTAACAGATTTTCCTGGAATTTACTTCAGATGATCTTGTTTTGAAGAACAGGTAGTTCTTCTGTAATTTCAGACTGTCCTTCTGAGAACACATTATCCTGGTGTCCTCTCTCTTCTTGACCGTGCAATTTCTTCATAACCTTTTATGGCTCTTGTTTTGTCTTTGCTTATGCCTTCAAAAAGTGAGCCAGAATATAAAAATGTGCAGGGAGTATGCCAAACATTGTAAATTTTATGTGCCAAGGTTAACGATAAAACACAGGCAAGTAAGAGAACATTACCATTTATTAGTTTTACTTTGACTCTCCCCATGTCTATATGAAAATATTGACTGAGCCTGAATCTTTAAGACTTTATCCCTGCCTCACAGATGTGAAGACCCTATGAGTAAAGGAATCTCAACCTCTGGCAGAGACTTTGGAGATTATCTGGTTTCCAGTCCCTGCAGGGGCCAGACAGGTAAGTAAACAGTGATATTGGCCAGGTGGGGGAGAGAGACACCTGAGGAGAGTGTGCCCATCTGAAGAGAGTGCTGTCTCTCAACTCCAGCCCATGGTTACCCTATAGGACCCAGTGCAGCAACAACAATTCTTCTGATACTTCAAGAGAATCAGGAAATCTAGACTATGTAAATGATTCCAACTTTTAAAAGTTGGCAATCAATTCAAAAAATTTGAAAGCATTGTGAGGGCCAAACAAAACATGTCTCTTGGCTGAACTGAGATGTGACCTCAGATGGAATCCAACTCTCTACGTCTTAAGGAAGAAGCCCAGAGAGAAGTGGTGTCACTCACCTAGAGGCCCAGGGCTCATCTGGGCAAAGAACTGGGACCAGATACAGTGTGCCCTCCAATCCCGTCCTCTTTCCTCAGACTTTCAGTCTGACAAATAAAACAGAAGACTAATTTTAGATGAGCATATGATGGGGCTTCCGCCCCAACATGTGTCAGTAAGCCTTCAACTTGATGGGCTGGACCTCGATCACAAATAGAAGACACAACTGACAAACTCCCCCCTCTCTCCACTTGATTCCGGCTGGAGTCTAGCTCTCAGGTTTTTGGGTGGATGTGGGGAAGAAAAGGAAAGGTTGAAAATTTTACCCTCAGACAGTCTGTGGGAGGAACGGGAAAGTCTGAACTTCCCAGTAGAAATTTTTAAAAATCACTGACTATAAATGTGGCATTGCTTGGGAAGATCTTTGACTTGGCTTCTCAGAAAGCAGATACAAGCTCTCTGTCCCCTGCTCCATGGCAACTTTACAGTATGGGGCTTTGCCAAGAACTTGTGTTTCCCACATCATGAGAGGAAATGAACCTGCTGGCTATAAGCCAGATGACCTGGGCTCAAATCCACACCCTGGAAATTACCAGCTATATGATCTTGGATAAAGCACGGGACTTCACTGTGCTTCTATATCCTCATCTGTGAAATGAGAACAATGTCTGCACCTCTCTTAAAAGATAGTTGCAAAGATCAAATATATTCATAGGCATGAACCCCATGGCAAGCACTACGCATGTCAGCTGCAACATGGGAGCATCTGGGGAGCTTTAAAAAAAATACTGATGCTTGGGTCTTGCCTCCAGAAATTTGGTTTAACTGGTCAAAGGTGTGGCCTGGGCATTGGAGTTTTTTAGTCCCCCCAGGTGATTCTAATGTGTAGCCAAGATTAAGAACCTCTGATACAAGCCCTTTCAATAAATAATGGTCCTCTGAGTGATTGATTGTGTACTAAAGTTGTAGAAATGTATTGTCCCACAGTTCTGGAGGCTAGAAGTCCAAACTCAAGTGTCAATAGAGCCATGCTCCCCCTGAAACCTATAGGGAAGAACCCATCCCTGCCTAATTCTAGCTTACGGTGGTGGCCGCCAATCCCTTATGCTTCCTTGGTTTCAGCTGCATCTCAAAGTGACTTATTTTTAAAGAAATGAAAATGCCCTTTCCTTCAGTTAGGCACATATTTTTGCAGCCTTTGTATGAAGTTCCCCAGTGGACATCTTTTAGTAGCATTCAGCAATGGAGGACCCCAAGATCCTGGGAAAGTTTGCAGAGAAGGTGAAATGCTTCTGGGAACCTCCCCATCTCCTCTCTCCGCTCTTTCTCACCTCTGCCCTCTGACTTCAGGATATTCAGGTAGCCCCTGGAGTTTCTGATTAAACTGGGTGGCAGAAGATAAACCAGCGAGAATTCTCACAAGGTGAATAGGTATGTGTGTTTATTTTACTTTATTTAAAATTTTTTTTTTTAATGTTTATTTATTTTTGAGACAGAGAGAGACAGACCATGAACGGGGGAGGGTCATAGAGAGACGGAGACACAGAATCTGAAACAGGCTCCGGGCTCTAAGCTGTCGGCACAGAGCCTGATTGCGGGGCTTGAACTCACGGGCCGCGAGACCATGACCTGAGCCAAAGTTGGATGCTTAACCGACTGAGCCACCCAGGTGCCCCTAGGTATGTGTGTTTAAAAGAGGGATCTGTGACTCCAAGTGATCTTTAATGACTGGAATAAGCCTGTGGAGCCAGGGGAGTGTAGGAGTGTATGCCACGGAGTAGGCACGTCTCTGCCACTACCCTGAACCTTACCAATCCCAATGACCCAGGCCAATAGGAAAACAGGGGCCTCTAACGTGATTCCCAGCATCAAAAGACGGTACCTCTGACACTCATCTCACCTGAGATGCTGACAGATTGAGTGAGAAATACTGTTGAATAGTGAATTTATTATCACTTGAGTGTGTTACATCTTAAAGTGCAACAGTGTGTTCTCAAATTAAAATGGAATTGTCTTCACCTTGCTCTGTCAGAGAGGCTTGTTTATAAATAACCTGTCCCCAAATCATCAGTTTTGATGGCGATCCGAAACTCTAATGTTACTGGATGGGGGAGAGGGGCGGTGGGGGCAAGGAAAGATAAGAATTCTGTACAGCACAACGTCTGCCCTAAAATGGGAAACCTGGGTGGGGGGAGGCTTTTAAACCAACTGAAACCTTGATGAGGAGATGGCAGCATCTGTGATTTGAAGCACAGATTAGCCAGGTTCCTTTGTAGTTTGTCCAGTATTTTTTATAAGCCTCCCAGTTTCCCCTGGGCTTGGTATCTTATTAGTGAGCAATTCTATTAAACACATTTGTTCTCCAAGCAGGAATTTGAATCTGAAGGCTTCCACGGTAGTTCTGGAATTTCCCACTAGAAAGGAGAGTTAGGTGACCAAGATAGATTCATTCTGTACACATTTCATGAATAGCCCTGTACTCCAGCCACTGGGTTGTGGGGCTCATCCTGAGAGGCTCAGAACATGAGCCACTACATTCCCTTTCTCTGTTGTGGGATGTCAAGATTTCTGGGATTGTAGGGGAAAGAGGAACAAGAATAGAGTAGCCAATACTTGCACAGTGCTGACTGTCTTAAGCCCTAAGCCCTCTCCATAAACTAACAGATCCAATCGTCACAGCAACCCTATGAGGTAGGTAACCCTATTTTTCAAATGAGAAAACTGAGACACAGAGAGGTGAAGTGACATTTTCAAGGTCACACAGCCAGGATTCGCAGAGCTTAGACTAGAATCCAGCCAGTCCAATTCCAGCTACACTGCTATCCCAGAGAATGCCTAGCTCGGCACAACAAAAAATTTGTTTGATTGTGTGGTCAGGGACACTATTTCAAAAGCCCATTTCCCCTTTATGAGCCCCTAAAAGAGTACCACCCATCTGCCACTTCCCTCTAAGCTCTTCTGAGAGTAGAACATTGAAGCTGTTTCCCAGGAGACCCCTCAACGGCTGACATCTCTCACTGCCCCTTTCTACTTATGGTTTCTCTTTCATGTTGCAGAGAACAAAGGTTCCCCTATCCCAAGACAAACACTTGGCTGTACTTTAAATTACATCTTCCATCATTCCTTTTTCAAGCAGCAACATCTCTCAAGTTCTGTATATTGTTTCCCCTTCTCCTTCCCTGATGCTCACAAAAGTGTAAGCATCTTTTTAAAAATTATTTATTTTTGAAAGAGAGAGAGAGAGAGAGAGAGCAGGGAGGTGCAGAGAGAGAGAGAGAGAGAGGTGGATAGAAGATCTGAAGCAGGCTCTGTGCTGACAGCAGAGAATCCAGTGCAGGGCTCGAACCCACAAACCCTGAGATTGTGACCTAAGCCAAAGTCAGACACTTAACCAACTGAGCCAACCAGGCATCCCAAAAGTGTAAGCATCTTAAAAGTGCAGGTACAGAGCCAGGCTCAGAGCCAAGTTGTCTGGGTTAATCCTGGATCTGGACTTTCTCCATTTGTGATCTTGGGAAAGTGACTTAACCTCTCTGTGCCACTTGTAATTTGGGAGTAATAAGAGAACCCATCCAATGGAACAGCTTTGAAGATTAAAATGAATTAATCCAAGTGTTTAGGACAGTACCAGGCACATAGTAAGAGCTCTAAATGCCACCATTAGCATTTTTATTTCCTCTATTGAAGATACATTTCACTTGGCCCCATAGCTTGGTGCAGTTACCTCTCCACTTCCTTCTTTGATCCCAGTGACTAGGCCAGTCCCCAATTCAAATCCTGCAATGGCTGCCTATTGTCTACTCATCTACAATAAGATGAGATAGCTTGGTGTTTGAGGCCTGCCCATCCTCTACCCAAAATGCTCCCTCCGTCCTTCCCTGCCTGATTAATTCCTATCCATCTTTCAAGGCCTAGGTTCCATGACGCCTCCTACAAGAAACCTTCTGAGATCACCGCTTCCTTACTGGGACCCTTGGCTTCTACCACTCTCCAGCATTTCTCAAACACAACCATCCACTGTGTGCTTGTCTTTGTTCATCCAGCATCCACCAAGTTTCTTCTCTTCTCCCTATAATTACCTCCATAGCCAAATTGTATTGCGTGTGCCCTAAGTGCTAAATGCTGAAGTACGTACGTTATCTCAGCCAATCCCTGTGAAAGACATGGGAGTTCCTTATCCACATTTTACAGATGAAGGCTGGAGAGCTTCGTTACTTACCCAGAGTCACTCAGCCAGTAGGTTACAGAGCCCAGACTTGGAGCCGTGGCACAGAGCTATCATCTTAACCACCATGCTGCACAGCTGTTGGGCTGATTCTGTATCTCCCCCAGACCAAGCACAAAATAAGTGTGCTGCTGATCACTTCAGCAGGTGCTCAGTAATGAAAATAGTGACAACACTGATGATAATAGCATACGAGTTCATCTGAGTGTTTATTATATGCCTAACACCTTCCTAAGCACTTTACTTCTATTCACCAATCTTCACAACAGCCATATGAAGTAGGTAAAATTTTTACCCCCATTTTATAGGTGAGGAAATGGAGGCACGGAGCTTTACATAACATGTTCAGTGGCAGAAGTCCCAGGAGGTCCCATGAGGCAAAACCCAGAGTCCATGCACTTAGCCAACATGCTGCCTCCACACACATTTACTTTTATTTTATTTTATTTTATTTTATTTTATTTTATTTTATTTTATTTTATTTTATTTTATTTTATTCTATTTTATTCTATTCTATTCTATTCTATTCTATTCTATTCTATTCTATTCTATTCTATTTTTAACGTTCATTTATTTTTTGAGACAGAGAGAGACAGAGCATGAACGGGGGAGGGTCAGAGAGAGAGGGAGACACAGAATCCGAAGCAGCTCCAGGCTCTGAGCTGTCAGCACAGAGCCCGACGCGGGGCTCGAACCCACAAACTGCGAGATCATGACCTGAGCCGAAGTCGGATGCTTAACTGACTGAGCGACCCAGGCGCCCCCACACACGTCTATTTTAAATGGACGGATTTAAATGTGGAAAACAAAGAAAAAGATATGTCACTGACAAATAGAATTTAATAAACTTTCACTTTGTAGACATCCCCTAAACCAGATGACAGGAACTGAACTGTGACATTTAGCCACATGTCTTATTCTGAGGACAGGTAGATCAGTAGATAAGGACATGGGTCCCAACATCCACAGAGAACCTGAAAGAGAGTGAGAAGCTCCAGGAAGCACCTCCCTGCCACGGCTCCCTGTTTCTTCCACCCTGAAGCCATGAAGACACAGTCAGGTGGCCCCGTGTTCTTGGCTGGTCTGATTTGACCTCCTTAGGGGAAAATCAAGAAGGGCCTGCTGGCTCCCAGGCCTGCTGCCCAGCACAAGCTCTGTGTCAGGAACACGAATGCTGAGTGCCATGGTGAATCTGTGAGCAGGAGCCAGTGTGCCCTTGTAGGCAAACTCCCATGCAACCTCCAGGCACCTGCCCAACGTATGTGGAGTCATGGCCATTGCTTAACAGGGGCTAGCCTAACACTTCTCTTGGATCTTGTTAAGGAATGGCACAAAGGTACAACGGAAGGGAAGGGAAGGGAAGGAGAAACAGATGCGCTTGTTTTCCTATCTCAGTGCTCGTTCTGGACTCCCTAACTTGGACAAAATACTCACAGTTCTAATTATTTCATTAATATGCAAGAAAACTGTTTGCCTTGCTGAAACTGAAGTATCTCATTCTTTCCTTATTAGAATACTTATCTCCCTTAGTTGTAATTGCTCTTTTAATGGCCATTTAGCAGCAAATGGTAGGTAAGCTCCATAAGGGCAAGAATCATGCCTGATTATTCATCTATATACATACCCTGACTCATCACCATGCCCAGCAGATAATCAAATACGTGTTGAATAAGTGTATGAATAAGTAAAAGAATAAACAATCATGCCAACAGAGCTAGTCAGCAGGCCAGCTCATTCATAGCCAGTCTTTCTCTCTGAAACTCCTAGCTGTAGAGTTGTTAGGTGGGATTACATGATTTGTTCTGGCCAATGAGTTGTGAATGTCATTTCTGATCTGGGGCATCAGTTGCTGGTACATGACCCAAAGAGCTCTCTCCCCTTCTGCCATGGTGACTGGCCATTTTCCAGATGGTAGGTTTTCTCTCAATCTGGATCCTGTGTTAGATGTGCAGTATGTCTAACACAACCTTTGTCTGCAGCAAAGCCTAGTATATTTTGACTAATAGATGTCCGGTCCATACAAGTTTGTCAGGGCCTACAGAACTGAAGAGACCCAAGAAGCTACGCTCTAGAATAGTGCAATAGAACTTTCTGCAATGAGAGAAATGTTCTATATTTGCTCTGTCCAATACTATTGCCACCAGCCATATTTGGTTGTTGAGCACTCGAAAGGTGGCTAGTGTGACTGAGAAGGTGAATTTTTTTTTTACTTTTTTTTTTTAAGGTTTATTTATTTGTTTTGAGGGGGGCGGTGCAGAGTTTGAGGGGTGCGGTGCAGAGAGAGGAAAGGGAGAATCTCAAGCAGGCTCCACACTATCATCATGATGCAGGGCTTGAACTCACAAACCACGAGATCACAACCTGAGCCAAAATCAAGTCAGATGCCTAACTGACTGAGCCACCCAGGCACCCCTGAGAAAGTGATTTTTTTTTTATTTTTTATTTATTTTTTATTTTTTCAATATATGAAATTTATTGTCAAATTGGTTTCCATACAACACCCAGTGCTCAAGAAAGTGATTTTTTTTAATGTTTATTTATTTTTGAGAGAAATAGAGAGACAGAGTGTGAGTGGGGGAGGGGCAGAGAGAGGGAGACACAGAATCTGAAGCAGGCTCCAGGCTCCGAGCTGTCAGCCCAGAGCCCGAGGCGGAGCTGGAACTCGAACTGCAAGATCATGACCGAGATGAAGTGGGAAGCTCAATCGACTGAGCCACCCAGGCGCCCAGAAAGTGAATTTTTAATTTTAATTGATTTAACTGTGATTAGTGGTTATTGTATTGGAGAGCATAGTCTAGAATGTACCAGAGTAGCAGATGCTGTAATGCACCATGCCACTGTCCCTTATTCCATCTGGTTTCAGTGCAGCTGTAGTTGACAGTTCCATGCCCACAACCCAAGTCCAACATCAAGCTCACTTTACAGTGTCTGTTTGGTCTGCCTTCCTTGAGGCTGTGAAGGTCATGTAGCCACACACAAAAGTACATAGATGTGATGACAACTTGGTGTTGCCAGAAGCCATCTTCAACAATGGAGGACAGAAGTCAGTGGGTAAATGCTCCAGTCTTCTGCTCTCCAGTGGGAAAATTCTGAGATGTGTTTGACATGCAGTTAACACGGTTTCTTAGAGAGTGCTCAGAAAGAGACCCACAGAAATTAATCCATTCATTCATGCACGTTTTATTAACCTTGCTCTCTTCCCTTACTCCTTTAGTTCTGCTTTGTGGGGTCACCTCGCAAATAAGCTACCTGCAACCAAGTCCTGGTGGCAGAGTGCTTTAGAAGGAATCTAAACTAAGATGAAGTAGCTTCCAAGAACCCTACAATGAAAGCTGCTAATTCATTATTTTTTAAAAAATCTTTTAAACTTGACCAACTGTCCAACAATGGTTTGTCTTTCCACATTTCTTAGGCTGTGTCTTTGATAGGTGAGGGTCAAGGAGGCTGGCTATCAAAGGCAGGCCACACGAACACTCACAGACTGCACTACCTGCTTTTTGTTTTTTAAAAGGCAAAAAAAAAAAAAAAAAAAGACAGAGAATAACCTTGTTAAATGCCATCTGAAACATAGATCTCAGTTTTCATCAGCTTTGGGGACAAGAGACAGTTCAATCCCAATGTAATATTTAGAGACTGAGCTAAACATTTCAAAGCTCCAAATTGCATTCCTCCCAGCCTACAATTTAAAAAATTTATCCTAATGATGATGTATTCATTCAGGCTGCTGTCTCACAGGACCCTGAAGGAGGGGGCTGCCTCTTGAATCCCATGAACTAATTTGCCATGTAAAAGTACAAAAAAATTTTTAAAAATAAATTAAAAAAAAAAGTATAGTCTCTTCCATGTGCTGGCTGTGACTCTGGTGGAGAACAATTTGTGGTGAGGAGGAAGGTCTACACACGTGGAAAAGTCCTGGTCAGGGAAAGCTTCCATGAATACAATCAATGATTACCAACCCATACATGCTAAGTAAAGGCCCATGGAATCCTGCCTGCTGCTGTTGGTATGTACAAACACATATTCTCATGAAAGGAATCTCAATTATCAAGGGCCTACCATGACCAGGCTCCATAGTAGGGTTTTTTTGTTTTTTTGTTTTTAAATGTTTTATTTACTTTTGAGAGAGAGAGAGACAGAGTATGAGCAGGGGAGAGGCAAAGAGACAAGGAGACACAGACTCTGAAGCAGGCTCCAGGCTCTGAGCTGTCAGCACAGAGCCCGACGCGGGGCTCAAACCCACAGACTATGAGATCATGACCAGAGCCGAAGTTGGTCACTTAACCAACTGAGCCACCCAGGCAACCCCAAAGTAGGTTCATATCCAGGATCTCACTTAATCCTGAGAGATAATGGATTACTGGAGTCATTTTATAGTTCAGGAAAACAGAACCAGAGGCAATAAGGAAGTTGGGATTCAGACCCCACTCAGTGTGGTCCCAGATTTCATGTGTTCTCTTGCTGTCTTTTATACACTGTGTGGAGAATATGTGGCCCTCCCCTAGATCTTTGGACAAAAGAAGAGAAAACAAAAGAATGTCAGTAACTGGAGGGGCTTTTATATTGAGCAGAAAGGTGTAGAAAGAAGCATGAGGGAGGAAAATGAGCACTGAATTAGCAAAGAGGTTCCTAATTCGGTTCCAGGTCAGGATTCATAGGAGCTGGGGTATATGCCTTGTTCTGTCTGGGCCTTGGTTCCTTCATAAATGAAATGATTTGGTAGAAATATCTCTACATTCTCTACCAGTTCAGTATTTTTACTGGTTTGGCATGTAGTCCTGAAGACTGCTAACCACTACCTCCCTGGAAAATCACCTCAAGTTAGATCTTGTTTTGTTACTGCTGCTCTTAGACTGATAGGTTCAAGGGCAGCATTGGGGTTATCTAGAGTCTCAACTAGTTGAAGTTGAGTTGAATATTTTATGGTTTTATTGGGGAAATGGTCCAATTCAAATATCTGCCATTTGCTTTTTTCTTATCAAACTTTTATTTTAGCATAGTTTTAGATTTAAAAAAACGTTGGGGCGCCTGGGTGGTGCAGTCGGTTGGGCGTCCGACTTCAGCCAGGTCACGATCTCGCGGTCCGTGAGTTCGAGCCCCGCATCAGGCTCTGGGCTGATGGCTCGGAGCCTGGAGCCTGTTTCCGATTCTGTGTCTCCCTCTCTCTCTGCCCCTCCCCCGTTCATGCTCTGTCTCTCTCTGTCCCAAAAATAAATAAATAAACGTTGAAAAAAAAAAATTAAAAAAAATAAAATAAAATAAAAAAACGTTGCCAAGGTAGTACTGAGGGTTACCATATATCCCACACCCAGATTCCTCTATTATTAGCATCTTATGTTACTATGGTACATTTGTCACAACTAATGAGCCAATAATGATTCATTATTATTAACTAAACTCCATGCTTTATTTTTATTTCCTTTGTTTTTACCTATTCTCTTTTTCTATCTCAGGATCCCATCCAGGATAACACCTTACATTTACTTGCCATGTTTCCTTAGGCTCTTCTAGACTGTAATAGTCTCTCAGATTGTTTTGTTTCCAATGACCTTGACGGTTTTGAGGACTACTGATAGGATATTTTGCAGAATGTCCCTCAATTTGAGTTTGTCTCAGGTTTTTCTCATGGCTAGAATATGGTTGGTTTCGGGGAGGAAGACTAGAGAAATAAAGTGCCATTCTCATCATATCATACCAAAGCTGCATGTTATCAACATGGCTTATTATGGTAGATATAAACCTTGATCACACGGCTGAAGCAGTGTTTGCCATGTTTCTCCATGGAAAATTCATTTGCCCATCCCCCCAACTATTTCATGCTGTACTCTGTGATGAGAGACCATGCATTTTTATAAAGCACAACCATGCAGGCAATTTCTGCCAGGAAATAGAGACCAACTCTAAACCTTGTTGCCCCAAGACAACACAGACAAGGTGTTGGTGATATGTAATCACCGTATCCAGTCTTTGAAAGGAGCATTCCCTAACAATGAGGGCAACATGTTTTATAAAAGTAGCATACATTAAGTACTTTGCATAAAAGATGCTGATTATAGAGGGTTTATTCCTATTCTTGTTTATTCAAGATTTGTTTACTGCTCACAACATTTAGTCTCACTCTCACCTACAAATCTAATGCAGTTTAGTATCATACATAAAGAGCTCTTAGAAATCAATAAAGAAAAAAAAGTACAACTTACCTTTTCAAATAAGCAAAGAGATGAACAATAGATTCACGTAAGAAACACAAAGGGATAATAAACACATATACACACATATATGCCAAGGAGTCTAAAGTGGCTATCTCTGAGGTGGGTATGGGGGTTGAGAAATTCTAGAGCACTCTCATGTTCTACTTCATAATTTCTGAATAGTAAAAAGAGAACTTTGCAACCCTTTTATAAAAGCAATACAATAATTTTAAAGTAATAAAATTATATCTACTAAAATATATGTGGTGTGTTTTCTAATCTGATACTGGCTATAAAACCTAAATTTTAACTTAGGTTCTCTCTTTCACTTAAATGTTTCTTTGAGCAAAGGAGAACCTGCAGGCCTTGGGAACAGATGGCTAGTATTGTGAAACAGGATGTGACTATTTGCATCTCTTAATTGGAAATTTAGCATGCAAGGTCACTCCACCTTATATGTTTATAATAATAAATTACAGATATTTTTCTTTGTGAGGTTCTTCAGACAAGATCAGGCACATTCGGGGTGGTATGGCCATAGATTTTGTGATGTTTTTCAGATTAGACAACTGAAGAAAACCACTGTTCACTAGGTAATTTTAGCTATACTTGCCATTAACTAGAAAAAAAAATCAGTCATATGCAATTTCTGAAGAATATTATTATTCTGCATATTCTCTCTCTCTAGAGAGAGAGAGAGAGAGAGGATGAAGGTGTTATTAAAACTAAGACCATTTGAATGATCCAAAGGAAATCATAATAAAATATATCATGCCTATTTAACTTACATCAGGAATAAGAAAGATTGAGAACTGGATCCAAAATTTGAGTATAAATTTATATTCCTGAAAAGACGGTTCTTAAATGAAGAGACGCATCTTCTGGGTGTTCAGATAAGAGAAAAATACTGTGACATTAAAATTCAACCTGTCACGATAGAGTACCAAGCATGTGATCCTGGGATGTGCTATTGAATTGTTGTGGGAGAAAGAAGCATGTTAGTGTCGCTGTCTGGGCGAGGGTGACAGTAGTTCTGCATTATTCTCGGAGAAAGAGCCCAAGCTAAATGCAGATGGGAGCAAGAGAAATCAATGCCCACTTATTTTAAGGTGTGATTTTATGTGCAAAGAGAGGTGGTATGTATTTGTGTGTCTGACAAAGGCTCAGCCATGGTCACAAGCCTTGACCTGTGAGGGATTGAATTAGCTTTGACATTATTGTTCTGGGCCTCTGAATACCTCCCAGTCTGCCATTCACTGATTAGCTGTAGAAAACACGTTTGCACACATAATGAAACCTCTTCTATCATCAAGTTTTTATTTAACTGTCAGGGCTGAACAGTTAAAATAACTTGAGAAGCTACTGAGAATGTGAGACAAGTACATTTCCTGAGGCTGAAAGCAGGCGTGTGACTTCAGCCGTCTTGGATATATCTAGACCTTTTGAAGTGTTCCTTCAGGAAATCCTACTGGAAAATGCTTTGCGAGGTTTTGTTTGGTTTTGTTTTGTTTTTGGACTTGGTGCTGACTCCATTTGGAACTTCAAATCTGTTGGATGCTATTTCTGAACAAAAAATTTTCTTACAAATTTCACTCTGAAAGAATTGAGATGAAAGAAAGTTAGCCTTAACATTATTTTACTAATTCCAAACCTTCAAACAACATTGTAATATTTTTATTGGAAATCCACAGGGCAAAATTACACAATTTGGTTACAATCTTTCCATTAAAGTAGACTGCCAGGCTGAAAAACAACCACAGTGGTGATGGAAAAAAATGTTTTTAATCTGACAGAGACTAAATACAAAATAAAATTCTGTAAAGTGTCTAAATCAGACCACCAACATATCTGAAGTTCTGATTCATCAGTAGAACCCAGCCTAAGACAAAGTCTCTTCAATTGTTGGGTAGTTTGTTCTGGTAGAACAGTATTTTCAGATGTACACTCTATATGGCCAAAAGTTCCCAATGATTCATTTTCTAATTTCTCGTACCAACTCCTCTGAGAAAATGGTCTTAATGTCCCACCAAGTCGATGGGGTTTCTGTTGATATATCTGATAATGTGGGAAATACTGTTGTCATTGGAAATCAAGAAGAATCAAGCATTCTCCCCAGGAAAATCAAAGGGCCTGCCAGCTGTCTCAGGTTTCTGATTTGCAGCAGACCTAGAAAGACTGTGGTCCTTTGGGCCAAGGACATTTTGATGAATGAATATGTTTAATAGGCACTTGATACACTGCAGCCCACATCAACCCTTTCCCAAACCACCACCACCACCAACAACAAAACAAACTGTCCAAATAAGCATCTTCTATGCTTTGGTCTAATAAAGACATGCGAAGAAATAAAGTCACCAAAAGATAACATACTTCAATTAGAAGATGTTTCCCAAACTTCAGTTCTTTGCATATCAGTGTGAAAGCCTTTGCAGTATTCTGAGATCATTGTATTATTAAGTTGAATGGTGTAAAATATTTAGGTGTGATCTACAAAATCAGAAATTTCATATGGTTCGATTTAATATTATTTAATATTAATGTTGAATGTTATTACTTGATGTTTTTTCTTCAAATTGACTAACCTTAGAACCTTTAAAAAGTCCATCCAGCAATTGTACTCCTTGGTATTTTTACCCAAAGGGGTTGAAAACTGCTAACAACAAAAACCTACACACACATGTTTATAACAGCTTTGTTCATAATTGCCAAAATCTTGAAAGCAATTAAGATATCAACAGGTGAATGAATAAATAACGTGTGGTATATCCAGACAATGGAATATTATTCAGCACTAAAAAGAAACGAGCTCTCAAGCCATGAAAAGACATGGAAGCAATTTAAATGCTTATCACTAAGTGAAAGAAGCCAATTTGAAAAGGCTACCTACTGTATGATTCCAACTATATTATATTCTAGAAAAGGCAAAACTATTGAGTTAGTAAAAAGATCAGTGACTTCCAGGCATTAGGGGGTGGGAGGAGTGAATAGGTAGAGCACAGAGGATTTATAGGGCAGTGAAAATACTCTGTATGACTCTATAATGATGAATACATGTCATTATACATTCGTTCAAACTCACAGAATGTACAACACCAAGAGTAAACCCTAACGATCTTCTGAGGATTATGATGTGTCAGTGTAGTTTTATCAATTGTAACAAATATACCACTCTAGTGGAAGATATTGACCATAGGGGAGGCTATTCATGTTTGGGGGCAGGAGGTGTATGAGAAATCTCTGTACCTTACTCTCAATTTTGCTGTGAACTTAAAAGTGATCTTAAAAAAGAGTCTATTATAAATACAACAAAAACATCAAAACGTTAAATTAGTGACCACATTTTAGTCCTTAAGCATACTGCAGTAGAAAC
The DNA here is from genome assembly GCF_046562875.1 of Panthera onca. Lineage (NCBI taxonomy): Eukaryota > Metazoa > Chordata > Mammalia > Carnivora > Felidae > Panthera > Panthera onca. The sequence continues at coordinate 133,984,870 of NC_138347.1, read as the reverse complement.
TCTCTAAATATGGCTGCCATCAATTCCTTCCTTCCTTCCCTGCACGTTTATACCGCTTCTCCAGTCAAGATGTAGAGTCCATTTCTCCTTCTCTTAAATCTAGATTGGCTTGGTGACTTTCTTTGACTAATACAGCATGGCAGTGGTAAAGCCGTTTCTACCTTGCTCTCTAAAGAAATGCCAGCTATCATGCCAGAAATCTGACTCCTCTGAGACCACTGTGCTATGAAGGAGCTCAGACATTAGTCACGTGGGGAGATCGTGTAGGAGAGAACTGAGAAACCTAGCAGACAGTGAGAACCCCAACCCCAGATGAACCATCTCAGGCAGTTCTCAGCAGTTTGAGAATCCCAGCTAGGACTATACATGGTGAAGTACAGATAAGCCGTCTTTGCTGTGACCTACTGAATTCACGGCCCATGTACTCAATGAACATAATAAGATGCTTGTTGCTTTAAGTAAACACGTTTAGAGATAGATGATTGAAACACTCGGCTTGAGGAGATTTCCTGGTGGTTATGACCACAGATTCTAGAACCACACTGCTCCAGATCTCAGCTGGCTACTTACTAGCTGTGAGTCACTGGGTTAATCATGAGTATAGAAGACTGCTACATTGGTGGCACCCAATGAACCACACCTCCTGGTATTCACACCTTTATGCAGTCCCTCCTACACCCACTCTGGACTTTCTATGTGACTTCCTTTGGCCAATGCGACATTAGCAAGTATGATGCAAGCAGACACCTGATAAGCACTTGCACAGTGGGACTTGTCCTCTCAGAACACTTGCTGTTGGAGCCCTGAGCCACCATATGAAGAAGGTCAGTTGCCTGGCTAAATAGATCATATAGAAGGAGAGATTCCCAGCTAACCCCAACTTTTCCAGCCATCCCAGATCAGGGGCCAGACATGTAAGAACAGAACTGACCTGCTGAACTCAGTCACAAAAAACTTAAATGCTTCACTCATACGAGGACTTTAAGGTACAAAACAGATGAACATAAGGGAAGGGAAACAAAAATAATATAAAAACAGGGAGGGGGACAAAACAGAAGAGACTCCTAAATATGGAGAACAAACTGAGGGTTACTGGAGGGGTTGTGGGAGGGGGGATGGACTAAATGGGTAAGGGGCACTAAGGAATCTACTCCTGAAATCATTGTTGCACTATATGCTAACTAACTTGGATGTAAATTAAAAAAAAGTAAATTAAATAAAAATTTAAAAAAACTTAAATGCATATCACAAATCAGAAGAAATAGTACATCACTGTTGTTTAAAGCTACTAAGTTTAGGGATGGTTTGTCATGCAGCGATAAATAACTGAAGAAGAAATAATATCCATCATGTCGTAAATGTAATTAAATAATATTTTTCCTAGCACACACTAGAATGTTTTAAAAGTTGATCAGTGAGGCACCTAAAATTACCTTATGTACCACCAAATAATCCACTTACCAGACTTTGGAAAATGCTAGTTTGATGGAACAATAACAATGATAATAACTATAATAGCAATCATTGATTGAATATCTACTCTTTTCTAGATTTGGGGATAAAGGGGTTATATGCATGATCTAATTTATTCTCCCAGCCTCTCTATTAGGTGTCGTTATGATTCCCATTTTGTAGACAAGGAAAGTGAAGCTCAGAAAGTTTAAGTGATTTACCAAAGGTCTCCCGAGGGTCAACCTTGATGACCCTTGTAACTTTTTTTTTTTTTTCTTTATGAAATAGAAACTTTCCTGGACCTGGAGGCAAATGAATGAGGTCTGCTCTCTATGTAAATATGTTTTCTACCATTTAGTTATGAGTCACAGATATCTTTGCGTGTATCATTTTCAGGGTCTATGTTAAGGATAGCTGCTCTTCTTGACCAGATGACGCTGGGGCCCTGACTTGAATAATCGGCAGTACTTACTGGATATTTAGTACGTGCTCAGTTTTGTGCTAAGTGCTGGTGTGGGAACAGAAGTTAAGAAGAGATTCAGTACAGGGCAGCATATGACTCCACCCCTCAAAAAAGACTAGTTTACACACCCCAAAATAGTCACTAGACAGAGTAAGGCCACTTAAAATTATATGCTAAATCACACAGAACAAATATGTTACAGGAATCAGCAAGAACAGGAAAACCGAGGGGAGGCTGAATGGAAAGGCAACACTTACATATCTCTGAAGTGAGCATAGGTTTGCAAAATTGGAGCTGCAAGGGGAGGGCACTCCAGAAAACATCTCAGGAAAAGAAATGGTGGTGAGAATAATTGTGGGACAGAGGGACACATCGGGGGTGGGAAATATGTTTGGATACATAGACCGGAAGCACTGAACAGATAGAGATCATGTTGGAGTCACCTCATGTCCCCAAGCCCTGCAAAGGGCCTGGCAAGTTTAGTACTCATTGAATAAATGTAAATCAGGGTCCTCTCCGTGGGCACAGAGAAAGAGTGACCATAGAGTATTTGTGGATGGAGGGCTGGACTGGAGAGAGGAAGACTGGCAGGAGAGAAGGTATACTCCACTCAAGAAATAGCATCAGAGGCCACACCAGTGACCTTTCACGATGGGTGCTGGGAGTGGTGCAAGAAGCCCAGGCAAACTAAAGGTTTACGAGAGCACCCTCTCCTCCAAAGAGACCCCACTGGCCTGAGACAAGGGCTCCCCTGCCCTGTCTCTGCAGGCATCTGAAGCAGAGGCTCACTCCTACTTCTGAACGACAGTTCAGAAACTGACCTTGGCTTCACAATGACCTATTTCTTCCCTCCAGCAATGACCACCTTCCTTGAGCCCCCCATCTTCCTCCTGGGCTTGACCAGCTGTTACTGTTCCTGCATCCAGCCTGAACGGGAAGGAATTCCCAAGACTCCCCCAGAGGGGACTGAACGCTCACTGAGCTCTGGAGGTTTCTAAGTCTCCATCAGCCCACGAGGTCTTTGTGTCTTCCTCCAAGTCCTTTGACTTGGCACAGCCACACACCACACCCAATGCCCAACATGGTGAGACCCTTCTGGTGCCAAGTCAGCCAAACCCAAACAGGCCTCCTGACTTCCTGACCATCTGATGCTTCCAAGCACTGGCACGTTCTCACCCTCTCTTTGTTCCTTAGGGAACACTGAGTTTTGGTGTGAGGTTACCTCAAAGGAAAAACAATCTGATGTGTGATAAGCCTCTTTGGCTGCTGGCAGGACAAGGAGGGCCTATCAGACCGGGCTCCAACTAAACAAAGCCAGACTTTCTGAGGGGGGTAGGCTAAACTGTAGCCCTAGTTTTTGTGGAAAAGAAATCCGCTGAAACTCCAGCCCAAGGCTGACACCTGGGGAACCTTCTAGGAGAACTATAAATAAACCAAGGAAGTCATTCTGGGGGATCTGCAGAACTAGAAAAGCAATTTCATAAGTGTATACATTTCCAACAGCACCTTTTCAAAAACAGCTCAATTTGAAATATTCATTTGCATTAGAATAGGCATGAATATTCAAAAGTCAGCCAGTGTTTCAGAACCATTGTCTATTCCTGGCGCTTTCATCTTCCCCTTGAAAAGCAGATCATGGGTTTTCAAGAAAGGTGGGCTTGGCTGGTCTTTGCACTGCCATCGTTGGCAGGAAAAGGGGTGATTATTTTCTGTTTCTTAATATTAAAAAAATATAAAGCCTCAGCTGGTGTTAAATCTTTGCTCTTTGTTCTGGTCAGGATACAAATCATGCCACAGACCTCAAATCTGGCCTAGCGGTGCATTTTTCAAACTGCTGGGCACAGCTTTCCATGCAGAGTCTCAGACACATTTTCCTACTTGCAGGTTTCTTTCTTTCTTTCTCTTTCTTTCTTTCTTTCTTTCTTTCTTTCTTTCTTTCTTCATGTTTATCTATTTTTGACGGAGAGAGACAGAGAGACAGAGAGAGACAGAATGCGAGCAGGGGAGGGGCGGAGAGACGGAGGGAGACACAGAATCTGAAGCAGGTTCCAAGCTCTAAGCTGTCAGCACAGAACCCACCACGGGGCTCAAACTCAGGAGCTATGAGATCATGACCTGAGCCACAGTCAGATGCTTAACTGACTGAGCTACCCAGGTACCCCCCTATTTGCAGGTTTCTTAAAGACAAAATCCCACTAGGGCTGTGACCAGATCTGTGGGATGTATACAGCCCTAAGACTTGGGAGACTCTTGTCAGAGTGCTCAGAACTCTCTGGGTTACTTTGGCCAAGCCACTTATCTTCTGTTATCTTAATATCCCCACTGGACAAATAAAGACTTACATGTGTCCATCCTCCCTCTCTTCTTCTGCCTCAAGTTTACAAAGCTAAATAAGATGCTACCACATCAGTGAAAGTGCTTTGAACTCCTTGGAAGAAAATCAAGAGCTATGGCCAAGTCAGTGATTGTATATCAAAGTTTTCTTTGCCAGAAAGCAATATAACCCCTTAAGAGATTATCTTAAACAGTTTTAATGTTAAGAAAACAAATGCCATTACAAAAACCCCAAAAACACAAAAAAGGGATAGAAACTCACCAGTCTATCATTTGCTGAGATGATTAGCAGTTATTTCTCTTTTATGTTAAAGTTTGATTTTCTCAGCATGTTTTCCTTATGCTCCGAACTGATAAGCGGCTCAATAACAGGTTTAAGGTGGGTTATGAGAGAAGGAGATGCAGGAAGGTTGAGCTGGCACTGAGTTGATTTTCTGAGAATTCATTCCTCTGCCCCCAGCACATTCCAGGTGAAGTTCATTCTATTGTCGCCTAAGCTCTGTCTAAATTGTTCAATTTATGTGACAATGTCTTGATGGTATCTCTTTAAGGCTGTCAGAGGAGCCAATGCAATGTCAATTCCAAAGTGAAGTCATGGTTACAAAAGTGCCTTTAGTGAAAACTGACAATGTGGGAAGTCTTACCTGTTCTCTTGCAATTACTTCCGTATTCAATTTGCAAGATAAAGGCTGAGTGCTTCTCCTTCCACCCCCATACCTCTGGATCAAACTGTGCTTTCTACTTATTCATCAGCTTCCTCAGGGTTGGCCTCAAATCACCAGGTATAGTCCTTGAATACTGGGGAGGACTTTGAAGATTTTCTAGCCCAGCTACCTTGGAGGGTCTGAACATTCAAAAGGTAGACTTAAAACAAATATTTTTATTAACCGGGCATTAAAGTTAAAAAAGACATGCATTGCTATCATAAGACTAAAAAGGATGAGAATCAAAGGAAAAATGCTGGGGATGGGATGAGTCAGGATAGGACATACTGCCCCATGGTTTCATGGAGGACAAATGCCTCAGCTTCTGTGCTCCTCAGTGGGGCCATTTTTAGCTGTATTCTGCACAGTCCCAGAGGCCCCCAGTGAAGCTGGCCTCTTACCACTCACACTAGTAACCTGCTCATTAGCACACCCTTTATTGGCTTTCCTCCCTCTCCTCCCTGACTCACCTCCCCAGTCCCTCACAAAACTTCCTGAAATGACCTCCCAAATAGACTACCCACACCCAATTCTTTGTTTCAAAGACCTCTTTTGAGAATGTGGAAGTTCACACATACAAGAGTATTCCCCTTTGGATGGACTAGTTCTCAATGGAGATTGATTTTACTCTGGCAAAATTTGGTGAAATCTGGAGACATTTTTGGTTGTCACAACCAGGGGAGGGGTGGACAGGTAGGGGCTAAATATTCTACAATGCATAGGAAAGGCCCCCACAACCAAGAAACATCCAGCCCAAAATGTCAGTAGTGTCAAGGGTGGGAGACTCTGCCTTAGATTACCTGCTCCACATGTCTCATACCATCAGCTCAACTCATTATCTTAAAAATTGTATAAAGGTCTACTGTCGGAGGACAAGCTCACAGAGAGGAACCATCCAGGCCATCTCGGCTCCTCCTCTGCCTGTAATAATAGAAGTTATTTTCTGGGAGTGTAGTGATGGTGTGGCTCCTGCAGCTACAGATGTGAAAGGGGACAGGGCTGATGTTCAGTTAGGGCAGCATGGAGCATGACTGGCAACTTCTGGGATACCACTGAGGTCCTACAGGCAAGGCACTAATTGTGATGATTCCTGGTCTTTCATGTTTCGGCAGGTAATTTCTCTTTTAATCACTAAAGTGCACTCGAACATATGTATATTACATGCTAACATCATTTTGGGGTTAAATTTAGGTTAACCTAAATGTATCTAAACTCTTAAAATGGTGTGAAAATGCACCTAAGTAGATCCCATGATCTACTAAAGCAGCTTATTTTACTGATGAAGAAACTGAAGCTTATATCAAGGAAGCCATTCTTCATTCACATACCTAGCTGGTGCTGAATCAGAATCGAGAGATATCTGAACACCCAACTCCTTCACCCAGGGACAGAGAAGAATATTCGTGGAAGATCCCAGTGTTTACAGTGTTGTACTGCTGGGTGGGTGATATAAGCCCAGCAGATGGCTAACACTGAAGCCAGACATTTCTCAAAATTCCCAAATTCTAATAAGTAGGCTCATTGTGGTCAACTGTGCCCATCTTCTCTTGTACCTTTGAAAGGACAACCACACTACCACCACCATCACCACCACCACCACCACACACACACACACACACACACACACACACACACACACACACACTATCTATATTCCTCATCCTGAAAAACAATATAGGAAATTCAGCTTTGCAAAACATTAAAAAAATTTTTTTAAATTAATTTATTAATTAAATAAGAGACAGAGAGAGAGAGGGAGGGGCAGAGAGAGAGGGAGACAGAGAATCCCAAGTAGGCTCCACACTGTCAGCGCAGAGCCCAACACAAGGCTTGAGGCCATGAATCATAAGTTCATGACCTGAGCTAAATCAAGAGTTGGACCCTTAACCAACTGAGCCACCCAGGCACCTCCAAAACATTTTATTTTTTTTTTAATTTTTTTCTTAACGTTTATTTATTTTTGAGACAGAGAGAGACAGCGCATGAACGGGGGAGGGGCAGAGAGAGAGGGAGACACAGAATCCGAAGCAGGCTCCAGGCTCCGAGCTGTCAGCACAGAGCCCGACGCGGGGCTCGAACTCACGGACCGTGAGATCATGACCTGAGCTGAAGTCAGACGCTCAACCGACTGAGCCACCCAGGCGCCCCCAAAACATTTTAAATTCCAAGTGAAGATCAAGAAAAAAATAAAATTAAGCTGATGATAGGAATCCTGAGGAATTTTGTCTCTGATTTGCAAAGAAGATATCACAGGTAGCTAGAGAAAACAGTCAATAGCCAACAAGAGCTCTTTAAAGAAACATACAAATTTACATCTGGGGAAGATTCCAGATATCATCTCATCCCATGGCCTTATTTTATACATAAGGGAATGCAGGCAAAGAGAAGGCAAGGAACATGTGCAAGTCCACTCAGCAGGGGTTAGAATACTCCCTGCCCATTACCATGGAACATGCCTCGGAAGCCAATTTTCTCATATGGTCCTCATTTAAAAAATTATACTCATCAGCTACAGATATAGTTCTAAGCTAGAGTGTTTATATGCAATCCATGAGGCAAAAAAGAAGAGGTGGAGGGTAATTTATTGCTTTATAGGAATTTCTGAATTATTTTCTTCTAGAGTCATCTATAACTTGAGGCTTCTTTATGGTTCCATGAAAAAATAAATTCCTACCAAGTTCTGGATTATAAATTTGGGAGAGTAGTTAGTATTCACTGGAAATGAAATAAACACGTGGTATATAACCACATAGGTTTTGGTCATACGGGAGATTGGTAACAACACCTTAATTTGTACAACTCTATCACTTAATTAGAAAACCAACTGAAAGCAACTTTTTTTCTTTAGATCACTGACTTTTTTTTTAATTTTAGAAAAATGACTAGAAAATTCATGTGTTGGGCTTTTGTTTAATTTTCTATTCTAACTAGACTACACAACACTTGAATGCTAGAAACATATCACATTTGTCTTCCTGGCACTTAGCACAATGTCTGGCACCTAGTAATTACTCAACATACTTGTGTTGAATGAATGAATGAATGTCAGTGATGTTTTAGAAGGCATTCCGCCTTGGTAGGAATTATTAGCATATGCAAGTCTGTTTATTTTTCACAAGTGTGTTTACATTTTCCCATTTTTCTATTTCTTATAACCCAAGTCAGTCTTACAACATCCATCTTTTATAAAATAATAATTCAAGGAAGGAATTATTGAAACTGAAGCCTGACTAGGAAGGCGGGTTATCATTTCGAGAATCATTCTTCCCTTCTTATGAAAGTTCTCTTTAGCTAGGAAATACACATAGAAAGAAAGAATTATAAAACTCGAGTGTTATTTCTCTGTCTCTATTTATCATTGATTATTCTGGATTGGTTTGTTATAAGTGCCAGTGGTATTGGTATGGTCATGAGCAAGGACTTTGGAATCAGGCAGACACAAAGTCAAGTCTCCAACCTGTCACTTACCAGCATTGGGCAAGTTATTTCACCAATCTGTGCCTTGTTTTCTCCACCTATATAATACTGCCTATCTCATAAAGCTGTTAGGATGATTAAATGAATTCTATACATAAGGTGACTGGCATATCCTAGCTAGACACCCACTACATGTTAGAAAAATAAACTCTCCATCTACTTTTTACCTTGTTTTTCTACCATCTGAGTCCATTAAAGACCTTGATTATATCTATTTTAGTTGTCCCTTGCAGCATAAAAACTACTCTAAAATTGAGTGGCTCAAAACAATAAGAATACATTTTTTTCATAATTCTGGGGATTGACTGGGTCTTACATCAGTCTCACTCATGGAATGTCAGCTGGGGATTAGACCCAGCAGGAAGAGTTAGGCTGCTGGCCTCCCCTTCCATGTGGCCCTTTATCTGGGCTTCTTTTTTTAATTTTTTTAATGTTTATTTATGTTGAGAGAGAGACAGAGAGAGAGAGAGAGAGAGAGAGAGAGAGAGAGAGAGAGAATGAGTGGGGGAGGGGCAGAGAGAAAGGGAGACACAGAATCCAAAGCAGGCTCCAGGCTCTGAGCTGTCAGCACAGAGTCCGACGCGGGGCTCAAACTCATAAACTGAGATCATGACCTGAGCCGAAGTTGGATGCTTAACCGACTGAGCCACCCAGGCACCCCTGGGCTTCTTGGTAACATAGTGGCCACAGGGCAGTGCTCCACATGTGCAAAGGCAGAAGCTGCAAGGCCTCTTGAGACCTGGGCTTTGGAGTCTCACTTTGTCCATATTCCATTGGTCAAAGCAAGTCACAGGTCCAGCCCAGTTTTAAGAGGGTATAGGCTATACCTCTGGATGGAGGCGCAGCAAAGTCACATGACAAAAGACCACGCTTACTGAGATGGGATGACTTTGTGCCCATAACACCATCTACCACCATTTCCCTTCAACTTGCCTCATGTACCTCTTCTTGGACTGTACTTCTCTAATCTTTCACTTCACAAATCTTCCAGTCACTGCATGAAGTAAAAATACTTTTGTCATGGAGCCAGTGTCTGATGGAGACTTGTGCAGCAAATCTCTTTGTGAACAAAGAACTTGTGCTCCAAAGTAAGATATATACTCAAATCTATGGACAAACTCAGAAAGAGCAACTTTCTTTCTTTTTTTTTTTTTTTCTAATAATGTTCATTCATTTTTGAGAGAGAGAGACAGAGCACAAGTTGGGGAAGAGCAGAGAGAGAGGGAGACATAGAATCCAAAGCAGGCTCCAGGCTCTGAGCTATCAGCACAGAGCCTGATGCGGGGCTCGAACCCATGAACCATGAGATCATGACCTGAACTGAAGTTGGACGGTCAACCAGCTGAGCCACCCAGGTGCCCCAAGAGCCACTTTCTAAGAAAAAAGCTAACAAGAACCCATGTGCCAAGGCTGGGGCCATCTATTGCACCTGAAATAATACAAACTTGGGATTTTGGAATAGTTTTACTTAGGGAGTTGTGCAGCCGAAGTCCTATTGGTATGAAAAGTAACTAGCACAAAACCCAATTATTAAAAAATAATCCAAAAATGTGGGAACTTAATGTGGCATGCATGTCTTCAGGAATAAAAGGGGAGAAATGAAATGGCAACATGTAAGACAGAAATTGGTTTTCCAGCTTCCGCTTGACCCAGGCTGAGGCATGCGACTCAGGTTTCCTCAGTTAGAGGCTCCCATCTGAGACTTGAAGCTGTAAGAAGCAGAACCACACAGAAGCCCTGTTGGTGGAGACAGAGATATCTAGCTGCCAGAGCCTGCAGGGGTGGAAATTCTATAAATCTGTGGTGTAGTCCATGGTATCTGTGCCCCAGGTGATTTCCAGTGAAGCGATGCTGAGGGATCATCTGGGGATTGGGCAGGCTGCAGGCCCTCTGAATTGCACTCTCTAGTCCTGCCAGAGATTTTGTGAGCTGCCTGAATTTCCTTTAACAAATTCCACTTCTGCTTAACTCGTTAAAGAAGGTTCTGTAGTTTATAAGGAAAACCATCCCTGGTACATTTGTACTAGTAAGTAGTTGGGTCAGTAGAGTGCTATCCTCAAGATAGTTCATCAGAATTTATCAGAGTTCAGATGAAACCAGTTCATCTCAATCCTGGTACGGGGCAGTCATGGGAATGTGCCATTCAGATATCTTCACAAGAAAGCCTACCGGGATGAACCTGTCACACACTTGGGATTTTTCACAGTATTCCCACTGAGGCCACACTCTCCTCAAGCTGTCTCCAGGGAATGACTGAGCATGGTGGGAGTGCCAGAGCTGGGATGTTCCTATTCTGATCTTTCCCACTTTTCATGTCTTCTTTAAGAAATCCTTTCTTTCCTTGAAGGTCAGAAAATATTACTCTGTATTTCTTTTTTTATGTTTATTTATTTTTGAGAGAGAGAAGGAGAGAGAGAGGGAGGGAGGGGGGAGTGTGAGACAGCATTCACAAGCAGGGGACAGGCAGAGAGAGAGAGAGAGAAAGACAGAGAGAATCCCAAGCAGAATCTCCATGCGGGGCTCAATCCCACAAACCAGGAAATCATAATCTGAGTCGACATCAAGAGTAGAATGCTTAACTGACTGAACCACCCAGGCACCCCACTCTGTATTTCTTACTAATAATTTTAAAGTTTTGCTTTTATAATTAAAGACTTTAATTCATCTGGAGGTATTTGGGGGTATATTGTAAAGCAGAGGTCCAGTTTCATTTTTATCCATTGGATAAGCATATTTTTAGTTCCACTTATGATAGAATCCCTCCTTCCCTTGCTGCCAAACTGCTCCTATCATATATCAAAGTTCCATATGTACATAGGTCTGTTTTAGGGCTCTCTATTGTATTCCATTGATCAGCTTGTCTACTGCAGCACCAGTGCAACATTGTCTTAATTACAATAGCTTCATAATAAGTCTGGTTATCTGCAAGTTAAGTCTCCCTTTCTTTTTTTTAATTAAAAAATTTTTTTTAATGTTTATTTTTTGAGAGAGAGAGTGCGAGCAGGGGAGGGACAGAGAGAGGGAGACACAGAATCAGAAGCAGGCTCCAGGCTCTGAGCTGTCAGCACAGAGCCCAACGTGGGGCTCGAACTTGCAAACCATGAGATCATGACCTGAGCTGAACTTGGACAATCAACCGGCTCAGCGACCCAGGTGCCCCAAGTCTCCCTTTCTTACTCTCCTCCTTCAGAACTGCCTTGACTATCTTTGGTCCCTTACTCTTCTAGATACACTTTAGAATTAGCTTGCTAATTCTATGAAAAACCCTCATGAAGTTTGTTAGCTTGGAAGTGCATTGAATCTGTAGATCCACTCGGGGAAATCTGACTTTTTTTTCCATTCTTTTTTGGGGGAAGAAATTCTTGGGATTAAATGCCTGGCTGTCTGCTGTTCTGCATCCAGTTGTGGGGATATCAATGACTATACAGACAGACCCTCAATTAATCTCTGTTTTGAGCTTCCTTTCCTGTTCCCAGGTCATCTGATTCTGAGCACAGAGACTCCGTTCCAGAGATCAGTTCTCCTCTTTGCTGCACCTTAGATGTGGGAGATGCAGGAGAGAAGCATCAAAGGAAAAGACTTCAAAAGGGAAGGGCTGGAGAAGGTGCAAGGCCTTAGGACATGTTTACACAGCTGAAGGCGACTGCTGCTCATAAGGATAGAGCCATTAACATTGTCCAGGGCCGGATCCTCCTTCACACCTGACCCTTCCTAGTGTTATAGAAACCAATTAACTCAAAATTCAACCTTGAAAAGCTAAACCATTAGATTGATTAACATACTTGCTTAGCTGACTTTATGCACGTGGTCTTTAGCAATTATCCTAATAAAAAGAAGCTTCATTCTGGAGTCGGGGCCTCATTCCCACTCGAGTATGAGGACCTTCACTTAACTGTACTTTGCGGACTCATCTTTTGAGACTCTGGCCATACTCCCTGCAACACTTAGAGGTAATTTTTAATTTCTCATTTATATCTTTAGAATTTTTCCACAATGAATATGCATTATTATTGTGATAAAACCAACAAATAAAATGGCTATTTCATTCTTTTGGTGTCAACTCCCAAGCCCAGCAGTCAGCTTTCTCAGTTACCTTAACACCAACAGGACCAGCATACATATGGCCAGCATGCTCGCCCACATCAATGGCAGATGTTGGAAATTCAATCACATTCATTTGCCCAATTCACCTCATCACCAGAATCCTTCTCAACACAGCCCTACAGGCAGCCACTGCTAATTTATCAAAGCTGTGAGGGACCCCAGGATGTGACTACAATTCACTCTTCTTTTTAGATCTATAGTCTGTTAACAGTTTTGAAGGAGACAGTCTAAGTCTAGGGTGATGGAAAGAGCACCACACATGGAGCCAGATGCCCCAGTGTCCAGGTCTGGCTCTGCCATCCTCTAGTGAAGACATACCCCACCTTGGACAGTCTCCTTCCTCATCCTCAAGCTTCCTCTTCTATGAAATCTGGAGAGTGATCTAAGTGCTAGTTAACGTCTCTAAATGCAATAACATACTGTGACCCTAAATTCTATCTTTTCCCCAGGAACTTGAAACAAGAAAGGAAAATAACACTAATGGTAACAGCACACATATCAAGGGCCGCTCTGTATTAAGCATTGTGCTAAGCACTTTACATGTATTATTTCTCATTTACTACTCACAATATCTCATGATGGTATTTTTTCTCCATCCTACAGATGAAGATGCTGAGGATTAGAGAGGAGAGGTAACTTGTTTGAGGTCATCCATCAGGTCAATGGATTCAGATGTGAACCCCAATCTGACCACAGCAAATGCTGCTATGCTCTGCCCATATCCCCCCACAGTATGGCACTCATTGTCTCAATGCAGTCTACTGTGAGAATCAGTCACTCTCCACTCAAGGGCTTTCTCTCACCCCACTGGGGCAGATTAGAAGTTCCAAAAGTACAAGAGAGCTAATGCCCCCTGGAAGCAGCTCTCAATGTAATGACAGATAGGAGTTGGAGAAAACATACTCCAATTCCCTCACTTCTTGGCTGGGATATGCTAAGGCATGTTTTGTTTTTTTTTTCCTTCCCTGTCTCACTTCCTCTGCCCTCCATCTTTGCTTCCTGGGATCACATCCCAAGAAAATTCTTTGCCCTCAGATTCCTGCCTCAGAGTCTGTTTCCTAGAACTGAAACCAAAACAACCTTGTATGCTGATAACCTGCCATGAAACTGGACAGGAGTGATGTGGAAAAATACATTAAAAATGTTTCTCAGGTCTGAGTTCCCTTTGAGTTTGAAGGTTTATATACTTCATGGTCTGTACCCCTTGAGAGAGGTGGGTTAGGGGCACTTGGGTTTGTAAAGCTGTGCAGGCCATGTGGCTTCATAGAGTAGACCTCTGGGTTCTTGTTTTCTCTTTAGTGACTTCAGCCCTCGAGCAAGGGTGGAATCTCCAAAGTTCTACTTCTTCATTTGTAAACAGAAAACTCTCTGACTCTGCCTCTAAGGTTTCAAATCTTGGACTCAAGTAATACAGCACCGATTGGCCCATCCATAGTTAAGGCTGGAATGCATCCCTTTATGAAGCCGACAATTTTGCATAAAGAAATAAAGGCCTTGGGACACCAGCAGGGCAAGAAAAGGTGAAAGCACAATACTAAACAAGGAAATTAGATGGGTAGAGATAAAGGGCTGTGCAGTCAGTCCCGGGTGAAATGTTCATTATAATGCAGCCTCTTGAAGCAAGATGGAATGTAAATCCCACAAACTACAATGTGCCCAGGGCTAAATATGCAGCCAGTATGATGATTTTTTCAAAGAACTATCATATTCAATTATAGCTCTGAGATGTTTCTTTTCATAGAGATAATACTTTTACACGTTGAATAACTTCTTTTTAGAATTAATCTCACTTTTTAGTGGCAGTAACATTACCGTATACCGTATCTTCCAGCCCTATCTTGGTAGTGGCTGTTCGTGGGATCAGCTGAAATAATTCTTGCTATTTATTCGAGGAATTTGTGAATTGGACAAGATTCCCTGAAGAACCTAAGAACAAAGCAAAAAAAAAAAAAAAAAAAAAAAAAAAAAAGGAAGCATTCCATGTGACTTTCCTTCCCTGAAGTTCTCCGTGACTCCCCGCCTGCCATCAAGCTTGGGCTGTGATGTTCGCTTTTCCATCTGCTTTGGCTGCAGGTAATTTGGAGACACCGACGTCATCAGACCATCTGTTCAGTAAAACCACAGCAATGCTTTCCTCCTGAGTTGTTTATGCTTTGACAGCTACGTAGGGCTATTTTCAATATATGCTGGGCAGAGACTAAATTGTGTTCTAAACCATTCCTTAGCATTGCATCAAAGGGTAAGAACTGAAGGTTAATTTGGTTTGTAATTATATTTAAAAATGCAGGTGTAGAGTTACTAAAAAACTCATGATTAATCCTAAAACAAGGGAAAGCAGAGAGCTTGCATATGAGTGGTTTTACAACACGATTTCTTTCTTCCTGACGATTTCCTGACAAACTCAGTTTGTACAAAATGATCATTCCATCTATGCCTACGTCCTTCATAATTGAAATGCTGTTCTCAAAATGACATTGTTCAATGCCATGCCTTCCTGTCTACTTTCCACTATGATTTCTGAATAATCCAATTCAAGTGACATTTATTGAGTACCTACTATATTCACTTGAAGTCCACCTAAGCTGTGGTAGACATTTTCTGTGTGTGCTGACAGCGTTCCCCCTCCAGACCTGAGCCTTTCTGCAACTATGCCTGTGGAAGAGCTTTCCTGGATCTTACTCAACCTGTGCTTGGGATAGCTTGGAAGCACAGGGGATTTCCCACCCTTAGAAGTAACTCTCAAACAATGAGGGATAAAAACATCTAGTGAGCCAATTCCAAGGCTCATTCTATGTAATTGCTCAGAGGGCTCTGGTAGGGCTGAGCCCTAACCCACAGCAGTCATCCACTGACTGATGTACACTTCATTGGTTTTCCTCCTATCTCATTTTCTCCTTTACTTGGGCAGATAAACTGTCTCCAAGTCCTTGTCATAGGTTGTGCTTTTGAGGACACTCAAACTTTAAGAAATGGAAGATGGGGAAGGAAAAGAGGAAGAAGAAAACTATGGAGAAGAAGTGATGTTTGCAATAGGCCTTGAAAGACAGTTAAGAGTCAGATGTAGAGATGGAAAGGCTTTAACTAGGAACAAATAGAGACAAAGGCATGGAGGCCTGAGAGACATCTGGAGTCTGGAATGTGCCAGAGTCACTGGAGCACAGTGTAGGTGGAGGGCAGAGGCAGTAGGCAGCCCTAAGAGGTCATCCAAGGGCAGCTCAACTAGAGCCCTGCATGCAGAGTGGATCTAAGATGAAAAATGTTCTTTCGTTGCACAATGTGATTTATTCTGAACATAGAACCCCTTATCAAAATCTGTTCCCTCAAGTCCTGCTTCCCATTTGAGTAATCAAATGTGCAGAGTCATTGAACAGAATATGCACTGGGGCCTGGCCAATTTAGTCCTAATGATCCCAGGATTCCAGAGGCAACTTGCCTCTCTACGTGGCTTGAGCAAGCCAGCCATATGGTGGCAAAAAGCTTCTGGCTTTTTAGACGACAACACTGTCTTCTGTAGCATCACTAGCAATGAAGATATGTTTGTTTAGAGCAGATTAAACACAAGTGCTCTTTATCTTAGCTTGAGTCACAGTTCTCATTTGATTCCATAAGTGGAGCTTTGTGCCAGGTACTCCCTGGACTGGTGTCCTGACTGTGGGGAGGACTAGACAATCTTCTTCTCCACTCTTGCAGTCTTATGAAACTCTAAAAATCCCAAAGTAGCAGCCAATGCTCAATGATTCTGTTTCCATATTATTAAAAGTTCTTCTTTTCCATTCCTTTTCATAGCTATCATGTCCAATGAGCAATGGGATTTGAGAATTACAAAACAGTACACCTATGGCAGTTGCCCCTAATGCTCTCTCGGTCTTACCATTCTAGCGCACAACTGCCTGACTTTCCAACCACTTAAGGGCTTATTTGGGTGGTTAAACTCACTCTTCCCAAACCCAGGAGTCCATAAGTGCTGGGAAATTAATGTCAACATCCCTGCAGCAGCCTTCAGCCAACAACAAAGGAAATTTGAAGGATAAATACCCCAGCTCCCTCTCCCTTCAGGTGTGACAACTCTGAGACGCATGTTCTACACTGATTCCTAGGGAGTTCTCCAGTGGGATTAAGCTCTGGTTGCCTAGAGTGATCCTGGATTCATATTTCATAAGAATTTTCCCCTCCCTGTCCCACTTTTCCATTCCCTTTCCCATGTTTTCTGGGATCATCGTCCGAATAAACCACTTGCATTCAGTTCCTGGTCCCAGGGTTTCCTGGGGAACCCAAACTCAGGCAACATTCACCAATCTTTCCATTTTTGCACCAGCTCTGACAATGCTTTATTTTGTGAAGGCGGGAAATTAGGTTTTTAAAAATCATTTTGCTGTTTTATTGGTTATGTTCAAGTTTCTCCTTTTCCCTCATGACTGTACAGATTTGAGAGAGTTATCTACTTAAAAAGGATATGCTGACTAGGTGGGTTTGAGTAAGGAAGGCAGAGTTATTGCAGGACTGGTTGGGAAGAGAGTCCCTAAAAATGTGTACTGGGAAAAGAGATAAAAGGAATCAGAAGTGGCTCACAGTCTAGCTAAAAAATGGCAGGTAAAAAAAAATAATAAACGTGACAAGAGGAAATAAAGAAAGATGGATTTTTTTATTGAAATATAATTGACATACAATATCCTATTAGTTTCAGGGGTACACCATAGTGATTTGATATTTTATACATTATGAAATGATTCCCATAATAAGTATAGTTACCATCTGTCACTATCCAGAGTTATTAAAGTATAATTGACTATATTCCTTATGCTGTACATTATATCCTCATGACTTATTTATTTTATAACTGGAAGTTTGTACTTCTTAATCCCATTCACTCTTATTTCACTCCCGCTTCCCCTCTGGTAACCCACATTTTGTTTCCTGTATCTATGAGTTTGCTTGTGTTTTGTTTGTTTGAAATAAAGATGGATTTGCACTAGGAAAAGCAGTCTCTCACTTTTCCCTTCTTTAAAATTATGTATGGCAGAAATGTTGGTTACCCTTACTGATAGAATTCCATCTTTGTTAGAGTGGCAATATATCCAGCCACAAGTGATGAATCTTGATTGATTTAAGTCAACTGTGGCAACCCTGTTTCCCTACTATGCAGCTAAAAGTTGCCATATGATTAGTTCTAGGCTATGAGATATAATAAAAACCTCACTGGGAAATCCTAGAAAAGCTTTGCTTTCCTGATAAAAAGGGACAGAATAGGCTATCACTGTTTTATCCTTTTTAAAAATTTTATTTTAGAGAGAGAGAGAATGTGAGTGCGAGTGGGAGAGGGGCAGAGGGACAGAGAGAGAGTCTTAAGCAGGCTCTGTGGGAGCCCAATGGGGGGCTCGATGCAGAGCTCAAGGCAGGGCTGGATCCCACCACCCCAGGATCATGACCTGAGCTGAAATCAAAAGTCAGACCTTCACCCTACTGAGCCCCCCCAGGTGCCCCATTTTTACCCTTCTTTTTTGTAAGTTAAATGCAGATATGATGCCTGGAACTTCAGCAGACATCTTGCAACCATGAGGCAACAAGCCAACATGCTAATAATGACTGAGTGGATAGAAAAGAAAGAAAGAGCTTGTCTGCATTAAGCATTATCCTGGGCTGCTGATGTACACAGAACATTTGTTACAGAGAAAAATAAACCTCTGTTTAAGCAACTCTTAAGTTGAGTTTTCTGTTACTTGTAGCCTAAAGCATTCCTAAATCCTAAACATACCATCTACCAAGCCCTTTAAAAAAACATTCATAAATGTGATTTTGTGACAGTGACAACCAACTGCAAGTATCATTTGATCAATACAATTTTGGTTAATTAGAATTTAACTAAGTTTTGAGAAGGCCCACAGATCAAAATTCAGTTAAGTGGAAGAAAATATGGTAATTAGTTGATTCATTAATCAGGAAGGACTAAAGGTTGAAGGGCTGCTACTAGAACTGGTCAGTAACCCAATATGAAAACAGTCAATTTTTAGAAAATATTCAAATATTATACCGCATATATACACTTATAACCTTGTATTTACATTTCCTAGATAACACATAAAATATTCTTCACTTGGCTTTTTATTGGTTAAGAATATGTCTTGGATATTGTCCCATATCAGTTTAGAGACTTTCCTCATACTTTCTGGTTTTACAACTTCATGGTATACCACTGTGTGAATATCTTATGGTCTATTCAACAACTGTTCTAAGGATGGGTGTTATGGACTTAATTGTGTCTCTCCCAAGTTTGTATGTTGAAGTCTTAAAAATCCCAATACCTCAGAATGCAACTGTATTTGAAGATCAGGCCTTTAAAGAGGCAATTAAGGTTCAGTGAGGTCATAAGGGTGGGGCCCTACTCCAACAGGATTGATGTCCTTATAAGAAAAGGAAGTGACACCAGAGATGGAAGCACACAGAGAAAAAGCCATGTGAGGACACAGCAAGAATGTGAGACTGGGTGCTGGCCACTACTGAGAACTCCTTCAAAGCACCAGAATCTGGAGGGGATTTGCTTCGGGACTCCACTTTGGAAGGCCTCACTCTCTCCCCAGGCAGCTCCTGTGACATCTGTAGCTAACAGTGCTCCCAGGTTTGGCCTGGGGGATGAACCTGTGGCTGCTAGTTCTCCTGTAGCTCCATGGGGAGTGGTGGTGGTGGTGGGGATATTGGCACAGCTTCACCACAGGCAGCCTTCCAATTAACACTTCCTCCACAATTTATCCCACCTCCCATGCTAACTCTCTCTACCTGGTGACTTGAGGCTTCCAGCATTTCTGGGGCTCCTGGGGGAGACGGGCTCCAGGCTGAACCACAGTCTTCATCCTAACAGTGGTGGGTTCCTCCATATGTTTACCTGCCAGTGTGTTCCTGTTCACCATCTGCCATCCAAACATTCATTAGTAACTCCCATGTAATGATAAACCTGCTCCTACTCTCCACACTGTTAGGGGTTTATTTCCTCTGGAACTTCTGTGTCATAATTTCAATGGGATTTGGAAAAGAAAATGGAGAGACAATTGAATGTGGCTCCCTCATCCTGACCTGGAAACCTGATTATAACAGTGAAGTGTCAAAGGCACTTGACAAGGTGGCTAGAGACTAATGTCCTTGTCCTAATTCCACCGCTGTCTATGTCACCATATTCTTACACTCTTTTTCCTTATTGGTCCCTTACAGCTCCAATATTCCTAGATTTTTTAAAAAATGCTCTTTTATTTTTTTAATTTAAAATTTTATTTAAAAAAATTCCAGTATAATTAACATACAGTGTTATATTAGTTTCAGGCATACAATATAATGATCCAACAATTCTATACATTACTCAGAACTCATTATGATAAATGTACTCTTAATTCCTTCACTTATTTCACCCATCCCCCCCTCTGATAACCACCAATTTGTTCTCTGTATTTAAGATCCAACATTCCAAGATTCTTTAGGGAATATTTTTTTCATATAACTGACACTACCTGCTGACTCTGTGAGCCTTATCCCTGACATTTTCTCCTGACACCCCAATGCATCACAAATGAATATTTATGTCACCTTCCTTTTTCCCATTGTCTAAGAATCTTCAAAGATTTCAAGTGGGAGAAAATAAGAAGCAACTTATTCAGCTGAGAGGTCTCAAACTTGATGCAGAATCCTTTTGTTACCTTATTTTCTAATCCCTTGCTAACAATAGTAGACTCTGCTCTTTAAGACCTATTGTTTCTATGAATAAGGAGACCCTGTACAAGCTTAAGTGAAAAAAAAAAAAATAAGCAAAGGAAGTAGCAGAAGCAAAACTAACTGGAGCTGCCAGCATTGTGACAATGTGTCCATTCATCCGAAGAGAAGCTATTGGGACCCAAGGACACTTAAAACACAGCCCTTGCCCTCCAGGAATGTACAGTTTCATCAATCAGATTTTCCATCATGGAGCCACATTGGAAAGGAGCAGTCAAGTGTTTGCTGCTCTAGATAAATGTGAGGCTGCATGAAAATTCACTTGGTGGAGACTTTGCCCTACAGGGTGTGGTTGTTATTGCCAACAAAATGCCAAAGACTGGAATGAAAGATGTAAATCTCATCAAGAAGGAGACTTTGGAGCATATGGCACAGAGATGAGCCAGCATCATAGGGAAAGAAATGTGCCAATATGGCATGCCAAGGTGGTTCAAGAAGAATGGATGTAGGTAGTCAAAGCCAGCACTTCAGCTCACCTTGCACCATTTGCCCATCCAGAAGAGGCTTGCTGAGGTTGGGCAAGGAGGGCATAGATCTTAAGTAAACTGTTAATTTGGAGATGGGCCACTACTGTTTATAATGGTGACTAAAAAAATTAGGTGTGGTTTATTTATATCTATTTACTTAGGTATGGTTTATTCACCTCAGATATCTCTAGCTGCATAACAAACTACCCCTAAACATAGCACCTAAGGAAACAACCATTTTATTATTATATCTTAGGATTCTGTGGGCCAGGAATTTGAATACAACACAGCAGCATAATTTTCCTATTCAGTATGCCCTCAACTGAGATCACTTGGTGATTTCAGTGGTGATATTCAGTTGGTACATATGGCCTGGTCTGCACGGTCCAGGACAGCTTCACGTATGCGTCTGGCACCATGGTGATGGATAGAAGGCTGTGTCCATCTGATACCATTGACAGGAGTGCTTGTATGTGATTCCTCCAGCAGAGCTGTATCAGAGTAATTGGACTCCATACATGGTAGCTCGAGGCTCCAACAGAAAATGTTCTAAGAAATGGAAAGTGGAAGCTGCCAGTGTCTTAAAGCCTGAACTGGAAACTTGGTACAGCATCACTTCCCCTGTATCCTATATAGTCAAAGAACTTTCCAGGTTTAAGGGAAGGAAATATAGGCCGCACTTCTCAATAGAAAGGGTGTCAAAGACTCTGTGGTCATCTTTACTCTGTCACACCATTAAAGAGAAGACTGGAGAACAAAATGCTGCACTAAACTACTCATAGGGTGACCAAACATCTTGTTTTTCCAGGACTGAGGGATTTCCGGGGACTTTTAGGGCTAAAACTGGGACTATCTCAGGCAAACACAGTTGGCTGGTCACTCTACCTACTCGGCTCATTCTTGATTCACTATGACCTTGACAGATACAGTAGGTCCTTCCCACTTTTGCACTGTAACATCTTCTTGCAAGAGATTGGTATTCATGTGGGTTGTGGTTCAAGGAGACAGCTCAGGATATAGCTTTCTGAAGTTGAGATTGGAAATACAGATATTTGCAGGTAAGGAGAAAAAATGCGCAATGGTAGAAAGTGAGAGTAAGAAAGAAATGTCCTATGCTGGGATGCCTGGGTGACTCAATTGATTGAGCATCTGACTCTTGATTTTAGCTCAGGTCATGATGCCAGGGTCATGGGATAGACCCCAGCGACTGACTCCATGCTAAGTGTGGAGCCTGCTTAGGATTCTCTTTCTCTCTCCTTCTGCCCCTCCTCGCCACTTGCTTGTGAGCACATGCTCTTTCTTGTAAAAAAAATTAAAAAATTAAAAAAAAAAAAAAAAGAAATGTCCTATGCTATCTTTCCCAGAAGTCATTGTCAGAGCCCATCATTTTTATCATTCTAATTGTATTTAGTCATAGCTTATATTTTGTTTGCTCTTCCCCAGCCCCTCCTTAGGCAAGCATCCAGGGCAGGACGAATATCCCAGTATAGCAGAAAGAGCAGAAAACATAGGTTCAAATTCCTCTTTTGTCACATCTATTATTAATATGACTGTGAGCATATCCCTGGACCTCTCTGAGTTCTAGTGCCCTCATCTCAAAAGCCAGGATGGCTTTGGTTGATTTTCTGATGTATACATCAAATGAAAAATCCTATGTGTATTATTCAACATTTTTATCAATGACTTGGATGTAAGCCCTAATGGCATAATAGAATGTTTAGGCTACATGCAGCTTTGGAGAGAGAGCTAATACACCAGATAATGCTCAATATCCCAAAACATTTAACAGGCTGGAATGATGGGATAAATTTAATGTGATGAAATTTAACAGAGAAAATGAAAATTTTTGAACTCTGGCCTAAAAATAATTCCAGTTCAAGTACACAACGAGGACAAGGGATTAGTAGCCACACATATGAAATTATTTGGGAGTTTTAGTTGACTACACGCTGGATATGAGTCAAAAGTACCACGTGACTACCAAAAAAAAAAAAAAAAAAAAAAAAAAAAACAAAGAAGACTTGGGCTGATTAAAAGGAGTCTAGATCCAGATCAAAAGGTATGTTCATCCTTTCCTAATCTGAAATGGAGGAACCACATCTGAGGTATGTATTCACTCATTTGAGAAGAATGCCAGGGAAATAGATTTTTTTAAAAAAATCCCAGTGTAGTTAACATACAGTGGTATGTCATAGACCAATGCAATAGAATAGAAACCCCAGAACTAGACCCACAAACGTATGGCCAACTAATCTTTGACAAAGCAGGAAAGAACATCCAATGGAAAAAAGACAGTCTCTTTAGCAAATGGTGCTGGGAGAACTGGACAGCAACATGCAGAAGATTGAAACTAGACCACTTTCTCACACCATTCACAAAAATAAACTCAAAATGGATAAAGGACCTGAATGTGAGACAGGAAACCATCAAAACCCTAGAGGAGAAAGCAGGAAAAGACCTCTCTGACCTCAGTTGTAGCAATTTCTTACTTGACACATCCCCAAAGGCAAGGGAATTAAAAGCAAAAATGAACTACTGGGAACTTATGAAGATAAAAAGCTTCTGCACAGCAAAGGAAACAACCAACAAAACTAAAAGGCAACCAACGGAATGGGAAAAGATATTTGCAAATGACATATCGGACAAAGGGCTAGTATCCAAAATCTATAAAGAGCTCACCAAACTCCACACCCGAAAAACAAATAACCCAGTGAAGAAATGAGCAGAAAACATGAATAGACACTTCTCTAAAGAAGACATCCAGATGGCCAATAGGCACATGAAATGATGCTCAATGTTGCTCCTCATCAGGGAAATACAAATCAAAACCACACTCAGATATCACCTCACGCCAGTCAGAGTGGCCAAAATGAACAAATCAGGAGACTGTAGATGCTGGAGAGGATGTGGAGAAACAGGAGCCCTCTTGCACTGTTGGTGGGAATGCAAATTGGTGCAGCCACTCTGGAGAACAGAGTGTGGAGGTTCCTCAAAAAGTTAAAAATATACCTACCCTATGATCCAGCAGTAGCACTGGATTTACCCAAGGGATACAGGAGTACTGATGCATACGGGCACTTGTACCCCAATGTTTATAGCAGTGCTTTCAACAATAGCCAAATTATGGAAAGAGCCTAAATGTCCATCAACTGATGAATGGATAAAGAAATTGTGGTTTATATACATAATGGAGCACTACGTGGCAATGAGAAAGAATGAAATATGGCCCTTTGTAGCAACGTGGATGGAACTGGAGAGTGTGATGCTAAGTGAAATAAGCCATACAGAGAAAGACAGATACCATATGTGTTCACTCTTATGTGGATCCTGAGAAACTTAACAGAAACCCATGGGGGAGGTGAAGGAAAAAAAAAAGAGGTTAGAGTGGGAGAGAGCCAAAGCATAAGAGACTCTTAAAAACTGAGAACTGAGGGCTGATGGGGGGTGGGAGGGAGGGGAGGGTGGGTGATGGGTATTGAGGAGGGTACCTTTTGGGATGAGCACTGGGTGTTGTATGGAAACCAATTTGACAATAAATTTCATATATTGAAAAAAAACAACATTAAAAAAAAACAAAAAAAACCCAAAACGTACAGTGTTATGTTAGTTTCAGGTGTATAATATAGTGATTAAATAATTCCACACACCACTCAGTTCTCATTACAAGGGCACTCCTAATCTCCATCACGTATTGCACCCATCCTTGCACCCACCTCCCCTCTAGTAACCATCAGTTTGTTCTCTATAGTTAAGAGTCTCTTTTTGTTTGTCTTTTTTTTTCCTCTGTTCATTTGTTTTCTTAAATTCCACACATGAGTGAAATCTTATGGTATTTGTCTTTCTCTGATTTATTTCATTTAGCATTATACTCTCTAGCTCCATCCATGTTGTTGCAAATGGCAAGGTCTCATTCTTTTTTATGGCTTAGTAGTATTCCATTTTGTATACATACCACAACTTCTTTATTCATCTATTGATGGACATTTGGGCTGCTTCCATAATTTGGCCTATTGTAAATAATGCTGCAATAAACATAGGGATTAATATATCTTTTTAAATTAGTGTTTTTGTATTCTTTGAGAAGCTACTCTGGTTTTCTTTTCACTTCCATTTGCATGATAAATGCTTTTCCATCCCTTCTCTTACAATCTCCATGTGTCTTTAGGTCTGAAATGGGTCTCTTGTTGGCAGCATATATATAGATGGGTCTTACTTTTTTATTCATTCTATCACCTTATGTCTTTTTATTGGAGTATTTAGTCCATTTACATTCAAAGTAATTATTGATAGGTATGTATAGGTATGTACTTATTGCCATTTTGTTATTCTGTTTTATGGTTGTTTTTGTAATTCTACTCTGTTCCTTTCTTCTCTTGCTCTCTTCTCTCATGGTTTGCTGGCTTTCTTTAGTGGTATATTTGGATTCCTTTCTCTTTAGTTTTTGTGTATCTATTACCTGTTTTTTGGTTTGTGGTTACCATTAGGTTTAAACATAACATCTTACGCATATAGCAGTCTATATTAAGTTGATGGCCACTTAAGTTTGAATCAATTCTTTACTCCCCACCCCCCCCCCCCCCACATTTTAGGTATATTGTGTTATATGCTGCAATCTTTATTTTGTGAATTTCTTGACTGATTTTTTGCAGATATACTTACTTTTACTGCTTTTGTGCTTCAGACTTTTCTTACTCCTGCTTATGGTCTTTCCTTTCTACTCAAAGAGTCCCCTTTATCACTTAAAAAAATTTTTTTTAATGTTTATTTTGAGAGAGAGAGAGAGAGAGAGAGAGAGAGAGAGAGAGAGAGAGAGACAGCACATGAGCAGGAGAGGGGCAGAAAGGGAAGGAGACACAGAATCTGAAGCAGGTTCTAGAGCCTGATGCAGGGCTTGAACTCATGAACTGTGAGATCACAACCTGAGCCAAAGCTGGACATTTAACTGACTGAGCCACCTGCCCCCTGCTTTATCATTTCTTATAGGGCTGGTTTAGTGGTCATGAATTCCTTTAACTTTTGTTTGTCTGGGAAATTCTTTATCTTTTCTGTTCTGAATGATAACCTTGCTGGATAGAGTATTCTTGGCTGCAGTTGTTTTTTTTTTTTTTCTTTCAGCACTTTGAATATATCATGCCACTTCTTTCTGGCCTGCAAAGTTTCTGCTGAACAATTAGCTGATAGCCTTATGGGTTTTCTCCTGTATGTAACTGTTTTCTTTTTCTCTTGCTGTTTTTAAAATTCTCTATCACTACTCTTTGCCATTTCAATTTCTATGTGACTTCTTTGGGTTGATTTGAGGGGCGGATCTCTGTGCCTCTTGGGTCTGGATTTCTGTTTCCTTTCCCAGATTAGGGATGTTTTTAGCTATTATTTTTTCAAATATATTTTCTGCCCCTTTCTCTCTCTTCTCCTTCTGGGATCCCTACAATGCAAATGTTATTACACTTGATGGTGTCACTGAGTTAGTTCCCTAAGTCTATTTTTATTTATTATTATTATATTATATTATATTATATTATATTATCACTATTATCACTATCATTTCTCTCTCCTGTTCCCATTACTCTGTCCTTCAGGTCACTGATCCATTCTTCTGCTTCCACTAGTCTACTATTTATTCCATCTAGTGTATTTTAATATCAGTTATTGAGTTCTTCATCTCTGATTGGTTCTTTTTATGTTTTGTATCTCTTTGTTAAGGATATCACTGAGGTCCTCCACTCAAGTCCAGTGAGTATCTTTATGATCATTACTTTTAATTTTTCTATCAGGCACATTACTTATCTTCATTTTGTTTAGTTCTCTTGCTCTGATTTTGTCCTGTTCTTTCATTTAAGACATATCCCTCTATCTCCTCATTTTGTCTTACTTTCTGTCTGTTTCTCTGTGTTAGGAAATTCAGCTATATCTCCTGCTCTTGAAAGTAGTGACTTTATGAATAAGAGATTCTGTAGTGCCCTTCAATAAAATGTCCCCTGTTCACCAGAACCTGGTGCTTCAGAGGTGTCACCTGTGTTGCATGCACCCTACTGTGTGGCTCAGCCACTTTTGCTTTCAGTCTAGTCATCTGCAGTGGCTCTCTTGCCTGTTGTGGGAAGTGTTTGGTCTCTGTAGTATTAATGGACAAGTCTGGGGCTTCCTTGAGCTTGAATTGAGTCAGACTAGGTGTTTTCCAGAGATGCAGTAGCACCAAACTGCAGGGCACTTTCCCTGTGTTATCCCCTGAGAAGCTTACATTGGTGGGTAAGGCCTTCAATCAGACCAGATATCTGCTCCCAGCCCACTGCTGGGGCTGTAGTCCAACTGATGTGTGTGGTTATCTCCCCCTCTTCCTAAGGAAGGAGTCACTTTGGAGTGATGCTGGTCTCTGTCAAGGCTGCTTACACTCTGCCACGCTTGTGGCACCACTTTGGATGGCCTCAAGCCAAGGGTATATTGGAGGGGACATATCTTCAGGACACCATGCAGGCAGGGTATGTGGTGTTAGCAAGGTTAGCAAGGTTAGCAAGGTGGGTCGACTATAAGAGGGAACCTGAAGCTGGGCTGGAGGAGGCATGTCTGCAGGAGAATGTGGGGGCAGGGCACACAGTAACAAGTTAGGTAGTAACTTTTGGCACTGCACTGGTTCCCTCTGGTATCTGTGTGTCCAGGCTGGGGGACAGGGAAGGGAAATGGCATCTGCCAGCTCTTTTGTTCTTAGAGAAATCTCCCAATGATCCCTGAACCTCCAGCATGTACTCTGAGATTAGGAAACAAATCTCCCTCCCATTTATCCCAGGTGTTTTTCAAACTGCTGCTTCTATGTTGTATCTCCGCAGAGATGTTTGTTGTGCTGTCTCTTTAACGGCAGGGACTCAGTTCCCTCTTGCCCTCCTGGCTGCCCCCCCCAGAGCCAATCTCACCAATTTTTAAAGTTCCAAGTGTTAAGCCCCACTGACTCTAAGAGTTAGTGAAATTATGTCTCCCTGGTTTTCAAAGCCAAATGTTACAGGGATTCATCTTGCTTGTGCAAATTCCCCATGCCTGGGGTTCCTGGTAAGAGGGTCTGTTTCTCTCCCCTCTCCATGCCCATGACATCCCTCCCTCCTATGAACACTCCCATAGATCTAGTTAGCTCCTGATGGCATCTCTACTATTCCTTCCCTCTTCAATGTTCCCTCTTCTCTACATTTAGCTCTGGAGAGTCTGTTCTGCCAGTCTTTGGGTCATTTTCTGGGTTATTTATACTGATGTGGGTGTTATCTAGTTGTACTGGTAGGCCAAGATGAGCTTAGGGTTCTATCTTCCTTGGATGTTTTTGGTAACAGATTTTTATTTATGACAAAGGAATATTGGCTACTACAGAACTGTGTCCATGATGTTGTCCATGTCATGCAGCTTTCCTTGGGGCAGGGCATAGAAAAATAGCCATTGGGAACTAGGGAGATATGGCAGATTATATTTCTCAAAGACAGTCATACTAATATATATTCCATCCCATATGTTCTTAGATGTGATGTTACCATTCCTACAACAGGGATGAATGCCTATATTCTTGCTCCTTGAATGTAAGAAGATCTTTGTGACTATCTTGACCATCAGAGAAAATAATCCTATGTGGCTTCTGGGCATAGGTCATAAAAATTATACATCTTCTGCTTGGCTCCCTCTCTCTCATTGTTCTCCTCCTTGGATTCCAGTCACCAAGCTGTGAGGAGGCTAAGCAGCCACACAGAAATGCTACATGCAGTAGATGTTCTAGCTATTGTTTAAGTCCTCCTAGATACTTAAGTCTTCCCAGCCAACATCATCAACAGACAGCATCAACTGCTTCCCAGACAGCATCAACTGCTACACATGTGAGTGCATGAAACTTAAGAAGATTATATTTCTCATCCTTTGACACCTCAGCTGAGGCCCCAGACATTGTGAAGGAGAGGGTCAGCCAATTCTGCTACACCCTGTCTTAATTCCTGACCCAGAGAATCTATGAACATATAATGGTGTTTTTCTGCTGCTATACTTTGGGATAATTTGTTATATCAACCGAAGTAACTATAACAGAGGGGTTCTACCCAAGGACTACTGTGGCCCCCTACCCAGGAATAAGGCAGAGAGTCTGAATGATGGGTTGTCCTGGAAGGATGGGGTCAGGGTGTATCAAGAGATAGGCGAGGGTATTGGGAGAATAAAGTAAAAAGAAAGGTATGGAACAGATGGGATCAGAGAATTTGAGAACTAAATCTGAGAACCAGGAGACTCTAGGCATGTGGTAAGTAGGCATTTACTTTCCAAAGAGCCTGGTTTGCCTTGCAGTAAAGAGTGGCTCCAGATCAAGGAGGCAGAGGGGGCTATCCTGGAAGCCAATGGGTAGACTTCAGAATATGCTATAAAAAGAATTTGAACATCACATGGGTGACTGAACTAAATGACGACACTTAGGGGCACCTGGCTGGCTCAGTCAGAAGAGCATGTGATTCTTGACCTCAGGGTTGTGAGTTCAAGCCTCACGTTGGGTGTAGAGATTACTTCAATAAATAAAACTTTGAAAAAAAAATAAATGATGACATTTAATGTTTTTTCAATCCTAAATTCCATGAAGTTCCGAAAAAGGTATAAAACACTATGCAAATGCATGTATTGCTATTAATGTATATTCTATGGGCCCAACAAGAAGAGACTTAATAGAAATTGGTAGGTAGCTGAAAGTCAAGGAAAGAAGCTAAATAATTCTAATGGGCAGGGGGGCTCCTGGGTGACTCAGCTGGTTGAGCAACCAACTCTTGATTTCACCTTAGGTCATGATCTCATGGTTATGGGATCAAGCCCTGTGTTGGCATGGAGCCTTCTTGAGATTCTCTCTCTCCCTCTCCCTTGGCCCCTCCCCCATGCTCTCTCTAAATAAGTAGATAGATAGATAGATAGATAGACAGACAGACAGATAATTCTGATAGGGTCAGTGGAAGCATCACTATATCCTCCTTGCGTTGGATGGCAAGATAAATCCCCACTACTCCATCCACCCTGTGTGAACCTTTAGTTATACATCAGATTCCAGGCTCCAAAGAATATTCTCCTAATAAAGATAAGAAGAAGTGAGGAAGAATATAGAAATGTATGTGGGAAGCAGGTGACATCACAGCCAAGCATTTAGCCACGGATAAGAGGTAACTCTGACTCCTGGAGCCACATTTGTGAACAAATTATACATTGTTGGGAGAATGGGAGAAAATGCAACCATAATAGTGTAGCAGCTCCTGCCCTATGTATTCCAAGTTATTCATAATATCTCTATTGATCCATTTATTGCAATAGCTTTTAATTATTTGTTCAATTGGGCTGACTTTTAATGTGTAAAGTGCAGGGATCTGATATCTTCATGTTCTCAGTGGTTAACATAATACCTGAAAGAGAACAGGAATTCAATAATTTTTTGATAAAGAGG
This sequence comes from Panthera onca, assembly GCF_046562875.1. NCBI lineage: Eukaryota > Metazoa > Chordata > Mammalia > Carnivora > Felidae > Panthera > Panthera onca. The sequence goes on along the minus strand of NC_138347.1, from coordinate 133,954,693 downwards.
TAGATAGAGGGAATGGCTGGCTGGCTGGCTGGCTGACTGGACAGATGGATGGATGGATGAATGGATGAATGGATGAGTAAATAGACGGATGGACAGATAACATTTCCTGTTGGATATATGAAGGCTAGCCTATCACTCCAGTGGAGGCTTACTATTCTAGTACTTAAAAACTTTGGCCTAGAGCCTTTGAATATGTGTAGGTGAGGAGTAAAAAGAATATGGACATTTATGAGTGGTCTTCTGATACCTCTGTATCAACTTATCCTCCTTAAAAATTGCTCTATAAACTATTGTGGAGCCATAGGATCCTCCACCAATTAAGCATATTGTTCATTTTTTCAACAAATATTTATTAAGCACACCAGTCCCTGTGCTAAAGCACTAGAGATAAAGATATAAATAAGTTGTGACTGTGACCTCTTATAATCAAATACAATTTGATAGTGCAATGACAGTAGAAGAACAAGGCGCTGTAGGAACATGGTGAAAGCAGATACTCACATTGATCTAGAGAAGTCAAGGAAGGTTTCCCATAGAAAATGATGTGGAGTGCTGAGTGAGGAACCAGGAAAAATGAATGGGGATGAGTATTCTGGGCAGAAAGAAAAGCACAGGCAAAAGTCCAGAAACAAGCTAAAGCCAGAAGAGCTTCAGAAACAGAGACATTCTATAGGACCATATATTGAACCATAAACAAGTGTGAAGATTCACAGAAAAGCCCTTTTTTTACTTGAACTGAAAAAGAGGTCTATTAGCTGAAAAGTCTTTTTGCTGTCCTGAAAGAACCAAATTGTAAGGTCCTAGCCAGACAGGACTGTGTTCTTCTCATCTCTGTGGCCACAGAGGACTAGCTTTCTTACACAGAGAAGGAACTCAGCACCTATTGCACAACTAAAATTTTCCTTGACTTGTGAGCAAGTTCTAATTTTCTTCTAGAAGACCCTGTGCTCCATGGTGGTCAGACAGAAGGAATCTTTCTTTTGCTCCTGCCTATGAAGACAACTCTTTAAGTCTTTGGCTATCTCCTAATGGTTGTATATCTATCTGTGTGGCTTAGTCTTCTTTTGAGTTTCCCAAGAAGCAGATCCTAAGACAAGACCTGGTTACTAGTAGGTTATTGGAGAGGTCATCCCAGGAAGCACTGGTAAGGGAGAGGGGAAGTAAGATAGGCAAGAGAAGGAAGCCAGTAAAGGGTGTGCTAGTGAGTTTACTGCTATAGGAATCTGGGGCTCAAACCTATGTGAATATCTGGGGAATAGTATAGAAAACATCTCAGAATTGGCTCAGAAAAGAAGGAGCAGAGGTATTTATCCACCAAATCCCATCTCCCATTGATTGGTTCAGGGCAGCTCCTGTGAAAATTAACTCCCAGCACTTCTGGCCTGTCCCCCATGCAGGCAAAGGGAGGAAGGGTTTATGTGTGGGGCACTGAGGCATTTGCTATTGGTTCCCTCTCACTTAGGCCCTGAGCTCTGCTCATGTGGCTGGGGGACAAAGGAAGTCAAGTCCCTGATATCCAGACCAACATCTGGTCTTGGGCTAAGGGGGATTTCCTGACAGCAGGGAGGTTGAGGTCATTACTCTGTTTGATCTATTAGGGTATAAAGAAGTCACACAATTCTTTGCTGATTTTTTTAAGCTTCTTCCTACCCATACTCACACCGTACTTACATTTCAGTTAATTTTTCATCTTATCTTCTGTATTTCTATATATTTTTAAATTTTTTTTAATGTTTATTTATTTTTGAGAAAGAGAGACAGAGTGTGAGTGGGGGAAGGGCAGAGAGAAAGAGGGAGACACAGAATCCAAAGCAGGCTCCAGGCTCTGAGCTGTCAGCACAAAGCCCGATACGGGGCTTCAACTGGCAAACTGTGAGATCATGACCTGAGCCAAAGTCAGACGCTTAACCAACTGAGCCACCCAGGAGCCCCAACAATAATTTTCATTTTTAATCAAAATGTTCATTCAAATCCTTTCACTCTTACAAGGTTCTTTGTCTTCTGCCTCACTTTTCCCCATGTCACAGCATTGAAAACACCTAGGACAGTCCAATGGTGGTGGGGAAACAGAGGTTCAGGAACTAGAAATAACTCCACAAGGTCACCTGGCCAGCTAAAAAGATAGTCAAGACCAGAATTCAGGTATCTAGGCTTCTAGTTTCAGAAGCTGACAAACTTTGTAAGTTGGACCAAATCCAGCCTACTGCCTAGTTTTATAAATAAACTTTTATTAGGACATTCATCTCATCATTAGGCCAAATATCTGGCCCTTTGCAGAAAATGTCTGTCCTGTTCTAAGCCATTGTTTATCCCCTAATTCCTAACTCTCACATCACCTGCAGTCACAGTGTCAACTCACATACAGTCTCTCATTTAGATTGCACAAGAGCCCAGGCAAGTTTTTTCCATTTCATAGATGAGAACATTAAGGCATAGAAAAGCTAGGTTATTTGCCAGAGATTACACAGCTGGTTGAAAGGTAGGCACAAGAATCAAATACACTTCTTCTGACTTTAACTGTGTTTTTTCCACCCAGCCTCTGCTCTCTCTTGGGCTTTGTCACGCCTGTCCCTAGTTTAACTCCTAAATACTCATCCATTCAGGCAACGGCTTCCCTCAATAGATGTACAGCTTTTTGTATGGCATGAGTAATCTAGATGTATATCTTCATGTTTTTCTTGTTGCCTTCAACTCAAACATAGTGCAATTACAAGATAAGTTATAGGAATCCAGGAACAAAGCCATAAATTTTGATAATGTAGGTGGTTGTTTTTTATAAACTGTAATTTATTGAGGAAGAAATGTAAGCCTTTCAAGTGCAGAGGACTGGGAAGATTTATCTGTGGCATACCTCACTAGAACTCAGTCTCACTAGGTAAAGAAATATTCCAGAAGGGTTTAAAGCATCCATTTGTGACCATTCCAAGTAACAGCATTTTTTCTGAAACATTCCAGTGGGACCACGTGGTTCAGATAGCTGTCTGACAAATATATCAAGGGATAAAGGAAAAGAACTACAAAAATTGAATACATGCTTCATCATCAGCATGTATGTAGGTGGGATTAATATTGAGAATCACTATTATACTAAAAAAATTATGGTCCCATCATAATTCTTTTGTAGCCAGTTCTAGCCATTTAACCATTTAAGTAGTAAATTTAAATTATCTTATGGTGAACAATGGGATTGTAGATTTTATATGCTTTTGGGTTAAAATTGACAAAACAATCTTTAAACTATTACACCACACATGACTTACGTGTGAATTTGACAACACTCAAACAGGTGTATACCTCGTTCAAGTAGAAAAGTACACTGTTTCTTCTACCCTGCTTCTGCTCCCTTGGGCTCATACCTGTCCTTAGTCTCACTCTTATATACCCACACATTTAGCCAAGAATCCCATGGCTTTCTGCATGGCTTGAGTCATCTCAGGTGTATACCTCTCATGTTTTCTTATTGCCTCCAACCAAAACAAAACGATAACTCTGGTACAAGATGAATGACAAGAATCCAGGACCACATTTGGTTGTTGCAGCAATATCAAATTCCTATAATCTTTTCTGAATGCTTTCTCTAAATCTCTGTTTCTTGTGTTGCAGACCGGTAACCAATAGTCCGTAGACCACCACCAATCTGTACTTTGAGTGGCACTCAGAGCTTCCAACTTGTTTAATTTCCATGGTGCACTGGTTTTCTATTGTGAGCCCCATGCTCTGTTCCCACCCATCCTCTCAGAATTGGCCCTGATTGCTTCCTTATTTCTATTTGTGAAACAGAATTGTGCTTTCATCATAGTATTGTTAAGAAGGTTTTGATTCCCTTGATAAGCTCTGCCTACCAGAAATGCTGGCTCCCTACTTTACCTACTCTCCCAGGAATGGCAGTACTGTGCAAGACTCTTCTATTCTGAGCTGTGCAAGACTCTTTTCTATTCCACCTACATTTGGGTGGTATCTGCCACCCAGCCAGGTCAAAGGGAGGTACTGTTTAACATCTAGGTGACTGGAAGTGTCACTTTCTCTTTGGCATCCAAGACTAAAATAGATTTCCCCATTGGGCAGAAACACTGTAGCCATGACACTACCTGTATCCTGTCATTGCCCTGGGAACTTCTTCTCTCCACCTTTCTCTTCTACCCCCAGCTGACACCCTATTTGATTGATTGCCTTTCTACTTGATCATATCATACTGAATATTAAGTAGCTAGAACATTCATTGACTGACAGTTACCTTGCCTGAAAGCTTAGTTGTCCCTATCATTTCAAACCTCCCTACTAAGATGAGGTCAACAAGTACTCTCTTAACTAGAAGAGATAGGTGCCTATTTTAAACTACACCAACCCCATCTGAAGTGTTAATTGCTGATATACACTGTGAAGTAACATTTTTAAATGGATAAAATTTTAGCCTTTACTCCTGGTTGGTGTTTAGACTTTGACGACTAAATTTCTCTAGATGATAATTTATTTTGGGAACAGCTTGGGAATAGAACTGGCTTTTGTTCAAATTAGAGTTTGTCACCATCATACATTTTACTTCTACATCCTTTCATCTCCTACTTTTAGCTGTGTGATTTGCTAATTCTCTAGTATTTCAAAGGTGAGAGATGCCAACATTGACAGAGGCAGTGAGGTACTGGGGGAAGCAAAGGAGACTCTGACCTTGGGGAAAATATATAACAGTTAAATGTTACTTTAAATTTTAAATGCTTGGGGGTGGGGGGGGAGTGTCCATTTTTAGTTACAGGGAATTAAAGAAAAAGATTAAAAATACTAAACTCTTTAAAGATGAAAGACATGTCTTATTAAATTAAAACCTTAAGCAAATGTCAAAAAAAAAATACTGTAATTTGAGGAACCTGTGAGAAATGTAAAGATTTTGTTTCCTCAATCCATCGAAGTCTTTTATCCCAGAAAAACTGAAACTCACAGCTTTCAAAGCAATTTAAACTTCTAAACCACGATATTTGGTAAGCTTCTGGTCCATCACCAGAATTCAGGGTATTCCAAAGATCATCATCCTTCTCCTGGCCTCCCTTCTTCTTGTTGATTCTAGCAGCTGATATTTAAAGATGAGGATGACAAGAAATGCCATTTTCCTCTACTGTTTTAAAAAAAGAATTGTTGAACTCAGACATGACTGTCACTCACAGCCCCAACATATGACTGACACTTTAAAAAGCTATTTTTTTCCTTCAAAACAAGGGTAACAGTTCCTGCATAAAATAAATCCTCCATCAACTGGAAAACACAATCACTAGAAATTTTTGGCACTCTACTCTGGGAGAAAGAGGTGATTGATAAGAAAACAGGCTAATGTTGAGCACCTTTGTTTAAAGCAAGTGTCCAAGCTGTATCCCAGAGTCAGGGCAGATTCCAGCAATTTCTTTCTCATTCTGCATCTCTAGTTTTGGTCAGTGTTGATCAATGGTTATAATGTTGACCCTTATACATGTAAAGATCCTGACCATCAAAAGAAGAATAAATAAATATTGTTAGGTGCAATGTCCTTATCAAGGCAAGAAATTAGTCCAGAACATTATTAAAAAGAAAATCACAGGCCCCAAATGGAGTCACTTGTGCTAGGCCCATGCCACTAAACCAGGGCTTAACACCTAACTTAACTGGAGCTTCAATCTTCCTTAGGAACACAATCTTAAGTGGTTAGTCTAGAATTTCCTGGTCAGCACCTTCCAGTAATCTACCTAATAGGGCCCTTTTGTCCCCCAAAGGAAGGTGACTTTGACTGAAATAATTCTATTTTTGTTAATGACTTTATCCCACCCCTTCTTTGCTTTTAAAAACCTTCCATTCTGTACAGTTCTTTGGAAGCCCTTTCTACTTGCTAGATGGGATGCTGCCTGATTCATGAATCATTAAATAAAGTCAATTAGGTCTTCAAATTTCACTTGGTTAAATTTCTGTTATTTAAGAACATCTCAGAAATACTTTCAACTTCAGTTAAAAACCTTCATTTTAACTGATTTAAAAACCTAGAATCCAGATTTTTTGAATCCAGATTCCTTGAATACTCTGGTTAAACTACTATCTCACCTGTAAAATAAGAAAGTTCCATTAGAAAGTTCATTCGTTCATTTAGCAAAGACTTATTAAGTGCCCAATCTGTGCCAAATGCTTTGTGAGGTTCTAGAAATACAGTCATGAACCAAAAAACAGTCCCTGTACTCACATGACTTATAGAATAGTGGGAAAGATAGATAGAAAACAAATAATTGCATGAATAATTTACAATTGCAATTGTGGTAGGTCCTATAAAGGGGAAGTACAAGATATGATAAGAAATTGCCATGGGGACAGAGAAAACCTATTCTAGGATTCCTAAATCCCAGAAATAAGAGCATGTGCAAAGGTGCTGAGGGGGACTGGAGCCCGATCCTTCAGAGAAAATGAGAGGGAGAAAACAGCTAAGCAGTAGAAATAAGTACAAATAAAAGATGAGGCCAGAGACCAAGAAGTGACCCCATCAGTCAGGGATTTGTTGGCCATAACAATGAGTTCATACTTTATCCAAATAGCAAAGGGAAACTATGGCTAAGACCCTGTTTGTCCCACAATATCTGTTCACACCTTCTTCACTTAGCAATAGAACTCCAGAATGTAGCCAGACACACAGCTGCTCAAAATAAAGACTACATTTCCTAGACCCTTACGTGACTGAGTTTTCGCCGATGAAGTATAAACAGAAATGATAGAAGCACCTTCCAGGAAGTATCTTTAAAGAAGAGGGTGTATTATTTCTTCTCTCAGGTGGAATTGCTAATAGGATGGCAGGAGTTTGAGTAGTCACCTTGGACCATGAAGGTAGAAGACACATACTGAGGACAGCAATGCCACAAAGCGAATGAAACTTGATTGCCTGTCATCATGAGGGGCCATATTACTTCTGGATGGATACCTCTGGGCTTCTACTATGTGAGAGGAGATTACACTAAAGTACACATCTATTCAAGCCACTCTTATTCAAGACTCTCTATGGGGCGCCTGGGTGGCTCAGTCGGTTAAGCATCTAACTTCAGCTCAGGTCACGATCTCGCGGTCTGTGAGTTCAAGCCCCGCGTCGGGCTCTGGGCTGATGGCTCAGAGCCTGGAGCCTGCTTCCAATTCTGTATCTCCCTCTCTCTCTGCCCCTCCCCCGTTCATGCTCTGTCTCTCTGTTTCAAAAATAAATAAACGTTAAAAAAAAAAAAAAGACTATCAGTCTCTGCTGAACCTATTCTTAATTGATACAGAACTCACTTATTTCTTAAAAATGGAGACTAAAGAAAGTTCTCTCATGGTGGGATTATGATCTGTTAAGGCCACAAATTTCTATGACTTTTATGACATACTTGAATATTTAATCTAAGAAAGAAAACTGGAGCAAAGCTTTTGTCTGCTTATTCATTCATTTTTTTTTATTCATTAACTTAATCATTTGGCATCTGTTACAGAAAAAGTACTTGTCTTAGGTGTTGTAGAGGACAAAAATCACAAATAATTTGATGCCTACCCTAAAAGGACATCTAATTTGAAAATACAGATGTGGATGACCAAAGAAGAAAGTTCAAGAAAAGCTGATGTTAAGAACATGGACAACTCACTGAGATAATAAAACAAGCATACATTGAGTCTAATTGTACCTGTAAGGCTCCACATAGCCTAAGCTCCATTCCAATTCAGAAACTATCTAAACCCAAACTCTAAAACACAAAGTTTCAGAACAGGGAGATTTAAAGGAAGCCACTACTTCTCTAATTCAATAATTAATATGATTCTGCTGACCTCAGCAGACCACTCAAGCAAAGTAGACAGGCGAAGATCATTTTCCCCTTTGAAACCAGGGATTAACAACAAAAACTCAGCCAAACATGGCTTCGAACACCTGCTGAGGAAATCTGTTTTATCATCATTGCCAAAGCTAGTCCCCAGTCACAGGTTTATCACAGTTGCTAAGATCTTACTTAAGAATTAACGCTGCAGTTTTACAGGAGAGAAACCTGATCTGATATATAGAAGTAAAGTTGAAGAGCCAAATGCCTCAGCAAACCATCCTTTAAGACCATTTATGAGCATACCCCAGCTGAGGCTGGAAGCCCACAGAAGACAGTGTACTACAGTCTTGAGTGAGCAGGCAGCAGAGGGGAAGGAAGGGCTATTTTTGAGCATTTCTGTGCCAGGGATTGTATAAGGCACATATTATAGAAGAGCCTGTTTAATATTTATAACATCTCTGTGAGACTTGAGTGTTGTCTCCTTTTACACACAAAGAAACTGAGGCTGAAGAGGATATGATTCACCCAGAACATGCAGTCCAGATGTGTTCTGTTCATTAAGTCAGGCAACATGAAGCTCTCTGCGAAACAGTGTCTTCAGCTATAAATTGGAAGTGAGGGGTGTTAGCAGATGGTCTCCAAGGGCATTTTCTTTGTAAAAGCCAAGCTACAGTTCTCCACCTAACAGCCAACAAGTCTGTTTCTGAGTCGTGGGGGTGCCAGCCAGTTCCAGCAAGAGTAAAGTCTTCCCTTTGTACTAACTTGATAAATTTAGCACAATAAACCAACTCTATGTATAGTTACTCTTCATCTTAAGATGAAGATCTTCCTTTAAGATTTGAAAACATCTTAAGATATGTGGAAACTGGCACTTTCAAACACTATGGTGCAAACTTTTATGGAAAAAAATGAGAAACATTTGACAATGTCAGTGCTTAAAAATTTGGATTCTATAAAAAAATTTGGATTCTTTAACTCTGTTTGATGATGGGTTATTTCTGTCTCATGTAAATGTCTGGAGAAAGGCATTTAAGGTAGTGTAGCAGCTCTGCTCAATGAAGTCCTCAAGGACACAGGATTCTCCCCAGGTCCATGCTCTGTCATCCCTATGGGGTAGCCTTTATCTTCATGGTCCAAGACAGGAGCTAATGCTCCAAACACAACATCTGCATACTAGGCATTAGGATAAAAGAAAAAGGAGAAAAGAGTGTTGACCACCTATCTTTCAATGGATAATATCAGAAATTCCACATAGTACTTGTGCTTACATCTCATCAGCCAGAATTTAGCCACAGGATCAGGTGTTCTTACAATGGAGGTATGAGAGGTAGTCTTTATTCTGGGCAGCCAAATACTAAGCTAAAAGTCTGAGGCTTTTTAATGAAGGAAGAGGAAGAAAACAGGTACCGGTAATAGCCAGAAGTCTCTGCACTAAGTAAATAAGAAGGAGATGAGCTTGTATATTATGATACTATACGTGAAGAAAAGAATATATGCATATCCATATAAAATGTCCTCAGAAACACTCAAAGGGCCCCTGAGTGGGTCAGTCGGTTAAGGGTCCAACTTCGGCTCAGGTCATGATCTCACAGTTCATGGGTTCGAGCCCCGCGCTGGGCTCTGTGCTGACAGCTCAGAGCCTGGAGCCTGTTTCGGATTCTGTGTCTCCCTCTCTCTCTGCCCTTCCCCCACTCATGCTCTGTCTCTCTCAGAAATAAAAGCATTAGAAAAAATTTTAAAAAAACACTCAAGAAACTGACAGCTTCTTATAGCCCTTCAACACTGTATAAATTGTCACCATGAGTACATATTGCTTTTATGATTTGAAATTTTAATTTGGCAATTGAAAAAATTGATAAAAGAGTGGATCAAGAAACTAGATAGAAATATACATAAATGTTAAAGAAATTGTCCTTGGGATGGTAAAGCAGCAAGTTACTAATAGTTTGGTTATTTCTTCTGCAATAATTTCTGCTTCTAAACACAGGTACTGTTTCAGAAGTCAGTAGGAATTAAGATGGAGTAAAATTAAGAGTAAAATATGTTAAGTGAAAGAAACCAAACTGAAAAGGCTGTGTACTGTAAGATTTAAACTAAATGGCATTCCGGAACAGGTAAATCTATAGGGAGAGAGAACATATCAGTAGTAAAAACAGGGTTTAGAGGTGGATGAGGGTTTGACTATAAAATCTCAGGTTGAACAGGCTACAGCATGAAAAAACACTTTTGTGATAAAATGCTCTATATCTTTATTGCCACAGTAGTTATACTACTCTACACGTTGGTCAAGATACAATCAAAAATATAATCAAAACGGGGCACCTAGGTGGCTCAGTCGGTGGAGCGTCCAACTTTGGCTCAGGTCATGATCTCGCAGTTTGTGAGTTCAAGCCCCTCATCGGGCTCACTACTGTAAGTGCAAAGCCCACTTCAGATCCTCTGTCCCTCTCTCTCTGCCCTTCCCCTGCTTGCGCTCTCTTAAAAATAAGTAAACATTAATATATATAATAAAAAAATCAACAAGATCAAAATGGGTTAGATTGATCAAAGAAGAAAAAAAAAGACAAGTCTAAAAAGTGAAAATGAAGAGATAATTTCAAATACTTCTGTTATTAAAATAAGAGAATATTAGGGGAACCTGGGTGGCTCAGTTGGTTGAGCATCTGACTCTTGACTTCAGCTCAGGTTACAATCTCACAATTTGTGAGATCAAGATTGGAATTTTCCCTCTCTCTCTCTCTCTCTCTCTCTCTGCTTCTGCCTCTCTCTCATTCTCTTTCTCTCTCTAATAAAATATATAGTAAAAAATAAGATAACATTATGAAAAAAGTGCCAGTACATTTCAAAACTTAAACGAAATGTATAAATTCCTAGAAAAATAGAAAACAACAAAATTGGCTCATGAAAAAATATAGAACTTGAATATTTGTAAGACTATGAAATAAACTAAGCCAAACTTTAAAATCCCGCAAAACAGGGGCAACTGGGTGGCTCAGCCAGTTAAGCGTCAGACTTTGGCTCAGGCCATGATCTCAAAGGTTTGTGACATTGAGTCCCAAGGGGGGTTCTCTGCAGAGCCCACTTTGGATGCTCTGTCCCCAGATCTCTCTGCCCCTCCCCTGCGGACACGTGCACGCATGCAAGCGCTCCCTCTCTCTCTCTCAAAAATAAACAAACGTTAAGCAAAATTTTTTAAGCCCACAAAACAAACCAGACTTAGGCTGTTTTACCAGTGGTTTCTAGCAAACATTCAGTAACAAAAATTTTAATCCTGTGAAAAATATCCCAGAGTATAGAGAAAGAAGGAATATACCTCAACTAATTTGATGAGGATGACATAATCTTCATAGTAAAAGATGACAAAGATAGTGTGAGAAAAAAATTTTGAAAGTCAATTTGTCGTGAACACAGATACAAAAATCCTAAACAAAACAGTAGCAAACTAAATACAGAAAGCAGATATTTTTAAAGGTAGTAACATATGACTAAAGCAGGTTTATCACAGGAATGAGAGGTTAGTTTAATATTATAAAATCAATTAATATAATTAACTATAATCTTAGTTTAAAGGAGAAATGTCAAGGGCACCTGGGTGGCTCAGTCAATTAAGTGTCCGACTTTGGCTCAGGTCATGATCTCATGGTTCATGGGTTTAAGCCCCACGTCGGGCTCTGTGCTGATAGCTGGGGCCTGGAGTCTGCTCCAGATTCTGTGTCTCCCTCTGTCTCTGCCCCTCCCCCCACTCGCACTCTGTCTCTATCTCTTAAAAAGAAATAAACATAAAAGATAATTTTAGAGGAGAAATATCATACAATCACTTTGACATAGTCAAAATATTTCCTAGAATTAAACATACATTTCTGATAAACATTCTTAACCAACTATTAGTACAAAGAAAGTTCCTTAACCAATAAATGTTATGTACCAAGATCCTACAGTAAACATTATACTTAATTGTGAAATATTGACGACATTCCTTTTAAATTCAGGAGGGGAACAAAACAACAGAGTCCTGCCATCATCTCTTATTTTCAACCTTATACTAAATGTCCTAGCCAATACAAAAAAAAATATTAAAGAATAAAGTTAGGATGTGATTTACAATAAAACAGTTATTATCTATAGTCGATATGATATCTACACATGAAGCCCAAAGAACCTACACAAAAATATTAGAGTTCATTAAAGATGTGAACCAGTTCACTGGATACAAAAATCTGTACATAACAGTCTAGTGAATTTCTATATATAATCAATATTTAGAAAGAATAATTTTGAAGGGACACCATTTACAGTAACATTAAAAAGCCATTAAGTGCCTAGAAATAATTGTACTAGAGATATGCAAAGCATAATGGAGAAAATTATACAACTTTTGTGAAATATATTTAAAATGACAAAAATAAGAGAGGGATTACACTATGCAGGTGAATTGGAAAATCTGATGTTATGAATTTATCAATTTCCCCTAATTAACCTACCAAATCAATGTAATTTTAACAAAAACTGCAACAAGCCTTTAATTTTTGCTCAACAACCTAGATTCAAAAATTTATGCGAAAAAGCAAAGTGTCAAGAAGAGCCAAAATATTCCCCAAAAGGAGAATAAGACGGGGGCTTGCCTGATCACATGTCAATACATACTATAAAGATGTAGTTGTTAAAATGCTACATAATTGACAGAAGAATAGACAGAAAGTCCAATGGAACAGAATAGAGAGCCTAGAGATAGATCTGCACATATATGGAAACTAGATACATGGCAGAATCAGCAAAATAGGCCAGTGGGTAAAGAATGGGCTTTTCTATTGCGCTGGGACTGTTGGTTATCTATTCTACACTATACATATTCCTTCATACTATACATGAAAATCAGTTCTAGGTCAAGCAAATACTTAAATGTAAAAAACAGACATATGCCAAGCACTTAGAAGACAATATAGGAGTAGAGACTTATGACCTTGAAGTAAGGAAAGGATTTCTTCAATAAGATGCCAAAAGGCACAAAAATCATATAATATGATTATAGCTTGCCTTAGTTACATTAAAACCAAGGATTTTTGTTTATCAAAAGATACTGAAAGAGAATAAAAAGAGAGTCTAAAATTTGGAAACGTTTCCAACATATACAATGGACAAATTATCAGTAACAAGGTACGCTATAAAAAGAACTTCTACAGGGGCGCCTGGGTGGCTCAGTCGGTTAAGCGTCCGACTTCGGCTCAGGTCATGATCTCGCGGTCCGTGAGTTCGAGCCCCGCGTCGGCTCTGTGCTGACAGCTCAGAGCCTGGAGCCTGTTTCAGATTCTGTGTCTCCCTCTCTCTGACCCTCCCCCGTTCATGCTTTGTCACTCTCTGTCTCAAAAAATAAATAAACGTTAAAAAAAAACTAAAAAAAAAAAAAAAATAACTTCTACAAATCAATAAGAAAAATTTAGATGGAAAAGTGACTGAAGACTTAGGCACCTCAGAGAAGAGAAAATATGAATGTCCCATAAGCATGTGAATAGATGCTCAGTCTCATTAGTAATGAGGGGAATGTAAATTAAAACCACACCACTCCTACCGGCTAGCAAAAATGATGACATTTGGTAACATCTAATGTTGGAGGGATTATAGAGCAACCGAAATTCTCAAGTACTGTGAAATTCTCAAGTACTGTTAGGGGAATATGAATTGGTACAACATATTGAACTTTGATATTATTTAGTAGTGTTGAAATTTTGTATACCTTATGATCCAACAATTCCACTTCTATATATGCTCTAGAGAACTTCTTGCATCTGTGTATAACAATATTTATAGCTTCCTGTGGATAATAGCAAAAAAAAAAAAAAGGGACATAACCCAAATGTGCATCAATAGAAGAATGAATAACTTCTTGGGGTGCCTGGATGGATCAGTTGGTTGAGCATCTCAGGTGGATCAGTTGGTTGATTTTGGCTCAGGTCATGATCTCATGGTTTGTGAGTTTGAGTCCCCTCACCGGTCTCTCTGCTGTCAGCATGGAGCCTGCTTTGGATCCTCTGTCTCTCTCTCTCTCTCTCTCTCTCTCTGCCCCTCCCCCACTCGTGCTCTGTGTGTGTGTCTCTCTCTCAAAAGTAAACAATAAAAAATAATAAAAGTTTAATAAAAAAGAATGAATAATTTCTTATGTGTTAGATACACATAATGAAATTTTATGCAGAAGTAAAAATAAACTGTAGCAACATGCATCAACACGGATGAACCTCTAAAGTATCAAATTTAATATATACCTATATAAATAAAATTTGCATAAAGAATCCATTAACACAAACTTCAAAATATGTAAAGTTAATCAATATATTATTTAAAAATATAAACATGCTTATACTATCACAAAAGAAGGACAAATAAGAACATGAAAATATGCTCAATATTATTAGCCATCAGAGAAATGTAAATCAAAACCACAAGATACCACTTCACACCCTTAAGATGGCTATAATAAAAAAGATAGATAATACCAAATATTGGTAAGGATGTGGAGAAATTGAAACCCTCTGGTTTCTGGTGGGAACGTGAAATGGGTCAGTCACCTTGGAAAACAGCCTGGCAGCTCCTCACAAGGTTAAATACGGCATTACCACATAACCCAGAAATTCCACTTCGAGTTATTGAAACACTCCAAAGAGAATTGAAAACAAGTCCACATAAAACATACATATGCAAGTGTTCACAGCAGCATTATTCATAATAGTCAAAAAATGGAAACAACTTAAATGCCCTTCAACAGACGAATGGATAAAATGTGGTCTATCAATACAAGGAAATCTTATTAGCAATAAAAAGGAATGAAGTACTAATGCAGACTACAATGTGGATGAACCTTGAAAACATTACGCTAAGTGAAAGAAGCCAGTCATAAAGGCCATGTGGTGTATGACTCCATTTATGTGAAATGCCCCAAATAAGCAAATCTAAATAGACATAAAGTGGATCAATAGTTGCCTAGGGAGGGGACAGGGCAAGTTAGGGAATGGAAAAGTAAGGGGGAAAGAGCCTAGGATTTCTCTTTGGATGACAAAAATGTTCTAAAGTTTATTGTGGTGATGGTTGCACAATTCTGAATGTACTAAAAACCATCCAATTACACACATTAAATAAATTCATTGCATGGTATGTCAATTATATCTCAGAAAAGCTGTTATAAAAGATAAAATAAAATAAGGGCAAGCCTCATTATGAAAAAGGTAAATATAGGGGTGCCTTGGTGGCTCAGTCAGTTAAGATCTGGCTCTTGGTTTCAGCTCAGGTCATGATCTCATAGTTTGTAAGTGTGAGCCCCATGTCAGCCTCCGCTCTGGCAGTGCAGAGCCTACTTGGGATTCTCTCTCTCTCCCTCTTTCTTTCCCTCCCCTCCTCGTGCACTCTCTCTCGCCCTCAAAGATAAATGAATAAACTTAAAAAAGAAAAAGAAAAAGGTAAATATGTGAAGTGATAAGTGTGTTAATTAACTTGATGGAGGGAATCCTTTCACATTTCATATATGTATCAAATCATGTTTTAAATATCTTTTAAAAGATAAATATCTTGCAACTTTGTCAATAATTCTTCAGTAGAGCTGAAAAAATAAGGGCAAGAGAATGTAAACACAAAATTCAGAATAATGGTTAACTTTGGGGGGGAGAGAAGGGATTGGAAACAAGGAAGGACCCACAGAACATTTTATAGCAAGACGCTTTTTACTAAACTAGACGGTGGCACATGTATGTATGCTGTGTTGTAATTCTTGATATCATATATATTTAACATATTTTCATGGCCAATAAGTATACGAAAAAGTTGAAACTCTTCAACATTAATAAAACAACAATCACACTTTTGTCGTTAAATCTATGAAACTGCTAAGGGTTGGCATTTGCATGGTGAAAAGCATGTTCTTATATGCTGCTTGGGGGTTGTGGTTATACATTGGAGGAGCCTTTCTGGGGGACAATTTGATAATCTGCATCATGAGTCTTAACATATGCATACTCTTTCTCTCAGTATTTCCATTTCTAGGTGTATATATTTATATCCCTCTCCCCTTGAATCCTTGGTAGACCCTAGGACTTGCTTTGACTAACAAGCAAGGAAAAAAAAAAAAAAGAGTGAGGCATTGGGACATCCAAGCCTGAGTCTTAAAAGGCTTATCTGGTAGTTTCCACTTTGTCCATCTTGTGAGCCAGCCACCATACTACAAAGAAGCTCAGGTTTCACTATGGATTGAAAAAAAGAAAGACACATGGAGAACCATGGAGGAGGTGAGACTGTCTTTGACGATGCAGCCCAAGAGCTCAATGCAGCCACATAAGTGACTTTGGCTATATCACAAGGAATTTCCCCAGCTGAACCCAATAAACCCACAGAATAGTGAGAAATCATGTTGTTATTTTAAGCCACTAAGTTTGGGATGGTCTGTAATGCACAAACAGAACTGAAACAATATCCTAAAGAAATAATGAGAGACATCAACAAATATTAATGTACAAGTCTGTTTGCATAAGTAAAATAATAGAATTAATCGAAATATCTGTGTTGAACTTCTGCTGTTTCTTTCTTTTCTCTACTCAGCATCCATTTCTCCTTTTATTTCATAACAGAATCCAGAATTCCTTTTATGTAAACCTCCCTCCTCATTTTCAGTCAATGTGGTTCCAATGAGGTCTCCCTATGCACCAGGAGTGGAAATATGACTCAGATCCAGTGGCAGATCCCCCCTGGAATTAGTTCAGGGATGGGCCATGACTCATACAATATGGTCACAATCAGAGTGAGTCTCAGATTTGTACAGGAGCTAGGGAATAAGTTCTTTCTTTTTTTTTTTTTTGAGACTACTGATAGTCTGAATGATTGAAGACAAGAGTTCCTAAGAAGCTGGGAATTAAGTGAACACTGTCGTCAGTAGAGCTGAAGGATGAAGAGAACCAGGTCTTGATGATGTTTTTGAGTTCCTAGATCAAGCTATTCCCTGGACTTTCTGGGTATGTGTGCCAACAAGAGTCCTTTTTTGGCTTACTCCAGTTAAATTAAGTTTTCTGTTTCTTGAAACCAAGATTCCTAATCAATAAAAGGCCTGTCTTAGGGAAAGTTTGTTTGCAAAGAAGCAGACATCCATTCAAATTAATTTCAAAAAAGAGAGGAAGCAAAGGAAGGAGAAGATCTTATGGGCTTCATGAGTACTGGACAGTTACCAGTTACCAAGCCACAAACCTCTCCATTTCACATAGTCTCTATTTTAAATGTATCTATAGCATTTCTTTCTGTTTTATAGCCAGCTTCTTCTGTCCTCTCTATACAGACTTCATTGTAATAACCTCAACCTCCAGAGTTTATATTACCCTTAAACCCATATCCATAAATATAAGAGACATAGTTTTAGTAGCTAATGTCAAATTCCCAAAGGAAAAATCTGATGGACTCAGCCTTAGCTGAGTAGTCTACCTGTGGTCTGATCAGCCATATCTAAAGGTAATGATCATGTAATCTCTAAGTGTTGCTTTTTCTAGAGCTGTTAGCTGCATAAGTTCCTTAAAGAAAGATATGGGAAAAGTTTAAATTATATGCATATATAAAATACCACTAGGTGAAGGAAGAATGTGTACCCAAAGAGTAATACTCTATGGAATAGTATGCAGCCACAAAAACCATGTGTCAAAAAGTGCTTACTATCCTTCAACAAATGGTGCTGGGACAACTAGATTTCCACATGTGAAAGAATGAAGTTGGAGCCTTACCTCACACCATACACAAAAATTAACTCAAAATGGATAAAAGAGCTAAATATAAGCACTAAAACTATAAGACTCTTAGAAGAAAACATAGGTATAAATCTCAGTGATCTTGGATTTGACAAGGCTTTCTTAGATATGACACCAAGAACACAAGCAACAAAAGAAAAAATAAATTAACTGGACTTCATAAAAATGAAAACTTTTTGCCTGTCAAATGACACCATCAAAAAAGTGAATAGACAATCTACAAAATTGGAGAAAATATTTGCAAATTATATATCCAACAAGGATTTATATCCAGGATATATAAAGAAGTTCTCTAAACCAACAACAAAAGAAAAACAAACCAATTTAAAAATGGGGAAAGGACTTGAATAGACTTTTCTTTAAAGAAGATATACAAATTGCCAACAAATACATGAAAAGATGCTCAATGTCATTAGTCATTAAGGAAATGTATATCAAAATCATAATGAAATATCATTTCATCTCCCTAAAACTCTTAGAATAAAAGATAGGTGTAAAATTTCATAACCTTGCATTAGACAGTGGTTTCTTAGATATGACACCAAAAGTAAAAGGAAAAATAGAGTACACCATCAAGAAAATGAAGAGAAAATCCACAAAATAGGAAACAATATTCCACCTACATACAGAATACATAAAAAACTCTTACAACTCAACAATAAAGAGAAAATAACCCTTGGGGCACCTGGGTGGCTCAGTCAGTTGAACATCCAACTCTTGATTTCAGCTCAGGTCATGATCCCAGAGCCATGGGATCAAGCCCTACGTCGGGCTCCATGCTGAGCAGGGAGCCTGTTTAAGATTCTCTCTCTCTCTTGCTCTCTCTCTCCCCTCTGCCCCTCTCCCTGACTCAGGCACGTTCTACCTCTAAAATTAAAAAAAAAAAAATTTTTTTTAAGAGAAAATAACCATGGGGTGCTTGGATGGCTCAGTTGATTAAGTGTAAGTTCAACTCTTGACTTCGGCTTGGGTCATGATCTCATGAGTTCATGAGTTTGAGCCCCACATTGGGCTCTGTGCTGACAGTGTGGAGCCTGCTTGGGATTCTGTCTCCCTCTCTCTCTGCCCCTCTCCCACTTCCTCTCTATCTCTCTCTCAAAATAAATAAAAATAAACTTATAAAAAGAGAGAGAAAATAATCCAATTATTAAAATAGGCAAAGGATTTGGATGGACATGTCTCCAAAGAAAACATGGATGTCTTCTTCTGTAAAATGTGGATAAAGCCATTTTACTAAAATGGCTAAAATTAAAAAACAAACAATAAAGTGTGTTGACAAGGATATGGAAAAACTGTGACCCTTACACATTGCTGATGGGAATGTAAAATGGTATAGCCACTGTGGAAGATGTTTCAGCAGTTCCTCAAAAAGTTAAACACTGAGTTACCATATGACACAGCAATTCCACTCCTAGGTATATACCCAAGAGAGCTGAAAACATGTCTACACAAAAACCTATTCATGAATATTCATAGCAGTGTTATTCATAATAGTCAAAAATAGAATGAATCCAAATGTCCATCAATTGATGAACAGATTTTTAAAAATGTGGTACATCCATAAAATTGAATATTCATCAGCAACAAAAAAGAGTGAAGCTCTGATACATGCTATCACATGGATGAATATTGAAAACATTATCATAAGTGAAAGTAGCCAGACACAAGAGACCACATGTTGTATGATTCCGTTTGTAGGAAATACCCAGAATAGGCAATCTATAAAAACAGAAAGTAAATTAGAGTTTTCTAGATGCTGTGGAAGAGGGGAGACTGGCTAGTGATTGCAAATGGCTATGGAGTTCCTTTTTGGGGTGATGAAAATGTGCTGATAGTGGCAATAAACTAGATAGTGGTAATGTTTGCACAACTCTGAATATACAAAAAAAATCCCTACTGAATTGTGTATTTAAAAGGATGCATTTCTGATACATGGGTTATAGCTCAATAAAGCTGTCACTTTTTAAACATCCATATTGATTTTTTCATCTTTCTTAACTATAAAAGTAATATATGCTTATGTAAAATATCATACTTTCAAAAGTTCATAACACAAAAAAAAGAATCCAATAAGTTCCCACAAGGAAGTCAGAGTAATTTGGTGGGGGATGGCATATGCCACTAGGGTTATTTCTCTAAATATTAATTTTTTACCAAAACTGCACATTTTACATACGGTTACATACTGTAAAATTTATATTTTGCAATTTATTCTTCCTCTTAGCATATATCAAAATCACATTCTTAAGTCAGTAAATAAAATTCTACCTCCTTTGTAATTTCTTTTTAGTATTACACTGTATGAATGTAACCATTTATTTGGCCATTTCTCTAAAGGTGTACTTTGGAATTGTTTCCAGTTTTCCTTCATTACAAACAATGTTTCAGAAGGCATCCTTCATAAGTAATTTTTTATAAAAATTTCCCTGTGGATAAAAGTCACATGTCACTATGTCCTTACAGGTACGTAGTGGATAGTGGGTATCTGCTGTTTGATCTGCCCACTACGTTCCCTCCTCTTCCTATAACAGATCCCATTTTTCTTTGGGGGAATTGCCTCTCCCTATTCCATATGGTTCTGGTGGGGCTGCACATCAGAGCACCCTGCTACTTGGGTCATGGTAATTGGTCAAACAGGACCTATTGACCTAAGCAGAGCTATCAGATTCCTTCCATGGGATTTTACATATGGATGGTGGAAAAGAGAGGACCTTTCTCTGCCTGGGCGTAGTTCCCTGAGACATAGGAACATGGAGCTCTCTCAAGCCCAAGTACCTCTTTCCTAGTACCTGCAGGGAGCCCACTCAGAGGCAGAAAAATAAGTGAGAATAGCACTGCACAAGAGAAAGAGATTCAAAATGGGCTAATGACATAATTCTACTTATTGGATGCAGCCCTGCCTGAAGTAATATCCACCCCTGGACTTCCCAGTTATATAAAAAAATTCTCTATTTTCAAGTAATGGAAAGCCTTACTGGTTTAGTACTTTATTCAGCATCTTTTTACAACTGATGTCAGAGCCAGATTTCTGACTGGAGGGCTGGATGTTCCAGTTTTCCAGTTGATGCTAAAAGAGAAATGCCCCTGATGCTCACATATATGTAGTCAGCACAATCCACACAGCCCCTGAACACATAGCACTGTTTAGCTAGCCTGGTTTCTAGCAACCAAGTTCCCTTTCCCCTTCCTGACACACCTTTGTGACATCTCCTTTAAGACTACTTTTTTTTTTTTCATTTTTAAAATTTATTTATTTATTTATTTATTTATTTATTTATTTAGAGAGCGAGCACAAGTGTGGGAAGGGGCAGAGAGAGAGGGAGAGATAGAATCCCAAGCAGGCTTCATGCTGTTAGAACAGAGCTTGACCCAGGCTCAAGTTTACAACCTGTGTGATCATGGCCAAAGCTGAAATCAAGAGTTAGACGCTTAATCGACTGAGCCACCAGGTGCCCCTACTTTTTTTTTTTTTTTTAAGTAGGCTCCACGCCTAGCATGGGGCCCAATGTGGGGCTTGAACTCATGACCCATGAGCTGAAATCAAGACTCAGGGACTTGGGTGCCTGGGTGGCTCAGTTGGTTGAGCATCCAACTTTGGCTCAGGTCATGATCACACAGTTCGTGGGATCGAGCCCCATGTTGGGCTCTGTGCTGAGAGCTCAGAGCCTGGAGCCTGCTTCAGATTCTGTCCCCCTCTCTCTCTGCCCCTCCCCTGCTCACACTCTGTCTCTCTTTCTCTCTCTCTCAAAAATAAATAAACATTATAAAAAAAAAAAAAAGACTCAGGCACTCAACTGACTGAGCTACCTTTAAAGTGTGCATTTGGGAGAAAGAAAAGGAGAAGACATGGAAATACATGAAATGTAATTTACCCCAAGACTTGAGACTGTATGTGAGGGGTGGCCTAGCTTATAAATTCAGAACATTCACTTGCAGACTAAAAATAGCAAGAGATTTTACTTTACTGTTAACATTCTAGTTTGCTTACACCTGATTACTTTCGTAAAAATAATAGTACCTATTTTAATCATCTCTGGATGTCATGACAAAATACCATGGACCAGATGGCTTAAACAATAGAAAATTATTTCTCACATTTCTCTAGGCTAGAAAACTGAGACCAGGGGGCCAGTGTGGCCAAGTTCTGGCAAGGAATCTTCCTGGTTTGCAACAAGGTACTTTCTCACTGTGTCCTTACCTGGCCTTTCTTCTGTGTGCTTGTGGAGACACATGGGGTGGAGGGTCTCCTTCTCATAAGGCCACCAATTTCATCATGAAGGCCCCAGCCTCATAATCTAATCCAACCCTAATTACTTCCCAAAGGCTCCATCTCCAAATACCATCACATTGGGGGTTAGGGCCTCATCACATGAATTTGGGGAGGAGTGGACACAAATATTTTATCCATAACAGTGTTGGAATATTATTAAAGGATTTTTTATATTTTTAATTCATGACATTCATAACAGCCATGTAATAGGGGAGGCTACATTTATATCACATTACACAATCCAGAAGACCTCAAGGGACTTTCCCAGAGTGACACAGTCAGTGTTCCCCTCACCTCTGGACTAATTTCATTGTCTTATGAGCCTAGAGGCTTCTAATAATTTTTTCAGCCACATGCAATGTCACCTTAGGTATGGCAATGCTAACACCACAAGGTGTTTATGCTACTTTTATTTGCAGTACACAAGCTTTTTCCCTCTGTCTCAGGTTCAATACCAGGTTATATTGAAGTCAGTTAATAAACAGGTAAGTATTGTAATAAATATGACTACATAAGGTGCACAGCTTTACAAGACAATGGCAGATTGAAATGTAAAAACTAATATTATTCTCATTCTGTGACATTGACTATACTGCAATCTCTATCCATCCAAAGGTTCACCCAGAGTCTGAGTCACCCTTGACCCAAGACTCTTTTCCTCACTCACTACATCAATTCATTACCAAGAGTCTTCTTGCAAAACAGGAGTGGGATCCACCCATCTTTTCATTTCCATCATCACCAGTTCTTGTGATGAGATCCTACCTGGTTTCTCTGTGTCTTCCCCGTTGCCAGGCTTGCCAAATAACACTGAACACCCAGTTAAACTTGGGCAACTGATAAGCACTGATTTCAGATAAACAACGAACACTTTTTAGTATTAAGTATATCCCATACAATATTTGGGGCATGCCTACCTATTGTTAATTTGAATTTCAAATTTAATTGGGAATCTTGTAATTTTACTTGCTAACGCTTGCAGCCCTGCCTCTTGTCTGTCTCCAGTCCTCACAGTCAGCAGAGTAAGCTTCTGAAAATGCCAAACTGATCATGTTACTTTGATCCCATGCTTAAATTGTTCAATATTGTGTCATTACTCTTGGGGGGTGGGGGAATCCCAACTTCTTAAAAGTAAGCCCTGAAGATCTATTCTTGAAGGTAAATGGTTTAGGTTCTGGAACCAAACTGCTTGGGAGCTTATTTTAAATATCCCACTCGGAGGAGCCTTTCCAACATCCAGATCCTAACTGAATAACTCCTAGAATCCCTCATTGTGTCCTTTACTTGCCTATCATAGCCCTTGTGGAGGAGGCCATGGATCGCTTACTCTGCACTCCTCCTGTTTCCAAGTAAAAGGACTTTCTACTAGACTAACATGTGTCACCACTTATCCCACCCCCAGTGGAGGAGCAACAACTCCTCTGACTGGTGGGTTTGAGAGAAGGAACTGGGCACGCCTGGCCCTATTCCTCACACCAGAAGAGGATGCTTCTCTAAACTCCTCTATGCTTGCAAGGTAGGCTTGATGGGTCAGGCTCAGCCCTGCTGCTTGAGGTTTTGAAGCAGAAGGGCGATATGTCCAATTTAGGAGGGAAACATTAACACGCTGAGCTGGCTATACCTCAGCCATGTTCATTTGAACAGCAATGAAGATGATATTTTTATCTCCATCTCCTTTACTTCTGTGTCTCTTAGTTTCTAAACCAAGGAGGGATGTGAATGTGGGGGGGGGGGGGGCGGGGGGGTCAGTGACTTAATTACTAGCCTCCTGGACCCTCAGTAGCATTCACTAGAATTTGTATTTACATGTTTATTTTTTTAAGTTTATTTATTTTAGGGGGGAGGGGCAGAAAGAGAGGGAGAAAGAGAGAATCCCAAATAGGGCTTCAACCCACAAACCATGAGATCATGACCTGAGCCAAAATCAAGAGTCGGACACCTAACTGACGGAGCCACCCAGGTGTCCCTGTTTAGCTGGTTTTTAATGTGTGGAGACTATGCCTATTTTTGTTCACTATTGTGTCCCCAAAGCCTACTACAGTGCTAGGCACATATTTCTATCTCCTCAATATCAGGATGATTGAATAAATAAATGAGACCTTGATGCCTACCAGCATTGCCACCCACATCACTCTGAGAATAGTTAAGCCCAGACTTGGGATGGTAATTGAGCGTGAACTCTGATCACTTGCTGATAGGTGTTTGGAGCTCTGGGGCCATGCCCAAGCTCATCATGAAACTGCACACATGCCAGAGTGGGAAATGTAGGACAGCTTGCATAGATTTGCCCACCTTGGCTTTGAAGCATCAGGACCACGTTGTCCCCACCAGATGTACTTGCTTTGAGCAATGTCAGTCTGGGTGGGATTTGAGTTGCTCTTCTCTTATGGACACAGATTTGGATATTTAGTCACCTCCTGCTGGTCTCTTCCTACAGCTGAGTGAGTCCTGCAGGTGATGCCCTAGTCCAGTTATTCCGGGCTTCCTCCACTTTCCCACTGGGTCCAGTGGAGGCCCAGTAGATGTTACCTACATGAATTATGAGAGATAGTTTCACAGCCCATAAACCTCGCTGCAGTGGGAGGAAACGGTGCAAACTGGCTTCAGTTGAGGCAAATTGCAAGCAACATCTTTCGTGCGACAGTCAATTTAACTGTAACTCAAAGACTTTCTTCCAACACTTGGAGTTCTGCCTAAGGGAAGTCTCCTTGATGTAACCTAGACCCTGAAGTTGGTAATTTTCTGCCTAACAAATATTTATTGAATGCCTTCTACTTGGGAGTGGCATCATATGCACATTTAACAGAAGTTAACACAACTATGGAGTAACAACAATAGTAATAGCTAAACCTTCTGCACCACTTATAATGGGCCAGACACACAGGCTTTACCAGTATTAACTCATTTAATTTTCACAACCTCCCCAAGGTTGGCGCCATTATTATCACCATTTTACAGATAGGAAACAGCCACACAGAAGTTAAATAATTTGTCCAGAGTCTGACACTAAGTAGTCAGTGATGGAACAGACCTTCAAACCTAGGCAGCCTGTCTCCAGTGGACAGGCTCTGAACCATACCTCCACACCATCTGCTTCCTAGCATGTAGATGACTATTTAAATAGTGAGTTCATTTCTACCTACCAGTTTATTTAATGAGCTTAGGGAGAGGGGTTCCCTGTGCCTCTTAGGATAAGTGTATCTTGCTGTATTGAGGGTGATGCTGTTATTTAAAGATCCTACTGTTGAAGCATTAACATAAACTAGCTAGTTCACCTGCTGAAATAGTGATCCGTTCCAATGTTAGGGTAAAAATGACAGTGTAGTCTTTTAAAGAGATGGCATGTTGGCCTCCAACATAGCAAAATTCTAAGGAAGTGTTCAAGGGCAATTTTAACTGTATGAAATTTATACCTTAAATCCTGGCTTTAGAACTGAATTTCCATTTAAGATGTGCTGAGCACTGGGCATATAAACCCAGTCATTATCTCTGCTTTCACTTACACTCTTAGTGAGCCCCTTCTTCCTTGCTGACAGAACCCCGGTTTTTGTTCAGGGCAGCAATGTATCCAGTCACTGCTGATGAATCATTATGGGTCTCTGATAATAATGGCAATTCCTTTCCCCACTTTCCCAGCTTCCCTCTGCAGTAAGGTTGTATGACTTAGTTCTGGCCAGTGAGATATAAAACTATAAAGCTAAACATGTTGGAGGACTTCTGGAAAAGCCATGACCTTCCTAATAAAGGGAGACAGATATAGCTTGAGCCATACCTTCCCTTTCTTTCTGCACCGAATACAGATATGACAGCTGGAGTAATGGCAACCATGAGGGAAAATCATACAGACAAAAAGAAAATAATTGAGACACCATCCTTTATATCACTGGGTAGTGAACCAGCATCAGCAACTGTCCAGCACCAAACATAGAACTCTTTACATTTCTTTTACTTGTAGCCAGAAATGTTCCTTTACTGATACACCTGCTCTGATGGAGTTCACCATTCAGTTGGGCACACAGACATTAATTAAACCTAGCATATGGATATATCTGTATATCTGTTCCCTCCCTTCCTTCAGGCCTTGGCTTAGGAGAAATGGCACAAACTCAGTCTTTTGGGATGATCTTTTTCCTACCTTTCCATATTTCTCCTCAGCCACCAGCTGCTGACCTGGGCAATCCTTAGCTCATTCTGAAGGTAGAAGGTCTTGATGACCCTCATACTATATTCTTCCAAACCTATTATCTTTGCCAGGCCCTTCTAGGCAGGGCCTAAACTTTTCAATCTCAAAATTTAAGAGAAGATTCCTTTTTCTGAGCGGTCTACTCTCTCCCTGAGACAGAAAGTAGTTTCAAATGTTATCTCGCCACCCAATCACACAAAGAATATATAATTACTAACTGAATGAATGCCAAGTCAATGATTCAGTGAGAAAATATAACAAGGGAATCTGACCTGGTTTTGATGAGGGGCTCAGAGAAGGCTGTTAACATTACTTTTGAAATACATCTCGAGTCAGATCACTCCTCCTTACCCTCCACCACCTCAGTCCCACCCAGCACCTTCTCTCACCTGTATGTATCCTACAGACTCCCAGCTCCTACTCTTGTCCCTTTGCTGCACAGAAGCCAGAGGGAGCCTGTAAAGACAAAAGTAAAATCACGTTACTTGTGTGCAGAAGTTCCCTTTATCACTTGGGGGGTGGGGGGTGGGAAATCCAGAGTCCTTACCATGGCCTGTAAGGCCCTCCATGGTCTGCCTTCCCTTCCCTATTCTCTCAAAGACCTCATCTCCCTCACTCTCCTCCTTGCTGCTCACCGGGCAGCAGCCACACTGGCCTCCTTGCTGTTCCTTGAACAGGCCAAGAGCATTCCCACTTGCAGGGTCTTTACACCTACTATGTGCTCCCTCAATCCTTACAGTCTCTGCTCAAATATCCCTCAGCAGAGAAACCTTCCCTGTCCACCCGTCTAAAGTAACAGTCCCATCCCCACCTTGGCTTCTTCCTTCTTACTGTGCTTTATTTTTCTTCTTAGCACATCTAGCCTCCTGACAGATTGCATATTTTCACATTTATTTTATGTCTCCCTGCCTAGAATATCCATTCATGAGAGAAGGTCATTTATTCAGAAGCACAAGTGAAGGAGTAAGAACAAGGAGACAAAGGAGAAAAACCAAAAACCAAAAAACAAACAAAAAAGGTAGGTTATGAGTAGGCATCCAGGCTCAGTCTTGATGCGGACTCTCTGAGGAAGTGTGCTGAACATTCCTCAGAAATGTCCCACCAAGAAATGGGGAAGCTGAGCTATTTATATACCACCCCCTGGTCCTCATTGATTGGAAGCTGTTCCTGGGGGGATCCAGCCACCAGCACTTCCAGTTTGCACTGCACCTAAATGAAGGGTGCCCCACAGTACCTCAGAGAACCTTCAGACCGAGAGAGGTTCCACACTGAGGCAGGAAGCTTGTGTGATGCAGGGAACCATCGGCTTACCACAGCTGCAGGTGAGCTCAGAGGTACGCCAAGGGATGTGGGCAAGACATCAGCAGGGTCTGCTATTATCTCCTTTATCCATTTCTTTTCTTTTCTTTATCTGATTTGTGGGAATTCTCTGTATATTTTATGTATCACTTCCTTGTATGTTATTACCGCTCTGTCACCTCCAGTCTATCACCCATCTGTTGACTTTGTTTATGGTACCAGAAATCTTTAATTTTGGTGTCATTAACTTCATCAGTTATTTCCTGTATGGTTTTTACTTTTTGACATCTTAAGAAATTCTTCTCCATTCCAATTTCATAAAAAATACATTTTCTTCTAATAGATAAATGGCTTTGTCTTTCTTTTGTAAAGTTTATTTATTTATTTTGAAAGAGAGAGAGTGTGCACAAGCATGAGCAGGGGGAGGGGCAGAGAAAGGAGGAGAGAGCGAATCCCAAGCAGGCTCCATGCTGTCAGCACAGAGTCCAATGCAGGGCTCAATCCCGCAAACCATGAGATCATGACCTGAGTTGAAATCAAGAGTCAGATACTTAACCAACTGAGCCACACAGGTGCCCTGCTCTAAGTCTTTCATATTTGGCTTTTAACCTACCTAAAATTCATTTCTGTGTGTAGACAAGGTAGAGATTTAATCCTAGTTTTCTCCATATAGTAAGTCAGTTTTCTAAAGACTACAGATGAATAATCCATCTTTTCCTTACCAAGTTATGATGGTGCTATATACACCAAGCTTGAATGTGTACATATGGGTTGGTTTCTACATTCTATCCATTTGGCACCCATTCAGCTTTTCAACCAATTCTTTATTTTGGCAATTACATTAAAATTTTTTTAAATGTTCATTTATTTTTGAGAGAGAGATAGAGTGTGAGTGGGAGAGGGGCAGAGAGAAAGGGAGAAACCGAGTGAGTCACCCAGGCGCCTCAGCAACTATATTTTTTAACATTAATTTATTTTTGAGTGGGAGAGAGAGACAAAGTGTGAGCGGGGGAGGGGCAGAGAGACAGGGAGACACAGAATCCAAAGCAGGGATGGAACATGGGGCTTGAACCCATGAACTGTGTGATCATGACCTGAACCAAAGTTGGCTAGCAATCACATTTTTTAAAGCCAGTACCCTTGGTTGAAACCACCAATTCTTGTTTCATATTTGGAATGTCTTACTTAGGATTAAGATTCTTGTTCATATCCTATCGATAAGTCTTTTTCTGATTTAGGTTGTTCTGTTTGTGGTTATTCTCTCACAGTAATTGTTTTTCTTAAATTGTTCCATGATTTTTGGCTGTGGGCTTATCTTCAGTCCGTTGAGACTATTAACCACCTCTGCTTCTGGGATCTACCTGGAAGCTATAGCAACGTCCAAGCTTAAAAACACCCAGTTTTCCAGTGGGTGCCTCTCAGGGTACTGCCCTTTCCCTTCATCCCAACTACCGATATTCTCATGGGACAGCCAGCCAATTTGGTTCATAGTGGTAGTCACCATCTCAATCAAACTGTCTCTCAATCTGGTATCTCTGACTGCCCCAAGCCTCACTCCCACCCAAGACTTATTTTTCCCCAAACAAAACATTCGAAAATCCTTCAGTCATTCCTTATGTCATGGCTTTGAAACTCCTGATCACTCTCCAATGGGCATATTTTAATTATCACTGTCCATCTTAAGATGTGTGTCCAGACCAGAATGTAATGTTTTGGGTGTTCATATAACATTTGGCCAGGTGAATATCAAGGTTGTAAAAATTCTTTTTTTTTTTCTTTATTTAAATCTGGAAGTTTTCAGTGAAATAGTTTAATTGTTAAGCTTCTGAGAGGGAATCCTAAGATGTGAGAAAATCATCCTAGCAAAGGAGAGTGAGATTGTTCTAATCACAGAATGGACTTGAAGGAATGAACTGATAGAAACAGAATGATTAAAAGAACAATATGAAGCAGTCTTCTTAGGCATGTGTATCATTATCAGACATGCCTGGGACAGAGAAATCACAAGGAGACTAAGGAAAAGACACAATGAAATGCAAAAACAAAAACAAAAACAAATAGTGTGGGTATATGAATGGGGAAAAGGAAGATTCTGGATTTGGGGAAAATCAAGAAAGAATTAGATTCAGAAATGAGAAGTCCTGGGGGAAAAAAAAAAGGAAAATTCATAAAATTTCCCCATTCATTTCTGAGGGAAGTTTTGAAAACCAAAAAAGAATGGATTATCTTTTTAAGTGAATGAAATTTATGATCTAAGTTATTTGCATAATGCTGCCCAGTGTTTGCTCTCCAAAAATTACTCCTAAAAACTATATAATAGGGACATTTGCATGAAAAATTATTTAGAGGAACGTCTGCAACTAAATCAGGGAGTGCGTTTTTGGCAGATAAAACCAACTGGTTTTGAAATTTAAGAATATCTTCATTCTCAAGTATCGGAGAAGATAAAAAATGAAAAATTTAAGTTCAAAATGGAAAGAATTTTACAGTTAGCTAATTCATACTAATCCCTTTTGTGGATCCAAGTGTCAAAGGTATAGATAGTGGCTTATATGTGTTTGTGGAATGAATGAAGGAAAGAATGAATAAATGAGTAAAAAACACGATGAAAGAAAGAAGGGGAAGAGGAAAGAAGGAAGGAAGAAGGAAAGAGTATTGATAATACTATCAGAATTCAGGGCATCAGTGCCCTTCGAATTCTTTCAGGAGTTTCCCTGCTAAATTGGGGCAGTAGAGATGACTTACAAATGAAACACTTGCAGACTCTTACTTTACCCTTCTTTTATTCTCTAATTTCTGGAGCTCATGAAAAAATTTGGTCATATATTTGCAAACATATATGCAAATATATGAAATTGATAGTGCTGATGACATCAGATACCATCCCTTCCTCTACTCCTCTTTTTATCAGAATTCCTTGAGAAACCTATTTGATGTGTTCTCCTCTCCTCCATTCACAACTGTACCTTCTCCAGGTCCTCTTCTCCTCTTCTCCCACTCTAGCCAAGCACTCCCCCTGATCACCCCACCAAGCCACCAGTGGCCAAGTTTCAACCCTCATCTCTTTGATCTGTCAGCAGCAGTGACATCCAGTTGATCAGCCCCTTCTAAAAATACTCTCTTCTTCTGCCTCTCAGAAGTCCACACTTACTGGGGTTCTTCCTCACCTAGCTACTCCTCCTGAGACTCCTTTGCTGATTCTTCCTTATTTCCTTCATCTCTGGAAGTGCCCCTGGACTTAGTCCTTAGACTTCTTTTTGTATCAATATTTGTTTCTACCTATATGTTGACTCCCAAATTTTCATCTAACTGTCCTTAGAGAGTGTTAAAAATGAAAAAGATGGGGCACCTGGGTGGCTCAGTCAGTTAAGTGTCTGATTTCGGCTCAGGTCATGATCTCATGGTTCGTGAGTTCAAACCCCGTGTCCAGCTCTGTGCTGACAGCTCAGGGCCTGAAGCCTGCTCTAGATTCTGTCCCCTTCTCTCTCTGCCCCTCCCTCTCCCACCTCATGCTCTTTCTCTCTCTCAAAAATAAACATTTTAAAAAAATGAAAAAGTTGCACATGCTGTAGTAGATAGAATAGTGCCCCCCCCCCCCAAGATGTCCATGTCCTAATCCTTGGAACCTACAAATATATTACTGCTGTGGACAATTGTATCTCCCCAAACACACACAAAAAATCCTAATTCCCAATATGGCTGCATTTGGAGATAAGGCCTAAAATAAGGTAATTAATGTTAAATAAAGTCATGATGGGGACTCCTGATCTGATAGGACTAGGTACTCACCTTTATAAGAGGAGACATCAGAGAGCTCTCTCTCTTAGCCATGTGAGGACACAACAAGAAGGCAGCTATCTGCATGATGGGATGAGAACTCTTACAGGAACCAAATTGACCAGCCCCTCACTCTTGGACTTCCCAACCTCTAGAACTTTGAAAAAATAAATTTCTATTGTTAAAGTCACCCAGTCGCTGGTGTTTTGTTATAGCAGCCCAACCAGATTGATACAACTACCTTACATGGTGAAAGGGACTTTACAGATGTAATGAAGAATCTTGAGATGGGTAAATGGTCCTAGATTATACAAATGGGTGCAATGGAATCACAAAGTACCTTCTCTGGGGAAGCAGGAGGGTCGGAGTCAGAAAGATGGGACGGTAGAAGCAGAGATCTGAGAGAGATCTGTAGATGCTATAGTGCTGGCTTTCAAGATGGAGGAAGGGGTCATGAGTGAAGGAATGCAGGTGGCCTCTTGAAGCTGCGAAAGACAAGGAAATGGATTATCTCCTAAAGCATCCAGAAGGAACACAGCTCCGCCAACATCTTGATTTTAGCCCACGGAAGACCCATTTCAAACTTTTCATTTCCAGAATTGTAAGATAATACATTCGTGTTATTTTAAGCCACTGAGCTTATGGCAATTTGTTATAGCAACAACAGGAAAAACTAATAATATGCCAGAATTTTTTGAAGTGAAGTATACTGATTGCTGAAACTTTCTTCAATACGCATCAAAAATATAAGATGGTTTGGGGTGCCTGGGTGGTTCAGTTGGTTAAGCATCCAACTCTTGATCTCAGCTCAGGTCATGATCTCACGGTTTGTTAAGTTTGAGCCCCATGTTGGGCTCTGCACTGGGTTCATGAGTTCAAGCCCCACGTCAGGCTCTGCACTGATAGAACAGAGCCTGCTTGGGATTCTGTCTCTCCCTCTCTCTGCCCCTTCCCTGCTTGCACTGTCTCTTATTTTCTCAAAATAAATAAAGTTAAAAAAAAGATACACACACACACACACACACACACACAACATATATATGTGTTGTGTGTGTGTGTGTGTGTGTGTGTGTGTATAAAAGGTTTACGGGACCGATAGAGGGGTAGATAGGTACTTAGATGTATGATGAAGCACACATAGCAAAGTGCTAATGGTAGAATCTAAGTGATGGGTACATGGGTGCTAACTTAAAATTCTTTCAACTCTTCTGCATGTCTGAAATTCAAAATATTTAAAATGTTGGGGAAAAGCAAAAAATTAGGTAAATATTGTAATTTTTCCAAAATTTGTTATTTGGCTTCCAGAAAAGAAAAACATGTGTCTTCTTGCCTCTTCCCTCACAAAGGCTTGGAATTTCTCTGAAAGTTTTGTTTCAACCTATTACATTGCCTCGTCCCCCTGGTGACTAAGCGCATGTATTTTAGAAAGGGCTGGAACACAGCAAAGGTCATTAGACCCTGTGGAGACTGAAGACTTAACCTTGACATCAACAGCAACATGCAGTAATCAACTGGGTTAACTAGCCTAAGGAAAAAGAGCATGTAACCACAGGGGATGCTAATACGTGGGCTTGCAACTGAAATGGCTCAGTAGCTTCTCAAGCCTGAACTGTGAGGTGCTCTGATAATTGCTAACTATCCTTACTTCAAGGGGAAAAAGCTAGGAAAAAATCTATGTTACTTTCCGGAACCGTGCCCCACTCTTGTCTTTATAAGAAAATTGTTGTTTTCCTAGGAAATACTATTGGGCAGTGAAAACAACAGACAGTATCTACAGGCCTTTCTGTCCATTAGGAAGTGAGATTAAGAGAAAATCTTTGGATGTGACCATTTGCGTCCAAAGTTTGACATTTGTATATCTCAGAAGCCATAGCATGGAGGATGTGGGGAGAGTTGGTTTCTTTGGGATGTTTTCTGATAGATATGGGAGAGAGGGGGTATTATTTTAATATACTAGCTACTCCGAGGCGCCTGGGTGGCTCAGTCGGTTAAGTGTCACACTTTGGCTTAGGTCACGATCTCATGGTTTGTGGGTTTGAGCCCTGTGTTGCACTCTGCACTGTCAGCTTGGGATTCTCTCTTCCCCTCTCTCTCCCTGCCCCTCCCCTGCTCATGCTCTCTCTCTCAAAACTAAACATTCAAATATATATGTGTGTGTGTGTGTGTGTGTGTATGTATATACCTATATACTAACTGCTGTTTTCCATACCCAGTAGTGACTTTCTTCTCACCCTACACCTTCCCCTATCCTCACTGCATGGTGAGGGCAGGCTGAGGCCTGTGGGTTTCTGCCTCAGATGGTGACTGCAAAGAATCTGAAGTCTGATTCTATGCCTTTTGAGGTTCTAAGCAGGCCTTTGAAACTCATGACAAAATAACAAGGTTTTCCTTTACAAAAGCTGTGCTTTTTGAGAGAGGGCACAGTTTTGAGTTACAAAATCTTGGTTAGAGCATCAAAAACAAAGCTCTGAAGCAATCAGGGTATATAATGTACACCAACACCATCTTGCCAGGAGTTGAGACAAAGGCCAGACCTCTTTCTTTGGGTGAGATTAATTTTTCCCTACACACTAAACCTTTCTGTACCTCAGTTTTCTCATTATGAAATGGAATTTAAAATGCTGACCTTAAAAAAAATAATAATAAAAATAATAAAAAAATTAAAAAAATAAAATGCTGGCCTTGGGGCACCTGGGTGGCTCAGTCGGTTAAGGATCCGACTTCAGCTCAGGTCATGATCTCGCAGTCCATGAGTTCAAGCCCGGCGTCGGGCTCTGTGCTGACAGCTCAGAGCCTGGAGCTTGTTTCAGATTCTGTGTCTCCCTCTCTCTCTGACCCTACCCCGTTCATGCTCTGTCTCTCTCTGTCTCAAAAATAAATAAATGTTAAAAAAAAATTAAAATGCTGGCCTTGCTGCCTTGTCAGGGTTAAGGGATATAACATAGGCGATGTTCCTAGCACAGTGTCTGACATATACTGGCACTCCCCTTCTTTTCCTTCTTCATTCTCTTGCCTGATCAAGTCATTCCTGAGAGAAAGAAAAGCAGAGTCTGTCTTGGGTATGTGGACTTTAAAAATAAAATTGTCAGCTATCTTACCAGCAAAAAAAAAAAAAAAAAAAGAAAGAAAGAAAGAAAGAAGAAAAGAAAAAGTAAAGAAAAGAAAAGAAAAGAAAAGAAAAGAAAAGAAAAGAAAAGAAAAAAGAAAAGGTTTATTCAGGAATAACAGACGAATTGTAATTCGGGACAAATGATCTACAGCAAAACCATTGGCAGGTGGAGAACAAAGCAAAGGAACAGGCTTTTTTAGAGAAGGGGGGGGGGGTGGGGGCGTTGGGAGGGGCTGTTACAAACAAAAAGTCCATACAGACAAAAAGTAAACTGGGAGTTCCACGTACAGTGGCTTCTTTGGCTGGTTGGGACAGTTTCTGGTTGGCTGGGCTGTTGTTGGGCAAGGAGGAAATCTTTCTTCCTCCCCAGACCGGCTGGTAAAGTAGTTGCTAAAGTAGTATGGACTTGCAAAGTACTTCTTTTCCCTGGTGGGTGTGCAAGTGACAAGGAGTGGCAGGGCATCAGAGCTCCCCCTTCTGGCCTCCATTGGGAGATGACTGTCTTTGGTTTGAAACCTAGCTCTCCAACCTAGTGCACCTGTGACTGAGCAAGTGCCTTAAGCTTTCTCTTTTTTTATTCACCTGTATAATGGAGATCATTGCACACCTGCCCCCTGACGGAGTGAGAAAATACATAGGAAGTGCTTTATATATTTATTCCTCCAACAAATCTCTTAATAAATGAATGTTGTTCCAATCTGTTTTGCTCCCCCTTACTTTGTTCTCACCCCCTTCCCTTGCAGGCACTGCCAGCCAGGGCCCACTACTGCCACAGTTCTATCCCCCCCACCTTCTGTCCAGACTCCCTCCCTTCTCCTTCTGGCTCCCAGTATGCCCCAAGGAAAGGAGGGGGCTGGAACAAGAGCCAGGGTGAAAAGGAGGGCAGCCTGATTTCAAACTCAACCATTTCAATTTGCCGCTTGTCTTCTGCAGAGAGCGGAGGGCTTTCCCTTTAGATCCCACAGAGCGTGATTTTCACCTCCCCTGCGCCCCATCTGATCCAGTCATCACACTTGCCCCGTTGTCGATGTCGGCTGCCACTGAGCAGCTCGAGGACCTCCCAGGCCCTTTGTTTACTCCTATTCCCAGCCTGCTCACTTTACGCAGGAGCTGACAGGAATGAAGAGTTCCCCTCTCCTTTGTCCATAATGGTCCAGCCAGAGACTGAAGATTTTGGCCTGGTTTTGTTCCGATGATCCATAATGCACTCTTTCTGCTAAAATATTGTATAGTGACAAAGCCCATCTCTGGAAAGTCAAAGCAAAGATTTTAATAGGCAAAGGATAACCCACTCCCTGTGTTACAGGCCTAAATTTGGCAAGCACAAGCTGAGGGACCTCAGACAGCTTGACCCGTGTGGGCTTGAGTTAGACCTGCAGGAAATGTTCTCAGGTTTCCCCAGAGCATACATTCCAGGAGTCTAGAGGTAGGCATGGATTTCTGTAATCTTCAGACCCAGGCTCCCATGAGTGATTTGGGGCCAAGTCAGGACTGCAACCTAATACCAAAGATGTTCATTCCAGAGCCTCTTGAGTCTATGCAGCCAGTGGCTCTGGGAGAAACCAGTTATAATCAGTCAGTCAGGAGTTTCTAATAGCAAGAATATTAAGAATATTTAGTAACATATGCCAGCCACTGAGGTAAGATTTATACCCATTAACCCTTTAATGAGCCATAAGAGCCCTAGAAAGTACCATTACAGAGGAGGAAACAGAGATCCTTATTCCATATGGATGCATGTACAACTTTTCCTCAGCCCCAGCTAGGTAGGGGGCTTGCTTTTTAAATCCATCTGGTAGCATCCAGCTACATTTTGTACCATATATAAATGCTTGGGAATTACTGATTTATTATATTAGCACTCTGCTATTTTAATATAGGAAGGGATGGTGTGTGCATGTGTGTGTGTGTGTGTGTGTGTGTGTGTGTGTGTGTGTGTGTATTAGAAGTATACTGTCCCTGTTCTTAATTATCCACACCTAAGAAATGACCAATTGGCTAACCTACGTGCCTATAAACCAAGTATCTGATATAGACTGATAATGCCTTATGCCAAAATAGACAAATTGAGTAATCTGAAATTCTAATATCTATGAACTATAGACATGCTTATTTTATAGTTTGTTCCCTAAAATTACACACATTTTTTATTACAATAATTATAATAATAGCTAACATTTCTGAGCACTTTCAGACCCTCAGCCCAACACATACATGCTACTTCATTCCCTCCCACAGCCACCCACAGGGCAGAGACTACCAGGGCTCTCAACTGTAGAGGAGGAAGGAAGGCCCAGAGAGATTAGACAGCTTGCTGAGGTCACACAGCTAGGAAATAACAGACCAAGGTTAGACTCCAGGGTTTGCCTCTAGAAACCATGCCATTAACCACAAGGCATGCTGGGGGAAAGTGGCTGACATACAAAAAAAGATTTAAAAATAAAGAGTATTAAGGGCAGACAGAGTAAAAGGAGGAAGTCCGTGAACTAACAGGGTCTGGTCTTTCCAGGAGAAATCCTTCCTTGGTTCCCCTGCAGAATGAAAGCCTCAAGCCACAGGGAAGCAAAAGCGTGAAAAGGGCCAGGGAGACTTATTCAGAAACTTTGCGGGGTTGGGGGTGGGCAGCTTTGTGTTTCACCTCAACACTTTTCCTTTCTTCAAATTCAGTTCATCTTTCCTGAACCCATATCATTCTGTTCCAACAATGCCCTTTCTCCCTGTTTCAAAAACCATCATCTGGCCTGTGGATGATTTTTATTGACACCCTCTTCTCTTTGAGACTCCTGACTAACAGGAATGCATATTAGGAATTTATAAACTTTCCTTCAAAGACACCACAGGAACAGTATACAATTTTTCACACACTGCTTTGTGCCCTTCCAAGAAAAAACTAAGTTTACAATGGAATATAGTGAGTTAAAGGTCTTAAGTGATAGCAATTGATTTTCTGTGAAGTCTTTTCTTAGAATGCCTCTTAGAGACCAGCAGGGGTCTCGTCCCCTCCTCCCCCCAACTTCCCAGGGGTTCTCAGAATCATTCTTCCCTCTTATCTTGCAAGTCTGAGCTGGGGTAGAGGTGTCAAGCCACACAGGAGAGCTGTGGGGGTGCAACCCCAACCTTCATTGTCTATTCAGGGACACAGTGAGCTGCTCTCTAGGAGTTGCCTGAAACCAGCTCTTCTGTCACATACCAGGAGCATTTAGTCAGACAATGTGGACATCGGACACCGTTACCACTTTAAATCTGGTCATTGTGGGGGAAACGACCAATCGAAAATCTTGAAATATGGCTTCAGTGTTAGGACAGGTTTCAGAACCTCCTGCTACAGTGGGGAAGCCTCCCAGAGGATACAGTCCATGTCACTAATGATTTCTGGATCCTCTTCTTCACAGTGGAAGAAACAATGCGGAGGGGCAGCTGGGTGTCTCAGACAGTTAAGCGTCCAACTTTGGCTCAGGTCATTATCTCATGGTTTGTGAGTTTGAGCCCTGTGCTGGGCTTTCTCCTGTCAGCACAGAGCCCAATTTGGATCCTCTGTCCCACCTTCTCTCTGTCCCTCACCCTCTTACACTTTATCTCTCTCAAAAATAAAGATTAAAAAGGAAAAAACAAAAAACAGAAACTACTTTCTTCCTAAGAAAAGCCATTTGTTTTTAAAAGTTTTAAGCCTAAGGGATGTACTTTACAGAAGCGTTGTCAAATAGAAATATAATGCAGATCGCATTTGTAATTTTAACTTTTCTAGTAGTCATGTTAAAAAAAGGTAAAAAGAAACAGGTGAATAACAGGTGCCTAGTTTAAATAATGTATTTCATTTAACCCAATGTAGCCAAAACATAATTTCAACATGTAATCAATATTTTACTTTTTTAATTTTTTTATGTGATTTTTGAGAGAAAGAGCGTGAGTGGGAAAAGGGCAGAAAGAGAAGGAGACACAAAATCCAAAGCAGGCTCCAGACCCTGAGCTGTTAGCACACAGCCTGATGCGAGGAGCGAACCCACAAACCATGAGATCATGACCTGAGCTGAAGTCAGATGTTTAATCAACTGAGCCACCCTGGTGTCCTTGTAATCACTATTTTAAAGTTTACTAATGAGCTATTCTTCATTCTTTTTTTTTCACATCAAATCTCTGAACTCAGATGTGTATTTTATAAGTACAGCACAAATCAATTTGGACTAGTCACATTTGAAGTGCTCTGAGGAACATGTGACTCACGGCTATTGTTCTCAACAAGGCAGGAATAGATGTTGCTTAATGTCAGTATATGTATACAGTGCTTTGTGCAGACCTTGACAGTAAAATTCAGGATTCACATAAAAACAGCACATAACTATTATTATTTCCACTTACTCTCACGCAAATTGCAAACACCTTGGAGGAAAGGATTCCACTCATAGCCAGACATGCAGTATTTCCATGTTTATGAATGATTTTGATAATTTAGTGGATAATTAGATTTACCTTTTATATGGTTTCTTTAAATACTCTGTCAAATTTTATATTACTCTAGTTCCAAACATTTTATTTTTGGAGGGATCTCCATATTCTTATATACAACCATCTGTCCAACCTCACTACTTAAGCCATCTCCAACCCAACATGTCCAAAACTGATATTTTTTTTTTTTTTTTTTTTTTTTTTTTTTGTAGAGAGAGAGCAGAGGAGAGGGGCAGAGGGAATGAGAGAGACAATTTTAAGCAGGCTCTATACTCAGCACAGAGCCTGATGTGGGGCTCAAATTCACAAACCGTGAGATCATGACCTGAGCCAAAATCAAGAGTTGGATGCTCAGCCAACTGAGCCGCCCAGGTGCCCCCAAGACTGAATGTTTTATTCATCTCCTCCGCCCCACCAAGAAAGAAAAAACTTGCTCTACAGTCTTCTGCATCTCAGTTGATGGCAATTCCATCCTTGAAGTTGCTCAGTCCAAAAATTTTAATCATCTTGATTCCTGTATTTCTCCTACACCACACATCCAATCTGTCAACACATCTTGTCAGCTCTATTCAGAATCTGCCACTTCTCACCAGCATTCCTTTTACCACCCTGGTCCAAGTTACCACTATCTCAACTCAGGATCCAGAAGACTCTAAAACCCAAGTCAGACCAGTCTGTCTTGCTCAAAAAACCATCTGATGACTCCCTATTTCACACTGAGTAAAAACCAAAGAGCTAACAGTGCCTTATAAAACTGGATATGACCTGCCCCATCTCCCCCATTTCCTCTCAGGCATCATCTCCTTCACTCTCCTCACTCACTCTGCTCTAGGCACACTGGCCTTTGCAGTTCCTTGGTCTTGATTGAGCCTGGCATGTCCTTGTTTAAGGACCCATGCCTTTGAGAACTCTTCCTCCAGGTAGCCACACTAGGTAGTCTCACTCCTTCACCTTTTTCCAGACTTGCTCAATCTCCCTTTCTCTCAATCAGAGGTGCCTCCTTTGATCAATCTATTCAATCCTACCTCCTCTTTCCAGTCTGTTTCCCACCTCCACATTCTTGATCCTACTTATCTAGATCTACTTTTCCCCCCATAGCCCTGGAACACTCTTCCCTCAGATAGCTAAATGGCTCACTCATTCCCTTACCTGACACATGGCAAATGGGAGGCACTCAAAATATATTTGATGAATAAATGAATGAATTTCTTTATTTTATGAAAAATAAAGTACAACAATAAAATTTTCAAGAACTTAAAAGTATGTACTCCAATGTTAATAGTGTGCTATCAACAATAGCCAAATCATGGAAAGAGCCCAAATGTCCATCAACTGATGAATGGATAAAGAAGATGTGGTATATATACACAATGGAATACTACTCAGCATTTAAAAAGAATGAAATCTTGCCATTTGCAATAATGCAGATGGAAATGGAGGGTATTATGCTAAGTGAAATAAATCAGTCAGAGAAAGACAGATAGCATATGATTTCACTCATGTGGAATTTGAGAAACTTACCAGGAGACCATAGGAGAAGGGAAGGAAAAATAAGATCTAAACAGAGAGGGAGGCAAACCATAAGAGACTCTTGGATACTGAAAACAAACTGAGGGTTGACGGGGGGTGGAGGAGAGGGGAAAGTGGGTGATGGGGATTGAGGAGGGCACTTGTTGGGATGAGAACTGGATGATATATGTAAGTGATGAATCATGGAAATCTACTCCTGAAGCCAAGACTACACTCTCTGTTAGCTACTTGACAATAAACTAAAAAAAAAAAAAAAAAAAGATTTAAAAAAAAAAAAAAGAACTTAAAAATATTTGTTGGACATTCCTTCTCAGACCCTCCAAAGGCAATTTATGGGCAATTTTGTTCAGCATTTAGTAGTTTTATTACAACAAAATGAAAGACCAGTTCTTCACAAATTTATGACTGATAAAATTTCTCTTCTTTATCTTCCCACTTTGTCTTTGAACACTGTGTCCCCATCTCTCACTTTCTCTCCTATGTTTACTGACCACAAGCTTAAGCCAGTTAGGATGAACACAATAGTAGAGTAATGGAAATGTCCCAGTGTTCATTGTAATGAAGTAATGTTCATTGTCCAGTGTGGTAGCCATTAGCCACATGTGGTTACTGAGCACTTGAAATGAGGCTAACACAATTGAGGAACTGAATTTTTAATTTAATCCGATTGGTTTAAATTTAAATAGCTACACATAGCTAGTGAAAGTGTAGCTTCATCCTTGAAGAACATTTATAAGGTCTTTAAGGAAAAATATGTCTTCCTAACACAGTGCCCTTACAAATACCTCATTTGTCATCATATGAATTAAGAAGAAAACCAGTTAGTATTCCCTTCTTATTCAGAACTGGGTACAGCACTGTAGAAAGAAGTGACTTCTTGAGAGTCAAATTTTAGGTGACATGCAAAGTTTTATTTTTTTATTTTTGTTTTTTAACACTTTTTTATTGTTGAGAGACAGAACAAGACAGAGCACAGCAGGGGAGGGGCAGACAGAGAGGGAGACACAGAATTCAAAGCAGGCTCCAGGCTCTGAGTTGTCAGCACAGAGCCTGATGTGGGGCTCAAACTCACGAACCACAAGATCATGACTTGAGCCAAAGTCAGACGCTTAACCGACTGAGCCACCCCGGTGCCCCAATATGCAAAGTTTTAAGTTAAACCAGAGATGGCCCAGTTTGGGGGAAAAGGAGACTGGAATGAAGACACAGATTTCCTCCTATCTCTTTTCCATTTTCACTGCCAAGAACAGAAGTGATGATAACCATTTCCATTCCTGAAGCACTGTGCAAGCACTTTTTTTTCATCAATAATCTATTTTTGATGAATTTTTAATTAAGATTTTTATTTTAATTCTAGTATAGTCAACATACAGTTTTATATTAGTTTCAGGTGTAAAATTTAGTTAAACAATTCTATACATTACTCAGTGTTTATCATGTAAGTACTCTTAATCCCCTTCACCTACTTCATCCATCCCTCCATCCACCTCTCCCATAACCATCAGTTTGTTTTGTATAGTTAAGAGTATGCTTCTTATATTGCCTCTTTTTTTCCTTTGCTCATTTGTTTTGTTTCTTAAATTTCACATATGAGTGAAAGCATATGGTATTTGTCTTTCTCTGACTGACTTATTTCACTTAGCATTATACTCTCTAGCTCCATCCACGTTGTTGCAAATAGCAAGATTTCATTCCTTTCTAAAAAATGTTTATTTATATATTTTGAGATGGAGAGAGAGAGAGCATGCGAACAGGGGGAAGGGTGGAGAGGGAGGGAGAGAGAGAATCCCAAGCAGGCTCCTCACTGTCAGCACAGAGCCTGACATGGGGCTCGTCCCATGAACCGTGAGATCATAACCTGAGCCAAAATCAAGAGTGGGACGCTTAACCAACTGAGACACCCAGGCTCCCCAAGATTTCATTTCTTTTTATGGCTTAATTGTATATATACCACTTCTCCTTTCTTCATTCATCTATCGATGAACACTTAGGTTGCTTCTATAATTTGGCTATTATAAATAATGCTGTTGTAAACATAGGTGTCCATAATTCCTTTGAATTAGTGTTCTTATGTTTTGGGGATAAATATGTAGTAGTGCCATTACTGGATCATAGGATAATTCTATTTTTAACTTTTTGAGGAACCTCCATACTGTTTTCCACAATGGCTGCACCAGTTTGCATTCCCACCAGCAGTGCACAAGGGTTCCTTTTTCTCCACATCCTCAGCAACACTTGTTTCTTGTGTTTTTTTTTTAATTTTTTTTTAACGTTTATTTATTTTTGAGACAGAGAGAGAGACAGAGCATGAACGGGGGAGGGGCAGAGAGAGAGGGAGACACAGAATCGGAAGCAGGCTCCAGGCTCCGAGCCATCAGCCCAGAGCCTGACGCAGGGCTCGAACTCACAGACCGCGAGATCGTGACCTGAGCTGAAAGTCGGACGCTTAACCGACTGAGCCACCCAGGTGCCCCTTGTGTTTTTTATTTTAGCCATTCTGACAGGTGTGAGATATCTTTTTCAGTTTTGATTTGCATTTCCCTGATGATGAGTGATGTTGAGCATCTTTTCATGTGTCTGTTGGCCATCTGTATGTCTTTTTTGGAAAAACGTCTGTTCATATCTTCTGCCCATTTTTAATGGGATTATTATTTTTTTTTTAGGTATTGAGTTATATCAGTTCTTATATATTTAGGATACTAAGCCTTTATTGGATATGTCATTCGCAAAGGTTGCATTTTAGTTTTGTTGTTTCCTTCACTGTGCACAAGCTTTTATTTTATGTAGTCCCAATAGTTTATTTCTGCTTTTATTTCCCTTGACTCAGGAGACCTACCTAGAAAAATACTGCTGTGGCCAAGGTCAGAGAAATTATTGTCTGTTCTTTTCTTGGATTTTTACGGTTTCAGGTCTCACATTTAGGTCTTTAATCCATTTTGAATTTATTTTTGTGTATGATGTAAGAAAGTGGCCCAGTTTCATTATTTTGCATGTAGCTGTCCAGTATACCCAACACTATTTGTTGAAGAGACTGTCTTTTTTCTATTGAATATTCTTTCCTCCTTTGTTGAAGATTAATTGCCCAAATAATTGTGGGTTTATTTCTGGGTTTTCTATTCTGTTCTGTTGATCTATAATATCTGTTTTTGTGCCAGTACCATACCGTTTTGATTACTACAGCTTTGTAATATAACTTGAAGTCTGGAATTGTAATACCTCCAGCTTTGTTTTTCTTTTTCAAAATTGCTTTGGCTATTTGGGGTCTTTTGTAGTTCCATACAAATTTCATGTTTTATGATTGTTCTAGTTCTGTGAAAAATGCTGTTGGCATTTTCATAGGAAATGCATTAAATGTGTGTAGATTGCTTTGGGTAACATAGACCTTTTAACAATGTTTTTTCTTCCAATCCATGAGCATGGAATGTCCCTCCATTTCTTTGTGTCATCTTTAATTTCTTTCATTCATCTTTTAGTTTTCAGAGTACAGGTCCTTTCATCTTCTTCATTAAGTTTATTTCTAGGTATTTTATTACTTTTGGTGCAATTGTATGTAAATGGCATTGTTTTCTTAATTTCTCTTTCTGTTGCTTCATATTAGTGTATAGAAAAGCAACAGATTTATGTACATTGATTTGTACCCTGTGACTTTATTGAATTTATTTATCAGTTTTAGTTTTTGGTGGAGTTTTTAGAATTTGTGTATATAGTATACCATCTGCAAACAGTGAAAGTTTTACTTCTTTACCAATTAGGATGATTTTTATTTCTTTTTATTGTCTGATTGCTGTGGCTAGGACTTCCAGTACTATGTTGAATAAAAGTGGTGACAGTGGACATCCGTGTCTTGTTCCTGATCTTAGGGGAAAAGCTCTCAGTTTTTCCCCACTGGGTATGATGTTTTCTGTGGGTGTTTCATATAAGGACTTCATTATGTTGAGGTATTTTCCCTCTAAACCTACTTTATTGAGGGTTTTTATCATGAGTGGATGTTGTTCTTTGTCAAATGCTTTTTCTGCATTTATTGAAATGATCATATGGTTTTTATCCTTTCTCTTATTGAAGTGATGTATACCACTGGTTGATTTGCTAATATTGAACCACCCATGCATGTTTGGAATAAATCCTACTTGATCGTGGTGAATGATTTTTTTAATGTATTGCTGGATTTGGTTTGCTAGTATTTTGCTGAGGATTTTTGCATCTATCAAAGATATTGGCCTGTAA
This sequence comes from Panthera onca, assembly GCF_046562875.1. NCBI lineage: Eukaryota > Metazoa > Chordata > Mammalia > Carnivora > Felidae > Panthera > Panthera onca. The sequence continues at coordinate 133,910,319 of NC_138347.1, read as the reverse complement.
TCATCTCTCTCTCTCTCTCTCTCTCTCTCTCTCTCTCTCTCTCTCCTTGTGTTGTCTTTATCTGGTTTAGGTATCAGGGTAATGCTGGCCTCAGAATGAACTTGGAGGTTTTCCTTCCTCATCTATTTTTTGGAATAGTTTGAGAAGAACAGGTATTAACTCTTCTTTAAATGTTTGGTAGAATTCACCTGTGAAGCTGTCTGGTACTGAACTTTTGTTTGTTGGGAGTTTTTTGATTACTGATTCAATTTCATTGCTAATAATCAGTCTGTTCAAATTTTCTATTTATTCCTGCTTCAGTTTTGGTGAGTTATATGTTTCTAGGAATTTATTTCTTCTAGGTTGTCCAATTTGTTGGCATATAATTTTTCATAATATTCTCTTACAATTGTTTGTATTTCTGTGGTGTTGTTATTTCTCCTCTTTCTTTGAGTCCTCTCTCTCTTTTTTCTTTTCTTTTTTTTTCCTCTTCTTTCTTTCTTTCTTTCTTTCTTATGAGTCTGGCTAGAGGTTTATTAATTTTGTTGATCTTTTCTATTGTTTTTTTAGTTTCTATATCATTTATTTCTGCTCTAATCTTTATTAGTCCCTTTCTTCTGCTGGTTTGGGTTTTATTTGTTCTTCTTTTTCTCACTCCTTTAGGTATAAGGTTAAGTTGTATGAGATTTCTTTTTGCTTCTTGGGGTGGACCTGTACTGCTATAAACTGCACTCTTAGAACCATTTTTGCTGCATCCCAAAGATTTTGGACCATTGTATTTTCATTTTCATTTGCTTCCATGTAATTTTTTATTTCTTCTTTGATTTACTGGCTGACCCATTCATTGTTTAGTAGCATGTTATTTAACCTCCATGTATTTGTGCTCTTTCCAGATTTTTTCTTGTGGTTAATTTCTAGTTTCATAGCATCATGGTCAGAAAAGATGCATGGCATGGCTTTGATATTTTTGAATTTGTTGAGACTTGTTTTGTGGCCTAATATGTGATTTATTCTGGAAATGTTTCATGTACATACTTGAAAACAAATACATATTTTGCTGTTTTAGGGTGGAATGTTCTGAATATATCTGTTAAATCCATCTGGTCCAGTGTGTCATTCAAAGCCACTGTCTCCTTGTTGATTTTCTATTTGGATGATCTGTCCATTGATGTAAGTGGGTGTTAAAGTCCCCTACTATTACTGTATTATTATCAATTAGTTCCTTTATATTTGCTATTAACTGTTTAATGTATTTGGTTGCTTTCATGTTGGGTGCATAAATATTTATAATTGTCATATCTTCTTGTTGGATTGTCCCTTTTAATATTATATAGTGTCCTTCTTTGTTTTTTGTTACAAACTTTGTTTTAAAGTCTATTTTCTCTGATATAGATATTGCTACTCTGGCTTTCTTTTGACATCCATTTACATGATAAATGTTTCTCCATCCCCTCACTTTCAATGTGCAGGCATCTTTAGGTCTGATATGAGTAGGCAGCATATTGATGAATTTTGTTTTTTTATCCACTCTGTCATCTTGTGTCTTTTGATTGGAGCATTTAGTCCATTTATATTCAAAGTAATCATTGATAGATGTGTACCTATTGCCATTTTGTTATTTATTTTGTCGTTGTTTTTGTAGTTTTTCTCTGATCCTTTCTTCTCTTGCTCTCTTTCATGGTTTACTGACTTTCTTTAGTGGTATACTTGGATTCTTTTCTTTTTATTCTTTGCATATCTATTACTGGTTTGTGTTTTAATCAATAATCTTATCAAATTTTCACATAGTCCTGTGAGGCTGTTTAAACTGTTAACATTCCATTCAACACAGAGAGAGATGAGCCTGTGAAAGCACAACTTCCTCCACACAGCCAGCCTGGAATACTGAGTCTGTCTGATCCGGAGCTTTAGCCCTATGCTGTGCTATCTTTCACCCTCCTCTCTCAGCTCAGAGACTCCAAATATCTTTAAAATAAACTGAAATAAATTGAGAGCATCTCTATCATTTTTGCTTCTTCTACAGAAAAGACTAAGTACTCAGAGATTGGGAATAAAGCTTATGAGAAGTTACTTATCAATGTTTTAGTTTATTTTAAAAAAAATAGTGAATTCAGGGGAATCGAATCAAATCAAATCAAATCAAATCAAATCAAATCAAATCAAATCGTCTTTTAGACTATTTGGTTCTAGTCTTGCAAGACAAACAGTTCTGTTCTCTTGTTTTCCTTGTCTCATTATGGTTCTATGAGGGACCTACAGTTCTTATCTAAGAACTCGTTTTTATCCATCTCTTTGTAAAGATGTGAAAATAATAATTCACCCATAGTTACAAGCCAGGAAGAATGTCCCACCCTCAAGTGTTCCCACCCTTGCTATGGGCTTTGCTTCTCCACCCAGCAGGGGAGCCCCAGCATTTTATAATTACACGTTAATGAAGAACAGAATCCCTCCTTGTTTTATTTTGCATTTCATTTCCAGAATAATTTGATGTGTGTGTGGAGAAGGGCGGGTGTGAGGAAATGTAAACAGTGCTCATTTATTAAGGCTTTAATTTAGACCAGATCTCCCACTAATCCAATTCTGAGCAGCACAGTTTATACCAGTGAGCAGTAAACACTAATAAAGATCAGCTGCAGGAATGGGAGGGCCAAAAATTCTGCTGGGTATGCCTGCTAGTGAAAAAAAACAAGTCCCAAACTCTAATACATTCACAATTTGCTATTTAATTTTGACTTATATATGGAAACAATTTTGGTTTTGAACTGTCTAGTTCTATGAGGTATGTTCTTTCAATAATCTCTTGACTACCTTCCCTCAGACCCCCACCTATGGCCTCATCCTTGACCTTGACACTACCAAAACCATAAACCCGCTAAAATCTTAAGTTCACTTTATGAATGTCTAGCTCCTCCCCTCTAGTATCCTAGATTATTGTTCTATCGCTGCTGTAGCAAGTTATCATAAACTCACCATCTTAAACAATATAAATTTATTACCTTGCAGTTCTGTGGTTCAGAAATCTGCCATAAATCCAACCAGGCTAAAATCAAGATATTGGCAGGACTGTGTTCCTTTCTATGGGCTCTAGATAGGATCCCTTTCCTTTTCCAGCTTTAAGAGGCCACCTGCATTCCTTGGCTCATGTCTCATTCTGCACCTTCAAAACTATCAAAGGCAAGTTGAGTCCGTGTTAAATCATATCATCCTAACCACTTTCTATAGTCATGTCCGTCCTGACTCTTCTGTCATCCTCTTCTATTTATAAGGATCCTGTGATTATATGGGGTCCACCCAGATAATCTTCCTATTTTAAGGTCATCTAATTAGCAAACTTAATTCTATCTGCAAGTTTAATTCCCCTTTGCCATGCAATTGAATATAATCACAGGTTCTAGGAATTAGGACATGGACATCTTAGGGTGGGAGGGGTAAGGGGGACATTATTCTGCCTACCACAGGTCTCAACTCCAGTAATGCTTCTACCCCCTATGACCTAAAATTCATTGTTCCTACAACTTAGAATTTTCTGTCACCTTGCTTCATAGCTTCACTTTCCTTCTTACCCAGCTGGAATTCCATGATCAATAATTGTAATCACATCTTTCATATATCTTCAACTTCCTTGTCCCCCTCTCTTGTTTTGTTGTTCTTCCTTGGCAAAACCTCAAAGAGCTGGGTTGAATCCAATTCTGCCTGCTCTGCACCTGCATCCATGCCATTAAAACAAATGGCCAGAGCAAACACACTTCCTTTTTTTTCTTTGAAAATTTTTATTTAAATTCTAGTTGGTTAACATATGGTGCAATATTGGTTTCAGGAGTAGAATTCAGTTATTCATCGCTCGTAAACAACACCCAGTGCTCATCATAACAAGTGCCCTTCTTAATAATACCCATCACCCATCTAGCCTATGCCCCACCCAACTCCCTCCATCAACCCTCAGTTTGTTATCTATCATTTAAGAGTCTCCTATGGTTTGTATCCCTCTCTCTCTTTTTTCCTCCTCCCATGTGTTCATCTGTTTAGTTTCTTAAATTCCACATATGAGTGAAATCATACGGTATTTGTCTTTCTCTGACTTATTTCACTTAGCATAACACACTCAAGCTCCATCCACATTGTTGCAGATGGCAAGATTTCATTCTTTTCATGGCTGAGTAATATTCCATTGTATATATACCCCATCTTCTTTATCTGTTCATCAGTCAGTGGACATTTGGGCTCTCTCCATAGTTTTCCTTTGTTGATAATGCTGCTATAAACATTGGGGTGCATGTACCCCAAATCTGTATTTTTGTATCCTTAGGTAAATACCTAGTAGTGCAATTGCTGGGTCATAGGTTAGTTCTATTTTTGACTTTTTGAAGAACCTCCATCCTGTTTTACAGAGTGGCTGTACAAGTTTGTAATCCCACCAACAGTGCAAGAGGGTTCCCCATTCTTTGCATCCTTGCCAACACCTGTTGTTTCTTGTGTTTTTAATTTTAGCCATTCTGACAGGCATGAGGTGGTATCTCATTGGGGTTTTGATTTTCATTTCCCTGATGATGAGTGATGCTGAGCATCTTTTCACGTGCCTGTTAGCTATCTGGATGTCTTCTTTGGGAAAGTGTCTGTTCATGTATTCTGCCCATTTCTTCACTGGATTATTTGTTTTTTGGGTGTTAGGTTTAATAAGTTCTTTACAGATTTTAGATGCTAACCCTTTATCAGATATGTTATTTGCAAATATCTTCTCCCATTTCATAGGCTGCCTTTTTGTTTTGTTGATTGTTTCCTTCACTGTGCAGAAACTTTTTATCTTGATGAGGTCCCAATAGTTCATTTTTGCTTTTGTATCCCTTGCCTCTGGCAATGTGTCTAGTAAGAAGTTGCTCCAGCAGAGGTCAAAGAGGTTGCTGCCTGTTTTCTCCTATAGAATTTTGATGGTTTCCTGTCTCACATTTAGGTGTTTCATCCATTTTGAATTTATTTTTGTGTATGATGTAAGAAAGTGGTCCAGTTTCATTCTTTTTTTTTTTTTGGAAACTCATGTTTTATTTTTATTTTTTTATTTTATTTTAGAAAGAGAGAGAGTGCACACAAGGGGAGAGGGGAAGAGAGCGGAAGGGAGGGAGATGGAGGGAAAGAGAGAGAGAGAGCAAGAGAGAGGATCTCAAGTGGGCTCCACGCTCAGCATGGAGCCAGATGTGAGGCTCCATCCCACAACCCTGGGACCATGACCTGAGCCAAAATGAAGCTGGATGCTCTACCAACTGAGCCACTCAGGTGCCCCAGTCCAGTATTATTCTTCTGCATGTTGCTGTCCAGTTTTCCCAGCACAATTTGTTGAAGAGACTGTTTTTCTTCTATTGGCTATTCCCTCCTGTTTGTCAAAGATTAGTTGACCATATAGTTGTGGGTCCCAAACACACTTCCAAGTAGGACTGTAATGTTGCCCACCAATTGTACATTTCCCTGGTCTTTTTCTTCTGCTACTCTACTACATGACAATTTCACACCTCTTTGTCCTTCAGTGTTTGGCTCCACCTCTCCCATTCACATTTTCAGCCAATGACCTTTTTCATTGAGAAAATAGAGTAACAAGAGAGACCTGCAAATTTCCTCCATCACATCAACCAAGCAATAAGCATGGGTTCCCATGTACTCTGCCTTCCCTCCTAATACTCCATGACCTCTATCCAAGGCCAGTACTTTTTCTGGTGTCTAAATTCCAGCCCCTCTACTGGATCATTCCTATTAGCACAAAAACATATATTATTTATCTTATCCTAAGAGCCAACAACAAACAAACATTCTCTGATTCCCATTGATCTTTCTATCTACCTACCACTCCATTTCTCTACTACCTTTTATAACAAAATCCCTCAGAAGAGCTACTTGTATTTGCTGACTCTTAGTCCCTTCTTTCAGTTCTCTCATAACCTTTTGCAATCAGGCTTCTGACCCCATCCACCAACCCAAACTGTTCTTGTCAAGGTCACCAAATGACCACCATGGTGGTAAAGCCAATGGTCAGTTTTCAGTCCTAATCTTACTTTATGTACTGATTGCTGCATCATCCTTGAAACACTTTCCTCCACTTGACTTTTAGGACTCTTGGTTTTCTGCTTATGTCATGGGCCACTTTTCAGTCCCCTTTACTGGCTCCTCCTGGACTCAAGTACCAGTCAGTCATTGGTCCTCAGGTCTTCTTGATCTACAGTGTCTTCTCAGTGAGCTCAACTATCTTATGACTTTAAAATCCATATGATGGGGGTGCCTAGGTGGGTCAGTCGGGTAAGTGTCCAACTTCGGCTCAGGTCATGATCTCATGGTTGGTGAATTTGAGCCCTTTGTCAGACTCTTTGCTGTCAGCTCAGATCCTGGAGCCTGATTTGGATTCTTTGTTTCCCCACCCGCCCCCCCCCCCCCACCAGCCCCTCTCTCTGCCCTTCCCTCCCCTTGTGCTCTCTTTCTTTCTCTCAAAAGTAAATAAACTTAAAAAAAATCCATATGATGATGACACTCAAATATACATATCCAAACCTAACATTTCCCCAGATCCCAGACTGCTATCCAGCCAGTTAAATATCTGCGGGGCACCTCAAAACTCAACATGTTCAAAACTGGCTATTCATCCTCTCCTCAAAACTTTATCTACCAACACCTTCCACTTTTCAGTTTAAGGGAGGTCCATTATCTTGTTGCTTAGGCTAAAAACCTTGAAATCATTCTTGACTCCTCTCTTTTTCTTATCCATATTTAATCTACCTCCAATCTTTGACTTAACTTTCAGAGTATCTCCAGACTGTGTCCATTTTTTACCAGCACCACTCCTACCATCCTGGTGCAAGCCACCATCATCTGGCCTCAATTATTATAATAACCTCCTAACCGTTCTTCCTGCTTCTACCCTTGTCCACTCCTACAGTTTATTACAACACAGCAGCCAGGATAATACTCATAAAATGTAAGTCAATTCCTGTTCCTTATATACTCAGTAGTTCTGCATTGTACTCAAAAGCTAAAATCCTTAGATGACATATGTGGCCCTGGAAGTTCTAGCCCCCACTTATTTCCCACTGTCCTCCCAACGTTCTCTCCACTCCAACCACACCAGCCACTTGGCCTGTTTTCAAACCACTAGACACGCCATGAACTCTAGGGCTTCAGATTTGCCGTTCCCTCTGCCTGGACTACTCCTTCTCCCTCTCCCTCCACCTCATATAACTATGTAATTTACTCTCTTATTAAAGTCATTTCCCCAAAGAAATCTTCCTGGTCACTCAATTAAAAATTGCATGCCCCATCATTTCCTATCCTACTTCCCTGCCCAATTTTTCTTCATAGGACTTATAGCCTTTGAAAAAACTATAAAATAAGGGCACCTGGGTGGCTCAGTGGGTTGAGCATCCAACTTCAGCTCAGCTCATGATCTCATGGTTCATGAGTTTGAGCCCTGCATTGGGCTCACTGTTGTCAGCACAAAGCCAGCTTCAGATCCTCTGTCTCCCTTTCTTTCTGCCCCTCCCCTGTGCTCTCTCTCTCAAAAATATAAACATTTTAAAAAGTTTAAAAAAAACTAGAAATATAATTATTTTGTATAATATCTGTCTTCCTTTGCTGAAATGGAAGTACTGCGAGGGCAGGGATTGTGTCTGTTTTGCTCACTGCTGTAAACCTAGTGTCTGGTACATAATAGGTGCTCATAAAATATTAGTTGGATATTAATGAATGTGTGGGGGTTTTTTTAAGAAAAAGAAAAAAGATCATTTTCTGTCAAAAGCTGGACTGTTAAAAAAGTTTGAGGGAATTTTAACTTATTACACACCTACACACATTACTCTATTTAAAATGTATTTTCTAAAGGAACTGTAGTAAATTTTATTCATTGCCTATAAAAGTCATTCTCTTCTCTTCCCTCCCTGCCTCTTGCTAATACAACTCTGGTTTTGTTAATAACGACAGTGTCTTTAGCTCCAGGAGTTTAATCACAATGGGTCTAAGCCAGTTATGGCAATTCTAGAAACTCATTTTTTCAGTCACTTGGCCCCTTCAGGTGGCCATGTAGTCCTACCATACATGAGGAACTCAGTTGGGGCACATCTGGGAAGCATTCTCCTCTCTGATAAAAAGAGAGCTCTTTCATCCCTTTCTTTCCTACTTCAAATCCCCAGATGTTTGGGATGTAATGTTCAGAGCTGTGGCAGCAATTTGTGACCATGAGTTGACAAACTTAAAAAAGCAAGCCTTCATCCTTGAGGATGGCAGAGCAGAAAGATACAAAAAGTCTGAATCTTTGATGATATTATTGAGTCTCTGGGCCAAATCCTGGAACTACCTACTTCTGTACTTCTCTGTCCCAGACTGTGCCCTCCTTTCCATTATTCTCTGGTGATACTTCACCTTTTACCAACCGGTACATGCAGCATAAACATTTGGCAAGTGGATCCAACCACAGTATTAAACTTTGTGGAAACTTTGTGGTACAAACTATTTGCTGTTGAATCACTCTGCAAAAACAGTACAAAATGACTATGTGTACAGGTTTACCCTGTTTAGGTGTTGTAGCACTGGGCAATGCCTTTCTTTGCTTTCCCTTCCACAGCCAGAAGGCCCATCAGGGGCTCTGATCCTTTCCATTGTGGTTTTCTTCTGGACACTATTCTTCTTCCCATCTCTGGATAATGGGCTGGATGAGGGAAGTGGGTACCCAGTGGGAAGGTGTCCACCTTTCAAAACTGAGTTCTACTAAGTCCATCTTTGGATGAGTGCTGAAAAACTGCAACTGACAAATAAAGCCTAAAGTAAAATTTTTAAAGGCTCATTTGAATAGAACTGACCAAAAAACCAACATATAAAAAGAATAAATGCCCTAGTGTTTTTCTTGATATTGTATCCATATTACAGACTGCCATTTTGTAAAGCGATTCAGCACTGAGTTTATACGAATGAGTGCTGATTCTTCTGATTCTCATGGTGTAAACGTCATGTGAAAGCAGCAATGACATGAATAGCACACCTTCCTTTCTGTCACCACCACCCACTGGATTGCAAAAGCCAGGTATTTTCCTCCACAGCTCCCCCTCATACATTGCTCACCCTGAAGTCAATGCGAAGTTGTATCCAACCTGCTTCCTGATGATGCACTTTGCACTACCGCCACTTCCATGATTCTTGTCAAGGCCTTTATCCTCTCTCCTCTGGACTCTCCTGGACTGTCCCACAGTCCCATGCCTGTCCTCCCACCTCCCACACTTGCTTCCTTCTAATCCATTCTCCACGTGGCGGCCAGAGAGATCTTTTAAAATTATAAATCAGATTGTGCCACTTCTTGACTTTAAGCCCTTTAGAGACTCTGCCCTAAGAGTAAAGTCCAAGCTCCTTACTTGGCCTCCAAACCTTGAAGTAATCTTATCCCTTCCCTCCCCTGAAGCCTCACGCCCTCCTCTCTCCTCCTTGCTCACCATACTCCAGCCATTCTGGCATTCTTTAGTTTCATGAATGGACTAAGTTCTTTCCTGTCCCTGCTTGGAACTCTCTTCCATTCATGTCTCAGCCCTCAGGAGAGCCATCCCTCACCACCCCAGCCATCCATATTTGGCCTTTCCTAAGATTCTCACACTGTTCCTTCATACAACTTGGGCCATATGATTATCTGTGCAACACATGTTTCTCCTACACCACTGTAAACTCCATGGGGGCAGAAACTTTGTCTGTCTGGTTGACTACTAGATCTTCAACCTCAGACACAGTGCCAGGTTCATAACACTTACTTAAAAATGAATAGATTTGTGGGGCCTGGGTGGCTCAGTCAGTTAAGCGTCTAACTCTTGATTTTGGTTCAGATCATGATCTCACAGTTTCATGAATTTGAACCCCGCATCAGGCTCCATGCTGACAGTGGAGAGCCAGCTTGGGAAATCTCTCTCTCCCTCTCTCTCTCTGCCCCACCCCCACTCATGCTGTCTCTGTCTCTCTCAAAAAAAAAAATGAATAAACTTAAAAAAAAGTAGATACTGGCACAAAAACTCAGATCAATGGAACAGAATAGAGAACCCAGAAATGGACCCACAAACACGTGGCCAACTAATCTTTGACAAAGCAGAAAAGACTATCCAATGGAATAAAGACAGTCTCTTCAGCAAGTGGTGCTGGGAAAACTGGACAGCGACATGCAGAACAATGAACCTGGACCCTTTCTTAACACCATACACAAAAATAAACTAAAAATGCATGAAAGACCTAAATGTAAGACAGGAAGCCATCAAAATCCTAGAGGAAAAAGCAGGCAAAAACCTCTTTAATCTTGGCCGCGGCAACTTCTTACTTGACACATCTCCAGAGAAAAGGGAAACAAAAGCAAAAATGAACTATTGAGACCTCATCAAAATAAAAAGCTTTTGCACAGTGAAGGAAACAAGTAGAAAAACTCAAAGGCAACTGACAGAATGGGAGAAGATATTTGCAAATGACATATCAGATAAAGTGTTAGTATCCAAAATCTATAAAGAACTTCTCAAACTCAACACCCCCCCCCAAAAAAACAATAATAATCCAGTGAAGAAATTGGCAAAAGACATGAATAGACACTTCTCCAAAGAAGACATCCAGATGGCCAACCGACACATGAAAAAATATTCAATATCACTCATCATCCAGGAAATACAAATCAAAACCACAATGAGATACCACCTCACACCTGTCAGAATGGGTAACATTAACAACTCAGGCAACAACAGATGTTGACAAACATGCAGAGAGAGAGGATCTCTTTTGCACTGCTGGTGGGAATGCAAGCTGGTGCAGCCACTCTAGAAAACACTATGGAGATTCCTCAAAAAATTAAAAATAGAACTACCCTATGACCCAGCAATTGCACCACTGGGTATTAATCCAAGGGATACAGGTGTGCTGTTTCGAAGGGACACATGCAACCCCATGTTTATAGCAGCACTATCAATAATAGGCAAAGTATGGAAAGAGCCCAAGTGTCCATTGACAGATGAATGGATAAAGAAGAGGTGATGTATATGTGTACAATGGAATATTACTCGGCAATCAGAGAATAAAATCTTGCCATTTGCAACTATGTGGATGGAACTAGAGGGTATTATGCTAAACGAAATTAGTCAGAGAAAGACAAATATATGACTTCACTCATATGAGAATTTTAAAACACAGAACAAGGGAAGGGAAGCAAAAATAATATAAAAACAGGGAGGGGGACAAAACATAAGAGACTCTGAAATATGGAGAACAGAGAGTTACTGGAAGGGTTGTGGGAAGGGGGATGGGCTAAATGGGTAAGGGGCACTAAGGAATCTACTCCTGAAATCATTGCTGCACTATATGCTAACTTGGATGTAAATTAAAAAAACAAAATAAAATAAAATAAATTAAAAAAGAAAAAGAAAAAAATGAATAGATTTGATTTTATTATAGCTCAATCTTTTTTTTTTACTAGATTACTGACTTATTATAAAAGTATATAACTCAGGAACACCCAGATGGAAGAGATGTACAGGCAAGTTATGCAGGAAGGGGTCACAGAGCCGCCATGCTCTCTCCAGGTGCGCCACTCTCCCCAAATCTCCATGTGTTCACCAACCCAAAAGCTCTTCAAGCACTGTCCTTTGGGTTTTTATAGAGACTTCATTATATCATCGCTCAATCTTACTCTCACCAGTTTTTCAAGGGGAATTTCTTACCCAGAAAATAAAGGCTTTGATCTTAGATTTTGACAATTTCTATTTCTATATAAAACACTGCATTCCACTAACTTTCCTGGAGCTAGAGACTAGGTGAACAGCAAATTATTTTCACTGGCTCAAATGTACAACACACTTCTTATAAATCACTTTGAAAAAATATATATGTTGAAAGATTTTAAGAACAGAGCCTGTAACTATTCCCTCTAGGCTTAGACTCTCAATAAAGCAATAAAATCCCTAGTGGTTCTGAATCCCATTGAGACTTTCCACAGCTCTGCCTTAGCTCCAGCTCCTTGGAAGCCCTGGCAGTGCAAAGATCAGAGTTTACACTAGATTCTGCACCAAGCACACTTCATACAGATCCGAGCATCTCTTTTCCAAGGCTGCATTCTTCCGGGGGGAGGGGAGGGTGCCGAGGGGTGTGGCAAGTTGTTGGAATAAAGGGATGAGGAAAATGAGTGAATCTTCCCAGAGATTCAGGAAGACACAACCAATTCTAAGGAGGCTTTTACTCAGAATTTGATCAGTGAAGCAGGAGAGTTATACGGTAGGAGATATACCACCAGGAGAGATATACAATGAGGAATTTATTTAGGGATTTCACCTTTGCAATAATGGATTCAGTTGTATAGTCTCTGTAAGACGCTGGGTCTGGTGTTAGACCCTAAAGTTATCCACAGGTAGTTGGGAAGGGAAGATGTATATAAAGCAGCAGTTCTCATTCATGGCCAACACTGCCCCACCCCCTTCCCACCCCACTTAGCCCCTGTCCTGGGGACATTTGACAATTTCTGGAACCATTTTAGGTTGTTACAACTGTAGGATGGGGTACTGGCATCCACTGGGTAGAGGCCAAGGATGCTGCTAAACATCTTAGAATGCACAGGAAAATTCCCCACAATAAAGACTAATCTGACCCAAATGTCAATAAAAGTACTAAGGTTTAGAAACTCTGATGTAAAATGAAGAACAAACTAAAACCTGCGAGTGTAATCCAGAGCCCATGAAGATGGACTAAAACCAACGTCCCTTACTGCACCCAAGTTCAGGAATGCAGGTGTCCTGCAGTAGTAGCTGGTGCCTTTTGTCACAGGGCTAGCCATGTGCTTGGCTCAGCCAAAGAAGGATCCAGGGGCAAGGAAAAGCTGCAGGCCCAGCTGCTGTGCCACACCAACAAAGTGGGCCAGCAAGTAGCAAAAAGGTGTGGGCCATAGCAGCACATGGTGCCTCTGTACTGACTGCCCAAACAATCCCCCAACTCCGCCCCCTGCACATGAAAGCAATATGGCTGCTGCTTCCAAATTTGGGGCAAAATGTGTCTTGTGATCCACTTTCAACACACAGGGAAGAAAATTCTGGAAAATGTAATTCAGCGTTATCAAGTTGACACTTTATAAAGCTACCACAGGAGATACATGGAAGTGTGCTAGTCAGGGTTCTGCAGCAAAACAGAACCAATAAGATGTATGGATGTATGGATAGATAGATGCATGGATGGAAGGATAGATATATAGATGGATGGATGGATGGATAGATAGACATATAGATAGATTTCTTATAAGGAATTGGCTCATACAATTATGGAGGGCAACAAGTATCAAGATTTGCAGTCAGCAGGCTGGAGACCCAGTAGAGCTGATGGTGTAAGTTCCAGTCTGGAAGGCAGCAGGCTCAAGACCAAAGAAAAGCTGATGTTTCAAGTTTGAAGATAGGATTAGACCAGTCCCAGCTCAAAGGTGGTCAGGCAGAAACATTCTCTTACTCAGCTTTTTTATTCATTTCAGGCCTTCCACTGATGTGTTGAGGCCTACCCACATTAGGGAGGGCAACCTGCTATTCTCGGATGCTAATATTATTGAGAAACACCCTCACAGACACACCCAGAATAATATTTGACCGAATATCTGGGTACCCTGTGGCCCAGACAAGTTAAAATAAAAAATTAACCATTTCAAATTGCTTATAGCATTTCCCAGATTGTGTATCAGTACATACAGGGAGCAGAATAGGGAGCCTTTCTCTCTAGGCCTCCTCAGAACCTTGAGTTCGCTCTATTATTAGCAATTGCGTTGTTCATCAGACTTCTAAAAAAAGATTCTGGTTCTCTTATGTCAACATCTTCTTAAACCTTCCCTGGAATATTCCAGAAATAACCTCCAATGATGTGTTAAAGTGAAAAACAAATTGGTCTCTTCTCTCTTTAGGAATAGAGTAAGAAATTAAAAAAAAAAAAAAAAGAGTTAAAACTTTAAGAATACTCAACTCTTCAAGGTCACTTTTCACATTCAAAACATAACAGTTAAGCAACAAAATAATAAATCCTAAAATCTGAAGCAGCAGGAATCTACAGGAGGGAAAAAGAGCAAAGGACAACCTCTGGTTCCACTCTCATTACAACAGTTATCACTATATTCAACTGGAGGTAAGAAGCTTATGGAGATTAAAGTCCCCAGGAAAATAAAATCGTTGCTTCCCTGCTTTTTATGAAAGAGAAAAACAAAACTCTCCTAAACTTCACTGGTTACCAAGAAAAATCATATTATATCATAGAGGTTTAAAAAAAAAAATCACACTACATTCAGTAGGTCAAATAAAGAACCAAAACCTCAATTTCTGTAAGTTTCATTTTTTCCATGATATTAATAATTTCTGAAGTTACTGCGCGCCTTAAAACCTGAAGGTCTTCTGGCAACTCCCTAGTGTCCGATTGGGCTCTACCCAGGATCTGTTATCTAGTACCTGTAAAGAAATCACCACCAGGAAGAAATGTTCTCAAATCCAATTTCCACAACAACCAGGTAAATGAATTAAGGAGTGTCTGTCATAAGAAGTAGCCAATAAAACAGGTGAAAGTCCTGACTAAATTACTTTCAAAATAATGTTAAATGCCTCTGGTTTTAGGGAAAGAAAGAGTTCAAGATTTGGATTTGGAAAACTAGGGGTTTAATTTCTGGCTCTGCCACTTATGAGCCACGTGACCTTGAAAGAGAGAGGAGGAGTGCTATGGATTGGACTGTGTCCCTCCTGACTAAATTCATATAGTGAAGCCCTAATCCCCAGTGTGATGGCATTTGGAGACAGGGCCTTTGGGAGGTGATTAGATTTAGATGAGGTCATGAAAGGAGATCCTTATGATGGGATTAGTACCCTAATAAGAAGAGATAGCAGAGAGTTTGCTCTAGCTCCCTTCCTCCCACCACCCCCTTCCCTCCCTGCTTCTCTCTCTCTCTCCCATGTGAGAAAATGGCAAGAAGAAGGCTGCCTACAAGTTTAGAAGAGAGAGTCCTAACCATGTTGGCACCCTGACCTTGGACTCACAGTCTCCAGAGCTGTGAGAAAATAAATTTCTATTGTTTAAGCCATCTAGTCTATAGTATTTGTTATGACAACCCCAAGCTGACTGATATAGGGAGGCATTCAACTTCTTTGAGCTTCAGGATCACATTTGTAAAATGAAGATAATGATATCTCAGCCATGGGTTTATTGAAAGAGTTAGTGGAATATTATTAGAGCTTTTAATAAACTGCAGAGAATAGTACAAATGCAAGGTCTTGTTCCATTACTTATATAATAAGTAATATCTTGTACAGTACAGTTTATATTTAGAATTTTTTTAATTTGGTGGTTAAAACAACTGTATTAGGTATACAAAACAGTATGCTTATCTTGATGATGAAGAATTAGACAGGATATTGATAATTGTTGAAGCTGGGTAATGGGGTTTGTTATACTGTGCCTTCTACTTTTGTCTGTATTAGAAATTTTTCATAATAAAAAGTTTTTAAAAAGGAAGGGAGTAGAGCTAGAAGATACTGTCACTTCGGTCCTCCCACTAAACCCTGCCGATCAAGTGGTATTCTGCCACTATTCCACATTGTTCTGTGACATTAATAATTATGATGATAATGACAGTAATAAGGATAGTAGCAGCCATTAATTGAGTTCTTACTGTGTGCCAGGCACTGTGCTAGGGCTAAGTTTCATGTCTTTACAAGAGCCCTATGGTGGAGGCACTGTTTCTGCTCACATTTTACAGATGATGAAACCGAGGGGCAGTAAGGCACGTGTTTAAGGCCATGTGACACTATGAAACTGTAGAGGAAGAAAACTATCTTTCCTTGTACACTTTAAGATTCCCAACTGGGTCTCTGTAACAAAAGACAGATTAACAAGAGAAAAGCATACAAATTTATGTAAGTTTTACATGACACCGGAACCTTCTATAAGGAAATGAGGACAGAAGAAGCGGTTAAACTTGAGGGCTTTTAAGCTCAGTTGGATGAAGAGAGGAAAGTTGTAGGGAAATGTGATAGGACAAGGGTATGAGCTAAGAGTAGTAAACTGGGGGGAACTTAGTAAGACCCATTTCAGTTTCTTCTGGGTGTTCCTCTTCTTAAGAGATAAGGATGCTCCTTTCTTCCAGGATTAGGGAAGGCACCTCTCACATGAGGGTCTTATGATCTGTTTCAGGGGAAGGTCAGAGAGTTCTTCTTGCACTTGCCATTTCTCATATTCCTTCACTTTAAAATATTCAATGCACAAGATACTATATTTTGGGGAAGCTGTCCTGATCTCTGTCAAAGCCATGTGGTAGACTAGAGAGAGAGAGAGAAACAATCAGTGTGCTTTGAAAGCACAAGGGAAGGGGCGCCTGGGTGGCGCAGTCGGTTAAGCGTCCGACTTCAGCCAGG
The DNA here is from genome assembly GCF_046562875.1 of Panthera onca. Taxonomy (NCBI): domain Eukaryota; kingdom Metazoa; phylum Chordata; class Mammalia; order Carnivora; family Felidae; genus Panthera; species Panthera onca. The sequence goes on along the minus strand of NC_138347.1, from coordinate 133,893,952 downwards.
TCACGATCTCGCGGTCCGTGAGTTCGAGCCCCGCGTCAGGCTCTGGGCTGACGGCTCGGAGCCTGGAGCCTGTTTCCGATTCTGTGTCTCCCTCTCTCTCTGCCCCTCCCCCGTTCATGCTCTGTCTCTCTCTGTCCCAAAAATAAATAAAAAAACGTTGAAAAAAAAATTTAAAAAAAAAAAAAAAAAAAAAAAAGAAAGCACAAGGGAAGTGGCAGTTACTTTCGAAGTGTGGCAGGTGGGGGCAGGGATCTTAGAAGGACTTCATAAGGGGAGAGATATTCAGGCTGCAAACTGAAAAACCAATAACAAGAAGAGAGTAGAAGATTCTTCCAATCAGAGAGAATACCAAGAGTGACAGCTCAGGTGTGAGAAAGTGCACAGCATATTCCGGGCGGTCACAGGTGTCAGAGGTGGGGAAGGGCTTGGGATGACACCAGGGATGGGACCGACAGGAAAGGCAAGTGGCGTTTGGGAGCCCATGATGGTCTCTAACCAACAAGGGCCAGGCCTGTGGGCCCGGGTTTGAAGATGGGCCAGCAGAAGACCTGATGTAACCCTCAATGACTTGCCTATCTTCTATTTCAGGAGGTCCTGACATATCTTCTACATAAGGTTACCAAAAATGCCGGATCAAGAATCAGAACCAGTCAACATGCATCAAGCGTTTAATGCAGCACCGGCCTTCTCTGTTAGTCCTGTGTGGCACACAGAGCCAGAAAGAAACACCCAGCTGTAAGAGAACAAAAACACAGGTGTTTTTTTTCAAGTAAACACCCTCACTTCACCTCACCTGAACTCATATTGCATACTTTATTTTGTCTCACTTACCAGAAATTGATCCAGGAATGTAAGAATTTACTGATAAGATGTTTCAGTTGGAAGGAAAGCTGAACTGGACACTCTTTTGTCCTCTTTTATCATGTTGTTTTTTTTTTTTTTTTTAAACATGAGGGCCATTTCTTAAGGGGAAACTCAACCTGGGTATGAATTCCTGCCCAAAGGGGTAAGAAAAATGTTGAAGTTTCGAGTTTCTGCACAAAGCTTCAAAATACCGGTGTCCTAGCCCAGATTCTGGAGTCCAAATATTTAAGCAGGAAGTTTTCGGTTTGCAATTTCTCACTTCCTTGATCTAAAGGGAGACCAACAGTTGAAATCAGAGATTCTCATAAAAACACTCAATGTATCTTTTTTACATGGGCTTGAAGAAAGGGACTAGAAGATACTATACATCTTCAATCGACATATAATAAAATACCATTGCTGATATCGCCAAGTAATCCCTTTTGCCCTGCCATATCATAATGAATTATATTCACCTAGTGACCTGATTCTAAATTCTTTATTCCCAAGTGCACAAGTGACAGTAAATGAACTCTGCTAATTAATCCTGGTGTCTTATGTGAGAAGAAACTTAGAATAATTAGAGGAACTGAAATTTGCCTTGTGAGTGAATTCAGAGCAGACCACAGGAAGACACTTCTGCTTCCATTGCTGTTGCTCTAAAAATCGACAGGAGAAAAGGCAAGAAGCTGATGTGTCCTTGTCTGAAGAACACGTCAGGCAACAAGGCAACTCAGGACTGTGCAGAGCCTGTGCCTGAGGCCCTTTCAAGCTCTTCCTGGCTGTGCAGGACATCCCTCCAAAGAGTAATCAAGACCACCCTAGTGAATAATCCCCTGAAGGTACAGGAGTGAGGTCCTATCCTCAGGTATTAGCTTCATCCTCAACCAGACTAGTTCACTCCCCAGGGAGTGAAAGAAGGAAGTTTTCATTCTCCTCCCCCTTTATGTGAAATACTCTGGCTTTGGAAACACCCTGTGGATTGTTAATCTTACAGACACTGGACTTTTTCCCTGCCTTGAAGTGAAATGCCCAGTGGGATTCCAATGGCAATGACAGAAGAGAGGATTCATCAGACCCCATTTACAGGCACTCACTGCCAACTAAACCTAAACCAAAGGCAAGTCTTCCTAAGTTCTCAGAAGCTGCCGTGCCACTTGACTTAGGGGACTGCAGAGGCCTCCTTTTGCCAATGGCTGCTCAGTAATGATGCAGTTTAGATGGCTAGTGATTCTCCTCCTTGGAAAAAAGTGGCGCCAAGCACGTTACTCTACAGGCTACCGTACAAAAGTTCCCTTTTTCTTGAAAAAAAAAAAAAAATTCCAGTTCTTTCCATGATAGCCCATGTCGTCTTAACTAGAATCTTCAGATGTGAGATTTTAAAAGGCTCTTTCAAGATGATCTCATCTAAGCATGCCATCTTACAGATGAGGAAACTGAGGCTCAGTAAGGCCACATGATTTATGTAAAGCCTTCCAATTAATCAGTATCCCCTGGAACTGGAACAGAAATCTCCAGGTGCGGGTCCAGTCCTTCTGAGGTTCAAGGTAATATGTTGGCAAGAAGCAGAGCTATAGGATTAACACGGCTTATTTTTCCTGAACAATTTTTATGCAATAATAATCTATAAGATGTTATTTTATACTAAAATATACATATTAATTTTTGTTATTAAAACAAAGCTCTTCAAGGAAATTCAAGCTTGTGGTAGTGTTTAGGGCTATGTTCACAAGCCATAAACACTAGACTGTGCCATCAATAAGGCAGCCCCTAGCCACATGTGGCTGAGCACTTGAAATATGGTAGTACAAGCTGAGATATGCTGCAAATGTAAGATACACACCTGAATTGAAACACTTGGTTCAAAAAAAAAGGATAAAACTACTCAATTTCTTATTGAGAAATATTTGTTGAAATATTAATAATAATATTGTTGAAATATTTTAGAAATAATATTTAGATAAATTGGTTTAAGTAGAATACATTATTAAAATTAATTTCAGGGGTGCCTGGGTGGCTCAGTCGGTTAAGTGTCCGACTTCGGCTCAGGTCATGATCTCACCGTGAGTTTGAGCCCCGTGTCAGACTCTGTGCTGAGAGCTCCGAGCCTGGAGCCTGCTTCGGATTCTGTGTCTCCCTCTCTCTTTCTGCCCCTCCCCCATTCGTTCTCTCTCTGCCTCTCAAAAAAAATGAATAAACGTTAAAAATAAAATAAAATTAATTTCACCTGCTTCTTTTTCACTTTTTAAAAAAATGTTGTTACTAGTAAACTGGAAATTATATCTGGGGCTTGGGCTATACTTCCATTGGACAGTGAGTGGACTAGAGGGTAGATATTAGGGCTGTTTATAGTTGGCTTCTCTTCCTTCAAGGTACAAGGTAGAATTGCAGGTCTCTGCCCCCTTGGAAATTAGGTGTGGTCATGTAGTTTGCTTTGGCCAATGAAATGTGAGTGAGAGACGTGCTCTTTTGCACGGTGCATGTAACTGCCCATGCAGACACTGCAGTGCCCTCCAAAGAAACTGTGGAGGTGAACATGAAGACTTAACTGCTGCCATGCTGACTGCCAGCTGAGACTCCTGCTGACTCACCTAAGATACGGAATGTGAGCTCAAAATAGACTTAAAAAAAAAAAAAGCAATCGAGATTTTGGGATTGTTCATTCCTGTAGCATAACCTATTTTTAAATATAGCTTTCTGGTGTGAAGGTGTGCAGAAAAGGATGCCACAGCAGACTGCCCAAACTTGCTTAACTGCAGAACACTTTTGCAAGTATAATTTACTGACAGGATATTAATTAGAAGTCATGAGATAAAATGCATAGACTATATTAGTGAGGACAGAAAAAAATAGGTCACACAGATCAATTAATTGAGCCAATGATCAAAATTTGATTTGCATGTCTTATTAGTCTTAGAATAAAGCCAAAAACAAGTCATTTTTATGCTAAGAATCAACAAATCGAGACCATTTCTTTGACTTTCAAAGTCAATTTTGTTTCATCCAGATTTTCTTATGTGACTTTTTAGAAGTTGTGAGCCTGCTTAATATCAGCAACAAGGTTGCTGATCAAAGAGTATACAGTCTATTCTGAAATTTTGCCTTTAATACATTATAATCTGAAAAAATTCACATTTTCCAGAAAATGAAGAACAATATGATCAGTGTGCTTTGCTATATTTGGGGACTACTGAAGCAGGCTTCTCTAAAATTCAATTATTTCATCCTGAATAGCTCACTTCCTTCTTTTTGTAGAAAACAAAGTCTGTGATTTTTCATTTTCACTTTGAAGCATTTCACTTTTTGCTTGTTTTAGACTGACACAGTTTGTGAGCTATCAAGACTGCTTTTTGTTTAAAACTCTTTTCTCGGGGCGCCTGGGTGGCTCAGTCGGTTGAGCGTCCGACTTCAGCTCAGGTCACTATCTCGCGGTCCGTGAGTTCGAGCCCTGCGTCAGGCTCTGGGCTGATGGCTCGGAGCCTGGAGCCTGCCTCCGATTCTGTGTCTCCCTCTCTCTCTGCCCCTCCCCCGTTCATGCTCTGTCTCTCTCTGTCCCAAAAATAAATAAACGTTAAAAAAAAAAAATTAAAAAAATAAAAAAATAAAACTCTTTTTTCAATTTCAGATCCACAGAGAACATGTTTATAAAGTATAAATATTTTTACATGCAATCAAAACTAAATATTACAAATTAATTTTTATCAAGATATATCACAGGCTTTTAGAATGATTTTTAGTTACCATGCGGTTATCACCACTAATTTCAGGATATTTTCATCACCCCAGAAGGAAACCCTATTCCCATTACCAGCCACTCCCCACTTCCCTCAGCCCCCAGCTCCTGGCAACCACTAATCTACTTAGTCCCTATGGGTTTGCCTTTTCTGGACATTTCTTACAAATGGAATTTAAGCAATATGTGATCTTTTATGTCTAGCTCATTCACTCAGCATAATGTTTTCAAGGTTCATCCATGCTGTAGCATGAATCAGTACTTCATTCGTTTTTAATGGTTCAATAATTTTCCATTATGTGAAGAATATACCACTTTTTGTTTATCCATTCATAAGATGATGGACATTTGTGTTATTTTCACTTTTGGCTATTATGAATAATACTGCTATGAGCATTCATGTACCAGCTTTTATGTGATAATATGTTTTCAGTTCTCCTGGATCAAATTAAGATTTTAAGACAAAAAATATGTTTTAAGACAAAATACAGAACACAGACCTGGGTAAATTCTGCCCTTGTTACAAAGTGCAGATTAAACATTCTCATCTGTGCATCAGCAGGAAGTAACTTTCTGGGTAATAGGGACATGCTGGGAGATTTCCAGCTGGCCTTTTTGGGTCCCATCTTCGTCCAAGCAGGAACTTTCTCTTCAAGCCCCCAACACTACCCTACCCTCTACAAAGTGTCCACACCCCACTCTATAATCCAGGGGGTTCCTGAGCATCTGGGCTGTTACCTACTTGTGGTGAGTCAGAGAGGGGCCCTGAAAAAAATCTCAGAGCACAGATGGCCACCACTCCTGCTGGATGATTGGCAAGCACTATACTGATGACTGTCTATCAGTAGTCCTCTTTGGACCACAACAGGCAACATAGATGAACCTGTGCTTGGCTTCTGGAGGACCTCAGGTTGTGCTGATTCTGGTGGGGACTTATGGTGTCTCGCTTGTATGCTGCATCCCTTTCAAACAATTCCTCCCAATCCTTCCCAGTATATTTCTCCCCATCCCATGAGTTCTTTCTATCGAGTCTGCTTTTCACTACCTCTACAATTGTCTACTTTTCACCAGTATATTTTGAATTCAAGACTCAAATATGCCACCTTTATTTTCTTGTCTTTAGTGCCTCTGTCCATGCACAGAAGGTGACTGGTCATATCTGGCTGCCTGGGGTGGGGGGAGAGGCGAAAGGCCGAAGAGAAGGAATTTGATTTGAAAATACAACTTTGAAAAAAAATGTTTTTTAAGTACGACTTTGGAGTGGAAAGAGGGAAGTAAGGAGAGCACCAATAGATTATTCTCAATATTATCCCTCAATAGCAGTATTCTCAGGAATGCCATACCATTTCTTAATGATAAATTATCCCATGATGCTACAGGTTTGATTTTTTTCTTAGATATTTAAAAAGAAAAAAATCCACTAGTATCAATTCCTCCCCACCCCCAACACTGAATCCTACTGATGCTTGCTACAACTTTAGCCCTCTGTGGGACCCAGTTTTGGAAATGAGGTACCCCAAAGCATGTAACCACAAAGCATCTATTTTGAGCTTAATATCATTAAATGCACTCAATTAGTCCTAGTTGAGGAGTCAGGATAGCTAGGCTATGTTCAAGAAACAAATGACTCCAAACTTAATTGGATCATAACAAGGGCTTATTTCTTACATAGAAATAGATAATAGAAATAGACCTGTATGGGTCTGCTATGGCTATTCTGCATCATCTTCACTCCAGGATCCCCATGGACAGAGCAGCCACTATTTGGAGCATTGCCAGCTGGAGGAAAGAGAGCAGTATAAACTTCACACTGCCTCTTTGCCTTGCCTAGAAGTGACACACATTACTTCCTCCTACATCTCACTGACAAAAGTAAATCACATGGTCATGCCCAAGTTCATACTGGGACCACACCTCCTGGTCAAAGCCATCTCATTCTACCCCACCATCTTTCTTTAACTTTGAATTTCAGAAAGTAGGGATTGGGGTGTCAGACTCTTCCCTCTGAGAAGGCCCTTGGTCCTTATGCAAATTGGATTTCCTCCTCTTTAGCAATGGGTACAGCATTCTATTGACTGACTATTCTACTCCCTACTCAGAGGCAATGTCAAGGTCAGGAGAGCCATTTCAGCAATGGGTTACATAGCTAGGTCTGATCCCAGGCCAGGTCCTGGAGGACTCTAGAAGTCTGAGCCACCATCTTCCCCCTATTCATGATTTCATCCATATAGTGATGTTGACTAGTTATAAAATAAAATAAGTGCCATATCTTGGATATAAAACCATATGATCAGTTAACTCGTTTCAGCAGGGGAAGTAATAAGTTGACAACATTCAAGAAGTTCTCTCAAACATACATGCTTGTGTTTATGTATTTATCCTAAATTTAAAACCCTTCCTTTCTTTGATCACTGTGTCAATTAAGATTATATTCATCTGCAAATAACAGAAAAGGCCCAAAATGGCTTAAATAACTAGTATTTAAGGGAGTATGTTCTTTTTCACATAACATGACATTCTTAAGTTAAGCAAAGCTGGTACTGAAGCCCAGTGATGCTATCAAAGACCCAGGCTCTTTCTTTTTTTTTCTACTACTCCATCTTTAATGTAATGACTTTCACATCCATGTCTGTCAGTTCATTGTTCTCCAATGGTTGCTGCCCCTCCAAGCCTCATGACCATGTCCCAAAAGGAAAAGAACAAGGGACAATGGGCAAGGGGCTTTCTCTTCAGGAGGCTTGGCCTTTTTATTCAGGAAGTGACACACTAGGAGCTTCTCCTTGAGGACTTCTGCCTGTATCTCATTGACCTGAAATATGTTTTTTGGTGCCCTAGCTATACCAGAGGCTGGAAAAGAAGGGAGATAAGGGAAAAGGTTGGAGATTGAGTTTGGGTCAGCCAGCCTACAACATCTGCCACAATCCCTCCTTTGTGAAGTTTTGCCCACTATCTCAGTCTGGTTTGTATGACCCCCACAATGCTACCTATTTCTGTGCCCAAAGTAAGCATTTCTGTTCATTGTATTATTGTATTTTTGGGAGTGGTTGGTATCCTAAGCTTCCTTGTTTGATGCCTCTGCAATCCTTCCTTGGTGAATACCCTAATACCAGTCAGTTTTCATCCAAGTGTGTGTAAGCCATATTACTCTTGGATGATCAAAATTATGCAAATAACGACATGTTTGCTTTCTGTTAGATCTCAGAGACACCAGTTGGTATTAATCTGACCTGTCTGATTTTTCACCATCCTTGTATTTTTAATTCTATTCTTGGTTCAAGTCCCATTTTCTTCATATGGAGATAAACTTCTAAAATACTAACTGAACCTGATCACACTTAAATATTCTCAATTTTGCTTTTCACTATTTTGACTTTCTAATATGAACCATATAGCCCATGTGAAGGGCTTGATATTAACGAGGCAGAGAAAATGTCTATTGTACTCATTCTTCAGAGAAGTGGGTGTCTTTAATTAGGTAAACAAGGAAGACTATAAGTATTTCTTCCCTAAAGAAAAAATGTTTCAAAGTAATTTGCTGTGTCTTACTTAGTATGGTCTACAAGTAGTCCAGTCAAAAGTAGTATAATAATTAGTTGCAAAAACAGTAGCACACTTTCAAAAGGGGGTGAACAAATAAACACCTATGAATTCAAATAGTCTCTGTGCTGAAGCCCATAGTAAACAAAGGTTGGGAGGAAAAGGCAAAGACAAATGTAATTACTGCTAAAGTACTAATGGCCAATATTCTTTGAATTTAGTAAGATGCAGGAAATCATAGAGAAAGAAGGAATTCATACCTGTCTCAAACAAAAATATACATACATATTTAAATGTGAATGTTACAACTATTCAATGTAACAAGAGTTATCTGCAATATGTCCCCACCTGATTCTTACAGCACCATCGTTTCCTTTCCCAATCTTGAGTGGCTTCCAACAGACACATCGAAGGTTGTGTTGAAAACAGTAAAGAGAGAGCATTTTAGGATGTCTATCTCTCTATCATCTGCTGGCCTTCAAAGGAGGATATGGCTTAGCAGCTTCTGTCCTTAGAGCCTCTATCTATTACTCAAGGGAGAAAAGAAATGCCAGAAATAGACAGGAGACAAAAGTGGCCATGTAATTTTGAGTTGAGAAGCTCCAGAAGATTCTGAACATTGGTAGCTAAGCATGATTTCCAGAAAGGTTGCAAACACCAACTGAGGTTTGATTCCTGTCATCTTCTCTGCCATTTCTTCCTCCTCACCAAAAATACACAGTAAAAAGAAGGAAAATAGATTTTTGAATTTAGATTCTTAGAAAAACCACCTAAGGTAGGAAATATTCTACATAGAGAATTTGAAGATAAAACAGATATGGAATCAATATGCAACCCCACATACACTTTATGAGGAGGGCACTTAGGCAGTGAGCAAAACTCTGCCCATGCCAAAGGACACAGTCTTCTAAAATTTCCAAGCTATGCCCAAGCTTCATTTGTAGGTCTAATTCATAAGAACATTAAAAAATGACATTCAGGAGCAAAACAACGGTTCAACTAGCCAATTGTTTTCTCCCTGATGATACGCAGTCTTCTTCTAGGGGAGTCTACTTACGCTACATGACCTCAATCTCAGAGACTAGGAATATATTTGTAACTAATATCTCTATCTTTTCTTTAGTAAATATTTTTATAAACTTAACATCCATAATGCATTCATATCATAATGAATACATATTCACATTCCATAGAATATACATATAAAATTCATATTATATAATATATAACTGTTAGTAAAATATTCACATCACATGAATATTATTCATAACATATTCATATATATTATTTGAACCAATACCAATAGATAATATGTTCCATAGCTATCAATACATATATCCATCTTGTTATGAACACCTAGGTTAATATGTTCTGTATCTGCCACCAGATAAGTAAGACTTAAATTTAAAAATCAGATCAAAGACAATCATTGGTGAGTGTTTAAGATAAAAAGTATGGGGGATATTGGGCAACTGCATTATATTAACACAGTTTTGTAATACACATATAATCAAGGGATTTATGCATCCATCATTGCCCACCATGATAAGTTCTCATACAAAGTGAAAGTAGGAATTATAAAACATAGATCCTTAAAATTAAGGTTGGATTTGTAGACACAGGTACAATCAGAGCTTCAAGGAGCCTTCTGAAGCCTCTAGTACACCTCCTTATTTTATAGAAAAGGAAATCAAAATCAGAGAGGCACTGACTTCCTCAAAGCCATACAATAAGCTAGTAGAAAAGCTAGAACTAAAAAGTAAGGATTTTTGGTTTTGGGGGTTTGGTTTTGTTTTGTTTTTTGCTATTTGTTTTCACTTTTAGTCAAATGCTCTTTCTACATTACCATAAATTTAGAAACTCAAGAATGTATTCCTGCAACTTGTTTCAAGATGGAATAATGAAAACTTTTCAAGTCAGAGACTTCTGGCTGTCCCCCAATAACCATGTTCCCCTCCTTCCATTGCGAAGGAATCCTCATTTTAGGTGGGCACGTGCTTGCCCACTATGCAACCTCATTTCACAGCATTCCTTACAGTTGGATGTGGCCATATTACCAAGTGAGACAAGCGTCCTGTAGCAGCTTCTGGAAGCTTCCTTAAAAGCCAGCTGACATTCACTCGTTGCTCTTCTCTTCCTCCTTTGTTTCTGGTGAGAATGCAGACAAGATGGATGGAATTGGAGCCTCCATCTTGGACCACAAGGTGTCATTAAACTAAATGTCACACATAGTAGACTTAGTCCCAAGCAGCCCTGAGTCAGGGGTACTTCCTTGGGCCATATCTGCCCTGGACTGCCTACCTCCAGACTTTATATGAGAAAAAAATCATCTTCAATCTTATTTATGCCACTATTGTTTTGAGGTAGTACTCCAGACAAATCTAACCCTGATACACAGTTGAAATATACAAACAATTCCTCCATATTTTCATGCTTCCTTTCTGGGTAATCTGGCTTTTCCCCATTTCTATCGCAGCCCCAGGAAAGGGAGGCAAAGTCCCTGGAAGGAGGAGGAAGTTGGTAAGACAAAGGAAAAAAAAGGCAGCCCTTTTTGCAAAAGGGAACACAAGCTATGAGAGCGGTGTGCCCTGATATCCCCACTCCAGGTCAAAGCCCCAGAGGGCCAGGATGTGTCAGAGGAAGGGAGGCAAAGCCCAAAACCAAGGGGTCCTGAAAGGAGTGGCCTCACAGGTGGGCTGGTGGGCATAGGGTGGCAGAGCCAGGCTGGGCAGGGGGAAAGAATGGGTCAGCCCTGAGCCTTCCCTGAGCCAGCCTGCCCCTTCTCCCCTTGCTGTGCTTTGTAGTGTGGACTGCAGTGGGGCTCGCAGAGCCGTGTTGGGGTGGTACTGCCCAGACCGGCCACTGCGTGAATCTTGGGCCCAGAATCACAGGCCAGGAAGGGCTCACATGGGGCTAGGTAACTGGGGAGTCACACCTGCCTGAGGACCCAGACAGAGCAGCCTCCACCGGCCTCCAGAGTAAAGAGTGCCTGGCTGGCCACACTGCAGGCACCGCTCTGGAGGGGCCGGCATGGATTGAAGGGCCTTCCCCTCCAATAGGAGGCCTTATAAAATCTCCATCTATCAGCTGCCATTTTTTATTCCAACTGGAAGAAGCTTAGTCTGATCCTGACATACAAATCGAATGAATTCACCCCAAAGGGGTCCATTAACACCAGAAGATATTTAAGTGTTACTGACAGGCCAGATTGGAGTTTGTCTCACCCTTATTCACAGCCTCCTCTACCCACCACAGCCTTTGACCCCACGCAGGCCTGTTGAAATAAGTTAAACTTAAGGAAGCTACCTTTTCTGTGCACATCTGAATGTTGCATAGGTTAATATTAGACCCTGATAACCCTAATATCAATAGCACTGGATTTTTAAAGATGAGAAATCTGTGTGTAGGCTGCCAATCCTATGATAGGAAGGTGTGGTACTTATACAACATCATGTCCTAAAGCACTCTGCTAAAACAATCGTGTTTATTTGCTGGGTACAAGAGTGCAATTTTTTGTGGCCTCAACGTGAATTCTTAAGTGGCGATTGTTTCTGCTTGGCATCGAAACAAAAAATGTATTTCCCTTATTGTTATTTTGGATACATCTGCGGTCCAGTTGCAACATCTGGAATGTGTTGAATCTAGCTCTTTTTACAAACAAAAAGAATTCTAATATTAATTTTGTTTTTTAAAGAAATGGATATTTACTTAAACTGGAGCTGTTTGATATAAAATGTTCAGAGTGTTAGGAAAAAAACAGATTTGTCTAATTTGTGGCCTGAAACAAAAGCTTTTGTGATACTGGATTCTGGGGGAATTTTGTTTTTACTTGTCAGACTTTGTACAAATGCCCATTAAACATCTGAATGATCTGCTAACAAAGTAGCATTCCTTTTAAACAATGAGCAGAGATGCAAGAAAACCCAAATGATTTTAGACTAAAGACATAGCCAAGCAGTCTTTTGTTCATTTTAAAGTCATGTTTTAAATTAAATAGGAAAAAAAGAAAAATAAATAAATTAAATAGGAATGTTTTTAAGTTCTTTAAAGGAAAATTTATAATTTAGTATTGTGAATTAAAAATTGTGCTAAACTTTCCTATGAGATTAATATTATCCTAAGTTAAAAAGAGATTAAAATCTGAATTTTATATTATACAATGAAGGCCAAAGTTATGCTGTTAGACAAAAGAAGGAAATTAAGAAACATGTACTAAGTGGCCAAATATATTTTTTCCCTTATTGCCTCATTTGAAATGAACTTATTTCTTTTTAGATTCTGAAAGTAATTCATGTCCTACATGGAAAATTTGAAATGATGAAGATAGAGTCACAGTGTTACCTCTTACAGGTAACATAACTACTGTTTTTATATTGAAGTACATCTCTTTATTCTTCTACCAATTTGCTATATTTTAAAAGATCTTAAATTTATCAAACCAGCAATCTGGAACTGCATTTTACTAATCTGAGGGATAATACATTTCTCTTTTTATCTACTTCTGGAACAGTTAAAAATATTAACTAAAAAGAATAGCAACCAATCAACCAATCATTCCACAGGTATTAAGGGAGCTCATCATACCTTATAGTTAACGGTAGTTTAAGAACTATGGAAAACAAAGTACACAGTTGATTTCTGCCTTAAGGAATTTATAGGTTATGTGCAAGAGAAGACTAACATGTGTGAAACCATTAAAAAACAAAACAGGCCAGTAAATATTATGACAGTTTTTATTTTAGTGATTATTAATTGAGATCATTTAAATGAGTCTGTGGCTTTGATTTCAGGAAACAGAAACCCACTAAAAGGAGACTTTACTGGAAAAATACAAGGTATACCTTAGAATTTAAAGCACTGTTATCAGGAATTACTGGTCCTTGATTCAGTTTAGCCCACTGTTCATATCCAATCAGTTGTAGCCAAAAGAAAGAGGTCAATGTGCCATCTTGCGTTGCCCAAAGGGCAGACATGGTTGACCCTTACATTACAGCCATCCCCTCTTCTTTGATAATAGAACCCACTTTCACTTTCAGGCAGTAATGTGCCCAAGCCCAGAGGATGAATCATACCTAGTCCAGGTTAGTTATTATAAATGCATTTCCCTTTTGCCAGATATGCATTAATCCAGATTCCCTTTGAGCTGGAAGTGGATACATCACAAATGATATCTCTGTCCAGTGAGATCTAAAAAGAAGTTTATAAGGAAATATTTTCCTCTCAAATAAAAGAGAGATATTAGAAGAGAATCCCTTTCTTCCTTCCATATTCTTGACTCTCAGGATAAGTCATTCTTTATGGAACAAAGCAAAGAATTCCAGAGGTGCCAATTCAGAGCTCTGATATCACTGAGCCTCAAAACCAATTGCTGGAACTGCTTACATCTAGAATTCATTTTAATACATATACATATGTACATATATATAATATATATATAATTTTTAAATATCAGTATTATTTAGTCACTTTTAATCAGGCATTCAGTTACCTATATCCAAAAAGCATCCAAGATGTTAGGTGTCTCTTCTGGGGCTGTGGCAGAAGTAGTTTAAAAAAAAGTAGTAGTTTAAAGAAAGTAGTTTCTTTCCGAAAGGGGTATGATGACAAGAAGGAAATTACTGGTATATCTGCTATAGTTTTTTTTATGGGCCAGGCATGGTGTTAAGCACTACATACCTATCCTTTCACCTACTTTATCCTTCCACTGATCCTCTAAGGTAACAGTATTATCTCCTTTCATGGACAAGAAAATGGAGCTTCAGAGAGGGTAAGTAGCTTGTCCAGTGTCATTAAGTGCTAGAGACAATGAAAAACTAATGCAAATCCAAAGGACTTGCTATACTCTTTTAAGTTTCACGGGTGTGGCCATCTAAAATTGCACATGACATACTATGGACACTGAAATAGCTATGAGAGAAGAAGATAAAAGTGGAGTGGACAGAAAATTTCACAGAAGGAGAAATTTGACTAGACCTTCAAGAATAGGTCGAATTCAGAGAGGAAAATCAAGGGCATTCCAAATGGAAGGAATACAGAGAAGGCAGAATGAGAAGGGAATGTTGATGAGACAATCTGATCAGAGATATGTGGGATGAGGTCATATATTAAAGGGTCCTAAGAGCCAGGCTGAAAAGGTTAAATTTAATATGATAAAGCTGGAACTAAGGGACACTGGAAAGATTGTGAACAGAACAAAAAAAGCAAAATATTGACAGTAGTCAATGGAGACTGAGTTGGCATGGATTCTAGTCATACAGGGATTGGAATCATCCAGGCACAAAACAAAGAGAATACGATCCGATTTTTTTTTTCTTAACCAGATTATGTCCTATGGTCTGACTGACCAGATGTGGGAAATGACAAAAGAATGTTTCCTTCCACTATTTTTTTTTAAGTATAGGTCTATTTTCTTCATTTCATGTGCCTTTTCTTTCTTTCCTCTCTGATTTTCTTTCAAGTTATGTTCTATTCTTCTGTCTTCTTGCTTCCTTTCCCTTGTCCAGGTTGGCTGAAATGCTTGCTGCATCTAAACAAAACAAAGCACTTGCCAAAAGGAAGTCAGAGTGATCCTGGAATTATAGCTTTTTTTTTTTTTTTCAGTCAATTCCACATAGGACACAGGAAAAATTCTTGGTGGGGAAAAGGAAACAGCTTCTCCTTTTTAGGGTGATCACAGATTTTATTATTGTTTTTTTTATTAACTTATTTTCAAGTTAGTTAACTACGGTGTGGTCTTGGCTTTAGAAGTAGAACCCAGTGATTCATCTCTTACATATGACACCCAGTGCTCATTCTGAAAAGGGCCTTCCTTAATGCCCATCACCTATTAGATCCACCCCCTCCCTCCCAGAAACCCTGTTTTTCTCTGTATTTAAGAGTCTTTTATGGTTTGCCTCCCTTTCTGTTTTTATCTTATTTCTCCTTCCTTTCCCCTATGTTCATCTGTTGAGTTTCTCAAATTCCACATACGAGTGAAATCATATGATATCTTTCTCAGACTTATTTCACTTAGCATTATATAGGGTGATCAAAAATTAATTTGTGTTTGTTAATTATTTTCAGAGCCTTACCTGCTAAGTTCTACATGCTAACCCTGTGAATGTTGTATTTATTTAACTAATGTCTTATTTCTTTTTTATTTATTTCTTTTTTTAATGTTTATGTATTTTTGAAAGAGACAGAGACAGAATGTGAATGGGTTAGGGGCAGAGAGAGAGGGAGACACAGAAGCAGAAGCAGGCTCCAGGCTCTGAGCTGTCAGCACAGAGCCCGACGCGGGGCCCGAACTCACGAGCTGTGAGATCATGACCTGAGCCAAAGTTAACGCTCAACCAACTGAGCCACCCAGGCACCCCTTATTTCTTTTCTCTACAGACATTCTCACTGTAAACTAAGGGGACCAGGGGCCAGAATAGAGCTTCAAAAGTTGTTGGACCTCAGTACGTTGCTGCTCTGAGCAGATTTCTTTCAAATTGTCACATTGCCTAACAAAAACGCAATATACAGAAAAGCTCAGTAGAAATCACACCCCTAACAGTTCTTCCTCTTTGGCAATTCCTTGAGATCCTAAAGAAATGTTCTTTGAAAATAAGGGAATGACTGATTTAAGTAGAAGCTCTTATCTGGTTTGTCTAGGAGGATGTCCAGGAAAGAGGGGATGTGCAAAGGCACTGAAAGGGTCAATAGTTGGGTGTTTACAGCAGAGATTTCCTTTTCTCTCTTGTTTGTGGCTTACATCTCTTTAGTTTGGGGAAAGAAATTCTTGGAAATGGATGTAACTCTGGTTCGTTACACTGGACTAGAACTTCAAGGAGGCACCAACACTGTTGCACCCTTTGCCCAAGAGGCCAACAAGGAAAATAAAGAGGCAAGCCTCCCACAAAACAGTAAGAAAAACATAAATATCCCAAAAGAAAATTGGCCCAAGGCTAGAAACAGGCCATCCATGGAAGAGAAACCTGAACAGTCAACAAACAGAAAGAGGCTCAACTCCATGAGCAATCTGGGAAATGCAAAGTAAAATGAAAACAGATGTCATTTCTTGCCCATCAGGGTGGCAATTAAAGTGTGATAATATCAATATTGGCAGGTGAATAGGCAAATGGGACTCTTACTCACAGCTGTAAATTGGTATATATTGGTACAGCACTTCAAAGGGCAGTTTCATGCTATCTATTAAAATTCGAAATGTGCATATCCCATAACCCAGCAGTCATACTTCTTGGTATTCACTGCAGAAAAATACTCATGTGGCTCCAATTAGACAGGTTTTTTGCATATTATTCATAACAATGAAAAAGTGAAAATAACCTAAATGCCCACTGACCAGGGAATGGCTATATAACTATGATATAGCCACATTATGCAAAATTATGCCAGAGTTAAAAGGAATTAGGTGCCTCTATACAGATATTAGAAGTCTGTTATTAAAGGAAAAAAATCAAGTTATAAGATGCATACGACATGATACTATTTGTGTTAAAAACACACAAACTATTATATATTGTAAATATACTTACATATTGGGTATAAATATATAACCTAACTGTATATTTTCTACAAGTCTACTGAAAGAACTACATATTTTCTATTAGTACAAGTACCTTCAGTAAGTACAAACATCAAATATTCTACATAAGCATACAAAAGGGAATGCCTATTAAAATGTTGGAGAGGATTCATATCAAACTACTAGCAGTGGTTACCTCTGGGAAGGGATCTGGGATGCAGAGTTGGTGGTTCAAAGGGAACTTAAACCTTACCTTTAGTGCTTTTACTTATTTATTTATTTATTTATTTATAAGAAAGGGAAACAGATTTGTGTATTCTCAAAAATGGGTGAGCAAAGAAAAAAAATTTAAACACAGAAAGAATAAAACTATGGAAATGGAGGTGAGAGTGACTAGAGGAGAGTAAAGGAAGATGGGTAAGTTTTACCAGCTTTCTCTCCCTGCTCCTCCAAGTGTCAAACAGCTTCTGCTTCTGTGATTTATGAAAGCCTGCTCAGTGATGCCTCTGGACTCAGAAAATCAGTTTCAAAGTGATGGGGAGGAATTTATGTGTGAGTTGGAAGCCAGTGGTACAGGCCAGGGCTGGAGATGAGGTTGTCAGACACTTTAGATTTAATTTCAACACTTGAGAAAAGGACTAAGAGATTCTCTTACAGGCAAAATTCAGAGGAAAATTTCTTTTCTGTGAAGTGGGTAGCCAAGGGCCGACTGTGTTGGAGCGATTCATCGCTATAGGTTGGTGTGGGTGTTGATTCGGAGGTTTTGCTTCAATTTGATGGAACATCTGAAGTTCTGATCCTACTTATTAATGTAGACATATCAGAAATAACAAAAAAAATATTTTTAATGAGAAAAGACCCACAGCCTCCTTCTTTATTTGGCCACTCTCATGGAAACCAGGGTTGTAATATACAACTTTGTCTCACTGTATTAGCTTTCTTCTACCATGTGGTTTGCTAATATAGCATAATGGTTAAGAAATCACATTCAGAAGCCTAACTGGGTTGAAACCATCACTCTGATATTTACCACCTCTGTGATCCTGGGCAAATTATTGGACTTCTTTGTCCCTTTGCTTCATTCTCTATAAAATTAGAATAATAACAGTACCTATTATTGTCATAAAGATTAGATGAACTAATAAAAATAAAATGGCTAGAATGGTACCTGGTGCATAGAAAACACTACATCAGTTTCAGAAATTATTATTATCGTTACTTTTAACAAGTTAATCACTTTCACAGTCATATATTGAGGCAGGTCTTATGAAGCCATCGTGAAGATTAGGGCAGCTTGGTTCAGACCAACCCCAAAATTCAGGCAACCTGCCTCAGAAATTAAGTGTTGAATGAATAAACTATTATGCAGGCACTAGGGTTAAAGGCGAACAAGCAGGGCTTAAGCAACATTGTTCAGTGGACAGATAGCTCTGCAAGTATGCACCAGGGAACTGGAGATGTATGCTGCTACGCTAGGCCATGTGAACGCAGACCCAATAGAAGCTGAGGCACCCCATTTAAATGGAATTGGCTCAAACTCAGCCTACATGCAGTGGGAACAGCACACATCTCTTCCTATCTGAGAATTCTGAGAGTATGATTTATGCTTTTCCAGGTCACTTCTGGCCCCTGGCTTCTGTTCTGCTAAATTACTTCATCTGTGGATTGCCCGACTGCCCAGCAGGCATTTCCTGGTTATACCATGTTGCTATAGAAGGGGAAAACAGACCAGTTCCTTGATACCCCTCACAAAACACCACTGGCACAAAGCTTTTGTGTATGCAGTAGAACCTTACTCAAGATTACAAACAATAGCAGGGCATTATGTTACTGAGTCACAGAGCAAAGAGGCATAAATCTTTTAGCTGTTAACCCTTTTCTTAAAAGCGCTGGGGCGCCTGGGTGGCTCAGTCAGTTAAGCATCCGACTTTGGCTCAGGTCATGATCTTGTCATCTGTGAGCTCCAGCCCCACATTAGGCTCTGTGCTAAGAGCTCAGAGCCTGGAGCCTGCTTCAGATTCTGTGTCTCGGCCTTTTTCTCTCTACCTCTCTCTCTCTCTCTCAAAAATAAATAAACATTAAAAAAAAAAATTTTTTTTAAGTGCTTTGGCTGACTTCATTCATCACCTATTTCAGTCAATATTCTTTGTTACAAGTAATAGCCACAGAAGTTTTGGCTGATTTAAGCATGGAAGGAATCTCAAAAAGGACTGAAGAACCAGGTTGGAAGTTTGTGCCTTAAGAAATGACACACAAAATCCTGTGGCAGAACTGGTCCAGTAAAGAAGCCTCAGCTGCCACTGCCGGGCAGTGAATTACAGAGCAGTTTGCACAACTGACAAGACTAGACAGTGCGGTTCTAACTGATGCCACAGCTGCAGCTGTTGCCACCCTTCTCCAAATGTATTCTCGGTACTCACTGCTTTGTGGCATCATCAGTCCCCTATTCAAAATGGAGGACATGTGTATTTCATTGATGTTGTCACATGCCCAGGTCTAGCTGCAAGAGAGGCTGGGAAAGCAGTCTCTCCTCCAAAATGTGAAGGATTCTCAAGTCCACAGATGCGAGTTGTTTACTGCAGATGTTCTCTATGTCAGTGCTTCCTGAACTTTCATGTGCTTGTGAGTCATCTGGAGATCTTATTGAAATGCAGGTTCTGATTCAGTAAATCTAAGGTGAGGCCTGAGATTCCACAGCACCCAAGTGATACAAAGCCACTGGTCTGAGGACCGCACTTTGAGTGGCAAAGTTCTATAGCAAAGATTTTCAAATTTAGTTGCATATTGGAGTAACTTGAGAAATACTTTTTAAAAAAAATATTGCTGTCTGGGTCTCACCCTCAGCTGATTTAATTGGTGTGGGGTAAAGCCTGGTAATATAAACTTTTAAAAGCCTTCAGATGATTAGAATGACTCAGATTGCATCTTTCACTTTAGGCTTCAACTTTTTGTTGCTTTTGAAGCTTATCTTTTTTCTCCAAATTCCCAGATTTCCACTTTTAGCCTTGCTTGGTTTCCTTTTCAAATTCAATTACATTCACTCATTATGCAGAACATTTTGACACTCTACCCCTTAGTTCCTTGGACCTAATTTTGCATATCCAAAGCTTAAAAGAGTTCTCCTAATCCAAAAGTATGTAACCTGTTGCCCTGGGAAAGTATGATTTGAAGTGATCCATGGATAAACACTGTTTTAAATTTTAATGTGCATAACTAAAAAAAAGTAACTAACACAATAAATGTGATTTCATAAATACTACTGCTTAGGACAATGAGTCTTTCTTTTTTAATTAGGTAAATAATAATATAGAGATTCAGAGCAGACACAACAAAAAATCATAAAAATGGTTTGTAAATGAATGAAGTTTGAGATTGCTTATACTAATTATAAGCTTTCTAATCAAAATCCCAGGCTTTAGGAACACAAAAGAACTGGCAGAAGAGTTAAAAAAATATCAGACATTTTCCTTCTCCCTTCCCTCTCAGTCTTTGGAGGATAAGGAAGCAATATATAAATTGTGCTACCATTCTTAACACATTGAAATGGCTACTGATTTCAATAATGGCCACTGAGGGGCGCCTAGGTGGCTCAGTGAGTTAAGCATCTGATTGTTGGTGTCTGCTCACGTCCTGATCTCACAGTTCCTGAGATAGATCCCTCTGTAGGGCTCTGAGCTGACTGTGTGGAGCCTGCCTGGGATTCTCTCTCCCTCTCTCTCTCTCTCTCTGCCCCTCTCCCACTCATTCTCTTTCTTTCTTTCTCTCTCTCTAAAAAAATAAAATAAAATAACAGCTGCTGATTTTAAATGACAATTCTTTTTCTATTAAGTGAAGATTTCATAAAGTTGCAGGTAAATACCACCAACATTTGAAAAAAATCATAACCTAGACAAAAATAACTATAAGAATTAAAAATAGATTAAATTCCAGGGGCACCTGGGTGGCTCAGTTGGTTAAGCATCCGACATTGGCTCAGGTCATTATCTCACAGTTTGTGAGGTGGAGCCCCCTCATCAGGCTCCGTGCTGATAGTCTGGAGCCTAGAGCCTGCTTCAGATTCTGTGTTTCCCTCTCTCTCTGCACCCCCCCCCCCCATGGTCTGTCTCTCTCTCTCTCAAAAATAAACATTAAAAAATAATAATAAAAAAAAAGAATATAGGTCAAATTCTTTAACCAGTTAATTTTTTTGAGAGAGAGAGCATGCATGAGCAGGGAAGAGGGGCAGAGGGGCAGAGGGAGGGAGGAGGGAGAGAGAGACAGAGAGAGAGAGAAAGAGAGAGAGAGAGAAAGAGAGAGAGGGAGAGAGAATCTAAAGCAGGCTCCACACTCAGTGCAGAGCCTGACTTGGGGCTCAATCCCATGACCCTGGGATCATTACTTAAGCTGAAATCAAGAGTTGGATGCTCAACTGACCGAGCCACCCAGGCGCCCCTAACCAGTTAATTTTTTGAAAGAAAATGTGTGAAATTTTTTAGAAGTGCTGAGAGCTAATCCACAAATCCATAGAGCCAAAAAACTCCTAAGCAGAAGAAATTTTTAAAACTGCCCCAGTCACATCATTGACACTAAAGAAAAATAGATCTTAACCAGGATTAGATTAATAGCAGATTTCTCAGTAGCAACAGAAATAAGAAGATAATAGAATAGCATGTTCAATATTCTGAGGGGAAAAAAGACCACTATAAACCTAGAATTATATATCCAGTAATCTTTAATGATCAAGAGCAAAATAAGAGTATGTCAGGTGGGAAAAAATCTGAGCACTTATCACGTCACACTCTCATTAAAGGAAATTCCACAGAATTTACCTTAGGCACAAGGAAAAGTATCCAGAAAGAAGAGCTGAGATATGCAAGGAAATGGTAAGCAAAATGTTTTTACAGATGTCGGTGGGTCTAAAAAATATGTCTAATTTATAGAAGGAAAACAAGACAGAACTAA
Source organism: Panthera onca (assembly GCF_046562875.1). Taxonomy (NCBI): domain Eukaryota; kingdom Metazoa; phylum Chordata; class Mammalia; order Carnivora; family Felidae; genus Panthera; species Panthera onca. Next base: position 133,872,389 of record NC_138347.1, on the reverse strand, counting down.
AGTAGTGAATAATAATTGTTTGTAAATATGGAGGAGTTGTACAGAGTTAAAATATCTCAAGGTATTAGTTTTCTACTTTAAGTTTTTTTTGTTTTTTTTTTTAACGTTTATTTATTTTTGAGACAGAGAGAGACAGAGCATGAACAGGGGAGGGGCAGAGAGAGAGGGAGACACAGAATCCGAAACAGGCTCCAGGCTCTGAGCGGTCAGCACAGAGCCCGACGCGGGGCTCAAACTCACGGGCTATGAGATCGTGACCTGAGCCGAAGTCGGACGCTTAACCGACCGAGCCACCCAGGCGCCCCCTACTTTAAGTTTACATGTTAAAATAGTGGAATCACCATACACCTATGTAAAATATACACAGAGTGTATTTCTCTGAATAAGTAATGTTTTAAAATTTTTCATTGTGAATGTTATCTCCAAGGGCCCTTTTCTTATGACCATCCTGTTAAGCCTTTTTTGGAAACATCCCTCTAGGGTGGTTTTATGTTTGTTTCTGCAAGGCATTCCAGATTCCTTTTCTGAGATCTTTCTGGGGAAGAGGATGGGGTTGAAGAATCAATTTCTAGGTTTTGAGATTCCAATAACATGCAAGTGCTAAAAACTAAACTTCAAATTCTCTGTGAAATGCAGACATAGGGTTTCAAAATTTCACCACAGTTAAATAATTTTTTTCTTTTCACGCAGAAATGGGGCAAACTTCTTCATCTGCTTATCTACTGGCGGGGGGGGGGGGGGGGGGAGGTTTATATCTTCCTTAGTCTACCCATTTCCTGAGGATGATGTCTTTCAGGGACAATAGCTTTTTGTACTCAGTTCTAGCTCCACCTTGAGCTACTTCAAACCCTTACCTCCTGCCTATATACTTCCAGACCTCAAGTCAGAGACTAACAATATCTTGCACACCCGCCTGCCCTTAGCATATAACTATCCCGGTTTGCCTCAGACCTGGTTTCATGAAGTGTGGGAGGTTTTCAGTACTAAAACCAGGAAAGTCCAGGGCAAACTAGTTGACTGGTCATCTTACACCCCAGCCCTCATAGGACTAGAGAAGAATTAGTTCAAAAAGTCACTGCTTTGGTTTTCAGGTAAGTTTCTGACATCTTGAGATTTCCCTTCATTCCTTATGAGTTCAGCTGAATATTAAAAATAAGGTTAGTTATTATTTTATCCAGTAATGCTAGGTGTTGGTAGTGAAGGTTTTCAGGTTACAGAAGTCCACCACTATTCCAGCTCACAAAGTAACATTTTAATGCTTTTCATCAGTACAAGAGTGAAGTTTGAGGATAAAAGTCATAGCCGGTTATCCCCTATGAGTAGAGAATGCTAGAGTAGTTTCCAAAGGGGTGTGATCTTCTCCACCAACTGCCCTACGGCTCACCCTTGCTCTAGGCCTGGTTTCTCAGACCTTGAGAATGTTCTAGAATTCTCTAAGCAGGCCTAGTTTCTTCCTGTAAGGCCTACAAAATAAACCCGCCCCCTTACAATTTAAATTCCCTAAAGGAAGAAATGTTTGCCCGTTTCGTTCTATCCTGTATCTGCGGTACCATGCTATCACCAGTCGATACCATCAACACGTTTCTTGAAATAATAAACGCCCTGAACGCCAACCAACCTGGCCCGCCCTATCTGTCCAATCCAACCCCATCTACCTCAAACTTGACAGAAAAGCGCCCATGTTTCTGGACTTTTGGGGGTCTCCTTCCCCGTAGTCTACAGACTTGGTTCTATTTTCTATTTCTGTAGTCATTTAATCGATTTGGGGGGGCGACAACAGGGATAACCGGGAACGGGTTAATCCCGGGCGTTCGGGCGCCATTTTGAAACTAGAGCGTAGATGCATTAAATTTTTTTTTTTTAATTTTCATATACATTTAAGGATGCACGCTTATTTCAAGTGTGCTTCAAAGGCATTTTCGGGGTGACGTGTGGGTCCAGGGGAAAGGGGGTCTGTCAGCCCACAAGTCTCAGGTCGGCGCCTCCCTGGCTACGGAGTGCCGGCCCGCGCGCACGCCCTCCATACCCCCGATGGGGGAGCCGGTGCCCCCCTAAGCGCCCCCCGCAGGGGGCGGGGGGCTGTCACCCATTGGCTGAGGCGGCTACCACGAGCTCCAGTACCCGGCGCAGGAGCCACCTCTGGGAGCCCCGCAGGCCACGCCTCAGTTCGCCTGCACCCCTCAGCATCGCCACTGGGTTGTTAGGGCTCCTGGATCGCGCCGCTCGCTTTCGATTTTCCTCTAGTCCTCTTTTATCCCTTTGCCCAAGTCGAAGCCGGGCAGCGGCAAGAGCAGAGCGAACGGCAGCCCTAAGAGTGGTGCCAGAAGCCCAGCCTCCGCTCCTCCTCGAGCCCATTCAGCGGGAACAGCTAGCTGCCGCCATCATGGTGAGTTGGGGAGGAGGCCTGAGGGGCGCACGCCCGGGTGGGGACCTCCCGGGTGGCGGAAACTCGGCTTTTCTGGCGCCGCGCAGGAGGGGGGCTGAAATCGGGGTCACCCCGCTTCCTTGTTCTGGGGCGCCGGCCCGGGTGCACCACAGATGGCCTGAGAGAGGAGGGCGAGGCGGCCTAGAGGCGTGGGGGAGGGGAGGAATTCCCCGTGGCTGTCGCTGAGGGGAATGGCCCCGGGGCTCGCTGTCCCTCCGGCCGACCACGTGCAGGGCCACGACCTTCACGCCGCCCCGCCTGCCTCCCGCAGGCGCCCGCTAGGCTGTGAGGGCGGCCTGCGGTGTGGACCACCGGGACTTGGGGGGGGGTGGGGGGGAGGTGAATACCGCGCGGCCGCCCCACCCCCACCCCGCCCGGCGGGCCTCCCTTCCCGCGCTTACCCTGAGGAGAGGAGGCCGCGCGTCTGGTGCGAGATGGCGTCGGTCTGCCGCCCCCGGAAGCCAGCTGGCGCCGGCTCTCCGGGAACTGGGCTGTCGACTCTGAGGGCCGGCGTTTTCCTCGGCAAGTGGTTTCTTTCCGGCCCTCGCACGTGGTGGCGGCGGGCTCTTGGCGGGGGGGGGCGGGGCGCGGGGTGCTCACGTCGGGGGAAACCGGGCGGCCGGCGGGGACACGAGAGCTTCGGTGGCGGCACCTCGTGCCTGGCCTGGCGCCGGGGGCTCCCTCGTGCGGCGGCCTCAGGCGGAAAACTCGCCCGACGCCATCCTTGCCGCACGAGGCCGGGCTTGCCTGTGCTCCTGCGGGACCGCAGACCCGAGAGGCCCGAGTTCTGTGCTCGGGAAACGCTTTCTCTCCCGAGATGCAGCAGGAGTTTAAACCAAACGTCCGCACAGTGGTAATACTTGCTCCTGGCGGGGGACGTTTCGGTGAGTTTTGGTAAATGCTTGGCGGTGACCCACCACGAGGTGCAACTCTGAAACTTTGGACCCATACCCTTAAGTCACAGACGTGTTCTAGACGCTGTGGATTGGCAGTGTAATCTTTCGTATTCTCCATTTTTAGAAGTCAACGGAGGACATTTATATACAGTTTATATTACTACCTATAAAGGTTAAAATAAACGTCTGCAATTATATGTATTATCCTGTATATAAAAATCTGCAATTATACGTATTATTATTTGTTACGTCGTTATCTAATCACTGAGTTACTCTTCAAAAAGTACAGTATTTTTTTCTTCTCCATTTTTAGAGAAAAGGGGGAATGCTAATAGCGTTTTTCCCCCTGATTATAACAGTAGCATATTAACTCATTTGAAAGTAATCAGTGTAAGAAAACCGGTCTGTCCCAAACCCTTTAACAAAGTTTTGCTATATGTATGCCCTTCCAGATTGTTTTATGCATGTATTGCACGTAGATAGGTTAAGTTTTACTGTCCCAAACCCTTTAACAAAGTTTTGCTATATGTATGCCCTTCCAGATTGTTTTATGCATGTATTGCACGTAGATAGGTTAAGTTTTATTTTATAGAAGTTGTACCATGCTACATAATACTTTTTTATATCTTGCATCCTTCACTTAATATAATGGATATTATTTTTCAAAGATAAATTTAAAGGGATTTCAAGTGGGGTGCCTGGGTGGCTCTGTCGGTTAAGCGTCCGACTTCGGCTCAGGTCATGATCTCGTGGTTTCTGAGTTCGAGCCCCGCTTCAGGCTCTCTGCTGAAACTCAGAGCCTGGAGCCTGCTTCGGATTCTGTGTCTCTCCCTCTCTCTCTGCCCCTCCCCCGCTCACGCTCTGTCTCTCTCTATCAAAAATAAATGTAAAAAAAATTTTTTTAATGATTTCAAGTATGTAATGTTAAGATGTAAGATTATACCATTACTTGTTTTACCAAATTTAAATAATGAATAATAATGAATAATGAATTATAATGAATAATTTTTCTGTATTAAAACAGTACTATAGTAAGTATCTTTGTGCGAACGGTTTGGAATACTTATTTTATTAATTCCTTGAAATTAATTGCCAGGAATGGAAACAACTGAGTGAAAGGGTTATGCCCATTTTATAACAATTTTAAATTACAGTACATCTTTCTGAGTTATTCTTGATGGAGCATGTACCAGTACGTGTTCTGTGTGCAGAATGATCTCCACACTCTTTCCAGTGAGAGGTATTAACACTTTTTAAAGTTGCCAATAATAGGTGGAAAATACATTCTGATGTGCTTTTTTTTTTACTCATTAATGAAGTTGAAGTTTGTCATTAGCTTTCAAAATTTCTTTTTTATAAATTCTTAATCCATCTTTCTATTTGGATGTTTATCTTTTTTAAGGATTTATAAGAACTCCATTAAAATTCTTTGTCATTTATAGTGGTAAGGAGTTGCCTTTATTTTCTAATTTCAGTGGAAATTGCTGTTTCTTTTTAAGCCTGATGTTAGCTTAGAGCTACATCAACAGAGTAAGATTTCTGTTTTACTTGGGTTTTAAAAAATTCAGTGATGGATGTATTTTATAAAATGCTTTCCTTTGGTGAATGACAGTAACAGATTTCCTAAGAATGAACCATCTTTGAGTTTTCAATATAAATTGTTCTTAATTGTATGTTTTTTATATACTACTGGAATTTTGCATCTTTGTGTTGGGGCAGAGGTGGACCATTTTGATTAGGTTTTGTTATTTAGGTGTTAGTTTTATAAAATGAATTGAGAAATACCCTTTTTTCTTCTTTTTTCTCTGGAATGTTTTTCAATTAAAGTATCTGAATCTTTCTCATACACACGGTCTTCTGTGTACAATTGTTTCTGTCTTGGTGCCCTCTACACACCCACCTACACACACACACAAATTATCTGTTTCTTCACAATTTGAAAAAAACTCACAGTGAAACCGAGCTAGGAATCAAGTATTTTTTCTTAAGATTGACATTTTTCTAGAAAGTTGGCCATTTCATCAAGATTCTGTTATAATCTGTGGTTATACCACCTTTTTTCAACACAAATGTATATTTTTGCTTTCTTGCCTTTTTCTCTCTTGGTTTTCTCAGGATTGTTTGTCTATTATTTGGATTGTTTCTTTCTAAGAGTCCAGTCTTGGATTTACTTACAAGGTTTTATTCTGATTTTCATTTCCTATTTCCTATTATGCTTTTTTTTTTTTTTATTAGTGTCTTCTGTGGATATAACTCTAGTGACTACAAATTATAGATTGTTTTTGTGGTCAATTACAGATTGCAGTTGCCTTGCATGTAGCTATAAAAGTTGAATGAAATAATGTTAAAGAGCTGATATCCCAGGAGCTTTAGTAATGATAAGGTTTTTTTCAGCTTTTAGGTATTTTTGTCATTTCATTATCCAAGTACACCAGGGAATGTATTACTGTAAATACCAGTGATGAGAATTCTGTATATGAAGGCCTCCCAAGTTTCCTGCTACTTAATATCCTAGCATTACTTTTCTCAAAACCCGCCAACTCACCTGAAGATATAATTAAGAAAAATAATTACTCCCTATATTTAATTTATATGAAATTTATTTCTGTATGCTATTGATGGTTAATATTAATACTTTAATAATACCAAACTTTTTGCTTTAGTCTAAGCATTTATTTGTGGAGTATTTTTAGCAGTAGTTTAAAAGTATTAAAGGTTGTTTATTGGTTTTGGATGTTGTGTATATAAATTACAATTGTATACAAGTACACACACAGAAGTTTAAAAAAAATCCCTGCTGATGTCTTATTAAAATGAAGTACTTTGCTTACTTTGTTAGCTTTGAGCACCACCTGCTGGTTAAAGATTAAGACATGGTAGTGTCTTAATTTAAGATGTAAAGAAAATGATTTGCTGAATATAATGTTTAATATCTCAATTAACGAGACCGTGAATTTGAATAACTCAATCCCAAACCAAATTTCCTATAACATACAATGGCCTTTTTTCCCAAATTGTTGCCTAATGTCTCAAGTATCCATTTTACTTTTGTTAAATAGAATATGAGAATTAGAAATTTCACCTTCAGTTCTGGAGATGCTATCATCGGTTTCTCAACTGCGATCCTGTTCACATTTTGGAACAGATAGTTTTTTGTTGTAGGAAGCTGTTTTTTGCATTATAGGATATGTACTGTATCCTTGGCCTCTGCTACCAGATACAAGGAGTACCCTTCAGTTGTGACAACCAGAAATGCCCCTGCATCACAAAATCTCCCCTGGTTGAGAATCAGTACATTCTCATAACCCCTTATAATGTGGTACAGTTTTCTGGCCTGACCTTACACCTTCAAATTAAAACATAAATCCGTGGTCATTCACAGCAGATAATACTAGTTTGTCAAATAGAAAGGTATCCAAAGTTCATCCACAAATGAAGGGGAAATTGAGAAGGAGAAAAGAAAGTCTGTTAGAATTTCAGAGCCACTTTTGGATTTGTTTTGAACTTATGAAATAACTAACTGAAAGGGATTGGTAAGTTATTTATAGTGAAGAGAAATCTAGTCAAGTTTTAATAGTTAAAGATACGTGGAGTATGTAGTATAGTCAGTCCCATGTAGGAAAAAAAACTAACATTAGAAAACAAAAAAATGGGAAAACTTCAGAAGGTTTTTACTCTATTTCATTATTATGAAATATTAGTATACTATAGTTAAGAGGAAAGAATTAGGAAGCACCCAAATAGAAACATGAAATAGCAAGTACAGTTGACTCTTGAACAATGCAGGAGTTAGGGACACCAACCCACCGTTCCTCCACGTATTTACAGTACTATACTGTATTTCTTTGAAAAATATTTGTGAATGAGTGGACCTGGACAGTTCAAATCCATGTTCAAGAATCAGTTGTATGTGTACAAATTAATAGAAACTAAAACACGTTTGGTGATTTGAGTTTTGATTTCATCTCTAATCAGTATAGAAGTTTATAGAATCTTAAATTTACTAGTAACTTCTAGCATCTAAAAAAATAGGAATTATACCTACTTTATTATTGTCACTGATTTCTATAGAAATTACTGTGCTTGCTTTTTAAAAATATATGTATCAGTTGGTTTATTTTGTCCCTGTTTTTCTCCATAAGCAGAGATGTAATGGGTTTATTTCTCTTGCAGCCTTTTGTACTTCCCTCTTAATCAATAGCTACTTCTTTTTTTTTTTATTTTTTTAATGTTTATTCATTTTGGGGAGGGGGAAGGGCAGAGAGAGAGGGAGACATAGAATTCAAGCAGGCTCCAGGCTCCACGCTGTCAGCACAGAGCCTGAAGTGGGGCTCAGGCTCATGAACTTTGAGATCATGACCTGAGCCAGAGTCAGACACTTAACGAACAGAGCCACCCAGACACCCCTCAATAGGTACTTCATAAATGAATTTCAAATATATGGATGTGCCAATAATTGGTTCTTTGAAGTTCCAATTAAAATTGGTTGTTAATTAATAAAGTATGTACAAAATAAATAAGTAAATGGTAAAACCAAGAAAGAAGCTTTTTAAACTATTGAAAATAACTGCAGATAATAGAACACTAACTTATATTGGTGTACCACATTATACTTTACAAAATGAATTTGCAGATGTTATCTCACTTTATTCTCAAAGCAATTTTCCAGATATAAATAGCTACCAAATAAGGGGTTATAACCTAGTAAAGGACATGAACCCAGATCTCCTGACTAAATCACTTTTGTTTCACTATGTTAGACTGCTTTTCCGACATATATATTACCAGTAAATTTTGCTTCAGAAAAATTTACATTAATCTTATGTGGAAAAACTAAAGATAGAGTTCTGACCAGAATCCAGAAAAATGAGTTTCATGTGTGGGTCTCTTAATTTGAAAATAAAGATAGTATCATTTAGATCTATCAGCCCACTGTGAAAATTAGAATTATCAGTGGGGACTGATTTGGTGTTAGTGAAGAGGAAAAATGTTATTTCAAAAGATGCTTTGAACACCCTAACACTAAGGGAAAGGATTGTAAGCCCTTTTTTTAGCAGGAGGTATTACGATATGTGAACAAATAATCTTTTCATGATCCATTTCCAAAGTAAATGCATACTAACACAAAGAGTATTTAATTACAAAATGCATGTTAATTTTGGTGACTAGAAAGAGGAGGCAAAAGAAATTTGTTTACAGCTTTGTGGTAGGGGTGTCTGGGTGGCTCAGTGGGTTGAGTGTCTGGCTCTTGATCTTGGCTCAGGTCATGATCTCAGGGTTGTGGGATCAAGCCCCATGTCAGGTTCTGTGCTGAGCATGGAACCAACTTAAGGTTCTCTCTCCTTCCCTCTACCCCTGTCCTCTGCTTGTGCCATGGGTATGTGCTCATTGTCTCTTGCACTCTCTTTAAAATAAAAAATAAGTGAAAACAAAGCTTTGATGTATGTTTTGATGCAGATTTTTAAAAATTACCTTTTTTTAAAGATTTACCATGCTTTTTAATAAGGTACTCAGTAAAGTGAAAATTTGCTTACCTGGCATACAATAGAATGAGTTTAATAACTGTTTTTACAAATCTCAACTTTCCAGTTCACAAACTCAGTATAAAGTCAGTATTCTACTTTAGTGTAAAAGATGATGATAAGCAACACTGGGTTTAAGAATGTACTGTACCCTTTTGTTAAAATTTCATACTGATCTACTCTGATTACCTTAAATCCTAAACCTGAACTAAGCTGTATTACTGGTCAATTTACTATGAAAGTAATTCATATGAAAATACTCTGTATTTTAAATACAAAGATTGTGTTTCACATCCTGGTTTAGTGATGATATCTGCTTTCCAAATTACAGTCTGCTGCAAATCCTGAGACTCCAAACTCTACCATCTCCAGAGAGGCCAGCACTCAGTCCTCATCAGCTACAACCAGCCAAGGCTATGTTTTACCAGAAGGCAAAATCATGCCAAACACCGTTTTTGTTGGTGGAATTGATGTTAGGGTATTGTATTCCTATTTCATTTATTTAAGAAAATATTTAGTGAATACTGGGGTTTGGGTCGTGATGCAAACATAAGGTTTTTTTGTACTTCATGCAGGTTTGGAATTGGGTTCATGTTTAACCTATAGAGACTAAAAGTATCTTTGACAAAGAGCTACAGGTGGTTTGGGGATCCTTAGGAGAGATACCTCCACATTTTCAAATCTTTTTTATAGTATAATTGAAATTTTTGAATGCTGAATTTTTACTCTTGAAGTCAAATTCTTCTCCATAGATGGATGAAACCGAAATTAGAAGTTTCTTTGCTAGATACGGTTCAGTAAAAGAAGTGAAGATAATCACGGATCGAACTGGTGTGTCCAAAGGGTGAGTAAAACATAATGTTCAGTATAAAGTATAAAAAATATGTGAGCTATAGTCTCTACATAGAGTAGCATAGAATTCAAAACGCGTGTTCTTACACTTGTATAAATTTTTTGCTTTGTTTCTTACATATAAAAGATAAGTTTGCTGCCAACTCTTCTATGTAGTCATTTTGATAGCGTTTGTATGTAAATATTTCCTGCCTTCATTTATTTTACGTAAGTGGATTAATCAGTTCTATCAGAGCTGTTTTTTTCATGTATCTTATGGTATCTTAAGTTTTAACCATCTTGCAATAGGTAGTAAGTTAAATTCACGTTCATAGATGTGAATTTTCTGTTAATGAATGATGACCCACACTATGTTAACCTTCACGCATTTCTTCCCCCTAGATCAGGGGAAAAAGACAAAAGGTCGTATTTATAGATGACTGATCATGTACATCTAAAACTTTATTTCAGTATATTCTTCATCCTTCATCAGTATAATTTCAGTCAGTTACTTCATAGACTACTAGAAGTTTTAGACCATATACTGTTCTGGTGGTGATTTTTACACTTCATTTATCTTTCTTTGTAGCTATGGATTTGTTTCATTTTATAATGATGTGGATGTGCAGAAGATAGTAGAAGTAAGTAATCTTATGGAAAAATCTCAGTTTATGGATGTAGTGTTTAGTGTTGAGTCCTGAATATATAGCCTTGTATGAAATATAGAAATAAACTTCCTGTCTGAAATCTAAACCTAGAGTAATCTTACATAACTAGTCAGAACCTGTTCATTTGTAACTGGACATCTAGCTTCATGAGCTAGACACAGGAAAGGTTAGAGACAGAGTGTAAAGGTTTTTGATCAAATTCCAAGACTTCTCTCAACACTTGGGTAGTGAGGGTAAGGTCGCTTCGTGCTGATAAATTTTGATTTGGTATGTTCTTACCAGTGATGATCTCTGATGGTAGAAATTTTAGAAGATTTGGGGTATTTACCGAAGTCTTAGAAGTCTTTGAAATTGATTTTAGCTTTATTATGGTTTTATTTTCAGTCACAGATAAATTTCCATGGTAAAAAGCTGAAACTGGGACCTGCAATCAGGAAACAAAATTTATGTGAGTAAGGAGAAGAATTGTTCTTATTAACATATGTAGCTTTTCAGGAAACTAAAAGTAGTCTTTGTTTTCGTATTATTCTTTAAAAAGGTGCTTATCATGTGCAGCCGCGTCCTTTGGTTTTTAATCCTCCTCCTCCACCGCAGTTTCAGAGTGTCTGGAGTAATCCAAACACTGAAACTTACATGCAGCCTCCAACCATGATGAATCCTATAACTCAGTATGTTCAGGTAAAAATTACTTAACATTCCTTTTTCTTTTTTTTAAATAGTATTGCAGATCTTATAGATGGGGGCACCTTAAAAGTAAGCCAGTCTCACTTTTTACCCTCAAATCAGATGCATATTTTCCATAATAAGTGGTAATACTGTCTCTGAGTGATGAGAAGAAAATCTATTACTTTTGTTAGAAATCTGTTGTTCTTAGTATTGTTTCTAACACCAAGCTAAAATATGCTTCTATATAGTTTGTAAGTCTTTAAGAACTGACCTCTGTAGCCATGAAGAATATATATATCTCATTCATTTCCCCTCCCCCCATAGGATAACTCCTAAAATATTTGAAGGCAGCTTTCCTCATGTGTTTGCCTGATTTATCCTTCTTTAAGTTTGGCAGTTCTATGTATTCATTATTTTCAATGATTTTCAGATGTCTTCTATAGATTACTGACTTCTGGATGTATTCTGGTTCTAGGATGGATAGGTTTCTGATGAGTTAACTGTATTTGTAAATTCTGTGAGTTTTCTGGCATACAATTTGTTTGGATACTTGAATATTTGAAATGAGATTTGAAATATTTACTATCTCCTATTGATGATGAATAACATTGATTTTCTTCATTTTATTTACTTCAGTTTAAAAGACATTTTATTTTCAAGAAAAGAAAAATGGTAGAGAAGTGTTTCTGTAGTGTCTTTCATTTGTTTACATTTTCCATCTACCCTAAACACAGGGTATACCTTTTGTTATTTTTCTTGCTCTAAACATGGTTAGAAGAAAAGCCCTACTCGTTCCTAACATTTGCTGTGAGCTGTTACTTAACTTGGGTGTATTCATGTATGATATTACATAGATGCTTTTAATAAATATTTATTGAAAGATGAAAGGCATTCTACTGTTCATTTCAGTTTTGGGGTTATATACTGCCCTTAACTTGTAGAAATGAAATACAGAAAGAGCCATAAAGTGTGTAGGAGGACTACACATTACTCTATGATATTGTCAAGGAATACACAACTGGTTAAAAATATTTTTACAAAGAAATAACAGATGTATTAATATAAGTTTAATATGGAAATCTATCTTAATTAGAGCCTTATCACCAGTATAAGGAAGAACTTCTCAGTAGGGATAAATACACAAATAAGATGAACGAAAATGGGCAAAATCAGTCTCTTCCCTCATTCATCCCTTCTCCTCTCCCAAAAGACTAACATTTGACAGAGAATTTTTCTTAATGTAGCCAATCACTCCAATAGAATTCTGAATAGAATTCTGAATAGAATAGAATAGAAATATGATTTATATTCATATTTTTGTTGTATTGGAAGCTTTACTTTATTATTTTCAAGAATTTTCCATTTTAATCCATTCTTTCTGTAAACTTTATTTGCAGGCATATCCTCCTTATCCTAGTTCACCAGTTCAGGTTATCACTGGATATCAGCTGCCTGTATATAATTATCAGGTAATTTAAAAGGGAACAAAATGATTTACTTTGGAATATTATTCAGGCATTTATATGAATTTCTCCAATAGTTTGTCATTTAAACTAGTGGAACATGCTTAAGATAAGAAAGTTAGAATTTGTCTAGAATTAGGACCTTTAATTATTTAGAAATAAGGGAAAAAGATTTGACAGGAATATACTTAGCATAAAGATTTCTTACACTGTTTTATAAGATTTTGTGTCCTCTTCTGTATTTCAGCATGTTTTCTTCCATTTTTGCTAGCAAATAGCTGAACCATCCAAACTAACTTTTATAAGCTTTTTTAGGGGGATAGATGAAATAAAATAACTCAGGTTTTAGAGCATTGAATTCCAATTATATTTGGTAGTGTTTATTTTAGCTGACTACTACAAAGTAGTAGTTCTCTGAATTTCTGAGCATAGATATGACCATATCTATGGACCATGACCATTAGCTATGGGAATAAATCCAGAGAACTACTATCTTTGAGTTTTTCTGAAAGCTAACACCAGAAAATTGAGAAAAATTAGGGTTTATGTATAAAGTAACAGTAATTCTCTCAGGTATTAGAAACCTAAAGTATTTCATTCTTCCATTCTGTTTCTTTTACTGCAAGTTCAAGGAACCAGCATGACAAATACCTCAACATTGTCTATCTTTCATGTTTGTGAAAATGTGTAAGAATGGTTAACTAATTGTTACTTCCTTTTGTTTTGTTTGTTTTTTTAAGATGCCACCACAGTGGCCTGCTGGGGAACAAAGGAGTTATGTTATACCCCCGGTAAGGAGAATTACTCTCTTTTCTTTATTTAAAACGTATACTCCCTTTTCTTTATTTAAAATATTTTCTTGTTTTAACTTTTAACTATCATATTTTTCTTGACTTTCTGTCATTTCATATATGCCTAAAAATATTTTTAAATTTCCTTTCACATTATGTGCTATGTTTTATTAATGTCAGCCCCAATATATTCTTCCATGGGAGAAACCGCTTTTCATTTCTCATGTGGTTTTTTTGTGTGCTTTCAGGCAATGGCTGCTCTGCATACAATAGGTGCTATATTATATATAATCCAAGGAAGGTAGTGTTAATACCTGTGTTAATTCTAATCCAGTGAATTTAGAATTTGTATTGAATCTATCTAGTTTTCTCTCCATAAAAAAAATCTGCTGAAGAGAAGCAAATGTTTTGCTGTTAATACTGTTAGATGTTATATATAAAAACACAGAAGAGGGTGTTAGCTTTAAAACACTTTAGTGTTTGTTACTTTGTATCCTTCATCAAGTTTGGACCTTTGAATGATATGACATTAATTCAAATTCTCAGGCACTGGGAAATTCTCATTCTGTAACTAGATGTTGGAGGTTTTTGTTTTTTGGTTTTTGTTTTTAATTTTTTAACATGTTTGTTTATTTTTGAAAGAGCATGAGAAGAGGAAGGGTAGAGAGAGGGAGACACAGAATCCAAAGCAGGCTATAGGCTCTGAGCTGTCAGCACGGAGCCTGTCGTGGGGCTTGAACCCACAGACCACGAGATCATAACCTGAGCCAAAGTCAACACTTTACCAGCTGAGCCACTCAGGCATCCTTGGAGCTTCTTTTTCTTAGAGCTCTTCTAATCTGATTATGTTGAAGTTTAGAAGACTTTTCAAAATAAAAGACTGCCTTATTGCAATTCAGCTATTCAGTTCAAAATAAAGTTTCTGAAATAACATAATTCAGCTTCAACACAACCCACATTTAAATGCTCAATATCCGCTAATTTTGAAGAATAGATTGTTCAGAAATGTATCTAATGTACATCTCTTTAATTATACTTTTATAATGTAGACTTATACCGCTGTTAACTACCACTGTAATGAAGTTGATCCAGGAGCTGAAGTTTTGCAAAGTGAATGTTCAGTTCATGAAGCTACTCCATCCTCTGGAAATGGCCCACAAAAGGCAAACATCTAATTTTATATTTTGTTTATATTTTCATAATTATTTTTTGAAGTTTTTATAATGGCCCTTAGAGATGCAAGTATCTTTTTTCAAATTTAAATATGGAAGCCAAAAATAACAGCTTAAATAATTGACTAATAATTTGGCATTTTATGTGAAAGTTCATGAAACTTGAGGCACCCCCAAACTTTCAGAGTTTACATATAGTTTCTGATTCAGTAGTCCTTTTCTCTCTTGTATTTTCATTGTTTTTTAAGACATACTTTAACACGTACAAACATACTTTGGTGGAATGTAGTAGACAGCTTCCTCAAGAATCCTCTCTTCAAAAGAGATTAATATGAATTTTACCTCTTTTTTTTAACCAGTGTAAACATTTACTTAGCTGAATAGTAATATACAAATATTTATGGCATTCTTTTCATAACATTATATATGGCAGCAGCTCTCAAGAGTGGTAGAGTCACTAGTAATAATCGAAATGCCAAAATAGGTACAGTTTCTTCTTTTTTTATCGTTGGAACGAATTCATATAACCGTGCTCTCACTCTTGAATTGTCCTGTTTTTGTTGAATGGGTGGGAATGTGGAAGTAGTTGATGTGATGGGAATGTGCATAATAACATTGAAGGATTCCCGTTGGAGTCTCTGTGCACATTCCTATCACATCAGCTACTTTGTCCATGTGTTTCTTAGTGGAAATTAAAAATAATTGAGAACTACTGAACTGCAGAGTAAAAAAATTCCTTGATTTGATTCATGATTAGAATTTGAAAAAATATTAAAATAGTTATAATTATCAGGTTTTATCCTAGATATATTTTCTTCAAATGCTGAAGTTTACTGTTTCTTATCTTAACAGGGAAAATTAAAGAACCTTAAGGAAATATTTGAGGGTTTTACTAAATTGAGCTTTATAACCAGTACTCTTATCACTAAGATTCTAAAATATTTTTAAAATTTGATAGAAAAGTTACATATTAAGTGATATGTAATGAATTACATGAAAATGTAATGTGTAACACATTTAATATGTAGTATGGATTACATAAGAATTCTTTAGAAGTACATGTATTCAACTTTCTTTGAAATACCTGTTAAAGTAAGTAAAAGGAATAGTCCTTAGATTGTTGGAAAAACTTCTTTTTTTATTTCAGAAATCTGTGGACAGAAGCATACAGACTGTGGTATCTTGTCTGTTTAATCCAGAGAACAGACTGAGAAACTCTCTT
Source organism: Panthera onca (assembly GCF_046562875.1). Lineage (NCBI taxonomy): Eukaryota > Metazoa > Chordata > Mammalia > Carnivora > Felidae > Panthera > Panthera onca. The sequence continues at coordinate 133,856,733 of NC_138347.1, read as the reverse complement.
GTTACTCAAGATGACTACTTCAAGGTATAAAAGGAATAGTATTATACAGGATAAAAAGCATATTTGTCAGATATGAAGTATCTTTGTTTCTGTAGAATATATATTTTGAGATTGCATAGAGCGTTTATTTAATTGAACTCTTGGAATTTGATGTTAGTAACTCAGAAAACCTCTCTGAGTGAATTTTACCTGGCCATTACGCTGCTCAAACCTTGATATAGTGTAGTTTGTCCTTACAGAAGAAATCTTTAGTAGAAGCTTGTAATTGAAAAGGTTTGTGAAAGAAGGGAGTTGAAAGAGAATATTGGCTTGACCAAATGGAAAAAGAGGAAATGTTAGGTACACAAAGCAGAATATAACTCAGATATCATGCGGGTTCAGTTTCATACTGCTGCAATAGGGCAAATATGCAATAAAGTGAGTCAAATTAATGTTTTTTTCTAGTACATATAAAAGTTTTCTTTATACTATACTGTAGTCTATTAAGTGTCCAATAGTATTATATCTAAAAAAAAATGGTATACGTATCTAAATTAAAACATGCTTTATTGCTGGGGCGCCTGGGTGCTCAGTCCATTAAGTGTCTGCCTCCTCACAATACATGAGATCGAGCCCCACATTGGGTGCTGGGCTCAGTGGACCCTGCTTGAGATTCTCTCTCGTCTCTCTCTCTGCCCTTCCCCTGCTCACACTGTCTCTCAAAATAAACATTTTAAAAATACATCTATACTCTATTGCTAAAAAATGTTCATCATCATCTAAGCTTTCAGCAGCTCAGAATCACTGATCACAGATTACCATAACAAATATAATAGTAGTAATTGTGCAGTACTAGAATTATCAAAATGTAACACAGGGACACAAAGCGAGCAATTGCTGTGGGAAAAATGGTGCCGATAGACTCTTTCAATGCAGGGTTGCCACAAACCTTTAATTTGCAAAAAATGACACATGAGATTGGAGTAAAATGAGGTGTGGCTGTGTGTGGATATTAGACGAAAGAGAAGAAAAGTGGGGCATCTGGGTGGCTTAGCTGAGCATCCAACTCTTGATTTTGGCTCAGGTCATGATCTCACATTTCCTGAGTTCAAGCCCCACATCAGGTGGTGTGAGGCTTGCTTAGGATTCTGTCTCCCTCTCTCTGTCCATCTCCATCTTGTATGTTGTATGAGCACGCATGTGTGTGTTCTCTCTCTCTCTCTCTCTCTCAAAATAAATAAACTTTAAAAAATATTTTTTGAAAGAGAAGAAGTTGATCGTTCAAATTACATACCTGAACAATGTGGGGGGAGAAGAGATAAAGTGAAGCAGTGAAAAGAGCTGAGTAGAAAGAAATGGAAGTTGATTAAGAGTTGATGACATGGAAGAGAATGTGAGTGTTTGAATTTAAGAAAGTTCTGGTTTCTAATCCTGGTTATGTCACATTAGATAGATTACTTGATAATCTTTAACTAAGGTTCCAGATTTTACAAGTTTAAAATGAGAAGACACAGGACTAAAGGTCTTTTAAGATCCCTTAGGTCTGAGTCTGTGAATATGGAAAGGAACCAACTACTCACTCTAATGAGGGAGGAATATTGTGCTTATTAAAAGGGAAGGTTTTTTGTGTTTTTTTTAACAACAGATTTATTGAGATATAATCCACATACTATACAGTAAACCCTTATAAAACACACAATTCCATTTTTTAGTGTATTTGCAGAGTTGTGCCATCATGACCACAATCATTTTTAGGATATTTTAACCAGCCCAAAAATAAACCCTTTCACCATTTGCAGTTACTCTTTATCCCCCCCCCCCCCAACTCCTCTATCCCTAGGGAACCACTAGCCTACTTTTTTTTTTCAAAGTATTTTCCTGTTCTGGACATTTCATATAAATAGAATAGTACAATATGTGGCCTTTTATGACTGACTTTTTTCACGTAGCATAATGGTTTTAAGGTTCATCAATGTTACAGTGTGTATGAGTGGTTCATTTCTTTTTATTTATGGATATACCACTCTGTTTATTCATCACTTGATAGACATTTGGGTTGTTTCTGCTTTCTGGCTGTGATGAGTAATGCTATGAACATTCATGGACAAGTTACTGTGTGGACATAGACTTTTATCTTTCTTGGGTATACACCTGGGAATGTAATTGCTATGTTGTGTAACTATGTTTAACCTTTCAGGGAATTGTGAGAATTTTTCCAAAATGACTACACCATTTTACATTCAAAGGGAAAATTTTAACCATTGCTTTGTGTCTTAAAACAGGGAAAGGAGAATAGCTTTTTTTTTTTTTTTTTTTTTTTAATCTATGAATGGATGTAGGATGAAGCTTCCAACCTTTTTAATGGGGATATACTAAGGACTTTGTATAATGCACAAGAGTAGAGCCATAGTAGGATTAAGTTCTTAACATATCTTCTCAACAGGAAGTAAACATGTTCATTTAAAGTTGACATTCGTTTTCTTATTATTTCATTCTACATAGTATAATTTAAAAGGAAAGAACTAGGATTGTTTTAACAGCCTACCTTGCCCAAAGTTCTGAAAGTTAAATAGGTAGTACTTATAAATGATTTGTTTACAAGGCAGAAAGTAGTCTTTAAACTTGGCGTTAACTAAAAACCCTACTTTGAACTTTCCGGTTTTCTGTTCCTCTGGGCTAGGAGTCAGAAGTTGGTAGTCTGAAGTCTGGTATCTAGACCTATTTTGATTAGCTAAATATTGCTGTTTTAGTTGAATTTGAATGCATTGAGGCAGGGTATATACTGTTTCTATCTTGTCTTTATAATCTTTCATGTCCTACCTGACCTCTGAAGATACTTGAATTTATGACCACTTTTCTGGGCTTAAAACTAAACAGGATATTAGCCTGTCATATAAAAGAGTATATTAAAGGTTACATAATTTCCAGAAGTTACTCTTCTTTATATGCCAACTGATTTTTAATCTCTAGGAAAAGGGCACACAGTTAAGCTCTTATAGAAAAGAAAATAGCTCTATTCCTTTTTGTAAGGCTTTACTCCCCCCCCCCCCCCAAGAGAGGGCACTGAGTGAGAGGCAGAGAGAGAAATGGGTCTCACCTAAAGTGGGGCTTGAATTCACAAACTGTAAGATCATGACCTGAGCCAAAGCCCAATGCTTAACTGACTAAGCCAACCAAGCACCCCAGCCTCACTTCCTTCTGTCTGCACATCTGCAGGCAACATAAAGTGAGAGGAAAATTTTGCATGTATTTTTCTTTGTCTCTTCATTTCCTAAAGAGTGATATATCTTCATCACAGTTTAAGGATATACCTTTAAATATGCCAAAACTTTTAGCTTTTAACCTAAAAGTATAAAATTTTAGTTTGAATTGTAGTATTCTCAAGCTGTGATTTCTACCAGATGCACTTCTTTTAGTAAAAACAGTACTTCTAAAAATTAAATATGCTTTATGCCAGCTGTCTTTGGGGCATCACTGCCAAATCATTAATTAATAATCTTTGTAAAATGGTATTGACTCCAAGTCTTCTGTTTCTGTTTCCTGAGATTTCTTTTTAAATTAGTGAATAAAACTACTCACTGGTACATTTGTTACACTTGTTACATTTGTTCAGGAATGCTTCCCCAAAAGGACTACTTTTCTCTTAACAGTTTTTAAACCCAAAATGAATGCTTAACTATTTTGCAACTATCTTAGGTCATAGTGATAATACGAAAGTTTTCAGTGAAGTAATAAAAAGGACTTACTTCTGTCTTTTCTAGGATAAAAGAGTACATCACTTTAGAAGAAGTCGGGCAGTGCTTAAATCTGTTTGATCCCTTCTGCTAACTTTCTAGTCTCATGGGAAGTTGCTGATTTTGAATATTAAGAAGAGACTGAAAGTTTTTCACTATTCTAGAAATTTAATTCTGAATTTTGATAAATCACACTGAGACTTTCTTATACAAGTTGTGTTAGATTGCCTAGCTTTATTTGACATTCAGATTGTTCTTCATTAGATGTTTAGAAACTGGTTCTGTGTTCAATATATAGTTGAAGTAAAAAATAATTGAGACTGAAAGGAATAACTTTAAGATTTATCTGTAAGGATATTTTTTATTGAAATTGATATTTTAAGAGCTTAAAGCAGTTGCTGATTTTCAGGAAATTGTTTTATAAAACCTATTCTGAAAGGTCAGAATTTTGATAGTTTGAATACAAGCATTTCACTTCTCCAACAACTACCTGCAAACAGTACAACATTTACAATATTGTTCTTTACGCTTATGATTTCTCTCAAAATTTACCACAAAAGCAGAGTGTTTAAAACTGCATTTTTAATCAGTGGAACTCAATATATAGTTAGCTTTATTGAAGTCTTCTTTGTCCAAACCCAGTAAAAAAGATTCTAAACAAACAGTCCAATCAGTGGGTCTTGTGTTTATTAGTTCAAAATATTTTACCTGTATCTAGAATCCACACATAGATACCCTATTTGATTGGGATGGTAATTAGGATAACTAAAATTCTGGGCCAGATTTTTTTAAAGAATCCAAGACAAACTAAACTTTACTAGGTATATAAACTTCTCAGTGAGTTACCATTCTCCTTTTTTCTTTTCTTTTTTTTTTCCCATTGAAATGCTACACTCAGTAGCTGTATTTTAAATTGTGCAAAATACTGATGTTAAAGAATGCTGAAACTTTTTTTTATGTCACTTAAAGGTTAATCAGAGTATCTGAAAGGAATTGTTTTTATAAAAACATTAAAATATTAGATATTTGTTGAAGAGCAAATACATTTTTATTTTTGCTTGTTAGCCTAGTATATTTCCTTTTTTAAAAGTAAAATATGCTTAGAAGAGTCCAAGTAATTTTGATGTTTAAATACCACTAAAGTTGTAAGCATATCTCGAGAATATACTAGAGTCAGAGTTAACAGTCCATTTCTAGATTAGCTAGTCTCCTTGTTAGATGCTGTGTATTTTGGCCCCTAGAGCCCCTTTCGTGTCCCCACAGTCTTGATTTTCCAGTTTGTAGCACCATTCTTCCAGGAGTTTTGCTCCTAGAACAGGTGGTGTAAAGAAGAGAAGTAGCAACAAGAACAGTTTGAGGGCTAAGCCTTAGAAAGGTGGCAGTGGGATAAAATCTTTCTAAAGGAAACATGTATCCGCATCATTTGACCTGCCATGGAAATGAGTTTAAGGTGGCTTCCTGGACTTCTTTTGTTGGTCCCTTCACTAAAACATAGAGATTCCATTTATCCCTAACTTAAGGCAGCTGCCATGGGCCCTATTATCAGTCCCATGGTTGCTTTATAATTCCTAATAATTTTCACTCTGTATCAAAGGGAAGAATCTTTTAACTTAAGGATCCCAAAGAGGGCTTTCTTATGCCTCAGAATTTGAAAGTGCCCTGAAATTTGTCCTTTAAAAAATTGTTTTGTTTTGTTTTTTTGGTTGTGCTTTAACATTCTTACATGTATCATTCTGTGAATAAATTTCCAGGTTACTCTAAATGATAGCTAAATTCAAAAGAGCCGATTCTAATTATCCCAATCTGACCTTAAGAAAAGTAAGAGAATAAACTTTTTATTTTTCTGCTTTTTTGTTGGACTGAAGTATTTAAAGGAGTAAGATAGAAAAAAGAGACAAAGTCCTGAACCTTTCAAAATAGAAAATTAATTTTAAAACTTAAAAGTATGTTCCTATTACCTATTGTTAATACTGTCTTTGTGTAAATGAATAAATAGAAATAAAGAAACTTTTTTTTCCCAAGTGCATTTTTGACCTACTTATTCCTGTCATATCATCCAAAGAAATGCTGGAGAGTTGGGTGGGTAGTATGTGACAAGGTGTAGATCCTTGAAATTCAGAAGCATAAATACTGTTTAGTTTATTAATCTGGTAGAGTTAGTTTATACAAACAAATTTTGGTACATTGTATTGTACTGCGTTCTCTTAATGAAATTAAGAGAGAGGTTTTCATGAGAAAATAATCCCTCTTAGATTGAATGGGAAATGGTTAACAGTTGGTTCCAATGCCATGCATCAACAGAACAGTGCCTAGTGAGAATGCTTGGTAAGTCCTATGTGATTATAGTTTCAGAGCCAAGGTCCCTATCATTTTGGACTCTGTAAATATTTTACTACGTACTTTGCACTTATCCTCAGTGATCCTTTTATTTGGGGATATCGCAGTTGTCAATGATAGAGCTTAAATTTTCATACTGTATTTATTGCATGAGGATGTGTCCAAAAGGTCATTACTCACCACCTCTTCCAGCTCAAACTCCGGTACTCCTAGTTCTATCAGCTGAGGCCAGAAGAGAGGAAATTCTCCCTTTGGAGGTTCCTATGTTGTATTTCTTAATGGACTCATTACCAGAATACTGGGTATTATCAAGGTTGTGTAAGATAAAACAGTGCCTTCTGAATCACTAGAGATGAAGTTTTGATGTTTAAAGTAATCATTTGCTAAAGATTAGTAATTCTTAAATGTACATGTGTGTGTATGTATGGACACATAAATATATATTGGCCATTTTCCAGAATATTTCATTAGCCTTGACTAAACTAAATAACAGTTTGTAACATTTTTGAGACCCTAAAACTAGATTACATATATCTTAAACAATTGTTTTAAACCTGCGTGATATTTTAGGCATATTTGCAAGTTGAGGGTTACTACAAAATTCTCAACACAAAACCAAGTCTTTGAGTTTAAAGAAGAAATTCCATACACTTTTTTTTGTAACATGTTGCAAGTTATGACAAAATCAGGTGATGCCAAAAGCATTGGACACCCTTGTAAGAAGGGTATTCTGTGTGCTTTTTTCCCCTTAAGAACATGTAACCTTTGTATTGTTGAAAATAAGTAATATCAATTAGCACACTTAGACTTCAAGGAAGTTGTTGACTTCCAAAAATACATATTCCACAGCAGTTCCCTGTAGCTGTAAAGCCTTCTATCCACTTCTCTAAAATTCTCTGGTTGTCTTTAAAGGTAAACTCATAAAAATGAGCTGCCACATTGCTTAATCGTCTTGCCTGCTTTCATTGCTGTGCTTTGAGAGTAATAAGGAGCAGCCGCGATAAGGCAGTGTGCCACTCTGCTTTCGCAAAGATGGCAATAGAGAGTGTGGGGACCATAAGGGGGAGAAAAGTGGCAGTGTTTTCCATTGACCAAGTCTTGCAAATAGGCCCAGCTGTTGAGTATGATCATTTGGAATCCCTGAAACACTTCTTCTAGATGAGGATTGCTCTTGTACATATTTTGATAATTGTATAATCTAGCTCTTCCCAACATTACGTGTAATACGTCTCTCGGTGTGTAACTGAATCTTTTTGAGCAATTCCTCACCACCCATCATCAAAGACTCTGAGTTTTCCATCTGTAGAAAGTACATTTGGTAGTAGAAAACAATAAACATAAGAAGTTCAAACTATAAACATGCGTTTTTGAATGCTCATGCAAAATATTCAATCTGCGTAACGAAATGAGAGGTAATTCTGCATTGCATTTAGAGTTAAAAACATCTGTCCAATATGGCTGTAGCTGTGGGCCAATCCCACGAAAATGCAAAAAATTGTCTCTTGATACAGAAATTGAAAGTAGCACTGTACAATTAAGCTCTATGGTAGCTATATTTTATGTTTTTAACTGGTCTGAAACAAAGTTTTCCAGTTGAGTCTCTAGTTCATTTTCCCAAGGCACATGGAGGCTTTGTATCTTATGTGCACCTCCATTAAGGCTGTGTGCCAGGAATATGCCTTTTCCCACATAAAAAATTCCCAGATACCAGTTCAGTAGGTCTTTAACAATAGAACAAATGCATAACTGGGATATTGAGGTCATGAAAGCTCTTTATAAATTTGAAGCAATAGTAACATTTCAAGCAGTTCAGAAAGTTGGAGGTTTTATAATCCTTTATCAGTTTTTTTTTTACAGAAAACAAGTCTAGCAAAAAAAAGTACATTAAGGTTCTAATCGCATCTATTGTCTTTCCCCCAAAATAGAATGAATAGAAACATACTCTGTTCTGGTTCAATCTTGGGCAAAACTATTTACTGTAGAAGAAAGGTAGGGTTGAGAAGTCAACTGATGTGCACTGGTATAGCCAGATCACCTGCTTACAGTGGGCTGGTACCTCTGCCCTCACATACTTTTTAAAAGCTTAGTATTACCAACCTACCACCACCTCCCCAGAATAAATGGCTGGACTAATGATAATGGAGAGAATTTAAAATGCTGAGACCATTTTCTCTTTAGTTTTTGTCTAAGCTGATCCCCTACCTAGTGTTTTGAGTTCTTTACATTGTAGGTAAAATCTGAATGGTGTTTAAATCTGCTAAATGAGAAAAGTTTAACTGCACTTTTTTTCCTGAACGTAGCTTGGTTCTGGTTGGTTGGTTGTCAGTCTTTGACAAAATGAAAACACATACATTCATCTAACAAGGTTATATCCATGATTATTAGATCAGCCCTATATATGATGGGGTAACTTTTCTCAGTGTCAATCAGGAAAGTCAAAAGAACATCAGAGTCATCATCTGGGGTGCTTTTCAGAGATTGTGACACCTGGACCTTAATCTCAGATGCTCTTATTCTGAAGGCCTGGGCTGGTGGACTCCGTAATCTGTATTTTTAACATGTCCCTTATGGGAATCCAATCTCTGCAGTACTCACTTTGAGGAATGCTACCCCAGAGGAAGATTTCTCAGTATATCATCTCTGGCTACCCCTAGTTTGGGGATAGTTGGATTTGGAGAACAATTCTGTGGTCCATTTATACTTCATAAAGGATTTTGTTGGCATGATTCATCTTTTCCTGCCAAGCTTGTACTCAGGAATGTTAGTTGTCGAAGGCAAGGGAGACTCATGAACAGGCTGAAAAGTGGATTGAACAAGATCTGAAAGCCAAGACGTGGCCAAAAATGAATGGGAAGAAGGAAGAGGGAGTGACTGCAGAAGAAAAGGTGGATTCTGAGGCCAAGTGCAGGCAAGCCAAGGGTAATAATGAACTAGGCTCAGCGGGGAAGGTGCTGAGTGGACATTATGGAGGCAGAGATACCATACTTGCCTCTTGGAGGGAGGAACTCTACCTTTAGCCCTCTTGGAAAAATTTAGTATACTACTCACGTACTTCAGAGAAGTATGGCCTGTCATTGCTTCTTTTCCCACCTTGGAATTAATATGTCTCCTCCTTAACAAGAATGTTAATGGCATATGAATACTATTACTGATACGTTTTAAAAACTCAAGTTCCAGAGACAATCTTGGGCATATTGAGATTCATATTGTGTGTGTATTTAAAATTTTTACATATAACTCATATAAGTATAAAAATAAGTATACCTTTATTTTTTTTAAATTTTTAAGTAAGTATACCTTTAGAGAATGATAATAAATACCCAAATTAGCTTAAGAAAGAGAACATGGCATTAATTTAGACCAGGTCTTCTCTGACCACACCCTCCTTCTCCTCAACAAGAGGTAACCACTAAATTGAATTTTGGTTTAAACCACTAAATAATTTGTTTCTTTTCTTTTCGTATGTGTGTATGGTTTTACTTTTAAAAAAAAAACTTAAAGATTTATTATTTTTTTAAGAACAGTTTTAGGTTCACAGCAAAACTGAGAGAAAGATGCAGAGGTTTCCCATATACCCTCTGCCCCCATCTACACATAGCCTCTGCCATTATTGATATCCCTCAACAGAGCAGTTTGTTAAAATAGATGCACCTACGTTGCATAATTACCTAAGATCCATAGTTTTCTTTAGGATTCACTTTTGGCGTACATTCAATGGGTTTGGATGAATGTATAATGACATGAATCCATCATTATAATATGCAGAGTATTTTCAATGCTCTATAAATCCTCTGTGTTCTACCTATTTGTGTCTCGAACCCCACCCTCACCTTCAACCCCTGGCAACCACTGATCTTCTGGGTGTTTCCATAGTTATACCTTTTCCAGAATGTCATATGATTGGAATAATCAGTATGTAGCCTTTTCATATTGACTTCTTGCACCAGTAATACACACTTAAGTTTTTTCTGTGTCTTTTTGTGCCTTGATAGCTCATTTCTTTTTTGTGGTGAATGGTATTCCATTGTCTGAATGTACCACAGTTTATCCACTCACCTACTGAAGGATATTTGGTTGCTTCCAAGTTTTGATAATTATAAATAAAGCTGCTAGAAATATCTATGTGCAGGTTTTGATATGGACAGAAGTTTTTTATTCATTTGCATAAATATCAGAGTACAGTTGCCGGATTGTATAGTAAGTTAGTTACTGTTAGTTTTGTAAAAAAAAAAAAAAAAACACGCCAAACTGTCTTTCAAAGTGGCTGTACTACTTTGCATTCCCAGCAGCAATGAATGAGAGCTCCTGCTGCTCCACATCTTTGTCAGCATTTGGTGTTGTCAGTGTTCCAGATTTTGGCCATTCTAATACATGTGTAGTGATATCTTGTTCTAGTTTGCATTTCTCTGATGACATAGGGTTTGGTGGAACATCTTTTTTATATGCTTATTTGCCATCTGTATATCTTCTTTGGAGAGGTGTCTGTTAGGTCTTTGACCCATTTCTTTCTTTCTTTCTTTTTTTTAAAATTTAAATTCAAGTTAGTTAACATACAGTGTAGTATTGGTTTCAGGAATAGAACCCAGTGATTTCATCATTTCATTTAACACCCAGTGCTCATCCAAACAGGTGTCTTCCTTAATGCCCATCACCCATTTATCCCATTCCTCCACCCACCTCCCCTCCAGCAACCCTCAGTTTGTTCTTTGTATGTAAGAGTGTCTTATGATTTGCCTCCTCTGTTTTTATCTTATTTTTCTTCCTCTTCCCCTATGTTCATCTGTTGTATTTCTTAAATTCCACATACGAGTGAAATCATATATTTGTCTTTCTCTGATTAATTTCACTTAGCATAATATACTCTAGTTCCATCCACATTGTTGCAAATGGCAAGATTTTATTCTTTTTCATAGCTGAGTAATAATAGTCCAGTGTGTGTGTGTGTGTGTGTGTGTGTGTACACACACCATATCTTCTTTATCCATTCATTAGTCAGTGGACATTTAGGCTCTTTCCATAATTTGGCTATTGTTGATAGTGCTGCTATAAACATTGGGGTGTATGTGCCTCTTTGAATCGGCATTTTTGTATCCTTTGGATAACTTTGGATAAATATCTAGTAGTGTAATTGCTAGGTCATAGGTAGCTCTGTTTTTATTTTTTTTGAGGAACCTCCATACTGTTCTCCAGAGTGACTACACCAGTTTGCACTCCCACCAACAATGCAAAAGTGTTCCCCTTTCTCCACAACTTCACCGATACCTGTTGTTTCCTGGGTTGTTCATTTTAGCCATTCTGAGGTGTGAGGGTATCTCATTGTGGTTGTGATTTGTATTTGTCTGATGATGAGTGATGTTGAGCATCTTTCATGTGTCTATTAGCCATCTGGATGTCTTCTCTGGAAAAGTGCTTTGACCATTTCTTAATGGATTTTTTTTCTTGTTGAGTTTTAAGAGTTCTTTATATATTTTGGATAATAGTTTATCAGATGTGTAATGATACTGAGTATCTTTTCATGTGCTTGTTGGCCATTTTCATTTATTTGTAGGACTATCTATTCAGTCCTTTGCCCCATTTTTGAATTCGGCTATTTGTACTTTTACTGTTGAGTTGTTAAAAATTTCTCTTTCGGGGCACTTAGGTGGTTCAGTTGGTTGAGTATCCGACTCTTGATTTTGGCTCAGGTCATGATCCCAGGGTTGTGGGATCAAGCCCACATCGGGCTCTGTGCTGAGCGTGGAGCCTGCTTGGGATTCTCTCTCTATCTGCCACTCTCCCCAGTTCATGCTCTCTCTCAAATAAAAAAGAAATTTTTTTAAATCTCTCTCTGTCTCTCTGTCTCTCAATATATAGATAGATATAGGTATAGATATATTAATACATAAGTACACATAACATGTTTTTCTGGATAGTCTCTTACCAGAGATGATTTGCAAGAGGTGATATTTTTTCCCATTCTGTAGGTTGGATTTTGGATTTTTCACTTTCTTGATAATGTCCTTTGATACACGAAAATTTTAATTTTGATGAAATTAATTTATCAATGTTGTTGCTTTTTGTGCTTATATCTAAGCTTATATCTAAGAATCCATTGCTAATCAAGCTTTCTTGAAGTATGATTGACAAATAAAAATTGTATCTCTTTTGGTTATACAATGTGATTTTTTAAGGTGTACAACTGATGATTTAATTAATATACATATACGTGTAAAAGGACTACCACAATCCAGTTCGTTAATATGTCTATCTCCTCTCATACTTTTATTGTGTGTGGTCAGGACACTTAAGATCTACTGTCTTAGCGAATTTCAAATATACAATCCAGTATTATTAATGATGGTCATCATATTATACATTAGAACTCTAGAATTTACTCCTCCTGTGATAGAAAGTTTGTACCCTTTGACCAGCATTTTCCCACTTCTTCCACCTTATAACCCCTGGCAACCACCAGTCTTTCTGGTTCTGAGTCTGAGTTTGTTAGATTCCATATATAAGTGAGATCATATAGTATTGGTCTTTCTGTGTCTGGCTCATTTCACTTAGCATAACATCCTCCAGGTTTATCCATGTCACAAATGGTAAGATTGCCTTCTTATTTAAGGTCAAATAATATATATATATATATGATATATATATATCGATCATATATATATATATATATATATATATATCCCACAGTTTTTCATCTGTTCATTCATTGATGGGACACTTTGACTATTTCTGTAACTTGGCTGTTGAGAATAATGCTGCAGTGAACATGGGAGTGTGGATGATCTTTTTAAGATACTGATTTCATTTTCTTTGGATATATACCCAGAAGTGGGATTGCTGGACATAAGGTAGTTCTATTTTAATTTTTTGAGGAACCTCAAAATTACAAAACAGTGTTTTGTAATTTCCTTTTTTTTCTCTCTCTGTTTTTTACTGGCCTGTAGAATCCTGAAGGTTAAAGGATGGTTTGTTGTTTCCTCTGTTCCTAGCACACTTTTGTGAGAAGGAATAGCTAGCCGAAGGCACTGAGGCTTTTTGACTGAATGAAAAAAGGTAGGTAGAATAAACACCACTCTTGTTTTACAGAAGAGAAAAGTTAAAGCTTATTGGAGTTTTAAATGATGGCCCAGGGTCAAAAGTGGGTCAGCACAAGAACCAAGACCTTTCAATTCCAAGATCAGAGTTCCTTCCACCCTGGAACAAAAGACAGATATTACCTACATGGTAAGTTGGAGGTGCAGGCTTTTATGACAGGCCAAGGCATTTTGACTTCAAGTAGTGAATGATTATAGCTAACATCATATTAAAAAAAAGATGTACACAAACATGTCAGGAGATCTACTACACATTGCTGCTTAGAAGAGCCATACTGAAAAATAGCATTTGTGGAGTATGATTCCCATGTATTGAATGCATGAATGTGTAAGTGGAAGGGTGTTTTACCAGTGTCATTGATGTTTATTTCTTGATGCTAGGATTTTAGGGAGTTTTAAATTTTCTTCTTTTCTGAATTGTTTGAATTTTCTACAATAAGAATGTAAAAACAGAAGAAATAAAGTAAAAAAGTGTTTGACATTAAAAAGATCATATTAAGCTATATAAGCTAGCATTTATATGCACTTTGCAGTTTCACACCACCTGTAGTACTCCTATTTCTTTGTAAATTCTTCTAGGGCAGCAACTGTGTGTTACTCGTGGTTATAAGCCCAGCATGCAAAGCCTGGCACAAGTAGATGTTTGGGAAGGCTTGTGGAATGAATGCAAATTGCCTCTGTGAACTGTAGTTTTTATCATCTTCAATGGACACCTAGGGGGCCCCAGGAATGACATGAACAAAGGTTCGAGCTGAGGGGAGTTTTATCTCCTTCCTGATTGGTGTTGCCATGGCACTCAGGAGACCAGGAGTCCTAGTGCAAAAGTTTTAAAAAGCCTAAAGTGGTAAATTTACAGATTTGTCTCAAGTCCTACCTTAGCACTCTACAAAAATTGGGCTTTTCAATGGAAGAGGCTTAATAAAAATCAGTGGTGGTGCCAACCTTTTTGCTCTGAATACTATTTTAATCTAGCCTTTTGGTTTTAATGGCAGTTGTCATTACTGTTGGGTTTCATCATTCCCAGGAAAGCCTTCCTTTAAAATCAATACCTAGGAATTCATTTGTGGATGCAATCAATTCCCTGATTATCTGAACTCCTCAAAAAGTGTTGGTTTTGCTCCCTAAACCATCTGTTTGGTTTTTAATCATTGTAGAAAGATAATTAGGAATAAACGGCCTTAGGCCATTGATTTAAAATTAATAGCTTTAAAAATACTTCACTCCCGTTTTTTACTAGTTCTATTACTTATTGTTTACATAGATTTAATAAGAAGAAAGTCGTCACCCATAGTCCCATCACCTCAACACAAACTCTTTATTTTTCCATGTATTTTTCCAGTTCTTGACTAAAATGCACACATAGGCAAAGGGTTAGGCACAATTTTCAATCTTCTCAATTTATTTAGGATTAAACAAATGTTTTCACGATGATTTTTTAAATACCTGCATGGTACTTTAACTTGTAGATTCACACTGTACAAAACCATTGCACAAATGGCAATTTCCAGTTTTTCACTGACATTTAATTGGGTTGAACAGCAAATTTTTACCCATTTGGCTCTATTTATTTTCCAACTACAAGCAAAATCTTAATTGATTTTTCCTTCTGTCAGACTCTTAATTATTGAATTAATCTGAGCTTATTTTTTTTTAGCAACATTTGGAAGTATAATTGACATAAAATAAACACGTTAGGGTACAGTTTGGTAAGTTTTGATATATGCATTTACCTGTGAAGCTATCACCATAATCAACATAGTGAACATATCCATCACCCCGAAGAGTTTCCTTGTGCACTTTGGTAATCTTTCCCTCCCTGTACCCTCCCTCCTCAGGCAGCTGTTGATCTGCTTTCTGTCCTATAGATTAGTTTGCATTTTCTAGAGGTTTATATTAATGGAATAATACAGGACATACTCTTTTATTTCCTGGTTTCTTGCATTCCACATAAATACTTTGACATGCATCCATGTTTTTGATTGTTCCTTTTTATTGTTGAATAAAAGGTATTTTTTAAATACCTTTGTCAATACTTGATGTTGATACCACACTGTTTTGATTACTTTAGCTTTGTAATAAGTCTTGAAATGAGGTAGTATTAACCCTCTAACTTAGTTCTTTTCCCAAATAATTTTGTCTAGTATAGATCTTTTGCATTTCCATATTAATCTTAGAATCAGCTTGTCAATTTCTAGAAAATTTCTGCTGGGGTTTTGATTGAGATTATCTTGAATATATAATTATTTTGGAGATAATTAACATCTTACCAATGTTGAGTCTTTTAATCTATAAATAAGGTATATTTCTCCACTTATTTAGGTCTTTAATGTCTTTCAGCAATATGTACAAATTTTTCACGTATTTTGTCAGGTTTAGCCCTAAGTATTTCATATTTTTTATGCTATTTTAAATGCTGTTTTTAAAATTAAAATTTTAATGAATTGTTTACTGATTATTTGCTTACTGAAATACACTTGATATTTATATTGATCTTTTATCCTGCAACCTTAGCTAAGTCTTTTATCCTGCAACCTTAACTAACTTAGCTTAGTTATTCTTCTAACTTTTTTGTGGATTCCATTGGGTTTTCTACATAGGTGATGATGTCTGCTATATATAGAGGTAGTTTTTACTTCTTTGCCACATTGAATACCTTTTTATTTCTTTTTCTTTGTCTGATTGCATGCTCCAGGACCTCCAATGTAATGTTAAATACAAGTGTCTTTATCTTATTCCTGATCATAGGGGGAAAGCATTCAGTATTGACCATTAAGTATGATGTGTCCAGTATAGGTTTTGTATAGATGTCCTTTATCAATTTGAGGAAATTCCCTCCTATACTTAGTTTTCTAGGAGTTTTTATTAGTAATGGGTATTAGATTTTTGCCAAATGCTTTTTCTATGTCTGTTGGGATGATCATATGGTTTTGCTACACCACCACCCCCCTTTTTAATACAAATGCTCTCCCCACCACACTTGGGCTCTGACATCCTGTACCAGGACACTAGGACACCCTTCTGGGAGATAAATTCTTACCTTGCTTGAGCTCTGAATCCACATTCTGGACCACATTCCCTCCAACATAGAGGCCTGCCTTACCCCACTTGGGCTTTAAAACCCATGCCATACTGCTTCTCTGAATGGGCACCTCTTTACCCAGCTCAAAGTCTGTCACTTTGTTGCAGACCACACCCACGCATCAACATCATGCTTACCCTGCTCGGGCACTTCTCTGTGGATATCCTCCTTTCCCTGTTTGGACCCTGTCACCTGCCCTGAGTACCATGCCATCTAGACTTTCCCTCCTTGTACTCTTAGCTGCTGGTGCAGATGCCTGTCTTGCTCTGTTCTAGCTAATCATTTTAGCAGAATTGTTTGTTAAGGGAAAGAAAGAAGAGAGGAAAGAATATTTGTAATTTTAGAAAGTTCCCCAAATGATTTTTATGATTATGTTACAGTTGACCAATAGACTTCACTTTGATAAAAACTGGATGACAGCGGGGCACCTGGGTGGCTCAGTCAGTTAAGTGTCCAACTTCGGCTCAGGTCATGATCTCACGGTTTGTGAGTTCAAGCCCCACGTCGGGCTCTGTGCTGACAGCTTGGAGCCTGGAGCCTGCTTCGGATTCTGTGTCTCCTCCTCTCTCTGCCCCTCCCATGCTCATGCTCTGTCTCTGTCTCTTAATAATAAACATTTTAAAAAAATAATAAATTATTAAAAAAAAACTGGATGACAGCAATGGAACCCAAATACTTTGATATTAAAAATAATTTTTAATTAACCAACAGGGTTTTGTCAGTTTAATATCCAACTCTTGATTTCGGCTCAGGTCATGATCTCAGGGTTGTGAGATCGAGCCCTGCATCAAGCTCCACAGTGGGTGAGGAACCTGCTTAAGATTCTCTCTCTCTCTCTCTCTCTCTCTCTCTCCTTCTACAGCTCGTGTGCACACACACACACACACACACACACACTCTCTCTCTCTCTCAAATAAATAAATAAATAAAAGTTAAAAAACCAATAAATAAATATAAAAATAATTTGGAAATGTGATTTAGAATGTGCATTGACACATAGGTGGGAAATAGCTCATTGTTTTCTTCCAAAAAATTTTTATAATGTTTATTTTTTTGAGAGAGAGAGAGACAGAATGTGAGCAGGGGAGGGGCAGAGAGGGAGTCACAGAATCCAAAACAGACTTCAGGCTCTGAGCTGTCAGCACAGAGCCTGATGCGGCACTCAAACCCATGAACTGAGATTATGACCTGAGCCAAAGTTGGATGCTTAACCAACTGAGCCACCCAGGCTCCCCAGTTTTCTTTAAAAGTTTTACCAGAGAAAGAAAAATAGGCTGTGAGACTAATAGAATATCCCAGATGTCAGTAAAGCAAATGATTATGTAAAAGCACTTTAATTACTGTCAGTCTCCTGAAAACTCCATAGATGAGTTTTGCATGGATAACGATAAGGAAGGATTATGGTGAAATATATTCTGTGCTTTTATTAGGAGTATCTATCTACAAAGTCACATGTCCAAGGTAGTCCATACAGGAAGGGTGGAAAGATAGAATCTACCTTCAGCCCTAAAGAAACTCATCATCTGTCTCCTTCAAGGCTCTCCTCTTTAGTACACCTGCTGTCTTCCAAATCTTTCTCTTTCCCAAGCTGTCTATCAGATAGTTTATTCATACCAGCAGTCTTGTCTTTTTTGGCCCTCTTGCCATACTCCTGACTTGTTCTCTCAGATTTCCCATTCTCACTTTCATCTCTACCACTTCTCTCATTATGCCAGCAGCTCACAGGAGTGATAAATGCAAAGCTCAGGAGGGTAGGGGAGGCAGCTGGTGAATGCTCACATGTTACTGATTTCTCCTTGCTACAGCCCATCTCTGTCTTTCTCCCCCAGCCAATCCATTAACAAATGCTGTGCACCCTGCTCCAGTACCTATCTGAATCCATTCACACTTTGCTGCTCTACCATTGGCCTGATCTGAGCCCCTCCATCGCCGGCCTAGATTACTGCCATGACCTTCAAGGCCGGTCCTGCTGCCACTGTGTCCGGTTACAGTTTATTCTCCACATGGTGGAAGACTGATCTTTGACAAATGTATAGCGAATCATCTTTCTGCTGTGCTCAGAATCCCTCTGTGGCTCCTCACTGTTGAGATCTAGCCCTCTGGTTCAGTGGTTGATGGTAAATGTTTAATAGTCAGCCTTGGAAAGGACCCTGATGTGTAGTCTGTCAATGTTAGTGGTGTAAATAATTTTATCATGGCCTGTTTCAAGCTTCTTTCTTTCTTTTCTTCCTCCTTTTTTTCCTCCTCCCTCATTCCCTTTTTTCCTTTCCCTTCTTCCTTCATCTCTTTTCTTGTTCCCTGCCTCCTCCTCCTTCAGAATGTACATTCTGGGACAGGAAGATCCGTGTTTGTCTTAGTCACTGCTCAGTAAGTATTTGTTGAATGAATGATTAACCAAATAAATGGATGATCCATTCTTAATGCTGTATTTCCAGCGTTTAAAAATTGTTCAAGGGTAGATGGCCTAGTTTTCAAATAACCAAATAATGTTCAGCACTTTATTTTTTTTTTTTAATTTTTTTTTTTTCAACAGTTTTTATTTATTTTTGGGACAGAGAGAGACAGAGCATGAACGGGGGAGGGGCAGAGAGAGAGGGAGACACAGAATCGGAATCAGGCTCCAGGCTCTGAGCCATCAGCCCAGAGCCTGACGCGGGGCTCGAACTCACGGACCGCGAGATCGTGACCTGGCTGAAGTCGGACGCTTAACCGACTGCGCCACCCAGGCGCCCCAATGTTCAGCACTTTAAAGTTCAAAAGCACTGCCTCACACATAATCTCATTCGACCCAGACCCAGGCACCATCCTGAGAAGAAGCCAGGGAAGGTGTTTGTCTCCCCACTTTGCAAATGAGGAAGCAAAGACTCAGAGGTGTAGAGGTGTCCGGCCCCAGGTCACACCCCAAGTGACAGTATCTGCAGGGTCTGACTCCCAGTCTGGCACTCTTCCCTTTGGCCAGTGATTGTCTGGCTCTTGGGAGGGGCTCAGCAGGGGGGCCTGGCGCTTCAGGGAGACAGGTCCCAAGAAACAGGAGAGAAAGGGAGGGAGAGCAGGAAGAGGCAACTGATAACAGAGGAGAGGCTTCCTTAGCTGTGTCTTTCACCTCAGGGCCGGCACTGAACGGTGATTTCAGACCAGCTCCCATTCCTGTCACTAGATTCACGCCCCCAGAAATGGAGGGTTGTGCTCCCCTCCCCCAGACCCAGCAGCCCTCAGGGAGCAGGCTCATTTCCAGGGGCCCTGTCTTCTTACCCTTCTGTAGAACAGCAGTAGAGCTTGGAGACCTACAGGCTGAATTCATTTCCCACGTATGGCTTATTTAGGTCCTGTAGAGTTTCAAAAATTGAACTGATTTACAAAGCAGGAGATTCTACCTGGGTAAGTGGGGTTGTTTTTGGCAAACAGGAAACCGACCATTATCGACTGGGCTGACGGTGGCCATCCCCTGAAACCAGACGAGTGTTGTCCAGTTCATTACAGTCCCCACACTTTCCTGTCACCTCTCCAACCTTGAGGACTGCTGTACTGCCATTTATTTTCATGCTTGTGCTGTTTTCCTTATTGTTGGGAAACATACTTCTGAACCTGCATCTCTACCAAAAGGAGGAAGACAAAATACGCAGGGCCTCATGATGTTATGACATCATGACCTGCAGTATCTGAGTCCCTGAGCCTTGGATTATATCCCGCTTTCAAATACACCCTCTCTGAGTCCTCTGGGCAATTTCACAAAGAAGGCTTCAAGAACCTCCATTTAGGTGAGGACCCTGGAGCTCAGGGAGATTGAGAGGCTTGCACAGGGTTTCATAATTAATTAGAAGCAGACCTAGAATTTGAAGACAAAATCTCACTGGGCATGGGAATCCGCATAAATTGCATTTACAGCCACACACATTGCCTTTGTGCCCACAGCACGAGTGACTTGAAACAGCCCTTGTGTAATTCGCCACAGGACCCAGTAGGTGGCGCCCTAGGCCAACAAAGCTTTCCAGAACAATGCCTTTGTGGAAATTGGTTTTCTTCCATTATCACAGCATTTTAAGTCCAAATGGTTTATCTTTTCTTTTTCTCTCTCTTTTAAAATAATGGTTTTTCAACACACACTATAGCATGGCTTTCGTGCCAGGCCTAAAATGAAATTTGCTTTAATCCATCACCTAGGGAGAAAGTGTGTGTCACAACTGACATCTGTTAAATTTTAAATGAAGTAAGCAAGCAGTAAGAAGGCCTGAAATACGTTCATTGTTCAAGAAGTCATGCAGACACTGATCAGCTGCTCTGTACAATTAGGAATAAAACAACCACCTTTTCTTCCCCTTGTTGGGGGGAGACTTTTCAGGCACTGCTGAAAGCCTCAGTGAGGAAAAAGGCAGAGGATGGATGGACTTGCACTCCATAAAGTTAACACTTCCCTTTCAAGTTCAGGCAAATTGGCTGGGCACAGCGGGGATGACTACTCTGACAGCTCCATTGTCCCGGCTTCTGCCCAAAGTGCTGAATGGAAAGAAGCCCAGGACTTCCCCTCCTTACCTGCTTTTTTTTTTTTTTTTTTTTTTTTTTTTTTTTCCAAAGTGTTAAGAAAGTGAGAGAAGCTTCATCCAGATTGGCCCACTCAGTTTTAAACATCCGCATATTATTATGGTGAATCTATACATTTGTTCTTTTGTATTTCACACTATCAAGGAATTTGGAGCCAGTCTCTCCAATGCTAGCGCTTGCCATCTATTCTTCAAGCTTCATTATTAAAAAGAAATGACAGCAGATGTAATTCTGATATGCAGCTTAAGTATGAGTTAATTTGTTTCTTACAAAGATGTACTAAGATTATCAAATGAGAAAGTGAAGACTTGCCTATAAAATAAAATATTGTAATTGTGGGTTGGGGTATTTTGGATGTTGGAATTTTTTGCTAAATGTGAGAAAGGCAGAAAGGCTTTCAACTTCAACCCTTTGTTTCATCTTCCCCCACTCCCCACCCCTGTAATTAGGTTAGTGTCTATGGCAGTAACAAGTAGTGCTTCCCAAATAGCCACACACATTTCCCAACCCCCCCTACAGTCCTGTGGATGAGTTCTGGCCAATGGGAATGTGATTGGAAGGGATGGGTGTGAGGGTGTGAGGCACCTAGGAACCAGTTTCGCTCTTTCATATTCTCTTCCCCGTCTTGAAATCATGGAGGCCATATGCTCCAAAAGGTGTTCCTCCAAGATGGTAGATAGACTGTGGGAAGCAAAAAACCCTTTGCTGACCTGCACTGGACTTGTAACCCAAATGAGAAATACTATTTTGTTGTGTTAAGCCATTGAGATTTGGCCTTAACTTGTATAGCAGCAGAACCTATCCTATCCAAGAAGGCAGGGCTGCTGCCTTATTTCATTGAAGCCTGACCACCACTCATGCTGACAGTCTTTCCTTTGATTATATAAAATATTTAAGTAAAGTTTCAGTGAAGTTAAGATTTGAACCTAGGAAGTCTCAGTCTATGGTCTCATCTCTAAATGACTCCATAAATAAGAAAAAAACCTATTTTCTTACATGATAATAAGTCCGTAGGGAGGCAGTATCAGCATTGATTGCTTCAGCAGCAAAACATAGTGCAGGATTCAAGATTTTTCCATCTTCCTAACATGAAAAAGATTCTCCTAAGCATGTTGCCTTTGTCTCAGGTTTGTCCCCTCATGGTCATTAGATGGCTACAAGAGCTCTAAGCATCACAATCTTTCCCAGCGATATCCAAATGCCAGAATCAGAAAGTCTGATTTGGTTTCACCTTTTTAAGAGTGAGGAAAACTTTCCTAGAAGTCCTTCTTGCAGACCTCTCATTAGCCAGAATTGTGTCAAATGCCTCATCTTAAAACAATCACTGACAATGGAAACAATTATAATTTTGGACCTAGACTAATCAAGATTTACACCTTGAGACTTCAGTGGGGCCTAGCTTCCAGAACTATCTGCTGCATTTCTGAACAGATTTAGTTTTCCATTAACAAAGAAGGAGGAGATAATCACTACTGAGTTGATGACTAATATTTTCAGCCAAAATTGTCCTTTACTTTGTGAGGCTCAAGGTCAATGACATCCCTCTGGGCTGATGATTCCTCACTCTTGAATCTCTATGATTCCTTTTAGATCACTGATGCAATACATGCGTGTGAACTTGAACCTCTGTGGCACAACTTTTCGCAAAACCCTGTCTGCCAACTTCTGTCCTTACGTTTCCATCTACAGATCACAGGTGCGTGCGTCTCCGTAGGCTGACCTTTGCATGTTCATACTAATTGCAGATTTAAACTATAAGCCCTAACACTCCTAAAATCCTAGCTCCCCTCTGTAAAAATTCCCCAAAGTAGTACTTAATTTCACATGCTTGCCAAATCTTAAATCCAAAAGCAAAACCAGTTTTCCTTTGTGCTGCAACTAAAGCTAAAGAAAGTTCTAGGCTTTGGAAGGCACATACTGGTGTCCTCAATAGCATCTCACAGCAGAGATTTAAGTTAGGAATCTCTCTGATATGTTTGTTTCATTGAACTCTTTGGGCTAAAAAGAAATGGACAAAGCTTTCTTCCCCATTTCTACCAGTCACAGGAGTCCTCTCTAAATAGCCAAAGTGGGGGTGCCTGGGTGGCTCAGTTGGTTGAGAGTCCAACTTCGGCTCAGATCACGATCTCATGGTTCATGAGTTTGAGACCTCTGTCGGGCTCTGTGCTGACAGGTCAGAGCCTGGAGCCTGCTTCTGATTCTGTGTCTCCCTCTCTCTCTCCCCTCCCCCACTCACTCTCTCTCTCTCTCTCTCTCTCTCTCTCTCTCAAAACTAAATAAATATTTAAAAAAAGATTAAATAGCCAAAGTGAAGTAGTCCTAGGGCCACTTTTTACTCCTTGTTCATACAGCGGATACACTGCCTTGAACATCTGTGAATTTACCTTTCCTTTCATTTTTCTGAACATTGTCCCTAAGCTGGTTTTAATGTGTTTCTGATAATGAAAACAAAACAAACGCACTTAACCTTCAAAAAAGGGAGATGAATATAATCACTTCAGAATTGGAAAAAAATGTCTGTAAACATCTGGTCAACTGAATCTACATGATGATCCTTCTGCAATTACTAGAGGAGTAAAACCCACTCTTCCCGTTTACTCTGGAGCTTATGCGAGGTGGCTGTGATTTAAAAGAAGCAAACTGAAGTCATAAAGTTTTGTGGTAGTTGTAATTTCTCATCAAAGAAGGGTAGCAAGTTTCCCATCATTAGAAAGGATTCAAGCAGAGGGTAGGTGACCTTTTGTCCAGGATTCCTGAATTAGTAGAGGTTGAGGGTAAAGGATTTATTTAAGCTCTCTTCCAAAAGATTCTAAGTCAGGAAAAACTATCTTTATATTCATATGGTGCTTTATAAAACCCTTAGACACATATTTTTTTCTGATTAAGCTTCAAAACAACCCTGTCAGGTAGGTGGGTTTACTACTTTCATTTATATATGAAGAAATTGAGCTTCAGACAGAAGTTAAGCGATTTATCCGGGGTCCTACATTTAGAAAGCGGAAGGTCCTAACAACTTCTGAGTCAAAGATGTCTCCACACTCAGGACAAGGGCAGGCGCAAGGCCAGGCCCATCACCGTGTGGCTGAGGTGGTGGCAAGGGCGACCATACTGTTCAGCACAGAAAAATAGGTGCCCTGGACGTTGCCCTTTCTCCTATGCCTGAAAGCTGGTCCTTGGCGAAGCTGTGTGTCTTCAGGGCCCCCCTTTTGTACTTTTGGTTAATGTAGATCCGGGCTGTCCTGTCTCCTCAAAAGTGAAATTTGTGAAGCCTGTGCTTCAAACTTGCCTGGTGTTTCAGCCCATTCCTGGAGTATTTCTTCTTTAAGAGGACCATAGGCAGAGGCACCCCAAACAACGGTGTGCCCTCGGGCCCTTGGCTTCAGCATTGGAGAAAGGGGCATTTCTGTCGTGGGGTCTTTCCAGTCGTGCCACACTGGCTACTCCACCTCGTCTGAATTGTGTGACAGCACAAAAGGCAATACTGCTGCTTGGTGAGGGAAAGAATGCTGATGGAGGGGACAGGATGTCCCATTTCAGTTTCCCCACGGCCCCCAGGCTGGATGGGAGGACAAATCCCCTGGTGGAAGGGCCTGGGAACAGGGCTTTCTTCCACACACTTCTTCCTATCAGATTCTGCCCTATTCTGGTAATTCAATGGGAAATGAATCCACCCAGGAGTCTGGGCTGGCCCCCGAAAGGAAGGTAAATCTAACAAAGAGAAAGTCATTGCCAATTTTAGAGACCATGTGTTAACAGGAATAAACAGGAATACAGCTGAGTGGGAAAATGGGTGTTTCACCATGGGTTGTATCTAAACAGGCAATAGTCAAGCCAGAAATGTGCTTTGTACCTTTTTTCATTTGGGTTGGCCAGTGGGGGTAGATGAGATGGAATAAAGTATACACAGATTGCTTCAAATATACTATCTCTAGGTGTTTTTTGTTTTTTTTAAAGCATTTGGTCTTGCTGCTCCTAATGCAACTGGAGGCAGTTACACTTTGATTGAATCTGGAAGATGTTTTTCTCCCTTGCCTAAATATCTTTGACCGCACAGCATGAGCTTTGCGCCTATTGGTGATACATTTTCTGACTCTGAGGGCCTGAGGAAATTGATGTGCAGAGAGAGGGTAAGTGACTTGTCCATGGTTGTACAGCTTGGAAATGTGAAGTCAGGACTCTTACACAGTCTCCTGACTTCCTGCCCAATGTCTTTCTGGACACCTGGATAAGACATAGGCACGAGGAAGGGTCAGGCACCCCACTACACAGCAGGATGTTATGTTGATACTAATTTTTGTAATCATTTTTACCCCAAAGGCTTTCTCCCTCAAGCTACACCGGAGGCATCTGCTATGTCAGAGGAGGGACATTAAGGCATAAAAGTAAAAGCACATGTTTTTTGTTTCCTGCAACAAGGCTTTAAAGATATGCAGGAGCTTGGGGGCACCTGGGTGGCTCAGTCAGTTAAGCGTTGAACTTCAGTTCAGGTCATGATCTCACCGTTTGTGGGTTCATGCCCCGCATCGGGCTCTGTGCTGACAGCTCAGAGCCCGGGAGCCTGCTTCAGATTCTGTGTCTCCCTCTCGCTCCACCTCTTTCGCACTAGCACTCTGTCTCTCTCTCTCAAAAATGAATGAACATTAAAAAAAAAAAAAAATTTTAGAGATGCGGGAGCTTAAAAATCTGAGCCCTAATGAATTAAGGCCCAAAGTTTATGCCAGAAACAATAGATTTGGAAGAATAAATGAGATTGCAAGAGAGTGGGGAAGAGACGTGAGGAGTAGGGAACAGAACTTGGATATTAGTAAATCTTACTGAGAAAGGAGACTATGCCTTGCTCCCACCACACACATCTCACATGCACCCAAAGGGGCTGTGGGAATTACTGAGAGGGATGCAGCCTCATGGAGGCCTTGAAAATGGAGCAAGGACAGAGAAGAGATCTTCATGGACCAGTCCCAGGGGCGTTACAGAGCGGGCAGTGATTGAGGGGGCCCAGTGGCCCCAACCGCATCACCACATAAGCCCCATAGAATGTAGACACAAACCTGGGAGCAATGGAGCTGAATTATACTTTGAATGCTATACATTTGCCATTTTTGTTGTTTAGAAATGATCAAACAGCAGCAATTTCCCATTGTTCAGCGTAATGTCATAGGAAACCCAGAACTGCCTGCAATTTCGTTTCTATCACCAAGCAGAACAGAGGTTTGAAACAGAAATCAAATTCAGTCCAAACAAAGACACTTGGACTTCTTACCCACCCCTGCCCCCCACCCCCACCTCCGCCTGAAGTCTGTGTGTTGTGCTGTCTACATAGAATTGCCTCAACAGCAATCAATTCTTGAGACGCTCAGTGGTTCAGATCAGAGCCGGTGGGCTCCAAGACAGTTGGCTCCCATTACAGTGCATTGTCCTGCACGCCCTGCCCTTTCAGACTCACACAGTTCCCAGTGTTTGGATGGAGCATTCGTGGAAGCAGGGACATCTCATTCTTCACAATTCAACCCAGTGTAGAGTCTGGTCTATGTCAAACAGAGGAATGTAGGAGCCTACAAATCATCACCTTTACTTTTTAAGTGAGTCGAGTTTTGTTTTGGGCTTCTCACTGGGGTAAGGCAAGCAGGGGTGGGGAAGCTTGGTTCCCACCCGGCTGAGGCATGGTAGCAAGGAAATTGCTGGTAAACTCACTAGCTTTCATTCTTCCTGCATAACCCATGGGTACTACGTAATGATAGTAGTCTGGGGAGAGCTTAGGAAGTGATTACCCCAGAGGCCAAAAGGTATAGCTCCCGCAGAAGAAGCCATATCCAACTTTAGCACAATGACTGCACAGCCAGGGAGACAAGGATAACACTATGGTAGAGTGGTTCTCCTAGATGTGTGCGAAGACACCCTGGGGAACCTCAGTGAACACACAGGAATGCTACAAGATAGTTTAGATTTTTGAGGGAAACTCATTAACCTCTGCCAGATACTAAATAAAATGACTAGTTCAAGATAGTTCACAGTTTCAACATTAGATCACGACATCATGTCTCGTAAAGCTGGGGTTCAGGTGGTTGTTATGATAAAAAGCATGCTGTACTCATAAATCAGTGTGGGATAAGAAATGATGATGATGATATCCGATCTGAGTCCAAGGTTTGAGAAGTTGTGCAGTGCCCAAAAGGCACACTCATCCCATTATTAAGACATTGTGGTTATTTATATTTATTTGTATTTATATATAAAAACAAAACACCATCTCTCATTTCAATCTATATGTATTATTTTTTCAAGTAGTTGCTAGGTTCTTCAGGATTAGTGTACATTCTCAAAATCAAGTATAATTAACATACAGTGTTACATTAGTTTCACAAGTATGATATAATGGTTTGACAGTTCTATACATTACCCAGTGTTCATCGAGATAAATGTACTCTTAATCCCCTTCACCTATTTCACCCACCCACCTGCCTACCTCCCCTCTGGTAACCACCAGTTTGTTCTCTATAGTTAAGAGTCTGTTTTTTAGTTTGTCTCTCCCTTTCTTTCTTCCTTTCTGTGAGAAGTAAGTGAGATGATTCATTTTCAGAAGTGCCAAATAAAAGCTGTGCTGTCTTGTTAACAATAGGTTTACAACCTACTGGAAATATGTAGGATCTCCCTGCCCCACAGTGGAGCCCCAAACCCTTAGACACTTCACTTCCTAGTTCTTCTTTCCCTCTCTATTTTGCAGGCTTATTTTTTGTGGGCTTTGCAGTGAGCATGCACCAAAGAACTGAAGTCTCTGAGTCACCTCAAGGAATGTACATTTATTCCAATCAGACTACTCTTTGGTCTTACATGAGCATAGGCAAAGTCGGGTAAGGCTGTAACCTCTGTAGTATTCAGCCAATGAGGATTCAGGGGAGGGACTTCCTGCTAGGAGATAAATTGCCTGCTGTAACTTCCCTGAGTGTGCCTGTCCATCAGACTCCTGCTCTTGCAAGAACGTTGATTAAAGTCTCACTTCCACTGTGCTCTGAGTCTCCACATCCCTCCTTTGATTGGAGTGGTGGTCTTATTTCTCACACTTTATTTTTTTTTTTAATATTTTTTAATGTTTATTTATTTTTGAGAGAGACCAAGCATGAGTGGGGGAGGGCAGAGAGAGAGGGAGACACAGAATCCGAAGCAGGTTCCAGGCTGTGAGCTGTCAACGCAGAGCCTGATGCAGGGCTTGAACCCATGAACTGTTAGATCATGACCCGAGCCGAAGTTGGGACGCTTAACTGACTGAGCCACCCAGGTACTCCTCTCACACTTTATTTCTTCCTTCCTTCTTTCCTTCCTTCCTTCCTTTGTTCCTTCCTTCCTCCCTCCTTCTCTTTCTTTCTTTCTTTCTTTCTTTCTTGATCCATCTATGTTGTTGCAAAGGGGTAGATCTCATATATATATACATATATATATACATATATATATATATATACACACACATATATATATATATACATATATATATACACACACATATATATACATACATATATATATATATATATCTCACATCTTTATATTTTTATCCATTCATCTGTAGATGGGTACTTGGGCTGCTTCCATATCTTGGCTATTCATTATAAATAATGCTGCAATAAACATAGGGATGCATGTCTTCTCAAATTACTGTTTTCACTTCCTTTGGGTAAATACCCAATAGTGGAATTACTGGATTGTAGGGTAGTTCTATTTTTAATTTTTTGAGGAAGGCCCACACTGTTTTCCACAGTGGCTGCACCAGTATGCATTCTCACCAGCAGTGCATCAGGTTTCCTTTTTCTCTGCATCCTTGCCTGAGTAATGTATAGAATTGTTGAATCATTATGCTGTACACCTGAAACCAATATAACACTGTATTTGACTATACTTCGATTAAAACATTTTTAATAAAAAATAGTCATAGGTTGTTAAGATACAATTATTAAATTATTTGGACCTGACTAATTAATACACATTTTCTGAGCATTTCTTTTGATCTATGGGTGCTGTGAAAAAACGACTGAGATGCTGAGGGGGCTTTGAACCAAGAAAATTTGGGAACCTCTGCCCTAGAGGATGGGCAGGCTAAAATAAACTTGGGTCCTTGGATGAACCACCCTGAAATGCCACTGCCCTAGAAGGTTGTGTGAGAGAGAAACAAACTTCTATTCTTTTTGAGCTACTGCTCTTGTGTACTTGGGGTCTCTTTGTTACAGCAGCTCGGCCCGTTTCCTTGCCAGTACTAGCCCTCAGCAAACATTTGTTGTTAAATAGGCTTGGCATTGATTTCCTCCATTATTTCATATTTGGAGTTTGCCTTTGGAACAATAATAAAGAGGTGAGTTATGATGAAAAAGTAAAACCATAATAACAAGGGGCCATGTAATAGAAGAGTAATCACTGGACACTTCCTAGTTATTTGACCTGGGATGAGCTATGTGAGTATCATTGAGTGTCAAGTTCCTCATCTGGAAAATGAAAATAATTTATCTACCTCATATACATTATGGTGGTGGAGATGAGATAAGGTAATAATCATGAAAATATTTTGGGAAGTTTTTATAATATTATGTTATATTATATTATATTATATTATATTATATTATATTATATTATTATATATTATATATAGTCTTCATTACTGAAACATTTATTAAAATATTAGTGATGTCAGGAACCATCTTAAAAGGGGCTTGTTGGTAGGAAGGAAAGCCTGAATTAGTGCAGAGTCTGAATAATCAAGTTTCTCCTTTAAAAAAAAAAATTCAAACTTTACTTGTTCAAAAGCAGTTCAGAAACACATTTAAGCATTACAATTTAAAGACTAAGTTTTACCAAGTAAAGACTTGCCTTGAAAATCAAATTCCAGCCCCAGGAGCTTACCTACTTTAAGTGGTTTGACTACCAATAAATTCATCAGGGTTCCAAAGCATTTAATTCTCTCTTAAGTAGTTAAACAACCTTCCTTTCATTTATTAGAAACCTTTTTTTTTTGTCTTTGTCAATGCCACTGTTAAACTCTTTTCCACCCCCTGTATGAGTTTTTGTCATATTGAATTTGTAGGCTCTGAATTGATAACTGTTTTGTATAAGTTAGCCAAATCCAAGGAACCCAGTGAAAGACAATTGCAGAGGTGGTCCTGGAGTAGAGAGGAGTGCCTGGAGTGGACATTAGTCATTCGAAAGCTGTCTCGCATCCCCACCGCTCTTGGATTTTTCCATCATGTGAGGCTTTGGGAGGAACACAGGGAAAAAGGCTCTGGCACTTGGGTTCACCTTCCCCTCCAGGCTCTGAAATCTGGAAACCATGGTGAATCTCAGGACAAGGAGGTGTTTGCACCAGGTACTTCCTGGGACATGGTCCTTTTCAGAACCCCCTTGGTTCTGGGACCACAGCCTACCATCAAGTCAGCAAGCCTCAGATATCCTTCCAGTTACTCCCCTCTTTTTCTAAGAGAGCAGGAATCAGTTTTGGTTATTTGTAGGCAGATAGTTTAACTAATACAATGCCTTCTTCTGAACAGTTTTTCATCCACAAATACTTTTCTTGAGCTAATCTATAGTGTTAGTGGTGCAAAATGTTTAACAAGAAGGAGATCAGAGTGCTTTTAGAAGCAAGAAAATTCATTCCTGTCTCCATCTAGAATTCCTGTGTTGAAGATTTAAGATATATTTGGAAAAAAATCTGAGTTCTTTTAAAATGTAGCTGTTTCCATAATTGATATATTATGCCTTTTTCATATTTTTCATCTGTGTGTGGCTAGAGAAAATATAAAGAAAAGTGTCTGTTCCCAAAGGAGAACTCCTCTATGGAAATTTTTTTTTTTTTTAACCCACAGTCATGCTTCTGAGAATGTTTATCTCACTTTACCAAAACATCAGACAGTCCAACCTCCTGGACATTCTTATAGCTCTGAATAAGAATACCATCCATCTTGGGAGGAAAACATAAAGAGATTGTTTCTTTCCTAAATAAGTATGCTTACTGTTCAATTTAAAGGGTGTCTGTTGTGGAGAAGGGGAAGAATGGGTTTTTCTTGAAACGTTCAAGAGGTTAGTTTTTCAACATGTCTAGTTTTTTTAAGTTAATTTATTTGAGAGAGAGAGAGAGAGAGAGAGCAGGGGAGGGGCAGAGAGAGAGGGAGAGAGAATCCCAAGTAGGCTCTGCACTGTGAGCGCAGAGACCAACTCAGGGCTCAATTTCATGAACCTTGAGATCATGACCTGAGCTGAAATTAAGAGTTGGATGTTTAACCGACTGAGCTGCCCAGGTGCCCCTCAATATGTATGTTTTAAATGAACTTTACCATTTAAAATCATTAAGACTTTAGGTCTATGGATGTTGACTTTCTTGACTCTGGAAGTAAATCCAAAGGAAATGGATGGAACACCAATGGCTATATCTTAGCTATAATATTTGCTCTGAGGAAGAACTGTAATTCGGAATGCAATTCTGTCTGTGTGTGGAATTATTTAGTTTAGCTCCTTAATTTTTGATTCATCTTTGTCTGTGCTGATCACCGAATTCAGACAGCTCCCTTGAGTTATCTTTTTCCTTCTAACTCTCCTGCCGCCCTGTTGATCCAGGTCACCATCATCTCCTGCCCATATTAACACAAACTTTATCTATTTTGTTGCCTTCATTCTCAATCCTGAGCCCCATCCTCCAATCCATTTTCAATAGCTAGAGAAATTTGCTAAAAACACAAATCTGGTCACTTTATTCTCTGTGAAATATCATTCAATATTCAGTGTCTTTTCATCGTTCTTAGGATGAAAACCAAAATCCTTAACAGGATGAGAAGTCCAGCATTATCACTTTATTTTTAACATAAAAAAAAAAAAACCTGAAAGGGGAAAGGGTCTAATAGTTCATTATTTCAAACAAATTCACCAGAGCTAGATTTTGAAACTCATAATTTGAAATGGCCTCATCTTTCAATAGCTCATTATCAGTAAATGATCTGTCAAATTTCATACTTTTGACAAAGGAAAAAACACTAAAATAGTGAAGCAACAGAAATGTCTGGCTTAATGGAAAGAAGATGTTGAAACTAAGCAAAAATGTTCAAACTGGCAAAAAATAGAGCCAAAAAGAATGGAGAAAAAACCAAGGCCATCCATCAGGCAGTGCCTGGGACATGCCTACACCCAGATGGGAACAAACAATCCTCAAATTTGAAAAATGTGAGGTTAAAATGTAACGGACCTATGGTCACTTTTATTTTTTTTTTAAGGGAAAGAGATGAGTGTGTGTGTGTGTGTGTGTGTGTGTGTGTGTGTGTGTGTGTGTGTCTCAGTGGGGAATAAAAACAAAATGATATGATTTTAGAATAAAATTGTTCAGGCTGTAGTAGCTTCCACAATGGGCAGTTGGCCATGCATCATAAAGAACACCGTATGCCAGAGGGAGATCTTTAATATCAAAAACAAGTAATAGCTCTATTATAGCCTCTGACTTCAGATGAATTGGCCTTTGGGTTGACTGCCTCCAGAGCCCCGGCCTGCCTATAAGAAAGGACTCATGCAAAAATCAGTTTATTTTTTATTCCCCTAGCAGGAAGTGATGGATCAAACATGCAGAGATCTACTGTTTGCCCTAGGGTGAGGTTCAGGAGATCTGTAAAATGGCGTGGCTGGACACGCAGGTTCTTCAGTCTATGTCGAGGATGCATTCTTTACAGAGCCTACAACAGCATTTTCACTCTCTGAAGGAAAGTTTGGAGACTTACATATTAGGCACTTCTCATGTGCCACACTGTGTTCTGTGTTATCTTTTATCACAACGTAGCTTATATGTATTCCCCTTTTACAGAGGGAGAGATGGAGTTCTAGAAAGAGAAGAGACATCTGTTGTTTCCTCCATGCTCAACATCTTTCCCCCTCTCTCTAGTGCCAGCACCCTGGTTTTCTTCGAGGGGTGTGCCTTCTTCACTCTTGGTGGGGGTAGAGAGGAGGCTCACTCGTGGTTTTCTCACTCATGGTCTTCTGCCTAATCCTATGCTTTTTTCCAAAGAATCCCAATCTTGGTGAAGTACCACATGGACGGAAAATGGTTGGAGCTCTCCTAAAGCGTCTGTTGCCATCAGCCCTCGTCTGTCCTTCCTAAGGTCTTGTTCTTCAGCTTTAATTCTAGTACGTACTTTCTGGCCCGAGTTGTCCAGAGTCCATTTCTGTTGCTCATAATCAGATAGTCCTGGCTGAAACAAGAGAGCTTGCCTGCAGACGTTACCGCTGCTCGTTCCTTCACTACTTCCGCTTCCTGTCCTTTCTACCCTGGTTATGATTGCCACGTGCCTGCTTCTTGATGCACATGGGACCTGGCCCTCGTTTCCACGTGAGAAGAGGGAAGGGGGCATGCATGCTGTGCTCCCTGGGCACAGCAGCTCCAGTTCAAGGCT
Source organism: Panthera onca (assembly GCF_046562875.1). Classification (NCBI taxonomy): domain Eukaryota; kingdom Metazoa; phylum Chordata; class Mammalia; order Carnivora; family Felidae; genus Panthera; species Panthera onca. The sequence continues at coordinate 133,823,576 of NC_138347.1, read as the reverse complement.
CTAGGTTTGTGTTTCTCAGTACAGCCTCACTACACAGCAGGTGAGCTCTAGCTCAGTGTGATTTGAAGGGGACCAAAAGGTCTGGAGGCCTCCACATATCCATTCTCTGGACTGTTTCTGTGTCTGAAACTCTACCATAAGAATCACTACCTGTGGGACTGTTTCTCAAAGTTTTTGCTGAGTAGCATTAACCCAAGGTTTAATTCCTGCATGATAGTGGTTATATGTTTCGTATCTATTGATTATCTAATGCTTATCTAATGCTGTGAGAGAGACAGAGCACTAGTAGGGGAGGGGCAGAGAGGGGGAGAGATAGAATCCCAAGCAGGCTCCGCACTGTCAGCGCAGAGCCCAAGCAGGGCTCAAACCCAGAAACCATGAGACCATGGTCTGAGCCAAGATCAAGAGCCAGATGTTTAACCAACTGAGCCACCCAAGTGCCTGCTTATATAATGCTTTTAATGAAATATTATTCATCACAACAGCACATACATACATTTGAAAATCAGTGGTATAACCCTGTGGAAGAGACATAAGAAAGTGAGTCCGTGGACAGTAAGACATTTGAGGATCTCCTTGCAAAAACTGTGTGCCCTCCCTGTACCCAAATGCCTCATAGCCTACAGGTGGGGAACCACTGCCTTAATCCATGTGGTATTCGTTATCAAATTGGAATGTTTCATTCATTCATTCATTCATTCATTCATTCATTCCATGGGGAGTAACACCCAGAGAAGTTGTGCTGGAATCTCCTCTGCTACACAGAACCATAGAGGATGTGGGTTCTGCAGGAATATCCCCTATTTGACTTAGAGGGTGGCTTTAAAGACAAATTTTGCTTCCTTACAGTTTTCTTGAAGGTTTTTTTTTTTTTTTTTTTTTTTGAGCCAATTCATTTTAAGAATGAGCGGTGGAAATGATAAGTAAGTCCTGATTTTAGGAATATCAAACTTCTTGTTAAAACATCCTTGTGTTTGAAATTTAGGCCCATGGCTGGGGGTTGACAGCCATATACTGCATGTCTGGTTTTCCTGCTGAGTCCAAGGGGCGATCAGTTGTGTGAGGGGTTATGTGGGCAGAGGTGAGGGGAGGGGAGGGAGCCCAGTCTGCAAGGAGAAAGGGGGTGTTGGTTTAATCTTGTTTGGGGAGGAAGGCTCACAATATAAGAGGGGATAGGCCTCACAATGGAAGAAAGGAAGATAGGGAAAAAGAGATCATTAGAGCCTGACTCCACCCCAGCTTCAGGAGCTAATAATCAGAACGCCCAGTTATTGATTATTTAGTCAGTGCCAGGCACTGTGCATACTCTTCCTTAATCCTGCCGGCAACTTTGTCATAGATACCATCGCCATCCTCCCATCTTAGAGAAGAAGAAACTGAGGTTTGGAGTGTTAAGGAACTTTCTCAGAGTCAGATACCCAGATCTGTGGCTCTTGGAAACCTGGCCTCACTCCCAGGGATCTGAAGCCTCTCCAGGGCTAGGCTTTAAGGAAGTCATGACATGATGTCCCTTTCTGTGGACACGCAGCGTGGCTCCAGGGAGCAAAACCCGAAGGGGATATTTTTTTTTGGCACTTCACCACTATCAGCTTACGGAGTCGGGAAATCAACCAACTCCAGAGGTGGGGCATAGTTCTCAAGCTGTGCAAACTTGAGGTTCAGTCTCTGCATCTACAAAACAGAGATGACAGTACCTCCTGTACCAGGTTTAGATTCAACTAGAATGACAGAAAGCACAGACTAATGGTAGCTTAAACAAGAAAAGTGTATTTTTCTCTCACATAAACAGACTCTGGCGACATATGGTCCAGAACCTGTTTAGGGGCTCCATGGGTGTCAAATACCCAGGCTTTCTACATTTTCATTCTGCCGTTCACACCACATTTCTTCCACTTCATTGTCCTAAATAGCTGTTCTAGCTCCAGCCGTTACATCTGCTTCTATTTGTCTTGAAGGAGGAAGGGGCAAAGAAGGGCACACCTCCCTTTAAGGTCACCCTCTTTCTGGAAGTTGCACATGCCCCTTCTGTTTACATCCCAGTGGCCACAACTCAGTCACATGCCAAACCTAGCTGCAAAGGAAGCTGAGAAATGTCTTTGTTCTGTGAATCCAAATACCCAGTTAAACATTAGCAGCTCCATTACTAAGGAAGAAGGGGAGAATACGTATTGCAGTTGCTGGAAGATGAAATGAGTTAAATGCATGTTAAGTGATCCAGCAGGACTTCCTGGCACTTAGTGTAGACTAGATAAACAGTAGTGGTGAATCTGTCCTTCCTTTACAAGTTTCCTGGCAAACATTCCAATTTGGTCAGATCTGTTTTTATATGTGGATGAAAAGCTGGCTGAGCATGTATCTTTTGGAGCTCTTACTCTTTAGTATTTTGTAATAGGAAAGGGTTTTGTTTAAGTTCCTTGCTGTTCCTGAAGATTTCTTAGTAAAGAAATGGCCTTTCTTTCTGATGTTGTCATCCTTGGCTTTTCGCTTTCCCTTATTGTAATTAAGGCCCATCACAGAAGGCAAATAAAAACGATGTCAGCATTATAATAAAGTGTGATCACTGAAAAAACAAAACATCATAGTCATCTTTTCTTGCCTTTGAGATTACTACTGATGTTCACGCCGCTTTCCAAAAGGCACAATAGGGTCTGCCACGTGCAAGCTGTAAGAGCTGGGACAAGTCAGTTCCCTGCTCTAAGCCTCGATTTGCTAATCTGGAAAATGGGGCCGTGAAGATGAAATGGAATGATTGATGGGAGGAACACTCTCTGCAGATGGCCTGGCATAATAGAAGTCTACCACAAAAGATAGCTTTTATTTGTTTATTTTTCCATCCAAAGGACTGTCAGGCATAGCTGGAGATTTTTATTGAGGTTTCCAGTTCATGGCATTTTAGTTTTTATTATAATAAAAAGTAAGTATTTAACAAGATTGCTCATAGCAGATTTATTCATAATAGTCCCGAACTGAAAACAGCACAGCCCATCAACAGAAGAGTGAATAAACGAAACAGACTGTGGCCTATTCATACAAAAGCATACTGCTCAGCAATCGAAAGGAATAAGCAACTAATATACACCTGCGACAAGGACAAATCTCAAAACCATTCTGCTGAGTGAAAAGAGGCCAGACACAAAGGAGTACATAATGTATGACTCCACCTATTTGTGGCAAAATTAATCTAAGGTACAAAAGAAAAACAGAATAGCGGTTGCATCTGGAGGGTCAGGGCAGGGTATGAATGAGAAAAGATTAGAGGAAACTTTCTGGTGTAATGATAATGTTCAGTATCTTGATAGAGACTTGGGATGCATTTGGAAGAACTCATTGAATGGCACATTTAAATTTTGTGCATTTCACTGAATGTAAATCTCACCTCAGACGTGAAAAAGGGATGCAAACAATAATGTGATGGGCTCTAGTTATTAATATGCCTGCTGAAATGTTTGGGGTGAGGTATACTTGTGTCGGCAGCTTGGCAAGGACTGATGGATAGATATGTGATACAGCAAGTATAGTAAAGTGTTAAATATAGAACTTAGGTGGATGGTATATAGGTGATCACTGTCTAATTCTTTCAACTTTTCAGTTGAAATTTTTCATAATGAAATGTTGGAAAACAAATCAGTACTTAAACAGGACAAGTAACTTCTGACCCTGTGTAATGTTTTCCTTCACTCACTGATTCAAAAAACTTTTACTGCAGGGATGCCTGGGTGGCTCATTCCGTTGAGCGTCCGACTCTTAGTTTTGGCTCAGGTCATGATCTGGTTCCTGAGACCGAGCCCCACATCGGGCTCTGTGCTGACAGCATGGAGCCTGTTTGGGATTCTCTGTCTCTGCTCTCTCTGCCGCTCTCCTACACTCTCTCTCTCTCTCTCAAAAATAAATAAACATTTAAAAAAGCCACTTTTACTGCACGCCTATTATATGCTTGACAGTCCACCCTTTGCCGTCATACCTGAGACTACCTGATCAGTGACCCCCAAACACACTGTGCTGAGCCCCATTGCATTGACCAAGTGCATCTTTCAAGCCTCTGTTCTATTTTGCTGCCTCCAAACAGTCCTCTGAGCCTGCTTCTGCTCAGGAAGCTCCATCTTTCTTCTCAAGGTCTGCTCATGGCTCTTGACCAAGTTGGGAAGGGCCAGGCCAGGGCATGGGATGGAAGTCCAAGACCTGGACAGATGTGGGCCTGAACAGCTGGTTCTGGCATTGGAGGCCCCCTGCCGACTGCAGAGGCCTCAGGAAAGCAGAAACCCCAAGTGACAAGTCGATCTGAATTCACATTATGTGTATTCTAGGTAGCTAGGAAGTCTCACTTTATATACAAGATACAAAATAATTCAAACCTTTTACATTTAAAAGCTGGTCAAGAATCAGGTAGTATTTCTGAGCTGTAAACTGAGCGGGTTAAAAGGTAGGCTTGTGCTGCTGGCAGGTAGGGGAGTCACAGCCACGAAGCAGAATTACCCCTCACGCTTCTGGAAGGATTGCTCTTGGATTATATAAATCTTGAATTACGTGAGGTCTTTGGGGAGGCCTGACTCCTGCAACGTGCAGACTCCCTGTGGGCTGAATCGAGTGCACTGGACTCTGCAGCATAGGGCAGGGGACACCAAGAGAGGGGAGCGGAGATCTCCGGGCTGGCAGAAAGCAAGAGGGAGTGTTGTACAGGGTGCATGGGCAAGAGAGTATGTGGGGCCACCGGGGACAGGGCCGAGCAGTGGCTCTGTTCCACAGCTCACTGCCGACACTGGTTCTTACAGGAGGCTTTGTGCCCATGTGAGCTGGAGACGAGGGAGTCGTTTCTGCCACCTCGGCTCTCTCCACGCAGCCTCGGAAGTCTTCCCCACATTGCCATCTTCTCCCTTTTCCACAGCACCTCCCGTTCAACCCCTCATCACTCTCCTTGGGACACCTGCCTCGTCAACTATCTGGATGACCAGTGCCCTGGCCTCCACACGTTCCCTTGACCCCTCCTTCACACTGCTGGCAGAACAGGCTTCTCAAAATGTGAATCTGATCCTGTCCACCCTACCGAAACCTCCAGGGAACGAAAGGAAACCTTCCTGGGTTCTGTGTGTCCCACCCACTGCTTTACCCTCTCAGCCAGGCTGAATGCTTGTGTGACCCCCACCCTGGTCCATATATTGAAATCCTAACGCCGGAGGTGATTTTAGGAGGTGGAGCCTTTGGGAGGTGCTTAAGTCACGGATGGGGATGGAACCTTCGTGAATAAGATTAATGGTCTCATGAAAGAGGCCTGACAGAGCTTCCTGACCCCTTCCGCTGTGTGAGGACACAGCCAGGAGGTGCCATTTCTGAACTGGGAAGAGGGTCCTAACTAGACATCACATGGAGTCTGCTGGGGCCATGACCTTGGACATCCAGCCTCCAGAACTGTGAGAAATAAATTTCCATTGTTTGTAAGTCACTCAGTCTGTGGTATTGTGTGATTGCAGCCAGAACTAGGTCACCCCCGTAGGCACTCCACCAGCCTGGCTTCCTTTAACCTGCCCTGGCTGCGTTTCAGCCTCGTTCCTGCCATCTCCCACCGGCTGCGTGGCTGTGGCACATTCTATTGTTCCCTCTTCACTCACTTAATGTCTCTTCTTCTTTCAGTTCGCAGATCGACATCACCAGCTCAGGGACACCTTCTCTGGTTAGGTCCCAGCCCCCTTATTTTCAGCTGCCGCTGTTCCAAGGGGCTCTACTTGGGAGCATTTCTTCCAGTGAGTTTTTCTACATCATCTGGTGGAATTGGGTCCAACAGAATTTAAACCCAGTTCTGTTCCTGTGTAGTTTCCACCTATCTTTTCCAGATCAGGAAAGCAGCACCCACAACACCTTACACACAGAGGAAGCAAAGTCCCAGGCACTCAACAAATAGCCATGGGAAGTATGAGAAGCCATGTTTTCCAAACGGTGGTTTGTGATTCATTACTGGATCGATTGAGTGGGTCTCAACCACCACCTTTTTTTTTTAAAGGAAACTGAACCAAACAGACTAGAACAGAACAAGGTGTAGCTATCAGGATATGTCACAGAAAGAAGGGGTCAGTTTTGTGTCCTGAATGTTTTGTTTCAGTTGTTTGTTTGTTTGTTTGTTTGTTTGTTTGTTTTTCATATAAATGAGCTTGTACCAGGCCATGGGATGAAATATATTTCCCCGTATCCCATAGGTCAGGGTCAAAAATGTTTGGAAAACTCTGGTCTGCTGGGATCATCTAGTTAAGTATTTCTCCAGGACACTTTCATCAGCCAAAAATTCCTTTCAAAAGGGATTTCCTAGTCAATTACAGTAGAGTAACTCAGAGCAAACCACTGACTCTCATGGAGAGAAAAATCTCCATAGATCTCAGCTGGCTGGGAGATGCACAAGAGTCAAAGATGTTAAAGACTGTGTCTGTCTGCATCATCAAATCTGTTGAGTATAGAACTTTCCAAACATGTTTGAGCACTGAATATCTCCCCCCTCTTTTATTTTTAATCACCCTGAAATACCTCTGACTCTCTCCCTAGATCCTACTTCGGAGACACACTGACCCCTGCCTCAAGGGCCTCACTGCACAGTCTTTGTTGGTATGATGGTGGGTCTGGGGAGGTGGCTGACCCCTCACCTTGGCATCTGACCTCCCACTCGGGTGATGATTTTGAATGCACCTTCCTCATACACTCAGAGACCCACTCCTTCAGACATAGACATAGGTGCCTTTTTCCATTATCCCCCAATAGGCCTCCCGGTTGCATTTGCCTAATCTTTCCTGGTCCTTCTCTGCCAAGTGCACGCATTTGCAAGACAACACCCTGTCCCTGGGGTAACTCCTGGGCCATGAAGAGAAGGAAGTTAAGTGGCCCACATAGGGACTGAGCTTATGAGCTGGCCTCATTCTTTATGCTTGGTCACGTGGAGTAAAATGATCAGGTGCTCTGCAATGAATAAAAGTAACTCCTATCAGCCCAACAGAATGCAGCCATTCTCCTATAACTGACAAGGAGGTTAGTCTGACTTCAAGGACAGTCTGGGAGTTGGGATGTCTCTGTTCTAGACTGTGTCCTCGCAGTAAGACTTGGGCATACTCCTGGGCCTTATGGGTAAAGTCAGGTGTTAGTCCTAATGATCACATTGACACAGAACAGAAGTGAAAAGGGCCTCAGAGCCTTTAGTTTATGACTTTGAGTGAACAGATGAAGAAACTGAAGCCCAGAGAGGCCAAGTAACTTATACTAGTCCACACAGCACTTCAGTAGCATAAGCACAGATAGGAACTCAGATGTCTAGCTCCTATTGTAGCCCATTCCCATCTGGCCAGGCTGTCATCCTAAGGTCCCTTCTATAGCAGTGTTTTCCAGTACGTAAAGTAATCATTGTAGAGGAGCAGATGGCAAACACTTCTCATCATAGAGGCCTTTAAATGGGCTCTAAAAAAAAGGACAGGAAACAACTATAGAAATTGTAATTGTCTAACAGCAACATTTGCATATTATGGTATTTCTAAGTGCTTTAAAAAAATCTTATTAGCTCAGTATAAGTACATGAAGCATTTCCTCATTTCCCCTTGGCAGACCTTTTTCTTAATTCCAAATAAATGGCATCGGCATTAGTGGGTGTTTGTGCAACCTCTTAATTAATCAAGACTCTCAGGTGCAGTGGATAGAAATGCAGCAAAACCAATCTGAACAAAACGGGAACTTTGGCTCATGTGAGTGTTAGGTCATCCACAATTAGATTCAGAGACTTAAACAAGATTGTAAGTAGTTCTTTCTCCTTTGCTCTCACATGCTATCTGGACTCTATATCTCTGTGTGGTTGTGGCCTCATTTTCTCCTCAAGATAGACTTTCTCCACATGGGGAAGATGTTTGTCAGCAGCCCATTTCCAGCTCTCCCACCAAACTTAAGGATTCTTTTTTCCTCTAACTCAAAATAAAAAATCCTAGGGAATGACTGACTGGCCCTGCTAGGGACTCATGACCACCCATAGACCAATCTCTGGGAACAGGTGATTGGGTTACTATCAATGGCTTGGCCCAGATCATGTGCCCACACACCTATGTCAGAACTTCCTTCTGGATCAACAGTCTCACTAGGCTCTGATGATTAAGCCTGGGGAGAAGCACTTCCCACACCAAAATAAAGAGCCAAACATGAATGGTTATCTGACTTGGAAAGCTGAGATTGTCCAGGAGAGACAAGAGGTCTGCCTAAATTCCAGAAATGAAGTCATTGCTTGGGACAAATATTTACTGGTTCATATCATGTTTACAGCTATATATTTGCAAAAATAATGCAACGTCGTGGATCTAACTCCATGGCTGATCTAACTCCTGTTCTCAATCCCTTACCCTACCTTTTAACTGGAGGTTCCAAGTTACATAATTCTAACCAATAAGACCTAAGTTCCTGTTGTCTCTGTGGTTCTTGGGAAGGCGTATACTTTCCAGATATAGTTGTTGTCCCTTCCCTCTTCTTTCTGATGGAAGATGGACGTGATACCTGGAGTTGTAGTAACCATCCTGCAACCACGAGGGAAGGACCAAAAGAAGTCTGTAAGCTGCAAACCAGAGCCAGCAAGCTGTTGCCTTGAGACTTTTTGTTATGTAAGAAAAACAATTACTATTTGTTTAAATCATGAAAGTTAGCTTAGTTGCAGCCAAAATATTCCTGATACAATGGATAAATCAGATTCATATGTAGCCATAAATAAAATCTTAAAAGTTAGAGTCTGGTATAGGTCTCTGTCTTTCAGAGTTTTCAGTTCTCCGTCTTTTCAAACTTTGGGGAACATAAAGAAGACACAGTTTTTTTTTTTTTTTTTTTTACCCAGAGGAAGCTTACAATTAAATAGAGCTTAAAATTTAGGCCAGTGTTGAACAAAGAATTCCTTCTTATGTTTAATTCCCCAATGCTGCAATTAAGCCCATTTGCTTTTTATTTCATCCTCAGTAGAGCTCAAGAATGGCTAGTTACCATCTTTTTAAATAAGGAAGATGACTTAATTAAAAATACTCTTCCATCTCTGTGGTGTGTGTGTGTGTGTGTGTGTGTGTGTGTGTGTGTGTGTGTTTCTGTTTATTTTCCCTGGTTAATTAATACCAATTTCTTTGACTTTCTTCATAGATTTTATTTTTCAAACCTCTAATCATGTGATATTCAATCAAACAAAATTTACAGTTAGAGTTTTTAAAAACTTGCATGGTCACTAAGAATCTCTTATCTAACTGGAGGATAAGATTGTAATGACTTTTTGGCCTCCTGTTTTTGAGGCCCCCTCCCCAAAGCTGGAGAATCATAACATCTCCTGGTGGTTAAATCTTCACATGTGGGACTCTGGCCCCAAATTCTGGAATCAAGATTGCCCCTCAGCAGAGGAGTCAGATGCAACTTAGGCTCAGAGGCACCTGACTCTGAATGGGGTCTGCCATGATCATTGTAGGCACGCTATCCTCGTTCACCAGTGACTAGATTCCTCACACATTCTTTAATTTCCTCTGCTAGGGGTATTTTCCCTGTCTTGTCTTAACCTTCTTCTTCTGGTAACTGTTCCCTACTTTTCCCTATGAAATTGTCCCTCCTTTACTTCCAATTTTTGTGGTTCTAGTGGAACTGACTCCTTCAGCCCCAAGGATGAGCATATGACTCAGTCCTGGCCAGAGGATCACATCATCTTGGCCACAGTGATTGGTTGAGAGATGACCATGTGACCAAGTCAGGCTACTCAAAGCTGGTGATGCTCAATGATGGGACTTTCGTAAGAATGTTTGGGAAAGGAAAGCTCTTTCCTCACAGGGCTGCTGAGCCTGGGGAATATGACCCTAGCATTTCTGGCAGCCATCTTTTCCCCAAAAGGTACAAGCTCCTAATAGAGCTCATAAAAAGGGAGGGAGAGGGAGAGAGAGAGAGAGAGAGAGAGAGAGAGAGAGAGAGAGAGAGAGAGAGATGGAAGAGAGAGGTGGAGCGGGAAGAAGAGGAAGCCAAATCTTGAAGATACTGTTTGAGCCCTGGATCCAGCCTGGATTGGCACTTTTTATTGACTTTCTTATTTCATGATCCAATACGTTCTCCTTTTGCTTAAGCCAATTTAAATTGATTTCCTGCCCTGAATCTGACAAGTCTTCTGACTGGGTCTCCAAATCCTGTTTAGATTAGATACTTTGGATGTGCCATGAACACACCTCCCACTCAACACTTCAACATCTTCCATCCTGGGGACTAACCTCCTGGGCCTACCTGAGACTCAGGTCCTAACCTGCTATTCCCTATAGACTTTACCCCCTGAATATGTCCTCACATGTCTATTGTAGCACAAACCCTTGTACCCACCCAGGTTCACAGCGGTTCTTTTACTGGGTGCTGCTGAAGGCTCACAAGGCAGTCCTTGCCTGTGCAATACCCTTGGGTGCCTGGAGTTGACTCTCTCTGAGGTACCTGGGAGTTACAGCGCCCTACCCCGGGGCCTCTCTGAGCTAATGGCTGACTGATGTGGGTGTATACGTGCCCTATTTCTTTGCCTCAAGGAAAGACAGACGTTGCAAAACACTGTATGCTCCAGAGCTCTTTGCAAGATTGGGCTGAGAGTAGATTTCACTTGAAACTGCATCCTTATTGAGCTTCTTCTCCTTCCCTATTCCTTAATAAATGACTGGCACAAGAATCCCTATTTCAAGTTCCGCTTCTAGAGAATCTGACTTGTGGCAAATTGTAATTTCCAAAGGTGGCAACCACAGGGTCTCTCATCCCACATGCTCTTCTTACAATGTGACTTGTCTCACTGGGTGGGTGTCTGTGTCCATCCCCTTGAATTGGGGAGGATGTGTATGGTGAAAGTGTCATTATGTGGCCATGAGGTTAGCTGCATTTTGGAATGATTTGTTGTTCAACAATGGAATCTGGAACACGACCTAGGACATCAGTCCTTAGCCTTTATCCAAATGGGTTATGTGGCCTGATCCTCACTTGTCCTGTTTGGCAGCCCAAACAAGCCAAGTTCTGGTATCCTCTGTTGTTAGTCTTGATGGCAAACACATTTGGAAAAAGCTTTCCAGGTTTCCATCATCTGGAAATGGGACAGCATTGGCATTTGTCAGTGATCATGGTCATTCCCCCAACACCCAGGGGGCTTATGTATCAGGAATAGATGACACACTACTTGTTGTGTGGTCAGGCAGATGAGTCAGGGGCTATATTTCACCTCCAGAACACATTTTACTTGTAAAATTAAAAACACTTTCTGGGAAATTCCCGAATGTCAGGACTTGAAAATCCCGAAGCGGTTGTTAATTGTATCTTGGTTTTGTTTAAGTAAAAATGTTAATGAAAGTTTCTTTTGAGTATCATAATGGGAACCAAAAATAGGAACTCAAAGGTGAGGTAAGCTGCTGGTTCTCAAAAAGTAACAAGAGTACTTTTTGTCATCGTCTCCCTTGTGGGCCAAAGGGTTCTCCCTTCAAATCATCTGAGGATGCATGAGTCTCACTGTGCAAGCCCCACAGAGAGTGCATGTGTATGTGTAGATTTTTAAGAGCTCAGAGGTGTTTCTCTTACATATTTCAGCCCACATTTTTAAAACCTGAACATGAACATCTGAAAAATATAGACCCATTTTTAGAAAGATGTACTCACAAAATGCATGCCTACCTAGACAAAACACCACCTGATATCTTTGGCTTAGTTTTATTTTGTACTAGGGACAAATAGGAAAGGCAGGAGGGAGGCCAGAAGACTGTTTTGGGGGAGTTTTGCTTCAGGTTGTTAACTTTATACTTAAAACAATCTGTATGCCACTGAAATTTCAAGACTTATGTTCATTGCTAATTTTCTTATCTATCTCTATAAAACCAGGAACTCAGCAGTGGGAAATCTAAGGGGATGGAGGAAATCTAGCTGGTGAGAAGATCCCATTTGAACAAACTGTTTCTAATCCTTTTCTTACATTCCTTTATTTCTGACTGTTCTGGTTAGCTATTGCTGCATAACAAGTAACTCCAAAACCTAGTGGCTTCAAACAATAAGCCATTTTGTTATTTCTCATGATTTTTATGGATCAGGATTAGGGGGAGGCTAGACAGGGTGGTTCCGGTCGGGTCTCTCATCAATTTAAGTCAGTGAGAGTGCTGGCCTAGGGCTGGCTGGGCATCTGTTTCTCTCTCCTGTGGTCTCCATGTGGGCTGGCTTGGGCTTCCTCAAAACATGGTAGCCTCAGAGCAGTTGGACCACTTGCTTGGTAGCTGAATGTTTCATGAGTGAACACCAGCTAAGTGGAAAATGCTTTATCTTCTATCTACAGAGGTCACATAGCTTTGCTTATGCTTATACCTCATTCCATTGGTTATGAGTATGCAGCAAACTGCTCAGATTAAGGAGAGGGAAATTATACTCCACTTTTTGATGGGGGATTGGCTCTGGAAGAGCATGCGGGACAGGAGATATCATTGCAGGCCATCTTTGGAAAACACAATTAGCCACACTGCCCAAGCCTCATTCCTCAGTGTTCCTGTTGATTTTATCAACTACCTAAAAGCTTTTTCCTAATTTTCTTTACACCTTAAGGTAACCAGAGCCCATCTCTCTAGAACCCTGATGTGCACACTCTCTATTATTTAAAATAAAGTTTATTTATTTATTACAGACTCTTCATTAGAGCCTCTTACTGGGATAAAAGAAAAGACAAGATTGGAGATGGCTTTTGGAATCAGAGTTTCCCTCCTTAAAATATTCAATCAGTATAATGACCCTGAGAGGAAAGGACAGTTAAGAATAAGACCTGCCTTATTATATCTTGACCATCCAGGTCCTGCCCTACATGACTTAACTAGCTGGTTTTTTTTTTTTTCCCAAAAGTGATTAACAGTTGTAAAATATTGATAATTCCTTAATAATAGCATTAGCAAAGATGCTTGCTACTAACGCCTGCAGAAGAAGGCAGATGTTGGAGTCTGGCCTCTTGCCATCCAGCTGTTGCTTAGCTGAGGCCACATGCCAAAAGCAAGATTTAGGCCTGCTAAAAAGCCTCTCAGGCTCTTTCCCCAGACTGCCAGGCCTGTCAGCCCGACTCTTGATACTTGGGTCTGGAGTCAGTAGGGCTGAGAGAAAAGGCCTCAGTGGTGATTGACAGAGAGCTCTATTCCAAAGCTCCCATTTCAGCCGAGTAGAGAGACGACAGACAACAGGAGGGAGGAAAGTGGGCCTGCAGCCACTGACATTTAAACCCTTGAAATGTGTTTCAAAAGGGATGAGAACAGAGTGAGTTAGGAGGAGGGAAGAACGGTCTTTGCAAGAAACATTATTAATCCAACATATAGGCATTAGCTCCTGGTATGAATGGTGCTATGGTCTGAGTGTTTATGTCCCCTCAAAATTTATCTGTTGAAATCCTAACCCCTAGAGTGATGGTATTAGGAGGTGGGGCCTTTGGGAGCTGATTAAGTCATGCAGACAGAGCCCTCATGAATGGGATTACTGCCCTTATAAAAGAGGCCCCAGAGAGCTCTCTTGTCCTTTCCACCATGTGAGGTTATATTGAAAAGATGTCATCTAGGAAGTGGGCTCTCATCAGACGCTGAATCTGCGTGGGCAGCGGTGGGGGGAGGGGGGGGGCGGGGAGGGCGGGGCGGGGTTGCTGATCTTGGACTTATCATCCTCCAGAACTGTAAGAAATAACTGTTTGCTGTTTATAAGCCACCCTGTCTATGGTATTTAGTTATAGCAACCTGAACAGACTAAGACAAATGGTATTCACCTGTTTATTCATTCCTTTGTTTGTGTATGTATTCATTCATATTATTTTATAAGCCAGGGAATCCTAGGAAATGGAGACATGACTAGATCAGAACCCTCATGTATTTGGGAAAATAGGAAAGGAGTAAATGGCTGCATATCAGGCAATACAGTTAAATCTCAGTTAACAAAATCTCTTGGAAGGAAGCCCCTTTATACAAAATCATATTTGGAAGGGAACAAAAACCAGAAACCTTGAGAAGCTATGCTCATACTGTAGAGCATGAACCATATGCTAGCAGCTAGGGGGGAAATGACTCTTAACTGTTCAGAGTTCCTTCTATACAGTACAGGAAGAGTGGGTGGAGGCCCCTATGTTTGTTTGCTAATCATGATGTCAACCTTCAACTGTCTAATCTCATATCACACACATTATCTCATATTAGCATAGTAGGTACTCAGGTGTGCTAAAAATAAAACATTTCAGAGGGGGTGCAGAGGTGGTAGAAACTTATTCCCAATTTCAGGATTGGCCCCCACTATGCATAAGTTTTGGTGGGGGGGGGGGTCACATTGTGCCAAAGCATGAGCAGGATTTAGCAACCTGATCTGTGTCATCAACATCCAGGATGCCATCCACAGAGACATCTTTGCAGTGTCTGGTTTTCTATTGTTGTTTCATACTGCTCTCTGCTGTATTAGCCGTAAGATCTGGTACAACCTCCTGTTGGTCCAGGTCTCTCAGCTAACTCTCCAGCTGCTTTAAATACATGAGAGGGGCGCCTGGGTGGCTCAGTCAGTTAAGCGTCCGACTTCAGCTCAGGTCATGCTCTCACAGTTAATGGGTTCGAGCCCTGCGTCAAGATCTGTGCTGACAGCTCGGAGCCTAGAGCCTGCTTTGGATTCTGTGTCTCCCTCTCTCTGCCCCTCCCCTGCTCGTCTGCTGTCTGCTCAAAAATGATTAAACATTAAAAAAAATATTAAACATTAAAAAAATATTAAACACATGAGAGTATTTTGTGGCTCCTGTGCCTTTACTGACTACTGAAAACTTTGAGGGATTTACAGCCCTTTACCACTTTTGTGCTTCCCTCAGGTGCTCAGGAGTTGTTCTGTTTCTTCCATAGTGTGGTACGGTCCAGTGGATCTGGAGGCTTCCTCAGACCCAGCTGCCCAGACAAACCATGCTGAGTACCAGCCGGAGCTCTACCTGGGACAGGAACCATGAGTCCCTTCTGGACTCCCATCAGTATTCCTTCTGGAATTGGGCTCTCCCAAACACATCTCAGGTTTTTATTACACCACCCACCATTATTATTATTCACTTTTATATCAGATATTCAGTTTTAGAATTTCCATTTGGTTCTTTTCTTTCTATAGGTTTTATCTCTGTGCTGAGATTGCCTATTTGTTCACTCATCAGAGATATTTTCTTTATATTCTTGAGAATAGCTATAATAGCTGCTTAAACATCTTAATCTTATTCCAACACCTGGCTCATCTTGAGGGTGGTCTCCGTTGACTAATCTTTGTCTTGGATATGGGTTATGTTTTCCTTTTTCTTTTGAACATATAGTAATTTTGGATGGTACTGTGGACCTTTGTGAGTGATACATTGTCAAGACTCTGGATTCTGCTATGTTACTCTCAAGAATATTGATTTTTAAAACCTTAGCAGGAAATTAACTATGCTGAGCTACAACTCCAAACTTGGTCTCCTTTGCAGGAGACCTTTAATACAGACCTTTAATACAGACCTTTAATACAGTTTGGTGCTTCCCGTCTATGGCTCTCTCCTTTCTGGGCTTCTGTCCCCTCACTTTCCAGCTGCTGTGATCACTCTGAAATCTGTCGTCTGATTCCTTGGCTGGTGCGACTGTAGATTTCTGGTTCAAGTTTGGGCTGCCCTGCAGGGTGCTAACTGGGGCCTTGATGAAAAGCCATTTAAAAAAAGGGAAACCCACCCACGGATGTTTCCATTTTTCAAATGTCACCTCCCTTCCAGTTTCTACCTATTTTCAGTTGCTTTTCATTGCCTTCAGAGAGTTGTTTCTTAGATATCGTCTAGAGTTTCTCTGCAGAGAATTGGTTCAATACAAGCTACTTTACCGCGCTGAAGTGGGATTTGCTGTGCTTCCTTTTGCATATACTGTAAGGGCAGGATATTGGGTCTCTTTCTGAGGGACTTAAAATGTCCATTCACTCCTGTATCTCCTCACATTTTTCTCCCTCCCTGCAGTATGGGATGATATTATGCCCTCGGGGGAGGTTGGAGAGACCTTTATCTGCCTCTTTAAGAATGGTTTTTTAATGTTGAATCTCCCTGGACAATTGAACTCACAAGCTTTTGAGACCCCCAAGACTTTTCTTTGTCTTTCTGCTGAAATAACCATTCCCTGAGCTATGGATGCCACACAGTTTAGCTGGTTCCCCAATAAAGATAAGGGGTGAGATGACAGGATGTGTTGGGATTGGAAAGAGCATCAGTATTTCAAAAAACCTGTTTGTCCATCTTAGGCATAACACCTGTGTTGAGTGATTACTTAGTTGTGGTCTAGTATGAGCGAAATTCAGTATATCTGATATTTAAGTCAGTAGTTTTAAGTAGTTAAGCCTTCTTATTTCATTCATCCATTCATTCAAGTATGTTTTACTCATTAAAAAAAAAACCATTTAGGGAATGCCTATTATTTATCAGGCCCTGTGCTAAGTACTAATTATGGAATGAAAAGTGTGCTTATTACAGAAATTTCAGGTGTCAGCAAATATTAGGAGGGAAGCGTAAGGCAAGCCTAGGATTAAATTTTACCTACTCTTTTGAGCAGCCTTGAAGCAATACCGATTTTGTGGTTTTAAAGTGACTTGGGACAGTGAAGAAAGCTCAAGAATTTTGAGGCAAAAAGTTCAAGTTTAAGCCCATTTCACCATTTATTAACTGCATCGCCTTGGGCAAGTCTGTCAATTTCTCTAGGCCCTTATTTCCTTTTCAGTCATTAGATAACTGCCCCATGTTGCTAGACAGAAAGCTTTCTGAGAATAGGAACAGCGCCTGTTCCTTCCCTGCCGATCTCTGTTCCTAGTGTAGTGTTGGCACATAGTATGTTCTCAATAAATAGGTTAACATTAAATGTGTAATAATAGCTCTTATTGTGTTTTGATCATCTTGAGAATTACTAGGATTCCAAGAGGGAAATATTCCTAATTGGATCCCTCCTTTATTCTAACAGCTCCCAGATATGCTTGTGATGCCTTTCAGAACATCTAGTGGCTTCTAATAGGTAATATCAGTCAGCATAGGCTAGCTTATGCTGCAGAAACAACTTACAGTTTCAGTGGCGTAAAGCAAGTCATTTCCTCTTCATGTTACATAATCATTGCAGGTTAGATGGAGGGCTCAGCATGGACCGAATGTTGCCAGCGGCCTTGCTAGAGGGAAGAGAGAAATCTGGAAGGTCTCGTCCTGACAATTAAGTCATTTTCATGAAAGTGGTACACATCACTTCTGCTCACAATTCACCAGCCAGAACTAGTCATATAACCTCTCCCAATCACAAGGAGCTATGAAGACCAATTCTACCATAGGACCAGGAAAGGACCAGAAATATTTGGGGAACAGCACTGATGATCACCACAGGATTTTGAGCTGGTCCACTTGGGCCCATCTAAGTACAGGTTTAACAGAAATAGATAGGAACATCTTTTACACTCGGATCTTTTCACTGTCCCTGAGGTTTTGAACGGCCACACTCTCAAGGGCTAAATGGCTTCTTAGGCAGTTAAATGAGGGTTGAACTTGAGGAATAGGAGTTAGTCCTTCTGGATGACCTACAGGTCATGCTCTGGCTGCTCTATATGGGAGATCATTGCCAAATATCAGTGGGAAGGATGAACAGCACTTTTCCTTCCTCTGCTGAAGATCTGTAGTGCTCCTGGACAAGTTCTAAGAACTGTTGTCTAGTTGTCTACAGGGTTTCCAAGTGTTATGTGGATGATTCTCACTTGAATAGAGGGAAGCGGGCTTCTGGACTCTGACTGTCGTCAGTCCCTGAGTCCTACCAAATGTTCCCTATTGGCATAGCCCTCTGTTTCTCTCAGCTTCCCTTGCTCCTGTTTGGCAACTTTGATCTATTCTTGGAAGGGGTGTGTGTGTGTGTGTGTGTGTGTGTGTGTGTGTGTGTGATAATGGGTGGGTAGGGAAGGAAAGGAGATGTGATAGGGGACAATGCTTCTACTTGATTTCATATTTTTCCATATCTTTTAAATTTTATATTTTAACCTTGACTTTTGAAACCCCAAAGCCAAGAATTTTACTTTTTTTTCCCTTGTATTGCCATGATAAGTCTCTCTCGTGGCACACTGGCTCTTCTCTAGTCTCAACTGAAGAAAAGAGGCTTGGTACAGCATGACAAGAAATACAGTGGGAGAGGGAAAGGAGTGGTGGTAGAAGGAAAAGCGTATCAATTAATGTATCAAAATCTTATTCCACCATTTACTTAATGATTTATTTCCACAACCTTCTTTTCTATTCCTGTAGCATATATAGGCTTCTATATATTCATCAATAAATATATGAATATATATATAATCTCTGATAATAAAGTTTGTCCACAAATGCAAGTCAGTAGAGCATTCCATTTTGTCCCATAAATGGAATAACCAGTGAAGGGTTATGGATGTGGGTAGCTTTTGGTAAAGCCAGAAGGTTCATCAAGCTGCATGAGGGAAACAAGGCTGCAAACAGCCACATGCTTCACACAATATTCCTGAAATTCAGTCTCACGGCTTTTTGCTCTAGAGAGCAAATTCTGTCTCAGCCACAGGAGGGCCCCTGCTCCCCTGAACTGCCTGTTTGACAGCCTGGAAATTCAGAGGAAAAATGAGGAGTAGATTCAGGAGCCAAATAACAATACATCCATGGGTTTTGTGATGGTGTGAATGGAACATTTGGCAATCATACGTTTCCTCAAACTGGCGACGTCTATGGGGGCATTTGCAGAGCGCTACTCTAACTACACTTTGGACAAAAGCCCCTGGCCTTGGCCAATCAGTGCATACATATAAAACATCCTAACAAGCCCCCTGTCCCCACCCCAATTCACACTTTCACACAGCTGAGGGTTACAGGGCATGTCTGGACGCTGGCACGAGTGTGCCCCGCTCCACTGTGACCAGGGGCACCACAGACTGGCAGGGGGTATGTCTGGGAAGGCTGTGCCTCTCACAATAAACAAAGGGCAGCGGGTTCCTCCAAAGCCACTGGCTCTGGGGCGCAGAACTCTGGCCTCTGCCACCATGCTTCCTCATAGAAACCAGTGTCACTCTACATGGGGCCGGCTTCCTGCAGCCATTTAGTGTGGAGCAGCTGGCCAAACTGTGATCTCACTGTGACTGCAAACCCACTTAAAATATTAACCGTGCTGATAAAGATGCATAATTCTTGTGCCTCCAGGGCACATAGGAGTTTACTTCTCTTTCCTGTCAGTCCTGAAATGCTGCTGTTCAACTGCCCTGTACAAGAGCTGGGTTTCATGGCCATGTGAAAAAATAGAATAACAGCACTTCAGGTTCCCAAGTTTTTGATGGGTCTGCTTTCTGCATAAGTTGTTACTGCTCTTTACAGAATAACGGGGGACTGAGTTACTTTGAGCTAAGTTGGGGGTGCTGAGTTTGGTGACACTGTGGGGAGAAGGAGGGCACAATAGAGGATTAGCTGGGATTCTCCTTCCCTCCAAGCTTCAGTGTAGCTGGGGTGCAGCAAAATTGTTCCGGATGCTGGTACCCATGGCCTTCATCTTCTCCGGAGTGGGGTGATGCTGCAGAGGCCAAGAGAGAGAATTGCTCTAGTGGGGGGTTCCTTTAACTGAGCTTTTGCAAGAATTGTACAGTCTGGACACGGCTGCTGCTTATGCTTGCCTAGGCTGGCTTAACTCCCCTCCTTTCCATGAGGGGTGCTGAGAGAACCAGCTTCCCCATTAACTTGGGGCCTGCATTTTATTGACTGCGAACACTCAGGATCCCAGTTCTGGGGCCATCTGTGACCTGTCGTGCTATAACAGCTCGGTTTTCCCCGTGTTCAGCTCCCTCCCTGAGTACTTAGTGTTAAATCATAGGGGGAGGAAGTGTGAGCAGAGGAAAAACAGCACTATTACATGACCCCCGATGAGACCGCTGTGATAGAATTAAAAGCTGCCGCCCTAGGACATTCTAACAGATGACATTGTGAGGTTGCCAAGGTAACCCACCAGGATATAGATCCAGCATCTTTGGGGTTGACGCTGGGTAGGCGAGGTCAGTCAGAGGTGAGGCCCAGCTGCCCAGGGTCTATCCCCTGGCTGGCCAGTGCATGGCAGCCAATTGGAAAATCGAGGTTGACCTCTACACAGCACAAGTGAACCCAACACTGACTCTTCATTGGGTATTCCAGGTGAAAGAGAATTAGAATATTTCAGATAGCTTTTCAGTGTAGGTTACATGGAGCCTTGAAAGATCTGGATGCTAATGACTCATCCATTCATTCCATAAATGTTTATTGAACACCTACTAGGTACCAGATTGGAAGTATCAGAATATCTAGGGGGGAAAGTTGAGAATTCTAGAAAACCCTAAAAAAAGGCAGATTCAAGCAGGGAAAAAAGACATTTAAGACATTTACAAACAGTACTTAGGAAGATGCCGAGTAGAAGAAAATGGAAACCATCAGAATAACTTATTAACCCCAATGATCTGGTGTTAAAAAAAAAAACACACTTATATGCAAAAATTTATAGAATGAAAATGATTTGCTTAAAAGAGATCAACTTCTTCCCCCCCAACCACAACCAGGTTATGCTTCATTTCCCCCCTTTACTCTTTATCTTCATTTAAATACTCCATGGTTACTTTTCAACTTCTGGTTAACACCCATAATGTTATTTTTTTTTTCCCTCTGAGGTAAGGATTAGAAAAGATCAGAAAGATTTCAGATGGGCCCTGACTTGCGAAACTCAAGGCCTTGGCAGATAAATGACATAAAGATCCCTCCTTTTGGCCTCATAGATGGGTGTTCAAAACCAGGGTGGTGCCAGTGAACATTTGTCCCCACACACTACTGTTTGAACCTGGACTTGGGCTGACACCTGGTCTTGTTGTATTCTCCCAGTGGGCAAGCCAAGCTGGGGAGAGAGCGGGGAATATTGGAGTTGGTGGTGGTGAGTGATGCCCATAAGTGGTGAGCTAGAAAGAGAAAGGAGCAAAACAGAAAACACAAACAGAAATGGTGGGCAGTGGAGTGGGGGCAGGCAGGAGGGAGGGACACAACTGGGATGGCGATGGAAAGAGAAAACAAGGAAGAAAATATCTAAGAAGCTGTGCTGAACAGGCATTCCTGAAAAGAAAATAGCGCTTCTCTACCCCTTGGGGGGGTGTTATCAGTACCAGAAAGACCTCATTAAAACACTGTTGGGGCCTGCAACCTGCCCACCACTCTGTGGGCTCCAATGCCTAAGGCCCCCTCTTTGCCCAATCAGAAAATGTAGATAGTTAATTAGATTATGTCAGCTGTCTTGTTGCAGTCCTCTTCATAGTATTAATAATAACAATGACAATAGCTAAGTTATAGAGTGCTTCCTAAACACTTTACACATAAAACTCATGAGGAAGTGCTATTTAACAAATGAGGAAACAGGCCCAGAGCAGTTAAGTCACTTACCCAAGTCACACAGGGAGTAAGGATGGAGGCTAGGCCAACCCTAACTGGTGCTATGATTCCTGCTTTTAACCCCTACACTGTAATTCTGCTTTGTTTAAAAAGTTCCAAGGGAAAAAAAAATGCTTTTTAATGAGTGTTCTGCCCACATCTTCACTTTACTAAGTCAGCCCTGACCTGGTGCTTTATTTATATAACTGTCTCCTTGAGCAACCTAAAGTTGCAGGCCAAGATGGTCCCCCAGATCTTCTGAAACCTTAAGGACACCTGAAGTAGGCAGAATACAGCGGGCGTGGCAAGGGGTGGGGGGCATTATCCCTCTCATTAATCACTAACTCTCAAATACCTTAGACGCCTGAGATGGCCCACCTGTGGAATGGGGACGAGGAAGAGTCCACTCTCAATGGTCCTGCCACACCCTCAGCCATCTGCACCTTGGTGGCTGTCACCATCCAGCACTCCAGCTCAAATATTTAGGGAGCCCAGTCCCCTAGGCGCACTCTAGCCTCTTACAACCTTGGTTAGAAGGGGTCGAGGGAGTGGTCTTGGCGCCTGGACCTCTGCGCGGAGGGGCATTAGGGTCGCCAGTGGGGTACGGGGCGTGTGCCGCGCGCAGGTGGCCCGCCGCGTGGAGGCAGCGGCGCGGGGCGTCAAGGGGGTGCAGGGCGCCGAGGGGCGCGGGGCGGGCCCGCTGCTCCCGCGGCGGCTGTCAGGGGCCGGCGGCTCCCCCGAAGATGCAGCGCAGCATATTTTGCACATGAGTTCAGAGGAAGAGGAAGTGTAGCCGGCGGACGCGCGGCGGCGGCGGCGGCGGCGGCGGCGGGGGCGCGTCGGGGCTGGAGCCGGAGCGCGCCGGGCTCAGGGCGCAGCGAGCGGGAGCGCGGCGGCCGCGGGCTCCGCGGAGGGACGGACGCACAGATCGCGGGAGGGACATATACCGGCGCACGCTGCGCAGCCGCTTCCCGCCCCCACCCACTGGTGCCCACGCCTTCCCCTTGCCGCTTGCTCTGTATGGCACAAACTTTCCTCCCGGGACGGAACACGCTGTCTCAGGGAGCCCGCGCCGGCGCCTTCTCCTCAGCCGGTCCCTAACGGTAGGTGGGCGCGCGGCAAGATTTGGGGTGTAGGCGGGCACAGGCCCTGCCATCTGGCCCCGCGGACCGGGACCTGGGCGGGCAGGAGGAGCTCCGCGTGGCGCCTCCCTGCAGGTTGCCGGGGCTGCCAGAGGGCCACCGCCCCCACCACCACATCCCCTACCGGGGTTGGATGGGTCAGCGGCGATCCACGACTCGCAACGCTCTTGGCCAACTTTTTTTGAAAAAAATAAAAAAATCAAAAAATCAGCCGTGGCACGCAATGGGGAGAGGCACCCTAGAGCAGTTTGTTAGGGGTCGTGGACTCTGCAGGCTCGGGGGTGCCTAAGAAGGAAGCAGAGGGGAAGCTTCGAGGCTACAGGTGGGTCTGGGACACTGCTGCAGGGGTCCTTGGCAAAGATCTGGCTGGAGCCGGCTACGCAGTCCAGGTTCAGCAAGGCACGAGGCTGCGGTGGGGTGGGGGTAGGGGGTGGAGGCGCCTCTAGCCGCCCTTTTGCGTGCGCCCTGGGAGGTGGGTTTGTTCCTGGCGCAGGGGTTCTGGATAGATGGGAGCAGACCTGCCGTGTGTCCAGGGGAAGCGCCGCAGCCACTGGAGGCACAGAGACTCGGGGCACGGGAAGTCCCCAGCGCTGAAAACGGCATCTCCCCTTCTGTAAGGGGACTTCTTTCCTCGTCCTAACCCGCTTTCCTAGGCTCAAGGGACTCCCGGGTAGGTCGGGTCTTGGCGGGGTGATAGTGACGTACATTTCAGAAAACCGATTGTCAGGCATGCAACACTCCCCCTTCCCCCTGACCAGAGCCCGTGCCCTTGACCTAGGATATCGCTGTCTTTGGCAGCGAGAACCGCGTGGAGGCCAAAGTGCTAAACCCAGGCACGCTCCCTGTTGCCTCCAGTTGCTTATGCTTAGTTAGCTGCCCTATGTGGTTGTGGGTGGTCCCCAGGGACACTGAGAAGTGGCAGAGAGTTTGTTGGGAGACTTAAACAAAAAGTGTGTGTGTGTGTGTGTGTGTGTGTGTGTGTGTGTGTGTGTATATATATATATATATATATATATATATATATATATTTTTTTTTTTTTTTTTTTTTTTTTTTTTTTTTTAATCCGGCCCAAATCTCTATATTTGAGTGGCTGCCCTGGGTTTCCAGCAACAGTCCCTTCTTGTAATTGGCACAGCTGTTTTCAGATGCTGGGCGCGCAGTCAGACTAGGCGTCTTCAGCCCCTGCCATCGTGTGTCATCTCAGGATAACCGAGGCCATGCCAGGAAGGAAGGCGGGAGTAATGTGGGTGACCTCTGGGCCTGTGGGTAGGGCACGCTGTGCACCCCACGTGTCCCTGGCTGCCGGGATTCCTAATTTGTATCTGAACAGCTGAATTCCCTACCAAGTTCAAGTGACCCCAGATGTCACCAAATCCCACGGAGGGGTTAAGCAACAAGCTGTTTAGGTCTCTTTGGTGCGTGTGTGCTAACCTCAGTTGAAATCACTTGAACCTCAGACTGACTCTGCATCCTCTTTTGCCTTCAGTGGGGTTTCTGGCCCTGAGAGCTGGGGCATTATCCTCTGTATATCATGTGGCTGGGTTGGTTTTTCTTTGTTAGTCTTTTGACTTAATGGACTTGGGGCGAATGGAAGTGGAGTGTTGTGCAGTTCGCTAATAGATTGGTGCAGGAATTGAAAGAGAACAAATTGGGAATGAGTTCTTTTTCTCCCTCTTGAGCAGGAATTTTTGGCTTCCATTCAAATAATTGCTTTGTCTGTAGGGAAACAGGCAGAAAATCTTTGGCATGAGTGATGTGAGTTCCTGTAAAGCTACTTGTATTCTTCCAATCTTCACTCTGCAGCAGAATTGAATTGAAACTATGTGGGCCCATGGCTTGGTGGGCATGGGTATCTTGTCAAGTTTCTATCTTGGTGGGCTAAGGAGAGGGCACTGTGAGTTTTTCTTTCCCTGACCTATCTCATTTTTAAAAAATATAAACAACTTGCAAGAACAGTAACTACCCAAATACACATGTCTAGGGTATAATTTTGCAGTATTGGCTTTATTACACATCTGGCGATTTATTCATCCCTCCATCAGTCCCAGCTTATTGTTTTATGCCCTTTAAAGTAAATTACAGACATTGGCATAGGTCACTTCTAAACAGTTCAGTGCACATTTTATTATTCAGAGTTCATTATATGTTCGTGATTTTTTTAGGGTAAAATTAAAAATTTTTAATGTTTATTCATTTTTGAGAGACAGAGGAACGTGAGTGGGTGGGGGTTGAGAGAGAGGGAGTCACAGATTCCCAAGCGGACTCCAGGCCCTGAGCTGTCAGCACAGAGACCGACACAGGGCTTGAACTAACGGATGGCGAGACGGATGGTAGGACGTCCAACTGACTGAGCTACCCAGGCACCCCTAAGGTAAAATTTATATACATATAATGAAATGCACAAATGTTGAGAGTCATGCTTGCATAATGTTTTGATAGATGTGTACACCTGTATAATCCTAGTCTCTGTCAAGATAGAAAATATTACCATCACCTCAGAAAGTTTCCTCATCCCCATTCCCCCTTTCAGTGGCAACCACTGCTGATTGTTTCCCACTGTTAGTTTAGTCTGTTCTTGAATTCCTATAAATGGAATTATGCAGTATTGTGTAAAGCTTCTTCCACTCAGCATATTTCTGAGATTCATCCATGTTGTATATGTCAGTATTTTGGTCTTTTTTCATTGCTTAGTTATATTCCAGGATATGTCCATATCACAGTTTGCTAACATATTCCCCCAGTTGATGGACACGTGAGTCAGTCCCAGGTTATTGGGGTATTG
Organism: Panthera onca; assembly: GCF_046562875.1. NCBI lineage: Eukaryota > Metazoa > Chordata > Mammalia > Carnivora > Felidae > Panthera > Panthera onca. Next base: position 133,798,257 of record NC_138347.1, on the reverse strand, counting down.
TGAATGAAGCTGCTATGAATATTTGTGGACAAGTCTTCCTAGGGACATATGTTCTCATTTCTCGTGGGTAAATGCCTAAGAGTGGAATCGTTAGGTCATAGAAGAGGTGGATGTGAACCTTGTAAGAAGCTGCGGGATCTTTTTCCAACACGGTTGTACCATTTTACAGTCCCACCAGCAAAGAATACAAGTATGGGAGTCCAGATACGACAACCCTATTTTCCTATCCCAAAGTCAAGAGCATGGTTTGACCAATGTTTGGGGGTTAGAGGGTACAGAAATTGGACGCTCGAGACAGTGCGAAACACGTTGTTTTCATAGGTGGAGCAGCTGTAAGAAATCCCTGACTCTGCCAGTGAATGAGTTTACACTTAAATTATTGCAGATGATCAGACAAATATTTTATTTGTAGAGATCTTCAGAGAAGGGAATTCCACAGGGGAATGTACCCTTGGTTGTGAAAGAAGATTGATTGAGTGCTTTCTATATAAAGAAAAATAACCCCCACACCCCACAGAATTCCAGTACACTTCTGCTTAGAAACTCCTGGGGGATTTCTGACGTATTGGTCTAGTTGATGTGAACTTGGTGGAGGAGATTCCCGTTGGATTTCACCGGCTCGCGCAGCTGGCTGCTGAATGCGGTTGTGTTTGCTTTGTGAGGCAGATCAGATTTGGCTTTTTGAAGGCTCAGAAAACAGCTTTCCTGTTAAAGTGATTTGGACTGTCAGTGAGAAACATGACCTATCGACACCCTCTTGTCGTCCTGGCTGAGAAAATGGGTCGGTTCCCCTCAGGTCCCATTAGTCCCATTCTGTGGACCAGCAGCCGAACCCAGTGTGGACTGATTTAGGAACAGGAATTGAGCCTCCCTGACTGCTTGCCACCCCAGAATGAAATATTTGCATCTGGCCAAGGTGTCTCAATGGGCTCAGATGACAGTATAGAGTCTCAAGACATTGCCCCGTTTGGGGACTGTTCTGATCTGACAGCCTAGGACAGTGCCTGCCACAGAATGGGGGCACAGTAAACATTGGCTAAACGATGACTGGTGACTCATGATGGTACCCGTCTGGGTGATTGCCCATCTGGAGGTTGACAGTGAGTGCCAAGATGTCAGGGCCCCAAGATGTACTTCACTAGAGGTTACTTTACCATAGCCTGGGAAACAGGTTCAAAGTGTTCCCACCTCGGAAGACTTGCCAACCATAAACTTCCATTCTAGTAGCACTGTTCTTATTTCATTATAGATTTTACAGTATTATTAACAAAATAATAATTAACCCCCCGATGCTTACTCTTTGCCAACACTGTTAGGCACTTTACGTGCGTTCTTTGGATTTAATCCACGTGGGAGGCAAATACTATTCTTATCTGCACGTTAGCCTTGAGGAAACTGAAGCTTAGTGAGGTTAAGTAACTTGCCCTAAGTTGGCTTTTTCGTGTTTCCTAGATGTAGGGAAGAGACTGGGATGTTCTGGTTTTGCAAAGGAGATTACGTCCACAAGCAAAGATTTCCAAAAACGTGAGGCCATGGTATAGTAGAAACATAAACTGAGTAGGGCACAACAGCATTGCAAGAAATGACACACTGGAATCATTTCTTTTTCTTTTCTGCTTTCTGGGTTTGGGGCAGCCAGGCCTGTATAGAGATACTAATTATTTTGGTGACAATTTACGAGGTTGTCCGTTGAGTACGATTTTAGTTTTATTGGAAGAAAAGAAAGATGTTGCCAGCTGTTGAGTTTGAGGGTCTGTAGCTGAGCTGTCCTGTTCAGTGGCCACCAGCTACATGTGGCTATTTGCATTTAAATGTAAAGTGAATTAAAATGAAATAAAATTGCGGTTCAGCTCCTCAGTCTCACTAGCCACATTTCCAGTACTGAAGAGCCACACGTGGTTATTGGCATTGGAGTTGGATAGTGCACAGGTGGAGTATTTTCACCATGGCTGAAAGTCCTATTTGATAGTGCCGCTCTACAGTAAGCATTTCTCCCTTTTCCTTTAGTTGAAGAGTTGGCAACACCCTTGGCTAAGGCTTAGGCTATTTTTCACTGACAAAGAGATAAATTTAGCCAGACATTTCTTTTATGTTTACCTTTTAAAGGTTTTGCATGTGTGTGATCTTTTTTCCCATTCACATTCAGTTTTCAACATAAATTTGAGTTTCCCTTTTTTCCTGGCCCCCCAAAGGGGCTTTCATTATTATCATTGCATATTTTACTAGGATGCTTTCTGTGAAAAGATCGGTACAGCAAGCAAGTGATGGCCACTGCTTGAGCCTTGTTAATTCCTTGCTCTCCAAATAAGAATTCGGTTGAGCTTTTAAATATGCATTTGTGTGACTTACTCCCCACCTGGGCTGAATTCAGGAAGAAGAATCGGCTCTCAGCGGGGCCAGAACCAAAGAGCTAGAAAATCAGGTCACATTCTACGCAAGATGGCTACCTGCCAAGACTGAGATGGAGGAGACACTATTTGGGGGTATTGAGGGTTTTGCTTTGGAGTTTTCCTGGGTCTGACTGCCTTTGTGGCATAGGGAGTGCTGGAGAGGGCCTGGCAGCTTCCGTGTCCTGGTTGCACCAGACGATGAGGGGGATAGTGCCCTGGCTTGCCCTTCTTCTGTGGTTCAAAGGAGAGGGGACTCTAGCCCTCAGGTGTCATGGGGCACCAAGGCGAGCCAGTGGTGGAAAGTCCACATCAGCTGTGTGTTGCCTCGCTCGTCTGATACTGACCAACTCTTAAGTTACTTTGTGTAACCGTATTGGATGTTTTCACACTTTTTCAACCAGGAAACCATCTGGCTTTTATAACTAAAATGTCCCCTTTTGTTGTTCTGTAGGCAGACCCCCTTGATGGTGAGCATTTATTTTTCGCAGAGGATTTTCAGCTTCCATCCGTGTGTGTGTGTGTGTGTGTGTGTGTGTGTGTGTGTGTGTGTGTGTTGAAATTTCCTACTTTGTATTTCATCTTGAGGAATTGCGGATTCCTGAGGAATCCTTCAAGTTTTATGGAATGGCTGCCGAATTGCTAAGTTTGAAGAAATTATTATAGTAGACCTTATCCATAAAGATGGATAAGAAAAGAGTTGGTTAGGGGTGCCTGGGTGGCTCTGTCTGTTAAGCGTGTGACTTCAGCTCAGGTCATGATCTCACTGTTAGTGGGTTCGAGCCCCACATCGGGCTCTGTGCTGACAGCTCAGAGCTTGGAGCCTGCTTCGGATTCTGTCTCTCTCTCTCTGCCCCTCCCCTGTTTGCACTCTGTCTCTGTCTCTCAAGAATGAATAAACATTTAAAAAAATTTTAAAAAAGGAAAGGAGTTGGCTAATCACAGAGGGCGGTTAATGGAATGTGACTGAATCATGTATTACCAAATTTCAGAAATACCAAGTACAAGAAATCAGATTGTTCATTTAAACACTTCTGTAATTTAGAGAGGGCTTTTGGAATTTTTCCACTTTGTCGGAACACTGTATAAGCACCCTTTGCAGTGAGGTGTAATTTTGGCCATAGGCAGGTCAAAAGGAATCTTTACAAAGGATAACAACTGATACCAGTAATAATATTAATAATGGTTAACATTTATACTGCCTTTTCTATGTGTCTGAGCTCTTCTAAGTCCTGTTCAACATTAACTTATTTAATTCTCACCCTGCCAGTGGATTGTGTGTATATCCCCATATTATAATTGGGAAACCTGAAGTTGAGTGGCTTCCTCAAGGTTACCCAGTTAGCAAGTAAAGACTGGGATTTGAACCCAGGCGGTCTGGCTCCAGACCGTGTGCACCCAACCCCTGTACTATGTTTTGAAGAAGGTGAACTTGATGGGAGTGCAAGCTGGTGAAACCACTCTGGAAAACAGTATGGAGGTTCCTCAAAAAACCAAAAACAGAACTACCCTTCTGACCCAGCAATTGCACTACTAGGCATTTATCCATGAGATACAGGCGTGCTGTTTCGAAGGGACACATGCACCCCCATGTTTATAGCAGCACTATCAACAATAGCCAAAGTATGGAAAGAGTCCAAATGTCCCTAGATGGATGAATAGATAAAGAAGATGTATATATATATATATATATATATATATATATATATATATATATACACACACACACACACAGATGTATATATATATATACATACACATATATGTATATATATATACATGTATATGTATATGTATATATACATATATATATACATGTATATACACACACACACACACACACACACACACACACACACACACACACAATGGAGTATTACTCAGCAATCAAAAAGAATGAAATCTTGCCATTTGCAACTACGTGGATGGAACTGGAGGGTATTATGCTAAGCAAAATTAGTCAGAGAAAGACAAATATCATATGACTTCACTCATATGAGGACTTTAAGAGAGAAAACAAATGAACATAAGGGAAGGGAAACAAAAATAATATAAAAGCAGGGAGGGGGACAAAGTATAAGAGACTCATAAATATGGAGAACAAACAGAGTTACTGGAGGAGGTGTGGGTGGGGGGGATGGGCTAAATGGGTAAGGGGCATTAAGGAATCTACTTCTGAAATCATTGTTTCACCATACGCTAATTTGAATGTAAATTAAAAAAATAAAACTAAAAAAAAAAAAGAAGGTGAACTTGAGAGAGACATGCAGATATTCCAAATATTCCATCCTTTACCAGATGATAAGTGTCTGTCCTAGTCTTAAAGGATGTTGGCTTAGTAGATATTTATTGTGCATCTGTTGGAGCAGGGCCTTGGGATAGCTGCTGTTGGGGATGAAGAAGAGATGATTGCTCCCTTTGGGAAGTTGGATGTCACAAGGACAGATGAGGCATTACCGAAGGCTCCAGAGCTCTCCCTTGAGCTCGGGACTGGTCCCTGCAGCTGCCTACCCGACACCTCTACCCAGTGGAGTTAACGCATCTAAAACAAGCCCGTGTCTTCCTCCCGTAGCCATCCCCAGATCAGAAGGGGCCCCTGCAGCCTTCCAGTTGCTCGGGTCATACATAGGCCCTAGAGGTGGCTTGGATGCCTTCTTTTTCTTATGCCCTATTTCTAAACTACCAATAAGTCCCATTTTCTACATTCAAAATATATCCAGAATTTGATTGTTGCTCATACCCCATCATCATTTGGTCTCTCCATTTCCACCATCAGTCATGGCCAGAGTGATCGTGTCTCCCCTTGGCTTGAAACCCTCAAGGGGATCCCATCTCAGGGAGTCCTTACCCCCACCTGCATAGCCCACACAACCTGCCTTCCCAGGCCTCTCTGATTTCATGTGCCACCAGCAGCCACCCCCTCCCACCTTCCCCAGGCAGGTCCTGGAACCTTGCACTTGCCACCCCCTTGCCTGGTACACCATCCCCTTTATCCCATGGTCTCTTTAGGACTTCGCTTAACATCACTTTTTGGGTAAGGCCTTCCCTGATCATCTTGTTTTTAAAAATTGCATCTTCCCCCGTGCTTGCTATCCCTCCTCCCTGCCTTATTTTTCTTTATTTGATGTAGTTTTTAAAAATTTTTTCTTCCTTTTTTTTAATAATTTTTTTAATATTTATTTATTTTTGAGAGAGAGAGAGAGAGAGAGAGAGAATAGGGGAGGGGCAGAGAGCAAGGGAGACACAGAATCTGAAGCAGGCTCCAGGCTCCGAGCTGTCAGCACAGAGCCTGATGTGAGGCTCAAACTCGGGAACTGTGAGATTGTGACATGAGCCGAAGTCAGATGCTTAACCAACTGAGCCACCCAGGCACCCCTAAAATTTTTTTCTTAATGTTAATTTATTTTGAGAGAGAGAGAGAGAGTACATGAGCAGGGGTGGGCAGAGAGAGAGAGGAGGAGAGAGAATCCCAAGCAGGCTTTGTGCCATCAGTACAGAACCTACGTGGGACTTGATCTCATGAACCGTGAGATCATGACCTGCACCAAAACCATGAGTCAGATTCTTAACCACCCAGGCACACCTAACATACTTTTAAAATTGAATTTCATGTATTATTTTTATTTGTATATTGTCTGTTTCTCTGCTCCTGAAGGTAAGGTTCTTCATGAGGGCAGCGTTTTCCCTTTTTTTTTTTAATGTCTTTTGTATCGCTTTAGTATCCTCAGCATTTGGAATAGTGCTTTGCGTGTAGTCAGTGCTTTAATAAAGGAGGATGTGATGGGTAATTTTATGTGTCATCTTGGCTAGGCTATGGTACCCAGTTTTTGGTCAAACATGTGTAGGTGCTGCTGTGGGCCATTTTTCTTTCTTAATGTGATTAACATTTAAAGAAATAGACTTTGGGTAAAGTAGATTATTCTCCATAACGTGGGTGGGCCTCACCCAGTCAGTTGAAGGACTTAAGAGAAAAGTCTAAAATCTCCGAGAAGGAAGGAATCCTGCTTCTAGACTGCTTGACTCAAGACTGTAACATCAACTGTTCTCTAGGTCTCTGGCCTGCTGGCCTGCCCTGCAGATTTCAGACTTGCCAATTCCCACAATCACTTGAGGGTCAGTTTCTTAAAACATATCTGCCCTGCCTTCTCTCTCTCTCTCTCTCTCTCTCTCTCTCTGTCTCTCTCTCCCCCTCCCTCCCTACACACACACACACACACACACACACACACTATCCTGTTGGTTCTGTTTCTATGGAGAGCCCTAAGACAGAGGGTCGAGATGGAAGGGAAAAGAGTATCAGGGGGAGGTTCCACTGGAGGTAAAGGAATGGTATCTGGAGAATGTTCAGTGTGTACAAAAGGTAACACTGGCCCCGTATAACCTGACTCCATGGTACTTGAAGAGGAACAACCAGGGACTGGGGGGGAAGGAGGTTAGGGGTGAGGTTGAGGCTAAGGACTCCAGGCTGGGCAGTATATGTTTCTTATGCTCTGTGAGCCACTTGTAGGGCACAGAATGGTTGCTCTAGCATTAGCCCAGGATAGGAATTAGTGGATGATAGACCAAGGAAGTCCCCCGACCATCCTCAGGGTGGGCGGGTCGGCGCAGAGAATGAGGTGGTGGAGTGAAAGGCTTCCGCCAGCACTCAGCTCCAGGCCGGCTGTGGCAGTGAGGACAGTGGCAGGAGCAGGCTGCTGCCTGGTGTTTTGAGCCTGGATGTTATGAGGACAGGGGAACTCCCCACAGATGCAAGAAACATAGGAGAGAGAACAGGCCTTGATGGGCAAGGCGTCGAGTTCCCTGTGGAGCATATTCATTGAGAGTGTTGGCAAAGTTCTAGGTTAAGGTACCAAAACAGGTCCTTGGGCATGTTCACCTGGAGTTCACCAGGCTGGGAGGGAGACTGGAAGGTTTTTGCCCAGAGCAGGTAAAGCAAGGCCCATGAGAGGGGTATGCGGGCTAAGGCAGAGACGACAGCATTTATGTGCCTTTTTTGAGCATATACAACACTACCACGTATTAGAGGTTCCCAAACTCTGTACTGAAGCACCCCAAGGCACCACAGCAAACTAGCAAGGGCGGGGCAAAAGGGCTTTTTACTTTTAATGAGGAGAACAGTGGCACTCGACATGTTAGATAGCACACTAACTACTGTCTGTGGGTAGTTTACAGTATGAGGTTAGACAGCACCGCATTCCTTTTGATGACGTCCTATCTCTACGAAGCTGCGTGTTGGTGGTTGCTAAGAAACTGCTTTGTGGAACAGGCAAATGAAGATGGTGGTGTCCAGTGTGATTACAGGGTTTGAGAGGTCGTGTGGTGCCCAAGAGATGCACACATCCCATGAGTAAGTCATTGTGATAACTTAGGAATGAAAGAAAAAGGTTTATTCTTACAGTTTTTGTGTGCCGCTTTTTTTTTTTTTCCAAAAGGCTAATAAGTTGTTTGGACATGAATAATTATTATGTTGTTTGCACCTAACTACCTCATAAGTGGAACTGTAAGTATTACTTTTAGCTGGGGGGGTGCCGTGGAAAACATACGGAGACGCTAAAGGTGTCTTGAAACGGGAAAGTCTCAGAACCTCTGCCATGTATTGTTGTGGGTGTTACAGGAAAAGCAGAGTTAGAAGAGGGGAGAAAGGAAGGGCATGGGGACCGCATTTCAAAAGTCCCATTTCTGGGGCACTCGGGTGGCTCAGTCGGTTAAGTGTCTGACTTCGGCTCGGGTCATGATCTTACAGTTGGGTTCCTGAGTTCCAGCCCTGCATTGCCCAGAGCCGGCTTTGGATCCTCTGTCCTCCTCTCTCTCTGCCCCTCCCACACTCACGCACATGCTTTCTCTCTCTCTCTTTCTCAAAAAAGGTCTCATTTCTTCAAAAATAAAAGATGTGAAGTAAATAAAGTAAAATGTAAGCATTTGTCAAATCTTGGTGCTGGGTACAGAGATGTCTCATTTTGTTGTCTTCATCTATATGTCCGAAGTGGTTTATACTGAAAATGATTTTAAGAGAGTGAGACAGAATGAGGGCTGGGGATAGAAATTTAGGGGTGTGCCTGTGTTTGGGAGGACAGCAGTGAGGCTGGGAAGAGGGCATCGGAGGTACAAAGAGGTTCAAGAGTTGGAGATGTGGAATCAAGGGGGTCAGCAGGGCCATGTTTTCGACTGGGGTTCTCAGCCCTGGCCAAGAGGCTTAAGAAGGATTCTGGGCCTGGCTGAGGCTGGGGTGAAGGAGACTGGAGAGGGTTCGGAGTGAGGAAAACCGGACTTGTTCCTAGCTTGTTGATTCTCACCTCTGACTGCCGGTTAGAATCCCTTAGAGTTTTCAGCTGGGGAAACCCATTGCCCAGGGCTTCTCAAACTTTACTGCCGCTCAGAAGTTAATGAATCACCTGTCATGGAAATGTAGATTCTGGTTCTGCAGGCCTGGGATTCTGGATTTCTCATAGGTTCCGGGAAATCCTGGTGCTGCTGGCTCAAGTGCTCCACACTTGGAGCAGCAGGTTCTTCTGGGAGGGAGCTGTGCGTAGTGAAGAAGGGTGTTTGTGATGGGGACTGCGGAGGGCAGAAAGGTGGTCTGGATCAGACCCAGACTGAGATGTGTGGGTGGGGGATGGTAAGCAAGTGTTTTCCTTTGACGATGTAAATACTCTTTGTATTCCTTATCTTTTGCCATATAACAAATTACTCCCAGACTTGGCAGCCAAAAACATCAATAAACATTTATTATCTCACAGAGTTTCTGTGGGTTAGAAATTCAGAAGCAGCTGAGCTGGGTGGTTCTGACTTGGGGTGTCTCATGGGGTTGTGGTCAAGATGTGGGCTGGGCTGGAGGCCATTCTGGGACTGAAGGATCTGCTTCCACTTGGGTGTTGAGTTAGTGCTGGCTCTTGGGTGGAGGCCTCAGTTCCCTGTCCTGGGACTTCTCCATAGGGTTATTAGAGTGTCTTCATACTGTGGCAGCTGGCTGTCCCCAGAGTGAGGGATCCAAGAAAGGGTAAGGTAGAACCCACAACACTGTAACCCAACCTTGGAAACCACACTCATCATTTCTGCAGTGCCCTCCTGGCTACACGGGTCAGCCCTAGTCACTGTGGGTGGGGACCACTCGTGAATGCCGGGAGGATTATTCAGGGTCATCTTGGAACCTCTTACTGTTTTCAATGAGGAAAATAATGTGTATGCAGCACAGAAAACTTGAAAAATATACAGAACCATAAAGAATGTCACCCATAGTCCCACGACCCCGAGGACATTTCTGGGAACATTGTGGTCTGTGTCTTACCAGTTAAAAAAAGAAGGTGGAGGGGCGCCTGGGTGGCTCGGTCGGTTAAGCGTCCGACTTCAGCTCAGGTCATAATCTTGCGGTCCATGAGTTTGAGCCCCACATGGAGCTCTGTGCTGACAGCTTGGAAGCCTGGATCCTTCTTCGGATTCTGTGTCTCCCTCTGTCTCTGCCCCTCCCCCCCCCCACACACACACTCGGTCTCTCTCTCAAAAATAAATAAATATTTAAAAAAAATTTTTTAAGGTGGAGACATATATATGTACATATCTATATATTAATATATATTATAATATAGATAACATATATTTATACACACCCACACCTAGAAAAAGTGGTACCATGGAAATAATACTGTTTCATATAGATTATTCTTTATATTTGGCATCCAATCAGGAACACTTTGAACAGGTACATTTTTCTATTGAAGTATAGTTGGCATACAGTGTTGTATTATTTTCTGGTGTGCAACATACTGATTGTACAACTCCAGACATTACTCAGTGCTCATCACAATACGTGTAGTCCCCATACAGTGTTATCACAGTGTTATTGACTGTATTCTGTACTGTACGTTTCATCCTGCCTTTTTTGCTCTATAACTGGGAGTTCGTACCTCTTCACCTATTTCGCCCGTCCCTCAACGAGTAAATTATAGTTATCCTTGGGTTTCTGTCGTAGACTGTGTTTCTAGGGTATCAAGATTTGACACCCTCTAAATTTTCAAGTTTCCATTTACATTTCTGGGGCGAGAGAGATGTTCCTGTCATGTAAAAATGTCTTAATTTGGATCATCAGTTCTTACTCTGGGTGACTGAGTGATGTAATAAACATGCTTGAGGCTTCAAATACGGAATTTGAGTGTGGAAATAAAAAATGAGTTTGCCAGCTGACCCAGCATCATTGCATGTAATTGCCCCATCTCTGGTTGCTTGTCATGAGCTGTTGGCAATTGTAAAAATTAGCTTTACAGTCCTGCCACAGATTAGCGGCAAGTGTGGTAAGTGAGGGCTCACTCTTAATGAAACTAATTTGTATTTGAAAATATAACTACATTTATTGCCCCATTATTTAAATGCATGTACACCAGTTGATAGTAAAAATGAACCTTTAAACTGAGGTTTTAGAAACCCTCACTGAAAAATAATCTTTTAAGGTGGTGATTCTTTTTTTTTTAATTTTTGTTTTAGAGTTTATTTAAAAAAAATTTTTTTTTTACATTTATTTACTTTTTGAGAGACAGAGACAGAGCACAAGTTGGGGAGGGGCAGAGAGAGAAGGAGACACAGAATCCCAAGCAGGCTCCAGGCTCTAAGCTGTCAACACAGAGCCTGACATGGGGCTTGAACTCACAAACTGTGAGATCATGGCCTGAGCCGAAGTCGGACGCTTAACCAACTGAGCCACCCAGGTGCCCCTTTAGAGTTTATTTTTGAGAGAGAGAGAGAGAGAGAGAGACAGGGTGTAAATGGGAGAGGGGTGGAGAGAGAGATGGAGACACAGAATCTGAAGCAGGCCCCAGGCTCTGAGCTGTGAGCACAGAGCCTGACGTGGGGCCTGAGCTCAGGAACAGCAAGATCATAACCTAGGCTGAACTCGGACGCTTAACTAACTGAGCCACCCAGGTACCCCAAGGTGGTGATTTTTCTTGAAGTGGTTTTCTAGTTGTCTTCTGGGCATGTTGGGAAGCATTTCAGAAACAAATTAGAAATACTTTAAAATAAAAATCTTAAGATTTTAACATTTAAAATGACACAGGGTATCATGCCCCATTGCTGATCAGCTTTTTCTGGAACCAAGTCTGTGGCGATGTACTCTCTGTTTTAAAAAAAATTTTTTTTAACGTTTATTTATTTTTGAGACAGAGAGAGACAGAGCATGAACAGGGGAGGGGCAGAGAGAGAGGGAGACACAGAATCCGAAACAGGCTCCAGGCTCCGAGCTGTCAGCACAGAGCCCGATGTGGGGCTCAAACTCACGGGCCGTGAGATCATGACCTGAGCCGAAGTCGGACGCTTAACTGACTGAGCCACCCAGGCGCCCCTGTACTCTCTGTTTTATGTCACAGAGATTTTCAGTGAATGTCCCGCACTCTGCCCAGACTTCCAGAACAGCCAGCCTGCTGCACCATGTGCTCTGTTCATTGTCTTTCTACTCATTTTACCTCTGATCTCCTTGAGAGCAGGGCCTGGTCTTCCCATTTTTATATTTCCTAATTGAGGGCCAGATTCAAAGCAGACCTTAATAAACACGTGATGAATGAATGCATGCACATACTCATGAATTTGGAAAAGTTCCCTCTGTCATGGAGCTGACAGTTTCTGCATGAAGCTGGCCTCCCATGTGTCAAAGGCACACCTCGTGCTGGGTTTGATCCGGAAAGCGTTGGTTTTCCAGAGTGTCACCATTTGAGGGATCTCTGCTTTCTGGTCTAATGTCCTCTCCTTGCAGCCTAGGATCTCAGCCTCCCAGTGATTACCTTACTTTCCTCCATAATCAGCAGCCAGTTCTTAATTACTTTTAGTCAATTTCTGCTTGAGAACTGTTTATTTTGGCTCTTTCCCCACTGTCTCACCACAGGAATGGGGAAAGACTTCTCTTTGCTTTACCTTTGAAGAGCTTTTGGAAGGTTTTTCTTGGTACTTTCTTTGATGCTTGAGAGACCCATACTTATAGGTGCAGGGATGTCTCCTGGGAAGACAAAGGTGGAAACAAAAAAAAAATCTCCTGTATGACTGTCATATAATCAAAGCTGGTCAGTGATCCACTCACACATGAAATGACTCACGTGACCGTAGGAATATGGAAGGGTGGAGCTGTGGGGGCTGAATGGACCACAGATAAAGTACCGGGAGAATCTCATCACACATAAGTGATTTTTAGCATGTGTCCTTTACAGAAATAGACAACAACAAAAGGAGAAAGAGCCAGGAATAGCACCGCTCTCACGATTCCACCCAGTGAGCTGATGCTGCAGAGTGAGCAGGAGGTAGAGGGGCTAATCTGTCAGTCTCTCAGAGGGTCTCACTTCCGCCAGGGGCTAATCTGTCAGTCTCTCAGAGGGTCTCACTTCCGCTCTCCTGGGGTCAGCATCTGGCCGCCCTGAGTGTGGAAAGAGAAGCATCATTCATTAACAGGACCCCTGCACTTACCGCACAGCCCAGAAATCTCACTCCTAGGTATTACCCTAGAGAGATGAAACCTTTGGTCCTCTTAAAAACCTCTGCATGAATGTTTATAGCCATTTTATTCATAATCACCTGGAAACAACCGAAATGCCCTTGCAAGGGTGAGTGGCTAAAGCAGAACCTCTAAATGCAGGCCATCTCGACTGGTAGTCTACTGAGGAGGCAGCAGGCCATGGTCTTTTTGAACAAACTTGGTGAATGAGTTATATACTGCATGATGAATCATCCCCAGACTTAGAGACTTGAAACAGAAACAATGGTATATTTTGCTTAGGGATCTGCAGTTTGGGCAGAGTTTGGTGGAAACAGCTTGTCTCTGCCTCACACAGTGTCGGCGTCTTGACCGAGACAGAGGCTCAACTTCCAAGATGGCTCACCAGCAAGATGGCTGGCAAGTTGGTGCTGGCTGTCGGTTCCTCTCCAAATGGGCCTCCCTGTGGGGCTGCTTGGGCTCCCTCATGGCATGGTGGCTGGGATCCAAGAGTCGGCATCCCAAGAATCAAGAAGTATGTGCTCCTAGTTTCTGAAGGTCCGGGTCCAGAAGCTGGCACAGTGCCGTTCTGCCATATTGTATTGATCAGGCATCTATGGAGTCCAGATTCAGGGGAGGTGACATAGACCCCACCTTTCAATGGCAGGAGTGTCAAAGGATTTGGGGGCCGTATTTCGAAACCATTACACTTACCATTTACCTTCTGCCCTATTACCCTTGAGGCCGATGTGCTTCCACTGAGATGCTCCCTGAACGTTGGAGGGAATGCGCAGCCACACCAAGCACCAGATGCCTGCATCTGGCAGAGCTGTTCCCTCCGCTCTTCCCTCTGCCTCCAACGTCTCCCTGCCCTTAAAGGCCCATACCCATCCCTGCCCCAGGCCCCTTGTGGGATTCTAATACGAGCTTTGAAACCTCACATAGTAAACAGTACCATCAGGCACTGTTCTATCTTATTTTTCCTCCATTGTGTAAGCTAGATTTTTCTGGTTTGAGCCATAGTAGGGACTGTAATAGATAGTTTTATTTATTTACTTTATTTTAGAGAGAGCACTCAAGCAGGGGAGAGGAGCAGAGGGAGAGGGGGAGAGAAAGAGAGAGAGAGAGAGAGGGAGAATCCCAAGCAGGCTCCACACTCAGGACAGAGCCCGATGTGGGGCTTGTTCTCACGACCCTGGGATCATGACTTGAACTGAAATCAAGAGTTAGATGCTCAACCTACTGAGCCATCCAGGCGCCCCACTGTAATAGAGAGTTTTAGAATGATGTGAAAATCTTTACCATTTTGACAGGGGTTGGGGGTTGGCAGAGCACAGGTGTGCTGGGTGTGAATAAGGTAGGGTCCTCAACACAAGAGAGTAAGAAAAACAAATTGACACTAAGGTTTTATTGGCTCACAACTGCTTCATTTGTCTTCCTTCCCAAAGAGAGTCATGCTATAAAAGCAGTTGCTTAACTGGCATTGTGCGTATTCCAAAGAAATTAATCTCTAAAGTTTGAGACATTGAGGATTCACCGATATTATAGTTTTGCTGCTGGCTGGTACTGTTTATCTTTTCTGTGTCAGACCACATAGATGATTTACCCATAGCCTTGTCATATCCTATGAGATAAGCACTGTGCCCTTTGGAGTGAATTGGGGCAGAGACCTCAAGTTGAGACAGTCTTACTGAAACCTTTAAGTTGTAAATTGGGAGAATTTTTCTGATGCTTCTTGGCATGCCATCCCCCACCTCCTTAACTTTTTCTGAGTCTTGTTACTCGTCCTGGTAATTCTCTACTCTTTTTTCTCTATTGTCAGGAAACCTGTCCTTTATTAAAAGATGTTAAATCATACTAAAGTGTTAGGCTACCACAAGCTTAATTTGTTGCCCTTCCCATGGAGGTATTTGTGGTTTCAAAGGAGATCCTGAGGGAGAGTGATTCTAATTTCAAAGGAATGAATCTCTAATGCTAGAATTTACCTTATTAGGATAACAAGAATGGGAGGATTTTTGAGGAAGAGTTTTCTTTCTTTCTTTCTTTCTTTCTTTCTTTCTTTCTTTCTTTCTTTCTTTTGGAAGAGTTTTTTCTTTCTTTCTTTCTTTCTTTCTTTCTTTCTTTCTTTCGGCCCCAAACACACATTCTTTCCTAGGGAGGTAGGTGTGTGAGTGACTTACTTGGTGAGTTTCTGGGTTATTTCCATGTCTGTTCTGGTGGTAACAGTGCTCATCTTGCCAGGTTTACCTGTTCCCCAGTACACGGGAGCCTTCCTGTCCACTTCTCTTCTGCTTTGCCTCAGCAGATGCCCCTTGGCTTGCTTTTTAGTAGTTAAATATGCAGCCTCTGTACATATCAGCTATTATATCTGCAGAACTACAGAGTATTTTACAAGTAATCTGTTCATGCAGATTGCACATAAATCATGTCTGCTCTGGCCCTTTGGACACTAATGTTCCCTTATTAAGGCGTAAGTAAGCCTTCCTGTTCTCATCCATCCTTCCAGACTTTTTTTAATTACTAAAAAGTATAGCCTGGTTGTCACGACACCACCCTCTCCCACTCTTCCCTTCCCCCACACACTTACTGCTTTTTTGAGGTTCATTGTGTTTTTCTGGAGCTTGCCAGTTTGCCTTAGGAAGCTGGGTACCTTGTGAATGGATTAAGCTAAAGGACATTCTTATCTCTAAAAGGAAGCAGTCACCACGTTTCTGTTTGTGATATTCTTGGCCAGTTAATATTTTTGTGAAATATGTTCTAATGGCAGCTCCACTACGCCAGAGAAGGGGGAAGAATTATTGGTCATGCTCAGCGCACAAAAGGAAAATATCTTCTGCTGAAGTCTGGGCAGTGGATAAAAAGTCATTTCGTGAATGTCATTCTGCCTAAATAAACAGAGAACTTCGTTGTTTTTAAGCCCTCGAAAGGCTGGGAGCTCAGCCCATCCTAATATGCACATTATTCTAGCATTTCTCCATTTTCCCTTCCAACGATAGCCACAGATCTTCACTCTAACACACGTGCATTTCTGCTTCCAGTGTCTCTTGGCCTGCTATTAGTGTTCAGCCAGTCTTCATTTTGGTCTAAAACGACTCTCTAAGAGAGTGGAAGCGTCCTGTTATTTCATGTGGTTTGGTCTAAAAAAGAATGGAAGGGGGACTTTTAGATGAAGCGGATAAAAATACCACCGTCTACTTTAAGAGATGTTTTATGAATATAAATTCCTGTCTAAATAATTGCTGGTGAGGGCAGAAAGGACTCCGGAGTTTAGAAATTGTACCAACAGCTTCTCATTCTCTCTTAGCAACCACAGCGAAAGCGACACGTCTCTTGTTTTGTCTTTTCTTTTCAGATGGGCCGACACCATAATGTACCACATTGCTTTTAAGATCTCATTTTTTAATCCTGTGTACAGATTATAGTGGAACTGAGGCGCTCTGAAGTATTATTTAACTCAGATAGGGGAAAAAGATAGAAGACAAGTAGGCTTTTGGTGTCATCACAAAAGTGCGGGATGCCTGGTAATGGTGTCCTCACAGAAAGAGAAGCCAGCCTGGGTACTGAGCACAGTTCCTCAGGTGTTCAGGTCATCCACTGAATTATACTCTAGGCGTCCTAAAGGCTGAGGTCCTTTATGTAGTCTTCAGGGAAGTACGGGGTCTTTTACACTATGGTGCTTGAAAACAAAATCTCAGAAAAAAAAAAATCACCACCCCCCCCCTTGTCCTTTTTTTGGCTTCTGCTGCAGCTGCTGAAATGGGTTGCGGATTGAACAAGTTAGAGAAACGTGATGACAAACGGCCTGGAAATATCTATTCAACTTTAAAGAGGCCTCAGGTGGAAACCAAGATAGATGTGTCCTACGAATACCGCTTCCTGGAGTTCACTACCCTGAGTGCGGGTGAGTACAGGCGGCCTTGCCCCCCCTGGAGGCGGGTGAGCTCAGCTCAGCCCTGCACCCGAGGTGTGTATCCTCCCCCCCCACACACACCCAGGGCAGGGCTGGTGGGGCCTGACAGGACACGCCTGGGAGGTGAGCAGGGTGAGGGGCTGTGGGCAACTTGTAAAAGTGGGCCTTTGAAAACATACTGCCTTTAGAAGTCCAGATTTGTATGTGCAGCTTTTCACTTTTGAAAAGATAGCAACTAAATTAAATTGTAACACGTTAAAACCACGTGCAAGACAAAAAGCACACACATGCTGGTGGGCCGCGTTTGGCCCCTGGGCCAGCTAGTTTGCAGACTGTTTCGTAGGGAGCCATGTGGAGAAGGGAAATTTTGCCTCATCTCCTATTGTGTCTGTCCCTCCAAAGTTACCTGCCTGCTGTCTGGCATCTTTCAAGAGTGCTTGTCCGTCTGGGCTTGGCTTTGCCTCATCCAAGCTGCAGGGTGTCCAGGTCACCTCACTAACAGTGTCCCGGTGGCTCTAGGGTGACGGGCAAGAGGTAGCATTTTCATCCAGAGGAGTTGCTGAGCCCCGACCGTGCACAGTGTCGGGCTGGAGCTGTGGGGCAGTTGGGCAGCGTGTCCTGATTTCCTGCAGCTTCTTACCCAGTGGGAGAGAAGACTCATACACATGAAAAACAAAACAAAACAAAACCCTCAACAGGCTATAATTGTAAGCAAGAAAATACGTAAGATATGTTTTCGGAAGAGGAGAGATCATTCTTTTGGTGTGGAGGGCAATCCCTAGAAGTTGTGACCAAACACAGGCACTAATTAAGGCATCTTGCCGCTTTCTCCCTGGGCTGCTGGGTACATTTTAGGCTTCTGTTAACAGAAAAGAGAATTAGTGGGGAAAGCCCTCATATTTGGGGGCTCATGTCTGGCTCTGCTGTGGAGTTGGCCTGCAGTGTGCTCTTCTGTCTCATGAGCACGTGAATACCCGCCCCTCAGGGCAACTGTGTAGAGTGGAAGAGGGAAGATGCGAGAAGCTCTTAGCACAATTCTCAGCACCTAGTAGGGCAGCTGGTGATGCCTCCACCTCTGTTCCTGCTGAGACCACCTCTGCACCGAGGCTCCCGCTGCTTCTTGAGTCCCGAGAGAGATGGGCAGCTGGGCCTCTCTGCAGGGACGTTCTGTGGGTCCCTTAGGTCCCCCAAACTGAACCCAGCATCTTCCTCATCAGATTGGCTTCCTGCTGGTACCCTTGATGAATAATGTCACCACCATCCTCTTAAACAGTCATATTTGACACCTTAGGCATCTGTGACCATACTTTCTCCTTGCCCACCATTTCCATTGCATCACCCAAGCCTATTAAAGCTATTTCTGAAAATGCTTGTAATATAGCTAATTTAACACGAGCAAATCTGAACACAAAAGTGTTTGGAGTATTTGGTCATTTATTATTTGTTCAGTGAATATTTGAGCGCCTACAATGGTTTAGGCATTGTCGAATGATTAAGGAGAAAACCAAAGCATGTATAGGAAAAGAGATTGCAAGGAAATACACCAACATGTTAAAAATTGTTAGGAAGCTGAGAATATGGGGTAATTCTTTTTCTCTTTTATAGACATATACATATATATATATATATATACATATATATATACACATATGTATACACGTATATATATATACGTATATATACATATATATATACACGTATATACACATATATATACGTGTATATATATATATATATATACGTATATATATATATTTTGCATCATGGTTGTATTTCTTTTATTATTAAGAAGAGTAATTTTTGCTCACAGAAACTTCCACAGACATGTGCCCTCCTCTGTGTACCTACTGCTCCATGACTTATCATCTAAGTTATCCCCCTAACCTCCTGATTAGTTTCTCTGCTACCTTGTACTCTGCTCAGAGCACCCACACTGCTTGCTGCATTGTGCTTTCTTTGACTGAATGACCTTTCGTTTTGTGATTATGAAATGAACATAACTCCATTATTAAAAAGTTACGAAAACACTGGACAAGTCCCAACTGATCTCCCTACGTCCACCCATGTCCCCTGCAGATCATGCCACTCTTCTGCTCAAAGCCCTGCCATGGCTCCCCCTCACCCTGAGTGGTACCATCTACTTTCCACCCTCATTCTCCAGATGTTTGTCCTGCATGTTATGCCATGTTGGTCTTGCTCTTTCTTGAACTCTCCAGGACTCTTTAGGGCCTTTGCACTACCTGTTTCCTCTGCCTGGAAATCCTCCCAGATATACCCTTGGCACAAACCCTTAACCTCCTTCTCTGTAAAACCCTCCCTGACCACCTATATAATATTTCTACCTAATCCCCGACTCCCCATCCCTTTGCCCTCTTGATTTTCTCCATAACACTTCTTACCATCTAAAGTGCTACATATTGGGGCGCCTGGGTGGCTCAGCCGGTTAAGTGTCTGATTTCGGCTCAGGTCATGATCTCACAGTTCGTGAGTTCAAGCCCCGTGTCGGGCTCTGTGCTGACAGCCTGGAGCCTGCTTTAGATCCTCTGTCTTTCTCTCTCTCTGCCCCTCCCCTACTCATGCTTTGTCTCTCTCTCTCTTTCAAAAATAAATAAACATTAAAAAAATTTTTAATTGCTATGTATTTTGTTTATTGTTATTTGTTTCCTTGTGGTCTGCCTTCTTTGGTTAGAAGATAGAATTCCTCTAATGAGTTCAGGATTGTGTCTGTTTTAGCCTCTGTGGTACCCTCAATACCTAGAGAACAGTGCCTGGCACATAGTAGATAATCAATAAATATTTGTTGAATGAATACTTAATGTATATTTTTGTGTCCTGCTTTTTTTTCAGCTTAACAGTGGATAGTGAGGCAGTGCCCTGTCATTCCATATGTTCTCAGAATATGATTTAAAGGCTATATATGATTTAATCACTCAGCATACCATAATTTATTTAACAGTCTTCTTTTATTGGACATTTAAGTTATTTCGGGCTTTGGGCTATTATAAATAATGCTGGCATAAGCAGTGCTATACATAAATCTTTGTGTGCATTTTTGATTATTTCCTCAGGAATTACTGAGTTGAAAGATATGAATGTCAGGACTCTTGATAAATTGCCAGATTGCCCTCTAGATAGGACCTATTTGTGTAAAACACAAATCTGATTATGCTGAGCCCTTTGGCGGGTTCCCTTGGAAAAATGCAGCGGAGATTCCGCCCGGCGCCCAGGACCTTCCTCAGCTCATCCTTGCCCTTTGTGGACCCTCCCCTACTTGGTGGACACCGGGCCTGGCCCCGCCCCCTCCCACCCCAGCTTCCGCTCCTCCAGCCTCACAGAGCCTGCCCCGCCCCTCAGCCCTTGCCAAAGTCCCACCCACCTGAAACTGTTCCTCCCGACATGCGTCCATCACAATTACTCCTCTCTGCACGCCTGCCGTTCGTCAGTAGCATCCTTATGACACTTTTATTACATCATATATTAAACGTATTTGTGTTTCCTTGAGGGCAGAGATCAAGCCTTGCTTATCTTTCTCTTCGTCTTTCTTGTTCACACTTTTTAGCTGAGAATAGCGTGTCCTACATAACTGGGTTCTAGTAAACCAGAGTACATGTTACCTATGCCGACTCGTTTCCCTGGCAGCCCTTCAAGTTCTTTTCCAGAAGTTCTAATGGGATCCTTTGTTACTGCTCCAGAATGGAGCCAGCGTTTGCTGAGAGCCTACTATGTGCCAAGTCCTGTGATGGGACATCTTCCCAACTTTTTCAGCTTTATTGAAATATAATTTCAGCACGTCACACTGCATGTATTTAAAGTGTTCAGACCCATGAAACCATTACCTCTTCAAGAGGCAAGACATTTCCATCTCCCACAAAGTTTCTTCCTGCTCCTTTGTAACCCCTCATTTTTTCCAGCCCTCTGTCCCCAGACGACCAATGGTATGCTTTCTGTCACTGATTTTATTTTCTACTAATGGAGCCATGTGGTGTGTACCCTTTTTGGTCTGGCCTTTTCCACTCAGCTTGCTTATTTTGAGAGTCATTTATGTTGTTTTACGTGTAGTAGTTCATTCTTAGTTTATGGCTGAGTAGTATTCTATCATCTGGGTGTGTCTCAGTTTGTTTTTCCATCGTGTGTTGATGGACCTTTGGGTCGCTTCTGGTTTGGGCTGTTACCAATTGGGCTATTACCAATTAGCATTCATCTTTGCATGGCATCTTATGTCATTTTATTCTCCCAGAAACACAGCGAGGTGTATGGGTACACACATCCCTTTTCTGCAGATGGGTAACCAACACTCAAGAGGTTAAGTAACTTTTCTAAAGATGCAGTGCTAGGGGCGCCTGGGTGGCTCAGTCAGTTAAGCGTCCGACTTTGGCCCAGGTCATGATCTCACCTCCGTGAGTTCAAGCCCCGCGTCGGGCTCTGTGCTGACAGTGCAGAGCCTGGAGCCTGTTTCAGATTCTGTGTCTCCCTCTCTCTCTCTGACCCTCCCGCATTCATGCTCTGTCTCTCTCTGTCTCAAAAGTAAATAAATGTTAAAAAAAAATTTTTTTTAAAAAAGATGCAGTGCTAGGAAGTGATTGGGGTGCAATTTGAACTCAGATCTCTTGGGCCTCAGAGCTCTTATGCCTCGAATACTGCAAGGTGCTAGACAAGTAGGCATTAACACCAAATAGAACATTCTTGTTAGAAAACTGGTGTTATCGGGAAGGAGGGTGTAAGGATATTCCTCTCCCATATTGTTTTGGCCATCGAAGATTTTTAAGTAGCGCTTGATAGGCTTATTTATCATTGAGAAGATGCTCATCTGACTCTAACAAATTGCAAGTTGGAGGGAGGGTGTGGGCCCACTTCCACCTGGTGGCTTAAGCAGGAAGGAGTCGTGCACTTTTACGAAAGTCAGAATCAGAGTGAACGCTGTTTTGTTTGTCCCCTGCTCAGAGCTCAGTGCTACTGTAGATGATATTGGAACATGAAACCCCACTTGTTGGGCTGACAGAGGTGAAAAGCAGCAGGATCCTCAAAGCGAAGCACATAAGCTGCCAAAAATCTCAATTCTGAGTGACTTGATTGGGTCTTAAATTTTCAATTAACTCTGGTCACCAAGGGATGAACCTGCCCTTTGGAGAGTTTCATCACAGATAGAGGCCCATAAAGTGCCACAATTTCTGCAAAATGGTGCCTCATTATCCCTTTTGTACATATGTTTTGCCAGCTTCTCTGTGCCAGGCCACTCTAATACCACTTGAGAGCTACCTATGTCAGCTCCATGAGAATCAGTTGTGTTTTGTACATGTTCGGTGCCAGGGAGGTTGGCACCTGCCTAATGAGGCTAGTGTCCAGGGCTTTATTCTTGCTTCAACCATCTTGTACAGGAGCCACCAGCCAGGTGGCTATTTAAATGTAGTAATTAAAATTAAGTAAAATTAAAACTTCTACTCCTCTGTCACACTAGCCACAATTTCAAGTGCTCACCAGTCACATGTGGACAGTAAAGGTACAAAACACATCCATCATCATGGTGAGTTCTGTGGGGGCCATGCTGCTCTAGTCTGTTTTCAAGGGAGGATAACTTGGTTCCACGTCTGAATCTGTATCTCTAATTCAAACTAATGTGCCATTTTCATTATGAAAGTTTGCCCGTGGGTCTGCTAGGGACCATAAGATGATAATTCATTGATTCCATAGATACTTACTGAATGTTGACCTGGGGCCAGATTTGTGTCCTGAGGACATATGGGTGAACCAGACAGGAGGTTTTCCGAGTTGGTTAGTTAGCTCAGCTGCCGTAACAAAATACTCCAGACCGGGCAACTTAAACCACAGACATTTATTTTCTCACAGTTATGGAGACTGAAAGTCTGAGATCAGAGGGCTGGCATGATTGGGTCCCGGTAAGAGCCTTCTTCCTGGCTTGCAGAGGACTGCTTTCTTGCTGTGTCCTCACGTGACTGAGAGAGGGACAGTGAGTAAGCTCTGTTATGTCTCTTTTTATAAGGACATTAATCCTATCGGATTAGATCCCCACTCTTATGACCTCATTTAACCTTAATTCCTTACTCCAAATAGCCACACTGGTTGACACACACAGAATGTTGACTGAAAAGTCAACATCTGACTTTTGAAGGGGGACACATTCAGTCCATAGCATCAGTCTAGTCCGCTAGTCTAGATCAGTTCAAAATCTCTTACAGATGAAGAGCCAGGCAATTGTAGGACTTGATGCTAGCATGACGATGATAGAGGGGATGTGGTAGCCCCTAGTCATGTTGAAAGGGTGTGTGTGTTGAGGAAGACTTGAGATCCACAGGTGGATTTAGAGTTATCCAGACAGAAGATTGAGGGTGGAAGGAGATGATCTTTTCAGACAAAGGGGACAACCTATGGGAGGGTCAGAACCTGACGACAACATTGCATAAATGGTAAGCTGTAGGCAGTTCCATTTGGTTGGAGTGTGACCTTTGGGAAAAGTAAGTAGAAGCCAAATGAGTAAAGATCTTGGGTCTTGGACTGAGGAGTCTAAGCTTTCTCAAGAGTGCTGAAAGGTTTTTAAGGTGGGAAAAGGGTGGGTGACATGTCAAATTCACATTCTGGAAAGCCTGGTCTGGGTTTACAATGAAGGAGAATGGAAGGAGTAAAACTGGGGAAGGAGAAACCATTTGGAAGCCATTGCAGTCATCAGGCAAGGGGCGAAAGTGGCCTCTGTTGAGGGAGTGGCATTGGGGACAAGAGGAGTGGGTGGGGTCAAGAGAGATTAGGAGGTGGTCCCAGGGACTGAATGGCAGGTGAGGAGGAGTGAGGGACTGGCAGAGTGGATGGCATGCTGGGTGCGTGCCCAGCTGGATACTCAGATTCTGCTTTAAAGTATTTTCAAATAACACATTCACTCTATCATCCAAGTAGCCCTGGGAATCTAGGTTTTCTCTCTCTCTCTCCCTCTCTTTTTTCAGTTGAGGAAATGGTCTTGACAGGTAGTAAGTAGTAAGTGGGATCAGAACCCAGTGTTTTAACTCTCTTCACATAGGATTTTTCAACTGCACATGAAAGAGTTCAGCGCCAACCTGTCTGGCCTGCTGAATGGTGTCTGTGTATTTGTTTAAATAGCTCTATTAAAGGTATAACTTATGAGCAATGAAATACATCCATATTAAGCGCGTGGTTTGATGAGTTTTGATAAATGTAAGCACCCATGGAACTGCCACCACACTCAAAATACAGAATTTTCCCATCACCCCAGAAAATCCTCTCATGCCCCGCCCCCCCAAGCCCGTGCTCCAGATTACCGCTGATCTGCATTCTGTCACCGTTAGTTTTGCTTCTTATAGAATAATGTAGGGGTGGGATCGTCTTTTGTGTCTGACTTCTTTAACTCAGCGTGCTGCTTTTGTGATTCATCGGTGCCGTTGTATGTATCAAGAGCTCATTCCCTTTTGTTTGTGAATGATACTCCATTGTCTGGTTGTGCCACAATTGGTTTCATCATTCTTCTGTTGAACATTAGGGCTGTTTCCAATTTGGAGCCGTTATCAAAAAAGCTGCTATGAACATTTGTGAACAAGTCTTGTGTGGACATACGTTTTCATCTCAGCTGGGTAAATAAGGAGGAGTGGAATTGCTGGATTATTTGGTAAATGTATGTTTACCTTTATATGGAACTGCCAACTGTTTTCCAAAATAGTTGCACCATTCAACATTTCCAACAACAATGCATGGGAGGTAAGAGTTAGTAGCTTCATTTTTTATATGTGATAATGGGAGCCACTACGTATTCGGTATCTCATGTCGTCTTAGTCCATTTTAAAAGCTAACAACAATCTCAGGAGGTAGGTGGTTAACTTTGTGGTATAGAGGAGTAAATTGAGATCTTGAGTTTCAAGGGGTTGTAAAAGCTACTTGCTCTAGGCCAGCAAGGTGTTGGGTGTTTGTAGCATGTCCCGCCATCTTACGGCACAGCGGAGCCATCACTTTGGGCTCTCTTAGTTCCTGAATCTCCTGCACACTGGCTGGGTTAAAGCGAAATTGAAGTGCTTCAACCTGAAAAAGTTGAAAAATATCTCCTGCTCCATTGCATATCTTCTTCAATTCATCTTATTTCTCCTCTTAAATTCTTGCTAATAAAGCATGTCCCATGACATGCATTACAATTTCTAAGATTAGTTCACATTGCCACATTTAAAAAATTCCCATCTTTGTGGTTTTCCTGTCTGACAGGTCTTTAAGAACTGACCTTTGGGATTTTTCTTTGACGTTGTGCTGACTAGGATTTTGGCTGCCAGCATTTTAGCCTTAAGCTCTGTATCTAAATTTTGGGTGGTCATGATAATAACACAGGATGACATTCATTATTCAAAACATGCAGATTGTGCATTGAATCATTTCAGGGTCCAGTTTTTATTTAACTTCCGGTCTGGGTCACCTTAGCCCTCACTGCAACTGCAGAAGCAGCTGATAATCATTGTCTATTTAAGTTGTCCTTTTAATCTGTCTCTACAACCAAGAAAAAAAGCTAATCTAAAAAAGATGGATCATAATTTATATTGAGGCCTAAAAATTACAGATCAAAGTGTTTGGGGGCTATTGGGTGCCTAATAGCTGGTTATATGTCCCAGCACTGTTAGCCTGTCCGATTTCATGGATCATGAAGGGAGGTGATAAGCAGGGTCTAAGATATCAATCAAAATAATGTTAACCTCCAGAGAAAGCTTTTAGAACGTATCCTTTTCTTAAAATAGTAGTTCTCCAACTTGAGGGTGAATCAGAATCACCAGGAGGGCTCGTTAGAAGAAGCCCAGGCCCTGGCCCCAGAGTTTCTGATTCTTTAGGTCTGGGGCAAGGCTGGAGAACCTGCATTTGTAACAAGTTTCCAGCTGATTGTCTTTTATCTGAGTGGAGATGGCAGAAAGGAAAAGGTATTTTTTTTAGAGCAGAAAATAAAGTCAATAAATCCTTACATACCTAACTATCTATTGTCACTTACTCATAATTTATTTCCAAGTAGCTTGTAATATATTTGGAAGGAGAGGCCGTACTCCTAAAACAAAAATTAGTACCAGTGGATACATTGCTTCTCAAACTTTGCTTAAAAAATTCCCATGCCCACCCTACACCCCAGACCACTTCAGTCAGTCTTGGGGAAGGGACCCAGACGTCAGTATGTTTTGCAACTACAGGTGAGGCCAGTATGCAGCTATGGCTGAGAATGAGTGAGCGGGTATAAAGTGCTAGATCGTTGGTGTAAGTGTGGGTACTCCCACTGGTTACCCTAAGGTGGGTCACGTGTGCTGAGATTTTGTTTCCCTTCAGCCTTTGGACTGATGGATTCTTCTGCAGGTTGCCTCCAGTTCCCTGATGACTGGTTTCTTTCCCCAGAGTGCTGAGCGATTGTGTGACATGGTGTAGACTGGGAGGCCCTGGAATAAACAGTTGTCCTCAAACTTTAGCAATGCGAGAATCACAGGATGTAGATTGCTGCACCCCTACCCCTGGAATTTGTCATTCTGAAGTTCTGGGGTGGGGCCCAAGATTTTGCATTTCTAGCAAGTTCCCAGGCGATGCTTCTTCTTGGGTGTTGCTGCTACAGGGACCACATTGAAAACCACTGGGTTAGGCCATGGGCAGTGAATCCCACCCCCCCAGCAGCCAGAAACATCCGTCTTACCTGAGTTCTCCACGTTTCAATTGTAACTGAAAACTAGCTGTCCCCAGTGGACACCCCACCTCCCCAGGGCACCCTAAAACCTTAAATGATTATCCATCAGAAAAGCCAACGCTTCTCAGACTGGCTTCCTTTTATCTTACCTTCATCTCCTGACAGTCGTTCCATGAACCTACTCGGTGTTCCTGAGATGGAACCACACATTCCTGCCCCTCTGCCCCTGCATGTACCGTTGGCCCTGTGGAGCGCTGCCGGCTCTCCACCATACTCCAAGGCTGGGTCCTCTCTCCTGCAAGGTCCAGAGAAAGCTTCCCCTCCTCCAGGCTCTCTTCCCTGAAAGCCCAGCCCTTGGGGTTGACCAACCACTGTGGAGGGGTACAGAGGAGGACACAGGAGGGAAGGATGGATTTGAGGATGGGAAGCTGCATTGATGGGTTATGAGGGTTTACAAGGCAGTTGCTGGGTGCAGGTGAAAGGAAGAGAAGTGAGAGATGGGTTTAGGGGCCAGTTTCTTGCTGCCTAGTGGGTTTGTAGCCAGTGGCCTGGGGTCTGCAGACAGCCCCTCCTTGGCTCAGAGGCCTTGGCCCACTCATTGAGGGCAGGAGATCATAGCCAGGCTCTCGGGACAGTCAGAACTGTGGCTCTGGCCACAGGTGTAATGCTCTGGCCAGGTGTATTGGGGGCCCAGTTACAACCCCAACATCTTGATTGACCTTTATTTTCAGTTGCATGGCTCATCACATTTAGCTCTAACTATGCCACCTTAGAAGATCTGTAGGCTGTGGTTGTGCCCCACCAGTCATGTGTCCCAGCCTCTTCCTTGGCTCTTTTCTGGAAGCCTTTGCCTTAATTAAGTCTCCACCACCTCTGTTCCCTGCGCCCCTTTTCTGTTCCTTTGCTTTGCCCTTCCCAGCCTGACCAGGCCCCATACAAATGAGCTCAAGTTGAAAACCTAGAACAAGTGTGAATGGATGAGCTTGAGTCTGTGATAGATCAGGGAGTTGGCCAGGCGTGACACTTGGCTGCAGGGGCCTACAGGTGTGGGTCCCCCTTTACAGGGAAGCCCAACATGGTAAAGTATGGAAAGTAAGGAAAAGAACTGGGGGATGGGGTGGTTATTTGCATTACAGGAGGATTCTTGGTTTAAAGTGAGTTTCATCATGGGGTTCCTTTAGATGGAGCCTCAAGTGCTCTGAAGTGTTTGTTTTTCCATCCTTAATGAGGTATTTATTACCTCTCTCTAAATATGATACCTGCAGCTTTAGAACATAACAGATTCATCTATAATATTTGCAGCTCTTCAGCTGAATTGAACATAAAGTCACTGATGTCAGGTTTTTTGTTTTTTTGTTTTTGTTTTTTTCTGGGTAAAACAAATAGACCAACCAACCTTGAAGCAAAATGTCAGAAGCCATGAAGGAGGCGGGGGGTGGGGATAGAAGGCAGGCCCAAAGCAGCCCTTGATGTTACAGCATAAGGCAGGAAGTCCCCTGGTCTGAGTTGGGGGTAATGGCTTTTTTACATTCCCTAAACCTTACGCTCATCCCTGAGGGAGGGTCCTCCTGCTGCAGCCCTTAATCTTAATATCAGAAAGACTGTTCTACTCCTGTGCCATCTCTTGACTCTCTGAGGATCCCTGCAGATGATGAGATTGTGACAGGAGCAATGGACCTGACTGATGATGTTATCATTATTGTAACAATAACAACAGTACTAATAGGTAATCAGCCATGTACCATGCTCAGTGCAAATTAATCCTCACAGGATCTTGATTTTGCAGACGAGTAAACAGAGCTCAGAGAGGTTACCCAAGATGCCTGTGGTCACACAGCAAATATGTGATAAGGCTAGAATCAGAACTCAGACTTGGCTTCTTCAAATCCTTTGCTCATAAGTAGCATTGGCTGTACCATAGGTTTCTCTGGTACAGTTTGAGGCTTGGTAGACTGTGGCCTGTCATTGAAAGACCCCATTGTGACAGCCCTCCCTTCAATTGAGCCCTGTTCTAGGAAGAACTGAATGTTTTGGTGAATGATGTAGTGGGGATGAAAATGGCAACTGATTGTTATGCTGTGTGGGGTAATGTGCAGGTTCATATGCTTGAACTCAAGTAATCCTTACAACTCTATAGGTGATTTTTCAGTCTTGTGGTATATATAGATGTAGAGGCTCATTCACAGGGTTGTTGTGCAGGGGACAGCTTGAACTTCAGTCTTCTGACTCCATGTGACCTGTGATCTTGCTGCTGCCCAGGACTTTCAAAGTCTGGGGCTTGGAAGCCGTGTGAAGATCACACTGTCCATCGCCTATTGAGAACCACTTTCTTCTTTGTCAAAATCACGAATGTGGTTAATAACCCACTAGAGTATAGTGTTGGCTTCCTTTCGCTGCTGGTTTTAAAATAGGGCTGTTTGACCTCTAGCTCAGATTTGGAAGGCCAAGTCTGAACTCGGGTACGTGTGGATGGCTGCCACTTAGTCCCAGTTTTGTCACTATGCCAAGCTCAGAGGTTATCCTGTGCTGAATATAGACTCCTCCTTTGCTGAAAATAGTATGTGCAATAGGGTAGGGAAACATTTTTCTTTCCTAGAAAATCGCTCCTTGCTGCTCTAGGTAGCATCGACTTCTGTGAAACCATCTGTTCCTTCCAGTATAATTTCCAGACTATTAGATTAAACAGTTTCTCCTGACCCACTTTCGGCTTCTGTTTCCTTTCACTGTTCACTAATAAATTGTGTAGCAGAGTGTTCGTGGAGAGCGTGTGTGTATATTTATTTAATTTCAGTTTGGGCAACAGCAATTGTTGGGTGCTGTGAATTTATTTAATTTCCTACCTGTGTTTCATTTTTGTTTCAGTTTCTGTAATTGCTCTGAGTCGGTTGCTTTTTTTTTGTTTTGTTTTTAAGACTCATGAAAGGAAGTCAGCAGCATGAGTTATGAGTTGAGGTTCTGGTTGGGAGGTGTGCTAAAAACAGACCCTGTTTTTATACTGAAGACGCAGAGTGGTAAGGAAATCGGTTCCCATAAAACATGTCTTACTGCAGATAAATATGCTTTTACAGAGTTTGTGGGGATTTTTAAAGATAAATGAGATAATATGCATGACATGGCTTTAAGCTTTTCTGAGCAAAGCTACCATGTGCGTCTTCTGTATTATTGCTGCTTTTGATAATGCAAGCAAGTCTATTAGTATTAATGTTATTGTTAAATATTCACTAATGGAGGTAATAAGATTAGATTTAAGAGGAAGGAAGGCATTCTTTGCATTCCTTTCTTAATGTAAAAGTCCTTCCTGCTCTTTTCCCAGCTAGTCTGAAGCCAGACCAAGAAACAACACTCAGTGTTGTGTGAGGAAAAGCTCAGGTTTGTATGTGTGTGTCTGCATGCAAGCAGTAAATTTCAGCGACTTAAGTCTGCCTTCAGTGAAATGAAATTTCTTGGTGATGACTGTTATCTGTCAGAGCAAAACCAAATTATTTTTCTGCAGAATTCATAAAAGCAGCGCTGTAGTAGTGGGAATAATTTTTATCAAATTTGGTTAAAATGAAACAGAAAACAAGTTAATGTTCTATGTGTTCTACTAATGTTACTAGCAATATTGCTTCAAAGGCTTTTTATAAAGAAGCTTTCTCCAGCACTTTGACCAGACTTCACTGATGCTTCAAAGAAAGGAGGCTTGTTGAATGTTGTCTATGAAATATTTTTGAAAACAACTCTGGTGTGAAAAGGTAGAGGATTCTGGCTTCAAGTTGGATGTCACTGTCATCATGTCTAGAAAGTCATTTGCTCAGTTCTGTGTTTTAGACATATTTCAAGCTGTTCTTTATTTACAGGCCAGATCTTTTGATAAATAAAGATTACATAGGTGATGGGTACCTGCTACACTTACCAGCAGCTGAGATGTTTTCCCATTTTATTGCATAAACATACTTTTCAGGTACATACATAGGATTTATTAGGAGGAGGATACATTAGTTTGATAGTCTTCTTCTCCAGAGAGAAAGGGGATTATTTCAGTTGGGTATCCCAGGTGTAAATTCAGAATTGTGTAGTAAGCATGAACACAGTATGGCACAATTTGGAGTGAATGTTGTTTTTGATCCAAGACTGGTAACATATTCTTACGGGAGCTGGCATACTTAGTGGGGTGGACTTTCCTTAATGGAGAAATCAGTCTTTTCTGATAAGCTTATTCAGTAAAGTTAATTCATTGGATATTTATTGATTACTTGCTCTTTGTCAGGGCGGGGTCCCCCAGTGTAGGAACCAATGTCTAAAACATTCCATCCAGTTCTACATTATTAATGTCCTACCCCAGGGTCTGGTTTCTCTGGAAACCAGTTCAATGCAGGCACAGCCTTTATAAAGTCTGTGTTTTATCTTGGAAAAGCATCTGCTTTGACTTACCATGATCTATCTTTGACTTGGTGGGTGCTGCATGGCTGGAGATTTGTCTACTGTGTGGTGGGCACAGGAAGGCCCTGGAAATCTCAGACCAGGTCTGATCCCTGGGCCCACCAGCTGCAGTGTGGGAAAACCCCTGGGTTAGTGCCTCAACCAAACCGGCTTCCTGGAAGTGAGGGACTTGCCTGGGCTGCTCATGCCCACATCCGAGCTTCTGGGGACTTAGTAGATGCATCCAGGATGCCCTGGGTTTTAGTCTGTCATGCCTTTCTTTGTAAGCAATGGTCTGCTTGGCCAGGCTGAGATAAGCTTATGAAAAAAAAGTTACTGCTGGTTCTTCCAATAGCCTGGGCTGAGTTAATTCCAGGACCAGGACTAGGGACAGGGGGAAGGGCACTGAGGGTTTTGAGGATTGCCTTGTTTTATCCCCCAAATTGATGGCCCATCTGCTCCTTTTCTTACCAGTGTT
Source organism: Panthera onca (assembly GCF_046562875.1). NCBI lineage: Eukaryota > Metazoa > Chordata > Mammalia > Carnivora > Felidae > Panthera > Panthera onca. Next base: position 133,766,988 of record NC_138347.1, on the reverse strand, counting down.
TCTTATGAATCTGGAAACTGTAAATTAATTCTTATTTCTACTTGGCAGTACTTACTGTGGACTTTACATAAATGGATTAGACCAAAATAACTAAAATCTAAGAAAAAAAAAAAAAAAAAAACTGTCTTTTCTCCTAATAGCCTTTACTGTCTTTGCTATAAAGTGAGAATTCAGATGTGGCTTAAGGCAAGCGATGGGGCTAGTGCCCCAGACAGGTGAAGGAACCAAGGTTTTGTTGTTCAAACTGGGAGTAATAGGAGTTGAGAGCAAGGTTAACGGAGGTAAAAACAAAAACAAAAACTTTAAACTCAAATTTTATGCTTACTAGTTGCATGATATTAAACAGCATGGTGCACACCCTCCAAGATGGCCTCCAACAACCCTCCTGATGTTTAAGCCTTTGTGTAATCCCCTTCCCTTGAGTGTGGAAGGACCTAATGACTTATTTCTAGTGAATATGATACCATAAAAGTAATGGGATGTCACTTCCGAGATCAGGTTCCAAAAAGACAGTGGACTCTCTCTTGCTCTCTTCCTCACTTCCTCTGATTGAAGCCAGCTGCCATTTTGTTAGTTAGCCCAGTGGAGAGACCCACATGGCTAAGAACTTAGAGAGGCCAGCTACTAATAGCCAGTGAGAAACTGGGCCCTTGTCCAGCAGCCCCGGAGGACTTGAGCCCTACAGACGCACAAATGCATGAGCTTGGAAGTAGGTTCTCCCTTAGTGGAACCTTCAGATCCCTTCAGCCCTGGATGATGCCCTGAAGCCACCTCATGATAAGCCTTGAGCCAGAGACACCCAGCAAAACTTCACCTGGATTCCTGACTCACAGAAACTGTGAGGTAATAAATGTTTGTGTTTTAAGCCGCTAAATTTAGGGGTAATCTATTATTACATAACTAATATAGGCAGTTCATGTGAAAAGCTTTGTTCTGCTAGGATAGGTAGCATTGTAGAGTGGTGGAGAGCACAGACTCTCTTTCTTTCTTCCTTCCTTCCTTCCTTTCTTTCTTTCTTTCTTTCTTTCTTTCTTTCTTTCTTTCTTTCTTTTTTTAACTTTAAGTCCAAGTTAACATATAGTATAGTAACGCTTTTAAGAATAGAATTTAGTGATTCATCACTTACATATAACACCTAGTGCTCATCCCAACAAGTGCCCTCCTTAATGCCCGTTGCCCATTTAGCCCATCTCCACACCCAATGCCCCTCCAGTAACCCTCAGTTTGTTCTCTGTATTTAAGAGTCTTTTATGGCTTGTCTCCCTCTCTGTTTTTATATTATTTTTGCTTCCCCTATGTTCATCTGTTTTGTATCTTTTTTTAAAAAAACTTCTTTTTTTTTTTTTTTTAATTTTTTTTTTTCAACGTTTTTTATTTATTTTTGGGACAGAGAGAGACAGAGCATGAACGGGGGAGGGGCAGAGAGAGAGGGAGACACAGAATCTGAAACAGGCTCCAGGCTCCGAGCCATCAGCCCAGAGCCTGACGCGGGGCTCGAACTCACAGACCGCGAGATCGTGACCTGGCTGAAGTCGGACGCTTAACCGACTGCGCCACCCAGGCGCCCCTAAAAAAACTTCTTTTAATGTTTACTTATTTTTGAAAGAAGGAGAGAGGGTGGCAGAGTATGAGTGGGGGAGAGGCAGAGAGAAAGAGAGAGAGAGAGACAGACAGACAGACAGACAGAATCCAAAGCAGGCTCCAGGCTCTGAGTTGTCAGCACAGAGCCTGACATGGGTCCCAAATGTACGAGCTGTGAGATCATGAACCAAAGTTGGACACTTAACCAACTGAGCCACCCAGGCACCCCCATCTGTTTGTATCTTAAATTCCACATAGGAGTAAAATTATATGATATTTGTCTTTCTCTATTATTTCATTTAGTATAATGCACTCTAGTTCCATCCACATTGTTGCAAATGGCAAGATTTCATTCTTTTTCATCGCTGAGTAATATTCCATTGTGTGTGTGTGTGTGTGTGTGTGTGTGTGTGTGTGTACACATCACATCTTCTTTATCCGTTCATCAGTTGATGGACAGACATTTGGGCTCTTTCCATACTTTGGCTATTGTTGATAGAGCACAGACTTCAAATTCCGCTTCTGCCACTTACTAAGCTATGTGACTTTGGGAAAGTCACTTAACCTCTCTGTGCCTCAGTTTCCTCATCTGTAAACAGGAAATGTAATAGTTTTGGATTTCAGACCCTATATTCCAGGAAGACTAGCTTGAAAGAGGTGGAAATGGGTATTAATTGACAGAATCCACAGTTTCTGCCCCAGTGAGCAGAAAGAAGGGGCCATATTGGTGGCTTTTGTGATCTTGTACCTCTTAGACTCCCAGATCAGGTGGCTGCCATTTAGCTGAGGCCATTTTTCCAGAGGATGGGGCAGCCAGCACACAGCACCTGAGGGATAGGTGCACGGGTCTGTTAGTGTGGAAGCAAATGATTAGTGTTCATTTTTCTATCCTTGCCCTTTCTTTGATACCATGAGCCATGTCTGTAGCATCTCTCCCATTTCATGCCATAGGCCCTGTTAAGCAGAGAATATCTATTCTCAAAACTAAATTATATGTTTAAGAAAAGCCTTCTGCTTTGACCACAGTTATTCATTAGCTTGGATGTAAATTGCTAAGCCTACCTTCGAATTGTGAAAGTCAAGATTTATGGCATTTAAACATATTGATGAAATGTAAATGCCCTGTGGATACCCTTCCACAAAGCCCTAGCACTTAGATAAGTAAATGACATAGAAGGAGCTGGAAGAGATGGGCATCCAAAGCCCTCTCTTAAATTTGCAAATTGTTCTTTACAGGATTCTAGTATCTGGTCACCCCCATCAGTAGTAATAATGTTTGACTCCTCCCAAATGTCCCCAGTTCACTGTGGGCTGGCTACTTGTAGATGCAACCAGATTTTTTTTTCTCCTTCTTTCTTTTCTCTCTTTCTCTTCCTTTCTTCCTTTTTCTTTTCTCTCTCCCTCCCTCTCCTTCCTTCCTTCCTTCCTTCCATCTTCCTTCCTTCCTTCCTTCCTTCCTTCCACTAGATCCCTCTAATTCAGATACATATTCTAAAAATTAGTATCAAATTTTTTGTCTGAATAAATAAAAAAATACATATAAATGATACTAGCTGTCCTCAATTTTTGAGAGTTTCTTGTGTCTTCTTGCTGTTTTCATTTTATCTGCTCTCTAGCAGGAAAATAAAATTGCATTCGATTGACATACTCTCCTGCTGGGAACCCAAGATATATTACACCCTTTCTGTGTGTTCCTAGTTGTGATGAAATGGTGGAAAATCCCTGGCAACCTTAAATAAGATAGACACCAGCGATTTATCCAGAATCGGGAAGGAATATAATAATTTACTCATTTTTTCCCCATTAAAGAAACACCATAAAAGTTGAGGCAGCTGATGCCATGTGAACACCAGTGTGCTTTAATAGAGACCCATTAATAATTTACCTTAATAGTGTAATAGTTGCTGTTTTTGTGACCAAAAATTTGTTTCAACCCCTGCTTTATGGATGAAAAGTAGGATCAATTAATATTGAGTGATGATAGCCTCCCTGCGGAGAGAAAATGGGAAATCTTGGTGTCGTCATCCGCCTTGCGACTAAGAAATAGCTTTTCTTAATTGTATGGAACAGAGAAACCCAGGGGGATGTAATTCATTTCTCTCCAGCTTGCAATGTAAATTGAAAGTAAAGAAAAATAACCACATACCAGAGTGGGGATGTGAACTCAACTACTAAGTTATGTCTGACTTATAGGATTTGCTGGAAATGAGTGGACAGTTTTTTTCCTCAAGATGGAGCATCTCCTTCCACAATGGCATTGCTCAAGTATCTCTGATATCTCGTGACCAGAGGGTTTCTCTCCGATGGCAGTATGAAGTCTCTTACTGGAAGTCTCTGCTCCCACATCTTCTCCCGGCTTATCCCTTCTTCTCATCTTGTCTCTGCTTAAATTCCACCTTCTCAGAGAGGTCTTTTCTTAGGACTCTGGCTAAAATAGCCACTTCTCTTGCCCCATTCACTTTTATCCTTCACTCCCTGCTTTACGTTCTTCATGGAACGTGCCATCATCTGAATCTGTTTTAGTGTTTTGATATTTTTTATGGTATCCCCCAACCATAATGGTAATTTTTTATGGTATACCATAATTTCCACCATAATTTTTTATAGTATCCCTTACACCATAGTGTGAGCTCTAGGAGGACCTGACTTTCCTTGTGTATTGCTAAGCCCTCAGAGCCTTGATGCTCAGGGTGCTTGTTAAATGACTGAGTGAGTGAATGAATGATGAGTGTAAAAATTCCATAATGCAAAATAATTTAAAAATTCTTGGACGTGAAAAAAAAAAATCTTGGATATGTACACCAGCCTTCTTTTAAGGTATATTCACTTCAGGTAGATGACACAATCTGAGTTGATCCCCTGAATGTGGATTGGTGCCGTTACCCTTATATATTTGTGCCAATAGCCAGAAGTCCCACAATGCAGTCATTCCATGGGTATCATTTTTCTGTAATATGCTCTTATAGAAATGTATATCCTTACAGCAGTGATCACAATTTCTTATTTGTTCTGTGCCTTTTCCCTTGCTGAATTTTAAATACCTTGAGGATAGAAGCTGTTTCTATCTCATTAACTCTCTATCCTCTGCATCTACCACTGAACTACATGAAGCTGCTTCTGGGAGTAATGAAAGATGCTGGAGGCTGGAACCTGCTGCTGCCACCAGGAGGAAGTGCCACAAAGAGAAGGAGGCCCCTTCTCCCCTCTCCTGCCAGCTAATCTCCATCTGGAGCCCCCACTGGTAGAACCTAATAGGAACCTAAAAGGCAAGAAGGAATGCCATTTTCAGAGTGCTGGCTCTCAACACATCAGGGTCTAGAAGGGTGGATGGACCTGAGTGACAGTGACCGAATGACCAGCACAGTCTACCCCTTCAGATTCTCGGCATCCAGATGTCTTTTCTGCGCATTTTTAACTCGACAGGACAACACAACAACTTCGTTTCTGCCTAACAAGACGTAACTGCTCTTCGTACAGTGCTCTTGCTCTTTCCCCAAGAAGGAGAGACACAGTGTCCTTCTCTGGGTGACATGAGTGAATTTTCTACTTGAGTCTGTAAGATACAGAGTGCTCAGATGGGACTGGAGCAGCTAGAAGAGGCTTCGGTGTTGCTCAGACATGGATGCCTTGACTGTTAGGACTTGGCCTCTGCCCTCAGCCAACACTTCACCTGACTGGGGTTTATCACCTGGTAGAATAATCTAGGAATCTAAATCTTTAGTGGCCTTGAATCCCTGTTGCCTTAGTTTTCCAATATTTATTCTTGGACATGAAGTAACAAGAGGCACTCCAGAGACTGCCTTGGGTTCCATTTTTTGGCAATAATCTAGTTTCCCTTTGGAAATCAGGATCACTTGCCCCAGCCAGTACATTTTGGTTCTGTGGCATTCATAATCCAAAATGGCCAAGGGGCAGAGTCACCTGCCAGTTCATTGAAACCATTGCTAAATTGTCTGGTAGAAGTATTCCTTCCTTGAGAACCAAGACCTTCACACCAGCAGCACCAAGAGTTGTATGGCCAGGAAGCAAGAAAATCTATTAGGAAGAGGAGCCATTCCTTCTTCCACCCCTTGGTTGTTACAATGAAATAGAACTGATTTTGCTTACATTCCTTGTCCTGAGAGAGTGAACTCCCAACTTGTCAGGACGTTGTCTCCCCATCTGGTTCCACAGGGAATGTTGGGCCAATAATTGGTGCTTTTTTTTTTTTTTTTTTTTTTCAAATCATGTAAAGATTTTTCCAAACATAGTGGTGTCTTAGGCTCTTTCAACTTCAACTGTGCATTTCATGGTGAATCAGTGGTTTAAAAATTGCATTGGATAGAAGCCTATTTTTTTGGCCACGTCTCCTTGAGTGCTTTAAAGAGGCCATCAGATGCCCAAAGATGTCCAGTCCATTGTTCCCAGTATCACTCATCACCATGGGACTGGCTGTCTTTCTGGGGGTGTGCTGGCATCTTTCTCATGGCCCCAGGGCCATGTTTATCTTGGAGGGAGGAGGGAGAATAGCAGCAGCATTAACTAACTAATCAACAGCTATTTATCAGCCCATCCCCCCTGCACATCAGGGAATAGTGCTGGTTGGGTGATTAAAAGCAGGGACTTTGGTGGGCACAAATCTGGGGTGAGGCTAGAAGACCTGGTGGGAGACCTGTCTCATTTACTCTTTGACCTTGAGTAAGTTACTCAGCACCTCTGGGTCTCAGTTTCTTATCTGTAAAATGGCAATGTATTTCTCCTAAGTTGTTGGAATTGAATGAAGTCATCAGACATGGCATTAGGTAGGCCCATAGATAAGACTCAGTAAATGGTATTATACCAGATGCAAGGAAGAGTCAAGGAAGAATCATGTCCCTGAGGCCCTGACAGGATTTACTGCCCAAGACATGAATGATTTAAATGATTCTTTGGACCTTCATTCCCTCATCTGAAAAATGAAGTTGTTTGTCCTAATTGATCCTTCTCCAAGGTCCCATCCACTGCTGGGATGCTGACAGACAGTGGTTCACTGCACTGAGTGAGTAACTATGAGATACAACAGTGTGGAATGCGGCACAGCCCAGGGTGTGAGGAACATAGGCATCAGTTGAGGAGAGGGTGGGGTTCACAAGGGTGAGGGCAGCCCTGAGGCCCAGGGTGATGTCCCCTGAGGCAGGGCAAGATGGAGAAAAGTGGGGTGACTTTGAGGAAAAGCTCCCCCTCAGAGGTTGAAGGCAACTGGGTTGGGGGAAATAGTAGTGCTTCATATTAACAGAGGGATTACAGAAGAATGCAAAGTGCTTTTGCGGCTCTTACCTTATTTAATCATTTGATAATACGGAACTCTGGGTCTTACAAGGTTTATCTGTAGGTGAGATAAGAAGAAAATCAGTTTGTTGAAATTTGGTACCTTGCAGCACCTCCAGTGACCTGGTGTCACGGCATCTGGCCCAACTTTGGAGCCGAGGTAGGTTGCTCTGGCCAACAGTGTTGTAGTGGGTTGTGCTAAAGGAATAGACAAGGTAATTGCATTCTGAAAATCTTATGTGTGTGCACTCACACACAGTAGGAACTAGGTTTTAGCAATGAGGACATTTATCACCAACACTGATTTTCTAACAGCATTTAAAGGGGAAAGGAGGCTCTCAGATCACCCCACCCAAGTGTGACCCTGGGCAGATGAAGGAAGTGAGACCAACCTGGTGGCATGCCAGCCCCTGGAAGAATCCAGATTTCTTGGTGACTCCCAGTCTCACCATGGCCCCAGATTGGCCACATACCTCACCTTTTCATCATTTAACATTGTGTTAATCAGTTAGGGTTCAGATGTCCCCTCCTGTGTTGTTAGGGAACCAACTAAAATCCTGTGAAGGTCATTACGGGTTGAGACAAAGTCTGCCTCTTTCAAATAGGAAATCACGTTTCTCCTGGATTTGGAAACATAACAGAATGGCTGCCTTGCTGAGGTTCTACGCCTCAGTCAGGCCAGGGGTTCCTTGTAATTCCAGAACATTCGAGCTGTTCTCTCACGGATGCCTTCTGGCCAGTCTTCCCACATACATCTGTCAGAAGCTATAACCGCTGGGCTTCTCCATGTTCTCCCTTCTGTCTCTTGCCTCAGTTGTTTGACTGGGGTCTTGTTCTGAGACATTTTTTAAGGTTCTAGTTTCTTCTCCTCCCCAGATGAGGCCCAGGACGTTGGCTCATAGCTCAGATTTGTATCTACCTGTGTAGATGATCTTTGTTGCTCTTATATATCCAGTGTTTAATGAATTCCCGTATCTCATTTCTCAAACTCTGTCCTCTGTCACAGGAAGGAGAGCTCTGTGGGGAGAAACACATCATCTCTCTCAGTGGCTCCGCACCCTAACACTTGTTTTTTTACAGGCAAAATCCCAAATTTCATAAGGTTATAACACTTCTTATGTCATCCAGGCAAAGAAATGTGACTTTCCCTCCTAAACTAGGCAGTTGTTTTTTTTATGGCTTAATGCTTTGTCACCTGTTGGGGAAGTGAAAAGGGACAGAAAAGAAAAACAGCAAATACAAGAAACATAAGCAAGAGGTGCTTGGTTCTCCCACACCCACGCCATCTTCCACAGCTGCACAGAGACCCTGTATAAAGATGCTGTTTGTTGGTGGGTATGTGTCCGGTGAATTCTGAGGCTCTGTGTGGGTGCTGATGAAAATGGTTGGAAAAAAATAAAATAAAATAAGGCACTCGCATAAATCTCCCAGGGTCACCTTTTAAAAAGAATGGCGCCTTTCTAAACCACATCTTAAGACATTTCAAATTTAAAGGAATAAAAGAAAATTTGAAATTAAAATACTCTAATTTTTAGACAGTGTGAGATGGCAGACTTGTACTTTTTATGTATTTTGCTCATTTTGTAAAACTTTAGGAACTTGGAATAACCAATTTACAGTACATTTGTACCTAACAAAAAAAGACCTTTGATAAAGAAGTGACTTTAAAAAGAGGGACGGCTCTGGGCTCTACTCCCAGGTCTGTAACTGATCAGCTGGGCAGTGCTGGTCCAGCCACCTCCCCTCTCTCACCTCCTGTTTATTCTACACTTGACTGTGTACCATGTCACCGCATAGGCCTTGAATGTGAATTTGACCTGCAAGGCAGGTACTATTGTAATTGACATTTTCCAATAGGAAACTCAGGTGCAAAGCACCTGGGTAAATCATTGAAGGAGACATGGATTTTGTGTCGTGAGGCTGGGATTTGAGCCCAGGCTGTCTGACATCCAAGTAAGTAACCTCTATACATACTGCCCCCTCCGTCTGCATAAAATCAGCTATGACATGTGGCCCAATCTTGCTTTTTAAAATGATTTAAGTTGTTATATGGGCATCATAGGGCTTGATTTATAATAACACATTATTATTTGACTTGTTATATATTTATAAAGAGGGTTTTCACCAGAAATTTAGTTCTTGAATATCACTTGTTCCTAGAGGAAAGGTAAAGCATATTTTAAAAACTTGCTTTATTGTGTGGTTTGAGGGAATAGACGAGAAAAGTGGGAAGTACCTGTATTTTTATTTTGTAGGTGTAGCATATGTGAAGCTTTTCAAAGCACTGTTTGCTCACCTCACCTTATTTTAGCTTTAAATAGCTCTGTGAGGTAGGTTGGACAGATATTGAGTGTAGTTATAAAAGTCGCTTTTAAAATCCTTGTCTGGGGTCGCCTGGGTGGCTCAGTTGGTTGAGCATCTGACTTCGGCTCAGGTCATGATCTCACAGCTCTGTGAGTTCAAGCCCCACGTCGGGCTCTGTGCTGATGTCTCAGAGCCTGGAGCCTGCTTCGGATTCTGTGTCTCCCTCTCTCTCTGCCCCTAACCCACTCACATTCTGTCTCTGTCTCTCTCAAAAATAAACAAACATTAAAAAAGATTTTTTTAATAAAAAAAATAAAAAATAAATAAAATCCTTGCCTGTAAATTCTTACTTCCATGTCAACTTGGGATTGGTATTCACTGATCATCATTTTTCTTGAGAACGAGTCACATTTTAGATCACATTTTGGAATGATTTTTAGATGCTATCCTGGACATTATGACTGTCATGTTGTGGAGACTCTGGGTTCTGTTACATTCCTTTGGTGAGAGTTGATTGTTTGTTTGTTGTTTGTTTGCTTGTTTTAGCAGGCCATTTCCTTGATTTGACTCTAATTGCAAACTACCTCCCTTGCGTGGCTCAATCTCAGCCTGGCTAGTTGGAGAGTACTTTATGCATGCATGGTTCAGGGGTCAGCCAGAGATTTGGACAGAGCTTACACACATTATTTGAGGCACCTCACCTCTGGTTTGTCTCTTTTCCCGGACCCACCGCCCCCCCTGCATTTTCCAGCAGCTGAAGTTGCCTGGATTCTGTTGGTTCCTGTCTGAGCTTTAGCCTCCTCTGTGGTGCAGACCAGGACTTGCTCTTAGGCAGAGAGCCATACGTAAACTTACTAACTTTAGTACCTTTCTTCTAAGTGTTGACTCTGCTTCAGTGTGGCTACTTGCCTTGGCACACTCTCCAGTGCCCTCAGATGGTTTTGTTTTGGTTTTTGTGCAGAGCCTATAGTTGTCATCTGCAGGAGAATCAATCTTATAGGAGCTTCCTCAGCCACAGAAGTAGGGCTGGAAGGAAAAATATTAACATTCCTATCTTATAGACGGACAAGTGAAAGTACCAAGGGACCACATCTCTGAGTCTGTTAACAGAGACCGAATATGTCCCTGGGTCTGTAGCCTGGTCCTCTTTTCTCCTGTCTCTTCCCCTCCACCTCTCCGCTCACGTGGATTGGCTTAGTAGTTGAACAAGGGAAGTTTCTTTTCCACTTCAATGCCATTGACGATACACTTGAGGTTCTCCTGCTGACACTGATAAACTGATCACTACTGGAGGGCAGGCACTTTGGGATGCAGTGAAGAGGGCATGTTTTAGAGTCTCTGATAGATCAGGGTTCAAACTTCACTCCTGCTTCTTGTTAACCCCGTGCTCTTGAGCAAGTTTCTTAACCTTTCTGTGCCCACAGCAACACGGGGTCATTGTCAGGGTAAAATGTGATAACGTATCTGGAGTGCTTGGGACAGAGCAGACCTTCAGGAAATGTCTTTGTGTCAACAGAAAGAGTCCTTGGGGGGTGTTTTTTCTGTGACTCATTGTCCTATCTTCCTATGGGGCCGGCCTTGGCTCTGTGTCCAGTTACTGTTGATGGGTGAGGAGGGAAAAGAATAAGCTTCATGTTCAAGGTGAGCGAGCATCTGCCAGGCCCAAGGCCATCTTCCCTGGAAGTCTGAGGGGTCTCAGAGCAACTGGTCTTCTCCCTGTTTCCCTCTGGGACCCTGCCCTGCCACTCTCCTGGAACTTCATATCTCTAGTTCCCTTGCTGCCTGTGCCAGGCTTTTGTTGAAGGCTGTGGCTCTGCTGTTGCGATGCCTCTCAGCATTGGCTTGTGCTCTCTATTCCCAAGACTGGTGCCCTGGGGTTGTCCTGCCTGGATAAGTGTAGCAGCCTTGCAGCTGGCTTCCGATGGCAACTCTTGCTCTTGTGGACTGCTTCATAGTGATGATACCACTGTGGAATACTTAATAGTAACAACAACCAGGGCACTACAACCACAGCCAGCTTACATAGCGTTTGCTGGACGCCAGGCACCGTTCAAAACCCTTCACGTATACGAACTCATTTGCTCCTTCCAACGCTCAGTGAGGTTTGTACTAGGATTATCCCTATTTTACAGATAAGCACACTGCTAGGGGGTAGCACAGCTAGGATTTGAACCTAGGTGCCTAGCTCCAGAAGCTCGAACACTTTGATGAACAGCCAGATTTTTTTTTTTTTTTTTTTTTTAATATGTAACCAGGTGGATACCTGTGGGGTTAGAGACACTGTTGTTCTTCTGTTTATTTGGACCTGGAGTAGGCAGGGGACCCAAAGATTGTTAGTGGCCTGCTGCGAAAGGAAACTCCACCTTACTGGCCTGCTGTCAGATGTGGCTCGGGCAGGCTGAGTGATGGGAGAGTGGACCGGCCTTTTGCCAGTGTGGAGATGGCTGCATGCCTGCCTTCATGGGTCAGTCACAGGAAGGAGAAGCGAACATACCCTTTTCTGGCTGTGTCTAATTATGTGGCATTTTCTGTTTTGGTTATAAAGATTTAATCGCTCCGTTGTACTGGGGCACTGGGGCCTCATATAAGTCATCTTTTATGATTGGTGATAATTGGCCCAGCTTGAATTGGCTTCAGCTAGTTTCAGTTCCTTACCGGTTTTATTCTGAGATCTGGTTTTAGCCTTATCTTTTTTCCTGAGTAAAGTTTGTTTTGTTTTAGTGTTGTTTTTTTTTTTAAACTCCAAATGCTGGGTTGTCTGTTCAGCCTTTTTCTTTACCCTGTCACTCTACTTGGGCTGACTTATGCATTAAGCATCTAATCTAAAGATGGTAAAGACACGAAAAAACATCGGGGAGGGTTTTAGTGGCTTGGAAGAGAAAACACCATGAAAGAGGGAACCCTGCCCCTCATTCCATCAGTGCTGTTAGGATCTGAGGCTGGATCTCAGGGTGGGGCACATTCAACGGCCATGAGGTATAGACAGACAGCATCTAAAGGAGCCCTGCGTATCTACAAGAAACTCTAGACAGAACACACTACATCAAAAATTAACAACAGCGAGGATTTGGAAAATCCTAAAGATAAGTTTCCAAATGAAAAAGATAAAAAGCTTGTCGCCTGAAAGGGAATGAGGTATGAGCCACATAAATTAAGCTGACAGGATTTCTGGAAAGCGAAAAGTGTGCTGAGGCATTGCCAACCGTGGAATATAAATATATCTCACCCTGTTATCGTTCCGGGGTCTGTAGTCTCCGTATTGATGTTTCTGTGCTTTGAGTAAGCACTTCCTGAATGCTCCAGTCTTTGAGTCTAGAGGGCTTGATTTATGAAGAAAAGACGATAATGAATGGAAGAGGTTTCCGAGGAATTCATTTCGGGTTAGTGGGTGTGAGCCAGCTTCTCCCAGCTCCCTGACACGCGGGTGTGGTGGGGTGTGTGCGTGGTGGGGCTTCACGACTGCCTTCCCATGTGGGTTCACTCCCCGCTCAGACTGCCAAGGCTGCTTGCCCTGAACAGCTCTCATCCATTTCTTCCTTCCTTCCTTCCACCGAACTTTGTTTCCTCTCGCTTTCATCTCCTGAAGCTTTTGATGTTATGAACTGCAGTTAAATTTTTGAATCCCTAGGTTCCCTTCCATCTCTTTGGGCAAGTCGACTTTGTGCTTTCCTCTGCCTCACCCTTAGGTCTGGGGTAGGCGTGTGCCTGGCATGTTGAGGAACAGGACGCAGTCTGTGTCGGGGTCCAAGTAGAGAAGGGGGGAGTGGTAGGCAGTGCGATGGCGGGTCGCAGGGCCCGGCCTGGGGGTAGGGCCCGTGGCAGTGTGGCCACGTGGCAGTAGGCTGCGTGGCCGCTGTGTAAGTGAGGTGTTACTGACCTTTTACTGTTTGTCCCCCACCAAATTCAAAGATCAAGGTGCTGTAATTTCTTCTTGTCTCCCTTCCTGCCATTTCCGATCATATCCACTTGATTCTTCTTTCCAACATCTTGCTATTCATCCCTCAGTCACATTCCTCCTGTGGCCCCCTGGCCCAGGCCTGTATTGCAGGAGTAGACTGCAGTAGTGACTCCCTTCTACTGACATTCTCACCCCCATCTTGTCTTGTGCCTCTTACCAGAAAACTCATTCTTCTCTATACCAACAAGGATTGGCCTTGAGGTCTGCCATTTTGTCTCCCCTCCTTTCTTGCTCTCCCCCCTTTAATCAGAGTGGCCTCCCTTTGTCCTCCCTGCCTTTCTCTGTAGCATAATTACTGTGTCTTGACCTGTGTTAGGTAGCTCACTGTCTAGAAAGAATTAGATACATGTTGTTTCAGTTATCTTTTGCTGTGTCAGACAATCCCCTGAAGTTGGTGGCTTAATGCCTTATTTCTCATGAGTCTGTCAGTTGGCCAGACTCAGCAGAACAGTTCTTCAGTTCATGTGGTATCACCTAAGTCACTCATGTGGCTGCACCAGCTGGGAGCTTGGCTGGAAGACCCAAGATGGCTCCATTCACTTCTCAGGCACATGGAGGTGGTTATTGGCTGGGGCATCTTGATGCATCTTTCCCTGGTCTTGCTCTCCCCCTCTGTCTCATCTGAGCTGGATCCTAAGAGGGTGAAAGTGGAAGCTGCCATGCTTCCAGGCCCAGGCCTGGAAATGGCACAGCGTCACTTCAGCCACATGCTGTTGATCAAGGCAAGTCACAAGGCCAGCCTAGATTCAGTGGGAGGGGAAGTAGACCCTGCCTCTTGATGGGAAGAGTCGCATGCACATACAGAGATGTGAGGAGCTGGGGCAGGCAGTTTTGTAAACGAATATGCCAGTAAGTGGGCCCACAGTGCCCGTGGTTGTAGGAGGAACAGAGGTATGCTTTCATTCATTCACTGTGGGCTTGCTGAATACTTACTGGATCCTGGGAGGATTTATTTTGCAAAGCTGTCCTCCAGAAAAGAAATGTGCTAGAGATGAATCTACCTGCAGGAGGCCACAAAAATCCTTGTTGCCCTGAACCCTTCCCTCCCCTGGGTGACATTTCTCTGCTGAGTAACTGGGCTGAACTTTTTAAAAATCTGGTGATGAATCATTTGGATTTTTAAAAAGAAGTTTTTTTGTCTTCAGCTTGTTTTCTATTGGGATGCATGTGTTTTCCTTACCAGTTTTTAAAGCTTTTTTTTTATATGTTGAGGATTTTTAACTTTACTCTCATAACCTTTAATATTTAAAATACCATTTAAAATAATATATGTTACAGTGGTTAGAGTTCATGTATGTCTGTCTTGTTAATTCTTCAACTATATCATACATTCCTTGGGCTCAGAAACTCATTTTTATATTTGACAGTCTCGTGTTTTATAGGTGCTCACAGTAAGCCCTGAACTGCCTTCCTTGTTTGTAGCTGTAAGAAGGGAGTGTGTGTATACACGTATTTACTTCAGCGTAACCGTTGCTTTGTGGGGCTGCAAGCCTTGTGTGGCAATCAGGGGATATGCTTCTGAAATTCTCAGCTAACAAGATGGAAGAGGCTCCTGCTGTAAAAAGTGTTGATTTCTGAGGATGCTTGGTGTTTTACTTAAAAATCAAGTATGAGCTTGAGGTCAGGCTCAGAAGGAAATGAGAGAATGACTGGTTTCCTGGAAATGCCCCCTTTGTGGTTTTATCAATGAGCAGAAAGAATCCTCTGAATTCTTTTACGGGCTCCGTGAAATGACCAATTGGAAAATTTGGAGTAGACAATGCAGGAGATCTCTTCAAGCTTTATGATTCAGTAATTTTTGCAATATCCCTATGTGATATCATCAGTAAATGACTATAGAGATTTTATAGATATTACAACTTTAAAGCAAAGTGAAATACTCTGACTTTTTTCATGTGAAATTCTGAAGGAGAAATGTGGTCCTCAAGCAAAAGTTTATTCCCTTGCAGTCGAGGTGGTGGGGTGATGCATTTTGAAGGCGCTCTTTTTATTTTTTTAATATGTATTTATTTGGGTGGGGGGAAAGCACAAGCCAGGGAGGGGCAGAGAGAAGGGGACAGAGGATCCGAAGCGGGCCCTGTGCTGACAGTCTGACAGCAACAAGTGCAATGTGGGGCTCAAGTTCTCGAACCATGAGATCATGACCTGAGCTGAAGTCAGATGCTCAACCGACTGAGCCACCCAGATGTCCCTTGAAGGCATTCTTCACTGCAGCAGCAGAACAGAGAAGGCAGAGTGTGGCTGGAAAATGAGTTTGAGGGGAGACCAGAGGTTGTGGGGGCACCTATGCTGTGTCCAGGGCCTTGAGCTCTAAAAGTGGGTGATGGGGACCATTGAAGAATTCAGAGCATCAGTGACATGGAATGATGGACATTTAAATTGTTCACTCATGGAAATGTGAGCTAAATTCTGCTTTTGCCTTTCTGTGTCTGAAAAAATCTTAGCCCTGGGGGAACCAACTGTGGGATCCTCTCAGGGAGGCCAGGGGAGCCTTTCCTTCCTCCTGAGTTTGCTTTCCTCTCCTCAGGGGAATTCGTGTTTCTTTTTTAAAGGCATGATTCCCTTACTTTTATAAGTTAGTCTTTCTCCTCTCTCTTACACCTTGCTTTGCCCTCTTCAGCCATAAATCCATTTTCTGTGGAAAAATGGGGCTCCGGAGTTGGCAAGATGGGGATGTGTCCCTGCACAGCCTTCCGCATAAGATGTAATGAAAGGCTGGCTGCCCCAACAGGTCGTGTGTGTGTGTGTGTGTGTGTGTGTGTGTGTGTGTGTGTGTTGGTGACCTCATGATTGTGAAACTTCTAGCATCCATAATTGACATCGGTGGTAAATTGCAACCCTCATCAGATTGTACAATTTTGTGAAAAAGAAGCAAATTGCCATGCATTGTGTTAAGCAGAAGAGGGGAAAAAGAAAGATGGCATTTCAAGTCATTGTTAAGTTTGGAACTGAATTTCTTTTTTTATTGTCTTGTTTAATATAGAGCATGTATGTGTGTGTCTGTCTGTCTGAGTTGCCATCCTTTGTTGGGGACATTTTCCCTCCAGCTCAGGGACTGCCATGATGAAAATGTCTAGCAATCAAATGGATAAAAGTTGAGCATATTCTCCAGGATTCTTTTCATTATTTGGCCTTACATGTTCATTTTCTGAGCAATGACAGATACCCTCTATGAAATATTATGGCCTCTTACCTCACAGTGGCATCCTTGAATACTTGCCTTCTAGTATTTATTTGTTTCAGCAGATCTCCAAGGTGACTGCTGAAATCCCCCAAATATTCCAGAGATAAAAGGGCCCTTACTTATATATGGTAGGACTCCTCCTTTTGCCATGCTGAGACTGTCTGGTTCAGACTCCTCTCCCTCTGCTTGTTGTGTTCATCTTAAAAAATGATTATAATAAATCTTGTGATGGGGAGCAAATTAGCAGAAGAGTAGCAAGGTGGCTAGGGTAAACATCAGGGAAACTTTGATGCAGTCTTCTGTCTCAAGTTAACTTGCAGGTCACTGAAAGTGTGCAAGCCTCAGCTTCCTCTGTATAAAACAGGGGCTGGCAAATTTTTTCTGTAAAGGGAAAGATAGTAGATGTTTTGGGGTTTGGGGGCACTGTGGTCTCACAGGTACTCAACTCTGCCATTGTCATGCAAAAGCAGTTCCAGACAATATGTAAGTGAATGGGTGTGGCTGTGATCCAATAAAAATTCACCAGAACAGGCAAGGGACTGGACTTGGCTCGCAGGCCATAGTTGGCCAACCCTAGTCTAAAAAATTGGAGTAATAAATACTTCCCTGTTTTTCTTCCCCATGGGTTTATAAGGGGGAAATTAAATACTGTAGTGAAAGCACTTTGAAAAATACAAAGGAGAGATTTCTGCTTCTAGGTAAGATTGAGTAGTTTGAAGCATACTGGTGATCCCAAGAAGAACAAGAAAAGCAAAGCCATGTAAAAAATGCGTGCGCGTGTGCACGCACACACACACGACATACACACAACGTTCTGTTTAAAAGCACCTGAGAGGCGTTGAAACAATGAGGACTGGGTGGGGAGTGCTGAGATGTCAGGAAGGGGAGATGAGGAGGAGATGAGCAGACAGACCTGTAGCTACTGTATCCCTGGGGGCATTTCTGGTGCCAAGTGCTGGCAAGGGACTGGAAATCCAGGCTTTGCCTGGCTGGAGCATTGCTGCTCTGGGAAAGGAAAACTGGCAGAGCTTTTGCTGGTCTCCTCGGATGGGACTGGAGAGACAAAATTGGGAAGTCAGCTAAGTTTTCCCCTCAAGATGGTTGCTGAATTCTGAAGCTGCATGAACTAGGAGGTTGGAAGGCTAATCTGAAAGTCTCTAGGGGCACCTGGATGGCTCAGTCAGTTGAGCCTCTGACTCTTGATTTTGGCTCAAGTCATGATCTCAGGGTCATATGATTGAGCCCTATGTTGGGCTCTGCATTGAGTGTGGAGCCTGCCTGACATTCTTTCTCTCCCTCTCTGCCCCTCCCCTGCTCGTGTGTGTGCTCTCTCTCTCTCTCAAAATAGGGGCACCTGGGTGGTTCAGTCGGTTAAGTGCCCCACTCTTGATTTCCTCTCTCTCTCCTCTCTCCTCCCTGCCCCTCCCCCATGCTCTCTCTCTCTCTCTTTTTCTCAAAATAAAGTTTAAAAAAAGTATTTAAATAACATAAAATAAAATAGTATGAAAAGAAAGCCTCTGAATGGCAGAAGGGATGTTGAGCAGTCATGGTGCTAAGAAGATAAAGAAAAGCATTCAAAACCTCCTTTGGGAAGTTGGGAGAGTGAACATACCAGGCTCTCAGTTGAAAGCCTTGGTGGGCCACATCCTGGGAACAGGAGCAAACCGGGGAAAGTTTGGTCCCGTCCCCGTCCCTCATTGGCTTAGGTGTTCAACCTCATCCTCCACCCCAGTTCCATCTGCCAACAGAAGAGAGAGCCATCTCCTGAGGAGGGCAACTTCACCAGAAGTCTCTTCAGTTGTTTTATAGTTTTAGTGGTGTCTAGTATCATTAAAAAATTATTGGGAATGCCAATTTTTTGGGAATGCCACCCAGAAAAACAAGAGAGAAACAGAAAATGTAAACAGACTCACAGGCGATCCAGAATTTACCAGTTAGATTTAGCAAAAAAAATTTTAATAACTGTGATTCATATGTTCAAGAAAATTTTTGAATGGGGAAAATAGGTGAAAAGATGGAAAATTTCAACAGAGAATTGGAATCTACAAAGACTCAAGTGGGCATTCTACTAGTGGGAAAATACCTGAAATAAGAACTCAGTGGAAAGAGCCTACATAGAAGAGGACAAAGAAGAGTGAATGGAAGGAAAGTTAATGGGAATTTTCCAAACTGAAGCACAGAGAAGGAAAAGTGGAACATACAAAATAGAACATAAGGGAAGTAGGATACCATGAAAGGTCTACTATACGTATAATTGGATTCTCAGAAGGCGACAGGGAGAGGATGGGATAGAAGCAATATTTGAAGAGAAGATGGCTAAGAATTTTCCCCAAACTTACCAGAGCTGGCTACCCACAGATTCAAGAAGATGTGAAAATACAAAGAAAAAAACATAAGGTGCTGAATGGCTAAGGATGTCGTTTAAAAACAGATGATTTAGGGATGCCCGAGTGGCTCAGTCGGTTAAGTGTCTGACTCTTGATCTCGGTTCAGGTCATGATCTCACGGTTCAAGAGTTGAGTCGAGCCCCGTGTCGGGCTGTGCTGATGCTGCCGAGCCTGCTTGGGATCCTGTCTCCCTCTCTCTGCTCCTCCCCTGGTCGCTCGCTGTCTCTCTCTCTCAAAATAAATAAATAAATAAATAAATACATACATACATACATACATACCAAAAACTAAGGATTCACTGACATTTTATTTTTTATAAGAAAATTTTCTTTAACATTTATTTATTTTTGAGAAGAGAGAGAGCATGAGTGGGGGAAGAGAAGGAAAGGGAGACACAGAATCTGAAACAGGCTCCAGGCTCTGAGCTGTCAGCACAGAGCCCGATGTGGGGCTCAAACTCACAGACCACAAGATCATGACCTGAGCCGAAGTCGGACGCTTAACCGACTGAGTCACACAGGCGCCCCTCAATCCACTGACATTTTAGATTACTATTACTGGTGGATGAGACCCATTTACAGGATGAACCTCCAGCCTCAGGCTTAATGCGTTTGTTTTCCTAAACCCTGTCCTCCAACCAAACCTGTTTATTTTTTATCTCCCGCGTTTTCCTGCTTCTCTGTTTTTGTCAAGCACAACCCCTAACACCAGCCCTTGGCCATTTCCCACTTCTGGGCACCCTTACCTAGTCATGGTCATTGTTAACATTATCCAGACACAGTTTTAAGGTCAGACAAGAGCCATATCCGTTTGAGTGGGATATTAGTTACTAGGGCTGCTGTAACAAACGGCCCTGAACATGGTAACTTAAAGCAGCAGAAATGTATTCTCTCACAGTTCCAGAGGCCAGAAGTCTGAAATCAAGGGGACGGGGCCACACTCCCTCTGGAGTCTCCCTCTGGAGATCTGTGTCTTCCCTCTTCAGTTTCTGGCAGTTATCAGCATTCCTTGGTTTGGAACTGCAGCTCCCTGTGCTCTGTCTTCACATTGCTTCTGCTCTGTGTGTCTGTGCTATGTTCTGTGTGTCTGTCTCCAAACTCCCTCTGCGTCTCTCTCGTAAAGACATATGTGATTGCATTTAGGGTCCACTTAGATAAACTCCTTTTCTCAGGATCTTAACTTAATCACATCTCACCGTATAAGGTACTATACGCAGGTCCTGGGGATTAGAAGGGGGACATATCTTTTTGAGCTCATTAAACACAGTGATGTTCTAGCAATAATAGTATTAAGTGCTTAAAAATGATAGTGTATGCCAAGAACTTGCAAAGTACATTTCATGCATTATCTCATTTAGTTTTATACCAAGTATATAAGGTAGGCGCCATCATTACTACCTTTGTACAGATGAAAACTCTCAGGCTCAGAGAAATGAATACTTACCAAGGTCACCTGGCAGCTATGAATTGGGAGAGCCAAAATTTGAACCCAACCATTTGGGCTTTGGAGCTCCTTCACGTAACTGCTCTGAGTCAGTAGCTGGGTTTTCGGTTAGACTGCTTCCAGTAAATGGCTTTTAGACTGGGTACTTTCTAGCTCTAAAATCGTATGGTCCTCTGAGATTTTGTCAGAAAAAAACAAAAACACTTCAAACCTGTGTTATTTAGAGTATAACAAATTTTAATGTGGCAGACAATGGAGAGAATTTGCTTATTATGCTCACAGAAGAAGAAGCTGATGTGAATTTGCTGTTGTGCATTTTGATATTTGCTGATGGTGGAGGTGTTCTGGAAGGAAAAATTATTCTGGACTCCCAGGCCAAGTCTATACCATCTGAGTGAATTGAGGTAATTGCTCAGATTATTTAGAGCCTGCCTGCCAGATAATTGAGGTAAATGGGGTTATTAATTTGAAGTAGCTAGGTAATTGGGTCTGCCTCCCTTCTATAATGTAAACATGGTCACATTGTGTAATTCTATAATTGGTTGAAAGCGTTCTCTCTATTCTTTCCCTTGAAGCACCTGCTATTGTCTGCAGCCTGGCCATTGGGTTACAGTGTATTAGATTATTACAGACAAACCCCAGTACGTAGCTTGGGTTGCCTGGTGAAAAATGCATACATATATGTGTGTGTATTTATTTCTGTGTGTGTATGGTGTATATATTTTTAATTAAAAATGGGAATATAGGGAGTATTTTAAGGTTTATTTGTGATAATTCATGCGGTTTTACAGAAATGTGTGTGTCAAAGGTATCACCTTAGAGTCTATTTGAGGAGATGGTCTCTCCTTATTATAAGAGGTTTTTTTTCATTGAACCTTACTGTAATGTCTATATTGGAATCACCCAAGTAAGTTATCATGGCAGAGCCTAATCCTCATCAAAAATGGTCAAAGGAAAACTTGGTTCAGTTCATCAGCTTCTGCCTACACGTTGCCTAATGGGATCTATGTTGTGGTTTTGCCATTGGATCAGAGACATTTGACTCGATCCAACGTATTGCTTGCCCTGGCCTGTGTTGTCACTGTACCGGGCTGCCTGAAAGGCCTCCATGGGCCTTTTCAGTTCCCTTTCCAAATGACTGACTAGTGTGTTCTTAGACTTCTCCAATTTATACTGCGGCCAAGCCTGCTTTGTCTGGCATTTTGTCTGAGAAGTCTGGCTATTCTAGAGTAGGGGCTGCCTTACAAAGGATAAGAAATTCTGGGGTGAGTGGGTGGGAGGGAGTGGACCAGGGTCACAGCTGCAGAGGCCACATGTCTCAGATGTTCTGAAACCTCCTGATTTTAAATATTCTTTCTGGCTTTAGACTGTACCTCCTGCATTTTGGCTTGGAAAAGGAGGCTTAAGAGATGGTCTGCTCATACGTCTTTCACATTTGTTATTTGTGTAACAGGCCTTTGATATGATACTTTCACTGAAGCCAAAAAAGGAGAAAACTGGGAAGAAAATTTCAGTTAAAAAAAATGTAATCCCCACCCAACCTCTGATTGAAATGTGAGGTTTTGATCTTGGCCAGTGGTGTTGGTGGTTGACATCACTGATCCGATTATTCTATTTCCTGCCTCACGTCGCTTGCCCAGATGTGGTCCAGAGAGGATGAGGGCTGTTCAGACAAAAGTGGGCTCAGCAAATTCAGATGAAGTGTCCACCTGTGCCTCCTGAAGTCTTCCCTCTGGGCTGTGAGTTGATTTATAAACTTAATGGGCCTTGGGGGAAGAAAAAATGAAGAGAAGAGGAATTTGTTCCTCAAATGAAAACCAAATATGGTTAAAAAAAAAAAAGCTGCATGCAACTTATCCTCCCAGCCTCCAGTAAATGTACGGATATCAAAACAACACTCATTAGATAAAAATCACATTGGAAAAAGAGAAATCGAGACAATTTTGGTGTTTTGCAGGGCCAGAAGAATCCACATAATTTACTTTCTCCGCAACGTATGTATTACATACTGCATTATCTGGTTGTGTATAATATTTCATGTGTGATACCCGGATCATCTCTAAAACTAATAAACATTCAGACCAGAGCCATGTCCACATACAGTATTGAAATGAACCAATCATTTGGAAAGTTCACATTCTCAAAAATATCTTGGCTTTGGTTATCTGAGAAGAAAAGAATCACACTGAATTTGTTTCTTTGTTTGACAAACAACTAAAAGTTGCAGTAACAAAAAAAAAAAGTTAAACCTCTTTCAAAACCTATTAGCTATAAATCTTAGAGCTTACTTTTCTCCAGCATTTAAACAAACAATGGCCAACATTCCTATAGTAATGTCCTTTGTCTAACAAAGTCATTATAGACATAATGGATAGCTACTCAGGCAAGGGAATTCTGGGCATGGACTAGAGTTTTTAAGAAAATTTTTAGGAGAATTCTGAGTATAGATTTAAGTTTGATTTTTAATTTTCACTCTTTTGACATATGGGAAAATGAAATCAGTCTTTCATAAGAATAAGTCTCTTCCTCTAAGAGTTTAGATGTCTGAAATACTTTGTGGACATTTCTTAGACTTTTCTGGTTCGTGAAGACTTACTTCATTTGGTAGAAGTCCTGGTTGGTAACTTTAGAGATTTTATGAAACTGAGCATTATATTTTCAGTGTTTCATCAGATTTTTGTATTTCCAATGTGCTTTAAAAAAAAGTGAACAAACTCACTATACCTTTGTATAAAATAAGGGTAACTCTGGCCTTAGACACTCTCCAAAGGAAACTAAAGTTTATGGAAATTAGCTGTGGTTTTGAGAATTATTTTGGCGTCTTTGTGCTTTTAGTTTGTTTTGTATGCATCTGAGTTTTTAGTTACTGGAATCTGACATCTAAATAAGAGGCTGTTACTATGATATGTAAATAGAATGTATGGGTCGAAATGCTTGTCATTATGGATGTTGAAAGGACAATTTACGATTTACAAAGACGGAAAAGCTCAATAAAGATCTGTTTGAAGAGCTGGTGCAATAGGAAAGCTGATAGATGGGCTTCTTGTGGATGAACAGAATCAATGACAAGCGAAAGGAAAAATTCACTTCACTGGTAGGGAAAATGATTTCCAAATGTCAGCAAGGACAGTACTTTCTTCCTTCCCTGTGCCCTAGCCTGGGCTAAGGACCTGAGGCCCCGGCACCCTAACATGACTGGACTTTAATAATTCAGCAGGATGCTGTATTAATTAATACAGTAGAATGCATGCTGTATCGATCTATTTCCATGCCTCCTGCCTCCACTAGACCGTGTAAGCCCCTATTAGCCAGGCACCTTGTCAGGCTGCTTTTTTTCCCTTCCTGGCACCTAGTACAAGCCTGGTACATGGTAGGCGCTCAAAAAATGTCCAATGAATTAAGTTTTAATGATAAAAAACTTCTTTTTGTAAGAATTATTTATGTGTTCATCTTATTCTGCACATTTCATCCCACCATGAAATTAGTAGTTTAATTTTTGTTTCAGGCAGCGTTTACCATTTTCAATCAGAAGGACTGAAACAAAAAAGTAAAATCTTATTTTAAATTCACAGAATTAAATAATGGGTGACATTTTTATTTTTCTGGGCTTTTTTTTTTTTTTTTGTAAGTTTATGAAGCTTCTACTTCTGAACTTTGAGCTTAAAACTGCCCTGAGACTTCTGAGGCACCTTGTGTATTATAAAAGAAGGTATAATAATAACTGATATTTATCGGGCATTTACTCAGTCTTAGGCATCTAACTCTTTCGGTTTCTATAAAGATTCTACCAGGCAAATACAGTTATTGTCCCCCCCTTTTTTAAAAAAAATTATTTATTTATTTTTAAGTTTATTTTGTTTTGAGAGAGAGAGGGAGGAGGGAGAGAACAGGTGGAGAGGGGCAGAGAGACGGGGGAGACAGAGAATCCAAAGCAGGCTTCAGGCTCTGAGCTGTCAGCACAGAGCCCAGCCTGGGGCTTGAACCCACGAACTCTGAGATCATGACCTGACTGATTGAGCCACCCAGGCGCCCCTATTGTCCTTTTTTGTACTTGGGGAAACAGAGACACGAAGAGATTTAAATGACTCACCCGATGTCTTTCAGCAAGTGGCCAAAGCCAGGGTTTGAGCCCAGGGAGTCTCCCTCCACATCTGCTTTCCTAACCACTAAGCTACACTGCCCCTGGGAGGGAGTGGCTGACCTGCACGCAGTGTTTGTTGAACGGACTGAGTTGAACCAGACAGGCCCGTCCCTTGGTGGAGACATGGCATAACCCTGGGTAGAAGCAGTAAGTCATGTGTACTAGTGGAGACCGTAAAACAAATGTGGTGAACTGTAAAAGATTAAAGAGCTAGTTTTCCTGTCATTCTCCCAGAAAGTTTCACACGTACTTGTCGAAGTTCTTATAGAGCTGGCATCTGCCAATTTGTAAACTTTTTATTGACTCATAATACACATAGAGTGTTTTGTTTTTATGAGGGAAGTGGTGCTTGAAACAGTCGACATCTCTGTGTCAGCCAGACATGACTCTGGCAGTTCTCAGAGTGTGGTCTGCGGACCCCGGGGAGCTCCTAAGGGCAAAACTCTTTTCAAAGTAATATTAAGATTTTTTTTTTTTTTTTTTGCTTTTTTTCAGTCTTATTCTCTCACAAGCGCGCAATGGAGTTTTCCAAAGGCTACGTGATGTATGATGTATCACTAATTATGTGTGCTTGGATATACTGGCTTTAAAAATGTCTTAGTTTGGGGGCGCCTGGGGTAGCTCATTCGGTTAAGCCTCCAACTTCGGCTCAGGCCATGATCTCGCAGTTCCTGAGTTTGAGCCCCGTGTTGGGCTCTGTGCTGATAGCTCAGAGCCTGGAGCCTGCTTCAGATTCTGTGTTTCCCTCTCTCTCTGCCCCTTCTCTGCTCATTCATTCTCTCTCTCAAAAAATAAATAAACATTAAGAAAATAATAAAATAAAAATGTCTTAGTTTTAAGTTTTCCAATAAAATAAATATCAATAGATATAACCCACGTAAACAAACCTTTTAGGGAGTCCTCAAGAATTTCTTCCGTGAAAAGCCATTCTGAGACCCTTTTTCTGAGTTTGTTCAATAAATGGTGTTTACTGGTTTTTTTTTTAAATAATAACTGTATTCCAAATACACCTGAGTTTGTAATCCCTTTCCAATGTGCAAGAAGTTGGGTAAGATGAAATTTGCCTTGGAAAGATAAACCATTCTTCTCTTTGAGCTACCTTGCATCTTTTAGGGTACTCCCAAAGCCCTGAGCAACTTATTTCCTGAAAGAAAAGGTATTATTTCTATCTTGGTTCTCCAAAGATTGGGTCTTCATTCTAACTTGCTGAGCACTATTTGAGAAAGAACAGCCCCAGCTACTGTACTTGTTAATAAGGCAGCCCGCTGAGTGCCAGAATCCATTTTTTCTGTGTGATCAAAACTAAGCTGCATTTCTCCTTCCTGTCATTTCACCCACTCTGCTCCGAGGTTTTAAGAATTAGCTGTTCAAAGATTAAGTGCCCTTAATCAGTTCATCTTCCATTACAATGTAAAGTTTCTCTTGTGTTCAGCAGAGAACTTGATTTTCATTTGATATCTGCGATCACAGAATAGTAAGTGGATTCCCAGGAAATTTCATGAAGAGCAATGATAATGCAGAGATGGGGTGGAGGTAGTGGGGGATGTTGAGCTAATTGATTAGTTTAGAATCTTCTAATTTCCATGAGGAATGGAGGAGCCCAATTTGTATTTCTCCTCCTTGGCATGTTATTCTCACAGATTGTCTGATGTTTCATTATCATCTTGACAGAACAGCTGATGTATAATTCTGTTGAGTAGTATATCCGTTGTGTTTTTGCCATGTGCATTTATTACTTCATGATTAGATTATTTTGTCTCTATTAGTTGATTATCTGAGAGCTGGAGGAGTGAACTCAGAGGAGTGTACATCTCTGGGTCCTGAATTTTCAGTGCCTCTGGCCCTTTGAACACAGCGGATACCTCCTTCCCTGATGATAATATACTGGGCTTTGGGGACCATAAATGACTGGTGTTAATGTCTTCTGCTAATAAAACTTTTGTTGCAGAATGTTCTCTTATTCAGAATTTCCCTAATCCTTACATACGGCCAGCTTCATTGCTTTCTGTCTGTCAACACTGGTTCTTCGTCTGGTTCCACGGTTAATTTGCACGCTTGTCATCCTGGGGTTTTTGTTCCCCTGCTCCCAACCTGTTTATGGAGCCTCTTCTCAGTGGATTTGAGAACTGCAGGCTAGGAGTGTGATGTGAGGATTTTAACATACACACGCAAAGCTCAGGCGGACAAATTGCGTTCATTCGCCAAATAAGCCTCTTTGGTGTCCCCCAGCCCCTAAAAATAACATCCGTCCTCCGAGTGGTAGTTAAAGAGAATCACCACAGAGCAAGCTTTTCTCACAAACGCACACCACCTAAGCAAACTGGGATGGTTCCGTGCGGCTGTTTCTGCAGATGTTCGCTAATCCCCGGTGCCCAAGTACGTGCGCGGAAAGGCTTGATGGCCTGGAGGCTCCCGTCACGGCGCGCAGACAAAGTCTGGGGCTAGAGTGGGAGGCTTTGCTGGCTGCCAGTCTTCTTCGTCTTCAGAGGAGCCAGGGATCCTGATGGGAACTACAAGGTGTAGAGGAAGAGACGGTTTTGCGGTCTTGTCCTTCCCAGTAACTGTGTAGTTACTCTGTCCTTTTTTTTCTTTAATCATTTATTCATTTGCGAAGTAGTTATTGAATTCTGATAATTAGCCAGGCAAAGAGGAGGCCAGTTGTGAGGAGAACAAAACGAGCAAGACGAAGTCCCTGCCTGCCCAGGAGAGACGCACCAGTAAACTGTTACATTAACGAGAGTGCTAGATGGTGCCTTCAGATATGGAGGGAGGCCTTCGGCAGGCCTCTTCTAGAAAGCGTTGTGGAGGATGGGTAGGGACTTTCTTTTCTTTTCTTTTTTTTTTTTTTTAATGTTTATTTATTTATTTTTGAGAGAGAGAGAGAAAGTGAGAGAAAGAGAGACAAAGAATCCCAAGCAGGCTCCACGATGAGCCCAATGTGGGGTTCAGTCTCACAACCCTGAGATCATGACCTGAACCAAAATCGAGAGTCAGATGCTTAACTGACTGAGCCACCAGGCTCCCCATGAGTAGAGATTTTCTAAGCAGACAGGGAAGGAACAGGAGGGGAAGAAGGAGAGGTCAGGACCCAGATTCCTCCGTTCCTGCCGCCATGCAGGCATTACTAATCAGTTGGGAACTATTTCATGGTGAGCTCACCCTCAGCCTAACAGTCTTTTTCAGAACATGGCTCCCAACAGCCTCTCTCACAATCCACCTCAAACTTGAATGAGCAAAAGAAGTAAATGGCCCTGGTTGTTCCCCTGCAGATCTGATTTTGTAGATCTGGGACATAGCCTGGGGATATCCATTTTAAGCAGACCTGCTCTACCCTACCCCCAGGCGGCCCTGATACAGAGGTGCTCAGCAATAGTATTGAGAAATCGTTTTCTGGCATTGATCTCTTGATTACATGAGTACATTCCAGCAATATTATTTTCATTCATATCAGAAGCAAATTGAAATTCTAGGCTCAGATAATTATAGACAGTCTTTCCACCTACAAAGCATGTCATGTTGGATTTTCAAAAATTGTGTAGGAATCAAGACAATTCTTTGCGGGGCTGCTCTGTGCCTTGTAGGTGTCTTGCTTGCCTGGCCTTCACCGGCGGTAGTGACCTCCCAATCACAGTAGTAACTAATAGTGCCCCCTTCGAATTTCCAAAATGTTTCCTGAGGCAATACCATCCCCTGTGAGAACCACGGAGCCAGATGATGGGCCCTGGGTTTTTGGAAGGGGGAAGGTGTGCGAGCCTTGTGTTTTAGCCAGACCACTGGGCTGTTGGTGTAGACAGTGTGTAGCCGGGAGGCAGGCATGGTAATCAGGAAGCCATAGGAGGCTGAGAGGGTGGCCATGGAAAGGAAGGAGGCTTAGAAAGGAGAGTCCCAAGGAAGAGACTTGACAAGATGCAGCAGCCAGTTGGATGTAGAGAAGAATGAGGGAGAGGGAGGTATCTGTTGTTGCCCAAGGTTTGAGTTTGGCCGCTCTTGGATGTGATGCTATGGGCCATGACGAAATGCAGGAGGCAGGGCAAGTGTTGGAAAGATGGCAGGCTTTTGTTCCAAACATGTTGAGTTCCAATTGCCTGTGGGATTTGCAGATGGAGATTTTTCTGAACCAGCTGCAGATGTGGGTCTGGAGCTCAGGAGATAGAGACTTAGGAGAGATGGGCACATGGAATTATCTGGAAGGAAATGGTGGTGGGGTCATGGAATGGATGAGATGTTGTTCAGGCTTGTAATTCCTCCTGGGCTAGTTAGGAGAGGGGGTCACAGAGGTTACACAGTGCTGGCCCTGCTGATGTTGGAGACTGTGTGCCTCTGTATTGTGATTCTCCCCAGCAGTACCCAAATAGTGTGGGTCCAGCAGGAGAGACGCTTCAGTTCCCCATCTCATAAAATGAGTGTCCCTTCTAGCTCTAAATTCCCAACAGTATGGTTTCTGAATTGTCAAGAAACAATATATTAGGTATGCCTGGGTGGCTCAGTCAGTTGGGCGTCCAACTTCGACTCAGGTCATGATCTCACAGTTCATGAATTTGAGCCCCACATCGGGCTCTGTGCTCACAGGTTGGAGCCTGGAGCCTGCTTCGGATTCTGTGTCTCCCTCTCTCTCTCTCAAAAATAAATAAGCATTAAAAAAAAAAAAAAGAAGCAATATATTAGGCATGAACATAACCTAAATTTGATCTAAATTTGAATAGAATGGGGGGAAAAGTAAGATATCTCAGTAGCCTCAGAGGAAGGGGGTCCTGGATATTTAGTTCATTCTCTTATGGGGCTCTTGGCCCTGCTCAGACAAATATTGTTTTCCTGGACCTCAGCACACATGTACAACCAGCTCACCAGGACTGTTCTAGAGGCCTGCCATCATAGTTGGAAACCTAGTTCAGAGCATCTGCTTATCTTAGGAGTCACTGATACCATTTTTAATTATCGAAGTTTTTCCTTTTTTTCTTTCCATTTTTTTCTTTTAAAAAAAATTTTTTGAAGGGGTTTTCAATGTAAAGACCAATGTAAATGTAAGGTGCACTCCTTTCTAAATATGCCCTGGAACCCAAAGACCTTAAAAATTTGGGAAGTGTTGACAAACATACAGCTTTACAACTTTAATGGACAGTAGTCCTCCTTATCCATGGTTTGCTCAAAGTCACCTGCAATCCAGAAGCAGATGATCCTTCTTCTGATGTATCGTTAGAAGGTCAGTAGCAGCCTAACATTACATCGCAGTGCCTGTGCCATGCATCTCACCCCATCTCATCATGAAGCCACTTTATCATCTCCCATCATCACAGGAAGGAGAAGGGCAGATACAGTATGATAAGATATTTTGAGAGAGAGACCACATGCATATAACTTTTACTATAGTAGATTGTTATAATTGTTCTATTTTATTATTAGGTGTTGTTGTGACTCTCTTATTGTGCTGAATTTATAAACTAAACTTCATCATAGGTATGTATGTACAGGAAAAACATAGTATAGCTAGGGTTTGGTACTCTCCATGGTTTCACACATCCACTGGGGGTTTTGGAAAGTATCCCCCACAGATAAGGGGCCACTACTGCAGTGAAAGAAAAACAAAATCGCAATGCATGTAACAGACTAAGGACTCATACCCATCTAATAGAAAATTGTATACAGATCAGTAAGAAAAAAGATAAGCTGCGTTATGGAAAAATGGGCAAATGGGATCTCGGCTGAAGAGTAAGAAATAAAGAATTACATTTGTATGTATCATGTATAAAAATATTCTCACCTTATTACTAATTATAGAAACTTAGAATAAAGCAACAGTGTCATTTTTCACCAACCAGATTGGTACTGTGGAGAAATAGGCATGGTCTCGCTCCATGGATTGGTAAGACAGTTGTAGGGCAGTCAGGCAATTCCTATCAAATCTTGTGCCTGTGAGATGTGCGAACATGGGATTCTAAAAAAGCATTAAAAATGACTACCATTAGGAGAACAGAGGTGAACGAGGAAGCTTTGTTATGGCGGCACCCCACGCCCCCCCCCCCCCCCCCACCCAACTAGGGGAAATGCACACCAGGTATTGTAGAGGTCTGACACAACACCGTTTTAATCTGGCTTTGACTTTTGTCCTCTGTCCCCACCTCTGCACTGTGGGCAGGAAGTCCAGTGATGTGGAGAAGGTTGATAACAAGTTATTTGCATTTGTCCAACTGAAATACATTGGCCCCCACTTTATCAGTGTCTTTGAATATCACTATTAACATTTAAATTTGAAAATTGGATTTGCTTTTAAACATTTGCTTTGTTTATTTTCTCGTGTCATACCCTGAAATTAAGCGAGTCTGATTTACGATGGTTATTTATAATCACTGCGTAGCTATCTTTATTTCTCTGGTTTTCCCATTATAGACTTCTGTGGCAGTAAACATGCTGTACACACTCATGGCTGTATTTTTTTTTTCCAATCAAGAAAATACACTATGAAATTTATGGAAGAAATAAACATTACATTTTGAAGAAAGGCTTCGTTTACCTACGTGTAATCAGCCTTTCAAGGAAAACACTGATCCAAGGAGTTGACTGATCTTAGGAAGGACTGCCAGGGAGGCACACAGTTGTACAGAAACAGAGAGCGTGTTTTGGTTTTGAGGAGTTATTTTGTTCTGATCCTCCCGCACTCATTATAGTTTTGTGGTATGGTAAAAGAGCACTGGATTGAGAGTCCAGGGGTCTTTTATAGTCCTGATTCTGCTGCTAACTATATGCCTGTAGACAATTGTTTAATTCCTGTGGACATCACTTTACAATCGATGAAAATGAATGGACTAGTTTAGGTCATTAGGAAGACTTCATAGTTAAGGGCATAGGTTCTGAATGATTGGATTTGTGTCTTGGGTTCACCACTTACTGGCTGTGCAACCTCGGGAAAGTACTCAACCTCTCTGATCGAGAGTTTTCCTCATCCTTGAAAAGGAGCTTATAGAGAGGTGGTTTGAGGATTAAATGAGGAAGTGTGTAACACACATAAAACAATGTCTTATGTAGAGCTTATGTTCAGGGGAAGTGAGCTGTCGCTATCATCATTAGTACTTCTGTAATACTTCTCTTATCTCGCCTTTAAGGGCTCTTTCAGTTGTAAAACCCTCTGAAACCATGATTCTCAGAAAAGCAATTCAAAGGCAGTATTTGAAGTCTAGAACACTAAATGGGAAGAGGATGACAGTGGGGGAAGAACAGGCAGAGAAGCTGTCAGGTGGCCGCTGACCCCCCACAGCCTGCTTCCAGTTACATTTCTCACTTTCCATTTCCAGCTCTCACCCAACCCTCCCTGAGGCCGCCACCCGCGTGTGATCGGGGGTGGACAGACACTATGTGTGCAGCCTCCCCTTTCTCTGTGGTAGCTGAGGACAACTTCTGGGCTTTAAAATAAAATGGTTTTTATTTTATTTTTTTTTTTTTCCCACTTTAAATGTTACGCCTGAAATGCTTCCAAGTGGAGCTGCTGGCAGAGCAGGCCTGAAGTGGGAGGAGAATTTAGGGTAGGAGTCCTTGCCGGTGGCGGATAGTAGAGGAATTTAGGACGTGTGGGTGAGGAAGGGAAGTACAGGACTAGAATTACCCCTGGCTTTATGCCTCCTTCAAGAAATATTTTCTCTTTGCACATTTAACTTCACAAATTTGGGATGGATTCAAGACAGACACGGAGAGCGGTCAGGGCAGTGGTGACATATTCCTGTCCCATCTCCTGCTGGATGCCTTCCTCTTGGCCATCCCCTCGTCTGTCATCCGCCTTTTCCTGGTGCGCTGTGTGTTAAAGGCTCTAAATGTGTTCTCACCGTGGCTCCACCTCTTTTCTCGATCCTCTCTTTTATTCTCTTGCTCTTTTTGGAGTGTGGTTTATGTATCTCACTGGGACCTTCTGCTGTCCTTCCTCTGGTTCCTCGTTACTTTTACGGATGGTGCCGTTTTCTAGAACTGGCTCCCTAGACGTTCCAGTCCCATCGCAGCTGTGGGCCCTTCCCCCTTCCTCATTCTGCGATACCATGGAAGTCTGTGGTAGCGTCTGGTGCAAATCACAGAGGTAGGAACCCCTCAACATGCTTTTCACCTCACTTTCTTTTCTGGGTCCTGATGTTCTAGACCCATCTGGGGTTCACATTAAGAAATCAGTAGAAGTTAAGGGTGCCTGGGTGGCTCAGTTGGTTGAGCATCTGACTTCGGCTCAGGTCATGATCTCACAGCTTGTGGGTTCAAGCCCCGTGTCGGGCTCTGTGCTGACAGCTCAGAGCATGGAGCCTGCTTCGGATTCTGTGTCTCCCTGTCTCTCTCTGCCCCACCCCTGCTTGCATGCTATCTCTCTCTGTCTCTCTCTCTCTCTCTCTCTCTCTCTCAGGAAATGAATAAACATTAAAAAACAAAAATTAAAAAAAAAAAAGAAAGAAATAGAAGTTTAAACCAGCATTTAAAAGAGGGTTGCAGGGGAAAAAAAAATGTGGGTCTGTGGCTTAGGCTGAGAAATTAAAGTCATATGTGAAAACTAAAGAATATTGATGTACAGCTGGAATGGTTTCAGACATAAGGATCCACTTGCGGACATGAAGACCTGTCATGCTCGGTGACAAGTTGGGAGATGATTAGGGTTATTATAATATTGACAATAATGATTTTAGTGGTTCCCATATACAAAAGAGTTAAAGGTTCCAGGTCCAGTTCTACTGCGCTGTCTGCATTATCTCACTTAATCCTCATGCCGGCCGACGTGGTTAACATCACTTTTGTATGATTTAGCCCAAACTGAGGCCCATTAGGGCTTAGGGCTCACCTAAAGTCATAAAGCTATTCAGGGGTGGCACTGAGAGTTTCAACTGAGAGTTTAAATAAAGGTGGGGCGATGGGCAAAATGGGTAAAGGGGAGAGGGAGACACAGGCTTCCCGTTATGGAATGAGTAAATCATGGGGATAAAAGGCACAGCACAGGGAATGCAGTCGATACTATTGTGATAGCAGTATGGTGACGGATGATGGCTGCATTTTGTGGTGAGCACAGCATAATGCATAGAGTTGTCAAATCACTGGGTTGTACACCTGAAACTGATATAACATGGTGTGTCAACTATACTTCAATTTAAAAAATAATAATCGAATAGAAAATAAACCCAAGTAATTTGGCTCCAGAGAGTGAACCTTGGCCCCCACACCATCCATCTTTCTGCCTTAGCCAGATTTGATACATCACCAGCTTTCTACCCTATAATTCAATTCTGGATTTCTGTTTTCTATTTGCCTAATAGGATCTGCATCGTTTAGAAGTAAGACAAACTACACTGCAGTTATAACAAATAATAATACTTCTTGGGATACGTGAGAATTCTGAATATCACGAAGCCGCCCATCCTACCCCCAGTGAAACCAGGCAAGGAAGCACAGGAAGGGAGACAGCTCTGTTAAGTCCAAACACTAAGACCACACAAATGAGTTTATTAGGGGTATGAGGGAGAATTTGCATCTCCGGAATGTAACATAAATCATCCAGAAAGTCCAGTACAAAGCACTGCCAGGGACTCAGCAAAACAGACCGGAGGGTCCACTGTCTATTGAGATTTCTGATCCGAATCATCTTAGCCGGGATGCCGGCTGGCTGGGGGCCTCTGGCACTTATTTCCAGTTTGGCCAGAGCAGTGATTCCCTGCTTGAGAGTTCCTGCATGGGGTAAAAGGTGTGACTCAGGAGGGCGTGCGATCTGCTGACGGAGTAAGAACACAAAAATGTTGAGAACCCACTTGCTCCAGAGAGGTAAACACTTTGGAAGTGTGACTGTGTTACTAGAGATTCTCGAAGAGCAGGGATTTAAGGGTCTCAGGGACCAAAACATCAAACAGGAAGGCAGTACCAAGTTTTGCTTTCTTCCTCCAACTTGTAATAGTGACAACTAGTGAAAAAAAATTTAGTATACGTGAAGGAAGATTACCCATTTGATCCCACACTATACATACTGTTGCAGTTTTCCCCCCACTCCTTGGTGTTACAGGCTTATTTTGGGAAAAGAAGTGACCTTACTCATAATTGGAGCTAAAGGATGCTTAGTAATGAATTAAACTGACACCTTAATAAAGGTGGAGAAGGGAGCATGCTTTTTGGACTGAAAAAAAATGAGTCTAATGTAAAACAAAAGATTCTAGAGCAGACCTGCCCCATAGAAATATAATGTGGGCCCCAGATGTAATTTAAAGTTTTCCAGTAAAAATTTCAAATTAAAAAATTAAAATAGGTAAATTCATTAGTAATTAGTAGGTAAATTAATTTCAGTATGTCTTATTTAACTCAGTATATTCAAAATATTATCATCTCAACATGTAATCAATACCAGATTTGTATCGAGATATTTTATATTCTTTTTTTCATGTGAAGTCTTTGAAATTGTGTGTGTTTTACACTTAAAGCACATCTCTGTTCACACTAACCACATTTCAGGTGCTCAGCAGTGATGTGTGAAGGGAAGAAAGACAGGAGGGAGAGGGGGGTGGGAGAAATGTTAGTGAAAACCTGAAGATGCCTTCTAAGCAAATAGATGCCTATCGCACCCTCTTTGGCAATCCCAAAGGCCACACTTCCTGGTGGTCCATTTCCATAAATTCTCACCGGCAAGTCAGGAAAATCTTTTCTCCTTCCTGGTTAAAATCCATCTTTCCCTTCTTGTGCCAACTGTTGTTGGTAGACATGTTTCTGGATGTAAATAACCCCCCCCCCGCCTTACATTTCTTTTCTGTTTTATTATTCTGGAGAACCTTCCTTGGCCATTTACTCTCATGTAACTATTCTGCTTGATCTCACCCTCCAGCTTTTCTCTTCCTCCACTGGAATCTGTGAGAAGGCAGCTGGAGGGACACACATGCGTGCATAGACCTCAGATACTATTTGGGACTCCATTTTTATAGTGGGAACCAAAATGCCTCTTAAAATTGGCCTCCTGAGGCATCATAGACCCCCATCTCTTCCATAGGCAAAAAATAAACCAGAGAGTGCTGATGACAATTTTGCATGCAAATTGGTTAGCGGAGCCCGGGGCTGCTCAACTTGTGTGTACAATTTTCTATTTCCATGCACCAATTTGGGAGTTTGCGCATGAACGCAGTAATTGTTCATGCAAAGCTGAAAATGCAGGTGTGGAAGCCTTTTTTAGAGTAAGAGAACTGTCTGACCCCATTCTCATTTGAGTTTTGTTGAATCTTTCTTGATGTCATATGCATAAGTATTATTTATTAAAATACATTTCCAATATATGGAGCTTTTTGTAAGTCTTACGAATGTTTTTGTGACTGTGCCCCCGAACATATGGTATGTCTCCACTACAGCGAGGACAAGGAGAGTCTACTGAGTTGAATTTGCTGGTGTGTCTGGGGGTAGTGCCTTTGAACCAACAAGTTGATTTCCTTTGTGGGTAGGAGTTGTACAAAGCCCACAGAGGATAGAATTTATTCTTGCCATAAGATCTTGAAACTATTCCTGCACATGGGGCATTTTTGTGCTTTCCAACAGTTTCCATAGTGCATTGTTTTATATATTGTTTATATTCCTATATTCGGAAATTTTAAAAAATTCTCCTAAGTAAAGAGTTTATTGATATACCAGTGTGAAACTCTATTACAGAGTTGAGATCCTTGTGATAATAACTCAAGGTAAACAGAAATAGTAGTATTCCCTTGTGCTCTGCATAAATGCCAAACTGAAGTGTGCACGTACCCTCGGGGCACCATACTTTTTGGGAAATTTCTTTTTTTTCCATTTTGTTCTGCCTGGGGTTAAGATTCCCCGTCACTCCTTGTGTATAACCACAGACTTTGTCCTGTCATTATTTGGCCATCTCCGCAAAGTGGAATTTTTATATACTTCCTTTGCTTTCATTGTCATATCAACCCTTGATTTTTCCTCCAGGTCAGAGGTATGGATCCAACTCATTTTTAAAATTGCTACTTAATAGTCTATAGTATTGGATGAGCCATAGTGTATTCATTCAGCCATTCTGCTGTTGATGGATTTCATCATGTGCACGTAGGGAAGGAATTAAAATGGCCCTCGGCTGTTTCAGACTTGAAAAAAGCACCATATCCCTTCTTGTTCCGAAAGAGCTGACTGACTGCCTGGCTCTAATGGGACTGCCCCACAAGCTGGATGGGTGAGACCGTGTGTGGGGTGACGAGCCAGAGTCAGAATGTGTTTGCTGGCTCAGTGTGCCACCCATTTAAGGTGCCCCTTTGCTTTAGCCTCTTGGCTTTCAGCACACCTGAATGAGAAAGTACGAGAGCAATCACGCTTCTTAGTTGAAACTGAGATTCCCCACAGCTTCTTGCAAAGATGCATTATTTTTCTGCTGTGCCTACTCTGAGAACTTGGCCACAGTGGCATTATATTTTCAGTACTGATTACTTTTATACAGAGTCTTCAGACTTTATCATAGAAATCCATATAGGGTCCCATTTACATTCTAAACAGTTTCATTTCCATATTGTTTGTACATATTCATTAGTGGCTGGTCTTGGATGCAATCAGTTTATTGTACTCTCAGAATCAAAGAGAACTACCCGGAGCGTCAGCTCTCAGGATATCGTGCTCAATTAGGAAAATGGCATAAAATATTGACAAGTAGCTTCCCTTCCGCCTCATGCTAAGCTCTCCTTGGATTTGGCATGGACCAGTTTGAATAGAAATTCTGAAGACTCGGTGATCCTTTGCTTCTCCCCTTCACCATAAAAAGTATTTTTTAGCGTGTGATATATTTTATTAATACTCCAACTTCAGTTTCTAGCCGGTTGCTTTTAATATTTGAATACCCCACTGTGAAGTCCAAGCAGCTTGAGGCCTGGTGTTTCTGGAAAAGCTTTCTTGATGAATCTTAGCCTGTGTCTTCTCTGACAAAATGGACCAGTGAGATGAGCGGGAACGCCGTCTTTTGGGTTTGATTAATGGGCATGGTCAATGGGAATTATTCAGCACTCTCCTTACAAAGTCCTAGACACTGAATTTTTTACAGTGTGATGTAGCATGTGTGTGATCCAGTGACTGCGTGTGATCCTTTGAAATGACAAGCAAGCCAATAACAACTTGATCTCCCCCTCTCCCTCCACCCTTCCCTTCACACACACCCCCACACATACACACAGACACACATGCACACACCCCTGTGGTCACAGCAGTCTGACAGTCTGATGCTTCACAGTCACTTGTGGTCTGGTGGCATGCACTTAAGAACTCATTTGATGAGGCCTTTGTTGCTTGGCCAACTCCTCCATGATTGGCCTGTAGAACCCTAGGTTTAAATAAGCTTTAAAAAGTGCTTTTAGTCGTACTGAGATTTTCCCCTTGACTTTATCCATGATTCAGGTAAGGTGTTAAGAGCTGTGTTTTATGAAAGCTGATTGGTGGTTGCCAGAGAGGGGAATAGGGAACTGCTTACCGGGTATGGGGTTTCCTTTTGGGGTGAGGAGAATGTTTTAGAAACAGAGGTGATGGTTGTACAACATGGCGAACGTACTAAACGTCACTGAATTATTCACTTTAGAATGGTTGATTTTATGTTATGTGAATTTCACCTCAATTAAAAAAAAAAAAAAAAAGACTACACAGTGTTTTAGTAGTGTGGTCTCCTGAGCCTGGCCATGTTTTATTCTTTTTCTTAAGTTTCAGAAACATGAATTTATGTGATAAGACAATGACAGAAATCTGAATTTGGAAAGCCTGAAAACGATAGTTGTAACTTATTCTTCAGATTTAGAAATGACACAGATAGAAGCCTTCGGGCTGCACACATTATTTTAAAAAATTGAATTCCTATTCTTTACCTATACAATAAAAAAAAAAAAACCCACATTTGAAAAATGATTGATTT
This sequence comes from Panthera onca, assembly GCF_046562875.1. NCBI lineage: Eukaryota > Metazoa > Chordata > Mammalia > Carnivora > Felidae > Panthera > Panthera onca. Next base: position 133,728,846 of record NC_138347.1, on the reverse strand, counting down.
TAGTGTTTCGCTAAATTGGATCTACTGCAAAGCCCAGGCAGACTGATGTTATAGAAATAATGGCCGTCAAGAAACTTTAAAAAAAAAAAAAAAAAAGAGGGAGAGATTTGGTTGAACAGTGTCATTATCAGCTTTACCTGTGAGGGAAATTACCCGGGGGAGATGGTGTCGGTCCTCTTGTGTTTCGCTCTCTGGTATTGACAGATCCATTAGCAGATGTAATTAGAAAAGCAGAGTTGGACTTTGAATAATTAGGTTAAAGTCACAGATGATTGCTGAGCAAAATAATAGAAGCTGTTGCAGTTCAGCGTGCCGTTGCCTGCCGTACAGAGGAGAGAAATGAGTGGCTGCTTGCTGTATGCCAGTGGTTTTGTTCCTGCCTTGGAACCTGGCACTTTCCCAGCAATAAAGTTTGAAGGAGCAAAGCCGTCCCTTTGGCTCTTCTGCAGATGTCTGCAGGGCTTCGTGTCCGGGGAATAAGTGGGGCTGCGGAATGTTTTTGCTAAACAAAACATAGTCATAGCAAAAACAAAATCTCCTTCATCCCAGGAGTGTTAAGAAATGTGTGGTTTTGTGGATTAGGTCCCCCCCTCCCCCGTTTTCATTCCCTTTTTTTTTTTAAGTCCTGGAATAATGGTTTATTTATTTATATGGAGTTATTTTCTGAAAGGAAAACAGAACACTTATTCTAGAAGACCTTGGGACTCTCATGCCACCCAAAATACCTTTCCGGCAGTACTTTCTATATTTTGATATTTTTTTTTTAATCAAAAGCCTGTTATTGGTAATTGAGTGAGGAAAAAAAATATTTCCAAGGAATTCAAAATGTAATTGTATAGTTCCCAAAAAATTATATAGTTCTAAACATTTTGTTCATCTTTACATCAGTGTAGAGGAGAGGAGAATTGGGAAATAGAGGGCTGTGTCAAATACCTGCAGGTGTATCCTTGAAAACTGATATAAATAGTGATGATGTGGGAATGAACGGAATCACAAGCTCTTCAGTATGTGACCGAGGCTTACAGCGTGCCTTGACAACGCTATGATCAGGGATAGGAAGGAGTAGGGGGCATCTATCCCCCTACATTTATCAAATGCCCCATCCAGTCTGCAACCTACCATGCCTTGGCTTTGGGCCATATGGACTTGGAAATAAAATGAGAATTACTTGCCAAATCTAAAGAGTAGGAGAGTTTCTATGAAGACCAAGATTTCTGAGTTCTTGAAGGTAAGAATGAGAAGTTTTGGCACCATTGAGCCCACATTCCCATTGGCAATAAGCAGGCTGAAAGGGATGATACTGCCCTCTGGGTGAGAGGGGGCTTCGGTATCCATTGTTCCTCCCATGGCTGTGTCTCTTGTTTGTTTGTCCATCTGGGCCCTGGCCTTGCGATCTGCCCCAGGCCCTCTACCAGGTCATGAGATAAGAGCCAGCCCCCACCCAGGCTAGTGGGAGAAGCCAGCTGGAGAACTGGGCTTTGTACAGCAGTGGCATCCAAGTCCTTGTGTGGGATGAAGACGCGGCTCCCTGAGTGGGAGCACCGGGGCGTCCAGCCTGGTCCTCAGGTTTGCAGATTGACCACAGTAGATAAAAAAGACCTTGGAACTTGACAGATTGGAAAGTGGAGAGAGAGGAAAGTATGATCTTCAGATGGACATTGGGCCCTAACAGTGGCATTTCCTCAGACTGGAGTAACATTGGCCAAGAAAGCATCATCAGTGCCCCTCATCTTCAGAATATGAAGGATTATAATTAGAAATTTCAATTTATGATGAGGTGGCTTATGGGTTCAGTCCTGGAGTGGCCTCATAAAAGCCCAGGAAGTCAAAGTAACTTCAGGTAACGGATACTGTTTTCTTTATAGCTCTCCACTAGGAAAGAGGGAACCCATTGTCCCCAGATATACTTCTTAGAATACCCCTTTTCTCTCCTATGACTGTGCAGGCATCTCTTCCCTGGAATGCCCCTGAATGTCTCCCAGGGACAGTCAGAACAGGCAGAATCCTTTCTAATCCCTGGGATAGGCAGAAGACTGGGACCCTCAAAGACAGCAGTGATTTTTATTCGGTCATAGTGGCAACATTATTTTCTTGCCTCTCTATCCATCTCTCCACCCACTCGCACGTGTGGGTATTCCGTATTCCCATTTTGGCTCTAGGTTAGGGGAACTCTTTCGGTTTGCACTGCAGACATTTATTATATTATTCAGTATCACCTTTTAATTAGGAACTGGTACGTTACTCTTCAAACTGAAATAATGAAATCATTGCATTTAGTGCTGGAAGTTCCTTTCAGAATTGCCTCTCCAGGGTCTTCATTTTATAAACAACAGACCCAGGAGATGGGGTGGGAGTTAGATGACTTGTCCAAGGTTACATAATTTGTAAACGAAGTCAGGCAAATCTCACAAAACAAAAATAATGGAGAGGTTATCCGGGTGGGTGGGGTGAGAAAGAGACCAAGAGACTACAATTGGTATGTCCATCCACACAGAGAAGTCATTCCTTTCTTTATTTTTCTAGTAATAATAGTGGGGGATTGGTCAGTTTATAAGAACTAGGGTTTTTCTGAAGGTTAAGGTTCAAACAGAAACAAATTAAGGCCTTTAATCATATTTACAATAAGAGCCTGGTTTTATTTTATTGCGATGAGATTGTTGAGATTAATTTTTATTTGTTTTTTAACCATGAAGCTAAACTTACTTTGACAGCTTGCATACCAAAAATTAAAGCCATAAAATTGCTGAGTTTTGACAAGAGATACATCTTTAGATTTTAAGATAAAAATTTTAAAGATACTATGTTTTATTCAGGAAGCATTTAACTATAAAGCGGTTGATCGCCTAACGTTTTGAGTGCACTGATTTGAAAGCCTGGAGGGTAAGGGGTGTGGGTGGAAATGGGAAACAATTTAGTGGCCCAGCACTGTACTGTCATCACCAGCCTCAGTTGACCTATATCCCTGACCAACTCCCCACCCACCACTGCCAGCACCACTGAGAACGATACTTTGGAGCTTTATCCGTTACACACACATCATCCCGTTTGATTCTTACAGCCGCTGTACGATGTCATTATCTCCATTTTTTAAACAAGGAAACCGTGTGTTCACATGCCCAGGATTATCGCCAGGGAGGAATGTAGCTAGAATCCCAAATTTTCCAAACGTACGGACTGCTTTTATTTCTTTTTATTAGAGCGTGATGCGTAAGGGGGAACAAATACATAAATTATCAGAATCTTAGTAAAGGCTTATTTTATTACAGCAGTAAGAGCTTGAAATGCTTGGCGCGTTCACAAAACACCACACTGTGGAGACTGGCTGAGTGGGAGGGTCTCATACTGGTTGACTCACAGATGCTCTTCCTACACATTCTTATCAGAGAGGAGGGGAGCTTAGTGCTGCCTAGCATTTTGGGGTTTGATCGCTGTCGTGAAGTTACCCACCCCAAAAGGCCTGCCCTCCTACCAAAAGTCCATTAGGTTTTGCAGACAAAACCACAGGCATCTGTGCCACACACGGTTATGCTCGTTCAGTTTGGTTGCTTTGTAATCTCTTGATAGCAGAAGAAACCTGCCCCTGTTCCCTTGACACCCTTCATAACAGACCTGCTCCTGTCATTTGCAGGGCCCAAGAGAAAAAGTGCAAGACACGTTGGGCCTGAGCCAACGCTAGGGTGAGGCGAGGGAGGCAACATTTTTATTTAAAAAAATTTGTTTAATGTTTATTTATTTTTGAGGGAGAGAGAGAGACAGAGTGCGAGTGGGGGAGGAGCAGGGAGAGAGGGAGACACAGAATCTGAAGCAGGCGCCAGGCTCTGACCGTCAGCACAGAGCCTGATGTGAGGCTCAAACTCACGAACTGCGAGTTCATGACCTGAGCTGAGGTCAGACGCTTAACGGACTGAGCCACCCAGGTGCCCCGAGAGGCAACATTTTTTAAAAAGACAAGATAAGTAACAGTGTGGTGCTAAGCCATATTGGAGCTTGAGGCAAAAGGAAAAATCAATAATACTGATCCTGTATTTATTAAAATTTTGGATATTTTGTTTGTTGTAGACTTCTTGCATGAATTTTCACTTTGTAACATATTGCATTAAATTTTTATTGATCTTTCTTACTGAGTTTTTGGTGCCCCCTAAATTTTGCGGCTGTGGGGGTGTCTCCCTGCCCTCCCTTGGGCTTGCGGATGCACACATTGGGGCACCATCCACCCTTGCTGCAGATTGGAGAAGTCTGTCCAATCCCCCAAAGTGGGCCCTGGGCTCTAAGGGCAGAGAATTCCAGGGTCTTGGCTGTGGGAAGTTGGGCTATGGATGACAGGTGGGTAGGTGTCCCTAGGTCCACTGTTTCCTTGCCCTCAGAGAGGAGAGGAGAGTGGTTGGAGGAGGGCCAAAGGAACCCTCTGGACAGTAGCTCTCGGCCTCAGAGTCTCTTGGAGGGCTTGGGAAGGTACAGATCACTCAGACTCTGATTCAGCAGGTTTGAGGTGGGGCCCCAAGGTCTCCATTTCTAATGTGCTCCTCCGTGCTGCTGCTGGTGGGTCAAGGAGCACACTTTAGAGCAGGGATCCACGGTGGGGGTCTCCTTGCCTGGGTCTAAGAAGTTGCTTGACAGATTTCTGTGTGTGGAATTCAGGTTTCTGTGCGAGGAGTTCGGAGGGGCTCAGTGTTCTTTACCAGACTTGTCTTCAGATCTTTGGTGGAGCAGCATGTCCAGAATGTACCCTTCAAGGGAAAAGATGTCATATTTTTCTGCTTTCCTGGCCAACCTTCGCTTTGTCACTGTTATTAATGAAGGTTTCTCCAGGATGCTGGGCACTGCTTTAGAGTGAATCATTGCTATAGATTTTTTTTTCCTGTAAATTTCTTGCATGATGTATGGAAATGAGAGCTACAGTGGCTGATGTTAAGTAGTGTTCTTAAGTACCCCTAGATTTGTTTTTAAGATTGCGTTTTAAAATAACACATTATTTTTAAAAATACATAAAGAACTTTCAGATAATGTTTTTACATATAAATCAGAAAATTTTAAATGTCTTATCAACCCTCCACCCAATGACCCTGATGGATGGTAACAGTACCTACTCCAAGTACAAAAGAAAGTAAAAGCCACCTTTCCATCCTTCCCTCTATTCTTCAACCCTTTTCTCCAATATTCATATTTTTGTGATTTCTTTCAGAAAAAAAATTTTATTCTAAAAAAGATTATCTCTCTATTTTTATACAAGACTAGCATAGGATAAACACTTGACACCTTGCCTCTTAATAATTTATCTCGGACACGTTGCCATCAGCACATAACAGATTTACCTTAATCTTGTTAAATAGCCCGTAGGATTCATCACTGGGTGTCCCAGTGTTTATTTAGCCAGCTCTCCAATGAAGAACTACTTGGTTCCACGTTTTTGCTATGTGAACATATCTGTAGTGTCTTTGTCCATAAAGCCTGAAAAACATCTAGGAGTCCAGCCATAGATGCAGTATCTGGTAGTGGGGTTGTTGGACAAAGGGTGTGTGTACTTTTAGGTTGGAAGGCAAGCATCATATTCCCCTTCAAAAAAGTTTACCCGAGGGGCGCCTGGGTGGCTCAGTCGGTTAAACGTCCGACTTCAGCTCAGGTCACGATCTCGCGGTCCGTGAGTTCGAGCCCCGCGTCGGGCTCTGTGCTGACAGCTCGGAGCCTGGAGCCTGCTTCGGATTCTGTGTCTCCCTCTCTCTCTCTGCCCCTCCCCCATTCATGCTCTGTCTCTCTCTGTCTCAAAAATAAATAAAAACGTTAAAAAAAAAATTAAAAAAAAAAAAGTTTACCCGATCAACCATGATGAGCATGCCTGTTTCCCCAACATTCTTGCCCACAATGGATAGCATAGAAGTAAAAAGAAAAAAATTCTATTATTCCAATAGCAATATTAGTAGAAATAAACTTGTTAAGTGTACAATATCTATGTGAAGAAAACTTTAATAAGTGCCTGAGGGACCCCAAAGAAGTCTTGAATAAACAAAAATTATGCCTTGTTCTTGGATGGGAACTTGTAATATGATGAAAATATCCATTCTCCCTCAGTTAAGCTATAATTTGAACATGATCCAAAAATAATATCACTAGGAGTTGGGTTTTTTTTTTTTTTTTTTGGGAGGAAGGTTTGATGAGCTGATTTAAAAGATGATTTAGAAAAAAAAAAAACAGACAAGAAGATTCAGAAACTAAACAGGAGGATAAGAAGTTTCAGGAAATAGCCTGACCAGATATTAAAATGTAACGTTAAAATTGTTAAAATAGACAAGTAGAGGACAATCATAAACTTGAATATATTCAGGAATATAATATATGATAAAGGTAGCATCTCAAACTAATGGGGAAAAATGGATAAACATGGGGGGGGGGGGTAGAATATTGAATTCATGTTGAATAAATTCCAAACTGGATCAAAGATTCATATCCAAAAAATGAAATATGTAGTAGCAGGAGAATCGTTTTATAATACCAGATGTCTCTGCTCTGATACAAAACTCAGAAGTCATTGAAGACAAGATTGAGAAATTCCACTTCATAAAAAAAAAATTCCTCATGACAAGACCCACTTTATGCAAAGTCAAAAAACGAACAATAAATTGGGAACAATATTTGCAAGTGATATCACAAATAAGAACTAAATCTCCTAATGTATAAGAGTTTCTACAAACCTATAGAAAAAAGGACCAATAGCCCAACAGAAAACTAGGGCAAAGATTATAGTTAACAGAAAAGGTGACACAGACAGTATTTAAAACATGACATGTTCAATAAAAAAAAAAAAAAATACAAGTTACATAATGAGAGAAATACAGATTACCACCACAGGGATCATTTTTTCACTATGAGATTTGCCAGGGCATGGAAAAATAAATACCTTTGTACATCACTGGGTGGGGGGAGGTGGTAAATCCATGTTACCCTGTGGAAGAAATGTGGCAATATCTGAGAAAATTACAATGCATTTATCTTTGGTCTAGCAAATTCCTAGGTATGGAATTCCTAGGTATGATGTATTATACATGAGCACATGTGAAATTACGTAGGAGCGTAATTTTCGTCAGCATTACTTATAAAAGCAAAAGTTTGATTAATCTGTGGTACATCATACAAAGGAACACTGTTCATCTGTAAGAGGAATGAAGAATAATTCTGTGTGCTACTACTGAATGCTTTCTAAGCGAAGTATACTGTCAATTGATAAAAATTAATAAAAAATGAAATGTGTAACACTATGCTACCATTTGTATAAAAAGAGAGGGAGACATATAGACTTTACTTGTGTATGAATTCAGCAATTGTTAATGTGTATACAAAAAAAATGGATAATACTGATTGCCTTTAGGGAGAAAGCCTGAAGGGGGACCGGGCTGGGATGTATACTTTTAATTGTGTATATGCTTACAGCTTTTGATTTTTGAATCTTGTCTGTCCTTCTCAAAGAATTGTTTTAAATCCAAATCTTAAAATAATTCCCTAGGTGAAAAATACTTGTTTTGATATTCATAATTCTAATGTTGAGTTAATGTGAGTGTTTTTTCAAATATTGATTAGCTTTTTGTGTCTAATTTTAGGCAATTGCCTATTCGTATTTTTCCTCCTCCCTCCCTCCCTTCCTAACTTCCTTCCTCCCTTCCCCCTTTTCCTCTTTCTTTTTTTCTTTCTTTCTTTCTTTCTTTCTTTCTTTCTTTCTTTCTTTCTTTCTTCCTGTAGTTTCTTTGCAAATTAAGGAAATTACCTCTTTGTCTTAAGTGTCACAGAAATTTGTTCCGGTTTGTCTTCTGACTCTGTTAATACTGCTTTTTGCCACCTGGAAATTTTATATTTGCGTGCAATTTCATTTTTTCCTCCTCCTCTTTTTCTTTTCTTTTCTTTTCTTTTCTTTTCTTTTCTTTTCTTTTCTTTTCTTTTGTTTTTTAATTTTTGGAGGGGATGGAAATGACTCTTCCAATGTGACCTCTGAGAAGACTGACTTCTAGGTTTAAGACATCCAGTCAGCAATGCCTTGAGAGGAGTTGGGAAATAGCCTGCTGCTTTAAGTTCTCTTTGAAGGCAGTAGTTAAGACAGGAATAAACTCGCTGTTAGCAAGAGGTGACCTGGAGGTCTCTGCAAGGGCAAGGGGAGAGGGACTTGGGTGGGGGAGAGTGGGCAGTTTTGTTGGGTCCCTGATGAGCCTCTCCTCTCTCCATCTACAGCAGAGCTCCCTCGGTCCTCAGCAGTGAGGCTGGCCTCCCTGCACGACCTGCCCGCCCAGCTCCTGGAACTGTATCAGCAAGGCTTCTCACTAGTGGCCCTGCACCCCTTCGTGCAGCCAACCCACGAGCGGGAGAAAACACCCCTAGAGCACATCTTCAGGGCCATCCTGACCAAGAAAACTGATAGGTAAGTCTTCTAAGGGTCAATGGTTAGCTTAGCATTACAAGACTATTGTGTGTTGAATGGAGGAGGGAAAGTGAGAAGACTTGGGGTGGAGAATATACTTGAAATTTGCATGACGTTCTCAGGGCCTCTGCTGTCTAACAGGTAAGGCAAAGTGTTAGACAACCAGAGAGGAGTTTCATAGTGTCCTGTGACTGTCCACGCCTGACTCCGTATCACATCCTGTCCCCCCTTTAATTTATTGGATTACACTCCACTAGAAAAATGCCTCCTCTGAAGAGGTGTACTCCCAGAATGATGTAGCTGGTAAAAGCATCATACTATTAATCTCAAATGCATGGCTGCAAAACACAGTATTTTTTTTTAAGCTTATTTATTTGTGGGGGCGCCTGGGTGGCTCTGTTGGTTCAGTGTCTGTTGTTTTTGGCTCAGGTAATGATCTTGCAGTTTGTGAATTCCAGCCCTACATCAGGCTCTGTGCTAACAGTGTGGAGCCTGCTTCAGATTCTCTCTCTCCCTCTCTGTCTGTGCTCCTCCCAGGCTTACTCTCTCTGTCTCTCTCTCTCAAAAATAAATAAATTTTTTAAAAGTTTATTTGTTTGTTTATTTACTTATTTATTTATTTTGAGAGAGAGACAGCAAGAGTTGGGGGGGGTGCGGAGGGGGCAGAGAGAGAGAGAAAATCTCAAGCAGGACTCAAACCACGAAGCCATGAGATCATGACCTGAGCTGAAACCAAGTGCCAGATGCTTAACCAACTGAGCCACCCAGGCTCCCCAAAATTATTTTTTTAGAGGCTATATACAAACTTAATATCTTCCTCAAAACTGTAGAGATATTGGATATTTTAAACTTACCATAAGTTCTGTCAGTCACTAGGGAGGAGAAACAAAAGCCACTTGAATCAAGTGGTGTGATTGATTTGGTCTTCATTTTGATTTTCAAGACTGAGGATATTTTCCAGTATGGCTTGCCCAGCTGAATGCTTATTCTTATGCTCTTATTGAGTCTCATTAGGCAAAGAGCGGTTGAGGTTGGTTTCTCAAAAGGAGCAGTATTAATTTTAAGTGATTTTTTGTTTTTAACAACAAAGGTGGGATAGTAAACACGTTACGTTTTTGTGCTTCATTGTGAAATAAAGTCTGGCGAGAGGAATCAGATCTGTCCTTTGGCCAACTATCATGGGAGGAATGACGACATGAGGTATAGTTTAAAAAGCGAGAGGGCAGAGTGACTGCTTCTCTTTCTCTCTGCCTGGAAGATAGACACCTGGCTAGTGAGCTCACCAAGGCCAGCTGTGAGGCAGAAGGCTGAGTGACTAAGATGGGCTCCTCCTTCCTGGCCAGTAGAGTTCATTTCTTCATGGCTGATCAAGCTCTGGGCTCTTAGTCAGAGTCAACGTGCATTAGAATTTGAAGTGAGAGATGGCAGGCACCTTTGCTAATGTCCAGAATTACCATGGTTTGTGTAGAGTAAAACTTTTCTCAAGTCTGTCTTTTCTGAGTATTGGTTTCTTTATGTCAATTTGCTGTATATCTGGGTCAGTCACAAGAGAGCGTTGTTCTGGGAGCCATAGTGGTTTTAGGTTCCACCGACACATAGGATATGCCTGATTATTTATAGGTCCCTTGTACCAAGTGTTCACTGTGTGCCGGGCTTTATAGGTGTCATTTCATTCCCGTAAGCAGCCTTTGAAACAGGTACTTTTTTTCTTTCCATTTTAAAGGTAAGGAAGCTGAGGCCCAGGCGTTGACTTCTTTGTCAAGGTCACACAAATGGCAGCAAGCAGAGCTCTGACTGGTCCCAGGCAGGCTGACTCCCAGACCTGCATCTGAACCCTGATGTGAGGTACCTGAGGTGTTTCTGCACCCAGGATTCTTGTGGACAACTCCTTCCCAACAAAAGTGGGGAAGATACCTTTGATTTTTAGATGAAGTAATTTCATCATTCCACCTTCCTCCATTTTTACCACTCAATAATCTCAAAGAAGTCAGAATTTCAGAAAGGAAACAAAGTAAAACCAACCTACCATGTACCTCCCAGGTTACACAAGGCATACACTGGGCATCAGTGTTTCTGTTCCTTACCTCATGCCACTGGCCTTGATGTTTAGAGGGAAAAGTCCACTTTGGTCAGGTCACAAGAGCATCCCTCTTGTGTAATTCCACTGTCAGGGATTTGCCATGAAGTCAGCACATCATAAATGAATTTGACTCTAAATGTGAAGATACGTTTTTGTTTTTTTTTTTCCTGCTGTGGAGTACCGCCTCTCAAACTTTGATGTGCCTCCTGTGAATCTCCAGGGATATTGTTCAAGTGCAGGTCTGGAGGTGGGCCTGGGACTCTGCGTTTCTTTCTCTTTTTTTTTAATGTTTATTTATTTTTGAGAGGGAGAGAGAGACAGAGCATGAGCCGGGGAGGGGCAGAGAGACAGGGAGACACAGAATCTGAAGCAGGCTCCAGGCCCTGAGCCGTCAGCACAGAATCTGACGCGGGGCTCAAACTCACAAACCACGAGATCATGACCTGAGCTGAAGTCGGACGCTTAACTGCTTAAGCCGACCGAGCTACCCAGGCGCCCGGAGACTGCATTTCTAACACATTCCTAGATGGTATCGATGCTGCTGGTCCATAGATCACACTTAGAGCAGCAAGGGTTAGAGGACCTGACTAATTCTTGTCCCACTCCGTGCCTGACAGTCACCTGCATTCCTGGGGATTGCCCCTTCGCTGCCAGGGAGAGTTTTGAGAACTGGAAAAGATGAGAAGGAACATGCTTGTGGTTGGAGGGCCTGTGCTCTATGCTGACCTGGCTGTCAGTGAGTGCTGTAGTGTCAGGGGCACATTTGTAGATTTTTCTGGTACTAAATGATTTGCAAGGCCCGAACTTACTCTCAATTATCTGATCAGATGAAGTGGGTGAGAAAGCTCCTCTTAAGGATGAAGAACCCTCACTTTTGGGAATAGTCCATTATCAGCCAGTGGTGGAGCTGAAGTGTTCAAGAGGGGTTTTTTTACTTCCACTGAGGACAGTCCCTGAGCTAATGAACTTACTTTCCAGAAAAGGAAAATGGGTCAAGCTATTAAGAAGAATGAGACACGGGTGTGCTTGAGGGTTTTTAAGTAAGAGAAGATGGCATTCTCCTTGGGTTCAAGTTCACTCTGGTCTACAGTGCCTGGACCACCTGCCTGGATGACTTTAAGGAACATTCCAGGTTCTTAACAAGCAGAATCAGAGCAAGAAATTCCTTGGATAACTTTGTGCTGCATCTTTGAAGCTGCTCCCACCCCCACCCTGTCGTGTTTGTTTTTTTAAAGGAAATTGCTAAAGCCATGGTAATGACAGTGGTAATTTGCCATTCTCTTGGCAAAAATGACAGAATTTCCCCACATCCATTCCCCATTAGTATTGGGTGGGAGGAGTGGGGGTGAGAAGCAGGATCATTATAGGATATCATTTTAAAGGACAGGCATTTTCTCATAACAAACACAATAACCATGTGTGTTTGCAACTGAGAAAAGACACCACACTATTAAAAACAAACAGGGGCGCCTGGGTAGTTCCATCGGCTAAGTGTCCCCTAGACTCTTGATTTCAGCTCAGGTCACGATCTCAGGGTTCATGAGACTGAACTCTGCTCAGGCTCTGTGCTGGCAGCCCAGAGCCTGCTTAGGATTCCCTCTCTCTCTCTCTCTCTCTCTCTCTCTCTCTCTCTGCCCCTCCCCCACTTGTGCTATAAACAAACAAACAAACCAACAAAAACCAATGGAGCTTTTCCTGTACCAGTAGGGAGTTTATGTAGTAGAAATGAAACAAAGGAAGTACATGATTAATCTTTAATAAAGACAGTTAAAATGATATTTTTCATAAAGTCTGCCAAAGTTCTGACAGCTGTAGATGCTGTTAAATGAAATAATTTAGGTCTCAAAGATGAAGTAAATGCCTGGTTAATATTTTTTCTAAGTGGACCATCTTGATAGAGCTGTAGGTAAACTTTTTAGAGTACCATCAGTCCAAATCAAGTTCATTTGCAAGAATTACCATGGGATGACTACTTGAAACTTGGATATGAATCTTAATACGTTTGAAAGGTGAACATAATGTTTTTAGCAAATAACTGGCCTTTGGGATCTGCAGCCAGACCAGGAAAAAGAATAGAGCATGCAAGCATGCACTCATTTCACTCCCTCACTCCCTCATTCATTTGCAAACACTCACTGAACACGTATTCTTTGTAAGGTTTTTTCCTAGGAGCTCCACTTGGTGGGGAGGTAGAAGGTGCGAGGTTCAACTGGACACGGAGCTTGCCTTCCAGATACCTGCGATTTAACTGAGAAAATAGGGGGCACCTGGGTGGCTCAGTCAGTTAAGTGTCCCAACTCTTGGTTTCAGTTCAGGTCATGATCTCATAGTCTGTGAGTTCAAGCCCCACATCAGGCTCCAGGCTGACAGCACAGGGCCTGCTTGGGATTCTCTCTCTTCCCCCTTCTTTCTCTCTTTCTCTCTCTCTCTCTCTCTCTCTCTCTCTCTCTCTCTCTCAAAATAAATAAATACACTTAAAAAGCAACTGAGAAAATAAGGCATGCCATGGGAGTTTGGAAAAAGAAGTCACCTCCTGCTGGAAAGGAAACCAAGGAAGTGTTTCTGGAAGAAAGAGCTTTTAACGTGGTCCTGATTTCTTTGGGGCAAAAATAGGAGTAATGTGCAAGAGGTAGAGGAGTGTATTTAAATCTTATAATGAAATGTTTTCTCGTGGAGTTTGGATAATTTGTGAGCATCATTGACAGTCTAACTGGATCATTAATGAGTTTTTCCAAAGGCTCAGCACAGTAGTATTTCTCTGAGCCCTATACCATTTTGACAAACCTTACTTAAATCCACGAAAGATTGCCTGATCTTTTTTCTTGAAAATTCTGATAACCACCCTTTCATTTTAAGATGTCAGGCCAACCGATACGCCTAAGTACAAATTGTTCTTGATCCTAGGTGTGTTGAATTTACTTTGAAAACTGACTCAAGAATGAATAGCTGAATACAGAATATTTAATGAATAAGTAGAAAGAGAATTTGTACTCTTTCTCAAAGCTCTTTCTTTGGAACACTTAGTGATTTTTAATGGACGGTATAGTTAGTATAGTTTCATTCACTGAATTCTAAATACAGTTAAGTTGTCCTTCAATTTTTGGGGGCAGCTTTCCTTAGAATGAGTTGCCAAAGATCTCAAAACTTGCTGGCTAAGAGAAGTCACTTATTACAATGTCACTTCTGGTATTTCGTGAGTATGGGTTTAATTCTAGGTCATTTTATGGTTGTAGACATGAGTACAAAAACACATTGTGCTGCCCCATTTTTCAGCTGCTGAATTGTCATTGTTCACACGTAGAGCCATGATTGAAGCCATTTGGGTCCAGGTCCCCTGGGATCTTGCCTTATATGGTACAGAGGACCACAAACATTGGTGAATTCTGTCCACATTCATCAGGTGCCCTTTGGTCTAGGGTGAGGGGCTGGGGCACACAGCCAGACGCCGTTAATGCAAAGGGTGGGATTCGGAAACCCTTGTGGAGGGTGGAAAATGCATATAATGAACACTGCCCTTAGGAAAAAAAAGAAAAGGAAACTACCTTTGAGAATCTCTATCAGCCCATGAAGTAATACTGGAGCACTTCTCTACCTGATCTGTGCATGTTTTCCTGCAGGACTAGACTAGATTGGTGTCTCCTACAGTGAACCCCGTGGGGAAGTAAGTTGGTTCCGTGTAGAAGGAGCCTTCGTTAGAATCACACCTGGGGACAGGGGGGTGAGGTGCTTGCACCTGCAGAGGCAGAGGCGTTTGTGGGAACCCGGGTGGAGGGAAAGGTCTCCGCGCCTTGCCTCCCGGCTCACATCCATTCTGGGACACATCTGCCTGTTGAGAACAATTGGGCCGTTTTAAGTGGTAAACAGGCCTGTCCTTCAGTCAGATTTCTTTGAGATAAACGTGTGAGATGATAGCTTCACTATGCAAAGATGGCTCTAAAGAGCTCTCAAAAAACTTCTCTGCTGGGCTGGGAGTTGTCAGATATATATGCAAATTATGTGAATGCCCAGCTAAATCAATAGGTCTTGGTTTTCACCTCTCACCCGGAATTTATTAATGGAGGTGCTTTAGAAAAGGAGGCTCTGTGGTTCCCATTTGCTCTGGGTCTGGAATGATGGGTGGATTTAAATTTTTTTTTTTAATTTATTTTTAAGAGAGAGACAGAGTGTGAGCAGGGGAGGAGCAGAGAAAGAGGGAGACACAGAATCTGAAGCAGGCTCCAGGCTCTGAGCTGTCAGCACAGAGACCGACGCAGGGCTCAAACTCACAAACTGTGAGATCATGACCTGAGCCAAAGTTGGATGCTTAACCACTGAGCCACCCAGGCGCCCTGATGGGTGGATTTGAAGAGGGAAACAAGTGGTGAGATGGGTCTCCCAGGCAGGCGGACTGGTTCTGGAAGAGCCAGAACCCAGAAAAGCAAACCAGGGATGGTGTGGGGTGACCAGAGCACGAGGTCAGAGGGAAGCAGGGAGAAGAGGCATGAGAAGCACAAGGGCCTGGATCAGGAGGCTTCCAACAGCCGGGCTAAGAACTTCGAATTTACCCTGAGGTCGGTGGGGAACCGTTGCAATAGTTTTGTTTTATTTTGTTTTGTTTTGTTTTGGAGGAGCAACCCTTAGAGTCGTGCTGAGTTTTCAAAGTGTAAGAGGCGAAGGAAAAGAAAACTAAGAAAAAAGAAAAAAAAAAAAAAACCTAAGAGGGAGAAAAAATGGAGGCTGTCAGTTATGGAGGGAGCCGGATGGTAACTGAAGTAGGCTGAGATGGATGGGAGATGTGTCTGATGGGAGGAAATAGTGGATTTTAACATTTAGCTGAAAAGGGAGAGCATGAGGGTAGAGGAAGAATCGAGATACGAGTGCAGTTTTGACTCTGAGTGACCCGGAGGGGTAACTGGAGGAGGGGGGGAGTGGGGACGAGGAAGGGCTGTGTCTTCGTAGGGTTTCCCAGAAACAGATCCTGAGAGGATCAAGGAAGTGTTCCCAGGAAGCCTCGGTTAGAAGTGGGGACGCGGGACGGGGAAGGGAAGGAAGCCTGCAAGAGTACGATGTCAACCTTGGCCTGATTGGGCAGGAAGCAGCGAGTGTACCTTGAGGCTGGGGAAGCGGCTTCCGTACTCCTGCACCGAGGAGCCCTTTGCCGCGAGCCACCCTAGACACTTCCAGATCCAGGGCACATCCCGGAGAGGCAGTCACGATAGCCGAGGAAGACCTGGAACGTGCAGATCCTGGGGGGATGCACAGAACCAAGAGGGGCTTTGGGGGGTGTCCGGGTGCGTAGGGCAGCGTCCACCGCAGATGGATGCCATGTGAATGGCATCAGTTAGGTCGCGTCGTGCTTGCGGGCAGTTGCCGGTGGCAGGATGTCCACTGGCAGGTGTGTGCCGGGCGGTCAGGAGCCAGGAGAGAAGTCTGAGCTGAGTGAGGTCATGGGAGGCTGTGTGAGGCCGCGGGAAGCCCATGAGGACGGGCCCACTGCTGCGTCGCTGACTGAGCCCAGCCCGTCGTGGTCCCCATTCCCTACACCAGATGCCTCCGGTAATTCTTAGAAAAGACGCAGTGGCTTGCCGAAAGCCGCGCTAAGTGAGCTGCTCTGTTCCAAATTGACCATATGCTTGGAGTCTGAGAAGTTTTTCCTCTCAGACCGCATCAGCAAGCTGTACTCCCAAGTACTTACGAGCAGCCCAGATTGCTGGATGAGTCAGCTCTGGCCGCCCAGTGTCATGTGATGCAGTGAGAGATGATACTTTTGGCTTTTTGCTGTTTTATTTCCAGGAAAGCAAATATCAGAAAGTGCCCAGCCTTTACCCCTTACTCCTTTTTGGGGGCTGGGAATCTGAAATCCTGAAGACTGACTTTTTTTTTCCCCCCTAAGATAGGGCTAGCAAACTGAGATGCCTCCAGGGGCCAGGATCTTGGGTTGGGGCTCCTGGGTATCAGAGAACCACTGCCTCACTCTGCCCTGTTGTTGCCAGGTGTCACCAGATCTTGTCCGTTTTCTTGAGAAAAGCCAGAAATCTGGATTTTTACATGAAAACTTCCCTTTTTTCAAGATTGCCTCACTTTTCCAAAATACAGGCATACCTTGCTTTATTGCGCTTCTCAGATACTACATGTTTTACAGATTGAAGGTTTGTGGCACTCCTGTGTCACGCAAGTCTGTCGGTGCCATTTTCCCCAACAGCTGCTCGCGTCATGGCTCTGTGTCACAGTTCGGTATTTCTTGCAATATTTCACACTTTTTCATTATCACTATATTTGTTATCATAGACTATGGTCAGTGATCTTCGACGTTACTGTTGTGATTATTTCGGGACACCACAAAACACACTCATGTAATAAGACAGTGAACTTAATAGATCAAGGTGTGAACTGGCTGCCCCACCAACCAGCCATTCCCCCATCTCTGTCCCTCTCTTGGAGCCCCCCTACTCCTGGAGACACAGCAGTATTGAAATCAGGCCAGTTAATAACTCTGCAATGGCCTCTAAGTGTTCATGTGAAAGGAAGGGTCACACATCTCTCACTTTTAATCAAAAACTAGAAATGAGGAAGCCGAGGAAGCCATGTTGAAAGCCAACATAGACTGAAAACTAGACCTAACTAACACACAGTGAGCCAAGCTGTGAATGCGAAGGAAAGTTCTTGAAGGAAATTAGAAGTGCTGCTCCAGGGACCACATGAATGATAAGAAAGAGAAACAGCTTCATTGCTGCTAAGGAGAAAGTTTCAGTGGTTTGGAGAGAAGAGCAAACCACCCACAACATTCCCCCGAGGCAAAGTCTAATCCAGAGCAAGGTCCTAGCTCTCTTCCATTCTATGAGGGATGAGAGGTGAGGAAGCTGCAGGGGAAAAGTTTGAAGCCAGCAGAGATTGGTTCATGAGGTTTAAGGAAAGAAGCCTCCTCCTTAGCAGAAGGCGGCAAGATGAAGCAGCAGGTGCTGATGGAGAAGCTGATGGGTCAGCACGTGACCCAGAAGATGTGGCTGAGACAGTGAATGAAGGTGACTACAATAAACAGATTTTCAGTGGAGACAAAGCAACCTTCTATTAGAAGAAGATGCCAACTGGGACTTTCATAGCTGGAAAGAAGTCATTGCCGGGCATCCAAGCTCCAAAGGACAGACTGACTCTCTTGTTAGGAGCTAATATAGCCAGTGACCTTAGGTTGAGGCCAATGCTCATGGAAAATTCTGAATATCCTAGGTCCCTTAAGAACTATGCTAAATCTACTCTGCCTGTGCTCTGTACATGGAACACCAAAGCCTGGATGATAGCTCATCTGTTTTCAACATGGTTTACCAAATATTTTAAGCCCACTACTGAGACCCATTGCTGAGAATAAAAGATTCCTTTCAAAATATTACTGCTCATTGACAATGCACCTGGTCATTCAAGACCTCCGATGGAGACGTACAATGAGATTAATGTTGTGTCTGTGCCTGCTAACAACATCCATTCTGCAGCCCGTGGATCAAGAAGGAATTTCGACTTTTGTGTTTTATTATGTAACAAATACATTTTGTAAGGCTCTAGCTGCCATAGATAGTGATTCCCCTGATGGATCTGGGCAAAACCAATGGAAAACATTCTGGAAAGGATTCACCATTCTAGATGCCTTTAAGAGCATTCGTGATTCATGGAAACAGATCAGAATATCAATTAACAGGAATTTGGAAGAAGTTGATTCTAGTACTCATGGATGACTTTGAGAGGTTCAAGACTTCAGTGGGGGAAGTCACTGCAGATGTGATGGAAACAGCAAGAGAACTAGAATTAGAAGTGGAGTTTAAAACGGTGACTGAATGGCTGCAATCTCATGATAAAACTAACGGATGGGAACTTGCTTCTTATGGATGAGCAAAGAACGTGGTTTTTTGAGATGGAAACTTCTCCTGGTGTAGATGCTGGGAAGAGTGTTGAAATAACAACAAAGGACTTGGAATACCACATAAACTTAGTTGATAAAGCAGCAGCAGGGTTTGAGGGGATTGACTCTGATTTGAAAGAAGTTCTGTGGGTAAGATACTATCAAACAGCATCAGCACATGCTACAGAGAAATCATTTGTGAAAGAACAAGTCAATGGATGTGATAAATGTCATTGTTATCTTATTTTAAGAAATTGACACTGTCACCGTAACTTTCAGCAACCCCCCCCCCCCCCCCCACCCTGGTCAGTCAGCAACCATCAACATGGAGGCAAGACATTCCACCAGCAAAAAGATTAGGACTAACTGAAAGATTAGGACCATCAGATGAGGGTCAGCATTGTCTAGCAATAAGTATTTTTAATTAAGGTATTTTGTGTTTTTAGACGTACTGAACTACAGTATAGTGTCAGCATAACTTTGCTATGCAAAAAATTCATTTGACTTGCTTTATTGCACGAGTTACTTTATTGCAGTGGTCTGAAACCAAATCTGCAGTATCTCCAAGGTATGCCTATAACGTTGTGCAGCCCTCACCCACCCCACTGGCTGCCATCTTACAATCTTTCAGATTTCTGTATGATGCTTCTTTCAGTGGAGTTAATCATTCACCCTTTGAGCTGCCTCGTCTCCCTTTCACACCCAGCAATCATCAGACTTCTCAGACCCTCTTGTTACCATTTCTGTATGTCTGCCCACCTCCTCTCCCCCTTGTTAAATCTTCTTTCATCTTTGGATTCCCATTACTTAGAGTGCCAGGTGGTGAGTAGGTGTTGCTCAATAGAATTTTCCTGAATTGAGTAGAATAAAACTATGCCCTGGAATTTTGCTACCATCATTCACTAAAAGACCATAAATTCACTGCAAAATGGATCTGTCTTCGGTTTACATATTTACCATACCAAAAGTGCATCTTGATAATGTAGCCACACAACATGGACCCCAAGTAATGGATCTCTCTCTCTCTCTCTCTCTCTCTCACACACACACACACACACACACACACACACACACACACACATCCTTTCATTGCCCAAATAAAAGTGATTTGCCACAAGGGTATATGTATGTTATTTTTTGTTCTTCTTTTTTCTTTTTAAAAATATCCAAAGGATGGCCTTCAAAGGAAAGGAAATCTTTGTGGACCTTAAGTGGAGTACAAATGTATTACATTGCCTTTTTTTTTTTATAGCCCACAAGATAACATGAGCATTTTCTTTGGCATTTGCAAAGGGCAAAATTGGGAAAGTACAAAATTATACTGGAACTAAAAAGAAAGTTCTTTTACAAATTATAATCGAAAGTGTCCTCTTTAAGTGGCCTTATGTCTCTTCATGTCTAATTTCTACCAATTACTTTGACTCTTGGGAGAATTATAGGGTTTCTAGAAAGAGGTTTCATAATTAAACGAAATACACAGGGGGTGGTAGCCTACAGGGGTGTGCCCTAGAAAATGCTCCCACACGAGGCTGAGGTTCAGCCCTGAAGCGTGCTGATTGTTAGAATCACACGTGGGGAAGAAAAGTAACGCTGGGCTTAGCAGTGATTGACATGTGTTACTGTGGTGGGGAAACCACAGCAGCTGGTTTATTCCCTGACAGCAGAAATTGAGGAAGGTGAATTCAAAGTTCTTTTCTTAAATCAGAGCAGGGAATACGAAGGTGTTTGTTTAGCATGGAGGTCGTTATTTTAGATTCAGATATAGAAAGGGCCCCCACTCTGTGCTCGCAGCTGCCCCTCATTGTTGGCGTGGTATCAGCCTTCATCAGTTTTCTCAAGTTTCCTGAGGTATTTGGAGGACTTGATTAGCTCTCCTGGGCTGCCACTGTACCCCCCAAGGAGCTGTCCGGCATCACCGAAGACTGCCTTAATTTATTCCTCCTATTTCCCATCTCACTCTGGAGTGACACCCTTCTCTGGTGTGTTGAAGTATCAGGATTCACTGTTAATTATTGTGTTTGCACTTTCCAATCTAATATGCTGGTGTAAAGCCACATTCTCTTGGGGAAAGAGAGTTTTCTTCAATCCACACCCCTAATGGCTTGCCTAGTTACTCTTATTCTCCACCTCCAAAGTGTCGGCCTTTGTCCCAGTGGAGAGAACAAGGGAGACAGACATGCACTGTTCAGTGAGAACTCATTCCTCCCGCCCGCTCCCCGTTTTATAGCTGTCCTTGATTGCCTGTGTTATTCCCCGTGTTTTATTTATTTATTTATTTATTTATTTATTTATTTATTTATTTATTTATTTTTGTCTCCTCTGAGAGAGAGAATTAGCATACTAGTGATTTCCAGTTGTTCCCCAGTAGTTTAGAATGGCGGAGAATAGCAAACCGGTACCCAAAGCACAGAAACACAAGCACTAAATTTCTTTAAAATATCCTGTTGATCTTAAAGCTTATGCAAATACTAAAGTACCATGAAATGTCTGTATTTGTTTTAAAATCAAATAAATAAGGCCCCCTTTCCCCACGGAACACACAATCTTTCAACAACAATGGAAGATTTATTCTGTGGCATTACAGGTGGGCTGTACAGATAGTTACACACTATTTTGAAGGCCTTGTGCACACAATGTAGGTAATTGAGTTGCAGATACTTTTACTGAAGTGTTAGATTTTTATATGCCTATTGCATATTAAATTTGGGAACTCAGATTGTCTTACTTTAAATATTCCTGGCAGTCTTTTTTGTCTTTTCTCTTTGTCAATCAGACTTAAATTAGTTTGTGTGTGTTTTTCAAGCTGAGAAAGACATGGGCATTACCAGTGTTGCGTCCTGGAAAAAGGACTTAATTTTACATATTTAGCTATGAATGCAGCAGCAGGTGAGAAGTAACTGTCAGGTCCATATAAATATATTATTAGTGATTTCTGTGTTCTTAGGATTTTGATATAATGACTATCTTTATATCTATATAACTGTCTCATATAATTTTTTAAGTGTTTGAACGATGGAGCCATTTTACAAAGAGATAAAAGCTATAAATATGATTTAGTGGAGTACATCATTTCATTTGCCTTCCATTCATCAACCATGAGTTGGAACTGAAAGTGGCTCCAAAGTCTTTAAAAACCAAATTAGTAACTTGTATTCATACAACACCTGTTTTTGAGAGTCTGAGAGCACTTTTGCTTCACTCCTATATGTGTTAAGTCTTATAATCTATTCTCACTATGTCCTCATGACGGCTGTTTTTGTTGTTAGTATTTGTTGAAAACATTATCGTGTGTTCAGTGGAGGTTTTAGACTTAATTCTGTTTTGTAGCTGAAAGGTACCATTTTCTTCCCTTATTCCCCACCTCCCATTTCATAGCCTAGGAAAATTAGCCTAAAGAAGGTATAAATGACTCCTTGGTATTGAAGTGTGGGGTGGGTGAGTGGGACTGTGGGGTGGGTGTGGGGCTTAATTCTATCTTGAGGCTCATGGCTCAGAAATATACCATCTTTCAGCTCAGGGGTCCTGGAGCTTACAGAAGAGTCCTCAGAGCATTCCCAGAATCCTCTGGGCTTTGCAACATTGTCAGTCCCATAGCTGGGCTCTGGGACCAGAGGCCTGGTTATCCCCAGACTAGTTTCAGGACACAGGGCTGACACTGCAAGCCATTTGGACCACCCTAGATGGCTCCATTCAGCAGACTGGCTGGGTCTTATCAGTTTCTGCACTAAAAAGTTCTGTGCAAATGGTTCTGAGGCCCTTAGTGAATTATTTTTCCTCTGTTTCCGAAAAATATAAAATAAAATAAAATAAAATAAAATAAATGTATTTATTAGGTGTCTTGTATCTTCTAAGGTAGTAGCCTTTGTTAGAATGAGATGAGCACAATCCCTGCTCTGTGGGGGGGGGGGGGGGGGTGGCATTTATAACAATACCCAACTTGTTGAAATTTTTATTTTCAAACTTTTATAGTTAAAATCCCCAAAATGGCTCTGTCAAGCAACCTGGATCTTATTAGGAACAAAAAGCCCACTTTCCTTGTGAAGAACATGTATACGTTTGCAAGTAATCGTTAATACGATCCATCATTTACGGTACCAGCCATAAGAGCCACCATCTGTTAATTGCTGTGTCTGGTCAGAGCTCTTGTTCATTGATTCAGGATATACATTATCTTTACTCCTGAAAGCCAAGACAAAGAAGCCAAGGCTCAGAGTGGTGACTTGTCCAGAGTCATACTTTTGAGAGAGTCCTGGTAGATAGTCCTGCCAGAGTCCTGGCAGAGGAGCCAGGATTCACATCAGAATCGGTCTACTACTAGCGCTGCTCCTCCTCGGGTTTTTAACCGTTAGGGTTAGGGGTAAGGTAAGATTTCTCAGCCTTCATAGTGTCTCAACTATTGACAGTTTGGGCTGCAACCATCCTGTGCATTGTAGGCTATTTAGCAGTATCCGTGGCCTCTACCCACTAGATGCCAGGAGCAATCACCCAGCACCTCTACCCCCAGCCCTGCAGTTAATGACAGAATGTCTCCAGACATTACCGATGTCCTCAGGCAAAACTACCCCCGGTTGAGAACCACCGGGTTAGTGTTAGAGCGTGAGGCAGGAAGTAGGAAGTCCACCTCTATTGTCTTCCGGACAGCTACCTTTTTCAACAGCATTTATTGCATTTACCTATATTTACATTGGAATGAAGCGGCACCTTTATTGTAGTTTGGACTTCTGTACATACCCTGGTTTATTCCCGATTCTTTAGTTTCCGTGATCTCTTTATTGGTTTTTGTGCCATGCCATGCCATTTTGATTACAATCTGTCTGTAATGTATATTAATATTTATTAAGCCACTCTTCTTCTTTTCCAGAATCTTAGTAGCTTTTGCATGTTGATTTTTCCATATCAAGTCTAAAGTTATTTTCTCCAGCTCCCAGAGAATCCTTTTGAAATTGTAATTACATTTACATAATAATTTGAGGAGAGTTTCCACCATGTGTTTTGAAGAACGTAGAGTTCACTGTTACTGTTGGAAGTAAATTTTTATTTTAGAGCTTTGTGATAATTCTGAAACTTCTATGCACTATCTAAACCAGTATGACCAAAGTGGGGAACGTGACCATGTTGAAGGAGTACTGAGGCTTCTGTGTATATTTATTTATGTTGAAAAATTAGGAGAGAAATGATGTGTTACTAATATTGAACATTCGGGTTGGAGGTGGTACCCTGACGGGGTACTGATGTCAGAGACCACCTGTCTGCATGAAGCAGGAGGGGTCCTGAGGAAGGCCGGGTTAAGAAGACGACTTCATTTGAAAACTCAGTGAAGTGGTTTTGTGGATTATTTTTTGTGGATTATTTTAACTAATTAGCCCTCATGAAATGTACACATGGCTTAAAAAATTCCTATAACACGATCGCAGATTGAGGAAAATACCAGGAACGTAAATGTAAAATACTTCTCTCTCTCCTTCTCTCTGTCTTTGTCTCTCCTTTGTCCCTATCTGTCTCTCTCTCTTTCTGACATACACACACTCACACCCACACACAGAGAAATGGCCACACTGACCCATCTCTCACTGTTTGTAAGAGCTTTCTTAGTGAGATTAAAAAAAAAAAAATCAATGCCCACCTATTCAGATCTGAGAGAAGATAGCCAAAGAAATTTGGAATCATCAAGAAGGCATTTTGAAATATAGGTTTACTTCCACTATTGTTAACAGTGAATCTCATTTCAAGTGTATATTAAGTCTTGAAATATCAGCTATTCATAATATGAACTTACTGTGATTATAATTTTAAAATATTGTTCATTTCATTTGCTTCTCATCTCTTAAAACTTGTTTTGTAGGTATTGGTTTATAACATATGTAAGATGCTGGTATGGTAGTAGGCAGGAGTTTTGACTGACCTAGTTACGTGATCCAAAAATTTGGAGACCACTGGCTCATGGAACTTCTGGGCCACTCGGATGGTTCCCAAAGCAGTTAGAGTTTTGCTACTCAAAGTGTAGTCCCAGTACCAGCAGTATTGACATCACCTGGGAGCTCCTTGGAAATGCATGTTCCCAGGCCCCATCCAGACCTGCTAAATGGGAATCTTCATTTTTTTAAATGTTTTAATTTATTTTTGAGAGAGAGAGAGAGATTGGGGGAGCTGCAGAGAGAGATGGAGACACAGAATCCGAATTGGGCTCCAAGCTCTGAGCTGTCAGCACAGAACCCAACGCGGGGTTCCAACTCACAAGATCGTGACCTGAACCGAAGTCGGACGCTCAACCCATTGAGTCACCCAGGCGCCCCTGGAAGTCTTCATTTTAACAGGATCCCAGGGGGAGCTGTTTTCACATTAAAGTTTGAGAACAGAGTTAAGCTGTGCTTTCCTATTAGGTAGCTACTAGCCACATGTAGTGATGTAAATGTAAATTCATTAAAGTTAAATAAAATTAAAAACTCAGTTCCTTGGGTGCACTAGCCACATTTTAGGGGCTTGGTTGTGATATGTGGCTAGTGGCTACTATATTGGACAGTGCAGATATAGGACATTTCCATCATCTAATTCAGTTTGAGGGTGTAGATGGGAAGAAAAGAAGGAAACAATAAACAGACTTTAACATGGAAAATGTGCATTACATGTAGACAAGAAGAGACTTCTTGTCACTCAACTGGACATGGCCCATGAGAGGGTCATGGAGAGCATTCAGATATTACTGTTAGTTTGATTTGCAGCTAATGTGACTTTTCTGAACTAGTAATATCAGGCAGACTTGTTTTTATTCAGTGTTACATTTGTGATAAAATATTATTTGTGCATTAATACTGATATTAGTCCTTTCCACAACTTTCAGTGTAAATGAGGAGCCTTACTAAGGACCCCAGAGAAAGCAGGACGCTGCCCCAAATCCCATTCCTTGTGGTTCTTTTCTTTTCTGTAGCCCAGCCTGGCGGGGATTGAAATTCTTTCACAGCTACATTATACAGGGACCAATGGGGTAAAGGCTGTTTGTTTTCCTGTTGCTTTCAAGATTAATGGTGAACTCCTTGGGTTGCGCAGTCACCGATGGTTTATCTACCAGAGAGCTGGCTCTGACTGTAAACAGTGAGACGGGATGTGGCAAGATTTCTTAGAATAAACAGCAGTACTGAATAGTGAGATGCCCACAGTGACTTGCACGCACTTGGCAGTGCACAGCTCCCTTGGAGAGCTTGTGGTTAGGGTATCATTTGCACGCCCCCCCCCATCATTTCCGGAATGTTCCTGGTGATACCAAACCCTTATCGACAGAAGTGGTGAATGTCTGTTGGTGAAAGAGGAAGATGAAATTAGAAGAAAAAGCAGTGACCCATCTATGAGTTCATTCTTCTCTTTCTTTCTACTTCCTGTTTCAGAACTCCCCTGATAGATTACATAGGTAGGTACTTTATTTAAAGATTTGCTAGGATTTGTTTACTTCCCCCGCCCCAAGCATTTCTTAAGCTTCACTATTAGGGGAAATTTTGACTCCAATAGCTTTGTATTTTATTTTGGTAGATTTGATTTATTTTGCAAGGGGGAGGAGTCATAAAATAATCAGATATCTTTTCCCCCATTGTTCTGTGAGCATCTCTGGGAAGCAGCATCTGTTCCCCTCCTCTTCACCCCAACTACCACCGGTTGCAGAGATCAGGGAATACCTAAAATCTCTCTCCCACCCATCCACTCTCTCTGCAAAATCTTAGCTCAGTTCATTACTGCTCTTCTAAAATATTCTTCCCTTCTTTGTCCATCACACACAATGCCACCTGCTTAATCTTCTTAAAGTCTGTATTTTACTATCTTCTCTTATCTAAGACCATCCATGACTTGCCTTTCCCTCGAAATGAAGTCTAGCCCCCTCCTGCAGCAACACACCCCATCCTTTCTTTCCAACCACGGTTCTCGCTTTTCTGCTGCCTACTGCAGACATGGCTCGAGTCCTTCCTAACAGCAGATTCATTCACCTGTTTGCTGGGGTCCTGTTTACTGGGCCCGCTGATTCCAATAGGCAGCCCTCACCTTCAAGCACCTTTTACCAAACTGACCTATTTATTATTTCTAGCATGTAACTCATGCTTTTTTCCATCAATATCGTTACTAATTTCTGTTCTCAGTGCCTGGAATATCCTTTCATCCATTGTTCCACGACTAATTTCATACAGCTTCAGACTCCCCTGACAGAGTTATTATTTACTTATTTATTTAACGTTTATTTATTTATTTTGAGAGATAGAGAGCGTAAGCAGGGGAGAGGCAAAGAGAGAGGGGGAGACAGAGAGTCTGAAGCAGGCTCTGTGCCGTCAGCAAAGAACCTGATGCAGGGCTTGAACTCACTAACTGTGAGATCATGACCTGAGCTGAAATCAAGAGTTGGATGCTCAGCTGGCTGAGGCACCCAGGCATCCCATGACTTCTTGCTTTTTAAAAAATTTCTTATTTCCTGATCCCTGACTCTGAAAGTAACTGAACTCCCATAGCACTTACGTTGTTATGTGGTTTGCATATAGTAAACAGCAGTATTGGGTAGTTAGATGCCCATAGACTGTAGGTTTCTTGAAGCAGGATCTAATTTAGTGCCTTACATGGGGTCTGTGGTCAAGAAGGTGATGAACAGATAAATGAATAATACATAGATCTTTTTATTGTCTTTAGTTTTACATTAGCTAATGAAACTAGAAAAAGCCTTTTTTTTTTTTCTTTCCTTGACAAATCTTCAGATCTGTAGTTCATTTCCCTCTCTACCACTACTTAAAAAAAAAAAAAAAGTCATTCTGATTATTCTACTTGAACTTGGTATTGCCTTGGGGGAAATATCTTAAAAATCCTTCCTGTTTCCCAGACATAGAGAATTTGTTTCTGTCAACTGACATTTAGTAATTTTTTTCTAGTTGGAGAAGTGCCTAGTAGTCTAAATTTGAGTTTATCACCATTTCGTTCTGATTATTCCTAAATGAAGCAAAAATAGTTCTAGTGATGAACTGCACATTCTCTCTCCTTGCTTTCCATAACTCAAGTTCAGTCTGTGCTTAATGTCCTGGGAAAAGGAGATATTGTTTAAACGCATGGTCTTTGAAGTTATCTAAGGGATTTAAGAGTTGAAGTGAGATATGTTACGTGTTTATTATTGAAAAGTAGTGTGTATGGGGGTTCCTGGGTGGCTTGGTAGTTGAGCATCCAACTCTTGATCTTAGCTCAGGTCTTGATCTCAGGGTCATAAGTTCAAGCCCCATGTTGGACTCTGTGCTGGGGTTGAAGCCTACTTAAAAAAATAATAATAAAAAAGTAAAAGTAGTGTGTATGGTAGTTTTTATTCACATGTTTATTTTTATAACAGTTTTTTGACTGTTTCAGATCTGCTCATGAAACCAAATGGGTATTTAATTAACTGCTTGGCACTTTGTCAGTATAATTTGAAGACTAGCCCTTTTGCCTACATTAATTTTGAGTATTTAAAGTACTCATAGACATGGTCTTTTTCTTTACTTGCAAACATGTTTATTTAATGGCTTAGCAAAAGGTTATGTCCCAGCCACTGTGGAGCTAACAGGGGCTGTGTGAATGCACTGACCAAGATCATGATGGTTTAGCCAGAATCATGGAAGGGAAGAATCTGTTAAGTCATTACAAGGAATGAAGTATCTGAATTGAGTATATGGGTTGGTTATTCTGATTATGATATAGTTAGATAATCTGCTCACTCTTATCTCTTCCGTGGCATCCAGCTTTCTGTGACTCAAATGGGAAGTTTGTCTATGTAACTGAGAGGCCAGAGGCTGGTGGCCAAGAGGTCAAATTCAATCCCAAGATGTTGGCCAGCATAACATTAAAAAATATTGACAGTTATGGCTGATATAAAAACACGATTTAATGACTTCTTTAAAAAAAACAAAACTAGAAGTTTTGGCAGCCCTGGTCTGGAATCTCTAGTGATGGCTGGGATGTAAACTGCCCAGGTTACCATGGTTTCCACTATTCCCACTGTCTCCCCAATACCGTAGTGACACAGCACTTGCCTATTTAATGTCACTCCAGCACTGTGACTTCTCTCATGGGAGAGACAAGTTTTCTGCAACCACATTGCCCTCAGAAATGGCATTGTGAGAGGCGCCTGGGTTGGCTCAGTCAGTTAAGTGTCTGACTCTTGATTTCGGCTCAGATCATGATCTCCTGATTTGTGAGTTCAAAGTCCTGCATCGGGCTCTGCACTGACAGTGAGGATCCTGCTTGGAATCCTCTCTCTCCCTCTCTCTCTGCCCCTGCCCCGCCCACTCTCTCTGTCTCTCAAAAATAAATAAATGAACTTAAGAAAAATTTATTTTTAAAGAAGAAAAAAAAAAAAAAAGAAATGTCATTGTGAGAGGACATCCAGTAGAATTCTGTGTCTGAATGAAAAGCAGAGAGAGCCTTGGTGGACATAAAGACCATTCCTATATCTTTTATATGAGAACAAAGTGTCTAGATTATGTGTTTTTGGTCAAAAATATCCTCTTCCACTCATTACCTGTGGGCCTTTAAGTTTGTATCCCTGATTTGACCTTCTGATCCCCTGGCTGCCTGGGGAGTGACTGCACAACCCTGGGCAGATGTGATCGTTGTAACAAGCACAGCTCTGATCTGCGCAGTTTTTATTATAGTTGATGTTTGCATGTCATGAGGTCAACACGACTCAGAGTAGGTGGTCTTTTCTTACGGTCCTAAACAACTCTGACATCTGTGGCCAGTTGTGCTGACGTCTGAGGTACTTCAGCAGAGGGGCTCTTTGCTCCCCTGCCCTACAATTAGGAAAGGTTTGCGCACAAGTGCTCAGCATCTAAGTCTGCTTTTATGTGTTTGTTGTGCAAGCGTTTATTTAAAATTTTCTACTCACTTTTGGCCCACATCCCATTTATAAGGTGTCAAACAAGTGAGGGCTGTTTGGGATGATGAGAAAGTTCTGGAAATGGATAGTGGTGATGGTTGCCTGACATTGTGAATGTACTTGATGACACTGAAAGTACACATAGAAATAGTTACAGTGGTAAATGTTATGTATACATTAGCCACAATTAAAAAAAGAAGAAGTGAGGGGGGCAAGAAGCTGGATATACTTTTTGAGTTTTTCTGACCAAAAGAGGCATAGAGAAAAGTCCTCATTCTTATTTTACATTTCCTTAATCTCTGGTCTTTTTTTTTTTTTTGGAAGGTTTGTTTTTCTCCGGAGTCTACATTATTGGTCTCTGCAAGTCATTCATTCTGTGTTTTCTCTTTCCACGGGCTTGTTCAGTTATTGCCCAGGGAAGATCTCTACGAGAGTGGCAGATACAACATACCCAGCCTGGGTGGTGGTTCTTCACTCTGACTATACATTAGAATCACCTGGGAGTTTCCAGAGTCTCCTTGCCCAAGTCATACCCAAAACCAGTTAATCCGAATTTGTGAGAGCTCCCCAAGTGCTTCCAGTGTTGAATGCAGCCAGGGCTGAAGTTGCCTGTGCTGTAGGAAACCCCGTCTGATTAAAAGAGCCCATTCCAGTGCCTGAAGTCAGGGCACGTCAAAGGCCATTTTCCTTTTCTTCTCCATACCCAGTTGTTTCAGACATTGCCTTCATATGATTTGAAGGACCTCCGATATGAGAAGTAGGGTCAGGCAGCGGTGTAGGTTTAGTTTAGAGATGCTGACCCAGGGAATCAATATTAAAGAGTCAAAACAGGAAACACAAATACCCAAAAGTATAGAATGGCTTTTTTTCTCTTTATAAAAATAAATTTTATTTTAGAATCATTTTATATTTAACAGAAAAATTGTAAAGAAATCACAAATAATTCCCTTATACCCTTCATCAAGTTTCCCTAAGTGTTACTATCTTACATTACCATGGTGCATGTGTCAAAGCTAAGAAATTGACGCTGGTACATTACTGTTAACTAAAATGTGGATTTTATTTGGATTTCATCAGTTTTTCTATTCATGTTCTCTTTTAGTTATGGGACCCAGCCAGGGTACCACAATACATTTAGTTGTCATGTTATGATGGCTTTTTAAAACTTTGCTGGGCTGTGAAGTCTTAGCTACTTCTCCAGTGTCCTGAGCAGTCAAGGACCGCCATGTGTACCTGCCTTGTTACCACTACGTTGCTACACTAAGAATTTGAATGCATTTTTTCTTATGTATTCTTGGCTTTTAGGGCATCACATCTCTGCCCAGTAGTATCCCTTTTATCCCTCTTCCTTTCAGAAAATCCCTTTGGAATGGAAATAACCCCCCCACCAACTCTCCAATGCTGCATACAAGTGGGGGCCTCAAGATGTGACAGGGTTAGAGGTTTTTTCAGTTAATTTTTCCCCAGGAAGTTTTTGAGAAATGACCGAACAGCATGAAGATGTTTTTATTTTTTCAAGGGACCAAACTTTTCAGGACCCAAGTCAATGGATTAATTTGATAATCAATGCATTTTAATCACATATCAAATGTAAACAGATTTCTTTGCACTTTTTCCGTAGGATGGATTAAATCCTATTTCCCTTTGGGGACTTCAAGACTACTGGTAAATTGAAGAGAAGATTGTGAGTTTGTTAATTGAAGCAGATGACAGGGTGGTCCATACCTTGCTCCTTGACATGCTTCCCTGGTTTGACTTTCAGGACAGACAGCATAGTCTCTTGGTTTTCTTCCTTCCTCCCTGGTTTCTCCTTCTTCTCCTTTGGGCTTTCTTCTCTTTTCTCCCAATGTCTTCAATGATGGAGGGTCCCAAGATTTAGTCTTTGACTGTTCTTTCTCTATGTTAATTGAAATCTCAGCTGGTCTTATGCTTTAAATACCATCTGAAAGCTGATGACTCTCATATTTATATCTCCAGCCCCTCTCCTGAAATCCAGACTGGAATATGTATTAAACTGTCGACCAGACATCTCTACTTAGATGTCTGCTGCATAAGGCAAATTCAGAACATCTGAAACTGAATTATTGACCTTCCCCCAAACCTGTGCCACCCACAACCTTCCCCATGACAGCTGTAGCAATTTCTCCCGTCTCCCAGTTACTGGGACAAAAATTCTCAGTCATCCTCATCTGCTTTCTTCCCTCTACACTCCACAAGAAAGTCCTGAAAGTTCCACCTTAGAAAATATATTCAGAATCCAGCCTTTGTGACTGTTGCTATACTGCTAACAGCCCACGTTGAGCCACCATCATCTCCCCACTGGGCCACTGAGTTAGTCTCTCTTAGCTGCCTCCTATCAATTGGATCATGTTACTTCTCTGTTCAACACTCTCCAAGGGCTTCCCCTCTTTCTGTGTAAAAACTACTGTCTTCACTGTGGCCTCTACGGTCTACATTACCTCACTCCCCATTGGCTCTCTGGCTTGTCTTCTTTCTCTTCCTCCTCTGCCCTTCATTCACTGGCCTCCAGCCACAGGGCCTCTGTGTTATCTCACCTCAGGGCCTTTACACTGGCTATTCCCTCTACCTGGAGGCTCTTACCCTAGATATCAGCATGGCCAACTCCCTCACTTCCATAGATCTTTATTCTAAATGTCACTTCTCGGTGAGGCCACCTAGACCACCCTCATTAAAATTGCAGCTTTCCCACATACTCCTGATTCTCTTCATCTTGCTGTTTCTCTTTTCTTCTAAACTACTGCTGAACATACTCTTTTATGTGCTCATGTATGCTTATTGTTTTTGGCCTGTCCCTCTCCACTAGACTGTAAGCTCCACGAGGGCAGAGATTTTTGTCTCTTCTGTCTATTGATATATGCTTAAGAATAATGTCTGGCACAAGTAGTTACAGTCAGTTTTTATTGAATGAATAATTCTTAACTGTGAAGGGTGTTTGGAAAGTTAACGCAATTACAGATGATAGTCACTAAATCAGCAATGGCTAATGTTTGCTGAGCCCAGACCTCCTGCCATGGCCTATAGTAAGGGCTTTATAGGCTTTTGTCTTATTTAATCCTTACAATGATGTTAAGAGACAGTTATTCATAATATTTCCACTTAACAGTGAAAGAAACTGAGACACAGAAAGTTTAAATAAATTGTCCATAATTGTAAATGGCCCATCTCTAGTTTGCTTTAGCACCTGTAGCCTATAACCAGTAAGTCTGGAGGAAATTATGGAATGGATAATGGAGGGAGAGGGGGAAGCATATTTCGTTGTTAACAGTGCTCTTGTCAGAGTGCTCACATTTAATTTCAGAGTATGCGGTGTTAATTTCCAGATGAGGGAGGCTTTAGTTTGTAGTTAATCCCACATCTCCAAAAATGCAGTCTGTGTTCTTCCTTTTTCTTATTGTTTAAACCCAGGTCTCTGCCCTTTCCAGAACTGGAAGCCATTTAAGCCTCAGTCCGAGGGAAGTTTGGTTCCAGGTTTCTTGTTTCCTTTTCCAGAATGGCCTTTGGGGAAAGATAAATGGTGTTCCCCCTCCTGTGAGGGCAAATATCTCCTCAGCTGAGAGTTTCATGTTAATGCTTCTTCTTTAGGAACTTTACTGACTGCAGAATACTATTCCCTCCTGATGTGATCCCTTGGAGGGCCACGCCCAGGCCCCTGCAGCCACTTCTGGCAGGTGTCTGCTTCTCTCTCCCAGGGTAGTCCTTGTCCTCAGAGATGTGGAACACTCGTCACCTGTCAGTGGCCACTCTCAGGGTGCTGTCAGCTGTCTGACTAGATCTTGTGGGCCTGGGCCTGGACCTGGACCTACTCACCAGTGGGAGGCCTGTTCTGAGCATGAAGTTATAATATCTTCCTACTCAGCATCTGTATTATTTTTCTATGCTCTGTAATGAATTGCCACAAATTTGATGGCTCAGAACAACATGCATTCATTATCTCACAGATTCTGTAGCGTATTTAGGTTCTTTGCATCAGGTCTCATCCAGCTGCAATATAGGTGCTGTCAGGGGCTGTGATCTCAACAGAGGTTCAACTGGGGAAAGATCTGTTTCCACTGCTTCCCTTAGGTTCTTGGCAGAATTCATCTCCTTGCAGTCATAGAACTGACGTCCCTGTTTCTTGCCAAATGTTACCCAGGGGCTGCCCACAGTTCCTTGCTATATGGCTCTTTCATAACATGGCAGCTTACTTTTTCAAAGCCAGCAAGAGGAGCATATAGCTCCAGTCTGCTGAAATGGAATCTTATAGCATAGTGTAATCACAGGAGTGATACCCCATCCTCTTTGCCATATTGTGATGGTTAGAAGCAAGGTTCAGTACCTGTCCTCACTCAAAGGGAGGGTTTTACAAAGGCATGAACACCAGCAGGTGGAGGTGATTGGGAGGAAGGGGTCACCTTAGCGTGTGTTCACCAGAGCAACCATATTTGATGTGGTTAAATTGTGGAGGTAATCCCTGAAGCCAGGGAAGACCTATTAGTTGCTCATTTATTCCCTCAGCAGATGTTGGATTCGCTTTGCCAAGACTGTAGGTCAGGATGTGATTTTTCATGTGGCATCTAGAAAATTTGTAATAATGCCTATTTTTGTTGATCTTTTGTGCTCCTTTCAGTTCAGATGTAACTGAGTCAATTATCTGATGAAATGAACCAGAGATGCCTCCCTTCTTATAGCACTTCTTGTTATAGAACCAAAGATGGTAGCTATGAGGTCCTCTATTAAAGGTTATTCCTTATGAACCTGGGCTGTTGAGCTGCTGAGAGACAGACTCGTCTTCCCTCTGTTCATCTTATGAGTGTTTTACTGAGTGGATACAGTGTCGACTTATTTTAAATGATTCCTGTTTTTCAGCCTACTCATTTAAAATCTCAGTGTGTGTGTGTGTGTGTGTGTGTGTGTGTGTGTGTGTGTGTTTATGTTTTTTTTTTTTTTTTTAATTTTATTTTTGACAGAGAGACAGAGTGTGAGCGGGGAAGGGGCAGAGAGAGAGGGAGACACAGAATCTGAAGCAGGCTCCAGGCTCTGAGCTGTCAGCACAGAGCCCAACACGGGGCTCGAACCCACAAACCATGAAATCATGACCTGAGCCAAAGTCGGCCGCTTAACCAACTGAGTCACCCAGGCGCCCCCTCCAGTGGGTGTTTATAAATAACCTCACACAGTCTGACCTTTGTCTTCATATGACAGAGCAGCTGGGATTTCACATGTTAGAACACTGTCTTCCCACGCCTGTCTTTGTTGTTGGAGACCCCACGATACGCATGACAGGATGTCATGACCACGTCTTCTCTTTCAAAAGTCTGAAATATTCTGCTTTAGTTCCTCTCAATAGGTCTTTTGTTTGGAGGGGGGGGATAGAGGATGAGAATGTGGGGGGAAAATGAGAACATGATTCCAGTCTCTGATGAAGTTATAAATCAGGAAGACTGGAGCGCAGAATCGGTTTCTTTTTTGGAGTTAGTTTATTCCAGTTTGACCAGTATGGAATCAGTTTATTCTTTCACATTTCAGAAGTATGTGCCTCAGTCCCTACGCCTGAAAGGATATGTTAGAAGGAAAAATAAAATCAAGATATGCTATTGACCTTTGGTTACCCAATGATAATTGCACACCTGGGAAAAACCAAATCCTCTTTAAAAATTTTTCACTTTTGAATTCCATGTAAATCATACCCAGATGGTTAATGGTAGCATAAATTGCTTTTCATGATATATAAGAATCTTAGAAATCATTTTTTAAAATATAGCAAATATGCATTCAGAAACCATTGATTTGGTAGGATATATGTGTATTCAAGAGTTCTGTATGAAAGTGCCCACTTGAAGAATTTTCTGGCCACCCCTGCTCTCACAGAGGCTGGCATGGGCCCCTCTTAGGTAGAGCTCCTCATAAGTGGGCCGGGAGAGCCCTGCTCACCCCTCGGCCAGTGGGGAGTGACTGTGCGTGTGCTGTAAGCCCTTGGACAGAGTCCAGCGCCCAGGTCCCTAAGTCCTGATCCCCATGACCAGCCACCCGGAAAGAGCAGACACGCCCTCCTGACACTTAACTGCAGTCCATTTCTTCTTGCCTTATCCCTGACTGGGTGGGCCAAGGAATCACCTTCAATTTCTGATGATCACGTGGCTTTCAGGAGTTCCTCAGGCCCCCCATACAAGAGCTCCCTATAAGAGCTCTTCAAAGGCATGGTGTGGAGTGGTAGAATTCTGGCATCACTTGCTGCTGGTTCTCCTGAGTGTTGCATGATGTACATGATGTGCACAGTTACATGTGGGAAGGACAGAAGCAGCCACACCACCTGGGTGGGGAAATGACAGGGCCATGCTGGATGCCTCTGCACCGACCAGAAGACCAAAATTGTTTGCCACAAACAACCCTTTATATCCACGCTTTCCCCAGGACTTTAGTTGCCATATATCTCGATAGATAGATAGATAGATAGATAGATATAATTTTTTTAATGTTTATTTTTGAGACAGAGACAGAACGTGAGCGGGGGAGGGGAAGAGAGAGAGGGAGACACAGAATCCGAAGCAGGCTCCAAACTCTGAGCTGTCAGCACAGAGCCCAATGCAGGGCTCGAACCATGATATCATGACCTGAGCCGAAGTTGGGTGTTTAACCGACTGAGCCACCCAGGCGCCCTGCTTTATATTCTTTCTTTAATGCATCTTTAATTTTGGTAGATTTTGCCAGATTGCCTTCTGTAGGGATTGAACCTTTTAAAACTTCTTTTAAATTAATTTTAATTTTCCAAGTGCTATAAGAATATACTATCTTCAGAAAAAGTGGAAAAAATTAAAGATACAGCTAAAGTCAATTTCAGTTACCGCCACCAGCCCTAGACCCAGTTCCCCTACAGACAGATCCTCTCCTTCCCCCAGAATTAAATGCTGTTGTTGGTTTGGTGTGCCTTTTTGTCTATGCCTTGGCAGATATAAACCCATGGGAAATAAATATTATGGGAGCGTGTGTGTGTGTGTGTGTGTGTGTGTGTGTGTGTGTGTTGTTTAACACATAAACCATATTGTACTAAAATTCTATAATGTTGTGTTTTACTTAATGCTATGTCTTGGAGGTCTTTCCATGATGTGTATAATTATACATCTATGCATAATTTGAGTTTTTACCATAAATTATTTTTCAGCAGTGCCTTTTTGGTATTTACTTTCAGGAAAGAATTTGGGGTTTTATTAAATACCCAATGATTCATACATAAGTATATTAGAAAATCTTAACCTTTGGTTGTTTTTTCCCCCTCTCTTCAGATCTCAGAAAAATGATCTCCACAACGAACGCTACATCTTGGAATTAGATTGTTGTTCCTCCTTAGACCACCTGACGGGCCAAAAGCTCATCCCGGAGTTCATTAAGAAGGTGAGCCCTGTGGTCAGGAGACAGTTGAACAGTTGTGCAGCACGAGCCGGCCGGGGGCTGGCCGAGGGCAGTTCAGCCACACCGCACAGGCCAGGGTAGCAGCCAGTGCCTCCTCACACCTGGGCCTTTGGGCGGCCCCACAGGGGTGCAGCGCCCCCTACCCGCCCCCCCCCCCCCACACACACACACATAGCTGGGCTGACGATGACTCTGAAACAAGATGGCTTCCCCCCTTCCCAGGCTCCGAGACCTTGGACCTTGTCTTTTAAGGCTGGAGCGGCATTCACAGCGAACAGGCCTGTGGGCCCACTGCTGAGACTCCTCCCAAACCCTCAGGGTGGTGGGCCACTCCCCACCGCCAGCCCGGATCCCACCTTCCACTTGTCCTGTGGGGCCTCATTGCTACGAGCCGCCTTTCTTTCCCAGTGTGGGAGCAGCCCAGAGCCCCGTGACCACTGGCATATGCAGTTACACAAGGGAAAATTGCCTACTTGCAGGGGAGTCCTTCTCTGCCCAGAAATGTGTCTGGTTTTGAATTTCTCATCATGCCATACGAGGTTTCCTGCCTAATTGCAGGGTTCACTTGAGTTTCTGTAAGACATTCACTGCAGAAGGAATGTCCTTGCCCGGACTGGGGCTAAGTTCACTCCTTAGTGCTTACCTTGTTCTCTCTCGCCCAGTCTCCCACAACAACTGACAATTCCCCATCCTGGAGAGGTGATTATGGCTTGTTTGGGACCTCATCTGTCAGCTAATGAATTCATTAATAAATAGTGTTGGCCGTCAACTTTGGGCCAGAAATACCGCCTGCTTGCTTGGTGCTGGGACACAGAGGATAGCCGTGGTCCCCGCTCTCAGGCCCTCAGGTCCTCACACCTGGAAGGCGGACCCCGGAGGAGAGTGATGAGCGTTACCAGCAGGGAAGCAGCAGACACCGTGTGGGGTGGGTATCAGTGGGGGGGTATCTCACGCTAAGACAGAGAGGATGAGGAGTTACCTGGTGATGGGGCTGCACGGGGAAGGTCGGGGACTCCTCCAAACAGAGCCAGCAGCGTGTGTGAGGGCCCGGTGCAGGAGCAAGTGAGGGGAGTGAAGAGATCAGAGGAGCTTTGGGGAAGAAAAAGAGTGCCAGGGGTGAGAGCAGGGCCAGGACTCTGCTGTAAACGCAATGGAGGCTGCTCAGAGGATTTTTGCAAAAGAGTGAAATAATCAGATTGTCCCTTTAAACACCCAGTGACCCTTTTGCTGTTGTTTCCTTCCTGCCTCCCTCCCTTCAACATTGATTGAGTGTTCAGGCTCAACGAGGCCTTAGGAATAACCCCTCATGTGTGGTGGCCAAGACCTGGAGACTGGGAGTCAGATGACCTCGTAGGTCAAAATTTCTGATAATTTTACTAGAACGATGCAGACTCTTCTCTGATGGAATTCAGGTCATTACTTAAGAAATGGAGGGATGAGGTGCCTGGTGACACTGTCGGTTAAGCCACCAACTCTTGATTACAGCTCAGGTCATGATCTTACAGTTTGTGGGATTGAGCCCCACATAGGGCTCAGCACAGAGCACAGAGCCTGCTTGGGATTGTCTCTCCCCCTTCTCTCTCTGCCCCTCCCCTGTTTGCACTCTCTCTCTCTCTCTCTGTCTCTCTCTCAGGAAAAAAAAAAGAAATAGGGAGAAAGGCAATTTTTGTTTGCATGTGCATAAGCCTGACAACATGAGTTTTTGTGTAACTTATGTAGACGTCTGTACACATAGAGCCCTCTTTTCCTGGATCAATGCAGACAAAATGTTCTAATAAGCTTGAGTAGGGACATGCTAGAGGTGGAACTTACCCCATGATCTGAGTACTGGGGAAAAACTGTTTTAGAAATAGGCTTGTAATCAAGACTCAGATACTTGGAATGTTTGTAGGTAATTGGGTAAGATGAGGGCGTGAGGCTCTGTCCATACTTTCACATATGCTCTTTTAAAAACATATGATTTGGTGGGGGGGGTACCTGAGTGGCTCAGTCAGTTAAACATCCGACTTCTGCCAAGGTCATGATGTCATGATCCGTGAGTTCAAGCCCTGCATCGGGCTGTGTGCTGACAGCTCAGAGCCTGGAGCCTGCTTTGGATTCTGTCTCCCTCTCTCTCTGTCCTTCCCCTACTTGCACTCTCTCTCTCTCTCTCTCTCAAAAATAAACATTAAAAATTTTTAAAAAATAATGAAAAAACATATGATTTGGTACTTTGTCTTAACCAAACCGGATCTTTGCATGACTGTTACATTGTGCCAATATCAGGTCTTAAGGAGACAGCAGCCTAATTAGTGGGCTCTCAGATACTGGTGTGTGTAGTGTTTGGAGTGTAGGTAGACATCTTTCTACCTGTGTGTGTGTGTGTGTGTGTGTGTGTGTGTGTGTGTGTGCATGAATGCATGCGTATCAGTATATGATGGTTCATTTCATAGTAAATCATTGACACCTGCTTATTCTATGTTAATATAAGAATTATGTTTTTAACATTTTGAATATTATATGCTTTAAAAAGCCCACCATGCCATCCTGCTCCTGTCATACCCCTGGTTTTCAAACAAAAAGCATTGGGTCCAGACAGACTAGATAACTTGCACACAAGGGTAGTACTAAGATTCCTCATGTGTATCCCAGAATCTCTCACCTCTGCTCGTCTCTAGAGAGGTGGTTTATGGTCATGGTCAGCAGGTGGAGGTACAGTTTCTGCCAACAACCCAGGGGTGTTGAGATCCTGCCATTTGTCCCTCGCCGTCCAGTGTAGCCGAGAGCTGGACCTGGAAGGATCCAGCATTTCTGGTCATTGGTGCTGGCTGTGGCTGTAGTTTCTAGGCCAATGGCTGTGACACCCGGGAGAAGAGGGACAAAACAATGGGTCTGGGCCTCCTTCCCTCTGTTCCTTTTTTCTGTTGTTGGACAAGATGTCTGGAGAAAACACCACTTCTGTGTGTGAAGAGCAGAGGGGAACTGAGTACCCCTCTGTAGGATCAACAGCTTTTCCAGCTGATGGCAGAATTTTACACATGTGTAAATTTTTCTGTCATCGCGCAGGTAGAAGACCATGGGAGCTTCCTGGGAAGAAATACACTAAAAACCATTTGTGTCTTTTCAGTAAATATTTAATGAATAGCCTGGTCCCTATTTGTATATATAGAGAGTGGTGACACTTGTTAATTGCCATTCACTTAGGCCAAGATGAAGCTGTGTCACTGGCGGCTACAGCTTACAGTCATTACTTTTTATCTGGGTCATTATTTTGTGTGAAATAATGGCTCCTGTTCCTGTGACAAGCAGATCCGTCTTACGATGAGATGGTAATTAACTCATTTTGTCATTGTACCATCATACAGGATAAGCTCATATTCTCTGCCTATTAGAATTAAATTCAAAGTGATTAAATTTTTTTTTCTTAAGAACAATGGCCCAGTATTATTTTTCCACTGAATGTTTTAAATTAGCAGAACTTTTGGATAGAGAACATGGATGGAAGGAGGGAAAGGAGATTTCATTATTTCTCACAAATGGGAAAAATAAAATCATCTGTATCTGTGTCATGTAAAATTAAGCTGAAGGTGCCATAATTCACAGCCCCTCTCCATCATGATTGTTGGCAGAGGGTGAGGGGGAATTCTGTAAAGACGACTCTGTTCCTTTCAGTGTGGTCTAATGATTTCTCTGAGCACTTTGGCTGTTCAAATTAAATCTGGGCTACTGCATTTTGTTTTTCCCCTCTTGTATCCTGCTGTGCTCCATCCAACCGGCCCTTTATGTAAATTATTTATTATGGACCACAGAACATTTAAAAGACAGATTTATGATCAGACTTGGAGAGACTGTGTGTTCCAAGTCCTAGAACCGAATGCTTCAGGGACAAAGAGTCTCAAGGCTGTCTGAGAACAGAGATGCTGCCTTGAAACAAAGGTCCCGCCACCAGGTACCTCCAGAGCCTGTCTTGTGTGGCTGGTTTGTGGGGCCCCTTGGAATTTCCTGTCCTTCAGAGTTCCCAGAGGATTGTAAAGGAGACAGAATGATGTCAAACAAAGGGCTTACATGTTCATCTTCACATTCCTTTACATTCTTTGGAGCTTCTTGGGAAAGAGCTCCTACGTTTGGAAAATGCTTTGAAGTTTTCAGAGTCATTCTGGGTTGTGCTTCACGGTTAATTTTGGGCAAGAGGCCACACCGGCAGCGGTGTCTCTCTTCTAGACACGAGGAAACGGCTCCGAGAAGATGAGGACTTTGCCCAGGGGCTGGGACTGTTCACGGATGCAGCTTGGGCAGGTCTTTCTACAGGAGCGGCCCCAGCGGGAGGCGGTGGGATTTGGGTGGAGCAGGAAGTTTCTGCGGCCAAGTGGGGAAGGTTTTGGAGAGGTGTGGTATAGAATGAGGGCCCCAGAAAGTGAGGGCTAGATGGAGGGGTGAGGCGGATGGCGCTGTTTTTGGTAAAGAGAGGAGCATGGAAAGAAAGTTCAAGGCTGAGAGTCAAGTTCTGTTTAGCTGGGATTTGGGATGAACAAAGGAAAGAGGAAGGCTGTTCTGGGCAGGATTCTTTGGCTTGTGTGAAAACAGAGCCTTCCTCAAGCCAGCTCAGGTGCGGTTAATCAGGGGGGTTTACTACAAATATTCAGGAATGGCCTGGAGCCCCTGTGACAGAATACAGAAAAGCCCTCCCCCATCCCCCACCCCCCAAAAAAGGCAGCAGCAGAAGAAGAAGAAGAAGAAGAAGAAGAAGAAGAAGAAGAAAAGGAAAGGAAAAGGTTGGGCTCTCTGGCTATATTATATGCTGCTGGCCCATATTTATGTACCTGTAGGTTTATTTGAATTTTAAATGGGATTTCACTCCACAGAGGGAATCCCTGTGTGTGCCAGGCAGACCCTGTGCTAATAGGCTTTACACACACTATACTCTTAACCCTTATCTCACCCCCTCTGGAGGCTCATCCCTGTTTTATAGGTGGAGAAACTGAGGCACAGAGACGCTGTGCAGTTTGCCCAGAGTTAAAACTGTGAAAGGCGGGACTGAGATTTGAACCCAACCCATCTGACCCAAAGGGTGCATTCCTAACCATTTGGCCATGCCGCCTATTCTGTGTCATCCTCAGGAACGGAGAGGGGGCTGTCCCAGCTGGAGGAGAGATGGCATGGGAGGCAGACAGGTGAAGCTTTGTCTGGTACATAGGGATAGATTTTAGAACCTCTTGAATGCCGCCACTCTCCAGGTAAGAGACTTCAGGGCCTTTGCCCTCAGGTACTCAACTCTGGGCTCTGCCCCATAGTTTCACTCCCTTTTATGATGGAAGGGTGAGCACTAACCTGCACGAGCTACTTGGACCTAGGTTTGTCTTCCACTGGACCACAGAGACCTTAGAATGTAGCAGTGGAGGGGAGGCGAGGCAGACCCCTGCCTTGTCCTGTGGGGAACAGCTCATGGTCAGAAACTCAGTGGCTTAGATTAAGCTAGATGTGTTGCCCTTTCAAAAACCAAATGGTGCGGGGCACCTGGGTAACTCAGTCAGTTAAGCATCTGACTTTGGCTCAGGTCATGACCTCAAGGTTTGTGAGTTCGAGCCCCGCATCAGGCTCTGTACTGACAGCTCAGAGTCTAGAGTCTGCTTCAGATTCTGTCTTCCTTTCTCTCTGCCCCTCCCCTGCTCACGCTCTGTCTCTCTCTCTCTCTCAAAAATAAAATAAACATTAAAAAAAATTAAAAACCAAATGGTGCTTCTTAACATCGTGACCTAAAGAGAAGAATCCAACAGATCTTTAAAATAGAAATGTCTCCTTTTAATGAAACAGAATATCCCAAATTCCCAGGATTATGAAACTTGGCCATAGTATATAAATGACTCATCATTTGCTTTCTGTCTGATTGCTGAGTATTAGGGCCTCATTTCTACAAGTGCGGTGCAGAGAGTTTAATTTTAATTAGTGCAAGATGCTGATTCAGAATGAAAGAAGAAATGTTAAAAGGCTTCCCTTACCTCGCTACACCCCCACCTACCCCCAAGCCAAGTGAATTGTGACATTTCAAAAAGGTGGATCTGGTGGGCGCTGGGGAGGAGTGGAGGCAAAATGGTGTGTGAATGAGCATATGCCCTCAGAGTGGAAGACAGATTGCTGGGGGTGGGCAGGGAAGAGGCTGGTGGTGGAA
This sequence comes from Panthera onca, assembly GCF_046562875.1. Lineage (NCBI taxonomy): Eukaryota > Metazoa > Chordata > Mammalia > Carnivora > Felidae > Panthera > Panthera onca. Next base: position 133,686,085 of record NC_138347.1, on the reverse strand, counting down.
GCAAGGCCTTGCTGGAGAATGAGGGCATCCCGTTTGCTATTGTCTCCAGAACTTAATAAACATTTGTCACGGGAATGAACAAATTAAAAGACGAATGCAGAGGAAAAATCGTTAAGATTGTGTCGTAGAAGGGGAGAGAGAAGTCTGAAATGACACTCCAGTGACTGAAGTGTGAGGTAGGGTCCCTTGTGAGGACGGAGAACACATGGCATGAGGAACTATTTGGGGCCAGAGAGGTAATGAGATTGGGGATGGGCATGTTGGGACTTGGTGGGACACTCAAGGGAACATTCCAGAAGACAGTTGTGATTTTTGATCTGGAACGCAGGAGGAAGCTAGGAATGGAGCTGTAGTTATCTGAGGGGTAGACTCAGAGGCCCAGAGGGGCCAGGCAGGTAATGACAGTGAGAAAGAAGTTCAGGTGGTCATCTGGATGGCACATGCCCATCTCAAGGGGGCAGCCACCACTTAGCATCCACTCATTGTTGCCTGGTGGAAATACGAACCCAGTACCACAAGATCTTCTGTTGTATTTTGGTTGGCTAGTTGGTTTTGTCTCATTTAGAGAAGCCGACAATGTTTTTGTTTTCTTATTGTGACGTCTCTTGGTTTTTCAATGTAAGCCAATCGATCAGTTTAAAACTGTAAGATCTAGATCAGTGTTTCTCAAATTTTCTGTGCTGAAGGACCAGTTTTTTGTTGTTTGGTTTTAGTTTTTTTCCAGTCCATTAAGAAGTGATACTTATGTAAAATACAATAAAAACATGGCGGCAATGTCAAATGGCTAGAAAAGTGTCTACATGCCTGCCCTTGTTTTATGTACCTATCTTGTCATGGACTGTTAACAAAAAGTTGGTGGACCAGCAGTGTGCTGAGGACCAACCACACTTTGAGTAGCCACTGTTTGAGGTGGCAACGCCATGGGACAGGATAGAATCATGACCTGAGAACTCACTTGTGCTTGTGGAGGGAAGAGACGAGAATACCATGGCTGGAGCTCTGGAAAGGACCCAGAGAAGGAAAACAAAAGAAAGAAGTTCCATGAAGCAAGAGGAGAAAAGGAAGAACATGATGTTACAGAATCTGAGGGAAGAGAATATTATAAGAGCAGAAAAGAGGTTGAGTTAGAACCCACTGAGTGGGTGGCCCACTGGGTTTGGCCACTGGAGGCTACTGGTAAATCCTGTAAGAGCAGTTTTCAAGAGTGGAGCAGGCAGAGGCCTCCTTCCATGGGTTTAAGAGTAAATAAGTTTGGAAGGAGAGCGAGAGTGGTGGCTAAGGTACAGGTGGAGGAAGTTTTGGTTGCTCTCAGTAGGAGTTAAAAGCTACCAGTGGAGAGGAGAAAGCTAAAGAAAGTCAGAGGTGAGTTAAAGGTAGAGGCAGGTCCAGGTGGGGTGAGTCCACAGAGTGGACATCGGCTGCATACAGGGGACTGGATGCCCATTCCTCAGGCTTGGAGAGGAGGTAGGAAGCCACTTATAGGCTTCGATGCTCAGAGTGGAGAGAAAAATGTAGGCCCTCCTGCCTGGAGGCCTCTGTTTTCTTATAAAGTTCCTCTCCTACCCCAGCCTCTCTTGATCTTCTGTCCCCCTGCTATTTTCATTGGCCTGCGACCTTCCTGTTCTGTCCAGGGGACACAGTTGAAGTTAATCTTAGCCTGAGGGGAGGGAAGGGATCATATGTTTGTCTTGATCACTCCCCAAGAAACAAGACAGATTGTTGTGGTTCATTGTCTCCCTGCATGAATCCAAGATCTAGTAGTGTGGGCCAAGATCCATTCATGTTTCTTTGAACAGATCTTTGAGGACCCCTATGTGGTAGTGTCCCGGGATACCTTAGTGAGCCAGTACAGGTAATGCCCCTGGTCGTATGAAGCTTACAGTGTAGCTGAGGACACAGACATGGAGCAGATAGTCACATGATGGAAGTATAGTGACAAAATGGGTATGCGTTCCAGAGCAGAACACTGTGAGCGGCCCTGACCCAGGCTGGCAGTGGAAGGAGGGAATGGTCCATTAAGAAGTGAGGTTTACACTTCGATCTAATGGGTAATCAGATGAGGGAGAGTCGGGGCTAGTGGTTATTGGAATAGCTTGGACACAGGCTATGAGGTGGGAGGGAGCATGTTTGGTGCAAGGAACAAGAAGGAGACCATTGTGATTTGGCGACAGAGAATGGAGGATGAGTTCTGGGGGTGGCTAGGACTCACACGTAGGCTCAGGATTTGGATCTTATCCCAAATGCAATGGAAAACTATTGGAGGGTTTTAAGGAGGAGCTAAAGAATGATACCAAATGTGCACTTTGGGAAGAGATGTAGAGATTGGAATGGGGGAAGGAGCCAGTGCAGTTAGGACACTGTTGGATTATCTCTTTATAGACAGAGATTGTAGCTAAGCTTACAGTCAGAGTATCATCATAGTGGAGATGTAGAGAAGTGATTTGAATTAAGAACTATGGAGCTGGGGGGCCTGGGTGGATCAGGTGGTTAAGCGTCCAACTTTTGATTTTGGTTCAGGTCATGATCTCATGGTTCGGTTAGTGAGATTGAGCCTTGTTTCGGGCTCTGTGCTGATAGTGTGCAGCATGCTTGGGATTCTCTCCCTCTCTTTGCCCCTCCCCCCTTGTCTGTGTGTGTGCGCGCGCGCTCGTTCTCTCTCAAAATAAATAAACATTTAAAAGGAAAAAAGAAGAACTATGGAGCCTAAGAGCTCACCAGAGTGAGTAACAGGGTGTGGCAGAGACGGAGAGGATCAAGCTGGTGTGGCTATGCAACTGGATGAATGGGGTCCTTTGCTGAGATAAGGGAGACAGTGGGCCAGGACATTGTTTCCATGGTACAAGAGCTCAAGGCAGCCATCTGGGCTGGAGACACCAGCTGGAAAATGATAATTGAAACTGTGGTCATGGATGAAATCACTGATGAAGGAAGGGAGCTGAGCCCCGGGGAATTCCAGCACTGATTGCCATGCAAAGAAAAGAGGCAGAAAGGAAGTGGCTAAGAGGGCCTGGGAAACTCAAACATTGGGCGATGGAGGTCGAGGGTATCTAAGCAAGGAGGGGTTGTCAACTCTGTCAGCGACCCTAAGACTAAAAATCAGAAATAACCACTGATAATGTCATTGGTGATGTAGTCATGAGGCCATTGGTACCTCTGCGGAAGCTCTTTTGGTGGCCTCACCCCTTCCAGCACATAATTTACGAAGCCTGTTCCAAAATGTCTTTGGCTTATAATTAAAAACCACTGCCATTTATTCCATAGAACTCATGTTGTTCCTGTATTATTCCTAGGATGGTTCTGAGATTTCTGGTCTTGTGGGCTTTTGTTTTTCCACTTTTAAATTTAAGATGTTCTTTCTTTCCTTGGGCTTGCTGAATCATCTTCATTGTTCTCCTTAATGTAATTTTTATTAAGCAACCGGATTTTAATACCTGACTAGGGGATTAGAACTTGCAATTCTATGTAATTTTTAGCTTCTGCAGCACATATCACATGAAATAATAACAATAAGCAAACTTGTAGTTAAATCAGAAACAAAATTAACTTGGGGGTTCCTAAAAATGGTATTTAGATGTGCATAGAACAGAGAGTCGTCTGTTGTGGGCTCTGTGGGCAGCCTGTGGCCCTCAGACTTGCATTCCTTTGTGGTCTCTGCAGAGAAATTGCCCAAATCCAAGGAATCGGAAAATATTCTAGGTGCTAGTGGAGCAGACAAGACTGGAGGGAAAACAGAAGTTATACCGAGAGAGGTGGCAGATATATGCCTGGCAGATATACCAGATATCTCCCTGTTTTGTTCTAGGGAGACATTCAGCCTGGGTGTTAACACTTTTCACGATACCTTTCTACCCTCCTGGCTCCCATTTGTCACCTCGGGAGGCTAATATCTCTTCCATCCCCACTTGTTGGTAGGAGGTTGATGATGCCGGGGCACACATAACTTCGCCTGAGGCCAAATGTTTGGTTGGCTGCAGGCAAGCCTGGGAGCTCCTGAAGGTGAGGAAGATGTGCGCCTCTCTAGGACATAGTAGTGGCCACGGAACACCTGAGATGTACTTTGCTCTCACAGTATTGAAGTAGGCCTCACAAGGAGCCTGGTGACGGGTGATCCGAATGATCACCAGGTTCTAGCTCCCATGGCCTGCGAACCATGCTTATAGCAGACAGTAATGTTCCTTTGGGGCTGAAGGTGAAGCCAAAAAGCGCCGAAGATCTGTAGTTTCTTTCTTCTAAGCCAGCGTTTCTTGATATGTGCTCTTCCTGCGATACTCCTCAGCAGAAGAGGTTCTGTAGCCCAATGTGTTTAAGAAACATGCATGTTGTAATCCTGTTGGAGGGTCATTGATGCTCCTTAAAGGAGTCAAGGTTCTGAAAAGGTCTGTGGTAAGAAACTTCTTCACTTACTTTACCTCGGCATTTCTCGGCTATAATTTAAGAACTTTCCCCTTGCTTCTTGTCTTTCCCAAATTCCTATTTCTATACCACCGTTGACAATCACAGATTGTTAGCAGCAGCGGGGTGAGTCTCCTCTCTTTATACAGTGGGTTCCTAACACTGATTGCCTCCTAACATTGCACACAATGGCCCTTGCTCGCAGGAGTGAAGGACTTTATTGCACTTTTTTGGTTCTCCTAAAATAAGTGTGTAAGCCCAGATACTTGGTGTAGCAACTGTGTCTCCTAATCCTCACCAGACCTCTAAAGAAGGGGAAATCTGGACCAGGGCAATTTAAAACTCCCTCCTCTCTTTTGTCACTCCAGAAAGACGTGCTCAGCGCCTCTGTCATTCCTCTTGCTTTTTTAGTAACAGACATAGCAATCTTCTAACACGTAGTCAGCAAAAACTAGGTCATTGGATTTGTTGACAGCTGTGGAATTCATAGATAGTGTTTGCTCTGTCTGGGTCAGTCCCAGCTTATCTGACCACGGTCCTTTAAAAGGACTGGTTTCCTGGGCATGTTTCTCCTTTTCTGCTTTCTTCCCCCACCCCCACCCTGCACTCTGCCATAGTTGTTAATCAGATCTTCAAATATATTGGTTTTTCCAGCTTTGATTTCTCATTCTTTTATCTCTCCCCTATAGTCACTAATCAAAACTGGCATTTTATCCCTTAGCAGTGCTATGGAAATACAGTGTCAGCCACCCATATAATTTAAAGTTTTCTGGTAGCCATGTTAAAAAAAAGTAAAAACAAAGGTGAAATTAATTTTAATAATATGTTTTATTTAGCCTAATATATCCAGAATACTCTGTTTTCAATTTGTAATGAGATATTATATATGTACATATATATATATTTATATATTATATTTTTTACAAATGAAATATTTGAAATGTGTGTATTTTACACTTGTATCACATGTCAGTTTGGGTGCTACATTTACTAACAGTTAAAGAGAAATGTCCTACAAAATAAAGTTCTGTAGGGGTACCTGGGTGGCTCAGTTAAGTGTCCGACTTCAGCCCAGGTCATGATCTCACAGCTTGTGCGTTCAAGCCCCATGCCGGTCTCTGTACTGACACCTCAGAGCCTGGAGCCTACTTTGGATGCTGTGTTTCCCTCTCCCTCTGCCCCTCCCCCACTCACACTGTGTCTCTCTCTTATAAATAAACGTTAAAAAATTTTTTAACAAAATAAAGTTCTGTGTAACAGAAAAAAATATCTTATACTGCTTCAATTTTTAAATTTAAATTGAAGCTGGGGTGCCTGGGTAGCTCAGTTGGTTAAGCGTCCGACTTCGGCTCAGGTCATGATCTTGCGGCTCGTGAGTTCGAGCCCCGTGTTGGGCTTTGTGCTGACAGCTCGGAGCCTGGAGCCTGTTTCAGATTCTGTGTCTCCCTCTCTCTCTACCCCTCCCCTGCCCACATTCTATCTCTCGCTCTCAAAACTAAGTAAACATTAAAAATAAAATTAATAAAAAAAATTTGAAGTTAATTGGGGCACCTGGGTGGCTCAGTTAGTTAGGTGTCTGACTCTTGATTTTGGCTCAGGTCATGATCTCACTGTTTGGTTGGTGAGTTCGAGCTCTGCATCCAGATCGCCACTGACAGTGCAGAGCCTGCTCTCTCCCTCTCTCTCTGCCCCTCCCCTGCTCGTGCTGTTTCTCTCAAAATAAATAAAAGTTAAAAAAAAAAATAAATTGAAGCTCATTAAAATTCAATAAAATTAAAAAATTAGCTACTTAGTTCACTAACCACGTTATAAGTGCTTGATAGTCACAGTGGCTAGTGGCTACTGTCGTGAACAGCATGGTTCTGTAGTGTTCATTTATACTTAAACAGTTTTGGCTCTCCGTGTTTTCTAGTTGATTAATGTGTTTTTAGCATGGATTAATGTGTTTTTAGTTGACCCAAAAAAATGTGGTTATGAGTCTTGTCAGCCACAAGGAGCAAGGAGCAGTATCAGTTGATAGCATATATTGTATAACTGAAGAAAATTTTCCTTGTGGAAAGATCTAGAACATAGTTTGGAGCCAAGTTTACAGCCTTTTAGGAATATATTTGAAAAATTAAATTTCTATTTATAAAATGAAGTATTAATTTAGTTGTACCTGCATTTTTAAAAATAGATAAAATATATAAGCTTGGGAATAAGACTTTTTTCCCCGTGTTTACACTTCATGAAACAATTTTATTCCTACGCTTTTCATGCATCTTTGCCTTCAGTGTCTTTATCATCACCAGAGTGACTTTTTGGGGCATCTAAACTAAGGTTTCAGCTCATCGTATGTACTTTCATCCAAATTGTTTGGAATTCAGCACTTTAAAAATTCATGAACGATGCTATCACTAGAAACTCTGTCCTAAGTCAAAAATACTCATTCATCTAACACAAGGATAGTTGTGTTTTCTTATCCTGCTCAGATGTGCGGGAGAAATCTTGGTAGCAACCCCTTACTCTGCATTGCCCTTTTTAAAAAGTCTCTTTTTATTAAAGATAGCATAAATACAGGAGAGAACATAAATCATAAGGGTCGGTGAGTATGCACAAAATGAATGCACCTGGGTAACCAGCACCCAAAGTCGAGAAATAGAACAGCCCAAAGCCCTCCTTGTGGCCGTTCCCCTCACCTCCCCCCACTTCCTCCCCAGAGATAGCCTCTAATTTCTAACACCAAAAGTTAGCTTCACCTGGTTTTGAACTTTATACAAGTAGAATCTCTCATAAATGGCATTTTTTGCTCAACACTCAACACCCCATGAGCTCCATCAGTGTCCCGGCAGTTTGTTTATTTTCATTTGTGTATAGAATATTTATATTGCTTTTTTAAATGCACTCTTTAAGAAGCATGCTTACTGCAGCACCCAAAATTTTATTTCACTCCATAGGAATTATTTTACATTTTTGTTAAATGTCTTTCCCTCCTCTTAAAAAATTAAGTCCATCAGATGACTTTAATAAAGGTCCCAAGCCAGCTTAGATTAATGTGTTTTAATTAATAAACCCTAATAAGCACTTTGTTGTTCAAAACAAAGTGGCAGAGAGTCCTTGGATTGTGAGAGACTCTGTAAAATTATGTCAGTGTGTGAAGTAATTCCCTCTTTCCTGAGAAATAACATTTGCGGGCATAAAACCCCGGATATGTCCAGGAGATATGGCATGTGATTATGTGTGGGGCTGTGTATTTCCCCTTCCAGCCTCCTTTGGAGGGGGATCATCATGTTATTGCATACGGGTTTAACTCTCAGCAGGGGAGATCATTTGTATGGCCCTTCCTCCCCCTAGATATCCGCTTGGCTAACTTCTTCACTTCCTTCAGATCTCTGCTCAAGTTCACCTTCTCAGTGAGCCCAACCACCCTGCCCACCATTTGTAAAAGAGTGATTTTTTACATTCTTTTTAAAAGTGATTCCCCTCACTCTTCTCTATTTCTCTCATTTGTAGCTCTTTTTACTTCCTAGAGATATTTTACTTATTGTTACTTAGTTATTCTGTTCATTGTTTCTTGTCTCTTGTTTCCATGCCAAGAAGAGTGTAGGTCAGATAGCAGATGCTCAGTGAATATTTACGGAATGAAAAAGCGAAAGCCCATGGATTTCTGAGGCTTGAACGGTATCAGAGTTGTGTAGACAGATACTTTCAGAGGTAACGTGATGAAGATAAAGTAGACAGACGTTCATACATTTTCTTTTTCCTGTAACTTGCAGTAGCTTTTTCCAGAGTTCAGGGTGTTTGAAACCTGTTGAGTAAACTCTTTCTGGAAGTGATTTGTGAAGGTTATATGTCACCCATTTCTACCTCATACTTCTCAGCAGACACGTTTACAAATATGGAAATTGCTGTTATCACCAGGAAAGTTTCCAAAGTGGCATGCATGCATATATATGTGCATATATATATATATCTTTCTTTATGAGATGGAACATGTTTTGAGTGCTAATTATGCACTGTCAGTGAACACATGTGGTTAGCTGACAGGTTCACAGCACAGGTTGAACTTCCCCGTCTGTGTTGTTCAGAGGTGCTGAATGTCCCCGCTCAGTGAGACCTCCTGTCTGCCAGATTTGTGTGGGATCCAGCACAGACAATGAACGTGGGAATTTGGACTAACCTCACGGCATGTGGAGGGTGGGATGTCTCATCTGAGAAGTGGGGTTTATCCTGGCAAGCAGTTAAGCTGATTGCTGTATCTTCCCCCGAAACTGGAAGGTTTCGCTTTTATTGCTTGAGATTATGTGGAATCTTTTCTGAGGGTCTTTGAGAGCCAGTACGATAGGATCACAACCCATGTAAGGTTTTCTCCTTTCTGCCTTTGGGGAGAATTTCCACTCAGAGAGCCAGTCCCGTTAGGATTAGTCAGCAGTGGAACATGGTGTGGGGAGGGACGGGTGGTGGTGGTGGTGGGAAGCACTTGGACACAAAAATTCCAGAATTTTCTCCTGATTCCAGTAAAGGAAACCTGCTGCTTAACTGACAGTCATTTAGGCAAGGCACATCACTTTCTTGAATTCTTTGTTCTCTTCTCTGTCAGATGAGGCTTTTGCACATGGATAATCGCTAATATTCTGTGATTCTATGGTAAAGCCATAGAATTATTTGAATTATTTCTCCCTCATCAAAGAGGCTTGTTTGACTAATTCAGGTTTATGATGGTGGCATGCTGGATTTTAGCACCACACATCCTCATTTTGTAAATTCTGCTGGGCTCGTTTTAGTATTCCCTGTGCTCTTCATCCAGTAAATCGATGTTTGTTGAGTGATAACTATTTTCGCCTTGCCCCCTTCACTAATAACTGTGATTGGAATTTAAATCAGGGCTATTATTTTTGTACGTTCTTTTTTCTTTTTATGAGGCTAGAAATAAAAGTTGCCTTCTAAGATTCCAGTGAAGAAAATGTGTCGTGAGGAAAATCCAAACTTCAAATGATTCACTTGTTGGATCACTTCTGACTTAAGTGTTTACAGGACTAAAGAACAAGAGAGATTATCACTCTGTGGGTGGTGCTGTAATCTATAAAAGTAACACAAGATATGTATATTTGGACAAAAGGCCAAAGTACTTTCATAACCAGTTATTACACATCTAGTCTACGCAATAAGTGAAAATAGATAGAACCAAAGTTTCCCATCTAATTAGTTACTTCCCAATCTGTATTTTCATTCTGTTAGCCTTAAGTAGTATTCTTAGGTATTGAAAAAGTAGTTGGTGGGGGCGTCTGGGTGGCTTGGTCGGTTGAGGTCTGACTCTTGATTTCAGCTCAGGTCATGATCTCCCAGATTGTGGGATCCAGCCCCATATCAGGCTCTGCACTGATGGCACGGAGGCTGCTTGGGATTGATTCTCTGTCTGTCCTTCTTGCTGACCCTCATGTGTGTGCTCTCTCTCGCTCTCTCAAAATAAATAAATAAGCTTAAAAAAAAAGAAAAGGTAGCTGGGGATGATGGGTAGGTAATTTGATGGGGTATTAGGGATGTTATTGTTTAGCCCTCTTATTGGTGGGAGTGACAGAGATGGTGTATTGGTGGGGGTAGTGGGGATATTATTATTTTTCCAGTTTTATTGAGATATAAGTGACAATACTTTGTTAATTTCAGGTGTACAACATGATGATTTGAAATACCTACATATTGTGAAATGGTTACCACATTAAGATTATTTAACACATCACTTCATGAGATCTGAAACTCTTTTTTGTGATGAGAACATTAACATCTTTTCCCTCAGCAAATTTCAATTATACAATATGTACAGTTTTGTTAACTGTAGTCACCGTGGTGTGATTACATTTCCAGAATGGGTTGAACTTATAACTGTACATTTGTACCCTTTGGCCACCACCTCCCCATTTCCCTTACTCCCCCTGAACCCCTGGTAACCATCATTCTACTGTTGCTGTGTGTTTGACTTTTTTAGATTTCACATGTAAGTTATATCATACAGTATTTGTCTTCTTTTATCTGACTTATTTCACTCAGCGCAATGCCCTCAAGGTCCATCCATGTTATTGCAAATGGTAGGATTTCCTTCTTTTCAATGGTCGAGTAATGTTTCATTGTATACATATACCACAGTTTCTTTCTTTGTTTAAAGTTTTTATTTATTTTGAGAGAGAGAGAGAGAAAGAGAAGGAGTGTGTGAGCAGGGGAGGGGCAGAGAGAAAGAATCCCAAGCAAGCTCTGAGCTGTCAGCACAGAGCCCAATGCAGGGCTGGAACCCACAAACCATGAGATCATGACCTGAGCAGAAACCAAGAGTCAGACACCCAACCAACTGAGACAGTTTCTTTAAGTAGGATTATTGGTGGAGGCAGTAAGGATGTTACTGGTGGAGTGATAAGGATATTATTGAGCAGAAGGCAGTCAAAGAAGCTTTTGTAAAGAAAGCTTCTTCACAGAGAAGGTTGGGATATGGAGAATACAAGGAGTAGAAATCACAAGAAAATACCTGAAAACATGGAAGAAACTTTAAAAGAAAATGTTTAAATATATTCCTGGTAGAAGTAAAGTTAGTTTTTGTTGGAACTCTTTATCATTCAGTTGGTGTAGAAACTTTGATTTCAATGACTTCCCGTTTTGAATGAGAGATGTAGCTGCTACTCTGACTCCCTTCTGAGACACTCCCCAGAGGGCAATGGAGGATTCTCTTTATGGCGCCTTAAGAATAACACAGATGGGTTTTTTTCCTACGCCTCAAGCACAGAGGTCTCTACAACCCCTTCCGACTCTGATGGTGCCCGGGAATGTGGGCATTAGTCTGTGTCGCTCTTGAATGGTAAAACATCATCATTAATTCACATTCTGCACATTTGTAACTTGTGATAAACAAGAACGGAGCTTGTGTCTGTAGGTTTGCTCAGCCGATTAATAATGTAAGGCACGCTGCAGGGGCGATGCTTACCTCAGAGTACCTGCTAGTGGTAGCAGTTCCGAGGCATCATCGTCACAAACTGAGAAGCTAATTACAAACTGTTCTTACCTCTCGACTAAAGCATATCCCTCGAGGCCCACTCCTTGGAAGTGTTCGTGTTATCCTTGTTTACATTTCTGCGTATTGAGAGTGCTGCCAACTGCATCCTTCATGAAGGATGGAGATTTTACTTTAAGACATTACTATGGTCTGGTGTCTTCCCATGGGTATGAGTTGGTGAGGATTGCTATATTTTAAGAGGTTGTAAATTGCTGTGTAATGAACTACCCCCAAGCATAGAGATATAAAACAAGTCTTTTATTTTGCTCATAAATCTACAACTTGGGCAGGATTTGGCAGGGGTGGCTAATCTTTGTTCCATGCGATGTCAACCGGGCGGCTTGGCAGTGGCTGGGGGTCCACTTTCGAGAAAGCCACTCACATGGCTGACCAGTTGTTGCTGGCTACAGGCCTCTCCACAGACTCTTGGACTCTTGGACTTGGACTCCTCAAAACAGGATGGCTGGGTCCTAAGACCAAACATCCCAAGAGAACAAGGTAGACATTCATGGAATTTTTACGACCGGGCCTCAAAAGTCACATAGCACCCTTTTCACCTCACTCATTGGTCAAAACCATGTGGGTTCAAGTAGAGGGGCATAGACTCTACTTCTTGATGGGGGAGGGGCAAGGTTCCAGCAGATAGTTCGGAATGAGAAATACTGTTGTGGCATAGAACGCACAATCTGCCACATACCTGAATTCAGACATGCTGTTTTCATTCTACTGGGAGAGAACTTTGAGACCATGCTAGGGCAAATATGGAATACATAAAAAATAAAAAGGAAGGCAAGAAGTGGAATTGAGTATTGAATATAAGGGTCATTGGACATTGAAAATAATCTTGAAGTGTAATTCTCAACTGTTGTAAATGCAAAGCTCCCTTCCTCCCCCTTCAAAATAAATCCTAGTTGTTACTCACAGAGATCACATGTCTTCGTGAGATCTGAAACTCTCTTAAATCATTTCCATCTTCCAGAAGAACCGTCCCAAAGTTCTCCAGGGTATTTACAAAGGAACAATAAAACATTCATTTCTTTAGCACATTGTAATGAAAACCATCCCCAAGTACTTAGTTTAACTGCTCTGTTTACCATGGGGGTTTCAAATGCCATTAGGACCGTGTTATATTTTTGTTGGTCTGAAGTCATGGGAATAGAAAAGGATTTTTTTTTTTTTTTAACCAAGAGGTAAAACTAGGATAGCACTTGTCCAACCACACCATCTCAACATTTTGTTAAAGTGCCTTTCATTAATGTTTTGAAGGCCTATGTAAATCAGGGAATGGTTGGGGGAAAAAAAATCACAAATACTGGATGTTAAAGCAGTGTGGTGTGAAAGGAAACATCTGTTCTTGGTTAAAGTTCTTTAAACTTATGTTCTTTTGCCTCAGTCATTTAACTGCGGTGCTGAGATTTGAGTTCCATGAAGACTCTAAAACTGGTTTTCCAGAACATTCTCAGGAGTCTTAATAAGCCTTTGAAGTTCTTTGCCCCTAGCCTAAAATGCCAGGATCACTGGCATTACCGAAGCATAAAACTGGGATTGTCAACCTCAGCGGCTCCAGGATTCTGAATTCTAGCTGTTTTGTTTCATTTTGTTTTTTTAAAGAAATGCACGATCTTGTGTTAGGTAGTTCCTTTAAGAAAGAAGGCTCCAAGGAATGCCCAGTTATGAGGCATTTTTTACCTTGATAAGAAGCACTGATATGAACAAATTGTTTGTTACTATATATTTTCTTTTGCCTGAGGGGAAGATTGACCTGGTTTGTTAAGAGATGGGACTGGAAACCCAAGGGTTGCAAGTAATTTTATTTTAACAGTTGCTTTCTTAAGATGTACTCCTGGACTTGTAACCCCTTAATTTCTCTAGGCTTCAGGTTTTTTTCACTGTTAAAATGAGATGAGTAACAAATGATGTGCAGATTTTCAAAATCTCAAATGAGTGTTATTTGTAAAACAATATTAGTCCCAGATGGATAGTTCCTGAAATTGTAGAGTCAAAGACGCTCCACTTAGAAGTAACCTGAGATGCTGTAAATTTCACCTCTTTCCTATTCTTCCCTTTAATGGCATTTGGTGAGGATTTACGAGGTACCAGAAACTGTTTCAGATGCTGGGGACATAGTAGGGAACAAAATAGAGTTCTCACAGAGAACTCATTCCTGCCCTCACAGAGTTCTCATTCAACTGGGAAAAACACTAAGTTAGTAAGAAAACATATAGAAATAAGGGATATGATAAAAATTAAGGACAGAGATAATGCTGGAATATGTCCAGGTGACCGTTTTTAGACTGGGATTTCAGGGAGGGCCATAAATGGGAAGAGGGGATCCTGGTAGCAAGGAGAATCCTGTCGTGGGGAGAGTGGGTGGAACAGCATTTCAAACAGAAGGTTCTGCTTAGACCGAAAGGGAAGGAACTTTGAATGGTAAAAGAACAAAGGCTAGGGAAAGTAGAGAGGTCTGAACAAGGTGCGGGGGTGGTCACCCAGGGGGAGGACAGGAGCGCTGGCTAGAGGTGGAAGGAGGGATTACAGGTCAGCACAGTGTCCACTTGTGGTCTAGATGGAAGACCTTAAGCCTTCCTTGTTGTGACCCTGCACTGATGGGATGGATTTGACATTGTGGGAGGAGCCAGGCAGAGGAAGCCAAGGATGTAATACCAGGAGTGTGATGGAAGAAGCAGACCACATGTTGGGCAGGGAAGGATGAGAAAGAGGTCATTCGAGTCTTCTTTAAAGCAGCTTTCTGGGTCTTCACTGCTGGTCGTGTTTAGGTGACCATGTGCCTCGTTTCCCTTGGACAGTTCCAACTCATCCCTGTTATCACAGCATTATTATTCATAATTTCACCTTTTGTTTTCAAAGTGTTCTTGTTTGGGTGATTGCCAGTTGTTTAACACATCAGAGTCCTGTGGTACAAGGCCTTTTAGTCGACAGACTGCTGTCTCTACTTTCGGTCTCCCATCCACCTTTCACTCACATCCTTTCCCAGGCAAGAGTAGCTCTTAATGACCTTTCCCACAACCTCTGCGGTGACTCCCAGGCCCTCAACCACTCTTTTTGCCTCCTGTCTGCTCATTTCTGTTACCACCAACCCCTGCCTCGATTCGTACTACATCCTGTGGACAGATTAATTTTCCTTGGGAGAAACATGATTATGTCACTGCTGCTCTGACACCGTGATGGTACCTCGTTGCGTACAGAATAAAAAGTCCAGACTCTAAAGATTCAACACTCTTCATGACCTAGCCCTGGTATTTCAAAATGTGGATTCGAGTATAGGATATAGTATAGACAACATAATGCTGAACGGTATAACAGGTAGGAGTCTGGAACCAAACTGCCTGCATTTGAATGCTACCTGCCATTTACTAGTTGTGTGACCGAGGGCAACCTGTGCAACCTCTCTGTGCCTCAGTTTTCTAATCTGTAACATGGGGCTAAAAAGGAAAATCTACTATTATTGTTACTATAAGGATTACATGAGTTAACTCCTGTAAGGCCCTTAAAATAGTCTGTGGCACACCAGTGGTCACTCAATAAATGTAAACTTTTGTAATTATGGATTTTCTGTGCAGGCATAATGAGCATTTGCTCTTCTCTACATGATCTATGACACTTTCTTACCTCTTCCTGTTGCTAACCTTTGTTCCAACAATCCAGCTGTATTACTTCCATGGGAGCTACCCTGCCCCTGGCCAGAGCTGATTGGCCCAGAAGTGGATACCTGACCTAAGCTGGACCAATCAGAGCCCTTCTCTGGGATCTTTCGCAGTGTGTAACTAGGAAGTTTGGACATTTCATCTCTAGTTGCTAGACTGTAAGCAGAAAACTCAGAATCTGACAATGATCCTATTTCCTGCCACACGGAGAAAATCTGTCCTAAAAAAGAAAGAAGAATGATGCTAACAAATAAAGACAAGTAGGGAGAAAACTTGGAGAAAGTTTCCTGACTGTGCTGAAGACACTGGCTCCAGGTCTTCCTAAGGTCCATCTCTGGCCCTATTTGAGGCCACTTGGCTGCTATTTGAGATACCACCGAGTCATTCCCCGTATATAGGCCTTTCCTTGTGGACCTCCCTTTTGCATCTTTGACTTAGACTTTTGACAAGTTGGAGTCTTCTAGTGGGTTGGTTTTCAGGAGGCACCAATAGCTAATTGAAGATCTTTGAGGAATAGGCATTAAACAGCACATCTCTCTGTTCTACTGATTTCTAACTCCCATGCACTATAATTTTAATGAATTGTGAATTTATAGGCACCCTCTAAATGAAAGGAGTCAATTAACACAGATAATGAAGGCCAATAAAAGTCCTTTTGTCAGAAATGCCTGCCCTGAAAGGAGCCACCAAAGAGGATGGATCCATTCTCTACTACCACCAGCACACTGGGCTCCACCTCTTCCTTTTGTTTTAGGGAGTTTGTAGTTTTCTGGGTTCTTTCAGAATTTTCCAAGCCTCCCACCAACTCACCCCTAATAGCAGAGGAAGAATAAAGACACCTCTTCCCCCCCAACCCCAGCCCTGCCAGGGCAAGGGGTGGTCCCTCAAACTGAGCATAGATAGTCTGAGAAGGATTGAACACATTAACTCTTCCAGAGTCTCTAAGTTACCCTTTGAGTTGGACACATACTAAATTCAAGAGGGCAGGGATATGGGAATGCAAGCTGGTGCGGCCACTCTGGAAAACAGTATGGAGGTTCCTCAAAAAACTAAAAATAGAACTACCCTACGACCCAGCAACTGCACTACTAGGCATTTATCCACGGGATACAGATGTGCTGTTTCGAAGGGACACATGCACCCCCATGTTTATAGCAGCACTATCCACAATAGCCAAAATATGGAAAGAGCCTAAATGTCCATCGATGGATGAATGGATAAAGAAGATGTGTTGTATATATACAATGGAGTATTACTCGGCAATCAAAAAGAAATCTTGCCATTTGCAACTACGTGGTTGGAACTGGAGGGTATTATGCTAAGTGAAATGAGTCAGTCAGAGAAAGACAAATATCATATATGACTTCATTATATGAGGACTTTAATAGACAAAACACATGAACATAAGGGAAGGGAAACAAAAATAATATAAAAGGAGGGAGGGGGACAAAGCATAAGAGACTCATAAATATGGAGAACAAACAGAGGGTTACTGGAGGGGGAGTGTGGGAGGAGGGATGGGCTAAATGGGCAAGGGGCATTAAGGAATCTACTCCCGAAATCATCGTTGCACTATATGCTAACTAATTTGGATTAAATTTTTTTTTTAAATTAAAAAAAAAAAAGAGGGTAGGGATAGTGCCTGTTTGACTCGCTATTGTTTCCCAAGCTCCTAGTGCCTAGCACATACTAAGGTATCACATTATGGCATGAATGAATGGGTATTATTAACCCCATTTTATAAATGAGGAAACTGAGGTCCAGATAGATAAGCTGGGTTGACCAGTAACTAAACTAGTGAGTTGCAGAGTTGGGTCTGAAGCTGTATGTCTCAGACTTCTTGTTCAGGGCTCATTCTAAGACCTCCTGGTCATTAAAGGAGAAAACCACAACACCAGCAGGTTTATAGGATAATGGAGCTAAACTCCCAGCAGTGCTTAGTAAAGGTTTCAATTTCTAAAGCTAAACATTAACACATCCGAACTCAGGGCATCTTCAGACTTGAACTTAAATCCGTGCTATTTTTGAACCTTTCTTTTCAGAAAGCTGTACAAGAGTTTAGGTGACAAAAGATGAGAAGCGTTGTGTGTGTATGATAAAATATTCACCGTAAAGACTCATGTGTAACTGTGCAACTCAGAACAGCATTTTTGTGCCTGGTCTTGACATAAGTGCATGCCTCTGTAGGTTGCCTTTCTATTTCATAAATCCCCAAAGACTTTAAAATGTCAGCTGTTGCAGAACGGTGGCCCATGAATTATGGGGGAGGGGTCAGAGTGGGCAGTGGTCTGGTCTAGGGTAAATTTGGGGCGTGTGTGTGTGTGTGTGTGTGAGTGTGAGTGTGGATCTTGGTCTTTTCCCTGTTGTTACATGCCCCTGAAGTCATTGTTGAAAACTGTTTCTATTATTCAGTATTTTTTTTTTATTTTTTAAATATTTATTTATTTTTGAGAGAGACAGTGTGAGCGGGGGAGGGGCAGAGAGAGGGAAACAGAATCCGTAGCAGGCTCCAGGATCTGAGCTGTCAGCACAAAGCCTGATGCGGGGCTTGAACCCACTAACCATGAGATCGTGACCTGAAAAGTTAGACACTTAACCAACTGAACCACCCCAGCACCCCTCTATTATTCAGCATTTTATATGGTTTATTATGCTCATAATAATACTTCTTATGTGATGATGGAAATGTTCTGTATCTTCATTGTCTTATATATACTATAGTCACTAGCCATGAATGGCTATTGAACACTTGAGATGTGGCCTGAGGAACTGAACTTTTAATTTCATTTTGTTTGAATTAACTTAAATTTAAATAGTCACTCTTGGCTTTATTTATTTATTTATTTATTTATTTATTTATTTATTACATTTATTTATTTTTGAGAGACAGAGAGAGACAGAGCACGAGCTGGGGAGTGTCAGAGAGAGAGGGAGACACAGAAAGCAGGCTCCAGCCTCTGAGCTGTCAGCTCAGAGCCCAACATGGGGCTCAAACTCATTAACTGAGAGATCATGACCTGAGCTGAAGTCGGACGCTTAACCGACTGAGCCACCCACGTGCCCCTCTACATTTTTAAAAATTCAGTGAGTTTCTGATTTCCAGCATAAATTAGCTAATGAATTATAGCCATTCCATTAAGTTCATCATAAAGTTAGAAACTGCCTATAACTTGTAGAAGTTAAATCTATCAGTTAAGGATTTACTTTCCCTCATTTCAAAATGTGGTGGGGAAATTTCCTTTACCTGATGACAGTGACCACTGGTAACCTTCTTGCCATACCTCACTCTCTCCCCTGGGACCTTGATTCAATGCCAGATTAAGTCCTAGTGGTGGTGTTTCTGTTTGGGGCACATGCTCTCTCACTGCCTTTTGGGAGCTCTTAGCCATCTCTTCATTTCACACCAAGTCAGATTTAGATTTAAAGACCTTTATCAGCCTGTCCTGTGCTGTTTTATACACCTCACTCCCTTTCCCTGTTTTCCTCCTGAATTCGAATTCTCTGGAGAAACAGACCTAATAGGATTATCTGTCTATTGATTGATCTGTCTGTAGAGAGAGATACTGGGATTGAAATTGATTGAGTTTAAGGGTCTTGGGAACTGACAAGTCCGAAACCTGGAGGGCTGTCCTGCCAACTGGAGGCTCAGGTAAGAGTGATGTTGCAGTCTGGAATCTGAAGGTTGAAAACTGAGGCAGATTTTCTATGCTATTGTCTAAAGGCAGAATTCCTGACAAAAAGTCAGTCTTTGCATTTAAGGCCTTCCACTGATTGAGTGAGGCCCATCCACATTATGGAGGGTAACCTGCTTTAGTTCTAGTCAATTAATTATAGATGTCAGTCAACATGTTTAAAATCTCTCTACAGCAACGTCTAGACTAGTTTGACTAAGCAACTGGTCATCATAGTTTAGCCATTTGACCCATGGCAACTCTTTCACTAGATTCAGACAGAATGGTCTTTGTCTCTCACCCTTCACCCATGCCATCTGGTATGGTCTGTGGGCACTCCAGTTCCTACTGACCTGTCAGCAGAAGCCCATTCTGCTCCTTTCTCCGTGTGACATATAGCTTTCATTTTTACAAAATCCGATCCACGTTCCGCTTCTCTGTAACTGGTTTCACCCTGACCGATCCTTGTTCTCTAAAACACAAACACATGTACTAGATAGAGTGCAGGTATCCCCTGCTTTTCAAGAGTTCATGTTATGCAGCTTCCCTTGTACAAAAACCTACCTTAGTACCCATTTTCACCAAGTGGAAGAAATCCAATGAGGATTTTTGCTTTTATGAAAAAAGGCAAAAAGCAAAAATAGCATTCAGCGTTTGTTTTGCAGCAAGCCATTACAGAGGCAGCACGTACCCCAGGCAGCAACAGTGGCCCCACCAAGCTCCTTCCCTGGGGAACGACGCTCAGCATCTCAGCATCCAGCCTCCATAGCTTTGAACTATGCCTATGAGCATCTGTGCTTTATCTAGATTTATTTTGTGCATCTGTCAGCAAAATGTTTCCTAAGGTATCAGAAAGGCTTAAGAGAGGTTATTTTTTGGATCTGGGAATGCTCAAAATTTTTTCCATAGAAATTAATTATAATTCCTTCTTCACTTTATGCCATTCAGGCTTATAAAAGTTTTTGTAGGAACGCTCTACTTTCACATGGTAGGGCTAAGACCTGCATATACTTGAACTTATCTTTAGCAGCATGGTATTCATTTTGAAAGTAGAGTAACAGATTCTGTGTCTCAGTTTTCTGAGATTATTCCAATGTCATGTTGTTACTTTTCATGAAAGCTATTCTTTAAATAGAAGCTCTAATTTTTTACAATGAGTTGAGATTTTTTATAGAAATAAGTCTTTAAAAAGGAAGGAAAGATCTTTTTCACATCATAATCTCTGATTTTAGATTGGGAAAATAGAGTTAACTATCAAATTTGTGCTTACTCATTACAGAGCAGCTGAATGAAGTCTTGGACCAGTTGAAAATGGTGTTACTTAATTTTTGCTGCCTAACCCAGCAAGGGTTACTCCTTTAAGTATCGGGGGGTGTGGTGGTTCTTAAATGCAGCAGAAATAAGAAGGTGGGTGAAGCTGTGTTTCAGTTTAGACTGGTATCTTGGACACAGGCTGGATGACATGAAGTAGAAAGAGTGGTCTCATTAAAGGAGCATCACGTTGGTTTTAGGATACTGAGTTGAATCCAGACTTTGCCAGTGATTATCCCTGGGTGGTTTGACCAGTCACATAACTGTCTCAGAACCAGTTTCCTTTTCTGTAGAGTATTCTTTTGGGGCCTAAGATCATGCACGTTAAAGTTCTTTGTGGAAGAGTTGTACAATGTTAACAATTATTGTTTTAATAATCACAGTTGTTAGAGAAGTTTTATAGGCACACGTGGTAATTTGCAGGGAATTCTCTAACAAGGTGACCCGGGTGGTCGTGATTTGATCTTCCATATTGACTTGACCCCATGCTCATGAAGACTTGGTATAGCTTGGAGGAACAGTGGTGTCCAGCAGCAGATGATGAGTACCTGAAGTAAGTCCATCTTAGATGTGTGGAGAGTGGGAACGGAAGTTCAGAAACACTGGGAGAGAAATCTGGCAGGATGTGGTGAGCAGATACACAAGGTTAGAGAAAGGCAAGAGCTAAGGAAGATGCCTGTGGCTCCAATTGGAGAGATGAGGGCAGTCGTGGGCCCAGCAGCCATGATCATCGGCCGTGTAGGTTTGAACTCCAGAGGAAAGTCATGGCTGGAGAGTCTGAATTTGGGAATAATTAACACATAACTAGTGGCTAAACCCAAGTGAGTGGAGAAGGTTACTGCAGGGAGTGTAGCGCAAGGAGACCAGGTGGCTGAGGGTGAACCCCGATGAGCAGTAACTAGGGCCTGCCATTAGTATGCTCATGAGATCTGCTCAAGAAAGGCTGTGAATGAACAAATGAATACATGAGTAAATGCGAAACAAACAGGGATCTGTTTGGCAAACACAGTCAAATGACTTTAAGAAGGAAAAAGAGAAAAGAGAGTGCTGTCCTAGAGTTAAGAAGAGTCAAGACCCTCAGGGTCTAGCCAAATATTGATCTTTATAAAATCTAAATGTGGTTCCTCTGGTTAAAAAGGACTACTCCCCCTTTCTGGTAAACAATTTGGCAGCCTGTACCCAGCCTTTGAAAAGTTAATATCCCTTGACTCATTAATTCCTCTTCCAGGAATCCACCTGAAGGAAGGAAGCAGAGCTGCAAAGATTTATGCACAAAGATGTTTCATATGCCTGAGATGCGAACTTCTCTGGAAGGGCTGGGGACAGGGGGAGGGAGGCATTTACCTTTGCCATCTTTTTAGACGTTCTGGTACTCTACAGTACTATGGTGCAGGATATAAAATTTTCATTAATGTTTAAGCTAAAAGATGAGCATTCAAAGAAATCTTGTGCTTTGCCCTCAGACCCCTATTCTCTGCCCTCGGAGTTACTATAGTGTGAAATGTGGGGGATATGCTGGCCTGCAGGGTGCAGTCAGAGCCTTTGTTGGCGTGGTTTTCAGTGACATCCACCATATGGCCCTTGTGATTTCCAGTTCACCCTCATTCCTGGCTTCTCCTGTCGTGATCCAGAAATATTTATAGAAGTCACTTCAATACATCAGGCTGTTGCATACTATCAAGTTTTTGCCCATGATGATTCTTCTTTCTCTTTACCTGCATTACCATTCTCCCTTTATTTCACCTGTCTGGTGAACTCCTATTCATCCTTCAAAGCCTCCTGCAGATTTGGTCCCCAAATAGAGTTTGTCTAGCATAGTATTTTGGAGAAAAAAATTGAATTTGAAAGTGTAAAGTGAGAGGTACACACTCTTGATTCTGTCACACTCCTCACCTCTTCCTACTGACACTATTTCATTTGTTATAGCCCTGACCTGTCAGAAACTTTTCTGCTTCCCCTTAAGGCAGAAATAATCACTGTCATTTCTATACCTTTATATCCATTCCTACATTTAACATGCTCTATGAGAAATTTTTCCAGTATTTACTTTACTGCATAAAAGTAATATGCAGGGGCACCTGGGTGGCTCAGTCAGTTAAGCCTCCAACTTCACCTCACGACATGATCTCGCGGTTCGTGAGTTTGAGCCCCACTTTGGGCTCTATGCTAACAGCTTGGAGTCTGGAGCCTGCTTCAGATTTTGTGTCTCCCTCTCTGCCCCTCCCCCACTCTCTCTCTCTTTCTCGCATGCTCTCTCTCTCAAAAATAAACATTAAAAAAATTTTTAGAGTAATATGCATACTCATCAGATAAATTTTGAAAAATTACACACTTCAGAAATATGACATAGCTGTCATGATACTGTGTCTATAAAATTTAGAATCTTGTTTTATTTTTTATTTTTGTTATTTGAGAGAGAGAGTCTGTGAGTGGAGGAGAGGAACAGAGGAAAAGAGAGAGATAGAGAGAGAGAGAGAGAGAGAGAGAGAGAGAGTCTTAAGCAGGCTCCATGCTCAGTGGCTTAGCTCAGAGCCTGACGCAGGGCTTGATCCCACAACCCTAGGATCATGATCTGAGCCAAAATCAAGAGTCAGAAACTCAACTGACTTGAGCCACCCAGGTACCCCAGAATCTTGATTTTTTAATATAACATTATAAAATAAGCATTTTTGTGCCACATTACTGTAATTGTTTTTCAAAGCTGTTTATAGTAGTTAGCTGAATCTTCTTGAGAGTAAGGATTTCTATTTTTGTTTTTGTTTTTGTTGGGGCAGAGAGAGAGGGAGACACAGAATCCGAAGCAGACACCAGGCTCTGAACCGTCAGCACAGAACCCGACACAAGGCTTGAACTCATGAACCATGAGATTATGACCTGGCCTGAAGTCAGATGCTTAACTGACTAAGCCACCCAGGTGCCCCATTTTGTATCCCCAGCACCTAAGTGCGATGTTGGTCTAGGCCAGTGTTGGGACTTAATACAGTTGAATTCGGGAGCTGAAAAATTAATCAGTCTCCATCTCTACCTTCAAGGAGCTCATTCTGGGAGAGGAGACATACATATTCACTCATTATTTAATGTATTCATTCATTCCACAGATACTTAAAGAGCACCTCCTGTATGTCAGACATCATTCTAGCACCAGGGACAAAGCAGCGCACACAACTCCAGACTTCATGAAATGCGTATTCTAGAATAGTGATTCTCAAACTTTGGGGTGTATTGGAATCACCCGGAAGGCTTTGGGCCCTATCCCCAGGGGCTCTGATTCAGAGTTTCTGAAGTCAGCGAGGCCTTGGAATTTGCATTTCTGACAGGTTCCCTGGTGATGCTGATGCTGTTCTCACTTTGAGAACCCCTGGCGTAGAGGATAAGTTTGAGGTACAGGAGGGCAAAGGAGTATGGTTGTCCAGTTAGTTGGGAGAGAAGGGACATGTCTGATTAATGCAAAGCCTCTCACAATTTCAAGTCCCAGTAAGGAAAGAGAGGATTGGGATAATACCCTGTGTCCAGAGTCTTCACCTCCTTCTTCTGGATGACTGTCAGCAGTCAGCAGGGTCACAGAAGCCTGGGACCGATGAGGAGAGAGGGTAGAGCAATAGTGATGGTCAGGAGTGCCTTCTCTGTGCCTGTCCCTCGGCACACCTGCCGTATGTAACGTCTAACCTTCATAGCAACCGCAAGAGAAGTAGGATCTCCCTCCTTTTGTGGATGAGAAAACTGAGGCATAGAAAGTGATATAACATACTCTGGTTCCAGAGTCGTACATCTGGAGCTCCAAGCCAAGCCTTTCTGCCTCCAAACCCCATGACTCAAGTCGAGACTGGCCTGTGGTTGAGCCCCCGGTGGGACCAGCTTTTAATACTTCAACAGTCATAGCTGTTTTGTGTGTGGTGAGACACCCGCAGCATGGCCTGTGTGCAAGGGGCGGGCGTGTGCAAGGCGGTGCCAACAGTGCACCTGTTCCTGCAGCACGGTTGCAAATGGAGAGGCTCAGACTCGCGGTTCATGAAAGGGAATGCCACCTGGCTGAAACAGAGGTGTGCAGCTTTGAGGGGAGCTGGCTCACTGTCCTTCCTGTAGGAGCAACCCCTGGAAGTTATTAGTGGTGTTTTCCCACATATGAAAATTGTGGCAGTTAGGTTTTCGTTTACTTCTACTATAAATTCAGTGCCCTGAGAATGTGCATAACACGTTCAAAACTTTAAAAAGCCACTTTCCCAACCATTGGGAAGAAGCATAGGCAAATGATTTCTGAAATTATTTCACAAACTTTTAAGACGAGAACAAGCCACCTCACTCCAGTACGGTGGGAATTGGGGAAGTTAGTGCTGAAGTGGCCCTGTCCCCGAGCATGACACATCTCAGCGGGCTGCCATCGGCCACAGCTGCCTTCAGTTATCTGGCTTCTATCACGTTAGTGCCACACGGAAGGACTGTCGAAGATCTGTGCTTTAGCACAATGTCCTCACCTTCTATCAAGGGTTAAGAATATGTAAATGATGTAAGAAAAATGTCTCTTCGTTTTCTATAAAACTAAGGAAGACCCATTTGACTCCATAGCTCTGCAAGAGTCATACGACAAATTTCTCTGTTCCTTACCAGCAAATTATGCTTCTCTCTTATTGACCTGGCATGTTTCCTCATTTCATTTAAGGATTATAAAAATCCATGGCTCTCCCTATGTTGCCAGGAGGCTCAGAGCAAGCCTTCATATGCAGTAGCTTCCCTTAACCTAAGGTTCTTTGGTAATAATGATCTCCCACTCTTTTCTCTTAAAACTTTGGTACCTGTGTCTTCCTTTAGAAGCTTTCCAAAACAGTTTCTAAAAGCAGGCAGCTATCACAGATTAATGGGTCAAAAATGAATTTTCGGAATGGGATGGAGTGACTTTAAGTTTTTTTGTTTAACTTTTGAAGAGTGAATTGATGGCACAAAAACAGACACATAGACCAATGGAATAGAATAGAAAGCCCAGAACTAGACCCACAAACATATGGCCAACTCATCTTTGACAAAGCAGGAAAGAACATCCAACGGAAAAAAGACAGTCTCTTTAACAATTGGTGCTGGGAGAACTGGACAGCAACATGCAGAAGGTTGAAACTAGACCACTTTCTCACACCATTCACAAAAATAAACTCAAAATGGATAAAGGACCTGAATGTGAGACAGGAAACCATCAAAACCTTAGAGGAGAAAGCAGGAAAAGACCTCTCTGACCTCAGCCGTAGCAATCTCTTACTCGACACATCCCCAAAGGCAAGGGAATTAAAAGCAAAAGTGAATTACTGGGACCTTATGAAGATAAAAAGCTTCTGCACAGCAAAGGAAACAACCAACAAAACTAAAAGCAACCAACGGAATGGGAAAAGATATTTGCAAATGACATATCAGACAAAGGGCTAGTATCCAAAATCTATAGAGCTCACCAAACTCCACACCCGAAAAACAAATAACCCAGTGAAGAAATGGGCAGAAAACATGAATAGACACTTCTCTAAAGAAGACATCCGGATGGCAAACAGGCACATGAAAAGATGTTCAACGTCTCTCCTTATCAGGGAAATACAAATCAAAACCACACTCAGATATCACCTCACGCCAGTCAGAGTGGCCAAAATGAACAAATCAGGAGACTATAGATGCTGGAGAGGATGTGGAGAAACAGGAACCCTCTTGCACTGTTGGTGGGAATGCAAATTGGTGCAGCCGCTCTGGAAAGCAGTGTGGAGGTTCCTCAGAAAATTAAAAATAGACCTACCCTATGACCCAGCAATAGCACTGCTAGGAATTTACCCAAGGGATACAGGAGTACTGATGCATAGGGGCACTTGTACCCCAATGTTTATAGCAGCACTCTCAACAATAGCCAAATTATGGAAAGAGCCTAAATGTCCATCAACTGATGAATGGATAAAGAAATTGTGGTTTATATACACAATGGAATACTACGTGGCAATGAGAAAGAATGAAATATGGCCTTTTGTAGCAACGTGGATGGAACTGGAGAGTGTGATGCTAAGTGAAATAAGCCATACAGAGAAAGACAGATACCATATGGTTTCACTCTTATGTGGATCCTGAGAAACGTAACAGAAACCCATGGGGGAGGGGAAGGAAAAAAAAAAAAGAGGTTAGAGTGGGAGAGAGCCAAAGCATAAGAGACTGTTAAAAACTGAGAACAAACTGAGGGTTGATGGGGGGTGGGAGGGAGGGGAGGGTGGGTGATGGGTATTGAGGAGGGCACCTTTTGGGATGAGCACTGGGGGTTGTATGGAAACCAATTTGACAATAAATTTCATGAAAAAAAAAAAAAAGTGAATTGAGCCAGCCACGGGCATATGTGTGGACACATATATGTCCGAGAACACATATGTACTTGATGATGCCTTGAGAGGCATCCACTTGGTCTAGTGATTGAGAATGAACTTGGGTCTGAGTCAGACCTGGCTTTGAACCTCAGCTACTCACTGCTTACTTTATGACTGTAATGTCTCTGGGCCTCAGTATCCTCATCTGAAATGGAGATAATGATACCATGTGGTGTCTTTGAAGGATTAAACAGACGATTTATGTAAAATGCCTAGTACAGTGTCTGGGACTTAGTAGGTCTACAGTAGATGGTAATCCCTACTGTTGTTGTCATTATTTCTAGAAAAAGCTAGACTTTATAGAAAGACTGGATGGTATATTTGTAACTGCTGTAGATTACCTTCTAGAGTGTGCACTGTTGAACTAAAATGACCTTCGGCTTAAAGTTAGGGCGTTTCATCCAAGGAGGGTGGTCACGGCTTACTTCTCCCTTAGAAAGAGTAGCTCCATGCTGGTGTTTCTTACTAATTCTCAAATGACAGTGGATGATCGCTACAGAGGCCTCAAGATTTTCTGAGGTCATCCACTCAGAGGCTGGTGACTAAGACTTACACAACTCTGAGGTCTTCACTTCCTGATTTATCTGTAAAATGACCTGAGCATCCTTGCCCAGGATGTCTCTTAAAGCCGATTTTCCAGTTTGGGTCGGCTCTTGCTTGATTTTATTAGGCTGTTACTTTCAATTTTTCTTTCACATACAACTATTACATTCAGTTGCCCAGGGGTATCTGTCAGGGAGGGTAGAGTTAAAGTGCCTTAGTACTTTGTGTGGTCATTAGCCTCCCCAACCCCCCCCCCCCCCCCCCCCCCCGCCATCTTGCAGGCTCAGGAAGTGAGAAGCAAGTTACCTGTTACCTAGACTGGATGGTGTATCCCGTAGCCTGCAGAGTCACGAGACAGCCGTAGCAACACCTGTGGGCCCAGCATGGCTTTCAGGTGCCTTTGGCTTAGGCGGAGCACCAAGGAACAGGTGTCTGTCCGTCAGATTTCCCTGCTGTGGGGAATGTGCACACCAGCCTCCACGCAGTGATGATTTCCCCCACCTCCGCCCTTCTTTGCCAAAACAATTGTTTAAAAGAGGAAGCTCTTTGGGTCATAAAATGTCATCTGGTAGTTAGTATATGGCTATATAGACATACTGGATTATACAGTAGCCTGACTGGCAGGAAGTAGGCGATTCACCAGAAAAAAAAAAAAAAAAATAACGAAAAAATAAACTCTTACCAAAATGAACTTCCTCTTTCAAACTCTTTGTTTCAACTCATCCTTTGGAACCTTCTTTCAGCCTCTTAGATAAAAAATAACCAGTAGGGACTAATGCAGTATTGCGAAGAGAGGTAACCCCAGCCCTATTTAGCCACGTGCTTCATAATTTTTTTCATGTTTTATTTTTGAGAAAGAAAGAGCACAAGCAGGGCAGAGTCAGAGAGAGAGACACACACACAGAATCTAAAGCAGGCTCCAGGTTCTGAGCTGTCAGCACAGAGCCCAATGTGGGGCTCAAACCCACAAAACTGTAAGATCATGACCTGAGCCGAAGTGGGAGGCTTAACCGACTGAGCCACCCAGGCGCCCCCAATATGCTTCATAATTAAAAAGAGCAAGCCCCATGCTGTCTGTCCCCAGGCGGGCCAGGGTTAGGGTGAGGCCACTGCCTAGAGGGACATGGGACACCTGCCACCTTGAGAGACTTCGTGTTCAAACTGAATCATCCTCAGAATCCTCCGGTGAGACGTTTTGGATGTTGCCCGTGTCCCCCTTTGATAGAATAAAGTTCCCTTCACTCAGTCCCCTTCATTTTGTTTGCCTTACAGATCCAGGAGGCTGCAAGTCAGGGCCTGCAATTTGTCGGCGTCATACCTCAGTACCATTGCCCTGCGAGGTCGGCAGGCAGCAGCCCCCCAGTGGACGCCAGAGATGCGGAAAAGGAGCCGGGCAGGTGTGAGAATAACGAGAACCCGGGCGCTCCCGTGGGGATGGACGGCAGCCGGGAGCCAGGCCAGGGCCCAGGAGGGGAGACGCCCATCGCTGAGCAACCCAGCTTGCCCTCAGGAGAGGGGGACGGAGCAGAATTTTCTCCACACGGGGTGAGCAAGACTCTGGATGGGCCGGAGGGTGACCTGCTGGAAGTGAGTGAGGAGCCACTCTCGGGAAGTAAGTATGTCAGCAACCACTTAAAAGAGAAGCTAACAGCTTTTCAGTAGTCCCCATGGCATTTTAGGAAAAAAGAAATGGAATTAGAGTGTAGAGACAGCAGTCCATCGCACAAGCATTCTTCATCAGCCATTTTTCCGGGCCCTCTGACTGATTGCGTACTGAAGTTGTGACTTCCAGGAGAGCAGAACCACACGGAATTGCCTTCTGGTCGCTCCGACATGTCACGTTCAAAGTAGATTCTAGAACTTAAGGGATTTTCGCCCCATGCTCTTGTGCTACCCTTGAATTGCCCTGCTCTTAGCACAGGAAAAGTGTTAAGATGCTGGGCACCAATGCTGAACGTGTGCTCCCTTTTGGTCCCCTCATTTTGAATATCTGCCTAAAGAAAGAAATCAAGAAAACCAGTTAAGGACAAATTGTGCAGGAAACTGGTGATTCAACTCACTAGGTACTGTAAACAGCCCGATTTCAGGCAGGGCGTATAGTTGACAAATCAGCAGTGTGGAGAGAACACTGCCAAAGAGAGGCCACCAATATGTGAATCCTCCTAATCACATTGTAACGGCCATTAGAGCAGGCATTTTAGGTTGGCAAATTCAAAGAACAACACTTATTAATAGCAGCCAACGTTTCTTAATTGTGGTGATGTGTGTGATGTGGGTGAGCTGTAGTATCATTGCCCATTTTACAGCTGAGTAAACTGAAATTTAGAGAGTAAATCTTCTCCCAGGCTAGGAAATTGGCAGATCTGGTCTGTGAACTTATCTTGTTATACCTCTCTACTCTAATAGACTAATAAGATTTACTGAGGCCCTCACTTCATGGTGAGTGAAGTTTCTCTCCCTTTCCCTGTAATTCCCTTTCCTTTTCTTTCTCCAAGAAATCTAGCATCCAGCCATTTCCCAAGAGCCAGGCACCTGTCTGAGCTGCGTGGCCTCTTCCAGCCTTCAGAAGGTGCACTGGTAACAAGACTTCCAGGAGACCCCCAGGCTTTAGGGGGCCTTCTGGGTCATCTTCCTAGTTCATGTTATTATTCATTTACTGATTCTTGAAATTAGCCTCTTCTTAATGATGAGGAACAGTTTATGCGCTGAGAATCTAGAAGAAGGTGGAACAGTTTCTTTTGTTATATTAGGTCAGTACTTCCTGGAAAGAAAATTGCAGGGTGGGTCGTCATTCTGGACTTAACTTGCAACGTTGATTTAGAGCGAGAGATTGGCACTGCCTCCATTCTGGGATATATTATGGCTGTTGTTTAATATTATGGCTGGATCCTTCTTAAATATGTTCTAAAGTAGGGCTTTTCAGCTATGGAACTTTTCACACTGTTTGAGGTAGACTTCTCCCTCCAGAGTAGCCGAGAGCACATTTAGACCCTGTGTGTGCCTCCTGATGAATGTCCAGGTGTTATTCCAGAAACTTCCCATCTTCCCATTGCTGTTAGGCTGCATGTGTTGTTCTGAATCCCCAGAAGGAAGACCGACCTCCTTGGAGGAGCATGCGAGGGTGAGAGTTCAGGGCAGGCACAGCCAGCACCCCCCGAAGAAGGGGCCAGGAGTCATGGAGACAGGCAGCACTGTGGTTAAGAAACCAGACCCCACTCACATTCCATTTGCCACCTTCTACCTAGGCAGTCTTGGACAAGATACCCTCCTGTGCCTCAGTTTCTTACCCTGGAAAATAGAGATGGAACAATAGGTTCATGTTGAAAGGTTAGATGTACATTTTTAAAAACGTTTTATTTATTTTGAGAGAGAGAAGCAGAGGAGAGGCAGAGAGAGAGATAATACCAAGCAGACTCCACACTGTCAGCACAGAGCCTGACCTGCGGCTCCATCTGACGAACCGTGAGATCATGACCTGAGCTGAGATCAAGAGTTGCACGCTTAACTGACTGAGCCACCCAGGCACCCCGAGATGTACATCTGAAGCACTCAGCACTGCGTGACTCTTAAGTGTGAGCTGTTATTATTGGCACACAGGCTCAGTAGCCCTGACCACTGGCCTCCACCTTTGCATGGAGCCCTGGCTTTGAGAAAGGAGGCATTCAATACTGAAATTCCCCTCAGGACTTTTCTGAGATTTCCTGCTCTAGAATCCACCTTTCTCCAAGACTCCTTCCAGACTTCCTGCCCTCTTTGGTTGACTCCAGGGAGAATTAAACTGGGGAGACTTGTCCTAGGACCATTTCCCCCACGTGCCTCCTGCTGGCCTATGGCTGTTTGTCTCCCTCACCCAAAGAGCCCCCTCCATTGCTGAACCCATAAAGACCCCTCAGCACCCAAGGTGTCCTGGCCTGTGCCTCATTTCTTCAAGTCCCTTCTCTTTACTAGCAAACCAGATCCTGCTAAAGAATAATGGGTTAGTATGTGTCTGGAAGTGGTCAGGCCAACAGTGGAGGGGAATTTCAGCCATGGGGGAGGGGCGTGTTACAGTACCCCACTTTAATCTCACTCAGTGGGCAGCTGGCTGGCTGTTGTTTACACACAAAGCTGGGCTCTTATCTCTCTGCTCATGAGGCCATGGGTCTCTCTGAAACTTAGGCAGCTTATTGTTATCCTTTGTTCTTCGTCGTGTGGAACAAATGAGCCTTTGGATTTTTTTCATCAGTTAATGAACACGCAGGGGTTATTGGCCACATATATGGCCTTGCTGGGGATGGACAGTCATGATGGTGGTAACTCTCTGGGTGAACTGTTCTAAGTTCCGATGAGCCATCTTGATGGTGCCTCACAACAACAGTTTTATGATGGCAGATGCTATTATTAGCCCATTTCACAGATGAGGAAAGTCACCTTCCATGCTCTCAAGTAGTGACATTTTATCTCCTAGCTTGAGCATTCAGCCTCCCGAAGGCGGGACATGTAGGGACCCTGCCCACATTGGTCATGGCCTTCACCTGACCCAAGCCTCTCTCCTAAATCTTTTTCCTGAGAAGTCTTACCAGTTCCTTGCACCGTCACCCTTCCTCCCAAATCCCCCCAGCTTCCCCTCCCTGCTGCTTGCTTGCTCAGCTTTCAGCTTGCCTTTCTCGCAGGGCCCCCTAAGGAGGGTGAAGTGTTTTTACTCCTCTTTCTGCCAGGTGGGCTTAAATAGGCAATCACAGCAAGACAATTAAAAAAAATCCAGAGGGAGTCACCCTCTTTCCCCCTCCTTCTCCTCGTTTAATTTATTTCCTTTATAGGAGGCCTAGGGGAGCCGGGTCTAGGCTGCGACTGCTCATATGGGGCTTGCCAGTGAATTCACCATCCAGACACGGGGCAGGCTGCCCCTCCCCCTCCCCGTGGACTCTTGAACGGCCTCTCTGATCCAGAGGTTATGCTCCCCTTCACCCATACAGGTCTCTCTGGGGACCCATCATGTGGTTCTCTTCCTGATCATTGACTTTTATTTCCTGGTCGGGGAGAATTTCCCTGATGGTTTGGTGTCGTTGCTGTGCAGAGACAGCCTGAGCTGGTGCAGGGACAGCCCCATGCCTCACTCCTGGACGCTGCCCTTCCCACTCCTGCCCCTGCCTTATGGTGAACACAGAGCACCCCAGTAGCTCTGCTCCGAATGGCCCCTCGTGATGCATTTCTGCAGATGGGGAGCATGGACGGACAGGCCAGGTGGGGAAGGCCGGTGCTGGGAAAGGTTAGGAAGGTATACCCAGACATCCACCTGTCCCTTGTCTCCTGGCTTCCAATATTCCTTTCTGTCCTTCCCTGGGCGTCTCTGTTGCCAGGAAAGTTCACACAAATTCAAATTGTTCTGCCACTGAATAATACTGAAACATCTTCCAAGCGCTGCCCTTCCTATCCTGTGCCTCGTCACTTAAAATGCTCAGAAATGCCAGCCAGAAACCCAAGCTAGTGACCTCAACTGTACTTCTTGGCCGAGGGGGTTTTATTCAGAAGTCCTCCTTGGCAGCCAGCTCCTTGTGTGGGGAGAGAGAGGAGGTGTCCTCCTGAGTCTGGCCTTTCTGATGTGTGGCCCCGCCTTCCCGCGCCCCCAGAATGGCGCTACCCTGTGGCTCTCCTCCTCCCAAATCTGCCACCTGCCGCCATCTTTTGGCCTTTCCCTCAGTCCATTAACAAACAGCTATTGAGCTCCCACCCGTGGTCCACAGCTCCTGCTTTCTGTGTACTGATGAAATTAGCCTCTTGTTAGATTTGGAAACAGCCCAGGGCTGGGGGTTTGAAAGACTCTTGGCTTTGCCACTTTCCAGCTTGTGATGTTTGGGGGATCCACTTAAGGCTTCTGGGCTTAGAACTGAGGCAGCCCTTCGTGTGGGGGTTGGGAGAGTCCCATCAGATGGTGGAGGTGAAAGTGCCCGTAGCTGCTGCTGTCCTGACCAGGGGATTCCCGTGGAAGGCTGTATATGCCTGGTTTCCCCACTTTGCCTCCACAAACAAGCCCCGCCCGGGCCCAGAGGTGTCCTGCTGCTAGTACCCGAGCCTGACGGAAGTCTGAAGCAGTTTCTCTCAGATTCAAGAATCCAAACGGGACTGAGGCCCTTCTGGCTTCTCATCCCGTCACGGGGCCCACAGCCCTGCTTCCCAGTGCAAACCTTCCATCTTAACCCGCTGCCTGTCACCTCAGCAGAACTTAGCCCCGACTCAGCGCAGCTACCGGGTCAAGTCTGACTCCCACATGTTTCTGCCCCAGCCAACTCACCAGTCTCCTCCTCCTCCCAGTGTAGCCCTGGGAGTCACGCTTTACGCCAGATGCTGCACACTCCCTTCCCTCCAGGCTGGAGGTCTCTTGGAACATCAGGACCCAACCAGCCTGCCTGCTACCTGCCAGTCACAGACTCTCTGGAGCCTGTCTCTCTGCAGACAGACCACAGACTTCCATCCTGTACCTGAATCCCAACTGCCTGGCCTGGGCCTCAGAACTGGGCATCTATTTCCTTCTTCCCTGCTCCTGAGGAGCTTAGCAAGGCCTTCGTGGGTCTGGCTATCAGGCTGGCAGCACCCAGTAAGCCCAGCGCCCCCTTCTCCTCCCCTAGCTTACTGCACTTTCTGGCTTAGGTCAATCCAGCAACATACCTGCATCCCCTATCATATTACAGGGACTTTTCTGGACAGAGGGGATCCAAATGGCACAAGGCAAAGCCCCCCGTGTCAGGGAGAAAGAGAAAGACCAGAAGATTAAAAAATACAAGCGAGACAGTCTTGATTCTCCTTGGGTGCTCTGTCAGTCCAATTCTTCGGCTGTTCTCAGAACATTCTCAGAAACAATGCCTTCCCCCTCCTTTGGGACTTTCTGTCCATGTCTGGAAAAATCTTCCAGCTGGGGTCATGGCAGAGTCACAGAGCAGCTGAAAAAATTTAAACAAACTTGGGACTTCTTTTTGGAACTCTCGGTGCTTGCTCATGTGATGATGTGTGTTGGAGAATCAGAATATTAAAACATCAAAAGGCATCATTTGGGGACAGTTTCTCTTGGCCGGTTTCCATGTAAGTAATGAGAAAGAGGAGCATGGCCAAGGATACAGCAGGACAGGGGAGTTAACTAAAGGGTTACACATCTGAAATCAGGTTTCTCCCAATATTTCACCACTACTAATCTTTTGGAGGCTCTTGATTCCAGCAGCGTTTCCTTCCTGAAAAATTTATTTCTGTCTCTGGCTTCGGCCCTTCTCCCTGGGGAGGATCCTGATGTGAGAGCTGGGGCTCTGTCAGCACCGTACTGTCTACCTCGTCCGTCCGGCAGTCTGTCTTCCCTTCACCTCAAGCCCAGCACCCTCCCTTCCCCTTTTGGCCTTCCCCTTTTTCTGTTTCTTTACGCATTTGGGAAAGTTGTGTTTCTGTCTTACCATGCAAGTGGGGAATTCTTCTGGTTGATCAAGTGTTGTCATGTATTTTTGGACTTCGGCCACTGTCAAATTCTCTACTCACCTCTTCCATATAGAGGTTGTGGTTTCTTTTTCTTTTTGATCTATATATATTCATGCTTGACTATAGCAGATTATGGTGACTGGTGCTCTGGTCCACCTTGGGTCACCTGAGGACAGCTTTCTTAGCCTCTGCCTGGAGGCGTTGTCTGGAATGGGAACAGGCCCCGGCAGGCCACTGCCCCAGGGAATTCATACCTCAGGAGTAGCCTCAAT
Organism: Panthera onca; assembly: GCF_046562875.1. Lineage (NCBI taxonomy): Eukaryota > Metazoa > Chordata > Mammalia > Carnivora > Felidae > Panthera > Panthera onca. The sequence goes on along the minus strand of NC_138347.1, from coordinate 133,651,405 downwards.
CCCTGAAGAGAAATGCCCAGGCTTCCTTGCCCCGTGGCAAGGCAATCGGAGGTATGTTCTGTGCAGTTAAGTGAGCCCCAATGGCCGTAGCAGTAACCTGCTCGGTAATGCACCCTTCCCTGGCTTTCCTCTCTTCCCTATTTCCTACCCCTACTCCCTCTCTGGGAGGGATTTCCAGGGATCACTTCGCAAATAAACTGCTGGCACTCAAAAACTTACAGGGTCTGCTTTGGAAGAAATCCAGGTGAAGTCAGGGATTCACGAAAGCATTGCTTATCCTCTTGTCCTCAGTAGGTGTGGCTTTTATTTGGACACCTAGCACCTTGGACTGGAAAATGCCTGATCGTGTAGTTCACATCCTGTCCCCGCCAGCTCCAGTCCAATGCTTGATTTCCCTCCATGGCAAACCTTTCTTTGCATGACTCCATTCCTCAAGTGTGTATTTCAAAGTCATGAAATAGTCTGATTGCCACCTCTGTACACCAAGCCCTAATTTCTTGTGGGAAAGCATTTACTGGCGGGAGTCAGGCAAATGGACTGAGAAAGGTAACTTGGGGTGGAAATAATAAATAGGCCAGATTTGGTTGTTTAAAATCCAGGTGGCCATCTTTGAAGATGGGCACCTTTCTTTCTTTCTTTCTTTCTTTCTTTCTTTTTCTTTCTTTCTTTCTTTCTTTCTTTCTTTCTCTTTCTTTCTCTTTCTTTCTTTCTTTCTTTCTTTCTTTTTTTCTTTCTTTCTTTCTATTTGGTTCTACCCGATGGATAGAAATGGCCCCCCTGGTAGCTTAACTCTTGTTGATGACAAAGTGTCGTGGCCTGGCACTGCTCCCCAGAGATCCCTGCTGGTGTTTGCTCAGATGGAGCTGTAAAAGACTTCCTTTGCCCGGAATACAGTACCTGTGTGGGATAATTTTAGATGTTGTGTGGATGGACATATTTGGTGTTAATGTGCCTCATCATTCCCTTCTGTTTATAGCAAGTGGTAGTTGTTTCCCTTATGGTCATGAAACAAAGTTTCCTTTTTAAATTCATTTATTTAAATAAAGGAAAGCAATTCTGTTTAAAAGAAGAATAATTCAGCAAGTGTTTGGACACTGCAAAATTGTGAAGTACTGAAGTAGGGGATACACGGTCCCGGAACGTGGGTCTAGGCCAGGTCTCTCCTGAGGGGAGCATGAGCATACTTTGTCCTTGTTGCTAATGTCAGCCATTGTTTACGACCTTTAAAATATTTCTCTGAAAGAAGGGTGGGGATTTTCTTATTATTCCAATAGATATTTTTGGAAACCAAAGCCTATTCCTGACTAGCCTGTGTTAGCAAAGCTTTTTAAGCTGGGTAAACTCTGATTGCTTGACTAAATGAGTAACACAAAAAAAGACCTTCAGGACTTAGATTGAAATTCCAGGTATTTGCTCCTCGAGGCTGATACTGTTCACTCATGGCCCAGCAGCGCGTACAGCTGGCGCGGGTCAGCTTCTGGGTGCTAGTGAGTATTGATTTTTGAAGAACTGAGCTATAAATGAAGGAAAGGGAAAGCTCAGAGCCCCACTCCCAGTGCCACCTACCTACCACTCCAGGCAGGAACCCTCATTTACAGGAACATATTTATTTTTACATATCAGTGGTGTATTTTCGATGTACTTGATTAAGTATTATGGGTTCGGCCCCAGGAAACACCCCTGCAGTTTATAAATAGTGAGTTCAAGGGTATACAAGGTTCCTGGAATTAGAGTAGTATTTTTATTTTTATGTGCCTCTGTATATTCACCTTTTTTTTTTTTATAAAAAAGACCAGCTCTTACCCAAATACGTCCACTTTTTTCTTCCAAAACACCTTTGTATGAATTTCTAGAAATGTCTACCATGTCCTTACAAACACCTGACTATACAAATTGATCCCAGATAACAGCTATTCATTACACGCCAGATTCAAAACCCATGTGCCACCTGCCTGCCATTGGAAGCTCAACCTTTGACGTCCATGTCACTTTCAAGGCTCCCTAACTTACTACCTGAAATCAGGTTTTATTTGGCAATAGTGCCACCCAACAGAAAGTTTACCTTTGATATCATTTCTTCAGGCTCCTAAGAGATTCACTACACTCGATGAGGCAAGTTTTTATCACTCTTTGACCTCTTCTCTCCCACCTTCTTTACAAATCCCAACAGAAATGGAGATCCTCGCCCTTTTCAACAAGCCGAAGAGCCATCAGAAGTGCCGGCAATACTATCCGGTCACTATTCCTCTCCGGGTCTCCAAGAATGGCCAGACGGTGAGCGGTTTGGATGCCAACTGGTTGGAGCACATGAGTGACCACTTCCGGAAAGGAGGCATGCTGGTGAATGCAGTCTTCTACCTTGGCATGGTCAATGGTATGGAAGTTACAAACCTTGGGCAGCCCTCATGAACTCTGCTTCTCTTTTCATCTTAGACCATCTTTAGAGCCTGCCCCATTCAGAAAGCCCCGCAGCTGATGAACATGCTGCGTTTGATTTCTCATTAACACCTTGAGGAATTTTCCACAAAAACCACCACCTGTGCTCCCTAAACCTCTCTAGGAGTCAGTCGGCCAGGTATCTTCTAGCACGACAGAGAAAACAAAGGGATTCTGTTTTTGATGGTGGCCTCAATCTATGTTGCTTTTAAAGACTTTTAAAAAGATTATTCCCCGTTCGTTAATTACCCCCTGGGATCCTGCCGCTCCAAAAGTGCAAATTGTTTGTAGACACTATTACCGTTTGAAGTAGCAGTAGCAGCACCTTGGAATTAACCACTGAGAAATGAATTGAACTGCCTAGTTTCTGTAAGCTCTGTAGAGATACACACTGTTTCTGGGTCTCACGGCACCGGTACCCCCTCCCCAGTAAGGCGTTGTCTCTGAGGGAGATAACATGGGGTACAGCACTGCTGATGGCTGCCCTTCTAAGGCAGAAGGTCTGCTGCCCTCTAAGGCAGAGGTCTGGGGAAACTCGTCAAGCGGAGAAAGGGTTTGGGGTTAACACGACGGCAGGTTGAGTGACTAGGGTGCGTCAAAGCCGGGAGGCGGTTTGGGGAGTGGGGCTAACATGCCAGCACGTAAAGATCCTGAAGGCTGCCAGTCAGCAGGATTTCTAAGTGCAACACAACACCAAATTTGTTGATCCCAGCAAAACCTGGCAGGGGGCTTTGACACCGCCGTCTTGGCTGTTGAGCAGTTCTGTCTCCAAGAATTAGCAGAGTCAGGAACGGAGTTTGGATTCAATCCTTGTAATGCCAGCAAACATCTTTAGAACTGGAGACATCAGTATTAGTTCTGAATGTACATACTTTAAATCATCTGGAAGTCATAGAACTTTGTACAGAACAGCCGGGTCTTAATTTGGATGTGAGTCCCTTGTTCCTGTCTAAATATCAATATCTAATGCTAATGTGTTAATACAGTAGCAGCAGGCATTGTATAGTGTAAGGGGTCGCAACCATTCGTAGAATGGATGAATGACCTAAGAAAGGTGGTTGGCTCATTAAGAATACATGTCCCACAGCACCATCCAGCAGAACTTTCTGTGATGATGGGAATGTTCTCTATCCATGCTGTCCAGTATGGTAGACACGACTCACACCTGGCTATTGACCACTTGAAATGTGGCTAGGATGACTGAGGACCTGAATTTAAAAATTTATTTGATTTTTATTAATTTAAATTTAAATCACTATATATGCTTAGGGGCTAGTAGTGTATTATGCAGTTCTAGAGTATACATTTCATGAATACAACCAATGAAGAGTCCATTTAGTTCTCTGGCGGCAAGGTTGGAAACCTCCCTCTACCTGAGGAGGCCCTGCATACTTGCAGAGGTCCCGGAAACCAGAGAACATCACGGTCTGTTTTGAGATTCACCATAAAACACGAGTTGCATCTACTTGGGGCAGATGTTTACAGCCCTGATTGATTCATTGGTATTAGAGGAGTCCAGAGAGGAGCCCTTCGCTTCCTGCTTCCTGTAAGGACACCCCATCACCCATCTTGGGTTGTGGCAGCCACACTTTTTATCTTCTCTTAGGGTCTCTGTGGCCATACATCCTTAACCCTGGGAAACCTATAGTTAGTTACACTAACATGTTTTTTTTTTTTCATGTTTATTTATTTTTGAGAGCGAGCAAGTCGGGGAGGGGCAGAGAGAGAGGGGGACAGAGGATCCAAAGCAGGCTCTATGCTGACAGCAGACAGCCCAATGTTGGGGCTCGAACTCACAAACTGTGAGATCATGAGCTGAGCTGAAATCAACAGTCAGACGATTACCCGACTGAGCCACCCAGGTGCCCCAGTTATACTAACATCTTAAAAATGTTCAGGAAAGCACTGAAGGTAACAGCTACACAGGCGGCCCCACTTTAGAGAATTAGGGTATCAAAAGGGAAGTTTTCTCTGGTCCTACTGCCCAGCATGTCTGGGGCAAGCTGAGCCTCAAGAGAGGACACCTTGAAAGCTCACAATGCCATGTGAACTTTTGGGCCATTATGGCTTTGGCAATCAAGATAATTTCCTATTCCTTCTTCCTACACCATTCTCTGACCTTGAGTCCAAAAGCACAGAGAATTCATACAGTTTTTCTTCAGATTTGACTTGAGTGTTGGAAATGCTGTTATATCCTCCCTTGGCTTTAGCTGCAGTAAATCCTGCCCTCCTGCCTTGAAGACAGAACATGAAATTTCCCCTGGCAAGTGCAACTGTGGAAGCCGAGCCCCAAGCCTATGACATGTCTACGGCTCGGCCACAGCTGCACATCTCAGTCTCGGGGATGGCTGCAAAATTTCTCAGTACAAAATTTATTTAAACCCACTCAAACTTCAAACGCAATTTTGCCCTGTCTGGTTCGATGTGGGGGGAATGTGACTTGGGAGTAATGCTCAGTGGCCAGGGTGTTTCTGCTCTGGAAAAGCCCAAGGTTTCCGTTGGGCAGGGATGAAATATACATATGCTCTTTTCCCAGAATTAAAAAAAAAAAAAGGCAAGCTAATCATAATTATAAAAAGGAACCTGTTTCTAATAAGATAATTAGTGTCCTTACAAGTAAACCTGGCAGAGCTAGAAGCACATCTTTAAGCTGTTTGCCACCTGGAAAAACACCAGTCCTGCTTCTTAAATGGATATTTATACTCTGAAATATTTTCCACAGAGTCATAAAACTCGTGAGAACTTTGTCCCATAAACAGGGTGATGTTTTAGCTTGAATCGTTCAGTTAAGACTCCAGCTCCTGTTTTCAAGCCTTTACCCCTCGGGGACATGGAAAGACTTTAACGGTCCTCAAGTTTGGGCTTCTGCTGAGTCTCCAGAGCTCCTCCTCTGGAACCTTTTATTAAGCCTTAGAAGGACCAGGTGTCTTCAGCTGGGGTGGCTGTGCCCTTGGGCCCTGGCAAGCAGCGGCACAGATAAAAGAGAAGCATAATGATGCTGATGGTCTCGTGGCAGTTACTATGGGTTGGTGCTGGTCTGAGCAGTTCAAACACAGCAACTCATCTAATCCCCACAAGTCAGTAAGGTAGATACCATCGTTATCCCTGTGATACGGCTGTGGAAACTGAGGCACAGAGTGGTTAAGTCATTGCCAAGGTTGCCAGCTAGTAAGTGGCAAGAAAGCAGTAGGAAGAAAGAAGGGTCAGGCTAGGGAAAATGGATGTGAGGAGGGGGTAAAAGAGGTGGCCGTGTTGGCAAGAGGTTTAGGCTCCCAGTGAGGCCTTGGGTGATCCTTGAGAAGGGAGGGGAGCTTCAGAGTCACCCTTAGGAAAGTAGCAGGGTCTGGACTGCCAGCCACCTGTGTGGCTGCGTCCAGGGGTGGGTCAGACAGCAGAGCAGACAGGCACACAGAAACGCCACCCGATGAGGCAAAAGCTAGAGTCTGTGTTGTCAGCAGATGGGAGAGGCCTGGAGGGGAATCCTTCTGCCGTTGGTGAGGAGTTGGGTAGGTACAGGAGTCCAAGGTAAGGGCAAGGTGGAGCTGGGTGCCCAGCCTCTTAAAGACCCAGCAGGAGCCTGATTTCTCACCAAGGGCCTCCAGGCCTGCAGAGTACCTGCTGCTATCACTGGCCATCGATGCTACGGCTGCCACCATCAACTCTCCTTGCCTGCCCTGGTCTTCCCTGTGTCCCCTGGCTGGCCTTGTCGTTTGTTCCGCCCTTGCCCTATCCTTGTTCCCACCTCCCTTTTCCCTCCCTTGGCCCTGTGCTGGCTCTCCTTCTTCTGCTCCCCTGGCCCTCCCCTCACCCTCTCCTAGCCCCACAATCCTTACACCCCTGGCAGTATCGTCTTTATCTATCCCACATTCAAATGTTTTCAGTTGGGGGTGCCTGGGTGGCTCGTTCGGTTAAGCGTCTGACTCTTGATTTTGGCTCATGGTTTGTGAGCTCGAGCCCCACGTTGGGCTCTGCACTGACAGCATGGAGCCTCCTTGGGATCCTCTTTCTCCTTCTCTCTCTGCCCCTCCCCTGCGCTCGCTGTCTCTCTCTCTCTCTCTCTCTCAAAAGAAATTTTAAAAAAACGAAACATGTTTTCATTTGTTTCAAAAATGTCCTTGGCAGCAAGTGGTCTGATGGTCTGAACCAGAATCCAGTCCAGCATTATGCACTGCATATGGTGACCATATCCTCACTTCTCAAGTTTTACCTAAAAGAGTCCTTTTTTATAAGCCTCGCTGTTTGAAATAAACCCAGCCTCGTACACTGCTGAATGTCCTGCATTATTTGTCTGTGGTCGGTGCCTTGTGATGTCATTTACCTAATTTCTCTAGCCTCTGTATCCTGTACACTGGAATTTAGTTCTAAGGCCTTGATAAATTAAGCAGTGCGACCACAGTACATTCTAGAAGCTGTTGGGTTTTAAAGTTCCATCTCATCAGGAGACACATTATACTTACATGTTCCTCCATTCCTATCCTTTTGATAGATTGTCTTCCTTGAGACTGTCCCTGATACCCCAGCCACATGTAAATCCAAATAACATTCAGTATTTATATCATCATTTTTGATGCCCAGCATAACCTAAATTACTTTATATTTGCAAAATACACAAGTTCAAAGTGTACCTGTTTCAAGTAGAATACACATAGAGCTACATTCACGTGAAGACTACAAACCCTCGGGCAGATTCTGCATCTGTACTTCTTAGCACCCCAGTGTTTGTACACCGTGTGCTGTATACAGAAGGTGACTAATGAAGGTTTCTGGACGACGCTCGGTAGTGCCGATGGCAATGAGGGGAAAAGCCGGTATTCGGGCGTGTATCACAGGAACCCGGGGAATTGAAGAGCTAGGTGTAGGCGGAATGGAAAGGAAGAGAGATGAGGCAATCCCAGGTGCTTCCAGCAGCCACTGCCTGGGAATGTTTGGCCTACTGATTACAGATATGGCCTCTGTTTCAGAGGAGCCACTTACTAATGTGGGGGTAGAGTTCCCTTATGCCATAGATGCATTTTCCCTTCTATTCATAGCACATCTTCAAATGACCCTTTTATTGGAGTATAGCACATATTGAGAAAACTATGCACGTTATGAGGATATAGCCCAGAAGATTTTCACAAGGTGAGCACGTCTCTGTAACCAGCACCAGATCAAGAAACAGAATGTACCAGCCCCCTCAAAGCCCCCTCATGCCCCTCATAGTCCCTGGTTCCCAGGGGATGACCATAGTCCCAACTTGAAACACCATAGATTAGTTGTAAACTTCATATGAATGGAGTATGTGAATGAACGCCCTTCTTGTGTTGGGCTTCTTTCACTCGTTGTATTTGTGAGATCCATCCACAGTTTTCCATGTAGTTGCAGATCATTTCTTCTCATTGCTATATACTCTCCTTTAGGTCGATAGATACCACTACTCCGCTTCCAAGTGTGTTTTTTGTCCCATCTAGGAAAGCATGGCGTCTGCATAGATTTGGCCCCAAACTGAAGCCCTAAGGCCAGTCTCACTGTGACATCCCTGGGATGGCACCCAAAACACCAGACATGGAGGATGGTGTAGTGGTCAGGCTGGGAACCTGAGATGTTCATCGCCACCACTAGCTGGAGCCCCAGCGCCCAGCACACAGAGTGCTAGCTCAGTAAATACCTGTTAGTTACTGAAAGGGCACAGGCTTTGGAATCGAACAAATCATACTTTTGATCTCTTTTGCCCCTTGCATTCCCTTTGAACATGGACACGTGATTTAACTTCTGAGACCTCCATTTTCTCACCTACTAAGAGGGATGATTAGCCTTGCAGATGTGGGGGAGGGATTCAGGGAGAAACTATGAACTGTGCCTGGGCGTGTGCCTCACATCCAGCAAACACCCAATCAGAGCGTTTCTTCCCCATCTGGTTGGTTAAATGGCTCTGAACTTGCGGGTTCACCTTGCTGCAACTGAAGATGGGTTGTACCTCCTCTAGGTCACTCACCACTTCAAAGTTAGAATGCAGGAGTGAAGGCAGGCCAACAGCAGCTGTGAGTGCTCAGGAAGGAGAAGGCAGTAGACCTGCTCACTCTTCTGATAATATCAGTCAATTAGGCACGGTATGATCGGGGAGCAACATGGCACCATTAGCCAGGATTGGTTAAACGGCGATTACATTTATGGTGGGGTCATAGGTCATCGTGACAGCAGTCACATGTGCAGTTATGGTTATACAATCAGGACGTGCCATTCCTGGCACATACGGGGTGCCGTGAGCACCATGTAGCCTCTGATGGGGAGAAGGGGCTCTCAGAGACTCAAGGAAATCTGTTAGGCCAGCTACCTCAGTGGGGACGGTTTAGTCCAATCTAGCTTGTTAAAAGGAGAACGGTGACTTTTTCTTTTTTCATCTCGCGTAATTAGACCACATACGTTGACCATTTGTCATGGTGTGCACATTTCCAGCTGGACTTTGGGGAACAGCACCGAGGATAAGCCTGAAGCTTAGTTTGCTAGGTCTCAGAGGCTGCAGGGAAAGAACAGTTGCCCTCCCAGAATTTACCTCTTGGAATAATGGGGCAAATCTCCTTTTCACACCTCCTTTTTATAAAATCATAAGCTTGGAATGTTAAGGTGGCCTTTTGCCAAAAGACTGGCATCAAATATTTATACAGTACTGGGGCAAATACCTCTCTGTGCACAGTAGGGAAGCATCTTTACTTTAATAAAAAATGCAGTGATAATGGAGTGTTTTCCATAGATGTAGGGTGATTTAACCTTTTACATTGGGAGCCTTCACTGTAAGAAAGACCTATTTATACCCAGCTCGGTGCGCATCACAGCAAGGCTGAGCCAGGAAGGTAATGAGAAGACGCGGAGTGGACGAGGCCGTCAAAACAAGGGGCTCTTTAAAAGCCCAGCTGTCTGCTCTCCGTGGTTCATTGACTTTTTTGCTGTTACAGATGATCAAATTTTGACAGCCATTCCGAACTTGCTTTGTAGTTAAGTAGGTGAATCAGCACTCCGGATTCAGAATAGCAGAGCAGTGGGCTGAGGCAGCTGGTAAATAAGGACCTGGTTTATTCCTATTGCACACCCCAAGTCTGGCCATACGTCTCCCCACTGACCACACAGCCCTCTTCCCAGGCCTGTGACCAGGGAGGAAGCAGAGAAAGCCAGGCAGCGGCTGGGAAAGGAAGTCTGGATGGACTATGGTGTCTCATTCCCTCTTCTGGACCTCAGCTCCACTGCACGGTACTGTCGGCAGGCTAAATACCATCGTAATATTTATGCCAAATTGGGTACTCTATTACTTAAAGCAGTGATAGGCACAATTTAAGGTCTTGGAGGTTTTCCATTGAGATTTGTACGTAAAGACTTTGGAGATTGGAGATAACATATTTTGGTAGGAGTCTTGTGGGGATTTGTGCTGTGTTGGTCTAATCCTGAGGGAATCATTGAATGTATTCTGGTCTCAAGCATCCCCAGGTCAGGACTTGGGAAAGCTTTATTCAAAGTGGTTCTATAGGGTATTCCTACTGTGGCAGGAGCTCCAGCTGGATCTTTATTCTTCAGAACTTTAAAAGTGAACTTTACTATGGTTCATCTTGTCCTGAGGCCCCAAATACCTATAATGTGGTTTAAAGAGAAGCCCTGTTCTTCGCTGGTTATCTCTGTAAAACGTTTCTTAGGAGGGCAGCGAACAAACACTTGGGGAAAACTTTTTAGCAGAGCAGATGAGAGAGGCAACCTTAGTACTTTTGCTAAGGCTGTTTGATAACTCACTCTCAGTTTAGGAAATAAATAAGAAACTGGAGCATGGTGCTGATGAACTTAGATTGATCTCACTTAAAATGGAGTATTATCTCATCATATTGGACAAGGCTGCTGTGCTCCAGGAATTAGTCTCATGGCTGTGAGTCGTTGAGCTGGTCAGGCCTCTCTATCATTCTGGAATAATCAAGAATATCCCCAAGCCAACCAAAGTACACCAGTCTCATATTTCTTAGGTTTAGGTTGGGCATTGTATTAGTCAGCTATTGCCACAGTACTGCTGTGTAACAAGCCACCCCAGAGTCATTGGCTAAAAACAGTACTATTCTCACACATTGGTGGGTTGGCTGGAGCAACTCCATGAGGCAGTTCTGCTGATCTCAGCTGGGCTCACTCTCAGGTCTGTGGGTTAGCTGATCTAAGCTGAGCTGCTCTTGGGCAGCTGGGGCATGTCCTCTCAAAGTGGTGGCAGAGATAGAAGAGGTTAAGTTCAACCACAAGGGCTTGCCAAGCCCTTGTTGCATCATACCTGCTAATATCCCATTGGCCAAACAAGTCACATGGATAAGTGCCTAGTTAGCTGGTCGTCCCACCCATCATCTTAGTCTTGACTTTCTTCTCTCCTGATTCCACTGCTCTTGTGGTCCTTGGCTACCCCTCATTAACTGTGCATCCCTACTCCAGCTGTATCCTCTACCTAACTCTTAAACCCTGAAGATCCAAAAGCCTTCCTTGCATGGTTAAGTACATATCTCTACTCAAAATGAGGAGACCCGTTTTGAAAAATACCCAACCACTGCCTCCACCTGCACTCTCTCCCCTTAGCCCATTTGATATTTTTATAGCATTTATCACCTCTAACATTATGTCACTGTCTCCCTCCCCACACTGCAAGGTAAGCTTCATGGGGCAGAGACTTCATATGTCTTGCTGCCTGCAAGATGTCCGGTGACCACAGGAGTACCTGGCACAAAATAGATGCTAGGTAGGCATTGGAATGAATGAGCAGCTAAAAGTGTTTTCAGTATAAGCTTAAATGCTTCCAGGAACACAGTGCTCACTCTTCTGAGGTTTTACCTTCCATTTTTTAGACTACTCTAAGGAAGGTACTTTCTGTTTATATTGTACTCACATTTTCTCCCCATAGTTCCTAAAACTTTTTGATTCTAGTTCTGCCTTCAAGAGCCGTGTAAAGGAGAGAAAAAGAAAATTCATTTTCATCTGTGTTGTCTGTTTGTATGATGCTTATGTTAACTCTTGCATTAATCTTGTAGAAAAGGATAAGAAGAAATTCAAATTATACCTAATCCCACCAATCATAAGTGCTGCTAGATTTTATGTATTTCCTTAAAGTTTGTCTAACCCTTCTTAACATAAAAAAAAATTCACATACAGCTCATACCGCAGGCTTGTATCCTGTTTTTTTCTTCTTCTTTATAACATTGTCTCTAAGGAATTTTTCTGAATCATTACATTCCCATGATTTTTTTGTAGCCACATAGTATTTAATTATATGGAAGTCTCCTAACTTATTCGACTACTTTTCCATGGTTGAATATTTGAATTGTTGAGCATTTAGATTGTTTATGTTTTTCAGGAATTTATAAGTCATGCTGGTAGATAAATATTTGATGGCTTTAGTGGTTATTTCCTTAGAATAGACTGAACGAGGTAGAATTTCTGGGTCAAAGAAGATGGACTTTTTTGTTTCAGGCTCTTTAGACCTTGTGAAATTGCTCTCCTAAAAGATTGTACAGTTAAAATTCCCTTAACCACCATAAGCTTTTTATACACGTATAAAGAATGTTAAGCTTAGCCATTTATTTATTTATTTTTGTTGTTGCAAACAATTTTCTCATTTAATGGCCTTTCAATTGTCTTTATGAGGTCTAGTGGAAGACAGAAGCTAAATATTTGTTAAGTATTTACATCTGTCTGTCTTTTTCTTTGTGGCTTCTGGAAAATGCTGGCAGTTCCTGAACTCCAATGTAATACAAAGGACTTTCTGAATTTATCTCCCTTTCTTTTAAAAAAAAAATCATATTATTATGTGAATTATCCTTCTAAAATAAAATTAGTATATCACTAAAGATATTTTTAATGTGAATTGCCATAACAAAATACCACAAGCTGGATAGCTTAAATAATAGACATTTATTTTCTCAGAGTTGAGGAGGCTAGATGTCGTCCATGGTTAAGGTGCTGGCAAATTCAGTTTCTGCTTGAGGCCTCTTTTCCTAACCTGCAGACAGCCACCTTCTCTCTTCTTCATCTGGCATTGCCTCTGTGCAGGGAGAGGGGAGGGGGGTCCCTCTGGTGTTTTCCTGGTAAGGACATCAGTCTTACCAGATTAGGACCCACCCTTATGACCTCATTTAACCTTAGTTAATTCCCTAAAGGCCCTACCTCCAAATACTGTCACTTTGGAAGTTAATGCTTCACGTATGAATTGGATGGGGGGAGGACACAATTCAGTACCTAATGGTGTGATTGATTTGTAGATTAGAATCTAGGGACCAGGAGTGATTCTGTGTACACATTCCCATGTCACAGATGAGAGACCCAGTCCCTGAAAGGGGTCACGTCACTTTTCATGATAGAGCATGGATCCAAACCACCTGCTTCTCTGTCTAGTCCTCTTTCCCACAATCTCTTATCTAAATGAATTTAGGGCATTTAAAAGCCATATTAAAAAAAGGAGGAGCGGCAGAAAACACTTCCCTTAATGTCTTTGGCTGTGGCGGGGACTCTGTTGTAATTTTCTTTATACTCTCACTGCCTAAGACAATGAATCCTTCTTGAATCCTGTTATATGTTTAACGTACATTTATTGAATCATATAGAACTCAGAACCTGGCACACTGACCAGAGCAATGCCCAAGGAAACATTTTCAGTGGTAAATCATTTGGGAAAATTCCCCTTTCCCTCAAATTCTGCCTCTTGACAAGAGCTAAAGCGTCATCTGTACAGCTGTCCACATGATGAGAACTTCCAAGAATCAGCGCATCTAGAGTGCATCCGACAAACTCAGATCTGCTGTGTTATATCTATCCCCCCTTTAAAAAAACCTTCCACCTAAATATAGTTTTCTTCTAAAAACTGTCTCTAAATGACTGTGTTTTACCCTGAATAAGTTCTCCCCAGTGCATCCTGACGTTGGAGCGTGAAAAAGAAGGTAAACGCGTGAAATCAAATGGTGATTGCTAACAATGAAATTTGGGCTCATAAAATCAAGGATATTATTCAGAACTGCGAGGTAAATTAGTCTCATTCATTCTGATGGGGCTAGACTCTATGGCTGTGTGTGCCTTCTTTAATTAACATGCTGAAAAGATGTTCTGATTGGGATTATTAATGAATGCAGTGAAAATTTTTGCTGCTTGTAAGGCTTCTGCCACAGACGGTTTACAGAACTCCCCCCGCCTCTTTTCTTTTTCCACAGATTCCTTGCACAGCCTGACAGATGGAGTATTCATCTTTGAAGCTGTTTCCACAGAAGATAGCAAAACCATGCAGGGCTATGATGCTATTGTTGTCGAACAATGGACAGTCCTGGAAGTAAGTGTGAGATTGGCAGTGGTGCTTCCTTTGTTTGGACAATGATTGTTTTATCCGCTTGCTGGGTCTGACCGTGTCTGCTGTGGCTTTCCTCTGAAAGGCAGTTTGACCTGGGTAGACCTACAAGGCCCCTTTCAAATGCTTCTGTGCCCTCCAGTTGGGGCATGGGCCCCACTTTCCCTTTCTGTAGGAAAAATAGTGTGCGTGCTGGACCATTGGGTGGAAAGAGGTTCTTCTTTCATTCATTTGCATATCACTGGAAACTCCAAGTGACATACGTGAGGCCAACATAGAGTCTGTGTCCACCGGAATGAGAGCAACATGATTGTTGGTGTTAGACCTTATGCCTCCCTCTGCCAAGTGTCCTTGGAAGAAATTGGTGCATACACACTCAATCTTTGACAAAAAGCCCATGAGGCAAGTATATGACTGCCCCTATTTCACAGATGAGGAAACTGAGGTTAGGTCCCTGGCCCAAGGTTACACAATAAATGCTGAAGGATGTCCTTGAGAGATGTTGACCCTTGAAGCCACCAAACTGCTGTGGGCAGAGTAATTCCTTGAGCCACGTCCCACTGGGACATTCGAAGACCTGATTTCTTTCTGAGATTCGCCGGTGTGTACTTTGAGGGCACTGTAGAAGGGTGGGCTTCTCAGACTCATCTCTTGTCCATCCAACATCTTGGGTGTAAACGGGCAAGCTGTTTAAACATGCAGGACTGATTTCTGAAAGGATTTCTTGAGGAGGCCCTGGAAAAACACAGGGTTAGCATCGCTCAGAGGGGCCTTGCCAAACCGGGCTCTCTGTGCCAGAGTAAGACAGGTGTGGGTTCAGCTCTTTGTGAGGGGCATGGGGTGCCGGGACCCACCAGACAGTGGGTGCTTGCCACATCTTTGTGCCCTCTGGCTGTGCCCTCTGCAGCCTGATGGCAGGCGACACCCTCACCTAGTTGCTGGAGGGCGGTGGGCACCCCAGCGGTCTGTCCCCTGTCCTCTACGCTGGCAGCAGTTCTGAGCAGGCATGCCTGCATCTGGGCAGTGATGTGCAGTAACTGCTTGCCAGGAAGGGGACAGAGTACAATGGAAAACTGTACTAATCAATCAGAAATTGGAATTCCAAAAACACAGCATCCAGGGCCCAGTTAGATGAGGGGCCAGGAGCCCTAAAGGAAAGTAAGGAATCGGGTCATGACCTGGTTTGCCATCAGGCTCTGCCAGCTCCCCCTGCCTGACCTTGGTCTCATGTCCCCCCACCCCAACACACACACACACACACACCCCGCCTCGGGTCCCTAAACATCCTGAATTTAAGATGGGGTCATGCTGTTCATCCAGCCCACCTCATGTGGTCAGATGAAAGATGAAATAACAAGGGTGCCAATTGAGGATCTTAAGGACCCTATTAAAACAGCCCACAGGCTTTAACACTCAGTAACTCTGTTTGCTCTGTCACACTTAGCCTTCACAGCAAGCCACATGTGGCTGCACCAAAAACAGGTGCATGTGTGGAAGTGATTGACGGGTCACGGGACGTGTGCAACATCTCTTGCCATCAGCACATTAAAATGGCTGTTAAGGGAGGGCACCGCGGTTTCCTCAAGAAAGGTGATTTGATGGCTTTGATCCAAAGTCTCAAAGTGTGGTCCTAGGACCAGCAGCATTGGCGTCACCTGGGAAGTTGCTATAAATGCAGATTGTTGGACCCCACCCCGGATGGACTGAATTAGAAACTCTGGGGATGGGCCTCAGCAATCCTTTTTCACAAGGGAGATCCTGATTCACGGTTTCAAGAGCCAGTGTCTAAAAGAACAGGATAGATGCCACTCTCACCAGATGTCTGTGGTTGTGTGTTAGTTGATGAAAGTTGTGATAGGAAAAGTACCCCAGTGGCTTGTCTTTCTTCAGCCTTTGAAATTAACTGTAACCTTGATGGGTAACTGGAGTGAATGCATCCTATCTAAAATGTTTGTGGGAGGAAGTTAAAGTTACAAACTAAAATAAGGACACGATTGTCTTTTTAATTAGAAGAGGTCAATTTTATGGGTTAAGAGGCTAGGTCAGGAAAGATGAACATTTATTCAGAAAGTTTTCCTGGCTGTGCAGATTGGTTTCCGTTAGGTTGATTTGTTAATTTTATTTCTTTCTCAGATGTTTGAACTTTTTTCCCTTGACCTCCTATTTTTGTGCATTAATCTATTTGGTGTTATTAGTGTTGGGTCATGTCGTCATTGTCCCTCGTCCCCTTCTCTCCCTCACGGACACACGCGCACACGCACACACACACGCACACACACACACTTCAGGAATGCTGTGGCTTTTCTCCAGAGATCCTGGGAAATGGCATAGGGTTTTAAGACCCACAATGGGCCCAGTGGTGTGCACCAGCTTGTGAAGCTGGTTCTGTGCCTCTCTTTCCAACTCCGTATTCAGTGACGGATTCAGTCATTAGTAGCTTGAAATTGTGTTTGTGGAAGTACCGCACCATGAAAACTGGCAAAGCCTAGAAATTAGGATTCCACCCTCCCACCCCCACCACGGCTCAGAGAGCCAGTTGTAAGCATTTACCAGCACATCACTAGATAGGCCTTTATTCCATCACATGTTGACATTATGATAGGCAGGTGTGGCTGGCATCCAGTTGGGCAGAAACACATTTTCTTAATTTTCCTGATAGTGACAAGTGAATTAATGGTTTTGATGTAGGTGTTCAGCCAGTTCTCCCCCCGCACAAGTCTTCAGTCTCGCTCTTTTCTCTGGTGCCTTTGGAGCATTCCCAAATTCCCCACAGTGGAAACAGACCCCCGTCCATTTTAGCAGCGTCAGCTTCTGAGTGCCATCTCTTGAGGACTAAAGGAGGGGAGATCTCTTCTGGACAGACTGTACCCCTGGGCACATGGGTTTCTCTTCCTCTTTGTGGCTGTATTGGCAGACTTTAGGTCAGCTCATAGGTGGCCTCCTTCAGGAAGCCCTTCAGACTCCTTCAGAGTGAAAGACTCTTCCTTTGTGTTTCCGTAATTCTCTGTGCATAAGTCTGTCAGCTCCTATTATGATCACTATGATTTCTTTATCCACTTTCCTTCCTTACTGCGAGTTTCTCGGCGTGGGCGCGTTCATCTTTGTTCTCTAAGGCTTCCAGTAAATGCTTCCTGAATTGGGTTGCAGGCCTTTTGGTTCAGCGTTAGGTACACATACACTTCTCAGAATGAAGCGTGAATCCCTCAAGAGCTTTTAAACACACAGGTATCCAGGCCCTCCTCACAGAGGTTCCTTTTCAAGCCCACTTTGGGAATCGCTGCCTTAGCAGAACCACATGGATACACTGTGTCCCAGCATGGCCCAGCGGTGTCCAGTCCAGGGCAGAACCCACAGCTCAGCTCTTTGAAGAGGCTGTGTCAGAAGTCCCCCCTCCCCCCACTGACGGCCCCCCTTCTGCTGGCCCCTCCAGGTGTGTGGGCCTTTGTCCAGCAGCCTCACCTTTCACCCTTGAGACCCACCTGCTTCCTCTCTTCACCCTTTTGGCCTCTGGGAAGGGTCTTTCCTGTTCAAGCCCTGGGCAGATCCCTCTTGGCTTGTGGTTGACCCTGCCTTTCTGGCAACCTCTCTCCTTCCAGGCCAGCCCATAAACTCCTGGGCTCTGGCCACAAAACACTGCTGACCAGCTTGTTCTCTTTGCTCACAGTTGGGACTGCCCTGTTCCTTTTCTGCCTCCTGCGCACATTAGTATCCTCAGCTCGCAGTACACACGTGCCATTCCAGTTGAGCCACATCTTCCCGGCTTCCCTGTCCCCATGTGCACGTGCACACGTGGACGCTTTCATGAGAAAACCTACCTAACTCTTCACAGCTCTGCAAACACCGCAACGTGTTGGAAAGAGAAGGTAGATTCTGGAGTCTGGTCTGGGAATGCATCCTGGCTGTCTTATTCCCAGCCAAGTGACTGAGTGTACCCCCTCTTTGTTTTTCCATCTTTCAGCTGTATGAGTGGGAACACTGTCAGCCTCTCAAAGTTGAGAATTTTAAAAATGATATATTCAAAAGTTGTGAGTGTAGCTCTTGGCATATCGTAGGGAAATAGTACTTTCTTTTATTGGTCCCCTGGTGTCATCGGCTAGAAAGATCCTCTCCAGGTTGCCTTGCTCTTGCTCTGAAAGCACACCAGAGGTTGGGCAAGGGAAAAGTGTGGAGCCAAATGCATTGCGTGTTTCTCAGTTGGAAACCTGTGGCAGTTTTGAGTAGTATGAAAGCCCGTCCGCACAGCATCTGTAATGGGTATTTTGTTTACTTTCTTTGAGTTTACAATTTAGAGTGTGAGCAGAAAGGGTCCTTCTTGGAAAGAAAGGGGGAAACTACAGAGATGAATAGGTCATATGGATGAGAGACGGAAAGACAGAGAGACAGGGACCCTCTTTTTCATTCTGAGGTTGCATGTCCTTCAGCCTGGGAGCCCATCACTGCTTATGGACACCATCAGGTGCCCTTGAGGCCTTAGAGCCTTCTCTGTCTTCACCCCCCTCCTTGGAATGAGCCTTCCGCGCCCCTTGTGAAATTTGCTGCCAGAACTGACCATGAGATAACAGTAAAAACTCTTTTAGCTGGTGCAGTTGGTATGGTGGTTAGAGAGTTAATTGAAAAGCCAATTAAAAAGAACCAAAGAAAATCATATTCATACCCCCACACATTTTATTTTAATGTAAAATATATAAATACGCATCCATTTGCCCATCTTTTAGAGTTTGAGGTCTGCTGATTGGAATTTCACTTCACCTTTCTTGTGTAAACCACACCCAAGGTGTTGCGATCACCAGTGTCCTGGGGCAGTGTCTTGAAAGTCTAGGAAAGGGATCTCACTGCCGAATCCTCGATTTCATGATTTTTTTCGTACTCTTTTCCAGCCCCCACCACTTCTAAGTCAGCCACAGTTGTTATTTTTAGGCAACTGCACTTTGTCAAATCTCTTCAAAGCATTCTACTTAGTTTTCCCAGAAACAACTTCTTTTGTCTTTACCATCAGTTTAAATAATGTAAATGAAGACACATAGTGATGACAGTGGGTCTAACTGACCTACGAGGGTCTGGGAGCCTGTGGGACTCAGCCTGATGTGCTCGGTGGCTGGGATCAGGGGGCCGTGAGCAAGCTGGAGAGGAGCCTGCCACCTGTGAGCGCTTGGTCCTCTGACAGCTGGACTTGGGCTTCTGCTCGTCCAGCAGGTGGTTGGATCAACTTTGGGGCAGCCATGACAGATTGCATCATGTAGGGTGGCACATACTCAGCTCTCCCCATCCGCTCCCTGTGTATTCAATCTGTTATTGAACCGACTCCCAGTTCATCTCATCCTATTAATTTCTGCCCATTCTTCCAGCCTATGGAGACATTTTTGATCATGGTTATATCGTCCTGCATTTTTGGAGGATCATCTCAGCTTTGGCTTCTCTGAAGGTTTCATTTGTAGGATGGCTCCTTTCCAGTCCAATGTCAAACACACTAGATGGAGTACATGGTCCTTTGGCATGTTTGGGGGGTTTTTCCTCTAGTCTCTAACCTGACGCCAAACCCTTTTGCCAGAAGTTTCAGATGGCCCTATTGTTCCACCTAACATGTCACCATTTTATCCCTGAAAGAATCATGAGAGGCTCGCTGAGATGCATTTCTGTAACTGACATCCACTCTGGGGCACGCCTCCACCCCTCCAGTCCCCTAACCCTGGGGACACACAGGCCCCACTCGTTCTGCACTAACTTCTGTATTCTGTAGACTTCTGGGGATCCATCTTTTGTTTCTAGGGGCTCCCAGCCATCTCTTGAACAATCCACACAGGATTTGTAAGGGAGTAACATCAATTTCTGTGGTATCTACAATCCACCACCTTCTGCTGTGACAAGGGAGCCAATATTTATTCTTATTAAACCATCTGACATTTCTTTCATTGCCACGGTTTCTCTAGGATAATTATTTTGGTTCTGAGATCATAGCCTTGAGTGCCAAAGATAGTAGTTCTCTGTCTTTTTCCTGTGATTCAAAAGATTTTCCCATAAGTGACCACTGCCTTGAATGACCTTGACTGCAGACACATCCCCTTCCCCTACCAGGCTGTAACTCCACCCCTTTTCCAACCCAGAGCAAATCACGGCACAGAGGAGGCCCACAAGGTGTTCAGAGCAACGCTGAGTCTGTTCTAGCAGCTCTGGGTGCTCTCACTTGGTCAGATTCCTCACGTCCCACTCGGTTTTGATAGTGACACATCAGTGCACTAAGTGGTATGACTGAGCATCTTTTCCCTAAAATGTAATGTATGTATACTTGATGAATTTTAAATTCATCGTTTAATGGGGAAAAATTGAGAGCTTTCCCCCTAAGGTCAGGGACAAGACAGGGATGTCCACTCTCATGCCACTGTTATTCAACATAGTATTGGAAGTCTTAGCCTCTGTAGTCAGACAACACAAAGAAATAAAAGGCATCCAAATCGGCCAGGAGGAGGTCAAACTTCCACTCCTCGCAGATGACATGATACTCTGTATGGAAAACCCTAAAGATTCCACAAAAAAACTGCTAGAACTGATTCGTGAATTCAGCAAAGTTGCAGGATATAAAACCAATGCACAGAAATCAGTTGCATTCCTACACACCAACAATGAAGCAACAGAAAGAGAAATCAAGGAATCAATCCCATTTACACTTGCACCAAAAACCATAAAATACCTAAGAATAAATCTAACCAAAGAGGTGAAAAATCTATACACTGAAAACTATAGAAAGCTTATGAAAGAAATTGAAGAAGACACAAAAAATGGAAAAAGATTCCATGCTCCTGGATAGGAAGAACAAATACTGTTAAAATGTCGATACCACCCAAAGCAATCTACATATTCAGTGCAATCCCTATCAAAATAACACCAGCATTCTTCACAGAGCTAGAACAATAATCCTAAAGTTTGTATGGAACCAGAAAAGACCCCGAATAGCCAAAGCAATCTTGAAAAAGAAAACCAGAGCGGGAGGCATCACAATCCCAGACTTCAAGCTATACTACAAGGCTGTAGTCATCAAGACAGTACGGTACTGGCACAAGAACAGACACTCAGATCAATGGAACAGAATAGAGAACCCAGAAATGGACCCACAAACGTATGGCCAACTAACCTTTGACAAAGCAGGAGAGAACATCCAGTGGAATAAAGACAGTCTCATCAGCAAGTGGTGCTGGGAAAACTGGACAGCAACATGCAGAAGAAGGAACCTGGACCACTTTCTTACACCATACACAAAAATAAACTCAAAATGCATGAAAGACCTAAATGTAATTCAGGAAGCTATCACAATCCTCGAGGAGAAAGGAGGCAAAAACCTCTTTGATCTTAGCCACAGCAACTTCTTACTCCACACGTCTCCAGAGGCAAGGGAAACAAAAGCAAAAATGAACTGTTGGGACCTCATCAAAATAAATTCATCATTTAAAAGCTTGAGGGTTTGCTTTAGAAAGCAGGTTGCTAATCTCTATTTAAAATGTTAGAGGCTCCTGGGTGCCTCAGTCAGTTGATCGTCCAACTCTTGGTTTGGGCTCAGGTCATGATCCAACCCCAAGTTGGGCTCAGCACTGAGCGTGAAGCCTGCTTAAGATTCTCTCTCTCTCTCTCTCTCTCTCTCTCTCTCTCTCTCTCTCTCTCTCTCCCCCCCCTCCCTCTGCCCCTCCCCCGCTCATGCTCGCTCTCTCTCTCTAAAGTAAAAACAGTAATAATAAATAATTTAAAATAATAAATGAATAAATAATAAAAGATGTTAAAAATGGGGGCACCTGGGTGGCTCAATCAGTTGAGCAGCCAACTTTGGTTCAGGTCATGATCTCACAGTTTGTGGGTTCGAGCCTCACATCAGGCTCTGTGCTGACAGCTCAGAGCCTGGAGCTTGCTTCAGATTCTGTGTCTCCCTCTTTCTCTGTCCCCGCCCTGCTCATGCTCTGTCTCTCTCTCTCTCTCTCTCTCTCTCTCTCTCTCTCTCAAAAATAAATAAACATTAAAAAAATTTTTTTTAATGTTAAAACTGTTAAATACCCACTCCTACCCATGACTAAGCAAGCCCGTACCTCACATCCACCTCTTGCAGAGAAACACATGCATTTGTTCACAAGAAGGCACACACAAGAACATTATTTCAGCATGATTAGTACTAGAAAAAAGGAAACTGCATACATGCCCATCAGTAGGAGAATGATTAAATAAACGATGGTACATCCTTATTATGGATGCAGTCATTCTGTATAAACTGCCAGGCAGGGAAGGAACTCCAGGAAATGTTAAGTGAAAAAACAAGCTGCAGAATGATGCTGTAATGGGTAATTTTATGTGGCACCCTGGCTAGGCTATGGTGCCCAGTTGTTTGGTCAAGCACCAGTTTGATGTTGTAGTGGAGGGAGTTTTTAGATATGATTAACATTCAAATTTGCAAACTTCAAGTAAAGCAGATTGCTAATCCTTCATAATGTGGGTGGGCCTTGTCCAATCAGTTGAGGGCCTTAAAAATACGCCTTTCCTGCAGACTTCGGAAAAGAAAGTAAAATGGAAAATAGGCAGGAAGTAAAATAGAAATAGGAAGTAAAATGAGGGTTGAATAATTCCACTTTCTTGGAAAGTGTACAACTTCTTGCTTTGAACATAGCTTAAAAAGCTATAGCTTAAAACGGTGTCTGTGTATATGTGTACATAGTCATATACACCCAATCTCATTCTGGGCTTGCTTAACTTTCGTTCTTTTTTGGAGTTTGCCTCACTTTAGTCACCATCCCTGGAGGGTCAGGTACCTCCGTTCTGTCCTTGTAAATCCACACTCATCAACCTGTGCAAGACATTGATTTCCTTAGGTGCCTGCAACTTTTTTTCTAGAGCGACACTTCCACCAGGAGTCAACTTCTCTTCGGGTGTTTCTTGCCACGGGGCTGGACTGAACTTTCCCCTGAACTTTTAACATTCCTTTTCTTCTTGTGCCTGGAGAGGGTCTCTAGTGCTCCTTGGCTATTAGGAATTTGGCAGAGGACAGCTTAGTTTGTATGGTCTGTGTTCTGCCAGATAAGTCACTCCTCTTCCCCAAATGATGGAGATCATATTTAAAAACAGTGACCCCAAGAGGCGCCTGGGTGGCTCAGTCTGTTAAGCGTCTTGACTTTGGCTCAGGTCATGATCTCACGGTTTGTGAGTTCAAGCCCCGCATCAGGCTCTGTGCTGACAGCTCAGAGCCTGGAGCCTGCTTTGGATTCTGTGACTCCCTCTCTTTCTGGTTCTCCCCTGCTGGCTCTCTCTCTCTCTCTCTCTCAAAAATAATAAATTAACATTAAAATTTTTTTTTAAAAAAACAGTGACCCCAAAAAGCCTTTATCAGGTCACTGAGTCCTGACTTCTGATCTGAGTCTTTGGCCCTGTGCTCGGTTAGTGGGGCCCTGGGTGGCTGGCTGTCCCTGTTTCGTCTTTTTCGGGCAGAATTTTCCCTCTGTCTCCTTCTGGACAGCAGCTTCTTGACTTGGGGGTCATGAAATGTCACGTGGATTGTGGCATTGCCAAGAAGAGATAGATGATGGGCTTTTGGGTGGAAATCGGCCCTCCAGCTTTCCCATGGGATGGCTGGCAGTTGGTGGAAGAGGATTAGTGGATACGAGACAGAGAACTCCCAGGGAATTGGGAAGCCCCAGAGGATCAGAGAAAGGGACTGGGACAAGAGTGCCACCCTGGGACGAAAACGTAAAGGGGTGTTCGCTGAGGCCCCTACCTGCAAGGAGCATCCAGGAGGGAAGAAGACTTCCTGCAGGATAAGTAGCAAGGCACTCAGTGCTGGATGGCATCCTGCTGACCGGAAGTGCTCTGGGGGAAAGTAGAGACAGACCAAGGCCCACTGGGCACCGTGGGCTCCCAACGGGCTCCGACAGGGTGTGGATGAGCCAAGGGGGTTGGGAAAGGGGCTTCCTGCCGGTGGGAAGTGCCAAGAGCCGAGGCAGGCCAGAAGGGAAAGCACATCTGTACATTTTAGTTTCACAATTAGAACATTAGTGGCTCATGTCAGAGTTTTTCTAGATCCTCGGATCCCCCATTTTTTAAAAAAAATAGTTTTGGGAGAGTGTGAGTGGGGGAGGGGCAGAGAGAGTGGAACAGAGGATCCAAAGCAGGTCTGCTCTGACTGGCTGACGGCAGTGAGCCCGCCGTGGGGCTCAAATTCACGACCCTCTAGATCATGACCTGAGGTGAAGTCGGATGCTCGACCGACTGAGCCACCCAGGTGCCCCTCCTTGGATCCCTTTTGATCAATGTGCTTTCACTTCCAGAGGCCAGCACCTGTGTCTTTGCTGACACCTGCACCTGGGCCTCCGGAGCCTGCTTTGTTGCTCTTGGCAAAAGCTGAGCAGGGAAATACCTGGATGTTTAGGTGCCCCTGGGGTAGCTCTTACCTGTGACTGAGGAGGGTGGGTGTATGAAAGGCAAGAGTGAGGCAAACTCCAAAAATGAATGAAGGTTAAGCCCAGAATGAGATTGGGTGTACGTGACTACACACACACACACACACACACACACACACACACACACCTTTTTAAACTATGTTTAAAGAAGAGGTTGTACATTTTCCAAGAAAGTGGAATTATTCAACCCTCATTTTGCTTCCTTTTCTACAAGGAGAAAACAAGTATATCTAAAGCGGAACAGAAGAAAGGACATGGTGATACATAACTAGTTATCTTTTTTTTTTTTAAGTTTATTTATTTATTGTGAGGGAGAGAGCACGTGCATGTGGGTGGGGGAGGGGCAGAGAGAGCAGGAGAGAGCGAGCATGTGCAAGCAGGGGAGGAGCTGAGAGAGAGGGAGAGAGAGAATCCTAAACAGACTCTGTGCTGTCAGTGCAGAGCCCGACATGGGGCTCAATCCCACGAACCACGAGATTATGACCTGAACCGAAACCAAGAGTTGGACACTTAACTGACTGAGCCACCCAGGTGCCCCTAGTTATCTTTTAAATGTAAGTTTTTAATTACCCAAGTAAAATGAAGACTTCTCTCTATTAAAATGGAGACGTTACAGATAAAGCTACCTCCCACTCTTCCATTCCAAGGCACTCGTAACCATTGTCAGAGGTGTGGACCTCTGAGTACAGCTTACCCCCCCAGAGCCTCCCTCTGGCTGAGGCTAAGCCTCAGGGGATGTTGCATAAACCTGTGTCCTCACTCGGGTTCAGCCTGTTGTTCGCCTCCCCCCACCCCCTCACCGCCTTATAATAAGCTACTTGCGCGTAAATCCTCCTCTCAGGGACTGTTTCTGGGGAAACTGGCCTAAGATAGAATATGTCTTTTACAAAAATTTCATGTGATAATGTGAATTATGTTGCAAATTGAGACAAAAAATTGTTGTGGGTTTTATAATAATTTTAAAGAAAACTCTTATGGTCCAAAAGTGTATATATTTAAAAACCGAATCTTCCTCCCACCCACCGGCCCTCCATGATCTCTCCAAGAGGGAGCTCTTCCCAGAGATAAACAGAGTTGGGTGACACACGCAGACACATGTGCGAGTAGGCTGAACAGGTGCTCTCCAAAAGTAAGCCCTGGAACTTGTAAATGTTACCTTATTTGGAGAAAGGATTTTTGCAGATATAATTAAAGATAAGCATCTTGGGGCGCCTGGGTGGCTCAGTCGGTTGAGCGTCCATCTTCGGCTCAGGTCACGATCTCACAGCTGGTGAGTTTGAGCCCCGCGTCGGGCAGCTCAGAGCCTGGAGCCTGCTTCGGATTCTGCATCTCCCTCTCTCTCTGCCCCTTCCCCGCTCATGCTCTGTCTCTCTCTGTCTCTCAAAAATGAATAAACATTTAAAAAAATTTATAAAGATAAGCATCTCGAGATGGGGAGATCATCCTGGATTATATGGATGGGTCCTAAAAACATTCACGTATATCCTTCTGAGAAGGAGGCAGAGGGAGATTTTGCACACAAGGAGAAAGACGTGAAGGCAGAGTTGAGAGAGGTTTGGAAATGCTGGCCTTGAAGACTGGAGACATGCAGCTACCAGCCAAGGGACGCTGGCAGCCACAGCTGCTGAAGAAATGGGTTTTCCCCTAGAGCCTCCAGAGGGAGCATGGCCCTGCTTTCACCTTGAGTTTGGCACAGTTGTACTGACTTTGGACTTCTGACCTCCAGAACTGTGAGAGAA
Organism: Panthera onca; assembly: GCF_046562875.1. Lineage (NCBI taxonomy): Eukaryota > Metazoa > Chordata > Mammalia > Carnivora > Felidae > Panthera > Panthera onca. The sequence continues at coordinate 133,625,492 of NC_138347.1, read as the reverse complement.
TGAATAGCTACTATTGTAAGCCACCAAATTTGCAGTCCCTTTTACAGCAGCCCTGGAAACAGGTACAACATACATAGACCTAACTGCAAGGGAGGCCTGTGGCATGTTCTTGACAGCATGTCTGCTTGGGAAGAGCGTCTGCGGAGAACTCTGCCATCCAGGCAAGAGCCCGGGTTTGCAGTAGGTTGAAGGAGGCTACAGTAGGGATCTCATCAGAGAGCCAGGAGTCCAGAGTTGGCCATGAAACAGTGTGTTGTTGGGAGAGATGGACTAGAATGGGGGAAAGGTAGACAGATGTTTGGAGGAGAGGTTCCAACGTGAGAGAATACGGGTGGTGGCCATGGTGTCGGTTAGGATGCTTTCCCTGTCAACAGCAGGACATATGAATAGAAATGACTTATAGTAGGTATGTTGCTTCTCATGTCACCAAGCAGGAAGTCTGGAGGAAAATCGGGGGTTGCAGAGTCAGCTTTTTCAATGGCTTAAGGACATCACAGAGGACCCAGGTGCTGTCACCTTTATGCATTCTGGTCCTCACCCTGCCTGCCAGGTCTCTCTTTGGAATGCTAGGCCCAAAGTGGCTGCAGCAGCTCCACGCATCTCATGTGAACGTCATAAGAGCTGGGAAGAACTGGGCATTTCCTGCTACATGCCCTTTTTTTTTATTAGAAAGTAAAACTGTTCCCAGAAACTCTCCAGTAGAGTTTTCTTGGGTCCCCTTAGCTGGGACGTGGGTCACAGACCCACATCATTGCCAAAAATCATGGTTAGCTGGAGCTGGAGAGTGTGTTACCTAGGAAAGGGAACCTGGGCTAACAAGTAACTGTTTTGGCACCAACAGTGTCTGCCACTGAGTGGTAATAGAAAGGCAAGGGATGCTCCTAGAAACATTTTAAAGAAAACTAGACTTGGTGACAGCTTGGATAGCAGGAAGGTGAAAAGGAAGAATTTGATGTTTTTCTTCCAAAAACTCAATGGTCTTATTCTCTCAGACACCCATATTTCATTTCTTGTACAAAATTTAGCTCTACAAGTTAAGGTAGACCTTTTAAAACATTTATTCAACAAATAAATATTGAGTTCCTACTGTGTGTCAGCCATTGTGAAAACATGACGAATGGAGGGAATTTGGGCAGGAAGGATTGATGTCTTTAACTAGAAGGAAGGAGCGCAGTCATTAAAAATGAATTCCCACCCCCTGGCCTTTGCATGCCCATAAATAATTTCTCTTCACTGTCACACGTCCTGAGAGTAGTGAAATGTGCTAAATCACCAGGACCCTTTTAGAGCTGGAGACAGGGGAGAGGCAAGCGTGCGTTCTGGCAAAGACCACAGGATGGGGTGAATTTAGAACTTTGCTGCAGAGAAAGAGAAAGGTGAAAGAGGTCAGCACGTTTTCAGAATCTTGTAACAAATGCATTTTTTAAAAAAACAGTATGCTTAAGGGGCGCCTGGGTGGCTCAGTCGGTTAAGCGTCTGACTTTGGCTCAGGTCATGATCTCGCGGTATGTGAGTTGGAGCCCTGCGTCGGGCTCTGTGCTGATAGCTCAGAGCCTGGAGCCTGCTTCGGATTCTGTGTCTCCCTCTCTCTGTGACCCTACCCCGCTCATGCTCTGTCTCTCCCCCTCTGTCAAAAATACATAAACATTAAAAAAAATTAAAAAAACAAAAACAAAAACAATATGCTTAAAACCTCCAGTGTATGCCACAGAATGACAAGAAAGAGGCAACCCTCAATGTGATAAAATAGGCTTGATCTTTAGGTTTCTTGGATGTTTGAGATTAGAAGGGTGGAAGATAATTCTATGAGAATGTTAAGCACATGCACAGACAATTACCATGGGTCAGACAATTCTGTGGGTCAGAATCCAGGTGGGCTAAACTGCTAGGGTCACAGGAGGCTGAAACCAGATGTTAGCAGGGCCATGTTACTTATTGGGGCCTCTAAGGCAGGAATCTGCCCACCCCCCCCCAAGCTCATCCAGGTTGTTGGCCAAATTCAGTTCCTTGCAGTTGTAGGACTAAGGTCTTTGCTTCCTTGCTGGCTGCCAGCCAAGGGCTGGTCTTTGCTCCTGGGGACTGTCACATTCCTTCTCATGCTTTCCATGTGGCCCCCCAATAAGAACTTTTTAGATGCATAGACAGTCTGCAGGCTACAGATGAGGACAGGGCAAATGGTTCTCCAAGAAGAATTTAGTATATTAAATCAGTGAGTATAGAGGGCTGGGGGGTGTTCTTGTAGTTAAGTGGTCATTCATTGCCACTTCTTGGAATTTGTCCTTTTGAAATTCACTTGGCCAAGTATTTTAATACAACTAAATAAAAAGGAAGGGTCTATGGGTGGAGTGTGACTGGTTGAGAAGCTATACTCAACAAAGGTGTGCTTTAATTCAAGGAAGATCTTTCCTTGTGTGCCCTGTGATGCCATCCTGTGCTGTGTCCTCTTTTGCAGCTTTTTCAATGGTTTGTGTAGAGATTTACAAGGTGGTGGGCCTATGGAGAGAGACCCAAAGCTGGGAAGTCCCAGGGTATACCAAGTGGCCATGAGTAGCTAAAGAATAAAGAACATGGATGCTCTTGGGTTCTCCAAAAACATTCCGGCTAGGCATGGGAGAAAGAGGATAAAGGGGGTGTCTGAGAGTGGGGCGTGGGGAAGATTCTGGACAACCCACCCACACCAGTGTCAACAAGGGCTGCTTTTTCTGACTGTTTTTACACGTTGAGTGTCTAAATTAGATTACAGTTGGTGTTTGTGGAAAGTGCCCCATTACTTTAAAAAAAAGGAAAAAAAAACAAAACAAAACAAGAAACCTTGAAAATTACTTACCTAATCCTGCTTCTTTTTGGAGTAGGTCTCCCTGACTCCTTAATTCCCTTCTAATCTCATTATCTCTTAATTTATCACTGTTGGATCAGACCATCCCAATAAAATGTAAAAGAGACACATTTAAGTATAAAAAACATCAGTTGCATTTAAGTTCAAAAAAATAATATAGAAGGGAGAATACCTGATTTGACAGCAATTCTAATGAAAAGGAATTTAATACAGCTCAACAGTATACCTCCTACTCCCCTCCAAATTCTATGACAAATGCTATAAGCTATGACAAAGTGGTATTTACCAGATCATAACTGTGATCTTTGTCCCCTCATTTTGTTCTCTCCTTTCCTCTGCTGAATCCCTTCCCCATCCCAAGTCTTCACCCTGGGGATCCTCACCTTTCCTGACCCAGCTCTTTGTAGAATCATCTTCCCTTCCTTTTGGCACTTAATATGTTCCATCTTACTTTAGAGTTATTTAATTTTTTTTAACTTTATTTATTTATTTTGAGAGAGAGAGAAAGCACGCACATGTGAGCAAGCATGAGCAGGGGAGGGCCAGAAAGAGAGGGAGAAAGAATCCCAATCAAGCTCCATGTCAACAGCATGAGGCTCAAACCCACAAACCATGATACCATGACCTGAGCCAAAATCAAGAGTCAGATGCTTAACCGATTGAGCCACCCAGGTACCCCTAGAGTTATTTAATTTTTAAAATTTTAAAATTTTTAAAATTGCACACACTCCATGACTCAAGGACTAGCTGTTCTTGATATCCATGTTCCCTGGTCCCAAATTAATTTCTCTCGTTTTACAAATTTTCCACAAACATTGGTTGAATGAACACAGAACATCCGGTTGCTGCTATTTAACAAGAGGTGACTGGCCATATTTACGAACATGCCCACAGGAAGTACCTGTCTTTCTGCTCTTCTGATGCTGGCTGATGCTGGCTGACTTAGAGCTCTGTGTCCCACCACACCCACCGTATTTGATGAGAAACACAGACAGACTGTAGGGGGCACAGAAGAAAGGGCTAGGGATGGAGACATATGCATATCTATCTTGAAAGAGGAAAAAAAAAAACGGGCAATCAGGTAGCCGACTCCCTATCTTTGAAAGGCTGACCTGTCATAAAGGAGGTAGACTCTGTTTTCCTTGATTGCAAGGGAGTAACTCCATCCCTTTGAAGAACCCCTGTGGAGCTATTCTGCAGTGGAGGTGGCTGGGCCCTCGGGCTGTCAACAACCAAGTGCCAGTGTGATTCAGATGTTCAGCCAGTAAGTGAGCCTCCTCCCTTCAGCAGGAAGCACTACAGCAGTGGTTCCAGATCACATTGACCCTCATGATCACCTGGGGACTTAAAAATACACATTCCCAGGCATCACCCCTGGAGATTCAGTGCCAGTAGGTCTGGAGGTGGAAATGAGGGATCCACATGTGAAACATTCCACCAGCCCAAGAGCCACAGGACTGGGGGACTCCCCTGATCCCTTCCAGATTCAATGAGCTGGGATGCTTGGTTGGCCCATTGCTTTCAAGTTAGTGGCCTCTTTGAGGCAGAATTTTTTTTTTTTTTTTCCAATGGGTATTTATTTTTGAGAGAGACAGAGACAGAGCTTGAGTGGGGGAGGGACAGAGAGAGAGGGAGACACAGAATCCAAAGCAGGCTCCAGGCTCTGAGCTGTCAGCACAGAGCCCGACGCGGGGCTCGAACCCACGGACCGTGAGATCATGACCTGAGCCGAAGTGGGACGCACAACCGACTGAGCCACCCAGGCGCCCCGAGGCAGAATTCTTAACATCCTCTTCAGCTAAGGTAGAAGGGGATTCTCTTTGCTTACATCACTTGACAAATTAGATTAAGAAGGCTCAGGAGATAGTCTAATGAGGCCAAGAGGCCTGTTCGTTTTACAAAAGTGATGCATGGACAGTTCCTCAAAATGTCAATAGTTAACAGTTGCCATGTGACCTGCAGTACGGCTCCTAGACACGTATCCAAGAGAAATGTAAACACATATCTACATAAAAACCTATACACGGGGCACCTAGGTGGCTCATTGGTTGCACGTCTGACTCCTGTTCTCAGCTAGGGTTTTGATCTCAGGGTCACGAGTTCAAGCCCCGCATTGTTCTCCATGCTGGGTGTGAAACCTACTTAAAACAAAATGAAACCTATATATATGGCTCTTCGCAGCAGCATTATTCATAATATCCAAAAGGTGGAGACAATCCAGATTTCCAGCAAGTGATGAAAAAATAAGCAAAACGTGACATATCCGTATAATGGAATATTGTTTGGCAATAAAAAGGAATGAAGTGCTGATCCATGCTGTGGCATGGATGAACCTTGAAAACATTATGCTGAGTGAAAGAAGCCAGACACAGAAGGCCACATGTTTTACGATTCCATTTACGTGAAATGCCCAGATTAGGTAAATCCGTAGAAACAGAAATTAGATCGGAGGCTTCCTTGAGGTGAGAGGAAGGAGAGTGGTTGCTCATGGGTACAAGAATTTTGGGGGAGTGATGAAGATGTTCTAAATTCAGACTGTGGTGGTGGTTGCACATCTCTGAATATGTTAAATACCATTGAGTCAAAGACTTTAAATGGGTGAATATTTAGATATTTCAATTACATCTCAGTAAAGATGTTTTCAAAAAGTGGTGCTTGTAATTGAAGACAGGTTAGAAAATACAAATAAGGAAAAAGCAAAAACCCTCCTCTCCTCATCACTGAGGAAAGAGCCACATCACAACATAACATCTTGGTATATTTTCTTCTCATAGATATTCTGTCTATATTTTCATATTTGGGATCATACTCTTCATACTGTTTCTACTTCATCAATTTAAATGGCTGAAAAGTATTTCAGTATATGAACAATCATATTTTAATGTACTTCATTAGTTATCCATTGGTGGATTTTAGATGGTTTCCATTTTCTTGTGCTTGTAAACCAGGAATATTCTTCAGCTTTATCATTATACTTCATATCACTTTTTGATTTAAAGGCCCATACTTTTTAAGCTAGCTAATTTTTATTTTTATCACACTGGAATAAATTTTACCTTTTTCAAAGTTTATTTATTTTGAGAGAGAGAGAGAGAGAGAGAACATGTGCATGTGAGCAGGCAAGGGGCAGAGAGAGAGAGAGTGAGAGAGAGAATCCCAAGCAGGCTCTGTGCTGTCAGCACAAAGCCCGATGTGGGGCTCAAACTCCCAAACCATGACATCATGGGCCGAGCTGAAATCAAGAGTTGCTTAACCCACTGAGCCACCCAGGCACCCGGAAACAAATTTTACGTTTGATTTTACCTTGAAAGTTCTTGATAGTGTTCAGAAGGGGGCATTGGGCAAGAAGGTGAAGTTCACGGTTCATCACAGAAGTATTGCTGTACTTAAAACTTAATTTGGGCCATGAGATTCTGTAGAGTCCCCTTCCCATATGAGGACAAAATCACTTTGAAAGAAGCAGGTAGCTTTGTCTCTATTAAATGGTAGTCGGCTGTTTTGTTTTCTAATCTAGATCAGTTTTTGCTGTGTAGCAATTCCAATCTCTGTAGCTTCAGACAGCCATTTGCTTAGCTCATGATTCTTTGGGTCAGCTGAGTTCTACTCTGGAGCAGCTTAGCTGATCTCTCCTGGGCTCTCTCATGCCTCAGCTGATGCCTGGGTGATCCAGGGTGGCCTCATTCACATGGCTGATGGTTGGCTGGCTGTTGGCTGGGGCAGCAGGGTCTTGCATATTCTAACGCCCGGAAGCTTAGCTGAGCTTCTTCACTGCCAGTCACAGGGCTCCAGGAGTCCCAGTGTGCTACCTTATTTCATGCCTTGGTCTGCATCACATTTGTTAATATCCCCTTGGCCAAAGAAAGTCACAAAACCAGGCTGAGATTCAAAAGGTGGGGAAATAGGATTCAATTTGAGGGAGTGCCGGAAGATGGCGGCGTAGGAGGACGGGGGGGCTCACAGCGCGTCCTGCCGATCACTTAGATTCCACCTACACCTGCCTAAAGAACCCAGAAAACCGCCAGAGGATTAGCAGAAGGGAGTCTCCGGAGTCAAGCGCAGACTAGAGGCCCACGGAAGAGGGTAGGAAGGGCGGCGAGGCGGTGCGCGCTCCACGGACTAGCGGGAGGGAGCCAGGGCGGAGGGGCGGCTCGCCGGCCAAGCAGAGCCCCCGAGTCTGGCTGGCAAAAGCGGAGGGGCCGGACAGACTGTGTTCCCACAGCAAGCGCGACTTAGCGTCTGGGAGGTCATAAGTTAACAGCTCTGCGCGGAAAGCGGGAAGGCTGGAGGACAAAGGGAGGGAGAGCGGCTGAGCCCCCGGACGGCAGAGCTCAGCTTGGCGGGGAACAAAGGCGCCAGCGCCATCTCCCCCGCCCATCCCCCAGCCAAAATTCCCAAAGGGAACCAGTTCCTGCCAGGGAACTTGCTCACTCCGCGCAAACACCCAACTCTGTGCTTCTGCGGAGCCAAACCTCCGGCAGCGGATCTGACTCCCTCCCGCTGCCACAGGGCTCCTCCTGAAGTGGATCACCTAAGGAGAAGCGAGCTAAGCCTGCCCCTCCAGCCCCCGTGCACCTTGCCTACCCACCCCAGCTAATACGCCAGATCCCCAGCAACACAAGCCTGGCAGTGTGCAAGTAGCCCAGACGGGACACGCCACCCCACAGTGAATCCCGCCCCTAGGAGAGGGGAAGAGAAGGCACACACCAGTCTGACTGTGGCCCCAGCAGTGGGCTGGGGGCAGACATCGGGTCGGACTGCGGCCCCGCCCACTAACTCCAGTTATACACCACAGCACAGGGGAAGTGCCCTGCAGGTCCTCACCACGCCAGGGACTCTCCAAAATGACCAAACGGAAGAATTCCCCTCAGAAGAATCTCCAGGAAATAACAACAGCTAATGAACTGATCAAAAAGGATTGAAATAATATAACAGAAAGTGAATTTAGAATAATAGTCATAAAATTAATCGCTGGGCTTGAAAACAGTATACAGGACAGCAGAGAATCTCTTGCCACAAAGATCGAGGGACTAAGGAACAGTCACGAGGAGCTGAAAAACGCTTTAAACGAAATGCAAAACAAAATGGAAACCACGATGGCTCGGCTTGAAGAGGCAGAGGAGAGAATAGGTGAACTAGAAGATAAAGTTATGGAGAAAGAGGAAGCTGAAAGAAAGAGAGATAAAAAAATCCAGGAGTATGAGGGGAAAATTAGAGAACTAAGTGATACACTAAAAAAAAATAATATACGCATAATTGGTATCCCAGAGGAGGAAGAGAGAGGGAAGGGTGCTGAAGGGGTACTTGAACAAATTATAGCTGAGAACTTCCCTGAACTGGGGAAGGAAAAAGGCATTGAAATCCAAGAGGCACAGAGAACTCCCTTCAGACGTAACTTGAATCGATCTTCTGCATGACATATCATAGTGAAACTGGCAAAATACAAGGATAAAGAGAAAATTCTGAAAGCAGCAAGGGATAAACGTGCCCTCACATATAAAGGGAGACCTATAAGACTCGTGACTGATCTCTCCTTTGAAACTTGGCAGGCCAGAAAGGCTTGGCACGATATCTACAGTGTGCTAAACAGAAAAAATATGCAGCCGAGAATCCTTTATCCAGCAAGTCTGTCATTTAGAATAGAAGGAGAGATAAAGGTCTTCCCAAACAAACAAAAACTGAAGGAATTTGTCACCACGAAACCAGCCCTACAAGAGATCCTAAGGGGGATCCTGTGAGACAAAGTACCAGAGACATCACTACGAGCATAAAACATACAGACATCACAATGACTCTAAACCCATATCTTTCTATAATAACACTGAATGTAAATGGATTAAATGCGCCAACTAAAAGACATAGGGTATCAGAATGGATAAAAAAACAAGACCCATCTATTTGCTGTCTACAAGAGACTCATTTTAGATCTGAGGACACCTTTAGATTGAGAGTGAGGGGATGGAGAACTATTTATCATGCTCCTGGAAGCCAAAAGAAAGCTGGAGTAGCCATACTTATATCAGACAAACTAGACTTTAAATTAAAGGCTGTAACAAGAGATGAAGAAGGGCATTATATAATAATCACAGGGTCTATCCACCAGGAAGAGCTAACTATTATAAATGTCTATGCGCCAAATACCCGAGCCCCCAGATATATAAAACAATTACTCATAAACATAAGCAACCTCATTGATAAGAATGTGGTCATTGCAGGGGACTTTAACACCCCACTTACAGAAATGGATAGATCATCTAGACACACAGTCAATAAAGAAACAAGAGCCCTGAATGATACATTGGATCAGATGGACTTGACAGATATATTTAGAACTCTGCATCCCAAAGCAACAGAATATACTTTCTTCTCGAGTGCACATGGAACATTCTCCAAGATAGATCATATACTGGGTCACAAAACAGCCCTTCATAAGTTTACAAGAATTGAAATTATACCATGCATACTTTCAGACCACAATGCTATGAAGCTTGAAATCAACCACAGGAAAAAGTCTGGAAAACCTCCAAAAGCATGGAGGTTAAAGAACACCCTACTAACGAATGAGTGGGTCAACCAGGCAATTAGAGAAGAAATTAAAACATATATGGAAACAAACGAAAATGAAAATACAACAATCCAAACGCTCTGGGATGCAGCGAAGGCAGTCCTGAGAGGAAAATACATTGCAATCCAGGCCTATCTCAAGAAACAAGAAAAATCCCAAATACAAAATCTAACAGCACACCTAAAGGAAATAGAAGCAGAACAGCAAAGGCAGCCTAAACCCAGCAGAAGAAGAGAAATAATAAAGATCAGAGCAGAAATAAACAATATAGAATCTAAAAACACTGTAGAGCAGATCAACGAAACCAAGAGTTGGTTTTTTGAAAAAATAAACAAAATTGACAAACCTCTAGCCAGGCTTCTCAAAAAGAAAAGGGAGATGACCCAAATAGATAAAATCATGAATGAAAATGGAATGATTACAACCAATCCCTCAGAGATACAAACAATTATCAGGGAATACTATGAAAAATTATATGCCAACAAATTGGACAACCTGGAAGAAATGGACAAATTTCTAAACACCCACACTCTTCCAAAACTCAATCAGGAGGAAACAGAAAGCTTGAACAGACCCATAACCAGCGAAGAAATTGAATCGGTTATCAAAAATCTCCCAACAAATAAGAGTCCAGGACCAGATGGCTTCCCAGGGGAGTTCTACCAGACATTTAAAGCAGAGATAATACCTATCCTTCTCAAGCTATTCCAAGAAATAGAAAGGGAAGGAAAACTTCCAGACTCATTCTATGAAGCCAGTATTACTTTGATTCCTAAACCAGACAGAGACCCAGTAAAAAAAGAGAACTACAGGCCAATATCCCTGATGAATATGGATGCAAAAATTCTTAATAAGATACTAGCAAATCGAATTCAACAGCATATAAAAAGAATTATTCACCATGATCAAGTGGGATTCATTCCTGGGATGCAGGGCTGGTTCAACATTCGCAAATCGATCAACGTGATACATCACATTAACAAAAAAAAAGAGAAGAACCATATGATCCTGTCAATCGATGCAGAAAAGGCCTTTGACAAAATCCAGCACCCTTTCTTAATAAAAACCCTTGAGAAAGTCGGGATAGAAGGAACATACTTAAAGATCATAAAGGCCATTTATGAAAAGCCCACAGCTAACATCATCCTCAACGGGGAAAAACTGAGAGCTTTTTCCCTGAGATCAGGAACACGACAGGGATGCCCACTGTCACCGCTGCTGTTTAATATAGTGCTGGAAGTTCTAGCATCAGCAATCAGACAACAAAAGGAAATCAAAGGCATCAAAATTGGCAAAGATGAAGTCAAGCTTTCGCTTTTTGCAGATGACATGATATTATACATGGAAAATCCGATAGACTCCACCAAAAGTCTGCTAGAACTGATACATGAATTCAGCAAAGTTGCAGGATACAAAATCAATGTGCAGAAATCAGTTGCATTCTTATACACTAACAATGAAGCAACAGAAAGACAAATGAAGAAACTGATCCCATTCACAATTGCACCAAGTAGCATAAAATACCTAGGAATAAATCTAACCAAAGATGTAAAAGATCTGTATGCTGAAAACTATAGAAAGCTTATGCAGGTAATTGAAGAAGATATAAAGAAATGGAAAGACATTCCCTGCTCATGGATTGGAAGAATAAATATTGTCAAAATGTCAATACTACCCAAAGCTATCTACACATTCAATGCAATCCCAGTCAAAATTGCACCAGCATTCTTCTCGAAACTAGAACAAGCAATCCTAAAATTCATATGGAACCACAAAAGGCCCCGAATAGCCAAAGTAATTTTGAAGAAGAAGACCAAAGCAGGAGGCATCACAATCCCAGACTTTAGCCTCTACTACAAAGCTGTCATCATCAAGACAGCATGGTATTGGCATAAAAACAGACACATAGACCAATGGAATAGAATAGAAACCCCAGAACTAGACCCACAAACGTATGGCCAACTCATCTTTGACAAAGCAGGAAAGAACATCCAATGGAAAAAAGACAGTCTCTTTAACAAATGGTGCTGGGAGAACTGGACAGCAACATGCAGAAGGTTGAAACTAGACCACTTTCTCACACCATTCACAAAAATAAACTCAAAATGGATAAAGGACCTGAATGTGAGACAGGAAACCATCAAAACCTTAGAGGAGAAAGCAGGAAAAGACCTCTCTGACCTCAGCCGTAGCAATCTCTTACTCGGCACATCCCCAAAGGCAAGGGAATTAAAAGCAAAAGTGAATTACTGGGACCTTATGAAGATAAAAAGCTTCTGCACAGCAAAGGAAACAACCAACAAAACTAAAAGGCAACCAACGGAATGGGAAAAGATATTTGCAAATGACACATCGGACAAAGGGCTAGTATCCAAAATCTATAAAGAGCTCATCAAACTCCACACCCGAAAAACAAATAACCCAGTGAAGAAATGGGCAGAAAACATGAATAGACACTTCTCTAAAGAAGACATCCGGATGGCCAACAGGCACATGAAAAGATGTTCAACGTCGCTCCTTATCAGGGAAATACAAATCAAAACCACACTCAGATACCACCTCACGCCAGTCAGAGTGGCCAAAATGAAGAAATCAGGAGACTGTAGATGCTGGAGAGGATGTGGAGAAACGGGAACCCTCTTGCACTGTTGGTGGGAATGCAAGTTGGTGCAGCCGCTCTGGAAAGCAGTGTGGAGGTTCCTCAGAAAATTAAAAATAGACCTACCCTATGACCCAGCAATAGCACTGCTAGGAATTTACCCAAGGGATACAGGAGTACTGATGCATAGGGGCACCTGTACCCCAATGTTTATAGCGGCACTCTCAACAATAGCCAAATTATGGAAAGAGCCTAAATGTCCATCAACTGATGAATGGATAAAGAAATTGTGGTTTATATACACAATGGAATACTACGTGGCAATGAGAAAAAATGAAATATGGCCTTTTGTAGCAACATGGATGGAACTGGAGAGTGTGATGCTAAGTGAAATAAGCCATACAGAGAAAGACAGATACCATATGGTTTCACTCTTATGTGGATCCTGAGAAACATAACAGAAACCCATGGGGGAGGGGAAGGAAAAAAAAAAAAAAAAAAAAAAGAGGTTAGAGTGGGAGAGAGCCAAAGCATTAGAGACTTTTAAAAACTGAGAACAATCTGAGGGTTGATGGGGGGTGGGAGGGAGGGCAGGGTGGGTGATGGGTATTGAGGAGGGCACCTTTTGGGATGAGCACTGGGTGTTGTATGGAAACCAATTTGACAGTAAATTTCATATATTAAAAAATAAAATAAAAAAAAAAATAAAAAAAAAAAAAGGTGGGGAAATAGACACCATCTCCTGATAGGACGATCTGCACTGTAGCGGCACGGATACAGGAAGTGGACAAATTTGTGTGTGGCCAGTTTTAATAATTTACCAGATAGTGTTTGCTAAAACATCCAGTGGCCTTAATGACTCCAGTGGCCAGCATATGACTCTGTGCGTTTCATTTTCATACATGAATATACTTCCAGCTTCCACATACGGAATGCCCAGAAGAAGGGTGTAACACCCTCCTGGCAAATTAACTTGTATTTTTTCATGGTAAACTCAGATCTCATCAATGTTAAATGTTTTGCTAAGACTTTGAGAACATAATAAGACAGGGGCAGCAGGATCTACCCCCAAAAGGCAACGGCAGATGCATTCGTTCATTTACTCAACAACTATTTGTTGAGCACTCGTTTGTGCCAGACATTTGCCTAGATGCTTGGGATTCATCGTAATGAGATAAATAAAATCTTTGCCTTTGTGGAGATTGTGTTCCACTGAGAGGGCAATAAATGGATAAACAAATCTGTGCCAAGTAGTGATAAGTAAGATGAAGTGATGGGGCAGGGGACAGCAGGTGATAAGGGGATTTTTTAGAGGACGCCGAATAGAGTTGGCCAGTTTCTCTGAGATCACTTTAATTTTTTTTTATTTTGGTTTGCTCTTCATCAGCTCATCCTTTGGTGAGTCACAGCCCAGATGCTGGTGGAAACCCAAGAGTGCTGTTACAGCCTCTGGTGGATTTACCTCTAGGCTGTAGTAGAGCAGGGAGCTAGAGAGAATGGAAGGACTCCTGGGATGGGGGTAGTGGACAGTGAAGGGATCTGACGTGTCCTGAAGGTTGTATATTCTTGTTGGAAGCTCTATTAGAAGTCCCCTTAGCAGGAGCAGGGTCCTCAGAGGACATGCTGTGGGATTAGTGCAACATAATTTGGCCCGAGGGAGAGGGGAGCATGGGGAGAGATGGCTGAGTTAGAATCATGGTAACCATAGCAACAAGATGGTGACAACTGGGTCACTGTGAAGAGAAAATTGACTGAAGAGAATATTGACCGGATGCCGAAGTGGGAATGTGGCATCTTGAATTTACCAGGTGGAGATAGTCAGGGAGAGAAAATCTGTTGTGTTGTGCGTTCCGCAGCGTCGTCTTTTCAGAGTGAGCCCAAGGCCAGCATAGCCCAACACGCCAAGACACGGAGCTTTGTGTAGCTCTGTCTGTTGCTAGTTTGCACAGTGACAGTGGAATAATCCTTTCCTTCCGTTTCCTCCTCTGTTAAGATTTTGAACCAACCTTTGTTCAGGGCCATTTTCTGGGTTAGCATTTAACGATTATTGGTCAGGTGTCGGGACTCTACCGTGGAGGAAGGTGGTAAATGATGTAGTCTTAAAAGTTCTTGAGTTTTTGCTGACAAACTTTGGGGCTCCCAACTCCAAAGTAAATACCTTTAATGATATACTGTGGGAAAGCTCTTTTTAAATCCTCTCTTTTCGAGGTAGTAGATAAGGTGCAAAAACAAGAAAGAAAGAGGATTAGAAAATGACCCTCCATCCACCTCATATTGTCTAAAGAGGGAGTAATAAAGTGGCAAATCCCATTTACCTCCTGAAAGCCTAATTTCCTCACTCATCAACGCAAGTGGGAGGCACTTGGCAAGTCCCTGGATGGAGAAAATGTTTCTCGTTTAATTGTTATCAAACAAAGCTGCTTCCAGGTCTGCCGGAGAGGACATGCTCACCCCTGATGCATTCTGTATGTGTGTGAAATGTCAGCTTCTGGAGGCCGCAAGCCCCGTGCTGCGACAGTATGAGGTCCCGCTGAGCAGCCAACAGGATGTAGATGCTTAACTGTTTGCACTCAGAACTGTGGCAGCGGCTGTCCCCACTAACGGCCAGGGTTTGCCCAGCCGTCACCCCCTTAACCTCAAAACCTCCGGCCTCATCCCCTCCGGCATAATCCCCGAGTCCTACGTTGTAACACGCGTCTTGTTCTCATTCTGCCCAGGCAGGCGCATGTTGGCACACAGCTCTGAGAGTAGGTACGGCGTGCCGTCTCCTGACACCCCACAACCCCTTCCTGCCTTCTGCGTTTGTGACTTCAGAGAAAACCACACATACCAGGACCAAATCACCCTGCTGGTCTGAGAATCCAGGGGAGTGTTATCTTGTACATGCAGGTTTGGTTTTCCTGCCAGCTTGGCGTGTGTTGTTCTTTAGGAGAAGCCAGAGCAGTGTCTCAAGCTGGGATGTTCTTCCCCAGTGGGGGTTTTTATCTCTCCCTCCCAGGATATGCCGGTGGCAGTGCCGGGCCTCATCGTAGGTTATCATAAGTTAGACTTCAGGGCTCCAGGTGTAATGCAAGGTCACAATGTGTCTGGCATGGAGAAAATGAGGGCTGGGTGTGCCAGCTTTGAGCGTGGCGAAAAATTAAGAGCACTGAATTCCATTCAGTAGCCGCTATTACATTTTATTTCTCTCAAATTAGACCAGGAGACTTTCACCACGGTCTTCCTTCTAGAGATTTGTCTGGGCATTCGGCCCTTCCTAGAATAATACTAGTGGATCAGTTAGCTTCTACTGTGGAATAAAACACCCAAAGCTTAGTGAATTAAGGTAACGATTGTTGCGGGTGAGTCCACAGATCAGCCAGATGATTCCGGTGATCTGGCCGAGGCCTGACTAACCCCACCTGGGCTCACTTGTGCTTCACCAGCTGTTGGCAGGTCCAACATGGCATCTCTCAAATGTCTGCCAGCTGGTTGGGTCACCTGTCTCACATCATCCAGCAGGCTAGCCCGGGCATGTCCCCATAGCATAGGCAGGGTTCCACAAGAGCACGTGGAAGCAGCAAGGCCTCTCAAGGCGCAGGTTCAGAACTCCCGTAATGTCACGTCTACCGTATTCTGTTGGTCAGAGAAAATCACAAGACCAGCCTGGATTCAAGGGGTGGAGAAATGGACTCTACCTCTTTATGCAGAGTTATGTTGTAAAGAGGCCTGGAGGCAGGGAGGTAATAATTGAGGCCATTTTTGCAAACAGTGCATCTCAAACAACAATAACGACTATTATTATTTTGTCGGGCTCTCCAAGGGCTCCAGAGTTTGTTGCCTTTCTTGCATGGTGGAGAAAATCGGGCAAAGATGTGAATTAAGCAGCAGGCGTGGGTAAAGAGTCTTGGAATGGGAAGACTAGACTCTGCACTGCGTGGATTTCATCTGCCCCCTTTTCTACATCTGAGAACTAAGCTTTTTTTTTTTTTTTTTAACGTATTCTCTTTGAACGTTATGAAAGCCAAAGTTGTCTAAAATGAGACCGACTGCTTTCTTAGACTCTATTATGTTGGCCTAATTACATATCAGGAAAATGTTTTTCTGGGGCATTGTGTGTAAAACAAAGAGGAAAACAACATCTCCAGCCGGCCCTGGCGTCCTTGCCCCTCCCTCTCGCTGGCAGGGGCTGTGGTCCTGCAGGAGGCCCCGGGGGGAGGATGGGGGCCTGGAAGGCAGGGCTGCTGCAGCTGGCCTCAGAGGGATTTACACTTTCTCCAGAGCGAACGGAGGGGCAAGTCATTCCCGCCTCTGTCCTTCCAGCACAGCTCATGGTGGCTTCCATCTGGTGGGGGAACTTGTTACTCTCCCCACGCCCCCTAGCCCAGGATCTCCTGCCGCAGGAGAAGAGGCTCACATAGCTTCCCAGGTGCTCAGCACAGAACCAGGTTGACTGAGTGTGGAGATTCGTAAATGAAGAGCGGTATGAGAATAGCCTTGCCCTTGGAAATGCTGAAGAACTCGCTGAGTTTCCTGCAAGACTGCCCCCAATGTTAATAGTGCCCACTTGCCATTGGATAAACAGAGATGACCCGTCCCTTGGCATTTCCCTCGGGCCCTGCCTTCGGGTCGCTGCTTTCCATCACTTGAGGGATGACTCTTCCCCACACGCCCTTGTGGCCGGGGTCCCTGCGGCATCCAGGCACAGTCAAGGTAAACCCACATTTCCTGAGACCATGGTTACACCCTGTCTCATCTTCGCTACCAACCACATGCTCGACCTCTCTCCATCTGACACTTCCCTCCTGAAATGTCCTCGGCTGTGGTCTCCTAGGACCTCGCTGTCCACTCCAGAGATAGTCTCTCAGGCTTTGTGTTGCTTGCCCTCTTATGACGTTTGATGGTGTGAAGTTTTCTCCTTAAACCCGTCTCCCACCCTGGGTGCTCAAGAGCTGATTTCTCCCCATCTGGTCTGTGTTTTATTTATTTTCTGCTCACCTCCTCACCAGGCGAGCTTGTCCTCAGCCAACCTCAAGGCTCCTTGAGTTTGCAACCATCCGAGCGTTAGCTGTGTCCCTTCCTGTTCTTTGTTTTCATCCTACCTCTCCCTGCCTTTAACGATGTATTAGTAGTTTCCTGTGGCTGCTGTAGTGGCTTAAAACAACATAGATGTATTCTCTTACACTTCTGGAGGTCAGAAATCCAAAATGGGTTTTAAGAAATTGCAGTCGAGGTGTTGGGAGAGCTGCGTGGTTTCTGGAAACTGTAGGAGGGAATCTGTTCCTTGACTTTTCAACTTAGAGAATCCATCCTGCTCAAGGCCAGTCACTCTGGCCTCTGCTTCCAACTCCCTACCTCCTTCCCTTACCCCCACCTCCTTCCCTTACCCTCACCTGCTTCTCTCTTCATAGGATGCTTTTGATGACATTGAACCCACCTGGATAATCTTCCCATCTCAAGATCCTTAACTTCATCACATCTGCCAAATCTCTTTTATCATGGAAGGTGACATATTCCCAGGCCCCACAGGTTAGGATGTAGACGTATTTGGGGGAGTGAGTAGGCATATTCTTTTCTACCACAGGCCCCATCTCATCTAGCTCCCTCCTGAACCTACCTTTCATTCTCCCTTGAACTCAGCATGTCTAAAGTGGAATTCACTCCTCATTGTCCTCCTTGTCCTGCGTGCCTTAGTTCAACACGTGATCAGCCCGTACCCAGACCCCCAAACCATCATGTGCATCAAACACAATTTAATTTACCAAGTCTAATATTGATGGACACTTGAGTAATCTTCGGGGTTTTGCTATTGCAGACAGTTCTCCAGTGAATAACTTTGTACATTTGTCATGTCTTATACATACAGGATCGATTCCCAGAAGTGAGATTGTTGTGTCAAAGGGTAAACGTATTTGCAGTTTTGAGAGATACTGTCAAATTGTTCTTCATGAGGTTGAATCAATTTGCCTTCCTGCCAGCGATGTATGAGAATGCCTGCTTCCCCACAGTCTTGTCAACGAAGTGGTTGTCAAACTTCTGGGTTTTTATCAATATGATAGGTGAAAATATCTATCTTGGTAGTTTTAGTTTGCATTTCTCTTATTGTGAGATTTGGTGGGTTTTTTGTGTGCTTAATGGCCATGTGAATTTCCTTTTCTGTGACTCTCTTCCTATCTGTATGCATTTTAAAGCTTGGATTACCGGATTTTTTTTTTCTTGTCACATTTAAGGAACTCTTTCTTTTTTGTCTGTAATATGAGCTACAAATGTTTTCCCATCTTGTCTTTTGTCTTTTGACTTTACCTAGTTTGTCTTTTGCCATGCAGAAGAGTTTTTATGTCACCAAATTTATTTTTACTTTATGGCTTCCAGATTCTAAGCTAGCTAGAAAGACTTCCAGTAGGGCCATTAAAATTAAAATAATAAAATTGTGTTAAATGTGAGGAGTTGGCTACAGGCACCAATTTTGCTTTCTTCTGAAAAATCCCAGTGAAATGACACAAAAGAAATGATCAATGATAGGTAGATAGGTAGGTAGACAGATGATAGAGTCAGTCCTCATTATTCATGGATTCTATATTTGCAAATCCTACTTGCTTAAATTTATTTATAATCCCCAAATCAATACTCCTGGTGCTTTCACTATCATTTGCAGGCATAGAGAGTGCCAAAAAACCTTGCGTTGCCAAAATTCATGTTCCCAGCTAAGGTGATCTCTGCCTTCTTGTTTCAGCTCTCTTACTATAAACAAGTGTCCTTTTTGGAGTCTGCTTAATGCCACATTTTTCACATTTTTGTGCTTTTCGTGGGTACTTTTGCTGTTTAAAGTGGCCCCAAGCCTAATGTTGAAGTGCTATCTGGTGTTCCTAGGCACAAGAAGGCTATGATGTGGCTTACAGAACAAACACATGTGTTAGGTAAGTTTTGTTCAGGCTTGAGTTCTAGCACTGTTGTCCATGAGTTCAAAGGTGATCAACAAGATATAGTAAACAAGGTGTCTTTAAACAGAAATACACATAAAACAAGGTTCTGCACTGATCAGGTGATGAGATATTGTCATCAATATCTCACAGGAACCCAACTCTGTATTTCCCCCAGAGCATTGGTTCAGAGTATTCAGTAATTCTTGTGGCAGCATTTCAGAACAAAGCTCCCATGGATAATGAAAACTGACTGTAGATGATAGATGATAGATAGATAGATAGATAGATAGATAGAGGTATCCATAAGAACAAAAAGATTGGAAGAAGAGAAGTAGAAGAGGAATGATTTCAACACATTTTTAGAAAATAGAAGGTGGGTAGAGGGATGCTAATTTGTTTAACAAAGCACAGGAAACCACAACCTGAATGTACAAGGAGCCATTTTCTCTTGCAGAACATGAGAAAGGCTCTGGTTTCCAAAGCATAAATGACCATGGAATGGTGCAGAGTGAACTGCAGAGCTGACAATTTGGGGCATTGGTTTAAAGTCCTTACATGTGGTAGTAAGGTCCCTAGCTCCCATCTCTGCAGCTTTGGGGTCTTAAAAAGTAGGGCTGCAGGAAATTTAAAAAGGTAATAAAAAGGCTGAAAAATAAAGTAAAGGAAATCTTTCAGGAGGTAAAATAAAAAGAGTAAGAAGATGGGGAGGGATAATAAAATGAAAATATCAATCCTCCATTTTGACTTCTAGAAGATCCAAAAAGAAGGGAGAAAATGGAGAAAGGGAAAATTATCAAGGGGAAATAAAAGAACACTTTTCAGAACTGAAGGACAAGAATCCTCAGATGGCAAGGCCATCAAGTGTATACAGCCCTTTGTGTATAAACAACGCACACTAAGGCACATTGTGAAAAGCTGAAACTTCATGGGGAAAAATATCCTAAAATCTTACAAAGCACAACAGGTTACAAAGTATTTGCAATCAAAAGAGATTTCGCAATAGCAGGGCTGATCTCTAGAAGCTAGTAGAGCAGTCCTTGAAAAATCGGAACAGAAAAATAGATTTCAACCCAGACTTCTGTATTTGAACTGTTAGTTAAGGATGATGACAAAGACATGTTTATGAACTCATGGATTCAAATGACTTCCAGGACATTGTTTCCTAGCCACTGGAGGATGAACTCCAACAAAATGTGAAGGAAACCAAGAAGGAGCCTTAGATAGCAGTAGGAGAAGAACCCAGCATGGAAAGCAGCCAGACCAGGATTAGAGCAAAGGTTCAGAAAGCTCCAGGAGTGATGTCTCTGATGGAGAAAAAAATAGAACTAATGTATTTAGTTAGACACATGGGATATTTGTTGATGGGCATAAAATAGAGGCGTTGAGCATATGGAATAAATTTGTGATGGGTTCATGTACAACCAGACACACGAAGAAAAAAAGTGAGGACATGATTAACTCCAGGAAAAATGAAGGCTCGTGTGAAAAAGAAGGCATAGTCACAGCGCATTACCTGACCCGGCATTGAGCAATATTTGCCAAGTTGTAATAACACAAACACTGACTTTTGATTTGATTAAAATTACACTATGACCATTTGGGGCACTAACAGGAAGAGAAGTGTATGGGAATGCTAAGCCTTTATTTCCCATAAACGTACCATGCCAATAAGCATTGGGCATCAGTGTTTTGGCAGCAATTTTACAAAAGACACACACGTGTTTTTGCAGGGCTCTGCCTTCACGTGCCCTCTCCATGAAAGGTGAGGGCCCAGCCCAAAGGCTTTGGGGAACAAAGGCAAACATTCCTTAGTCACTGTTTTCGGGTACAGACAGCATCCTAGAGCTGGCCCTGCACACTTTTCAGTTATGGGAAATTAAATTCCGCTCTTCATTTTCAGTCATGTAGAAGGGGCCAAGTCTTTTCTTTGCAACTGCGTTTCTCCCAGATTGCTTCCACAGATTGAAACGGGAGAAAAGAGAAGAGCAGGCTGACATTCAGGATACAAACTTTCTCACTGGACCAGTGTGTTACCTCCTGATTACTTGCCTGCACAGAAGGTCTTTAAAAATGATTAAAAGACAGAGGCATTTCTTAGTAAACTCCGCATTCTGTTGTCACGAGTTTTGGAGGGTAAGGGAAGGTTGTGTTCAATGTCTGTTTCCTTAGTTGATTTGCGACCACTGGAGAAATTATAGGGAACAAAGGAAAAAAGAGCCATAAATACAAATGAATTCCTTTTATACACGTTGAAAAACCACAGGACATGCTCCATTTTTTTTTTAGCACTCCAGGTGTGATCAGAGATTACGGATCCACACAGGAGAGTGGAGAGTTAATTAAAATTTGTGCTCCGACTTCCAGAAAGAAATGCCTTTCCGTTTGATAAGCAGGCTGTCTTTGGAGTGCTGTTTGTGC
Organism: Panthera onca; assembly: GCF_046562875.1. Lineage (NCBI taxonomy): Eukaryota > Metazoa > Chordata > Mammalia > Carnivora > Felidae > Panthera > Panthera onca. The sequence continues at coordinate 133,604,175 of NC_138347.1, read as the reverse complement.
TTTTCTGTCCTCACTGGAGTGTCACAGAAAAGCAGATCAAAGGGAGCCTCCATTCGGATAGGTTTTCTACCACCTTTCTGAGCTAATGGACTTGAAAGCCTCTTGCACTGACTGCATGGGGCTCATGTCATATTCTAGAAACGCCGTCTTGGTACAGTATTGATAATATGCAAACAGGCTTTGATAGATGCTTACAGAAAATCACATTTAACATTAATTAAATCAAGACCATCCCCAATAGAGTGGGAGAGTCTGGCAGAGTGGGACACCTCACCCCCTACCATTTGTATTTTACTTTTCAACTCACCACGTGACGCCCAGACATTAACACTTGAGATTGAACCGTCAGCTCTGTCAAGCAGGGTTATGTTTTGTTGTGTTTTCTCTTTTCCTTTCAGTCTTTCTGCTTCTGCACCCTCTGGCTGACATCCCCTACCCTGAGGGGAAAAACTGTTGGGGAGAAATCCTGCTGTCTTTCTCTTTAAGATAGTGACAGAATGAAATAAAACAGAGCAAAATAGAGGCCGCCGTGCGAGGCCTGTCTGAGCAGGTCAGGCAGGCTTCAGCAGGGGTTTTGTCCATTGTCTTGCTGTGCTGGGTGCCCGCCGGAGAGAACCCGGCCGGCCAGGGCACAGTCACTAATAAAAGGACTCCATTCTGCCACTCAGGGCTTTGTGAGGCGCCAAAGCTTGTCCTGGTTGCCATGGCTACTGTCTGATTGTGGCGGGTTTGTCACAGTGCTTGATAAAGTGGGAAGGTTATTCTTGATAGGCCCAAGTAATCATAACCTCGCAAAGCTCGAGAGTGTGGATTTAACACTTTTTCCCTCCCCTCTCGAAATCGGGAATGCAGAGATGGGGGCAGGGTTGTCAGGATAAAGCAGCCACAGCAGGTGGTGAGGGCCATGCCTGGCAGGAGGGATGCAGCTAGCTGTGCCCAGGGGGCTGGGCGGAAAGGGGTGTCACTGGGTCATCTGCCGTCCCTTGGCTGGGTGGGGGCTTCAGAGAAGGGGTCAGAACGGGGTTCTCTCCTGACCGCCTCCCCCCATCAAGTGATTATACCTGTGCTCCTCTCTCCTTTCCTCCCTTCCCTCCTTCCCTTCCTGCTCCCCCTCCTTTAAGGCCCTTCCTTTCTTCCCCTTCCTTAGCCTCCCATCCTTCCACTCCCCTTCTCCCCTGCTCTCTCCCCTTCCTCGCCCCAAATCCCTTACAGGTCTGGTCCTTTCAGAACCCTCTACTTACCCTTCTCAAGAGGAGAAGGATGGGGAACGTTAGCTCGGAGGTAACAACTGATGGAATTCAGCCATAGAATTGCAGTCTCTTCACTGTCATCAGAAGAGAACTAATTGATTCTCTGGGCAGTACCTCTCTGACTTGCCACATCAGAACTACTGAGAAGGTTCCTTCAAACAGATTCCAGGGCGCACCCCCAGGTTTCTGATCTGGTGGGTCTCCGGGGAGGGGGCGGTCTGCAAGACTCTAAATTTCTAACAAGTTCCCAGGTGATCCCAATGTTGCTGGCTCAGAGACCGCACTTTGAGAACCACTGTCAGAGGCCAAGACTTATTTTTTACAGTTGAGGAAACAGGCTCCCAAAGGATAAATTCGTTGCCAGGAGTTCAGGTGGCTTGGTAGCCATGGTGGGATGGGTGCCCAGTGACAGGAGTTTTAAAAGACATTTGAGGGGCGCCTGAGTGTCTCAGTCGGTTAAGCGAACCCCAACTTCGGTTCAGGTCATGATCTTGCGGTTTGTGACTTCAAGCCCCACGTCGGGCTCTGTGCTGACAGCTCGGAGCCTGGATCCTGCTTGGGATTCTGCGTCTCCCTCTCTCTCTGCCCCTCCCCCACTTGCACCTGCACGCTCACGCACGCTCTCTCTCTCTCTCAAAAATAAATCAACATTAAAAAAAAATTAAAAGCCATTTGAAGAGGTAGGGCTCATCTGTCTTCCAGCCCCCTAGCCCAGAGCAGCCAGATGAGTGGTTCTATTTCCAAAAGGCCTCCAGCAGGACAGCCACTCCCACCAATGGTTCCCTTCTGAGCAGTGCCTCCCTCAAGAGAAGCCCACCTTCCTCGGTGCTCTAGGCCCGATGTGGCCTTCTGTAGTATATGCTGGAGTTTTCTCCCCCCGGATGCCCCTTCCCCCACTCCATCTGTCAACTCTCTGCCCGGCCCTTGGGTCCCAGGAAGCCCACCTTGACCATGGCTGGTATCCTTCCTCTCTGCTGACCTTCGAAGCCTCGTGGCCCTGCCAGTAGGCCATTCTGTATTTCCATTACTTGCATGTGGGTGCTGTTGCCTCTGTGAACTGTGACCTCTAGCAGCGGGACCGTGCCTTCATTTACCTCTGTACCCACCACTCTGAAATACTAGCCGGATGCATCCACACGGCTGCCTCAGTTGGAAAGAGTCTGGACACAGGTTTGAGATGTTCTGAGGCCAACTACAAGAAGCCAGTCTAACAGGGATTGGGAATCCATTGTACACACAGGGCAGGGTGGGGGCTGACCTTCCAGTGTCAGCGAGGAGCCAGGAGTAAGGCATCAGGCCTGCTGCCTTGAGAGAGCATGAGGAACCCAAGGCAGTGGCCTCTAGTTAGGGCGCCCCCCACCCTGTGGTGGCAGGACTGAGTTTTTAAATTGAAAGGCAAGTTAGCCCCCTCAGACACACGCAGAAAACACAGGCAGCACTCATTTATCCCTTTATGGCAGGATGTATAACAGGTGAAGCTCCCTGTGTGCAGGTGTGTGCGTGAGCACACGTGTGTGTGTGTGTGTGTGTGTGTGTGTGTGTGTGTGTGTGTGTGTTGTTGCTGCCATGACTGGATGATGCTAACGACATGATCACTTATGAAATGCCGTCTAATGCCCCACGACACACTCCGAAATCACCAGTGTGTGGTGTCATGAATATGGCTTTGAGGCAAGGTGATTGCACTTCTCCAGTGAAACTCACAGGAGGCTAGTTGTCCAGACAAGAATAAACCCAAATGAATGCATTAATCCTTTGGCTCCAATTCCTTGCCGACTGCACAGACTGAGTTGCGGCCCAGCAAGAAATCCCATGCTGGCAGTTTGGCTCTGAAATCTTTAAGCGTCGTTGGAGCCGGGCCTCCAGGCTGCAGGACGCCCCCCGCCTCTTTACTGAACAGCACCCCCTCAGTCACTCAGGTGTTGACATGGTGCGACCGCAGCCCTCACAGTGGCCTTTCTCCCCCAGGGTGTCGAGGTGCAGACAGACTACGTGCCCCTGCTGAACTCCCTGGCGGCCTATGGCTGGCAGCTCACCTGTGTGCTACCTACTCCCGTTGTCAAGACAACCAGGTAACAATAATAGTCATCGTTGTTCTTCTTCTTATCATTATTCAACACTTCCTCTGTGCTGCACACTGTTCCCAGTAAGTGCTTCATGCACATAACTTATCTAATCCTGTGACAAGTCTGTGAGGCTAGTGGAGTCACTCCGATTCTCTGGCTAGGAAGTGACAGAACCAGGATTTCAGATTCTTAACCACCACCCCCACAGAGCACTCCCCTGCCCCCCTCTTCCCACACGGGGAGCCTTGGCCAGTGAATCATTACTGCCAGGCATGTCAAAGATGAGCCCCCGGGTTGAGGGGCCCCAGGGCTTTGAGGTGCAAAAGAAATTGAGCCCCTACTGTGTGCCCTGTGCTGGCCTGGATAGGTGCCTTGCGTGTAAAATTTCATTTAGTCCTCAGAAAACCCCTAGAAGGTGGAATCCTTTTATTAAGCTGAGGCAACATGGCCAGGGAAGTTGAAGGGACTCAGCCAAGATCACAGCCCTGGGCCCTGGTCAGTAGTCCCACAAAGAGGAGGTAAAGACCTGCAGTCTTGCCCCTTGCTTGAGGCACTTCTTACAGTTTCACATTTAGGGACACTTGTCCACCTGAGCTCAGCCCACCGTCCCCTCAGCTCACGGGCTGGTCCTGGTGTTACTAACCCTGAAAGGCCTTCCATCTGTATTTTGGGTGTATCTAAACTAATCCTCCTAACTATCCTGTGGGATTATAAGCATAGATAGGATTCCCATTTTGCAGATGAAGAAACTGAGGCTCAGAGAGGCTCTGTCACATACCTGAGGTCACACAGACAGTAAGTGGCAGAACCTGGGACTAACTAGCACCTCAGTCTGCATAGTCAGGCACTTCTCCTAGGCCAGGCAGCCCCTTTGCTGACCTGTAGGGATGCCCCCTCCCGTGACCCTCATTGTCCCACCTTCCCCGAGTCCTGCTACGTGTTCACAGGGTGATGGCCAGCGTGAGGCAAGGCTGGCGATCTGGGGGGACAGCAGGGCGGTGCAGCCGCAGAGCCTAGACTGAGGGTGAGAATGATGGTGATGATCAGTGCCTTCCAGGGTCCCTCCCTGAACGCATCTGGGCTCTCATCATGTCCCCCTCCTGACACTGGGCTACAGTGGGGCACTGCACGCTGCGGGGGGCTAGTCTGCAGCATCTTTGGGCCCTGGGACTTTGGGAGCCTCCATGCTGCCTCATGGCCAAGACTCCTGTGGGTATGGGGTGATGCAGAGGGGTGGAAAGAACCCTGCATTTGTGGCCTGAAAACTTGAACCCGAGTCCTGAGCCTGCCACTTGGTAACTGTCCGTCTTGGTCAAGTCCCAGAGCTGCTCTGAATCAGTTTCCTTGTCCGTAAGAGGGAAGAATGCCTACCCCACCACCCATTCCAGAGGACAAGAGTCGTGATGAGAATGGACTTGCACGCAAAGCCCCAGCTCTCTAAACCCAGAGGGTGCTGACAGGTGTCTCTGTCTCCATCTCAGATCTCACACCTGCTCAGTCACCACCCGAACCCCAGTCCTCTACTTCCCTGTGCCCTACATGCCACCTCGTGGTGGAGTGGGGGGCACATGGAACCAGGCAGGTTTGAGCTTGAAGCCTCGCTGTGTGATCCCAAGCCCGCTCCTTAAATGAGCTTCTGTGTCCTGACTGTGAAGGCGGTGGGCTTCCACTCCTTGGAGCTCTGTGGTGAGGCTTAAACGAGCCATGGTGTGTGAAACCACCCAGCCCAGCCCCAGCACAAAATACGTTCGTTTCCTCCCACCTTCCCCTCTGACATTCCATGCAGTGACGCTTGCCTCAGCAGAGAAGACACTTGCAAAGAGAGATTTAAGAAAGTGATCAGAAGAAGGAGGCAGGGCTGAGAACAGTGACCTTCACAAACACGTCTGCCATCTTTGAAGGCAGCTCTGTGGGGTCCGAGAGGAACGCGCACTCACTGCGCCTTAAACAAGAGCGGCCCTCCTGAGCGCCCCTCACCTGCGCCTGCAGGAGCCGGGCTGCCTTGGCGAGGGCTGCCTTGGCGAGGGCTGCCAGCGAGGGTGAATCGGGCGCACGGCCCTCCCCTCTGCTCAGCCAGGCTCTGTGCCTGCTGTTCGGTAAAGGCTGGCCGGCGGGCAGAGCTCACCACCCATCCCGGGCCAATCTGACCTCTCCATGGCTCATTACCAAAGACAGATTTGGAAGAGGCTTCCCACCTCTTGAGATTCACTAAAGACGCCAGTGTATCATCATTTGGCCAAGATGCCAGCTGTTATTCCACATCGAGGGAAGGAAGGGGAGTTTCCAGCAACGAAGCTGGTATGGCAGGGACACCCACAAAGCTTTTGTTGAGCCTCCAGCATAACCCTCTGGAAGCAAGACGGGGATGGCCTGGGAGGGGGCTGCTGCTTGATTCCTGACCTCTCACTGTCTGGTGGCAGCTTTCCTTTCTGCGGGTGGCCAGCCTTGACAAAGTTAGGGACAGAAACATCTGTGAGGCTTGGGGTCCCCCCCCCCCTACCGCCACCAGGTGTAACAACTCATTCTCCACTCTGCATGTGTTACAGGGAGGGGAATGTATCCACCAAGCAGATTGTCTTTCTTCAGAGACCGTGTCTACCTCAGAAAATCAAGAAGAAGGAATCAAAGGTAAGTGACCTTGATTGCCTTCCCCAGTTTTCCTTAGCAGGGCTCCATCCTCAAGTGAATTTTCTATAGCAGTTGAGCAGGCAGTCAGCTCCAACTTCCAGGGGCTTTCAGAGGAACGCCTGAGCCCTGCGGCAAACTGAATCACACCCGAGGCTGCCAAAGCCGGACAGATGGGGACACTGGAGGGTCGTGTCCTGCGGTCGGGCTGGAGAGTGGGGTGGAACAGTTCTGCTGGACACTCATGTAGGCCAGATATTCCCAGTAAACTAAAAATAGGGGCATGAAGTCAGCTGCCATCTGACCAGGGGGCAGGATGGCTTGAGTTCATGCCCAGCTTCTCTGAATCTTAATCTCATTACAAGCTCTGGTCGCAGCCCATTGGATCCGTCAGGACATCAGAAGTTTGGTGATTTTGGCGGAGGGACCCTGCCAGGGCTCCTTCTTGGCGTGCCCCGACCCGAGGGCCTCTTAGTGGCAGCGGCTGGTGTGGACAGAGACCAGCCGCAGTCTGTGGCAGTGGACCCTCGGGCTAGGCTGTCCAGGGGATGGCCAGGGGCCTTTCTCCCTCACTGGATGTCGCGTGAACCGGCCTGGAAACAGCCGTGCTGAGAGCCTGTGGCTGCTCTCAGAAATTCTCCCACGTTTCCAGAAGTCAAACCCAAGTCTTTCCCCTGTGTCAGACACTTCTGATGCTTCCCAGCCCCAGCCGGTGGGTGATTCTCCCATGGGCGTTTCACCATTTACTCAGGAAGAGATGAGCGAGTCAGTGTGTCAAAGCCCAAGTCAGGTGTCACCCGAAGCCAGCTTGAGCCACCTTTGCTGGCCAAGGCAGCGCTGCCTGGCAGAGCCTGGTGGACCCGCCCCGCTCCTCATGCTTGGCACCGTCCCGTGCTCCCCTGTTAGTTCCTCGCGTCCTTTGGACACGGAGCCTGGACAGGAGCAACAAGCAACGGACAGATTGTAGCAGCCCCTCACCAGCCAGCAAACCCGGGGGGCGGGAGGGAGGGTCCTGGGAGGAACGCCAAGGAAACGGCGACCTGAAGCCAGATGGTGTAGAATGCAGAGGAAGGTCTCTGTCTCCGCTCCAAGATGCTAATGTGACAGGTGACGGCAGCCGAGGACCAGAAGGCAACCGCTGAAGCCACCATTAACCACCAGGAGCAGTCAGCCGCCGGCTGGAAGATGGATCTTCCCGGGACCACTGTCAGCTGCAGCTTTGCCCCAGGCTCCTGGGGACCGCGTGCATTCACAGTGACATCCAACAAAAGCACAGGCGAGGCCTCCATCAAACACCAAAACACGCCAGCTCTGCCCTTAAGAGAGGGAGGTGGTGCTGCATTTTCTGGATCCCAGAGGAGAGACGTGTGGTTTGATTTTGGTACAAAGGCTGTGGGGCTCACAGAGGGCGACAAGCAGGAGATTTTAGAGGTAGAGTTTTAAAGCTGCTGTAACAAGTGGAGCAGCTTCCATCAGGAAAGTCCTGAGGATGGAGTCATCTAGTTCGTGATCAGGAGAAACTTGCGCCCCAATCAGCCGCAGTCATCTGGGCGGCTGCTTTCTCTTTTGAAGGACTTATTTATCCCCTGCCCATTCATAGGGTTGGGTCACGTCCAGCGCTTGTTTTCTGTGTGACCTGGAGAGGTCGCCTCACGGGCAGAGCCCCAGAGACGGGACTTTACGGCCTGATGGCTTGTCCCCCTTTCATCGTCCTGGCCAGTCTTCCCGCGGCTGACTCAGGTCGGCATCCTACTCCCACTGAGGTCTGGGTGCCCCCACGTTCATGGCAGTAACTCCATCGAGCCCTCGCAGGACTGATGCTGTTGGCTGCCTTCTGCCTCTTGAAGCACCTTTTCTCTTGGCGCTGACCCCACACCATCCTGGTTTTCCACTAGGTGGTTCAAACCCAGCCCCATTTCTCTCTCACTCCCTAATCTCTTCCTTAGAAAATCTCACTCATCCCCAGAGTGAAAAATCTGACTCCCCACCTCCGAGGTGATGACTCCTACACCTGCATTTTCAGGACTCGCTTCTGCCCGAAACCCAGCTCCACGTGCCCCGTCACTACTCAGCATCTCAGAGCGACTTGTGATCTGGCTATCCCCCTCCCCCTGTCTAGAACAAGGGCACCTCCACTGTCCAGAGGCACCCACGCACCCAGGGCTCATCCTTGACTCCTCGTCTCCTTGTTGCCGTGGTCACTCCATCCTCAAGACAGAAACTTGAATCCCTCCCCTTCTCTCTGCCATCACAAACCTCAACAACTCTAATCCTCGGTAACCGGTCTCCCCTTCAACTGTATTCTCCATCAGGAGCCAAAGTGATCCTTAAGAAAGAATATTGCAGGGCGCCTGGGTGGCTCAGTCACTTGAGTGTCTGACTCTTGATTTTGGCTCAGGTCACGTTCTCACAGTCCTGAGCTCAAGCTTCTGCATCAGGCTCCACATTGACAGCACAGAGCCTGCTTGAGATTCTCTCTCTCCCTCTCTCTCTGCCCACCCCCTGCTTGCTCTCGCGCTTAATCAATCAATCAATCAATCAATCAATGAAAAGAAAAAAGCATACTGAATCATGTCACCCCACTGCTTAAAGCTTTGTGTGAGTCTTAACATAAAGGTGGAAATCTACAGTGCGATAGCCACAGGACTGTGTGTGATCTGGCCCTTGTTAGTTCTTGTGCCATCACCCCCATTTTCTGCATTCCACCTACTGTGGCCTTCATGCTCTTCTGTGTCCCTTCCTGCCACAGGGCCTTTGCTTTGACGGTTACCTCTGCTTCAGATGCTCTCTTCCTTTGTAATACGTTGGGAATAACCACATTCCTGTCTTGCAGAACTCTTCTTTTGGTCTAGAATTATTTGTGATCATTAGTTTATCCTCTGCTGATAGAGTCAGACATTAACTCCATGGGAGCAAAGCCCTGTTTTCCTGACTTTTACATGCCCAGTACTTGGCTTTTAGTTGGTACTCTACAGATATCTGTTGAACCAATAAATGAGTAATGAAACGTCTGAGCCCAGGACATTCTTATTACGTATGGGTTGAAATCGAAGAAGAGGGACCATAAGGTTGGCACAGCAAGGACACAGCATATTGAGTCCTCTTTTAATCAGCAAAGTGGAGGAAATTCTCCAATCAGGACTTTTTCGGCATTTGGAAGAAGCCTCTTTGTGTGTGTGTGAGTGTGGCTCTCAAAGCAAACAATTAAACTCCTTCCAAGGTAATAGGTGATTTCCGCCACACCAGAAGTCTTCCTTCCAGCTAACGCTCCTTGAAGTGGAGGCAGATAACGGACAGTTTTTAAAATGTGCGAATTAAATCCATTAGCCCTTGCCGCTCGGAGCTCTGGACACACACTGCTATAAAGTGAGGGATTTTTTTCTCTTCTGCAGTTATCGCTGACACGGACGGCTCATTGGATCCTTCTTGGTATGGGCACCAGCGGGCGGCACGCGAGAGTGCCACAGACACGCTGGCTTGGGAAGCCTGCTTAACTTGTTCAGAGGCTCTCCCACTACTGCTCGAGATAAGGAATCCGTCCTCCCGGCTGGGCCGCCTGCCTTTAAGCATCTGAATGTTACACACCTCCCCTCAGATCCGCAACCCATAAAGCTGTCGCTGTCCCACGGGTGGCCTTTTTGAGCCTTGGGATCTGGAACAACAGTTGTTTGTTAAAGCCCGAGATTATCCTCAGCTTAAAGGAGGAGGAGAAGCCCAGGTTAGGAAGGGAGCCCGGTGAAGATGGGAGGGAGACAAGAAACCCCTCCATGGGGGACAGAGCTGGGGGCTGTGTTTCTCTTTAGCTCAGTGCTTCTCACACTGTGGCCCGTGGACTAGCAGTATCAGCCTTACCTGGGAGTTTGTTAAAAATGCAAAATTTCCTGGGAATGCAAGCTGGTGTGGCCACTCTGGAAAACAGCATGGAGGTTCCTCAAAAAACTAAAAACAGAACTACCCTACGACCCAGCAATTGCACTACTAGGCATCGATCCACGGGATATAGGTGTGCTGTTTCGAAGGGACACATGCACCCCCATGTTTATAGCAGCACAATCAACAATAGCCAAAGTATGGAAAGAGCCTAAATGTCCATCGAGGGATGAATGGATAAAGAAGATGTGGTATATATACACAATGGAGTGTTACTCAGCAATCAGAAAGAATGAAATCTTGCCATTTGCAACAATGCAGATGAAAATGGAGGGTATGATGCTAAGCGAAATTAGTCAAAGACAAATATCATATGACTTCACTCATATGAAGACTTTAAGAGACAAAACAGATGAACATAAGGGAAGGGAAACAAAAATAATATAAAAACAGGGAGGGGGACAAAACAGAAGAGACTCATAAATATGGGAACAAACTGAGGGTTATGGGAGGAATTGTGGGAGGGGGGATGGGCTAAATGGGTAAGGGGCATTAAGGAATCGACTCCTGAAATCATTGCTTCACTATATGCTAACTAATTTGGATGTAAATTTTAAAAAATAAAACAAGTTAGAAAAAAATGCAAAATTTCCCTCCTCTCTCCAGGTTGCACATGCTGGATGGGGTGAGTGATGGGTTTCAGGAGCCCTCCAGATGATTCTGACGTCTGCTCAAGTCTGAGGGCCGATGTCTTAGGGGAGTAGTTTAGGGTCCTTTCTTGGCTCACCTGTGGACTGCCATTCAATTTTTATCATTATTGATTTTTTTAAAAATAGGCCTGTCAGGAGGCTTCAGTGTAGATCTTTTTTTAAGTAAGTCAAAACAAAGTATCTTTAATGGCAGTTAAATCTGACTTCCATTAGCTAACCACTCGGCCTAATGAGTCAAGTGCCTGACCCAGCAGGTGCATCTTAACATTGTACTGTCTGAAAGCTGAGGCCCTTAGTGTCGGGCTAACCATTCCAAAGGTGCATATCCTCTCCCTTTGTTTCTTCTCCTCCCTGACCTCTACAGCAAGAGCCTAAAGCCTCTCGTCTGCCAAGAATGAGAAGCTGGAAGGGTAGTGTGTATGGAGTCACAGACACCTGCGTTTGAATTCCAGCTCTGCTCTTTTCTAGCTGTGTGACTTTGGGCAAGTTGCTCAACCTCTCTGAACCTCCGTGTGCTCATCTATACAACAGTGCTAACAGTGATTAGTGAGAGGAGTGCTTTGGAAATTCAGGGAAATGGGAACCTTGCCACCGCGTGAGATACGCGGTAGGCACCTCGGTGTGTGCTTGTACTTTCCTCCGCAGGTACCCTGCAGCAGTCTGCCTTCACAGCTTGGTACGTTTCGCTTTCAGATGATATAGACCCTGAGTTTTGGCCCCTGCTACTTCCCCGCTTCATGAGAATGCCCCCACAAAGGACAGAAGGACAAGGGAAAAGTTGAGTCAGGACCTCCTCGGGACTTGTCTGCAGCACCCGTGACAGATGTGGAGGGGTGCCCCCCCGAGGAGCTTGGGGAACAAGTGACATCACCACAGCCCATCTGGGGACACAGAAAACAGTGTAGTCCTAGAAGGCATTTGGCTTGACAGATTTCCCTGTGATGACCAAGAAGGACAGAAAACGGCTGGGAGAGTTCTCGCCAGCTCAATGCCAGCAGCCCCAGCTGGTTCCCGGCGAAAGCGGCCGGTGTTCTCCTGGCGGATTATAGCGAATCAACAAAATGTGATCTTCTACAGGAAACTAGATGTGGCTGGACTTCCAGAAGAGGCATGGAAGTTCTGTTTAGTTACCAAGAGCAGCGCTGAGAGAATAGCTGGGTTTGCGTTAGAAGACAAGAGTCGAGGCTAGAATGTGGCACAGGTAGAATCGTCCAGGGTTGTGCACTGCTCAGCTGCAGAGGGGGCTCTTGGCATCCACTATAGTGTGGATGGAAGCTTCCTCCGACTTGCCTGATAGCTGGCTTCCTCTCCAAGTACTGTATACAGGCAGGCTTACCTGGACTGTTTCTAAAAACATGCAAAATGCAGGGGCGCCTGGGTGGCTCAGTCAGTTGAGTGGCCGACTTCGGCTCAGGTCATGATCTCATGGTCCGTGAGTTCGAGCCCCGCGTCGGGCTCTGTGCTGACAGCTCAGAGCCTGGAGCCTGTTTCGGATTCTGTGTCTCCCTCTCTCTGACCCTCCCCCGTTCATGCTCTGTCTCTCTCTGTCTCAAAAAAATAAAGTAAACGTTAAAAAAAAATTTTTAAAAAAACATGCAAAATGCAGGTAATAATTTGGGGACATTGATTTTTTAAAAAGGCTCTTCTGTTTTGATTGGAAATAAAACGTAGCAGCAGCAGCCTGTGACAAGGCAGCAGTTATGAACCACGATCGTGCCGTGCCCACGAGCCTCGGAGGTTGCCGTTGGGGGCGGCATCAGTGGTCCTCAGGTCCAGAGTCAGCATCCTGCCCTGGTGGGTATGAGGTTTGAGATGTCTGCGTGGCAGTCTCTGCCCAAGTGGGCACCACTGGGGCAGGGGTCCGAGGCGTCACCCCGCCTGCAAAAGGACTCCGTTGCGGGAGCTCATGGCTTGGGTGCAGGAAGCTCAAACCATCCCAGAGGGAAGTCTGTCAGTCTGTCAGGTGTAATATGAGAGAACCCCCAAACAGGAGTGTCCGGGGAAACGCATCCAACACCATAGGTGAACTCATCTGAGGACTCTGGGGGGCAGGCAGGGCCGAGGAGGACAGGATGGATGTTAAAGCCTAACCTCAACAGGTACTTCTTTCTGTTTTCTCTACTTTGATGAAATACTCACATTTACCAGTGTTGTCCAAACTCTTAAATCCAAGAACCCCCATGATGTGTTCAATCTCAGAACCCTGCGAGTAGGCGGATATTTTGAGGAAATAGGGCTCCACCACTGAAAACTGCACAAAGGTGGCAGATTAAAAACAAAAAAAAAGAAAAAAAATTCCTGTAGCACATGTTTGGTTTCTCCTAGCAAAGCACTAGGTTGTTTACAACGTGGCGAAGCCTTAAGAAATCGTTTTCCACTCATGGTGCAGCTGCATTCCTGGGCTCCCCCTCCAGCCTAGCAAGGAGTCAGCAGTGAAACTCCTTTACTTTTCTCTCAGTCACAGAGTGCCTAACCCTCAACTCCCTATTAGGTGACACTATGTGGTGCCACTGAAATAGAAGGCAGTGACCATCGTGGGAACTTAAACTAAAACTCACCCTATGGTACCGTTGTCACAGAGCTGTGCCTGCCCCAGATTAGTTCCATGATGCTCTTCTTCCTGGCGAGACCACTCTGTCCCTGGGGGTCCTGACTCTGGCCTCACCTGCCCAGCTCTCGCTCCTTTGGGGGCTTCTCTTGCGTCCTTTGTGTCTTTCACAACCGGGCTTGGTACCTGCTCAAGATTTTGTGACTGTCACCCTCCTAAGTGTTTACCACGCACAGGTCTCTGGCATCTGACTCTGTGAGCACTGGGGACCCAGGCCCCACTGAGTGGACTGCCCCTCCCTGAGGTGGGGGCCATGCTGGACATAGGTACCCCTCAGGATGGCAGAGGCCACAGGGATCTTTGCTCAGGAAGACTGAGAGCACCCCGTATGTTTGGGGTGTGGAAGAAGGCCACAGTCTCTGCTGGGCTGTTCGCGCACAGAACACATCCCTCTTTTGTAACCACAGTGACCCAAGTATTCTCTTCCACACCCTTCGTATTTCCCTGTCTGCTCAAGCTCATTTGCCCAGATTTATTCCCAGCACACAGTCTCTCAAACTGGCTTCCTCTGGGGCAGTTCGTGTAGTCAGCAGGCTCAGCGGGACTTTGAAAATTTTCCCTCTTTCCTTCCTTAAATTAGTTTCTCTCTCTGGAAAGCGACCAGAAATAATGTCTAGATGCACCAGTGCCTCCTCACTACACCCAAGCGAGGTTTTGACTCTGGAATTATAGGAGTAGCTCGGCTTGTGGGCTCTGTCGTCCTTCCATCCATTCACCCCACAAGTAGGTTTTGAGTGCCGACTCTATGCTGTATTCCAGGGATACAGGTATAAATAAGACCGCTGGCAGCCTTGACCTGATGGAATTGACTTCTAGCGTCAGTCATGGCAGCAGCGTATCTGGTATATTATATCCCAGGTGTGTGCTAAGATTTACATGGATTGTCGTGGTGCTAAGACGCATCACACAGATTGAATCCGCATCAATACCCTTTAAGGCAGGGCTTGACAAATGGGGGCTTGTCTCCTGGGCCAAATGTGGCCCACCGCCTGTTTTTGTAGATAAAGTTTTATTGGAATACAGTCGCGCACATTCGTGACATATTAGCTATGACTGCTTTTACGATACAGCAGTGGAGCCAAATGGTTACAACAGAGACCATATGGCCTGCGGAGCCTAGAATATTTATTATCTGACTTTCCCAGAAAAAGTCGCCAACGTTGTTTTTACAGAAAACCCAGTTGCCTGACGTTGACTTAGGTTAGAGTTACTGTCCCATTGTATAGATGAGAACGCTGGGCCACTGAATGGCTGCTGAATGGCGAAGAGACTCTTCAGGAAGTCTCACGCCACATCTTCCACATGACCCGTTCTTGTCCAGCTCTATTACTGACTGTGCGACCTTGTCCTCTCTAAGCCTCTGTTGACTTCCCTGCCACATGGGGAAATGCTTTGCTGCAGGTCAGGCTCCCCAGGAAGCAGCCTTTGATAGATTTGGGTGGAGGAATTTTTAGGGGGGGGGGGTGCCCCGGGGAACACCTGTGGGGAAAGGAGGGCACAGGAGTGGGCAGGGGGAAAGACGGGCTACGATGCAGTCACAGCAGTGGCTTTATTAGCCAGCCCCCAGGGGAGCCCTGGAACTGGGATGGCCTTTTGGAGTTCTGAGTTGGGACAGGAGGGTGGGGCACACGGCACAGGGCTGGCCCCATATTCTGTGCCCTTCTAATCCGGGAGATCTGGTGAGAGTGTGGGCCCAGTGCTTGGTAGCCCACAGCCTGCTCAGAAGGGAAGCAAGTAGCCAGCACCGTGGCTCATAGGAGGGGCAGGCCCCTGTGTCTTCTCCCATTCTGCTTCTCCAAATAATAGGATTTCAGGACCTCCTCTCCCAGAGCCAACTGAAAGACATACCCCCTCATCCCCAGAGTCCCCTGAAATCCACAACTAAAATACAGTGCATGGGGGCGCCTGGGTGGCTCAGTCGGTTAAGGGTCTGACTCTTGATCTTGGCTCAGGTCATGCTCTCACAGTTCATGGGTTCAAGCCCCTCATCAGGCTCTGTGCTGACAGCACACAGAGCCTGCTTGGGACTCTCTGTGCCTCCCTCTTTCTGCCCCTCCCTGTGTACATGCTTGCTCTCTCTGACTCTCTCTGTCAAAAATAAGCAAATAAATAAACATTTAAAAATAAGTAAATGAAATACACTGCATGGAGGGCATCAAACAGACTCTTAGGGTGGGTGTGATGTGTGTGGACCATGATTCAAGTTTGCTGCTGGTAACACTCTGCTCCAGGAGTGCTGGGAATCGTGTCTTGCTCAGACAAGAGCTTGTGCACGCAAGCAGATGGTCGGGTGAAGCGCTGGGTTCACAGAGACAACATTGATTTATCCCCATCCTCTCTGCTTTCTAGTTCCAGTGGCGATTCTCCCGAGAAGACATGCACAACAGGCAGATGAGGAAGTCCAAAGGCAAACTCAGCGCCAGAGACAAGCGACAAGCAGAAGAAAATGAGAAGAATTTAGAAGACCAGTTTTCCAAAGCCGGAGACGTGGGAAACTGTGTGCCGGGCCTGCATCAGGAGGACCAGGCGTCTGAGGAGCTGAAGGTCCCCGCCCAGGAGATCACAGAAGGAAAGCTCTGTGTGGAGGGTGGGGCTGTGCAAAACGGTCCTGCGGGTCATTACGGGGCCCCGGAAGGGGGCTGCGCTGAGCAGTCCCATCCCAGAGAGGATGCCAGGGAGGGAGGCGCCCAGGAAGTGGCCGCAGAGCCCGAGACAGTGGGGGACAACTGAGTCCTGAGCGGTTGGTGTTGCACGCCTGATGCGCTGGCAAAGCGGAGGCACCGTGCCTCCATCTGGGTGGGGGGCTGGTTTGCCCCAGCGTCACGTGTTACCCTTTGGCTTGGCTTGACCTCTTCTCGTGAGCTCACCGGGCCCTCTGAGGGCCGGGTCCCTGACAGTTTTGGTCTCTGCACATCCATTAGAAATGTGTCGTAATGCCCCAGTGTTAGAATGCAAGAGGTCAGGTTATTTCTTCATCTGTTTCCCAGTCCCAAGGGAAGGAGTGGCCCATCCAGTGCCTGTGTCCACCCCCCCCCCCCCCCCCCCCCGCCCACCACCGCCAGGTTCCCCAGGGAGCATTCGAGTCAGGTCCATCCATGGACCTCCCTGGCTACAAACCAAGACTGTTCATTCCCACACCCTGCCGGGGGTGCATTTTACATCCGCTGCTGCTCTCTGCGGCTCTTTGGTGATGTAACAACCCCCAGAGCCCATCAGGTGCCCTCCTCCATCTAAGCCCCACACGCCCTGCTGCTTTGACAAGGAAAATGACAGTAGGGAGGGGAGGTGCCCCACCTCCTGGCTTTTCTCGAAGTATTCCCATAGATACTGGTAATTTGAAAATGAAGAGGTAATTCTGTGTGTACACCTGCTCTTGCAGAGTTTCCAAGAAGGTATTCTGTATTAGTATCAATGCCAAAAAATTTTTTAAAGAATTTGTACTCAGCACATTATCTGAACACACGTTCCTTCTTTCATTTCAGGGCAACCCGACTGGTTGGGAGCTCTTGTTATGTGCTATTTTAATCAGTGTATCATTGGCCAAGTTGTTTCCATGTATGCTATCACGTGTTTATATTGTCCAGAAAGTATTGTTAAGGCTTTAAGTAGTTGCAACTGGTGAACCGTGGAGAGAGAATGCCGATTGTCTTGACCCAAACAACAGCCTTTCTCTTCTCTTTCTTGTTTAGTTACTTAAAGCAATAAATCATCTATGAGTTTAGTGCATTGTGAGCATTGAATATTGTGTCACAGTGAAAAGCCTGTCTAGCCTCATGTCCAAAGGACTCGACTCCACAGTCCCCATTCATTCTTTATGTAAGTTTCTGACTCCTGGCAGCATGATGATTTTGGAGAAGAAAATGAAGCTCCTGTAGAAAACAGCAGAGCCAGCTAAACACGCTGTGCTTTCCTGTCATTTGTAGAAGGAAGATGGAAAGTGGGATTCAGGTGTCACCAGGTGAGGCAGGGCACAGCCACTCCCCATTGCCCAGGGTGGTGGAAACAACTTTTAAAACAAACAAAAAGCCCTACCTCGGCTTCTATGCATGTTTCCAGACTTTTAAGTAAATTATTTCATGAAGCAAGTCTCTTCTCTGTTTGCAAGTTTGCTGAAATACACGTTTACACTATATTTTGTAGGGCAGAATTGAAAACCCTGTACAGCCACATTGTTTTCCTCTTTTTTATAAAGTTTATTTTCACAGAGACAGAGACAGCGTGAGTTGGGGAGGGGCAGAGAGAGAGAGGGAGAGAGAGGGAATCCCAAGCAGGCTCCGCACCACCAGCTCAGAGCCCGACACAGGACTCGAACCCACGAAACTGTGAGGTTGTGACCTGAGCTGAAACCAAGAGTCGGGGATGCTTAACCAGCTGAGCCACCCAGGTGCCCCAGTTGTTTTCCTCTTGGTTTTTGAACAAACTTCCACCACCGAGGCCCAGAGCTTCCCTAAAAAGGTTGAAGGCTCTGTTCAAAGAGAAGGCAACAGTTTAAAAATGACATTTTCCGCAGTTATACCCAAGAACATCTATACAGCATTGATATTAAAAATTATCTCTTGGCTTATATCTTCGAGGGTCACGGCTTTTTAAAAATGCAGTAGTTCACAGAGCCTGGGACAAAAACAATGCCCATCTCTCACAACTTTGGAAGGCGTTTGGTCCCAGCATGCACCCCTTCAGGTGGATGCCTGTATCACTCAGCAGTAGGTACGTTTTTCAATAATTAAATGACATGTATGTTGGCTGCATGTGTTATGGGAAAACAATTGAAAGTGACTGTAGCTAATTTGAATTCCTCAGGGGGTTTGACCCTAGCGCCAGGCTAACAAGTAATTCCTGAATGTCTTGTCTTTTCCGGCTTTTCCACGCTCGTGCTGACATCCGGCAAAATATTAGTCTACCTGAGGCAGTTCTCATACTGACTGGGGGAGCTTTAAAAATTCCTGATACCTGGGTCCCACTCGAGACTGGAGTGGCTGCTCCAGGGAGTGGCCTGGGTACCGGGTTTGCAACCCCACTGTGGATTCCATGGTGCAACCAAGGGTGAGAGTCGCTGGCCACAGGATTGCTGTGAGCTGAATCACAGCTTGTTCCTTGTGAAATGAAATGCTTTTTACGAAAAGTAACCAACACCCTGACACTCCACCCCGACATCCTCCATGTGTCTTTCAAGCAGCGGGATTCCCAAAGGAAACGTTACTCTCCTATGATTGCCGATAGGGTGAAAGTCCATCGTTGGCCCGGATGAGGCCTCGTGACCAGGAAAAGCTGCAGAGGCTTGTAGGAGGCTTGTGCACATGGCAGTCAGTCTTTGCATCTGTCACAGCAGGTCTGGAAGGAACGGGGAGTTCTGGGGGTGATCAGGTGACTTAAGTGGGGGCCTAAGTGACTTTGATGGCCCTGCTGCCACTGCCATCCAGCTCAATGGGACATTCCAGAGAGTCAGAGGCACCACGAGAAGGGGAGGCCAAGTCTGGCCTCATGGGAAGGACTGGGACTCTGCCCTGGAGGGTTCTGTTCATTCTTCGGCCCAGTTGGTTTGCCTGTGGAAAGAGGTTTTTGGAAGGGGGAAAAAAAAAATCTCTCCCAGGAACAAATGAGAAGTTCTTCTGAAGCTGTGGCTTAAATTCTGAGTCTTAGGCCAGGAGGGTATTTTTCTTTTTCTTTTTTTTTTTTAATTTTTTTTAATGTTTATTTGTGCGAGAGAGAGAGAGAAAGAGAGAGGAAGGGAGAGAGAAACAGGGAGACACAGAATCCGAAGCAGGCCCCAGGCTCTGAGATGTCAACACAGAGCCCGATGCAGGGCTCGAACTCACAAACTGTGAGATCATGACCTGAGCCGAAGTCCAGGAGGGTATTTTTCAAGACCTTTTCTTCACCTCCAGAGGTTCAGGGGAGGGTTGTGGGTGGGGAGGAGTGCCATTCAGGTGTGGTGCTCTCAAGCGCACATGGCCACAAGGTCAAAGAATTGACACACGGAGAGCCTAAGGACGCCCATGTTAATGAAGTAGTGAGCCTGTTCGATATCGGGCTCCCCTTGGTGGAAAAGCCCAGCTGGGCTTTGGATCGGCTGGTTAGGATGCTAACCTACACATGTAATCTCCAGGTAATTTCTCCACATTTCCAAGCACCAGTGTCCCCACGTGTGAAATGGGGCCGACCCCCACCTCATTAGATTTTTGTATGCAGACGACGTGTGCAAAGTGCTTGGTGTGGTTGTCAGTGAATCCTAATGCCGTCCGGTAACAAGGTGGCAGAAGCTGTCAATGCCCAGCCGGTGCCCACAGACTCCCGTACTTCCAGCCTCTCTGCACTCCGGGCCATGTGACTGGGTTCTGGCCAACAGGAGATGAGCAGATGTGGTGCAGGCCACTTCTGGGCCTGACCTTTACAAAGCCCCTCACGCCACCTCTGCTCTCCCAACACCCTTGGCGTAGTTCAAGATGGACCATGACGTGAGAGTACATCAAAATGAGCTATGCTAGGGGTGCCTGGGTGGCTCAGTTGAGCGTTCGACTTTGGCTCAGGTCGTGATCTCACAGCCCATAAGTTCGAGCCCCACAACAAGCTCTGTGCTGACAGTAAGAGCCTGCAGCCTGCTTCAGACTCTGTGTCTCCCTTTCTCTCTGCCCCTCCCCTACTCCTGCTCTGTCCCTCTCCTTCAAAAATAAACATTTTTTAAAAATGAGCTATGCTAAACCACTGACAATGTAAGTTTTATCTGTTACAGAAGCATAGCATAGCCCATCCTGACAAATACTCTAATAACGTTTTTCAAAGTCTTCACGTATTTGTTAGTGGTTTGTAAGTAACAATACGGTCAGCACGGTCCAGTCCTTGTCTGAATGTTTTCAAATCTCCAAGCTGATCATACTTCACTTGAGCTGTGCTTGATGGGACCAGCTTCAAGAAAACACTAGGACGAGACGTTCTAATTCACTTCTCATGAAGCACATTTTATCAGTTCTCCAAACATATTAATCATGGCCGGTTTTAAGCCACAAGACATGTTTCAGGAAGAGCTCTCGGGTGGCGCAATGCTTATCAGGAGGTTCACGTTCACCCAAAACTCCTCACTCAGGCAACACGCTGCGGGCGGGCGGGGCCTGGCTGACCCCGGGAGACCCCGCGGGGCAGCACAGTCTGGGCTCCGGGCCCCCACCCCGAGTGGGCCCAGAGCGGCAGCTGGAAATGAAGGCTCAGGAAAGGGTTGGTGGGAGGCGGCAGGAGAAAGGATGGGGGCCGTAGGCGGGAGCCTTGAGGTGGCTCGGCGCTGACTCCCCAGCCGTGCCAGCGGACCGGGTCTCCCAAGGGTCCCGCCAAAAGTGCTGGAGCTGACTGCGTGGGCGGGGCCGGCTGCACCTCGGGTGATGAGCGCTCTGCCGGCTCCGCGACCTGCCCAAATGAGCTCGGGAGAGTCTGGTTTTCCTGTACCTGGTCCCCAGGGTCTGGAACAGGGAATCATGTGGACATGAGGTCTAAGGACAGGACCCAACAAGTCTTTGGCTGGGATTTCTGAGATGACGGTTGCCAGGGAAGGAAGCAAAGCCAATGTTTACCACAGGTTCCTGTTGATAGAGATCATTTCTGTGGCCAGACTAAGAAAGCTCACTCCGGGTTGTCGAGAGCTGCTCTCTGAACCTGCCAGGTGCTCACTTCCCTAGCCGCTGCGACACAGTAGGGTGTGGCATCTCCCTGCCGAGGCGGCCGGGCCGTGGCAGACCTGTGGGTGCATTTTTCTTTTCTTTTTTTTTTTTTTTTTAGGGTTTATTCATTTTTTAGAGACAGAGCATGAGTGGCGGAGGGGTAGAGAGAGAGGGAGACACAGAATCCGAAGCAGGCTCCAGGCTCTGAGCTGTCAGCAGAGAGCCTGATGTGGGGCTCGAACCCACGAGCTGTGAGATCATGACCTGAGCTAAAGTCAGACGCTCAGCCGACTGAGCCACCCAGGCGCCCCCCTGTGGGTGCATTTCTACTGCACGAGGGATCATTCTCCGCACACACAGGTAGTTGCTGTTTTTCATGTTTACTTATTTTTGAGAGAGAGAGAGACAATGAGCGAGCGGGTAGGAGCAGAGGGAGAGGGGGACAGAGGATCCCAAGTGGGCTCTGCGCCGACAGCAGGGAGCGGGAGGCGGGGCCCAAGCTTGATAACCGAGAGATCGTGACCGGAGCTGACATCAGACATTTAACCGACCACGCCCCCAAGGCGCCCCACGTATGCGTTTTTAAGGCCCACACCACAGTGCTAGGTGCTGGGAAGAGAGCAGTGAACGAGACCGACCCCCATCCGGCTCCCTCGGGGCTTACGACACACGCTAGGTTCCGGCACCGGCAGCCGTAGCTGTGGGGAGTGGCGTGGACAAGGGCGGGATGCCGCGAAGGCACCGACAGGGAGAGGTCACCCACTTACGGAAGGCTTCGCCGAAGGATAAGCAGTCAGGTGAGCAGTCCACAGGGTGGCAGTGTGCCTCGCAGCTCAGGGCACAGACTGGAGCCCCGCTGCCCCGCTAGAACCCGGACTCTGCCGCCTACCAGCTGGGTGGCCTTGGGCAAGTCACTTAACCCGCCTGTGCCTCGGCTGCCTCATCTGTAAAAGGGAGGTAGAGGCCGTAGCGAGAATGAAGTGAGTGTATGCAAAGTGCTTAGAGAGCGTCTGGCACAAGGGAAGTGCTATATACAAACGTTAGCAACGAGGAAGCAAGACTGAACAGGAAGAATGTGAGAGCAGGCTCTGAAGGAAGCAGCTTATGTCCACGTAACTGAAAGAAATCGAAGCAGGTTCGCAGAGAGTGTGTGTGTGTAGGGGTGGGGAGTAGCAACGATGAGATTCGAGACAGAGATGGATGGGCAGGGCCTGAGGCAGCTGAGCCTCGTGAACCCTGGTAAGGATTCTCATCCTCACAGTAGGAGTCATGGGGGGCCATTGATCAGTTTTAAACAGGGAGATGACGTCAAATTTGCATGTTTAAAAGATCTCTCTGGCTGCTGAAGGAGAAAGGTGCCCAGAGAGGACGCAAAGGGAGGCTGGTGTATTAGTGCAGGTGGGAGTGTGGGTGGTTTTCCCCTCAGTGGAGAGCGAGAGGAAGGGTCAGCTTTGAGAGTGATTTAGGAGCAAAAATCGACTGGATTCTGCACTGACCGGTGAGGGAGGTATGGAAGCTACCAGCCCTACCAGAAACCGATGAGGACTGTCCTTATTAAAAGTATTTCCTCGGAATAGGGGTGTCTGGGGTGGCTCAGTTAAGCAGCTGACTCCTGATTTTGGCTCAGGTCATGATCTCACAGCTGGTGTGTTCAAGCCCCGCATCAGGCTCCATGCTGACATGGCGGAACCTGCTTGGGATTCTCTCTCTCCCTCACTCTCTGCCCCTCCTCTGCCCATTCTTGCTCAAAATAAATATTTAAAAAAAATAAAATGAAATAAAAGTATTTCCTCGGAATAACAAATACTGCAGTGATACTGCCATCGTTCAAAACTTTTCTAGAAACCCTCTTGTGGATTAGTTTTCAGGATTTGAATGACTAACTCAACATGATTCTACAAAGTCACTAAAACATGAGTCTGGATACTTCCCTTAAGACCCGAAGAATAGGTCTTTAATTTCTGGAGGGAGGAAGCTGTTGACAAACAGAAGCAGCTGGTGGGGAGGTACCATGGGTAAGTCATAGGTTGTAGAACGGGACCTATTTGTCTTGGGTCAGAAGGACAGAGCCTAAAACAATTTGTAATGGCAATGCTACAATTATAGCCAAGGCTGTCCACTGTGGGAACTGTGTCTTAGAAATGGAGTAAAAGGACTCATTCAATCCAGAGACGTTTTGAAAACATGGATCCCACGTTGGTTGACGGGTAAGAGGAAGCAAGCTTTCCTCGCTGTAACTAACACAATCTTTAGTAATCAATACTTCTGTATTTAAATGTGTTGCTCACTAGACATAAAGTTCAGTATGGCTTTGGATTTTCTGCTGCCTCTAAATAATATGAAGGTTTAATGAAGGTAAGAAATAGATTTCACTTATCAGGGTGAGCATTAAAATGCTTCCTGTAATGAACCTCTGTTTGTGAATCCTGGGTACCTCTTCTCTTGTTGATTCTTCAGCAAAGAGAACAAGAAAATCATCTGAGAAGGAAGGACAACCAGCAAGCCTGTCAGGGCCTGGATCCCGAAATGCCTAAGTTGCTAACTGTTGAGAAAACTCTTCTTTTCACAAAGCCAGGGAGCTATCAATTCAGCTGCTGTCTCAGTCCAGCCCACCTTAAGCCCCAACAGGAAAATGTTGTCAGTTTTCTTTCTTATTAATGGTGAATCCACCATTTCTCCTGAGCCCCAACTCCAGAATTTAATCAGTACCACAGTGCAGAAGTCCTCTATATCAAACCAAACTTTTCCCTTGCTTCGGCCCAAGGCAGTTTCTTCTTATTCTGTCGACACTGGAGATGCAAACAACAGTAATTGCAACAATGAATCAAGTATTTGAAGACAGTTAAGACCCTCCTTCGTCATATCTCATCAGAATGGCCAACCTCCGCTCCACTCGATCTCTAAGGCCTGTTTTTTTCCATCAGGAAAATTGCAGAATGATCATGCTAAAAGGGATTCTAGGTTGTGTAGTCCCACCCACTTGACAGATCAGGAGAGCAGGTCACGGACATAGTAAGTCGTGCAGGAAGCTGTACAACAGGGATGACTTAGGTCTCTCGATGCCTGGCACCCTGTTCTCTCCACCCTACTACACAGCCAACTAAACTTGTTCCATTCTTTCTTTCTTCTCTCTAGGTGCCTATAGTCCCTAAGGACAGACAGGCTTGGTTGGATTTTTTTTTAAAATCTCACTAAAATGGAATGGAGTGTTCTGGTTAAATGAGTCTCTCTTTAAAAAAAAAAAAAAAAATGGGAGGCAAGTCTACCCCGTTAATGAGTGGGGAGGATTTTGGAACAAGGTCAGGGCCGAGTCTGTGGAGAGGACTCATAAGTCACGCATTGTCACTGTCAGCCATGTGAGCTTGGGCAAGCCATCCAACCACTCAGTCTCATTTCCCTTACTGGTAAAATGGAACAGCATCTTCACCCTGATCATCCTGCCTACTTCACACAGACACTGTGGCTAATTCAATGAGCTAAAACAAATGTCTTGTCAAATGCCAAGTGCTCCTGTAGTATTCATTTGATAATAGAACTCTAGCCAAAATCTAGACCACCAGTGAATTCAGGTGAACTCCAGAGTTACTATTTCCCATCCCTTTTCCTTTATTACTTTATCTGTGAAAATGAACCTCTATGGCTACATCTAAGACCTTTGTGTTTAAATAATCTAGAGGTTGGGAAAAAAAAAAAAAGGAGGTAAAGAAAACACAGAATATACTAAGAAGCTATAATAATTAGAACAGTGTTGAATCAGAGCAGGAACAAATAAATAGACCTATGGAACGGAGAGTCTAGGGGAAAAAAAATCCATCTGTAGGTGGGAGTTTCATATGTGATAAAGAAGGCATTTCAAACCACTGGGGGAAAGTGTGGAATATTTGATAAATGGTGATGGGCAACTGGAGAGCCATATGAAAAAGTCAGATCCTTATCCCCCATCAAGCACAAAAATTAATCTCCAATAGATTAAAGACCTGCCAAAGTATCAGAAGAAAGTATATTCATAAAAGCCAAGGGAAAATATGTGATTATATATAAATTTAAAACTCTGGTGTAAGTTATAACAAACAATTCAGGGACAAATAATACATTGGGGAAAATATTTGCAATGCATATACAGACAAAAGATTAGCATGCATTCTATTTTATAAAGAGTTACAAATCCATAAGATATCAAAGTGGACATAAAATGTGAACACACCATTCTAAAAAAAATGGCTAAAACATTTTTGAAAAAAATGCTAGGGAGCAATCAGGAAATTAATTTTTTAATTAATGTGACTAGGAAACACACTTTAAAGACTTAAACAACCTAGCGTCAGAGAAATGGGTACTTTCATACTCCGTTAGAATATAAATCGACTGTGCATTTTACAGGGCCATTTGGCAATACCAGCCAATTTTTGATCCAGAAATGATCCAGAAATGACAGGATACATGCACAAGAATTGCACAAACAAGTTTGTTTCCTGCAGTACTGTTTGTAATAGGCCCAAACTGGGAACAGTGTAGATGTCCATCATAGAGATGTAATTACGTACATGATGGCATGCATCTACAGCTGGGAGTAGGCAAGAAGAGTAAATTCATAAGTGCACGTACCTGTCTGTGTGTCCAAGGTTAATACACTGCAAAAGGTCTAATACCTAGCAAGCTCTTTATATAGAAGTTCATGCTAGCTAGGCCAGGGAGTGGGATGGGAGAGAAGAAAACTTTGGCATTTTGATGCACATGCTTTCATATTATTTGATTTTTTATAATCATATTCATCAGGTAATTAAGAAAGAACAAAGGAATAGACAAAATCTTGGGACATGGAGATGACACGGAGGTCAGGTTTATGGGCTCCTGCAGGGGCAGGGGCAGGGGTAGGGGCAGGGGCAGGGGCAGGGATGGGGGATGGTGGGGACGGGACGTGGGGGTAGTTAAGAACCCAGAACAGACAGGATGGAGATGGCTGCTTAGTAACGAGGAAGTCAGGACTCCTGAACACAAATACTTTTCAATGCACGCCTTGAGTGGATGGTGGGTCAGAAGGTATCTTCGTATGTCATCACCACGCCTGCTGCCGAGGCACGTATTAGGAAAGAAGAATATTAAAGACAAGACATCCCACTACTTCTCGAAGATGAGAATGGTATAATTCTTGGAGTTTCATTTAAAATAAAATGAAATAACAGCGCTCAGGTTAAATTATCAGCATACGATCATCCGCAGTACCCAGGAATGAAGGAAATTGCTGTTTTCCAATCAGAAAGAAAGAAAAAAAAAAAAAAAAAACCTCTCCGACAGAGGTGCGTGACGCTGGGCAATCACCGGGCTTGTGCATACATATTGCTGCTCACACAAGCGTATGTGAACACACCTACAGCAGCTCTGCGTCCTGTGTAACAGCTCTCCCGAGCACAGTGTGGGCACAACCCTTCCCATAGCTCCACCCACGCCTCCAGTGACCTGTCCAGCCAGCCACCTTCTATAGCTTCCCTTTTGATTGGCAACACTTGCAAATAAACCATTTTGCCCTCTAAAGCATTTCTACTTTGTTTTCCAAATACTTAACTTGCTCAGGATAACCTTATATTTTCCTATCTACAATCTCTAGCACAGTGACTGCGCATACTAGGTGCTCAATAAATCACACTTAGTTAACTTCTCACCCTCCAGAAAACGCCGTCACCTCAGCATCCCAAGTGGTATCCCACTGAATGATTCTTTCATAGTTTTTCAGGCTGTTATTTCTCTCACCTTAAAAAAAACAAAACTAACTATGGCTTGGTTTATAGCACTGTACCCACCTAACTGTACTGTTGTTGACTTCTTAGCTTTGATAAATACACCATGGTTCTATAAGACGGTATTCGGGGAAGCTGGGTAAAATGTATACGGGAACCCTTTGCAGCTCTTCTGTAAATCTAAAGTTATTTCAAAAGAAAAAGTTTTAAAACAAAACAAAATTTTTAAAAGGAGTAAAAAGAAAGGTGGTGGTGAGGTGAGTTCTATGGACTCTACTTGCCTTTCCTATCTTTTTTTTCCCCTTCATAGTAAAACTCTTCGAAACTATTATCTATCCTCATTCGTTACAATTTCTTTCCTCCCAGTTGTGGAAAGGAAACCACTACAATAGGTTTTCCTTCTTCACATGTTTTTTTTTCTTTTTTATTAAAAAATTTTTTTAACGTTTATTTATTTTTGAGAGACAGAGAGAGACAGAGCATGAGCGGGGAAGGGGCAGAGAGAGGGAGACACAGAATCCGAAACAGGCTCCCGGCTCTGAGCTGTCAGCCCAGAGCCTGATTCAGAGCTCGAACCCACAAACTGGGGGATCATGACCTGAGCCGAAGTCAGACGCTCAACCGACTGAGCCACCCAGGCACCCCCACGTTTTTTTTCTTAACATCCATCTTGTCGAGATCACCAGGGACCTTCCAGTTGCTAAATCAACGGTCGCTCGTCGGAACTCACCTTTCCCGTCCTACTGGCAACATGACACAGCTGGCCAGTCTGTCCTCCTTGAAACACTTTCTTCATGTAGTGTCCTGACGCCACACTGATCTCCTTTTCTTCCTTCACGTTTATTAGAGCACTGTTTGCAACTCCGAGAGCCATCAGAGATGCAAATATCAGCAACCCCCACAACTAACACAGCAGGGGCCAACCCAAAACAAGCTGAACAGCAAAAATCTGGCCACAATAGACACAATCAAACGTTCAAAACGCCATGAGTTCATATTGATACTTTTAAAAATCTCACCGGTGACCAGTTTTGGAGGTTGCTAGGGCACCAACTCCTATTAGACTAACTGATAAATACAGGGCAAGAATCAAGCATCCGTTCTGTCTTTCATAATTTTTACAATACGATTTTCAAAGTAGGGGCTACCGACCAGAACCAGGGCTCCAGGGAACATCTTTATCTCAGAGCTCCATGCCCACCTGCACACACCTACTGGTGAGGGACAGCAGACCATTTGGGAAAGACCAAGTATTTGATCCATTTTCTGGTAACTGCTGGTGCTCATACCAACACTTCAAATTTGAGAAAGACTCCAACATCAGCTTCACCTCTCTCTGGTATAGACTGTAGAAGGGTCTCATATCACTAAAAGCAACATCTTTTCACAAACTAATTAGGCTCGAATGATCTTTAAGAATCCCTGTAGGGGCGGCCGGGGGCCCAGTCGGTTCCGCATCTGACTCTTGATTTCAGCTCAGGTCATGATCTCACGGTTTGTGGGACTGAGCCCCACATCAGGCTCTGTGCTGACAGCACGGAGCCTGCTTGGGATTCTTTCTCTCTCCTTCTCTCTCTCTCAAAATAAATAAATAAATAAACATTAAAAAAAAAAAATTCCTTTAACACAGCTCATCAGCTTGGGCACTCCCTTTCACCCATGGAAGAAATATTTACTAAGCACCTGTTATGTGCCAAGCATAGTGCGGAAAGAGACAGGGCCCTACCTGCACGTAGGTTAAAGGTTAGTGGACTAAACCTAAGCCATCCGGCCTCTTGAAATCCTTTTGGAATAAGACAAGGAGTAGCAAATTACTAACACACTCAAGCAGTGCTCTGCCAAGCACTTTATACGTATTATCACATTTAATCCCCGTGACAGTGCTGGGAGGTACGTAGGATTCTACTTTACACGTAGTAGCAAGTGTGTGCACACGTGTGTGTAATTACAAACTGAGGCGTGACACACTTGAGTGACTCACTCAAGGTCATCCATCTAGCAAGCAGTGGGACTCCAGGGCTCTCTCCAGTCTACACTCTCAGCCTCCACACTATAAATTCAAGCCCCCCGGCTTAGTTCAGTCTGAGTACCAAAGAGATCTTGACTAGCCTGGCAAACAAGGGCAACAGGCCATTCTTGGCCAGCAGACCAGAAATACTGTCTGGCACTCAGCACCAGAAACGACAGAGCTGGAAGGGACTACGGTCCAGGCAGAGGTCATGACCTCGCCTGTCTAGAGAGGTTACAGATGGTGACGTCAACTGGCAGGGTGGTGGGCAGGACAGGTGGCCCTTGCTCTGTCACAACAGCAGGCAGACAGGCTGTGGCGGCGGGTGGACAGAGGTGGTGGGAGGCACCACCCTCTGCGCACATCTCGCGCTGTGAAGAGGCTTGCCCTGCGCCTCCACTCCCAACGCAGAAAAGCCTGGGGCGGCCACTTTCTCTATACCTTTGTGTCCCCGTCCCCGCCAGCTGCCTTTGCCAGTCGGCACAAGAGCCCACTGCTGCTCCCACGTCCCTGAATCTCAGTGCGCCGCGCTCCTGTGCCTCTTGAGTACTCAGCCCTAAAGCCCAGCCCGTGGGCCTGGGCACTTGGGGACCAATTGAGGAGTCAGGGCTCCTTACTGCGGCCAGAGCGTCTCATATTCCCTCCCCTCACCTATGAAATGCGGGGATAATCACTGCCTTGAGCAGACTTTGAAATTCCCATCAAGTCAACAGCCTCCCTTTCTTCCTGCTGAACTTGAATGTGGGATTGAAATAGCTGACAGATGATCTTTGCTTAAAACGTGACAAAATTCAGGGCACTTGGGTGACTCAGTCGGTTAAGCATCTAGCTCTTGATTTCGGCCCAGGTCACGGTCTCGTGGTTCGTGGGTTCGGGCCCCGCATCGGACTCGGCACTGACAGTGTGAGGCCTGCTTGGGATTCTCTCTCTCCTCCTCTCTCCGCCCCTTCCCTGCTCTCACTCTCAGAAAATAAATAAAAACTAAAAAAAATTTAAAAACTTGACAAAATTCAAAACAGAGAAGAGTCCACAATAACGATGCCAGCCATCATCAGGCCCCATAAATCAATGATGTGTTTAAGCCCAAATTCCCCGTGAGGCCTGTAGCCACAGAGATGACAAAGAGCAAGATGTCTTTCCCCATCAGCTGTTCCATCAGCTCAGGAACAGAATTCCAGCTGGAACTCCTGTGTCTCCAGAACTGATCTTCCTTCCTTCCCAGACCCCTTTTACCCTCACACTATTCTCCAAGCTGGTAGCCTTGGGCCCAACACTGTGTGTCACAGGAGGAATGGCCTGACCTCAACCTATGGACTTCTTTTGGCCTTTTAAAGATCTAAATGAAGATACAAAGAGCAGTCTGCTTTCTAGCAGTTTCATTAGAGCAGCCTTGCGATGAGGCTCCACCATTCTCTCCATCCGTCCTGGGGACTGCCTCCCAACCCAGGCTTAGCAAGGAGCTAAGTGTTAGCTGCTTTCTTTCAGTCATTCAACAAGTATGTATCGTGGAGCTATTATTGGTGCCAAGAACAACCCTGGCAAAGAAATTAAATAAAAGGCAGAAAAGCAGGATTTGGAAATGGCTCTATACTCCCTAATCAATCCTCAGCACATTTTTACAGCCAGCCAGCCTGGCCATTGAAGGTAAGATTCAACATGGAATCCAGCAGTCACCGACGCCTTTGTCCCAAACAAGAAGCCGCCTCCTACATGTAGTGTTAAGGCAGGCGGCCAAGACGCAGAGCACAGAAAAGGATTTAATTTGAGGAGAAACTAACAATTAGTCAGGATACATACTTAGGACATTCATTAACACTAAGCGAACATGCCAGATATTCAATTCCCTAAAGAAGTTTTCCTAATAATTTTCCATTTCCAACCCCAATTTTGATGGTCTGAAGAAACAAGGCTTCAGGCTTGTAGTAAGGTGAACTAAGACCTTAAATATAAAGAATTTTCAAGGTAAGATTAATAAGAATGTGTTTAAATTATAAGTTTATTGGACATAAGATATATAGGTTGCTACCAAATAAAGACAACCTATATCTTACACACAGAACATTTTTATATGATTAAGTTTAAGGACAGTCTCTTTTCTCCCTAAGAGGAAAGAACATCTATATTGACCGATTCAAGATGCATCATGAGATAATCAAACAGTTATTAATAAAAGAAACTCAATATAGCAAAAATAATTTAATCAATGAAGTCTTGGCAAAAAGCTTATCATTGAAGTCTGTCGGCTGGTTTTTCTTTGATGCTCCAGCTGGTCACTTACTTAGTTCAGCCTTGAAAAAAAAAAAAGAAAAAAGAAAACAAAAAAAAAACCGCTGAGGAGAGGTAAATTCATGGTGCCACAAATCATGTCTCTGTTATTGTCCTGAGAAGATTTCACAGCTTTCTCTCTTCTACCTTTGCCTGCTCCCTACCACCACTTCTCAAAGCAAATGTGTTCTTTGGGAACATGGCTGTTTTCCAGTTGCTTGGAGAAAAAGTCTGTCATTGGAGGTGGGCCACAAATATAGAACAAAGTCTCTTTTGAAATATGATCTCTTATCTCCTTCTCCGTTATTCTTCCTTCTACCAAAAAAAAAAAAAAAAAAAACAACCAGAATCAACAGCAAATAAGCCAGACATGCTTGTACTGAAATGAGGAAGGACTAACTACCACTCAGCAACTGTGTCTGTTTCCAGGAACTCCAGCTCAGGGAGTCTAGTGCTGAGGCCCTCACACAACGGCTCCTGGCGGTAGCACCGGGTGCCAGACCCAAGCAGAGAGTGCATCTCTAGGTTTCCGGCAGGCAAAGCGGGAAGCTCGTCATAATGCACTCTTCAGACAGGGCCAGTTAGCTTACTAATCTTTGGTAGAGATTCAGAGCTCACTTCGGCAAAGTAAATAAACTGGTGAAAAATCTTTCCAAGCAGGGGAAACCACGAGTAGTTTAAATGACCATGAATGGCAAATGGCGTCGATTCAGTCAAAGCTGGAATATAAATTCTTTGTAGGCATACTACAGCGATGACGCAAAGGTCCCCTTAAAAAATGTGGAAAATACATTTTTAACATGGGCAGTAAGAAACCTGTATATAGTAAGTAAATCTCACTGAATCTGTCCTTACTTTTCCAAGATGAGTCACCCCCCAGCTCCCCAGGTAGTGACATTCCTAGGCAGCAACTCCCAACGGTAAAGCATCCACACTCGACCGACTGGCATGTCCTCCAAACAACCACGTGGAGATAGTCAAAATATCTTCAGGGGACTCACCCGTGATGTATGGCTGCAGTTCTGCACTGATTTGTGTAGTCTGTTTGGTAACATGCAAACTGCAAGCAATCTTCTCAGGAAATTCATTTACTAAATCGAGGATATTTTGCTGGAATGTCAAACATATTTGGTCACGCTACAATTTTAAAAAATCAAAACAGATGTGCACAACCCCTGCCGCTGAACCTCGACTCCCATTCTGCACACGTCTGCCACTCTTCCTCTCTACTTAGAGAGGTATTGTCTGCAGCCTAGCAGGCCAGAGCATTCAGAGTACAGAGGGCTATTTGGCTTTAATTGAAATCTGAATATGCTAACAAGCATATTACTAACTCTCCGGGAGTTTTTTCTTCTTCCTTTTTCTCAAGCATTGGCAATTAAGCAGCAGTTTCACTGACCACAGTTGTGTCTTTTAACTGTTTCTGTTCTTTTGTTCATCCCGCAGCTGCAAAGCAATCCAGAGTGAAAGCCTTCTCCTGTCAAACGTACTTAGTTTCAACAGATGCAACCGACGGGGGTTTCATTTACCCAGCGGGTCCAAACTCTGTGCCTCTCACCTACTCCTGTAACACACGAGCCCACTTGTAGGTCTCCTGACTCGACGGAATCTCAGGGATGTGGCGACTTTTCTGTTCATCCGCCTCCAGATTCAAGCCCACCAACCTGCCCTAGGCCTGTCACTTCAGTGGGCGCGTCCTCAACACTAGCTGTTTCACTGTCCGGCATAAAAAGTGTTGGTTAATTCCCATCTGAACGTGATAAAGCCTTGTCAAGCCTTTTGGTGGAACAACGGTTGCAGAGAACACAGAACTAACAGAAGAAAGTTCCATGGACGACTAATACCATGACACGAGTTTGCTCACGGCAAGCGACGAGACATATGTTTCTTCCTTACCTTAAAGAGGAGTTCACTGGTATTTTTTGCACTGTAGAAGAGCTTTATCGTTCCGACCTCATAGCCGCTTCCTTTGTTCACCCGGTCTCTGTGGAGGTCTGCCGCGTGCCGCAGGATGGACAGCAGAGGGTTAATTCCGACTCCTCCTGCAATCAACACCAGGTTTCTAGAGGCATCTGCAGGCTGAGGGTCAAAGAAGAACTCTCCACCCACTCTCACGGCCACTTCAGAGTCAAGGGTACACTAGGACAGGAAAGAAAAGATCCGTTAGTCCTTTGTGGCACAGGCCTTAAATCTAATGCTCTTCTTTAATAACACAGACTGTGTCTACCTTCTGCATGTTTATCAGTGTTTAGGACTATTTTCACAGCCAGCTCTCAATTGTGCCAGGGCCCTGTGAACTGATTCCACTTGTCCATTATACAGGCCATTTGCTACTCTGCCTCTGTGATCCACACTGCACAGCCACTCCAGTACGGACAAAAGAAGACTCGCGTCAGTAATTTTGCCATTTGTTAACTTCTTAGGTGAAGAGCTGGGTTGTGGAAAAAGGCACTGGGCTCAGGGGACGGCTCTGAAGCACGAGTCCCCTTTTCTCTGCGGCGCTCCTGTTTTCTGATCCAAGTCATGGAGCTGACACAGGCAGGATGGAGCAAGTGTCACTATGCTGCGGCTGCCCTGGGCTCATAAGAGAAGACCCTGGGGACCGGGGGGCTTCCTCCGGGTCACCAGCAGGGCACAGCCAGAGCTGTTGCACAGGCTCGAGGCCAGCCCTGAGATGCTGGTCAGTACTGTCCGCTCTTCCCTGGAGAGGTAAGAATAGACAGCAGAGGATTCACACTAGGAGGGGAGCACCACAGACACCCACCCCACCCGGGTAGAGTGCCTATTTGGTGAGGCCACTTAGACCAGAAATACGATCAGAGCTGAATGTACTGGTCCTCCATGGAGGTGATCCTGCCCCTGACGGGTGTTATGGAAACACGTGGTGACACTTTCTTATCGTCACCATGGTTTGGAAAACCCAACTGGCAGTCAGAGGGCAGGGCCAAAGGTGCGAGATGTCTTGTGAAGTTAGCAATGTCCTCGAGCCGGCTTCTGTTCAGCTGATGGTTAAATTTTGAGGAATTTCATGGACTAGTTTCTACTGGTTGTTTGAAATCGGCCATTGAGGGAGTATCTGCAGCACAGAAATCAGCAAATGCTGCAAATGAGGGCTTTTGTACTCAGAGAGCCGATCTAGCAGCAAATCATTATCTCCAATGCCCAGGACTGCCGTGTGGAAACTTCTGAATGGCCCATGGGACGTACATGTAGGTGAAAACTGGTTCGTAATAATCTGAGACTAGATCCTTTTTTTTACAAAAAACACAAAGCATTTTTTTGCACGTATCTAGTGGCGTCGTAATAATCTGAGACTAGATCCTTTTTTTACAAAAAACACAGCATTTTTTGCATGTATCTAGTGGCGTCTGAATTTTCCAGAATGTAACCATCATGTGGATTGTACTTTGCTATATCCAGAACTTTACCAAGTATGTTCACTGTTCTGGAAAACCACATCCCAGTTGGTAACATGCATGTGTGATGCTTCTGTCACCATAAAGAATCTTACAATCTGCATCTGTAGAGGGTGTACTCATGGTGATTCCACACTGAGGAATAACCATCTGTCTACTTTGTTCTTCTAGTTAAGATATGCCCAACCATTCATACACTTAAACACACAGGGGCACCTGGGTGGCTCAGTTGATTAAGCATCTGACTTCAGCTCAGGTCATGATCTTGTGGTTTGTGAGTTCCAGCCCCGCCTGGGCTCTCTGCTCTCAGCACAGAGCCTGCTTCAGATCCTCCGTCCCCTCTCTCTCTGCCCCTACCCAACTTGTGCTCACTCGTGCTCTCTCTCTCTCTCTCTCTCACTCTCTCTCAAAATAAAAAAAATATAAAGAAACATATAGGCTCTGATTGTGAATCACTTTTCTTTTTCTTTAAGTAGGCTTCATAGCCAGCATGGAGCCCAATGCAGGGCTTGAACTCACGACCCTGAGATCAAGACCTGAGCTGAGATCAAGAGTCAGATGTTTAACCAACTGAGCCACCCAGGCACCCCATGAATCCCTTTTATTTCTCCTTGGCATTACACTTAGAGAATTATGCCACCCCAAAATTTTTCATGTGTTGATTACACTAACTGAATTTCATCTCAGGATAGTTCTACAAAGAGGGCATTGGATCTGACAGGGTTGAGACCTCTAGTTTGGAGAAAATGCACTCATCTAGGAGCCGGAAGACTGAATTTTAATCACACTCTACGAAGTCCATCAAGTTCCTTAATTTTTCTGAGCCTCTGCTACCGCGTCTGTTAAATGGGTACCAGCACCTGTCCTACTCACTTCACAGGGCTGTGGTGGCCGTCATATGACACACTATGGGGAAGAGCTTGCTGGCATCAGGTTCTATTATGAGAGCGTGTTTTAGTCATTGCAGCTGTCACAGAAGAGAAAGCACTGAGGGTGCCTGCTTCCTTCTTCCCTAAAAACGAGAGTCTAGAACTAAAGAAATTTATATCAAAAGCAAAGCTTCGCTCCATTACATGCTCCTGATGCAGATCAACTGAATGAACACCCTCCTAAGAAGCCGTAAGTTATCATGTGCTTTTAAAAGACCAAACCCTCAGCATTCACTCCTTGGCACCTTACATGGCAGGTAGGCAGCTAAGTACTTTTTGACATGAATTGAATTTGGGGCTTTACAACGGAAAGATGTTAAATCTTAAGAGTTAATCTTTGAGAAATCTAAGAAAAAATGAAAATTATTTTAATTCACTAAAGAGGTCCTTTCTGGAAAGTAAAGAATGATTAAATGAAGGGAAATCCTTTCTCAGAAAAAACATCTGAACTGAACAATTTTAAATATATAGGCCATTTTTACATGAAGAACGGTAAGTGGGTTTTCATTTTTGACAAAAGAAATTAGCAGCAAGGGAGCATTCTGTTAGGAATAAGTACAATCTAGGAATCACTACAGTGGCCACCAAAGTGCTTTAAAATGCCCCTTCTTTCCAAGTCTCAAAAAGAGAAGCTGTGATACAAGAGGCTCTGCCTAATGACGACAGATTACTCTCTTTGTACCCTCCCTCCCCATCCTGCTTGCCTGCACACGCTTCTCTTTATTTCCAAGAATATAAGAGAGACTAAGAAATGAGACAGAAATCATTTTCTCCAATGGTCATCTTCGGTAGGACTAGTAATGACAGCAAAGCCTTTAGGGTACTGTTTTTAGAAACCAGAGTATTTTCAAAACCCTAAAGTTGGCAACAACAACAAAACAATGTGCATGCCATCTCCTTAGTGACAAAATAATCTTAAATAGATCTATCTTCTAATTTGCTAGCATCTGGAAAGAATGAAAAGCCATCTTTGTCTTTTATTGATCAATAAAAACTGCCAAGGTAGCATGAACACAAGACTCAAAGTGCTACACGGTATAATATGTAAGCGAGTAAAAGGACATTACCCTCAATTACATAGCCATGTATCTAATTTGGGTATAGATTTTTCTACTTGCGAAATAAACAACTTTTCCACAGCAACTGGAGCCCAGCACACAATAGCTGTCTAGAACCCTTTACCCTGCCAGGAGCCTGAGCCAAAGCAGATAAAATAAAGGAAGACATTTATGGCACTTTATCCCCTGTCCCCACAGAGCAGCCTGCTGCCACCCAGACACTCACGTGCCTCCATTGTCCACTCTAATAGCTTCGTAAGACAAACCCTCAGGAGGAAAACAGCCACCTGAGAATGGTTCCAAGAAAAATCTGACTTCGTAAAGGCTGTTTGCAACTCCCACCGGGCAGAGTGGAGCAGGCACTACAATTAAAATGTGCATTCAAGCAATGCCACCGGAGATTTTCTACCGCCTTTAAGAATAAGTTCCTTCATTGAAATGTCAATGAGGCATGAAACCAAGCAGGGAGCTGTGGACCAGGACCAGGTCAGGTCACGTGGGAGGCTGATCACTGGAGGGGACTCATGGAACTAGGAGCCAGGATGGCTAAGCTCATTTTAACACTGAGTGTGGGACACATGGAAACCTTGCTGGTTCCACCCCCATGGCATCTTTTAGAGACTCAGGATGCAGCCTACAGACAGCCATGGGTGGAAAATCCAAAGCGAATCTAAAAAGGAATGCAGCAGCTGAGGACACATGGAAGGAGTGACTCAGAAGGTCAGAGGGTAAAAATGTGACAGGATACACTTAGAATGGAAATGCTAAGGCAAGCAGCTGCCTTACTCTGAACAGATACAACTTGACATGCAGACCCTAATTAGAACAGCTATTTTTTATGCCCCTATATCTTTTTCTTTTTAATTACCTTACAGTAATACATTTTTTTTGGGTGGGGGGAGTACAGTTCTATGAATTTTAACACATACATAGATCTACGTAACTACCACCAAAACCGAGATACAGAACAGCTCCATCACCTTCAAAACCTCCCTGTGCTCTCTATGCTCACACCTTTCCCTACCCCTCACCCCTGTTAAGCACTCATCTGTTTTCCATCATTGTATCTTTGTCTTCCAGAGTGTGACGAAAATGGGATTATGGAGTACGTAACCTTTGAGAACTGGCTCTTTTCACTTTACATGTGGCCTTT
Organism: Panthera onca; assembly: GCF_046562875.1. NCBI lineage: Eukaryota > Metazoa > Chordata > Mammalia > Carnivora > Felidae > Panthera > Panthera onca. The sequence continues at coordinate 133,566,836 of NC_138347.1, read as the reverse complement.
GAGCCTCACCCAAGGGGAGAGCATCAATAGCTCATCCATTTTTATTGCTGAATAACAATACATTGTTATGAATGGATCACAGTCCGTTTATTCACTCACCCGCTGAGAAACATTTAGGTTGTTTCCAGATTTTGATAATTATGAATAGAACAACGATAGATGTTCCTATACAGGCTTTTAAATGAACAGAGCTTTCATTTCTCTAGAATAAACACCCAGGAGCAGTATTACTAGGACTTATGATAAGTGCATATTTAATTCCGTACAAAACTACCAAATGTTTTCCAGATTGGCTGTATTACCTTGCATTCTTGCTAGCAATCTAAGCAATACAAGGGACTTCCACTCACTCCACATCCTTACCAGCACTTGGTATTGTCAGAATTTTTAACTTTCGTCATTCTACGAGGTGTGTAGAGACACCGTGCTATATACGGTTTTAATCTGCATTTCCCTAATGATGGTGAACATCTGGTCATTGCTTATTTGCCATCTTACATCCTTTTAGAGAAGTACCTTTCAATCTTCTGCCTATTTTTAAATTATGCTTGTTTTCTTTTTGCTGACTTTCGAGAGCTCTTTATGTATTCTGGATATTACAGATCCTTTCTTGGATATCTAACGTGCAAATAACTTTCTCTGAGTCTGTAGCTTGTTTTTGTTTTTTTTAATTCTGTTAACAGTATCTTTTGCAGAAAAATGTTTTTAGTTTTGATTAAGTCCTATACATCAACCTCTTCTTTTATGGCTCTTGCTTTTGGTGTCCTGCCTAAGAACACTTTGTCCACCCTCAAGTTCAGAATATTTCCTAAGTTTTCCCCCGAAATTTTTATAGTTTTGTGTTTTCCACTTAGATCTACAACCTATTTTGGGTGAATTTTCAACATAAAGTATGACATTTAGGTCAAAGTTCTTTTTCTTTTTTTTGCATACGGATAAACAACAGTCCCGTCTCTACATGTTGAAAAGGTTACTCTTTTGCCACTGAATTTCTTCAGCACTTTTGTCAAAACTCAAATGGCCATATGTATGTTGGTCTATTTTTGAACTCTTTATTCTGTTCCATCAATTGATGTGTCTATCCCTTCACCAATACCACACTGTTTTCATTACTGTAGCTTTATTTTCACCTTAAATTTGAGCAATGTGATTCTTCCCACTTTATTCTTTTTCAAAACTGTTTTAGCTCTTCTGGTCCCTCTGCCCTTCCAATAACTGCTAAAATCAGTTTATCTACAGCTACAATATTTATACTGGTACATTCCTTTTTGGAAAAGGTGATAAGAAAAGGCCTGGGATGGGATGGAGGTTGTTGGTAAATATAGAAGGCACAGTCCAGAAACAAAAGGGATGGTGGTAAAAAGGAGAGAAGGGTCAAAAACTAAGAAGACAACTAATCTGTGCTGAGCTCATTCTTTGTTACCAGAGTTCTAGAAGGTAATGAACAGGCAGCTTCTGTAGGATTGTGCTGAGTCCATGGTAAAACAGCAGTTATTAGCAGCAAATGTGGATTCCCTCTCAGAATCACGTGTGAAGAACTCTCCAGAAAGGCAATAACACCACAGATTCAGCAGCACTCAGCTCTGGGCACGAGCGGGATGCAATCAGAAATTGTTTCCTTTCCAAATGAGAGAGTGATGGTTTAATTCCCTTTGTTTAGGACAGTTAGGAAAAAATAATCTGACTTATAGATGTACCATTTACGAGACATATATACAGAGGCAACTTTCAAAAACTTACATAAGACATAAAATATTTCAGTACTAAAGAGTGTTCAACTCAACACTGGTAACCCAGAAAATATTATCAGTCTTCTTCCTTAATGCATCAAAAGGATTCTGCTTCTTTGACCATTATGGAGTCTGAATTGTGGATATAGGGGCTCTTTGTGAGCATGTACCCTTTTCACTCAAGCCTAGGTTTCTTAAGTGCATGAAGTGAGCTGAACACCAACTTTGTGGGAGGCAGTGATGCCCAGATCTCCAAGTTTAAACAGGTTTGCTCACCTGATTGTGAATCCAGAGAGCAGGGGGGTGGTTCGCATATTTCACTGCCAATTCTATCATCCTCTCTTGTTTTAGCAGTCTGGGGCTGGAGCATATTGAGAACCCACCAACCACAGAGACTCCTGGGATAAAGAAATCAACCCTAAAAAAAAAGAAAAAGGAAATAAACTCTTTCTGTTGAAGCAATTTTAAAAGTGGGCAATAGGTAAGTAAAACTGACAAACTTTTAGCTAATTAAGAAAAAAAAAGAGAAAAGAGAAAATGAATAAAACCAAGAATGGAAAAAAGGACATCATCACCAACCTTATAAAAATAAAAAAGATTATAAAGGAACTCTATGAACAACTGGATGACAAAAATTTAGATAGCTTAGGTGAAATGGGTATAGTCCTAGAAAGACAGAAACTACCAAATTGGACTCAAGAAGAAACAGGAAATCTGAACAGACCCTTAACAAGCAAATAAATTGAATTAGTAATTTCAAAACTTCCTAGAAAGAAAAGGATAGGTCCAGATGGCACAATGGGTTAATTCTACCAAACATTTAAAGAACACTAATCTTTCACAAACTCTTCCAAAGAACAGAAAAGAACACTTCCAAGTTCGTTCTATAAGGCTAATATTACCCTGCTACCCAAATCAGACAAAGATATATAACAAGAAAAGAAACTACAGATCAATATCCCTTGTGAATATGGACACAAAAATCCCAGGAATACTAGGTTGGTTTAACATCTGAAAAACCCAGGTACCATCTTAATAGATGCAGAAAAGGAATTTGACAATATTCAAGAGACTTACATAATAAAAATATTCAACAAACTGGGAATAAATGGGAACTTCCTCAATCTAATAAAGGACATCTACAAAATATCCAACATTTCGGGGCGCCTGGGTGGCTCAGTCGGTTAAGCGGCCGACTTCGGCTCAGGTCATGATCTCGCGGTCCGTGAGTTCGAGCCCCGCGTCGGGCTCTGTGCTGACGGCTCAGAGCCTGGAGCCTGTTTCAGATTCTGTGTCTCCCTCTCTCTGACCCTCCCCCGTTCATGCTCTGTCTCTCTCTGTCTCAAAAATAAATAAAAATGTAAAAAAAAAAAAAAAAAAAAAAACAACAAAAAAAAATATCCAACATTTCACATTGAAAAGCTGAAAGTTTCTCCTCTAAAAACAGAAACAAGACAAGGATGTTTGCTTTTACCACTTCTTTTCAACATTGTACTAGAGGTTCTAGCCAAGGCAATTAAGCAAGAAAACGAAATAAAGAAGCTACAGATGACATGATGTTGTATATAAAAAATCCTAAGAAACCTACTATAAAGATATTATTAATAAGTAACTTCAAATAATGTTGCAGGATACAAGACTAGCAAAAATCAATTGTAGGGGTGCCTGGGTGGCTCAGTCTGTTAAGCATCTGAATCTTGATTTCGGCTCAGGTCATGATCTCATAGTTCATGAGATGGAGCCCTGCATCAGGCTCTGTGCTGACAACCTGGAGACTACTTGGGATTCTCTCTCTCTCTCTCTGCCCCTACCCTGTGCATGCTCTCTCTCTCAAAAATAAGCATTAAAAAAAAAAATCAATTGTATTTCCATACACTAGCAGTTAGCAATCTAAATGTGAAATTAAGAAAAATAATTCTGGGGTGCCTGGGGAGCTCATTTGGTTAAGTGTCCGACTTTGGCTCAAGTCATGATTTCATGGTTCGTGAGTTCGAGCCCCACATCGGGCTCTGTGCTGACAGCTCAGAGTCTGGAGCCTATTTCAGATTCTGTGTCTCCCTCTCTCTCTGTCCCTACCCCGCTCATGCTCTCTCTTTTCTCAAAAATAAACATTAAAAAAATTTTTTAAGAAAAATAATTCTATTTATAATAGCATAAAAAAGAATAAAACAACTGGGAATAAATTTAACAAAAAAAGTGTAAGCATTGCACACCATTGCACTACAAAACATTATGGGGAAAATTCAAAGAATATATAAATATAAGAAGACATCTAACATTCACGGATTGGAAGACTCGATAATGTTAAGATGGCAATACTCTCCAAATTGATCTACAGATTCAGTGTGTGCAATACCTATCAAAAACCCCAGCTGGTTTCTTTGCAGAAATTGGCAAGTTAATCATAAAATTAATGTGGAAATTCAAGGAATCCAGAATCATCAAAACAATCTGGAAAAAGAAGTACAAATTTGGAGGACTCACACCTTCTGATTTCAAAATTTACTATTAAGTTACAGAAATGAAGATACTGTAATACCGGCATAAGGACAGGTACATAGATCAATGGTAAAGAATTGAAAGTCTAGAAGTGAACTCTTAAATATACGCTCAACTCACTTTTGACAAGAGATCAACACAATTCAATGGCAAAAGAATCGTCTTTTTAATGACTGGTGCTGGAACAACTGGATATCCACATGTAAAGAGAAGAAGCTGGACCCCTACCTCACACCATATACAAAAATTAACTCAAAATGGGTCACAGGCTTAAAGGTAAGAGCAAAAATTATAAACTCTTAGAAGACTTACATAGGAATAACTCTTTGTGGCAATGGTTACTAAGATACGATACCAAACATTTTAAAGAAAAAATGATGAAACTAGACTGCAACAAAATTAAATACTTTGTGCTACAAATGATACTATCAAGTTAAAGGACAACACACAGAATGGGAGAAAATATTTTTAAATCATATGTCTGATAAGGGACTTTGACACAGAACACATAAAGAACTCTTAAAAATGGGCAAAGGATTGGTATAACATTTCTCCAAAGAAAATACATAGATGGCAAATAAGCACATAAAAAGATGGACAGCATCATTAGTTATTAGGAAAATGCAAACCAAAATCACAAGAGCTATCACTTCACACTCACTAGGATCGATGGCTAATCAGAAAGACAATAGTATTAGAGAGGATCCTGAGAAACTGGGACCCTTACACACTACTGGTGGGGACGTAATATGGTGCAGCCACTTTGGAAAACACTTTGGCAGTGACTCAAAATGTCTGAGTTACCATATGACCAACAACTCCACTCTTAAATACCCACAAGAAATGAAAATATATGCCCAATCAAAAACATGCACATGAATATGCATGACAGCATTACTGGTAATAGCCTAAAAGGGAAAACAATCTGAATTTTCATCAATTGATGAATGTATACACAAAATGAGGTACATCCACAAGAGAATGAAGCACTGAGACATGCCACAACATAGATGAACATTAAAATCGTGTTAAGAGAAGGAAGCCAGCCACCAAAAAGACCACCTACTGTATAATTCCATTGATATGAAATACCCAGACTGGCAAATCCATAAAGACAGAAAGTAGAGCAGTTAAGCAGGTGAGGATGGGGAGTGAATGATAAGCAGTATAGGGTTTCTTTCGGGGATGATGAGAATGTTGTAAAATTTTGTTCTGTTGATGGCTGCACAGTTCTGTGAATGTAGTACAAACCACCGAATTGTACACTTTAAAGAGTACTTTTTTTAAGTTTATTCATTTATCGAGAGAGAGAGAGAGAGAGAGAGCTAGCACGTGCACATGCAAGCGGCAGAAGAAGAGAAGAGACAGAATCCTAAGCAGGCTCCGCACTGTCAACGCCAAACCCAAAGTGGGGCTCGATCTCACAAACCGTGAGATCATGATCTGAGCCAAAATCAAGAGTCGGACATTTAACCAACTGAACCACCCAGGGGCCTCTGAATTGTATACTTTAAATGGGTGAATTTTATGATATGTAGAGTATATCCCAATAAGCCAGTTTTTTAAAAGTGTAAAAAAAAAAAAAAAAAGAGCAACAAAAATTCTTTCACTGGCATTTGACAAATTAAAATGCTGATGTGACCTAAGTTCCAAAAATCTTATGTTGTCTTTTCTTCTAACCATACTGCTATAGTCTAGAACTCTTCCAAGTTTTAAGCCTTAGATACTTCTATGCCATAGAAAACCTTTTTTGGTGGGGCTTCTAGGCAATACAACAAAGCTAGTTACATACCAAGGAAAGAAAAATTTCTTAGAACCTGGAACCACAAAAAAATTCGCATCCCAATGTCTAGAAAACAAACATCTAATCTAGAAGTTTCTCAGCCCTCAAAGAGCAAAAGTATCATTATTCCCCCAGTTATTTTCCTACCAGTAGGCTTACATGAAAGGTACACTATGTTCTCTACTGATATGATCTATGACCTTAAAATATGTTCTCTTCTGATCTCTGGCCTTAAATATCCGGACATTTTTTATAATCTTTAAAAACCAGTTCTGGATTGGAAGTGCTCCAGAAAAAGTCCCTAGGCTATTTTTTTCTCTATTCACTTGATTGTTTCCCATCAATACTTTTATTTCCTCTTCATTTCAGGCAAGATATAAATCTAAAGATTGTAGTTAATATTTATTAATACAGTTGTTGCTTGCTTTCAGAGAAGAGGTTTAATAGTTATCTCCACAGCTTCCATGTTCAAAACAATAAGTAAATCAATGAGCTAGGTTTGCTGCTTCATCTCCTGAACTACAGCGCCCTCTGCTGCTCGATGTTGATACAGACCGTTCTCTCAGGTGAATGACAGGGAATCCTCTAGTAACTTTGGAAACCAATCTTTTTAAAAAGGGACTCCTTCATTAAATGCTATAGAATTCAAATGACATAAAAACTTTATCTGAATGGATTTAAGAGAATATGCACAATACATTATTTCATAAAGCACGCCCTTTCCAAGATTAGCATTCTTGAAGCCAAGAGTTGAGGCACCTACTCTACTCTATATGAGTGAGTATAGAAGAACTGGGAGAAAGAGCCTAATTCTTTATGTAGTGAAGCCACATGTCCATATCCAACTGTGCACACCTGGCAGCCCTGTCCTGCCCACAGATGCAGCCCCAGTGCCCCGCACATAGCTGGCATGCAAATTGTGACCAAATGGCAATGCTTCACCATGAGGTCCTAAAACTCTTTAGTCCTCAGCTTGAGTACTTGGAGCCCCTCCCTCATCCCTTGTGCAAACACCACAGACAGCACCTGCTTACCATGTACAGGCACTGTGGCCAGTGTTGGGTGTAAAGATGCAAGCATGTCTTGATTCCTGCCCTCAATAAACTCACCCTAATGGGAGGAAAATCAACAGATAAACATAATTACATGGGCTATGAGAAAATCTGCTTGGGAGAGATAAAATGCTCGTCATTTAAGGCCTGTCTGGAAGTACCTGCACTTAGCATAGATTTCTTCTTAGCTCCAACATACGTGATCTTGTTTTTATCAGGAAAATACTAATAAAGCCACTATTTTATTTTTTAAAACTCTGTTTGGCGGGAGGTGGGGGTGGGGGCGCGTAATGGAAGAAGTAGTCAATTCTACCAGGGGTGGACGGATTAACAAAGACTTCAGAGGAGTCTTAAAAGACACACAGCACTCACCAGACAAGCGTGGGCAAAGACACAGTCTGAACAATGACACCAAGGAGTGGAGCACTTTCTATGTGTGGTCATGTAAGAGTCAGGGCTGCCGGACACTGCCATTTAGGCTCTATACTGTCTACAAGGCAGCAGCCCTGCTAGAGGGGTGGGGTGTAGTCTTATTTCTCTAACTTCACTCCTCTCATCTGTTTCTTCTTGGTGTCCGTGTGCTTCACTTAGTCACTTTCAAGCATGAAAACTTTTGTTACCTTATATGAAGTCACAGACACGTTTCTCTTTCCTAAAATGCTTTGGCCTTGCTTTCCCTTGGTCCTTGCAAGCCCACGCGTGGAACGAGTACTGACTGTGGCAGGAGGGGCATCATCATAGTGGAGATGCACACTTACCTACTCCTACTTGGCCTGCTGCTCTATCAAACAACAGCAGGGAAACCAGCCAGGGAACAAAGAATTGGAATCTGTCCCCTGGGCCTCACCAACACAGATAGACAATCTAACTGACTGAGTGAAACACTGGCTATAACAAAAAGCAAAAACAAACTAATAAAGTTAAACATTAGGCATTGTATTAAACACCTGACATCCCAAGACATAGGAATATTACTATTCCCTCTTTAAAGACATGGAAACTGAAGCCCAGAGAAAGAAGAAACTACCCACATCACAGAGCTAGAAAAGCCAGCATGTGAATCACGTGGTCTCTAGAGCAGTAGGCATGTGACGCTTCAATACAGCCTCCCTCAGAGGACGGACCCGGCCCACAGCAGTGAGTGCCACAAGGAACACTGACTCTGCCAACTTCAGGCACTCACACATGATACGGAGACCGTTGGTGGCACACTCCAGCCCCAAGAGAGAATCCCCATCTTTCTACCATCAGGAAGGAGGACTTTTGAGAAGGTCAAGAATGGGACTCACCTAGCTACTAGGCAGTAGATCTACTAGTGACAGAAGCCTAAAAGGTTTAGTCCTGCTCCGGTGAGCAATGGTTTTGAGGGAGTGCCCTCTTTTGGCCTTTCTCTTTAGATTGGATTACTTGAGTTCTTGGAACTGGTTTCCCAAAAGGAATTAGTCCCCTCTGGAAGGTCCAACAAGAACACAGTGTAACACAGAAGAGCCCCAGAGGCTGATCTCTGGCCTACATTAAAGTGTCTACCTGGAGACCTGTGCCCAAAGCTCCAGAGCATTCATTTATTTATTTAAAGGCAGGTCTAGAGCGTCCCTGTTTGGCAGGTATCAGAGGAGGCCAGTGGTCAAGAATTCAGAGATGTGGGATCGATCGTGACCCAATCTCTGACCCCAAAGATAAGCCCAGGGGCAATCCTCTACCTTATCTCTAGCAGTACTCCACTCTGATAATCCTAACTACACAGACTGCATGGCAGCCACGCCCACACTCCCTCTCTCCTAGATCCTTGCCCTCTTCCCCAAAATGCCACATGGAGGTTACTACCGAGCTGCTGATCTAAGAGAGCACAGAGCATGTGCCATCCCAGCAACAGCACCGAAGACACAGGCATCACCAACCTAAGCAAATGGCCCTTCTGTAACCAAGAAATAAAATACCCAAAGAAACTTACAACCTCCAGAACCATACAATAAGTCAGTAGTAAGGGAGAAATGTTTTATTTTATTTTTTAATTGTTTTTAATGTTTGTTTATTTTTGAGAGAGAGAGTGCAAGCCGGGGAGGGGCAGAGAGAGAGGGAGACACAGAATCCAAAGCAGGCTCCAGGCTCTGAGCTATCAGCCCAGAGCCTGACACGGGGCTCGAACTCACAAACTATAAGATCATGACCTGGGCCGAAGTCGGACGCTCAACCGACTGAGCCACCCGGATGCCCCAAGGGAGCAATCTAAGGTTCAGATGATGCGAATGAGTGCTGATGGCCCCGTGACAGGGAAAGATCAATACTAAATAGTCGGAGATGACCACCCCTATGTCTGTCCTCTGAAACAGGAGTCTGTCTGGGCACATTCTAAAACCAATTCTGACATCAGTGAGATTACCAAATCCATTCATTGGTATGGGACACAGAACCCCAAACTTGAAAGATTTTATCTTGAGGATCACAAGGGAATCCTATTTCTACACATATCACTAGGGAATGATGGTATTTTTCTTATCAGGTGACTACAGTTACAAGTGCTAATACATGTGCAGGTCCGTCAAGGTCGCAGCATTACAAACCAACGTACAGGCTTCTCTAATCGGGAGTCTTGGTGCAATTCGGTGTTGAAGACACAGAGACAATGCTGTGCGCAGGACCCAAACACTTCCACGGAAAGGGGAATATGGAAAGACAGATCATCACAATTAAAGTCTCCACTTTTCAATGTAATAACTGCTTAACTATTTTTGAAGGGTAAAAATGTTGCCCGCCCCCCTAAAACAGCCCAAATGCATTTAATATGCATCGCCGAACATGTGCTAAGATTGCAGTAAATTGCCTCACAAACGCAAATTATGGCAATCAGCATCTTGTTTTCTAGTTCTAAATTCAAAGGCAAACTATGAACACAAGACTGCTAACTCTTGCTATTAGCACACTTGCTATTATCACACATCCTCCTTCTAACAAAACCACATTTCCAGATGGACTGCCAAAATTAGTCAAGTGACTCCTAAGAAAGACTACCAAGATTGACATGCCAGAAATTCACTTGGAAATGAATGCTTTATTTAAATAAAGGAAACATACACCCAAACACACCTTTCCTAAGGAAATACAAGTTGCTTTATTTACAATTCAACTTGAATTGCAACTCAGGGAGGCCATTCACAGGAACGGTGGGACAGCTGGGCTGTCCACCCTGTCTGTATTCTGACTGGTCCTTGGTGTCAAATCGGACAGAATCAGGAGTGTGATGCAGGCTGGGCCTGGTTGGGGGATCCTGGTAATAAATTCACCAAAATACTTAAACTCAACTCAGACAACTGATACGGGAATTCAGTCAAGAAGGTGGTCAGCTCTGTGACATAACCGGGTATTCTCCTTTTCAGACTGCTGTGTTTACTCTGTATTTGACACAAAGGCTAATTTTTTAAAATGTATCAATCTCCAGCAACAAATAACTCAAGCAGATTAGATTATTCCAGTGCATTCTATTATAGCGACCATTCCTGAAGAGCATAATTATCAGAGATGTCAGGTCCCTGGCTCAGAACTAACTGCTTTGTTTCAATCTACAAAACTCAAGGCAGCAATTTTCATACATGACTGAGAAGGTCAAGGGCTCAAAACCAAGGTGAGCTCCGAGGCAAGGAAATGAATCAGATTCTCTCTCCGTGCCCAAAGGAGGCTCCCCCTGAATGGGGATGGTCTAGAATTCCTACTCCTCGGGAGAAACAGCCAGCCAATGTAGTCCTTTCCAGAAGAAAAACTAAGCCCTGCTATTTGATGGCAACTCCTTGAACACAAAACACCAAGGAAAGAGAGAAGCCACTTACCACTGGCCAGCTTTAAAAGAAAAATCTTTATCAGCAACGAGCAGGTGGAGCCTTTTCACTGATGGCGACTCAGCAGCAGCCCCACAAACCTTAGCGGCCGACACGACCTAGAGACAAAAGATGAACTGTGGCTGAGGTTAGTGTGTACACACGTGAGGAACAAACTATGGCTTTCTGGTAACTAAGGTTTCTTGAAATCTACAAAGATGTGGTTTTTGTAAACTGCAAAACAAGGGAAAGAGCACTTTGCTTTAAAATGCTGCCTACCACCAGGTCAACAAATTTTAGTTATCTTATTTTTGAGAGATTTGCATTCAAACTATTCAAATTTTATTCTGCATATAAAAATCATCTCTCTTTCTTTTTTTTTTAAAGTTTATTATTTTGAGACAGAGAGAGGACACAGTGGGGGAGGAGCAGAGAGAGAGAGGGAGAGAGAGAGAATCCCAAGCAGGTTCCACACTCCAAGCTGAGCCTGACACAGGGCTCAATCTCACAACCCTGAGATCATGACCTGAGCCGAAATCAAGAGGTGGGAGCTTGGCCGATTGAGCCACCCAGGGGCCCCACAAATTCAGCAGAATACAGATCTCGCGGTCCGTGGGTTCGAGCCCTGTGTCGGGCTCTGTGCTGACAGCTCAGAGCCTGGAGCCTGTTTCAGATTCTGTGTCTCCCTCTTTCTCTCACCCTCCCCTTTTCATGCTCTCTCTCTGTCTCAAAAATAAATAAATGTTCAAAAAAAAAATTTTAAATGTTTATTTTTGAGAGAGAGTGGGGGAGAGGCAAAGAGAGAGGGAGACAGAGGATCCGAAGCAGGCTCTGCGCTAATAACACAGAGGCCAATGCAGGGCTTGAACTTGCAAACTGCGAGATCATGACCTGAAGTCAGGTGCTTAACCGACTGAGCCACCCACACATTTCAAAATCATCTCTTAAAGGGGCTGTTTAACAAGTGTTTACTTGTTGAGTGTCTAGTATATTCCATGCACCAGGCTGGATAATCTGGAAAGAGCTTGGGGAACTGGAACCCTGTGAACCATCTGCCTGGTGTCTAAATTCTCGGTCAGACAACATACACAAAGTGAAACCCACTGTCAGCTACGAGCCTATGTTTGTTCTGAGCCTGTAAGAAGTCCATGACAAGCTAATTTCAGAAATTACAAGCACTTAGCAACTTATTTTTAGCAATTTCACAGAGTCTGTTGAATCTAATAATAGACAACAAATTGGGTTTGTATTCCCTATGATTTGTAATTTATTTTTTCTAATTCACTGTTGATATTTGCCAAAATATAAACAGTCCACAGCCTTAGAACAATATCAAAAATAGCTCCTCGCTACAGATAGTTTGAGAAGCACTATCCTAAACAACGTATCTGGTTTCTAGAAAATTCTAAGGTCTGAGCCAGGCACTCCTCAGTGTCATCCACACCTCAGCAGCTCTTGAGTTCAAAATGCCTCTGCTTCCTTCATTCTTTGTTTCTTCCACCTTTGGGTTTTTCTTCCTCCTGAAATCTGAGACATCTTCACATGACATCTTCAGAACATCTTGTCACAAAAAAGACAACATGACTCTTTCCTCAACCTCCTACTGCCATTCAACTCCACTTCTGGAAGCAAATCAAAGCAGTAGCAGGTGACCAAAATACAGTCATTCTCCTTGGATGGTGTTAGTTTCACAGCTCCACTAAAGGGTGCCTCGGAAAGCTGTCAAGGTCAATGAACCTCACACCCTAACACTGCTCCCCCTCAACCCCTTTCTCCCATAGGACTAGGTTTAATCAAATTACCAGTGGGAAGCAATTCTTAAAAACCCACTGCAAAATTCTCCAGATGGATGGTGGTCCCCCTCACCGACTCAAAATATCTCTGACAATGTCTTATCTTTCTCCTGCTCCCATAAAATCTCTTGCCTCTCTTCCTCTGGATTTTTGCCAGTCCTCCTTCTCCCCTCCCTGAGAGCAAGTAGGTCAGTTTCCACACTGACCATCTCCCCGAGTTTCTGATCCTAGTCTTGCCCACCCTCTCCGAACCTGTGCTCCCCCACTCCCACCAGCCCCTTCCTTCAGGGCCACAGTTCCTCTCTCTAGACCTCCTGTTCATCAGGCAGGACACCTAACGCCATCTGCCTTCCAAAATAAAAGGAAGCACGTGTTCTGTAACCACACTGCCGGGTATATAATCCCGGCCCCAGCACGCACTTACCAACCGTGTGACCCTGCGCACGTTACCCAGCCCCTCTCGGTTATAAAATAAGGTCAACAACACCTGTACCTCAGAGCTGCTGGTGATTAAATGAGATCATACGTGCAAAGCACTTATAATGCTGCTGGTTCATAATAAGTACTCATTAAGTGTCTGTTACAACGTATCTCACGGCATTCATTATAATTAGCTTACTAGTATTTATTTATTACATTATACATTACATTTTATTCTCTCATTATTGTTATATATACCACCATACCAGTGCTTTCCATGTAGGACCTTGCAGAATGAGCACTACACACCCCCAGGGGGCCTATTCTCATAGAGGACGAGAAGAACCTGTAAAGTACAGTGGCCTTTGTACCCCGTCCTATCTATTTGCTAGAACAAACTTAAAAAGCCATAGTGGGGGCACTTGGGTGGCTAAGTCAGTTAAGCATCCGACTCTTGATTTCAGAGTGGGTCATGATCTCATGGTTTGTGGGTTCAGGCCCCACAGCTCGCTGTCTCTCTCTCTCTCAAAATAAATAAGCTTTAAAAAAGCCTTATTGTCTTCAAGCAACTTTAGAAATTTGGCCTTTAATCTCTGCCTCTGATACTTCCTTATCTGACAGAATCTTCTGAGGCGCTCGGTAAACACAGGTAACTCAGCTTCTGTTCTCTAGCAGCACGTTCTAATGATGTCTGCCTGAACAAATGAACTCAAATGTCCAGGCTCAGTTCTTGCCCTCTCTGAGCTCTATGATTTTGACACTTTTTAAATTTTTTTTTTTTTAATGTGCTACTTATTTTTGAGAGAGAGAGAGAGAGACAGAGTATGAGTGGGGGAGGGACAGAGAGAGAGGGAGACACAGAGTGTGAGGCAGGCTCCAGCCTCAGAGCTGTCAGCAGAGAGCCCGATGCGGGGCTCGAACTGGTGAACCACGAGATCATGACCTGAGCCACCCAGACGCCCCTGATTTTGATACTTTTTACTTCCCTTCCATCCTGAAACATTCTTCTGCCTGGGATAGCTGACATTGAACTCTTCTACAGGGTCCCCTCCTGCCTCTCCAACCCGGTCCTTGCTCCTTTACCTTTCTTCCTTGCCCTTCCCCACTGGGCACTCTGTCTAAACTGCCTCACTCCCACCCCCTCTCCTATCTCTCGGCCAAGGCTGTCAGCCATTCCCAAAGCTACTAACCCCCACCCCAACTCCTCATTACTTTGCTGGCAATCAGGCCCACATCTACACTCCCCTGTGAGTAACAGCAGCCAATGTCTGAGGGGCATTTATCTCAGATGTATTCCAGGTACAGGCTTAGATGTCTCATGTACACCAATTCATTCAGTCAATATGAATAATCATATTATATCCCAACAGATGGTGTTCTTACCCTCTATTCTGTACATAAGGAAACAGAAAGGTGTAGCAGCTTGCTCAGGATCAGTCAGGAGTGGCCGAGTCTGGCTTCAAACCTAGCTGTGCTTGGCCCTTCATCACTTGTTAGTCCCATCCCAAGCGTAAACTCACTTATGTGTCCAACTAAATCTACAATATTCATCCCTTCTACAGGCATTTCTTGAGCATGTGCTGCCTGGCACTGAAGAGGCAGATGGAGAAAGCGGCTTCTGCCCTCAGGGCACCCTACAGAATGGCTGCTTTCCATCATCAGGATTTCTAGTCAGGGCTCATCTTGGATGCAAGAGAGTCAAATCCATTTTCAACTGGTACACACATATGCACACACATATGCACACACACACACACACACACACACACACACACACACACACACACAGAATCTTTGACTCTCTTCTAGGTGTTCTGTCCCTACCATGAATAAGTTCCATGAATTCAGCTCATGTCTTTTCCTCCCTGTGCTCACTCACCAGCATCCTCAGCCAAGAATTTCTTCTCACGTGAACTGCTGCCTTAGACTCCTTCCTGTCTCTCTCAAAGCAGCCAACAGGTAAATACTGCTAATATTCTGACCTCACCAAGTTATTCTCCACCTCAAAAACCTTCATGGGCTAAGACTCAACTCAAAAAAAAAAAAAAAAAAAATGCTAAAAGGCCTTTGTAGCTTAAGCCCTCCTCTATCCCTATGCTAGTGTTTACCAGCCAAACTGGATAATTCGCTGGTCCCCAAAGGCACCTGACATTTGCCTGCCTCCCCAAAGCCTGCCTGAGTCATTGGGCAGGCACCTCTCAGTTCTGTCAACCTCCTGCCCACCTTTCCAGGCCCTGCTCAAAGCCTAACCCCTGTCTGAGGTTTTCCTGTTTTTCCCCAGCCTCTCAACTCTACCAATAAAATGTTTCCATCTTCTTATCACACTTTGCACATATTGATGTAACTGTAAGAACTCATGAACACGTCTCTTCCATCACACAAGACCACAAGCCTCCTGAGGTCAGGTGTAGGGTAGAATCTATACCTGATACTCCCTAGATCAAGCACAGGGCCCAACACATAGTAAGACTCAGCAACTATTTGCAGAATACATGAAAACTCTAACTTAAAGTCACTTAAAATTGGTTTCCTGAACAAAAACTAGTAGAAGTTCAGGGGCCTTTTGTTGTTTAAAAAGAAAAGGGACGAAGGGGGCAGGGGTAACCACTATAGAAAAATCGAGATTCATGTTTAAAACTGTGAGAGAGGTAAGGGAAGACAGGGATTTCTTCACTAGAACAAGGACTCTTCCTTTGTTTGCCACACAATTTCAAATATCTTATTACAAAAACAACTATTAGGAATCACCACAGGACTCCCCATTACAGTACTTTGCTCATTTTTTTTTCAGATTTACCAAAAAAATGTTTATTTTATAAACATTATTTTCTTTTAATATTATAATCTGTAAAAACATAGCCAAGAGCTAGATTCTTTCCATTTAACTGGCATCTATCAGATTCACTGATAAAACAAGACAATATATAAGCTTGAAACACACTCTAAAGAGTCACCTGGTGGCAGGGAAACCAACGTTCATAATCAAGGGCGGAGGCAGGTGGGTGTGTACTGAATTTCAGCTGCAAGGTGAGCATGCCTCACAGTCAAATGCTAGAATGTACAAAATGAAATCACCACTAACTTGCTAATGTTCAAATATAAAATTCAGTGAAGAAAGGAAAGAAGTTATACTTTCTACTGAAAGGTCCTGTTTTCATGTAGACAGTCCCTATGACCAAAAATGTTCCCAGATGCTTTATGTCTGTTGCAATTAATACAAACGGTAATACACCTGTTGCTATTAGTCCTAATAATCTAGGCAAAACTGCTGTATCTGGTCACACAAAATACATTGCACGATTCGTGATTTTTTAAAGATGTGCCTTCCTATTAACACTTTATTTTATTCAACTAATGCGAATCCACATACTTTATAAAGATTTCTAGTAATGCAGATTAAAAACATTAGCAATATCTTTTTGAAAGCCACATCTTTATTTTACTCTGAAGCTAATTTCATATAATTAAGGACTATAATCATGGCCTGTGTTATACACAGCTTTCTCTACTTTTATGAGTAAGCAAAACATGATGGGGAAACTATATGTTTTAACATTTGTACTTGTTCTCATGCTTAATGGATCAAAAGGTTTCACAACTAACGGCTCAACTAGCCATGTCCTAAGTTAAAACACATGGCAGGAAATGAAGTTTTCCATAAAATAATATTTAGACTCTTCTACTGTTCAATAAAATAACAATGCATTTGCCAACTTTTACTAGCACACATTTCTAATGGTTTGACGGGGTCAGCATCTAAAAGGAAATTCCATCATACTGATTTTAAAAACTGGTTTTATGTAGGATATTTTAATGTTATTGCTGCTGCAAAAGTCTCTGCGCAGGAAATAGGTCTTTCTGTGGGAAACCTGACTGGCTTCCTCTGTTTACTCCCATTCATTCGTTTGCTGGCTTAAAAATTTAGACAAAGCCAGGATTAGAGATAACTTTAAACAAAAATACAGTTAGGGCATAGAGAATTTCAGAGTCAAAGGAAAATTCAGTCATTATTCAAAATAGAACATCATTTTGGGGTGTCTGGGTGGCTCAGTTGGTTAAGCGTCCGACTCTTGATTTCAGCTCAGGTCATGATCTCACAGGTTCATGAGACTGAGCCCCATGTCAGGCCTTGTCCTGACAGCATGCAGCCTGCTTGGGATTCTCTCTTTCTCTTTCTCAAAATAAATAAACATGAAAAAAATAGTACATCACTTCACACATGAGGAGATCAAGGTCCAGAGAAATTACTTAAATTGTGGCAGAAAACCAATCTGATGAATAGGAATCTAACTAGAAGAAAGCGGTTTTACTGAAGGGATTTGCTGAAAAGGAAAGATCACAAATTTCTGTCAAGTGACAACTTCTGTCAACACCAGGTCCCGGCATGACAAATGGACTCTCCCTGCTCCCACCAAAGGCTACCCTGTCCACTTGGGCTGAGTTTCCTCTCTGCCTTCTCCAGCATACCTCACCCCCTTTGGCCCTCTCTGTTAGACACACGCGAGCACTCGCATCTTCCACCTCACATCAGCTGCAAACACCTGTGTGTAACTTACCATCTGCCAGGCACTTCACATACACTCATTCATTCATTCTTCACAACAACCCTAGTCAGCAGGTATTATTATCATCATTCCCATTTTACATATGAGAAAACTGAGGTCCCAGGGCTCATAAGTGGCAAAACAGAGATTCAAATCCAGACACCTGGCCACTGTGCTTTGCTGCTTCTCAAAATATAAACAAAACAATCCTCTCCCTTAATCCAACTGTCTCGTCATTGATCTGTTCCTATTCACATAAAACATTTTCAAAAATTATATATGGCCCTGGCTCCAATTTCTTAGCTCCCATTCTCTCTTCAGCACAGTCTAGTCAGGCTTTCACTCTCAGCAATGTATTACCAGTCATTCTGGTCACCAACCATCCATTTTGCTAAATCCAGTGACATCTCTCAGCAGAGTTCAGCACAGTTGGCCACTCCGCCTTTGAAACACTTTCTCCTGGGTTCACCAACACCCTGCTGATTTCCCTCAGGCCTCGCTGGCCCTTTCCTCTTCTGCTTCACCTCTAAATGTTGACACACCCCAGGGCTGAGTTCCAGGCCTTCTTCCCCCACTCTCTACATGGCTTACAACCTATTATTTCCAGCAGTGAACTCCAAACTCACATACCCAACTGCTGATTTCAATTTCCATTTCAAACAACACATCCAACACAAAACTCTTTTATCTCCCCAAGTTTCTTCCTTTGTATTATTATGGAAAACTTAAACATATACAAAACTAATAGAAATAGTACAATGAATCTCCATTATAAACATGACCCACATTCAACAGTCGATAGAAGGTGATAAAACTCAAGGCTAATCTTGTCTTATCTGTAACTCTACCCACATTCCACCCTCCCACCTCAGATTATTCCAAAATCAAGCACTTTATTTCCCTTCCTGCAACTTGTCCTTCTCCATCATTATCTACCTGGATTATTCAAATCCCAAAGCTAGATATCTCTTGGTTTCTTCTCCTCTTACTAACTGCACCCAGCCCCCAACGCAAATCTGTGAATGCCATCAGCCCTACCCCTGTTAGATCCGCCCACTGTTCTCCATCCCTATCACCCTACTCTAAGCCACCATCACCTCTCCTGGGACTGTGTCAATAGCTTCCAACTGGTGTCAAACCACAACAAAAGCCCAGTGTCCTACCAGGCAAATAGATGGCCCATTTAAAATATAAATCATATGTCATTTCCCTGCTTAAAACCTTCCATCTCCCTGCACCCCGCCCCTCCCCGGGGCATCTGAGTGGCTCAGTCAGCTGAACATCTGACTCTTCATTTCTGCTCAGGTCATGATCCCAGGGTCCTGGGATCGAGCCCCAAGTTGGGCTCCACACTGAGCGTAGTGCCTACTTAAGATTTTCTCTCTCCCTCTGCCTCTCTCCCCAACTTGTACTCTCTCTCTCCCTCTAAAATAAATAAAATAAAATTTCCATCCCCTTTAGAATAAAATCCCAACTCCCTGCACAAGGCCATAATAGTTTATACAACCTGGGCCCTGCCTACCTCTCATCCTACTACCTTCCTCTGAACATCTCAAGCTAGTCCTGCCTCAAGGCCTGGCTCTTGTCTGTTCCTCTGCCAGAGATGCTGTGCACGTGGCTGGCTCTTTTCCTCTTGTCTTGGTTCCAATGTTACACACCAATTTAAAACAGCACCCCCGTCCCCAGCCATTCTTGCCTCCCATGACAAAATTACCCTGTTTTATTACTTTAAGGATATATCACATCCGACATTCTCTGGCTTATCTGCACCAGAATGAAGCTCCACAGACAGCAGGGGCTTTGCCTGCTTCATGCACTGTTGTATTTCCTGCCCCTAGAACAGGGCTGGGCACACAGCAGGCACTCAAAACATGTCTGCTGGACCTAAAATAAAATCTATTTCAGCTGATTGGATAATAACAATGGCATAATGGAATAACGGAAATAATGGCGAGTAATGGAAAAGAGCCTTGCCTTTTAGATGACTTAATTTATTGAGCAGAAGTGTGTCAGTGAAGAGCACTGACACTGTACATTTTAGACATTAACCAGCTCTAGGCATAGCTAAAAAGTAGCAATACAGGCAGTGCCTACAGAACACATTGCATCGCCACTTCATCTCTTGAGGTGGAGTGCGTCACCATCCCGACTTGACAAAGTGACCCATCCAGGGCGGTGCAGGTAATCGACCACAGAGGTGGGATTCACACTTGTTTGCTCTACTCAACAAATGTGTAATGAGTGCCTATTCCATCAGCGCTGTGCTGGATACTGTGGCTCCAACACTGCTAAGCTGGGCCTTCCTCCAAGGAGCCTCTGTCTTTGCAGGTTTCCACTCACAGAGTGAGTCGTGCACCCTGACGAGCCACAGGCCTACTGCCGGGGCCATCAGACTAGAGCTCCCTGGGAGTTTCACCAAAAGACTAGAGCCCAGGTCCCCTATAAGCCACACAGCTACCTCTCAGCTGCGGATGCCTGAGGTTTCACCCCACCATGCTCTGCCGTCAGAACTGACAGCGTGGTAGGGCTGGAATGCCAACTACTGCTCATCCTAGGCTGGATAATCTGTACGAGAGTCTCTATCAGACTCTGACAAGCACAGCAAATTAGGTGCCCAATGGTTAGAAACACTGCATATTAAAGAGATGCCGGGGCGCCTGGGTGGCTCAGTCGGTTAAGCGGCCGACTTCGACTCAGGTCACGATCTTGTGGTCCGTGAGTTCGAGCCCTGCGTCGGGCTCTGGGCTGACTGCTCAGAGCCTGGAGCCTGTTTCAGATTCTGTGTCTCCCTCTCTCTCTGCCCCTCCCCTGTTCATGCTCTGTCTCTGTCTCAAAAATAAATAAACGTTAAAAAAAAAAAATTAAAGAAAAAAAAAAAAAAAAAAAAAGAGATGCCTACTCCCATGCCCCCAAGTTGAAGAAGGCCATTCCACCAGACGCTCTTCCCAAAACGTGTAGCTGATGACTAGCAGAGAATTGGAAGGGTTAAACTGAGGACACGGTCCAGATCTTCAGCTAAGCAGCCCATCGCACCCAAACCCAACCCTCAGCAAAATCACAAGTCAAGCAGACTATCAACGCTCAGTAATCAACACAGGGACCATAGGACCCCCAAAGGTCTCTGTGCCAGGAGCCCAGCCATTTGACTTTATTAACTAACCACTGTGTCAGCCCCAATCTCTCCTTTCTTATATCCAGTAACACTTAAGTCAAGTTTTAATTTGGAACAGAGATGAGGAGATGTGAAATTTATCTTCCATTGTGTGGCTCAGTCAAACTTTGTCTGAACCAAGTGCCACATTTTTTTGCTGTCATAGAAAGAAAAAACAGTTTGATTATCAAAGGTCTGAGTTCAGAGACTGAGTCCTTCATTTACTTAAGCCAGTCCTTTAAATGTAGGCCTACAATGTCATTTTCATCCAAAACGGGGCAGTTGTGAGAGTGAAACAGGATGCTGGCCCAGGCAAATCAAGAATCAGGGTCATCACATCGAAGTCTCTGAAGTCTTAATTTCCTCACCTGTGCAGGTAATGGGGGCAAGGATCCCTTCACCTCCCTCCCGGGGTGGTTGGTGAGAATCAAGCAGCAACCTGATATAATCGAGTGCTTTGTCAACAAAAGGGTAATGACACACATAAGCATTTTTGGATAAGGCTTACACTTCTAAAAGAAGCAAACTAGTACAATTACAAAAGGATTCGTGGTTTTTCCACAATCAATTAGGTGCATAGAATCAGTCTCTTCTGAGCACAGTCCCACTAAGAATCTGAGGTGAAGGGCTTTATGTATCGTGCTCAGGGCCACAACCCCAAAACCTAGCCTAGTGTCTTGCATATTACCAAATAAGTGCATAAGAATTCGTGATTTTAAAAATTCTTTCCTTACCAAACTCTCCCATCAAATTGATAGACAGTCCCTCTTGCTCAGTGAGCCAGCCTTCTAGAGGCCAAGCATGGAGTGACCCTCCAGTGAAATCTTAGTCACGCCTCTACAATCCTTACTGCATTACAAAATCTTACTCTTATCTCCTTGACATTTCCAAGGTTACCCAGGCTGCTTATTCTTTGATCCTTAAGAAAAGACTGTGCACTTGAACACAAACAGTCAAATGTCATCTAATTCAGACCTCAGCTTCCTGCATCAGCATGACCTCAGGCTGGTTACATTTACAGCCTTAGATAAGAAGCATTAACATCATAATACGGTCATTCAATAAGTTCTTTGCAGGGAACTCAAGGCCCAAGAAGGAAAAAACATTTCTGGGTGGGTGAGTGCTCCATTCTTTGCCCACTCCAGGAGGGGCAGCAGGGTCCTTTGGCCCAGGAGTCAGAGACGGGGCTCAATTCCCCTCTGGTCCAGGGAGCCGCCCCTAGCGTATCTCCTAGGCTCCACTTCCTCTTTCATCCAATGCAGATGCTATCCTGTTCTGAGACTACTTCACAGACTTGAAGTGAAGAGCAAGTGGCATGCTGGGAGCTCTTTCTATAAAGTGTACTTGCAGTACAAATTAAAGGCAAAAGTGGTATGAGACGGTGGTCCCGTTCCATTTTGACCCAGCCTGAGGTACTGTTCATTCTGGCAAGTCCAAGGTCAGGCTCCTGCTTCTACCGCTAGGAGCCATCCTCTGGAGGGATCGGGGTGAGCCCTTGCTGACCTATACCCACTGAAGTTGTACCTCAGCCACCATCTAGCTTTATCCAGCTCCTCCCAGCTCCTCCATTCTGTTCAGGAGAGGAGAGGAAATCAGAAACAAACGAAAAAAGGGCTGCAACTGGAAAGTTCTTCTGTCAAGGTAATACCATGGTTGCAATGACCCCTGTCATTTTCCGACTTCTGGGCATGAAAATTCTTAACTTTGCAATCATTCTATTAGAGCTTACATTAACTTTCTGTGTGGTTTTCTTAAACTTCACTCAAAATAACCCCTGACAGCCTCAGTAACTTTGTCCTGTAAAATTCTGAAATGCTACTCTACTTCAGGGATTGGCAAACTATGATCCACAGGCCAAATTTGGGTATTTTGGTAAATACTGTTTTATTGGAATACAGCCACTCAGATTTGTTTATATGTCGTATATGGCTATTTCACACAACAAAGGCAGAGTTTTGTAGTGGTAACTAAGACAACATTGCCCATGAAGCCTAAAATACTATCTGGCCCTTTACAGATAAAGTATACCAAGCCACGTTCTAATTCTACCTGCCTCAAAATACAACAGAAAAGAGTGCCGTCCAAGCGTGTTAAATAAACTGCTTTTTCTTCAAAACTGGCAAGATCTCACTTTAAAAAAAAAAAAAATTAATGTTTTATTTATTTTGGGGAGACCACAAACAGGGGTGGGGCAGAGAGAGAGGGGGACAGAGGAGCCAATGCAGGCTCTGCACTGACAGCAGCAAGCCCGACGTGGGGCTCAAACTCACAAACTGGAAGATCATGACCTGAGCCGAAGTCAGATGCTAACCAACTGAGCCACCCAGGTGCCCCCAAGATTTCACTTTTTAAACAGAAATCCTAACAAATCACACATTTACAAAATGAGCATTTTTGTGTGTTAAGTGAGCCAAAAAGAAAAAAGTATTTTCATATTTATCATCAGTGGGAAAAGTTCATTTTTACAGATCCATAAATCTATCATGCTGAACTAATTTTACACGGACTTTTCAAAAAAACACATCAGCCTAAAGCTGAATCCACAAACATACTACATACACTTGGTCCCAAAGCAATTTTCTTTAGAATTAGCTTGAAAAGCAGGGCCTAAACAATTGTCTTTTTTTTTTTTTTTTTTTTTTTTTTCAACTTTTTTTTATTTATTTTTGGGACAGAGAGAGACAGAGCATGAACCGGGGAGGGGCAGAGAGAGAGGGAGACACAGAATCGGAAACAGGCTCCAGGCTCCGAGCCATCAGCCCAGAGCCTGACGCGGGGCTCGAACTCACGGACCGCGAGATCGTGACCTGGCTGAAGTCGGACGCTTAACCGACTGCGCCACCCAGGCGCCCCGATTTGTCTTTTAAAGTGTATCCTACTATTTTATAGGAAATTTTATTGTCCGGAGGGCCTGGGAGGCTCAGTTGGTTAAGCATCCGAGTTCAGCTCAAGTCATGATCTCATGGTTCCTGAGTTCGAGCCCTGCATCGGCTCTGTGCCGACAGCTTGGAGCCTGGAGCCTGCTTTGGATTCTGTGTCTTCCTCTCCCTCTGCCCCTCCCCTGCTCATGCTCTGTCTCCTTCTCTCTCTCTCTCTCCTCTCTCAAAAATAAATGAAGATTAAAAAAATTTTTTTATTGATCCTCTTTGAGCTATTCAGTTTTATATTTAACTGGACAGCATGACAATATTCAAAACAACTTTGTAAATAACAGATGAATTTATTATTTAAAAATACCTAGTTTTTCCAGATGCATGGGATTTCACAAAGCATAAATATGTAAATATTTCATTGTAAAATACCATACATTGTTTTTTATAAGTGTTTTGGCAGTCTAATAAGTAATTAATAATTGTTCTCTTAGGGTTATAGAACATTTTGGTGTTTGTTAAATGGGTTTTTGGGGAGAGGGATAGACAGAGCACCTTCCTTTTCTTCAGATTGTTACATTCTCATAAATATAAGAAATGATTAGATTTTATACATACAACAAACAAAAATACCCCAGGATGATTTTTATCTTTAGAGAGAAGGAAGACATGAGAAGGAAACTGTCATTTTAAATCACAGATATATTCGTAGAGGATTCTCATATTGCCAAGTAATTGTTACTTTGCTATGTTATATAAATCTACTCTTTGCAAATTTATATGTGTATATGCATATACATACATATTATAAATGTTAATATATGTGTGCACATGTTAAATTAGTTTTAGGAGTGTAAATCTGATAGCACTCTCCTTTTTTTTCTCCTTTTATTAGCTTATTGCTTTGCATTTTATCTTTTTGAAAATTATGGAAATATTCAAGTCTAAACTTAAATATTTCTAGAATCCCGCTTCATGTTATATCTATGGGTATGTTATTATTTTTTTTATTTTTCTAATGTTTATTTATTTTTGAGACAGAGAGAGAGACAGAGCGCCAGCAGGGGAGGGGCAGAGAGAGAGGGAGACACAGAATCCAAAACAGGCTGCAGGCTCTAAGCTGTCAGCACTGAGCCTGATATGGGGCTCAAAAGTCACAAACTGCGAGATCATGACCTGGGCCAAAGTCAGACACTTAACGGACTGAATCACCCAGGCACCCCCTAAGTGTATGTTATTTTTAATATAAAATGAGTAACTCCAAAACAAAAGTATCCTACTATTAATACCAAAAATGTAAATTCTTACAACAATGCAATTTCTGACCATGCTGGGTTTTTTTTAATGTTTTATTTATTTTTAAGACAGAGAGAGACAGACCATGAGTGGGAATGGGGCAGAGAGAGAGGGAGACACAGAATCTGAAGCAGGCTCCAGGCTCTGAGCTATCAGCACAGAGCCCATTGCGGGGCTCGAACTCACAAACCGTGAGATCCTGATCTGAGCGGAAGTCAGACGCTCAACTGACTGAGCCACCCAGGCGCCCTTGTGACAATGTTTAGAGAAGTATATAAGTTTTTTTTTTACTGCTAGCTTAAATACACTACAACACTAAGATAAATATATCTAAATATGTGAAGATTCACTCAAAAAGCAAAATCAAATATCCAATTTATGGTTTTAAAAGAAAATGGGGTTACTCACTGAGGTAAAGGGTGAGGATCCTTTATTTCCCAGCCCTTGACACCCCTTCAGGTGGTAGATTAGTTTTTTAGAGTCTGAATATGGTGGGGAAAAAATGTGCACATGGCAAGGGTAACAAGAACTCATCCACCTTCCTTTCTCAGATGTTAGTGCTGTCTCCTTTGATGAAATAAGTTGTTCTAAAGTGGGGATAAGTACAAGGACTTTGAGACAGGGTGCCGAAAGAAACAACAACAACAACAAAGAACAGGAAGAAGAAAAAAAAAGAAGTAAGCTACTCATAAACTGTAGGCTATTAAAGTTCTATCCCTAAAATATAACCCTAAACATTACACCTGTGAGGGTAGGTCCCTCAATTGCTGCCATACTCCCTTCATCAAAAATTAATCCATTCAGGGGGCGCCTGGGTGGCTCAGTCGGTTGGGCGGCTGACTCCGGCTCAGGTCATGATCTCGTGGTCCGTGAGTTCGAGCCCCGCGTCGGGCTCTGTGCTGACAGCTCAGAGCCTGGAGCCTGTTTCAGATTCTGTGTCTCCCTCTCTCTCTGACCCTCCCCCGTTCATGCTCTGTCTCTCTCTGTCTCAAAAATAAATAAATGTAAAAAAAAAAAAATTTAAAAAAAAAAAAAAAAAAAAAAATTAATCCATTCAGGATAAAGTAGATGCGGTTTATATATACAGTGGGATACAACTTGGCGATGAGAAAGAATGAAATCCTGCCATTTGCAGCAACGTGGATGGAACTGGAGAGTGTTATGCTAAGTGACATAAGTCAGTCAGAGAAAGACAGATACCATATGTTTTCACTCATATGTCGATCTTGAGAAACTTAACAGAAGACCATGGGGGAAGGGAAAGGGAAAAAAAATAGTTACAGAGAGGGAGGGAGACAAACCATAGAGACTCTTAAATACAGAGAACAAACTGAGGGTTGAAGGGGGGGCAGGGGAGAGGGGAAAATGGGCGATGGGCATTGAGGAGGGCACTCGGGATGAGCACTGGGTGTCGTACGTAAGCGATGAATCACAGGAATCTACCCCCCAAACCAAGAGCATACTGTATTCACTGTATGTTAGCCAATTTGGCAATAAATTGTATTTAAAAAATAAAATAAATCACTGCGTTATACACCTTAAACTAATGTAACACTGTATGTTAACTATACTTGAATTAAAATTTGAAAACTTAATAAAAAAAGTGAAATCCAAAAAAAATTAATCCATTCATTCTAAGCTTTAAATGAAAAATTTGAGTATCTGGCTGTCATCTTTTCAAATCAGTTGTCGTATGTCCTATCAGAAAAGGTTCTGAACAAAAAAATAACAAACTCTCCTGGATCGTCCTTCAAAGGGATCGAGGGGTTCCCTGTGAGCCAGTTGTAACCGGGTGCACTGCCAAGCCTCGAAAAACTTGCCGTCACCCAAGGATACAAACCTCCCGTCGAATGACATTTGCAGTTCTCTCCAAGTGATCAGTTTTCCTTTTGGATTTCATTATGCTTTAATAGAAAGTAAAATTAGATTATTAAGTATTATCTTCCCAAAAATAATTAAATTAGTTTCCCCTGTAACATCATGACTGTTCAAAACGCACTGTAACATTATGGATCCTAGAAAGTAGTCGGTGAAAAGCTGCGCATCTGACTGAAGCTTAACGGTCTACCACAGGCATGCATATATGAGCCAGATGTTCTGATGTGCCTTCAGGAGTCCCACGGCCATCCACAGGTCAGGGCTTTGAATCACCTCAAACGACACCAGGGCCAAAAACTCACCTTGTGAGAGTAAGGTGGCGCAAAGCACCGGACGTCAATCTCAGCGAAGCAGCCTGAGCGCAGATGGTGCCAACAGAGCTTCGCAACAACCCAGGAGCCATGACAGCAGCACACACCATGGTGCTTCCTGGGTAAACATGAAAGTTAAACCATTTTGAGAAAGCAGGGAAATATCAGACTATCTTAGGGGCCAATGAAGAAGAGTTTGGGTTTTTGCTGGTACTTTTATGTGCTGATCTAACAACACAGCACACATGTTAAAGGCCTAACTCTACTCTGACATAGTTTCTGCCACTATTTAGAGCTGATTCAACTGATCTCCACCGTACGAACATATGTAATTAGCGGTGCCATCGAATATTCATGCTATCAGTTTCCACAATCACTAACCAACCTCACGTGACTCATCTTATGCTATTATGGGAGACTAGATTTTATAACTGCCTAATAATTGTATTCCTCTCAAAGAGCATCACATAAGTCTTTAACATTTCTTGCTAGATAAAGTACAAGGAGCAAATTTTCTGAGGTTCACAGCGACGAAAATAAACCGCACCTATGTGCAGTAACATAGATGAGTATCATTAATATCACGCTGAACGAAAAGAATGAAAACCAAACTCCGAAAAACATATTCTGTGAGTCCAGTCATATAAAGTACAAAAACAGACTAAATTAATCTATCAAGTCAGAAATCAAGTTAGCAGTTATCCTTGGGGAAGTAATAATCACCATGCTATTTCTTAATCTGAATGCTGACTGCATGGGTATTTTCATTTTGTAAAAAGTCATCAAGCCCCAGAAGATTTCTAGGGTATTAAAGATACTCTGCACGATACCATAGTGGTAGTGATAGACACCATTTGTCTAAATCCACAAAACACACAATACCAAGAGTGAGCTGTAAACTACAGCCTCTGGGGGGATTATGATGTGTCAATGCAGGTTCATCAACTCTAACAAATGTGCTGCTCTGGTGGGGGATACTGATGATGGGGAAAGCTACACATGTGTGAAGGGAGGGAGTACGTGGGAAATCTCTGTACTGACTCCTCAATTTTGCTGCAAACTTAGAACTGCTCTTAAAAAAACAAAAAGCATTGAAAATTAATCAAGCTATCTTCCTAGGATTTAAGTATTTCTGTTTGTATATTTCAATAAAACACAAAAAAAACAGAAAGATTATCCAACATTGCAATTAAAAAACCTATAGGCTTATCAAAAAACCAGCACGGATCAGGAGTCAGATGATCTATTTTTTTGGTTCCTACCATTCTGTTATCCTCTGCAAATTTCTGAATATTTCTTTGCCTCCGATGGTCCCTTTTAATATGTTATATTGCAATATATATTTGTCCTATGTTAGTTAGAGAATATACAAAAATGTATGTAAACACTTTTTTTCTGAGCTCTTTGGAAGGTACTATATATAAATTGTAATAAATTTGGGGTTAGAAAAATTCAAGCTGTGTGTGCTTACATTCCTACTCCACATTTGTTAAGTTAGTCCTTCATCTGACAAATACTTATTAAGAGTCCATTATGTGGCAGGCACTGGGGATACAGACATAAACAAAACAAAGACTTTCTTAGAGAGCTTACATTTCAGAAAATAGAGACAGAAAAGAAATAACAGTAAATAATCAAGGGATGATATAAGTCAGTTAAAACCAAGTCATATCAAAACGCACTGCTTTCTAACTAGTCTTTAAAAAACCTAAAAGACCAACTTCCTGCCACAGTACATTGTGGCATCACTGTGGATATAAGCATGCTACTCACCATTTTTCTCTCTAGTAAATGAAAGAAGCATAAGGCCTTTCATCTCATGTAAGACTACTAAATGTAGTCTCTCTCCTCTGAATGTGCTAAACCTAAAATGCATTCATTGTTGAAAGAAAGAAGGTGAAACTTACTTTAGAAGTCCATGAGATTTTAGAAGTCATTAAGTATGTGGCTGGCTGACTGACTGACATGTAACACTTTGGTCCTGGTATTATACTGAGACCTTTGGATATACACCAGTTGGAACAAGGATGGTGTTTCCATATACTGAAATTCTCACAAAGTTCCTGCAATGGCAGAGACAACATGTAAGAACCAAGTGCTGGCAAACTGTTAAAAGGCAGTCTTAGCTGCAAAAGGAAAGGCTCATTATAATCAGCAAGCAT
The DNA here is from genome assembly GCF_046562875.1 of Panthera onca. Lineage (NCBI taxonomy): Eukaryota > Metazoa > Chordata > Mammalia > Carnivora > Felidae > Panthera > Panthera onca. Next base: position 133,537,538 of record NC_138347.1, on the reverse strand, counting down.
CACCTCACAGCAAGTCTGCACTCAACTACCTCCTATCCATCAATTCTTCCTCCTTGGGTTTCCACTTTTCTGATTTTTTTCTCTTATTGCTTCCTTTTTTCAGCTTCCTTGGCCTGTCTTTAACTCTTGCTACTTAGGATATCCACCCCATGAAAGACCAGACCAAAGGCTGGTTACATGTCAGTTCATGTAACATGTAACTTCAGTTACCTGTCAGTGAAGGCCAAGTCCCCTGATAAAATTTAACTGATACATAGTTAATATGGTAACACTGTTCTGTTCTGGCTCAGTGCTTTAGACAACTATTGCTAAAATAAATTGTCCTCAATTAAGATATGCCTTTTGGTGATTATGCTGTTTAAAGGGTCTACTGCTCAACTGAACTTGAAAATAAGGAAATGGGGGCACCTGGATGGCTCAGTCAGTTGAGCATCCATCCAACTCTGGATTTCGGCTCAGGTCATGGTCTCATGGTTTGTGAGATCGAGCCAGGAATCAGGCTCCATGCTGTCAGGGCAGAGCCTGCTTGGGATTCTCTCTCTCTCTGCCCCTCCCCTACTTGCGCTCTCAAAATAAATAAACTTAAAAAAAAAAGAAAATAAAGGAATGTTAATTTTTAAAAGTTGTTCCCTCTAAAATTCTAAAATCTTATTTTTTAATGCTAGTAACCATGACCAAGGGTGCCATCTACTGACATATAAAGGGTATTTTTCATCAATTGTGTTCAAAAAGCTTCCCAAAGCAGTAAGGTAATAAAAATAAAAACCAAAACCTACCCACTTTTTGACATACATCCAATGGTTTCATATACTCAATGTAAATATTTAATTACCTCTTGAAAATTAACATACATTAAGGATTTTCTAAAATGATACAAAGAAATACTTCATCAATGTTTCTATTCTCATAGGCCTTACCTCAACCAAAAAATTCTTAATCAACTCTATTTCTGAAACAGAAAATTCTCATCAATGCCAAATAAAACATAACCACTTACACAGTAAAAAAAAAATTACTGCAGGCAACAGATTAAGCTTACGGTTTAAAATGAACTATACTGGTTCAGTAAGTACACTCTGTTTAAGAATTGCCAGGATGTCAGACACTATTCTACACCGTGGAGACACAATAAAGAATGAGACACAGGGTGCCTGGGTGGCTCAGTCAGTTAAGCGTCAGACTTCAGCTCAGGTCATGATCTTGTGGTTCTTGAGTTTGGGCCCCACATCGGGCTCTCTGCTGTCAGCACAGAGCCCACTTGGGATCCTCTGTCCTCCTTTCTCTCTGCCCCTCCCCCACTCATTCCCCCCTCAAAATAAATAAATAAACTTAAAAAAAAAAAAAGAACCAGACACAAAGCCTTTCTCGTCATGAAGTTTTATTAGTGTGTCCAATCAATAATAATAAACAGATAATTAATGAGACAAATATAGATTACAATGAGTATCATAAAGGAAATAAGTGGGGGAGTATCAGGAAAGGTCCCTCTCGAGAGACATGTGAGCTGAGACCCGACTGATGAGGAAGAGACAGCCGAGCAGACAGCAAGGGCAGAGCCACCAAGCAGAGGTCTGATCACAGAAACAAGCCTACTATGTTACAGGAACCACAGCCAGTGTGACTGGAGAGCAGGGAGCTAGGTGACAGTGACAAGAGAGGAAGTCCAGGGGCGCCTGGGTGGCGCAGTCGGTTAAGCGTCCGACTTCAGCCAGGTCTCGATCTCGCGGGCGGTCCGTGAGTTCGAGCCCCGCGTCAGGCTCTGGGCTGATGGCTCGGAGCCTGGAGCCTGTTTCCGATTCTGTGTCTCCCTCTCTCTCTGCCCCTCCCCCGTTCATGCTCTGTCTCTCTCTGTCCCAAAAATAAATTAAAAACGTTGAAAAAAAAAAATTAAAAAAAAAAAAAAAAAAGAGAGAGAGGAAGTCCAGCAGGTAGACACTTGCCAGGTGACATCAGACCATGGAAAGAGTATGACCTTTATTCCAAGGACAATGGGAAGCAACTGAAGGGTTTGAATAAGCCAGGAAAGGTTTACATTAAAGGATCTAATTTACATTGACTGAATGACCTAATTTACATTTATAGTAAAGGACCATTCAAACTACTATGTAAAGAATGGATCACAGAAGGCCAAGAGTCCCCAGTTTTAAGGCTCCAGTCTAAGAAGAGAGCAGGATAAAGCTATGAGATGGCAGAAGTAGAAAAACAGAGAGCCTATTTTGGAAATAGAGCCCTATGACTTGCTAACAGATTGGATGAAGTCTGGGAGTAGTTAAAAAAGAGAGGAAAAAAAAAAAAAAAAGAACAACTCTAAGAGCATTCATACACTGAAATAAAGTAAATTCACAGAACTATCATAGCACCCGTTGATTCAGAATCCTAAGTGTCACTAAGGAATCAAAGCGGCTCCCAGCATTTGGCATTTGGTAAGGGAACTCTAGTGGTTCACGAGTTACGAGAGTGCTTGACCTGAAATCGGTAGAACTGCGTTCAGGCCTGACTCCTTCCTACTTTTTCATCTAGGGCCAGTCACATCTTAACATTTTAAAATCAAATGCCAATAGCACTTCACTGGATTGCTGGAAGGAACAAATGTCTATGCAAGTACCTGGCAAGCAAGAGGTACTAAAAAGCAACTCAATTCCATTAACCCCTGGCCTCTCCTCCCTGCCGAACAACCTAGAGAGGTTATCGGTTGGTTGGTTTGATACCGCCAATAAACTCGCCTCAGCCTGATGCACAACACCCAGTTGCTATTCAGAATTATAAACTAGTTCTAAATTCGATCATATGCTGAGAATTTTGGTTAATATTATTTTCCAGGCCAGCAGTGTTAACATTTTATGATTTAAACACCTTTTTTAATTTCTAAGTTTGTGATTGCAAATGATCCTATAGCAACTAGTAAGTCTGCTTTTGTCACACTCTCAAGGTCCAAAAATGTCTCATTACAGAACATTTCCATTCCCTTTCAGGAATAAAAGTTTAGTAGTCATTGTAATGTTTTCTTGAAAAATGCTGGGTGGGGTTAAAAAAAAACAACTGCATTACACGTGTGGTTATGGTTTTACCTTCTCCAGCACAGTATGAACTCAAAACTGGGCAGAACCATACAGGGAACCGCTGCTGGCCAGACGAGGCATATGGCCAACAGCTGGCAGGATGAAAACAGTATAGGAAGCCAAGGAGACTCCCAAATCTAGGTCTCAAGGAAACCAGCACTGCTCTGGCAGAAAATCTCTGAGCTCCAGGGCTGTAGGTTTCATCCAGCTCTGCTTCAATGCCGTCCTATCACAGACAACATCAAAGTTCATTAAGAGCCTAGGTTCTGGAGTCTGACAGATGGGAGTTCTCACCACAATTTACCTCCACTTACCAGCTTTGCCTCCTTAGGCAAGCTCTTCAGCCCCTAAACAAGTTTCCCAGTGTTGATAATGGGATTAATATACCTACACCTCACTGGGCTTCTTTAATGACCTCATGCACACAAACCATTTGATAACAGTGCCTGACAAATAGTGTTCATTATAATTAATAAGTAGTTCACTAGTTTTTCTTTTTCCATTTTAGGTAATACAAACTCAGAGTTGGAAAGTTACAAAGAAATTATACATAAAATATATATATATATATATATATATATATATATATATATATATATATATATAACCCAACAACTCCTGTAACTGCTAGGCTACTGACCTCAGATTTTAAAATTCCCCAGCAAATTGTTTTTGCTAGGTCCAAATTGCTTTCTAAAAGGCCTACCAATTTAGACTTCCAAAAACCAAATATGAACGCACCCATTTCTGCACATTCAAAAATGGCTCATCTTCAATTTGTAGGTACTTATGCTGAGAAGCACTGAAGAACTAAAGATGGTTCCCAACCTCAAAATGATCACTGGGACTAGTGAACAGACCCTGGAAGACTGTCCCTTGTCCTCCTGTCTCCAAGATACTACGTGGGAAGTATATGTATCTACAGAGATACAAGGAGCAGCCATGGAGCTGGGTGGGCTTTGCTGGGATTTCTCCTTTGCCCAGTCACTCCAGAATCATCCCACTTAATTGAACAAGTGTTTCCTAACTGCTGGGTAGGTCTCCAATTATGCTAATATGAGGCCCTCGGGATAACCTTCTACCAACTTTTATGTAACTTACTGATTTTCTCCCAGGTTCCTCTTTTCAAGACTTAAAAGAGCTAAACCATGTGGAGCTACACCTCAGTGTGCACAAAATTGGTAACTTCATGCAAACCTTGGAGTATGTGTATATAAATAAGCATAGGAATGTGTGTGTGTTCAAGTGTTGCCCTCAACATACCATGTAAATATAAATGAAATATGGTATAAATAATTGCTAACCAAGTAAAACGGGTAACTTCCGTGCAAAAGTGGAATGTGAGATCTGAACGCAGTCTTGTAAATCATCTCTAACCCAACCCCTTTTTAGTCAGAAGGCAAAATAAGGCTCAATGAATGTAAATATCCAGCTCCCAGAGCAAGTTCCCAACAGTCAGATTCTGACCCCACATCTATTTCTCAAAGTGCCGTTTTCACTGCATTGCATTCCTAAGTTTGAATAAATGTGGAGTAATGGAGCGATACCTCCCATGGAATCTCCTTGCACTAAAACAGGCACTAGCACTGCCTTCAAGACAAAGCACCTTTTATTTGCATTTCACTTTAATGTATACAGAGGTCTCAGGGTGATAACTCTGTCTGCAAATACCATTCCTTTGACAAAAAAGAAACCTGGTTCAAATAAATTAAGTACTTTGTTCGGAGGCTTTGTGGACTGACAGGGCCTTCATTTCCTAGACAGGTGGTTTTGGTCAAGATATCCAACTCTGTTATCTTAGTCTGAACATCAATAATACGGAGTAACATCTAAACTCCCAGGGTTGATATAAGAATCATACTTAGTGCAATACTCGGTATATAGCAAACTCCCAATAATAAAAGGTGGTGTCATTACTATTATTACAAGTCATTGTCATTAATAATGATACATGCTTGGCAAACATAGGACTAGAACTCAGCCTGCCTTCCCGGCCGTGGTCCTCTCAACACAATTTAGGGCATTTGAAGATAATCTGGAATAAGGGAGAGAGGCGGGGATGTACCTGAATGGCCGAGCGCAGCCAGGAACTACAACGTAGGCGTCGCCCTGAGCTCAAGGTCACTCGGTGAATCAAAATTCCAAGTGGACTTTTCGTCCGTCACCGGGGAGGCAGGAAGGGAGGTCCAGGAGGCAGAGCTGCTCCTGCCGCCGCCTGAGACCTAGCAGAGGAGCGCCCTCCTCTCCCCAAGGGCGTTGAAGACCGGGGGGATGCCACCGATTCCGCAGACTAAGGTCCAGGCCTCTCTAAACCCGGCGGACTTGAGCTAGGACGGCAGCCGCAGTAAAGGGCCTCCGCGCCTCCGGCGCCGCGGGGACTTCGCTCGAAGACCTGCCGGAGCTCCACCACCCGCGCGAGACAACTTCCGGTGTCCCAGACGACACGTCAGAGCGGCGCAAGCGATCCCCACATTTTATTGGTCGGTGCCTCCGACAGCCGGCGCGGTGAGCACACCACCTAGCAGCTGGCGCCCTCATCCAGGGTCTCCGCCCCCTAGCTCAGCCATCTCCATGGTGACCGCGACCGGGTCACCCATTTGGCCTCGAAAGCCGGCGTTGCGTCTTTGTGTATGCGCCGGAAGCGATAGTTCCTGAGCCGGTGCCCGCTGAAAACACCCGGCTGGGGCCCGCGCGGGAGAAATTAGACCGTCCTGGGGCAGTGTCGGCTGGCGGGGACGACAGGCATCTGCCGACTCCAGTGACAATGGCCGTGTTTCACGACGAGGTGGAGATCGAGGACTTCCAATATGATGAAGACTCGGAGACGTATTTCTACCCCTGCCCGTGTGGGGATAACTTCTGCATTACCAAGGTAACTTCAGGGCCCCTCCCGGCGACTCGTCGGAGCAGGCGCGTTTTCGCTCTTGCTACGTTCTTTCCGCGGTCCCGTCACCTTGCAGCTCACAATTTTCCACGCCCTTTTTGCCCTGTCTATGAGTCGCCGTAAAGTTGATACCCTGATTTGACCGTGGCACATCGTTCTGGCCTTTAGGCAGGCGGAGGGCTGGAAGGTGCAGGTGGGAAAGGTCGGATGGCGGGCAGCTGCTGTCTTGCCATCCTCCTCCATTTAGGATCCCAGTTCTTTTGGGAGGAAGGGACGCGTTTTTTTTGAAGTCTTCCCAGGGGTTTGGAGGCGACTGAATCTTGGCTAACCTTCCCGGGTATTTTCAAGTAGCGCTTCGCGGGAGAAATAGAGTTGATATCTCTCTCGGCAGGCCTTTTTGGCCCTCACATACCTTGTCGGGAGACGAGCCACAAAGGAGCTTGACCGTAAGGGTGGAAAGAGTTTGGGAGGAGGAGATCGCAAAGGGAAGACAATACCGTACGGTGTTTGATTTTGTTATAGGAAGATTTGGAGAATGGGGAAGACGTGGCAACGTGTCCTAGCTGCTCTCTCATTATAAAAGTAATTTATGACAAGGTAAGTCGTCGAATTTTAAAAGGTGCGGGGGTGGGGGGAAGTGGTTGGAAGGCAAGGACCTAGAGCAGTCTGTGATATGTAAGTGCAGGTAACTCATTTTAGCTTTGGAGAAGGCAATAAAGAAAACTGCGTAGCTAATGAAAATTATTGATTACACATTAAATAGAATAATAATCATAAAGATTGACAACCTGTATTCCTCCTTTATTTACTAAGTAATTAAAATTGTTGAGAGCTCCTAGACTTATTTTGGAGGGAACAGTTGTATAGTGTTTCTTACCTGGCTTATACGTATAAAACTCTGCATTATCATGTCATAGCTGCAATTTTACAGTTTCATTTTGGTCTTTGTCTTACTGTTTTTCACTCAAGGATATTGACAATAGAAAATAAAAGTTCTGGGGCGCCTGGGTAGCTCAGCCGGTTAAGCGTCCATCTTCGACTCAGGTCATGATCTCATGGTTCGTGAGCTGGAGCCCCGCGTTGGGCTCTGTGCTGACAGCTCAGAGACTGGAGCCTGCTTCAGATTCTGTCTCCCTCTCTCTCTCTGCTCCTCCCCTGCTTGCTCTCTGTCTCTCTCGCTCTTTCTCAAAAATAAATAAACATTAAAAAAAATAAAAAAAAAAAAGAAAAGAAATGTTCTTATTGCCCACCCCTACCCCAACTTTGGTCTGTACTTGGAATGGAGTCTTAAGTAAGAAGTTTGACATTGTTTCATTTTTCCTTTTTTTTTTTTTTTTTTTTTTGGTGGTGGTGGGAGGGAGATATAATTGACATATAACAGCTTAACATTCTTAAGAATAAACTCTAAAATGAGTATAGGGAAGGTGAGAACAAGGCACTTAGTCTCATGAGAGAAGCAGGCTATAATTTGGAAGCTTACAGATTTATTCCTGTATTAAAATGTGTTCTGGAACAAAAAGAGAACAGAGTAAGGGAGAGAAGGAGTGCTTGTATGAGAGGAGGTTGCAATTTTAAATAGGGTGGTCAGGGCAGACCTTCCCGAGAGAGGCCTTATTGAGCAAAGCTTGAAAGAGGTGAGGGATTGAGCCCTGGGGGATAACAGCAGTCCAGCAAAGGGAGCTTTCAGTGGCCAGGCCCTAAGGCAGGAACAGGTCTGTTTTTATTGAGGAACAGCAAGTGTGACCAGAGCAGAGTAGATGAGGGTGAGAGAGTAGCCCAAGATGAAATTAGTGGAGTGGGGCGATCGCAAAGGTGTTTATGGGCTACTTTAAGGACTTTTGCTTTTGCTTTGAATGACACAGGGGACCAATGGAGGATTCTCAGACAAAGGAGCGCTGTGATACAGCTTAAGTGAAAATAGAGTGATTCTGGCTGTTGTGTTCAGAGTAGACTGGGAGGCAGCAAGGATAGGCGTTAGGATATAGCAAGGGTAACAGTTAGGAGGCTGGTAGACGAACCAAGAGGAGAAGATGGATGGCTCGGACCAGGCTGTGGCAGAGGAGATCATGAGAGGTGGTTGGATTCTGGATACACTTTAAAGGATAACGATTCTTTTTTTACTGATTGGGTATAGGATACGAGAGGAATCAAAGATGATTTCCACATTTGTGGCCTTCGTAACTAGAAGGTTGGATTTACCGCCAACTGACGGGGAGGTGTCTGGAGGTACTAAGTTTAGGAGGTCTACTTCTGATCCAAGTGGAGAGCAAGTGAAAATGCAATTTGATGTGCAATCTGGAGTTCAAAGAGAGAGAGAGAGAGATCAGCTGGTGCTATAAATTTGGGAGTTACCAGCACACAGATAGCATTTAGAGCCTTGAGACTGGATGAGATGACCAGGGCTGTGAATATAGATAGAGATGGACAAAAGAAAGGACTCAGCTCGGACCCCTCCCAACGTTAAAAGGTCAGGACGGGAAGCAAGGAAACAGCAGAGCTGCCTGAAGAAGGGGGAAGAAAACTACCGGTCTCATATCCTGGAAGCCAGATGAGAAAAGGTGGAGGAAGGGAACACCCTTGTCAGATGCCACTGAGAGCGAACTGACAGTCAACCATTGGCTTTAACAGGGAGGCCATTTGTGACGGTGGTGAGAGCAGTTTTGATGGAGTAATGGAGACAGAGCCCGATTGGTGGAAAACTTCTTGGAGAGAATGAGAAGAATAGGAAGCAGCAAGAGTAGACTTTTCTTTCAACGATTTGCTGCAAAGGGGAGCAGAGACATGGGGCAGTAACTGGTGGTGATAGAGGATCAGGAGAGGGTTTAGGGTGGTAGACATTCAGCTACATGGGTGAATGTAGACACAGGAAGTTAGATTTAACCATGGTTGTGGTTTTGTCAAGTAGGTAGGAGGGAGTGAGGGAACAGGGATTGTGATAATTGACTGTGGACTTTGAAGTAGGTCCAGAAAACAGAGAGGAGCAGCGATGATACATCGTGTGACTTAAGAGTCAAAGTTGGTGGGTTGTAGAGAGGGAAGGAGAGCAGTGGCAGAAAGAGCAACCAGCCCCTCCTCCAGTTTCTGTGGTACCGGCGCTCTGAGGGAACACAGTACCACCACTTGAGAGCCTATAGGGGAAACGGTGCCCTTAGGGGATGGCCTGTTCTCGAACCCAGCATTAGGGTCATTTGGAGCTGAATAACCATTGTACAGAGCTGTAGGGTGTTTAGTAGCATCCCTGGCCTCTGCTCATTTGATGCCAGGAGCACGTTCCCCGAATGTCTCCCAAATATTGCCAAATGCCCCCTGGAGACAAAATCAGCACGCCCTTCCTACCACCTCTTGAGAACCACTGTATTAGAGCAGGAAGACGTGGTTATGTTTTAAAGAAGGGGTTGAGAATACGGATCAATGTGCTGGTGACAGACCATAAATTTCAAACAGCAAGCTGGGGTCGGAGAGGAGGTGCTAGGTACTGGGCAGGAGTGAGAGAGCGATGACACGATACACGCTGACCCTGCTGGGGATCAGACTACAGGAGATGAGGGGTAACCTGGAAGGCAGAGGTTTCTCGTAGCTGACATAAGCCAGGATAACTAATCAGAGATTGAAATGCATTTACAACATAGCTGACACTGCAGATTATCTGTGTGGGGAAATGCATAAAGAGCAATCTCTTTTAGCTGGAAGAAGTAATTACCTTGGGGTGCCTGGGTGGCTCAGTCGGTTGTGCGTTTGACTTCCACTCAGGTTATGATCTCACGGTTCCTGGGTTTGAGCCCCGCGGCGGGCTATGTGCTGACAGCTCAGAGCCTGGATTCTGCTTCGGATTCTGTGTCTCCCTTTCTCTCTTTGCCCCTCCCCCACTTGTGTGTGTGCTCCCTCCCTCTCTATGTTTCTCAAAAATTAATAAATAGACTTAAAAAGTGGCACTTGGGTGGCTCAGTCTGTTAAGTGTCTGACTTCAGCTCGGGTCATGATCTCACCGTCCATGGGTTCGAGCCCCGCGTTGGGCTCTGTGCTGATGGCTGAGAGCCTGGAGCCTGCTTTGGATTCTGTATCTCCCTCTTTCTGCCCATTCCCTGCTCATGCTCTGTCTCTGTCTCTCAAAAATAAATAAACATTGAAAAAAAATTTTTTTAATAAATAAATAGACTTAAAAAAGAAGTAACTACCTTGAAGAGGATAGGCATTTGAATGACCAAATATTGAATTTGGGAAGTTATAGTGTAGTAATTAATACAGAAACTTAAAAGGTGTGACATGTCTTTATAAATGTGATTTCTGACAAGTGGATGCTCTGTGGTGAAGGGGGTGGGCATGCTTGTTTCTAAGATAAGCTGCTTTGAATTAAGTGTGAGTTCAGGACTAAAAACTGAAGCACCTTTAGGATGATAATTTTGGTGCCGACATTGACTCTGAACAAGGATGAAGTGACACAGCAATGAAAAACTAAGAGCTGTGGGGTGCCTCGCTGACTCAAGTCGAAAGAGTGTGTAACTCTTGATCTTGAGGTTGTGAGTCCAAGCCCCACGTTAGGTGTGGACATTACTAAAAAAATAAATAAATAGACTTTAAAACAAATCAAAATAAAAACGAACAGCTGGATTGATTCTGCAACAAAACGAAAGTCTAATATTGATGCATTTGTGACACCTTGATGATTAATGTAATTACTTGTTCTGTCTTAGGATCAGTTTATGTGTGGAGAAACAGTCCCAGCCCCTTCCACTCACAAAGAATTAGTTAAATGCTGAAGAAGACTTTAGGATTCCAAATGCTGAACATTTGGGAATGAGCCAGGCTGGAAAAATCAAATGCAAAGTTACTGGCTTCTTCCTGAGGACAACCATTCTGTAGTCGGCTCTTCCATTAGAGTGTGGATCCTTGCCTTTGGCTGCCAAGTTCATCTCCAATTAAAGAAGCAAGTGCACAACACGACATGCCTGGATTTTGTGCTTAGAACTTTGAATTGGATGTGTTGTTAATTTTCCATGTGAATTTTGTGTCTCACACCTGTTTTCTTCCTTATCCGATCACAGCATCATCTTCCTCAAAGTCATTAGGATTCCTTAATAAAAGGGGGGATTATATTTTGGGTTTAGTTATTAAGATGATTAAAATTAGCCCTTTCTTTGAAATCGGACATCACCTTTGCTGTTCTAAACTCCAATTAGCTGCTTTGTCCACATGCACTTTCAGTTCCCACTTCTCAGTCTTGCATTCATTAGAACGTTCGTGTTCTGTTCAGCATGCCACTTCCATTATACTTCCTACATGGAGTTCTGCTCGTGGAAGTAGAGAGAAAATATACTGAGCTCACCCTTTTTCCAGAGCAAAAAGTTAGTAAGAAAGAAAAGTCAAAAAGTGGAATGGTCAAAGAATCTGGCGTTTCCTTATCAATCTTCCGCATGTTCCTCGAACGTTGGGACAAGACAAACAGAAAAGCAGCCGAAGGAATGAAATCGGTTGCAGAACGAGAGGAGGAAAATGTGCCAACTTATAAATTAAACGCTTGAATGGTTTTGCCAGGTCAGAGCAGGTAATAACTGCGTATCTGGGTCTTGTTTGTCTGTTTTTAGATCAGGCTAATGAAATTGCTTTCGAGATAGGGGTTCGTGTCAAGGCCTTGCAGCTGGCAACGGTGCTTTCAGCGTTACCTCAAAATCGACTCACTGCCCCTAAAAGGCAAAGCTTCTACAGCAACTCTTGGTTTGCCGAGGATGAACTTGAAGATGAGATGCCGACTCTAAATAAATACGTCCCTGGGGATGCGTCTAACAAGTAGTTATAAGCTGTACCTGAACCAGACGTGCATTCTTCGAAGTGTAAAAAGAATTTATAAAGACAGACTATCAGACTTCCTTTGCTACAGTGTAGTAGCAAGAAATCAGAATCGCTTACACGAAAATTCAAGATTTTCTTTCATATACACAATTTTCCTATGTGTTTATAAAATTTAAAAATTCACTGATGTCCGGCAGGTTGTTTTGGATGGGAACGTTTCCCGTAATTGGAAAAAAATAGCTTGCCAGAACATGACCAGTCTGTCGCTGGTTGATACGCGTGCCTCACACACTCGCCAAGGGTTTAAATTAAAACAACTAAGTCGCCTTTTTAAAAAACAAAACAAAAACAAAACCCACAAAAAAAACACCTTGCAAAAGCACAGTTATGTGCAGCCATTACGTTAAATCACCAAACATTGTATGCCAGAAGTGCATAGTACGTTATATGGTATTATATAGCATATTCACGGAATGAGAAATCTCACTGCTGTTCAGGGACACACTGATGCCCCAGAAGAATTGGCCAGTGAATTTGAGCCAATGGCAACTTAGATGAGAGCACGTTATATGCTGACTGCTGGGAATTAACTGCAAAGAGAAATGAACTGTCCCATGCTCGGATTTGATGGTTTTGTAAATCCCAATATTAACTCCTTCAGCTGATGATGAATTTCAGACAGGAACAGGCACCCCTGATGTAGGTCTACTGTGAACATAGAAGGAATAAAAGTCCCCAAGTCCAAACATCCCAGGAGAGAAAAAGTGCACTGGCAGTCGGTGATCAATGATAATCTGCAGTGATGGGAGTGATTCTGTTTCCAGAATTTGTTAACTGCAAAAGAACAAGGTTTAATCCTATGTTAAGCAGAAAGTAACACAAGGGCCTTTGGGGTATGACTAGAGTTCTTTGTGATGCTATGTGCCTTGTGTACTTTACCAGACCTTTCAGACCACTTCTGAGAACTGATTTGTAATCCAGGCTGTCTCTTACTAGCTTTGTAGTCTGCAGTGGATTTGTCACTTCTACAATTAGGAGACCAGATCAGGTGATTTCTAAACTGTCAGTACTAGAACTTCAGCCTTCATAGCCTGCGGGAGCTGAAATGGTCATTGAAACCTTTATAAACTCAGAACTAAATCATGAACTATTAGAGGAGACCCCATGCTTCTTTAGTGACTTAATGTTACCACACTTCAGAGTTTGAAAATAAAGTCGACTATTTAAAGGATTCTGCATATATCTTCGTGTACACCTCCAGAACCACTTTAGGGAAAGCGCCCAATGCTTTTGATTGCTGTGCATATTAATTTATTATCAGGATACTAAATAAAGTCATAATTCAAATCCATTTGTTTTCATGTAGCTTTCTTCCCCTAAACACCAACATTTTGTATTAAAAGGTTTTGATACCATTTTCTGAGGTAGAAAGAAGCCTTCACCTGCTTCGGGAAATTTTAAGTAAGTTTCTCGTATGGACGATAGAGTTTTTAAATGGGAAAGAAATTGTCACTGTTTTTTTAGTTTGGCCACATGGGTTTTGGTTGTGGATTTTTATTTTTCCTGGGGGAAAAAATAGCTGTGAATCAACTGGCAGTCAGGCAAAGACAGTTGAAGGTTGATATTTTATTTTAAGGCTGATGATCAACTCTTGCGGTTGTTTGAGAGCCCAGCTCTGGTCAAGACACGGTTTGAACCTCAGTTCATCCACTGTAATCTTGGACAAGTTACTGAATCTTTCTGTATCTCTATGTCCTGGTGTGTGAAATGCAGACCATCACGCTACCTCTTTCCTGTGGTTGATCTGTGGATTCATTCATTCAGAAAGTGTGTGTGGAGCGCCTGCCACATGTTAGGCACTCGGTAGGGTCTCTGCCATCATGGAGCCTGCAGGCGTGTGGAAGAGGGGAAGTAAGATTACAGACTGTGGTTACAGCCCAGGAGGAAACAAACTGTGATGTGACAGCTTCAGTAGTTGTATCGATAAAGGGCAGACACAAGGCATCGCAGGTGGGGCACTTCTTCTGAGACTTGAAGGGTAAGGATGAAACAGTCCTTGTGAAAATAGTTAAATGAACTAATGACTAAAACGTTTAGTACAATACCTATCATATGTGCAAAACAAAGGTTAACCATTCTGATTCCAAAAGGAATTCAACATTGTTTTGAGCATTGATGGCATTCTTAGAATATGAGAAGTGCAAATTATTGGACACCCTTCCCCCGCACTTACTGAATCTGGGGGCGAGTGTTAACAAGCTCTCTGAGTGATTCTGATGCAGCTAACATTTGAGAACCACTGATCTAGAACCAGTGTTCAAACTTGGCAGCACATTGGAATTATCTGAGGAGCTATAAACCGATGCCTTAGAGAAGCTGATTTAATTGGCCTGGGTGCAGCTTGGACACCAGGATTCTTAAAGCATCTCCCTGGTGATTCTAATGTGCAACCAAAGCTGAGAACCACTGGACTAGAAAAACAGGAAATTCATAATCGCAAAGTACAGAGGGTCCAATTTTTTTAAGTGGTCACACCTGCTTTGTGGAGAAAGGCATGTGGACTCAGTTGACCCCACACCTTGTATTCAGGCATGAAATCAGCCTTAGCAAATGACCCAAGAGCCCAGGCTGGGCTAATGAACAGAGTTGGAGAGCGCCAAACTGGGCAGTCTCTGGCCTGCGTCCCCTGTTCAAACAGACAATCCCATCGTTTCTAGCACACACTCTGGCTGCTAATTACATACCTTACAAAAGTGACAGCTTCTGCAGGTGTGAGCAATTAGGATTTCTCTAACCCCATTGGAGGATGCCTGCCACTCCCTGCTTCCTACAAATTGCTCATGATTACATATTTGAATGGGAAACCATTTTACAAATTATTCCTTGTTAAGGGCTTGAAACAAAGGACAAATGAATAGGGAATCACAGTTAAAAATACTATCCCCTAGCTCACAAAATGCTTACATGGGGGAGGTGTATCTAAGGAAGTCAAATGAGGGGCATTTGACAGGGGAAGGGGTTCAGTAAGAGGTGGCTCCCAAATAGAGGTAAATGTCTAGTAAGGGATGAGGCATCCCAATAAGTGGCACAGAGCCACAGGTGCTATTCAGTGGGTCAACACTTGGGACCGAGGCAAGTAGTTCCCATCTGAGACCTGATCATGGTAGCAGGGTCCAGTCACTAAGCAAAGATTTGGGGGCAGATTTCATTCTTAGAGGGGAACTGAGTTCTTGGATAGGGTCAAATGTTGAACCTTTGGACAAAGATGAATGCCAAAATTGAGAGTGGAGAAGGGGAGGGGGGGGAACAAACTGTTAATGGGCACTATCTGTGAAGGCAGCACAGGCCATCCAGGGTCACCCCAGAGGGCACTGGGTCCCAGTCTGCAATCCCAAGTGACAGAATTTGGAATATCACTTCCAATCTTTCTCTGGTGGCCAATGCTCCCCTGTGGTGACCACACAGGGGAGGGGATTCTGGAAATGTAGTTGTGTAGTCCCAGTTTAACCAAATTGGCAGCAGATACAATGTTGGGAAGCCAAGGTGAGAGTGGGGCACTTCATTTGTTCTTAAGCAGGTAGAATGATAGTAGCACGATGTCATTTGGATTACATGTAGTGTTGATATCATTATCCCAGTGTTAACTGGAACCAAGTTTTTGTTAATGTGTCGAGTATTGTACTACAAACCACCCAAAACTTAAAACAGTAGTCGTTTGTTCTCTCTTGTGTCTAGGGATCAGCAGGAGTTGGCTGGTGACTGTAAACAGCAGGCTGCAGCTGGTTCTGGTCCCATGCCACCCTTCTTCCTCAGACCCGGGGACTTGCCAGGACAGCAGTGCAAGAGCCATGTCTGCCAGTTTTCCATTGGCCAAAACAAGTCACATGGCCAAGCCCAAAGTCAAGGTGCAGGGAAATACAATTCTCCCATGGAGGTGGTGGGTAGGGAAGGGGTGGCTATTTTTGGAAAGTAATCTAAGTGTCAGGCTTGGCATTTCAATCCAATACTTTTGACTCCAAATCTCATGTTCTCTCTTCTGTGGCCATGTTGGAATAATTGAAAAATTTTCCAAGTGATAAAATGGAAGCAGTTTGAAACATTAAAATAAGTCAGCCACTCTCATGTTGCTGGCCAGACATCAGACAGCAAGCCCATGGGACTAATTTTTTGCTAATTTTTTGTGTTTTGAGATGAGCGAGTCTTTGGCTGTGTTTTCCATATTCAAATTCAGAGCAATGTAACTCTAGTAATAACAGATTAATATTTCCAAAGTCTGCCATAAATATCCACTTGAAGATATTGAATTATTAGCCCTAATTATAGAGAGAAATGGAACATAGGCTCATATGACGTCATTAAAAGTGAGATGTAATACTCATGGGAACCTTCACTACCCACCTTACTGACATGTCTGTTTCCTGCTTGCTGGCCCTTTGGGATGTTCATTTTGAATGTTTTTATGACAACTAATTCCCTGATACATTTCAGCAGTACCCAATGGTTTGTTATCCAAACTGTTTCAAATCAGGTGAGCGGCTCTTGCTTCAAGTCTCAGGTGACTGTGGTGCCATATCTGAAACCTTGAACTTTAGACCTTTGACACAGTCCACCAGATACAGCTTATATGTTTCCAGCCAAATGTGGCCTACTCATGACTTGTCCATCTGGCATGGCTAAGCACTCTACACACCATGCTGAGGGGGAAAAAATCAGTGAAGTTAGAATTGAAGCAGGACTTTCTGCTTATAAAAGTGTTAGGATTGTTAGTAGTTAGCCCTCAAATGGATAAGTACTCTTATTCAATCAGTAAATATGCTCCAAGGTATTTTTGTTTATGAGAATTGGGCCTCATCTCTTCAAAGGGCAATTAAAGAAATAGAATTATATTATGGAGACTCTTTAAGAACAAGATGGAAATGTTTTGCTCCTGTAAATGACCCAAAGGCATGCATTGATAGTTAAGGATTAGAAACTTGGTTCTCTTTGCCAAACTTAACCCTTATTCACCATCACTTTTTTTTAACTTTATTTTTTATTTTTTTAAAATTTACATCCAAATTAGTTAGCGTATAGTGAAGCAATGATTTCAAGAGTAGATTCCTTAATGCCCCTTACCCATTTAGCCCATCCCCCCTCCCACCACCCCTCCCATAACCCTCAGGTTTGTTCTCCATATTTATGAGTCTCTTCTATTTTGTTCCCTCCCTGTTTTTATATTATTTTTGTTTCCCTTCCCTTATGTTCATCTGTTTTGTCTCTTAAAGTCCTTATATGAGTGAAGTCATATGATTTTTGTCTTTGTCTGACTGACTAATTTCACTTAGCATAAAGCCTCCAGTTCCATCCATGTATTTGCAAATGGCAAGATTTCATTCTTTTTGATAGCCGAGTCATACTCGATTGTATATATATACCACATTTTCTTTATCCATTCATCCATCGATGGACATTTGGGCTCTTTCCATACTTTGGCTATTGTTGATAGTGCTGCTATAAACATGGGAGTGCATGTGTCCCTTCGAAACAGCACACCTGTATCCCGTGGATAAATGCCTAGTAGTGCAATTTCTGGGTTGTAGGGTAGTTCTATTTTTAGTTTTTTGAGAAACCTCCATACTGTTTTCCAGAGTGGCTGCACCAGCTTGTATTCCCTCCAACAATGCAAAAGAGATCTCTTTCTCCGCATGTTTGCCAACATCTGTTGTTGCCTGAGTTGTTAATGTTAGCCATTCTGACAGGTGTGAGGTGGCATCTCATTGTGATTTTGATTTGTATTTCCCTGATAATGAGTGATGTGGAGCATTTTTTCATGTGTCGGTTGGCCATCTGGATGTCTTCTTTGAAGAAGTGTCTATTCATGTATTTTGCCCATTTCTTCACTGGATTATTTGGTTTTTGGGTGTTGAGTTTGATAAGTTCTTTGTAGATTTTGGATACTAACCCTTTATCTGATATGTCATTTGCAAATATCTTCTCCCGTTCTGTCAGTTGCCTTTTAGTTTTGCTAATTGTTTCCTTCGCTGTGCAAAAGCTTCTTATTTTGATGAGGTCCCAGTAGTTCATTTTTGTTTTTGTTTCCCTTGCCTCTGGAGACGTGTGGGGTAAGAAGTTGCTGCGGCCAAGATCAAAGAGGTTTTTGCCTGCTTTCTCCTCGAGGATTGTGATGGATTCCTGTCTTACATTGAGGTCTTTCATCCATTTTGAGTTATTTTTGTGTATGGTGTAAGAAAGTGGTCCAGGTTCATTCTTCTGCATGTCGCTGTCCAGTTTTGCCAGCACCACTTGCTGAAGAGACTGTCTTTATTCCATTGGATATTCTTTCCTGCTTTGTCAAAGATTAGTTGGCCATACGTTTGTGGGTTCATTTCTGGGTTCTCTATTCTATTCCATTGATCTGAATGTCTGTTCTTGTGCCACACCATCACTTTTTTTTTTTTTTTTTTTTTTTTTAAATTTTTTTTTCAACGTTTTTTATCTTATTTTTGGGACAGAGAGAGACAGAGCATGAACGGGGGAGGGGCAGAGAGAGAGGGAGACACAGAATCGGAAACAGGCTCCAGGCTCCGAGCCATCAGCCCAGAGCCTGACGCGGGGCTCGAACTCACGGACCGCGAGATCGTGACCTGGCTGAAGTCGGACGCTTAACCGACTGCGCCACCCAGGCGCCCCCCACACCATCACTTTTAAGGGAATCACTGCATGGACGTAACCAGGAAAGAGGAATGCCTGACCATGGTCAGATGGCTCCTGTTTTCTTGCTTACACACGCGTTCTGCCCCATCTGTGAGCTCAGTGGGTCAGGGCCCTAGGCAAAGAGGCCAAGGACGTTACTGGTCACCTCTCCAGGCCTTGTCTTAACTGTGAAACAGGGTGGGTGTGAAGAAAGAATTCTGAAGGTCTCTCAGCTGTGTTCTGATATGACTTTTAAGCAGGTGAACAATTATTTCTATTATCTGATGAAGTTGTCCTGTCCTGATTTCTATCCTCTGATGAAGTTGTCCTGATTTGCCTGAAGGAGCAACCTGGGGATGAGTGCCGTGCTCTGGGCTGGGAGAGGGGACAGAGGAAGAGAAGGAGGGGGGAGCTGACAGGGGCCAGGCCCTGTTGGGGGAGCCAGAGCCTCACTGGACAGGAATGTTGACAGCCCAAGCCATGTCAGCAGCTAAAACCTCTCTGGCCCCACATGTTCTTCTTCCCAAGGGGCAGCCTACTTAATGTGAATAACATCTGTGGAAGCTTCACTCCAAGGCCTGAGGCAAACACAGCCCACTGGCTGCCAGGCAAGGGGACATCTTACCCACCTAGCAGGGCTTTTGCATTCTGGAGCTGCGCTGTTCAACATGGTAGCCACTGACTATGTGTGTTTTTTTAAATTTACATTTCAATTAAGATGAAATAAAATTAAGAAGTCAGTTCTTAATTTCAAGTACCCATGTACACATGTGGCTGTGGCTTGTGGCTACCATATTGGATGGTTCAAGTAAAGAACATTTCCATCATCACAGAGAGTTCTATTGAGTGCCTCTGTTCTAGAATGCAGCACAGTGCTCAACTGAAGAAATATAAAATGCCTCTCCCTACTTCCTCTTCTTATATGACCTTTCTTTCTTTGCTTGCATTAGAATGGCCCAGCAATTTATTCTGGGAGGCTGAAAAAGATGAGCTCTTTGATATCAAAAACCTGAGTTCACATCTCAGCTCCCTTAAGTCAAGTTTACGATAGTCACTTTGTTTCTATGTCAGTAAAATGATGAGTTTGAAGATCAGATGGGATAATGAACATGAAATTACTGATAAGACCAATGAACTGTACAGATTCGCACCAAATGATGCACCAAGAGAAAAAGGAGGGGAGATTGTCATTAGAGTTCTATCAAAAAAGGGGTGAGTTTTGGAATAATATTGGTGGCTTTTCCAAGGGGACTGTAAAGGTAAAATAAGGATACTATCTTTGAGGGAGAAAGCACCTATCTCCCATTTCTCCATCCTTAGGGAGTCTTCATGCAAACCAAATGGGCCTAAGAAGAGGCACAAACTTTTGATTTTATAATGCAAGGTTGAGGGGCACGTGGGTGGTTCAGTTGGTTAAGTGTCTGACTCTTGATCTTGGCTCAGGTCATGATCTCACAGTTTGTGAGTTCAAGCCCCTCATCCGGTTCTGCAGTGGTGGCAAGGAGCCTGCTTGGGATTTTGTCTCTTCTTCTCTCTGCCCCTCCCCTGCTCGTGCGTGTGTGTGCACGCGCGCACGCACGCGTGTGCTCTCACTCTCAAAATAAATAAACTTTAAAAAAATAAGAAAATGCAAGGTTGAGGTCCTTCTGACCCCTGGAACTATAAACACACACCATGAAAAATGAACTCAGGGGTCTCTGTATGATAGGGAAAGATAGGATAAAATAAGCAGAGAGAGAAAGGTTAGGACCTGAGGTTCCTGGGTGGGGGAAAACACATGTTTTGGAACAATGCTTGGAGCATCTGACTATAGCAAACCCCCTCGGATAGAAGGTTCCTCTTAAGAATGTAACAAATACCACCTACTTCCCCTTAGGAATTTGACAAAAGACCTAACTGAAAAAACATGGTAGACCATAAAACATATGACCCACAAGGAACATTATGGCCATAGACCATCCCCTCATACTTGGAATCCAGCCAATCAGGAGTGGACAACCCAGCATCTAGAGTTATCAAGCCAATAAGGGTAGAACCTGAGAAGGAACGAGGGGACAGGGAAGGGGACAACCAGAACCTGATAAAACAAGGACCCCTTGCCTATAGAAGGCGTTCACCTTTGAATGCCCCCTCTCTGTAAAGAGAGCTTTCCTGCTGTTCTTTCTTTCTGAGCTTATACTCTCATAAACTTCTGTCTGCTGCTCGTTCCGTATCCACCTCTTCATTCTTTGAAGCAGTGAGCAACGAACTCCGGGTTTTGAGGTAAAAATTCCTACAACATCTGGAGGTACTCAGGAGATCCTCACAAGGCCTACTCCTTAGCCTCTCAAGGAGATGAGAGATGAGAAGTTGTCCTTATTCCTTCTTCTACTTTACTGCAGAAATTCATGTGCAATCATGTCGACTCCAGTCACTTCTGAGTTACCTCACATGTGAGTCTGTTGGTTCTTATGTAACAATAAATTGTGTTTGCTCTCTTCTGTACACACATGAAGAGGTCTTTTTGTTGGCAGGATTGTTTTACGCCCCCAACAGAACCAGCGAACACTTGGGTTTCTGATGTGGAAAGGAGGTGCCTAAGGGAAGGCCTCCTTCTGAAGGAGATGGGCTCAGAGGAGGGCAGGGCTGGGTTTCAGGCTGACTCGCAGTCCAGGGATGCTGCATTTGAGACCCAGGCCAGTCTACGGCCATACCACCCTGAACGCGCCCGATCTCGTCTGATCTTGGAAGCTAAGCAGGGTTGGGCCTGGTTAGTACTTGGATGGGAGAGACCCAGGCCAGAGGAGAGCAGCAGCTCTGGTGTCCTGAGGCCCAGCAGTGGTGTAGGCCAGGAAGGGAGAGGAGTAGTATAGACCAGTCCTGAGACTGCCTGGTAGTAGGGCGGCTTTCCACCTCCAGCATGGCAGACTCCCTGATAACTCCAGAAAAGTCCTTGAAGTGAAATTTCTGTTTTAAGTGCTACAGGGCTTCTTTGCCTTACATGAGATTTCAAGTCACTGAGCTTTCAACAACAAAAGTCCTCATAGTATCCTAGACGCTGGGAAGGAGTCCCAGGTCATACTGTAACTTAGTGGTGGAAGCAGGTGGAAGATTTGGGAGCCTATGTGCCCTTGGCTGAATGGTGGTGAGTGATCACACACTAGTACAGTGCTACACAGGGGCAGGGCGAGGGCAGCCCAATGGCTGTAAGAACTAAGGCACTGAGGGACAAACGAGGGAGGGAACCACCTCGTCCTACCAAACCTGGCGTTGCAGGATTTTCTGTACATCAATACCCAGGCTTCGTTGTCTCGCCGCTTCGACGAATGAAGAGGTGGACACGGAACGAGCAGCAGGCAGAAGTTTATTAGAGTATAAGGTCAGAAAGGAAGAATAGCAGGAAAGCTCTCTTTACAGATAGGGGGCATTTGAAGGTGAATACCCGCAACAATAGGCAGGGGTCTTTGTTTTATAAGATTCTGGTCACCCCTTCCCTGTCCCCTCGTTCCTTGTCAGGTTCTACCCTTACTGGCTGCACAACTCTAGGCGCAGGCGCTGGGTTATCCATTCCTGACTGGCTTGACTCCATTGTGTGAGGAGTCAGACTGGTCAATACTGTCCCTCGGTTAAGATAAGTTTTATGGTTTAGTTATTTCAGTCAGGTATTTTGATTGTCAAATTCCTGAGGGAAACCTGAGGGGGAGTAGGTGGTGTCTTACATTCTTAAGAGGGTCCTTATGCCTGAGGGGGTTTGGCGTAGTCAGATGCTCCCAGCATTGTTTCAAAATATGTGTTTTTCTCCACACAGGGACCTCAGGTCCTAACCTTTCCCTCTCTGCCTATTTTATCCTATCTCTCCCTATTATAATCCCCACTCTGAACACATGACTCCTAACTGCTATTATGAACCAGGACGACGACCGATCTAAACTGCTTCCTGCTGAAGGGGGACGATGACAGGGGAACCGCGCAGTCAGGGCAGGTTCAGAAGTCGATCCAGAGATCCGATCTAATGAGAAGGTGTTTGTTACATCTTGGTTTGCAAAATTACCTTGGATGTCTTATTTTTCTGGCGTATACAACAGCGTCTACGAATGACACACAAAAAGAATATCAGACCAACAAGCAATATTCCAAAGGCAACGCCCCCTAGGGAGGAAGCCACAACATAGGAAGGAAAGCTGCATTGTAGCCATCTTAAAAATCCCTGGCATGTCTGGTCATAATTTTTTACCAATTTAACTATAGCTTTTCCTCCCTCTTCCATACTTATTTGGATCTGGTGATATTGTTGATTAGAATAATTAAGCACCTGAACTAGCTCGTGGTCCTCAATCCTCAATTCTTCCTTTGGCCATCCAGTTTCCATAGGAACAATTCCATGAGGCATATTTAATTCTACCTCAAGGAAAGATTGATCTTCAATATCCAGATTACTATAAGTCTTGTTAATCTTTTGTAAATGTATTCGACCAACGGTTCCAGTGTTGCACCATACTCCAGTATGATTTAGTACATGGTACATATGCTCACAGGTAAAACTCTCTGTGTCAGCTATTTCTCCTTGTTTACTTTCCCAGCAAAATTTCCCTCTACCCATGTACCAAATGCTATTGGTTATCGGGGTAGAGATGAGTGGCCAGACCTGAGCGAAATCAGGGTTCCAGCTTTGTTGAGGGCACAGCCAGATTTTATTTCTCTCTTCGCAGTTAGAAAGAGATATGGGAGCCCAAGCTGATTCATTTGACATTATGGCCCATCGACTCCCCATTGGCAAAATCCTCGTCTGATTTAATATAATCCCTATGCCTGCAAGCTGAACTATTGGATATGAATTAGCATGGTCCATCCGAGGCACATGTGCCCTTAAGATGCAACGCCTCGAGTTACAGCCCCCAGTAATAATCTTCCATAACTTGGGGCTTCCATATATAGGCCATAATTTTTGAGTTTCCAATTCAGCATTCATTAGAGTAGGCCATTGTCCCATGGCCACCTCAGATTCCATCTGCATTAACATGGTGAGCAATCCTTCCTGGGTGAGAATACATGCCCTTTCCCAGGTTTGAGTTTGGAAATGCCTTTGTACGGTTTCTCTGGTCTTACTTATCCACCTTACTAAGACCTCGTTTTCTTTTGAAAGAGTTTCCCATCCTTTGCCTTCTTCTTGAAACAAAGTGCCTTGAATATGGCCTATTTTGGATAAGGAATCCTTTTCCAAATTGTGTCGTTCCTCAGCAGCAGCAAATTCTGCCTGCCCCAATATGCCTAATCCTGTTCCTATCCCTCCTATAAGATCTCTTTTCATTATCTTGTTATTTTGGGGCCAGTAATGTTGTATCCACCATAGGTGTTGTTTCCATTGTAAATCTACGGAGTGGGAGCAATTAGGATAGTAAGTATCAACCCAAAACCTCTTGGTGTCCCAAGTTAGAGTCAACAAAATCGAGGAGACTCCCAGGTAAGCGGTGGTTTGGCTTTGCCACAAAGGTTCCCAAAGCCTTCCGGGTCTAACCGTGATGTTTCCCGTAGGCACTTGGGTCCACCATTGGACCTTTAAGAATAATGCGTGATTAGCCTTCCAGCTGCATTGGCAGGGCAGGAGACTATCTGGACAAGCAATACTATGGCACATCACACATCCAGCTGCAATATCTTGGTCTTCATAACCTGGGACCTTTTTAATTTTTCGATCATCTATATCTATGGCAATACAATGTGTCTTTTTAGTTGAGTTATATAATTCCCTTCCAGTTTCATTGCTGGGCAAAATTTCAGCCCAATATTTATGACTTTGTTCTAATTTTACAAATAAGTAACCTGTAAAAGGTTTGCCCTTAGGTAAGTTAAGGATATGGCTATTATCCCAATGCCAAATTGTAAAATTGCCATATTCCAGGTCATATTTTAAAACACGGTCTCCCTCTATAAAAGTTAGGTTAGCTGCCTCAACCAAAGGGGTCCTATCATTCACCCCTAATAGTGGTGGGGTTGGTGGAATACATACAGGAAGTGTTTCTGAACCCCATAGGCATATTATTATTATATTCCAATATATTGTGTTACTTATCTTCATTCTGTGCTGTCCTTTTCTTGAATATCAATTTAAGGCCTTCTCCTGTTTCACAACTTAACTCAGGCTCCGTGTTGTCCTGTTCTGATGGAAACCATGGCTTAACTCAGGAGCGATGAATCAAGGAGTCAGATTCCAGTACTTTGACAGCAGTAGGATTTGCCAAGATGACCATGTGTGGACCCTTCCACACTGGTCCTAAAGATGGGGACAAAGAAGGAAGGGTTTTCATGAGTACCTGATCTCCTGGGTTATACAGGGGACGCTGGTCATCCCAGAGTTAAGAGACAGATAATTCCTGAAGAGTCTGATGGAATTTAGCCAAAGGAATTACATAGTTTACCAAATCAAATACCTCTTTACCTGCCATCGAGTCATTAACAAGAAAGGGTCTTCCATAAAGAACTTCAGAAGGGTTTAGGCCCTTTTTCATGGGGATAGTTCTAATCTGAAACAAAGCAATTGGAGGTAGGAGTGTCCAGTTCTGACTTGTTTTTTTTTAGGCCATCTTTCTAAGATGTCTCTTAATGCTTTCTTTGGTCTTTTCCACTTTCCCTGAGGTTTGTGGCCTCCAGGCACAGTGCAGATGATAATCAATGCCCAGAGCCCTAGATACCCCTTCGGTTACTGAAGACTTAAAGGAGGGACCATTAGAGCTTTGAAGGGATCTAGGGAGTCCGAAACAGAGGAACGATCTCGTTTAATAGTGCTTAACCACCTCTGAGGCTTTTTTAGTCCTGTGAGGAAAGGCTTCAACCCGAAGTGTGAAGGTATCTACCCATACCAAAAGATGTTTATATCCTTGTGTTTTTGACATATGTGTGAAATCTATTTGCCAATCATCCCTGGGATAATTTCCAGTTCTTTGTAACCCTATTGGAGCCTGCGGGTGAGAGAGTGGGTTATTTCTTTGGCAGATATCGCAGGTTTTTAGAATATATTCAATAGTCTCATCTAAATTCCTTCCTGTAGAAAGTTTTTGAGCCATTTGCAGGGTTTTACCCTACATTTACGTAGGTAAAACCCTGCACATGTAGATGGAAGGTGTAACGTAGAGTTTTTAAGCCTTCCACTGGCTAGCGGCCGGTAAATGAAGTCTGCCGTCATCCATCTACAACTACCCTGTAGGCTGGGGCGTGGAACCCCGTTCTGATGCCCATTGTTTTTTCTTCTGTCGAGTAGTGAGGCTTTTCTTGAGTTATACAGCCATCCCAGATAAGGGAGGCAATGGTAGGAGTAACTTAAGATCTGGCTGCCGATTGTTGTGGCTACAGCCAGCTTGTCTCCCTCTGCTATCTCATCCATTCCTTTTTGGTGTCCTTTGCAGTGTTCTATCTCTAAGGGCTGGTGAACAGCCTGTAAAAGTCGGGTAATTTCCTGGTAATACTTGATAGGAGACCCTGAAGCTGTTAAAAAAAAAAATGTCTTTTGTATCATGAGCATGTAAGACTAGGAAAGCATACTTAGAGTCAGTATAAATGTTAACTGTCTTTGCTTAATTCTAGGGCTCTAGTAAGGGCAACTGATGCGGCCAGCTGAGCACTAGTTCCTGATGGTAGGGTGCCAATTTCCAGAGTTTTATGAAGAGTCACCACTGCATACCCAGCTTTTTGGGAGCCCTGCTCAACAAAAGAACTCCCATCTGTGTAGAGGGTCCATTCTGGGGTTTCCAAAGGAGTTTCCCTTAATTCCTCTCGGGCAGCATAAGTTTGGGCTAACATTTGTTGTGTTAGCTCCTTACCTTCCTCTGGCAGGAAGGCTGCTGGGTTCAGAGAGGAGCAGGTCTTTACGTACACAGCAGGCCCCTTTGGCAGGAGTGCCTGAGGCTGCAGAAAGCGGCTGTGAACTAATGGCTGCCGTCCACCAGTAGGAGCCCCTGGATATTATGTGGGGCCTAGACTGTAAGGTCTTGCCCAAGGGTTAGTTTTGTAGCTTCAGGAATTAAAAGGGCAACATCTGTGTCGGCCCGAAGACATGCAGGCCATCACAAGCTACCAGATCAAGTTCTTTGCCAAGATGCCCCACTGGTTGCTCTATTGGGCCTCATTTCTGAGTCAGAATGCCCAACGCTACCCCCTTTCTCTCTGTAACATATAAGTTAAAAGAACTTCCAATGGGAAGGCTCGAGGCTGGGGCGCCCAACAACGTGAGCTTAAGGTTTCTAAAAGCTTGTTCTCACTCAGTGTCCCATACCAGTAAGTGAGTATTTGTGGCCTATGTGTCCGTGATCAGAGGGAGCGAGTTACCTCTCCATATCCTGATATCCATAAGCGACAATGGCTGGTAGTGCCTAAAAACTCTCAGTTGTCTAAGAAGTTTCTTCCAGAAGGGGGTACGAGACAATAGGCTGAATTCTGTCTTTTCCTAGTCTTCTTGTGCCTTCCAAAAGGATTAATCCTAATATTTAACAGAAGTCTCAGACAATTGGGCCGGTTGGAAGACTTTATATCTTCTTTCTGCTAGAAAATTGAAGAGGGCCTTGGTACCAGCCTGTATAGTTGGTTCAGAAGGGGCACACAGCAAGAGGTCATCTACATATTGCAGCAAAGCGCAATTATCGGCTGAAAATTCCAAAAGATCACGTGTGTTAAGATAGATGTGGACTATCTCAAAAGCCCTGAGGCAACACTGTCCAAGTTAATCGTGAAGCTCGAAGCCGGAAGGACGGGATCCTCAAAGGCAAACAAGAATTGAGAATCTGGATGTACTGGAAAACAGAAGAAAGCGTCTTTTAAATCTAAGACTAAACCATTTCATATCTGGTGGAATCTAGGCCAGCAAGGTATAGGGGTTTGGAACCACAGGGTGGATGGGGACAACCACTTCATTAATGATGTGTAGATCCTGCCCTAGCCTCCATCCCCCATTAGAGTTCTGTACTCCCAATATCGGAGTATTACAGGGGCTGTTACATTCCTTTAAAAGCCCGTGTTCTTCAGAGTTTCTTTAATTTTTATTAGCTCTGTTTTAACCTCTGGTTTTAGAGAATACTGCTTCTGGCATGGAAGAGAAGTGGGATCCTTAAGATGTATTTGCACAGGTATTGAGGTTAAGGCTCTGCCCAGTTCTCCCTGTATCGCCCATACTGGTGAATCATTATCAGTTTCCATCAGAGGGAGGCAGTTGTTTATTTGGCCTAGAGCCAGGAGCACTGTAGTCCCTAATTCAGTCATAATGTCCCTTCCCAGCAAGGGAGTGGGGCTCTCTGGCATTATCAAAAAAAGAATGTGAGAATGAGAGCCTCACTGGGGTTTCTTCCTGTGTCTGTAAAATAGTGGCCAGTTTAGCGTAATTTGAGGGCTTAACCTTAGTTCTTTTTTTTTTTAAGTTCATTTATTTATTTGGAGAGAGAGCAAGCAGGGAGGAGCAGAAAGAGAGAGAAAATCCCAAGCAGACTCTGCACTGCCAGCACAGAGCCCAGTGTGGGGCTGAAACTCAGAAATCATGAGATCATGACCTGAGCCAAAGTCAGATGCTCAACCGACTGAGCCACCCAGGCGCCCCTCCTTTTATCTGTCTTAAGTCTTACAATGAAAAAGGTGCTTGTGATCTTATCATAGTGCTCCCTCCGTGTGGCCCTCCTCCTGGCACTCCAGCTTCTCTTAGGGAAAACATGCCTGTTTCATTATGGGGAAGGCCTGGCTAAGGTGGGCAGTGGGGAGCAGAAGTGCACGTTTTTAAGTCTGGATCTATGGATGGAGGACCCGAGGAGGAGATGGAGGTGGGAGACTTTGCTTCCTCCTTCTCTAGGTCCTGCTTTGGGCGCAGCCAAAGGGCCCTTGATTGTCTCCCCTCCTGACTGCTGGAGCTTGGAAAGGGCTGCCAATAAGCCAGGGTCGACCTTGCGTTGCATACACATGTCCTGATTTTCTCTTAAAGCCCAAAAACATTGAACAGGGGGACTTCTCCCCATTTCCCCTCACATTTACAAAACAAGTCCTATTGTAGGATAGTATTATAATTGATACTTCCCTCTGGCGGCCAGGTTTCCTCCTCCAATTTGTATTGAGGCCAAGCCTCGGTGCAAAAGAAAATGAGTTGCTTTTTCTTCAGGGTTTGTGGATCAAAATCATCCCAGTTTTTCAGAATGTATCCCAAAGGAGTATTGGCCTTGGTTGGGAAATTGCCCATCTATAGGAAAAAGGAGGAAAAGGCGTCCCTTATCTCAATTTCCTATAGCTGGCCAGGAGATACCTTACCTCTTGATCCCGATTGTTGGCCAGGAGAAGCCTCATCTCCTGGCCCCGAGTTTTGACTGGCTATGCGACTGGCAGCCAAAAGCCCTGCCGGTCTCATGAGGTGTTGGGAGTAGTTCTCTTACTCAGGCTTGACCCTACCTCTGAGAGCTGATCTTGTCCTCCCCGATTTCTCCTACCCCTCCATTTCCCCTCCGTGGGATTTTGGGGGGATGGACTGTGACCAAGCAAGACTGCCCTGGTTGTAGAAAGATGCACTAATTTTATTTTGGCCCAACAGTAATTTATATATCGATCGTTGGCCATTGAGGGGGGTGCTAAAAGGACCAAAGTCAAGGTCTATTCCCCTGCCTTGTTCAGCAATGCCCACATAAATATCTTCCAGCCATGTGGACGTCCATTTTAGAGTATCTAGTTTGTTCCAAATCAGCATACACTGGGCTAAGTGTAGCAAAATGGCTCCCATGTAAAAGCCCTTCCTATATTATCCATCCTTTACATGGTACAGGCATCTATTCCTAAAGAGAAACAACACAAGTGTGGAACATTTGGAGGCTACTAGCAAGGTCATCGCCATCGTTTTCTCAGCCTTTGGATCAAAGGAGGGGCAATTTTAACCAGGCCTCGAGCAAAACAACTCAAAAGGTCATGCTGTCCTGATCTTTTGGGTAAAAATCACAGTTCTTTCCATCTTTCTTTCCAAACACCATTAAGTACAAGGAGTACTGTATGTTCTCTCCTGTATATATCTCTCAGACATATAGTAAATCTAGCATCCTGCAGTTGAAGTTAAAACACAAATTAGAGACAGAAAGAGGAGAATTCGCCAGACACCCAAACAGGCAGTCAGCGATCAGGTTCTACCGACAGCCTTCAGGCATTCACCAAAGAGTAGCCTTTGTCAGGACCCTTCACAATTGCTGTTCGGCCTCCCCTGAATCCAGCGCATCTGGGGGTTCTTCTCGAAAGGCAGTTGGGGCTCCATCACACCGACAGTGCCCACTATGTTGGGGGATCAGATGGGAGGAGACCCAGCTCTGCTATTTATTCTTAACTGGCTAACGGGTGCCCATTATTTTGGTTTGAGAGTTTTATTTAGGATAGAAAGGAAAGGCTGGGTGCCGGCTGCTCTTTACTTACAGTTAGAGGACATTGATATCCCGGGATGAGCCCCTAAAGAAAAGTTGCAGGATTTTTTTTTTACCTCAATACCCGGCGAGTTCGTTGTCTCGCCGCTTCGAAGAACGAAGAGGTGGACACGGAACGAGCAGCAGGCAGAAGTTTGTCAGAGTATAAGCTCAGAAAGGAAGAATGGTAGGAAAGCTCTCTTTACAGAGAGGGGGCATTCGAAGGTGCATACCCCTGACTGTAGGCAAGGAACTTTGTTTTACTGGCTTTTGGTCAGCCCTCCTCCCTTCCCCCTCGTTCCTTCTCAGGTTCTGCCCTTACTGGCCGGCCAACTCTAGGCGCTGCGTTGTCCACTCCTCATTGGCCCAACTCCATCGTGTGAGGAGTCAGACTGGTCGTACTGTCCCTCCGTTAACATAAGATTTATGGTTTAGTTATTTTAGTCAGGTATTTTGATTGTCAAATTCCTGAGGGGAAGCCAAGGGGGAGCAGGTGCTGTCTTACATTCTTAAGAGGGACCTTACACCTGAGGGACCTTACACCAGAGGGGGTCAGAGGCTCTGGCATTGTTCCAAAATACGTGTTTTTTCCCCCGCGCAGGGACCTCTCTGCCTATTTTATCCTATCTTTCCCTATTATACTAGAGCTTACGCTGGGGTCCAAAAGGAAGGCAGCTGGAAATTTCAAAGAAGAATTTGGTCAAAACCATTATATACATACATTCCAGTCAAAATTCTTTCAAGGATTCCTAACTTTGTGACAGTATAGAATATTTGGCAACTGCTTTGCACATGTACACACTTTTGGAGAACTTTCCCCTCACTCTGTCTCGTCACATAAGCATTTTGTCATCTCATGTTATCACAAAAAGGAGAGTGAGTACAATACAGTAAAATATTTTGAATGAGAGAGACTACATTCACATAACCTTTATTACAGTGTATTGTTGTAATTGCCCTATTTTATTACTAGTTATTGTTGTTAATCTCTTACTGCGCTTAATTTATAAATGAAAGTTGATCACAGGTGATGAGGGAGCTTAAAGCAAGCTGACATCCCACAAACCACCCCCTCTTCTAAGTGGGATATATATGACATCCCTCAGGCACTCCTGGCTGCCCAGGAACAAAGGAAAGGGGAAAACTGTGATAAAGATCACAGTCCTGCAGGACGTGAGTCTCCATCAGTTTACAAATGTTTTAGTAAATTACAAGAAAATGGCAATCTTATCAATAGCCTAATCTCCAGAAACCTATAGACTCAGTTTCCTGGAGAACTAACGTCACCCTCCCCTCCATAGTGACCTGGGGAACAAAGGCAAGAAGGATACGGTAGGTAAAATTTAAAAAAAAAAATTTTTTTTTGAGAGGGAGAGAGAGACAGAGCACAAGCAAGGGAGAGCAGAGAGAGAGAGAGAGAGAGGGAGACACAGAATCCAAAGCACGCTCCAGGCTCTGAGCTGCCAGTAGAGAGCCTGACGCAGGTCTTGAACTCACAAACGATGAGCTCATGACCTGGGCTGAAACCAAGAGTTGTTGCTTAACTGACTAAGCCACCCAGGCGCCCCTCTTCTGAGTCCTGTTTAGTATATGAAAGTCCTTTTGGAAACCTCCCTTTTGTCTTTACCTTCCCCAGCTCCACAGTATATAACCTTTCACTCATCACGACCCCAGTGCAGCTCTTTCTGCCCATGGGTCCTGTCCCTTGGCACTGTAATAAAAATCACCTTTTTTTTTTTAACCAAAAGCATCCCAAGAATTCTTTCTTGGCTGTCAGCTCCGGACCCCCTCCATTCCAAAACCTCATCAATAGCTGTGTATGCATGGAGAAAAACGATATATGTAGGGTTCAGTACTATTTGCAGGGTCAGGCATCCACTGGGGGTGTTGGAATGTATCCCCCATGGTTAAGGGGGTCTATTGTCATGAAAACAGGAAAGATAGTGATGTGACATTGGCCAGGAGTAAACAGTCAAGAAAGAATACTTGAGACATTTTTGGTGCAAAAAAGTGTTTTTATTGAAGCAGGGAGACAGGACCTGTGGGCAATGTGATTGTGGGGAGCGATTGACTGTATACTTTTCTTTAGGGTGAGGGGCTGGGTAGAAATAAAGGAAGTTTCCAAAAGGATTTGCATGTGTTAAAGAAGATGTACAGGATCCTGGAGGTCTGGCTATTGTCAAACTAAGGTTGTTTTTTGCCTCTAGCGAAACATTAACCTGAAGATAGTAGTGGGTTCTTTGACGAACCTCACACTAGTCCTGTCTCAGGTATTTCTCAATGGGCTGCAAAATAAGGACGTTTAATTTTATCTACATTTCTTTTGCCTTTGTTCTCCTCATCAATAGGACTACAGCAGGGTGGGGAATGGAGCAGTGGGCAGGTATTTCTCAATGGGCTGCAAAATAAGGACGTTTAATTTTATCTACATTTCTTTTGCCTTTGTTCTCATCATCAATAGGACTACAGCAGGGTGGGGAATGGAGCAGTGGGTGGGCAGATAGTTAATGACTGGGTTGGAGAGTTATAATTACCCAAATAACCCCCCACCCCCATCCCCCGCTGCTCACAGATGAGCTGGAGGCCTCACTGCTACACACACAGGCCACATGGTTCCCAGGAGCACCCCCCCCCCCCCCCGTACTGTGGGAGGTGTCCCCCCTCTAGCTGGGTCTTGCGGGCACAAGGTACATCTTCAGTATTAAAGAACTGAAAAAGCTGTCCCCGTGCTTGTTCAGGATGGGGACGGGGGCAGCAGATTCGGGTCAAGGGAAGCCTTGGAAATTTGGAGGGGCCAGGGAGATGGTTAGGGGCTTCTATATTCCTGGTATAGAGAAAACATTTTATTTCAATAGAAAACTGCTTTGTCTAGAGGCCACCCTTACAGGTCTCCTGAGTCTAGCCTCTCATTGTCTTTGAGCTATTTTGCAACTCCGAACTCGTAGGCAACCTACAGCCACCAGATCGCTCTTGCCTGCAGGCATGCAGGTTCTGTGCTGCCCAGTAAAGTTTCAATTGTCTGCCCTCCCACCATATAAATAAACAGGTTTTCCCCTCATTTACATACTCATTGAAATACTCCTCATCTATAAACATGCCTTTTCCTTGGATTCTCTTTTGAACTGGCTATAACGTCTCCTAGTCTCCCATTAGTTAAATAAAATAGTTCCCTATTAGTTAAATAAAATCTTTAACATATTCATTTTTTACATCTGTATGAGGGTCATGATTTTACCCTTTTGTCTTTTGACAGTTTCGGCAGGACTGAGGAGAGGGCAGCTGGAAGGTGAAAGAGGCTATGAGCTACCTGGACACCCCTGGGGGTATAGGGAAGTCGGCGATGGGACCAGAGTGATGCAGTTTTGGAGTGATGGTGGGATTCGGAGCTGACGGCCAAAAAGAATGCTTGAAGACGTCTTTGGTGCAAAAAGGTGATTTTATTAAAGCACGGGGACAGAACCCGTGGGCAGAAAGAGCTGCACTGGGGTTGTGCAGTGAATGCTTACATTCTGTGGAGTTGGGGGGGAGGGGTAAAGTCAAGAGGAAGTTTCTTAAAGGGATTTCCATATGCTAAAGAGAATTTACAGCTTACTGGAGGCATAGCTGTTGTCAAGCTGAGGTTGTTTCGCCCTCTAGCAAAGCATTGATCCTTAAGAGAGTAAAGAGTTCTGGAGATGAGTCTATTGAGATATTTGTAAACTGATGGAGACTATCGTTTACCCATTTGTTTTCTGTCCTTTCCTTTGTTCTTGGGCAGCCAGGGGTGCCTGAGGAATATCACACAGATCCCCCCCCTGGTGGAGGGAGGGGTGTCCTCACTTGTGCTTGACCCTCAGCTTGCCTTATAGCCCCTTATCAGAGGCACCAGGTGTGTGTGGAGGGGCAGAGAATGAGGGAGGGCAGGTTAGGGTTGTCAAATGACATTGAGGGGACATTTCTGGAAGTCTGCAAGGGTTGGATATCTGGGAGCCCCAGGGAACCCACAGCCCTGTGTGAGGAAGAGGGGCTCTAGACTGGACTCCCCTAGCACAGCACCAGTTCTCTGGCGACAGATCTTCTTATCCTCAAATTCCTCATCTACAAAATTGAAGGTGTTATGTGCTTTCTGAGAATCCCTGCAGCATGAGGATTCCATATTGTTCTGGAAACATCTCAGGACTAGTCCAACAGTTCTGCTGAGAGATCATCTAAAACCTGTAAATAAGGCAAAAGGATGGCTGTATGTCCTTCCAGTATCACCCTGGGGCATTATCCAACAAGACCTACTCAAGAATAATCTAAATGTCTATAGAAACGTGCCTCTGGCTTACTATTTATTATTGATTAGGGCTCAGAGTCCATGAGATTGGATGTTAATTTGTGAAAGAGTGGTCACTTCTAAATGTTTTTTTTCCTCGTACAGATGCAAAATAAATTCTATCCACCAGAAAATAGAACTCCCAAAGGTTTCATTGTCCTGTAAGACTTAATCTAATTTAGCGTTTCGTTTCGATATCCTTTCTTCCTCTGATTATGCCAGCCTCTGCTATTCTTTGACCCAAGTTTATCATTCTGCTGATTCCCTCATTAATGAGTTAAATAAACCTTTGGCACATGCTTACTCTAATTTGAATGAGGGTCATATTTTTTTTTTTTTTAACTTTTTGAAACTTACACATTGACAGTATGGTTGCCAGCCTGTGGTAGAGTCTGCATGATCCTGCCCCAAGGTCTCCTCACAGAATAGTGTGATCTGCACTTTCTCATTATTCAACATGCTAGGCGCTGAAGTTGGTTGTGACGGGAGAGGGGGGTAGCTTGGGGGTGGACAGGGGTGGGGATAGAATTCACACTTGTGGCCAAAGAAAAGTTGTTTATTTGTTTCTCAAATCTGCAATTACAGTGAAATGTGCTAAGTCCCATAATAGAGGTTTCCAAATTAAAGATTAGATACTTACAGCAACCCTTGGCTGATGCTTGTGTTCATGTCATCTTTCACATAATGTACACTTAAAAATGGATGTTTAAAATGGTAGCTGGATGTAAAAGAAGAATGAAATCTATGGAGCACCCGGGTGGCTCAGTCGGTTAAGTGTCCAACTCTTGATTTCGACCCACGTCATGATCTCATGGTTCATGGGTTCGAGCACTGCGTTGGGCTCTGTGTTGACAGCGTGGAACCTGCTTGGGATTCTCTCTCTCTCCCTCTCTCTCTCTGCCCCTCCCCTGCTCATGTTCTCTCTCTCAAAATAATTAAATAAACTTTTTTTTTTTAAGAGAATGAAATCTTACCATTTGCAACAACATGGATAGGTCTAAAGGGTATAATGGTAAGTGAAATTGGTCAGAGAAAGACAAATACCGTATGATTCCACTCATATGTGGAATTTAAGAACCAAATGAACAAAGAAAAAGACAAATCAAGAAACAGACTTAACTAAAGAGAACAAACATGGTTACTAGAGGGGAGGTGGGTGGGGAAATGGGTGAAATAGATGATGAAGAATAAGAGTATCCCAAAAAAAGAAAAGAAAAATAAATAAAATGGTAGCTGGAATCTTCAGTGGGTGAACGACTTTTGAGCTACTCAAAAGTGTGGTGATGCTTAAAAGGAAATAGGAGTTTCCTCTCTCTGAATCACTTCACCCCATCAGGGCACGCTCAGCAGCCCAGGGGTTTTTAACTTCCCTGAAATCTCCTGGCACTATTTGTTCTTTTTTGGTATTAAGGTGGCATTGGATTTTGCTGACTTTGTTTTTTTGGCCATGAGGTTGGGGTGAGGGTGGGACACAGATGAACCTGTTTGCTTCACCAGGTTTCACAAACTGTTTTAGGGACAGGTAGCTTGCAGCTTCAACAGCTTGATGTCCACTGACCTGGTGCCTATTCTAATCCTGCCACCAGATGGCGCAAGTTCCCTTGTCAGGACTGCCACAGCCCAACCCAGAAGAAAGCGAGGGCATTGAGATCTGGTGTTTCTGGATTTGAATCCTTTGTTAGTTTTGTGATCTTGGGCAAGCCAGTTTCTCCCTCTGTAAACTTGGAATGATGAAAATCACCAGCCAGTGATGCTGGCTCAGGACAACTCCCTCAGGATGGGGTTTGTAGGCCAGTGTGCCCTGAGTGGAGGGTGTGTGTGAGAGAGGTGGTTAGGGCTGGGCTGTGGGCAAATAGCATGGAATATTAAGCAGGTCAGTTTTTTGTCATAGGCAATGGGGAGCCAGAGCAGCCTTCTGAGCGGAGTTCCGCTGGGACAATATCACCAGTCATGACCCCTGGAAAGAGCAGGGACTGTCCAAAGCTGGGAACTAGGTAATTTCATCCTCATTTCCTCCCAAACCTCCTTCCTTCATCTCTACCTCCTCTCTTTCCCACCTTCTCTTCATTCATTCATTCATTCACTCACTCATCCATTCAATAAATACCTAGTAACCACATACCATATTGAAGATATGTTTTGGTACTTGAATTAATCAGTGAACAACTTTTTCCTGAAGCTTACAGGAACCCATTCACATGATATTTGTATATGCGTTTGTCTTCTTTAATATGGGCCTTCTGAGTTTTGGGGGGCCATCTTCTCCAGCCAGGTAAAGAAGCCAGGGTCATGGGGAGCCTGAGTGCCTCAGTCAGTTAAGCATTCGACTCCTGATTTTGGCTCAGGTCATGATCTCACAGTTTGTGAGCTCGGGCCCCGTGCCGGGCTCTGTGCTGACAGTGCAGAGGCTGCTTGGGATTCTGCCACTCTCCTGTGCTCCCCCTCCACCTTGCTCACCGTCTGGGCACGCTCTCTCTCTCCCTCCCTTTCTCTCTCCCTCTCTCTCTCTCTCTCTCTCAAAATAAATAAACAAACAAACAAACAAAAAAAGAAGCCAGTGTCATGCTCCCCTGTTATCCAGCCCTTCCTTCAATTACATGAGATACTTCAATATTCTCCTACTAATCTCCCTGCCTCTGTAAGACTAAGCTCATTTAAGTGCATTTATGTCACTTGCCATTAAAGGTTCCTGATAGAAAGGCTGACCCATCCAAAAAAAAAAAAAAAAAAGGAAAAGAATTTCTTGATTACGTTAGGATGTAGGACCAGCCCTATAGTGGGGCCTAGGGCCCTGAGGTAGGATTCTCAGAGGCATCTGGATGTCTGGGCTCTGTTCTAATTCTGCAGCCCTGAGTTGGAGAACAAATGTACTTGGCACCAGCTGTGTTTGTCTGGAAAACCCCTGTAATAAAGGAAGACTGTGTTTGTGCATGGTTTTGTGAGGATTCTTCTGAAAG
The DNA here is from genome assembly GCF_046562875.1 of Panthera onca. Lineage (NCBI taxonomy): Eukaryota > Metazoa > Chordata > Mammalia > Carnivora > Felidae > Panthera > Panthera onca. The sequence continues at coordinate 133,500,507 of NC_138347.1, read as the reverse complement.
CAGAGCCTGGCACAAGGATTGGGTGCAGTTGGTTGATGTGGGAGATGAAACTGGGAAGTAGGCCTGGGGAAATGAGGAAGTGAGACGGGAAAGAAGGAAAAGCCAATATAAGGGCATGTTCTCAAAGTTGCAGGTTGATTCTGCTAGGCCCTTCTGAGAAGTATACAGAATGCCTCCTAGAATTATCTGCTGAAAAAGTAGAGACTGGAGCTTCTACCCACTGGTTCCTATCCCTGAAATGACTAAGCATTGCCTTGGGAGTGTTAACTTTCCCAGCAAGTCAAGGGGCTTGCTCCCTGGCTCTGTGAACAACTCTGTTTTCATAGAAGATCCGGTGGGGGCGGGGGGGGGGGGGGGGGCGGTGCAGAAGACCCTTAGCATGGGGTTAAGGGAATCAGAGCTGCATAGAGCTGTCCAGCAGCCGTGGCTGAAAGCAGAAGTGGTCTGACGGCATGTGAAGCTGGCACCAGAGGTGTCTCCAACAGCACCTTACTGAACTTTGTAGTCAGAAGTTGCATAACCCCAAGTTGGGTGAGGTGCTGCTGGCCAGATGAGGTTGTCTCTGGCTCATGCTAGCCTCTGTGCAGAACCCCAGTTTTAAGCATGGGAAGAAAAATGTTGAGCTTCCAGAAATTCTGATGAGGTCCTTCTTTGACTTCGCATAGTTTAAGTGGCAATGGTGAGGCTGATTTGGGGATCAAGGAGTCTGATCCTCTTTTGGAACATGTAATTTTCCCTACCGGGTACCCCAACTGTGCTGACTTCCTTAAACCTTTGATTTGCCCAAGGGCATTAAAATGCCTGGCTGTCCTCCAGCCTGGGCCACTATTGTCATTGGTCAAAATAGTGGTCATGCACAAACCTTGCTTCAGAAACTGCCCTACAGGCTCCAAGTCCCATTTAAAGCACTCCTGTGATGGTTTCAGCCAACAGCAGTCTGCAACATGCAATGCCTGTCACTCTCCTCCGTGACAGCCTGGCTCCATTTAGATTAAGTATTGTGTGGCCGGGAAGGTTATCTGAGCTGTCACCATCATGTTTTGTCACCTGCAAACAAATGGCAGGAAATGGATCGGTGGGCCCTCCCTACTTCTGAGGTTCAACCATGGACATCACGGTTGTGAGTCACTGAAGAGGTAGAGAAAATCTACTCATACATCTCCAGGCACCCTTAGAGCTTTTCAAGAGACAGAAGAGCCCTCCTGATCTGTGCCTACTCTTCTGAACCATGTACTTCATGAGCTGATTCTGCTTACAGCCTCGTTGCACTGGGCTAACGAGGGCACCTGTCACTCTCATGAGGGCAACACAGCCTGTATCATATGAGACCCAAGAAAGAAAAAGGCACCAGCCACTTGGCCTGGTACCCATACCTGGGCTGCAGAGTTCCCTCCCTACTTAACACAGCATTTCACAGAACACCAGCATTAGACAAAGTTACTTGTGACCACAATGGAGTGAGACAGAACAAAGCCACGCTGTAATCATGTGAAAAGACAAAAGCAAAAACATTGGGCAAACTACAAAAATGACCAAATAGCTTCCTCTCCCTGGAAAGCATGAATGGTTGTTGATCAACTACAGCTTTAGCCCCACTCTGTGCCTCCCATCTCCTTCTGTATAAAAGATGCTCAACCATAAAATTGCCCCATTTGCTGACAGCATCCAGTCTAGAGCAAGACATACATCCTGGAACTTCCTCGAACCACCTAATCCAAGATCTGCTCTCATAAGCCTCTTTGGACAACCTCCTACACGGTTCATTATGGTGGGTGGTCTCCCTTGTTGCAACGAGTGCCAGGGAACCCACCTTCGATTGGCCACAGGTGTGTTCTGGTGGTGTTGGCTGGTGCCACTGACAGGCCTAAAGGGAAGATGTCCTGCACTGATCTGCTATACAGGAGGGGCTCCCTGGATGCCCAGCACATCAGCTGCAGAAGTGCTCCTTGGAGCCATTTGGCAAAGTGACTTTGGCTCTGACCCTGCGGGAGCCATTTGTTGGTTGGCTCCTGTGACAGATATTTTTGGTACCTAGAGTTACATCCCTGGCCCTCTGGATTTCAGCATCAGCTCTGGGAACACGTTTCCATACAGGCTAGACTCATCTTGCACCATGAGAAGGTCAAGCTCACATCCTTTTCTGCCTTGGGACCTTCTCTGAAGCCTTGGGAGCCTGCTCTGCTCCTGCAAGTTCAGTCTGCAAGGTGCATTTGGAGATGCCCCCAGGAGCAGCCTTTAACCAGTAAAGAAAGGGAACTGGTGGAACAATGTCCCAGCCTGCTGTCCTTCAGGTGGTCAGGTTTGGAACATGTTCTGTGGGCATCTCAGAGTAGGAAGAATCAAGCCTCATTGCTCACAACGCTCTTACATTGGCTTTTCCTCCCTCTTGTCTCCTTCCCACTACTTCCTCACTCTTGCTCCCTGGGGTTACTTCCCAAATAAAGCACCTGCATCCAAGACCTTGTTCAGGTCCGCTCCTTAGGTTACTCCAAACTAACATCCCTGCCCAGGACCCATGCACCACCATTCCCTCCCTATAGGATTTCTTAGCCATAATATTGGCTAAAATTATTTCTGCACCCAGCTCCAATCAAAATTTCCCACGCTCCTTGTCAGAGAGATTGGTTCAGGCATGGGTGCGTTCCCCAAGCCAGTTTGACCACAGATTAATCTCAGGGCTTTTGCTAGGGGTTCTGGAACGTAGATTCAGTCTTTGCCACTGGGCCTGTAGGGGTGGTGGTTTAAAGACACCCCATACAGTTTTTGTTATTCCTTCCTTTGTTAGGTAGGATTTGTTTCCCCTCTTCTTGAATCTGAGATGACGTGTGATTGTTTTGCAATGGAGAACGGTGCAAGGGGTGCTATATCCATTCCAAGTCTGGCCTTGAAGAGGACTACCAGCTTCTGTGTTGCTCATGGGTGTGCGGAGCCACTTTACGAGACACCTGACAGTCCTGCTGGAGAGACCGTGAAAGGGGCCCTGAGGCTACCGGAGAGGGGAGGGCCCAGGTGAGCCCAGCCTGCCACATGCTCCTGCTCAAGGGCCCAGCATGTGAGCACAATTCTAGAGTGGACGAGCCACCAATTGAATGCCACCAAGTGACACCCGTTGGAGTCCCATGAAGAGAGGAACTGCCTAGCCGAGCTATTCCTAAACACCTAACCTACAAAATTGTGAGCTATAATAGACTAGCTGGTTTAAGCCATTAAGTTTAGGGATAATTTGTTATGTGGCAGTTGAGCACTAGAACGGTGTAGTGGGAGGACATGTGGTCTGGAATTATTGTGGCCCGAAGAGAAGTCTAAATCCCTCAGGTGGCCATTTTGGGCAGCCAGGTAATGGAGCTAAACCAGAGGAAGTGATGGATCCCTGTGATCTCTTTCGAGTCCTGGATCAAGCCAGATCTGAAGGCAAACCATCCCAGATTTGCCAATTACATGAGTTTATTATTTCCCCTTTTTGCTTAAATCAGTTTGGGTCAGGTTTTCTTTTGCTTATAAACCAAAATATCCCAAATGAGCCAACCCTGAGTTTTCCTTTATGTTGTAAAGAATATAAAGTTTAGTTTTGTTCTGGCCTCTGCAATTGTTGAAGGGCAGTTACCTGATAAGGGTACATTTCAAGGACATCAGAAACCCCTGAACCTAGCGACATGTCAGAATCATCTAGACACCGTTTAGAAATATGGATGTTCAGGCCTCACCAGGTGTGTAGCATTTACTGCCTCGGGGGAAATATTAAAATTCAGAGAAAAGATGTGTGAGTGTGAAAGTCTAGGTTCTGAGGGAAGTGGGGTATATCCACATAGCCTGAAGCTCTCCTGAGGAACCAAAGTGAAACTTCCATACAAGCCCCCACTCCGTTGTCTGGGATATTGGATATGCCCGGATGGCGCCCCGGCCGACTTGGGAGAAGAGTAGGGGGTTAGCTGCTGATATGTGCCTTGGGAAGGGTGCTGGGCTAGTCCCCACTCCAGACTGCCATCAGGGGTTGTCAAGTGCAGGGCAAACCTATGACTCCACAGGAGGACCCCACCTCCCTGGCTTGCTCTGGGACCCACAGGCTCCAGGTAGAATGCCAAGCCTTCTGTAGGGAAGGTGGGTGCTCACTTCCTGCCCTCAGCATGGCTATCTTTCATGTCTACCACTTCCAGCCCCTTTCAAGTTGTTCTCCTTAGTCTCCTTAGTTAGAACAATGAGTTGTGCTCAGTCCATTTCCAGTCAGCACACTTGGCTTTTCTGATTTGTGTCCCTGGGTGCACTATTTGGAAAAAAAAAAAAAAGATGCTTCTGCTTTTTCAAAAAGGTTCCTTTTTCGTTTGTTTTTTTTTTTTTTTTAATATATGAAATTTATTGTCAAATTGGTTTCCATACAACACCCAGTGCTCATCCCAAAAGGTGCCCTCCTCAATACCCATCACCCAACCTCCCCTCCCTCCCACCCCCCATCAACCCTCAGTTTGTTCTCAGTTTTTAACAGTCTCTTATGCTTTGGCTCTCTCCCACTCTAGCCTCTTTTTTTTTTTTTTCCTTCGCCTCCCCCATGGGTTTCTGTTAAGTTTCTCAGGATCCACATAAGAGTGAAACCATATGGTATCTGTCTTTCTCTGTATGGCTTATTTCACTTAGCATCACACTCTCCAGTTCCATCCACGTTGCTACAAAAGGCCATATTTCATTCTTTCTCATTGCCACGTAGTATTCCATTGTGTATATAAACCACAATTTCTTTTTTTTTTTTTTTTTTTTTTTTTTATTTTTTAATATATGAAATTTACTGTCAAATTGGTTTCCATACAACACCCAGTGCTCATCCCAAAAGGTGCCCTCCTCAATACCCATCACCCACCCTGCCCTCCCTCCCACCCTGCCCTCCCTCCCACCCCCCATCAACCCTCAGTTTGTTCTCAGTTTTTAACAGTCTCTTATGCTTTGGCTCTCTCCCACTCTAACCTCTTTTTTTTTTTTTTTCCTTCCCCTCCCCCATGGGTTTCTGTTACGTTTCTCAGGATCCACATAAGAGTGAAACCATATGGTATCTGTCTTTCTCTGTATGGCTTATTTCACTTAGCATCACACTCTCCAGTTCCATCCATGTTGCTACAAAAGGCCATATTTCATTTTTTCTCATTGCCACGTAGTATTCCATTGTGTATATAAACCACAATTTCTTTATCCATTCATCAGTTGATGGACATTTAGGCTCTTTCCATAATTTGGCTATTGTTGAGAGTGCTGCTATAAACATTGGAGTACAAGTACCCCTATGCATCAGTACTCCTGTATCCCTTGGATAAATTCCTAGCAGTGCTATTGCTGGGTCATAGGATAGGTCTATTTTTAATTTTCTGAGGAACCTCCACACTGCTTTCCAGAGCGGCTGCACCAATTTGCATTCCCACCAACAGTGCAAGAGGGTTCCCGTTTCTCCACATCCTCTCCAGCATCTATAGTCTCCTGATTTGTTCATTTTGGCCACTCTGACTGGCGTGAGGTGATATCTGAGTGTGGTTTTGATTTGTATTTCCCTGATAAGGAGCGACGTTGAACATCTTTTCATGTGCCTGTTGGCCATCCGATGTCTTCTTTAGAGAAGTGTCTATTCATGTTTTCTTCCCATTTCTTGACTGGGTTATTTGTTTTTCGGGTGTGGAGTTTGGTGAGCTCTTTATAGATTTTGGATACTAGCCCTTTGTCCGATATGTCTTTGCAAATATCTTTTCCCATTCCGTTGGTTGCCTTTTAGTTTTGTTGGTTGTTTCCTTTGCTGTGCGGAAGCTTTTTATCTTCATAAGGTCCCAGTAATTCACTTTTGCTTTTAATTCCCTTGCCTTTGGGGATGTGTCGAGTAAGAGATTGCTACGGCTGAGGTCAGAGAGGTCTTTTCCTGCTTTCTCCTCTAAGGTTTTGATGGTTTCCTGTCTCACATTCAGGTCCTTTATCCATTTTGAGTTTATTTTTGTGAATGGTGTGAGAAAGTGGTCTAGTTTCAACCTTCTGCATGTTGCTGTCCAGTTCTCCCAGCACCATTTGTTAAAGAGACTGTCTTTTTTCCATTGGATGTTCTTTCCTGCTTTGTCAAAGATGAGTTGGCCATACGTTTGTGGGTCTAGTTCTGGGGTTTCTATTCTATTCCATTGGTCTATGTGTCTGTTTTTGTGCCAATACCATGCTGTCTTGATGATGACAGCTTTGTAGTAGAGGCTAAAGTCTGGGATTGTGATGCCTCCTGCTTTGGTCTTCTTCTTCAAAATTACTTTGGCTATTCGGGGCCCAAAAAGGTTCCTTTTGATCTCAACGAACTAGATTTATGCATTCTTTAAAATTTTTTTTTTTTTAGCTTATTCAGGATCTTTGTCTCCTAGTCCATAGACTCTGGAAGACTGAAAAGTGATCAAGACAAAATTCTCTTAATAGCACATAAGAGTTCTTGGGAGTCTGAATTTGGGTTCTATAGCTTTTCTTCTCTTGCTTTCACTCTACCTGACTCAGGGTACACATACATGCACAAAAGGTGCTGTTACCACTTGAGTTCAAGTTCAACAGGCATGTATTATGTGTCTAACGAAAGTCAGAAAGTGTGTGAAGAACTTGGGGCAAAAATATGTGCAAAATTTGATTAGTCTAGTGGAGGAATGTGTGTGCTCATTGTAATACTGAGTGGTCGTGTTCAGACAGAGCCACATATATAGTGCCCCTGAAGACGGGCACTTAGCCCAGCCTGGGAGCATGGAGAGATGGTGCATGAACAGATCCTGCATGATGGACAAGAACAAGCTGGTGAAAGGACAGAAGGGCGCTCTGGGCAGAGAGAACAGTGTGGCAGAGGCAGAGAAGAGAAAGTGTTGTACTGGAGACTCCATGTTAAGAGATGGTGTGGTAAGTCCAGAAAGTCAAGGCCAGGCTAGGAATGACCTTGTAGCCAGGTTGCATTGGGGAGGCAGAGCATTGTTTTGAAGGTGGTGGGGAGCCATGGGAGGATTTCCAGCAGGGGAGAACTTAAGGTTCATCACTTGGGTTCTAGTGTCAATTGAAGTTGCCTGAATGAGTGGATCTGAGGTTCCAGGATGAGTCAAGGCTGGAGAAATACCTGGAAATTATCTGAACATAGGTGGATTATGTTTTAAGGGTCACTGAATGCTAGGATGTCCCTACAGCGATTTTGGGAAAATAATTGTTATTTACAAATTTAGGTCTGTTTTGTGTCCCACTTGGCTAACGTATCAAAGGACACATTTGCTTCCTTTCCTGGAATTGTTTTTGAAATCTCTCTGCCTTCCCAGAAACTGAAGAGTACATATCCAACTCTGCCTGAGCCTGTGCTGACATAATATGCAGTGAAGATGATATTTTGCAATTTTCTGATTCATGGGTGATTCATCAAGGTCATCAGAGCTAACAGTTCAGAAAACACATGGGTCAAGGACCTGGAAACGTTCTTGGCACATAGTAGGTATTCAAGAAATATGTATAGTTTTTTAATTTGGAAAGTGACCCTAAGAGTCTAGAATTCACTCTGGAAAGAGCATTATAATTTGGGTTTATAACAGTAAACATACCACCCAGACACTTAACTTTGTCTGGGTGCAAATCTAAAGCCCAGCCATTGAAATTTCTGGATTTTTCATTGCATTGCATTGCTTTCAGAGCACAGAAAGATTTAAACTTTTCCAACTCAGCACTCATGGGTATCGGCCAGATGCTCTTACCTTCTGTGGTTACTGACTGGCCTAAGAGGGAGCAGATTAGAACCAAGGGGTTGGAGGATTTTGTCGTAAGCCCCCCGCCTTATGGAAAAGCCTTGAGAAAATCCAGAGCCCCCTTGACATGATCACATAATAGCTTTCCTGCTCATGGGAAGCAGATGGGGTTAATAGGCTGTAACTTGTTTTCAGCAAAATTCCCAGGCATCTTCCTGTATCATATACTCCCATATGATCTACAACAAAGGAAGGAAATCATTATGAATCCCATGGGAAGATGCCCCCTCTCATTTTTATAAGCCATGCTTACTTGCTTTTTATGTCTCTTTTTAAAAAGCAAATAGAAACCTGCCTCTCAGAGACAGAAATAAAGGAAAAGAGCTTTGTTGGATGGTACTTTGGGGCCACATTTTCCCCTAAAATGTGTGTAATAAGAGAGATCAGAACACTTTTGCTTCATAGAATATCTGACCAATTGTGGTAGTAGAGGGTAAGATCCAGATGGCAGGTACCCTTATGCCTTCCTTTTAGCCAAAAAATGAGTAAACTGAGCTGGGTCTGGGGCAATTAAAGACTACCACTTTGGACAGGAAGCAAAGAGACCTGACCAGCTGGGAGGGCCGTTGCTCAAACAAATATGTGAAGGGATGTTGTTGCTGGGCAAAGAGCTGGAACCTCAAGGAGACAGTAGTGGCTCTGTGCAAACCAGCCCACCACCTAGAGCTATGTGCAAGGCCCTCCCATGGAGAGTGGTCAAGGATATTCTCAGGGGCGCCTGGGTGGTTCAGTCGGTTGAGCATCCAGCTCTTGATTTCAGCACAGGTCATGATCCCAGGGTTGTGGGATCGAGCTCCGCATGGGCTCTGTGCTGAGTGTGGAACCTGCTTAAGATTCCCTCTCTCTCTCTGTCTCTCTGTCTCTGTCTATGTCTCTCTCTGTCTACCCCTCTCCCCTTCTTGTGCTCTTGTGCTCTCTCTCAAAAAGAAAAAAAAAAGGTATTCTCCAAGAGTTGACTAAAGAAGTAATGACATTCCCAATGAATAGTAAGAACGGGGGCTTCTCATCCTTCTATTACTTTAAGCATCTGAGTAACAGGGGGGAAGAAACAGGATCTCTCCAAAATAGAAGTCAACAGGCCTCAACTGTGGCTTCCATCTGGGTACCCAGCTCTATGGAGCTATGTGTCCCTTGTGCGTTGGTGAAGGCTCACTGGACAATGACACGTAGGCTCAGCAGTGTGGAGAGCAGAACACTAGGTTATAAGGTAGAGATGGGGTTGGACAGCTCTAGCCCTGTCCTTGAGGGTGGGGAGGAGGAGGCACCCCAGGATCTTTGTTTTATCTGGAGTCAGCCTTGGATATGCCAACACTGACACTTGAAGGGGCATGATGGGCTGGCAGCCCCAAACATAGGTTATAACAGGCAGGAGGCATCACTGGGCCTGGCCTTTAAACCTGCATTATGGACCTGTGCTGGCCTCGGAGCACAAGGAGTGAGGTTTGCTGGCCTGGTGCACCCCCGGGGCTCAGGCCAAGCTTTTGGAAATCACTTTATTCTGCTTGCCTTTTGCTGTTTGTGTTTTGAAGTCTGGTGAACTTGGATGTCAGGGAAGAGAGTTTATAGAAATACCCAAAGGTTATTGCTCTTGCCCATGTAAGAGCTTGTATCTGATTGTCTCCAAATCCCAGCTGCAAGAGAATTGTGTCAGGGAAGGGAGGGGGTGTGTGCATTGCCCTTTGTGAGTGTCTTCATCACAATAATGAAAACTACAGTAACAAATTTCATCTGTTAGCACAATTTAATCCTGTTTGCTCAGCTAAAATGCGGAGAGTTGCTCTTTGCTTCTTAGCAGCCTCCCACATTGCTGTTCTTGCAGCCTGTGTGCTCGTTAAGAAAGCTTGTTCTGCCTAACCTCTGGGGACAACGAAGGCCCCTGGAATCTGTAGGTCCCCGGAAGAAAGAAGGCTATGGGCTGAATGTCAATGTTTTATGTTTTTATTAAGAAAAAAAAAAAGATTTATTTGTTCCTATTTCTTTCTAAAAAGGATTGAGGTCTGCTTACAGTGAGAACATATGCTGTATATTGTTTTCCCCTTTTGTTTTTCTTTGCTCTTTTGTTATTTATAGTACAGAAATATTTTACTTTTACATTTTTCAAGCATACAATTTCTTTGGTAATATTTTTCTGTTTTTTGAAATCTATAATTTATCTCCTTCTGCAGCTGGGTCAAAAACTCTATTCCAGGGGGGTGGCAGAGTATGGTTATGCACCAAGTCTGGTTTTCTTTTTTTTTATATATTTATTTATTTATTTTTGACAGAGAGTGAGGGAGAGAATGAGTGGGGGAGGGGCAGAAAGAGAGGGAGACACAGAATCCAGAGCAGGCTCCAGGCTCTGAGCTGTCAGCACAGAGCCTGATGCTGAGCTCAAACTCATGAACCTCGAGATCATGACCTGAGCTGAAGTCAGACGCTCAACCAACTGAACCACCCAGGCGCCCTGAGCCAAGTCTGTGTTTGTAAGTAAAATTTGATTGGGACACAGCCATACTCACGTGTTTATTGTTGTCCGTGGCTGCTTTTGTGCTACAGTGGCGGATGTGAGTAGTTGTGATAGACCGTAGGCCCCGCAATGCCAAAAATATACTGTCTAGCCCTGTAGAGGCAAAGTTTGCTGACCCCTACTCTAGTTCACAATCTAATATAATTTTAACACGTTATCTTGTCTCATTGAATTTATCCTTATTGACACGGTGTGGTGGCCAGACTTATATTGGTTCTTCTCTATACTGATGTTTCCCCACTTCCCCTGAGCGTCCAGTCTCACTGGTATCTATCCAACCTGCAAAGGCCGCTCTCTTTCCTCTCTGTCCCAGACGGGTTTCTCAGCCCTGTTCCTTCCCATCCTCCAACACGGCACACATGTCAGTATGTAAGCCTTGGCTAAAAGTTTCAGGTGAAAATGAGGAAACATGTTTATATTGAGGACTAATCACCTAACTCCGAAAATCCCTCTGGCAAACCCTCCTGCCCCCACTGGAAATCCCTCCTGGATCATCTTGCTCTTCAGGACTTTACCATATCATTTGGCCCATCTCTTCCTCAATACCCCCTTGTATCCGGATCCCCCTCATTTTATCATGGAGAACAATCACGCTCTCCACTCCTATCTTACTAGTATGCCTGCACATCCTCTAACGCTGGTATGCACCAGTTATTGGAAAATAACTAGAATATGAAAGAGAGCATTTTGTGTGTATGTGTGAGATTCAGGAGGAACCTGGGCCTCCCTAGGCTTTAGGCTCCTACAAGGAGGAATACCAGTTAGTGGAATACTTGTGGCCTCTCTCTATGCCTCAGTCATTTTCCCCTAGGGATGAAGGATGTCTACCATTATTGATATGTTTGGGATAAGGACTGAGGATGTTGCCCCTTCCTCAGTCCCTCCCTCCTGAGACACAGCTGCCTAGAGGTCCATACCCCGGTCTTGCAGCTCAGTGGGATAAGCTCAGCTCAAGGGAGTGGGGCATCTGGTACATGGGGTAGGATTACTGAAAAAGAGTGGAATTGATGAAGGGCACCTGGGTTGCTCAGCTGGTTAAGCATCCGACTCTTGGTTTTAGCTCAGGTCATGATCTCACAGTTCTTGAGATCGAGCCCCATGTTGGGCCCTGTGCTGGCAATGCAGAGCCTGCTTGGCATTCTCTCTCCCTCTCTGGGCCCCTCCCCACTTGTGCTCTCTCTCTCTCTCTCTGTCTCTCAAAATAAATTAATTAATTAACTTTTTAAAAAAGAGTGGAATTGATAAGCAGGGTAATTCCTGCAGATGGAAGCTTTTGGAGAGTCAGGCCGTGTATCTTAAGGTGGGTTTTCCCATTAAGAGACACTGAAATAAGGATTTGAGTGTAAGCAGTTTACCTGCACCAGTAGGGAGTGGGAAGGAGATGTGGCCCATTAAAGATGTATTATAAAGCCAGCTACCACTGTGGGTGATTAGAGTAATCCCACAGTAAGCTGTAGGAAATGGTATGGAATTTACACCTCAGAGTTATCCTATTGTAGAGGATGAGGGAGCTGAGGCATCTATACTCCCAGCAGTCATTGATTGAGGACCGCTCCCTGGGGATGACTTTCTGGCCTGCCCCACATCATAAAGCAGCCTTCTTCAGCTTTTAGGAAAAACCCTCAGGCAAAGAAATGCAGATACTGACAGTTGGAAGTTCTTCAGGGGCTCCCTGAAGCTGTAAGGCCAGAGGGAGGTGGGAGGGACCAGAATACTCTATGTCACTACCAGAGACTCTGATGTTGAAGGGTGGATTTGGCATCTCATCTCCTTAGTTGTGCTTTATCTTTATTGTGCAACTCAAGGATTGAGGGAATCAAATTTCGGGCTTTGGCAGAATTTGTTTACTGATCATCTAATCTTATGACTATTAGATGTGGCTAGTTTTCAGAGGTCACAGGTCCCGGCCCATCTCCCAAGGGTCCCCTACAGCTGCCTGTCTGTAGGTCCTCTGTAGATAGGGCTACCTGCCTGCCAGACTGCAGCTGTCTCCTCAAGACAAGGGCTGTATTCCCATGACTAGCAGCCGCACTTCCAGCAGCACCAATCATCCCATGTCCACGTGAAGTGGCATTTCTACTCCTTCCTATCCTGGAGTCTTCCAGGAGAGAAGCGAGGGCTGAGAAGAGCTGAAAAACGGAGCAACTAATTGATGTGATCCGTGCTCCAAAAATCCTTTGGAGAAACCGATAGTGTTCATTCCATCAAGATTAGTCAGTTGTACTTGGTAATGGAAGGGCATAGAGGGCCAGAAGGAGGAAAGGGAGAGTCAGAGAAAAGCTGCCACAGGAGCATGGATGCTGTAAAAACAGCTTTGATCAGAGATGAGAAAAAGAGAAGCTGAAGGCAAGATAAGGAAAGCAAGGAAATCACAACATAACCATGGACCAAACAGCAAGAACAACAAAAAAAGTAAAGAACTCTCCTGGTCAAAAGAGCAGAACTAGTAGACAGAATGAGAAGGAGGAAAAGTATCGAGGGGAGAAAGGAAAAGGAATTACATTGAACAAGGTGTATTGTCCTACATCATATAGGATCAAACCATCCTGCCATGTGGATTCAAAAAAAGATCTGTGAGAAGCAAAGAATAGTTCAAGAACTGGTCCAATGAGGACTCTCCTAGTTCCAAGTAACAACAGAAGACTACTGGAAATGTTTAAATGTTTGCTACTCAGAGAGTGGTCCACAGATCAGCATCAGCATCCCCTGGGAGCTCATTAGGAATATAGAATCTCAGGCCCCACCCTAGACCTACCAAATCAGAATCTGCATACAATCCCTAGCTGATTTGTGAGCACAGTGAAATTTGAGGCCTGCTGGGTTAAATCAAAATATTAAGAGATGTCTCATGGACTCTGAGGACAAGGATCTAGCAAGACCTTGAGAACAAACTGGAACCAGCAACTTGAATACTATCAAGATATTCCATCTATCTCTTGCTTCTCCTTCTGAACAATAAAGTCCAATCATAAAAGTGAAGATCAAACTCTTGGGAATCAAATCTTCCAATTGTCAGTTTTCTCTACTTTTAAAATGATCATTGTGGATAAAATCAAAGCAGAATCCACAGAGAACAGAATTTGAACACTTGGTTACACAGTGAGGAGAAGGTTGAATTTCTATTAGAACTAAATGGAGACATCTGTTTTGTTTAAATTAAGGATCTGTAAGTATCAGCCAGGGACCAAGTTGACAGCCATTTCTATAATAAAGCAATAAATCATGGGGATGGTTAAGGAAGCAAGGAACCCCACATTCTCACTTTGTTCAACCAATTAAGCAATAAGCCATCTGGGTCCTTTTGTTAATTACTGTCAAACACAACTCACACAATTGAATTCTGCCTTTTATTTAATTATATTAATTTATTCCAGCAACTTCAAACACAATGCCAATAATTAAGTTCATTTAAAAAAATAGAGGTCTTGTTTAATTTTTATTTTGCAACTATTAATACCATTTACAAGGTTGACATCTGAGAATGTTTAGCTCCATCTCAGTCTCAGGATGTTAGGGGAATTTGCTTTAAATATAATCATGTCTGAAGGAAGAAGACAGTGTCCAAAATCTCTTCTCTCAATGGGATGATGAATCTATCCAGATCAGCACTATCCAAATAAAACTGTTTGCAGTGATAGAATGTTCTATATCTGTGCTCTCCAATACAGTAGCCACTAGGCACAGGAAGCTATTGAGCACTAGAGATGTGACCAATACAACTGAGGAACTGAGTTTTAATTTTTTTTTTTTTAATTCTAATGAACTTACATTTAAACAGCCACGTGCAGCTAATGGCTACCGTAGACAGCACAGGTCTGGAGCGTATTCTAAGGAGGGAGAAGTGCAGCAGGCCATTGACTTAAGCTGGTAGAAAAAAATATGTTAATTATGATAGGCCTTGTTTAGAAACCCTCACTTCCTACCTACTTTTTCTTATTTGAAATGCACTGAGTTCTGAGACAGCCCAGAGGAGATCAGTATCTTCAAAGGGAGGTTTCCTAGCTGACCATGTGAAGAGTAAACTCCACCTGGAGGAGAAATGGGCATAAATGGTGTCTTCTTAACAGCAGAACCAACCCCACTCCACAGCTCTTTATGGACAAACTAGGTAGGCCAGGTCACAGCCAGGAGAGCCTTTCAGCTCTTGCTAGCACTGGCTCTGCTCTAGCAGAGGCACGCTCTTCCCACAGTTGTGGACATTCAACCTGCAGGCACATTTGGGGGACTGAGGCTCAGAGATGGCCACATCAGCCCTAACGAACATTAACTCCCAACTCTGGTTCCTCTCATGTGAATTTGGGCTCAGATGCTGGCATTCCCTACTGTGGAGGTTTGCCTCTTTGCAGAGGTTGCTATTTGTGATCCAGTCCATGCAAACCCTGTAACAGGGCATCAGGAGAGCTTCTCCACTGTATACACCTTGTTATTGGGAATGCTTAGTCTGATCTGACCCAACGCCAATGACTAATGAGAAATACATTGCATGAGATTCTGGTTGGGGTTAACCAAGCTAGAGAAGGGCTAGGGCAGGGTGAATGGAGGTAGAAAGTCAGGAGGAAATTCTCATTTACATGAAAACATCCTATTCCAGGTGTGCTGACTCTTTCCAGCTGCCAGGCTGAGCTGGAGAATTGGGTCAAAGCTTTTCCATCTTCTCTTCAACCCCGTTCTTTGCTCAGTGGCTTCCCTTCCTTCTTCTGAGCTATGGCTCAACCAGTGAACATGGAATTTGTCCTAATGAACTTAATCCAAAGTTTTGGGGATGTCAGGCCTTTACACCCTTCTCACACTTTAACTTTCATGGTTGGCTACACAGATAGTTCAAGGTAAGGCCATTTGCAAAAATATTATCAACCGGATGTATGTATCCTGGAGGTGTTGCCCAAGACGGTCCATGCCTCTCCTTTGTCAGAGATAAAAGCAATTCTCAAGTGCACGATGGAAAACAAAATAAAACAAACAACAATCTTCTGTACTACATAATGACCATCATCCAGTGATAAAGACAATGAGACAATGAATCCTTTTTTTTTTTTTTTTTTTCTAAAACAGCCAACAGTCAATGCAATAAGGGGCGAGAAGGAAAGACTTTCTATACTCATTCATGGAGTTTTCTTCTCTACTATCACCAGGAGCGCAAACACAAAAGGGTCAGCTTCATGAAATATATATGCTCTTTTAGTTCCCTTGGGGATGAACTGAAATGGCTAAACTTCTCTTTTCCCTTTGACACAGGCATTCATCGTTCATCCACAGTGTAGACGTTGTCAAATCGCCACAGCTGGCTGGCTTTTCCATCACACTGGCGCAGGTACAAATCTTTGCTGTTTTCCTGCACCACAGCTTCCATGCATTTCCCAGAAAGAATGTGAACAATCATTCCATTCTGAAAAAACAGAAAAGACGAGGGAAAAAAGTCATTTCCCTGTAATCACTAGGCAAAGAAGGATATTTCTAAGATTTGTGTTAATCATTACGAGAATTACAGAGGTGGTGTGAACTCGCCTAGTAAAGAACTGCATTATGTTGGTTAGTGTAAAAATAATTTAGGTAAATATATATAATATAAATATATTATGAATATAAATATCATTTGAAACCTTGAGATCATTAATTCAATTACTTTATTGAGATTGTATAATTGTGCCATTTCTTAGTTCTGTTTAGTAACATGCCAGTGTATAGAGCATGTTCAGTCTTTATACCATATTGGTGAAATTCATTGTTATCACTGTGCTTGTACATTTCTGCTTTCAAAATGATTTAGTTTGATCTCTGCCCACTGTGACTCCTGCAATTTAGTACTGTTGCCACCACGTCGCAGTAGAGAGTAAAAGCTCAAGGATACACTGAGGGCCCAAGGCAGCCATGTTTCAAAGACTATAGCTGCCTCCTGCTCAAAGTCCACCAGACTTAATACTGAATCTAGCCATCCCTTCTTCAACAAAAAATTGATTTCTTTATGAAAAGTTAAACATTTTAACCAACAATGCCGAAAATGTCCATTTGTGTATGTACTTTTGAGATAGAATTCACATACCATAATATTTACTCCTTTAAAGTATACAACTTGATGGTTTTTAGTATATTCACAGAGTATATGCAACCATCACTGTAAAAAGAAACCCACTATCATTAGCAATCACTTCCTGTCCCTCCCTTCCAGCCACTGGAAATCACTAATTTGCTTTCTATATTTATGAATTTGTTTATTCTGGACATTTCCTAGAAAGGTAGTCATATAATAGACAGCCTTTTGTGATTGACTTCTTTCACTTTGTATGATATCTTCAAGGGTCATCCATGTTGTAGCATACATGTTACCTAATTTTTTTTCTTTGTATTGTAGTAAAAATAGATAAGATAAAACTTACCATTGTAACTGTTTTTTTTTTAATTTTTTTTTTTAACATTTATTTATTTTTGAGACAGAGAGAGACAGAGCATGAATGGGGGAGGGGCAGAGAGAGAGGGAGACACAGAATCCAAAACAGGCTCCAGGCTCTGAGCTGTCAGCACAGAGCCCGATGCGGGGCTTGAACTCACAGACTGTGAGATCATGACCTGAGCTGAAGTCGGACGCTTAACCGACTGAGCCACCCAGGCGCCCCCATTGTAACCATTTTAAAGGGTAAAGTTCAGTAGTATTAAGTATATTCACATTGTTGTGAAACATATATTCAGGACTTTTTCATCTTTCAAAACTGAAAGTCTATTATTTATTAACCAACTCTCCTCTCCCCCCATTCCCTGGTCAACACTATTTACTTTCTGTTTCTATGAATTTGACTATTTTAGATACCTTATTTAGGTGGAATCTTACAGAATTTGTCCTTTTGTGACACATTTATTTCACTTAGTGTGATGTCCTCAAGGTTCATCCATGTTGTAGCATGTGATCCTTTTAAGGCTGAATAATATTCCATTATACACACACACACACACACACACATACATACATACACACACATACATATACATACATACATACCACATTTTGTTTATCTATTCACCCATCGCTGAATGTTTGGGTTGCTTCTACCTCTTGGCTATTGTAAATAGTGCTACTATGAACAGTAGCTGAATGATAATACTTTTTTAATGTTTATTTATTCTTAGAGAGAGAGAGAGCACGAGCGGGGTAGGGGCAGAGAGAGAAGGAGACAGAGGACCCAAAGCAGACTCTGCACTGACAGCACAGACCCTGATGTGGGGCTTTAACTCATGAGCCATGAGATCATGACCTGAGCAGAAATCGGATGCTTAGCCGACTGAGCCACCCATGTGCCCCATAATACTTTTTTAAAGTCTTAGGTTTTAATGCCTGAAATATATTGGGTATATCTTACTCACTAATCTTGTTCTTATTATTTTAACATGCTGTTTCTAAGATGTATCTTATCCACAGGACTTGGTTAGAATGATCCAAGACGTCTTTGAGCATGTATGGGCCCTAAGTCTTCGGTTCACTTGTCACCAAGTAGAGAAGGAAGGGCCTTTCTGTTGCTCCTAAACCACACCACTGAGGTAGTTGGCTGCTACTGTAACATGCTCCCTGGTCTTACTGGTGACCTGAGCTAATAAACTTCAAAAAGGGACCGTCTCTTCTCTCTGCCACGATCATGGTCAGAGCTTTACAGAGACATGGCAAATGAGTACACTTTAAGATGCTTGTGGTCCAACTTTGCTACAATGTTGGCTTTACTTCCTCCTGAGGTCTTAATGCCAGGTCACTAAGTTCAACAATAGGGGCTCTGGCCTGTATGGTACTATCTGACCCCTTAGAAGACCCTGGGCCACAGTCCCAGCTAGAGGCACTGTTGAGCCCTTCCTGGACAGATTACTTACCTCTTGGAAGTCCCAGTGCTGTTGATGGATAGCAGGCCCTTCCTCGGTGCAGTTCTGAAGAGTCACCTGCTCTTGCCTGATGTCAAGACACAGGTGCTGTGGGCTGCCAAAGTGTATCTCCTTCCTGCCGGTGTGCTTCAGGTGCTGGGACAGAGGGGATGTTTGTTAGCACAGCTAGGAGACCTTCTCCAAAGCTGGAGATGAAAGAAGGGGAGTTCACAATGGGGCTGACGTCAAGTGGCAATCTTTAGATTCTCTTAGGGTCAGCCAACATCGTATCTCATAGCCGAATCCACACGTGCAATGCCAGACTGGACCAAGCCTCTGAAATCTGCACGTGCCAGCTGCTGTCGCATTCATATTTCTACACTGTGGCATGTTTCTCCATTAGTCTCTCTTACTGCATCATGGTGAGGCCATAAAAGAGTGCCGTGTGTTGTGTGAGTGCACTACCGCAAGAGCACATGAGGAGCACTTCTGAGGCCCAAGAGATCTCTTTCTGGAGAGAGCTGACCTGGCCTGTCACCTGGCCCAAAACAAATTGTCTGTTGCATCTGATGACTCTCACTCATGGTCATTTTTTTCCTCCAGTGTTTTATACGATTCGATTGTGCATATCTTTGCAGAGGGGCTCTCACTGTAGGAAGCCTGTGTGCCCTGGCCGGAGAGCACGCTCTGACAAAACCAATTTCTGTTTATTCCTGCCAAGTGCAACCTGAGTGGATCTTATATTAATTTTGCGGTTGGGAAGCAGTGTTGCCCTCAGTGATCTGTGCATTCACATGGGGCCTCGCGCTTAGAAGGGGTTAGTGTTCTTGGTTTAATGTATTTGGTTTAATGCTCTCCTGTTACTATCTTGAAATCCTTTTTGTTTTTGTTTTTGGTTTTGTTTTGTTTTGTTTTGTTTTTTGAGATAAGGCACAAGTGAAAGAAGGGCAGAGAGAGAGGAAAAAGAGAGAGAGAGAAGGGCAGGGCTCACCTGATGTGGGGCTCAAACCCACGAACTGTGAAATCATAACCTGAGCCAAAGTTAGATGCTTAACCAATTGAGCCACCCAGGCGCCCTATCTTGAAATTCTTTTTTTTTCTTTTTTTTAACATTTACTATATTTGAGAGAGAGTGTGAGCAAGGGAGGGGCAGAGAGAGAGACGACACAGAATCCGAGGCAGGCTCCAGGCTCTGAGCTGTCAGCACAGAGCCCCACGTGGGCCTCCGACTCATGAACTGTGAGATCATGACCTGAGCCAAAGTCAGATGCTTAACCGACTGAGCCACCCAGGTGCCCCAAGATGTTACACAGTTTTGAAATTCTTAATAATTGTTGAACTGTGGGCTCCACATTTTCACTTTGCGCTGGGCCCCAAAATTAGATAGCCATTCCCGCTTGAGGATTCTCACACCACACAATTCATATAAATTTGAATCCTACACCCATATTAGATGCAGACTTGTGGTTAAAAAAATTTTTAAGAGTGATTTTATCCTATACAAAGACCCTGTGGAGACAGACAAGCTTCCTTGTCATCTTCCTGTGGCAGTGGGTGGATTTTTCTAGTCAAACTTTTCACAGGTAAGTTACTCTTTGAAGGTCAAAGCTGGCTTTCTATGGCATCTCATTTCCAACTTCTCATCTGTCAAAGGCTGCAAGTAGGCTCTCACTGACTACTGCATGTAGCTAATGGCTCATGTATCCTGAGGCAGGATAGCTTGGCCAATGCCCTGTGGCTCTATTTTCAGATGCCTCTTGATTTGTGGCCCCTGGAGATTTCCCTTTGTTACAAATTCACTTACTTATGTGTTTCTTCTTAATTTTTTATCTGGCATATCTAGGTGCTTTTAGGAAAAGGGCTTTCAGCTTATCCAGCTCACAATTTTGCTAGATATAGAGGTCCTTGCTAGTCCCCTCCTCCCCACCAAGAATCAGAAAACCCACAAAAGCGAACATTCTGTTCGCATGCCTGAGACTGCATTATTCCCGGTTGCAGAGGAGGAAACCAAGACTTGGAGGGTTTAAGAAGCCTCTGATGTCACACAGCCAGAAAGTGGTGAGCTCTTGCCACCATATTACACTGCTTCCTCACTTAGCAATTTATATCTGTATCCTTCTCCCCTGTGCCAGGTGTGAATGCCTTTTGCTGTGTTCCGGAACACTGGTAAAGGGCAAAGCGGAAAGAGGCCACATGGGTCCTAAGAACCTGCTTCCCCATGTGCCCTCCAGATGCAGGCCTCCCTGCCCCCAGCCCAGCCCCCTCCGCACCCCCCACCTCCAGGATCCCAGAACCTGCTTTGCCAAGCCTGGCCTCACCGGTCCTCCCTCCAAGACATGTTCTGGCATTTGCCTCCAGGCTCTCGGGGCCTCATCTGACTCATTTGATCAATATCTCTAGCAACTCGTACTTTGTTGCTTATTTTTAACACAGGCCTTTGGGATATGACACCTTAATGCAAAGGCCCCTGTCACAGGCTAAAAGAGATTTGGGGGCGGGCTAGGCCTTTCTAGGTTCACCCAAGTTGTGAAAAGAAGTGGACCCACCGACCCTCAGCCAGCATCTCTGAGCCTTCCCACCACCTCGGGGAGTTATTCTGTGATGGCAAATTTGAAGAGAAGCTTAGCCTAAGATACAAAGAGATCTTCCTGATAAACAAGGGGTCTTCATGGATGCTGGAATGACCCTGCTGCATCGAGAGCCTTTCTCTGACTCAATTACCTTCTTCTCTTCTCAGACACTTGAGGGCGTAAAATATACCAACCCCTGGGGTGCTGCAGGAGGAAATATGGTTCTATCCTTTCACTCATTCCTTTAGCTTCTGGGAATTATGAACTAGGGATTTTAGAGCGCCAGGGACCATAGGGGGCTTCATGGGAATCTATTCACCCTGGAAATTGTTAAAATTTTGTGCAGCTGTGCTTATATGTGGTTTGTTTTTTTTTTTCTGGGAAAGGGTCCTTAGAATTTATTACCTTCTTAAATGAACGATGTGACCTGTAATAAAGAGTCTAACTCCTTGTCTAATGTCTGGTCTCTTAGCATTCAAGCTCCACTCCTTCACCTTATATCCTTGCTCTACTTCTGGGCAAGCTCTTAAGAGAGCCCCGTGCTTTCTTCTTTGGTGCTGGTGGGAAGTTCAATCCAGGTAAGCCCAGCCAGAGCTTGGGAACCCTCACCTGACCAACCGCCCCCCAACCACATAAGAGCCAAAGTCAGCCGCCCCTTCTTGCTGTCTTGCTGTCTTGCTTGTCTTGCTCGCTTGGGAGCCTGTCCTGCTCCACTAGGAAGTCTCATTAGGTGAATAATGATGCTTTCCATTCTCTGTTGTTGCATGTGGGGAGTCATCAGTTTCAATATCTGAACCAAATTTGGGGTCAGGGGTTGATCTTGCCCCCACAAGGCAACCACTAGATACAACCTAAAAAGATGAGGAAGCACAGGGAGGGATGGAGGGCCCTACTAGGCCTTCCTAGGCCTACACTTTAACCAGGTGCCACCTGGATTTCTTGATGTCAGTTTCAAATAGTCTGTCCTGTGGTGAACCATCTATATCCAAGAACAGGAACCTTGGCTCAAGGAAGGGCCTCCCCCTGTGGGCAGGGTGCCTGTCAGGCATGTTCAGCATCTCTCTTCGGCTGCCCTTTGGGCCATTAGCTTTTTCTGTCACCAGGGCAGCCCTATCCATCTTGGGTACTGACAGGTCTGGCCACACTGCAGAGTGGGGCCTCGGGGAAAGTCGTGCAGTTTGTCTTCATTGCTGCATCTCGGTCCTTCCCCAGCAGTCATCAGAGCCCTTTCTCCTGGGGAGAGGCCCCATCAGCCCTGGCATCCCAGTACAGCTTATGTGCTGTTCCCCAGGGGTATTTGTGCTCTCCGCTTTCCATCTGACTGTGGAATGAAAGACTTTCTCCTTGTGGAAGGAATCCCATGGACCAAATTGCTCTGTGCCTGGGAAATCTTCTAAATGACGCCAGTGCTCTGCAGCTTGGAGCCAGGGACCCCATCTGTGTGGAAGCCCTACTCTAGCAAGTGCAGCAGATGGTTGGCCAAGGCCACGAGGCCTATCTGCTCCAAATCCAGCCCTCCTTCTCTGCTTCACACACACACACACACACACACACACATATACACATGCGTGCATATGCAGAGACACCCACACAGACAGACAGATATATGCACAGAGACACAGACAGCAGACATGCACACACCAGGCCTCTGTTGTGCAGTAAAGATCCCCCTCTGTGAACTCTGGCTCCCATAGAGCCCCGTTAAATCCTGGAAAGCCACAACACATCTGCGTGGGAGGACTCGGAATCAGAGGACTGAGACAAGACTGTAACCACAAGTTGTGGGTTGGAGGCACCACTGTAAGTGGGGAACACACTCTGGGGTCCCCTTCCCTCCTCAGTGCTTCTGTGCCTACAGCGCCCACTTGGATGACCCATATTACCCCATCTCTGGTTCTAGCTGGCTGAGGATCTCTGGCTGGTCCAGATGTTTCAAGTGGTGCCCTGATAGAAATGTGTGTCAATTTCTTTGACCTCTGATTAGAGATTTTTAATTTAAATAGGGAGGTTTTCCACAAACTCCGGATTTCCAATGTCTTTTAAATTTGGGGGCTAATCTCATAATACTGGACCCACTTACAAAAGAGAAAACATGTGTTGAGGCTGGGGGACGGGCATAGCTGTCCTTTCTGATGGGCACGTGCTCCTCAGGCATAGCAGCCTCCACCCAGCTCACTGTGCTCATCCCTGCCTGACCCTGGGGATATATGAGTTTGCAACCCCTGGGTCAGTCACTCTCTGAGCCTCAGTTTCCTCATCTGTTAGATGAAAGCATTGGCTAGATAGTCTCTATTTGCTTCAGGCTCAGATGCTTGTATTCTCTGATGATGGCCCATGTCTGTGATTGTGCCTGGGGGCGGCGTGGGCAGAGCTGGGATGCGTCATTGTGGTGGGGGACATGGCACCACTGAAAGGAGGTGCCCCAAAGGGAAGTGAGGAGCATCCCAGGAAAAACCATTCTTAGGTCTTGCCCGGATGTTACCCTGAGAACTCTGACTACCCACCTGTTGCTGCCGGCTGTCACTGCAAGGAGCTAGCATCATGGTGCAGCCCAGGATGTCCCCTTCTTCCTGGCAGTCAACACAGAAGCCAAGTCCGGTGTTGTGGAGCTGAAAGTGGACATCCATACGGAAGTGAACCCCGCCCTCCACTGTTAAGACACCCTCCATCAGGCGCTAGTCCTCCTCTCCTCCTTCCCTGCAGTGTAGCTCACGGTTCCAGGTTCAGGCCACAGAAATAAGCAAGGTCAAGCTAAAGCCTCTAATCCCAATGGACAGGAGGCAGGCCACATCTGTCATGATGAAAGGACCTGAAACAGGTTTTGGGGCAACCCAGTCATCTCCCTCAGGGTAGGCATGGAAGCCTCCGAGGCTCCCCTGACCTCGGGACTGTGTGGCCAGGGTCATGGACAAACATCTGAGTATCCAGTTTCTGTATTGGGAGGCTGCCCATCCCCTCCCCTTCCTCCTCATCTTCCCGGGGGCATGCCTTGCCTTTCCAGAGAACCTGGGCCTGCACTCAGATGGGTAAAGCTCAGGGTAGATGTTGGCCAGAAACCAGTGGAACGTCCGACAACCCAGTCTCCTTTGCAGCTGCAGGCGTTCTGTGCAGTCTGGCTTCTCAGCCTGATGGAGGAGAAAGACACGGGCACTGAGATGGGGGAAGGCCGACTGTTCACCACAATTCACACGTGGGGGAGGGACAGAGGTAGCTGGGAAGAAGCTGAAGGATTGGGACAGAGTGAGGGGACCAAGGCCACGGTTCCCTAGGGCCGTAGCCAGGCGGGGAAAGTCATGTGTTAGGGGAAGAAGTTTAGAAGGGACAGAGTAGGATGGTCCTCCCTACAGAGAGCTGTGGAACCAGCAGTGTGGTTGTGAGAGCACTCCCTCCCCAATCCTTCACATCTTCAGTCTACAAAGACGATTATACCTGTGCTTTAAGGACTTTTTGTGGAAGCTGGCAAAATGGCGGGGCTTTGCACCTAGGCTGGTGTGCTGCAGCACCATAATGAGCCATATGGAGGCAGGAACTGACCCAAAGGCAACTGAGATGAAATAAGCTAGGAAATTGTGGGGTGGGATGGGGGCAAGACAAGTTTACTTTTCTTCCCCTCCTAGTGCCCAATTTCCTCCATTACCATTAATAAATCATTCCTTTGGGCTACTCTATCCCCTTTCCTTGAGATTCTCCTTTATAATACAATTGTCCTGGGATGGATATCGGGTAAGTCCTTAACACTCGAGTATAAATTTATACATTTGGCTATATTGATAAGATACAAGGAAACCTACCTATACATTTAGTATTAAATCCTGGATACCTTGAGGGAAGACAGGGGTGCTAAGGAGGGGTAGGAAGGACCAAAAATAAAAACAAAAAAGAGAGATCATATTTCCTGGGGTAAGGAGAGGAAGGGAGAGGGGGCTGGAACAAGAAGTCCATGTCAGAGTTCCAGTTTGATGGCCTTTAGTCTGGCAATTAAACACTGGGCTAACAGGCTGAATGAAGTGATTCCGCTTTTTTCCATCTTTTACTCCTCAGATATAAATGGTGTGGATCTGCCATACTGACATGCTCTCGGTATGCTTCCCAGACTATGATCCCCTGAGCACCTGGCTCAGAAATGCCCACGGAACTTGTTAAAAATGCAGGTTCCTAGGCCCTATACCAGAGACTATGATTCAGTAGGTTGGGCCAGCAACCCTGGAATCTGCATTTTGACCGTTTCTCCTGCTGAGTTTTATCCACAGAAAGTTTGGGATCAACTTCTCTAAGGCAGGGATGTCTTGTTTATTCAGCACACCTGCCTACCATTAAACCAAAGAGATCTATTACTCTTTACTCTAAGGAAATTAGTGTAAGTTTTTTATGGTTTCTTGGCTTTCTTAGTGTTCGTTTGAGACCTCACCAGTCATTCTGCAGGGCTGGACTTTGCTACCAAAGCAGGAACATTCCTTCATGAATTTTCCATCACCTTCACCTTTCTCAGTGGTCAAACAAAGTGGCAAATCTCTCCAGCCTTTTGTTTGATCTCAAATGAGGGGCATGTGCTGACAATGAACTTTCCCTTCTGTACAACCAAACTTGACAGGGGAAAAACAAGAGAATGTTAACTCCTCCAACAGTGAAACCCTGACCTTGTCTTTTGGGTGCCTATAATTTCTGTATCTCAAAATCCATGTGAGGGTTTGGATAGAAGGATAGAAATTGTAGAGCAAAATTAATTTTTAGCTACTTAAATTTAAACTAAGAGCATAAAGTTAACGTCTCCAACCTTCAGGGAGGCAGTGATATTATTAAAATCTTAACATCGATGTCAGCCATAGGACATTTCCAAAACATGAATTAAGAGGAATGTACCAAAAAAAAAAAAAAAAAAAAAAAGCCAGAAAAACAAATGTCTTCTCATTTACCAGTAGGAGGTGCCATTGTCCTTGTGAAAGTCATCAGATGACCAGATGACGGGGAGATTTGTGGATCAGAGAATGGAGCACACCCAGCAGTGTGGGCAGGCTGGTGAGAGGCTTATGGGAGTTGTCCCAAGACCTTTGTGGGTCACGGAAATCTTATCTTCGGAGCCCCCACTCCCAGCCTAGGAAACAGTAATGGGAACCCACGTCTCATGCTGAATAGTATTTATGTGCCAGTTCCACGAGAATTGGGCTACGTGGCAGTTGAAGATGTGCTGTTTGTGGACATTAATGAAATGTTTAAAATTTTAAAATTTTTGTGGCTTGTTTTGGATCTTTTATGTTTATATTTATATTTATATTTGTTTCATGTCTTGGATGATTCCACAGTTTGAGTGCTTTGCTCAGGAGGAAAGGGCGCTCTGAGACCCGTCACTGCTTATTCCCTGCCCAGTCTGCCCTCTGGCCCCACGATAAAGGATCGCAGCCCATAGATGTCCCACAGACCTCAGGGGGCTCCAGGCCAAGACCAGCTGTGACGCTGTGTGGAGATGCTTGGGACAGACAGGCAGCTCTGCCAGGGGGCCACTTGAGAGGGGCAACTTAAGGGAAGCACAAGCCAGAAGCTTTTGTTTTCCCCTCCAGGTTGGACAGAGAGGCACTCCTTGGCCCAGCCTCCTGCTGGCGGCCCGTGCCGGGCCCAGAGGCCCCTGCCAGGATCTCTCCTTACCTGGCTCAAGGAGA
Source organism: Panthera onca (assembly GCF_046562875.1). Taxonomy (NCBI): domain Eukaryota; kingdom Metazoa; phylum Chordata; class Mammalia; order Carnivora; family Felidae; genus Panthera; species Panthera onca. The sequence continues at coordinate 133,474,181 of NC_138347.1, read as the reverse complement.
AGGCCTCTGGGCTGTGCCTGTAGAAGGTTTCTTTGAATGAGCCCAGCCAGGTCTCGGCGATGCGAACCTTGTTCCGCAGAGTGGCCTCCTGATCACGGGGGGACTGGGCTTCCTGATTTTGATAGATGTGCCCCACCCGAGAACAGGGAAGGATTTCAACAGAGCCACCACAGAGCCAGGCCTGCCATAAAAGGAGAAAATAAATATCTGAACACAACTCCAAGGACATGGAGTTAGGGATCCTGACAGGGGCTGGAAAAATGCACAGGAAATCACGAACACAAAATGGTGAAGAGAACGATAGTCCGAGGGGTGCCTCAGAGTTTCCAGATCTGGGAGTTCCGGGCAGGCGAGTGACAGTGCGGGAAGAATGGGTGCGGTTGTCCCGGGACAGAACCAGTGGAGTAAGGGAGCCGCATCCATGCAATACCGGAACGGGCCCTTTCCCAAAAGCACATGGACACGTTTGGCACCTTTAGAGATATAGCTGTGTGGATTAGCACCCCTGTTCCCCAAAGCTGCTTCCTCAGGGAAAAAGGGGTCCCTGGTGGTCAGAGAGTTCTCCAGTAAAATTCATTTGAAAGGAAGCCTTTCGTTTCATCCTGGGGATCAAGAGGAAAGCGAAAACATTTCTAGCAGAAGGCAACATGTGGACTGAAACACACCAAAAACAGAGTTCCCAAACTCTGGGCCATGGTACCCCTGGGGGTGCCCCATCAACCTCAAAGGGCCGTGCAGGATATTTTAAATGTTTGAGAAAAACACGGTGACATCTATTGGGTGTTCTGCAAACTACAAGCTTGAGATAATTCATGATTTCCACATTAGATGGCTGTATTTTCGATAATGTACACCTTTACGGGGTTGGGTTTTCAGTGGTTGCTGTGATGAAAAAGCCAGTCTCGTGTTCAAATCGACATGGAACGGGAAATGAAGGTGATGGTGTCTGGTCTGATTCCAAGGCTTGAGAAGTTGTGCAGTGCCCAACACTAAATTTAGGCACTAAATTTTTAGCGCAAATACTTATTTTTTGGAACTATAGTAGTTCCCCCTTATCCATGGGGGACATGTTTCAAGACCCCCGGCAGATGCCGGAAATCACGGATAGTTCTGGACCCTATATACACTATGTTTTTTCTTATACCATACATACATACATACCCGTGATAAAGTTTAATAAATAAATGAAGCACAGTAAGAGATTAACAATAACTAATAATACAATAGAACAATATCATGATATACTGTAATAAAAGTTATGTGAATGTGGTTTCTCTCTCTCTCAAAATGTCATCTTATATTGTACCCACTCTTCTTCATGTGGTGATGGGAGATAATAAAATGCCTACGTGATGAGATGGAGTAAGGAAATGACAAGGCATTGTGACCTAGGGTTAGGCTACTACCCGTCTGATGATACCTCAGAAGGAGGATCATCTGCTTCTGGACCAAGGTGGACCATGGGCAACTGAATCCGTGGACGAGGCAGGACCAGTGAGCGCAATGCACAGAACTGTTTGGCATTTGTTTTGGCCTATGGGTGCCATGAATAACGCCTGAGATGCCAAGGGTGCTGTGAACACAGAATGTACGGGAACCCCTGTGCTACAGTGTAGACGGCTGATATGATGCCCTTTCCTATGCACAGGTTGGATAGCTGGTTTCAAGAGGGAGGCTGGGGGCACAATCAGAATAGGGCATGATAGACGTGGGAAGGGAAAGAAACACACTACATTTCATGACTCGATACATTGCCTGCAGCTTTATCCCTGACCAGGGGCATTTCTAATGGCTGCGTCTCAGCTGGGACCTCACATACTACTCCACAGAACCCATCTGGCTCCTCCCTTGGTCCAGGACATACCTTGAGAGACAGTTCGAGGTTTTCACCACCCCGCAGTGACATGAGAGGGTCATATGCACCAGTGTTTTGGAAGTAATGTCTGTCCATGGCCACAACACCACTGGGCACCACAGGGCTCCTAGGCAGAGAGAAGACAGGAACAGACTGCAGTTCAGAACCTCAAGTATATCGGGAAGTCTTACCATGTGGGAGCTCCAGGGGCCGAGAGAGTGGACTCTGGGCCCAGATAGACCTCAGTGCTTTTAATTGCAAGACTGGAGCCAAGCAACCAGGTCAAAAATCCCAGTATTTTTTTTTTTTTTTTTTTTTTTTTTTTTTTTAAGATTCATTTGTTCTTGAGAGAGAGTGTGTGAGCAGAGGAGGTGCAGAGAGAGAGGCCGGGAGAGAAGATCTGAAGCAGGTTCTGTGCTGACAGCAGCAAGCCCAATGCGGGGCTCAAACTGCAGATGGAGGGCGACTGCCCGGGGGTAAACACCACATGATCCCTTGTCCCACGGGCCCTTCTTACAATGTGACATTGATATTGCTTCCCCCTGAGAGGTGGGGTCTAGTCTTCTTCCTTCCCATGAACCTGGATGGGCCTGCGATTATGTTGGAAGTGACCCTGGGTGACTTCTGAGGTTTGGTTATAGAACGGGATATGTACTCTGAAACATTATACTGACTGAAAGAAGCCCGACACAAAAGGTCACATATCCTATGATTCCATTTATATGAAACATCCAGAACAGATCAATCCATAGAGACAGACAGTGGTTGATGGTTGCCAGGCACTGGGGGGAGGAGAGGGTGGGAAACACCACTTAATAGGTATGGGATTTTACTGTAAAGTGATGGAGATGTTTTGGAACTAGATAGAGGTGGTGGCCGCACAACATTGTGAACGTGCTACCTGCTGCTGAATTGTTCATTTTTAAACGGCTCACTTGTGTTACGTGAAATTCACGGCAATAAATTGTTCTTTTAAAGGGGGAGAGGGATACAGCTTGTTTCACCTGGGCCTCTTGAGTGGGATACTTAGTCTTAGAACCCAGTGCCATGGTGTGGCCAGCCCCACGTGCAGTGACCTCAGGGAGAGAGCGGGTGAAGTTCCCACTGAGGTCCCCCGATAGCCAGCATGAACCTTCAGACATTCAAGGAGCCTCACGGGGATTCCAGCCCCACCCCCACGGCCCCTTGAGCCATTTCCTGCCATTCTAGTCTAGTGCATGGTCCTGCTGAGGCCCCAGATACCACGGAGCAGAGACACCCAACCCTGATGCTTCCTTTCATAATTCATGACACACAGAATCTGTGCGCTTAAAAAAACGGTTGTTGTTTTACAGTGAAGTTTGGGTGGTTTGTTACAGAACAGAAGATATCTAGAACATCTTCTTAAATAGAATAATTGTCCCAAACCCAAACACACCCAAAAACCAAAGCAAGCAAGCAACCATAAAATTTGATATATTTTGAGAGTTACGGTGTCTTAGCATTCACCTGGCTGAATTCTTCCTTTTTAGCAAGAAAGTACTTGAGGCCAGGGAAATTCCAGTGTTACCTGGAGAAGTAGAGTTAGCTCAAGATCCCAGCTCGGGTTCTCTCACTGCCCCACACAGAGGCATCCACTGACGCTCCCTGGAGGAACTTAAGCTGGACCCCATTCCCATAAGAATATAACACTAATAACACCAAGTGTTGCGCTCGGCACTCTCTCCATGGTTTTCACGCAGGAACTCTTTTACTTAGCCTTCCCAACAACCCTTTTGCCCTCAATTCACTGATAAGGAAACTGAGGCACAGAGTAAGCAACTTGCTAGGAAACTGGTGGGGCTGGGATTAGATCCCAGGCAGTTTGGCTGCTGAGTCCACCCTGAGGAAGCAGAGGTATAAAGCAGGCTATGTGACAGAACCTCACCTGATGGGGCTGATGGGGGACCGGAGGGCCTTCCTGTCTCGCTCTGGCAAAGGCTCCCAGTGGAAATCCAGCTTCCAGTCCAACACTCCACGCTGCAGGTCCTTGGAAGGGTAATACTGCAAAGTCTTCCAGTCAATCACGTCTATGACTGGAGACACCACCCGGCTCCTGGAAAGCATTGTGGAATCAAATAAGGGATACAAACCATTCACTTACTGGAGGTTAGAAAGATGATCTACACTTGCACTGCCCAGTATGGGAGCCAGTGGCCACAATATGGTCTGGGTTGAGGTGTGGTGTAAGGGTCAAATACACACTGGATTTAGAAGACTTAGTATGAAAAAAAGATGTAAAAATCTCAGTAATTTTTCCATTCATCGCATGTTGAAATAATAACATTTTGGATATATTGGGTTTGCTAAAATGTATTATTAAAATTAACTTCATCTGTTTCTTTTTGTTTTGTAATGTGACTATTAGAAATGTTTAAATTATATACATGGCTCATTATATTTCTGTTAGTACTGTTCTAGAAAATATGTTTTTGCATGAGGGGCTGGGAGCTCATTTCATTAAATAGCATGCCTGCCTCTTTTTTTTATTTAAAAACATTTTTTTAAATGTTTATTTATTTTTGAAGGAGAGAGAGACAGAGTGTGAGTAGGGGAGGGGCAGAGAGAGAGAGAGAGACAGAATCTAAAGCAGGCTCCAGGCCCTGAGCTGTCAGCACAGAGCCTGAAGCGGGGCTCGAATTCACAAACCGCGAGATCGTGACCTGAGCCGAAGTTGGATGCTCAACCGACAAAGCCACCCAGGCGCCCCCCTGCCTCTTTCTTTTTTCATAAACCTCTGTTGATAACACTGAAAGACAGGAGAATGGGGTTCTAGGCTCAGCTCTGCCACTAATGGGCTGTGTGATCTTGAGACAGCTGCCATACCTCTCCGGGCCTTGGTTTCCTCCTTTGTAAAGCGGGAGGTTGAACCACGTCCCACAAATACCTTTCTCAGCAGTAACACTCTAGGACTATGGCTATTGACTTCTTTTGGGGTCTTTTTCCCTTTGAAAAGTGTAGACTCCTCTTCAGAAAAATAATCATAGGCACATATCCAAAGTATTATGCATAATTTCAGAAGGTTCATGGGCCCCTGCTCTAGGGTCTGTTTCTTGTTCCTGTATTATACAACTTGATTGGCTTGAGGAATCAGGTTTGCCAAGCCCCAGACGTGTCCCTGATGTTAATGCAAGTGTATGTGGGCACATGGTGTCTACAAGCAAATGGCGGTCCTGCGTCTAGACTTATTTGCTTGTTCATTTACTGATGGCTGTTGGTGACGGTATTTTATCCTTTTGTGTGATTGTTGTTTGTTTTGTTCTGCTTGCAACAGCCTGGGATATGACCTCAGGGAAGGTAATGTGGGAAACTGGTACAGGTCAGAAGCTTTTTTTTTATCTCAAATATAATTTATTGCCAAGTTGGCTAACATACAGTGTATACAGAGTGCTGTTGCTTTTGGGGGTAGGTTCTGTGGTTCATCGCTTACATACAACTTCACATTGTAACTAGACAGGTGACCACTCAGGTGGTGTGCCAGGAGCTGATCTCCACCTAGCCAATATCTCAGTCGCATTGTTTTCTGTTTTGTCACAGGTTTTCTCTCATGGCTGTTACTTTTTTTTTTTTTTTTAATTTGAGACAAAGAGAGAGAGCATGAGTGGGGAGAGGGCCAGAGGGAGAAAGAGAAAACCTTAAGCAGGCTCCACGTTCAGCGTGGAACCTGATGTGGGGCTTGATCTCATAACCTTGGGATCATACAAAATCAAGAGTCGCGTTCAACTGACTAAGTCACCCAGGTGCCCCCAATGACTATCAGTTCTAAAATCTATGCCAGGAAATAGATCAGTCCTGAACTCGGGGGTGGCTGGGAGGTGCCACTCTAAGAGAAGAGAGATTCCTGGCAGGAGAGATGCCAGCCACGCTGTGTTTTACACTTCTATTGATGTCCATCTCTGTTCCTTCCATCTTGGAGATGGCCAGGACTAGGGTAGCCCAGGCTACATGGAGAGGGCCAGGCTGGTCTTGGGACTCAATTATCTGTCCTCAAGTGACTGACGTTGGCATAAGAAGTCATGGGGTTTATATTTAGAGCAAGGACTCTGATATGGTTTTCCTGCCCTTTTCACATTGTTGCCTCTGGAAGGGAAGGGAAACTTAATCCCTCTGGGTCTCCACTATTTCTGGCATCCTGAATTGACCAAAGAAAACTGAGAGGCAAGATCAAGGAAGAAAGGAGGACACCCAACCCCCCCACCCCACCCCAAGTCCCCACTTACGGCAGAGTGAACTGAGCAGATGGAATGGATTTGGCTCCGGGCAAAGCATTTTGTGGAATTTCAGAATCGAGAGCCAGGGAAGCCGTGTGGCTGAATCCTGAAGAATCCCCTCAAATTTGTGCCATCTTAGTAATCATAACAGGACAAGAAAGGAAATTGCATCCGAGCAACCATACAGCTTGCTGGTCCTAGATCTTCGAGCTGTGTCCTTCCTGACAAAGGTGTACATTACTTTTGACCGGAAAATGGGAACTCTGGAATTTATCGAATTTCTCTTTTTGCTCTGTGTTGCTGGAACCTCAGAGTCTATGCAAAGCTCGCGATTAATAACTGTATCACCCCTCATATCCAACGCTACCTTTTCCTGGCTGAAATCTCCTTTTGCTTCTATCTTGACCAGACACTTAGGTGATTATTCACGAACCTCTCTAAGTGCCTTTTGGGTAGAGATTAAGAGGATAGCAGCTGCTTGACCACGGCTGAATTAGGGAGTGACTGTAGTCTAGTGACTCAAAAATGGTGATTTAAAAAACCCAAACAGTCTTATATTTAGCTTTGGGTTTTGCACCTACAGATGTGTCTGGTGTTCTTGGAATACGCTTAACGCAACATGGCAACGCTGCCTTGTTTGACTTGGAAGGAGCTCAAAGTGTCTGCTTATGCCATCATTCTCTCTTTCAAATTGAGCTTTAACTCTCAGGCAAGTGCAAGGCTGATTCTCTTGTAAGCCTCTCTAAGTTCCAGGTCAGGCGATTGGGTTTCACAAGACACACAGAGGTAGGAGAGCTATCAGCCAACACTGGTTGACTGTTGACTGTAATACATGAGGTCAGCTTAACTGGGGTTTCAACCTTACCAACCAAACCTAGTTTATTTGTAAGCCCTAGTTTATCTCATCCTGCCTTATTCCTGTGCTTCAGTGTCCCTCTGGGTCTATGATGACTACAGTCATTTTGGAAGTTCACCCAGATTCTCGGTGTTGGGGAAATTATCAAGGCTCTAAATTCTCTCGCCCCAGAGCTCTTGCTTCTCAAGGGTGACCCCAGGACTGCCGCGGCTGGCTCTTTCAGACTCTGTCATGCTGAGGGGTGTGGAGCAAGATGAGGGCTGGAGAATTTCCCAGGGACATGAGACCAAAAGGAGGCTGCTCCCTTTGTGGGCTGGAGGCATCTTGGGCCCCTGCTGCTCCTCAGCGCGCACGCACACACACACACACACACACACACACCACTTTTACACAGGATTCCTCAGACTGCTTTCCATCATTTAACCTCTTGCAGGGCAGAGTGGTTCTTGCTTCTCCCCACTGAGCAGGCCCAGCCCTGGCTAAGCACTAGGTGACCTTAAGAACTAGGTATCTCGGGGCGCCTGGGTGGCTCAGTCGGTTAAGCGTCTGACTTCAGCTCAGGTCATGATCTCACAGTCCATGAGTTCGAGCCCCGCGTCAGGCTCTGTGCTGACAGCTCGGAGCCTGGTGTCTGCTTCAGATTCTCTGTCTCCCTCTCTCTGACCCTCCTCCGTTCATGTTCTGTCTCTGTCTCGAAAATGAAAAAATATCAAAAAATATATATATTTTTTTAAATAATAAAAAAAAAAAAAGAACTAGGTGTCTCTAAGATAGAGGACCAGACCCAATTTAAGTGGAAAACAACTTAAACAACCTCTGGAGCCAGCATCGCCCCTCAGGGGGTGTTGTCTTTGAGCACTTCACTAAGGACTGCCCCCTTCCCACTGGAAACCTTCATTTGTCTAGGGCCATGACTCTCACTCCATGGCTTGGGTACTAGAGCTGGCAGTTAGCACATGGCAGTTGACCGCTACCCTTGATCTTCACCTTTGTTGCTTTACATGGAAACCAACCACCAATCAGCACCTTTAATTCTGCTCTACAAAAACTGCTCTTTGAGTAACTCCGTCTGGGGCTGCTATGTACAGTTATGTGGGCTGTGCACTGCCCAAACTTAGAGAATGCCTCAAATACTGACGTTGGAAATTTGCATACCTATTTCTAAAATTTCTGGCAGTTATCATTAAGGTATGTTGTTCTACAAAACGAATGTATTATGACACATGTTCTGAGGAATGGGAGTAAAGGGTAATGAAGAAAGGAATCCTTTTACCAGTTCATACAAAGTTGCCATATGGCTCTCCATAGACCTGTTCTGTGGGCAAGGACAGAGAACCAGGGCTAGGAACCAGGCCTTGAACCCTCTGACCAGGTTGATGAGGAAGTTATGGCTCTTTGAAATAGTTGATTTATGGCTTGTTACACTGTTACTCATCATCCCACTCCACCTTTTTAATGAAAGTTCTTAAAGACCTTTTCTTACCTTCTGCACAGTGGGTCCTCACCTGGTGACAGAATGCCTCTTGCCATGAACCTCAGCTGGGGACCCTTTCCTCTCTCAAAGAGCAGCAGCTATTAGGAACTGTGCCCACTGGCTTCTATGGCTTTGCTTTACACGAGGTGAGTGGCCACAGGAGGCCAGAGGAACACTTGAGCAAAGTTGCCATGGGAGTAAAACAAACCTTAAGAGGGGACCCAGCTGCAGGTTTCAGAGTATCATTGTGTGCAGTGGAGAGAGATGAGAAATCAGACCCAAGAGAGGTAGCTTTTCTTTCAGACCCTCACCTGCAAAGGCCTTCAAGGTGAACACTAGGTCCCAGAGCAAATAGGGTGCACAGGAAGCTGTGAATGAGGTGGGGGGTCGCAAAAAGATGGTCAAACCACAGAAGGGAGGGGACATGATGAGGGAGCCAAGCCAGAATGGGTCTGGGACCAGAGGCTGTGTATGTGTGTGTGTGTGTGTGTGTGTGTGTGTGTGTGTATACACACGTGTGCAAGAAAGAGAGAGAGAGAGAGAAACAGACAGAGAGAAGGAGGGAGAATGAGAGAGAGAAGGAGAGGGGGAGAAGTTTGATAAAGAGAAGAAGGGAAGAGCCCAGGAAATTAAAATTTCATGGACCCACCTCTTCACTGTGGAAGGTTTCTCAGGGAGACCCATTTTATTTCAAGCTGAGGACACTGAGGTATTGCCAAGTCTTCCTCACTCAGCCTAGAGTGAGAAATCTCCAGATCTGTGAAAATGGCACCAATGTGAGAAGCAGACATGAGGGGCTTGTTCTAATCAATGTTTTAACACGTGTCTCACAACCAGGGTGGGGGTGGGTATGACCAAATTTTACTCCCTGATCAGCTTCTCCAATTCTTTTTTTTTTTTTTTTTTTAAATAGAGTTTATTTATTTATTTATTTTGAGAGAGAGAGCAAGAAAAGGAGGGGGAGAGAGAGAGGGAGAGAGAGAGAATCCCAAGCAGACTCTGCACTGTCAGCACAGAGCCCGATATGGGGCTCAAACTCACACACCATGAGATCACAAACCAGAGTCAGACGCTTAACTGACTGAGTCATACAGGTACCGCTCTCCAATTCTTAAAAAAATTCCTAGACAACAAAAAGAGCAGTGGACCCAGAGTTGGAACACCTGGCTCACCTGCAGAGTCTCTGTGTGCCCTTGCAGATCATTTCACCCCAGGGAGCCCCAACATCCCTCTCTGTGAAACGGGAGCAGAATTAGCCGCCTGAGACATCTCACGAGGAGGGCAGGTCAATGAAGAATTATACGAAAGCGATCTGTTAGGGTTATGCATACATATGGCTTAATAATATATGACCAGGCTCCTAAATGTCTGCATAAAAGAAAACAGCCCAGCTATTGAGTGCCTGTATGACCCTGAGGGGTCTCCTTGCCCTCCTAGGAACTCGGTTTTTTTCAGCAGTGCAATCCTGAGGTAGGACTAGATGGTTTTACAGGTCCCTCTGAAAGCCATCTGTCTATGCAGGGAATAGGCAGGACCAACTTTAGGTCCTGCTCCAAAGATACACAGTCCTTGTGATTTTGAGAGGAGAATCCAAGATGGCAGAGTTGCAGGCTTCGCGTGTTTGCTTGCCTTGGTCTTGGTGCTGGACTTATGCACGTTTCCTTTTCTTCTGAGATAATAGCCAAGGATGGGCAGTAATCTGCGTCATGGTCCTGCATAATTAATCCTTCTTGATTTCGCTTGAGCTCTGATGGTTCTTTATTAAAAAGGAATTGCTGGACTATTAACAATTTGCATTGTGCTGCTCGAAAGCTCCTCCGTCTAGTGGAATATGCTAATTCCTCTACCTCCTCGTCCAGTAATGACTTTTTTTTATATGTGGTCATCCCCAACTTCAAAGGAGACAGCGAACATTTACCAGGGGAAGGAATGCAAGAATAGAAGTCATAAGGCTTGGTTCTAGCATCAGCCCTGTCTGGCGGGGCATCGTCAGAAGCAATCATTTGTTGAACCCCTACTGTGTAATAGGCCTCTGCAAACCCCACGGGCTGGTCCAAGGTGGGCTAGCCACCAGGTTTTGCTCTTCCTTAGTGGGATATTCAGGTTGAAGAAAGTGGTCGACAAGACATGTTTAGAAACTGTATAAGGAGAGCAGGAAGTGGGGGAGTAAATGACAGTAAGATGGGGAAAGAAGAATGGAAAATGGTCAAGGAAGAAATTTTAAATGTTTGGCTAATGCAATTGTCTCTGACTGCACATTCCTGAGGCCTTGGTTAGAACATTAGAGACCCCTCATCCAGAAAAGCAATGCTGGTTCTCGATAGAAGTTTAGCAATCACCGGGTCTAATGCTTTCTTTTTAGGGATAAGTACCTATGAGCAAAGTATAAAGACTTTTTCTCAGGTTATATTACAATCTTGATTAAAATTGCTCACTTTTCATCAAAGAGAGTGATAACCATGGTAAGATGTTACCCTATCCAGGAGTATTTGCAACTTAATAGAAGCTGTTCTCCAGGCCTCAGTCTTTGTGTCTAGAAGGCAGCAAACAAGGCAGATGGACTGGAGAACCTCTAACTTCCCTTCCAACGTTACCTCCTTGTACTTTTGAAAAGGCTCAAACTCAAACATCAGAAAAAAAAAACAATGACACATGCTGCTCTCTAATGGCGGAGGAGACTTGGGGACTCTTTCAGTGGTGGATAGATGCTCTGTGAGTGGCTGAGGCTGCCGATAATTTCTCCCAATCCCACCTCTTCCTCCCCAGACCTCAGGGGTGAAGTTACCTGTCACCAGCTATTCTGCTGAGGAGGGGCTCCAGCCAGCCCGGGTGGCACTCACAGTGGGAATCCACGAAGACCAGCACGTCCCCGGTGGCCCTGGTGGCCCCCAGCATCCGAGCCCCGATGGCCCCCAGCCTCTTGTTGCTCCTGAGCAACTTCACCCCCTCCAGCCTGGCCACGTATTCGCTGAGAGAAGACTTGAGTTGTCCTGGAATCGACAGAGTCATGGTCAGTGGGGTCACAGACACCACAGCCGGTGAAATTGTGACGACTGTCACTAGGATCACTATCAGCAATTCTCTTGGGAGCTGGGGTGAGCATAACGTCCTGAGACTCAGATACGTTCCACTGTGGCTGTTGCTAGGATGTAAGTTGCTTAGTTAGTTTGGGGTGGGTCAGTATTCTCTCTGGTAAAAACCAGCAGAGATGGTCATAAAACCAGGAGAGGAGAGGAGTGGCTAACCTTCTCTAACTGCAGCAGCGAGGGTATGCAGATACTGTTGGTGCCCTACGCAGATGCCCTAGGGTCCCTTTTACTGGTTTGGTTTTGGTTTTCATGTAGCTGTGGGTTTACTACTAATTGTAGTCTGCATCCTTCTCTGGAGACAGGCCCTTGGATATGGACCTGCCTCTCCTGTGAGTGCCAGAGAGTCATGCAGAACACCACCCTTGGCCCCACGTGCCCAGGGCCAATGACCAAACAGTGCAGGGTTACCAAAACCCGCTTTCTTGCCCCAAGGCAGGACAGATCCTGAGGTGCAGCTTGCACTGCAGAGCTGTCTGTGGGATCGGGCTGTGGCTGGACTTCATCTGAAACCTCATCTTGGTTTAGCTCCTTCCTCTCCTTCTCCTACTTCCCCCACTCTTCTGTGGGGTTCCCCTGAGAGTGCAGTGCCCCCCAAATCACGAGCACATGAATCTCATCTCAGGCTCCACTTCTAAGAAATCTGACCTAAGACAGTGGTTCAAGACAGAGGGTCCGTGAAATGTGGCTGCTGGTGGGCCATTGGTGGTGCTGGCCAAAGTGGTCTCCTTGTAGTGGTAGGGGTGGGTGGGCAGCACAGTGGGTCGAAGAGAATGAGCCAAGAATCTAGACTTTCTTTAGGAACAATGATTCCATAGGGGATAAAGAATGAGAGAGGCTTCTTAGGTTTTTCATGTAAGATAAGAAAAGCTGTGTGTGTGTGTGTGTGTGTGTGTGTGTGTGTGTGCGTGCGCGCGCGCACACATACGCCAAGATGAACAAGCCAGTGGAGACCAAAGGAATAATGTATTCAGAAAGAAGTAGCGTCCTCCATGAAGTCGTGGAAATGGGGCGCCCCTAATCACTGAACTAAGACGTTCTCAAGGGCAGGGATCGTACCTCACCCATTTCCACTGCTCTGAGCCCTAGCACAGGGCTGGCCTATGGTAGGCATTCAGTGCGTGTGTGTTGAACAGAACTAAGCCAAAGAGCAAGGATTTCCTCAGTTCCTCAGCCCAGAGACAGTCTTGACAGGGATACACCCAGCCCTGCTGCTTTGGCGACTGGGTCTCCGGCGAGGGGAGGCTCAGGCAGTCTTTTTAAAGCTCCACCTTTTAAACAGCATGTGGCTCCCCAAGGAGACTTTTCTGCAGGGGAAACTGTCGAGCAGTGGATGGATTTCCAGTCACTTGGCTGTTGAATTTCTTGGTGGTAAAATTTTTTGCCTATTTATTACTTTATAATTATTTTTCTGGTAAGCTTATTAGCCCCAGGTCCATTCCCTCGAGAAGGACATCTATTAGCAAAGCTATTAAAATTTCTGAACTTGGATATGTGAAAAACAGCCCGATGGTGACTCCACTGTATTGAACACTGCTGGTTGTCTTATCCAACATTCATTCCCCCGCTCCATCCTACTAGAAGAAGCTTGACTTTGTTCAGTGCAGCTAAAATCACTCACTTACCCCAAGACTCCCTTGCTACTAGTAATAGACTTTTGATCCAACACTGGTAGAAATATACAGACATATGGGCCTGAAGCCCCCCAAAGAAAAGCAGTGTTTCTCAAAGTGCAGTACATAAACCAGCAGCATCCCCATCACCTGAAATATCGTTAGAAATGCATATTCTTGGGCCCAATACCAGAATTGGGGGCTCTCTGGGGGAAAAGCTAGTAATCAGTGTTTTAGCAAGCCCGGTGATTCTGATGTACATTCAAGCTTGAGAACCGCTGAACCTTCTTCTGTCTCCATCATCTTTTAGTGACTCAGTCATGCAACGGGCTGGTCCCTAGTAGTGAGTTTCCCGTCAGTGTAAACATCTGAGCAGATTCTGCGAGTCTAGGCTCTGGGCCCGACTCTGCTGCGCTTGGCCTGACTCAGTCCTGGTCAAGTCTCATCTCTAGGCCTCAGCTTCCTCATCTGAAAAATGAATGGATTAGGCTAACCAAGAGTGATTTAATGACTAATCCGCTCAAGTGCATCACCCAGTGTCTAGGAGGCAGTGAGCACGTATGAATGGCCACCCTGCTGTGATTCTAGAGTGTCTTGGGAAGAAGCGTATTAGGATGTGTGGAGGTTGGGACTGGGAGATACCTCCCTGGGATCAGGCTGGAGTTACTTCCCGGGACTCTGGCTCAGATCTCTTTGCCTTGCTTGGTGGCTGTGCTCTCTATGCCTTCTCCCCCTATTTCCTTACTGGTTGCCCCTGGGGCTCTTCACTCATGAGTTACCTGCACCTGAATCCTCATCTGGAGGTACGCTTCTGGGAACCTGGCCTCCAGGGGCTCCAAACCCCAGTCTTTGCATGGGAACCCCCCAGGGTCCAGGCCCACCCGAAGAGCTGGGAGGAGCCCATAGCCACCTTGCTGGCTGAGGTCGTCCACCAGGATGATCTCCTTCAGGAAGGCCCTGGGCACCGTGTCAAGGATACTGTGCATGGTTCTCAGGAGGGTGGACCAGGCCTCGTCGTGGAAACAGAGGATGATGCTGGCTGTGGGCAGGCTCTCCTCGGGGTGCTGTTGCAGACACCTGAAGGGCAGAGAACCAGAAGAACAAAATAAACATTGGACGGCCTCTAACTCCCTCCCTAGGGCCTGACTGGAGCTGCTTTAACCAGACGGCTCACCCCATCCCCCAACTTAGTAGCTGTCTCTCTGGGTTTGCTTGAAACTTCCGTGTAAAGAGAACCCATCACACCCTCGCAGTGGTGCTATGATCTCCCAGTCCTCATATCCCAGGAGCATCTTGACAGTGTTTAATCCACGTCTCTCTCATAGCAGTTGAGGGGTGTTTCCACCACTCCCAGGAGACGGCTGTCCTAATCTGTAAAATGGGAATGAAGGACATCACCCACCTCACGGAGCTGTTGTTAGGCTTGAATAGGACGAGGTACACAGTGTGTGTCTTATGAACACAAATTATCATTCATTGAAGGGCAGAAACACTATTCTCTTTGTGTCTGCTTCCATACAGTCTAGCATAGCACCTGGCACATAATAAATGTTAAGTATTATTCTTATTCTTGCGGAAGGACAAGGATTGAACATGTGCGAGGGCCAACAAAATGCCAGACCCTTTACACATATTACTGCTTGTTTACACTAAAATACGTCTTTGGTTTGGGCTTTTACCCCCATTTGGGGGATAAGGAAACCGAGGCTCAGAGAATGGGCAAGACTTATCAAATGTCACAGTACCAGTAAGTGGCAGAGAGGTTCAAAGCTGTCGTGCCCTTTCCCCTCTGCTGGTTCGTGGCTGGACAGATGGGAGTGTGAGGAGCTCCCTCCTCCAGGCCATTCGCAGGCCTGTCCGGTTCCCTCCTTCCTTTGCAGATGAGCACGATGCTTCGGATTTGCTTTGCCCTGCCTCTGCTGAGGGTTCCGACTGAGACCACAGTGGAATGAATTACAACAACAACGGGATGCGTAGAGCAGTGCGTGACTCACGACTGTTCACGGAGGCACTTGTTTTCCTAGGTCGCTTCTAAATGTCCCTCCGTGGAGGAGTATTTGCTTTTGAGTAGGGCTTATCTCAGGGACCTCAAACTTCCGACACCTAAAGGCAATTGTGATGGTCAAAGTGCATGCGGTTCTTAGTCTGACAGCCAGACTAAGGCTGGCCCCGCCTGAGAGAAATACCAGGCTGCCCCATTGGCTCACCATCCCTCTGCCTGGCACCGTGCTAACCAAGGCAGAAACCCTCCGTGTGCAGGACACCTGCATGTGACTCGGGAAAAATCCTATCGCAGGCGGTGAAGGGAATTGATAGTCAGGAAGAGCTTTAAGGTAACAGTAAAACAGAAATCCTAGATTTCAAAAAAAAAAAATGAACATCCCATAAACTAGCTGTGCCAGTTACTTTATTAGTTTCTGTATGTATGCACTCTTTCTTTCCATAAAGGATTTGAAGTCACTCAAAAGGAATACGTACAATCAAATAATGGTAATATAAAAGTAAGGATGAAAATCAGGAGTAGGGAAATACAAGCAAGAGTAGAAAGTCAACATTTGGAGAAAGAACATAAATATATAGGCCATAAGGGCCTGGGTGTTTCCAGAAAGAATTTTAAATGTGAGCTTCCTAGTAGCCAAAGGAAAACAGGAGGTTTATTCTGCAACGGAATTGACACCATCGGAGAGGTTACATCCCAGATTTTTTAAGGGAAAGTGATGTTCTTTCTAATACTTTTTTTAAAAATAACTTTTATTTTGAAATAGTTTAAGACTCAAGAAGTTGCAAAAATAGTACAGAGAGTTCCTGTGTTATCATCACCCAGCTTCCCCCAGTGATGATATGTTACGTAACCATCCACCACGAGCAAAATCAGGAATTTCACACGGTTCAGATACTATTAGCTCAAATACAGACCTTATCTGAACTTCACCAGTTGTTACATCCAGCACTAGTTTTTAAGAGAAATTCCTATGGACTTTAGAAAGAAGTCCCTAAATGGGTGACAGCGTCCTTAGCAGCATGCCTGTGACAAATGAAATAATGAGTTTTATACGCACTTTTACAGTCTGCTTTCAGGGCTGTTCAGATAACAGGTCCAAAGGGGAACCCATTCCCGTAAGGTTTTTGGAAGATAAAGGGGTCCCCAGCGCATATTGTGGGCTATGCGGAGGTATTTTACCCCTTCATCTCCTCCCCCCATTCCCCCCTCCGTTCTCCCCAAACCCCGGTGGAACTTTTCTCCCCCACCCCACTGACTTTGAGAATTTCCACTCTGCCCTCAGAATTGCTCTAGACCTGTTCACAAACAGATTCAAAATTTCCTTTGTGTCCTCTCTGTTTCCTTTGTGGTTGAGAGTGTAGGCAAATCCCGGAGTCCTAGGACGGGGGCATCTGGTGGCTGTGAAAAGAAATCATGCCTCCTTCGTGAATCCAGTAGGTACTGAAAACATCACTAGGGCAATGGCTTGGGGTCATGCTTGGGGACAGAGAGGCCTGCATATGGCATTCTTGAGGCTGCAGTTTTTTCATTTGTTTGTTTTTAATGTTTATTTTTTTTTGAGAGAGAGGCAGACAGAGCGAGAGCAGAGGAGGGGCAGAGAGAGAGGGAGACCCAGAATCTGAAGCAGACTCCAGGCTCCGAGCTGTCAGCACAGAGCCCGACGGGGGGCTCGAACTCACAAACCATAGGATCATGACCTGAGCTGAAGTCAGACACTTAACAGGACTGAGCCACCCAGGTGCCCCGGGGGCTGCAGTTTTACTGGGACTGAAGTCTGTCACCTTGGTGCAGAACATGGCCTCGTCTTTTCTGTCCCCAGTCCATAGAATGTGAGCACTGGAAACAGCAGTGTGTGGTGCGTGTGTCCTTGAAGAAAGGTGCTGAAAGAGCTTATACTTTAGGATCATATTTAGATTTGAATCTTCACCTTGCTGCTTCCTAACCCCTTGGGTAATATACCCGATATTTATAAGCCTTCATTTCCTCATCTGAACACTGGATGATATTTACCCCTTGGGTCTGTTGTGAGAACGTAAGCCTTTTTCTGAGCATGTCATAGGCTTAACCTCAGTTTTCTCATCTGTAAAATGGGGTTGTTGGGAGGGCCAAATGAGTTAATACATATAAAGTACTCATAGTAAGAGTTCAATAAATGTTCATTTTTATTATTTCTTACAAGCCTTCTGTGTGCCAGGATACCTCACTACCTGAATTTGTTTGTCTATAAAATGAGGATAACACGTAGATTTACTTTACGGGGCTGTGTAAAGATTATATAAACAAAGATGTGTGTTGTGTGCTTTGTCCATACAAGCTTTCAATAAATGGAAGCTGTTGCCATTACTCAGGTTAGTGTTGTGTGCGGGCTGGTTTCCGGTGTTGCTTTCTATCGTGGCAGAAGACTGGTCAGGTGTTCTAAAAATAAGGACTGCTGGTACTTGTAGGATTTTCCCACATGCTATGTCATTTAATGCTCACTCCCATCGCGGGGCTTTTGCATTGCCCAACTCCAGTGGGTGCCACGCTCATAGAATGCCACGTGATGGTGCCCCTCGGAGTTGTACAGCATGACGGTAGCATCCACCACAGAGGATTCCAGGCAAAGAAAGCCATATGAGTGATTGGAGTTCATCCAGATCCCCTGCCGGACCCACTCTCTGTAGAACACCAGCCTACAATCGCCCAGGCAGCCATTGGGAACAAGGGCCTCCCAGCCCCTTTGTTCATCCAAGTGGCTTAGGTGGCTTCCATTTTGTTTTGTAAAAATACAGGATGAACTCTCCTCAAGAGAGTAAGGCTTGTGATAGCAAGCATCCACTCACTCCTTAACTGACGTGAGTGTGTGAGGCTTGGGAGATTCTGATGGAACAGTAAGGAATGGTCCGGATCATGGGGCCCTGATCACCTGTGTCTGGGAACCCTGGGCCCCTGATGTCACCACGGGGATACTAGGTCCCTAAGGAGAGAGAGGGCACAAGGAAGGAGGTGGGAAATGGGGAAAGGAAGGCAGTTGGCACTAAAAGCCTGCCGTCTGCTTCACAATATACCCATGCTTCCTCCCCACCTCCCACCAATCTTACAGAGCTTTGGAGGGTGGAGAGCGAGGGGTGTGGTAGGCCAGAACTAGGGAGAGAGCTTGAGCAGTGATTCAGAGAAGTTGCTGGAAGCCTCTAAAAAAACAAGCAAGCAAACAAAACAAACCCTCTAAAATCCAGCCAACAAAGATTGTTAAAGGGGGGCCTTAAAGTTTATCTAGGCCACCACCTCCTTGCAAGTGCTCCTTGGTCGGGTACAGAGTGAGCACACACTCAAACGTCCGCAGAGACTGGCATACATCCAGAGGACAGCAACCTGGCCCCGTGGGGGCTGCAGTGAGCTGAAGATCACATGCCTCACCCGCCACCCCCCACCCGCCGCCCTCCCCAAGAGCAGCCAATGTTACTAGGAGGAAATTCAGTCCAGTGTTGCCGGATCTTTCTGATTTTCAGAAAGAGCCATAAACCTGAATTATTTATGGGAAATCTCTTGGTTTGATTAAAAAAAAATTTTTTTTGAGGGATACCTGCGTGGCTCAGTCAGCTGAGTGTCTGACTTCGGCTCAGGTCATGATCTTGCAGTCATGAGTTTGAGCCCCGCGTCTGGCTCTGTGCTGACAGTTCAGAGCCTGGAGCCTGTTTTGGATTCTGTGTCTCCCTCTCTCTCTGTCCCTCCCCTGCTTGTGCTGTCTCTGTCTCAAGTAAATAAATGTTAAAATTTTTTTTTTTAATTTTTGAGAGAAGGAGAGAGAGAGCAAGAGGAGGAGAGGGGAAGAGGGAGAGAGAAAGAACCCCAAGCAGACTCCATGATCAGCATGGAGCCCGACACAGAGCTCAGTCCCATGACACTGGGATCATGACCTGAGCTGAAATCAAGAGTTAGACACTCAACCGACTGAGCCACCCAGGTGCCCCAAATCTGTCAATTTTTAAATATTGGTCACTCTTCCAATATTAAAAAAAAAAAGACTATGGCCTAGCTGGCTCAGTCAGTAGAGTATATGACTCTTGATCTCAGAGCTGTGGGTTCAAGCCCCATGTTGGGTATAGAGATTACTTACAAATAAAATCTTAAACAAAAACAACTGTGGCCAAACCACATGTCTGTGACAGGATACAACTTGCGAACTGTCATTTGGTGACATCTGAGTTACCCCTGACTCCTGTGACTCCTGTCCTTCATCCCAGGCAACAATTTGCCTTCGGTGCTTCTTTTCCCTCTAAGACCCTCATGCTTGGAGCCAGCAAGCGCTATGATTAGAGCCCGAGCCGGGGTACTGGTCTGGAGGGAAGAGTGTGAGACGAGGTGTCAGAGAGCATGTGCCGTGTGCACTGAAGAAGACCTATGTCGTGCTCAGACTTCCGAATCCCCTGTGAGGAAGGGAAATAAGGGACTTTGAGCAGGTCTGTCTCTTCTCTGGGGCCCAGTTTCCATATTTGATGAGGGAGGAGTTCACTCACTGCACAGTGTCTAAAGACATTTCCAGCTTTGTCGTCTACACTCTGTTCTCTCATTGTCTACAATGGGGGACTGGGGAAATTAGGGTGGACCATGTGATATTGCAGTGTCTTATTAATATTCCTTATAGCCACCACTTAATGAGTCTTCTCTTCCTGTGTACCAGGTGCTGTGCTAAATACATGCGTTATCACATCTAATCCTCCCAAGTGCATTTTGAAATAGGTCTTTTCACGTGTGCAGAGATGGTCACCATAATTCTGTCCACCCTCACATGCATGTTCCTTTGAGACGTGACTGTGCCGCTTTTCTCACTGAGAAGTGCAACCTATTTCTCCACCCCCCGAACCTAGCTGGTCTTGTGATTTTTTCTGATGGATAGAATGTACTGGAAGTGATGTTCTCTCAAGATTAGGTTCCCAGGGGCCTTGCCGCTTCTGCTGGCTGCCATAAACTGCAATGCCAGGAAGGCTATCTACTCTAACAGAGGGTGAGAGGCCACTTGGAGAAAAGCTGAGGTTCCCCAGAAGACAACCAGCATCGGCTGCCAGGTACGTGAGTGAGGCCATCTTGGATCGCTCAGTCCCAGTTAGCCTCCAGAGGACAGCAACCACAGGAAGGACCCCAGGTGGGGCTGGCAGAAGAAATGCTCAGCTCAGTCCAGCCTAATTATAGAATCATGGGTAAATGGTTATCGTTTTAAGCTACTAGTGTTTTGAAGTAATGATTGCATTGAGACGTAATTCACACCTCATAAAATCCACCCTTAAAAAAGTATACAATTCAGTGGTTTCTAGTATCTTCACAAACCTGTTCATCTACTACTGCTATCTAATTTCAGAATATTTTCTTTTTAGATTTTTAAAAATATTTCTTTCTTATTTTTGAGAGAGAGAGAGAGAGGAAAAAAACATGAGCGGGGAGGAGCAGAAGGATAGGGGGGTGCAGAGGGTCTGAAACAGGCTCAGTGTTGACAGCAGAGAGCCCGATGCAGGGCTCAAACTCATGAACCGCGAGATCATGGCCTGAACCGAAGTTGGACGCTTAACCAACTGATCCACCCAGGTGCCCCCCCAGAATATTTTCATCACCCCAAAAGAAACCTATTACCCATTAGCAGTTACTCCCCATCCCTCTGTCATCCACGCCAGCCCCAGGCAAACACTAATGTACTTTCTGTCTCTATAGACTTCCCTACTCTGGACACTTTATACGTATGAATGGAATCACACAGTACGTGGCCTTTTGTGACTGGCTTCTTTCACTTAGCATAATGTTCTCAAGGTTCATCATGTTGTAGCGTGTATTAGTACGTCACTCTTTTTTACTGCCAAATAATATTCGTTGTTTGAATACACCATGTTTTATTTATCTGTTTGTCAGCTGATGGGCATTTGTTTCCATTTTCGGTTGTTTTGAATAACGCTGCAATGAAAATTCATGCACAAGTTGTTATGAACTCATCAAACAAGTTTTTTGGAACATATGAACTATGTTTTCAGTTCTCTTGGTTGTATACCCAGGATTGGCATTTCCGAGTCATGTGGTAACCATTAAGCGTTTTGAGGAGCTGCCAGACTATTTTCCAAAGCAGCTGCACCACTTTGCAACCCCACCAGCAATGTGTGAGGATTTCAACCTCTTCACATCCTTGTCAGCACTTGTCATTGTCTGTCTTTTTTATTTTAGCCTTTCCAGTGGGGGGTGAAGTGGTATCTACTGTGGTTTTCATTTGTGTTTCCCTGCTAACTAATGGCTTGAACATCTTTTCATGTGTTTTTTGGCCATTTTCATGTATTCCTTGGAGTAATACCTATTCAAATCTTTGCCTATTTTTTAAATATAAATTTTTATTTATATTTGAGAGAGAGAGAGAGAGAGATAATTGACAGTGTGTGAGTGGGGAAGAGGCAGATATAGATGGAGACAGAATCTGAAGCAGGCTCCAGGCTCCCAGCTGTCAACACAGAGCCCGATGTGGGTTCAAACTCACAAGTCGTGAGATCATGACCTGAGCCAAAGTCAGATGCTTAACTGACTGAGCCACCCAGGCTTCTGGAAATCTTTGCCTATTTCTAAATTAGGTGTCATTTTGCTGAGTTGTAAGGGTTCTTTATGTATTCTGAAACAAACCCCTTATTAGATTTGTAAATATTTTCTCCCGTTCTTGGGTTGTATTTTCGCTGTCTTGAAGCACAACACTTTTAATTTTCATGAAGTTCAGTTTATCTGTTTTTTTAAGCCATGGAATTTTGAGGTGGTGTGTGTGCAGCACTAGATAATGGGTTCATATTCCCATTTTAAAGATGAGGAAACCAGAGCCCAGAGAGCCTAAGTTACACAGCAGATAGCAGATGGCCAGTCTGACTCTGCACCTAATGCTCTTAACCAGTATAGATATCGCTATTTTTGACGAAAGTGCTGACAGAATGTTCTGGATTCAGAGTCGTGAGGCTTGGGTCCCACTGTCCGGATCAAAGTGACAATGATGGAGGGTTATCTGAAGAATACTCAATCCATTGATTCCTTCACATGTTCTGGGCTGTCTACACTGATTCGTTAAGGTCCTCAGAAAGCACTGTCTTGGCTGCCTTAGAAACGTGCTTATGTGGAGTCATGCTTGGCATCACTCTCTCAGCTTTCATCAGGTTTATGAAACCTGCTTTGCATTACAGAGGGAAACTGTTGAGGCTGTCGTGTCCTCTATCACTGACTATTCCCTCTACGCAGCTTTGAAGGCAAATTCCTTTCAGGCAGAAGTGTCGGGAAAAGGCACTTTTCTTCCTCTGAGGACTTGGTATGTTTTCTCCTCATGAGCAATAAGGATCATGATATATCTAAGGTGTTTCCTTTCTCAGTTTGGCTGCCAGGAAGCTCAGAGTAAGGAAATAGGATATTTAGTCACCGAGACGGTTCTACGGATTGTCTGTCTTCATTTTAATTTTCTCTTTGATCCTGACCTTCCATCGTCCAACTGGTGGTTTAACAGATATTTACTGACAAGCTTATATGCATGAGGACTAAAATAGATAAGATCGTTGAAGCAGAATTGTGATGGCCCAGCCATATCCCCTTCGGCCCTATCAATATAGTACAGAACAGCCTGCCTTCCAATCGTGTGAGGGCTTTCTCTGACTGCTGGAGATGCTCTCCTCAAGCAGGGCTGAAGAGCTGGAGAATTAACCTCCCACCCGCCCCTGACAGCTGTCCTCAGCCAGCGATGAGAAAGAGTTGGCATATTAATACCCAGCAACCCCTGACCCTAAGGAGGTCTAACACATGGAGCTGCGTGTGCCACAGCCTCTCCCAGATTCCCCCGCAGGCCGAGCTCTAGCTCTAGTTAACCACCGAGGTAACTGCCTTGAAAACACACCTTTCGTTGCTGTCCTATTTTCTGCTCCACATTGCCAGTCCCCTACCGGTGCTCCCTGACATCATCTGCAAAACAAATGCTTGTCTCAGGGTTTGCTTTGGAGGAACCCAAGCTAAGATAGTCTCTGGTGTCATGGAGCTTACATCCTATTAAGCGGATGACCAAATAATTATTTAACCACCGTAGCAAGTGCTCCAAGGAGATCCTCAGGGAGTGGGGCAGCAGTGAGATGACAGGCAAGACCTGAAGGGTGGGTAGGAGGCAGTTGAAGGAAGGTGTGTGGGTGGGGAACAGTGTTCCTGACAGGTGTCATAGCGTCTGCTAAGGCCTAGAGGTAAAAAGGAGCTTGGTGTATACCAGTAACTGAAGGAAGGTGTTCCAAAGTATATTTCCCCTTATCTTGATTAACATCATATTAATAGCGATTTTCTATTTTATGATGTATTTTTAAATCCTTTGAGGGATGAAGGTAGGTAGGTAAACAAACAAGTGAGCAAAAGGTAAATGGTCCATGCAAGTGGCCCCGGGCAAGTCACTTCACCTGCCCACGTCTCGCATCCTTTCTGTCGAGTGGGGATGCACATTCTTCCTGCTCTATCTGTGCCATGGCTCTGTTGGGGGGAATCAGTGGGGCGGCGCATAGAAACAGCTTTCGGACATTGCAGAGCAGTATCCAAATGTGACAGGTGGTTGTGAAAAGGAAGAAATGCACATTCTTCTTATTAGCTAATAGGGTTACGTTCTTTGTTCTTCAACCATATATCTGGTGGATATTTTACTATCTCAGTTCGTATACATGAAAAGCTCACCTGACCTCATGTGTCCATCTTCTGAGTGGCAGCAGTGGGGAAGGAAAGACCAAGGGCTTTGGAATCCAATCAACTCGGCTTTGAATCCTGGTTCTGCTATTTACATCCCCTAATTAGTCAACACAAGGATGCTGTTACTTTTCGATAGCCCAGGGGAACTTCTTGGATTAAAGGGATCGTCCTGGCTCTAGAGAGCTGCTGAATACAAGTTAGTTTCATATCTTCACACTCCAAGATCAGGGGAGTCCGGGTCTGGCTTTATACACCGATGCATGCCCTCTCTGCATGCAGCTCCAGGGTCCCCTGTGAACTCAGAAAATGCATTTGGATGATGATTCTGGAGAGGATGAGTCACAGCTTTGCGCCAGATGGCCTGGCTGTGGCACAAACACCGCCCCCACCCTTTCCTCACCTGGCCAGGGTAGAAAGCTTTCTGCTGGGTTTTCTGTCTTGGGGTTACTGACCTCCAGCTTCTACCAAATCAGCAGAAGTCCCCCACGCAGACGAGTTTCCATATCGCTGCCCTGAGCCCAGCGATGTAACAACCTGGTTGCTTATCTGTATCCCTCAACTCACCCCAAGCTCCTTGGGTTTGGGGCGGGGTCCTGCTCACCTTCTCACCTTTGATAGTTGCTAAATAATTATTTGTTCAGTGAATGAAGGTAGACACTGTTCTTGCTCACAAGGAGTATATAGACTGGTTGTCTATATAAATGGGAGGGTAATAACCGTAGACTCAGTTCTCCACAATCTGTGAAAATCCCAATGTTTAGTACATTTTGTCTGTAGTTAATGGGGCTCATCGTGGGAACACCAATTTCCAGGCCATGCCTGGAGACACAAGGGCTGGGACACGGCCTGGGGATGATCCTGTGAGGGATGGACAGTGTTCCTATGAATGAGAGGGAAGTATGTTCAGGCTGGAGCCTGTGGGTAAGGCTAATGCTGCCCGCCTATCATTCCCCAGAGTTAGAGAGAAGTCATACAAGGGGCACACAGTCTCTTTGTAGGGTCCTCAGAAGCCTCACAGCCTCCTTCTAGGGGCTCCAGGCATCCTTAGCTTTGCTCTGATTCTGGCTCCTCAGCCCTGGACTAAAAGTGGGCACTGACAGGTAGTCGCTGGTCTGAACACTGACCAGAGCCTATGAAGCATCCTGGCACAGTAGTTTCCCCTAACAGGCATAGCCTCCCCCAAATAATGGCCAAGTGAAACTTCCAGATCCTCTGTCTCAAGGAGTTTGATATTCAGACAGAGAGGATCAGCAGTTGGTAGCAGGTCATAGGACAGGCAGTAAGTCAAAGGTGAGGCAGCAGAAGTCAAGAGGTAGCCCAGTGCCTCTCACACGTTAACCTGTACCTGTACCACCGGGGCATCTCCATAAATGCAGATTTGGATCTAGGAGGTCTGGGTGGGGCCTGAGGTTCTGCATCTCAGGTGATCCCGATGCTGCTGGGCCTCCAGACCAGAGCTCGAGTAGAGGACAATGGTTGTTAGTGACGAGACACCGGCAAGTAAGTGGCCATGAGGACGATATGAGCAGGCTCCAGGGACGCCAGCTGCTGGAGGACATCAGGAAGGCTGAGCCCTAGAAGTACCATGGCTCGTGAGTGTCTTTCCTGTCCTCCTCCTATACCACCCGCAGTCCTCCCTGGACTGTCCCTGTTCCTCACTTCCTGTGCAAACTACAGGAACCCCACCACCTGCAGTAACACCAGTGTTTCTGCTCCTTTTCACCTAAAAGGGCCTTGGCAGGAGTTCTCAGCCTGGCTGCACATTAGAATCACTTAGGAGAGTCCCCTCGAATTGTATCTAATTGGTTGGTCTGGGGTGGAGCCTGGGTGTGATGATTTATAAAATTCTGCAGCTGATTCCAATGTGCAGGCAGGGCTGTGAACCATTGGCCTCATCAGCATTTCTCAAGCTCTGACATGAATATAAATCAGCTAGAGATCTTGTTAAAAATAGAGATTTTCATCTAGTAGGTCTGAGTGGGGCTTGAAAGTCTGCATTTTTGATGCTGCAGGTCTGAGGACCATACTTTCAGCGGAAATAGCAGTTTCCTTAAGAATTAAACAAGATGAGATGCAGGTTGACCACCTCTGATCTAATCCCCAAGCCTAACCCGAAGCACAAAGCAAGACTCTACTGCATTGGCTACCACGGGCACATTTGATCTCAAGGGGTTACATTTTTTTTTTATGTTTATTTATTTTTGAGAGAGAGGGAGACAGAGTGTGAGCATGGGAGGGGCAGAGAGAGAGGGAGACACAGAATTCGAAGCAGGCTCCAGGCTCCCAAGCTGTCAGCACAGAGCCCGACCGGGGCTTGAACTCATGAATCTCAAACCGTGAGGCCATGACCTAAGCCGAAGTCGGACGCTCAACTGACTGAGCCACCCAGGCGCCCTGTGATCTCAAAGGGTTATACTCAGCCTTGTCTACACCACAGGCACTGAGGATGGGTGGAGATCTGGGGACGCACGGCTCCCAGCCCTGGCTACACTGGGCTTGAGGGCTGAAAGCTTGGTACTTGTGAGTTCCCCTTGTGACCTGGCTGGCCGGGCACCAGAACAAGCACGCCTACTCACCACACTGGGTTGTCTTCCCTCCGTTCCTGAGTGGGAGGGTAGATAAGCTGAGTTCCAGCACCAGGTGTTTGCCCCAGCCTGCTCCTTCCTGCTCTCCCCTGCAAGCTCCCACTGCAGGGCCGCACCTACTCACTCCGATTTATTGGTGCCCTGCCAGCCGTCTTCTCTCACTTTTGTAGCCCAGGTGTCAGGGCCAACATAGGGGTGGGGAGACATGCTGGAGTGGCTCCCTGCCTGCCTGGAACTTGACTGACCTGACCGGAAGGTAGACTGCACCACCACCTTCTCCTTGACAAAATAGAGCTGCTGCCAAAGCGGCCTCTGGGCGGGAGGGAGGGAACGAAGCGGAGGATACCCCTTCCTATGTCTTCCCACTGCCTGTGAAATGCCATTGCCCACCTGGTGCCCCACAGCGTTGCTTCTCAGCCCCGGCTGCGCATCAGAACTACCTGGGGAGGCCCAGGCCCCTCCCCAGACCAACTAAATAAGAATCCCTGGTAGTGGGACCCCAGTATGGGTCGTTTGTAACACTTACCAGGGGCTTCCAGTGTGCCACCAAGTGAGTGATGATTTAGCAGCCCACGGGGTAGAAAATAACTCTTTGATCAGAGAAAGGACAATGACGTGATGTCCACAGCTGCCTGCTCTGGCTTTTCTCCATCTTTCAATTCACTCCTAGACCCTATACTCCAGAATATGATAAGGACAACTTCCGTTTGGATTTGAATTCCGGGGCGGGGGTGGGGGGGGAGATCATCAACATTTTATCTCATTTAACCTACAACCCCACGCAAGGGTGTTATTTTATCTACATTTTACAGTTGAGGAAACTGAGGCTTAGAGAGGCTGAGTGATTATACAAGGTCACACAGTAAGAGATGGGGCCGGGTTTCGGCCCCAGGTTTCCTGTTCTTTGGGCATGTGAGTTAGTCACAGTTGCCGGTATATAAACCAGGCTAACACGGGCCAAAATATGAACCCAAGTTATAAACTGATGCGAGTAGGTAGGTAGCACAGAGCCAGCAATAGCCGAGCTGACATTTATATTTAAGTACAAAACTCCAGGTCATGAAGGGGACTGTGTGGCTCACTACTTCTCTTTTCTATTTTCCAATCCCGCGACTCCCTTCTCTGTGGAATCTTCCAGAGCTCTACTACTTCTCTGCTCATTGTCTGTATCAGTGGTTCCCCAAACTAACATCAGCTTTTTAAAATTCAGATCACTGCATTCCAAATCAGAACTATGGGGAGTCTCTAGAAAAGTGGTCTGAAAATCTACATTTTTAACAAGCAATGTGGGGGAATCCACAAGTACATACTTGGCAAACCAGCGATAAAGCCCCTTGCTGCTCAAAAACGTGGCCTGTGGACCAACAACACCGGTACCAACTGGGAGCTTGATAGAAGTGTAGCATCTTGGGTGGAACCCCTAGCCTACTACATTAGACTGTGCATTTTAATGAGATTCCCCGGGGCAAGGGGTTTGCATACACTTGAAAGTCTGAGAAGCGTGGCTCTGTCCAACCTGTTAGATACAAAGAGTGCCCACACATCAGCAGCATGAACGTCTCCCAGGAAACTTGTCGAAACCAAATTCTTGGGCCCCACCCTTGACCCTTGAGTCAGGTACTGTAGGAGAGGAGGCCAGGAAGCTGCATTATAGCAAGCCCTCTCGGTGGTCCCATGTGAACTCAGGTTTGAGAGCCACTGCCTAGACCAGATTACAAGAGCGCTTTCTCCGTCAGGAGCCTCTTTGATGCGGACAGTCGTTGCCCTACGCTAGGCCCCAGGATGATCAAGGAGAGCTGGGCTCGGAAGAGCCTTGAAAGCTGTTGTGCCACAGGAGGCTGAAGGGCAAGGCCTGCTCCTCCCCGACCCCCTCTGTGAGAGCAGCTTTGAGGCGCCGAGTCAGTCCTAGTCTTCAGTCTGGGGCTCCCATGTGGGCCCCTCTCTTTACTTCCTCTATATATTCATTTGCTATTCCCGCGCCTGCCCCAGGACCCAGCCCTCCACACAACACAGCCACTCCCCGGAGCTTCCTCTGTTCTTGTAAAGAATGCATTGGTCAGCACGCATGGAGTTCACATTTCCCCAGTGATGTCGTGCTATGGACCCCTTTTCTGCGCCTTACTTGTGTCACTCAGCATGGTACTTGAAGGTCTCCCTCCACCGGGTATTGTGCACTGAGTCTGTTGCTTCTACGTCCCGCCGTGTCTCTGGGCTGTGCCCAGCTTCCCTGGTGCCCACTCATGACGTGTCCAGGTGGTTTCCAACTCTTCAGTGCCACCAAGGATGCTGTGACAGACATCCTCCTCCGTGTCTCCCTGAGGACCAGTGTGAGCTCTCCCTAATTTATAGGTGGAAAAACTTGAAATTCTTCTAGCCTAAGTGACTTGCTCAGAAAGTACAACGTGGTGGTTAAGAACATGGCTTTGCAGCCAGAGAAAGACAGATATCATATGATTTCACTCAGATGTGGAATTTGAGAAACTTAGCAGATGATCATAGAGGAAGGAAAGGAAAAATAAGATAAAAACAGAGAAGGAGGCAAGCCATAAGAGACTCCGAAATACAGAGAACAGGGCACCTGTGTGGCTCAGTCAGTTAAGCATCCGACTTTGGCTCAGGTCATGATCTCATGGCTTGTGAGTTTGAGCCCCGCATAGGGCTCTGTGCTGACAGCTCGGAGCCCGGAGCCCGTTTCAGATTCTGTCTCCCTCTCTCTCTGACCACCCACCCCCATTCACACTTTGTCTCTCTCCCTCCCTCAAGTATAAATAAACATTAAAAAAATTTTAATACAAAGAACAGAGGGTTGACAGAGTGGGAGGGTGGGGAAAATGGGTGATGGGCATTAAGAAGGGCACTTGTAATGAGCACTGGGTGTTGTATGTAAATGATGAATCGTTGGATTCTACTCCTAAAGCCAAGGCCACACTGTATCACACTGTATGTTATCTAACTTAAGAATAACACAACAAAACAAACAAACAGAAAGAACATGACTTTGGTGTCAGACACACCTGGTCAGATAACCTGGCCCCAGTCCCTTCACCTTTCTGTTTCTCAGTTTACACATCTGTAAAATGGAAATATTAATGGTATCCAGCTTATGGGTTCATTAGGAAGATTAAGTGAATTAAAACCACTTAGCAGGGTTCCTAGCACATAGTAAGTGCTCAGATAAAAGTTCACCGTAATTTTACCTTTCTTTCCAGAGTTTGCCTTTTGACCTTTTACACTGACTTTTTTCTCTGTCTTGGTCCTACATTATTACTAACTTCCTGGCATGCCCCTTTTCAAAATGACCTCCAGCAGTGACCCCGGAGGTACTCAGAAAAAAGCCTGTGGCCTGGATGGGGGTGATGAGCAAAGGCCAGGGCTGGTCTAGAGGTTTCGGTGCACGAAGGGCGCGCGGGACTAGCCCAAGTTGGGACAGGCTTGTGCAAAGCCCTGGGGTGGGTGGTGCTTGGCACACTCCAGCAGAAGGCAGAGGGACTGGGGTCTCCAGAGTTCTCCCAACCCTGGTGGGAAAGCAGAGCAGGACTCGCACAGAGTAGGTGCTTAATATATGGCCGTTCTTTCATAAGCTGAATTTTGGCCTGGTTTTAAAGCGCTGACAGTAGGAGAGTCCTGTCACCCTGGAGGGACAGTGGGGGCTTGTTGCCTCAGTTTGCAGAGGATCCCTTGTATGTCCTGAGAGGGGCCAGAAGAGACACCCAGCACCTGAACTGCAGAGGGTAGAGGAGAGGCTGGGGGCCAAGGCCCAGACCGCACAGGCTGCAGGGAGCAGCTGCGACCAGCAGAGGGCGCCACACACCTCTAGACAGAGCCGATGGCTGTCGTTAGAACCGGGGCAAGGGGAGGGAAGTATGGGGCGGGGAGACCAACCGTCCAGGTTTGCCAGGGACCGGGAGGCGTCCCAGTCCGGGGAGACCGAGACAAACTGAGCCGAGGTGGTCACCCTGGCTTGAAGCAGTGACCACTGAAGTGGTGCGCACGCGATGTCAGTGCACGTCGCACACGTGACACAAAATGTGCCCACACTCACAGCGCAGGCGCGCAACACCTACCAGGCACTTCACACCAGAAGCATAACACACACAACACACTTGCACACACACACGTACAACTCGCCCAACGCCTTTCTAACCTACGTGCACCACACGCACACACAACGCCTGTGCGCTTCGCACTGCACGAATAGCACACACAGCACACCTACCCGTGTACAACTCTAACAAGGCGTTTATACCACACATGCGAGTCGCACACTCACACAGGCACATCAAACACACGTAGCCCGGGCACAACACAACATACATGCACACACGTCCCGCAAAAACGCATACACAACAAAAGCCAAATCACAACACACGTGCGCGCGTCACACCAGGGCGAAACATACGCAATCACGCGTGTACCACACACGCCACTGCACCTATCAATGTGCACACGCGCATAAGGACACGGACACATCCACACACACGTGCACGTGTGATTACACGTGCACAACTCACACCGCAACGCACGCGGGTACTAGGCACGCGGGCACCACGTAATCCACTACGCGCACGTACTACACGCAGCACACGTACGTAGCATCCATTCGCCACACACGATACAGTGCGTGTACGACACACTCACGCGCAACTATATGCAACGTACCCACAGAACTTCATAGTCACAACGCACTTGCATAATGCAGAGACACACATACACGCCTCTGGGTGGCCAGAGACCCTCTTGCTTGAGGCAATGCTTCTTATCAGCAAAATGAAGATACTCATTTTTGTCTTAGGCCAAAGAGAAAGATGTATCCAAAGACTTTGAGAACAGTACGTTCACTCATTTGGCAATCACTCGCTTCCTGTGTGCGTGGCAGGGACCCCGGCATCGATCAAACCAATACGTCAGCGACCGTTTGGCTTTGACCCCGAGGGTGACTGCCAAGCGGCCAGACCGACAGGAACCCCACCAGGGATCAGAGGAGTACACTGTCTTGCTCTTGACCGCGGCTCTAGATGGATCCACTCACTCGGAAGGTCTGAACGTGGGTTTGCTTCGTGAGAAGCACTCTGGGCTCTAGGAAGAGCAGTGGCTTACAGGGAAGGGTTTTCCCAGAGCTAACCAGTCGCACCGGCCACGGATGCCCGACTGGGGCCCTCCTCTGCAGCCAGCCACAGTAAGGGAGGGGGAGGACAGGGGATGCACAAGGGGAGCTCAGCATCTCCTGGGTATAGCCTGGATGCACTCTCCAGCTTGGCTTCCGGGGGTGGGGCTACCCCGCCAGGTCAGGCTGCAGCACCACCGCATTCTAGCTCCTGCGCACTGGTACTGTCCCCTTAAGTCTAATGGGGTGGCAGTTCAGGCACACTGGAGCTTCTTCCTTCCTGGATTCAAATCCCTGCTTTGGCACCTGCTAGCTGTGTGACGGTGGGCAAGTTACTCAGCCTCTCTGTGCCTTGTTTTCATACCTGTAAAATAAGCCTGATGGTAATAATAGCACTCATCTTGTAAGGACTGATAGACGAACAGCTCTTAGATTAAAATCAGGCACATGGAAGGAGTCACGTAGATGTTAGCTGCGATTGTTACTTTGACCCGAAATGAAAGCAAACCCTAACAACAATCATAATATCAAAACGTCCTGGAGGCGGGGTGTTAGAACTGGAAGGTGGGTTGGAGAACATCTGCCCCAAGCTCCTGTGTGGTATATGGATAAAGCTGTTTGACCTGATAGTCCTGAGACAGAAGGACTAGAACCAGGATGGGGAAGGGAAGAACCAGTAAGAGCTCCCCTTTTCCTCACCTGCAGGGCTGGTTAAATCAGAGTTTCTCACTCAGTGGGTCTGGGATGCGGTCTGAGACTCTGCGTTTCTAACAAGTCCCCAGGTTATGCTGCTGCGGCTGGTCCAGGGACCAAACCTTGGGAACTGCTGCCCTAAGGACAGCCGGTGGCAGAAAGTTGGCATTCCTGGGTCTGTTGATGATGCCTCAGTACCTGGGGGAAGGGGAAGCCAGGGCCTTACTTACAGTGGATGCCGTACCTCGGGCAGCGCCCTCTGCAGGGGGATGCGGGCACTGAGCGCCTCCTCCAGGCTGAGTGGGGTCAGCTCATCTTCAGATACCTCCCCATCTTCCTCCTCGGCCCCCCAGTCCCTCTCTGGGGCCTCCTCATCCTGCCTTCTGCTCGGCTGTCTGATGAGCCGGTAGCTGCCACCTTTCCTGCCCTGGGTCTTGTTCCTTCTGGCCCTGGGTGAGGCCACGGCCACCAGGAGCTGATCCTCCCGCAGTGAGATAAAGGGGGGCAGGCCCTCCAGGGGGCTGTACTCTTGGCCCTCATCCTCGGCCTCCAGCACCCATTCCTGGGATTCCCCGAAGTCCAGGCGATACCCAGCACCTGGGCTGTGTTGGGTGGCCAGGACTGTGACCGCGTGGTGCGGGGCGTGCGGGGGAGGGTGCAGCATGGCCACCATCAGCAGCACGCATCCCAGCATCAGTAAGAGCAGCAGGAATTGCAGTCTGCACGGCCCATGCCTGCATCGCTTCCTTAGGAGCATGTTGCTGGAACTTGCCATATGCAACAGGTCATATTCACGTTCGCGTCCTCCTCCTGCTCCAGGTTCCTTCGGGCTTGCAGGAGAACCTGGCTTCCTAGTTCCACCTGGAAGTTTTTTGCTGGTCACTTAACCTGCTCCTTTTTTTCCCATCTGACATTTGCCAACAGCATGTGTAAGACTGACTTCCACTTATAATCAGAAAGCCACGGGACCTCTCTGAGTGGATTTCTGTATTGCCTTCTGAGAGCCCATTCACAGGGACTTCAAATTGAATTGTTTGGCCCCTTTTACCCCCTTTTTCTCCTAAGGAAAAAAAAATTATTCCATTCTGCTCAGGTGTTTAGTCCCACGTGTTTCGTCTCCCCCCTTGCATGAATGGTCAGGTTGCTAGGCGATGTCTGGAGAGGCAGCTGGTGGGTCCTCAGTCCAGCAGCGCTGACAGTGGTCCTCCTTTGGACGCTTCAAGTCAGGTCAGATCAACAGATGTGAAGCCGGCAGGCAGCGCCTGATTTCCTTTCACACATAGCTCTGCGCTCAGCTGAGAGCCCTCTGCCAGACGCAGCCCCAGCCAAGCCAAGCCTCGCTCCTGGTCCTAATGCCCTCACTGTTCCCGGGGCTTTGCACAGTCCCGCAGCGCACAGCTCCAGGGCAAAATATAAACCGTCACTGCTAGGACCGAACCCAAACAGGAACATCCCAGAAGTTCAGATCTGAATCTCGTTCATAGTTCATAGGAAGACTTCTTTCCCCCACCCACAGGGGAAGGAAATAGTACTCCCTCCTGGTTTCAGAAAGCCTGTGCCTGTGGCATAGATGCAAACAGCTGTCTATTTGTACCCTCAGCCTCCCACAGGCGATGTGTGAAGTTAGGCTGGACTCTCCCTCCTTGCTGAGGACCACTGTCCTTGTCCCTCTGAAAATGACGGAAGCTGGGGGGGGAGGGGAGACGCTCCTGTATGACCCTCCTGCCACCAAAGCATCTGAAGGCACTGGCCACTAAGCAGGGGCATCCGGTGAGGAGTGTTCCTTCAGTTGTAAAACCTCCTTCATCCAACCAACAGATGTTGACGCGCACCTACTATGTGCCAAAACTATTCCGGGACTGGGAGTCCAGCAATGAATAAAGCACCAAAATTTGTGCCTCATGGAGTTTACCTTCTAGTGGGAGAGGCAGACAGAGAATTAATTCAGAAAGGCAGTGGGTCAGGGGTGATACGGGTGAAGGAGAAAAGTAAAGCAGGGAAAGGGGCTGGAGAGCATGAGCTGGGGACTGACAGGGGACACTGAGTGGTGAGGGGAGGCTTCACAGAAGAGCTAGCATCTGTGTGAGAAGGAGGGGCAGGCAGTGATGTGAGGATGAGCATTTGGGGCAGGGGGCATAGCAAATGTGAAGGTCCTGTGGCAAGCACGTGCCAGGCCTTTGGAGGAGCAGAGAGAACCAGTGTGGCAGGAGCAGAATGAGGAGGGCAGAGTGGGATGGAAAACAGGACGAAAGAGGTAAGGTGGGGGCAGGAGGTGAGGGGGGATCCTACGGGACATCGGAGTGCATCGTAGGAATTTTGGCTTCTCTTCTTTCCTCTGAGTAAGATGTGAGCCCTTGGAGGGTTGTGAGCGGAGGACAGACACAATTGACTCAGATTTAAATGGGATCACTCTGGCTGCTGTGTTGGCATCAGACTGGGGGAGCAAAGGGTAGAAGCAGGGAGTCAAGTCAGGCTAACATTATTGCAGCGAGAAACGATGAGGGTGTGGACCAAAGTGGCATCAGTGGAGGAGGTGTGGAGTAGGCAACTACTGGACATATTTTTTTAATGTTTATTTATTTGTTTATTTTGAGAGAGAGAGAGGGAGGGAGAGTGGGAGAGGGGCAGAGAGAGGGGGAGAGAGGGGGGAGGGACAGAGAGACAGAGAGAGAGAGAGAGAGAGAGAGAGAGAGTGGGAGAGGGGCAGAGAGAGAGAGACAGAGACAGAGAGAGAGAATCCCAAGCAGGCTCTGAACTGTCAGCACAGAGCCTGACCCGGGGCTTGATCCTGCAAATCAAGAGATCATGACGTGATTTGAAATCGAGTCAGATGCTCAACCAACTGGGCCACCCAGGTGCCCCGGCTTCTGGGTATATTTTCAGGAAGAACCTACAGCAGGTGCTGATGAACTGATACCCAGTGTCAGAGAAAGAAAGGAGTCAAGGATGATTTTCAAGCTTTCAAGTCTGGTAGTTGGAAGAGTAGAGTTGCCATCGGCCGAGATGTGGGAGACCAGGAGTTGGTAGAAGGGGATGAATGGCAGTGGCTCCTTGGGCCATGTGAAGTTTGAGATGTCTTCTAGACAGTCAAGGGGACATGGAGAGTAGGCAGTGGGACATGCAATAGCTGGAGGTGAAGGGAGAGGTCTGGCTTGCAGGTGGTAAAACTTCACAGGGATGATGTCTGAAGCCATGAGATCCAAGGTCACGGAGCGCGAGATGTAGATGGGAGACAGAATGGATGCCAGCATGCTCAGAGTTCCTGAGCTTCTGGCCCGAATAGCTGATCAAGGGTGACTAACTCCGCATTTCTTCTGATGACTGCAGAACGGCCCAGCCTTCCCAGTAATCAGGAGTGGAGTGGGGGGAGGAACGCCACTGGGGAATTCCTGAAATGAATTGCTCGTTGTTTCTGTTTTGATTTTGATCTTGGAATGTGAGCTTAAACATCTCATGGAAAAAAAAATGCTTTTCCTTTTGATTCTGTTGCTTCTTCTAGAGCGTGTGTGAGTGTGCATGAGTGTGTGTGTGTGTGTGTGTTTCCCCTGAAGCCTTTCAGAGTCAGAGGTGACATGGTGGGTTATATGTGATTGTTCCTAATAGGCTAGCACAGTGTCCCGATGGACAGCAGTTAGGGATTGCTGGATTGGACCGTGCTTTCCGAATCCCACATCAGGGTAGGCTGGGGTGAGAGTTGTATGGCTTTCAGGTTCAAGACACAGGCACTCTGGAAGATGTAATTTAGAATTTCTGGTACATTTTGAGGCTCACGAGGATGATTCCAGGGGACTTTCAGAGAACAAGGTAGGCACAGTCTCCAGCCTCAGGGCAGAACACCCTCCCCTACCCTCTCCGGCAACATTGGTTTCAAACTCGTCAGCCACATCATGCCTCCTCGGGGCCTTTACCTGGCCCGTCCTTTGCTTGACTGCTTTTTCCCCAGAAACCAGCCATAAGGCTCATTTACTCGCTTTTGTGTTTTTTCCCCACCGTTTCACAGCGGAAGCCCTCCATCTTACCCATGGTGTTCTCTGTCCTCTTGCCTCGCTTTCTTTGAGAGTCTCTGGAGCTCTTCCCAACAATTGATAAGTAAGACACTTGGCTCTTTGTTGTCTATGCCCCCATCCCACCTCCATAAGAGGTGGGCTCCACAAGGAGAGCTGTTCTATCAGTTTGTTCACTGCTGTTTCCCCAGAGACTGTATCTGGCAGAGCGTAAGCACTTAATAAATATTTGTCGAATGAATATAGGGACGATGCTGTAGCTATTCTGATTCAACTCAAGTGAGGTCTGTGTGTCCTCTGAGACTCTGGGATATGGATCAGCCCTAAAAGGTTCCACACAGCCCATAATCATGGGGTGATACTTTCAGTCTGCCCAGAAGGAAATAAAATTCCCATGTACATCCCCCCGTGGACAGAGCCACCCCAAGTAGAGGGAGCAGCAGGCCTTCCTGGCCCATCCCAGCCCCTGGCTCACAGGGGTGTTACTTTGCTGCTTGTACCAGCTAAAGGAGCCCCCCTTTAGCACCCAGATATCAGCCATGCATCTTCAGTCTACAACGCTGGCACTTAGCTTCTGTCTTCATGCAGCTGGAATTTTCTTCTCTGTGTCTTCCACTCAAAACAAAAGCAAGCAAGCCATGGATCTCCAAACACAACATAAAGTCCTTTTAGTCTCCACCTTATTCCTCTCAGCCTGGTTGGCTTGGTCGGAAAAGCATGTGACTCTTGATCTGGGGGTCATGTGTTCAAGCCCCCACTGGGTGTGGTGATTACTAAAATAATAAATAGGGATGCCTGGGTGGTTCTGTTGGTTGAGTGTCTGACTTCGGCTCAGCTCATGATCTCACGGTTCACAGGTTCAAGCCCTATGTCAGACTCTGTGCTGACAGCTCAGAGCCTGGAGCCTGCTTCGGATTCTGTGTCTCCCTCTCTCTCTCTGCCCTTCCCCCGCTTATGCTCTGTCTCTCAAAGATAAGTAAAATAAAACATTAAAAATTGAAATAATAAATAAATAAACTTAAAAAAAAAGAGAAAGAAATGGGACTTCCCTGAGGGACATCCCTTCTGTCACTTCCCAGAGCCTCAGGGGCTACCCTGCCCCTGTCCAGGTCTAGTTAGAGGAGGAAGGGCTGGACACAGTCCCATAGGCCCTGTCCCCCATTATCTCTCTCTTCTCTTTCTCACCTGTATTCCTATTACGGGTTGAACTGTGTCCCCTCAAAAGAGGTTGAAGTCCTATACATGGGTACCTGGGAATACGACCTTATTTGGAAACAGGGTCTTTGCAGATGATCAAGTACGATGAGGTCATGAAAGTGAACCCCAATTCACCATTACCGATGTCCTTATGCAAGGAGAGGTTTGGACAGAGGCGCACACAGGGTGAAGATGTGAAGAGGAAGGCAGAGATCAGAGTGATGCACCGAGGGACACCAAAGATTGCCGGCGAGCCACCAGCAGCTGGGGGAGGGGCATGGGACAGGGTCCCCCTCACAGCCCCAGAGAGAACCAAGTCTCTGACACCTCGATTTCCGACTTCAGCCTCCAGACTGTGAGAAAATGGATGTCTGTCGTTTAAGCACCACCCGGTCTGCGGTGCTTTGCGATACCAGCTCCGGAAACTAATATAGTTCCTTTTGCCCGCCCACCTTTTCCTTCCCTCAGCTCTCCCTCTCCCTGGCTTTTCTCATAGGACACAGCGCCTTTAGTGTAGAAAAGACTGCTATTTGCCTAGAAAAAAGTTGAGTTTTCAGTTCAGTTTCGTAGCAGGTTAAAGTGCCTGAACAAGTCAGAGACTGAGAGATTCACAGTGGGCATCCGCTAGTAAATAAACACTGTGCCTTGTAACAGGGGACCTGGCCCAGGTGATTCAAGATGTCGTCAACAGGGGTATGTCTGGTCACCATTCGGATTCCCATCTGAACCTGAGATGAAGAGAAGAGCAAGAAACAGGATGAGAAGATAGTTCCCCAAGGTGCGTCCTCTGCTTTACTTCGTTATCACACATGGTGATGGCTGTTTGCTTTTTTGGCCCCCCTGTTACCGGTCCCTCCATCTTTGTCTCTCCCACAAGCAGCGCGGTGCCCGCTCAGCAACACGCGTCAAGTTCATGGCTCTTGAAGATGAGACCTGATGTACACTGAACGCAGCATTGAGAATAAGGTGACAGCCTGGACGGGTCCCAATGTTCAGCCTAAGAGAGGGGAGAAAAGAAATGGGAGGCCATGCCAGCCCCACCTCCCCCCTTCCCTCAGACCACCTGACGGAACCGGGCCTGAGGTGGCCAACCCCACCGCACTCCTGGTTCTCTGCTGTAACCCATTTGGCTTGGCTTTCCTTGTGCATGGATTGTACTGGAAAAGAGCATCACCAGTGGTTAGGTTGTGTGTCAAGGCCACCATGACAAGCACTGACAGAGAGCAGGTTTACACAGGGCTACCTCAAGGGAGGAGTGGCATCCTTGATGCCTGTAAGCCACCTCTCTGTGCCCAACCACCACCAGCAGGGTCATCTTCAAACGCAAGAGTGACCAAGAATATAGACCCCTCTTAGGCCCTTCTCAGACACACTGAGCTAGAGTTGATGTGGGTGGGCCCAGGCATCTGTGTTTTAACAGGCCTTCCAGATGCTTCTGATGTCAGCTAAGGATGGAGAGTTCTCTCACAAAGAATGTATCTCCCTCAGGGCACCTGGGAAGCTTGGTGAGTTAAGCATCCAACTCTTGACTTCGGCTCAGGTCATGATCTCACGGTGTGAGTTCGAGCCCCACGTCAGGCTCTGCGCTCTCAGCTTGGGATTCTGTCTCCCTCCCTTGCTGCCCCCCAATCCCACTTGCTTGCTCTCTCTCTCAAAAAAAAGTTTCTTCCTCAATGTATATAATTGTCAAAGCACTATGCTGTTTACCTAAAATGAATATAATATTGTGTCATTCTACTTCAATTCAAATAAAAAATTTTTTAAAATAAAGAATACATCTCCCTTAACATGACAAAGAAGAAATCCAAACTCAGGTTGCTTCTCTCTTTCTCCCTGGCCTGGGACATATGCTTCTTGGGCATGAAGGGGAAGTAAGGGAGCTCAGTTTTGTGTGTACAAATCCCGGGTCACAGACTCAGATGTGCAAGGACACATTCTCCTCAGTGTGGGTTCATGAGTTTATTTACAACAAAAATAAAAACACCCATCCAGCCTTTACACATAAACCAGTCTCAGAAAGTTCACATTTTTTTCATCCCCTTCCTCTCCCCAGGGCAGAGTCTAGGTTGTGGGTGCTACACAGGGCCCAGGCATTGAGAGGGAGCATGCCTGTCCTCGTCATTGTCATTTATCTATGCCAGAGTCCCCTGAAAGGGCCCCGTTCCCATCTGGCCTCTAGAAACTTCCCTACAGAGGTTCTGCTGAATCCACTTGTTCTCCAAACACAAGGCTTCCTTGGGTCACAGTCTTCCCAAGGCCCAGCCACACCACTCTTTTTGGGGGGCCCGGGGAACTCTCTGAGACTGCCTCACACCCACCAGCCTAAACCTATGTAAGAATTTTCTCCTGCTCTCCCGCTCTTGCTCTGTGCTGGTCGAAGAGGATTCTGGGAAATTACCATCACCCTGGACAGTACCTGAGCATGGGGACACTGGTCCTCTCTATGTGGGGCTTCTGTCATTTACCTCCGCATGTACTTTCTGCCTTGAGAATTGGCTTAGAGGAGGGGCTTAGGGAACTTTTTAGGAACCCATCAGGATCCAAGGTCTCTTTGCTTTCCCTTCCCTTCAATTATTTCCTCTCCTGGCCTAGTGGATTCAAACAAACAAACCAACAACAACAACAACAACAACAAAAAATATATACATATATATATAATTTTATTTTTAATTCCCCAAGAGATTTTAGCAGCCATGGTTGATTGACTACACTAGACCCACTTGGCCTTGCTCTGAGTTCAACCACAGCTGCAGACGGACACTAGCTGTTCGTGCAGAGAGCTTACCACAGTGCCCACATCTCCCTGCCCATCTGAGAGTCTCTCCAACATCAGGGAGCTTGCTCACCCTTCATGCAGAGTGAGGCAGGAAAGTTAGGGATTTAACTACCGGAGCAATTTCCGTCATTAAGGAAAGGAAATTGGTGTATAATACTGAATAAGCTCAGAGAAACTATTCTGAGATATGACTTCCACAATTCATTAGAGAATTCCTAGCAGGATTGAGGTCCCAGTTGTCCCCAGTGGCAGTCTGCTTATCAATACGCCCTTTGTCCATGTTCTCCCTTCTTTGTCTCATTCTCGCCATCCCCTTGCTTGGACTTCCTGTTTCTCTCCCCACATAAACTACCTGCATCCAAGTTCTTTTAGCGGAATCCAAACTAAGAAAGAGATGCCAACCAGCATAAAGACTTTATTTCTTTTCTTCCTGGTTGTAGAGGAAAGTAATTGCTGAAAGAAACAACTTCCTATAGTATTCTGCAAGATTATTTCTGTTCATTTTATGTAAGTCTAACTATGACACATTTCCTGATCTGAAGTCTGTGCAATAAAATGGATACCTATGTAATCAGCACTTTATTAGATCTGAAGTCCTTAAAGGAGTGAAACATTCTTCAGCATATTCTATATTATGCCTGGAAAAATATGTTGAAGGGTAAAGGCCATGCCTGATATTGTAAAGTCAGACTGTCTTAAAAAAAAAAAACAACTAATTTTTTAGTTTAGATATACTAATTAGATTAACTAATCCCAGTGACCCTAACAGTACTTTGGAATTCATTCTAATCACCCAATTCCACTAAAAAAAAATTTTTTTAAAAGATCCCGTTATTTTGTTTTCAGGTCATGATTATGTATTTCTTTTAAGGCAACAGCTGCTCTCCTAAGTATTCAGAAAATTCCCCCTGCTGCTCGGCAGGCTGCTCAGTGATACCAGCCAGGGGCAGACAGGGAGGGAGATCACGAACACTAAGCTTATCCCCTGTGGATCCATCCGGATAGGTGGGGGAGTGACAGCACTGACTCTGCCTGCCGGGGGAAGCCTAGACTTGGGCAATGGCCATGACCCAAATCAACATCGTGCTGAGCCCAGAAACAAGACTTCAGACAGCTCCTGCCAGCTCCCAGCAGCAATGTACCAGGCAAGTGACTCCATACAAATTCAGTTGGTGTGCATTTTGGCTTCATGTTGTGAGAACACTCCAGAAGAGCCTCTTCTTATTTTTTCCATCTTTTCAGCTGCCGATGACTCTCCTGTCCTTCTGAATGGGGACCAAGATTCTCGTAACCACCCTCAGACCTGCCACGTGAGCCCTCTCTGGGTGAAATCAGTAGCTACTGATGCCACAATCTACTCTCAGCAGACTGTACTTTGGGGACCTTTGGCTCTTGTACAGAACAGGGAGGCACTGTTGATACTCTTCAGGTGTTCTTCCATTTTTTGGGTTTCTGTCCCTATTTAGCCTATTAGACCTCCAAAGCCAAGCATTTAATTCTTTGCAAGCAACATTCTTCAGTGCCATCCTCTTCTCCCCAAGGTTCCACTTGCCAGAATGGGGAAAGGCCTAGGGCACAGAAGAAATTATGGAGAGCAAACACACCAGTTATCCCGCCATTTGAGCCCCAGGTGCTTTGAAGGACTGAGATCTAGGAGAACAACGTGTCTCTGTCTTTCATTATTCCTCTAATTCTGAAAGCAAGGGTCTACTTTCTGTCCTGGTGTAAAAAGCAGGGTGAATGCACCACCCTCAATACTCAAATTTGAAAATGTGTAGCCCGTGTGTGTGTGTGTGTGTGTGTGCATGCGTCTGCGGGCGTGCATATGCATTTGTAGGATACATGTGGGATAGACTTTGCAGATAATTACACTGACTTGAACTGGGGCTGAAGGGATTAAAGATGCTGCTAAACTTTTGAGAGTACTTGGAAGAATAATTGCACCGGGCTCGATGTGGATTTCGGAGAGAGATGAGTCAAGTGACCAATATATGAGGTTTGCAGTATTTATAATTACTCTTTTGGAAAAGCACTGTGAAATCCTACTGGGTGTATTTATTATTATGTTGCCTCCATTCATTCTGAAAACATTACTGAATATTCATTATGTGCCAGGCAAGGTGCCTGGCATGAAGGATAAAAAAATGAATAAGATATGGTCAGTAAGAGAGGTCCACAAGCAATTACAGCCACATACTTTGCTGGGAGTAATCATAGAGATGTGTACAAATATTTGGGTAAATATGAAGAAAACAAAATAAAATGTAAAGACCTGACGTTTCTCCAGGCCTGTTGATGAACAACGAAAGTGCGATTATCTCTCCACCCATCCACAGGCTGTAAGATCTTAGAAAGCTGCGTGGGATCTTGCATGCTTGGCACCTGCTGGTGCTGTAATTTCCAAAGGGCTTTTTAGTAGTGTGTCAATAATGAATTAAAGCCAAACTGGTTCCAGCTTTGAGGCTGTCACTCTCAAAGCCCTGCCTTTGGTTCTGTGACATATAGACAGAACTAAGAAGGAGCTTCAGCAGGTGACCTTGAGGGAGGAAGTTGATCCTGCCATGACCCTCCCACTGGGTCTTGATCCATGGAAGGTGGGTTTAGAAGGAAAATTTTTGTCTTCATCAGCTCATTTTAACCACATGGAGAATTCTGATCATATGGAGAGCTTTCTCCTTATCAACCCAGTTCCTGGACTTTTTGTGTTGCAGTTTTAGGAAAATGGATAGAGAGACACTGAACTAGAGAGGCATGGGGAAGAGAAATGGATTCTCGTGTTGGTCAGTTCTCAGGTTCTAGTTTGGTCTGGGAGAATCTGAATGATGGGAAAAGTGGAGAATAAAGAGGAGAAAGGGGCGGAGGAGGGGGATCCACCATGAAAGAGGCTAAGTCGATCCGTCTAATAAAGAGGTGAGACAGGAGAAAAGGGAAAACGTGAAGAAAGCCCAACGGACTGGGCATGAGAGTGAGAGATGTCAAGTTTGGAGGATGAGATGCCCAGAAATAGCTACAGAAAACAACAGTAGGAGAAGAGATGAAAGGAATTTTAAGAGGTGGCTCTGTTCTTTACTCATCAGTCACAAAGCCCACGCTCTTCTCAAGTGCACATAGAACATTCTCCACAATAGAACACATGGTAAACCATAAAATGAGCCTCAATAAATTTAAAAGTATTGAAATCATACAAAATATGTTCTCCAACCAATTACAATCAATAGCAGAAAGAAATTTAGAAATTTACAAATATGGGAAATTGAACAATGTACTCCTTAACACCCAATGGGTCAAATAGGAAATCGTATGAGAACTTAGAAAATAATTTAAAATAAATGAGGGGCGCCTGGGTGGCGCAGTCGGTTAAGCGTCCGACTTCAGCCAGGTCACGATCTCGCGGTCCGTGAGTTCGAGCCCCGCGTCAGGCTCTGGGCTGATGGCTCGGAGCCTGGAGCCTGTTTCCGATTCTGTGTCTCCCTCTCT
The DNA here is from genome assembly GCF_046562875.1 of Panthera onca. NCBI lineage: Eukaryota > Metazoa > Chordata > Mammalia > Carnivora > Felidae > Panthera > Panthera onca. The sequence continues at coordinate 133,430,542 of NC_138347.1, read as the reverse complement.
CTCTGCCCCTCCCCCGTTCATGCTCTGTCTCTCTCTGTCCCAAAAAAATAAATAAAAAAAAAAAAACGTTGAAAAAAAAAATAAATGAAAATGAAGATAAAACATACCAACACTTATGGGATGTAGCTAAAGCTACATAGAGGGGAATTTATAGCTGTAATTGCCTATATTAAAAGAGAAGAGGGGCACCTGGGTGGCTCAGTCGGTTAAGCGTCCGACTTCAGCTCAGATCATGATCTCACGGTCCGTGAGTTCGAGCCCCACATCGGGCTCTGTGCTGACAGCTAGGAGCCTGGAGTCTGCCTCGGATTCTGTTTCCCTCTCTCTCTGCCCCTTTCCCACTTGCACTCTGTCTCTTTCTGTCTCTCAAAAATAAATAAACATTAAAAAAATTAAAATAAAAAGAGAAGAAAAATTTCAAATCAATAACCTAACCTACTACTTTAGGATTCTGCAAAACAAACAGCCAACTAAACCTAAAGCAAGCAGGAAGAAGAAAAAAAAAATAAAAATCTTGGACATTATAAAGCTGCCTCATTTTATTTAACAGCCACATAGTATTTCACTGACTGGATAAACTATTCAGTGGTTAATTTAACCGGTCTTGTACCAATACACATATAGGTTGTTACCAATTTTTGCTTTTATAATAATCCTGCCTTCCGTATCCTTACACACACAACATCTCACATATGTGTGCATATTATTTGTGAATTCTTGCAAGTGGAATTTCTGAGCCAAATAAAATGTGCATTAAAAACTTTAAAGCTATTACAAATTGTACTCCAAAGAGGTTGAATTAATTTACACTTGCAATAATAAAAGATAAAAATGTCTGTTTCCCCATGATGTTACCTGTATACAATGTTATTAACCTTTTTAATCTTAGCCTACCTGATAAGTGAGAAATGGTATCTGAGCAACAAAAACTCTAAGGTACCTAGTAACAAGTCTCACAAAATTTGTGGGCAAGATATAAATTTTATCAAAGGAATAAAAGCAAACCTGCAGAGAAACAGCATGATCCTGGGTGAGAAGACTCAATATCATGAAGATGTGAATTCTTCTCAAATTCAGCTATAAATTCACTCTCGTTTTATTCACAGTCCTAATTGAGCTTCCATAGATCTTCACAAGCCGTCCTACAATTCCTACAGAAGGGTAAAGAACCAAGAATGGGTAAGTATGAAGACCAAGGATGTCTCTAGATATCTAAATTTATAAAGCTATAATAATTAAATAGTGTGGTATTGGCAAATGAATGAGAAACAGATCAATGGAACAGAACAGCGAGCCCAGATACAGACCGGTAAAAATTTTAAAGCCTGGTGATACTAATTCAGTCAAGGATGGGGAGGAAAGGGACGGTTCACATTACTGGCGTCTGTGTAAGCTGGTGTCTTTGAGGAGCATTTTGGCAATATCCAGTAATGTCAAGGATGCACGCACTGGACAGCCCAGCATTCGCGCTTCTGGGAAGATCTTTTGTACATGTTCACACACACACACACACACACACACACACGTACAAGGATATTCACTGAAGCACTGTAATGACAGAAGATAGGAAATAACCCAAATGTCCACATAATGTCACATAATGAAGTTCCATACAAGCAGTTAGAATGAGTGAACAAAAACTACATGAACTACATCAACACACACAAATCTGTAAAACATAATATCGCGTGAAAACTTACGTTGTAATGGGACAGTGTAATACCTGTGTGCGTTTTTGAAATAACCAAAATAATACCACATATTAAGCACATGTGGTAAACATAAAAATTACTAAAAAGTAAAACACTTCTAGGAGATGAGCACTACTGGAAATGGAGGAAAGAATGGAATAGAGTAGGGGAGGGGGATGTAGCTGTTCCATAACTTCAAATATTGATTAAAACCAAAGATCTGAGGCCCGTATGAGCACAAATCAACTTTTTAAAAACTCGGAATGTAAATACGTGAGTGTCTATTACATGATTTTCAATATGTTTGAGATATTTCATAATCAAAAGAAAGTTAGCTGGTATCTTACTAATGTTTGAATATCCATTTCTGCATGGCCTCAGCCTTTACTCAGTGTATATTATTAGCATCAGAGATGTCCATTGAAAAGAGCAAACCCACTGCCATTTTTATATTTTACCATCCAGTGGAAACAAGATCTGTGAAAACTTAGTGTGGTATTTAGGACATTTCTCTCATCTTCATTTTGTTGTTCTTGTCACCTATCCTTTCTGATTAATGAGTGGACAGACTTAAAACGAAAGGTTCCTATGTTTTTGGGAGGGCAAAAATAAGGAAAGGAACTGGAGAGACAGAAAATTCCACAGCCATTCCTTCCATTTCCTGGGAAGAACATCCCTTAAAATTATATAGTAGGCAGCTCCCCACTGAATCTCTAAGGCCTGAAGGAAGAAATCTAGGGAGCGTTGGAAGCCACCTTAAGCCAAGCATGGCAGGAGGCTTGTCTGTGCCTTCTCCTTGACAGGGTATTTGGGAAAGTTGGCCCCTGGTCCAGCTTCTCCATTGTGTCTCCTCCCAAGGACCACAAGTGCCCGCATACCACCAGGTACCAGGGATGGGCCTAAATGACCTGCAATTTGAAGCCACCCTCTAACAAAGCCTCTGACTTCTCTTACTCTTTTTTTACTCTCTGAATTTGATTTCCTATTTCTAGTTTCTGTCGCTCTGCCTTCAAGTGAAATAATCTTTCCTTCTGTAGCATCTAATTTTCTATGAACCCCATCCAGTGTACTTTTTCATTTTTCATCTCAAACATTCTAATTTTATCACTAGCAGTTCTCTTTGGATCTTTTTTTATATCTTCCATGTCTCTACCTAAGGTGCTCAATCTGTCCTCCACTTTCAAATGTTGGGAATATGTATTTATGACAATGGTTTCCATGTTCTTGTCTACTGATACTATCTGTGTCATTTCTTGGTCTGTTTCTATTAATATTTCTCCTCACTACAGGTCATAATTTACCGGTTCTTTGCATGCCTAGTAATTTTTTCTTTGATGCCAGACGCTGTGAATTTTATCTTCTTGGTTGTTGGATATTTTTGTATTTCTGTATTATTGAGCATTGCTCTGGAAGGTAGTACACTTACTCGGAAACAGCTTGGCCTCCGAGCAGTCTTTAGATGAGGGCCAATTTCTCCCCACTACCGAAGCAAGACCCTTTTGAGTTCTCTGCCTGATGCCCCCGGAATCACAAGGTTTTCCACTCTGGCTGGTGGGAACATTAATATTCCCCACACTCTGTAAGCTCTGAGGATTCTTCCCTCTGTTCCCTTCTTCCTCATGTTTCCTCTCACGCATGTCCTGATCAGAGCTCATATGAAGACTCACAGATCCTTGCAAACCTCTGAAGCTCTCTTTGCACACAGCTCTTGACTCTCCAGTACTTTGCCTTGTAAATCCCAACCAGCTTGGCCTCCTTGGTCCCCCCAGCTCCATCTCTTCAACTCACGGCTACCCCCAGGTTCCACCTGGGTTCCTCTTTCCTGCAGTGCAACCTGGATACAGTCTCTAGGCAACACTCCGGGGAAATCTTAGGACTCACCTTGTTTGGTCCCCTCTCTTGGGGATCCTGTGCTGCCTGATGGCCAATCCCTGCAAACCATAGTGTAATATTTCTCCCAGGGTTTTTAGTTGCTACTGAGTTCTTTGAGGAAGAAAGCGTTTCTGTGGTGCTGTCTTTATTTGGGGTCCCCCAGAAGCTGACTCTGGGGTATAGCTGATTATTCATTATGCACAGATCTTTGTGAATTTGCCTCCTTATTATAATATTTGTAACCTCAAAACCAACATCCGTGGCACTTTCACATTCACTTGTGGACATGCAGAGTGTGACAAAAAAGATGGGGTTACCTGATATGTCCACTGCCAGCTGAAGTCAAACATGGTAACACTCTGCCTTCTTGTTTCAGCTCCTATATTGTAACCAAGTATCCTTTTTCACGTTCTATTTTGTGCCACATTTTCCCCGTTTTTGTGCTTTTCGTTGGTGCCCCCAAGCCTATTACTTAAGTGCTGTCAAGTGTTCCTAAGCCCAAGAAGGCTGTGATGTGCTTCATGGAGAAAATATGTATTAAATAAGCTTCGTTCAGTCATGAGTTATAGTGCCGTTAGTGACGAGTCCAATGTTTATGAATCAGTGGTATATATTGAATAACATATCTTTGAACATAAGCACAAAAAACAAGGTTATATATTGATTGGTTGATGAAAACATTGTGACCAAAAGCCTAGGAACCCAACCCCCAGAAGCAACGATTCAGTATTCGCTATTTCTGTGTTCATGACAACTGCATAAAGCGTAGCTACAAATTCTCATTATTGTATGATAAACTGTACACTTAATTTATTCAGGTGAGATAGGAAAGGAAAGGAAAGGAAAGGAAAAACACTGGCGGGGAGAGAAGAGAGACAGGAAAAGTCAGGTAGCCTTTAAAGGGTATGTCATCCAGGCAGTTACCACGGTGCGTAACTAGAGCTTAATATCCTTGGGGACCTCTGGGACCCAGGGTACAACATGTGTCTCAGAATAATCCCAAACAGGGGGAGGAAGCTGGGGTTTGCATGCACCAACTCCCATCAGTTGGAGACTGTTGGGAAGGGGCAATTTATGACCTTCTAGGGAGCAGAGGGAGTAGCTACCAAAGAAAAACCTCAGGCAAAAGGGTACAGAGCCTGGCAATTGACATTCAGCCTGGGTTTCTACTATAGTGGGAGAGGGGGATCTGTAACAGACAGGACGGCCGGGGCTGTAAACTCAGATGCCTCCAGAAGTCAGGCAGGTCACAAAAGCAAGAGAAATAGGCCAGGTGGGACTGCAGGAGCTGGCAAGTTCCTATCTCGGTTGGACAAGAACAGCTGTCGCTCAGTACAGCCAATTTTTGCCATGCAGGAAAAATAGGCCTATCCTTTTCAAATCTCCTGATCTTTCAAGAAAAGTGGGAAATTCATATTTTTAAAAATGTGAAATCCCCAATTAGTAAAAGTTGGCAACGAATTCAAACATTTTAAAATACACCGTTAAGGCCAAAGAAAACATGTTGGCAGGCCAACTTCAGCCCACAGACTGCCAATTTGCAACCTCTCTGATGGAAGATGTGCAAAACTCCACCTGTTGGGTACGAGCCCAGGAAAATGTATCTTTATCTCATGTACAATCTCAGGCATCCCGGGACAGTCAAGAGATGCTGAGAAGTCTGCCCTGACGTGCACGTGGCAAAGCACCTCTGTGTCTGTCTAGTGAGCTCACCTCTCTCCTGCCTCGAGGTTTATCAGATGTCCAAGGACAACCATTTGTCATGGCTGGTGGAGTTCTCCATGATTTCTTGTCCCTGTGCTGGCATTTTTCTTCTCGTGAAAAAATAGCTGAGCCTACTGGACTATTTGTCTGGCATCTGCTAGTCTGCACAGCCAGTCAACCCACTCCATAGCTGAGACAGGGCTGCCTGCCCAACCTTCCACCTGCACACAAAACAGAGATTGTCAGAAGGAGCTTGCAATGGCAGTATTTGTGGAAGCAGAGACTAGGGAATTAGCCACCATCTGGCATTTTCTGCAACCCAGAGGGAGGGAGAGGTCACTGGTTGTGGGGAATGGCAGAGTACCTATTCAGTCAGGGGTCAGTGGTCAACCAGAAGGGCAGAATCACCAGGAAATACATGTATATTCTTCAATTCTAAGCCATTACTCTTAGCCATTACTCTCCCAATTGGTGAGTCCCAGCCTGGTTGACCCTACCAGACATGATTCTTTGACTCATAGTGATCTAAAGACTGTTGTGGTTTTGTTTTTTTCTGGTTTTTTTTTTTTTTGTTTGTTTTGTTTTGTTTTGTTTTGTGGCTGAGTCCAGGAGGACTTGGCTGTTCTGGCCTGTGACCTCATTGTTTATCTTCATTTTTTAAAGCTTCTGCCTCCCTTCCGTAGACCGGATCAGAGATGGACACAGCAGGGTAGATGTGTGAAATAAACCCTAGCCAGCGTTACTATAATCTTGGACACCCAAACAATGGGTCACATGTCCACAGCTCGTGATTTCTCCACAGTTTGGCTGAACCTGAGTTCTTCCACTTTTATCTGCCATTTGAGATGGGAAGGCATTGGAAATAGCTAATCTGTGAACATTGACAGTGTAAAATCCAAAAGGATAGAGAGGAGGTGAATTTGTGAGCAACCCAATCTTAGTCCCTAGGGAAAGACTAGAAAATACATATAGTCTGATATGCAAAGGTCTGACATGATCCAGATGCTGGATGCTTCTGGTTCAGCATCCAACTCTCCTTATACTCTGCAGCACCTGGAAGGGGAAGGGCGGGTGCTATAGGCCTTCCTATAGGACAGGTATATCCTATATATAGGATATATATATCCTATATATATATATATATATATACAGGACATTCAGGTATAGGAAGATAAAGAGGTCAATGGTCCCCAAGATGGGGGACTGGGATTTGCTCCTTGGATGTCCTTTGCACAGTGTCCCAATTTACAAGAGTGGGACTGTCTCTAAAGGAGGCTTTTGAAAATCTTTTGTGATCTCTTTACAAACATGAGATGATCCTTGAGAGAAAGTGTATAGGCTGGAGATGACTCTTGACAACAGCGGTTTGCCAATAAGCAAGAGTGGAGCAGGCAGAAATGTAGGCCCTCCCTGACTTTAGAGAGGAGGCAGGGCTGGTTCCCTGAACAGAGAACTCTCATGGCCTGCTGGAGTCTTCCATTAGGCTTCATGTTCAGAAGGCTATGTATCTAGACAGTTTGGGGCATAGACACCCCCCCCCCCCAGGTAATTCTGCAATTCTTTTTTTTTTTTTAATTTTTTAACGTTTATTTATTTTTGAGACAGAGAGAGACAGAGCATGAACGGGGGAGGGGCAGAGAGAGAGGGAGACACAGAATCCAAAGCAGGCTCCAGGCTCTGAGCCATCAGCCCAGAGCCCGATGCGGGGCTCGAACTCACGGACCGCGAGATCATGACCTGAGTTGAAGTCGGACGCTTAACCGACTGAGCCACCCAGGCGCCCCTGCAATTCTTAAATAAGGACATTGTGAGTATACTGAGTAAGTTGGAGGTAAGTCTGGAGGAAATTTCTGAGAGATTGTCTTAGAGGCTAGAACTGAAGTTTATGCACCTCATTTGGGGTTGCTCACAAGTGTGGTGGACATTGGATCCCAGTCCAAATTCTGCAACTCATTGTCTATGTAGTCCTGGAAATGCTTCCATATATTCACAGAAGGAAAGGATGAGATGTTCCCCAGAGAATTCTCACAGCTAACGTTCTCTGATGGAAACTGGACATGCATTATAAAATGGAGATTTTACTTGAGCCATTTATATAGAACCTCTGAATTGTCATGCAGCTGGAGGAAAGTGAATAAATCTTAAACAACCCACACAGCGTCCCTGCTTTCCGAACAAGAGAGTTCTTGGAAACCAAATTCCTAGCATCTGCAAATACAACCCCATGGAGAACCAAGTCACCAGCCACAAAGAGCCATAGCTTCAGGCATAAAACTACCCTGCATTCCCATTAAAAATGCCCATGCTCTTGGCTCAAAATATTGGTCTGCATTTTAAATTATATTTGCATATTGATTTTAAGACTCCCTCACAACTCTGTAAATAAATCAAATAAATTAATTAGAAGAACTGACTGTGGTAGCTCTCCAACCCAGCAGTGAAATCACTCTCACAAAGTGCAAAGTTGAGCTTGTAACCAATCTACATAATTGTGTCCTTGATTGGGGAAGATAAGTGTGCTTTGAAGGCAATCCTCTGCTCCTTACTGGGCTTCTTGGAGAGACCAGAAGACAATGTCAGAGAAAGGCCAAAGGACGTTTCTTGGGTTGGGTATTTGGGCATCAGTCTTTTTTCTGCATGAGTTGTGGGGGAAAGCATGCATCCTGAAAAGGTAGCTTTGGATTAAAAATTGGAAGCTTTGCATCACAAGAATCAGCATGAACTGCTTTGTAGAGTCTGTACAACATTTTTATGCTCTGCTTCTTCCTAAAAATAGCAATTACCATCTGCATTTTATTTGTTTGTATTTTAGGACTTTCTTCTGAAAGGGTTTGTGGTGGCTTGTGTGTACATTCAATTTTATTGAACAGAATAAATAGCTAAGGACGCGGGGTCAAAGGGAAAGTCAGCTTAGGGAGTAAGATGAAACCAGAAGTCAAATTAGCATATGAAGCGTAGATCATGAAGTCTATGCAATTGCTAAAAGCGAGCCACTCTGATCTTCCTAGCAGTCAATGTAAAGAAGGAAATATGACTAGTCATCAGAATCACGGTATTCATAGAATAAGAACATTCCAACCGTATAATCAATAGATTCCCCTGGTCATTGTCTATGAAACCTGGGATCCAGGATTTTAATCTTTATTATTTTTTTTTTCAGGGTTTTAATCTTTAAACGGCGCATACCTAGAGAAAAAAATGTGCATGTTGGTCAGTTACGAGTAGTATCAAATGTTTTGACAGTCAAGAAAATGTAATATAAGGGTTATATTCTCTTTGGCTTGAAAAAAAGTGTTACGGTTCACACTGGGACTTATGCCTGTGGAGATCCACTCCACACTCACAGGGAGGTGGGCTGGAGCGGACCATGGATAGAAGCAAGGTTTTCCTCAGAAAACTGTATTTTGGACATAGAGACATTCGAGCGCCCAGTGTTTCAGGTCCTTAGGGCAGTGGATCTTAACTCTTGCTGTGCATCAGAATGACTGGGAGCTTTGAACAACATTGAAACCCAGTCCCCCAGGGGATTCTCACGTGTATCCAGAGATGAGGACCACTGCCCAGGGCGTGGGTGGGGTTGTTTCAGGTGGGAAAAACCCAGGGTAGCTGCTACCAATCATCGATCATAGCCATAGTTAGTAGGATGCCCTTGCTATATCTGGCTGTGAATGATGGAAGATCCTGGTGAACAATGAGGGAAAATGTACCTGGAGATAGTAAACCAGGAGTTGATCTGTTGCATCAAATTATTGGAACTTAGCCAGTTAGTCTTGGAAGACGTCTGCCCACAGGAAGGACTTAAGCCTTTTCAGAATGGGGCCTCCTGCTGTGACGTTGGTTTGCAGAGTGACCAACCATCTCAGTTCTAGGTTTCCCAAGCCATGGGGCTTTCATTGCTAAAACTAGGAAATCCCAGGGATGAGTTGGTCATTCTGTTAGTTTGGCTTCTTCTCAAGGCAGCATCAGAGAGTAGAAAGGGGTGACTTGGCCAACGAGGAAGAGTCAGACCTGAGACACTTGGGACTTGTTCTGAGGCAGAGCAGGGCTGGGGCTTCCTGTGGGTGTTTATCTGCTCAGCTGTGACCTCCTTTCTAGAGGGACTGCCAAGGGCAAGGTTCTCTGCCTTCACCTCTGTCCCTATCTCCCCGGGACATCTCTGCGTCCACTCCAGATTCCAGTAGGGGCCCAGGGCTCTGGAACCTTTGGGGCTTCAGGGAAGTGGAACCTCCTCAAACCCTGAGATCTATTCTATCGGCCTCTCCAGGACCATGGCTCTCCTCCAAAGTTAGGGCATGGGCTTTCAAGACTTTTGCCTGGAAACTTTGTCCTTGAAAATCAAGTGGGCAGCCCCTGCGTTACAAACACTCAGATAATACAAGATTCCCACAGGCAAACGGTGACCTGCTACCAGAGTTGGTTTTGTGGGCATTCACAAGGGGCGCTGTGATCACAAGGGCCCATGCTTAGTTTAATGTTCTGCTGTTGCCATTTTGAAATCTTTAATAATTTTTGAGCAAACCACCCCATATTTTCATTTTACACTGGGTCCTGCAAATTATTTAGCCCACCCTGCCTGCCACCCCGGCCCAAAGGCAACCCTTCCACTTTCATTCTACCCCAACAAATTGCCTTCTGCGGCTTTCGCCAGGGGCGCCATTATAGACAAGACTGACAATAAAATGGCAGAGATTTTACCTCAGGGCCAGTTCCTGAGACTATTTTACAGCACGTCATTGTATAGTGTTTCCAGACACCATATATGTAAGTAACCTTAGGTACATAGATAATAATAATAAAATGTAGTCAAATAATTAGGAAGTGATGAATTTTGAGCACCCCATTACCTTTTTTTTTAATGTTAATGTAGGTATAAATGTATATAATTTAATTTTTAATAATGAGCATGTTTAGCAACCAGCTAGCGAGATTCCTAACATTTAACAACTGGCTGTCATGAGCCAGCACCATTTGGCTCAAGCACGTCTCTACCTCTGAAACTGGACTCCATGATTAACAGTGCTGTGATCAACCAACGATGTTATCTTAAGAACATAGAAGGGACAAGCGGTGGAACACATTTTCTAGAATGTCAGTGACTTTACGAAAACAACTTTTTTTTTTTTGTAATTGCAAAGAGCCTGGAAAGGAAATGGCACATTTCTCCCTGGGAGGCAATATGTCAATCTTGCCGCTCGTTTACAATGCTTCTTCAGTGGTATCTCACTGCGTTTCACTGGCATGGTCAAAGTTCTGGAAAGAAAGGAGTGGGAACAATCTGGGGAAGAATTTCTCATTTTTGCCCCAAGTTGCTAACAACTCCATTAATACTGTACTCTACAGAAAAGTCAACTGCTGAAATGTGGGCGTAAATACTTTTACAGATTCTTTTGCTTGAGTAGAGGGAGTGTTTAAGGTCTGAATTTCACAGTTTAATATCTCACCAAGACTTTCTACACCAGCTTTCCCATTTCTCTTTTGTTTTTCCTGGTGGTATTTTCCAGCAGACGAACAGATCAGGGGTCTGCCTGGTTCTTGAAGGGAGCAGGCAACAGCTGCCTCAGTAGAAGCATGAAGGAATTAATGTGACTTCCAGAGTGTCAAAAGTCTCTTAATGAGCTGTTAGCATTTGGTACAACTTGCCACAGTGGCTGTGACTTGAGGACTTCCAGATATTGCTTTTGGAGTTGAAAAAACTCCCTGAGATCTAGGGCCCAAGCTCCCTTTTCCCCTCTCTGTCATTGTATCTGTGGTTACTGCAAGAATCTGCCCATAGTGGGTGTTTGATAAACCAATATCCCAAGCTGATCAGTTAGAGGGTGTGAGTTATAGTGAAGGGATAACCGTTCTTACCATTTTTTTTTTCATTTCTTTATTGAGTTACAATCTACATGTAGTAAAATACACATATCTTAAGTGTATAGCTCGATGCTTTTTTGCATATACATATGTAAGTATCCATGTGACCACCACCCTATCAAGATGTACATTTCCTTCACCCTAGAAAATTCCCTTGTGTCCTTTTCCAGTCAATACCAACTTCCCCAGAGGTAACCACTATTTTCATCCTTTCATAGGGCTGCCATAATAAAATACAATAGACTGGGTGGCTTAAACAACAGAAATTAATTTTCTCACAGTTCTGGAGCCTCAAAGTCCAAGATCAAGGTTCTGGCCAATTCAGTTCCTGGTGAGAGCCCTCTTCTTGGTTTGTAGATTGCCACCTTCCCACTGTGTCCTCACATGACCTGTTCTTTGTATGTATGTGAGCACTGTGGTCTCCCTTCTTAAAAAAGACACTAATCTTGGGGCGCCTGGGTGGCTCAGTCAGTTGGGCATCCGACTTCAGCTCAGGTCATGATCTCGTGGTCTGTGGATTCTGGCTCCATGTCAGGCTCTGTGCTGACAGCTCAAAGCCTGGAGCCTGTTTCAGATTCTGTGTCTCCCTCTCGCTCTGCTCTTTCCCCGTTAACACTCTGTGTCTCTCAAAAACAAATAAACATTAAAAACAAAAATAAAGAAAGACACTAATCTAATTGGATCAGGGCCTCTCCATTACAGCCTCATTTATCCTTTATTTCTTTCTTAGAGGCCCCATCTCCAAATATAGCCACACTGGGGATTAAGGCTTCAACACAGGAATTTGGTGGGGGGGACACACAAACATTCAGTCTATAATAGACCTCTATCACAGAGTAGCATTGCTGGTTCCAGAGTTTCATGGAAATGGAATCATACCATATATGCTCTTTTGTGTGTGTTTCTTTTGCTCAATGTCATGCTTTTGAGATTTTTCCATGTTGTTGCATGTGTCAGTGCATCTTTCTATAGCTGAATAACATTTTGTTGTATAAAGAAACCATAATTGGTTTATCCATTCCCTATTGATGAACATTTGAGTGGTTTCCAATTTTCCAAGAGATATTTATTCTTTGTAGGGCTCTGTGTTCGCTCCTGGGCTATCAAGAAATATAAACTATGTCCCTGCCCATCAGAAGCTGATGCTTGGGATCTGTGCTTGAAAAACAGCTAAGATTGCACCAACATATCAAACAAAATATGACTCTGACTCAATGAACACAGACTGAGTCAAGGACTCAGAAGGAGGGAGTTTTTTAAGGAACATCAGTACAGTCTGTTTGTAAATACATGTACTTAGAAGATGAGCCAGCTTTAAAACATCAGCTGCCGGAGAACCAAAAGCAACTTCAAGCGAGGTCAGAGCTGGCAGGTAGTTGGGCCTGTTGCATGGGTACCTCTGGGAAGCCTCATAAATGTCCCATTGCCTGTGTCCTGGGCCAAAGAGCTTAATGAAGTGGGAGTAGGGTGAAAATATTCCCCTTGGAACACAGCTGGCTCCTGTCTTGTTTTTGTGGTTTTCTCCAAGAGGGTGGGGAGGGAAAGGTCTGTCCTCAGAAGGACAACCAGATGCCACATCTATGGTCAGGAAGGGCTCTCCGTGGCCAGGCATAGATGTTCCAAGCTGTGGGAAGGCAGGGTGGGCAAAAGGGATATTGGTCTGGGGTCCCAGTTTGGGGTCTAGAGGGTGCATATTCAGCAGCTCTGACCCAAAATTGAATTTGGGTGAGTTGGGTAGGGTTTTGGGCACCAAGAACAGTGCCATAAGCGTAGATATGGGGCTGGAACATGACTGCCCCCAAAGGGGACCTGAGAGTCTGTGGGCAGAGCTGCTAACATCCCTGTCTGTGAGGCTGAGAGTTGAGGTCTCATTTGTTTTCATAAACCTTTGGAAGCTCACCTCTCCAATTCCTACCCCACCAACCTCTAATTCTTAGAGCTTTGCCTTTCTTTAGAGCTTTGCCTCTAAGGTCACTTTCAACTCAATCATGCTGTGTGAGTGGTCACACAGCATGATTGAGTTGAAAGTGACCTTAGAGCTCCTAAGCATTCAGAGGTGAAAGAGTGGTAGAATGGGCAAGTTTGGGGAGATTTCAGGAGAGTTATTCAGTGAAATCTCCTAATGATAGTTTTATGACCATGTTGGTGTTAATGACATCAATAATATTACATAATAATGATGTCCTGGTTGCTTGGGTTTTAAATTTTCTTTAAAAAAAATTTTTTTTTCATTGAAAGGACAAAAAACATCTTACATAAAATTTGGGGAGGGGGGGGATGAGAAATCTTCCTACGAGCACCTCCTCACAGATATTTTCATGTTTGTCTTAACTTCCAGTTCCTATCTTAAATACTGTCTTCTCACAAGCTCACCTCAGCATTTTCCATGTTGCTGCAATAGTCTTGACAATGATTATACTTAATAGCTGCATAATATTTAATGTTGATGTACCACAATTTTTTATTTTCCATTGCTGGACATCTTAGCATCCTGATTTTCCTATTATCTATAACTCTGCAACTGAATAATTCCTTAAAAAAAATTTTTTTTTTAACCTGAAGGTGCCCCTTACCGCAACCCTGAGGGAGGCCCAGGGTGTCATCAGTGATTGAAGAACAGAAAGATGAAGAGGACTCATGACTTAAGACTGCATTTTTGTGGGTCCAAGGGGAACCAAAACTAGAGGTGCTGTGGGGATAACTTCCCAGGGCATAATTATGAAAATGCTTTAAAAAAACCATAATTCCCATAAAAATACATTATGAGTACATAATGTTTTTTTATTTGTTTTTATTTATTTATTTATTTATTTTATGTTTTGGCACCTATTTTATTAGGATAAACTTCTAGAAGTGGAATTGCTGTGTCCAAGTGATATGGTGATGCTTTTTTTTTCTTTTTCAAAGAAAGGAAATAATTTTTAATTTGAATTTCCTCTTCTAGTTTTATGTTGGAAAGGAAAGCCTTTCAGTCAAATTACCTAAGAACCATATTGCTTAAAACAAGACATGCTAAAAAAAAAAAAAAAGATGAAAACAGAAAATAGAACTTGTGTTTTAAGCCACCCTGATTAGCCTGTCAGCTTATAATTTTGGTAGCACTTTCTCAAAGAAAGTCATTGCTATGCATGTTCTTTTCTTTAATTTTATTTTTTTTAATTTACATCCAAATTAGTTAGCATGTAGTGCAACAATGATTTCAGTAGATTCCTTAGTACCCCTTACCCATTTAGCCCATCCCCCCTCCCACCATCCCTCCAGCAACCCTTTGTTTGTTCTTCATATTCAAGAGTCTCTTACGTTTTGTCCCCCTCCCTATTTTTATATTATTTTTGCTTCCCTTCCCTTATGTTCATCTGTTTTGTCTCCTAAAGTCCTCATATGAGTGAAGTCATATGATATTTGTCTTTCTCTAATTTCGCTTAGCATAATACCCTCCAGTTCCATCCACGTAGTTGCAAATGGCAAGATTTCATTCTTTTTCATTCCCGAGTAATACACCATTGTGTGTGTGGTGTGTGTGTGTGTGTGTGTGTGTGTGTATATATATATATATATATATATACACAACATCTTCTTTATCCATTCATCCATCGATGGACGTTTGGGCTCTTTCCATAATTTGGCTACTGTTGATAGTGCTGCTATAAACATGGGGGTGCACGTGTCCCTTCGAAACAGTATACCTGTGTCCCTTGGATAAATACCTACATAATGTTTTTTTAAAATGTTTATCTATTTTTGAGAGAGAGAGAGACAGAGCACAAGTGGGGGAGGGGCAGAGAGAGAAGGAGACAGAGAATCCAAATCAGGCTCCAGGCTCTGAGCTGCCAGCACAGAGCCCAACACATGGCCCAAACCCATGAACCACGAGATCATGACCTGAGTTGAAGTCAGATGCCCAACTGACTGAGCCACCCAGGTGCCCCTCACAGTTTTATCTTAACTCGTTAATAAGGAACCAGGTGTATAAGATGTACAAGGTAACGTATATATGGAAGTACAAGAAAAAATATGGAATAAGTTCACTAAGTTAGAAACAAACTAGTTATTTTTTTCAAGGCAATAAAACCATAACCTTTAGAATTATAGTTTCTATCAAACAGATGCCACTTTTCTCTCTACAGGAAAACAATCGTTTGTACCACTATTGGATAAAAACCATTTGTACCTTAATGATTTTCAACAAATTAATAGCTAACCTTGGAGAGTCATAAAATATTGACTCAAGACTAAATAGCAAGTCAAACGAAGTTTGACTAGAAAGTCAAAGGACCCCAAGGTAGGCTTGACAATAGGGGCCATGTATCTACTTTGCTTTATTTCTGACTTTTTGCTATTGTTTTTCTTGAAGAGAGAAGTGACCAAGGAGGAGACTCCATATTATTGATGATATTAACTGCCTCTCCAGTTCCTTCAGTGCAGGGGGGCCCAGCTGGGTTGTGCTCCTGGCTTCCAGCCGTGTGGGGTGCAGAGGGCCTGTGAGCACAAGAAAGGGAGCTTTGAATAACGAATGCACAACCTCTGGGGATGGATGGAGAGGGAGGGCCCACAGCGTGTGGGAGGAACAGGAGCTGAGCCCTGGGATTTGGCTAGAGCCCCAGCCTACCCCTAACTCACAAGGACTCTTGGAAGGCTGCGTGGAAGGGAGTTTAAAAGCTCAGGTGGAATCTGTTCATTTTACCTAATTGAGTGATCCTTTCCTTACAGGGTGGAGTTCTGCCCGGTGCTTTTGAGCCATTAACAGGATTGTTCACTCTCATCGCTGCACCTTTTTTGTGTTGTTTAATTTTTTAAGTTTGTTTATTTACTTTGAGAGAGAGAGAGAGACAGAGACAGAGACACAGAGAGAGACAGAGAGAGAGAGCACTGGGGAGGGGCAGAGGGAGGAAGAGAGAGAGAATCCCACTGGCAGTGTGGAGCCCAATGCAGGGCTCAGACTCACAAACCATGAGACCATGATCCGAGTCAAAATCTAGAGTCGGATGCTCAACTGACTGAGCCACCCAGGCGCCCCACCACTGCCCCGTTCTTATCCCAAACATCCCTTACTTAGCACACTGAACCTGGAAGTCTAAATGACAGTCTCTGCCTCTGGCTTTGTTCTTTCCCTTCCAGTTCCTGGCCTGGGATCATCGTTGCCCCTTCCTACCTTTCCAGAGCAGAAGCTGGCTCTTTGCGGCACAACAGTGGGGGTAGCTTCTGATTAGGAAAGAGAGCTCCAGTCAGGGTGGCAAACTTGTCCGGGTATTCCCAGAACTTCCTGGATTAAAAAACTGAAAGTCCCACATCCCAGGAACCCCCTCAGTCCAGGTAAACTGGGACAGTTGGTCAGCCTAAGTCCAGTCCCACTTGCCATCCAGGCAGCTGTTGGATGCTGCTGTTCCCAATCCCTGATGGTTCTTTTAACTCTTTCCCCTCGGGTTTCCTAGTCTTAATGTTCTCATTGAAGCACTCTTAAATACCTTCTTAATTTGTGAAACTCAGGCCTTAGCTCCAGACTCATAAATTTCCTGTGTCTTTCATTCTGGAACAGAAATGGATACAAGTTTTACATTTTTATTTTCTAGCAAGGAGGTATTTGTGGAGGCTTCCAAGAAGACAAACTGAACAGGATGGGATGTTTGCTTTCATGGATCAGAAATGAATCACATCACTTTCTTTCAGTAATGACACAGAGTTGCAGAGTCACAAGAAAGAAACAACAGAAAGAAAATGTTTTTGGGGTGGGGGGGGGGGTAGGTTGTGAATAAAGCTCCTGCGTGGAGACCCAGGATTGTGAGACAGAGATTGACGGTGTTTGACTGTGGTTGCCTCTAGAAGGACAATAAACTTGCCATGCTTATTTACAACTAGCGCTGTTTCTGAATGCTCTCTCTAGGCATTTATTCTGCTCCAGGGTCTTTAGAAAAACAGGTTAATAACTGGCCAAGGGAAGGGGGGAAAGGGAGACTGTCGGTGTGGAATGGTCCATGCCTGAACTCCTCTCAGGGATGAAGGCAAAAGCAGATCCCTGGAGAAGGGGGCGTCGTGCACAGCTCTGAAAATAAAATGTTATTGGCTCAAGTCTGAAACTGTCACTTTCCACTGAGATGGAATATATGACTCAGAAAAGAGAAGCACCAAATATTATGCAGACTGCCTTTGGGGAAAGAAAAAAAAAAACACCCACTTCTTATAAAAACACTTTTTTGGGATGAAGGATCTGATTTCAACTGATGAGTCATCACTGTGTTTTTTTACCACTTAGCCAAAAAATGAGGTTTTTAAAAAAGCATTTCTTGAAGCAAATTCTTCCACTGCTTGGGTTTCTCTCATCTGAGAGAGAAGGTATTCCAAGCACTTCCATCCACAGTGCCAGAAGCTGTCCCAATTAGCAGGAAGGATGTAGTGGGACAAGATTTGTAACCATCAAGCTCCAGATTCATCATGAACAAGCAACCTGAAGGTAATAGTTGTGATTTAGAAACAAGAAATTATCAAAAAATAGATTTTAAAACACAAATTTCAATTAGTAAAGAGTATGTTTTAAAATGACACAGTGAATGTTAGAAGCAAAGGGATTTATGAGAGCTTGGTGAGAGCATTGTAGCAGAGGTGACCTGCCTTGGTTTACCAAGGACAGTTTTATTCATGCTTGAAAAGCACCCACTTTTGCTCTCAAAACGTCTTGCATTGGACAGTGAATTATATGGTCATCTTAGCTATATTGATTCTAAAATATGCCTGAAGATTCTTTGACACTCTTCCCGTCAAGAAGTCTATATCCATTCCTCTTGAAAATGGATGAGCTTTTGTAACTGCTTGGGTAAGTGGTGCGTGATATGATATGGCTTCTATCCTGCCCTCTCTCACACACCCTAGAAACTCAGCCACCATATTTCAGGAAAGCCCAGGCCACATGGAGAGGCCATGCGTATGTGTTCCATCTGATAACCCCTGCTGAGGTCCCAGCAGATAGCCATCATGAACTTTCAGACAGCTGAGTGCATTTTCCTTCAGATGATTCCAGTTCCCAGCTTTGGAGCCAGCCCAGCCAATGCGAACTAGGGCCGAGATGATGCAGTCCATCATCATTGTTTTAAGCCTACGCTTTGGGATGATTTGTTATGCCGCAATAGACAATCAGAACATCACTGTGTTTTTATTTCTTAAAACTGTCCCAATTGTGATATATAAGTATTTTTTAAACGATTTGCTTTATGGATTTATGGAATGAATAGATGAATACAAAAACCCGGAAAGTACACGGGAGTGCCAGTGAGGTGGAAATGAAAATCAGACCAGTTCCTGAGGATCCAAAAAATTATTTTGGTTATTAGAAAAGCGAGGAAGGAATATTGCTCACATAAGGCATCTGTGGAGCTGGCTGCCATTTTGTAAGTTTGCATTTGCCAACCATCCAATCATGTCTGGGCGTACACTATCTCAACAAAAGCCTTTGATAATCTTTTGACACCTTTAAGAGTTAGGTTCAGGGTAGATTCTTGGTTCAAGCAATTTCATCAATGCACTTATACAAGATTTAGCTGTAATCACATACCAAAACAAGTATCGTCTCTCATGGGTGGAAACTTTTCAAAGGGAAATAACTTCTCAAGAAAGGAGCAAAACAGAACAAAACACCAATTTGTCAATTTGTGAACACCAGGCAGAACTCAAGGTCCTGATGAATGAGCTTGGCTAGAAGAAGATGTATTCGGGGCCAGAAGCAGCTAACTGCCTCAGATGAGAGTGACGGGCCGTGCAAACAATCACAGAGTATGAATGACTGTCTTTGGGCTTCTTGGGTGTTGACTGCAGGTGAACAAATTAAATGCGTCTTCAAAGAACTGGGCCTCAGAAGAGTTGATACATATCTCCTACTACTGGGGGAGGAACAGACAACCTTGTGAACTGGAGCCACTCAAATGTCACATAACTTAACACTGGTAATCCTTCTGTCTACACCTCTTCCATCCTCCGCTCAGTTTCCCCAGTGTCTGTATCTCCAGTCTCCTTGGAGGCAGGAGAAAAGTAGACATTAAATACTGAAGATGGGGAAGGGGTTCTTGCCCACTCTTATTGGCTGGTGTTTGCACACACGCCCTTCTTTTTATTTTTTATTCATTTTCATTTTTTTAAGTTTTTTTTTAATGTTTATTTATTTTTGAGAAGGAGACAGACAGAGCACAAGGAGGGGAGCAAAGAGAGAGGGAGACAGAATCTGAAGCAGGCTCCAGGCTCTGAGCTGTTAGCATAGAGCCTGACATGGGACTCGAACTCATGAACCATGAGATCATGACCTGAGCCGAAGTCGTCCACTTAGCCGATGGAGCCACCCAGGCACTCCTATTTTTTTAAGTTCCAATCTATTTACTTTTAGAGAGAGAGAAACTGCACGAGGGGCAGAGAGAGAGGAAGAGAGAACCCCAAGCATGTTCTGCACTATCAGTGCAGAGCCTGATGCGGAGCTTGAACTCACGAACCAGAAGATCATGACCTGAGCCAAAGTCGAAGGCTTAAACGACTAAGCCACCCAGGTGCCCCACTCCCTGCTTTTTAAATCCAGTGTTCCATTTATAGTGCAATGGGCTGAATGTTTGTGCCCCTGCCCCAATTTGTATGTTGAAATCCTAACCCCCAGTGTGATGGCAGAAGCGGAGGGGTGGTGGTGGGGGGGGTTTGGAATGTGAATAGTAGTGTAATTACTACTACAAATAGCAGGCAAGAGGGCTCTCTTGCCCTCTTTCTTCCACGTGGGGCTACAACAAGAAAACAGCAGTCTACAACCCCGGAAGAGGGGTCTCACAAGAACCTGACCATACTGGACTGATCTCTGACTTCTGGCCTCCAGAACTGTGAGAAATAGACGCCTGTTGTTTACAAGCCCCTCAGTTTGTGGCTATTTTGTTATAGCAGCCTGAGCTAAGACGGCTACCAAACCTCTGTCCTTTCTAGACTCATTGTGTTCTCTCTTCCCTCTGTAAGTTTGCCCTGAAATGCCCTATCATTGCCCGTCCCGTATATTCCCTATAGTTAACTTTGAGTGCTCTCCTCTTTCAGGGGTCAGTTCGGGTGTTATAGTGGAGGCTGCCCGCACCCCACCAAGATCCCTGTTAGTCGGGCAGGTACACTCATCCCAGCTGCTGAAAGCTACATCCTTTCCCACAGATTCACCCGCAGCCAGCAGGAGCTCCTTTTCCCAGAATTATGCAGGATGTTAGGCACCCTCCTCCCAGGGAGCAGCCTATAGCCCACGACTGACTGATAAGGAGAACAGAAGTCTGGCCTCTTCGACTCCATGAAGGGCAACTCTGGTGCAACTGACACTACCTTCCAGATACACCCTTGGGATCAAACTAAGGCTAGACTCCACCGCTGAAATCACATCTCTGCCTACCTGCTCCCCCTGCTCTGTCATGCTTCCCTCATTTCTTCACAGAATTTTTCTGATCTCCTTCAATAAATCACTTGTCCAATGGGGCTCCTGGGCGGCTCAGTCGGTTCGGTGTCCGACTTCAGCTCAGGTCATGATCTCGTGGTTCGTGGGTTCGAGTCCAGCATCAGGCACTGGCCGTGCTGACAGCTCAGAGCCTGCAGCCTGCTTTGGACTCTCTGTCTCCTTTTCTCTCTGCCCCTCTCCCACTCGTGCTCTGTCTCTATCTCTCTCTCTCTCAAAAATAAACATTAAAATTTTTTTTAAAAATCCCACACTCTAAACATAAAATTAAAAAAATAATAAATAAATAAATCAATCACTTGTCCAAGATTTCTCCTTTCAGGCTCTCCTTGGAGGGGGCCTAACCCAAGCAGATGATGTTTCTTCTGGGAGACTTTCTCTAACCATTTCCCATACAAACTGAAGGGAACTTCTTTTTTTTTTTTTTTTTTTAATTTTTTTTTTGTATGTTTACTCATTTTTGAAAGACAGAGAGAGACAGAGCACAAGCGGGGTGGGGCAGAGAGAGAGGGGGACACAGAATCCGGAGCAAGCTCCAGGCTCTGAGCTGTCAGCACAGAGCCTGACACGGGGCTCAAACTCACGAACCGCGAGATCATGACCTGAGCCGAAGTCAGACGCTCAACAGACTGAGCCACCCAGGTGTCCCCTGAAGGGACCTTCTTTTGTGCACACACCTCTACACTGAGCTTCTCACCAAGTATTGGAATCATTGGTTGATTTACTTATCAGTCTCCCCACTAGTCCACTGACAGCAGAAACCCTGACCCACTGATCTCTTCCTCCCCAGCTTCCAGGACAGTGTTTGGCCTTTAGCTGGTGCTCTGGAAGAGTTTGAGGAGTTAAATTCTTGGGGACTTTTTGAAAGAGAATGGATGAGCCTCACTTTGGCCTCCCATGTTGGAAGAGGGTTCAGAAAAAAAAAAAATCACAGAGATGGCTATAGAAACAGGATCTGGACCCTGGAATGTTGGTTAACATTGTTGAAAATGGACTGTAATCTTCCAGGTGGGTCAATGAATGATTATCAGTTCAATCACTTACAGGGTGCAATGGAAGGTTTTTTAAAAATGTTGGGGCACCTGGGTGGCTCAGTCAGTTAAGCATCTGACTCTTGATTTTGGCTCAGGTCATGATCTCACAGTTTGTGAGTTTGAGCCTTGCATTTGGCTCTTTGCTGACAGTGCGGGGCCTGCTTGGGATTCTTTCTCCCTCTCTCTCTGCCCCCTTCCCCTCCACCAAAATAAATAAATAAATATTTTAAAAAAGTAATACATAGGCCATGTCTTCAAACAACTTAAAATCCAGTTTGGAAAAGATTGATTATAAATATATGAAGAACCATTCCAAAACAGATCATGAACCAACTTGTAGCTCTGGTGAAGAACAGGAAGAAATAGGTTTAAACTATGGTTACAAATATGGGGAACTGTCTGACTCAACTTTCTGACTGGCAGAAAACTGCAAGTCTCGTCAGCCCTGACAAAGTCTCTGTCTTTGACCAGATTTGAGTCTGTTCCTCTGAGCCCTCTTCTTGACTGGGCCTCAACCTTGGCTTGTGAAAACCGCAAACACCCAACACAAATTATTTGTCTGCCCTCTACACTAAGAGGCTTGCACAACACTAGCATCGTTTCTAACAGCTCAAGGGCGCATTCCTAGAATGATGGCCCTAGTCTACTTAAATTCCTGCTTGAGAAAGCTCAATGCTGCCAAAAGAATTTACTGTTTGTTCTAAAACCTGACTATAGGCTCCTGGCCTCCCTTTTCTTAGAAGCATTTATTTTCAAAAACTTGCAGTTGTAAATCTTTTCTCTTTTTGTGCTGTATCTTCCACAAGCTAGGAACATTTTTCTCAAGGGCCAGAGAGCCATCGCTTTGAAATGTAATCATCAAGAAAGGTAAGGCCCTGTCACCCAGTTTTCGGCACATCAGTTATTCTGCCCTGACCCCAACTCTTAAAAGTGCTTTTCCTTTGGCACACCCCAGCGCTTAAAAAGCCACCTGCCCTTCATCTCAGCGAAGCCGGGCGGAGGCCTCTCCCCTACTGCAGTAGTACTGAATAAAGTATGTCTTACTGCCTTTAGCTAGTGGTTTGGCTGTTTCTCTTTGACAGAACCCAAGGAAGCTGTGACTTCAACATGAATGGAAAGCTCTGAAAAGGAGGGCAATGGGGTTCCACTTCAGAGGTTTTGTCCCATAGGGAAGTAAGAGGTGGACAAAGTAAACTTTTCAAGCCCCTCTCCCAGCCAATTTGTCAGATGGTTGGTAAAATATCCTTTAGGAGCCTGTGGGTTTAAGGAAAGGATCAGCAATGAATTAGGTCCCCAAAGGAAACAGAAAAGTTGTCTCTCTAGTAATCAAGAACGAGGCCGGTCCTGACCCTGTTTATCCATTCCTGGGTGACTTTAGATAGATTGCAGGACTCCCCTGAGCCTCAGTTTCTCCATTCTATAAAAAGAAAGGGTTGTACAAATGATGTTCAAGCTCCGTTCCCTGAATTCCTGAATTATCTGGAAAATCCCTCCTGCTAATCACTCTTGATGGTTATGTTGAAATCCCTGTCAGCTGTGTGTTGAGGTGGGGGAGGAGCTCTCTGTTGTGTGCCAAGAAAGAGCTGTCACACCTCTTCTAGGGCCATATGTGGCCAGGATCCCCTGGGAAACCAAAAGCACACATGCTTGCCAGAGAGTCTAACTTTGTGACTCAGAAACTGCCATCTGCTAAACAGCTTTTAATTGAAGCTCCAAGAGGCAGAAGCTGGCTGGAAAAATCTTGCAAGTTGATCCAATAGGATTATCTTCTCTAAAAGAGGTTTTTCTATGTTTAATTAGTTGGAAGCCATTTTGCTACAGATGGATTATTCAGGTGTCAGTCCTTTTGGTGCCCTGCCCCCTCCCCTCTGTATTTGAGTCCCACAGATTCTTTAGTTAGTAGCAGCCTCCAATTTCCGCCCCCCACCCCCACCCCAAGACTGCACTGCCTAACCTCTGAGGCATCCAGTGCCACGGAAGCCTTTTCCCCACCATTCAGGATACAGGTGAGCTGTTTCAACCTGGATGGAGAAGCCTAATGTAGTCAGTTCTCAATTTTTGGTAATCTGAGTCAGTTACATATATTCAGGAACCAAAAACTCATGGTCGCATCGGTCTACTGAGTCATCCTGAAGTCATGAGCCTGAAAGGCAACACCAACCAAAGGGAAACCCAGTCATTTCAGGGGCAGAAATTTAACCCTTTGCAGTCAGAGCTACAGAGGGCTTTCAGTGGCTAAGACCAGCTTCACCTGCAGCTGGCAAGAGGTGGGTGAAGGAATAAATACCCAGAGTCTGAGGCTTCTTCCAATCTGGGATTTGGACTGCTGCGATTCCTTGTCTGTCCTCACGGGACATATTGTGAGATTCTGCTATGACAAAATGGGTAGAGTCAGGGAGTGGAGACAGCGTTGGAACCAACGTCAGACACGGCTGCACAAGTGAGGGTGCAGTTCAAAGCGCTTCTAGGGTTGCAAGTGGGTAAAATACTCCATTTCAACGCACAGGTAGGTAATATTTTCTTAATATAACCTTTTTATTACGGAAAATTTCAAAACATATGGAAGTGGAGAGAACATTTAAAGGATTTCCATATACCAATAGCCTGGTTTCAATAATTAACAACTCAAGGCTAATCTCATTTCACCCAAATCCCCACCAATCTCCTCACTCCCACTTCACTCCCCATATAACGTCTTCACGTTTTAGAAGGGAACCAAGGCTATAAGCATAAATGAGGAAGAATAAATTGGGTCCGTTATTCTCAATGAGTGGGGAGAGGTGAAGGGTAGAGGGCATATATTACATTCTTTGGTATGACTTGTCTGTTTTGGAAAAAGCAAGATTGATAATACACTTAATAATACAATTATTGGGGATCCTGGGTGGCGCAGTCGGTTAAGCGTCCGACTTCAGCCAGGTCATGATCTCGCGGTCCGTGAGTTCGAGCCCCGCGTCGGGCTCTGGGCTGATGGCTCAGAGCCTGGAGCCTGTTTCCGATTCTGTGTCTCCCTCTCTCTGCCCCTCCCCCGTTCATGCTCTGTCTGTCTCTCTCTGTCCCAAAAATAAATAAAAAACGTTGAAAAAAAAAATTTAAGAAAAAAAAATAATAATACAATTATTATATTATGTAATTATTATCTGGAACGTGAAAAAACAATACCTATTGTTGTCATAATATAAATTACAGAAAGCAAAGCAAGACAAAAGTTTTCACGAATCAGGGTGGGGATGACACCTAACGTCTCAGTCTGTGAGGTTTTTATGTTTATCAGAAAGAGGTCAGGGGTTAGAATAGGTCATAAAATACAGAATTAGGATCTGTCCAAAATCCCTCTCCTCTTTTGCCTGCCAGGATTTACAGTCCTAACACCTGGGAATTGGAGGCCATAGCTAGTCTCGTTTATAGCATCTAGCATAGTTCTGTGTAACTGTGGGCTTCACTGAACGCCTGGGAGAAGTGGCTTTTCCTAAAGTCATTGTTAATATATGAACCAGTGGGAGATTTAGAGGAAATGACTTCTGAACATCTTTCACATAGCATTTCCAAATTTGAAAAGTAAGCAAGCTCCAGATTGGAAACATTGCTTGAAAATAAGCAAATCTTGTAGTTTTAAAACTCTGTTCCCTGGAACCTTATGGCCCTATGAGGGGATTGGCAAGCATTGACCTGTCCCGATCCACCGTGGAAGAACTGAACTCTCTATTGCTTTTGTTTTATATTTGGGTTTTGTTGTACACTTTCATCAGAATTTCATAAATGAGTTCTGCTACTGAAAAAAACAGTGATGGAGCACCTGGGTGGCTCAGTGGGTGAAGCATCTGACTGTTGGTTTTGGCTCAGGTCATGATCTCACAGTTCTCGTGAGAACGAGCCCCATGTCAGGCTCCATGCTGAAAGCACAGAGCCTGCTTGGGATTCTCTCTCTCCTTCTCTCTCTGTCCCTCCCCCACTCACACTCTCCTTTCTCAAAATAAACAAATAAATTTGAAAAAAAAATTTTAAAAACCAGTGATGATAATCTTCTTTCACGGAGGAGGAGCTGGTGGTATGGAGAGAGACATGGGACTTGCCCGAGCTCACACGACAGGGTAGTGCAGTGCTGGGACCAGAGCCTGGTATCCTGATGTGGTCGTTGATGTGGTCGTTGGATTGGGAGCTGCAGAAAAAGGGAAAAACCTTTGGAATGAAAGTGCTATCCACTCAAGTTCTCCTTCCAACTCCAGGGTCAGGCTCAGCAACTTTCCAATGGTTTGTTCTGTAATGGTTCCAGTGAGGAAGAGTCACTGTGGTTCAAGAAAACAAATGACTAAACAAACAAACAAGAAGCAGAATCGGACCTATAAATGCAGAGAATAAACGGATGGTTGCTGGACGGGAGGGGGATGGGGAGATAAACAATATGGGTGAAGGGGAGAGGGAGATACAGGCTTCCAGTTATGGAATGAATAAGTTATGAGAATAAAAGGCACAGCATAAGGAACACACTCGATGGTATTGGGACAGTGTTGTGTAGTGATGGATGATAGCTACAATTGTGGTGAGCATAGCAGAATGTATAAACTTGTCAAATCACTGTCATACCCCTGAAACTAATGTAACCTTCTGTGTCAACTATACTCAAAAAATGTTTTAAAAAGAAAAGTGGTGTCCTAGAACACCCCTGTGCTGCTGGTTGAGGGACATGGTAGGCTGAGCCCCTGAACTCTCAAACAGAAGCTCACCGTTGCTAAATGTTCCTCTCGGACTCAGCTAATCCCCCAGAAAGGAGAGTGTGGACACATCGTACCCTTAGGGAACAATAGAGGAACTCTGGACTGGATATTTGGGAGGATTCCTGCAGAGGAAGCCATGGATCGGACACATGGCAACATGATGGAGAATGCAAGCTGTGGTTTTCTCTGCTGAGCTGGAGAATCCTTGACTCACGGCCCTCAGAGTACGTGCTATGAGCTAAGTCCGTGTCAGTGGTTGCAAATGCGTGGTCGGGAGACTGAGCACTACCCTCAGACATGTTTTGTTTAGATTGCAAGGTGTTTGAATATATTTTGGGGGTCAGTCACCAATGTAAATTGAGAGATTAAAACCTAGATTTCTGGTGCCTCTTAGGAAAGAAAAAAAGGAAGGAAGAAAGATCTGGTAACTCTGAACACCACCGACAACACACTCTTCTCAGCCATCTGGAAGCTTTAATACATTCTTCTGTTTGCGTTAGTCCCCACCGTTCCCTATTGCCTCACACCCAGCCTGCTTCACTTGTTCAGTTTACCTCCAGGGTCCTTAGCAATCTGGATTGGGGTGACCTAATATTCTGACAGAATGTTTCAGACAAACATTCTCAAATGTTAGCGTCAGAATCCTCTTGGTGCTTGCCTGAGGCTGTGCCCAAGAGACCTGGTAGATTTATTAGGCTCAGGATTTGCATTTTAAACCAGCAGCCCAGGTGGTTTCATGGCATAGTCTAAGAAAAGCTACTATAAAGTCAAGGTTCTCAATGCTGGGTACACATTTGAATCCTGTGGTGACAGGGAGATTTTACAACATATTCAGCTTTTACCCCAAACTAAATGAATCAGGAAACACTAGAGCGACAGCCCAAAACGGTTAATACTTCCTCATTTGTATTTTTTAATTCCCCAAATACACAAAATGCGGAAGAAGAATTTGTTTGACTCCTTTAAACTTCTTAGCTAGATTCACCAGCTATTAACATCTCGCCGTCCCCACGCCATCACACACACACTTCGTGCAGCCAAACCATTCAAAAGAAAGCTACTGACTTTGCTACTTTGCCCCTAAATGTTGCAGCATGCCTCCCTTTAGAAAAAAGTGTATTCTTCCACACAAGCACATAGCATGGCCAAGCCTGAGAAGAATCGCGGTTTCCTTGTGCTAAGATTCAGCTCCAATACATCCAGCAAGAACCTCACATAGGTGATTCTTGGGGATGTTCTGTACCTTCCACATCACATCAGGAGGCAATACACGCAGTGGTTCACAAACTTCAGCATACACCTCGAGGGCTTGTTAAAACCCAGATTGCTGGGCCCTACCCTTGGAGTGTCTGATTCCAGAGGTCTGGGATGGGGCCCGAGCCTTTTCGTTTTTTGTAAGTTCCCAGGCGCTCCTGGTGCTGCCAGACCAGCTTCTCAGTTTGGAGAACAACTGACCTCATGGCAGATCTTCCCACTATTGCAATAAGTACTGATTTTTTTTAAGTTTATTTCTTTATTTTAAGGGGAGGGAGGGAGGGAGAGAGAGAGAGAGAGAGAGAGAGAGAGAGAGAGAGAGAGAGAGAGAGAGGCGCGGCAGGAGTGGGAGAGGAGCAGAGAGAAAGGGAGAGAGAATCCCAGGCAGGCTCCACACTGCCAGCACAAAGCCCAATGAGAGGCTCCAACTCACGAAACTGTGAGATCGTGACCTGAGCTGAAATCAAGAGTCGGACGCTTAACTGACTGAGCCACCCAGGTGACCCAGTGTTGATGTTTTTAAAGTTCCAGGAGGCAATGACAACACACAGCCAGCATGGGGAACCAGTGCTAGTCTGGCCCCTTGATGCTCAGATACAGACCTCGGAGCTACAACAGCGGCATCACCAGGGAGACTGTGAGAAGTGTGGGCTCTCAGGCCTCCCCCCCAGACCTACCAGACCAGAACCTGCACTTTCACAAAATCCACAGGGACCCATGCACACGTTAAAGTTTGTGCAGTGCTGCTTTGGAGCTTCTCTAGAAGCTTCTAGAAGCTTCTCCCACACCTCACCTGGCCCCTGGAGGTGGCTCTGCAACCATGGCACCAGGGTGGGTGAGGTGGCTCCAGGTGTCTCTGGGGGCCAGATGGAGCCTGCGCTGATGGGTCCCCCAGCCCTGGAGGAAGCGGAAGAAAATACAACCTACCAGCTTCACTCTGCACCCACTCTCTCACCTCTACTTCAGGGTTCTTAAGTCATTTTGAAGAACCCCCTCGCTTCAGTTCCATCTCTAATTTTGGTGCCTTGTATTTCCTGCTCCTCTGGCTTGGGCTTCCTCCTCAAGGGTGGCATTGTTTAGTCTTGGGATTTCTGAGTGCACCGTGTTTTCTAACCCCCGGGGATATAAAGGTGACTAAAACAAATTCCCACCCTTAGGGACCCTGCAGCCTGGTTTCCCTGTTTCCCAACTGGCCACCTGCATGGCATTGTCAGGTCCCTACCTCAGCCTTTTCGGTGGCCTGTTGTCCCCACTCACTTGTTGGCTCCGGACCTGCAGGGTTGGGTTGGACACAGAGCTCACCTGACCTCTTCTTCCTGCCAGTTTTGGGACGGGGGCTATTTAGGGCCATCTACCAGCTATCAACAAATAGTCATTCATCAAACATCTACAGGGAACCAGCTGTGAACTAGACCTCGGATTCCATGGAGAGGTGGTTCCTGGCCTTTGATTACCCACAACATGGAAGAGGAGATGAGACATTTGTGGAAAAGGTAATAATACCAGGAAGAATGTGTTTGAAGACGTTCATGAGATCTCAGACTGGAGAGAAATCATTTCCCGTTATGAAATTAAAGCAGGCTTCAGGGAAGGGGAGGTGATATTTGCAAAGAGCCATTCGACATCTTCAGGGTTGGATAAAATAACCAGGTGGCTTGGCTTGGCTTTGAGACTGGCTCGGGAGTTGCTCAGAGTCAGACCCTGTTTACGGCAAACCCACTTCCACACCTTCGGCGTCAAGGAGAAGGCAATATATTTGCTCATAAAGCATTTTACAAGCCTGAGCAATGGGGCATGGAACGTAAAGGGCTCTAACTAATTCAGTGCTGTGGTGGAAATAGCTTCAACATGTGGGAGGAGAAGAACCAAGTGGGTAATGTGACGACTGGGGATTAGAAACAGCCATCAGAAGAACTGATCTGCACTTTCCACTCCTGGCAGAGAGCAGGTCTGTCAGGAACATAAGCAGATGGCTGGTCCAGGGAGGCTCAGAAGCAAGTCTAGGGCTGGGTAAACTATTGTCCTGGGTGAAACTGAGTTCAGGGATGATCAGGAGAAGGGGACAGAAGAAGAATCAGAAAGAGAGCAGCAAAGACGCCACTTCCCCATCTCAGAGCACCGGGCAGCAGAACCATAATTCCTTAGCTTGATCATCAGTTCAAAAGGAGGCCCCTGCTGGGGATGGTCAGGGATGATTTCAGGGCGGAGGGAAATCTTACAACTTGAGTTGAAACTTTCCATGTAGTTGGGGAGTTGTGGGAAAGTAGAGAACAGCACATAGGAAGCACATGAGCACATGTGCTGGTCCTGGGAATGATGAGACCATGATGGGCTTCCACGGTGGCCCTGTGCTGGCCCTGCTCTCCACTTCTCCCTGCATCCCTGCCCTTTGCTGTGAAACTGGGGTGCCCTCCCACTGGGACTCTGGGCCAGTCATGTGCTTGCTTTGACCAATAGCATGAGACAGAAGAGGTTGCATGCAATAAAGGATTAACTCAGCAAGTGTGATGGTCCAAATCCTGAACATTCCAAAGGAAATTTTGGCCCTGGGCGGCACCTGGTTCCCAGGAGGTAACCTCTAAGTCCTCCGAATAGCCTGCCTCATAGGAGAGAGGCCTTGGGCCAGGCCAGATAGTCATGCTAACAGTGTTATTAATGATGGGGGCCCTGGGCTACATGGTATTAGCTTGATCTCTGGAAGGACTGGAAACTAAGGTCAGTCACAGTGCAGTCAGCCAAGCCAAGTGACCAACTTCCAGGGTAAGAACCCTGGGCACCAAGGCTTGGGTGAGCTCGGCAATATGCCACGTATGTTGTCACCCATCGTTGCTGGGAGAAATACGTACTGTCTGTGTGCAGAACTCCACTGGAGAGGTCAGCTGGCAGCTTGCAGCCTGGAGTCTCTGAGACTCTGACCTTTGAGCCAGGGCTGAGTTAATCTGTATCCTTTTGCTGTAGCAAATTGTAACCATGAGTGTAACAGCATTGCTCAGTTCTGTGACCCCTTCTGGTGAACCTGAGGGTAGTCTTGGTGACCTCCAAACTGTAGGCACTATACCAATCCTGGGCCTAGTCCTGAAGAGGCCTTAAAAGTGCTTCTTCTTGGGGGCCCCTGGGTGACTCATTTGGTTAAGCAACTGACTCTTGATTTGAGCTCGGGTCATGATCTCACAGTTTGTGAGTTCGAGCCCCGCATCAGGCTCTGTGCTAACAGTGTGGAGCCTGCTTGGGATTTTCTCTTTCCCTCTCTCTGCCTGTCTCCAACTCGTGCTCTCTAGCTCGAAAAAATAAACTAGCAAAAAATAAAAATTTAAAAAAAAAAAAGTGTTTCTTCTTGTTCTCTTGCATTCAGTCAATTGTCTTAAGAATTACCGCCTGGGTGGGGGCACCTGGGTGGCTCAGTCGGTTAAGTGTCCCCCTTCAGCTCAGGTCATGATCTTGCAGTCCTGTGAGTTCAAGCCCCACGTCGGGCTCTGTGCTGACAGCTCAGAGCCTGGAGCCTGCTTCGGATTCTGTGTCTCCCTCTCTCTCTCTGCCCCTCTCCCACTCCGCTCTGTCTCTGTCTCTCAAAAATAGATAAACATTAAAAAAAGAAAAAAAAAAAAAAGAAGGGTATGCTTGAGTCTTCCCACTAGTCCAGGAGGGGAAAGAGAGACATGTGGAGCAGTGCCACGTCCAACAGTTTCATCCTAGATCAGTTTACCACCAGCTGGCTGCACATGAGCGAGACACATGGAGAACAGCAGAACCACCAGGCTGAACTACCCATCCCTGACACCAAGCTGACCTACAGGCTCATGAGAAATAATATATACTTATTGTTTTAAGACGCTGAGCTTTGGAGTGATGCATCTGTCATGCAGCAGTAGAATCGATAAGCCTCCAAACAACTGAGGTGTCAGTCGTGCTCTAACTGATATCAGGGCCTCAAGAGGCCTCTGCAAGCAGGTTAATTTGAGGGACTATCCATCCCCAACTTCCAAGTCAGGATAGAGTCACAAAGCCTGCAGCCATGTAGCTTCATTCACGCAACACAAGTGATCAGCGTCTCCAAAACATGCCCAAGATCACCAAGGCCTGGGAGAAGTAACATGGCCGAAAGGAGAAGGGTGGTCTGAAAGCAGGGTTAGGTAAGAGGGAGAAAGAGTGGGTCCCAGGGAGAAGTGCAAAAAGAAGAGAAAGACGAATAAACATGAAGAAAAAGACAAATGGAGGGAGGGGTGGGGAAAAATCTTGGGAGTATTTTTTACAACCTCCCAACAGGTTAATGCACTCTTACACCAGGCAGCATGTGCCTTCCAAGATGCTGCAGGCTTCCCAGGCTCATTCCTGGATTCAGGATTCCTGAATCCAGGCTCCTACTCTTCTGGGATATACCACTGACCTTTTGGACTTTACCGGTTTTGAATTCTCTGGCTCTGACTCTCTGTACCCTCCCTTAAACAAGGTTTGCTTCATTCTCTGGATCCATCCACTCCCAGGCTCCCCGGTGTCCCACCACTACTTGATGGAACCCTAGTCTCCAGGACCCTGCCCAGGCTGATGCCCTCCAGCCTAGGACTCCCCCGACTACCTGTGGTAGATCAGATCACTTTATAACAAATATTCACTGCCTTTACTCCAACTCCTTGAAGGGAGTTACTTACACACACATTGATGTGGAGCTTGGCCATGTGAGTTGATTTTGGCCAATGAAATGTGAGTGCAAGTAAAAATTTGCTTATTACAAGCTTATGTTTAAGGGACATAGTGTTTCTGGCTGCTTCTCCAGGAGATTCTGATCTCCACCATGAGAGATCATGCCCCAGGTCACTGTTGTCCCTTCATATCAGGTCCAGAATGAGACATGAGGGGCAGATGTGAATTTGATCTTCAGCTTGAAATAGAGCTATCTTGGTCAACTCATGGGCATTAAAAACCAATTTGGGGGCAGCTTGTTATGTAGCACATTATAATGGTTGATGACTAATACACCACTCATGAAGAAGGAGAGACACCATCTTACTGAAGTGGGATCACCATTATGACATTAGCTACCCCAAATCACCAATTAAGAAAAGTTCTTTTTATTCAGATACACTTCCATAAACCCATCCTTGGCATCAACATTTTTAAGCACGATAGAATTTGGCTATTACTTTGTTCACAAGAGGTGGGGGAAATGATGCTAAAACATGGATGCTCTGAAGAAAACCCCCAAGTGAGAGCTGGTCCACTATAACCAGTCCAAATGAAGGCGAAAGAGACAAAGTGTTACGATTGTCTCCGGGAAAGAAACTTGTATACAAGCAAATTGAACTCCTCGCTTCTCTCTCGTTTGGCTGCTTTGATGTCAGGAGGATGTAAGTCTGAGACTATGGGAGAGCTCACTCGGTACCCTGCTGCAGGCTGTGCTTAGAAGAAAAAGATTTTGCAGACCTCATAAGATAGGCACCTTGGAGTATGTGAAGGGTTGCCATGGGGAAGAGGGATTACACTGGTTTTCTATGTGGGGTGGAAGACACAGGAGTCAGAACATTCAGAGGAATTCTCTGAAAAGAGACATCATGTACTGCCAAGGGAGAGAAGGATCCTGTTTTCCACCATGGGAGGTATTTGTGTGTTGAATGAATGACGACCTTCATTCAATAATGAAATTCAATAGGGGCGCCTGGGTGGCTCCGTCCGTGGAGCGTCTGACTTCGGCTCAGGTCATGATCTCGCGGTTTGTGGGTTGGAGCTCTCCTTCGGGCTCGCTGCTGTCAGCACCGAGCCCGCTTTAGATCCTCTGTCCCCCTCTCTGCCCCTCCCCTGCTTGTTCTGTCTCTCTCAAAAAATAAATAAATAAATAAATAAAACATAAAAAAGTTGAAATTCATTCAATAAATATGTCTTCAGAGCCGGCCACATGCCAGGTGTTATGCAAGGTGCTGAGTGATGGACAAAGCAAGCATAGTATCTCCCTTCCTGTGGTTTTTAAGTCTGGTGGTGAAATTAGGTATCGTACATGCAGCACATAAGTGAACATATAATGCAGGAAGCGCCTTAAGAGTGTAACAACTGCTTTACGTTAGGTGGTCAGGTTGGATAGGTTAACATTTGTCACTAATGTGACTGATTAAGTGTTTGGAAACCCTTTTATCTCAGATGTATAGGCCCTTCCCCAAGCCCAGTTGGTGATTGAAATGGTTCTAAGCAGTCAGTGACCTCTCATCTCCTTTGACCAGTGACAGATTGTAGGGAGGTCATTTACCAATGAAATGAAAGTCATTTCTGGCCAATGATAGGAAAATCAAAATCTGTTGGCTAGGCCTTATTAGAAAATGTTGCTTTTCGGATAAAAGATGGACAGACTTAGAGTAAATGGCCTTTGCTCTTTGTCCTTCCTTCTTTCAGACTAAAATATTTGAGTGATGCCTGGAGGTATGGCAGTCATCTTGTGACCATGAGGCAGCAGGCCAAGTATTCTAAGAGTAGAGGAATGGAAGGACAGGAAGAGCCTGGTTCTAGCAACATTAACAAGCTGCTGTGTCAGCCCTGAACTATGTATGTCTGACCTCTTCTTAAGTAAGAAAAAAAAAACCTGTTTGTTTTAGCTGGAGAAGCTGAGTTTGCTCTCCCTTGTAGTCTAACACTTCCCACTGATGAGTCCAATAGAACTCTCGAAGGAAATAACATTTGCTGAGACCTGAGGGATGAACACCTGCTATCCAAGTGGACAGTGAGACAGAAGCGTGGCAGGAAGAGGGGCAGCATGTGTAAACAGCCTCGGCAGGAAGATTGGCTTGTGTGAAAAACTAAAAGAAGGGCTGATGGTCTGAAGTTAAGAGAGCAAAGCATGGCCAGATCAGGCCAGGCCATGTAGGATGTGGTCTTTTTTTTTTTTTTTTTTTTTTTTTTTTTTTTTTTTTTTTTTTTTTTTTTACAATCTACACTTGACATGATTTTCAACAACTGAAAGGTTGGAGTAATGAAGCAGACCTTCGAGTCGCCTGTCACCAATGCAAGCCATGTGCTCTCCAGAGTACATAGCATGTGCTGCTGACTCTTGCTAAGCCTGGACAAACATTTCCCTGTATTTTTCCCTTAACCTGATTAGTTGTGAATCTGTAGCCAGTGTCAGAAAATGGGATAAAATATTTGGTGGTTTGGTTCCTGGCCGGTTTGCTTCGGTGCTGGCTATTGATCATATAAAGAGAAAAATAGTCATCTTTGCCCTTGAAATATGAATTCAACCGTTTTTACTTTGAGTGATAATGGAAGGCAGATTTCTACTGTTTACAGTTAAGTCTTTCAGGAACCTCGCTAACTTTTTTTTCTTGATATGAGGAGAGTTGATAAAGATCCTGTTTTCAGAGTGTGTAGGGAAACTCCAAGGCATCATGCAGGATGTTGAGGCTAGTAACCACAGGACACTGGCACCACCTCTAGGGCTGAAGGTTCCAGGAGGGAGAATGTTGCTCAGGGACTGGTAAAGACGGACATAGCAGAGTCCAGAGGAAGAACATGCTGAGTGACGAGGGCTTCCTGCAGAAGCTGTGAACTCCTGTCGAGGGACAGTCAGCCCATAGAGACTCTGCAAGGAGGGAGCCAAAAGAATAAACACCCCCCTGGCTCTCCCACTCACTCCCATCTTCTCCCAGCGGTCCTTGTTAGCAAAACCTGACCAGAAGCCAGGAGCATGAGAGATCCCACTGACTTTTAAATGACTAGAAAAGGGAATGTAGGTTTAATGCAACAGAAAAACAATGTAGGAAAGAAAATTCCTATTGCAGCTAGAGAAACAACACTGTTTGTTTATAACTATTTGTTATAATTTTTTAAGTGTCTAAATTGTGTCCCTCAGAATTATTTCATTCAGGACAAATCATCTCCACTTAGAACTCCAGGCTGCTGGAAAGAGGCAGAACGATCTAGCATCAGAACCATCCCAGTCAGGTGTCTTTGGCCTCTGGGAGATGGAATGAGGCCAAGCCAGGTGGGAGGTGGGCTGGTGGGTGGTTCCTTCTTCTCACTCCCACGTTTGTTTTAACTCATGTGCTGAGCCCTCCTGCCACCGATAGTACGCAGAGACATTTCAGACCAACGATGCTTATCCTTTGGATCTCAGAACCCTCAATGAGAAAACTCTCCGGTGGGGACACTGGAAACCCAGACTCAGTGGATTGATGTGGGCACCCTGGCCTCAGTCACCATGACTCCGTATTCACTCAGGGAAACGCTGAAGTAAAGGAAAATGAAGTCCCCAAGCACCAATGGTGGGGAAACCCTCACATGCACTCCATGTACCTATAACCACATTCCTTCTCCACCGTCCCCTCGGCAAAGATGGGTGGGACCGCTTTGTCCTTAATGTGCACTGTGGGTATACACAGGTGGCTTGCCCTAAACCTTGCTGTGTTTCGAGAAGACCCAGCACACCTGGGCCTGGTGAGGAACAGTAAAGACGAGACACGATGTGACACCAAACAGATCCTACACGTAAGGTCGTAGCAACCTGGTCTTGCTCCCACTAGAAAATCAGGGCCTGGTGAACCTGGACGTCATGTCCCAATGCCTGGGCCTTGCTGCCATCCCAACCCCCCCACCGGGCCCCCCGCCGTCTAGTCCGTCTGCATCTGCCTCCCACCAAGTAAGTCTGCAGGTGCTGCACGGCCGCCACTTTGTTCCACGACATATGAAGAACAATCGTCTCCAGGAGAGTTTCTGACCCATTCCTGGCACGAACTAGTAGGTCTGACGGAGCAAACTTCACATTTGCAGCTTCCTGACTCTAAGTGACGAGACATCTGATGAAGAAAATCAATATTTAGTTGCCACAGTGGAGATTTATTGTATTTGCCATTCCAGTCTGACAGTTAAAATTCGTGAGTGGCCATAATTGTCATTGATTGGTGTGCAGATGAGTTCACGGAAACAAGGAGGAGGGGCGATGTATGAGACGCGGCTTTCACTCTGAGCTGGGCCCCGTAATTGCACCTTCACAGCAAAAGAAAGGCATTGACTGAATATCTCTCAGGTACCGGCAGAGATTTTACCAACTGGATTTGGGCTGAAAGGGACACTTCTGGGCCCTTGCCCATGAGGTCAATGCCTTTCCCCTTCCTCCTTTCCACACCCCTCCAGCCCTTTTAAAAAAGTGTTCATTTATTTTTGAGAGAGACACAGAGAGACAGAGCATGAATGGGGGAGGGTCAGAGAGAGAGGGAGACACAGAATCTGAAACAGGCTCCAGGCTCCGAGCCGTCAGCACAGAGCCCGACGCGGGGCTCGAACTCACGAACCGCGAGATCATGCCCTGAGCCGAAGTTGGAGGCTTAATGGACTGAGCCACCCAGTCAACCCCTCCGCCCCTTTTAAATCCCTCTTGCCAGACGTGCCCCCAGACCTCCTCCCTCGAGGGCCCGTGGATCCAGCCTGCTGGGATGTCTCCCTCTTGGGAGCTTTGCCACCAATATCTGTGCACCTGTCTGAGGCCCCAGCACCTCCTTCCCCATCACCCCCACCACCTCGACTTTGGGTCTCAGTCAGCAAACACTGTTTTGAGAGTCTTCCGTACTAGATTGAAATCTCTTGGCAGTCAAGGACTCTTTGTGACCCAGCTCAGTTGTGGCTACTTGTAGTTATTATCACGGATGATAAATGAAGATGCCGATTCCGTCCTCAGTGATAGAAGGAAATGCCACACCTCCTGTTTATCTCCTTTGCTTGCAGAGGTTAAGGAATAGTTGGTCTCCCAACTTTGTTTTTACCCCCACCTTTCAGAAAAAACTGTTTTGGGGTTGCAAACATTGCTTCCTCCCAGTCATCAACACAGGGACCCCCCCCCTCCACAAAGGGTTTTGTCCTGGGAGGTTGCAGGAGATGAGTTTCTTTGTTTACTGAAATCGACTGGACAGGGGATTCCTGCATTCACAATTCACTTGTTCTTCTCAAACCTCCCAAAGCATTACAAAGGGAGGAGCTTGTACTCAGCCTCAGCAGGAAAAGTCAGAGCCTGGGCTCCTCTGGGGAGTACCAGCGGACTCACATTAACGATGAAACCCCACGTTTGTCCAAGTCTCTCTCTCTCTCAGGACATCCGGCCTCCGGTAGGACAATCACTTCTGGGAACCCACAGAGGATGTCTTGGATGTGCTCTCAGAAAAGTGTTCTTGACCCCCCTGTGACAGCCGCCATGTTCCCTGGTCCTGCTCTGACTCTGTTTGGTAGTGCCCACAGTGCCCAAGAAGATCCTTCCAGGGTATGCACACTAGGTTGGGCCTTTCTATCTTTCTTTCTTTCTTTCTTTCTTTCTTTCTTTCTTTCTTTCTTTCTTTCTTTCTTTCCTTCTCTTTCTGTCTTTCTGTCTTTCTCTCTTTCTTTCTTCCTTTCTTTCTTTCTTTATTTCTTTCAGTTTATTTATTTTGAAAGAGAGAGAATGAGCAGGGGAGGGGCAGAGAGAGAGAGAGGGAGAGAGAGAATCCCAAGCAGGTTCCATGCTGGTCAGCACAGAGCCTGATGTGAGGCCCCAACTCATGAACTGCAAGATCATGAGCTGAGCCAAAATCAAGAGTCAGATGCTCAGCCAGTGAAGCCACCCAGGTGCCCCCTGGGCATTCCTTTCTGATGACTCTGATGCCTCACACTTTGCTACATGAGGACCAACTCCCTGTGGCTTTTACCCTTGTGGCTCATAGCATGAGTGGTGAGAGAAGTCTTGGAGTGTTTCCTTGCTCCCAGCTTCTCAGTCTCCTTCAGGACTCAGATAGAAACTCCCAAGGGACTTGGCTGAGGGCAAGTCTGAATGACAGCAGCCTCCTTCCCCCCATCCCCCCCACTGGCTCTGAGTGGTCTCTGCCCTTAGATCTCTAAGGTTCATATTGTCTAGAAGCCCGGCCCCCTCCTCCTGTAGGATCAGTTCTCTCCCAGAAGCCTTGCACATGTCCCTACTCTGTTTAGAGCTCTAGCCACAGGAAGACAGTCTTGGCTTAGGGAAGATGGGTAGAAAGGATGCTTCAAGCTGGTGGGAACAAATATGCAGAGGTGGGATGTCACATGGGGGGAACAGCAGGCTGAAAACCTTACGTGACCCAGAGCTTCTGAAGTGGGGTCTAGAGAACTGGGGTTGATGAAAAGGGGTTCAGTCAGGTTCTGATTTGGTGCCACACAGCCAGGCAGTAAGGAACCCATGGCAGTCGTTGAGCACAGGGTGACTTAGTGTAACAGTTGTGGTGTCCAGTCTCCAGAGCCCCTCCACAATTCCCACTTTCCACTTTTCATGGTTTTGTGTAGCCCCCTCCCACGCTGGATGGGGCCAACCTATTAGCCAATAGTATTGAGGATATGATGGTGTGTGACTTCTGACTAGGTCCAAAAAGACACTCTGGTGAAAAAAGACATTTTTTCATCCTTATAAAATGAAAAAATTACTATTCTGTTGTAAAGAGATATTGAAATAGAACAGCAGGGCTGGGGATAACGGTATAAGAATTATTGCACAATTTATCAAGATACAAGTACTTAGATATTCTTTTGTTTCTTCACATCCCACAATATTCATTCTGCCTTAGCAGAATAGTCTGTCCATTTCAGGCAGATCACCCTCATTCAGTTCTACATGTTTCTAAGCAGTCTAATTCCCCTGCCTGAAATTGGTACCTCATTTTCCCCATTTATTCTGAAGACCAAATAAATATGGCCCACAGACATTCCCATGGTCTACCATACCTTCACAAAGCCAGGAGGGATGGTGCTGGCTGGGCCCATCAAGGTCAAATATAACCGCATATGTCCATCTGTCTCTTTAAGGCTAGCTTTAGCTTCCATAAACATTTTTGGAAAATCATTAATAAGCATCAATGACTATTGAAATGTTTGGAGTCTTGAGGACATAGCTTATTGTGGGGAGAGGGGACAGGGATAGAAAGAGGGGTGGAAGATTTAAGTTCTCATGAAGAATATGAACAATGTATATAGTCGATCCTCGTTAGTCACGGATTCCACATTTGCAAATAGCACTTACTGGCTAAAATGTATTTGTAACCCCTAAACCAAACACTTGCAGTGTTTTCATTGTCATTTGCTGACGTATGCAGAGAACCAGAAATTTTGAGTGACCCAATACGCACAAATCCGACTGAGGTGGGTCGAGGCAGCACTCTGCCCTCCTGCTCTGGCTCTCACACAGAGGTGTCCAGAGGACGGAGGGGGTGGGGGCAGCACAATGTAGTTCAAGAAGCTGTGTCTGGGGCTGGATGAATAGGGTTTGAATCCCAACTCTGGCACCTGTTAGCGAGGCAGCCTAGGGCAAGTCACTTCACACTTCTGAACCTCGTTCTCTCTTTTGTAAATTAAGAAAATAGAATCTACCAAGAAAAATTGTTTTTAGGATTTAGGAACTATAATCTATGTGAGATGGGTGTGTGTGTGTGTGTGTGTGTGTGTGTGTGTGTGTGTGTGTTTTCCCCTGAGAACAACGTTTCAGTATTCACTGATTCAGTGGTCCCTATGACTATATAGAACATAACTACCACAAGTAACAAAAGACAACTGTCTTTGGTCTAAGCCAATGGTGGGCATGTTGCTCTGTCCAGCCACTCCAACAATGACCATAAGGGAGAAGTCCCGTGAACAACGCGTACAGGAAAACTGTCCAAGATGGTAGTTCAAAGACTGGAAAAATTGGCCAAGACGTCAGCAGAGGCAAGTCTACATTATTTTTCAGCTGAGCGAAGCCGTGGTTGAGCTATCCAGCCTGGAATCAGACCAGGAAGAGGAGTCACACGGAGTCTGCCCCAAGCAAATCAAAGGGGGGTCCGTTCCACTCAAAACTACCATTTTATTACATGTGCTTAGCTCCCGCTAGATACAAGGACCAGCTCTGCGGTCTTCAGCTCCTGCCAGAGGCACAGCAGTATACAGAGAACCCCTCAGATGCTGCTGCCAGGTTTTGGTTCATGTGAACCATTTGTAATTATTCTGTTTCTACAATGAGCCTACCCACTGTGCCAGTGAAAACTGTCAGCATGTGGAGTCTAGTGACTTGTGTGATATGCCCCGGGGACAACAGACCACGAGACAAGAGGTGGCTCATAACAACAGAGAAACACAAACAAACAAAGACACTGTATTTCGTGGCATGCCTCCCGATTACATGAAAGAGCTCCGAGAGGAGACGAGGCTGAAGGAAAGGCAAGTAAATTGTGCGAGGACTTGATACAGTCTGATTCGTCCAAGCGTCACCACCAGCGCCTCCATCTGAAAGTACAGAACTACTGAGTCATGGGGCACATAAGTATGCCCGCTGTCCGAAGTTTTGGTACCGGTTCACGTGCCCGTCGGCCGTGTAAGAGAATTCTAGTCGCTCCACACGGTCACCAACACTCGGTGGTATCAGTCTCTTTAACCGGATCTTGAATCTTGAGTGGACAGTCTCAGGGGCAGGGAAAATAGCCAGAGCTTGTTTGTTCCAATGAGATCATCCCGCCAGGGTAGTCCCACAACCCTGGTACATGGTCCCCGGGAGCGCCATTTCTGTGCGAAGCTCTTCTGCCTTCCCAGCAATTTTCTGAGCTCCCTGATGTCCTCCTTTAAAGACCATTTTGCCCAAAGACCATTTTTGCCGAGTCCGTCTCTGCCACCTGTCACCAAGGAACACAGCTGAGGCAATAGTCAAAGCTACTGAGGATTCCAGACTGCGCCTCCCCGGACCTGAGCAGCAAGGTGCAGCCTCATGGGCCACACGCTGTAGCTACATTGAAATTCTTCCTTCCTCCAAGCTCACCAGGTTGGCCCCGCTTCCCTGTCTTTGCAGAGTATCTTTGCTCTGTCCAGAATTCGCTTCCAGCTCCCTGTTCACTTGGGAACATATTTCAGAATGAAGCCTAAATATCACCTTCTCTGGGAAACCTTCTCCGACCACCTCGTGCAGTTGTGTCCTACTCCACTGAGGAGAATACTGGTCACACCCTGCCAACGGCTGTCCCCCATGAATTCATATGTTGAAGCCCCAACCCCTAGTACCTCAGAATGTGTCTGGATTTGGAGATGGGGACTTTGAAGCAGTGAGTCAGACAGTCAAGGCCCTAACCCAATATGACAGGTGTCCTCATAAGAGAGATCAGAACACAAAGAGGCACCAGGGATGCTCATGCCTGGACAAACTCTATGTGAAGAGGACACAGGCAGTGAGCAGCCCTCTGCAAGCCGAGGGGAGAGGCCTCGGGAGAAACCAAGCCTGACTGCTGACACCTCCATCTCAGACTTCCAGCCTCCAGAACTGTGAGAAAATAAATGTCCGGGCACCTGGGTGGCTCAGTCGGTTAAGCGTCTGACTTTGGCTCAGGTCATGATCATCTTGTGGTTTGTGGGTTCAAAAGCCCCGTGTCAGGCTCTGTGCTGACAGCTCGGAGCCTGGAGCCTGCTTCAGATCCTGTGTCTCCCTCTCTCTCTGCCCATCCCCTACTTGCTCTCTCTCTCTCTCTCAAAAATAAACATTTTAAAGAATTTAAAAGAAAAGAAATTTCTTTTAAGTTTAAGCCCCCTGTGTCTCAGGTATGACACAGACCCCCTGTCTGTGTCTCAGGTATGACAGCCTGAGGTGACTAATGCACACCCCCCCTGCTAGAGTACTTCACGGTGTCACCTGTAGTCATTCATCCACCTGACTGATCCCTGTTCCCAAGAAAGCTCTCATCTGTACTCCCTGAACCCATCACAGTCCCAGGCCCCTTATGGAGGCTCCATGAATGTTTGGTGGGCAAAGGAGGCATGAGTGCTAAGGACAAAGCCAGGAAGGATAGACAGTGGTTCCCTTTTACCCTCCTCCAGTCCTCCAGTCCTCCTCCTTGGGATCTGGTGTGGTCCACGGAAGCAAGAGACCCCTCAGAGTTTCACTAGCTTCTTCAGCTTGGAGCTGTCACCACCTTTCAGCCACATAGGCCCACAGCTTGGGTAAGATCCATCGGTGACTTCAGCCCCTGACTAGGGTTTATAGAAAACACATCCTTCGCTGATCTCAGCTGTCTGCAGCTTCAGGGGCTGCTCCTGGAAAGAGAACCAGTGGTTCTCAAACTTTGGCATGCATCAAAATCAGCTGGCAGGCCTATTAGAGCACAGATGGCTGGGCCACCCCCATAGTTTCTTATTCAATAGGTCTGAGGTAGGGCCTGAGAGTTTACATTTCTAACAAGTTTCCAAGTGATGCCAATGCTGCCCGCCAGTTTAGACACTAATCTAGGCAAAGGGAAGTAGGCATTCTAGGGAAGGATGATAGAAAAGATTCCACGAATCCAGGCAGAATGAGATAAAAGGGGATAGGAATGTATGACTTGGCCAAAAAGTGCTCAGCGTGGGCTGGGCAGAGCCTGACAGTGGAGACGGATGCTGACAAAGTTCTAAGACCATCTCACAGTACCCAGGTTCAGGTGGACCACCAAAGGGCAGTGAGAACATCTCAGTTTATTTCCAGATCTGCAAACATTCCTGGGGATTCTACAGTTTATAGGTTAGACACTGAGCTGGTGCAATGGGGTGTCGTGGGGAGGGGTAGGTTCTGAGTGGCTTGGTTGCCCTCAACTGTGTGCCTGGATCACTTAACCTCTCCTTCCAGGCCTTTGTTACTTTATTCTCCTTAACCCCTTCAGGGTTGCTGCAAGGATGAAAGGAGAGTTGGACAAAGAAGCACTTTGTAAATTGTGAAATTCTGCAGAAGCACAAAGCGTTTAGGAACTGCAGGGATGTTAGAAGTGAGCAGGACTATGTCCTTGTCCACAGGCGGTCACGCCCTGGAGCAGGAGGTTCTGCACACAAAGCACCTGTAAATCCTACTAGGACTTTGCTTCCCTTCATCTCTCTCGTTACCATCTAGCCGAAGTGGCCTCATTGCCCTCCCAGACCACTCAGCAATTCCCTGGGTCTTGTCCTGTAAGCCAACTATACAGCAGCCAGGGGGATTGTTTAAAAAATCTAACCACATCATCTCACTCACAC
Source organism: Panthera onca (assembly GCF_046562875.1). Lineage (NCBI taxonomy): Eukaryota > Metazoa > Chordata > Mammalia > Carnivora > Felidae > Panthera > Panthera onca. The sequence goes on along the minus strand of NC_138347.1, from coordinate 133,387,023 downwards.
TTAAAATGTTCTGAGAGTCTCTTCCTATTGTCTTGAAACAAAGTTTAAGTTCTCTCTGGAACTCTAAGACTGTGTATGCTCAGCCTGAGCCCATCGTTCTAGCCTCAGCTTGGCCCCTTCTTGAGGATGCCAGCCAATCCTTCTCTGAATGCAAGAAACTTCTCTCTGCCTCAGGGCCTTTGTCTCCTGTCCTCTGCTGGAAAAGCCCTTTCTCTCTGCTCTCTCTCTCAGCCTGCTCACCCTTAAGATCTCACTGTGGCCTTCAGCAGCCCACAATCTCAATCAGGTCATTCTTCTGTTCTCTTCCATTTATTTCACAGCTCTTTGTAATATGTATTTTTCGTTTGTTTAGTGCATGTCTTCTGACCCAATTGTTAGGCTCCGAAAGCTGAGATTATGTCTGTTTCACTCATTTTTTTTTATCCATCAGGGTGTCTTGGATGAAAGTAACAGAAATCAATCTGGCTAATCTAAGAAAAAGGGAATTTGTTGGAAGGACGTCTGGAGTTAGTAGTCAGGCCAGAGAACAGGTCTTGGAAACAAGCAGGAACAAGGCAGCTCTAAAAAGCAGGAAGCTAAAATGGCAGGAAATATTCTGGTAAAAATGGCCTGATTGGGATGTGAGATCCCTGAATGCCAACTTATTTTCAGTTTCTTTAACAATCTGTTTTGATTTAAAATCCGGGGCGCCTGGGTGGCTTGGTCGGTTAGGTGTCCGACTTCGGCTCAGGTCATGATCTCACGGTCCGTGAGTTCGAGCCCTGCGTCGGGCTCTGTGCTGATAGTTCAGAGCCTGGAGCCTGTTTCAGATTCTGTGTCTCCCTCTCTCTCTGCTCCTCCCCTGTTCATGCTCTGTCTCTCTCTGTCTCAAAAATAAATAAACGTTAAAAAATTAAAATAAAATAAAATAAAATAAAATAAAATAAAATAAAATCCAGAGTGAAAACACTTAATTGGCCTGGCTTAGATCATGGGCTCACCCTTGGCTTGAGGAGGGAGAGAAGCCTCATTGGACTGGTTCCAAAAGAAAGTCTAAAAAAGGAAGGAAGGAAGGAAGGAAGGAAGGAAGGAAGGAAGGAAGAAAGAAAAGAAAGAAAAAGAAAAAGGGAAAAAAAAGTGTGTTTGGTTGGCTCTTCTGAAGGGAAGAATGTGTGACACAGCCTCAAACAAGGTATCTACTAGGCCACTGAATTGATTCCTGCTGACTATCCAGACAGGGTAGCTACCCAATAAAAATATTGGTTTAATGAATAAATGAAAACTTGCTTCTGGGAAAAGTTCAGAGCTTGCTCAGTACACATTCTTAAAAAGAAGAGATTGTAAATGCCGGTCTTGGTGCTTTGGAATGTAAACCTCTTGGTACATTTAACAATACTTGGAACCACACATCCTCATTTAGTGTAATAGAATCTATAAGCAATTGGGAATAGTAGGGAGTCATATACCTTCAGCCAAGGACAAACCCAAAATATTCCTGAGATGTCATATCCAGTCCTACTTCTAAGGAGCTCAGAAGATGGTGATTTTTATCTCTCTGGGTAACTTTCTCTAGCATTAACCAGGAAGACTTCCTCTTCGGTCTTTAGGGACATACAGCCCATCACGCACTGAGCCACCTCACAAGAGACTGGGCAATAGAACAGGAGGCATTTGAAGGCAGTTGCCTCTCTTGGTGTCTCAGGAGGACCAAAAAAAAAATCTATAGCCTTCCCTTAAATTATGTATTTATTGAGGAAGAAAATAGATATGTGAGAGAGGAATGAGGGGCACTGAGTGAGAACTTGGTCTTATCTGGCTAGTTAGCAGAACATTCTTATATCTCATGGTTTAAAGATTTCTTTTTCTTTTCAGGATTTGTGAGTAAAATATTTTTAATTTTCAGGAGAACAGAGACATTTCCAGATTCCACTTCCAGGGCCCTTTGGCTACCCTTCCAGTGCCAGAAAATGTTCTCCAAAGGTCTCAGACCAGACATCTGCATTTCCCAATGAGTTTTGTAGCCAAGAAAATTTTAAAGAGGAGACATTTTCAGTTATCCTTTGTAGCTTTATAAACTGCTCCCAAAACTGACTTAAAAACAACAGCTATTCATAATTTTTCATGATTCTGTGGACGACTGGTATCAGCTGAGTTGCTCTTCTGTTCCACATGGTATAGCTGAGGTCACTCATGGGCTATATGCAGCTGGGAGCTTGGCTGGATCTGAGACGTCCAAGATGGACTCTCATCCTCCAGGACCTCTCACCATTGGGTAATTCAGCCCAAATGTCTTTATAGCATGGCGGTTGACTTTCAAGAAGGAGCATTTCAAGAGGACAAACTCCAATGTGAATTCATTTATCACGCCTCTGTTGCATCACTTTGCTAATGTCTCAATGACCAAACCAAGTCTCTGGTTAAGTGCAGAGTCAGTGTGGGAGGGGAGTACACAAGGGTATAAACACCAAGAGGCATGGTTCATTGGAGGCCACCAATGTAGCAATCTACCCCCAAAAGAGCGGGGTTTCTGTGCAGGTGGAGTCTCCCCCATTGTCAGTACTTAGGTAAGGATCCATAATCCAATATCTGGTCTATGACTTTGCAGCTCCAGAAATTCAAGGTGATTGGGGTGCATCTAGCCCCATTCTTTTCTCTGAAAATGCCTCTTATCCACAGACCCTGCCAAAGAAATGAGTTTTGGTTGTCATGCTTTTATTTTAAGATCCTGTCTCCTTTATTTTATTGTAAGCCACTGATCTCTTAAGGTTGTTTGTTAGGCAACATTGTTATGCCAGCAGCTGACTAATACAAATCCCAATGTTAAAGGTCCTGATTGGTCAGTTTTCTGCTCCACTGATCATTGAGGGCCTCAGTCTCCTTAATCTTGCAATTCTACCAACCCTTAGTGTATGATCCTGATCTGCATGTTTGGAGCCTGGGTACGGGCCTGGTCAGGTATTATCTTTGGGAAGGGGAAAAATGCATGGAGAAGCACAAAGGCAATACTTAAAGGCCAAAACTTGGAAGTTGAGTGCATCATTGTCATTTATATTCAACTGGCAAGAATATAGTTACATGACCACCCCTAACTGCAAAGGAGGTTGGGAAATGTAATCTCTAGCTGAGTAGCCAATGGACAATGGAAGAAGAGGAAAATAGCTTTTGGTGAACAATTAGTAATCTCTACCAATAGATGGGGGAAATAGCTAAAAATCTTTGAAGATTTTCATGGATAGTAAGATAGTATGAGGTATCATAGTGACATAGTTTCTGAAACAAGCCAGAAAATGAAACAAATTTGATACAGCCTGTACAAATAACAATGAGAAATGTGATAGTCCTGTTTTGTTCTGTGCTATTTAACATTCCTCTTACAGTATAGCATCCAGTTCATGGTCACCCTTTTAGGAAGAACAAAGACAAACAAAAGTATATTCAGAGGGAGTGAACTGGTGATGAAGGCCTCAGAAGTAGGTCATAAGCAGAATAGGTAAGGACTTGGGGACTTTTACATTGAAGAGAATATTTGGGAAACAAAATGGCTGCCTTCAGATGTTTTAAAGTATGTCATGGTGGGGGTGCCTGGGTTGCTCGGTTGGTTGAGTGTCTGACATTGGCTCAGGTCACGATCTCACGGTATGTGAATTTGAGCCCCATGTCAGGCTCTGTGCTGATGGCTCAGAGCCTGGAGCCTGCTTCGGATTCTCTCTCCCTCTCTCTCTGCCCCTCCCCTGCTTGTGCTCTGTCTCTCTCTCTCTCTCAAAAAAATAAAATAAAATAAAATAAAAATAAAGTATGTCATGGTGAAAAGAGATAAAATTTATTCTGTAGAGCCCTCAGGAATAGATATAAGATAATAAAAGGAAACTACAGAGAAGGGCACCCGGGTGGCTGAGTTGGGTAAGTGTCTGACTCTTGATCTCAGCTCAAGTCATGACCTCATCATGGTCCTGAGATCAAGCCCCTTATCAGTCTCTGGGCTGAGCATGGAGCCTGCCTGGAATCCTCTCGCTCCCTCTCTCTTGCCACTTCCCAGCTCATGCACATGCTCTCTCTCTCTCTCAAAAATAAATAAACATTTTTTTAAAAAGGAAATTACAGAGAAATATATATATATGTTCATATAAGAAAAGATGATTTAGCAGAGAGGTCCAAAATGATTTACACCTCAGATGCATCTTGGACTAGAAGCAACTGAAAAAATGCTAGCACTTGTCGATGACCTACAATGTGCTCAGTATGGCTCAGGCACTCTCACATACTATTCCTTCCAAACTCTGAAAGTCTATAAATGATGAGGCTGCACCCTACAACTTTCTGAAGTCTTCTGAAGAGGCCACATTCCTCCACCTATATTAAATCATACTAGTTCCTATCTGAGAGTTTTCTCTTTTCCTGACTTTGTCTCCAAATTCTGGAGGCAATTTACTGCAACTCTCCATACTTTTCTTTAAATCCTTTTTTTTTTTTTTTTTTTTTTTTTTTTTTGACTCACTGACAATCTTGCAGAGAACATATGTGAGTTAAATTTGTGGGGCGGAACTTCCTAGGGAGAAGATCCTGTTGTATGTATACCAAGTTGTGGGTTCTGCGGTGGATGAAGAAGCTGGCCATGGCAGGGAAAGAGGAATCCTATCACTTAGTAATTTTCCGATTCCCAGCAGAAACCTGAGATTTTTGAGCGGGAGGTTATAGTCTGGGCTAGCATAGCTTTGTGGTGACCCTCATGTCTACTGCATTACCGCATGGGGGAGTCTGGAGAATGCTGCCAAGGAGGGTGAGTGGGCTGGTTTGGAAGCTCGGTCCGGTGCACAGATGTCCAGTGTCTTCCATAGACCTCCTCTGGCAACTAGTGGGAAAAGATGCCTTTTCTGATAAGTTAGGAGTTCCTCTTTCCTCACTAGAGTTAAGAGTCCTTTTCTTATTCCTTGTACCACCGGAACCAAAGTTCCTGGATCTCCCAGATGTATCCCCTTATCTCTCTTTAATTCAACAGTCACCCGAGTCAATACAGAACCTCTAATGCTATGTTATTTTACCAGTGGGGAGCCCAGACAGGAGATAGAAAGTGACATTGAGGAAGACACCCTAAAACTCCAAATCTCCTGAAAAGTTTGAGAAGCTTTAATATTTTGTACGCACCAGCAGTAAGTGGTAAGAACTTCACACGCATCCCCAGGAAATTGAGAGACAGCTGAGAGGGTGAGGTAGGAACCTCTCTGGACACATAAATATTCCAGTTAAGCTGTGAGGAAAGTGCACAGAAGACAATTCAAAGCCCCAGGAGCCATGAAGTAGCATGCCTGAGAAGACTGCTTAGAGAACAAGGGTGTCCTCTCTCTCATACACACCCATACTTCACCTCCCAGCCCCCAGTCTCTTCTTGTGTCCTTGAAACCCTAGAGCCTCATATTTTGCCAGATGTTAATAGAGATTGGCTATGCTCAAGAGTCACAGACTCTAAAGTGTGATTGGGAAGGTTCTTGTCTTGCAAACTTGTGGAATAGAATTGTGAGCACGATCCCATTCAGCCTTTCCAGCGATGGGAGCTCCAGCCAGCCGCCAGTGATTTACCCAACAGAAAGCATATTTCATCACAGCAAGCAATAATTTTTTCCCAAAGCAACAGAATGTAGACTCAAATGAGAGATGCATATTCTTTCTGTTGACTTTCTTTGTTTTTCCTCTTGATTTTCTAAGGACCTCTCATCTTCTGTCTTCAGCTTCTCTTATGGCAAGTGCTACCAAATTACTTGAGAACAGTTCCAGCTGAGCATCCGAAAGAAATGGACCCAAAGAAGATTGGGGATGGATATGATGTCATTACTCTTCATTAGGATTATTTCCTTGTTCTAGATTCCAATAAAGTGAAATTACTGAGTTAAAAGATATGAACATTGTTAAGGACTTTGATACACATCACCAAACTACTTCCAGAAAAGTTATACCATTGCTGCTGTCTTGTATTTTTCATATTTAGTCCCTTAGCAATGTCCTTTTTCTAAAGCTAGTGGCTATACTATCTACCTGAATTATATCACAAGCCCCCATCCTTAGAACTTAAGTCCTAACTTTGATACTTAGAATTTGCCCCACTCACTTGCCCCACTCACTAGAGCTGGGAATATTTGAAAATTGAGTTTAGAATAAATCCTTATTCATATCTGGAGCTCCCACTCCAGGATTACACCAGCCTCATTACACACCCAATACACTAGCCATACTTTTGAAATGAACTCATCACATTAACTGGCAACATTTTGTTAGTGAAGGAAATAAGCAAAGGCTATCTTCTCTCAAGAAGAAAGAAGTGTTGCTGGGAAATCTCAGGTTGCCTCCTATGTAATTGTTTAAATGTTCCTCTCATTAAAGTATTTGCATTGTCTCTGGTCTCTTGTTGGGGAACAGACTGAGGAAGACAATCAGGAAAAAGAAATATTGAGAAAAAGAAATATTGAGATCTCCATTAAATTGCCCTCCAGCTTGGGATACATAATTAATTGGACTGATTTTGACCACAAGCAACAGAAAAGCCAACTCAAAAATTAAGTTATGACCTCACACAGAATGGTCCAACAGTGTTTTCAAGGACACTGACTCTTTCATCTTCTACTCTGTCATTCTCAGTGTGTCAGCAACACTGTTTCCATGCTACCTCCTCTTGGTCAGAGGACAACTGTAACCATATATTGCTGCCATAGCCTTGGACAGTCAGTTTCATACATGTTAAGTCTAAGATGTCTATTACTCGCCCAGGTGTGGATGTGGAGAAGGCATCTGTGTGTATGTCTCTGAAGTTTAGGAGAGACATCTGGTCTGGGTATATAAATTTGTGAGTCACTGGCATAGAGTTGATGTTTAAAGCCATGAGACTGGGTGAGGTCATCAAGAGAGTGAATGCAGACAGAGGAAAGGGTCAAAGATGGATCCCTAAGGACTCTCGTGTTAAAAGGTTAGAAAGAAGTGGCAAAGCCAGCAAAGGAGCATGAAAAGAAGCAAACAAAGAGACGGGAAGAAAACCAGAAGAGTGTGGCGGCCTGGAATCCAAGCTTAGGAAGGGCACCAAGGAAGAGGGAATTATCAGCTGTGCCCAGAGCTACTGAGGGGTCAAGAAAAAAGACTGAGAATCAGGAATTATATCTAGCAACACATTCATTTCTGTCCTTGATAAGTACAGTTTTAATTTAGTGGTAGGGGCAAAATCCTGCCTGGAGTGGTTTAAGAGAGAGTGGTTAGAGAGGAATTAGATACTGTGAGTTTAGAAAAATCTTTCCAATTTTTCTACACAGGGAAGCAAATAAAATGTAATCAAAAGCAGATATTTTTTGATGGGAAAATAACAGCATATTTGTATAAATAGGAATGATCTGCAAGATAGTGAAAAATTAATGATATAGAGAAGAGACAAATGGTTGGGGTAAGGTCTTTGAGTATAGGAAAATGGTTGGGAATTCCTATACAAACAAGATCATTCTTTCTAGAGGAGCACAGATAATCCATCTATAGTATTGGGTGGGAAATCAGATGGTGGCTGGTGGGTAGTAAGTGTAGTGGTGGGAGTTCACAGAAGCTCTTCTTTAATTGTGACGAACAGAGTCCTCAGCTAAGAGTGAGGATGGAGGGGGCAGAATTGGAGGTTTGAGAAGGAGGGAAAAGATGTGGAATCACTGTGTGATTTAATAACCATGTGATGGGCAGCAACAATAAGGACGCATTTGAAGTTCATGCCTTTAAAATGCGGATGATAATAAAAACACTTCATGACAGGCTGTCATGAAGATTAAATGAGTCAACTTATGTAAAGTAATCAGAACATGCTTGGCATGTGGTAACACTTTGGAAGTCTTAACTGTTATTAGGAGCAGCAGAAAGGCATAGATTTGTTAAGTCAGCGGAACTTGAGCAGTGAGTGAGATTCTAATTCAGTTATATTATTTATCACAGGGAGGTCTAATAGTAAATATAATAGTAAATACAAGAAAAAGCAATAAAACTAGGAGGAGGCAAAACACATTTATCTTGAGATGACTTTGAAGCACTCAGCATCAACCTCATGGTGGCCCTTAATTTATCTAGATGTTAGAGGTCAGGAGAGCTGTTGCCTGTGGGAGGTGAGCGGAAAGGCGAGAGAGAAGGTGTGCAGAGACACAGGCAATAATTCTGTTTCTTCATCTGGTGCTGGTTCTATAGGTGTGATTAGTTTGAAAACAAAAAGATCAAGCTGTACATTTGAGATATGTGTACTTTTCTGTATATACATATACCTCAATAAAAAGCTTTAAGTACATAAAAATTTAACTTAAAAAATTTTTAACAATGGGAATGCAAGCTGGTGCAGCCACTCTGGAAAATAGTATGGAGGTTCCTCAAAAAACTAAAAATAGAACTACCCTACGACCCAGCAATTGCACTACTAGGCATTGATCCACGGGATACAGGTGTGCTGTTTCGAAGGGATACATGCACCCCAATGTTTATAGCAGCACAATCAACAATAGCCAAGGTATGGAAAGAGACCAAATGTCCATCGATGGATGAATGGATAAAGAAAATGTGGTACATATATACAACGGAGTATTACTCGGCAATGAAAAAGAATGAAATCTTGCCGTTTGCAACCACATGAATGGAACTGGAGGGTATTATGCCAAGTGAAATTAGTCAGTCAGAGAAAGACAAAAATCATATAACTTCACTCACATGAGGACTTTAAGAGACAAAACAGATGAACATAAGGGAAGTGAAACAAAAATAATATAAAAACAGGGAGGGGGACAAAACAGAAGAGACTCTGAAATATGGAGAACAAATAAATAGAGGGTTACTGGAGGGGTTGTGGGAGGGGGGATGTGCTAAATGTGTAAGGGGCACTAAGGAATCTACTCCTGAAATCATTGTTGCACCATATGCCTACTAAGTTGGATGTAAATTATAAAAAATTAAAAATAAAATTAAAAAAAATTTTAATGAGCATAGAAACCATGAGATGAATGTCTACTAATGTCAGTAGACTTCCTTGGAGAATGATAAACTTGCTCCTTATTTAAATTTTCCTTTTTTGAACTGAAGCTATCTTGAGTGGGTTTCTTCAGCCTGGGGGATGAGCTGCTGATCCCCAAGCCTCTTCTCCTGGGAGGCAGCCCTCCATAATGACAGAGATGTGGAGCCCAGAACTCTTCCCTTCCCTTCCCCTCATCCTGGCCATCTTCAAAAGTAGATGGCTCTATTCTCTTCAGAAAGTTAAGTAGTCTTCAAATTATTAATCTCTAACATCTCATCAAGATCAACATTTATCAAATTCTGCTAAGAGTCTTGAGTTCTTTAAGAAAAGATAATGTGAACCACTAGTGACTAACTCATTAGTGACTCTCTCATCTAACAAGTCACTGCAAAGTCACTCCAAAACAGAGGCCGGATCTAACTAATTTTGTGGCCATTCTAGTCTCCACTCGCCCATCGAACGCTCTGCCTGTGCGGAAGAGAAGCAGCGTCTCACATCAGGCTGGGGGGTGAGATGGGGTTGCTGATGGCTGGATCATCAGCCAACACAGTTTCAGGATTCAGGCTGAGATGTCTTGTAGTCAGCCCAGGCCCTTAGGACTGTGGTTAGAGCTACGCTCTCAGAAGCTTGGTGATTTATACCCCCACCTCAGTCCCCTGGATGGCTTCATGAGAAACTAGAAACAACTCAGAGTCCCGGTCCTCCCACACACCTTCAAGAGAACAGACATCCAGCCCGTGAAGAAGCGGCTGAGCAATGAGGTGTCGCAGCCAAGAGGAGATCAGACCCTGGGCGCTGAGCCCTAACCCTCTCCAGATGGCTCAGCTGTCCAAACCTAACCCAGGCCCAGACAACTGAAGCAGCGCCTTCTCTAGACAGACTCAGATCGACCCAGTTTCATCCAATACAGTAATTATTGTGAAGCCAAATCTATGGAAACTCGACTCTCGATATCCAGTCTTCATGCATCTAATATGACCATTTTCATATGCATCTCTGACCTTTTGTGGGGTGGAATAGATGACTTCACTTGCCTCCAACCGCAATGACTAAGACTTAAAGGCTGCGTTTGCTTGGAAATGCAATTTGGCTTCAGTGGAATCATTCTGTCTCATGTGGATTATGCATCTCCAGATCTCCTTGTGCTGTTCAGAAGACAAGAGTTCTGAGGGTGAGTGCTTCCACTCAACATCATGGCCAAGTGGGAGCTTTATTCATTTACAACAAATATTTAATGAGCACATGTTCTGTTCCATGAACCACTCTAACTACTAAGAATATGTCATGAGTAAGATAGATGAAACCCCTTCTTTCATAGGGTTTACATTCTAGAGAGGAGATAGATAACGAACAAGATTTTTGGTAAGATTTTTAACGATAATTCCAGCTATGGATAGGGACTGTGAACACAAAGGAAACAATGTGGTGAGAGGAAGAGGGGCTAAGGTGGCAGAGAGCTCCCTGGGGAATGTCACATCTAAGCTCAGATTTAAATAACAAGGAGGCGCCTCCAGGCAAAGATCTGGGGGAGGTATTCCAGGCAGAAAGAACAGCGCTTAAAGGCTTGAAGGCAGGGACCAACTTGGCATGTTCAGAACCAAAAGAATGTCGATATGGCTGGGGTAAAGGAAAGAAGGCCAATGAACTGCATAGGGGCTAGATCATGTAAGACTGTGGGCCGTGATAAGAACTAAAATTTGCCTGCCTGATAAGGACAGATCATTTAAATATACTGAGTAGTACCAAAGGGAAAAATGTAGTTTTGTTATATAGCGAAGTGGTTAGGGGCTCAGGCTCTGGAAACAGAACTCTCTTGGGCTATATTCCGACTTTACCACTATGATGTGTGAGCTTAGGCGAGTGGCCTAACCTCTCTGGGCCACAGTTCCCTTATTTTTAAGTTGAAGGTAATAGTAGTTTCTACTGAGAGATATTAATTTGTTTTGAGGATCAAATAAGTTTACATATTTATGGAGCCTAGGATAATTCCCGGCATGTGGTAATGCTTACATTTTAAGTGTTTCATTGTTGTTGTGCTATTGTTATAGACTTATTGATAATGAGAAGAGGACTTTCTCTTTTTGTTTAATGTTTATTTATTTTTGACAGAGAGAGAGAGCACAAGTGGGCGAGGGACAGAGAGAGGGAGACACAGAATCTGATGTAGGCTTCAGGCTCTGAGCTGTCAGCACAGAGCCCGATGTAGGGCTTGAACCCACAAGCCGCAAGATCATGACCTGAGCAGAAGTCAGACGCCTAACTGACTGAGCCACCCAGGAGCCCCAAAAGACTTTTTTTTTTAAGTTTATTTATTCGTTGAGAGAGAAAGAGAGAGTGAGCACAAGCAGGGAAGGGGCAGAGAGAGAGGGAGAGAGAGAACCTCAAGCAGGCTCAATGCTGTCAGTGCAGAGCCCAACACAGGGCTCGATCCCACAAACTGAGAGATCATGACCTGAGCCAAAATCAAGACTCAGACACTTAACCAACTGAGCCGCCCAGGCGCCCAAGGAAAGGACTTTAAGTGTGCTCTTCACTACGCTACATTTAAAATTTTTAAATGGTTATTGTAATAACATTGTCATAAATTGCATTATGTGTCCTTAATTCTCTTTCCCTTCCTTCTCTTGCCATGGCTTCTGTATTAATCTGCCAGAGCAAACAACAGAATTTTTTAAATTTAAAATAAAAATCTTAAACAACAGAAATTTATTTTCTCACATTTCTGGAAGCTGGAAGTCCATGATCAAGGTGTTAACAGGGTTGGTTCCTCCTGAGGGCCGTGAAAGGAAGATCTTCTTGACTTGCAAATATCTTCTATCCGTGTCTTCACATTGTCCTCTCCTGGCCTGTGTCTCACTATCCAAATTTCCCCTTTTTATAAGGACACCAGTCACTTTAGATGAAGGCCCATCTTATTTATTTTTTAAATTCTCATCCAAATTAGTTAGCATATAGTGCACAATGATTTCGGGAGTAGATTCCTTAGTGCCCCTTACCCATTTAGCCCGTCTCCCCTCCCACAACCCCTCCAGTAACCCTCAGTTTGTTCTCCATATTTATGAGTCTCTTCTGTTTTGTCCCCCTCCCTGTTTTTATATTATTTTTGCTTCCCTTCCCTTATGTGATGAAGGCCCACCTTAATGACTTTATTTGAACTCGAATATCTCTGTAAAGACCCTGTTTCCAAATGAGGTCACATTATGAGGTGCTAGGGGTTAAGAGGTTTCCATAGGGACTTTAGTGGACACAATTCAAGAGCTTCACCAAATGGAATCCACCTCTTCATCCCACTTATTTTGGGCTTGGTCATATATGACTTGCTTTGGCAAATAGAATGTGGGCAGAAGTGACACTTGCCCGTTCCAAGACAATATCTTAAGAGGCATCACATGTTTTCACATGTTCCTCTTGATCATGTGATCTCTGCAATGAGAATGTCATGCCCTGGGTCACCAAGGTGACTTTAGTCAGAGTTTCAAAATGAAATTAAGCCGAACCAAAGCTAAAGTCTGGAGTCCAGCCTAGCCAAGCTGATCTACATCTGGCCCACAATCACTCAGCAAACCAATTGGCAAGACATAAATATGTTGTTATAAGCCATCAGAAGTTCTGGGGCTATTTGTCAGGCAGCATTAGCACAGTAAAAACTGGCTAATGAAACATTTAAAATATTTCAAACATTTTCACTCAGAATATAATAATCAACGATTTTTGTTTGCTCACCTCCAATCTTCCAGTCTTGATCCTGATGCCTTCATACTTTTTTAGCGGTGTTTAATTATGTGCCATTATCATTTCAGGCTCTGATTTTTTTTTCTATTTAGCACCATGTCAGACACCTTTCATGCTGCTTCACAGCTGTCATAACAGTCAAAGGTCCTGTCTACATAGCACCTCCTTCATCTTGTCCTCTCTGGGGGTCTCCCGTGAACTCAGCCCATCTCTACCACAGTTTGCTTCGTCCCTAGCATTTCTAACACTTCCAGATTGTTGCAGTTATAAACGCTGTTGCAAAAGGGTGTGGTAAAGCCAGGCTGCCTGCAGGCCTGCCTGCTGACCGCTGGCAGGCCCCCAGGATGTACCAGTCTATTCCATCTTGCCACTGGTCAGTGAGTGGTCTTCAGCCTCGCTGAATTTTAGAAGCCCAACTGTGTCAGTGCTCCCGAATTAACCAGATGCAGAAAGACAGTGATATAAACCAAACCCATGCATTTCCAGCAAGGAGAAGCTCCCCAGGTCAGGGATTGGATAGTTTCTAGCTCATAATGAGGGTTTCCACTTTCTCAATACTCCTGCCTGAGGAGCTAAGTTTGTCCCAAGACTGGCAAATTTACAATCAGAGCAAGAGGAGAATGAGGGCTATTTCACTCAGCCTGGGAGGGAGGTCTGATGAGTGACCACACAGCACTGTGCTTGAGACTCAGGTCTCTTTCCTCAGGCCTATATGAGACAGTCACTGAGTCCTTACTCTCTGACACCTTGGTGTTTCTATGTTCTCTACAGAGGAATCAGAGGGCCTCAGCTGCTGGAGATGGGGTGAATAACTGTCATCAAATTGCACTTGTATAGCTGAAGAAATGTGACTTCCACTGCTTGGGATATACATTTGGGCTAATCTCAAGTAACATACTTGAAGAAGTATTATAAGGATATTTAGCACCGGGGGTGGGGGTGGGGCACCTGGCTGGCTCAGTTGGTGGAGCATGCATCTCTTGATCTCAGGGCTATGGGTTTGAACCCCACGTTGGGTTTACTTAAAAATGTTAAAAAAAAGAATATTTGGAATTTGAAGAAGTAGGTTTGCGTTTCATCCCTTATCAGTGTCCTAAATGGCCTTGGCTGAAAAACTTAACCCCTCTGAGCCCAGTTTCCCCATCTGCCCCTGCAGAGGCAGACTTTCCAAGGTCATTAGGTGAACATGTTTTGAGATCTAACAGTGTTGTAAAAATGGCAGTTGTTTCTACGGCTGCTTGGGGCTCCCCTCCATCACACAGAATTCGCCAGGCTCACCAAACTCCTTGCAAAGTTTGCCATGGTAGAATGCGCCAATGACTATTATACCCCAAGGAGCCCCCCCAAAAAGTCCCTCAGGGGGTAAAACAGGGGATATAAATAGCTGTGTACCTTCTACACACATTCCATGGGTTAGTGACCTGAAATTCCATCCATTGTCTCCCTTCTTCAACTCTCATTAAGGAATGGCTTTAATTTGGGGGTCCAGGGTGGTGTAGGTGATGTATGGAGATTCTAGTGAAATGTCAGGGTATGCCAAAGTGAGGTGAGCCATGATTACAAATGCTAACAATCATCAAGATAATCATATCGTGGAGCGCCTGGGTGGCTCAGTTGAATAAGCATCCAACTTCAGCTCAGGTCATGATTTCATGGTCCGCGGGTTCGAGCCCCACGTTGGGCTCTGTGCTGACAGCTCAGAGCCTGGATCCTGCTTCAGATTCTGTGTCTCCATCTCTCTCTGCCCCTCCCCTGCTCACACTCTGTCTCTCTTTCTCTAAAATAAATAAACATTAAAACAAATTTTTTTTAAAGATAATCATATCTCATGACTTTTATTTCTCAAAGTCCTCTTGGAAAAAAAGTATGAAGTAATCTTCAGTATTTGTAAAGTGAATAGCATCTATACACAATTTTTCTTCAGTTTGTCTTTGCCTTCATCTTCTGGTTTATTGAAAGCAGAAGGTGCAGGTGATAATTAGCAACTGGTGTTTGTGTGCATGTGTGTGGGGAGACAAAAACAGCAATAGACAGAAAAGGAGGGGGAGAGAGAAAAATTAGGAGGAAAGAGAAGGTGAATAGAAGAAGAGGAACAAGAGACAATAAATGCTCACAATGGTAAGATAGAACTGAAAGAAAAAAGGGAGGATAAAGAAGATGAAGAAGAAAGAAGGGGTGAGATGTAGCAAGAGAGAAGAGAGGAGGAAGAGGAAGAAGAGGTAAAGGGAGGCAGACACCTTCCAGCGGGAGCTGGCCCCTCAAGCTGGTTTCAGGAAATGAGCCATATGTTCTAGAGGGCATCTTGCTCCATTGTTTCTAAACTTCAAAGGTTCAGGGGCACCTGAGTGGCTCAGTCGGTTAAGCGTCCGACTTTGGCTCAGGTCATGATCTCACGGTCCGTGAGTTCAAGCCCTGTGTCGGGCTCTGTTCTGACAGCTCAGAGCCTGGAGCTTGTTTCAGATTCTGTGTCTTCCTCTCTCTCTGACCCTCCCCCATTCATGCTCTGTCTCTCCCTGTCTCAAAAATAAATAAACGTTAAAAATTTTTTTTAATAAAAAATAAATAAAATAAAATAAACTTCTAAGGTTCAGAAGTTTAATTTTGTTAGAACACCCGGAGATGACCATGGGCTAGGAAAGGAGTTTCATACAAGCCAAACTCAAAGGAAGTTGAAATAAGTTCCAGAATAACCCTTCATTGTCAAAGATAACACCTTCCCAATATTCACAGATTGGTGTCCAGTCTCCTGAGTTCCCTGTTCCTGGACTCAGACAACATAATTAGTGTCAGACTGGAGCTCTGGCAAGTCTGGTGGGATATTTTGATGACCTCCCAGAAGGGCCCAGACTGAACTTTTTTTCTGGCCTGAATTCTCATTTCTGCCTATGACTCTCCATGAAGTAGGCATCATCAATCACTACGGCAGTTTTTCAGAGCACAGAGCTGAGGCTTATAGACATTAAGGAACTTGCCCAAGACCAAACCATAGTGAGGATTCAGGCTTCAGTTTGACTGCAGGGCCCAAGGACATGACAGGTGTGAGAATAGTTAGAACCACACCTGCCCCGTGGTAGACACTCAGCACAGCTGTCACCTCTGCTACTAGATGCCATCACTGAGCCCAGGGAAATGGGCAATTCCAACCACTGCTGCCCAAATCAATCCTCTGCCATATTTGCTTTTTACATGTCTCCTTTCAGCTATGGATGGCTTAATTAACGAAGCCTAAGTCATGTATTGGAGCCTCCAAGATGTTCTGGGAATTGCTACATAGTGGGCAGGAAAATTCATAACCACTGACCTGGCCTGATGCACACAAGCATGTTCAGGCAGCCCTGTTATTAGGTGAAACACAATACAGTCAAAGCATCTGTTAAAATATCAAAATCCTTCCGAACCAGCTGGTAAGTCATCACTATCTCCAGCTCCCAAGTGCCCACCACCATCCAGGAAATCCCAGCTTTCCCCTAAGATACTTCCTCAGTTCAGCGACTGGGATGTTTACCTTTATGTCACCTTTACTGGGCCATGGGGTGCCCGGATATTTGGGTAAACATTATTGTGGGTGTGTCTGTCAGTGACAGTATTTCTATATGAGCTTAACATTTGAATCAGTGGATCAAGGATAGCAGATTGCCCTCCGTAATGTGGGTGGCCCTCACCCAAACAACTGAAGACCTGAATAAAACAAAAAGTCTGGGCAAGAGGGACTTCTCTCTGACTGTTTCAAGCTGGGACATTGGTCTTCTCCTGCCTTTGGATTCAGACTCAGGCTGGAACTAACACCACTGGGTCTCCTGGGTCTCTAGCCTGCTGACTGCTGCTCTTGGGACCTCTCGGTCTCTGTAATCATATAAGTCAATTCCTTCTATATTGGAAGAAGGTAGATAGAGGTAGATAGATAGATTAGATAGATGATAGATAATAGAGATAGAGACAGACAGAGATGATAGAGAGACAGAGAGAGATCTGGTATATATCTGTTTCTCGGGAGAACCCAGATTAACACATTATCTAAAGGGTTGACGCCTGGCCAACAGCCTTTGGGACCTTCCTCAAGCCAGCGTGGCAGAGTATCACCGTGATTAGCTGCTGCCAGAGATGCCCCAGTAATTAAACATTTTGGCTCCCCCAACAGGTGCGTGCCTCTGACTGCTCCAGGCAACAGCGTCCCCGGAGAGCACAGAGTGGAGGAGTCACCAATCTGAACTTCTGTATCACGCCAGGTCCCATCCATCTGCTGGAAGAGAGGCGTCTTGTCCTGCCAGTCCAACATCAGTGCCTGCTTGCCAGGCCTGGGCCAAAATGCTTCAATAAGTCTTTGCCATCTGTGGGTGGAATCGACTGAGGGGAAGTGGGGGCCCCCAAGAGGCAGGATGGTTGTTACCACGGGTTGTTACCAGACATCCATAGGTGTCTGGCTTGTAATAGATCTGTGTCCAAGATCCAGGTCCCATACCTGTTAAGTCCCTGTGCCAAGAGCCCACATAAAAAGAAAGCACAGTTTTGTCTTCATTCTTCCCGGACCCATTCACACACAGACCTAGATGGGAGGGAACTGCATCGTCTTTTCCACTCTGCATATATTTTCCAGGATAATCGGATGTAGGAGAAAAACATATTTAGTCAAATAAAGAAGTCAGTTTGTCACAGAAACTTCTGTAGGAGGGGAAAAGGCTCAGAAAAACCACAAGAAAGTAGACAAACCCCCAAGTTTATAGGGAGTGGCAATTGCTGTTTGTTGTCTGTGCTCAGCAGTAAAACAACTCAACATCGGAGATTTAAAAAAAAAAAAAAAAATCATCAGTTCCTGTGTGTTAATGTGGGTTTAGCTGCGGGCTTCAGGCCTCTGATTCTACTCGTTCTGGGTGAGAGATGTGTGAAAAGAGGGAATGTGTGCGTGTGTAAGTGCTGGGGCAAAAGAGGGAGGAAGGGTGGGAGAAGGAGAATATAGAAAACAGAACGAAAGCAGCATTTGAGACAGATGGCGAGGGAGGAAACTACGACATTTCCTTTCTTGGCTTAACTGAGGCAGTGGATCGGAGCAGAGTGTTCAGCTCCAGAAGATGGCTGTATGAGAAGCCCTAAGGGGGAGCACGGGGTGACAACCAGGAGCCAGAGCAACGCAGCCAGGGGTGCCCCCAGAGTCCTGGGGGCTGCTGTGTTGGCCACTCTCTGTCCCCTTTCGTGTGTAGGTTAGACAAGATTGATGAGAGACTGGAGCCTGGCGTTCCCCAACAAGCTGGGGAAGGTCCACATTGCTGTTTAGTCTTCAAATATTTCACCTTGACCTCCCTGCAGCTTTGGTATTTGTCTGGTCCTGCACTTGGGGGAGGATGCAAGCGATCCTGTTGGTGGCAAGATATTGGTGGCCAGCTCCAGATCCAGGGCTCTTGGCTGGCAGGTGGAGGGGACAGGATGCCTGGGGCCCCAGGGAGGAAGAGCGGACTCCAGAGACCCCAAGATGAAGGTCACCAAACTGGGAGCAAAGGTAGCACAGGCTCCTTCTGTCTCTCCTGATAATGGCCTAGGATGTGTGCTGCCATGGCTATGGGAAGGGAGTGGGGAACAGAACAGTTTTATAGGCTTAGATAAGATTTCAGCTGGACTGGGAGGTCTCCTTGGTGTGCTAAAGTGTCAAAAAGCCATTCAACTTTCCCAAGGTCCTGTGAGCCAGCCTGATCTCTGTCCTACTCAGAGGAATTTTCCAAGACCCATGACATTAATATGATATGAAGGAATTAAGTTTCCTTCTGGGCAGGGGATGGACTGCAGCAGATTCTGTTTTTCAAAAACAGCTGCTACATCTCTCATCGTACATGTTCTTCTAGAACAGGGGTCAACAAACTACAGCCTGTGGGCTAGCTGTCTGTTTTTGCAATTAAAGTTTTATTGGAACACAGTCTTGCTCATTTTGTCTATGGCTGCCAGGGTGTTGCAGCTTCCTGACAGAGCACCGGGAGAGCTCCGGCAGAGTCTGGCTGCCTGCCGCCCATTGTCGGCGTAAGCCATGCATCTGAGCGCCACCCAGCCCCCCTTCCCTCGCCTCTGCTGGGCTTCTTCTGTCAAGGTGATGGGCTATAGCTTCAGGTCCCCTTCTGTACCCCGGCTCCCCCAAGCCCCACCTTAGCTGTCTAGCCCTTCCCTGTGACTCTTCTCCCTTCCCCCTTTCTATGGCTGGAATGCAGAAGTGGTGGTGGCCTACCCCTAGGGCTAGGATGGAACGAAGACAAGCAAGAAAATAAAGGCGGGGGGGGGGGGGGGGCGGGGGGGGGGGCGGGGGGGGAGCCAGTCACCGAGAAAGAGGTCACAAATTTAAAAGATGCCTTTCTATTTGGGGAGGATTCACAGGGTTTCCCCCACAGGGCAGCTTTTAATTTAAATTACTTCCAACCCACAGCAAGACTTGTCTTTATCCAAGATGGGTCGGTTCCCAGGATGGCCCATGGCAATGTCTGTGCAGCTGAAGGGTTGAACTGTCTCAGGAAGCCAAATGGACAGCCGAGAGCACTGGAGACATGCCCTTAGTGATGCACATGCTGTAGCAAGGCACCGACACGCCACATTCTCCCCCCAAGAATTGGGGATCATTCCAAATGGACCGGCTGCTCTGGGGAAAGGCACATCAAGTTCATCAAGTCAGGGCACAGCTGGCAAAAACAGCCATTTCGTTTTATGGCTGATTTAGTAGCTGTTTCAGCTGGCTTAAATTTCTTTGCACATTTAGCAATTAACCCCTTCTTAGCATGTTCTAGAAAATAAAGTATCTTGTAGGGTCTGCTGAGCATTCAGGTCTGGTCCACAGGCTGTCGTCTGCATGTTCCCAACAACAAATGAGAATCTCTAACAGCTGGCAATGGCATTTGTGTAAATAGGTTAGGCAAAATTTATTGATTTGTGCAACACCCTTTCAAGGAAATTTTCCAAGGTAGAAGGTTGGGTCTCTGCCTTTAAAGAATTAATTGTACTTGACTTTTTCATTATTGAGGGTGAAGAGGGAGGAAGTGAATGAACTTGAAGACATCAGACCTTCCCCTGGATCTGCAGAGACTCAAACTCTCAGCACCTCAGTTTCTTCCTCCAGAAAGAGGACATGGGATTTATCTACCTTGTAGGGATGCGGTGAGGATCAAAAGGAGAATCTGGATGGAAGACTTCTGTCAACTGTAAGGTGCTAAAGGCTAGTCAGAGATTTGTTAAAACTAGTTCCCTCTTATATTCTCTCTCCTCCTTCCACAGGCATGTAAACTCCAAGTGTGCAAACTCAAAGTTTGCTGTTATTAAAATTATAGATGATCAGACCTGTGCTTGATCTTATTTTAGCTCCCTGTTTGCACTGTCATCACAAAACCAAGCTATGATTAGACAAGGAGCTCAGGCTAAATGAGTCACAAATTTGGCAGGATTTGCCTCTAGTGTTTTGACAAGTGTGTGTGTGTGTGTGTGTGTGTGTGTGTGTGTGTGCGCGCGCATGTGAGCCCATGCATATATACTCATGAGCACCAGGCATAATCACTCACTGGGATCACTCTGATTAACGACACCGTAAAACCCGGTGAACTCTGCAAATGTCTCTCCAAGACACTCAATCAAGGATCTTGCATACTATACTCATCTCTGCACTTTCTTTCCTGTGGATATTCAACAAATAGCTGATGGTGGAAGGCTCTGAGGGTGTTAGGCTGGGCCTGGGTGCTCCTTCTGGGACCAATGTATTGGATTCTTATATATTTATGCATTTGGAGTTTCTACGACTTTATCTATTTTCTTTCCCATGTATGATCTTTACACTAGTAAGTTGGCAACGGTTCATGGTCCCACACCAAGCTGCCTGCCTTAGCATACTAGCTGCTGCCCTGGAAAAACTCACCTTGGGTCCTACAAGATCTCTTCCACTTGTACTTCCAATACAGAGCCTTTACTGTAGGACAGAACTCCCAAAATAAAAGACTCCCTGTCCCTAAGATAAATGTGTCAATTGTAGAGATAAGGGGGAAGAATCAGAAAATAATTAAAATTTGCTTGAGATCCTGAATGTAAAATTCCTCCACAGTTTCCTCCTCTTCCTGTTAAAAAAAAATTGTTTTGGAAAAGTGACCTTGGGCAGGGGAGGAGAATGTTGGAGCATGGCTGTGACTACTCTGGTCAGATCACTTCCACCAGCTCATTCTCCTGGAACTTCCACACCCTGGAATGCTACTTCTCGTTAGCAACATGGCCTAAAGATCTAGGCTGACATCTTTGGTGGGTTTTGAAAGAGAGTCATGCCCTGGATGAGGTAACTTCCACAAAGAGCTGCAAACTCAATGCTCCCTACTTATTCCCTATGCTCATCCTGATGGTGCGAGTCTTGGAGGGACAGAGGCCAAGAAACTTTGTCATTTGGTGAAATCTACAAAAAGGGCACAGTTGAGCAATTTCAAGAAAACCATAACCCAAGGTGAGTTCAAGATACAATGCTTTCTACCATCATTTGTAATCAAAGGATTATAAAAAGAAATCACTTTTTAAAATACATAAATTATTACTGGCATAGCTATTAGCATGCTTGCTTCCTGACCTCCAGAAAGTTTGTCTCCATTTTACAGACCATCAGATGTCTCAGTCTCCCAGTGCAGCTGTTACCCCCAGACCACTCTCCCCACCACTGCTCTGAGCATGCACTGGCCCACCCCAATCTTTGACACTGCTCTCCCTCAGACACTTCCACTGGGCCCTTCGGGTCTCACATTCCGCCATCGCTAAAATCTTCTAGAGCTTTGCCATCTTCTCTGAGCCTTCCCTTCACCTCTTGTCCTAACTCTGGAAACTGGGTCTGTTCTGAAGATACCACCTCCCCCTGAGCCCTACCGAGTGGAGGCTGGTTTGTTCTCTCACAATTATCCTCCTTTGCTCTGTAATTACCACTTCCAAGCCATTTTCCATTCTTCTACTGAAAGAGCAGACCTAGGCCGGCCGACTCCATCTTGTTCTGTATCCTCCATCTTGAGTGACTATGTAACCGACATGGCCACAGAAAGAAGTTCCCGCTCAAACCTCAGACCACGCCTCCTCCCCTTGAGTAACTTCCCACTCACCTGCTCACCTGTTCTAACTTCCTGATCAAACTATGCCCAGCAACCTTCGTGATGGGACTCTGACCTTTCCCCAGTCAATCGGCTAGCAAGCCAATTGGCTGAGGCCACGACCCTTCCCCAACCAATCGGCTAAGGCCATGATCCCTATAAAACTTTTGTGCTTTTGAAACCCACTCTCTCTCTCTCTCTGGCATCTCACCGCTGCGTCGTTGCAGGTAGGGGATCGAACTCGAGCTAGCTCGAATAAAGGCTCTTTGCTTTTGCATCGGACTCGGCTCCCTGGTGGTCTTTGGGGATCATGAATTCTGGGCATAACACTACCTGCAAAACCCAGGTTCCTCTGAAGCTCATGCTTCCAAATTAGATCTTCCCAACCTCTCTCCGGCCCTGTAATCTCATAATCCCTAAGGATCATCCCTTAATCATGGAATTTTCCAGCACCTGGCCCCCTATCTTTCTCTCCACTCAGGCTCTGTAACCACAACTTTAAATACATATGTGGATGACTTGTCTTCATTTCTCACCTCCATTTATCCTTTCCTCTAATGCCCTGCCCCCAGTCAACCTTGTCCATAGTCATTCTGACCTCATCACCACTGACAAAAGCACCACCTCAGAAACCTTCCTGCTCACTTACTCAGACAAGCCATTCCAACCTACCAACACTGCTTCTCCATGGAGACTTTCAGTCCAGAAGTGATGGTTTCTTTATCCGTTATCCCCTCAAGAGTCTACCCTCCTGTTTCTCCAAATTACATTCTGTGATCCATCTTTCCACTCACTGCCTGGCAACCTCCCCCGACTCCCTTATCCTGTCTCCCTGCCACATGCTCACCTGGTTAAGTCCCAGCTCACCTGGTTAATCCCAGCTCAGGTTGAATTCACCCTCCACCCACTCCAGACCTCTGAGTAGCAGCTCCCGCTGAAGGAAAATGCACAACTGTGCCAACGGGTCTCACATTAAATTTACGGTGACTGCAACCTTACGTGGGCCTTATCTGGATAGCTTGTCCCACCTGCCAACAGATGCCCTGCCATTCTTGAACATGACCCTCATGGACTTTCTTTTCTGTCCTCAAACTGCCCACATCCCCTCCTCTGGCTTTATTTCCAGATGAGTATCTTGTCTGATATTTTGATGAACAAATAGAAATCAGTCAGAAACTCTCCCACCTTCCTACTACCAAATCTGTCAATCCACCTGTGTCTGACCCCAAACCTCTACTCTCCCTCCTGCTAAGATGGATGAAGTATCCCTGCTCCCGTCTAAAGGGAACACCTCCCTCTCACCTTCTCAAAGTTGTCGCCCTAAAGTTATTCCTGCTCCCTAACTTCGTGGACAACCTCGAAGCCAGACACTTACCCCAAGTAGCTCTCAAAATAGCATCCCTTATCTCCCACACCTTATCTGGGGGCAAGGCCAAGACTAGCATGGAGAAGGACAGATACCGGGGCACCTGTGAGTGTGACCTTTAACTTCCAGCCCTCAGTGCCTTTCTTGCCTCTTTCTAGTCCTGACCTTGTCTCTAGGCTCTTTGAAGCCATGCCCCAGTCTCTTTTTGTATCTTTTCCCCAGACTGTGACAAACTCCTAACTCCTCTTTAACATTCACCACAGTTATAATCAAATAATTGTGTAATTATTTGTTCGATGTATCTCTCTCCTACTGGAACACAAGCTCCCTGAGGCCAGGAGCATATCGACCACATTCACTGTCATCTTCCATAACAACTCTGTTCCTCAGTTTCCCTGTCTGTAGAATGGGGGAAAATAAAGTACTTAATAGATTTTGGGTTTTATGATTAACAATATCCACAGCAGTTGGTAAATTACCAGCACATAAGAGGTACTTCGTCAATAATTTGAATGAATCCATAAATGAAGAAATCATTCCAGGACTGATGCATGGATGAAGATTCAACAGGTTTGAGTACTTTTCTGAATGGAGCAAACTATGAAAAATTGGCAACAAAATGACCTGAGGATACAAGCCTTCTCCTTTTTCTGGTGGCTCGTGAAATGCACTCCATATATATCTTCCTCTCCCATACTCGTGGTTACCTTTATTCTGCTGTCCCAGGTGCCCATTATCAAACCGGGTCCAACCTGCCCTTTCCTTCCCAGCTCCAGGGGAGTCACTGCGTGAAATCTTTGGCAAAACAAAATCAGTAGCGCAGCTTTCCCCTGACATACTGGATAAGGCTTATCAAGCTCTTCAGGGAAATACAAAGGCAGGGAGACTGTTCTGCAAGTTGCTACAGCAAAGTAGTTGCTAAGGAAACAGCCCTATCTCTGGTCTCCTTCTCTACCCCTCAGGGCCTTCCCACCCTTCCTAGGGCCCATGCCACCCTCCTGACAGGCCCCTGTACTTCTGTTCCCTCCATCTCCTTCCTCTCCTTGAAGAGGAACAAAGAGAGACCAAGTCTAGGCCAGACAGCCAAGGAGGCCCTGCAGAAAGCTTTCAGGCTCCTGTTCCTAGTGACCCATTGCCTTCAGGGGCCTCAGCTCTCAAATCTGATTCCCACCCTTCCCTGCACCTCCCTCTCCATTCCCCCCCTCCTCAAACACTGCAAACACGGCACCACAAAATGCCCAGATGCAGGCTTTGGTTTGGCCCTGCAGGATTGACACAGATAACCCGGGCACTTGCCAAAAAGAAATAATAGCTACAACCTGTTCATAGTATCAAGAAGTAAGTGGTATGGGGCAACGCCTTGGTCTCTGGGTGTGGTTTCTCTCCCAGTCTGGTGGCCTGCACTACACATCTCAGAGGAGTCACGGCAGCACAGCCTTCGGCTCCCATGGGTGCATCCTCAGGAGCAATTTTCCTTATTGCTTCCCCTCACCCACTGTTTCTCTTCCCCCCTCCCTCACTCCCTCCATACAGTCAGCTTTCTGACTTTCTTCAGGTTTCCCTCAGGGTCAACTGTCTAATATTTGATTTCACTTCGAAGGTGCTATGGCCTTCTCTGTTCCCCTCTCTTGAAGCATGGCCCAGATCTGAATGGCTGCCAAGCTGGGAGTAGAAGCAGCCCCGTGTTTCCCAGCTTCCCAAGACCCTCCCATGTCTGCCTCCCTTACCCATCAGCCCTTGCTTCAGGGTGACCTTGTTTCAAAGCATCAGTCTTGGCAGATGCCTCCTTTCCTTAGCTTCCCGGGAAAACCTGTGGCTTCGCTATGAGACAGAAGCTCTTTTTTTTTTTTTTTTTAATGTTTATTTACTTATTTTTGAGAAAGAGAGAGAGTACGAACAGGGGAGGGACAAAAAGAGAAGAAGAAAGAGAATCTCAAGCAGCCTCCGTGCTCAGTGCAAAGCTCAATGCAGGGCTTGATCTCACGACCCTGGGATCATGACCTGAGACAAAATCAAGAGTCAGACATTTAACTGACTGAGCCACCCAGGGCCCCAAGATGGAAGCTCTTTTAACTATACACATTGCTAATAGAAAGCTCTTTAGATATTTGTTTTACAATAGGAATTAATAGGAAAACATAGACTTTTTCCAAACCAGCCTTTCCTTTATATTATTTTGAAGGGACACTCCTGGATCCAAAGGAATAAGATCTTTCCACTGGGAACGACTCCTGAATGACTTGATTTCCAGTAACAGAAAAAAAAGAAAAAAAAAATAATATATATGAATATATATATATATATAGAGAGAGAGAGAGAGAGAGAGTCAGAAAATCACTGTTGGATTTAACTGGACACTGAAAATTCACACTAACGTTAGCTCCTTATCTTTCTTATCTTTCTGTCTTTTACAAGGAGACTCTGCTGGCATGCCAGGCTTTTGGCAGAAAAAATATGTTATTGTTCCAAGTACCTGACTGAGTTGAAAACATCCTTGTTGGGTGTTTCATTCTGTGTTTGAGTGAACTAAAAAATGAGACAGGCACAGCTGTATGTGTAGGGACTTGCCTACTTCTTAGCTGTGTGACCTCAGGTGAGTTACCATTCCTCTCTGAGCTTCAGCGTCCTCATCTTTACAATAGGGATAAAACTGCGGTCCTTATGCCATTATTGTTAAGAATAACATTGAAATAACTTATGTGGAACACCTCGTATGGTGCCTGATACATAGAGGCAATCAGTGAATGGAAGTCACAACAGGAAAGCTGGCCTGTGTGCAGGTTCAGCCAAGGGTGGAGGGGGTTTGGGGAAGAGACTGTTTTCCATCCAGGGCACCAAGACTCCTCACTGCACAATTATCCATTAGGCTCATCCTTCTCAGGCCTCCTATCTTTGATATCTAAAGACGTTCACTTATTAGGGACTTCCTTGGGACAAGTGTAGGTCTGACAAGGGACGTCTGAATCCAGGAGATGAAGTGGAAACTACATGTATTTTATTGTAGTAACTAAAAATCGAGTTAACTAAAGCTTGTGGTTTACTAAGAACGGATAGTGGGGCTGCCCACCAGGGTTTTCTCCCCATCTTCCTCAGAAAAAGAAGCTGTCACATCACAATTGGGCAAGTCTTCTGGGCCACTCTTTGCTACGAGCATGTAAGCCAGGGACACCCCTATAATGGAAAAAACGCCTTTTTGAAAAATGTTTACTTATTTTTGAGAGAAGGAGAGAGAGAGAGACCCACCCCCCCCCCACCTTCACCAGTGCTCCGTCCCACAAAATTCAAATCTTTGAATTTAGAAAAAGGGATCTTGGCCTAGGCCCATTGGCCCCAAACCCAAAAATATAGTTGAGAGAGAATTCATGAACTGGCTTTGACCCTAAAAGGGGAAACAGAAGGAAATGGTAGTTTTGTCCTTTTGAGGCCATGGCTCTTTGGATCTACTTATGCCCTGGTAATGAGCAGTATATGTGAGTGGAAAAACACAGCTGGCCTTTGGGAGCTCAGACCCTTAAGGCTTGGGGAGCCCTTCTGACAGAGAATAAAGGATGTTCTTCCTTCTTAAGGGGTGGCTGAGTCTATCAGTCTTTTTTTTTTTTTTTAATTTTTTTTTTTAACGTTTTATTTATTTTTGAGACAGGGAGAGACAGAGCATGAACAGGGCAGGGTCAGAGAGAGGGAGGCACAGAATCTGAAACAGGCTCTAGGCTCTGATCTGTCAGCACAGAGCCCGATGCGGGGCTCGAACTCACAGACCGCGAGATCATGACCTGAGCCGAAGTCGGCCGCTTAACTGACTGAGCCACCCAGGCGCCCCTATCAGTCTTAACCCAACCATTTACGAGGCAAATAGACTCCAAAAACAGCTCCGATTCCACTCTCATAGGACAATCTGTCATGAAAGGAAATGGCAGGATGAGATCAGCAAGCAGCTCCCAGATAGGCAAGCTTAGAAGGTGGTTAGATACAAACTCTGGTCTTTCTGATATTCCTAGCGAGCGAAGGAGGCCCGAGAGTTTCTCTTTAGGGCCCAAGGACACATATTCATCCTAGCGCAAATGATAAAAAGAAAGTCAGAAAGAGAGACTGGCGAAAGAAAAATGTAAATCAGAGGCAATTGATTTACTGTGTGATTGTGGTATGAATTTCCAATCTCTCCTGACTATGAGTCAAAGGAATCCTCACTGGGGAGTGGGCAAGAACATCTGTGTCCTGATCCTATCTTTCCCCTTCTTTTATCACCTGGTTCTGCAGTCCTCACTGATCCCCCCCTTTGTGTGTCATGCCTTCCACAGTTCAGGCAGTAGGAAGGATGCTTTCTTGAACAAAAGTGCCCTGGATATTTTAGCTTTTACACTGAGATTCCTACTCTCTCCAGCTTCCAATTGCTCATGGTTCCAACCTGAAGGCACAGAGCTTCATCACCTGTATTCGTAGCTTTAGCTCTGCCTTTGCTCTTGGGACATTAAGGGAGTTTGCCCTCTTTTCCCGAGTTGTGAAATGCCTGCTCCTGGTTTACTGGGAATGTCTTGTGCTGCCTGAGCAGCTGAACACCTGCCTCTCTTCCCCTGTGTCCTCTCTGCCTGCCTTGCAAGAGGACGAGGAGATCTTAAAGCCTTCCTTGTTTATTGGGTGGCGAGAGATGTAAACAGACTGAAAAGGCCTGTCCTGAATCATCACCAACTCTGCCGGTGCACTGTCAACAGCAACCCCGCCCCCCCCACCCCCCACCCCCCACCCCCCCCCCGCCCCGCCACTGGCCAAACCCCAGCCTCAGCTCTCTGAGGCCTTTATTTTCCTGGCTTGTTACTTACCTATTTTATGCCCATGTCTGTGCAAGCTCCCTAGGCTCCAGACACACACTGCCCAGCTCAGTTGGGCCCCAGGAATTCAGCCTGGAAACCTGTAATCAACCAAAGTACCACTAGGGTGGCCGCCACTAGGAGCACATTTAGTGACACAAAAGGTCCCAGACAGACCTTGGTCTCTAAGGCCTCCAGCTGCCAGGGACTGGCATGTTAGGCCAAAGCTTGAGGAGTTTTAAGTTTAGAAAATTCTCAGTCCCTGATATCAAAATCACCAACTTTAGATGCCCTGTGTAAAACATACAAGGTATACGCACTGAAAGGGTATCAAATTATGAATACTGGAGTTTTTGATTGATTACAGGTTTTTTGTTTGTTTTTAAAATTATCAGCCTGGGGGCGCCTGGGTGGCTCTAAGCGTCCGACTTCAGCTCAGGTCATGATCTCACGGTCCATGAGTTCAAGCCCCGCATTGGGCTCTGTGCTGACAGCTCAGAGCCTGGAGCCTGTTTCAGATTCTGTGTCTCCCTCTCTCTCTGTCCCTCCCCTGGTCTCTGTCTCTCTCTATCTCAAAAATAAATAAATGTTAAAAAAAAATTTAAAAAAAAATTATCAGCCTTCACAAGAATCTCTATTGTGTTTTTGCAAACTTTGTGTGTAATATTCAGGTGTGTACTATAACTTCAAACTTTTTATTTTGCAACAAAAAGCCCAGAGGATCTTTTGAAGAAAAACACAAATAAGCACAGGAGAAATAATACAACAATGATAAGATCCCCAAACAGCCCATGCAGTAAAATTAAGGGGAAAAAGTTCTAACGGGTTCCAGTCTAATTCCAGCAAAGTCCTCCTCAGAGAATGGAGATAAAGTATGTGTGTGTAAGAGTCTGAATGTGTCTGGGGGGGTGGAGGTGCATGTGTGAGTGTAAGTCACAGGAGTGTAAGCATGTGTGTGAGTGGGGATGTGAATGCATAAGCATGTGTGAGGGTAAGTATAACTGAGTGTAAATGTGAGTGTATAAGTGGGAATGTGTGTGTGTGTGTGTGTGTATGTGTTGAGTGGGCGTAAACAGCAGTGTATTTGTTTGTAAGTGCAGCTTATGTGAATGTGAGTGAATGCACATTGAGTGTGGGCGTGAATGTGTGCCTTGAAGTTGTGTGAGTGTGTGTTAGGTGTGTGAGTGTGTAAACATAAGCTTGTGTAAGCAAAAGCGTGTGAGTGTCCACACGCACGAATATAAATTGTGTTATGAATGTGAGCGTGTGTGAGTGCAAGTTGTGTGAGCGTGTGCGTTTACTATGAAAGAGGATCCAAAGATGCAACGTGACAGGATCTGGGCTCGGAAAATCGATCATTTCTTCTTCTTTTTTTAAATGTTTATTTATTTCTGGGAGAGGCAGGGGGAGGGGCAGAGAGAGGGGAACAGAAGATGTGAATCGGGCTCCATGCTGACAGCAGAGAGCCTGATGTGGGGCTCAAACCCATAAACTGTGAGATCATGACCTGAGCCAAAGTCAGATGCTTAACTGAGCCACTCAGGCGCTCCTGAAAGTCAATCACTTCTGAGCACGCACAACAGCTTGATTATGAGACCGTCTCAGGAACTGGTAATGATGAGGATGACCATTTGTCTCAATTTGCTCAGGTCAGAGCTCACTTATGCCTGTTATCCTGGCATAATTATCATTATTTTGTAGCCATGTTGATATTGTGGCTGAGGTATAGCTTATATCAGTAAAATACACACCTTTTGAGAGAGCTGGCCAATGACTTTTACAAATACACACATCCATGGAATCATCCCCATAATAAAGATACAAATATTTCCAGCACGCATTCTCAAAAACATCTTGCTTTGGAAGAGTTGTCCTAGTAAAGTCCTCCAGGATTTCTCCTCAGCCCACCAGGAGGAGGGTGGATTTCACTGTCCACTGACATTAAGCCATCTTCTGGCCCTTGTATGAGATTTTACACATGCTGGGGGCACCTGGGTGGCTCAGTCGGTTAAACGTTTGACTTCGGCTCAGGTCATGATCTCACGGTCCGTGAGTTTGAGCCCCACGTCAGGCTCTGTGCTGACAGCTCAGAGCCTGAAGCCTGTTTCAGATTCTGTGTCTCCCTCTCTCTCTGACCCTCCCCCATTCATGCTCTGTCTCTCTCTGTCCCAAAAATAAATAAACGTTAGAAAAAAAATTAAAAAAAAAAAAAGATTTTACACATGCTGGAGAATCGCAGTAAACGTACCGCAGCTGTCTGGAAACCAAGAAGAGTTAAATTACATCGGGTTGACTTGATGGGCTCAGAGGATGTGTGGATTCTGGAAGGTGGAGACTATTAGAACAAACACCTTCATGGAAATTACCATTAATCCAAAGCGTCTGAACTTCCCTTTACCCCGTCTCCACCACTCTGGCCTTCCCCTGCCAAACTTTCCTTTGATTAAAGGAGTGACTCATCCCCATCGGGAATCATATAGGATCTGTGGGAAAGAGTATGGGATTTGGAGTCTGCCAGGCTTGGCCTTGCAACTTGACTGCACCATTAGCTAGCTCTGTGTCTTTGGGTAAGTTAGTTAACCTCTTAAGGCCTCAGTTTCTTGATCAGTAAAGAGGATAACATGATCTACTCTGCAGAGTTGGGGTCAGGCTTTGATTGAATGAATACAACGTATTTGGTACATGGGCACCAAATATATGATAACTAACGTTTAAGTCAGATTTATTGATCAGCATAAAAGCAAGCCGTGGCAGATCAGCTTTTCCAGAAATGGCCACAGCAATGTCTCCAGTCCCATTCATTCTTCTAGAACTTTGCCACTCCCCACCAAGAGGCAGAGTCTCCCCCACCCCACCTTGAATTTGACAGGACTTTGTGACTGCCTGAATGAATAACATGTGACAGAAGCAATGCTACATGACTTCTGAGGATAGGTGGAAAAAGGCAACATAGCTTTTGCTTGACACTCCCTCTCCCTCAGGATGATCTCCTCTGGGAACCAGCCACCCTCCTGTGAGGAAGCCCAAACTGGCCCCCATAGAGAGACTGAACGGAGAGGCCCATGGGAAGAGGAACTAAGACCCCCAGCCAAGAGCCATAATCAACCACTAGACACGCTCGAGTGAATGAGCTTTTAGATGGTCCTAACCCTCAGCCCCTGAGTCTTCCAACTGAGGCCCCAGAAACTGAGAAACAAATTTAAGCTATCCTTGCTGTGCCCTATTCAAATACCTACCCCATGAGTCTATGAGCATAATAAGTGATTATTTAAGCTTCTAAGTTTGAGGGTAATTTGTTACACGGCCATAGCAACTGGAGCTCAGGGTAATCAGAGTTTTGTTGGATGGGGCTGACATTTCTCACAGACGTCTGACTCAGACCAAATGAATGTGAACACAGCTCTCGGCTTTTGCCCATCTGAACCTCAAAGGTGGGGAGTCTGCTACACAAGTGTGTCCTATTGCCTGTTCTTACTCACAAAATGAATTGATTCCATTATTCAAACTCAAAGTGGTTTCCTATATGCCGACTCCTGGAGCCCTGTCTGTTCTTGAACACTAACCATTTACTAGCCTGTGGGAAGGGGAATCATAAAATAATCAACTATATTATATCCAAAGACGCTTTAAGTTCTGTATGCAAACTGGCTGTTATCCTCTCCAAATATCAGTTATGAAAGCTTTAATCCTGTTTATTTTCTGTCTCACAAAGATGGAAACTTTACTCAGTGCCACGAATGCATCTGGGGAAGGAGGGAGTTATGGCAGACTAGCCAGACCTCCAGTGGCAGCCAAGAATCATCAGGAAAATCAGGCCAGAAAGAGGGGCAGCAGCAAGATCAGCTTTCCAGACTGGCCCACAGCAAGAAAAATGGGTCCAATGGGCAGACCATGCAAAAAGAGCCTGACCATGGCCTAGAGCCTGTCACATGGTCATGGCAAGGAAGCCAGTATAAGAGAGTAGTGAGACCATGGGCTTTGGATCAAACAAACCTGGGTTCAGCTCTGGTTTCTCCACATACATGCAGTGTGAACTTGGTTAAGTACCTTAACTCCTCAATTCTGTCAACTGTCAAAACAGTACCTACATGTGGCAAAGGCAGCTCACTATCTACCAAAGATATGTACTCCTCTTGCGTAGTGCAGTTATGGCTGGAAAGCAGATGTCTAGCATCTAAGTTGGACCATGTGACAAGATGGACCAGTGTGATTGATGTATTAGTGTGCCTTGCCTACATGATCATCCCCTTTCGTGGTGACCTTGGAGGCCAAAAGTTGAAGATGATGACTTCACAGGATTGAGTGAGGCTGTATCCCTATGTCACCACATGGAAGAGACCCACTTGACTAGGAACATGCCCATCAGACTTTGTGTGAGCGAAAAATAAACTTTTACTAGGCGAAGACACTGAATATTGGAGGTGTCTGTTACAGAACGTAGCCCCCTAGTTTAGAGAATTGAGACATACATAGTTGTAGATAATTATAGAGTTGCTTACTATCTGGTTTCTCCATTTGGCTGATGCTCCTTGAGGGCAAGGATTGGGCCCTGGGGAGCCACAGTGCCCTCCACTGTGTCTGGTACATACCAAGAAGGTAAGCAAATTTGAATTGCTTATCTGCAGCTTGATGAAGAGAAGAGAATTAGAACCTGGACTTTTTAGCAATAGGAGAAAGAAAAGGTTGATGTTAAAAAAGACATTTACATTAATACTTCACTACAAAATGTACTTATTTAAACTTTTGTCAAAAGGACCAAAAACAAAACAAAACAAAAAACAAAAACAAAAAACAAAAAACAACACCCACCTGGCAGTAGTCATAATTTGCCAGTTTGAAACTTTGATGCCAAAGAGGTCCAAGGAAATGAGTTTTCCCATTAGAAGTTTTGGAAACCAAAGCTTACTATTAGATTTTCTTTAAAGTTTCACAAAACTTTTACAAGTTAATTAAATGGTTCGCTTAACCACTGGTTCATGTTTCCACAGATGGAGTGGAGTGGTCTAGGGGAAGAAACAATTGTGTAAATGCAAATTTGGTACAAAAAATGTACCTGAAAATAATATCTTATCAGTAACATCAGGGTTTTCTCTTTGAATCATTAGGGTGAACAAACAACTTGCATTTATATAGAGCACTTTCCTTTTTTATTGTTCCCAGTGTGTTCTCACAACAATCCTAAGAGTTAGGGCATGTTTTATTGTCATCATTTCACTGACAGAAAATCTATGAAATAAAGTGAGCTGTGATTTGGCCAACATCTCATGGCTCACGTGAGAATCAGAAGCCAGGCCCCCTGACTCTCAGCATAGGACTTTTTCTCCACAAGACCTCCCAGGTTGATATGGGTTCAACATGGATGACCGCCCACAGAGAACCAAGTCAAACAAACTGTTTTTGAGCCCAGTCTGGGTAACGTCTCATGATTGGGTGTCTTACAGGGTAAAAAGTAAACTAAAACACAGTTCCACAATCCAATAATAACCCAAAAATAATAAGTAGGTGAACAGGTAAAAAACAAAATATTGTAGTAGCAATTCCTCTTCAGGACAGGTACAAGGTAAGGACAAGGTAAGACTATAGGTGTGAAATGAGAAATACGCAGCATACCCAGGAAGTGTGATAGCCATCCAGAAGAGGGAAAGAGGATGTAGGGCTAGAATTTCAGAAAGGCTGGAGGGGTGGAGGAATTGGGATTTCAGAAAAGGGTAGAATTATGTAATAAAAACGGTCTTATCTGCTCAGTACCCCTCCCTTATTCTTCTGAGAACATGCCCCCCTTTATTTGGGGGGTCATTCCTTCCCCTATTCCAGTCATTTGGGATTGATTCAGGATGAGGTTGCCAGTGATAGCATCCTACACCTTGGCTGTTAGTGGGCATGGGACTCATTCTGGCCAATTAGAATTTTTAGGGGGAAAAAAAGAACTGGAACTAAAAGAAGGAACCATTCCTGCTTGTATGAGACCACTGGTGGCCAGGGGTCCTGCTTTGTGGAGGAGACTGGGCTGAGAAAAGGAAGCTGAGATGAGAGATAGGACAAGAGACTACTGGTGGCATCAGGAATGTGGTTCCAGTAGCCTCCACCTCAGCACACCCCTGCCTTCCCTGCAGCTTATGGTCGCATTGAGCTAATCACTCTCTCCTTTTTCCAATGGGGGTCAAGTGGAGCTCATGTCACTTGCACACATAGTCTTGCCTAACGCAATAGGCGGAGAGAGGAGGGGAAGCCGCCCTCTCTTTGGCAGAAGGTACTAAACGAGCCTACATGGAAAGTGTGGAGGCACAAGACTTCTTTGGGGACAGTGAAGAAGCCCGTTGTTCTAGGGCTGAGGATAAGCATAAAGAAAGAGTGAGATACCAAGCACTGAGCATGCTGATTTTGAGACTAGAGCAGGACATGTCCATGGAGACACTGAGCAGGCAACAGGGCGTGGGAGTAGGTCTCCAGAGAGAAGCTAACGCTGATGCAACTCTAGCGAAAAGGGTGCTACACTCAGAGTCAAAAAGACTCCAAAGATAAAGGGAGTATGTGCAGATTAAAGTGGTTCATGAATTTAAGAGAATATTTTTCATTTGGGAGCTATCTGTGTGGAGGAGTCATAGATGTAGAAAAGGGAAAGAAGAGGAGAGAGAGTCTTGGATAAGTGATTAGTCACAATTAGTCCCTACAATTAAAGCATCAAAGAATCAAGAGAAAGCAGAGTCACAAAAGCCAGGGAAGCAAAGAGTTTAAAGGAGAGATTGAACTGTGGTTAAAAAAAAAAGAGAGAGAGAGAGAACCAGTGAAGCCGGTAAGAAGGTTGGTGCGATGTCTGTTTGAATTTGAGGAGCAGGAAGTTATTGGTGAATGAACTTGGATATGGCAGAATGGTAGCGAATGATGGAGAAAAGTTACGGGTAAGGTGATGTATGCTGTCAGTGCCCACCCGCATTCCCTCAGTTTTCCAGTGAGCTCCTGCTGACCTTCCAGTGTGGAATCTGCATCTCTGTGCCTGAGAGACCTTTCCCCACAGAATCACAGGAGGCCGCTCTGCCGGTGAGGAAACCCAGAAGTTGTGGGGAATTAACAGCCCCCAGAAGCAGCCCTTGGACATACGAGTTCGGGTTTGTGTATGAACCCCCCACCTCTCTTGCCTTGCCTCCGCGGGGGGAGGGCAATTCTGAGGGATGGATTTTGCAGCATTTGCGCAGCGTTTCCTCCACTGTGCAAGTGCACTCGTCTGTAGCTGGGTTCTTTTTCCCGTCTTACTTCTCGAGTCCCCAGCAGCAAGTTCCCTGCATTTCCCATTTCCCAAGTGAATGACTGGCACCTGAATCCTCAGCTCAGCATCTGCTTCTGAGTGAAACTGAGCTAAGAGAGGTGATCCTGTGACTTTGGGCTCAAACTAGGGCACCTGTGAGAGTGAAAGGGAGGGGACGTTGTTAATAATGATGCTGGGACAAATAACGATGCTGGGGCAAAGCAGGACTCTGCATATCTGGAGGTATGGCCTCCCTGGCTCTGTGCCTCTCCTTTGAGAGGATGGCATTCAAACACCAATTCCTTAGAATAACAGAGTGATTACCGACCATGCAGGAAGTAAAGATGCCTTTTCTTTAGTGAGCATTTGTGTCCTGTGCCCCATTACCTGGAGGGCTCTGGAAAAGAATATGTCAGTTCAAGAGTGGGAAAATATCTCAGGAGGAGAATGGACCATAAGAAGTAGGTCAGTGTCCAGCCCCCAGGAAAACGAGGCTCATGCGTTTCTGTGATTCTGGGCTCCGAGGCTGCGAGCAATCCTGTCAACCGTGGTCGATAAGACGCTCGTCTTAAGGCATCGCTGGGCACCCCCTTCCTGCTCCCTCTCGCCTTCCATCAGTCACGTGGGTACGCGCCTCTCTGCAGCTGCACAAATGGACAAAGCTCCTCTGACAGCCCTTCCTTACCGACTCGGCTGGTACCAACAGCCCTAAGGGTATCATCTGGAAACCTGGCTGCTTTGATACCAGAGCTCTTCCACTTCACACGGTTCCACAGTATCCTTTGATCATGCCTCCTCTAAAAAGAGAATGTTTTCTGCCAGAAAATCTTTCAAGAAAGCTGCTCCATTTTCTCACATGGTTGAAGAGCAGCTGGATGTGATAGTGTTGAGAAAGGACGAGACACCAATATTTTTTCTCTGCCCTGTGCACATATTAATCCCCATCCCTGGATTCAAGATGCGAGTTGCTGCATTATGTCAATGGTGCAGATGAAGTGACTCTGGAGGGGGAGGGACCTTGGCCTCTCCAGTGCCAGGTGCCAGCTGCTTCCTGCAGCTCCCAGGACATCCCTTCCTGGGAGATGCACCTCATCCCTCTGACTGTCTGTTCTTGACAAACTGGCTCCCAGCTGCCCCACTTGAATGTGGAGTTGATATATAAATAGATAGATCAACATGTGCTGTGCTAAGCCCCTTCTATGTGTGAGCTCGCTTCATCCCCACAATTCCATGAAGCAAATCTCGTTAATCATTCTGTGTTACAAGTGCGAGCTAAGAGGCAGAGAGACTAAGTAGCTTGCCGGAGCTCTCAGTAAAGTTTGCAGTTTGAGCAACGGAAAACAGAAAAGCCCATGGGGTACTCCCTGAGTACTTACCCTGAGGTAAGGGGGGTGGGTTGGCTGGGTTGGCTGAGGAAGGAACAGCTCTGGTGAGTCTCAGTACCACAGAGTTTTCATTAACTCAGTAGATTAAAATACGGTTCTGTAGCTCCACTCCTATCCTAGACCTCAGGCCTGGGGGTATGATGTCCCATGGATGGCCCAGGCACACTTTATCAGGACACCAGACTGTGCTCCTTGTCTCCAGACCCCAGCTCCTTCTCCAGTTCTCAGCTTTGCCGTGGGTTTTTCTCCTGATAAAAGCTGCCCCTCACTGTGCCCTTGTGTCACAGATCAAATTCATTACCTCCTCAGGAAAGACCCTAAAGACCCTTCCACCCTCTCACTGCCCTTAGATCTTATACACCGGTGTCCTTCTCTGCCTGTCCTCTGCGCAGAACTTTGCTTGTCCCCCATCATGGCAGACAGTAGGCAAGTGGCCATGGGTATCTCTCAGCTAGACCAGCAATAGCTGAACAGGCTCCTCTCACGTTTATATTCAGAGGGCGAGTTGCTGAACCAGGCTCCGTGATGCTCCCCAAACACACACATGATTTCCCACCTTGATGGCTTTGCTCATGCTGTTCTCTCTACCACGAATGACTCCTCTCTGACTGCCCATCTGTTAAGGCACAGTACCAGGTAGCCACTGCTTGATGCCCTCACTAAGCCCCTCGCTGGACATCCTCCACATCCCCCTGGAACCCTGGAGGCTTTTTGTCTGTATCCCTCTTAGGTCATACGTGTGCTGCCTTCTCCTCTGAGATATGCGTATTTATGTTC
Organism: Panthera onca; assembly: GCF_046562875.1. Lineage (NCBI taxonomy): Eukaryota > Metazoa > Chordata > Mammalia > Carnivora > Felidae > Panthera > Panthera onca. Next base: position 133,349,673 of record NC_138347.1, on the reverse strand, counting down.
ACGTTTTCTTTTCCAGTCTGTGGGTTCATCAAAGACTGAATCACAGTTATTCAACTGTGCTTCTTCAATTTGCTTAGCAGAGAGCCTGGCATGTGGGGTGTTTTTGAATGAAAGAAAAGGGTATACTCTTGCAGACAGGAAAAAAAGCAATGTCTGGTTCTGAAAATTGCAAATAACATATTTGCTGAATAGATGATGTACTTGATGCATCAAATAAAATAATACTTATATCCCAATTCCTATCCTTTGGACATGGGGTCCAAAGGGTAACTCTGAGAATCCAAACAGATCAACGCTCTGCTTAAAAGAGTAGATTCTAGGGGCTCCTGGTGGCTCAGTCGGTTAAGCATCCGACTTCAGCTCAGGTATGATCTCATGGTGCATCAGGCTTTGTGCTGACAGCTCGGAGCCTGGAGCCTGCTTCAGATTCTGTGTCCCTTTCTCACTCTGCCCCTTCCCCACTCATTCTCTCTCTCTCTCTCTCTCTCTCTCTCTCTCTCTCTCTCAAGAATAAATAAACATCAAAAAAAAAAAGAATAGATTCTAACATTGAATTATATTAGTCATGGGAGAGGGCCTAAGAGAGGTCACGTGGGAGTGAATCTTCCCCACCTTCTCTCCTCACCTCCATCTTCCATTGGAATGTTGACAAACCAACTCCAAGGTTTCATACCCTCTCTATGATTTTTCTTTTAAAGAGTCTGATATGGAATTGATTACATAAGGTTTATAGCAAGGTCTTCTTCATTCTTGACTCTTCAGAAGCCTTGTACCTTTTGAGTAGACTTGGAGATAGTGTCTAGTAATGATAATAAGGATAGTACCAGTAGCACAGTAATAACTACCAAGCTCTTTACAAGATTCCTTACTCGGGGCATTTTGATCACAGGCAACGAGAACTAATTCTGGCTAATTTAAGCCCAAAAGAGAGACCTTGAGAGATGTACTATATGCCGTCAGTGTTCCACTCAGATCCTCTGTAATTTTGTCATACTCACCCAGCAGCCACTGTTGGCTCCAGACAGTGCATAGCTGGCCCGTTCACCGGACATCTGGCCTGTGCCAACGCACGTCTCCTCACCTGGCAGATTACCCTCCAACTCCCAGCAGCCCAGGGCCAATGACTGACTAATTTGGGGGTCAGAGAAGGCCAACCACTTGGCCTCAAGGCAAAATTTGCTCCGGAGTGCAATTCACACCAACAGCCACTAGGCTGAGGCTAGATCCCTGCTGAGATGGCATCCTAGCTCTTTCTCTGCTCAATCCTGCTTCCCTCACTTCCTTCCAGATTTCTCCTGAGGGCATCAATAACCCATATGCCAAGAGGCCCCACCTCAGGCTCTGTTTCTAGGGACCCCAACCTAAGACAAAAGGGCATTGGGAAGACCACAGAGCCAAGAGAGGATAATACCCAGGGCAGCCCTCGGGGCTCTGAAGAAGGAACTAAAATCTGATTTCAGTCTGCCTGTCTCAGGATGAATTAGCTCCAACAATTTTCAGGGGTTTTATTTCTGCCTACTGAAGATTCAGATTTAAAAAAAAAATCCTTCTCCTGGATCATATGCCCACCTTAGTGCAAGGGTAGAATGAGGCATCTCCTACAGCTGTCCTACCAAATTATTATTGCCTGGGTACCTTGGTACCTTGAGGTAACAAATACCATCTCACTCAATCCTTAGAACAGGCTGTGAGGTAAACCTGTCATACAACTGAAGAAACCAAGGCACAACTCAGGAAAGACCAAAGAGTATACCCCCAATTTTTTACACCCAAAATTTTTTGATTCAAAAATCCTACTCTGTAGAGTTGACTCCCCAATATCCATTTCACCCTCATATGGATAGTAAGTCCATCATGGCAATCCCATCCCCTTTGGCAGTTATTGGTTTAAGACTGGGCCTTGTCTTTGTCCTGGCCAAAGAGACACAAGGGGAATTTTTCTGGGCTCTTCTGAGGAATATCTCTTTGTTCCTAAGAACAAGACCCAAGAAGGGACCATCCCCGACTCTTCCCCTTGACATTGCTAAGTCTGGGTCCAACAACCAAAAACTTCCTCAGACATCTTGCTCACCCTTGTTCATGGGTCAGAGAGGTGGGCAAGTCTGAAAGAATCACAGAGACATGGAGCCAGTCTGGAGCCTGCTAACACTCTGGTGTCTTTGTTATATGACAAAATAAAATCCCACTATCATTTAGGATATAGCCCAAGATGGGGATGTCTGTTCCTTTTAGCCAAAAGCAACCCAAATGATGTACTTACTACCCTGGGCTGAAAAAGATGCCAAAGGAATGAAGACATTTTCAAAGATAAGTCCCGGGACAACTCATGACTTTGAGAATGGCCATTTCCTAGCTGTGTAACCTGAGACAAGTTTTCTGACCTCTCTGAATCACAGTTTCCTCATATGTAAAACAGAGATGGTATTTGTATGTACTCCATGACATGGCTGTAAGGATTAAATAGGGTCAAGCATTTAGAAGAAACAACTTACCACCTGGCACATAGTAAGTGTGCACTAAATACTTGGCTATTAGATATACTCTCGAAAGAAAAGTTGAAATAGAATAAAAAGTGAATATTGATTGCTTTTATATAGCTAGTGAATATTTCACAATTTTTTCCTCTACTCTCTCCAGATTGTTTCTGAGATCCGCATATATACCTGACTCAGCCATCACATCCTTTCCTGTCACACACACAATTCTGTCATGCACCCACTTACAAGTTTGTTCATATTTGAATTGTGAACTTCTAAAAGGCTAAGACTCCTCCTGTTCTGTTTATTTGAATAACATGATTCCAAGAACATGTGAACACAATATATTCTTAGCTCAGTGGTTTCTAACCACAGGTCAAAAATCAAATGGGATTGCATTAAAAACTGAGAACAAACTGAGGGTTGATGGGGGGTGGGAGGGAGGGCAGGGTGGGTGATGGGTATTGAGGAGGGCACGTTTTGGGATGAGCACTGGGTGTTGTATGGAAACCAATTTGACAGTAAATTTCATATATTAAAAAATAAAAAAAAAAAACAACAAATGGGATTGCATTGGGTTCTTAAACATTTTTGGATCATGAACCCATTTTAAGAATCAAATAAACGCTGTGGACCAACTCCCAGGCAAATAAACAACCAAGCAAAATGTCCATACGCTGGATCTCTTCACCTTCCCCAGGCATGAGACTCCCCGAATTAAAATCTTTAAAATAAACCAGAAACAAAACAGTGAATGAATAATGTCATGTGCAGCAGCTTCACAAACTACATCTTGTTTAATCTTTAGAAAAATGCCAAGGTGAAGGGGTGGCTCTTCTCTGCAGGTTCAGAGATGGTAGATTTCACGTGTAACATGATACATCTACGTGTTTCACTATCCTGGCTTATAAGCCCTCCTTGTTTCCTCACAGGCCTGCCATAGATCACCAACCAAATTTGTAGGCAGAAACAATCACTTCCATGTCAATTCTGCCAGTGAGGAAACTGAGGCATTCTGAGGAGTAGGTCTCATGAGAAGTAGAGATAGTAGGATAAGGTCAACCCAGGTCATCTGGCCTTCATTCATTGGCTCTCTCCTTCCTTCATTCTCTTAGACATCTGAGCATTGAAGGTGATATTGTAGGTGCCAGGCACCGGACCAGGATCTGGTGCATGCGGCATTGTAGAAAGAATCCATGGCAAGTAGGCCTGGATTTGGATTCTAGTTCCATCAGTTAGTTGCTATGTGACCTTGAAGAAGTTAATTAATGCTCTGAGCTGCAATTTTCTTGTCTGTAAAGTGGGGTTAGTTGTGGGGGTTGTCCTACAGATCGAGGAGGTCTATGTCAGGAAAGTAACCTATCCAGGGCCCCCACAGAGTACACACTGGACAGGGGTCACTTGCAGACACATTTGATCTATTTTAGGTTGTCAGATGAGAAGCCCTTCGAGAAAAAAAGTACAGTCCTGCCCAGGAGAGGGACTCAGTAAAAAGGGCAGAGCAGAGACGACGTGCAGTAACACAGGGAACATTAACTTCCTCTTCTCTCCAGACCACTCAGCTGACACTCCTCTTTGTTTTCATGCTGAAAAGGGAAAAATCTTTCCCTGGCAGTTGGAACCAGATTTTTTCCATTAATCTTCCCTTTGCGTGTTGTTTCACCAAGTTCCAAAGTGACACCAAACAAACCCCAGAATTTCACACCAAGGAGAATGGAAAAATACACCCTTGCCAGGGCTGGGCACAGCCTTTTCAGTCCAGGGTAGTGAGTATATCAGCTGGGTTATTGTTGGCTAAAAGGAACAGAAATCCCCACCTTGGGCTACATCTTAAATGATAGAGGATTTTATTTTGTCATATAACAAAGACTCCAGAGGGTTAGTAGGCTCCAGACTGGCTGCATGCCCAGACAGAGGAGCAAGGGGCCATTTCTTCAGGGGGAATTATCAGCACCCTCTACAGCTGTATCCCAAGAGAACACACAAAAGCGGCTTCCCACAGACCTCCCCAAATATTTGAATGCAGTCTTGAAAGAGTGCTTTAAAAATTTCTGGACGTCTAAATAAAAATGATATGCCTGGGAAATATGAAGACTGCCACTGGGGGGCCAGCCAACCACATGAGTCCTGTCTTCCGCCCCAAAGTCTCTATCAGGGGCTAGACTTCAATTTTTCTATTCAGGGGCTCATCAGTTTCCTTCCAGCCATGCTGGATGATATTTAAAATGGATTCCATGAGCCAGTCCAGTCTGATATCCTCTCTAGATATGGAAAAGATCCTCTCCACACACATAGAGTGAAATAAATGGGGACAAGGAAACCAAGCCAGACCTGCAGGCCCAGAATCTAGTCAGGATTGGCTAGAATGTGCCTTGAAGTATTCCCAGTGTTTGGTGGCAGAAAATCAGCCTCCTTGCTCAATGGAATGGTTGTTTTGCCACTGAATAGCTAGCTATTAATTGTGCCAGTGGGTCTTTTCTTTCACACCAGGGTGGGGCTGGGGTCAGGAGGGTCACCCAATCATCTGAATGTGAGCGTCTTGTCTCTGGACACTGTCCTGCTACTTGGAGGCTGCTGGGTCAGCAGAGGGCTAAGGGGAGGGAGTAAGATGTTGCTCTCTCATGCATCTTTCCCTCCATGGGCTTGTGGAGCTATGGGGCTGGTTCCTGTCCAGGCTCTACCACCCACGGCTGCGTGTGTCTGTGATGGAGGAGGGGGACAGACAGCAACGCAGCCTGCCGCTGGTCCATCTCGAAGCCCCTCTCCCAACCCCTTCCAAAGAAACTCATCCCTCTCCCTTTTTCAGCCAAAGAACAAAAACCTTTGTGGATGTTGACCTGGAGACAGATCCCCAAGAAGTCACAACCTACCAGTTCCACAAATAGCCAGACTCGAATCTCAGTGTGGGCTCAGCTGAACACTCCATTTTCTTGGAACCCATAGGGTCTACCCACTGCCTACCGTGGTTGAGAGCACAGCTCATGTTTACACTGATCCCTTCATGTGCATTTTCCCATTTCGTCTTCACTCCCACCCTAAGAGGATGAGGAAACAGCAGGAGGAAGTTGATTAGCTCCCCCAAGGTCACCCAGTTGATCAGCAGAGAGCAGGGATTCAAACCCACCATGGCTGAATGGTCTCCCAACATGTTCTGCTGCCTCCCACTGGTTGGATGAGCAAATAGCCCCTCAGAAATGCAGTTTTCTCCTCTGTAACATGGGGTATTCTGATGTTTGCATGGGTTAATGTTTGTAAAGAGCCTCACTATGTTGGGTACATAAGGCCTTTTCCTCCAGCCACGTAAGTGTGTGAGAAGTGGCAGAAGATGCACGTTGAGTCAGAAAAGTCTCCGGAAATTAAAGTGTGCGAAGTGTATCTTTTTTTGCCCATAGATAGCCTGTCCTTTCTGAACACATGTTACTGGTCCCTCTCACTGCTGTCACTGGAATTGTGCTGTCGATGAGGTCCAGGGCATTTGTATTTTTAAAAAGTCCATGAGGAGAGGAATGCTTCACGTAAAGGATATAATTACTTGTGGTAGGGTTTGAAGCACTGAGGTGTTTGTGGTTCTGCCATTTAGATGACCTATTCATAAAGATAGTCCTCCGGCAGCCATAAACCAGAGGCATCACCGCCCAAGAACCAGCAATGGCCACTGGTGAGTAGTGCAAGGCCAGATAGAAACAAGGGGAAAAGGGTTGCCTCTAGATTACAAAGCCACCCCTACTCCCAATTAGTAAAGATTCCAGGAAGAGGAGGGGGAGTGAAGTGGGACCCATCCTGGGCCATGAAGCAGAGGACTTGAATTCAAGTTCTCCATGCCTACTCTAGACCTGGCTGTGAGTACCACCCTTGCTCCACCCTGCCAGGCTCTCCATTCAGCATCACACTAATGTCACACATCCCATCTCACCTCACCCACACCCACTGCTCCTCTTGAATTGTCCCCAACACCCCCCATGGCGGACTGATCTAGAAGCCCCTGAGTCATGTCTGGCTCCGTCAGGCCCTTGGCCTCCCCACCTTACATCCACAAGGTCTCACACTCACTCACACACACCTGTTCTCTCAGCAAATGTGTAATGAGACCTGACCACAGTAGTGAGGGTATGACTCTCCCTGCCCTGGCCTTCTCCATCAGGGCCCTCCTTGAGTGACAGTTCTCCCTACCTACCTTCTCTCTATTCCTTCTCTTCTGACCCACAGCTGCCAGGGAAATCTTTCTAGAGAACTGCTTGGATCATACTCCTCGTTGCCTCTCTCTCAGCCCCACTATTAGCCCCCAAGAAGTCACAACCTACCAGTTCCACAAATAGTCTTGAAGAACTGCAGTGAGTATTAAAGGAGATCATGTTGGGGCGCCTGGGTGGCTCAGTCGGTTAAGCATCCGACTTCAGCTCAGGTCACGATCTCGCGGTCTGTGAGTTCGAGCCCTGCGTCAGGCTCTGGGCTGATGGCTCAGAGCCTGGAGCCTGCTTCCAATTCTGTGTCTCCCTCTCTCTCTGCCCCTCCCCCGTTCGTGCTCTGTCTCTCTCTGTCCCAAAAATAAATAAACGTTAAAAAAAAAAATTTAAAGGAGATCATGTTATATAGACACTCTCAGCCACACAATAGGTATTTAAGAACAGTTTGTTGAATTGATCTGACTTGTTTGGCTTTTCCCAGGTTAGCTAGTTACCAGTTACCAGGGACTTTCTGGACTCCAGGCACTGAGCCAGGTCACTTATACACATCATCCTTTGTTGTCTTCTTATCAACCCTGTGAGGAAGAGTCTTCTGTTATACCCATTTGTAGCTGAGGAAACTGAGGCCCACAAAGCTGAAGTACTCTGTCCCTGGTATCTTAGAGAAAGGGCAGAGGTGAGACTAAAATCCAGGTCTAACTGTGATGCCACAGAGCCTCTCTCAGTGGCTTCCTTCTTTGTGAACATAATGCTGGATGTCCTCCCCTCCTCACAGAGAAGCTTGGAGAATCAAATGAGTAATAAACCCAGAATGGTAGGCCTGAGAGGGCCCTCAGAGATCATCCTGTCCAACCTCCTCGTTTTATAGATAAGGCAACTGAGGTCCAGAGAGGAAACTTACCCAACACCCAACAGTTATTGGCAGAACTTGGAACTATAGGTTTTTAACCACCCTTTCTTTTATTGTGAAAAATAACACGCATACAGAAAATAAAATGGCTTAATGAAAGATTTAAAATGAACACTCTTGAATCATCAGCTATTTCAAGAAATAAAACATTCCAACATGCCAGAAACCCCCTCTCACATCTGTCTCCTTCTTAAAGGTAACCACAGACCTAACTTTTATGGGAACCATTTACTTGCTTTTCTTAATAGTATCGTCACTGCAGTATACACCCCTACACACTAGAGTCAGTTTTTCCTAACGTTGAACTTAACAGTGTAATGTAACAGTACATTCCCCTTTGTGTGTAGCTTCTTTCACTAAATAATGTTTGAGAATCTCATCCATATTGTCACATGTAGCTGTAGCCTACCCATGTTTATTGTTGTATGGTACTTGTACTGGGTTGAATACTGTCTCCCCAAAATTCATGTCCACCCAGAACCTCAGAATGTGGCCTTTTTTGGAAATAGGGTGTTTTGTTTTTTTGTTTTTTTGTTTTTTTGTTTTTGCAGATGTAATGAGTTAAGATGAGGTCATAGTGGATTAGAGCGGACCCTGAATCCAATGATCGGTATCTTTATAAGAAGGCCATTTGAAAACACAGAGCAAAACAGAGAGGAGAACACAATGTGAAAACAGGGGCAGAGATCGGAGCCATGCAGCTACAAGCCAAGGAACGCCAAGGGTTGCTGGCAACCACCATGGGAGAGACGTAGAATAAATTCTCCCTCAGAGCCTTCAGAAGGAACCAGCCCTGCAGACATCATGCCTTGGGACTCCTAGCCTCCTGAATTGTGAAAAAATAAGTTTCTGTGATTGTAAGCAACCCAGTTTGTGATATCTTGTTATGGTAGCCCCAAGAAATGAATACAGTATTCCACTGTGTGAATCAGTCACAGTTGGCTTATAAACATACCACCATTTCTTGATCCATTCTGTAGTTGAGGTAGTTTGGATATTTCAGGTGGGAAACACTTATGGATAATGCCTCTGTGAACACTGTTGTTCATGTGTCCTGATGCAAAAGGACATGTGATTCTCTGGATGGCGTGCCTCCAATGCACCCTACTGCTACCTGAGTGGCCATCCTTCTATGGCCATAGCAGAACTTCCTGGTCCTGGTCATGAAACACACTCAGATGAAGGCAAAAAGGACAACAGTATAATCAGCAGAGCTCTTCTGGGGATGCCCCCTCTGACCTGCCCCAGCTGCAGCCAAAGCTTCAGAATCAGGGCCCTTCAACCTTTCCTGCCAGAACTCTCCCCCAGGCCTCCATCCCTGGCCTTGCCATGGCCCTGACCTAGTCATCACTTCCTGTGTTCAGGAACCACCCTCCATTGACTTTGACCTTGCGTCTGCCCCCAGCCGGAGTCTCTAAACTCCCGTTCAGCTCCTTTCTTCTTTTGCTGGTCAACTGGGTTTGGAACTGCACCCTACTCTATTGTTGTTCACTGGGCTCAGCCAATACATCTCAGATCAAAAGTCCTTAACAATGGGCCCTTTATGCAAGGAGAGGCTTCTGAATTATTTTCTTTCCATCTACCAGGAAATCCATTGGCTTTAGAGAATGGCTTCTTTTAAGGACAGGGGAAGGTTGAGGACAGAAAACACAGGCATCATGGGGCAGAAGAGGTAAATGGTGTATGTGGTAGAAGCAGAGATGTCAGTACATGTGGCTGGAACAGCATCTCCCAGTGGGAAAGTCACAATAAAAAAGAATGTTTGTGGGGCGCCTGGGTGGCTCAGTCGGTTGGGCGTCCGACTTCAGCCCAGGTCACGATCTCGTGGTCCCTGAGTTCGAGCCCCGCGTCGGGCTCTGGGCTGATGGCTCGGAGCCTGGAGCCTGCTTCCAATTCTGTGTCTCCCTCTCTCTCTGCCCCTCCCCCGTTCATGCTCTGTCTCTGTCTCAAAAAGAAATAAATGTTAAAAAAAAAAATTAAAAAAAAAAAAAAAAAAAAAGAATGTTTGTGTCAGCCTCCAAACGGTTGCCTTTACTCGGTGCCCATTCCTCAAGATGAGTCACTTCCTAAACTTCCAGGGCCATGAGTATGATTGTTTATTTGACACGAACACTGAGCTTGTTTTCATTGCTGCAATACTATCCCAAAGCATATTGGGCTGGCTTGTTTCTGAGTAACAACATCCTCTTATTATGAATTCTGTATTTCATTTGGACCTATCTTCATAGCATTTGTATTACTCTGTACAACTCGTTCTGGGAAATTGTGAAAATAGCAATATTGAGGTGGATAGAATTCTTTTTTTTTTTTTTCCTTTTATTTTTAGGGAAATCCTACTGCTTTGATTTTGAAATCTGATGACAAATCTGTGGTTAACTCCACCCATCAGTGCTCTGAAGCCAGGAGTTGAATGTTTTTTCTGTGAGGATTTCAGCAGCCAATACTCATTCACTCTTGCTCTTCCTACAGAGAAGTTCTGGGAAGGTGATGGGTGAAGGGGAGGTGTGGTTGAGAGCCCAAATGCCTAGAGTTATGGTAAATGGGAAATTTTTAAAAAGAACCATGACTTTTCAGTGATGCCAAGGTCTTCCCTCCCAACTCATAAGTTAACTGGAGGTTGGAGGTATATCAACCAAGGTTAAATCAGGAAAGCAGAACCTTCATGAGGAATACAGAAAAACACAGATTTGGTATGGGGATTAGACCTTGAGTAATGGTGGGATTTGGTGAAAATGTGTAGAGCTGTTACATCTGCATCTGGTGGGAGTCAGTCCTAAAGTCATTGTAGATTGGCAGGTCTGATAGTTTGGAAGGAAGGAAGGTGGGACAGGAAGTGGAGGAGAACAAGGGCAACGATAACTATAAACTATGGGAACAAACAGTAATCCGCAAGGACAATCTGAAATCCATGAGAACCAGCTGAAAGCCATATCTGTCTCCCATCACCTCAACATCAACTACATGGAAGCTGGGACCCTTCATCATGGAGCCGCGCACATACCCAGCCAGGACTGGGAGAAGCTTCAGGAGGAGGTCCGGAGGGAGTAGGGGAGGTGGCAGGGCCACTGCTGCCCTGCACCAGCTGAGTCAGCCTGCAGATCAATGATGAGCTACAGCAGCACCTTGTGCCCTACCCTGACCTTCAGATCGTGGTGACTGCGGCTTCACTTCCAGCTGCCAAATCTGATGTGAATTTTTCATATGACAATTCTCGCCCAGACAACATAAGGAAAGGAATTCTGGGAGATGTGGTTCTGGTAGCTAGATTAACATAATACAAAACCATCAGAGGGGTGCAGTCAGAAATACCAGGCAGATGTTAAGTATGATGCTCCATTTTGGAGGCACCGCTCAGTTAACATATACATACTACTTACTGTGTGCCAGACACCCTCCTAGGCATTTGTGTATATTCATTACATATACTCATTCAATCCTTTCAACAGCCCTATGAAGTAGTTGCTTTTATTATCCTTATTTTTCAGATGAGAAAATTGAGTCCTGGAGATCACAAAGCTAGTAACCAAGAGGCAAATCCTAATACAACAGCAGTAATATTAGGCAGTCTTTCATCCATCCTTATTTTTTTATGACCTGCCATTCTTTAATCTGAATTCTGCTTTTGTTTACTTTTCTATTTTTTAAAAAATATATTTGTCCTTCTCTCTGAGAACTGAGAGCCTCTGACTGAGGTCCATGAATACATGATCCTGGTATGATTATAGCTCTCCTCTTCCCTGCAAACCATCTGAAAAAGAAACCAATGTATTTTCTCATCTCTTCTCCATTCCAGGGTAAAAATCTTTGCCTGGGAAGAACTCACCAGAATACTAACTAGGTTCATTTCCCAAGGTTATATAAGGTGGCGATTAAGAGCCCAGAATGTGAATTCCATCTTCATTGGGCACTGGCTGTGTGACCTTGGGCAAATTATGGGCAAGTTGAGCTAATATTGTTATTTGTTTTAGTCAGTTATTGCTGCATAACAAATTAACCCAAATAGTGTTTTAACCAATTATTAATTCTTGCTTGTGTATCTGAGGCTTTGTGTATCTGTAGGTCTGCTGATCAAGGCTGGCAGCAGCTGGGTGGCTTTGCTTCAACTGAAGATTCAGCCAGGCTTCAATCTTCATTGATTTGGGGTGCATTCTGTTCCATGTGTATTCAGTGTTACTAGGAGGCAGCAACTACTGAGTATAAACTCTTCTCATGGAAATGGAAGAGGTACAAGAGAAACAGAATCCAGCACTGCTCCTTTAGAACTAGGCTCTAATCTGTCATACCATCATGTCTATGCACATTCCATTGGCCCAAATGCAAGTCAAGGTCAGGGAAGTACAAATATACATGGCAAATATAGATGGCAGGTGGTGTAGACTAAGAGAGGGGGACGAACTGGAGCCAATAATGTATAATACTTAACAACGTTATTATTATTTAAAAGCAAACAATTATTCTTAGGTTCCCCTTTAAATACATTTCTAGATTGCAGAAGTTTAACTTTCAGAAAGAAAAGCAGAAGTGAGTTGATATTTCCAATTTGGACAGTTGACTAAATGGACAGCATTCAGAGGAGAACTTTAGGCTTGTTTCTCTGCTCTCCTCCCAATACCTCTAGGTCAAATTCTGCGCCACAATATCCATTGTAAATTCCTGTGATCCACAGGCTTTGGTTCATTGATTGATGTCATCCACATATTGGTATCCTTCACAGCATCAACTGCATGCCTCAAACATGGTCAGGTGTACTTGAAGCCTGACCTAGGAGACAGAGGCCCCATTCTAAGGTCTTACCATCTTCTGCTTCCTTTCTAAGCATCCCACCCAAAGACACTTCATCTCCAACATATAAAATTTGAACCATGATTCTCAAGAATTCTGGGGATAGATTGTGCCTCCAGGGAGAAAAGTCTGTTTCATCTTTGTGACTCAGGTATGTCAACGGCACAAGCTTGAATTTCCTTGCTTTTACATGTCTGCATCTTGTATCTTCTTATTGTTAATGTGTCATTTGTTAAAAAAAAATGTTTTGTTCCCGTGGTGGGGAGTATCATCCATATTTATTCTCTGGGGTGAGCTTTCTTCATTTATTTATCTGGAAAAAAAATAAACACTTTTTTTTTTTTGGAGCAGAATTAACATTGGTCAGCTGACCTCCCTGTAATTGGGGCAGACTTCCCCTGAAAGAACCTTTTACTTGCAGAAGTCTTAACAACAACAGCATCAAATCAAAACCAAATCCCTTTGCCAGTTCTCCACCACACTACAAACTCCTTGAAGGAAACAAGTCATGTTGTCTTCACGTTTAAATTTGCGCAAAGCCTGGCACACTTGGAATTCAAATTATCTTTGTTAATTAAATGAGTAAATTCCAAACTTCTGTGACAGGGTCCTCGTGGCAATACTTCTGAAAACAAGAATATCGCCAGGTTAAGTTGCAGTGGTTGTGGAAGCAATTTTATAGGGAATGATTAATTGTAGGCAAAATTATGACATGGGTGTATAATTCTCTTCAGATCTCCGAGTCTCAGTGCTACAGACCTCATTCTCAAAGTCCTGCTACCCTACAGTTCTCTGGCTCTCTCCCATGAAGCAAAAATGTAGATGGGGTTTAAGGCTATTTATTTATTTTTATTCACAATGATTTATGGGCATCTATTATAAGTTGGGCACTATGTAGGTTTTAGGGACTAAGAAGTCAAATATAGCATGGTAACTGCCCTTAGGGAGTTCACAGTTTGATGGGGGATATAAATGTGTAAACTAATGATTATCACACTGCATGACAAACTCCCAAATGCTTCATGAATCCAGAAGAGGCATCCCCCGTACTTCCTGGAAGAGGTGACATCTGAGCTGATTTTTGGTGGACAAATGAGTTGGGGATGGGGTGCCGTTCCAGCAGAAGGAACGGTATGTACAAGGACTCATGTTGGACACCAGCAAACGTTCTTGGAACACCACGGAGGTCCACATGGCTGAGGAAAAGGGTGTGAGTTCGGGTGTGGCCAGAGCTGTAGCCGCAGAGGGAAGCCGGCTCAGGCCTGCCATCTCTTAAGGCGTCTTGAGAAGTGTTGATTTATCCTGGGGCAGTGGGGAGTCACCAAAAGTTTGCAAACAGGAAAATGACCTGATCAGATTTGTGATTTAAAAAGATACAGACATAAATCAAGGAGACTAGTTCTGAGACCACTGCAATTATCAGGCAAGAACAAGTGGCCCTGTTGAGAGGCCCCTACTCAGTGACAGGTCAGTTGTAGAGTTTCACCCCACGATGCTCTGCACATGCTTTGGTCTGTGTGCCTTTAACACATTACAAGCTTTGGCTAATTTTTTGCACTTGACTTGAATTTCCTTGTTTGGTGGTCATTTCATCCTGCCAAGTTTGAAGTTTACAGCCTACAACGTTTGATAGCTTTTCAGTACATAGTTTTCAGACTTTTTTTTTTTTCTAAGTGGAAAACTATGGGGATATTTCATGCTTGAAACCCAGGAGTGCATAAATGGCTTAGTTCAAACTTTTCCCAAAATATTGACTTTGGGTAAAGACCAAATATCTGAATTTCAGGCCAGAGCTCAGTAAAAGGTTAGATATCTTTGTGGTTTCTTCTTAAAAAAGAGAGAGTCTCAGAGAGAGAGAGAGAGAGAGAGAGAGAGAGAGAGAGAAAGAGAGAGAAAGAGAATGAGAGAGGGAGAGAAGAGGAAAGAGAACAAGAAGTTTCTCATTTCATCATTTGAAGAATTAGCATCTGAAAAAATAAAATCCTATCCATCCATGTAAACTTCCCCGATTCCATGGAAGATGTCAGTATCAAATTCTGAACTTTTGGATCAAAATGTAAGACTCCATATTCCCCATCACACTCAGCACTCTCTTGCCATCTTCCTTCCTTTCCTGGCTGTACCTGCAGTCTCTCCCTAAATTGTCACCACCAGCAGGACAGAGTCCCAAGTAAGAGTGGCCTGGGCTGTTTGTCACTAGAATATAAAAGAATTTTCCAATGATTCTCCAAAGAGAAGCAATAAGCAAGTAAAATTAAAATTTTGCTTTCCATTTTCTCAGGTCTAAGCTAACCATACCTGATTCTGAAGCCGAGTGTAATGCAACTGGATATAACCCATTTGCTGTCCCCTCACAACTCCCTTAGACCAGGGTTCTGAATGCTGTGGAAATTTAGGGGCTGTTTTGATTAACTATTACTGTACAAAACCACCCCAGGACATAAGGACTTAGAACAAAACATTTTATTATCTCCCACAATTCTGTGGATTGACCAGGTGTTTATATGTCTTGCTGGTGTTGCCTGGGGTATTGGGATGGTTGGAAGGTCCTCAAAGGTTTCACTCATATGACTGCAAGTTGGTGCTGGCTGTCAACCGGGAGTTCAGCTGGGACTATCTGCTGGAGACCTCAGTTCTCCTCCACTTGGGCCCTTCACATGGCTAACTGGACTTCCTCATGGTGAGGCAGCTGAGTTCCAAGAAGGGATATTCCAATAGGTGAATGAAGATAGAAGTGGCCATTCTCTTACATAGAGTACTTCTATGTTCTGTTGGTTAAAGCCAGTCACACAGCTAGCCCAGATTCAAGGGGAGGTGAAATAAACTACCACTTATTGGAGAAATGGCAAGGGAATATTTCATGAGAGCATATGAGATGGGAGATAGAGCTGTGACATCTCTGGCCAGAAGAAGAGGAAAGACAATTCAAAGAGGCTTTGTGGACAGCTAACTTTGAAGTGCTTAGACTTGGATGGTAACGGTCAGACTCAGTGGTCCCTGGGGAAGGATCAGTGTGAGTAGCTATGCACTAAACCCTTTACAGAGAACAAGCACCCTCACAGGCTTGTTGCCTGGGAGGTGGTTAGAAATATCCTTCTTGTAAAAATGGTCTTTAATTCAGTCTTTGTAATTCTGGCCCAGCACACAACCTGAACCTGAGGAAAGTAGTCATTGTCATTTCCTTCAAAACAAGTTGCCAACTCTGGGTCATGAGACCCCAGCGACAACTAATGGACTCAGGATCCCAGAGTAGAGAAGCTAGACCCAGGGGAGACCAGCAGCCAATGAGAAGGCCTAGCTGAAACTCTGTCCAATAGAATCACTTCTTATTGGTAAGGCATAGACAATTACAAGGATGCCCAGTTCCTCACCCTTTGGAAATTGTAATGCAAAATGAATTGAGAATTGAGAGAGGAATGGTGAAGCAGAAAGCTGAAAAGATGAAACAGAGAGAGAAGCAGAGGCAAAAACAACAACAACAACAACAACAACAACAACAGCTGAGTCATGAGGTTCTGATGGAGTCAATGTGGCAGAAAGAAGTGGATTCTCAGTTTTGGGGAACAAGATTCTTGGGACACAGAGCAACAGTCAGGTTGAAGGGTGAACACATTAGTTTTCTTTAAGTCTGACCTCATCGCCCAGCCCTCACCTTTACTACCTATACTCCAGCCACATTGGCCTTTGTATTCCTTAAACGTGCCAGAGTTGTCACATATGAGCTTTGTACCAAATGATCCCTATGCCTGAAAGATTCTGCCCCAGCCCTTCTCCCAGCTGGCTCCCCTAGAGCTCTCAAGTCTCGGCTACCATGCCACTTCTTCGAAAAAGTCTTCTTGGTCCATGCAATCTGACGTAGCCTCACCCCCTTCTCCCTTCTCCCTCCCTATCACATCCCCAGATTCTTTTCTTCATAGCACTTGTATTTTTGTACTATCTGTCAACCCTCACTTGAGTGGAAGCTCCATGAAGGCAAGAACCTTATGTGTCTTATTCACTGCTAGAGTCCCCAGAGCCTAGCACACTATCAGACATAGTTGGTGCTCAATAAATATTTGTTCAGCTGAATCTTTATTCCTCACAAATTGAAGGAGCCTCACACAACAGGACAAGGTCCTGAAACACTTCATGGTAGAGACACCCTTTATGCCTACAGCAAGATAGACAAAGCCATAGAACCCACCTGTATTGATGAATATTTAAGTTCCCTAAAAATAGAACAGAAACTGTTACTGAATAAAAGCAAAGCTAAGGACATTTTGCACCCTTTTAATTACTGGATAGGATTAATCCAGACAGAATATTGGATACTTTCGGGGAGGAGCCAAGATGGCGGAACGGCATGGAAGTTTTTTGTGTGTCTCGCATCCATGAAATACAGCCAGACCAACACTAAACCATCCTACACACCTAGAAAACCGACTGGAGGATTAACACAACATGATGTACAGGATTGCACAACCTGAACCACAGAATTCAGCAGTTATGCGGCGGGGAGAAGTGAACTTGGGGAGCCAGAAGGTGCAGGAACGGAGGTGCTTTTGTGAGCGAAGAGAGGACAGAGACTGGGTGGGGGGAGGATAGGGAAAAGCACCCCTCCCCAAAAGCAGGTGGAGAGAAAGTAGAAAATTGGAAACAGCCGCAGGGACTAAACCAAAAAGGGAGAAAGGAGAAAGGAGAAGGTTTAAATTCCATTAAGACTATAAACAAGGGGAGCACAAAGGCTGCAACTCTGCAGCTCCATACCTGGCGGTGCTCTGGTGGGAAAGGTGAATCCCCAGGAACAGAGTGGGGTCCAGGAGGTCCTCAGGCCACACGGGGGAAAGTTGTCCCAATGCTGGAAGGACATTTGGTAGAGACTGTTGAAGCCACCTGGTCCTGGCAGACCCCAGAAAATGGCACATTCGCTGGTGCTGGAACAAGGTCGTTAAGGTGAAGCCTGGTGCCAGATGTGTGTTGTGATTTTCTATAATCCCTGAAATGCTGCTGCTACACTGTCTCGTGAACTTTTTCTGGGGCGGGTGGCACCTGGCCGCAGTCTCGGGGCACCGGCAGCAGCAGGGTCCAGCAAGCGTTCCTGGGTGTGGCCGACATTCGGCCACTGCTCGGTGAGACCCTCCCGCAGAGAGGCGGAACGGGTCAAAGCCTCAGTCCTTCGGAAGTAAGGGGCCGGGGGAAACAGCCGCATCTGAGACAAAACTCGGGAGAGAGGTACTGCCTGGGGCCTGGTCACGGAGAGTGAAAGAGAGGGAAGTGGACGAAAGCTGAAGACAGAGGACCAGTGCGCGATTGCTGATACGGGAGAACACACTGGGTAGCTGGGTAGCGCCATTTTAACCGTTCCGCGCATGCGGATACGCACCTACGAGCGCTGCAACAATCCACCCCAGTAGGCTAGCAGCGCCATCTAGTGGAGAACGGAGCCATTACACTGAGCCCCGCCCAACTGGGCCAACCTGGCTCTTCAAGAACAAGTCTCACCGCCGGCTTAGTTTATGGACTATAAAGCACTACATAGACTGACTTCTAGGGGAAAACGAAGTAATTTCAGTCCTACTTCAATCTGTTAGCAAGTCCATCTATTCCATTTTCCTTCTTTCTTTTTTTTCTCTTTTACACTTCTTTTTCTTGAATACAGAAAGAGAAAAAACTCATTTTTATTTTTAATTTTTATTAAAAATATTTTTCTTTAATTTTTATTACTATATTTTTTACTTTTGTGTATTTTTTTCAAATTCTATTTTACTTCCATCATTTTATTTTAGTCTACTTCAGTATATTCACCTTTTCAAATTTTCAAACTATTTCCCTTTTTCTTTCTCTTTTTTCTCTTTTTCATTTCTTTTCTTTTTCTTGAATGCAGAAAGAGAAAAACTTCATTTTTACTTTCAATTTCTATTAAAATATTTTTCTTTAATTTTTTTACTATATATTTTGCTTTTATGTAAATTTTTTCAAATTCTATTTACTTCCATCATTTAATTTTAGTCTACTACAGTGTATTCACTTTTTCAAATGTTCAAATGATTTCCTTTTTTTTCTTTATTTTTTTAATCTTTTTTCTCTTTTTCGTTTCTTTTCTTTTCCTTGAATACAGAAAAAGAAAATATTCAAATTTATTTTTAATTTTTATTAATTTTCTTTAATTTTTTTCTACTTTATTCTTTACTTTTGTGTATATTTTTTCAAATTCTATCTTACTCCCATCATCTCATTTTAGTCTACTTCAGTGTATTCATTTTTTCAAATTCTCAAACGATTTCCCTTCTCCCCCATTTTTTTTCTCTAATCTGTCAAACCACTTTCAACACCCAGACCAAAACACACCTAGAATCTAGCATCATTTATTCAGTTTTTGTGTGTGTTTAATTTTTTAATTTTAATTTTTTTATTTTAATTTTTCTACCTCATTAATTCTTTTTCTCCCTTCAAAACGACAAAACAAAGAATTCACCCCAAAAGAAATCATGAAGAAACGACAGCCAGGGATTTAACCAACACAGATACAAGCAAGATGTCTGGACCAGAATTTAGAATCACGATAATAAGAATACTAGCTGGAGTTGAAAATAGATTAGAATTCCTTTCTGCAGAGATAAAAGAAGTAAAAAATAGCCAGAATGAAATTAAAAATGCCAAAACTAAGCTGCAATCACGGATGGATGCAGTGGCAGCAAGGATGGATGGGGCAGAACAGAGAATCAGCAATATAGACAACAAACTTATAGAGAATAATGAAGCAGAAAAAAAGAGAGAGATTAAGGCAAAAGACCAAGATTTAAGAATTAGAGAAATCAGTGACTCATTAAAAAGGGACAACATCAGAATCATAGGGGTCCCAAAAGAGGAAGAGAGAGAAATAGGGGTAGAAGGGTTATGTGAGCAAATCATAGCAGAAAACTTTGCTAACCCGGGGAAAGACAGACATCAAAATCCAGGAAGCACAGAGGACCCCCATTAGATTCAACAAAAACCGACCATCAACAAGGCATATCATAGTCAAATTCACAAAATACTCAGGCAAGGAGAGAATCATGAAACCAGCAAGGGAAAAAAAAGTCCCTAACCTACAAGGGAAGACAGATCAGGTTTGCAGCAGACCTATCCACAGACTTGGCAGGCCAGAAAGGAGTGGCAGGATATATTCAGTGTGCTGAATCAGAAAAATATGCAGCCAAGAATTCTTTATCCAGCAAGGCTGTCATTCAAACTAGAAGGAGAGATAAAAAGTTTTCCCAGACAAACAAAAATTAAAGGAGTTTGTGACCACTAAACCAGCCCTGCAAGAAATTTAAAAAAAAAAATTTTTAATGTTTTTATTTATTTTTGAGACAGAGAGAGACAGAGCATGAGCAGGGGAGGGGCAGAGAGAGGGGGAGACAAAGAATCTGAAGTGGGCTCCAGGCTCTGAGCTGTCAGCACAGAGCCCAATGCAGGGCTCAAACTCACAAAGTGTGAGATCATGACCGGAGCTGAAATCGGACACTCAACCAACTGAGCCACCCAGGTGCCATATATATATATATATATACATATATATATATATATATATTATATATATAAATACCAAAAGCAACAAAGATTAGAAAGGACTAGAGAATGCCACCAGACACTCCAACTCTACAAGCATCATAATGGCAATAAATTCATACCTTTCAGTACTCACTGTAAACATCAATGGACTCAATGCTCCAATCAAAAGACATAGGGTGACAGAATGGATAAGAAAACAAGATCCATCTATATGCTGTTTACAAGAGACCCACTTTAGACCTTAAGACACCTTCAGATTGAAAATAAGGGGATGGAGAACCATCTATCATGCTAATGGTCAACAAAAGAAAGCCGGAGTAGCCATACTTATATCAGACAATCTAGACTTTAAAATAAAGACTGTATCAAGAGATGCAGAAGGGCATTATATCATAATCAAGGGGTCTATCCACCAAGAAGACCTAACAATTGTAAACATTTAGGTGCCAAATGTGCGAGCACCCAAATATATAAATCAATTAATCACAAACATAAAGAAACTCATCGATAGTAATACCATAAGAGTAAGAGACTTCAACACCCCACTCACAACGGACAGATCATCTAATCAAAAAATCCACAAGGATTTTGTGTCATTGGAATGACACACTGGACCAGATGGACTTAACAGATATATTCAGAACATTTCATCCTAAAGCAGCAGAATATACATTCTTCTCCAGTGCACATGGAATGTTCTCCAGAATAGACCATATACTGGGGCACAAATCAGCCTCAAGTAAGTACAAAAAGATTGAGATCATACCATGCTTATTTTCAGACCACAACGCTATGAAACTTGAAATCAACCACAAGAAAAAATTTGGAAAGATAACAAATACTTGGAGACTGAAGAACATCCTACTAAAGAATGAATGGGCTAACCAAGCAGTTAAAGAGGAAATTAAAAAGTATATGGAAGTCAATGAAAATGATAACACCACAACCCAAAACCTCTGGAATGCAGCAAAGGCAGTCATAAGAGGAAAGTATATAGCAATCCAGGCCTTCCTAAAGAAGGACAAAAGATCTCAGATACACACCTAACCTGACACCTTAAGGAGCTGGAAAAAGAACAGCAAATAAAACCCCAAACCAGCAGAAGACAGGAAATAATAAAGATTAGAGCAGAAATTAATGCTATCGAAACCAAAAAACAGAACAGATCAATGAAATCCAAAGCCAGTTCTTTGAAAGAATTAAAACTGATAAACCACTAGCCAGTTTGATCAAAAAGAAAAAGGAAAGGACCCAAATAAATTAAATCAAGAATGAAAGAGGAGAGATCACAACCAACACAGCAGAAATAAAAAAAATAACAAGAGAATATTATGAACAATTATATGCCAATAAAAAGAGCAATCTGGAAGATATGGACAAATTCCTAGAAACATATACACTACCAAAACTGAAACAGGAAGAAATAGAAAATTTGAACAGACCCATAACCAGGAAGGAAATCGAATTAGTAATCAAAAATCTGCCAAAAAACAAGAGTCCAGGGCTGATGGTTTCCAGGGGAATTCTACCAAACATTTAAGGAAGAGTTAACACCTATTCTCTTGAAGGTGTTTCAAAAAATAGAAATGGAAGGAAAACTTCCATACTCTTTCTGTGAAGCCAGCATTACCTTGATTCCAAAACCAGACAAAGACCCCACTAAAAAGGAGAACTATAGACCAATTTCCCTAATGAACATGGATGCAAAAATCCTCAAGTAGATATTAGTCAACCGGCTCCAACAATACATTAAAGATATTATTCACCACAACCAAGTGGGATTTATACCTGGGATGCAGGGCTGGTTCAATATCTGCAAAACAATTAACATGATTCATCACATCAATAAAAGGACAAGAACCATATGATCCTCTCAATAGATGCAGAGAAAGCATTTGACAAAATACAGCATCTTTTCTTGATAAAAACCCTCAAGAAAGTAGGGATAGAAAGAGCATACCTCAAGATCATAAAAGCCATATTTTAAAGACCCAATGCTAATATCATCCTCAATGGGGAAAAACTGAGAGCTTTCCCCCTAAGGTCAGGAACAAGACAGGGATGTCCACTCTCGCCACTGTTATTCAACATAGTATTGGAAGTCTTAGCCTCTGCAATAAGACAACACAAAGAAATAAAAGGCATCCAAATCAGCCAGGAGGAGGTCAAACTTTCACTCTTCGCAGATGACATGATACTCTATATGGAAAACCCGAAAGATTCCACCAAAAAACTGCTAGAATTCATTCATGAATTCAGCAAAGTTGCAGGATATAACATCAATGCAGAGAAATCAGTTGCATTCCTATATACCAACAATGAAGTGACAGAAAGAGAAATCAAGGAATTTATCCCATTTACAGTTGCACAAAAAAACCATAAAATACCTAGGAATAAATCCAACCAAAAGAGGTGAAAAATCTATACACTGAAAACTATAGAAAGCTTATGAAAGAAATTGAAGAAGACACAAAGAAATGGAAAAAGATTCCATGCTCCTGGATGGGAAGAACAAATATTGTTAAACTGTAGATACTACCCAAAACAATCTACATATTCAATGCAGTCCCTATCAAAATAACATCAGCATTCTTCACAGAGCTAGAACAAATAATCTTAAAATTTGTATGGAACCAGAAAAGACCCTGAATAGCCAAAGCAATCTTGAAAAAGAAAACCAAAGCAGGAGGCATCACAATCCCAGACTTCAAGCTATACTACAAAGCTGTAATCATCAAGACAGTACGGTACTGGCACAAGAACAGACACTCAGATCAATGGAACAGAATAGAGAACCCAGAAATGGACCCACAAACGTATGGCCAACTGATCTTGGACAAAGCAGGAAAGAATATCCAATGGAATAAAGACAGTCTCTTCAGCAAGTGGTGCTGGCAAAACTGGATGGCGACATGCAGAAGAATGAACCTGGACCACTTTCCTACACCATACACAAAAATGAACTCAAAATGGATGAAAGACCTCAATGTAAGAGAGGAAGCCATCACAATCCTCGAGGAGAAAGCAGGCAAAAACCTCTTTGATCTTGGCTGCAGCAACTTCTTACTCAACACGTCTCCAGAGGCAAGGGAAACAAAAGCAAAAATGAACTACTGGGACCTCATCAAAATAAAAAGCTTCTGCACAGCTAAGGAAAGAGTCAGCAAAACTAAAAGGCAACCGACAGAATGGGAGAAGATATTTGCAAATGACATATCAGATAAAGGGTTAGTATCCAAAATCTACAAAGAACTTATCAAACTCAACACCCAAAAACCAAATAATCCAGTGAAGAAATGGGCAAAAGACATGAATAGACACTTCTCCAAGGAAGACATCCACATGGCCAACTGACACATGAGAAAATGCTCAACAAAACTCATCATCCAAGAAATACAAATCAAAATCACAATGCGATACCACCTTACCTGTCAGAATGGCTAATATTAACAACTCAGGCAAGAACAGATGTTGGCGAGGATGTGGAGAATGAGGATCTCTTTTGCACTGTTGGTGGGAATGCAAGCTGGTGCAGCCACTCTGGAAAACAGTATGGAGGTTCCTCAAAAAACTAAAAATAGAACTACCCTACGACCCAGCAATTGCACTACTAGGCATTTATCCACAGGATACAGGTGTGCTGTTTCGAAGGGACACATGCACCCCCATGTTTATAGCAGCACAATCAACAATAGCCAAAGTATGGAAAGAGCCCAAATGTCTCTCAATGGATGAATGGATAAAGAAGATGTGGTATATATATACAATGGAGTATTACTCGGCGATCAAAAAGAATGAAATCGTGCCATTTGCAACTACGTGAATGGAACTGGAGGGTATTATGCCAAGTGAAATTAGTCAGAGAAAGGCAAAAATCATATGACTTCACTCATATGAGGACTTTAAGAGACAAAACACATGAACATAAGGGAAGGGAAACAAAAATAATATAAAAATTGGGACGGGTACAAAACATAAGAGACTCATAAATATGGAGAACAAACTGAGGGTTGCTGGAGGGGTTGTG
Organism: Panthera onca; assembly: GCF_046562875.1. Classification (NCBI taxonomy): domain Eukaryota; kingdom Metazoa; phylum Chordata; class Mammalia; order Carnivora; family Felidae; genus Panthera; species Panthera onca. The sequence continues at coordinate 133,325,760 of NC_138347.1, read as the reverse complement.
GGAGGGGGGATGGGCCAAATGGATAAGGGGCACTAAGGAATCTACTCCTGAAATCATTGTTGCACCATATGCCTACTAATTTGGATGTAAATTTTAAAAAATAAAAAATGAAATAAAAAAGGGTATTGGAAATTTAAATTATAAAGGTGGTAGCATGAGTGAGTAGTTGTGATTATTGAACTGTTCCCTATTTTGACAGTGGTGATGGTTACAATTGTCAAAATTCATAGAACTGTATACCAAGAGTGACTTTTATTGCTTGTGTAATTTGAGGAATAAACAATTTAGGTAATTACAAAAAAAAAAAAAAGAATACTGGATACTTTCCATTGATACTCAAGGACAATCAAAATGAGTCAAGTAATTTCTGCTCATTGGAAACTTTTGAGGATCTTCCTTCCCTCAACAGCTCACCATCTGCCCTCCCACCACCGCAAACATGCATTCTAAGGTAACACTTGTAAATATGTTTGGGTTTGCAGATGATATGCCTAAGCTATATGCATATCTTTCTGAGTTTTGTCCTCTAAGCAAGCATTCAATGTCCTGAACATTTTAACCTCTGATCTTAGAGGAAAACCTTCTAAGGCCAAAAGCTTTTGAATGCCTGAAAAAATACCTGAAAAAAATGATATTGTTTCTCAAACAGAACAAATATAATTCAAGAGATGTTTGAGCAAAATGTACATCAAACATTACACAATGTCTACTTGTTCACTGAGCTATGTTCTTGTACTTCCCACGGGGTAGAAGGGTCAGAGTACCTTTTAATATCCTTGGGGGATGGGAATACTATCAAAGGTCATATGCCAAGCATTGTTTAACCTCGTTACACTCACACTTTTCAGTGTTCCCAAGCCTTGACTGACATGACCTCATCCATACACACATCTATACGTGAAGTCTTTGCCACATGAACAAGATCTACAGAAGTAAACTGACATGTACTTGATTTTTGAGTTGAGGCTTAGTATGTGATCTGTGACTAGGATTCCCAATTCCCTGGGAGAGAACCAATCTCAAGTACATCCCATTTTCCCATCAATACACTTGTCCTTGTCAGATCCCATGTCCTCACTTTAGTATAGAGGACAAGGATCTCAGGGTATGACTCAGGGTGTGCAGCAAAGGGGGTCTCAGGATCAGGGTTCCCCTGATGGCGTCCCCAGGCTGACTCTCTCATCCCACTCTCCTGCCTCCATGTTTCCAGTGGAAGCAGCAATAAGGGATTAAGGACCCATCAAGAGAATCTTCTGGAAGCCTTGGGAACTGGATGAGAAAGGAGGTCAGGAAGTGAGGAGGGAGACTGGGAAAAGCATGCAGAGATTACAAACTCCCATATATAATTAATGGAGGTGGGAGGTTACTTAATGGGGAAAATCCTGTCAGTCCTTAAGAGGTGAATTTTGAACCTCCATTTCTGTGGTGCATGTAATTTTCCATACAAGTTATCTCTCAGAGATTCCCTGCCAGATATTGATTCCCATCCTCCACATTGGAGCTCTAGTGTTTGGGTTTGTTGCAAAGCATCTTCAATATGTGTTTAATATTGTGTGAGCAATTGAAGAATGTGGGGACTTATAACAAATCTAAAACAGCTTAAAATCAAGGGTTTGGTGTAAATAGCTTTGCGGTTGTTATGTTTTCAGTGTTTTCACAGGCTGTTATTCCAGACCATTCCAAAGTAGAGAGAAGTCATCCTATTTTTAAAGACCTCCAGAGTAGATTCCACTGTCTTCTTTCACAGCCTGGTCTGGTGTCTACCAACTCTCAGAGTTGGCAAGTGTTCCTCGGATCTAACTAAATTCTGCCTACAGAAGCTCAGGCCACCCAGCCATGGGAGCCAGAGGAACCTTCTACCATCTTGGATATCATCTTCTTCGGGCCTTCAAGATGGTCAGTAAGCCTTTGGAGACTTGATCATCTTAATTCCCATAGCCTCCTTTGAATCTGGAGTATCTGCTCTTCTAGAAGCCCAGTATTGAATTTCCCCCTCATCGAAGAGGTCGTTTCACCTGCTGGAGAGAAGGAAAGTGGCACTGTGAGCAGAGCTTAGCTTAGTTTCGAGGGTGAGTGGGTGAGGGAGCAAGAGGTCCTGGCGCCCACACAGGCCTGCCTGTTCATACTGCTAGCCCTGCCAGCTGCTGTCAACTGCTCCCCCGGCACTCTGTGCTCCAAGCCAGGGGACTAATCTCCTTCCCCCCATGTTTGTCCTCTGCTCTTCAAGGAATAGGGGCCAGAAGCGTCAAGGAAGTATGGCCTCACCCAAGAGGAAAAGGAAGCTCAAAAGCTGGCTCAGAGGGTGAGGTTCTGCTGGGTCATAGGATGCATCTGGCCTTAACATTTCTGAGGAAGGAAGGGAGGCAAGAAATCAGATCCCAGTGACCTTCTGAAAGCTGCTCAGACTCTGAGATTTGCCACATGCCTGTGATTGCCCAGATTAAGGCTCAAAACTGACTTGAGATCTCTTCTAGCTCACATCCTGACTCCAATATAAGGGCTACACAAGAAAGAGAATGGAGGTTATGACCAGGAAGTGTTGCCATGCCATAAAATTCCAGGGGGTACTATTCACACAGGAAGGTAGAACCCTGAAAAAGAAAGATTTGTGGGTAAAAGGTGTATGGGGGCGCACTGCCTGCATTGAGAGAGTAGCCCTGAATACAGGCACAGCTTAGGAGCTCCCAGACTCCGCATGGCCTGGGTGCAGGGAGTCCTTCAGAATGCAAGTTTCACTGACGTGCAGTTGTGGGTGGAAAGAACATTTGTCTTTAAGTCAGAGGCCTAAGTTCCACCCCGATCTCTAGGGACACGCTGGGGGTCTTACGTTTTTCTGGGTTAGATCAGTGGTTTCCACACAGGCTACCCATTTTGTGCCAAAAAATTTCACAGACCTCCACATGTCACATCTTCCAAGGTGAGTTAAGGCCTAAAGATAAAATATAGGATGAAACTATTGCCCTATAAAAATGTCCCTTTAAAATCCTTTAAATTACTTGCAAACACAGAGATACACTTATTTTGATAGGCATTTGTTAAGATCAGAGACCCACTGAGGGGAAGTAGTCACATCTACCAATAATGCCCAGCATCTCTTCATTGAGAAGAATAGTAGTCAAATCTCTAAGGTTATTAAATGGTTATGGGTTTAATTTTTGTTTTGCTGTTTGTGAGTTTGCTAAGCCCATCTCCTCTAATTGCATGGATTCAGTATGCACACGATGCAACTCTCTCCTAAATGTATTTAAATATGTTTGTTGATTAGAGGCTCCTGGGTGGCTCAGTCTATTTATTAAGCATCTGGCTCTTGGTTTTGGCTCAGGTCATGATCTCACAGTTCCTGAGTTCGAGCCTTGCATTGGGCTCTGAGCTGCCCGTGCAGAGCCTGCTTGGGATTCTGTCTCTCTCTCTCTCTCTCAGAATAAATAAATAAACTTTAAAAAATTGTTGATTAAAAAAAGTTCGGTGTGAGGGGCACCTGGGAATCTCAGTCGATTGGGCGTCTGACTTCAGCTTAGGTCATGATCTCACAGTTTGTGAGTTCGAGCCCCGTGTTGGGCTCTGTGCTGACAGCTCAGAGCCTGGAGCCTGCTTCAGATTCTGTGTTTTCCTCTCTCTCTGAACCTCCCCCGTTCATGCTCTGTCTCTCTCTGTCTCAAAAATAAATAAACATTAAAAAAAATTTTTTTTAAGTTCAGTGTGATACATGTGACTAGAAACTCAGAAAAGTTTTTATATGAATTTGTGTTTTATTTGTTGCAACAGCATCTATGCACATTTGTAAAAACTTCTAAAAAAATGTACAGGTATGGGGGTGCCTGGGTGGCTCAGTCAGTTAAGCATCTGACTCTTGATTTCAGCTCAGGTCATGGTTCTTGAGATCGAGTGCCTGCTTGGGAGTCTCTCTTCTCTCTGCCCCTACCTCCACTCACTCTCTCTCTCTCTCTTAAAATAATTTTTTTAAAATGTACAGGTATGATGAGATGTATGAATTATCCAGGGATGGATGGTGCTAGATGCAGATGGGCTAGCTGACCCCTGGCTGTATGGCCAAGATGGTCAAATGGGAGCTAAGTTAATGGGAAGCTCTGAACAATCCGCAGCTTGAAATCTCAACCTGTCTGTGCTCCGCAGGCAAGTCTGTGCTGATTGACCAAGAAGGGTATCTTGGCTTTCAACCCACATTTCAAAAAACTAATTTTGAAAAAGAGTGGTTGGACTTATTTTTATCTAGTCCCTGGACGCCAGTTATACCTTACATGCTGCCTTGTCATTTTTAGGGTGTTTGTGTGCATTATTACCTGTGGATCTCCGAACAGCCCTCGGAGGCAGGCAAAATGAGTACATTTCCCATTTTTCAGACTCAGAAACCAAAGCTCCAAAATCCAAGGGTCTCGTCTGAGATCCAACAAGCTAAATAAATATTAGAGCTGGAACCAGAATCCGAGTTTTCTAGTTTAAAAACGGTCTAGTTTCCAAAACATTAACATAAAACACAAGCTCTATCACTGCGCTTATCTGGAAGGGTTTGTTTATTCTTGCCTAAAACAGAGACATTCCTATGTGACCACTGAACTTTCCTTCCAGCCCCAGAATAATTCTTTAAATTCTCAGCTCGAATTCCTCTAGATGAGTGCTGTTCTCTGGACCTTGTTCGTCTGCCCCCCTCTGGTGGCCGTTACACAAATAACAGGTCGTAGAGCAACTCCTAGGGCAGTGGTTGCCTTCTCTTTCATCAATCATTCATGCAAACAGCACCTACTATGTGCCGGGCTCTGCACTAGGTGCTGGACATACAAAAGTCAACAAGTTAGGCACTGCCGGCAGAGGCAGTAGACAAACAAGTGAATCGATGATTACAAAAGAGTCATGGGGGAAGTATGCAGAAAATGCTAGGAATATGCAAAAGACACCTGGGCTGGCCTTGTGGGTAAAAGAGTAGATACCTAGGAAAGGAAAAGCAGTGCCTGAGCAGAGTTCCAAAGACCAAATAGGAGTGGGAAATGGGAGGAGGCATTAGGACTTCAGGGAGCTGCCAGGATCTAGTTCAAGATGGTGGAATTCAGACCACAGGTTGCAAGGGAGAAGACCAAGAGGTAGGTCAGAGGGATTGACTGGGGCCAAATGAGGAAAAGCTTTTTATGTCATGCCAGCATTTGAGCTTAAAACCCCTAGGCTAGAGGTCTCCAAACTTTTTCCGTCATTTGCACCATCAATTAAAATATTTGAGTATGGGGGCGCCCTGGTGGCTTTGGTTGGTTAAGCATCCAACTTGAACTCAGGTCATGATCTTGCGGTTTGTGGATTGAAGCCCGGCATCAGATTCTGCAATGACAGTGTGGAGCCTGTTTGGGATTCTCTCTCTCTCTCTCTCTCTCTCTCTCTCTCTCTCTCTCTTTCTCTCCCCCCATCCCCCACTTGAACTCTCTCAAAAACAAATAAATAAAAACTTAAAAAATAATATTTGACTATGCATCTCTAACAAATGGGTGTTTATTTAAACAATTTAATACCTAAGCAATGCAGTGTGATGATTAAGAGTATGAGGTCTAGAGCCAAACTGACTAGGTTCAAATCCTGACCTTGCTAGTTATTCACGGCGTGACATTGAACAAATAACCTCTCTGTACCTCAGCACCTTCATCTGCAAACTGAGGAAAATAGCAGGCCTAACTTGTAAGATTGTGGAGGAGGATTCAATGAGCTAATTCATGGGGAAAATTTAACACAATGCCTGATATGTAGTATATGTTATATTAGCTAATGGTATTAAACACATTTACCATTTATTGCTATTATAAAAGCGGAGTTGAGATTTACAACAAGGAGGGACCCAATTTACTCCCAGAAGGTCTATTTTAACGCAAACTTAGTCCAAAATGTCAAGAATTAATCTGGTCTTCAAAATCTTCAACATGAAGAGCAGACTACTCCCAACCCCCCACCTGCCTACCTAGGACGAAAATAGCTTTGTCATCCCTGGATCCTACTTATGCCCAAACTCATGCATGTAGGTGATTCCTCCGTTTAACTCAAAAAGGGGCGAGGGGGCAGGGCCAGAGAGCCCCAGGGGATGATGTTACTTGTCTGAGCACCACCCTTTGGAATTTTAAAAAGAAGATATAAATACCTAATAAACTACCTTTGAAAAACATTTTTATTTTAATTATTAGGGTACAAGCTGTTACTGTGCTCTCTAAAAATGTGTTTGTGAAAAGATAAAACTTGTTTGATTTTTTTTATAATCTCGGTTTATAAAACCATGTAATGTAGCTATTCAAATTTCTAGTTCTAAATTCATATTATTCCAGTACTTGGTTTTGAAGTAATTGAAAAGGAGCTTCACCAACATGCATAGATACCAAATGCAAAAAGTGCTTTATGGCTATGCCCTAAAAAATAGTGATATTCATCTTCCTGTCTCATCCACCAATTATGCAAAGGTATTTGTTGAAATTTAGCTGACAGTTTCCATTTTTCCTGAAGCCAATCCGTTGTTCTTGCAAAATAATTGGAGGGTTTTACCTTTTCACACTGTTAATGAATTCGTTTATTTAAATAATTTTTTTAATGTTTATTTATTTTTGAGATAGAGACAGATTGTGAGCGGGGGAGGGGTAGAGAGAAAGGAAGACACAGAATCCAAAGCAGGCTCCAGGCTCTGAGCTGTCAGCACAAAGCCTGACTCGGGGCTCAGACTCACCAATCGTGATAATGACCTGAGCTGATGTTGGACACTCAAACAACTGAGCCATTCAGGAACCCCACAAATTCATTTATTTTAAAAGATTTGTATATAACGTTAGAATACCCTGTTTCCAAGTTTTTATTTCTTTAATTTTTTTAAGGTTTATTTATTTTGAGAGTGAGGGAGAGAGAGAGCACAAGCAGGGGAGGGGCAAAGAGAGAGGGAAAGAGAGAATCCCAAGCAGGCTCCCTGCGGTCAGCACAGAGCCCATTGTGGGGCTTGAACTCACAAACCACCACATCATGACCTGAGCTGAAATCAAGAATCAGATGCCTAACGATTGCACCACTCAGCGCCCCAAGTTTTTAAAGTAAGTTGATAAATGAGCTTTTATAGATGTCCCACTTAAATAATTTTCAGCCTTAAAACCACATAACCCTGGAAAATTTTCCACTCTCCATTTTCAGTATAAACTAAAGGCAGGAGTTTATTTTCAAAAGCTATTACTCTCTCACACTTTGTTACAACATAACCTTTGCCTCCAAGAGACAAGTGTATTTATTTTTTTCCAAATATCTTGTAGGTACATTTTCCTGACACCACTTTCGTCATGGAAAAGGTCAGCAGATTTAAAACCTTGTCCATTTATAAAAGAAAGATTCATAACATGCTTACCTTTGATAATTCTTTTAAGTACTTTGCCAAGGGGAAACCCTTTTTACCTCACCTCGTATTGATTATGAGACCAGCTGTATTTCTCATCTTCATTTTTTTCTTCTTCTAGGTATGGAGTTGTAACTTGCTTTTTTCTTCTTTTTGTTAAAAAAAAAAAATTCATACGTACACATATCTATAAAACAAAAAGCCCTCACTGGGCCTACAGATGAAATATATAACACTCTTACCTAACATAATTTTAACTCAGTGGTATGCTGTAAAATGTGTAACAACCAGAAGTCTGAAAAGAAGAAAAGACCCTGATTTGTAGTATTTGCCAACTTCCGGGGATAAACATTCTCACCATGGTCAGTTGCAAGCTACCAACATGCTGTCCCTGATCGCAGAGTTGGGAAGAGATGCAAAGCAGCGAACCATTAGATAACGTGTCCATCATTCAGCTACAGAGATGTAAATGACCTCAAGAGCTTACATATTAGGGCGCCTGGGTGGCTCAGTCAGTTAAGCATCTGATTTCAGCTCAGGTCATGACCTCATGGTCCATGAGTTCCAGTCTCGCGTGGGGTGAGCACGAGCCCCTGGTGAGCCCCACTTCTCTCTCTTTCTCTCTCCCTCTCTCTCTCTCTCTCTCTCTGCCCCTCGCTCACTTGCACCTACTCTCTCTCTCTCTCAAAAAAAAAAAAGCTTACATAGTAGCAAAATGTGGTAAAATAGTTAGGAAGTGATAAGTATATTTAAGTATGCATGACTTTTGTTTTAAAAATAATTTAAGTATAGGTTTATATAATTTTATATTTAATAATGGCTCTGCTTATCAACCAGCTCACAGAACTCCTGAAAATTTGATAATATGCTCTCATGACCCCTTATAAAACTGTCCCGCCCACCATTCTGACCTTGTTATGCTAAAAGAGCAGAGCCCTGTCTGTGTTTATCTGTGCGTGTGCGTGTATACATGTGTGCATCATGTGTGTGTTTGTGTATGTTCCAACTATAAATTGTCTTTACTTCTGAAGGAAACATTTATATGCTAGACGTCTGATTTTTTTATATAAGGAGCTTTTGAAATTAAATATTTTTTAAAAAGAATAATTTGGTCAAGTTCTAACAAAAATGTTAATGTCTGTTTTACATTAATTTTAAATGTTAATAATCTGAATTCACATTATATTTACCGGTTGGTTTGGGAGTAATCAGCATCTTTTCAATATTGACTTCTAAGCTATCAATGAGCATGTCTCTCCATTTACTCTTGTCTTTTTACATCTCAATAAAGTTTTAAAGTTTTTTTTTTTTTTACTGTTGGGCCTTTTTAAGTGTGCTACTTGGTAATACATGATTCTAGTTGCCATGGCTAATAGAATGGATTTTTCCCTAATATTTCCAAATTGGTTATTGATATTATGTAAAAACCACTGATATTATATATAAAAACTATTGTTTTTTATATATTTATTATATAAACAGGGCTCTTTTTTAAAGTTTATTTATTTATTTTGAGAAAGAGAGAGAGAAAGAGACAGAGAGAGAGGAGTGGGGGAGGGGCAGAGAGAGGGAGAGAGAGAGGGAATCTCAAGCAGTCTCCCTGCTTTCAGCAGAGACCCCGATGTGAGGTGCAAGCTCATGAACTTTGAGATCATGACCTGAGCCGAAACCAAGAATCAGACGCTTAACTGACCGAGCCACCCAGGCGCCCCTATATAAGCAGAATTTTTATCGGAAAATATCTTTAGCTTTTAAACAGTATGTAGCAGGTCTCCAGAATCAGTGCTCAGAATCTCAAGCAGGCTCCAGAATCAGCTTGTTCAGGTTAGAATCCCAGCTCTAGCACTCACCACTCACCACCTACTTTATCTTCTAGAACTTCATTTCCTTATCCATACAATAGAAGCAATAATAAATGTGCCTTGTAATGTTCTTGTAAGGATTAAATGACATAATATAGGTAAAGCACTTCACGGGGACCCTGACAGACAGGAAGCACTTGGACAATAAAAATGATTTTATATTCTTGAGCCTCTTGGATTTGCCATGTATATTATCAGACTTATATAGAGTGATACTTTCATATTCCTTCTTAGCAACATTGACATTCACTTTTTTCTCTCTTTTTAACTAAGATTAATGGGTTCTTTTTTTTTTTTCCTATTGAATTGGGTTGACCAAAATTTTGAAAATGTTCAATGATAACCATGTTATTGGCCTCCCAAATCTTATTCTTGACTTTGTTAAGCAGTACATTAGCCTTTCATTGTTAAGTATGATGATAACAATCAGTTTCAGAAAGATATTATTGACTTTTTCGTTTAAAATTTTTCCCTATTTACTGTTTTTTCAAGAAATAAGTAGAAGGTAGTTTTTCTCTTTTGGCTATCAATGAGATGAATTATTATAAAACATTTGTATATGATTCTTTTATTACTTTAGTTACTAATGTAATATTTGATCATATCCTCCTTGTAAAAATGTTAAACAATAGAGAGCTATACAGAAAAGATCAAAGGTCCATTCTTTGGCCCCATTACTATCTCCATTGACCCTATCCTGATTGCTCAAGTTATCTTCTATAGAAAAAGCTTTTTTTTACATTAATTTACAAACACATGTATAGATACATAAACACATATTTCTATTTTTAAATATTAATGGGATCATTCTATAATATAATTGAGCCCACAAGTTTTGTTTTGTTGTGTATTTTTTACTTAATGTGTCAAAGATTTTTCTGTTTCAGCACATATAGAGTAACACATTCTTTTTTAGTTAGCTGCTTCATATTCCTTAGTGTGGAAATAACAGTGTGATTTAGTCATTCCCTTACTGATGAATATTTAGGTTGTTTCTCTTTTTTGGTAATACAAAAAAAAAATGCTACAATATACATTCTTATAGACATTCTTGTGCCTATATGAGAATTTTTTTTAGGACACCGCCATAAGGGATATTGAGAAATCACAGATTAGATTTTGTTTTAATTTAGTAGATTCTACCAAGTTATACTTCCAAAGGGCTATACCAATTTATTCCCCCACCAACAATGTCTCAGATTTTTCTATGAAGGTCATGGATATATTAATGTTTTCTTCATCCTTAATAAATTTTGCTCATTTGTGTTTTATTAGAAATCATTCATTTACCCACATCTCACAACTTGTAGTACAAAGGTCAACATAATGATCTATACGATAAAGCCTGTATGTCTCTCCTTTATCTGTGGTTATAGTCCTTCCCTCATTCTACAGTGTTTGTTTTTTCCTGTCCTTTTTCTTGATTGGCTTTGCAGAAGGGTTCTCTTTTCTTCTCATGTTTTAAAGAAACATCTCTTTGATTAACAACTGACCCTTGAACAGCATGGGTTTGAGCCGTGCAAGTCCACTGCTACAGAGATTTTTTACTGTATAGTACTGTAAATGTATTTTTCTTTCTCTTCCTTCCAGAGCTTCTTTGTTCTAGCTAACTTTATTGTAAGAATGCAGCATATGACAAATATAACATGCCAAATACGTGTTAATCGGCTATGTTATCACAAAGGCATTTGATCAACAGTAGGCGATTAGTGGTGAAGTTTCAGGGGAGAGTCACAAGTGGTACGTGGGTTTTCTCTGTGCCAGGTTTCGTGGCCCTACCCTAACTCCCGTGTCATTCAGACGTCAACTGTACTTAGCAAACTTACTGATTTTCTCTTTTCTGACCACTCATCTCTGTTTTAATCTTCATCGATTCCTTCTTACTTTTCTTAGTCATATTTTCTTGGCTCTCCTTTTAACTTCTGGTTGAATGGTTTATTTTTTATTTTTTTCTTGTTTAATTATAAAAGCTGATAAAGCGCCTAGTGATTCTACGTGCACAGCCTTGGCCTTCTTGCTTATGTAATGCCCTTGTTATCACTGCTTTCTAAACAATCTCTAATTGTACTTTTGATTTCTCTTTAATCCAAAGGTTATGTAGGAGTATGTGGGGTTTATTTTGTTGTTTTCCTTTCTGAGTTGCTCTGCATTGTAGTCCAAGATTGTGGCCTGAATTATTTCTTCTTCATCAAATATGTTAAATTTTTTCTTGTGGCCTAATCGCCGATCACATTTCCCAAATGTTGCATGGGTTACAAACAGAGGATAGATTCTCTGCAGGGAACAAAAGGTGACATATATCTGTAGTTGGGAAAATATTTTGATACGACCTGATTCAAGTCAGTCAACTGAATCACTGAATGCGGTTTTTAATTTTTTTTAATGTTTTTATTTATTTTTGAGACAAAGAGAGACAGAGCATGAGCAGGGGAGGGGCAAAGAGAGAGGGAGACACAGAATCTGAAGCAGGCTCCAGGCTCTGAGCTGTCAGCACAGAGCCCGAAGCCGGGCTCGAATTCATGGTGTGTGAGATCATGATCTGAGCTGAAGTTGGACGCTTAACCCACTGAGCCACCCAGGCACCCCTGAATGCAGTTTTTAAGTCACAGAAGACAAAGTGCTTTTTTTATTGAAAGAGCCAGGCTTTGTTGAGATTTTAGAAGAAGAAGATGGAGGAAGACAAGGAAGAACAGGAGGAAGAGAGAAGAAAGGAGGCAAGAAAGTTACTTTGCTCAGAATTCTAGAAACTAGAGCCTAAATATCCTCCAATTTTTTTTTTAACGTTTATTTATTTTTGAGACAGAGAGAGACAGAGCATGAACAGGGGAGGGGCACAGAGAGAGGGAGACACAGAATCTGAAACAGGCTCCAGGCTCCGAGCTGTCAGCACAGAGCCCAACGCGGGGCTCGAACTCACGGACCGTGAGATCATGACCTGAGCCGAAGTTGGACGCTTAACCGACCAAGCCACCCAGGCGCCCCAATATCCTCCAATTTTGGAGGACTCGCTAACTATAGAGATTTGTACTATCAACCCTAGACTCGAGAAGATGGCAGAAATAATAGAAAACTAATTTTCTATACTTGAGGGGATAAGTGCATAAGGAAGAGGGTTGGAGAGGTATAGGAAAGTTGGATGCACGTGAGTGTTTCCGAGTGGTGGCTGTGGTCCTGCCCTTGCCCAGTGTTGAAATCCTGAAAGAGAGGAGGGAGGATTTGGGTTTGAGGCTCTGAAGAAAGCCCTGTTTCTCCCCTGCAGCCCTAGAAGAAGGGACCCTCTCCAAGTGTTCTATGCCAACACAGTGTGACCACCTTGGAGTAGAAAATGGTGGTAGGGCTGATCTAGACAAAGAGAGGACTCCAGTGGCTCTCTGATGACTGCCGAGAGAGCTGGCAGGAGAGTTTACCTGGGCAAGGGGTGCAGTTACCTGCGTTAGTGGGGTGAAGGCTTAGGCTCCAAAATCACAGACATACCTCAGGACATCTGCCAGAACTGAGGTAAGACCCAAGGTTCCCAGGAACCCTGGGCACAGGTCCGGCCAAGAAAACAGACTAGCTTTGTCCTTTGGCCACTAAGGAAGGAAGCTACCACCAAATACCAAGTGGGACAAGATTGTGCAGTAGAGACCAGCGTTGTCTCACACATCTTCAAAACCATAAGGTCATCTGAGCCTTTTAAACCCAAAAGAAACCCCAAAGAATGGGAAAGGCAACCTCAAGAGATGCAAATTTTCTTCATATTTTAATATCTCTGGGATGGGGATGTGAGTTACAATCAATGACCCCATATAGTTACCCTCATTTGGCCAGTTTGTAGTCATGACATAGTCATGGGTGTCTATTTATGTGTGAAGATCAAAAGTACCAGTTTCAAAACTTGCAGAATAAATGGGTATCAACAACTTGGAGAAAAATCCCAAAGTAATAGGGAAACATTCGTTACCCTTAGAAATACAATGGCTCTAGGGAGGGATGAGAGAAGCAGTCAATAAAACACTCCCAAAACAGAGCCCAAAAGTTGGGGTTTCAGATTGGGTTCCCCAGGAAGTAGGATCTGATATGAAGATAACCATGCAGAAGTCTTATTAGGGAATACCCCTGGAATTGACACCTGTGGAAGAAGCAGATTGGGTGGAGAAAGAAACTGAGCTGTGATGTAGTCACAACAAAGGACTCAGCCAAACTCATGGGGAGCTCTGAAGATGGCTGACCCTTTACAGTAGCTCCAGATTGGGGCAAGGGGCCAGACCTTTATGTCTCTGTGTTGGCCACTTTTAGGGGGCACATCTTGGGCAAGGTGGACTTTTTTCAAATAAGGCAATCCTGAAAGAGGACTGACAAGTGAGAGCCGTCTGCCGGCAACAATCCCAGCAGCTGAGGGAACAAGAGTTTCCTTGCTAAAGGAGAATCTGAGTGGCACATCACAGCTTTCACCACAGCATGCTGGCTCTACCTGATTGAAAATGTGGCTTACAAAGCACCCGGCACCATTGGCTTTTGGATTTTTTATGGATTCATTTTAAGAAATGCTTTACCACCAAAGCTCTTGATGGCATAGAGGATAATATTGTGTGGAAAACACAACATCAATGACTCTGAGTCAAAAAAAAAATGATGCCATTGGATTATGGTGTTGTAGACCCACACTCAGAATAGGTGTCTCTTGCTGTGAGAACAAATAGCCACCGAGTGATCAGTTGGTCTTCTGGAGGAGAAGTGCCATATCAGGGACTCAGCATTGGTCTCTGTTGATGGCAAGTCAGACATTTAGAGGGGGCAATAGCTGTATCAGTTTTTAAGAGTGTGAGTCCATGTAAGTAGGTCCATGTGGAACCCCTATGTCTGTACCGTGGCCAGTCCACTCATGGGTCCATTTGATAATTTATCATGCCATATCTGGGGAAAGCTAATGATGAAGTCTGGCTGATGTCAACTTTGGTTGGGCATTTTGTCTACCTGGATGTTCAATTCCTGTTTTGTGGTGGATGCTTTATAGTGGATACTAACATGTCATACAAAAATCTTCACGCTTGATGCTCACTCCCAGAGATTGTCTATTTGCTTCTACCCCAGAATTTTTTGTTCCAAATCTTCCAGTCATTGTCTTTCTAGGCCTCTAGACAGTACATCAACTCTTTGAACATTTCCCATGAGTCCATAAGTATTCTTATCTTGGGCAACTTCTATTTCCACACAAAGTGGATAGCAGGTGCACTACCTACAGCTCGACCCATCAACAAGCTTTTCCCTTTCCACTTTCTTTCAGTGCCAATGCTGAGCGTGGTTGTGATACGGAAGCTTCATATTCAGCTTTTATCCACGTACTGAACCAATACAAATGTAAACCAAGTCAAGGTTTTTCCTCTTCCATCAACTGGTCTTATAGGATCCCTCATGTGGCTATAAAGATGAGCTGATAAGCTGACGGAGGGGTGCAAATGCAAGAATGGTGGGTGACAGGTAAGCAAACTGTCCATGCAGTTTACTCATGCCCTCTTGTCTTGCTTGGGCTCAATTCCAGGTGTACCATTTCCACCTTACAGCAGATTGCTGCTCACCTCACCCAATTTATGCCTTAGAAGATCCAACAATTTGCTATGAGGAACTGAATTTCGATGTCAAAAATCAGAGTCAGGGGTAGCTCTATTTTCTCCTTTTTATGATTTACAATAAATATAACATTTGGAAAGACTTCCCAGGACCTCAAATTCCTGGAAGAAGCAGAAAAAATGGGGACAGGAGATGATTTGGTTGTGAGGTCGGGATCCATAATGATGGCAATCTGGAATTTGAGGAGCAAATTCAGTGGCAAGACAGACTGGTTTCAAGCAGTAATAGCACTTAGGGACAGAGTTGGAGGCAGAGAAATTCCTAAAGTGAGTGGCTGACTGAGATGAGGACATCCATATACAATGGAGCCACGTATGTTGGATGCTCATATGTTTCAAGTTCCATAAGCACCTCTTACATGAAGCACAGAAGTGATATGAAGCACAGCTGAAGGTGGACATTGCCTGTATTCGGTTATGTGATAGGTTGAATACGGCCACAAAACCTTTGCCACTCTTCCCAAGAGGGAGTCTCCCCCCCTCAAATATAGGCAAACTCTGTGACCTGTTGGTTTGACCAACAGAATATGACAGACATGCCAGTGTGGTGTAGCTTCCAGGATTAACCCCCAAGATCACTATGCTGTGAGGGAACCAAGCCTCTGGAGAAAAAGAAGCCATTTGGAAGAACACAAATGCACTAGAGATGTGCACAAGGTCAAACTTGAGGCTGAGCTCTGCCAGATGGATGGTCCCAGCTGACATCCCCTGGAGCAGAAGGACCACCCAGCTCATCCCTGCCTGAATTCCTGGCACACAGAATTGTGAACAAAAGTCAACGGTTGCTGTTTGCACCAACAAAGTCTTAGGGTAGTCTATTATGCAGCAGTACATAACTACAACAGGTTACTACAGTGTCCAGTGACAGCGGGCTTACGAGAAACCATAGTTTTGATGACTCTTACCCCTTTAGATAGAACAGAAATGAACCTATCAGCAGTCTGGGTGAGAAGCAGTGGAGAGAGAATCCGGAGACACTGACTCAGTAAGTCTGTCTCTTTAAAGGAAACTCATTTTCTATTTGGTTTTCCAAGGCTCTCTGTCATAAAGGAGACACTGGCTTTATTATTAGAGCATCTCACATGATTAAGCTAATGTTTCTATATTCCTCCTCCTCAACCACACCTCCTTCTCCCCACCTCCACCACCATCCCCGCCACTGACAACAAAAAGGCCTTGCTTGAGGCTTATTCTGCAAATATGACATATGTACATAAAATCATCCAAATAAAAGAACGTTTTAAATAAAATGAACTTAGCCCCCAAAAAAACCTCTTTTTAGTATTTTTATATAGTTTTCTTGACCTTGATGAACAAGTAAATGCAGCATATCCCAAGGGCATCTGTCTCCTCAGCTCTGCAGAGAACTCCCTGGAACTTCTCCGAGGAGTTTATTGAGCTCCTACTATGCTCCAGGCACTGTTCTAGGCATTTGGGATACATTGGCATACAAAATAGGCCAAAAAAGATAAAAATCACTGTCTTCTTGGAGCTTACACTCAACTGAGGAAAGACAGACAATAAATACAATAAGTATGTAAATTATACGGTGTAACAGAAAGTGAAAAGTTCCGTTGGGAAAGTAGAACGTGGTGAGGTGGAATAGCGTTACAGGAGGAGGGGAACAGGTTTCAGTACCAAACAGTACCACACCCATTGAGGTAGGCCTCATTAAAGAGATGACTTTTGCACAAAGACTTGAAGGAGGAGAGGGAATGGCCATCTGGGTATCTAGCAGAAGGGCATTCCAGGCAGAGGCAACAAGGAGGGCAAAGATGGGAATATGCCTGGTGAGTTCAAGGAACAAGAATATTATTGTGCCTGGTGAGAAATGAGGGTGAAGAATGAGGGTGGGAGAGAGAGAGGGTAGTTGGTGGGATAAGTGTCAATCATGTAGAGCCTTTGGCCATTGTAAAGTGTGGCTTTACCTCTGATTGAAGTGGGGGCCATTACTGGCAAAGAAACGACATATGCTGATGTGCCTTTTCCACAGGATCCCTCTGACCTCTGAACTCAGAATAAACTTGCAGGGAACAAGGACAGAGGGAGTCTACTGCACTAATCCAAGGGAGAGATGAGGATCCATGCCCTGAGTTGGGGCTATGTTGAGTACATGGCATATAAAACACGGGGGAAAGAATGAGAGGAATGTAAATGGTTTTTCTTGTTCTCTTTGACGTACCAACTCTGCTCTAGACTACGGCTAGAGGCTGAACTGGTCCCGGCTGATCTTTTCTGGGGATTATGACAAATGGAATGGAGGTAGTGAGAGAGAAAGGGAGACTGTTTCCTTCCAAGTGTGCTGGCAACTGCTCATCTTAGAGGAGTGGCTGGCCGGTCCAGAGAAATCTGATCCTCGCTTGATGTGTATTTTGGGGCACTGAGTGCTTGTGCACTCTTTGAACAGGAAATTCAGCCAGCCGGTCGATAATGGCTGAGTTTTAAAGACTGAAAATACCTCTCATCTAGGAGCACTGGCACCCAGCTTCCTTCCAAAAGAACTGGGGGAGGAACTTGCAGCCAAATATGCAGCAGGACATGTGGGCTAAGAGGAATAAGTTCTCCTGGGCTTTTGATGTTCTAACGTCACTTCCCTTTACACGTGACTCACAGATAATCCCATGCCTGCCACATTCAAGGGAGTACAATGAATGCTATAAAGGAAACTGTCTGGAAGGATTTAGCCCCAGAGCTGAATTCATCCAAGACCCACATCAAATACTTGGAGTGAGCTGATGACCCTGTGACTCGTCTTATTCCTCTAAACACATGATCATCCCCAAATAAATCCACTTCATCAGAGGTTCTTCTCAGTTGTGGTTTGGTCAATCAAAACTTGCTGCAGTTTATACAGAGGTTTAGGAACCCTAAGGGAACTTGACTTTTAAAAGGTGGTCTATTGTATTTTCCTTTGTCCCTTTTCTGTATATCTGGCCTCCTTTTCTCTTTTTCCTCAGCTCAGCCCCAAGACTCTCACTGTTTCTTTCAATCAACCAACACCTTTTGGGGACCTCCTATGTACCAAGCACTGAGCTCAGCTTTACAGATTCAGAGCTAAATAATTCAAAATCCCTAGACTTAATTGTATTTACTGTCGAAAGTACAGGGACTTGTACAGAACCCTGATGTACTATGAACAAGAGCTGTAACTAAGTACCCCAAAGGAGGGTTAGATTAGCTTCTGTACCAAGTCTTGGAGTGTGAGATAAAGAGATAAGTGTACACATAGCAGAGAAAATAATAGCTAATAACTACAACTGCTCCTCCCCAAAATATTTTTTTTTATTATTTTTGTTTTGAGAGAAATAAAGAGAGACAGAGCAGAGGAAGGGCAGAGAGAGAGGGAGACACAGAATTCAAAGCAGGCTCCAGGCTCCGAGCTGTCAGCACAGAGCCCTACGCAGGGTTCAAACTCACAAACCATGAGATCATGACCTGAGCAGAAATCTCAACTTAACCAACTAAGACACCCAAGCGCCCCCCTCAAAATATTTTTATACATATAAAGTTATTGTAAGTGTGTTAATAGAAAAGGTGCATAGTACCCAATTTACAAATAATAATAAAATCTACAATACTTATTATTGTAGATTACATTAGTCAATTAATTCTCGTAAAATGTTTTCACTGATTTTTGCTGAAACTTTGAATCCATAACCAAACTATGGTTGCAACTGATATGGATATTGGTTGCTATTTTGTTTTCACAAATGAGGAAGACAAAAGTGAGATAAGAACGCATGTCAGAACTTCACTGGATGGTTGATGACATGAGCCACTTTGCTGAATCAGGTAATCGTTTCAAATATCGGAAGAGTATTTTCTTACGTTTTTATACTATTCATAACATAATACTTATAGACATGACACATTTTTTAATGTAATATGTGTTATTAACAGTTATCTGTCGTTTTCTCTTGTTTTTTTTTTTTTTAACATTTATTTGTTTAGGGGAGACAGCAAGGGGGGGAGGGAGGGAGAGAGGGGGACAGAGGATCCAAAGTGAGCTCTGTGCTGACAGGCCAACAGCAGCAAGCCCGATGTGAGTGAGGCTCAACCTTAGGAACGTGAGATCATGACCTGAGCCACCCAGGTGCCCCTTACCTGTTACTTTCTTAAGTCTGGGCAATCAACAAAACAATGAATCAAGTCCTGATTTGTAACATTTGTTGATTTCTGAGGCTGCCATGGCCAATCTCAAGCCACCAGCGTGGCAAATAGATGCACAATAGCAAGATATGATACAGTATTTCCAGCATACAGATACAATAGACGTAAATAACCTCAAGGGCATAAGTAACAGGAAAATGCAGCAAAATAGAAAGGATGAGCTTTGAGCAATTATTTCCTTTTTATTTCCTTTTTATTTTATTTTTTTTTTAATTTTTTTTTAACGTTTTTTTTTTTTTATTTTATTTTTGAGACAGAGAGAGACAGAGTATGAACAGGGGAGGGGAAGAGAGAGAGGGAGACACAGAATCCGAAATGGGCTCCAGGCTCTGAGCTGTCAGCACAGAGCCCGACGCGGGGCTCGAACCCCCAAACCGTGGGATCATGACCTGAGCCGAAGTCGGACGCTCAACCGACTGAGCCACCCAGGCACCCCCTATTTCCTTTTTAAATATAACTTATCAAATGATGAGTTAATGTAACTTAATGTTTAATAATGGCTATGTTTAACAGTCGTCTTGCAAATTGCCTGGAAACTGAGCAACTGGTTCTCGTCAACCTATCCAAACCACCTCCAGCACAGAACTGATCCCAGCATACAGTGGGAATTCAAATAATGACAACTTCCTTTCTTTCTTCTATTAAGAACCAAAAAAATAGAAATAAATTAGCTGAGGTGAGAGAAAAAAAATGACTGCCATGAATCCATAAAGAAAGGACTTTCCAGAAAGCAGCGGTAATGTTTGCCCCTCCTTCGTCTGAGTGCTCTCTGGGTTATTTTCTCTGGGAAGTGTCAGGCCCACTTTGCTCTGTGAAGGAGAAAGGGCTCTGTGGAATGACCCACATGTGTCAGTCTCCCTCCCAAGCAGGCTGAGCGCGATGGGCTTCCCCACAGAGCAGATAATGCTCCCGCTTTGTGTCCAGACAAGGGCACTCACCCCTGCCTGACCTCACATGCTGTGTCAAGTGACATGGATAGACTGTCTCCAGCGGCTCAGCCATCTCCTTGCCCAGCAAGAACTGGAAATATTTGTGACAGTGGCACAAAGAACATTTCTCAAGCGTCAATCGGGAAAACACTCCATCCTTCTGAAATTCATGTGACAAAACCCACGGGGAGTAAGCTGCTAATATTGAAATAACAAAAGCCATATGCTCTCTGACAGCAGTTTGGGTTTTAAAATACACCTCACCATCCCTGTGAGCTGGTGCTTAACAATCCTTTTTCAGACACCTCCACCAAGCACCAATGGGCTTGCTCTCAGGATGACAAAGAACCAGAGTGTTCCAAATGATGGTCTTAAGGGGTTTGTAAAATGTGATAGCACCTTTTACTTGGAGCACTCAGCAAGGTTTCCTTTGCCTACAGGCTGGAAAGTGAGGACAGGTAAAGAGGAACAGAGAGAGCTAAGAGGAAGTCACGTCCCCAAGCTGGGCAAAGTGATGGTCAAGCTAGTAATCAATTCCCACTTCCCTGGATGAGTATCCAAGGACGACTGCTTCATCTTCTATCTCAGTGGCCACAAGAGATGGCAGAGAGGACCAGCCACGTTGCACATCTATTATTTTGTCCTACACTCTCCCTACTTCTTAGAACCTTCCTTCCCATTTTCTAAGAATCAAGCCACATGGTTTCCATGGGAGCAACCAGTTTGTGCAATATTATCTTGCTCCTCTAGCTACAGATGATGGATTCAGGGATAGGCATC
Source organism: Panthera onca (assembly GCF_046562875.1). Taxonomy (NCBI): domain Eukaryota; kingdom Metazoa; phylum Chordata; class Mammalia; order Carnivora; family Felidae; genus Panthera; species Panthera onca. Next base: position 133,305,059 of record NC_138347.1, on the reverse strand, counting down.
CAGCCCGATTAAAGCTAATCAATCTTATCTCCTAGGAAATTTTGACTTTGTGCTTTGGAAAAGGGATGGGTCTCTCTCCAGAATGCTGAATCTGCCACATGCAAAAATTTGGTCCAGTTGGTGGCCGTGTTCCTCGGTGTAGATTAAGTAGGAGACAAAACCAGTCATTACATGACAGAAAAGAAAAGAAGACAGTAGAGAAAAGCAGAGGCAAGCCATGGTGAGAAATCATTTCAAGTCCATGGTTCTACTGGGATCCTGATGCCCAAATGCCCTGCTATCTGTAGGTCCATATCACTCTTATAAGCCTTTTAAAGCCCTGAATGGCTAGCTTTCCAGGTAATTCTGTGCTGCCCATCAGTGTCCTCTGATGAGTTAGTCTACCATATGGCTTCCTGTTTGCTGCTATAAAAAAAATGACTATTTTTGAACTGTCATCAATGGCAATAATAATAATAATATTTATGGAGCCCTTACAAGTAGCAAAACAGTGCATTTAGAACTGTACATAATTTAGTTCACCTAATCCTACCAACCATCCTATACAGACGGTATTATTTTTATCCCTATTTTACAGATGGGTAGCAATGGGTCTTTGAGCTTTCTATGATTAAGCATCTACACCCCATGGGTCCACCAGAACATGTGAGGAGCTGTGTCCCTTGAGTACTACTATTTGTCTCACTAAACATCCTGATTTCTGTTTCAAAAATATGGCTGTTCTGTTAATTAATTAATTAATCTATGTTTTGCCTTTTTTTAGGAAAGAATTTGAGGAGCACTTCTTTAATAGATAGATAGATGATAGGTAGATAGATAGATGAAAGATAGATTGGTAGATAATGCAGTGCAAAATAATACATTTTATTGGATGCTCAATTGGGATAAAGAGAACGTGCAAACAAGAAGATACGATGAATGCAGGAATAATGACTGTGCAGCAAAAGCATCCAACACAGCGTAATATGGAAGACACTTACCACAGCGTTGTTTACAATAATACAAAGTTAGAAAGAAAGCATAGGTACCACATGAAGAGACAGGATAAATTATGACACATCCATTTGATAAAATGTATCATAAAATCAGACCAAGGACGTTAGAAAATGGTCACAATAGATTTTTTTTATTGATAAAACAGACTGTGAGTTGTGACACCAGTTTTGTGAAAATTTAAGGCAGATGGGAACAAACCTCAGGCCACAAATCCAAGACTGCAAGTGACCATCTTTCTTTAATTTACTTTCATAATGTTCAAGTGGTAGGAATGTAATCATATAACAGCCGCACACCTCGCCAGAGTTCTGGGCACTGTATCCTGAAAACACAACGGTGCCATTCTAACTCGCCCCTACCCGTGCCTTCTCCCCACCTCCTCTGTTGCCAATGACATACACACTTTGGCCACTGGAGTATGCCCAAGTAGGAACAAAAATTCATTTGAAGAGATACATGTCCATATTATCCCAGGGTACATGAAATACTAGTGAATTGTTAGTCCACATGTGTCACTCGTAATAGAGTTATCCACAATCTCGCTATAAATTCACGGAGGGTGAGTATGCTCACTCTTGCCTGGGCTAGACCATGGGACATGAATGGAGTCTTGAAATATGTTTGCATGGCTGAGCCATTCTCTTGTGCCCTTGGATCCACTGTGACAGAAATGCACTCTGGGTAGTTGCTGCCCCTTTGGCCTGGGCCCCTGTGGAGCTGAGGTGAACCCAACCTGCAGACTGGAGCCTGTAACAGAATGCTGACCCAGCTAAGTTGTAGCCAACCCATGGAACAGTAGGCATAGACTAAGAGATTGTTTCGTGCCACTGAACTTTGAGATGATTTGTGACACAGCACTGTCGTGGTAATAGTTCACTGATACATGTGCATCACGTTCCTCCCCACAGCACCTCTGCTACAAGAAAACCACTGGATATACCCTTTGGAGAAGAAAAACGCGTGACAGAGGAGTTCATCCAATAAAGTTATTTGATGTCAACAAGTGTCCTTGCTGTCTTTCTGACTTGGTCTCTGTGAAGCATTTAGCTAGGCTTCTCCATGATATTTCAGCCTCGCATCTGTTTTGTTTGGTCAAGCAGCCTGCAAGGGTGTCCAACGGGCAGTAGTCCACTCATGCAAGCACGGGCCCTAGATAATAGCCCACAGAGTCATGAGCAAGTGTAAGTTCCTGATACGACTCTCCCAACAGCCCGTGTGATAAACAGTCTCCCTCACCTCCCAGGGCCTTCCCCCCCACACCGTGAGTGCCTTCGATAAGACCCCCATGGACCTTATCAAAATTCTTCTCTTTTTTGTTTGAATTGACCGATCTGGTCTCAGCCTCGGAACCCCAAAGCACTTCACCCATGAACCCTAGTAAAGGCATGTGCCCAGGGCCTGTTGCTCCCTTTGTCTGCACCCTGCCTTGACCTCCCTGTGGCCCCTGGAGGCATGCTGTGTACTTCCTCCAGGACCTGTGAGTGATAAACCTATTTCAGTTTCTCCTGTGGTCTGTTGTTGAACCACAGCTCACCATCCCAGACCCTCTGCTTCCCTTACCAAATGTTAATTTAACAAAGTCCCAACAGTCTCCTTTTCCAGCTCATGGGATCTGTCTGAAGTGTGTCCAGAGAGGAAACAAATGCATATGGCCCAGTATGACCTCGCCACACAGAGGCAAATGCCAACTCCAACGGTTCAGGTGAACATCAAAACATTTGCTAAAAGACCCCAAACCCCAGGGTATGTTTCCAGTGTGGAGACCTATTGTCTCTCATCTAGAGTACGTTGTCCAATATCGCCAAGGATTAAACAAAATCATGTGTGTGAAACTTTGTTGAACTGTGCTCCCAGATAGGAGCCCCAGCCGTTCCATATTTGAAGTCGGAACAGAAGGAGGGGTTGATCCTTGGGCATGGGCCAGGCTCTCAGCTGAAGGAGAAACCAGCAAAAAAAAAACCTGATTTTTTTTTTTTTTTCCCAGCAAAGATATATTGGAGACAATTCAGAAACTCAGGTAGTGAGGTGAAAGACCATATCTCCTATCTGGGTCTGCACCAGTTTCCCCCACACTGGTATATATACATCAAGTGAGGAATGTCCGTGTTATCAATTGATTCTGTAAACGAACAAGAGGAAGACACACTGCTATTTCCAAGTTTTGTCGATAACGGCAAGGGGGTTTCAGCCCAGGGAACTGACAGAGCCCAGAGAGAGTCTGACAGAGACAGAAGTGCCAATGGGCTGATGGGCAACAAGCTATGAACACTAATAAGTAATGGTGCTCCTTGAGCCACCCAGATCAACTAATGTTCCTCATATCCTTTTCTTGGAGTCAGCTTCAGGGCAGTCCAAATTAAGAAGGGTTTGTTGTGTTTTTTTTTTTTAATGTTTATTTATTTTTGAGAGAGAGAGACAGAGTGTGAGTGGGCAAGGGGCAGAGAGAGAGGGAAACACAGTCTGAAGCAGGCTCCAGGCTCTGAGCTGTCAGCACAGAGCCCAATCCAAGGCTCAAACTCATGAACCGCAAGATCTGAGCCAAAGTCAGACGCTTAACCAACCGAGCCACCCAGACACCCCCAGGGGGGGTTCAAATTAAGACCTGAAGACTGCTCAGATTCTTTCCCCCGCGCAGAGAGACTCTGTCTTTTTGATATAGTCAGCTCACAAACTGGGCGTCTTAAATAACAGAAATGATTTTCTCATAGTCCAAGACCAACCGGGTTGATTCCTTCCGGGGCTATGAGGAAGAATCTGGCCCATGCTACCCCAGCTTCTGTGGTTTGCTGGCCATCTTTGGCGTTACTTGGCTTGTAGACGCATCACCCCAATCTCTGCCTTCATGTCCTCCTGGTGTTTCCATGAGTCTACACCTGAGTCCGAAGTTCCCCTTTGTGCAAGGACACCAGTCGTGTTGGATTAGGAGCCCACTCCAGTGTGACCTCATCATCACTAATTACGCCTTCCATGAACCTATTCCAAATAAGGTCACATTCTAAGGTACTGGGGGTGAGGACTTCGACGTATGAATTAGGAGAGGGAGACCATTCAACCCACAACAACAGGTTGAAGTACAGTATAATGGTTAAGGCACAGAAAGGAAATTGACTCGGTTTGAATTTTTACTGTTCCATTTCCTCGCTCAGTGACCTTGGGCAACTTCTTAACATCTCTGAATCTTAGTCTCCTCACCTATGAAATGGAGAGGATAACAGCCGTCTCAGAGAGTCGTCGGCAGGATTAAATTCAGTGATGCGTCTAAGTGCAAAATAAGTGAGAATATATCATTCTTGTTACTGTTCATAGCTTGCTGCCCATCGGTCCTTTGGCACTTCTCCCTCTGGCAGAGTCTCTCTGGGCAGCCCCCTGGGCTGAAACCCTCTTTCCATTATCATTACAACTTGGAAATAGCAGTGTTCCTTCCTCCTGTTCTTCCTGGGGTTGCCTGGGCTTTTCTTTCTTCAGAGTCAGTTGATAACATTGACATTCCTCACTTGGTAGATGAGCCTGCATGGGGGAAACCAGGGGTGTGCAGCATGGGAAAGTGAATCAGGAAAGGGGAGTCTCCAGTCAACAGTGTCTGAGTGGCGTGGCGGCCACTCTGGGCAACTGGAGCCCCATCCTATGGAGGAACTCCAGGAAACAGACAAAACACAGACCTCGGAGTTATCGCTAAGAAGAATGGAGGAGTCAAGGCATTTACACACATTAAATCCTATTAATCCTGGCTGAGAGCTACACTGGAGGAGAGGTAGCATTAATCTCCTGATGCTTCTGGCCTACCGCGTGGGTAGACAGGAAGGCCTCCCACAGTTTCAAAGAAAGCCCTCAGGCAAGAGTTGCAGCTGTTGGTAGTTGAAATTTCGCCTGCGGCACAATGGAGGCCCTAAGGACATGGTAGAGACACTTCTGTAGATTTTTCCTCTTGTCCAAACCAGCATCCCAGTGGGTTGGTGAACCATGTTATTGAGAAAAGTTAAAGTTGAGCGTGAGCAGCAAATGATCCAGGACCAATATCGCAAGAGCCACCAAATTAAAATGAAAATTCGTGGAGAACACTCATTTCTCATTAGCAGGAGTGCTGCTGCCATAAAGGCAAATTCATTACCTGAACGGTCTGGGGGCCTCCAGGTGGGATGAGGATCATCAGTGTTAATAAACCTGGTGCCAAAAACCAAGTGCAAATCTAAAGTTGTTGTTTGCACAAGCGGGAGAGGAACAGAGAGAGGGGGAGAAGAAGAGACTCTCAACCAGGCTCTGCACTGTCAGCACAGAGACTGACGCAGGGCTGGAACTCACCAACCGTGAGATCGCGACCTGAACCGAAATCAAGAGTCGGATGCTGAACCGACTGAGCTACCCAGGTGCCCTCCTGAAGGCAAATTTAGAGCTCGGTATTCTGTCTCGGTCAAAGGGGTGTGGGCTGATCACAGGTAGATGGCCATTTTTATTGTTTCCAGCATCGAGGGAAACACCCTTCTCAGAAAATAAATGCTGGACTTGTGTTTGGGACCCTTTCTCCAATCCTTGCAGTGCCCTTTTTATCCGTCCAGGGCCAGGTCAAGTTCACCACTCCCTGCCCATCAACCCCGCAGAAGCCACTTGGTCTGAACTGATGTTCAGAACACTTGTCTGCTCTGGGAGGTAACATCAAACGATGCAGGGCAGCAAGTAAGAAGCCACCATGGAGCTCAGCTGAGACACACAAGTCCCTCATGCCAGCCCTCCTTAAAATGAGGGTAGGCCGAGTCAGAACCCTCAGGTCTGGGTCTCCTCCATAATATCTCTTCTGTCATTTATGTTATTATTGCCGTATCTCTTTTCTTAATTCTCATTATTACTGAAACATCTCTGCATGTGTTCTGTCTCTGCAAAGCCATCATTACCTCCTTGAGGGCAGAGATCATTAATTCTACAGGTTTGGGGTACCCTGTAGCTTCTTGTCTTCTTCCCTGCCAACAGAACTCAAATTTTGTTCAGGAGGTGAGGTGTCCAATTTTGGACAGTGACACCTGCGAATAAGTCTGTTGTGAGGGCTTCTGGGAAGGCCTTTGCCTTCAATAAAAAGAGGCCAATAATGGTGGTGTTGTTCCTCTTTTCTACTTTGTTTTTGTCCTGCTTTCAACGGAGATGTGATGGCCGGAGCTGACACAATAGCCTTGTAACCATGAGGGAAAGTCTGAAAGAATTAGACAAATGCTGCTCCTGATACTGCTGAACTCAGGAACCAACCCAGTGACTGCCTACCTCCAAACTTCTTCTTGAGTGAGAACAAGCCCCCGCATGTTTAAGCCACTGTAGATGAGCTGTCCATGCTTGCAGCTTCACAATCGTCTTTGCCAGAAGAAAGAGCAGAAACTGTAGGAACACAAGTTCCGCTACGTTGTGTTCTGTTCTGCTTCCCAAATCCCGCAGAAGGGCTTGGCGAAAATCGCGTCTCCTGTGAAATCTGAACTAGAAGTGATATCTGGGATGTAAGGAAATATCTGAATTTGCCTACTACAGAGGGGTCAGAATAGAGTTGAGTGAGCTACTCTGCAATACCATACCGTCCATGGTGAGTAGGGAGATGGGGGTCCCCAGGAATGCTATTCCTAAGTCATGCTTGTTGTAGCAAAGTAACACGCTAGCTGTTGTAACAGGCAAACCCCCAAATCTTGATGGCTTAGCACAATAGAAGCTTATCATTTAATCCTGCGTCTTGATGATTGTGGAAGGGCGATGGGAGTGTCCTGTACTGTACAGTCATTTTGGGGTCCAAACGGTCTTCTTCAATACTCAACCGGGAGACAGAGGAAAACACGCTCACTTCTTCAAAGTCTTGACCTGGAAGAGACGTATATCACTTCCATTCGTATTCCGTTGACGCAAACTCGCCGTGTTGCTCCCACCTGGTAAGATACAAGGAACATGGTCTCTGGCTTGGCAGCAACTTCCTTAGAACACTGCTCTAGATGGAGAGAACAAACCTTTGGTGGACAGCTAGCTCTCTGCCACCAGCTAAACTGGATAGAATCTCTGTGGATGCCTTCATCCCTAACGTGGTGCATCAGGGCTCAGTAACTCTTCAGTCCATAAACGGATGAATAAACGAATCTTTGCATCTCAACCCACTTGTTAAATTTAAAGAAACTAGTATCTTTTTAATGCCAATGCCCATAAAAATCATTTTCTCCTAAGAATCATTTTAAAATGTTGCTAACCCTTTTTAAGCGAGGGGAACATGCATTAATAACTTGAATGTATCATTTTAAATTCAGTTTATGATATTGAGGATCTTTTTCATTTTTAAAAATTTTAATTCCAGTATAGTTAACGTACAGTTATATTAGTTTCAGCTGTACAATATAGTGATTCAACAATTCTGTCCATTACTCAGTGCTCATCATGATAAGGATATTCTTAATCCCCTTCACCTATTTTAGCCATGCCCCCACCCACCTCCCCTCTGGTAACCATCAGTTTACTCTCTATAGCTAAGTCGGCTTTTTGGTTTGTCTCGTTGCATCTTTGTTCATTTGTTTAGCTTCTTAAATTCCACATAGGAGTGAGATCATATGGTATTTGTCTTTCTTTGACTGATGTATTTCACTTAGAATTATACCTCTAGATCCATCCATATTGTTGCCAATGGCAAGATTTCATTCTTTTATGGCTGAGTAATACTCCATGGTATGTATATGCCACATCTTCTTTATCCATTCATCTATTGATGGACCCTTGGGCTGCCTCCAGAATTTGGCTATTGTAAATAATGCTGCAATAAACACAGGGTTGCATGTATCTATCCCAATTCGTGTTTTTGTATTCTTTGGGTAAATACCCAGTAGTGAAATTAATGGATCCCAGGGTAGTTCTGTTTAAAAATTTTTGATGAGGGGCGCCTGGGTGGCTCAGTCGGTTAAGCGTCCAACTTCAGCTCAGGTCACGATCTCGCAGTCCATGAGTTCAAGCCCCGTGTCGGGCTCTGGGCTGATGGCTCAGAGCCTGAAGCCTGCTTCCGATTCTGTGTCTCCCTCTCTCTCTGCCCCTCCCCCGTTCATGCTCTGTCTCTCTCTGTCTCAAAAATAAATAAACATTAAAAAAAAATTAAAAAAAAATTTTTTTTTGATGAACCTCCATACTGTTTTCCACAGTGGCTGCACCAATTTGCATACCCACCAACAGTGCGTGAGGGTTCCTTTTTCTCCACATCCTCACCAACACTTATTGTTTATTGTGACCTTGAGGTTCTTAACTGGGGAAGTCTATGGATAGGATTCAGAAAGTTTGTACTTTGGGTAGGGAAAAGGTAACATTTTATTTTCACTAATCTGTAATTGAAATTTAACATTTCCTTCAATTCTGCGGGTAGGTACCCCATCATAGGAATGTTAGCAGCACCTGTGACTGTCACCAAGCAAAATCAAAGATATTTTTATGCTATTTTACAGTTATTGTAGATAACTTATTGCTAAAGCTCATCATCGCTTTGAAACTATTGTGGTCAGTGGACCTGCTGTTGGATCTTGATTGCATGTTAACAAAGAAACACATATTGTGTTTCAGATATTTTGATAGCTGTCCTTTAATAACATAGTTGTACTATGTTATATTTTATGCATGTCAATTTTTCTTCAGCAGGGGGTCCAGAGGCTTCACTAGATTGCCAAAAGGATCCATGGATCAGATAAAATTAAGACCCCCTGCTCTAGAGTGTGCAAGGCTATTGGTGCAAACAGCTTCCCACCACCCTTTTAAGTAAATAGTTCCTTCTCTTTTGCCCCTCCTCCCAGCCTAGCTCCCTTCCCCCAATTTTTTGGGATCTTCAGTTGTCCTGGGCTCTTCTCAGAGACTGGTGGGAGGCCTGTGTTGTATCTTCAGAACTGGATAGAGTTGGCCAGGCAGCTCCCCCAAGGGAAGGGGAAGCAAGGAAATGTGGTCATGTCTGATTCCTGGGCCTCACCCCGAATCACTGAACACGCCAGAACTGTGTGGATGCTCCTCCAGATGCCCTGAGGGCACCAAAGCAGGCTTTCGTCTGGGCTTCCTTCTTCCCTCCCAGCAAGCCCAGGGATTTCCCCTGATCAGACAAGCTTCTGCAGTGAAGGGCATGGGTTGCTTTCCTCCCCAGCAAATATTCACACCTTCCTTTTGCACTGCTCCAGGAGATGCTAGTTAAGTGCTATTAATTGGGACCTGATTTGCATCCCTTATGGATTATTAGCTGTTTGTAGCTAATGGGGATCAAAGCTTGCACATACAACTCCACCCCATTCACCCCCCGCAGGGGCCTGGGTTACCCCAGTCTGCTCCTCGGAGCCTAGTGAGAACAAGGAATAACAGGTTTGACATGGTAGGGCCAGGATGCCCCCTGGAAATGGAATTGACACACACCCCTGGCTCCCGAGTGACACAAAGGAAGCCCTTTCACCGTGCTTGCTTGGGAGGATGGCTGCACGACTTCTGGGCTGTGCTGTATGGTTTAGTCCACTGTAGGAGATTTTTCCTGGCACCCCTGCCCCCAAGCCCTGTCATCACAAGCTGGCTGGCATTAGAATTTGAAGAGATTTTTTTTTTGTCTTGGTTTTTTTTTTTTTTTTTTTTTTAATCAGTCTTTAAGTGCTCTTTGTGTTCATAATTAGTCGTAAGCCCTGGGATGGCTCAATTCACTTCCCTGTGCGGGCACCCGCCCCCCCTTGCTTGCCCAAGTGCTGTTAATTAGCCCTGCAAAGATCGGCAAGCCTGATTGGCAGCAGCTTTTGCAAAAAGGTTCCCAGCCCTCTCAGCAACAAAGAAAAAACGTCTTAGCATCTCGGTATCATAGCTGTCATCCGATTCTTTGCTTTCTCATTCTGCTACTGCTGAGGATTTCATGGATGCATTTATTTATTTTGAAATGTTAGCACCAACGTTTTGGTAGAAATTTGTAAGTTTCGCGTTTGAAAAATAACCTTGTGTTTGAGATTTGTCACATTTGCAAGAAGGGATGGAATGGGGGCGGGGCATTCCTTTTTAGAGTAAGAACAGGGCTAGCTGTTTAGAAAGCTGCCTGGCAGTGTCACTAAATCTAAGCATGGACACACCCGTGAGCTGGCAGTCCCACTCCTGGGTAGTTCCCCCAGAAATGCACTGAGCGCTTCCTCAAAAAGTGCTGAAACGTGCCCAGTTGCACTATCATAGTAGCCTCAAACTAGAAACTGCCCAAATGCCCATCAACAATATAATGACTTTTAAAACTGGGCGAATTCACACAATGGAACACCATACAGCAGTGAGAATACAGACTGCAGCTACAAACAACAATATGGATGAATTTCAGAAACGCAAAATTGAGATAGACACAAAAGAGAGTATCCTGTGTCATTCTGCTTACAGCGAGAACAAAAATTGGTGAAAATTAATCTATGCTATTCGTCCAAAAAGTGGTTAATTTGGGGTAAGGGGGGCAGGCAGTAGGAACTAGAAGGGTTTCCTGGATGCTGGTCATGTTCTATCCCTGACCTGTAGGTTGGTTATAAGAGAGCGGTTAGTGGTTACTGTATGAAAATGTATTGAATTGTAAATGTGTGTGTGTACTTTTCTGCACATATATTGCACTTCAGTAAATAGTTTTTTGTTTTTTTTTAAATGGTGCCAGGTTGAAGTTACCTTCTTAGGAGGAAGCTTTAAGGTTACCTGCTCGTTTAGTAATTTGGAGTAGACACAGTTGATTTTGCCTCCCTAGCCAGCTGAACTCTGCCTGGGATGTGGTATCCTAGAGGCCTGGGGCTGCTTTAAGGACCGAGGTCCCTTGATCATGGACTGTGGTTCTGAAAGCCTAGGAAGTCATCCTAATCATGGCTCAAAGAAAACCAGGTAGATGACCTGAAGAACTTAAGTACAGGGGGGAAAGTCAGGGATGAGAAAAGGAATACAAGGCATACAAAGTTGTCTAGGTTCATCCCCTAGGCACCCTAGGCATGGTGGCCAGGGCCTGGGGGCATCTTTAAACCCTATGAAAAATTTGGAGGGCTTAAAAACATGTGTAATGACTCCAAAAGGCAAAACAGAAAATTATATGATCAAAATCAATACATAATTGTCTATAAAACATAACATTTATGTAAAGTAATTCAGTATTTCTCAAAAACTAATGAGCATACAAAACCTCTGGGGATCTTGCTTGAACTCAGATTCAGATTCAGTAGGTCTGGGATGGGGCCTGAGACTCTGCATTTCTAACAAGCTCCTAGGTGATACCACTGCTTCTAGTCCATGGACCACACTGAATAGCAAAGAAATAGTTAACTGCAGCTCAACCAACTCTTACACAGTTGTAAATACAATAGATACTAAAAATATAAAACAAAAACTCAAAATAATTTTTATTATGATAAAATATACATAATGTAAAAGTTTTTTACGGTTTATTATTTTTGAGAGAGAGAGCATGAGAGAGCAGGGGAGGGAAAGAGGCAAAGGACAGAGGATCTGTGGTGGGCTCTGTGCTCACGGCAGAGAGCCCGATGCAGGGCTTGAACTCGCCAACCATGAGATCATGAGATCGAGTCAGACGCTCGGCTGACTGAGCCACCCAGGTGCCCCCACAATAATAATTATTTTAAGAATCATGGTAAACTGTCATTGTGGTGGCCCAGATGAACATATCTCCCCATATGTATGCCCTTGTGTAATTCCCTCCCACATAAACTGTGGGCTTGGCCTGTCAGTCCTTTGAGTAAAAAAAAAAAAAAAAAAAAAAAAAAGAAAGAAAGAAATGTAGAGAAAGCAATGCTAAGCCAGTTTCAAGACTAGACTTTAATTTGTCTGGCAGCTTCTGTTTCCTCCCTCTTGGAATGCTTACTCTTGGAACAGTCCTTCTTGGAACTCAGCCACCATGCTATGAGGCAGTCCAAGTAGCCACGTGGAGAGGCCCACATGGAGAAGAACCAAGGCCCCCAGATGACAGCCCCAACTGAACTCCCAGTCAAGCTCCATCTGACTCCAGATGCCCAGGCATTCCAGACATTTCGGTCTCAGCTGAGCTCCTGGTCCAGCCTTCAGACAGTTCCAGCTAACTCCATTTGGAGGAAAACCACCACTGAAAGACGACATGTTGTTGTTTTAAGCCACTAAGTTTTGAGGTGATTTGTTACACAGCATTAGCTAACTGCAACAAAACCCTCTCAAATGTTTTGGAGCAAGAACAAAATGCAGTTTATCTAATTACATGTTATCAAATGTAAGATACTTGATATACAGTGAAACAGGTCCAGAATCTTCAAAGACCTTAAATATCCCAGGTCCTAACAAAAGGACCAGCAAATCCTGCTGCAGCTGGTAGGAGAAGGGCTTCTGAGTCACTCCAGTCCCTAGAACCAGTAGCTGCAGCAGGATTTTTGTGGCTGTTGTGGCCGCTGTTGTTTTGTTTGGGTGAAAGGCCTGGCTGGCCCAGATCAGCCTGCCAGTTAGCTGCTATCATCTTTATGGCAAAGAAGGCAGCTGGGGATTTTTCCACATATGTGCCTTGGCATATGGCTTCTGGGGGATTTGAACTCTTAATTAGAAGCTTCCTTTTGCCCAGAAATTATTGTGCAGCTGAGTGATAAGAATGAAATCAGCCAAGTCTGATCTCAGATTCCCAGAAGCACAGCAAATAAGCAGACCGAACAGGAAACCTTGAAAGCAGTGGCTGAGATGTGCTTCTCACCTCACCCTGTCCTTGAGTCCCTGAGCCCTCTCTCACTGCCACACACTACAAGGAAACCAGCTTCTGCTTTGCTCTGTTCTACCAATCTGGGGCCCGATGGCCCACACCTGCAGGAACCTCCCTGACCTTAAGCAAAGAGAATGGTGGGCAGTGGTTCACTCATTATTCAATAATATATATTAAGAATGTCCTGTGTGCCAGGCAGGCACTATGCCGGGCATATGTTAGTAAATAGAATAGACATAGCCCTTCCTGTCAAGGAGGCCACAGCTCAGTGGAGGAGACAGATGGTAAATAGGTAAGCACACAAAAACCATAGAAATGCCGCATCCATTCCTGCCTTGGAGTCTGTTTGCATGATTTCCTCCTCTGAAGTTGCTCTTTATTCTCATATTTTTGTTGTTAGATGTCAGCTTAAACACAACCTCCTGGCAACGGCCTTCCCTGCCACCCAGTCTGATCCATCCTTCTGATTTTATTCTCTGAGTAGCACTTACTATTACCAGATATTTTGAGTGTTTATTGGTTTATCATCTCTTTCTCATCCAACGAAAGTAAGCTCCAAGAGAACAGGATCTCTTGTTCGCTGCTCTGTCTGGAGCCCCGTTAACACGGTGCCCAGCATGTAGTAGGTGCTCAGTAAATGTGAAGGAATCAATGAATGAACCATGACATAAAGTTGGCATCTCACCTTTACATCACCAAAAGTTTTATTTTTTATCATATGCAAGTTAGCTGCTGATTTTACTTACTTTTTCCCACATAAGAAGAAAGAAAGAGGGGCGCCTGGGTGGCGCAGTCGGTTAAGCGTCCGACTTCAGCCAGGTCACGATCTCACGGTCCGTGAGTTCGAGCCCCGCGTCAGGCTCTGGGCTGATGGCTCAGAGCCTGGAGCCTGTTTCCGATTCTGTGTCTCCCTCTCTCTCTGTCCCTCCCCCGTTCATGCTCTGTCTCTCTCTGTCCCAAAAATAAATAAACGTTGAAAAAAATTAAAAAAAAAAAAAAAAAAAAAAGAAGAAAGAAAGAAAGAAAGAAAGAAAATTGTGATAATTTGCACATTTTTAAAAGGACAAGTAGGTACTAACAGCCCATTTTGTCTTCCATTCCTCATGAAAAACCTGGGGCATCAGAGAAGACTGACAGAATTCTAGCCAGAAACAATGCAAGTGGACATTTTAGTCAGGGGAGGGGGGAGGTTCTTAACCTGGGTAAGTGCGTTACATCCAATGGGCCTTGAGAAATCTTGAATTGTGCCCAGGCCCTCATTACGATTGTCACAATGTCCAGGTGGGCATGACTGACTTGAGAAGCTCCCGCCAACACTGGGACTCATTGTCAAGTATTTTAAGATCATTGTCCATCCACCCCTCCATTGAGCACTTGCGAGCCCGGTGCGGAACGGGCGCTGTGCTAGACCTGAGTGTATAAAGATGAACACAACACAGTCTCTGACCTCAAGGTGCTCAGACATCATGGAGGAGACTGAGACCAAAACCAACGGGTATCGTAGGCTGTGATTCATGCAGTGAAGGAGCTGGGCGGAGGAACACCCTGGTGGGACACCTAACACAACCCCTGGTCAGGGGTTGCCCGGAGGAGGCGTTTCCCAAGTTGAATGTCAACAAACTAGAAACGGAATGGGCAGGGTGGACAGAAGGGACAAGAGGGTATGGGCACAGAGGGGAAAAACAGCTTGAGAAGTCAGAGAACAATGAGGAATTGCGAAAGGGTGCTGGAGCAGAGGAGGGCAAGGAGGAAGAGGTGGAAGATGAGGTTGGCCAGACAGCAGGAAACGGTTGGCACAACGTTGGACTCCGGTTCTGATGATGAGATGTTACCTTGTTCCTTCTCTCCTCCTTGCCTTAGCATCCCACCTGGGACCTAGTAACCTGCCGGGTAAGAACAGGATCCAGATTTATGAAGAGCAGTGTGAGCATTTTTGTCATTGTTGTTCATTTCTTTAGGAAGACCTTTTTACCTGCATTAGAGAGTCTGAAGGTAAGCATTTTTCCCTTGTACTTCTTTTTGCTCCTAGTAACAGCTAGCTTTTAAAAAGTCAGCATATGTCCATTAACTTTGAAAAACTGCAGCAAAGAATCCAGGAAATTTCCACTGTTTGGACAACCGGCAAAGAGAATAGTTTTCTCTCAGCAGCAGGCCACGGTTTCACCCATACTGCAGTCAGAGAGGACAGACAGCAAACTGGAGAGAGAGAGTAGCATTGAATGGGACTTATTTTTTTCCCAGTTTCTTAGAAAACCTTAGAGACCCGAATTTTGTTTTCCTTTTCCACAATGAAAATGTGAATATTTCTTGTAGTTCCTTCTGCTTTGTTCATCAAAAACCTTGGCCACTAAAATAGGTGCCGTGGTGCTGTGCAACCTAAAAGGGCAATTTTGGAAGAAGCCCTACAGGGTAGATTTCCGGCTCCCCTCCCAGGCTATTCACCGAGGGGCAAAGAAATTCCTTTTAACCTGGACTACTCAGCAATAAATGTTTTGCCCACATTTAGACCGATAGCCAGAGATCCCTTGTCATCTTAAAATCTGCTGTGCTGGGTTTACACACACTCACATCATGAGACTTGGAGGGGAGGGGGCCGAGTGCTATTGGTGCCTCAAGAGAGAGAGGGGCGGAAGGACCTCAGATGAGTGTGTGGCATCGCCTGCGGCTGCCTGGGGCTGGTAGCACAGTGACTTTGGGGCCTGGGGGACTGGGGACAAGAGGCAGGGAACAGCAGGAGAGGGCAGTATTAATACCAGGATCACGGCCACTGGAAAGGGCATGAAGTCCCGTTAGCCCCACGGCAACACGACCCTCAGAGATGATGACAAGTTCCGGGACAAAAGGGGAATGTGAGAGATTGACCAGATTTAGCAAATAAAAATGGAGGATGCTCAGTTAAATTAGAATTTCAGATTAAAAAGAAATGAAAAATAAAATTTTAATGTATAAGACGTCCTATGTAATACTTGGGATAGACTTACACTAAAAATTATTTATTTGGTTTTTCTCTAATCTGAAATTCTAATTTACCAAGCTGTCCTCTATTTTATCTGGCAATCCTACCTTGTAGATCTGCAGCCCACCAGATCCTCCCCCGTAGTATTTTCTTTCCCCTTTCCTCCTCTTCTGGCCCTCCTTCTTCCCCATCAATACACGAAAGGATCTGACAATAGGTCCCAAGTAACTGAAGCTCATTTAATACCAGTGTATTCTCTTGCCTCAATTTGCATGTTTTCTCTTTTGAGGTTGTCAAACGTTTAAAGACTTTGTTCCCAGCTGAAGTTACCTAAGCAATATGCAGCTGATGAGGGGAGAGCTGGAAGCGAACTGCCTTAATTCAGGTAGAAATGTTGGAGGGTTTGAGCTGTTCTCGCCAGGCTCTCTGCAACCAGCACCTCTCCCCTGAGAAATTCAGTTCACAGCCTGTGGATCCAGTTGTTGCTAACGAAGCTCGTTGCTGCTCAGGAGTTTACATTTGGGGAGCAGGGAGAAAGGGAACACTCTGGGAAGAAAGAGGCTGAGACCAACATCCAGCTCTTGCATGGTAAGATCTAGGATGTCTGTTATTTAGTTTATGTGAGTGTCAGAGTTTGCATGTGAGGTGATAATTAAGTGGTAGGTGGTACCGGGGAAAATTATCAACACAGAGGCTGATGAAAGACACCAGAGACCTAAACACATCAGCAAAGTTAAATGGATTTGGCTGTGTAGAAGTAATACTAATTGCAGTCATTTTGGTGTGCCGTCTACCATGGATGCCTAACTGGTGCCATAATGCTTATGGGTATCATTATACATGCCTTCCGCTAACTTTGTTGTAAAGTATAATTTGATTAGAACTGGAGACTCAACATGTATTCAACCGAGCCTGTACAGTTGGTTACTCACACTGAACGGATACCCGCTACTCTTGAGACTTTAGTGCAAACGGGGCCTGGGTCATGGTGAGAAAAGCAACTGCGCGGGCAGCCTCTGAAATAGCTCCGACAACGCCCTATGTCCCGGGACTCGGGCCTTCTCGTCATCCCTTCCCCTCCGGCGTGGCCTGGACCTGACTCACTCCCAACACACAGAAAACAACGAAAGGGATGGATGTCACTTCTGAGATCAGAAAAACGCCTGTGACTTCTGTCCTCCTAGCCTTCTCTCATGCTCTCTGGCTCTCTGGCTTGCTTGCTCTAGGAAAAGCCAGCTGTCACGTTGTCAGCTGCCCTCTGGAGAGGCACACATGGCAAGGAACTGAGGCAGGCCTCTGGCCAACAGCCAGCAAGAACCTGAGACTTGCCAATAGCCGCACGCGCGTGGGTTCAGCTTCCCCGAGCTGAGCTTTGAGATGCAGGCAGCCCTGATGGACACCTGCAACGAGGTTGAGGTTGCAACCTCGTGAGGAGCTCCAAACTGCAGGGAAACTGCCCCACAGAAACTGCGAGATAATAATAATTATTATTATTAACTTAGCAATAATAAATGTTCGTTGTTTTACCCTGCTAAAAATTGGGGGTTATTTATTAGATAGCCACAGGTAACTACTACAGTCGCTTATTCAAGACAGGACTTACAGGGTTTCTTGGGTGGCTCAGTCGGAAAAGTATGCAACTCTTGATCTTGGGGTCATGAGTTCAAGCCTCACGCTGGACCTAGAACTTTAGGGGGAAAAAAGACTGTACTTATGTGGTAGGGAGGTATGTCATTGAGAGAGGTGGCTGATTGTATTGTATTCTATGATGCAGACACAGCAACAAATGAGGCATCTACACCATGTGGGGGGTGTGTGTGTGTAGTGGGTAGGGACGGGGCAAAAAGAAAGACATGGAAACTGGTGGTTTACTGCATCAGCATTGCCAAGTTCTTGTAGCTCTAGCAGTGCTCCCACCTGTCACTGAACAATCTTGAAGTCTTGGTGTTATAACTCAGACCTGCTGTTTCCTGTTTGCAAACTGAATCTCCAGTCACTGGCTGGGCCCCAAATTGCTATCTTTCTTCTCCCTTTGATTTGTGTTCTTGGGTCAGTCTGTGCTGACCAGGTCACAGGCTACTTCTTTCTGCAACTCCTTGGATATTAATTAACTCTTCGGGGAGGTGGGCTAGTTAGTCAAAGCTCTTGTCTCTTGACTTCAAACCTACCATTCTGGACTCCGCTTGGCGCTGTGGGCCTGGAGCCCCGCAAGCCGAATTCCTGCTTTGTCAGCAGCTCCTTGCCAGGTTCTGCCAATAGGGGGCGTTAGAGGGCGCTTGCCAGGCTGAAGGACTTGTTCTCTCAATGCTGCTTCCCCTCTACTTCCTGTTCCTACAAGCATCGCCCCAGCTGTAGCAGGTCCTGTGGCAGCAGCCGAATGTCTTCAAAACTGTACAGCCAACCTCACAGGGCCCTGTGAGACGCTAGCAGGCGCTGCGTCGCACTCACTTCTCGGAGGGTGGGGTCCCAACCCCCAGGACGTCCTCTGAGTTCCTAAGTTTTCATAATGTCAATCTCTTCCTCGAGTACCCCAGCCTGAGGAGCGGTGGCTGCTTCCCACAGTTGCCACCTCCACGATACGTTAGGGTTCTTGCTTTTCCAGTTACCTTATTCACAACCTTGTCTTGAAAGGGCGGGCCTATGCCGGCCGACTCCATCTTGTTCTGTGTTCTCCACCTTGAGTGACTATGTCCCCGACATGACCCCTTTTCCGGGAAAATCACAGACACCTCAGACCACGCCTCCTCCCCTTGAGTAACCTCCCGCTCACCCGTTCAAACTTCCTGATCAAAACACGCCCAGTAACAGGACTCCGACCCTTCCCCAGCCAATCGGCCGAGGCCACGACCCTTCCCCAGCCAATCGGCTGAGGCCACAGCCATTACCTCACCAACTGCCCCTAGACCCCTATAAAACCTTGTGCTTTTGAAACTCGCTCTCTCTCCCTGGTATCTCACCGCTGCGTCGGTGCAGGTAGGGGATTGAGCTCGAGCTAGCTCGAATAAAGGTTCTTTTGCTTTTGCATCGGACTCGGCTCCCTGGTGGTCTTTGGGGATCACGAATTCTGGGCATAACAGTCTATCGAATCCTCTCTTATAGAAACAAACCGATGCAATTTCTGTGTCCCAATTATACTCGGGCTGTTACAGGGGCTCCCCCGCCCCTACTCCTGGCCTCTGACCAGGCTCGGCCCCAGCTTCCCATCTTACCTCTTGAAAGAAAGCTGCCCACCCTGCAGGGGCACAACCCCACCAGGGACTCTTCTGGAAGTTGTGTGCCCTAGGCTCCTGCTGGCCTCACACTCGTTCCAGCCTGGCCTTTCGGAGAGAGCCAGGAAGTGGGGACCACAGACACCAGCCGACCTCAGAGCCAGACACAGTGACAGTCTCAGAGGAGGAGAGACGTTAGTATAAAGAAGCCAGAGTCCACCCAGCTCAGGGATTGTTGGTGCCATACAGATGATCCCTGACTTAGGATGGATCGACTTGGATTTTTCGACTTCACGGTGGTGCAAAACCACCATAGAAACAGCACTTCGAATTTTGGTCTTCTCTGGGCTAGTGCTATGGAGTCTCTGATCCTCTCTCATGAGTCTGGGCTCAGGCAGTCATGTGATCACAAGGGTAAACATTCGCTCTACTTCAACCATTCTGTTTTTCACTCTCTGTACAGTGTTCAATAAATTACATGGGTTACTCAACATTTTATTATCAAATGGGCTTTGTGTTAGATGATTTTGCCCGACTATAGGCTAATTAAGCATTCGGAGCATGTTCAAATTAGGCTAGGCTAAGCTATGAGGTTAGGTATATGAGATGCATTTTCTTTTTTTTTTAAGTTTTATTTACTTTGAGAGAGGGGGGTGGTGCACTCACATGCACACAAGTAGGGGAGGGGCAGAGAGAAGGAGAGACAGAATCCCAAGCAGGCTCCCACTGTCAGCGCAGAGCCGGATGTGGGGCTCCAACTCATCAACTGTGAGATCATGACCTGAGCCGAGATCAAGAGTCAGAGGCTTGCTTAACTGACTGAGCCACCCAGGCACCCCTACATTTTCAATTTACAGTATTTTCAACTTATGATGGGTTATGAGGACACAATCCCCTCACAAGCTGAGGGAGATCTGTATGTCCAAACACAGCTGGAGCCACAGGTGACAGCTGAGAACAGGTGGCTGGGAGGAGCAGCACTGGGCCACCAGGTCTGGGTACCGTGTGGGGTTATGGTCCACCTGCTGCTGGCTGGTTTCATCTGCTTATGCTACACCTCCACGGTTGGCTCTGTCATTTCTTTCAAAGGGTCCAATGTCACAAGTCTCCGACTGACAAATGGCCGCGAGGCCAAGGAAAGGACTGTATTTTTAAATATTTGTGTTTAAGTTAGGGGGCCCTTTGAAACACAATTGCTTAAAAAAGGAGGCCAGAGTATAAACTTAAATTTGCATGCGAAACTCAGTATAACAAGCAGAGTCTAACCAGAAAAACTGAATTCAGTTTGTATCTAAGCAGATCGGGGTGTAACGCAGTGAATTGGTTACACAGTCAGTGGAAAAATCTAAGTGTCCAAACAGCCACCCAGAGATTAGCACCACAGGAAGCCAGTAGGCTTCAAGGCAGGAAGGACGGAGGGAAAGAAGTGGTATTGGAGGCTGGGTTCTCCAAAAGCAGACTTAAGCATAGTTTGGGGTATAAGACACTTACTAAGGGTCAACCCCTGGGAAGTGGGAGAAGCAGCAGCAGGATGTCAGGGGAAGAAGGTGCAGTGGGGTGCAGCCTGAACTAAACCTCAGCCAAGTCTGGAGGGTTGCTCACCAGAGCATCCCGCATCAAGCCAACACGGTGAGGCATTTAATACCGCACTCCCTCGGTCACCAGATGTAGGTGGTTTGGAAAGGCACGACCTCCAGCAAGGCTGACCCTGCGGTAGCTGACAGCTGGAGGCTGGCTGCGTGCCCTGCCGTTGGGCAGCAAGTCCTTCCTTGAAGGAGATTTGAGCATTTTGTGTTTGCCACCGCACTTTCACTGGAGCCCAGGGGCTCAGGTTCCCTGGCGGAGGCAGGAAACACACTGGGCCTGAACAGGAGAAGTAGAGCTGGGAGACAAGGCTGCCAATGGAGAACCTGCCCAGGGCAGAAAGGGAGAAGAGAAACACCTGCCCTCCCCCTTCCTCTTCCTTATAATGTCTGATCCATAGCTCTTACTGGCCTGGCCAGAAACAGCTAACAGGGAGCTTGAGAAGCTCCACAGGACGCTTGAGAAATGCAGCCTGCTGGTGTCAACACCCTTGAGCAGAGCTGAGGAAGGGAAAGGACCCTGCAAGCAAACAGGCCCAGGAAATCAACTTTTCTTCTTTTTTTGGTTTATTTTTTTTATAGAGAGTGGGGGGGAGGGGGTTGGGGCAGAGAGGAGAGAGAATCTTTTTTTTTTAATTTTTTTAAATGTTTATTTTTGACAGAGAGAGAGAGAGAGAGAGAGAGAGAGACAGAGCATGAGCAGGGGAGAGGCAGAGAGAGAGGGAGACACAGAATCCAAAGCAGGCTCCAGGCTCCGAGCTGTCAGCACAGCGCCCAACGCAGGGCTTGAACTCACAGACCGCGAGATCATGACCTGAGCCAAAGTCAGATGCTCAGCCGACTGAGCCACCCAGGCGCCCCAACTTTTCTTCTTTCCAAAGCCCACCTGTCTCCCCTGTGATGAGCACTGTGCTGCCCCACCCAGCACGGCCTGCAGAAACCAAGGACTCACCCCCTCAGCTGCTGGGAGTGCTGCTGGGAGACAGTCCTTCGGTTGTGACCCTCTTTGGGGACGGTGATGGCTAAAAGCACCACTGTGCCCAAGGTTGTACCCCTTCCTGTGGCGGCCGATACCTAATGACTGAGGCGAGGCAAAAAGGTCCAGCCCAATTAGGAACCACTCTGAAGGGCCGTCTGGCTTCAGAACTCCCAAGAGTTGATGAACACCGTCTCTGAGAAAAGCATCGTAGCTCAGCTTTTCCCTCTGTCCAGTCTTGCTTTCTTTCCCCCCAGGCTCCTTCCTTTCTCCCTCATAAACCTCCTACATACTAATCATCTCAGAGGCTCCTTCCTGGGAACCCAAGCTGGGACATTCATGTTAGGTTCCATAATTGAGTTAACTTTGTTTTGATCCTTTCGGCCTTCGGGGTATCCTCCTGTCATACCAGGGAGTGAGGAATCCCCTACCTGGCCTCCATTCGGTGACTCATACATCCACTGCTAGAATGTTCTTCACAGACAATCAGCAGCCTCAGTCCTTCACCTCATTTAGGTCTCTGCCCAAATGTCATCCACCCATGAATCAAAGCCTTCTCTAGCACCAGACTCTTCCTTACCTTTCTTTACAGCACTTATCGTCAGCTGACCAATTATTTACAATTATTTCTTTATCATGTCTCCACTCAAGAACAGGGAGTTTGGATTTGTTCATAGCTGTTTGCCACACAGTGTGAGCTCAGTTAAATTGACTAATGAATTCATGCGTTCGTTTAGTGAGTGCCAAGCCCTGTGTCAGACACTGATGATGCGTTTGGAAATTTCTGGTCTAGTGGGGAAATTAGACAAGTAGAAAAATCATGGTAACACAACGTGGCAAGTCAGTAACCGAGGCATAGTTGTCAACCGATGAGATCAACTTAGGCAGCCAGGGCAGAGCTCCAGAGAGCAGGTGATAAGGGATTAGCTCCCCAAGGAAGGGCAGAGAAGACAGGTCCTGGAATGGGTGAGCTGTAGAGTGGTCCAGGCACACAGGTGGGTGACAGCAGAGGTCTCTAGGACATCAGGGTCAAAAGGGCAATGAGACAAGGAAGGCCAGGCATGCCCTAAGATCCAGCCAGCACTGCCTTTTCTGGAGTTCCTCATACGTTTGCTTGAATGTGCAAAAATTCACATACAAGGGTGATCACTGCCACACTGGTTACAATGGCAGAAAAAAAGGAGCAACATAAATGTTGATCAAGAGGGAAACGGCTAAATCAGTAAAGGAACCTATGCACTTTGGAGTACGGCAGCTATTATATCAGTCATGGGGCACCTGGGTGGCTCAGTCGGTTAAGCGGCCGACTTTGGCTCAGGTCATGATCTCACGGTTCGTGAGTTCGAGCCCCACGTGGGGCTCTGTGCTGACAGCTCAGAGCCTGGAGCCTGTTTCAGATTCTGTGTCTCCCTCTCTCTGACCCTCCCCCGTTCATGCTCTGTCTCTCTCTGTCTCAAAAATAAATAAACATTAAAAAAAAAAATTAAAGAGGGAAATGGCTAAATCAGTAAAGGAACCTATGCACTTTGGAGTACGGCAGCTATTATATCAGTCTTTATGCACCAACTTGCAAAGACTATATGTACACATTATAATAGTAAGTGGAAAGGGAGATCATGGAAGTATATCAACATATTCATACCCTTTTGTTCAAATACACACACATGGACGCATATGTGTGTTTACATAAACAGAGACTCCTCTGGAAGGAAACTTAGTTGACAGTGGAATAGTGGGACGGGAACAGACAAGGGGAGGCTTTTGTCTTGGGGGTATTATTTGAGTTTGTTAAAATTGTCATGGATTAACTTTCACATTAAATAAAAGGAAAGGAAGAGAGAGAAGCAAGTCCTACAAGCTTAAGGCCACCAGGCAGAAGAGACAAACTGAAGATCCACAATTACAAAGAGGATAACTGATCAAAGCAGGTCAGAGGTGGAATGCTTGGGTGGCTCAGTCGGTGAACATCCGGCTTCGGCTCAGGTCATGATCTCACAGTTCGTGAGTTCGAGCCCTGCGTTAGGCTCTTTGCTGACCGCTCGGAGCCTGGAGCCTGCTTCGGATTCTGTGTCTCCCTCTCTCTCTCTCTCTCAAAAATAAATAAACATTAAAAGCAGGTCAGAGGGGTTAAAGCAAATTAGAGATAGGAGTCAGGAAAGTGAGCTAATTCAAGAGCAGGGCAGGGCAGCGGGGAGGGACTGGGACCTAGGTGACCTAATTCCAGGAGCAGCACTGTTGACTCTCTGGCCTCCAGGCCACTTCCGGCCTCACGTGTGAGGCTGTCAGAGCCTCCCTCAGTTACACTGCACTTTGAAGGAGGAGTAGCAGAGTTCAGATGATGAGCCCTAGCCTTCGAGCTTTCTCTACCTCAGTACTCCGTTCCTACATCCCTGAGGACAGAGAAGGTGGAGCGCTTCTGCCTTCTCTTACCAGCTCCTTTCACCAAAGCAGGTCTTTTCTTCTTTGCTCCTTGTGAGACTTCTCAAAGCCTTTAGCAAGCTTTATTTTTTTATTTTTTTTATTTTTTGCATTATGAAGCTCTAACAGGGGATGCTGTATGCAGCATTTCCAAAAATGATCTGGCCACAGAGCACTCTTTCATTAGGTAATATATTTTAATTGTAATTAAGTTTTAATTACACAAGTACTCTGTGGGTGTTTTCTCCTTGTAAAGAACATCCAGTCTACCCTGCTGGAGGGAAAGGCCACATGGAAAAAGAGGCCCTGGAGGATGAGACACCACATGGTGAGAGAAATCAAGTAGAAAAGGTCCAAGGCATAGCAGCCTTGAGGGTGGGGCCATCTTGACCATCCAGCCCAGTCCCGCTGAATGCAGTTGCACGAGAGGGCCAGATGGTTCTGTGTGGAAGAACCCTGTGGGAAGTCTTGACCCAGAGAATCATGAGAAATAATTGATTTTTGTTTTAAGCCACTAAGCTTCAGTGTGGTTCCTTATGCAGCAATAGATAACAGATACATTCTCTCATCCCATCCCCAATGTCAATCTCCCCCTTCCCCAAGGAAACATTATCTTGAAATTTGTCTTTATCATTACTTGGTTTTAAAAAAAAATAGTTCTATCAAGTATTGTTTTGCAATATAATATATGATTTGTAGCTGTTTTTTAGCATTATAAATATAGATTCATGCTACATGTATTTTGGGGAGAATAGAATTGTGGAATACTCACCCAATGAAATACTGTCACACTAGTGAAAATGAATATTGCCACACACAATACCACGGGTGGATGAAAAGCTTAGAGTCATAGTGTTGTATTGAAAACAGCAAGTTGCAAAAGACTATAATACAGATCATTCATCTTTTCGTATCATTATTGGCCATTTCTTCTTCTTTGATTTTCTGGTTCATTTCTTTTATCCATTTTTCTTTTGGGTTGTTTGTCTTTTTCTTATTGATTTGTTGGAATTCTTTATTCATTTTTAGAAGTGTCCCACTGAAGGTAGAGTACGAGGAATTACTTGAATCTGGAGAAACATTTCCAAGAATAGAGTTTAAAATTACCAAATCATACCAACCAACAAAAAGCACCCTGGAAGGTATTGAAAAAAATTGGACAAAATTAATAACAAATTACCGGGCTCTTCAACTTCTGGGCTAAAAATTCCAAGGATCAAAGACCCAAAAGAGTTTTGGGCTCTATTGCCAGATAAGAGGCTATTTATATACATCCACACTGCACAGAGGTTCTATTTCATATTTTCTTCGCTACCAATAGGAAATGCATCATTTAACTTGAGATATGGCCCCCCTTTTAAACATTTCTTAGGATAGACCAATGAATTACTGTTCTCCCAGCAGCGAATTTATATTGCACTAAGAAAAAATAGACTCCTTTAACCCCTGAAGAGTCACATTTCTTTCATTTAGGTCACTTGATAGGGCCATTATAGACTCCGATAAGACATGTGGGACTCTGTTTAATATCAGGCAATTTTCTTGTGCCTCTTCATTTATTAAAAGAATGTATCCATTAGCAGTCATTAGTACATTCTGTCAAGATGGAGGCTAAATTATCCTCGATGGCTTAAGAGAAAATGCTTTTTGAAGAAAAATAATGGCATTAATTGCTCAGTGGAATAGATACGGCTTTCTTTGTCATAACCTCTCCCTCCTCCCCCCAGTGCAATTGGACACTGCTTACCTCTGTGAAAGATCCAGGCCATTTTCTCCTTACCCTATGAGTCAGCTCCTTGCTCCAGCCTGTGGCCTCTCCAGTGGCAGGCCACTATCCACAGGGAATACACAGAGCTCCTCGGCCCATCACAGTGAGGAAACTTGACCGATTCCTCTTGCTCCCTAATTCATCCAAGGGTGGAAGAGGAAGGAGACGTCTCACTTAGCAAACAATCTCATTTGAAGGGACTCAGTTTTAGCAACAGGAAGCAAACCACATTAGAGAAATAATTGCCCTCCTATAGCTCCAAACTGAAACCCATCTCCTTTTTGACATTTCATTTGGAACATATGCTTTCTGGAATGTGTGGTTGGAGGAAGGAGGTTGTAGGAGTGTATGTTTGTGTGTGGTATGTTTTCATAATTAAAAACAAATTTCCTATGTACCTTTTTTATTAAAAATCTTAAGGTTTGATTAGTGAAAAGCTCCCATCTCCTAATATGGGTATATCTCCAGGTTCTGTCTTTCTCTACTCCCTCCCTCTCAGATTATGTCAGTTCTCACAGGCATTAGTAATTACATCTGTTTTAGTTAAGATATGTTCAGGGGAAAGTAATAAAATACCAACTAACAGTAACATAAGTAACAAAGACATTTAATAAACTTGTGTGTAACAAGAAGTCTGGAGGTAGGCAATTCCAGACTTGGTTCAGCAGATCAACAAGGACACCAGTGACTGACCAAAGGTTCTTACTCTCTTTCCGCTTTGTCACCATCACTGTGACATATGTGTCAGCCATATCTCTCAACACGTCAAGCCACATCTCTCCAACAATCCCATTCTCTCCTGACAGGGTCGCAAGCAGGAAGGAAAGAAATGAAAGCCAAACGGCCTTCTCCTCATGGAGGTCTGTTTTATCAGGAAGAAAATCCTTCCAGAAGTCCCTTGGCCATTGGCCAGAATTGGATCACATGTTCACCCCTTGACCAACCAAAGGGAAATAAGTTATCATGTTTGGACCTTGGCCAGTCATGATTTATCCTCCCTGTCTGAGCCATTGCAACCCAAACACAGGTGGGATTCTACTCAGAAGAAAAGAGGAATTGAGGAGGCAACAGCTCCCAGATCTTATTTCCAGCCCTGACCAGCTCTAGTTACATCTTTCCAACTGCCTAATGGGCAGCACTACCTCTTGTCCTACTACCATCCCAAACTCAGTCATTTGGGGAACAGATTCCTTTTTCTTATCTCCTAATACTGCCTCTCTTTTCTGCGTTTCCTGACATTTCCAGTGGTAATTTCATCCACCCATTATGGAGGCTTTGAAACTTAGGATTACTTTTGATGTCCTCTCTGTCTGGACTTCCTTACCCAGTTGGTCCCCAAGAGAAGTCAATTCTCTGTCTTCCTAACATCTTCTACTCTGGTTCATCGTTCCCACTCTTTTTGCCACTCCCGCCGTCATGCTGTTCCAGTGGCACATGGGCCCCTTCATGTCATCTGAAATAGGCCCCAGCCTCAGAGTCACGCACTCTGCAACCACACTCACCTTCTTAAAGCCTGCAGTCCTCATTCCTCCCACATCTAGAAACATACACCCATGGGAAAAAACTTTTTAGTTTGGGTTTTAAGATATTCCACATTACATTTGAAAACGCTTCCCCATTATTCTCTGCTCCAGTCATACTGGTCAGTTCACTGTTCCCTGAAATATGCTTCATGCACCCATTTGTCCACACCATTCCCTTTAAAAAGAAACTTCAGGGTTAAATAACTAGACAAGTGTAACTAGACAAGTGTAACTCTGCAATGGCCATATTACTGGTGCTTTACAATGTGCCAAAATAATAGTTGCAAGGTAAATAATGACATAATATCCATAGTCAAATATTGGGGAAAGTTTTAAAAATATTTCATCCTAGTGTTGAGCTTCAGAGAGTTCAGAGCCCTTTTAAAAGATAAAGGTAGTAGCACTCTAGACCAGGACTGTAATAGATTCTTCAAAAGAGTAGCAATAGGATAGGGGCACCTGGGAGGGCGGGGGGGGGGGGGTGGTGTTCAGTCGATTAAGCATGACTCTTGGTGTCAGTTCAGGTCATGATCTCACAGTTAGTGGGATTGAGCCCCAAGTCGGGGCACTGTTAGTGCAAACCCTGCTTGGGATTCTCTCTCTCTCTCCACCTCCCACCCCTCAAGATAAATAAACTTAAAAAAAAAAAGAGTAGAAGTAAATCTATACAGTATGATGTCATCTCTTGGTGGAAGGACCATTTATTCGTTCATTCATTGGTAATCAGGAGATTGCAATTTCATTGCCTGACAACTGCCAGGCAGAATTCTTGGCAGGAGAACTCTCTATATTTAGGAAAATATCTTGACAAATTGCTTGGGGGTAGAAAGTGAGGTTCAGACAGAATCTGACTACACTATTTTTATCAGGGTGCCATGCTCGTGTCTAGGTAAGTGAAGGACTTATCTTCTTAAGCATTTTTTCAGAAAGAAAAAACAAATCACTCGAAGAAAAACGGCAAGGTTATCAAGGCAGAACCTTGGGTCGAAAACCAGGATATACTCCGAACTGTTTTCTGTTCAAATATTTTATGAACAAAAAAGTAGGAGGCTTTGGGCTTGGCTGTTAAGATCAGGTGAAGGTAGGGTCTGGTATCAAGTTGCCCATAGGGCTTCTCTGAAGGAATTTGTCAAAGTACAGCTTTTTGTTAATATCTAGGGTTTATAAGCCTAGCAGGAACTCTGGCTCTGTCCCTTCAAAGCTTTGTCGAAACTCTATGAACTCATTTCTTCATTTGGAAGATAGAAGTGGGGGTGGGGGTAGGGGGGACACTATACTCCACCCAGGCCTGCTTTGTATTGTGTTTCCTATATGCATCCACACATTTATGTTAAACTGACTTCTCATTTTTTGATTCACATTTCTTTGGTAAAATTGTCTATATCAGTAGTGATGCCTTTGGCTAAAAGTAACAGAAACTCCATTTCAACTGGTTCATACCTTAAAGGGGATTTACTGACTCATGCAACTAAAAGAGTCCAGATGTACAATAGCCATCAAGTGTGGTTCCATCAGCCTCCAAACTGCCTCTCTATCATCTGTTTGGTCCCTCCCTCTTTTGTAGGTTCGCAGCATAGTCAGGCTGACGGCAAGGTGACCGTAGCATCTCCTGGCTTTGCAATCTGGCCATAACAATGTCCAAAGAAGAGGGACCACTCCGCTCAGTAACACGGCTGTTAAGAGTGAGACCTCTTAAACACTCTTTACCCTAGACAATAGATGTCACATGTGCACTGTAAAAAACTTGAAAAATAGAGACAAACAGATTGAAAATCATAACTCAGTCACTCAGAAAACCACTCCTTTAGCATTTTTCTTCTAACGAGTTTTTGCAATTGTTAAGATTCTAGAGTTTTAGCAATTTTGAATCCTTTTTATTTAATATTATGTCACAATCATTTTCCACATCATTATAAATCTCTTGAAAATAGTACTTTTAATGACGACACAGTGCTCAATTAATTTATGTTCTAAAATGGAAAAAAAAAAAAAAAAGTGAGACCTCTTACCCTGAAACTCCTGCCAAACCTTCCATTGCATCATCTCATTGGCGAGAATTTGGTCAGATGCCCACCCCTGAACCAATCCCTTTGGCCTGAGGAATGTCACACACTAACTAAGGTCTGGATTCCTAGACTTTTTCTGCAGCAAGGAGGGAAGATTATTCAGACCAATCAAGCCCACACTGCAACTGGAGGTGGAGTCAACTTCCCTAAACCTCAGGGCTGCATGGACCCAAAAAGACTCCCTGAACAAATCAGGGGGCCGCCAGAAACAGGCAAAAGGAAATGGATGCTGGGTAAGCATCTTCAAAGTTCCTTCTGTACAAAATTATAGAATACCTATCTCATCTCATACCACTAAACAGGATACAGGCATGTCTGATAACCAGAGGCTGCAATGTTCACAGAGTTCAAGTCTGCCAGATCTTTATCTAACAAGGAAATGGGAAGCATGTAAACAGTGACCGCTCTGTGGGTAACCATCCACCAGCATACGTGAAGCCAATTGTTTCCACTCCATATGGGATACTAATCAGCTTAATTATGTGGGGGAAAAAAAAAAAAAAACAACTCAAGAACCAAAACTGCTCCAACGTTTCACCAGAGTTGGGGGGAAAAAAAGGTGAAAAATATGCTTTCTTCAAACAGAACAGGAAAATGTTTGAAAGGAACAATCAAAAGTGAAATATTCTTTAATCGCTGGGGTTTTTTTCACCAGAGGAACATAAAAGATGTTGGAAAATATACTCTGTTCAGATAGAAAAATAGAGTGTTGGAAAAGATCAATCAGAGACTGAGCAGTTTTTAATTGTCAGTGATTAATATCCATTTTTATTCTGCTACCAAATTTACACTCAGCATTTACATAATATTTGCAAAATACTATGTTTATCGGTTTTGTGGGTGTGGCGAGAAGTCTGTCAATCCAACCCTGCTTTTGATCTCAAATTGACTTAGAAGAACAGTCGATCCATTCTTCCAACAAAACATCTATTGAGGGCCTCTGACGTACCAGGCTGCCCCGTGCCTGCCGTATAGTCACGTGGTCAGCCAGCTGCCTTCCTTACCTTTCACAGAAAGAAGGTGCCTTGGAGGCCATCATCCAAGGCCCTTCTTTTGAGCACCCTGATCCTTCCTCTGATGCCAGCTCAGATGGGTCACCGACTTATTAAGCTCCCACTACCAAGAAAGAACAATACAAAATGCGTTGTGCGAAGATAAAGAGAAATCATTAACATACCTCATATTCCTGGGACCTTCGCAACCTTTCTGGAGATATAGCACCACCAGGAAAGAAAGAAGAGCCCATCTTCTTTCAAAGAGTTGGTGAACTGACACCGGAAGGGTAGGTAGTGCAGGAGTAAACTATGTCCAGGTTAATATTATATGTGTGCAGGGTGGGAAGGGAGACTGGCATGAATGGAGAACAGTGGGGATGAACCACTAAAGGCTAAACTGAGGAAGGCTTGGAAGTCAGAGATAGATTTAGACCCCATGGACTAAGGAAAAGGGAAATGGTTTACATCTCAAAAGCAAGGCTGTGATCCAGTGCTTCCTCCCCCCACCCCCCCTAAAATCCTGCCTGTTGAAGCAGCCAATGTGGTACAGTAGAAAGAGTAAAGCCTTTGGTGTCCAGCTAACCTAGGGTTGAATCCTGGGTCAACCACTTGCCAGCCACGTGACCTTGGGAAAACTACTTATCCTCCCTGAGCCTCGGTTTTCTCATGTAAATAAAGAAATGAAGCCCATGTTCTAAAGTTGTGCTGTCTAGTGAGGTAGACATAAGCCCTGTGTAGCTATTGCACTTGAAATGCAGCTTGTCCAAATTCAGATGTGCTCTTAGTATGAAATGTACACCAGATTTGGAAAATTGAGTATGAAAAAGTAAAAAGAAAAATATCTCGTAATTCTTTATATTGATTATATGCTGAAATGATAATGTCGGATATATTGGGTTAAATAAAATACATTATGGAAATTCATTTTATCTGTTTCTTTTTGCTTTTTGTAATGTAGCTATTGGAAACTTTAAAATTACATAGCTATAATGTTAGGCAAGGCAAGAAACAGTTCTTTTTTTCTGGTAGGAACTGGAAGTAGAATTTTGTTCCTTAATGTCTTTAAAATCAGTGAGCACAGTAATTTGTAAACATGGCTACAATTTCTATCAATGCCAGTTGGCCGTGTCCTCCTACTCAGACTCTGAGCTGAACTTGCTACTTGCTTTGCTGATGGGACTTGAGCAAACAGGGTGCGAGCAGAGGCTGTCAAAGTGCTTGTGCATCAGGGCTAACTCTCCTGTGTTCTTGGGAACCTCACAGCTAAATGAATAAACCCAAGCTAGCCTGCTGAATGACAAAAGATACATGGTCAAGTTTCCCCAATGCCCCAGCTGTCATGGAGCCAACCACCAGACATGTAAGTAAGGTCATGCTAGGTCATCCAGCCCCAACTGAGCTGATCTAGCTGACCCACAGAATCATGAGAAATCATAAATGTTTATTGTTTTAACATAAGTTTTGGGGCATCTTGTGCAGCAAAGGGTAGCTGGTAGAGTGTGGATGGGTCCATGACAGCCATGATATTGGTAGAATCTTCACCAGAGTCTGGGGAAGAATGGAGACTGAAAAATTCCAGTTAATCTGGTCTCTGAGGGGAGAACTTTCAACTGCGTTCATACACACATATACACTGACACACACACACACACACACACACACAACTGAGAGGAGAATTAGAAATGTGGGTGTAAACAGATTAAAGATCTCACACAGGATTTTCCAACCTTTTGGGGCATAAAGATTTCTTTTTCTGAGGGCAAAACACTTGGACAGTTGTTTATTAATATCTATCTATTGACAGAGAACATATATAATGCCCAGAGAGCCCCTGCTGGTATTTACATGCATTTATGAAATTGAGATAAAAGAAATCTTTCTAGATGGATCAATTAAAATATGGTGCCACCTGGGGATGACTCAGCCCCAAAGTAGGACAAATGGCTCATGGAAAGGAATTGGGGTTTGTTTTCAACCCTTGTATGAGCCCCCTCATACAAGGCACTTGGGGCCAGGGGACAACCCATTTAACCATAGGGAAGCCCTGATGACCCAAAGACTCTATGGATTCAGTAAAGCCTTGAAATAAAACTGTGTTTGGCTCATAGGAACAGAATCTGGATGAATTTGAAAAATAGTCATTATTTTACAGAAAAGACAAAAAAAAAGCTTTGAGGTTTGAAATGGATTCAGACTCCTTGCCATAAACTTATACTTCCCCAAGGCTCTATAGTCCAGAGCTGGGTTCAGACAACTCAAGATTGTGTCTAATGGTCACAGTGGGGCAAGAGTGAGGGTGACATTGTCCATCTCTGGCCCGAACTCAGTTCACAGCTGCAGATCAAGTGTGAGTATTGGCAAAGGAAATACAGTGACAACTTACCACTTTGCCCCACATTGAAATCACGGGATATGATGCTAAATTAATCCTTTTACGTTTTGTTCACACGTATTTTTCTGTGAAAAAAAGATGCCTACAAGTGAATAATCTTAACATAAAATTCTGAGTTATTAATAGCACTCAGTTTGAGCCATGAGTTAATTTAGCCACTCAAGTGTCTCAGCGTAACCGAAATGTGCCATCTTAAAAACTGCTCCGGTGCATCAGGTTCCCCCAAAAGGGCACAGATTCCAAAGATGGGCATTGGAACATTATTCTATCGCTCCTCACATCCAACCAAACACTAAATTCAATACAGAAATATGCCTTCGTATCCGTTGACTGTTCTCTTGAGACTGTGTGATCCTCTGCAACGATGTCTTGTGTTTGCATGAGGCATTCGCTTTTTTAGAGCCCATTCATGAAACCACAGAACATAAACCACAGAACTATTTTAGACAGTTAAAATAAGTTTTTCTTTTCACAGTGATCTTATGGGATGACAGGGGCAAGCATTGCACTTTTGCCTGCTTCAGAGATGGGGGGAAATTGCAGGACAGAGACGGTATTCCCAAAAGTATTAGCAGAACTAGTCAGTGCCCAGCTCTCCCCACTAACATGTAGCTGCTTTCTAAGGGGCAATAGGACATCCCAAGGACCATACTTTTCAACTCATTAGTTAACCCAAGCCAGTGGCATGCTGGCAAATGTATAACAACTGAATCTCCAAGTGACAAAGCCGTGATTTGCACAACTTGCCAATTTCCATGGTATAAAGACGCCTATTGCAGCTGATACCCAGCTACCGCGTGATATCACCGAGTGCAGCTGGGGAGAGGTGCTCAGCAATACTCCATTATTTAATATTTCTGTACAATAGACTTCAGCAACCTCAAGAATGTGATAGTAGTAAAATGTAGTCAAATAATTAGTACATGATGAATTTTGAATATTTGTTACCTCCATTTTTAAATAGAATTTATTTAATTGTAAGTTCTTATAAGTTAATTTTTAATGATGGCCGTATCACCCAATTCCTGAAAATTTAACAATTGTCTCTCACTCGTCAGGAGGAGCTAACTTCGCATGCTCCCCGCCCCCCCCCCCCCCCAAGCCTTCCTTTCAAGTTATTTCAGTTTTAAAATAAAATACATATTACCCCTAGGGGGCACAGCCAGGGATACACTTAACTCAGTCCTCCCCAACTAACACACATATTTTGACACTTTTTAGGTTGCACAAGCGAACGCATAGCAATTTGTAGATGGCCTGGGCTAAAAGTCAAAGACAAGTGCTAGAAGCAGAGGTCTGAGGACTGTTGATAGGATTAAGGAATATGCACTGAGGAATGTTCATACAACCTTCCTGAAGACCAGAACAAAGAAAATCTGCCCTCCTGTTGCAGAAGAAGAGAGTACCTTTGGTCTGAATTATTCCGCTTTGGCTACTGACTGAACTAAACCAGATTATTACACAAGTTTCCATTTTCTTCTAGCTTGGCCTAAGGTTTATGTTTGGGACATAAAATATTAGCACTGGGAAAGATAGTAGTCAAGCCCGCCTCATCAGTTTACAGATGAGAAACCCAGAGGATGAGGGAATAGAGTAAGGCAAATAAGGTACTGGGGGTGCAAAATTTAAAGAGGCATGTATTCTCAGGGTCAAGTGCAGTAAGGATCCAGTGTCTCCTTAAATTTTGCACTCGAGGCACCTCACTCGCTTCGCCTTCTCCTGGTCCTGAAACAAATGCCCAAAGAGGTCCAGTTTTCTCTGCTAGCTGGAACTAATACAGGTCCTTTAACCTCTGCTCTGGAATCTTCCCCTCCAGTAGGCTACCCCCAGCTCTGGCCAACCTTTGGAGGGAATACCTTCAAAACCACGCAGGAAGTTTTGTGCCCAGCTAGAGTAGCAGTTCTGGCTCTCAATCGAGGTGGCATAATAGAATATCCCCAGGGAGCCTTAACTGTTTCTGATTCCCGGGTGCCACTCAGATTTTAATTTCAGACTTGTTCTGAGATGGGCCCTGCATCATATTTATTTGTTTTTTTTTAATATTTTTTAACATTTATTCATTTTTGAGAGAGAGAGACAGAGACAGACAGACAGACAGAGCATTAGTGGGGGAGGAGCAGAGAGAGAGGGAGACACAGAATCCAAAGCAGGCTCCAGGTTCCGAGCTGTCAGCACAGAGCCCGACGTAGGGCTTGAACTCACAAACCATGAGATCATGACCTGAGCTGAAGTCAGATGATTAATCGACTGAGCCACCCAGGTGCCCCTGTTTATTTGTTTTTAAAGCTCCTCTGTGATTATTATATGCAGCCAAGGTTGAGAACCATTGCATAATAAAAACAATAATAATAATAACTGTCCAAATAAAAACCCAGATTAGTTAAGAAAGGGCAGGTTTTGTTTAAGCCGTGGTGTGGAACATCATTGTTTGTGTCCTTTCCCATTGTTATTGTTAATTCAGTACATTATCTGCATCCATAAAGAACTACCTTATTTAAGAAAAAATGAAAATCAAACAAGCATGTAGCACCTTGGCCTGCATTAAGACTGCACTGATTCTGTCCCACAGTGCAAGACCTCACCCACCACAAGGCAATCATAGTATTCCAACGGGTGGACTTTTGCACTCTCAGTGGGAAAAATGCAAAGCAATATATATACAAGGGTGGGGCACCTGGGTGGCTCAGTTGGTTAAGCGTCTGACTTCCACTCAGGTCATGATCTCACTACTCGTGAGTTCAAGCCCCACATCGCGCTCTGTGCTAACAGCTTGGAGCCTGGAGCCTGCTTCAGATTCTGTGTCTCCTTCTCTCTCTGCCCCTTCCTGCTCACGCTCTGTCTCTCTCTGTCTCTCAAAAATAAATAAATGTAAAAAAAAATTTTTTTAATAAATGAACATTTAAAAAATTAAAAAATATATATAAACAAGGGAAAATAGAACCATTTGACCAAACAATGACTTTGCTAATTTACAAATCACTCCTCTTATTGATTGAGACACAGAGGATCCTCCAAAAGGAAGAGAGATTTTACCATTTTCATCAGTGTTTGTCAGAGATTTGAGAGCAAGAATTCTGCATTTATTCAAAAATATTCTAGACTATAGGCTTTTTAGTAACACGGGTATACCCAGAAATCCCTATTTCACTCAAGAAAAAGTAAACTCTATGAATCAATTTGTGGTGGTGGTTCCCTGATTGCATACATTAGTCAAAACTCATAGAACTGTACACACTAAAAGTGGTCAATCTCACTGTAAGTAAATAGCATCTCAATTTTTAAAAATTAAACATAGGGAGGGGCGCCTGGGTGGGTCAGTCAACTCTTGACTTAGGCTCAGCCCCACGTGGTTCATGAAATCCAGCCCCACATCAGGC
This sequence comes from Panthera onca, assembly GCF_046562875.1. NCBI lineage: Eukaryota > Metazoa > Chordata > Mammalia > Carnivora > Felidae > Panthera > Panthera onca. The sequence continues at coordinate 133,269,123 of NC_138347.1, read as the reverse complement.
TCTATGCTGACAGTGCGAAGCTTGTTTGGGATTCTCTCTCTCCTTCTCTCTCTGCCCCTCCTGTGTGTTCAATCTCTCTCTCTCTCTCTCAAAATGGATGAATAAACTTAAAAAATAAAATAAAATTGCTCTTCTGAAGGCATTGTTTGTACTGCAGGCCAGCATCTCTGAGACTAAAGACCTACTCAGTTGCCTGTGTAATCCTGGGTATCCCGTTTAAGCACAAGTTATTCATCTTTGAGAACTAACAAAATCAGGTATTAGAAATCATGGTATCACTGAGTAGAATAAATTGTCTGTGAATTTAAATGCAACAATAGCAGAAAGTTTGCCATATGTCAGGCACTGTAATGAAATGATCAAACTTTTCTTTTCAACAGGACCACTCTGGCTTCTATGTTGAGAAGTGATAGAGGTGAAGGGAGGAAGGGGTGTGAACAAAGTGGAAGCAGGGAGGCCCATTAGAAGGGTATTGAAACATTCAGGTGAGAGATAGTGATGGTTTGGTCCGCAGTGAAGGTCGTGAAAGTGGTGGGACAAGGTTGCCGTTTGGATATTTTGAAGACAGAATCTATCATCTTTGCCAATAGATTGGATTTGAGGTGTTAGAGAAGAAGAGGAGGCAAGAATGTCCTATAGATTTGAGCTCCTGAATAGCTAGAAGGATGGAGTTGCCATTTCCTGGGATGGGAAGATAAAAGAGAAGGAAATTGCAAAGGACAGAAGGTCAGGTGTTCGGCATGTTAAGAGTGAGATATCTACTAGCTGTCCAGTAGGGTTGTCAAATGGGCAAGTGGAGAAATGAGTCTGGAGTTCAGAGGAAGGGTCAGCACTGCAGGTGGGTAAGCTACAGCCATGACGCTGGAAAACTTACCATTGGATGAGGGAGGTAAGAAAGAGAAGAGGTCCAAGGACTGGGATCTGGGACACTGCAACATCAGAAGGTTGTGGAGGTAAAGAGCAGCCAGCAAGGGACCGAGCAGGAGCAGCTAACAAGGTAAGAAGAGGGTGATATCCTGGAAGATGAGGGAAGACAGTGTATCTGTAGGGGGAAAGATCTACTGCATCAAAAAGATCTTGGAGGTTAAACTTTTAGTGAGGCAACCTGAAGGCTGAGTGGCCGGTAGCCCTCCCTGGATCTCAGTCCAAGAGGCCACCCTTCCTTCCTCACTGTCAGCTTGCCCATTTCTATCTCTGTCACGTGTGTTATTACTCTCTCCTGTAGTCAGCTCCATTCTCTATCTTGAGCTCTCCTCTTGGTCATTTCACTATTTCCGGTGCCCTGTGTATGCTCAATAAATGGTTATTGACTAAACAAAAGATGAATGAGTGAGAAAATGGTTAGGGATGGGGACGGGACTGGAGAGAGGTTTATATGCCTCCCATCCCCAACATCTAAGGAAAATGAGTTGTCTTCAAGTGCCACAAGAGTCAGGGTTCAGTTGGAGCCTCTTCTCTTGGCTCACATGCACTGTTATATTTTCTGGAATTCTGATAGCTGGCTATTAAAAACAGCCATAATTAAAAACTACATTATGCAAACTTATACCCAAATAAATACATTAAATGCAAAGGTAATAAAATCTCCACTTCCCAATTATTTCACTACATTTTACTATTCTCTGTGCTCTTGAGTTTACCACTTCTATTGTATCTGAATGGTGGAAACACTATAAAATGCGGTGCTATTGGATTCTTCTTCCCAACATCGCATTCGGTGGTATCATGTTGGTAGCTTGAAACAGAAACAGACTACGGTGAGAGTGTTTCCACCACAGACACAAGCACTTTCTACAAATCAGGGACCCCTCCCCCCAGTCTGTTGTTAAACCTTTGCCATCTTACCATTGGCAATGTTCTTTTATTATTATTTTTTTATTTGAGAGAGAGAGAGAGAATCTTTAAAAAAAAATTTTTTTTTTAAATGTTCATTCATCTTTGAGAGAGAGAGAGACAGAGCATGAGCAGGGGAGGGGCGGAGAGAGAGGGAGACACAGAATCCAAAACAGGCTCCATGCTCCGAGCTGACAGCACAGAGTCCAACACAGGGCTCGAACCCGGGAACGGCATGACTGGAGCAGAAGTTGAACACTCAAACGACTGAGTCACCCAGGTAAATATATATATTTTTAGATGTTTATTTATTTATTTTGGGAGGGGAGGGGCAGAGAGGAAAAGAGAGAAAGAATCCCAAGCAGGCCCCATGCCCAGCACAGAGCCCGATTTGTGGCTTGATCTCACGACTCTGAGATCATGACCTGAGCAGAAATCAAGAGTTGGATGCTTAACCAACTGAGCCATCCAGGCGCCCCAGCCCCTGGTTATTCTATATTTCCTATAACAACCTCCAGTAGGCGACCTTTCTTCAACGGGGGAAAAAAAGATCACTGAATTCTCTGAGAAAGCAACATTTTCTTCTTTTAATTTCTATCTTTTACTTGTGTGGATTGCAGGTGGACAAAACAACCAGTGGATTCACTGAATTCTTTTTCTCCCACCAGTGGTTTGATGGTTTGCAGACAGCTAGTGTTTAGCGCCATCAATCAAAGACGTTTGAACATCACCACTGATGACTTCTCTCCCAACCACCACCCTGCAGCCTCTTCTGCTGGATTCTCATGAGAGAAAGTTTAGATTTATAAAAATCACTCATTATTATTTAACTGGGTCGGCAGCTGAGCTGGTTATGAAACATGTGTCTGGATCGGAAATGTGGGTATAAACTGCCAGACTTTAGGGAATTAAAAAAAAAACATATATGGTGAATGTGGAGGAGAGTAAGATTATTCCCTTTGAATGCTAAGATTCCAGCCTGATTCCTCTCCAGGTCTCTCTCCAGCTCCCGGATGATGCAATTCATCTCCCCACTGGAGTGCATTATGCTCTCTTTAAAGACCCAGAGCTAATGGAATGCTGAGAAAATCAATCCTTTCTTATTATGCAGGCCTGCTGTTTGGTAAATGGAAAGCAAATCCTTTCTTCTTCTAAGTAGGAAAAAAAAAAAACAAACAAACTTGAGAGACACCTTGATTATATCCTCTGCATGTCCTGAATGAGAGTCTACACACAATATCTGTGCTTAACATACATCGAATTCAAGAAGGCCAGGTGCATATCCACTCACAATTCAATGGAGAGACGGCACACACACACCCTCTCTATCTCTCTTTCTTTCTCTCTCTCCTCTGAAGAGGGCATATATCATAATGCAATACTTAGGAGGAGATGTATTAAATTGACATCTCACATCCATAGTAATTTTTTTTACCATTTATTAAGCATTTACCATGTGCCAATTATCATGCTTTAAGCATACTTTTTTTTTAAATTTATTTATTTTGAGAAAGAGAGAACAAGTGGGGGAGGGACAGAGAGAGGATCACAAGCAGGTTCCATGCTGTCAGCAAGGAGCCCAATGCGGGGCTTGGGCCCATGAGCCGTGAGGTCATGACCTGAGCTGAAATCAAACGTCATAGCCAACAGGTACCCCTAAACATTTCTTTTAAACAACAACCTCAGTAAGTATATTCTATTCTTATCCCCATTTTACATTGAGCAAACTAGGTGAGATAAGTGGACTGAGGACACTGTTGGGAACACACTCTGGATTTAAGCCCAGTTCTGTCTGACTCTAAAACCAGGGCTACGAAACTTAGTTCCATGCTGATGATCATGCCTCACTTAGAACTAACAAAGTGAAAAGCTATGGGCAGTGTCAGATTTGATATAAGGATTCTGCTAAGAGTGAGAATACATTGCCTTGCAAAAAGATGAGCTCCCTGATACTGGAGGTATTCAAGAAAAAGTTGAAAGAACACTTCCTAGTGGAGGCTTCACCATTTGGTAGGCTTCTTGTTCTAAGAAGAATGGTTGGTCAAATCTATTTCCCTAAGTGGATTTTTCACCAGAGAAACAGAGAACATATTTTTGGTAAGAAAGTTGACTGTTCTAGGGGCACCTGGGTGGTGGCTCAGTCAGTCAAGCGCCGACCTCGGCTCAGGTCGTGATCTTGCGGTTCATGAGTTCGAGCCCCACGTCGGGCTCTGTGCTGACAGCTCAGAGCCTGGAGCCTGCTTCGGATTCTGTGTCTCCCTCTCTCTCTGCCCTTCCCACACTCGCACTCTGTCTCTCAAAAATAAATAAACATTAAAAAAAAAAAAAAGAAAGAAAAAAAGTTGACTGTTCTACAAAACCAGACTAGAAATGATGGACAAAATGCAATGATTGGGCCATCGTGAGGAAGGACTTCTTTTTAGTCCATGCAGTGAACAAGGCTTCGCTGAGAATGATGACCTTCTCTCCATGAGGTTGTTTATGGAAAAGCTGGTGACCACACATAGAGTTTCTTTTGCCTCTACCCTTGTCTAGGGGACTTTATTTTCTCTCACTTGTAGTTTTGCCCCATTTTCCTAACTGATCCGTCCTCCAATCTCTCCACAACCTAGCCCATCCTCACACTGATCTGAGTTATCACCACCACCACCCAAGGCAGTCTTACTTTTCGCTCTCTTGCTTAAAGACTTGTTAGCTCACATTGGCAGACTGAGTTCCCAGGGAAGCAGGACGAGACAGAGACCAGCAGGTCCGATGTTTACTCAGCAGAGCTCTTGACATGAACACCTGTGGCCAGGAGGAAAGGAGGCAGGACTGGGCACATGGAGAAGTCATCACAGCAGAGCTGCAACTAATCCCAAGGGGGACTTTCGATACTGGGACGGCCCTTCAGAGTTCTCCTGAAGTGGGGTAAGATGGGCAGCCTCTTTCTACTCCTATGTAGACCAGTCATCAGATGTAGGCTGCTCCAGGAAGCTGCGCGAGTTCAGGCAAGGCGGCTGCCTTCAGGAAAGAGTGCAAGAGAACTGAGACACAGGGCCATCTGCTAGCAGCACTCCATGAAGCTTAAGCCCACCGCTCCTGAAAGGGGATCTGGGCAACACAGCACAGTATATGCCAGTGGAACACACTCAACTCTTTGACCTGACCTGCCAGGCCCTTTGCAATCTAGCCCCCGCTACCTGCCCAGCCCCATCTTTCTCCATTCCCTATTGCTGAACACAGATCCATTCGGCTTCTCAGGGGATTCTTCAATGTGCTGCCACTTTCATGATTTGTACATACGACTCGCTCTTTCTAGGATGCCCTTACCTGCTGTATTAGCTTCCTATGGCTGCTGTAACAAATTACCACAAACCATGTGCCTTAAAACAACACACATTTATTTCCTCACAGTCCTGGAGGTCCAAAGTCCAAACTTCAGTTCACCCAAGTCGAAATGCAGGTGTCAGCAGAGCCATGCTCCCTGAAAGCTCTGGGGAAGAATCCAACTGTCTTTTCCAGCCTCTAGAACTACATTCTTCGCATTCCTTGGCTCCAAGTTCCTTCCTTCGTCTTCAAAGCCAGCAGCAAAGTACGTATCTTGCTTCATTGTCACCTTCACTTCTGCTGCTGTTACACCTACCTTTGTCGCCCTCTTATAAGGGTATTTGTGATTGCATTTGGGGGTCCACCGGGATAATATCGGACAATCTCTCCCACCTCGAGATACTTAATCACACCTGCAGGTCTCTTCTGTCATATAAAGGTAATGTTCGCAGACTCCAGAAAAAAGGACCTGGTTATCTTTGGGGGCCATTATTCCGCCTACCACACCTGCCTCGACCCACCTCCCTCTCTTTCAAGTCCCAGATCAAGTGTCACCTCTTCTGTGAAACTTACACTGACATTCTCAGGTAGCTTGAATTGGCACCGCATTGTCATCCCTCAGCACTCAGCCTATGTCTTTATTCAATCAGTTACGCTCTCATGCGTACTTCAGTCATGAAACGATGAATTCATTCATTCGTTGAGCACTTCCTATGTGCCAGGCACCGTTATGAATTCTTGGGATTTGAACAGTGAACAAATGGGACAAAAGGCCCTGCCACTGTCTAGCTTCTATTCCAATGAAGGTGGACAGACAACTTAAAGTTAACATAAATAGTGTGTTAGGAAAAAACAAGTAGGCAAAAAAAAAAAAAAAAAAAAAAAAAAAAAAAAAAAAAGCAAGAGCATGAGCATGAGCGACAGCCAGGTATAGGAGAATAGGAATGTAGCGGAGGAAGATGGAAATAGTTGCAATTTAAAATAGGTGGCCAAGGAAGGCCTCAAGGAAATGGTGACATTTGAGTAAAGCCTCAAAGGAGATCTGGATGGATATCTGGCAGAAGAGCTTTCTCTAGGTAGAGGGAAGCACGAGCACCAAGGTTCTGAGGCTAGTGTATGGCTTACCTGTTTGGGGAGTAGAGAAGAGTTTCTAGAGCATTTTGTGCAGAGGGGTAATGTGATCTGTCTTTTAACAGGATCCCTTTCCTGGGGCTGCCACATATAGCCCTATGGGGTGTACATTCCACAGCACAGTCTAGTGGGTTCCGTTTACATTTTTAGTCCATGTACATAGACTATATGTGTAACAAAGAAACTATAATGGCTACTGGCTGAGAGAAAATGAAGGAGATGCCAGGGTGGAAGCAAGAAGACCAATGAAAAGGCCTTTATAATAATTCAGGCAATCTATCTACCGCTAGGCATCTCCAATGCCTAGAACAGTACCTGGAACATGGTAAGCAGACAAGAATAAAATGACTATCACATTTTGTATCATAGTGTAAGCTAGATTTGAGGACTCACTGGTTACTTCTTGGATTCATACTCTTGAATGAAGGGGTAGACCAGATGATTTTTCAAATCTAAAATTCTGTCAACCCAACTGCCATCTGGGCTTCGCCATTAGGATGTTCCACTATCATCTCCAATTCTACACGTTTAACCTGTATTTCTTTCTTTCTACCCTCCCCACCTGAAAGAAGTTCCTCCTGGCTTTCCTCATCTGTTGATGGAGGCATCATTTTCCCACCTAGATTTGAAATCTGTTATTTTAACCAACTGTATCCAGGTCCAAGTCCTGGGACACCTCTTCTTTCAATTTCACTGCCCATAACCCAATCCTGCCCTCACCACGTCTCCCCAGGAGCCAAGAGCCCACGGTGGCATCTCATTCTCTATCCGCCACCAAGTTTCTGCATTTGCGTCTTGCCATCCCTCCCCACCCCTCAGATGCTCTCCTGTCCTTTGCTGTACCTCCAGGACTTCCATCCAAGCTCAAGCCCTTTACGGTCCTTTGTCAGTCCCTATTGGCCCCATCCCTCTATGATCCCATTCTCCTCAAAATTTCTCTGCCCTTTGTGGCCTGGCATTTGGTAATATCTAGAGAGGAGGTGATGGGTAGGGGAAAGAATGCAAGCTTTGGAGGCAGTCAGGTGGGAATAAAATCCCAGCTCAGCCATCTCCTAGTGTGGGGTCTTGGGAATTCATTCACATTCTCTGGGCCATAGTTTCTTCATATTAAAACTTTTTAAAAAAATTAAAACTTTAAAAAGTCTACTTTGTAGACCTGTGTGAGCATCCAAAGATAATGTTTACAAAGCATCTTGTACACATTAGGCGCTTGGTAAATACTGATTCCTTCTTCCCTGCCTGCTGTCCCTTGCCCGCAGCTCCAGTGCTTGTGTTTGGCATTTTGATTCCTTTCCCTACCACCTTATTGAATTCAGTTAAATTCTTATTTATAAGTATATGTTAATAACACATTTATTTCAGCCCGGGTTAGAACACCAGATTTTGGAAAACCCTTTCTCAGTAATTACCTACTTTAGATATGTATCAAAATCACCTTACAATTGTCACTGTCAATTTTTTCAACTTATTTGGATATTCTCAAAAGTGCTCTACAATAGAAGAGAATAGTGTAATGAACCTCTGTGTACCTGTTACCCAGCTCCAATAATTGTCAATTCTTAGCCAGTCTTGTTTCATCTATTACTCTAAATTTTTATTTCCGAAGCATTTTTCCCCAGAGTATTTTACAGCAAATCTCAGACATCATATTGTTCTACATATAAATAATTCAGTAGGTATCTCTACTATGTAAAGACTAGTCTCAGTTTGCTAGACCTGCCATAACAAAATACCATAGATTCAGTGACTTAAACAACAGAAATTTATTTTCTAACAGTTCTGGAATCTATAAGTCCAAGATCAAGGCATCAGCAGGTTTGGTTTTTCCTGAGGCCTCTCTTCTTGGCTTACAGATGGCCACCTTCTCTCTGTAACCCCACATGGCATTTTCTCTGTGCCCATGCACTCATGGTATCTTTTCCTCTTCTTATAAGGACACCAGGCCTACTGCATTAGAGCTCCACCCTTATGATCTCATTTAATCTTAATTATTTCTTTAAAGGCCCTGTCTCCAAATATATCCCTTTGGGGGGTAGGGCTTCAACATTTAAATTTTGGGGGAACACAATTCAGTCCATAATAGGACTTCTCAAAAACATGATTGTAACATCATTATTATACCTAAAAAATAATAATAATTGCTTAATATTATCTAATATCCTGTCCTTGCTTAAACTTTCCTAGTTGCCCCAAAAACATTTTAATTTTTAAGTTTTTTTTTTTTTTTTTTTTTGAGAGAGAGAGAGAGCGAGACAGAGTATGAGTGCGGGAGGGGCAGAGAGAGAGGGAGACACAGAATCCAAAGCCGGCTCCAGGCTCTGAGCTATCAGCACAGAGCCCGACGCGGGGCTTGAACTCACGGACTGCAAGATCATGACCTGAGCCGAAGTCAGACGCTTAACCAACTGAGCCACCCAGGTGAGCTGCCCCAAAAACATTTTTAAATTGTTTAAATTAAGATTCAAAAGGGAGCATATTGTTTTAGAAATACAGATTCCCAGGTCTTTACCCTGGAGTTGTGATTTAGCTTCCACCCACCTGCCTCTTCAGGAGGCAGCCTCTGTGGAGTCATGATAATTTTTGACTGTAATGTTACCCCAATGGAAGTTTGGCCATAAATGTTTTAATCAAAATTATGCCAACATTGATAGATTTCTATCAAGAAAGTAATTTCTACAATAAGTGTTTTGTTTGTTTGTTTTTGAAAGAGAGAGAGAATGACCAAGCAGGGGAGGGGCAGAGCGAGTTGGGGAAAGAGAATCTTAAGCAGGCTCCATGCCCAGCTTGGAGATCAATTTGGGACTTGATCTCACAACCGCAAGATCACGACCTGAGCCAAAATCAAGGGTCTGAGGCTTAGACAGAGCCCCCCAGGTGCCCCTAGAATAAGTGTTTTCTTTACTGAAGTATAGTTGGCATACAGTATCATATTCGTTTCACATGTACGACATAGTGATTGACAATTAGATACATTATGCAGTGCTCACCATAGTAAGTGTAGTTATCATCGGTCACCATACAATGTTATTACAATATTATTGACTATATTCCCTATGCTGTACTTTTCATTCTTGTGACTTATTTATTTTATAAATGTGTGCCTCTTAATCTCCTTAATCTCCTCAACCTACTCTCTAATCTCTTCCTTTGCTGGCAACTACCAGTTTGGTCTCTCTATTTATGATTCTGTTTCTGATTTTTTGTTTGTTCATTTGCTTTGTTTTTTAAATTCCACATATAAGTGTAACCATATGGTATTTGTCTTTCTCTGTCTCACTTATTTCACTCAGCATAATATCCTCTAGGTTCATCCAGGTTGTCACAAAGGGCAAGATTTCTTTTCTTTTTTTATGTCTGAGTAATATTCCATTGTATATATGTATACATGACATCTTTATTCATTCATAGGGCTTGTTTCCCTATCTTGGCTATTGTAAATAATGCTGCAATAAACATAGGGGTGCATGTGTCTTTCTGAATTAGTTTTTTTGTTTTCTTCAGGTGAATATTGAGAAGTAAAATTACAGGATCATATGGTATTTCTATTTTTAATTTTTTGAGGGACCTCACATTGTTTTCCATAGTGGCTGCACCAATTTATGTTCCCACCAACTGTGCATGAAGATTCCCAGAACAAATGTCATTAAGTAATAAAATTCATTGATTCCCTAAGCACAATTCGTTTCCAGTTTTACCACTTTTATTATAGTTTATGGGAATTATTTTCATCAGCATTAATTCTTTTTCTGTTTAAATGTTACAATGAAATCTGATTCAGGTTTTCATCCATGTCAAATTTTCCCAATTATAACATCTGCCTTTCATTTTGTGGCCATTATTTCTACTAAATCCAATTTTTCCCCAGTCAGATTTGGGTGTCTACATTTTGGTCAAGGTTGGATTCTTCAGGCCATTTTTTTCCGGGTATGTAGTTTTAGCTGTTGTTACTCTTATTTTGTGGTGGTTATTTCCATCAGGAATATTCATTATTACTTGGTAATAGGCTGAGAGCTTAGATTTATTTCTTTACTTATCCATGAAAAAATGCTATGTATCTAAGACATAGCAAGGGAGATAAAGTGTAGGAGTCAGAAAATGACAAAAAGAGACACACACAGGGGAGACAGATTGAGACAGAAGCTGCAGCTATCTTGAGATACTGTTTGCTAAGCTCTCTGAGGGGTCTGAATGTCCTGAGGGTCAAAATGGCGAGATTAAAACAATATGGAGACCGCAGTATGGTTGTTGAGCATGGGCTAGGCAAATAATTCCAGGACTTTAAATCCTAGGAAGTTAAACACACAGTGTTACTCACCCCGCCTCCTCCCCCTTTTATGGCTCTTTTTATTTCCTTCTTATCCTTGCCTTGGGACTGAATTTTAGCCCTCTGCTCTTCTTGAACTTCAGACTGACCACAGCCTGCCCCAAACCTCTGTTCCTTCCCTTCTATTGTTCATAAAGCACCTTTATCAGTGGTGACCTCCCACATGGTTTTATCAATGTCTAGCACAGTGCCCTACATGCAGTGAGTGTCCAATAATTACTTGTTACTGGTTTATCTTAAAGTATCACCCTTCTGATTTAAACTCCCATAAGCTAGGCCACTGTTAACAAAATCCAAACACATCTAACTCGACCTACCACTTCCTGGGGCTTAAGTGGGTGGATGGAGCCAGATTCGGCAATTCTGAACTGTTGGGGGGCCTCTCAATCTGTCTGCAGAATTGAAGCTTGAAAAGTTTTATTTTTTGCCGACGTTCCCTAGCAAATGCCTGCTGCACACCCACACACTTAGCCTGCAAGAAGAGAAGAGCTGTTGCAAGAATTGTTCCCTCTGGGACCAATCACCACAGGAGCAGCCCTCCCTGAAGATTCGTCCAGCGGGGGGCCTCCAGTCCCTCTAGTCCAGCCCCCCAGCTGCCATCCGCAGAAGCTCAGAAGGAGGAGGTGTTGAGGGGAGGTGCAGAGAAGGGCTACAAATGGCAGCTCCTGGAGGGAGAGTGAGGCCCTGGCGGAGTGACCCTGTGGAGGCCAGGAGGAGGGACACAGAAACCAAGCCAACAGAGAGACAAGTAGATAAGGAGAAGACTACAGGGCTAGGTTTTTGCAGTTGTCTTAAATGGCTTGGAATGGCGGCACCCATAACGTAAACTGTGTGATTACAGCGTTAAAACCTGAGGATTAGCAAAAGAAAACAGAAGTAACAAGAGAGATCTGCTGGCATTTAAGGGAATAGGAGAAACAAGACTGAGACGGGCTAGACTTGATGTTTCTCAGACTCGGCTGCAGGTTGAGATCGCCTAGGGAGATTTAAAAAGACTGAGGCGTGGGTCCCACCCCAAGAGACTTAGTTAATTGGTTTGGGGTGGGTTCTGGGCATCCAGATTTTGTAAACGCTCCCCAAGGGGTTCTAAAGTACAGCCAGCTGAGATCAACTGAGCTACACTGAAGACCGAAAAGGAAATACAATCTGCTGTGTCTTCTGTGGCCCCGCAATGCAAGAGAGAAGGACCTTGGGCCGGACCCCCTTTGGTGTCTGTGGCCAGCTGTGTGTCTCAGTGGAGACAGCTGAGCATGTGCATCTCCAAGTCTTGGTTCTGGTTTGGGCTTGACCACCACCGTGGCTGGTGTGACCTTGGACAATGGGAGTCCTGGTCAGAGAAGACCTGAGCTCACCCTGTGCTGGGCTGGTCACTTCTCCCTGCCTGCACTTCCCTCACATAATCTCCAGCTCTGAAACATTTCAAGTCTCTACTTTCATTAAAATAGCCCAGTCACTTCTAGTTCAACAGATTTTTTTTTCATGAATTATTCAAACTTGGGAGTTGAATGTTGAAAATAACATGTTCGAGTTGTCCTCATTAGGAAGCTTTTAGCTGCGGATCTCCTGTCTTCCACTATATTTACAAAGCCCGGTATCCGCAGTTTTGGGGATGAACGCAGTCAATCACTTACAAAGTCTCTAGAGAATTCCACATGGAAATAAAGTAAGTAATAAAGCCCACACAATAAACAGAAATGGTGCAACAAAGGGAGCAATAAGGAGCAGCCGTGGGCACCCACAGCCTTCAGTAAGCCTCTCGGCCTCGCTGGGCTTCTGTTTCACTTATGTTCATGAATGTCTACTTCATGCCTACCTTGTAGAAGGGGAATTAAACAGATGACAGTTGCCCTTGAAGGATCCCTAATCTGGGGGATTGTGGCAGACTCATAAATAGCCAATGATAAGGGAATATGAATGAGAGGCAGAAAGTGGTACAGGCTTTTAACATCTGACTTTCTCCTTGACTTTTAACCATGAAGCAGTAAATCAGAGGAAGCAGAAGGTGGGACTGAGCGATGACACCCCTCAGAGGGGCCCAGAGCCTCTGCCTGTGGGACACCATAAAATCATCACAGACGTTGCCACGTTCCAGACAACACAGGGCTTCATTGCAATTGCGTCTTTAGATGGGATTGCTAAAGCGTGGAAATGAAAACCTAGTGGTCTGTATAATTTGTAATAAACTTATAAATATATTGTAACTCTAGAAGAAAGGTATTTCTAGAGAACAGAAGTGAGATAAAATTCATTTGCTTGGTTTTCAAGATCATTCTCCTTAAAGGGGCGCGTGGCTCAGTCGGTTAAGTGTCCGACTTCGGCTCAGGTCACGATCACACACAGTCTGTGAGTTCGAGCCCCGTGTCGGGCTCTGTGCTGACAGTTCAGAGCCTGGAGCCTGCTTCTGATTCTATGTCTCCCTCTCTCTCCTCTCCTCCCCTACTCGCGCTCTCTGGCTCTCAAAAATGAATAAATGTTAAAAAAAATTTTTTTAAAAAAGATCATTCTCCTTATTATTACTTCATGATTAAATAAATCCCACCCAGGACGGTGGAGAAAGTTATATCTGGTGACTGTGTTCATGCATATCTCTGCAAGAATCAGCAGACAGTAGTATCTGGAATTTTCACAGTATATGTCAAGGAGGTGAGGAAATTAAAATGCTAAGACATTTATGATATCATTTTACTTTGCATTGGAAAAGATGGTTGTAAGCTGTCATAATATAAACCAGTAATTCCTGACCTCTAGTGTGCATGGGAATCACATGTAAACTCGGTTAAAACACTGCTGGTCCCACCCCCAGGATTTTTGATTCAGTAAGCCTGGGCCCGAGCTGGAGTATTCGCATTTCTAACAATTTCCCAGCTGCTGCTGCTGCTGCTGCTGCTGCTGCTGCTGCTGCTGCTCCTGCTGCTGCTGCTGCTCCTGCTGCTGCTGCTGCTGATTAGGGACCACACTTTGGAAACTGCTAATAAGGGTATATAATTTCACTATACAAAATGCTGTGCAAAGCAGGAAAAAAAAATGCATTTGAGGACTCTCAGTGCTGTGCTTCTGCTCTACTGTGTGATCTCTCTTGTCTATTCATGTTCTGACTTAGCTCTCATAACCTATAACACTGATCTGTGGTTGATCAGCAGTAGAGAAACGTGTGTCTTCTTGGCCACCATCATCTTAAAGTATTATTGGCATATAAGTGCTATTGTAAAATCTGAAATTTGGCTCGTCGGTGCAGATTATTTTTCCGCCAGTATCTTCACGAGTGAATGAGATGATTTTTAAGAACTTGCTCTGGGTTAGAATCCCATGATTTTATGAAGCAATGATTTTTAAGAAGCACTGTCCATTTGTTTTGGAAGGAGGAGCAACATCTGTTATATACATCCATTCAGCTACTTATGTGCTAGGCCTCATTTAATTCCCTTGTGGCCCTTTGAGCTGCTGGCCATCTTAGAGATAGAGACATAGAAGTTCACAGAGCTTAGGTAACTTGTCTGCATCCCTCAGCTAATGAGTGATGGAGCAGATTTTGAACTCTGGGCAGTCCTTGCTCTGTCCAGCACACTGTGGGCTTTTCTGCTGTGGAGGCAAAGTGAGAATGATGTCGGGGAAATGCTCCTTCCCACGGACTTCTGCTCCCAAACACCACTGCCACTAGGGTGTTTGTGCCCAAGAGGGAAGCTTTGGTGCCAGGGGCCCTTGTTTAGAGATCTGGAATCCCACACACATGGAGAGTGAATGTGGGGCCAGAAGGGAGGGCGGAGGGCTAGGCCAAGCTCAGATAGCACAACTGTCAACCCAGCAAAAAATACAGAGAAAGGCGAAAACATTTCAAAAATACAACCACAGCCATTTTCTTCTTGTTAGAGCCAGTAGCTTTTGACCCTTGATTTGAATGGGCTTTTATTTTCCGTAAAAAAAAAAAAAAAAGGAAAAAAAAAGCTATTCTATTTGCAGCTCCCCTAATGACAGTGTTCACAGGGATGATGGGAGGAAATCTCTCCGTGACACAGGCGGGTCTTGCCAATCTTAACATCAAGTGATTCAAAATCACAGGCTGGAATGAAACTCAGGGAGGAAAACAGACCTACCCAAATCTGACCATTAGCGAGACGGAAGTAAGAGCTATCAACCAACACTTACCAAGGGTCCCTTAGGGGCCATCTAGTCTTACATAAGCAGCTTTTCAAATTATTTGTAATCAGAAAGCCCAGCTCAGCCAGTCCCATAGGCTGCTAGAAACCCAACCAGCAGACTTCGTAGAGAACGGAAGCCAGGAGCATTAGCAGCAGACGCTGAAGAGGTATTTAAATGATAGCCTACCCTAGGAAGAAGCCCACGCGGGGAACACGGACAGATTCCAGGCTGCGAAGCCACGTTCTTCCGGGAGGGGAGTGGCGGTGGTCCAGCTCAGTGTTTCTCAGACTTGAATGTGCTTGCAAATCACCCTGAGATTCCATCAAATGCAGATTCTGATTCCATAGGTCTGGAGTAGGCCCAAGAGTCTGCATTTCTACCCAGCTCCCAGGTGATGCTGATGCTGCCTGTCCACAGACCACATTCCAATAGCAAGAATCTGGACAACTTTCCATGTGAGTCTTGAGTTCTTACGGGAGTCAATTTTCAGATCCTCAAAGCCTGTTTTTCCTCTTTTCTCAAATCTACCTAAGAAAAAATGAGGTCAAAGTTGTACGTTCCTCTTGTGAAATGGACATCTTTCCACCTTACAGAGCAAAGGCCCTCCTCCTTCCATCTCACATCTTAGGGAATACATTGCCTCCGGTACAAAACCCACCAGGTTCCCTGGTAAAGCAACAATGTGAAACATCGATGTTATGACTGAGAAACTGACTCACTCTAATAAATGGTTACAAACATTTTCACAAGTCAAAGAGTATTGATTCCTTGCTTGCAACAAAGTTGAAGGAGATGTCAATTATCCACTGAGTGTTCTTTTAAAATAATCTTGAGGGGCACCTGGGTGGCTCCATGGATTAAGTGTCCGACTCTTCCTTTTAGCTCAGGTCATGATCTCAAGGTTTGTGAGTTTGAGCCCCTGATCAGGCTCTGCACTGACAGCCCGCAGGGAGTCTGCTTGGGATTCTCTCTCTCTCTCTCTCTCTCTCTCTCTGTCCCTCCCGCACTTGTGCGCGGGCGCACACACACACACACGCACACACACCCGCTCTCTCTCTCTCTCTCTCAAGATAAATACATTAATACAAAAATAAATTTTGAGGAAAAAACAACCACTAAGTGATTTTGAACGTTTAACTCAAAAAAATTCAAAGAATTAAAATGACATTTCTATAACAAAACTTCCAATCCCACTGCTTAAATATGAACAAAATATCTCAGCATTTACATCTTTTAAAAAACAAAAAAAAATTGGGGTGCCTGGGTGGCTCAGTCAGTTGACTGTCCGACTTTTGCTCAGGTCATGATCTCACAGCTCGTGAGTTCGAGCCGCACAACAGGCTCTGGGCTGACAGCTCAGAGCCTACGGCCTGTTTTGGATTCTGTCTCCTCCTCTCTCTCTGCCCTTCCCCCACTCGCTCTCCATCTGTCTCTCTCTCTCTCTAATATAAATAAAAATTTTTTTAAATTAAAAAAATAAAAATAAAAAATGAAACAATAGAATGAGTACTGATGCTGAAACCTATTCCATTTTGGCAATTTTATTAATAGTCAACATGGAAATATCAATTTGTTTTAAAAAGCAGAGCAATGTAAATAAAGAAAATATCTCTTATGAAAAGATCTGTTTCCAATAAACATTTTGTTTAAAAATAATAATTACCCAAACACATTTATGTTGTTTTCATAATTTGTATACCAGTGATGACTGTATGACTCAACCCAGAAGAAATGTGTTAACACTTAGAGACTTATAGGCTCTGAGTTTATATATATTATTTTGTTATAGAAAAAGATGACACAAATTATGTTTCATAAGGATAAAGTTTTATGAGGTAAAGGAAGGGAAATAGGAATCAAAGAGAAGAAAGAATGATGCAACGTTTAAGAACCTGTTCTTCTATTTCTAAAATGATGCTGATGTCAAATCACCATGGTATATAGGTTCCATTGGAAGCATTTTTAAAAATCATATAAAAGTCTTGTTTTAAATGTCAATACTTTATGAAGAGTTTGCCCTTGTGTATTTTTATCACATGATTATATATCAAATTACCATAGAATATAGATTCCATTGGAAACAGTTTTTGAACTGTGCAAAAGGTTTGTTTTAAAATATCAGCATTTAGGGGTGCCTGGGTAGCTTAGCTGGTCGAGCATCCAACTGTTGATTTTGGCTCAGGTCATGATCTCACAGTTCATGGGACCAAGTCCCACGTCAGGCTCCAAGCTGACAGTGGGGAACCTACTTGGGATTCTCTTTCTCCCTCTCTCTCCACCACTCACACTCAATCTCTCTTTCAAAATAACTAAATAAACTTAAAAAAAATAAAAAATAATAAAATGTTGGTATTCATAATAAGCAGACACTTGCACTCTTTACAACTACTTAAACTCATAACAAAATGTAAATGAAAATTATGAACTATACATAGCTTTTCATATTTTCTCTAACAAGTTCATAGCAAAACAAACAAAAAGTTTGAAGACCACATGTCTGAAAGCTTTTCCTCTGATCTTCAAGGCGCATCAGGACATATCAAGACACAGAGTCATCTTGTCTGCTATGAAGCCCTCTCAGGCGAGCAGAGCAACCCCCTTGTGACCTCGTGCCTCCAAGTCTGCCCAAGACCTGATTCCAACCTCACACTGTCATCCCGCAGTGCGATTACCTCTAACTCCTGTTCACATCCTCTCCAGCAGCTCCTTAGCCCAGGCATGAAGGAGCAACTCAATGCTGGAGGACAGATGAAGGATGGATGGATGCATGCATACATGGACAGATTGCAGCCTACGTAGTCAGGCATTCTAGATTATTCAGGACAAAAGCATTGATGTTTAAGGTTAAAAACAGCTCTCTGAGACCCTGATTCCAAGGGGCTTTCTGTATAATAGCATTCCACCAGATTATCACCACCTCCTGCTCATATCATAAAGGGTACACCTGACTGGGAGGAATTAATGTTGTGGCAGAACAGTCTCCTCAGCTTTTAGGAGGATTATCTTTGGTATCTTGGTTTTACTGGTTAGTTTTTTATTTTAATTTTAAAATAACTGTATTCAAATTATGGGTTATTTATATGGTTTTGTTTGTTTGTTTTCTTTTTTTTGGAAGTGGGGAGGTGGGAGGAATAGGGAAGGTTGATAGAGAAGATAAAAGAGAATACAGATTGGTATCTCCAAACGATATCATCACTTCCTTGAGTTATTTAATACATAGCCATCCATTCCAGTCATCTTCTCATTTTTGATCTCCATTTTTCTTCCTTATTTAATACTTATAAAAATGTATAAAGTATTAGTAATAATAGTATAAACTGGGGCACCTGGGTCACTCAGTCAGTTAAGTGTCTGGCTCTTAACTTTGGCTCAGGTCATGACCTCACAGTTCATGAGTTTGAGCCCCATGTCGGGCTCTACACTGACAATGCAGAGCCTACTTGGGATTCTCTCTCTCTCTGCCCCTCCCTCACTTGTGTGCTCTGTCTTTCTCTCAAAATAAATAAATATACTTAAAATTTTTTTTTAAATATGAACTTTCATGGATCGACCACTCTGTTCAAGAAAGAGAACATTATCAGTCCCAAGTCCCCTCTGTGCCCCACCTTCGTGTCTTTCTCCTGACTTCCCTTTTCCCAAAAGTAAGCACTGCTCTAAGCTGTGTGTATATCATCCCATCACTTTTTTAAAAATAGATTTTCACACGTCTTAACACTATATGGTTCAGTTTTGCCTGTTTTTGCACTTTGTATGTTATCATAGTCCATATATTCTTCTACAACGTGATGTTTTTCACTTGACATTTTGTTGGAAAAAAGCATCCATCTTGTGTACGTAGCTAAAGTTCATTAATTTTCATTGTAGCAAGGTATTCATTGCACAAGTATGGCAAAGATGATCCATTTTCCTATTGATAGTCATTTAAATAGTATTTTATTGTTTTCACTACAGTAGAAGTGCTGCTGTGGACATATTTGAACCTACCTCAGTTGCACACGTGTATGAGTTAGTAGGAGGAGGGATCCACCCATTCCTAGGAATTTCTGGGTTACAGAACACTTTATGTGCATGTTCAGCTTTACTAGATAATGCCAAATTATTTCTTTTTTTATTTTTTTTTCATGTTTGTGAGAGAGAGAGCAGAGCGTGGGTGGGGGAGGGGCAGAGAGAGAGGGAGACACAGAATCCAAAGCAGGCTCCAGGTTCTGAGCTGTCAGCACAGAGCCCGACGTGGGGTTTCAACCCACGAACCGCGAGATCATGACCTGAGCCGAAGTCAGACGTTCAACCAGCTGAGCCACCCAGCCGCCCCAATAATGCCAGATTATTTCTAAAAGTGGTTGGAATAATTTATACTCCCACCAGCAGTGTATAAGACTTCATGTTAACCCATGGCTTCACCAACATGTTTTTAAAATGTTTTATCAATTTGGGGGCTATAAAATGTTACCTCATTCTTTAATTTGTATTTCCCTAATTATAAATGATTGAACATGTTTCCCTGTTTATTGGACATTCATGGTTTCTTTTCTATTAAATACCTTTCTGTGCCTCTTGCCTATTTTTTTAATAGAGTTTTTGCTTTTTCATTGATTTTTAAAATATGTGTGTATTAAACGTGTGTTATAAAACATATGTCTTATATATATATTACACAACATACGTTTTTTTTCTGGATAGAATTCCTTGTCAGTTATGTTTTGTGAATTTCTTTTCCCAGATTATATCTTGTATTTCACATTGTTCTGCCTTCTTTTGATAATCACAAGTTCTTAATTTTCACAGAGCCAAGTTTGACAACACTTTCCTTGCCTATTTTTCTTTGTTTAGAAAACTGTTTCCTGTATGGAGATCAAACAGGTATTCTCCTACATTTTCTTCTAAAAGTTTTGAAATTTTCCTTTTCACACGCAACTCTTTGGTTTACCTCGAATTCACTATTGTGTTCTGTGTGAGGGAGGAACCAAACCCAAAAAAATTTTCCCGTAAGTATATTGCATGTTCCATACTTTTCTCCCCAATCTGTAGTGCCAGCTCCATTATTGGTATAAAACATTCCTAACCATGCATGGGGCAAGTTCTGGGATCTGCTCTGTTCCGTTGGTTTCAATCTAAAAAATCTCTCTTTAGCTTCTTTCCAATTGTGCTTTAATCAGTGTGGGGAAGTCATACCATTATCCTCATTTGGCTGAGGATTTGGGGGGCTATCTGGTAACTGCATCTACCTCACAGCATTGGCGTGAAGATCTCACACAGGATATGACACACACATTGTTTAATAAAATGCCTGGCCCAGAGTAAACCCCTCAGTAAGCTGTACTTATCATTACCGTGATACCTTATAGTGTTCATAATTTACTTTCTTTAGTGTCAACAGTGGCTACATTCCTTAAAAAATAAATTTATTTTATTTTTATAATTTATTATAAAATTATCTGAGGATATTCAGGGAGGGGGCAGGCCATGTAGCATATACTGCCTGTTTTATGCCAACAAAATTAATTAAAAGAAAAGAGGAATTAAGTCATGAAAAAATATGTGTGTGTATCAGGAGGAAGGATATTAAAAGGAGAGGTGGGCTCTTTGGCCAATGATCAGCCCAGGCCAGATCTGAGAGTGTTTGAAAATTTCATCAAGATTTAAATTTAAGGCATCTTATGGATTGTGGTGATATTAAAATATGTCCACAAATTCTTTTTTTAATTTTTTTTCATTTTATTTATTTGAGAGAGAGAGACAGAGAGAGAGAGAGAGAGAGAGAGAGAGAGAATCTTAAGCAGGCTTCACGCTCAGCACGGAGCCCAGTGTAGGGCTCGATCCCACAACCCTGGGATCATGACCTGAACCAAAATCAAGAGTTAGACGCTCAACCGACTGAGCCACCCAGGTGCCCCTGTCCACAAATTCTTTAACATTCCTCTTCTCAAAAAGTGGAGCCTAAATCCCTTCCCTCAAGTGTGGGCTAGACTTAATGGCTTACTCCTACTAACTAATAGATTGTGCTGGAAGTGATATTTATGTGACTTCCAAGATCAGGATCCAAGGTGTATGGCTTCATTTTTGCCCTCTTTTGAATTATTCATAGTGGAGGAAACCAAGTGATATGCTGTGTGGACACTCAGGTAGTCCTAGGGAGAGGTCCATGTGGTGAGGAACTGAGGGAACCATCTTGGCAACAGATCATCCAGCCCCAGTCAAGCCTTGAGATGACTACAGTCCCAGCAAAATCTTGACTGCGACTTCATGACAGACCTTGAGTCAGAACCACTTAGCAAAGCTGCTTCCTAATTTCTCAGCCCCAGAAACTATTGAGATAATAAATGTTTGTTGTTTTAAGCCACTACGTTTTGAGTTAATCAGCAGTAGATAACTCATATATGGGTCTTCCATGGTTGATAACAAATAAAAAAAGTGATAAAAAATAAATAATTAAAACGTTAAAATTAAAAAATAAATTAATTTAAAAAATAAAATTCAAACAAGTTAATTTAAAAAATTAAAAAATAAAGAAAAAGAAGCTGAGGAGAAGACAGTGATGGATATGAGGAAATGACTTGATGTTTGTATCTGGATAATGACCAGGGTTGGTAGAGGTTTCCATAGTCCAGTGACATTTGCTTAAAAGTAGAAGAGGTACTATCCCATTTGTTAATTTGCTTATTTTAATGAGGAAGAATATTAAGATGAAGAACAGCATTTTAAGTACATGATGTGTCTTCACCTGTATCAATGAATAGCTCCGTTTTACAGATGAAGAAATATAGCTCAGAGTTACACAACCAGTAAGTGGAGAAGCCTGCCCAACTCCAGAGCCCATTCCCTTAAAATTTATGTTATACTGGAATCTTCTATGATACCATAGTCAGTCTTATTATAGAATATCTAATTTCTACCATCCGATTTCATAAACACTTGTTGAACACCCACAGTGTAAGCATCTCACTACCTATGTGATCCCAAATTAAATCTGGGCCTGTCCCTGCTCTTGAGTTGTACACAATCTCAACATAATATCTAAAAGCTGTGACCTTCTCGCCACTTCTGCTGGCACACCCTACCCGAAGGCATCATCCTTCCTCACCTACACCCCTACAAATAGCCTTCCCTAACTGGTTGCCTTGCTGTATTCCTGCCCTGCTCCCTCTGTTCTCCACGTGTCCAAAATGATCTTGTCAAAATACCATTTCAGTCATGACACTCGCCTGTTAATACCCACCAATGGCTTTCCACCGAATAAAATCCAATCCCTTCACCACAACCTGCACAACTCCACAGAGTCTAGTCTCTGCCTGTCCCTGATCCCTCTTTCTTTCCCAGTGGCCTCATTTTCCAGCCACATAGGCCACTTCTCCAGTCCTCAGTCCTGTCGGGCCTCCTTCTTCCTGGAAAACTTGTCCTGCTCTTCCCATACTTCCGATCTCAGTTTAAATGTCACCTCCTCAAGGGAGATTTCTCAGACTGCCCCCTTACTCTACCCACCTTCTGTCTCCCAGCACATCATGGGTTTCCTTACAGCAATTATCACAATATTATGCACTAATACATTTGCTTATTTTTCTATTTTCCCCACTGGAATGTAAACCTCTTGAAGGCCAAAGCCATGTATATCAAGATCACACTTTTTTATGTCCAACCTAGTTCTGTGCCTGCATAGTGTGGATGCTGAATAACTATTTATTGAATGAATCAACTGATCAGCTGAGGGGGGGAGAAAACCAGCAAATAATTATAATATAGGTGTCAATCATAATGGTTACCATTTCTCAAATGCTCCTGATGAGCCAGGCAATGTATTCATACACTTAAAATCTTGTTTTGTTGAGTTCTTATATTGTTCCAAGTCCTTACAAATACCATTTTTTATTTCCACAAGAACTCTGCAGAGCAAATACTATCATCTTCATTATTACAGATGAGGAAACTGAGGCTGTACACAATTTATAACATAGTTTATGGAAGGCCACTAGACAAGAAAGTGGAAAAGTCAAGATGTAACAGAATAGTCTTGCTACCAAGACTACACCTTTGCCTTTTTAAAAATAT
This sequence comes from Panthera onca, assembly GCF_046562875.1. Lineage (NCBI taxonomy): Eukaryota > Metazoa > Chordata > Mammalia > Carnivora > Felidae > Panthera > Panthera onca. The sequence goes on along the minus strand of NC_138347.1, from coordinate 133,246,346 downwards.
GTTTATTTATTTTTGAGAGAGAGAGCGTGAGCAGGGAAGGGGCAGAAAGAAAGGGGGAGGCAGGGTCCCAGGAGGGTTCTGTGCTGACAGTGGTGAGCCTGAAGCGGGGCTCAAACTCACAAAACATGAGATCATGACCTGAGCCAAAGTGAGACACTCAACTGAGTGAGCCACCCAGGTACCCCTACATCTCTGCCTTATATCACATCATGTCTCTAAAACTTGGTACGTCACACAAAACATGAGTTAAGTGCAAATCCTTGTATCACCATCACCCTATTCTAACCAATGAAGAACCAGTTATAACCAGGGATGTACCAAGTGCTATAGAACTCCCTGCACTTACTTAATAAAATATAATTGTATACATTAACGCGTTTACGTATATGAAGTGCTTAGCTTCATGCCAGGCACAAAATAGTCACTCAAGAAACGGTTGCTCTACCTGGGAGGTTGACTCTCAAGGTGGTTAAGGGCATGGACTTTGGAGCCAGGCTAAATCTGAATTTGAATCTGGTCTCTTCAACTTACTAGTTACATGACCTCGGGTAAGTTCGCTCACACTTCACACCTCGATATCTTCTTAGGTTTGCTGTAAGATTAAATGCATTTCAAATGCTTGGCACAGTACCTGGCACATGATAAACAGCTAACAATCAATAATTTTCATTGTGTTGGCTATTGAAGCATCACAGAAAAAGTGTTTAACTCTCCTCAGAGCAGCTGCATGCTGTGTTACCTGATGTTAGCACCTTTGCATTTCAGGGGGCTGTGCAAGCATGGAGCCCATCAATGCTGCCCCATTTATTTGGTCATATGGCTGACCCTGTCTTCTTTCAGACTGTTTCCTGATAATGTGGAGTATTTGGAATTCTTAACTTGTGGTTATTGTTTACCAAATGAAACAAATATATATATATATATATATATATATATATATATATATATATACACACATATACACACATATATACACACATATATATGTGTGTGTGTGTGTGTATATATATATATATATATATATATATATATATGTTGAAGCAAGAGAAAACTGACCTCTCACATCAGTTCTTCCTAGCTGTGCATGCTTGGGGTTGGTTAAGTGACTTTTCTGAGTTTCTGTTTCTTCATCTATAAAATGAATACAGTAAAACTTACTTGCTAGATTATTAGGATTATTTGAATGTATATGAGTCATGTGGGACAGTGAATTGTGCATAGTAGGTCCTCAATCCATAGCAAATAAACTCATTTGCTGATCCAGAGACCCAGACCCTAAGTTAGGTGTCAAAACTAAAAAAGAAAAAAAAGGTATCTTTCTGCATCATAGATTCTAACACATGGATTATAAAATGATAATTTCATTTGGATCACATGGTGGTATTGCTGTTGCCAACATTTAAATATTGGCAGATACATTAATACCGTTGGATAACTTCCATCGTCCTCAAGGTATGTTTTCACTAGAAGCATTGGAAGAGACAGTAGGTGTTGTCTCCCATAAATTAAACACTATGTTAATAATTCATTAATTTATGATGAAAAACATTAACTTTAGGAAGCAGGACTCAAGCCTTCTCTAATCAACACATTCTCTTCCGGGAGGAGATGTACATGGATGGCCAGATTGTAGACAGAGGATTCCTTGGTGAAGAGCAAATCAGAATATGGGGTGTGTTCAACAATCCCAATGGCCAGTGACATCAATCCATAATGAATTCATCCAATAATTCCCTCCAAGGGGAACTACAGGAAAGAGCTCCAAGGGGCAATTACCTGAGTCTACGCTCTCTAATGGACAGCCCTGGAGAACACCATTGACTTGTTATTCTTTTGCACACTTGACTCTTCTTTGGTTGCGCTCCATGCAGACATAGTTCAGTTCAAGCCCTCCTATGTAATAAAATTGATAAGTGTAGTGTGTTAGCAGAATACTTTTTTAAGTAAATAGGGGAAAAGTTCACTGGAAAAAAATGAGGGAATTATAAGAAAAGAATGCATTCAACATTTTATTCCAAAATTTAAACGCACCTTTGTATGTCAATCTTTTGATCTAGGACTAAGACCGATTCTTTAAAATTTACCTCATTTCCCTTGCATAAAGCCCACCTACAAGGAGTCATCTACAATTTCCTTTTAGGTTTTTTTAAAGTGGAGGAAGAACATAAAGGTCCCTATGAAGCAATCTGAGGGCAGAATACTTCTAGATTTTTACAATTTCAACCCAAAGTTGTCTCATTTACGTATCATTCAATGGCAACTTTAATAAAAAGCACCTTGGCCAAGTTTTTCACAGCACCTAACTTAATTTTCATCAGTACAAGAACTCATCATTTTTTTTTTTTTGCACTCATTATTTCACAGATTAACATAGTATTTTATTTAAGTATATAATTACAAAAGGCACAACTGGCATAAAACAGGTTTGGGAACAAACCCAACTGAGTCTAGGAAAGTCTATAATGTTATTAGGAGATATACATCAGACTGGACTTCCAGCCAGAAGTTTTTAGTGAGATGTGGGCATTCATCAGAATGTCTTACAGAGAAAACAGCACATCAGCTAACCTAGCTAGTCTGTTCAGTGGGAGTCAGTTAAAAAAATACAATCTAGAAGCTTTTTTTTCAGATCATGGCTTATATAACTGGTTGGATCCATGCTCTCTTAGATACAATTACAATCCTCTCTTGCCTCCCTGAGAATACAGCCACCCACTATTTAGCCACCCAATGAGTGATTATTAAGTCAGGAAGATTCCCTTCTCATTTATCGCAAGCTCATTTTGTAGCTCCAAGTTTGGAACTTACCTTGCTATAGCCACTGTGTGATACTTCCAGGATCTGTTATAAGGATCAAATGTGAGGGGTGCCTGAGTGGCTCAGGTGGTTAAGTGGCCAACTTTGGCTCAGGTCATGATCTCGAGGTTCACAAGTTCAAGCCCTGCATTGGGCTCTGTGCTGACAGCTCAGAGCCTGGAGCCTGCTTCGGATTCTGTGTCTCCCTCTCTCTCTGCCCCTCCTTTGCTTGTGCTCTGTCTCTCTCACTCTGGAAAATAAATAATAAAACATTTTTTTTAAAATGTTAAAAAAAAAAAAAGAAACTGTATCTGTGAGAACACTTTGTTAACTCAAAAGCCTTAATCTAAAGGCTGTCATTCATTCTGTGTGCATTTATCAAACCATCCTGTTAGATTGTGGGTTCCATGAGGATAGGAAAAAAACCATTCCATACAAAGCCAGCAGAGTACTGACCACGCAGTGAGGACCAAGATTACTTGGGAATTGATATTCTATGGGCATATGTAAATCATCCTCGTTGTTCTTATCTGCCAGGTACAAGCATATGCTGGAAAGAGGATCCCGTCAATTCTGCCCATCCCATAAGTACTAGAACATTGTCAATGATCAAGAAAATAATGAATTTTACAGGATCCTTCACTCCAGAAGGAATCAGCTGGTGGCAGCTCCTCGGAATTATCTGGGATGACAAAGGAGATTGACAAGGAAGATGAGCAGGTGGTTTTGTCTGAAAGGAGTGGCACTTTCACATAAAACCACAGCTCAATTTTTTTTGACATTTTTCTTTGCTCTCTTCCTATGCTATAAAAAGTCTGTTTTGAAATCATTGAATGTATTTTTTTACAGGCAAAGTTTCTGTTTTTTCAGGAAGGATAACCACCTACCATTACTGATTTATTTCTTCCTGGTCATTGGTGATATCTTTGTGGTATTTTTCTTTTTCGTGTTTTTTTCTTTCTTTCCTTTTTTTTTTTTTTTTTTTTTTTGCAAAGATGGTGGGTGGCAATAGAAGAGTATAAAGAAGTGTCTGTTACAGAGAAAAAGCATCTGAGTTCTTGATGTCCCAAAGCCAGAGCAAGTCTTCTAAGCTCAAATATTCTATAACAATCATTCTTAAACTTTAACCTGCATCAGAATCTCCTGGAGGGCTTGTTAAACAGATTACTGGACTCCGCCTCCAGGGTTTCTGATTCAGTAGGTCTAGGATGAGGCCCCAAGAATTTACATTTCCAACAAGTCCCCAGCTGATGCTGACACTATAGGTCTGGGACCATACATTGAGCACCACTGCCCTAGCCCTAGAATGCTAGTTCAGTTACCATATATTGAACACCTACAATGGGCTAGGCTCTGTGCTGGGGATACCAAGATGGGTGAGACTCATCTCATGCCCTTGAGGAGTCAAAGGCATGGAGCAAAAAATAGACATAGACATGAATTCATTTACTCATTGAGCACTGTTAAGGGAATACAGCATCAAAGTTCTTTCTCTGGGCCTCAGTTTCCCTCCTCACATCCCAGGCTTCTGGTGTACCATCCCACTGCTCTTTTCGACACTAGCTCTTCCCCTCTCTGACTGGGTGACCAGGGTAGAGAACCGGCTCCAGAAGGTCACAGATGAAAAGGAACCTTGGGTTCTTGAGGAGTGGGTAGAGAAGACAGGGGCTGGTTTCTTTTTATTAGTATGTCCGTGAAGCTCCCTTCTGGGCCAAGAGAGCACTGAGGAAGGAGCCAGAGGGGCCTGGACATAGGTCAGCAGCACTTTGGTGTGGAAGGCAGAGTGAGCATGTCAGAAATTATCCCCTCACCCAATCTCTACCCTTGAAATCCTTATTTCTTCATGTCCAAATGTCACCCTTAATTTAAACCTTGGCTTAGATGCCATCGTGTGTGCAAAGCCTTTCTTGGCCCTCTATCCTTCACTGTCTCCACTGAACCTGCTTCCCTCACTGTGAATAATTACAGGATTTTATTCTTGCCTCTTCTGGGGCAGCTGCTTCCTCCTGCCGTTTAGAATAGCCCAGTCTTTTCTCTCTTGCTGACCATGAATTCCATCTTTTCTTAGAATTCTCCATTGCACGTGGTGCCAGGCCTCACACAGCATTCAACACACATCAGAATGTGGAATGAATCAGAATGTGGAATGAGGAATGAATAAACTAAGAGTTCATGCTACAGAAATCACTTCAATCCCAAAACCCACAATGTGAAGCAAAAGAGAGCGGAAGGGAAGTGGGGATGGAAGGAAATGGGAAATGGAGTAGGTAGGCTGACCAGTTCCAGAATTTGGCTAGGGACTGGGCTGAAGAGATTATAGGCCTTGCCAGAGATTATGATTTAGTGGAGGATCACGGGAGCTCCAGGGTTCACGTATTCACTCAGTTATTTGCTTAGTGTTTCCTTTCTTTAGTGTTCCCAGTGTAACCAGGCTCCCTTGGGCAGCACCTGCTCTCACCCTGAACCTCCTGGAAACAGAACTCACCATTTGATGTGTCCCTCAAGACAGATCCACAATGCACTCACAGAAGAGACAATTTACTGAAGGTTTTGTTGGAGAGAATGGGGAGAGGATTGACCTCACACACCACAACACAAGACTTCTTCAATTCCTAAGGGGTATCTTGGTTCCCTTCCAAATCCTCTTCTAGTCAGCTCCTTCGCTGCTCCCTGCTTCCTTCCCCAGACAGCCTCCAAAGCCCTGTTTGCTGCCCTGAGCACTTCAGATCTTCTCAGATATAATACTTCACTCTGCAAAATGGAAGCCTAAGAGTTAGCCAACCACAATAACCTATGGCTCCTGAACAAGTCCCTCGGAGGCCCCAGAACAGCCCTCTTGCACACTCAGTCTACACAGATGTACGAACTCTTATTACCCAGCCTCCATACTGCTCCCCACTCAGTGAGCATGCCCTTATGGAGTCCCCTCCCAAACGCATTAGAGCTGGCCTGTGTGACAAATAGAATTTGGTGTTAGTAGATTGTGTGACTGCTGGATTAGAGCAAAATGGCCTCCAAACCTCTACTTTATTCTTCCAGATTACCTGCTCCTAGTGCCTTGAACTGCATGTAAGATGCACATCTATCCTGAGGCCACGAGCTGGAAGTACCACATGAGAAATCTCATAGAGAGTCTTGGCTCTGTGCAAAGAGAGACTGAAATGCCCAGCCAGCCCTCAGCAGATCCAGCCCCAGCCATTTGAGTCACTCCAGCTGGGGGCCCAGATGTGGCATGGAGCGGAGACAAGCTCTGTCCAAATTGCAGATTCCTGATAGACTCCTGTTACTTTAGGCCAGTAACTGTGGGGATGATCTGTTATATGGCAACAGATAACAAGGTAAGTGCTTTTATTACTTTTATTTTATAGAGGAGAAAAATGCGGGTCAGAGAAGTGAAGTAACTTACCCAGTAAGTGGTGGTGTCTAGATTTGGATGCAAGCAATCTGGCTTCTAAGTCTGTTCTCACAACGTCAAAGGCTTTACATAAACCCAGAACCTTCTTCAACATTCAAATGTTGAAGGTGTGGACCTCACAGACTGTTGTTCTTTATGGGGCCATGATGCTCCAGGCACCGTGATGTAACTTCTGGCTCACCACTGCCTCTCTCAGTCTGTAAGTTCTTGTTCTCCGTCAGCCAGGCATGGCATACACTCAGTTTCACACCAGAGCAATTCAAATTCCTGAAAACCAGCTTACACATCCAGCAAATCCACTCTCAAGCACATCAGGACGTTCCTGTTGGCCAGTCTTCCATTTTCCTCATAGCAGGGGAGCCTCTTTGGAAAAAGAACTTGGGGTCGGAAAACTCAGAGCCAAGGGAGTAAATGATGCACGATAGGGAAGTTCAGCCCAACATGTGGAACTGCAGTGGGGAGGAGGTAGGGGGTCTGCCTAGTGTCTGGGTTGTGAGGTAAACAACTGATGTGGTCATGTGCTGGCTATTCTCTGCCTGGCCCTGCTCTCCTGCGTGCACTCTCCCCCTTCCTCTGCCCTGCTCTGCGCTCAGGGAAACTGATCCCAGGGGACTGCATCAGCTGGGCTCCCTTGTCAGGTGGATACTGATCGTACTCAGCAATGAGAGGCACTGGCCGGAGACTGGAAAGTGGGAGGAGAGAGGATTCAGCTCTGCACCGTATTTGTGGCCTTGGCTGCACCCCTCCACAGACACAGCTCCTCAATGGCTCCAGCTCATACGAGCTCTGGTAAGACCGCCTTTTTGCCCCTTTCTCCTTCCAAGCCTAAAAGGGTGGTAACATCTTCCCGTCAGTCTCTGGATGCCTCAACATCCTGTTTGTTCCCTTGACCTGAACACACCTTTGTAAGCAGATCCCTCCTGAAAGTCTCCTCGGTTGTACCATCTGGGTGAAGTTGATTTCAGCTGAGACTCTGATTCAGGTGCCCAGGTGTGCACATGGGCTGAGCAAGGTGAGTCAGAAGAAGTAAGGGGCAGATTGGGGTGGGAGTGTTTGGGAGCTGGCCCTGCACCAAAGTATAAATGTCAGATACTCTCAGACATAGTGCTGGCTGGGCCCAACAGATGCTTCGAAGAGCACTTATTTACCATCCACCCATTTGGGGAGCCTGGCAAAGCCCTTCCTTCTATAGGAGAATGATAATCCAAGCCTCCTATGGTCTTCACTGTGGCCAGCCAGGACACCATTACTCCAGGACAGAGCTGGAGAAACCCCCATATATGCTTTTGCTTTTGTTTTTGCAAACATTGCAACATTCCCTTTCTAGCATGAACCTAGATGCACCTCTGCCTCAGTTCAGACCTTGGCTCTACCCCTTGGTACCTGTGTGACGTTGAATAAATAGGTAATCCCTCTGGGCCTCTGTGTTCTCATCTGTAAAATGAGGGATAATAATGGGTTTGGGGCAAGGACTAAATGACCTACTACATATACAGCTCTTAGCACAGCACCTGACACCAGCCAGTGCTCAAAATTGTTACTATCTGCACCGCTTACGTAGCCACGCGACCCTAGGCAGTTCACTTCACCTTTCTGTGCCTCCATTTCCTCCTTGATCAACTGGAGAAGTAACACAGACCTCCTGCATTACAAGGAGATCAAAATGAAGAAAATGTCAATGAAAGCATTCTAGAAGCTCTAAGCATCTTATGAATACAAGGCCTGTTTAAAAAAAAAATGTAATAATAATTACCACAATTGAAAAACTAGCGGGGGCCCTAAAGACATGTTTCAGTAAGTCTTCATGCCATTATCCATAATGAGATGGAGAAGGAATTTAATAATAAGACCCATGAGAAGGTCTCAGGTAAAGAACAAATCATGAAAGAAAGAAAGAAAGAAAGAAAGAAAGAAAGAAAGAAAGAAAGAAAGAAAAGGTTAAGAAAACTTCTGAGAAATGGATTTGGTTTCATTTCTAAGCCTACCCATTTAAACGCACCTCCTGAAAAGGAATTTCTACCACAATATATTTTCCAAATTCACTGATCATTAAGCCACGTATGAACAATGACTAAAACACACAGGATCAGATGCATTGAAATGAGTGAGTCCCCCCAGGAAAACACCTAGAGGAGTTCCCCCACCTCCCCAGGCATCCAGAGTGGACCACTCCCCTCCTCAGGGCAGGACACCTCCCTGCCCACGCCCAGCCGGGAAGACAGCCACAGGCCAGGGCCCAGGGCCCGGAGCCATGACTGTGTTTTTGGGAAATTAGACTCTCAAACCAGACTACTTTTGTTTTCTTGCCTCTCGTGATCTGCCTTTCCCTTCATGATAATGAAAGCATTGACTTTGTGGTAAGGGTTTTAACATCTCCAGACTCAGAGTATGGTCTGTGGACCAGCAGTACCAGCATCACCAGGAGCTCGTTAGAAGTCTACAATCTTAGGCCCCACCTCAGCCCTGTTGAATCAGAATCTGCATTTTAACATGATCCTCAGGTGATTCGTAGGCTCATTAAAGTTTGAGAAGCACTGTTTTAATCTTTCTGAGCCTCATACTTATCTTGCAAGGTTATTGTGAGGATTAAATATGTTCAAAGTGGCTGGCAAGAACTAAGTGCTAAATACATTTTTATCCTCTTCTTTACCCGGCACCCTGCACTGCCTCTGTGCCCGGTCTCCATCTGCCTGAGCCCTTCTTCTTGGCCTGGGCTTCTGAAAGCTGACCTTAACTTGCTTACTCAGACCCTGCCACTTGGCCAGTGCCCCAGACTGACCTCAACTCTTTCCTTGGAGTCCCTGGCAGACTCACTGGGGCCTGTTGCTATACTTTTCAGCACTCCCTGCTGACCTAGACTGTCCTAGACTTATCCTTGCTCTCCCCAAGCCCCACCTCTCTTGGCCCATCGCTGCCTTTGGACACCAAAAACTCTACAACAGCACGTATTTTAGTCACGCTGCCATTGCTCAAAATGGCCTTGGAACTGCTCCTTGGAATTTGCCTTTGCAACCTCACACGGTGCCTGGCCCAGCAGAGTCACTAACTAAATATTCCTTAGAGGAATGAATGAAGAACAAGCCTTCATACTGGGCCACAGGGTTTGTATCTCCTTTTGGGGATTCAGTTTCTTTGCTTTTCCTTTTTCCCACTTTTCTTTGCCATCTCAAAAGTGTGATGCAGAAGGCTGAGATTCAATGTTGACCCAGAAAGAAAGAACCAATGAGAATGCCTGACTTGTTACGATTCTAGACCTCAATTCTCTATGCAAGGGAGCCCCTGTGGCCCCCAGGGTCCAGCCCTGCTCACTATGATAACATGCTGGGGCTTGAGGCCAAATTGCCAGAAAGTACTGTCAGGTCCTGGCCTGGCCTTCTGTGCTTAGGTGGCTATGGGCTATCGGTATCCTGTCCAAATCTCCTTCACTGGCTAGTACGCACGTCACCCAGCTGCTGCAAGTGCTAGGGCCTGAAGCTCCCACCTGTGACCTTCTTTGGACAATTGCTATTGAATGAGCCACCTCACCTAGAAAATTAGGATATATGTCATCCTCACTCTCACCCCAAGGAACCAATGACTGAAGGATATAGGGGTATAAAAGCCAGCACCTTTGTCTCCAGGTGAGAGAACTCTGTAGTGCAGCTCACATTGCAGAGCTCCCACAGATCAGGCCAAGGCTAGAATTTACCTGAGACCACATCCCCGACCAGCTCATTCCTCTGCTTCCTTTACTCCTTTACAAGTTTCCTTCTAGGGCATCCCTCAATAAACTGTGTGCACCTGAAACTCTTTGTCAGGCTCTGGTTCCAGGAAAACTGGCCGAAAACAGCGCTTTTGGGATTGAGTGGCAGAACAAGGTTTCTGTGTTCAGGATCCTGAGGGCTCAGCAGACACCATCTCGACACCAGCCCGACATGACTTATACTGGCATCTCCCGCCCACTCCCATCAGCCCCTGGAGGCCCCAGAGCCAACTCTAAGAGAGAGCGATGAGAATCTAGAGCCGTGTTGTCCAAAATGGTAGCCACTAGCTACAGGTGACTGCTGAACATTTGAAATGTGGCTCATGCAATTAAAAAGCCGGATAGTTAATTTCACTTTATTTTAATTTAAAAAATTGGTATTCGGGGTGCCGGGGTGGCTCAGTCGGTTGAGCTTCCGACTTCGGCTCAGGTCATGATCTCGTGGTCTCTGAGTTCAAGCCCCGCATCGGGCTCTGTGCTGGCAGCTCAGAGCCTGGAGACTGTTTCTGTGCTGACAGCTCAGAGCCTGGAGCCTGCTTTGGATTCTGTGTCTCCCTCTCTCTCTGCCCTTCCCCCGCTCATGCTCTGTCTCTCTCTCTCTCTCTCTGTCAAAAATAAAAATAAACATTAAAAAAAATTTTTTTAAATAAAAAAATTAAAAAAACAAAAAATTGGTACTCAATTCAGTTATTAGGAAACTATTAAGCATATTTGTAACAACTTGGGTGTGTAAATCTACATCTTTGCAGGTTGCAAATCTTTTTTAAAAAAATTTACATCCAAGTTAATTAGCATAGAGTGCAATAATGATTTCAGTAGAATCCAGTGATTCATCTCCCACATATAACATCCAGTGCTCATCCCAACAAGTGTCCTCCCTAATGCCCCTTGCCCATTTAGCCCATCCCCCCACCCACCTCCCCTCCTGCGACCCTCAATTTGTTCTCTGTATTTAAGAGTCTCATATCTTGCCACCCTCCCTGTTTTTATATTATTTTTGCTTCCCTTCCCTTATGTTCATCTGTTTTGTATCTTAAATTCCACATATGAGGGAAGTCACATGACATTTGTCTTTCTCTGACTAATTTTGCTTAGGATAATGCCCTCTAGTTCCATCCACATGGTTGCAAATGGCAAGATTTCATTATTTTTGATTGCCGAGTAATACTCCATTATATATATATATGTATATGTATACATATACATATATATATATAATTTATCCATTAATTTGTCGATAGACATTTGGGCTCTTTCCATACTTTGGCTGTTGTTGATAGTGCTGCTATAAGCATTGGGGTGCATGTGCCCCTTCGAAACAGCACACCGGGATCCTTTGGATAAATTTCAGGTTGCAAATCTTATGAAATCCAAATACAGTTCAAGGATTTTTCCAATGGAAATTTAGCATCCAAATTGAGAGGTGCTGTATGTATTAAAAAGGTACACCAGATTCTAGAGATCTAGTATTAAAAGATAACATAAAAGATACCATTAATATTTTTATTTATTTTTTAATTAAAAAATGTTTATTTATTTATTTTTGAGAGAGTTGGGAAGGGGCGGGGGAGGGGGGGAGCGGAGAGAGAGAATCCCAAGCAGGCTCTGAGCTGTTAGCTCAGAGCCCAATGTAGGGCTTGATCTCACAAACCCTGGGGTCATGACCTGAGCCAAAATCAAGAGTAGGATGCCTGACCGACTGAGCCACCCAGGCACCCCTCATTAATATTTTTAATATTGGTTACATGTTAAAATAATATTTTATTTACTTTGTTAAATAAAATGTTATTAGTATTTAAACTATGGCTTTGAAAAATGTTTAATTATGTACATAATAAGAATATGTACTAATTACATGTGTAATAAGAATTAAATGCAAGGACCAGGCAGGGTACTGGAGTCCAGACTGAAATGTGACCAAAAAGGACTTAGAGATACTGAGCCCTAGAGATGTTAAGATAAAACAGTTGCTCATATATCCTCTCAGGCAACTCCCATGTCTCAAGTGGGGTTCCCCAGAAACAGACATTGATATGAGGATTAATGTGCAAAGGAATTATTGCCAAAAAGCTGGTAGGAAGTGGAGGACAGGATAGGGAAACAGGGAAAACCGGGAATGATTTCAGCAGTCTGCAGAGGGCAGCTTAAGCTTCACCCAGATGGCAAATTCTGGAGTATAAGTTATACTTCAGAGGTTGTCTCAACTCCAGGTGAGGGAGGCTGGTTTTCAAAGCCCCCCACCAATCAGTCCCTTGTCAAAGGACTCAGCAGGAGACCTAAACTCCTGGGTACCTCCTACTTGTGATCCTAGGCAAAGCAGCTCTAGCAGCCCAAAGAGAGTTCTAAGAAAAAGAGTTACATGTACAGACTATTGAAGGCAAAAGCACGCTGAAGCCAGGGGAGGAGTGACCAGACATAGTAAAGAAATTTAAGGATTCTGGGTAGTGCATCAACAGCCTCCACTGTACTCCATCTTGGAAGGTCACCTGCGTACAACTCTTCCCTGCAGCCTGAAGAGTGTAGCTGGATCAGCAACCTTATGTGCTCTCTTCAATTCACCTTCTGGTTTTCAGACTGTTCTTACAGAGTTTCCTTTTGGGTCACTATAAATCCAGGAGAGCCCAGCTGGTAAGGGCTCCATACCCTCTACCTGGCTAAAAATGAAGCAGTTCTACTTTTATTTTCTCCTATGTATTGTGTTTCCAAGGATGATTTTGCTTAACCAGAGGTCTCCACAGCTAAAAGAAAGCCTTGAAAACTACAGTGATAGGCCGTGGTCAAAATAAGTGTATTACTTTTTTTTTTTTTTATCACTGGATAACAAATCGCCCAAAACTTAGAAGCTCAAAATAACATACATTTTTTTCTCACAGTCTCTGTAGGTCAGAAGTCCAAGCACAGCTAAGCTCAGAGTCTCATAAGGCTGCCATCTAGGTATTGACAGAGGCTGTGGTCTCATCAGAGGCTTGACTAGGGAAGGATCTGATTCCAAGCTCCTTCAGGCTGTTGGCAGAATTGATCTCCTTGTAACTGTAGGACTAGGGCCTGTTTTCTTGCTGACTGTCAGCAAATATGGGCCACCCAAAGTTTCTTGCCAGGTGGGCCCCTCCATAGGCCCTCTTGTGACAAGGCAGCTTACTCCTTCAAGGCATAATGAAGTCTCTCTAGTCTATGCTAGCAAGATAGAGCTATATATGTATATAATAACATAATCATGAGTGATATATAACAACATAATCATGAAAGTGACACCCTTGCCATGTTCTAGGGTGAGTTCCTAGTCCTACCCACACTCAAAGGGAGGACATGATACAGGACATAAAAATGGGGCCATACTAGTGTCTGTCCACCACACTGGTTATAGAGGAATGATGTTTAATTGGAGGCTTCTTGGTAAAAGCCTTGCCATGTAAGAGAAAGAATTGCTATATTTCTAATTCTTCCATTCATACCAACCTGGTCTTAAGCAAGCAAGCAAGGTCTTTCTTGTGCAGACCCTAAATGATTTTGATCTATTGTCTTGCTTTCTGACCTCTCATATCTGTGTGCATTTTGACAACACATTTTCAACCAGTATCTCTAGACCACGGGTGCAGTCTTGGGCTTGCCCTGGCTAGTTACATAGCCCTATCTCTGCATTCTTACAGCTGTTGCCTCTGGTCCCACACCTAATAGTCTTTTTTTTTTTTTTTTTTTTTTTCCACTTAATTTCCTGCCTTGGTTTTCATATATTCAATCAAAACTGTCACATGGGAAAAAGCTACAGCTCACTGGATCAAACAAAACACATTATAATAATTAAAAAGCAAATCTTGGTTAAATTTCCTCAGATAAGAAGGAGTTACTTTAGATTAACTGTACTTGACTACCTTGATAAATTTGACATCATTTAGATTTTTAGTTTAGCCTTATGGTAATTTTTAAACAACATCTGTAGGATACCAGCTTCAGGGAATTTGGCCGGCATTACTAAAAGTCACATTTTGCTGAAAGCTTGTTGAATTTAGAGCTCACATTTTATGTAAAATTTGAAGACTTTGATGCTTAATACCTCCAATTTATTACCTCTCTGAGGTCTTAAAGTGTCATTATACTTTATTTCACCAATGAAAACAGTAAATAGTAAATGTTAGGGAATGAAACAAAAACAAGTTATTCATCAAGCATTATCAGAAAAAGAAAACCTTAAGAATCACCAGAGAAACAAAAGGAATTTGAGAACTGAAGATCAATCCAGAGACTGACTAATCAGGAATGGCAAATATTTAGCATGGATGCCTCAACTTCCCAACTGGTGCCCGTGGCAGACATCATCAATTCATCACTACATTCCTCTGCTGAGTCTGAATAGGGCTTCTGAGTTCTCCATTCCCAGAAATGACTACTACTTTAGATAAGGCTCTTTAGTTACAAGTAATAGAAACCAACTTGAGCCACCTTGAGCAAATAAGGAGGAAATTCATAGAAACATACAAGGGTGTCCTAAAGAAGTCCAGCACAAGTATGTAGCTAGGCCTCAGGAACCAGGAACCAGAAAGCCATCAGGCCTCTGTCCCTTACCTCTGCATGTTTCTGCCTGCTTCTTTTCACTTTTTTTCTCTTCAGTCAGGCTTTCTCTTCATCTCCAATCTGCTTGAGGTCATGCGGCCACTCTTAGCACCCATGTTTTCTTATTCCAATTATAGCCTCCTACAGTGACTGTATCTGAATCTCAGCATCAGATTCCCAAGGGAGAAGCTCTGACTGACTGTGCTTAGATCAGGTGACTACCTCTGACCCCGTCAACCCTCATCTAAAAGGTAGGGACAGCGTTCAAAATGGCTATGTAGTGCCCGCTCCCGTGGAATGGCGAGCAGTTCTCAGAAAGGGCAGGGATGGCTCACAGCCTGAGCAGAAAAGTCAGAGATCTTTTCTATTACTATTATCAATCAACAGGCAGTGGCATAAGATGAAACACATTTTCTCCTTAGGATCTAGATCAGGCAAGACCAGTAGGGCTTCCGTGGATGGCGGACATGTTCTGTATCTGCACGCTCAGATGTGATAGCCACTCACCACATGTGAGCTGTCAAGTACTTGAAATGTGTGTGGGGAACCGAATTGTTAATCTTATTTACTTTTAATTTAAATTTAAATAGCCATATATAGCAAGTGGCCACCATACCAGGCAGTGTAGTTTAAAGATAAGGAAACTGAGCTCCCAGACCACAAAGCTAGTTAATAACACAACTGGAACTGAATGCTTGCTCTCCTCTGTCTTTAAAATCTTTCCATCCCATTAGTTGGAATTGAGGAATCCACACAAAGGATCTTCCCAGGTAATTCAAATTTGCTACTTTAAGTGTCCACACCTAACCATTCGTTGATGTCAAGCTTTCTGAAGTGTACTGCACACATCCCTGCCTTGGAAAAAAGCCATGTGGCCGTAATTGTAGACTTTTCTTAATAACACCAAGTGTGAACCTCAGTTGTCACTCTGGGGAATAATAATGAGGCCCTCAGAACAGGGCCTAGTGAGGCTTACAGGGCTGTCTTCCCCACACTTAACGTCTCTACAGCTGGGAGCGATTTGGCTGTTTCCTCTCTCCTTGTCACATCTTGATGTGGTGGCTTATGACAGCATCCCACCTCCCTTCACTAGCTCAGCAACGAACCAAGTACAGGAACTTGATCCATTAGTGAGCTTAATTTCACCCACGATTCTAAACCATTAGGCCTGGGGGAGTTTCACAACTGAGTCAGGTACACAGGGTTTTGTATAAAATTTTCCACAATACACAGTTTTTTTTTCTTAAAGGTGTATAATGATGTGAGTCTCATGAAAGCTGTTTGCGGGATAAATGGTATGATGTTTTTTGGTTTTTGGTTGGTTTTTTTTTTTTTTATTGTGCCACTGTGGGTATGTCAATATTGCCATGTCTAGGGTACCAAGATAGGATAAGACTGTGCACAAAATATTTCAAGAAATGAGATGGAAACTTGGTGTGGATTATTTTAGATTACTTTCCTGAGCTCTTTTTCCAGTGTGTTTTCAGGTCGTGGAATAGCCACAGTTTTACAAATCTTTTGAAAATATTCAAACTCCAAAGTGAATTTGAAGGATACTAAAAGAAATAATTCGTTTCTGTATTCTCTGCTTATATGGGGGCCAGACTTGCAGTAATTGTATCTATTCAAAACACATCTGAGTGCGTGAGAGCCAGAAAGGGCTCAAAGCGAAGGGAATAGTTGTCGCAAAGCCCATGCACTAGAGACCCTGACCTGTAGCCAGGAGAAACAAGACACCCTGATGGCCTTCAGCCTGGGTCTCATGCTCTTCTCCTGGAGCCTGGACTGAGGGTGTGTGAGAAGGGTGGTTCAAAAGGAAATCTGGGCTCTGCTTCCCGGACCACCAAAAGCCACTATATGACTATATGCTCTGTTCACCATTTCTGGGGAGAATATAATCTATTTTAGAAATATTTCCCTTACACGATTAAAATGTTTGGGTTTTTGTAGCATCTGTGAGGTGAGCTTTCAGTTATCTGGAAAAAAAAAAAAAAAAAAAAAGGTTTATGCAGAGGCACACCACCAGACAGAGGTCCTGCATTTTCACTTGGCCTTCTGAAAACACCGTGAGGATTTGTTCAAGGGAAGCACTCATTTTGCCTTTATGCTACTTTACAAAATAACTTCGCTAACGCGTTCATCAGTTCATCAGTTATTTATAGTCAAGTCTTGATTATCCTCTAGGCAGGTTCCTGGCACGGTTTTCAGCCCTCTGTTTGCCTTTCTCACCTCCCACGGACACACACACTTCTGCAGCTTGTAGCAACTTAGAATTTCCCCTGAGTCACAGCTCCCCTACCCCTCGTGCCAGCTCAGCCGCCCTTCCCCCAAGGTGTCTACAAACCCAAACAACAGTTACCTACCTCCCCACGGCCTTTCCCAAGAACCAGACGAGGCCGCCAGAGAGGATTCTGGGGTTCCTGGGAAGCATGCGGAGAGCCCCAGATCTTGCGGGAAGGCTGGAGAGGGGTCACTAGCCAGGGCGGAGCGGGGACATCCACTAGCTTCCCATCTCATTTCACAGCATGGCATCACTTTGTTTGAAGTGTTATGTATTCCCAAGACATGTGACACACCCTCCCCTCCTCAAATTCCAGATGAGTACAAAAACAAATTCCTAAGTTGCATCAGAATTATTTCTTTTCTATCTGCACTTTGGGCCTCCGTGAAAGTGGCACTGGCATTTTTTTTTTTTTTTTTTTGTGATGAGGAATAGATTCTAGGTCTCCTAATTCCTGAGCCAGAGATGTTTCCATGCTGCCCTTAGAGCAGTGGTTCTCAGTCTTGGGATTCTGATGCCTCGGCCTCAGCTCTAGAGATTCTGATTTTAACTGATCTGAGGTTAGACCTGAGCACTGGGCTCTTCACACATCCTCCAAGCGGTTCTAGTGTGCAGCCAAGGCTGAGAACCACTGGCTCAGAGCCTCACTTGGCTAATAGTGATTGCGAGTGCAGCTCTTCAGTTGCACAGCTGTGGCTCCACTGATTTAGAATAAATGTTTGACTAGGAAGGGGAGGAGATGTACACACACACACAGAACAATTCAGGGGCTGTTGCACATCGCCAGGGTGAACATTTCATTCACTCATTCAGTCCACAAACATTTATTGAGGCCCGCCACTAGAATGGGTAGATGCAAAAATGCATGATAAAGTCACTAACCTCCAGGATATAACAACCCCCTAGAAGAAGCTTTCCGACAGGTTCTCTGGACCCCCAGAGTCCCCTAGAGGGACAGTCAATTCTAGCCCTTCCTCCTTCCTGGTTTATGCCCAGTTAGTGACTCATAATTCCCCTGCATTTGCACATGATTTGACTGAACATATATAATCCTGATGCTTGTAGTCTCTGGTTGCTCTGCAGAGTACAGTTGCTTGAATTATGACAGTTATCTCTGCTAATAAAGTTCACTTTTTTACTGCAGAGTTATAAATACATATGCAGCTTGCATATTCGAGGAGGCATGTGGGAGGAAACGCTGAGCTGTGGGGCCCTTCTAGAACAGAAGCCACTCCCTGGCACCTGCACATACATAACTTTCCTGATACATCCCTCCGTGCACTACTCCCCCCCCCCCCCCCCCCCCCCCACCATCCCAAAGGCTCATCTTCAGGGCTTTCTTATAAAAAGGATTTACTGTATACGACCCTGGTGAGAAGATCAGAAATTAGCATCCTTGACATTTGCCTGCTTTCCTCAGCACCCAAATGGATTCAGAGCCATCAGCTTCCCTTTTCCTAGGAGAAAACTGGTCCCACAGTCTCTGAGGAGACTGGAATGGCATTAACTGGGATGTAAAGCGACAGCCAAATGGGGATTAGGAAGACAGGCAGCAGGAAGGGGGGATGGCCGATCTTGTAAATTTGAGCCCTGCAAATAAGTTCATTAAGTCTAGGATCTGCTCGGGGTGCTGGTAAGGCATATAAAGGAGCAGCAGACAAATAAATCTAGCCAGTTGTTTGAAGGAGAAGAGCTAATGGAGGAATTTTTCTAAAAGGAACTTTAACTTTTTACTGAATGCAATAACACTATGCATTATCAATCAGCTGACTATAATTTTACAATTTAGCCTGGAATTTGAACTGCCTGCAGGAGATTGTACCTTGTGGGTAATAATAGGTATGCATGGTGAATGTTGTATAGCATATTTCCTTAAAATATATAGCGGGCTACTTTGGTAACGAATATGTTTATTTGCAGAGAAAATTACGATTATGGTGTGACTCAGCATGGAGCAGGCACTGCTGGTTGTCTAACCAACAGCTTTTCCCCATTTTCCTTGCTAGTCAAGGAAATCCCACTGAGTTGGGAGGGGGTGGCTAGATTTCCACTCTCCCCCAAGTGACAGGGTTGAGAGTGACTTCGCCCTCCCCCCAGGATCAAAGGGAAATCCACACGGGCCTCAGCCAATCCCAGTGACCCATTCCCCTCGCTGGAGCTACTTCAGGGGTGGGTGTACTGGACTGTCTGCTGCCAGCATGGTACCACTATTTGCCTCTAAGTCGAGGACCTGTGCTGTCCAGAATGACCATCTCTGCCCTGTTCCAGCTCATTGCTCGCAAGAGGAACTCGGGTCAGGATTTGCAAAGAGGACGGTGTTATTCCTCTAGAGATAGTTGTAGCTGCATGGGTGGGCAGATGAGAAAGTCCCCACAGCTTCCTGGCACAAATGTAAGGAATTACACACTTAGGTGTTTGAGGCTAAGGTTGTTCAGGGTCAGCTCCTCTGATCTTTAAGGATAGAGTTTCTAAACTCTGCTCCCCTGGCTCTCCCAGGAGTTGTGGGAGATTCTACGATAGGTCTGTTAGATCCAGGATGCATCGAGTGGCTTTAGTTTTCCATCCTGAACCCTGACTGATACAGTGGCCAGGGGTCCAGTATTGACCAATAGGCTGGAGTGCTTTTCTTTACCTCTGAGAAGCAGACTGTAGGAGAGACAGCCCCTATCTGCTGCCTCTGGATGACGTGGCATTTGGATGTGATGCCTGGTACAGCTGTCACCATTTGCTGCCCGCCTGAAATAGAGCCAATATGCAAGTAAAAGGAGAGCCGAGAGAAATGCCCAGCAAGAGGAGCTGAAGTCCTGATGTACCTGCAGCCAATGGCTTTCTAATTGGCACAGACATATTCTTTAAGGAAGCAAATGTTAAGATAGTTTGACAGTGGCTGCCGTGTTTTCTGAGGATGAGACATTATAGAGTGATTCACACCTGCTCTCCAGCCTTTTCTTCTTATATTCTTCCCCCACCCCAGCAAATGAATATCCAGATAATCTCTGTCTCAAATGTATCACACACCTTTGAAATATCTATGTGAATTATTGGTTTGCATTGGCATATGTGTCTACAATATTATTGCACCTTTTTTTTTCAAACTCCAATTACACTTTAAAAGACTTATACTGCCAAAGCATTAGTATAATCCTATCATTTTGAATTTCTTCTTGTTTTACCCATACACATTCAGTCCTCACTTTGCAGGATAGTGCAGGAGCAAAAAAATGACCCTGAAAGCTGAAGCTATACCAAGCAATCTTAATAATTAACAGGAAAAATTACAACTGTTGCATGAAAGTTTTTTCTAAAATACTAAAAACTCTTACTTTCATTTATAAACATATGGGGGTACTTTAAAAATGGTAAAAGTTACATTTATTTGATACAATGTTACTTAAAACATTGGAAACATTGATTAAATGTTCTATTTCTTTGAAAAATTTGAGTCGTTTGAACAGTGCTTATCTTCAGAGCATCTTTTCTCTGCCTTGGCAAATTGTCATGTCATTCTAAGTTTAGAGCAGCTTCTAACATTTTATCCTTTACACTTACAGTGTAAGTATAACTTTAGAGTTTTTTAAATATGAAAATTTTGTCCATGTCACTTCCCCTGAGACATCCTCCTTTTTTTTTTTTTTTTTTTTTTAATGTTTATTTATTTTTGAGACAGAGAGAGACAGAGCATGAACAGGGGAGGGGCAGAGAGAGAGGGAGACACAGAATCTGAAACAGGCTCCAGGCTCTGAGCGGTCAGCACAGAGCCTGA
The DNA here is from genome assembly GCF_046562875.1 of Panthera onca. NCBI lineage: Eukaryota > Metazoa > Chordata > Mammalia > Carnivora > Felidae > Panthera > Panthera onca. Next base: position 133,225,801 of record NC_138347.1, on the reverse strand, counting down.
CGCGGGGCTCGAACTCACAGACCGTGAGATCATGACCTGAGCCGAAGTCGGATGCTTAACCGACCGAGCCACCCAGGCGCCCCGAGACATCCTCCTTTTTGCCACACCACTCACTGATGATAAATTTGCCTTCTGGCTGTGTACCTATGTTTCTTGAATAGCTGCAGTGTCAACATTCTCACTGTAGAAACTTATGTATTATTTGCAACCCAAATAATCATGATATAGGAAGCATTATTACTATTATTGTTGTAAATTCCATATGAAAACTTCCTGGTGAGTTCTAAATCAGTTATAGTAGTAGCACTTGAAGAGAACTGTCCACAAACCTTGGGAGTCTGCCTCTGGACAGGCAAAAAAGCATGTTGTTATATGAATTCTCCCATCCTATTGAGTACTGACTTCCTAAAATGCCATTGTTCTTCCCCAGGACCCCCTTGGGTGCACCACAAGGCATTGTTTTGGTTTTGGAACCTATCTACCCTTCTGGGAAAAAGAAAAGAAGTCAAGTTTTTACCTGAGGAAAGCCAGCTGGGCACAAAGGAAATTTGTTTTGTGAAGTCGCTATCCATTCAGGCTAGCAATCAAGAGAATCTTATGGGTCAAGTGACAGTACCTTCCTGGATTACTGTGTTAAAAAGGACTTTCAGGGGCGCCTGGGTGGCTCGGTCAGTTAAGCGGCTGAATTCAGCTCAGGTCATGGTCTCGCGGTCCGTGAGTTCGAGCCCCACGTCAGGCTCTGTGCTGACAGCTCAGAGCCTGGAGCCTGTTTCAGATTCTGTGTCTCCCTCTCTCTGACCCTCCCCCATTCATGCTCTGTCTCTCTCTGTCTCAAAAATAAATAAACGTTAAAATAAATAAATAAATAAATAAATAAATAAATAAATAAATAAAAAGGACTTTCAGACGATGTCTAGGCTCAACAGAAAAAAGCATCGCAATTGATTAGCAACGTCTGTTACAGTTAAGGGAGAGGAGAGTAAGGGTATCTGCTCTGGACAGGCCATTCCTAATCTAGAGGCTGCCTCTTGGTAAGGTCAGCCATCCAAGTCTGGCAGCATACGAAAACATATTTGATATCTCAGGGATGGACTCGCACCAACCAAATTCATAAGAAACTGATATATAAATCAGAAAGACAGTTTATTGACTTGATTTAGAAATGAAACTGCGAATGTGCACCTGTTATTAAATGGGAACTTGAATGGCATAATGAAGGAACTTTGGAGTCAGGCAGACCTAGTTTTGCACCACGGCAGCAGCTCTCAGTAGCTACAGGCTCGTCCATAGCATTCTGTTGATAAGGACATTGACGCTGTGTCTGGGGTCAGTAGGAAAAAATGTCCTGGTTAATTAACTATGTCTGAAGCGGTCAAAATGGGGAAAGTGGGAGTGGCTATTGTTGTTACATATTGTTATATGTTCCAGTTTTTAACCAGTGAATGCATGCTGGATTCCTGATAGGAGAGTCTGTTTTCTAGAATCGAAAAACTGCTTTGCGAACAAGGATATAAAAGATGTTTGCTGCAAGATTTGTATGGTTAGTATCACCGAGGCATCTTCACAGTATAAACACAAAGGACACATAAATAAGAAATGATGGTTTGTGGTTCTGGACACTCACTCTCCTGCTCAGAGCTGGAGAGAAAATGGTCACATTTTGTCTCCTATCTATCCTCCATTTTATATACACATTATAGACCAGTGCTGACCAACAGAAATATAATGCAAGCCATAAATGTGAACTATGTAGGTTATTTTAAATTTTCTAGTAGCCATATGAAAAAGTGAAGAGAAATTAACACCTTTTTACAAGGATTCGACCAGTTTTATTACCTCTATACCTTGTGTACATACCGTCATCTTTAGAGAATAATCTCTACATTTAGCTATTGGAGTATCTCTGGCCAAGGACTGGTATCTCAGAGGAGACTGGGGGCCTGGTCCCTCCAAGCCTTAGCTCTCTCTAGTCTTACTGCTGGGTGGTAGGCAGCAGCTGCCCAGCCTGGCATTTGTGGTTCTTTTTGTGGAACACTGGTCTCTCCACAACCACCGTTCTGTCGGGCCCTCAGCAAAGCTGAACCATTTTTCTACCTTGGATTCTTTCAAAGTTTCTCCTATAACCATAATTTTTTTAACTTGGAGAAAAGAACAGGCTCCTTTTTCTTCTTTAAACTGCATTTATGGCACCATTACTGGTTTTCCCTAAACCAGTGGTTCTCATACTTGAGTGAACATCAGCCTCACCTGGAGGGTTTGTTAAATCACTGGTCCAGCTCCAGAGTTTCAGCTTCAGTAGGTCTGAGGTGGGGCTTGAGCATCTGCATTGCTAAAAGTTCCCAGGGGATGGCAGTGCTGTGGTCCAGGAACCACACTTTGAGAACCACTGATATTTACCTTTCATTTCAGTGCAGGAAGGAGATGAGAGGCTTTGGGTATCTGAAAGTGAAAGAATTTGGGGAAGTGAAAAGCATCAGGTTACATCTTTCCTCCAAAATAAGTCAAACCCAGTTCTGTCGTTATTCTTTCCCCTGAACCAGCATCTTAGCATGCTCGAACACCTCCTCTTCCAAGATTTCTCCCCCAGTCTCCTGCTAGAGGCAGAGCAACGGGGCCTCTGTCTTTCACAGACCTCTTTTACAGCCCTCTATTGTTCTCTGATGTTGTAAGCATCTGGGCATGCATGTTGACAGTCATGTGCAGTAGGGCTGGAGACTTCTTTTGGCTAGCAGCACCCTCTCCCTAACACCAGGACCTCTCATAGAACTCTCTTGGCCAAAGAGTATTGAATGATTGAGTGAATGAATGATTCATGTTTGGAAAACAAGAAGAGGACTATTCACATGTTAGTTAAAACTTTCCCAAGTATCAGAGATAACAATGACACAAGAAATTGTTAAGAAAAAAAAAAAACCCAAAAAACAACAGACACACTTGGACCTCCTGAGAACTCATTATAACTTTAATATCACTTACATGGTGTCAATCACACACAGTTCTAAACACCTATCATGGTTTTACAGACACAACTTCCATTTGACATAGATGCTGTTACTTGGAGTGATAGACTTGTAAGGCATGTTATTATGAAGAAAATGTTTTCGGTGCCCTTAAATCACTGGGTCTCAGGGGCGCTTGGGTGACTCAGTCGGCTAAGCCTGTGACCTCAGCTCCGGTCATGATCTTGTGGTTGGTGGGCTCGAGCCCCACATTGGGCTCTGACAGCTCAGAGACTGGAGCCTGTTTCAGATTCTGTGTCTACCTCTTTATGCCCTTCCCTCTGCTCATGGTCTGTCTCTCAAAAATGAAGAAATGTTTTAAAAAAATAAAAATAAACCCACTGGTCTCAGAGACCCTTCTTTTTTTTTTTAAACTTTTTATTTTGGAAAATTTCAAATATATACAAAGGTAAAGAGGACAATACGATGAACCTTCATGAACGAATAATCTAGCTTCAATAATGATCAACTCTTGGCAAATCTTGTTTAATCTATAACTTCACTCACTTCAGTAATACATGTATTTCTTATGAAGCAACCCCCAGTGTATATCAGCTCATACATAAAAAGTTTCAGTGTGTATCTCTAATATTTGAAGATTATTTTAAGAATATAACTACACTGGGGTGCCTGGGTGGCTCAGGTTGAGTGTTGGACCCTCGGTTTCAGCTCAGGTCATGATCTCACATTTCATGAGTTTGAGCCCCACATCGGGCTCTAAGCTGACAGCACAGAGCCTGCTTGGGTTTCTCTCTCCCTATCTCTCTGCCCCTCCCTGGCTTGTGCTGTCTCTCTCTCAAAATAAGTAAATAAACTTAAAAAAAAAAAAAAGAATATAACCACACTGTCATTATCACACTTAATAAATCCTTAACATCATCAAATATTAAAAAAATTTTTTTTTAATGTTTATTTATTTTTGAGAGAGACAGAGTGTGAGGGGGAGAGGGACTGCGAGAGGAAGACACAGAATCAGAAGTAGGCTCCAGGCTCCGAGCTGTCAGCACAGAGCCTGACGCGGGGCTTGAACTCACAAACAGTGAGGTGACCTGAGCTGAAGTCGGACGCTCAACCGACTGAGCCACCCAGGCGCCCCAAAATCATCAAGTATTTTAACCAGTGTTTCAATTTTCCCATTGTCTCATAAACCTTTTCAGTTTGTTTATCTAAACAACTTGTATTCAAGTTGTATTGGTGTATTCAGAATACAATTGGTTTATAAATTGCCATTGGTTGACATGCAGTTAAATCCCTCCTTTTTAAAAAAAATTTTTTTTAATGTTTAGTTATTTCTGAGAGAGAGAGAGAGAGAGACAGAATCTGAAGCAGGCTGCAGGCTCCAAGCTGTCAGCACAGAACCCGATGAGAGGCTCCAACCCTGGAACCACAAGATCATGACCTGAGCCACAAATGGACGCCCAACTGACTGAGCCACCCAGGCGCTCCAAGTCCTTCTTTTTAATTGTTGGGTTCTCATTCTTTCCCTTTTGGGTTTTTAATTATTATTATTATTATTATTATTATTATTATTATTATTATTTTATTCTGAGAAAGAGATAGAGAGCAAGCTGGGGAGGGGCAAAGAGAGAGGGAAACAGAATCCCAAGTAGGCTTCATGCTGCCAGCGCAGAGCCCGACACAGGGCTCAAACTCACAAACCGTAAGATCATGACCTGAGCTGAAATCAAGAGTCAGATGCTTAACCGACTGAGCCACCCATGGACCCCCCTTTGGGTTTTTTTTAAAAAAATTATTTGCTGAAGAAACTGGGTTGGTTGTTCTATAAGGTTTCCCACAGTCTGGAGTTTGCATATTATATTTCTGTTGTACCATTTACCCCTATTCATTCTGTCCCTCTATAGGTACAGATCTAGGATTTATAGGTAAATCCTAAGCTAATTTCTTTTGAGATTTTTATATTTTATCCTTGCATTAAAAAACAAGAGTAAAAATGTAGCATACCATACACACTTTCTCTGCCTTGCTTTTCTTCACTGAATGTTATATCGTGGTGATCACTCCACCACAGTTTACAGAGGAATACCGCATTTCTTTTTTATAGCTGCATATTACTCCATCATATGTTACATAGCTTATTCAACCAGTCCTCTACTGATAGACAAGTGAACTGTTTGAAGTTTGTTGCTACTACACACGGTGCTGCAATGAATAGCCAATACCTCTCATTGTATTTTTGCCTGGGTATTTCTGGAATAGATTCCTAGAAGGGAAACTGCTGAGACAAAGGATAATTGCATTTGTAATTTTGCTAGAAATTGCAGAAGCTCTGCTTTTTAATTTAATTTAATTAAATTATTTTTTTAAAGTTTATTTATTTTTGAGAGAGAGAGACACACACACACACACACACAGAGTATAAGTGGGGGAAGGGCAGAGAGAGAGAGGGAGACACAGAATCCAAAGCAGGCTCCAGGCTCTGTGCTGACAGCTCAGAGCCCGACACGGGGCTCAAACCCACAATCCGTGAGGTCATGACCTGAGCCGAAGTTGGACGCCTAACTGACTGAGCCACCCAGGCGCCTCCAGAAGTTCTGCTTTTAAATGCAATGTGTTTCCAGAAGTTTTGTTATAAAATGGATCCTGGAACAGATCCTATTTTAATTATCTATTGCAATATAACAAATCCCCCCCACAAGTAGTCGCTTAAAATAACACCATTTATTATTTCTCCTCATTGTGCAGTGTGGGTGGGGCTCCCCAGGGATGGTTTCTCTCTGTTCCATTCGGTTCACTGGGACAGCCTGGCTGAAGCTACAGAATCCATGGGACTTTATTCACACCTTTCATGCCTCAGCTGTATGGCTGGAATGGCTGGACACTGCCTGGGCTTCTCTCTCTCCATGTGGTCTCAAGTTATCCACAATTCCAAGTTTCTTAAGCATGACAGTAAAACAGGAAACTGCAAGTCCTCTTAAGGTGTAGGCCTGGATTCATACGACTGTTACTTCCGCATTCCACAGGCCAAAGCAAGTCTCATGGCCATCCAGAGTCACAGGGAAGGAAAATAAACCCTATCCTCTGGTGGGAAGAATAACATGCGTACATAGAGATGAAAACAATTGTTAATGGCCATCTTTCAGGCAATCTACCACAGATCACCACTGCATATGCATTATATAGACCAAAAACACATGCCCTATTCTTATCTCCTTCAACATCAGCAGAATCTGGAAAGAGTCCATAAAGGTGGTAAGTGAAACACCTTTTTATGCTGCAGTGTTAAGTGTGGGGCATGGTAAAGCTCAAGGGGACCCAAAGGGGAGATAACATCTATCAAGGAAAAGGGAGAAAGTCTTGCTTTGAGGCATGGTTCCTGATCACCTATCTAGAACATAAATCTACTAACAGCTATTATATTCATCCATTCTGTTTGTTTATTCAAGAACATTGTTCCAGGTTCAAAGAGTTCAAAGGGGTGAAAATAACAGACAAGGTCTTAGCTCTTGTAGTACTTACTTTCTAAATGGGGAAATGTAGAACATGGTAAGGGATAGAAAGATATGTAAGAGAATATCCTGCCCTTGAGGAAATTTCAATGTACAGTTGAAAGTGGGGATGATAAGTAATCATGACCTACCTAGAACCAAATAGAGATGATGGAAAGGCAAATACCATTTTGTACAAGTGGAGGGACACAAACACAGAGTACCTGCTCTGCATAAATAGCTACAACACTAACAGGACTGACCGCTGAAGTACAAATCTGAGGAAAGGAGAGGTTCAAAGGAAAATAGAGGAAAGGAGGGATCATTGTGGCCTGGGGAAGTCAGGGAACACTGCATTATGGGAGAGAGGTATTGTAGGGACCAGAGGCTTCTTCTGTGTCTCTGATGACATATTGGCAAGTCCCAGGGGTTGTTGTGTGATTAAAGGTTCTCACCAAGATGGCTTCCCTACAAGATGGCCTCCTACTACGTGCTGAGAGAAAGGGAAAGGCAAAATGGATTTTTTTTAAGGATATGTATTTTAAGAGAGAGAGAGAGAGAGAGAGAGAGAGAGAGAGAATCCTAAGCAGGCTCCACACTGTCAATACAGAGCCTGATGCGGGGCTTGAACTCATGAACTGTGAAATCATGACCTGAGCTAAAAGCAAGAGTTGATCACATAAACGACTGAGCTCCCTGGGTGCCCCCCAAATGGGGTTTTAAAATGCAGTTCTACATAAAATATCCTATTATTCAAAGGCCAAAATTGGGAGTTCTATGACAGATGTTCAAGGCCTTGTCCTTGGCTGTCATATCTACATGTTCTCCCTTGGTGATCTCACTCAGCTACATGGCTTTACATAGTATCGAAATGCCAATGACTCACAAAAGGACATCTTCAGCTCTGACATCTTGCCATACTCACATATCAACCATTTATAATCTACATACTCATTTGGAAGTCTAATAAGCTTCACATGGCCAAAATGGAATCCTTGATTTTCCCTGGAAAAACTCTGCTCCTCCTCCCGTTTCCCTATCACTTAGTGGCACCACCAGCACCAAGTTACTTAAGCCAAAACACTGGAGTCTTTCTTGACCCCTCTCTTTTTCTAACACGCCATCTCCAACTAATCAGTTGGTCCTGGTGTTGTTCTACCTTCAGAATGGATCTCAAATTCAACTACTCAACGCTTCTTGCCCTGCACCAAACTACCATCACCTCTCACAACCTAACCCATCTCTTGCCTCCTCTCACGCTTCCCTCAGTCTATTACCTACATAGATATCAGAGTAAACTTTTAAAAAATAAAAGTAAGGTCATATAATATCCCTCATTAAAATCCTCCAATGGATTAAAAAAAAAAAATCCTCCAATGGCTTACCATAGCAATTTCATTAAAATTCAACTTCCTAGCCTTGGCTTACAAGGCCCAATATTATTCTAGCCCTGACTCTTGCTTCAGCCTCACCTTACATTACACTTTACTGCCCTTACAGCTCTCCAGCCACAATGGCTTCTTTGTTTCCAAAACATGCTGAAGTTGTGGCTTTCTTGGGAACTCTACATTGCTCTTTCCCTGCCCCTCTTCTTTGCATGACTGCAAACTCTTCATTTTTTAGGTCTCCGTTCAGATGGCACCTCCTTAGAGATACCTCTCCTGACAACCTAATTTAAAGAAGCCCACAGTTAAAATTCACTAATCAAGGCACAGAGGGCACAATGATGAATAATATAACAAAGTTCTAGCTCTTGGGATACTTAACATTTTAAATGGAGAGAATGCAGAACATGGTAAGGAATATATTGTTACATGGTAAGGGATATATTATTGTTATATTCTCCATAGCATTGATCATACTCTGAAAGATATCTTAATCATCTTCCTATTTAGGTCCATCTCCCACTCTATTCAGTATACATTGGCAAAGGGAGATAGGAAAGGGTCTGTAGCTGTCTTACTCTCCATAATATTTCCAGCTCTTATGATGGCACTTAGCATATAGTTGGATCTCAATGAATATTTGTTAACTGTATGACTGAATGTGCTTGCGTATATTAAAAATTACAGAAGTAACATTTTAGTTATAAAGGAAGAATTTGTTATAGAAGAAAAACTGTTTATATACCCTTTATTCCAATCATATCCTTCTAAATCTTGACTTCCAATCCCACCCCAACATTATGCTGATGTCAAGAATTATTGGACCCCTTCATTACATTTGCCACCAGGGAAATGCACGTCAGCCTAATTACTCCACAGTGGTATGCATTTCCTAGAGGGCAACACACCTCTTTGCTTCCTGTAAAAAATGTGTTCTTTCAGGGCTGTGTTAAACATTGGTGCTCCAGCTACGGTTTCTGATAGTACTTTCTTGACATATGCAATCATGACCTAGCTAGAACCAAATAGAGATAATGGAAAGACAAACACAACTTTGTGTTAAGTGAAGGGAAACAAACACAGATTAGGGGATCTACTCTGCACGCTGTAAGATCTAACACAAATGACAATGAACCTGACTTAACAGTCTTACGCTGGGCAAATTATATAGTCCTTCATGGTTCAATTTCCTCTTTCTGTAACATCTGGATAATAGTGCTTATTCTTCCTGACTTCCTTGTGAAATATGCATTATTTTAGATCATAGAATTATGGAATGTTAGGCCCTCAGGTATCCTGGGAATCATCTAATCCATATCCAAATGTGGAAACTGAAGCCTGGTGAGGGTAAGTGATATACCTTACCTAAGCTCACAGCTAATTACTAGCATGACTGGAACTAGAATTCATATCTTCTGACCCTTAGACCAGTGTTTTTTGTCCTCCCCTACTGCAATGTTTGCTGTTGTTTAGCTTTTCCTGGGTGTCTGTATTATCTTCAAGTTAGTTCACACAATTCTTGGAGATAGTGATAATTTGTCTCTCCCACAGTGCTTCCTTGGTTATATATATAAATATCTATTTAAAAAAAGGGGCACCTGTGTGGCTCAGTTGGCTAAGTGTCTGAATTTGGCTCAGGTCATGGTCTCACAGTTCGGTTCATAAGTTCAAGCCCTGCATCAGGCTCACTGCTGTCAGTGCAAAGCCTGGTTTGGATCCTCGGCCCCCTCTCTCGCTGCCCCTCCCCCACTCTCGCTTTCTCTCAAAAATAAATTAAAACACATTAAAAAAAGAGTAGTTGCCATCCCTCCCTGTCATAATTAGCTGTAACTTTCCAGCTACTTCCCCTCATTCATTGAAAATTTTAGCAACTGGTTCACTACCTTTCTTTCCATGTGACTCATTTTTCTTGGTGACTTCAATAAGCTCATAAATGAACTATATGACACTCTGACCACTTAGTTTACTGAACTCTTCACCTCCAATGAGATTTTTCTCCACCCACCTCAGCCATCCATTCTCATGGTTATGTATTGTAATTCTAAATCTTGATTTTTAAGCATTCCATTGTTTGACTACTGCCTCTTGTCTTCCAGTTCACTTATTATAATAGCCTGACTCCAACCCTTCTGCAACCCCATCAGGAGCTCTGATCCTTTGGCCCCATCAGTGTTTCAACTGTCCCTTCCTCTCCTCACTCTCTTCTTCATCCAGCCTAGAATCCCTGGTCATTCACTGCAATCAGTCCTTTGTGTACATCCACAACTCCATTGCCACTTTCTTTATCACTTGCCTGGAAAAATGCCAATCCTGGTTAAAGCCAACTCTCTACCTATCTTGTCCCTACACCTAAGCAGTGGAAAAAACCTTGTTAAAACAGTCAAAACTTGTGCTGTTTAAACTTATGATTATAAATTAGAGGAGGGCCCTCAACAATGCCCAGTAATCCCTCATTTCCTTAGTCAACCCACTCTCGTTCTTCTAGACTTTTTAAATTTAAATCCCACACTCTCGGGGCACCTGGGTGGCTCAGTTGGTTAAACATCCCACTTCCGTTCAGGTCATGATCTCCCAGTTCCGAGTTTGAGCCCTGCGTGGGGCTCTGTGCTGACGGCTCAGATTCTCCCTCTCTCTCTGCCCCTCCCTGACTCTTGCTCTGTCTCTCTCTCTCTGAAAAATAAATAAACATTAAAAAAATTAAAAAAAAATCCCACACTCTCAATGCCCAATACTCACTCTTACCTGATATTCTCACCCACTGATATACTGGGGGAAAAAATAAAATTAAGCAAAAGAGAGGTACCAGCATCTTTTCCAATAATCTTATCTTCCCCACTTTCCCAACCTCCATGTCCTAAAATGAATGAAGTGTCCATTCTAATAAGGCTAAACTCTCTGTTGAGAGATAGTTCTCCATGTGTCTCTCATATTTGTTTTGATTCAGGCGATCTTATCAAGGATATTTGTAGAGTGAATAGCCTGGGAAGACAGAGATAGTATCTTCCTTTGGAGCAAAAAGCAGGAATACTTACTGTCCACTATAATAAAAATAATGTCTCTCTCTGGAGCAAAGGATAGGCATGTTTACTTCCCAGTGTAAAAGATTCAGGTTCACTAAGCTCAGATTTCCTTACTTGTAATGCAACCCACTGCATGTACAGGCATCTCCTGGCCCTCTTCACATTGCTCTGTGGGAACTGAGGCTCAGGAAATTGATATAATAAAATTCTGATCTCTGGCTACTGCTTTTACTGTGAGAGATGAAATCCTTTGTCTCTGACCCAGGGGTCTCATGTTTTTTTGTTTTTTTTTTTGTTTTTTTTGTTTTTTTGTTTTTTTTTTGCCAGCATCCATGAAATTATGACAGGCTAACTGTTAGCATGCAAGGTGGATGAAATCTCATACATTGCAGAGTTCTTGATACTTTCTACTTCTGAATTACATCTCATTTCCTCTTGCCTTTTCAAGGACTTTGTTCTACAGGTAACTGCTCTTTCTTTTGTATAGTCAATTTTTCCCTTTCATCTGTATCACACCTCAGCCTATACATGGGATGTAATATCTACCACCTTAAAAGACAAAAACAGCTTCCCTTAGGCTTCTCGTTTCCCTGCAACTACTGCTCCATTTCTCTACAGCCTTTTAGAATAAGACTCCTTTAAAAAGTTGTCTTTATTCCTTTTTTCCACCTCTTCACTTTTCATTCTCTTCTAACTCATTCCAATCAGGTTTTTAATTATACCATTTTTTCTGAAACCCTTCCTAAAGTTGTCAGCAACCTCCATATGGTTTAATCCAATGGCCCTAAAAAAATCCAATTTCTCTTTTTATTGGATTTAGCAGCAATCAACCAGTTGACTACTCTTTCTTTCTTGAAATTCATTCTTGGTTTCTGGTTTTTCTTATCCCACTCAATCTCCTTTGCTAACTCTTCCTGCTCTACTGAGAAGATTATGAGTTTTTTTGTCCTTTATTACATTAATATAGCACATTACTTGATTGTCGGATGTTAAACTAACTTTGCATTCCTGGAATAAATCCAACTTGGCCATGATATATTATTCTTTTTTTTTTTTCATGTTGCTGAACTTTATTTGGTAATATTTTGCTAAGGATTTTTGCATCTTTGTTCATAAGGGATATTGGTCTGCAGTCTTTTCTTCTTGTGATGTCTTTGACTGGCTTTGGTTTCAGGATATTACTGGCCTCATAAAATACATTGGGGAGTATTCTCTTTGTTTTCTCAAAGAATTTGTGAAGGGTTGGTCTTATTTCTTCTTTAAACATTTTTTTTTTAATGTTTACTTATTTTTGAGAGAGAGACACAGCATGAGCAGGGGAGGGGCAGAGAGAGAGGGAGACACCAGAATCCGAAGCAGGCTCCAGGCTCTGAGCTGTCCACACAGAGCCTGACGCGGGGCTCAAATTCACGGACCATGAGATCATGACCTGAGCCAAAGTTGGATGCTTAACCAACTAAGCCACCAACTAAGGCACCCCATTCTTATTTCTTCTTTAAAACGTTTGATTGAATTCACCAGTGACACCATCTGGGCCTGGCTTTTGTTTGTGAGATTTTAAATTACTAATGCAATATCTTTACTTGTTAAAGGTTTATGCAGATATTTTGTTTCTTCTTGAGTCAGTCTTGGTTATTTGTGTACTTATAGAAATTTTTCCATTTTATCTAAGTTGTTTAATTTATTGACATTTAGCTGTTGATAATATTCCCTTATAATCCTTTTAATTTCTGCAGAGTTGGTAGCAATATCTTTCTATCTTTTATAACTTTAGTAATTGGTGCCTTTTCTCTTAGCTTCTTGGTCAGTCTAGTTAAGGGTTTGTCAATTTTATTGATTTTTTCAAAGAATCAGCTTTAAAAAATTTTCTCTATTGTTTTTCTGCTATAATAATTACTTAATTCCTTCTACTTGCTTTGTGTTTAGCTTGCTCTTTGTTTTCTAGTTTAATGCAGAATCTTAGGTTTTTAAGACTTTTTTTTCTTTTATTTAATTTTCAAGTTAGTTAACATACAGTGTAGTCTTGGGCTTCAGGAGTAGAACCTAGTGAGTATCTCTTACATATGATACCCAGTGCTTCTCCTGAAAAGTGCTCTTCTTAATGCCCGTTGGCCATTTAACCCACTCCCCCACCTCCCAGCAACCCTGTTTGTTTTCTGTACTTAAGAGTCTCTTATGGTTTGCCTCCCTCTCTGTTTTTATCTTCTTTTTCCTTCTCTTCCCTTATGTTCATCTGTTGAGTTTCTCAAATTCCACATATGAGTGAAATCATGATATCTTTCTGACTTATTTCACTTAGCATAATATCCTCCAGTTCCATCCACATTGTTGCAAATGGCAATATTTCACTTTTTCATCACTGTGTAGTATTCCATTGTACGTATGTGTTTATATATATACATATATATACATTTCTTGTATATATATATACATATGCATATGTATATATATGTACATATATATACCACATCTTCTTTATTCATTCATCATGGGATGGGCACTTAGGCTCTTTCCACAATTAGGCTAATGCTGATAGCACCACTATAAACATTGGGGTACATGTGCCCCTTTGAATCAGCATTTTTGTATCCTTTGGATAAATTCCTAGTAGTGCAATTGCTGGGTCATAGGGTAGTTGTATTTTTAATTTTTTGAGGAATCTCCATACTGTTTTCCAGAATGGCTGCACCAGTTTGCATTCCCACCAACAGTGCAAAATGGTTCCCCTTTCTCCATATCCTTGCCAACATCTGTTGTTTCCTGAGTTGTTAGTTTTAGCTATTCTGACTGGTGTGAGGTGGTATCGCACTATGGTTTTGATTTGTATTTCCCTGATGATGAGTGATGTTGAGCATGTTTTCATGTGTCCGTTTGCCATCTGGATGTAAGAACTTTTTTCTTATATAGGCATCTAAAGTTACACATTTCTCTCTAAGCACTGCTTTAGATACATGCCATGAATTTTGATTAATTTTCCTTGTGATTCTTCTTTGACTCGTTGGTTATTCAGGAGTGTGTTGCTTAATTTCCAACTATTTAGTGTTTTCTCAGATTCTTTCTGTATAGATCTCTAATTCCATTGTGGCCAGAGGACATACTTTGTATAATTTGTCTTCTTTATTTTATTGGGACTTGTTTTAGGCTATAGTGTATGGTCTAGCCTGGAGAATGTTCCATATGCACGTGAAAAGAAATGTGCATTTTGCAGCTTTTGGACAGAGTATTTTATAAAAGTTAAGACAAGTTGGTTGATAGTGTTGTTAAAGTCTTCTATAGTTGTTCTATCGAAAGTGGGATATTGAAATGTCTATTATTATCTATTTCTCCTTTCACTTTTGCCAGTTTTTGTGTCATACATTTTGGGAGATGGTTCTTTGATGTATATATAACTATTATATCTTCTAGATGTGTTGACCATTTATCAAAAACATGTCCAATAATATTTCTTGTCTTTCAATATGCCTGATATTAATATAGTCACTCTAGGCCTCCTATGGTTACTGTTTGTATGGTCTATCTTTTCCATCCTTTACTTTCAATATAATACCTTTAAACTCAGGTGTGTCTCTTGTAGGCCTGTGACATAGAGTTGGGTCTTGCTGTTTTATTATGTTTGATAGTATCTGCCTTTTGAGTAGCATGTTTAGTCCAATCATATTTATGTACTTATTGCTATAGTCAGAATTTCTTTTGCGATTTTGACAGTTGTTTTCTGTATGTCTCATGTGTTTTTTATTCCAGTGAAGTAATGGAGCCATGAAGCACTAATATATTTGGAAACCACTTAAACAATTTCTCACTGAACAAAATATGCAGGGTACAAAAAATAGAAGAAATGACTCCTACTTCTGTTATTTAAACATAACTTTATTTAATATTGGGGTATATTTTTTTTGCAGGCTTAAAATTTTCCCTATTCAGATTTTTGCTTTTTTTGTTTTTGTTTACATAGTTTATATCTCTGCACACATTTGTTTATCTTTATCCTATGTAGTCTATTATATGCGTTTTCTGTGTTTCAAACACAAAGCAGCTATCACCAGCAAAGATATTTGAAGCAGTTAAGCAGAGATCTCCTTGGAAGAGCTTTTGACCAAATGAAATGGTTCTGCATGGCCTTGTTGAAACAATTACACTTGTCAAAAACTGGGTATGTTTTTGACAAGTGTATCTGGGTGCTCAGTTGGTTGAACTTCTGACCCTTGATTTTGGCTCAGGTCATGATCTCAGGGTCATAGGATCAAGCCTCTTATCTGGATCTTTGCTGAGCATGGAGCCCACTTAAGATTCTCTCTCACTTTGCCCCTCTCCCCTGCTCATGCTCTCTCTCTCTCTCAAAAACAAAAACACAATACTAGATATGTCAGAGGGTGTTTGGAAGACAAGGTATCTGAAAAGCACTTGGTACATCAGAAGTCTTGGTTATGCACTTGGTTTTTAGCTTCCTACTTTGTGAAGTAAAACAAAGGAGAGGCATTTTCTCTTGCACGTTTTGTAAAATTTACCTATAAAATGGCTGGACTAAATGTCTGGAGGAACGGTATGGACTATATTTTACTACTGATTATGGGTGTGTATGTGTGTGTACATATCTATAATCTCACATGATATCAAGCTTATTGATCCCATGGTATTCTAATCTTTTATCTGCTTGTTTATTAGTTTTTGCATTTATCAATTTCTCTATGTAGTTTTAGCAAACTTTGCTCTATGTGGTTAAGTGCGCATTAGTTCATCATTGTATCATGACTGTAGGTTGTCCTGGTGGACAGTTCCTTCTATAATTACTACATGTCACTCTTTATCTCTATCAATCTTTGTTTTAAATTCTTATGTTGGATATTGATATTATTAGATGAACAATTTTTTGGTTAGTATTTTCTTGGTAGTTTTTTAAAAAATAAATTGCCTTTCTCCAAATGTTTGGTAATATGTTCTAACCATATAGTTGCAAACGGCACATGGCTGTGTTTCTTCCCTTAAAAACCCTGTCTAAATGTGTTTTTTGTGTCATTTTTTAATAATATAAACCATTTATATTTATTAATACCACTTTGATTTCTCTCTAGAATCTTGTTTCCTATTTATCCTTTGCTTTTCTTTCTCTTCTTTTTTGCCTGCTAATCCAGTAACTAAGTTTTCTGTAGGTCATTTTTTTCCTCTATAGATTAGGAAGTTAGACATTCTATTCTACTTCTCTAATTTTGGTGAATACCTTTCAATGTTTAATATATATCTATATCTATATCTATCTATATATATATCAGTAATAGACTGTCATATTCAAGGCTGCCATAATCTTTTATTTTTAATTTATTTTTTGGAAAGAGAGAGAGAGCACTAGCAGGAGAGAGGGGCAAGAGGGAGACAGGGAGAGAATCTTAAGCAGGGTCCACCCTTAGTGTGGGGCCCAATGGGGGCCTTGATCCCAGGACTCTGGGATCATGACCTGAACCGAAATCAAGAGTTAGATGCTCAACTGACTGAGCCACCCAGGTGCCCCGCCATAATCTTTTAAATAACATTTCTATATTTAGGATAATTCCCTGGTTATAAATCTCACCTTCCCAATATAAAATTCAGAACTCTGATTTCTTGCCTCCCTTGCAACCAAGATGCGGGCCTATGACATATGCTGTGCTAGCCAGAAGCACCTGTGGAAATGTGAGGAATGTGAGGATACAAGCTCTGCACACAGCTTTCATTTTCCTGGTGTAGGTAAAGATGAAAACATCAAGCTTATAACGGCGGCGGTCATTGCAAAGTCCTGATGTTGATAGCAGGAACAGGGGAAGAAAAGTTGAGTTCACGGCATTTAGTGTCTGATGGGAATAGCAGCAGTTTCTTTACCATGAAAGTTCTGCTGCATGGTTTAGGGCAATTTTTTTCTAGAACCTTAACCCAAGCTTTTCTTTTTTCTTCTTACCCAATGACCCTGGAGCTGCTGAATGTCAATTTAAGAAATTCTTGCTTGAAGTCTGTTGTTTGCAACAAAGGATTTTAACCAATATAATAACTTGTGAAAGTCTGAAGTTAAGGCATATTTCACTCCTGAGTAAAAGAAATTGAGTCTTTAATTCAGAACTCCCTTTCTGCCATCATCTATGATATTTTTAAGGGCTAATATTTTAATTTCACCTGGTTTTAAAATTCCAAAATACTGTAATATAAAAAAATAATCTTGATTTAGATTAACCAATATATTTGTTAATTTATTTGTTTATTCTTCCTTATCCCATACTTACTTACTCCTTTTGGGTTCAGCTTTTCTTATTGGAGCAAATTCTTTAGTATGTCCTCCAATGAGCATCTGTGAGTACTAAATTTGAAAATGTGTTTATTTTGTTCTTCCTTTTGAAAGATAGTTTAGCTGGGTATAGAATACTAGTTTTTCAGTTATGGACTGTCAGTACTTTGAAGATATTTTCCTTCTGTCACCTATTGCTGCTTATAAATCTGCTGACAGCTCATTCCTGTCAAAATGGTACCTTTTAACATTTTCTTATTGCATTTGGCATTCTGTAATTTCACTCCTCTATACAGGTCTTAGTTTCAAAAATTTATTCTGCTTGAGCCTCAGCATTTTCTTTTGATTTGGTAACCCATGGTTTCTTCAGGTCTGAAAAATTCTCACAATCATCTCTTTGGATATTGCCTCTCATTTTCTCTCCTCCAGAAACTCTTTTAGATGTATACTGGCTCTTCTATATCTATCTTTCAGGTCTCTGAACTTATCTTGGCTGCTCTGGCAGGTTATTATATGCATTTTCCATGTATTTCAGTCTCTATATAAAAATCATTTATATAAGCGTCATCTGGTTCAAAATTTCCTACCACATTAATTGCTCTTCTGGCTTTCAAAGCTCTTATGCATCCAGACCCTGACATTAGTTAGGTAACTATGGGCTCACAACATCTCTGGGCCCGTTTCCCAACACAAAGAGATAACTGAGGTTATTGAAAAATGTAAATGAAGTGACACATTTAAGGTGCTGACAAGTTCTCCAGACATAGCAGCACACTACATAAAATTTACTGTGACTGCCTAAATCAAAGCAGTTTCCCTGGTGGTCACATCTGTATGACACCTTTCCTTCTACCATTTTAGACATGAATTCTGAATGGAAGCTGTTTTCAGTTCTAAGACCTTGCTCCTTTGGACTGAGGCCTGGTCACATGAGTCTAGCCCAACTGATTAGTCATTCCTTGAAACTTTAAATTTGACATTTCCTTTTTGACTATAGAGTACTTAAAATGTGAATAGAGCTGCTGGCTGTAGTAAAAGAGAATGAAAATGACATTTTAAGAAGTGTGTGTGTGGGTGGGGGTGAGGGAATGGGTAGGAGAGATTGCTGACCATTCAAGTTCCTGGCTTCATTAGCTTTGATGATATGGGATTTTTCAATACTATAGATTCCTTTAATATTTGAATGTTTTATAATAGGGAGGAATAACCTTATCATAAAGATTTGAAAAATTTTATCAGAATCTGAACACAAATCTTACTTCATTGTATTGTTCAATCATATCCATTTTTTATTCTTACTTTCCAGAATGATTGTTATCCTCTCTCCAGCTTTGGAAATGTAGTTGTAATAACATTATATTTGAATGGTCCTGCAGAGTTCCCACAGACTTTCCTATCATTATCTTATTTGATTGTGTGAGATGAACAGGCCAGGTAATGTTACGATTAATTTTTACAAATTGTGAAATTAAGACTCAAGTTACATGTTGTTCAGGACAAAGAAGGGTGGGAACTGAGCTAGATATTAAGCATTCTCTACCAGGAGAGCTCAGAGCTTACCATTTGCAAGACTGTCAAAGATGACACATTATAAAATATTTTCACTAATTATTGTTCATTAGGATTTTCAGGTGAGTTCTGAAAAGTTTCATTAGCTCAACTGTAAAACCTATTAAAATGCACTCTGTCCACAACTTAAATTCATACTCTCAAATGCACTTGTGTTCTCCCAAAAGTTAATCTTTGCCGTGTTGTGAATCAAGTTCCCGTTGTGCTTTTAAATTTTAGAACTTTAACCTGGGGAAGATATTGAGAGTAAAGTTGGGGGAGAAGGGGACATATTAATTCCTGGCTAGACATCCACAGTGCTTAACAGGTTCACGTAGGAATGAGGGTAAATTCTTACACCCCTTGACTAAGAACTATGTTGGGTATAGCCTGTGGGTAATTATTTACAAAGGTGACTTGTAATCACAAAGTAGTCTAGTAATATCATCACACTTTTGTTTTGGAAAATTCAAATGCTTTCACAACCTAACTCATTCACACTCACTGAACTGACAAGGAGTGGCTGAATGACAAGATCTGCTGAAGTTATTGAAGTATAGGAGAGTGAGATACTGAAAATAATACAAAGCAAGAATAGTTTAGCTTCCTTTTTAGCCTCAGCATGATTGCTACCTCTTAGGAGAATCTTTCCATTTCAAGCAGAAAATATAATTTATGATGAGGATTGTTAATTTTAGATAAGAAATTGTTTCTATGAAATCAAGGCATTGATATGTCATAGAATATTGGAAGGATCATACTATTAATCAGCAGTGTTCTTCATTTTGCACTCTGATATTTTCATTTTCTATGGGGCTAAAGATAAGCTTTTTGTTTTAAGGATAGCATTATTATAAGCTGACAGTCCTGGCATAGGTCCCCTTTTCTCCTGACTGCCACTAGACTCAAATCGATCCTCTAAATACAGTCCGTCCCAAGAGACACAATTGATGTCGGAAAAGAGGACTTTTTTAAACCGAGCCTGACGTCACACATTTGTGCTCTAACCATCTGTACCTTTTATTAACCAGGGGCTGGAGCCGCCCAGGGGGACAGACACAGGCGCACAACAGCCTTCTCCCACACAAGCCTGGAATGGCAACAGTGTGCTGCTGCCTTAGAAAGAAAAGCCGTTTCAGAACTGTGGGGTGGCGTGGGGGTGTGTGTGTGGCAGGGTGAGGGAATCATTTCTCTTCTTCTCCATCCAAGGATGCTATTTATTGGAAATCCAGCACATCTTTTATTATTTTTTTTCAATTGATTTCTCTCGAGTGGGAGGCAAAACCCTTTAGATGCGAGAGAAGAAAAGGAAAAAAAAAATGCAAGCCGGGCAGGAGGATTTTGGAGAACCACAGCTTTGCTTCGGATTGGGACTACAGGCAGAGAAAGACTCCAGCCAGCGTCCACAACCTGTTTGGCCTGCAAAGATGCCGCTGTTCCGCCCCGAGTGCAGCATTGCTCCCCTTCCCCTCCCCCCTCCCTCCGGCTCCGTGCTGCCCCTGGGAGGGCGGCAGCCCCCAAGAGTCACCTCTCACTCCCTGCCGTGCCCAGTCCAAGTCCGGAGGGGCGTGTGCTGGGGAAGAGCACTCCTTCTCCTTCGACGCGCGAGACCCGGGGAGTTTACGCTCCCCTGTAGCCCCCTCCTTCTGGCCTTGCCCACAGTCCCCGAGAGGGCAGCAGCCTCCTGGCGAACGCCTCTCCCCCCACTCGTGTGACTCCTTCTTCCTCCCCCAGCCCAGGGGCGCATTCTCACTCTCCCTCCACGTGTGTGTCCGGTTCGCCTCTCTCCCGTCGCAGGAAGGCAGCAGCCCCCAGGTGCCCACCTCTCACGCCCCTTCCGGCCCCTCACCCAGTTCCTTCAGCGTCCTCTAGCTTTGGGGAGCGTCCGCACTCCTCCTCCACGTGCGAGCCCAGGGCCGTTACCCCGCTTCCAGATACTCCCCCCCCACCCCCGCGCCACCTCTAGCCAGGGCTCCGCCCACCGCGCCCGGGGCGCGCGCCCAGGAGTACCTGGCCACCCCTCCCCCGGCTTGGCGCCGCTTCCCTCCCACCTCCCCCGCCCCGCGCGCAGTAGCTCGCAGCCCACCCCTCGCAGCTTCCTTCTCTCCGCCCCCTCCCTCTCCAGGAGGTGGGGGGGGGGCAACGAACGGGCGCGGTGGCGTGGCCAATGGGCGCTCGGCTTACTCTGGCCTCTCCCCCGCGCAGCCGCCAATCGCGGCGGGCGGTGGTGGTAATATTGTGGAGTGGAGTTTGGATGCCGCCGCTGCCGCGGGCTGGAGCGGCGCGGCCGCGGGGGCTGCCAGGGTATTTCGGGAAGGGGGCGTGAGGAGGCGGCGGCTGCGGCGGTGGGCGTCTGTGGCTGCGGCAGCGTGTGGAGGCAGCTGAGAGAAAGAGAAAGAAAGGAAAGAAGAGGGCGGGGGAGTACTCAGGAGGAGGCGGGACCGACCGGGCTCCTTACCTCTCGGTAGCGGCGGCGGGCGGCCCGGGAGGCGGCACCGCCCCCTGCCCGCGGACTCCTCAGCGCAGCCAGCCGCGGACCCGCTGGCTCCGGGCAGCGACCGAAGCTACGGGGGCGGAAGCGGTGGGCCGGGGCGGCGGCGGAGGCGACCGCCATGGCGTTCCTCAAACTCCGTGACCAGGTAGGTGAGGGGCGGCGGGGCGGGATCGCGCCGACCGGAGAGGAAGGAAGGGAGGGAGGGCGGCGGGCCAGCTGTGTGGGCCGCCCGGGCGCCCGCTCGGCGGGGTGGGTGCGAGGGAGGCGGGGTGCCGCCCCGGGGACTAGCGCGCTGAGGCCGGGCCGGGGACCGCGGGCGACCCGCCTGTCAGCGAAGCACCGGCCGGGTGAAGCCCACGTGCGGCTGGGGGGCTCGCCGCCGTCTCCGGTCGCCGCCGCGTGAGGGGCGGGTCCCGCGCTGGCCGCCTAGGCGCCCGCGCCCGGCGCGCTGCCGGGTGTGCACCTCCTCTCTCCTGCCAGGTGAGGCTCGGGCCTAACAGGTGGCTTTCCGCTGCCGGGCGGGAGCGGTGCTGGCGGCCGTGACCTTAGGTCACGACCTTGCTCGCCTGTTTGCTTCGCCGGATAGTTTGAGGCACGCTCTCTCCGGGTTAAAGTCGGTTGATTCTGCTTCGGGACTAGCTATTCAACCTGCAAGTTCCTAGACTTGTTTTCTTTTGACATTTTGTGCACCATTTTGGTTACTTTTCTTGACTTACGAAGAGCTGGTCGAAGAATACCTGAAGTGCCGAAGAGAGTAGTGACTCTTTCGCACTGAAGAAAAAAATTGTGTCTAGGAACGAAATGGCAACTATATCAGAATGATTTGTACACCTGAAAATATGGAAATAAGGGTAAGAAGGCTTTCAGGCGGTGCAGAGGCTTCCAAACATTTGTGTCTCTTTAAGGAGAGGGAAATTAACGTATGAAATTTACCGAGAGGCAGTAGACGTAATAGTGCTGAGAATTTATTTTTGCCATTTGTTTTTTTTTTTTTTTTGAACAGAAGGTACTGGGCAGATTTGAAGGGAAAGTAACTTACATATATTGGGAAACTGTTCTTAAAGTGAGTACCCCTTTTTCAGAAACAATGAGGAAAAACTTGAGATGTCTTTTTTAATATCATCTCTTAGTGAATACTGTGCCTTAAATTCTGAATCTTGGTATCATGAATTCTCATTTCATAAATGAATTTTGTTTTCTTTTTTAGGCCGTTGGCTTAACGCGTGTATCATTGGGTATCAGGAAGGTTTTAGCTGGTGTTAGCAGCGTCAGGAATGATACTTTGAAAAACTCTCCTGTTCAGTGAAGTTTATACATTGTATTTCAAGTGATAGAATAGCATTGTCCATTATGATAGCTACTAGCCTACCTGTGGCAACATAAGTTTTAATTAGTTAAAATTAAATAAAATAAAAAGTTCATTACTCTTAGTCTTGGCAGCCACATTTCAAGTGCTTGGTAGCCACATGTGGTTATTGACTGTGGTATTGGACAGCACAGATACAGAACATTTATATCATCAGAAAGTTCTATGGGATAGCACTGTTGAAGAATAACAGGTAAAACAGAACTAATTCCTGTATAATCAAGTCATGATATACTCTTAAAGGTGTAAAATTCAAGATCTAGATTCTCTAATCTTTACCAATCTAATGGCACTTTGTGCTTCCCTAGGTTATAGTTGAAGTAATGATTGATTTTTATTTTGTTTCTAGTCCTCCTTTTTGAAAACGTTACTTCTGCGATTTGGATCATAGCGTGCATTAGGAATTTGGTGCACTTTTAGGAGATTATCTCATTTTATTCACCATCAGGTTTAAACAGAAACAAGATTATGTTTTCAGATTGACATAAAGTCTACTTGCACCTTTGCATTTGTGTATTTAGGAATTGGAATTATGAAATAATTGTGATGCTTCAGTTTTATATAGCATCTGTTAATACTCAGTGGTGGTGATGATATGTAAAATGTCACCTGTAAACTTAAGGCTACTTGGACAAGTTAATGAAGTGACATAGCTCAGACGGGAAGAACGTTGAGGTTTACCTCTAAACTACAAAGTAATTGACTCATCTGGTCTCTCTTTTGGAAGACTTTGAGAAATGAGTTTGATTTGCCTATTTCAAAGGGAATAGCTGCTTTTATAAGTCATCTTGTATGTTGATATTTTATTGGCTATTAGAAATGAGAGTAAAAATGAAATGGAATACAAATATAATTTTAACCTACATGAAAAACAGTTCAGGTAGATGAATTATTTTATTTGGGGAAAAGGAGCTGACAGTGTAGATAAGTACACATAATTTTAAAGCTGGAAGATACTTAACCTAGCATTTAACTCCGTCCTCATTTACATTTGGGATAGGAAATAGTTCAACCTACTTTTTTTCTATTATTGCCATATTTACCTTGTATTTTGTTCTAGCTCTGCAAATACAACTATTATAAATAGAACCTATTAATGGATAGGAGTTGTTCTTTGTGTGCATAAGCATCAGGTGGGTTCTAGATGGTTTAAATATAAAATCAGTGATTAAATAAAGCAGTTTGTTTTCATGTCCGGTAAATCTGGATAAGACAGCTTTCCCCCTTTCCATGGCAATACCTAATATGGGGGTAAGAACAGGATTGAGTTTTCAGTTGGACATCAAATCTGATTGTACCATTGCATTCATGAATTGCAATTATGAAGCAATTGGGATGCTACTCTGGTTTTATATAGTATCTGTTAATACTCACTGTAGTGATAATATGTGAAGTGTCACCTGTGAACTTTAGGATATCTGGACAAGAACTTGGACTAGTGCATTATTCTTTGTTAGTAGATGAAAATAATTTTTAATTGTAAATGAGGCGAAAATTGTTTTCTCTTTGAGGACTAGAAACATGAACTGTCCCCTCGATTTTTTTCACATTAAAGTGTTTATACAGCATGAATCTCTTACAATTGTAGGATTATATTCAACAGGTATCACTATCCAGATTTTTATCTTTGCAGTTAGCAAAAATGTAATCATATGATTATATTTAAATTAAAAAAATATATTTTTCAGCTTTATTGAAATATTGACATATAACATGTAAGTTAAAGGTGTACAGTGTGATGTTTTGATACATACATATAATGCAAAAGGAATACATAATAAGGTTAGTTAACACCTCCGTCCCCTCCCACAATTACTTTGTGTGTGTGTGTGTGTGTGTGTGTGTGTAGATAAGGTCTACTTTCTTCACAGCTTTGAAGTTTGTGTGTGTGTGTGTATGCATACACGCATGCACATATATATAATGCAGTATTGTTAATTGTAGTTGCTTGCTGTACGTTAGATCCCTAGAACTTCTTTATAGCTGGAAATTTGTACCTTTTGGCCAATTACATAATTACATTTTAATTTATCAGCAATTACATTTTAATTTATCAGAAATGATTCATAGTCTGCCCTCATAAGAGAGAGAAGACTGTCTTTGTTCAGACTGTGTAGGGTAACAAACTCACAATTGGGAAGCTAAATGGTAACTGGCCCTGGCTTTAGCACCTAGAAGATAGTAGGGAGTGATGGCGATCATGGCAGATAGGAGCAGGTATATTAGCTGCTGCTTATTAGCTCCAGGACATTGTTACTGTGCAGGTGTGCCTAGTATTTTTAAAATTCCAATTTTCTTTAGGAAGTTAGAGATCCAGATACTTATGAAAAAAATCTCTCTATAAGTATTGGTAGGTAAGTTGGTAGTTACCATTGATTAAAAAGTTAAAGCTGTAGTTTTACAAATAGGCTGGTAGGGGACCAGTTTGTAATCATGAGTTTAGCTTAGCTTGAGAAAGCAAACTACAAAATAAGATTCTTATTTTAAAAGAGCAGTTTTCTTTCAGATAAAGTAGTTAGAATGGTCATAAACTTAAAAAAAATAAGATGTAATGCATATACCATAAAAGTCATCCTTTAAAGTGTACATTTCAACCAAAGCAATTTCGAGGGGGGGAAAAAAAAAGGCTGGAGGTATCACAATCCCAGATTCAAGATGCACTGCACAGCTGTAATAACCAAAACAGTATGATACTGTCACAAAAGTAGATACATAGATCAATGGAACAGAATAGAGAGCCCAGAAATAAACACTTGCTTATTTGGTCAATTACCATATGACAAAGGTGGCAAGAATATACAGTGGGTAAAAGACAAACAACAACAACAACAAACAAAACAAACAAAAAAACAGAAAAGGCAACCTACTGAATGGGAGAAGATATTTTCAAATGATATATCTAATAAGGGGTTAATATCTAAAATATATGGAGAATTTACACAATTCAGCATTGGGGAAACATCATAATCTGATTAAAACATGGACAGAGGACCTAGGTAGACATTTTTCCAAAGAAATACAGATGGCCAACAGATACAAGCAAAGATACTCCACATCACTCATCATCAGGGAAATACAAATTTAAAAAAACAGTGAGATATCACCTAACACCTGTCAAAATGGCTAGAATCAAAAAGAAAAGAAACAAGTGTTGGTGAGGATGTGGAGAAAAAGGTGTGCTGGGAACGTAAATCGGTGTAGCTACTGTGGGAAACTGTATAGAGGCTCCTCAACACACACACACACACACACACACACACACACACACACACACACAGGAATATTAGTCAGCCATAATAAAAGAACAAGATCTTGTCATTTGCAGCAACATGGGTATACCTCGAGGGTATTATGGTAAGTAAAATAAGTAGGCAAAAGACAAATACCATATGAATTTCACTTACATGTGAAATCTGAAACAACCAAGCAAACAAAAATCTGAAACAGTCCCATAAGTAATAGGTGGTTGCCTGAGGGGAACGGAGTGGGGGATGGGCTAAAGGGGATGAAGGAAGTAGGAGCTACAAGCTTCCAGTTACAGAATGCATAAGCTACAGGGATTTTCATACAGCATAAGAAACACAGTCAGTAGTATATAATAGTATCATATCACAGTACCATCATTGTAATGGTAGCTGCACTTGTGATGATCATAGCATAATGAATAGAGTTGTTGAGTTGCTGTGCTGTATATCTGAAACCAGTGTAACATTGTGTGTCAGCTGTACTTCAATTTTAAAAAAACATTCAATAAGTAACACCCCCAGAAAAGTGTGCAATTCAGTAGATTTTAGTATAGTTGCAAAATTGTGTAGCCATTAGCAGTTACTCCCCATTTTCCCTTACCTCTAGCCCCTGGGGAGTGCTGATTTACTACTTTCTGTCTTTATGAAGTTGCCTATTCTGGATATTCATACAAATGAAATTATACAACATGTGACTTTTTATGTCTCACTTCTTTTACTTAGTATAATATCTTTAAGGTCATCCATTCATGTAGTATGAATCAGTTCATAAAATTTTTATCATATTAAAGAGTTTCTTTTAAAAATTTCTATACTTTTATGTTGTTTTATTGCTTCTTGTAGTGTGCACATGTATAATCTGGGATGTTTGTTTCTATTTTCTGAATTTGTTTTAAAACTGGAGTTAGACTTTGTTTGCAGTAGCACTAAAGGATAATAGTTTTTATATTTGGATTATTTTTGTGTAGGAGCCATCTTTGTGTTCTCTTTTGGGTTAATGGTCATTAGGTAAGGATTCTTGTTATGTTGAAGGGTTTTTTTTTTTTTTTTTTTTTTTGAGCAGGGTTAGCATATATCAATAAATAGATATTGAATGGGTGAGAATAATTTGACTGCTGTTTTGGATAGTTAGTATGCTCTCACTTGATCAAGTATCTACTTAGGGTAGAGCATTTTTTGACCTTTCAGTAGAAAAAAAAAGATCCTAAAAAAAAACTTATAATTAGGGGTACAGAATATGTGAAATGCATGAAAAACACTGAATGCTTATATATCCAAGTATTCTCTATTGAGTGTTCCCTTGCTTTGTGTTGGAGACTTTGGGGCACACAAAGGTACAGTAGCCACCATCTCTGCCCTTAAAAGTCTTATTGGCTAGAAAAGGAGAAATGATACATAAATGCACAGTATCTGAAACACTTCACCTGAAAGGGTTTGTAGAGGTTGAAGAAAGCATATGGAGCATGTTATTTGGACATGTATCTAACAGTTAAAAAGTAAGTGTTTCTTGTGTTTACTGGGTTTTTGATGCCTTGTATAGTAATAGAACATGTAAAGTTGTAGAACATAAAAGATGTAGATAACATGTTTCAGAATTCAGAAAGGATCAGGTGATCTGGTTGTAGGTGGAAGGAAACTTTTATGGCAAGGGAAGTATTTGAGTTTCACAGGAAGGATTTGTTGAAAGCAAATACTTTGAAGGAAAGCAACAAGAGAGAGCTATGAAGACAGGCCAAAAAAAGAATACAGTATATCTATCTATGCTGGGGTACTGAGGAGATAGATCTGATTGGTGTGGGTAGTTGGAAAGGATGGGAGATAGATCAGCTAAACTAACAGTGACTACATTGTGAAGTACTTTGAATACAAGATATTAAGAAGTTTGGACTTGATTGGTAGTTGAGGGAAGTTCTAATAGGTGGGCTTTCTTAATCTAAGGTCTGTGAAGGGCTTCTGGAGGAATATGCATATATGTACTTAAGAGGTGTCATAACTTTTATTAGAACCTGTGAGGAGTCCACAACACCCACAAGTTAAATAGCCACTATGTTATGAGTTTTAGAAGAGTGGATTACAGAAGACAAACAGGAACACCCAAGACCAGTTAGGTGGCTACTGCTATCATTCAGAACATATGTAAAACATTTTAGTGCAAGCCAAGCACATTAAGTAATAAGCAGAAGTTTGAATGGGAATGAGTATATCTTTAAAGGATCCTCATAGCTATATTAATGGCTCACTTAAGTATACAATTAAGAGTGTCTTATATGACACCTGACAGTTTTTTGTTGCATAGTTCCACTAGGGTAAATTAAATATGAAAATGCAATTAATGTTGATTATGGTAGTAAAAAAGAGCAGATAATCCAAGTGGTTAAATTTGGGTTGTATTAGGTTTTCTTTCCAGTATTGTATCTTATTTCCTTTTTATTTTTCTAGTCTAATGTAAAATTAGTATTCAGTGAATACACTCAACCTGGGTTGAAGTGAGACGCTCATGGAGACAGTTTTGTGCCTGGGAAGAATATATTAGGGTAAAGTCTTTTTGTTCTGGAGATTGTATTCTGTGGACAGTTCACATCAAACACACACAGTGATACTGAATCATATAGTTATACAGTGCTTCTCATTTAAAGCAAATATTAATGAAATCTCCAGTTACTTTAACCAGTAATGTTTTAAAATGTAACGGTACATTGGTATACAATGGTTAAAGGTACTCAAATACTTCAAGTTTAATTTCTACTCCTGCTCCTTGGTCCCAGTTCTTTGTTAAGTGATTCATCCACCTTCCTTATATGATACTGGTTTTTTAAAAAAGGATTCTTCTGGATGCACCTGGGTGGCTCAGTCGGTTGAGTATACAACTCTTGATTTTGGCTCAAGTCATGATCCCAGGTTTGGGTGATTGAGCCTTGTGTCAGGCTGAGCGTGGAGCTTGCTTGGGATTCTCTCTCTCTTTCCCTCAACCCCTCCCCCCACTTGTGTGCATGCTCACTCTCTCTTTAAAAACAAAAATTAACATTAAAATTGAAAAGAATGAAGAATTCTTCTCTGTGTATACTGATTGGCATGCAAGGCAAAGTCTGGGTAGAACTACTACTCCCACAACTTTAGTGAAAAGTTCACTTTGCCTAGTAAATTTAAGTTCAACTTCTTAATTGGTGATGGTTTATTTAAATTTATTATAAATTTAAAGGTATATCTTTTCTACTCTTAAGGATTTAAGAACACAGATAATATTAAAACATACAGCATGTGACAGTTAAAATATTTAAAAAGGAAAATCAGAAAGCAGTTGCTTATGAAATATCTACTTGTTCAGAAGCCTGGAATGAGAATTATTATAGTTTATTACTACATTTAACTTTATTTCTTGTTACCTAAGGTACCAGCCCCCCCCCCCCCCCCCCCCCCCGCCAGCTTTGTATCTTATAATAGGAAGTATAAATTAGTCTGGAGAGGCAGCCTTTTCTCTTGCATCATTTTCTGGATTAAAAAGTTTGATAGCCTTTTCTTTTTTAAACAGCTTTACTGCAATATAATTCACACCAATTTAAGTTGTACAGTTCGGTGATTTTTAGTATATTCACAGAGCTGTATAAGCATCACCTCAATCAATTTTAGATCATTTCTAGTCATACTGAAAAGAAACCTCTTATCCCTAAACTATCATTCCCTCAACCCCCCATCCTTCGTAGCCATAGACAACTGCTAGTCTGTCTATTTTCTGTCTCTATATATTTACCTATTTTAGTTAGCATGTTTGTAAGGCTCATCTGTATTGTAGCATGTGTCAGTATTTTTATTGCTGAATAATATAATATTACATTGTATCATACCACGTTTTACCTATCCATTCAGTAGTTAATAGGCACTTGGATTATTCTCACTTTTTGGCTAGTATGAATGATACTGCGAGAACATTTGTGTACAAATGTTTTTATGTGGACAAAAGTTTTCATTTCTCTTGGTGCTTAGAATGGACTAGTTGGGTCATATGGGAACTCTATAGCCTTTTAAGGAACTGCCAGACCATTTTCCAAGAGTGGCTGCACCATTTTACATTCCCACCAGCAGTGCATGAGGGTTCCAGTTTCTCCATATCCTCAATAATGCTTATTATTGTTTATCTTCTTTCATTGTTTAGTCATGGTATCTCCTTGTGGTTTTGATTTGTATTTCCCTGATGGCTAATAATGTTGGGCATCTTTTCATCATAGCCTTTGCCCAGTTTTTTAAATTGGGCTATTTGTCTTTTTATTGTTGAGTTGGAGTTCTTTAAATATTTTAGATACAAGTCCCTTATCAGATATATGATTTGCAAAAAATTTCTCCCATTCTGTAGGCTGTCTTTCTGCTTGCTTGTTAGTATTCTTTGAAGCACAAAAGCTTTTAATTATGAAGTCCAACTTGTCTGATTCATAGGGTTTTGACTAGGGAGCCTACGTGGGTAGGGTATGCAAGAAGAGGAGTTGGCTTGAGGATGAGATGAATTCAGTTTTATATACGTTTAGGTCCTAGTAGAACAGTTAATTGGGAAAGTTGTTATAGGAGGCAGTTAAATGTGAGGCTGGGCTCAGAGAAAAGTGTTTTCAGTAGTAATAGAGGTGAATGAGATCACTTAATGGGAAAAGTTCATGGCCTAGGAGAGTATAATGGGGAATATGGAATGCGTGGAGGAAAGGAAGCCTGAGAAGAAGCTACCAGAGTTAGGAAGAGAGCCTTGAGAGACTGATCACAGGCCAGAGGAGGGAGGAATTTCCCAAGTTGTACCTGTGTTGTTCTCTTAGGCACAAAGTCTCGATTTTTTCATCACTTTTCAGGTTTCTTTTTATCCAGCACATTGTTGTAAACTTTCCGTGGAAATATTTTTCCTATTTGCCCCAATTTGTTTACTTCCTAAGCCAGTAATTCCTAAGTTGGGCATACATCAAAATCAGTTGGCCAGCTTTAATACAGGATTTTAGTGTCCTACTAGACATACTGAATAAGAATCACCTGGGGTAATGTCCCAGAATCTATATTGTAAAACCTCTTAAGGTAAAAAGAGTGGTTTGCTCTTCACCAAGCTTGTTTCCTTTTCTCTTGGATCCCAGCTAACTTATATTTTCCAGCCCCTCTTGCATTTGGGATGGCCATATGATTGAGATATGGCCATAGGAAATTAAGCAGAAGTGTTGAGTGTTTCTTCAGACCTGGCAAATACAAACCTTTCTTGAACAATCCTCTCTTCTCTCTTCTCCTCTCTCCTGCTGGCTGGGTGTTGTCTGCCAAAGCAACTTTGGAATTGATGGGTCCAAGGATGCTGAACTTCTGTCAGCCTGGGTCATCTCCAGCCTCCTCATGCCCACAGCTGATCATTAACATGGATTTTTGGACTTCATGTAAGCATGAAATAAAAATAAGCTATTATGTCACACTTTGGGATTTATCTATTATAACATCCATTGTTACTTTAGTCAGTATACCTCCTTAGCTTATTAACCACAAATTCTGTTTTGGGATCCATTGCCCTTGGTTTATACTGTTTTGCATTTTAAAACTCATTTATATGGTAAGTTAGTCTTCAGCTATTGACTTCCAGACCTTATACATTAATATTGTGTTTTCTTTGTAAAAATTTTCATGGAAATGATTATAATTAACATCCTGATTATTTTATTATCTAACAAACATTTGTATGCCTGCTGTGTGCTGGCCCTTGATACTAGGGATACAGCTGTGTATAAAACATGGTCTCTGTCTTCTAGTATGGGATAAGATGGAATTAGATAAGGGCAATTATCTTACGTGTGCTTTGAGAGCATCAAGGGAGAAACGGCAGATTGAACCCAGTTGTGGAGTTGGGGGTCCTCAAAGTTATTTTAATGGGATTTTGTTTACCCATGTTCCTTTTGTAATCTTGTTCTCTCTTCTTGTTGGTAGATAAGAGCCATACATAGCCTATATAAAATATCCTTTTAGAGGAACAAATAATACAAGTCAATTTTGGTAGGTTTGTGTTACATGTGGGTATTTTATTTGAGTGTATATTTTTTCTTTCCTTTTTTTTTCAATTTTCTTTAATGTTTGTCAGTTTTTGAGAGAAAGAGAGACAGAGTGTGAGCAGGGGAGGGGCAGAGAGAGGGAGACACAGAATCTGAAGCAAGCTCCAGGTTCTAAGTGGTGAGCACAGAGCCCATGCAGGGCTTGAACTCCTGAATTGCGAGATATGACCTGAGCCAAAGTCAGATGCTTAACTGAGTGAGAGTGAGCCACCCACCCAGGTGCCCTTTTCTTTTCTTCTTTCTTTCTTTCTTTCTTTCTTTCTTTCTTTCTTTCTTTCTTTCTTTCTAAGTTTATTTAGTTTGAGAGAGAGACAGCGTGAATATGGTAGGGGCAGGGAAAGAAAAGAGGGAGAGAGAGAATCCCAAGAAGCCTCCACACTGCCAGTGCAGAGCCTGACTCGGGGCTTGAACCCATGAAACTGTGAGATCCTGACCTGAGCTGCGACCAAGAGCCAGATGCTTAACCTTAGACTGAGCCATCCAGGCACCCCATGTGTATATATATTTTCTTAATCTCTACCACCAGGAAAGAATAGAATACTTTATTTAGAGAACTGCAAATCTTAGTCTTGATGCAGATTATATTGTTAAACTTTTCCTGGAGTTAACTAAAGTTGTTTTTTGTTGTTGTTGTTTTTTGCTTTGTCTTGTTCTTAAAGAAATACTATATGTTGTCTTTTTGAGGGAACTTTCTGATTAGAAATGGTGAAAGTCAGAAAGGACCTACTTACTATTAGTGTTGTATTCTTATTAGTGTAAATTAGGAAAAAGTCAGATAATTCAAACAGGACTTTGAAAGAGTGTGTGTGTGTGTGTGTGTGTGTGTGTGTGTGTGTGTAAATAGGTAAACAAGAGCCTTCTATATTGACTAGTTCTCTGAATGGTGAGAGACTTCCTCCAGTTTTTGAAAGCTTACATGCTAGGCAGTGTGTAGTTCCAAAGTGTTACACTGGGTCATGCCAAGGGTGAGAAGAGTGTCTCTGGGAGAACTAAAAACAGCTAGGCAAGCAACGACCACGTCCTGAAGAAAAGGAGTTGAACTTGAGGGTTGAAAACACCTGGTTTTTAAGGGATGTAAAAGCAAACTGCAGCATCAGGAGTGAGCAGTGGAGTTGAAATCAGATGAATAGATCAGAATAGCATATGTAGTATTTATCATGTAGATCCAATAAGTAGCCTAATCCAGGGTATAGGCAGGTAGTTAACAACTAGCATGTCTGTTAGAGCTTGAATGATTCATACAGAGAAGATGTCTGAAATCAAAGGACTTCAATAGATGAAGCCAAAGGGCTATAACCTTTCAGACCTTCTCATTTGATACTGTAGCAGGGACAGGGAGAAGGAACCTGGTAGGAGTATTTCCCAATTTAGAAACATCAAAAGGTGTAAGTGAATACAGTATAGATGTACTATAGAAATGTTCTGGAACATTGTATACATGTTAAATAATGGTTAATCCACTCATTTAATAGTGAGCAACTTTTCAAGGCGCCTGGGTGGCTCAGACAGTTCAGCGTCTGACTCTTGATTTTGGCTCAGGTCATGATCTCATGGTTCTTGGGTTCGAACCCCACATCGGGCTCTGCGCTGAAAGTGTGGAGCCTGCCTGGGATTCTCTGTCTCTCCCTCTCTCTCTGCCTCTCCTCTGTTCACACACACACAGTCTCTCTCAAAATAAATAAATATTAAAAAATTTTTTTAAGAGAGTAACTTTTCTATTTTAATGAAACTTAGGGTAAATTACTTTAAATATAGAGTCTGTTAATAAAACAAATTATCCTTCAGTTTATCTTTTACCATAAAGCTGAAATTGTATATATCACCTTAAGTTTAGACATACTGGCTGTTCAGCTATTATAGATGGTCAGTAACACATGGATTATTTTGGATGTCCTGGTGCATTATTGGCTTTAGAAACTCCTTTGTTTTGGCTGTTGAATTACTGCTTTTAAAATGTCACTAAACAACCTATTTGTATTTTCTTTTCCTTACCAGCAATTTCTACTTTTTAAGACTTCTATTAGACTATAAGATTCCATTATGAAGTCAAATGAACTTTTTTACCAGCTCACCTTGTAGTTTCTTCAGCATCTTGGAGCCACAGTTTTGAACATGGAATTTCTTTTCTCTGACTACAGCAGCTTCTTTCGTTGTTGGTTCTCTTACTTCCTCACCCTAGTGAACCTGAGCTTTGCTGTATTGGAACCTGCTTTACCTAGTCCACTGGGTTTGATTTGGCCACAAACTGGCCTAATGAGAAGCTTTGACCTCCTGGTTTGAGCAGTACTGGTTAGGGTAGTGTTTTCTGAAGCATGGGACAACTTTTACTTGAGATTTATTGTGGGTGACCTGTCTACTTTGATTGCCAGATGTTGACTGATGCTTCCTTGGTTCCAATCCAGACTCATGAGTATTTCCTGGTATCCTGCTTCGTTCTCACTTTCCTCTTGCCTATTCGGAAATCTCCCAGCTCACTCCATTGCAGCCTTTCGTGGTAACTGTTCTGTAGGTTTCATTTTGTCCTCTTCAACACGCTTCCCTCCTCCCTTCAACTATCACCCCATTCCTAACCATCTTGCTGCTTTCATTTCTGTTTTTCCACCTCTACCTCCTTTCTTTTAATCCTTTTTGACCCTGCCTCTTGAACCTCAACTACAAACTTACAGTCTCTTCCTCTTCGTCTGTCTTCTGCCTTTTACAACTTGTCCATTTTTCCCCCTCCCACACCCTTCTCAGGCTGGATCCTTTCCTCAGCAAGCCTTGTTTCTCAGTGGGAACTTTCCCTGCAGTTTCTTCCCTTAATGCTGTTATCATGTCAGTCTTATGTCCTGTCCTCTAGGTTTTATACTCCTGTCTTTAGCCCCAGTGTCACCTTTTACCTTGTAGCTCCATTCTTCCCTGCAGCTGTGTCAGGCAAGGGAAGCAAATGACTTTAAGAAAAATGTTAAGTAAATAATAGTGGATGTCACCATGCATGGATACGGCAAACACTGATGATAATCTTAATTGAATGTCTGAAATGGTAGAATACATGCTTTTAATTCTGGCTCATTAATTTATCACCTCTGTGACCTTGGGCCAGTTATTTCACTTGAATTTGAGCTTTCTCACCTAAAAAGGGAGATAATAGTGTCTGTCTCACAGAGTTAATGAATTAAGATGAGAGTGTATAAAAACTCTAATACATAGTTAGTATTTGCTAAATGGTAGCTACTATTGTACTGAAGATGACTTTGGCTTGAGTGATCTGGGCAGCTCTACCTTTGTCTTACTATGTGATGACCTCGGGCAAAGAAGCTAAATCTGAGCCTGAGTTTGGTTGGTTGGTTGTTTTAACATCTTTTTTGAGATATAATTGACATACCACAAAATACACCCATTTAAAATATACAGAGCAGTGTTGTTGTTTTTTCTTTCTTTTTTTTTAAGTAAATTCACAGGGTTGTGCAACCATCACTGTAGTCTTAATTTTTTAACATTTTTGTCGCCTCAGAAAGAAGCCCCATACCCAGCAGACACCCCATTCCTCCTAAATCCCCACCTACTCCCTTCCCCCTGCCCTGCCCTTCCCTTCCCTTAGTCTTAGGCAACCACTAATCTCCTTTCTGTTTATATGCATTTGCTTATTCTGGACACTTGATATAAATAGAGTCATAAAATATGTTATCTGTTATGATTGGCTTCTTTCACTTATAAGGTTTTCAAGTTCATTCATACTGTAGCACGTATCAGAAGTTCATTTCTTTTTATTGCTGTATTGGGTTGTTTCTACTTTCTGAATGAAGTAAAATGGCATGGCGATATCTTCATTTAATTGTGAGAATTGTGGGTATGTTGATAAAGCATGTAGTATGTAGTAGCTCAATTAATGATCACTTAAGCAAACAACTTAAATTCCTGTATTCCCTTGACTTTCTCAGTTAACTAATCAATTACTTCTACAATATATATTCTCTTATTTTAGCTTTGGGACCACTAAAATTGGTGAGGAAAGTAAGGAACCCAAGTTGAATACACTCCAGTTTGCTGATATCTAACTTCAGTTGCACCTTCAAAGCTGCTTAATCCTTATCATTTCTTTTCTGTGTCCATTAATCTTCATTTCTAACTTCTCCATTTTAACACATAGTTGTGTCTCCTAATTTACTAAGAGAAGTCTCCTTACCCATGGAAGCTTTCTTATGGATCTCCTTCCTTATTGCACATGCTTTATTTCTGCACTTTGCTTTTTCCCCTCTATCTTCTTTTTCTTATTTTGGCTGAGAGAAATGAATATACGTTTTTCTTTCTCAGAGCATTTTTTTCTGCTGTAATCCTAGTCATATCCTCATCTGTGATTTAAATGTATTATTTCTTATTTTTTCATATTTTTTCACTTTCTCTCCCTGCTCTCACACATTGCTATATATTGGTGTCTGGATGGACACTACCTGTTAATCAAGATTCTAATACTCAGATTGTGCAAAACCAAGTAAGCAATACCCCTTGTAGAATTCGGCCTTAACAAGTGTTACTTATGTTTGAGTATGCCATATGTTATAATATAACTTTTAAAATAGTGCTTACTTCATTGTAAAGCAGTAAGTCAAGGTCATTTGAGTTGAAATTTTTTGATTAGAATAGTGAAAACATTTTCCTTTTCATTGTCCTTTGTTAAGGTTAATTACATGTAATATTTTAGAAAGAGTATCCTTTTATTATTATTCCTGGAGACAAATCTGACCCACCCTTCAGGTAGTCTTCTCTCTGAACCACATTGATTGTAAAATGTGCTGATTTTGTATAATTGTCATTGGTTCCACATTCCTGTGTCCCTAAGCACCCTGTTGGAAAATCTTCCTTTTTACCCAATTCAGTTCTCTCCAGCTATAATTCAGTCATTTTTTGTTCTGTTGTCTATAGTAAGGATCCTGTGTGGCTGATCAACCTTTCAAGTTGGATTCAAGGACCTGGCAATTGGTGAGACCAGTGGTTCCTTTTTTAAAAACAATTTTAAGGTATAATTTACATACTATAAAATTCATCTGTTTTAAGAGCACAGTTCAGTTCTTTTAGTAAATTTAAAGAGTTTGCACTCAGCACCACAATCCAGTTTTAGAACATTTCCATCACCCAAAAAGATACCTGTTTTGGAAAACATCAGTTCTTCTCCTAGTGTTGCTCTCTTATTCTCATACCATTACCACACTTGTCACACTAATGACACCAGATGGGTGTCCTACAATTCAACTCAATTTTGACACTGTTGACCTGGAGAAAGCATCAGATTCCATAGGTTAAGGACTTAGTCCCACAAGACCCCCCCCCCCTTCCCCTACTGATGGCAGTTGCAAATCCAGGTTATCACCTGTGCTTCTGACTGACTATAAATTGTAAGTTCCCAAGTAATTTGTTAGAGTGGCTCACAGAACTCAAAGAAACATTTTACTAGCTAGATTACTGGTTTATTACAAAAGGATATAACTAAGAAACAGCCAGATGGAAGAGATGCATAGGGCAAGGTATGTGGGAAGGGGCATGGAGCCTCTGTGCTCTCTGGGTATGCCACTCTCCCCCAATCTTAATGTGTTCACCAACCTAGAAGCTCTCTGAACCCCATCCTTTTGGCTTTTAATGGAGGCTTTGTTACATGGGCACAATTGACTAAATCATTGATGATTGAATTTCCAGCCCCTCTCTCCTCCCTAGAAGTCAGGGGTAGGGGTAGGGATGCTGGTGGACTGAAAGTTACAAACCCTCTGATCACCTTGGTTGGTTATCTTGAGGTGGTTTCCAAAAGTCACTTAACATAACAAAAGACTTATAGCTCACAGCACTGGAAATTCCAAAGATTTAGGAACTTTTTTTAGAAGAGTTTGTGAAGGACTAGTATAATTTTTAATTTAAATATTTGACATAATTCAGTCATGAAGTTGTGTAGGCAAGAACTTTTCTTTGTGGTAAGCTTTTAAATTACTAATTCAGTCTTGTAGGTCTATTCAGATTTTTTATTTTTAAGTTTAGGTAATTTGTGTTTTTTTAGGGAATTTGCTCATTTTATCTAATTTGGCATAGAGTTGTTCATAGTATTCCTTTATAAACTTTTTAATTTACCTGAGGTTGATAGTTTTGTACCCCTTTTCATGTCTGACTTTAGTTATTTGTCTCCATTCTTTAACTGGTCAGCCTAGCTAAAGGTTTGTTAATTTTGTTTGTCTTTTCAAAGAACCAATTTTGGGTTTTGATTTTTATCTTTTCTATGGTATTGATTTTCCTTCTAATATTTACAGTTTCTTTCCTTCTGCTTGTTTTGGGTTTGGTTTGCTTTTTTTCTAATTTCTTAAGATGGAAGCTTACTTGAGGTCTTTCTAATATTGCTGTGTGCAGCTGTAAACTTCCTAGGAGTTTTGATATATTTTTTTTTATTAAAAATTTTTTAATGTTTATTTTTGAGAGAGAGAGAGACAGACAGAGCACAAGTGGAAGTAGGGTAGAGAGGGGGAGACAGAGAGTCTGAAGCAGGCTTCAGGCTCTGAGCTGTCAACACAGACCTGACTGGGCTTGAACTCACAAGCTGAGCTGTATGATCATGACCTCAGCTGAAGTCGGATGCTTACCTGACTGAGCCACCCAGGCGCCCCTGTTTTGTTTTTGTTTTCATTTAGCTTAGAATCTTGAGATTTTTGTCTTTGACCTGTAGGTTATTTAGAAGTGTCTCATTTAGGGGCGCCCGGGTGGCTCAGTCGGTTGAGCGTCCGACTTTGGCTCAGGTCATGATCTCGCGGTACGTGAGTTTGAGCCTCGCGTCGGGCTCTGTGCTGACAGCTCAGAGCCTGGAGCCTGTTTCGGATTCTGTGTCTTCCTCTCTCTCTGACCCTCCCCCATTCATGCTGTGTCTCTCTCTGTCTCAAAAATAAATAAACGTTAAAAAAAAAAAATTAAAAAAAGTGTTTCATTTAATATCCAGACATTTATGGATTTCCCAAGTTTCTTTCTCTTTTTTTTTCTAATTCCATTGTGATTGAGGAATATTTTTTGTATTCTTCATATCATTTTTTCCCACATTTTTATAACAATTTATTTAACTAAGAAATCCAACATCATTATTTGAATTATAATCCATACCAGAATAATGAGTAAGATAAGTTACATACTTTTTAAAAAAATTTTTATTATTGAAGTATAGTTGACATATAGTATTCTATTAATTTCAGGTATACAACATTGTGATTTAAAAATTCTATACGGGGGCGCCTGGGTGGCTCAGTTGGTTAAGCGTCCAACTTCGGCTCAGGTCATGATCTTGCGGTCCGTGAGTTCGAGCCCCACGTCGGGCTCTGTGCTGAAAGCTCAGAGTCCAGAGCCTGTTTCAGATTCTGTGTCTCCCTCTCTCTCTGACCCTTCCCCATTCATGCTGTCTTTCTCTGTCTCAAAAATAAACTTTAAAAAAATTAAAAAAATAAATAAAAATTCTATACGTAACTCAGTGCTCACCGTGTTAAGTGTGGTCACCATCTTTCACTATACAACATTATTATAGTGTTATTGACTATTTTCCCTATGCTGCATTTTTTTATTTCTGTGACTTCTTTTATAACTGGAAGTCTGTACTTCTCAGTCCTCTTTACCTATTGTGCCCATCCCCCATTCCCTTTGGCATCCATCACTTTGTTCTCTGTATTCATGAGTCTGTTTCTTGTTTCTGTTTCTTTGTTTGAGATTCCACATACAATGAAATATAGTATTTGTCTTTGACTTATTTCACCTTGTATAACACACTCTAGATCCATCCATGTCACAAATGACAAGATCTTACTCTTTTTATGGCTGAGTAATATTCCATTTTGTATATATGCCACATCTTCTTTATCCTAGGTTACTTCCGTATCTTGGTTACTGTAAATAATGCAGCAATAAAAACAGGGGTGTGTATGTCTTTTCAGGTTAGTGTTTTCATTTTGAGGGGGGTAAATACCCAGTAATGGAATTACTGGATCCTGTGGTATTTCTGTTTAAATTTTTTGAGGAACTTCCATTCTCTTTTCCACAGTGGGTGCACCAATTTACATTTCTATCAGTAGTGTGCAAGAGTTCCCTTTTCCCCACATCCCTGCCCAAACTGGTTATTTCTTATCATCTTTTTTTTTTTAATGTTTGTTTATTTGTGAGTGTGGGTGAGAGAGAGAGCCTGTACGCATGGGCTTGCAAGAGCAAGTGGGGGGGGGACGGGTAGAGTGAGAGGGGGACAGAAGATCCTAAGAGCCTCCACACTGACCCCAGAGAGCCTGATGCAGGGCTCAAACCTGTGAACCGTGAGATCATGACCTGAGTTGAAGTCAGAAGCTTAACTGACTGAGCCACCCAGGTGCCCCTCTTGTCTTTTTGATACTGGCCTTTTCTGACTGGTATGAGATACTTCATTGTGGTTTTGATTTTCATTTCAATTTTTTAAATTTGAGATTTGTTTTATGGACCTAGCATATGATGTATCAAAAAGAATGTTCTGTGCATGCTTGAGAAGAATGTGAATTCTGCTGTTGCTGGGTAGAGCCTTCCACATATGTTGGTAAGGTCAAGTTGGTTAATAGTGTTGTTTAAATTCAGTATTCTTCCTGATTTCCTGTTTACTTGTTCTATTGTTTAATTGCCTATTTCTTCCTTCATCTCTTTCATTTTTTGCTTACCTTATTTTGGGTTATTTTGTTAGGTGAATATGTTTACATTTACTATATCTTCCTGTTAAATTGATGCTTTTAATATTATAAAATAACCCTCTTTGGAAAAAAAAAAGCCCTCTTTGTCTCAAGCAACTTTTTTTTTTTTTTTTTTTTTTTTTTTTTTTTTTACTGAAGTCTATTTTGTCAGATATTTTTTGAGCTACTCCAGTTCTGATGTTATTGTTTGCATGTTATATCTTTTTCCATCCTTTTAATATATTTGTGCCTTTGAATCTAAAATGTATCTTGTAGATGGCATATATTTGGGTATTGCTTTTTTATCCATGTAACAGATATGTCTTTTTAATGGACTGTTTAATCCTTTCCTGTTTCATATTATTTTTGAAATAGTTGGGTTTGTATCTCCCATTTTGATTTTCGGTTTTTGTATACCTCATGTATTTTTTTTGTTTCTCATTTATCACCTTTGTGTTTTCTTTTTAGCATTTAAATTTTATAACTTTTTAAAATTATACTTTCCTTTTTTTTCCCAATCCTTTTTTTAAAAATACTCATAATTTACATCCAAGTTAGCATATACTGCAATAATGATTTTATACCTTTCTTAGTGTTTGTTTTAGGGATTACAGCATACCTTAGAATTTATCACAGTCTACTTCAGATTAATACTAATGATGCTCAGTATATAATAAGTTCACTTATGTAATAAAGTGGACAATACAGTGTTTTAATTATTGCTTTAAACAATATATGTCTTTTATGTTTTTATTATTTTTTTAACAATGTATGTCTTTCAAGGTTTTTTTAATGTTTATTTTTGAGAGACAGAATGTGTGTGGGGGAGGAGCAGAGAGAGAAGGAGACACGATTGGAGGCAAGCTCCAGGCTCTGAGCTGTCACCATAGAACCTGACGTGGGGCTTGGGCTCAGGAGCTGTGAGATCATAACCTGAGCCAAAGTTGGACACTTAACTGAGCCACCCAGGTGCCCCAACAATGTATGTCTTTTAAAGAAGAGAAGAAAAGAGTAAAATATTTATAGTCTTTTGTAAATGTATTTTACACATTGTGTTTACCATTTCTGATCTCTGTTTCTTCTTGTGGATTTGAGTTACCTTCTGGCGTCATTTCCTTCCTCCAGTGTAGCTTCATTCCCTTTTTCCTTTTTGTGTTATTATTGTCAGAGATGCTACATCTTTATATGTTATAAGCCTAATAATACAATTTTATAATTGTTTTATACGGTTACTTTTTAAATCAATATAGTAAAACATTTATTTTTAATGTATTTATAGCCATTTTTCCTTTACTTGTAATCATCTGTGCCAATGTTTATTTTTCATATGGATTCTGAATTACTATCTGTTATCACTTCCTTTCATCCTGAATAACTTCCTTTAGTATTTGGCTTACATCTATATCTTTCAAAGAATACATGTAAGTATTAGTGAGCCCCTCTCCCATCTTTTCAGTTGGAGACTCATATGCCTTATCTTACACACTGGTATTAGTTGAGTGAGGATTGAGAAAGGTTGGCAGGAGATGAGGCTGGAGTGGGGAAGTATGTAGGGGTCAATTCCTGGAGTATCTTATGTTCTAAGCTATGGAACTTGAACCTTATAGCTGTGGGGAGCAACTATTGGAAGATTTTATGTAGAATTCTTATGTCATACTTGAGCCTTGAGGAAAGGACTTTGCAAAGACTGGATTCTGAATGCTTGTTTAGAGATGGCAGTGACAAACCGTGGGCTGTAAGAGGAAAGTAAATCTGCCTTTTTCTCTGGAATTCCTTCTTTGTTCTTTTGAGCAATTAAATGCTGTTTATATCCAAGTAGCCACTTCCTTGCAGTCATAAAATATTTATGGATTTGTGACAGAGTAATATAGTTTGTAGAGTAGGAACCATGGGAGCAGTCTGTGAAGTTTGTGAAACAAAGTTTGAGAACCACTGTTACAGGATGAACAGATTGCTTACCTTTTGTGTATATGGAATGGAGTGTATATTGAAACATAGAAACATCTTGTGGGATCTGACCTTTTTTTTTTTTTCTTCTCTCTCTTTTTATTCTTAAAGCTGGGTATACCTAAGCTGTATCTTTTAGTAGTTTTTCTATGACAGGGAAGTGTTTGATCTTTTTCTTATTTGGTGCGCGTGCGCGCACACACACACACACACACTATATAGTTTTCTTTTATATAGTACTTGTTAGGAAAAATTAAAGAGCAGAAAGTTTATTCATTCTAGGTTTTTGCTACCAGTTCTTTCCAGAAGTATAAAATGAAAGGAAAAATAAGTCCCCTTCTTCAGTCTTCTCAGATTCTATTCTAAACTATCCTTGTGATTGTCAACTTGTCAATTTGTTTTCACCTTTGAATAACTTGTGCAGGAGACGACCTTGTTTCTGGACTACTCTCACTTATTGCCTGCAGTAGGTTTTAGGAATGCAGGAGCTCTTTTTCTCCTTACTCATAAAGTCAATAAACTATATTTTTCAAGAGTCGAATATACTGTTTTCATTTAACTGATGGAAGTTAGAATTGAAACTACAAGGAAACTTATCTGTTTAGTCCTGAGCTTATAATTTCCCAAAGAATAAGGGCCACAGTTTTGGCCAGCACCAATCACATAGCAAGGAGTTTAGGCATATAATTATGTCACAGGCTTTCTTAAATACTAGCATGCAAAAATAACATTTTTACCTATCACATTCAATACTTCGATAATATCTTGACTAATATTGGTGGGAATGCAGGAAATTGGTCCCATTATACTGTTTTATTTCTCTGTAGCATTTTCTGAAATAATTCTGTTTATTTGTTTACATGTTTATGATCTGTCTCTCTCTATATTGGAATGCAAGCTTGTAGAGAGTAAGAACCATATCTGT
Source organism: Panthera onca (assembly GCF_046562875.1). Lineage (NCBI taxonomy): Eukaryota > Metazoa > Chordata > Mammalia > Carnivora > Felidae > Panthera > Panthera onca. The sequence goes on along the minus strand of NC_138347.1, from coordinate 133,182,457 downwards.
CTGTTATTTATTGTCATATCCCCATTACCTAATAGTAATGCTTTGCATATATGGTGGACACTCAAATAATTGCTGGATTAATAATGGATTCTGATTAGGTGTATCTGGGATGGGATGCTGGTACCTATATTTTTAAAGAGAAGCATCTCCACTTATTTTGAAGTGCATTCCTAAGGTTGAGAAACACTGCCTATATCTTCGTTCTCTTATGTGCAGTAATGTGTATGAAGTACAGAAGATTTATATGTACCTTTACTAAAAGATCACTGTTAGAGGCATCCTTCACTCTTGAAATTGGAAACCTGTGACTGAGTTCCCTAGAAGGAAGAGTTTAGTTTAGAACTGTTTTCCAAGTATTGTTTGCAGGTAAGACTCAGAATGGACAATTGCTTTCCATCATCAAACAATTAAGTTTAGAGGAGGATGAGAAGATAGAGCTAAAATGAAATTTATTCCTTTTTTTAAAAGCACGAAAAGAAGGGGCACTTGGGTGGCTCAGTCAGTTAAGCATCTGACTTTTGGTTTTGGTGCAGGTCATGATCTCATGGTTTGTGAGATCAAGCCCTGCCTCAGGCTCTGCCATGTCAGCACAGAGCCTGCTTGGGATTCTCTCTCTCCCTCTCTCTCTGCCCTTCCCCTGCTTGTGTATGCATGTGTGAGCATGCTCTCTTTCAAAATAAATAAACATTAAAAAACGGCAAGGACAGTCTTCCTAGATGATTTTCCTTTAAAAAAGTGATTCTCAGTAGGAGGGGTAGGTGTATTATACAATGACTAGAGACATTTTTGATATAACTGGGCAGGGGGAAAGGATAATACTGGCATATATTGGATAGAAGTCCGGGTATTGCTAAATGTCCAACAATGAACAGGACATCCAGTCCTAACAATGAATCGTTTGTTCTGAAATGTCAACGTTGCAGAGGTTGAGAAGCTGTTCTTTAAACAGGCTGCTTGGAGAAAACATTGGTAGTTACCTTGGAGTTTGGCAGTTAGGGAGCCCGTGGAGCTTGCATGTGCGTACATCCACACATACACACCAGGTTTTGGCCCTGGGCAAAACTGAGTATCTTGTGTAGAAAAATCTCTAGGTGTGGAATTGGCTTTTATATACTCAGGAGTTTGATTGTAACTAACCTTGTGCTAGTTTGGGAGGTCCCTAAGACCGCTATCAGCTTCAGTAATTTGCTAGGAGGACTCCAAGAACTCAGCAAAGCTTTTATATTCATGGTTATGATTTATTACAGTGAAAGGATATAGATTAAAACCAGGAATGGGTAAAGGCCCACAGACCAGAGTCTAGGTGAGTTCCAGATACGATCTTCTAGTTGTTCTCTCCCAGTGGAGTCATGTGGACAGTGCTTATTTCCCCCAGCAACAAAGTATGACAACCTACATGGAGTATTAGCAATTAGGAGTGTTGCCACCCTGTCTGAGCCTTAGGGTCCAGGCTTTTTACTGGGGGTCAGTCACATAGTCTTCAGTCCCTTAAGAGGTCAGGCTGATGCTGCATGGCCTAAATCCTTCACCATAAATCACATTATTAGACTATTTGTTGTGGCCCATGTTCTCCAGGTAAACAGAGACACTTTTGCCAAACAGGACATTCCAAGGGCTTAGAGGTTACCTTCTAGAAGCTGGGGAAAGGCCAAATCTTTTTTTGCAAGGTGAAGCCTTTACTGCACACTTTGGGCCTGCTGTTTTTTTCTTTCTTTGGAAACAGCTATCCGAGTGATTCTTAGGGGGCTAGTTTAGGATGTTCTGTTATTGATCAGTAGTTTATACCTAGATCTTATATCTTAGAGACCTGTTGGTACATATAAATCTGTGGTTCTCAAAGTGTGCTTCGTGGACCTCTGGGAGTCCCTGAGATCAAAACTGTTCTCATAGTAACAGTAAAATATTATGTGCCCCTTTTACTTTGTTAACATTTGAACTAATGGTACAAAAGTCATGGTGAGTAAAACTGCTGATAACTGTTTTAGGAATCTCACCAGTGGCACCAATCTGTCTAGTTGTGTGTATCCTTTACTGCCATGCACTCAGAGTTTACCAAAACAAAACAAAAACCGCCCATTTCCCTTAAGAATGTTTTTAAGTGGGGCGCCTGGGTGGCGCAGTCGGTTAAGCGTCCGACTTCAGCCAGGTCACGATCTCACAGTCCGTGGGTTCGAGCCCCGCGTCAGGCTCTGGGCTGATGGCTCGGAGCCTGGAGCCTGTTTCCGATTCTGTGTCTCCCTCTCTCTCTGCCCCTCCCCCGTTCATGCTCTGTCTCTCTCTGTCCCAAAAATAAATAAAAAAAAATAAAAATAAATAAAAAAAAAAAGAAAAAAAAAAAAAAAGAATGTTTTTAAGTATAATATAATTTTATTATGCTTGAATCTTGAACATCTGTATGGTAAAATGGGTATGTACTGCACAGGAAAAGCACTTTGGGGATGGACTTGCCAGCTGAACTAGGCATTTTCTATGAAATAAATCCCTTTTTACTTGAAAGAGGAACTGACAGACTGGTTATTCAGAGTTGGATATTTGGCAAATATTTTCTTGAAAAGGAACAAAGGAGACGTCATTTCGAGGAAAGGAGTTGTCAATATTTGTTACTATTAATAAAATTTGAGTTTTCCAGAAGGAAATCAGAAAACTCATTTTCTGTAGAGAGAATCTGTATTGTTCACCTTGAGTTTAGCAGCTTCACAGTACTTAAAAGACTTCTGATAATGTTAGTAATGATTTTAATAAGGGTAACTTTTTGATATTGTAGATAATGAAATGTGTCAAGGGTTGGAAGACCTGAATAACTCCATGAAATAGTATTTTCTTAAGGACTGATTTGTGATGTTATAAAAACACTCATGGGTCAAAGATACATTCAAAGTGTATGGATTTCATGTGAAAAGTATGAAAAGTTTGTGGATAATAGTTTTATATTTCACATTGCAACTAGCCTTTAATAGATCCTACTTGACAAGTTTTGATGTAAAATCAAAGGAAGATACCCATAATTATCTGAAAAGGCTTTTAAAATATGCTACCATTTTCTGTCTAGTTATGAGTACAGATTTTCTTCATATTACTTGAATCAGGATAATTTATTATGGATTGAACACAGAGCATATATGAGACTACAGCTATTTTCTATGAAGCTAGACATTAAAGTGATTTGTAAAAATGTAAAACAGTGCCACTCTTCCTACTGATTTTTAAAACTTTCATACAGTTATTTATATTGATTTGTAATGTATTAAGTGAATTCAAATAAATATTTAAACAATTTCTCAGTTTTAATTTTGAGTATAGGAGACATCAACATAAATAGCTTTCACAGACAAAACTCTTTAGGTTCTTCAGTAATTTAAAAGTGTGAAGGAGTGTTGAGGCCAAAATTTTTTGAACACATGACTTCCTGAGATTCATCCCATAGATATTGTTGAACCTAAGTTTGTGTCTCTTGTGGGGTTAGGCTACCACAGGCTAGCAGGTTTAAATTCCTTGGGCTTTGGCAGAAAGTTCTGGCTTTTTACTTTTACCTGAGTATATTTTTAATGTGCAAAATACATAGAATTTATCATGGTTACATTCTGATTTCATATGGCTAGAAAAGTATTATTTCTAGATCAGATGAGTGGAGAATTCTATCTGGAAGAATGACAAGAAGAATTGCAGGAAATGGTAAATAAATTATTTTCTAGAAGTTTCTAGGCAAATGATTATAGAAAAAGCATTGTATGAGAGTCTCAGAGAAACAGGATAAGATTGAGCAAGCACTTTACATATAAGAGATTGCATGCTCATGAAAAGGGGTTATGATAGAATCATTTTAATTATCGACATGCACTATAGCTTTATCTAACCATAAAGAAATAACAGGTTTTCTGTTTCTGTAAACACTGAAAATAAGCTCTGTGGGTTGAGTGAATTGTTGGTGGGTTACTATGGAATTTATTTCAGGCAACATTTGGGAGAACCTTACTGAAAGTAATTTAGAAGAAAAGAGACTTTCCATGGATTTTTTTTTTTTTAATCTGTACATTAATCAGGAATACTTTGATTTAAAATCCTGGTCTGGTTAAACCTTTGTAGAGGGTTAGTTTGGCTTGTTTAGGTAAGACTTTGAGAAATATCTGTGAAGTCCGTGAATAAGTGCAGTGTGGTGTGCAAAGCTGTAAAAGATTCAGAAGAAATCAGGAAAATTTGTCAGGGGTCAAGTTAAAAACTTATAGGCAGTTGTTCCCCCCCAGATATTAATAAACTTAATATTAATAAGTTTATTATTATAAAGTATAATAAAGTATTAATATAAAGTATTAATTATAAAATATATAAAATATTAAAAAGTATATGCTTTTTTATATGTAGTACTTTATTTAGTTCATCGTGGGTTTATGACCCTTAATCATTTCTTAGCAGGGATTAAGAACTAGAGTATTAGGAAAAGATCATAATTTGTTTTTTTTCTCAAGTCCTAGTAGAAATAATACTAACATCGATATTTGTATACTTGGATGTTTTTCACTAGTTAAATGTGAGGAAATTCTGTTTTTAAAAAAAATCTTGCCTTGGGGGCTCCTGGTTGGCTCAGTCGGTTGTGTCCAACTCTTGATTTTGGCTCAGTTCATAATATGGTTGGTCACAGGATCAAGCTCCACATTAGGCTCTGCTTGAGATTCTCTCCCCCTTGCACCATCTCCCTCTGCCCCTACCCTGCTTGTGCACTCGCTGTCTCTCTCTCTCTGAAAAAATCAAAACAGAAACAAACAAACAAACAAAAAAAACCCCCCCACGTTTCACCTTGGAACAAAGATTTTTTTTTTTCTGAAGCACCTAGGTGGCTCAGTTGGTTAAGCATCTGACTTAATTTTGGCTCAGGTCATGATCTCACAGTTTTGTTAGTTTGAGCCTGCATCAGGCTCTGTGCTGGTAGTACGGAGCCTACTTGGGATTCTCTCTCTGCCTCCCCACACTTGCGCTGTCTCTGTTTCTCTTGAAAAAAAAAAAAAAAAAAAAAAAGGGAATAGATTTTTTCTAATTACTGGTGTACTTTTTGGAAACATTTAAGCAGGTACTGTTGTATAAATTCCATGTTATTTTTTTTCTTTTATACTCTCCACTTTCTCATTTTAGATTTATATTTTCTATTCTAACTGAACAGTGACAAGAGATTTTTAGAGGCACAGGTCTTTATAAATTTTGTGTGTGTGCAATAGAATCCATCAATACTATTTTCTTTCCTCAGGTGTTAAAAAAAATTCTTATTCTAAAATTAATCAAACAAAAATACATATTATCCTAAACTGTAAATTATTTATTTATGTAAAAACAAAACATTATTTATATTTTTTATTGTGGTAAAATATACATATATAAAATTTATCATTTAAACCATTTTAAGGTGTACAATTCATTGACATTAAATACATTCACATTGTGCAGCCATCATTACCATCTAGCTCCTCTGCAACTTTTTAATCTTCACAAAATGAAACTCCATACACATTGAATGTTATCTTTTCATTCACTTTACCCCCCAACCCCTGAACAAAATGAGGTTTGTCAAAAAATCCCCCGTCCTTGTATCTGCATAAATAAGAACACTGGAAGGGTACAACAGGAAACCAAGAAAAGTGATTATAGAGGCAGGAAGGTGGGAGGGCAGTGGTGGGAATGAGCTTTCTCAATTTTTGCCCTTTTGTATGTGTGTGGGTTATATATTTTGAGAGAGAGAGCAAACACAAGCAGGGGGTGGGCAGACAGAGAAGGAGAGAGAATCCCAAGTGTTGGCAGTGTGGAGCCCAATGTAGAGCTTGATCTCACAAACTGCAGGATCATGACCTGAGCGGAAATCACTAATCGGATCCTTAACCGACTAACCCATGCAGTTGTCACTCAATTTATGCTCTTTTAATACAGTTCTGATTATTTAAAAAGATGTGACTCTATTGCTCAATGAAAATAAAATAAAATGACAATTGCAGAAGGAAAAAAATGCCCTATCCTTTTGTGATTAACTTATTTTACTTAACATAATGTCTTCAAGGTTTATCCATGTTGTGGAATATGTCAAAATATCTTTACTTTTTTTTTTAAATGTTTATTTTTGAGAGAGTGAGAGAGAGCGAGAGAGCGAGAGAGAGAGAGAGAGAGAGAGAGTGGGGGAGAGCCAGAGAGAGAGGGAGACACAGAATCCAAAGCAGGCTCCAGGCTCTGAGCTGTCAGCACAGAGCCCAAGATGGGGCTCGAACTTACGAACCGTGAGATCATGACCTGAGCCAAAGTTGGACGCTTAACCCACTGAACCACTCAGGCACCCCAAAATATCTTTACTTTTTAAGGCTGAATAATATTTCAGCGTATGTATGTGCGACATTTTGTGTGTCTGTTTAATCCATCTGTGGACACTTGGGTTATTTCCTAAGGGTCCTTTTGGCTTTTGGTGAATAATGAACTTGTACATATCAATATGTTTCAGTTCCTGCTTTCAGTTCTTTTGGGTATATCTGCAAAACTATAATTGTTGGATCGTATGGTAATTCTGTGTTTAATTTTTGAGGAAATACCGTACTGTGATCTGTGCATTAATGGCTGTACCATTTTACATTCTCACCAACAATGCATGAGAGTTTCACTTTCTCTGCATCCTTGGCAACATTTGTTATTTTCTTTTTTCTTTTTTTCTGTAATTTCCATTCTAATGTGTATGAAGTGGTATTTTGTGGTTTTCATTTGCATTTCCCTACTAGTGATATTGAGCATCTTTTCATGTGCTTATTGCCATTTGCCCATTATTTAATTGGGCTGTTACTGTTTTTGAACTGTCGGAGTTCTTTATATATTCTGGATATTAACTTCTTATCAGATACATGATTTGCAGATATGTTCTGTCTTTCAGTAGGTTTCTTTTTCACTCCATTGCTAGTGAAAATTTTACTATTTCCTGCACAAAATTTTAAATTTTGATTAAGTTCAGTTTATTTTTTCTTTTGTTACCTGTGCTTTTGTCATAGCCAAATCCACTGTCATGAAGTTTTTCCCCTGTTTTCTTCTAAGGATTTTTTCATAATTTTAGCTCTTGTGTATAAGTCTTTGATCCATTTTGAATTAAATTTTGTATATGGTGTGAGGTAAGGGTCCAACTTCATTCTTTTGCTTATGGTTATGCAGTTTTCCCAACACCACTTGTTGAAAAGACTGTCCTTTCCTTCACTGAATGGTCTTGGCACCCTTGTTAGAATCATTTGATCATATATGTATGGGAGGGTTTATTTCCGGGCTCTGTTCCTTTGGTCTGCATGTCTTAATGGCCGATTCCACACTGTTTTGATTACTGTGGCTTTTGTAAAAAGTTATGAAATCAGGACATGTGAAACTTTAAAAAAAATTTTTTTTTTGAGATTGTTCTAGCTATTCAGAGTCTCTTGAGATTCCATATGGAGTCTAGGATGGATTTTTTTTTTAAGATTTATTGATTTATTTATTTTATTTTTGAAAGAGGCAGAGAGAGAGGGAGAAAGAAATCCCAAGTAGGCTCCACACTGTCACTGCAGAGCCTGACACAGGGCTGGAACCCAGGAACCTTAAGATTATGACCTGAGCTGAAATCAAGAGTCAGACACTTCACTGACTGAACCACCCAGGCGCCCTAGGATGGATTTTTTTTTTTTTAATCTATAAAAAACATTGTTGGGATTTTGATAGGGATTATATTCAATATATTATTTTGAATTATATTGAATCTGTAGATTTCTCTATGTAAATTTTAACAAAATTAAGTCTTCCAATTCATGAACACAGATTATGTTTCTATTTATTTGTGTTGTCTTTAATTTCTTTCAGCAGTGTTAAAGTAGTTTTCAGTGTACAGATCTTTTGCCTCCTTGGTTAAATTTATTCCCAAGTATTTCATTCTTTTTGATGCTGTTGTAAATGGAATTATTTTCTTAATTTCCTTTTTGGGTTGTTGTTATTGTATTGAAAGACAACTAATTTTTGTATGTTGATGTTGCATCCTGCAACTTTGCTGTATTCACTTATTAGTTCTAATATATATAGGATGTGTGTGTAATCTTTGGGTTTTTCTATTTGTAAAGTCATGTTGTCTGTGAACAGGGCTAATTTTACTTCTTCCTTTCCAGTTTGGATGCCTTTTCTTTTTTCGTGTGTATTACTTTTAACTGATGGAGAAATTAAATGGGATATGATATTAGTTGATTTAGAAACCTTTTTATCCAAAGACCTACTATGGAAAATACATCTTGAAAATTTTCTGTTTTGTTCCATTGGAAAGCTTGGGGGTTTTATTTACAGAGTGATAAAGACTGCCTACATTGCAAAGAAAATAGATTATAGATTTAAAACGGGGTTTGTTTTGTTTTTGTTTTGCTATCTCAGAAAGCCTAATCACATAGGCAGTTAATCTTCCAGTCCCTGACTTTTTGCACATTTTTTGTGTTTTCTGCTTGCTTTTAAAGGTAACTAATTAGTATCTAATTAGCATCTAATTGTTCTTTGGAGTTTTTGTTGTTAAAGATATTTGTATAAGAGATGCCTAAAACTGACATTATAGATATATAAAATGTAAGGTCATTAAAAGCACATTGTACACTGGAAATGAACTTTAATCATGTAGGTAAAATCTTAGATGAGAGAACTGAGGCCTAGAGACGATGTTAGCTTTACACAAGATTGTAGTGTTAATTGTCAGAGCCAGGACTAAAACCTTTTTAGTAATTTTTCTCTTATTCTGTCTATCTGAACCATTGATTACTGCAATAGCCTGTAACTATCTTTCTGGACTTTAGACTCATCCTTTAATTTATTCTGGCTACTGAATCCAGAGCATAATATTTCTAACATATGAATGTGATTAGTCGTATCAGTGTGTCAGTTTTTCATTTACTAGCCATTATCTTTGGGATAATATTAGCATTAAATAACAGCTAAGTCCCTTACATATGTTGTCTGATTTAATTCCTTAAATTTTTTTTTTAATGTTTATTTATTTTTGAGAGAGAGAGACAGAGTGTGAGTAGGGGAGGGTCAGAGAGAGAGGGAGACACAGAATCCGAAGCAGGCTCCAGGCTCCAAGCTGTCAGCACAGAGCCTGATGCAGGGCTCGAACTCACAGACTGCAAGATCATGACCTGAGCCAAAGTTGGACGCTTAACTGACTGAGCCACCCAGGCGCCCCTGATTGAATTCTTTAAATAGGCCTTTGCTGTTAATTATCCCAGATTTATAGATGAGGAAGCTGAGACCGGGGCCTAAATGCAGGATTGTCTGATTTCAAACTTTATGTTCCTAGGCACTATATTATGCTACTTAAGTAGGGTATTCAAGACACCTCATATTATGATTCTTACACACTTTTCTAGTGTTTGGTTGACATTTTTAACTGTAAGTTCCTTGAGGGTAGAGATCATGTCCCAGACCAAGTAGTTGCATAATATATAGTAGGTACTAGGTAAGAGTTGAGTAGATTTTAAGCAATGAGTGACTAGCACAGGAGAGTGAAAACAGCCTAGTGTGGAAAGACATGAGTATTACATTGGAAGGAAAAGATTGCTCTGATTGGCCATATGCATCAAGTTCAGTCTTTGGGTTAAAGCAAAATAGTGAGAGGTAATAGAATGAGGGAAATGAAACCCAGGGAGATGATTAAAAATAGCAATTATTTGTTCTTGATATAATTAATTATATTCTTGGATTGTAAGAATTTGAATATGAATTCTCTAATTTAATGTTTTCAGGTCTTGTGTGGTTAAGAAAGGAAGTGCCTGAAAACTAGAGACAAGGAAAGGTTACTACATTTTTCAAAAGGGGTAAGAAGATTATAAACCTTGATGTGGCTCTCAAGTGAGATTCTAGAATAAATTATTTAAAGAGTTACTTGTTTTCAGGACAGGTGAAGCACTAATCATTAAGAATTAGCCTAAATTCATTGAGCCTAACTTTTTGTGTATGAAGCTTGCTATCTTAAATGGAATGCGAGAGATTTAAGGCATACTCCTCAAATTTGCTGATAGCACAGATATGGGAGGGATAATGCATTAGCCAGGGTGGGCTAGATTTTGCTGTAGTAATAATGCCTAAATCTCAGTAGCTTAAAAATAAGAGATTTATTTTTTTTATGTTTGTTTATTTATTTTTTAACGTTTTATTTATTTTTGAGACAGGGAGAGACAGAGCATGAACAGGGGAGGGTCAGAGAGAGGGAGACACAGAATCTGAAACAGGCTCCAGGCTCTGAGCTGTCAGCACAGAGCCCGACACGGGGCTCAAACTCAAGGACCGCAAGATCATGACCTGAGCCGAAGTCGCCGCTTAACCGACTGAGCCACCCAGGCGCCCCTTTGTTTGTTTGTTTTTGAGAGAGAGAGAGAGTTGGGGGCCAGGGGCAGAGAGAGAGGGAGACAGAATCCTAAGCAAGCTCTGTGCCATCAGCGCAGAGCCCGATACGGGGCTCAGTCCCATGAACCATGAGATCATGACTTAAGCCGAAATTAAGAATTGGACACTTAAACCCACTGAGCCACCCAGTGCCCCCAAAATAAGAGATTTATTTATTGCTTGTATAACGTGTCCATTCTCAGGTCAGCAGAGTACTCTGCTTTGTGTTGTCCTCATTCAGGAACCTGGTCTGGAGTTTTTAACTTGTGGAACATCAACTTGTATTTGTGGTAGGAGAAAGGGAACCTGATGAATTACTTATCAACCCTCAAAGTCTTCTGTCATATCACTTCAACTCATATTTAATTGATCAAAGCAAGTTATATGACCACATCCAACTTGGGTGTAATTCTACCATAACTTGGAAGGAAGAGACCCAGAAATATTGCTAATATCAATATCAACTAAGATGAATAAAGATATATGATGACATATTAAGCTAAGAGGATTGATTTTTGATAGGCTGATGTGATCAGCTGAATCAAAGAGAAATTGAATAGGGAGAAGTGTAAGATCCTGTCTTTCCATCCAAAAATTAATTCCAGTAACATATTGTTGATGGAAGGTGGGATGTGGTGAGGTACATCTTACTGGCTTATCAACACATGTGACAAAAAGAAGCGTAGTCATTGGTGCAAGGGAAATGACAAGGAGGCCTCAATTCTGACTATTCCACACCTGAATTATCACATTTCTGGCTATAGATGCATGTTCAGAGGGGAGGTACACTTGAAATTGAGTATATGAAATGAATAAGGCAAATAGGAATGTATAGCTGGGAAAATTATCCTAGACAGGAGAATGGGAGGCATCATGACTTCCTCATATATTTGGAGATGTGCTGTGTAGAAGCAGGAGTGAATTTATCATATGTCAGACTAAGAACTAGTGGGTGAAAACTGTAGGAAGTGATTTCAGTTCACTGTAAAGAAGAATTATCCTGGTTTAGAGGTGGCGTACAGTACTTCTTCCTGCAGATAATCAAAATCAGATTGATTCCCCTGAATTTCTGTGATGCTAAATGAAGAATACCTGTCAATATACCAAGAACTTTCATAAACACTTTAATACAATGAGTGTGCAAACATTTAGGTAATTATTACTAAAAGTGAGATTTAGGGGCGCCTGGGTGGCTCAGTCGGTTAAACGTCCGACTTCGGCTCAGGTCACGATCTCGCGGTCCGTGAGTTCGAGCCCCACGTCGGGCTCTGGGCTGATGGCTGAGAGCCTGGAGCCTGCTTCCGATTCTGTGTCTTCCTCTCTCTCTGCCCCTCCCCTGTTCATGCGCTGTCTCTCTCTGTCTCAAAAATAAATAAACGTTAAAAAAAAATTAAATAAAAGTGAGATTTAATGAATTAGTGAACTAGTAAAACACATCTTTATACCTATTGTATACTGGAACTATACTAGAAATTTTGTGAATTTTTTTCTAAATCTTACTTTAGTCTCATTTTATAGATGAGGAAACTGATTCAGAGATTGTTACTTGCCCAGGTTTATTGCTGACTAGTGGATCAAGTAAGGATTTTAACCAAGATCTCTTTGATTCCCAAGACTGCTTTTTCTACCATTCCACTACAATAGATACATTGTTTTCCATACCTACTATATTGGTGCCTTGGGTAACAGTACCACCTTACTTTTGGATTCCATCTCTCCATCTTTCTGTACCTCACCACATAGTTCTAATGGGACTGCCCAGAGTTTTCTACTACTTGGTCACCCCCCACCTCCCTTCACATAGGCCAGTCAGAATTCCCTGGGAGTTTTTAACTAAAACCAGGGAAGAGAATCATCCTTCTGTGGTGATAGATGCAGAAAGGTGCTGTACTTGAGAGCTGTCAATATTTGCCACTCTTTGAAGGAAGCTGGACTGCACTGAGAGAAAATGACACCTATTGTCTGACAAATGTCTTGGCTGCGTGAATGTGTGGTTCCAGTTGTTCCTGATGCCCATCTGCAATCCTTTCCTTGCCATGATTAGTTATTCCACCCTTCTCCTATTTGAGACCTCCCTAGTAGCATTCAAAAAATTTGCCTTTTTGCAGTAGCGGAAAGAATTGATTAGGGCCTTGAACAGTCCTGGTTACTTTTGATAGATGAGAGGTGGCTGTGAGGGCTATGTGCTGGGGAAACTCTCTGATAGGGAAGAAATTAACCACTGAAGAAGACTGTCATTTCAGTGGCTCTTGAACGTGCAGGGTTTTTTTTTTTGTGTGTGTGTGTGTATATATTGGGGAAAAGTGGAGTTGTCAGCAGTGGTTATTTTTCAGAATTAATTTGTTAAAAGCCACTGGATCCATTTAACCAAATGCAGCCTGTGGTATACTGAAATCTTATGACAGGCAGAGCTCTTCTGGTTGAGTAGTGTTTGGAGCCCTGGCCTCCTCTTCCTACCTCTTTTCTGTCCTCTTCTTGGCTACTGCTACCTGAGACATCTTGATATGATCTAGAAGGATTTTTTTTTTCCTTCCTTCCAAAGTCTGCCCTTCTGTAGGTTCTTAAAGACCAGAGAGATAGCAGCTACTCTGGGGATTGGTGGAGGAAAGAAAGAAAATGATAGAGAAGGAAAATGATAGGGATATGTTTATTAAGTACTTAAAGTGTAGTGAGTACTTTATATGAATTTGACATAAGTGGTATTCTTATTACAGTTATGGGGATTCAGGCTCAAAAGAGATTAAATGACTTTACCAAGGTCACAGGGCTAATCCCAGATCTGTTCTAAGTCTAAAATTTGACCATTTCATATAACTACTAGAGAACAAATAGCTGCGCAGTTGTTCGTGTATGTAAGCCAAAGATCAGAGTTAGTTGCATCTGACTTAATCTAACAAAAGACAAAGGCAGGGCAAAGGTTAGGAGCAGGAACAAGAGGAAAATGGTTCTATAAAGGACTAAAAAGAAAAGAAACATGAAAATGATGATAGTCCATAGTAATAGCTAACTGGATTATGCTCAGTGATACCCAGAAAGAGTATCTCCATCACACTTCTATACAAAGTGCTGTTATCAGCCAGACAGCCAAAGTTGTAAGACCTACATCTTTGCCTTAAAAAATGAATGATTCTCAAAAGATAAGAATTTTTCTCTATTTCAAAATTAATAGGAACAAACTTTTTTCTTTTCCCAAATGAAATGAATAGATATGTGTGGAGTTTCTGAAGGGTGATGACCTTGGTATTACAAACTGAAAAGCAGCTCTCTATAAGCATTAAGTAGAGTAGAGGGTAAGGAAAGGACATTGTTTTATTTCTTCCTTCCTTTTTTTTTTTTTTAAAGTCTCTCTTAGGCAGTTTACACGGATAAGCAGACAACCCTGAAAGAAACTAGTACTCAGTTCTAAAACTTGCATTACCTTAATATTCAAACAAACAACAAAAAAACTGTACCTATATATATAAAATGGGTGCTGAGGCTTAGCATATTTTCGTTAATTTTCTGAGAGCAGTACATTTCGTATGGTGTTTCTCTGTGTCCTAGGGTCTCACTGAAGTGCTTTGTGATTGGAATTGGAGTGGTGACCTGGTGGACCTCTGGGCCTGCATTCTTTTTCTTAATCAGAGTGGGGTCTGTTTTGGTTGTCATCTGTCTATACATTCTCATGAATGTGTGGGAAGGTGAAGGCATACACACATATATTAGATGAAATCATCTGAAATCTTAGTTTTGATGAAAGGATACTCTCAGATTCAAATTATATGTATCAGAACATTGTTGTTCAGTAGGGTTAACTCATTATCTTAAGTGTTCTTACATGTCTTTTTGGAATTTGCTATGTTTTTGCCTATAAATTGTGTTTGGATCCAGTGTTAATGACTGTTGCAGCCCATGTCAGTGGAATTATTTTCAGTTGATGATTAGAGATGATGAATTTTAGAGTTTGTTTATAAGCTGCCAGCTTTTGTGTGATACACAAATAGTGAAAGTGACAAGTTTGGTGCAGGTTGACAAGGATGTGTCTTTTGTACATTGTATTAGTAATACAGATAAGATAATATTATGAATCAGATTTAGTAATAGAAATGAAGAGCTTCTGGATAGAGGCTCCTCAGGCTTTGATTTTAACTGTAGAATTTTGTAGAAAGGCAGCCTAAGTTCCCTAACTAGAAGGTGGTGTAATTGAACTTGAATTAGAAGAAAGACTAAAAATCAAGCTCATATTGGACTATTTTTTTTTTTTTTACTTTGGTTTAATGGATATGCACAAACATTTCAACAACATGGGAGATCCTAAAGAAAATAACTCATAAGCCTACCAGTCTTTCATAACTGTGTGGGTTCCTAATTCCTATGTATATGTATTATAGATTTCTCTCCTTCCATGTTATTGGTCTTATCTTACTTGGATTGATGTAGTAGTTCTCTGACCAATCTATCCTTTTCCAGTCTTGACCCTATTTAAGTTTTTTCTTTGTTCATTTGCTTTGTTTCTTAAATTCCATGTGAATGAAATCGTATGGTATTTGTCCTTCTCTGACTGATGTATTTCACTTAGCACTATACTCTCTGTATCCATCCATGTTGTTGCAAATGGAAACAGTTCGTTCTTTTTTATGGCTGAATTAACATTCTCTTATGTATATATTACCATATCTTTATCCATTCATCAATTAGTGGACACTTGGGCTGTGTCCATAGTTTGACTATTTGTAAATAATGCTGCAACAAACATAGGTGTGTATATGTATCCCTTTGAATTAGTGTTTTTGTGTTAAATACCCTGTAGTGCAAACACTGGATCATAGGATAGTTATATTTTTACTTTTTTGAGGAACCTCCATACTGTTTTCCACAGTGGCTGCACTAGTTTGCATTCCCATAAACAGTGCACGAGGGTTTCTTTTTCTTCACATCCTTGCCAACACGTTGTTTCTTGTGTTTTTGATTTTCGCTGTTCTGACAGGTGTGAGGTGATATCTCATCGCGGTTTTGATTTCCATTTCCCTGATGATGGATGATGTTGAGCATCCTTTCATGTGTCTTTGGCCATCTGTATGTTTTCTTTGGAGAGATAATCTGTTCATGCCTTCTGCCATTTTTAAATTATATTATTTGGGGGTTTTTTTGGTGTTGTGTAAGTTTTTTATATATTTTGGACACCAACCCTTTACCAGATCTGACATTTGCAAATATTTCTCCCATTTAGTGGGTTGCCTTTTAGTTTTATTGATTATTGCCTTCACTGTGCATTTTGATGTACTCCCAATAGTTTATTTTTGCTTTTGTTTCCCTTGCCTCAGGAGACATACCTAGAAAAATGTTGCTACCACCAGTGTTAGAGAAATGACTATCTGTGCTGTCTTCTAGGATTTTTATGGTTTCAAGTCTCATTTTTAGGGTCTTAATCCATTTTGAGTTTATTTTTGTTTATGGCATAAGAAAGTGGTGTGGTTTCATTCTTCTTGCATGTAGCTGTCCAGTTTTCCCAACACCATTTGTTGAAGAGACTGTCTTTTTCCCTTTGCATATTCTTGTCTCCTTTGTTGAAGATGAATTGGGTTTATTCATGGGTTTATTTCTGGGTTCTTTATTTTGTTCCATTGATTTATGTGTCTATTTTTTGTGCCAGTACCATACATAGTGTTTTGAATACTGCAGCTTTATGGTATGTCTTCAAGTCTGGGATTGTGATACCTATAATTTTGTTCTTCTTTTTCAAGATTGCTTTGGCTATTTGGGGTCTTTTGTTCCATACAAATTTTAGGATTATTTGTCCTAGTTCTGTGAAAAATGCTGTTGTTATTTTGATAGGAATTGCATTAAATCTGTAGATTGCTTTGGGTAGTATGGACATTTTAACAGTATTTGTTTTTCCAGTTCATGAACATGAAATATCTTTCCCTTTGTTTGTGTTGCCTTAATTTTCTTTCATCATTGTTCTATAGTTTTCAGAGTATAGGTCTTTCACCTCCTTGGTTAAGTACATTTCTAGGTATTTTATTATTTTTGGTGCAGATGTAAATGGGATTGTTTTTCTTAATTTCTCTTTCTGCTACTTCATTGATAGTGTATAGAATGCAACAGATTTCTGTATATTGATTTTGTATCCTGTGACTTTACTGAATTCATTTTATCCGTTCCAGTAGTTTTTTGGTGGAGCCTTTAAGGTTTTCTATATATCGTATCATGTTATTTGCAAATAGTGACAGTTTTACTTATTCCTTACCAATTTGATTGCCTTTGTTGTTGTTGTTGTTGTTGTTGTTGTCTGATTGCTGTGGCTAGGACTTCCAGTACTGTGTGAATACAGGTGCTGAGAGTGGACATCCTTGTCTTGTTCCTGATCTTAGGGGAAAAGCTCTTTCACTGTTGAGGATTATGTTAGCTGTGGGTTTTTCATAGATGGCCTTTATTATGTTGAGGTATGTTCCCTCTAAACCTACTTTGTTGAGAGTTTTTATCACAAATGGATGTTGTACTTTGTCAAATGCTTTTTCTGCATCTGTAGAAATGATCATATAGTTTTTATCCTTTCTCTTGTTGTGATGTATCACGTTGATTTGCAAATGTTGAACTACCCTTGTATCCCAGGAATACATTCTGTTTGATTGTGGTGAGTAATTTGTTTAATGTATTGTGGGACTCAGTTTACTAATATTTTATTGATGGTATTGCATCTGTGTTCATCAGAGATGTTGGCCTGTAGTTCCTTTTTTTGGTAGTCTTTATCTGGTTTTGGTATCAGGGTAATGCTGGCCTCATATAAGGAGTTTGGAATCTTTTCTTCCTCTTCTATTTTTTTTTTTTTTTGAAAGTTTTTGAATCTTTTATTGGAATATTAGGTTGACACTAATAGACTATCTTTTACTGGCTCTCTGGCAGCCTTTTTTAAGAAAGCTTTTAAACTTATTCCAGAGGTCCCCTGTCAAAAGAACTTAACTTTATTTTATTTTTTATTATTTTTTTTCAATATATGAAATTTATTGTCAAATTGGTTTCCATACAACACCCAGTGCTCATCCCAAAAGGAGCCCTCCTCAATACCCACCACGCACCCTCCTCTCCCTCCCACCCCCATCAACCCTCAGTTTGTTCTCAGTTTTTAAGAGTCTCTTATGCTTTGGCTCTCTCCCACTCTAACCTCTTTTTTTGTTTTTTAATTTTTTCTTCCTCTTCTATTTTTGGAAAAGTTTGATGTAAGTATGACTCTTTAACTAATTGGTATAATTCATCTGGTCCTAGACTTTTGTTTAAGAGTTTTTTGATTAATGATTCAATTTCATTGCTGGTAATTTTCAAATTGCCTTTCTGATTCAGTTTTGCGAGGTTATATGTTTCTAGGAATTTATCCATTTCTTCTAGGTTTGTTGGCATGTAATTTTTCATAATCCCTTATAATCCTTTGTATTTCTGTGGTGTCAGTTGTTTCATTTCTGATTTTGTTTGAGTCCTCTCTTTCACCTTCTCTCTCTCTCTCTTTCTTTTTTTTTTTCTGATGTATGTAGGTTATGGTTTATCAATTTTGTTGGTCTTTTCAACAAACCAGCTCCTGGTTTCATCAATCTGTAAGAATGATCTTTCTTGATGATTTTTAAGTTAGATTTCAAAATTAGATTATATTTTTTGATTTGAAATTTTCAGACACACAGGATAAAATAAAATGCGATAGAAATCTAAATATCACCAGGAATAAACACATTTCGTTTGTGTTTCTATAAGAATGAAATAGTTACATCTACAGCTGGAGCCCCATTCCCATTTTTCCCTGGGTAATCGGCTTGAAGGTTTGTTTTTTTTTTTAACATTTATACCGTATTTCATATTTATAAACAATATATGTTATCATTTTTGTGTTTTCTAAACTTTTAAATGGTATATGTATCTTTTGCAACTCTCTTTTAAGAATTTAACAGTGTTGATACATTTGTTATAATCACTATATATCTCATACAAGTAAACATTTTATTTCCTTAATAGTGCAGTTAGGTAGTTTGCAGTTTTGAGCTACTAGAAAGAGTATTGGAGTAGATGTTCTGGTGTGTCTCCTTGTGTGTGTATCACAGTTTCTCTGAGGTCCGTGTGGGGCAGTAGACTTCCTGGGTCACAGCATACATACATATTCATTCACCTTTATTATGTGATTTTTATTTTCTCCCAAGTGGTTATACCAATTATATTGCCTCTTTACTCTCAAACTTGTTAATAGTTGTTTTGGTTTGACTTTGGTTTTTACAGTTTGACGGGTGTGAAGTAATATCTTGTTTTAATTTGTATCCCAGGTTCCTGGTGAGATTGAATATGTTTTCATGTGTTTTGACCAATTGGAAGTTTTTGTGTGAATCACCCGTTTGTTTTCTTACAGTGTAGTCGTGTGTGTGTGTGTGTGTGTGTGTGTGTGTGTGTGTTCGTGTTCATTATGAATTTTGTTGGTTTTGCCAAGTGAACATCTCAGTAGATTTCTAGTCTTCACTTTGTTTATGGGGTCTTGTTCAGGGCTTTTTAATTGTGGCATAATCATACTTACCAGTATTTTATGTTCTTTTTTTCCTTTCTTATGTAAGGAACCCATCAAGGTTCTAAAAGTATTCAGTTTCTTCTTAAAATTTGCAGTTTAATTACTCACTTAGTTTTCTGATCCACCTAGAATTTTATTTTTGTTTATGGTGTGAGGTTCAATTTTTTTTTTCAAAATTGACTTTTCCTTACCCTTTGTTTTTCTATAAACATTTTTAAAAATTTCAAATCCCCATGAAAATTCTTGAGCTTAACTAGTATTCCATTGAAATTACAGATTTAATTTGGAAAATTGACCTTATACAATACTGAGTCTGGAAAAAGCAGATTCTCATGCAGCAGCTACCTCAAACCTTACTCCTATTGTCTCCCCATGCATTTTTCTCACAGTTGACATCAGAGAATAATAGCTTTACCTTCTCTTCATTAAATCTTGCATGAGTGTTCCTTATTGGCAGATTCCATCCTTGAATATTTGCGGGGTGAGGGGGTGGGGTAGCGGCATGTGGGGCGGAGGAGGGTTCTGGGAAATGTAGTTCCGGTGTAGTTCCAAACTTCTGCCCTGTGATGCAGAGGAGACTATAGAATAGGGTATTGATGATGCAGATTCCACAGTACACAAGCCAAGCAAGCATATACAAATATGTTCCTATTTTCCTCTCCCTTTTAACATACAAGGTGGCTTGATTGTTGTATACTTTTCCCCTCAACTGATATGTTTTGGAGATCTTTTTTAATGGGATTTACATTCATAGTTTTGCTAACTATTGTCAGCTGCCCTCTCCTGAGGTTGTATCAATTTATATTTCCACCCATAGTGTGTCACTTCCATTGTTTTGCATCTTAACTTTGCATCCTGCTCTCTCCTATTACAAATGCCATTTTACCTTTATTTGATAAACTCTTTGTTGTTTAAAGACCTTGAAGTCATCCTGGCAGAAGTGATACCCGGCAATATGCATGCACATGAATATACTTAGGTCATCTTACTCTACTATATTAGGATAGTTGTGCTTTCTCTTTGATTATATCACATGTTTTATTAATTATTTATGAACATTTTCTTTGTGACCCTTTGTAGGCATGGGCTTTTTTAGTTGTCATTGTATATCCTTCTATCATAAACACATTGGGTATGTGTTTGTCTCCTTTACTAAACTATAAATCCTTTAGAACAGTGCTGTGCTAGTTCTTTGTTGGCAGCACCTAGCACATAATAACAACTCTAACTGTTGGAATGAATAATACGTAATTCTAAACAAAGGGTATATGTAGCTTTCTAAACTTTTTTCATTTAGCACAGTTCATTATGCTAGATGCTTTACATATATGAATATGACTCATTAAAATCATTGTTTAGTCTTTTTGCAGAAATTGAGTTGTGTGAATACGTTATGCATTCTGGATACTAGACTCAGATACATAATTTGTAAATAGTTTTTGATTCTTTCAGGACATCTTTCCACTTTTTTAAATAGTGTCCTTTGCACAAAAGTTTTAATTTTGGTAAAGTTCAGTTTGTCGGTTTGGTGTGATATCTAAGAAACCCTCGCCAGATCCGAGGTGGTGAAGATTTACTCGAAAATTTCTTCTAAGAGTTTTATAGTGTTAGCTTTTACATTTAGGTCTTTGATCTTTTTTGAATGTTACAAGGTGAAGCTCCAATTTCATTCTTTTGCATGTGGATGTCCAGTTGTCTCAGCACTGATTTTTGAAGAAGCTATTCTTTCCCATTGAACACTCTTCGCACCCTTAATCCAAACTAATTGACCATAGATGTAAGGGTTTATTTTCATCCTCTCAGTTATGTTCTGTTGACCTATGTATTAGGTCTGTCCTTATGTTAGTACCACAATGTTGTGATTACTGTAGTTTTGTAATAACATTTGAAATCATGAAGTGTGAGCTTTCTGTGTTCTTGTTTTCCAAGAATGTTTGGACTATTCTGAGTCCCTTGTATTTCTATATGAATTTTATGATCAGTTTTTCCATTTCTGCAAAAAAAAAGGCTGTTGTGATTTTGATAGTAATGGCATTGAATCTGTAGATCACTTAGGGGAATATTTCCATTTTAACAATATTAAGTATTCTAATCCACGAACACAGGTTCATGGATTTTTTAAGTTTTATTTTGAGGGAGATACAGACAGTGTGAGTGGGGGAGGGGCAGAGAGAGAGGGAGAGCGAATCCTAAGCAGGCTCCATGCTGTCAGCACAGAGCCCAGTGCAGGGCTTAAACTCATGAAATCATGAGACCATGACCTGAGCCAAAACCAAGAGTTGGACGCTTAACTAGCTGAGCCACCCAGGTGCCCCTCTTTCTACACTGTTTTGTAGTTTTCTGTGTACAAGTCTTGCACCTCCTTGGTTAAATTTATTCCAAAGTATTTTGTGCGGTTTTGTTTGTTTGTTTGATGCTACTGTTGATGGAATAATGTGGGGTGTTTTTTTTTAATGTTTATTAATTTTTGAAAGACAGAGACAGAGTGTGAGTGGGGGAGAGGCAAAGAGAGGGAGACACAGAATCCGAAACAGGCTCTAGGCTCTGAGCTGTCAGCACAGAGCCCAACATGGGGCTCAAACTCACGAGCCCGAGAGATCATGACCTGAGCTGAAGTCAGATGCTTAAACAGCTGAGCCACTCAGGCACCCCAATGGAATAATGTTTTTAATTTTGGATTGTTCATGGCTAGTGCATAGAAAATCTGATTTTGTGACTTGATCTTATATTCTGTAACTTTGCTGAATTTGTTCATCAGTTTTGACAGGTTTTTTTTTCGGAGATTCCTTAGGATTTTCTGTATATAAGATCATATCATTGGCAAATAAGAGATAGTTTTACTTCTTCCTTTTTTTTTTAATAGATTTTTTTTTGAGAGAGAGAGAGAAAGAGCGGGTGCAAGTGAGGGAGGGGCAGAGAGAGAGAGAGAGAGAGAGAGAGAGAGAGAGAGAAGCAGGGCTTGTGCTCACCCAATGTGGGGCTCGAGCTCACTGAGGCCGGGTTCAAACTCACGAAATGTGACATCATGACCTGAGCTGAAGTCAGATGCTTAACTGATTGAGCCACCCAGGTGCCCCTACTTCTTCCTTTTCAATTTGGATGCCTTTTATTAGCTTCTTGTTGCTCAGTTAATCTTGATAGAATTTCCAGCACAGTGTTGAATATAAGTGGCATAAGTGGGTGTTTTGTCTTGTTCCTGATCTTAGGAGAAAAGCTTTGAGTCTTTCGATATTAACTATGATGTTAACTGTGGGTTTTTCATAAGCACCCTTTATCATATCAGGGAATTTCTCTTCTAGTTTATGGAGTGCTTTTATCATGAAAGCATGTTGGATTTTGTCAAATACTTTTTCTCTGGGTCATTTGAGATTATCGTGTGGCTTTTTCCCTTCATCTATTTATTTGGCATATTATATTATATTATATTATATTATATTAATTTTCTTTTTAGTATTTACCATGCTTGCATTCTTGGGATAAATCCCACTTGGTCATGGTTTAGAACTCTTATATGTTGCTGGATTTTGTTTGCTAATACTTTGTTGAGGATTTTTCATCTGTATTCGTAAGGAATATTGGTCAGTAGTTTGTTTTTCCTTGTGATGTCTTTTTCTAGGTTCGGTGTTCTAGTAATGTTGGCCTCAAAAAATGTGGATATCCATTTGTTTGAGCACTGTGTGTTGAAGAAAGTGTGCATCTGTTCTCTCCCTTTCTGTTTTGAGAAGGATCCACGTTAACTTTCCTTGAAATGTGTGGTAAGCTTCCGTCAGCGAAGCCTTCTAGTCCTGGGCTTTTCTTTGTTGGAAAGTTTTGAATACTGAAACAATCTCTTTGCCTGTTCCAAGTCTGTTTAAAGTTTCTGTTTCTTCTTCCCTTACTTCCCTTACTATATAGCTGTATTTCCTTAATATAGGTCAGTATTATTTTCTTCTTTTTTCCTGTAGATTTTATGACTGTATAAGCAAGTATCTCTCTTACTCCCCACCTTTTACACAACAGATAGTATACTAGATACACCGTTGTGCATCTTGATTGTTCACTCTACTTCCAGTATCTTGAGTTCGTTCCCCATCAGTACTTAAGGAGTTTATACATTCCTCTGGCTGCTTAGTATTTTATGGTCCTATATCCTGTTCCCTGTTGACATCTAGGTTGTCTCTAATCTTTTGCTAATGCACACAATGCTGCAGTGAATACCCACATACTACAGTGCAGTTGTGCAGATTTCGTAGGTTAAGGTCCTCCACAGGACACTTAAGACACTATATGTAGCTCCAGGGTTCCCAGGCCACCCATGGCTTCTGACCAACTGGCTGTAAATTTGGGGTTTCCCATCATCCCCTCATGTTCAATAATTTGCTAGAATGATTCCCAGAACTCAGGAAAGTGCTATACTTACAATTACAATTTTCTTATAGAGATCTGAATCAGCAAAAGAGATTCATAAGAGGAGGTCTGAGAGGGTCCCAAAGTCATAAGTCTCTATGTCCTCTGGACATGTCACCCTCTTAGTATATGGATACTCGAGCTTCAGTGTCAAGATTTTTTATGGAGGATTCACTTTATAGGTATGATAGATTGAATCATTCGTTATATGATTAAACTCAATTTTTAGCCCTGTTCCATGAGGTCAGCTGGTCAGGTTATTATGACATGGCTCACAGTCCAAACCCTCTTATCACATGTTTGTTCTTTTCAGCATGGCCAGCCCAATATGGAACAATCTAGGGCCTACCATGAGTTACCTCATTAAGCATAAACCCTGATATGGTCTAGGGGCTCACCATGAATAACAAAGACACTTGTATCACTCAGGAAATTAATTACTAGGTTTTAGAAGCTCTTAGGTACCCAGGACAAAGGCCAGACAAATTTTTTATTATTTAACACTTACATATATTACTTTGTGTGTAGATACATCAACTATAAGATAAATTCCTCTTCCTCCTCCCCCTTTCTTTTCCCACTTTCACATGATTTAATAACCAAAACCAAGGAAAGCTATATTTGAGAAGTCTTTCTCCCACTTTGAGTCCCACAAATAAAACTTGTACAACCCACTCCAAATGAGTATCTATGTTTTCCTTGGTATCCTTTATGTTTTTATATGCAAATAAAAGCAAATGTATAGGTCTTTTTCTCGACTGTATAGTTTCTAATGTAACTTGCTGTTTTTTCCCTTAAAAATACAGAAATACATTTCCAGGGCATATGAGTAGAATATGCATTCACAGTTTGATTGGATATTAACAAATTGCTCTCCCACAGAGATTATATTAAAACATTATTTCAGTCTAGAACCTGAATAGTTTCAGACTTCTTGATCTTTGCCAGTTTGAGAGATGAACAGTGGTTTATTTGTGTAGCTTTAATGTGAATTTCTGTTATGAAATTGAACATCTTTGTATGTTTGCACATTTGTGTTTCCTTTTCTATGAATTGTTTCTATTCTTTACCTAGTTTTTAGTGGAATGGTTTTTCCTTAATGTTTTTAAATGGTTAAATTATGAATTTTTTGTGGCTTTCTAAATTTTTGTGTCTTCCCTATTATTTAAAAAAATTTTTTTTAAATGTTTATTTATCTTTGAGAGACAGAGACAGAGTGGGGGCAGGGGAGGGGCAGAGAGAGAGAGAGGGAGACACAGAATCTGAAGCAGGCTCCAGGCTCTGAGCTGTTGGCACAGTCTGATGCGGGGCTCAAACTCACAGGCCATGAGATCATGACCTGAGCCAAAGTCAGCCGCTTGACTAACTGAGCCACCCAGGTGCCCCATTCCTATTAGGTTATTTTAATAAAACTATTGTGTGCTTTTTTCTTTTATAGTTTTTCTCTTTTTTATTAAGATGTAATTTAGCTGTAGTAAAATATATTCTTTTTGGTTTACAGTTTTGTGATATCTTACAAATGCATCTAATGACAACTAAAATTGAGATATAAAACATTTCCATCATCCCTAAAAATTCAGTTGTGTCCTTTTGTATTCATCGCCTCCTAAGGTCCCCAGCTCTTGGCAACTACTTTTCTCTGTCCTTAAGGTTTTACTTTTTGTGAAATGCCATAAGAAATTGATTAATTATGTAGCCTTTCATTTAGCATACATGTTGTTGGTGTGTTCGGTTATTGACTGCTTCTTTTTCTATGACAGGTTGTTTTCTATTACATGGATTTACCACAGTTTATTTACCTACTCTCTAGTTGAGGAATATTTGGGTTATTTCAAGGTTTTGGAGGTTATGAATAAAGCCAATATAGTGTTCATGTATAAGATTTTTGTGAGCATAAATTTTTATTTTATTGGTTTTATATATAGGAATAGAATTACTGAATTATGTGTTAATTATATGTATAACTTTAAGGAACTGTCCACTTTCCAAAGTGGCTGTACCATTTTGCATTCCCAACACTAATGTATGAGAATTATAATTGCTCTGCCTCTTTTCCAGCATTCTGGATTGTCAGGTTTT
This sequence comes from Panthera onca, assembly GCF_046562875.1. NCBI lineage: Eukaryota > Metazoa > Chordata > Mammalia > Carnivora > Felidae > Panthera > Panthera onca. The sequence goes on along the minus strand of NC_138347.1, from coordinate 133,157,088 downwards.
GTTTTTTTGTGTGTTTTGTTTTGTTTTGAGAGACTGCAAGGGCTCAATCCCACTTACCCTGGAATCATGACCTGAGCCAAAGTCAAGAGTCAGATGCTCAACTGATTGAGCAATGCAGGCGCCCCAAGTCAGTTTTTTTTTTTTAAAGTCATTCTACTAGGTGCGTAATAGTATCTCATTGTGCTTTAATTCGAATTCTGCTAGTGTTTAATGTCTGTATATCGCCTTTTGTGAAATGCCAAACTGTTTACATCTTTGCCCATTTAAAAAATTGGGCTTTTCTATTTTTTTTTTTTAATGTTTATTTATTTTTGAGAGAGAGAGAGAGAGAGAGAGAGAGAGAGACAGAGTACAAGCAGGGGAAGGGCAGAGAGAGGGAGACACAGAATCCGAAGCAGGCTCCAGGCTCTGAGTTGTCAGCACAGAGCCTGATGCGGGGCTTGAACTCACAGACTGCAAGATCATGACCTGAGCCAAAGTCATCCGCTCAACCAATTGAGCCACCTGGCGCCCCATGGGCTTTTCTATTAATGAGTTATATGAGTTATTTATTTTGGATGTAAATCCTTTGTTGTTTTGTTTTTTCCTTGCCAATGTCTTTTCTGGTTGTTCCAGACCATTTGTGGGGAAGATTATTTTTTCTCTGTTGAATTGTTTTTGTGCCGTTGTCAAAAATCACTTGACCATGTATGTGTGCATCTATTTCTGGACTCTTTTGTTCCATTTTATCAGATCTATATGTCTGTCTGTCTTGCAATACCACATTGTCTTGGTTACTATAGCTTTCTAGTAGTGTGAATCCTCAAACTTTATTCTTCTCTTTAAATATTGTTTTGGCTCTTCTCTGTAAATTTTGCCTTTCCATATAAATTTTTGAATCCATTTATTCATTTTTACAAATACCACTAGTATACTTTGATTGGGATTGTGTTGAATCTGTAGATTAAATGTGGAAAAATTGACATCTTTTTTTTTTTTTTTTTTTTTTTTTTTAATTTTTTTTTTTCAACGTTTTTTATTTATTTTTGGGACAGAGAGAGACAGAGCATGAAGGGGGGAGGGGCAGAGAGAGAGGGAGACACAGAATCGGAAACAGGCTCCAGGCTCCGAGCCATCAGCCCAGAGCCTGACGCGGGGCTCGAACTCACGGACCGCGAGATCGTGACCTGGCTGAAGTCGGACGCTTAACCGACTGCGCCACCCAGGCGCCCCGAAAAATTGACATCTTAACAGTATTGAGTCTTTGAACCCATGAATGTGGTATCTCTTCATTTATTTAGGTCTTTGATTTCCTTCAATATTTTATAGTTTTTAGCATACAGATTCTGCATATATTTTTTAAATTCATAAACTTAAACATGTCAGTTTTTGGGGTGCTTTTATAAATGCTACTGCTTTTAAAATTTTGATTTCCACTTCATTGGTAGTATGTATAAATATAATTGTATTCCATGACTTGGCTGAACTTACTAGATATGGAAACTTTTTCAGAGATTCCATGGCATTTCCCACATAGATAATCATGTGTGCTAATACAGGTAGTTTTCTTTCTTTCTAAATTGTATGCCTTTTATTTCTTCTTTTAGCCCTATTGCAGTTCTAGGGCTTCCAATATGATACTGAATAGGATTGATGAGAGCAGGCATCCCTGTCTTGTTTTTTCCCCTCAGGGAGAAATCAGTCCATTTCCTAGGATTTTTATAGTTCTTTTAACACATACATTTCAGTATAATGACCACTTAGGAGAAGAATGCTATTAATTTTTTTCCAGATGGCTTCCAGTTTTCCTGATATCTTTCATTGACTAGTGTACCATATGTATGTATGTCCATGTCCCCCCCCCCCCCCCCCCACGAACTTCTGTCAGAGCACTTATTGCACTGCTTCACTGTTTACTTTTTACTTATCTTTTTTTCTTAATAGAAGATGAGCATTTTTGGGCGGAATAAGAAATAGTGCCTCCCCTCAAAGAACTTAAATTGTAAATAATGGGTATTATTAGGTTAGACCAAATGAAATTACCATTTCTAATATTTAACCTGTAAAATCTTATGTCTAGTTGGGACCCAAACAGTAAAACAAGAAAAGAAGATGAAAATTCTCTTATGCTAACAAGGTCTAGTTATCAGTGTGAGAAATGTTAGTGCATAAGAAATTGTTCATCACTGTTGTATGCTTATAAGCAAAGCCCAGAACTGAATATACTGATGTAAATGGGATATAACCCCTGCCCTTGAAGGAAATACTTTCTCTGTGGAAGACAGTGTCTTTACAATATTCAAATGTAGACACATATATCTGTCAATATATGTGCAGATTTACTCTCATTTTGAATCTACTTGTGATCTTAGGTTCATACTTCTCAGTGTCTTGGACTATAAGACACTTTGGCAGTGATTTCTGTAAGTTACTGAGAAGCTTGACATAATTTTGTGTGTGATAATTTTATGTGAAAAAATACATACATTGTTCAGTTTAATGTGACAGTTATTTCAGTTACTTGGTATTTTGTAGATTTCCTTTTGGAATAACTTAATATTTTAAAAAAGACAGGCTTTAAAAAAATACAAAAAAAAAGGCATTAGGGAAATCATAATAGAAAAACAGAAAACTGTTTTATATTATAACATAATATAAAAATATAAATACTCCAATTTTTGGTGTAAATTTTTATAGTAAATTATATATGGAGGGAAACTATAATATTTTTGTGTTATATATATTTGTATAATACTTAGGCTTTCAAGCTGGTCTTTTACTACTCTATAAGTCTGGAAAAAAGAATATATGGGAGACTTTGCGTAAACCTCATGAAGTCAGAAACTACTCTTGTTTACTGTTACATTCCTTGTACTTAGCACATAAGTAGTTATTAACCAATGATTATTGATTTAGTATTGATTAGAGTAAGGGAATGTAATCTTTACATGAAATTTGTTGATTTTAGTTAATAGGAATGAAAGTTATTATAATCACATGTTGCTTGATAAGCATCAAGAGAGTTGCATAGTTTTTGAGGCAATTAAATTTTATTTATAAATCTGTAGTAACAGAAGACTATTTTCAAATAATCCGGAATTTGCTCTTGGTATTGTTTTGAACTTGACTATTAACAAGATTAAAATACAACTTTTAAAACCTATAAAGCACCTTTTTTTAAAGTTGAAACTCTTCTTTAAAATACATGACTCAGTGGGGCGCCTGGGTGGCGCAGTCGGTTAAGCCTCCGACTTCAGCCAGGTCACGATCTCGCGGTCCGTGAGTTCGAGCCCCGCGTCAGGCTCTGGGCTGATGGCTCGGAGCCTGGAGCCTGTTTCCGATTCTGTGTCTCCCTCTCTCTCTGCCCCTCCCCCGTTCATGCTCTGTCTCTCTCTGTCCCAAAAATAAATAAAAAACGTTGAAAAAAAAAAAAATTTTAAAATACATGACTCAGAGAAGACTACCTTTGTGTTAGTAGTAATAATACAGTAGCAGTACACAGGAAATTTACTTTCCTTTGTATTTACTGCCACCAAATGGCAAATTAATAATATTACTATGTCTGTTATATTAACACTATAAAAGACCTACTAAAGGTAATGCCCCTTTTAATATTGTTTTGGGAGGGTTAATTTGTTCAAAAAGAGTTTTGACAACGGAAGAAAAAACAAATTTTAATATGTTTAGAACTGTAGCTAGGGGCACCTGGGTGGCTCAGTTGGTTCAGTGTTTGACCTTGGCTAAGGTCATGATCTCACGGTTCGTGAGTTCAAGCCCTGCTTTGGGCTCTGTGCTGACAACTTAGAGCCTGGAGCCTGCTTCAGATTCTGTCTCCGTCTCTCTGCCCCTCCCCCCGCTCATGCTCTCTCTTTCTCTTTCTCTCTCAAATATAAATAAACATTAAAAAATGGGAAAAAAAAAAAAAAGAACTGTAGCTAACCTTTTTCTAGCCAGAGTAGATAGATTGGTTTCTATAAGGCATTAGAGCAAAGCAGAAATCACTATGACAAAGATGATAAAAACTGGTACCTCAAACCTAATAAGAAATAAGTTTGACAACATATTTTTATGCAGGGAATTTAATTCTGACCTTTGTTCTTTCTAGGTTATCGTATCTGAGAAAGATGGTTCCAGAATATTTTAGGCCTAATTTTATTTGAAGATAAGCCATTTCACTAAAAATGGCTATTAAGATATTCTGGAAAAATTGTTATATAAGAGTGTAAAGAAACAGAAGCAACCCAAATGTTCAGTCTTAGGAAATTGGTTAAATACTTTTTAATTTTATGTTATGTAGTTATTGAAAGTGTAATAGAGGCATATTTAACGAGATGGATAAAGGTCCATGTGGTTAAATGGAGAGCAATGGGGAGAAGCAAGTTACTAAACAGTGTATTCTCACAGTGTTTTAAAAAGTACATTTACCTTTGGGAAATACTATTGTGATTTCTTAAATTTATGTATTTCTAAAATGAACATGTTTTTAAATGTTCAGAAATTATATAGATTGAATATTTTATACTTCATAGACAGTTTCTTAGATTAAAACATCCCCATGGAAGCACTTATTATATATTCATTTATTATAGTGAATATATTTGAATAGTTTTGGGTTTTTTCTTTTTGAATGATGAAAATGTCTTCTTGCAGGCAATTTTGACTCAGCCCACTTTTTGAGTCTCTTCTAATTGGTTCATATAAACGAAACCTTTACAAAAACTGCCTTGTTGGATAGTTTAATAATTTTCTTTCTTGACAGAAGGGTAAAACTTCTGAGTTAGTAGGTTTTGAATATTATCTAATAATTCAATGTTTTGTTAAGGTGCTAGTTATTTTTATAACATAGCCCTTCATTTCTAGGGTCAGCATATTCTTGCTTTTGATATCTGTTTTCTGCCACAGGCCTGAGATTGGAATTGAAGCAATACAACTACTGCTTCCACCAGAGGAAAATAGTATGGGAATTCCTATTATGGTAGGTTATTTTCCAGTAGTCTCTCTGCAGTAATATAGGCAGCTCTCTTAATGTGTTAGTTTGTTGGTATTTATGCCTCATCATAAATTAAGCATAGCTTTTCTACATAAATCCTTTGTTGTAGACATTTTGTTTAGAAGTGTGGTGGTCCCTGTATTCCTGGAAAACTTATTTATAACAACTTAATTTGAATAGATTTTCAGTGGAGGGGCTTAAAAATCTGATTTAAGATCTCGGTGTTGTAGTTTGAAGAAGAGAAATATGAAATAGCTGAAAATAATGGTATTGTAGTTAGTTTCTTTTTTTAAACGAGTAAATTACTAGATGTTTCATTCTTGTCAAGTTGTATGCATCCCTTTGCTCATAGCTCATTCTCTTACATGTTACATGTTTGTGGTGCACTCTGTAAACGTCAGCCATTCATTAATCACTGGGGAAGCAGTTATGTGAGTGACTCCCATGTTTTTAGTGAAAGTAGTTTAAAAATCTCACAAAACCTAGGAGTGTTAGACTTGAGGTGCTTGTGAAGACAGTAGAAACTGGTTTGGTATCATTGGCATTGTTTGTTAGGCTTCTTATTTGAAATTCAAACATACCGAAAAGTTGTGTAGAAAGGAAAAACCAATGGCCCAGTAAGTGGATTCTTTACTATTATCAAGTTTCACCTTGCTGTACTTTCTGTTAAATATTTTTGCTCCTAAATGGTAGTACCATTAGATATTAAGTAGACTCAATGCAAAGTTGTTTTATGACAAAACAAATCACCCTTTCCGGGTTTTTGTTACAATTTGTTCTTAGTTAAAATTTTCTTTGTTTTTTAAAAAAGAGGAAGTGAATAGAACGCTATTATGTTGAAAGCTGAAAGATTTTGTCCATCTGTATTCTGGTAGGAGGGGAAAGAGTATTGGGAAAACGTTAGTTTGTGTTCCTCAAATTGGAATAATTTTGATGACATTAAAGATTCATATTCTCTTGAAATTTTGAATTCTGTTTGAACTAACCAGCTGTGACTCTTTACTTGGCCTTTCAGAATTATCTACTAAATTATCACTTAAACACACACACACACACACACACACACACACACACAACACAACACACAACACACACAGGATGCCTCTCATTTGTTGTTACCTGGATGGCTTTTGCTGGCTAGAATTCCATTGGAAACACATCCCCTCACACACCTTATTTCTGTTGTTTATAAATCATTTTCTAACTATTAGCTTAATAAAAGCTTTGAGTCTTGAAGTACTCCTATCCTAATTCAATCAAGGATTTGAGTAATGGGTAGGCAAGACAGAAAAAGGAAAAAGTGTCAAGATAGTAAGGATAAAATTTGATTAGAAAAATGGCAACAAATAGCAGACATCATCAATATCACATGGCTCATTTATTTTTTTATTTCCTGATAATGTGTGTTAGAGATCATGCAGTCACAAATTCAACTACTTTTGCTATACGATCATTGTGTAAATTGTAATTTTCATCTTTTACCACTAGATGGTGGTTTTGCGTTGGTTTCTGCAGACTGTCTAAATTTACATATTATTTTAAAATACATCATAAAGAACAATGAAATTAAATTTTGTTAGTGATACAGTTCTTCATATAGACAAACTAGTTCAACATAACCATTATTTGTGATATATATAGTAATTATTTTTAAAAAGATAAATCAGTATGTATGAAATGGTTAAGAGCTATGCCTGAGCATATTTTCTTTCTTTCTTTCTTTTTTTTTTTTTTTTAATTTATTTAATGTTTATTTATTTTTGAGAGAGGGAGAGACAGAGTGCAAGCTGGGGAGGGGCAGAGAGAGAGAGGGAGACACAGAATCCGAAGCAGGCTCCAGGCTCCAAGCTGTCTGCACAGCGCCCGATGCGGGGCTCGAACTCACGAACCGTGAGATCATGACCTGGGCCAAAGTCGGACGTTCAACCAACTGAGCCACCCAGGCACCCCAGCCTGACCATATTTTCTAATACAGTCTTCAGTCCACTACCTTAGAAACATTTTAGATGTTTTGGTTTTTTTAGATGATACTATAATTTAAATGGCACCTAAATAAAACACCATTTCTTGATTTGTAATGTTAGAAAATACATACAGATAGCTCAGGCTTTTAAAATTGTTTTTGATGATCATTTTTTCTATCTAGTAGCCATCCATTAAAGTCTTTTATTTCACAAATAACACATTGAAATTCTCTTTTGTTGGTAGCCAAGTGACTTTTAGTTATCCTGCTTGAGCAATTTGAGTTGATGTAGGATTGTAGAGTTTACTTGGGATTGTAACAAGGTTGTAGAGATCCCAGTTCAAGGAAATAATAATCTTATGTAATAAAGCATTCACTTATGTTTTAAAGAGCAAAGTAAGTACAGAGTCTAGAGCATCAGTGTCTCTAAACACCTTTTGCTTAGGCCTTCGTTCTCCAATTCAGTCTGTTATTATTATTTCCTTTTCTGTTCTTTAAAGGATTATTTATATGAGAACAAAATTATGAAAACAGGCATCTTAAATTACCCTTTGCATTCTGCTCTTCACTAGATATTTGATAGCTTTTGAGGTATGAATTGAGAGGCAGTTTTAGCCCAGCAAGTTTCAGGTCTCTGTAGCTCTGCTCTGCATTCAGTGCTAAGTGGTTCTAGTCCCTGGAGCTATGGGTATGGAGTTGTTAAATGGCTCTGGCTTGGCAAGTTTGCTTCTGAACAGTCTTCACTTAGGCACTCTTCAAATTTTGGTCCTAACTTCTGTTACTTTTTGGAATGTGAACTTTTGTCATTTAACCCTTGTAGAAGTTATTTTTCTTACCTCTAAAGTAGTGATGGGGTTTAGCAAATAAGAATCATGAAAGAATCATGATAAGAATCAGAAAAAAATAATTATATGCACACAGGAAGGAAAGAACAGAGTACCCATAATCCTGCCACTGAGTTTAATTAATCTGTTGTTACTTAAAAATCTTCTGATCATTATTTAACATAATTAGAATATATTTTATATACTGTGTTTCACTTAATACTTTTATGAGTATTGTTTGTCCCATATTTTTAGAAATTCTTTAAAATTTTGTTACTAAATATCATTCAGTTTTATTGTATGATATATACTGTGTTTTAAATCATTTTATTCAACATAAAATTAGTTTTATTGTTATAAATGATACTTCAGTAAAATCTTTCATGCAAAGTTTTGTAGGCCTCCCTTTTCCTTGTATTTACACTATTGTAAGAAATGCTAGCTTAAAAAATTTGAAAGACTTATCAATGCTATTGACAAGAGTTGGCAAACTTTTTTCCCAGAAAAGTCCCAAGTCCCAGTTTACTCCTTTCATCATCCCTTGTAGTCCCTAGGTTGGACAATAACAGGAGCCTGCTGTTGTTTTCTGTCTTTAATACCACCTCATTTTTAGGCCATCATTTACACTGTATGCACAGTGAGGCTTCAAGATATAATCTGATTATGTCACTTTTTGACTTAAACTTTTTTGGTGGTTTCCCCAGTATTCAGGTTAAAATGTATATACTTTAATGTGGCATCCAAGGGCCTTCATGATTTAGCCCCTGTCTGATTTTCCAGCCTTATTGTAATGTAACCCTGCTATGTAAGCAGGTAGGAAGGGAACATTCTAAGCAGGGGGAACAGCATATTCTGAGGCACAGCTACAGGAAACAACATGGTATATTTGAATTGCACCAAGTACATTTATATATGTGAAACCAAGGTAAGTGGTGGATGTCTTTAGTGTATTTTAATAAAACTTAATGACTAAATAAAAGGCAAATAATATTTTATCTATGATTTAGAAAGTAACTGGTGATGAAGAGAATTATTAATCAAGACTCTTGGTTACGACAAAAATCCCAACTCAAAATGACTTACATGCAAAAGGAAATTTACTGGCCAGGCAGAGCTAGATCCAGGACTTGGTGACAGTAGATTCCCCATCACCACCCACCCCTTTAACATTTTGTCCTTTTTTTTTTTCTCTCCTACAGGCAGTTTAGCTTACATTGTCCTTAGTTATAATTATAAAAGAAAAGAGAGTATCTTTCCTGACAGCCTTGGCAGGAAAGCAAGTCCTAAGAAAGACCCTATCTGGCTTTGATCATATGTTCATCCCTGAATTAGCATGTGACTAGGAGTAAGTGGTCTTCTGGCCATCCCTGGGTCTCTTGTATATCTTTGGACCAGATGAACTCCCGAAAGGAAAGCATTCTTGTGAAAGAATCTATGTTTACTATAAGGATGGATAGAAGTGGAGAAAGGAGAACCAGGAATTGAGAGACCAGTTAAGAGGTTTTCCGGGGCACCTGGGTGACTCAGTTGGTTGAGTGTCTGACTTCTGCTCAGGTCATGATCCTGCAGTTCGTGGGTTTGAGCTCTGCGTTGGGTTCTCTGCTGTCAGTGCAGAGCCTGCTTTGGATCCTCTGTCTGTCTCTCTCTCTCTCTCTCTCTCTCTCCCCCCCTCTCTCCCCCTCTCTCCCCCCTTCCCCCACTCGCTCTCTGTCTCTATCAAAATAAATGAAAAAAAAAAAAAAGGTGGTTTTCATAACTCAGGTTGAGGACTTAAGTGGGTCTGAAATAGATCACTGTGAAGAAAGTTCAGGAGGATTTTAGGTAAAATGCCTAGGAGTGGGTGACCAGTTAGAAGTGGGAGATGAAGGGGGTGCCTGGATGGCTTAGTCAGTTGAGCGTCTGACTTCAGCTCAGGCCATGATCTCATGGTTTGTGAGTTCAAGCCCTGCGTCGGGCTCTGTGCTGAGAGCTCAGAGCCTGGAGCCTGCTTTGGATTCTGTGTCTCCCTCTCTGTTCCTCCCCTGCTCGCACTCTGTCTGTCTCTCTCTTTCTCAAAAATAATAAACATTAAAAAAAAGAAAAAGAAGTGGGAGGTGAAGTGAGAGTAGGCTTCTAGATAATTCTTTGTGTTCTGGGCTACTGTATATATATGGTGATGCCATTATTATTAACCAATCTGGGAAGGTTAGGAAAAGAACACTTTGGGGGAGTGGACTAGAGATGGTAAGTTGATTTTTGACATACTGAGTCTGAGATAGTCTAGAATATGCAGGTAAAATGGCCTGTTGTACATTTGGAAGTTGTGTCTGGAGGTTAGGATTGGAAATAAAGACTTGAAAGTATCAAATGTGATGGCTGATATTATAGATGAGATTGTCCAAGAGGAGGTTATCAGACAGGGGTAAGAAAAGTGGGCTGAAAGAAAAGCCAGTATTTAAATATGGACGGTGGAAGAAAAGTCAAGTGGAAGGGGCCAAAAAAGAAGGTTTAGAAATAGAGGTGAAAATTTTATGCAAGAGAGTTTTTTTTTAATGTTTATTTATTAATTTTTGAGAGAATGAGAGAGAGAGCAGGGGAGGGGTAGAGAGAGAGGGAGACAGAGGGTCCGAAGCAGGCTCTGTGCTGACAGCAGAGAGCCTGACACAGGGCTCAAACTCCCGAACTATGAAATCATGACCGGAGCAGAAACCAAGAGTCAGATGCTTAACCCACTGAGCCGCCCAGGCGCCCCTGGAAGATAGTTTTAATAAAGATCATTGGTATCCAGTATTACAGACTAGTTGAGAAAAATGCAGATTTTGTAATAAGTTACCACTGGTGACCTTAGAGCAATTTCACTTGAATGGTGAGTATGGAAGTCAGATTGCAGTAGGGTGAAACAAGGGTGAAACAAGTGGCTTTGAATACTTTTTCTTCTGTGAGTATAAGCTCCTTCCCAATGACTGCAAAGTCATTAAGGTATGGTATCTGGCATGTAAGAAGTGTTTAATAAATGGCCACGAGTAACTGAAAGATCAGAGAGGAAAATCAAAGGTACAAATATCTTTGAAAGTAAACCAGAAGGAAGTTGAAGGAACTCATCCTTGCTGTTCTCTTTCTCTCTCAGGTAGAACGCCAAAAAATAGTGTCTCCCTAGCTTGCTTACCTTAGAGCATAGCTGTGAGGAAGCAATGTAGGAATAGATGTGAGAGCATTCTTAAACTAGGAATTGCTGAATCAAATGGAAGGGAGTAATACTTTTCATTTCTGGCATTTTAATTTTGAAATCAGGGACTTCAAATCAGATGCGTTTTGGTTCTCACCAACTCAGAACCTGTTTGCTTCCTTAACAACTGCTAATTTAACGTCTCTTAGATGTGTGATTTGTAGGAGCTAGGCTTTGGAAACAAATGGTCCTGGGTTAGAGTCCATTTTTCTCTACTTGTTAGCCATGTAATTGCCAGTGTTTTACTTTTCCACCTCAGAGTTTTATCTGTGAAATTGGAAGTAGAAATTACTTGACAGACATGTTACAACTGAGTACACATAAAGTACCTAGAATTGTCATAGGTATTCACATTACCTGGGATGTTCATCCCAGCCTCATATGATCAGCCAGCCTTGTTCCATCTTCACATAAAATAATGCTAGATAAAAGTACTATCTTATATTGAACCAAATCTAATCTTGCTGCTTGTTATTATTATTCATTGATCTAGTTCTTATCTCTAGACCTGTGCACATTTGGTATCTCTTCACAGTGATAGCACTTCAGATATTTTAACACTATCATATTCTCCCTGACTCCTTTTCAGACAAAATACCTTCAGCTTCATTGACACTTAGGATATGGTTTTTAGATCCACCATCATCCTGGCTTTAAATGTGTTCTAGTCTCATTACTCTAGATGTAGTTTGACCTATGTCTAGGAATTAGCCTGACCTTTCCTAGAGGAGGAAAATGAGATTAATGAGAAACTTTTTTTGAGATAAAACTTTAATTTTAATGGGTCAAAATTAAAGTGTAATTTTAATATTTCATACACTAAAATATACTCTTGTTAATGGCATTTATAAAGTGATTGCCTTTAGTCTGCTTTAAGATAAATTACTTGTGACTGTTTTTTCCCCCTTTAAAAATAAATCTCTATAGCCCTCAGTATTATCTAGCACTAGTGTGTTGTGATTCATTAACAAGAATGAGAAAATAAACTGTTTCTTAAAGTTTATTTATTTGGAGAGAGAGAGGGAGAGAGAGAATTCGACTGAGGGCCTGATCTCATGAACCATGAGATCATGACCCAAGCTGAAATCAAGAAATCAAGGGGAGCCATCCAGGCACCCCTAGTAAAGTAAACTATTGAAATAAAATGCCAAGATTCAGTTTTTCAGTGTAATACAAAGCATACTATTTGTTGTCCATTCACCAGCCATCACCCACTTCCTTCCTTGCAGGACCCCAGTTTTGTTTGGTTGGTTACTCCTCTTATACATGACTTGGAAAAGTCCTTAATAGTGTAAAGCTAATCCTCCTCTACCTAGTAGTGATTTGTTTCGGGAAGAACATAAGAACCAAGACTGGTCACATGTCAGGAAAAGTCAGGTTAGGTAGCTTCTAGGAAAGTCTTCCTTGCACCTAAAATGAGAGACACAGCAGGAAACTTCCCTTTCTGCTGGGCAACAATATGTGTCTGATATGATGGCCTTGAAGTATGGCAGGTTATCTGTGACTATGAAGGGAATTATCCTGAGGGCCGTACTGAGTCTGACAGAGAAGACTCAGCCAGAGCCTAGATGTCAGTCAGTTACCTTAGAACCACCATAATTTCACTTCTTGTTGTTTATGGTAAGTTTCTTTATTGTTTAAACTAGTTGACTATAACATGCTGTTTTAGTTTAGTTTAGGGTAGCCCTAATGTTAAAGAACAAAATATTTGAAAGTCTGCTCTACAGAAAAGTAGACACTTTGTGGAAGGCCCATTAAGATACAATGATGAGTGGCACCAGGGTGACTTGGTTGGTTGAATGTCTGTCCAACTTCAGCTCAGGTCGTGATTTTGCGGTTTGTGAGTTTGAGCCCCACATCAGGCTCTGTGCTGGCAGTGCAGAGCCTTCTTGGGATTCTCTCTCTCTCCTCTTTCACTCAAAAATTAAAATAAACATTAAAAAACAGAGATGTAATGATGAGTCTCATTAATTTTAAGATCACATTAGAATTATATTCGGGTCAAAAACTTCATGGGTATTCTCAACTACTGAATGTTCAGACTATGAACAAAACAGGCAAAAACATTTCTGTATTGCAGTAACTGATGCAGATTTAATTACCCAGTTAGTCAAGAGTTGAGCTAATTATCAATTCTGATAGGGGCCCTTTCTTTCCATTTAAGAAGTTCAAAATTGACTACATCTAAAGGAATTGGATGTTGTCTTACTCTGAAGTAACATCAAGTTATAAGCATGGCTTTTTGCAGGTTTATCAACGGCATGAAAATCTTATTTATCCAAAAAAATTCCATGCCTGATACACATTAGAAACACCCTTTCCTTCTTTTAACAATAGAAGCTATTTTATAAAATTTTAGATAGCACTTTTTAGTAAAGGGAGCTGAAGAATATGAAAAGTGTTCTTTTCTATCTGAGTCATCACTTGGACTTTAAAATAGTTACAAGTTTTAGTATTTTTGTCTCTACCCTTCTACAGTTTAGAAAGATGTGAATCATTTTCTTTAGTATTTCCCAAATGATAGCTGCTTTGAAAGGGAAGTGGTGTATGTGGTCCCAGTTTGTGTGTGAAATAACTAGCATACACTTTCCTTACTGATTTTACTGCACTTTGTGGGAATCCCTTGGACGTCTCATGTAATTATTGGTTATAAATGTAAACATTGGGTAACCATAGCAACTTATTCTTAAATTGAAAAGTTTCTCCAGTTTTTAAAGGGATATTATTTATCCCAGTGTCACCACATTGTAGAAACCAGAATGAATTGCAAATAATCTCTCCTTAGTTTTTTCTTAAAGGAGGGCAGAAATTCAGCCTGTTTAAAAATCGTACACTCTGCTAATTTGTAATATTGGACATAAGTTGTCTTTGATGCAGTTGCTGAGAAATAATTATGTAAATAATAACATAAAATTATATTTCAGAGAATGTGCTTATCCTGGGCCTGGTGGGACATAAGTCATATGCCAGAGATTCTGCTAGTTAACATGCATCCCAGCCAAAAAATTATACTAATAAGAGACAGATCAAATAAGGTGTTTAAAAGTAACACAGCTTAAATAACTAATTCATTCTAGCCTTCAGTCTGATAAATACTTTTGCTTAATTTCAAACTACTTCTTGAGGTAATCAAAATTATGAAGAAAATAATTTAACTTTTAAAAATATTGCTTAAATACAGTACTACATACTTGACAACAGAATGGTTTCCTCCCCTTTCTCTGTTACTTTTAGCATACTGAGTGTACTCTAGAAAACTACCTAAATTGTTATATTCGTCTTGTTAAATTTTTTGCTTGCATACTTTTTGAAGGAAATAATTGTTTCTTTTAAGACATCTAAAATTTTTTTAATGTTTATTTTTGGGAGGCGGGGGAGAGACAGCACGAGTGGGGGAGGGGCGGAGCAAGTGGGAGAATCTGAAGCAGGCTCCAGGCTCTGAGCTGTCAGCACAGTGCCCGATGTGGGGCTCAACTCACGAGCCATGAGGACTCAAATCTAAAAACAGTCATTTAAATATTGATTTAGACCTTAACGTCTCATGTATAACTCTTGAATCTCTACTCTTTTCAGGAAGTCCATTCCATTTCCTGTCTTAATTGAAACTGTGTTTTCATAAGTACATTCTTCTCCAGAGGTCTGCTTAAGTATTATTGTTCCTCTGCTCATAGCCGGTATATCTTGGGAATGTGTGTGTGTGTGTGTGTGTGTGTGTGTGTGTGAGAGAGAGAGAGAGAGAGAGAGAGAGAGAGAGAGAGAGAGAGTGTGTGTGTGTGTGTGTGTGTGTGTGTGTGTGTGTGTGTGTGTAGGAGAGAGGGGAGCGGCGTCAGCATTCTTCTAGTCGTCCACTACAGCTATTGAATGTTACAAGTCTACCTATCTATAAAAAATCTTTTGAAGCACATGCCATCTGGCTAGGTGAGTCCTGTTTTTTGTTGCTATTGTCTGTCAAATCTCACTCTGCAGTTCTACATCTGGGTCAGAGTTATATCAGTTATCTACATGATTTCATTTCTTTGTAGATGACATTTTGAATATCATACTTCCCAGTGTACCAACTTCCACACCAGCGATACTCTCCACTTGGCTCTAACCATATACTCCACTAAGCACATCCCACAATTTGTTTCTTGTACTGAAACTACCTGCACTTCTGTATTTTTATTATTATCTAGCCTAGACCTCATGACCCATTACTTTCAGCTGCTAAACATTCACACTTATTCCTTTTCAACTTTATACTTTCACTTCCACTTACCTTACCTACATCAACCCTTCCTTCTTGCTTCAGAAGACAAAGATCTTCTCTTCATAACTCAAGGTAATTTTCCACCTCCATACTGCAACCCCCTTTTTTCTGCATCTGTGAGATCTTCCTTCCCCAGTTATTCTTTTTTTGTTGTTTGTTTTTTAGTTATTCCCCATTTTTAATCTTTTCTTTTTTGACGATACTGTCTTCTAATCTATGAACACAGGATATCTTTTTGTTTATGTCATTTTAATTTTTTCATCCATGTTTTGTAATTTTTTAATGTACAAGTCTTTTACTTTTCTAGTCAAGTTTATTACCAATTATCTTATTGTTTATGATGCTATTGTAAATGAGATTATTTTCTTAATTTCCTTTTCAGATAGTTTATTCTTAGTGTATAGAAATGCAACTGATTTGGTTAATATTTGTATCCTGCACCTTTACTGAATTAATTAATTCTAAGGTTTTTTTGTGTGCAATCTAAAGGGTTTTGTACAAAGTTTATGTCTTCTACACACAGAATACTTCTTTCTTTCTGATTTGGATGCCATTTATTTCTTTTTCTTGCCTAATTGGTCTGGCTAGAAAATTCAGTACTATGTTAAATAGAAGTAATGAGAGAGTGCATCTTTGCCATGTTTCTGATCTTAGAGGAAAAGCTTTCAGTTTTTCACCACTGAATTTGTGGACTTCTCATATATTGTCTGTATTATGTTAAGGTACTTTCCTTCTATTCCTAGTGTGTTGCAAGTTTTTATCACGAAAAGGTGTTGAATTTTTTCAAATGTTTTTTTTTCTGTATCTATTGAGGTGATTGTGTCATTTTTTTAATCCTTCATTCTGTTAATACCGTGTGTTAACTCATTTTTGTATGATGAACCATGATTTCATGTCAGGCATAAGTCCCACTTTGTCATGGCATAGGATGTTTTTAATGTAATGTTGAATTTGGTTTGCTAGTGTTTCGTTGACACTTTTTGTATCTATGTTTGTCAGGAATTCTGTTTTCGCTTATAATTTTCTTTTTTTGTAGTGTCTTTGTCTGGTTTGGTATCGGGGTGATTCTGGCCCATAAAATGAGTTCAGAAGTGTTCCTTTTCAATTTTTTTGGAAGAGTTTGAGAAGGATTGGCATTAATTATTTAAATGTTTGGTATAATTCACCAGTAATGCCATTTGGTCCTGAGCTTTTCATTGTTGGAGGTGTTTGATTACTGATTCAGTCTTTTTCTATTCATGATTCAGTCTTTGGTAGGTTGTATGTTTCTAGGAATTCATCCATTTATTTTAGGTTACTCAATTTCTTGGCATTATAATTGTTCATAGTAATCCCTTATCCTTCCCACCCACCCCTCCACCCCTTCCCCCCCTTTCCTGTGGCATCAGTTATAATGTCTCATCTCCTTTTTCACTTTTGGTTTCATTTGAGTTCCCTGTTTTTCCTAGTCTAGCTAAAGTTTTGACAATTTAATATTTTCAAATAACCAATCCAGTTTTTTTCCCCTTATCTCATTTAGTTCTGCTCTAATCATTATTTTCTTCCTTCTGCTAACTTTGGGTTTAGCTGCTGCTTTTTCTAGCTCCTTCAGGTGTAAAGTTAGGTTATTTGAGGTCTTACTTTTCTTTTTTTTTTAGTAGCTACCATTTTTATAGTACAAGATGTTTTAAGCCCCTTTCATGTGTTCTCAACAATCTTATGAGGCTCCATCATTATTCTCGCTTAAATTTGGGGAAACAGATACAAAGAGGCTATATGACTTAATAAAGGTCACACAGCTAAAAAATATTGGTAGAAAAGGAGAGGTTTACTTTTTGCTCTTTCTACTTCCCATTGTTTGACTTTTTTCTTTTCCTGCAAAGTATCATCTGAATGATAACTTATGCAATATGGTTTCAAAGTTGGCACTTTTAACTATAATGTTATCTTTATTTTGTGTGTAATAGTTGTTCAATAAGTGTTTATTGAATGAAGAAATGAATGAAAGTATGGGTGAATGAAATGACCCCAGAAATCTGGAATAAAATTCCAGAGACCTAAGTTTAGTGCCAACTCTGTGCCTGACATTGAGGTCTTTATTTTTTAATATAGGTGTTTATCAAAATAAACTTCCCTCTTAGTACTGCCTTTTTTACATCCCATAAGTTTTGGTATGTTTTGTTTCTGTTTTTGTCTCAAGATACTGAGATATTTCTAACTTGCCTTTTGATTTCTTCTTTGATCTGTTGGTTTTTCAAGAGTGTGTTATTTTAATTTCCACACATTATTTTTCCAGTATTCCTTTTGCTATGGATTGTTAGTTTCATTCTGTTTTGGTCAGAAAAGATATTTGGTATGATTTCTTCTTAAAATTGTTGAAATTTGTTTTGTGACCTAAGATGTCAACTTATCCTGGAGAATGTTCTTTGTGTGCTTGAGAACAATGTGTATTCTGCTACTGTTGGGTGGAATGTTCTGTTAAGCCCATTTGGTCTATACTGTTCAAGCCAACTATTTTCTTGCTGATTACCTGTCATATGTTCTATCCATTATTGAAAATGGGATATTGAAGTCTGCTACTATTATTATTATATTGCTGTCAAGTTTTCCCTTTAGTTCTGTCAGTGTTTGCTAAATCTATTTAGATGCTCTAATGTTGGGTGTGTGTATTTCTCTTCCTAGTTTTGTCATTATATAGAGTCCTTTGTCCCATTTGACACTTTTTGACTTAGAGTCTATTTTGTCTGATGAAGTTTAGCCACGCTGTTCTTTTTTTTGTTACCATTTACATGGAATACCTTTTCCATCCCTTCACTTTCAGCCTACATGTGCCCTTAAATCTAAAGTTAGTCTCTTGTAGACCACATAGAGTTGGATCTTTTTTTTTTAATGTTTATTTATTTATGGGGGGGGGGGGAGGGAGGGAGGGAGGGAGAGAGAGAGAGAGAGAGAGAGAGAGAGGGAGGGAGGAAGAGAGGAAGAGGGAGACAGAATCCCAAGCTGACAGCACAGAGCCTGATACAGGGCTCATACTCACAAACTGTGAGATCATGACCTGAGCCGAAATTAAGAGTCGGACACTTAACCAACTTGAGCCACCCAGGAGCCCTGGATCTTGGATTTTTAAAATCCATTCAGTCATACCATATCTTTTGATTGGTTAGTTCTTTTTTGAAAATCAAGTTCTTTAGCCTTCTACGTGTTTATCTTGATCTTTGCCTTTTTTCCCCTTAGCCCTTTTTGGGTTAAATATTACCCAACTTATTCTTTTCTCAGAGCCAATTTTATTGAAGAAATCTAATCGATGGTCACTACCACTACTTTTGGTACCTTCCTTTCATCATGAATCAACCTGTTCTTATCAGAAAAGGGACATAAAGTTATAAAATGCCAGAACTGAAAACAACTTGGTCAATTTCATTTGCTTCAACAGCAAAACAAAGGTGCCTAAAGAAATGAAGTAATGTGCTGACAGATAGCTAGTCAACTTTTGTTAACTTCAACTTATGAATTCTGTATGGAACCCTAGTGTATGTGAAGAGACCTTTGAATACTGAAGAAAATGGGACCTTAAGAAGTTCATGTACTTTGTTTCATATGAAAATAATGTTGTTGCCTTCAAGCCAGGGCTAATACTGTGAAAAATTAGAGAGATGTATGTGTTTTTAGGGAAGAAACAAAGGGGAAAAGAAAGAGAACTAGTGAACCATTCAAGTTATGACAGAAATATTTAGGAACAGTCAACTAAGGCTGTTGTGATTATTTTACTATGAAGCAGTCTAACAATAACAGTGTATGTTCATATTATTGACTCCGAGCCATCATAAAAATCGATGTTCTTTTCTGTAAGACAGTGATGTAGGTAGCATATTTTAGGTTTCTGTCTAGAACAGTTAAACTTTTAAAAAGTTAGTCTTTATAGGGTCTAAACCAGTGTTGTGTAATACGATAGTCACTAGGCAGATATGGCTGGCTAATGTAACTGAGGAACTGAATTCTTGATTTAGTTTAATCTAAATTTTAAGAATACATGATTTAGTTACTGGAACTTAAAAAATATGTTTGTGGGGTGCCTGGGTGGCTGACAGCTCAGAGCCTGGAGCCTGCTTCAGATTCTGTGTCTCTTTCTCTGCCCTTTCCCCACTCATGCTCTGTCTCTCAAAAAATGAGTAAATGTTAAAATATATATATATATATATGATTGTAACAACTCAGGCACATGTATTTACATTCTCAACTGTAAATTTTTTTATCTCTAAATACAGATCTGTTATTTCCAATGAAAATTTAATGTTCATATTGAGATATGCTTTAAGTATAAAATATGCAACAAATTTTGAAGGTAATAAAAAATGTAAAATATCCAATAACTATATTGATTACAAGCTGAAATGATAATATTTGGGATCTATTTAATTACATGAAATACTGCTATTATTAATTTTCACCATTTTAAAATGTATTTACTAGAAAATTTTAAAGTATGTGGCTTATTTTTTATTTCTGTTTGGCACTTGTCTACTCTCTGAGTAACTAAACTATTAGTCTGGCATTGTAAATAGTTTTTTTTTAAATGTTTATTTATTTATGTATTTATAGGGAGGGAGAGAGAGAATGTGCACACTAGTGGGGAGGGGCAGAGAGAGAGGGAGAGAGAATCCTAGGCAGAGAATCTGTGCTGTCAGCTGTCAGCACAGAGCCCATTGCAGGGCTTGATCTCCCCAACCGTGAGCTGAAATCAAGAGCCAGTGCTTAACTGACTGGGCCACCCAGAAGCCCCTGTAAATAGTATTAATGTTAAATAAAACTAACAAAACGGTTTGAACGATTTTCTTAGAAATGTAATCGTCAAGAGGAGGTTTTGGTTAGATATTCTAGCTAGTTGACCGTTGGTTTGAGAAAGCACCCTTCCAATAAATCAGAGGAAAAAGTAGCAACAGTGAAGTTTATGAACAGTTTCATAAAAACCATCATTTTTTTAAGAGAATGGACAATTAGAAGATATCTTTATGTACCAATTACAATTGTTAATATGCTATACTCTTACCAATGACTTTATTAGTAGCAGGTTTGTCTTATACTTCATATTTAGGTCTCTGTATATACTACTTTTTACACTACTTTTTACTATCACTTGTGTTCTTGTACTGGTTAATTTTTCTTGTGTACCTCATTTAGACTATATAAGGTCTTTTCCCCCCCTGCTTTACTGAGGTATAATTGACAAGTAAAAATTGTATTACTTAAGGTGTACAATGTGATAATTTGAAATACATATCCATTGTGAAATGGTTACTACTATCAAGCTAAAAGTATGTTTATTAATACATCTGTCACCTCTCATAGTTACCTTTTTTGTTTCTTTTGTGGTAAGAACACAAGATATACTCTCAGTAGATTTGAAGTATACAGTACAGTATTGTTAACTGTAGCTGTATGTATAGATCTCCCAAAGTTACTATTCTTAAAACTGAAAGTTTGTACTCTTTGACCAGAGTTTCCCCATCTCTACCTTCAAGCCCCTGGCAGCCACCATTCGACTCTCTGTTTCTAGGAGTTCAAGTAAGAGGAATCATACAGTATTTGTTTTTTGTGTCTGGCTTATTTATGCTTATTTTATTAGCATAAATGTCCTCTGTGTTCATCCATGTTGTAGGAAATAGCAGAATTTCTTTGATTTTTATGGCTGAATAATACTCCATTGTGTATACATACACCACATTTTTTTTTTTTTTTTAATCCATTCATCCTTTGACAGACACTTAGGTTGTTTCCATATTTTGTCTTTGTGAATAATGTTGCAATGAACATGGGAGGGTAGATGTCTCTTTGAGATACTGATTTCATTTTTTTTGGATGTATACCCAGAAGTGAGATTGCAGGATCTGATAGTAGTTTTATATTTAACTTTTTGAGGAAGTGCCGTACTGTTTTTGATGGTGGTTGTACCAATTTACATTCAACCAACAGTGTGCAAGGGTTCCCTTTTCTCCACATCCTTATCAGCACAAGAGTGCCCTTTCATGTACCTGTGGACATTTGTATGGCTTTCTTTAGCAAAATATTTATTTAGGTTTTTTGCCCATTAAAAAAAATAAAGTTATTTATATGTTTTTTGCTATTGAGTTGTATGCGTTCCTTATATAGTTTGAATATTAATTTATTATTGGATATATATGGTTACAGATAAGATATTTTCTCCCTTTCCATTGATTGTCTTTTTATTTTGTTGATAGTTTCCTTTGCCGTGCAGAAGCTTTTTAGTTTGATGTAGTCCCTTTTGTTTCTGTTTGCCTTTGTTGCCTGTGCTTTTGGTGTCATAGCCAAAAAATCATTAGGTTGCGTAAGGCCTTTGAATGTGGAGATGATATAGGACATTTCATAATCTCTTGGTGTGTGTATAGTAGAGTGGAAATATTAATAGGAAATATTTGTTGAATTAGTTGCTATTGTAATTTTGAATGTTTTAGATTAAGGTATTTTTGCCAAACATTTTTTAGATTATTTCAATGTACTGAATCTTGGGTAATATGGAACCCAATCTTACCATCCTTTAGGAACTTTTTTATACTCCTCTTTGAAATTAGACAGGTTCAGGATTGTTAACACTTTGTTTTCAAATCATGAGAGTAGATGTTAAGATACATATTTTGGATTAAGATTGGAACCGACTTAGAGCTTGAAGGGTCCTTAGATATGATAGAACAAGTCTTATTACTCATTTTAATACCTTTGGAAACTGAAGAAGGCCTAGATTGCTTAAAGTCTTGCAAGCACTAGTTGCTTGCATAAAACACCTAGGAGTTGTTTGTGGTTACCATCTTCTCCCTCACCCCTAAATCCGGTCTATTAGCATGTCCTATAAATCCTATTTCTAAAATATATCTCAGTCTCTGCATTTACATGCCCAGCATCCTAGTTCAGATTACCCACTCTTTGGATTATTTCAACAGTCTCCTGGATTATTTCAACTAGTCCTCTGACTTCCTTCTTCTCCTCAAATTTGTTCTCTACACTGAAGCCACATAATCTTTTTAAAGCAAATCATCATGACTGCCTAGCTTAAAAATTTCTAATGACTTTTCAATCACTTAGGAAATACAAACTTTATAACTTGGCTTACAAAGTTCTGTATAATCTGAGTTTAACTGTTTCTCCCAACTACATCTGCTCCTCATAGTTACTCATAGTTGCTTACTGCAGCCATGTGGACCTAGTTTTTTTCCAAGAAATTTTTTCCTTCTACACTTTATTGCAGTTTGCAGTATATAATATTTATTTGTATGTAAGCTCCATTAGAATAAGGATTGACTGTTTATTCATAATTTTGTTTCCTTAGCCTAGCAGAAAGCCTGACACATAGTAGATGATGAATAAATACAGATGAATGGATGAGTCATTGTCTGACTGGATGTTACTGAGCCTCTACTTTCCGTATATAAATTGGATAATAGTATCCACAAGACGTGATTGAGGATTCAATGAAAATATTTGTGATAAATATGTTTCCTTCTCCCTCCACGGATTAATATAGTGGATTTGTTTTTTGAGCTGTTTTCTGGTTAGTTATTTCTATTTCAGTTTGTTGCAGCTAATGTTTATAATCCATTTTAATTTTTGAAAATTTAAGTAGCTATACTGTACTGGAGTATGGATCACTGATTGATGATTGGAGGAAGAGGAAGAGTACCACTTAGTGTTAGTTTCAGCTCTGAGTAAAGAGACTCAAAAATCACAAAGACTTATACAAGGTGGAACTTCTCTTTGTAACCTAAGAGTTGGGAAGTGGGCAGTCTAGGGCTTTTATGGCAGTTTTGTCCCACAAAGTCCTCAGGGACCCAGATCCCCTCTAATATACTGTTCCATCACCCTAGACTCTGGTCCTTATTTGGTTTAAGATGGTGGTGAGTCATCCATGTTCCAGGAAGCAGGGTGGATATACCATTTGTCCTTGTAGGAATAGGCAGTTTTCTGGAAGCCACACAACACCTCTACTTAAAATGCTGGTCACAACTTTGTCTTGTGGCTTCTAGCCTAGAAGTCTCAGGCTTCTAGGCTGAGAAGTATAGACATTGTTCTAGGAGGCCCTGTACTTACCTAAAAATTAAGTCTTCTGGGCAAATGGAATATGGGAAGAATGGATGCAGAATATAGATAGGTCGTAGTAGAACACATCAGAGTAATAATAGGTAACATTAATATATGTTAACAATATGCAGTATATGATAGTATTAATGGAAGGGGTAACAATTCATTATACCATTATAATATACCAGTGGGGTCAAACCACTTGAGATCATTGGATAACATTGGTTGTCAGCCATTTTGGAAGTATGGTTGGGTAAACATTTAAAAAGTGGTCTAGTTTGTAAATATATTACATGCAGAGAGTTAATTTGCATGTATTATAAGGATCTTGAATTCATCACTTTTTAAATACGTAATGTTATTTTTTCAGTGGCTGTACTAATACTGAGGAAGCTAACCAATAACCTAACAAGAGCTATTTAAGATTTTTTTCCCCCCTCCTTCTCCCCCATTTTCTTTTAAAATCTGTTCATAGGATTTTTCTAAAATATATGGACAGATGAGGCCTAGCTCAAGAAGATTGTTCAGGATTCTTGAACTATGAGAAATGTTTCTGAAACATGGTTTAAATCCATTTCTTACCATCTTTCACCACAAGCTTTTTATTTTTCAATACTAAGACACTAGCGTGCTCTGCTCTATCCACCCTGAGTAAAATTCCTATTCGATGATAATCAATATGGAGGTCACAGATTTTCAAGAGATAAGATAACTTTGGATTGAATCTGTATGCAGAAAGAAAAAATCACATGTGTCCGAAAAACTTTTGGTGTAACAAAATTAGGAACCAAAAAAAAATCTTTTGCGATGTTAAAATATTTTATCGTTAAACAAAGGTTTAAACCAGCTTTCCATTATGTGATTCTGTGAAGAGTAGGAGTAAGCTGTTGATAGGATACATTTTAGTATAAAGAATGGAAGGATTATGAAGTCAGAATTGTAATTTATTGGCTTATTAAAAACTTAATTTGGCTTAAAGAGTAAATGCCTCAAGATAAAAACCACATCCCCTTACCATTGTTCAATTGAAAAAAAAATTGTTGAACTTAAGTTTGCACTATCTTTGTCAGTAATTTTTTATCATAAATACTTTGTACATTCCTAATGTTTTAAATAGTTACTTACCTGTTTTTTTTTTTTTTAAGATGTGAATTCCTTGTATTAGGGGTCTGTCTCATTCAGTAGAAGATTTAAAACAGTGCTATATGGTGCTGTTAACTTAAATAATAAAAAATAGTGCAGCAATTATCTCAGTTTTTTCATCTTCCTTTGATTATATTGGATATCATGGGCCAGGAATTTTTTTTTTTAACGTTTATTCATTTTCAAGAGACAGAGCACACGAGTGGGGGAGGGGCAGAGAGAGAGGGAGACACAGAACCAGAAGTAGGCTCCAGGCTCAGAGCTGTCAATACAGAGCCCCATGCGGGGCTCGAACTCACGTGACTTGAGCCTAAGTCGGACACTTAACCGACTGAGCCACCCAGGCACCCTAATGAATTTTTTTTTTTTTACATTTTTTTTTTTAAGTAGGCTCCATGCCCAACGTGGGACTTGAACTCACCACTGTGAGATGAAGAGTCTTGTGCTGTACTGACTGAGCCAGCTAGGCACCTCATGGGCCAGTTCTCTTTCCGTAGACTGTAAAGTACAGTGAATGTTCAAGAATGGCAAAACCCATAATCCTACTTCTTGCCTAAGTTTACTCCTTCCTCCCCTCCGTAATGCTTACTTAATTCTTGTTTGGTTATTCCAGTGTTAAGACAAGCTTCTAGCAGTCTCTCCAGAAGCCTGGAAAGGGTAGGGTGAGGGGAGTGTACTTAGCAACTGAATGAGATCTCTAGACATTAGTCTGAATCATCTCACCAGTAGGGGGAGAAATCGACAGTAGTCCTCTCCTCACTACCTTCACATGGGAAATCATTCTACTCCCCTAAATATCCATAATAATAAGATTATCTACATTTTATTTTAAACTTCACTCTGAATAACACTATGAAGTAGATTCTGTTAATGTTCTTTATTAGATGTTGAAGTGAGACCGAGATTAAGTAACTTGCTCAAGGTCACGGTTAGGTTTGTTAGTGCAGAAACTGGATGAGAACACAGGCAGTTTGGCTACAAAGCCTACATTCTCAATCACTGTGCTATTATTGTATTTCTCCTAGGTAAAAATCTCTAAAGACTATTATTCTTATTTTATAAGTGCAAAGACATTTAGGCCCAGGGCATTTAAGTAGCTTGCCCAAGGACAGAACTAATAAATAATGGAATCAGAATTTGAATTCCAGGTAGGCTGACCTCCTGAGGCCTTAATTTTAGCTGTCATCCTGTATCATTGGTTTATATCCTGTCAACTTCTGCATTTTAAGTTGCTCAACTTCTACACCTTAATGCCTCTTGTGTTTTTGGATTAAAGTAAGTGTATATATATATACACACACTCTTAATATATACACATGAATCCCCTGTTGTCTTTATAATTTTACCACTCTATTCCAGAGTCTTGTGACATAATAGAATTAATTTCATTGAAATTGTTTACAAGTGGGAGAAAGTAGAAGGAAACTCTGTGTGTGTGTGTGTGTGTGTGTGTGTGTGTGTGTGTGTGTGTGTGTGTGTAAACATAGTCTCTGCCTTCAAAGAGCTTGTTCTCTGGCTGGGAAAGACCTAAGTACGGAAGTTGACCTAGAACAAGAAATAGGATGTACCTGCTTAAGTCTAACTAAGTAGCTGAACTTACACACTGAATACTTTGGAACGAGTTAAAATTGTCTGTATAAAAAGAGATTTTGTTTGGGGTGCAAAAAACCCCTGAAGACAGAATATAGGATATTGTCACCACAGTGATTTAATTTTTACATATTTCATATATCAAGATGATATTTTTGAGTTAGTCATGTGGAGATAGTTAACATCATTTTGTATGCAAAAATATTTGCATGTCTTTAATTTGGCTTAAAACCATTTTGCTTACTTTAAAATTCAACTCTGCAAATTGTTAGCATATTTCAGTACCTTGGTACAATTATGTTAGGATTACAGGTTCTTTAATAGATTGATATTTAATGGTTTTTGTTCTTAAATTCTGGCATTTCTTATATTACCCATATCATGCGGATTTTTTTTTTTTTCTTTTTGTGTTTTGGTAAGTAAATTAGCTTAAACACATGAGATAACACTAGCCCTGAAATACCCATTTAAAAATAACTTGTTTAGGAGTATTATGACAATAAATAGTATATTCTTTGTTACCTTAACTTTTCATAGCCATTATAGGTTACCTGTTTTTTAAGATTACTTTGACAATCTAGTATAGGTTGCAAAGATCTTGAGAGAGTAGTGGGGTGGGGGTGTGTGCACAAGTGCGTACACTCAGTGGAAGCAGAATAGATTAGAAAGAAAGAGCATGTGTTTGGAATTAGACACAAGTTTAGTAATTTGTATGACTGGATAAAATACTTAATTTTTGAGTCAGTTTTTTCCGTCTATTATATGGAAACATAGCAAGGTTATTGTGAGTTTTAAATGAGAATGTACAACACTTATTAGCACATCGTAAATGTTCAAAAATAGCTATTATGTTCCTTAATTTAAAAAAATGCTAGTTGATAGGAGAAAGAACAAAAATTGAAGGGAAACCATAGTATTTGTAATTTTTCTGTTAGAAAATAACTCGCATGCTTAATAGAGAAAGAAGGGAAAGCTTACAATAGATTGGTTGTTTTTGACACTTCCTTGTAGCTTTGGGGAAATTAATTTTATAGAGGAAGAAACATCTGACTTTTTTATGTTACCTCGTGCCTTTTTGACATAGAGAAAATGAATACTTAGGGCATTAAACAATAGTTTTATGCCGCTATTTAACGGATTTAAGGCTTTATTCCATTTCCAGATGGGAAGGTGGAATTATTTAATTTCTTCAGTGAAATTCAGATGATCCACAGAAGCTTAGAGCTAGGATTT
The DNA here is from genome assembly GCF_046562875.1 of Panthera onca. Classification (NCBI taxonomy): domain Eukaryota; kingdom Metazoa; phylum Chordata; class Mammalia; order Carnivora; family Felidae; genus Panthera; species Panthera onca. The sequence goes on along the minus strand of NC_138347.1, from coordinate 133,129,845 downwards.
TTACATTATGAAATTTTTGTTTTTTGCCTTTAAAATATGACATGATTGATTAAATTCAACAACAGAAATTGTAAATTTTAAATTTCTTTGCTTAAACTTTTTTGCATTTTTGAAAATAAATGCATCTGGTATATTAAAAATGATCTTGGTAAAAAAATAAAATCTCAGATTTGTGTTTTTCTGTTATCATAAAATATTTCTCCATCTCTTTTATGGGTCCACTGCAGACATTCTTATTGCAGTTGTCATTTATAGGGTTAAACATTTGCTATATTGTAACATACGAAAGCAGTTAAGCTGTTTGGAATTGTTTACTTGCTAAAACCAGTGTTAGTCAGCAGAGGCAGTACACCAGATTTCCTTGTGGCTTTTAGTGGAAAATGTTAAAAGCGCACTCATTTTTCAGTTATAGAATTTTTCAGTTTGATCTGGATTAGTCACAGAACTGGCATGAACCTTCTAATTGTGAAGGCTGTCCAAATGCACTATTTTTTTCTCCTGCTAGAGGAAGTTACATCCCCGAGCAGTAGCTCAGATCTCTGGTAAGTGTAACATGTGAGCATTACTAGGCATTTCATCCTGCGGTTCTGCAGTCTTTGCTATTCAGACTGTTGCTCAGTTGGAATGCTTCTGTGGGGCCGATCCTGAGGTTCTGTAGAGATTTTTTAAGGACCTACCTATTTGGAGGTATCAGTGGCTGTTTTGCAAGATCATCTGGGGAACAGGAAAACATCTGAAATCTACTGAAAAGGATAACTGTAGCGGTTTTCACAGTGGAAGGAAACTATATTGGCACAGAGCAGATGATTGAATAAAGTAGTTGGCTCAAAGAAGATGCACAGTCTGCTGTTTTTTCCTGTGAATGAAGACTATTTAATGGAAGCTGTATTCATGTGGAGATCAAAGGAAACACTGGAATGATAAACTACTGGGCTTTTCTCTCTCTTTTTTTAAATGAAAAGCCTGAAGCAGTAATTTGAGCTCAAATGCCTTCTAATTCCTTCGCAGCCTGCCTGTTCCGTTAGGATCCTCTGCTAACACTATTTCTGCCTGGTGCTGTGCCCTTTTGCTGGAGCAGCCACAGACAACTGCCTGATGGAGAAAGAATGAACGCTCTGCCTTGCTTATGCTATCGATGGGAATAAAGCTATCTGTGTTTCTTCTTTATATGGGATATCTGGATTAATCAAGCTGTATTCTAGTACCAAGAGTCCTATTGTCTCTTGGGGTCTGACTCATCGCATGTAAATGTACTGCAGCTTTGCTATTAATGCAGAGTGTTGTTGTTTTTTTTCTTTCCCAAACACAGAAAGAATTGTCAACCTCTGAGCTTCATTTTAAGAATTTATGCTGAGCTCTAGATATTTTTTTTTTCCTCTGGATAGTATCTGCTTTAAACCAGAAGCTGAAGAAATGAAGACAAATTAGAAGTGGAAACAGAATAGTGAGATTTTTTTTTTTTTTTTTTTTTTTTTTTTCCAATTATAAGCAAGTCAGCTACTGGTAACTATATGACCTTGCAGGCAAGAGTGGGTATAGCTGTAATCCTCTCTGTCACAGTAGTTGTTTCTCATTTCATTCTGTATTGTGTGGTGTTGTCACCCCAAACAATAATCTTTTTATGCAAGTAAATTTCTGTGAGACAGAGAGCAATATGATTATTTTGGTAAGGGAAAAATATTTTTAGATGAGCTTGTACTGGACTCCGTTTTAGTTAGTGACATGTTGATATGAAATTTCTTTTAAGTATTACAGTAACCCAACAGAAAATAACAGAATTTTGTTGTTTTTAGGAAGTTATGTTATGTAGTCATAATTTTAAACTTCAGTTTTTCTGATAGTACTTACTAACTTTAAAAAACCAGCTGCGCTGTTCAGAGAATGATCCTAAGTGTTGTACAGAAGAGGAGGAAAAACTATTTGTGCTCTTCCAACTGTGACTTTTATCACATAGCTTGGAATTTAGTGTTTTAAAAGAGCGAATGAGTCGAGTGTGTATTGTTGTTTTGGAGGAGGTAGAAGATGAATCTCCTGCATTCATTTCTAAATTGCCACAGGAAAATAAATCCCCACATTCACCACCACCTTCTGGAAGTGTATTGGTAAGATATGAGAGTTTATGTTTATTATCTTCTACTGAACTAATGGGGTAAATTTTATCTTTTAAGAATAAACATAAGGTAGCTTCCACTCGTTTTATTAAAAACCCAAATAAAAGCAGTATAGGTATGTAAATATGATGCAGTATTACTTGTGTATAAAATGGACACAGTTTTGGTTTTACTTCTTCAGACGTTTAGCTAACATTCTCAGACTTTCCTTACTATGTATTACTCTCTTACAAAGACTTTTTAAAAAATAATTTGAGAATTGTAGTCCTGGCAACCACGTTTCTGTTTTCATTTTGTGGTTTTAAAAAATGATGTAATGAGAATGAGGAACTGTATGTTTTAGGAAAGGTTTACTACTGCTAGCAACACCGAGGCACAACCTTTTCTGTAATGAATTTTATGTATTTACATGCAGCACTTTTATATGAAAAAGAATCAGACTTCCTTACCCTTATTTTTAATGCTGTTGTCAATTGGTTTGTTTGACTAGTATAATATGATACCTTATCAAAGAGACTGTTGTTGATTAAGAAATTGTTATATTTAGACATGCACGTGTTTGCCTCTTCGTGTTATTCAGGTATATGCTATTTTTTGGTCTTTGAATAATAGTGATTTTCATCAATTGCCAGATTTTCTTTCTTCGGATTTAAATCTGTGTAACAGGTAATGCTAACCCATGCAAGTTATTGAATGCCCCAAACAGAACTTTTCAAAAAGGCCTGCCTTCATGGGCATCAGTGTGGCCTGGCAATGGCTTGTTTGACAACTTATGTCCCACAAGTAGATGTTGAGATGTCACACTTGTATTTGGAAGAGACTTTGTTTTTACCATATATATGAACAAAAGACTTCTACTCAGGTTTGATTGTGTTTATTGTACTACCTAATTTTGGCCATACTGAATTGATTTTTTTTTTTTTTTTTTAATTAGGCCTTTTTTATTCAAGGAGGAATCCTGTACTTTCATACAATTTGACTCAATAAAAGTATTGGTTAATGTCAAAAACAAATTGATTATTGTTGCTAAAGAGAAGAAGAATTTTAGGTTTAAAAATTATGTGGAAATATCTTTAGAATTATCCATGCAGTGTGATTAATATTTTTATTACTCTCTTGTGTTTTAGCCATCACTGGTGCAAGCTATATTTAATGGAGATCCTGATGAAGTTCGAGCACTAATATTTAAGAAAGAAGATGTTAACTTTCAGGTAAAACAATTAATTCACTGATACTGGCCTTTAAATCTACTTATAAAAACTCTTTTCTAGAATTATGACTTTGTTAAAAAAGACGTAACAGTTCTGTAACAGTTGTTTTAAATGAGGGCAGAGGGTCTTGAAGTAGTTGCCTCAAAAGAAGGGGACTGGGTGTATATTCAGGGTAAAAACTAACACAAGAGGACTAGGAACCAGTGAGGGTCCTTTGTTTCCACAGCTTTTTACTTGGGAATATTTTACAGAAAAGTTGAAACAATATTCTGAATACCCACATACACTCCACGTAGATCCAGCAGTGAGAACATTTTGCCACATTTGCTTTCCCTCTCATATTTACACATATTTTATATACAGACACATACGGTTTTTTCTTTTGCTGAATCCATTTGAAAGTAAGTTGTGGACATCGTGACATTTGACTGTTAAATACTTGTATGCATTTTAGATGAGGGTTCTTTTTTGTGAACTCTAAGAGACATTTCTGTTAAGTTTATAATAGATCGAATTTGTTTTCTGTAAATAAGTATGGTAAGCATTATACACAGACTCATCTGTTTGAGCCTCTCAGTAAAGAAAGACATATTGTTTGAAAAGTCTCCAAACTGAAAGATGTAGTGGATTTAACATTCAGGACTGACATGAGAGACAGTTTTATACAGATTGGGCATATGGATAATTTTCTGTTTCTCTAGTGGCCAGTAGTTTCTTTAATTTACTGAATTGAGGCTAAAGATATATAATTTACTATAGTAAGATCTAATTCATTAATGTGTATATTTTTACGGGAAACAGGTTGACAGTACATTCTTCATACATAATTCAGTCCTCTGAATTATTGTGGTGAGGGGGTCATGATTCATAAAGTTGCCATAGCAACACCAAAACAGATGACCTAAAATGATTGGTAGTTCTGCAAAAGCCTGCAAGGTCATCTCAAGCTCTCATCTTTCTTTCATTCTTTCATACAGTACTACTGTGATAATGTTAAGTAGATATAAAAAGTATTAATCTTTTGAAAGTTGGATTATCCAAATAAATTTAATCTTTAGCTAAAATGGTTCATTCTAACGTTAGAGTGATCAAAATGCTATTACTACATTTTTTTAAAACCTTCCTAAATGAATTGCCTTTAAATTTATATTTATTGGAAACATGCACCTAATTCAGGATATATTTATTTATTTTAAATGGAGTGCCTGGTTACTTTACCTAATTGGGGTGTTCTGAAGAGTCTATTTTTTTCTTAGGACAGAAAATAGTTACAGGGGTATAGAGTTAATGAAAAGGAAAAAAATGGCTTTCTGTTCTGTTGAACTCTAGTTTTTTGGGTTTGTTTGCTAGTTTTCTTAATAGTACTAACAAATCTTATCTTGGTGAGAAAGTTTGGACTATAATGCTACTTACCATGATTAATTTCCCTGTCATTATGCAGTCTCATAGCCAACACTGTTTTCTGCTATATTGATCAAATTATTTTAAATTTTTAAAAATTACTCAGAATCATCTTGAGCATAAGTTTATTCTACTGTGATGTCCTTGGAAACTATTGTGTATGTGTCATTAGTGTGTCACCCCCAAACATTTATGATTTTTAGCCTCTACTTATAGATTCCTTTCTTTACTTGCTTTTAACCACCACTTCTTTTTTTTTTCTTCAATATATGAAATTTATTGTCAAATTGGTTTCCATACAACACCCAGTGCTCATCCCAAAAGGTGCCCTCCTCAATACCCATCACCCACCCTCCTCTCCCTCCCTCCCTCCCCCCATCAACCCTCAGTTTGTTCTCAGTTTTTAAGAGTCTCTTATGCTTTGGCTCTCTCCCACTCTAACCTCTTTTTCTTTTTTTTTCCCCTTCCCCTCCCCCATGGGTTTCTGTTAAGTTTCTCAGGATCCACATGACAGTGAAAACATATGGTATCTGTCTTCCTCTGTATGGCTTATTTCACTTAGCATCACACTCTCCAGTTCCATCCACGTTGCTACAAAGGGCCATATTTCGTTCTTTCTCATTGCCATGTAGTACTCCATTGTGTATATAAACCACAATTTCTTTATCCATTCATCAGTTGATGGACATTTAGGCTCTTTCCATAATAACCACCATCTCTTAACATCTCCTAGCTGGTGCCCTTACTGCGACTTAGGGCAGAACTAAAAGGTTAGTACTTCAAATCAGTAGGCTTTTCTTGAGGGTGGGTGACTTCAGTAGTCTTCAGTGATTCATGGGTTTTTGACAAGTTATTCTACAGCTGCTTTTATGTCTTTTCTCATGTGACTCTTAGTAGTTGAGAGTATTGTCATAATTTTACAATTTGTTAAATCTGTGATCTGAGTTAAATCTGTGATTGTTGATAGGTAATAAAGTATGTTTAAGCTTTATGTCAGTGTGACAGTGGTGTTTTTTTAAAAATAATTTTATTTAAATAAGTAATTGAGAATAACATCTCTTTGAAACGTACAGTTTTTGAAGTTGTTTTTATCAGTTTTTAGAATGGGTGAATGGGTATACAAATTCAGATTTGTTTCTGTACTGTTAAATGAACATTGTATTTTTTTAGATTTAGTTTCTTCAGTCATGTCCTGAAGTTTTGGATACTGTGAATCACCAAATAGCATTTTTCTTAGTAACATACCTAAATTGATTTTTAACAAAACTCTTAATTTAAAATACATGTGTATTATTTGGTTGAGAAGGAAGTCTTCTGTTGTGGAGGCTTAGGTAAGATGATTTCACTAGAAATGCTGGAGTTCTGGTGGCTCAGTTGCTTAAATGTCCAGCTCTTGATTTTGGCTCAGGTCATGATCTAACGGTTCCTGAGTTTGGGTCCTGCATCGGACTCTGCACTAGCAGCGTAGAGCCTGCTTGGGATTCTCTCTCCCTGCTTCTCCCCTGCTCATGCGTGTGCGCTCTCTTCTCTCTCTCTCTCTCTCTCTCTCTCTCAAATAAATTTTTAAAAATGTTGGAGTTTCATATTTGGAGGCTTTGGGCCACAAGTAATTGAGTGCCTACCTAAATACAGGTTTATTGCTTTTATAATAATTTACTCTAGAGCAAGGCAGTTTGGTTGGTTAAGATCGTACTGTCAGAGCTCTGGGTGAGTGGCTCTGTGAGGCTTTCAGCTTTCTTCTCCTAGTAGAGATGACTGATGCATTTTGTGCTTATGACACACAGCCAAAGAAATGGAAAGGGGACTCTCCCTGTAAGTTTCCTTTTTCTTTGTATTTTTAATCAAGCAAAACTATCTTTTTCCAAATCCCCTCCAAACTCCCCCTGAGATTGGACTGGTTACTGGCTTACTCTAAACCAATCCACCAGCAAAGGTAGAATGGGATTAGCATTTTGCTTAGATTAGTCATTGTTTTTCACCTGGTTCATCCCCTGGGACAAGAATAGAGGCTTATCATCACTGGTTATATTACCATTCCATATGTGGAGAAAATTCGCATTTTCATAGGAAGGCATAAAGGGGAAATAGTTGTTTCGGTAGTAACCTAATAGAAGATTTTTGATTGCCTAGAAGCAGTTGAAGTAGCAAACTTTTGGAAAAATAAGTTACCTGGTTATGGAAGAAACACTGTTAATCAAAAAGGTGATACTGTCAAAAATTTATGAAAGCAGAATGGTATGTATATATAGTGTAAAGAACAATTGGAATTTAAGTTATTAGACCTAAGTACTCCTGTTTTCTTACCTTATTGCCTGTATATACTACTTGAGCAAATCCGTTTAAGTTCTTTGAGGCTCTCTTTTGTTATAAAATGCGTGGATTACAATAATGGCTTTCAGGGTGTTTGCCTCTCCAAATTTAAGATGCTCTAAGGTGTGCCTGGGTGGCTCAGTAGATTAAGGGGTTAAGCATCCAACTTGGGCTCAGAACTCAGGTCATGATCTTACATTCATGAATTTGAGCCCCACATCAGGCTGTCTGTTAGCACAGAGCCTGCTTTGGAGCCTCTCTCTGCCCCCTCCCCTGCATGCCTCTCAAAATTAAATCAGATAAACATTTAAAAAAAAATTTTTAAGATGGTCTAAAAATTCTGAATGACCTTGAATGACCTCCTGCTTTTGCCCAGAAGGTTTCATTTGTATTTCTAAATATATGTAGCCAAAATAATAATTATTGTTATTTCCTTTCCCGAGGATTTAGTAGAACTTAATGCCCTATTGTAGAGTCCAAATAATTTAGTCTAAAATATCAATAACATATTTCAGAGGAAAGGTCTGACTTTGTCAGAAAATTATTTCTACATAAAGAAATTGTTTTCCTGTATCCAGAGTGATAGAAATTGGTGTTAATTATAGAATTTTATTTCAGAGACAGTGATATGCCTAAATCTTTTTATGTTATGATTCAGTTCATACAACAATCTTGTAATGTTGGTAGGTTAGCATTTACATTCCACTAATAGATAACAAAACTACAATTCAGAAAGGTTAAATATCTCCAGGACCAGTAAGTATAGCAGGAACAGGAATTTGAACCCATGTCAGACTTGATAGTAACTGGGAAAATAAAGTAAATTGGAGAGAGAGAAATAGTTTTTTTCTTTTGTCAAATAGTGCCATAAAGCAGTAATGGTTCAGAAGTGGATTTTCCCCCAAAAAGTTAGGTCGATTCTATGGACTCCTATCTTTTAAACTGTAATTCAAGTGGATTCCTAATTTTCATGATACCAAGTGCTGTTAATGTTAGCATTGCAAATGAGTGACTACATAAGCCTCCCTGATGTCTTAATTTTTGGCTGGATAAAAATGTCATTCAAGATAATACCAAACTAGAGGTAATTATAATTTAGCCAATGCTGTTCTCAGTATTCAAAACAGGAATGCTTAGATTATGAGTGACCCTTTTTAAACACAAAAGAGTTGATTTAAGAGCTAGTCAATAAGTAGATCTTCCCTATATCTACCATATAACTTAGTATTTTTGAAAATGCTATCTTGTATATTTTATTAGCTTCTGAATTTAGCTTTGTCATTCAAAGTATTTTGGGATTGATTTGCCAAAATAGCCTTCCAAATTATTAACATCGTTAAGCTTTCAAAAGTACTTTCTGGGATCATTGAAATGATGTTGATTTTACTTTGTCAGATGAAGTGCTCAGCAAATCTATATATACACATCATACAAACAGATCATTAGTTTTCATTATTATTATAATAATATTGTTGGCAGTTAACACAAAGTAGTAAACCCTAAGTTTACACAGGTTGCCTGAATTCTACCCACCCCCATCCTTCACTGTGTTCTCTAGTCTTTTCTGGAAATTAACAAGAAATGCTCTAATCTTTAACCAGTCTTTCTTGTGGCCACATGTCACTTCTGCTGGCTGTCAGTATACCACACTTTTGGTGTTCTAAGTTCTTAAAACCTCTTCACTCAGTTACTTGAGGTCATGTGCACTCTCTGCCCTAAAATTGTACATGTGCACATGGTCTTTTTTAGCTACTTACAGTAATTAGTAATGGAACCTGTGACCAACCCTTCAACCCCTTCTCAAGTGTACCCACCCAACTTCTAGCTGGCTTCCATGGAACATTGAGTAGTAAGGGGGGGAGTGAAGAAGAGCAAGGAACCAACTCAGTTAACACCCAGGAGAGAATTCCTCTATAGTTTCTAGGTGCCTAGAGATGACACCTCTCCTCTATTCTTGCCGGTGCTTCTAGCATCTAGCCTCAAATTTTTAAATTTTCTTCACCAATGGTCAGTTTTCCCCCAAGATCTTAAATGAGTTTACATCCTGTCATTGTGACTATAAATGGCTTTGGAAGATTCTGAAACAAAGAAGGTATTATCTAATGAAACTAGCTGTTTTTGCAGCTAGAGACTGATGGTGACTTATTTTTATATTCCATTCATGTATTGTTTTTTATTTAGCATATACACATTCTTCAACATTTTTTTTTTTTTAATTTATTTTTGGGACAGAGAGAGACAGAGCATGAACGGGGGAGGGGCAGACAGAGAGGGAGACACAGAATCGGAAACAGGCTCCAGGCTCCGAGCCATCAGCCCAGAGCCTGACGCGGGGCTCGAACTCACGGACCGCGAGATCGTGACCTGGCTGAAGTCGGACGCCCAACCGACTGCGCCACCCAGGCGCCCCTAGCATATACACATTCTGCATCTTTCATTTTTCATCTCCAATATATTTGGGGAATATATATTGGGAATGTAGTATATTAGTCCATATTAGTAATGAGAACTTCTCATTTTTCTTTATAGCCACATCATTTTCCATTGTTTATAATGTAATTTATTTAACTAGTCCCCTTTTAGAGAGCATTTGGATTATTTTAAATCTTGCTAATTGGAAATAAATTGAGATCTTTTCACCAAGAAAACAAAAATTCTGCTTCAGTGGACATGCAAAAATTTTGGAATGTTTATATTTATTATAAATTATTAAATTATCATCTTTCCAAATAGACTAAATGTCCTCTTAGTTCTTTGAAGCAATTTTACTGGACATGTATAAATAGATGTTGGGTAAACAGTGATATGTTTTTTTTTAAAGTTTATTTATTTTGAGAGAGGGAGAGAGAGTGTGTGCACACATGCTCAGAAAGGGGCAGAAAGAGAGGGAGAGAGAGAATCCCAAGCAGGCTCCGCACTGTCAGTACAGAGCCCAGCGCGGGGCTCGAACTCAGGAACTGTGAAATCATGACCTGAGCTGAAACCAAGAGTCGGACACTTAACTGATTGAGCTACCCAGGTACCCCAACTGTGATATTTTTAATAGAGATCAGGTACTTTTACTTGCATAGTCTGAAATAATGCTGATGAGTTTTTATACTCATAACTGTATATAAGTAATATGTTAGGTAGTATAACAAAAATGGCATAAATTCTGTCCTAAATTTTAGACAGAGCTAAAGTTACTAATTGGTCTGTTAGTCTCAGCTAGTACCTGAGCCTTTTTTTTTTTTTTTTTTTTTTTTAGGTTTTAGTGAGGTATAATTGATATACAATGAATTACATATATTTCAATTATACTGTTTCATAAATTTTGACATATGCATATACCTGTGAAACCTTCACCATAATCAAGGTAGCTAATGCTTCCATCACTTCCAAAAGATTCCATTTGCCCCTCCATAACCTCTGATTTGCTTTGTATCCCTACAGATTAATTTGTATTTTCTAGAGCTTTATATAAATGAGATTATACAATATGTCTTCCTTTTGTCTGGCATTTTTTCACTCAGCATAATTATTTTGAATCTCACATGTTGTGGCATGGTATTAACAGTTCTTTTCTGTTGCTGAGTAGTATTCCATTGTAACTATAAACACAATTTGTTTATCCACTTAACTATCGATGGACATTTGAGTTGTTTCCCGTTTTCATCTATTACGAATAAAGCTATGATGAACCTTTCTGTACAAGTCTTTGTATGAATATAGGCTTTCCTTTCTCTTGGGTAAATGTCTAGTGGTGGAAAGGTCAGACTATATGGTAGGTATCTATATGTTTAACTTTTTAAGAAATTGCCGGCTGTTTCCAAATTGGTTGTATCATTATACATTCCCACCACCAAGACATGAGAATGCCAGTTTTTCCACATTCTCACCAATATTTGGTAAGGTCAGTCTTTTCTAATCTTAAAAATTCTAATAGATGTGTATCCATCCCACAGTGTATCTCATTGTAGTTTTAATTTACATTTCTGTGATGACTAATGATATTGAACATCTTTTCATGTGCCTCTTGGCAATCTGTATATCTATCCTCTTTGGTGAAGTGTCTTTCAAATGTTTTTGCTAGTTTCTTTGTTTTTTTTTCCCCCCTTAATTGGATTGTTTGCTTGCTCTCGAGTTTTGAGAGTTCTTTGTATGTTCTGGATACAAGTACTCAATCTGTGGTTGTGTTTTCATTCTCTTAAGAATGTATTTGAAGAGCAGAAGTTTTAAATTTTGTTGATGTCCAGTTTATCAGTTTATTCTGTTATGGATTGTGGTTTTGGTGTTGTATCTAAAAAGATCTCTATCTCCGCATCATGTAGATTTTCTTTGTATCTCCCAGAAGTTTTGTATTTTACATTTAGATCTACAGACTATTTTGAGTTAATATTTGCATATTATGCAAGGTATATGCCAAAGTTCACTTTTTTAATATGTAGATATATTCAGTTCTTAGATACTTGTGGAAAAACAAGACTATTTCACTGAATTGTCTTTGTGTCTTTATTAAGTCAGTTGTTAATGCCAGTGCCATACTGTTGAGATATGGTAGCATTTTATAATAAGTCTTGAAATCATCAACTTTTTTTTTTTCAAAATTGTGTGAGTACTTAGTGTTTTTATATATATTTTAGAATCAGCTTGTCCGTCTCTGGGGAGAAAATTGGATTATGTTGATCTGTAGGTGAAGTTGGCAAAAATTAACATCTTAACAATATTGAGTCTTCTCACCCAGCTCTCCATTTATTTAGGTCATTTTTAATTTCTCTCAGCAGATTTTGTAATTTCACTGTGGATGGCCTTTTTACATACTTTGTTAAATTTATATTTTACAAATTTTGTTCTTACTATAAATGGTATTTAATTCAAAATATGTTAAATATCCAGTACTGCTGAGGTAAGTTTCTTTTTGAGTACTCTCTCCAGTGCTCCAGGAAACACAAGTTTTTTACCCTGGCTGGCGGGAACAGATTACTTCCCTGTATGCAATCCAGGCACTATTCCTTCAAAATCCATGTATCCTCACTGGTGATGCTATCACCTCCAACTTGGCAAAATTTATTTTTTTGCTCTGTGTGTGTGTGTGTGTGTGTGTGTGTGTGTGTGTGTGTATGAGAGAGAGAGAGAGAGAATCTTGCATATTACAATGATTATGGCCTTCCAAAGGATTAAACTGTAGAAATTAGATAGATACACAGTAGTAGTAAAATTTCATGAGGGCAGTTAGGAAAAATAAAGTATCAAAAACCTCCTGGATTAGGATGATAAGGAGAAAATGGTTGAGAAGCACTACTTTAATTGCTTTAGATGCTTCTTTTCACCAGACTTGGGTAGTATTTTTATACACTTGTGCTGCTCAGTACTTAGTTGAGTATACAAGTGCATAATCTGAAGATCTCTGGCATTTTCTAGCTGTACCATCCTCTCTCTGTTACTCTGTCCTGAGAATTCTAGTCCCTATTCTCCCCAGACTGTGGCATTACCTTACTTTGCCTTATTCTAATAGGACCTGGTATTGATATGTAAATTTGGGAGCACCTGGCTGGCTCACCTGGTAGAGCATGTGACTCTTGATCTTATGGTTGTGAGTTAAAGCCCCACGTTGGGCACGGAGCCTACCTAAAAAAAATAATAAAATAAAGATATGTAATTTTGGTGTTTTATTTTTTTACTGGGAAGAGCAAGTAAATCTTAGCATAGGAGTATCTGTTTACTGCTAAATCTATAGAAGAGGGTAAATTCAGTGTTTAAAATAGGATTCTTCCTATTGTCTTTTTAATATTACTACTGATAGAGCAATGTGTGGGTTACAACATGAATTAATACTTACATTCTAAACTTCCTAAATAGAATATGCTTGAGGGCAAGAACCATGCCTTCCATTTTGTAGGATAGGTAGCACTGGAAAGGGATCTTAGAAATTAAGTGGTTGTATCATCTCTGTTAAAGATGAGACAAAACTAAAGTCTTGGAGTTTATTTGATTTGGTCACTTATATTTAGCAGAGATAGCATAAGAGCCTAGTTTTCTTAATGTCCAGTTTGTTTTCTGTCCATGTTGTCTCCATTGGTTTGTCACCCCTCAATTCTGCCTAGTGGTTTCACATTACAGTAAGTTTCTTAGCTTTTGTCCTATAGCTATTAAGTATGTAAACTCTTAATAAATACCTGCTAGCTTAATTTGGTATAACTTGGTATGTTCGTCCATTCCCTTGAAAAATTATGTGCCAGTTACTATGCTGGGTACTGGGGAGACAAGTCCAGTCATACATACTTTTTCCCCCTATTCTTCCCTGCTCTTTCCTGACTCAGGATATCGCTTGTGCCCGCGTTGTCTCCAATTCAGTCTTTGCTTCATCTTCAGTTTCTCTTTGTTCTTTAGGTTACCCCTGATAGTAGGCAGAATTCCTAAGATGGCCCACAAGAATCTTACTCCCCCTCCATGTACATATCCTGTATAATTTTCTGTACTGTAAATATGATAGGATAGCACTCTTGTGATTACTTTATAACATTTGGCACAGTTGACTAGGAAGGTGAGATTAGCTGAGTAGACCTGACCTAATTACATGAACCCTTTAAATGTGGACCTAGGGGCGCCTGGGTGGCTCAGTCGGTTAAGCAGCCGACTTTGGCCCACGTCATGATCTCACAGTTCATGGGTTCAAGTCCTGCATTGGGTTCTGTGCTGACAGCTCAGAGCCTGGAGCCTGCTTTGGATTCTAGGTCTCCCTTTCTCTCTCTGCCTCTCCTTTCTGCTGCTCACATTCTGTCTTTTTCAAAAATAAATATTAAAAAAAAATTAAATGTGTATCTAGAGTCAGAAACAAAGACAGTAAGGGATTTGATGTGAGGCAGGTTCTGTGTTGCTGACTTTGAACATGGAGGGGAGCATGTGGACAAAGGCACTCTTCTGTAATAACTTTATCATTTGCAGTATTCTCTTGATGATCTGTCAGAGCATTGACTTTAAAGAGACAATGAGATGGGATATTCTACCGAGTTCTTTGTCAAGGGGACTAAATCCCATCTTGCCCCCAATGCTTAGGAATAGAAGTTGGTTCTAGGGAAGGCATTTAATAAAGTTCTTAGTGTTAGTTTCCCTGACCAACTAGAAAGCAGCTTTCATATTATTGTATTAACGTCCAAATCATCATCATTAAATAAAAGTAAAGTTTGCACAATTGCTGAACACACAGCACAGAAGCAGCACAGGAAATGATGGAAACTTCATAGGTGAAGAGGAGATGCTGGAAGCTGCCAGTCATTGTTAAAGCTGCCTCATAAGCCCAGTGTATAGTTTTTGATAACATGGGGTTCACTCTTCATGTTGCCAGAGCAGTGCCACATATGAACAAATCTAAATAGCTGATATACTGGTAATTGTGCATAAACCAAGGTACCTGTAATAATCAAAAAGAAGCCCAGAAGAGAGAATTAAAGAAGAACAAAAAACGGTGCATGATGGTACGGGCTGCAGTTTTAAGGATGAAAGATCCCAAACAGATTATTCGGGACATGGAGAAATTGGATGAAATGGAGCTTAACCCAGTGCAGCAAACAGTTAAATGAGAAGGTGCTGAAGATAAGTGTAAAAAGCTGCGTGAAACCTTTTAACATATTCTACAACTCTGTGGAAGAGAATCTGGATATTTACAAAGAATTGAGAAAGCTAGAAGTAGAGTATGAACAGAAGAGGGCTCAACCTAGCCAATATTTTGATGCTGTCAAGAATGCTCAGCATGGGGCGCCTGGGTGGCGCAGTCGGTTAAGCGTCCGACTTCAGCCAGGTCACGATCTCGCGGTCCGTGAGTTCGAGCCCCGCGTCAGGCTCTGGGCTGATGGCTCGGAGCCTGGAGCCTGTTTCCGATTCTGTGTCTCCCTCTCTCTCTGCCCCTCCCCCGTTCATGCTCTGTCTCTCTCTGTCCCAAAAATAAATAAAAAACGTTGAAAAAAAATTTTTTTTAAATAAAAAAAATAAAAAAAAAAAAAAGAATGCTCAGCATGTGGAAGTGGAGAGCATTCCCTTGCCAGATATGCCACATGCTCCTTCCAACATTCTGATCCAGGACATTCCACTTCCTGGTGCCCAGCCACGCTCCATCCTTAAAACGTCCTCGCCTATGACCTTCAACGCAGGTAGTTTCTATATTTCCTCTTCTTGGACATGGTGTTCTACATTTGCCCCCTGGCAGAAAACCTCCTGGTCCTCCCCCTGGTCCACCACCTCCTCAAGTCTTGCAAATGTATGGCTGTAAAGTAGGCTTTGCTCTAGATCTTTCCCCCTCATAGGTGGGATGAAGACATTTTATATAGTCCTGAACTTGCTCAACGGGGTCATGATGATGATGTTTCCAGCACCAGCGAAGATGATGGTATTCTGAGGACATGGATCAAGATAAGCATGATGACAGTACTGATGACAGTGACACTGATGGGTCAGATGGAGAAAGTGAAGGGTCTGAATTTGTGCACTGTGATGATAATGAAAGAGACAACAATGAAGAAAAAAAGTCAGGTCTGAGTGTAAGATTTGCACATATGCCTGGAAAATCAAGGAAGAAAAAGAACATGAAGGAGCTGACTCCTCTTCAAGCCATGATGCTTTAAATGGCAGGTCAGGAAGTCCCAGAGGAGGGACGAGCAGTAGAAGAAATTTCAGAGGATGATGATGAAGGTGATTCTGATGATTCTGAAGTGGAAAAGCAGTCACAAAAACAGCATAAAGAGGAATCTCTCTTTCTGATGGCACATTTCCCGCCTCTTCATAGCAGCAAGCTCCCACGCAGTCTGTTCCTCCTTCTCAGATACAAGCATCTCCCATGCCAGAACCACCTCCTCTTGGACCACCACCTGCTCCACCTTTACAGTCACCTGGACCACCTACTTGGCCTTCCTCCTGGACCACTTCCAGGAGCTCCTCCATTCCTGAGACCATCTGGAATGCCAGGGCTCCAAGGGCCTTTACCTCGACTTTTACCTCCAGGCCCACCACCAGGCTGGCCCCCTGGCCCTCCCTCAGGTCCACTTCCAGGTCTGCCTCCTGGCCCTCCTCTTCGGGGACCCCCACCAAGGCTACCTCCCCCTGCACCTCCAAGTATTCCTCCACCCCGTCCTGGCATGATGTGCTCACCTTTGGTGCCTCTACTTGGACCTGCCCCACCTGGGCTTTTCCCACCAGCTCCCTTGCTGAACCCGGGGGGTTTTTTTTTTTAAATTTTTTTTTTTTCAATGTTTTTTATTTATTTTTGGGACAGAGAGAGACAGAGCATGAAAGGGGGAGGGGCAGAGAGAGAGGGAGACACAGAATCGGAAACAGGCTCCAGGCTCTGAGCCATCAGCCCAGAGCCCGACGCGGGGCTCGAACTCACGGACCGCGAGATCGTGACCTGGCTGAAGTCGGAGGCTTAACCGACTGCGCCACCCAGGCGCCCCTGAACCCGGGGGTTTTAAGTGCTCCACCCAACTTGATTCAGCAACCCAAGGCGGATGATACAAGCGCAGCCACCGTTGAGAAGAAAGCCACAGCATCCATCAGTGCCAAGCCACGGATCACCAATCCCTAGGCGGAGATTACTTGATTTGTGCCCACTGCAGTGAGGGTACATCAAGAGAATAAAGGGACCGTTGCTGCTCCCCAGAGAAAGTCAGAGGATGATTCTGCTGTGCCTCTTGCCAAAGCAGCCCCCAAATCTGGTCCATCTGTTCCCATTTCGGGGCAAACTAAGGATGATGTTTATGAAGCTTTCATGAAAGAAACGGAAGGGCTACTGTGACAGCTTTTTTATTTTTAATTTTTTAAAATGTTTATTTTTGAGAGACAGAGCACAAGTGGGGGAGGGGCAGAGAGTGAGGGAGACACAGAATCCCAAACAGGCTCCAGGCTCTGAGCTGTCAGCACAGAGCCCAACGCGGGGCTCGAACCCACAGACCGTGAGATCGTGACCTGAGCTGAAGTCGGATGCTCAACCCACTGAGCCACCCAGGCGCCCCTGCCGTGACAGCTTTTAATGCCAGAACGGGTTTCTATTCGCATGTGTGGTTCATGGGGAAAGAGGCTCGTATTAAACTTAGTGAAAGAGCTGCCAGGGTATTTTTAAATTTCATTTCAAGAAATATCCTAAAATTTAGCCTTGTTCAGAATTTATTGCATATAAGAGAGAGTTATTTCATTCAGAATAGATTGGTTATTGAAGCCAGGCTGCTAACATCTATTCCCTTCTTACCACCATTTTCATCCCGTTTGTTTCCCTTCTCCAATTCTTTGGAAACATGGTCAGGGGATCTTTGTTACTTGTTTTGATTCTCTTCTTGTGTGCTATTGGCACTGGAGTAGAGATTTCTGAAAAAAGTTTATTTTACCCCATCTTGCCTTTTGTGTTTGACCTATTTTAATATTTTCTTGTAAATATTTTGTAATATTTTAGTAAAATGGGTTGCAATGTCATTTCCTATTACAAATCAAAATATGTGGGAAGAAATTGTACAGTTCTTTGATTAAAATTGTTTCCCACTGACCTAAACTTTGAGTGTTTCATGGAATAAATAAATAAATGTTTGACAAGAAAACAGCAACAGCAACAAAGTACCTGTAATAGCCAGAGTCAGATTTGGGAAAGGAAACAACTTCTCCCATCCCACCCAAATCATGTAGTCACAAAGAAAACATATTTTAATTACATAATCTTAAATTACCTAGGATGAAAGTGAGTGATTTAATTAATAATAGATTAATTACTAAATGAATAAACATTTTCCATAAAATTACAGTGACACATCTTGAGATATGTTTTTCCGTATCTTATTATAATTACTTGTTGTGTAAAACAGGTAAACAACATAAATATTTTAAACTAATAATGTACCATTGTTTTCTTTGGTAGTTTTTATACAGAACTAATGATTTGAATATTACTTACCACAGTGATTTAAATCATGTTCTCTTGTGCAAGCTCAATAAATTAATAATAAAGTTATTTTAGAATACATTTATCTCTGCATATGAGAAAAATATGATTTATAAAATGCTTTATGTCAAGTTTTTATCATTAGTTTGGAAGATAAATGTGTACAGTGAGGGTTTTGGGTTTTGTTTACATAGAAGCTAGATTACATTAATTTTTTTGTTTGGGTTTTTTAAGATTGCCTTACACAAATTTCTGTCAACATAATTTCCGTTTTTATTCTTAATTCCTTTGTAGACCCAAATTGGTGGTTGGGGGAAGGGCATGGGTGCAAGGGGTGAGTAGTTTTCTTTTTCAATTTTCAGGTGACTTTTTTTTCGTTTTCATTTTGAACATTAGTTCAAGAGAACAAAACTTGCCCAACCAACAAAGGAAGCTACTGTTGTTGTTCTTAAGCCGAAATACCATATTAGGTCCTGTGTCTTCTGCCAGGTTTTTATATGCTTTTCCTTTTAGTTCAGTTGTATTTTAATTGATATTTTAGACAAGTGATTGAACACTCATGTTCAATGTTTTTTCTCCTTTTAATCTTTTAAAAATTTAAAAATTTTAAAAAAGATTCTTTGAATCTTTTAAAAACCTTTAAAAATCTTTTAAAAATCTTTTAATACTCAAAAATATGTAAAACAAATGTAGACTATAATGAATTATTTAAATGTAACCTCTACCCAGATCAAAAAAGACAATGTTGCTATTGCTACAAAAGCTGTCTTGGTGCCCACTTTATGATCAGAAGTATTTATTCCCATCCTGCAATATAGGCATTACTATGACTTGTATAATAGTCTCTCTCTGTTTTCTTTTATAATTTTGCCATTTAATCTTTCCTCTCCAAACAATACAATTTAATTTTGCATATTTTTAAGTTAAATGAATCTTGCAACATATATTCTTTCGGATCTGGGTTCTTCTGCACGGCACTATCTTATTTCAAAACTTTACCCGTGTTATATGAACCTAAGATTATTCATAATATTCCGCTGAATGCATGCACCACAGTTTATCCATATTCTGCTATTGATAGATAGTTGTTTCCAGCTTTTTGCCTATTATGAATAATGCAGCTATTCAGAAACGTGCCTCTGTTGCACATGAGCATGCATTTCTCTAGGATATATGCCCACTCAGAATTTCTGATATATAGGCTATGCATACGTTCATTCAGCTTAAATGAGAATGCTGTATTAAGCAATTTATACTCCCATGAAAATTGTATGAGATTTCTTTTTGCTCCACATTTTTGGACTACATCCTTTTTGTTTTGTAGCCATTCTATTTGTTATGTAGTAGTTAGTGTGTCTCATTATTTGTACAAAGTTTGAGTTTTTTTTGATGACAATGTCAAATACCTTTTTATATGTTTATTAGACATTCACATAGCCTCTTTTATCAAATGCCTATTAAATCTCTTGCCCATTTTTCTTTTGAGTTCTCTTTCTTTGCTTATTAATTTACATTTCTTTATGTATGCAGAATATGAACCTTTTGTGAACTGTGTATGTTGCAGATGTCTTCTCCCAGTCCAGCTTGACTTTTCACTCTTGTGTCATTGAACATGAGGTCTTAATTTAATGCAGTAAAATTTTTCAGTATTTTCCTTTATGGTTAATGCTTTTGAGCTTTTTGTAAAAATGTTTATTTTTATTTTTGAGAGAGAGCAAGACAGAGCTTGAATGGGGGAGAGGCAGAGAGAGAGGGAGATAGAATCTAAAGCAGGCTCCAGGCTCTGAGCTGTCAGCACAGAACCTGATGTGGGGCTTGAACTCAAGAACTGAACCACAAGATCATGACCTTAGCCGAAGTTGTACGCTTAACCAGCTGAGCCACCCAGGCGCCCCTTCATAGAAATTCTTGAAATCACACTGTGTAAGACCCCCATCCCCCAACTATGTTCTTTTCACTCAAAATTGCTCTGGCTGTTCTAGTATCTTTGCCTTTCCATGTAAATTTTAGATCATTAGTATCTAAAAGGAATCCTGCTGAGATTTTGAGTAAGATTACATTGAATCCATAGATCAAATTGACATCTTAGCAATAATGAGTCTTCTAATTCATGAACATGTTATCTCTATGTAGGTTTTCTGTAAGTCTTTAATGAGTATCTTACAGTGAATGTATACGGATCCTGCAAGTTTTTATTAGATTTATACCCAAGCATTTTTCTGGCTTTTCTTTCTTTCCTTCTTTCTTTCCTTCTTTCTTTCCTTCTTTTGTATTGTAAATGTAAAGTCTTTAACATTTTTAATTTCCAGTTAATTGCTAGTATGTGGAAATACATTTGCTTGTTGTATATTGACCTTGCATTCAGCAACTTTTATAAACTCATTTTTGGATTTTTTATAATAAATTTTCTTGGGATTTTCTCCATGAACAATATGTCATTTATAAATAGAGACAGTTTTATGTTTTCTTTCCCAATCTATATGCCTTTTGCTTCTTTTTATTCTTACTGACTTAGGACTACCAGTATGAGAATGAATAGGAATGACGAGAGTAGACATCCTTGCCTTGTTTCTGATCTCAGAAGGAAAACATTTACTCTTTCACCATTAAATAACTGGTATATTTCTCACGCCAGTTAGAGTCGCCAAAATGAACAAATCAGGAGACTATAGATGCTGGAGAGGATGTGGAGAAACGGGAACCCTCTTGCACTGTTGGTGGGAATGCAAATTGGTGCAGCCACTCTGGAAAACAGTGTGGAGGTTCCTCAGAAAATTAAAAATAGACCTACCCTATGACCCAGCAATAGCACTGCTAGGAATTTACCCAAGGGATACAAGAGTACTGATGCATAGGGGCACTTGTACCCCAATGTTTATAGCAGCACTCTCAACAATAGCCAAATTATGGAAAGAGCCTAAATGTCCATCAACTGATGAATGGATAAAGAAATTGTGGTTTATATACACAATGGAGTACTACATGGCAATGAGAAAGAACGAAATATGGCCCTTTGTAGCAATGTGGATGGAACTGGAGAGTGTGATGCTAAGTGAAATAAGCCATACAGAGAAAGACAGATACCATATGTTTTCACTCTTATGTGGATCCTGAGAAGCCTAACAGAAACCCATGGGGGAGGGGAAGGGGAAAAAAAAAGAAAAAGAGGTTAGAGTGGGAGAGAGCCAAAGCATAAGAGACTCTTAAAAACTGAGAACAAACTGAGGGTTGATGGGGGGTGGGAGGCAGGGCAGGGTGGGTGATGGGTATTGAGGAGGGCACCTTTTGGGATGAGCACTGGGTGTTGTATGGAAACCAATTTGACAATAAATTTCATATATTGAAAAATAAATAAAAAAAAAAAGTTTGCAGCACTCTCAACAATTACTAAATTATGGAAAGAGCCTAAATGTCCATCAACTGATGAATGGATAAAGAAATTGTGGTTTCTGTACACAATGGAATACTACGTGGCAATGGGAAAGAATGAAATACGGCCTTTTGTAGCAACATGGATGGAACTGGAGAGTGTTACGCTAAGTGAAATAACTCATACAGAGAAGGACAGACTCCATATGTTTTCACTCCTATGTGGATCCTGAGAAACTTAACAGAAGACCATGAGGGAGGGGAAGAAAAAAAATGGTTAGAGAGGGAGGGAGCCAAAACATAAGAGACTCCTAAAAACTGAGAACAAACTGAGGGTTTATGGAGGATGGGAGGGAGGGGAGGGTGGGTGATGGGTATTGAGGAGGGCACCTGTTGGGATGAGCACTGGGTGTTGTATGGAAACCAATTTGACAATAAATTTCATGATAAAAAAAAAAGGTTAAAAAAAAATAAATAACTGGTATATTTCAAGTTCAAGATTCCCCCCACCCTTTGATAGTAGCTGTAGAATCTGAAACTTACATGATTTTAAAGTTCTACTCTAAATTAAGGTTTAAGGTTATGAAATGTATAATTTACAAGTGTTGCATATTCAGATTACCTTTATTAAGTTGGAATATATGCTTAATTTAACAGTTAAATATCATGGTTATAGACAGTGTATGTGCATATATGTGTGACAGTCTAGATTTATTTTTCTTCAAGTTGTTACTGTATAAAATGTTACCACTGCTGTAGATTAATACTTAAAGTTGAGTGAGGGCATGTTTGGGTAGCCTCATTCAGGTATTTGTTTATTAATGGAGTGAAATGTCCTGTCACTCCAAGGCACTAATTTAGTTTTTTTAAAAGTTTGATCAAAAAAAAAAAAAAAGTTTGATCAAGAAGTGTGAGTAGTGAAGCTATTTGTTAGATGTATCTTACTTGTTTACTAGCCATAAACTGAAAGTGTTAGTAATTGGTTTAAATATATAAATCTTTCAGTTGCATGTATAGTCTTGTAGACAAGAATGTGGTATTTTTATGCTAAAATGATTTGTCTTATGGTAGGTTCACCTGTGTTCTGATTCTTTTCTAAGAAATGAAAATCTCTCACTCTTTTTCCCAGACTTTGTAAGTATCACCTACTTGTAACTAACCCAAATAGAGAGCTGTAGAAAAGAATATTAAGATTGCCATATTGTGAAAAAATTTTCTAGAGTGGGACCATACTTCTACAGTTATGTAAGGGTGAGGAATCCCTTGTTACTGGTATGATTTTTAAAAATACATTATTTTCCAGAATCTAACGTATGTTCAGATATTTAGAGATAAACACATGCACATGAAAAATGACTGATTGCTTACATCACTGTTGCTGTTAATTTATTTAAACTCCAAGGAAGTGAAGAGGTCCAGAATGTAAACAGCAAGAAGGACCTTGATCTGTAAATCAGGCAAACTAGACTCTAGTCTGTCTTTCAGTAGTTTAGCCTCTCTGAGCCCTGTTCTTCTCATTTGTAAAATGAGGTGATTGAACTTGCTCTCTAAGGCTATTTCTATCCCTAATATATTACTTTGACAACTCATTAAACTATTATATTTGCTTTCTAAATTATATCACTTAAGTCTGGGTTATTTCACAACAATTTGGGGGGAACGGGAGGGTATTTCAGCAGATTTAGTTAAGAATCAGGTTAATGGTTCCTTTTTTCTTCTGTTACCCTTTTCAGTGAGTGGTAACAATATTGATTTGAATATTTTCTCTAGGTGTCTTTCTTGTTCTACTTTTCTTACACACATCAAAGGCTATATAAAAATCACAAAGTGGCAGAAACTTTGACTATTTTGTTAGTGCCCATTTGTTTCCCATTTTCCTCTAATGAGCAGAGCTCTGATTTTGTTTGGGCATTTGATCCCCCATGTCACTGGAAAATGATCCCCTTCCTACCTCCAGGGTGTCATAATCAAGTGGTTGATGTAGGCATAGCAAGTGACACAAGACTGGACAATGAGAAGTGAGAGAAAGTTACATGGATGCCTTTGGGGCAGTTTCCTCACTGATTAAAAATAGACATAAAGGACACTTCCGGTTTCTAGTTCCATATGTAAGAAACTTGGAAGTTGCCACTCTGTTCTAACAAGTACAAAGCTGAACAGACTGAAAATTTAACAGCTCTTCTTGGGTCCATAACAGCCCTTCTTGTGACCCAGGGCAAACCACTGCCCCTAAGATCAGATAGACACAAACGAACATAGAAAGCTGAGGCTTGAAGAGCAGACTCGTGAGTAGCAACTGCTCAGGAATCAGTGCTGGGAAGGAAAAACTGAACTTTGATTGACAGATTGCTGAGGGTCAGTGTGGATAATTCTGAGAGTTGAAAACACCAGGGGATCCAGTCACAGGCCACCACAGTATTGTAAGGTTTACCTCCAGGAGCCAAATGAGGTTCTCACAGTAAATATCAGAGAAAACCCCTCACGCTTCTAGCAGGGGCCCGGGGTGGGGGGGTGGGGAGCATTTTGAAATATGACAGAGCACTCCATCCTTTTTTATTTTTTAATGTTTTATTTATTTTTGAAAGAGTGCAAACCAGGGAGGGGCAAAGAGAGAGGGACAGAGTATCTGAAGTGGGCTCTGCGCTGATAGCAGCAAGCCTGATGTGGGGCTTGAACTCATAAACTGTGAGATCATGACCTGAGCTGAAGTTGGATGCTCAACTGACTGAGCCATGCAGGTGCCCCCAGAGCACTCTGTTCTTAACAAGGCCTGCCCTCTGGGGGAGACTAGTTAACCAGAGGCTGACTGACTCTGGAGGAAAGGAAATACCCAACTCCAGCCCCCTCTAGCCATTCTGTCCCACCTGGAGGCAGGGGAGGGTGGCTGGGAAACACTTGTGAAGTTCACAGACCAGAGGTATAAGCTCACTAAATAAAAAACCTAATCATAGGACATTTCCCCTCCCCTCACACCTCACAACACATTAATTATGAAAGGCCTATTTACAGTGGTTCCTTTTACCCAGTACATCATGTCTGGTTATCAAGAAAAAATTAGAAGATATATAAAAGGCAAAAAGCACAGTTTGAAGAGAGATGGAAATCCTAAGAAAGAACCAAAAGGAAATGCTAGAGATCAAAAACAGTAAAAGATTTAAAAAAAAAAAAAAAAAAGTTTTTGTTGAACTTCTTAAATAGACTGGACATAGCTGAAGAAAAATCTCTGAGCTAGAAGACCTAACAATAGAATCCTCATAAACTGAGAAAGCAAAGAAAATAAAGACTTAAAATAACAGAGTATCTATGAGACAACTACAAAAGGTGTAACCAACTTGTAATAGGAATTCCAAAAGGCAAAGGAAGAAAAAGGAGCAGAATAAACATTTGAAACAATCATGACTGAGAATTTTCCCAAACTAAAGACCCTAAGCTACATATCCAGGAAGTTCAGAGAACACTAAGCAATATAAATATAAATAACACAGCTACAACAACAAACAACAGCTAGGTGTATCATTTTGCAAATTGTAGAAAACGATAGAGAAAAAATACCGTACCTATAAAAGAGCAAAGATAAGAATTATATTCAACTTCTCAGAAACCATACAAGCAAGAAGAGAGTGGAGTGAAATATTTAAAAAGGTAAAGGAGAATGGTGCCTGGGTGGCTCAGTCAGTTAAGCATCTGACTCTTGATTTTCGCTCAGGTCATGATCTCATGGTTTGTGGGTTTGAGCCCTGTGTCGGGCTCTGCACTGACAGCGTGGGGCCTGCTTGGGATTCTATGTCTTGCTCTCTCTCTGCCCCTCCCCCTGCGCTCACTAGCTCTCTCTCATAAATGAATGAGTGAATGAATGAATACATAAGTGAAATAAAAAGGTAAAGGAGAATAAAGATTTTCTTAAGCAAATAAAAATTAAAGAAGTTTGTTACTGGTAGACCTGCCTTGTAAGAAATGTTAAATGAAGTTCTTACATGGAAGGAAAATAACACAGATCAAAAACTCAGATTCACATAAGGAAGAGAATTGAGTATGTCAAAGTAAAATGAAAATAGTTTTCTTATTTTTAATCTAATGTATAAGCTTGTTTAAAGTAACGTATTATGTGTGCTTATATATGTGTATATATATATCCTACGTATATACAACGTGTGTGTGTGTATACGCACATATATATTTTTTTCATTGTTTATACTTCTATGTAAGTGAAATGGATGACAGCAATGATACAAGGGACAGGAAGGAGAATTAGGATTAATTTGTTATTAATAAGACATTGCCTATTAAGTGGTATCGTGATATTTGAAAATAGATTTGGATTAGTTGTGAATTTCTACTGTAAACTCTAGGGCAGCCATTAAAAAAATTATTTTTCAAGTATAACCAATATTCTGAGAAAAGAAAATGGAGTCATACTACAGGCTCAGTTAAAACCACAAAATGCAGAAAAAGAGTGAAGGATAAAAACAGGAACAAAAAATGAGGGAAACAAACAAAAATGTAGCAAATATAGTAGATAATAATCCATCTGTATCACTAATGCTCTGAGTATACCAGTTAAAAGACAGAGATTGTCATTAGTGGATCATAAAACAAGACCCAATTATATGTTGTTTTTGAGAAACCTACTTTAAATAAAAAGAAATCTATAGATTAAAAGTAAATGGATGATGAAAAATACGCTAGCACTTATCAAAAGAAGGCAGGAGTAGCTATATATACTTCAGACAGAATAGACTTCAGAGCAAGGAAAGTTATCAGGGATAAAGAAGGGTGTTAAATAATAATAAAAGTGTCATTTCTTGAGAAAGAAATAACAAACTTTAATGTGTATGCACCTAACAGCAGAGTATCAAGTTATGGAGATAGTATAAACAGGAAGGGTTGGTGGGGGATGGAGATGAACAGGTAGAACACAGAGGATTTTTAGGGCAGTGAAAATACTCTAATAATATAATGATAGATAAGTGTCATCATGCATTTGTCCAAACCCATAGAATTTACATCATCAAGAGTGAAACCCAAGGTAAACTTTGGATGATTATGATGTGTCAGTGTGGGTCCATCACCTACACTGTACATTGTAACAAATGTATCACTCTATTAGGGGCCGTTGATAATGGTGGGTGCTGTGCACGCCTGGAAGTAGGGAGTATATTGGAAATCTCTGTACTTTCCCTTCATTTTGCTGTGAATCTAAAACAATTGTCTCTTTTTTATATAGTTTTTTTCATGTTTATTTAAACATTTCTTTAATGTTTATTTATTTGGCGGGGGGGGGGGGGGGGGGGAAGAGGCGGGAGGGACAGAGAGAGGAGACACAGAATCTGAAGCAGGCTCCAGGCTCTGAGCTGTCAGCACAGAGCCTGATGCGAGGTTCGAACTCACAAACTGTGAGATTGTGACCTGAGCCGAAGTTGGTTGCTTAACTGACTGAGCCAACCAGGTGCCCCAACAATAATGTTAACTAAAAAAACATTTTTTTAATATAAAAAATAAGAGCACAAGAGAGGAAGAGATGGCTTTTTTCCCCCTGCTACTGGCTGTTGTTTGGGGTGAACTAGCTTGGATGAGCCTATACTTTGGTTATGTGGTTGTGGTTGGCAAAGTAGAAAGGTAGAATTTCTTACACCTGGTTGATGTCTTTGAGTTGCTAAATCAACCAGTTTTACCCCTGTCCTGTATAAGAGTAAATCTTATTTTTAAAGCATTTTTAAAAAATGCTTATTTTTTTTGAGAGAGAAAGAGTGTGAGCCGGGGAGGGGCACAGAGACAGGGAGAGAGAATCCCAAGCAGGTCTGTGCTGTGAGATCTGTGAGATCATGACCTAAGCCAAAATCAAGAGTTGGACACTTAACTGTCTGAGCCACCCAGATGCCCCTTAAACCATTTTTAGTTAGTGTTTTTCTGTACTTGGAAAGCTACATAGAATACAATTAAAGCACTAATTGTAAACATTAATTTTGTGTCCTGATAGTGCTGCTTTAAAAATCCCATTAATACAGAATTGAACTAAGAGAATAATTTTCTCCCTTTTCCTGCCTCTCTTTCTCCTTCCTTATCTCTTGCTCCCCTTCCCTAGCTTCCCTAGAATATGTTGATTACAGTGTTCTTTGTAAAATAACTGAGGGGTCATGTAAAATCTCCTTGTCTACTGTCATCCAAAGTGATTGTCACTGTCAAAAACTAAACTCTTGTAGTTACTTTACATTTTGAATTGTGCTTCTGTTTGACTTTAATTTTTATCTGTCTTAGGAGTTTTGACCATGAGTTTGATAAATTCAAGCTAGGAAATATTTATTAAACATCCATTGTATTGTTCTGGGTTTCTTAAAGATTGGATTACCTTTGTTGTAGTGAAAAGATTAGGATTTATGAAGAATCCCTTGCTATGTATAAGATATGTTATTTGAGATGAAATGTTTTTGTTTTTTAGTTTAACCAGAAGAATTAACTGATTCATTTATATTATTTGAAACATAGCTGATTATATTACATTGTTCATTGGTAAATTGTCTGGTAGAATTATTGCTAAATTTTCAGAAACTTAGGAGTTTAGACATACATACCTATGCAGTGTCTCTAGTATTTAAATATATACATCCTGATCTCGATCTAGCTAATACAGCTTTTCTAAAGGGATGAAAAGAAAGGTAGTATTCTTATTACCTGATTGTTCCTTAGCTATTCCTTTTCCTTTCTGTGTGACTATAGAAAGGGAATAGAGAAACACATCATTTATAGGTTAGTGATAGTTCTGTCCTGTGTCTAAAAGTAATAAGCTAGATTTCAGCTTCCTTAAGGTGTGGGGAAACTCCGCCTCCAGCTTAAGGTGTGGGGAAACTCCACCTCCAGCCCAAATTGCTGAGCAGTCTACTTGGAGCAGTTTTGCTGCTTTCAAAGACGCTCAAGAGAAGCCACAGCTGGTCCAGCTTCGAATAGATAGGGATTGAATGGACTGCTTACATTTAGTTGTAGTTGTTAATTATAATTGTCAATAGAACATTTTAATGAAAAGCATGAGTTTGGAGGTAGTTTCCTCATCTTTAAAAATAATATTTAAACTATACAGTAAGTTTGCAAAGTAAAACAACTGTTTCAAGTGCTTTATGCAATGCCTACCACAAAATAAAGATCTGTAGGGTTGCCCTCATTTTCTGAGAAACTCTCCCCATTCCACATAGTTACTGTGATCAGTATGTTGATATTGTATTTTGTACATAAAATATAACTTCTTTACCTATTCTCACTTGATTGATACATGAGTAGGATCTAACCAAAATAGAGTCAATCAGAATACTATTTTAGGATTTGGAATTAAAAGACTTCTCTTTGGACTACTGAAGTTCTAAGAGTAAATCTCAGGATCTGTATGGATGGGTTGTTTTTTTTGTTTTTTTGTTTTTTTGTTTTTTTTGAACTATGAGGAAAAGTGTTGTTGGTGAAGGGGGGAAAAAAAAGCTGATACATGGAAAAACAGAGACAAAAAGTGGTCCTGAATGTGTAAAGTGCTTGATTTTAGTTCTTATGGTCTAGCCATGCCCCTTCCTTACCTAAATTTTGTTTGTTTGATACCCAATTCCATGAGGCATTTCACTCTTTTTAATAAGTCCATTTTGCCTAAACTAGTTTAATTTAGATTTCTGTCACTTGCACCCAGTAATATCTAATACCTGTATTAAATAAATAGTAACTATTACGGGCAATTAGAGAACAAGACAATAATGTACTTAGTTGAAACACTTTTTATTTCAAGTTATATTAGTCTGCTAAATGCTAATGATTTTTCATGTCATAATCTGAAACTTTAAGGTTCCATAGAGGTTTTCATAATATTTCTTGGGAAAGAGCGATAGCATACATCTTAGAACTGGTTTTTAATTCATTTATGAAGAGTTGTCTGTACCCAGGAATTTGGATAGCCATCTCTTAGAGGCAGTTCTAGAATGTGCTTTGTTCTAGGACCCCAAAGTCAATTATAGAAATCTTCTACAACCTATAATACATTAGAATATCATGATTCATGGCAAATTTTCTTCATTAATATTTTAATTTATTTAAACCTCTCTAGTGCCTATGAGGTATATAACTTTGAGTCAAGTGCTATATGGGCATAAAATTAGACAACTTATTTTCTCTAGATATTTATTACCTAATAATGAAGCCATGACATAAACCCAAAATTGAACAATAACCAAAATGTCAGCTGTGTGGTACAGATGATAATGTCATAATAGGGAACACAGAGTGATTTGAGTGTACTCACATGGTCTTGAAGCCTTGGTAAAGGAGATAGAACTTGGGCTGTGAAGACTGGAAGGGATTTGGGTAGGGGAAAGACATTCTGGGCAAAGGGAACAAAGGTGAAAGATGACAATGTGCCATTACTCATTCTGTTAATAGAAATTAACTATTGTGGTTCCAGCTATAGGTTAGTGGCTTTTGAATATCAGGTTATAGAGGTAGAGTGGAGATGATTGGTGGTGGTCACAGTCACTACAGGGATTGAGCAGGGTAGCTAATGAATGTGAAATTGCCTCCCAGGTTTGATCTGCTAGCAGGTAAACCAGTTGGATCTCTAACGTGATTTGAGGATGAGAGGATAAGGTTGGAGGATAGTAGTGAATTTAAAAATAAAACATAATCAGGGCACCTGGGTGGCTTGGTCAGTTGAGCATCTGACTCTGATTTCAGCCCAGGTCATGGGATTGAGCCCTGTATCAGGCTCCACACTGAGTGTGGAATCTGCTTAAGATTCTCTCTCTCTCTCTCTCTCTCTCTCTCTCTCTCTCTCTCTCTCTCCCTCTCTCCCTCTCCCTCTCCCTCTCCCTCCCTCCCCCTCTCCCTCTCCCTCTCCCTCCCTCCCTCCCTCCCTCCCTCCCTCTCTCTCTCCCTCTCTCTCTCTCTCTCTCTCTCTCTCCCCCTCTCCCTCTCTCTCTCCCTCTCTCCCTCCCTCCCTCCCTCCTTCCCTCCCTCCCTCCCTCTCCCTGATTGCACTCTGTCTGTCCCAAAATGAAATTTTAAAAACTAAAAAAGTAAATAAAACACAATGTAAGGATTGTTCCAAACAGCTGTAAGTATACAAAGTACCACTTATGTACCAGAGTAAGCTAGAGTTTTATTTGAAGCAGCTACAGACATCCACCAGCACCCTACAGAACCGTATCCCAAGGCTGAGGTTCCTTATGTGCAGTTTTGAGAACAGCCAGGCCTTATAACTTATTTATGAAAGGGTAAGACAAGATTGGGTCTGATAAAGTCCTAGGTAAGTTCAGCTGAACTCTGTGGACCACAAACAGCATTGGAAGTTAATAGCTGACTACTATACATGGGAGTTTCAGTCTGATAGTACAGAGAAAAGAGAAAGGGAAAAAAATTACTAAGAAAATTTTGATTAAAATTTGGTAAGAAAAGTGAAGTCAGGCCACAGAATGTTTTGAAGGAGAATTATTAGTTTTAAGCAGACCATGGTGCTTAAAGCTCCCGTGCATAATGGAACATTACAAATAGAGGCTGTGTAAGAAGTTAGGAGCCCAACTGCCTGTGTTTGAATGTTGATTCTGCCACTGCCACGTGATCTTGAGTAAGTTCCTTAAACCTTCCTGTGCCTTGATTTCTTTATCTGTAGAATAAGGAAATACATTGGTTCCTTAACCCTGCAGGGTAAAGTGCTTGGGGCAGTCCTAGCAGAAAGTAAGCACTAGATAAGTGTTGATTGTTGAGATTTTTAGGATTACTATTCTTAAGAGGTTATAGCTAATATATATAAACACTTTCAGTTACTGGACAAGGGCAGAATTACAGAATTGAGTCCTTGCTATGAAAGTCGTGGTTGAATCCATGTAAGTGGATAAATTCTCACAGTCTCTAAGTATTTCTTGTACGAATGTTCTGTTTCACTTTCACTTTAGCATTTCTGACTTTTCACTTTTTGGTTTTCCTACTCTATATGTTTCCTCTCATTCCAACCTGATCCTGAAATCTGCTTTATATTAAAAGCTCCTACACAAAATATTGAGAATGTACAAGTACAGTTTTAGTTCCCAGATTTTACTTAAGATACTTCCCCTTAGATACAATCCTTTTCCTGACCTGTGCTTGGGATCTACCATGGATTCCCTTCTTTCTCACAGCCTCATTCCCTAGGTTGTCCAATCTTGCTTGCCTATGTTTTATAGACTCCTTTTGGAGCTCACTATAACACAACATATAAACCAAAATATAATAGGATTTTTCTGAATACTTTTTTAAAACTTTAAAGAAATTATAGATATATCAGAAATTGCAGAAGTGGTACAGAGAGATCCTTTCTTTCCATCAACCAGATTCTTCAAATGTGGTGACATCATACTGTGCATTATTAAAACCAGGAAACTGATATTGGTACAATACAACTAATTACAGAATAGACTTCTCTTGGATTTCACCAGTTTTTTTGCATTCATTTATTTATTTTGCATTCATTTATTTGGCATCGTCTTTATGAATAATCGTATGACATTTTGTCACATGTGTAGATTTGTATAACTACCAACACGTTTAAGATACAGAACTGTTGCATCACTGTGAAGAACTCCTTCACGTTCCGATCACTTGCGTATCTCTCTTTTGTATGTACCAGCTCAGCATATTGGCCCAACCCCAAATTGTTAGCAATCCCTGATCTTCTTAACCCATCTGTTGTAGGCCATCTTCTTTCAGGATTATCGTTTGTTAGAGTTATAGCTATTTTTTGTTTGTTCTTATTTGGGGAGTGTGGGCAGTTAAGTTTTGGTTGCCCTAATCATGTGCACAAAATATTTTTTCTGAGTAGTTACATAAGAACTGTAAGACAAGTGTACTTCAGAATATATGATCAAATCTATGTGATCAAAGTTAATATTTGTTGTTTGAGTCTAGTGTATATATTCAATAATTCTAGTTGGGATTATTTTAAGAATACTACATTGAGATGCAGTGGTTTCTTAAAAAACTGACTTCATATCTGAGAAACATTGTTTTTGTAATGTGTACCTGGTACTTGTGAAAATGCCTGGGATATTAAAATATTTTTAGGATTTTTAATAAATAGCTTTTCAGTTGGTATAAATGTTATTTTTAATTTTTTCCTTTTTTACTTTTTGAAACATGTACATGGTAATAACTCCAAACAATACCAAAGGCTACAAATAGTGAAAACTCTTTCTCACACTTTAAACCCTAGTCCGGCAGTTCCCGTTCACCCAGAGGTAATCACTCTATTAGTTTCTTGAGTATCCTTCCAAAGATATTTTATGCATAATCAAGCCAAAGTGGATGTAGAACCTTTTATCATACAATTGTTCTAAGCCTGCATTTTTTCATTTAACACTGTGCTTTAAAGACTTTTCCATTGATAAGGAACATTGAGGTCTGCTTGTTTTTTTAAATTGGGGGCATGGTGTGATATTAGGATTTATAATAAAAAGTATATATTTGGTCTCTGTTCCCATTTCTGGCAGTGAGCTCCTAAAAACCCTTGGAATTTCCTGTGAGAGAGCAATGAAAGATGTCTTTTTTATGTAAATGAAGTGACTTTTGGAAAGCTTAGAATGAGGGCTCCTTGCCAGTGGAGCCAACCTTGTGATTAGAGGGTGGGGACTCTCAGTCCCCCTTTCCCCCAGTACCACTGCCTCTGGGGAGTGGATTAAGCTTAGTTGCCAGCAGGTGTTGATGCAATCAGTCATGTCTACTAAGGAAACCTTCATAAAAGTCCCAAAGGAGGGGGTTTGGAGAACTTCCAGGTTGGTTGACCAGAAACCCTTACACCTGCCACTGTGCTGGACCTGAAACACTATCAGGATTAAAGTTCTTTGTTCAGCATCTCACTCTATGTTTCTTTTCCATCTGGCTGTTGATTCGTACCCTCTAATGTCCTTGTAATGAACTGGCAGTCTAGTGAGAAAAACTGGTTTACTGAACCCTGTGAGCACTGTAGCAAGGAGGGTGTCAGGGGAACCTTTGATTAATAGCCATTTGGTTAGAAGAAGTACAGGTACACAACCTGGACTTGCTATTGGCATTTCAAGTGCAGGGGGAGGTCTTGTAAGACTGAACCTTTAGCCTATGGGATCTGATGCTCTCCCCTAGTCTGAGTTGAATGGTAACACCATTGTGTATTGGGGC
This sequence comes from Panthera onca, assembly GCF_046562875.1. Taxonomy (NCBI): domain Eukaryota; kingdom Metazoa; phylum Chordata; class Mammalia; order Carnivora; family Felidae; genus Panthera; species Panthera onca. Next base: position 133,096,405 of record NC_138347.1, on the reverse strand, counting down.
TTTGCTTAGATGTGTGGAGGGAAAAAAACCTACACAATGAAACTGGATGTAGAACCCTTACATGGTATTTCACTTTATGAATGTACAACTAGAAGTTCTCTCATCTGATAGCTTTTATAACTGGTAGTTAATAAGTTTGACAGAGGGAACTATAAAAAGTGATCTTTGAGCTTTTTATTGTAATAATGTTTACTTGACAGCCATCTTTTTTTTTTTTTTTTTTTTTTTTTTAATTGAGCCGAGGCTTTTTTGTTGACAATGTGGATTCTGCTGTTCATTGTTATCTTCCTTCTATAGACCCTGCCCCCAGTGCATTATCTGTAACCCATTTTGGGTTTCTTTATCTGTAACCCATTTTGGGTGTGAGAATTTAGACACTTAAGAATCAAACTTAGAGGGAGCCTGGGTGGCTCAGTCAGTTAAGCTTCTGACTCTGGATTTTGACTCAGGTCATGGTCTCACTCTTTATGGGATTGAGCCCCAGGTTAGGCTCCGCACTGACAGCATGGAACCTGGTTGGGATTCTCTCTCTCCCTCTCTCTACTCCTCCCCTGCTTGTTCTCTCTCTCTCTCTCTCTCTCTCTCTCTTTCTCTTTCTCTCTGTCTCTTTTTCTCAAAATAAATAAACATTAAAAAAAGAATCAAACTTAGGGCAAAACTGCCCATTTGTTGACTATTTGCCTTAGTGATTCATTTCTCAGCCACACCCAGTTCAGTAGCACTTTTTTTGATAGCTTACCTTTATTGAGTCTTTATGTGATATTCAGTCTAGTGATCATAGAAACAATTTGCTTTTCCCACTCCTATTTTATCAGCTTAAATAATACTTAAATTACATAGTTATGATTGCAATTTGGACGAACATTTGTGGTAACAAACACATCTTATCCTTGATAAATAGACACCCAGTGGTGGGAATAAAAGTGGTAGCCTAATAGTCAAAATACACCGTGTGCCAGAGTCTTCATTAGTTTTACACAGGAAAACAGAGTATCAATTAATCATGTGAGTCAGTTAAATGAAGGTTGGTTAAGAGCTTCTTGTATTTCGTTTTAGATCGCCATTCGCCTGTTGGTGGGCATTTAAATTGTTTCCAGCATTTTGCTTCCTACAATAATCAATAAATATACTTAATCATTTTGTTTGCATATACGTAGGAATATCTTTATCTAAAAATTCCCTGAACTAGAATTAGTGTGTACAAGGGGATAGTCATTTTTTCATATTAGTAAATTTTGCTAGAGGGAAATCTTAAATATTGTGTAATTATCAATACTTAACTATCGTAAAGTAAAATATAGGTAGATTTATTTCTTTTAAAATTATCCAATGTGTTCCTTTTTTCCTTTAGTTTGATTTGTAGAGAGGAAAACTATGTTCATGAGTCATAAAATACATGAATAGTATTCAATGCATTGAGTCATAGAATTCCAGACATCTCTCACACATAAATGACTCACTTTGTGTGTGTGCTGTGTGTGTGGTTTATCCTTTGCAATAGATATGTTTCTCAATTTGAGTAAGTCTGATCATATTTAAACACTCTAGGGAAGTTTGCTGTGTTAATGATTAATACTGAAAAGCCTTAAACCAAGGATCCTTTTATTAAAATGACTAAATTAGGACTCAGCTTTGAATAAAGTCTGAGATTTTAGTGGCTCTAATGTTGGTTATCAACAACTATTCAGTGATTTCTGTGCAAAGAATTCTGTTTGGTGGGGTATATACTGGAATAAAAAACATGATCTTGTGGAAATTAATTGTGGTTAGAGAGACATGAGCTCTTATCACTAAACAATTTTGATAGCCACTGTACCAACCTCCCGTTACTGAAACATCTGTTAATACCTAAATGATAAAAAACAGTATCACAAATGTATTAAAGTTATATGAAAAAGCCAATGAAGAGCAAGTGATAAATACACACATTTTTATAATACCTTTTTATATGCTACTGTTAAACCTTTTTTGGACTGCCTATTAATATTTTTTTCATCTCTCTTTTGACTAGCAACTTTTTTCCTAATTTATTCTCAATTGTCCAATTATTCTTTCTTAAAGTATTTGGGGTATTGCCAAACTAGAAAATTACTGCATCGTGAAATAAACTTTTTCTTTTTCTTAAAATTTGAAAGCTATCATATTCTAATACGGTAAGAGACACCAAACCTCTTTAAGTGAGAAATTTATTGGGGCAGCTGGGCGGTTCAGTTGGTCGAACCTCCCAATTCATGATTGCAGCTCAGGTCATGATCCTGGCGTTTGTAGGATCAAGCCCTGCGTTGGGCTTGGCGCTGAGCATGGAGCCTGCTTAAGATTCTCTTTCTCCCTCTGCCCCTCTCCCCCACATGCATGTGCTCTCTCAAATAAATAGATAAATAAATAGGAAATTTATTTCTCCTAATAGTATAGGAGTTAGTGGTCCAGGTTTGTAGAGCAACTCTGTTCTATAGAAGATCATTCAACATCTAATTGCTTGATAGTCTTCTAGTATATTGGCCTAACCTCTGTAGAATCAAAGCTGGCTCAGTTTCACATCTGCCTTCCAGCCTGTGGGAAGTGGGAAAGTATTAGTCCTTCTCTAAGGTGGTTGTCTGCTAAATTAAAGATGACCTGGAGCGCCTGGGTGGCGCAGTCGGTTAAGCGTCCGACTTCAGCCAGGTCACGATCTCGCGGTCTGTGAGTTCGAGCCCCGCGTCAGGCTCTGGGCTGATGGCTCGGAGCCTGGAGCCTGTTTCCGATTCTGTGTCTCCCTCTCTCTCTGCCCCTCCCCCGTTCATGCTCTGTCTCTCTCTGTCCCAAAAATAAATAAAAAACGTTGAAAAAAAAATTAAAAAAAAAAAAAAAAAAGATGACCTGAAAGTTGTGTCTTTACTTCCACCTTACATACCACACTGGTTCACACTAAGTAACAAAACCTAAAGGCAGACTAGGAGTATATTCTGTTACTGCATGGGTAAATAACCAGCTACGACTTTATTTGTATGGACAAAAGGTAAAATAAATAATGGAAAACAACTAACAGTCTATCACAAAGCTGTATCCAAAAATTTGGGTGTAAATTTCAAAATAACTCTATGTAAATAGCTTTCTCAGATGCAACCAAGTCAGCAATACCCTTGTAACTTTAGATGAGGTGTAAACATGAATTAAAAATCCCTGAATGTCACTTTACCCCACAATCTTGCTTCTGAAACTGGAGATCATTTGTGTTTGAGCAGGGGAGGTACATGACGCCTTACATTAGTTGTAGCTTCTCTTCTTGAAGGAAGATTTGGAAGACTATGTATTTTTTAATGACAGTATAATTAAATACATTGTTACATTAGTTTCAGGTGTAAAATGTAATGGTTCAGCAGTTTTATACATTTCTCAGTGCTTATCAAGATAAGTGTACTCTGAGTCCCCTTTATCTGTTCCACCCATCCCCCAACTCATCTCCCCTTTGGCAACCACCAGTTTGTTCTCTGTATTTTAGAGTGTGTGTATGTTAGAGTGTGTGTATGTTGGGTTTTTTTTTTTTTTTTTTTTTTGTCTCTTTTTTTCTTGGTTCATTTGTTCAGTTTCATAAATTCCACATAAATTCATATGATATTTGTCTTTCTTTGCCTGACTTACTTCACTTAGCATTATTGCAAATGGTAAGATTTTATTCTTTTTTTTTTTATGGCTGAGTAGTAGTCCATTGTGTATATATGCCACATCTTTATCCATGTATCTATGGATAGACACTTGTGTTGCTTCCATGGTTGTATGTAATGCTGCAGTAAACATAGGGATGCATATATTTTTTGGAATTAGTGTTTTTCTTTTTTGGAGGTAAATATCCAGTAGTGGAATTACTGGATCATATGGTAATTCTATTTTTAATTTTTTGAGGAACTTTCTTACTGTTTTCCACAGTGGCTGCATTAATTTGCATTCCCACTATCAGTGCACAAGGGTTGCCTTTTCTCCATATCCTTGCCAATACTTGTTATTTCTTCTCTTTTTGATTTTGGTGATTCTGACAGGTGATATCTCATTGTGGTTTTAATTTACATTTCCCTGATGGTTAGTGATGTTGAACAACTTTCCAAGTGTCTGGTGGGCATCTGCATGTCTTCTTTGGAAAAATGTCTATTCAGGTCCTCTGCCTATTTTTTAATTGGATTGTTTGTTTGTTTGTTTGTTTGTTTTGGTTGAGTCATACAGATTCTTGAGATAGTTTGGATATTAACCCCTTATAGGATAGATCAGTTACAAGTATCATTTCCCATTCAGTAGATTGCCTGTTTGTTTTGTTGATGCTTTATTTTTTTTTTGCTGTGCAAAATGGAAAACTGTATATTTTTTTATGTTTAAAAAGATAGGAATATATTTTAGAGCCACAAACAAAATTGGCAGGAATTTTAAGAAAAACCTTACGACTGTTTTAAGGGATAGCTTCAAATCCCCAGAGAAATATTCTGGGGTACCTGTGGAAACATTTTGATAGGCAAAACTTTTGGTTTGTTAGGGTTTGTTTTATTTAGTTAGGTTAACAATTCCAAACTATGTAAAATTGTGGAAATGTATTGAGGAGGAATAGGATGAAGTCAAAGAAATTTGCATTCGTATATCAGCAGCATATAGGCATCTTTAGTCAAAGAAAGCCTAAGAAGCTATTTCTCTGTTCACCTTAGGTTTTATTTTTGCTGTACTTTATATTTAAGGCCAAAATATTTTTTCAGGTCTTTCTTCTCCTAGCAAGGAAATATTTTGTTAATGGGACTTGCTGACTTAGACTAGGGTTGTGGAACTTGTAAGTTGGTAGTTCATGGTTCTTCTTCATTTAAAGTACACTGAAATCAAGTTTATGTTAAAACTTAAGTTCCACATTTCCTTCTTCTCACAGGACAATGAAAAGAGAACTCCACTTCATGCTGCTGCCTATCTTGGAGATGCAGAAATCATTGAACTGCTTATTTTATCTGGTATGTAAAGCTCTATATAATAAGAGCACATGATGCATATTTTTGTCATAATTAATGTTTATCAAACCTAGTTGACTATTTCCTTATATTTGTTTCCTAAGCTGAAACTTGCTTGTTCATTCTACAGCTGACCTTCTGTCACGTGCTAGGTCCTACTGTAGTGCGTAGAGTACATCAGAGAGCAAAACAAAGATTACTGCCCTTCTGGAGTGTATACTCTAATAAGGAAAAACAGGCTATAAATACAAGTAAATAAATGTTATAGCATGTTTGAAGATGATAACTGCTATAGAAAAATAAAAAGGTAGGTGAGAATTATGGGGTGAGATGAGCAGTATATAAGCTCAGGCAGTACATCGACTATTCATAGTAGGCCTGATTCACCGTAGAGTGACTGGGAGACAATTGCAGTTCTTCAAGGGGAAGGTGATGTGGCTCAGACCAAGTGCTGTAGTGGAGATATTGAGAAGTGGTAGTAATTTGATGTATTTTGAAAGTGATGGCAGCCAGGTGTCTATCTGTAAGTAGCTTCTATCTAACTCTTTTTGAGGGCCGGTAAAATACATTTTAGGAACTTGTACTTTATTGTACAGATCAGACGGTCTGTCGTCAAACAGAGTTCAGATACATTTTTGTTGTAGCCAAGTTATTATAAGTTATATTTGTTGGAAAAGGATGCACGTGCTTGAATTGTGCTTGTGTTGTCAAATTGCGATATACACACAGTGCAATTGGAGAAATAGTATCATTCATTTAATTTTGGGGAGTAAGACCACTGAGAGAATTTTTGAATGAAGATCCCAATTCAATAGCCTAAATAGACTTTTGCCATTTTATAAGTTTATGAAAGTTTTAAAATCTGGGTTTTATAACAAATTGTATGCTTATATAGAATTAAATATAATTAAATATTGACCCAGCTAATATTCTTTTTTTATTGAAGTATAATTAACCTACAATGTTATATTAGTTTCAGGTGTACAACAAACACATTACTCAGTGCTTCCCAGATGATATTCTTATATTAGTTTCTTCATGAGTAACTTCATCACAGATGAACTTCCTTGAAGATGTCTGTTCCTCTGTGAATGCTAGCTCCCTAGTTTCTAGCTTAAATTTACTAGAGATAAGAACGGAGGAGGTACAAGAGAAAAATCATATTTCCTCTTAATTAAGGTTTCTACTATAATAATATGAATTGATGGATATAGATTTATATATGGAATTTTCTTTACAAACATTTTCCAAGAAACAGTTTCTTTTTTTTGTTAAGAAATAGGTATGCTACAAACAGTACAGTTCCTGCTAATTTAATGTCTAGGACTTTGGATAAGAACTATACTGCTAGGTTTCTAATTTTAACACAGAATTCTGTTTATTTACTTCACATTTTAATGCAAAGATGTTATGACTTAACATGGAGGGTTCTTTTTTCCCATTTTTAATTTTTTAACCTAGGAGAAACTTTTCAAATGCTCAAAGTTTGACTTAATCCCTGGCTTTTAAAGTGAATGCACCAAGGATTTTTAGCTACCTATAGAAGGTTGACTTCCTTGTCTCTGTATTATATAGTCAGATGAACCTTATGATATGATAATATCAGATATCAGCTTCAAAATAATAAACATTTGAGAGGATGCTTAATTTCTTTTGAATAATATGAATAGAAATAATGTATAAAATTAACCACCATACATTTATTAAAAACTATTTCAGCTTGTCTTTGAAAAATACTTTTAATACTATGTTTTATCAGTTTCATGGGTAATAGTTCATATAGTTGTATTTATAGTTCTCAGGATAAAAAATTACATTTTTACCTTAACCTCTCACTGTATTATTTCCTGGCTCCAAATTTCCTTTGCCTTCAGTTTCTACTACTCTCCCTTTTGCACATTCTGCTCTAATGCCACTGGCCTTCCATTCTGGGTCTTTGAACTGCTCCTTCTTTAACCTCAAACTGTCTTTTCTCAAATAGCCACGTGATCTTACCTTTTTTTATGTCCTTGCTCAGATGTTACCCCCTCGGGGAAGTGACGCCTGATCACTGCCACCACCGCCACCATCCTTTCCCTCTCCTTTGTGTTATCTTTTTTCCTAGTACTTATTATCTGATATTCTTTTAAAATTTTGCTACTTGTTTCCAATCATTCTCTCCTTACTAGAATGCAAACTCCAGGGCAAGGATGGATTTAGTCAGCTTTGTTTTCTAACATATTTATTCCCAATACCTACAATAGTTTTGGATACTTGTTGAGTGAATGTGTGGTTATAGCAATATAAGTTTAGGCTCTTCACATTTTGGTCTCAGTTTCTAAGGTCTTTCGTGGAAGTGAGAATGGGAGAGGTGGGAATGAGGTAGGAATGTGGGGGTGCAGGGTAAGTGGAAAAGGAAAGAAGAGGGGCGCCTGGGTGGCTCAGTCGGTTAAGCGTCCGACTTCGGCTCAGGTCACGATCTCGCGGTCCGTGAGTTCAAGCCCCGCATCGGGCTCTGTGCCGACAGCTCAGAGCCTGGAGCCTGTTTCAGATTCTGTGTCTCCCTCTCTCCCTGCCCCTCCCCTGTTCATGCTCTGTCTCTCTCTGTCTCAAAAATAAATAAACGTTAAAAAAAATTTTTTTTAAAAATAAATAAATACCAAAATTTAAAAAAAAAAAAAGAAAAGAAAAGGAAAGAAGACAAATGATTTGTTTCTTATGGATGCAACTCAAGCTCTTCCTTAGACTTTGTTTCTCTTCAGACAACCACGTAGGCTCTAAGAAAAATAAATAAAAACTTACTTGGATCTGGAATAAAATGAGTTGCAATGAAATCCAAGGCTAAGTTTCTACTAAACCAGAACCTCCATTTTCTACTTACAAATGAAAAAAAAGTAAATGAACCAGGCTCTGTGTTGCCAGGAGAAGCATAGTAGATAGTAGATAGAAGATAGTATAAAGAGCATAGATTCTGTGGCCAGATAGATTTAGGTGCAAATCTTAGTCCTACCTCTTAGCACCTTTGTGAACTTTGGGAGGTTGTTTAATCTCTCAGCTTTAACTTCCTCTTCTGAAGGAATTTATAAATTTATATTTATTTTCAGATTTAATATTTTTATATATATTTTAAAATTTACATTTTAAATATAAATCATTTATATTTCTAATATAAATTTTATAGGTTTGAAGCAAATGAGATGATGTTATTAAGATATCTAGAAAAAGTTCCTGGTACATCATAGATAATTATAATTTGGGCTATTATTTTTTTAAGTTTATTTATTTATTTTGAGAGTGAAAGAGAGAGTGTGGGAGGGAAAGAGAGAAAAATCCCAAGCAGGCTCTGTACTGTCAGTGCAGAAGCCTCATGCGGGCTCGAAGTCACAAACTGTGAGATCATGACTTGAGTGAGCTGAGACCATGTTGGACACTTAACTGACTGAGCCACACAGGAGTCCCTGGGTTATTATTTTTTAAGCACTCCTTTCTTTCCTCAACTTTATTTTGGTCCTGCCAAATAAATAAATAAATTCCTGATATCAGGAATTACCTTTTTTTGTGACTTTTAGATACAATCTCCTAAAAATTCTCCTCTCCCCATTGTGTAATCCACTCACATTCTGAAATGATTAACTGGAGGAGTGACTTGTCTATTGGGGAAATACAGATAAGAGTTTATTTCCACAACCAAGAAAGACAAAGGTTGAAACAAAATAGACTGTACACAGTATTCTTACTCAATTCTAGAATCAAAAAAAGGTGGGGGGGGCGGATTTTAAAACTATACAGAAGGGGTGTGCCATGTTACTGAACAACCAATGGGTGAAAAAAAGAAATAAAAGAGCAAAAAATATCTTGAGACAATTGAAAATGAAAATATACCAAAACTTACGAGGTGTAGCAAAAGCAATTCTAAGAGGAAAGTTCATAGCAGTAATTGCCTGCATTAAGAAAAGCGAAAGAACTCAAACAGCTTGGCTTTTCATCTCAAAGAACAAGAGAAAGAAGAAAGTAAGCCCAAAGTTACCAGAAGGAAGGAAATAACAAAGATCAAAGTAGAAATAAATGAAAATCTAAAAACAATAGAAAAATTAATGAAATTAAGAACTTTTTTTTCCCCCAAAAGATAGGCAAACTGTTAATGAGACTTATTGAGAAGAAAGGAGAGTTACTCAAGTTAAATAAGATCAGAAGGAGGAATCATGCCAACGGATCCCACAGAAACAAAAGGATCAGGAGCACCTGGGTGACTCAGTCGGTTAAACATCCGTCTTCGGCTCAGGTCATGATCTTGGGGTTCATGAGTTTGAGCCCCGCATTAGGCTATGTGCTGACAGCTGGGAGCCTGGAGCCTGCTTACAATTCTGTGTCTCCTTCTCTGTCTGCCCCTCCCCTGCTCACACTCTGTCTCTCAAAAATAAACATTAAAAAATATGTATATATGAAGGATCGTAAGCGACAATGAATAGTTATATACCAACAAATTGGACAACCAAGAAAAAATGGATAAATTTGTACAAACATACAACCTACCAAGATTGCATCATGAAGAAATAGGAAATCTGAACAGACCAATTACTAGTAAGGAGATCGAGTCTGTAGTCAAGAACCTCCTAACAAAGAAAAGTCAAGACAGATGGCTTCACTGGTAGATTCTACCAAATTTTAAGGAAGAAGAAGGAACACTTCCAGACTTCTTTTTTTATGAGGCAAGCATTGTCCTGATAACAAAACCAGACAAGGATACTACGAGAAATGAAAATTATAGTCCAGTATTCCTGATGAACACAGATGCAGAAATCCTCAACACAATATCAGTAAACCAAATTCAATAGTACATTAAAAGGATCATACACCATTTTCAAGTGGGGTTTACTGCAGGAATGTAAGAATGGTTCAACATCTGCAAATCATTGAGAAGCACCACATTAACAAAATGAAGGATAAAAATTACATGATCATCTCAGTGCAGTAAAAACATTTGACAGAATTCATCATCCATTCATGATAAAAACACTCAACATAGTGTTCAATCTAATGAAGGTCATATATGACAAACCCACAGCTACCATCATACTCAACAGTGAAAAGCTGAACATTTTTCCTCTAAAATCAGGAACAAGATGAAGGTACCCACTCTCTTCACTTTGATTCAACATAATCCTGGAAATCCCAGGCAGAGCAAATAGGCAAGAAAAAGAAATTAAAGACATCCAAATTAAAAAGAAATAAGTGAAACTATCTCTATTTGTAGATGACATGACATTATATATAGAAAACTGTACAGTTCACCAAAAAACTGTTAGAACTAATAAATTCAGTAAAGTTTCCGGATACAAAATTAGTATACATAAATCATTGTGTTTCTTTCTATAGATTGATAATGTACTATCAGAAAGAGAAATAAAGAAAACAGTCCCATCAAAAAGATATAAAGTGCATCAAAATGAGTAAGATAGGTAGGAACAAATTTAATCAAGGAGGTAAAAGATTTGTATACTGAAAACAAATAAGTCATTGATGAAAGAAATTGAAGAAGATAAAAATAAATGGAAAGATATTCCATGCTCATGAATTACAAGAATTAATATTGTTAAATCTGTATACTACCCAAAGCAATCTACAGCTTTAATGCATGCAGTCTTTATCAAAATTCCAATGGCATTGTAACAGGAGTAGGAAAAACAGTACTGAAATTTGTATGGAACCACAAAGACCCCAAATAACCCAAACAATCTTGGAAAAGAAAAACAAAGCTAAGGGCATCACATTTTCTGATTTCAAACTATATACAAAGCTGTAGTAACCAAACTAGTATGGTATTGGCATAAAAATAGACACACAGATCAGTGGAGCAAAAAGAAAGCCCAGAACTCAATCCATGTGTATATGATAATTTATGACAAAGCCAAAACTATGCAATGGGTTAAGGGCAGTTTTTTCAATAAATGGTGTTGGGAACACTGAACAGTCACATGCAGAGAATGAAACCTTACCACTGTCTCCTACCATATACAAAAATCAACTAAGAATGGATTAAAGACTTGAAACCATAAAATTCCTAGAAGAAATTGTAGGGGGTAAGCTCTTTGACCTCAGTCTTGGCAGTGATTTTTTTGGATTTGACACCAAAAGCAGAAATAACAAGCAGGGACTACATTGAACTAAAAGGTTTCATTCAGTACAGCAAAGGAAACCAACAAAATGAAAAGGCAATGTACAGAATGGGAGAAAATATTTAAAATTATGTATCTCATAAGGGATTGATATCCAAAATATAGAAAATTCACACAAATCAATAGCAGAACAATCTGATTAAATCTTGGGCAAAGGAACTGGAAAGACATTTTTCCAAAAGAGACCTACATATGGCTGACAGATACATGAAAAGATGCTCATCATCACTATTCATCAGGGAAATGCAAAGCAAAACCACAATGACATATCGTCTCACACTCATTTGAATGGTTTTTATGAAAAAGATGAGGTGAAAAGTTTTGGCAAGAATGTAAAGAAAAGGAAAACCTTGTGTACTGTTGGTAGGAGTGTAAATTGGTAGGGCTACCGTGGAAAACAGTATGAAGATTCCTCAAAACATTAAGAATGGAACTACCTACCATAGGATCCAACAATTCCACTTCTGAGTGTATACCCAAAGGAAATGAAATCACTATCTAGAAGAGATATCTGCACTCGCGTGTTAATGGCAGCATTATTCTCAATAAGCAAGACATGGAAACAGCCTACATGTCTGTCAATGGATGGATAAAGAAATCGTGTGTATGTGTACACTGGAATATTGTTCAGCCATAAAAAAGATAACTGGTCAATGATCCAACAAGATGGATGGACCTTGAGAACATTATGCTAAATGAAATAAGTTAGAGAAAGATAAGTAATGCATATTCTCACTTATATGTGGAATCTGAAAAAAACTGAACTCATTGAAACAGAAGAAATTGCTGGTTGCCAGCGTTGGGGGGAAATGAGTATAGGCAGTCAAAAGGTAGGAACTACTAGTTATAAGTAAGTCCTGGGGATGTAATGTATAGCATGTTGACTGTAGTAAACAATAATGTATATTTGAAAGTTATAGGAGAGTAGATCGTCAAAGTTGTCACAAAATTTTTTTTTAACTATTTGAGGTGATGGATGTTAACTTACTGTAATTTTTTCACAATATACGTTTCAAATCATGTATATTTTAAACTAATACATTTTATATAAGTCAATTATATCTTTTTTTAATATCAAATTTGTTGTCAATAAGTCAGTTATATCGCAATAAAACTGTGAGGAAAAGTATAAATATCACTCAATACAGTAGTCTCCAAATAGTATACTTTAAATCTGCAAAAGTAGACTTTAAGTTTGTGTAGTGGTACTTTAAGAGTTCTACTTAAATTTGGTGTGAAAGCTGTGGTTGTTGAGGCCCAGGTTAGACTCTGATTTCCATACCCTTGATTTCAAATTCTGTGTCCATCAAACAACTTTATAATCATATTGAATGAACTTTTAATAAGTTTACTTAGGAATTAGAATTGAAACTAGGTGTTTGACCTGATCGAGTCTCTAAACAAAGAAGAGAATGGAATACATGGAGAGGAGAAAGTAGGCAACAAAAGTAGGCTAATCTGCCCATGTTAGCAGTGAAAACTGTTAACATAGAAAGTTCAGGGCAGATTGCTCCTGCCTTTCATGTTAATAATTAGTGACATTTTGGGGTGCCTGGGTGGCTCAGTCAGTTAAGTGTCTGACTTTGGTTCCGGTCATGATCTCGGGTCTGAATTCAAGCCCCACATCGGGCTATGTGCTGACAGCTCAGAGCCTGGAGTCTGGTTTGGATTCTGTGTCTCCCTCTCTCTCTCCCCCTCCCCCACTCATGTGTGCGTGCGCGCGCTCTCTCTCTCTCTCAAATAAACATTAAAAAATGGAAAATAATAGTAATTAGTGACATTTTATAGTCATAATGGTGGGGGGATGGGCATTAAAGAGGTACTTTTTGGGATGAGCACTGGGTATCATATGTAAGAGATGAATCACTGGGTTCTACCTGAAACCAGGACTACAGTGTATGTTAACTAAATTGAATTTAAATTAAAAAAATAATAATCTTAAGAAAATTAATGTGAAACAGTCCCCATTTAGCTCTTGCATTATACCAAAGTCATGATATGCTTCAGTAAAAACACAATAAAGTAAATGCATTAATTTTATATTATAAAAACTACTTTGGTGTTGATAACAAGGTTATTTGTTGCTACATATTTCTCTGAAATGAAAAATGAAGAAGATAAAAAGGTTGACATCAGCCTATAGTCCTGTCCTTCCATGTTCGTGTTTGGATTTTGATTGTCTTCTGACTTCCTATGGTGGGAAGTAGGAAACCGTGTTCTCTAATTTGTTTCACTCTTGTGTTTTCATTGTCAAGAATTATGACTTTACGTTCTATTTTGTAATCAGAATTCCCACTGTTTTCACACACACCCCCAGTCTTTATCCATTGCTTCTCTAGCCCCAGGTTTTTTTATTTTTGTGTATCTCTTGGTTGTATAGACAGCATCAAGTTGTTGGGGGCTGGGTGTTTTTTTGTTGTTGTTGTTATTTCTTTTTTTTTTTAATTTTCAGTAAGAGCTCATTCTTATTTATTTGGGACTGTTGCCTTTTTTATTTAACTGAAAGGTAGATTGGCTACTTATAAAATTCTTGATTCATGCTTTCTACTCTCAACTTTATAGATGTTACTTCAGTATCTTCTAGCATTAAATGCAAGTCTTGGATCAGGCTCTTCTCTACTGGCCATTTCCATCTCCCCACTCTCCCCCCCTCCCCCACCCCCCCTGCCCCCAATACCACCTCCACCATTATGGTCACTTCTCTTTTGCCTGGATGCCTGTAGGATTCAATTCTTTATCCCTAAAATCCAGTACTAACTTACGTAGGCTAAATCTGTTGATTATTTTTGCTGGGAAATGTCAGTATGCACTTCTAGCTCTGAAATTTAGATTTTTTTTTAAAGTTTATTTTTACTTATTTTGATAGAGTGATAAGAGAGTGAGCAGGGGGGTGGGGGCAGAGAGGGAAACAGAATCCCAAGCAGGCTCTGCAGTGTCAGTGCAGAGCCCAATGCAGGGCTGAAACTCACGAACCGTGAGATCATGACCTGAGCCAAAATCAAGACTAACCGACGGAGCCACTCAGATGCCCCTAAAACTTAGATTTTTATTTCATGTTTATTGTCCACTGAATCTTTGAATATTTTATTTCTGTGTTTTTCTGTCAGTAAATTTTTTCTACTGTATATTTTTCTATGAGCTTTTTTCTCTGATTGTAATTTTATCTTTTCCTTTTAGTTTTAGGTTATTGTCCTTCATTCATGCATCAAATATTTAATGAGCGTGTCTGTGTATCAAGCACTATTCTAGGTGCTGTGGGTAGAGCAGTAAATAAAATAGATGGAAGTCCCAGCCTTCATGGAGTTTGTTTTGATGGAGGAGTCAGAAGTTAATACCTGTAGCTTGTCTTGTAAGTGATAATTGCTATGAGAAGATTAAAGCAATAGTATATTGGGTGGGGATCAGTTCCTGTTTTATATTAGGTTCTTAGGAAAAGATTCAGTGTTATATGACATTTGAGCAGATAAATGAAGGAGATGAGGAAGCAAACCTTGTACACCATGCAGATATTTAGAGGAAATGGAGAGAACAAGACCAGACACCCTGAGGTGGTGGCATGTTTGGAGGCAAGTGCAAAAAACAGGAAAAGAAGTGGAGGAGGTAGCAAGGTTCCAGATCATGTGTGGCCTTATAGGCTTTGGCAAAGACTTGGTTTGGCCCTTAAAGTGACGTGGAAAGCCAAAGGAGAGTTTTTGAGGGAAGTGACCTGGTCTGATGTAGGTTTTTTGACTGTGGTTCAGATTCCTGGCTGTGTTTTAAATCATGTTTATTTTACCTTCTGTAATTTCTAGGCTTTTATCTATGATTGTCTTATTTTCCTTCTTTCTTTCTTATCTCTGCCAGCTCTCATCCCTTTGCATTGTTTTTCCTCTGTCTTGGAACTCTTTAAGGTCTCTCTTCAGGGCTTACTTTCTCTGAGGTTGTGTATAGAGTAGTTTATAGATTCATCCTCTGCTTTCCTGGGATAATTTCTTTCAGATATACCTATTGACTGTTTGCTCAGTTTATTCTGCTCCCATATATATTTTCCCTAGTGTCCCATGCTGCATCTTTACGTATCTTTGAAGAATATTCTTCTCTCTGGAACAGCTATTTGCTAACAAATAGAGTAGGCAGGGGCAAAAAGTGAGCATCAGTTAGGTTTGTCTGTTCCAGTAGCTCTCACGCTAAATGGGTTTTCTCAGTCTAGCAGAGGAGCTTCCTTCAGTTCTTTGCGTACTTCATGTCATTACCATCTTAGATCACAGGTCCTTAGGTAGTCATCTGCTGGTGTTTGGCTCTTACCCTCCATCTTCATTTGGGTCAAAAGTAGTAAAGATGCCTGGTTGGTCCCTCTTTTAGAACTGCCCCACTTTGTTCTTCTGTATTGTGAAGTTAGAGTTCTGTGAATTACCCACATACTGCTGTAGATCATCTAAAAGATTGTTAGAAAGAGGTTCTGGGACACAGCAGGGAAAAAAGGACAGATGCACATACACACAAACACATTCTTTTAGAAGACTCCGTGGCCTTCCCCAAATCCAAAGAAGCTTCATTTGGTATCCTCCCTCATTTTGGTATAGATTTCACTGTATTTGGTGGAAATTTTCATAGTTTGGTTTGCAGGTGCAACTGTTTTCTCGTTGTATTAAGGATGTTATTTCCTCATATTCTCTTTTATATTTTGGTTAGGTTTTTTGTTAAGAGCAAAACTACAGACTCTCTTTAACCTGCAGTCCAGAACTAAATTCATTGGAAATCATACATTTATACATGATGCACCTCCAAGATTTTTGGATCAGGGGTATCATTCTTGACGTGTTATGTGTAATCAAACAAGTAAATCCTTCTGTAGAATCTATAGTAACACTGGAGTCTAGTGGAATTAACTTCACAGTTATTATTTTTTGAGGTAAAATAGTAAGAGGAAACTTTGGGCTCTTACTACCTTTCAAGTACTATTCTAAATTTACTTTTTCACTCTTAACTCTGTGAAGGTATTATTATTATAGAGAGGGAAACTAAGGTATTTAGATATAATAACTGGCCAAAAGTTACTCTGCTGTAGTCTTGCTCCCCTCTTCACTCTGCCCCCTCCACTCTGCCCACTGACTTAGCAAAATTTGTGTAGATAATTACTTTTAGTGAAGAACTTCTGTTTTAAGGACTAAATGTTCTTGGCTACAAACTATATATATTTTTATGACAGCTATTCATTTAATGCTTGTATTTAAAATGATAGGTTTGGCAGTACCTCAGACTGTTTCTAGTGTGTGATTAACTGGTAAATGACTGTGTTGTGTAAGTCAAAAATTCATTTGGTTAGTCTGTTATAAAAATATAGTCCTTAATAAGGAAATACGAATATTACATTTTTGGTATTAGGAATTAGACATAAAGTATGTGGCCCTTGAAAACCTTCATTGCTGGTATATTAGTTTGCTAGGGCTGCTATAAAAAAGTACCACAAGTTGAGTGACTTAAACAGCAGAAATTTATTTTTTCATAATTCTAGAGGTTAAAAGTCTGAGATCAAGGTTTTGGTGGCATCACTTATTATGCGGCTGTGAGGGAAGGATCTGTTCTAGGCCTCTCTCCATAGCTTGTAGATGACCATTTCTTTTTGTGTCTTCTGTCTGTACATATCTGAGTCCACATTTCTTCTGCTTGAAAGGATACCAGTCATATTAGATTAGGGCCCACCTTAATAACCTCATTTTAACTTATCTCTGTAGAGACCCTGTTTTCAAATAAGTTTTCATTCTGAGATGCTGGGTTTAGGACTTCAACATATGAATTTGGGAAGGGTGGAGGGGACACAGTTTAACCACGGTATCTGGTGTCCATAATACCATCATAAATGATACAGTTCAGCAGCTTTTGGATTTTTTGTTTGTTTGTTTGTTTGTTTGTTTTTTAGCATTGCAGGTGGAAAAGTGGAAATGTAATTGTTTTTTGCTTATTCCACTCCCAACCTGAAAACAGAATCTGAAGCTTTTACCACTGCTTATGGTAGGCAGCCAAAGGAAAGCATTATTTCCAGTTTGAAAAGAGTAATGAAAGTGTTTGGCTCCTGGCCCAGCTCACTGGATTTGGACAGTCTCCTCTGAAGCTTAGGAGTAGCAAAGAGAATTATTCTCTGTAAGGAAAAGCTTGAGAATATTATTAGTGGGAGTACTTATAATGATTATAAACACCTTGACGATAGAAATAACTTTAATAATATCTACTATCAAGTACTTAGCCTAGCTCAGAGGTCAATAGACTTTTTATGTAAAGGGCCAGACAGACACCTGGCAACTACTTTTAATTCTACTCCTCTGATGTGAAAGCCACATAGTTAACATTGTAATAGGTGTAGCTGTATTGCAGTAGAACTTTATTTACCCAGTAGGTGGTTGGCAATCTGTGGGCTGTAATTTGAAGACACCCTGGTATAGATTATGAAGATGCTACCTCATCTACCTAATGTTAAGGTAGGGCAAGGTATTTTAATAAGTATGAAATAATTCATTCTGGGTACCTGTTTCAAAATAGAATAGGATGTTGTAACTAGAAATGGATCATACAGATCACTTAGCAAAACCCTTGTTTTACTAATAACTGAGTTTTCAAAGCTCAGAGAATTGGCACATTTTGTTGACTGATGAGGGGAAAAAACAGATGAGTTGAGACCTAGAGTCAAGTGGGATGCTCCTGATCTGAGTTCCTGACGTGTGGAACCCACTTTGTGGAAACAGGAGCTCCCTCTGTTGTTTCAACCTGGGGCCCATCCTCCCTCGCCCTCTACCCCACCCTCCATGTACACAGCAAGGCATAGGAGACAGGGATTATGATTAACAACATGAAGGTCTGGGTTGTGGGGAACAGCCCCAGGTCACACAGCCTGCTGGTTACAGAGCCATTATTAGATCACAGTTCCTGCTCCCCGGCTCCTTCCACTAACCCCTGACTGTCTCTTCATGAGTGCAGACCTCTCTTCAGCTACACTGTTGTCTAGAGCCCAGAATAGACTGATGTAAGTAAATCAGATTTTTAAAAAAATTATTTTCCTGTTTATCTTCAAATGAACTAGGCATTTGCTTAATCTTGGAAATCTCACCTTAATTTTTTTTCTTTTATAAACTGTCAGAGTACATTTTTATATATATGCATTATTAAATGAAAAGACTGTGTGAAATGAAAAGAGAAGCTGGTTATCTGAATTTTTCTATATAATCATTAACTCTGGTATCAAATGGATACAACCTGTTTTGGTTACCTTGCAGTTTTTTGTTTGCTTGTTTTCTTTTTTGCTTTTAATATTGCAGAAATCTAATCACATTTCTACTCTGGGAAGATGGATCCAAATTCAGATATTTGACATGGCATATGTGCTGGCCGCTTATTTATTATCTTAAGGGAAGGCTCATAGATTTCCCTTATACGTGGATTTGTGGCGGCGGGGGGAGTCTCGTAAAGAAAGTATTTGGTATACTATTGGACATAACTGTCTTGGATTTAATGAAATGTGCTTCTTGCACTGAGAGATTTTCTGTAAATGTTGGTTTGCAGTAGTCAGTCAGTAATACCATTCTTAAATTCCTATCTTAATTTTCTTCAATTTCTCAGCAGTTCTTCCTCTTACCCGAGGGCCTCCCAGTAACCTAACTTCAACACTAGGGATGGAGCTGCTGTTATATATTCTCTTCTGTTTTGATGATTAGGAAATAGTAAAGGAATTAATTCTTTCTTGGTGATTTAGAAACCACAAATATTGTACTCTGCCATGTATAGAGTATGTGGTGTAGTCACTAGAGCTGTTATATTTTGATTTTCTCTCTTTGAAGGCTGTTTTATGTTTTAAGTTGATATGATCTTTTTTCCTCTGTCTCCATCTTCATTGTTAGCCATTGTGACTGGTTTTCAGCTATTAGACTAGTAAACTTTACTCTAGAAATATATTTTCCATTAGTGGAATGACTTTGTAGTTTGTGTTTATGAATATATAGTTAATTTTGGAGCCCTCTGTGTAGAACAGAAGTCTGGTTACCTTCACAATTCTCATAAGATGATTTTTGGGAGCCTGGCCATCTGAAGTGTGCCGCCATGCTTGTTGCTCTTACTCCATTTTCATTTTATACCCACTGCTGCTCTTATAATGTGCATTGCTATGCCGTATTTGCCTGTTAATATGTAAAGCGCATACTAATTAATGGATGTGGGCAGGCGAGATATTTGTTCTGTTGGTGTCCTTAGAAGTAGTTCAACCATTTCTCATCTACTTGACTTTTAATTTCCAGGGAATTAAAACATTTGATTAATGCTATTAGAAGAAACACATGGTTTAAACAAAAGATGAGTGTCTTCTGAAAAAGATATGATCAGATGTCTAAAATCCTATGGTGCTCCTCTTCCTTCAGATAACTATCTTTAGAATCTACAAAGAACAAGCCAGATTTTTTAATCAAGTTGCCTGTTACATTAATAGCAAGTAGTAGTATTTTGTATCCTCAGTAAACTATCAGTGGATTGTTACAGTCACTCATGTTTTTTGATAAATTAACTTTGAATTTGTTATTATGGGGCACCTGGGTGGCTCAGTCGATTAAGTGTCCGAATTTGCCTCTCAGGTCATGATCTCACAGTTCATGAGTTTGAGCCCCACATCAGGATCTGTGCTGACAGCTCAGAGCCTGGAGCCTGCTTCCAATTCTGTGTCTCCCTCTCTATGCTTCTCCCCCGCTCACGTTCTCTCTCTCAAAAATAAACATTTAAAAAATAATAAAAACAATAAAATTTGTTATTAAAAGTGAAGAGATGGGGCACCTGAGTGGCTCAATCAGTTAAGAGTCAGACTGGCTCAGGTCATGATCTCACAGTTTGTAGGTTCACACTCCACATCAGGCTCTGTGCTGGCAACTCAGAGCCTGCTTCAGATTCTGTGTCTCCCTCTCTCTCTCTCTGCCTCTCCCCTACTCTCTCTCCCTCTTTCTCTCTCTCAAAGAGAAACATTAAATAAACATTAAAAAAAACATTAAAAAAAAATAAGTGAAGAGAAAGAAAGACTACTTAATTATCATAACTTAAAGTGGAAAAATGGTACCAGCAGAGTCTTTTACTTTGGGCTGACAAATGGCCATGAAAATTGGATTTTCGTCCTTCAACTATGTATGTGATAACTGTTCCAAAGAAAGACAAAACTATCTTTACTTTCTTCCTAGTTACTTTCCAATTTGAAGCACTTGAAGCCAAATTCTTGGAATTTTTTATGGCCATTCCTTTTATTCCTTCTTCAGTACATTTTTTTTTTTTTTTTAGTAAGTCGTATTTCAATTTTATTTTAAAATTTTTAAATATATATTTAAAGGTATGTGGTACAGTGAAGTTGCCTTTCTACCCCAGTCCTCTATCACACAGTTCTCATTGTACCCCACCACCTACACAAATGTATAGGCAACCACTGTTATTAATGTCTTAGTGTTCCTCCAGAGTTTCCTTCTGCATATAAAGCAAATATGAATATAGATATTTATCTTTTCCGTAGATACTTATCTCTTCCATTTTCTACATAAAATTAAAGAATATTATTCGAACAGTTCTCACTGCTTTTTTCACTTTTTATTTCTCAGATCTTTATCAGCACATAAAGATTCTTCTCATTTTTCATGACAGCCACATTCTATTTCCTTGTTAATTAATATCTGCAACCAGACTTTTGACCCTTCCATTTGCTGAAGATCCATAATCAGGCCTCATTCTTTTCTGCCTTTGTCCAGAGTAATTGTCTTTTCTGAGTGTGTCACTACCTTTGAGGCTTTAAGGCCAATTCTTGCCTTTCAACTATACACATAAATAAAAAATTGTAGAGAGAGGTACAAGGATAATGGAGAACAATTGAAATTCCAACCAGATAAATGGGAGAATGAAGAAGCCTAGCTTCTATATTGCCCCTTTATTGTCTCTAAGGACTCTAACCTCCTAACCAGTAAACATTTAAAATGTTTGCACTATCTACATGATGATTTTTGATGATGATCTTACACAAAATAAATGCTGACTTTATTGTACTCAGGCAGTCTGTGTTTTAACCATTTTGGTCTCCCAAGAGCCTAGCAGATGGTTGTTCAGATGTTTATTACATGAATATTATACTACTCTCTGTAGCTGTTTTTCATTTTGCTGAGCCCCTGTCTTTCACCCAAAGCCTAACTGAACAATCATGAAAAGCTCTCATGTTGGTTCTTGATTCTTTCAGTGTCCTCACTGTCACTGCTCAGAGTTTAGCTACTCTCAGAATTTCAACTTCTTACATTTGTGGATGGTTTTATACACTTACATTTCATTTCATTTTTCTCTCACATTCAAGACTTTTAAATCTATTCTAATAAACATGTATTGTGTGTTTATCATGTTAATCTTTGTAACAAGGTATTAGGAGATCTGCTTTATAGATGAAGAAACAGGTTGAGAGGGATCACACAGCTAGTTAGGAACCCATAGCTAGTAGTTATTAGAGCTGTAACTTCGAGTCACTGCACTTGATTATTCCCTGGAACCTCACACTCAAAACATACAGTGTAAACATTAGACATCTGAATTTAGCCTTGGTTCTACTATACTTTGATGTTAAGCTATCCACTGTACCTGTGTTTCATCATCTAGAAAATAAGGAGTTTGGACTAGATATCTAAAGGCCTTTCTTACTAGCTAGTAATGATCTTGGATATAAATATAGGATTGTTTATAGTGTAGGACCTATTGCCAGTCCTTCTACACTTTTAAGAGCTGGGGCTGTGTGTTTTTACTTAGATATACACTGATGCTACAGTTTGGTTGCTGCTTCTGTTTGGGATTTAGGTACAAAATCAGTGGATTTTATATAGCCAATAGATTTTTCCCTCCTTTTTTTTTTTTTTTTTTTTGGTCTCACTAAATGTATTTATATTCTATTAAGGATAATTTTTATCCATTGCCAGTGACTTTTTATAATTTTTTTAACATTGATTTATATTTGAGAGAGAGAAAGAGAGACAGTGTGTGAGTAGGGGAGGGGCAGAGAGGAGACAGAATCTGAAGCAGGCTCCAGGCTCTGAGCTGTCAGCACAGAACCCGACACAGGGCTCGATCGAACTCACAAACTGTGAGATCATGACCTGAGACCAAGTCTGATGCTTAACCGACTGAGCCACCCAGGTGCCCCAGCAATGATTTTTAAGTAACTGTACGTAGTTGATATTTTTGTAATTACTTAAACCTTTAGGTGTAACCCAGAAAGACATGTGGGTTCATTCATTTCTTTCTCAGTTTTTTTTCCTTAAGTTGGTAGCCATTGTATCCATTTTACACAGGAATACCCAATGCAGTTTTTATCCTCATTGAAGAACTATTTTGATATTATATTGCTTTATACCATGATAGATTCCTAGTAAAGAAATGTAATGAAGACTTTGTAATGGTCTGCATTTTAGATAGGAGTATTCTTATTAAGTATTTGACTTTTTTAAGACACGATTTAAAATGGGATCTTATTTTTACTTTAATATGCTCTGTATAAAGGTGCTTTTCTAGTCTATATATAAAAGGATGTTTCTTTTATTTTTAATAAAAAGAGCTAATACCTTATTGGAGAATTTTGTTTTGTGATTTAATGGTAATTTATTAGCAGAAAGTATAAAAAAATGAAGTACTACTTTTTCAGTTGTTACTTACCCAATTTGGACTATATATAACTAATATTTCAGGAAATTTATTTAAAATATTTTATGTAAAATATTTCAATTTATTTTTTTCTTCTTGTTGCAGGAGCTAGAGTTAATGCCAAAGACAGCAAATGGTTGACACCTTTACACAGAGCAGTTGCATCTTGTAGTGAGGTATGAAATTTCTCTTAGTAAATACATCATATATAAAAACATTATAGTAGGCCTGCCTGTGAGCCCATATTAAAATTCTGTGTTTTCACAAGTAGGAAAAAGCAACTGAAAATACCTAGATTGGTTATTTGACTTTAGAATTTGTACAAACCAAGTTAAGTGTTCCCCATTTCTCTTTTGTGACTAAGGTCTCTTGAAGAGTCTGAAATAGCAAAGAATAGAAAACCCTCCTTGTATATGTCCTACAAGAGAAATTATTTGTTATCTTATAAAATCCTCCTCAATCGTATCTCTACTGGACAGGCTGCAGAGGTTCTGCTGAGTGTAATCAAGAAATAATCTCAGCAGTATATAACGATTCATTGAAGTATTGTTTGGTTAAACACTGAAATTAGCTTCAAAAACATTGCTCGATCTCACATTTTACCAGTTCTAAATATATAACCTAACAATTTTAGGTGTCTTATGGGGAAGAACAGCTTCTTCTTATTTGTAACCCTATACTATTTACTCTTCAAGATAACTGACATTTTTGGAGAACATTCATTTTTATGTTTTTCATACTTCTAGTCCTCATGACATCCTTGTAGGATAGATATTTTGAGGGAATTGTAGTTCATCATTTGCCAGAAACCACTCAACTTTTGAGTAGCAGAAATGGGATGAAAACCTAGACCCTCTTTTTTCTGTCATTTTACTCTTTCTAAAATGTATTCGGTGCATTTTAAAAATGCATTGTGTCCAAAGAACTCTTATCTCTTCACTTTTCTTTGTATTTCTCATTATGAACTACATCTTGAACCCAGAACACGAATTAAACAAGTGAAGAGAAGTAGAGGGTGAGCGGCTGGGAGGGATTTCAAACCCTGCAACGTGACTGCGGCAGTCTGTTAGCTGTAGCCTCCTAGTTGGGAGGAACGGGAGGGAGAGAACCGTGGGTGGTGCACTGGAGCACATCTTACCACATCTGGGTCTGTGATGTGCTGTAGCTGCTGGAATGTGCAACTTGGATCTGGAGAAACTGGCTACAGATATCACTTGCCACTTTCTAGCTCTGTGATCTTAGGCAGATCTGGGGATTATCATGAAAACTAAGACATTAACCAAAATATTTTGAATTCTGAAATTCCTTGGTAATGTTAAGTTTGTGGTTAGCCCTTTTATAAACAGTTTCTGTAAACAAGGCAGTTAAGGAAGATAAACATTACTGTCATTGGAACCTATTAATAAGTTAGTCATACCTATCCAGTTTTTAGTATGACCCTTGGGAATATGATTATTAAAATTAATGGAGTTTTGCCAAATTAAGTCATAAGGGACACTTTGCATATTTGTAGAGATTGTAAAACAGACCAGAAATTCTTAAGATAATTAAAACAGACCAGAAATTCTTAAGATAATTAATATTAGAGGAAGGTAGCAGGTTCCGCCCAAAGATTAACAGCTGATTTTTTAAAACTATGTACTTAGCCTGAACTTACAGGCAAGCTGTAGGTTAGAAAGCAGTGATCTTAATAAGTTTCTTGAGTATGCTTTCAGCCTAAAAATTACTGGGCTGTGTAGTAGTATTCTTTTGTAGGAAACCTAGTCAAGAATACCAGTTGCACCCATGTTCTTTTCATTTTTTCTACTACATCCTGAGAGCAAAAGAGTGCTGTACTTAATTTCATTGAATAAGGAAATATAGCCACAGAAGGGTATGGAAAAGACAAAATTTTAGGCAGCTTTGGTTTATGTTTTTGAAGTACTGTGAGAGAAGAAAGCCCTAAAGAGGGTGCCAATCCTCCAAGGCCTTTGGAAACTAACACCATCATAGAACATAGTGGAGAAGTTAATTCATCACAAAGAGGATGCCTTAGTGCTTAATTCCTGCACTTTACCTGGGTTGAGAAAGGCTGCTTTGGGTTACAAATCCTAAACTCCTCACTCTCCCTCAGTGACATGGCTTCCACACACCTCATCGTATTGGCTGGCTGACTCATCTCATCTCCAGTGGTGATTTGTGACTGCCATTCTTCAAGTCGGAGCATACAATTTAGCTCTCTCAATGCTGAGTATTCTTCTGAATAAATTGATTACTGAGTATTAGGGCTTTTTGTGTGTTCTTGTTTTGGTTTTTTTTAGCTTGTTTTTTTTAAGAAGCCACATCACACTGCTAAATCCTCTGGAAGATATACATTTACTTTTTTAACTTTAGGAATTACATCTTAGTTCTGTCAAGACCCCAAGTTTATATTATCACATGAGATATTAGCAGTCCCTCCCACTATTACGTTTATTTGCGAATGTGTTAGCCCTTCTTTTTCCCATGCCTGACTTCAAATCATTGGTAACAATTGCTTTTAAAAAGGTAGAGCCACGGACAGCTAGTGCTGTAGAAACTCTTCTAGGTGGACCCCAAGCAATGAATAAATACTCTTTGGATAAAATTATTTAACCTTTTGTCATCACCCCATATGTCATAATTTTATTAAAATCTGTGTCATAGGATATTTAGCTGAGTTTTTTCTTAAAAAATTTTTTTTTAATGTTTGTTTATTTTTGAGAGAGAGAGAGATACAGAGCATGAAAAGGGAAGGAGCAGAGAGAGAGAGAGAGAGAATCTAAAGCAGGCTCCAGGCTCTGAGCTGTCAGCACAGAGTCCAACACGGAGTTCAAACCCATGGACCATGAGATAATGACCTGAGCTAAAGTCGGTTGCTTAATCGACTGAGCCACCCGAGCGCCCTACTTAGCTGATTTTTTGAAGTCAAGGCACACCTGGAGTATTTCTTACACATACATAGCCTCTAATAATGGAAAAATTGGAATTAAGGTTGCTATGGTAATATTTATCATTAGTGGAACCGTATATACCTTTTATTATTCCTATATTATTTTCTAAATACTTATAATGTGCTGATAATATGATCTAGAGTTTTACTAGTTCTGACAACAGGCTTATTGATTGTAATTTCTAGAAATCCGCGTTTGGTATGGTTTAATGTCTCCCTCCAGTCTGTAGCGATTTGTTTTTTTCTGAATTTTCAAAGATTACTGCTATTGTGATCTGACCTCCTATTGTGAATGATAAATGGTGGATATGTTAGTCAGCTTGGGTTGCCATAACAAAATATTATTGACTGTGTGGCATAACAACAGAAATTTGTTTTCTCATAGTCTGGAGGCTGGAAGTCCCAGATCAAGGTCCAGCAGAGTTTCTAATGAGGGCTATCTTCTGGGCTTTGCAAACTGCTACTTCTTACTGTATCTTCACATGGTAAAGAGAAGGGGGGGGGGGGGGATCTTTCTCACTTCTCTTCTTCTAAAGTATCAGATCAGGTTGCCTCCCTTATGATCTCATTTAACTTCAATTACCTCCCAAAGACACTGTCTCCAAATATAGTCACACTGGGAGGTTAGGGCTTCAACATATGAATTGTGGGGGAACACAATTCGGTCCATAGCAGTGAACCCCTTGTTCAAACTTTGGTCTGTCTTGATTCTAGGATCTTGGTAACTATGTTTATAGCGTTTCTTAGGTGCCGTCTTACCCACCCTCACCTACCATTAACTGGATTTATTCTTGTTTTTCAGCAAAACAAAAAAATAGTTTTGATTTTTCTATTTCTTGCTAGTGGAACATAAATATTCTCCATACTTTTCAGAAGTATACACTGTGAATTCCAGAGTGGGAATGAATAAGGGAAGCCTGGCACTTATTCCCACTGTTTGCCTAACTTAATCCAATTATAAATTCATTTTGTTTTTAATTATTTTCTAGTACATCCATCAACATATCTACTAACATTTCCCAGGATAATGTTAGTTTTATCCTCCAAATCACAATATACCCTTCTTGAGTTGGAGAATCCTGATGGTGTGTTTGTACCACTTCCTGTCTGTATCCTTTTCTTTATACTCCTTTTTTTTCATTGAAGTATAATTTACAGTAAATGAACACATGTGTAGTCTTGGGTTTGGACACATGTATCCACTCATGTAACCTTTTTTCCCAATCAAGATATGGAAGATTTCCATCACTCCAGCAAGTTACCTCATGTCCCTTTCTAGTCAGTCTTCCCTGTCCCCGAGGCAACCACTGTTCTGATTTCTTCCACCATAGAATAATTTTGCTTATTCTAGAGCTTTATAAAAATGGAACCATACGGTATGTACTCTTGTATCTTGACTTCTTTTGTTCAACTTAATACTTTTTTAAGTTTTGTTGTTGTTGGTTGTCTTTTGGTTTTGGGTGTTTGTTTGTTTTTTGAGAGCAGGGGAGCAGAAAGAGAGAGAAAGAGATAGAATCTCAAGCAGTCTCTGTGCTGTCAGTGCAGAGCCCAACTCAGGGCTTGATCTCACTAACTGTTGAGATAATGACCTAAGCCAAAACCAAGAGACACTTAACTGAGTCAACCAGGGCCCCCAACTTAATATTTTTGAGAGTCTTCCATATTACGTGAATTGAATGTTCATTCCTTTTATTGCTGAAGAGTATTTCACTATATGGATGTACAGTAGTTTATCCATTTTCCTGTTAATGGCTGTCTGCATTTCTGGTTTGTGGCTCTTCTGAATAAAACTACTGTGGACATTCTTGGATGGGTCTTTTTAAATTTCTGTTGGGCAGATAACGAGTGGAATTGTGGGGTCTAGAGTAGGCCTATACATATATATACGCACATATACATGTATATGACTGGCTGACTTCCTTAGCAGATTGATAGGTTACTGGGCCTCTCTCTAGCCTTTGTCAGTCCTGTTAATAAGTATTTATGCTGTTTCCCATATTTCAGACAGTTCTGATTACTTTTTATTTGAAAGGCTTTGAAAGCTATGTGTGAATCAGAGATGATAGTATTTTGTTTAGTCTTCCTCGCTACTTAGTTATTTGACACTTTCGAACACTTTTCATGTACTTTTTTTTTTTTTTTAAGAAAACCAAGGGTCATTATTACTAGACTTAAATAGTTATACCTGGTAAATGAACTGAGATGATTTCTGTTCTGGGCCTTTTTATTTCATACATAGTTTGTCATTCATCTGCCAAAGATAGGATTATTACTACAAGGAAAAACTTCTTGCTAAGTTTAGTTCTGACTATATTGCTTACTGTAGATTGCATACTGGATTCCTTAGTATCTAGCCATGAGGCCAATTTATAGATGTGTTGTGAAGTTTTCCTTGTGTTTCTGGAAGACAAATCCCTTTGGATACTAAACTCTTAAATTGCCTGTTAACTTTCTCACCAGTTAGCATCACAGCATCTGTTTCTTTATTTACCTGTTCGTCTCTTTCTCTCCAGATCATAGTGATTTCTCCTTTTATAAAATACAACGTGTATATTAATTTGGGAGACAGTATGTTTTAAATTTTTATGTATTTATTGTCAAAGTAATAATTCTCTTTAAAACTATTTAGAGTACAAATTAATTGTATCTTGCCATCTAGAAAAATGAGAACTGATGAATGTTTTTAAAGAATATTTGTTAGTATTTCTTGCACATTTTAATGTTGGTATGCCTTTAATTGGACAACAGAAAAGGGCAATGTTTTATCTCATTGCATTTTATAATGGCTCTGAGTAGTACTGCCTTTAGTTCAGAATATTTTATTTTCTTGAATAAATCCGACTCATTTATAGCAGGTTCTGCCAGACTTTTTATTTCCTTAGGAAATTTTAATTCCTTAATATATATAATATATATATGGAATATATATATTACATATATAAACCTTGAATTAAATTTAATATATATATATATTACATATATAAGTTATATATATGATTCCTTAATATATATAATATGTATATATTATATATATATATATAATTTCTAAAACTGTTAACCCATTTGTCTTTTGTAACTTTTACCTTCATATGTTTTAGGAAGCAGTGCAGGTACTTTTGAAGCATTCTGCAGATGTTAATGCTCGAGACAAAAATTGGCAAACCCCTTTACACATCGCTGCTGCTAATAAAGCTGTAAAGTGTGCTGAAGCTTTGGTACCTCTTCTAAGTAATGTAAACGTGTCTGATCGAGCGGGGAGGACCGCATTACATCATGCAGCTTTTAGTGGACATGGTGAGGTAGGTAGTGTTCAGTTAGACAGTGATTCTCTCTCCCATCATCCTCCCACTCACCAGTCTAATTATTAATGAACTTTCCCTTTTTAGCCACTCAATCCATGGTAGTAGCAAACAGAAATATCCGTTTTGCTCATTTTTGTCTAATTTTGCCTTTAGCAAACCCTCGACTTCTTTTCATGATAAAATTTGTGACACAACATTCTCAAATTTTGAAGTTTACATATCAGATATAGCCCTATACACTTGAATTTCATGGTCAAAGGACAACAGAAGATGAAGGAGAGCACTGCCAGCTAAACACAATGTGAAAAGTATGTTCTGGCATTGTGGAAAAAATAATCCAGAAAGATAGAGCAGTTTCATTTTGCTCCCAGAAAGATAGTAAAAAAGGAAAACAGAGATTAGAAAATATTTTCTTATTTATTATCAATGTTTAGTCAAGAATTCTTTGATAACAGACCATGAAAGGAAATAATTTAAGAAAATTAATATTTAGTTTTCTTTTCTTTCTCTTTTTTTCTTGAGAGAGAGAGAGAGAGTAAGCACAAACAGGGAAGGGGCAGAGAGAGAGGGAGACACAGAATCTGAAGCAGGCTCCAGGCTCCAAGCTGTCAGCACAGAACCCGACGCAGGGCTTGAACTCACGAACCATGAGGTCATGATGTGAGCTGAAGGTGGACACTTAGCTGACTGAGCCACCCAGGCACCCCAATATTTAGTTATCTTCTACAACAATCATTGCTTCATGTTAGATATTGTTATGGTAAAGAGTAAGGTTTATGTGTACATAAAAGACTTAGTAAAGAAGGAAAGACAGAGTAACAAAAAAACCTTTGAGGCCAGCTTGCCCATCCTTCATTTTTGTTGCAGACACAGAAACTCGGAGATAAAGTGACATTCCCAAGATTCCATGCCTGAGTGCTAGTGGCTGCAGTGTTGTTTTCACTGTTTCTCTGTTTTTGCAACATAAAGAATCCTTGCCTTCACTGCAGTTAAGGTCACAAGATACGTCCCCTTTTTTGGAACATGGAATGCCCTTTCCTGTGGGGAAACTTATCATAAATATGGTTAGACAGAATAGAAATCTGTGAGGTACTACATCATGAGGTAAGTAGACTACCCAGTGACCTTTGGATCTAACCGTATTATAGATACTACGTTTGTGTTTGAATTAAATTTAAGACATTTCTGGGATAAGAATGCACTTTACATCTTAACAGCACTTTGGGCTATTAAAAGAAATAAAACCTGTTGTTAAATATTCCACCTTTAGACTTCCCATATTTGTACTTCTTTGTTCATAAAATACCAGGACAGGACACAAAAGGGCATCTTTAAAAGATACTGATGCCTGACTTCAGTAACGTGCACTGTAAATCTTTTTTTCATATTTTGTCCTATTATTTATTGAATTATGTTAAAGGGTCTTCACTGTTTAGTCTACAACACAGAAATTCAGTGCCACAGAGATTGAGATGAGTAGTCATCATAAGGGATATTCATGAACAGTTCTTCTACTGAATTTTGATGAAACTGTGTTTATTCTTATTACAGATGGTCAAACTACTCTTGTCTAGAGGTGCCAATATTAATGCTTTTGACAAGAAAGATAGACGGGCAATTCATTGGGCAGCATATATGGGTATGTATGTTTTAAGTTTCATTTTTTGACATTATGTATTCAGGAAAATTTGTACATTTTAGTTCTTGCATTTGGTATAACATCTGTTTTTAAGGATAGTGAGAAGTTACACCATATCTAAATTTGCTGCCCAAGTGGACCCAGCCTGGTAGTGGGGGACATGTCAGGTCCAGTTTTCTTAAAGCTGTTTGAAAATAATTCTGTTTACTTTTAAAGGGAGAGATATCCTAGACACAAGTCTGGGAAGCATAATCTTAGTTGGTGGTTTACTAGAAGCCCATTTTTATATCCATCCTTGTTTTCATGGGAATATTAAGATAGAAGTTATGAAGATGCTTTAAGAAGCCTATTATTTTGGGCCACTGGGTTGAATAGGCAACATCGTGTTTGATTTCTACAACAGTAATTTCACAGAAAGAAACTAAGGCTTAGAGTGTAGGCTTTTCTGCTGTGACATGTATATGTTCTTGAAAAATCTTGGGATTTGCAAAACTGCACCCTACAACCTGACAGAGCTCGTGGGAAAACAGTCTTGGGGTAGACTACCCAAAACCAGGCAACCAGAGTACTAACAGAAACATTAATTGGTTCTTAAGGTGACTTGGACAGCTAGAGTGCAGGCAGATCTTGAGCCTACCTCAAGATATTTTTAAGTGCACAAAAAGAACAGGCTTGTGGGTGCTAAAACCATGCAGTTGGAAGTAAATCTCTAAGTATGGAGGAAGTACAACCTGCCACGAACCTTGCAAGTCCTACAAGGCTAGGGTTATACCTCTGGGAGGAAGAGCTGGATATAGACATTCATTTTTCAAGTTTCTCAAAATAAAACTGAAAGAACTCTTCCTCCCTTTGTAGCGATGGAGCCTCAGAATTTTTTCTCTTCCCTGCCAAAGGTTATAATTCTCCTTCTGCTATTTTGGCTCCTCTGGCTTAAGAAAAATCACATATGGATTGACACCTTATGTGTAATACTAGAGTCATTCCCTGATTTGCCATGCATACTACCTAATTACAAAGACATTTAGCTGGCCACCCTTCTTATAGGCATAGCTTATCCTCAGGACTCCCTGCTCTTGGTTTTGTCTTTTCCTGTTTCTGACATAAAAATAAAAAATTAAAGGAAGATTTGATGGAAGATTATTAATTTTTAAAACTATATAAAATTGTAAAATATGACATTGGAAGAAAATAAATGAGCTCAAACCAGTTGTGTAGATAACCCCAAGGTCCAGCATTTTTTGCCTGTAGTAGAAAAAACCAAAAGCAGCAGAATCCATAGTGAATTGCAAGTCTGACCTTTAGTGTGAGTATAAGGAATGATCAAAAATGAAGGTTCTTGAAGGTTAATATCCTTGTCGGATGTCCCCGTTTTGAAAGCCAGATGCTGAACATTTGGGCTTCTGGTATTTCTCTCACACCAGAGATTCATGCCTCTAGTTATATCATGGGCAATTTTCTTCTGTAACTTGAAAGTAAAACATCCAGAAGCCCGTCTCCTGTAGCATCCGGAAGTCCCTTCCTCACAGCCTGTATATTTTTCATATTTTAAGTCTTGGGGACTTTTCTGAATATTCTTCTGTAGCTTATCCTTCCAGATAGTTTTGGAGCATCTATTCTGAATGATTTGGTACACCTTATGTTAAAGGATTTAAACATGAAGCAGAATTCATCAGGCCTCTTACCTCCAAAGAATTAAGACTTAACTAACCAGTTGTTTTCATGAAATTGAAGGCCAGCAGATTTTGTGGGTTGCCTCTAATTGAGCTCCCAGAATAGCTGGGTGTGTATATCTCAGGAGCCCTCCTTTGATAGCTTTGTTTTCTTTGGTGCACTGAATGTCACTTTTCAGGCCAGTTGTGGATTAAAAAAGGTATTCTGTGTTTCTTGGGCCTCATTTAATTTTTGAGCATAAACATTCAGGGATTTATAATTCTCCTTTCCCTATCTC
Source organism: Panthera onca (assembly GCF_046562875.1). NCBI lineage: Eukaryota > Metazoa > Chordata > Mammalia > Carnivora > Felidae > Panthera > Panthera onca. Next base: position 133,063,801 of record NC_138347.1, on the reverse strand, counting down.
TTTCAGCATGGAAGAAGAAGAATGTTGACACATAGTTTCTAAAACTGTTCAGCTGTTCTAAGCATTCAGGATTAAAGAGAGCTAAACATGTAAAAGTAGGGAGCTATTGACCGGTCTCATAGACAAGCCCCGTGTCCAGGTCTTTGGCCCTACTAGGGTTATATTCAGAGAATCTGTCAGTATTTGTGAAAGAGACATTAAAATTACATGTAGTCTTCTTATAATTTATTTCTCACAAACTTCCAGTTTGCCCTGGACTTCTATCCCTGGTTGAAGTTCCCCTTACTCTTCTCTTAGGCTCTACCATTTATCCCTATGCTGTTACTGAATTATGTGTCAGTGTTTGGCAACAATATCTCTATCCCTGAAGAGTTCATCATATCCCCCTCCCTACCCTATGTTCACTTTGACTGTGAACCTCCATTGATATCCCTTTTATACACTCATCTTTTCTGTTGCTTTCAGTACTTTTAGCAATATTCAGCCAAGTTCTACCTCAAATCACCTTACCATGATGACTTTGACATAGAAAGTACTGAATAAATATTAATTACCTTGATTAGCAACTCATTCCCGAATTTCTTCTTAAAGCAGTGCATAATTTGAATGAATATGAAATAGTATTTTTTTCTCCTTCCTTTCCTTTTCATAAAGACTTAGAAATTCTGATCACAGTTCATTTTCCTTATTTTTACACAGTCATGAACAAAAGAAAAATTCAGGGAATTTTTCAAGTAAAATTATGTATACTATACATGTCCAAAGAATGCCATTTTCTAAAACTACACCTAGACAAATTACATGAAATCTAGTCTTCCTGGTAGCATAAGTCTATAAATTGACAGGGAGGACACGTACTTGTTCTGGCCAGGGCCACAATGTAGGTAGAACAAATATCATTTATTTCATTCTGGAACTTTATTCCCTTTTTTCTTTTAAATAAGTCACCCTCAAACTGGCTGTGGAGAGGCCCCTTTTTTCATATTTTCAGTGGTTCAGTTAAAGGAATTTATCCATATTTCTGAAATGTGCTTAAATAAGTATTTGTCAGTTTTAAAATTGTAAATTTGCCTATGCGTAGCCCCTTTTCAAGTTTTATTGATGTTAGGAGAAGTTCATACTTCCTGAAATCTACTAGTTTATATGCACAATTAATACGTTCTGTGCCATTTATATGAATGATGTTTTGGTTTTGAACAGTTTTTCTAGTACGTTAGTATTGTGAGCCTTTTAGTCTTAAACATCAAGAGAACTTTGTTTCTTTTTGGTGTATTAGTGAATAATATGCATTTGCCCAGTTGAAAAGCTATGTTTATGTGTGAGGCTTCTAGGTACTGATTTTCACACATTACAATAAATGCAAGTAGCTATCTTTCTAGAGCCATAGATCAGAAGGTGTAATGTGTAGTGAGTGATCTTTGGGCCAGGTGATACTCTTATGTGATAATTACATTTGATTTGGCACCTAATGATTTGATAGATATTCCTTTGGTTTTTTTCCTAAAAATATGGTAGAGATTTCTTATTGAGATGGGGGCAAAAATAGCTGAAAGTATCCACTTTAGTTGGTAATTTACATATAAACAATTAAATCTACTTGATTTTTGTGCATCTTATAACCTGGCCTAATTTTGTCAAGGAAGAGGGGCCTGTGTTTGAAAGCTTCATTTTTATAGTTATTAACTTTACATATTCATTCCCTATGAAGGGATATAAAAAAATGGTGTCATGAACAATTTATTTAACAAATATTTGAGTGCCTATTTGTTTATAACACTGTTCTCAGCCCTGTGGAATATAGCTTTGCCTTTGAAAATATATATTTGGGAAGCTAATACATAAAAGTAATTAGAGGCAATTAAATAAATAATGATATAAGTTTAAGAACCATCAGAAGGTATTATATACTTATTAGATAGTATTTACAGGTATGTAGTGCTTTTGGCTTATAAGGCTTCTAGGGAAGAGAGATAACGGGGTTGATCAGGGAAGATGGGAACTGATGTGGGCCTTCAAGGGTTAGTAACAATCCTTGGAAAGAGACATCCAAGCAGAACATTCCATGCAATGAAGGAATCCCATGAACAAAGGCACAAGGATGGGAAGCATTATGGGAGGAGGAAAAAGCGCTGTATAATCTAATCTGATAAAGACCAAGGGGATATAAAAAGAGAATAGTGGTTCTCCTACTTTCTGGATACATGTCCCCCTTCCTGGCCTCCTTGTTTGGTATGGTGGGGCCTGGTACTAGTTCTGACTAGTGAATTGATAGCAGCATCACCTCTGGACCAGAGCAGTTAATTGCTGATTCAAGATAGATTCTGCAGTCTATTCCTCCTTTTGGTACTGGCTGGCTACATGCAAGGTGGTGTCAGCTATATGAACCTGGGTCCTTGAGTGACTGAGCAGAGCCCTCTGGCCAAGCAATCATGGTGATGATGAGAAATAAAACACCGCTGAGATTTGGGAACTGATTTTTAACCACAGCACACATAACCTAGCCTATCCTGATTGATACAAAGGTGAATAACAAACTAAGTTGATTAAAGACATCTGGTGGAAGTAATAGGGGAGAAGAAGTCTTTAACCACATGTTCTAAAGAGTAACATTTTAAAGAAACCCAAACCCATGTCACTCCCAGATTTTCAAGTATAAGATTCCACTAAGGCAGAGAAACATAAACTTATGTGTTATATCAGACATAAAAAGCTAACTTCAAAACTTGAATGTGTTGGGGTGCCTGGGTGGCTTAGTTGGTTAAGTGTCCGACTTCGGTTCAGGTTATGATCTCATGATTCGTGGGTTTTAGCCCCACATCAGGCTCTGTGCTGACAGCTTGGAGCCTGGAGCCTGCTTTGGATTCTGTGTCTCCCTCTCTCTGCCTCTCGCCCGCTTGCGCTCGCGCTCTCTCTCTCTCTCTCTCTCTCTCTCTCTCGCGCGCGCGCACACACACACACACACACACACACACACAAAAGTAAATAACATTTAAAAAAAAAAAATCGAATGTGTTAAAACAACCTTGAAATCAAGATCTAGACAAACGGAGGGTTATAGATTGTAAGGTTGTCACTGGATAAAATAATAAATACAATAGTTTTCAATTACTTACTGCTGTCAAGATTTATCGAAATTATCTGAATACTTCTTTTTCTTCCATCCTTTCTCTGGTTATAACTTGATTTATTGGTGACTTGTGCATTATTTATTAATTTGCATTTTTACCTTTTTTAAAAAGATATCCACGATTATATTTCATATTTTCCATATGCTCCTCTGCTTTTATTTTTTTCTCTTAAACACATTTTCAGGTCACATCGAAGTAGTGAAATTACTTGTGGCACATGGAGCTGAAGTGACATGCAAGGATAAGAAGTCTTATACACCTCTTCATGCAGCAGCCTCTAGTGGAATGATCAGCGTGGTCAAGTACCTTCTGGATCTTGGAGTTGATGTAGGTATATAGATTGAGCAGTATAAATGAAGGAGGCATTTTGTATGTTTGTGATTACCTTGTTGGCAGAATTTATTTCAAACTTAAAAGATAATTTTATACAATAATATTTGTCTTTTAATTAGATATTTATAGTTCTTTACATAATAATAGTGCACTAATATCTGATCATGTAATTAGTCAAAGTATATTAAGAGGTAAAGTACATTCCAAAGGGGAATGACAATGCAGGTTTTTCTGCTTCATATTTCAAGCCCTGTAGCTCCATTTTAGCCATGGAAATGAGCAGATCAGACACACCTGGATTATTTTTCCTAAATGGTTGGGTCTCTACTGTTAGTCTTACTTGCTTAGTAGTTAGTCTAGTATTCCCATTAAATGACTGTAGCAGTTCACATTACAAAATAATGGCAAGAGCTAGGCAGGAAAACTCAAGGCTTCTTGCCCATCAACTGTAAGTGTTCCTTACTGTATAAATCTGTTTGGTTAGGAAGGTTGTTGCTTTATCAGAATATATTTGATTTCTGAATTGAGATAGTTAAGAATGCCTGTCACTTTCACAGGCCATCCTTTAAGCACTTGTGCTTATATACCTCTCTTAGTATATTTATTTTAGGTACAGTTTTGACAAACTCACCTGATTGTTCAAAATAGATTAAAAAGAGCAAATTAGAAGGGAGCACCTGGGTGGCTCAGTTGGTTGAGCATCTGACTTTGGGTCAGGTCATGATCTCACATTTTGTGAATTCAAGCCCCATGTCAGGCTTGTTGCTGTCATTGTGGAGCCTGCTTCAGATCCTCTGTCCCCAGCCTCTCTCTGCCCCTCCCCTGTTCAAGCTCTTTCTCTCTTGAAAATAATTTTTTTTTTTTTTTTTAAAGAACAAATTAGAAGGAGAGAGAGGGTTAGGCTCTGCCAGAGGGAGGTGTTTTATTTTTTTTATTATTTTTTTTAGTTTCACATAAAATTTATTTTTTTAATATTAAATATAATTTATTGTCAAATTGGTTTCCATACAACACCCAGTGCTCATCCCAACAGGTGCCCTCCTCAATGCCCATCACCCACTTTCCCCTCTCCCCCATCAACCCTCAGTTTGTTCTCAGTATTTAAGAGGGTCTTATGGTTTGCCTCAGAGGGAGGTGTTTTAGATCAATTATAAAAACAATAAAAGGTAAATGGTAGTCTGGTTGGACAAAGAATGCAAGGCAGAATTGTGGAGCTGAATAGACTCAATTTAAGGATTATATGAAACACTGCCTGAAGCAAGCAAATAGTTACTAAATGTGTCAGGATTGTGAGAAGTTGCAAAAATCCTAACGTTGTTAAGTAGGGTCCTGTAGAGTAGGAACAGATAGAAGTTTCATTTCAGCTCAGCAGTTCTATAGCTCTGTTTCACATCCATTCTAGTGCAGTTTTTAAAATTTCTTTTATTGACAGTAAAATAACATTTGTAAACCATGGTGACAGCATTCTTCAAAATAAGTGGTCAGACTTAGAGCTGTTTAGTGACATGTGGCCTCCAATTGCATAATTTATTAGTTTCCCAGGGCTGCCATAACAATTTACCATAAAGTAAGGGACTTAAAACAACAGATTCAATCTCTCAAAGTTCTGGAGACTCAGGGGAATCTATTCCATGTGTCTTAGCTTTTGGTGATGAAATCTAGGTACTTTGACCAAAGTTAAGTGTGTTCCTTTTTCACTTCCTTCAGTTTCTGTTCCCAGAGATTTCAGAAAAGAAAATGTAAAATAGAGTTGTGGTAAGTTGGGGCCAACTTCAAAGTTAGAGGGCACAGTCTCCACACAAGACCACCCTTACTTCCAACCAACTACAAGTTTGGAGTGTTGCCCAGAACTACCTTCGGGTTTGATAATTCACTAGGATTCAAAAAATTTGCTGAAAACTATTATACCCATGGTTTATTACACAAAAAGATACAAATTAAGATTAGCCAAAGGAACAGACACATAGGGCTGGGCCCAGGAGTATTCTAAACACAAAGCTTCCATTGTTCTCTCCTGATGAAGTTAGGACTCCCTACTCTCCTAGCATCAATATATGAGAATATGCTCATGGTATTTGCCAACCGGGAAAGCTCACCATAGCTTTGTTTTCAGAGATTTTATTGGGGCTCCATTACATAAGTGTGATTGGTTGATCAATTACCCACATGGTTGATTTCAGTCTCCAAGTCCACTGATAACAGAGAGCGCCAAAGCTCCCCCTTCTCCTCAAATGACACAGTTGGTTTATGTGGCATGGTCAGATCCTGCCCTTACACTATTGACTGTGGCCAAGCCTATTCTAAGATCCAGTGTAGCCAGCTCCCACCCTAAATAAAGGACCCTTCTATCAAGTATGCCATAGATTACCTCCCAGAAGACAAGGGCAAAGGCCAGGTATCTCTTTGGACAAAGGTCTGGTTCTTTACACAAAAGCCATAGAGAGGCACCTGGGTGGCTCAGTTGGTTGAGCATCCAACTCTTGATTTCAGCTCAAGTCATGATCCCAGGGTCATGGGATTAAGCCTCCATCAGGCTCTGGGCTGAGTGTGGAGCCTGCTTAAAATTCTTACTCTCTCCCTCTGCCCTTGTCCCCCACTCACATGCTTTCTATCTCACATGCTTTCTGTCTCTAAAAAAACAAAAAAAACGAAAAAAAAAACTATAAAGTATTCACCTATTTTATTAGAAACAAAATGAAAAAGAAACTTGAGCTGCAAGAATTACTTCTCAACATTGAGCATATTCGTTTGAACACATTCATTTTATTACAGCATCAACATGTAAGGCTGGAAAATATCTAGACTCCAACTTTGTTGCAAAAATGAAGTAGAAAAAGATGCCACTCATTGTTTAAAATCTTAATCTTCATTAACAACTTCAAGTGAAAAGATTGAAAATATGCATGTTATTCAGTATATCTCAGAATTTTCAGTTTGCATTAATTTGTCATGATTCTTAGATTTAACTCTTACAACTGTACCTTACTTTGAAAGCTTTTAGAAATACGTTTAGTTTTCGTTTACCTAAAATCTCTCTCTCAAAATCATTGAATTTTGTCATGAAGCAGACATTGTATGTATAAATTATATTCCTTGAATGTACAAAATCTATTTCACACCAAAATGCTTTTGTGAATATTCATTATTTTAAAAGAACTTTAGGATTATAAACCTTATCTGTGTATTTATCCTTCTCACTTTAATAATTTGCGACCACAACAGTGCTAAAATAACCTTCATTCTTGAAGCAAGAAGCAAGACTGCTTCATAACATTGAGATTTTTTTTCTTCCAATAGATGAATGAACCAAATGCCTATGGAAATACACCTCTTCATGTAGCCTGCTATAATGGACAAGATGTTGTAGTGAATGAACTTATAGACTGTGGTGCTAATGTAAATCAAAAGAATGAAAAAGGATTTACTCCTTTGCACTTTGCTGCTGCATCAACACATGGAGCGTTGTGTTTAGAGCTTCTAGTAGGCAATGGGGCTGATGTCAATATGAAGGTATGAAATAAAATCAGAATCCATACTATAGTATTTAGGAGTTGGGTGTTTAAAACAATATCGATAACAAATACCATTCGGCAATAAAAAGGAACAAAATACTGATAGACACAAGATCACAGGTGAATCTTAAAAATATTATGCTGAGTCGGGGCGCCTGGGTGGCTCAGTTGGTTGAGCGTCTGACTTCGTCTCAGGTCATGATCTCACGGTTTGTGAGTTCCAGCCCCACATCAGACTCTGCTGACAGCTCAGAGCCTGGAGCCTGCTTCGGATTCTTGTCTCCCTCTCTCTCTGCCCCTCCCCTGCTCATGCTCTGTTTCTCTCTCTCTGTCAAAAATAAATAAACATTAAAAAAAATATTATGCTGAGTCAAAGCCTTACACAAGACTATACATATTATTCCCATTTATATGAAGTTCTAGAACAGATGAAATTCCATCTATATTGGGTTCCAGATTCTGTAGTGGAAATAAAACAGTTGCCCCTGTGAGGAGGGATTGATGAAAAAGGGACATAGAAGAACTTTCTGGGGTGATGATAATATTCTATATTTTGACAGGCTTTATATTATATAAGTAAGCATTTGTCAAAACTCATGAAATAATACATTTAAGATATATGTGCTTCATTGCTTATAAATTTTCCCTTAGGAGGTAACACACCAAGCTGATGTTGAACCCTAATTAATGATATGCATACCAACCTATTTAGACATATCTGCGACTTTTGAAAAACATGAAATAATTGGGTAGATGGCAGGGTGGACACACTGGTATATGATGATGTGCTTATAGTAGAATATTAGTGATAGAATTTAGGTGCTATGTATATGAGTGTTCACAGTAATCTTTCAACATTTCTGTTTTCAATTTTTTTTTTTCAATTTTACAAAAATTGAAAGACCAGTATCAATGTGTTACATGTAAGGAATAGCTGGTTTTTTGTTTTTTGGTTACGGTTACTTTTAGGAATGAGCATTTGAATTTTGAAATACCTGAGAATTCTGGAGCCCCGATAAATGTACTGTCAGTATATAATTCTATGAGAAGCCACATGCAGCCACAGTTTTGAACATCACTACTTTATAATGTGTAATCATCATTTTGATTTTTCCAAGATATTTTCATTGACTCTGTGTTAATTCATCAGTTCATTATTTGAGTATTTGCCAGTCCATATCTTGTGTTATGAAGAAAAGAAAAGCACAAAAAAAAATTGAACTGTTTCAGATTAGTGAAAACATTTAACCTTAAAATGTGTTTTTCAGAACTTTAATTTCTTAAGATTTCATCTTTTGTGGGTATGATGAGCCAGTGTCTTTCAGACTGGTAGAGAAAAGAATCCATTTTCTTATGTCTCTTAACTTTAGATAAGCCTTTAGTGATGCCACTGACTTCCTGTCTGACAGCTGCAATAGTAGCAAGTCCATATATAATTAGGTCTTTGCTCTATAAATTACCCTCTCAGCTACAGGACAAAATTTATGCGTACTATACTTAAGGAAGGAAAGGATATGATATAAGGTATCATAAAGAACTCCTGTTATATATATGCTTAGGTTTATTTTTTTATTTTTATTTTTTAAATGTTTATTTTTCTATTTTTGAGAGAGAGCAAGCAGGGGAGGGGCCGGGAAAGAGGGAGAGAGAGAATCCCAAGCAGGCTCCGCGCTGTCAGCACAGAGCCAGACATGGGGCTCCAACTCATGTACCTGGAGATCGTGACCTGAGCCCAAGTCAAGAGTCAGATGCTTAACCGACTGAGCCACCCAGGCGCCCCCTATATGCTTAAATTTAAAATACCTAATATATGTTTCAGGTTTCCAGTTCTCAGTCATATTACATACTAAAGTTTTTTTTAATCATCTAAAAAATTGCTAAAAATTTTTGATAATAAATTTGAACTCCTTGTTTTGGTTTGAAGAATTCCTGCTGTTTGGATAATTGGGGACCAGAACAATATTTAAACATTTGTGAAGGAAAGAAATTTGTTAATTGTTTCCTCAAAAGCCTAGTAATATTTTTTAATACAGATTAGGTCTTAACATTCCTCAAAAGATCACAACTGATTTTTTTTTTAATTTTTTTAATGTTTGTTTATTTTTGAGAGAGAGAGAACGCGCGCACACGTGCTTGCGCACAAGTGGGGGAGGGGCAGAGAGAGAGGGAGACAGAGAATCCGAAGCAGGTTCCAGGCTCTGGGCTGTCAGCACAGAGCCTGAAGTGGGGCTCAAACTCATGAACTGTGAGATCCTGACCTCGAGCCTAAGTCGGGTGCTTAACTGACTGAGCCGCCCAGGCGCCCCACAACCAAATTTTTTTAGTCTCTATGAGATCTGTTTATGATCAAGTGACTATAGTTAAATTATCTTTTGTGTGTGAAATATTAAGGATCATGGCTTACCTATATCATTAGCTGTGACACATGTTTTAGTTTCTGTTGTGCTGTCTTTAAGGGGTAAAAATTAAGCTTTTTATTTGTACAATGCCATTTAGACATGAATATTGAATATAATTTGATGATAGATCACTTGATTCATACGTCATTGCCTATGTAGCTGACTCTTGTTTTAACTCTATTTGTGATTTGTTTTAACTCTGTTTTCTTTTGAAATATAGAAATGAGAATTAGTCCTACATGAGGCTCATTTACAGTGTAATGCTTAGACCAGTGGTCCTATTTGAAGCTACCTCTTTATTGATTTAGAAAAAAACCAATGGTGGATTTTATACACGACAAGGGAATTTTTTAGGAAAGCAATTGAGATGTGGTGGTTAAGTAGATTTTAAGGCAACAACCTATGATGTTGGTTTAGAAATAGATTTCATAGGGGCACCTGGGTGGCTCAGTCAGTTCAGTATCTGACTCTTGGTTTTGGCTCAGGTCATGATCTCACGGTTCATGTGATCAAACCCGCATGGGGCTGCACACTGACAGCACAGAGCCTGCTTGGGATTCCCTGTCTCCCTCTCTCTGTCCCTCCCCCCCAAAATAAATAAATAAAAGTTAAAAAAGATAAAAAGAAATAGATTTCATAAAGGTTGCCTTAATCTTGCCTAGGGATGTACGACATCCCATTTAAATGCAATTGTGTAGTTATCTTCTAGCTAAGTTCCATTGGAACACAATTCCCATGTTGTTAATGACTTCTAAGGTACCTTCCAGATCTGAAATTATATAAAAATTATTGATAGCTGTGTGCTTTCAACCAATAAGAATGTATATTCATTCAAGAATATATCTTCATTCCAGACACCTGTGTTTCCTATCATTGCCAAATATAGTGCCTATCAAATTGTTGCTTGATTAAGAAGCTAATAAGGCTTTGACACTTGCCTTACATTATAAAAGATACTACTTGGTGTAGCCCTCATATTCTCTGTATCAAGTCATCTCTTTCTCCATTTTGGTGTTTCTGTCCCTGATCAACTTGTGGATGACTAGAAATTGGAATGTGAATTTAAGCTTGAAATTATTCAGTTATTCATTTATAAGTTTTTAAATCGGCTGTCTTTCAAAGTACTGCATAAAGTGAATGGAGTTTAAAAGGCAATATAGGTCGGGTTTTTTTACCTTGCTTTACATGAGCCCTACTGTGTTGATTGTATCACTGAAATGTGTATCTTCCCACTTAACCTTATTCTTAAGAATAAATATTGGTCAGATAAAATACCCAAATATTTTATTTAAAACTTAAATCTAGGAAGTAGTATGTGTGGCTTACTTATTGTTGTTGCTGTTTATGGTCACCTGTGAAACCAACTCTTAGAATGTTGGTAGATCTTTATTTTTTTGTTTAAAACTCCTAATTTGATTCTCAAATTAGTTAAGGTGACTTAAAAAAGAAATTTACCCATTGTCTCCCCAATTCAGAGGGAAATAAATGTGCCCTCCCCCTTCCTAACATGGCTTATGGTGGACTTTTCAGTTGGTAATCTGAATTTTTTTTTTTAGTATATTTGGAATACTTTTTATAATCAGTAAGTATATAGAAAGTAAAAATGTTAATCCAGTGCTACTTATAGCCTTATAGTATATAGTAAAGGACTGCATACTAGCTATGAGACCTTGTTACATTTCTTAACCCCATGGCCTATAAAATCAGGTCAGTAGTATGTAACTCATAGGGTTTTGAGAAGTAAATGACTAATGTATATGAAATATTTTAAAACTGCCTGAAACAGGGGCGTCTGGATGGCTCAGTTGGTTAAGCGCTGGACTTAGGCTCAGGTCATGATCTCATGCTTTGTGAGTTTGAGCCCCACAACAGGCTCTGTGCTGACAGCTCAGAGCCTGGAGCCTGTTTCAGATTCTGTGTCTCCCTCTCTCTCTGTCCCTTTCCTGCTCTCACTCTCAAAAATAAATAAAGATTAAAAATAAATAAAAATAAAACTGCCTGGAACATAGTGCTTACTATTTATGTAAATGTTAGCTATATTTCAAAGTTCATCATTTTATGCATTCAAAATATATATTACAGTTTAGTTTGTTTTTTTTTTTTACTTTGTTTTTTTCTTTTGTTAAAACATGTCTGTCTATAGGTAAAAATTAACATTACAAAATTAAGATATGTTGGGGTGCTTAGGTGGCTTAGTTAAGCATCTAACTCTTGATTTTGGCTCAGGTCCTAATCCTCCCAGTTGTAAGATCAAGCTCTGCATCAAGCTTGTGCTGACAGCACGGAGCCTGCTTGGGATTCACTCTCTCCCTCTCTCTCTGTCCCTCCCCTGCTCGCGCACTCTGTCTCTCTCTCAAAGTAAAGAAACTTTAAAAAATCAAGATATGTTATATAGGGAACATTTTGAAAAGATACTACAAACTAGAATCCCTTTATTAAAATGCTTTTGTACTTTTTGTTTTGTTCTTTTCTGGTTGAAAGAATAACAACTGGTACATTGATAAAAACACCAAACATAACAGACACTGGTATGTTATATGGGTGTTTTACAAAGATTATTCTATTTATTCTGTACCACAGACCTATGAGGTAGAGGTAATTTGTGTCCACTGTCAGTCGAGAAGTGGGGGCTCAAGACGGTAGGCAGTTTCTCCTAAATCTTGCTGTGGTAATTGGAGAACTGGGATTCAGCACAGGTCATTGTGACTCCAGAGCCTACCTTGTTTGCTTGCTTGTTTTCTTTTGTTTTCCCTCCTGTGCACACACTGCCTGCAAAGGTTTGAAAGTTCTTTGAGATAAATTGCCAATTGGATGGCTTGTTTGCTTGAAAAAATTAATATAAAATTATGGAATCAAATATATATAAGTAATTATGAAGTTCGTCTAACACTCCATTATTATGACAGGAGCATTTCTTAAGGAGATCTGCATTATACAATTTTAGTGTAACCTTAGGACACTTGCCACATTTCAGTTTGGAAGAAAAAAAAAAAAATATATATATATATATAAACATACATACGCACACAGAAAGTATGCTGAGTATTGCTGAGGGATTAGGAATTGCAAAATATTTTCTTTCCTTTGTAACAGTCATATTGCATGTTTTGACAAAGTCCTTTCGAATTTCAGAACTTGAATATTAAATACATACATGCACAGCCAGTCTGATTAATTTAAGTCATTTGAGAAAAAAGCTATTTATTATCAATAATTATGACCAAATTAATAAAGTATTCTAAATGAATTATAGTGGTGGAGTTAATTCAGATATTCATTTTTTTCTTTGTTGAGGAGGGATTTAGCATTTCTTAGAATGAAAGAATTGTAGCAATGTGAATTTTTAAAATGTGGGAAACACATCCTAGCTGTACCACTACTGATTATGTGACCTTGGTTGAATCATTTAACATCCTTGTGCTTCAGTTTACCCACCTATGAAATAGGAAAGATATTAAGATTATACCATATCTACCATGCATAGCTTTTTATAAATGGTCGGTATTGAGGGTTTTTTGTATATTTGTGCTTTATAATATCTGTACTTAAAAAAAAATTCTTGGGGCATCTAGATGGCTCAGTCAATTGAGCATCTGACTTTGGCTCAGGTCATGATTTCATGGTTCAGGAGTTCAAGCCCCACGTTGGTCTCTCTCTGTTGGTGCAGAGCCCACTTCAGATCTTCTGTCCCCATCTCTGCCCCTCCCCCATGTTGCACGTGCTCGCTCATGTGCACATGCTCTCTCTCAAAAATAAATGTTTAGGGGCACCTGGGTGGCTCAGTCGGTTAAGCGTCCAGCTTCGGCTCAGGTCATGATCTCACCATCCATGAGTTCAAGCCCTGCATCAGGCTCTGTGCTGACAGCTCAGAGCCTGGAGCCTGCCTTGGATTCTGTATCTCCCTCTCTCTCTGACCCTCCCCTGTTCATGCTCTGTCTCTATCTCAAAAATAAATAAACATTAAAAAAATTTTTTTTTAATAAATGTTTAAAAATTAATTAATTAATTAATTAATTAAAAGTGCCTAATTTTGAACAGCTTGAACTGTTCTGCCTCCATAAGCTTGAACTAAACTTAATGTTTGAGTAATAGTTTTACAAAATAAAGATGTGAGAGGACATTCAGAATAAAACTAAGGATTACATATGACAGATGTAATAATAATTTTAAATCTCTTTTATTTGATTATTTCAGAGCAAGGATGGGAAAACCCCACTGCACATGACTGCCCTCCACGGTAGATTCTCCAGATCACAAACCATTATCCAGAGTGGTAAAAAGTATTTCTGTTTGTTTTTTTTCTTAAATGTAGTAAAAACATCCACAAAATGAATGGTATTGTGGAATTGTTATAACAGTCTATATATTTTTAATATTTGATTTCAGATCTTATGAAAATCAAATAATGAAGAGTACAAAATGCCATGTATATGTATCTTTCACAATTTGTTTTTCATTTGTTTTCATTTTGTTTCCCCTGAATTATAAATATAATTTCTCCAGCAGTTAGTGTGGGCTTTTTTGAAGCATTGCTGAATAGAAGACTTTGCCTTTCCATCGCAGTTTGTATTACACGTTAACAAAACTCTGTTGCATGTATCTTTTTTCCCCCTTTGAATGTTTTGAACTATTTTTAGGATTTTCATTTATTTTCTGAATTTATATTCTTTTGCATTTGAAGTAGCACTAGCCAAGCTAAACCTTTAAATAAAAACTCTTCGGTACATTACTTTAGTGTTTGCCAAGCCGTGTTCCAAGCAACTGTTAGTAGTTCTCAAAATAATAGCTGTTACGGTTCTGCAAAGAAAAAGTAGTAGTTTCATGATCAAATAATTCCTGAAGCATTGCTTGCAATCTTGATGACACATGAAGTTTGCACATTAAAGCTCTGACGTCTTGCTCTAAAGAAATATGTTTACTTTTGTTTTAATACAGTGGTTTCCAAACTTACTGGACCCCAGAACCCTTTTGTCATTGTAAAATGTTAAAAACGTATGCTTAGTTTACAAAATTGTTTTAAGTGTAAGATCTATAACTGCAGTGCCTGGCCCAATAAATGTCCTATGAATGAACTCTAGTTAGATCTCTATATTCATTAGTTTATGCTTGAATAGTGTTTTATGTTACTTTCCACGTAACAGATGCGACTTAATATTAGTCCACTATCTGATGGTATGCTATTTATTGCAGGAGCTGTAATCGACTGTGAGGATAAGAATGGAAACACCCCTTTGCACATAGCAGCAAGGTACGGCCATGAGCTGCTAATCAACACTCTTATTACAAGTGGTGCTGACACTGCAAAGTAAGTACTTAACACAGCGTCGATAGCTGTGATGACTGGGAAACACAGATGGCAGTGAATTGTAGTTTTCTAGATATTTCAAGTAGAAGTGTGGATTTTGTGCCCAATATGGTATTCATTGCTTGAGCTTTTTCCCCTTTGTGTTGATGATATGCTAGAATAGATGTTTAGTATGATTTCATTTGGTAAGGCAGCATAGTGTATTTTTATGTTTTTTACCCCAGTTCATTCTAGATTATGAATAATAAGCAGTTTTGGTTAGAGCTCTTCATTGTTTTGATCTAATTATTTGTAATCTAAATGTAAATGAAAGACCTAAAAATGTTTATATGCTGAATGCTTTTCCTTTTCATCCAAATACTACTACCTGTAGGTCTTTTGCCCCCTCATTTGGTGGGAACAGCTCGCTTTGTCTGTTTTATAAAAGTTTCTATAAAAGATGTTGTTAGAAAGATGGATTCTCTTGCATGTTCTGCAAAAGTAAATATCCTACTGAAGTTGATGTTTATCCTTCCTTTGTGTGCCTTTATATTTTTATTACATTTTATTACATTTATATATATTCGTTAACATGTTTTAAACCTCCTTGTAAACTTTCTGTAACTGTGATGCCACTGTACACTTTTTGCAACTTTTTTGATTTAGCCACGTAGATAAAATTCAGGCTTTTTCCTCACATTTCTACAAATACCTCTAGTTCATTCATTTTATAAAATGTAATTATTTATAAAGAATTCACAGTTTATTCATTCGACGTATTTGCAAACATAAGTTGCTTCCTATTTTTTATTGCTACAACAATTACTACAGTGAAACTTCTTGAACATTTTGTGTTGTGGTAATGATTCTCAATAAGAGTGAGGCAGGGGGATTGAATTTCACACCCTAGGCCAATGTCCAGAGACATTTTTGGTTGTCATAATTTGGTAGAAGGATGTTACTGGCATCTGGTGTGGGTAGAGCCCAGGGGCACTGCTGAACATCCTGCACGCACAGGATAGCCGCCACCCCACCCCCCAAACCCCACATCCAACAAAGTTCATCAGGACAATAATGCCCTGGTTGAAATACCCTACTCCTGGAGGAAAATTGCTAGATAATAAATAAGCTGCAGTCACCTTTAGCCTTTTGCCACATTGCTCTTCAAAGTGTAAAAGTGTGGACTCATTATCTTTTCACTGTAGCTAGTTTCTTTGTCACTTATTTAAATGATTATATTATTCTTGTATTGAGGTTACTGTCCTACTTATTTTAGGCGTGGCATACATGGAATGTTCCCCCTCCATTTGGCAGCTTTAAGTGGTTTTTCAGATTGCTGCAGGAAACTTCTTTCTTCTGGTAAGTGGAACCATTACAGACTGATTCTCCTTTTTTTTTTTTTTTTTTTTTTTTTGTGTGTGTGTGTGTGTCTCCACAAAATCCCCCAAAATTTAATCTCTTTATCCTGCTTTCCCAAAATTACTTATAGATATGTCCAAATGTGAATCATTTATTAAGTCCTCTTAGAAGATGTTGGGTTCTTTAATTTTAACATTCAATTTTCTCTTCAGATCTGGGAAAGGTTTTATCTTTCAGGGATTTCCTTCTTTCTGTTAGTGGGGGAATGGGTTGTAGAATATTTCTAGAGCAGTTTCTGTTCGTTGGATGGTAGTTTTCTTGTATTGTCCCTTTATGCCTAGAAACAGTATCTTCATTTGCATGCTCCTTTTTTAGGAGCTGATAGCCATTCTATAATGTCTCCCAGGTTTGTGAAATATTTATACCATATCTAATTACTGTGTTAAAATACCATAATCATAGTCCGTTTGAAACAAAACAGGGTCTATAGCTTTCTATAAACATTACAAAACTATGATCCTTATTAAATGCATAGAGTTACTGAATATATATGATTTCATTGATTTTAAAGGATAGTCTGTTTCTCAGAGTGTTGAAGTTGAACATATTTTGTATGTTAATACTCACGATTACCGAAAGAATTACGGGAAAGTTTCAGTGAAAATTAACATTTTGTGTGAGACAACACTTCTTTTTTCTTAGTAATTTTTTAAGTTAATTCTACTTTAAGTCTTTAAAAGTTTGTGTATTTCCACAAGTATTCACAAACCCATTTATCTATGAAAGAGAAGTCTAAAATTTCTCCTCAGTGTTAGAAATAGTCCACAGATAGCAGAGCACCTATGGCTTCTTTTAAAAACAACTGTACTAAGAGATAGTTCACATAACATACATTTCACCCATTTAAAGTATATAGTTCAGTGTTTGTTGGTATAGTCGCAGAGATGTGTGACCATCACTAGAGTCGGGTTTAGAACATTCTCATCCTCTTGTTAGCAGTCAGTCCCCATTTCCTCCTGCCTCTCCCTAAGCAATCATTACATTCCGTCTCTATAAATTTGCCTGTTCTGGATAGTTCATAGAAATGGTCACCCAAGATGTGGTCTTTTCTGTCACTTAGCCAAATGTTCTCAAGGATCATCCATATTATAACATGTGTCAGTACTTTGTTGTTGTTGTTGTTGTTGTTGTTGTTGTTTTATTGTTGAATAATATTCCATTGTATCCTGTGGCGCTTTTTTTTAGTGTTTATTTATTTTGAGACAGAGAGAATCCCAAGCAGGCTCTACGCTGTCAGCACAGAGCCTGACGTGAGGCTCAATATCATGAGCTATGAGATCATGACCTGAGCCTAAATCAAGTATTGGACGCTCAACCAACTAAGCATTGTATCCTATGGCTTTTAAACAAGTATGCCAGCACTTGTCCTAAAACTCCCAGTCCTCTAGAGGCATATTTTGGTAGTATTAGACATTATTAAGCTATTTTCAATAATTTTGTGCCTATTTGTAATTCAGTTTTGTTTGAGATTGTGGTGTATGTGACACTTGACATTTCTTGACTTAGAACTTTAGTATGAAGTAACATATCTATGATACTATATAAGATATATCCGTTTTTACAGGATTTGACATTGATACCCCAGATGATTTTGGCAGGACCTGTCTACATGCAGCTGCAGCTGGAGGGTATGTTAACAAAATTTTTACTTTTTAAAGAAGAAGGTAGTTGGTTGTGCCAGTTTTTTCTCTTCTCTTTGTTTCTCTTTATTAGTTCTGAGCTGCCTCAAAATAGAAAACAAACTGTAATAAGAGTGGTTTGGGAGAAGAAAAGTCCAGGATAGTAGAAAATGCTTTTTTTTTAATCTTCCACCTGAGTCATAAATTGTGATTGGGAGAGATAGAGCGAAACTGTAAAAGGAACTATTGCTTTCTATCAGAGAAAAATTATTTCTGGATAAGTGAAAAGAATATATGTCTTCAAATGAGAGCCAGCAAAACATTTAGAGATGTTTTGAGTAATATTAGTGTTCTTTGGGAAAGTATTTGGGGCTTTTTGGTCATAATTTTAGGGAAAAAAGTGTTGATGGTTTGTTTATGTCTTACCTCTACTCAGCGCTAATATATAGGAAGAAGAAAATTTGAGATTGAAAGATTTTGGACAAAGTTTTAAATACTACTCCTACGGGAAAACAGGCTGTTGGTTTGAATAAACAAGCTTCAGTTAAAACTCTTGGTCTCTGAAGCATGCTGCTAATCTAATGTTTCTGATCGTTTAGATCCTAAATCTGTAATAAGCCATTTAATTCATGATGATTTATCAAAAACATCATTTATAAGAATTTTATTCCTGATAATAATTCCTTAATAATTCCCAGTGGTTTCAGATGACAAGTGTGCTGAACCAAGACTGCCACTAGGTCAGTCTCAGTTCCAGAGATGGATTGTGAACTATTATGACTGGGTCCTCTTGTTCTTCCAAGGTCACCAAAGAACCTTCCAGTTAAAAGCTAGCTTCCGTGTTACTTGCCTCCACAGAGAGGGACAAAAGAAAACATGAGTATCTGATCACTTGGCAGTCACAGTTTTTATTGTAATGTAGTAAGTTGATGTTCTGGTTTTTGAAAATGAAATTATAGAAATATCCACACATGTACTCCCCTGTAATTTTAACTAAGGAAACATCTAAGCAATTATAGTATAGGAGAAAATAAGGAAAGCATCTTGGAATGTTATCTGTGTTATCAGGTTTAATTTTTTTTTTTTGCCCATTTTCATTTATTTTGGTATTAAAAACCACTTAAATTTAAACCATTCCATTAAAAGCATGTTGTTTGAAGTTTGTTTTAAAGGTTCCTAAAAACTCTCAGGAAAACTACAAATGTGAACTTTCTTTTAAATAGCGGTTAAACGTGATTCATTTGTTATTTCCTATCAACGTGCCGATCAATATGTGTGTACCTAACTTTTAAAAATTCTAGATAAGGTGAATTTTAATGTTTTAATTTTTATAAAATATAAATCATGTTATTCACTTTACCTTCACTTGAATGAAAGCATGCTTTGATACTTATTTAAACCTACCAATTTCATTTTAAAATTATTGACAATTAAGTCTTATAACTGTATTTTCCCATCTAGGAATTTGGAGTGCCTAAACCTTCTGCTGAACACTGGTGCAGACTTCAACAAAAAGGACAAATTTGGGAGGTACGGTGTGATATAGTTCCTCTATAGAACGTAATTAATGTTATTTACTTAATGAGTAGCATGACCTTCTAACTGGCTTCTGAGAATTAACTGAACCGTTCAGTATCATTTGCATTGTGATCACGATTGAGAAGCCCAAATAAGTCAGTAACTTCTAAATACTCATTTTTACCCACAGTCGTCTTCCACTTGGGCCCCTGCCACAGCCCCAGGCTACCAGGTCTACCTTATGAGCACCTCTGTATATCTTGGTATCATTCCTCCTCCTCCCATATTTATACCATGAAAATGTAAACCCCCATGGTGCCTGAGTTCCTTCAAGAAACTCATAAGACCCAGAACTCAGTAATACATTTCTCCTTCCCCATAAGTCATTTCATGGTCATTTCCCCTATGGGGAAATAGGTTATAAATATATATGAAATTTTTGTTCTCCCGTGTAAACATACACACATAACAACACATCCACACATACCCCTTCATATGACTGGTAGGAAAGCACCTGTGAAGTGACAGTCTCTTTGTAGTCTTTTTAGCTAATCCTTATTCTCACTGTGTAGCCCCAGGCCTCTTTGTGACTAGCATTCATGGTAGCAGTACTTATATCCACCACGACCTGCGAAGTTATTTCGAGTAGGAGTTGATACAGCATGTGCTAAAGCCATACAGGAAATGATGGAAGGCAGTTCACATTGGTTTAAAAAACAGAAGTGGAGGGGTGCCTGGGTGGCTCAGCCAGTTAAGTATCCAACTCTTAATCTCACAGTTCAGGTCTTGATCTCAGGGTTGAGTTCGAGCCCCATGTGGGGCTCTGTGCTGGGCATGAAGCCTACTTTAAAAAATAAAAGTGGCAGTGCAAAAAAGGTTGTGTGTCTTGAGAATTATATCAAAGTACAGGACAAGAAAGAGTGTGTGTCAGAAGGAAATGTGTGGATGTATGTCAGTGCATGTGATGGGCCAGTACAGAAGTAAACAGAATTATGTATGGTAGGGAATCAGAAACGCACAGAAGAAAAAAAAAAACTACTTGACTCCATAATTACTTTGAGGAATAGACTGCTCTCATAGGCTTACTAATAGAAAGAACTAATGACCTGCAAAATCAAAAATCACTTTGGCTTTGCAATGCAATATTTTTACAGCCAATTTGCTTTTATAATTGTACTGTAATCCATCTTGTATTAGTTAATTTGTAGTACTTGAAGAGTT
This sequence comes from Panthera onca, assembly GCF_046562875.1. Classification (NCBI taxonomy): domain Eukaryota; kingdom Metazoa; phylum Chordata; class Mammalia; order Carnivora; family Felidae; genus Panthera; species Panthera onca. The sequence continues at coordinate 133,043,368 of NC_138347.1, read as the reverse complement.
TTTTACTACAGATGCAGAGAGGGCCTCGGAAGCATATTCTGAGTTTAGAAGCTTGAAAGTAATTCAGGGTTAACTGTATTTCTTAAAATGCGATTACTACAGTATATTGTTATCCAATAAAGTAAAATAATGTTTTACTGTCATCTCACTCAGTAAATGTTTTAGAAGAGATTATACCATGAAGACTCTGGACTGTATACCTTCACTTTGTTTTTTTTTTTTTTTTTTTTTTTCTCCTCCTCCCCCCCCTCCTTTTTTTTTTTTTTTTTTTTTTTAAAGTGAAAAGTCATGGGATCATCATAGAGTTGTAATCCAAAGACTAGGGACTCCTAACTTTAGTAACATTCTGTTGCATTTCAGTAACTGAGATGAAAATGGCTACAAATAAATATTCATTCTTTAGAAATTAAAAACAGTACTCTAACTCTTCTGAATAGTGAACAATATGCATTTTTTGCTTAAGAATCCTGTTATTACTGTGCACCTTTACTGTATACTTTACAACTGGGCATTCTTTTAAATGCTTCTATGTTTCTCTTTATCCTTCTACTGAGACAGGAGTAGACGTTTCTTCTACCTCTGTACTGCAAAACATTTTATTAGTATAAGAAAAGCCTTGTTAAAATGAAAGTTTTGAAGTTTCTGAGCAGAATATGAAGGTATCTGTGATATACTCAAAAGACTAGAATTGTTACTGTGGGGACCATGAAATAATTTAACTGTGTTTCTGTTTTATTCCCTATTCTTAGAGGTTCTCTGCCATCTTACTTTCTTCAGCTGGCTTTCTGTCCAGCCTTCCAAAAGACTTAGTATATGGCAGAAATCAATCTCAGGCTCACTATAAATACATTATTTGTAACTGGGTCAAGTAAGAGTAAGCTCTTGTTTACTGGTATATGTCCCTGGCTTTTATTTTTCTGATATTAACTTGGGCACAAAAGATCTCCACTTCACTATGCTGCTGCCAACTGCAATTACCAGTGCCTGTTTGCTCTTGTGGGATCAGGAGCAAGTGTGAATGACCTTGATGAAAGAGGATGCACACCCCTGCACTATGCAGCTACATCAGACACAGATGGCAAGTAAGTATCATGTGGTGAGAATGAAGGATTGTTTCTATAAACCAGCATCTTCCATGTGGATGGCTGTTGGTTTTTTATGCAATTTTATATTTTCTTTTTGTACTTTTTTTTAGTCTCTGGTGTGGGAAATAAATTGGTTTCATAATTATTCCTAAATCATAGTTTACTACCTATTTCTACTCAGCAACCTGCCTTATTGACTGGTCTGGTAGAAGAAAGATAAAGGCCTCTTGTCGTCCTCTCTGCCAAAAGCACATCTCAATATCACCTCCGTGTTTTTTCCCTCTGACTTCTCAGAGGCAGCAGCCTTGAGTTTATCGTAGGGAAAGGGAAGGAGAAGAGAGATGGACAATGCCAACAGAAGATGGGGCAGAGATTGGAATACCAGTATCCGTCAGAGGTAGAGAGTTTATATTTGTAAGAGACCCTTATAAATTGGTATCCAATAAGGGAGTAACCAAACGCAGAATCTGACATGTAGTTGTTGCTAAATATTACTTAAATAAGTAAATGAGATAATAGGCTAACTAAATATTGGCCAAGAATGACTGAATAAGAACAAAGGATTGAGAGATGTGTAAATTATTTTTATAATTAATGTTCAGCTAAAGTTGATCAGAACTGTTTATAGTACCTTATATATATTGCCTTCTTGGAAAAAAATAACCTCCTTGGAGACCGTGATCTTCAGTCTGTGGTATTCTCCATGTGTCTGGGTCAGTTAAGAGCAAAAATAACCTTAAGAAAAAATAAATAGTGATTCTTAGTGAAGGATTTTATAAAATATATGTCAAGGAAGTCTTATTTAACATAGAACTATTTCTTTGGTTTTTACTATTTGCTTTTTACCCTCAAAATAAAAAGCATAATTTGATGGTATTATTCACAAATGTTAATTTGTTATAAATTTTATAACTGATATCAAAGCCATTTCTATCAGTAGCACTTTGTTATGTTGGTTTATAGCTAAAACTCTAATCTTGAAAGCACTAGTAAAATGTACTTTTTGTTTACAACAATATATCGCTTTGTACAATTTCATATATACCCAGAATAGTTAGGTACAGATAGATTTTGGGAGAAGTTAAATTATTTGACTATGTTTTTAGGTAGTGCCTCTTCAAAGAAAGAAAATCTATGGTAAAGACTTTGTAAATAAGAAAGTATTTTGGTAAATTTGGATAAAATAGATCATCCTCTGATTTATAAATTTTGTACTTTCAGGATTCGATTTATAGATTTTCTTGAAATAGGTTATGCCTAAAATGACTATATCACTACCAATAATCCTTTACCATTGCTCCCACAGACTGGTTATTGGGTGTTGCTCAGCAGAATCTACATAAATTCCACTGAGAGGTCACACACATAAACACACACACATGCACATTGAGATTACCCAAAGTTCTCCTGCCCTTAGAAAATTACATTAAATGTTACTTCTTGCACAAAAATCAAAAGAGCAACAGTGTTCAGCCCATACTGTTTAGGATTTGTGGTTTTATTTTAAGCCAACGTACTGTTTCTTTAGAGGTGTACTACTACTAAAGTGAATTAAATCATTAGTTTTCTCATGCCATATAAATGGTTTAGAGCCATAGCTACTAATATTTATTGCTTAAACGTTTAATTCTCAGTGTCTACACCAAGCAGCCTAATGTATAGAAAGAACATGAGCTTTGGGGTCCAAAAGACCCAGTCTAAATCTTGGAGTTTCTATATTTTACCTCTTTGAGCCTGAGCAAGTAATTGCCAAGCAAAATCTTCTTTATCTGTAAGATTAGAAAGAAATGTACTTCTTAGAATTGTGGGGAAAACTGAGATCATGGGTATAAAAGAATCTAGCACTGTTTCTTAGAGCCTCTGTTTCCTTAAAGAATCAGAATCCCAGAGATCCTGTTTAATGCCATCATTTATTGACTCAGTGATTTGTTCCCTGAGAACTTTGTGGAAGCTATAAGCCACAGTAACCATTTTAGGATACCAGAGGCATCCTTTCAATAAGTGATTGTTTTGGAGGCTTAAATAGTAGCATTAAAGATTTATTTTTCTAAGTTGTGCTCATTTAATTCCCAGGTATAGGTCGAATAATAAGAGAATTTGGCATGATTTCATATGTAATTCTGGCAAAGCAAGTATGAAATATTTTCTTAAAGAAAACACAAAATCCCATAGTTTCATATTACTATTATTCAGTAATAAGTGTTGCTTTGTTTTTTTGATGATGACTTACTAATTTCCTATCAGCACCCCCAGGGAAAGTTATTTATATTTTGGAATTTTTGATACCTGACGTTGGTTTTCTGCTATCCAAGAGCGATATAAGTATTTATAACTCTCCTCTGCCTTAATGTCCCTCTGTCTTCAGTTTCAATAAATATTAGAAAAATACGTAAAATCTTTCTTGACTCATTCTACTCATTCTTTTAGTCACCCCCATTGTCCTAGTGTCTGCATTCTTTATAGACAGTCATGACTCAAATACATAGTTGCTGTCACAAGAAACATGTACTAAATATTAATTTAATGTACTAAATATTAATAAGTAAAATTCTCTTTGCCAGTTGAAGAGAAATAGGGCTGTCTTTGAGCAAGATGGTTAAGGATCTCCTCCATACCCATGTGGTATGTATAAGAGAAGGAAAAGATTGGGGGGGGGGGGTTTCTGATTATACATAAAGAAGAAATCCTCTTCATGCCTGTTCTCCTGAGATAACCACTATTAACCTGAATATTTCTGTGTGTGTATGTAGATCATTTCATGTCCATCATAGTCTAATCAAAGTTAAAGCCTTGGTATGTGCCTTTCCTTAGCCTTTTCTGTGTTCATGTAATTGTATATAAATGTTTTTATGAGTATATATATTTCACTGAGATCCACTTTTAAGGTGATAGTTGGCATTTTTCACAAAAATGGTGTATTTTGACTTCTAATATCATTGTTTTGAACTTTATATAAATGGCATCATACAGTTCTTTGTGTAGAAGCTTTATAATCTTTAGATTTCTTCCCAAGTACTTAATACTTTTATTGCCAAAATAAACCTATCTTTAAATTTCCTTTTGTTGTGGTACAGAGGAAATACATTTAGCTTTTGTACATGACTTTATATTCAGCAGGCTTGTGTAACTCATTTTGAAAATGTATGTAAGACAACATTGGGTTTGATAGTGGCTCTGCTACCTGTTGTGAGACTCGGGGCAAGTTACTTTACATCTCTCTACCCATTTTGTCTGTGAAATGGGGGAAATAGTCTGACCTAACTCAAATGGCCAAATAAGGTGTAGGGTATCTGAATGCCTAGAACAGTACCTCTAATCTTCCTGTAAAGATGAGCTGTATTTTTTAAACTATGCTTGATATCTTTTTCTTTTTTCTTCTTTGATAAGAACAGACACTATTATACACCATAATGGGAGAAAATAGAGGAAGGAGGGCCTCTGGTAACAATGCCACATTCCCTGCCCCGGGCTGAGTGGGTCTTACCAAGAGCTCTGACCAGCCATGGGACTCATGGGTGGTAGGGGAAGAGTAGGTGAAATTTAAATAGTTCGAAATGTACTCTGGTTTAAATTATGTGCTTAACTGGAATGATACTTAATTTGTCTAACATATTAAATGAAGGAAACAAAATATGCAACAGTAAGAACAGTTTATTACTTAGCTGTTTCACCATGAATATTGCTCCAGGTTTTGCATACAGCTTATGTTAGGGGAAAGAGAGATTAAAGAGAATATTCATCTTAATTTTTTTGACTTGTATAAAATCAGTGTGTGTGCTAACTTACAATTTCAGAAAAAGGAAAATTAGACTTTCTCCCCTCCATTTTATTTGCAAATTAAATGTGAGGTCCAGATATTCGAGATCACATAATTTGTGGTTCAGTATTTTGTAAGTACCCAGGTTAAAGTATCACTCTAATTCATTAATTCCTGTGCTAAGGCATTTGGTAGCATGAAAGGAGCACTGGATAAAAAGAAAACCTAAGGTCTAGTCCTTGCTTTGCCATATGCTAGCCAAAAGATTTGGAACAAATGATTTGATTTTCGTGAGCCACAGTAATTTTTCCAGTTGTTAAAGGTAATGCTCATCTCACAAAGTAGTTAAGAAATTTTATATTGCTTAGCAAAATCTAAAAGACATGCCAGTAGAAGGAATTTTATCATTTTGAATCAACTGTTAGCCTTTGTTTTGTTACAGGAGACCAATTATCTGAATAATGTGAATGTAAAAAATAATAAATAATATGATAAGAACTACCTACTGCATCTGTAACACTTAAATTATTTGAAACCATTCACTGCTTGGAAGGCAGCTACGCTCACCGCTATACCACCAACACTGCACTAATGCTGTATATTTGGACTAGTCACTATGGATAATGCCTTGAGATGTGCTTTCCTACTTCAGAAAGTAAACATGAACTTACCTACTTGTTTTGCCTTCCTTAAATAAATCTTTTTTTCAGTACTCATATATCAGCAAGTTATCTTAAAATAGTTTGTTCCACGGATAGAATCTTCCTGGTACTCAGGTCTCGGGAGAACTATTTCTGCTCTCTCGCTCTCTATCTCTCTCTCTCTCTCTCACCTAGAGAACTTGATTAAAGATAGATATGCCCTTGTGTGAAATGTTTGTGCCTGCAAAGCAGTGAGACTGTCCTCCAGCCCTGCAGATCTTTTATGCATTCCAGTGAGCATTGACCTCTGAGTTGGATACCTAGGAAAACTGGATACAGTTTATGCCCTGCCTAGAACAATTTGTACTGGCTCCTCAGAGCTAATTTATGAATACCAAAAAATACCAGTCTTCTTACCTTAGAGTCAGATTGAGTTTGTTTGTTTGTTTGTTTTAATCACAATGATACCCAGTTCACCATGTTTGACCAATAATTTTAGCTGTACATAAATATAAAAATCCCACTTAAAAGCATAGACATTTGCTACCATTGAGGATAGTATAATAAATATAGATTCTGCAAGTAATTCCTAGGGGATTGAAAGGATTTTAAGCAATTCAGTGTTAAAGAAATAAGGGTTGGCATTGAAAAGAATAGCCTGGGTAGATAATAGATAATATAGATAAGATATAGATGATAGTTATGTGTACGTATGATATAGTTACTGAAAGACCAATTACGTTGCTTTAGAGTTTTGTTTTTGTGTAACTTCAGTATGCTTTTGGAAACTCGAATTTTTTCATAGGTTTTTTTTTAAATTTTTTGTGTATATTTAACATACAGTGTTAAATTAGTTTCAGGTGTACAATTTAGTGATTAAACTATTCCATACATTACCCATTGTTCATCATGACAAGTGCACTCCTTAAGGAAACACTTGTGCACTCCTTAAGGAAATTTTTAACAAGGAATATTTGACTATAAATTTTCCCCCAGTAGTTGTATTAATATTTAGTTAATATTACAGTCAATATTGCAATATTAGACAAATTATCAATGAATAATTATGAACTTGGAATTTGAGCCTGAATGGAGTTTAGCTTCCTTAGTTGGATTTCTGCCCTCCCCCCCATCTGTCAAATGAATAAACAGAGGCCATTTCACCATAAAGTTGAAATTTCTATTTGATTTGTTCAAGATCACTAGTATATAACAAGTTCTATGGACAGATCTTTTCATTTCTAATTCAGTGCTCTTTGTTGCTGCAGTAACAATAACATGTAATAAAATTGTAACAAGTCATGAACCATATGATGCCTTTGAAAATTATTTTTCTCATGTTTTAATAGCACAGAAATGAAGTAAATCTACCATGGGAAGGTCTTTCTTGTTACCACCATACCACTTTCTACTGAGAACACCCTTCTCCGTCCTCTGATTCGAGATCATTGAAATCTGACCTTGTTTTCCTGAGATTTTTTTTTTATATCCTTTCTTCAGCTTCCTAATGAGATCTTACACTCACTGTGTGTTCCAGATACGTCAGCAGTAATATTGCCAACATTGGATGTTCACCACCACTAAGTTTAATCCTGTCAGATATTGTTTGAGTGGAATAGGTGGTGCCATACATAGTGACTGTGTAAAAGACAGCCCGCAGGTACACTGAGCTTATTGACAGACTCTGGAGATACTCACTCTGAATGAATTTTCTTCATTCTTAGGAACATCTTGCTTGTATTCTTACGATAGTTACAGTCAATGTCATTTAAAGATAAATTTATGTAGTGTAGATATATTTATGATTTTTACATTACTCAAGAAAAGAATTGTAAGAAATTGTAATTGTAAAAAAATAGTTTTTGGTTGCAGGCTGTTTTAATCCTTGGTAAAATGCAAGATTTAGAATTTTGAATGTGTTATTACTATATATAGGTGCCTGGAATACTTATTAAGAAATGATGCAAATCCAGGGATCCGTGACAAGCAAGGATACAATGCAGTTCATTATTCAGCTGCTTATGGTCACCGTCTATGTCTTCAGCTGGTAAGATTCCTGAATTCTTGTGGAAGGGCTAATGTGATTTTATATTCTAATAACATAATGAAAATGAGAATAAATGAATCAAGATACAAACTCTATCACTTTTTAATATTTTTAGAACCTATATACCTCTTAAATTCATACTTGCTTGCCTCAGTATCTTGCGTTCCCTTTTCCCTTTCAAAAAGAAAGAGAAGGGGAAGTGGGTGATGGGCATTGAGGAGGGCACCTGTTGGGATGAGCACTGGGTGTTGTATGGAAACCAATTTGACAATAAGTTTCATACTTTAAAAAAAAAAAAAGGGGGGAAGGAGAAAATTAGATCTCTGGAGAGGGCTACTTATTGTCCTTCCCTTATATTACCACATCACATTGGTGTAGCATTTCTCTTCCTTTAAATAAATGTTTTCTAGAAATTTCTAAAGAACTGTAACCATGTCTTCTGTGAGAGGAGGCCTTTTTTCCCACATATTTAGAGTTCTGAAAAGCCCGTTCTTTTTACAGCCTCTCCTGGTAGGGGAGACAATACTGCAAAGGAACTTTTTATTTCAGTTATGGTCTCATCCTTGAATATATGCACCATTCACTCCATTTTGCCAAATCAAAGACAAGTTAAAAGATTCTCAAGTGTGTAACAAATGCTTCAAGTTAAAGGTTTCTTTATTTAGATTTACCTTATAAATTGTATTAAACTTTGCTTCCCCTCAAAGAGAGTGAGTATTAAAGATTGAAAAAGCAGGTTGACATATTCAATATAGCACTTAAAACCTGCTATCAGAAATAACAGGTATTATCTTAGGTTACTATGTATCTTGTAGACTAATATCTTAGACCCATGAATGTAGATTTGTGGTCTGTTATACACTTGTTTATTTAAAAGACTCAATCTTGGGAGACAAAGGAAGCACAAGTTCAGAATAGAATTTAACAGAAGCCTTGTATAAATAGACCTGTAGTTAACATTTATCTCTAATATATATGAATACTTCCTAAGCTAAATATTCTTATTTTAAATTTTATTTCAGATTGCAAACGAAACTCCTTTAGATGTTGTAAGTAATAATGAATATCCCCTTTACTATTCAGAGTATTATTTCTTTGCTCTCACTAGAGCTGAAGCCTGTTTTACACATTCCTAAGAACAAACATAGTGACAGAAACCATATGTGCAGGGGATGGGAAGGGGTTCTTACTTGGTGGTGAGTAAATAGCATTTCCCTCAAGCTAGTTTATAGCCCTCCCTCAGAGTTCTTATTCTGTGGTACTTACCACACATGCATGATGATCTATTGTGTAAGGTTGCTGAGTGGAGTTTTTCATAATATAATGGACTAAGATTTTAAAATACAATGGTTCAAGTGTCAATTTTTACTCTAAAATTGATTTAAACTTGGGGGAGAGGGAGCAGGAATAACTGCTAGAATATATCCAAAAGTACCATTTCTGACATTTCAAACGCTTTTCCTTCCCAGTTAATGGAAACCTCGGGGACAGACATGCTGAGTGATTCAGACAATAGAGCGACAATAAGCCCTTTACATTTGGCTGTGAGTACTACCTTCACAGCCAACTTGATGGCTGGTTTACTGAAAATATCTCATATATGTTTGTTTGACTCAAACTAGTACCCATGTATGATGATCATGAAATTAAAACTTAAGAATTTTTTTTTAATTCAGAGACTTCTTGAGTGCACTTTGTTATGTTTTGTTTTATTAAAAAAAAAAAAAAAAAAAAAAAGTTGTGGTCTTTGGATTTCCCCCAAAGGCCTACTCTAAGGGAGAGAATATACCTATGATGTGAATTTAAAAAAACACTGCCCTAAAGGAATGGCTTCTAACTTGCTAAACAGAAGTGTATTTTCTGTGGTATTTCTACAACTTTTTGCTTACTTTTTGATCTTGGAGCACTAAGTGTGTGCTCACTGGTCCTTCAGTTACTCATGCTATAGGATTTGGGACACCTGGGTGGTTCAGTCAGTTAAGTGTCCACTCTTGGTTTTGGCTCAGGTCGTTGTCTCGCAGTTCATGAGATCGAGCGCTGTGTCTGGCTCCATGATGACAGTGCAGAGCCTGCTTGGGATTCTCTGTCTCCCTCTCTGTGCCCCGCCCCCTCAAAAATAAATAAACTTATAAAAAAAAGAAACCTCTGGATTTTTCCTCTTAATGATTAGTCCCTAAGAGGAGAAGGTTAGCGAAGTGTAACAATTCTTTAAATCAAATGTGGGAATGAATTACTTTAGGAAATTTCAAGCAGGGCCCAGTCTAGTTCTTTTTGTGCTACAAGAAGAGTCTATTTTTGGAACAGAGCACATTAACAGTTGTTGGGGGTGAGAAAGAGACTAAGAGTCAGGAGACTCCGATATAGTCACCAGCTTTTTGGGAGACTTCTGGTTTTAAATATAGTAAAATGCTTATAAGGAGGGTGTATACTTAAGTTAATGGATCACTACAAGTTCAGTGATCCATTTAATTGTTTCTTCTTATATATGCTATTATTTTTTATAATATTCTCCTTGCATATTTCGTAACACCAACACACGTTCATTGAATTTTCTTGCCCTTTTCCCCACTAGTACTTCCTGCCATTTCCTAAATAACTAGGGAGGCATGCTGCAGCTTCTTGCTTCCTTGCCCTGTGGATCTTTGGAAATACTATGTACTCTCCCAGACGTGCCCAGTAAATAAGTCCTGTGAAAGGGCAAAGCCAGCGTGGAGAAAACAGCCATTTTACTGTTGGTGGCGAGAGATGCAGTCTGAGCAGATGGCAAGGCAGTTCTTCCTGCTCCGTCACCACCATTCTTACACTAGCACTGTCCCTTCCCATCTACTAGGTGCCACACTAAGCATTTTGCCAAGTTTATGAATACGTTACCTCAGAAACTATAGGTTTTTTGTTTTGGGGTGGGGGCGGTTGCTAGGTTTTTACTCCATGGCTGTTATGAATAGTGGTGCAAAATATGAACATGGGTATGCTAAATAGTGGTTTTAAGCTGAAATGGAACCAATTTTGTTAAAATTTAGTAAATTAGGCTCAGTGAACTGTGATTATATCACCACTTTCACATTATATATCTGTTCCTAGGAGGTTTTCAGAAATGACTCGAAGTGCTTTTTTACCCTTCCAAACTCACCCCATCCAAGACACCTTAATGCTGTGAAAACACACCAGCTTGAGGCTTAAGGAAACTGGTGCTTGGTTCTTATCTTTGTACATACTGTGTGTACAAATTCGTTGTCTCAGTCCTATACAAGGACATCCTGACGGGAGGCTCTCTGGCAACTCGTCATGGCTTCTTGTCATCCTTATTGTGTCTCTTCTTGTTATACACTCCTAGTGTCTTATGCATATGGTGTATCTCTCACATTTCTTTCTGTTAATAGCATCATCTCATTGACCAGGTTATTACGGAACAAGATTAGATGTGATCCTAGGACGGTAGAGTTCCATAATCTCCAGTTACTTTAATCTTCGAGGTGGTCAAGAAACTCTGTAGGTAGTGAGAAACATCAAAGAGACCAGTAAGGCCCAGAGCAACTTTACCTCTTTCTGGTACTTTCCGACATTTTCTGCAAGAAATAACTTTACAGCCCTTTGCTGCAGTGTGGGGCCCATTTCTGGCTAAGTGGATATTTTCAGATTTAGCTCAAGTATGGTACAATTTTACATTTTTCAGTTCCCAGTGAAAAGTTCACCTGTGATAACAAACTGCTAAGCTGTAGGTCTGAATGGTGTCAGAAATGACTTGTAAAAGTCCTTTAGCTACAAAGTGGTAATATGAGTGAACTAGAGACAACATTCGTTTTGTGCCAGAGCTGGGTCTTGTTAATTGCTTTAGGTCTTGCTCAGCATCTAGTCCAACGAGAGTAATAGATGTTCAGTTGATATGTTGGTTTTTGAAATGAATTACCTGGAAAGCTTCTTCCTCAACTGTGATAAAGAAGAGGACTTCATTCTGACAAATCTTTAAAAATTTTTGTGTTCTCTTTGTACAGCTAAGACAGAACTTGGCACATAGCAGTTACTCGAGCCAGATTTAGTCTGTCTGTTTTTGTGCTAAAACAAATGTTTATTTTTTTAGATATAGCATGTTATGAGGTAAGGATAGTTATTTTAATTTGAGAAATCAGAAGACTTAAGTATTAACTTCAGTTGCTGGCCATCTCTATAATTTAAGTATAGTCAAATTTTATCAGGGAGTTAAGTGGAGCACTGAATTGTGATTAAGAACACAGGCTTTGAGGGGTGCCTGGGTGACTCAATCAGTTAAGCGTGCGACTTTGACTCAGGTCATGATCTCACAGTTCGTGAGTTTGAGCCCCGCGTCGGGCTCTGTGTTGACAGCTCAGAGCCTGGAACCTGCTTTGGATTCTGTGTCTGTCTCCCTCTCTCTCTGCCCCTCCTCCCCCACTTATGCTCTGTCTCTCTCTTTCTCAAAAATAAATAAACATTAAAAAAAAAAAAAAACTTTTAAAAGAAGAAAAAAAGAACACAGGCTTTGGAATTATAGACTTAGGTTGAAAGTTTTAATTGGATCTGTGTTACACTTTCATTGAATGCTATGAATCAGAAAGTTGTATACTAGTGATAAAATCACCTGTCATTTGAACATTTATTTTCTGCAGTATACCTGTTCTCTAACATATACTCTAACGTTGTACTATTTGGTTATTAGAAATACTTACAGTTAAGTTTTCTGAATTCTCAATAATGCAAGTTTTGGATTATCTCAAATATAATAATAATGTGAAGACAAGTTTACTTCCTTTGTTTTCAAAGACATCTGAGAAGTCAGTCTAAATATGTATTTTTTTAATTTATATTTTTATTTATTCCTAGGCCTATCATGGTCACCACCAAGCACTGGAAGTGTTGGTACAGTCTTTGTTAGATCTTGATGTGAGAAACAGTAGTGGAAGAACACCCTTAGATCTTGCAGCCTTTAAGGGCCATGTTGAATGTGTGGATGTACTCATTAATCAGGGAGCCTCCATTTTAGTAAAAGATTACGTTTTGAAGAGAACACCTATACATGCAGCAGGTATGTCAAATATTACGCATGATTTTATTTACCACTTTCTAATACTCTTTTCTTTTTCAATTTTTCATATGTTATACTCCTGGTAATTATTTTAATAATCTTGACTTTGAAAGGTCGAATGATTTTTCTCTCAGGGAAAAGCCAACAGCAAGATTATAATTGCTTTAAAAAATCATTGTCTACCTTAGAAGTTGGATTTATGTAATAGTCTAACTTCTGAAGTACTTTATCAACAAAACAATACAATATTTTTTACTTCTTTTTGATGGAAATTATTTTGGATTAGTATGTGCTTTCATTTAACGGTTAACAATTTTTGACTTATTGTACCAGAGTACTACATTTAACGTGTATTCACACAGGAGTTATAGAGCACCTACTTTATGCAAGATCTACTCCACGGTGTGATTTTGTGATGTTGCAAATGTGTCAGAATGCAAAATTGTGTAACCATGTCATTGTGAGGACTTGGTAGCTGTGTATGTCTAGCAGATACAAATTCCTGACTCTCCACAGGAATTACTACAAGTCAGTATTCATTTTAAATAACTAAGACTAGGGGTGTCTGGGTGGCTCAGTCGGTTAAACGTCCAACTAGAGCTCAGATCACGATCTCAGGGTTCATGAGTTCGAGCCCCGCATTGGGCTGTCTACTGACAGTGCGGAGCCTGTGTCAGATCCTCTGTCCCCCTCTCTCTACCCCTTCTCCTCTCTCTCTCTTTCTCTTTGAAAAATAAAAGCATTTAAAAAATTAAAAACTAAATACATAAATATAAAAATAAATAAACTAACTTAAAAAAGGGTAGGAGGTGCCTGGGTGGCTCAGTGGGTTAAGTGTCTGACTCTTGATTTCAGCTCAGGTCATGATCTCACAGTCGTAAGATCAAGTCCTGCCTCAGGCTCTACACTGACAGCACAGAACCTGCTTGGGATTCTCTCTCTTTCTCTTTCGCTCTCTCTTTCTGCCCCTCCCCTGCTTGTGCTCTCTCACATTCTCCCTCTCTCTTTCTCTCTCTCTCTCTCTCTCTCTCTCTCTCTCTCTCAAAATAAATAGACTTAAAAGAATAAAACAAATAAGACTGGTCCACTGGAAGGAATCCTAGCCAAGTATTTTTTTTTCACCCCCCACTACTGAATTTTGCAGAGGACTTAATTTACCTTAAAACCTTACTATTTTCTTCTTTATATGATTAGATACATTTCACTTAGTCTATTTTTGTAGAGTGATTTTTAAGAACCACATTTTAATATGGGTTTTGAACTTTACTTCTAGTCCTTTAGGAAACTTGTCTTTTTGAAGACTAGGTAGGTAGGTGACACCCTCTGTTGCTCCAGAGCAGCCTTTCAGAAACTGTTAGATATTTAAGCAGGACTCAAAAACAAAAAATTTTTAAGTGGAATAAAACGCCTATAAATGTGTGTATATTGTTATATGGTAAGAATTAAGTAAAAATGCTGCCATTTTCTGTTATCTTATTCTGAAAAAGAATGAAGTTATATATCATTCAGCAACTTGAAAAATTATGCCGTAAGCACAGATCATTTGAAGAGCTGATTTAAAGCTTTTATGGAGTGGTTTGCACTCTTTATAGATAAATATTGAACCAAGACACTAGCCAGTCCCTCAGAAGTAGCTAACCAATGTCATATAGTCTATAAATTCTATCCAGTGAAACAGCTGCAGTTTACTGTTGGTGCCAACCTATTCAGTAAACACAAGCTTTGGTTCTACACATGTCTTTCAAATTAGGAGATTGCTAGGGAGTACTGTACTCATAAGTCATGAAGAGAACACTGTGATCTTTTATTTTTTTTCTGAAAGTGAGCCAGTTTTCTCCTACAGTGGTACTATGCTTGATATTTTAGATACTGAACTTAGAAAACACAAAAACTCCTCAGTAGCTGCTGTGTACTGAGTGCAAGCGAGTCACTTAAAGAAATGGTGGGCTGGGACACCTGGGTGGCTCAGTTGGTTGAACATCCAACTCTTGATTTCAGCTCAGGTGATGATCCCAGGGTTGTGGGATCGAGCTCCAAATTGGGTTCTGAGCTGAGCATGGAGCTTGCTTAAGATTCTACTCCTATTCTATTCTATTCTATTCTATTCTATTCTATTCTATTCTATTCTCTCTCAAATAAATAAATAAATAGCAGTTAAAAAAATAAAGAAATGGTGGGTCAAACAATTTCCTCGACACATCCCCAGGTGGGATGCTTCAGTGACAGCTGTTATTGATTACTATGAGAGTTGCTGGCTGAGTGTAGCATACAGATGTGGAGTGATGTTGTTACCACAAATCTTAATCGCTATTAGAATTTAATATAGCTTTTAGAAGTTACTATAGAATATTAGGCACCTAGCTTGCTTTCACTAATTTGTCATTTCGAGGCGCTTGGGTGGCTCAGTTGTTTTAAACATCCGACTTTGACTCAGGTCATGATTTCGTGATCTGTGAGTTTGAGCCCCATGTAAGGCTCTGTGTTGACAGCTCAGAGCCTGGAGCCTGCTTTGGATTCTGTCTCCCTTTCTCTCTCCCCCTCCTACACTCCAACGCGTGTGCGCGTGCGCTTGCTCTCTCAAAAATAAACATTAAAAAATATTGTCATCTTTTAATTAGGAAGAATAGTGACAGATATTCCTTTTTGCATCATTACGTGACTTACATATTTCTTTCAACTTCAGATTTTATTATATTATGGGAAGGACCTGAATTTTGCAGAGAATTTAATTTACCTTAAAAGCTTATTATTTTCTTTTGGTTACTTCTACTTTATACCGTTGCCCATTTTATGTATTTGGACATATAAATGCATTCTTTAGAGAGATCATTTTTTCTTTTATTGTATATGTATCAGTTGGAATTCTCATAGTACCCAACTAAAAGGTGGCATAAGTGACAAAAGTTTTAACCTCTTACATAAAATGTTCAGAGGTAGAGTCAGTTCCAGGATTGACTGACTCAGCAGTGGTACCAGAACTCTCTATTATTCTCTTGCCTTTGCAGTCATGGCACAGAATGGCTACTGCTTCTTTACGGTATCACCTCTAAAATCAGGAAAAGGAGGAGGACTTGTCATTATCAGGGATAAAAATATTTCCCAGAAGCCTTCAGACTTAGCATCTCAGTGGTCAGAACTGGATCAGCACTTATCTTGGAAGCTGTCATTGGCAGAGAACAGAGTTGTGATGGACTTGATCTAATCATGGTTTCATCCCTTAGCTGAAGGCATTCCCTTGACCACATTGCCACCACGAAAACCAGATAAAACGAGCGTTATAATACCAGGGCAGATGGTGAGGGATGGCTATGGCCATAATTAACCATGAGGAATTGATACCTGTAGTCAGTTTCACCAACAAAGGCAATATAAAACTTTGTATCTATATATTTTTCTCTTAGACTATTAAATTCAATGAAGCTATCCCACAGTTATATCCAGAAAATGTGCTCTATGATAGAAATTTTCTATTTTATCATTGTAATTACTGAAATTTTAAAATACCACTTTACAGCAACAAATGGTCATTCAGAGTGCTTACGGCTACTAATAGGAAATGCAGAACCACAGAATGCAGTCGACATTCAAGATGGAAATGGACAGTAAGTTTTAATAATTTTTAAATTATTTTTAAGATGTGTGTTAATCTTCATACTTTTAACCCTAAAAGTCTGTCATACTATGTAACTGAGTAACAACAAATACAGTTTTCTCACTTTAAGTATACTTTAGAAGTTGTATCACAAAAAGGCATATTTAGAAAACAGGAGTTTGTTTTTCATGGAGTAGTCTTAAGTTGTAACACTGAACCTATTATTACTCTTGTTGCTCAGGACTCCTCTGATGCTGTCTGTTCTCAACGGGCACACGGACTGTGTTTACTCACTGCTGAACAAAGGAGCAAATGTAGATGCCAAAGATAAATGGGGAAGGACAGCATTGCATAGAGGGGTAAGCAAAAATATTCCCATTGCCTTTCAAAAATTTCTTAGGATCTCCTTTTACCTAAAACTGAACTAGGCTATGTTTATTCTTCTTCATTAAATTTCTCCCAGATAGTCTTTACTCTTTCTTTTAGTATTACAGTTTTTGAGTGCGAATTTTAAACAGCTGTAAAACACAACTTAATCCAGGAAACAATAATGTTGGAACAAAATTTTAAAAACCTAAGACCTTAAGTAGAATTAATGTCAATTTTACTTTTTCTCATCACAACTATTTTCTTACACATTTTTGTCGTTTTCACCTTTGAAACCTTTCACATTTTTACCTTGTTTTCACTGATTTATAAGTTCCTTTGTTCCTGTTTTTTGTAATATGTGTATTTTGACAAAGTTAATGCTTTAGATAAACTTTTAGGCAAATTTCAATAAAAATATTGAATTACTCAAAAAATGATAAATGCTTTGATTGATGGTAGAATATGGGAAATACGGACTTCAAAAGTTTTTAATTAGCAAAAATTGGCATGTTACCCAAGATGACATATTCAACTACCTGCAAATAATTTTTCTTTCAGGCAGTTACAGGCCATGAAGAATGTGTAGATGCATTACTTCAACATGGTGCTAAGTGCTTATTTCGAGATAGCAGGGGCCGGACACCTATACACTTATCAGCTGCCTGTGGACACATTGGTGTTCTTGGAGCCCTTTTGCAGTCAGCAGCATCTGTGGATGCAAATCCAGCCATAGCAGACAATCATGGATATACAGCACTTCATTGGGCTTGCTACAATGGTTAAGTATACACATGCAAATCTACATTAAGTACCATTAATGCACCAAGTAGAGACAAGAAACTCTAGTATATAGCACTCTGATATTCATGAATATTTGTAAGGCAAAGTGTAAGATCGGTAGGAAGCATAGACATCATCTACTACATAGTTCTAGCTTACTCCTATCCCTTGTCATGCTAAAGCCAAGACATTAGTTTGTCAAAGATCTTTTGAGATAAGCTTTCATTAAGTCTGAATTTTTTCTAAATCTTTGCTTCAACAGGTATTTTGCATTTTTAACATACTTTTATAACATGTGTGATGTCTTTTGTATAGTATGCTTGTAGTTTGATTATGTTCTTTTACTTTCTAAGTGCACTTGTGTTAGGCAAAAAAAGGTGGAGAAAATGAAACTGTATCACATTCTGAACTGAAATCTGTGCATGTTTTCAGAGCATATTGTGAGATAAGATCCTTATGTCAATAGTAACATGTATGCTCAACATTTTAAGGGAATAAAATTCTAGCAGATCACAGAAGTAGAAACTTCAGAAACTTCTATTGTTAACTTTGCTGCATAGATCCTTATGTCAATAGTAACATGTATGCTCAACATTTTAAGGGAATAAAATTCTAGCAGATCACAGAAGTAGAAACTTCAGAAACTTCTATTGTTAACTTTGCTGCATAGTTAGAACACACATACTTTTAGCTTCCTAGAGGCTCACAGCCAGATACTCCTTTTATGGGTAAGCTCACTTCACTCAGAGAAGTATAGAGCTATGTTTAAGGTATAAATGTTCAAAATGGAGTTTGGCTTATGAAATATCACTAAAATAAGTAATGAGGCATGTTGAGAGAGAATGATTTTTGCCTTGTGTAGGGCCACAGATTTGATCATGTTATAAAATGCTAAGATACATGACATACATTCCAGACATCAGTTCTGTCAAATTTTGGGCTTTGGGCTTAGCCAGGGATAGAAGATTTTTATTTGTTTTGAATTTCATTGTAGCATTCAGATTACTATTAGTTGTCAGGAGCATACCTAGAAAAAACTAGTTCATAATCATAACAACTTTCCCTCAAAATGTTAAGAAAATAGGGGCGCCTGGGTGGCTTGGTCGGTTGAGCGTCCGACTTCGGCTCGGGTCATGATCTCACGGTCCGTGAGTTCGAGCCCCGCGTCGGGCTCTGTGCTGACAGCTCAGAGCCTGGAGCCTGCTTCCGATTCTGTGTCTCCCTCTCTCTCTGACCCTCCCCCGCTCATGCTCTGTCTCTCTCTGTCTCAAAAATAAATAAACGTTAAAAAAAATTTAAAAAAAAAATGTTAAGAAAATATAAATTGCCTCTTGATATAAATGTTGACGTGCTTAAAAAAGTAAGTATAGTATCTGTTCTAAAATTCAGCTGTCTGCTTTATGAGAGAGTTTAGGTTTCTCTCTTTCTGTACTGTGCTGCTTCATGGTTCTTCATTGGAGCCATTTTGAGGTTTTTTGTTTTTTTCTTGTTTTGTTTTTAACTTATTTTGAGAGAGATAAAGAACAAGGGAGGGAGGGAGGGAGAGAGAGAGAGAAAGAGAGAGAGAATCCCAAGCAGGCTCTGCACTGTCAGCACAAAGCCTGATGTGGGGCTCAAACTCACAAACTGTGAGATTATGACCTGAGCTGAAACCAAGAGTCAGATGTTTAACCTACTGAGCCACCCAGGCACCCCCTACTGGAGCCATTTTGACAAATAATGTTATTGAGTTATGGTGAAAGAAGAGAAACCTGAATCTTGCAAAATTATAGTTTAAATGTTTTCATAAGTATTTTATAGATGCAGTATTTGAATGCTCATATTAATCCTTGTGCCAGAATTGAGAGTTCTAATCTTTTGCTGTGAGAAAGTTTTGATCTCTTCTTAAGGATTGTTCTGTGATTACTGTTGGGCATCCATCATCTCTGAGTACTGATGGTACTATCAAAACTTGAATAGTTCAATGTATTACTAATTCACAAGCTTAGTTTAGTCAGTTTCATTTTTACTGCCTCAGATCCCTAGCCAGAACAGTTTTGTTGAAGATTAAAACCTTTGGGATTTTAGATTCTCTTTTTCCCTTTTAACTAAGTAAAGTTGGTATTTAATGAGTAGAGTGAAGTGGCCAAATATTCAGGCTGAAGTCCAGAGTCAAAAAAGATACTGTATTTTGCCAATGGAATTTGTTTTTATGATGTAACTTGACATCTTCGCAAGTAGAGGAAAACCAAAACGATCTAATATAGTAGGGATACACCTTATGGATGTGAATTTTATTTAAGAAATGAAAGTGTTTTGAAGCAGACTTTTATTGCTTGATTTTTTTTTTTAAACATATCAGAATTAACCATTGGAAAAATCACACAGTAAGCTATCTGTCCTCAGGCAGAGTATTTAGGGTGAATACACTGCTGTAACTATCCTTTGGAGAGTTGCTATCTAGTACATTTCTTATCAGATCTTTATGAAGAACATGGTTTCCCTAAAGTGAGTTCCTGCTGTATTACTGCTGAATTCAGACTCTAAACATGTTGTGTACAAGAGACAAAATAGACAAAATTTTGCATGAGCTTCATGCCTGGTTGCCATTTAAGGATCATAACAGATGCGTCTAATTTCCAGACTGTAGCAAAATTGTGATGATTCTGAATTGAGCTGGAATGAATTAGATGTGTATTGGCTATATGCAATAAGAGACCATACAGACAGTCTAAAATTAATACCATATTTATAGCCAAAAGTCTATTTTATAGTTTGGTGTTCTGAGAGTAGAATATATAAAATGGTTTTACTTCCGCTAGTAATTATTGTATAGCTAAAAACAAAACTGGATGCACTCCAGTAGACCAGAAAACAACCTTTGTCTAAAAATTAAAATGGAATGATGACAAAGTATTACAAAAGAATTGGTTATACATGCTAAGTTTTAGAGTTCCAGATTTCCAGTTTATGTAGTCATTCAGTCACAGGACACTCTTAAGGGTATTTATATTATCCTTTTGTTGCTTTTAAAAATTTATAAATTTTTGTGAAGCTCTATGTATCTTCAGAATATCCCTCTGAAACATGAAGAGACCAGTTTTCTCATCCTTCCATAAACAAGGACACAAAGTGATGAGTTTTCACCTTGATATCATTGCTGGAGATAATCCATAGCCCAGAACTCTGTCTTTGCAGTATGCAGTCTGCTCAGAGAGTGATTCTCAAACCTTTCAGTCTCAGGACCTGGGAGTTAGAGCTATTAATATTTACTATATTGGAAATGAGAACAGAAACTTAAGAATATTAATTAAAGTAATCCATCAAATGTTAATATAAATAACATTTTATAAAAAACATATTTATAATATAAATAACATTATAAAAACATAGTATAAAATAACATTTTTATAAAAAATAACCTCTTTTCAAAACAAAAAAGAATTTTAGTTAGAAGAGTGGCAAATTTCTTTACAGGCTAGTTCAGAACACTAGTTATCAGTGGTACCCCAAGGTTCCCCAGACCCACACCTTGAGAACTGCTATCTAGGAAAATAGGAAACCCTTAAATCTATAATGGACAAATTTCCATGGCTACTTCTTGGTAATGAGTTGACATTTGGAGAGAATGAAAGCAAGGCTTCTCTGGGTGCCTGGGTGGCTCAGTCAGTTAAGCATCTGACTCTTGATTTTGACTCAGGTCAGAATCTCACAGTTCCTGATACTGAGCCCCCTACGATCCCCCCCCCCCCCCAACACACACACCCCCAGTGGCAGGCACTGCTGCTTGGGATTCTCTCTCTTCTTTACTCTCTGCCCCTCCCCCACTCATGCTCCCTCTCTCACTCTCAAAAATAAACATAGGGACACCAATGGGTGGCTCAGTGGGTTAAGTGTCCCACTCTTGGTTTCAGCTCAGGTCATGATCTCACGATTCATGGGTTTGAGCCCCAGGTCAGGCTCTGGGCTGACAGTGGAGAGCCTGCTTGGGATTCTCTGTCTCCTCCTCTCTGCCCCTCCCATGCTCGCTCGCTCTCTCTCTCTCTCTTTCTCTCTCAAAATAAGTAAAACATTTAAATTAAATAAAATTAAACTTAAATAAAAGCCTTCTCAACCTCAGCATTATTGGCATCGTGGGCCAGATAACTCTTTGTTGTGAGGGACTAACGTGTGGATTGAAGGTGTTTAGCAGCATCCCTAGCCTCTTTCCCACTGTATGCACTCCTTTACCCCATCCTCAGTTGTGGTGAGCAAAAATGTCTCTAAACATGATTAAATGTCTCCTGAAAGGCAAAATTGCTCCAGTTGGGAATCCCTGGATTAGAGAAAAGAACTGACAGAAGATGGAACAACTACAGATTTCCTAAAACATACTTTTTAAAAACAGTTATAAGATAAAGGAAGATCTTGGGTGCCTGGCTGGCTCAGTCGGTAGAGCATGCAACTCTTGATCTTGGGGTTGTGAGTTCGAGCCCCACATTGGATGTAGAGATTACTTAAAAATAAAAAAAATATTTTGGGGCACCTGGGTGGCTCAGTTGGTTGAGCGTCTGACTTCAGCTCAGGTCATGATCTCACGGTTCGTGAGTTTGAGCCCTGTGTCAGGCTCTGTGCTGACAGCTCGGAGCCTGGAGCCTGCTTTGGATTCTGTGTCTCCCTCTCTCTGTCCCTCTCCCCCTCATGCTCTGTCTCTTTCTCTCAAAAATAAATAAATATTAAAAAAATTTTTTTAATAAAAAAATAAATATTTTTTTAAAATAAAAAAGGATGCAACCTTTCATTGGCAGCAATTAGTACAGCAGTTGGGGTATTTTAAAACTAAAACCCTGCTTTGAAAATTGGGTAAAGAAAATCTGAGGTTTGGGTTTTTCCTTGTCTTCAAAGTTGCTATTAAAAAGTGTGAGCCTGAAATCTAGCAGTAATCCATATACTTGTCCTTCAGCCCAGCAGTATCATTTCTAGGAAATTGTCCTACAAAATTGTCCTACAAAATGTTTTTTTTTTTTTTTAAGTACTGGAATGTTTCATTTACAGTATTGTTGGTCCTATAACAAAAACAAACCAGCGGTCAAAATACATAATTAGAAATTAGATCATTTATGATAGACTTTAATACTGTGAAGTTTTTCTAAACATTGAAGAATACAATTTCTTTATATGCTACTTTGGAAGGATGTATACAATTTATTAAGTGAAAAACAAGTTGCAGAATTAAAAATTTACATAAAAGTTTTAAAAAGAAGTGCACGTTTATGTGCATGTAGTTGTATATGCCTAGAAATTTTCTGGAAGTGTTAAGATAATAGTATTACAGTCTAGAAAGTGGAACTGGAGTTGGGGGTAGGGATAGGGGCATGTACTTTTTCCCTCCAGACACTTCTGTAGTATTTGAGATTTTATCATTAGCTCATTAGTAAAATCAGAAAATATTTAAATTTTGAAGTTAATTATGCTGTATAAATATGTTAATTTTAAAGTTCTATTATGCTATAGAAATATGACTTTAAAAATGACTGGAACTAGTTACTATGAAAAAGATAATGAGACTAATTTTTTTCCCCATAAAACAAACATTTGTTGTGTCAGTTTATTACTGCTTATAGCAGTTAATAAACTGCTATAAAATTATAAGAAGCTTCTGAATTTCAGGTCTTGAGGTTGTGCTTTGGATTTCAAACTCCTAGAAATGTGATGTTTAACATATTCATTGAACTCTAGTTATTTTAAATCCATGTAAAGTTTTTTCTTATCTGTGTTAGGGATGTGTGGGTGTATATGTGGGCACTTCAGTATCTTTTTTGGATTTTAATATCCAATTCTCATTTACTTATTTAGGTCATGAGACATGTGTAGAACTCCTTTTAGAACAGGAAGTTTTCCAGAAAATGGAGGGAAATGCTTTCAGTCCTTTGCATTGTGCCGTGTAAGTAAAGGCAGATGAATCACATTTGTTCTTAACTATTTACGAAGTGCACCATTGCTGTGAGTGACCACTGTGCTACCTTACACAGGATAAATGACAACGAAGGTGCTGCTGAAATGTTAATCGATACATTAGGTGCCAGCATCGTGAGCGCCACAGATTCAAAAGGAAGGTAGGAACTCCACTGTGTAGGAAATAGTTTGATTTGCAATAGGAAAAAATTTTAACTACTAGTGTGGAAGAATTTGTAGAGAACCCTTTATTAACTAAAAGCTGATTTTTATATTTGCAAGTATTAATTATAAAATCTTAACTATGTTCTCATTATAAAAGACTTTCTTATTTTTATTATGATTTTTAGCCAGTCTTCCTCTTTAAAACTTTAAAATATAAAGATTTCTCTTTTTTTAAAGGTATGTTTATTACCCAGAGGTTATTGTTAATAAAGTTAGCAGCTTTCTAAATAGGAATAAAGACTGAAGGAAAGTCCAGTGGTTGCAATGGGTGGCAATACTTGGTCAGGATTTATTTCCTTTATTTCTTTAATGATGTAATTTTTTTAACAGTTTTATGTTATATTAGATTAAGGGCCTTTTACATTATCAGAAATACAAATTACTCTGTTAGAAATTAGTAAGCTCCAGTAAACCTATTTGTATCCACGCAATGATTTTATAGCCTAATATGTAAACCCTTGAAAATTGCTTATCATAAATTCAGGAATAACTTTTTCGAGAGTATACAACCTACAGATTTAGTGAAGTCTTCCCATTTCTTTGCATTACAGAACCCCTCTCCATGCGGCCGCCTTCACAGACCACGTAGAGTGTTTACAGCTGCTGCTCAGCCATAATGCTCAAGTCAATTCTGTGGACTCTTCTGGGAAAACACCTCTCATGATGGCCGCAGAAAATGGACAGACAAATACAGTTGGTAAAGAAAGTGGTTAAGGCTTTTATTATTATAATGCTATGTTGCTTATGTATGTTTAACTTATGGAAAACTTGGATCTCAAACCTTCTGATTCTATTGAATCTGCCAGTTTTCTCCCCACCCTTGAGCTTTAAACCTTTAGTAACCGGCTTTCAGCCCACATTTTTATCTAGGGCCACAATGTTTTCATTTGCCCTTACTGACTGAACAGTCCACTGTGGCAAGGCAGTATAGAATAGAGGTTAAGACACTGACTCTGGAGTTAGATGGACTGCATGTGAGTCCTAGCTCTGCCAATTAAATGACCTTATGCCTCAATTTTTTAATTTTTAAAGTTGAGAAAAATAACAGGGGCCTACTTTGTAGAGTTACTGGAGAATATGAATCCAGGGCACTAAACTCTCACAGTTAGTTGCTGTTGTGTCTGTGCCTTAGACAGTAATGTGACCATGTAGTGTGTACATTGTATATTACAGTATTTTTCTTGTCCTTAAACTTTCACTAGAGGGATATTTTTGCTTTGTATCTTTCTCTATAGTGAGTTTATTAGTAATCCAAGATATGTATTCATAAACATAAGATTTGATGCAATTTTCCTCCCAGAGATGCTGGTTAGCAGTGCTAGTGCAGATCTGACTTTACAAGATAACAGTAAAAACACCGCCCTCCATTTGGCTTGCAGCAAGGTAGGTACTCATTTTAAGGATATGTTTTCATTGTTAATATCAACAATGGCATTTAAAATTTTTCCATTTCACTAAAGTGAACAGAGCTAGAGATCGAACCTCTGTAATGATCTGTAACCTCTTTAACCTCTGTAATGATATCTCTGACTGACATCAAATTTCTTGAGAAAAAAAGAAAATATTGTATTAGTCACCCTGATATATGAAAGTCTCCAGTGGGCCAAGTAAGTTTTGGAGTATAAGCCTAAATGTAATTATTATCTTCCTTTAATCTCTCCAATCTTAAATATTCTTGTCCTCTGCCCTAAGCCTACTCCACCAACACATGTTGGACAAATATTTAAGGCATAATTAGCCAAGAAAATTCATGGCATTTATATGGTGATGTACATATTGTATGGACTAGAGTTGAGGTTTACTGTATTTGTAAATTTATCTTTAATGATACCTACGTTTTTAAAAGTTATTTGCCATAATTTTAGGGTCATGAAACTAGTGCCTTGTTAATACTGGAAAAGATAACAGATAGAAACCTCATCAATGCAACCAATGCAGCCTTGCAAACGTGAGTATTTTCACGTCTGGTATAAACCTTGTGACCTAGAATTATAAAAATGATTAATAGTTATTTTTTTTCTAACATGGGACTATTGGCATCAGTCTCAGTCACAGAAGCAGTTAAAAAGTAGAGTATCATTTTTATAATTGACAAAATTCATTTCTAAAGTCATCACAATTAAAAGGCTTATCATTTTAAAAGTTTTTGGACTGAAACTTTATAATGGAAAATACTGTGGATTTTTTTTTTCTTGATCTGATTACCCATAATTTTATGAAGAAAAGTAATACTATTCTGTGTGTTTTATGGAAATGAACTGGAATGATATGTTATTTGACACCAGCAGTATATGAGGTAAAAGCTTTACATGTGTCTGTAAACTAGAGAGATTTCAGAAAGAATCAAGTTCTTAATGTGAGCAGCCATCTTTCAAGTGACTGCTTAAGTCTTAGACATACATCTCCCATGTTTCTCTTCTAATTTCTGTTTGCTATTCTACTTTGAGTCTTGGTAAAAACAACAACAACAACAACAAAAAATTCATAATACTGGTTCCCATTCACATATCAGCCATATCTCTTGAGGTTCTAGAAACTAGTCATGGAACCTGTAAATTACTTTCAAAGCCTATTGGAATTTGTGCTATTGCAATTTATGACTTTTATTGTATATTCTATTATATGCATTTGCCAACTTCATTTCTCAAAACAACCACTTAAGAATGCAGTTTAGTTAGTAAAATCTTTTTAAACATTGAGTCTTAGAAGGAAACAAGAGGTATTGGTAAAAGTGAATTGCTGGTGAGGCCCGGGGTTGTGCTTATGCACATTGGCAAGATTTGACAGTGTACTCTGCACGCTGATTTTTTTGTCCCCCATTACCATCTTTATTGCTGTTAGGACTGGGTGCCTCAATTTTGTATCTCTGGGTCATCATAACTTTGCAAAAGTGCTCCTCAACAACCAGGATTGAGAGAGAAAGAGAGAGAGAGAGAGGGAGAATGTGCGCGCATGCACATGCAAGGCCTTGTACCTATTTGTGTGTACACATATACATTTTTTCCTCTAGACCTCTGCATGTTGCTGCCCGAAATGGGCTAACGATGGTGGTTCAGGAACTTTTGGGGAAAGGAGCAAGTGTGCTTGCAGTAGATGAAAATGGTAAGTAGGTTCTGTATTTTCTTTCCTTAAACTGTATTTTACTAGAAGCTCTTATCTTTTGATCCATATTTGAAGTAAAGTAAATGTGGATATTTTTTATTGGTCACAGAGAACAGCTGAAATTAATATTGAATAGTACTTTGTGGCAAAAGGAATAAGGGCAAGAAAAATAAGAAAAGTCTGTCTAACAGATGAACTTCGGAATTTCACTAACTTTGGTTTAGTGTTACCACCTTTGTTCATCTTAGTATTCAAAGAATTTGTTCTGTCAACAAATACTTACCAAGGCCCTAAAGTTAATCTTCCTACTAACTCATTAGATCCTATCCCCTTTTGCCTACTTGAGACTATCACTTTAGCAATTCTTCACTTTGTGTCCTGCAATAAGGACCTTTTGTAGGAGTCTTCCTAGATTATTCCCATCAGTATATAAACATTATTTCCCTCATCTTAAAAAATCTTCCTTTAATTTACTTCTGCAGCTACTGCCATATTTCTCTTCCTCTTTGCAGCAGAATTACTCAAGTGTTGGCTTTCTGCTATCCCCATTTCTTCTCCTCCTTCATTCTCTCCTATGGGCCCTCCGGTCAGACCTTTGCCCCTACCACACCGGTAAACTGTCTCAAGATCACCAGTGACATCAGAGTTTGGCATAACTGATTATGCCTTTCTCTTTTTCTTTTCTTTTTTTTTATAGGAATAAGGGTTTTAATAGGGAATTAAAAATAGACAGGAATAAGGGACTAACTGGGGATGTGAAGGTTGCAATCTGCCATAGCAAGTGTCTGTGGCAAATAATCCAAAGAGTCTCCATATTTCCCTTTATACTGCACACAGTTACATGGATAAATAGGTACAGATTACTTTAGGTCAGGGTAAGAGGGAGATTACAGGGGTGCCTGGGTGGCTCAGTTTAGTGTCTGACTTTGGCTCAGGTCTTGATCTCATGGTTTGTGGGTTTGAGCCCCGCATTGGGCTCTGTGCTGACAGGTCAGAGCCTGAATTCTGCTTCGGATTCTGTTTCTCTCTCTCTCTCTCTCTCTCTCTCTCTCTCTGCCCCTCCCCCGTTCATGCTCTGTCTCTCTCTCTGTCTCAAAAATAAATAAACGTTAAAAAAAAAAAAATTAAAAAAAAAAAAAGATTATAGTATCCTTCTTTAGGTGAACACAGTCTGCCTTCATCCACAAATACATGGTTCCTTGAATTAATAACCAGGTGAGGGTTTGTAATTTGGTATTTTGATGGTTGGATTAAATAACCAGATTCAGTGGAACCAAAATTTTTAATTTTTTATTTTATTTTATATTGAGGCATAACTAACATGCAATATTAATGTTAATTTCAGGTATATACTTTTTTCTTAAAACTCTTCTTTACTTGGCTTTCAGGACTTCATACTTCCTTGGGGTTTGTCGTATGTTACTAGCTACTCCTTCTCAATTTCTTTTGTGGAGTTTCTCCCTCTTGTGCCCAGTTTCTTAATATTGGAGGGCTCTAGGACTCAGTCCTTGGTTCTTTTTCCTTTCCCTATCTACCTCCAGTCATTTGGTTCTGGATACTACCTACATGCTGAGAATTTCTGGATTTGTATCTGTAGCCCAGACCTCTCATAATCTCTGTGGAGATATGATCCATTTGCAGATCCAGCTGCCTAATTGACAGTACTGTATGGATGTCTAATAAACAGCTCAAGCCTAACCTGCTCAGAAGTTAACTGATCTCCTTTTCCCTGCCAAGCCCCTTCTCCCCACAGCCACCTGATCTTAGTCGATGACAATTCTCATCCTTATAGATGCTCAGGACAAAAACCTGGAGTCATCCTTGACTTCTCTCTCTCTCACCTAGTGTAGTGTCCTTCATATACTATTGATCTACCTCCAAAAAAGGCCCACTTTTTTCTCTTCTATTCTTACCACCCTGGCCTGGATCCTTTTAAAATATGTGAGAGTCTTCACTTATAATGATCTACAAGGCCCTACATGACTAGTCCGTGGCCATATTATCTCTCTGACCTCATCTCCTGCTCTTCCTTCTCTCACTCCATTCTGCCATGCCAGCCCCTCTGTACACTCAGGAATGTACACGCATTGTGATCTTTGTTCTGGCTATTTTCTCTGCCTGGAACACTCTGTCCCCACTCAGTCTTTGACTAAGTCCCTCACCTGTTTCAAATCTTTACTCAAGTTTTATCTTCTCATTGAAGCCTATCCTGAACCCCATCTGTACTGCAACCTGCTATAGACAGCTACCATAGCATGCTTAGTCCTGGTTAACATGCTCTATTCTTTCCTCTTCCTTTTTTCCATAGAGCTTATCTTCTAATATATTGTATATGACTTACTTTTTTATTATGTTGACTGTGTGTCTCCCCACTAGAATGAACATAAGATAAGCTCCATGGGGACAGGGAATCTATATCATTTGCATTCGTTGTTATATTCTGAGTGCTGAGGTGCGTGCCTGGATATAGTGATTATTTGTTGGGTGAGTGATTGTGCCAGGCACTGTACTCAATTCTGAAGATAACGATGTAGAATAAGACCGTCTACTTCCTTGAATGGAGTATAAACAGGCTGTTAGAGTGCCCTGGAAGTGGTTCGTTTGGAATAAACTTAAAATGCAATGCAAACACTTAAGAGAATCTTTAGACTCTTGCAGGATCAGGAAAGGCATCCCCAAAAAGCAACTTATAAGCCAAAATCCAAAGGACAAGTAAAAAAAGTAGGGAGAGAGTGACATGTTTAAAAATCTAACAGAAGACACCAACTATTGGAGTACACCAGAGTCTCTTAGATCAAGTGGCAAAAAGGATCTGTGCATTAGGAAATTAGCAGTTAGTCTGCTAGATTAGAATGGGAAAACAAATTAACATTTATAGTTGAGATAAGGTAGTGACCAGAATTATGGTAGAAGCACTGGAGATGAAAAAATTTAACTGTTTCTAGAGATCTTATGATGGGACTCACAGGGACTGTGTGAGGGAAGAGGTCTCACACCACCTACCTTCGAGTGCTGTGTAGATGGAAGTGCTGTTGTTTAAGATTAGAAAGTAGGAGGAAGAGCTAGAGCTAGACTCCCAAGTGGATAATGGGACATAGGGATCTGGAGCCCAAAAGCAAGATCTAGATTGGACATAGAGATGTGGGAATCATAAGTGTATGTGGTCATGAAATCCAAAGAAGTGAATGCTCTCACCTATAAATTCAGACCTACATAGCTTTTTTTTTCCTTTATGTTAATTTATTCTTGAGAGAGACAGAGACAGAGAGAGACAGAGCACAAACAGGAGAGGAGCAGAGCAAGACAGGGACACAGAATCCGAAGCAGGCTCCAGGCTCTGAGCTGTCAGCACAGAGCCCGATGCAGGGCACGAACCCACAAGGCATGAGATCACGACCTGAGCCAAAGTCGGATGCTCAACCGACTGAGCCACCCAGGCACCCCAGACTTACATAGCTTTAAAATAAATTTTCATTATCAGTAAATTACATTTCTGGAAATATAGCTACTATATATAGTTTAAAATGAGGAGCCTAAAATGCTAACCGTATATGTTTGGCCACATTGTGAGACTCTGAATCAATAGCTAACATTCAAATCTTTGTTGATCATTTTGAAGATTTTATATATATTTTTTCCTTATAAAGAAATACAGGGGATAATATAACATAATAATGAAGGTCACCTATGACCACCTGGGTATCTTCTAACACACTTTGCAATGTGAAATAGTAATCATGGTCCAAAGTTGATATGTCATAGCAATATATTTCCATGGATTTTCTGGAGGAAGCGCAATGTTTTATACTTGCATGGGATAAATTAGACCCTCGTCCTCAGGCAGTTTACTTCTCTTACTTTTCTCTTTAGCTGACCATATCAACTCCATGCAGATGAGAGGAGCCTGGTTTTCATCATATTCCAGCTATAAAACACTCCTGAGATGCTCTTCTCCCCCAATCCCTACTCATCCAAGGGATCATGGCCTATCTAATGGGTCACTCTGACTACAATACAATAGGTACCTTCAGACTTTCAGCAGAGCCCTTGAAAGAAGTATGGGCATTGAAGTACTCTCCTACACATTTTGAGTAAACAGGGTTTAATTTAAAAATGCACATGTGGGGTGCCTGGGTGGCTTAGTCAGTTAAGCTTCCGACTTTGACTCAGGTCATAATCTTATAGTTTGTGGTTCAAACCCCGCATCAGGCTCCGTGCTGACAGCTCAGAGCCTGGAGCCTGCTTTGGATACTGTGTCTCCCTCTCTCTCTGCCCCTCCCCCGCTCACACTCTGTCTCTCTCAAAAATAAATAAGTATTTAAAAAAAAATTTTTTTTTTTTTTTTTTTAAATTTGAAAATGCACACGCTTCAGTCACTCCTGCCAAGCTTGTAGGGGCACCAGCTGTTCCCTTCAGCCCTTGACAAAGGGAAGATTTATGAAGGGGAAAAAACAACTTTTTTTTTCTGAAGGCTAATACAGCATGGATAAAAATATATAGGAGATCTGGAAACCACCAAATGCCGGTAGTTAGAATGGATAACTAAACCATGGTATAATCACAATAGTGGAATGTATAACAGTGAAAATGGTATATACTATATACAATACCATGGATAAATCTCACAGACATAATGTTAAGCAAAAGAATCAAGGTATAAACTTATATATACTGTGTGATTCCATTTATATTGAGTTCAAAAAAAGTCTAAACTATAGTGTTTATGAATACAACTAGAAAGGAAAGCATAGCCATGTTTATTACTACATCAGGTATTTATTACCACATCAGGTGTTTATTACCAAATCAGGATAGTGGTTACCTTTGTGAAAAAGAAGAAGGGTAGTGATTAGTAAGGAACATGGGGTCTCCTGGTATGCTGAGAATATTCTTTCTTAATCTGGATGGTGGTTACATGAATGTTTTTTTATAAATCATTTAGCTATTTAAAAAACAAATACAAGGGGTGCCTGGGTGGCTCAGTCGGTTAGGCGTCTGACTTCGGCTCAGGTCATGATCTCACAGCTCGTGAGTTCAAGCCCCGTATCGGGCTCTGTGCTGACAGCTCAGAGCCTGGAGCCTGCTTCTCATCCTGCGTCTCCCTCTCTTTCTGCCCCTCCCCCGCTTGTGCTCTGTCTCTCTCTGTCTCTCAAAAGTGAATAAATGTTAAAAAAAATTTTTTTAAATAAAAAAATAAAAAAACAAATACGAGTTTACAAAATATATACAGCTGGCCCTTGAACAACATAGGTTTGAACCACATGTCATTTAATAACATGGATTTTTTACAGTACTATAAATGTATTTTCTTAGGATTTTTTTCTCTAGCTTACTTTCTTATAAGAATACAGTTTATAGTACATATAACATACAAAATATGTGTTGATTAACTGTTATGTGTTATTGGTAAGGCTTCCAGTCAACGGTAGACTATTCAGAGTTACGTTTTGGGATGTCAAAAGTTACACACAAATTTTTGGGGTACATGGGTGGCTCAGTTGGTTAAGTGTCCAACTCTTGATTTCGGCTCAGGTCATGATCTCACAGTTCATGAGTTCCCAGCCCCGCGTCAGGCTCTGCATTGACAGCGCAGAGCCTGCTTGGAATTCTCTCTCTCCCTCTCTCTTCCCCTCCCTCGTGTTCTTGCTCTCTCTCAAAATTTTTTTAAAAAGTTACAGATTTTCAACTATGCAGGGGTCAATGCCCCTAGCTTCCCACCACATTGTTCAAGGGTCAGCTTGTACATATATGAGTATGAGAGCTAAAACATGAGTGTATATAGTAATAGGGAAAACTGTGTCCAAATGTGCAACAAAAATGAAGCTGTATATTAAAACTTCAAGACATTTGCTGCTAAAGTTCCATATGGGGTGATCTAAACTGAGCATCATATTGTGTGCTCTCCCCATCTTCTCTTTCACTTCATCCTCAGGGTCTTGTACCAGCCGGGGTACCAAATGTTTACTTACTCAGTTTGTTGATACTTTGCAGTGCCTTAAGGCTAAGCTTAGTCAGTCTTCTAACGAAAGAAACAGTTGAAAGCAAAACATTTGTTTTGGCTTAGGAGTTTTTAAAGTTTACCTGTTTTGGGGCGCCTGGTTAGCTCAGTCAGCTAAACATCCAACTTCTTGGTTTTGACTTAGGTCATGATCTCAGTTCATGGGTTCAAGCCCTAGGTAGGGCTCCACACTGACAGCATAGGGTCTGCTTGGGATTTTCTCTCTCTCTCAAAATAAATACATTAAAAATAATAATAATAAAGTTTACCAAAAAGTTGATCGATAGCCAACTGTCTTTCATTCAATACACATCTTTGGGCACCTGCTCAGTGCCTCATTCATGAATGTGTACACTTTTAGATTTCTCAGCATGTAAACTCTTAAGTAACTATAAATTAATGATTAAGATTCTTCCGGCATTCTGAAGGAAGCTTTATCAGTCTGAGGTGTTCTTGTTTTTGTTTTTGTTTTTGTTTTTGTTTTTGTTTTTAAATTCTAGCTCAGTATCTTCTGTGAACTCAGGTGGATATGGTTTAAGTTTTGGGATCTTGAAGCAATCACCATCTCCGGGCCTCAGTTTCTTTCCTCTTCTGTAACATAACTAAGGTCTCCTCTCATACTAGATTTCTATGACTTTTCTCTTTTCTACTGAGTGGAAATTTTCTAAATCGTTTTAAACAAACAGTTCATTATAAACCAGGTAATTTAAAACATGTCTGAAATTGAAGGCCATTTGAGCTTATTTCCTTATATCCATGCAGTGGGTCTCAGGATGTCTAATTATTTAAATTTTATCTTTAATTCTAGGCTATACCCCAGCTTTGGCCTGTGCTCCCAATAAGGATGTGGCTGATTGCCTGGCTCTCATTTTGGCCACCATGATGCCTGTCTCATCAAGTAGCCCTTTATCATCCCTGACATTCAATGCCATTAACCGTTATACCAACACCTCAAAAACAGTCAGCTTTGAAGCCTTGCCCATCATGAGGAATGAACCTAGCTCCTATTGCAGTTTCAACAACATTGGCGGGGAACAGGAGTACTTATACACCGATGTGGACGAGCTCAATGACTCTGATTCCGAGACCTACTAAGAGGCTGAGCCAGAGGTCTAAGTGAGGAGTTCTGACGCTAACGCTTCAGATTGTGCTTTTTCAGGAAAAAGGCACTTTCTTACTCACGTACAAATTCAACCTAAAAGGAGAGATCACAGAGTGAGCAAGTATGAGAAATGTGATACATTAGGAAGAAGAGTTTTAAAGGCAAGTTTTGCAAAAGGAACTTCTAGAATCTTGAAATAGACTTGACCAGAGAAAAACACTTTGATGTCAAGTTACTTTGTGGAGTTGTTTAATTTGGTTTTGCAGTGCCAGGAATAATTTGGGACACTGTGCACCCTAATCTGCTTACACAAGCAACACTATTCTAAAAGAAGAGATAAGGACACTAGATTAAAAATTTACCAATAAAACTACAACTAAATTTAAGGGCAATAAAAGTTTGGTATAGTAGGCATTATGTGCACAGCAAATTGCCAAAGGACCAAGTAACTTAAAAGTTTTTTAATAGAATGCCATTTTGTGGAAACTGGAATAGGTGAAATGAGACATTATCTAAACCAAACTTTAATATTTCTGAAAATGAAGCTGAGATTTGGTTTTAAACGTTGATTTTTTTTTAAGAAAACATCTGAAAGCCTTCGAATACTGTATTAAACCATGAGAGAAAGCAGATGTATTTTTACATTTTTTCTTTTACATAAAAATTTAAAAATTCCAACTTTTATAATATTAGAATTAAAAACCAGCTGACTGAGTGCAGTCAGGGTGAAAATACTGGTGATATTGACATGAGATAGATTGGAGTCGGGCTGTTGTTGCCCACTTTTGAATGGTTTAGGTTTAAAATTGAACTATTTTTGTTTCAAAATGTAAAGAATTTCTTAGAAGAAGAAAATTTCGTGAAATCAAAAAAGTAGATTATTTTCACCCTATTGCAGCTATATGGTCCTGGGAAATGGAGTTTTCAACCTCACTACTTTGGATGGTACAGCTTTGTCTCTTATGTTACTTTTGTGCCTCCACAATGGATTGGGGGATTTTTGTTTTCACTGTTTGGTGAATAATCAAAAGAAAATCCCTTGTTATTGATATGTTAACATCATCGGGTCTCTTGGAAGGCATTTCTGTATTGGGTCCTATTCAGATTTAAACATGCTACTACTTGGGGAAGGAAGCAGTTGCCTGTCGAATTGGAAGACTGCCTTTCAAATAACAGAAAGGCTGATGTTTAGGTTTTTAAATAACCATTTATATGGTTCTGCTTTTACTGTAACTGTCACTTTCCCAGTAAGAGTGATTTCACGTATGTAAGGGGTGTTACAGATCTGGGTGAAGTTCCAGAAATTTTCACAGAATGATACCCAATTTCATTTTATCCTTTTTGTATTGTGCAACTGGAAACTTTATGACATTGTAAATTATCAGCTGGTTTTTCTGAATATAAAGTGTGAAAACACAGAACAGTATTTTGATCTATTTGATAATTTTGTGGGGTTTTTGAAGAATTAATGAGCATGTACATAGAAATAGTGACTGCTTGAATACTGTATTTACTTGCACTCTTTCAGTACATCAAGATACCTGTATATTTTAGAGTATAATAAAACACAGATGTGAGTTGTATTTAATGAATAATGTATTTGTATCTGTGCATATTACCTAAAAATCTATAAAGTTTCTAGGGCATTGACTACTAGATTTTAAGCATTTTTTTTCTAAAATATTTACAGAAATTATAAATGTAATCCTCCATCTTTTCTTTATAATATAAAGAAGTCATAATGGACCCTTCCTAATTGTTAGTGGTAGGAAGGTGAATATGCATTTTAAAGACAGTGGACTACATTTTCTATTGTACCTTTTGAAAAAAATGAAAAAAAACTCAAGAGGATTCTAAAAGTATACATATGTGTGCTTTCTCTTTCCTTTTAGGAATTCTCTTCTGAATTCCCTGAGGGAATTTTCTAGAATCTCAGAATTGAAAGAGACCTGAGGTTCATCCAGTCTAACCTCTTAACAAAATGCAGGAGTCCCTTCTACAAGGGTGATCTTTCCACCTTGAACACTTCCAGTGACTCTACCTCACCAAGCAGTCCATTCAGTTGTTGAGCAGCTCTAACTGTTAGAAAGGTCTTCCTTAGATGGAGTTGAAGCCTCCCTCCCGGTAACTTCTGTCCTTGTGCCCGGGTCTGTCCTCCAAGAGAACGCTGAGAACGTTGGAAGGATGAATCTTACGCCCTCTGCCATGTCTTCTCTTTTACAGGCTGTTTGACTTACCTGCTGAAGTGATTTCCAGAAGGACTCATGAAACACACTGTTAGATTTACCCATCTAATGAAATCCAAGGTGTAGCTATAAAGTAACAAGCTGTTTTTAATTTCTCCTCACACACACCAAAACTTAGGTCTTGCATCACTTTATGTAAATGATGCCACTGCTGAAATTGTTTGTGAGGTGGTTATTTCAATTGCTTGCCCACTAGGAAATCTGTTTCCTTGCTTTGTGGTCGCATTTTGTGATAGTCTGTCCCCAACTGATCAGCCACTTCTTTGGTCTGAACCTAATGAGGGGAAATCCCAAGCTACTGGTCCAAATAGTATTTGAGCAGCACTAGTATGGTTGGAGTACATACATGGACAGCTTCAGTGAATGAACACAGGGCCACAGTAAGTTCCTTTACAGTTACACCTTGTATGTTAAAAGCATTCAGGCCCTGCTCTGAAGTGGTTTTTATCCTCATACAGAATAGAAGAGCCTGTTTGCTTTTTTAACTTCTGCATGGAAGATGACATCTGAAATATCTGATGTGTATTATAGTAAAACCAGCTTCTGCTCTAGAACTACTTTGGGGGAAATGGTGGTAATAGCAAATGACTTCCTTTAACAAGACACTCATCTCAAACAGTGCCATTTAGTTCAGGAGATCTCTAAGTGTAGCTGTCAATTTGGGGTTTAATTTGGCTTATATTGGACCTTTTAAACGAAATAAAGTTTTTTAATGCAATAAATCAAGTGTCTTTCATTTTTACATGCAAACTTTTTTTTTCAAACTTCTTTATCTTTTGATGGCTAATTAGTATTCAGACTAGTTTTTACCCTTCTTTAAAAACTTGACTTCTCACAAAAGCTGTTTTAGAATTTAGATGAGCCTAATGGGGTTTTTCAAATATTCACTCAACAAATATTTATTGCTTGCCTGCCATATACTTGAGGGTGGGGATGGGCAGAAAGAACCTAGAAAGCATGGTGGTATCCTCTAGGAGTTCTCATCTCATCATGGAAAGACATATACCTGAAAATAGAAAGGACAAAAGTATAATTGAGATGAACTGCTAGGGGAGGTCAGAGAACAAAAGGAAGATCAAAACAGGCTTTCTGGGGGAGATGACCTTGAGACTGGACATGGAGGAACAGCTATATTTTGGGCAGGTCGAGAGGGGCAAATATTAGCCTAGGTGAGAAGAGCAAAATCAGTAGTTTGTAAAATGGCTGGTGAAAGGGAGAGGATGGAATAGGTGTTAGCACTTAGCACTCCAGAGCACAAAAAGACCGTGCAGACCTACAAAAGAGCTAATTATACACATGCACGGAGATGAGCTACAAAAGTGAGAACAAATAGATATAAATAGGTGACTGGAGGAGCAGGCAAAAAGGACTTTAATAACCTTGCTCAAAATCATCTTATGCTGGTAATGATAAGTCAAAATGCCTGTACAGTGTTTGTCATGTACGAGGCGAGGTTGTAAGAAACTGAAGTACATCTCTTAATCCACGAACTATCCTATGAGGTAGGTACTATTAATAGTATCATTCAACAGGTGAGGAATGAGGCAGAGAGGTGAAGTGACTTTTCCCCAAGATTGCCTGGCCAGTAATTCCTGAAGCCTAAATTTAAATCCCAGCAGTCATTTCCATTGTCTGTGCTCTTATCCAACTAATGATCTCTAACGTGCTTTCTGGTCTTTGCTGAAATTGGTGATTTTCAAGTTGGACCACATTCCTGACAACTCAATTATGTAAGTTCCTTTCAGTGTTATTCTCCTCCGTCCCCAGTTTTAGAAGAAACATAAATGTGACCACAACAGATGTTTTTTGAACATCTGCTCTGTACAGAAACTGCTAGGTTCTGGGCATGTTGCAGTGAAGGAAAAGGGAACAAGATTTGCCCTTGCGATGAGTCTAAGAGAATGATACGTACTTAGGTTTCAGTTGCTATTGCTGCCCCAAATCTGCTCAACTTAAAATAATCGTTCTCACTCATGCTTTTGCAGGTTGGCTGACAGGCTTGGCTGGGTTACTGCTTCAAGCTGGAGATCTGGCTGAGCTTGACTACTTGCCATGATTTGAGCTCGGGTCTGCTCCATCTGTGTTCTTCGGACTTGGACTAGACTGCAGAAGTTGTCCAGAAGTTCTCAGTGACAATGACAAAAGCACAAGAAGGCAAGCCTAATCACACAAACACAGTTTATGCTTCTGCGTGCGTCACATGTGCTAATACTCCACTGGCCAGAGCAAGTCACATGGCCAACCCAGCCTCAGTGGGATGGGGCCATTTGGCTCTGCCCACTGGGGAGGGATAGTTTGAGTTCAGTTCCCACAATTCACTTAGCCCTGAACTGATGAGTCAACCAGTCTGTCATTGTTTGCAATTTGTCCATGGGCATTCTTGGTAGTCTTTTGTTTTCTGGCTCCTTCCTTTCTTGTGGTCCCCCTTCTGGTGGTGTAGGTGGTTCACATATAAAACTGGGTAGCAAGACTTTATTTTGAATTGTAAAGTTTTTGACAGTGCAGAACTGATTGGTTAGGTGTTGGATTTGCCCTTTTCCAGAGGTGGTGAAGTCAACTCTTTGCCTACCTAAAACTCCAGAAGAATGTAGTACCAGTCCCCTTTTGGATCTTAACTGTGACCATCCCTTTCAAACCAGAGCCCAGTCTAATGGAAGATAGAAAGTAAAGCTTGGCTAAGTGACTTACTTTTAAGGCAAAAAAAAAAAAAAAAAAAGCTAGTGTATAAAGTGCTCCACTCTATCTAGATCATTTCTCCATCTCACCCTCTCCAGCACTTGTGTAAGTCTCTATTTCTCCACTTCATTTTTCTTTTTTGTGTTCTCATTTCTTTATGGTTATTTTACTCTCTTGCACTTAAGATTTTTAGTGGTCTTCTCTCTTAAATTAGGACTGAAATACAGGCTCAAGTGCTATTTCCTTAATTAGAAAAGCCAGTAGTTTAATCTTAAAATATTTTCTTTTCTTTACCCTTCTCTAAACTTTAAGAAAAACTGCATTTTCACTTTTTTTTAATATTTGTTTATTTTTGAGAGAGACAGAGCGTGAATGGGGGAGGGGCAGAGAGAGAGGGAGACACAGAATCCGAAGCAGGCTCCAGGCTCTGAGCTGTCAGGACAGAGCCCGACGTGGGACTCAAACTCACGAACCGTGAGATCATGACCTGAGCCAAAGTCAGACATTGAACCGACTGAGCCACCCAGGCGCCCCACGTTTTTACTTTTAAGGCCTATTTAGCCCTTTAGCAAACACTTCTTGAGTACATATACTGTGACAAATACTGTTTAAATACTGGAGCAGTACCAGGGATACAATAATAAACCTGGTGAGGTCACTGCCATCAAGAAGCTCATGTTTTAGTTGGGGAGACAGACAAGAAAGATGACAGAACGTGATTACTCTGTAAAGAAGGATTTGTGAGAATATCTGGATAGGAGGGAGAGGTCCTTGAGGATAAAGAATGCTTTGCCATTTGTGCACCAGGGGATTACACAAATATTCTGATGTGAGACACAGATTTTGCTGAGAAAGTGGAAGAATGTTGAAGTAACAAAATAATAAAAGCAGGAAAGGATAGATTGAGAGGGTGAGCTAATCCACAAAAGTAAACCAGGGGATTCTGCTGAGGCTAACTGACCCAAAAGCATGTCATAGGTCAACCTAGGGATCGATTATCATTTGATCTGGGTTGATTGAAAGTGTTTCTTAGATGCCTGCTGGGTCAACCTTCCCCAGTCTATGGCATGTAACTTGCTTCACCTTCCAACTAAAAATGAAGATGGCACAATGCTTAAGGTTGGACAGGTTAGCACTAAGCTCTCAAACTTGAGCTCTATGCTAATGTAATAGTTGGCCAACCCTCCCCCACCAAAATGGGAAGTTCATTTCTGGTACCCAAAATAATAGCGGGTGCTATGAGTAACACTGTCTCAGACCTAGTAGAAATAATCAAAGTGCATTTTTTATGTTGATAGGTAAGTTTTTTACATGACCTGCTTCTTGTATAACCTGCTTTTGAGCCCTTATG
The DNA here is from genome assembly GCF_046562875.1 of Panthera onca. Classification (NCBI taxonomy): domain Eukaryota; kingdom Metazoa; phylum Chordata; class Mammalia; order Carnivora; family Felidae; genus Panthera; species Panthera onca. The sequence goes on along the minus strand of NC_138347.1, from coordinate 133,003,446 downwards.
TCTGCCACAAAGATGACAGGACCCAGCACACAGGAGAGAAAAGTAGCTTGTGGTTCTGATATGCATGGTAAGAAATGCTAAAATCTGAGAAAATGTGAATGAGGAGAATTCAAGGGATAGGAGATTCTGTTGAAGGCATTTGTCTCAGTCTACCTCTAGGTAGCAATAAATGTGTAGGCATGGGAAGAAGTCTGTCAATTGCCTGCAGTTAGGCAACTAATAGGATTAGACACTAAGTGGTCAAATAGCTTTTACTAACTGATGTCAGTGAAAATGGCAGAGGAAGGACCTGTAAGAACAGTGACCGTTGTGACATTTTAACTTGCTCTAATGCCATTCCTCATTCCAGCTCTGCAGTAGCAGATGGCTAACAGTCCACATTCCCAATGCAGTCTATTAGTCACCAGAGAGAACAAAACAAAGCTAGAGCTCTTTTGAAGCCTCATTCCCAAAGAGATGCCATTGTTTGGCCTGCCTGATGGTTTCCTGGAATACCTCATTTATAAGGCTGTCTGTAGTTGAACTAACTCAGAGTGGACCCAGTATAAAAAGTACTCTCATTGGAGGGGTGTTTGTTAAAAACATTTGTAGGCAAGACTCTTAATGTTGCACTCGCCTTAGGTGATTGAAAAGAGCTGAGTCAAGCAAATAGACTAACCAAAGAGTTGAAAAGGAAAAGCCGAGGGAATCGATATCCACAGGAGCTTTGAAAACCTCTTACATAGTTCTAGGAATCTACAATGTCATATGCACACACGGGGCTGTTGCCACCTGTGAAAGACCTAAGGCCACCCTAAGCTCTCACCTGTGGCTAATTTTGAGGCTGTACAAACAAGTGGAAGCTAGTTTTCAACTGCTAGGCTGTTAGGAAGGCATACCTTAACACATACACACATAGCCCCTTGGCAAAAACTGGGAAATTTTATGTTGTTGTGGTTATTGTTGTTGTTGTTGCGGGGGTTTGAGGAAATGTCTAATCATTAGCCAGCTGCTAAGCTGAGTAAAAAATTTCATTGACCACACATGGCAAAGTATGCAGACTTTACAGAATTTGTTATTCTATTCATTCAGAATTCTGTAACAAGTAGCAATGACAGCAAATCTGGGTAGGGAGATGAATCTGATTTCCAGAACTGTGTTATATTATTTAAAATGTCTAATTTTCAACAAAAGGTTTTGATACGTACAAAAGCTATGGCCCATACACAGGAAAAACAATCAGTTGAAACTGTCCTTCTTCAAGGACATAGGGCTTACCAGACAAAGACCTTAAATTATGTTCAAGGAGCTAAAGGAAGCCATGTCTAAAAAATTAAATGAAAGTATTTTTGAATGCCTCACTAAATAAAGATTATCAATAAATTATTTAGAAATTATATTTTAAAAAGCAAATGGAAATCTTTGATTTGGAAAGTACAATAAATAGCTGAAATAGAGGGTCTCAATATTAGATTTCAGTAGGCAGAAGAAAAAATCAGTGAGCTTGAAAATATATCCATTGTGAGTAGCCAGCCTAAGGAATGTGTGTTGGAGGTGGGAGAGACTCACGGAGAGACCTGTGTGACATAATCAGACATACCAGCATACACATAAGGGAAAGCCTGGAAGGAGAACAGAAAGGGGGACAGAAAGAATATTTGAAGACCTATGACTGAAAACCGACCAAGTTTGAAAAATGTTAATGTACGAATTCAAAAAACTCAACACCAGGGGCTGCCTGGGTGACTCAGTTAAACATCTGACTCTTGATTTCAGCTCAGGTCATGATCCCGTGGTTCATGGGATCCAGCCCCGCATCGGGCTCCATGTTGAGCATGGAGCCTGCTGGAGATTCTCTCCATCTCTCTCCCCTCTCTCTGCCCCTTCGCCACTCACACTCTCTCTATCAAAATAAATAAACTTCAAAACCAAAAACAAAACAAACAAAAAAACCCTCAACACCAGGGTGACTGGGTGGATCAGTCATTTAAGCTTCCAACTGTTGATTTCAGCTCAGGTCATGATCTCATGGTTGTGAGGTTGAACCCCATGTCGGCCCTACACTGGGCATGGAGCCTGCTTAAGATTCTCTCTCTCCCTCTCCCTCTTCCCCTCCCCCTCCCCTGCTCACACACACACTCTAAATAAATAAAATATTAAAAAAAAAAAGTTCAACACCAAGTAGAATAAATTCAAAGAGATCTAATGTATGCACGTTATAAGCAAACTATCAAAAGACAAAAAAGAACCTTCAAAGCAGAAAGAAACAACTATCACTGTGTACAAGGAATCCTAAATAAAATTGACAGCTAGTTTCTCATCAGAGTCCAGTGGAGATCAGAAAGTAGTAGGTTGACCTATTCAAGGTGCTGAAAGACAAATGATTATCAATCAAGAATTCTTTATCCAGGACAATTATCCTTCAAAAATGAAGGACAAATTAAGACATTCTCAGAATAACCAAAACTGAGAGAACTTGTCACTAGCAGACCTGCCCTTCAAGAAATACTAAAGGGAGTCCTTCAGACTGACGAGAGAACATTAGACAATAACTCAAATGCGCATGAAGAAATAAAGAGCAGCAGTAAAGGTAACAGCAAAGTAAATTTAAAGGACAATATGTAAATGTATTTCTGTAACTCTTTTTTACTCCTGTCTGATTTAAAAGACAGCTGCATGGGGTGCCTGGGTGGCTCAGTCGGTTAAGCATCTGACTTTAGCTCAGGTCATGATCTCATGGTTCGTGGGTTCGAGCCCCACGTTGGGCTCTGTGCTGACAGCTCGGAGCCTGGAGCCTGTTTCAGATTCTGTGTCTCCCTCTCTCTCTTCGCCCCTCCCCTGCTTGTGCTCTTTCTCTCTCTCAGAAATAAATATTTAAAAATAAATAAAAAATAAAAGCTGCATAAAGCTGCAATTACAAATTACGTTGATAAGGACCATGTGTGCCTAAAAATGTAATTTATGACAGCACAAAGGTACAGGAAATAGAGCTACATAGGAGAAAAGATTTTGTATAGCGTTGAAATTTTGTTTTATTAATCTGAACTAGATTGATACAAATTAAGGTGTTAATTGTAATCCCCAGGACAAACACTGAGAAAATAACTATAAAATATAAAAGAAATGACAATGAGAATTAAAATGGTAACCCTAGAAAATATCTAACACAAAATAAGCCAGGAATGGAGGACTAGAGAAATAAAAAAGATATGGCAGATAGAAAACAAACAGCAGCTGTAAATTTTACCTTATCAGTAATTACATTAAATGTAAGTAGATTAAACTCTATAATTACAAGATAGAGATTAATAGAATGAATATAAGACATCAATTATACGCGGCCTAGAAGAGACACGCTTTACATTCAGTGACACAAGTTGAAAGTAAGAAGATGATAAAATAAACAACCATGTAAACAGCAACCAAAAGAGCTGTTAGTGACTGTACTCCTAAATAACTAATGGGTCAAGAAATAAACTGGAAAATACCTGAGATAAATGAAAACAAAAGTACCACATTCCAAAACTTACGAGATGGCAGTGAAAGCAGTGCTTAGAGGGAAATCTAGCTGTAAACATAAAAAGAAAGAAAGGTCTCAATTCTGTAACCTAATCTTTGACCTTAAAAAAAACTAGAAAAAAGAAGTGCAGACTAAACCCAAAGCAAGCAGAAGAAAGGAAATAATAAATATATTATAGCCGAAATAAACGAAGTAGAGATTCAAAACACCTTAGAGAAAAACCAACAAAACAAAATTGTTCCTTTGAAAAGATCAACACAGTTGATAAATCTGTGGTTAGAATGACCAAGAAGAAAAAAATACTCACTGAAGTCAGGAATGAAGAGGGGGCATTCTACTGACTTCATAAAAATAAAAAGAATTATAAAAGAATAAATAACACAAATTATTACATACCAACACATTTGCTAACCTAGACAAAATGGACACATTTTTAGAAAGACAAATTATCAAAATGGTTTCAGGAAGATAACAGAAAATCTGAGTAGACCATAGCAAGTAAAGACGTTGAATTAGTAATAAAATATTTCAAAAAGAGAAGCTTAGGACCAGAAGACTTCAGTGGTGAGTTCTGCAAAACATGTAAAGAATTACCAGTCTTTCTTTCAAAAACTTTTTTTTTCCTTAAAGGAGTGGAAGGAACACTTCCCAACTCACTCTATGTGGTTGATTTTAACCTGATACCAAATCAAACCAAAGTATCACAAGAAAAGAACACCACGGACCGATATCCTTTCTGATGATAGATGTAAAAAATCCTTAACAAAATCCTATCAAACTGAACCCATCACTATCTAGAAAGCATTGTCCACCAGGGATATCTCTTACGAATACAGATGTAAAAATCACACACAAAATAGTATCAAATAGAATCCATCAATCCATAAGAAATTATTATACACCTTGACGAAGTGGGATTTATCCAAGGAATGCCAGGTAGTTTCAACATACAAAACTAAGTCAATGAAGTACATAATATATTATCAATACAATAAAGGCGAGGAGGCACTAGATTGTCTCTATTGATGGAAAAAATCATTTGACAAAAATTCAACATCTCATGGTAACAACGGAAGAATAGGGAAAACTTACCTGATAAAGAGCATCTATGAAAAACCCACAGCCAATATCATACTTCATGATGAACAACTGAAAACTTACCATCTAAGATCAGGAACAAGACAAAGATGTCCACTCTAATGACATGTATTGAACATTGGACTAGAAGTTCAGGCCAGAGCAATTAGGAAAAAAAAGATACCCACATTGAAAAGGATGTTAAACTATTTGTAGGTTACGTGATCTTGTATATAGAAAATCCTAAGGAATCCACCAAAAAAGTGTTACTGCTGATAAATTTGGCAAGATTGCTGGATACAAAAATCAGTTGTGTTTGGGGGCACCTGGGTGTCTCAGTCAGTTGAGTGCCTGACTTTGGCTCAGGTCACGATCTTGTGGTTCATGTGTTCAGCCCCACATCAGGCTTGCTGCTCTCGCCCTGTCAGCACAGAGCCTGTTTCAGATTTTCTGTCCCCTGCCTCTGCCCCTCCCCTGCTTGTGCCCTCTCAGAAAAATAAAACATTTTTAAAAATCAATTGCATTTTTATACACTTGCAACGAACAATCCAAAAATGAAATGAAAATTCCATTTATAATAGCATCCACAAAAGTAAAGAATACTTGGAAATAAATTTAACAAAAGAGGTATAAGAGTTGTACCCAAAAAATATAAAACCTCACTGAAAGAAAGTAAAGAATACCTAAATAAATGGAAAGACATCCTGTATTCATGAATTGGAAGACTTAATGTTAGAATAGCAACATTCCCTAAATTGATCTATCACATGAATGCAATCCCTGTGAAAATTCCATTGTCTTTTTGGCAGATACTGGCAAGCTGACCCTAAAATTCATACGGGATGGCAAAGGATGCATAATACCAAAACAATTTTAGTAAGAACAAAGAAGACTCACACTTCCTAATTTCAAAACTTACAACAAAGCTACAGTTATCAGGACAATGTGGTACTTGCTTTAGCTTAATGATAGACATAGCTAGAGATCAGTGGAATAGAATTAAGAGTCTAGAAATAAACCCATTCATCTATGGCCAATAGATTTCAATTAAGGGTACCAAAGATTCCTGCAGAAGGTGCCTTTGCTCAACCCCTCACCCACAGGCACCATCTTCTGGATCCATAAACCCATACCAAAAAGGCAGCTGGGACCATCCACACCTGAGAAGGGGTGTTTATTTGAAATATAGAAAGTCCACACTCTTGCATAGTGCTTGCAATATGCTTCATTACTGATGTTGATGATTACATGAAGTTGTGATAAGAAAGCCTAGTTAATTCATTGATTTACCATGCACACACTGCCTGGTTTCAAAACCTGGCTCCTACAACTGAGTGGGCTTGAGCCTGTGGTTTAACCTTAATGTCTTTGTTTCCTCTTCTGTGAAATTCAGGTAATATAGATCTCTGTCTCATAGAGTTATTGGAAAGATTAATTGAGTCACTATGCCCAATAATAATAAATAAAAACTATCAATATTGCAGTCTCCTTTGAGGTAGATTTAGAATGGTCACAAATTGTTTTACATTCTTCCCACCAATGGGTTGTGTCTATGTTTCTTCCCCTTGAATGCAGATGGGCTCTGTAGCAACTTTACCAATAGGATATGGTAGAAGAGCCACTGCCCCAGCCTTCAGAAACTGACAACTCCCCCTTCCTGTCTTTTCTAACAGATGTCCTGTTAGAAGTCTATTTTGAGACCACCACGCTCGAGGACCACATGGAGAGACCCAGCAGAGCCTGTCAGCTGCCCCCATCAGTGTGCCAGGCATGTGAGTGGGGGAACTATCTTGAAAGGGTAACCTTTCAAGGTTAACCTTGAAAGGGTAACCTTGAAAGGCTGGCAACCCCAGCCCTAAACCATTCCAGCTTGAGAGAGACTGGCTGCTACACACACGAGTCCTTCCCAGGTTCCTGACACACAAAGCCATGAGCAAATTGAAATGGTTATTTCAAGTCATTACATTTCGGGGTAGTTCTGTTACTTAGCAGTAATCACAACACTGATTATGAAAATCTAAACACTAAACAAATGAATGAGTTGGAAGGAGTGGGTAGTCTCTAGCCTAGGGAAACGATGACTCATGTTACAAATTAGGTCCTCATTTTAGTTGTTTTACAAAATACGAGAGTTCCTGTCATATGTGGATGCTGTTTATGTCCTTATTTACTCCTAGAAAGGACACAGGGAAAAGAGTCTCCAAGGGTGTTTGAACTGAAATCAATGAGTTTAACCTTACGGATGGGACCTTAGGCTTGGAAAAGGGAGAGAAGGCGCTCCAGGTCACACAGCAAGTTAGGAGGAAGCTAGGCCTGCCTCTGCACTCTTAAGCCAGAACTTTAAAAATACTATTTTATTTCTTGGTTTATTTATATTTTTGTTGTGCTACCTTGCAGGAACAAATCTATTTTGTGACACATCCATTTTACACATTCAACAGACAGTGCCCATGTCCCTAGGAAAGGTCTGAAACAGAATGTTATCAGGGCCTGTGGAATGTAGGAGCCAATTTTGGTATACTAGTTGCAAAACAATGAAAATCTTCACCCTTTTCAGATTCATTTGTAATGCCAAAATAGTGGCTCTTATTGTATCTTTTTGTCTCTATATTCCATCAACCCACTAATTATCCTTATACATTTCACACTCACTGTATGATGATTCACTCCCCCCCCAACCCCCCACCCCCAGTACTCAGCACATTATGATTCAGAGGACACATCCTTCTATGTTTTTTAGGTTTGGTGGGGTTTTTTTGTTTTTGGTTTTTTGTTTTTGGTTTTGTTTTTTTTCAATGGTGGCTGAAAAATTTGGACTGCAGCCATTCTTTGATGATGTGTATTTTACTGAAAACAAATGTCTGTCTGTTATCTGTGAATACAGGGGTTCTTTTTCTCCGTTTGTTTTGACATATTCAGTAGTCTTCTAAAAACTGATGCAGGATTATATTAGAAAATATCAAACTTAAAATGGATAATCCCAAATAATTACTTTTTCCCTTCAATTACTAGTTAATTTATTATAAATTTTAAACTATTTTTCAGAGCTTCTTGGTGAGTCCTCATGGGTGGTCATGAACTGTGACTGTCTCAGGAAGGAGTGGGGTTTCTGAAAACCCCATCAGCAGCCAGAGGAATCACTTAATTGACTGTGCCATTCCCCTGCTTAATACCCTCTAACTGCTTCCCATATAAACTCAAACTCCTGCCATGGCCTACCAGGGCCTGCATAACCTAAAGTTTGACAAACTTCTATGGTTGATTTAAATCATTCTGACTGTCATAGGTAACAAACCACTTCAAAATGTAATGGCTTAAAATAACCACTCATTTTGCTTATGAATCTGCAACTTGGTCAGTGCAAGGTGGAGGAAGCCAACCTCTGCTCGGCACGCTGGGGCTGTTATCTGAGGGCTGTGGGATCTGATGGTTGAGAAGCTGGCTCTGCTGTCATATGGGAACCCAACTGGGGCTGAGAGTTGAGGACCTCAATTTCTCTCCACATGAATCTCCCCATGCGGCCTTCATTTCCTTGGAGTGTGGTTAGGTTCCAAGAGTGAAATCCCCAAGAAAGAACCAGACAGACCATATAAGTCATTCACGACCTAGATTTGAAAGTCATGTCTGCCACACTGTGTCACATCTGCCACACTACATTCATGGAGGCAGTTATGAAGTCCTGCCCAGGGTCAAGGGAAGGAGCATAGATCTCATGATGGGGAATGGCAAAGTTTTGGAGGAACAAGTAGCACTGGAAATGTTGCAGACATTTTTGGAAAATAAATTACCACAATATGCTTTACTGATTTCTTTTGGGGGGTGTGTGTGTGTGTGCGCGCGCGCACGCGCGTGTGTAAATCCCATGTTTAAATGAGCCTTAGGTGGTAAGCTCTCTCTAAAGATAATAGTCTTTTCTTATGTGTTTACAAACTGTACAATTTCTAACACAGTATTTTATGTGCAGCTAACACTTAATTTTCACACCTGATTTTATGAGCTGCAAGATATTCATAATTGAGTCAATAATTTTTAAAGACTTAGAATCCCCAAATATATCTTATCTTAAAATCACACTGTACATAATTTTATCTTTATTTGATTATTCAGGAATCATTTTAGGAACCCTACAATTCTTTGAGATCAATAGATACCACTTTCAACATTCCAGTACTCAGAGAAAATGTAAATGCTGACCATTTACAGGTTCTGTAGGAATATTTAGAGTGTGGAAATGAGAAAGGCGGTGTCTTTACTTTCAGTGTAGTAGTATCTTTAGTTATCACATCAGGACCCTATGGCAATAAACTCGGGATTCATAAGATAAACTACAGAATAAGTCTTGAAGTTAAAGGGCACAGCATCAAGAATTTCATTCTGCCAAATCAGGTGGTAATATATCAGAAATTTTAAACACTGAAAGTATTGATAAAACCGATCATCTGACTTGCATGGAAGGTTTAGTACAGGCATGTCCAGTAAGCATAAAAACAAGCAACCATCTTATTATATATTTTATTCAAAATGTTGAAGCACCAGATTAAAAGATTTCAAAAGCATTCCATGCCAGTTTTCTTCCATTGGAACTGAATAAAGGGATTATACTGAAAATATCTGCAGATTGGGGATCCTGAATGGCTCAGTTGGTTTAGCGTCCAACTTTGGCTCAGGTCATGATCTCACAGTTTGTGAGTTAGAGCCCCACATCGGGCTCTGTGCTGAAGCCTGGTTTGGGTTCTGTGTCTCCCTCATTCTCTTCCCCTCCCCCACTCACACTCTGTCTCTCTCTCTTTCTCAAAAGTGAATAAATGTTAAAAATTTTTTAAAAATATCTGCAGATAGTTTCCATAAGATTTCTGCATTCCCATGAAGCCTTTTGTGAACTTTCAAAGTTACACACAACCTGATGCAAGGCAATTCCTTAACTATAGATCATATTTTCCCCACACTGATCTGTCTTTGATCAAAGAAAAGTAATGTATTTGGGTGACAAAAAAAGTCCCACAGAAAGGGGAATAATGGGTTGAAAACTAGCATGAGGATAGGAGAGAAGAGTGTTCTGAACTGGTCATTTGGAAACTAGCTATGCCTCGGTCCTGGGGTGGGGATTCCAGGCTCTAGCTCTGATGCTAGGATACTGGTTTAGCCTTGGGCAAGGCACTTCCCATCCAAGCCTCAGTTCTCTCTTCTTTAAAATGGACACACTTGCCCCTTTCAGAGAACTGATATGGGGAGCTGATTACTAAGGCGTGCACACATGCTTTGAAAAATGCACAGCACTGGAGTAATGGTCTCACACTTGATTAGGATCACCTGAAAGCTTATTAAACACAGAGTGATGGGACCTATCCCCAGAGCCCAAGAATTTGTTTTCCTAACAAGTTCCCAGGTGACGCTAGTGCTGCTGGGTTGGGACCACCCTTTGAGAACCACTGTCTGTATGATGCCAGGCTGGGGGGACGGGGCGGGTGTGGGGAGAGGGGCGGAGGGTTAGGTAATTCTGGAGACAGGAAGATTTTCCTGGCCACTCTCAGAATGCCTTTTCTAGAACTTCCAATTTCAAAGCAGCCAACATCTGCTCATTGTGGGCCCCTCTTTGTGGTTTTCTCCCTCTATTTGAGAATATTGCCCAGGTGCACTTCAGTCTTCAAAACCATGAGAAAAGAAAGGTTATTTCTGAGCTAGTCCAGCAGATAATAACTACTAGTAGCACTTGTATCATATATAGTGGGAGAGAGACCTGTAAAGGGGCAGTAGTCAGGACAGCTGGAAGACAGAGCATCAGATGCATTGGAATTTTGGCAGGGGATTGAGGTGCTGTCAGGAAGATTACTGCATTCATTATCGTTGCGTAAAAAATTACCCCCAAACTTAGAGGCTTAAAACAACATTTTTTTTAATTTTCTTTTTTTTAAATTTTTTAAAATGTTTTATTTATTTTTGAGACAGAGAGAGACAGAACATGAGCAGGGAAGGGGCAGAGAGAGAGGGAGACATAGAATCTGAAGCAGGCTCCAGGCTCTGAGCTGTCAGCACAGAGCCTGACGCAGGGCTCGAACTCACAGACTCTGAGATCATGACCTGAGCCAAAGTCGGATGCTCAACCAACTGAGCCACCCAGGCGCCCCTAATTTTCTTTCTTTTTAATGTGTGTTTATTTTTGAGAGAGAGAGAGAGAGAGCGAGCATGAGTGGGGGAAGGGCAGAGAGAGAGAGGGAGACACAGAATCTGAAGCAGGCTCCAGGCTCTGAGCTGTTAGCACAGAGCCTGACCCAAGGCTCAAACTCACGAGCTGTGAGATATGACCGAGCTGAAGTCAGATGCTTAGCTGACTGAGCCACCCAGGTACCCCTAAAACAACAAACATTTATCTGAAGGTTTCTGAGGGTTAGCAATTCGAGAGTGGCGTAGCTAGGTTGTTTTGGCTGAGAGTCTCTCAGAAAGTTGTAGTCAAGACATTGGCCAGGGTGGCAGTTATCTAAAGGCTGGACTGGGGCTGGAGGATCCACTTGCAACACAGCTCACTTATGGGACTAGCGACAGGAGGCTTCAGTTTCTTGCTAAATGGGCCTTTCCATAAGGCTCCGTGAGACATGGTAGCTGGCTTTCCCCCGAGCAAGTGATCCAACATGGAAGGTAGGCAACCAAGACAGAAGCCACAGGATCTTTGATATCTAATCTCAGAAAATAACAGGACATTGTGTCTGCCATGTTCTAGTGGTCACATAGAACAACCATGGAACAATGTGGGAAGGCACCACACAAGAGTGTCCATAGGGATCAGTGGGAGCTATGTTAAGACTAGCTACCATGGTTATGCTCATTAAGAAACCTGTTTGTCCACAGGGCTGTCTCTTCCCTGACTCCCTCTCTCAAATGAACTTGTTCATAAGCTCCCAGAATGTGTTGGGAGCATCATGTGCTGCAGTTTCCTCCCTACACACTCCCCCCTTCTCCATCCTGTTGTGTGACCGTAGCACTGACTTCTGCAGACAGCACCAGCTGCACTTTCTTGTTCTCTGCCTTGCTGTTGGGTCCAACCAATAGGAAGCAGCAGCAGGTGATGAAAGGGTAGCAGAAGAGAGAAAAGACATGGTACTTCTTGCCTGGCCTCCTTCTGTGTAAGATCACTGTAGTCTGCCTGGATCTCCCTTCTAAAGGCTGCAGCTCCTGCCGGGCTGCTCTCTCCATACAGCTTCCTTCCCTCCCCTGATTCTGTAACCACTTGAGCCCTTCATACCTTCAGGCCTGGGAGGCTAATGGCTCCTGCTATTGCTAGCCCCTGAATATTGGACTGCCCTTTGCAGGCTTCCCTATAACCCCTGCCCACACCTGTGTAAATTGCTCTGTTATTACTCCTCTGTGTTAATGGGGTGTGCAGTCTCCTTCCTGCTATGACCCTGACTGCAACAGCATGTAACTAGTGTCAGAGAGAAATTTATGCTCAGAGGAAGCAGGCCTGGTGGACATCTACTGTTTCTGCCCAAGCATATCCCACCCACCACCCTGCCTCAGCGTTCCTTTGGGGATCCAGCCCTGCCCACTTCCTGTGTCTTGTCAGAGCCATGCCCATGATCCCTCACTCTCCCGGTGGGCCTGGGATTTGCTGCTGGCCAACAGGCCAATAAGAATATCATGGCCCTCTGAACAGTGATTGGGCATGTGGCCCAAGGCAGAGCCAGGAAGGCTCAGTTCTGGGACTTTGTGAAAAGAGAAGCTCTTTCCTTAGGGGTTGCTAAAGCATCAGATGACGCCTCGGGCTGTGGTGGCCATTATCATTACCATTATATGGGGAGTCTGTCTGGGAAAGAAGCTGATAAAGAACGCCAAGTACAGACATACTACATACACCCATACACACACAGACGCTGTTCACAGACTGTTTCAGCTCCTGAATCCAGCCATGCCTGAAGAGATCTACTCTCTAGACTCTTCAGTTACATAAGTCAATAAATGATAATTTTTGCTCAAACCAAAAAAAAAAAAAAAAAAAAAGTGCGTGAGTTACACATACATGACTCCTAGCAGCTCATTGATCTATTGGTAATTTTTTTTTTAACCGTTTGTTAGATTTTTACTTCAATGCTAGAAAACTTTAAAAAGAGAAAAAAATTGTTGTTCTTTTGTTGTTTCAGCCTGTCTAAATGAAATAAGCATGCTTGGTGACTGCTCAGTCATTCATTCATTCACTCATTCATTCAGCACCCATGTATTGAGCCCAGATTTTAAAAACCACAGAGGGGTGCCAGGAGCCATAGACACAAAGATTAGTAGCACATGGACTGTGTTCTCAGATGGCATCTCCATAGTCACCGTGAAGAAGATGCAGATTCCAGCACCAGCTCTAATCAGCACATGGGCAGTTCACTAGCATCTCTGTCAGTTTTCCTTGTCTGCAAGATGGCCCTATCAAGCCTTCTTTAAGGCTCATGGAGAAAGTTAAGGGAGCCATTTATGTGCCACATCCAGCACAAAGCTGTCACTCACTACAGGGCAGATACTCTTGGTGCAGCTCACATCCTGGCAGAGAGGACCTGGATAAGTAGTATGGCCCGATGGGGAAGGGCTCTGGGAACAGGAAAAGTCAATTCGGTGGAAGAAGATTCACAAAGTGCATGTCATGGAGTGGACCTTCAAGGATGGAGGAGTTTCCCCATCAAAAGAGGCATTTTAGCAAAGACAACATTGCTAAGGCCACATTGTGCTCAGCATATCAGGGAATTGAGAGAATTTGGCCATGGTGGAATCAGGGAGCTGGATTCATAGTGTGGGGTCAGCGTGGGGCTCAGCACAGGCAGGGGGCAGGTTGTGTAGGGTATGAACTTCAGGGAGGCGAGGAAAAAGAGAAGCAGGATTTGGACTGAGGGGTTTGGTAACCAGCTCCAAGATGGTGCCCAGTATCCTCACCTCCTGGCCTGTGTCCTGTCCCCTCCTTCAATGAACAAGGCTGATCTGGGTAAGCCAAGAAGATAGTATGGAATGATAAAGTGTGACTTCTGAGCGTGGGTCATAATAGACACTGTGGCTTCTACCTTGGTCTCCCTTGGATCACTTGCTCCATGGGAAGCCAGCTGCCACTTTGGACAGCCAAATAGCCCTACGGAAAGGACCCTGTGTTGAGCCACTGAGCCTCCTGCCAGCAGCCAGCCATGTGGCTGCACCAAACTGATGGGTGGTAGTTTTCTAGAGCTGCCATAAAAAAGTACCACCAAATGGGTGGTTTAAAACATAGAAATTTACTACCTCATAGTTCTGGAGGCTAAAAGTCCAATATCAAGGTGTTAGCAGGGCCATGCTCCTCCTGAGACCTGTAGGGGAGAATCCTTCCTTGACTCTGCTAGCTTCTGATGTTTCTCAGTAATCCTTGGTGTTCCTTGGCTCATGGATGCATCCCTCCACTATGCCTCTCTTGTCACATGGCTGTCTTCTCCCTGTGTGTCTATATCTTCTCCTTTTCTTATAAGGACACGGGTCACATTGGATTAAGGGGCCACCCTATTTAAGTGTGATCTCATCTTAATTAATCACATCTACAAAGACCCTATTTCCAAATAAGATCACAGTATGATGTATGGGGGTGAAGACTTCAACGCATCTTTTTGGGGAACACAGTTGATGATAACGTTCTCCACCTCCAGTGAAGCCTTCAGCTGACCACAGCTCCAGCTCACATCTTGACTGCAGCCTCATGAGACCTTGAGCTAGAACAACCCAGCTAAGCCACTCCCAGATTCTTGACTCATGGAAACTGCGTGAATTAATCATGTTCACGATTGCTTTAAGCCACTAAGATTTGTTATGTGGGAATAGGCAATCAACACAAGGAGGAAGACATGGCAGTAAAAGACCAAAGGCCTCCACAGCAATCCTACTCAACAGAGCTTCAGGTTATATCAGCATTTATTTTAAATCAGAGCCTTTTTATGCAACATTTCATACTGCTAAAACTTTTTTGAAAAAGTTTTGCCCTATGTACATTCACTTTGTTGAGAAACCATTTGTTCATCTAGTGGGTAATTGGGTGTTTGAGCAGTTCTGAGTTTCACTGGGAATCCATGCAGCTGACTCAGATTTTCCCTCTCTGGGCAGAGCTCCGGTGCCAGGCTGGCTGGCTGGTCTGGGGTCAGGTGCATACTCCCGGTTCAATGCGTGATGGCCAGGGGATGGGGCCACAAGGTACAGAGCAGGGCCACCTGTGGGTAAGGGGCGGCCCAGGTGTGTTTCCCTCAGCAGGGCCATGGGCAGGCTGTCTCTCCCTGCAGGAGGGGGCGGTGGGCACCAGCATTGACAGTCTGTGATCAGGCTGTGGATTTTGTCTTCTCTAGGAACAGGCCTTTTTAAGTCCAGTGTGAACACAGCTCATTGTGCCTCTCACTTCCTCTGTGAGGAAAGCCACAGACAGGCACAGCTGCACCTACATGAGAAACCACATGGACCAACCGACTTCCCCCAAGTCTGATTTGACCAAAAATACATTTGATTTCCTGCCTCTATGTTATGGTCAAGATTACCATTTGTTTCCTTGAATTTCAGGATTACAGTTGACAAAAGCATGTCACAACCATTAGTCATAGGTGGGTTTTTTTTCCTGAAAATGATTCATTTTACTCATTTTCCCATCCTCCTCTTTGTTCTGTCAGCTGGCAGCTACTTTTTATTATAAAAATAATTTTGTGTTACCCCCATCATTTATATCTTCCCTCATTTCTACTTCATAAACAATTGGTTCTAACTTGTCAATAGAAAGTAACTCAGGGAAAGTTCTAGGTGCTCTGTTCAGAAGGGCAGAATGTGTATCCAGCAGGTGCTTCATAAGTGCTTACTGGATGGAGTAGTTCCACCAAGTCTGTATTTAGGTCTACTGTCTCTGTACGTCTTTTTCTCGGGCTGAGTTGAAAACTCTTGGCATGAAGCAACAATATGCATTTTTAAGATGATTTCTATTTCCCTGGTGTTTGGGGCAGGGAGCTAAGTGGGTGGCAGACAGCCACATCCAGAGAGACAAGCTCACTCCTCCTGGCAGGTCCTGTACTGGGGACGGCAGGCAGGCTCTGCCATTTGGTGGGAGGGGTCCCGCTCCCATTCCAGGAGGACTTCCCAGGCCTTCCTCAGGAATTCTGAGTTCTTCCTGCTTATTCCCTAAAGATGTGACTCACTCCAAACCTTTGCGAGTGAGCAGTGAGTCAGCAGGGGTTTTGCTTTTTTGGATCATTCCCACATGGATTATTCAACGCACATTATATGAATGAGAAGACCGTGGTGTGACAGGGTTTAAATAAATCGTCCAAGGTCTATGCAGTGAAGAGTAAGCCGTGAGGCCAAGGATGTGAGCCTGGACAGTCTTGAGACCAGGGTCTGTACTCTTTATTCTGCCTAAAAGCCAGAAAAGGGGTCTAGAAGGCTATGCTGCAAGGGAATGGGGAAGGAATCCCATTTTTTACTTTGTATAATTATATATATGCACATACTGCTTTAAAAAACCTAATTAAAAAAAACTAAACAGCCACACCATGGAAGAGGCAAATCACAGAAGGCTAATTATCCATCTTAAAAATTATTCATTTTCCTACTTAAAAATTATCTGAGTTACTAGGCATTGATTCAAAATGACTTTGAAATGTTGGCTACAAGTAATACAGAAATGAGTGGCCTAAAAATGTCTTCCCTCACTGATTACGTTGGTTCTGCATCTGGAACTCCTATTGTGGGAGGGCCTTGCTCTGCACCTGGTGGGCTTTCCAAAAACACCTGTTGTGTGATCAGATTAATGAATGACTACAGAGGGCCAACCTCCATGGCAGCTCTTGCAACTTTTCTTCAAGAGGCGTGATGCCTCTCTCAAAGGGTAGGCCCTCTGGGGACTGTTCATGGAATCATGCCTGCATCGTTCCATCCTGCTCAGTTGGGCAACTGGAAGGCTCTTGCCCAAAGTTAGCATGATTTATTTAGGTCCCCGGAATCCCTGGATGACACATGTTGTGCAGAAAGAATCCTCTTACTCATACTTTCCCTCTGCTGCCCCTCTCTTCAGCACTTGTTTCCAGCCTCTCTCTGTCTTTCTCTCTGAGGCACTGCACTCTTTTCCAGTTATTATGAGCCCTGCCTGACAGATTCCATTTACTGATGGAAAGGCATATGGGAGAGAAACTTCCCTTCTATTTTTAAAAGCTGCTTCAAGATACACATTTCTGATGTTGCTGGTGGCTCTGGCATTACCATTTCATCTGGATAGAATTCTGTTCATCCAGAATGGAAAAGGACCCACGCAGCCATTTCTAAAACAGGTTTTGCTCTGAGAGTTTGTTTCTTACGTTAGAAGGTGAGGCTTGTGAGATACTTGTATGTCCTGGGTCTCACTTCATGAACAATAAGAACAAGGAAAACACACACAAAACCCACTGTTTTGTGGATGTGTAAAATATAAACTGGCATTTTTATCTTAGCTCTTAAAACCAATTGTATAATGAGAGGTTTGCTGGAGGAAGATATGGCTTGAAAAAGAGAAACGGGAGCAGGGAATACCAGAAAAGACTCGGTAATCCACGTCAAAGAGGAAAAGACAATGGGGGAAGGTGCCTCTCCTACCTCATCCCACAGCTCCCACAATGGGCTGTGGGGCAGAGAGGTGGTCCCAGTGCTTGTGAGCTGTGGTCTGGACAAGTGCAGGGCTGCCCACCCCACACTGCCCTAGTCCCTCTCATACAGCCGCCCGTAGAGAGCTGCCGTCACCAGGCCAGAGGACAGTCCGCTCTTGCTCAGGAAGGAGTAGTCATTCTCCCAGCCAAGCTGATCAGGGGTTTCCAGGGACATCCCTGAGGTAAGAAGCAGAGGAAAGATATAGGAAGTACTGAAGTTCCCCCATAGGTGGAACTCAAATATCCCTGTGGCCTCTGTGATCTCCTGCCCACAGGTGTTAAAGCCAAGACCCCCACACTTGACCAGGGCACAAACTTGAACATAGTAAGTGCCGTGCACAGTGTGAAGACCGTCAAAGACCCCCAGGGCATACAGCTCTTTGGACAAAGTGGGCCGCTGGTAAAGCAAATAACAGCAGAGGCCGTTTGCACAGACACGGAGGTAGCCTTCCTTTCCCCACACAGGGACCAGGGTGAAATTGTCATACATCATCTCCGAATGAAACACAGGAGGAGTGTTCATGTTCCACTTGGTGGCTCCATCACAATGGACTTCCTGAGCATCCTTTTCACAGTATGGATCACCTGCCAAGATTTCTAAAAACTTACTACGAGATGGGTTCATTTTACCTGTGGCATTCTCTGGACCAATGAGACCCAGTGGATTTCTGGCTACCTGTGCAATTATAAGATGACCAGTGGCGTTTTCCATGTCATGGTGCCAAAAGGACTTCCGAGGGCTGTGTATGCCACTTCCGGTCATCCCCAGAGATGGGTGGTGGATGTTGGCAGCCAGCAGGTTGATACCAAAGGCAACAGCAAAAGCTCTCTGAATCTGAATGGCTGCCAAGAGTGGGAGCTGGTTCATCCAGGCAGTAGGATATACGACGTGCTTCACCTCAGAGTCTCTGAGGAGTCTAATGGCAGGGTCAAAAAACAATATATCAAAGCAGGTGAAGATGCCAAATTTGCCAGCAAAAGGGGTATCAAAGATGATGTGATCCACTTTGAGAGGGGTATCAAAAGCTGCCTCAAAGTAGAGGTTGTGTTTGCGATAGCGGTCAACAAGGGTTCCGTTGTTGCTGAACACGACATTTGTGTTAAACTGGTATCTTCCATCATGTGGGCACCCCGGGTCATTGTTATGGCAAGGCTGCTTGGTCCCAAGATTGGCCACCAGGAACATATTGCCCTTGATGGCCATGCAACTCAGGCGCTGGAGGACCTAAAGGAAAAAAAAGGCATAAATAAATGAATTTTTAAAATCCTGCCATTTGCCTTATAATTTTAAAATAGAAAAGTACCTGTATTGTGTCTATAATATGTAAACAGCTATCATAAATCAGTAAAGAAAAAACACTACTGGAAGAGTGCACAGGATATGAACAGGTGATTCACAGCACAAATACAAATGGCCAATGGACATCTGAGAAGATACTCAACCTCATTAGTAATGAGGAAACACAAATGAAAATAATGAGATCTCATTCTGCACCTTCGTAAGATTGGCAAAAATTCAAGATATTATTCCATCTTGCATTGACCAAAGGTGGGGAAACAGGCACTCGAGACTATCACGAGGGATGTAAAATGAAACGAAGGTCTTTCAAAAGGGAAATTTGGTAGTCTTTAAAATAATTCAAAATGTGCATATCCTTTCGCTGAGAAATTCCATTTCTAGGAATCTTACCTTACAGAAAAACTTGGACATATTTATGAAGATATATGTACAAGGATATTGACTCAAACGTTATAATAGCAAGGGTTTTACAAAAGCATATAGCATGCTAATAAAGAGGATGTCAATAACTATGAAATGAATAGAAAAGAATATAGTTGGATGCATATCAAAGTGTTGATGGCAGTTTCTCTAGGAAGAGAAGGAGGGTAATTGGTGGGGTGTGTGAAGATGGGACTTTAATTTTCTTCTGATTCGTTTGTTTTCTAAGTATATATTCTTGTATGTCCTGTGTAATTAATAAATAGAACGATCCAGAGATGAGTAAATGCCCCATAATACCAGACACTCTTTAACTGATGGAATATGTGGCACAGGGAGTTTGGGGAGCTCAGATTTCATTTTTAGGAACCTAGGGTCTCCTTTCGGTCTCATTTAACCTGTCTTGGCTGTTGGCCCCTGGCTTGGTTCATCTCTGCATGCCTTCAGTCTACGGAGGAGGAAGGCTGGGACTCTCCCTTACCTCTGTGTCATTGAATCGGTGGGGCTCCAGGCAAGGATTCCACCTGACCAACTGGGGAGACGGCATGAAGTCCAAAAATGGGTAAACAGATGTTCTTGTAAAGTTGAATCCATGAATGCCATCTTCTGGAAACACTATAATCTGTACACCCTGTAGGTCAAACACATCAAAGTATGGTATATTATCCGATTACAGGAAACACCCCTTCTTTCACTCATCCGTTCTTTCATTCACTCGTCGGACAGCCATCAGGTAGTTGTACTGTGCCAGGAACCAGAGGTTCTAAGATGGTGGCTGGGGATCATCAGGGATCTTGGTCTCGGGGAAACTGTCTCACTTGGCCTCATTGTCAGGTAACAAAGGCAGATGGATTTAGAAACAACCATTCACCATACCTCATGTTAGGGAAGGGGGGAATGAGTGAGATTGGAGCAGAAAGCAGGAGTTTGCCAAGCAGACGATCAGGAGAGGTTTGGAGTTCCTGGTGGTGGCACAGTACAAAGGCCTTGAATACTGGGCTTGTTGACAGATGGGGTGTCTCCAATCCAGTGGTTTCCACTCATTGTGCATCTAAATCAGACGGGGAGCTCCTGAAAAAACACTTGGTTTAGGGGTGATGCTGGGGCCCACTCCTAAAAAGTCTGCTTCACTGGGCTGGTGGGGAAAATTCAAGTGTGTTCATTTCAGCATAGAAATAAGGACTTTCTCTAACTTGAAGTTCTCCAACTGGGAATTAGGAGGCCCTTTTCCGAATCCTAACCACTCCCCAGGCTTTGTCCCACACCTGGAGACAACCTAGGTTTCCTGACTGATAGCCTGGGGCTCCCTGTGATGTTCACATTAACCGAATGAAATCCAAACAAACGGGGCACCCTCAGCTCCCAGCATCAGGGCCTCATTCTCCTGCTGCTCTCCACTTACACGGCTTAAAATGCGAAGCCTGGAACATTGCTCCAGAGTGAAAGGTGGAGGAGGAAGGCAGAGAAGGTATGAATAACCTAAAATAAGAGGCAATTTGAGTCACTTATTTCTGGAATGCACTGCAAACTCTTTATAATATTTTATTCTGGCTAAAAAAGCTTCGAAAGTGTAACTGTAGAAAACTTGGAGAAAAGATAATATTAGTTTAGTTAATATCTTGGCTATTTTTATTTTGTCTGTGTGTGTGTATATAATTGCGATAATGATAAATACATGGTGTTTCGGGAGCACCTAAGTGACGCAGCTGGTAAAGCATCGGACTCGTGATCTCAGCTCAGGGTCATGAGTTCAAGCCCCACGCTGGGCTCCGCTGAGCATGGAGCCTACTTTTAAAGAAAATTTTAAATAAATACATAAATAGTTTTCCATCTTGACGTTCCTCACTACATACAGCATCAAGACTACCAAGATACTTTCAAAAATACCATTTGCAATGGCCACATTATATTTAAGAGAACACCATAATTCATCTTTTATCAGCGGATATCTGAATTGTTCCCAACTTCTGGTGACCATCTGCATACAGGGTGCTCAAAACACTTAATGAGTATTATACACAACTGTTTACATGTCTGATGATTTCTTCAGAATGAAGTCTTTTAAGTGAGGATACGGGCTCACAGACAGGAAGAGTTTTCAGTTGTTTACATTGCCAAATAGCCCTCCAGAAAGATTATACCAATGTATGCTCCTCCCGGTAGAGTGTTAAGATTGGTCACCTTACAGCACACGGTAAAGCAAAATTATCACAAACTTGGAAATAAAGCAAGATGTTTGCCTTTCTAACATATACTAGGGTACTATTTAAGAGGCTCACTCAAGGATTATTTAGTGAATGTACTATTGCTAGGCTTTGTTATTTAATATTAGATCACCCCAGACTGCAACTGTATTGCTCTATAGGACATTAGCCAGTTTTGTATACACGAGCAAATTCATTTCAACGTTCATTTGACCGATACACACACTCATGTTCCTCCAATGCTCTTTTGAGCCAGCTTTACCATCTGACTGATTTCTTCATTAGATCAGTGAGTTAAATAACAGTTTTGGCACATGTTCGTTCTATATTTGTGTAAGAGGTTTTAAAATTTTTTTTACGTTTTTATTTATTTTTGAGAGAGAGAGGCACAGAGTGCAAGCGGGGGAGGGGCAGAGAGAGAGGGAGACACAGAATCTGAAGCAGGCTCCAGGCTCTGAGCTGTCAGCACAGAGCCCGACACAAGGCTCGAACCCAAAAATGGTGAGATCATGACCCAAGCCAAAGCCGGACACCCAACCAGCTGAGCCACTCAGGCATCCCAGGAGTCATGTTTTAACTTTTTGAAAATTATACTTGGACAAATGTTTTCCTTTATTAAAAACAAAACTTTCCCCAAGAATGTTGAATGGTTTCCTATGGACAATACCATTTATGTTATATATACATATTAGATTAATACTGAAGTTAAATTGCATTTCCTAAATACATATTTTCTAGAAATAAGAAGAGGAACCAACCTGAGCCAGGGTAGAACGCTGGATCTAATGTGACTATCAATCCATCTAGAAAGCAGTTAGCATCCCTGATAAATGAGGAGTTTTCGGAGAGACTTCAATGAGGTCAAGAACTCCTGAGGAATTAAGGTTGCCAACCCAGTTGATGGACCAGCCTAATATCTTTAAGTTGGAGTCCTTTTCTTCCCTATAAATATCTCTACCAAGAGAGAAATACTTCAGTTGGCTAGTTCGGGAACGCTTGCCTTCCAGCAAGTTTGATCTAAAATTTTGACACATGCTTGGCATCAATTTGTCATAGAAGTTGCTTGAACGCATAAAACCATGCAGGGAAGCCGAGAGATCTGTAAGCACTAAGAAATGATCAGATAAACAATCTGTTCTCTTGGACCACAAACAGAGAAGGAATGATGACTTGCAGGCAGCATGGGCTCAACAAAAACATGTTATAGGTTTCCTTTGGGGGCAGGTTATTGGAAGGCAGGGGAATACCACCGTCACAGCCTCTGGAGTTCAGCATGGCCTCTGCCCAACCTCTTAGAATGGTCTTGTGGACAGGATGGAGAAGCGAGGGATGGCTCGTATTTCAGCACCATGCAAGCAAACACCTCTGTGCACAGAATGGTCTCGAGTGGATCTGTGTCATCAGGAGGTCTAAGGGCACAGCCTGGGATTTTTTTACACTGACTTCAGCGTAAACATAAATGAGGTGTGTATCAAATGTGTGAATGACGTGAAGGTAACTGATATGCAGGATGCCAGTAAAGATCCCCAAATAGCCGAACAGGCTGGAATGATGAGATTTCACAGCATAAATGTGAAGTCGTGTGTTCAGGTTAAAGAAGTTAACCTTGTAAGTACCGGGTGGCAAGAGTGGCACGTGTGTCCGTGTGTGGGAAGAAGACTCGGGAGTGTGAGTTGGCAGCAAATGCCTTATGAATCCACAGTGAGATGTGGCTGCCAACAGCTTTCTGGGGACAAAGTCTCGAATGAGAATGGTGCTACATCTCCTCCACTCTGCCCTTGAATACGGAGACCTTCCTATGGCTCTGGGCACAGAGATCATCTGGGAAATCTTTGTAAAAGGGACATACAGCCTGGAGAAGAGATGCTGGGTTTGGGGGCGGGGGGAAGGAGCATGACGGCTGTCCTCCTGTGGAAGACGACCCGCCATGGTCAGTTCCTCGGTCTGTTCTGTTTAGCTAAGGGGACAGAACGGGTGGCAGTTGCCGGGAGGCAAACTGTTGTTCACTGAAAGGCAAACCTTGCCAGAAGCTCCCGCGCTCTCATCAGACAGTGCGTTCTGGGCCACAGTTCAAGGAGAGACTGGATGTGGGGCTTTGAACGAGAGAGGAGCATCACCCATCAGAAGAAGCTGGACAAGGTCTTAAACTCTCTTCCAATATTAGCCTTATATATGTGTATATTGTTTTAATTTTTTTAATGTTTATTTTTGAGAGAGACAGAGAGTGAGCAGGGGAGGGGCAGAGACAGAGGGAGACACAGAGTCTGAAACAGGCTCCAGGCTCCAAGCTGTCAGCACAGAGCCCAATGCAGGGTTTGAACTCCCGAACCTCGAGATCATGACCTGAGCCGAAGTCAGATGCTTAACCTACTAAGCTACCCAGGCGCCCCTATATATATGCATATCTCTAAAAGGTAGCCTATAATTTTATATATGCATATATACACATACACATGTAATGAGGTAGAATTTTAAAATGCAGCAATAGCTAGTGGCCGTCCAGGCAATCCTGAGTACCCTGAACAGAGATAGGAACTATTTTGGAGCAGGACCTGCTGGCCCGAACTGTCCTGCCCTCCAAACTCACCGGCACAGGGAAGTTTTGCTCACATGGAGTGTACCTCCTGTCAGGGCAGAGCAGGGCTTCCTCACATGACTGGGCTTGGTCACCACACACCAGGTGAAAGTCCAAATTTCCCTTTGGTTATGGGTTTCCCAACAGGGCATTTTGTTATGGTCATGTCTGGCACGGACACTGCCCCTCTGCCCCACCCTTCCTGGCAGAAGTGGGAAATGCAGGCCAAGCAGGAAGCCTTCACAAAGGCTGGCAAAGACCTCCCTCTGTCCACCTCCGTTCTGTCTGGACTGAGGTCTCAGACTGTTCATGGTCTGGAACAGAGACGAGAAATGAGCCCCAAATAGACTGAAGGTGGAAAACAGCAGTTCTGTGGATGCTTACTATTTTGAATGCCTCAGAGAGCAGGACAGACCCTCATGCCTGGAAGTTTCTAGAATTTTCTGCACATCAGAATCCACTGGGGAGCCTTAGAACTCCCAGTGCTCAATCCACACCCCATCTGCCTCTGCGGGTATGGCATACAGGCACCCACTTAGTTTACGACTGGCTGAGCACTCCCTCTGCACGGCCACATCTGAGAACCAGGGACTGAGCTCCGGACTCCTCAGACATGAGGGGAAAAGCAGCACCTGGGGATCTTGCTATGATGTTGATTGATTCAGCAGGTCCGGGCAGGCCCCAGATCCTGCATTTCTCACAGGCTCCAGAGGGCTGCTGACGCCACTGGTCCATGGACCACTGAGCAGCGAGACCCCAGCCACCTGACTACTTCAGCTCCGCTTTACCAGCTGGACTAATTTTGCAGAAGGGCTGCGGGAGCCATTGACAGAGAGCCAGAGAGCAATTCGCCCTGTTCTGCTAGACAAGCTGGGGGGGGGGGGGCTAACCCAGGAGTGTTTCTTGCCTTTTGGGCTGCGGTCATCACTTGCTGTTCATAGATGTCGAGGTTCTGGTTCATTAGGTCCAAGGCCTGCTTGCGGCCCACGAGTGCTAGAGGGCTGGGAGTGAAGATTGACTGGTGCTCGTACACAGCAGCCACGTAGTGTTCAGCCTCAGAGTGCTGGGCCACGCGTGGTTCCTCGGTGTGGACTCCCAGGGCAACCACGTAGCAGCCGAAGAGGAAAAGAGCAAGCTGACTGCTGGCTCCAGACATAATGCAGACCATAAATCTGGAACGTAAGGAGGCAAGGGGAAAACAGCTGAATAAAGAATCCTGCCAAGAATGTAACTTTTGCAGCTGTGACTTATTAATCTCAGCAATTAAACCTACCCGCAGTGATACTGCAACTCAAAGATTTGTTTCATGTTCCTAATAAAAGGGTCTGTGTTTCTCTCCAAACACGTAGCAAGCTACATTTAAAACGGCTCGCTGTGTTAGTCTGGTTTTAGAATGTTTCCAAAACAGACCCGATGTTTGCCATGATTTTCTTCCCCAGCGTTCAGCAAGACGGCATTGTGTCACTACTCGCCTTTCTAGCCACGTACCTAAGTTTTAGGCAAGAATAACTACCATGACTATTTTATAGAAGTCGGTGGCATATTCCACATCCCACCACCTGCCCTCCACACACACAAACGTGTCAACCATCCACATCAGCTCTGATTGTTGCGATCCCGATAATACAGCTCGGCTTTCCTAGCTACAAAACTCTGATGGATTAAAATTCTCCCTGCATTTCTTTGGTCAGTAATGAATATAAAGGGTAAGTCCTTCTTAGCACGACATTCTTTATTTGGTGCAGAGAAGCTGCTGACTTCTACTTACGTGCCAGTGTCTACTCTTGGTTATGGATAGGTAAAAAGAGGGCTCCCAATCAAAGCGTTTTGTTTCTCCTCCTTGAATTTGGGAATCATCACCTTCTCAACCTCTGTCTCTGCGATTCCACCACTCGTGCTCAAAAGCATAATCGTTTGGAAATAAAATCCTTTTGCAGTGATAAAATGCAACCGTCTAGAAAATATATGAGGATTTTCTAGAAAACGTAAGAGGATTTTCTAGGACGTACACCCAGCTATGTAGGCCCTACCGTAAGCAATTAGAAGTAAATTATGTCACTTACAATGACACTTCTGTGTGCCTTTTTTTTCCCAAGAGTAGGAGTTTTTATTCCCAATAGTTATGTGTTACTGTGTTAGAGTGAATATTCCAATTCTTCCTTGAAAACCAGCCTGGCCTCCCAGCTGAAGCCCCTCGCCTAACACACAGATATACCAGGGGGTGTGCCAAGGCCAGGCCACTTGCTCTGTGGAGATGCGCTGGGGCTGACCAAGTGCCCAGGAATCTGGATTAAACATCGAGATAACAAAGACAAATCAAGGAATCCTACTGCTGCTTTTTAAAAAGACAACGACGCCCTGTCCAAGTCTGACTCATAACTCCTGTGTTTGCATTTTAAAACCAAACTTTCCAGGCTGCAAACTTCCTTTTATTTTTCTCTTAATAGTTCCAGAAACAAAAGTAACCATAAGTATTTTCAGCAACAGAACAAGGACTCGGGAGGCTCAGTCTGAATCCTTGCAAAACCAAACACTTGTCGGGCTGAGCAGGCCTCATCCCACGGCCTTGTCTCACACACTGTTACTTCTTGTCCCAGGGACTAAGTGCACCATCCAGATACCCAACCCCAGGACTTGTTGCCATTCATCTGGGACCCTGAACGATGTTCTGAGATTAGAACAAGGAGGCTTTGAGCAAGCAGTCATGAGATTCTGAGTAGAAACAAAAGTATAATTGATAAGGTTTCTTATCTGAATTTTGCCTCTGAAGACCAGCACGGGATAATTTTAACGGTCAAAATCTAGTTTCCGCTCCCTCTGGTTTCAGAATGATGATAATGGGGAATGGTTCGGGGGAGAAACTTTCATCTTCAAAGACACATTCCCGGTATTTCTCAAGCAGTAGATGCTGGCCTCACTCAGAGGTGGGGAAACGGAGGCCGGGGGAGGGGAGAGTTGTGTCAACCAGTGCCCGGTGGAGCCAGCTCAGGAGTGCCTGGGGCCCAGCGGGGTGGTCACAGCATCCCCCTTTCTCAACAAAGAGCTGTGTGTCACCCATTTACTTGGGGACAGAGGACATTAGTTTAAGTGTCAGGACTTGCAAAATGGTAAAACTATGGAACCAGCAAGATATTACATTTCTTTCTATTTTGAGAAAGTAAAATGTAGATTATTTACAAAAGGTGCTTGGCAGCAGGGCTGTAAATGGCAATCACTTGTGTGTGAACAAAGGTGGGTGATAATAAGAGGTTAGGCAGATTTAACCAGGTATTCATGCTTGAAAGAAGCAAGCTTAATGAGGTAGGAGAGAATGAGTAATTATGATAAAAATAGGTACCACAGTTTGCCCGTCCCGATGTGTGGTGAAATAGCAGCCGGTTTAACCAAATTTGCAAATGCTGGCTTTCCCTCTTTATTTGGCACTACACAAATGTCTCAAGAAAACCAACAAGGCCCAAGATAGGGACTCTGGAGGGCACAGCGGGTAGGAGAGGGGGGCAGTTTTAATGGGGCAGGACAGCATCCAGATCTGGTTTCCGGTGGTTACCAGGTGCTGGTTCACCACAGAAAGCACAGGTGGGCTGGGGTGTTGGGGCTCCCTGGGAACAAGAAGCTTCCGGAAGTCCTGGGGCTCTTGGAAACCCAGCCATAGATGTAGTTCTAGAGCTGGCCAGGACCCGGACGATAAACAGCCGTGAGTACAGGCGTGTGCTCAGTCTGAAAAGGTACACACACACCCTCTTCCATCGGAGGGCATTTGACAGGCGAGCTAAAACTGCAGGAAGGCCTGACACGAAGGCCCCGTCTGGGTGACGGTGTGCCCCCACACCCTGCTTCGTCCACTCAGCTCACCACGACCCTCTGATGTGGGGGCTCGGGCTCACAGGGTGCCCTGAGTCTCACTGCCAGGAAACAGCAGTGGGGAGGGTGCTCCCTTCAGACATCCAAGAGACATCGGACTGTGAGCCAGACGCAGGTATAGGTGTCAGGGTACAGCCATGAACAAGCCCGGCCCTTCCTCAAGCAGCCCCCACTCAGGATGTATGGGGAGACTGACCACAATCAAATAAACACTGAGGATGCCTTACGCAGTATGTGCAAAGGGGAAATAAAGACAGGGAAGGGGGCAGCGAGGGTCTGGCCTGGGTGGGGGACAATTTTAAATAGTATGGTCAGGAAAGGTCTCAGTGAGGTGAGGTCTGCCAAAGGTGAGGGAGGAGGCCATGTGGATGCCTGGGGGAAATGTTCCAGGCAGAGAGGACAGCTAGGTCAACAAGGCCTGAGTGGGAACTTGCTGAGAGGGTTCAAGAAACCAGCAAGGAGAACAGTGGGCTGGAGCCCAGGGCAGAGGAAGACAGCAAAAAGTGAAGTCAGAGAAAAACCACAGGCCCTGTCCCCGGTCTCTCACAATGCCAGGCAGTTGCCCTGTCTGCTTCCATTCTCCCCCTTCTAGAACAGCCCATGAGATCCGGTTAAAGCCTAAGTCAGTCCTGACACTCCTCTGCTCAAAATCTTTCAATGCCTCCCCATTTCATGCAGAGGAAAAGCCAGAGTCCGTATAGTATGCCAATAGGAATGATCTGGGAGACAGGAAATTGTTGACGGGGTGGGGAGAGCTTTGCTGGAGTGACATCTCTAAGCAAGCATCCTGACCTTTTAACTGCCCCAGAGAAGCCCCAGCATCTCATTTCATCATGAAAAATGTTCCTCTGACACTAATCCTGGTCGGGAAGGTTCCTGTGGTCTCTGAGAAAAAGAAATCAAAGTCTAAATTACACGGAAAGCTATTTTGTGGAAATTTGGTAACATATCACTCACTGGTTATTTTTACACATGCAAACTTTTTTTTCTACTCTGCTAAGTGATTCATCTTGATAATTAGCTGTATTTCCTTCCTGGCCATACTAGTACAATAGTATCTTTTGCAATAAAATGAAAGGATTGTTATTAAGGTACTCTTAATAAGATAATTTCAGAGGCAGGTATATACATTTAAAAATTTATATATAGAACTATGGATCATTTTAATAAAAGATCCTGTCATGCCTGCCTTGTCAGGGAGAAGAACAGTCCCATGACTGGGAAAGGAGGCAGGAAAAGTCAGCAAAGGAAATGTCACATCCTGTGGAACAAAACTGAGGGAGCTGGTAAGTCAGTAAGGACTCAGCACA
Source organism: Panthera onca (assembly GCF_046562875.1). Lineage (NCBI taxonomy): Eukaryota > Metazoa > Chordata > Mammalia > Carnivora > Felidae > Panthera > Panthera onca. The sequence goes on along the minus strand of NC_138347.1, from coordinate 132,974,568 downwards.
CTATACGTTCCTGTGCATATCTGGCAGGATGCCCCCCCAAGTCACTGTAAAGTTCCAAATAGTTTTAAACTTATGAAGTTTATGATATCCTTGCCTGGATTCTTTTACAGAAGGAGAAATAATGTCCAATCTCCACCTAATTTACATAATCTGAATTTAAAGAAATCCCAAAATAGACCTTTTATTTCCTAGAAAGCCGCCTATTTTCTGGTTCCCCCCTCTGCTGATGCTAGTTGTGAGCTCGCCTGGGACTGGCCCCTGGAATAAGATGCCCCACGATGGTTTTAGCTTGGACAGTTTCATGCAAACCTATCCACCGATGACACTTTTGATGTCTCAGTAGGAAATGTCAAGTGTAAATAAAACACTTGTGAGTGGCAGGTGATGATGGTGTCAAGATTCAAGGCTGAACTCCAAACAGCGAGTAAATTACCCAGTCCTCTGAATTGAACTGGTAAGTTGCGATTTCATTTTTTTTTTTAATTCCACCTATGATCTTAAAAAAAAAAGAGAGTGACATACAGAAGTGTAACTTTGGACCAGGCCTTTGATTAGGGCCTATTTCTGTTCCATTGGCTACACTACAATCGAAGGATTGTGACACTTGAATCTAACTATAAGTCCTCTCTCTTTTCCTCAAATGGGAAATTATCTTCATAATTTAAGTCAAATAATACTTCTCCCTGAAACACCCCGGTATTTAATGTAAGAAGGTGCTTGCTTTTTCTTGTGTGGACAGAAAGAGCCCCTGTGGAGATGGAATCTACAGGTTCGCTGCTGCCACCATGTGGACAAACGGAGGATCATTGGCCCACGTTGGTTTGCTCTTAAGTCGCACAATAGCAAAGTGATTCTTGTGTAGTAAGTGGATGGTGTTTTTCCTGCTTTCCTTCTCATTTTTATTTTTTTTCTGCTTCCCACTGTAAAAGAGGTTTTCTAAGATGTGGGCTTCATGAAAACTGTTTTTTTATTTGCTATGCTTCCAGGACCTAATTTAGGACTGTATTCACAAGTCCTAAATTTGTTGCCATCTCTTACCTTACAGTGGTACACTTCATAGGATGTGACTGGATTTGCAGTGACACAGCCCAGCCACACTGTGACAGGCAGCACAATGAATGGCGGAAATCTAGCTGAGTTAAGGGTTCTAGGGGAACAAAATTTTATATCAACGCCACACTGACTTTTACATGTTACGTGCTAACATTTTCGAATCATTTTCACCATCCGTTATTTCATTTTATCTTCCTATCGCAGAAAGCAGTGGAAGTGAAATGGTAAAATTCTATTTTCACGGTGAGGGAAAACTCCAGCACTAGTTAGTAGTGAGAACAGACTGGAAACCAAGTCTCCTGACTCCTGGTCCAGCCCTTCTGGCACATGTTGAAGAACTGGGGCAACTTATCAGTCAAACGTTCAAAGACCAATGGGTAGTGTTCAATTTAGCCGCAGCAGAAACAGATTCCAAGTAGCACTCCCAAGGGAGAATCTGGGGGGTCAGACCACAGCAGTGGTTCTCAAACGTGAGCATCCCTTCAGTCACCTGGAGGGCTTGCCCACACAGATCCCTGCACCCCGTGCCTAGAAGTTTTGATTCATCAGGTCTGGGACAGGGCCCCAGAATGTGCATTTTCTAACAAATTCCTAGGTGATGCTGATGCTGATGTTCCTGGCATGCAGTCATACCTGGAAACCCACTGGGCTAGAAGGTAAAGGCACACAGAACATATGTTCTGATTCCTATATTTCCCTCATGTCGAAGACATGATTCAGAACCTTTATTTCCTGAGTGCCTCCTCAACAGGGCTGATAGAATTGGGGCAGATTTCAAAGTGTTTCCACCATATTTAATGAAAATAAGTGGCAAAGTATTTAACACTCAAACTAAGGGGGAAAACTTCCCCCAAACAATCCGGGTCCGTGTCAATTAAAGGATTCAGTGCTTGTCCTTAGCCTTAACAGAAACATCATTGTAGAACCAGGTTGTTGCTGGTTTTCATTTGTTTAAAGTTCCTGATTTTTTAAAGTTTATTTATTTTGAAAGAGAGACAGAGAGAAAGAGAGCATGCACACAAGTGGGGGAGGGGAATTGAGAGAGAGAGAGAGAGAGAGAGAGAGAGAGAGAGAGTGAGAGAGAGAATCTCAAGCAGGCTCTGAGCTGTCAGCGCAGAGCCCGATGCAGGGCTCAAACTCATGGACCATGAGATCATGACCTGAGCCAAAGTTGGACACTTAACCGACTGAGCCACCCAGGTGGCACCCTAAAGCTCCTGATTTTAAAAGACTAAAACCCAGACAATAGATAAATATTTTGTTATATAAATAGTTAATACATTTATACATTTAAATTATACACTTATAAATAAATAGGTAATCTGAAAAATCTCCTATGTTCTGCAAAAACGTATCAGTTTCCATCTCAAAAACTGCATAGCAGAAATCCTTAAGGGTCAAAATTGAACCACTGACGATATAAGTCTTAGACTGGGTCCAGAGACTTTGTGGTCTGAGACTAATAACAAAGGAAAGAGCACACCCTAAGGTCAGGAACACGACAGGGATGTCCACTCTCGCCACTGTTATTCAACATAGTATTGGAAGTCTTAGCCTCAGCAATCAGACAACACAAAGAAATAAAAGGCATTCCAAATAGGCCAGGAGGAGGTCAAACTTTCACTCCTCACAGATGACATGATACTCTATATGGAAAACCCAAAAGATTCCACCAAAAAACTGCTAGAACTGATCCATAAATTCTGCAAAGTCACAGGATATAAAAATCAATGCACAGAAATCGGTTGCATTTCTATGCAGCAATAATGAAGCAGCTGAAAGAGAAATCAAGGAATTGATCCCATTTACAACTACACCAAAACCCATAAAATACCTAGGAATAAACCTAACCAAAGAAGTGAAAAATGTATACACTGAAAACTATAGAAAGCTTATGAAAGAAATTGAAGAAGACGCACAAAAAAGGAAAAATATTCCATGTTCATACATTGTAAGAACAAATATTGTTAAAAGGTTGATACTACCCAAAGTGGTCTACATATTCAATGCAGTCCCTATCAAAATAACACCAGCATTCTTCACAGAGCTCGAACGAACAATCTTAAAATTTGTATGGAACCAGAAAAGACCCTGAATAGCCAAAGCAATCTTGAAAAAGAAAACCAAAGCTGGAGGCATCACAATCCTAGACTTCAGGACGTATTACAAAGCTGTAATCATCAAGACCGTATGTCCTGGAACAAAAACAGTATATCAATGGAATAGAATAGAGAACCAGAAATGGACCCATAAACATATGGCCAACTAACCTTTGACAAAGCAGGAAAGAATATCCAATGGAATAAAGACAGTCTCTTCAGCAAGTGGTGGTGGGAAAACTGGACAGCGACATGCAGAAAAATGAACCTGGACTGCTTTCTTACACTAGACACAAAAATAAATTCAAAATGGATGAAAGACCTAAATGTAAGACAGGAAGCCATCAAAATCCTCGAGGAGAAAGCAGGCAAAAACATCTCTGATTTTAGCCACAGCAACTTCTTACACAACATGTCTCTGGAAGCAAGGGAAACAAAAGCAAAAATGAAAGGGTTTGTACCCAAAATCTATAAGGAACTTATCAAACTCAAAACCCCAAAACCAAATAATCCAGTGAAGAAATGGGCAAAAGACATGAATAGACACTTCTCCAAAGAAGACATCCAGATGGCTAACAAACACGTGAAAAAATGCTCAACATCACTCATCATCAGGGAAATACAAATCAAAACCACAATGAGATACCACCTCATACTTGTCAGAATGACTAAAATTAACAACTCAGGCAACAACAGAGGTTGGCGAGGATGTGGAGAAACGCGAACCCTCTTACACTGCTGGTGGGAACGCAAACTGGTCCAGCCACTCTGGAAAACAGTATGGATGTTCCTCAAAAAACTAAAAATAGAACTACCCTACGACCCAGCAATTGCACTACTAGGCATTTATCCACAGGATACAGATGTGCTGTTTCGAAGGGACACATGCACCCCCATGTTTCTAGCAGCACTATCCACAATAGCCAAAGTATTGGAAAGAGCCCAAGTGTCCATTGATGGATGAATGGATAAAGAAGATGTGGTTTGTATATACAACGGAGTATTACTCGGCAATCAAAAAGAATGAAATCTTGCCATTTGCAACTACATGGATGGAACTAGAGCGTATTACGCTAAGTAAAATTAGTCAGAGAGAGACAAATATCATATGACTTCACTCACATGTGGAATTTAAGAGACAAAACAGATGAACATAAGGGAAGGGAAGCAAAAATAATATAAAAACAGGGAGGGGGACAAAACATAAGAGACTCTATAAATACAGAGAACAAGCTGAGGATTGCTGGAGGGTTGTGGCTGGGGGATGGGCTAAATGGCTAAGAGGCATTAAGGAGGACACTTATTGGGATGAACATTGGGTGTTATACGGAGGGAATGAATCACTGGATTCTACTCCTGAAATCATTGTTGCACTATATGCTAACTAGGATATAAATTAAAATAATAAATAAATTAAATAATTAGATGAATGAATGAATGAATACGTAAATAAATAAATAAATAAGCATGGAGAAAGCTTCTTCCACTGCCAGTCAGTCTTCAGAGAAAAGAATGATGGGGTCACTTGCAGCCACTTTGCTCTTCTGGAATATTTATAGCTTCCAGTTAGGCTTTACCTTCTTCATCCTCTAAGAATGAATCATCAATTTCCCCAAAATGGGTCTCAGTGAATGTCAGCAAAGAATTATTTTTCAAAGTCTTTGGGAAATTTTTCCTCCATTTCTTTGTTGGACTACCTTCAACTAGAGGAACCACCTTCAGAAGAACCATCAGAAGAACCACCTTCTAGATAATGAGGACCTGAAGGATGGACACCCAGAAGTAATACAACCAGTACAAGGAAAATATGATGTCCCAAAACCTCAGGTCAAATTTTTCAGGGAAGATGTGCTCAGAAATGAGGGCAATGTAAAGACTCTTTGTGATTAAAAAAAAATTTTTTTAGTGTTTATTTATTTTTGATAGAGAGGGAGAGAGAGACAGAACATGAGCAGAGGAGGGGCAGAGGGAGAGAGGGAGACACAGAATCCAAAGCAGGCTCTGAAGCAGATGTGGGGCTCGAACCCACGAACTGCAAGATCATGACCTGAGCAGAAGTTGGATGCTTAACTGACGGAGCACTGAGGTGCCCCAAGACTCTTTGTGATTACTAAGTGTATGGACACAACATGTCTAAGGGTGGAGTGGGTGAAACATCACTGTAAGTCCATCACCCCTGTGCTCTTACCTACCAGTGTTCAGGAGTGAAAATCCAAATCACAGAACCACGACGATGGTGGAAATGCCCTGGATGCAGACAGTGAAGAACAATGGGGGAACCACGCTCCCCAAGGCAAAAGAACAATCCTTAATAAAATGATCTGGAGGGGTGCCTCGGTGGCTCAGTCAATTAAGCAGCCGATTCTGGATTTCGGCTCAGGTTGTGATCTTACGGTTGGTGACTTCGAGCCCTGTGTTGGGCTCTGTACTGACACTGCAGAGTTTTGCTTGGGATTCTCTCTCTCTGTCTCTCTCTGTCCCTCCCCTGCTTGTGCTCTCTCTCTCTCTCTCTCTCAAAATAAATATATAAACTTTAAAAAATCTGGAAACACTGAAAATAAATAACGGTAGGAAGTATGAAACAAACAACAAAGCTAAAGTAAGACATAGCACTAAAGAAAACATGCTGAGGTCTACTTTTTCCTAAGGAGAAACCAGAAGTTATTACATCGCGGGGAAGGCACAGTCAAGATCACCAAGAGAGAAACAGCAGAAAGCAGGTCCAAATGTGATCCGTTCTGAGTACCTATAGAGCATTCTCCTGACACAAACATGGTGGGAACATGCAGGCGACCCCACAGTATGGGCAGGCGCTCACGGTATTCAGCTAGAGCACAGTACACAATCAAGAGTAACGGACTTTCCAGCCTATTCACTAAGTCGGTTGTCTTCTCCATCCACGGTTTGGTAGAGGTGTAGAGAAATGGTTAGTAGATCTCCACCTTTGTCTCACTTCCTGGAGGCCCTGAGTAGTTTTGTTTGCTTCCGCTTTGATCAGATCAGTAGTTACTCGTGTGCCTTCTTCCCTCTGGTAAAGGTCCCCACTCAGCCACAGCTGCATCTCCTCCAAGCTCAGGGCTCTTTGGGGTTGATGGAAGGGTGGAGTTGGATGGGGAGGTTTCTGACTCTGCCATGATAGTTGGTGCTACATTCCTGAGCACTGGGGGCAAAGCAGAGGGGAACAGTCTAGCTCTTCTTAGGAAAGAGCTTACTCCTAAACTTGAAGGGGATCAAGACCCAGAGTCAGGATTTAACCCAAACTGATTTGTGCAAAAGCCTACATTCTTTTTATGCCAATGCAACTCAAAACAATGGGGGGAAGCATGTGATTGAGTAAGTGATATTGGGATGACTGACTTACAAACAATTTGGAATGAAGTTTATTTTTTATTTTTTTTTAAATAGCCCCAACACGGGGCTTGAACTTATGACCCTGAGATCATGACCCTGAGATCACGACCTGAGCTGAGATCAAGAGTCGGGCACTTAACTGACTGAGACACCCACGCGTCCCTGGAATTAAGTTTAGACATCTTAGGCCATATACAAAAATAAACTCAAAATCAAGAGCTAACTATTTGAATGATAGGAAAACTAGCATAAATTAGAATTTGACATCAGATATTTGATGAAGCCACTTTCTAAAACCTGAAGGCGTTTAAACAACAGAAGAAACAGACTGACAAATTAAAATTTACATGCAAAATATAAACATCAAGACAACAGTTATAAACAGGCAATGAACAAGAACAGATTTAAATGAGAAGAAAACAATCATAAACAAACACTTTGAAAGATTCTGAACTTGGGGGCGCCTGGGTGGCTTGATTGGTTAAGCGTGTAACTCTTGACTTTGGAGATCCAGCTGAAGGTCAGACACTGTGCTGACAGCCGGAGCCTGCTTCAGATTCTCTTTCTGCCCCTCCCCTCCCAAATAAATAAACATAAAAAAAAGACTTTGAATTTATGTACAAAATAGACAATAGTATTAGTCCAAAGTATTAAATTTGTAAAAGAAGTAAGGTAAATTAGTAAAATGATAAAGAATAGCAATTTCTCACTGGGAAAAGAAGTTTGACAATTTCTATTATGAATTATAGTCTACTTCTGGGACTTTATCCTAGGAAGTCATTCAAAACAAAAGTTAGTTGAAATGACAACATACCATGGAAGTAAAGAATACGGGCTTTTGAGTTTCAACATATGTGAGTTCAAATCCTGGCTACGATTTACTCACTATAGAACTTTAAGTAAATAAGTTATCTGTCAGTTAGAAATGTAAAGTGCTTAGTGTTCAGGAAGTGGAAGCCAGTTCAAATTGAAGAATAACTCCCAGCAGCTAAAAGTTGGAAACAAACAATATTCAATATGAACAAAGGTATGAAAGTTGATGTATATAAACCAGGTGGAATATTAAGCAAACACGGAAAAAACAGTTATGAAGACTCTAATGATGGGCCACATTTAAGATGTGCTAAATAAACATATAATAAATATCTTTCTGTATTTACAACGATAATAGCTAAGTAAAACATGTATACATGTGACCAAAGACTAGAAGAGAATGTGAATTAATGAAAACATGGCAGGTCATCTTACAGGGATTTAAAATATTTTCTTAAATGTTACCCTGTTTTTCTAATAAATTGAAAAACGTAAGGGAAAAAAACCAGCTGAGACTTCTGGCTTACAGTCTGGCATATAAGGAGCTTGGAAGGAGCCATTCTATTGTTTACAAGTAAAAACCTAAAAGATCTGAAAACCAACAACTCTTCATAATTGTTTCAGAGAACTGAGGTCACGGGGCAAACCGTTGCCTCCAAAATTAGAGAGACAGACAGGTGGATACAGAGAAGCACAGAAACCTCCGTGGGAGCCAGTACTAGCACAGGAAAACTTCAACTGCAACGGACAAATTTTGGAGGCTCAGGGCAGGTAAGTCAGAGTTAAAAACTTCCAGCTTGGGGGGCAGGGTACCCACACTTTTGTGAGTTTTGCCTCCAAGAGCTCTACCAGGTTGTCCCAGTGAACACTGGGAAAAAATCTCATGTTTCTGGCAGGGAGAAGGGGAAAGCAGTCAGAGCATTCTGTTCTTCAGGAGGGCTGCCCTCAAGAGAACCGAGCTAACCAGTTAAGGTTTTATCAGAGCCTGACTGACCCGGAGGAAGGGGAAATACCCACCTCCAGCCCCGTCTCACCATCCTGTGAACTTGTGAAGTTCACAGTACAAGGCACGACTTCCATACCCAATTCCACTCTGCTGCAGGCTGGAAGAACCACCCCAAAGCCCTGCCTCTTGACTTCATTTAAATTGCTTTGGCCCCCAGCAACAAGGAAGGCTGGGAAGAGTGCTGCATTACCATCTTGAATAAAATGAAGATTGTGCCAGATAAAATATAGGAAGCCAAGTTAAGCTTGACTTTTGGATAAACAAGTGTATTGGGACATACTTGTGCTAAAAAATTATTCATTGTTTATCTGAAAGTCAAATTTAACTGGGAGTCCTGGGTGCCCTGTTTTGTTTTTCTAAATCTGGCAACTCTACCCATAAGTGACCAACTAACCACTACCATGGCTTTTATGCTTATCACTTCCTTTAAAAGAAAGAAAAGCTTTATGACCCAATGTGCATCCCTAGACATTATAGTTTAGTCTTCCTAATTTAAAAACACTGATATATTGAGGTGCCTGACTGGCTCAGTCAGAACAGCATGAAACTCTTGATCTCGGGGTCGTGAGTTCAAGCCCCATGTTGGGTGTAGAGATTACTAAAAAAGTAAATTAAAAAAAAAAATTAAAACATTGATATAGGCTTTAAGTCTCTTTCAATCTAGAATTTCCTTTTTCGTCCCTTTTATTTCCATAAAACAAACTTGTTGAAGAAGCCTGTAGATTAGACCTGTAGATTTTCCAACAGAATGGGTTGTATTATTGCAAATGCATGGTGAGGTTCAAACTTTTCCTCTTTCTTTGCTATTTCTTGCCAATTGGCAGCTGGGTCCAAAACTGGATCAGACTCAGTGTCCATCCTTTTGGCAAGGCTATGGGTGGCAGTGTGTATTTTCATCACAAGGCACGTGTCTAACTCTCTTCTCATAATCTTAGCACAAAACATTGATACTTAATGCCTTTATATGTTCATTGGGGATTGCAAAGTGCTAGCTTTCTAATTCCATCATTTAATTTATTAATTGGAATACTTTTCATAAAAAGACATTCTATTTTATCTGCTATTTGGTTATCTAGTGGTACAGTGCATACAAAAAAGGCAGGATAAATGCTAGATTCTCTCTTCCATTCTTTTTAAAATCAGTTTTCAAGACAATGAATTGGTTCTCTATTATTCTCTGAAGTTGACCAATTTTTTAAAATATCATTTATGGGTGGCTCAGTTGGTGGAGCATGCAACTCTTGATTTCAGGGTTGTAAGCCTGAGCTCCATGTTGGGTGAGGAGATTACTTAAAAATTAAAAAAAAAAATCTTTAAAAAATATCATTTATGAACTCATATATTTAAACATATTTTATGAGTTTCTCTCCATCTCAATTATTATCATTATTGAAACTCAAAGTATCCCATCCTTGGCCAATGGCAGCCTCTTCACGTTAGCTATAGATTCTTCTTGATATTACCCTAGTAGTTTCTAATAGCTTTTCTGCAATCTGACATTAAACTATGTCCCAAGCTTCTCTTGCACATTCCTTGGCTCAGGTCTAGAAGTAGCCATTTCTCCAGAGAGCCTGGGTACAAAATTTATTCTCTGAAAAGACTAATGAAATTAAGCAAATCTCCATCAAGATTGATCAGGAACAAAAGTAATAAACATGCACATGAACATAAAGAAAAAATTAAAAGGGAACATTAACAAAGATTTAGAATTGATTTTCTGTTACTCTGGAACAAATGTATGTTGAATGGATATGTGGATGAAACACGTAACTTTCTAGGAAAATAAAATTTACCAAAACTAAGTCCAAAAAAGAAAAAAACTAAGCACACCAATTATCCAAGAAAAATTAAATTATCAAAGACTCCTCCCCAGAAGCACCAATCTTGGTCTACTTTTTAGGGGAATTCTCCCAAACATTCAAGGAAAAGATACATACTGTATTTTTTTTATACGAAGATATTGACACCTACGTATTTTATACAAACTGTCCCAAAATTTTTAAAAAGATGGTATAACCTTGATACCCACACTAGATAAGGATAGTTCGAGAAATGAAATAATGGTTGACTCTCACTCTTAAACACAAATGTAGAAAGTCTAAATAAAAATAATAGCAAACTGAATTATGCAATGTATAAGAAGAAAATCATCATCATGACCAAACGAGGTTTATCACAAGAATGATAAAGCATTTAATATGAAAAAGTATATCAACTTAATTCACTGTATTAACACGTTAAATGAAACAAAAATGCCACTTATCAGTGCTTCTTATCTATATTGTACTGGAGGTCTTAGGTAGTGCATTAAGCTAAGAAAAAGAAATAGAAAAGATACAAGACCAAGAAAAGAAAAAACAAACTTTCATTGATTCTATGATTATCTACAAAGAAATCCAAGAGAATCCATAAACAAATTATTATAATTAATAGGAAAGTATAGTAAAATAGTTACATTTAAGACCAACATATGAAAATTAATTGCATTCTAATACAGTGGCCCCCTAAAACTAGAAAATGTAAAAAAATCAATAAAAAGTTAGGTGCTTAGGAATAAATATAGTAAGTATGATGAAATATTTTTACTGAAAGACATTAAAGCAGAATAAAATAAATGGAGAGATATGCTTATGGCAAAAAGACTCAATAATATAAAGACATTGTTCTTTCCAAATTAATCTATAAATTCAATATAATTCCAATTGAAATCCTAATGAGTGATGAACTGGAATGTGACAGACTGATTCTATAATATGTAGAAAAGAGAAAAAGACCATGAATAGATCTGGTAGGCAGAATAATGGCCCTTTAAAGACATTCTAATCCCCAGAACCTATGAGTATGTTGGGTTACATGGCAAAAAGGGAATTAAAGTTGCTAAAGATGCTAAAGTTGCCTGGGTGGCTCGGTTGGTTAAGCATCCAACTCTTGATTTTGGCTCAGGTCATGATCCCAGCATCATGGGATTGAGTCCATATTAGGCCCCATGCTGAGTGTGAAGCCTGCTTTATATATATGTATATACATATATATATACACACACATATACATATATACACATATACATACATATATACATATATATACATATATACACATATATATATTAGGTATATATATCTCTCTCTATATTTATAGATATATATAGATATCTATATATAGATATATATATATACACACACATATATATATTATATGTGTGCATATATATGTATTTTTAAAGGTTGCTAAAGAGCTGACTGTAAAATAGACATTATCCTGCATTATGTAGGTAGGCTCAATGCAATCACCAGTGCCTTTATGAGTGAAAGTAGAAGAGGGAGAACCAGAGGGATGGTAGCATGAGAAGGTTTAGGCCTGATATTGTTCACATTGTCAAGAATGTGGGAAGCCTCTAGAAGCTAGAAGGAGTCTCTTTTAAGGCCTCCAGAAAGGAACGCAGTCCTGCCAGCATTTTGATATTATCCCAGGGAGACCCATTTCAGACTTCTGAACTATAGAGCTATAAGATAATGCATTTATGTTGTTTTTAAGCCACCAAATTTGTGGTAATCTGTTATAGCAGCAATAGGACATTATAGCAACTGACAAGGTGTTTTCAAAAGAACAAAATAGAAGGACTTCCCTACCAACATAAGACTTATTTCAAAAAAATTAAGAAAGAGCAGAGTACAGAGACAGACCACATACATATATGGAAACTTGATAGTATAACAGAGATGACACTATGGATCATTGGGATAAGAATGAACTATACCGTAAATGGAAAATGGATATTTTGGGAAATTGACTAGCAAAAATGGCTAGCAACGATTCCTCTCTCCATATTCATGTTTCTTTATCATGTCACTTTTAATGCCATCTTAGTCAGAGTCTGAACTCGGCCATGTAACTTGCTTTAGCTGATAGGATGTTAGCAACCATGATACACAAAGGTTCCACAATGGGGTTTGTCCCCTTTTGCAATCTGCTGCCACCATCTGAAGAAGCCCAGGGACACCTGTTGAATGATGAGCGATAACGGGTTCAGTAGCAATATACCTGCCACCCCAGTGGGTTACCAGTCAGCTTCCAGTGGCAGAGTGACCTAGCAACTGACCACGGGCACATGAAGGAGCCCAGGAAAAGAATTGTCAAATGTGACCACACCCCAAAACCCCACAACTTTGCACCTCAAAAGTAACTATAAACAAAGTTAAAAGACAAAGCATAAGCATTCAGAATATATAAAGAATATCTACAAATAAATAAGAAAAAGATAAACAATCCATAAAGAAATGGGCAAAAGATATAAAAGAGGCAATTGACAGAATAAGAAAACCCAGATGGCATATCTATACCTGTATCTTCATTAGTAATCAGGGAAATGCAAATGAGAAGCCATTTCACATTCACGTAGATTGGCAAAAATTACAAATTTCATGATTGAGAATGTGGAGAAAGGGGAGTTCTTATAAACAGAATGTGGGACTATCAATTGGTACAGTAACTTTGGAGACCAATTTGGCAATATCTAGTAACACTGATGTGACCCACCCCTAGCCACATATACATAAAAACTCACACAGGTACACCAGGGGACATGCAAAAATGTTTAGAGAAATTTGTTTATAACAATGAAAAGTTAAAGATAACCTAAATGTCCATCCCGTAAAGAATGGATAATGTGAGGGGTGCCTGGGTGGCTCAGTCGTTTAAATGTTCAACTTTGGCTCAGGTCATGATCTCATGGTTCCTGAGTTTGAGTCCCACATCGAGCTCTGTGCTGACAGCTCAGAGCCTGGACCCTGCTTCAGATTCTGTGCCTCCCCCTCTCTCTCTGCCCCTCCCCCGCTCATGCTCTGTCTCTCTCTGTCTCAAACGTAAATAAAAACATTAAAAAACTAGAAAAAAAAAGAGAATGGCTAATGTGGGAATTATAAACACCAAATTCAAGATAGTGGTTACCTCTATGGCACAGGGGGTGGAAAATGCACTGGGGAAGGGATCCACAGGGAGCTTCACTGTATTTTTAATGAATTTCTTGAGCTAGGGGCTGGGTACATGTGTATGAATCCATCTCTGTTCCCGTTCGTGGGTTTGAAAGATGCCGTAAATGTTAAATATAAACAAACTTTAAAGTGAATAAAACAGTATGTCACAGGTAAGCTCCAAAGGGGAACTCAAAGGTTGTGACATAGAAGGAAGTTCAAGGGCGTATAAACTCTTAATCAGGAAGATGTCCCTCACCTGGGATTACACCCCAGCAGTTCCATTCAGAACCCCGGGAATCATTCAGAGATTCTGCCCCAGAGTGGATTCTTTGTTTTGCTCACATGAGGAACAGATTAAAAGCAAAACAAAACAATAAGGTACACTTTTAAAAGCTAAGGAAAGGGACTGTAATGAAGGCTAATGGCAAAACAGAAGAAACAAATGAGAACAGAAGCATTGAACTATTGCTACCATTTTTCATAAGTCATAGCTGTCCCCCACCCCACCCCCACCATGGGCCACCCCCAAGTGTGGGGTTCTATCATACTGAGAAATGTTGGATTACGGTTTCTAAGCCACTTGAGATAAATCTCTTACATCCTCATAGCATGACACACAGTTGTCACCATTTTCTGGTGCACTTTACATAAAGTAACATGTTTATTAGTGATTTAACGATTGCTGAAGTCAAACCACCCCAAATTTAAATTGAAAAAAAACAAACAAACAACCAAACACACAATGGACAAAGACACAGCAATAAGAGGGACACAATGTTTCTTCAGTTTCTGCCCAACTGCGTTTCCCACTCCAGGTCTGGGTCTAGCTGGCATTCAAATGTAGAGAAAAGGTGCTTGTGTGTCCTAGCCAAGGGCAGAAATCCAACCTTTCTCTAGGTCACAGACAACTGGAAAAAAAACCCAGTACCTGTCCCCGAGTACCCGTCTCCCAGTAATAGGCATTAAACCTGTCCCAGACACCTCAATAATAAAACTGCTTTTCACTGGTTTTGCTTCAAGCCTATTTCTGAGCTTTGGTACTTTGCAGTCCATCAATTTAATGAGAAGCAAAGATCAACTTAACCTATTTTATTCAAAGAACATTTTATTTTATATTTTATTTTCTGCTCTAATTATGTTCACACATTTTTTTTATAGCACATTTCTTGCTGTACGGTTTTCAGTGTTGGTTTTAAAAAGAGTATTCTACATAGATATCCTTTTTTCTTTTTGTTATTGTTGCTTGCTTTTTGTTTGTTTTTAAGGTACTTAGTTTCAGCTTTCTTTTATTTCAGCCAATTTTCTTTTCTTTTCAGCCATTCTATAATATATCACAGATAACCCTAATTCATTTCTTCACTTGATAACCAAACACTTCACATCTTGATAACATAGGTTTGTGAGACAATTTCTTATAGGTTCAGCTGGTGTTTTGCTTTTTAAATAATCACAAGGATTTTTAGTGTCTTTGTTTACTGAAATTAAAACATACTATCATAATTTGGGGGCCTGAGGAGTTACTATTACTTTTAGAAACTGCCTTTAGAGAATATATTTTCTCTAGGCACTATATTTGCAACTCTTAATAAGTTACCTGGTTGCCTGGATATTCTCTTTACCCAGATGAACTTGGGCATAGACACTTTGATGACCACCTCTGCTCTTTGTTTGTTTTGTTTATTATTTTATTTCTTTAAGTAGCCTTCACACCCAGCACGAAGCCCAATGTGGGGCTTGAACTCATGACCATGAGATCAAGACCTGAGCTGAGATCAAGAATCAGACACTTAACCAACTGAGCCACCCAGTCATCCCAGCTCTGTGCTTTAGAGAGCATATTATCATTGTGTTAGCGTTTTCTAAAAAAAAAAAAAACAAAAAAAAACCAACTCAGACTTATTCCTCCTTTGACCTCATTCCATGGATAAAGAAACAAAATCAAACAAAAAAATTCCAATAAAACATGCAACAAATAAAATTCCATGCCTACCACCAATCAAAGTAATAAAGAATGTGGTTAATGCTTACAAAGTTTGCATGGAAGGGCCTGGATAAATCACAGCAGAATCCTGTAACCACAATTGGATGGAAAGGAGTTGCTCTCAGTGCTTGCTAATCCTGGGGACAAGGATCACTTCTGCTGAATCATCTGACCAAGTACACAGTGGAACGTTGTACCCTGAACCAAAGATACAAAGGTGAAAGCAAGTTTAAATAGTCTCATTGACTTTTCCCCTTGCTAAAGGCCAGAATCCAGTCAGTTGAGAATTTATCCTTTTTGTAAAACCCATTAATCTAAATTCAGGGGACTTGTTCCAATTCATGGCACAGTTTTCACAACACTTTATGTGGAGTGATTTTGTCCATGATTCTTTTGACACAGAAGTAGACACAAGGTCCCATGAATGGACTAACGATCTACACGGTCTGTGCTGCCAATGTCCAACAAGTAGCCTTGAACCTGTAAATCCAAACGAATCAACAGTATTACTTTGGTAACAGGCAGTCACACATTTCATTGTTAACTAATGCCTCAACCATGAGTACAGAGCTAGGGGTTCCCAAGTCAGGCTGCAAATCAAAATTAGGTAGCAGCTTTAAAAAATATATAGGTGCCTAACTTGTCCTAACTCACTGATTCAGAAGATGTGGTGTAGGGCCTAAGCAACTGCATTTTTAAAAAGCTTTCCAAGTGATTCTGATACAATGGTAGTACAGACTGTCACATAAGTGTTGATATAAACAATACTACCTGATAGAGGAGGGTGGGGTCCATGCTTCTCAGAGACGGGAGACAAAGAACAGGACTATTCAAAGCCACACAAAGAACATTTTGCATCTTTCTGGAACATCAATTTCACTTGACTGGTAAGTTTAAAATGTCATTTTTATTTTGGGTGGCGATTACATAGGTATAGCCAATTGTCAAAACTTCTTTGTGACCTGTACATTTAATTGCATGTTTATTTTACCTCATAAAAAGATAATACTTATATTAAAATATGGATACATTTTGGAGTGGAAATGCAACACCTGCATTTATATTTTAGAGGAACTCTGAAACATCAAAGAAATCTCCCTCTTTGATCGGCTACCTTAGGCTAGGTCCCGTATCCAGGGAGGTAACTATTTCACTCTCTTGTCTTTAGAGTGGGAGGTTAGGGCTTGAACCGCCAAAAAGAAGACCTTTTGGAAGGGCCCATGACTACAGTTGGAAAACCTCTGGATTTAGAAATCCTTTCACTTCCAGTGCTTTTCACTCATTCCTCTACCCATGATCCACTCCCTTCTCCTCTCTCTACCTTCCACATATTACTTGCCTTTTTGCTTTGAAACACTCCAAATCCTCAAAAATTTAAAGTTCCACTCTTTGTTATGGAGATTTTATTACTGAACCGGTGGTTTCAGGACCTGGAGGGAGACCACACCCTCAGAAATTGCACTACAAACATCTTTTTCGCTCAAAAATGCGTTTTAAAAGGTTATCAAGCTACAGGGACTGGTGGTAGACAGGGACTAAATCTAAAAATTATGAAAACCCACATTTCCTGATTTTGGAAAGACAAGAATGGAGAGTGGAGAGGAAGAGTGGGCTAGTCGCAAGGGTTAGAGAAAACAATGGTCAAATGTAACTAGGTTCAAGGGTTCCTTCTTGTCTCTTGTAGCCTAAGGGCTAAACAGTGAGTAGAGTACAAGCTGGGGATTCTGAAGAATGGGATGGGTTCAATGGCTCTGGGCAAAATTACTTTGTCTTTTGGTTGGAAATTCGGTGTCCCCATGTATATTGGGATAAAGAGTAAAT
This sequence comes from Panthera onca, assembly GCF_046562875.1. Classification (NCBI taxonomy): domain Eukaryota; kingdom Metazoa; phylum Chordata; class Mammalia; order Carnivora; family Felidae; genus Panthera; species Panthera onca. The sequence continues at coordinate 132,957,471 of NC_138347.1, read as the reverse complement.
CCGTTTATGGATTTAACTGACGTGTACTATTGACTATGTTTCAGGAACTACATAGTTGTGAAACTTCTTTAGTTACAAAAAAGCGTGTAAACCAAAAAGCGTGTAGTAAACGCCTAGTACACGGCAGACCTGGAAGCACAACACGACCGAAATTCAACTTTGCACTAGGCTAGGCTCCACCCAGCCCACCCGGGTCCCAGCAGCCTTTGCGAAACCTGCCTAGGCCCTTAGGGCGCCCCGGGGGGGGGGGTGGGGCGGAGGCGAGAGCGCCCGCCACGCCCCCTTCCGCTAGTGCTCCTAGCCCTCCTTCCGCTCCTACTCTGCGTGTGCTCCACTCGCCTTAGCGAACCCCCAAATGCCTCCGGAGGGTAGGCACAGAGGAGCTAGAGGCCTCAGAGGCTCCGCGTCTCACCTGCTTGGCATAGGTCTCAGCCTCCTGCTAGTCCCGCCTCCTTCTGGCACTCTGGCCCCGCGAATGGAGGAGCTGGGAAAAGGGCACGGCTCTGATTGGAGGAGTGTGTTTACATTCTCAACTCACGCTGCGAGCCGACGGATTTAAGCCCCGCCTTTTCCTTCCCGCTTTTCAAATTGGTTGGTTGCCTTCCTCCTTGTCAGTCAGAGGAGCGGTTTCCACAATTGGTGAGCGGCTGTCCCCCCGACTTTATTTTGCTGGGCGTCTACGTGTCAGCTTGATTTTTGACTGCGAGAGCATCTCGAAGTTTTAGGTGGAAGATGTCGGAGACTAACAGAGCCGCATGTAGCGACGGAGACGAGGAGCAGGTTTCTGGTGCTGAAGTCATCGCCCAGGCCCTGAAAACTCAAGTACGGTGGACTCTCCTACGGAAGCCGGCGGGGGGGGCGGAGACGTTGTCTTGGAGACAAGGAGAGCGGTGCGGTGGGAGGTGGGGAGGTTTTCCTTGAGGCTTTCCTTTGAGCGCCCCGGCAGGGAACGGTGTGGCGCGGGCCCGGGCATTTACTCTCCTGTTCTTGGCCCCCAGGATGTGGAGTACATGTTTGGCATCGTAGGTATCCCAGTGACCGAAATCGCCGTTGCGGCCCAGAAGATGGGCATCAGATATGTCGGGATGAGGAATGAGCAAGCGGTGAGTATGGACAGTGGGGGGCCGAAAGCGTTATTGGGAATGATTGATAATAGCAGCAGATATTCATCGCAGACACTCAGCCCTTACCACCGTTCTTCAAGCAGACCAAGCGCATCAATCCTATGAAGCAAGAACTGTTTTTGTTAATCCTAGTTGACACAGAGAGGTTGAGTAATTTGCCCGAGGTGACAAGTTGCTAGTGTCAGAAGCCAGGATTTGAACCCAAGTATTCTGGGGTCTGGAGTCCATGCTCTTGACACTACACCGGGTTGTTCTCTGCCAAGTCTAGAGCGTTGGAACTGAAAGGGACACTTTTCCTGGTCTGAATTCAGTCCCTCTGTCCTCTCATAACTACCTGTTATGATGTATCTCTTTCTGTGTATTATATGTGTGGTCTGACTTCCCTATTAGGCTGTGAGATCCAGGAGAGTGGGGATATTATTTCTTCCTGACGCATCTGTATCCCCAGTGCCTAGCAGATGATAGGTGCTCAGGCCTTTCCTACGAGATGAATGGGTGAAGGCCAAGGCTCTCATGTTATATGGTAGATGGCCCTGCAAGGTAATAGGTTCACAAATGGTAAAGCCATGATTCGAACTCTGGTGTCCTAAATCCCAGTCCAGTCCTCCTTCCACTGCATCATGCAACCACTCTTCTTAGAGGCTTATTTGGAAGCAAAAGAAAGGAAGATAAGACATTTTGTCAACCCAGTCTCAGTGCTTACTATGTGCTGGTTTAAAAGATCAAGAAACTACTTCTGCAGCGTCATATCCTGTCAGTCCATCTAAAGCTAAGTATTCCTGCTTTGCACTCTCACTGTTTGTTGCTCTCTAATTCAGGCTCTTACCATCTGTTGCCCAGACAGCTGCCTTGACCTCCGTAAGTGGTACCCTTTCTCTGCCATCACATGTAGGCTCCTAGAGAGCAGGAGTTGTAGTTCATTTGTTATATCCCCAGAGTGCCTGGCTTGTTTGGGGCTTTTGCATGATGTAAATGCTTACCACATTGTTTATTAATTGAATGGCAGGCCTTAAGTGTAAGATTTGAGGAGTATGGGTTTTTTAAAATCTTAAATCAGGTCTTGAGTTTGTATCATTTCTATCTTCTTAGTGGGAACAATATTCTATTCTGTCGTCTATGTGAGAAAATAAGGCTATTGATCTATTAATAAGTCAGTAAGTAAAATGTAATAAAATAACTTACATTTTACTGTTTTTTATGAAGGTGGAACGTTTGGTTTCTTCTTCAAACACCAAATATTTATTGAGTACTTACCAGGTACTGGTGTATAAGTCGTCTTCTGACTATTGGAACGAGTCACATGACTGAGGGAAATATATATCAGGAACGTCTTACAGGTATCTGAATCCCTGTTTGATTTTGAAATCACTACGTTTTCCCTCCAGATTGGCTCTTCCCTCTGTATTCATGATTTGAGTCAGTGGCACTGTGATTCACCTAGTCAGTCAAGCAAGCCCAAATCTAGAGGGTTATATTTCAATATTTCCTTCAGGAACCAGGTTTAGTTGTGATCTTTAAGTTTGGGAAGGTGAGGTAATTATAATAGTATACTTATAAATGTATGTATAAGGGGCACCTGGGCAGCTCAATCAGCTAAGCATCCAACTCCTGATTTTGACTTAGGTCATGATCTCATGATTCATGAGATCAAGCCCCATGTCTAGCTCTGGGCTAACAGGGTAAAGTCTGGTTAGGATTCTCTCTCCCTCTCACTGCCCCTCTCTGGCTCACGTGCATTCTCTCTCTCTCTCTCTCTCTCTCAAAAATAAATAAATAAAACAAAAAATGTATATATAAGGAATGGTGCACATAGGGGCACCTGGGTGGCTCAGTCAGTTAAGTGTCTGACTTCAGCTCAGGTCATGATCTTGTGGTTCATGGGTTCGAGACCCTGTCGGGCTCTGTGCTGACAGCTCATAGCCTGGAGTCTGCTTCAGATTCTGTGTCTCCCTGTCTCTTTGCCCCTTCCCTGCTTGCACTCTATTTGTATCTGTCTCTTTCTCTAAAAAAAAAAAAAAAAAAAAAAAAAAAAAAAAATATATATATATATATATATATATATATATATATATATATATATATATATATATATATATATAAAGGAATGGTGCACATAAAGGATGACTGGTTCTCTCTGAGTGGGACAGAGATTACCCGTGAAGGCAAGGTTTGTTCATGCTGTTTCATCAAAATAGCTTAAAGGCACAATGAGCTGTGAGACTGAATAGGTAGACCAAGGGGAGGTTATAGAAAGTCTATGGCTGGAAAAGGAATGTGGACTTTTTTAGTAAGCATTGAATGAGACCTGAAAGGTTTTTCGAAATAGGTGGGAGACATAATTAGATTTGTACTCTAGAAATCATGGTAGTACAGAGTATGGATCAGCAGGGCAGCTTGAAGTTTTATTTCAGTCCCTGTAATCTCAGTGGAGGGCCTCCATAGGTCCCAGGTGCTTTATTGGACATATGGAATATGGAGATGAATGACATACTTTCCTTGTACTTGAGGAGCTTATAACCTGGCTGTGGAGACAGACATAAACAGACAATTTTATTATAATGTGATAAGTGCTATGATAGAGATATATTCAGGGTGCTATGGAAGTCCAGAAAAGGGTACTCAGCTCAGCCTAAAGCTTCAGAAAAGGTTTCCTGGAGATGATCCCTGAGCTGTCTTGAAGTATGAGTGGGCATTAACCAACTAGGAAGGAGAGGACAGGCTCTTCTGGAGACATTCTTAGATGTGGGCTTGCTTAACTGACTAGGAGGATCCCAGCACCTCTGACTCAGATAGGGAATACAGATGGAAGAACCAGTTTGGAGGGAAAAGGTAATGAATGCAAATTTGATGACTGAGATGCCTGTAGGACATTCCCGGTACATAGTCCCCTCAGTCAACCTGACTCTTCGCAGTACAGTACTCAGGAAGACTTAACTAGTGCCTGAATTCAGGGTAATGACAGGGTGATGAAAGGAGAGTGTGAGAACAGATTCAGAAGCCATTCAAGAGGCCGAAGAGGACTTGGCGTCCAATTACACATTTGTACTAAAGAGAAAGGTAGTTGGTTGTGGATGGTTGTGACCTGGTGGTCTTTCATCAGATCCTTAGCGTGATCAAGACATACGCTGACTGGCTTTCCAGGGAGGAGGCACACTGTTGGGAATGTGACAGTTACTGAGGACTAACTGTGCAGGCAATGTTCTGAATGTTTTACATATGTTAACTGATTTCATCCGCAGAGCAGTGCTGTCAGTCATGTTCATTTTATAGATAAGGAAGCCAGGGTACAGAGGAACTTGCCAAAATTACACAGCAGAAAGGAGAGGAGCAAGATTCGAATCAAAACAATTCAGTTCTAGAGTCTGCTCTCTTAAGTACTACACACAGCATTCTGCTTGTGAGTGGAGCTAATTTGGTAGAGAAATACATGTTTTATGATCATAAAAAGAGTTCCTTTCAGCTTTTGACATTTGCTACCAGAAGGATATAATTTTTGGTATATGTTGCTTTGTATTTTGCATTCTGTAGCAATATTTCTTACCCCGCTTTAATAAGTGGACAGTGTTTTTCAGTGTTCAGATTGCACCAGACATTATATTTTATGCACTTGCGTTTTTGGAGTTGTCTTATTACTGTCCTGTGTGAATTTGGTCTTGTGTGCAAAAGGGAAAGTGATAAGGGCCAGTGGAGAATAGTAACAAAGAAACGGCATGGAGCCGGTGTGCCCTTTCTTAGTTGGGCATATGGTAGTGGTAGCAGTTAAAGATTCTTAAAAATTTATTTTTAATTTTTTTTACACTTAGATCCTAAACGTTTATTTAAGTTAAGTCTACTACACATAAAATTGAATGGAGTTTAGAAAAATATCATTTTCATTACTATTTCTAAAAAAAAAATGAGAAGAAATAATACTAGAAAAAGATGTCTCAGACTAAGAAAAAGGATTTATTTGAGAGAGTATTTAGCAGTTTTTCAGGTTATCTTGTATTTAATTTAGCACCTCCCCTTTTTCCTGTGCAGTTGAAGGGTAGTTTAAAAGTAAAACCTAACCAGGGTGCCTGGGTGGCTCAGTTTGTTAAGCATCCAACTTCAGCTCATGTCATGATCTCAGGGTTCAGGGGTCCAAGCTTCAGATATTCTATCTTCCTCTCTCTGTGCCCCTCCCCTCTCTCTGCCTCTGTCCCCCTCAAAAATAAATAAACATAAAAAAATAAAATAAAAAAGAAAAGTAAAAACTAACCATATGGAGGCCATAAAGGGAATCTCAACAAATCTTCAAAGATTGAAAACATACAGTATATGTAACCTGACAGCGTAGAAATAAATTCAGTAACAGAAAGATAACTAGAAAATCCCCAAACTTGAAAGTGAGATAACATATTTGATACTTGCTAAACGTTTTTAAGGATTGGTAAAATCTAAAAAACTTTAGGGCAGAGTGGTCAAAAATGAAAGAGAGAAAATACAAATTACTAATAGCAGGAATGAAAAAGGACACATCACTATGAACCCTAACTAACCAATGGGTTGAGGAAGAAATCACAGCAGAAAATAAGAAATATTTTGAATTGAATGATATAGAAAAGATGAGATTTCAAACTTGTAAGGTAGAGCTAAAGCAGTTCTTAGAAGAAATAGCTTTAAGTAAATCTATTACCAAAGAAGATTTTTAAAAATCCATGCTTTAAGCTTATATTTTAAGAAGCTAGAGAAAGAAAACCGAACTAAATCTAAAATGAAAGGAGTAAAATAATAAATACAAGAGCAGAAATCAGTGAAATAGAAAACAACAGTAGAATCTAACAGTAGAATCAACAAAGCCAAAAATTGGTTCTTTTAAAAGATTAATAAATTTGATAAATCCCTAGCAAGACTGGTGAAGAATAAAAGAGAGAAAACATAAATTGCCAATGTTAGGAATGAGGGAGAACATTTCTGTTGATCTTGCAGATACTATTAATAATAATCTAAGAGGATATTATTAATAAACTAGATGATATAGACAAATTCCTTGAAACACTAAGAGCTAGATTACATACCTAAGCCATTACTTGAAATTTACAGGTAGAACATTACTTGTTAAAACTGAAAGCATTCCACTTCCTCCTTTACCACTCTGTTCTAGTTTTTTATTTAATAGTAAATATTTATACATGTACTTACTGTAATGATCCCAGTATGCTTAAGTCCCAGTATTTTTTCTTTGTAGGCTTGTTATGCTGCCTCTGCGATTGGATATCTGACAGGCAGGTAAACTCAAGTCTATGTTTTATTTCTGTTTCTTTTAAAGGCTGTCTTAAACAGAGTTTCTTAAGAAATTACTTTGTGAATATAAAATGGCAAACTGAATTATATATGGAGATACTTTTTCCTTGAGTGTTCTGAAGTTAGAAAGTCACATCTAGGGTAAAGCATTCAAATTAAATTTTTAAAAAAGTTGAGGCAGATCATTCCATTTCAGAATTACTTTCTGTCAGATATCAATTGACATATTTATCTATTAAAATTTTTTAAAGATATTTTTCCACATAAAAATGTACTCCACGTCAAAAATTTGCTTTTGTATGCAGTTAAGTCAATGGGGCCCAAATATAACCTCTTTAAAATATGAAGAGGTTCAAAATATGAAGAAGTTAGTGAAATATAGTGTGAAGATGATGGGTCTCTTCTTTGTTGCAGGAAGACTGATAGAATCTTTCTTTTGTTTCTTTTGTAATTCACAAAATATTCTAATAATTGCTTTACCAATTGTAGTAAAGACCTGTATGTCCTTCCTTTGAAGTCCAAGAAAGTTGCCATGTTTCCCCCTAAAGTGATATAATCACCTGTTCCACTTGACCTGCTTTTAATAAAATAAATTCTGTTTTGCTTCTAGGCCTGGCGTATGCCTTGTTGTTTCTGGTCCAGGTCTCATCCATGCTTTGGGTGGTATGGCAAATGCAAACATGAACTGTTGGTAATTAAATTGCTATTACTGAAAACATTTTCTTAAATGTCAGTGTGTGATTTTACCTACTGGAACAACCAGTGATCTAGTGCGAGAAGACCTGGAATCAGGTGCTTGAGGGAATGGCTTGGTAAAAAATTAAATTAAGAATAGTATTGGGAAGAAAAACAAAAAAATATCAGTAATCTTACTTAGAGGTAAACACATTTTTGAGTTTTTGGAAAACTTATGTGTAGAAGCGTATGGGAATACACGTATGCTTAATTCATGAAGTCTCCCTTGTGTATAAACCTTCTTTCAAGTAACATCTTCCTTCATTAAGATATAAGCATTTCTAGGGGTGCCTGGCTGGTTTATTTTGTAAAGCATGGGACTCTTAATCTCAGGGTCGTAAGTTCAAACCCTACATTGGGCATGGAGCCTACTAAAAATAAAAAAGATATAAGTGTTTCTTTAAAAAAATTTTTTTAATGTTTTTATTTATTTTTGAGACAGAGACAGAGCATGAGCAGGGGAGGGGCAGAGGAGAGGGAGACACAGAATCTGAAGCAGGCTCCAGGCTCTGAGCTGTCAGCACAGAGCCCGACATGGGGCTTGAACTCACGGACTGTGAGATCGTGACCCGAGCTGAAGTCAGACGCTTAACCGACTGAGCCACCCAGGTGTCCCAAGATATGTGTTTCTAAACGTATGTGTAGAAGCATATGGTGATAGCTCTGTGTTTAACTCATAGACACTAGACAGTGTATAACATGTCATTCATATTCATCTTTCATTAAGATAGAAGTGTTTATAAACTTACGTGTAGAAGCTTGTGGGAACAGGCTTATGCTTAACTCATTAAAACTATACTGTGTATAAACCTTTAAAAAAACCAACACATTTTGGAGTGTGTGTGTATATGTATGTGTATGTGTCTCTCTATATATGTGAATGTGTGTGCAGTTCTCTTTAAGTGCAGAATTATTTTTAAAACACCTCAGCTCAGAATGTAAGAATGTATCCCGTTCTTTATCTTGTTTTGCATAACTAGCAAGACAATTGAAATTCTTAGATTTTTTGAGTTTGCTATATAAGCTCTTTAGTACTTACTCTTTGACCTTGCACTTAACCCCATCTTTGGGGTTAACCAGTAAGGTCATGTTAAAAGGAGTTATGTGCTAGCCAATTCATAAAACATTTAATCTTCCTTCATACAAAGAAGTATCATCCTAGTATGAAGGAAGAGTAAATATTTAGATATTATTTACACCAATGTCCTAGTAGGAAGGACATTGTCCGCTTTCTTGCCAGATGCCTTCTTTCCTTTCTTCTTATAGTAGTTTAAAAGTAAAAACTAACCATGTGGAGGCCATAAAGGGAATCCCAACAGAACTCCAAAGATTGAAAATATACAGTATTTGTAACTTGCAGTTCTTAGAGGAAATGGTTTTAAATGAATCTGTTACTAAAGAAGATCAAAGATCCATGCTTTAGCCAATAAGATCATGTTAGAGGGGGGTTATGTTCTAGTCAATTCATAAAATATTTAATCTTCTTTAATACTAGGAATATGAAAGAAGATTAAGTATTTTAGTGTTATTTAGACTAATGTCCTAGTAGGAGGGCATTGTTCACTTTCTTGACATATGCCTTCTTTCTCCCTTCCTAGTCTTTCTCTTTCTTTACCTTCTTTAGGGCCTGACTTTGTTTTTTGTAACTTTTAAGTTTGCCATAACTTTTCTTCTCCTTGAAGGATAAGATTGGATTATTGGTGTGGAGTTTCTTTCACTCCATCATTTCCAAATAGACTCACTTAGGAAGGTGTGAAAAACAATTGTTTCCTCCTCTTAATCCCAAGACTAATAATGGGAAGGGCATAAAAAGTTATTTTACATTATCACACGTAGAGATTTAGCATCATATCCAGAAGGACTTGGGAAGAGGGAGGCAAGGAGGAAAAGCATTTACTATAAATTTCAGATTTTTCTGAAATTAAGGAATTAAAGAAGGGTTCTCTCATATCCGGTTGCCTACTAAATATTTAGTTTGTTGAAATTTTCTCTGTCAACATACATTGCTGTTTACTTATTGGGCACTTTCCTCAGTATTTTACATGTCTATCTTATTTGTAATTCTCTTTTAAAACAACGAATTTTTCAGGCCCTTGATTGTGATTGGCGGTTCTTCTGAAAGAAGTCAGGAGACTATGGGAGCCTTCCAGGAGTTTCCTCAGGTATCCAACTCTAAAATTGTTATTACAGAGTTTAGTAGCATAAATCAATGCTATTAAGATTTAATGAGAAGAAAAAAAAAGATTTAACGAGAAAAAATAAAAACCTATCTGTAAAATAAACAATGACAATAAAATGGACATATTTGAGATAATTTAAAGGTGATTTTTCCTTAACTGCAAGATAATCTCAGTGTGGATATTAAAGAAGCTCAGGCTCTGCCTGCTTAGGAGCAGTCTTCCAAGAAATACATCTTTTTTTTTTTTTCCCCTTAATGTTTATTTTTATTTATTTATTTTTTTTTTTAACGTTTATTTATTTTTGAGACAGAGACAGAACATGAACAGGGGAGGGGCAGAGAGAGAGGGAGACACAGAATCCGAAACAGGCTCCAAGCTGTCAGCACAGAGCCCGACGCGGGGCTTGAACCCACAAACTGTGAGATCATGACCTGAGCTGAAGTCGGACGCTCAACCGACCGAGCCACCCAGGCGCCCCCCTTAATGTTTATTTTTGAGACAGGGAGCGGGGCCAGAGAGAGAGGGAGACACAGAATCCAAAGCAGTCTCCAAGCTCTGAGCTGTCTGCACAGACACTTAACCGACTGAGCCACCCAAGCACCCTAAGAAATACATCTTTTTAACAAGCTTTTGCACTCTGAAAATAAGTCTTAAAGATGCAGGAATAAAAATGGTGTAGGACAATGCCTCTCAAACTTTAAGGAAGTAAAAAATTGAGAGGAAAAATCCTACTTAAAATGACTGTCAGTAAAAAATAAAATGACTGTCAGTAGACTCTGGACAAGTTCATTTTTATCTTAGAAAGCTGAGGAAAGAAAATATTTAAAAATTTCTAAAAACTTAAAAGAATTTGTCAACAAGATGGTATAGTGGGATTTTTTTTTTTTTTTTTTTTGCCTTTCTACATATTTAATACAGGTGCAACAGAGGTATTCATAAATAGATGCATAAAACAAAATGCTACAGGTTTAAGAATCATTGTAGAAACAAATAGATGAGAGTGAATGATTAACTCTTAAGCATATATTTACCCATTCATAGTACAAAGTTATGAGCAAAGTTAAAACCATTAGGCAGAGTCTACTGGTTAATCATAAGTCATTGTGAGAACCTCAGAATATAAACATAGAATTTTATATATGGTTTAAATCATTGTAAAATTTTAGATCTTGGCATAGTTTGATGCAAAAGTTATATTTCTGTCCTCTTGAAAGGGAATTGAAGTTTTACTTCGTTAATGGCAAAGAATAACAATGGCTATTTAAAAGATGCTGATGGGGCGCCTGGGTGGCTCCGTTGGTTAGGCGTCTGACTTCGGCTCAGGTCATGATCTCACATTCCATGCGTTCGAACCCACGTCAGGCTCTGTGCTGCCAGCTCAGAGCCTGGAGCCTGTTTCAGATTCTGTGTCTCCCTCTCTCTCTGCCCCTCCCCTGCTCATGCTCTGTCTCTCTCTGTCTCAAAAATAAAAAAAAAACATTTTAAAAAATTAAAATAAAAGATGCTGATATATTTGAGAGATAAGTAGAGCAGATAAGTTATTTAAAAGGAAATTTCAGATTGCTATAGAAACTTTATAGATGAAAAGAAAGCAGAGATAATGTCCATTGCAGATATTTTTTTCCTGAAAAGGAAGATGAAATAAGTTTATTAGATGAAATGAGAAATTTGAAGAGAAAGATCACTACATTTGATTTAAAATCTAAATACTGTTTTTGTGGAAATACTGCCATGACCAGGAAGAGACTGAAAATCTTAATTCCTTTGTGCTTGTGGGACTAAGACTACCAACTGTTCCATAGATTTCCTACCAAAAAGTATCAAGAGACACCATTTCTATATAAATGCCTCAGGGAACCTTAAACAGTGAAAAATTAACAATACTGAACTGACACGTCCCAAACAGCATAGCAGTAAAATATGTAACAGGAAAATTGGCAGAAACGTAAGGATAGATTATCATTGTAACAACATGAAACAGATGAAGTTTTGTATTCCTGGCTATGTAATTTTTGGGTCCAAGATATGCTCATTTTAATTTTTAGTGGACATGATCAACTTCCCTTCTATTTAGACTTTCACCAGCAGCTTAGGAGAGTGCCTGTTTTCCTGTGTGGAGGTAGACGCTGAATATTATCAAACTCTTTTCTTTTTTGCTAGTCTGAGAAATGAAAATGGTGTCTTGTTTTTTATTTACTGTCTGAATCATACTGAGACTTAAATTTGATCGTGCTTTGCGTAGGCTTTACAGAAACAGCCCAAGTAATGTATTTTCTCCATCTTTTCTCTAAACATAATAGGAAGTAATGAGTTAATGTTTTGTCTTCCTTCAGAAGAGTAATATGATCTATAAGCTGAATTTTAAGGGATTTTCTTTCTGTATATAGGTTGAAGCTTGTAGATTATATAGCAAGTTCTCTGCCCGGCCAAGCAGCATAGAGACTATTCCCTCTATTATCGAGAAGGTAAAGTATTTAATTACAGGTCCTCCAAGTCAACTGGTTTTTCTCAGTTGCTCATACCTGTGTTATTTTTATTCTCAATAGAATGAGCAACAATTTAGTATATATTCAGGCAGTCAAAAATGATAAAGAGCTATGTATATTTTAATTTTGCTGTCATTTAATTATAGACACAGAGATAAAATAAATAATTTTTGAAAAAAGTTTCTCCTTAAGTTTTTTACATTATTATTTTTTAATTACAGAAAAGTAAAAAGAAAGATAAAAGGAGACCCTGAGTTCCCTTTCTGTCATGCTTTTCCAAAAGATTATGTTTGAAAATTATACTAATGTATATAAAACTATGTCTTAGTTGATTAAACAGCGTATGATAAACTAATTTTAGTTGGCCAACATTGGTATGTGGAGTTATGCTTGAGCTGTTTCAAAACCATGTGATACATATTACAACATCACAGTTGGCCAAGTCTTTAGGATTAAGAAGCAGGGAAAAGTACGTGTTACAGGTAAAGACTTGGCAGGCAGAGTTTGGTGGGTAATTTCTAAGACCAATGGGTGCTACAACATGAATTTTAAAACCTTTGGCGAGCATTTTCTTTCATATCTCTCCCCTTTAAAAAAATACTTTTAAAATATATATTTCAATAGAGGGCATTTCAGTTTTAGTTAAAATTGTTTATTTCTCCAGCTAAGGATGTCCAGAAAAATTAAAATCATATTCCTTTTACAATTTTAATTATCTTTGAGTGAATTATGTATTTCAATTATGTAATTAGAGTTTTAAAATATTTTCTTCTCTTTGTAATAAATTTAGGCAGTGAGAAGCAGCATTTATGGTCGTCCAGGTGCTTGTTATGTTGACATACCTGCAGATTTTGTGAACTTGCAGGTGAATGTGAATTCTGTAAGGTAAGAAATAGTTACACTGGAGTTCTTTCTTAATTGTGTTATTATAATGTTTAACTTTTTCACAGATTACTTAGCAGTTTATAAATTAATCTTCATTTGTCTTAACTTTTGACAATTTAATAATTAAACTAAATCCTGGCCAGAGGCCTGGAGCTTTCTGAACACTCATTTTAAATTATTCTTCTAATAGCTATAAATAATACATCACCATCAATGTAGTAGGGGTTATATAGAGTCTTCATAGTGTAAGCCAAGAGATAAGGCGACTGTTGAAAAATTCTTTAGGACTCAGCATAAAAAATTTTAGTCTTTCTGTCTGTCTCTGTGATTTAAAATATTCCAACTCAGGTGTTACTATGATTTGCCATGTTCCCTTCTTCCTTAAATAAACACTGGGTGAATAAAGAGTATAAGAAACATTTTTCACTGGGATCAAAGTCACCTCAGATAAGGATGGATACTTAGGTTAATGCATCACCCTGGGTACCATTTAGTATATTCTTGCTGTTGTGGACCCAGTGGTTCTCCAGTGACTGCAGAGAGATGGTGTGCATTTCTGTATATTCGGTATACCAAGGAGTTGTTTCTCTTGGTGAGAGTCATCAACTCCGCATAATACCTGAACATGATAAATGTATTATTGAGTGGAGGGAAGGCAGAGATGAGTCTCTGGTAAGTTAACTCTGTAAGCCTTCTTTAAAATTTTTGTAAAGGTTGAATGTCTTTTTTGTATTATATGTTCAAATTTTGTACAGTGTGCAATGTTTATTCAAATAAATGAAAACACTGAGGATTTGGTGTCTAGAAATACTTAACTATAACTTAAATTTCTATACTAACTATACTTAATATTTCTTTTCTAATGCATGTTGTATACTAAAATACTGACTCTCCCAGTGAATGGAAATACAGTGAGGTAGTTAAAAGCATGGACTTTGGAGACAGAATGACCTAGTTCAATCCAGTCTCTGCCACATACCATCTGGGGACGCTGGGCAAATTACTTTGAGTTTTTCCCCCAGTGGTGATACGGAAATAAAATGCCTAACCTCATTGTTTTGAAAATTAAATGAGACTAAATGACACATAGTATTAAACACTGGCTTTTAGTATGTTTTTACTATTATTACAACAAGAACTGTTACTACAATGTAAAACCATTGATTCAAATTTCCTGTCAATGAATTACTCACTTGATTGGTTTTAGATGGTATTAGGCAATAAGTTAATTTACTAGGTGTGATAGGGACATTATGGTTATATAGGAGAAAGTCTTTATATTTTAGAGCTGCATGGAAAAGCTTTTAATTGCCTATAATTCTCTTTAAAATGGTTCAGGAATGGGGCGCCTGGGTGGCTCAGTCGGTTGAGCAACTTCGGCTGAGGTCATGATCTCACGGTTCATGAGTTCGAGCCCCGTGTTGGGCTCTATGCTGTCAGCTCGGAGCCTGGAGCCTGCTTCAGATTCTGTGTCTCCCTCTCTCTCTGCCCTTCCCCTACTCGCACTCTGTCTGTCTCTCTCTCAAAAATAAATAAAACACTAAAAACTAAAAAAAAAAATAAAATAAAATGGTTCAGGAAACAAATTTATGTACATATTTGTGTGCGTATGTGTGAAGCAAATGTGGTAAAATGATACTAAGTTGTTGAATATACCAGGTGGATATATGGAGTTTATTGTACTGCTTTTTTTCTACCTTTTTATATATTTGTTATTTTCACAGTCAAAAGTTTAAAACTTGCCTCTTTTAATGAACAGAGCTCTTCACTTCCAGGTACGTGGAGTGTTGCATGCCACCTCCTGTTAGTATGGCAGAGACCTCCGCTATATGTATGGCAGCAACTGTTATTAGAAATGCCAAGAAGCCCCTTCTTATCATCGGGAAAGGTAGCATTGATTGGAACTCTAAACTTTGCCCAGCTGTCAAAAGAATGTTGATTCTGTTTAGAAATTGTCTTCATTACTTATTAACATATCTAATATTCAAAATTGGAGTATGAGTTCTTTTCATTTAGCATTATTTATTAATTTTGAAATCACAGAATTATTCTAGAGTGCCCAGAGATCTTACCCTTTTAAGGGAATATCTATTCTATTTCTTCAGTTCTATGCATGAATTATGGTTTCTTCCACTATAAAAATAATATGTGATCATTATTAAAAATGCTGGAAAATCCAGAAGATTAGAAAGAAGAAATCCCTTCTTCCAAAGACAACTATCTTAAACATTCATTTTTGTGTGTATATTTTGTATGTTGTGATCACACTATATAGACTGTTTTAGTTATATTGGTTATTTCATTTAATATTATAACAACATTTCTTCTGTCTTAAATTTTTTTCCTAAGTATAATTTTAATGTCTGTTCATGTATATACTAATACTTCACTGGTAGATACTTAAATCTTTGCCATTTTTTTTTGTTTGTTTAGTATAGTTGTGACAAACATGTTTGTGTTTAACGCCTCTTCCATATATAAGCTTTAAGATAGATTCCCAGGAAGAAAATTTGAGAAGTTCTAAAAGCAATTTCATGTGAACTGTTTTAAGAATCACAGTGCCTGGAGCTTAACTGACTTGTCTAATATGTTTGCATTTCTTGTAGGTGCTGCTTATGCCCGTGCAGAGGAGGGTATCAGGAAATTGGTGGAGCGGTGTAAATTGCCATTTTTGCCCACCCCCATGGGAAAGGGTGTTATCCCTGATAACCATCCGAACTGTGTGGCTGCTGCCAGATCCAGGTGCGTGGCATTCTAGAATTTAAGTACAATGGCCTGGCAGATTTTAAGCTCATTTAAGTTATTTTGTGACTTTAATGAATCTAGGAGAAGTTCTGAAATGTAATTTTAAGCACACCTGTTTCTTTTTAGACTTTTCAGCACTTTAAAGATGTTGCCCACTGCCTTCTGACCCTCCTGGTTCTAGATGAGAAATCTGTAGTCGTTTGAATCCTTGTTCCCCTACATGTAGTATGTTCTCCTGTGCCTGCTTGCAGGATTTTTTCTCTATTTTTGGTTTTCAGCAGTTTGATTATATGTCTAGGCATGGTTTTCTTTCAGTTTATCCTTGTTCTGTAATCTCCAATCTGTAAATTAATGTCTTCCACCAAATTTGTAAAGTTTTTGACCGCTATTTCTTAAATATTTTTTCTGTACCAATCTCTTTCTCCTTTCCTGGGATAATGCAAATTGTAGACATTCTGATACTGTCCCATTGGTCCCTAAATATCTGTTCAATTTTTTTTCATCTTTAAAGTAGTTTATTAGAAATTTCCTATATGAAATGTTTTTTATTTTTATTTATTTTTAAATAAATTTTTTATTTTATTTACCTTTTAATTGAAATATCATTGCTATGCAATGTTGCATTTGTTTCAGGTATACAACATAGTGATTTGATAGCTCTATACATTATGCCGTGTTCTCCATTCAGTTCTTTTCAATGCTTTTGTCTCTTTTATATTTTATATTTCTCTTTTGAGAGCTTCTATCTTCCCATTTATTTGAAGAGTATTTTTGTTCACTTTATGGAGCATATTATAATAGCTGTTTTAATGTCCTTGTTTACTCATTTCATTATCTGAGTCATCACAGAATGGGTGTCTTTTCATTTCTTTTGAGAATTGGTCACATTTTTCTGGTTCTTTCATATATTGAGTATTTTTGGAATGTATCCTAGATTTTAAGTATTACATAGTTGCAAGATTCTAGGTCCTATTTACATCCTCTGTTGAATGTTGATTTTGTTTGTTTTAGCAAGCAGTTAGTCTGGTTAGGTTCAGACTGCAAGGTCTTACTAGAGGGGCAGTAGCTCCAGAGTCAGTTTAGTTTCAAAGCCTTTGCTGTGTTTGTCCACACATGCAAAGCCCAAGGGTGAACCCCAGTCGTGTGCCAGTTCCTCTCCAGAACTAGGGATTTCTTTTCCCCAGAGTGACACTCTGTAGGACACCCCCTGCCCTTTCCAGGAGTCCCTTGCTGCTGCCTTATAGTACTGCACAAACAGAACTGCCTTTGGGGCAAAGCAACAGAAAGAAAGAAAGATAAAAAGTAAGGGGGATTGTCCCCATACTCTTCAGAGTCCGAAGGGGCCCCTTTCCTGGTTCTTCTTGCCTGAAAAATGAAGTCTCTCTTAGAATTTTAGCTGCTGGGGATCTACCAGGATACAGCTGTGCAGGAGGGCTGCTCCCAGAGCATGGCTGTGAGAGCAAAAAAGGAGAAAGAAAAAAACCTGAACTTCTCCCCGCCGTGCTCCTCCCTGGCTTTCAGGGTCCCTTTGTTTGATCACCTGTCCAAAAAGAGTTTCTCCCCAAGTTTTTGTTACCCTCCAGTTCTATAACCAGCACGGCCCTGAGTCAAAGCTACAAAGTAAAAGAGAGGGAAATAAACCTTAGAAACTCACCCCTTGTGTGAGTCACTTCTTTGACTCCTCTCCCCTCCCCCCCCATCTACTATTGGTTACTTTTCAGAATCCTCAGGCAGTTGCTTTTTATATTTTGTTCCCAGTTTTCCATTGTGATTAGAGAGCTAGGCTATAGTGGGCTTACCCAGTCTTGGCTGGCACTAGAAGTCTCTCCTTTTTAGATTTTTAAAACATACATTTTGATAAACTATACATTTTTCTTTTAATTTCTTGAAATTTCTTTTTTTTTTTTTTTTTTCAACGTTTTTTATTTATTTTTGGACAGAGAGAGACAGAGCATGAACGGGGGAGGGGCAGAGAGAGAGGGAGACACAGAATCGGAAACAGGCTCCAGGCTCCGAGCCATCAGCCCAGAGCCTGACGCGGGGCTCGAACTCACGGACCGCGAGATCGTGACCTGGCTGAAGTCGGACGCTTAACCGACTGCGCCACCCAGGCGCCCCGAAATTTCTTTATTATGAAATATTCTAAATAATACAAATGAGAGATCATTTAATTAACACTTCTATAACTGCCACTCAGCTTTATTAAATATAATGTAATCTATTAAGTAATATGTAATATTAAGTAATTAATATGTCATTGCTTTGGGTTTTTTTTAGGAAAGAAAAAAATTACAGATTCATTTGTAGTCCTCTGAATAGCTTTTCTGATCTTATTCCTTCCTCCCTGTACAGAGTTCATCATGGTTATGCATTTGGTGCTTTTCATAATCTCATGCACACACTAAAATTAATATTGAGGGTTTTTAGAATGTAATTTTTGCTCATTTAATACTATCTTAAATAGATTATACCTTAATCTATACAAGTATAGACTATACCTTTACTTTTTTTTCATATTGGTATACATTGTACAGTAACCAAATTCTTACCCTGTTAAGGTTTTAGTGTGTGCATGTGTATATTTATATATTTGTATTTTAACTTGGCTTGAGCTGAAGTTTATCTTCATTCCATCAGAAGTTTAAGAAGGTAATATTAAACACATGGAACATTCTCCAGAATAGATCACATACTGGGACACAAATCAGCCCTTGACAAGTACAAAAGACTTAGATCATACCATGCATATTTTCAGACCACAATGCTATGAAACCCAAAATCAACCACAAGAAAAAATTTGGAATGACCACAAATACTTGGAGATTAAAGAACATCCTACTAAATAATGAATGAGTTAACCAAGAAATTAAAGAGGAAATTAAAAAGTGCATGGAAGCCAATGAAAATGATAACATGACAGCCCAAAACCTCTGGGATGCAGCAAAAGCCATCATAAGAGGGAAGTATGTAGCAATGCAGGCTTTCCTAAAGAAGGAAGAAAGGTCTCAGATACACAACCTAAACTTATACCTTAAAGGGTTGGAAAAAGAACAGCAAATCCCCAAAACCACCAGAAGATGGGAAATAATAAAGATTAGAGCAGAAATCAATACTATTGAAATTTATTTTTAATATGAAATTTATTGTCAAATTGGTTTCCATACAACACCCAGTGCTCATCCCAAAAGGTGCCCTCCTCAATACCCATCACCCACCCTCCCTCCCCCATCAACCCTCAGCTTGTTCTCAGTTTTTAAGAGTCTCTTATGCTTTGGCTCTCTCCGTCTCTAACCTCTTTTTTTTTTTTTTCTTCCACTCCCCCATGGACTCAATGCTATTGAAATTTAAAAAACAAACAGTAGAACAGATCAGTGAAACCAGGAGCTGGTTCTTTGAAAGAATTAACAAAACTGATAAACCTTTAGCCAGATTGATCAAAAAGAAAAAGGAAAAGAGCCAAATAAATAAAATCCAGAATGAAAGAGGAGAGATCACAGCCAACACTGCAGAAATACAAACAATAATAAGAGAATATTGTGAGTATATGCCAATAAATTAGGCAATCTGGAAGAAATGGAAAAATTCCTAGAAAAATATAAACTACCAAAACTGAAACAGGAAGAAATAGAGAATTTGAACAGACCCATAACCACTAAAGAAATTGAATCAGTAATCAAAAATCTCCCAAAAAACAAGAGTCCAGGGCTGGATGGCTTTCCAGGGGAATTCTACCAAACATTTATTTACTTTTTTTTAATTTTTTTTTAACGTTTATTTATTTTTGAGACAGAGAGAGACAGAGCATGAACAGGGGAGGAGCAGAGAGAGAGGGAGACACAGAATCTGAAACAGGCTCCAGGCTCTGAGCTGTCAGCACAGAGCCCGATGCAGGGCTCGAACTCACGGACCATGAGATCATGACCTGAGCCGAAGTCGGACGCTTAACCGACCGAGCCACCCAGGTGCCCCTCTACCAAACATTTAAAGAAGAGTTAACACCTATTCTTTCGAAGCTGTTCTAAAAAATAGAAATGGAAGGAAAACTTCTAAACTCATTCTACAAGGCCAGCATTATCTTGATTCCAAAACCAAAGACCCCCACTAAAAAGGAGAACTACAGACTAATTTCCCTGATGAACATGGATGCAAAAATTCTCAACAAAATACTAGCCAACCGGATCCAACAGTGCATTAAAAGAATTATTCGCCATGATCAAGTGGGATTTATACCTGGGATATAGGGCTGGTTCAATAACTGCAAATCAATCAGTGTGATACATCACATTAATAAAAGAAAGATCAAGAACCGCATGATCCTCTCAGTAGATGCAGAGAAAGCATTTGACAAAATACAGCATCCTTTCTTGATAAAACCCCTCAAGAAAGTAGGGATAGAAGGATTATACCTCAAGATCATAAAAGCCATATATGAAAGACCTGCCACTAATATCATCCTCAATGGGAAAGAGCTGAGACCTTTTCCCCTTACGTCAGGAACACGACAAGGATGTCCACTCTCACCACTGTTATTCAACATACTGTTGGAAGTCCTAGCCTCAGCAATCAGACAACACAAAGAAATAAAAGGCATCCAGATCCACAAGGAGAAAGTCAAACTTTCACTCTTCGCAGATGACATGATACTCTATGTGGGAAACCCAAAAGATTCCACCAAAAAACTGCTAGAACTGATCCGTGAATTCAGCAGAGTCGCAGGATATAAAATCAGTTCACAGAAATCGGTTGTATTTCTATTCTATACACCAATAATGAAGCAGCAGAAAGAGAGATCAAGGAATCGATCCCATTTACAATTGCACCAAAACCCATAAAATACCTAGGAATAAACCTAACCAAGGAAGTGAAAAATGTATGCACTGAAAACTATAGAAAGCTTATGAAAGAAAATGAAGAAGACACACAAAAAAATGGAAAAATATTCCATGCTCCTGCATTGGAAGAACAAATATTGTTAAAATGTCGATACTATCCAAAGCAATCTACATATTCGGTGCATCCCTATCAGAATAACACCAGTATTCTTCACAGAGCTAGAACAAACAATCCTAAAAATTTGTATGGAACCAGAAAAGACCCCAAATGGCCAAAACAGTCCTGAAAAAGAAAACCAAAGCTGGAGGCATCACAATTCTGGACTTCAGGATGTAGTTTTCCATACTCTGGAAAACAGTGTGGAGGTTCCTCAAAAAATTAAAAATAGAACTACCCTACAACCCAGCAATAACACTACTAGGAATTTATCCAAAGGATACAGGAGTGCTGATTCATAGGGGCACTTGTACCCCAATGTTTATAGCAGCACTTTCAACAATAGCCAAATCATGGAAAGAGCCCAAATATCCATCAACTGCTGAATGGATAAAGAAGATGTGGTTTATATATACAATGGAATACTACTTGGCAATGAGAAAGAATGAAATCCTGCCATTTGCAACAACATGGATGGAACTGGAGGTATTATGCTAAGTGAACTAAGTCAGAAAAAGATCTCATATGTTTTCACTCATATGTGGAACTTGAGAAACTTAACAGAAGACCATGGAGGAAGGGAAGGGGGAAAATAGTTTCAAACAGAGAAGGAGGCAAACCCATAAGAGACTCTTAAATACAGAGAACAAACTAAGGGTTGATGGCGGGGGGGAGAGGGGAAAATGGGTGATGGGCATTGAGGAGCGCACTTCTTGGGATGAGTACTGGGTGTTGTATATAAGCGATGAATCACGGGAATCTACCACTGAAACCAAGAGCACACTTGGTTTTAGTTAGTTAACTTGACAATAAATTATATTAAATTAACAATAGAACTACCATATGACCCAGCAATTGCACTACTAGGTATTTATCCAAAGGATACAGGAGTGCTGTTTTGAAGGGGCACATGCACCTTAATGTTTATAGCAGAGCTATCGACAATAGCCAAAATGTGGAAAGAACCCAAATGTCCATTGATGGATAAAGAAGATGTGGTATGTATATTGCAATGGGATATTACTTGATCAAAAAGAATGAAATCTTGCCGTTTGCAACATGGATGGAACTAGAGCGCATTATACTAAGTGAAATTAGAGAAAGACAAATATATGACTCGTGGAATTTAGGATACAAAACAGATGAACAGAAGGGAAGTGAAGCAAAAATAATATAAAAACAGGGAGGGGGACAAACCATAAGAGACTCTTAAAATCAGAGAACAAACAACATTGCTGGAGGGTTGTGGCTGGGGGATAGGCTAAATGGGCAAGGGGCATTAGGGAGGACACTTGTTGGGATGAGCACTGGGTGTTATATGTAGGGGATGAATCACTGGATTCTATTCCTGAAATTATGATTGCACTGTATGCTAACTAACTTGGATGTAAATTAAAAAAGAATAACAATGAAGAATATTTATCTTGAAAAAAGAAGTTAATAGTGTAAAAAAGATTTCAAGCAGTCATAAATAATCGAATCAATATTATCAAGTATCAATAAGCAAATCTATTCTTCTAATTGCAGTTTTTATCTGTTAAATTGGGTCCCACAGGACCAATACAGTATATGAAAATGCTATTTCATGTATGATATCCTCACTGAAGAAGACAAAAGCAAAAGAATAGATCCCCTATAGAAAAATGTAGGATAAAAGGGAAACAGCCAAGAAGCAGAAAAATGAGAAGTGGAAAAAGAACCCCATAGCAGTTATGATATAAATCCTTCTGTAGAAAGGTAGAAACATTATTGATTGGATCAATAAAAAGACAGTTACATATAAGAACAACATCTGAAGCAAATGATACAGCATAAAGTAAGCAAAGGTGTATGCGGTAAGAACAAAGCAAAGATGACTATGTTAATATCAGTGTGCATGTCAAAGTAAAAATTATTTTTAAAAAATTCATTGTATTGACAAGGATATTAAGATATATAAAATAAAACTATTAATACATTTGGTAAATATTTTTGAAAGCATTTTGGGAATATGAATCAATCGTCTTACAAATACCTGCTTCTAGGAATCAGTGTGAAACATGCATTAAATGTTCAAGTGTAGGGGCGCCTGTGTGGCTCAATCAGTTAGACATCCGACTCTTGATAATGGCTCAGGCTCAGGCTCCACTGAGCGTGGAGCCTGCTTGGGGTTCTCTCTCCCCTCCCTCTCTCCCCCTCCCCTGCTCGCTTTCTCTCTCTCAAAATAAGTAAACATAAAAAAAAGATTTAAGCATAAAGATGTGCCACCCAGTACTATTAATAACAGATTATCCAGTAATTAAAAGATTTAATAAATTTGGTATATGTGTTCTGCAAAATATGCAGCCTTTCAAAATTGTATTTAAGGGGTGCCTGGCTGGCTCAGTCAGAAGAGCATGCGACTTGATCTCAGGGTTGTGCGTTCAAGACCTACGTTGGGTATAGAGATTACTAAAAAAATATATAAATAGAGCATAAAAATAACAAAAATGATAAAAATTTTAAGAACCTAATGATAAGGAAAACGTAATAATAAGCAAAAGTGCATGAGACAGTATTATAGCATATAAGCTCAACTATGTAAAAATACGCTTGCATAGAAAGAAGACTAGAGATGAAAATATACCAGACTACTGACAATAGCTTTCAAGTCGATAGTATTACTGCATGAGGTTTTTTTTCTTTATACTGTTTCTATTCTTCCACATTATCTACAGTAGACTTATAATAATTTTTCTAATGATAAATAACAAACAATGAAATAGGTATAGTCTTATATTTTTCTACTTATTTTACCTTGTAGATTACTATTTAAATAGAATGGCTTCATAAATTATCTTGGTTTGAAAGATCAAATTTACTCTAGAAGCTGATTCTGAAAACTAGAATAAAATAACCTCCAAATCATTTGAACTTTTATAAATATTTAAAAAATGATTTTAGAATAATTCAAGTAAGAAATAATAGATACATTTTGTATTAAACAGATTTTTCTTTTTAATAGGGCTTTGCAATTTGCTGATGTAATTGTGTTATTTGGTGCCCGTTTAAATTGGATTTTGCATTTTGGACTGCCTCCAAGATACCAGCCAGATGTGAAGTTTATCCAGGTACTCAGAGTGCCGAGATTGAAAACCAGAGCTATCTGTGACTTATTGTCCTCAGCTATTGCCAGCTCCGCTTTCTTCTTGGCTTTTGTAGATTTTTATCGTCTAACATAATTACAGGTACCAAAGTAAGCTGCCTTTTCAAGCCTATGAAACATAATGTGCCACTTTACTTCTAACCAGAAAACCTTTCAAAACCAAGTTTTAAATAGTTTGAAAAGCATAATTTGCCTCTTCTTCATAGTTCAAGTATATTTGAAGGCAGACAGAAGGGGTTTGAGTACAATGGTAGATTAGAACAAAACATTCAGCATTGTTAGAGATTGAGTTTTCTTTTTCTTTTATTTATTTTTAGAAAGATTTAGGGGGTTATTTTTCTCTTACGTAATGTGAAGTGCAGAAGTAGGTGGTTCATGGCTAGAATGCAGACTTTCAATGTCATCAGGGATTCTGGCTTTTTCTATCTTTCTTCTCCATCCTTAGTGCCTGGTTTCCACCATCAAGGTTGCATCATCCAAAATGGCTGCTGGAGTGCCAACCATCAGGTTATGATTCTGGGCAGGAAATAGGACGATTTGGGAAAGGGGGGATATGGTAGTTTTATTAATAGGGCCAACTCTTGAAGCCCCACCCTACAACTTTTGCTTATGTCTCACTGCCCACTCTGGATGAAGGGAACTAGGAAACAGTCTTCAAGGGGTATTCCTAAGGAAGGAGGGAAGATTAGATAGCAGCTTTCAGGCCCTGCCACAAATGCAGATATGCGCTAACAAGACATTAATGAGCAAGCTTCCATGTGTCCATGAGTTGTTTTTTTAGATGCCAACTCTTTCTCTTTAAGATTTTTTAAAAAAGTTATTTCTACACACAACATAGGGTTTGAACCCACAACCCCAAGATCGAGATTCATACGCTCCACTGACTGAGCTAGCCAGGCACCCAAGATGCCAAATCTTTCCAACACCCTTTGATTAGGAATCTCTAAATGCTTTTACCTGTCACTGAATAGTGGAATATATACTCTGACCTCCCTCTAATGATTCATGTACCATTATGATCCTCTTTCTAAGCCAGTTTCCTTATTGGTGTGGAAAGTACTGCCTATATAGTACAACGTGAACCTATTTGTCCTCCAGAGATTGTGTATGGTGTTTGATGACCCAGCTACAATTGCTATCTTCTCCCTGTTTACTTTTTAAGGAGTCAACTTCTAATAGTCCCATTCCCCCTGGGGCTATGGGAGAACTAACACTGCAAATAAGCAAGACTGGGGTTTCCCTGGAAGATGCTGCTGCCTCTTGATTATATCTCTTGAGTACAGAATACAATGCATCCCCTTTAGGGTGGCTAAATTACAACTTCTTGCACAGCTATTTCCACTTGCCCATGGCCATTCAGAAATGGGGCCTCTAGGTAAGTGGAAACTAATCATGCTATACCCTAGGGAGTAGTAGTTCAAAGTGTGGTCCCCGGAACAACAGCGTCAGCATCACCTGGGAAACCTGTTAGAAAACCACATTTTGGGGCCTCGTTCAGAGCTGCTGAAACTCTGAAGTAGACTCTTGCAGTCTGTGGTTTAACAAGGCTACCAGGTGATTCTGATAGTTCACATTTGAGAGCTGCTCTAAGTAGGGAACTACAGTGTAATTAAACAGAACCTTATTATTGATGAGATTCAAAACTATAATTGATTAAGTCAGATGGATTCCTGTGGGTATAATAGAACAATACCCAAATCTACAGAGTAGACGTTAAAATGAAGGAAGATGATGAGGTTTCTGTACTTGCTGTGATACTTACAGTTCTATGGATTTTTACTTTTATTAGGAAATATCTTGGATATAAAATCATCTTTATCATTTGTTACATATACACAGTTCATTTATTCAGTATTACTTGACTTTTTTATTTTTATTAAAAAACTTTTTTTTTAATATTTATTTTTGAGAGAGAGAGACAGCGTGAGCAGGGGAGGGGCAGAGAGAGAGGGAGACACAGAATCTGAAGCAGGCTCCAGGCTCTGAGCTGTCAGCACAGAGCCCGATCCAGGGCTCGATCTCATGAACTGCGAGATCGTGACCTAAGCTGAAGTCAGACGCTTAACCAACTGAGCCACCCAGGTGCCCCAGTGTTAATTGACTTCTTAAAGATTTTTAAGAATAAGCATGGCTTGTTCTTAAGCTTTATCTCTTTTAGGTTGATATCTGTGCAGAAGAATTGGGGAATAATGTAAAGCCTGCTGTGACTTTGCTAGGAGACATAAATGCTGTCACTAAACAGGTAAGAGCTTTTACCTAGGCTTTAATTTATATGGATTGGTCTTTAAGCAATAGTCTGTTGTTAAAAATGTCTCAGCCTTGATTCACTTCATGACAGGCTTATTAATATCTATTTTAAGCAAAATTTATGATGGAAAGCTAGTCTTGAAAAGAACTTTGGAACTCAGTAAATCCAACTCCTTATATATAAATCATTTTTAAGCAAGTAAGTTAATCATTTTGGAAGGCGATGAAGACTTAAAGGCAGTCAGTAAGCAAACAGTGATATACTAAATAGGATTCAGCTCTCTGAAAAATTATAATACAGCTTCCAGAGTAACTGAACTTACAGCCAAGAAATGTCTTAATGTACTGGAAAAACCTAACTTAGTATTTCATTAGGCAATAAAGAGATTTTTTTACTCTTCAAATGGTACTCATCATTTGTATGTAATTTATACAGTTCATTATATCAGGAGATAAAGTATAGTGACATCTTTCACTTGATATTGGATACAAATTGGTGTTGTTATCATCACTACATAATATTAGGAAGCAATCCCCAATCACATATTAGAACATCCTGGAACATTTGGTTTGTATCTCAGAAGTCCCTGGATATTTGGGGCTCTTGTCCCTTCCTCAAGGATTCTATGGTGGGGGTGATTTTCTTTCTAGCGTCAAAAGCTGAGGAGGACATAAAAGCCCCTGCCTGTGAGGTGAGGTAGCATTTCCCTTGTGTCCTGTGGAAATCCCATTTGGCAGAAGTCCACACTGACCCAAACGAACGCTTTCCGTGTTGCCTATTTATTTTCTACCAGTTGTTAGCTGCCTAGAGTGCGGACAGTAAGAGTGATGAGAAGGGCAGGATAGCAGAGCAGTATCATCTTCTTTAACAAGATATTGTTGTGTTAATATGACATAAGCTTATTCTCAAAAAGTAAAAGTCTGTGGTTTTTTAGCTTTTAGAACAATTTGATAAAACGCCATGGCAGTATCCTCCAGAGAGCAGCTGGTGGAAAACTCTGAGAGAAAAAATGAAGAGCAATGAAGCCGCATCCAAGGTAATACGAGACTCACAGAAATTTAGAAACACTTCAGGCCCATGGTTCCAGTAGCTCTGTCATAACATGACCTACGCATTCCTAAATCACCACGCTATATGAAATCATGGAGTAAAACCCGTGGGATTTATGGGGAAAAAGGCTTAGAGGCACAGCTGTCAACTTTGTGAAACATTAAGATAGGAACCTAATAAAAATGGTGGCAAAATTCTACACACGTTAAATGGTTAAGACATATGTACTTCAATAAATATAGTACTTTTCCTTGAAAAAGACCTGAAGTCTCTTGTGGAAGTGGGCATTGGGAGGATCTCAGCTTGTGAGTTAGAGTGACATGGTGGAAGGAGGCTGATCTGACATTGGACAGAAAGTTATAAGAGCCCATGTGAATGGGCAGGACTCACTGTCCTCAGTTTGACCTTGGCACCAAATCACAATTAAGAAATCTTTTGGAATCTTAAACTGGGGCATGTTTTTCTACCCTTAAGGTATAAGTCCTTCAAGGCATGCATGTATAATAGATAAGTGTTTCATCAAAACAGAAAATTTGTTCCAATGTATAGCCTTTTTAAAAAAAAAAATGTCAGCTTTGTTGAGGTATAATTGACACTTAAAATTGTAAGATATTTAAAGGTATATCACGATGATTTGATAATGCATATACACTGTGGAAGGATTGCCCCCATCTATTTCACTAACACATCCATCACCTCACTTTTCTTTTCTTTCTTTTCTTTCTTTCTTTTTTTTTTTTTTGTGAGACCACTTATAGCCTTTTTAAGTTAACTTTTGTGTCACCACAGAAAATTATTTTGTGACTTCCTCATCTGCATTCATGGCTTTGCCTGATATCTAAAGGCTTTGGAAACTATAGTAATGTGTGAAACTACCAGACCACCCACTACTAGCAGTGAAATGAACCACCTCTGTAGGATGTGGTGATTTCTATTTAGGGTCTTTGTATATAGGTAGAATTTTTTTCTTTGATTGTGAGAAAGGTTGTTCATGATTTTTTCTGATGTTTTGTGTATTCCTGTGCATTTTGGTTCAGCTAGGTGCAGTTTTCTGTGTTCATGTAGTGTTTCTCACTGACGGAATCCTACAGGAGCAAATGTGAAATTTGCATTGTGCTCATATTATTCCTTTATATGTCAGATGTCTTGGAATAAATTCACATTTTCTTTTTTATTTATTTATTTATTTATTATTTATTTATTTATTTTTTAATGTTTATTTATTTTTGAGACAGAGAGAGATAGAGCATGAACAGGGGAGGAGCAGAGAGAGAGGGAGACACAGAATCTGAAACAGGCTCCAGGCTCTGAGCTGTCAGCACAGAGCCCGACGTGGGGCTCGAACTCACGGACCGTGAGATCATGACCTGAGCCGAAGTCAGACGCTTAACTGACCGAGCCACCCAGGCGCCCCAATTCACATTTTCAAAAACAGCAGAATTAACTATACATAATTCTATGTTTTATTGGAATGTTAATCAGTGGCTATTTCTATCAAGAGACAGTCTCAATTCTATTTTCCTAAGAGGTGTCATGATTAATCCCTTCTTTTTCCTAGGAATCATACTAGTTTAAGATGGGAGGAACTTGCCTCTCTTCTCTGGTGCAGGAGTATAGGACGGTGCCTCATCCATCTTAGGTATAACCTCCAACAGGCCAAAACAGCACAGGTGAAGAGGCAATGCAGGAAGCCCTTGGGACTGTTGCTGCTAAAGCCCCATGTGGCTTTCTCTCTGCTCTAAGAGGCATATGGCTAGACAAAGGCACTTATCTTGCTCCATTCAAAGACTCTTTAGTGGGTGAAGCGTATCTCCTTTACTCTCTAATGCATGTGGAGAAGAACCAGATTTTCAGATTTTCTAAAATCCTGACTTCATTTTTATTTTAAGATTCAGGGCGTATTTCAGATTAAAGTATTCTAGAATAAAATTTTTACTTTCTAAGGCAGTGTATTCATAAAAGTGCTCAAATAGGACTGTTTAGTTTTGTTTAACCCAATGTTTCCAGCTACCTTTACCATACGACTTGTCTGACTTTAGGATGCTAATGTGTATTGTGGATCTCCAAGAAGAAAGATATTCCCTAGATTATTTGATTGTGTCCCAGACTGGGACTGTGGAACCCATTTTTCTTAGCCTGTCCCACAGGGCTGCCCACAGATCCATTAGCTTCTAAGAGAGGCCATTTGGGAACTTTGTAGCTTGTAGCCTCTTTCCAAATGAGTTTGGTAGTAGCTTATTGACATTCCTCATTTTTCACTGTATCTCAACCTAATTTGATTATATTTCCCTCAAATACTTTAGGAATTAGCTTCCCAAAAATCTCTGCCTATGAATTATTACACAGTATTCTATCATGTTCAAGAACAGCTACCCAGAGACTGTTTTGTAGTAAGTGAAGGAGCAAATACTATGGATATTGGACGCACTGTGCTTCAAAACTACCTTCCTCGTCACAGGTAAGGCTTCCAGAAAAGTAATTTTAATGTGTTAACTTTGAAACTACAGTAATGCAGGTTCATAAAACATTTGAGGATTATACATGTTCAGTGTATAAGGATATATTCCACAAAAGTATTCTTAGGTGAGATTTGGCAGAGTTTTTATGCTTGATATGTCTTTGAGGTCATGTGATAATTTGTATACTTACCATTCCAAGGATATATTCACAGTTTTCCAAGCCATCACGAGAGACTTTTTCCTCTCATACCGCTTATCCTTGACTAGTCGGTTCCTCACAGTCTAAAAACTTTATATTAAAGACAGAGAATGTTTTTATTGTTCTCTATTTTACACATGAGTATGACTAGATTTGTGCCCGCCCACCATCTGCAACGTGCCCCAGAGGGTTTCATTTTAGCTTTTTCCCCCAACAGGCTTGATGCTGGTACTTTTGGAACCATGGGAGTTGGTTTGGGCTTTGCCATTGCAGCCGCTCTACTGGCTAAAGCTAGAAACACAGGTCAGCGGGTCATCTGTGTGGAAGGAGACAGTGCATTTGGGTTTTCTGGCATGGAAGTGGAAACCATCTGTAGGTACAACAGCATTCATTTCTTTCTCCAAAAGATAAAGAATAAAGACTCACTTGCCTAACAGATGCTTACTCAGCGTTCACCATGTGCCAAATGCCCTGTACACACTCTGTGCTGTGTCCTGAGAATACTAGTATAAAATAACCCCGGGGTCTTTCTCATCTAGGACAGTGTGTTCATGACCTCTTTACTACATGCCCCAAACCCGCAAAACTGTGAGGAGTGGTTTTGAGATCACTGCAAAAAGTTCTAGTCTGAGAAAAGCTTGTTTTTGGCAGGGAGACAGCAAAGCTTTGTGGGTAAGAGCACAGCCTCTGGGTCCATGGTCTGGATTTAAATACCGGTTGACCACAACAGAGCCAGGTGATGTGGGTTAAGTTACTTTACTAAGCTGCTGTCTCCTCTAAAATAGGGAGAGGAATCATAATAGTTCCTACCTTAGAGGACGGTAGTGAGGATTAAATGAGGTAATCTAGGTAAAGCTCGAGACGATTGTTCATTGAATGTGAGCTGTTCGGATTATGTTTATAGTTGTGAGGGTTGTTTATAGGGAGAAACTCACGAGCTGTAGATCCTGCTATAGAAGGATGGGGACTTTTTTCTCCCTAATTATTTAAACTGTAGTAAAGTCCTTCTTTATTCTTAGCCAGGACTCTTATTAGACCTTTTGTAAATCATGTTTTGGGGGCTTTCAGAGCTTTGGTATACAATACTTCCAAGATCAGATGGAAAAATGTACTTATTAGAATGTCTGTATTGACAACCCTAGTGGTATACACCAAAAAGATGATTTATGGAAAAGCCAGCCTTCTAGAGAGTCATGATTCCCGTTGAGCATGGAGCACAAGTAGTTTCCACAGTCCTATTGCATAACAGTATGCCGTGTAGTTTTGTTTTTACACCTGGTCTCAGAAATTATGTGTGTACAAAATAAAGCCCATGTTCTTTTGTGAGTCGTTAGTAAAATTTAATCATCCTTTCATCTTTACAGTACTGTTTATAGCACATTATTAAATACTCTCTTTTTCTCTATTATACAATGCTTTTATTTTTTTAATTTTTTTAATGTTTTTATTTTTGAGAGAGACAGAGAGTGGGGGAGGGGCAGAGAGAAAGGGAGACCCAGAATCTGAGGCAGGCTTCAGTCTCTGAACTGTCAGCACAGAGCCCAATGCAGGGCTCAAAGTCACGAACTGTGAGATCATGACCTGAGCCGAAGTCGGATGCTTAACGAACTGAGCCACTCAGGCATCCCCATATAATGCTTTTCTAGCTTGGAGCGAAGTGGTTTGAGAGAAGAGAATGTATGCTAGTCACTTGTATGCTTCCCACAGCATCTAGCAAATACTGCTTGTCTGTGAGGAGTTCAGGAAATAAAAAGATACTTTTCAAATAGTACTCTTAGGCACCACCTAGAAGTGGTGCTTCAGAAGGTATTAAATATAGAAGGTGGAAGGTGTCCTTCTTAGCACCTGGATCTATGAAAACCAAGGTTCAGAAAAGCACAGTGAGGTCCATAGATGCATAATGCTAGCACCTGGTGTTCTTACATCCTTTCTGACTCCGTATTTCCATTAATGATTTGATGTTCCTTTTTAGGTAACAAATGTTTAAGTTTTAGTCTTACCCTAATATTACAAAAAAGGTTATTTCTAGAAAACTATCCATTTTTAAGTTAAAGTTTCAGCCTGAAGATAATAAAGTGCTTTAGAATGAAGAATGATTTCCTTTATATTTTGCTTTCAATTTGAGGTACAACTTGCCCATCATTCTTTTGGTGGTGAATAATAATGGAATTTACCAAGGTTTTGATGTGGATAGTTGGAAGGAAATGTTAAAATTTGGAGATGCTACTGCAGTGTAAGTAACCCAGAACAGTATGTATTTATTTTCTCTCATCTATTTTAATGTCTCCTTACAAAGTCTGCTGTATTATAATGTGCTTCTGTGGTGTCAATATTGTTTATTTATATTTTCAGCCCCCCTAAAGGGCAGGAACCCCGTATGCATGGCCCCTCTTTGTACAACTGCCCATGATGGGGTGCTTCAATAAATAATTTATGATCAGGGAGCCACTAAAGACTCAGACAATTAAGATTGATGTGCAAGCTTTGTTAATGAAAGGGCTTGTTGCAAAATGCTTCCAGTCCTTCTGTTCCTACTACACCATGGAGGAAATGGATGTTAACACATTATTTATGATCCAGAGATCTTCCTTCTTTTTATTACTTAACTAATTCTTGATTATCTGGTGGCAGAGTCAAACTGTGACAGTATCGTAGCTAGCCGTGTGGGAGTCAGCCTAGGGGTGGAATGGGATGTGAGTATGTTTGCTTCTGCCTCACTGACTCCATTTCTCATTTTGTTGTTACTTGGTGTTTTGCAGTAACCATTCCTCTTTTCTTCTTTTTCTTTTGGATTCATCGTAGCTGATGGTGTAGTAGCTAGTAGCTACTAGCCATGTGTGGCTATTTAAATTAAATTTAAAAATCGTTCTTATTTTAACTAGTCACGTTTCAAGTGCTCACAGCAACAGGTCGCTAGTGACTATCATATTGGATAATGTATACATAAATATATATATTTAAATGTAAATATAAAACATTTCTTTCATCACAAAAAGTCCTGTTAGACATTGCTGTATAGACAACAAAAAATATATGGAAAGTTTAGTGTACTGGCATCTTTAATTGTTGAACATAAATGTACACCTTTCAGTTCAGCCTAAATTTTTCCACAGATTATTTCAGAGAATGACTTTTTTCTATTGACTTATGACCTTTTTTAGGGCCCCTCCCGTCTGTCTTTTGCCAAACTCCCATTACGAGCAGGTTATGACTGCGTTTGGAGGCAAAGG
Source organism: Panthera onca (assembly GCF_046562875.1). Lineage (NCBI taxonomy): Eukaryota > Metazoa > Chordata > Mammalia > Carnivora > Felidae > Panthera > Panthera onca. The sequence continues at coordinate 132,924,752 of NC_138347.1, read as the reverse complement.
GTATTTTGTACAAACACCAGAAGAGCTCCAAAAATCACTGAGGGAGAGTTTGGCAGACACAACTGCACCTTCTCTTATCAATATCATGATTGAGCCACAAGCCACGCGGAAAGCCCAGGTAAATTCAGTTGCTAAGCAGAAATCAGAAATGCATCTCCCATCCTATCCCTAGAAGTATCTACCAAATAGAACACTGTTTTTTCTAAACCGTTTCTGAGTTTGGCACTTTCTTGGGTTTTTTCAATAAATATTTGTTGAGATATGTGTTAGGTATGTTGTGTTACTTGCCAAGAATAGCATGATGAGCAAACCTGGACTCGGCCTCACCTAATGGCTTACAGTCCATTAGGGGAGAGGAACAGCCTAGTCACCTCACAACTGAATGCATCACAACAGACTGAGGCAATTGCTCTGAGGGAAAGGCACCCAGTTCTGAACAAATATACTACCAAGGAATCTGATCTGTATTGGGGTCACAGGGGAAGGTTTCTCAGAGGAACTGATTGATGCTTAAGCTGAGATCCAAAAGGTAAGTAGGGACAGTCCAGCAAAGAGGCTAGGGAAGAGATGTGCAAAGGCTCTGTGGCAGCAAGGAGCATGGCAGGTCTGAGGAACTGAAAGAAGGCCGCAGTGGCTGAAAGGCAGAATGGGAGTGGGAGACAGAGTGGGAGGATGAGACCATAACAGGAAGATTTGTGCAGTTACATTCAAAATTGGTTACTTTGGCCTCCATAGCAAAACTACAGTGTAGATTACAGCTGTAAAATAAATGATAAGGTGTGTAGCATAATCCTCTCCCATCTCAGATTAAGTTGCTTTTCATACTTAATTTTGTGCTCTGATCCTGGTCCTGCCAGTTGTCCTCTCTTATATATCTATCTTCCATGCTTACACATTGTGTATCAGTCACTGTTTTCAGAGCAGATCATTTTTTCAAGAAGTTTCTGTCTTGGTTCTTTATACATATATATGCCATGAGGTCGTTTTCTTTTTTGAATAAGGTAGTAGACCAGTGGGCAAGTGGATGCCTGGACAGTCAGTGAAATGTAAATTAACTGATTTAGAAACTATAAGATACATAAAGTTCTACTGAAATTATGTTCTATAAAAACAGATATCAGAGACTTTGGTGAAAGGAACAGAACTACAAAATAGCCAGGAAACAATGAACAAAATGGCAATAAGTACATATTTATCTGTAATTACTTTAAATGTAAATGGACTAAATGCTCCAATCAGAGGAGTGGCTGAATGGATAAGAAAACAAGACCCACCTATATGCTGTCTACAGGAGACTCACCTCAGATGTAAGGACACACAGTCTGAAAGTGAAGGGATGGAAAAAGATATTCCATGCAAATGGAAACTAAAAGAAAGCTGGGATAGCTATGTTTATATCAGACACAATAGACTTTATTTTTTTTTTTAACTTTTTTTAGGAATTGTATTTTTTTAATCTACAAATTCTTATTTTTTTTTAAATATATGAAATTTATTGTCAAATTGGTTTCCATACAACACCCAGTGCTCATCCCAAAAGATGCCCTCCTCAATACCCATCACCCACCCTCCCCTCCCTCCCACCCCCATCAGCCCTCAGTTTGTTCTCATTTTTTAAGAGTCTCTTATGCTTTGGCTCTCTCCCACTCTAACCTCTCTTTTTTTTTTTTTCCCTTCCCCTCCCCCATGGGTTCCTGTTAAGTTTCTCAGGATCCACATAAGAGTGAAAACATATGGTATCTGTCTTTCTCTGTATGGCTTATTTCACTTAGCATCACACTCTCCAGTTCCGTCCACATTGCTACAAAGGGCCATATTTCATTCTTTCTCATTGCCACATAGTACTCCATTGAGACACAATAGACTTTATTTTTTTTATGTGATAAAGAATTTATTTTTTTTTGCCCTTCATGTATTTATTTATTTATTTATTTATTTTTCAATATATGAAATTTATTGTCAAATTGGTTTCCATACAACACCCAGTGCTCATCCCAAAAGGTGCCCTCCTCAATACCTATCACCCACCTTCCCCTCCCTCCCACCCCCCATCAACCCTCAGTTTGTTCTCACTTTTTAAGAGTCTCTTATGCTTTGGCTCTCTCCCTCTCTAACCTCTCTTTTTTTTTTTTTCCTTCCCCTCCCCCATGGGTTTCTGTTAAGTTTCTCAGGATCCACATAAAGTGAAAACATATGGTATCTGTCTTTCTCTGTATGGCTTATTTCACTTAGCATCACACTCTCCAGTTCCATCCATGCTGCTACAAAAGGCCATATTTCATTCTTTCTCATTACCACGTAGTATTCCATTGTGTATATAAACCACAATTTCTTTATCCATTCATCAGTTGATGGACATTTAGGCTCTTTCCATACTTTGGCTATTGTTGAGAGTGCCGCTATAAACATTGGGGTTACAAGTGCCCCTATGCATCAGTACTCCTGTATCCCTTGGGTAAATTCCTAGCAGTGCTATTGCTGGGTCATAGGGTAGGTCTATTTTTAATTTTCTGAGGAACCTCCACACTGTTTTCCAGAGTGGCTGCACCAATTTGCATTCCCACCAACAGTGCAAGAGGGTTCCCGTTTCTCCACATCCTCTCCAGCATCTATAGTCTCCTGATTTGTTCATTTTGGCCACTCTGACTGGCGTGAGGTGATACCTGAGTGTGGTTTTGATTTGTATTTCCCTAATAAGGAGCGATGTTGAGCATCTTTTCATGTGCCTGTTGGCCATCCGGATGTCTTCTTTAGAGAAGTGTCTATTCATGTTTTCTGCCCATTTCTTCACTGGGTTATTTGTTTTTCGGGTGTGGACTTTGGTGAGCTCTTTATAGATTTTGGATACTAGCCCTTTGTCCGATATGTCATTTGCAAATATCTTTTCCCATTCCGTCAGTTGCCTTTTAGTTTTGTTGGTTGTTTCCTTTGCTGTGCAGAAGCTTTTTATCTTCATAAGGTCCCAGTGATTCATTTTTGCTTTTAATTCCCTTGCCTTTGGGGATGGAGACACAATAGACTTTAAAACAAGCATTTTAATAAGAGACAAAGAAGGACACTACATAGTAGTAAAGGGGTTAATCCAACAAGAGGATATGACATTTGTGAATATTTATGCACACAACGTAGGAGGACCTAAATATATAAAGCAAATATTAACAGACCTAATGGGAGAAATAGCACTGCAAAAAATAGTAGGGGACTTTAATACACCACTTACATCAATGGATAGATAGATCATCCAGACAGAAAATCAATAAGGAAACATTGGCCTTAAATGACACATTAGATTGGATGGATTTAATAGATATATTCAGAACCACACAAAATAGACATTCTTGAAACCATGCTAGTCACAGTAAAGCCCTAATGAACTGTCCCCGTCTCGCTAGTGAATTCAGGTTTCTAATGATCTCTTCTCCAAGTTCTCTATGAATTTTGGGGGATATTGCTGGAGAAATTTAGGTTCTTATCTCTTCTTCGATAACTCCATAAGGATCATCCTTATATTTCTTGAATCTATCACTTCAACATGAGTTATCCTCATTCCAGTAAATTCCACACATATATTGTTTCCAGGCTGTTCATTTTCATTGATTGTCTGTGTGTCCATCTGCCATTTGGTCATTGATTTGCGGTGTAAACTGACTGCTTCCTGCTATACTATAGAGAGGACCTAATCTCTGCAGTCACCTCTGTGCAGGCCACATGTGTGGGATAGAATGAATCCTGGGAAAGGCTTGGCTTCTGTGCACTGCTCTTCCTACCCAGCTTCTTTTCAGATTTGGATACTCCCCCTCTTCTTTCTTCTTTTGACTCGACTTCTGGTTCTTTCGGACTCTAGTTTTTTGTGACCTGATTACTTGATAATAGTTATTTTATAGGACAAGACGGCAAGATGCACTGTGAGTTTTTAGCTTCTTTTTGGGAAAAGCACAAGACCAACGACAAACTTCATTTACCGCCATTGTGGTAAATGTGGTTATAATGGGACTTTTAGATTTTAGAGCAAGCAAAGGAGGATAGTTTGAGACAATTACTTCTTTCACTGAATGTTTGTTGTCTTTTCTTTTTCTAGGATTTTCACTGGCTGACGCGCTCTAAGGTATAAAGATGTCCGGGAATTGTCGTGAGGAGTTTTCTTTCCTGTAAGATGGAATTTTATTTTCCACAGCAAAATACTAAAGTGTTAAAATTATTGTACAAAGAAAAATAAAAAAAACAGTTCTAAATGACATCTTATAGTAAAGGAATTGACTGTGACTAAAACCAGAAAAAGTTACCAGTATTCTACCACAGAGAGAACAATTGGCAGATGAAAGAAGAGAGTTTTATTAAATAATAGCATCGTAGCTGCCTAACTGCTGAGTTACACATCAGTCTTCTTTCACATAAATCCATTCTTAAAGTCACGTGTTTTTTAAAAAACATCTTCAGAGAAAAAAATCTCCCAAGAATTTTCTAATGTAGAAGCATGTTCAGTAAGTTGGAGTATATAGGCTATTTCTACTTTGTAGTTTATCTGTTGATCACTTTGTACCTTAGCCCCCCCAGTATTTAATGGGGCTTGTTCTATGCTTTATGAATTGGTGTTTTGTTTTGTTTTGTTTTGTTTTTCTGGAGAGAACTTACTGAGCCAAAGGAGAAGTCATGCCATACCTAAACTGTTAATTTCAGGGTATGTTTAGATTAGCAACCTTAGTTTATATGTACCACATTGAGACCAGCAGAGGCAACAGTCTTTTGATATATAAAGAACTCTTACAAATAAGAAAAATATTAACACACTAGTAGAAAAATGAGCAAAGGGCATGAGTGTATAATCAATGGAAAAAATACAATAAAATGAATATGAATAAATGTGAATCTATAAGTTAGACTGCAAGCCCTTATTTTTGCCTATCCACTTGGCAGAGCACTTTCAAAATTACAATTCTCAGTGAGGGTGAGGGTAAAATGAAGACGGAACTGTTGTGTTGTGGTGGAAGATGAAATTGGTACATTTTCATAAAGTAATCCTAGCAGTGCTTGTATTTGGAATCTTAAAAATGTTCATACTGAGCCTTGGGTGGCTCAGTTGATTAAGTGTCTGACTCTTGGTTTCAGCTCAGGTCATGATCTCATGGTTTCATGAGTTCGAGCCCCACATTGGGCTCTGCACTGACAGCGTGGAGCCTGCTTGGAATTCTCTCCCTCTCCCTCTTTTTGCCCCTCCCCACTTGCTCTGTCTCTCAAAATAAATAAATAAAATTTAAAAAAAATGTTCATACACTATACCTTTTGACCCAGGGAGCCCATTTAGAGAGTGTGTCCGAAAGGAATAATAAAATATTTTGTCAAATATTTATATATAGGGCCATTCAGCACAAATTAGAGACAGTGCCAGTGTTTAATAGTAAGACATTGGCTACATATGTTATGACCTATTGACTTCGTAAAATAAAAATTGTGTTAATGAGTATGTATAGGGATACCTGGGTGGCTTAGTCGGTAAGCATCTGACTTTTTATTTCGGTTCAGGTCATGATCTCATGGGCATGGGTTCGAGTCCTGTGTTACCCAGTGTGGAGCCTGCTTAAGATTCTTTCTCCTTCTCCCTCGGCCCCTGCCATGCTTGCTCTTTCTCTAAAAAAAGAGTATATATAACTGGATGAATAATCACAATATAATACTAGTGAAAAGACAAGCTACAAAATGGATGGATCCAGGTCAGGGTATACACCTATACTCGCACAGTCATACATACACAGAAGGAAAAAGATGGGCACAAAATAAACCAAAATTTTAATGTAACGTGTTGATGGAGTTATAAGCAATTTTTATTTTCTTTAATTTTTCCTTCTTTTACGAAATTTTAAAATAAAAATAATTATTTAATTTTTATTATCAGAAACAGACATTATTTTAAAAGGATATTAGAAATTGAAAAGTATCATTTATGATCTGGAATTTTATATGAATTGGAGCATATGACTCTATCTCAAAGTTCAGCTGGTTTGCAATATACACATAAGACTTGTCTCCATTGGCTATTTAGGGGCATAAGTGACTTCTACAGAGTGGAGTCCAGCTTTGAGATGTCAAGACACTTGCGGGGAGCTGTGGTTTTACCCAGTGAGCCCCTGAAATTGGGCCTACATGGCAAACACACTTACATACTTCTGAGGTACACACTAGAGGGCCTGGGCTGCATAAAAGCATAGAGAATATCAAAAAGAGTGTTGAGAGTGGGTAGCTCGTGTAACCTTGTCAGTGTCCTACTCTACCCATGGATGGTTGCCTCTGGCAGCCAAGTGCAATGCAAGATTTTGCTGTAAAGTAGTGTGGAAGCTTTGATGAATATTTGTGAACTGAACTATGTAAATCTAAATACTAGATATAATTTGGGGAAAATGCTTGTTCCCTAGCCACATTTAGCTCAAGAGGAAAAAAAACAAACATGTTAACACATTAGTAGACTATCCAGCAGAGGTCAGTCTGAGCATATGAAGACCTGATTAGTCTAGGAGCACTTTGATGACGCTGTCCATTGACTACCTATTTTGTAACAGTAATCTTGAAATTGGTTTCCTTCTAAGAATCTTCCCTTAGAAGGATAAGATATTGAAGAAGCCCCTCTAAGATAAATCTACTGGTTGATAGTCAAATTTACCATGATACAACATTTTGCACCTCCTAGTTGATTTAATGAACACTCTTATGTGATCCTGGTATGTTGAATACTCAAGTGTCTCATAAAAACTGAACTTTGAAAGATTTGGGTTGCTTTCTTGATTTAGGAAAACTAAATCTGGGGTGGGAAACGACTTCTTGGGTTAGTTCCTCTACTCATATTCTTTCTAAAAGCTTTCCTACATCATGAGATTGTTTGGGAATTCAGAATGCTACCCTGAAACTCCAAGCCCAATGCCTGGCCTATAGAAGGCATGCTGATGTGACTGTGTTTTAGGAATATATGACTTTAGAGGAGACACTGGCTGAATTACATCCTGCCTTGAGCAGTGTGGCTTCATGTTTTAAATAAATGGGTCTTACTTCCCCAAATAGATAAGTCATTTCCTGGAAAACAGGGGTTGTGTGTTTTTACTTACCTTTTTTTTTTAAGTTATTTTATTTATTTTTCTAAGTAATCTTTACACCCAGCATGAGGCTCGAACTCATGACTCTGAGATCAAGAGTCACATGCTCTTCTGGCTGAGCCAGACAGGCGCCACTGTTTTCCTTCTTTATACAGCCACCTGCTCTGCAGGGGTTCACTAAGTAATCGTTGAATGAGAATTCATGATGGTTGGAAATAGCTCAGTGGATACCTTCTATGACTTTTTAACACATGCACCTTTGAAGTAGCTCCGTTTATCTTGTGAAGTGAGTATATTTTCCTTAGGAAAAAAGGTCTCAACTCTGTTACAAAGAAGTAGTAGGACTTTTGAACCCCAAAGGAAAATGAAAATACGGATTCCAAAAATGTTTTTGTTCCTTTACTATTTGCAAGACTCTTCACTAGGCAGCAGGGAGCAGTGCATTCCCGTGTGGAAGTGCCAGGTGACTGAAACAAATGGAAATTCAGAGTGACTAGGGTAGGTAGCATTTCATTTGAACGCATTAAAGAAAGTTGGAAACCAGTTAAATTCTAGATGGGAATTATGACTGAGAAACTCTGCTACCTGCGTTGGAAAGTGAAATGTATACAGAAAGAAGTCTGAAGCATCTGGTGTTTCCTGGTTGCATTTGCTGCTGCTAATGTGAATAATGGAGTAATGAGGATAAAGGAAATTGAAGATCCTATGAATTCTCCCCATTGATGAGGTGCAAACAAAAGTATACCTTGCTTAGATTCAGATCTGACAAGCAGCGCTGTCTGCACCTCTGGCTTCCACTGGATTATCGTAGGATCTTCTGTCCCTTCTAAGGCCTTTTCCAGGAGAGGGGCTAGCCAGTCAGTTAACCCATGGTAAATCCAGGTTGTAAATTTACTCCAATTAGGGAGCAGAAAAAAGGCACACCCAGAAACCCCTGGATCTTCAGTTTCGAAGTTTGAAGGAAACATTCTAAATTTTGACTCAGACCTGGAAATATCCACAGAGATGGCATCATCCACAATTTTGTACTTTGTATCCAGCAGTCACTAAGATGACCTGTGGTCTATGGAATGGTTAATCAACAGCCATATGGCTCATGCCCTGGTCCCAGCAGTTTCCTGGGAATTGCCTCCCTCCCTCCACTGATGGTGGACTCAGGAAATCAGATCTGATTTCACCTTAGCCTGAATTTTGCTCATGCTGTTTCTACTGCAGTGCCCTGTGCACACCTACCAATTTTTGCCATGTGAAATCAGCTATATCCTTCAAGATCTAGCTCAAAAGACCCCCTCTTCTGTGAAACTGCTCTTCCTCCCAGCACTCCTACAACACCCTCTATGGGCATCTGTCACTATTCAGAATGTTCACAGTTAATTCCCATTGCCCTCCCCCACTCAACTGAGTGTCTGTGTACCCAGATGTCACCCACCCCTCATCTTCCAGGGCCTGTGTCCTTGTGCTCCTGTTTGGCATGCTCCTCTGAGTTCACCCCTGAAGAGTCCACTTCCACATGGCATATAGCAATCTAAACGTCACAGACATTTTCTTGCCTGGGAGGTGACCCAGGAGGGGGTTATGTCCCAAAAGCTGCATCAGCCTCAACCAAGGGTGCAGGGTGGATACATGAGCCACCAAGAATCAGAAGCCCACCCTTACGCCTGGGTATTAGATGAGCCCCACGATTCTTAGAGCAGGGTCGGGGAGGATGGCTGTGGGCCATGAGGCCCTGACATGACTGAAGTCGAATTACTAAAAATAAATACTTCTTTCACACTTGAGTGCTTTGGACTGAAATTTACACCCATAAACCATTTCATAACTCACTGCCATCTCTGCCTCCCCACCTTCCACCAGCCACTCTATCTTCCTCCCCACTACCCTACCTACATTTTCATTTGCCAGAATTTTCATGGTTCTCTTCATAACCACTTGATTATTTTTGTATATTCAGTAGCACACAAAAAAAACCCTGGTATTTTCCTTGGATTGTGCTTTAAAATACAGTAATAATAGAAAAACTCGAGATTCAATAAGGCCAACAAATCAGGAGACCATTGTCTTGAAAAGAGAAGTTTCTTACAATTCCTAAGAGGAGTGTGCCGCACCACTCAGGCCACAGAAGACACAGAGGTCGATCTCAGGCATAGAGAGAAAGGGAACTAGTGGGCTGAAGTCTCTACCATGGTCTTGGGAAGAAAAAGGTGAGGCGCAGTAAACAGGTTTAGGATTGGCCAGTTTGAATAATTTCCCAGGGCTCTGGAGTGTAGGGGCAGCCCCTGGTGACCTGGTGCTATGACCCTGGGGTGGTTAGGATAGGAGGATGGTGGGGAGGGAGAAGAAGAGGAGTAAGGACTGTGATAAAGAGGGTGGTTGGGATTGTGGATTCTGGATCATTTGGTTTTATTTACTCTCTCTAGGAATTAACTAACCTGGGAGGGGCAGTCCCTCCAGGGTAAGCTAGCCCGGTGTCAAAGAATCAGAATTACAGAAAACAAAAAGACAGGGTTAATACAGAACAGCATTAAATGCATATTTCTCAAATATCAGTTCTTATGATATTTGGAGAATTGAATCTTAAAGTATTGTTTCTACTAATGCTAAGGTATCTTTGATTTTTTGAAAGTGGGTTTTCTTTGTCCCTCAGTGGAGTTTTAAAGTTTTCATAGTAGCCTTGCCCCATTTTTATTAAATTTGTTCCTGGACATTAACGTGTTTTGTGCTAGTGTAAATAAATTCTTCTACATTTATAGTTAGCTATTATTTACATATTTTGTGTATTAATTTCATACTTAATGGGTTCTCTTAAACCTCTTCCTTTCCTAGAGAAGGAACCGAGGGGAGACTGGGAGGGATGCATGAAATAGGCAATGGGGATTAAGGACTGACTTGTGATGAGCACCAGGTGATGTTTGGGCATGTTGAATCACTGTATTGTACACCTGAAACTAATATTACACTTTATGTTCACTAACTGGAATTAAAATACAAACTTAAAAAATAAATAATTTTCAAAACACCTCTTCTTCCTTTCTTTTATCTGGTGGCATTGGTCGGTACTTCCAGAACAACACTGACTGATACTGGTGACTGTGGCACGCACCACTTTCCTTCTGGGTGTTTTAAAATTTTTTTCATGTTTATTGGAGAGAGAGTGGGGGAGGGGCAGAGAAAGCGGTAGACAGAATCCGGAGCAGGCTCCAGGCTCTGAGCTGTCAGCACAGAGCCCAACACAGGGCTCGAACCCACGAACCATGAGATCATGGCCTGAGCCGAAGTCTGATGCTTAACTGACAGCCACCCAGGCGCCCCCCTTCTAGGTGTTTTAGAATCGGCATATCATTTATCTGCTTTCTTCTTTCAGGAGCAGCAAAAGATGACAAGAGAATCTCCCTACAAGGAGTCACTGAGGCTGCAGGGTTTGAATGTCTTCCCCAAAGGATGTGAAGTCAGAAAAGAATCCCTACCCTTTTTAAGTTGGCACTGGTGTTCCTGGACGCCTGCAGTAAAAGGTAACTCTTGGCAAATGAATTAGGGCTAGTTGGTGTGCTAGTGAACCATTTGTTGCCTAGGCTCTCTTCCTTCATGGCACTAAGACCGATGACAAGGGCAAACACTGAGAAACTTGTTCCTCTGTAGACTTCACCTTCAAAATCTCGGACCATGTTCTTCTAGAAGAGTCAGCAGAGGATGACCTCCTTTCCCCCCACAGTGATGCATATATGGTTGGGGGAGCCAGTGGGGGAGGGGCATTGCATGGGATTGAACACTCCGAGGGTTTTATTCAGGGAACCACCTGTGTGAGAGAAAACAGAAGGAGCAGGAAAAGGCTGAGAGAGCCATCAGACTGCCATGCAAACCTCACCCTGGGAAAGGAGGGAGGGAGAAAAGATTGGGCCCAAGCATTCCCATTGCCTGCCGTCTGAGGAAGATTTGGCAAAGCTTCTGTCACAGTCCCATGTCTCCCAGGAACGGGCCCCCTTCATATCCTACTGGACGCAGACATCGGAGGGGAGCCGCACAATGCCTGGGAGGTGTGAGCTTGGCACACATCAGGCGATGGATTTTGGAGAAGCAGCAGCTGGGGATCTTGGTAGTTGGCTCCTCGTGGCTGCCACAGGCACTTCTGGAGGCCTCTGCTACTGCCTTTAGACTGTTAGGGCTGAGAAGTAGGGAGGCAGGGCCTGTTCAGGGCTTAAAATCCAAGGATCCACCTGCAGCTTGTTTTTCAGTTTCGGGCCTCGACTGTCCCTCTCAGACAGAGTAAAGTAAGCCCGAGTTTCCATCTTGGCTCTGCTTTGGTGCTTCTACAACCTAAGTCTCAGTTTCCTCATCTCTATAACGAGGATAATAGAATGCCTAACTCATAGAGTGGTCTGGAGCACATGCTGTTTATAGGAATGGGTAGCATGAAACCTGGCACAAAAATGCCCCTTGATAACCGTTAGCCCCTCCGCCTCACTCCCTCTTCATGCCTCAGGCACCCACCGCTCACAGAACAAAGGGTCAGGAAAAAGCTAGTTTTGTCCCTCTGTGGAGTCTTCTGGTAAGAAAGAGAAGTCCGCACGTCTGTATAGTTATTGTGTGCTTTGGACAGCTGGGGAACTGACCATGGTCAATATTTAGTTTGGCCGCCTTCCTTCCACACCTCAGCACAGGCCTGGGCTGTCAGTGTAAACTCAGGAAAAGGCACATTCATTTGAGCCAAACTGAATTAGCAGACCAGTCAGTGGCCGGGAAGTCACGTGCTGCTTTCCCAAACCAAATAGAAATTATTTTTAGATTATTCACTGTTTGGTATTATCCATGCCACAGCTCCCTCCTATTAAGGCACATCAGAGAAAATTGGCTTTGGCCAATTAATGGATACTTTGCAAGCCATTTGTCAGTACTGGGCCTCTGTTCTCATTTGTGAAGAGTGGTTGAAATTGACCAGTGGTTCTCAATCCTGGCAGCACACGGAAACCACCTGGGGATCTTAAAAATCTTGAATCCCAGGCTGCACTGTAACCCAATTACATCAGAATCTCTAGGGGCACAGGCATCAGTATTTTTAAAGCTCCCCAGGTGATTCCGGTGTGCAGCCCAGTTTGAGAACTAGTGAAAGAGGGTTTCAAAGCTTCCTTCCATCTCTAATTCCAGGGACATGACCTTGAAGAGGTAAAGTCTATTTCTAATTTCATTCATAAAATAGGAATTCTGAGTGAATATTCCAGCAATTTTGTAATTTTATACCCTTCTTAAGTTCTCTGCTCACAATCATGTTCCTCCTTAAATTCATAATTTGTACTTTTTCTCCTACATAAATATTTGTTTCCTTCATGTGTCTGTCGTAATCTCTTATTTTCACTTATATAGTATGTTTGTGGCAGGTATATAGTTCACAAAATTGGTTGACTTTTCTTTATTCCTCTGTAATAGAAATCAGCTCCTGAGCTCCATTTCTACTTATCTTACGCATACGGCTTGATGAATTCTTAAGTAGGTATGCCTCCGGGTAACCATTCCCAGATCGAGACACATAGCATGTCCAGCAATGCAGAGGGCTCCCTCATGCTCTTTCCAGTCAAACCTCCATCCCCCAGGGGTAGCCGCTTTCTGACTTCTATCACCAGAGGGTAACACTCAGTCTCTTCTAAGTGCTTCATCTACTTTCGATTCACTCCTCTCCCCTGTTTCCTTCTTACCTGAGGATGATCTCATTTTGGGGGATCTTCCCTGCCATCAGGGGAATGGTTTGCTTCAAGCCTGGCTGATTCCATAATCTATGGGTAACAAACCGTTCCCAAACTTAGCAGCTAAATGCAAGACATTATTCTCTCTCCCAGCTTTGCAGGTTGGTGGGACTCAGCTGATTCTCCTAACCTCGCTTGGGGCCTCTGTCACAGCGGCCATCAGATGGCAGCTGGAACTGGGCCCGCTGGAGGCTCCATTGGCCTGGAAGTCCTGAGTTGCCTTCTTTACTCTGAGAAAGTAAAAATCAGCTCAGACCATGAATGTAAACATCTGCCTAGCCATTCATCAGGCTGGAATCAGAGACATGGATAATGTCAGATGCACAGTTAACAGAAGGAGATATTTTAGCCAAGGACACACTGCAGCTGGAAGTGCCCTAACATCCATCTTTCTTGTTCATGAGAAACTTTGCTTTCTAAAATCATAGATTATCAGGAATTTTTATCAGTAAGCGTGCCATGCCCAAACAGCCTTGATTTGCGATGCACATGCAGAGTTTCTGGACACAGATTTCTCCATCTGTTATAACTTCATAGCATTCCGGGAAACAGGACCTCGGGGTCCGCTTCACAGTCCAGATCTGACATGGAATCCTTTACACGGAGCCTGCTTTGCTTTGAGCCAATTGAACCTTTGATTCAATACTGAAATCATTTATTTGTGTATTCTTAAATGGTGAATTTCATGGTATGTGAATTTTTGATCTATGAAAGACGGCATCCCGATTTTTTTAAATGATAGCCATCGAAAGAATTAGAATGTTATGTGTGGCTTTGAATCCATTGGCACTTCCTAGGCCAGCCGGGATTATTGTCATAATCCCATTGCCCGGCTCCTAGCAGACCTCCATTGTTCCAATTTGTAACTGGGTGGGAATACTGAAACTCTCTCATGCACCCCCATCTTTTGTCCTCCGTCTGCACCCCACTCATCCTCCTTGAGCCCTCTCATCCCTCCTCATATAATGCATACGTATTCTGCAAATGCTTTGCATGAAAATTGTTGGCTTTTAATGTCACCTTACACTGAGTTTCCTCAATGACCTCAATTTATTTTTATTTTATTTTATTTTTTTTTAATGTTTATTTATTTTTGAGACAGAGAGAGAGCATGAACAGGGGAGGGGCAGAGAGAGAGGGAGACACAGAACCTGAAACGGGCTCCAGGCTCTGAGCTGTCAGCACAGAGCCCGACGCGGGGCTCGAACTCATGGACCGTGAGATTATGACCTGAGCCGAAGTCGGCCGCTTAACCGACTGAGCCACCCAGGTGCCCCAATGACCTCAATTTAATAAAATGATTTCTTCAATTCAGAAACAAAGCACTCAGCTTCATTTATATTCCACCTAAACTCAATCCCTCCCTCCAATCCTATGCTAACTCTACCTTTGGTGAGTCGTCCCATGGTTCCTCTGGATGTGGTCTGTTTCATTGCAGTGGGCTAATAAACCTGACTTTGTGAGACTACAGGTTTGTTCCTGACAGCCATGAGCTGGTTGGTCTGGGACAGGCCTAGGCCCTTGGCACTCCTTCGCGTGGTCTGTCTGCACAAGCAGAAAGACCTGGGCTTTTCACAAAGCAGCTGACTTCCACCAGGGCACAAGCAAAAGCTACAAGGCTTTCTTAAGACTTTGGCCTGGAACTGTGTTACTTGTGCCATTATTCTCTTGGTTAAAGTGAGTGCCAGGGCCAACCCAAATTCAGTGTGAGAGAGGACTGTGCAGGTCCATGACCGTCAGGAGGCGTGGTATCATTGAGGGCCGTCTTTGGAGGTCAGCTTCCACAGCTGTCCTTTTTCCTCATGGCAGTTCCCATCTCGAAGCTTCATCTGCCTCAGACCCTGCTATTCTGCTGATCGCATCCATTTTTTGCAAACTGTCAGGGCCCTTTTGCCATCTTCTCAGTCCTTTCCACATCCCTCTATGGCCCTCAGAAGTTTCTGGCTGCATTCTCCACACTGTCCTGGCATGTCCAGGGCTTCACAGGCCCCTCTGCCTGGACTTCTCCCTCAGACATTGTAGTGCTACCACCAGATGCCGTGTTGGATATGGCTTCTCCTCTAGGTCTATGCTATGGGGAGCCAGCCCCCCCCCTTCTGCCACGGGATTCCCAAAACCAGGCTGACCTACCCACCTACCTCCTGAGGAAGTGAATGCCACTGATTCAAGGAATGAAGGGCTGTGGGAAAACAAGAAAAAAATATGGAAGAGAAAATGGCTAAACTCTAAATAGAGTAGTATAACCTTTTAAAGAAAGCTCCATCAGTGAGGCTGTTCTGTTTTAGGTAGCTATTAATGTTGAATATCAGTATTGCTGTGATCTGAGTTTAAGGTAATGATAATGATAAGGTTTGGCTAGCCCTTAAGAGCTTTCACACACATAATTTTATTTCATCTTTACAGCAACCTTTGAAAGGAGTGATTATTGTTATTCCTATGATAAGGAAACAGGCTTAGGGAAATCAAGTGACTTCCAAAATCACATATTGTGTGGTTTTATCTTGAAGGGACAATTTTATTTTATTTTTTAATTTAATCTTTTACTTTACTTTTTTATGTTTATTTTTGAGAGAGAGAGTACCGAAGCAGGCTCTGAGGTGTCAGCAGAGAGCCCGATGTGGGGCTCGAACTCACAAACCGTGAGACCATGACCTGAACCAAACTCGGATGCTTCACCAACTGAGCCACTGAGGCGCCCCATTGAAGGGACAATTTTCAAAGAGAAAAGATTTGAAAGAGAACAAATGGAACTGTGATTTTGACATGAGGATTTCTGGAATTTTCCATTTTGATGATCTTCACAAAATGCTTGGCTTAAGATTTAGAGAAAAAAATCAGTGTTACCTAAAGAACAGTGACAGAGTATGAGGAACAGCAGTGATGAAGTGATAAAGAAATAGATCGTAAAGCTTCTATTTAATTCGACATCCATTGAATCCCTACCATGTGCCATTCATTTTGCCCACCCTGTATGTGGCAAGATAGGAGCTTCTAGGTTGCTTATCTGAGAAGTCATGAGATGAAACTTCTACCCTGGAACACCTACTGGGGTCTCCACACCAACTTTGGGCTGAGATTTGACTCAATGAGATTGATAATAAAGAGGATGCAGGTGAGATGGTGTTTTTCAAGTTGCAAGAGAGTATGAGGGGAGGCTGTTTTAGGCACAGAGGAAGAATCCGGGCTCTGAGGGACAGCCACGGAAGGGGTAAATCTAGCTCCTCAGCAATGATAACACGTGGCAGCATGCTTGGCCATGTGCAATTGAGGCTGCTCCTCAAATTTCTGACAATATGGAACTAAACGGAACAGGAGATTGCTCTCATAAGAGCCAGCAGACATGGGAGAAAAAGGGCTCACCAGAGACTTTGTCTTTGGGGTCTTTGAAAATTGCTTCCCACTGGCTCTTTTAATACATCTTGATCCTTCCTGTAAACCAGGGCATAGTGAACACTTTATATTCATTATTTTTAAAAAGCCAATTATACTCATAAAACAATAAATAAAGACAGACTCCATTTTATTTTTATTTTTTAAATGTTTATGTACTTTTGAAGGAGAGAGAGGGCATGAGTGGGTGAGGGGCAGGGAGAGAGGGGGGACACAGAGTCCAAAGCAGGCTCCAGGCTCTGAGCTGTCAGACCAAGGTGGGGCTCAAACTCACAAGCCTTGAGGTCATGATCTGAGCTGAAGTCAGACACTTAACTGACTGAGTCACCCAGGTGCCCCAAGCCATACTCCATTTTAAATACAAATAGACCACTATGGCTGGAGAGAGGTCACCAACAAAAACAATGGTGGTATATATGGCCGATGTCAGATGTCAGAGAAATGACTGCCTGTGTTCTCTTCTGGAATTTTTATGGTTTCAGGTCTCATGTTTAGGTCTTTAATCCATTTGAGTTCATTTTTGTGTATGGTGTTAGAAGGCAGTTCAGCTTCATTCTTTTGCATGTAACTGTCCAGTTTTCCCAGAACCGTTTGTTGACGAGACTGTTTTTCCCCCAATGTGTATTCTTGTCTCCTTTGTCATGGACTTATTGACCATATAATTGTGGATTATATGTTCCTGTTCCATTGATCTGTGTGTCTGTTTTTGTGCCAGTACCATACAGTTTTGATTACTACAGCTTTGTAGTACATCTTGAAATCTGGAATTGTGATACCTCCAGTTTTGTTCTTTCTCAAGATTGCTTTGGTTATTCAGGGTCTTTGGTGGTACCATACAAATTTTAGTATTGTTTGTTATAGTTTTGTGAAAAAATGCTGTTGGTATTTTGAGAGGGATTGCATTGAATCTGTAGATTGCCCTGGGGATAGTGTGGCCATTTAAAAAATATTAATTCTTCCAGTCTATAAGCATGGAGTATCTTTCCATTTGTGTCATCTCCAATTTCTTTCATCAGTGTTGTATAGTCTTCAGAGTACACGTTTTTCACCTTTTTGGTTAAGTTTATTCCCAGGTATTTTATTCTTTTTGGTGCAATTGGAAATGGAATGGTGGGGAGCCTGGGTGTCTCAGTCGGTTAAGCATCGACTCTTGATTTAGGCTCAAGTCATGATCTCCTAGTTCATGAGATTGAGCCCCATGTTGGGCTATGTGCTGACAGTGCAAAGCCTACTTGGGATTCTCTCTCTCTCTCTCTCTCTCTCTCTCTCTCTGTCTCTCAAAAAAAAAAAATTAAAAAATAAAATGATTAAAAAAAGTAAATGGAGGATTCTTAACTTCTCTTTCTGCTATTTCATTATTACTGTATAGAAACGCTACTGATTTCTGGGAATATATTGTAGTTTTCTTTTTCTTTTCTCTCTAAATGTGTTTATGGTTGTATACCGGGACTAACAAGTTTGATCTATTTGAATATAAACCATGTCAGCTTTCTTTGACAGTGTGACTCAGCTTGGGCTAATAGGTTTGAGGATGATCCAGAGAAAAGTAGAACAAATTGGCTATTTATGGAGCCAACTACTAATATAAATGGAAATGCGTTTAGCACATGTTCTTTCCAAGAATCTCCCAGACTGACTGAAATAGGGCAGGAATAAAAATGGAAAATTACTTTAGAAGGTCATTTGCATATTGGATGCTACCGCTTACAAGTTGCCTTGGGTTTGTGGAGTTCCTAATTCAAGAACCATTCAGTTTTAAAAATGCAATTCAAACTGATACATAAAGGGGGAATTGTAGAAGAAATTTGGAGTCTATATGAAAGACAAAAAAAAGTAATGAGCTATATATTTAAATTGGCTTCAATTCAAAGTATGTCTTTGAATTTGCAAACCACAGGCCTCTTCCAGAGAATTCCTTCACCAATAAAGTGAAATATAGTTACAACTGTAATCTGGAAATAAGGTTATACACGCTTTTAGGGTGAATACAATGGTAAAGGGAGGGGAGGAACATAGAAGATGAGACCAGAAGAACACTGCTACAAAGTAGAATTCTCTAGGGCAGTTATAAATTTGTCCAGAATTCCCCATGGAAACAAATGGTCATCTGGATAATTATGCCCCAATAATTCAATCACTGTGGATACACTCCTTTTGCTAACTGAACCCTTGGACTAGTGGTTCTTAAAGTAGACCAGCAGCAACAGCACCTTGAAATCTAAGAAATGTAAACCCCCACCCAGCTTCGAAGACATTCTGAGTCAGAAACAGAAATCTGTGTTTTGACGAACCCTCTGGGTGATCTGGAGCATGCTAAGTCTGGTGCATGCCAAATCTACTTACTCCACATTCATAGGTTTTTAGTTTTAGGCATCTAAGAGAGAAAACTTGGCCCATTTTTTTTTTTTTTTCCTGTCCAGATCTGTGAGATTTTCTAGCCTCCAGATCTGTGAGAAAACACATTTGTTTGCTGAAGCTACCCAATCTGTGGTGTTATGTTAGGGCAGCCCTAGCGAACAAATACACTGGGTTCATGCATTTTTCAGGCAGTGTGTGGAGAATCCCAGACTGTAGTTGATGGTATGTCAGCATCTTCCTCTCTGAAGTCTATTTTTTAGGGGTTGATGACATTTATTTCCTGAAGCTAGAGCTGGGCTGAGCTGGTTCTTTTGTCGCGGGCCAGGTGGTATCACTGACATGGGAAGAGTCTGGCACATCATAGAGAGAGCCTGGGGGAGGCAGGTGGGAGCCAAGGCCCTCACAAAGGCACCAATTCAGAGAGGGACCTCTGGAACCTCACATTTAAAGACCAGCCTAGGGGCACCTGGGTGGCTCAGTCGGTTAAGTGTCCGACTTCAGCTCAGGTCACGATCTCACGGTCCATGAGTTCGAGCCCCGCGTCGGGCTCTGTGCTAACAGCTCAGAGCCTGGAGCCTGCTTCCGATTCTATGTCTCCCTCTCTCTCTGACCCACCCCCGTTCATGCTCTGTCTCTCTCTGTTTCAAAAATAAATAAACTTAAAAAAAAAAAAATTAAAGACCAGCCTATGCGCAAGTTGCCTTACATGTGTCATTTCACTTAAAGCTGACTCCTCTGCAGCTGCAAACTCATGATTCCCTTGGCAATAGAAAAGTCTGTTCTGAAACATCACAACGGAATTCTTGATCCAGTATGAATCACTCTTTTTTTTTTTAAATGTTTTTTAATTTATGTTTTTTGAGAGAGAGAGAAAGAGAGCACAAGCAGGGAGAGGCAAAAGGAGGGGGACAGAGGATCCAACGTGGGCTCTGTGCTAACAGCAGCTGGATGTGGGGCTCGAACTCATGAACCATGAGATCATGACCTGAGCCAAAGTAGGATGCTCAACATAGGTGCCCCGGTGTGAATTACTCTTAAGGTTTTGGATATACTGCAGTGTAGTTTATCTGTCTTGTGTATACCATCCAAACCATTTCATTAACCGATTTGACACTTGGAAGGCCTGCTGTGTATCTCAGTTGACACTTAGGGGAATAAAGGGATCAAGCAGTCATGAGCCTTGTGCTCAAGTGATTAACAACTTACTCAGAAATAAAATACAGCTAAGTCGCATATTATAAGGTTGAACACACAGACTAGATCTATACTCGTATTTGCATATATACATACCCACATAAGTATTCTTATTTCTGAGTAGTTTAGACTGCTCCTATTATGTGGCAGCATTGTGTAAGGCAGTTTAGAAGGCTATATCAAATCCATACTGTTAAAGAGGAGACCTCTCTCCCCATACTTCCACTCTGGGCCATCCCCTTCTAAATTTATGTCTCCATGTTTTTTAGAAGGAAAGGAGTTATCGGTCTGGTTGGTCAGAACCCAGGACATGGATTGGGCCATTTTGCCCATGGGCAGCGTCACTCCACCTTAAAGATCAGCTTTGTGGGAGAGCCACCTGTCCTTCTGTACATGGGGTCAGGAGGCTTCCTAGGGGCTGCTCACCCAGGTGTGGCCTCTGTTGCATCTTCTTCATTCTTGTTCCTGTGGCGGCGGCAGGGCGGGGGCGGGGGGGGGGGGGTGGAGGAGGGAAAGCAGAAGCTCAAAGAAGGGCTGGCCATCACAATTCTTTGGGGGAGGAAGCAGGCCATCCTCTGTGGCTTGCAGGCCTAGCCAACACCTTCCAACTCAGCCTTTGCCAGACTCTGTCTGGGTTGTTATGACAAGTGATAAAGTGTTCCCATTTGGCTGCTGTAAGGCTTGCGTGGAGGCCCCTCCTCAGGAGTCCTGAAGGGAAAAAGCGGAATCCTGAGACGTGGGTATTTCTAGCCAAGGAAACTCTCGGTTAATCACTTCTACTTCATAGAGATAACATCAAGGAATATTATCTTTATTGAACTCCTGAAGAGTTTCCCCACAGTGAGTGGCAGAGTCAGGATTTGAACTGGCTAATGGCTTCAAAGCCATGCTTAAACTGTGGCTGTTGACCCCACGCACACTGCCTTCAAGTGCCAAGAATGAAGATCCAAGATTGTGCTAGGGAAGTTCCTGGGGGCTGGGGGGTAGAACACATTCCTCCTGGCAAACTCTTCGTGGAGAGGAAACATTTGAACTTGAGAAAACTGGGAGCATTTGGACATGAAGGGGTGGGAGTATAGAAGAACAGGTATTCTGGAATTGACTGTCAGGCCAGGGAGAACACAAGGCAAACTGTCCCTGCTAGCAATTCCCAGCCTGAGTGGGAGCTGGAATGCACTGAGCACATATAAAATATCCCCCATCCAGTCATTGTAGAGTCATTCCCATTTGGAAGTGACCTTCTGCTATTCCAGGCTGTCAGAATCTGCCAGCATCTGTCACCTAGGCTCAGCCCATTCTGTTTCCCTCTGAGGACTCTGGACAAGAGGCCCTGTTGGTGGCCCCTGGAAAGGCCATGTTCATGCCCACTCTAAGCCCTGGGCCAGAGTAGTTTCCCTCACCCACCTGCCCTCTCCCTGTGGTGTCTGGGCCCGGGGCTGAATAGTACAGTGTAAAGAATCCACGCTTTGGGGCATGCAGCCAGCTTTGTGTTCTAGCTCTGCGGCCTTGGGCAGATTACCTCAATTGCCTTTATCAGCCCTGGTTTCTTCATGTGTCACATGGAGATAGTAACACCTACCTCATGGAGTTGCTGTGAGGCTTTCAAAAAATGTACAAGTACATATGTACAAGTGCAATAGATGTTTAGTGAACAGTGGCTGATGTTGGTATTTCCATCCCGTAAGGTCAGAATTGCCTCAGACTCTTTCATGAACCCCCCCTTGAGGACTAAAGGCAAACTTTTCTCTTACCTTCCTAATTTCTTACCTTTTACTTCCCTTCATGAGGCTCTCTTGATTAATTATATCTCTCCGTTATTCTTGATTACGATGAATAATATAATAACATGGACCTTTTATTATACATGCTTCTTGTCTGTCTTGAGACTCCCACTAGAAGTTAAGTCCCTGGGGGCTAGAAATTTCTTACATTTGATTCACACTGAATCCCCAACTCCTAGATCTTTGCCTGGAGCACAGTAGGAACTGGGTAAATATTTGTTGAATGAATGAATGAGTCCTCTGACCTCTCTCTTACCTTCCCGAATCATTCTTTCTCTGTTTCCATCTTCTCCAGTTTAGCCTTTTGCCTCCACTTCCTGGGGACATGCATGTGTTTGTGAAACATCACAGTTATATTGGGTAACTCTGTATATAAGGAAACAGGTAATCACATAATCCATGATAACTCGATGGAAAATTTTTTCTCTCTAGTGCTTAAAAAAAAAAGTCACCTGTTCTTATCCAAGATTGTATAGCTATATATTTGGCCTTGCAGGCCACCCTTTCTCTGTGGGCTGAGTATTTTTAAAGCACTTTAAGACTAAGGAGTGGAGTAATATGGAACGCTGTGGCTCCCAGTTTATGCAGTTTGTTCCATGATAGCCTACAGGACGGAGAACCTCCTGGTTACAGGAATTACACGGACCCCAAAGCAGCATGGACTGCAGTCCCCGTGTATGTCCTTTGTGTCATAGCGTATTGTTTCCTAGAAGTCTGTAATTCTAAAAGGCTCCTCAGCGGCTTCCGATTATTGTTTATCTTGGCCAATATCTCCCTTCCCACGATGCCATGGGAGGATGCATCATTATATGTGACACAGGCAGTGCCCTTTCCCACCCTTTACCTCAGAGCCTTGGTCAGCATCTGCCTATCGATGTGTTAGGAATGGTCCTGTTCTAGGGCCTTGCCAAACAACACAGCCACATGCCATAGAAAGGTATGATTGCTACCTCCAGCTGGACAGAGACTAGATCATTTGAAAATGATGCTTTGTCTTTACCTTTAACCAAATCAAATTGTGAGGGCAGCCCTTCCTCTGTACTCCATCTAATCTCCTAGAAGATAAGAAGAACCACTGTCTCTAAGTGGGGCTGTGCTGGATGTGATGTGATGAGGCAGTGGGGTTTAGGTAAGGGGGAGGCAGGGGAACTGGGGTGGTAATGTTCTTCCAATAAATATGTAAAAATAAAATTTTGCAATGAACACATGGTAAGTTCAAACAGTGGTTAACTAGAAACATGCATTTGGACTGGCTAGAAGAGAATGAAGTGAATTCAACTAAGTTTTCTGGGGTTCACCCTAGGGGAAATCTGGGGTAAACTCACCGCCTGACCTTCAAAAGTGGGGCTAAGATCTGTTATGTTCTTTGGTGGCTTTATTCTTTTGAGTTCATACCTTTCTGTCGTCCTTGAAATAAGTAACACCAGGAAACTGGCTTTGCTTGGGAATCAGGATGTTTTCCCTCCTTACAGGTTTCAGTTCAAGAACCATCACTCCTCGGTTGTCATAAACCATTGGGAGATCTCCTCTGAAGTCTCCAGCCCTCCCTAACTTCCTACCATAAAAGATTTCCTGTCCTCCCTACCAAGAGTGTGCTTTCGCATCTTCAGAGCTGAACGATTCTTGGACTCACAGCATTTCTAGGTCCAGTTCCAGGTAAAGATGAAGTTGATTGATGTTCCCTTGGAGAACAAGTCCAGGCCTGGGAGCGCTGATGACCTCTGGCTCAGTGTACCAGCACGAGGGTTCAGGTCCAGTCTTGCTGGTAATCACTCCACCTGCCAGTGACCCGATGTCTGCTGCTGTCACCAGAGTCTCCCATAAGCCTTAGTTTTCTTCTCTGTAAAATAGGAATTACAAGTCTTATCTCATTGTTGTTCACTGCATGAACAACAAATGGGGGAAAATGATAAAAAAAAGATTTTATAAAAAAATAAAGCCCTACATTGTAATTATTTATCTAGCACATCAGTAATGTATTTATTGTATAGAACCTAGATAAGAAGAAAAGGGGGAATCAAATAAGAATTAAATAAAAATGGGTTTGAGAGTCAAATACTTTGAGAGGTAAGAGCAAGTAAAATGGTTTCTTTACTACAGGACACACCAGTGGCTTTAGTATACTTATATATATTGTAAATTTCCAAGAGGAGCATAAAGTAGACAGTGTTTCTCAATTTATGGGAACTCCTCTACCTTGTAAAAATGGAATATCTCTTACAGTGGGAGCACCTCTAGCACAGTTTGAGAAACACTGAATTGGGTAAGATTATTGTTGTTATTGTGATTGCATCCAGGTAGTTCGAGGCCAACTCAGTGCAAATCTCTTCCCTGAAAGTGAGGACAGCAAGCTCCCTGCCCTGGGATTAGAACTGCAGATTCAAGGCCTTGGTGAGTCTAATTCGTCTAATTAGACTTACTCGTTCTTCTGGTTCTCTGCTGGGTCTTTCTGTTGCATCTCGAGGCTCCATGGGTTCTGGCTCTGATTTCAGCTTGAGTTGTCAGAGGACAGGGAGCTGTGAGGAGGGACTTTCCCTGGGCCTCTCAGTTGCCCTGTCTTATCTCTCTCCTGCTGGTGCAGCTGCCAGCAGGAGGTGGCCAGGGCCTTAGCATAACTGAATCATCGTTAATTCCAGGCCAGAACATGCTCAGAGATCTGTTCTCTGGCAGGACCAATCAAAATGTTCTATCTGTTCCTCTCAGCACGTCGGCAGGGACTTGTTGGATCTCATACATGGAGAAAAGACACCTTTTATTCCCCCCCTTCCTTCCTTCCTTACTCCTAAGATTGCCAAGACTCTGATTCTGCTAAAAAATATATCTTTTAAGTTACAAATTAAGTTACACTCATTGCAAAAATTTCCAATACAAATATGTATAAGAGTAAAGAGGGAATTTCCCTCCATCTCTTATCCTACATACTGCCATCCCCAAGTGTGAAATGTGTATTATTTTAGATCTTTCTCTCTGCACATATACATAATTGATAAATAGATTTGCTTGTTTGTTCAGATGTTTGGTCAGATGCACTGTACCTTTGCAGTTTTAGTCAGCAATATTCTCTGGACAGCCTTCCACGTCCATGCATAAATGTAAACTATCTTTGCCTCATTTTTTTAAAGTCAAGCTTATTGCAGGAAAATTCACATAAAACTCACCCTTTTTAAGAGTACGGTTTGACGTGTTTTGACAAAGGAGGCAAACAACCACTCCAGTCAAGATAAAGAACATCCCCCATCACCACCAAAAGTTCCCTTTGTAGCTGATTCTCACGACCGTTAACTCTTGGTCACCACTGATCTGTTCTCCATCCGGTAGTGTTGCCTTTTCCAGAATGCCTTATAGATGGAGTTATGCAGTATGTAGCCTTTTGTGGTGTTGGCTTTAGCATAATGCATTTGAGATTCATCCCGATGACTTGTTTCTGCCGTGTAGTATTGTATTACACACAACTGGTTACACCAGTAGATGGCCATTTGTGTTGTTTCTAGTTTTTCATTATTACAAAGAAAGTAGTTATGAACATTCACGTACAAGTCTTTGGGTGGATATACGGTTTCATTTCTATGAGTAGAATTGTTGTGTGGTAGAGTAAGTGCATATTTAACTTTAAAGGAAACTGCCAAACTGTTTTCCCAAGCGGTTGCACCATTCTGCATTCCCAGTAGCAATGTGTGAGAGTTCCAGCAGCTCCACATCCTTACTAACACTTGGAAATGTCTGTCTTTTTAAACTTAGCCATTCTAGTAGTATGTAGTGGCGTTTCATTAAGGTTTTAGTTTACATTTCTCTAATGACTAATGATGTTGAATATCTTTTCATGTGCTCATTTGCCATTCACGTATCTCCTTTGGTGAAGTATCTATTTACACCTTTTGCCCTTTTCTTTTAATTGGCTTGCTTTATTATTTTTGACTTGTAAAGTTCTGTAGATATTCTGAATATGCATCCTTTATCATATATGTGTTTTGCAAATATTTACTTATCGTCTTTGGCTTGTCTTTTCTTTTTTAGAGAGGTTTTTTTTTTTAATGTTTATTTATTTTTGAGAGAGAGAGAGAGAGAGAAACAGAGTGCAAGCAGGGGAGGGGCAGAGAGAGAGGGAGACAAAGAATCTGAAGCAGGCTCTAGGCTCTGAGCTGTCAGCACAGAACCCAGCGTGGGGCTCAAACCCACAAACTGCAAGATCATGACCTGAGCAGAAATCAGACATTCAGTCAACTGAGCCACCCAGGCGCCCTGCCCTGCCTTTTCTTTTCTTCTTTATTGTTTGTTTATTTTTGAGAGAGGGAGAGAGAGCACGTTTATGAGTGGGGCATGGGAAGAGAGGATCTGAAGCAGGCTCTGTGCTGACAGCAGAGAGCCCGATGCAGGGCTCAAACTCATGGACCACGAGATTATGGCCTGAGCCAAAGTCAGACGCTTAACTGACTGAGCCACCCAGGTACCCAGGTGCTCATTTTGGCTCGTCATTTCAATTTAACATTGGTTTTCATAGAGCAGAAGTTTAAAATTTTTGATCAAGTCCAGTTTAACATTTTTCTTAAATGCTTCATGCATTTTATGTCCTAATATTTAAAACACTTTTTTTCATAGAACCCAAGGGTCAAATGGTGATTACCAGGGGCTGGAGAAGATGGGGGAAATGGAGAGACATTGGTCAGAGGGTACAAAGTTTCAGTTATATAGGATGAATAATAACATATAGCATGGGGGTTACGGTTACCAATACTGTTTTGGTGCAGTGGAAATTTCTAAGAGAGTAGTTTTTAAGTGTTTTCACTAGAAAAAAGGTAACTATATGAGTTGACAGATATGTTCATTGTCTTGACTGCAGTAATCATTTCACAAAATATATGTGTACCAAAACATGCTGTATATCTTAAATATATGCCATTTTTATTTAAGAAAAAAATTTTAATTTGAAGAGAAGTCTTTGCCTAGCCCAAGGTCACTAAGATTTTCTTGTGTTTTCTTCTAGAAGTTTAATGATTTTCTCTCTTAAGTCTATGATCCATTTTGAGATAATTTTTATGTATGGGGTAAAGTAAGAGTTAAGAATAATTTTTGTTTGTTCTGCATACGGAAGACTGATTTTTCTTACCATTTCTTCCCAAATATTGCTGATTTTTCCAGCAATATTTGTTGCAAAGACTACTTTCTTCTTTGTAATGACTGTATAATGTTTCACTGAAGAGAAGTCCTATGATTTATTCAACCAATCTCATATTCATTGAAAGTTAGGCTGTTTCAGACCTGAGGCTGTAACGAACATCCTTGCACCTCAACCCCTGGGCAGTTGAATGAGTATTTCTGTGGAATACTGAATCAAACGACACATGTGTATGTCATGTGTTGATGAGTACCATCAGATTGCCTATCTGTATACCATACATTCCTACCTACGAGGCCTGTGAGAGAAAGCTCTAGCTTTGACTGGCTTTGTTGGTATAAGCCTTTCACAAATCTCAAATAATTTCCTTCTAGGTAATCTAATAGCCTGTGTTATTAGATTCTGAAAGATTGAGAGCCCTTCCAGGAGAGTTTGAAGAAAGATAACTTCTCAGTCAGTTAGGGTAACCCTATAAGAAATAGACTCATAAAATACACAGTACATGGGAAATGGAAATTTACAAAGAGCTGTTTCATAACTATTGGGGCTTATAAATACCTCTGTGCTGGGGCCTCCCCAGAGGGTAGAGGTGACTCGCCCCCCAGTGGCCTGAATGTGTATATGCAGCCTCTCCTATGCAGGCTCTAATTCTGCGTGCCTGGCTGTCCACATTCCCTCTCACTTTCTCCCCATACTTACCAAAGTCCTTTCTTGTACCAGGCCTGGGCCAGCCAGCTACTGTCTGTGCAAAGGCACAAAGGGGTGCTGGGTAATGCAGTTTGTTTAGTGTGGCTGGAGCATAAAACTATGCCATTTTCTTTCTTTTCTTTTCTTTTCTTTTCTTTTCTTTTCTTTTCATCCTGTGGTGGTGTGATTTGATCAAATTAACTGACATTGTTGAGGATTAGGTGGCAAGGACTGTCCTGGGGTACACAGAGCTATGGGACCGTCCTCTATCTCTGGAGACATTAACACAAGTTAAATAGCAATGCAAGGTGGTTTAGAAGCAGCTCAAAAACAATAGCAGGCGTTGCAGGCATGACATATTGACCCACTTTATGCCAACAGCAGTGGTGAGAACTGTGTGCTGAGAGAAGGAAGAAATCACTCTTGCTTCACAGGAGGGATCTGAGCTAGATGGTGAAAGTTCAGATTCTGGCAGCAGGTTACTCAAGAGTTACCTTCTTCCCAGGTAGCACGTTCTCCAAAGACCGCTGCTGGCACTATAGGTTTCAAAAGTTAACAAGAACAAGTCTGAGAATTTCCTAGTGGGGTTTAGCCAACAATCACAGATCCTTCTGTTAAATAGTTTGGGAATAGCTAAATGGGGGTACCATGAAGCTGTCCTGTTAAAAATTTTTAAGTTTGGGTCACCTGGGTGGCTCAGTCAGTTAAGCGTCCGACTTCGGCTGAGGTCATGATCTCAGGGTTCATAAGTTTGAGCCCCATTTTGGGCTCTGTGCTGACAGCTCAGAGCCTGGAGCCTGCTTCAGATTCTGTGTCTCCCTCTCTCTGCCCCATCCCTGCTCGTACTCTGTCTCTCTCTGTCTCTCTCAAATATAAAATAAAACATAAAAAATAAAATAAAAAAATTTTAAGTTTATTTATTTATTTTGAGAGAGAGAGAGAGCATGTGCACAAGTTGGGAAGGGGCAGAGAGAATCCCAAGCAGGCTCTGCATCACCAGCTCAGAGCCTGACGTGGGGCTTGAACCCACAAACTATGAGATCATGACGTGAGCTGAAATTACCTGACTTAACTGACTGAGCCACCCAGGCACCCCGTCCTGTTAATTTTGAATATAACCTAAGTATATTCTTCAAGCTTTCAAAAGATTTCCTTATAAGCCCCTTATCAGTTACCTATGACCGTACAATAAATCATTCTAAAACAACAGCCATTTTATATGCTCATGAATCCATATTCTGGGCTGGGTTCATTTGGGCTGTTCTTCAGCTGTGACTGCCATCGTCATCTGGTGACCCACATGGTCTGGCTTCCCTCACGTGGCTGTTGCCTCATCTGAGATGGCCAGACAGGGGCTGGCTGCTTCCCCCTCCCTGCTGCTATCCGATGGTTCAGACTCTCCTATGTGGTAGCTTTACGGGGCAGCTTCTAGAAGGCAAAGGCAGAGCTGCCGGGCCCGTTAGGGCCTCAGCCTGGAAGTGGTACAGTGTCACTTCTGCCACACTGTACTAGTCAAAGCCAATGACAAGCCCAGCCCAGTTGAATGGGGGTGGAAACAGACTCCAGCTCTTGCCGGGGAGAGTGGCTCACGTTCACAGGGACGGGACGGATTTTCAGTGGCCATCATCACCCCCAGTCCACCACAGCTCCCTGCATTTCATTTTTGCTGTCTGCATACACAGATTTTACCTCATCTGTGATCCATCCGTGTTACCTCATTTAACCTTTCCGGCATACCTTTAAAGGGAACACCGCCTCCATTTTATGATGAGAAAACTGAGGCTCAGAGATGGCAAACACTCGGCTGCTGTCACAGCAGAGCTGGGAGGCGGATGAGACTGGTGCGAAAGCCGGGGAGCCTTGCCTTACGCTCTGCCTCCCCCAGAGATGAGGAAAGGTGCTCTTCCCCAAGGACGCCCACCCCAGAGGCCAGGAACTCCCAAACCACTCCCAAACAAACTCCCACGGGGCCCCGGGAGTACGTTATGTGCATTAAAGCCAACTGGGCAACTCTGTAGATCATTATTTTAATAATCTAAGGATCTCTGTAACAGGCTTCATAAACTCATAAGGGGTATTCATTTAAGGACGCAGCACTTTTTACTTGGATTTTGCCAAAGATCAAGTCATTGATGCTCTTTCTCCAAGTGTAATTTGATAATCATTCACTTTCTGTCTTTTCACTTATTTTGCTGTGGATGAGATAGAAGGGTGCTGCTTCTGCAGGGAGAACAAACACTTTCTCCTGGAGAAAGCTGTTTGAGAAAATCCACCTCCCCCGTTTTATTGGACGATTAAAGAAAAATAATCCAAGGTCAACTTTGCATTTGTCACCGAGCGGGTAAAAGTGTCACAGGCTGACAGCAGAGGGATTTGTGTCTGTGGAAATTCAGTGATTCTGTGGTGCTGTTGGACACCTGCGTTCCGAGCAGGCAGCTGCTGGGGGGTAATTGGGGATCTGACTGCCTTTGAGGACTGCTTCTAGTGAACGTTTGAGACTCAACTGCCTTTTCACCGCCTCTTCAGTAGCCACTCACCTCAGTCTCCAAAACAGAAGTTCTGACATAGTATTTTAATGTGGGCATTTGATTCAGTGCGGGAGATAAATATAACCCTGTGTAGTACGGAGAAGGTTTAATGGGAAATGGTTGGCATTCTTTCTTGGTAAAGGCATGGGGAAAGGAGAGGGAGACAGGAGAGAGAGGGAGAGGGGGAGGGGGAGGGGGGAGAGAGAGGCGCAAACAGCAGTGAGGAAGACAAAGGCAGAGATAAGCAAGGCTTCCCGAGCAGCCTTGCCCAGAGAACTTGACACTTGCCAGACCCCAGCCAGCATGGTTGTCCTGAATCCAGTGACTTTGGGAATCTATCTGCAGCTTTTCTTCCGCTTTATCGTGTCTCAGCCTACTTTCATCAACAGCGTCCTCCCAATTTCAGCAGGTAAATGATGACCACACTTTCCTCTCTTCCATCCATTGGGGGCAGGGTGGGGGGGAGGGTGGAAGATTATTTTGCAGTGTGTCCTGATATTTTCCCCCTTCTGCTCTCGGTGGAAGGAGGCTGGAGGGAGACAGCCACCCCAGCAGCTTCCTGTCACCCGAGCTGTCTCAGAAGCTCGCTCCGTCCTTGTTCCAAGTGGCCCCCACCCAGCTGCTCAAAGCCAGAGACCCTTTTAAAAATGGTTTCTGCCTCTCCCACTTCTCCCCACTTGCTGCGTGGTTTCACTTTGGGAATCGTGGGGAGCTTAAAAGAGACACAGAGGAGAGCATGGAAGGGAGAAGTGAGCCCCAGACATTTCTGTGAACACATCCCCAACCCCTTCTGAAGGGGGCTTGACTCAAGGGGGATGTCGTGGAGCAAATACGCCTCCGCTGAGCTCTTCCCTTCCTGTCCCAGCAGGGAAAAGGGGAATCCAGTGATTCGCCCGTGGGCAGGGAGCCTTGCAGCCTCAGGACTAGGTCTCCCATTTTTCCAGCCCTGGCTGCTTTCCTGTTGTGCCTTCTTCCCGCGGTGAGACTTCTGCCCAAATAGGGCAGCTGGAGGTCGTGGGAGACGGGAGATTTCTGAGGGGATGTGGAGGGTTCCAGAGTGCCCCTGGACTGGCCTAGAGTGGACTGTGTCTGTCAGAGGTAGGGCTGGGTGATTTGGGGAAGAGGGCTTTTTAAGCTGACCTGCCAAACTTCTCTGAGGGCAGCAGGCACCAGATTGCCCTCGTCCTGTCTGACCCAGAGCAGGGGAAGTATTGTGTTACTGGCATGGCCTATTTAAACCTTTCTGAGGAAACTCAAATGTTTCCGGAGGGCTTGAGGGAGCCAGGCAGACCCCCCAGTTTTGCTGCCTGTCCCGTTATAGCCCCCCTCAATTCACCTCAGCCGCCCCTGGCTTCCCCCCTCTCCCCCAGCAGAGGCGGTTTCAGTCATGCCCTCCAACTTGAATCTCACAAATACTTTCACGCAGGCAGACATTTCATTCTCACTGCCTTTGCTGAAAACACAGGCTCTCAGAGAGGACATGTCTCAGAATCCAGACCCCAGCCCCTCTCTGTTCATAAAATCAGTTCAGCAACGTGTTGTGCGGCCAGGCCTGCCCGCATCTGTGGGCCCTGAGGGAAGGGCTCGGAGAAGGGCACAGGGTAATTATGAAAATGGGAGAAGCTGAAGGAGAGGACAGGAGAACTTGTTGGGAGGTGAAGAGTAGGGAGGGTAGGAAAGGTGGGTGGTTGTGTCACCACGCCTGTATGACAATATGCCCCCACAAATTCCAGCTGGGAGCGCCACACTTCTGGGAGCTGGTGGCTCATGATCCTTCTATTTAAGGGGGGGCAGCTGGATAGTTCATTCGGTCTGATCCAGTGGGTTCTTAACCTTATTTAGGTAATAGAGTCCTTTGAGAATCTGCTGAAGGCTCCAGACTTAAGGAAACTCTGGCTTCTGGTTCTAGCCCTGCCTCTGATGGGCTCTGACTTCTGGGAGACAGTCGGCATTCGACTGTAAGCATCATGTGGGCAGGGACTGTCTTGTATGTTATCATTGGTTCCCCAGGGTCAGAGCAGGCCTTGGCACATGGTAGGTGCACAATAAATATTTGATGAATGAGTGAGTGAATGGAGGAATAATAATTCTTCTCATCTGTAGATTGGGGCTTGCCTTCATTTTATATCATTTAATTTAGATAGACTCAGATGGCTACTAGGTTCTGAAAACTAGAGAGAAAAGAACCTCTGATTTTTTGTTTTTTAACTCCTTGCCCTAGAGACACTGCTGGTGCAGTGTAGATATCTTTTAGGTAGGACATTGTATAGATTGTAGCAGTCAAGGTAACAACAGGAAAAAGAAGCACTTCAGATGGTTCAGATGAAGATTTGAACGAAGGGACCACTTTCAGAGGTGTGAGTGGGGTTAAGGGAGCCAACAGGGAAAGTTGAGGAATTAGTAACTCGGGAAGTCTTTACCACGCTTTTGCTTAAAAAGGCAAGAGGAAGGGGCGCCTGGGTGGCTCAGTCGGTTGAGCGTCCGACTTCAGCTCAGGTCACAATCTCACGGTTCGTGAGTTTGAGCCCCGTGTCAGGCTCTGGGCTGATGGCTCGGAGCCTGGAGCCTGCTTCCGATTCTGTGTCTCCCTCTCTCTCTGCCCCTCCCCCATTCATGCTCTGTCTCTCTCTGTCTCAAAAATAAATAAACATTAAAAAAAATTTTTTTAAAAAAAGGCAAGAGGAAGAGGGGCACCTGGGTGGCTCAGTCAGTTGAGTGTCCACCGTCGGCTCAGGTCATGATCTCATGGTTTGTGAGTTCAAGCCCCACATAGGGCTGTCTGCTCTCAGCCTGTCAATGCAGAGCCCACTTCGGATCATCTGTCCCCTTCTCTCTGCCCCCTTCCCACCCCCCTGCTTGCGCTCTCCCCAAAATCAATAAATATTAAAAAGAAAAGAAAAGAAAAAGGAAAGGCAAGAGGAAGAAATAGGGAAATTGATCCTAAGAAGATTTGGAACCTTGGAGGAGGGGCCATTGAACAGGAGCTATGACCACAGAAGGACCCAAAGCAGGGAGAAAATAGACAAGAAGTACCCCAACTTCTCTCTACTCCAATCTAGCTACCTCTTTTTTTTTGTTATTTTATTTTATTTATTTTTGAAGGAGAGAGAGAGAGAGAGAGAGAGAGAGAGAGAGTGTGTGTGTGTGTGTGTGTGTGTGTGTGTGTGTGTGTGAGTGGGGGAGGGGCAGAGAGAGAGAAGGAGACACAGAATCTGAAGCAGGCTCCAGGCTCTGCGCTGTCAGCACAGAGCCTGACGCGGGGCTTGAACTATGAGCTGTGAAATCATGACCTGAACCGCAGTCAGATGCTTAACTGCCTGAGCCACCCAGGTGCCTCAGCTCCTCTTGCAGTGCCTGCCATTGGCCAAACCCAGCCTGAAGCTAGGGGGCAGGGGGAGCCTCTGGATACATTCTATGGCAATTAGCTTCTGGGGCACAGAGTGAGAGGGAGGGGTGGGAACGTGGAATAGCTAGCTCATACATCCACTGGCACTTCCTGATGAATTTCTAATTTTTTTTGATGCTTATTTTTGAGAGAGAGAATGAGTGGGGGAGGGGCAGAGAGAGGGGCACAGAATCTGAAGCAGGCTCCAGGCTCTGAGCTGTCAGCACAGAGCCCGACACGGTGCTCAAATCCGTGAGAGATTTGAATCATGACCTGAGCTGAAGTCAGACGCTCAACTGACTGAGCCACCCAGGCACCCCTGCCTGATGAATTTCTAAATCCAGATCTTCTGGTTGTGAATGTGGTCCTTAGACATTTGGTAAAACAATGGAAGGGGCCACCTGGTTGGCTCAGTGAGTTGAGCATCAGACTCTTGATCTCAGGGTTGCAAGTTCAAGCCCCAGGTTGTACTCCATGTTGGGCGTGAAGCCTACTTAAAAAACAAACAAACAAACAAACAATGGGAGTGCACCTAGGGAGAATCACTAAGGTAACAGTTCAATAGAGCAAAAAATATCTGCTTTCACCTGTAGAGTCTCTTGGCCTTGTTCCCACAATTAGTCACCATGGCTTCTTCATAACACAGTTCAGAAATAAACTTCTGCCCTGAAATGAGAACTGTTCTTTGACACAGGATCACTTTAATCCTTTGAAAATATTTTCCAATAATTTGGTGTAAAATATTCTATATTCAGAATCTTATAGATTCTTACTCTTCTGAGGAAGACAAGCCCTATGCTCGTAGACACAAGGGCCACCCACCATACCTTAGTGAGCACCTACTATGTGCCTAGCACTGGGCTAAGTGGTACAGAGGACACAGAGACAAGTCGGATGCTGCCTCTGCTCTGGGGGAATTTGTGAACATCCGCTGTTGAAACACAGGCAGCATGTGCTAAATGGCCCAGCAAGGGTGTGATGGAGAAAGAGCTCTTACAGGCCTGTTGGGCAGTACTTTCCTTCAAAGCTGAGCCAGCCCTTCACTGTCTCCAGGAAGGACTGTATTCCCACAACTCCAGACACAGCACCAACTATCTAGACCAGAGAGAGGCTTACTGCCTAGCAAACTCCACTGCCGGGTCCCAGAGGAGAACCACAGAAGGGCGCAAAAAGCCTCAAAGAGGCCAGAATTGATGACAACGCCCAGTGTTAAAGCACATGCATTTGATACACAGAAAACTAGTTCTGACTCTTCCTCCAAGTCTATTAATTGTTGCTTTGGATACCGTTCGAGCAGGCTTAGATAGCAGGCTTCTGGAAGGGTGGTGTGGCACATTAGGTTGGGGAGGGTGAGTTCATGCTTACGATGGACACCATGACAACAACAAAAAAAGCTGACCAAAGTGATTACAAGAAAAATGGCCAATCAGCAGGGAATAGTTCTGAGATCAAAAAGAATAGCAGACCGGAATTATTTCTAGAGCCCCTGTTCTGTAGGTAACCCCTGAGGGCACCATTGACTTATGACACATTAACTGTTTCTCACTATTATGAGCATGAATGGCCCAGTGAAGACTGAATTGTGTACACTTAATTTTGTTTAAAAAGGCAGATAAGTGTCAGGTATGTTTTAGAATGATTTCTCTTGAACATGGCCTTAAAATTTTAAGTGTCAGGAGCCGTAATTTTGGGATATTGTGTTAACTATCGCTGAGTAATAAAGCATCCTAACACTCAGTGGCTTACATAACAATCATTTATCACTGAAGTTCACGTGTTTGTGGGCCAACCAAGGTCAGCTGATCTAGCCTGGGTTTGGCAGGCCCTGGCTGGGCTCGCTATGGGTCTGTAGATTGACTCAGCTCCAATATCCATTCACAGATATAGCTCAGTGGTTGTACAATTTCTAGAATGTGGTGGCACAGACCCAAGGACAATATTTATAGAAGGGCAGACCTTGCACACACTTCGATTTATGTAATTCTCATAGCACCTCTGGGATGGGTGTGGCGAGACTCCCAGTTTTCAGCCGAGGAGGTGAAAGTTCAGAGAGGTTAAGTGACTTCCTCAAGATCACACAGCTGGTATAAAATAAGAGAGCTGGAGACGGGAATCCCATCCTCTGACTTTAAGTCCAGGGATTTTACTAACTTAGATCGATGTCCATGGACAAATAGTGATAGTAGCTTTTAAAGTCCTGCAGACTACCCTCCTACCCTCCAGAAACTCTCCTCTAGATTCTTTATTCTCCATTCCCTCCTACTTTCTCCTCAGCATATCAATGCCTAAAGGTCTTAGCAAAAGATTAAAGATTATTTTATAGTAAAGTGTGTAGGGCCTACCTACCTTACTCTCTCCTTTGAAGGTATTTGCATTTTGTTTGTTTGTTTGTTTGTTTGTTTTTAAATTCTACTTAGTTAACGTACAGCGCAGTATTGGTTTCAGGAGTAGAATTCAGTGATTCATCACTTACGTGTAATACCCAATGCTCATCACAACAAGTACCCTCCTTGGGGCACCTGGGTGGCTCAGTCGGTTGAGCATCTGACTTCAGCTCAGGTCATGATCTCACGGTTCGTGGGTTCGAGCTCCGCCTCAGGCTCTGTGCTGACCGCTTGCTCGGAGCCTGGAGCCTGCTTCGGATTCTGTGTCTTCTTCTCTCTCTGCCCCTCCTCCGCTCACGCTTTGTCTCACTCACTCTGTTTCTCAAAAATAAATAAATGTAAAAAACAAAACAAAAATTTAACAAGTACCCTCCTTAATAGCCACCACCCATCTAGCCCACGGCCCCTCTACCTCCCTCCATCAACCCTCAGTTTGTTCTCTATCTTTAAGAGTCTCTTGTGGTTTGTTTCCCTCTCTCTTTTTTCCCCCTTCCATATATTCATCTGTTTTGCTTCTTAAAATTCCACATATGAGTGAAATTATATATTTGTCTTTCTCTGATTTATTTTGCTTACACAATACACTCTAGCTCTATCCACATTCTTGCAAATGACAAGATTTCATTCTTTTTGATGGCTGAGTACTATTCCATTGTGTATATACCACATCTTCTTTATCCATCCATCAGTCGATGGACACTTGGGCTCTCTCCATAGTTTGGCTATTGTTGATAAAAAGGTATTTGCATTTTCATGGGGATTTAAACTAAAGGATGATCTAGTAAGATGAGCCTCAACCAGGGTATTTTGGGGGATGAAACCTTCTGGAATGAGGGGAATACTACTTCACGGACATTCTCTTCAGGTACTGTGAGCCCACCTATCCTATGCCTCCCCCAATACAGGATTTCCCAGGTAGGCGGGACTCCCACACCAGATGGTGAGAAGACCCCAATTCAGTCCCGTAGAATGCGATCATGTGGAAAAAAGTGAATACTGTCTGGGCACCAGAATCTTCTGTTGGCTACTGGGGTGTGACCCCGAGCAGGGTTTTTGTGGCCTAAAAGACCTGCTGTCCAGCTCTGCCCTGCCCTGCCTGGAAGCCAGCCAGGTCACCACTTGGGAACCATTCATGTTCTTGGCAGTAGATTATGGGCCATTTATTTGTGTCTGATGGTGATCAGCTATTGTTTAATGTTCCATAATGCACTTCCTAACCATCTCCTCTGATTTAGCTTTTCATATTTCCTCTGGATAATGCAATCAGAGAGGGTTCTTAAATTAGAGGGCTCCCCATGGGTCCCAACCTCCCCCTTCACCTCACCCCAAGCCTCTGAATAAAGCAGTGGACTCAGCTGCAGCTCAGGTACAGAGAGAGCTGGGTATGAGATGGGAGGCTTTCCCTTCCGATATCCAGAGGCATGCCCCCACATCACCATCCACCTCGCTCACGCCTGCTTCCCCCAGATCCACAACCGCCACTGCCACAGCCACACAACAGCAGCACAGTCCCAGAATGAATAGAAAGCCCCTCTGGCTCCTGTGGGACCAAATAAGCTGGCGTCCCATCATCTTGAAATGTGGTTCACATTGTGAGTACTGACTCGTACTGCTCTTATAATTGGTACCAGTTATCCCCAAACCTCTCATTTTGCAAAGCATTTTCACAGCTCTGTTTGTATTTGCCCTGCACAGTAGTTTGAATCCTGAGCTAGTTGGTTATTAGCGTGTGTTGGGGGAAGGCCACTTCACGGCAGTGAGCTTCAAATTCCTCCTCTGTAAGATAGGTATAAAATTCTGTCTCCCAGAATTACTGTAAGTATTCACTCAACAAACACTTAATAAGTGCCAGCCATGTACCTGGAACTGGATGCAGCAGTGAGCAGACAAGCACATTCCACCCATATGGAGTTCAGGCATCACCCTGAAACGCACTAGGCCAGGCTGGCCTGCTGGTCCCAAGACGTGAATGAAAGACACCTGCGGCAGGGATGGAGGCCCACACCAGCTGCCCAAGGATGGAATCCAGTCTTCCTGTGTAGCATGTTCAGACTTCACGTTGTAGTCCTTTAAAATAGAGAAGTATTTCATGGCCTTCATTGCTAACGTTTTAAATAGAGTGATTTAACATTTTTAAAAGGTGCTTCTGATGTCTCTTAAAAAAACAACAAAATTCTTGACAAATGGGACAGCCTGGCAGTGCGGACCCACAAGACATATTCTGATATGACAAGGACTGTTTGGAATGCAGTGGCTGGTGGCTGCTCAGTGCCAGCTCCTCAGACCCCCACTGCACCCTCTTGTCTTAAGCCTGGTCCACTTCTTGCATTTACCTAGCTAGCCCCATCTGGGCACGTGACTTTTTGACCTCTGGGTCCAGCAGTCATGCTGGCTTGGACTCTGCCTCCTCCTCCTCCTCCTTTATTTTTGTATTTAAAAAAAAAAAAAAAGTTTTTTTAATGTTTATTTTTGAGAGAGACAGAGTGTGAGCAGGAGTGGGGCAGAAAGAGAGGGAGACACAGAACCCATGGCAGGCTCCAGGCTCTGAGCTGTCAACACAGAGCCTGACACAGGGCTCGAACTTATGAACCCCGAGATCATGACCTGAGCCGAAGTCAGATGCTTAACTGACTGAGCCACCCAGATGTCCCTGCCTCCTCCGCCTTTAATTTTTTTTTAAGTTTTATTTTTCATATTTGTGAGAGAGACAGAGACAGAACACAAGCAGGGGAAGGGCAGAGAGATGGAGACAGAATTTGAAGCGGGCTCCAGGCTCTGAGCTGGCAGCACAGAGCCCGACGCTGGGCTCGAACTCACAAGCAGTGAGATCATGACCTGAGCCGAAGTCGGACGCCCAACCGACTGAGCCACCCAGATCTCCCTGCCTCCTCCGCCGTTAGAAGTCTCAGGGCATTTTTCCTGAATTCCCAAGCTCTGCAGAGTTCAGTTTGAAAGTGAATGTTGCAGATTAGCGATTCTCAAACTGTAGCGCTGGTTCTCAGCCCGGGCTAGACATAAGAATCACTTGGGATGTTTTATAGAAGCCCAGTGGCCAGACTGAACGAACCAAATAAATCATTTTCTGGGGCATGTGCCCAGGCATTGATAGTGTTTAAAGCTCACTGGGTGCCCTAATGGCTGACTTGAGTTAACCACCGAACTGTAACCAGCGTCCGTATCACCTGGAGGACTTGTAAAAACACAGCCAGCTGGGCCCCATCTCTGGAATTTCAGTAGATTCGGGGTGGGGCCCAAGAGTTTGCATTTCTAATAAGATCCCAGGTGCTGCTGATGCTCTGGTCCAGGGACCACACTTTGAGAGCCACTGCTCAAGTTTGCCTCGGAGCCACTGTATTAGTCTCCTTTGGCCACTGGAACAAATCACCCCAAATGTAGTGCCTTAAAACAACACACATTTGTTCCCTTGTAGTTCTGGAAGTTGGATGCCAAATTAGTTTCACTTGGCAGAAATCAAAGTGTTGGCAAGGCTGTGCTCCCTCCGTAGACTCTCTGGCAAATGTTTCCTTGCTTTTTCTAGTTCAAAGCGACGTTCATTGCCATCTTTGTTTCCTGGCCCCTTTCTTCATCTTCAAAACCAGTAGTAACATAGCATCCTAAGTGGTCATATTGCCACCTTCTTCTCTGTCAAGTTTTCTGCCTCTCTCTTAAAAGGACATGTGTGATTGCATTTAAGGTCCCCTGAGTTGATCTCCCCATCCTAAGCTTCTTAGTTGAATCACATCTGCAAAGTTCCTTTTGCCGCATAGAGTAATATTTACAGGTTCTAGGGACCAGTCTGGACCTCTTTGTTCAGTCTACCATAGCTACCTTTCCACTGGGTAAAGCGTCCCACGAGGGTTAAGTGGCATCAGAATCAAAGGCACCAGCATATATACTGGTCTTCGTTTGGGTTCCTTCTAACAGCAGATCCCAACACAAGGATTTGTGTGTCAGTAGTTTATGTAGGAGGTAATCCCAGTAGGGCAGTGGGGACATGAGACGGAAGGGAAGGCAGCACGGAGGGAGATCATGAGTGGATTGCTGCTGGGGTGCAGTTCTAGGAGAACAGGAGGGCAGGGAGACAGAAGACTGGGATAGTTACCCACCAACCCCTGGGGACATGCTTGCCCCTAGCATATTTCTTGACTGGAGGAGCCCTCTGGCATAGTTACAAGTGTTTGTGGTAGGAGCTTGAAGCCCGCAGAGCCTGATGGGTGCTGTGGCCTATGGGCAGGGAAGCAGCTGTGTCTGCCATTGATACTTTAAAAGAGCTATACTCGGGGCGCCTGGGTGGCTCAGTCGGTTAAGCGTCCCACTTCAGCTCAGGTCACGATCTCACGGTCTGTGAGTTCGAGCCCCGCGTCAGGCTCTGGGCTGATGGCTCAGAGCCTGGAGCCTGCTTCCGATTCTGTGTCTCCCTCTCTCTCTGCCCCTCCCCCGTTCATGCTCTGTCTCTCTCTGTCTCAAAAATAAATAAACGTTAAAAAAAAATTAAAAAAAAAAAAGAGCTATACTAATTCAGCTACCTTGCATTGAGTGCTTTCTCTTTGCTAGCCTCTTTACATATATAACTTCTTTTTGTTTTATTTTTTTAATGTTTATTTTTTTGAGAGAGAGACAGAGCATGAGTGGGGGAGGAGCAGAGAGGGAGACACAGAATCCGAAGCAGGCTCCAGGGTCTGAGCTGTCAGCACAGAGCCCGACACGGGGCTCGAAGCCACGAACCGTGAGATCATGACCTGAGCCGTAGTCGGACGCTTAACCGACTGAGCCACCCAGGCATCCCTACATATATAACTTCTAATCTCACAACATTTTCATGAGCCAGTAGTACCCCCATTTTACCAAGCTGGAAACTAACATTCAGGAAGGGGTAGTCACTTATCTGAGGTCACATAGTACTAGGGCCAAAATTCCGAATCAGAACTTTCTGACTCTCAAAACATTGTAGAAGCAGAATATTCTAGTGATTAGGGGTAGGGTCTCTGGTGCCTTGCTACCAGGTTTCAAATCTTGTGTTTTCTTTAGCTTTGTGATGTTGGGCAAGCAAATTGCCCTTTTGGTGCCTCAGTTTCCCCATCCATAAAATGGGGCCAAAAGTAGGGTTTAACTCACAGAGGGGTTGTGAAGATTAAGTGGGCTAATTAGGAACATATGGTACTTAAACTACAGTGCCTGGTGTATAGTGTGTCATTATTTCTGTCGTTATTTCCAGAACCTCACAGTGTCTGTACACGTGCCAAAGGGCACGATTTCCCCTGCGATGCACTTGTGTTATAAAAGGCAAAAGTTGCAAATACAACCCACACCATAACTTTTTGCTTAAAATATCCAGTGAGCTAAGGCAAAAATAGGGGCTCAGCTATTACTTAGCATTTGTGAATGAGTCCCTAAAGCAGGAACACGTTGACCAGGGAAAAAAGGCTCTTCTCGTGATGACTGGCTTTCCCAGATCGCTTTAAAAATACACCTGGCCCGATTCCATCTCCCAGCCCAGGAGCATTTAGCTCCATTCAAGCCCACACTTAGGTCTCCACAGCAACCAACATAAGCACAAGCGTGAGGCGTGTGTTGGGAGCTGGCAACAGCTGACGGAGAGGCCTCGTGGCTGCTGAGGGCTTTGCACCGTAAACCAGCTGGGGGCTGAAAAAAGAGAGGAACACCAAGAAGGAAACATGAATGTGAGTTGGGCAGTCTCCTTCCCTCCCAGGCCTCCGCACT
Organism: Panthera onca; assembly: GCF_046562875.1. Classification (NCBI taxonomy): domain Eukaryota; kingdom Metazoa; phylum Chordata; class Mammalia; order Carnivora; family Felidae; genus Panthera; species Panthera onca. The sequence continues at coordinate 132,883,400 of NC_138347.1, read as the reverse complement.
CCTTTCCCCACTCATGCTGCCCTGCTGCTCACCTGGCCTTCTTGGTGTGTCTGAGAAGTCTGGAGAAAGCCCCCACGAGCTTTCCTGCTGCAGCTTATAGTTCTCTCTGGGGACACGTGCTCCAGGAGGGACCTTCCAGGGGTCTCAGGCCTAGCATGCGGCTTCTCAGGGTTCCAGGTGGGTGGGGGATGGAGTGACGATGGCCACCCTAACCGCAGAGACCTACCTGTCCTCCTGGGGCTTTCTTACTTTACTGTGACTGGGGGTTTGTTCAAGTGTTTGAACTTGTCTCCTATAGGAAGGGGTGGGTCATTATCATTGAAAATTGAAACTGGGCTGCCCCTTTGTGCCCCAAATGAACTGGTTTCGCTTCTGAGATCATCTATACTTGGGTGAACCTCACAGAGTAGCCCCCAGAAGCCTTCCAAAGTCTCTATGGTCCTTTGGAAACCAAACTCTGAACCATTGAGATTCGTGTTCAGCATGGGGGCTGGGGAGGGGTGCTCCAAGCAAGAACAACAGCCCTTTTCCCCTCCCCGCCCATCTTTAGTAGAGCTGTGTTGGCAAGGTCATGGTAGGGAAAGTTAACCCCGGAAAAGAAGAATGCCTTCCGTGTCCAAGGAACATGAGGGCCCGAGGGAGTGGTGTCGTTCTGGGTGGCACCGTCCTTCACTCTCCATGCCTGCCCATGGAAAGCAAGGAGTGGAAGGCTGAGATGGCTATCTGGACAGTTTGGGCCCTGGAAATGCTTTCCCCAAAGTATCTGAGGTAAATGGGTTTTGTTTTGTTTTTTTAATTTCCTTCAGTTACCTGGGCCCCCTGCTCTGGCCTGCGCCTTCTCTGCTGGCAGGCCCTGAAAGAGTGTACCTTCCTGACAGGCTTAGAGCTGGCCACCGTAGTGATTGCTGCTAAGGTTCTCTTGTTTGGGTCCAACTGGAAGGAGGCGCAGGCACATCTAGTCAATCACGTTGGCCTGTTGAGTGATGTGCTTAGGGAGGTATTGTAGCACAGGGCTAAGGCACTGAGGTAGAATTCAAGAAACGTGGGTTATTTCTCTGGACCTACTACTAACTCCCAGGACACATGTGTAGTATTGGCCAACCTGTTTGCTCTCTGTGAGACTGTTTCCTCATCTGTAACATGAAGGGATGGACCAGATTTGACAGCCGTAGACTTCTCTGACTTTGTGGCTAACGAGTTGCTTGCTAACTTATTGTAATTAGCACCTACGCGATAAAGGGGTCTTGGCACGTGTTTCTCTTCTGAGCCCTGGCACCTGAGAATCCACAGGTATGTCCCTGAAGGGCATGGGGTTCATATTCAGACAGCCCTGGCCTTGAGTGACCTCTTCATGACTCACTAGCTGAGTGATCTTGGCCAAATGGTTGTGGTTTAATAGCTCAACACCTCAGTTTCCACCTCTGTAAAATGGGGATGATAAGAGTACCTGTCTCGTTAGATGGCAGTGAGGACTGAATGAGCTAATAGGTGCAGAGCCTTGCACCTGGAACATAGTTAAGCTCAGTTGCTGGCTGCGGCAGGTATTCCAAATAGTGTTAAGAGGGCTGGACTCCAGGCCGCTTGCCTCCTTCTGGGATGCCTCATTTCTGCTGTGATCCCCTCTGCTCCTGTTGAGCCTGGAGAGATTTGCTCATAATGCCGAAGGGTCCGTTTCAGAATTCCGAGTTCCCATCTAAAGCCAGAGCAGGGGCCAGCTCGGTGCCTGGGCTTTGGAATTGGATGTCTGCACTCCAGGCGAATTTGAATGTCAGAGCCAGTTTTCCTCACCTGGACAGTGGGATGCAATGGAAGGTAATTTGAGGGGCCATTGTGAGGATCCAAGGAGAAAGCATGGGAGTTCCTAGCTCTAAGCTGGCCGAGTATGTACTTGGGTGCCGTTGTGTCTTGAGGGGCGACACTGGGCTTGCTAGACGTGGGGAGCACGGGCTCACACCTAAGGGCAGTGCCTTAGCACACTGAGTTCTCAGCTGAAAGGCCTGCCGATGGGCACAGTCCACCACAGGCCGCCCTCCCTCCGCAGACGGAGGTGAGCTTTCTGGGAACCCTGGCAGGGCACTGGAGTCCTGAGAGTGTCTACCCTCTGGAAACTGTGCAGTCCTGTGTGGAGCATGGCTGGTAAGACAAACCATTTCCTGTATCCAATTTGTCCCTGTCAGGAGAAGGGGACTGTGGAATGATAATCTTTGACAATCTTCCCCCCTTCAAAATGGACAGTGGATGCCAAGTCACCAGGCCTGCTGGGTGTGGGCTCTCCCAGGCAGTAAGAGGAAGATTATTAAGTATGAAATTTTCAAATAGAATGCCAGCAAATGGTGGCTGATTTGACAAGATGCTCAGTTTTCTGACCAAATACCTATCTGCGACCACTTTGCATTTTGTTCAACTTTATTTTTCTAAATGGGGCAATAAAATCCACTTGAATTGATTCAAATTCTCTTATTATTAGCATGTTTAAATCTGTCTCCATCTCTAAATTAATTGTGACAATTACTTGAGATATGATTTTTAAAAAATTTACTATTATTTTGAGAGCAAGTGAGAGAGAGAGTGCAAGCAGGGGAGGGGCAGAGAGACAGGGAGACACAGAAGCTGAAGCAGGTTCTGGGCTCTGAGCTGTCAGCACAGAGCCCAACGCAGGGCTCGAACCCACAAGCCGCGAGATCATGACCTGAGACAAAGTCAGATGCTTAACCGACTGAGCCACTCAGGTGCCCTGAGATATATAATTTTTGATACACTTCCCATCAACATAACGACCAATATTTATGGCACCTCCTACTATGTACTGGACTATTATATTGAAGAAGATTCGAAAGACTAACTCTAGGAACCCACAGTCTATTTGTGACACGAAAATAACACAAATGAGGGGCGCCTGAGTGGCTCAGTCAGTTAGGTGTCTGGCTCTTGATTTCGGCTCAGGTCATGATCTCCTAGTCTTGAGATCGAGCCCTGTGTCTGCCTCTGCACTGACCGTGAGGAGCCTGCTTGAGATTCCGTGTCTCCCCTCATTCTTCCCCTTTCCTGCTCACATGCACGTGCTCTCTTTCAAATAAATAAACATTTAAATAAAATAACACAAGTGAAATCTCTAATGAGGAGTGAAGCAGATCGCCCGGGGTGTCTCAGGCTGCGCAAGTAATTGGAATTTGTAGGAGAGCCGAGCAACTAAGACAAGGAGACAGCTGATCTAGGTTCAAGTCATGACTCTGTCCCTTACCTGGGCACTGCTGTGAGCCTCAGTTTACTTATCGGTCATAGGGAGAAAATATGAATAACCATTAAGGTTGTTGGAGGCTAGTGCTTAGCACATAGTAAGTGTTCAGTGCCTGTTACTGAGTATTTTCATAGTTGATTTTTTTCAGGCTACGTGAAGGTAGTTTAAAGAATGATTTTGTTTTTTGCTTCAGGTAAAATGTCTTCCAAGTGAAGGAATATTCTGCAGCCATAGAAAGGAATGTAGATGCGTTTTCTGTAGTTCTAGAGAATAAGCTCTTAGAAATGCTGTGAAGAAACCAAGATGGAGTAGCCTATGTATAGTTGTATATTCAGGTAACCCTTTGAGAAAGGGGCGGGGGGGATCTATTCTGTTTACTTATCTGCTTGTATATGCATAGAATATTCCTGAAAGAATACACAGAAAACTAAATGAGTGATAATAAATAATTGGAACTGCTACAGAAGTAGGAAAGTTTTCATGTATGTTCATTTGTACTTTTGGAATTTTGAATCACATGAAAGTATTACCGATTCAATTCCAGCTATGCACACAAAACAGAGCCTCTCATCTGGAGCACACGGGATGGGATTTTTCTGTCTTTAAAAGTCTGTTTAAAGCAATGGGAGTTGAGATCTCAGAATGGTAGAGTCACACAGTTATAGTGCTGCAGAAAGTCTAGGGCTCATCTTTCCAACTTGTTTAATTGAGAAGCTCTATTGCTCAGTTGAGTCCAAAGGAGTCAGCCTAAGGTCCCCCACTTTCTGGAATCCAGGGATCTGAGTGATTCAGTGAGACCAGTAGGTAGAAATGCTTGTGCTGGGTGGGAGCCAGGGGACTCCCAGTTACCATGCTTCCCTCCTCCCCACCTGCCAAGGACTCTCGGACAACAAATACTGGAGGCATTGGGGGCAAGGATGGGGAGGGGTGCTCCAGGGGAAGGGTTAAGTGAGCTATGTGGCTTTGAATCACGAGTGTCAATAGAGCTACAATGTCACCATGGAAAAATGAAGGTGTGGACACAGTGGCTAGAAACACAGGGTCTTTCCACTCGGCCCCAATTGTCAGTGGGTGTTGGAAATAACCAACCCTTTGGGCCAATGTAACCGGGGGGTTTTGTCTCTGACCTATTGCCAGATCTCCTGAATAACTCTACAAACTTGGCCTTCCCTGTCAAGCCGTAGCAGAAGATTTAATAGTGCTCGCTGCTTTATGCTGGACACTGTAATTAAATTCAGAGCCAAGGCGCAGCCAGTCTTGGGGAGGTGTCTTGATGTTCCCTTGGCTCCTAATAACATTGTCTCCTTCTTCCTTTCTGTTTACCACATGCCATTTTGTCAAATTAGAACTTGAACTAAAAAAAAAAAAAACAGATGCCTTCCTTTAGATAAGGTCAAAAAATTCCCTTGTGGGAAGAAAGGAGGATGGGTTGTCTCCTTGAATCTATGCACAAAGGAGTCACCTTTGATATATGACTTAATATAAAATAGCAAATATGAGAGGATTTTCTTTCATCTGCCTAAGACAGACCTTCCTCCTCGACACATCCCTATTGGCAGGGGATGGGGCAGAAGAGAACATGTCCTTCAGGGGGATTCAGTTCCCTGCTCAAGTTCTCATAATGAATGGCTGCAGGCTTCTCCAGGCAACGCTGGTGCCCTAACTTTGACACACTCCCAATCCTAATCCTTGTGGAGGTATCTACTTGTTCTGTTTCCTATTTAAATTTTTTATATTTTATTCTTTCTCATTATGAAAAAGTTCAAACATTCAAATGAGTGGGAAAAACTGTCCAGGAGACCCCAGTATGCCTACAGTTATGGACTGAGTTGTGTACCCCACACCCAAATTCATATGTCGAAGCCTTAACCCCAGCACGTCAGAATGTGACCGTACTTGGTGACAGGGCCTTTAAAAGAGGTAATTGAGGTTAAGTGAGGTCATAAGGTCATAATCCAGTCTGAATGGTGTCCTTATAAGAAGAAGAAACTTGGACATACAGAGACACCAAGGGATGCTCAAACAGGGGAAAGGCCATGTGAGGACACAGCTAGAAGAAGGTGGCCATCTGCAAGCCAAGGAGAGAGGCTTCCAAAGGAACCAAACCTTCCAACACCTTAATCTTGGACTTCTAGCTTCCAGAACTGTGAAAAATAAATTTCTGTTGTTTAAGCCACCCTGGTACTTTGTTATGGCAGCCTTGGCAAACAGATACACCCACCAAAGAGATTATGCAATCATTATCATTTTGCTATATTTACTCTATCACATATCCCTTTGTCCATCTTGTTTTTTTCTTTGGATGGATTTCAAAATGAGTTGTGGATTCATTGCCCACACTTTTTCGTTAAGTTTATTTATTTTGAGAGAGAGAGAGAGAGAGAGAGAGAAAACAAGTTGGGGAGGGGCAGAGAGAGAAAATCCCAAACAGCCTCCTGGCCGTTAGCACAGAGCCTGACTTGGGGCTGGATCTCATAAACCATGAGATCATGACCTGAGCCGAAATCAAGAGTCAGACACAACCGACTGAGCCACCCAGGTGCCCCTCATTGCCCACTTTGAAGACTAAACTATTCAACAGAAAAGGTTGATGTTTGACTGAAGCCCATTCACACACTAATTGAATCCTCTCTGTGGTCATGATAGGGAGCAACTAGGATTGTCTATTCATGTCAGTTTACAAACCAGGAGACTGAGGCCCAAAGATGACTGATTGTAAGGTTTGGTTAGAAAAGCGTGGAACTGGCCGTCAGTAAGCTTCTCCAACCCCAGCTGGCTGAGATGACACCTGCCATTTTTTTCTGTGCTTCCCCGCTCCTTCTGTCTGGCTGGTAGTCGGGGAGAGAGGTCATGGTGTTGTGCTGGTAACCAAATCTCCGGAAGTCTCCGGTGTCAGACATCTGGCTTCATTCCTGGCCTACTACCTACTGGCTGCGTATGACCATAGATGCATCCCTAAATCTCTGAGCCTTGTCTAACAATGAGGATGATAATACTAATACAAGATGTATTGATACCCCTTGTGTGTATTAGTATCAGAGAAGGATGCTGAATGCTCACAGCCTAGTTCCTATTGTTGGCGCCTCATTACCAGGGTAGGGTAACACTATCTGCTGTAATAAACAAGCAGTGACATTTTAATGGCTTCATCTGATCAAAATTTATGCTCGCCTAACAGTCCAGGGTTCCTGGCTGGGGGCAGTTCCTGTCCACGCTGGCATTCAGGGATGTGGACCCCTTCTGTGGCTCCACCATCCCCTCAGGTCTGAGTGCTCCGCACCGAGGCAGAACCATTGGCAAGAATAGTCCCATGCCCCTAGCGGTTCACACTGCAGGGGGCTGGGGAAGTGCCTCTGGAAGGAGGAGCACACCTCTGGGGGGAGTACTAACCTTCTCTGCACAGCCCCAGCTCTCCTGGACGTAAAGTCAGTGACTGGGAGTGAAGAGTGGAATGAGCCTGTTGGCGAGGGAAGGCCCAGGGCAGTGGGAAAGCCACCCTGCCCTCCCAGGAGAGCAGTGAGAACAGCAGGAGAGTGGGAGGTGGCAGCGTGGAGAGCCGTCCCTCCAGGGCTGGGTAAGTTGGCCAGCAGGAGGGCACCGTCTCACAAGGCCGTGTGCAAGACCCCTTTTGAACTCTGACCCCAATTCTGTGCCGTCTGTGTGGCCTGGACCAAGTGATGCCTTCTCTGTAAAATGAGGATAGTCCTACTGTGAGGATTAAACGCCACGACGCGCGGGAGGTGCCGAGCCCAGTGTTGTCCTTGTTTCGCAAGGAGGATTTTGCTAAGCAAGGGTCTGCAAGCTTGCAACACAGGCGCCCCTCCTTCCCCTCGTCTCAGGGAGGCCAGTACTAGTACATGGTGACCCTCCTTCCTCAGAGTCCTTCTTAACATAGCATTCCAGGAAAGCTGGACCAAACAGTTCACTAGCAGGTAGGATGAAAACTCTTTGACCTCCAGAGGCCACACTTCAGGCTTCTTCACCTCTGTATCCATGTGGCGTAGCAAGGACTTGACAATGGTTAGTGTTCAGTAAATGAAGTAGAATCTGTTGTAGGCCTCTCTTGGAGGTGGTGTTCAAGAAGAAATTATTCTCTTGTTGACATGGGAAGGAAGACTCTGTTCAAGACTATTGCCCTAGGTGCAAACTTGTCTCCGCAGGGGAAAGAATGGGCTCAATTCTGAATGTAGTAGGAACAAGTGGGGATTTATGGCCAAGGAGCTGTTGAGGAGAGGCGCTCAGTGGATGGAAAATTACTAAGAGGAAACATCAGGGGTTGGGAGATTCTTGCTAAATCCATTCAATGGAATTCTTGCCAAAGGCGGGCCGGGGTGCTAAGATGTCAAGGGTGGGGGAATGAGGAACTTGGTCAGACAGATACCAACAGTAGTTAGATATCAAGGGTGGGGAGTCACTGTAAAGTGATTTTGCTGGACTCTTGCTAAAACTGAGCTCTACAAGGGCAGACACAGAGGCCCAAGTTCAAGGCCAGGTCGAGAAGCTGAACAAAGTTTGGTCAAACAGAGAGTCTCTGCCGGTGGGAAGGCAGATCCCATATCTTCCAGTCTACTTCTCTGCCCATGCAGGTTTGGGGATGGGACATCAGACTTGAGGTACCCTGGGGCTGGTGGAACCCTGGGCTGTGCCTTTAAACATGCAGGTGTTTTTGCCTCACACTGGGAACTCTGGGTCCTTGGGGAGGATGCTCCGTTATCCAGGCCTCGGGATCTCTCTGTGCAGCAGGGGTGGGAGCCACAGGAGGGGAAGATGCAAAAAGGACTCCACTCTGGCCCAGATCCTTGGGGAACAGGACTGCATGTGGCAGCAGGGGGACAGGAGCTTCTGGAACAGTGCCCAGGGAGGCGGCATTCCAGAAGTGGACTTCTGGCCCGGTTGATAAATACCAGAGCTGTAATTAAGACAAAATACTGTGAATATGACACCTGCTGACAGCTGCAGGAAGGCCCCGGAAACTTTTATTATGAATTAGATTCTGCAGGCCACTCTGCTGTGGCGAGCTGGTGCCTGGGCCAAGGAACCTGAGGGAGCTCAGCAGGCCGGCTACCTCGAGGGCAGGGGATGGCTCACCAGGGGAGAAGGGGAAAGAGTGATCTTCCATCCATTTCCAGGGCCCTCATGAAGGACCATTTAAGTCTCAGAAATCATAACCCCTGGTAGAAGCCAGAGCTGGAAAGGGCTTAGAGCTCAGCTGGTCCAATGCTCCCATTTTATATTTGGGAAAACCAAAGCCCAGGGGGGGACGTGAATTGCTAAGGTCACACAACAAGTTACTGGCTGCACCAGGGCTGGAGACCAACCCAATCCTAATCCCAGGCTGCCATGCTTGGCTGCAGGGCAGTTAACACTAGTCGGGCACACATCTAGGCATTCAGCCCAGAGTGCTTGGAGAGACTGAGACAAAGTCGGAGATAGGGAGACATAGAGACAGAATGAAATGGACAGAGAAGAGAGTTGCAGAAGGAGAGCAACATGGAAAAGAGAAAGAGATGTTCATGGGCCTGAGTCATTACGTTCAAAATAGAGATTCGAACACCAGCAGGGTGGGGCAGGACCTCAGCGACCAGCTAGGTCAGTCTCCTTTATTTTTACAATAGTCAAAGTGCAGCTGAGTAGTTGACCTATGTAAACCTTTTCAGGAACAGTTTGATGCTGAATGGTAAAAAGGAAATGCTTGTGGTGCTAAAAAGTGGAAAAACTTCCATCTCTAAGAGTTTTTGAACGGGATTTGAAAAATGAGCTGTAGGAATGTGACCCAGTGCAGGGGCATTTGGGACAATATGCCAATGACATTTCTGCAACTGTCTGGGATTTAGGACCAAGCACCCCATGCCCTCTGTGCTCTTTCTGATGTCTTAGACTCTGTGTTTTGAGAACAGAGGGAAATGTTCCAGAGAAGGAACAGAGCCTAACCCTTTCCTCCCTTACTCCTTTCATCTTGGTACCAGCAGATCTTCTCTGCTTTCAAAGCTCAGCTCACCTTTTCCAGGAAGCTTTCCCTGATTTCTCACTTATATCCCTCTGCCAACCGGTACCCATCACTTCTTGTTATAAATCCCTCTAGACATCCCCTAGCCCTGTGTTAGCCACTTCTCTTTTTGTACTTTGTATAATAGTTATCTCTGAAAATGTCAATAAAATAGCCCCTATTCTATTCCAGGAACTCTGAAATCCTTTGCTCTAATCCTCACAACAAACTAACACAGTGGGTTTTGCTTTACCCATTTTAAAGATAAGAAAATTGAGACTCAGAGTGAATAACTTCCTCAAGCTAGTAAGTGGCAGCCTGGGTAACTCCAGCCTGGGTTTGCCTGACTCCAGTGCCTGTATTCTTTCCATAAAACTGAATGACATATGCCAAGGACAGGGACTGTGTCTAGTCATTGGGTCTTGCATACTTTTGGCATTCAGTTTGTGTTTCTGAATGAATGAAACAGTAAGTGAACGAATGAATCCAAAGAATATCCTTTCTTTTGAAGCCTGTAGCTCAGGGGTCAGTCAACTACAGCCTGGGGGGCCAAATCCAGCCTGCTTCCTATTTTTGTAAATAAAGTTTTATTAGAATGCAACCATGTTCATTCCTTTATTGTCTGTGGCTACTTTCATGTGTAACAGTAGAGTGATGTTGTGAGAGACACCATGCAGCCCACAGAGCCTAAAATATTTACTGTCTGGCCCTTTCCAGAAAAAGTTTTCTGACTCCTGCAGTCAGGACTCCTGCAGTGCAGATTTTTACCAAGCTGGTTAAAACAATGGTGCTTATTGATAAGTACTAATAATCTTGTCTTTTATGATCTAGAATTGTGCGTGTGTGTGTGTGTGCATGCTTGTTATCAGATAGATTCCACATGTATCTGGTATATGCCACTTTATTATTTTACAGGCAGGCTTCATCTAAAAAGGTTTGCCCCACCAGGCCCTTGGGAATATCTATATCTAGATATATCTATATCTATATATACCTTTTTAAAATTTTTATAATTTTAAAAATTAAGTTTAGCTTTGTTGGCAGCACCTTGGCACAGACATGGTCAGAGCCAAGACCCTGGTGACAAAGGTCTTCCCTGAAGTAAAGGAGGGCCTATTCCCCCAGGACAGTCATGGTGGGTGTGGACTTTGAGGCTCGCCAGAACAGTATTGACAGGGGCAGTTTCTGAGCTGAATGAGAAGCAGCCTTTTAGACGGATTACACTCCCATTTCCTCTTGGCTGGCAGGGGCGATCCGATCCCGGGCTCCCAGCCTCGCCTCCTTCCCTGGGACAGGGGCCCTCTTCTTCCCCCAAGCCGCCCCCAGGGTAGCCTCTGGTGAGGCCAGAGCACTGCCTACCTGTTCCTGCTCCCCGGAGCTCAGGACTGGCCCCTGGACCCCTGGCATCTGGGGCAGAAGCAACACCAAAGCAGGGATTGGCTGCCTCCCACCCCAAATGCCCAGCTGGGAGTGCTCAGAGGCGTGACAGATCTCAGCCTGTCACCAGCCTGTGTTCCCTGGCCAGTCCCTCCTTGGGCCTTGCCCACGATGACGGTTCCATCACTCAGCTTCACTCACCTGCTCACCATTTCAGGACTGCTCTGTTACTCAGCTTGCTGCTCCGGTGAGTTTGCATGCGTGTGTGCGTGTGTGCGTGTGTGTGTGTGTGTGTGTGTGTGTGTGTGTGTGTGTGTGTGTGTGCCTGCATATATGATGTGTGCATTGTTTTAGAAAAAAGGCTTGGAAGGCAGACTTGTTCTGGGTGCTTTTAGCAGTCTTTAATCTGAAACTTCTCGACCAGTGTTGGATGCAACATAAAGGGGTTTGGCAGTGGAGTTGGTGGGGACCTTGGTATACACACTCGGGTGTGTGCACTTATGTGTGCCCTTCTTGTGACCTTGACTTTGAGGTGGCAGGCTGGCAGCTGCTGCTCCTGTGGCTTTGAAGTAATGTCATGTACTGTGGTCGGGGCCAGCCCTGGTATTGGGTGGCCAAGATGTTCTCCATTACTCTCCAGGCTGACCGGCTTAGGTCATGTGGTCACTGCCAAGTCATTTTCTTTGTGGGTTGTGTCCTCACCTGCTCCCCTTGCCCATTCAGGGGCAAATTGCAAGATGGCAAATTCCTACCATGGTCTTTCAGAGAAGTTCATATACACTCAACTTTTAAGATCAGAATTTGGTTTTCAGGGTGTGTGGGGGTTGGAGGAAAGTTGTAGGGTGCAGCCTTCTCTGGAATATGTGAATCAGGAAAAACTTGGAGCAGATTGAAGCCAGCTATCACTAGAACTTCACTGTAGTGGAGACATCTGACTCACATTCAGAAAGCTGAGTGGAATGTGTGCCCTTCACCTCTTCTCTCCTCCTTCTAGTACAAGTTCTAACAGGCAGGGAAAGGCCCGAAAGTGGAAGGAGGCGGGAATAAGAAGTTAAGCAGTCTCCCAACTTCACAAACGGTGGCAGAATAGTTAGTATATGGCTGTATCTGAAATTTTCTCACCCTACAAAGGCAGGATGTTTATGTGACTTCTTTCCTTTGGTGGCTTCTTTTTTTTAAGTTTATTTATTTTGAGTTGGGAAGGGGCAGGGAGAGAAAGAGAATTCCAATAAGGCTCTGTGCTGTCAGTACAGAGCCTGATGTGGGGCTCAATCCCACAAACTGAGAGATCAAGAACTGAGTCGAATCCAAGAATCAGATGCCTGACCAATTGATCCACCTAGGTGTCCCTCCTTTGGTGACTTCTAATGACACATTTTCTTGATTGGGTAGGGAATGCGGAGCGGGGGGGACTGCTTCATACAAACACAGGAGGCAGAAACAGAAAGGCTGCCTCTCATACCCTACTGATGGGCTGGCCTCGTGAGTGGGAGATGCAGACGGACACAGTGGTGACCCTGGTGTCATATGTATGAAAACAGAATTTGCAGATGGGTTGGGCTTAGGTAAGGAAACCAAGTCTCAGAAATGAGTTGTGCTGGGCCACTTAGTCACTTGCACCCAGACTCCTACTCTTTGATCCAACTCCCCATATTTCCAGGAGTAAGTTCAAGTGAATCACACTTTCCAAGGAAGTGCCCAAGAGTCAAGTGGGTATTGAGTGAAAAGGGCAAAGCCAGCATCCATAACAGTAAACAAAACAGAAACAAAAACCAAACAGTTGCCCAAAGCCTACATTAGACCCAGTGTTATTTCTACCCGTGATTTGGCACTGCAGTGGCCACGTACAGTAGGACTTCAGTGGCTTTAAGTCAGGGCAAGTGGTCCTGAAATTCCATGGTAATTGGCATTTCCCAGGCAGCTGCCTGGGTCGGAGCCACGTGGCGCACCCAGGTTTCTGCAGGCCCCGTGTTCATACGTGCATGATTGTTTCCATTACCACAGAGCCTGCTGGGGCCTTTCCAAGCTGGACCCTGGGCTGAGACATGATTCCACGGAGGCATCACAGTCCTGAAAGAGACCCACAGGCCGCTCGGATGACACCAAAATAGACATGTGAAGTCCTGGCTTAGTTGGCTGGGAGGGGAGGGAGGGGTGGGAAGCTGTTCCCAAACACATCCACCTGATGGAAATATTCTGAGCTGGAATGAGCCGTAAATAAACTAGACTGTGCTAAAAACAAACATCTCCAGGGAGTTGGGGGGGGTGGGCAGAAATAGATGCTCTTCACCTGCTGAAAGTGAAGTCAAGGTCAAGGGGGAAAGGGCGAGGAGGGATGGGGAGAGGTGAACAATGCAGATGCCTCGGCAGGAAAAGCAACTTATGCGCGCTGAAGAGTTCTCCAGTTTCCAGGAAGAAATAAGAGAATTGCTTCAAATGATAGACTCTTTCATTAGTGGGAGACCACAAAGAATGTGGGGTGAAGCGAGGCACTGGAGACCATATATGGTCTGGAAAAATAAATGGTGAGGAGTACAAATGAGCCACGTGAACCTGCCAGCCTGCCAGGTGCTCTTGGCCGGGAGAGACTTTGTGGAAAACCACAACCTCAGCCCTTAGCTGTGTGCCAAAGCACACAAAGAGCAGCAAAGGAGAAACTGCCACTGGGGTGGCATTGAAATGGTCCTGGAGTGCTGGTGCGTGTCTGCCACCTTCACCACGTGCCCCAGGCAGGGTGGAACAATGGACCCTGCCACTCCCAGCTTACCCAACAGTCCAGCAAAGAAACTTGGAGGAATTTGAAGAGGAATATGATTGGCGTTAATGTCATGCTTTATAACAACATAGCTATAGTATTTTACCACTGAGAGAGAGAGAGAGAGAGAGAAGTGGCCCGTGACAGGTAGAATGGATCTGCCACTCACAGCTGGGCCATGGTGTTCTGTTGAACAGAATCAGTGTCGTAGAACAGCCTCAGACAAGGCCAGTCTGTGACTGTGATGGACCAAGACAAAACCAGGCCACTGCGTCATCATGTCAGACACAGACAAAAGACCACCATCCAACCACAAAAATGGCCAGCCATCCCTCGATCCTTGTTAATATGCGTGAGTGCTGTTGCTTTACTAACCACAGCTTCCGTCTCCCTCTGCTCTGTTCTTCTTCTAGATAAGAACTAAGATAATCACAAAAAAAAAAAAAAAAAAAAAAAAATTAAAAAAAAAAAAAAAAAACTAAGATAATCACAGACGAGCTCTTGCTCCCTGCCAGCATCTGGTCCAGAGCGAAGCCAGACTCAACTTCCTCAGAGTCTCCCCCAACATCACTGAGTGAAAGCCCAAATCCTAGAGTAAATCCTTTCTAGCACCCTCTTACCAAGATGCCACGTGGTCCCCCTGGGTGTGTATCCTCCCTCGCAATGAGTCCAAAGAGGCAGTCTCACTCAACTACAGGCGTGTTGCCGATGGGGTGGGGTTGGTTGGAGGCGCTTCGTACTGTATCTCAGGTAGTTGTCATGGGAACCCCTTGCCTTCTTCCGAGCTCCCGACCTTTATTTCCCACATTCCCACCGCGCGTGGAAGAATGTGGAGATCAAGAGAAGAACCCTAGAACCAGACTGCTAGTCTTTGCCTCAGTTAACTGATCTATAAAATGGGGGTGACGATGACGTTCAGGATTGCTGTGAGGATTAGGTCAATTTCTATATGTGAAGCACTTCAGTGGTGCCTACGCATGTAGTGTCTTGGGTTTTACTAATTATTATTATTATCAATTTAGCAAACATTTGTGGAATATCTAGTGTATGTCATTGTACTGTGCTAGAACATGGGGATTAAAAGCTGGCTTCCATCCTCCCAGAAAGTACTATAGTTGGGAAAATACAAGGAAACTGTTTTACCCCATGGATAAGAGCTAACATAGAGGCAAACCCAGAGAAAAACATGGCAGGACCCTCAACATTGGCTTGGGAGGTCAAGGAAAGCTTCCTGGTGGAGGCGGCACCTGCCAGTTCTCGGTTAGTGAGTAAGAGTCTCCAGGATGGGCTAGGTGTCAGGGGGGAGGAGTGGGATATGAGCAGAAGGGCATTGGCAGCCCCTCAGGCCTTAGTGTCTACAGGTCAGGGGCACCAGTTAGACATCTTTCTGCCCCTCATCATGGCCTGGCCCAGTGCCTGACAAAGCATGTACTGGAATGAACAAATATCTAATACCAAATCTGACAGGTTTCCCACAAACCAGTGCCTCCTCTGACCTTCCCGTCTCATACTCTGACTCACTGTTGTCCCAGGTCCCGGCCACCTCAAAACCACCCTCGGTTGTTCCTCCTCATTCACTCTTGCGGCACGCTGGCCCCCAGTTTCTTTCTCCCCAGTGACGTGTGCATTGGTTGCTTCCTTTTTTGTCCTCACCACTTCCATGGCCCTGACGGGCCACCTCCACGTCTGGCTGCTGCAAGATTATGTTGATTTTTAAAATTGCATATGTATGGTGTATTGTTTATGCATTTCATTTCCGGGTAATAAAAGGGTCTTTACAAACAGAGGCATTGGCTCGGAGAGGGCCGAGGACCATTGGCATGGGCCAGTGGAATGTTCCTCCATCAGGGAGGGAGTATGTGGGAGCGCACGAAGCAGCCATTCCTGGGGAGCACCCACCAGCTGCCTGATGTCCGCAGGCAGGTCCTGGAGCACAGGGTGGAGACAGTAGGCAAGCCCAGGCCCCTGAGAGAGAAGACTGAAACTGGGTTCAGGGCCCGAGAGGCATGTGGCAGGTGACCTGCCCAAGTTCTACAAAGTCAGAGGCTCGACGTAAGGGTTGAAGGTGAGGGTACCCTCACGAGACCCAAACTGGGAACTGTAAATGTACAGCTTTTGGTGATTATGGATATCAATGCTGTGAATATTCTAGTACATGTGTTTTGGTGAACATATGCCCACTTGTCTGTTGCTAAACACCCCTGAGTGAAACTGCTGGGCTGTCGGGGTTGCCTGGATTCAGCTTTAGTAGACGATACCAAGCAGTTTTCCAGGGAGGTTGAACCAACTTACACCCCCCGCCTCCAGCCAATGTACGAGAGTTCTGTTTGTTCCACGTTCTTGCCCACATATGTTATTTCCTGTCCTTTTCATTTTAGCCATTCTGGTGGGGTGTGGGGTGCTATCGACCCAATGTTCAGCCACTGCAGAATGGATAAGTAGATTGTGGTTTGGTCACACAATGGAACTCTCTTCAGCGCTAACAGCTACAAACGACAACCCGAATGACCCTCACAAACACTGTGTTGAGCAAAAAAAGCCATACACAAGAATTCATATTGTCTGATTCTATTTATATAAAGTTCCAGAATAGATACAATGAGTCCCTGGGGTTAGAAGTCAGAATGGTGGTGAGGGAGGTGTGCAGAGATTGGACAGGAGTTTATGGGGCTTGTGGATGATGAGGAGTTGTGTGTTTTGATCCAGGGGCCAGCCTCTAGGGTGTGGTCACTTTGCAGAAATCTGTTGGGCTGTGTGCTTATGATCTATGTCCTTTCTGTAAGGTATACTTCAACGTTGAACATACCCTAACATCGAACATGGGCAAGGCCCCGTGTTCAATAAAGCTATCAGGGTCCAGGGCCCCCGCCTTCATCTCCTCACACCCGTGTATTGAGTCATTAGACTGTAACCCTTTTGTGAGCATGGGTGACACCAAATGTGTGTGTAGAGTCTAGGATCAAGTATGTGTTTTAAATCAGGGCTCCGGGTCTTGTAGAGTCCATGCCACCTTGGGCCCTGGATGCCCCCTCCCTGAGCCTCCCTCTGAGGGACACCATCAAAGTAATTAACAAACACTTCCTTCTCCTCCTCTGTTGGAGGTGTATTATGAGTCTGGACTTTTCGTTCCTTGTCACATCTACAAAGTGACAAGTCAGTCCACGAAGAAGGAGACATGGACTTTATTATGGTCATGGTGTCCATACCAGCTGCTTAACCATCTTCGTTCAGCAAAGGCCGGGGGAGGGCTACATCAAGTGGCAAACAGACGGTGCACTCACATCTAACTGGTTAGAAATCCCATTCAGAAATCTGGAGTTTGCGGCATGGGTCTCCCTAGGGTTCAGGGGACATGACAGAGGCCCCGACACTGTCGGGGCTATGAGCAGCAATTCTCTCTGCACAGCTCTTCCCGGCCTGGATCAGAAGAAGCGTGGCAGCCACAGAGCATGCTGCCTCCTGACACCCCCTCCACCCCCGCTGTTCCCACCACCATTCTTCAGAGGAGGCCGAAGCCTGGTGAGTACCTCAGGGCTTGTGAGAGAACAGACACACGGGCTCCCCAGTGCCCACCACACAGCCCCCGCCCCCAACTTCCCCACACTTGAAGTGAGAAGCCTCCAGATTCTTTTCGAGGGATCCAACCCTTTACTCTCACACAGCAGGTTGAACTCTAGAATGGGCATTTTGCAGTTTCCTGTGTGTGTCCATTCTCCCGCTGTCATAAATAAGTTATGGAGGGAGATTCTTGTCAGCAGGAAATTGGATTTGGAAAAGC
Organism: Panthera onca; assembly: GCF_046562875.1. Taxonomy (NCBI): domain Eukaryota; kingdom Metazoa; phylum Chordata; class Mammalia; order Carnivora; family Felidae; genus Panthera; species Panthera onca. Next base: position 132,866,266 of record NC_138347.1, on the reverse strand, counting down.
GTCCCATCTCCCTGAGAACAATGAGGTGAATTTATAACTTTCTAGGCTGCCTTCAGTTGCTCAGAACAGAATTTCCCCTTTCTTCCCAAGTATTTATGAAGTTCCCTTCCACAGCCCATGTTTAACATAGCCTGTTTCTATGCGGGGGCGCAGGAAATGGTCCCCCTATAGTCATACTGAGGTGTGAGAGGGAACAGGATTTGGGAAGACAACAGGCCAGAAGAGTCTCGCGACTTGGGATTCTCGAATTTTTCTGAGAATTCTTAGACCTGTACTGCCCAATGCAGTAGCCACTAGCCATATGTGTCTTCAACACCTCTCATGTGGCTCGTTAGAGTTGAGATGTGCTGTACGTATGAAATACGCACTGGATTTTGAAGACTTGGGATGAAGAAAGAAGGTAAAACGTCGCGGTAATGTTTTAATATTGAATAGATGTTGAAATGATATCTGGGACATGGTGGGTTAAATCTATTATTAAACTTAATTTTATTTCCTTCTTTTTCCTTTTTTTAACGTGGCTACCAGAAAATTTTAAGCTACCTAGGTGGCTTGCATTTCATTTCTGTTGGACGGTGCTGGCCTAGACATTAGGCAAAGGCCCCTGAAATGAGCTTCCTAACTCCATCCAAAGGGGCTCTTCTATCTCTATAATCTATTCAAGCCAGGAATGTCTCAGGAGAGAACAGGAACTTGGGGCCCAGAAGGTCATCTTCTTGGGACACCCACTGGGGTGTCAGGGAACCACCAATCTTGGGGACTGGATTGGGAGGCAGATCTGTGTCCAGGGGTAGTGACCCTTCTTCCGTCCCCCACGTCTGACCCATGACCATGTGTTGCTTGCATTGAAGCTTCTCTCCCCAGACATGAAGAATTTCATCCTGGAACTGGAGACCACACAGTCCTCATGTGTGCAAGGATCACTCGGCTCCCCTGGGCCCCCTGGCCCCCAGGTTGGTGCATTCCACCAGACCCTGTCCTGCTGTCTTCTGTTCAGAGCAGTAAAACCCACTGGGGAGAGTCTCTTAGAGCTGCCCTCTTCAACGCGACGTGGGGGCCGCTTTTCTTTCCCTAGCTCACCTCCGGCTCCAGAGCCACGAGGCGAGTATACGGATTCCTCTTCTCTGGGAGAATGCTGGCCTCCCAGCCTTGATATCCTCACCTACACAGCGGAGACAGTAATTACCCCCACGGTACTAGATTTGGGTGGTGGTGGTGAGGGGACCAGATGAGCTGCTGTCTAGATGGATATGATTATTATTATTATAATGATCATCAGACGCTTGACGACAATTGGTTGCCCCTTATGTGACCATTGACCAATCCCCCCCCGCCCCCACCCCCCCCCGTAAACCAAGAAGTGCCTGCATTTGGCGCAGGAAAGCGGGGGTAATGGGGAACTTGTTAGTCTGAGCCTCATTAGACACTGTGACCAGGCAGCCTCCCCCCACCCCACTAAAGCTAAAGGAAAGAGTGAGGAACAGGTGAAATGTTAGAGAAAGGATTTTCTAGGCAAACAAGAGTACCCTCCAGAGACCCTGTCTCACAGACCCTGGCTCCCCTGGCTTGCCTGGGAGAGGGGGCCCAGCAAGGAGGACCGCCCCCTGGCCTGGGGCTTGGGGCCTGCCGTGGGGAGATGAAAAAGGGTACAGGCAGTATAGTCAGTTGCCCAAGTGCCTTAGGAATTCTGTCACCCCTCCTGGGTGACCCCTCCTATGGCTTCCCATCCCAGGAGACTAAGGCCCTGCAAGAGGACCCCACCTGTATCTCCTACAGTGTATCATACCAACATTGTCCACCCAACGCATATCTCTTGGGTCCTGAAGCATATCAAGCTTGTTCCAGCCTTAGGGCTTTTGCGCTCGTGGCTCAGACTTTTTGGAATGTTCTTTCCTCTGATTTTTACCACGGCCAGCTCCTTCATTACTCAGAACAGTTTATAGGCCACCTCCTTAGAGATGCCTTCCTCAACCAGCCAGTTTACAGTACCGTTCCCTGTCATTCTCAATCCCGATGACCTATTTTAATTCTCCACACAATTTTCTCATTACGGTTTTCTTATTTTGTTATTGTTGTCGGTCTCTTTGGTCTTTTTATAAAGTATAAGCTCTATGACGAGGACTGGCACGCTATGGCCAATCAGATCTGGCAGCAGCCTGTTTTTGTAATTAAACTTTATTATCTCTGGCTGCCTTTGTGCTGCAAGGGCAGAGGTCAGCGGCTGTGACAGAGATGCTGTATCAGAGGCGTAGTTTAAGATATTTACTATCTGCCTCTTTACAGAAAAGGTTTTCCGACCCGTGGTCCTAGAGCAGGGATATCGTCTGTTTTGTGCCCGGTCTGTACCAGTGCACGGGTTCTTGTGATCTCTCCATAAATATTTATCGAACGCAATAAAGAACACAAAACAGGACTTTGAACCCAGAAATGGCCAGAGGCTGCCACAGAGGGGCTAGGAAGTCTGCAGAAAAGCAAGATGGACACCGAGGAGCACCTCCCAGGTGGATTTCTATCTTCCCACCTCCAGCAGTCTACACTGGTGGATCTCAGAATGCCTGAGAGCCACACGGCATGGGAAGGAAAGGGGGATTTTCTGCTGAACTCACACCCTCTCCAGCCCTGCTCGCACACCTCTAACTCACGTGATCCACTTGAGTCATTCAGAGAATGTGCTGCCCAGCTAGGTGGGGTGGGGGCAGTGGGAGCATTTGCAGCCACTTCCATTCCTTAGAACATAGTGTAAATGCTGTTCCCAAGCAAAATGAGGTCTGTGAATCAGTAACAAGGGCGTCCTCTGGGAGCTTGTCAGACATGCACAATCTCATTCTCTCCTCCCCTTCACACACCCCCACCCACTCAATCAAAATCTGCATTAAAAAACATTTTTAGGGGCGCCTGGGTGGCGCAGTCGGTTAAGCGTCCGACTTCAGCCAGGTCACGATCTCACGGTCCGTGAGTTCGAGCCCCGTGTCAGGCTCTGGGCTGATGGCTCAGAGCCTGGAGCCTGTTTCCGATTCTGTGTCTCCCTCTCTCTCTGCCCCTCCCCTGTTCATGCTCTGTCTCTCTCTGTCCCAAAAATAAATAAAAAACGTTGAAAAAAAAATTAAAAAAAAAAAAAAAAAAAAAAAAAACATTTTTAATGTTTATTTTTGAGAGAGAGCGAGTGGGGGGGAGCAGAGAGAGAGGAGACACAGAATCCGAAGCGCTGCACGCCGTCAGCTCAGACCCCGACGGGCTCAAACTCACAAACTGGGAGATGGAGAAGCTTAACCCACTGAGCCACCCAGGCACCCCAAAATCTGCATTTTAACAAGCCCCCCTAGTAAAACATCTGCACATCAGAATTTGGAAAGCGCTGAGCTAGAGCACAATGGCCTGGTAAAATCCTTCCAGCCCATTTTAAGAAATCGAAAAAACAGGCTTGAAAATAAGAAATGAGAGAATGGAACAGCGTTCATCCTTGCAAGGGGACTGGACGGGTGGCAGGCACACTGCCCTGGGGCTCCCTGTCACCATGGGCTCCTAGACTTTGGGGAGCAGGGAACCTCTGCCCCTCTGAGTCACACTCTCTGGGAGCCCTGGCACCCCCTAGGCTTGGATCCTCAAGGACTGTGTACCCTGTACGCTGGGCTATCAATCCAAACTGGCCCTCACAGCCCTGAAGTAGGGCCAGGTGCTGGGGCCAGCGCAGTCCCCAGCAGGTCACTGGGCAAGTGGCTGGGGAAGTGGGGGTGAAGCCACCCTCCCAGGAAGCCCTATTTCCACACAAGGGTGTCCAAACCAGGAGTGAGGAGGGAGAGAAGCAGGGAGGGGGGGAAAGTTAGGGGGAGCAGGGGGGCTTGAAAGAAGAGGTAAGGTGGAGACAGAGGAAGGAGAGAAGGGGAGAGTGGAAAGGGAAATGAAATGATGACTTTGCCTCTTCCCATCCCGCAAACAGGAAAATAAATCAAAGTCTGGTTCCCAAACTTAGCTGTACATTAGAATCCCTGAGAGCTTCGGGGCACCTGGGCGGCTCAGTCGGTTAAGCAGCCAACTACAGCTCACGTCATGATTTCATGGTTCGTGAGTTCCAGCCCCGCCTCAGGCTCTGTGCTGACGGCTCAGAGCCTGGAGCCTACTTCAGATTCTGTGTCCCCCTGTCTCTGCCCCTTCCCTGCTCATGTTCTGTCTCTCTTTCTCTCCCAAAAGTAAACATTAAAAAAAATTTTTTTTTAATTAAAAAGAATCCCTGGGAGATTCAAAAATTCCTGATGCCTAATGCCCCTTTCCTTGAGATTGTGATGTAATTGATCTGGGTTGGCTTGGTCAGGATTTTCAAAAGTTCCTCAGGGGATTCTAATGTGCAGACAGCTTTGGGAACCACTGAGGGGACTGTTTATCATTTGGACAAGTCTCAAAGGAATCATCTTTCAAACAGGCTTTGTGGTAGGTGTGTTCACCAGCAGATCATGGGGATAAAATTGCGGCCTGCTACAAGTTGATGGATTTCCTCTCTGCCGTACTGGGGAATTTGGAAAACAGTCAACCGAGCATTTCATAGACGCGTGAACAGAAAGCAGCTGCATATTGGCCGTGGGTGTGGCAGGCTTTAGTGTAGTGGGTGCTAGAGTCCCTGAGCTGGAGTCAGCCTCACTCCTGGGACTGGGCAATGAGACAAAACGCACCATTGCCCACATTCTTAACGTCTTAAAGAAGGCTTTCACTGCACCTGGTGCCCATAGATCCAGCACAGAAATTTCTAAGTTGCCTGCTCCTGTGTGCAAAGAGTATCTTCCCTCTTGTCAGGGCCCCAGGGGGGCTTGGTTGAGAGCAGCTGAAAAGCTATGAGAGGTGGTGACGCATCTTGTTTTCTGCAAACAGCGTTTCTTCAAGACTCCCTAGTTGTAACCATGGCACCCCTGGAAGCACAGCTCAGGGAAAGTTACCAGAGGACAAGGAGACTGGGTTGGAGGGCACAAGAGGGTCCTTCATGGGGACCTTGGAGCCCCGAGTCTGCTAGAGGGAACCACGCTGCTAGAGGAGCCCAATGCACCAAGAGCCTCCCTCTTAGTCACGCTCCCCTCCCCACCCATCCTGCCTTGTTTTGATGGGACCTTTTCATTTCTTATCTTGATTGCATAGGGTCCACCGGGACTTCCTGGCAAGATAGGACCAAAGGGAGAAAAGGTATGAGCCACTGCTTTCTTCAGTCCACCCCTTCTTGGTAATTCCAGCCTGTTTCCTGGGGATGCCACTGAGAATTTTCTGGTTGAGATTTCAAAGAATGTGTTAATTCTGCCTGAGAGAGTGAGGATGGGCTCCGTGATGGCGGGGCTGCTGCTGCAGGTGTGAGATCCCACTGGCGTATTTCAGCTTGGCCCACTGACATGGCAGGGGTGCTGTGAATGGCCAAGCAACCAAGCCACATGCTCATGCCCAGCCGTCAGCCCTACTAAGCTCTGTGCTTCCAGAACTTCTCTTCCAAAGAAGCCTCTGCTTACCTGTCTTCTCCATCCACAGGGGGAGCTTGGCCTACCAGGAAGAAAGGTACGGTTCATGCTGTTCTGTCAGCATTGCACGGGCAACTGTTCTCTGTGTGTGTGTGCGCGTGTGTGTGTGAGTGTGCGTGTGCACGCACCCACAAGTACTCTTAGGGGTAGGGGCCACCAGCCATACGCTTCCTTAGACTCCAGTATCCAGGTGGACAATGATGGCACTGCCATTCTGAGGACAGTGAGCTTTTTCTGCCTGTTCTTTTTTTTTTTTTTTTTTTTTTTTTGAGAGAGACAGGGAGCATGAGCAAGGGAGGGGCAGAGAGAAAGGGAGAGGGAGAGAATCCCGAGCAGGCTCCACACTGCCAGCACAGAGCCCCATGTGAGGCTCAAACCCACGAACTGTGAGATCATGATCCGAGCCGAAACCAAGAGTCAGACACTTAACCGACTGAGTCACTCAGGTGCCCCATTTTCTGCCTGTTCTTTTGGTCGAGAGCCTGCTACTGCCAGGCATCTGGACCTCTCCCAGAGGCTGCCAAGCCTGCCCAAATTTCCCCCAACCTCAGACCATCTCATTCTGCCACCCATTAGGGAAATCATCCAGGGCCCCAACCAGTGGCACTAAATGACTCTTACTGTCAATTTGATTAAACTGGAATAAAGTGCAAAACAGAAGCCAATAGCTTTTGCCTTTTGGCCCAGCTGAAATACATAGGAGTCACTTAAGGTCATAGGGACTTTGAGTGAACCAAACACATGTTACCAAGGCTCTCATTCAGGTCAGGAAAGAGTAAACCAGCAGCCACTCAATGTGGTCAATGGATGTTGGCACTGAAACTGTAGGTCTCAGTGATAGAAGGCGGTGTAACACTGTGGCCAAACAAGGTGCTTATGATTCTAAATATAAATTATTAGTTTTCTGGTTAAATGTTCTATTCAGATGGTTTCACTATCAACAAAAGCCTCAGACAGACCTTTGCAAGCAAAATTACATCCCTCAAGGACACAGATCGCAGCTCCAGCCAAGGAACAGTGGTTATCTGAAGCGCTGGGCTGGAAGGCATTCTGGGATGGTCTTCATGCTCAGAACTAACGAGGGCCGTGATCAGTTAGTGATGTCTGCCATGAAAGTGGGAGGCAAGAGTAGAAAAGAGGACACGTGTTAGCATTTGTGATCTCCAGTTTAGGGGTTGAGCCTTCCACATGTCTAGTTAGGCTAACTGTGAAATTAGCCAGTGGGTGCAGAGGTTGAGATAGACCCCAGGTCCCCACCCCCACTTCCTCTTGTAAGGTTTGCTCTTGCATGGCTCCTGGCTTAGGTTGGCCTCCCTAGAAGCAGAGGTAGAGACCACACGTGCCATGTAGAAGTGAACACATTAAGGGAGTTCTCTCAGAAGGATCCTGAGGGGAGGGGAAGCCGGATGGTGCTGGGGAAGAAGCCCAGCTTGGGTGTGGTGTCAGATGAAGTCCGTCTTTAGCCTCATTGCTAGGGGAGCTCCGGTGTGTGAATAGCACCACAGAGCTTGTCCTGTCCTGATGTAAGGGAGCTAGGTTATTGGCCGCAGGGAGAAGAGGTGCATGAATTGCCGGGCAGCTCCAATTGACCATTGGCAAATTCCACAATTACAGGTTGCAGGAATGTGTTGTGGCAGGAAGGCAGGTAGCCACTGGGGGGATGGGCACAGTGAGCAAGTGAAAAAGATCTTGAGGGAATACCAACAGCATCTGCTGCTGTACCCCAAACAAAACCCCACCCCATTCCATGCCATATCCTTGGGGAGAACCTGTTGGAATGCAAGGAACATTTGGGTGAGTGGGCAGGTGAGTGGAGGTCATCAGCCAAGAAGTTTAGAATCCCTTCTCTATCACCATGCTTTGCCACACCGCCCCCCTGCCCGCCCCTGCACCTTCCATGTCTTGAGTAGAATAAGAGCTTATGTGTTGACATAATATAACACCAAACTCTTTAACTTATGTGTAAGTGACCCAACCTTCTAGGCTATCAGTCATTGGAGGGTGGGGATGAAGGACCTAGAAGCTATGCTTAAGGGCCCCACAGTCCCCTCTGAGCTCCCAAAACAAATCTCATTTCCTGGAAGGAAGGAGACAAACCCAGTTGTCCTGACTTTTGTTGTTCATTTTTGAAGGGTAGACCTGGCCCCCCGGGTGTTCCTGGCATGCCTGGGCCAGTCGGCCCTGAAGGACCCAGGGTAAGTATGGCACACTCTCAGGGTTCATGTGGTATCAGAACATGAGGGGGGATGTCAGCCCCCCGGCCTTTGGCACATAGTGAAACTTGTTTCCTTAAGAGGAGGAGGATGAAGAAAGGATGAGGGCTGCCCAGAGGTCCCCAAACACTTGGGGACCTTTACTTGAAATATAAGACCTTAGCCCGTCCAGCAGCTCTGCTCCTATGAGCGGGGGTGGGGGGGAGAATTGAAGGGCCACTCCCCTCTTTCACAGGAACCCCGGTTCTCCTTTGTCCTCAGAGGTAGCCTGAAATTCTTTGGTTTCCCTGAGATGACCCATGAGGTGCTTGTGTCTGGAAAGCTGTGCGGGAGTTTGGGGGTTGAGGGTGATGGGCACTGGCCAGCTGGAAAGACTGAAATCCTGCATTTAGCTAAGCTAAATGCTGATGAAATCCCTTCTTCAGACAGATGATGGAAAGCTGACACATCCACACCCATACCTTTGTTTATATTCTTCTCCCTTTGGTCAGAGACTATTGGGTGCAGATTTGACCTGCAGAAATCAGGGACGGGCAGGTGAATGTCACTATCTCCTCTGATTCAGTCACCAGCTGTATTTATTACACAGGATAGAAAACTGTGTTCCCAGTCCTCTTAGGAAAAGTCCCAAGGATATTTTTCCAAAAATCTACTTTATAGGTCTGAACTGTCCACTATGGCAGCAATTACCCATATGTGGCTACTGAGCCCTTAAAGTGTGGCTGGTACAACTGAGGAACTGAATTTTTTATTTTAATGTAAGTTTGAATTTAAAAACCTTTACTCAGTTCAGTTATTTGAAAATACGTAGGCATGTTTATGGCAACTTGAATGTGTGACTCTGCTGTTTCAGTATAAATTTTATGAAATCTAAATACAGATCGAGTATTTTGGATGAAAATTTAATGCCTGAATTGAGATATGATTTAAATATAAAATACACAACAGATTTAAAATATCTATTCTAAAAATCAGATTGTAAAATATCTCATTAATTTATATTGATTATATGTTTAAATGATAATCAGATTAAATAAAATATATTAAAGTTGATTTCACCTGTTTTACTTTTTACCTGTTTTATGTAACTTCTAAAAAAACTCTAAATTAAGTATGTGGCTCATCTTATATTTCTACTTTTTAGCACTGGTATAGAGTTTTTAGCACAGAGGGTGCTGAAAGTTCCAACTACAAACCATTCTGAGGGGCAACAGAGCCCACCCATGAGTCTTAACCCCCGTCTCCGTAATGCATGCCCAGAGGCTGATGTTCACTCTGTTTGACTGCAAACCTGGGGTGAGAATATATGAAAATGCCTGAAAGGCCCTCCCTATGCAGAGCATAAAACAGGTGAAGTTTTCTGGGGTGTTGACATTTAGTCCTGTGAGGCCCGAGGCCCCCATGCTCTCTCCCCGCCCTCTCAAAACCTACTCCAGGAAAAGATCAAGCATTTGTAGCATATTAGCATTCAGTTTGGAGATCTGCTCTGCCTTGGGCAATTTCATTTTACGTTTAATCTCAAATACCAGAACGAAGTGTGAACTATGGAGCCTTGAACCCCTGGGAGTGAGCAAGGGAGCATGTGGGGTCCTCAGATTCACAAGCCAGCCCCAATGCCCCTAGTTCCATCATGATCTTGCCCATGATTTTCCTGGTTCTGTTTCTCTAGTAAATGTCACTGTTGGTCGTTTTCCCCATCTTCTTTTGATTCCCCCAGGGTGAAAAAGGTGACCTGGGTATGATGGGCTTACCAGGGTCAAGAGGACCAATGGGCTTCAAGGTCAGTGTGTTGGTCCAGACGGACATTCCCGGCTCTTCTCACTAAGGCTCTGGAGCAGCTGCTGTCCACAAAGATGGGGGCTGGGTGGGGCTGCTATCCTGGGCTTGGGGAATGTCACAGATACCAGAAAGCCCAGTGCCAGAGTGCTTGTCTTTACCAGCCCTTTGGGGGACATCATGCCTGGGATGCAGGAGCATACAGATGTCCTTCCTGTTATTTTCCTGGGCAGGGAGGGTCAAGCCTCTGAACAAGGCAGATGGAAAACTTTGTTCAGGCCTTTGGGGGTACATAGGGCTAATGGTAAATGCACTTTTTGCTTTCTTTTAGGGCTACCCTGGATCCAGAGGGGAAAAGGTTAGTGCTTGACTCCCATGGCTTCCCAGAGCCTGGTCTGGGCTATTGACTCTGGGGTCAGTGATGAGCAGAAGACAGGCCCAGGTTTCTCTTAAGTTAGCACCTATAGTGACCATTCCTAGATATCCCCCTGTCCTTTGTCATTGGGCTGGGAGAGCAGGGAGGGGCCTCCCAAGGCAGGGCGAGTAGATTAGGGAGGAGCTCCCAGTGGAGGTAGAGGCCCCTCACGTGGAGCAGATTAGTAGCTGAAGTCTACTGGTGGAGGGGAAACACAGCCTGCCTGCAGGGCACTGGAGGGAGATGGTTGGTGTTGTCTGTAGACCAAGCTTCTACCACACAACTTTCTCATCTGTCAGAAACCAAACCAAGTAAAAAAAATCCAGCCAGAACCTGGGGACAAATTTCCCACAGGAGGAGAGAGGATCTGGGACCCAGAATTTTCTGCGAGTTGTGTTTTATTAACGCAAGGGTCTTTGTGGTCCAAATAAAAGGTAGACCACAAAACATTCCTTCCCTGGGCAAGTCACCTGAGCCTACTTCTTTGCCTGTAAATGAGTGTGTTGGCTTAGGGAGCTTTCATTTTGAAACTCTCCAGTTTTACCCCAGGGTATTAACTCTTTGATTCCCTCCTGTGGTTTCCTCCTAGGGATCCAGAGGTGAAAGGGGTGACTTGGGTCCCAAAGGAGAAAAGGTAATGGCCTTTGCATGGAATGATAAACTACAGAGGAAATGGCAGCCCTTGCCCACCGCCATCTTGTGGGCTGTCCTACTGACTGACTGACTGACTGACTGATGGTTCTATCTTGAGAACAGCTGACCACACTCTTCCATAGCCCTTTCAAGCACTATCTCAGAGGCAGTCACTATGTGTGTTGCTCTCTTCACAGGGTTTCCCGGGATTTCCTGGAATGTTGGGGCAGAAAGTAAGTACTTAGAAGTAGTAATAATAGGCCTCAGTAATAAATTGGACCTTCTTAGCACCACAAAAAGAGCTCTGGGCAGGGAAAGTGGGTTATGTCGTGGAAGGTTTTGGTTTGGAAGGGGAGCAGGTTGCTGTGCATGTTGGTGAGAGGGTGACCGCATGGTCTGAGACCTCCCTCCAGTTCAGTGGGAGGGAAAGGATGCCCCGTCTGGGTAGAGAGGACTTTCTTTGCATTTCCTGCCTCTTAGAGGGCCATGATAATGTTCAGAAGCAGCAAGCGTCAGACAGTTGGATCAGATCTGAGCTGCAGTGGTCGAGGGCCCCAGCGCGAAGCACAGGCATCTTTGGCCTAATGCTTTTGTTGAAGACCCTCAACCTAGACCCTCTTGGAGGGCAGTACGTGTACTGTCAGAGGCACACAGAGCTATTTTAACTGGGTGACAACAACTCTTTTTTATTTGCATTTTTTCATTTAAATAGTTAGCTATTTAGTGGGATTTCATGGATATCTTGCTGGGAACAAGTCTTAATAAAAATGGGAGTTCATTCAATTGACTTTAAAAAACATCCAGCCACTAATAGTAGAGCGGTGTGCCGATATGACAAAAATTGTGGAAGTGGCAAGTGACTAATAGATTTCTGGAAACTTTTACTTAGGGCCAGGGTCTACGAAGAAAGGGGGGTGGTGAGAGGGGGTGTTGGGATAAAGAGAGCGTGCATAAATGTCCCTTAAGAACAACTGTATCTAACATAGTAACTTGTAACAGGGGTTCCTCATGCTTAAGGCATTGGCCTGGGAGATGGTCATTTTCACCTGAGCCTCAGAGAATAGTATTCTTCAAACATGCAAATGCATGCTTTCTTAGAATTCTAATTGTCTTTCAAATTTATCTTAAAGTTTTCTTTTTCCAACTTGAATTAACAATTTTTATCTGACCTGCTGTCAGTAGAGCTTGCTTGCTTATTTATTTGTTTATTTATAATGTTCATTTATTTTTGAGAGACACAGTGACAGAGTGAGAGCAGGGAAGGAGCAGAGAGAGAGGGAGACACAGATGAAGCAGGCTCCAGTCTCTGAGCTGTCAGCACAGAGCCCGACATGGGGCTTGAACCCATGAACTGTGAGATCATGACCTGAGCCGAAGTCGGATGCTTAACTGACTGAGCCACCCAGGTGCCCCAAGCATATTTAAATAGTGTCAGTCATCTGCCATTAATTTATTATTATTTATCACTGCCTTAAGCTGTCAAAAAACTGTTCCTGCTATTCCCTAGGTGGAGTGTTGGATTAAAAATAATTACATAAACAAATTAAAGGAAACATTAAAAGAGAAAAAACTAATTTGATTTAAAAATATTAGGCTAGGTTTTCATTCAGTGCAACAGTGAACATCAGAATAATAAATTACTGTGGAATTAAGTATGACAGCTGGCACCATTTACTAGGCTTGCCATGTAGAGTTCTCTTTCCCTTTCATGGCAGGCTGTTTTAAGACAGAGATGATATGATAATGGTAATTAGGTCTTAGAAATTAGATCAAGAACTTACTGTCTGCTTTCAGTTGATGAAGAGAGTGCCCACACTTCCTTCTGCCAATCTTTAAAAAAAACAAAAAACTTACACTGTTTATGCTGCTGTTTTTCCAAGCCAAACAAAACACCCCCTGACCTCCTCTAAACAACCAAGGGAAATGGTGCATACATCTGCATAGCCATGTAGAATCCATGCTGTTCTCCCACACTCCCTTTCTGTCCAGATGCTGGAGGACACGACAGGTTGGCAGGAAATCAGAGGTTTAAGGACAGTTCTTGATGTGGCAAGAGTTGATGACTTGGGTAGGGGCCAATTTGTTACGTTGGCCGAGTGACCGATCATTTCAGAGCTGTATTCTTGATCCTTACTCTTTATTAGTATTTCCTGAAATTTTCTATTATGTTATACCTCCCCTGACTTCCATGTGAAGAGCCCACTGGGTGTTTATTGTTCTGAGTGCCTGGAGGAGCTCTTTATGGACACTGGATGCTGACTAACCGAAACTCCCCGGGTTGCTGTTGCTAAAGTTAGCTTGTTGGTGGTACGTTCTGGGCTGTGGAAGGATAACTGGAGGTAGGAATGGTGTCCTGTAGGCTCCGTCACCCAAATAAACAGGAAGTGGGCCTCGAATCCTAACAGTACACGAGGAAAGAAAGAAACTATAGTGGAGAAATGGGTTTCACAAAAGGTTGGCCTTAAACTATGGAATTCTTCAATTGGTGCATTTGTCTCTGATTGCTCAAAGTAAGGCTTTTCAGTTAGACGTATTGCTTCCAGGGGCACCTGAGTGGCTCAGTCGGTTAAGCGTCCGACTTCGGCTCAGGTCATGATCTCGTGGTCCGTGAGTTCGAGCCCCGCGTCAGGTTCTGTGCTGACAGCTTGGAGCCTGGAGCCTGCTTCTGCCTCTGTGTCTCCCTCTCTCTCTCTGTCCCTACCCTGCTTGTGCTCTCTGTCTCTCATAAATGAATAAATGTTTAAAAAAAAAAAAAAAAGAAGAAGAAGTATTGCTTCCATGCCTTTTGCAGTTATTGAGCATTTGAATATATGTCTGGAACATTTTTCCCCACGGTTTTCATCTGAATCAAATGAAAGTGAGCTAGAACTGAAACCAGTTTTTACAGAAGAGTAGGGAAGTGTATAACCCTACATAAAGGTCCTTACGTGAGCAGAAACTTCCCAAAGATGATAGTTGTCAAAACTGTGTCCAATCATTCAAAAACTCACAGATTTGAATTTGTGATAAAAGCGAAACACAGTACAACGCAAAATTGCAAATAAAAGAGAAAGCATTTTCCCCTGGCAGTTTGCAGCGTCACAGGCATACATATCACGGAAATGCAAGAATCTCCTACTTTGGCTGTTTGGGATGGTGATTTGGGACACCAAAATATGTGGCGCCCAGGAGCTGTCTGTCTTGGAGAATAAGTAACCCACCCAGGGTAATCTTTCCTTTCTCTTCCTTGAAAAATCTATCCACCTTTCACATGACCTCATCACTTTCCCAGTCTCTCAGACTGTCCGATTGGAAAAGGTCTGGAACGATCGAACGCACTGCCCTCATGACCAATGATTGGTCTGTCTACAGACGGACCTGCAGAGGAGTGCCTACTCCACATGCACAGATTCCTCTCTTCCTTCTCTTTCTTCTTTCCAGGGTGAAATGGGTCCAAAGGGTGAGCCCGGGATAGCAGGACACAGGGGACCCAGGGGAAGACCAGGAAAACGAGGCAAGCAGGTAAGGATCCCAGTGCTTACCACGCCCCTGAGGTCATTCCCTCCTGATGTAGGCAGATGGGATAGAGAGGCAGACAGGTGGAGCCAATCAGCATAGGCACAGTCCCCAACATCGTCTAGGCTGGTGGGCAGAAAGAGCACCACTTCCAGGAGCTCCTGCCTCTCTAGGCTAACCGAGGTTTGAAGCAGATGGGCTAGAATGCTCCGTTCAAACTGTGTCCAAGGCCAGAAGCAGGAGTGGATCTTTGCTTCATACGAACAGGTCTACCTTAACCAAAGCAACTGGGAATGGAAGCCAGATCTTGTTGTTTACCCAGAAAACTTGCTTTTTGCCTCAATGCTCCAGACACAAATGGAGTTTGGGGGAATATCCAAATATTTCCTTGCTGTTGAAAGGTCTTCTGAGTCTCAACAATAGAGTGGTTTTTCCCTACTCGGGCCCCTGAACTGTAAGTGACTCTCTTTATGGGCACTATTAAGGGCTTGGGGAAATTGTTCATTCTGAACTCTCCCTGGTCAGCAGGCACTTGTGACGTGAGAGGGAGAGGAAGGATGAAGGCACATTTGCCTGAGCTGCCTTTAGAGCTGTATTGAGTGCCTCGGAGAAGCTTCTTGTCTTTTCTCTAATGGACAGGCATCATTCCTTTACTTTTTTGGTTGTCTGTTTGTAGACTTTCACCTCTTTTTCCATTATAAATGTAATATGTGATCATCACAGAAAACTTGGAAAATTCAGAAAAGTAGAAGGGAAATCATCTGAAGACCTAACACCCAGACATAACCCTGTTACCATTTTGGTGTGTTTCCTTCCAGTATTATTTCTTTGTGAACTTTCTGGTTGTTTGTTTCTTTTATACCCAATATCTAGTTGTTGTATCCTAAAACTTCAACTTAAAGTCACACATTTTTGCGCATCCCTGCACATATTTATTAAGCTCTTTTAAATGTCTGCATTGCATTTTGTAAATGAGTAAAGCAGTAGACTGCTTGGACAAGAGAGGCCTAACTAAAATTATATACAGATGCTGAGAGGTGAATATCTTTGGGCACAAACCTTTTTCCATTCTTATGTTTTTATTCTTTTCTTAGGCTGGGTCCATGGTTCTCAAACTTTAGCTTATATCAGAATCACTTAGGGGGCTGATTCGATACAGATTTCTCTGCCCCAGGTGCAGTGGTTGTAGTTCCAAGTTTGCCTCCTATTGTCCCCAGCACCTAGGCCTTATTTTTTAGAGGATCTGATGTAACTGACCTGGCATGGGGCTTTAGAATGGGTTGTTGTGGGTTTTTTTTAAAGCTCTCTATATGATTCTAATATGTAGCCAACGTTCAGAACAATGATCACAGTGTGGAGCCAGTTCTGGTCTTTTCCAAGTGAACTTAGGAATGACACAGGCTCCAACCCCAGATAATACAAATTCCATTATAACTTTTGAAGTCGTAATGGTCCAGTTCAGTTTTCGAGGTTTTACAATGGCTGGCATGTCCATGACTTCACAATGATGCCACAGATACCAATGTCCTAAAACCTAGGCTCAGAAAAAGGAGGAAAAAAAAAGGGAAAATATTTTTCTTCCCTACTGCTCATCCCATGCAGAAGGCTTTATGCTTGAAGTTCTAGAAGGCTTCTGTGCTTCTAGTGCCCTTCTGGGGTGGTATTTGTCTTTTCCTGGTGAAGGCTGGAGCCAAGACGGCTATTTCTTGACACTGTTGAGAATGATTCGGTTGGGACATTCTTCAAACTACACCAGCGCCATGTGTGGGAGCTCAGAGAAATGAGCTCATCCTTCCTACAAGATGTTATAAACAAGCTGAGTGTGCTCTGAACCCTCACTGCCTGTCTAGTCAGCAGATACTTGGGTTGTTATCTTTGGGAGCCTGCCATCGTGGTTTTTTTTTTTTTTTAACGTTTATTTATTATTATTATTTTAATGTTTATTTACTTTTGAGACAGAGAGAGACAGAGCATGAACAGGGGAGGGTCAGAGAGAGAGGGAGACAAAGAATCTGAAACAGGCTCCAGGCTCTGAGCTGTCAGCACAGAGGCCGACGCGGGGCTCAAACCCACGGACCACGAGATCATGACCTGAGCTGAAGTTGGCCGCTTAACCGACTGAGTCACCCAGGCTCCCTAACGTTTATTTATTATTGAGAGACAGAGAGACACAGAGCATGAGCAGGGGAGGGACGGGGAGATGGAGGGGCACAGAATCTGAAGTAGGCTCCGACCTGTCAGCACAGAGCCCGACCTGGGGCTCAAACTCACGAACCGCGAGATCATGACCTGAGCCAGAAGTCGGACGCTTAACCAACTGAGCTACCCAGGCGCCCCTGTTGTTTTTTTTTTTTAAATCATGAATTAGTTTCCTAGCATAGAGTCTTATACACCAAGTGTTGTCAGGCCAGTGGTGCTAAGAGTTTCTGGAGGTTAATGTAAGTCTATCCAACTCCTGGAATCAGAGATCCAGAAGGGACTTCAGGAGATTAGAATTTCACAGCCAGAACGATTTTAGAGAACACCTCATCTCTGTCTAGTCACAAGGAACCTAAGGGCCAGGGAAGTAGAGTGATCCCCAGCCAAGTGAACTTCCAAGCCAGCATTGGAACTTAGAGAGTTGAGACCTGCTTCCCTCCACACACCTTCTCTCTTCACCTTCATGCTTCAGCGCTTGCCTTAAACCAGGCTCAGGGAAACAGCTCTTGACTCTATGATACAAATCTTCAGTTAAGGAGACAGAGCAGCTTCTTTGAGAGGGATCACCAAATTTTATGGCAGTAAAGGAATAAACAATGCCTTTCCTGGAAAGCACTGCTCAGTGAGTCCTGCTCATAGAGATATGGCTTGTTCTGAACAAATGACAGTTATGCAGAATAATCCATTATTGCTGGTGTCAGAATCAAGGAGTACCTTCCAGCCCCTTCAAGCTGTGGCATTTCCTGTGCTCATAGATGATGTGGCTTTTAGAAAAACAAGCCTTAACTGTGGCTATATTAAGATGGTGTGACCTCCTTTGCTATTCTGGGACCCATCTTAGTTACCAAGCTTCAGCTTGGGCCAAGGATTAAGAACTCCTTCCATCAGGATGGAATTGGAAATAAACTCTGCCCTTATAGGTCCCATATTAGGACTTTAAGAACTCCTATGAATGAATGAATGAATGAATGAATAAATAAATACAACAAAAGAATTTAAGAAGTCCTTGGACATTGTCAAGAGGTTCCCCAGAGCCATGTTGACAAGGCAGCAGGCCACATGTCACTGTTGTGATTGAAAAGGAGTACCCTGCCTGCCTGCTTCCCAGACTTGGGGAAGCTTATGTTTCATTACATGGGCAAGCTTGCCAAGGCACAAGTGTAGAAAGGGGATCCAGGTCAAAGATGTCGTGCATCAATCACTGTCCAGTTTAGCACCAGCATACGAACACACAGTAAGCAAATTGTGGAGGGGAAGAATCTACAGATCTTGGTTTCTAGGATCATTCCTAAGAGCAGCCCTAAGGAGGAAATCTTTGCTCTTGACCCTCTCAGAAGAGGCAGCAAAGAGAACATCCTATGTGGAATGGCTGCAGCTACAGGTGTGGCTCTCTTTAAGAAATTAGGCCTTTTCTAACCATGTGAAAAAGATGAAAGCAAACTAGCTGCTGTGATCATCAGCTTGACTTCCTTAGCCCTTGGTTCTGTGCAAAGCGGTTTTTCACCTCTGAGATCTTTGTTAGCTTTACAACAAAGCTGCGAAGGTGTGTGCTTACTGGCCCCATTTTACAGATGAGAAAACAGGCACAAAGCAATGACGTGAGTTACCCAGGGTCTCATGGCGAACGTGAAAATCCAGGTCTCTTGACTTCCAGATCACCAGAACTGCTTCCCCTTTGTGTTTTCAGTATCTTCCTCCTCCCTCATTTAATCTGGGGAAGAGAGGTGAGCAAGACAAATTCGGGCCCAGAGGGAGCTTATGTCTCATGGAGAGACGTTGATGAAAGGACCACACAAATATTGGTGCATTTCTGACCTGGATAAAAGCCTGGAAGGAAAGAGGCCCAGTTCTGAGAGCCTGTGACCGGGAGAACTGACTTAGTCTGGCAAGGCCAGGGAAGGCTGTGCTGCAGTGACATTTTACGTGAGAGCTAAAGGCTGGGAGGCAGTTAACCAGGCAGAGGAGTGGAGAGCGAGTTGGGGCAGAGAGGAGGGGGGAAAAAAAAGGCATGATGCCCTTGAAGACCAAAAACACCAAAAGGCTGGAACGTGACTAGAAAGGCCAGCCATACAGGCCTTTGTAGGTGAAATAAGGATCTGGGTCTTTATCCTGAGAGCAACGGAAATTCATTTGATGGAAACAGGTCTTGTGGTAAAAGAAACATGGTCTTGGTGAGCAAGCAGAGCCCTGAGGCTAGGCCCAAGTCTGCTGCCTCAATGCTAGGTGACTTAATGTACATCTCTGCTCTTTCCTGAGCCTCTGTTTCCTTCTCTGCCCCGTGAGAGGAGTGGGTTGGATTGGTTCCTTTCAGCAATCAGTGCCATGTTTCCAGAATAGAGCAAGAAGTAATGTCTACAAACTTGTAACCATCACAATCTCAAATGTCACTTTCCCTGAGCTTTTTTTTTTTTTTTTTTTAAGTAGACTCCATGCCCACTGTGGGGCTTGAACTCATGACTCTGAGATCAAAAGTCACACGCTCTACCAGCTGAGCCAGCCAGGTGCCCCTGCCCTGAGCTTTTTAGGAGTTTGGGGGTCAAGGCTTCTGGGGCTGAATCCTGCTCTGGGCTTCTGCTCCAAAGTGCAAGGCGGTCCCTGGTTTAGACATAAATGGGGAAAGAAGTTTGCCATGTCATGTTGTCATAACAGGCTCTGCCTTTCTCTCTGTCAGGGGCAAAAGGGAGATAGTGGAGTAATGGGCCCACCAGGCAAGCCTGGGCCTTCTGGTCAACCTGGCCGTCCAGGTCCCCCAGGCCCCCCGGGCCCCCCATCCACAGGTAAGAGCCACACTGCTTCACTTGATCCACAGTGTTGCCCTCCTGGCCAACCTCCCCAGAGAGGGCACAGCAGAGGTCTGCCTTGTGTTTTGAGTTAGAAACTACCAGAGATGCTTTTAATATATTTATAATTTCTCCATAGCTTGGCTCATTCAACTTCTACACAAGAGAGATAAACAATATCCTGACTCTGTTGTAGCATTTTGGAGAACAAATAGAGGAGGAAAAAAAAACCCACAAAAACATAATTACATTGGTGATGTCATTTATACTTCAAGTGAAAAGTAACAGGCACATTTTTCATCAACTAACACCTTTTTCTAGAAAAGCCGTTCATGGCTCCAAGCAATTTACTTAATCCTAGAAGTAAAGATGATGTGGCCGATTTTTCTATCTTATGTAGTGTTGTGAAAGCGTCCTTGTTGGTTTACACTGAATATACAAAGAAACCCTGAAAAGAAATCAAAGTCTGCCATTGAAGAGGGCATAGATACACTGCTTGTTTACCTTGTTTAATTTGATGTGCTAAACCTGTTAGTTTGTTCCCTCGTCAGCTCCAAATATGGCCTTTCAGAGCACATTTCCTGCATAAACACAGCATCTCTAGGTCTGAGAAGACTCTTTACTATGTAGGGTTCTTGGCTCTCAGTTATACACAAGGAAACAAAGCAATTGGTATTACAGTTTTATTCTTAACTTAAAATGAAGGCATTTTAAAATTCTACATTGTACTTTTCCTCCCTGGGTCTATGGGAATATATTCACAACCATGTAATGCAATGGTCTAGAAATGTCATAATTTGTTAGCTCCTTTAAACCAAATTAAAGCTGGTTCTGAGATTCTAACCTTCCGGGATGCCAGGAAAATTCCATCTCAGGTATTAAGAGGTTCTCTCCACTCCTCTAACTACCTAAAAAGATTTGGGCAAAGATCCTGGGGATTATGGCAAAAAAACATCAGGGGAGTTCCCTCCAGCCTTTGATCTGCCCTGTTCACCTCTGAGATGCCTGCTATCCCAGGCCACGTGGTCCAAGGGTGCCTGGTGACTGCCATATTCATTTCATGCTTGGGTATCGGAACATTTCCAAGCCTGGTCCCTGTGGTTCAGTTTCCCAAGAAGTCCCATAGCTATTCCTTCTGAGACCTTCCTTACCTTATCTCCAAAACACAGGGGGTCCCTCTCTCTCCATGTCTGGAGTCATCTCCCCTCTTCTGACCTCCAGCGCCTTGCTTCTCATATTCCTCATGTACTGCCACCTGTCTCAGGAACTTTTTTCTTCTGAGAAAAGTCTTCACATAGTACCTGTTTTCGGCAAGGGCAAGAAAGCACAAAATCTTGCTAGCTCCTTGAAATTGGGAGAGAAAAAAGTGAGAAAACAAATGTCAGTTAGTACGACAATAAGTTATCTTGCCACACCTATTTCTGTGCTGTTAAGGGAACTAGATTGGAGATGCATCCTGGGCCATGTGTCCATGCCCCACAGTCTGTTTCTGGGAATTGACTTGACAATCCCTATGGGGGTCCTCCCAACTACACTTGACCCTCGAAAAATGTGGAGGTTAGGGGCGCCAACCCCAGCATGGTTGAAAATTCACATATAAGCTCCTGAATCCCCCCAAACTTAACTACTAATAGCCTGCTGTTGACTGGAAGCCTTCCTGATAGCAGTGGATTAACATATACTTTGTGTGTTATATGTGTCATATACAGTAAGCTTACAAGAAAGGAAGCTAGAGAAAAGAAATGTTATTAAGAAAATCACAAACAAGAGAAAATGCATTTATAGTACTGTGCTGTAAAAAATCTGCATCTAAGAGGACCCATGCAGTTTAAACCCATGTTGTTCAAGGGTCAGTTGAAGTCCTCTTCCTCACTTCCGGCATGAGTAATGTTCTTCTCAAGGCCTAGGATCATGAGCTGCCAGCCCCAGGGACCGAGAGCATGGCGTGAGGCCTGAGTTTTCTTTGGGGAGGACTCTCTTGGCCCTTGAGGTATTTAAGCAGTTCACAAAACTGAGGAGACAGCCAGGCTCTTGGGGAGCGGTGTGGATGCAAAGAGAGGTCATTAGGCCAGCCTTCTGGTCCACCCGATGAAACCGTCTTCTTCTGTCAAAGCCCTCTCTTCAGTAAGGCCTTCCTTGGTCCCTAACAGGATGGGTCTCCTTTCCCTGGGCCCAAGTACATATTGCCTCTCTGCTATGGCCCTTCACCGATAACTTTTCTGCAGATGTGTTTCATCTTCCTTCTAGATAGCAAGTCCTCGAGGCAGTGTCGATGGCCGGTCAGCTTTACCATCCCATGGCACCTGGCAGGTGGGCGGGGCAGGGCTGTGCACCACAAGCACTCGCAGACATGGGCCATTTTGGTTCTCAGGCTGTCCCCCCGGGTGATTGCATAGCAGGCAAGCAGGATGCAGTCCATTTCTGACTCAGGTCCCCTTCCTGTGCCTTCTTATGAGTCACTTCCTTTCTGGGGAGCCTCCCAGAGTGAAGGGGCTAAAGAAAATGGGGCAATCATCCTGCTCTTTGGAAACTTTTTTTTTGAGGAGGGCAGGGTGCAGGGTAGGGAAAGAAGAGGAGGGAGGAATTTAAAAGATAACCTGGACCTGGGGCCAGTTGGATAATCGTCAAGAATGGGAACAGGCCCCAGAAGTGATTCCTGAGACTATCTCTGGAGTCTGATAAAAGTCCCACACCCACTCAGGACAAATACGTGTCGTATCTGCGCCCAAGATGCTGCACACTGCTTCCCAGAGTTCCAGAACCCCTGCCCCAGATCCATCTTAGAATGTCTTTGGGCTCTGAACCACAAGTCAAACAACCCTGGTCTTATCCAGCCCTC
The DNA here is from genome assembly GCF_046562875.1 of Panthera onca. Taxonomy (NCBI): domain Eukaryota; kingdom Metazoa; phylum Chordata; class Mammalia; order Carnivora; family Felidae; genus Panthera; species Panthera onca. The sequence continues at coordinate 132,844,427 of NC_138347.1, read as the reverse complement.
CCTTTATAGAAAAGAACTTTGAACCTCAGAGAAAAGGGACTTCCTGGAGGTCACAGAGCTGACCGGTGGTGGCCTTGCCCGGCCCAGAATCAGTCTGTGGCTCCTGGTCTAGAGACCCTTCCCACTTAGCCATGCAGCCTCTGCTGAGGCAGAGTAAGAGCTGGGGGTGATGTGGAGACTATTCTGTGGTCCCTCTGCCTCCTCGCCGATTCCCATGTCAGGCCTGCTCCCGCTGCACAGCCAGCAGCGATGGGAGGCAGTCTGGGCACAGATGGAGAGCCAGGTCTTCTGGCTCCACGGGACGATGGATCAGGCAGGCCCGCTGGACCAGTTCTGAGAGGCCGAGGTGGGGCAGTTCGAGTTGCTGTGCCCTTCAGTGGATCCTGGCAGGAAACAGGCAGGGGTAACAGATGCCCTCTGACAGCTGAGAGGAAGCGGCAGGGAAACTGCAGTGGTGGCAGGAAGCGGGCTCCCTGCCACATCCTGTCACCCTCTCTGGAGGCCACCTCTGGTTCTGGTGCCCAGAGCTGTGGGGCAGGACAGTGCTGGGGGGAGGTGGAGGGGGAACTTTTTATCACCCAAGTTACAGAGAACGAGGTGCTAGGAGGTGGCCGAGGGAATCAAGGCAAAATGCCTCTAGGATGTGATTTGAAGTAACCAAATTACAAATCTGAGTGAGTCCTTCCTGCACCCAGACCGGGTATAAGTGAATCACTGTGGTACCTGGGAATTTCCAGCTTCCTGCAAGCATCAGTATTCTTGGACTTTGTCTTTTGATGGCATAGTGTGAAGTCATACATGAATTCAAATCTCAGCCTCACCACTTATTGGCCGGACAGTGGGACCAACGCCTGACCCTCTCTGAGGCCATGGTTCTGGAGGAGTTGTTGGGGTCACAGAACCTTCTCCGATGCCACTCGCGCATCCTTGGTTACAGAGCACTCCCACCTCAGTTTCCCCGGGGGTGATAATTACCCAGAGTATTCCTGGGCTGGTGGAGTCTGTGTCTTTCTGGGCTGTGCTGAAAACATCAGAACACGGGACTGGAGCTCCTCCTACAGCGTTGTATTCTTATTTCTTGTTCAAGCAACTACCACAACCTGGTATGAAATGTTGGCAATGCCCGCCCCCGCCCCAGCCCTCGTACCGGCATTCTTCTGATCTTGGACATATCTGTCCACCAGCTCAGGAAGGCTCAAGGTTGTGGGGAGGGTATTCCCATTGGGGTTTCTTCCTCTAGCTAACGCTGCTTCTTTGGGTTCCTGACCAGACCTTTCCCCTGGAGTCATTTTACTTTCTGCCCTTCTGGAATCTGCCAGCTGTGTCCCTAGTTGCTGGCTGCCTTGGGAAGTTATACAACCTGAAACCAGTGACTGGGCTCCAGACTTCCCCTTACTTTTCCAGGAGGAGGCATACTTCCTTCCTTCCTTCGTCAGTCTCTGTGTTTCCTCTTTCCTCTCTCCCTGTTGGATGGCTCTTGCTCTCGTTCTTTTCTGCCAACCGGGGTTTTTAAGCCTTTTCCGAACACCTTTTCTTTCCAGTGAGTCTGCATCCATTCATTCCATCATCAAGCATGTATCATGTCCCTACTGTGTATCCCACCCTTGTGAATGAAAATGGGCATCAACCTTGCCCTTGTGGAGCTTATATTCCACTGGGGGAGATTGACCTTGATCGGATAATCTCACAAGACACAAAATCGCAAACAGAGATAAGTGCTGTGAAGAAAAGGCATAGGGAACTATGACATTATCCAAGTGAACGTGCCAGAGTGCGAAGATTCAGAAGGCTTCCCTGCAGAAGTGATATTTGAATCCAGATCAGGAGCTAGCTGGAAGGCACCTGAGGAAGGAGGGATGGAGGGTGAAGGAAGAATAATCTAGTAGGGAAATGGCTTGTGCAAAGACCGTTTCCTTAGACCAGCGTTCGCGACCTTAGTATACACTGGAATCATCTTGAGAGCTTTTAAAAGTATGGATGCCTGGGTTCTATTCTCTGCATTCTTAATGGAATTGGTCTGGAGTGTGGCCTGGACATTAAGACCTTTAAAAGTCTAGGTGAAGACTACTGCCCAAGCAGATCACCCACATTGCAGGGAATACATTTCCTAATAATATACGTTCACGACACTCTCCTCAGTACCAGGGGAGAATAAGTAGGTGGAGCATTTTCAGGCATTCCATTTTCTTCCAGAAGGAATGAAAGAAACCCACCTTTAGAAATTCCTTCGTAAAGATCTCACAAATAAGAACAAAATAAAATGAATAAAAAAATAATAGAAGTTGTCAGCATTGTGTTCCTTAGATCCCTGTTAATAATAGTCTAAACAAAAAGGAGATTGTTTTTCTCATACGAGGAGGTCCAGAGAGGTCAACAGTGGCTGACTTTGGTTCAGCTTCTAAGTGTCACCAGCAGGGTCCCATGCCCCATGAACCCCTGGTCTTTCCTGTATGTTGGCTTCTCTTCTCATACCTATTACCTCAGGGTTGCAATGTGGCTGCTGCTGCACCAGGCATGTTGTCTGTCTTCTAGACAGGAAGAAGGAGGAAGCTAGGTCTCTCACCAGCTCTGTTTTTTTTATCAGGACAGACTTTCTCAGATGCTTACCCTTCTCCCATCACAGACCTTGCATGCAAGGTCATCTGGGAAGTAGAATGTCTGTCTGGTTTCCAAAGTGTAGAGAAAGGGAACGGAGAGAATTGGGGAAGGTTCCCCAACACCCGGTATGGTTAAGGGACCCACAGAGAACATCACCTCCTCCATATCTTGGATCAAAAGAGTCTCTTTAGACCTCTCCCCAGGGCCTACCCTAAGATGCTTGGACTTTGACCTTCTTTCTGTTGTAAAGGTTGCTCACATCTCCCTGGGGCTGTTTGGTTTTCGCTTCCTTTGCTCTAGTAACACAGCATTCTGTTGCTTCCTAGGACAACTTGTGATGGGACCCAAAGGGGACAGAGGATTTCCCGGGCCTCCAGGAAGTTGTCTTTGTGGAACCCCTACGAATGTGAATAACCCCTCCTACAGGGAATCCATGTATGGGTCCAGCTCCCCTCATGTTCCTGTGGTAAGGCTCCTGGGAGAAAATCTGGTGGTTATCCATTGGGACCTCTCACCTGATCCTCCAAGAGCTTGTAAAAGCCTTTTAATAAACTGATTTCCTCATTATACCTGGTACGCACTCATTATAGGAAATTGGAAAATAAGGGAAAAATAAAAATCTAGGAAACCAAGTTGTCCATTTGGTTGTGGGTCCAACTTGAGGTTTGTTTTTTTTGTTTTGTCTTTTTTTTAAGGACAAAAAATTATAGAAAATTTTAAGTAAATGCAAAAGCAGAACAAATAGTGTAATAAACCTCTATGTACCCTTCACCCAAATTCAACACGTATCAACTCCTGGTTAATCCTGTTTCCTCTTTATACCCACTCACTACTGCCCACCCTCCCTTGGATTATTCTGAGGTAACCCTGGACATTAATTCATCACTTGAATGGATGCATAATCATCCATCCATCGTGTGGCTGTGCTGTGATTTATTTAACCAGGGCCCTGTTGTTGGGTACTTGTACGGTTCTCCCAGGCTTTTCACTAATGTAAATAAAACCGTAATGAACACCTTTGAGTATAACAGTTTTGTTAAGACTCCTTTCCAGATGTTGAATTACTTGATTAGATGACATCATGTTTTTATTTAAGTCCTGGGAACATTTTAAATGTTAGAAAAATTTTAAATTGTGGACATTCTTATTGCAAACCCAGACCTTAGGAACTGGGTTGAGAAGATGGGGGAATCAGGACATCCCTCCCGACTTCAGGAGGATCCCCGGCGTGTGATATGCAGACTCCCCATCCCACTGTTAACCAGCCCAAGGATGGAGATTCTGTGTCCTCTTCCAGCTTTTCCCCTGACCCCTATAGAAGTGTTTTCTGGAATCCTCACCAGTGTGTTCTCTGGCAGATTTTTGTGGTCAACAACCAGGAGGAGCTCGAGAGGCTGAACACCCAAAATGCCATTGCCTTCCGCAAAGATCAGAGATCTCTGTACTTCAAGGACAGCCTTGGCTGGCTCCCCATCCAGGTACCCTGAGGCAGACACTCAGGACATACCCGAGGAAAGAAGGGCCACGGGTTGGGTCTAGCGCAGAGCTTTCTGCAGTCTGTTTCCGTGGAAGGGCTGGGCACCCTCCTCTTCTCTGCTTCTGAGCAGTTCTCCGTTCCCCCTGCCCGCCACATAGGACCTCCTCTTGGAGCCAGGGTTCCAGACGGTCTCCCATCCCCACACGGCCAGGATGCTGTCCTGATCTGGCCCAGCCTTCCCGCCAAGTGCAGAGCTCTGGGCCATAGGAGAGGGGTGCCTTTCCCATCCGGAAGGAACCCCCCCGCCCAGACCCGGGGTCTCCATCCCAGTGCCAACAACCTGTCATGCCATCTCTAGTAACTGTCCTGTGTTTCTTTGGCCAGGTGACCCCTTTCCACCCTGTGGACTATACTGTGGACCACCGTGGCTCCTGCGGGGATGGAGTCCTGCAGCCCGGGGAGGAGTGTGATGACGGAAATGATGACGTGGGTGACAGCTGCATCAGTGAGTGGTGCCTGCCTCGGGGAGGGCCTGGATGAGGGAGGGCAAGCCCCTGGATGCCAGCTGTGGTGGGTTGGGGTGATCTCCAAGCCAGAGGGAGTACCCCTGGGCTGCTGTGGGGACGGCCCTCCCATTCAGGCCAAATGCTGACTTTTTACTGCCCACGCATATCATGGTGGGTTAGTGTCAAGGGTCTTGCCCCTAGAGAAGCCACCAGTCCCTCCTTTTCCCTGAATCCTACTTCTTGGCAAAACCCACGTTCCAGTTCACGTTCTTTATCAAAAGATAAAGCTGATACAGAGTGAAAGATGAAAGGGAGAAGCCAAGAATTTGCATCAGGACTTTTACCAGATGGAGCCCTGGTGACAAAGCCCTTCTTAGGGGAAGCAGACTTCAGGCTGATGGGATGCTACGGGGACAGGCAGGCGGCACCGCACTGGAGGGTTTGCTTTCCTTCTTCTTTTTTTAATCACGTGACAAAAACAGGAGGTGGTGTGTAAAGTGGGGGATTTGGAGCCAGACGGAGTAGAGTTCGAATGTTCCTAGAGGAGGCTCTCAGTGAGTGGGGAATGGAGGGCAGTTCACAGCTCAAGTCTCACTTTCCTCCACTGAAAATTGGCTGTGTCGGTACTGACCGCTCAGCTCTTTAGAGATGCTGCGAGCTGATGTGCGCCAGGTCGTCTGGGTGTAGTAAGGATTCAACGTCCCTTCACTGAATGATTTTTAAGTCCTTGCTGTGAGGAGCCGGCCTGGCTGAGGGCCGGAGATGTGTAAATGAGCAGCGATGGGCACAGGGACTGAGAAGTGGCTGGATCTCTCTCTCTGTAGCTGTACTTGCCGGGACAGTTCCCGGGATGGTGATCCCTGGCATGCCCGCTTTGCCTGGAGTCCCTTCTGCCCCTGGTGCAGACAGAGTCAAATAGGAGATCACACAGCAGGAAGGAACCCTGTAAAAAGAAGGTCGTGGAAGTTCTCTGTAGACGAGAGCCACCGTGGCCATCACTTGTGCCCAGTGCGCAGTCTCCTGACTCTCACTCCATGGGAACCCACGGTGTGTCCTGTGAAGGGGAGGTGGTGTCCACGCCCCAGGTTTAAGATAGAGATATTGAGGCTCAGGGAGGCCAAGGGGCCTGCTCTTGTTCTGTTGGCTAACAAGTAGCTGGAGTGGGCTGGAGCTTGGGTCTCCTTATTCTCTGGCGTGGGATTTGGGGGGGCTGAGGGGGCAGTCCCCGGATGCATCTGAAGCTTTATGGGAGTCCGCTTAAGAGGGTGCATGCTCTGGGTGGATCCTTTAGGCCACACAGTCCTTACAGGCTAAGGTAGGCCTGTCCCACCCCAGCACCCTCTCAGGGCTACACTCCCCTGTGTCCCTCAGGCTGTCACCGGGCCTACTGTGGAGATGGTCACCAGCACAAGGGAGTGGAGGACTGCGACGGCTCTGACTTTGGCCACCTGACCTGCGAGACCTATCTCCCTGGGTAGGAATCACCTCGTGTGCTATTATGACACCCCTGCCTCCCTCTCTGCCTGCTTCCTCCTCTTTCCTTCACAAATACTTTTTTTTAATGCTGCTTATGTTCCTGGTACTTTCTAGACACTGAGGTATGGTGACAAATAGCACAATACATGGTCCCTGCTCACCTAAGGGAGACAGGCAACACACACATAATGACCACGTGCCCTCTTAGGGTGCCTGAGTGCCTCTGAGGCCGAGCTGAGACAGAGAGTCACCGGCTCCATCCCGAACCCCTGGCAATCAGCAATCTCTACGTTCAGCTGTTGCCCCTGGGTGAGCAGCTCCCAACCCCAGTGGCTACCATGACCACATTAGTCTTCTGGAAAGTGGGTCTGGAGGAAGCCCAGTGGAGGATGGAGGTACCAGGGCATTTCCAAGAATCTAAGCATCTGTATAACCTGAATTCTCTGCAACAACTCCGACCCCCAGGGCAGAACTATAGGTGCAGATGAGATCACACCAGCATTAACATCTAATTTTGCTGGCTCATGACTGTTCCAAGAAAACCCCGGGAAGTTAGTACCCCCTTCAGGGACCCCTCTACTTCTATCTGGGACTCTCCAGTGGGTGTTCACATTGACCTCCACGGTTGACATCTCCCAAGCCAGCTGAAGGACACTGGGCCTATGAAATGCAAAACCATACCACATTCCCCCTAATCCTCACAGATGTGGAGTTGTATAGTGTTGTAGGGAAAATGAGAAGGCTTTCCTCCCTAGTTCCTGCTTCTCTGTTGGTTCCGCAATGGATCACTGGCCCTTCATACCTCCTAGGTCCCTCAGGAGTCCAGTCTCTTCAGCTTTTGCTTTCAGCCCTATTCCTCTGGTAAGCTTGGACCCAGGCCCTCAGCAGGGCTGGGAAATAGACACCAGTCCTGTCTTTCTGTCACCCCTCTGTCCACCCCTCTGTCCTCTGTCCAAGGAATGGAAGGCATTCCTCAATGGAAGGCATTCTCCTCAATGCCCACCCCCAAATATACACCAGCGTCTCGAACCAGGCTGGGGGAACTACAGATCTGTAGTTCCAAAACTCCAAGCACTTTAGGCTTGGCCAGGGCCCGACTGTATCTCTGTGTCTGTATGTACTGCCCTGTCCCTGAAGTGCCCTATCCTCTGACACTTGCCAGAGAGGTGGCAGGTCTGAGCTGGTTGATGGCTTCATGGAGACAAGTCAGTGTAGATAACTGGACATGGAACACAGGACTGCATAGAGCCTGGGGCTTACCCACTGGTTCACTGTGGTTACTCATGTAATCTCTAGAAGCCTCAAGGGATGCTTGTGAATATGGGTATAATGTGTAACCATCATACGTTAGCACTTGGGCTTACAGAGGTATAGGCTGTGCTGTCCAATCTGGTGGCCCCCGGCCACACATTGCTATTTAACTTCAAATTAATTAAAATTAAAAATCCAATTATTCATTCCTACTAACCTTATTTTAAGACCTCAGTAGATACACATGGCTAGAGGCTGCCGGCCTGGACCGCACAGAAATAGAACATTTGCATCAGTACAGTATGACCAATGGACCGCGCCTGGAAACCTTTCAGGTCTTGAGAAGGGAGTGATTCTCTCAGAGATGCTGTGTTAAGAACATGGTTACCAACTCTTTCCACCCAGATCCCTCAGCTGGGCTCAAGGGGCAAAGCCGCAGAGGCCTGAACTCAACTGCCCCAAGCCTCTTACCCCAAATGAGAATGAGAGCACTCTCTGGCAAACCCTGAGGCCCTTAGTGAGGTAGCAGTAGTGACAGCTGTCTGATGAGGGTGGACCAGAAGTCACCAGAGGCGGCCTCAGAACATGCCTTGGTCCTGAGGCCTGGGCAGGAGCCATCGTGCCCGCTGCCCTGCGCGCACCCTGACCCATATCTGCCCCCCTCAGGTCATATGGGGACCTGCAGTGCACCCCCTACTGCTACATCGACTCCACGTCCTGCCGCTACTTCACGTGAAGGGCCTTTGCGGAGAAGGCAGGCTGCATCCCACAGGATCGGCAGCAGCTTTTCCACCCTCATCAAATTGACTTCACACCCCCCGGTCCGGTTTCCGTCACCGTCGTGTGACAAAAATAAGGACGAGCTCTTGCTGCTAAGACATGCTTTTAACTCGGTCCAACCGGAAGAACTTAGGACCACTGCACCCTGTCTTAATCTGAGGTACCGGAGAACCTTCCACATGCCCCCGCTGGGAACCGTTTTCCCATTGCTACCATCCAGCCAAATTGCCGACCTACAGTGCCCTTTTTCTTCGGAATGTTACCAACCCAGACCGTGGACTTGGCTCACAACTGTTATCTACGCCTAGACCTGCAGGGCTTTTTGAATTTGTCGTCATCCCATCTGGGTCATGTGGTGGACAGGCCTCCCCACTCCTCTGACCTCCAGAAATGTGGGCATTCTCACCCGGGGCAGCCGGCCGTCAGGTCTCTCCAGGCCTATGAACCACAAAGCAGGGAAATGAACCCGCCTTCTTGGAGTGGCTCCAAGCTCTGCACCCGCTGAGGAACCCCTCAACTGGCCACAGCCCAGCACAGCCTCATGTGGATGCAGCTCCCCCAAGAAGGGACCCAACTGTGAAAAAGCCCTGAGAAAGCCACCAAACCGGTGCTCTGCCCCTGGGAGAGGGCGGAGGCCCAGCTGGGTGCTCAGCTTGTGAACAGAACAGTGGCCTTCCTGCTTCTCATTGTTTCCCAAGAGGGTAGCTTCTATAGTTTCACCATCCCCAGCACCACCTTGACCTCGTGGCTCTCAGTACTTGGACCTCTGTCTTGTGAATGCCCCTTATGTCCATCTCTTGTCCAGGAGATTCACCACCAGAGGGTGTGACTTCCTGAGCCTACACTTGGGCAGGCTTTTGGTGTTTCCGGTCCTTAGGAGAATGCCACCCCGGGTCTCCCCGTATGAGGCCCTACGACTGAATACCTGTTCTAGGCAGAGACCATTTCTGTCCTGAGCTCCAGCTCCTGGCTGCCTGCTGACTCCTGTGCACACCCTGTGACCTTCCCATTGTGTCTCTGGAGTGCAGAGCCTTGCCCTCGTGTGCCTGAGCCCCTCGTGTTTCTGCAGGGTCGTTAGTCTGGCATGACTGTGAGCTGCCTTGTACCACCATCTTTCCTGAGTGGGGCTGAGCTTTGTTTTGGAAAGATGTCTCCCCAGTGGCAGACCTCAAATGGGATTTCCTTGTTTGTTACCAGATGGAGGGACGCTGTTGAGCTTTTGTACGGAGCACTTTAACGTGCCTGAGTCTTGGGGACTCAGCAGACAAGAGCTTCTGGCCCAGTGGGCCATCACTAGTGGTCTGTAGCAGATGGGATCAACCTGAAGGTGAGGTCTTTAGGGATGGGCTTCAGACAAGAGCTTCCGGCTCAGCGGGCCATCACTAGTGGGTCTGTAGCAGATGGGATCAGCCCAAGTGTGAGGTGACAGCCCACCAGAGATGGGCACACTGGCCAGCTGGGTTCCCCCAGGCTCTACTGCACACCTTGGGGGTGATGTTGCTCCCATGAAAGCTGCACCTTCATGCTGGGATCTCTGGATATCAAGAAATATAAGCGGTTTGTTTCCCCACTGTGGCTTTTTCTTCCCTGGGGGTTTTGGACCAGAGTCCCAGCATTACTGGTTGGAATGAGGGGTCTGAATTCACTGTTTCTGAGGCTCTGCAGAGGGTTCTAGAATGTGGAGCAGTCCCACTCAGAGACAAGGGAGGAAACGGAGGTTGAGAGATAGGGAGGGACTTAGCCAAAGTCACAGAGCCTGGTCTGGCTAACCTAGCCTCACCCCAGCCTTATTTTAGGACCCTGTTTAGAACGAGATGGCATTCCAGCACTGCCCTTGGATCTGGCACGAGGGGCCCTGTCCTGGGTCTCTTGCCTTAGAGGGTACCAATCTGGCCCTCCTCTGGCCATGACCCTCCCCACAGGGCAGGGAGTCTGTGAGGCCGAGGCGACATGCCTACTGGACACCCCTCTCCCAGACCGTGTTCCAGGTACCCAGGAGACCACAGCTCTCACCCAAGTGGTCCTGAGCCTGAGGCCTCTTCCCCAAGTCTGCCTGCCTGAGGGTGACCTGCATACGCCTGTAAGCACGAGGGGTGACCAGGGACAAGCTGTGTTTAGAGGTTGCAGATGGGGCTCGGATAGGCGGGCTGGAGTTGCCACAGAGATACACACGAGGCCCCTCTCAGTGCGGGCTGGGCCTTGCTCTCCTCGTGCTGCCACAGAACTTTGAGGAATCTAAATAGTCCATATTCAAACCCAGCCTTCTAGGTCTTTATGAAGGTGTGACTGACAGGTAAGCAGAGAGAACATATTTAAGAACACTCTGTTAGTTTGATTATAATGTAAATACGTAGACATTTGGTGTGTGAGCCTCCACCTGTGCTCTTGTAACCAGATCCCACAATATTAGAGGGGTCTGTCTCCAAGTATTGCAAGGGGGGTTCTGAAAGGCCCTGAAAATAAAAGGGTTCAAAGCCACGTGTTTATATATATGTATATCATAATAGTAGTTCTCCCCGTGTGGAATTGTGAAATGGAGAAATGAAAGATGAAGGAAGATGGGCTGTCCCCAGCCCTGCCCTGAAATGCTAACTGTGGTGGAGGGAGCAGGTTCCCCAGGAACAGGGGCACCTGTAATAAGCAGGCCAGGCGGCCATAGGATAGGTAGCTAGATGTTTCTAGAGAGCACTTGCTGGTCCTGTGGGGAACTGAGGGGCCACAGTGTGGAGGGAAGGACGGTGAACCCGGAGTCCTGGCACCCAGGCTCAGGCTGGGTTTGTCGCGTCTCACAGCCTCCATTTCCTTACCCGGAAGAAACTGTAACAAGGGCTAAATTTTCTTTTGGCTTTAACAGCTTGTGGGTGGGGACGCTATCCTCCGGTGGTGACAGGGCCTGCCTAGGAGTGGTGATGGATTCCTTCAGCTGCTCCTGAGGCTGTCACATGGAGTGGCTGAAAATATCATAGGGTCTTCCGAGGTGCAGTTGGGTCGCTAAAAAAGGCTATGCCAGCTTAGATGCTTTTGTTGGTAGGTGGCAGAAAATCCAACTTAAATATCATATAAACCACAGGGTGAAATTTATTGGCCAATATAAGGTAAAAACTCCAGAGGTAGGGTGGAGATCAGGCATGGTTCAATCAAGGCTCCCACTCCATTTCTCTGCTTGAGCTGTCCTCTCTGCTATTTGCATCTCTCCTGTTAGTTTGATCCTTGGGGTGGTCACAAGCTGACTGTTACAGTTTCAGGCTTACATCTGCACCCTATGATATCCAGAGGAAGAGAGAACATCTATTCCAGTGGCTCCCAAGACATTTTTTTCCAGAAGCCACCCCAAAATCTTACCTTGAGCCTCATTGCCTGTTTGGGGTCACATGCCCATTCCTGAACCAATTCCTATCGTCAGGAGAATGCCACCTGCTAACTGGATTACAGCTGGGTTCCTGAACCCACATGGGCAAAAGCTACAAGAACACTCGTAGCCCACTCCCTGGCGACTCTCCAGAAGTAGCTGGGCTGTGTAAGGAAAGGGTGGCTACTGGATGACATAGTGGGGAGCAGAAATGGGGTGAATGGGTGCTGGGTACACAGTGTCCGTCACAGTGGCCGTCTCTGGTTTTACTTTTCCTTTTGGCAGGAATAGGTGCTGAGCCACTTGAGGCAAACATTTGGGAAGATTCCTCACACCCAAAAAGCTCTTGGCTGATTTTGATAGGTCCACTCGAGAGAGGCTGCCTCTCCCAGGGAGGCATAGGTAGTGAAAGAGGTGGTGTAGTTTGCTTTTGGGAAAAAAAGGAAGAGGACTGGACTCACGTATCTGGGTTTGAAGCCTGGCTGTCACCAGTGCACTGTTTAATCATCCTGCATAATATACTTTTCTGTTTTTGTCATCTTTATACTGGGAATAATAGTACCTTATTTTCAGGGTTGTGTTGAATTTTAGTGATTATATGGTTAAAATTTCTGACACCTAGAAACTCTTCAGGGAGGGCTGGGTTTTATCTGTGTCATGATTATTTGGTGACTCACACCAAATCGGTCACCTCTTTGGGACCTGGGGTCTCTTTCTTCCCCCTTTGAGGCTGGTTGCATGAGTCCACTTTTGATGGCAGTTTGGACCACAGCCCTTACTACAAATCAGTGAAAAAGAGCCGTGGTTCTCACACTTTGCAGCACCTTGGCCCATTTGATGAATACCACCAGGGATGAACCAACAAAACTTTTGTAGACCAACAAAATTAGGTTTGCTGACTTGCAGAGGGACACCGAACACCAGAGAACAATGGGGCATTTCACCAAACCAAGAAAGACCAGATTATGATAGGATCTGGGGGGAGAGGTGGAGTATAGGTAGAAAGTGAAAGCAGCATTGTGGGGACAGGCTCAAAGCAGAGCAGGCAGTGTATAACGGGGGTCAAGATGAAGCCTGGACTAGGCAGTGGACCCGGGTCCTGATTCCTTGGAAAACTACAAAGTTAGTTGGGAAAAAAAGCGTGGAATGTTATGCCTGAAAATCCCTATCAGAATTTCTGTATCTACAGTAGAAACTGAAACTTCTTCTCTGTGTCAAAGTGACTCACGTGGCTCAGGTCTTCCAGGCAAGAGTGGAAAGTTTCAATCTTACTGATAGGATTGCACGCTGCAAAATTTTGTCACAAAAGTTCACCGTGATTTTTGTTCAGGTTGCAGGAATAAAAAGCAAGGCTGGGGCCGTCACTGAAAGGCAAGCAGTAGTCCCTCAAAAGAGTGATCATGATACGGCAGATCTGGCAGGAAGATTGCTTCCCGTTAACTTTGCAGCTGGCTTTATCAGTGTCTGCTGTGGCACTCTGATGAATGCCAGAAACAGGGCCGACTTTTCCTCTCTCAGTCTGGACTGCTTTTTAACCCTTTCACCAGTAACGGAGGCCCAAGCTCCGTTCAACTGATCCCCAAAGATCCAGGTCAGCCCCCAGGCTCCTAACAACCAAGGAAGCACAGGGATGGGGTTTGGCCCCAGAAGTCTTTATCCACCTGCAAAGCCAGCTGAATGACAAATTTGTGAGCAAAGTAAGGTCTTTAGAGGAAACTTGGTAACTAGTACTCAGAAAGCAGTGCTTGGAAAGATGGTAGGACAAATTTTCTGAGCATCATGGACATACTGGTCATCCATCACTCTAATATGGGCATAGAGGACACATGGGTCGAATTGCTTACGAATCTCCAAACCTCATAATTAGGGCGACTTCTGCTCCAATGACTGCCTTACTTCAGTTATCTCCCCCAATCCCTCCTCTATTGTGAACCAGTTTCAGTGAAACTCAGATCTTGCATTTGGTAACAATGAGCTCACAGATCAAGTATCTTGGCAATTCATCAGGGAGATTGTTACACTTCAGCAGCCCCCAGTTGCCACCCATGAGCCCAGAGGCTCCAGGAGTGTGGGTTCCTCTCCAGCATCTTCATTTATAACCATTCCAAGAGGTTGCAAATCACACAAAAGTAATGGGTTAAGGACTGTCTCCACCCCTACCCTGGGGCATAGAGGAAGTGAACTCACATTGCCTTTATCAGAGGGGCTTTCTCTCTGGGGGGGCTCACCTGAGTGCTTTTCAGCCCAGACAGTTAGAGTCAGACAAGTTTACAAGAAACAACCTCACTAAAGGAAGAAATAAGCTATTTCCCCTGCTGTCTATTCCCCCTTGTCCTACCACCTTTATAGATGGGAAAGGGGACCCATGTAATCATGAAAATCTGCCAAGATGCTATTACCTCAAGAGAATTGAATATGTCATCATTTTGGTTCCTGTAATTTCTTCAAGGACAATGAGGAAGTATCTTGCCATCTTTCCACTCCCTTAATACCTCTTGTAGATGTTGGGTTTTGACGTTCCAGTTCATAGAGTACCATACCCCACTGCATGCACCACTCCAGGTTATCCTCAGTCTAACGCCTGGGATGGGAAGTTGAAAGCAGTCATACCATAGTCATCACTTGAGGCTCACCAAGGGAGTCTGTTTCCTTGGGGCAGAGGTTCTAAAGCTTTAGAGTTTATCAGGATGTCCTGAAGGGTTTGTCACACAGATTATTGGGGCCCACTTTGGAACTTCCGATTCAACAGATCTTGGGGCGGGGGGGGGGGGGGGGGACTTGATTGTATTTCTAACAAGGTCCCAGGGGATGCTGATGGTACTGGACCAGGGACCACATTTTAGGAGCCACTACTCTGGGGAAACATCTCATCTGAGAACAATGGCCGTAGACCAAATACACTGGGGGCGGGAGGACTTTGGGTAGGTGGCTTTTTACATGCTCTTCCATTAAGGACATAGGATCTGTGTCCCTCTTGAATCCAGGTGGGCTTTTGATTGTTGGAGCAATAGAATACTGTGGATGTGACGCTGTGTGACTTTCCAGGCTAGGTCATAAACAACCAAGCAGCTCTTGGGATGCTCATTCTAGGAGAAAGCAGCCATCACGTAAGAAGACCAACTACCTTGAGACTGCTGTGTTAGAGAGTCTCTGGCTGACAGTCCTAATGAGCCTGCTTCCAGCCATCCCCACCACGGTGCCAGACATGTGAGTGAAGCCAGTTTGAATTCTCTAGTCCTGCCCACCTGCCAACTGAGTCCCACTGAGTGACCTCAGTTGAAGCCAAAAGAATTGCCCTGCCAAGCTCTGTCCTAAATCCTAACCAACAGATTCCATGAGATAAAATGTTGTTTTAGCCACTAAGTTTTAGGGTAATTTGTTACTTAGCAATAGGCAATGAATGGTGCTCTAGGTTGGAAAGGTTGGAAAGGAAGCACGCTACTCTGAATAGGGGAGAGTGCCAAGTCCAGAGGAGCCTTTGCTTGGTTTGGGTGCCCTCTGCAGGAACCATGGACAGAAACTGGCCTTAACCCCTACGTGGACTCTTATTTAACTGGCCAGGAGAAAAGCGAAGTTGAGGAAGGACTTAGTAACTATATGGTCCAGTGTTGTCAACCATGGTAGAGACATGGCGTACGTGGAGGAAGTAGATTGATTGCAGTGATCGCCCGAATTCTCATACTTCTCTGTACCTACACCTTGCAACTCCTCCCATCACCTGGCAGAATGCACTGTATTTGCCCACCCCTTGATTCTGAACTTGACCCTGTGACTTGCTTTGGCCAATGACACGTTAGCAATTGTGACAGAGGCGGTTGTTTCCTCTCTCACTCTAGCGTCTCTGCCTTTGCCGTGACAATGTGCTGGGCTAGGTTGCTAGAGGGTAAGGCACAAGGAGCCTGCCTGAACTGCTCCAGCCGTGCTGGCCAAGTCCTCCTAGATCAGCTCAGTCTACAAACTGCCAGGCATATGGAGTCCAGTCAAGACCAGACTGTCCAGCCACACCCAGTCTTAATCGCCAATCCAGAGTCGTAAGCAAAATAAATGCTTATTTTAAGCCACTGAATTCTGGGATGCTTTGTTACGTGTCATTGTGTGGCAACAGTTAACTGAGGACCACACTCCCTTGAGTGAGGAATGGACACCACCACTTCCCCATTGAGAGTCCTGGTTCAAATCTAACTCCTATTTCCACCTGAGGAAATGTGAGCCAGTTACAGAATGAGCAGCAGAGGATTCCTAGGCTAGTTCTCTTAGTGCATAATTGTATTCAATCCAAATTTATTGAGCACCCATTAGGTGAGAGACAGCAGAGAATTAAGAAGGAATATGGTCACTGCCCACCTAGAAGTTTGCAAGACTGCTGTGGGCATTGCTGTGTGTGGAATGGAAGCAGGAGGCAGGATCACTTCCAGCCAGTGAGTGTACTGGGGGGAGGGGGGGGCATGGCATTCCAGGTGGAAGCAATTTGGTGTGCTAAAAGAACTAGGATATGTCTAGAGATTCAGTTTAACCCCCGCATGGTTCTTAGAGTCAAAGCCAAGTCTGCCTTTCCAGACCGGGTAATGGCCTCAGATGCCATGTGGCTCACATCCTTCCAGTTTTGAACTTCACACCTTTTGAAGCTGAGGTGTTCATCCTAATGAGCATAAACACCAAATTAAAAAGGAATTCATTTAGAGAAGCAGGCATAAGCATAAAGGATTAATAGAACCTTACATTTTTCATTGATTCCTAGTAAAAAAATAAAACCCACCAAGACATATACTGCTGACCTTCATTTTTTACTTAAATATAGTGATCTTTAAGAGAATAAACCAAAAAAAAACTTTACACAGCAAGTATTTTACATAAATGCAAACATTTTACATAAATGTAAACATGCACATCTACTTCATAATTACGCAAAATAAACTTTTAGGCACAAGATTTCAAAAATCATGAAAGAATAAGACAACCCAAGACAGATACAACATAAGCAACAAAAAACACACATTTCATAACGCTTCAATTGGTCTTGTCTTCCAACCTACTGGTTAAGGCCTGAGTTTCAGAAATCCTACCTTCCTTGCCAAATGGAAACATCCAATTTGGCTGTACCTAAGAGAACATACTATTATCTTTCAAAATAATGTTAATAAATACATCACTCACACTCTCTCTCTCATACACACATACACACACACACACACACACACACACACCATACTTACACCTTACTTAACCAGCCTCTCGATTAGGATAGCAAGGATTTTGGAATTTTCAAGTTTTCCCACCACTGAAGCACATACATATTAATACCACACACAGAAAAAAAAAAATGATTCTGCTATAGAAATAAAATAATGAGTGGCATCATCACAGATCTCGTTTGTTTATATTGTTTCCCCAATTCACGTCTTTACTGCGGCTTGCCATGGCTCCCTGGGCACCCTGAATTTAAGTCTTTATATCTTGCCTAATGACTTACGATATGGCAGAAGTTGTATAGGACAGAGAAAAGGCAATTTTAACAATTCAGTTAGAGACTTCCAAAACCATGAAAATCACAAATAGTTTTCAGCTGTCTCCAAATGCTTGGAATGTTTGCTCCACGTCTGCCCTCTGTACTCCACTGGTTGGTTTTCTCTGCCTCCTCCCCACCAGGCTATAAGCATCTGAATGTCTATTCTTGTGGACACCCCAGGGAATAGAGATGAAAATGACGGTCCCTGCTTTTAAGGAGTTCACACCAACCAGAGCTCAAGCAAGAGGAAGGTCAGTACAGACAGCACTCCAGTGGGCAGAAAAGAACAGAGGGAGAGTCCGCGAAGATGGCACCTACACAGTGTCAGGACTGGGGCTTGGCCGGGGAGAGGGAGGGAGGGACTGAGAAGGCACAGAGGCACGAAGAGTAAGTCCAATGAGGCTGGCACGAGGTAACTCAGAAGTAGTAGTCTGTGGGGCCAGATTCTTGATTTCCAAAAAGACAAGATTCCTTATTCTGGTGGGTAAAGCTGGAGAGCAGGCGGTGGGGGTTGTGGGGAGGGAACCACCGAAGGCTTCGTGCAGAGAACAAACTGGAGCCAGCTGGAGGCTAACCATGCAGGGCCAGGTAGGACGGGCGACAGAGGAAACGAGCCCAGAGAGCTCGACTCACCAAACCCAGTGCCGCATGCAAGCATTTCCTATAGAAACAAACATCTTGACCCGACATGTGAAAAACCACAGTTCTATCTGTATAAATCAAGACTTTAGGAGGAAAAAAAAGAGAGTGAGGCTTAAATAGATTTTTAGTTCAAGTTCCTGGAACCTGCCCCAGCTTGAGCAAGTTAAAAGCAGTGAAACAATTCCCACATCCAGTAACAATTCAAGTCTCCCAATCATGACCTTTACCTTCCCTGAGCTGTCATTAGCAAGGAATTATAAAGCAATTATCAATTCATTATGAAGAAGTTCCTCCCTGCCATTAAATCCACCGAAACCTCACGATGGGCTGAGAACCCACCGCCGAGTACCAGTGTGTCCCCATTACCTACACGTGGGGGGGATGGCGGTGCGAGTGTGCCACCGGATGATGGCTCCCGACCCACATCTCCAGCTCACTGGAGTCACTGCACATGAAACAGGGGACTCCATAAGGTGCAACTCTCACCAAAGCCCCCACCACGAATCATCTAATTCCTTTCCAGGTCCAGACTGCTTCCATCCACTAGCTGGGGAAGCAGAGGCCATCTTTGAGTGGAACACCCAAGGAAGGAAAATCATTTTCAATGTTCTTAACACCCATTGAACCAAAGCAAATGGAAATTTCTCAGGACATTCAAATTGTATCCATTCAAATTCTAGAAACAGGCTACTCCATACCAATCACAGGATGATTTATCACACATTCACTCAATATGGAACATTTACTAGTGACCAGTTTCCTGTAACAACAGATTCATTTGGAAACTGCACACTGCAAAAGGCAATCTTGTGACTTTCTTCTAGTTTATCAAAAATACAAATCAGTCTGGGAGTCAGGCACAAACAGTGGTACAAAAGCATGAAGAGAAATACCTTATCTAAGAATGTGCTCGTTTCATATTGCAGAACCCCTATCTAGATTCTGGTTTTTGGAAGCCTGCTGCTGGTTCTTTTGTTCAGAAAGGGTCCTTCACTACACCTCCCTCCCACTCCTACCTCCCCTTACTAAAATTCACTGAACGGGAAACACTCAGTATGGACCTACGTGGAACTAAAAGCCCCAATTTAATTGAATCTCATGTGTCAGCACAGTGGCTGCTGGTTTAATCTGCTCAGCCAGCCTCGTGTATCTAGGGACTTTTTGGATCAGAATTTGAGCCAGAAGCACCCAACACTTCATCTTTGGGAATCCAATAAAATCTCTGACGTACAACTAGAAGTCCCATGAACAAGAATCTCCGGTTCCAGTTAATGAGATTCAAGGGCGGGAGCAGCAGGAAAAGCTGGGGCAGGGGCAGGAGACGGGCCACGAACCAGCTGTGTGCTTCTCTTTCCTCACTTGTAAGTGAGGGGGCTGAACTCGCGGAGCTCCGGGGTCCTGCCCAGAAGCCGCTCTAGGACTCCCTCCTCCAGTCCATCTCTACACAGGCTCGTCAAGCTGGGTCAGACAAAACTTCCTCACCACTTTGTCTCAACAGTTTAAAGTGGTTGTCAAATACTTCAATGCTGCAGTTTGAGGTCTCCCTCTCTCCCCTACCCCTCAAAGACCAGGTTTCATTTCACTGGTGCAGACCACCTGGCCAAACTGGTGGCTGCTGAGGTTTAAAAGCGAATCACTGGCCTGGTTAAGATGATGGCCTTTGAGTAACCTAGACCAGGGTACATTTGTCCTTTTTTCATTAACAGTGTTAACCAAATAGCAATAGAATTGTTAGTTCTTCTATAGATCTACTTTGCAACATGAGATTGTTCAAAAATTACATGAGAAAATCACCCATCACCACTAAGTTAAAGACTTGAGTATCTGAGACCTCCAGAGCCTCGAACTCCTGCTACAGTCACTGATCCACAGCATGTCCCTCTCGGCAATGGGCTCCATGTGAGCGCAGCCCGGTCCGGCAGCAGATCTGTGCACCGAGACGCTGATTTCGAAAGATCTGGCTCTAGTCATCACTGTCACTGCCAGACTCACTCAACTGCAAGTCATTTCCTACAAAACAAAAACCACAGAATCACACCAAAAGTGCGCAATTTAAAAATGACTTCCCCACAATTCTTTGTTTCACCGCCTTGGTTATCGCACTATAGTAAAACAAGCCAATTCAACTTAATTAGGGAGGAAAACCGATTTGGCTCAGTGACAAAACTGACACAGTCAATGTTTTTAAAGAAATGCTATTCTTGATATCTGCAAAGCACAGCGATGCTACGTACTAGGATAGAACAGGGGGAAGCAGGCCAGACAGCTTTTAAATGTGTTAATAAATAGCAAATAAGTATAAAAAAACCGATTCACCATCTAGAATCGTTCACATGAAGTTGCTAAAATAACACCGAGTTAGGCTTCCCGTCAAGGAAGCCGAATACTGTTTATACCAGTAACCTGCTAATCCAGCATCCCCTCCTGTTCAGTTACTTTAAACCTCAACTCTCAACTGAAGAGCTTCAATTACTTTAGCCTCAGATTTTTGTTTAGTGTGCAGAATTCAGGTGTTAGGAGTAAAGAATAGAAGTGCTCAGCGTTTTAATCCGATAGAGTAACAGAACCCAGTTGATAGCACTCAGATTATAGCAAAAGTGAACCGCTATATGACTGGATTGCTACTCCTAGACCAGCCCTTCTCAGTTTGTGTGGAGGACCCCGGGGTCCTTGAGACCCTTTCAGGAGGGTACTTCCTCTTCTAACTACACACCTGTGTGAGGTCAGATTTTCTTCATATACATCAACCTAGACAACTTATGGCAACAGGCTGAACCCAGGTTCCCACTAAGCTAGATCGTAAAGAGATTTGCGAAATTTTAAAGCAATGTTACTCTCTTACTAAGTATTTTTTGATTGGAAAAATTTGTTTTTCATAAAAATGATACTTTTGTTAACATGTGACAGTTTATTATTGTTATTTTATTTTTTTTTTTTTTTTTTTTAATTTTTTTTAAATTTTTTTTTTTTCAACCTTTTTTATTTATTTTTGGGACAGAGAGAGACAGAGCATGAACGGGGGAGGGGCAGAGAGAGAGGGAGACACAGAATCGGAAACAGGCTCCAGGCTCCGAGCCATCAGCCCAGAGCCTGACGCGGGGCTCGAACTCACGGACCGCGAGATCGTGACCTGGCTGAAGTCGGACGCTTAACCGACTGCGCCACCCAGGCGCCCCTATTATTGTTATTTTAAATGAATTACTGGATAATTTAAATATTTCAGTTTTAATTTCTAATGGTAATATTGAGTGGATATAAGCCACGTACACAAAGCTCTTTGGGGTGCTCAATAATTGTTACAATTAAGAGGTCTGACACCCAAGAATGGAACAACTACCGCTCTAAACTTAAGGAAGGCAACAGGGGCCTGGCAAGAGCTGGTAACTCCCAATCAGCTAAGTTGAGCACGATCTCTTAAAAAGTAAGATGATGTGCTTTAACATATCAGTGGAACTGGAGCTGGAAATCTAGTTTTGAAATTGCTTACATAAAGTTAAGGTCTTGCCACTTGAAGAGCTGCAGATCAGGATGACTTGGTGTGCAATAAAGAGCTAAAAGGATTTTAAGATACTGGTAAGCAGATAACACCCACTGTGCCTTTTTTTTTTTTTTTTTTTTTTTTGCTCTTTCTTTCTAGGAGGAGAGAATAATTTGGCATTGACTGGGCAAACTCGAGAACTCAGTCAAAGCCACAGTAGCTATGTGGCACTATTCCACTAGGAATACCAAATTCCCAATATGAAATTTACTACTCCTGGCCAACTGAGAATAGCACCAAAGCATCCCCTGACATCCAGAATGTAGGCCCAGAAAATGGGATAGCAGACAATATCCTCGACTGATATCCTAACAGTGTTCAACTCACTCAAGTAGCGTTTTTCCAGCAGGAGTGGTCTTGCCCCCCAGAGGATATCTGGCAATGTCTTGAGATATTTGGGGTTGACACAACTGGGGACAAGGGAGAGAGAAGGGCATCTACCGGGTAGAGGCCAGGAATGCTCTTAGTCATCCTGCAATGCATTGGACAGCCTCCATGACAAAGATTTATCTGCCCCACAATGTCTGTAGTGGTGAGGTTGAGAATTACCTTCGCCTGGTCCACTGTAGTAGGGTTAACTAGGTTAGCTTACCAACTATTGCCTCCAGATCTTCCAACCTCCTCAAAGGCAGTCATGCCAGATGAAAGCATTCATTAGGATACTGGAGAGAGAAGGGCATAGGGAGCAAACACTCTCCCCATCTCCAATACGAAGAAATCTGTTTTTGTTCTTGTTTTTCTCTCCTTTACTTTAGTATCAACTGCACGGAGAGCCACCCAGATATAGCAATGTCCTTCCTCTTCCTCTTGCCAAAGGCTAGTTGGTTTCCAAATATACCCTAATGGCTCAGGTTCCAAAGTCTATGGGCTGCAGGACACCACAGTCCGGACAACTGTGTTCTTGGGACTGTAAAAAGACCTAGAAGCAGGGGACACTATAGTGGAGGGCATCGCCCCTAAAGCCTGTAAAGCCTGGTAAATGCAAAAACAAAGAGCCGAGCTGTTCGTGTTTCAGCATTTTCGAGAATTCACAAAAACTAATTTGTGCCAGTGGGTGAAAAAAAAAGAACAGATTTTCTAGTTTTGTGCTTCCCCAACACCCCCGCCCCTTTTATTTTTTTTAACTGTTTGGTAACTTACTTCTTTCTGCTCCAAATTTTGTCAGGATGCTTTCTTATGCCTTAAATATCTTCTGGTTACAGACTCGGGTGTAAGATATATAGAAGCTGCATCTCTAGTCTGACATGCCACCCCTCTCTGAGCCAGAAAAGGGAGAGCACACTTACTGAGGGTGTTCATGAGCTGGTTGCTTCCTTGTGGTCGGCTGGTTCCATTGGCAACGGCCGGCCTGCTGTTGTAGGGCTGCTGGTGTGCAGGCTGTGGAGGAGACGCCGGACCGTTGTCCTCACCCTCGCTGCTGGAGCTGTCATCATCGCTTCCCGAAGAGCTCTCAGAGTCTGAGGAACTGCTCCCACTGCTGCTGCTCATCTGCTCAATAATGTCAACTTCAGCCCTCAGCTCTGGAATAAAATGACACGACGGGGGTTAGCCAGCAACCACTCTCAAGGCCGCAAGCTGCCTTCTGTAAATAGTGAATTGGCAAAACCAACAGCAATGAGGAATGACTAAAATTCCTGCTTCTTATTCCTTAAAAACGTATAAAAAAAACGACTAAGACCAAAATGAACAAAATAAAACTGTCTTCAGAGAGACAGCGGAAACATTAACTTCACCCCAAATAACAAAAAAGAAAACTGTTTCAGATAATGATGGTTCTGTGTAAATTAAGCCTATTTGCCTTATCTACTTAAAAAAACAAAGACTGTGAATTATGGGATTAAACACCAAATAACAGAAATATTATGCTAAAGGGTTGAAAAATATTTGACTAGGAATTGGAAGATCTGGGTGCTTGTTTTGGATCTGCCTCTAACCAGCAGTGAGACCCAGGTGGGAGTCAATGATTTTTTTCCAAGACACTTTGAAAAAATAAAAGGCCACAGCAGACAGCCTCTGAGGTCCTTTTCAGCTTTCCTGTCCCACAAAGGAACTGAGGCATGCAGGAGGAACCATGGTAACGGAAGGAAAATGGGGAAACAACATTCCTCCTCTGCCCTCTGTATATATTTCACTGACAGCCATGCCTGTCAGGTATTACATTTTTTTTTATAGAAGTACAGCAGGGAACGAAAAACATGTTTACCTAACCCTTTCAATGTCGGTGAATACATTAAGGATACATCATAGGATACATCAAGAAAGATGCCAGATTTTCCTGTCCAAACATACCATGTGATTTTAAACACGCATGGTTCATTTAGGCGTAACTGTCAATCACTAACCACTCATAGTCCAATTCTTGTTCAACTAAAGTGAAAACTTTAACAAATAACATTCCAATATCCCTGAGGAAAGTCAAAATCAAGAACAAAAACAAAACAGGAGGCTTAATAAGCATGCACCACGCAGAGAATGATTGTTTACTGAAAGCACTTCTATAAGGTAGAAGAGGCAAACTTCTCAAGTACAACTCTATCTTTCCCTGTTTACTACTGCTACAGATTTCATTGTGTTTCATAAAACTTTATAAATCTGAAATATGACAGCCTCATAACTTCCTGAGAGTCTGGACAACGAAAACCACCCCCTCCCTGTATGAGGAGAAAGCCAAAGTGAGAACCTGACCAGACCTCTAGGTCTTTCTAGGCCATGTCCATTTCCAGGTCCCGTGGCACTCTTATGTTTACACACTTTGTTAGTACAAAGCAATGGTCCTGGTATTTTAAATATCCCTCTGACCTAGATACTATACTAACACTGACACACCTGGTTTTTACCCAGACACCTTGGAATTCTCTTCTCCCAAAACCTTAAAGGCACGGCATATAGACTTTTGGATGACAGTCATGCTTGTTTAAATCCTGGGCCTCTGAACAGAAAGCTGCAAAGACAGCCACAACTCAAGTCACTTGCCTGGACCTCCCTTGTCAAATGAGAAGTGGTAACAGCCCCACCTCCGTCACCTCTGGAATGGTGAACTCTGCAGATTATTTTTTCAATGGCAGAGAATGCCCATGCCACCAGTGCCCATGTGATGTCAACGTGATAGCCTCGTGATCGCCACAAAAGCCTCAACACCCAACTCCCAGTGGCTATCAGTTCCAGAAAATGCTCCCTACCTCTTTTGATGTCATCCAGCTGAGGTTCAGGTGAAGGGTTATCTTTCAAAGGAGAAGTTTTGGGTCCAACTGGAGGCTTTGTCGGAGCTCTGAATGGCAGAGGTGGTGGAGGTGGTGGCGGCTGAGATGGCTGTGGGGGACGAGTGGGCTGCTGTTCCATTCGGGCTTGGATTTTACTGCTCCCCTCAGCTCTGAAATGAAAAACAGACATTAAATTGCAGGGCCAAAAACAGTGCTCCTCAAATCTGTTCAGGTAACCAAGTACCTAGAGGTCTCTGCACAATCGTGCTTCTCTACACACTACTTCAAAATACTGATGTTTGTCACTTTATCCCATGAACTACTCATTCAACAACTGCCTACTGCATTCCGGTACTGCACTACGCACCAGAGATACAAAGATGAATAAAACAGCCCTCAAGAAGCTCACATTTTATAACAAGCGAATAAAACCGATATGCAAGACACAACGTGATCGTGAGAACCCATTTTACCAGCAGACAATAGGACTACTTGACTTGTATACGGTATAAAGTTATAGTCACAAGTATATGAGTTACTACATAAAACCAGCTCTTGAAATGCTGGCTAGTTTGCAAGTTTTCCCACGATCTGTTTACTGCCTGCTCATCTTGTCACGCGCCAGCTCTTGCAGGCGGACAAACAAAGCATCCCACCCCAACCGGAGAAAATTCTATTCACTAACAATTTCTTTTGTAAATGGATGAGCCCACTTTGGGCTTTTGAACTTTGGTGTGCACACAAATCGCCTGAGGATCTCATTAAAATGCAGATTCCAACTTAGCAGGTCCTGAAATTCTGCACTTTAAAAAGCATCCAAGTGATCAAATGCTGCTAGTCCACAGATGACACCGAGTAGTGAGAGAAACGCCCACAAACATCATCTGTTGGGGAATTAACAGTGGCACCTGGTTCGGGGAGGTAATTAATACAAATCTATCCCAGGCAAGAGAGGAGCAGGGGGCTTGGACGCGCATGCCCAGGCTAAGGGCTCTGTTCTGATGCTGGACTCCAGTTCACAGGCTTATGAATCCGCAGTGTGTGTGTGTGTGGGGGGGTGGGGGGGGGGGTGGGGGTGTGGGGGTGTGGGTGTGGTTTTTTGGTTTGTTTTTACAGATAACGATAGTACCTTTCTAAATGTTATTTGTAAAGTTAGATAGGATAATGCATGAAAGCATTTAGCATAGTATTCAGTAACCCCTCGATAAATGGTAGCTACTTTTTTTCTGGAATGAGTAAATGAAGAAGCATAAACAGAAAAATATCAGACTATAACACTCTCTTTTAGAATTTAGGACTGTATTACAATAATTGCTGTATCACAATGTATAAAACAGAACCAGTGGGTTGCTTCTATTCATAGAATGAATTGTGACTTTAAAATTTAATTGGCTTTGTATTACAAATGTAAAGCCTGTTGAATTAAAGATTAAAGAGAACTCACTATTTATAAAAATAGGCAGAACTTGGGGCGCCTGGGTGGCTCAGTCGGTTAGGCGTCCGACTTTGGCTCAGATCATGATCTCAGTTTGTGGGCTCGAGCCCCGCATCGGGCTCTGTGCTAACAGCTCAGAGCCTGGAGCCTGCTTGGGATTCTGTGTCTCCCTCTCTCTCTCTGCCCGTCCCCTGCTCGTGCTCTGTCTCTCTTTCTCTGTCTCTGTCTCTGTCTCAAAAATAAACATTCAAAAAAAATTTTTTTTAATTAAAAAAAATTTAAAAAATAGGCAAAACTTTATTTTAGTGTTATAAATACCTCAAATGCATCTTGCGAAAAATTAATGTTTTTAATCTAATTACAAGTCTACAAGTTTAAATCTTATCCCCTTAGGTGATACTATTTGAACAATCATGAGATTAATAAAATAGATTTAATTATAAAATACGTCCCTTTCCCCTGTGGCTTCCACGTTTCAGGTCTTAAAAGCTTTTATTTCTTTTTATTGCATTTGAGGAAGTGATATTTTACTGACTTATCTACACAGGTAGAGTTGTTGATATTATCGACAGGACACTGAATACTCAGATGCTCATATCCTTCTAAAATAACTGAAGAAATAATGCAAAGATCTAGAAACCTGTATCAATCTGTATCTGGTCATTCACGTACCTTGTTTTCTTGACCTGAATGCTGCTACTGAGTTTTTCCAGCACATATTCACCAGTGTCATGATTAATAATAAGCACACAGTCTTTCTGATAAGGCCGTTTGTTCCCCTTGAACACAGTCATTGGTGGTGTGGATCCCTATATGCCACAAAAGTAAAAGATCAAACCAGACACACCAGTTATGAACATTAAAAACGAATTTACAAGTGGCTTCATGAGTATCAGAGCTACTCAAACAGAATAGAATGAACTGATTTCTATTTTAACTCCTCTGGCTTCCTAGGCAAAAAGAAAAGGGATATAATATACAGCAAGAATTCTATAACTGCAACTACTTCTCAGTAATCAAGAAAGGTAATATAAATTTTCAAAATTACCGTACATTTTTCTAAAGATTCAAAACATGTTACAAATAATGGCGAGGTATGAACTGGTAAAAACAGATTAACCATTACTTGGTATTATACTGAGTAGAACTCTTCATTGCAAGAAGTAAAACTAATACGTGATTTCTGTATTTCCTTGTAATTTCAGAGTCCAGGGCTTCCCCTCATGCCAAGTAACCAACAGAGTATTCTCTAAGGGCAGCTCATTATTCTGCTTGGCTCAGAGTAAGTACATCATGCCACTCACCTGCCTAAGCCCTTTAACTGCTAACCTGTTGCTCTGAGACCCAAGAATAAAATCTCTAAACCAGATACCTGGCCCTTCTGCCTCACCCTGTACCCCTAGCCCTAGGCTCTGCAGGATCCAGAGTAGAAGGTGGCTGGCCTCTCTCAGATCCTCATGTTCTTTCTTGCAGGGCTTTAACAAGGCTTCTGCCTGCAACATCCTGCCTCTTCCTCTCTTTCAATTACTCAACCTTCAAATCTGCTCAAAGGTCACTTCCTTAGAGAAACCTTCCTGATTTTCTAAAATAAATGGCTGTGCTTTTTATATTTATTTAATTCCAGATCATAAGCTCCCCAAGGGCAAGAAAAGTGCTTGTTTTGTTCGAGATTGTATTCTCAGTGCTTAGTAACGGGCCAACACATAGTAGGTGCTCAATTAATATTTGACATATATAGGATTTGATTGTATGGAATAAAAAAAATTGGTTGGCTCCTTGACTCCTTATTCATAGGGTATAAACTTAGAGTTGGAAGGGACCCTAGAGACCATTTATCTAACCCCTTCATTTTACATTTGGCAAACGAAGATCCAAAGGGAGATGATGTAATCTGCTAAAGGCAACATGCAATGAAATAGCAGTTGGAACTGGCAGACAAGTAATTTCTACTCAGCCTGAAGCTTCTTGTCCAGAGTCTTTTCATCCTATTACTGGTTACCAAGACCTTATTATGTTCCAGGACAGGGCTGTGACATCCAATGACACCTGTTCATTATGAGCATTTTGTCTGATCCTTCAGGCTGTGTGATTATAGTGCTACTTTGGACAAAGCTTCAAAAAAAAAGTCTCTCTCCGTAGGGGTTCTCAATTTAACTTTTAATTGGGTTCCTCATCCCTAAATTAGCTGAATGCTCTGATCCTCTGGTGCTTGGTTGCAACTTTCAGTCTGCAGTCCGCCCTTTGCCTGATATATGAAAGGTGTCAATTCTGCTCCTGCCTGTCTTAACTCCTGGTTTGGCTGTGCCACACACCTAAACTGTTGTTGCTATAAGCCAACGTGGCGTCGGGGGCTTTGCTTTTTGGAGCTGTGTGAGGGAAAAGCTAGGCCAATCTGAAAGAGCGGCTAGAGGGGCTAAGTATCCAGACAGGAACCTTGTCTACTTGGTAGCAGATGGGGGAAAAGGGAGCTTGGGAAAAATGGCAAAGAATCATTTTTACTCAAGCACTTGGGAAACATGAATTCCACCCTACCCCATCCCCCCAATTCCCTTTTTCCTTATGTTGGAATTTTAGAAATCTAAAAATTTTTAAATAGTAGGAAAATTCAAATTGCAATAAATAGAATATGAGGATTCACTGTGATTCCACAGTGCATAAACTTACAGGGATATGTGGCAGGGTAATTGTGACTTCATCTCCTTTGCCAACCTGAAGCTCTCCTTCACAGGAAGTGTCTATAGATGCTGGCTTAAAGTCATCTAAAGGGAAAAGCAAAAGAATATTTATCCAGCCGGTTACTTATACTATGCCTCCTGGTCATTCTTGTTTAAGAATTAAAATTTTTTTGTGAGTCAGATAAATGGAAAAATACAATGTAGAATTAAAAAACCTATTTCATTGTGGAAAAAAAGCAGAGAATAGTACAATGAGCCCCTGTGTACTGTCACCCAGGTTTAAGAAGAATTACGAACTCAGGGACAATCTCGTTTTCTCTATACCTCCTACATACTTTGCCTCCCATCCCTGCTGGATTACTTTGAGGGGAAAAAAAAAAAAAAAAAAAAGCTAGAATTCATATACCATTCTATTAAGCAAAGATATTCCCTTCTCCCAAGTGACACATGAAAATTAATGCCTTCTTAGCCAGAGGGGTTTTGTTAGGATTGTTGTGTACAAGATCAAAAGCAACAGAGCATATTAAAAAGATTCTGTGACTGTAACACCCTATATGAAACAGGAAAGCCCCAGTATCATATAAGCTGATTTCATTTTGCATAGAAACTGTCAACATTAGGATTTCCCACACTCAAGTTCTTATAAAAGTACAGAATAGATGGTTGAACTCTACCTCCAAAGGTTAATCCTGCCCATCTCTCTCAACTGCTGCTAACGTGCACCACGAATAGCCATCTTACTCCATTCTGACATAAACTGGCCTCACACTGCAGGCCACGTGCATATATGAAGTGTCTCACTTAAATTCCACATTGCTCTTCTCTCTACCAAAACATCAATTTAGTAAACTGCTCCGAAAACGATGCTCTTATCACATTCCCAATATCCTCCCTCTGAAAGAGCTGATCTGCTGTCAGTAGGAGACACAATAATGGTTTGGCAAGTGACCGCAGAAATATGGAACTTCATTATCTAACACGCCCTCTTCCAATGTGTTGAGTCACATTTATTAGCTCCTTAGACAAAAACAAGTCTTAACCAGCATTAGGGCTGACGGATACCAGAAGCTCGTGAATCACACAGAAGGATGCTCAGCCAGCCCATCCCTAAGAGCCAAAACTTTACCCAGGACATAGAGTGGACATGCCCTCCCTCCACAGAGTCTGTAATCATGTAGAAAAGGAAGGTCCAGCATAACGACTATTTGGACATTCTTGATGCCTCCTCTCCCCCGCTTCCAAGCATACATCAAGCTTTATCAAGGCTCACGCATTCCAATTTTATTCTTCACTCACATGGGACTTGGTAC
This sequence comes from Panthera onca, assembly GCF_046562875.1. Taxonomy (NCBI): domain Eukaryota; kingdom Metazoa; phylum Chordata; class Mammalia; order Carnivora; family Felidae; genus Panthera; species Panthera onca. The sequence goes on along the minus strand of NC_138347.1, from coordinate 132,814,684 downwards.
TGAGTTAAAGTCGGGGTAGTATAGGTCACCTCAAAAGACAGCAGAGTCAAACGAGGTACAGAAAGCTGGAGGAGGAAGACGGATGGAGCGCACAGAGGATGCGGATTCTTTGGCTGCCAAGGGGATGAAGCGCAGGCTCAGGGTAACCAGAACAAAGACGAACGAGGAACGAAGGCTAAGGAACACAGGGAAGAGGAGAATGTAATAGGAGGGAGTCGATAAGGCTCATCGGCAAACGGGAAGAGTCCTTTAAACGTGGAGGACCCCGCTGGGGTCATCAGAAAGTGGGACGGATTACAGGGAGAAGTGGAGTCTGATGTGGGGTCACAGTCTTTTGGTAATAAAGAGGGGTAAGTTTCGAATAAAGCAGGGCTGGGTGGGCGGATGAAAAACAAAGGAGCCAATAACCTTCGGAAGAAGTATTTGGGACCACAAGGCAGATGGATAGTTGGGAGTGGCGAAGCGTTTGGTTTGGGGAGCTGGAAAAGGGGGGAGGGGGGAGGGGGAGAGGAGGGGGTGGAATCGAGGTCCAGGAGGATCTGGGCGAAGAGAGAAGGGAGCTGACGTAGGCAGGAGGTTCCCTGGGCTTTGGAGGGACGAGGGAAGAGAAGGAGTCGGGTTGGCAAGAGGCGGCGGAAGGGAACAGAGGGGAGGGCTGGCTTACAGCGAATGGTGTGGAAAGAAGCCCGCGGTCGCTTCTCGAAGCTCTCCCCGAGCCGCAGGCAGTGTTCCTCGCGGTCCAGCAACGGGTTCGCGGTTCCGTTCATGGCCCCCCACGAGCCCAGCGCCCGGACCGGCGCTCTCCTGGCGCGGCCGCGGTCCGAGCTTCCGGCGCCGGCGTCCGGGGGAATGAAGCTCCCGGGACAGCGCTCGGGGGCGCACGGCGAGCCGAGCCGGCGCCCACCCGGGGCCGGAAGCAGGTCCTCGCCTCTGCGGCGGGGTGGAGGAGGACTGCGCGGAAGCAGGGCCGCGGAACTTCCGGCGTCGGGGAGGGACTTCTGCGTTCGTGACGGAAGTGGCGGGGGCAGTGCCATGGCCAAAGGATTCCGCCGGGAGAGGTCCTCGAGGGGGATTTGTCCCCGGACCGAAGCTCCCTGATCCGGCTTCCGAGGCCGGGTCCGGGCTGAGGGCTGAGTGCGTCCGTCCCTACCCGTCCAGGTGAATGTAAGAAGTGATGACGGTGAGCCCAAGCGCGGCGAACTAGATGAACACGGGTCTGACAGCCAGTGTGGCCAGCTCTCCGCAGGCCAGGGCGGCCCGGGCGCCCTAGTTTCTCCCAAGCGTCCGGAGCCCTACGGACCCTACCCCGCGCGTCACTGGCCTCTTATCCTTCACGCGTTAATGGAGGAACGAGAGCCTCAGCCCCTGGAAAACGGCGCTACCCTCCGATTCGTGAGACGGCCTCTTAGGTGTGTGATCAGAATCTCAGGCCGCCGGGCTTGACTACAAATTCCCCCCCGAAACTGGGTCTCGGATCCTTGGGAAATGATCACCCCACTTGACCACCCGTCGCCATTTCGGGAAGCTGGTGTGGTTGTTTTAAGTCACCCTTTCCCGGGCATTAAAAATTGATGTTTCCTCCCTAAGATTTCTCAGTCACTTCTTGGGAGTGTCCTTTTTCTAAACCAAACCGATTTAGTATTATTATATATTTTTAATGTTTATTTATTTTAAAGAGAGGTAGAGACAGAGCACGAGTTGGGGAGGGACAGACAGAAGGAGAGAGAGAGAGGGAGACACAGAATCCCAAGCAGGCTCCAGGCTCTGGGCTGTCAGCACCGAGCCCGACCCAGGGCTGGAACTCACAAACTGCAAGATCATGACCTGAGCTGAAGTGGGACGCCTAACGGACGGAGCCACCCAGGCGTCCCTAAACCGATTTATTATTATAATAGTTAACTTGTTCTGGTTTGAACTAGAGTTTGGTGCGTGAGAGCCCTGGCCACTGAATGTAAGCCCTCTGAAGGTAGGGATTGTGTCTTGGGCTTCTTTCTGACCGACCTCTTGTAGAGTGGGCAGGGTTTTTGTGTTGAGTCAGCATCTAGTATGTGGTGAGTTGAACTGTTTGGTGAAAGAACCGTTCTAAAGCGACTAACCAGCGTCTTAAAAACTGTCCTAGAACCACTAACCGGAATCTCCTTTTTCCTGCAAAGCACCCAGTGCTGCCCGAGGCTTGAGTCCAACGCGAAGAACCACATTTGGACAAATCCTTCCTATGTCTGCAGTATCAGCTTGGATTACTCAGGTTATTCAGGGTTGGGGAATCTTCAGCAGTGTTAAATATATTACCATCAACTTATGGGATGGCTTCTTTGCAAAGGAAAGGACTGCAGGCAAGAATTCTCAGCGCTGAAGAAGAGGAGAAATTGAAAAGAGACCAGGCTTTAATGTCTGATTTTAAACAGCAAAAACTGGAAAAAGAGGCTCAGAAGAACTGGGACCTTTTTTACAAAAGAAATAGCACTAACTTCTTCAAAGATAGACACTGGACCACCAGAGAGTTTGAGGAACTCAGATCATGTAGAGAGGTAAACTAATATTGAACCTTGTTTGAGTTTTTCATTTCAAATGTGAAGAGGAGTGTTTATTGCCTTCCTATGGGTCTCCAGTGGATTTAGTAGGTCCTGGGTTGTATGTAGGAAAGAGAGCTTTCGAGGGCATTTTCTGTTTCTTAAAGCCAGTCTGAAAGTCATAAATATTGAATTCATACTGGGTGACTTAAGTGACAGATTCAGATTCATAATAAAGACGATAAACACTTTACCATGGCCCTTTTGTAGAACTCTACATGTTGTGTAATTTAAGCCCTACAATAACAGTGTGAAGTAGACATCATTGTTATCCCTACTTGCAGGTAAAATGGGGCACAAAGCTCTTTTAAGAGAGTTGTCTAATGATAGAACATGGTGAGGGAAGAAGTCCAGATTTGAGTGCAAGCAGTTTAGTCCCAGAGCCTGTTATTTTAGCTATTATCCTGTGTTTTCTTCTTTTTTTTTTTTAATGTTTATTTATTTGAGAGAGAGAGAGAATCCCAAGGAGACACCATGCTCAGCATGGAGCCCATCTCTGGACTTGATCTCACCAGCATGAGATCATGACCTGAGTTGAAATCAAGAGTCGGTGTGGTTTATATACACAATGGAGTACTATGTGGCAATGAGAAAGAATGAAATATGGCCTTTTGTAGCAACGTGGATGGAACTGGAGAGTGTGATGCTAAGTGAAATAAGCCATACAGAGAAAGACAGATACCATATGTGTTCATTCTTATGTGGATCCTGAGAAACTTAACAGAAGTCCATGGAGGAGGGGAAAAAAAAAGAGGTTAGAGAGGGAGAGAGCCAAACCATAAGAGACTCTTAAAAACTGAGAACAGGGGCACCTGGGTGGCTCAGTCGGTTAAGTGTCAGACTTCAGCTCAGGTCATGATCTCGCGGTCCGTGAGTTCGAGCCCCGCGTCAGGCTCTGGGCTGATGGCTCAGAGCCTGGAGCCTGCTTCTGATTCTGTGTCTCCCTCTCTCTCTGCCCCTCCCCCGTTCATGCTGTGTCTCTCTCTGTCTCAAAAATAAATAAACGTTAAAAAAAAAAATTTAAAAAAAAAACTGAGAACAAACTGAGGGTTGATGGGGGTGGGAGGGAGAGGTGGGTGGGTGATGGGTATTGAAGAGGGCATCTTTTGGGATGAGCACTGGGTGTTGTATGGAAACCAATTTGACAATAAATTTCATATATTAAAAAAAAAAAAAGAAAAGAAATCAAGAGTCGGATGCTGTGGGGTGCCTGGGTGGCTCAGTTGGTTGAGCACTCGACATCAACTCAGGTCATGATCGAGAGTTCGTGGGTTCCAGCCCCACATCAGGCTCTCTGCAGTCTTTGCAGAGCCCACTTTGCATCTTCTGTTCCCCTCTCTCTCTGCGCCTGCCTGGCTCCTGCTCGCCCTCTCTCTCAAAAAAATAAAACATTAAAAAAGAAAGGGGGGGAGGGATGCCTAATCACCGAGCCACCCAGGTGCCCCTGCTGTGTTTTCTTTATACTAAGCTGCCCAGTGTTGGACGACAAGCAAGGTATCAGTATTAGCTTTAGGTTCTCAGTTCACTTGTTTACTGTCTGCCCCACGGGGGCAGAAACCTTGCTTCTCCTGTTTGGAGACATGTTGTAGTTTGGTTTGTTTCTCGATGATGCAAACGACTTTGCATCTCTTTCCCCAGTTTGAAGATCAAAAATTGACTGTGCTTGAAGCTGGCTGTGGTGTTGGGAACTGTTTATTCCCGCTTTTAGAAGAAGATCTGAATATCTTTGCCTATGCCTGTGACTTTTCTCCAAGAGCAGTTGAGTATGTCAAGGTTGGTGCCTTGTCCATGTTTCTGTTATATTACTGTTTTCTTAGATTTCTTTGACCTGCCTCTCTGCCCATTTGTTTATTAATTCCAGTTCTCTCTTTGAAGCTAACCAGCTATGACCATCATGAATGTGTTTTTCCTGTTTAAATACCTGTATCATACATACAGAAACACAGCTTTGGGGTACCTGCATGGCTCAGTCAGTTGAGCATCTGACTCTTGATTTCAGCTCAGGTCATGATCCCAGGGTTGTGGGATTGAGCCCTGCATTGGGGCTCTGCACCTCTCCTCTGCTCATACTCTGTCTCTAAAATTAAAAAAAAAGAAAAGAAACACAGCTTATTCAGAAAAGGAGAAAGAACTACCAAAATGATACCCATATGCTTCTACCTAAATTGAATGATTGCCAGAATTTTGTACATTTGCTTTATAGACTTGTTTCTTTGCTCAACTATTTTAAAGTATAGATGTCAAGACACTTCCATCTGAAATATGTCTGCATACATATTCAAAAAATACGCACTTTATCTGCATGGTGCAATACATGAACTGTAATCTCCTAATGTCATTAATATTCAGAATGGATTTAGATTTACCCAAGTAGTCCCAAGTGTCTTTTATAGATGTATTTAATCGAGGACTAAATCTTGTACTTCTTAATGTACCTTAAATCTCCTTAGCCTAAAACATCCCTGCCCTTCCCCTTGACCTTTTCCCCACTGGCTTTGAGCTTATTTTTTCTCTTTAATTTTTTTTATGTTTACTTTTGAGACAGAGAGAGAGTATGAGCAGGAGAGGGGCAGAGAGAGAGGGAGACACAGAATCTGAAGCAGGCTCCAGGCTCCGGGCTGTCGGCACAGAGCCCAACATGGGGCTCAAACCCACAAACCATGAGATCATGACCTGAGCTGAAGTCGAACGGTTAACCAACTGAGCCACCCAGGGGCCCCTGGCTTTGAGCTTTTGAAAAGCAAGCCATTTTCTATAATTCAGTCCCACATTCCATATTGGTCTGATTGTTTATTCATATCATTCAACTTGTTCCTTTATCCTCTGTATTTCCTTTACTGTAAACTAGAAGTTAGATTTAAACCAGGTAAAATATTTGTGGCAAAAATACTGTAATAAGTAATGTTGTATCTTTGATATTGCATCCTGTCAGGAGGCATTAATGTCTGGTAATGCTAGCTTTAGTTTTGATCTCTGGGTTAAGGTAGTAACTACCTAATTCCCACCTAAAAAGTACCTTCCTAAGGGGTACAAGTATTTACCTTTTGCTATTAACAAATATGTGGGGGATACTTGGGCAAACATCTAACTTTCCATCAACCTTTTACAGTTGTACCATCCATTAGAAGTTTTTTTTTTTTTTTTTTTTTTTTAACGTTTATTTATTTTTGAGACAGAGAGAGACAGAGCATGAATGGGGGAGGGTCAGAGAGAGAGGGAGACACAGAATCGGAAGCAGGCTCCAGGCTCTGGGCCATCATCAGCCCAGAGCCTGACGCGGGGCTCGAACTCACGGACCGCGAGATCGTGACCTGAGCTGAAGTCGGACGCTTAACCGACTGAGCCACCCAGGTGCCCCCATTAGAAGTTTTTTTAATAGCGGTATCACATTGTACTATAACTTGCTTTCTTCACTCCACATCCTATCTTGTACTTTGGTTTTTTTTTGTCTTAGTACATACAGGTCTACTGTATTTTACTTAGCTGTTGTAGTATTCCACAGAGTGGATATACTGTACTTTAACAGTTACCCTGTTGCTGTTTGTTTAAATTACTTCTGATTTTTTACTCTTACAAATAGGGTTAATGTGGCACTATGTGCCACTCCCCAAAACACGTGTGTGCATTTTTCTCTTTGGTGATGGAAGAATTCCTTGGAGAAACGGTACACACATTTAAATTTTAATATTTGATGTATATTTTTTAATTTAATATATAAATTTTAATATATAGCTCCTATTCTGTCTATATTCTCAACGTTTGATATCAGTCTTTTTTATATCTTCTAATCTTATGGACAAAAAGTAATACTCCATATTTTAGTTTGTTTACCCCTTATATATGTAAATAAGCATTAGTTTTTCTTCTGATTGTGAGTTTCTTTATTCCATATGTATTTATCGAGAGCCTAGTATGTGCCAGTCACTGTTCCACACACTGGGACTAAGTAGTGAACAAAACACAAAAAAAATCCCTCAGGTGGAGCTTGTATTATACTATGAATTGTCTGTTCATAACCTTTGCTAATTTTTCTGTCATTTCTTTATCTTTAGGGTATATTCTGGATATTGTTTCATTTTTTACAAACATTTCTAGTTTATTTAGCATTGCTTTATGGTTTGTCTTTCAGCAGGATTTAAACTATGTGCAAATTTATTAATGTTTTCCTTTCAAGGCTCTAAGGTCTTAAGTCTTGTTTAAGAGTCCTCTAACCTTCTACATAGTTTTAAAGCTTTGGTTATCATGTTTTTTAATCTGGAAAAATTTTGGCCCTTATTTCTTCAAATATTTCTTCAGCTCTGTTCTCTCTTCTGAGATTCTAATGGCATGTGTATTATACCATTTGCTATTGTATGGCGGTTTGTTTTCTTGGATGGTGGTTTGTTTTCTTAACTTTTTTTCTCTTTGCATTTTCAGTTTGTATAATTTCTTTCATCCTATCTACAAGTTTACGGACTCCTTCTTAGGTAGTAAATGTTCCTATTGATAGCCTTTCAAAAGCATTCTTCATATTTGTTGCTGTGTTTTTGGTTTTTAGTTCGTCTAGTCGATGTTTTTGTAGTTTCTATTTCTCTGCTGAAATTACCTATTTGATCTTAAACTTTGTCTATGTTTTTCATTAGAGTCTTTCACTTATTAATCACAGTTATTTTAAATGCCCAAACTTCTAGTTCCTATATCTGTGTCATATTTGAGTCTGGTTCTGATGATTGCTTTGTCTTTTCAGACTATTTTTTCTTGCCATTTGGTATGTCTTGTACTTTTTTTTTCACTGAAAGTCAGGTATGTTATGTAGGGCTATGGATACTGAGGTCATAAGGATTTGTAATAATCTAGACAGGAGTTGAGCTGTGTTTGAAATCTGTTACTGTTATAGTTACCTGTGAGGTTTATCGTTGCTATGGCCACCAGAGACTTCAGAGTCCTCTGGTGACTTGGTTTATGTCACCCCTTTTGGCTTTGGGTCTGCTCTTCATACTGTTCCTCGTAAAGATCCTCTCTCTTACAACTTTCCCAGCTGCAATCCACTGTTGTTATTACCACTGGAGACTTGGTAAGGTGTGGGAGAAGGGATTGTCATCTAATGTTCTGATTCTCAGTTTTTGAACTGTATAGTGGGCCTGTGTCTCAGGGGTGTGGCCTTCACAAGTGTGTCTGTGCTCTAGGACTAGAGCTTTCCTCTCCTTTTCGTCCCTCAGTATCTACCTGGTGTCCTCCTCGATGGTCTTGAGGCCATTCTCCCTTCAGATCAAGACTAGGTCTATCAATCCCCAGCACCTCCACCAAAAAAAAAAAAAAAAAAAAGACTAGGTCTGGGGGGCGCTGGCTCAGTCCGAAGAGCTTGCAACTCTTGATGTTAGGGTTGTGAGTTCAAGCCCTACATTGGGTGTGGAGATTACTAAAAAAATAAACTTAAAAAAAAAAAAATTAAGAATGGGTCTGGGCAGAGCAGTTTCCTCCCCTCTTGGTAGTGGTATTCGCTAGTACCCTAAGGCTGCAGGCTCCAGGAGACCTTTCCCCTGTAGTTTGAATCTTTTCTTCCTTAAAGGAGATGAGAAAGTCCAGTACTAGATGGAGCACCATCTTCTCTGTGAGAGCCCCGTGATGTTCTTAGAAGAAACACCTATAAAAAGATGGGAATGTTCCTGTTACTTCCACCCCCAGAGGCCCAGAGGCTTCACGCTATAACATCCGCACTCAGTCTACAGCAGTTTGTCAAATTTCTAGTTTTATCTTTCCAGTTTGGGGGTTTCTGCCTCAGGTAAGCAAATGCTTCGGTCCTGTCTCTCCCTGAAGGCACTTATCTGTCTCCAGATTGGGGGACGGCTGCTGGTTCGTTGGCCTTTATTCTTTGATGGGTTCACAAAAAAAGCCATTACTTGGCTGTCTGTCCATCTTTTTTCTTATTGTAAGGATGGGAGCTGCATTTTTATACTACTGTACGTCTTTGAACTGAAACCAGAACCTTTAAGTCACCTAGGTAACCAATTGTCCTTTAGCACAAGTGTATAGCTAGTTGTTCTAGCACAATAAGTTGAATGAGAAAATTCATTTTTCTTCCCTGATAATTGTCACTTTTATTGTCTACCTTTTTTGATATGTCATCTTTGTCACTTGTCTTTTGTCATATGCGATACTAAATTCCCCTATATACGTGGGTCTGTTTTGGGGACTCTGATCTGTCTTCGTAGTCTATTTGTCCCCATTCTCAAACCTCATTGTTTCAGTACTGCATTTTGTAGTATGTTTTGAAGTCCAGTAGTGTACCTCCTCCTTCATTGTTCTTCAGTTTAAAAATTGGCTTGGCTATTCCTAAAGATTTTTGCTTCCAGATGAATCAAATTTGCCTTTGTGTCAAGTTTCTAGAAATCTATTGGGATTCTATTGAGATTGCATTGGATTTAGAAGCAGATTTATAGGTAGAATTGACGTCTTTTCAATATTGAATCTTCCCATCCAAGAACTTTTTATTTATTCGAGTCCTTATTTACGTTAAAGAAAGGTTTGTGGGGCGCCTGGGTGGCTCAGTCGGTTGAGCGTACGACTTTGGCTCAGGTCATGATCTCACAGCTCGTGAGTTCGAGCCCCATGTCGGGTTTGTGCTGACAGCTCAGAGCCTGGAGCCTGCTTCTGCTTCTGTGTCTCCCTCTCTCTGCCCCTGACCCACTCACATTCTCTCTGTCTCTCTCAAAAAAAAACATTAAAAAATTTTTTTCTTAAAGAAAGGTTTGTTATTTTTTTTATAATGTCTTATAAGATCTTAGACTTTATGATACTCTTTATTTATAAGAGTATTATATGTATTTTTTTTGATAATGCTCTTAAACCCCCCATTCAAAACGTACAGGAACACACTTGTTTAAAAAAAAAAAAAGTGGGGGTGGGGCGGGGAAGAAGAAGAAATTTGGTTTATTTGGCTTGCTGTCTCAAGGGAAAATATGCAGAACTGTGGGAGCATCTCCATGAGTGGATCGGGAAGGACTTCTTAGAGGATTTAGGCTTGTAATGGGTGATTTCAAAGGAGGATTAAGGAAGCACGGGTCAGTTTTGACTTATCCCTCTAGAAATCTATGCTTCTAGAATGCGCAGCTTTGAACATGAGATAGCTCCTCAGTGTTCTATCGTCAGTTAAAGATGATTTGTTAAAATGAAATCTTGCCCCTCCTAGTAACATCAAATGCTACAGGCGTTAGCGTGCAAATGGCACATTACTCAGTTTTACCCAGTAACAAAGTGATCTGTGATTTTTGTGTAGCAGTGCACAAGTGGAAATAGATCCATTTTCCATCGGATCTCCTTTTGATGCTGTATTTTTCTCTGTGTGTCAACATGGGTGTTGCATTAAAATTCTTTTCTTTTTCCCCCTTCTCTAGCAAAATCCTTTATATGACACAGAAAGATGCAAGGTGTTCCAGTGTGATCTAACCAAAGATGACCTTCTGGAACATGTGCCCCCAGAGTCCGTGGATGTTGTCATGTTGATATTTGTCCTCTCTGCTGTTCACCCTGATAAGATGCACCTTGTCTTACAAAACATTTACCAGGTTAGTAATTTGGAACCTGGAGGTTGGACATCCTGATCTTTTTGCTTACCTCCCCTCTGAGGCTCATGTCTAGTTCACAAAGCCCCCTCGTTCTCACTAGGTGTAGGCCATGCAGTCAGTGTATCGAAGGGGTTCTCCTACCTAAAACATTCAGTTTGAATTCTGGTTTGTCTGGTAGCCATCACTGCTCTTCAGTTTGGCCAGCTTTGGAGCGAGGATGATTTTGTAGTTATCTGGGCTCTGTGCATGGAATAACATGCAGATAGTCCCTGCTGGAAAAGGAGAAGAAGATATGGTTCGGGGTCAAGAATGTAGTCCGGCATCAGAGTGCTTAGAGACGATACCTGGCTTCCCTGCTTAGGCAAGTTTCTTTACCTCCCTGAGCCTCAGTTTCATTACCTATATAATACTGAGATACTGAGATGAAATACACGCAATATGTATAAAGTGCTTAGCACAATGCCTAGAAGGTGGTAAGTGCTCTTCAAAAATCAGCCGTTGTTGTCACTATCATCATTGTTGCCAGAATGAGGAGAACCCAAACTTCTCTGGCCATCAGGAGGCTGCTGTAGCATTCAGGAAGTAAAGCATCACTCTTAAGTCATGTGACTCAAGACAAATCACGTCATCTTCCTTCTGTGGGCTTCAGTGTCCTTGGCTGTAAAATGGGGGTGTCTGTTAGGGTTATTGTGAGATGCAAGTGAGATCATGAATGAGGCTGCTTTGTAAACTACGGTAGAAGCTCTCTTATCTGTGGCAACAATGTTGATTAAAGATCAACTAAATCAAAAAATCATGAAAAGGGTACATTCTTACCTTAAACATTTTGTTATGACTTAAAATATGTTACTATTCTTTTATCACTCTTTTGATGTAGAGCCACGGCCCTTTCTTTTGAGTATGGGGCTATTTACCATCTTTCTTACCATCTTATGAACCACATACATAGTAGAGTTTTGGCTTCTTTAAAAGTGGAGCAAAGACTTAAAAATGATTGGAAACTTAATGCAAGGGCAAATTTTTTTATATTTTTAACCTAGACTCACCTTTGGTTCTCCCATGTCTAACAGCAGTTCAGTGCTTCTCTATCAAGTCTTTCCAAAAGTTTCAGTGTACTTTTCAGAGAAAATAAAAATGCTCTTTACTTGCATTGCATTGTTTATATATTCATATATAGTTCTAAATCTAAGTACAGCTGGTGTAAGCAAGTTTGGGAACCAACACAAGTGACCAGTGGTAAGCATGCAGGTCACCTGGGGGCCACTAAATGGCAAGGGCACACAATGTGGAAAGCCTGTTAAGTCTCACCTGTTCAGCGAGTCAGAGGCCTCAGTCAGTCTGCTTTATAAAAGGGAGGGAAGAACATTCAGCAAGTTGAAAAAGTAGACATTTTAAATGTTTTTAAGTAGCGAAACAAACTTCAAGACACTGGAAACCTTTTAGGGAGTAATTATTCTCACTTAAAACAACATTTTAAGAAATTCAGATGTTGCCACGGTGGTTTCAGCTCTCTGCTCGTGAGGTTTTGTAAGGTTTTTTCTCCTTACTTCCCCTTTCCCTGCCCCTGGTATCTGAGCAGATGAGAACCCAGCATATACCCACAAATGGGCATGGAACTGAAGCTGAGTAAAGAGGGAAGAGAGGGCATCAGGGAAAAGATGGTAGGATCACCTGATTTGAAGGTCCAGGTGAGGATAAAGGATGATGAAAGATGGGGAAGTAGAGAGAGAGCTGGAAAGATGGGGCAGGGGGGATGACCAAGGTGACTCGTATGACACTGAGAGACCGGAGGGGTTATGCTTTTTAGTGTTGACAAGACTTCAGGACGTTACCATGGGAGTGAGTGGTTTGGAAGGGTAAGACCTTGGAAAAGTTCAGGTCATTAAGAGGCCAGCATATTTGGAGGGATAATCCACATATATTGAAATTACTCTGAACTAAGAATGGAGTAGTATTAAGGAGAGGAGAATAAATCAGAAACATTCATCCTGAAACAGGGAAATGACCCTGGCACTAATAGATGACAGTAATATTAAGGGATAGCAGATGATATAATCTGATGACAAGAGATTCAGAGCTAGGGATTTTAGGGAGGAAAGAGAATACATGAGAAAGTAGCAATGAGAAGCATGGAGGGCGCCAGGCTCATCTCTAAGCCCAGTGGTACAAAGGTGAGGAGAGAAAACAGCCATGACTTGAGAGGTTGCAGGGAAAACAGTGTCCTCAGGAACAGTCTGTTAGCACCAGGATGTGAAAGGAACATTGAGAAGAGGTGGATACTAGTGATTTCACTGATGAAAGGTTTCAGAGATTGGAGAGAAGTAGGAGTTGGGGACAGAATAAAAAGCATCTGGAACTCGATGGGGCGAGAGCGCCTACTATCAGTTTTGCTTTTCAGCATTATCCTGGTGGTCCTAATCAGCTCAAAAAGACAAGAAAGAAAATAAAAGATGGGAAAATAGGGATGAAAGACAAAACTCATTTGCAAATAATGTAATTGTCTAATTAGAATATATTGAGACTATAAAAGTATAAGATGAATGTACTCTGCTTAATGTCACAGAGCTCTTCACACCTAACAAAGAGTAGCATGCATTGTGCAATCTTACTTTTCCATTTAATATTATACATTTTATTTTCTTAATTTTTAAAAAAAAATTTTTGTGTGTATTTATTTATTTTGAAAAAGGGAGAGCGAGAATCCCAAGCGGGCTCCGCACTGTCAGCACAGAGCCTGATGTAGGGCTCAAACCCACAAACCATGAGATCATGACCTGAGCTGAAACCAAGAGTCGGAGGCTTAATTGACTAAGCCACCCACGTGCCCCCTATACATTTTATTTTTTGTTGTTGTTTGATCGATTGGAGGTTTTGGGTAGGGTTTTTTTGTTTGTTTTCTGAGCAAATTGACAAGGTGGTTCTAAGTTTACATGAAAGAACAAAGATCAAAACACTTCTGAAGAAAAACAAAACGGGGGAAATCTGTACCCTACCAGATGAAAAGACTTCTTACTGCTACAGTAATTAAGATAGAATGATATTAGCAGAGGGACAACTTGAATGTGATAGCTTAAACACAGATCCACGCATACATGGGAATTTGATATATGGTAGAAGTGACAATGAAGATCACTAGAAAAATAGGGACTGTTCAGTAAGTGATGCTGGGACCACTGGGTGTCCATGTAGGAAAGAATGATTGTACTTCTCCTTCACATCCTATACAAAAATCATTCTCGGGTGAATTAAAGACTTAAGTGAAAAAGACAAAAATGTAAGCCTTTCAGAAGAAAATACAGGAAAAAATCTCTATGACCTCACAGTGTGGAGTTTTTTCAAAAGATGACTCAAAGCATTCTAAGCATAAAGATGATTATAACAAAAGTAGGAATTTCTGTTCTTCAAAAGACAATATAATACAAAGAAAAAAAACCCAACAACTTTGGAAAAGTGAGTTAAAGTCTATAAACTGTTCAAAGATTAGTACCCAGAATACGTGAGAAATTCCTGTGAAAGAAGTACAAGCAAATTAATAGAAAAATGGGCAGATATGAATAGTCGTTTTATTGAAGAGAACACACATATGAAAAGATTATCTCAGTAACCCAGGAAATGTAAAATAAAACCCCAATGAGATACCGCTAGGTTAACCAAATTAAAGAAGTCTGACAAAGCCAAGTATTGTTGAGGGTATGCCTATTCTTGACTTAAATAGAAACATACAGGGGCGCCTGGGTGGCTCAGTCGGTTCAGCGTCCAGCTCTTGGTTTCAGCTCAGGTCACGATCTCGCCGTTTCGTGAGTTTGAGCCCCGCGTCAGGCTCCACGCTACCAGCGCAGAATAGGATTTAATAAAATTAATGGAATTTTCTGCCTCCCCCACTCGCACTGTCTCTATCTCTCTCAGGGTAAACTATTTAGAAAAATTTTAGTGGAAACATACAGTATATTATTTATATTTTAACAGTAATGAAATTTTTTTATTATTATTCAGTTGAGCTGTCTCAATCCACACCTGGCCCCTGTTGTAATCTTTCTTTGGTAACAAATTCCATTTCAGCAGTCCTTTCTATTTTTACCCCCAATAGAATTCTTTTTTCAGCTGATGTGGAATGAGTTCACAACAGTAGCAGATTGCGATCTCTCTGCCATCATACGTAGTGCCTGAGTCATTAATTTGACTCTGAGCCTTGCTCGCCGTAAAAGTGGCTATAATAGACCTCCCGTTCCCCTCCCTCCCCACCCCTAACCTACTTCTTGGAGTTGTTTAGAGAATGAAAGAACGTAATGGTGAAAAATGCCTGCTAGCCATGATCAAAGGAGGCATTAGTATTGAACTTATTATTTTATAGACAAGAAAACACAGGGATGAAATTACTTGCTCAAGGTTATTCAACTAGTTATGGAAGAACTGGGATATGAAGCAAGACTTCCAAATTCCTGAGTGTTCTTCCCACTGTCCCATGGAACCTTCCTTCTTCTGCAATTAAGAATAAGCCTTTTTCCTATAAACTAAATTTTTCAGAATTTTCTCTTCACAATTCACATTTTTTTTAAACTTGGCGTTCTAGACTAAGATAGGATGTTTTTACCCAAGAGGCTCTTTACTGATGCTATTTAGAATGCATCCCTCATTGATTAGAATTTACTAAATGAGGAAACTGCAGCTCACTTGGAAGTATTAGGGACAGTCTTTCATACCCCTATTCAAGAGGAAATACATCAAACTGCATCAAAAGTCTAATATGTCACGTCTTAAAAATCATCTTATTGTTGTGATGAATCAGAATAAGGTTTAATTGGGGGTGCCTGGGGTGGCTCAGTTGGTTAAGTGTCCAACTCTTGATCTCAGCTCAGGTCCTTTTTCCTTTTTTTTTTTTTTAATGTTTTATTTATTTTTGAGGCGGTGGCGGGGGCAGAGGGGCAGAGAGAGAGGAAGACACAGAATCTCAAGGAGGGTTCAGGCTCCAAACTGTCGGCACATAGCCTGACATGGGGCTCAAACCCACGAACCGTGAAATTACGACCCAAGCTGAAGTTGAACACTTAACTGACTGAGCCACCCAGGCACCCTGATCTCCGCTCAGGTCTTGATCTCAGGGCTGTGAGTTCAGTCCTTGCGTTGGGCTCTGTGCTGGGCATGAAGCCTACTTTAAAAAAAATACAGAATAGGGTTTAATAAAATTAATGCCTTTTAAGTCCGCTCTTATTTAGTAGCGTTCATGCATTTTGAAAGAATTCTCACATAAAAAGGAAATGTCACAGTACATACCACTTTCTCTTCATTTTGAAAAGCGTATGCTATTTGCTTTATAAGATGGAGGGAGTTATAATACCCACACCCTGCCGGTGCCTACTCCCAATTTTCGAGACACCTACTCTGTGACACCTGTCTCTGAAAGACTTTAGTGAGGGACTCCCAGCCGGGCCTGACCATGATCCCCTTCCCTACACTGCTGCACTGGCCTGAGGACCTGTTATAAGGCACATGTAGGACGAATACTCAGTTACCCCTCCTCCCCTTAGCCTTGCTTTTCTTGTCAGTAGTGTGAATGGAATTGGAATGACACTTCCCCCAATCCCCCTCCAGGGCTAACAGGTGTCTCTGATTCTACATTATGATGCCTTTTGACCCAAATGTGCGTCTTGACTACCCCCCACTTAGTGGCCGAGGTGTGAATCGTGCATAAATCACTTATGTAGTGTCCATTTTCTCATCTTGCACGAGGATGATAATCTCTCCTTTCTCCCTCCCTCCTGTCTGATAAACTGCCGAGTGCACTCTGTTATTAGCATGGTGGGCAAGTTATGCATAATTGTAGCACAGTGAAACCCAAGTGGAGACTTAAAATGAGGAAAGCCAGCTAGAATCAGTAAGAAGCCAAAAGGACATATTTTTTTAAAGGGTCACTTTGACTTCGGGATCATATACTAGGAGATGGCTGATAAAATGGCAGGAGAACGTGCCTTAAGATAAGACTTTGATTTAACGTCATTAGCATTTTAATTGATATGACATTGGACCTTGTAGGTGCTCAAGAAGTATCCCTCTAATGCATGGGGCCCCGCAGGTCTTGCTATACCTTTGATTAGGAGGCTGTTTTTCCTTCAAACTATGGATGGTTCAGTCTGGTTCCTTTCATAATTATCACAAATGTAAGATATTTTAATCCCTGAATCAATCAGATTTTATTTTATTTGAATAAGTTTTATTTGCCTGGGTTCCCCAGAGTTACGTACCGCCTGCTTTTGTTTCATAGGTATTAAAACCAGGCAAAAGTGTCTTGTTTCGGGACTATGGGCTGTATGATCATGCCATGCTTAGGTTTAAAGCTGGCAGCAAACTTGGAGAAAACTTTTATGCTAGACAAGACGGAACCAGATCGTATTTTTTTACTGATGGTAAGATTAATGGAATTTGTCTTTAATTGTTTACTTGCTTGCATTATCACTGGGGTACTGGCCGGAGGCGGGGGCGGCTGCACGTAGCGCAAGGTCCCGGCTGGAACAGTCTCCGACGCGCACCACCTAGCACCTGGGACGACAGGGACGAGGCCCTGGCCGTGGTGAGCTCACAGGCCTCCTCTGGTGACAGTGTCTTGTTAGTGAGCCCAGGTTAGTGGACAGACTCTGACATGCCACGTGGCTGCCCTACCAGGAAATGTGCTGGAAAAGGGGGAGGCCAAATGGGGATCCTCACTTCGTCCAGTCACAAAGAAAACAGGTAGGATGGGGCGCCAGGCTGGCTCAGTCAGAAGAGCATATGTGACTTAATCTTGGGGGTCGTGAGTTCAAGCCCCACACTGGGTGTGGAGGTTACTAAAAACAAATAAATAAACTTAAAAAAAAAAAAGACAAGTATAATGCCTGGAGATTACCTTCCCAGGTTATAAAGGCAAGAAACCTTTTTGTATAAAGGTTTTAAGTATGCAAATTTACTATAGGGGTCTTTAAAAAGTCATTTTTTAAAAATTCCTCCTTAATATTTATTCATTTTTGAGAGACAGAGCACACACAGGGGAAGGGCAGAGAGAGAAAGGGAGACACAGAATCTGAAGCAGGCTCCAGGCTCTGAACTGTCAGCACAGAGCCTGATGCGGGGCTCGAATTCACAAACTACGAGATCGTGACCTGAGCTGAAATTGGCCACCCAACTGACTGAGCCACCCAGGGGCCCCTAAAAAGTCATTTTGATAAGAAAAGCATCCAACCCCCGAACATTATTTCAGTCTTATACTAGATATTTTGAACTATTAGTTTTAAGCCTACTTAATCATTTGGACCACAAAATAATTACCTTCTTAAACTCTATTTTTACAGCCGTTTGTATTTCTTAAAGTATTCTTTTGGATGTAGAAGGAAATCAGAAATGAGTGATTACCATTAAAACTGCAAAGCCAGAAAATGTCAGGGGAAAGTTAAAAATATTCATGCTCCTGTTTACTGAAATCTCAGTTGTAAATAATTGAGAAGATGTAGTGATGTCTGCAGAGTACGTCAGAGCATGTCCTCAGAAGCAGGGCTCTAAGGGTCTTCACTTTCACTACATGGCCATTCTGTTGGTTTCAGTGAACATGTAGTGATGTATTATTTGGGTTAAAGTTTCCTTAGGGTATATCACTACAAAGGGATTTTCCCCGCCACTCTGGTTACAGAATTTCCTCCTTCGTGTTAGGATAAGTGAGGTGCTTGGTGCAAGCAAACTGAACACATGAAGACTTTATATGAATATAGCCACTTTGAATATTGTTTCTTTTTACTCAGACATTGGTATTTGGGATTCATAATAATAGGGCAAGGTGGCCATACTCCAGGTTGTCCTTAAACTTTTCTGATGAAATTATTTAGTTGGGGGTTTCTATTTGGGTGTGAGATGAGAAGTAGGAGTGTGTTACTTTCTAAAACAAAACCTTCTTTAAATTTTAGCACTGGAGTTTTTGTTACATTAAAAAAATACCATAACCCTCCTCCCTACCCCCCCCCCCCCCCGCCCCCTTTACCACCTCAGAGCAAACGTAGTATCAAGACCATGAGCGTCACAAGGGCACCTGGGCGGCTCAGTTAAGCCTCCAACTTCAGCTCAGGTCATGATCTCAGGGTTTGTGAGTTTGAGCCCCGTATCGGGCTCTGTGATGACAGCTTGGAGCCTGGAGCCTGCTTCAGATTCTGTGTCTCCCTCTGCCCTTCCCCTGCTTATGTTTGCACGTTGTCTCTCTCTCTCTCTCTCTCTCTCTCTCTCTCTCTGTCTCAAAAATAAACAAACAAAAGACCGTGAGCATTGTTGATCTGCTTCCTTACAGAATTCCTGGCTCAGCTCTTTATGGACACAGGTTACGAAGAAGTGGTGAATGAGTATGTGTTTCGTGAGACGGTGAATAAAAAAGAAGGCCTGTGTGTGCCGAGGGTTTTTCTTCAGAGCAAATTCCGAAAGTGTCCTAAGAACCCAACACCCTTGACCCTGGGCCTGGGTCACAAGTCCTGACCTTTCACAAGGTTGGCATTTGTGCCTCCCCTTGAAGAGGAAAGTTTGAAGTAACTCTATTTTGTATATTTTTATATTTTAACTTTTTAAAAATGAGCATATATAATTTTTATATGAAAAGGTAGCAAGTGTGTGTGTATATTACAACAATGCAAATAAAATTTCCAGGCCTGAAAAGTAAAGAAAGTTTGATGGTATAATGTAGTGCAGCCAGGCTGTCTGACTGAAATTCCATGAAGGGAAAAGCATAAGCGCTTAAAGAGATCCTTGCCGTCACTACTGCGAGCCTGTAAGTGCGCCCCCAGGCAGCATGTCAGGCAGCCCTGTGGAAAAATGAGGCCAAATAGACCGAAATAACACATCCAGATGTATTTTTAGCCTGAAGGATTGTTCTCTTTTTCCAGTGTCTCCTATTTGCCCGTTTTTCTCCGCTTCAGTTCATTTATGTGCCTCTTCAAGACCAGTGTTTCACGAATACAGCTTTTGCTATGACTCGAGAACCCACCATGGCTCCCTGCCTAATTCTTGAGACCCTTTGTAATTGAACCAGGCCCTGGCCACACTGCCCCAGGGAGAGAGGGGAAGGCCATCTTCCCGATGCAGTTTCTCCAGGAATACGGTGGATGGACTGACCCGAGTCCCCACTGGGATATGAAGCAGTGGCTTGGGAGGTAATTGACCAACATGGCCAAAATCACACAGCTAGTGTTGCAGTGGGATATGGGGAAATCCTTAAATTAGTCTGCTGACCTGTTTCCCAAGCATCTCCAAGTAATGCCTTTTACCCTATGACATAAAATCCAAGCGCTGTTGGCTCGCTAACAAAAGATCCTATAAGCCTTCCTGCTTCCCCTCTGCAGAGAGCTTGTCTATGAGAACATTTGTGTAAAGTACGTTGACTGTGGTCTGCACCTGCAGCAAGCTAAGGCCCTTTCACCGTTGCCACATCTGAGGAGGGAGGTCCCAGTGGGAAGTGGGCTGCATAATAGTCCTAGCTGGTCTGTACAACTAGAATCAATCCTGGCTCCTGGAGAGAAGCGGGGCAGGCGTTGGGGCTCAGGCAGAGTGCCGGCTGGCATCCTGCCGTCTGGGCCCGACTTCTTGGGAGGGGCTTCTGGGGATGGGGCAGGGGATGCAAGAGGAACCCCGGTCTCTTGTTGGTCTGTTGCTTCATATACTCTCTCCCTTTCTTTTGAGGGCTAAAAGATGGCTATGCTAGGTGAGAGCAAAACCGATGAGGAATTGTACAGAGTTTGTCTCTTGCAGTGTTTTTTTTTCTTTCTTTCTTTTAATCAGCTAGTAAAGATGGATCTATTGCAGGGTTCATGGGCCCTCTCCTAGATCTTGGGTCAGGCCTGGCCCCAGAGCATCTGGTAGAGGAGAGCCACGACCAGCCGCAGGGTCCCCACTTCCGGTCCAGGGCTCCTTCCTCTAGCCTTCTCCAAGTGAACCCCACTCCTAGCTTCAGCCCCAGGATGCGCCTTCCACAAAAGTCCTTCCCTCCATGAGATATGACTAGTGCTGCTTGGATTTCCGTGGCTGAGCTGAATAAAATCAGGGTATTTAAAGTAGAAAGTAGGGAGCTGTGTAGGGCGTAGGATAAGCATGGGCTTTTCTTATCAGAAGTCACTTGGAATCGTGACCTCATCATTTACCCTCATTTGTAAAATGGGGATAGCTGCTGAGAAGCACACCTACTGGAGGTTGCTGGTCCGAGGCGGATCATATGCCGAGAAACAGGAGCGATGTTCTCAAGAAAGCTGAACAGGCTAGTAAGGACCCTGGCTGTAAGAAAAGGCCTCTCTACCTTCACTAGTAGTTGGCTGAGGGGACACCCATGAATAAGACTAACTAACAGGAGCAGTTATGGCCCCAAAGTCCTACCCCATAAAGGAAAGGCTGCAAAGTTTTCACTTGGAGTATTTAAAGTTGGCCTGATGACATAGGTAACCTCTCAGTTACCCCACTCTAAAATACATTGGTTGTAGGGGCGCTTAGCTGGCTCAGTTGGTGGAATATGTGACTCTTGGATCTTGGGGTTGTGAGTTCAAGCCCCACATTGTGTATAGAGATTGCTTAAAAATGAAAACTTTGGGGCGCCTGGGTGGCTCAGTCGGTTGGGCTGCCGACTTCGGCTCAGGTCATGATCTCGTGGTCCGTGAGTTCGAGCCCCGTGTCGGGCTCTGTGCTGGCAGTTCGGAGCCTGGGGCCTGTTTTGGATTCTGTGTCTCCCTCTCTCTGACCCTCCCCTGTTCATGCTCTCTCTCTCTCTCTCAAAAATAAAAAAAATAAAAAAATGAAAACTTTAAAATACATTGGCTATGAAATATACTACTTAAATGAATGAGGTGACATAGTCCATCAGAGTTTTAGCCATGAGCTAATGGATTGGATTAAGAAACAACAAAAATAAGGCTAAGCACAATAAAAACATGGCTACAGTCCCACTGCCTCTGTGCCTTCCTGTTGATTCTCCCCAGGCAAACCTCTTACCATTTCACCGCAGGTTAGGACAGTAGAGCAGCAGGGCTTTCCACATCTTGGGCGCCAGGGACCCAGGGAAGCAAAGCCACAGTTTAGTAGCAAAACTAACGGCATTTGTTAAGTCATAGACTACAAAGAGTGCACCAAGTATTGCCTTGTTTTCACAGACAGAAAATGGCTCCAGAAAGGTAGTGAGTACTAGTTAACAGTACTATAGAAAGTAGTAGAAGTATCATAGTATTATGTAGTTCGTATCTGTACTATATATAGTATAGTACATATATTATGCTGTACGATGTATACTGTATACTATACAGTAGTAGGTATATGTTTTGGGTTTTTGATATACTACATAAATAATACTAATAAAATTATATCACATGGTTTGGAGTTTCGAAATCTGGGTACAAGTCCAGGACTTGCATCACACAAGTCGCCAGCTTTACAGAACCTCAGTTTTCACATCCGTAAGGCTGAGTTCTTGCCGCCTACAGCTGAGGGCTGCTGTCAGCGTTTAACGAGATCATCCACTTGGGAGTGCTTTGTTCACTAAAATGTGCCAGCCAAGTGCTAGTTATTTCTATTAGTTTGTATTCCCCAAGAAGATAACCTCCCATTTTTCTTAAACCCCAATTTCTCTTCCAGAAGCCTGTCATTTTTAAGCATAGGGTCCTCAAAAGAGGCCGCAAGGGGGCGCCAGACGCTAAATAATCCCGTTGGCCTTTCCAGCGTGTCCATTTTTATTGTCATCGAAAAGGAAGGCAAATGCTTACAAATGTGTTTTCTAGGTCAACTTTATCCCATAAGATCAATTTTGACCTCATTGTGGGAATAGCAAGGATGCTTTTATCCAGCGTTCAATATACCTTACCTATGGAAGGTGGTTTGCTTTCAACTGAACTTGGGCAACATTTTAGGTAATAGGTTCTGAGAGGGTCTGCAAGCCCTGCCCCCCCCCATCCCTGAATGGTTCTGTGGATTCATTTTTACTGTTGCTAGGGATTAAGGAAACGCAAGAGAAGGGTCTCAGCGTGGATACTTATTTGCCTCACACATTATTCATAGTTATCTTTGACAGCATTCAGCTTCCTATTTCACAGTCGTCAACCAAGAAAGGGAAAATTGTGAAAGAAATCATGTGCACCGAGAGAGTAAAGCGGGACCGTGTTTGCTGTTGGGAGGCAAATATTGAATATGAACGTAAATAGGCTCTGCTTCTGAAGCCAAATGAGTCATTAAACACAAAATTAGCTACGTTTTCACTTTTCTGCCCTTCTCACACACGTGGCATTTCAGTAGCTAGTGTTCAGTAGGTAACAACTGGAAACAGGGTGCTGTGGGGTCACCCTGGCTGGAGTATAGGAGTAGGAGGACTGTGGGCACACACAGAGGTAGGGGACTTCACTGGGCCAAAGTGGGGCAGCTAGGAAACCAAGCACAAACACACGGCACCGGAGGAAAGAAAAAGAGGAAGAGAGGCTATGGAAAACCTGAGTGTGACCACTGTCACCATCACTTGGAAAGAATATTTCCACACTTCGCATTAGAGGCGTCATATGCCCTGGTTTAGGGCATGGCCGTGGAGATGAGAACGTGACGCAGAGCTCGTTAAGAGTATCTTCCCAAGCACGTCTAGAAAACCATTGTGACCGGCAAAATGAGACAATTTACAACTTCTAACAAAATGGTCAGCTCTAATTAGAAATAGTTATTGAATTGAGACTCCCTTTGTTGCCTTTCAAATGAATAAAATTTATTTTTTTTTATATTTATTTATTTTTGAGAGACAGACTGAGACAAAGTGAGACTGGAGGAGGGGCAGAGAGAGAGGGAGACACAGGATTGGAAAGAGGCTACAGGCTCTGAGCTGTCAGCACAGAGCCTGATGCGGGGCTCGAACCCACAGACTGTGAGATCATGACCTGAGCCGAAGTCGGACGCTCAACCGACTGAGCCACCCAGGCGCCCCTCAAATGAATAAAATTTAAAACACGCTCACACTCAAGGTGCCTGGGTGCCTCAGTTGGTTAGTGTCTTGACTCTTGATTTTGGCTCTGGTCATGATCTCACCCTTCGTGAGATCGAGCCCCTCATCGGGCTCTGCGCTGACAGCACAAGCCTGCTTGGGATTCCCTCTGTCTCCTTCTGCCTTATCCTCTCCGCTGACCCATGCGCGCGTGCATGCATGCTCTCTCTCAAAAATAAGTAAACATTTTTAAAAACGCACACACACACACGGTAATAATGCTGGTAAAGGAATGGAGAGACTGCTTATGGAGGTATGACTTCTCTAAAGACTTCTCTAAAGTATGACTTCTCTAAAACAGCACTGTCCACTAGGACTTTCTGAAATGATGGAAATGATCTCTATCTGCATTATCCAATATGATAGCCATTAGCCACATGTGGCTACTGAGGACTAAGGCCAGTGGCCAGTGCAACAGCGGAACCGATTTTACAATTGCGTTTAAATATAAATGTAACTAGCCACATGTGGCTAGTGGCTACTGTATTGGACAATGAAAGTCTAGAACACAAGCATTGTGTAGCAGATTTCATAAATCTGTACATAATCTTTGATCCAGTAATCCCATGTTTAGGAATCCAATTTAAGGGAATAATTAGAAGTATATATATGAAGATGGTCATAAAAAACACTGTTTAGAACAGTGTGAAGGTGGGGCGCCTAGGTGGCTCAGTCGGTTAGGCATCCGACTTCTGCTCAGGTCATGATCCCGCGGTCCGTGAGTTCGAGCCCCGCGTTGGGCTCTGCTGACAGCTCAGGACCTGGAACCTGTTTCAGATTCTGTGTCTCCCCCTCCCTGCCCCTCCCGCGTTCATGCTCTGTTTCTCTCTGTCTCAAAAATAAATAAACGTCAAAAAAAAATTTTTTTTAGAACACTGTGAAGGTGACAACAGCTTAAATAAAAATAGGAGATTGGTTATATAAATTAAACCAAAAATTACAATATTGTAATGAGCACTGAACATGCTCATTTCATAATGTAAGCAGGAATATAAAACTGCACCGAATAATGGTTTCAGTTATGTTTAATAGTAAATATTGTAAAAGGATAGGTAGATATATATATTTTTTAAAAGCCCACCTAGGGAGGAACCAATTTAAAATGGTTACAGTATTTAGTTCAGGGCTGTTCAATTACAGCTGATACTTTTTCTTCTTTATACTTCTCTGAAATTTACATGTTTTCTGTAATGAGAATATACTGCTTTTAAGTTAAGAACAAAAATGTAATCTAGCATCCTCAGAACTCCTTTCCAAAACTTGCAAGTTAAATGAACTAAAATCCTTATGACAAATCTGCTACAAGTGCCATTTCAACCTTTAATATTCTCACCCACCAGGAGCCAGAGGACATCTCCTGAGAGAGAGATTGGGTGTTTTACGGATTCTTTTTGCTCCCCATGCCCTGGAATCACAGTGAGGTGCCCCAGATTGGGAGGGGTTTTCATCTGTTCAGCTGGGCCATCCACCCTGCTGTGAATTTGGAATTGCAGGTCATTTAGTTTGGGGAAATTTACTCCAATTATTTATTTAATGACCTCCCGGGGTGCCTGGGTGGCTCAGGTGGTTAAACGTCCGACTTTAGCTCCGGTCCTGATCTCACAGTTTGTGGGTTCGAGCCCGTGTTGGGCTCTGTGCTGACAGCTCAGAGCCTGGAGCCTGCTTCGGATTCTGTGTCTCCCTCTCTCTCTGTCCCTCCCCTACTTGTTCTCTGTCTCTCCCTGTCTCTCTCTCTCTCTCAAAAATAAACATTTATTTAATGATCCACCCCCCCAACTCCCAGCTACCACCGTGCGCGCGCGCACAGACACACACACACACACACACACACACACACACACACACATATACATTGCTCCTTCTCTTTCTGGGGCTCTTGTTAGTAAACATTGAACTTTCTCTACCAATACTATAATTTTACAGTCTGTTCTCTCTTTTTCCACCATCTCTCTTTTTTCATGTTTTGCTTTCTGGGAGATTTGGTTCACAATCCTTCACTGAGTTTTTAACTTCTGCTTTCATATATTTATTTTTTATGTATTTTTTAAAGTTTATATTTATTTTGAGAGAGAGAGAGAGGATCCCAAGCAGGCTCTGCACTGTCAGCCCAGAGTCTGATGTGGGGCTCAAATCCACCAAGTGTGAGATCCTGACCTGAGCCGAAATCAAGAGTCGGATGCTTAACTGACTGAGCCACCAGGTACCCCATCTGCTTTCATACTTTTAAATTCCAGGAACCCTTTTGTATTCTTTCATTGTTCGTTTTAAAAATAGCAACTTAGTCTTGTTTCATGGATGCAGTGTCTTCTATCTCTCCAGGGCATGCATTCTCCTCAGGGACACTTTTGTCCCCAAAGGCACAAAACTTGGTTCTTTGGCGGTTGGCAAAAAAATCTTAGACTGTACAATGATTTGTCACCCTTCAAAACTCAACCCTATCAGACAAAATCATATTCTTTAATATTTAATTTGTCTCATTAGGGAAAATAAAATTGAATTCTAATTTTTCTCCTTGAGGTGTAATTTAGGCTATCTCCCTAAATACACAGTGTCCCTGTGTATTAGTCGGAGTTCTCCAGAAAAACAGAACCTATGTATAGATAGGTATATAGGTAGATACATACAGTTGACACGTGAACAACACAAGGGCTAGTAAAATATCTGCAATAACTTAACCCTACTGTTGACTGCAAGCCTTACTGATAACATAAATGGTCAATTAACACATACTTTGTATGTTATCTGTATCATATACTCTATTCTTACAATAAAGTAAGCTAGAGAAAAGAAAATGTTAAGACCATAGTAAAGAGAAATTACATTTATAGTACTGTGCTGTAAAAAATCTGCATATAAATGGACACAGTTCAAACCCATGTCGTTCAAGTCTCAATTGTATACAGTTTATGTATATACAGAGAGAGAGAGAGAGAGAGAGAGAGAGAGAGAGAGAGAGAGAACTACTGTAAGGAACTGGCCCACACACTCAAGAAGGCTAAGAAGTCTAAGATGTGTAGTCCCAGGTCAAGGATAGTGAGGCAGAGAGAAAGAATTCATCTAACTCACGGTTATTAAATTAACCATCACACTGTCTTCTCTCTTTTTTCCCCTTTCCTCTTTTGGTCTCTATCTTTATTTTTAGGGGCTTTTCTCAGATGTGTAGTGATCCTTGGTTTTCCATTTATATTTTAGAACGGGGAGCTGCTGGGAATCTCTGAGCACGAGGGGGAGCTGTCCATGTGGGCTTCCCGGTGTGGCGATCCGACGAGGCTGTTGGCTTTGTATAACCTCTAGTCTGCTATCTTTAGGTCTCTCCCGAAAATAAGCTTTCAGCCCCTGCCGGGTGGATACCATCCACGCTACTCGTGATCTGGGAGCCAAGCCAGTGTGGAGTGGGGAGAATCTCAACATTTGGCACGTAAGCTTTCACAGAGTTTGCTGGGAAAGTGTTTAGGAGTACTATTTACGGTATAGTGGTGCATCCTCCGTTTTGCCTGGTGTGTCCCCTTAGGCCAAGAGACACATTTTGTGTTTAGCCTCTAGTCTTGCTCTGGGGTGGGGACTGTTTGGCTGTCTGGCCTTGGGGACATGGGGAGGGGGCTTGGGGGTATAACTGCTCCTCAAAGACCTATTTTCAATGCCGTCTGTACCCACGATCCTGAGGCACAAAATCTTTGGGAGTTCTCCGTGCGGACTGAGTTGCTTTCTTACTTTTCATCACTATTGGCTTCAGATTCAGCTTCTCAGGTACACTAGGTCAGTTGTTACTCCTCCCTCTGCTTTCAAGTCCCCTCTCCCCCCATTCTGTTATGTCTTTATGACTTTATCCTGTACAAAACCCTTTTGTTATCGTTCTAGTGGGGTTTCTAGAAGGAGCTGAAATGAGCGCACTTACTCTGCCACTTAGTCTGCCATCTGCTCCCAGTGGGGTTGGGGAGGAAAGGGCAGCGCATAGACTGAGGGACAATTTGAGGAAGAGAGAGATTGGTGTGATTGCCAAGTGCAAAGGGGCTGAAGGATCTGGAGGGGTGGAGAAAACTCAGGGGAGCTGAGCTTGTGGTGTACGCTTAGAACGAAAGATAGGCTAGTTCCAGGTATTCTCTTGGGCAGAGTCCAGGATGTTGCTGAATCAGGGTCAGGTCGCTATTCAGAGAGCTGCTTTAACCTGTGTCCCAGAGTATGTGTCAAGGACCTTAGAAATGGTCATGCTTTGTTTCGCATTAACTTAATTTGCAGGATTCTTTCCTCCGAGACAAGCTAACATATCTATAAGGACTCCTTTACGAAGGTGTTTATTAGCAGCATGATTTGTAACACTAAATATTAGAAACAGTCTACACCACGGTTCAGCCACCATGACCCATGGATCAAATCCAGCCTTTCTCCTATTTTGGTAAGTAAAGTTGCACTGAAGCACAGCCACACCCACGTACACATTGTTTATATTTCCTTTCATGCTCTCACAGCAGAGACTATGGCCAGCAAAGCCTAGAGTATTCTCTAACTGGTCCTTTAATAAAAAGTTTGCTGACCCCTGGTCCAAATGACTAGTGAGAAAATGGATAAGCCAACTAAAGTACATCACACGACAAAATAGAATATAGTCAATGGACATTATATATAGGAAGTGTTTTTAAACTGGTGAAAAATACGCGTAACAAAATTTATCATCAACCATTTTTAAGTGGACAGTTCAGTAGCGTTAACTGTATTCACATTGTTAAAGAGCTTTGCAACATTTTCATCTTGCTGGGCGCCTGGGTGGCTTAGTCGGTTAAGCATCGGACTCTTGATTTCAGCTCAGGTCATGCTCTCATGGTTCGTGAGATCGAGCCCCATGTTGGGCTTTGCACTGACAGTGCGGAACCTGCTTGGGATTCTCTCTCTTTCTGTCTCTGTCTCTGTCTCTCTCTCTCCGTCCCTCCCCCACTCACTCATGCTCTCTCTCTCAAAATAAATAAACATTGTTTTTAATTGAAAAAAAAAAAAAGAACATTTTCATCTTGTAAATCTGAAACATTGTACCCACTTAATGCCATTTTCCTTTTCGCCTCCCCTCCCTAGGCTCTGGTGAGCACCATTATACCTTACGTTTCTGTGAATTTGACTACTTCAGTGATCTCATATAAGCAGAATCGTATCGTTTTTTGTCTTTTTTTGCAACGGGCTTATTTTATTTAGTGTGACATCCTCAAAGTTTATCCATGTTGTAGCATGTAACAGGATTTCATTCCTTCTTAAAGCTGAATAAAATTCCGCTTTGTGTATATACCACAGTTTGCTTATCCATTCATCTGCCAATGGATATCTGGGTTGCTTCTATCCTTTGCTACAGCGGATAATGCCGCTATAAACACAGGTGTACAAATATCTCTTGAGACCCTCCTTTCAACTCATTTGGCCGTGTACCCAGAAGTAGGATTGCTGGATTGTATGGCAGGTCTGTTTTTAAATTTTAAGAACCCTCAATGCTGCATTCCATAGTGGTTGTACCATTTTTCAGTCCTACCCAATTGGAACGAGGGTTCCAATTTCTCCACGTCCTCAGCAACACTTGTTAATGTGTATATTTTTGATAGTAGCATTCTAACGGATATAAAGTGATATCTCATTGTGGGTTATTTATTTATTTATTTAGCTCTGAAAATGTAGTCATTTTCATATAAAAGTATGTTATTTAAACCCACATGTAGTGGGTTTATTGTCATTCTGAAATGAATCAACAAACATTTTAGATATTTCTTAGTTTTAATTTCCAATATGGTAGACATCGATAGCTAGAACTCACATAAAAATTCTTTGGAGTCCTCCACAATTTTAATAGTCTTTTTTTTTTTTTTTTTTGGAGGCCAGGAGTGTGAAATCAGCTTTACTGGGCCAAAATCAAAGTGTTGAGTACTAGAAGTACTTATATTTGGGAAAAAAATAGAAAATCGTATTTGGAAGACTGCCAAGAAATCAGAAGTATTTAAACAATGCAGTGGTGGATGAAACGCTTAAATTTGGTTTTAACAAGGATGTTGAGATAGGACAGTTTGTTAGCTGATTACAGAATAAGCTATTCACGTAGGGAAGAACTATCCAAAGGGATAGGAAGGCAGTGAGCAGGCCTAGAAGGGGTTGCTATGATGGGCTGTGTGGTTAGTAAACTGAGGGTTTGGTTTTTTTTTAATTATTTATTTACTTTTTAATTTACATCCAAGTTAGCATATAGTGCAACAATGATTTCAGGAGTAGATTCCTTGATGCCCCTTCCCCATTTAGCCCATTCCCCTCCCACAACCCCTCCAGTAACCCTGAGTTTGTTCTCCATATTTAAGAGTCTCTTCTGTTTTGTCCGCCTCCCTGTTTTTATATTATTTGTGCTTCCCTTCCCTTATGTTCATATGTTTTGTTTCTTAAAGTCCTCATATGAGTGAAGTCATATGATATTTGTCTTTCGCTGACTAATTTCACTTAGCATAATACCCTCTAGTTCCATCCGCATAGTTGCAAATGGCAAGATTTCATTCTTTTTGATTGCCGAGTAATACTCCATTGTATATGTATTTCTTTATCCATTCATCCATCGATGGACATCTGGGCTCTTTCCATACTTTGGCTATTGTTGATAGTGCTGCTATAAACATTGGGGTGCATGTGCCCCTTAGAAACAGCATTCCTGTATCCCTTGGATAAATACCTAGTAGTGCAATTTCTGGGTTGTAGGGTAGTTCTATTTTTAATTTTTTGAGGAATCTACATACTGTTTTCCAGAGTGGCTGCACCAGTTTACATTCTCATTGTGGGTTTTTTAAATGTTTATCTATTTATTTTTAAAGGGGGGGGGCGGGAGGAGAGCATGAGCAGGGGAGAGGAGAGAGAGAGACAGAGAGAGAGAGAGAGAGAGAGAGAATATCCCAAACAGGCTCCCCACTGTCAGCAGAGAGCCCAGTGCAGGGCTCGAACTCACGAACCATGAGATCATGACCTGAGCCGAAATCAAGAGTTGGATGCTTAACTGACTGAGCAACCCAGGCGCCGCATCTCACTGTGGCTTTGATTCACATTTATCTGATGACTAGTGCTGTTGAGAATCTTTTCATATGCTTCTTGGCCATTTCTATACCATCTTTGGGAAAATGTCCATTCCAGTCCTTTCCATTTTTGTTGTTTGCCATTGTCATTGAGTTATAGGAGTTCTTTATATATTGTAGCATCTCCTTTTTGCTGGAGTCCTTTCTTGGTTTTACAAGGGCTTGGGTGTTGTAGCTTTCAGCTGGTCTGTACAGTTCTCACAGAGGTATTTTGGTCCATACATGTAGTTAACCTCTGTATCTCTGTGGGGGAAGGAAAGCCTGTGCCTTCCTAGTCTGCCAAACTGCTGATGTGACTGTATAGGAAAATGTTTTTAACATTTTAATACAATGTTTATGTTTCAATGCTAATCTTAAAAAAGATCCAAATATAAAATTATACAGTCTGTTCTGAACTATATAAAAATATTCTTAGAAAAAATACTGGTAAGAAATGTAGTACAATAAAATGTTAATTCTTTTCTGTACTCTCTAAATATTTTACAACAAATATATATACTTTTATAATCAGGAGGGACGAAGGCAATTTAAAAAAACAACCGGAAGCTCAGAGGTAGACCAGGGGTCAGATTAGGAAAGGGGTCTTTTGTATTCAGGGACCCAAAGAGCAGAGAAATAGTGTTCTGAAGGCGTGCAGGACCGAGTTAGAAAAAAGAGAACAGAACAAAGAGTAAGAAACAATGGGTAGTAGTCAGGCAGCACCTTTGGGAGGGAAGGATGGGGAGAAAAGTAACCTTCCAAGTCAACCAAGAATTCTGAGCAGCTGATCCTGGAACATCCCCGTTAGACACATACTTTGCATGGGAAGACTTCCTCCCACTGTGACACAGCCCGTACCCTTTAAACATAAGGGTCAGCCCAAGGCCTGGGAACCACAGGGGAAGAGAAAGGGAAAACACTAGGAATTTCAGTCCTTCATGTAATAACAGTCCAAGGTTGCCCAACTTGTGGGAATTCCCAAAAGCAGGGTGAACAACCATCCCAGTTGGCTAGGACAGTCCTACATCACAGGAAACCCCCTAGTGCCAGGTAAACCTGGGCATTAGTTGCCTGACAAGGCATGGGATACCATGTATACACACACACACACACACACACACACACACACACACACACACAGTTACCTAGCTTTGGCTTGCCCTTGCGAGATAACTGAGAATGGATTCATCTTTCTTTAAGGTTGTTTTTTTTCATTTATTTATTTATTTTGAGAAAGAGAGAATCCCAAGCAGGATCTGCACTGTCAGTGTCAAGCCCAGTGCAGAGCTTGAACTCACAAACCATGAGTTCATGACCTGAGCTGAAATCAGGAGTCAGACACTTAGCCGACAGAGCCAACCAGGAGCCCCTCTTTTTTTAAGTTTTTGATTTTAATTCCAGTGTAGTTAACATACAGCGTTATATTAGTTTCAGGTGTACAATATAGTGATTCATAAGTTCTATACATTACTCAGTGCTCATCATGGTAAGTGTACTCTTAATCCCCTTGACCTATTTTACCCATCCCCCCGTCTGCTTCCCCTCTGGTACCATCAGTTTTCTTCCTATAACCAAGAGTCTGTTTCTTGGTTTCTGTCTCTTTTTTCCCCTTTGTTCATTTGTTTTGTTTCTTAAGTTCCATATATGAGTGAACTCATATGGTACTTGACTTTCTCGGACTTACTTCACTTAGCATTATACTATATCTATCTATCTGTCTATCTATATCACATCTTCTTTATCCATTCATCTGTTGACGGACACTTGGGCTGCTTCCATAATTTGTCTATTGTAAATAATGCTGCAATAAACACAGGGGCACATGTAGCCCTTTGAATTAGTGTTTTTGTATTTTTTGAGTAAATACCCAGTAGAGTGATTACTAGATCATAGAACAGTTCTATTTTTAACTTTTTTGGGAACCTCCATATCTTTTTCCACAGTGGCTGCACCCGTCTCCATTCCTGCCAACAGTGCACAAGGATTCCTTTTTCTCTGTATCCTCACCAACACTTGCTTCTTGTGTTTTTTGTTTTTGTTTTAAGTAGGCTCCACGCCCAATGTGGGGCTTGAACTCACAACCCTGAAATCAAGAGTTGGATGCTCTATACCAACTGGGCCACCCAGGAGCCCCTGTTTCTTGTATTTTTTTTTTTTTTTTTATCTTAGCCATTCCAACTGCTGTGAGGTGATATCTCATTGTAGTTTTGATTTTCATTTCCCTGATGACAAGTGATGTTGAGCATCTTTTCATGGGTCTGTTGGCCACCTGGATGTCTTCTTTGGAGAAATGTCTGTTCATGTCTTCCGCCCATTTTTTTTTTTTTTTTACTGGATTCTTTGTTTTTTTGGTGGTGAGTGGGAGAAGTTCTTTATATATTTTGGGGTTCATATTTTATTAGACATTTCTCCAGTGGACAGTTTGGTAGCACCCCACTAATGAATGAGCACTTTTATGCAAAATAGAAACCAGTCCTGCTCTGGGCAAGTACAGCTCGATCATAGCTTGGTGGGGCACCTTGGTGTTACACAGCTTGAGAGGATGGGATCTGAAACCAGCCGTGGCTCTCCTGGTCACGCTGTGTCCTCTGGCTACAGGGACGGTGTCTGCCAGAGGGCACCTTCCACACCAAGGTGCTCCACAAGCTATGATCGAGCTGCACTTGCCCAGAGCAGTACTGTTTTCTATTTTGCATGAAAGTGCTCATTCATCAGTATGTTTGTGCAGTGCACAAACCACACAGCCATTGGCAACAGGCCTGCCACTCAGACTCCAAAGGGGTTTGTTTCCTGTTCCAGATATCTCTAACATCAACAATGCCAGAAAAAAGAAAACACTTTCTTATTCAGTGAACTATACATTTTTGCCTAAAGATTGTCTGCCATGTATGTAAAATCCAAAATAAACACTGAATTTTTAAAAAAATTTTCACATATAGCATAAGGACCTGCTGGAAACAGATGAAAAACAACAACAACAACAACAACAACAAAATACAACTAGGGGTGGGGGGTATTGTAGCCAAGGATGAGACTGGAGGTGAAACTCAGCCCTTTGATTCTGCTTCTCCGGTTCCAGGGAGGAAGAAAGAACCCACCACTAGGCACACACATGGAGACCATCTGTTTCTTTTCAGCAGACCTTTTACTCTTGGTCAGTGCTGTAAGGGTCACCTTTTCAGACCTTCACTACATCTTCAGGATTGCTTCCACCCCCTTCTCTCTCACTCCTCCTTCTGAGTCTCTGATAAAATGTATGTTCGACTTTTATTTTATTTTTAAATGTTTATTTTTTTTTTGGAGAGAGAGAGCACACACAAGCTGGGGGGAAGGGTGGAAAGAAAAAGAGAGAGAGAGAACGAACCCCAAGCAGGCTCCATACTCAGCATGGAGCACAGTGTAAGGCTTGATCCCATGACTGTGATATCATGACCTAAGCCGAAATCAAGTCAGACGCTTAACCAACCAAGCCACCCAGGTGTCCCAAAACGTATGTTAGACTTTAAAAATACATTTTCTATGTCTCTTATCTTTCCTCTGCATTTTCCCTCTTTTTAAATTTTTTTTACGAATTATTTATTTATTTTAAATAATCTCTACACCCACCGTGGGACTTGAACTCACGACCCTGAGATCAAGTGTTGCACGCTCCTCCAACCGTGCCAGCCAGGCACCGCTGCATTTTCTATCTTTTTTAGCTGTTGGAATGATGCTCTGAAGAATTTCTTCAGAGCTATCTTCCAATTCTCTAATTCTGTCTTCAGTTGTATTTCTTTTAGGGTTAAAGTTATCCATTGAGATTTGTAGGTACGCTTATATGTGTTTTGGTTATTGCATTTTTTTCCCTTAGAAGTTCTACTTAGTTCGGGGAAGACTGTATCAGTTGCTATAGTTTCCTGTTCCCAAAGATACCAACAAATGTGCCTTGTTGATCTACCTTGTTGGCTTATTTGAGGCCTCTATATTGAAAGTACCTTCCTTCAAGAAGTACTTGCATATGCTTTTGTGAGGTGTACAAGGGGCACCAAGAGTCTCAAAACACCTTAAACCAAGTTCAAGGATAGTCCCTGACCCAGACAATTGGTGGTGACTACCACATAAAGACATAAACTGGAATAATAAGAAACAGACACACATTGAATATGGAAGATGGGCCTACAAGGGCCACCTGAGGTTGGCACTGGGGTCCCAGGTGCTAGGATGAACTTAATATCGTGTAGGTAGAGGCAGCGATCGTGGCAACAACACCAGGGAGAATAGTGAACCCCCAGGAAAATACAGACATGGTGGGAGCCTGCCAGAAAGCAGTCAAGACCATCCCAAACGGGAGGCAGAACAGCATCAACTGAGGTATATTGTTGGGAGCCCCCCCCCGCCAAGTTCGTTTTCACCTCGTGAGTTAGAATTACTAACAAGCCCTCCAAGGGCTCATTGAGTACAAAGGTCAGCATCAGAATGTGATGTAGCAGTCTCAGGTGAGCTGGTGAATATGTTAGTCCACGGTAGGAAAGTTGTTTGCAAGGCAGGGGCAGGGGCTTAGATTTGGGACTTTTTTGTTTGTTGTAAATGCTGTGTCATCTTAAAAGGACCATGTCCTCTTTCTGGGCCTTGGTTTTTCCTTCTGTGAAACAATAGTTTTGTATTTGATCAGTGTTTCCCAACTTTTAATCTTCACACAAATCTCCTAGGGATCTTGTTCAATTATGGATTTTGATTCAGTAAGTCTGGGATGGGCCCTGAGGGTCTAACGAGCTCTCAGGTGATTCTCCTATTCCTGATCCAGAGGCCCAGATCTTAAGTAGAAATGTTGTACACGGACTCTAAGCTCCCTCCGGGATGGCTCTAGTCAAATAGGGACCCTTGGGGCTTTTGGCAGCTTGCTGGTTAAAGGAATCCCCTTCTCAAGTGGATAAGTCCGTCTCCTATTTCAGGACCGGGCTCTAGGGTCTCCTTCTCCGGGAACACTTCCCTGGGATCTTTGCCTACGTTGCCTCCCACCAACAGCCTGAGTGGGGAGCTCTCTTCTGGGTGCCTGTGCCCTAAGTGCTGTGAGTATGCCACTGTCTCTCTGTAATCATCTGCCTGATGTCAACATCCATGCCTCCAGTACATGCCTGCCTGTATAAATGAACAGAAGGCCAAAATAGGTTTTAACTGGGGGTAAAGGGATGGGGGTGATTGGCAGATTCCTGACCAGGACTTAACAGCCCGGTCTCTGTTTATTGTGAGTCACAAATATCCACTTGGCTCCTCTTATGGACTGAACGGTGCCCACTGCCCTCCCCTTCCCAGTTCTTGCCTTGAAGCCCTAAATCCCCAATGTGACCGTATTTGAAGATAGAGCTTTTAAAGAGGTAATTAAGGTTAAATGAGGCCATAAGGGTAGGCCCTGATCCAACAAGTCTGGTGTCTTTCTTGGAAGAGGAAGAAACACCAGGAACGTGTGCACAGAGATAAGGAAGGCCGTGTGGGGACGAGGCTAGAAAGTGGCTGTCTGCAAGCCAGGGAGACCGGTCTCAGTCCTACACCTTGAGCTCAGACTTCCAGTGTCCAGAACCGTGAGAAAATAAATGACTGCCGTTCAAGCTGCCCGGCCTGTGGTATTTTGCTATGGCAGCCGAGGAGACTACCGCAGCTCCTAAACGGGGTCTCAGGTTTCTAGGCTGTTTCGACCTCACAGAAGACCCTCAGCACATAGAGCTCTTCGGCAGGGAGGACTCCGCAACCTCCAGCTTCCCTCCTGAGGCCAGCACAGGAGTATCCTCTGGGCTAGGTGGTTTTTATGGAAAGACCAGAGAAGCAGGGCCGTGCCAGATGGAATCTGTGCCCCCACCCCGCAGTCAGGGCTGCTGAGCGTTACTTGGTGGGACGTGTGTGAATCTCAAGACTTGATGTTCAGATCCCGCCTCCTTGCCTCATCACTCCCTCTTGGTAACTACACCCAGCTATCGTCTGCGGCTGTTCAGCCTCATTGCTGCCTTTCCACGTTCTCCTCTGTGTCTCAGAGGATGGCAGCCTGGAAACCGCATTTTCCAAGCTTCCTTGCCAGCTGGGTTCCGTGCCAGTTAGGTTCTGCCGGCGCAAGGCCCTTGTGTGAGTCGGTTGGAAGGCAGGAGGGTGGGAGAAATGCCCTCTCCCCGGCCCCTCTTTGTGACATCGACAGCAGCTGTGGTAGATGGTTGTGGGCCGTGCACTGCTGGGGTCCTGGGGTGGGGTCGAGGTGGTGGCGAGGGGACGCTGAGGGCTCCAGCAGCTCTGATGGCAGTTTCAGTGGCACGAGCAGGTGGGCCTTGGCTTTCTGCTCAACGGGAGAGACTGGAGCTCCAAGGGCATCGGTGGTGAATGAGTGTGGGCTCACGGGCTCTGGGAAAAACTCCCTTTTGCCTTCAGGTTGTACACAGGTCAGAATTCCCTTCTTTGTTAAGGCCGAATAATCTTCCATTGCATGTATATAGCACATTTTGCTTGCCCATTCATGTGTCAATGGACAATTGAATTGCTTCCACATTTTGGCCATTGTGAATAATGGCGGCTGTGCGCGCGAGTGTGTAACTATCTCTTTGAGACTCTGCTTTCGTGTATTTTGGATATATGCCCAGAGGTAGCATTGCTGAATAATAGGGTAATTTTATTTTCAATTCTTTGAGGAACCACCGTACTGTCCACAGTGGCTATGCCATTCTATGCTCCCACAAACAGCGCCCAACAGCTCCAATCATTGGTTTCTTAATTACATCACCTTCTCAGGGTTATGGAAGAAAGGTGTGAACACGACAAAAATGGTCTCAATATCAAAGGCCATGGGTGCCAGATAAACACCCTACTTTATACATCATTTCATATTTGGTGACCGTTCTTAAATTGTTGGATTGTGGGGGCTACACTAATGATGTAATGGTGATATGTCTCCTATCCCCGACTGGATTCTTGGACATCCTGCATTCTACTTTTAATCTGTCCATTATAAGTGAATAAGTCATACTCCCCTATGGGCCTCAGTTTCCCCACCTGTAATATAAAGTGATTGAATTATAGGGTTAACTATGACCAGCTCCGGAATTGTTTCTGAGATTACCTCTTCAGTAACTAGTTTAATGGAATCTTCTGGAGTCAGCAACGACTTAAAAACCAAAGAAATGATGGAGTAATTGGGGGTCTTTGGAAGGATCTCAGATTGGAAGTCCAAGGATCAGTCAGTCACAGATGTTTGGTTGATTGCCTCAATATTTTTCAAACTTTTGAATTTGAATTGTTGTAACTACAGATATAGGGGTGTTTAAAATGATGAGGGACTATTAAATGTCACATGTCACTCTGGCAGTGAATTTGAAAACCTAGAAAAAATAGGTTTTTTGAGAAATGCAGAATAGCAAAATTGACACAGAAAGAAGTGGAAACTATAAATAAATCAATGACTATGGAAGAGATTAGAAAAAATAATGAGATTTGCTGTTGAAAAAGCCATTGGGAGGCACCTGGGTGGCTCAGTCTGTTGAGCATCCAATTTAATTTGGGCTCAAATCGTGATCCCAGGGTCGTGGGATGGAACCCCACATTGGCTTTTTGCTGAACGTGGAGCCTGCTCAGGATTCTCTCTCTTTCTCTCCCTCTGCCCCTCTCCCCTGCTTGTGCATGGGTGCACACTCTCACTTGCTCTCTCTCTCTCTCTCTCAGATAAATTAAAAAAAAATGAAAAGGCATTGATGAAATGGCTGCACAGCTGAATCTTATCTAACCTTTGAAATACAGATAATTACAAGATTATTCAAAATCTTGTCCACTCGAAGTGTAGTCCAGGGACCGGTGGCATCCGCATCCCTGGCAGTTGGTTGGAAATGCAGAATCCCCACCCCCCACTTAGACCCACTAAATGAGGCTCTGCATTGTTTAAGAAGCCCTAGGCTAGGGCACTGGGGGCAGTGGTTTTCAATCTTGGCTGAACATGGGAATTATCTGAGGAGCTTTTAAAAATACTGGTATTTGGGGGTGCCTGGGTGGCTCAGTCGGTTAAGCGGCCAACTTCAGCTCAGGTCATGATCTCGCGGTCCATGAGTTTGAGCCCCGCGTCGGGCTCTGTGCTGATAGCTCAGAGCCTGGAGCCTGCTTCAGATTCTGTGTCTCCCTCTCTCTCTGCCCCTCCCCTGTTCATGCTCTGTCTCTCTCTGTCTCAAAAATAAATAAACGTTTAAAAAAATTTTTTTAAATAAATAAATAAAATAAAAATACTGGTATTTGAGCCCCATCCCCAGAGATTCTGATTTAATTAATCAGGTACATGACTTGGGCATTTGCATTTTAAAATATTCCTCAGATGATTGAGAATCAGAGATTCAACCTGAGCCATAGAGAAACATGGAAAGCTGACAAAGGACGTCCCCCCCCACCATAAAAAAGAACTACAGACCAATCTCATTTATGATTAAAAATAAAATCCAGTAATGATAACAAAAAAATACTACAATAAAGGGTGCCTGGGTGGCTCAGTGGATTAAGCGTCTGACTCTTGGTTTCGGTTCAGGTCATGATCTCACAGTTTGTGGGTTCAAGTCCCAAGTTGTGCTCTGTGCTGGTGATACGGGGCCTGCTTGGGGTTTCCTCTCTGGCGCTCCCCTGTTTCCACACCTGCGTATGCACGTGCTCTCTCTCTCAAACTTAAAAAAATAAGAATACATAAGACCAAGCACAGTTTATTTCAGGAATACAAGCCGTAGGGCAGTGGTTTAACAACCTGCTCTCTGGGAAAGATTTAAAACAAAACAAAAAACCCAAAAGCCCTGATTTGTAGCATTTGTCAATTCCCGTGGTGTAAATACTCCCACCATGACTAATTTAATTTTTTTTATGTTTTATTTTTGAGAGAGAAAGAGACGGAGTGTGAGTGGGGGAGGGGCATAGAGAGAGGGAGACACAGAATGTGACACGGGCTCCGGGCCGTCAGCGCAGAGCCCGATGCGGGGCTCGAACTCACGAGCCGTGAGATCATGACCTGAGTCGAAGTCAGACGTTTAAGCAACTGAGCTACCCAGGCGCCCCCCACCGTGACTAATTTAAAGCATAGTTCATTTTAAGCCAATTTCGCACTAGCAAAGAATGGTGCTAATTTTAAACTACCAACATGACTTCAACTGGTTTGAAAACTCCTGAACGTTAAACACTTGGCTCTCACAAGCTGTGTCACACCGCTAGAGCTTGCTTCAAAATCAGGAAAGCCACTGATGAATCCATTCCATCAATATGTTGAAGAAAGAAACCACACGGTTCTCCCACAAATACACCCGGGGTGGGAGGCCTTGGCTGGGCTTGATCTCTGCTCAGCAGGGGTGTCATCACCCCCCCCCCCCCCCCCCCCCGAGCTGTCTCTTGACCAGCTGGCTTTCCACATTTCCCTGACCCGCTGGTCCCTGCAAGCATGTGACTTTGTGACACACGCTTTGCAGCCGGGCAAAGCCCGGCCCGGACTGGCCGGGGCCACTTTGCCCTGTGGCCCTGGCAAGGCCTGGGCGTAATCACGTCCTGTGGAGGTGAATGACGAAGGTGTTGCCGTCACCTCTTCGTTTTTCAACAGGCAGAGCTGGCAGGGGAGAGTGCACTGCTTCCGTAATCTGTGGACATCCTGCTTCAGACAAGGTTGCCCTTTCTCAACCCTGAAAGGAACGGAAGAGGGAAGGCAGGGGCCCACCTACTGTGCCTGGGAAACCGGATGGGCTTCCTGCCTCTGCACCCTTCTTGGCTTGCATTCCCCGTCCCCGGTGGCTCACCTGCTCTGCCCTGCATTTCCTTACTTCTTGACTTTATCAGGCCAGTCCCTCCTCCTAAAAGCATGAGCCTCTCGTATCTTTCTAGTAAATCCCCATTTTGTTTAGATACCCGGGTTCCATTGTCATCGCCACTGAACTTTTCTAAGCAACACCATTACTCTTACCCAAGAGGGCTGACTAGTACAGGCATCCAAACTGGTGTTCACGTCAGCTGTGAGGACAGTTACCAAGCAAACCCATTTTTGCTTGTAACAGGATTCTGGGGCGGTGGGGTCATTGACAGCTTCCAGATTTACTAGCTCTTCGGGGTTCCTGCAGTTTCAGGGACTCCTAAGGAGCTTCTTGGAACAGTTGTGTCGTGCAGGGCAATCGCCCCTCAGAGGTTAGGTTCCTAGAAGACTGGGGCAGCCTCTAAGCTCCTTGCTCCGGACGCTTCTCCCTCCTCCCTGCAGGAACAGTTGCACCCCCACTTTCTAACAAATGATGGTGACAGTGTGGCAGAGATTCTGTTCCATGAGCTTATTTATTCTCCGTGGAACAGATTTTATTTATTTATTCACCTAACAATTTTTGAGCACCTGTCATGGCCACTTTGTGCCGGGGACAGACGGATGTAAACCCCTAAGCCTTATATGCTATCAGGGAAAGGGAAAATAAAAACAGCCCTAAAAAGATAAACTAGTAAGATGATTTCAGGTAGACCTAAGTGACACGGAGAAAATAAGCATGTAGAGAAACGGGGAGGACAGGAGAGAGCTCCTTAGCTCAGAAAGTCAGAGAAGGGCACTGTGGGGAATGGACAAATCTGCGAGCTGAGAGGGGAGGAAGAGCCTGCCTGTGGGGAAGAGCAGGAGGAGCTTTCCAGACGGAGGGAAAGACAAACGGAAAGGTCAGGAGCTGGGCACGGGCTTGGAACACCGGCGGAGCCATCAGAGCCCTGCAAGGTCACACACGTGAGGGGAGGCCCTGGAGGGGGCAGCGAGGGCTGCTCACGCCGCAGGGGCGGGGACTAGCACTCAGGTGTTGGGGTTTTTGTTCCAATGGAAATAGGAACGGGAAGTGTTAAGCGGGGAGGTTCCTAAGATCTGATTTGCGATTGGGAAAGGTCACTGTGATTTGTGATTTGGAAAGGACCGCGATGGGGCGAGGCTGGAAACGGGAGACAGGCAGGGAGCTTGCTGCTGAGGCCAGAGACGGCAAAATGGCAGGAAACCATCTGATGATGCAAAGCCGAGCTTAGGCATCTGAAGTTCCTCCAAAACATCTCCAGCAGTCACAACCTACCACTGCAACCCAGAAACACAGCAATTATGTGCCAGAAAAAACCACATGTGTTTATGCTCAAACAATAGTAATTACAGGGCCCCTCCTTCTCGTGCCTTCCCTGCTGACTCCTGACTGCCCTAACAATTAACTCCTGCCAGCCAGCCACCTCCTTAGTCCACCTGCTCTCAAGGCTCTGCTACCCTCTGCACACCCCCCACCCCCCACGTTGTGTGCTTCCATCATCAACTTGTTATTAGTGTCTCAGGGATCAGATAGATTTTTAGAAATAAGATTCACATATTACAAATTATTTGATTACTTTGACATGATTTAGTTTTTCATCTCAAGTCCTTCATCATTCTAGAAGGATGATTCACTCATCCCTTTGTCCATTTATTCACTCATTCGGTCAACCGACATTTGTTGAGTCCCCGTGCTGGGTAGGAGCTGGAGACATCACGACAAAGGCATAGATCTCGGATCCCACTCGCGGGGAGTTGTCATCTGCAGCACACCCTCCATGACTAATTAAAAAAAAAAAACTTTTTTTTAACGTTTTTGAGAGACAGAGAGAGACAGAGTGTGAGTAGGGGAGGGGCAGAGAGAGAGGGAGACACAGAATTTGAAGCAGGCTCCAGGCTGTGAGCGGTCAGCGCAGAGCCCAAAGCAGGTTCAAACTCACAAACCGTAGATCATAACCTGAGCCGAAGGCGGATGCTCAACCAACCAAGCCACCCAGGCGCCCCTTTCCATGACTAATTTTAAGCTAATTTTGCTTCCAGCAAAGAATGGTGCTGATTTTAAGCTCTCAGATTTTATGGCGACTAGCTCTTGGTGAGGGGCCAACACCAGCTAGGTTTTCAGACCCCAGAACTAGATACTGTCTCTTTCTAGTAAAAGGAAGGAAATGAAAATTCACATTTATGGACTGTTTGCTCTGTGCCAGGTTATACCGTTTGCACACTGTTATATAGCCAGTGAGTTTCAGGACTAAGTCTGAAACCAACTCTGCCTGACTCAAAAATTCATGCTCTCAGGGCACCTGGGTGGCTCAGTCGATTAAGCATCCGACTCTTGATTTCAGCTCCGGTCTGGATCTCGAGGTTCATAAGTTCAAGCCTTGCATCGGGCTCTGTGCTGACAGTGAGAAGCCTGTTTGAGAGTCTTTCTCTCTGTTCCCCTTCCCCCCCTAAAAATAAACATAAAAAAAAAAATCCACACTCTCTCCATTCCACAGTTTCAAGAAATAGATCACATTCAAAGAGAAGGGAAGAACTTGGTTACATGCTCAGGCCCTCCTCAGTCCAAGAAAAGTGTGCCCCGTAAAGATAAGGAAGTCACATGCCAGGGATGATAAAGTCTAAACAGCAACAAAAGAATCACGAAAACTGTAACAATCCCAGAGAGACATCCTGGGAAAACCCAACAAGCTGTCTCCTTCACAAAACAAGTCACTGAAAGGCCCTGGAGAAAGATTAGAAACCGGACAGGTTGAGGAATAATTATGCCCCTGAACTGTTTGCTGGGAGGCTAGGTGTGCCAGATTCGGTATATTCAGCATCCAGCTGCCTGGGGCGGTGGTGGGGTGGGGTTGTGGGGGGGGTGGGGGGTGGGGTGGGGTGGGGTTTGTTTCTCCCCGGACTTCCAGTCAAAGTCAGCCAAATGGTGCCCTCACCTCTGGGGTCAGGAAGAAGAGCCTTCCAGGTCTCTGCCTCTCAGCCCTGGTGTCTGTCCCCACTGGTTTATTGGCAGGCCAGAGAGAGCAAGAAGCCACATGAGAGAGGACAGATTTTTTTAGGAGTGTCTATTTTAAAAATTTCGACAAAACTGATAACATCGCTTTGGTAACAAATGTTACCGTAGTAAGCCAGAGAGAGCCAGTTTTACAGGAAATTTTAAGAGAACACAAGTCTTTAAGGAAACTTCATGATTTGGGCGGGCTGCTTCAAACTTTGTTTCCAGTCGCCCGAAGATCCATGACCTTTGATAGGAAATACCGAGGCATTCTATGCAGCTTATCTCATACTTGTGTCAATTGAACTACCCGTCTCCCACCCTCAAATCCGTCTTAACCACCATGAACTGACTTTCATCCTAGGCACGATATTCTGCCAGGCCCTGTTTGAGATTAATAAGATAGTGTTCATGTTGTAGTAGACCCTCAAATACGTCCACAATAACCATAATGTGATGTGTTCATTATGCTAGAGTGGAGGCATGTGGAAAGAGTAATGGGTACTGGGAGGAGGAGTGATTAATTTTACCTGGGAGAGGGGCCATCATGGAAGACTTTACGAAGAAGCTGAGGGGGAAGGACTCTGCTTTGGGGCTGTCCCTCATCCCCAGCAGAGGAAGCAGGGACCCCCTGGGAAGTGCATAGTGGATTTGGGAAGCAGGGACTTCACTGTGGCTGAGTGTAAGGAATGTGGGAGGCACCTGTCATTGGTGAGTACGGTAAATTACTGCATTCAAGATCACACGAGCCTTGAATGCCATCCTGGGCATCCTGGACTTTATTCTGAGGACAATGGAGAGGGAGCACTGAGAGGTTCAGAATTGGTGAGAAATACTATCAAATCTGTGTTCTAGAACATTAGTGGGGTTGGGGGTGGCTTGGAGGGAAAAGGTCTGGTAGTTCAGGTTTCTGGAGCCAACCATCGATGCCTATCCTGAAACCAGCCACTAGGGCAGTCGTTCCTGTCACAGTCTAAGGACAGAGATTCAACACATTTATGGAACCCAATGACAGAGATTACACCCATTGATGGTATAATCTCCTCATAGGATAAATGCATATATTGCCAGACAACAATTT
Source organism: Panthera onca (assembly GCF_046562875.1). Lineage (NCBI taxonomy): Eukaryota > Metazoa > Chordata > Mammalia > Carnivora > Felidae > Panthera > Panthera onca. Next base: position 132,770,685 of record NC_138347.1, on the reverse strand, counting down.
GGGGTACCTTTTTAAAATTTTTTTTAATGTTTATTTTTGAGAGAGAGAGAGAGAGAGAGAGAGAGAGAGAGAGACCAAGCACAAGTGGAGGAGGGGCAGAGAGAGGGAGAGACAGAATCCAAAACAGGCTCCAGGCTCTGAGCTGTCAGCACAGGGCCCAACACAGGGCTCGAGCTCATGAACCTCGAGATTGTGACCTGAGCCAAAGTTGGATGCTTAACCGACTGAGCCACCCAGGTGCCCCTTGGGTACAGTTTTGATAAGTGAATTTTAACATCATTGGTTTCCTCTCTGTACTCCTCTGTGTTTTCTTTTATGCACTTAAAAATACTATTCTGGGAAAGACTCCACGGACTTCATCAGACCAACAAAGGGGCTTACAGATCAAAGCCCTCAAACATTTGAAGGGATTAGTGGGCCGTCTTCTTTCCTTTCTCTACGTGTAGTAACTTTCCAATCGAGCAAGCATTGATTCAATACGTCACACACACTCAGGGTTGTGTCAGAGGCTTGTTCTCTGGGGATCTGGAACCAGGCTTCCTGGGCCAGAATCCTGGCTTTATCTTTTCTAGCCGTGTTCCTTGGACCAAATTCCTTGAATCTCCCAGTTTCCTCCTCTGTAAAACAAGGACAGTAATGGTATGCATTTCGTGCCATTGTTGTGAGAATGAAATCAGTTCATATGCAGGAAGTGTGAGCACTGTGTCCAGCTCCCTGTCCCCATGGGTCCAGACTGCAGTGTGTTTAGAGTATAATTAGGGAGGCGTGATAAGCTCAGGTAAGACTACTTGAGAAGAGAACCACAATATGGTACAACTCTTTCGTGTGGTTACTTTTCTCTGGGTCTTCTCCAGGATGACCCAGAAAATTCTGCTAAAAAGTAGTAATATAATCCCTTTAAAGTCCATACTTACCTGAAATTTCAATAGAAGTTTTAATTGGACTCCCCCAAAAAGTGGACAGTGAAGCAAAGGATTTGGGGCCAGTAGTATATTTGGGAAGTGATCCTGGGAAACAAGAAGGTGAGGAAGTGAGCTGGGGAAGGGAGGAAAGCCAACCTCCCAGGTTTCCTCGGAGGGCAGCTGGGCCTCAGTCCTGCCGGGGCCCCTCTGTGAGGCTGTACAGAAGACAACTCCAGTTGTCCCACAAGGGCTGAGGGGGCTGGTGGATTTATCCTCATCTCTTGAGGGGAGTCCTGGGGGTGCTACTCCCCGGCACTCCTGGCCGGTCTTGCTTGTGGGCCCAGCACGTGGCCAAAAGCCTGAAGGAATGGAGACACGGGGGTGCCTAAGGCAGAAAGCCAGTATGCTGAAGGATTGTCTTCTGACAACGTCTGCTTCAGTAGGGTGGGTGACTTAAACACCCTGGCCACAGTAAGCATGAGAGACAGGAAACAGATTCACTCTGACTTTATGTGAATAAAGATGTGATTGAAAGGGGTGCCTGGGTGGCTCCTTAAGGTCTGGCTCTTGACTTTGGTTCAGGTCATGATCTCACATGGGTTCGTGAGTTCAGGCCCCTTGCCAGGCTCTGAGCTGACAGCTTGGAGCCTGCTTGGGATTCTCTCTCCCTCCCTCTCTCTGCCCCTGTCCCATTCTCTCTCTCTCTCTCTCTTCTCTCTCTCTCTCTCTCAAAATACATAAACTTTAAATAAAAATAAAAATGCGATTGAAAGAGGTTCAACCCCAGCCTGGATCTTCTAACTTCTACCCCTCCCACCCTCACTTGTCACAGTCTGTGAATTTCACGGGTGGTTCCTTTTGCAACTTATGTGTGATTCAGTCTTTAAGGGTGTGTTTATCAGAAATTCTCACCACCTACTCTTTAAAGTCCACATATTATTATGGGTAAACTTTTCAATGATTTGAGTGGGGGGGGGGCAATGTCAGAAGATACTCATTATTTGGGTATCTGCTGATTAGCCAAGAAAATTGAATTCCTGGAATGTTTCTTTTTAGCTGTTGTCTGTTAATCAAACAAACACCATGATTTGCACTGCAAAATCTTAGAACTGTGGGATGTTAGATTCATCTGGTTAGATTTCAGTGTAAGCACAGCCCTAAGAGCCTGCAGTTCTTTGAATACATGAATGACTGCCACAGTGTTAAATTCCATAAAAAGCAGTTACATCTGCTCAGTTTCCAGGTGACAGAGTGTGGATTCTGGCGAGGAAATTTATCATCATTATTTAGAAAACGTATTTGATGTCAAGGCAGGTGCCTGGGTGGCTCAGTCGGTTGAGCGTCCGACTATGGCTCAGGTCAGGATCTCACGGTTCATGAGTTCGAGCCCCATGTCAGGCTCTGTGTTGAGAGCACAGAGCCTGGGGACTGCTTTGGATTCTGTGGCTCCCTCTCTGCCCCTCCTCTGTTTGCACTCTCTCTCACTGTTCTCTCTCTCTCAAAAATAAGTAAACATTAAAAAATTTTTTAAATAATTTATAAAAAAAGAAATTGTTTTTGGTAAAGAAAATGTAGAATGGCACATCTTTATCTGCACTATGAGTATAATAATGTATAAATTATGGAAGTTTATAGACAAGAACCGGAAAGTAAAATGGGGAAATGAATACTGTTTTGCCAGTACAATTTTCTTTAAAAACAGAAGAGAGATCAGCAGTGCCCTTTACTCAAATCCCAGTGTGACATGAAATTTTTAGCACAATTTTAGTTAGCCTTGGCAACTTTTCTAGGCTCAGACCAAGTTACTGAGGAATTTTCCCCAAATTTCCTACCACCAATTTGTGTTTCCTCTAAAAATAGAGAAGGGGGGGGTTAGTAACAGAAGCACTGTGAACATGGATGAACCTCAAAATCAGTATGCTAATGAAGCCAGACACAAAAGACCATCTATTGTATGATACCACTTACCTGAAATTTCTAGGGACACCTTGCTGGCTCAGTTGAAAGAACATGTGACTCTGGATCCCGAGATCATGAGTTCGAACCCCATGTGGGGTGTAGAGATTACTTAATTAAATAAAACTTTTTTTTTAAGTTTTTTTTGTTTGTTTGTTTTTTTTTAAGAGGCAAAACTATGTATATAGAAAGCAGATCAGTGGTTACCTAGTGGTGGCTGGGAACAGGGATTGGCTCGAAATGGGCATGAGAAAAATGTTCAAGGTGATGGAATTGTCCTAAAACTGAATTATGGTGATGGTTGCATAATGTGTAAATGTAGTATAACTCCCCAAACTGTGAGTTTCATGAGATGTAAATTATACAGTAAAACTGTTAAATGCACTGCCACGCTGTTTCTAAAATACAAGGAAATGTTAGAAAAACGATTTCTGGTTACTGTGGGATAGAAAAGCTCCTTGCCTCACAAATAACCTCCAGCAGCCCCCACAGATAAACCTCCCCAAACACGCACTGCAGGGGAAAACAGCACTCACTTTGCAAAGGAGCTTCAAGATAAGCCTCCTGACCTCCCTTCTAACAGATTGCCCCCCAGCACCCCACCCCCACCACAGACAGGCTAGACCAGCACTGTCCAGTGGAAATACAATGGGAGCCATGCATCTGTACTTCTGAGTTTTCTAGTAGACACGTTAAAATGTAAAAAGAGACAGGTGAGTTAATTTAAATATTTCCTGTAACTCAGTATGTCAAAATATTATTGTTTCAGCATATAATCAATATAAAAAATTTACCAGTGAGATGCTTTACATTCTTTTTTCATGCTGAATCTTTAAAATCTGATGTGTGTCTTACACGTCGAGCACATCTCGGTTCAGAGTAGCTAGGTTTTCAGGTGCTCGGAAGCCACAGGTGGACACGGCAGGCCTAGAGGCATCTAGCGTATTGACAATAATCCAGAGACTTCTTTTTTTTTTTTTTTTTAAATTTTTTTTTTTTAACGTTTATTTATTTTTGAGACAGAGAGAGACAGAGCATGAATGGGGGAGGGTCAGAGAGAGGGAGACACAGAATCTGAAACAGGCTCCAGGCTCTGAGCTGTCAGCACAGAGCCCGACACGGGGCTTGAACTCACGGACCGCGAGATCATGACCTGAGCTGAAGTCGGCCGCTTAACCAACTGAGCCACCCAGGCGCCCCTGGAGACTTCAGATAATTTGTAAAGAGGGAGCTGTTTCATGCAAACAGCCACTGCTAATTAAAAAAAACAGACATGTAAAGGTATATGTTGAATTGTTCTGTGAAAGCACACTGATCTCTGTGCGCCTTACTTTTTTTTTGGTTAATTTTTATTTTCTTAAGTGTTTATTAGTGTTGCTCCTCTGTTGAAATCCCCCGCCTCTTTTTTCTATTTTATTTTATTTTATTTTATTTTATGTTATGTTATGTTATTTTATTTTATTTTATTTTATTATTTTATTTTATTTTATTTTTTCTATTTTTAAATACATTCAAGTTAGTTAGCATACAGTGCAATAATGTTTTCAGGAGTAGATTCCGGTGATTCATCCCCTATGTATAACACCCAGTGCTCATCCCAACAAGTGTCTTCCTTAATGCCCCTTATTGATTTAGCCCATCCCCCCCACCCACAGCCCCTCCAGCAACCCTCAGCTTGCTCTCTGTATTTAAGAGTCTCTTCTGTTTTGTCCCCCTCCCTGTTTTTACATAACTTTTGTTTCCCTTCCCTTATGTTCATCTGTTTTATATCTTAAATTCCACATGTGAGTGAAGTCATATGATATTTGTCTTTCTTTGACTGACTCATTTTGCTTAGCATAATACCCTCTAGTTCCATCCATGTAGTTGCAAATGGCAAGATTTTATTCTTTTTGATTGCCAAGTAATACTCCATTGTATATACATACTACATCTTCTTTATCCATTCTTCTGTTGATGGACATTTGGGCTCTTTCCATACTTTGGCTATTGTTGATAGTGCTGCTATAAACATGGGGGTGCATGTGCCCCTTCGAAACAGCACATCTGTATCCCTCAGATATATACCTAGTAGTGCAATTTCTGGGTCGTAGGGTAGTTCTATTTTTAACTTTTTGAGGAACCTCTGTACTGTTTTCCAGAGTGGCTGCACCAGCTTGCATTCCCACCAGCAGTGCAAAAGATATCCTCTTTCTCTGCACCCTCACCAACATCTGTTGCCGGAGTTGTTAATTTTAGCCATTCTGACAGGTGTGAGGTGGTATTTCATTATGGTTTTGATTTGTATCTCCCAGATGATGAGTGATGTTTGGCATCTTTTCATGTGTCTGTTAGTCATCTGGATGTCTTCTTTAGAAAAGTGTCTATTCATGTCTTTTGCCCATTTCTTCACTGGGTTATTTGTTTTTTGGGGGTTGAGTTTGATAAGTAAGTTCTTTATAGATTTTGGATACTAACCCTTAATCTGATATGTCATTTGCAAATATCTTCTCCCATTCTGTTGGTTGCCTTTTAGTGTTGCTGATTGTTTCCTTCACTTTGCAGAAGCGTTTTATCTTGATAAGGTCCCAATAGTTCATTTTTGCTTTTGTTTCCCTTGCCTCCAGAGATTTGTTGAGTAAGAAGTTGCTGTGGCTGAGTTCAAAGAGGTTATTGCCTGTTTTCTCCTCTAGGATTTTGATGGCTTCCTGTCTTACATTTAGGTCTTTCATCCATTTTGAGTTTATTTTTGTGTATGGTGTAAGAAAGTGGTCCAGGTTCGTTTTTCTGCATGTCGCTGTCCAGTTTTCCCAGCACCATTTGCTGAAGAGACTGTCTTTATTCCATTGGATATTCTTTCCTGCTTTCTCAAAGATTAGTTGCTCATACATTTGGGGGTCCATTTCTGGATCTCTTTTCTGTTCCGTTCATCTGAGTGTCTGTTTTTGTGCAGTGCCATACTGTCTGGATGATTACAGCTTTGTAATGCATCTTGAAGTCTAGGATTCTGATGCCTCCCACTTTGGTTTTCTTTTTCAGGATTGCTTTGGCTATTCAGGGTCTTTTCTGCTTCCACACAAATTTTAGGATTATTTGTTCTATCTCTGTGAAGAATGCTGGTGTTTTTTTTTTTGATAGGGATTTCATTGAATATGTAGATTGCTTTGGGTAGTATCAACATTTTAACAATATTTGTTCTTCCAATCCATGAGCATGGAATATTTTTTTCATTTTTTGGTGCCTTCAATTTCTTTCATAAGCTTTCTATAGTTTTCAGCGCATACATTTTTCACTTCTTTGGTTAGGTTTATTCCTAGGTATTTTATGCGTTTTGGTGCAATTGTAAATGGGATCAATTCCTTGATCTCTCTGCTGCTTCATTATTGGTGTATAGAATAGAAATACAACTGATTTCTGTGCACTGATTTTATATCCTGTGACTTTGCTGAATTCATGGATCTATTCTATGATCAGTTCTAGCAGTTTTTTGGTGGGATCTTTTGGGTTTTCCATACAGACTATCATGTCATCTGCGAAGAGTGAAAGTTTGATTTCCTCCTTGCTGATTTGGATGCCTTTTATTCCTTTATGTTTTCTGACTGGTGAGGCTAGGACTTCCAATACTATTTGAATAACAGTGATGAGAGTGGACATCCCTGTCATGTTCCTGACCTGAGGGGGAAAGCTCTCAGCTTTTCCCCATTGAGGATGATATTAGCAGTGGGTCTTTCATATATGGCTTTTATGATCTTGAGGTATAATCCTTCTACGTCTACTTTCTTGAAGGGTTTTATCAAGAAAGGATGCTGTATTTTGTCAAGTGCTTTCTCTAAATCTATTGAGAGGATCATGTGGTTCTTGTCCTTTCTTTTATTACTGTGATGTATCACATTGATTGTTTTGTGGATATTGAACCAATCCTACATCCCAGGTATAAATCCCACTTGATTCTTTTAATGTATTGTTGGATCCAGTTGGCTAGTATCTTGTTGAAGATTTTTGCATCCATGTTCATCAGGAAAATTGATCTGTAGTTCTCCATTTTAGTGGGGTCTTTGTCTGGTTTTGGAATCAAGATAATGCTGGCTTCAGAGAATAAGTTTGGAAGTTTTCCTTCCATTTTTATTTTTTGGAACAGCTTCAAAAGAGTATGTGTAAAATCTTCTTTAAATGTTTGGTAGAATTCCCCTGGAAAGCCATCCAGCCCTGGGCTCTTGTTTTCTGGGAGATTTTTGATTACTAATTTGATTTCCTTCCTGGTTATGGGTCTGTTCAAATTTTCTATTTCTTCTTATTTCAGTTTTGGTAGTTTATATGTTTCTAGGAATTTATCCATTTCTTCCAGATTGCCTAATTTATTGGCATATAATTGTTCATATATCCTCTTATTATTGTTTGTATTTCTGCTGTGTTGGTTGTGATCGCTCCTCTTTCATTCTTGATTTTATTTATTTGGGTCCTTTCCTTTTTCTTTTTGATCAAACTGGCTAGGGGTTTATCAATTTTGTTAATTCATTCAAAGAACCAGCTCCTGGTTTCATTGATCTGTTCTACTGTTTTGTTTTTTTTAATTTCAATGGCATTGATTTCTGCTCTAATCTTTATTATTTCCCATCTTCTGCTGGTTTTGGGTTTTATTTGCTGTTCTTTTTCTAGCTCTTTAACGTGTAAAGTTAGGTTGTGTATCTGAGACCTTTCTTCCTTCTTTAGGAAGGCCTGGATTGCTATATACTTCCCTCTTATGACTGTCTTTGCTGCATCCCTCAGGTTTTGGGCTGTGATGTTATCATTTTCATTGGCTTCCATGTACTTTTTAATTTCCTCTTTAATTTCTTGGTTAGCCCATTCCTTATTTAACACGGTGTTCTTTAGTCTCTAAGTATTTGTTGTCTTTCTAAATTTTTTCTTGTGTTGATTTTGAGTTTTATAGCATTGTGGTCTGAAAATATGCAGGGTATGATCTCGATCCTTTTGTACTTGTTGAGGGCTGATTTGTGTCCCAGTATGTGACCTATTCTGGAGAAAGTTCCATATGCACTTGAGAAGAATGTGCATTCTGCTGCTTTAAGATGAAATGTTCTGAATATATCAGTTATGTCCAACTGGTTCAGTGTATCATCCAAAACCATTGTTTCTTGTTGATTTTCTGTTTAGATGATCTGTCCATTGGTGTAAGTGGGGTGTTGAAGTTCCCTACTATTATGGTATTATTACCAGTGAGTTTTCTGTATGTTTGTGATTAATTGATTTATACATTTGGGTTACAACACATTGGGGGCATAGATGTTTACAATTATTAGATTCTTTTTTTTTTAAGTTTATTTATTTTTGAGAGAGAGAGTGAGCATGATGGGGGGAGAGGGGGAGAGAGAGAGGGAGAAAGAGAATCCCAACCAGGCTGCATGCTGTCAGCACAGAGCCTGACATAAGGCTTGATCCCATGAACTGTGAGATCATGACCTATACTGAAATCAAGAGTCGGACACTTAACCTGAGCCACCCAGGCATCCTGTTCCTCACTTAAAAAAAAAATTAATTTTTCATATTATCCTGAGGAATTTTTTAACGTACTCAATGAGTTTCATTTTTAGGTCTTGGTGGTTAAGTTCCTATGGTCAGCACACACACAGTGTTTGAAATTAACATTGCAGAGCCATTTCAAGACTAGGAATTGAAACAAGATTTTAGTTTAGATGAAAGGTTATGTCCTTTATCAGCAAACTGGGTACTGTCCTCACCAAGGAACAGCTGTGATGATCTACAGTAATAGGTCTGTCTGGTTAGTATAATAATTGAACTAAAGCTACCAGCAGCCATTTAGAAATTATAGTGTCACAGATAAAGACTTACAGCTTGGGAGAGTCTTGGGTGGGCTTGTTTGGTTGGGTCTGGGTGTAGGATAGAGGTTGTCCAGTTTGGGATAATACAACCATTTGAAGTACTGTCGAGATTCTTATGCTACAGATGTGTTGATGTGTTCTGATCTGCTATCTCCATCACAGGTCGCTCTAGTTTATTCCACAATATTCTGTGTTTAACTTTCCACTTGTAGCCTACCCCCCAGCTTTCTCATGGAACTAAAGTTGTGCTGCAGCTGTAGCACCTGGAAAAATATTTCTTTCCTCAGAAGCACTGCATTTGCTCAGTAGACCCACAAATCCAAATAAAAAAGCAACCTCATAAAATCAGCAGGAAGGAAGGCAGCTGATTGATTTCTCAGTTCTTGTTCATTGTTCTTGGAAGTGCTTCTTTGCTCATGGTGACCTTTTCTTTATTCTTCCTTTCCTGTGAGTTAAAACCGTGCCCTTGGGACGCGGGTGTCTCTATCAGGCCCAACCGCTTTTTACTCCGTCTCCCTCTCTCCATTGCTTTTCCTTTACCTCCCATACAGATAGATTCACAGCCAGGGAAGGCGTTGTTCTTAGAGCCATGGGATTATTAGGGACATTGGTCCCTGTAGGATCTCACACAGAAATTGAGATGGGACAGAAGCTCTTACCCTGGCCTTCACCTTTGGTCCCTGCAATTAACCTAGACCACTTTTGCTTCCCAGGTCTGCTCTACCCACTTTGTTCTCTGACTCTGTAGCCTCCGTTCAGGCTTCCAGGCCTCCCCGCTCTGCTTTGAATATTTATTTGTCTCTGTCTTAACCCACAGCCTTTTCCCACTTACACATCTGCCTCCAGCAACCCCCCCCCCCCCCCCCACAACCAGCACTACAGAATCAGAAACACTTCCACACCCAGAATCAGCCAGACTACTCCTCTCCCAGCCACCAACAGATCCTGGCCTATATTCACACTCAACTTGAGGGCTTAATTAGCGTTGCTACCAGTGGTCAGAACGGAGCTCCCACTTCTTGCACTTCCAAGATAGCTTCCCTTTTGGTTATTCAGCAAAGGAGCCCCTTTATTTTCTGAATGTTAAAGAAAAGTAAACTTCCATCATGCTCCTTGATGCATGGTTTAGGTTAGGTTCTCTGCAAAACAAAACCTCAGATAGACTTGGGTCTTGGGTCCAGGTAGCCTTTTTGGGAGGGGAGCCTGGGATTCTGGAGTGAGGGATCAGGGAGGGTAAAAGGAGAAAAAAGCCAGCAGGGGATGTGTTAATCCACTGGTTATTGTTGTGGGCAGCTGGGCTCACTCTTACTGGGGACCCTCTGAAGAACTGTTGGAAAACACCCTACGGAATGTTGCCTCTGAAGAACCAGAGACTGGGGCGTCCTTCCACTGAATCTCCATTCCTACAGTGGTTGAGGGCTGCCATGGGAGTGTTAACGCCCCTCTGAACTTTGGGCTGCCTGTGTAAGGGCTGAGGGAATTACCAAAGCTTTAAACAAAACCCTGAGGAAAAGTTGAGGGACTCCACCAGTATTTGAGGTGGACATTGCCAGTGTGTGTGAAGGATGCCTAGCCTGGCCACAGCTAGAATCCCAGAGGGGCTGGGGGATGTGAGCACAAAAACTACCAGCTGCTATTCATGAATGATCATTGAAAGCTATCCTTCTCACCCCCCCTCGAAAAACAAAAACAAAATATGCTGAAATGGAAATATCCCTAAGACCTGAAATGACCTCTGCAGCTGTTTCTTCGTGTGAAGAAGATGGCAAACTCAAAGACAGCCAGCTTCCATATGGGCAGGTCAAGGCCAACGCAAGGGACCCTTTCGCTCACCTTATCTCCCAGAGCCTATGTGTTTGTAGCTAGTGAGCTAAAGTCAGGCAGAAAAGATGATCATCCCCAGACCTCTTGTCATTCTTCATCAGTCTTTTTTTTTTTTTTTTTTAACATTTAATTTTTGAGAGAGAGTGAGAGAGAGACACAGAATCTGAAGCAGGCTCCAGGCTGTCAGCACAGAGCCTGATGTGGGGCTCGAACTCACAAACCACAAAATGATGACCTGAGCTGAAGTCAGACACTTAACCAACTGAGCCACCCAGGTGCCCCTCTTCATCAGAGTGTTCTGGGAAGCCGACTCAGAGGCGTGTTAGAGCTTGGGGATAGAACCTTTCCCCTCCTATGCAATCTGAGGCTTTGGGATCATGGAAAGTCAGGTTGCAAACTGCTAACTATGGGATTCCCAAAGCATCAAGATCATTCTAAACAGACAAGCAGACAATCTAGACCATGGAATAGGATAACCCAGGAGATTTGGAACCCTTCTAGTAGTTCATAATATAGTTGACCTTTTAAATAAGGATTGGTATCAGGGCGCCTGGGTGGCTTGGTGGGTTAAGCATCCGACTTCAGCTCAGGTCATGATCTCACATGAGTTCGAGCCCCACGTCAGGCTCTGTGCTGACAGCTCAGAGCCTGGAGCCTGTTTCAGATTCTGTGTCTCCCTCTCTCTCTGACCCTCCCCCGTTCATGCTCTGTCTCTCTCTGTCTCAAAAATAAATAAACGTTAATAAATAAATAAGGATTGGTATCATAGATAATTTATTCTTCATGATAGTTACCATTTATTGTACTCAGAATAGGTATACAGACCTTTATTTACATTAGCTTTTTTAAGTTAAAAAAATGTATTTATTTATTGAGAAAGAGAGAGAGTGGGGGAGAACAGAGAGAGGGAGAGAGAATCCCAATTCTCCCAAGAGAATCCCAAGATGCAGGGCTCTCTCCCACGCATTGTGAGATCATGACCTGAGCTGAAACCAAGAGTCAGATGCTTAACGGACTGAGTCACCTAGGTGCCCCTACATTAGGTTGTTTGTTTTTGACAAATGCTTATTTATTGACTCTTTGAATTATATATTATACATTATTGCTAAAACACATTAGCTTTTTCTAAAAAGTTATTTGAGAGAGAGAGAGAGGCAGAGAGAATCCCAGGCAGGCTCCGTGCTGTCAGTGCAGAGCCAGACATGGGGCTTGATCCCACAAGGCCTGAACCAAAATCTAAAGCCAGAGGCTTAACAGACTGAGACACCCAGGGACCCCTACGTTGGCTTATTTAATACATAACAGCAAAGTAGATCTATTACCATCAGTTGACAAATAAGGCAGTCATGACTCAGAGGTTAAAGACTCAGCTTTGCGCAGCCTCATAAGGAGCAGATCTGGGATACTAAACTAGTTCATGGCCAAAGACAGAAATATGGCTCCTGTTATGATTATATATACACCTTTTTATAGATCCAGGAAGACAGGCAGCCTAACGGGCCAGCCTATACCTCTATAAAATAGAATAGCAAATGGTTCAGAGCTCAGGTTTTGTGGTCAGATGATCTCTTTTGAAGACCATCAGGGAATAGAATTACATACAAAATTATCACCACGTCTTCCTTATAGTCTGTGATTAAATAGACTTTAAAAAACATTTTTTTAAAAATAACAGATTCTATGTGCACGGTGGGTTTTGTCCTAGATATCTGTCCTGAGAAACTCAACGTTTCCCAGAAAAAAGTAACATATTTTTGAAACAAAAACGATAACTTGTATCCCTCTACAAGATGCATTTGTGCCCCGATTCCAAAAATCTGCTTATTCTTTGGGTCGCACGTTTATATTTGGCAGCAAATTTCAGAAGTTTGCATGAACAAGCTTCCTTGGGCAAGTGTGGAAGGAAGAGCTTGTGTGCACGCCCAGGAGAAACGAAACTGCTGGCTTTGTGGGTTTGGAGGTCTTCCTACAACTTGGAGAAACCCTTTGAAGATCTACACTTGACTTTCTGGGCCTGCAAGCTTTCTTTCTCTTTTTGTTTTTTCTTGAAGCTCTAAGCATGGATTTCTGTTGTGCTCAGTCCAACTTCCACGTGAACCATCAGGAAGAAATTTCTCATCCATAGTGCAGACAAGTAGTAAGCTGGCACGTAGTAGGTCCTTCATGGAGTCAAAGATTCTCAGGATTAAAAGGGACTTTATGGATCATGAGCCTGCAGTGGACATCTGTGGTTTGGACCCATTCGTTTTGCAGCAAAACTTCTCAAAAAAGGTCTCTGTATATTTGCCATTTCCACTTGCCCACATCCACATTTTCCTCAAGCCTGTCCAGCCATGTTTGCTACTCCCACTCGCTGAAATTGCTCTATCCAAGGTTTCAGAAGGAGCTCATTTCACCCAACTGGGTGATCATTTTTCTACCCCTATCTCTTCCTCCGCCATCCAGAAGCATTCAACACAGGGACCTCTCCTTCCAGTTTGAAATATTCTTCTTTCTAGCTTTCATGAAACCACAATCTCCAGGCTCCTCCTGCCCTCCCAGCCTCTCCTCCTTTTTTTTTTTTTTTAATTTTTTTAATGCTTATTTATTTTTGAGAGAGACAGAGCACGAGTGGGGAAGGGGCAGAGACAGAGAGGGAGACACAGAATCCGAACCAGGCTCCAAGCTCTGAGCTGTCAGCACAGAGACAGACATGGGGCTTGAACTCGGGAATGGTGAGATCATGAGCTGAGCCTAAGTTGGACGCTCAACCCACTGAGCCACCCAGGCACCCCCAGCCTCTCCTTCTTAATCCCAGTTATTGAATTTTAGTTTTTGCCCATCCTGGGGCTCTCTCCACACCACCTCCCTGGTGTTATTCCTTCCAGGCTTCTGGCTTTCAATACTGTCTTTTACTGATGATTCTCAAATTTATGTTCTGAACTCCAGACTTAAGTATTCAACTGCTTACTTAACTTTGCCTTTTGGATGCCTGACAAACATCTCAAACTCAGTATGTGAAAAACCCTCTCCTCCCTGGGTCTTTCTCTTTTCAGTAATGGGACCACCACGAACCCACTTGCTCAGGCCAAAAGCTTAGAAGTCACACCTGATTTCTCTCGTCTCCCTATCTGGTGGCTCAGCAAGTCCTGTGGGCTTCCTCTCCTCAGTATATGTGCTAAATTCATCTACTTCTCTCAGCTTTCCACTTGTCCATCTCTCATCTGGATGACTGCCGTAGCCTGCTCCTGGTCTCTCTGCTTTCACCTCTATCCTCCTATAATCCATTCCCAGAGCTGATCTTTTAAAAATGGAGGTCAGATAATGTGGCTCAATGGTTTGAAACCATCCAGTGGCTTCCTATCACTCAGAATGAAATTCAAATCCCTCAATTAGAGTCATAAGGCATGACTTAGCCCTGGGGTCGGCAAACTTTTCTGTAAAGGCCTAGATAGTAAATATTTTAGGCTTTGTGAGCCATATGGTCTGTGTTTAAACCACTCAGCTCTGCTGTTGTAACAAGATAGCAGCCATAGACAATATGGTAAACAAATGAATGTGGCTGTGTTCCAATAAAACTTTATTTACAAAATCAGGCAATGGGCTGGATTTGGCCTATGGGTCACAGTTTGCTGACCCCTATCTAAGTTCCTTTCTACCCTTTCCAACTCCATCATACATCACTCTGCCCTCCATTATGGTATCACTCTGGCTGGGAAAGATAGCCCCCCAGGATGGCTGCCACCAGTTCCTTTTGTCCTTATATACTAATGTCAGACCCCTTGAATATGCTTGAATATGCTGGCCCCACTCCTCTAGCCAATGGAATGTGGTAAAATTGATGTTCTAGGACTTCTGAGCTGAGGCCTTGAGAAGATTGGCAACTTCTGCTTCCTCTCTTGGAATCCAGCCACCGTGCTGTGAGAAAACAAAAGCCATACAGAGAGGCCATGTGGAGGAGAACTGAGAAGTTCTGGGCCATAGTCGAAGATGAGCCCGTGGCCTGCAGCATTGACTGTTGGCCATGTGAGTCAGCCATCTTGGATATTCCAGTCTCCTTGAGCAGTCAGCTGGAATCACATGGACAGAGAACTACCTAGTTGAGTCCAGTCATTTCATAGAGCTGTTTGAGAAAATGGTTATGACCTTAAGCCATTAAGTTTCAGTGTTTGGTTTTACAGTAATAGGTAGCTGAAACATTAGTCTTCTGTCTGTTCCTCATACCCACTTAGGTCATTTCTCCATGAGCATCATCTACTCTCTCTCCCTGGAACACTCCTCCCTCTGGTCTCACTAGGCTAGTCCTCCTCATCATTCAGGCTGGCCCATAGCAACTCAGTATTTTTGTGTGGTGTTTTGGTTTTGTGTTTTTGGTTTTGTTTTTTCGGAAAGCTACCTTTCCTTGCTTTACTTTAGGCTATGTGGCTTACCACCCCACCCCACCCCACCCCTTCTCACTCCACCCTTATCTCAACTGTAGGACCAACTTGTAATGAAGGCCAAACCAATCAGTGACTCTATTCTTCTCTACCCCCAACACACCCAGCCTCAGTAATGGGATGGACATGGGACCCAGGTCAGTTCAGTAAGTCAGTCCCAGGAATTATTGGTGAGGAGAGACTCTTGGCTGGGGTTGTTCAGCTGATTTAACCCATGCCTGGAGCTGCTGGTGCTCAACTGTCTACCACAAGGGCAGGCCTGTCTGGAAGCAGAGCCAACCCAGAGGAGGGCAAGGAGGAGGGATGGAGAGAGAGACTCCTGGATCCAGCCATACTTGGACCCAGAATTGCCTTGGGCTTTTTAAGTGACATAAACCAATACATCTCCCACTTTACTATCACCCCTCTCTTCTCTCTTTGAGCCAGTTTGAGTTGTATTTGTCACTTGCTCTTAAAATACCGTCAATGGCTTGACTCACCCTCCACCATTTCCACCAAAGGACAGGTTGAGTCATATGAAATTGCTATTCTTATAGGTTGACAATAATTGAATATCAGTAATTTTATATGGCTAACTTATTTGAACACCTCCAGAGATGGGGAACTCACTATCCATTGTGCCAGTTCAATTGAAAATTAGACATACTTAACAAACAAAATTATTTTTCTGAAACTAAAATTCTCACCTTTTGGGATGAGCACTGGGTGTTGTATGGAAACCAATCTGACAATAAATTTCATATATTGAAAAAAAAACATAAAAAAACCCTAAAATTCATATTTCTTACCCTTTTATAGTCCTGGGTGCTCTCCTCTGAACATATTTTATATACAATGTAGAACTTGACTGAAAAACTGCAGGACAGTCTCCCTTAGGTAGAGAAAAGTGGTATTATCACCTCTTCATTCTAGATACAATACTTTTGGTAATGCAGCCTAAAACATCTAAATCTTTTGTAAAAATGTGATGTCTTAAGCCATGTCTTCTCTATCTTGTTCTAGTGTGTTTCAAGCTAAATTCAGGACCGTATATTTAGCTTCAGTGAATTTCACTATGTTCTATTTGACTTGCTGACCCTTCCTTTAAATGCCAAGCTTCTGCCCCTGCCCATTGGGTCGAAGTCTTCGTCAATTATTTTCTCTGTGGTTGTCATGATACAACAACATAATGAAAATTTAGTGCCAAGATCATGATTGTGCACTCCAGTGTACCCCTTCCAGTTCTGTGTTTTATGCAAAATTGAGAAGCGTGCCTTCTCTGTATTCATTTGATTCATTACTATGGATGTTGAAAAGGACAGAGCCAAGAATCAGGCCCAAAGAAACGAGTATGTTTGGACAGTGACTCATTAGCCTTCAGGCTGGGTTGTCTGGTCAGTCACCACTTCTCTGACGTGGGCTAACAACCACCCGTGTTTCTCAGCTTCTCCATAGGAACTTGCAGGATACCAGCTAAGGGTGTGGCTGAAATGTGTAAGGGGCTCCTCATTACTGGGTATTCATTACCCTCTTCTTGAAGTTAGGTGGAGCAGGGTGCTATTTAGGATAGGCCACCCACAATGACCAACAGACCTGAGGGTTAAATGGCTAAACACAATGGCATTTTATCTGTAGCTTAGATAACAATTCAGAGTGCTCAGGTTGGTGGGAGCATTCTTCTCCATGCAGCCTCTTGGGGATCTAGGTTCTCTCGGCCTCCTGGATCTGCCATTCTCCAGGCTTCACTGTCATCTGCTTCCAGCCACAGAAGAGAGAGCCTAAAGAAGCACACGTGGGACATTGTCATGGGACAGGCCTGAAAATGGCATATCCCTGCTGCTCACTTAGTCAACAAAGCCGTACCTGCCAATGATAGGTAGGAAAATGCTGTTGAGCCAAGTGCTTAAAGAAATGGAGAAGAGAGTCATTGAAGAGAGCTCAACTGACCACACAGCACTTCCCTTCCTTTTAATGCCAAGCTTCTGCCCTTTCTTATTGGGTCAAAGTCTTCGCCCACCATTATCTCTCCCGTGGTCAGACTTTAACAACATAATGTAGATACAATGCAAATACCATAACAATTGATGGCAAAGTGAAACCATCGGTCTTGCAAGATAAGCAGGATTTCAAGAATAGGAAAGCAGTTTTGGGAACTACCCTGGTCGTTTGCAAAGCCATTGACATATGAGGACATGGCACTGTTAGATCAGAGACAACAGGTGAGGACCAAAAAGAAGTGAGAGTGATTCGAACATCAGAGGTACAAGAGACACCTGGGGCAATTAACAAGCACCTCAGATATTTCTGTCAGGTTATACTGTCCCTGTGCTGTGAAAGTCAAATCTTAATTGAAGAATTTCACATTATATAATCTACGCCAAAAGAGAAATAATCCTCAACAGTTGACCGATGGTTCTTGTGGTGCTGGCTCTTCTAAGAACGAGCTGGTGGTGGGACCCTCACCTGGGCCCTCCTGTAAGGCCCAACCTCTAAAATGTCGGTGTACCCAGAGCCTCATCCTGGGCCTGTTCCCTTCAGGGTCCTCCCTTTCCTAAGTGACCCATACAGTCCCTGGGCTTTAAATATCATCTGCCTGCAGCTGGCTGGCCTTGAGATGTATATCTTACTGCCCACTCAACATCTCCACTTGAGGGGTTATAGCTTCTCAGACTTACGTGTTTAGAAACACACTTCTTGACTTCAGACCTGCTCCTCAAGTCCTCCCTGCCTTGCTCAGTAAATGGCAGTGTCCTTCAGCGTCTTCTCAAGGCAAAATCTCAAGAGTCATTCCTGAAGCTTCTGACCTGCCTACTCCCGCATCTAATGTAGTAGCAAGTGCGGTTGGGCCTACCTTCCCCAATATGTCCTGAATGGACTCCACGCCGCCTCCCCACCACGACCTAGCCGAGTGGCCACCTCTCACTGGGGACCCCCAAGGCAGGCCCATAACTGGTGTTCCTGCTCCTGCCCTTGCCTTCACGGCCATCCCATTTGCACATGGCAGCCACAGCCAGCCTTTAAACATATAGATTGTATTGCATCATTCCACAACTTAAATCCCTCCAATGGTTTCTCATCACATTTACAATAAAATCCAAACTCCTTCCCATGGCCTCCCTGGCCTCACGTCATCTGATTTGTGCCCATGCCTGGCATGTCAATTTCAACACCGCCGTCCTCCTCAGTCTCCAGCCACTGCATCAGCTGTCCAGTGGGCTCCCTCCTCAGGGTCCCCCATTGTCTGGACATTCTTTACTTTTTCCTGCCTGACACCTTCTTGTCATCAAATCTCAGCTAGAATATCGTGTCCCTAGAGGCCTTCTCTACCTCCCTTCCAAGGCAGCCCCACCCTCCAGCCTTCTTTATTTGGTTATCTGACGTCTTTCGACATAGCACTGTCATTGTTAACTGCAACTATTTTGCTTATTTATGTATTTAAAACATTTTCTCCATCTTCCCTTACACTATAAACCCCAATGAAGGCAGGGATTTTGTCTAGTTTGTTCACTGCTGTATCTTCATTGTCAGAGACCATCACCTAATAGATGTTCAGTAAATATCTATAAACTAAATGGTTTTTAAAATAGAAAAAAAACCCACCTTATTTCATAATTTTAAGTTTCATTTTGCAGGGTAGTGTCCCAATAAAAACCTTTTTCATGATTTAATATGAAATTTTGGTTTCCTTTATAAGTAGATTTATTTAAGTGGCCTTTTCCTGTATCAGTTATCTTTGAACAATGAAGATCTGTCTTGCGTGTTTCCTTCGTCGCAAAGACTCATAAACTTGTGGAATGAGTAAATGAGGGCAAGGCTGACATGATTTGTTCTTGGGTAACCCGAGCTGGGTCACAGTGATCAATCATTTTTCTTCCAGTGACACACGAATGCCTTTTCCCCTTGAAAGTCCATTCTAGAATCATGCCTACAATCTGCTCTGCTTACTAGTTCCCAGGGTATGGAAACTTCTTCCTTCTTTTTAATGGAACACCTTTTCTGTCTCCAAGATTCCAGCACCATTTAATTTATTTACATTTTTTTTAAATGCTTATTTATTTTTGAGAGAGACAAGAGTGCAAGTGGGGGAGGGGCAGAGAGACAGGGAGACACAGAATCAGAATCAGGCTCCAGGATCTGAGCTGCTAGCACAGAGTCCGACGTGGGGCTTGAACTCACATACTGCGAGATCATGACCTGAGCCACCTAGGAACCCCGGCACCATTTTAAATATCTGCAGGTCCCCTAAGATCACAGATAAACATTGAAAGTCTCTTCCTGGGTTCTGTAAGTACTCTGGCCTGTGATTCATCTGGGCCCAGAGGCTTGAGTGTAATTCGATTCGGGACACAAATAAAGGTTCTCATTAGAGGGGAGTGGCCACAGTGCAAGACAATTTGGCAACCCACTGATGTCACTGAATCGTGGAATTAAACAAATGCCTTGTTACTGCGGAAGCCCTGAAACGTTTCGAAGAACTGGCTTCTGTAGCTCCTTGAGTTCTGACAACCAGTCATCTGGGGCCAAAAAGTACTGCTGAAGGGTTTGGAAGTCTACTTTAAAATTTTCTTCCATCTTGCCCCGTGCCATGATCCTTTGGGGTCCGTGGGGAGAGAAGAGAGAGTGGGAGAAAAGCAGAGGGAACCAGCTTCCCACCTGGGTGCTGGGGGGAAAGTGGGGTTTCACCTGTGTGCAGCCTGCTGGTAGGAGCCAGTCTGTCAATAGGACTCTGAGGTTCGATTCCGAGGTTGCCCTTTTTAAAAGGTCACCCACTCCTCATGTCCCCTTCAGACTCTTGCCAAGTAGAGAAGTCTGAGTTTTCATTTGTATTGCTTGTGTTTTAACTGTGGGCTCAAATATTTCAAGCACTGTGTCAGCCAGACCACACATGCCCTCGGATCTGATCCAGCCAGTAGCTCCCAGTTTGCAATCCTTGGCCAAAGGCACCATGTAAAGATTACAGGTTGGCCCAGAGAAGATGCTGACTGTCAGTTTCTTCAGTCACTGCTACCAGAATGTGGTGTGAATGCACACTCATTTCTTTTTTTTTTTTTTAATTTATTTTGAGAGAGACATGGTATGAGTGGGGCAGGGAGAGAGGGAGAGAGTGAGAGGGAGAGAGTGAGAGAGAGAGAGAGAGAGCGAGCGTGCTCTGCCCGATGTGGGGCTCTAACCCATGAAACCATGAGATCATGATCTGAGCCAAAACCAAGAGTCAGATGCTTAACTGACTGAGCCACCTAGGCACCCTGGAGATTCATTTCTTTTTAGTTCAGAAGAGCAATTCTCTATTCTAAAGAGGTTAAGAAGAAGTTGCAAAGCATTCAGGGGTGGGGGTGGGGAGAGTGAGAGGGAGAGAGAGAATCCTAAGCAGGCTCCATGCTGGGCATGGAGGGATGTGGGATGCATGTGGGATGCAGGACTCGATCCCATAACCCGGGATCACGACCTGAGCTAAAATTAAGAGTCAGATGCCCAAGTGATTTTGCCACCCAGGTGCCCCTAGTTCCAAAGAGAAGTTTTCAATCCCCCGCCCCCTCCCCACCTTATAGGGGTTAAGAAGCAAGTGCAAAGCATTAAAGAAAAAAAAAATTGGCGTTGCAGGGAATCTTCATTAAATAGCATTGAAATTTGACAGAAAGGGGCGCCTGGGTGGCTCAGTGGGTTGAGCGTCTGACTTCAGCTCAGGTCATGATCTTGCGATTCATGGGTTCGAGCCCCACATCAGGTTCTGTGCTGACACCTCAGAGCCTGCAGCCTGTTTCAGCTTCTGTGTCTCTCTCTCTCTCTGCCCCTCCCTCTCTCTCTGCCCCTCCCTCGCTCACGCTCTGTCTCAAAAATAAACATCAAAAAAAAATTTTTTTTAAATAATTGACAGAAAGTGCCTTAACTTCACACTGAGGGACTCATACGGTTGCACAATTTTTGTGGGAGCTGTGTCTCCCCAGATAGGAAGACACTATGACTTTATCATGTACATGTTCCAACAGCGAATGTTGCTGACCACTTTAGCTTGCAAAATTTCACTTTAAAAAACATTAAAACAAATCTCTTGTGTAAAATAACTGATTCCCTTAGGCTTAAGGCATGGGGCAGAGGAAGAGAACAGAGACACGAGAATCACCATGAACTAAAGTTTTGTCTTATGCCTATAATTCTGTAAATACCATTTCATCTACGTGACATCTGACAGGGAGACACCAGTGTTATTATCCTTATCTTACAGGTGGGGATACTGAGGTTCAGGGAGAATAAACAACTTGTCCAAAGTCAGTTCACAAATGGTACGGGCTGGCCTTTGGACCCAGTTCAGATAGAATTCTTGTTCCCATAACCATCCGTGAGCGTCTCAAAAAGAAAAGGTTTCCCCTGGGCCTCCACTTCCTGGAGGGCAGCAGCTGTCAGAAACACAACCTGCATAATCCTCGAAGATCAGACAAACTGTAACATGCTTGCTAAGGCAGGGTGGTATATCGAGGTTATGAGAAAGAACTTCAGGCGAGTTCTGTTCAACCCTCAGATAACCTGGATCCTAATTTCCAAATACACCAGAGACTTGAGCTTTCAGGGGTTTTCTTTTCAAATCAGTATGTTCTAAAAAAAACTGGTGATCCTCGGTAGCATAGGTACATAGGTCCTAATTAATGGTGTCATCCAATCACTCAAACCAGAAACTCTGGAATCATCTTGAACTCGCCTCCCTGGTGTTATTAGCCTGGTGGTATTATTAACTCCCTGGTGGTGTTATTAGCCACCAACTTCCACACGGCCTCAAATTCACTCCCTCTTTCTAGCCCTTGATGCAGCATTTCATCATCACTCCCTGGTATTTTCATGATCTCTCCCTCACCCCCTCATGCCTGTGTTCCCTATTTGATCCAGTTTTGATTCCGTGGGCCATCATTAAAGTTGTTACACCTGCAGTCGCCCTCAACCCCCTGACGCTTCTTTCCCGCCCCCGCCCCCACCATTGTAAGAACTTGGTTAAATAAGCTCAACCCTGGTTAAATCTGGTGTTCCCACTACTTTCCACCTGTGTCTGGAAGCTGAGCTTGAGTGGGAAAAACCACTCCTCCTTGCTGACTGGTCTCACTGAGCATCCTAAACCACGGGTGGGTCCTCAGTACAGCCTGGAAATGATAATATAACCCGCTAGTCAACCCACTTTCCAGCTCTCCTGGACAGCGGTTTCAGTGTCTCTCCGCCAGCCTCCAGCATTGTTCCAAGCTCACCCTTATCCTCAGCTGCTGATTGTGTTGGCAATTCCACCGAAAAGGGAAGCAACCAGCGGGGGCGTCTCTCCCCTGCCACCGCTAGACCAGCAGCCTAACTCACCTCCTTGTGTCCCCCACACTTTAACCAGAGTGACTACATATTGCTCAGTACAATCCAAGCTTCTTGCCATGTCATGGCCTTCCTTGGTCTACCCACCTCCTCGTCTCAGATTCTGCGTCCCTGGCTCTCTAGCACCTGAGGCAGAGTTTCTTTCACCCAGGGGGTTCTGCACACGCAGCTTCCGTGGCTGGAGCGCTCTCTCCGTGAAGGCACGCAGGGTTCACTTGCTTGTTTCTCTCTGATCTTGGCTCAAAGAGGACCTCCACAGCTTGTCACCCTCGGTTCATTCCCTGCTGCATTTCCTATGCACTTACGTACCAATAAATATATAGTCGTGCTGTGATTGATTTTCATTTTAACTTCAGAATGCTACTGGGATTAATGCTATGACTGGCGCAGGCCTCCTAAACGTACAACAGAAAACGTTCTGCAGTAGTTTCCCCACGTCTGTAGTGCCATTTTGAATCACTATAGCCGTCAGATCGAAGCTTAAATAGGAATGTATTTTGGAGGTTGCTGTTCGGAACGGGAAGTTTGGGTTTCCACCAACCGAGAAACATTTAAGAGTCAGGATCGATCCCACTTTTCTTGTTTTCAACCTCTGTCTCTCATTTTATTCACAGGATAGACCTGCTCAGTTACAGTTCAATTCCAAGCCACCGGGGAAGCATTGGTGGTTCTTGTGTCCCAAAGTGACCCTTAACGGCCATCTTGTCCCTGCCTTCATCCGTCACTGGAAAATCAAAAGCAACTATGTTTTTAGCAAGGGGTTTCAGGACTTCACTCAAAGAATTGTTGCCGCTCTATTGATTTTTAAGAACAATGAACAGATGTGACCGTCTCAGAGCCAAACCTTGGGCATACACCTGCATTACCTTCAGGAGACAGAACTAATCTCCTTTCACAGTAGACCACAGTGCCAGCATCGTGTGCAGGCTAGTGCCTTGCCCAAGGAGTAACCCCCAATGTAGCTTCTGATGAAGCCATCATAAGCAGGTTTTCCAAAGGTGGCTTAAAAAAAAATTTTTTTTTAATGTTTATTTTTGACAGAGAGAGAGAGAGAGAGAGAGAGAGCGAGCCTGAGCGGGGGAGGGGCAGAGAGAGAGGGAGACACAGAATCGGAAGCAGTCTCCAGGCTCTGAGCTGTCAGCACAGAGCCAGACACGGGGCTTGAACTCACAGACCGTGAGATCATGACCCGAGCCGAAGTTGGAGGCTCAACCGAGTGAGCCACCCAGGCTCCCCCAAAGGTGGCTTTAAAGATAGGCTCTCCATAAGCTTTGCTCTCAATCAAGTGTGCCCTCCAAAGTCACAGAGCTAATGGGCCACAAGCCCGTGTAGAACGTGTACAAATTGTGCATTTTTGTAGTGACGGAGACATTAGCGGTGGCCAGTGGCAATGTCCTTGTCTGCTTTGCTAAGGCCATCTGAACTTGCGCTGCCTTGACATCATAGTGGTCCTGACATTTCATAAAAGCACAGAAATGTCCCTTCCTTCTTCCGCCTCACGATGTTGAGTTTGCCAGGGGAGCTCATGCTCCCTACTTGTTCCTAAATCCTTGGCCAGAGTGTGCCCAGGTGTAACAGGAGGTTACACCTGTTGCCACCTGGAGAAGGCTGTACCCAACCAACCACATCCATGATCATCGCTGGATTTTCCGTGCTTGGTGGCTATTCAGGTAGGCCAATCCCACAACTGTGAGAGCACAGGTATTTGGGTCTGGAGCTCCGCACAGCGAGGGCCACGGAGCCTTTGGACAAGGAATCCATGAACGCGCGTGCACCTAGCTTCCCTCTGTACTTTTGTGTCTATGTGAGCGTATGTTTCATTTCCGTTTCTGGGGGAACCCTTCAAATACAATTCCCAAGGTTCACCCAAGGGGAGAAACGTGCTTTGGAGGCATACAGGGATTTGAGTGCGTCTTGAAACTGGTCCAGGGTCACAAGCTTCCCAAGGTGACTTCAGGCCGTGGAAATACCCCAAACTTTCCTTCCATACAGTCAGTTTGCCTTGGCTGTGGAGGGAGGAAGAGAGCTACCCCGAAAGCAGGCGGCCAACGTTGCGTACTTTGTGATCCCCCCCCCGCTAAGTTGATAGAAGGGGGAAGGCTCTCCTGTGCCACCACCCTGAGGGTTTTCAGGGAGCTGGGGTTTTTGTGACGGAGACCTGGGCGGCTGGGACCGGCCGCGGAACAGTCACAGCGCCGAGGGCGGCCCGCCGGGGCGAGGGCGGAGCGGGCGCCGCTGCGCTGACGGCCTCGGCAGAAAGGGGGCGGCCGCGCCCATTTCCTCCGCTCAGCCCGGGCCGGCGGGATCCGCATCGGCGAGCGGCGCCTCCCTGGTGTCGGCCGCGGCGCCTCGGGACCGTGCCGGGACTGGGGCGAGTCGGCTCTGGCCGAGCCTGCGGCGACCGCCGCCCCTCCGGACGCTCCGAAGTCCGCCGCGCGGTCGGCGTTCCGGCTGCCCGCATGGACGCGGCGCTGAAGCGGAGCCGCTCCGAGGAGCCGGCAGAGCTCCCGCCGTCCGCCCGGGACTTGGAGGAGGAGGAGGAAGAGGGGATGGAACAGGGGCTGGAGGAGGAAGAAGAGGTGGACCCCCGGATCCAGGTAGGGCGCGCGGGGGGCGCCGCGGTGGTGGGCATCTACACTTGGCGCTGGCCTCGCAGCCCCCGGTGCCTGCGGTCCGGGGGAATGGTGGCTGCGTAGCTCGGGGGCGAGAAGAGAGGGTCTGAATTCCCAGTTTTACCGGGTTCGTGGGGAGGCAGCAGTGCCCGCGTGGATGCGGCCTGACTGTATCGCGGGGATCCCCCGCAGACCCCCGCCGGACCTGGGGGTCGCCGCAGCCTGCCCAGCGGTTCGGGCGGATGTGCAACAAAGGGAAAAAGGGGGCGGGGGCACCCTGCGGGTGTTGGGGTCCTCCCCCACCCCCCGGCCCTCGCCGGCCAGGCTAGCTGCGGTCGTCGCGCGGCCTCGGGGCTGGGGGCAGAGGGGTCGCCCGGCCCGCGTGGGCCTGGGCACCGTGGGCGTTGTCCGCCCCTGCAGCGTGGGCTGGCACCGTGGCCGGGTTGCGAGTCCTCACCTGGCGGAGGTGCCCGGCCTGAGCCATCTTCCGCCTCCTCTGATGCATTGTTAGCAAAGGGCTTATTGTCACCACAGGCTCAGACCTCCGCTTGGCTGCGAATGGTTGAAAACCCAGCTTTTCCTTGTTACGGGGTCGGGGTGTGAACAGAAATCGGGGACAACTGATGCGCAAAGCTGACGCGGGGAGAAGGCGAGGGGATTGGCCTGGCTCTCTGTGCCTCCATTTCTGAGGGAGATGATTAAAAAACAATTTCCAAGGCAAGATCTAGGAGTGACAGCTTAACCTCCTCACCCTCTAGGCAAAAAGCACGGCAAATCCCTTTCCAAGACTGGTTTTTCTCCTCTTTTCATAAATCATTTAATATATATATTGCTTTTAACCATGCGCCGCAATTTCTGGAGCCCTAATTGGTTTTTCAGTGCACAGATCAATTAAAAGCTCATTTAACTCAGCTGTTGCCATTTAAATGAATTGTTTTGGCAGATTAGCAAGATAAAGATCAGGTGGAAAAATCTTTTCGTTAGGGATTCTATTAATTAAAATCACTAGTTTAGACTACTAAATCTTGTTTTCCTGGTACAGGATTTCTGTTAACAAGATCCTTTGTCTGCAGAGTAAAATGAGTTAACTTGTGCTGGGTACTTTTTACAAAATGTTAGTTTAGAAATATTTATTTTAAGGATCAGGATTAAAGTTATTTTTGTTTTGTTAAAAACAGCTAGGAGGCTTTAATTGGCTGTTTGAAAAGATTTTCATCTCTAGAAAAATAACCACTAATGAGTTAATGCCAGAATTCTACCCTTGATCTACATCATTTCACTGGGTTTAGAGTTTTAGCTTGGCCTTGTTTATTTTCTTTTATTGTCTTTTCTGCATAGTTTTTCTTGTAAGGCAGAAGGTACTGTTTTGATTTGACTCTTAAACCATTTGTAACAGGTGGGTTTACCTGAAGGCACGTACCTGGAATAAATACTTGACCTTCTAAGAAAAAAATTCCTAGGACCTTAAGACATTTTTGAAAGGACACCATCGAGAAAAAGATTTCAGAAATACCGACGTTTCATTTGCTTTTCCAGCCAAGGCTCAGCTATTTTCCTTGAGAATTAATATTGACTTGTCCCTCTTCCTACAAATTGTGCTGGAGTACTTTTGCAGAGAATGAGCTCAGTCCTACTGGAAACAAAAGACAAATCGTTTCAATCTTTCCCCCCCCCCCCCCCCTCTTCTCTTCACTAGGGAGAACTGGAGAAGTTAAATCAATCCACGGATGACATCAACAGACGGGAGACTGAACTTGAGGTACAGAAGGCTGGGTCCCTGGTTCCTGGTGAGGTAGTGTCAGTCCTGCTGACACGAGGCTGCTTGATTTTGTTTTAATAGCTGGAGGATGACTGCTGGCGTCCCCTCCATGGAGTTGAGCAACAGCCCGCTGTCTGACAGAATAAAATACGCTGCTGAGCCCAGTGTGTGGGTGGAACACATGTGGATCCTATTTCACGTGTTTTTCATCATGGGAGCTCCGTGGGGCCAAAACCAGGGGCTGTGTGGAGCCTTGAAGTTCATGTGTCTTGTGGAAAAGCTTGAAAGGATTGAGGGGAGAATTAGCTGCATTGTTTCATAGAGAAGAACGAATGAGTTCACAGAATCTCTTAAATATTTTCGGGGGGTTCCTTACGTTTGTACTTGGAAACATTGCGTATTTCCTTAGACTTCTGCTGTTTTTGACTTTCTGTCCTAAAAATTCACCCCCCTTCCATCTCCCTGCTCATTTCTTTATTGTCTGCTTGCGTGTAGAATGTAATTATCTTAATGGTAAGGAAAAGCTGTTTAGACTGGAAGGGCTTTCCTGCTGGGAAGAATCTTGGGAGAGACTAGAACTTGATTTGAATTTCATGAGCATCTTCCAATGTGAGTGTAAACAGATGAGCATTCTTCACAACTACCAATTAGTCCCCAGCCCTTTTTAGTAGTGGTTGGATTTACCATCCATCAGCAAATTTGAACAAGCCCCGCATGTATCTGAGAGCCTGTGAATGATTCTGTCAGAGTTGAAGGGATGCAGGGAGCTATTGGGAGGACCGTTTCTGTAGCAGGAGAAATAGCAGGGAAGGTCACCGGAAAGGGCAGGAAACATCTGGTCCCTAAGAATGAGGGTGGGGGAGATAGGAATAATCTACTGGGAATACGCTGGCAGTCTTGACTTCTGGCTGCATGGCTAGGCCCCCGAGGCACCAAATCTGGGTGTGGCAAAAAAAAAAAAAAAAAAGATTAAAAGCTTGTTTTCTGAGTTGTGTGTGAAGGGTTATCGCCAACCCCTCTATTCTGATTGTATGTATCCATGAACCCTGGCTGCCCTTCTCCCCCCAAGTGAAGTAAAACCTGCATGTTTATTTAAAATGTTTTGATCGCTGATGAGTTGAGGCTCTTTGGGCAATTGAAATCTCTCAGAATCTCACATTTCTAATAATATTCAACGACAAAAAACCCTACCATTTCTGCAGGGCTGTAGAGTTTACAAAGGGTTTTCACAAGCTGTGTGTCCTCCTGTTACGGCCGCCTAGAACCGTGCTGTCCAGTGTGGTAGTCACTGGCCGTGTGTGGCTATTTAATTTTAAATTAATTAAAATGATACAAGATTAGGGGCGCCTGGGTGGCTCAGTCGGTTAAGCGTCCGACTTCAGCTCAGGTCACGATCTCGCGGTCTGTGAGTTCGAGCCCCGCGTCGGGCTCTGGGCTGACGGCTCTGAGCCTGGAGCCTGCTTCCGATTCTGTGTCTCTCTCTCTCTCTGCCCCTCCCCCATTCATGCTCTGTCTCTCTCTGTCTCAAAAATAAATAAAAACATTAAAAAAAATTTAAAAAGATACAAGATTAAAAATTCAGTCAGTGTAGCCGCCTCTCAGGAGCCTAGTAGCCACCATATTGGGCAGAGCAGAGAACAGTTCCATCATCGTAGAAATTTCTGGAGAGCACAGTCCTGGAAGTTGGGGGTCTACCTCCTCACCAGATGAGGATGTGGGGGTACTGGGCCTACTGGTTCTGTGATGTGGCAGAAGCTGGTCATTTTCCACATGCCTGCTAGCTCTCATGTTCTTCCATTCCAAGTAGGAGTAGACAAGTTGGAAATAGTCTTGTTTTTTTTGTTTTTTTTTGCAAACGATTGCTTTCTTTCTTTGACAAAATTTGTCTGCCCGTACTCCACTTTTTTTGGGTCATGAACAAGATAGCCCCATATGGTGCGCTAACCTTCTGAATATAAAATTAGTTCACCTGATAAACTTTTCACTCTGATTTCACAATCCTCTTTCTGAATACACTTAAGTATTTGTCTGTCACAGGAAGCTGCAGGACAGGTGTTTCCTGCCTCGCTCTGGAGATCACTAGGCAGCAGTGAAGAGAGGTGGTCAGAACTGGCCTGTGTTGCTGGCTGACCTTTTCTTGGTGGTGTTACAAGCAAGGTGGACTCACCGAAGTATCATGCAAGCCATGGAAGGCATTAAAACTTCCCTAGTGGCCACATTAGAAAGTAAACGGCTGAAATGAATTTTGCTCTGTGTTGTGTAGCCCAGAATGCCCAACATCGTACACTGTCAATATCAAAACAAGTAAAGAGATGTTTTACGTGTAGCTTTGTAGTCTCCAAATTCTTGTGCATGTTTTCCACTTACAGCACATCACAACGGGGGCTGTATTGGTGCTTGAGAGCCCACAACGGGGGCTGTATTGGTGTTGTGTTTGTGTGCTTAATAGCTACATGTGGCCCCAGGGCTGCTAGATGTTTCCTGTCATACTCACTAAGGAGCACTGAGATTTCACCCTCCGTGCGGGCACCCTGACACTTGATATGTTGCCGGAGCCTGGAGGGAGGAGGATGTGTCTGTGTGTGTGTGTTGGGGGGGGGGGGGGGGGCTGTGTTCCTTCAGTCAAGCCCTGGGCACCAGGCTCGGGGCGGATGCTCTGTTGGCCGCTGCATATACCCGGGTGAACTGGACTCGCCTTTGGGGAGTTTAATTTTAGCCGAGGGTGAGGAACCGAGAGATAGATAATAATTGCTGATTGTAGTAACTGCGGTCAAAGAGTGATGTGGCAGGGGATGGGGGGGGGGGGAAGGGGGGTCGCTGGAAGACACCTGAGCTGAAGCCTGTGGTGAGGGAGAGTCCCTGTGCGAAGGGAAGCAGATGGAGTGAGCAGTGGGGGTGGAGGAGGGGAGTGTGCCCAAAGATGTGGGGCAGGAAACAGCCATTTTAACACTGGGTTGGTTCTCGTCTTCGTGCTGATAGTTCTCTGTAAAGTCGCCGTGATCACTCGCTTGCGTGGATGCCGAACCGTTGCTCCTAGTGGGGTTGGGGGGGTGCAGAGTGTTGTGCCCAGAGACCCACAGGAACCCGACCCTGTATTACGCTCCCGTGAGCCTCTGGTCGCAACAGTTTTGGTCAGCCAGTCAATATGTTACCTTGTTTTATGTGTGTTGCTGTTTAAA
Organism: Panthera onca; assembly: GCF_046562875.1. Lineage (NCBI taxonomy): Eukaryota > Metazoa > Chordata > Mammalia > Carnivora > Felidae > Panthera > Panthera onca. Next base: position 132,740,896 of record NC_138347.1, on the reverse strand, counting down.
GACAGTCTGTCTGGTACACATTGTTGATTCATTAACGTTGGGCTCAAAGGCAACAGCGCTGTGACTCATGCCTGAACACAGCTTGCCTAAACACACGGACGTTCTCCGTTAAGGCCCCGTCACCACCTTCTTGGGCTCAGGAGCACTAAACACTAGCCAGCGTGTCAGCACTGGGCTTGGGGGCCTTTGAGACAGCTGGCTGCCTAGGGGGCGTCTGACTCTCGATTTCAGCGTCAGGTCATGATCTCCCTGATCGTGAGTCTGAACCTCACGTGGGGGACAGCGTGGAGCCTCCTTGGGAATCTCTCTCTCTCCCTCTCTCTCTCTCTGTCCCTCCCCCACTCGTGCGCACAGGCGCGCTCTCTCTCGAAATAAATCAACTTCAAACCAAAACAGAACAGCTGATTCCCCAACACAAAGCACAAAAGTGCAAAAAGTGTGGCACTAAACGGACCGTGGGAGTGCGGCCACTGGGCATGTCCATGAATGACTGCAGGAGCTCCGACAGTATTGATTTTGGAATTAGAAATTTTAATGAGTATGGAATCTGCAAATAATGAGGATTGATTGCGCGTAATTTCAGAGCCTCTAGGGGAGGGCCTTTGGCTTCTGCATTTCCTTTCCCTTTGCTTTTTAATTATGGTCTGGAGCGCCCAGCACCCCTCCTGACTTGGACTCCAGTGGGAGCAGATTGGTGATGAGGTTTGTGTTAGCTGCTCCTTCACTCAGAATGTGGCACGGTTGTCTCTGGGCAGCCGTAGGTGAGGTGCGGGGCCCGGATTCACCTCCATATCCCGTCTCTTGTGTTGGTTGTTGAAATCGGAGAGTACCAAAAGGCCTTTGGATGCCAGCCACCCGCCATGTTGTCACTTGGATATCTGCCTCTTCCTGCAACCACGGTTTACCTCTGACATTGTTTAAACAATGTTGTATCCCCTTTGCACTCTGATTTATATCAAGAGGGCCAGTCCTTCCAGGCTGTTGACGGAGTAACCTTTTAACCAGAAAGCCCTGGGATATAAGCCTGATATTTCAAATTAAGAAGCTGTATTCCCCCCCACCCCCAGACATGTTGATGAGTCAGCTTGAATCATTGAGTACTTACTGAGCACCTACTGTGTACTGAGAACAGCGAAGGGGAGCGAGCAACGGAGAGAATGGGCAGAGAATTCCAGTTAAATAATGAAAGTACACAGTAGGTTTCCTGGTGATATGCCGTGAGGAGAAAAATAAGGCAGGGAGAGGCCTCACAGGGTGGGTATTTTGGAGTCAGGAGGATGCATTGTTACCTATGGTGGGTTTGAAAGGCTTCCCTGAAAGCATGTCTGGAGAGAATGTACCTCACGGCCATGTGGGGGAAGAGCATTCCAGCCAGAGGGAACAGCCAGTGCTAAGCTGGGCTTACTGAGCACCAGCAAGGGTGGGGGGTGTCCAGTGTCCTTGGGGCGGGGTGAGCCGTGGATGCAGGAGTCAGAGAAATGTGTCGTTCGGTGTGTAAATGTGCTGATGTACTTTTGCAATGCATGTTATACAGAGCTGTCTTTTTTCAAGTGTTTGTTAAAACAAGCGATATTCCTTGCCAGTCATTTATTTTTTACCGTGATGTGTGTGGTTTTCATTATCTCCCCTGCTTGCGGGCTGTTGTAGGGCTGGGAAATGGTCAGAGAGGAGGAGGAAGGACAGCATCAGGGCTAGTTGCCCATGGACAGCTTTTCTGGCTCCAAGTAATCAAAAGCTGACTTTTCAGCCTGCCCTTTCCCCAGGGAGGTGAAGGCAGTGAATTGTAAATGCTCATACTCTTTCTCTCACTGCTTGGGTGGGGTGGTTTGAAAAGGCATTTGATTCTGGCCAGCTGTGTTCCCCAAATTTGCATAAGGCCTGCACCTAGAATCTGCCTTTTTCCCCCTCCCAGAAACCAGCAAACACTTTCTCTTTAAAATAAAACAAAAAACCCAACTGTTTTGTCCTTGGAAACTCAAGGGTGGGAGAGGAAAGGCAGAGGTGAATTGGAAGCAGCCTGGCCTCTCTCTAATGAATTGTTAGCACAAGTCAGGGCAAGAGAGAAGTTCTTTTCTGAAAGGACAGTGTTGTCACATCTGAGCACTTTCTCCTTCAAGGTGCGTGTGTGTGTGTGTGTGTGTGTGTGTGTATTAGAGAGAGAGAGACAGACAGACATATGAGTGAGTGCACATGTGTACTGGGGAAAGCCCTGTGAGACTCTAGTTGTGCTTTGAAGAAGGTCCACGCTGGGACTTCTGTACTTCGGTGAGATCTGGTTCCAGTAGGCATTGGCCTGGAGATAATTGTGTGACAATACTGGGCATCCTCCCCCCACCTCCCCGTAGGTTGAGTCCTGCGTAGGGCACTCCACACAACCTCACACACAGGCTCCCTGCCCTCTCCAAGCTTGGGTTTCCTGGATTCAGGCATGTAGTTACTCAGAGGCATGTGTGTGGCCTTTGGGGAGCCAGGGGCAGCTTTGTTGGAATGGAGGGGCATCAGAGTTGAGGCCTGGAGACCCCCAAGTTATCTGGGAGGGTCAGTTAATATCCCAGGGGCCTGGCAGTGGAGAAGGAAGAGAGCTGACCATCCAGACATCACCTCAGCTTGGGCCGTGCTGGGAAGGGTGGGATGGCTGGTTGTAAAGGTAAACACACTTGAGGACTTTTCTAGGTGCCTCTGGGTGATTTGAGCTGGAGCTGCTGCTGTCCCCACAAGTTGGCTTGAAGTTTGGCCATCAGAATGGTAGGATTTAGGGCTTCCTGCTTCAGTGACATACCCCCCACACTGCTGCTGGGATGTCAAGGGACAGTAACTTTTGACTCAGCCATCACACATGTAAGAATTTATCCTTAGGGAATAACTAGGCAAGGATATAGGTCCAATAACGTTCATGGCAGCATCGTTTAAAAATGTTGGAAAATTTTGAATCTAAATGACTGTCAATAGGGGATCTGTAAAATGAATACAAGGCACAGGCACTGCTGGTAGCCTAAGCCTTAAAACGATGACACAGCTTGTCATTAACGTGGTAAGATGTATGGATGGAGATAGGTTCCGGAAGAGCACGCAGTATGGTCCTGTTCTAAAAATCTGTGTTTATAGGCATAAAAATGCGTGGAAGAGATTATACACGTTCTGATGAGAAATGAGCAATATTCACGGTCTTCATACTTTTCTATATATATATTTTTTTAGTTATGCGCATTGAATTTGTATTACTTTACGGTCAGGAAAAAATCCAAGCCCAAAGTCGTGGGGAAGTAGCGGGCTGAGGGAAGACTAGTCTTGGTATCCGGTGACACGGGCAGAATCTGAGGTCTGGTGACGTTTAGGGGCACTTGGCTCATTGGAAACTGAGTCACCTCGTCTGTGAATTGAGGGAGTGATTCTTGACCAAATGCCAGGGAGGCCGGGAGGACAAGAGGGAGTGCTTTGACAGCCACGCAGCAGCCTGCGTGAAGGAGAGGCCTCGTGCATGTGGGACAGGCAGCACCAAGGCCCCCGGGTGCCGGATGCAGAGACCTCTCTGACGGGCTGTCCGTGGGAGCCAGGCCTGCCACAGGCTCTGGCCGTGGCTCCGTTCTCCTCCTCTGCGCCCCGCCATGGCGTTTCTTTGTCAGAGACTGGCTCTGGTGGGGGGCCAGAGAGAGGGCTTGTCCGGCGGGATGGACTCTGCTCACTGGAGCCCCAGGGTTTTGCTCTGTGGCTGGCCCACTGGGGTGTGGGGATGAGTTTCCCCGAGGGAGCCCTGCTTTGCTAGGGTGTGTCCCCTCCTGGGATCTGTCTGGTACTACCTGTGGTGCTCAGTCGCTGTTCGGGTGGGTGAATAACATGATTGCCCCTTCACGGCTTTGGGCAAGTTACTTAATGTCTCTGGGCCTCAGTTTCCCCATTCCAATGATGGTGCCTGGGAAGCCGTCAATAAATATTATCGCTGCTGTTAATGAAGCGGGACAGATGTGGGCTGTAATGTGGTTCGTCCTTGCAGGGGAGACGTCGGTCCATCCTGGGACGTCTTCCCTGCCTGTTTTTGTCTCCTGACTGCCCTTCAGTAACCATGACATCTAATGATAATAGTGTCTAGGACGTGCCAGACCCTGTTCTAAGCACTTTGTATACGTAAACTCGCTGAGTCGTCAGAACATTATTATGCAATAGACATTATTCTCACCGTTTTGCTGATAACAAACTGAGTTCAAGTGTCTGACTCTAGATTGATTGCTCTGTGGCGGACGAGCATCCTCCAGACTTGAGAATGGCCCCGGGGGTGCAAAACGGCCCCTGGTCATGAGCCAGTGCTCTAGAGCAGTGCCATCCAGGTGGGGCCCTTGCACCAGCTGCCTTAGGCTGACGTAGGACTTTGTTAGAGTTGCAGAATTTTCGGCCCTACACAGACCTAGGGAATCAGAATTTCTGGGAGTCAGGCCCAGGAGCCTGTCTTAAGCTGTGCCTGTCTCATGCACGTTCATCAGGCTGTATTCCCGTCAGTTATTTACTTGTCTGGCACCCCCACTACCCTGGGCCCTGGTGGGGGGAGTGGCTGGGCTTCCTATCTTTGTGCCCCAGCACTTTAAGCAGCACCTGAACACAGGTACCATGAATGTCGGAATGGATGGATGTTAACTTGTGGTTAGAATCGAACGTCCTTGTGGACCCCCGGCCCTTTGGCATGGTCGTGCATCGTGTCCTACAAAACAGGCGGCTCCCCTTTCTCTAGGGCCCACTCCAGAACTACATTTGTCCCCAGGCTGTTCCTAGGCTGGGAACAATTTCAACACTGCTAGAACACAACCTGTGCTCTCCTTCCCCTTCTCAAAGTCCCTCACGTAGAGAGGTCTTAGCTTGTGAAAGTTTAAGATTCTGCCCTACTTGGAGATGCTAGGGGTTCGTTTGTTTTTAATTAAAATACAATTGATGAACAATATCCTGCTGGTTTTAGGTGTAAGATGCAAGGGTTTCAAGAGTGGCCTTTCACGGTAAAACAGGATGGCACGTGTGGTTAGAGACAAGTGACCATGATCTATTCGGTGGGAAAAAATTCGGTAATAAAACAATATGTAGACCGTATGTAAAATGACATATGCACACGGTAACAGAATCTGTGCATCTGAAAGAAAAAAGGTCTAGTGTGGCCCATAGACCGTGAGGTGCTTGTTACCAATTAAGATGAGGCAAATACGGGGGCGCCTGGGTGGCTCAGTCGGTTGAGCGTCCGACTTCAGCTCAGGTCATGATCTCATGGCTTGTGAGTTCAAGCCCCGCGTCGGACTCTGTGCTGACAGCTCAGAGCCTGGAGCCCGCTTCAGATTCTGTGTCTCCCCCTCTCTCTGCCCCTCCCCTGCTCATGCTCTGTCTCTGTCTCAAAAAAAAAAAAAAAAAAAAAAAGTAAATACAGAAATTGAGGGTAAGACTTTGGAAACTTGTTAAAAATGCAGTTTAACATTGCTGTGACAGTCACAGGGCATTCCACTTTCCTAGTTTGTTTGTATTCTAAGGAAGTGTTGATTCCTGGTGGGTTGAGGGAAAACAAAGATCCATTACCATATAGTTTGAGAAGGCTGCCTCTAGAAAAATGTACCCACAGAAATGACTAGTGGTTATTGCTAGTTGCTAAGAATCCTGGTGATTTTTAGTTTTTATTTCTTGGGATCTTCTGAATTATTTACCATGAGCATATGTTATCACTTTTATAAGGAAGGGTTGGGGGTAGAGAATGAAGCTCAATTATAAAGAGATGTCTTTATGAGTCAAAGAAATGAATTTCTATGGAAGGAATTTTAGGAACTATGAAGGCTGGTGGGGAAAAAATGTTGAGATTGGTAGTCCCTGCCTTAATTGTAGATAAACTCTGATGTTAGTGGGTTTGTTGATGAATTACTGTATTGTTAAACTGTCATTGTGGTAATTCATGGGGGGATGAAAAGTGCCATATAGGCATTTTAGGATTCTCTGTAGCCAAGAAACCCTCATTTATACACTTACTGTAAAACACAGAAATCACCAAGATACAATGGTGGGAAAAATTTCAAGTATTAAGAATATTTAGATATTGAAACTTAGTTATTATGTGAATTCGAGTTATTATATGAATTTTAAGTGGATGGGGACTGCGGGCACTTGGAGGCTGTCTTTCTCAATCTCGCTCCCTGGAGTCCCGTTAGCAAATGCTGTGAGTATGGGCTGCTGGCTAGAACACAGAAATAGCTATCTAATGTTGGAACAGACTCTATTGCCTTAAAAAAAGTCTGATCTGTCTTCCTTTGAAGCTATAAAGACTGGCGAGATAATACATAAACTTTGCTGGCCGCTCAGCCGGAACCCATCATAGGAACATAGGCCCTTGTTATGGTACAAACGAACTTTTCCCTAGTGACATGACTGTATCATTAGGGTTTTCCAAGATGCCATCCCTCTGCCTCTGAGTATCTCCACTTCAAAAGAAGACAGGCTAGGGGGGTTGATGGATTTGCTGCTTACCCAGTGGTTGATAGAAGCTTCAGGTCACCTAGTCCGCAGAACAGTGGTCACCGTGGACTGTCTGTCGCCTTTTCACATAGAGCTGTTATTTTTCCTTCTGAGCGTTTATTGTAGGGATTTCTCACGTAGTGGAGTGTGTGTGTGTGTGTGTGTGTGTGTGTGTGTGTTTTGGCTGGATGAGTTAAACATCTCTTGAACCTTATCCCTTGGCAGTTATCCCAGTTATCTTTGCCCAGCCCTCCTCTTTGAGGGTTACTTAATCTTGCCTGTCCTCACTTAGATGTTTCCAGCAGTAACAGCTGTATGGCTTTTATGTGGTACACCTTCACCAAGGGTCTCATGATAATTTGCAAAGCGCATCTTTGCAAGAATCCGCTCTCTCTCTCTCTCTCTTTCTCCCTCCTTTTTCTTTCCTTTCCTTTCTCACAAGTGAGGGAGGGGCAGAGAGGGAGAGAGGGAATTAATTCCAAGCCCGCTCTGCAGTATCAGTGCAGAACCCGATGAGGGGCTCAAACTCACAAACTGTGAGCGCACGACCCGAGCTGCAATCAAGAATCAGGTATTTAACCAACTGAGGGCACCCCTAGAATCCGCCTCTTTCACTTCCTTAAAAGAAGATGGGAAAAAATTTTTTTCCTATCCTTGCCTGATTTTTCCCTTGCTGTGTTTTGCTGGGTTATCTAAGACATAATTGTTTGCTCTGACAGAAACTGCCAACAGGGAGACCACGAGAGGAACATCTGCTGTTGGAACCACAGACAGGCCCACTTCATGTAAACTCGTCTGATTGTGACCTTAGACTCAGCCGAGGCACGGCGAATGGGGTTTGGTTGTCTTCATCCACGCTCCCCTTTTGTCGCCGGCATGCAAGGGTTCTGCTGCATTCTGATCGCCTTGAAGCCTACAGTTCTCTTCCCCGGTTTTTGGCTTTATTGGAAGAAAAGTATAATGGGGAGTTGTCCTCCTCCATTGTTCTGGTTACTGTTTCTACCTAGCAAATTCCCCCAAAACTTCATTGCTTAGAACAACTGCTTTATTTTGCCCATGATCGTGGGCCAGGGCTTGGAGAAGGCTCAGCTGGGGCTGAGAAGGCTGGGAGAAGGCTCTCACTGGAGGCGTCTCACGCATTTGCAGTCTGATGTCAGCTGGGGCTGTGGTCCTCTGAAGGCTGGACGGGACATCTGAGGAGGCCCACTCCTGTGTCTGGTTGGGGACACTGGCTCTTGGCCGAGAGCTCAGCCGGGGTTGACCACCAGACTGCTGAATCTGACCTTTCCGGCATGTTGTCTCAGGCACTCTGACCGCCTCATGGCGTTTGGCTCCCCTGACGGTGAGCATCCAACATGATCAGGTGGAAGTATCATGGCCTTTTCTCTCTCTAAGCCTTGGGAGTCCCGACGTAGCACTTCTGTCACATTCCTAGCTGTCACATTTCTAGGTCCAGGCAATCATGAGCTCACCCACAAGCGGAGGGGACACAGACTCCATCCCTTGGTGGGAGAGTATCAGAGAATTTTGAACCACGTTTTAGGGGCACCTGAGTAGCTCAGTCAGTGAAGCATCCGACTTTGACTCAGGTCACAATCTCATGGTTTGGGAGTTCGAGCCCTGTGTTGAGTTCTGTGCTGACAGCTTAGAGCCTGCTTCAGATTCATCCTCCCTCTCTCCCCCTCCCCTGCTCGCACACACACATTCTCTCTCTCTCTCAAAAATAAACATTTTTAAAATAAAAAAAAATAAAAGGAATTTTGAACCACATTTTAAAACTGCCACACTCATGGCGGTGATACACAGGGACTCATTTTGAGGCCTGCAGGACATCCATTTACATTTATTTCATGAACAGCTACATTTCATAGTGCCTCCTCGAGTTGCTTTAATGGTTAACCAGGAGAGTGAGGACTTTGGTTAGCATTCTCAGTGATCCTTAAACAAACCAGCAACAGCAAAAGCAAAAGGGTGCAGTTTTTGGCAATGCACCTTGTTTTGGCAATGGTCTTGTTTTAGGGAACTCTGTGCCACTTCGCCGATGTCTTACAAATTTTGTGCGAGAGAAAATTATGCCATGGCTTCAATGCCTATTAGAAACAATTAACGGAGCCTCAAGCCAAAAGTGCAGTACTGAGGCAGGCACTTTACAGGTTCAGGAGGAAGGTTCTAAACCTTCTTGGGCAGCTCTTGACATGCTGCTTTCTTTCCTTGCCCCTGGTTTTGCCATAATCTCCAGTGGGGAAGTAGAACCTTGGTAATGCATGCATTTGCTAGAAATTGGATCTACTCCCCAAGTTGGAACTTGTTAAAGCAGACCACGCTTTAATGCTATAAAACGTAAGGTCAAAAATGGGTAGGAGAACTTGCTGTGGAGCAAATAGATGCTTAAACAGCATAGCATGTGATGGTGGAAAGCACAGGCTTTGCAGTTCAGGAGGGCTGGATTTGAATTCTCCCTCTGCCTCTTCATAAGCTGTGCAGTCTTTTCTGGGTTTGATTTTCTTGTGTCTAAAATGGGAAGGGTGATACCTGCCTTGCAGGGCTGTTAAGGATTAAATAAGGTGATGTTTATGAAGTGCCTGGCATGGTACCTCGCGTGTAATGTTCAACAAGTGTTGGTTCTTTCTACCCTTGGTCATTTATTGAATGATGGCACCTACATAAAAAATCGTTATTGATTGAAAGCTTATTATATGCTCAGTATCGTGCTAAGTGCTTTGTATGGTTCATCCGGTTCTCACAACAGCTCTTGAGGACATTGATGACAACTGGAGGCACTGACTGAAAGATTGAGCCCTTCTCCCAGGTCACATGGCCAAGCGAGAGGGTGGGGGAGCCAAGATTTGAATTCAGGAGTCTGAGGCTGAAGGCCATGCCCTTAAGTAGTTTGGGGATGTATGTTACGGATGTGGAGGATGAGTGTTCTGAGGTTCCTACCAGGACTACAGGTGAAAGAGGTCTAGGACTTAGGGGACCAGGTTTCTAACCTCTGCTCTGATACCGGGTACACCATCCTTGGGAGGGGAACTGTACCTCCTGAGGCCTCAGTCACCACGTCTGTGAAATGGGAGCATCTGATCTGAATGATCAGCAGAGTCCTGAGATTTTGATTTTAATCTAGCCACATGTTGAATGAATTATGAATCTCCCTCCATCTCAATGACAGGGAAATACAAAAGCTCTTTGGTCAATCTCTGCTGCAATAGGCTTAAATTTTTATTTTTACCGAAGTGCTACATGCACGCAGTTAAAAGCCCCTGAGAAGTTTCACCAAGAACGTCCTCTGCCTCCTTCCTTCCCACCCCCAGTTCTGCTCCCCAGAACAACCACTTTTAACGTTTTTAGCCATTTGTTCTGGTGGATTCCTCTGTATGTCTAAAGTGATGGCAGTGGGTTTTGACTTTGGTGCTGTTGCATCCTGTGCCCTCCTTTCTTTCCATCCTGAGGAGCTGCGGGCAGCGGGGAGGTTATCCAAAGGAGGCAGGAGAGCCAGCCTGCCTGGAACGCTGTGGTGGATGGAATCGTGCTTCCCACAGAGGCTGCGTGACCTCTGGAGCTTTCCAAGGTTATGTGAATTCACCATATTGTCCTAATTCTAAAACTCGTGTTCAGTACAAAACGGACCTTGTATCGCATTCCAGCTCTGTTGGTTGAAACATTACCCCGACAAACATGCGGATCAATGGGATAGTGCATCCAAAATGTAAGATTTGTGAATTTTTGAAAAAAAGTGGGTCTTGAGGTTGAGTAGATATGTTAAGGCTTTTGGTGTAAACTTGGAAATAGTTCACTTGTGGCTGAACTCAGGAAAATGCCCTGGTTTCAGCAAATCTCTCTCCTTTTTCACAAAGAATCCTGTGGATTTAAAAACCTATGTTTGACCATGAATGAAAAAGCACTGGGACCCATCCGTCTAAGGATGTGTGTGTCATTGGTTGGGGGGCGGGGGGTTGTTATGCAACTTTAGTCTTTTCTCCAGGGCCTCCTAGGACTGATCCTTCTACCCCAAGATTTAAAGAGCTGTGGGGTTTTTCCTTTGTGGTGCTTTGGACCTTGGGCTGTTGAAACATACTTTTTTGTAATTGGTTAAATTCCATTCTGGTGGCTCATGTACACGTCACATCAACAAAAAAGATGAATTGAAAGTGAGTCGTTTTTAACTGGCTCATATTATTCAAAAATATCAAGGCCATGGAGGACAAAAAAAGACTGCAGAACTGTTCCAGATTAAAGAAGGCTAGAGAAATATGACAACTAAATACAAGCTGGCGATCCTGGATTGGATCCTGAAAGATTTTGTTCCTTTACTATAAAAGACAATAGTGAGACAGTTGATGCAATTTGAATGAAGTCCTAGACCAGGTTAGCTGGCTTGGTATCTGTGTTGATTTTCAGATTCTCCTCATTGTACTCTGGCTATGTAAGAGAGTGTCCTCAGCTTTGGGAACTATGGGCTAAAGTATTTCAGGGTAAAGGGACATCATGTCTGCATCTTACCCTCATTTTTTCCAAGTCTGAAATTATTTTATTTTAACTTTTAAGTTTATTTTTGAGACCAAGAGAGAGCGGGGGAAGGGCAGAGAAGAGAGAGAAGGAGGGAGGGAGAGAGAATCCTAAGCAGGCTCTGTGCTGTCAGCACAGAGCCCAATGCAGGCCTCAAACCCACAAACTCTGAGATCATGACCTGAGGTGAAATCCAGAGTTGGACCCTTAACCAAGTAAGCCACCCAGGTGCCCCTGAAGATATTTTAAATTAAAAAGCTGAAAGGAAGAGCCTTCTCCTCATTCCCAGGCCTGTCAACTGCCTTAACTGAGCCTCCAAATGGCTGGGCCTGTGGGATCTTGACGTTGGATAGAGCTTCAGGGGAATCTGCATGGTTGAGGCTGGCAAGACCGCTCTGGCAGGCTGTGATGTCCTGGGAGAGGTGACTGGGTGCTCACCTGCATGTCTGGAAACATTCTACAGTCCCATCAGAGCTCTAAAACAGAGCCTTTCTGGGTAGGAGGAACTTGGTTCTACTCGGGCCTAAAGAAAGCTCTCAGACCTCTGTTCACCTCAGAAGAGAAGAACTCGCAGCAGGAAACCATATTGACCACCATCTTTTGTTACTTTCCTTTTTCCCCCCTCTTGGTAGAAGGAACCTCTCGGTAGTTCAGACCCAGGACAAGTGCGGTGCTATGAGAAGAGGAAACAGCCCTTGATCTTGTCACCAAGGCTGCATAGGGACGGCCCCTGGGTCCGGAGCTGCACAGTGCCCAAACTGGGATTAGAATCCCTTACGCTGTGTCCCACAACCGCTCAAAACAGCTTGAGTCAAAGGAATTTCTGCAAGGTTGGAGTCTTTCCTGGAACCCAAGGGAGAGAAGCACCACAGAGCCTTAAGTGTGGAGAGACCGAACATCCCAGTGTGGCCGACAGACTTGGTTTATGCCTGTTGTTCCAGCATAATTATTAATAGCGCTCCGCCTCCTTGTCAAAAGTATCTTGGCTTGATTGATGAATCGTCTGGCCGTGTTAATTGCAGGATTAGTCAGGGAACCCAGATAATCTCCCACGGGCCTTCCTCTGCTGCCTCCTCGTGTTCTCTCGTTGGCTTTCGCTCACTGTCTGCCCTCTCTTTGTGTCTCCCTCCTCGGGCTTCCTCTGTTCCCTGAGAGAGGGTCTTGTATCAGAAACATGGCTGCAAGGTTCTGCCTGATGCGGGGGATGGGGGTGGGGGGACCATCCCCACAGAAGGAACTAGTGGTTTTGGCCTCTGCTACTGAAGTCAGGGCTCGAGGTTGAAGAGAAAAGGAGTCAGAAGAGAAGGGAGTCAGGTACCCGGTCCTCAACAATGTGCTGGCTTCTTCCAACTCGGAGGCCCTATTTTCTTCCCTTTTCTTTCCCGTGCGTGTTTCCATTTCATCGGAGCTGTTTTAACCAGGCTCTTCTGGTTGGATGGAACTGGCTGATGTGGGATTGGGCCTGCACAGCGATGGGGAATGGGGAATGCTGGCTCCAGCTTCCTGCTGGTCTTCTGCCCTGACCCTCCCCTCTCCACTCTGCTTCCTCCTGGCTTCTGCGTGCTCAAGCCTTGGCCTCACTGGTCTGGCTCTCTAGGCCCTGGCTCTACCCCGGAGCGGTCTTTCCAGTTTCGCCTCTGCTGCAAAATTCCTGAAGGCGAAGTGAGATTGTCCTGGCCCCCCTTCTCACAGGCTGTGAAAGCCACTCCCCATGGGAGCTGGGACTGAGGGAAGGAAAGCCGGACAGAGGCAAGGAAAGAAGGCCACCCACCACAGGGCCCGAGGAGCGAGGTGTGGTCTCAGAGTGGAAAAGTGGAGTGAAATCCAGGGTCAGGAGCTAGACCTGTGCAGTCCGCTGTAGCAAACCCTAGCCACGTGTGGCTGTTCAAATTACGATTGAAACATTAGAATTTACTTAAAAATCCAGCTAGTTGTACTAGCCACATTTCAAGCTTTTATTTAGCCACAAGTGGCCAGTGGCTTCTGCACCGGACAGCACAGATACAGAACATTTCCATTCTTGCAGAAAGTTCTGTCTGACGGCCCTGGAGAGCACTTAACCCTTTTCACCCACTGACTGTTTTAAGTGCTTTCTTTGTGTGTTTTAGTAGCTGCCACAAGTACTCTTAAAGATTGGAGGGGGTGAAAAGAAAACATGGTACGTGGTAAACATAAAAACATTTCAGGTACCTTACAACTGGTCAGTAAGCCAGAATGTTTCCAGTGGTGCCCCTGGTTCTGTAATTCTAGAATGTTCCTGCAAACAGAGACTTTACATTTCTGACTCGTTCGTCTTCTGCCACCGTCATAATTTTTGCCTTATCCTAGTTCTGTATCTACTGTTTATTCCATATTTCCCTTTAAATTGATTGACATTTTTACTTCATCTTGCTTGAAGTGGAGACTTCATGACTGTAAGTGAAAAGCCATCAAAAGGAAATACTTTTTTTGAGAGAGAGAGAGAGCGAGAGAGTGTGCCCATGTGTGTGCATGTGCACGAGTGGGGGAGGGGCAGACAGAGAGAGAGAGAGAGAGAGCGCGCGCGCGCTTGCCGAGTGGGGGAGGGGCAGAGAGAGAGAAAGAGAAAGAGAGAGAGAGAGAGAATGAATATCCCAATCAGTCTCCATGCCCAGCACAGGGCCTGATGCAAGGCTCGATCTCACAACTGTGAGATCATGACCTGAGCCAAAATCAAGAGCCAGACGCTTAACTGACTGAACCCCCCTGCCCAGGTGCCCTGGAAATGTGTTTTTATTTAAAGCAAACTTTTAATTAAGTTTTTAATTTTAATTCCAGTCGAGTTAACATACAGCATTATATTAGTTTCAGGTGTCCAACATAGTCATTCAACAATGCTATTCATCTCTCAGTGCTCATCATGAGTGTACTCTTAAAGCAAGGTTTTTATTGAAGAATTTTCTGCGTGTGTGCAACTGCCCAACTCCTAAGGGCACAGCTTGGTGACTTTCAAACCAGTGCCGTTTTGTTTCCAGTGGATGTGTTTTGCTTATCAAATTCTAGCAGGTTCCCTTCTCTATGGGAGGCTCGGCTAGATTAGCTCCCCCTTTCTCAAAATGTGGATTAGCAGCTGCATTTGCTGTGGAGACATGGTAGCACCCAACAGGACCCTCTCCTTGGACAAAATCAGAAGGATTCAAGAAAGATCTGAGCAGGAACAACTGCTTCGCTGTTACTGAAAATACACTGGTGTTTCCAGTTTGTGAGATGTCTTTGCAGGGCAGGCCCCGGGGGGGAGAATACGGCTTAGTCTACACAGCAGACCTGATGTTTCTGGCCTCAAGTTCCCTTTACACTCTTTTTTTTTTTTTTTTAATGTTTTATTTTGTTTAAATGTTTATTTATTTTTGAGAGAGGAGAGAGAGGGTGCGAGTGGGGTGTGGCAGAGAGAGAGGGAGACAGAATCAGAAACAGGCTCCAGGCTCTGAGCTGTCAGCACAGAGCCCAACATGGGGCTTGAACTCAGACCGTGAGATTATAACCTGAGCCGGAGTCAGACACCTACCTGACTGAGCCACCCAGGTGCCTCTCCCTTTACACTGTTATAATCATTGAGTACCCCAGAGAGCTCTATGTGGGTAATATATATATTTGCTGTGTTAGAAAAGTTAACCTCAGTGGCTCAGTGGGTTAAGCATCCGACTCTTGATTTCAGCTCAGGTTATGATCTCATGGTTTGTGGGTTTGAACCCTACGTCGGGCTCTCTACTGTCAGCACAGAGCCCCCTTGGGATCCTCTGTCTCCCTCTCCCTCCCTCTGCCCCCCCCCCCCCCCCCCTGGTCTGTCAAAAATAAACATACATTAAAAAAAGTTAAATTCATTCATTATTAATTCATTCATTAAAAATTACAATAATAAACCTATTACACGTTGACATATTTTATGAGAAAATAAGTATTTTCCCACACGAAAAAAAATTCGTGAAAGGAAATTAATCATTTAATGGTTTTTTGTCTTACAAGTCTCTTTGTAGTCTGGCTTCCTAGAGGGGCTGAGTTGTGTGCTTCTGCATTCCGTCTGCTGCCATGTCTCCTATGAAGTAGTCTCTGGGAAACCCCACTGAAAACTCATGAGAGAATGAAGGTGAAAAGGCAAATAAGTCCAGTGTGATTAGGAAAATGGTTTTGACCTTGCAGAGCCTCAGGGACCCCTACCGTTGTCCCCTGGACCACACTTTGGGAACCTACAGGTGAAGTGAAAGCCATTGGATGAAAAGACTAAAGGTATGTGTCCTTGTCTGAAGTCTGGCACGCACTGGCGTGTGACCTCAGGCCACATAGCGCTTCACCTGAGATACGTGTAGGCTGGGGACCATCATTCTTGCTCAGCCCGTCTTACAGGGTCATTGTGAGGCTCAGGTAATGGCTGTGAAATCTCTCTTCAAGCAGCAGTGTATTTATAAATGGCATTACTCAGGCTCTTTTGAAGTATGGTGTCATCTTTAATTTGTAGGACAGTTATTTTTAAAAACTGATGTCCCATCTTAATCTCCCTTGGTTCTGGGGACACCTTTGTGGAGGAGAAAGGCCGTCATTCTCAGCTTACAGGTGACATCATTGAGGCTTTGATGAGCGGATTGGCCAGAAAACAGACTCGTCCTCAGTGGGGTGACACCTGGCGCACTGTCTCCAAGGCACGCCGGCCCTGGCCAGTTTGGTTTCGCTGGAGTTCTTACCTGATACTGGCCTGTATTTTTGACACGCACATTCAAAACAGGGATTCTGTGCCACCCTCAGCAGTTCTTTGAATAAATTGCCCTGAGTCACCTAATGGAAATGACACAGTTTTCAGATTTGACGATCTGAGGGATCCCAGCTGAGGGAACCAGCCCCGCCTGGTAAATGGCTTGTTTTTCTGGGCTGGTAAAAGGTCTGCTGGCTCTCCCGAGGTAAGGTTATACAGAAGTGCATGGGTCGTTTACTGTAGGGAAAATAGCTGTCTCTCCTCCGGGGACATTCCTGGAAGTAACCCTCCACTCTGATCTTGGGAAACACGTTTGCCTGTACTTGTAGGAAATGGGAGAACCACAGTCCTTTTCTTGAACTGGGAAATAAGGCAAAAAGCACAAGGTCAGTTGCGGCAAGCTGTCTGAAAGATGTAGCCAACTGGCACTCGGAGGGATTTAGAGAACTGCTTTGTCCAGGTTAGTTCCGGGTTCTGTTCCATATAAACATGACTTTGTTGTCAGGGTTAAAAGCCTCTAGCACTTAACCATATTTAATCACTAGTGCTTTGCCATAATACGACTGTAGACTGACCCTCTTCTCCCTATCTATATTAATTATGACTACTTTCAGGCCTACTTGTGTATCTTTTTCATTTAAGGTTTCATTCAATTGTGAATGACAGAAATGCAATTCAACCGCTTTAAGCAAAACATAAAACAGTTGCGACAGCTGAGGTTGTGTGTGCTGTTTTGGCTCTGGGGAAGGTGGAGTGTAGGGTGAGACTGTAAGGCATTGCTACTTCCGGAAGCTCAGAGTGTTGCCAGCTGGGACTTCCTCCCTCTCCCAGGCTCTCCCCTCATGTTGCCGAGATGGCTGCCATCTGCTCTAGCCTTTCATTCTATTCTCTCAGCCTTCTCCGTGAAAAATAGTTCCTCCGACCGTTCAGAAAAGTCCCAGAATGAAGCCTCATTGGTTCTCATGGGTCATCGAAGCTAGGTGTATCCAAATCTGATTGGCCAGGCCTGGGTCACGTGACCACTTCTGGGCCCTGGGTGAGGCCCAAGAAAGTCCAGGCTGTTAGCATTGGGCTGGCAGAAAAGATGGGGGTTTGTGGGCCCTCACACTCCAGTGTTTGTGGAGACGTGTTACTCAAATGGCTAGGATTTTCTGTGGAATGGTAAAAGAACTGGGTCGGCATTATCTTCTCAGGGAGAAGGCTGGCTTTGTGTTTAGCTTTTAACGAGTCTTGGATGAATAGGCTTGTTGGTGGTTGGACGTCAGCCAGCCATGCATCATCATCCCTGGCAACACAGCCTCATTTATAGAGGGAAAACACTGATGTCAAATCAAGTCCTTTGGGTGCAATACCCTTTGATGGCCACACGCTTACCCAGGCTGGTGGTCCCAGGATCTGCCCACCAGCATCCCCTGAGAAGCCCTGTTCACTCTTTGGTAAAACCCAGATCTGATCTGGTCATGCCTCTGCTTAAAAATTCACCACGGTATCTTAGCACAGTTTTTAAAAAGGCAAAAAAAAACCCACCAAAACCCCGTCCTACCCCATTCCCATCTTCCCCTCCCTTAAGGGCAGTTTGATCAGTTGACCATATTTTAGCTGATTAGGTATTAACTTCTATGACTAAATGGTGGGCTCTGTGTGGCTGCTTGTTGATTTGTCAGTTTTAGTTAACCATCTGCCAGCATCCCAATTGGAAGATGAGATTTTCATTTCTTTCCTCCCTCCGTCCCCCCAAACCACCTCTTTCTCACTTCCTTTCCTCCCAACAGAACTATCTTGTAGTCAATATTCAGTGTACGTTATCACAGCTGTGGAAGTGCTTCACAGTGGAGCCTTCCAGTAAACTAGATCACTTTTCTTTTTGTGGAAGAATGCATTCTTTGGTCATTTCTGCCAGGGGCTCATGGGAAGTAAATTGAGATTTACGTGAAAAGAAAAAAAAAATCCACCCCGTCTCCCCACTGTGCTGGGATAAAGTTCACATGTCTTAACTCAGCACCCACACCCTTCCTTGCTCCAACCCCCACCAGCCCTCCCGACAGCCGTTCTTTGCTCACGTTCCTCCCTCTGCTTCTAGTGCCCCTCCCTCCCTGTCTGGTGAAATCCCCTTTCTTCGGGGCCTGGCTTGGGTGACACTTGGGGTGGCCTTTCCAGCTGTGTGTCCGCTGCTCTGTGTGTGTATTGAGGCCTTAGTGTTTATCACGCTGCCTTATACTTGTCTATTTACTGCTTGAGTTTAAATCTTGGTTCTGCCATTTCCCAGCTCCGTGGCTTCAGGCATGTTACCTTCGGGCCTCAGTTTTCCTCTTCGTAAAATGCGAATAACAGCACTATAGCACCTGCCTGATCAGGTTGTGATTGCACGAATTGATGGAATGAAAGCATTTGTGGTCACGTCTGCCACATAGTAAATTGCCCATCTGGGCTCTGCATCCCTCTCTCTCCCTCAGATAGGCAGGCTTGGTGGGCTATATTCACCCGTGCCCAGAATAGCTCTTGGCAAATCAAAAGTCTCTGGGGGCAGGGCTGGGCACCTCAATGGGTGATGCAGGCTGGCTGTGATTCAGGCAAAGGGCTGGTGGGGACTGGAAAGGGAAATCTCTTTCTAAGGGGGCATCTCCTCCACTTCTAGCCAGTGGTTTCCAGGTAGGAATGAGGGCCCCGTGTTGCTAGATTATCAGATTCTTCTTATGAGAAAATTGAGAATCCACTTTTTTTTTTTTTTTTTTTTTAAATACAGATTTTCCTGACATTTAGTACCCAGCGTACGGACCAAAGGCACTAAGCCTACTGGCCCAGGGGCCACTGGTTTGGGGCCCAATTCTCATTTTACAAAAGAGACCCGGAGTGATGATGTGATCTGCCCTGGGTCACACGCTGATGATGGCCCTCCGATTTCTCACCTGTGGTCTGGATACAGCACTGGTCCTGCGTCTCGTCAGGGTGGGGACTTGAAGAATTCAGTCATGCTTGTGAGTGCATTTGCAAAGCATCTGCCTACACGGCGTGACAGGTTGTTACTTCCGTCCTGTCAGCTGCCCCTGCCTCAGAGAGACGACCTCGGTGTTTTTAAAACAGGATCATGGGTCTCTTTTTGTGCCAGGTGGTAATGGGGGATTGCATGTACTTGCTGAGCATGTACTGTGCGTCCAGGAGCTATTAGTTGTGTTACATTTGCATTCTCCTTTATTCCTTTTTTTCTGCCCTCCCTATGAGATGGAAAGTAACGATTTAATTGGTAATAAAAATGATGAGTCCAGAAGTTGCCTGATGAGGGCCTCACAGAGGTTTGGTGGAGATTGGATCCATCTCTCTGGTTAAAAAAAGAAAAAAAAAAATCCCGGGCTTCAGACAACATGCTGCCTCCTACATATTGGAAACACAGTGTGCCCAGGGCTCAGCGGGGCTAGTCCCTGGGCTGCCCTGTGCACCCACGCCACTTCCTCTCCAGGACAGACCTGGTGTGCTTTGTTTCCAGAAGCTGTAGCAGGTGACTGCGGGCCTGGCCACATAGAAGAGAAGGCAGAGAAGAAGATGATGATACAGGGCCCGCAAAAGGGACCAAGGCGAGTGTCAGAAGTAGGATGGGGCTCAGGAGCTGAGAAGCGCCCATGTGAGGCAAAGGCAGCACCCTCGTATGCTCGAGTGCTAGCATCATTTTCAAACCCATCTAGCAAGCCCTGGTGCAGTAGGATGGAGGACACACAAGTGGGCAGAGCCTTCTTCACCCCCTTGAGCCATCCCCTTGGCCCAAGAGGCCCCTACAGTTCGATGCTTAGAGATAGTCTTCAGATAGTTGCTGGTGAGGCGGGCCCTCTGCAGCCAGTGGAGCACACGTGTTTGTGTGTTTGTTTTAATTTTTTTTAACGTTTGTTTTTGGGGGGGGAGGGAGGGAGGGGCAGAGATAAAGGGAGACACAGAATGTGAAGCAGGCTCCAGGCTCCGAGCTGTCAGTACAGAGCCCGACGTAGGGCTCAAACTCACGAACCTCAAGATCATGACCTGAGCCGAAGGTCGGACACTTCACTGACTGAGCCACCCAGGTGCCCCAGCACATGTGTTTTACTAGCTGGGTGGCTGCTTGGTCTTGGGGCAGCCCCACGGCTGGTGTTCATGCATTGTTCCTTCTCTGAGTATCTATTTCCCCTCTCAGATGTGTGCCCCTTTCCTCCCACCCCCACGAGGCTGTGTCAGGCAAATGCCTAAGGGAAAAGGAGTAGAGGGGTGTGGGGTCTGGAAAGTACTAACCCAACCCTCCAATATGTCGCCCTAGACATTGGACTGAGTTCCTTCTTTTTAATTTTATTTCCTCCTCATGAAGTCCGTGGATCTGGGTTTCTTGACTTTGACACTGTGGTTAAGCCTAGAATGGCCTGCCTGCCTGTTCCTCCCTTCCAACCCCTAATTGAGACCTAAGTTGCTTGTAGCTGCCTCCAGGATGGGTGGCCACCCTTATCTCTTGCTGCTTTCCACATTTTGGACTTCTAGTTTCATTCAGACTGTGCCGTTCCCTCTCCCCTCTTGGTCGAATATGGCTTCTCTGCCTGCTCGGGGTTCAGTATTTCCTCTCCCTCTCTCCCAAGTGACCATTCATGCTCTGGGCTTCTGTATAGATATCAGCCCTCTGGATGTTTTCCAAGTCTCTCTCTCACCGCCCGTCCCGCCTTACCAGACCTTGTGAGGTTCTCTGCTGCTGGGTTCCGTGGCACCTGTACCACTTTCATCCTGGCATGGACTTTTCTGGAATGGCTATGATGCCTACCTCACCCGCCAGACTGGACATGTCCTGTGGGCAGGGACCAAGCCCCACACCCAGCATAGGGTCTGGCATGTGGGAAGTTTCCAATCAGTGTTTCTGCATGGAGGACTACATTATATGGTTGGGGACTCCATGGGAGCATAGGACATGGTGCCATCACTGAAGTTGCCCACTGAGGAGATAGAGCTTTTAAATCAAGCCTGAGCTATCCACCTTCATATAGTAGTCACTGGCCACACTTACTTTTATTTTTATTTACTTTCATTAAAAACTTTTTTGGGGGCTCCTGGGTGGCTCAGCCGATTGAGCCTCCGACTTCAGCTCAGGTCGTGATCTCGCGGTCCGTGAGTTCGAGCCCCGCGTCGGGCTCTGTGCTGACCGCTCAGAGCCTGGAGCCTGTTTCGGATTCTGTGTCTCCCTCTCTCTCTGACCCTCCCCCATTCATGCTCTGTCTCTCTCTGTCTCAAAGATAAATAAACGTTAAAAAAATTTTTTTAAACTTTTTTTAACGTTTATTTTTGAGAGAGAGAGCACGAGTAGAGGAGCAGAGGGAGAGGGAGACACAGAATCCGAAGCAGGCTCCAGGCTCCGAGCTGTCAGCAGAGCCCCGCGCGGGACTGCGAGATCATGACCTGAGCCAAAGTTGGCTGCTTAACCGACTGAGCCACCCCGGCGGCCCCGTGCTTATTTTTAAAATAGAAATATACTTAATTAAAACTGAATAAATCGGAAACCCATTTCCTCAGCCTCCTTAGCCAATTTCAAGTGCTCAGTAGCCAAATGTGGCTAGTGGCTACCATATTGGACAGTGTGATAGAACATTTCCAGTATCACAGAGTTTTAGACGGTGCTGCTCACAAAGATATTAATTTAGGAGCTTGTAGGTTTTGTGAAGGCCCTCCTTGGTGCTTTTGGATAGAGAAAGTGGATTTTCGTGGATGCTTCCTTAAGCCTCAACTGTTCCTCGTTTTCTCTTGGCTGCAGGATGCTCGTCAGAAGTTCCGCTCCGTTCTGGTGGAAGCAACGGTGAAGCTGGACGAGCTGGTGAAGAAAATTGGCAAAGCTGTGGAAGACTCGAAGCCCTACTGGGAGGCCCGGAGGGTGGCGAGGCAGGTAAGGTAGCCCCGCTGACCGTCTCCCCTGCCTCTGCCCCAAACCGTGTTTTGGATGCGCCTTCTGACTTCTGTGTCCCCGGTCGAAGGTTAGAAGCACGAGTCCCCCAGGATGCAGAGCCACCACGACTTTGTATACACTGCATTTGAAGACAGCCTCTTGCTTTCTCCTTCCCCCTACCCAAGCTGCTCCATTCCATCTCCTGATGCTATTAATAGAGTGTGGGTGCTGGCATTTGGCTGACCCTGTGAGTGGGTGCCACCTGGATACTGAGATGGTGCCCAGATCCACCCCCCCAGGCAGCTGGGCCAGCTGGTGTGGACGAGAGGACATGTCTAGAAGACAAGGTGTCTTCCTCTGCCCTCTCTGGTGATCGCCTGGCAGGCAGCAGGCAGAAGACTCCCTCCCTTGCAGCGTCTCCTTTCTGGTTTGAGAGGAATTTACCATTTGCTTCTCTTGAGACGTGGGTTCTTTGCCCCGAGAGCCCAAATAGGCAACTGGGGAACTGGCACCAACAAAGGGGCAGCAGAGGGAAGCTGTGGTCAGGCGATTGCTGGACGGCATGGGACCGGGCTCTGGTTTCAGAGTGTGTCCTCCTTTGTCCCCATTGAAGTGGTGCAGTGTTCTGCCTCTGTCCCCTCCCAGCCTCCGCTAGCCGGGCCCCGTGAGTGGGGGAGGAAGAGAGCCCCCGACGCTCACTGGTGTCTGCTGGGTGCCAGCCCCGGGGCTTTTGCACACCCCCGCTCGCTCTGGCTTCCTCGCACCATGTCTTTTCAGTGTGCGTGGCCACCCAGAATGGGCCTAAGCGGTTGGTCCAGAGTGTCGGTCCCATCCGTGTCGTGTGTTTATGTGACGGAAGGTGCCGGTAAGAAAGCGTTCAGTGAGTGATGGGGACGTGTGCACCAGGGTGTGAACGCGTGCGGTTGGGCACGGTAGAGCAGGGAGGGTGAACTCTTGGGGAGACGAAGCCTCACAAATCTAGGAACATGTTCAGACCAGACCTGTTGAGGGTCAGGGGCCAGGACTTGGGCGTTCTTCCTCTTTGCCCTGCCTCCGCGGGCCTCTCAAATTTCTCATCAGGGGATTCCCTTGATGCTTTAGTGGCTCTCCTGAGATCCTAGCTGCGTATGTGTGTTCATACTCTGAACCCCGAGCTGAGCTTTCTGTTTGGAACCTGCCAGATAGGTTGCCTTATTCCTAGACAGAATGGCCACCTGAACCCTTCCTCCTTCCTGACCAGCTAACCCGGGTTGGTCAGCATCAGGGTACCTGTTACTCACTGGGCTGCAGCAAACTCTGAGCAGCCGCCCCCTCTTTCTGCCTTTCTCTGGGAGGTGAAACGCTTCTCAAAAGGTCCTCCGGACCCTGAGGTACTGTCTCCAAAGTGCCTGTGTCTCACCGGTCTTTAAGGGGCACCCCCAGCTGGGGATGGGTCACCCCCCTGCCCCATGTAGCCCAGAGTAGCAGTATTCTTGACCTGAAATTGCAGTGTAAAGGGTTTGGGTTTTGGGTTTGAGGAGAAATTTACGATAATTTAACATAAACATTGATCAGTACCAAGGAGGTCGTGAAACCTTTTCTGAAAGTCTTCAACCCTCTGACTCTCTTGAGCCCACGAGTATCTGTTAGAACTGTCTATGTGCCTGTGCCTTGGGATCGTTAAGACTGGTCTGTTAAAACAACCCCTTGGAGTTGCGGCAGTGGTCTCCTCACTTGGTCCCCTGAGCTTGGGCTTCGACACCAAGCTGGTGAACAGGACCTTTGTGTTCAGGGACCAGTGGACGTTGGCCCATCAGGTCACTGGCCCCAGCAGGTGGGAGGTGTCCATCTTTGGCTGTACTCGTGTCACATGTGCTTCTACCTCAGAGTCTTGGAATTTGCTGGTGCTTCTGTTTGGCATTGTCTAGTTTTTTAATGTTTATTTTGAGAGAGAGTGTGCACAAGTGGGGGAAGAGCAGAGGTAGAGAGAGAGAGACAGAATGAATGAACGAACGAATGAATGAATCCCAAGCAGGCTCCACGCTGTCAGCACAGAGCCCAACATGGGACTTGAACTCATGAGCTGTGAGATCGTGATCTGAGCCGAAATCGAGAGTCAGACTCTTAACTATCTGAGCCACCCAGGTGCCCCTCTGTTTGGCATTGTCTTAACCCCAGAATCTGCATGGTCTGCTCACTCAGTTCTTCACTTTTCTGCTCAAATGTCACTTTATCAACAACAAAGCCTCCCTGGGCCACCATTGAAATAACTGCTACTTGCTATCTCCACCACCGCCATCCCTTGTTCCTTGATGTGCTTTTTCTCCATGGCACTCTTTCTGACTTGTTATTGTTGTTTGTAGTAGCGAAGCTCCATGAGGGCTAACGGAACAAATGAGTGAACCATGCATTGACAGGCCTCCAGCAGGGCCAGTGTTCCTCCCGGCCCTTCCTTGGCATTCTGAGCGTTTCCTTTGTTGTCCCTGGTCCCCCCCACCCCCCGCCACCCGGCTTTCCTGCCCTGTGGCCACATAAGCGGAAGGATAGGAACACAGCTGGCAAATCTGTTCATTTAAATCTCATTTGCCAGGTAGGTCCCCAGTTGTCTGTGACACATCTGGGATAGATCTCATACCACTCTCTTCTTTTCCCTCCCCAAATCCTCTTTGATGGGAAAAGAGGTGGGAGGGAGCTGGGTCGGTAGAGTCTCACTGCTGGGCAGCTGTGAACTATGGCATCGCTCCTTCCTCTCATCCCTTCTCTTGGCTAGTGAGGCTAGTGATCGTGACAATTACGGAGTCCCTTGCGTGAGCCACTGAGTCATCAGGTCTCACAAATAATAGCCAGACCCTGGGGATGACTGAGTGACTCACTGTCAACCGGCAGAGGCCAAGAAGAATGTGAAGGGAACCCCTGCCTTCTTGCAGGTGGGGCAGGAAAAGGAGGGCGGAGAAGGCCCAGAGTGACCTCCGCCCCTCGCCCGCAAGGGACCTTGCTGGCGTATAGCCGAGGAACTGGAAGGATGCTCAAAGGCTGAGGCGGGGCACGGATGTCACATTTCATCTGGGCACACGGTGGGCTGTCTGGGCTTGGGCCAGGTGACTGGGTCTGTTTGTGTACCAGCATCCTCTGACCTTCCTGATGGCGAAGGGGGTGGGGCCCACCTCCAGCGGCTGCCAGTTGGGCTTCCTGTTTTCTTCCTCTCTCTGATCCCCACCCCCTTCCCTTCTGTATTTACAGACCCTCTGGCTGTGTACAGCAGGGACCGTCTCTGAGCATCTCCTTCAATGTGTATCATGAGGCACTGTGTTCCCAGAGCCTCTGCCTCCTGGTCTAGGAAGCAGGGGTGGTTATGGGAGCCGCCTCGGCTCTCCCGTGAGGTTGTCTCAGGACTTCAGGGAGGCACCGTGTTTGACAGGGGAATCCCTGCATGAGTGTAGGTTTCAGCTTCATTAAACACCTTTTTTTGTTGGAGAAAATTTCGAAAATAGACGAAATGAAGAAAAGAAGTCCCTGTATCTTCTGTTAATATTTGATGTGTGTCTCCTTTTTTTTTTTTTTTTGTATGAGATCATCCTGGTGGTGGTTTTATGATCTGTCTCTCTGAATGCCCACGTCCATCCATCCAGAGCCCTGATGCAGAAGAGACTTAAAGAGCTTGGTTTTCCATAAAGAGTCTACGAAGAGTTGTAATTGTTGGGTCAGTAGAAATTGTATTTGCTCATCAAAAATTTGCATTAACTCTATTGGTCCTGTTGTCACGTTGGATAAGGAATGAGTCAGCTCCAGTCCTATGATTGTGAAAATCCAGCCCAAATTCCGCCAAGAGGAGGGAGAACATAGCCCCCCACGCCCAGCTGGGGTGGGGGCAGGGAACTGGCTTTCATTTATTTGAGGGTTTTTGTCCTTGAGCCAGAGCATGTTTGTAAGGCTGCTTTGACATACCTGTCAGCCCACGTGGCCTTCAGCGTGTAGAAGGCGTCAGTGTCTGACGAGGGGGTGGAGCCATGTGAGCCCAAACAGTTGAGCTTTTCTTGCTAGCTTTGCTCCTGGGGCTGTGACTGGTCTAGCAGTGGCCCTGGGCCTGTCATTTTTATCACTGCCAGTCCCAATGCTTCCGCTTTTTTGTTTCTCTTTTGAAAGTGTGGTAAACTATAGAGAACGTACATATCACCATTTGAGCCATTTCGAAATGTATAACTGAGCAGCATTAAGTATGTTCCTATTAGGGAGCAGCCCCACCGCCATCCATCTTCAAGTTGTGTTAGATGCCAACTCCCCCTTCCTCCCTCCACCCCAGCCCTTGGCAACCATGGTTCTACTTTCTGTCTCTGGGATTTTGAGTCTTCTAAGTGCCCCATACGAGTGGAATCATGCAGTATTTGCCCTTCTGTGACTGGCTGATTTCACTTTGCATAACCTCTTCAAGGTTCGTCCATGTTACGGTATATGTTAAAATTTCATTCTTTTTTAAGGCTGAGTAATATTTTGTGGTATGGATATAGCACATTTTGTTAATCTGATGGTGAACATTTGGGCAACTTTTGTTTTTTATTAATTTATTTTGAGAGAGAGCAAGACAGAGACCACAAGCAGGGAAGGGGCAGAGAGAGAGAGGAAGAGAGAGAATCTCAAGCAGGCTCTGCACTGAGCCCAACGCGGGGCTTGAACCCATGAACCATGAGATCATGACTTGAGCTGAAACCAAGTGTCAGATGCTTAACTGACTGAGCCACCAGGATGCCCCAACTCTTATTTTTAAATGGTTGCAGTGTGTCAGAAGACTTTGCAAACCTGAAGAGCAACATAAATGCAAAATAGGGTCATTCAGTGCTGGAAGTTGCCTGTATTGTGTTTATGAGGCCATGTGAGTCCACGTTCTATACTCAGCCTCTTTTGAGGAAGTAGGTGAGAGGAGAAGCATTTGAAACTTGTAGAGTGACTTAGCTGTAGGACAACCGGCAAATCTTGGCCTCTGAGCCAGACAGATTGGCTTTGAATCCCACCTTACCATTTAATCGGTGTGGGACTTGGGGTGGATTACTTAATCTCTGTGCCTCAGTTTCTTCATCTATAAAATTGTGTATGTTAGCTTTTGCTGTGAAACAAACCACCCCAAACCTAAAATGGCCTAAAACATTTATTTAGCTCATGATTTGGGTGGGCAGTTTTTCTGATGTTAGATGGCTTCATCTGTTAGGCACTTGGCCTGTTGTCAGTGAAGGCATCCCGGGTGACTGGACCATATGAGTCTCATCCAACAGGCTGGCTTCTTCCCGTGGTGTTGGGATTCCAGGAACTAAAAGGATAAGCTCTCTTCGAGCCTCTTCCTGCATCACATGTGTTAATGTCCTGTTGGGCAGAATAAGGCACACGGTCAGTCCAAATTCAAGAGGTGGGGAAAAATAAAGTCCACCTGTAAAGCACCTGTGAAATGTTGTAGCCATTTTTGGCAACTTACCATAGTAATGGAATTAGTACTTGTAAAACATTTGCACCAAAAAAAAAAAAAAAAAAAAAAAATCTTCTTATTCCAGATGTATTTTCCTCTCAAATATTGTGTCTATCTCTCTGGTGAATCTGCTGCCTTGAAAACAAAAGACCACCACACCAAAAACCTCTGGATGGAAGGAACAGTCCTGTGTTGGGTAAAGTGTCAAGAATGTGAGGACAGGAGAGTGACCCCACGCAGTCAAGGAAATACCGAGTTGCTTGTGGGGGTAACATGTGCCAGAAGATCAATAATAATGCAGAGGGAGTCTCTGACTTGCCTGTTCACTGATCACAAACACTCTGAACCCTCACAGACAGTGTGGTGAGGGCCTTGAATGCATGGATGGAGAGTCATGTTTGCCACGAGATGAGACAGGTCAAGTGGATCAAATAATGCCTTGAATTCTTACGTTAGTCATAGAGGAACAGAGCATTGTAGTCTCTTTTTTTGGTTGGGGAATTCTAGATGCTGATTTTGTTGGCAGAAGACCTTCTATAAGTAGAGAAGTAGAGGGCCAGGTTCCACAAACTTGGGACACAAACTCGAAGATATGTCAAGTATGGGTTCTTGCTCTCTTTACTTGTTGGTTTTTGTTTTTTTTTTTTTCCCTTCTAATTTATTTTCTTTCATTCAACAAATACTTACTGGGTTCCTACTAATTGTAGAGCACTGTTGTAGCCACTTGTCAAGAATGGGACAAAGACCCTAACTCTGTGGAGCTGGCATTCCCCTTTTAGTCTTATAAAAGCATGTGGGGTGGGGTGGGGTGTTTGGGGGCAAAAGTGGAATCTCTGTTACTGATCTGATTTAAAGTGTGGGGTTGTTCCCCCCCTCCATCTGAGACATAGAGTGAGTCCATGGATTATAGTGGGCTAGTGGGTTGGCAAGTTAAAGGTTTCTGAAAGTGTTTTCTGAGCATCTCCCCTTTGTCTGTGCTGGCCATTGTGGAGCATAAAATGTGGTCTGTATCATCCAGGAGCCCTGTCAACACATACAAATAAGATGATTTTTATGGCATAGGTAATTACAGTCCATTGTTCTTATTCACAATAGTTATGTTCTCCAAAGCCCCTACCCGGATGCCTGGGTGGCTCAGTCAGAGGTCTGACTCGGTTTCAGCTCAGGTCATGATCTCACAGTTTGTGGGATTATTGGGCTCTGTGCTGACAGCATGGAGCCTGTTTGGGATTCTCTCACTTCCCTCCCCTGCTCATTTGCATGCTCTTTCGCTCTCAAAATAAACTTAAAAAGTTGCTACCCATGTTGAATTAGAGAGGCATCCTATTGAGGTATTGCTTGTAGGTGAAATACAGGGTCAAGTTCCTGAGAGCCTCAGGTCACATTTTCATCAACTGACCCATACGTAGCCTTGTTTTATGTATGTTTGTCTTTAAAGGCACCTTACTTAATATATATATTTCTTAAAAATAATTATATACAGTACTTCTTTATAACAAAACACTAGCCAAGGAGGGTCAAACATTTTTCCGACCCTGGGTGACACGATTGTAAATTTACTTGGCTTTGAGCATCACACAGTGCTTTTTAAATTGGTCAAGACCTCCCATGCATTGATACCAAACAGAGTCCACAAATTTAAACTTGTCCGTAGCTTCCTCATGTGCTATGGACGTGACTTTAGCACTCACTGGAACAGCCTCTTGTAGGAATCTGCAAATTTCCTCTTTCTTTTTCTAGATGCACTGTATTGTTGATTCATTAACAGTAGACTCATGGCCAACAGCACTGACTCACACCTGAATGAAGCTTATGTAAAACATGTATTTTCTCCTTACATAAGGCATGTCAGAGCCTTCTTGCACTTAGGAGCACTAGACAGCACTTCAGCACTAGGCTTGGGGGCCAACTTAAACAGCTGAATCGAACAAAAAGCACAAAAATGTGAGGAATGTGGCACCAAGACAGAGATGGACAGTTGTTTACAACATGAGAGTTGAAACAAGGAGGCAGAGTGTTGCCTTGTTGGACCTCAGCTGGGAACATGCATGTTGAATAACTAAATGTTTTGCTTCTCTCGGTGGGTCTGGACCCTGGAGATACCATAAATGTTGATTTGGGGTAAAAAGTTGTAGTGAGTAGACACATTTGCAAATATGGGATCCGTGAATAACGAGAATCATTTGTATTCGCTGAGTAAAGAGTCCAGTGGGTGAGGCTCGTGGGTTAGACAACTGAACCACAGGGCACAGAGGTAGACATCGTGTGGAAGAAGCCAGGGGGTGGTGAGGTCACTTAGGGGCTGGAGGTGGAAGCCTGGGCAGAAAGGTGCACATGAGCCCCAAAGTGCAAGAGTCTGGGTAGAAAAGACAAAAGAGCTGAGATCTGAGGGAGAAGTCAGTGTGGACGTAACCTGGGGTAAGTGCGTCAGCTCCAGAGCTGTGGAAAGGAAGCTTTCTGGGAGCTGAAGAGCCAGAAAGGGAAGGAATGATGGCCAGCTGAGCGAGTACCAGACAGCCTCAGCCCGGCCTCCACTCTGGGTTGAGACACCTCAGAGCAGCCACAGTGGGCTCTTATGGGCGGGGTTCTATTCTTTGAGACGGTGATTAGACATTGAAGCCAAATATTGTGTCTTCCGTTAATAGCGGCATCATCTTTAGAGATCGAACTATGTGCCAGGCACCATGTGTACTGCTCTGTGTAGGGGAGAGCATTTATCTTTCCTGTTTGTCCCCATATTACAGGTGAGGGACCTGGTCTGAGAGCCCAAAGACCATTACTTGCGTCCGTGCGTAAACCCTTCTGGTGTCATGGCTTAGTCTGAGAGAATACGAAGGCCAGCTTTAACAGACGGAGTGGTTAACCGGCGGTCAAGAATGAGTCACTGGGAACTCCGAGGTTTTGACCTGAATAGCCTGAATGCCAGTAGGAAGTTGACCGTGGGGATCCAGCTTTGGGAGAAGGGGGTGCGCTCACCCTCCTGAATGTTAAGCCACGACGGGGGCCGCGGTGGGGATGTCATGGGCGAGGATGCAGGATGGCTTGGAGGGGGGGAGCTGGGAGTCGACTCTGGACAGTTTACTGGAAGCGTGTGCGTGGAAAGAACTGAGTCAGAGCTTCAGGATGGAGGGAAGGAGGGAGAGGAGAGGAACTTTGGCACTCTGAGTACCGAGCACTTTTCTACATACTTCACATGCAGGAGGGAGGTACTTTTGTAGGTTTTGCAGAGCAGGAAACTGAGGTTTAGCGAAGTCGAGTTACTCAAGGCAGTGTCCCTGCCTTTTCTGCTCAGGGGGTAACTGTGAGGCTCTTCTTCCAAGCAATTTGGGGCCCTTTGAAACTCCTTCCCCTTGTGGCACGCCCTCCTGCTTCTCCTGCAACTCAGGCGCGACCTCGTCATGCCTCCCTTCTTCCCGGTCACCTTTCATTTCCGCTGGGCGGCAGCTCCCACGTAGGACTCGGGTGAGGAGGTCTGGGTCACTGACGTCCTTCCCCATGGCCCTGATCACGTTCCCACTGTGGGGGGGCACAGGCCAGTTTCTGGGAACTGCGTCATCCCTGCGGCCCAGGGTAAGGGCAGGCGGTGAGTGATGGGGCACCTGCCCCAAGGCAGAGCTCCTGGTGATTTACAGCCAGAGAGGAGAATGGACTGTTAACTCTCCCTTGCCTGTAAGACTGCATCCTGCTTTGCAGTCTTGCTTGGAATTTCTGGGGAAGAAGCAGGTGCATTTGGGAAGCCTAGATGCTTGATCACAGATGGGGTCAGTGAGAGGGTCGAAGTGACCCAGGTCGAAGCCTCCTGACATAGAGTAGGTCTTGAGGCTTACGTCGGCAGGGCTCACCTCCCTGGAGTCACTGCGCCTCGTGCTTGGCTGGCTGTGCATCGGGCTGTGTTGGGGCTGCAGCAGGGCGTGTTGCTGATCCTGGGGTTTTCTCCTCTGGTGGTGCAGTGGGCCGCTTGCTTTGACCCTTTCCTGCCTGGCAGGTGTCAGGAAGCTACCAGTGCGGGTCTGGTCGCAACAGAGTCTCAGCCCAGCAGTATTACCCCCCATTACCTTGTCAGTTGGGAGTGTTGTCAGGGCCAATTGCCTCTTCCTTGTCCCCTTTGCCTTTCATGGGGTCATGGCTGATGCCCAGTAAGTGCTGCTTGGCGGGCAATGTGCTGCCTGAAGCTGACACAGGTGGTTTGTCACCGCGGCTCGAAGGTAGTGGGAGGTGTGGAGTTTTGTACCGTATCCAAAACCGTGAGGCTCCTTGGATGTTTCTCTTCTTTCTTTCCATCTTCAATAAAATTGTTGCGTTAACACGGACCGACCCTTCCCTCCCCTCTCTGTAAACCACTCTGGAACGAGTGGCAGGACGACCGATGTCTCAGCTGAAGAAAATCAGACTATGGGACATATTTTTGTTTTGTAAATGGGGGTGGGCCTTTTTATGCTGTCAGGTAACAAGGTTTGGTCCCGGGCAGATGGTGGTGTTTCTCTTGATCGCTTTTGGCTCACCTTTCCGTTCCCTTTCCTCACCTTGCGGATACCGTCTGCCCACCCTGCTTTCCTTCCTTTCTCCTCCAGTCCCCCTCCAAGCCCTCCCAGTGTGACTTCATATTCTCCTCCTTTCCTTCTGTGAAAATCTACCCTGAAGAATCGATGGCCTTATTCACACTAAGAAGCAGAAGAGCGAAAACAGTCAATCAGAAAAAGACAAATACCATATAATTTCACTCGTATGTGGACTTTAAGAAACAAAACAGATGAACATAGGGGAAGGGTGGGTCGGGTAGAGAAGAGAGGGAAACAAACCACAAGAGACTTTTAAGGACAGAACAAACTGAGGGTTGACGGAGAGAGGTGGTAGGGGATGGGCTAGATGTATAATGGGCATTAAGGAGAGCACTTGTGATGAGTTGAGCACTGGGTGTTATATGAAAGTGATGAATCACTGAAATCTACTCCTGAAACTTGTATTACACTGTATGTTAACTAACTTAAAAAAGAAACACTCAAAATGATAAATTAAAATTAAAGCAATGTAAATACCTGAACCTAAAAAAAAAAAAAAAAAAAAGTAGATGAGTGATAAGGCTTAGGGATTTACGGACTCTGGACATTTGAGTAGCTCTGCTTTAGAAGCATTCCCCTGTGTTGGGACACTCTGCTTCCTGTGTGTGGGACTGCAGATTCCCAGCCCAGGGTCTGTGGCACAGCAGAAGCTTCTTGACATGTGTGAAGGAACCACATCCATTCCCAGGAGGGGAGTGTGTGTTCATTTCCGCATGGTGGAATGTTTTCATGGAATGTAAACCAGAGGTGGAGGCAGCAGACAGAATATAGGATTTTCGGTTGATATGAATTTCAGATAGTTTTTTAAAAGATACCTCCGGGGGCGCCTGGGTGGCTCAGTCAGTTGGGCGGCCGACTTCGGCTCAGGTCATGATCTCGCGGTCCGTGAGTTCGAGCCCCGCATCAGGCTCTGTGCTGACAGCTCAGAGCCTGGAGCCCGTTTCAGATTCTGTGTCTCCCTCTCTCTGACCCTCCCCCATTCATGCTCTGTCTCTCTCTGTCTCAAAGATAAATAAACATTAAAAAAAAAAAAAAAAAGATACCTCTGTCTTATCAAACTCAACACCCAAAAAACAAATAATCCAGTGAAGAAATGAGCAAAAGACATGAATAGACACTTCTCCCCCAAAGAAGCCATCCAGATGGCTAACGGACACATGAAAAAATGCTCAACATCACTTGCCATCCAGGAAATACAAATCAAAACCACAATGAGATACCACCTCACACTTGTCAGAATGGCTAAAATTAACAACTAAAATTAAAATTAACAGATGTTAACAGGATGCGGATAAAGAGGGACCCTTTTGCACTGCTGGTGGGAATGCAAACTGGTGCAGCTACTTGGGAAAACAGTGTGGAGGTTCCTCAAAAAATTAAAAATGGAACTACCCTATGACCCCACAATTGCACTAGGTATTTATCTGAGGGATACAGGTGTGCTGTTTTGAAGGGGCACATGCACCCCCATGTTTATAGCAGCCCTATCGACAATAGCCAAAGTATGGAAAGAGCTCAAATGTCCATCGACGGATGAATGGATAAAGAAGATGTGGTATATATATACAATGGAGTATTACTTGGCAATCAAAAAGAATGAAATCTTGCCATTTGCAACTACGTGGATGGAACTGGAGGGTATTATGCTAAGTGAAATTAGAGAAAGACAAATATCATATGACTTCACTCATATGAAGAATTTAAGATACAAGACAGATGAGCATAAGGGAAGGGAAGCAAAAATAATATAAAAACAGGGAGGGGGACCAAACATAAGAGACTCTTAAACATGGAGGATAAACAGAGGGTTGCTGGAGGGGTTGTGGGAGGGGGATGAGCTAAATGGGTAAGGGGCTTAAGGAATCCACTCCTGAAACCATTGTTGCATTGTATGCTAATAATTGGATGTAAATTAAAAAGTAAATTAAAAAAGATAAAAGATACCTCTATCTCATGTGATATTTGGGACTTACGTAACTAAAAAAAATTGTTGTGTACCTGAAATAAAATTTCACTGGGAGTCCTCTGTTTGTATGTGTTAGACCTAGCAGCCCTCCAAAGAATGGGAGCTGTGTCATCAGCCAGATGGATAAGGTGGTTTTTGGAGTCAGCCCTGCCCCACCTCAGGTCCCTGAATTCATGGCATGTGTTGCTGTGGAGGGATTCTGGTCCCTGCTGTGCCATTCCTTAGCCTGTAGCCTTGGGCGGGCACAAGGGAACGTGTAGGAGCATCCAGGACAACTGAGAGCACTCAGCATCTCACACTGAAGTTCTGCTCTCCTAAGCCTAGTGTTCCCAGGAAGCAATGGGTTTCTAAGAAAAGTGGCTGAGTCTACGATCACGGCCCCCCTCAGCCTTACCAGCTGGATTGCTGAGAGCTGGTCAGCTCCAGACAGAATTCTGAAGGGCTCCGTGAACGGGCCACACAAACTAGGTCTCTTCTGAAGGATCTTCCCAAATGTGGGCCCCTCAGCCACTCTTTCCCTCGACTTATCCAGGCACCAACTGGCATCTGCCTCCCTTGAACTGTCTCCCCTTCCCCATGCTCAAGTGTCTTTGTTAGTTTGATCGTTTATTCATGTTTGTGTGTTAATTTTTCATTTGAAAGCTTTGCTAGGCGCCGAGGCGCTTACATTCTCACAGGGGAAGGAGTGCCTCTTTGGTTCACTTAGGGCAATGATCTGCTATGTTCAGGAGGCCTTGCTTTGTATGTTTCCTTTGGAGGAAGTAGGTTGAATGGAAGTAAGGAGGAGATCATTTGTTCTTCAATTCGTTACCAGCCTCAGCACATTCCTGTGGCAAAACATCTTACCGCAGAGAAGATGGTGGGCCTTTTTTATTTCTAAAAGTCATGGTGTATCGATCTCCTCTAAGCTTCTCTTATTCTTTGAATTTAAGTCTCTTGATCTCAGGCTGAGGCCAACTAAGAGAAGGTTGTCTTTACACAGAGGAGACTGGGAAGTGTGTTTTCACACCGGCCTGGGCACTCAACCAAGGTGATTGAAGGCATCTCTAGTGGGTTCTTTTGAGAACAGTTGGAAGGAAATCATGAGAAGAGGGCACTGTATTGAGTTTATGTAGATTCCTTTTCTGGCTTATCCCAACACCTCAGGCCGTAAGAAGATATAAAGCTCTACAGCCTGAAGTCCTGAAATTTACATTGCCTTATGCACAAAATAATGGCCTCCTCTTATGTCAACTAGGAGTTGCATTTGGTTGCAAGTAACCAAGGACTCAAAAACAGTAGTCTACACACATTAGGATACTTTCTCCTGCTTAAAAGGAGGACCCGAAGGAGGCAGTCTAGGTTGGTGCTCTGACCCCATGGTCATCTGAGACCTAGCGACTTACGTGTTGCTCAGTCCTGTGTGAGTCCCAGCCTCCAAGCCACATCATGGTCCAGGGTAGCTCTGGGAGCTCCAGCCGTCACATCTGCATTTCAGAACAGAAGGGGTGAAAGAGGAGTGGGGAAGGGACATATGTTTCTTCTCTTTTAAAGAGTCTACTTGGAATTCTCAGACAACACTCTGCTTCCATTTTACTTCCAGAACCCAGTCACATAGTCATGGGTAGCTGCAAGGGAGGCTTGGCTTAGGGTGGTTTTTTAGTTGTACGTTAGGGTGGAGGGGAGGATAGATATTGGGAGGCAGCCAACCAATTGTGCCACGTCTGTGCTGTGGTTTACCTGTCTGTCTTGTAGAAAGACTCTGGGTCAGAAGGAGTTAGAGGTGAGCAGGTGTGACCCCCAGAGCAGACCAAGGACTCGCTGGAGTAGGGAAATGTTACGCCCTGTTTTCCTCTGCTATGTCACTTCCCTCCCTTCGTGGTATGTGGAGAGACTTCCTGTCCTTTATATTGTGTCGGAGACCTAGGAGGAAATCGTAGTAGCTTCCCATGAAGGTGTAACTGTGTGCGTGTATGTGTTTTGTCAAGTCACAGAATCCATTCATACTTTCTTTTAACAAATATGAATTAAATGACTCATTTCCTATTGACACTTCTTTGGTAGAAGCCCTGCTGTCTCTTGCGGGGATGATTGAAATAGCCTTTCAGTTGGTGTCCCTGCCTCCTGGTGCCCCTCCCCTACCTCCCCCCCCCGCCCCCCACCCCGCTGCCTCCCAACTGAATCTTGCCAGAGTCAGTTCTGCTGATAGTTCCCAAAAAGTTTGGCGTGCGGGCGGGATGGTTGCTTTTGTGTGTCACCTTGGCTGGGCCACACCAGCACCGAGGTCCGTGGTCAAACATCATTCTGAACGTTTCTGTGAGGGTGTTTATTGGATGAGATTTGCATTCAAACTGGTGAGATTGAAGTAAAGCAGATGCCCTCCATAATGGAGGGGGGCGGGGAAGGTGCTCGTCCAATCAGTTGAAGGCCTGAATGGAACAAAAGAGCGACCTGCCCCAAGCAAGAGAGAGTTCTGTAGCAGATGGTCTCTGGACTTGATTGAAGTAGTGGCTGTTCTCTGAGTGTTCAGCCTGTTGTCCCACCCTGCAGATTTGGACTTGCCAGCCCCATGGTTACGTGAGTTGATTCCCTAAAACCTTTTTCTTTACAAACAGACATACCTTGGGGATATGGCGGGCTTGGTTCCAGACCACTGCAGTGGCACAGTAAAGCAAGTCAAGTGATTTTTTTTTTTTCCACTGTGCATACATAAACTTTGTTTATCTTGTACCGTAGCATATTAAAAGTGCAATAGCATTATGTCTAAAAAAAAAAAAAAGCACATGCCTTAATTTAATCGCCCAGTCAGTAGGTTGAGCGTCCAACTCTTGATTTCAGCTCAGTTCGTGATCCCGGGGTCATGGGATGAAGCCCTGTGTCAGGCTACGCACTTAGCATGGAGCCTGCTTGGGGTTCTCACTGCCCCTCCCTTCCTCTCCCCCTCCCCCCCCCCCTCTCTCTCTGCCCTTCTCTCCTGCTCATGTGCTTGCTTGCTCTCTTAAAACAAAAGGCCTTAATTTAAAAATATTTTATTGCTTGAAAGAAACGTGTTAACCGTCATCTGAGCTTTCAGTGAG
Organism: Panthera onca; assembly: GCF_046562875.1. Classification (NCBI taxonomy): domain Eukaryota; kingdom Metazoa; phylum Chordata; class Mammalia; order Carnivora; family Felidae; genus Panthera; species Panthera onca. Next base: position 132,704,333 of record NC_138347.1, on the reverse strand, counting down.
TTGTAATCTTTTTGCCGGTGGAGGGTTCGTCTTGGTGAATGATCAGACGGTAGTTGGTGCAGGTTGGGGTGGCTGGGGCACTTTCTTCAGACAACAGTGAAGTCTGCTTTTTCAGTTGATTTTCCCTTTCGCGAATGATTTCTCTGCAGTGTGTGATGCTGTTTGATAACATTTTACCCTCAGTAGAATTTCTTTCAAAGTTGGGAGTCAGGGGGCGCCTGGGTGACTCAGTCGGTTGAGTGTCCAACTTCCGCTCAGGTCACGATCTCGCGGTCCGTGGGTTCGTGCCCCGTGTCAGGCTCTGGGCTGATGGCTCGGAGCCTGGAGCCTGCTTCCGATTCTGTGTCTCCCTCTCTCTCTGCCCCTCCCCCGTTCATGCTCTGTCTCTCTCTCTGTCTCAAAAATAAATAAATGTTAAAAAAAAAAATTAAAAAAAAAAAGTTGGGAGTCAGTCTTCCCACACCCTGCTGCTGCTTCGTCAACTAAGTTTACGCGATACTCTACATCCTTCATTGTCATTTGAACGATGTTCACGGCATTTTCACCGGGAGTAGTTCCCATCTCAAGGAACCACTTTTGTTGCTCATCCCTGCAAAGCACGTCCTCATCCATTCGAGTTCTAGCGTGACATTGCAGCAACCCAATATAATAATAATGAAAACGTTTGAAATATTACGGGAATCACCAAAACGTGACAGACTCGTGAACAGGAGCTGTCGAAAAGTGGCGCCGATGGGCTTGCGGGACACAAGGTTGCTACAGACCTTCAGTTTGTAAAAACCTCAGTGTTCTTGAAGTGCAGTAAAGGGAAGCAGCACGGACGTCGGTGGGCACGTCCTTTTGGTTCTGTTTCTCTGGAAAACCTTGACCAGTACAGCATTCCTGTGTCCAGTGTCAGGCCCGGATCTAGTGCGGACACAGGGCTTTTCAGTCTGGCTCGTGCACTGGCACCTGTGTTCTCGGTGCTGCGCCCCCATGTACACCCTCAGCCCCCCGCCCCCGCTGCTGGGTCCATCCTACGGTTGGAGCACATGATCCAGCGTTTTGCATTGTTGCGTATTCTGTTCTCTGCCTGTGGTGTCTTCCACCCCAAGCTGACTGGCTCTGTGATGTGCAGAATGGCAGCCGTTAGCCACATGTGACTACTTAAAGGCCAGTTAATAAAACTGAAAGTTCAGTTCTTCAGTCTCCTTAGCCACATTTCAGATGCCCAGAAGCCACATGAGGCCGATGGCTACTATTTTGGGGACAGCACACATAGAGAACATTTCTGTCATTGCAGAAAGTTCTCTTGGGCAGCTCTACTTGGCTTTTATCCTTTGCCTAGTTAACATGAGGGCACAGGTAACTGCTGCAGTTGTCCTGCAGTCCCCTCCTTCACTAAGCTTTCCTTCAGCTTTGCTTCTTGAGAATTCGATGAAGTCTACGGCCATACCACCCTGAACGCGCCCGATCTTGTCTGATCTCGAGAATTCGATGAAGGCTACGGGTGTTATCCTCGGAAAACCTGTGCGCACGGGGGCATAAATTACAAACATAGTTTCAGGGTATTCACCAGCTTCCCTTAAAGGTCACCCACGTCCTGTGGGTTAATAACTATGAGCTAATAGTGCTCATGCCGCTCACCTATGTAACCGCTGACACTTCTGGAAGGCTTTACCGTGTGCCTGTTCTGAGCAGTTGGCGTGTGTTAACGCGTTCCTCCGAGCCACACCATGAGCTAGCTTCTGTCGTCCCCTGCATTTTGCAGATGAGGAAACTGAGGCACAGAGAATTGAAGTGCTTGGGGTCACTCAGCCAATGAGCGGCCTGGCCGGGATTTGACCCAGGCAATCTGGGTTCCAAGTCTGCGTTCCTCACCTCTACGCCCAGGGCTGTGAACCCTGCCCTGGAAACCTGAGTTCCCCGAAGACAGAAATTGCTTGTTATCCTTTGCAGACCTTCACAGTGTGCGGTGCACAGTGAAGGTGAAACGAATGCCTGACGAAAGGAATGCTTGGAATTGAGTTACACAGGCTGAAGGCATAATCGTCTTGGCCCTGGGACGTTTGGATTCTTCCACGGGGTGTCTTATCCTTTTTCTTAGTTTTATTGGCTGCAATTTGTTTCTGACCCCTTAGAGCTGGGAGACAGCCCCAGTGCTCAGAGCAGCTTTGCTTGGCAATCGCAGGTGGAAAGGAGAGGGTTTGCCGGGAGACCCGGCTCACTTGAACACCCCTGCCACGCCAGCTAGCGCTGCCCTGAGCTGGGGACCCAGCTGCCGCTGCGGCCCTGTCACAAGGCCCTTCCTGTCTTTTTCAGATTCCTAGGTGACTCAAAGTGGCACCGCTCTAGCAGCCAGGGGGGCCCTGGATGCCTGTGCTCTTGTGTCCCCGTCACTTTCTGACCGTCAGCTCCTGCTGGGGTTTGCTGGCCTCAACCTCGTTGACGTCTTTGCCTTGTACTGCAGGAGACCCCCAGCTTTTCCATTTACTGAGCCAAGCAGGGAGCTGTGTTGTGCTAACTCCAGTTTATGTTAAGCCCTCCTTTTCATCTGCATCCCCCTGACCTTGAATTCTTTTGGAGATCTTACTGCAGGTAGAAGTTAAAATTAAGCCAAGTCATGCTGACCCAGAGACAGAAGATGGGCTGGAGGGGAGGGGGGTTGACATTTCAGTGAATTGGTTGTTCCCCTGGCCGTACTTAAGTGTACCTGGCAACGAATAGTGCCAGATGATCCAGGGAAGCCCGAAACTCAGAGAAGGTGGGAAGAGGCAGCCAAGGTCTTTGGCTCAAGAAGGGTTTGGAATAGTCTCTAAGTGCAGATTCTTCATTATTCTGGTCATAGTGACTCACAGAGGTACAGAACGTGGTCACTGCCTTCTGGGAGTTTGTAATTTCGAGAAGACCCAAATGAAGAGCAAAATAATTCAAGAGACGTGTCATCCATGTGTTCAAATACTGGGCAGTTTTCAAAGTGCTTTTCTACTATCTTGTGATGTGGCAAACTGCTGACATGAGTACAGAAACTTGGTCCTATGGATTCAGAGGGGGTAAAATTTCACCCAGGAACAAATTTTCTGGAGACCCACTGAGACCTGGGTTACGTATCTTTTTAGCTTGGAGGAGGCAAGGTGGAGTGGAAGGGGGAATTATTTTGATCTTGAGAGAATAGCATTCACACCACACAATTTAGCACAATTTAGCATATACAGTTAGGCCATTATTCAGGTGAGTTTTCACATCATGTAAATGGGCATTTCCAAGGAGAATTGCACCCAGAGAGACATTAATCTGAGTGTGTGAGCCACAGAAGAAAAAGAATCACAAGGTGTATTAAAAGATTGACCACAAGGGAGTTGTCTGGGGCTTATCATTGGTACCCAACCTGGTACCTTAATGAAACACATATTTATTGAACAACTGCAGCCACGGGCCACTAGGGCTAGGTTTGAGGAATTTAAAAATTCAGTGACACAGTCCCTGTTCTTCACAGGCTCCCCGGGTCACCACTGGTGATGGTGCTGCAGAGGTCATAGAAATTCCATGCATTGTGCAGAAGGGACACTCTGTGGGTCCTGGGCCTTTTCTGCTATAGCACCGACTCCAAGGATTCTGGGTCTGTGGCACTGACCAGGTGTCTCTCATCACTCAGCCCGTGGCAGTGGCCCTGGGGTTGAGCTGTCCTACTGTTACCTCTCTTCCCTCATCTCCCTTCAGTCCCCCTCGGTGGGTTTCTCCCAGGCTTCCAGACCAAGAATAGAAAACTTTGAGAACCTTCTTTCCAGTCATCTGTTCCAGGTTGCCAAGTGAGTTAGTGTTAAAGGAAGTCACTTTGTCTAGAATGGGGGTGTCCTCTGCCTTGTTCATGGCAGCCTTGCAGGAGTGAGGCCCAGCAGCTGTGGACCGGTGGCTCATGGGAGACCAGCGCTGGCTGATACAAGGAGGCTCTCCAGTTGAGGACTTCTTTTTACGGATCCTAGCTGGCAGGGAAGGGGCTGTCAACAGTTACTCCCATTCATTATTTCTTGTCTCCGAGGCAGGAGGAATGTTCATGACTTTGAACCCATTTATTTTATTTATTTTTAAATGTTACTTGTTTTTGAGAGAGAACAAAAATGCTCCAGTGGGGGAGAGGCAGAGAGGGAGAGAGAGAATCCCAAGCAGGTTCTGTGCTCAGGGCAGAGCCCGACTCTGGGTGCGGTACGATGACTGCGAAATCACGACCTGAGCTGAAATCAAGAGTTGGACCCTTAACCTACTGAGCCACGCAGGCACCCCTATTTTAGTCGTTTTAGAAAGCAGCCTCCAAATGGAGACAAGCGGAGCACAGGTAGCTTGTGAAAGTTTGGCATGTGGCATGTGTAGCCAGCGGGCGGGGGGCGAGGAGGACGAGGGGAGCTCTGGATGGCTCTGGAATCCAGAGGGTTAGCCTCCCTGTGGTGCGCTTAATGATGTCACTCTGTCCTTTATTGTCCGTATCACCTTAGGTTAGTTTCTTAGTGATCCGAATGTGATTCGAAGGAGTTGGAGTCTTTATTGTTTTGGGAATGGTGGGTGTCTCCCGAACCAGTCAACTGTAGGCTGCTAATTAGTCTTCCTGCCTATGTCAGCAGAGTGGGATCATGGCCCTCCTTAGCAAAATGGGATACAGGAGCCAGGGGTGGACAGTATAACCAGAGTGCCTGGGAGAGCAGCTTTGGGTGGGGATGTGTGTTCATCTCTGTGCTGGTCTTTGTGAGTGGTAAGGTATAAACCATACTTCCTGCCCTCAGGAAGGTTTCATTGTGCAAACTTTCACGTACCCAGCTGCTTTGGGGCAGTGCGGGTCAACCTGAATGACTTCTCCATCAAGTGTTGGGAAATTAATCAGTGGAGGTTGAGAAAAGAGGGAAACCTTAAGTCCTAGAAGAATAGGACTGTTCACTGCAAGGAAGAGGCTGAAGGATGACAAGGACTTTTTTTTTTTTTTTTTGCCTATGAAGTGTCATAAGAAAGAAGATATGATTGTTTAACAAAGGAGTCCAGCCAGCTGCAGTGAAAAGAGAATTCACAGAAGATGGGGTATTTGAGATGGGTTTTAAAGGATGAATAGGAGTTCCCTAGGTAGAGACAAGGACGAAGGGCATGTGTTGCTGGCGGAAGGCATGGGACATACAAGAACGAGGAGTGTTGAAGGAATGGTGAGTGGTCGGGCATCACTGGGTGGATGGGAAGTGAGAACCTGGGCTGTGGCTGGTGGTGTTGGGGTGGGGAGAGTGTTAGGCAGGGAGTGACATCATCAGATAGACACTTTGGACAGATGACCAGGTGTCCTAAGTGCTATTGTGTGAGACTACGTGGATGCCATGCAGAGTTTCAACGGCTATATGAGATTGGAAGCTAGGAGACGAGTTGGAAAGCTTGTAAAATAATCTGGGTAAGAGCCGATGCTGGACAACATCTGCTGAGGTTCCCTTAGGGCACGTTTGTTCCTTGGTGCAGAGCTTTGAGGGGAGGGGAGCTTGGGCAGGGCTCATCAAGCCTCTGGATGCTCCACAGAGAAAACATCTTGGCCACAGTGCTCGGCAAAGTTGGTGTGCAGATGGTGTGGTGGAGATTGTTTACCGGACTGAGGGTGGCCCCCGGGGTCCTGTGATTTCTCATCCGGATCTAGGGAATCAGTTTTGGAAGTGTCCCTGCTGGAGAAGTGAGTAATCCAGGGCTCTGTGTTTATGCTTTTCCTCTCTGGGCCACTGGAGTCAGAGGGCTTGGGTTTGAGTTTCCTGTCCTTTCTTTCTAGCACATGACCTTGGGCCAGTTTTCTTAACCTCCGTTTCTTTGGATGTGAAATGGGTACAACAGGACTTAACCAGCAGGGGCTGTAGGATAGATTCCGTGATGGGGGACAGCTGGCACACAGCAGGATTGAATAAACACCCCTGCCCCAGCTCCTTTGTCCTTCCTCTCCCAGGGCAGTAGAGACGCAGGGAGGGACAGGACTTAGACAGATGCCTGCAGTTCGGTTTCAGCCCGCCTTATGTGTGCTTTGTTGCCAGTGGGTGTATGTATTTTTTTTCTTCTCTGTCTCTGCCAGAGTCGGAGAAAGAGCTGAGGGCTTCAAGTCATAGCAGAAGAGACAGAGAGATGAGAACTTCTGGATCACTCGAGTGGTTTGGCCACTAGCAGGATGTTGGGGGGCCAGTGTTGGATCCCCACGTTTTGATGCAACTTAAACGTTGCACATGGGCAGGATGGGCTTTGAGGGATCAGGAGCCCTTTCAGTCTTGGAAACTTGTCTCTCACTTGGACAGCATTCTGACTCTTTAACTTTCCCTCCTTGGCAGTCTTACTGACTCTTCTGTGGTTTTATTTATTCTTTTGCTTAAATTTTGCCTTTAGTGAGGACAACCTTTGACAAATGTCTTTGGTTTCTCTATCCTTTCAGTGAGTAGTGTTTTCTTGAGTTTTGTGATTCTGTGGCGGGTAAATAGGCAAGCCTTCAAAAAATATTTCTTCGGGGTGCCTGGGTGGCTCCGTCGGGTAAGCGTCCGACTTTGGCTCAGGTCACGATCTCACGGTCCGCGAGTTCAAGCCCCGCGTCGGGCTGTGTGCTGACAGCTCAGAGCCTGGAGCCTGTTTCAGATTCTGTGTCTCCCTCTCTCTCTGCCCCTCCCCTGTTCATGCTCTGTCTCTCTCTGTCTCAAAAATAAATAAACGTTAAAAAAAAAAATTTCTTCATTTTTCATTATGAAATGTTTCAAGTATATACAAAAGGGAGAGAGTAGTCAGTGAACCCCCTGTATGCATCCCTAGAAACTAACATCTTGCCAATCACGTCTTCTCCACTCTCCTGTTTTCTTCTTCTTTTCTTCTTCTCCTCCTCCTCCTCCTCCTCCTCCTCCTCCTCCTTCTCCTCCTCCTCCTCCTTCTCCTTCTCCTCCTCCTCCTTCTCCTCCTCCTCCTTCTCCTCCTTCTCCTCCTCCTCCTCCTCCTCCTCCTCCTCCTCCTCCTCCTCCTTCTCCTCCTTCTCCTCCTTCTCCTCCTCCTCCTCCTTCTCCTTCTCCTCCTCCTCCTTCTCCTCCTCCTCCTTCTCCTCCTCCTTCTCCTCCTCCTTCTCCTCCTCCTCCTCCTCCTCCTCCTCCTCCTCCTCCTTCTTATTTATTTTTATTTTTGAGGGAAAGAGCAAGCAGGGGAGGGGCACAGAGAGAGGGAGAATCCCAAGCAGGTTCTGCACTGTCAGCGCAGAACCCTCTGTGGGGCTCAGACTCACCCATGGGATCCTGACCTGAGCCGAAATCAAGACTCAGGCGCTTAACCAACTGAGCCACCCAGACACCCCTGTTTTCGTATTTTACAACGTCACAGATATCCTATCACTTCTACCGTAAATACTTCAGTATTTTATCTCTAATAGATAAAAACTTGTAAAAGATCACATTTTCTTACCAAAGAAAATTAAAGTTCTTGTAATATTCTCCAGTACCCAGTCCTTTTTCAGATTTCCCCAGCTGTATCAAAAGTTTTTCTCACTATTAGTTTAAAGCACCTGACCTGGAACAGCTGTTCTGTTTTGACTGGACAGTATGGGCCTCCCCTTGCCCTTGCGTTCTGCTATTGCTCAACCCAGTGACATAGTTTTGAGTGGATAGAAAGAACTGTGGAGTAGATAAATAGCAAAGTGATAGCTGACTGAGAAGGGCACCGAGAAGCAATTTTGTGAACTTTTTATTTTGGGAAACTCGCAAACATGCGCAATAAAAATGACGGCAAAAGTGAAACAGCTCGGTGGTCAGCTCGCCTGCTGAGTGACTGTTTGCACCTGTTTAAGCCGGACACTGCATTCCAGAATGACCTTGTGAGTCCTGCTGTGATTGTGTATCCTCAATACTGAAAACACAGCTCCCTGGGAGTTAACAGAAGGCTTGGCATTCCCGTCTTAGGATTCTGATGACTTACTTGTTCAAGGTTGTAGACGCAAGACAATGGCCATTGTGGGTGCTCGGATTTGACGCCGTTGCTCCCAGTTCTTTGGACATAGTGTGCTGCCTCACGGAGGCCCAGCTGTCCTGTTGAATCAGCGGCAGCTCTGTGCAGGGCTTTGGAGCGTTTCTTTTGTCGCTACCGTGGTCTGTTAAGAGCTGGGGTCCCTGGGGGTTGGAGAGTTGCAAGGGGGGCCCATTTGTCCCCTTTGCTGTTCGAGGCACTATATCTCTAGAGGGAAGTCCCCTGGAAGTGCCAGCAGCTGTGTGTGCACGTGCTGGTAGAGAGAGCTATGCCTTGGGGCGGGGGGGGGGGGGGGGGGGGGGGGGCGGGCGGGGGGGTGGGTGAGGGTGACCAGCCACCTGGCTTCTCCACCGGAGGGGAAGAGGAGAGAAGTAAGGGATCAGAGCTTTGCCCCAGGGGCACCTCATGGCTTCTAGCCCTTGGCTCCCCAGCTGTGGCCGAAGGGAGGGAGATGCTGTCCCCAGTTCTGACACCCCAGTTCTTCCTACGCCCACCTCTCGGCCTCTCCATCCTCACAGGATACACGGCAGCAGCTGACTGGCGGGAGAAAGACTGTCATGTAGTTACAGAGTACGAGGTTTCTCTCCATGTGCGGGGTTCTGGTTCGCCCCTACCCCCGCGCTGCAGCACAGACAGCATTCTTCACTCCCTCAGAATGCAGGGCAGTGATCAGGCCACGTGTCGTGGCCTTTTGTGGCGCGGGTCTGCGTCGTGTTTCCCTGGGAAGGAGGACATGGCTCCCCTGATTGGTGTGTGTGTGTGTGTGTGTGTGTGTGTGTGTGTGTGTGTGTGTATCTGGCCTTGGGATGGGGTGATGCTGATGCTTCCTGGGTCCTGGGAATGACAGTGTGGGGGGCCGAGGTGGGGAGGGAAATACATTTGAGTGGACTTGCAGAGAGGAAGGTGCAGCCATGCTGAATTTGGGGAAACCCTCCGCGTTTGAAGAATTTAAGAGATGGGGTGTGTGACTTACGCCCTCGAGCAGGCCATTTTAACTTGTTAGGCTCTTGAATTTTCTTCGATAAAGCAAAAGGATTGGTTTACACCGTTTCCATTTCCTTGAGCCTGAAGACTCGGTGGTTTGTGGACCAGGGATCAAGGTGTGATGGTGGCTCCTGGGACCGTGTTGGGTCACGTGGACCTTGACTTTGGGCCTTGCTGCCGGCTTCTGCCTCGGGCCTCTGCCTCAAGCCTGGCCCCAGACCTCGACGGTTTGTAATTCTGTAGCCAGCGGACACTGCTCCAGCCCAGCCAGCATGTGTGCGAGAGCAAGAGGAAGCCCGTAGAGGAACACGGATGTTGCCTTGCTAGCTGGGGTGGGGACGGCTAGGCACCTGTCGTGTCCCTGCACCCACAGAAAGGATTTGGTTTGGGGTCCTGCAGGGAGGTGCCGCTCATGGTTAGCAGGTTTCGTAATCCGCTGGTAGTTGAATGGGGTAGGAGTATGTGAAGGGGTCAGAGACCTCCCGCTGGCCGACCAGCTCTGACGTGCCGAATTGGACTAAGTAGCCCCTGGTGGCCTGGGGAAGTACAAGGCATGTGCCTTCCTCCTGCCGGGAGCTTTTGGCCGAACTGGGGAGATTCGGTAGGACGACAATGGTGCCACCCTAAAGCAGAGGGACAAGGGGCACACGAGTGGATCCGGAAGCCCTTTGGTCTGATTGGGATGTGTATGCTTGCGTCCAGAGGCGAGTTGCGGGCTGATGCCCAGCACAGAAGAGGAGACAAGGTGGGCTCAATCCTGGAGGAACCTCCCCAAAGCCCCCAACTGAAACCCTTGAGTTCGACCCACCTCTGGTCAGCACGAGGCCCTGTGTGACCACGGGGAGTAGGGGATCATCCGGCCGGAAACTAAGTCACCGCACACTATTGGGTTGGCTGGGCCTTCCCATACCCAAGATCTAGTCACATCGTAGCCTCCAGGTTCATTATGGGTTTTTAATTTTTTTTTTCATGTTTCTTAGAGAGAGACAGAGTGAGAGCAGGGGAGGGCAGAGAGAGAGGGAGACAGAATCCGAAGCAGGCTCCAGACTGAATTGTCTGCACAGAGCCCAACACAGGGCTGGAACTCACGAATTGCAAGATCATGACCTGAGCTGAAGTCAGAGGCTTAACCAACTGAGCCAGCCAGGCGCCCCATATTATGGTTTTTAAATTTATGATTATTTATAATCTAAAGCAGGAATGCAGATGCTGTTTTATTATTATTTTTTTATTTTTTTAATGTTTATTTATTTTTGAGAAAGAGAGCATGGATGAGGGAGGGTCAGAGAGAGAGGGAGACACAGAATCCGAAACAGGCTCCGGGCTCTGAGCTGTCAGCACAGAGCCCGATGTGGGGCTCGAACTCATGGACCACGAGATCATGACCTGAGCTGAAGTCGGCCGCTTAACTGACTGAGCCACCCAGGCGCCCCTACCTGTATTATTTTGAAGCAGGTAATAGTTTTTTAATTTTTATTATTAAACAGCTCGTCTCCAGGACAGAGCAAAACTATTTGACCTTGATTTTTCTGATCCCCTGAGTCTCCTCTGACCTGGGATCTGTTAAAGAGCTTTGGGGCCTGTCCCCTGAAATGGCTTCAGGCCCTCCATTATATCTCCCAGAACTGCGCACAGCTTCCTCATGGGTTTCAGATATACATACCATGGACCTTTCACTTAACTTAGAATCTCTATCGTTTCGTTTACTATACCCTGTATTAGGCAATTTGCTGTTAACTGATAATGGCTCAACCTGTACCTGATAACAGTTGGGACTGAGTGAGAATTGTTGTCCCGTATGCTCAACTGATTCTTAGATGTGTACAAAATCGATCCAGGAAAACTGAACTGGGTAGAACTGATGAAAAGCTCCATGGCACAAGCTGCATTTAGTAAAGGTTGATATGGATGAAACTATTCAGTGGATCGAACCTATGGATTTGAAATAGGAAAGAACTGATCCTAATTAAAATAACTTCGACTAAAGAAAAATGAAAAAAAGTAGGAACACTGGGTTTGAAAAATGATCAAGGACCTAAATGGGCTTAATGGCATTTTTTCTAGAAAATGCTTTCAAATGAAAATGTGTCTACTCTGGGATAACTCTGATTAAAATGTTTGTATCCAAAACATCCTCAGGGGCCGAATGGCCTCGTCAAAATGCCCGGCACCCACCTCTGGCCAGACAGTAGTTTTTGCTCCGACAGAAGTTGTTTTTTGGTTTTTTGTTTGTTTGTTTTTGACTTTTTTTAAAGTTTATTTATTTTGAGAGAGAGCATGCACTCGTGCAAAGAAGCAGGGGAGGGGCAGAGAGAGAAGGAGAGCGAGAATCCCAACAGGCTCTGTGCTGACACAGAGCTTGAACCCACGAACCATGACCTGAGCTGAAATCAAGAGTCAGATGCTTCATGGACTGAGCCACCCAGGTGCCCCCCCCACCCCCAGAAGTTTGAAAAGGGAGAAGAAGGAGAGGAAAATTTCCGAATGGAAAGACTCAGACTGTCAGCTGCTGATGAGTGGGATTGCTCGGGATAGATGCAAAAAACTAGAGCTTGAATCGAACCGAGAACGGATGCCGCTGTTGTCGCTGTCTGTTGTCCCCTTTGATGTTCATCCCAGACATGCCTCCCTCCCTGAGGCCAGCCCGGTTTTTGATCCTGCTTTCGAACGTTTTGATTTCCTCAGGTGGCCTGGAGAGGAATCCGGGACTTTTCTTCACGAGCTTCTAGCTGAAAGATGGGTTCTTTTCAGCGGCACATACAACATTCACTCTAAAGGGCAAGGGCAAAATTGTATCAAGTGTAAAAAAAAAAAAAAGACAAAAGGCTGGGACAGAGGGTGTCCTCCTGGTGGTTGCTCAGTGCAGCGACCGTACCCTGGTGCCTGTGGGCCTCGGGGCCAGCCCAGTCAGAGCACCGACCCGGCAGGAATAGGCCAGGCCTCTCTTTCCCCAGTGACCTGCGGCTCATGTCAGCTGAAGGGTCAGTGCTGACCTCATTCTCGGGCAGCCTCTGCTTCCCCCCCGCAGGCTGATGTCTTTCCGACCCTGTTTAGATGGAAGTGGGCGTGCCCCCCCGCTTCCATTTCATGCCCAAGTATCCAGCGGCTTCTGGAAACCTCGTTGCTCTGTAACTTGCCCTTCCAGGAGGGCCCACACTTCCCTGTGTCTCTTCCATCCCCGCCCCCCCCAGCTTCCCTGTGAGTGGGACCCAAGTTGTTCCCAACAGCAGATAGGGGAATAGCGTTGGGCCGCAGGAGAAGTTAAACCCAGCATTCAGGATCAGCTCCCAGACCCCGCGGTTGGCATGCTGGCTCTACACCGTGAACGCTCTGCTCTGACGAAGCAGCCTGTTCCCTGCCAGCTCTTGGCGGGGGGGGGGCGGGGAACAGCGTGCTCCCCTTGGTGGTTGGCCTGGTTTCTCCCGGTAACCCCCCTACCTTCTTTGATCTGTGTAGCAGTGGCCAGTGTGGCCTTGATTAGGGTGAAGGAGTAAGACCCAACTTAGCTTGACCTCTTTGTGAGGAGTTTGTAGCCCCAGCAGGTGGTATTTAATAGAAATCTAGAATGGAGGCTCAGGGTTTGAACCTTGACCTCACCCTTGGTGATGTGGAGCAATTTATTCAACCTTTCTGCGCCTTGGTCTCCTTTATAAAATAGGGATGATCATTGGACTACCCTCATCGCATAATTTTGAGATTGAAATGAGGCACTGTACTCAGAACACCTTTCATACGTTATCGGACTCAGAAATGCCCAAACAGTAACTGCTATGATTACTGACCTATAACCATCTATATCCACCCTTAGGGGTTTGCCAGTGGTCGGGTACAAGACTGGTCTCATCGTGGGGGCTTCCTCTGTGACTGAAGGCCATCCCCAGCTGGAGTATGGCTTTGGGAAGCCATGTGACAAGACTCCTTCATCTTTCCGGTTTCCTTAGCTGACTGGCTGGTGTGTTAGTGACACCTGCATGAGCCGTAGTGGGAGGCAGCAGTCCCACACGACAGCTTGAATTCCCGTCTCATCTTTGGCCCCCTGAGCAGCTCTTCTTGCTGTGTATTAGTTACAGGTAGGCTGTCCAACTCTCCAATGATTGTGTCCTTGCCAGAGGTCTACACCTTGGCAGATACTGCCTGGCGGAAGAGAAACAGCCCTGTTTAGGGGTCAGAGGCTCTGGTTTCCTGGCTCTGGCCAAGCACTCAACAGCTGTGTGACATTCAGCAAGTTGCCTTGCATTTCTGGGCTGTCTTTTGAAAAGTGAAAATGAAGGTCTTGAACCGGGTGGTCTGTAAACTTCCTCCTACTCTGAACCTTTGTTGCAACCACGTGAATGTCCAGATACCCTTGTTCCTTCCTGAGACCAAATATGGGCCGGGGTGGAAGTCCAGTGCAGCCTCTCTCTTCTCCCAACAGCCTCAACCACGGCGGACCTCTTCCCTCATGCCCCCCCCCCCCCCGCCCCACCTTGTTGATGACACAGGGGACCATATGTGTGAGTGCTTCATAGTCACAGCTGGCCCCAGGCCAGAGTCTAATGAAGGTCACTGTCAAATTCATTCGTAAGCAGCCTTTTAAAATTCTTTCCAGTGAGCTGTTTCCATGAAAGTCATTAGTATCCCTGAGTCATGAAGATATTTCAAATTTTCCTATGTTGCGTCTGACAGTGAAAACCCAGCTCCCCCAACATTTTCCTCGTCGGTGCTCTTCTAAGTAGAGCCTCAGCCAGTTTGCTAACTGGGTTCCTCTGTCATGACACCCACTGCCTGATTTGTATACACCGGGGAGTAATATATTTGTAACTAGAGCTTGAAAGGGCCTTTTTTTTCTTTCTTAGAGTTTGAAGATAAAACTTGTTGGTGTTGGTCGTGCCAAAGATTTCTGGGTGTCCTCTTTCTACATTGGTGAGAACCAGATAGTCAGCTCTTGGTGGGATTGCTAAGTCAGTTTCTGATTTTGGTGGTCACGTGTCCCCTTGTGACGAGCCGTCTCGGAGGTAAGCCCTCCCCAGGTAGATATGTGTGTAAACTCATGGGTGCCTCCTGTATTTCCATGACCTGGCCTGGTGTCTCACCCTCTCCCTGGATGAATCTTCCTTAGGAAACCTTTGATAAATCATTCTCTCTTTCTTCCCTGTGTTCCCATAGCGCTTTCCACCTCTGTTACGGTCATGATCTGTCTTGGATTGGAGTTTGTACTGAACGTGTCTGTTTTCCTGACTGACTTCGAACCCCTTATTTGGTGTGGGCCCCCTGTCTCCAGAAATCAGGTTCCAAGACGTATCTCAGCAGCACTGAATGGAGTATATCCTACTAGCAAGGGTACGATAGAATGTTCCCCGCCTTGCGTGTGCACCTGCCTGTGAATGTGGTTTTAGAAAATGTTTTATGAAATGCCTTACAAAGAAGCTATGAACTTTGGGATTCTTTAGGAATCCCCAAAAGTTTGGTTCCTTGGGCTTATTAGTAGTAAAATGGGCTGTGAGCAGCCAGAAAGCTGTTGAGGGAGATTTGGCCAGTCTATGCTAGTTGCTGTAGTCCCTTCTGTCATGTTTACAGAATAGCCCAGCTGTATAGAAGGGAACATGTGATCACTTGGGTTTAGATTTAACCAAATGTAGCAGAAAACTGGCTTAAACATGAGCCTTTATTATATTTTTTTCTGTCATTTAAAAAGTTAGGAGGTAGGCAATCCAGGGCAGGGACCTAACTTACTTTTCTTGTATCCTTAGGAGAGTTGCCTCATGATCCAAAATGGCAGTTGAAGCACCAGCCATTGTGTTGATAACACAAATGGAAAGACAAAGAAGCCCTCTTGGAAGGCTCCAAGAGTGTCCATTTATATCTCATTAGCTAGAAGTTAGTAACAGGAGTCCTAGCTAACTTGACAGCTGGGAAGTAAGGTCTTTAGCTGGCACATTGCCTCGCCGTAAGACACAAAGGCTCTCTCACCAGGGAAGATGGAGAGAACAGACTGTGGTCCTGAAGAGCCGCCCACCATTTACTTGAATAAACGAGTAGGTAGGGAAGAGATGGAGAGATGCCATTCGGTTTCTGTGGGTCAAGTGTTGACTGAAGCCTCTGACTAGATCTTTGATATGACAAGGCCAGCACATTTCCGATACCACCACGTGGGGGAAAGAGCCTTGAGGAAAATTCAGAAACTCACAGACTTGACAGAAAGCATGTTCTTCTAAAGGCCCCTTCAGACGGGCCTCCTTTTTTCCTTCCTTGTAGAGATCCGGTTCCCTTATTTCGAACTCATCAGATGCAAGATAGCAGGCGTAAAGGGTGCGGGTCTGTGATACAGCAGCCACATTTCAGCTCGCTCTTTTGTTTGCTGGAAGAAAGAAAAGCTTCATAATTCAAATGGGGAGACCGGGGGTGGGGGGGGACGGGGAAGAGAATTTACCCTTAAATGGTGCTGAATTGAAATACTAACATTTCCGGGACGCCTGGGTGGCTCAGTCGGTTAAGCGTCGACTTTGGCTCAGGTCATGATCTCGCGGTCCGTGAGTTCGAGCCCCGCGTTGGGCTCCTTGCTGACAGCTCAGAGCCGGGAGCCTGTTTCGGATTCTGTGTCTCCCTCTCTCTCTGACCCTCCCCCGTTCATGCTCTGTCTCTCTCTGTCTCAAAAATAAATAAACATTTAAAAAAAAATTAAAAAAGAGAAATACTAACATTTCCTTGGAAAAAACAAACACAAGTACAAATCCCACCTAGGGAACTGTTAGAATCCTGTGGGACTGATGGTCTCTTGGTGTGGTTCAAAGCACATAGGTGGTCTGTGGGGCAGGTTGGGGGTAGCTTTGAAGTGCCAGGTCCCAGTGCCTCCCCGCTTGTCCCTCAGTGCACCTAGGCAGAAGGGGGTGGGAGAGCCACCGGGGCTGTCCTCTCATGGGACTTCCATGGACTGGCCTAGAGGCCTGGGGTCTGGAGTGACGTGTCATGTGCCGAGAGCATCCACGCGTGCTCAGTTGGTCAGTTCTGTAGGACGCAGGCCCCTTGTCCCCATGTGTGGCTGAGGCACGCCTGTGTGGCTGTGTGGCCTGGGGCCACGCAGTGGTCACAGCAGGCAGGCCCCTGGGCTACTGGTTGAAGCATTAGCCGGGAGTTCGCTCAGGCCCACGCTCTTCATGTTTTTTGAAACTTTTTTTTTTTTTTTTTTAAGTTTACTTACGTATTTTGAGAGAGCGCATGTGAGTGGTGGAGGGGAGGGGCAGAGAGAGACGGAGAGAGAGAAGCCCAAGTAGCCCAACACGGGGCTCTACCCCACCGACCCCGGAGATCATGATCTGAGTGAAATCAAGAGTCAGACGCTCAACCGACTGAGCCACCCAGGTGCTCCTGTGTCGTTTTTGATAGCAACGTACGTATTTTAATTTTAATTCTAGCGGAGTTAACATACAGGGCTATATTAGTTTCAGGAGTACGATATTGTGATTCAGCAATCCCATACGTCACCCAGGGCTCCTCGAGATACGTGTGCCCTTCCATTTTGAAATTTTGATCCTCATCTTTGTCAAGGTCTCCTACAGATACTGTGTCTCATGAGGCTCCTTCCTCCTGGCCGCCCCCCCCCCCCCCCAAGGCTAAATTTTTCAGGTCATCTTGTCCTCCAGTCCTCTGTTCCTGCTCATTCTCTTTTCGGAAGGAGCCCTGGATTCCCTCTCCCGGAACCAGTTTCCTCTTCACACCCCGGTACTGTCTGTATCTCCCTCCCTCCAGTAGCAGTCTTCGTGCGCAGCTCTTGAGGACGGTTTCTGGATGTCCTCTCCGTGCCTGTTTCTGTTCCCCGACCAGATGGTCATCCTGGAAGGTCAGGCTGGGTGTGGTGCACAGCACGAGTCCACCTCCACCGTTTGCTGAAGGGTGGAGAGCGGCACCCACAGGGTCACAGAGCTGTTCCTTGCCTCGGGGGCTGCTGTGTTCCAGGTCTGTCTTGTTCCCCTTAACCGTCTTCGCCCTGTGGTTCCCGAAGACTTCCTCTAAGTCATGTGAGACTCACTCTGGGGATGGATGGGGATGGTTGTTCCTCTTGCTCCTGAGCCCCAGGGGCTACCCCGTGGATGTCCCCGGGGTTTGTGGAACTGATCTGGTTAACCATAGGTGGTGGGTAGGCGGCTGCAACGGGCCAGCGTGTGCTTGTGCTCTGCTGGGAAATTCAGAGTGGTGGCCGGAGGGTTTTGTTTATGGTTCCTGATGCAATCTCATGGGCCACTCTTGGGGGAGAAGTGTTTACTGTCCAAAAGAAATAGAAAGTGAGCCAACAATGTAATTTTAAATTATCCGGTAGTTTCATTAAAAAAAAAAAAAAAAAAAAAAGTCGAAAGACACAGGTAAAATTAATTAAGACAGTCTATTCAACCAACGATATCCGAAATACCATCATTTCATCATGTAGTCATTCTGAATATGGAGATGGTTAACAATTCTTTTTTGGTACTAAGTCTTTAAAATTTGGGGTGCTTTAGGGGCGCCTGGGTGGCTCAGTTGGTTAAGCGTCTGACTCTTGGTTGGTCTCAGCTCAGGTCATGATCTCACGGTTCGTGGGTTCAAGCCCTGTGTCAGGCTCTGTGCTGACAGTGCAGAGCCTGCTTGGGGTCCTCTCTCCCTCTCTTTCTGCCCCTCCCCTGCTCTCACTCTCTCTCTCTCTCTCTCTCTCTCTCAAATAAACTTAAAAAAAATAGTACAGAAAAATGCCTTTAAAATAAAGTCTGGGGTGCTTTGCACTCAGCGTGGATTAAGGACCTTTGAGGTGCTCAACAGGCGCGTGCGGCTGGTGGTGCTCTAACATACAGCCCGCTACGATTTGTGTCCGTCCTTCCCTCTGCCCGTCGCTGTTGGTGAGTGCGAATTGGGCGAGAGCCTGTCTGGCAGAGTGACAGCACTTAGTGGGACTTTGAGTAACTGGGGTCACAGCTCTGCTGCTCGCCCGTGTCGGGTGGCCTGGCCGGGTCTCTCAGAGCCACAGTTACCACCTGTAGAATGAAGGAGGCCGTTGGACTGCAATCCCCTGGGCCCCTCTGGCTCTGACCTGTTGGCAGGGAGCCACGGATCTGGGCAGGGATAGTGCTGGGAACTGCTGTGTCTGCCGTGGGGCATCCTTAGCAAATGAGAGCTGCTGTATGAAAGGCCACAGCCAGCCTCACCTGGCTCGTGAGGGGCTGGTTTGCCATCTCCAGCTGACTGACCCGGCATCCGTATCTGATCTCTTGGTTCCTGGACTCTGGAAATCGTCTGCTCCTCTATGTGCTGCCTGTCCCCTTATCCAGCATTTGTGAGGCCCTGCAGGTGCCCGGCTTGTCCCCACGTGGGAAGGCAGAGATGGACAGGGCAGCCCCAGACCCTCAGGAAGCTCATCTTTTGGAGGGTGTGACAGGCCAGAGGGAGCCCCTGCCGTTTCCTGAGGCCTCATGAGGGTTCTTTCTTGCACAGGCCCAGCTAGAAGCTCAGAAAGCCACGCAGGACTTCCAGAGGGCCACAGAGGTGCTCCGAGCCGCCAAGGAAACCATCTCCCTGGCTGAACAGCGGCTGCTGGAGGATGACAAGCGGCAGTTCGACTCAGCCTGGCAGGAGATGCTGAATCATGCCACTCAGAGGGTATGAGTCACAGCCATGGGGGGGGGGGGGGCGTGTTTCGTGCGCATGTGTCTGTGTCTGCAGGTGGGTGGGGGGGGGGCATCTGCGTCAGTGCCTCCCCTTTGTGGGTGGGGGGTGGGAGCATCCTTCACACTGCTCGTCCATGCGATCCAGACTGGTTCTTTTATTTATTTATTTATTTTAACGTTTATTTATTTTTGAGACAGAGAGAGAGCATGAACGGGGGAGGGGCAGAGAGAGAGGGAGACACAGAACCCGAAGTAGGCTCCAGGCTCTGAGCCATCAGCCCAGAGCCCGACGTGGGGCTCGAACTCACGGACCACAAGATCGTGACCTGAGCTGAAGTCGGACACTTAACCGACTGAGCCACCCAGGCGCCCCGCGACCCAGACTGGTTCTGACGAGCTCTTTGTGCCCTGCTTCTCCCAGCAGAGGCTTGGTGCCTAAAAACACTCTCTGAAAGTCACAGACTGTCTCTCCCTGGGGTCTCTGCTGGCCTGGTACTAAGGCATACTTGGAGTGAGTCTCCCAGTAATAGGTACAGCTGTTCCTTCCCTGGTCACTTGAGTTTGTCTGGTTCGGATCCTCTCTCTGAAGGTCTTGACTGTGGATTGGCCTTCCCAGAGGAACCAAGTTGTTTTCCGGGGTCTGTTCCCACTAAGTTCCAGGAGAATGGTTGAATTTAGAATCCAAGGTGGAAAACCTTGATTAACGGCCCCAAACCACATGGGGCCTGGACTGTGTGAGTGTGTGTGTGTGTGTGTGTGTGTGTGTGTGTGTGTGTGTGTGTATGTATGCGCGCGTGCCTGCACGTGTCTATAACGTTGGCGGGAGGGTGGGGGCCATGGTAGATGAAACCAGAATCCAGTGGCCACTCCGGCTTGGCCTTTGGGCTCGGCTGGGATTCGAGGAGGCAGCACGGGAGCAGGAAGTGGGCCGTGTATGATCTTGACCCCAATTTGACTCCTAGGTTTTGTAGCCATTATTGTTCGGGTCTTTACCAGCTCACATGACCTGCGCTCTGACCACACTGCTCAGAATCGAGACAGCTGCTCGGTTCAGCAGGACTTGATACCTTCACCTAACTCCACTGGGTTTTCTAGGAGTCGCACTGAGTGTTCTCGATACCCCCCGCCCCCCCAGGCTGACTTGGCTTGCCGCAGGGTGGGTGGGTGAGCTGACATGTGGCTTTGGCGGCTGCAGCTAAGGCCTTAGACAGAGGGGTGATGGAGAGGAGGCAGTGGGGGAGGGTAGCCGCAACTCCCCCTGGCCTTGCCACCTGTGGGGCTAGGAAAGTCAGGAGTTGGTGCCACAGCCTCTCCTTTTTCAATGTCACCTGCCACAGTTCAAGTCCCAGGGGATCTGATAATTAAAGATGGCCTTGTGCTTCCCTAAATAGAAAGCCTGACACGCAAATAAATGACTTCCAGTCAAATCAGCGTCGACTGTACCGCCTCCCTCTGAAGCCTGAGATACGGGCCTGGCTTTGTGTGGCTTTGGGCCTCCTGCCCCCTCGTGGACATGATGCCCAGAGAGCCAAACACAGGCCGAGCTAGCTTTTCTGGGTTAGCCCGTCAAAAACCCAAGTAGAAGTTGGAAATCTTGGAAGTTTACAAGCCACAGGCTGACAGATGTGGAAAGGACCAAAACAAAAAGAAGGGAGCCGGTGGGGGGCGGGGGGGGGTTGGTGGCTCAGTCAGTTAAGCATTTGACTTCGGCTCAGGTCATGATCTTCCGGTTTGTGAGTTCCGGCCCCGTGTCGGGCTTCTGCTGTCAGCATGGAGTCCACTTTGGATCCTCTGTCCCCCTCTCCCTGCCCCTCCCCATCTTTTTCTTTCTCTCTCTCTCTCTAAAAACATAAACACTTAAAGAAAAAAAAGGGGGGGGCGTAGCTTCTTCCAAGAAATTAGCAAAAGAGGCGTTTCCTTTTTGCCCTCCCTCCCCCCCAACTGGAGCTCAAAATCAGCCTTAATAAATCATTTCAGAAGCTATTTAATCTGTTCTTTAGAAAAGAACAAATCAAGTGTATGCTTAAAACAACAACAACAAAAGCATATATTTTGTAAGTCCCAGGGCCCTAGCATGGATGGTGAGCGGCTGGTCAAGGAGAGGTGTCCCCAGGACCTCTACGTTGCACAACTCTTGGGAGCACCGTTTATGCCATCGTCTTTGAGAATGATGCTTCTTGGGGTTGGGCAGTGCATAACTTGTGGGGCTAAGAAGGTAGTGAGGTCACACGGGCTCCTAAGGGCCTGGGAAGGGTCATCTGATGTGTGCCCTCCCTGAGGCCACTGGAGGTTTCTAGGCGGTGGGGATGACTACTGCAGATTAGCAGGTGCTCCGGGTCACAGGCCGGGATTTCCCCCCTGGAGCCGCCATTCTGTTTTCCCAGGTTCCTTCACGGTTGCACAGGTTTGAACCACTGAGAGAGAAGCAAAGTTCGAAACTGAAACCAGCAAGAGACAAGGCTCTGGTGGCAGAGCCTTCCCCAACCAAGGCCCTGCGTTGCTGAGAACCTTAACCTGGAACGGGGCATGTGGAATTTGATGGGGGTGGGGTGCAGACCCTCACTTTCTGCCTGGCTGTGGGTCTCTGTCTGGATTTAGCACTTCACGAAGTGGGGCTCGTGTTGCCTGCTCCCCAGACCTCATGGGGCTGGCACACCCAACCTGCTGCATGTTGGGTGGTGAAGACAGTGACGAGTGCAGACTGTTTCCTGCCTTGTCTGACTTCCGGATGCTCCAGGAAGCCCATTCCTTCAGAAGGAGCTAGCTTTATCTCACCCTCTTCTTCCGAGGGCAGTGCCACTTAATGGTCTAGTCAGAGAGCTCAGAAAGGTCCGCCGTCTTGAGAAAGTGGCAGTGGTTTGGGCTGCGTAATTCCCTCACCCCAGGCAATTGGAGAAATGCTGGAGTGAGTGCCCTTGTTTCTTGCCCAAGCCCATCAGTGTGTCCCCTTTGCTCCCTTCAGACTTCTTATGGTGACATGGGGCAGTTACACCTAAAGCCATGGCTGAAGCCATTCTAGGAGACCCTGAGCAATGCCAGGAGTCCCAGTTTCTCTGTTAGGCCACATGTAATGCCAGACAGGGACAAAGGGACAGTTCTCCACTCGGTGTTGGGGTCAAGAAGGGCCTTAAAAGCCACAGTGGGTGAGGCGGCGTGGCTGAGCAGGCCATACCTGTATGTAAGTGGCTTTCCAGAGGACACACGGCCTAGGGTCCCTGCTGCTCACCACTTGGGGCCTTGGGCAGCAGAGGCCCCTACAGCCTTGGCCATTTTGGCCTTGAAAAAGCCTTTTTGGCAAGGGGATAGCTTTTCATCAAATGGGAGAGGAGGCCCAGCATCTGAGGGGAGAGGAATTGGCTTTTCTTTAAAAAAAAAAAAAAATTTTTTTTAATGTTTATTTTTGAGAGAGAGTGTGAGTGGGGCAGGGGCAGAGAAAGAAGGAGACACGGAATCCAAAGCAGGCTCCAGGCTCCAGGCTCCGAGCTGTCAGCACAGTGCCCGACGCGGGGCTCAAACCCGCAAACTGTGAGATCATGACCTGAGCCGAAGTCGGACGCTCAACCGACTGAGCCACCCAGGTACCCCAGAATTGGCTTTTCCGATTGATAGCTATTGAAAGAGAGCAGATCGGGGAAGGGGCTGTGACTTGGAAATGGGGAGGCATTAACTGTGGGTGAGCAGGCAGCAGGTGGCCTCCGGGGAGGAAAGGGCACAGGGCCAGCGTCTCGCCCCAGGTCTGGGTGCGTGGAGACTGCCTGGCAGCGGGGATCCAAGGCCTGGGGTGGCACACGCGAAGCCGGTGAGGCCAGCTGCCCTGGGCTGCCTCCCGCATGGCGGTGAGAAGCCATCTCCTTGGGCCCCCTCACCCAGGGAGGCAGCAGAATCAGAAAGCAGCCCGAGGAGCTGACCGAGGTTCTGAGAACCCGCAACCGCCCTCCCTGGGAGGACCCTGATCTTGGCTCTGGGACGTCAGGGGTGGTGGAGCGAGGGTGGAACGCTTTGGGGCTTGAAGAGGAGTTGAGAAAGGGGGAACGCGAGGCCACGAGGAGCCAGGCCAGGTAGAGGTCTTCTGGCCGGTGCGGGTGGTTCTGCAGGCGTGGGGTCAGGGGGAGGCTGGGCCCAGTGCAGCTGGCACACCAGCTCGGTGTGTGGCACACCTGCTCGGGATCCGGGCAGGATGGCCGCAGCTGTTTGAGCAGCTGTGAGCAGGGTCCCTTGGACCGTTCAGACCCAGCTGCCTGCCTGCCCTGGGCTTTCAGGAGGGGGCCAGTCAGGCACTCTCGGACCCCACGCTTCTCTCTGTCCTGCTGACCTAGGAGGAGGGGCAGAGACCCGTGTCTTTCCCCGGATCCTGAGCACAGGCGGCTGCTGGCCTGCATGCTCTCCCCAGGGCCCCCTGCCCGCTTGCCTGCCCATGCCTATCCTGGAGCGGACCCTTCGGTGCTGGTTCTAGCCACTCGGGGCCACCAGGCCCCAAGCCTTGCCGTTGGGCCCCGGTGGACGGTCGGTTCTTGAGCATTTGGGACAGACCCTGAGATGGACACACCCAGAAGTGGACACAGCCAGAGGGTCACCTCCAGGACTGGGTCCTCTCTGGGGAGAGAGTTCTCAACTACCCTGAGGGAGTCCAAGACTGTTCCTGTTGAACAGTTCCTTTCTTCCAGAGCCTTCCAGCTCCAGGAGAGGAGGTGGGAAGCCCAGCACTACCTGTCTTCCTTTGTTGAGTCCTCACGCACATCCCAGTGGGGGTGGCAGATGGGGCTTGGGGGACGTGTGCGAGGCAGGGGAGGGCTGTCCGTGCTGACCCCGTTTCAGCCAGCCCTGCTTCCTCCCTTCATAGCCTTGACCCCAGCTGCCCGCCCTGAAGACCTCTCTCGAGTGCCACCTCCGAGCTGCCGTGGCCGTCCTGACAGCCCAGACCCCCTGCTGCCTTGAACGGAGGCCGCTGCCGCCGGGCAGATCTATCCCTGCTGGGCTGTCAGCCCGAGGTTTGGTCTGCAGCGTGCCCCGTGCGCACGGCAGGTGCGTGAGCGCCGTGTGTGGCTCCAAATTGAGTGGGAAGGTGGCAAAAACGCAAGAGCACGGCGCAGACGTGGGGGCAGCTCTGTGCAGAGGTTAGAGTCAGGACCCAATAGCTATCAATCCCAGGCTTGGAGGAGGGCAGGGGTGGCCCCGGGAGGCCCAGGGTGATGGCGGTGTGCACCCCAGTTCTGAGTTGCACCTGCCCATTGGGTTGCTCGGCCCGGCCCGTGACTGCCCTGGGGTGCCAAGGGACTTAGTTGTTGCTTTATTTCGTGGCTCACCCTGTTTCCTGTGGCTTCAGCCTTCCTAGCGGAGCCCCTGTTCCCATGCTGCCCTGCCCTCTCTTTCCCTGCCATTGCAGACCTCTCGTGCCTGATGCTGGGCTTCAGATGGGGGTGCTCCTTGGTTACCATGCAGCCAAGGCAACATGCATGGTGTCTTTCTCCCTGGAGGTGGAAGGAGGAGTTCGGGGGGTTGGGGGTCTCCTCCAGGAGCTGGGGGTGGTTTTTCTGTGGGAGTGCAGATCGGGATGGGATACGGCAGACATGGCCTGGTAGGGGTGAAGCGGGGGACCGTGACACGTCTCTTCCTCAGTCTTCACTGGCTCCAAGTCCTCGGAGCTTTCTGAGTGTTTAATTTCAGACAGACTTGGCTTCTTTTTGCAGACCAGGGGCTGAGATAGACGAGGGCCTGTGTGCAGCTGGTGTGGATCCTGCTTCTGGTGGGGACCCTTCTTGTTCTGTAGCCACAAATCACAGCTATTGTGAATCGGTCTATTTAAAATGCTTTTGCCCGGTCCTTGAAGGGAACCCTGTATCGCCTCCTGTTGTAATGGGACAGTTCTCCACTAGTACAAGTCTTCATCTGCCTGATAAACTTGGGGTTTGCGGTGAAGGTTACACCGGTAAATCCTTAGCACTTACCATTTAAGACGAGGCTGAAGAGTTACTGCGGTTTCCCTAAGTGGCCAAGTTTTTGTGCACTTCGTTTCAAAATTGTGAAATCTTTGGTGTTTGAAGCCAAGGAAAAGGGGTTTCTTAGCCCCTTGGGCTTGGTTGAGAAGTCATTTTAGGGAGCATGTCCCCTCCTGCCCGCTTAGCTCAGTTCCTCATACTTCCCTGCTTTGACGTGGTTTTAATTCTGTTGTTTAAAAGTATCTCAAGCATTGAAGCCTTTTGCTAAGGTATGTATATTTTTAAAAAAGAAAAGCATAACTGGTAAATATAAAGTGTTCAAAATTTTAACTCCCTCATTAAGGAGGACACTAATGAGATGTTACAGTTATTTCAAAGGAGAATTACACACACACACACACACACACACACACACATGCACACACACACATCAGGAATGCTGAAATGAATTTACAAACATACAAAATTGGTCAATATTTACGGGCAATCAATAATCAGATCCACCTCTACCGGGACATAATTCATCTTCATTTCTAGGGAGAAGAATCATTTGTATTACTATTCGTTTCTACAACGTGTACAGGGTTGTAAAATACCTCCGAGACCATAAAACCCAGGATAACCTGGAAGGATACACTAGACAAGACACCCAGTAGTTTTTTTATGCTCATTTGAGTCTTTCATAATTTTTTCTGACACTTTAAACAATCTTTTTTTTTTTTTTAAGTTTATTCATTTGAGAGAGACAGAGTGAGTGAGCACGAGCAGGGTAAGGGCAGAGAGAGAGGGGCGGGGAGGACAGAATTCCAAGTAGGCTCCACACTGTCAGCACAAAGCTGGATGCGGGGCTCGAACTCATGGGCTGTGAGGTCATGACCTGAGCCAAAATCAAGAATCGGACACTTAGCTGAGCCACGCAGGCGCCCCTAAAATCCTTCTTATGAGTAAGTGCATAAACAAACGCTCTCAGGGCTGCCTGGCTATTGACTGGAGGGGATAGTAGGGCGTCAGCAGCCTCAAGTTAAAGGCATGGTGGTGCCTCCCTAAAATTGTCCTGCTGGGGTCCGAGGGAGTGGACCCATGACCTGAGGGCCCTCTGGGCTCCACTCTGATGCTCTTCAAGTAAAAATAAGTATGGGCCTGTAGCCTGACCTCGCCCCTGCCTCCAGTTGGCTTTAATTAGTTTTAATTTTTTAAGTGAAAAATTTTTTAAGGATTTATTTTTGAGAGAGAGTGAGCGCGAGCGAGCATGAGTGGGAGAGGGGCAGAAAGAGAAGGAGATACAGAATCCGAAGCAGGCTCCAGGCTCTGAGCTGTCAGCACAGAGCCCGATGTGGGGCTCAAACCCACGAACCATGAGATCATGACCTGAGCCAAAGTCGGTAGCTTTACTGACTGAGCCACCCAGCCAACCGGTTGACTTTATGACACGTGTGTGAGCTCTAACAGGAAGATGGGATAGAACTGGTGAGCTGGGCCCGTGGCCTCAGCTGCCTTTCGTTTCCTTCATCCTCTGTCCTCAAGGCAGGCCTCCTTCTGATGCTTTTCTTTCGGTAAGAACTAACATTTCCGTGTGTTAGGGAATGCGCTTTCAGCCTCCTTGTTTTTGGCCATCGACGGCTCCTGATTGTTGGTTTTAAAACTCATTTTTATCAACAGGCTCAACACAATGTTTCCTCCAGAATTTCCTGCCAGGATGCTGACTGGTCTCCTCCTGGTCACGAATGTCTGTGAACCTCAAACTTTTGATATGAATGACTTGGTACTAATTTGTTTAAATGTAACGTTTGACTCCTCTGGATCCTGGGTTCTGGTGTGTCCATTGGCTAATGCAGGATATTTGGGAAAGGGCCAACAAGCTGAGATTGCGATTGCCTTGCTATTCTGATGCGGTCATGCCTGGTTGTGCTAGGCGTGACCGTCCCTTGACGTCTCTGCCGGTGCTGTTGGCCCATTTGCGAGCCCGTCAGCCCCTGTCCCGAGGCAGGAACCCAGGAGTCCATGGTGGCTACTTAGTGCCAGGAGGGAGGAGCAGGAGAAAGTGGACATCGGTTGACTCACAGAATGTTTCAGTTTTCTCTGATTTTTCTTTCTCCTTGTTTTCTTTCTCAGTCATTGCCACAGCCAGTTTTGGCTGTTTAATCTCACCTGATAGGACTTTGCCGGAACAGATCGATGAGAAATGTGATCCTCTCCTGTTTGGAATTTAGTTTAATCTTAGTCCACTAAATCCCTCGAGGAATATTTTTTAAGAATGATGTAAGTAATACTCCAACAGGGGACAGTCTGGTCAGCTGACATCTGCTGTTGTTTGAAGGTCATGGAGGCGGAGCAGACCAAGACGCGGAGCGAGCTGGTGCACAAGGAGACCGCGGCCAGGTACAACGCGGCCATGGGCCGCATGCGGCAGCTGGAGAAGAAACTCAAGAGAGCCATCAACAAGTCCAAGTGAGTCTGGCCACGTGGGTCCCCAGCGCTGTGTGTGATTGTCCTCCTCATGCAGCTTCTTCTCCTTTCGTGTTCTCAGGGACCCGCCTCATCAGAGCCTCCCGCCCCGGGCTGTGTCTGCCCCCCAAGTTCTGTATAACCCCCAGAGGCAGGAAGTGCTGCTCCAGGCACGACTGACCCAGGAGACAAAGAAAAAGCAATTTCAGAAGCAAACTATTGCGTGGTTCATTGGCTGGGGCTTGGGGCTGGCCTTTGGGAAACCCTGATTGTGCCCTTGGCTCTGGGGCAGCCAGTGTGGACGAGCCCTGTCCTTCATTTTACCTGTCAGCATACTGGGGAGGAGCTGTGTGGACCAAGAGCTGATGAGATGACCCAAGACTCGTTTTGATGGGGGTTTTTGCAAACTTTTTTCACTATTCCTCCTATGTATTTTTATTTTTAATTTTTATTATTTTTAACTTTTATTTTTTTAATTTATATTCAAGTTAGCATAGAGTGCAACAATGATTTCAGGAGAAGATTCCTTAATGTCCTTTACCCATTTAGCCCATCCCCCGCACCCATTCCCTCCAGTAACCCTCTGTTCTCCATATTTAAGAGTCTCTTATGTTTTTGTCCCCCTCCCTGTTTTTATATTATTTTTGTTTTCCTTCCCTTATGTTCATCTGTTTTGTCTCTTAAAGTCCTCATATGAGTGAAGTCATATGATATTTGTCTTTCTCTGACTTATTTCACTTAGCATAATACCCCCTAGTTCCATCCACGTAGTTGCAAATGGCAAGATTTCATTCTTTTTTTTTTTTTTAACGTTTTATTTATTTTTGAGACAGAGAGAGACAGAGAGAGACAGAGCATGAACGGGGAAGGGGCAGAGAGAGAGGGAGACACAGAATCAGAAGCAGGCTCCAGGCTCTGAGCCATCAGCCCAGAGCCCGACGCGGGGCTCGAACTCACGGACCGTGAGATCGTGACCTGAGCCGAAGTCGGACGTTTAACCGACTGAGCCACCCAGGCGCCCCTCATTCTTTTTGATGGCCGAGTGATACTCCATTGTATATATATGCCACATCTTCTTTATCCATTCATCCATCAATGGACATCTGGGCTCTTTCCATACTTTGGCTATTGTCGATGGGCTGCTATAAACATGGGGTGCATGTGCCCCTTTGAAACAGCATTCCTGTATCCCGTGGATAAATGCCTAGTAGTGCAATTGCTGGGTCGTAGGGTAGTTCTATTTTTAGTTTTTTGAGGAACCTCCGTACTGTTTTCCTGAGTAGCTGCACCAGCTTGCATTCCCAGCAACAATGCAAAAGAGATAGATCCTCTTTCTCCGCATCCTCGCCAACATCTGTTGTTGCCTGAGTGGTTAAGGTTAGCCATTCTGACAGGTGTGAGGTGGTATCTCATTGTTGTTTTGATTTGTATTTCCCTGATGATGAGTGATGTGGAGCATTTTCTCATGTGTCGGTTGGCCATCTGGATGTCTTCTTTGGAGAAGTGTCTATTCATGTCTTTAGCCCATTTCTTCACTGGATTTTTTTTTGGGGGGTGGGGGGAGGTTGTTGAGTTTGGCGCGTTCTTTATAGGTTTCGGATACTAACCCTTTATCTGATATGTCATTTGCAAATATCTTCTCCCATTCCGTCAGTTGCCTTTTAGTTTTGCCTTCTATATATTTTTAAATAGTAATCATCTTGGGGACATGCTCCCTGCTTCATTCACAGTTGCTGGGTCTCTAAGCAAAAGAGCTTTGTAGCGGGTGAACAGCTGGAGAAAAAAGCGCTGGTCTACTCTTAATGCTCAGACACCCAAGTTCCTAAAAATAGCCAGGGTCTTTTGACCCAGAGCCGGAGGACTAGTAGAATGTTGGCATTTGTCCTCTCTCTTGCCCGTGACCTGGCCAGGTCTGCGGACCATCTGATACCTCCGGTCCTGGACAGAATTCAAGAGGACCGGTCTGAGACCCCCTCATTTTGGTGAGGGAGGGGTGGCACTATTCCCTTCCCCCAGTGACCTCAGCAGAGAAGGGAATGTGTTGAGGCAGTCCCCTCCCCCGCCCCATCTAGCCTTCATTCTCGGGGGAGCCGACGTCCTCCTTAGGAGAGGACATCTGGGCTGCCTCAGCTGCTGGGCACACCCTGTGTGGCCCTGAACAGCCTCCTAGAGAGGAAAGCGAGCCAGGGTACAAAGGCTCAGGATAAGCGTTCCCATGTGTGGGTTCCGCAGATCTTGAGGCGGGCCTTCTGTCAGCTCAGCCCCGGGTGAGTCCAGCAGCAGTGACTGGCTCATGTATCTCCCTGGCTCCAGAGCTGGGTGCGTTCTCTTCATCTGATGGCCTTGTCAGGGTTTGCTAAATCCCGGGCGGGTGGCCTGCCAGCCATAGCTAATGCCTCTTATCCGCCCTGTGCTGTCTACTGTGGCCATCTTATTCTGTTACTCTTACGGTTCTCCTTTGTGTCTTCCACAGGCCTTATTTTGAACTCAAGGCAAAGTACTACGTGCAGCTTGAGGTAGGTGTGGCCTTCTCTGGCTTTGTCGTTGATGGGATTTTTCTGCCCTCGAAGTCCCACTTTTGTGGTAGCGACCTTTCAAATGGCGCATTTGCCACAAGAGGAGGGTGGGGAGAGACACGTCCTTGACTGAGCGTTCAGTCCTCGAAATGGTCTTCGTCCGGTCTTCAGGGAGTGGTCTCTGAGGTCCTGTAAATCTGCCGTTCAGCTGCTTGCTGTCTCGTGCTGGGGTGGTGGCTCTCAGTGGCTCCGGGGGCCAGGGGCCTCAGCATCCCCGAGGAGGTGCGGATTCCTGAGCCCCACCCCAGGTCTACCGAATTAGAAACTGCAGGTGGAGCCCGGCCGGCCGAGTTTTAAAAAGGCCTCCAGGGGATTCAGATGCAAACTCCAGGGTGAAAAACCACAGTACAAGGGCTGGAATGTGTGTTTGCCACCAACTGATGTTTCTCCGATGGGGTTTATTCTGCCAGCGGTAGTTTCTGGTTATTGGCTTGAGTCTGTCACCCGGATGGGAGCTGGGGCTGGCGTGTGGAGAGCCGGATAAGAGAAAATCAGCTCAGCAGTCGTGTCTCAGGGAGGTCGGGGGAGTGGAGTGAGTGCTGGGCAGAGAGTGTGCTTGAACCTTGACCTCGATCCCGAGGCCGGTAGGGGTTGCCTCCACTTACTGAGCCTTCTGTTATCCTGACCAGCAACTGAAGAAGACCGTGGACGACCTGCAGGCCAAACTGGCTCTGGCGAAGGGCGAGTACAAGACGGCCCTGAAGAACCTGGAGATGATCTCGGACGAGATCCACGAGCGGCGGCGCTCCAGCGCCATGGGGCCTCGGGGCTGCGGTGTGGGGGCCGAGGGCAGCAGCACGTCTGTGGAGGACCTGTCGGGGAGCAAGCCTGAGCCAGACGCCGTTTCGGGTGAGCTGGGGGCTCGTGTGCGCCTGGGAGATGACGCAGCCTGTGTGGTCTCCTTCCAGGCCCGTCTCGCCGATCGTGGAAGGGCCTGAGAGTTGGGCACGCCTCAGGGCTCTTTCTGGTGGCTTCCCACATCTTGTGGAACACTGTGTTCATCAGGGTGCTACTGAGTGTTCCTCGGAGTCAGGATTCTGTGGTGCCTAAGTTCAGAAAATGTTACACTTTCACCCCTGACGTTCGGAGTACCTATCAGGACATTCAGGGCTCTGAGAAGTACTGCAGGAAAGAGGAGTTGCCTATGAATAGGGACCGTGCAATCAGATTTGATTCAAATCCTGGCTTCCCCGTAGTCCATGATGTGGGCAAGGGCTTAGCCATGTCTGTTTCTTTACCTGTAAAATGGGGACTATGAGTGTCTGCTACCCACTGTGTAGACGGGAGGCTGGCACCCAGTAAGCAGTCTGAGAACGGTGGCTCTCACTGGTGTCTAACTGTGGAGACCTTTTTTCCCCAGGGCCACTCCTTGGGAAACTGATACAGACGTTTGCTGTGCCCCTCCCCCCATTTATTTTTCATCATGATAAATGTACTCTTTAATCCCCATCCCCCCCCTCCCCCCACCTCCCCTCTGGTAACCATCAGTTCTCTATAGTTGAGTCTGTTTCTTGGTTTGGCTCTCTCTCTTTTTTTTTTTTTCCATTGCTTATTTGTTTTGTTTCTTAAATTCCACGTATGACTGAAATCATATGGTCTGACGTCTTTTGCTTAGTGTTATATTCTCGACCTCCATCCACGTTGTGAGGGGCAAGATTTCAGTACTCCGTTGCGTGCGTGTGCGCATCTTCTTTGTCCATTCATCAGTCCACGGACGCCTGGGCTCTTTCTACAATTTGGGTATTGTTGATAATGCCGTAAATATCAGGGTGCGTGTATCTGTTCAAATCCCTATTTCTGTGTCCTTTGGGTAAATACCTAGTAGTACAATTGCTGGACCATAGGGTAGTTCTATTTTTAACCTTTTGAGGAAGCTCTATACTGTTTTCCACAGTGGCTGCACCAGTTTATAGTCCCACCAGCAGTGCACTTTTTCTCCTCCTTGCCAACACTTGTTTCTTGAGTTTTTGATTTTAGCCCTTCTGACATGGATGAGGCGATACTTCATTGTCCTTTTGATTTGCATTTCCCTGATGTCGAATGACGTTGAGCGTCTTTTCGTGTGCCTGTTGGCCATCTGTGTGTTTTCTTTGGAGAAATGTCTGTTCATGTCTTCTGCCCATTTTTAAAATGGATTATTTGTCTGTTGGGTGTTGAGTTGTATCAGTTCTTCATTTTTGGATACTAACCCTTTACCAGATATGTGATTTGCAGGTATCTTCCCCCATTCATTAGGTTGCCATTTAGTATTGTTGATAGTTTATTTCATTGTGCAGAAGCTTTAATTTTGAAGTAAACCCAATAGCTTATTTTTGCTTTTATCTTCCTTGCCTCAGGAGACCTATCTAGAAAAGTGTTGCTATGGCCAATGTCAGACATTAGTGCCTGTGGTCTCTTCTAGTATTTTTATGGTTTCAGATCTCACATGTAGGTCTTGAATCCATTTTGTGTTTTTGTGTATGGTGTAAGAAAATGGTCCAGTTTTCCCTGTGTGAATTAAGAAAACCTTTCCAGATTGTCTTTGAACACTGTCTGTCTTTCCTTGTCTGTGGAATCATTCCTCTTGGTGCTCTCCAAAGTTTTCCTTCCTCAGGAATTTTTAAATCCAGTTAACAAATGTTTAAATGCCAGGCCCAAAGGAAGGTAAAGGAAACTAAAATTTGAGGGTCAGTGATGTGTGAGGTACTCTAATACTCATCCTTTCATATGGAGAGGAAGATGAAGCTCAGAGAGGTTAAGTAACCTGACCAAGACTACACAGCAAGTAGCGGAGGCAGGATCTGAATTCAGATAGGAGCCTGTTTTCTGTCCTCAGCGTTATAGTACTTCTCGTTTATGGTAGTCCTCTAGGGGACGCTACCGAGGCTGTTTTTAAAGATGAGGGAGGAGGGAAGACGAACACGAAAGCTCTAATAAGCAGGCTCGTGTGCAGGCTGAGGGGAAAACAGTTAAAGGTTGAAGTGGCTTTCAAACCACAAGAATGACCTGTCCTCTGGGCCTTGGTTATTCTGATCCACAAAACGAGCGAGGCACCAGCCACAGAGCATTCATTGTAAAGGAGTTTTATCCTTTTGCAGCAAATGGTGACCCAGCTAGTTAGGCCCCGAGTGTGTCTTTTATGCACGTTACCTGGAAGATCACAGAACCCCAACAGACACTCCACACAGGACTGTTGCTTCTAGCAGCTCCTGCTTCTACCGTGTGGAAGATGAAAGCTGCTAAGTCTGACTGGCTTTGTTCAGTACGCATCACACGGCGCCAGCTGCCTTCCCGCGTCCGTGTGGCTCTGTGAGGGGGCCCGGGGTGGAGAAAAGCCCCTGATCTGTGGCTGAATTCATCTTCCACTTTTAGGTCGTGTCTTCAGGTAGCAGACGCTGACTTCTAGGGCAGGAGCTAGAAAGTTGTTGCAAGGACACGGACTATCCATGGGATCCAGCCGCTTCCCTTCAAGTTGTTTTATAGTCCGGTCACGCAGGCTCCGGCGGGTGCGCGAGGCGGCAAGGATCGTGCAGGCCCCTTGCCGTGT
The DNA here is from genome assembly GCF_046562875.1 of Panthera onca. NCBI lineage: Eukaryota > Metazoa > Chordata > Mammalia > Carnivora > Felidae > Panthera > Panthera onca. The sequence goes on along the minus strand of NC_138347.1, from coordinate 132,671,293 downwards.
GGCGCTGCTGGCCAGCAGGGGCCACTTCTGGAGGTGTTGAGGGAACCGGGCGGCTGTCGGGCAGAGCCCTGAGCGGTGTTCTCTCTCATCCTAGTGGCCTCCGAGGCCTTTGAAGACGACAGCTGCAGCAACTTTGTGTCTGAAGATGACTCGGAAACCCAGTCTGTGTCCAGCTTCAGTTCAGGACCAGCGAGCCCGTCGGAGATGCCCGACCAATTCCCTGCGGTTGTAAGGCCTGGCAGCCTGGATCTGCCCAGCCCCGTGTCTCTGTCAGAGTTCGGGATGATGTTCCCGGTGCTGGGCCCTCGCAGCGAATGCAGCGGGGCCTCCTCCCCAGAATGTGAGGTAGAACGAGGTGAGTTACCGCGCTCTCGCCGGTAGTGCCCGTGCCAGACGACTCACTGCCTGGGCGGCCAGACCCCTGCACCGTTCTAGACCTCTGCCGGCTCTCAGGACCCCCGGCGCTGTGGTACGGGGCCCTGTGAATGTGCTGTTACGCGGTCGGTATCGATCCCTGAGACGCCAGCTGCCGTCCTGGGGGCTCCCGGCTCCGCTCCTGAGCTCTTCTTCAGAGTACACGTTGGGTTCTGGGTCTGTCATCATAGCCGTCCCCTTGACGAACACAGGCCGGAGAGGTTTGTTTTCCAGCTGTTAGATGAATGTGACAGATCATCTCTAAAGCTAAGGAATATATAAGATGCCTTGAGCAGTAATCCCACGATGGAGAACGCTCTGTGACAGGCACGGCTGGGCAGCGCTGGGAGATCCCAGAGGGCGGAGTTGGCGCGGGCCCAGGTGACTCTTAGAACTGTCAGTACTCACTCAATAATCTTTGCGTTTCTGTAGGAGACAGGGCAGAAGGGGCAGAGAATAAAACAAGCGACAAAGCCAACAACAATCGAGGTCTCGGCAACAGCAGTGGCAAGAGCCAAAGCAGCAGTGCCCGTGAGGGGCAGGCCTTGGAGAACAGGATGAAGCAGCTCTCCCTCCAGTGCTCAAAGGGAAGAGACGGGATTATTGCTGACATAAAAACGGTGCAGATTGGCTGACCCATCCGCAGCCGGGGCCCAAGGGCATATCCGTATTTATACATGGAGCTGTATGGAGAACATTGTGCCAATAATCATTTAATACATGCCAAATCTTAAGCGTTTACTCTACACTGCACTAATGAAGTTGTGACCGTGAGGGCTGAAGAGTTTTCTTCTGGGAAAGAGCTCTTGGGCTGGTTTGTTTTTCAGAGCAGAGGCGTTGTTGCGGTGGACTGTGACCAGGGTCACGGCCTTTGTGGAATATTACCTGTGACCGTGTTGTGGAAGCAATAACTAGTTCCTGTGAAAGAACCAGAGCCAGGAAAGGGACTGGGAAGCTGAGCCAACCTGGGGTCAACAGCTTGCTCCTCTTTCCTCTCTCTTACCCTCAATTTGGGAAAATGGGAGATGTTCTCTCCTTTACATCCCAGGGGAGGGATCTAAATGAAAAAACACAAGAACAAAACATCTTCAGAAAACACCTTTTTGACCCAGCAAAGGCTTAAAAAAAAAAAAAAATCCAAGAACACGATTCCTTTTCACCACCTCTGGTATTCAGAAGGGGCTTTTAAAAAAGCATATATGCTGGGATACCCATTAGAACCATTTTCTATAAAGGTTACCACGAACTGCACTTTTTGGGGTGGGAAAGGTGAATGCCAACGTGGGGATGGGAGGGATGGAGAGTAGCAGGGACATACCATAGAAGGTGATTTGTGGCTGTGGGAGAGAAGAGTCTGTAGCATAAACCTTATCCTGCCAGCCAAGGGACTTGATTCTTAAGAGAAGTGCATGTGAAGAATGGTTGCCATTGTTATATCTAGATTGACAAGGTGTCAATTTCTCTGTAGGTTGTGACTTTAAACATAAATTATTTAAGGGTTATGCTGCATTAGTATTTCTTAGAGGGAATTGTTCCTTAAAGATAGGAAAGGGAGTAGGCATGTGTTGGCACAGGCTGTTAAATAGAAGCAATGAAGTCTGTTATGCTAATAGTAGTAAGTGTTAAGACTGCTTTTCTTTAATGTTTTCACAGTTACACGTATTTAGAGCACTGTATTTTATTTGTCCTTTTTTGTTAAGAAAAGTTAGCATTTCTAAAAGGAAAAAAAAAGCAAACCCATTTCAAGTTGTCTGTGAATTCTGACACAGCTTGTCTATTTTAGTCATTTGTAAATCTCTTCATACTATAGTGTTTTCTCCTTTTTTAATGACTGATCCAGTATCCTAATTCCAAGGTTATTTTGTACTTGTCTTAATTCCTTGAGTGTAATAAAAATGGCTTCAGAAAATGTTTACCTTTCTGTGTCTTCAAAGAACAAACCCCGATGTTGCCTAAATCTTCCATTCTAAGCAGCCTGCTTCAAGGAGGGGCATGGAACGCAGTGACCATCGGTCCTCATTTCCAGTTAAGGTCCTGGGTCCTAATAATTGAAGTCCCGATTACCAAGGTTTGAGTTAGAATTCTACTTTGGCTGCTACTAAAGCTGAGCAGTAAGGAGACACGGCATCGGGGAAAAGTAGACAAGGTGGCGGTGTTGGAGGAATGCGTCTCAGTCGGCTGCGCTTGAGTCTCCTGGGAAGCTTAAAAATTCCCTGGTCTTAACCCTAGAGACCAGTATTATTAATTTGGGGTATACTTGGGTATTGAGCTTTTAAAAGCTCTGCCAGGTGATTGTCATGTGCATCTAGTTGAGGATCTGTTTTCTGTGTTGGTCCAGCCACACCTGGTCTGCTATGTCTGTAGCACCATGCGTGGAGCTCTATTATAGAATTCAATAGTGTATTGCTCATACGTAGGCCTCTATTAGAATTTTGAAGGCAGGGATTCGGTCTTATTTCATTTTCCACCCTGTACAATATACAGTAAAATCTTGGATTGCGGTAACTTGTTCTGTGAATGTTCTGCAAGACGAGCAAAGATTTCTAATTTTAAGTTGATACACGAGCCAGGTCTTGCAATAGTAGTATGCGATGCTGAATGTCACATGATCACAACTGAGCCAGCGGTGGTTCGTTCTCTCTGTGGGATTGTGGGTGATAGTCTCCCATACTCAGTCTCAGGCCATAGTGTTCAGCAGAAATCAATGATTTTTCAGAATGTTGGGAGGTGCCTATAACTGGCCCTAGTGTATTTTTTGTCACTTCAAAGCACCTGCGGACAGTCCTTTGCTTTTCCATACAAGAGTAAACTTAGGAATGCTTTGCTTCATTCTAGGTCAGGCTGCCTGCGGATGTAGAACCTTTCCTTATTGCCAGTAACATTACAGTATATGACAAGAGTTTATTAATACTGTAGTCCATATCCGTGTGAGCATATACAATGGCCCGAATGCGGAAAAAGGTTGAAAAGAAAAGCAGTAAGGCGGAGGAGATCATTACGGCGGAAGTTAAGGAGTCATCGAGAAGTAGAAGCAAGGTATGCAAGTGGCCGAAATTGCAAGATTTTATAAGAAGTCTACGTCTGCATCTCGTCTGCTGAGAAGAGGAATCCCTCACTTCAAATGAAATTAGGGAGATGTGTAAAATGTGGAAAACAGTGCAAAATTTTGTAGAAAAGCACCACTTGAATAAGGCTGTAGCAGTGTGAGCAATGAATCTGTTTAACGACAACACAATGTCACATTTCCACGAAATCGTCAAAAGGAGACAAAAGCAAATGTCATTGGATAGGTTGTTAAAGTCACACAAAAAGAAAAAGTTTCCATTGAGCCAATAGATAGCAGTGATTCCATTATAGCGAAAGTCGTCCTACACAATCACCCTCCTCTCATCTCTGTCACACCAGCCATGAAGGTTTTCAAAGGTAAGTGCAGATTTTTTTCTTTATATTTTGTATTATATTACAGTGTTATAATCATTTTTATACGAATTTATTTGGGTTGTGGAATGAATCAACTGAGTTTCCATTATTTCTTATGGAGAAATTCACTTTGATGTACAAGTGCTTTGGATTACAAGCATGTTTCTGGAATGAATTATGCTTGCAAACGAAGGTTTTACTGTATTGAATACAAAAGGTTCCAGTCATGTGTTTAAAATACACTTCATGCTACAAATTTTTCTTTTTAAAGGGCTACAGAAAATTAATCCATCTAAAATTGAAAGCACAAAATAGTTACCAAAGTGGAATCACTGTCCTGAATATGAAACAGATTTGTTGAAGTATGAATTTTCATTTAGATGGAACGTACTAGATGAAGTCCTTTAATAATTTCTCTAGGTTAAACTATGCAGTTTCCATAAGTATAAAGATTTTATTTCAATTAAAGGAAGTAGAAATACAAAATAAGTTGTGATAATTATAAAGCAGAGACAATGAAAAATTCCACCTTATTTTCAGATGTTTAAAACCTTGAGCATCATTCTGCTCTGATGGATTTTTATGTAAACTGGGAATTTATACACGGCAGTAGTACCTTGGCAGTTGCTCTAAATGCAACCACAGTTACCATATATTAAATTTTCCATCGTATTTTCTTCAGTGTCACCGTAAGAGCAGTTTTTAAGATTACTACTTTCAGTCAGCCTGATAAAAAATAAGCATTCCAATAATGAATTTATCTCAGTTCTCTTCACATGAATTAATGGGAGACAGGTACCTAAGTTCAACGACCTTCATTGTTAACTAAGTTAAAGTATTTCTTAAAGCTTTATTCTTTCATAACATCTGGGCCACAAACACTGAAAGTCATAGTACAGAATTAAAATCTGTTATGGCGACATGATTCATTTGGTAATTCGTTGCCCAAGATGTAGAGTCACAACACAAGTTTAACTTACGACATGCTCTGCCAAAAGACAAATATAAATATTTCAGGATCTATGTCAGCCTACTGTTCCACCATGTGAGCGGATATGTCCTGTTGCTATCTGGTCACAGCTCTTTCAGCAAAGGCATCTCACAGTGCAGAGTCGAACCTTTAATCATCAGCACGTGCTTTTATAAGATGTGGCCCCTCAATGCAAACCAACTCCTTGTACACACAAAACCGTGGAACTAGGACTTCTAAGTGATTTAGGGTAATTCTGACTACATACATTTCTAAACACTGTGACCCAAGCACCAGATCCCACTGTGACATTTTTAGAGATTTAATTCTGTTCTGAGGGTTTCTGTCTTCATTCGAAGAGTTGATGTTCGGTAAGTATAAAATCCAGTAAATGCTGAAATCTGCATCATTGAAGTTGTGTTGTCTTGATGGGGATAACACTATTGAAGTCCAAGAAAAAAGGTCCTTCTTGTTTAGGCAAAAAAGTACTAGGAATGATATTGTAGATCCCGGCAGGTATATTTTCTAATTCCAGGTAGCAAAACCCACACCTGTATGCAAGGAAAATGAGAACAAAGTTTACAGAAGATGAAGCCACAGAAAGTAAAGTACAAATTAGATGCAATCAAAATGCCGACATTACCTATAGTCACCACTAGATTTCCTCTGAAAGCCATGGGGACCAGGGTCTCCCACCATGGAAACTGTTACAACCTCAAATCCAACACTATATTGCCTGCCAACAACAACAACAAAAACCAATTACTGTTATTAAGTAGTATCAAACACATACCTAAAAATAAAGTACAGATATACTATTAAATCAAGCATATGCTTTCTAAAGCTTTAGGAGCAGGCAACACTCTGAAATGCATACTATTTTTACTCTTAATTATACAAAATACCATTTATATTTTTAAATTGAAGGTATGGAGATTAATATTAAACTTACTTTAGAAGAAACTGTTTTTACCACAGGCTCTCAAGAGAATACTGTGGAATTTCAGTGGTAAAATACTGTCTTTGTATGCAGAAAAAGTGGAAGGAGAGGGAAAGCCCTGAAATAAAACCTAAATTTACAAAAGTAATAAGCATATAGTAAACATGACATTCTAAATCAGTAAAGACAGGATTGAGATGGTGATGAAGTGACAAATTTAGGGAAAAAAAAACCCTGTCAAATTGTATTCACACCAAATATACATTCTATGTGGATGTTAACAGTAAACCATAAAAGAACTAGAAAAATGTAAAAATTTGCTATTGGGGTGAGATTTCCTGCCCATAGCAAAATAAACCAGAAAAGACAGGTCTGATTACTTTAAAATGGAAATTTTTCTCTATGCAAAAAAAACAAAACAAAACACAATCTGGGAAAAATATTTGTTGCAAATATGTGCCAAAGATCCTTATTCATGCTTACAATTAAGAAAAACATGACAATTCCAAGAGAAAAATGGGCAAAAGACGTGAATAGGCAAAGGAAAAAATGCACACTGTCAAACACTTTTACTCTATTGACAAATACAAAAGGGCAACTAAATACATTATTTCACCTATCAAACTGTAGAAAAATAGCTTAACCACATTGAAAGGATTGAGTTTTTGAAGTAGTTTGTAAAAAAGGCAAAAATTGTTTTATTTAGAAATATGTACTATTCTTATTCTGTGTGCTTTAAACCTTTTTAAGTTGAAAAAACAGGGGCGCCTGGGAGGCTCAGTCGGTTAAGCGTCCGACTTCAGCTCAGGCCACCATCTCGTGGTCTGAGTTAGAGCCCTGCGTCAGGCTCTGGGCTGATGGCTCAGAGCCTGCTTCCAATTCTGTGTCTCCCTCTCTCTCTGTCTCCAAAATAAACATTAAAAAAAAAAAATTAAAAGAAAAAACAGAACACAACGTACACAGAATAACCTAAATAACCTATAAATGAATACACACACGGGTTGCCACTACCTAAATCAATACAACCCTCTCTGCACCACAGAAGTCCCTGTACGCTCCTTTCCTTACAAATCCCGTCCCCATAAAGCAAACATTTAACACTTCCTTGCTTTTTTAAAAAAAAGTTTGGTTGACATATCAATTTCAGGAATACAAGACCGTTCTCTGCGTCATGCTCACCAGGGTAACTGTAGTCACCACATAACAATATTATTGACCGTATTCTCTATGTTGTACTTTTCATCCTTCTGACTTATTTTATAACTGGAAGTTTGTGCCTCTGAATCCCCTTCACCTATCTCACCCAATCTCCAACCTCCTCCTTTCTTGCTTTTATACAGTTTGATAACCTAAGTGTGCATCTTTAGATAATAGTTTAGTTTTGCCTGACTTCACAGAAGTGGAATCACACAGCTGACGTTTTGTTTTATAAGATGCTCAGCATTGTTTTTAAGACTTCTCCATCTTATTCTGGGTAGTTGTAATTTATTTTCATTGTCATGCAGGACTCTAGGACTATTCTATAATCTTCAATGCCATGATGAACACGTGGGTTGTTACAAATGGTTGGTTCTTATAATGGTTTATTAGCCATTTGGGACTGTTCCTCTTACGTCATGCCTATTTGAGTTCTTATTTTTTTTAAACTTGATTTTTTTTTTCTTTTTTACTAATGTAGCATACTTATAAATCTTTGTCCTGTAGTCATTAACATAGATTTGATGTGAGAAAGCTGTCTAATGACCTTTTTGGCACACGGATACTCAATTATTTCAGCACATTTACTCAACAGACCATCCTTCCCCCACTCCTCTGCAATGCCATCTTTTTCATTAATCAAGTGCATGTATATGCATAAGTCTGTTTCAAAACCCTACTGTGTTCCACTAAACTCATTTTTAAGAAGATATTAAGTTAAGAACGTTAATCACAAACCTTGGTCCTCTTAGCTCAATCAGTAATGGCCCAGTCTTTTCTATATGGAACTGGTAGATGGGGTTATTTTTGTGAGTTTCCTGGAAATTTCCACATCCTCCAGCACTCTGACCACTCCACTTTCCATTAATCTAATAAAACAAAGTTTTTGTATTAATAAAACTTCTCATTCTCTAATTCTACTTTAAAGACTTTAGAAAGGGAATGAGGTCACCAAGATGGCAACAAAGGTTCCTCCTCCTTTGCTCCCACTCATAAGGACAACAAACAGCTATTCAAGAATAGAACACCACTGAGAGAATCCTAAACATGGGGGTGAGGCTGAAGGACCTCCGTGCACCACAGAGACCAGGACAAACTGCCTTAGAAGGCGAAGAGAAATAATACTTGTGGACCCCATTGTCTCTAGGCCAGCACCGCACCATGTGGACAGGTCTCCCCTGAGTCCGATTACTCCAGTGGCCAACCAGCATCCCCCAGCATTATGAATTACTCTGACCTTCCACCATGAGGACTGCAGGGCAATCTGCGGCAGCGGAGGGGTTGGAGCTCGCAACAACCAGCGCATGGACCTTGGCAGACTGAATTCATACCTGCGGTGTCCAAGTAGTAATCGGCTCATGCAGAACCAAGTCCAGGGTACACTCTGACCAGGGAACTTGGCGGGGTGCAGATCTGCCTGATCTGGACACTCGAACGAGTTTTGCCAGCCCTAGAGCCTGGTTTGCCCATACCCACCCAAGGAGCTGAATCACAGCTCCAACTACTGTAGAGTGCCTTCCAGCCCAATCTGATCAGAAGGGCTGGTGACAACTACTGGATGCTGTGCGCTCTAGTGGCGCTTTAGCCAAGTGGTAGGCAGAACTGATAGTTTTCAGAGCGAAGCCTGTGGCCTGATTTGGTTATGGAACGTGGTGTATAGGTGGGCTTGTGTTAAGACGACAAAGAGCTGCATCTCCTGCTGAGCCCACCAGGCGAGGAATTTGTAGCCCCGTTCATCACAGAATACAACCTTCAGGCTGTCTAAGGAATCTAACCAGAGCGCATGGGAAGCCGCCAAACCCAACACGCCTGCTCACAGTGGCACTCGAGCAAAGCACAGCTTGTGGCTTGCCCTGTCTGCAGAGCAACACTGGTGGCCTCTCCGGACTAGGAAATTCAGTGCACATTCTGGCCTGATTTGGGTCCCCGCACGATGAACTGCACAATGCCTGGGTCCTGTCCTGTTGCCCAGCCAAAGCAGGGAAACTAATTCACTGCTATTACAATCTACTACTGACTATAGTAGTCCCAAGTAGTACGTAAGCCTGACCAGAGAATGTAAGCAGCTGTGAAGCCAGATCCACAGCCTCATTTGGGTAGGGACCAAGCCAGCAGTCCTACCCAACTGTTCTCAGCTAGTAGCACAACCACCCTCCCTGTCCTCAGAGTTCTAACAGCTGCCTTGCCCAAAAACAGGCAATCATAGCAGGCCCCAATCTGCCCAAGGCCAATACCAACAGACACACCCAGAAACCCAAACTAAACTAACTGGTGGAAAACTGTTCTTGCCCAAACAAAGCTGTAAAGTCTTCTAGAGGAGCCTGATTACTCAAATGCGAAAATTCACAAACATTAAGAAACCAAGGATCACAAAAATGCAGGTAAATATGACATCACTAAAAAAACTAATAATGCTCCAATAACCCTAAGAAAATGGAAATCTATGAATTGTCAAAGAATGGAGAATAATCTTTAAGGATGTTTAATGAACTATAAGAAAACAAAATTAAGAAAACAATGAATGAACAAAACAAGTTTGATAAGGAAATAGCAATCATCCAAAAAAAAAACAAAAAAAAAACACCCAAACAAATCCTAGAGTTGAAATATACAATAATTGAAGAAATCAATAGAGAGTTTTAAAGGTAGACTCAATAGTGCTGAAGAAAGAATCAACGATCTGGAGCACAGGACATCGAAAACTACCCAGAAGAACAAAACAAAAAAAGAATGAAAAAGAGTGAAGAAAGCCTATAGGAATTATAGGACACAATGAAAAGAAACAATATTTTCATTACACAAATTCTAGAAAGAGAAGAGAGAGAAAGGCAGAGAAAGCATATTTAGAGCAAACCTTTCCCAAACCCTGGGGAGAGAGAGGAATATCCAGGTCCATGAGGCCCAAGGATTTGACAGCTAAACCCAAACTGGGCTACACCAAACACATTATTAAAACTGTCAAAAGTCAAAGACAGTTTTAAGAGCAGCAAACGAAAAGAGAGATTACGTACAAGGACTTCCTATAAGATTATTAGCATATTTCTCAACAGATACTTTTTCAGGCTAGGACAGAACAGGATGACATATTTCAAATACTAAAAGAAGGTAGCAATCAACCAAGAATTGTATACCTGGTGAAGCTATCCTTTAGAAATGGAGGGATAAAAGGGTTTCCTAAACAAAAGCTGGGGGAGTTCATTACCCCTAGATCTGCCTTATAAGAAATGCTAAAGGGAGTTCATTAAGTGGAAGTAAAAGAATGCTAATTAATATCATAAAAACATAAAAAGATAGTGTAAATCTCACTGGTAATAGTAAATATATAGTCATAGTTAGAGTCTGGAATATGGTAATAGTTGATGCATAATTCACTTAGCACTGCAGTTTAAAAGTTAAAAAACCCTGAATGTAGTAAAAATAATAACTACAATAATCTGTTATTAGTTATGCAATATTAAAAACATGTAAACTGTAACAGCAATAACCTAAAATGTGAAGAGGAAGAGAAGTAAAAGTATAAAACATGAATTCCACTGAGGTCATTAAGTTATTATCAGTTTAAAATAAAGTATTATAAGTTTAATACACTTTATGTATGCCTCATGGTAATAGTAAGGAAAAATCCTGTAGTAATTACACAAAAGAACCCAATAAAGTCAGAGCATACTTATTTTATACCAAAAGACTTCAAAACACACACAAAAAGACAACAGGATAAGAAACAAGAAAGAATGGATCTATAAAACAACCAGAAAACAATAAAATGGCAACAGTAAGTCCTTACCTATCATTAATGTAAACATAAGCACTAAAATTCCCAATTAAAAGACACAGAATGGGGCACCTGGGTAGCTCAGTCAGTTAAGCACCTGACTCTTGATTTTGGCTAGGGTTGTGATCTGTTAGCGGGATCAAGCCCCACATCAGGCTCTGCACTGACAGCAAAGAACCTGCTTGGGATTCCCTCTCTGCTGCTACTGAACTCATGCACTTTCCCTCTCTCTCAAATATATAAACAGCAACAGAAAAAAGAAGCAAGGAAAATCCCAAATAACCTTACTCTATGCCTTAAGGAACCAGAAAAAGAACAAGCTGAGCCCAAAGTTAGCAGAAGGAAATAATAAAGATCAGAGCAGAAATGAATGAAATAGAAAACAGGAAAAAAAAAAAAAAGATGAACAGAGTTGGTTCCTTGAAAAGATAAAACTAACAAACCCTTAGACTAAGCAAGAAAAAGGACCCAAGTCAATAAAATTATAAATGAAAAAGGCTACACTGCAACTGGTAACATAGAAATTCAAAGGCTCATAACAGGACACCTATATGCTAACAAACTAGACAACCTAGAAGAAATGGAAAATCTGAATAGACCAACTACTAGTAAGGAGACAATCTGTAATCTGAAGATCTCCTGATGAAAAAAAACCCAGGACTAGATGACTTCACGGGTGAATTTTACCAAACATGTAAAAAAGAATTAACACCAATGCTTCTCAAGCTCTTCCAAAAAAATCGAAGAGCGCTCCCAAACTCATTTTACAAGGCCAGCATTATCGGGATACCAACAACAGAAAAGGACACTACTGGAAAAGAAATCTACAGGCCTGGGGCGCCTGGGTGGCTCAGTCAGTTGAACGTCTGACTTGGGCTCAGGCCATGATCTCATGGCTCAGGAGTTCGAGCCCCGTGTGGGGCTCTGTGCTGATGGCTCAGAGCCTGAAGCCTACTTTGGATTCTGTATGTTTGTGTGTGTGTGTGTGTCTCTGCCCCTCCCCTGCTCATGTGCTATCTCTCTCTTCTCTCTCTTTCTCTCAAAAAAAAAAGAAATCTATAGGCCAATATATCCCTGATGAATACAGATATAAACATTTTCTTTTTTTTTTTAAGTTTATTAATTTTGAAGGAGAACAAATAGGGGAGGCACAGACAGAGAGGGAGAAAGAGAGAATCCAAAGCAGGCCCCATGCTGCCAGCACAGAGCCTGAGATGGGGCTCGAACTCATGAACCAGTGAGATCATGACTTGAGCCGAGATTAAGAGTTGGATGCTCCACTGAGACATCCAGGCGCCCACAGATATAAATTGTTTTCAACAAAATATTTAGCAAATTGAATTCCACTGCACATTAAAACGATCATTCACCACAATTACGTGGGATTTATTCCCAGGGATGCAAGGATGGTTCAGCATATGCTAATCAGTCAATGCGATACATCAATAAAAGATAGAACAAAAGAAAACAATCTTCTAATCATCTCAACAGATGCAGAAAAAGCATTTGAGAAAATTCAGTATCTGTTCATGATATAAACTCTTCTCTAAGAAATGAGCCATGGATGGAACATATCTCAACATAATAAAGGCCATATATGACAAGCTCACAATTAACATATACTCTATGGTGAAAAACTGAAAACTTCTCCTTTAAGATCAGGAGAACAAGACAAGGATGTTCACTCTCACCACTGCTATTCAACATAATTCTGGAAGTCCTAGCTAGAGCAATCAAGCAAGAAAAAGAAAATGTATTAGAATTGGAGGGAAGAAGTAAAATTGTCTCTCTTTGCACATGACATTTTATATATAGAAAACCCTAAAGACTCAACCAAAAACCTGTCAGATTTAATCAACAAATTCAGTAAAGCTGCGGGATACAAAATTAACATACAGAAGATCAGTAACATTTCTGTTAACAAATTTTCTGAAAAAGAAACTGATCCCATTTACAGTAACATCAAAAACAATAAGATCCCTAGGAATAAATTTAAGGAGGTGAAAGATCTCTCATCTGAAAACTACTATATTCTAATAAAAGAAATTGAAGATGACACAATAAATGGAAAGGTATTCTATGTTCATGAACTGAAAGAATATTGTTAAAATGTCAACACCACCAAAAGCCATCGATAAATTCAATGCAATCCCTATCAGGACTCTAATGACAAGTAAAAAAAAAACACTCCTAAAATTTACATGAAACCACAAAAGACCCTGAATTGCCAAAGAAATCCCAAGGAAGAAAAAGCAGGAGATATCAAACTTTCTGCTTTCAAGCTATGCTATAAAGCTACAGTTATCAAAACAATCCCAAAAATGTATGGTCAATTAACATTTGACAAGGGAGCCACGAATTCTCCCTTGAATCTTCTGCTACACATCTAGCACACCCTGCAAAACCAAATTTTTTTTTGCAGTAGTAGTCGTCTCAAATTCTACTTTAAAGGTTTGTCTACATGATGAACCCTTCCCTAATGACCAAAGTCTACATAATCTTCTTTCTTTGAACTTTAGTTCTTCCCACAGAATCACTGAATGTTGTTCACTGAAGATCTCGTATTCCAACCCAGACTGCAGGCTACTTACATTTCCCTTGTGTTACTGTCAAGTCCAGAATGTTTAATTGTTAAATGTGAAAGATAAAGTGAGAAAAGGAGAAAAAGGCAAGGGAATTCTAAGATTTTTCTGAGATTATGACCCAGAGAAAGAATTCTCTTACCTGTTTTGATAAGGTGTACGGTGAAGGAATCTTTGAAAAAGTAAAGCTGCAGGCTGAATATACCTAGATTAAAAAAAAAAAGTGATTGAAAAAAATAAAAAAGTTTATTGTACTGATAGTGTATACTTATAAAAATACCAAAGTGATAAAAGAATATATTGGAAGACTGAAAACTTAGTTGGCATACATAAAAGCCATGATTCTGTACACAGCCTAGTTATCAAGTCCGGTTTAATGAACTGGGAACTGAACAGCTGGGGTTCTTGTCCTGGCTTTCTGTGTGTTTGACTCAGGACAATTTCGCTCGGCCTCAGTTTCTGCATCTGAAGAATAAAGGGGTAGAAGCAGTTCCCCAATGTCTCTAAAAATCTATTCAAATTGAGCTCCCTTACTGATGTATGGGAAAACAGCCTATGCAGAACAAAATTAAAATAACCTTCCCAGCTACATGAGAACAGTATGTTTATAAGCAATTGATTTCCTTTCACTAAGTTCAAAGTTGTGTTTTTTAACTCAATGAAAGTATTATAGAGGTTAAAGAAGTTTTTAACTGCTTGATCTGAAATAGAACTTATTAGTCCAACATACCACATTACCTTAGGACTAAATTATTATTCTGAAAACTAAAATGTTCACTCAAAATAAAAACATTACTTTTCAAAAGCATTACTTTCTGCAGGAAGCATAATTTAATACTGAACTGATATACAGATAAACACACAAATTTATAGAGGACAATCAATTTTCAGATATAAACTTCTTCTATAGCTAATCCCACTTATGAAGCCAAGCATATTATGTACCTTATATTATCGTGTTCTGTCACTGTATGTTGGTTTACTCACCCGGACAGTGTAATGGATTGTATTCTGTTTTTCATACTGAGAAACCACTAATGTAAAGGTATGGGTCCCAGGCGTGGTCAGCTTTATCTTAGTCAAATAATGAGGGCTGTTAATTCGAATGCCATCAATATATGGAGGTGGGTCACCTACAGAAAAGTAGGTTTATGCTTTAGTTTCTGTAGTTTTTAAATTTAAGTTTTATAATTCATGATAGGAAAAAAATTAAATGGATGGACCCCCCCCCCCCAACTGATTCAATCTTTAAAATATAACGCTACTAGAGAATTTAAATTTCAACTTAAAACTTTGTAATTAAACACTTTAAAACTTTAAATAATTTCTAGTAAGTAAAAGGAATCTTTTGGAATACATTCAATGAGGTATAAAATAATCCCTAGTAAACCTTATGTAGCATTTTTCTCTAACGGGATTTTAAAGTCAAGATTGGCTTTGCTTTGTTTTGTTTTGAGGAAATGTTTTAAGATGCGAAGAACTATATAAAAATATACTTCCCACCAACAGATATATTCCCCACCATTCATAACTGAATAACACTTTTTGTCATACTAGATTCTTTATAAAACAAAGTCCCTTTTAAACACCACCCTTAGTCCTATTCTGTTCCACTCTGATGGATTTAGTGGGCTTTTCAGACGCTAACACACACACATCCCTAAAAATGAATGAATGAGTGAATGTTATTTCTGTGGGCATATATCTAAAAAAAGGACAGCATAGGTCTTATTTTAAGCTTGCATTTTGCACTCAACATGTTTTTAAGATTCATATTGTTCTACACAGATACGGTTTATTCCTTTTAAAACTGCCTGCATGATATTCCATTATATGAATAACTTATTTATACCCCCATCTAGTTATTCAGTCTGACAGATTATTTACAGTATTTTTCTATTACAAACAATGTTACCCAATATATTCTCTGATGTCTCCTCAATCAGGGCCAATGCAATAAAATCATTTCATGCATGTCAATTACTACATGTCATTTAAAATCAATGCTATATCACTTAGCTTATTTAGGAACACTGAATATTTATAATGTAATCTATTGAAATAACTAACATTTTACTATCTATCTGTAACAGGCAAAGTCTCTAACGCTCACAGTGGTGTGATCTAGTGTGAAGAGAAAAAGGGCCTATCTGTGATCTTGGACAAGGTTTTTAACCTTTCTATGCCTCAGTTTACTCTTCTGTGAAATGAGAAACAATTTGAGAGTATTTTAAAAATTTTCTTCAGCGTGTTGTGATGAAAATAAAATTATAAACCAGAAAGTACTCTTTTCTGAAAAGGCAGTATCATTATATGTAAGAGGGAGCATTGTTTTAAAAAAAACAAAAAGAATCCAAATAAAAAGAGTAACAAAAATATTTTTGAAAGTCGAAAGCCTATATATAAACATCTTAATGCTAAGAATATATAGCCACAGTATTTGTTTTTTTGGTTGTATAGTGGCCAACATATGAATAGAAAATCTGGCTAGTTTAACTTTAATTCTTAGACATACTGTCTTGTCCATTCCAGGATATCTAGGGATATTGACTGATAGGAATCAGTGCCCGCCTCATGACCTTCACAGTATAATGGGTACGAGTATCATTTTCCTCTGATTAAATTAAGACTTAACAAAACCACTTTCCATCTCATCTCCCCCAGTAATGCCCATTTCTTTGCCCTTTTTAAAAGAACTGTCAATAATTGCTTCCTTACCTCCCAGCCTCTCCTCAATTCACTTCTAACTGGGCTTATAAGTCCACCTATCCACCAACTCTGTTCTTGTTAAGGTCAACAATGACTGCCAAGATGCTATGTCCATTTGTTTCTTCTCTAACCTAAATTTCCTGACCTCTAAAATAGCAACAGATGCAGTTGCTCATTCTTTCCCTCATGAAATATTCTCTCTCCTTGGGTCATGTGAAACCTTATTCTATTTCATAAGGTATTTTGTTCTAATTTTTTGCAGTAACGTTCCTCTGCTCAACTTTAAGATGTTTGAATCCCAGGGTCAGGTTCCGAGTGTTCATCTCTGTACCTACAACTCTCTCCATTGGTAGTGTATACAGTCCTGTCTTCAAATGGCAGGACTTTATCCCAGAACTCTTCCCCCAAATCCAATTGCTTACTTAGTTTATACACTTGCATATCTAATAGATATCTTAAATGTAACAAAACCACAAAATTTACTTTTGATTTTACTCCACAACAAAACTGGTCCCTCCCCACCCCCACCAACTCTTACCCATCTCAGTAAATGTTACAGCAGCTGTTTATGAATTAAGCCAAAAATCAGGAATCAGTCTTGATTCCTCTTTGCCCCTTACATCAACTCAAGTCCTGATAATCCTACTGAAACCCAAATCTGTCCACTCTTTCTCTACTAAGTTCAAACCACCATTATTTCTCACACAAAATCATGTAATTTGTTTCTCTGCTTCTATTTTTTTTGCCCCCTCCAATATATTCTACAGAGAATGTTCTTTAAAAAAAAGTTTCTATCAAGTCATTTTCCTGATCAAGGCCCTCCAAAGATTTCCCAACACACTGAGAATGAAATCCAAATCCTTGTGGCTTACAGAACATCATGTGATCTGAGCCTGCATATCTTTTTGACTTCTTGATATCACACCACCCTTGGCCTACTGGTCTTTTTTCTGTTTCTTTTTCTCATTTCAGAGTCCTTGTATTTGTTCTTCCCTCTGCCTGTAATGCTTTTCCCTCGATTTCTTTACATGACTGATTCCTTTTGTCATTTAGGGTTCCTCTTATCCTTTCCCAAAGAGGCCCTCCATGGCCACCTAACCAAAGCAACCAACCAGTCACTAACACATGACCCCATTTATTTCTTTACACACATATCACTATCTGGTATTTTTCTTATTATCTGTTTCTCCAACAAGAACATAAACTAACAGTTCCTATCATTTAATATGTGATAAACTTTTTTTAAATGTGAAAGCAAAGTGGTTTCAATACAGCATGTTAAATGCTTCAGGAGTCCTGCAGAGGGAAAGATTCACTTTGCCCGGCAGAAAGGTTATCACAGAGAAGTAACATATAAGCTGGATATTAACCATGTTCATTACACAAACTAGGGTAAAAGGAAAAAAAATGGGTAGAGGACACGGAGGAGAGAGATCCTTAGGAGAAGAAACTGTATGAAAAGAGGGGAAACAAGGGCATGGTATGTTCAGGAGTAGCCAGTACCTCACTGAGGGTACTGTGAAAAGCTGCGGCATGACATAAAAGGTGACAGGAAGGTTAAGGTCAGAATATCAAAAGGCTTATAAACCATGCCAAAGAGCTTAGATTTTATCCAGGAGTTCAGGGAAAAACCACAGAATTTTTGATCAGAGAAAAAGATATTAGTTTTAGAAATAAAACTCTGACAGCAACATATAATATAGGAATCCCAAATTCCTGAGGTCTCTAAATTAAAAACACATCAAAACAAAACACAAAAGTAGTATAAATACCACCTCGTCTGTATGAGTGGTTTTTGTTAGTCTATCAGCATTATTATTTCTGCATATTATCTACGTAAAGCGTATCATTTTAAATTTAATCAGGTAAATAAAATTTCAGTTGTTTGTCTGAATGTTTGTCTACCAAACATACCTGGGTAATAAACTTTTTTCCCATCAGTCTTGTATACAACCATTGTGATAAATTCTCGATTATTGGCGAAATCATCCTAAAAGTACAAAGAATCCAATGTAGTTAGGAAAACGGGCTCACAATGCTCTTAAGTGGGAAGAAAATTCAAATTTTAAGAGCATTTAAGCTACTTAGTGCTATAAAAAATGTTTTCTGAATTAAATTCATTTCAAGGATGACTACACTGTATAAAGTAATACATTAAACAAGACTAAGGCTATTAAGATTATGGTAGTTTCCCTTTACAGAATCAGGCCTAATGATTTAACATCTCCAAACTCCCTTCAGAGTATTTTAATGTTAATACTCTTAAGACCTAAAGCATATATAATCAACCTCAAAACCCTCACTGAAAAGCATAAACTCCCATTTTTCTTCAAAGATGATTTCTGAACAAGATTGTAAGTATATAAATTTCCTTAGAGGAAAACATTTACCTAATACTACACTATTTTCAAGCCACTTACATAAATTAAACAGGTTGGTGATCAAATTACATATCTTGTTCACATTGGCCTAATTACATTCTTTAAAGTTTCTGTATGGGATAGATATATAAGGAAGGGATCAGTACCTTGTCTGTTATGTGTCTGCTGAGCAAAACCCAAACTGCAGCGCCCCCTTGTGGACACTGCACCTCCAGTTTGTACTGGGGATTATTAGCCAGGCTATAGGCATCTTTCACAGGTCCTTGCTTAGCATCCCAAGTACTAAAAGATAAAGTCAACAAAGAAAGTAGTAATTAATTTCTCATTGAGCTAAAGTAGAACACTATTTTTAAAAGCTTTGTGTCTCTAATACAACTAAGTTATCAGGATTTTTGTTTTATTGTTTAAAAATATTTTGGCATAACTGAGAAATACATAAACAAAATAATCACGTGGCAGTCATCTGTGGGCATGGCAAAAAGAATGCTGGTCTTCATAAATGATATAATATATATATAACTTAATCCTTCATAAATGAATCCTTATATATGAAAAAAGTAGAGACTACCATAAAGCATATTCTGAAATGTGCAAAAAAGTTACCTGTGAATACATGTTGATTCTTTAAAAAGACCTGGATTCCAACTCAGATAAATCACATCATAATACTGGCAGAGATCATCCCATGAAATCCAAAATATTCCTGAAAATTAGATGTCTGTTAATCCATAAAATATCTTAATGATAAATGACTTGAATAAATACCTTTCATATTATGAAACCGTGTTATTTAAAGATCAAATGGCATTAAAATTAAAAAGATACTTACCATTGTCTATTTTCTGAGCTGTTCGAGGATCAAAGTTTAAATATTTTTGTAACTCTGGGGTCCAGTTTTTTACATCATTTTCACTGTATCTTCCTTTCCAACGTAAATGACTCCAAGGATTTTTCAGTTGGATAAATCGCAGCCCCTATTAATAAAAAAGCAGAATAATAAAATAATAAAAAAGAGATAAAGTGGCAAAAGAGTTTTACCCTATTTTTAATTAATTATATTTGAACACTTTTCCTTCCAAATCCACTTGAAATATTCTTTAATCAACACTTTCACAAGGTCACACATCTGATCAAAAACTGTAAACGGCTGGGGCGCCTGGGTGGCTCAGTCGGTTAAGCGGCTGACTTCAGCTCAGGTCACGATCTCGCGGTCCGTGAGTTTGAGCCCCGCGTCGGGCTCTGCTGACAGCTCAGAGCCTGGAGCCTGTTTCAGATTCTGTGTCTCCCTCTCTCTGACCCTCCCCTGTTCATGCTCTGTCTCTCCCTGTCTCAAAAAGAAATAAAACGTTAAAAAAAAAAAAAAATTAAAAAAAAAAAACAACAACTGTAAATGGCTACCTATTCCTGAGGGCTATGCTGTCCGTATGGTAGTCACTAACCACAGGTGATAATTAAAATTTTTTAAAATTTAAAAATCAGCTCCTTAGTCACACAAGCCGCATTCCAAGTGTTCAAGGACCACGTGCAGCTAGCGGTTAATGCGCAGCCCAGATACACAATATTTCCATCACGGTAGGAGGCTCTTTTGCATGGTGCTGCCTTAGAGCATCAAGACTTTCCCATCCTTTCAAAGCCTACTCTGCTCTGGCCCCACTTTATTTTCCAGTATTCATACCCCATGTATCTTTGGCTCTAACTTAGTCTTTCCTCTCAAAATTCCCACAAATAATCCTTATTCAGTTTTACCTCGAAAGGGATTTACCATGCTGTCTCCCTTCCCCAGAAGGCCCTTTCTGATCCCTTGTGACCACCCTCCCTTCAGATCCTGTCAGGTCCTCCTTAGCTTTTTCCTCCACTGACCCTCTGTCAGTGCAGACTGAAGCAGTGAAGAAGAAAAGAACATGGACTTTGGAGTCAGAATGAAATGGGACCGAACACCAGCTCTATCAGTTTTATGGGCCTTGGGTGGGGATCATTTACTCTCTGAGCATTTGTTTATTCACACATAAAATAAAAACTACAATGTTCCCTAGAACACTCTTGTGAAGATTAAATGAAGTAATGTATGCAAAATATTTAGCAATCAGTTTTCTTCTCCTTTTAATTAATTACTACCTTTTCTTTAAACATTTTAGTGCTAACACTCCGTATTACTTTAGTTTAAAACAAATAATTTCCCATTGTATCTTGCTTCCTACTTGTGCAAATGTACCAGCCTTGACTCCCCAGTGAGATTGTACACTCCCTGAAATGGTAACACTATTGTCCTTTTCAAAAGTCTCCACTGAGCTTATAAAACTGAGCGTTAAGGTTATGGTAAGTGCTCAACAAATACTGGGTATGTCTACAGAACTGATTACATGGACTCAGAAAATCCAAAGAGCTTGTAAATCCAGAAGAGTATTTGTCTTATTTCAGGCAGTCAAATTAGGAAATCGTATTAATTTTCTAATGAAGTCATAAACCGTTTGGGGGACGTTTTTGAAAAACACATTCATCTCTTATTTTTAAATGTGGCAAATCATAGCCTGGGATAGATGTGATTTCTAGACATAAGACTCATTCCTCTCAGGAATCTTCAAATTCCTTTTCTCAGTGTTTTTTTTTTACCACTTGTCCACTCTTGCCCCTGCCACACAGATATTTAACTCTAATTTACTACTATTTTTTCATTAAACCTAGTTCTACATAAACAGGAAATGTGCCTTATTTCAGAACTCTATCACTTTAAGTTTTTGAGAGAGAGCGCGTGAGTGCACAAGTGGGGGGAGGGCCAGAGCGAGGAAGAGCGAGAATCCCAAACAGTACCCAAGCGCTACCAGTGCAGAGCTGGACCTAGCGCTCAATCCCGTAAACCATAAGATCATGACCCAAGCTGGAAATCAAGAGTCAGACGTTCAACAGAGCCACAAGTGCCCCAGAAGTCTAACACTTCTTTAAAAAGGAATATAAAAGAGAGGAAATTGCTGCTAAGCTTTTCTGGGGCAGGTCTGAGCAATCACTGACATTCAAGGACACTAAGATACAGCTGTAGATTTTGTTTGAATAGAGAGCCTACAAGTCAGAGGCCCTGAATAGGGGAAGAAATGTTAGACTAAAAAAGGATCTGGATCTGGTTTATGATGAAACGTCCCATTTTCAAAGTTATTTCCACGTGGCAGCAAATGCAACGTCGTGGATGGATTCAGAAATCCCTTGGTGAGACTTGCTGCACTTAGAGACAGCAGCCTGAGACCGAGATGTATCTTCATGGTAGACTATGGAATACCACCTTAAGGAGGAAGACCAAAAAAATGACCCAAAGGACTGCTGAGACTAAAGTCTTAGATCTTAGAAAAGATCTTAGAAAACTCAAGCTGGTTAGAGACAAAAAGGATAACATTTTCACACAAGTGTTAATAAAATCTTATTTAATGGAGAAACTCACAAATGATAGAAGATTGGCAGTAGCTTTAGTTTAAGATTAGGTCTACCTGCACAACAGAGGTTCTAGAAATTAATGCCTCAGTGAGAGAAATATTTTTGGAAATATTTTTTTTTAAGTTTATTTTGAGAGAGAGAGAGAGGAGGGAGAACACGAGTAGGGTAGGGGCAGAGAGAGAGGGAGAGAGAATTTCAAGCAGGCTCCGCGCTGTCAGCGTAGAGCCCAATGCAGGGCTCAAGTTCAAGGTCACGAGATTGTGACCTGAGCCGAGATTAAGAGTTGGACGCTTAACTGATAGAGCCACCCAGGCACCCCTGGAAATATTTTCAAATACAAGTCAGAACTAAGGAATGATCTCAAAATATAGACAGCAAAAATAACATGAAAATGATGAACCCAGGAAACTCACCAAATGTATAACCAATCAAAGATACTAGAGAAAACCCCTAAAAATTTTAACACATGAAGAAGCCTTTAGATAAAGATCAACACTGACTACAAAGAGTTCATGTAAGCAAAAGGAGAGTAGGGTCAACTCCACAAGGTGAGATGTCTGCTCAAGGTGGGTAATACCGCTCTTGATCAGGGATTTGCACAGAATTAAGATATGACCATAAAGCACACATATGAACAGAGTGAATAAACCTGTCTTGGGGCCACAGTTTACTCCATCTACACAGGCTCTAAAATGCCTTAATCTCTACGAAATAACTGCCATGTGGAACTGATACTATGTGAATAATGCTTCTGATTTTTTAAAAAGGCTATTATTTGAAATTCTTTACTGACATTCAGCAAATTTTTAAATGTTTTGTTTTCAGGTCAAACCACAGATGCCTATTTCTCTCATAAGCATGTTATTTGTCTAGTTTCCTCTGAACAATCAGAAAAATAGCCTTGTAA
Organism: Panthera onca; assembly: GCF_046562875.1. NCBI lineage: Eukaryota > Metazoa > Chordata > Mammalia > Carnivora > Felidae > Panthera > Panthera onca. The sequence goes on along the minus strand of NC_138347.1, from coordinate 132,648,581 downwards.
ATGATATAATCTTCCCAGAAAATTTCCTCAAATTCAAGATTAAACTTCCATATTGACTTTCATTATCTAAATTTAATTATCTTACTATTACCTCACTATTGATCACCTATCAGGATGTTTTAACAATAAAATAACATACACATAGTACTAAATAACAGCAACTGTTATTCCTAATGTTTTGACTGATGTTTGTGGAAAATCACATTTCTAAAACACAAAGCTCTCAACTTATTCAATTTCATATATTTTTAATTTTTTTGCTTTAAGTCATCAAATGTTATGCTTTTAAAGGAATACATAATTCTACACAGTATGGTTAGGGATACAAGAGTGGCTGATTTAGAAAGCCTTGAGACTATAAAGACTTGAAAAACAATGTTGCAGCAGGTCCCTATTGCCTTCATAATTCATATAATTGCATATAATTGCCTGTGTCATCTAAGAAGATCAATCTAATAAATACACAGTGGAACACTGTCATTACTGATTGATAACTACTTCCTTCTGTAAGTTGAAACAGGGGAAAGTGGAACACATGGCTAGTTAAACTTTCCAGTGACTGCATAGCTCAGGTACTATATAACATCAGGGAAAATGAATCCTCCTGTAATAATCTTTGTATTTTCTAATCCATAGAACAGACCTATTTTTCAGTTGAAAATAACTAATCAATAACCTGAGAAGTAATGAAGTCAACCATTCCAACAACAGAGCACAGGGCCAGGGTCTGAAATACGTGAAGGCAACTAGGAAGAGAAACATTTGCAAAACCAATGGTATGTTTCTTATTCACAGACACTCTCTTATTTTCTGTCCTTTCACAAATACTTACTGAAATCTACCATGCTCTACAGCCTAACACTATGACTGACCCCAATGCCAGAGTATAGCCCGGAACCTTGAGGGCTGTGTATTTATCTCAACCCTTTACTTTTATGAATAAAAAGAGGCATACAGCAGGTCTGTTTGTCATCAGTATCTGTCCTTGTCATTACATTTCCCATCTTTTGATTTCATAATTTCCAATGGTGAGGTCAAATTATTTAATGGAACATAGGCAGAATGATTTTTAAAACTTCATCCAAACCTTGACTTGTCAGTATTCAAAAGTCTATTATACTATCAGGGATCCTTTCAATGTCTTACTATTAAGTAAGAGAAAGGAGGAAAAAATGTAAAGCAAAACCTTGAACTCTCTAATATCCAAAACAGCATATGCGTGTGTGGGAACCAGACCCCACTTCTCTCCTTCAGCTTCCGTCATCATTCCAGTTGATGCAGTGATGAGGACGTCCCCTTTGTGAAATCTGGAATGACCCCGACAGAGAAATAATTAAAGAAAACATTTCTGTAACCGCAGATCACACTATCTTTCCTTTAGTCTAAAGGTTTACATGAAAATTTCCACAAATTTGAAATCTTTTCTAAAATGGGCTATTCCCGACACCCTTCAAAGAACAGGAAGTACATTTGTATTTTACAATGTAGCAGATAAGTTATCATACTGCCCCACTCTCCTCCAGTTTTAGTCAATTATTAGGTAGAAACTTATCAGTGAAGGAAAGTAAATGCTAAGTTTTCAAATGATTTACAAATAAAGTTGAAGATGTGAAATACATTTTGTGAGATCTTTGAAGTTTTCTAGTTTCACTAATGAATGTGTATTGTATAGACAATTTTCCAGTCCCTACATGTGGATCATTCTTTTAAGGCTTAAGCTACCTTCCTCTTTATATTCTCAGACTTCTCTTTTTCCACCTTCCCTCAAATTGTAGGTACTTAGGAAGTACAAAACAAGTTGTCCATATGACATATTCCAGATTCAAATGTTTTGGGATTATTTATAATCTGGATTAATTGTAACCATCAGTGAGGATAACTGAGGGCTGGCCGTAGCAAGTACATAAAGTGAACTCTATTTGAGAAACACAATTTCCCGGGGTGCCTAGCTGGCTCAGTTGGTGGAGCATGCGACTCTTGATCTCAGGGTTGTTGAGTTCGAGCTCCATGCGGGGTGTCGAGATTACTTAAACCAAAAACAAAATAAATAAAATCACAATTTCTCTAAGTAATTAATAATGTTTCCTCTGCAATATCTCTTCTATAAATAAGGCATAAAGTTTTAAAATAGCCTCTTTTACTACCAAAAAAAGGGGGGGGGGAGGGAGGGGGAGAGAGGGAGAGGGAGAGGGGGAGGGAGAGAGAGAGAGAGAGAGAGAATATGAGTATGTTTACCTTTGATAAAGCATTCTGAAAGAATTATCCTTACTGAAAGTTTGGCTATCTGAATGCATAGCGATCCTTTCTGGTATCCACCCAGTCAGTGCATGAAGATCAATATTCTGTAACATAAACACATTTTCAGGAGTGTCTATGTTGTTGCCAGACTCTTAAATCCCACTAATTTGATATAATGATTTCGATAGAATAAATCAGAGGGTAGCAAGCTGTTTTCTACCACTAATAAATTTCTTGTTTAACTCAAATTCCTACTTGGATTTAAGCACAAGTTTATCTATTCCTTATAATCTCTGTTGCTTTCCCTGAATGCAAGAATTATTTTACCGGTAAGTATGATGAAAACTCAAAAACATGTAACAGGAAAAAGCTGCTTTAATAATGATGGTGACTGTTATTCACCATTTAGTACTCACTAAAGTGACTCACTTGTGAGAGTCACTTTTCTAATGATTTACATATATTCTCATTTTCTAGGCTACGCTGGGTAAATTAAAAGGCACTGAATTGGAAAGCTAAACTGAAAATATTTGAAGGACAGAACAATTGAGCATGCAGGCTGAGAAAAAATTTTAACATCCTATTTCATTTACCTATCACCTATACATTCTCTGCCTAACATTGTAAGAACCAGAGAGTGAAGGAGGCCTGTACCAGGCAGGGAAACTAACCAGCTATGAACAATGGATGATTTGCATACATTATTTCATTTAGTCTTTACAATTCTGAGAGGTGGGTGTTATCCTCCTATTTTAGACAAGCAAAGAGGCTAAGAATGCTTAAATACCGTTTTTAAGGCTCCAGGCTGGTTAGTGCCGTAATTCAAAGTTATACTAATATGACTAATCTAAGCCCAGTTTACCTCATACAACTAAAGGACACTGGCACACACCTTGTTTTATAGGCTAAGTAGTGTTAGGATTGGGAAAAATTAAGAAACAAGAAACTCCTTGAATGTGAATTTATAAAATATATATATATATATATATATATACACACACACATACATATATACATACGTATATATATATGTATATATATATACACACATATATATACATACGTATATATATACGTACATATATGTATACGTATATATATACGTATGTATATATATGTGTGTGTGTGTGTGTGTATATATATATATATATATATATATATATATATATGTAAGGATGACAATATGACACATCCTTTGATCTGAAGAGACTTCTTTGGAAAGGTACACTGTATCTAACTGGTCTTGTATCCCAACAGAACAGGAGACATATATTTTAAGCTTCCCTGAATACTGAGTCTTTATAACGCTCTATCCTTGTAAAAGAAAATAAGTACTTCCTTAATAGGGGAATTGGATCAGCATTTTTCAGGAGTTAATATTGTTTTATTTTCCTTTAAACAAACATATCCTCCATAATCTCTCAAAATAGTCATACTGGATAGTATAAGTCTGTCTGGATCATCCTGTTACTTACTGAATTGGATCCTGGGAAATCATATCCTCCCATGACCTTCATATATGCTTTCTCTATGAGAGAAACCCATAATTCACTTTTGTTGTTAGAATAAGAACAGAGCAATTCTCCCTTATGATCAACAGGTAATTGATCATCAATTATCACCTGGAGAAAGAGAACATTAATTTCCTTAGGTGGTACAAAATATCTTAAAATCCTTCCTTCCTATCAAGGAAAAAAATACCTTTCATACAGATGAAACAAAGGCACAATATGACTATTATAAAGATCATGATAGATTCAGATTTCTAGAACTTGGTCAATTATAAAATGTTATACATATATGTCTTTATTCAATTTTACAGGCTAATCTCCCTATCAGGTGATACCTTTGAGCCAACTGGTTAAATGGATCTACCATCAAAATTATTACAGATTCTAGAAATGTACATTATATCTAAAATAATTACAAAAGGGCTTCACTATTAAGGTAAAAATATTATTACTATCTGTAACTTTAACCTAAACCTAGAAAAAGACTCATGTTCAGTTGTAAAAGTAGAATATTATGGCTAAAAAATATATTTAAATAGGGGAAGAGATCACCACAAATACAGTTTCTAGTTCACATTATAAAGTGATTTGGGAAACAAGGATAGGAAGAATTTCGATCTAACACTAATATGAGAATCATGCAACTACATTTTCAAAGATTCTTTAAACAAGGAGTTAAAGATTACAGTTCAGAAAAACCATTCTCAATAATTTTAAGTAATCAGCTAGAGCAGCAGTTCTCAAAGGATGTTCTCAGCAGCATCCGTGTCACCCGAGAACTTGTTAGAAATGCAAATTATGGCCCCACTCACAACTTCTGAACCAGAAACTCTGGGGGTGGGGCCCAAAAATCTGTTTTAACAAGCCCTGCACCTACTTCTATACACACCAAAATTTGAGTATTACTGAGCCACTGAACAACAACTCAGCTTCTCAAACTGAAAGGACTGTTTAAATGCAGATTCTCATTCAGTAGGTTCAAGGTGAGGCCTAAAATTCTGCAATTCTAGTAAGTTCCCAGGAAATGCTAATGTTGATCCACAGACTTCAGAGTAGACAAGAGCTAGAGAATCCCAACAATGCCAGGCCATCACAAAGGTTCACAGTCCCTAAAGAAACTAGTGTAATTTAAAACTGCGTATATATTTCATAAAGGAAAACATAATTCTAAAGACTTCTTAGATCTGAAGTTATGACTATACATATAAACTCTGGTGACCTAACAGATTTAGTTTTGTCTGATTTCCTTTTCTTTTTTAATCAATTAAAAACTATCAGATTAAAGTTTAAGCATTGGTAGTCATTAGCTCATTGTTACTTTCTGAAACTTTCTATAAATTTCCCAAAACCATTTTTAAAATGGTTTCTTGATTTTTAGTTTTAATTATTAACATATGATGTTATCGGTAGTAATATGCATAAAACCAGACTCAAAATCTTTTTAAATGTTTATACAAATTAACATTTCTTAATGATTCTACTCAATATTCAAAGGTGGGGGAGGGAGGGAGAGAGAGAAGGGGTTGGGGATGGGGAGAGACATTATTCACCTTTCTTGGGACACCATTGAGGTGAAGTTTTACCATATATTTTCCACATGGATTGTATTCTGGCTCACCATCCTTATTCTGAGGATAAATTATGCTTTTGTAAGGAAAATAAATATTGAAATACCAAATTAATATTCAATATAAACTACTAAGCAGGATATTATATTTTATTTAGACAGATGTCTTGGCAATTTTATAAAAATAAACTTGAGAATATTTTTCTATAATAGGCCTAGAAAAAGAATTTCATGCTTATTTAATACAAAGAAAGTATCTTATGAGATCACACAACAGGGAATAAATTTCACAATACTCTGAAAAATACTAAGCTTTTAATTATGTACTCTAATAAATTTTCTATTAAGTGGATATATTTTAAGCCAGTTAAAATAATCTACCACTGGCTCAAGAAAAGACCATTTCAGTTAACCAGAACTACTTAACTACAACTCTGACAGAGATAAAGTTACACAAAATTATCCAATAAGATACTTGTATCAGTATCAATTTTCTTTTACACTACATATTAATTATTTATATGATCTATTTATCCAAGATGGTAAACAGCTTGAAACTAAGGTCTGTATTTAATTCATCTTTGTAATCTCAAGACTTACACAAAAATCACTCAGGACAAGCTGCATGAAAAAATTATAACGCTTAATTTTTACAATGAATGATTTTAAGCTAATAAAACTTTTAAAAATTGAGAAAAAAAGTATTTTGGCAACATTTCAGGACACTCTAAAGCAGTTCTAGCCAACAGAAATATTTTATATTTTTCAGTAGGATATTAAGTTAAAAAGGTGAGATTTTAATATATTTTATTTAACTGAACTTATCCAAAATACGATTTCAATGTGTTATTACTATAAAAATTTGAGATATTTTCCAATTTTATATTTTTTTGTGCTTAGTTTTCAAAATCTGATGCATTTTACACTTAACAACCCGTTTTGATTCAGACTAGCCCATTTCAAGTATTCAATATCCACATGTGGCTAGTGGCTACCATAGAGTATAATTATACATATGACATAATTTTATTTTACCAATTTACCAATTTCATTTACTTCAAAATATACTTATTTCATATATATATATATTTTAACACACATGCATATGTTCTTAGACTATTTTAGGGAACCTTTCCACATTCACAAATCATCTGCTTAACACACAAGGTAACATATTCTAAGTGAAATGCCTTCTTCACTTTCTATGCAGATAAGACCTAAGCTATTAATTTCTAGTTCAGAAACAATTACATGAAAAGGGCTAAAGGGACAAATACAAAATTTTACCTGGTAATCAACTTCTTATTAAATCGTCTTTCATAAGCTGCACTGATAGCCAGTGATGCCACAAAGGAACAATCTGATACTATTGTCTGTTAATAAGAATTATTAATATATCAATTCGTTCATTCATGTAATTTCAACATTATTTAATCACTGCACCTAAGCACCAACTTTTTATACGGAGTATCCTGTTGCTTGAATACTAAAATAATAAATAGAAATGCTATGCTGCCAACTCACACAAATTTTCTTCAAACGAATCCTAGAAAAACTAAGGTATTTCAATAAAGTTAATTTAGAATACATATGAATGATGTATTTCTTACATGGATAAAAGCATACTTCACCAAATCCACACATTTTTAATGATAATTTAAAGGTATTTTAAAAAATGGTTTATTATCATATTACCAATTAAAGTGAACATGCACATGAAAAGATTCTTGAATCATAATATTTTAGGACCATTGTTTTTATACCAATTGGAAGATATCTGTACGTCAATGCAAAACTTTTATTAATAAAGCTTGCAATAAAGCCATATTGTTGTTCTACCACTGAAGTGTTTTTAATGAGCCTAATATCTCCCTTTTTAAAAAATATATATTCTCTTATCAAAGGTGATGTTCAGATCTTCAACTTTCTCATCTGTAAGAACATATTGATAAACAGGGTCTATATAAAAATCTGTAACTGCTCAAAACACTTACTTATATTATCCCAGTATGTCTAAGTCAAAGTGTGCAGAATAATCTTTCCAATTATACTCATGCACCTCAGTATATAATAAAAACTAAGAAAAAACCCAAATCTACATTTAAATTACTTCAAAATCTTAGCTTTCATATAAAATTATATAAAATATTTACCTGCTTTATGCTAAAACTGGATACAGTATAAATCATTGTAGGATTGTTGGTGAGGTCTTCTGGTCGTACCCATTTGGAAAATGTAGCTTTTTGTTTAGGTGATAACGGTAGCTTGCCCCATCTATCACTGAGGTAATAATAAAAATTAAATACTACTACTAATAACAAAATTAATCTTTAAAAATAACACAAAAACAAAATTAAAGTTCCTAGAGATTTTTTAGGGGGGAGGTATAATGATCATAGCTATGCTTGTACCATCCTAAAATACTGCTTTAAGAATATAATTTAAAAGTTTAATGTAGCATTGTTATATTCAAGGAATTCAGTTTCAATAAAATGGAGCCATTAATTACAATACAAACTGATTCAAATCAAAGGGACCTAGGAAGCTACAGATCCTTACCGTGGCTCGACAAACTCTTCTCTGCAAGGCTAATGTTTAGAGTAGCTAATTACTAAGTAATAACCATGTGTTAGGCATCATGCTAAAGTATTTTACATATGCTATTCATTTAACCTTTAAAACAATTCCATTAAAGCAAGTAATTTTGTAAAAGGCTTAAAGTGATTAACTTGCCACGGTCATACAGCTAAAACGTGGCAGAAGTGGTATTTGAATCCAGGTCTCTGGTGCCAAAGCCACCATTCTTATCCATTACCCTCTAACTCACTGTGCGTTGGGAATACACTGTGTAGAATTTTTCTAAAATTAATGTATAGCACAAAATAAAAAACACCTTTCCTTAAACCTCTTCTAGAAGAAGGGTAACAGTCTTCAGGTTTCTTAAGATTTCTAGGATAATACAAAGTTTATGATATGCAAACTGAAGCAAATATAATATGCTTTTTTGCAGAAAGTGTTGATACTAGGCAAAAGGAGGTTCTGTGATCAGGTGTGATCTACAAACTCCTACATTGTTTGTTTTCATTAGAGGACATCTGTAAATGTTTAATAAACCAAGGTTTATGTAAATTTCTTAGACTATCATATATAACACTTCTCAAACTTTTTGATGATCGTCTCATAGAACCACTGGTGTTCTAGGTAACATTTTGGTACCTGAGTAGTTAACAGTAGCTGATTGTTAATGAAAAATGAGCTGAATGGATTAAGAAGAATTTAAAGACAGCCATCACAAAATTTTAGGGGAAAATATAAAGTTAATTCAAATCCATAGTTTAATTACTTTGTATTAACCTGCCATATGAGAATACAGAGTAAATCCAAGATTCCTTAATATCCGATCTCTCAAAAGTCCCCACAGTTATCAAATTCAATGTTTTCTTATAACTTTAATCACTCAACCTTTCTAGCCAAAGATTTACAAATTGTGGAGCCCTTCTTCATTAGTCTGTTACCTGTGAATTTTGAAATATTTACTGTTACTTTTTCTGCTGATTACTGGAGCATAACTTAATTAAAGTAGACATGTTCTCTGTCCTTATGAAATTTATAATCCACTGTGGAAGCCTGGCATTAAGCAAGTAATCTTATACAAAACATGTAAAATTCCAACTGTGACCAGTGTTATGCCTAAATTAAGGGAATTTGCATGGTGTTACATTTTAGTGTCTCAATTATAAGCATTTTCCCATGTTATTTAATTTCTTGAAAACATGTTGTTCATCGTTGTATAGTATTTGTCTTAAAGACTTTCTGTTGCGTGAGTACTAAAAACATGATTTATCTTAACTTGTTACACAAAAACTGGAACTGCAAGTTTACATCTCTACTTGGACATAACCATTTAAGAATATATTAGAATAACTGATTCACACGTTCACAATTACAATATTGATGAATATCTTTTATATAAATTTTTTACTACATCCATAAACACTTTTCAGAAATGGTTTCCTGAAGTGAAATTATTGTTCAAAGGGATACATTTTTTGTTTTCTTGTGTATTGTAAACACTTTGAAGTGTCTGAAATGTACAACCAAATTTTGTAATATAATTTAGCATTTAACAAAGTAATTATTTTTCTACCAGTTAACCCTTATTATATTAACAATATAACAAGCAGCAGTAAGTGCTTTGTATTTTATTGACTAATTACAGTAACACTATGAGGCAGATTCTACTATTATTTTAAAATTTGAGACAGATTTAACAACTTGCCCAGCATCATACAGGATATGAAACTGGATAGTCTGGCTCTAGAATTTGTGTGCCCTTAACATCGATCAATACTATAGAACCTCTCAGATACAAAAATGTGTCAGACTCTAATCAGTAACCAGCATCACATGGTTGAGTGCAAAAAATTAGGTTGATAACCCATTGGCTTGGAGATATCTAACTTTTGCCCATCTAAGAATAACAAAACACTAGAAAATGAGAAAGAGCCCTTTTGTTCTTTATAGAGCCTTTTACATATTCTGTATATAATAATCAACTCTGATTTTTTTCTGGTAAGTATAACAAGCTCATTGCAAAAATTTTGAAAAATTTTAAAAAATTAAATCACCCAATTTTCCCATCAAGATAACCACTGTAAATACTGGATGTGTACCTTTATATCTTTTTTCTACATCTCTATAAATACATAAAAAGGAAAAATACACATACAACATCCAAATTTTTTCTTTTTTAATTTACTATACTGCAAGCGTTTTCCCTACATCTTTCAAAGATGCGTTTTTTATTGGTAGCATAAACATTTACTATAACATAGATGAGCCATTAATTTAAGCATTTCCATATTTTTGGATAGTTTGTTTCAATAATTTTTTGCTATCACAGATGTTTTGATGAATGCTCTTATTATACACATATTTAGCCAAATCTTTATTTCCTTAGGGTTAGTAGAAGCCAGGAGTCATGAACCAAATAACATTTTTAAGGCTCTTAATATAAGCTGCCACAGTGCTGGAAGGCTGTGCTAACCAACACTTTCAAAATTAACCCTTTCTTGAACTGGATTTCAGTAAACAATGACACTGTCATTCTGTAACTTTTCCATTCAATTTCTTTACTGACTTTGTTGTTGTGATTCAAACACCAATTTGACAAACATTTACTGAGGGCTTACTCTGTGCCAGGTACTGTGCTAGTGTAATGGTAGGCAAAAGGAGATTCGTACGTACCCATTGCCAGGCAAATGACAACAGAGATACTCTTGCTATGTTGCCTTACCTTTTTCTCACAGCTGTACCTCTCTTCCAAATTTTTATTACAAATTATAATTTCAAGGCTGTGAATTAAGTTGGATTTCAGAGCATGGAAAAACTACAGAAAAATTAAAATGATCTTGGAAGTAGAAATTACAACAGTACTTACTTACCAAAAAGGCATTGGATAGGCAAAACGTTCCCTCAGATCAATACTCATGAAAGGAACATATTCTATACCATTTATTTTTGATGTTGTCCTATAAAGCACAAGAAAAAAAATCTAATTGTTCAAGTTTATCTTAACTACCAATCTCATTTAAACACCTTAAAATTATATGACAAGGTATGGTGCTGTAATAAAATTAAAGTGACAATCTCATACTGTTGATATCTTTATTTTAATATCATTTTCACAAAATAGTTGAATACCAAAAAATAACTGATTCAGTTCAATTCAGTGAGAGTTATCCTTTTAAAACTAACACCTTTCACAACTAAACCATGGTCTCAAGATAAGCCTATACTAAAGGTATCAAAAGTATCCCTGACACCAGGACACAAAACTTAGGCTTCTATCCTAAGCCCAAAGGGAGAAAGTGATCACTTAGTTATTTTGGAACTTAAAAAACGTGGCATTTACAATTCTGAAAAATATGTCCTTCAGATTTTCTGGTTATGAGCATGAGCAATGGGTAGTGCAAGAAGGAAGCTATGGTCGTTGACGAATTAAAGAAATGTGGTTTGTAGCAGCTTTGCATATTTTATGTATATGTTTATTTGTATGTAACAACTATTCTCTTCTTCTGTTTCTTTCCCTCATTTTATTTAGAAGTAGTTTCAGGGTAGCTTCACAATTTAGTCTTTAGGTAATAATATTCAGTGAGACTGTGACTGACCTTGAGGACTGGTTAATAATACAGTGAGCAATGGATACAATGACTGTGTATTCTCATTTTGAGAGGATGAGAACTTTTCACCTGTATAAAGGATAGCTGAATTCTGTTAGGTAGAAATGGTAGAGTTGTTTTGTTGTAGCATGAAATTCAAATGTGTGTAGAAAGGAGCATATGGATGCTGAGTGGCCTCAGTGTCGGACTGTTACTTACGGTCTCTCAACTCCAAAACCACCCTTCCTTGTCCTGTGTGTTGTATTGGTTCATGTGCAATTGTTCTAGGCTAAATGAGTCACATTAGTAGAAGAATGAAAATCTTCAGTAAGAAAAAAAAGAAAACTGCCTTCTGGTGGCTGTTGCAAATGAAGGAAGCCTTTCAGTTCAATTTTAGGAAATTAAAAGTGAGACTACATGACTTGCACAGTTATGAGCACTTTGGATCTCCTCCAACTGAAGAAAAGCCACACTGGCTTTAGCCCATCTACACTGGCTCACAACACAATCACAAGGATTTCCACAACTTTGTTGTTTTGCATTTTTAATATCCCCTGAAGCTGCTTCCAGACTCTGAGTTGGCTTCCTAAACCAGGGATTGGCAAATGTTTTCTGTAAAGAACCAGACAGTACATCATTTTGGCTTTGCAATGAGGTCTCTGTCACATATTCTGTTTTTTCTTCGTTTTCTTTTTTATAACCCTTTAAAGACCATTCCCTTTGCTGACCCAGGTCTAAACTATTTCATGGTGACAACTGTTTTCCCTAATGGGCTCTGGTTACCAGTTGCATAGAGTATGAGTGGTCTACCATAGCTCTATTTTATTGTTTAACCTTTTCAGTGTTCGATTTTAAATTTTTTTTTTTTTTAACGTTTATTTATTTTTGAGACAGAGAGAGACAGAGCATGAACAGGGGAGGGTCAGAGAGAGGGAGACACAGAATCTGAAACAGGCTCCAGGCTCTGAGCTGGGAGCACAGAGCCCGACGCGGGGCTCGAACTCATGGACCACGAGATCATGACCTGAGCCGAAGTCGGCCGCTTAACCGACTGAGCCACCCAGGTGCCCCTCAGTGTTCGATTTTCAAGTACATTAGGATTTTCAGAAAGACCTATTAGAAATGCTAACACTAAAATATATGAGAACAAATTTTAACTATTTCAAGTTATGGCTATATGGCAATATAATTTATACCTGAATAAAAGCACAACACACCATAACAAAGATGTGAATACAACTCAGCAAACCTGATAAAAATTACCTGTGTTGATTATGTTAACAAAATTATTCATTACAATGAATCATAAACTGATTTACCTGAGAACTTCTATTTCTTCTGCTGTATATCTCTGTCCTTGTGCATCACATGACTGTGGACTTATAAAGGGCTGAGGTCTTTCAAGGAAGGGACTAGTCCCTAGTGGAAAATGTGCTCTCGTTGGAGGTGGCTTTGGTTTGATATTTGTTGACTTGATTTTACATAATGGTTTTGTTAAAGGCTCACTCAATGCTTCTGCTCTATAATAGAAAAAGGTACAGAAAAACTGTTCTAGTTTTTAAGCTTTCCAGAAAATAAAATTTACTTCAAGAACCAGTCAAGCATTCCTAATGTAAAACTAGTAAGATTCATACATACCAGTCAACAGTTCACTACTTAAGCTACTTCCCAAAGTAAGATTCAGTATTTCGCTACTGATAAACATTAACTGATAACATTACTGAGAACATTAATTGAGCACTTATTGCATGTCAGATACTATGCAAAGTAAGGGGGATATAAGAATGTATAAAATGCAATCTCTTCTCTTAAGGTGTTCAGAATTTTGTGGGGAAAGACAGACAACTGCATCAAAAGTGACAGATGCTAGAAGTATTACATGCGAGTGAACGCACAGCAGAAGACATTAACTTAATGACCAAGAAATGAGGGTGAGTCAGGGGAGGTTTTTCTGAACTGGATGTGTGAGCCACAGAAGTCCACCTGGGGAGTGAGGGAGCATTCTAAGTAGAGAGAAGAGCACGTGCAGATGTGCAGGAGTATGAAATAGCATAACAAGTTAAAGATAACTTCAAAAGAATGGATGACGCCCCTGTGAAAAGTACAAATGAGAGGCAGGAGGAGATGAGACCAGGGCAAGAGTTGATCATGGAATGTGTCACATGATATCCAAGGAAATTGTGGCTTTGTTTTGTCAAAGGTTCAAACAGAAGTTCTTAACTTGAGGTCCACATAGGAGCTTCAGGAATCTTGTGAACACTCTGAAATTACATGAAATGTACATGAAAAAAATTTTATGTACATTTTTCTTAGGAAGAGGACCCATAATTTTGAACAGACCCTCAAAGAAGCCAATGACCGACCCACCCCTCTGTGTTTAGGGTGCACTCAGAGGATACCGGATGGGTTATCCACATGGGTAATAAACATCACCTATGATTCTGACTAGTGAAGTGAAAATGGAGAAGATAACTATGTGTCAAGTGCTCATACCCTCATGAATCTGGAGAGAAAAACTAAATGTTAGATGGCAACAAAAAAGAAGGATGACTCTTATACCTCAATAAAAAAAAAAAGAAGGGCTGGGGGTGGTATAGCTACCTAGTAAGATCCTCAAAAAGAGGTAATTTTATTCATACATAAATGTAATTTCCATCCTTTACCTTCATCTCTAACACTCTTTTTTAAGAGGTATGGTTCTCTTGCGCAAATCTATTCATTCTCAAATACCACTGAGCACATTCTATATGTCTGGCACTCAGCTAGGTGGCTACGGCATTGAACAAAACAGACAAAATTCTCTGCACTCACAGTTTACATGGAGGGTTGGCGTTCAAAGGGGCACAGACATTCATAATAAACATGATAAAACTGGTAAATGTCATATACTTTAGAAAGTGGTAAGGTCTGTGGGAAAAAGTTAGAGTAAGCAAGATGAAAGTACTGGAGGAGATTCCATCTTAAATGAAATGGTTAGGGCAAAGCCTTGTTGGAAAGTTGACATCTGAGCAAAGAGTTGAAAGAGCTACAGATACTAGATAATTTGGGGGTATGTATATGGATGCAGGCCAGCTCAATGTCAATTTCTCTAACTTTAATAGTAGTTCTGGAAGGCTCTCTGGAAATCTGATACGACACAACAGAAGGAAGTCTTCCACTTCAATATCATAATCATATCAATATCATAATCATTTTGTTTTACACATAGCAAACACTAAATAAAAAGTGTCTTGACTGATTTGTTATTTCTTGAGTTGAAAGCAGGGAATAAAAAGAAATAAATTCACCCAGAGGAAGAAGGTCGACTTGCTCTAGACCTCAGGTTAAAGATGGATGTTTGTCACTATGAACTCTACAACACATTTAGAGACATCTGTCAAATTTAAGTAACACAGTACACTGCCATCCATGGATAAGAACTTGAGTGACCAAAACTCACCTATCTAGTGCCTGTCGAGCCAACTGTTTCAGTTTATTTTGCAGAGTTTTATCAGCAGTTTCATAAGACTTAAGAGAAAGAGAGACAGACATTCTGAAGCATAATTTTTTTCTTTGCTTGATCCATATTTCTAAGCAGATAATTTACAACGCAATATATTTCTTCAAATAATGAGAGAATAAACCAAGATGACCATTTGTTTTCATCCTTAAAGGTGTCATTTAAAACAGCACTGAAAACTTGTCACTGAGGTAAACTTTAAGACCACGTCATGTGGTAAATGAGCCACAACTGTACAAACATGGTGTCATGGAAAGCTGAGCAGCAGGAGCCTCAGGAGACCAACACTCACCCCCAGTCTCAGGTTCCTACAGAATCAGGCAAGATGGTTTCCCTGGACAAAAAGCCAGTCCTCTGACAATACTGAGAACACCACTCTCTATCATTCCACCTCATCTGCCTATCAAATACACTACACTGCTCTCTCTCATGCCCTAGATGTCCCTTAAAGCTAACTGTCCCAAACAGGGTCCACAGGAAGCAGTAAAAGCCCCTCAGCATATAGATTTTACATTGCAACACAACAAAGCTCTCCCAAACCACTTATTTTTTAATGTATGAAATTAAAAAAAAAAATGGGGGGAGGTTTATTCTAAATTCATGGATTTGTGCTGGTGAATTCTTCCTGTAATAATTTTAGGTACATGGGTTTAAACAGGTTAAAAAATAACACCTAAAATTAAAAACAACAACAACATTGCCTAACGATTCAATCTTAAAGCTCCATTTTTTAACAAAATGTTAAAAATCCATCATTAATTATCTACTCTTCATCATCTTTTAATGAGGAGTGACTTAATTATATTTCTTAACGATACAGTAATTTTTTTCTTAAAGGAATGGTTAAATAAAATTCACCAGTAACAGAAGAAATCTCTTCGCTTAATCCCACCAAATTTAACTAGTAGCTATACATACGGTTTTCAGACAGAGATCTACAGCTTCGGTATACAATTCTATGGCATCTTCCACATTGCCTTTTTCATCTTCGTCAAAAGCTTGTGTAACAAGGAAATGAGCACGCTCTAAGTCCAACTGATGTTTTGATTTCAAAGGATCTGCACTCTTTGACTGAACTAGGATAGGAAAAGGGCCATATAGATGAAATATTACATTTATGTGTATTTATATATATCCAGGAAACACACCACTTTAATACATTTAAGACATTTTTTATCAAAACTTTGTAATTTTTCATTTTAAAAACAAGGTCAAATAATGATCCCTAAAAACTGACTAATTTCTCCCCTTTCAATCTGAATTTTAAGGCCTAAAAAGAAAAAAATCCCTACTTTTGTAATTCATCACACAATACATGCCAGAGACCAAAAATATCAAAAATGTATTATTTACAAAAAAAAAAAAAATTTCCCCTGAATTTATCCTTGCCAGCACTTTCTTCCTTTAAAAAATAAAACACCTGGAGTACTCCTCACATACCCCTGCCCTGCCCCAAAGACAAAACAAAAAAATTTGGAAAATGTTGATTCTAAAGAAACTCTATTTTATTTAAGGAAATTAAAACAATGTTTTGCAGTACAGACAATAATTGTGTGGCACAGTATCTTAGGCCCTGATGATAAAGTTCCTGTTGTTTCCTATTCATCTGAGTCCAGGTTAAATAATCATATATTTTTACTGCTCTTTGAAATAAGTATTTGTTTGTTTTTAATATAAAGGTTTATAAGGGACTTATTTCAAGAATGTAAAAAATCTCTTACAACTAAATAATAAAAAGACAACTCCAATTTTAAAAATGAGTGTGATGATTAATCTTATCAATTTGTATCAACTCTACTGGGTGCCTAGATACTTGTCTAGACTTGGTTTCTAGGTACATCTAAGAGAGTGATTCTAAATGAAATTAACCTTTGAATTGGTAGTAAAAGGAGACTGTCTTCCCCATTGTGGGTGGGCATCAACTAATCCCCTGAGGAGCTGAAAAGAATAAAAAGGAAGAGGAAGGGAGAATTTACCCTCTCCAAATGATGGCTTTCTCTCTGTCTCTCTCTCTCTCTCTCTCTCTTTTTTTTTTTTTTTAAAGTCTTTTCCTGCCCCAGGGACTGGGACTTACACAATCAACTCCCCTGCCTCTCAGGCTTTTTGACTCGGACAAAACTATACCACTGGCTTTCTTAGGTCTTTCTTGCTTGCAGACTGCACATGATGGGATTTCTTAGCCTCCATAATGAGGCTCTGTTATGATTCAATTCCTTATACTAAATATCTTTATATCCTATTGCTTCCGTTTCTCTGGAAAGCCCTGATTTACATAATAGGCAAAAGATCTGTACAACCCTTTCTCCAAAGACATTCAAATGGCCAACTGGCCCATGAGAAGATGCTCAACATTAGTCAGCAGGGAAATGCATATCAAAACCCAAGATGCCACATTTATACCCACTTGGGTGGCTAAAATTAAGAAAGACAGAAAATAATAAATGTTGGTAAGAATGTGAAGGAAATGGAAGCCTCATACATTGCTGGTGGAAATAAATGGTGTTGCTACTTCGGAAAACAGTTCAGCAGTTCCTCAAAAAGTTAGACATAAAACTACCACATGACCCAGCAACTTCACTCCTGGGTATATATCAAAGAGAACTAACAACCTATGTCCACACAAAAACACACACACGTACGTTCCAAACAGTATTTTTCACAGCAGCCAAAAGGTAGAAGCAAGACAATGTCCATCAACTGACGAATCGATAAACAACATATGGTATATTGACACAATGGCTTTATTATTCAGCCATAAAAAGGAATGAAGTGTTGACACATACTACAACATGGATAAACCCTGAAAACATTAATGCTAAAGGAAAGAAGTCAGACACAAAAGGCCACATACTGGATGATTCTATTTACAGGAAATGTCCAGAATAGGCAACTCCAGGGAGATACAAAATAGGTTAGTGTAGTGGCTGCTAGAGGACAGTGGGTGGGAGGAATGGAGAGGGGGTGACTGCTAATGGATAAGAGGTTTCTTTTGGGGCAACAAAAATGTTCTACAGTTAGCAGTGATGGCTCCACAACTCTGGAAATATACTAAAAAACCACTGAATTGTATACTCTAAAAAGGTGAATCTTATGGTAAGTGAATTACAGCTCAATAAAGCTGTTATTTAAAAAAAAAAAAAAAGCTTCACATTTTCTCTCTTAAAGGTATGGTGGCAACTTTTTAGGACTTTAACACCTCTCTGAAGCATATACTCATCCCATTTACAAAATGAAGACACCAAAGTTCAAAAATGTTAAAATATCTAGCCCAAAGTTTCTCAGTCACACATGACTGACATTTTCACCTGGATAATTCTTTGCTGTAGACTGTCCTCTGCATCGGAGGATCTTTAGTAAGATCTCTGGCCTTTACCCAACTAGTTGCCATAGTATACTTCCCACCTCTCCCTATTCTAAAACCCCAAAAATCTCTCCAGACACTGCCCAAAATCTTCTGAGGTACAAAACTGTTCCCAGTTGAGATGGACTGATCTAGCCTAAGGTTTTGCAGCTACAAGCTACAATTTAGATCTTTTAATTCTAAATCTTGAGCTCTTTATACTATACTGGTGAATTTCAAACTGTGTTACCCTTCCCCACCCAGAAATCAACTTATCCCTCAAGAGTCCCCTGTCAGCAAAATTTGTTTTACACATTGTCTGAAATGTTCACCTGAAAAGGGATTCTTTTGCTTAAAATAATAATTAATCCATTGGATTCTCTACAAATTATACTTCATTTGTTGAACAAAGAGGGTCAAAAAGCTAGCGAAACTATTAAGGTATGCTATTTAAAAATCCTTTTGAACTTTACTTCTGTTTCACTGGCAAACCTTTACTTCTCAAGAGATTAGAGTTGTCACAATCCATGCCTGAATATCACATTTAAAAATATCTTATTTATAAACTCATTTGGCTGGGAAGACAGAGTTACTTTGAATTTCATGTTATTTTGGATACATGAATCAGCAGAACTTTGTATTAATTGAGGCCCTAATACACAGGCAGTTGACTTTTCAATACATGCAATTTCTGGGCACTGTCTTAAACTAAACTACCTCATCCTTAAGAGGATTATCCTAACAAGAAATCCAATGATGGGATCTACTTTTTCCTAACCATGTGCTAATAACTGCTCTGATCTACTGAGAACAAGTGATGGAAAACAGCACAAAGTCCAACACGGAATGCTGAATAAAGACTCCTCTAAGCTGCTTGTGGTTTTATTATAGGGTCACAGAAGAAAAGGGGTAAGAAGAGCTCTTAGTGAGATGAATCCATTTTTAAGGCTAAATATCAGTAGGTTATCACTTCCTTTTCTACCATGTCAACAGCAGATTTTGACAGCAGCCACATACCTCTAACAAAACTGTGATCAGTAAGCCTGTGTGCTTGTGTCACAGCATTTGCCATGCTGTTTACTATAAAAGTAAATACAAGTTGTTCCAGGTATCAACTTACATGTTGGTTTCCAAGATATGGCTTAAAAAAAAAGTTTAGTTAAGGTCTTGAGGTTGAGGATACTGATATAGAAGAGATTATGAACACGCTGCTGAAGTCAACACTGGAGACATAACCCCTGAACAATGAAGAGGTTAGGGGCACTGACAGAAATCCACATGTAACTTTTGACTCCCCCAAAACTTAACTACTAATAGCCTACTGCTCACTGGAAGCCTTACAAGTTGATAAACACATATTTTAAATATGTGTTATATACAATATTCTTACAATAAAGTAAGCTAGACAAAAGAAGATGTTATTAAGAAAATCATAAGGAAGAAAATATATTCACAGTACCATAAAAAAAGTCTGTGTGTAAGTGGACCTACACAGTTCAAACCCCTGTTTGTTCAAGGGTCAACTGAAGTCATTTAATCTTAGTATCAGGAGAGGGCATGTGACAGATATTTAAAAAGTAGACTTTAACAGGGTCCTAATCCTGACTCTGCCACTGATACAATTTAAATATAGGTAATTCAGTACCTCTGTACTCCTGAGAAATTAGAGGAGACTGGACTATATTATCCCTAAGTTTCCTATTCACAGATCTATCACTTATTTCCATATTATGACTTATAAAGACATGACTACCAAAAAAGAAATGAGCAGCAAGAGTGAAGATCAAGACGCAATGATGAAAATGAAAAGGAAAGAGAAACATAGGGGGCTAATAAAACACTACATATGTCAACTATACTTAAATAATAAAAATTTAAAAAAGAGAGAAACAGGGGGAAAGGATGTGATGAGAGAAGGAAAAAAATGACATTTAGTAGTCCTTTACTAACCTGCTGAATGCAAAGCCTGAACTCTTTCCAGATACTCATTTATTTTTTCTTGAATATGTTCTAGGCTTGATCCTGCCATCTCAGCATAAATTAAGGCTTGTGCAGCTTCCTAAAAAAAATAAAAATAAAAAAAATAAAAAATCAAAGGAATCTAATAAATGAATTACAATTTGAATTTTCTCTACCACTTTCTAACTCACTACTGCTTTCTATAAATGACAAAATAAGGTCTTTAAGACAGTAGTAAGTGGGTTTTATATAACCCCCCGATACCTTTTCTTCAGTTCTCAATTTTTTCATACTGTTAAAAATTTATGAACTCAAATATGAGATTATAAACATTTTCTCAGGATAGCTGTACTTCTATGTTTTCTGCTTTCCTTTTTTATGCAATAGGTCAGACTTAAAATTATATACCTTGAAAATATGAATTAGGCCTGAAAAGCATTAGAATAAGTATATAATAATAATAATACTGGTTATTACTGGTTCATACTAATAATAGGTTAATGATAACTAAAAATATTAAGTGTCAAAAAAAGATTGTAAGAAATTATAAAGCTTAGGGTGCCTTGCTGGCTCAGTCAGTAGAGTATGTGACTCCTGATCTCAAGGTTCTAAGTTTGAGCCCCTTGTTGAATGTTGAGATTAAAAAAAAAAAGGCGGGGGAATTATAAAGGTTAAATATCTCACAGTGGAAAATCTTTTTTTCCATGTAAAATACTGCCAAAGGGTGACACATTTTTTTTAAACTTTATTTTGAGACAGAGAGAGAGATCATGCCAGCTGGAGGGACAGATTGAGAGAAAGAATCCGAGCAGCACTATGCAGAGCTGGAACTCAGGAACACTGAGATCATGACCTGACCCCAAATCAAGAGTCGGACTCTCGACTGAGCCACCTAGGTGCCCTAGGTGCCCTTTTAAATCTATTTTAAAGCAGATTTCAGTTGTACGGAATCAATGTATTTTAATTAAGAAAATCTGCATTCATCTTCCAGTTCTTTTAATACTCCCATAGCCAGTTATGCTGCGGCTAGTTCTCCCCATTATCATTTTAGGATAACAGGTTACAAATGCTATGGCGAGAAGGACCATAAAGAGATTTCTCCACGCAACACCTTCCTAGCAATAACCTAAGCATGTGCACTTTGCAGAGGTTGTTGCCAAATTGTCTGGATCCAAAGAAGCCAGCTATCTACTGAACAAAACTTTCTGAATACAGTTAGTGGAGCAGGGGTTGTTTCACTGAACTTAACAAAATCAGTAAGAAGAGTATGGTTTTGATCCATATGAAAATTTATTGAAAGGCTGTGGGGGGGTAAGGAAGATGATTTCCTCAGATTCTGTGACTCAAACATTTCATAGGAGAAAGAAAATTTTACATGTAAACATTAAATATTTTATGTACTATTATTATCTAAATACAACATAGTTTATCTCAAACTGATGTTATATATGTATAAATATATATTTCATACCTCCAATTATCTTGCATGTAAATACTGATTTTCAAATAACTATCTGCCTTAAAAGAAATAAAGCCAACTAAAAACTTGCTGGTATCAGTTTTTATTCATTTAATCTATATTTGAAAATGACAATTAAGGAATCCCTCACACAACAGTATGAAGACAGAAAATGCTAAATATCTGGTAAAGTTTACATAAACAGTTCCTAGAAGCACAACCACTTTTCTGACTTTCTCAAGGATAAAAAATTCTTCATGCATGCAATCTTACAGCAAAATAAGAGGCACTGATGTAGTATTTTCTTTTGCTTTAGACAAAGCTGTTTCATATGGCACTATTTTAACCTATGAATATCTGTCAGTTATTTCACAAAAGTAAAACACATTGAATTTTAAACACATACCACCTTCGCAAAATTGTTCAAAAAAAAAAAGTCCAAAAGGAATGATTCTGAAACACACCAAAAGTCTCTAACTATGGATTATTAAATGAAGGCAATAAAATAATAATCTGAGAAAAGCAAACCACACATTACTGATAGCAAACACGTTTATATATAAAAAAAAAAAATTGCTACTACTGGTATGATCAAAGTCCGACATTGTTTCTTTAAAAAAAAAAAAAAAAAAAGATGACTGTATCACGAGGATACAGCTACCTCCACTAGGAAGCAGAGGCCATGGCTAAGAGCTGGAGGAGTGTATTTGCAAATCCTCAGGACCGGAGAGCAGAGAGTGGGCTGTAGAAGGTCATATTCTTTAATTATTCCGCCCCCGGTAATTTAGGAATAAACTGCCAAGAAATGTGTAAAGCGTTAGTTATAAGGAGATTAGTCGCACCAATACTTACGATGCTGAAAAATCAGAATGAACCTAAATGTCCATTAGTCTGTAAATAAATTATGGCACATCCACACAATGGAATACTACGCATCTGTCGTTAATAAGATTAAACAAGCAACTTTAATGACTTTTTTAAAGCTCAAATACAAAGAACAGGCTAAAATACTATAAACAGTACAATCCAAGTTTGTCTTGTACAGAGAAGCTGAATCACTGTGTTGTTCACGTGAAACTCATGTAACGTTCCACGTCAACTATACTCCCTTTTTTTTAAACGTGTGTAGTGCATACGCGTAGACAAACAAGCACAAAGATAAATGCTCCGGTAAGAGACGTGTTATTCTTCTTTAAAACTTTATTTTCTTCAACGAACATGCATTATTTCAGTGTTTATCAGAGACCACTTCCCACTTAGCCATAAATCAGAGCCAAATGACAGCGAGAATTAGCTGGCTACTTAACAACCCATGCCTAACTACTGCTGCCATACGTAGCTCAACGGTGGACACTGGCCATCCAAGACTGTAACCAGAGAAGTGGTGGCTCCCAAGCCGCGACCAAACCCGCCCACGGTGGCAGGAGCCCGGGTGGCCTCTCCCCTGCAAAGGAGGGCAACAGAGCAGGAAGAGGGAAAAGCAAAGCTCAGTGGGCCTGGCCGCCGCGGCACCTGGACCCGCCCCCTAGCTTCATAAACAGTGCAGCTATCCCCCCGCTCTACCTTGTAGTAAAACACAGCCTCGGAGTAGCGACCTTCGTGGTCGCGCTGCACCGCCAGCCGGGCGAACTGCACGGCGTCCCGCTCCAGCGCCGTGGCGTCCATGGCGCCAAGGCCCGGCACCGGCGGAGGGAGGGAGGGAAAACTGACGAACGAAGGCTCCTGGCCGACCTCCGCACAGGCCGGGAGGCGGACTCGAGAACGTCGCCAAAAGAGCAACAAAGTTTATTTTCAGTGACTGAGGGAGGAGAGCGGGTCTTCCCAGCCCGGGTCCGCGGCCACACCGAGCCGCCTCAACGCCGCGCCGGCTCCCAGCCTGTACGGCCGCCCCACTTCTCGGCCACCGCATTTCCCCCGTTCCGCCCACCGGTTCCACTGCGCAGGCGCAGCCTGACCCTTGGGAGTTTCTCGGGAGATGGGGAGGCCGAGGCCGGGCTCGCGGGAGTACGTGGGTGATAGGCGGGGCCTGGCCTGCGCGGCGGCAGCGCGCACGTGATCGCCAAGGCTCCGGGGATTGGGCAGGCGAAAGCAGAGTGGAGTCCGGGTGGCACACCTCCCCTTGGTTTGCGGGGGTGTGACAATGCCTACAGCGGCTGTTGCTGGCAGCGCTAGGCAGGAGCGGCGCATGCGCCTTAGGGAGCCGTTTTCTCTACAATGTGTAAAGGTGGGGGAAGCGTAAAGGGCCGTGGAAGAACAGTTTCCAGAGTCATCTGGACCGATTTCTTAAAAATTAGGGACGTAAAATAGGACATAGGATTCCTTAAGATACCCTTTAATAACATTTATTTTCTACCAACTCAATCATCACCCTATATAGCACCCCCCACCGTGTGTGATATTGGTTGAATTGTCAACAAGGTGATTTATCTTAACTTGTACTTATCCTTTGTTCAACTCAATGCTGTTGTAATTAATGGCTTAATTAGGTGGTTATTTGATTAATGTCTTTCTCACGTGGCAATATGGATGAAAGTCGAAATTCAATCATGATGATTCAAAGCAGCAAGACGCCAGAGTACATATTGCATGGTTCTGTTCATAAGAAACACTGGAAAGGACAAGTCTAATCAATAATGCTAGAAATCAATAATTGGGGAGGGATACAAGGGAAACTTGGGATAATGGAAATTTTTTATGTCTTTTATGTCTTTTTACGTGTGCCAAAATGTAAACGTTTGTCAAAACCCATTAAAGTCTACGTTTTACATGTGTGATACAATGTTTTTCTTAATAGCACCTTAATAAATTTTTTTTTCAGTCATAGTCTTTATTTAAATGGAACTTTCCATAGTTTCTTTAATTCTTCACATTTAGTGACGTTAATAGTAACTATCAAACTGGGCTGTTGTAAAAAGCACGAGTTGGACGCTGCGTGGAACAAAGATAGTTCTCGTCACTAGCTACTATATACAGTTTTATAACTGAAGCAGGGATGGCTTCTGTCTTTACCAGTTTTATGGTAATACTGAACACAAGCCTTGATCCACAGCAGGTGTTTAGCAAGTATTGTCAAACATGAATGAATGAACTCCCCTACTAAATATATTCAATGTGCCCTCCCCCATCTTGATTACTGAAGAATGAAATATAAATTCCTTAGCATAGATTAGAAGGTCCTTCAGAACATGACCTCAGGCCATATTCCCAAGGTATTTACAGTCACTATCTTGCATAAACTGATTAGAAGCTACAGCAGACAAATGTAGTTTTACTCATAAGAGGATTTCTATGACTTATGTTCTTTCCTTCATTACAGCTTATAGAATTCCTAGTCCATCTTTTTTTTTTTTTTTTAATTTTTTTTTCAACGTTTTTTATTTATTTTTGGGACAGAGAGAGACAGAGCATGAACGGGGGAGGGGCAGAGAGAGAGGGAGACACAGAATCGGAAACAGGCTCCAGGCTCCGAGCCATCAGCCCAGAGCCTGACGCGGGGCTCGAACTCACGGACCGCGAGATCGTGACCTGGCTGAAGTCGGACGCTTAACCGACTGCGCCACCCAGGCGCCCCTTTTTTTTTTTTTTTTTTAAATTTTTTTTTCAACGTTTTTTCCTAGTCCATCTTGAAGGAAGCCTTTTCTAGCACTCCTACGTAGTTGTGATCCCTTCCCGTACTTATTTATTTATTCCCCATACACGTAATCCTATTTCTTATTCATTTATTCAATGAACACTGGACACCTACTTTGTGTCAGAGACAGAGCTACATATTGAAGACACAAAGGCAAGAGAGTGAAATAAGGCAGGGTAAAAGCAAGTTGAAGCTCCAAAATAGCTGCAGTCTCGGCGAAATGGAGTTTTCTAATCCATGAACAGAGTAAATCTCTTCATGTGTTCAGGTCTGTTTTATCTTAACAATGTTTTACAGTGCACAGGTCTTGCACATCATTGAATAAATTTTATCACTAAGCATATCACTAAAGCTATTTTCAATTGCATTGCTTAGTTTCAATTGTTTTTGGTAGTGTATAGGAAGAGAATTGATGTTTATTTATTGACCTTGTATTGGGTAATTATGAATTCTCCAGAAATCTTGAGAGTTTGGTTGTAGAACCTCATGACAGGCCACCTCCGTGGACCATCTGCCAGGATGTCCAATCACACCTCCACCTTAGGCTAGGTGTGTGACATGTACCACAGTAGAACTTGTCTAATGTTAAGGTCAAAAGTCCAAATGCCCTCATCCTGCACTATGACAGCCCACATGGAGAGCTGGGACAGACCCAGAGGGAGGGGTAGGCTTGAGAAGACACTGATCAGCACACAAGCCCTCCTCAGGACGCCCCATGGGTTGTCGAATTCCTTGCCGCCCTCCCTGCAAATGGCTTCACTGTCACAGCAGCAAAATAAAGAAGCAGCAAAAGTTTTGCAATTCAGCCTTGCAAAGGGCTTCGGGAAATAGCACTGGCCTGGGACGCTGTAGGCGGGAAAGAGAATATCATTGCTAGTAGTAGTGTATTACTCTTTTTAAAGCTGCCAACCTAGGAATGGTCATTTGTTACTTCAGTCAACAAATGCTAAGAATTCCTTTGACCGGACACGGGGGATTCGGGGGATTCAAACAAAGGGACCGAAGCGGTTCACACTGGAGCGGGGGATTCAAACAAAGGGACCGAAGTGGTTCACACTGGAGCGGGTAGGAGGCACAGAAGCTAACAGTGCAAACACCACTGGATGACTGCTGAGAGAGGGGGCAGGCAGGGGCTGGCAGGGCCAGAGGAGCAGCTTGTCAATCGGCCTGGGAGTCTCACACCCAGTCCCAGAGGAAGGCAGACAAGAGCAAAGCAGAGAGGAATAGAGGGATGTGTCAGGCTCAGGATGAGGCAGGAGTGTGGAGCCCAGGGTGCAGGGAGGATTTCCGTTCCCGGGTATGGCTGTATGGCTGTATGGCTGCGGGGAAGTGACGGCAATGACACTGGCAGGAGGCAGGGCTCCTCACACTTTGGCTGAATCGGGCTCACCTGGGGGTAGTGGGGTTCCACCCCCAGGGTTTCTGATTCAGCAGGTCTGGCTGGGGCTCTTTCCAACGTGCATTTCTGACAGGTTCCCAGGTGCTGCTGCTCTGGAGTTTAAAAGGAGGCATGGGAAGCCCAAGGTCAGTTCCCAGCCAAGACTCTTGACCATGGCTCCATGGCCTCGTGGCCTTGAACTTGCAGGGCTCGGGGAGGGCGTGTGTCATGCTAATGATGCCAGGACAGGGCTGGGACCCATGGCTGCTGTGCCAGCTCCATGTTCTTGAACTTTCCTGCTTTCCTAATCTCTTCCTCTGCAGCCCTTTAGGCTGTTTGGGTTTCGGCCCTGCAATGTGTCTGAACACAGCTTTTCCAGGCCTCACCACCTCACAGGGCTTGTAAGGAGACAAAGCTTTTATGAGTTATCTGGGTGCAGGTGGATCGCCCTCGGGTGCTCCCACACTCCCTCCAGACTCCAGTCCTGGTGCCTCAGTCCCTGCCTGACTTCTTGTAGAAACTGTCCGATTTCAGTGACCTCCTTTCCTCCCCACGTAATGGGAAAATGGAATAATTTCCCTACCTACCAACACTGCCCTGTGATTTCCCATATGCAAAATAATCATTGGTTTTTTTGTTTTTTTGTTATAGCTCCTCAACAGTATGAGGAGAGAACAATTTTTCAAATCATTAAAGAATTGGGACATTGGAACTAGAAACAACAGAAGAGTCTGGGGAAAAGTTGCACAAAATGAGCTTTGAACGCCAGTAAATATTATTTTGGCTCATTTAAAGTATTAGGCTCAGCCATATCAAATGACCATTTTTGTAGGTCAAAAATAGTCAAATATCTGTCACAATAAGCAACTTCCTATGGTTCAACCTAATTCTACATATATATGTATATATCTTAATTATATATTCAAAATTCTTAATCCCATTTATATCTATATATTCTAAATATATATCCTAAATTAAATATAAATTATAATTAGATATATATTTTAATTGTATATGAATACCCTATGTATAAATTATATATTAATAGGTTATATGTGTAATTATGCATAGATTATATATAATAGGTTATTTTATATATAGCTTAATAATATATCCTTATTGGGGCGCCTGGGTGGCTTGGTCGGTTAAGCGTCTGACTTCGGCTCAGGTCATGATCTCACGGTCCGTGAGTTCGAGCTCCGCGTCGGGCTCTGTGCTGACAGCTCAGAGCCTGGAGCCTGTTTTGGATTCTGTGTCTCCCTCTCTCTCTGTTCCTCCCCTGTTCATGCTCTGTCTCTCTCTGTCTCAAAAAAATAAATAAACGTTAAAAAAAAAATTAAAAAAAAAAATATCCTTATCAGATATATGCCTGCAATTAGAATAAATATATATACATACGCACAGAATTAGGATATATATATATATATATATATATATATATATATAAAATTAGAATGTATGTATATGTATGTGCATTTGTGTAAGTTAGGGCTTGGTATTAGACACATGCCACAACAGCTTGCTCTCATGACCCGGAACCCTGGCTACCCTAATCCCTGCCTCTGACGCACGTACAGCACATACCCCACCAACACATAGAGGGCATCTGGGGTCATCCAGGCTGGTGGAGTTCTGATGGGTCCCAAACCACCTGCATAACCTCTAGGGTGAAAGGAGCCCACCTCCTAAAAATCTGTGGTGGCAGCTTTCCACAGTGATAGCTAGTCCCCAGTTACACTGGCTGTCTGATGGGTCCCAGGCTTACCAGTCATCAAAAGTCCCAGGTGTCTTAGGGAAGGCCATCAGGACAGGCCCCATGCTAACAAGGTGGTCCAGACTCCTGCAGCTTTACCTCCAGGGCAAATATTTCCGCGCATTTATGTAGATTAAGGGCTTGGAATTAGTCAGGTACCTTTCACCCCCAGCAGCCTGTTCCTGTAATCGGGCCTCTCCCCACAGCTGTCCTGTGCCCGGTCTCTGGCTACCCTGACCTGCACCGCTTAGCTTGCAGTAAGCACCTGTCAGCCGGCCTGGAGCTCCAGTGGAAACCACCTACGTGGCCTCCAGGGTGGGGGGACTCCTAGCATGTAATTCCTTGTGAGGCATCAGTTTTTTGTTTTTGTTTTTTGTCTTTTTTTAGTTTATTTATTTATTTATCTTGAGAGAAGAGAGAGACAGAGAGAGAGAGAGAGAGAGAGAGAGAGAGCATGAGCAGGGAAGGGGCAGAGAGAGAGGAAGAGAGAATCCCAAGCAGGCTCCATACAGTCAGCGCAGAGCATGATGTGGGACTCGAACTCACAAACCATGAGATTACGACCCGAGCCAGAACCAAGAGCCAGATGCTTAACGGACTGAGCCACCCCGTTGCCCCAGAGGCAGCAGTTTTAAACTGGCAACAGTCAGTCCCCATCAGACCATATGCCTGATGGGGGTCCTGATCTCAGGCACATGCCTGAGGAGTTCTGATGGGTCCCAGCCCATTGAGGGCAGCTGGGGCCCTCCAGCAACATTGAACTTGGGTCTTCTCAACTATCTGCATCATCTCCAGGGCAAAGGGGGCCTAACTCCCCCAAATCTTTCTGAGGCAGCAGCTTTAACCTGGCAGCTTTCAGGCCCCATTTGGCCTGGCTGCCTGATGGAGTCCTTGGTTACTTGTCATCAAGGCTCAGAAATTTCTTACTGGAGACCTGGCAGACCTCGAGGCCCAGCCTGGAAAGGCAGTCCAGACTCCGCCAGCTTTACCTTTGGGGGAACATAGGCACACCTTGTTTTATTGCATTTCACAGTTACTGCGTTTTTTTACAGCTCAAAGGATTGCAGCAACCTTGCGTCAAAGAAGTGCCTCAGCACCATTTTCCAATAGTCTTTGCTCATTTGGCATCTCTTTGTCACATTGTGCTAATTTTTCCAATATTTCAAACTTTTTCATCATTATATTTGTTATGGTGATCTGTGATTAATGATTATGACTCTGAAAGTTCAGATTATGGTTAACCTATTTTAGCAGTAAAATATTTTTAAATTAAGTCATATACATTGTTTAAGACATAATGCTATTGCACACTTAATGGATGACACTGTGCACGCACTTTTAAATGCACTGAAAAAATTAAAAAATTCATTTGACTTGCATCGAGATGTTCACTTTGTTGTAGTGAGCTAGAACCAAACTGTAACATCTCTGAGTTATGCCTGCATCATTTATACACACATATGGACATCCAAATTATCTTTCTATCCCGATTTTTAAATATAGCCCAACTATATGTACATATTTTTATCTATACACACTCTAAATTTATTTGCATATGTCTAATATACAGATTTTATAATCCTCATTTATAGAACTCCTAAATTTATATACATATCCTTATTTTATACTTATCTTATATATGCTGATGTACTTATTTCATACATATCCTAATATGTACCCACACTCAAGTGGTCCTAGATTTAAAGCCTGGAAGGTAATAAGAATGGAGAAAGGACTTGTTTGGACACAGGAGTGTGCTGATGCTGGTCCTTCACAGTTGCCATCTCATACACATAAAAAACCCAAACCGAAACAAAACAGTTCCGAGGAACAACTCGTCCTATTTACTGCAGAGCTTCACCAGCCACGCTGGGTTTATGTGAGTTTCTGAGAGCACACTGCTACTCGTGTTTCCGTGTGGCCCTGGGGCTGTATACGGTAATGTGACATGGCTGCATGTTACCCCCCAAGTGCTTATGGTCACTAGTTTACTCTTTTGAACAAATATTTATTTAAAACCCTTACCGTGATGCCCAAGAGCACAATGGTTCCCAGTCCCAAGCCTTTGTGGGGCTAACAGCCCCATCCCTAGGACAAGGAAAGGAAACAGAAGTAGGCTGGGGTTGGGAAGGGGAGTTGGAGGGTCAATGTCCCACCTAACTGGGCTAGCCACTGCTCAGTTCTTAACAGTTCAAGGGAATTGGGGACCCAGTACTTTTTAATTTTTTAATTTTTAAAGTAAGTATTTATTTATTTTGACAGAGAGAGCACATGCATGCATGGGGGAAGGGCAGAGAGAGAGGGAGAGAGAGAATCCCAAGCAGGCTTCCTGCTGTCAGTGCAGAGCTTGACGCAGGGCTTGATTTCAGAAACTGTGAGATCATGATCTGAGCCAAGATCAAGAGTCCAACGCTCAACTGACTGAGCCACCCAGGCACCCTCCAGTACTTTTTTTTTTTTAACTTTACTTATTTCTGAGAGAGAGAGAGAGAGAGAGAGAAACAGAGGGTGAGTGGGGGAGGGACAGAAAGAGAGAGAGACATAGAATCCCAAGCAGGCTCCCCTGACACAGGGCTCATGAACTATGAGATCATGACCTGAGCTGAAGTTGGACGCTTAACTGACTGGGCCACCCAGGCGCCCCTCCAGTACTTTTTAAAAGAGAAGTCAGAACTGCAAATTTTGGTGTAAAAATCTCCGTTTTTAAATAAACATGAATAAACATGTTTTTCTAGATACAATGAGCCAACAGTGTGTATCTGCAGGCTATCATGGGCCCACATCCTAACATTTCGATCTTTTGGTTTGTACTTTATTTCTTTTGCTTTTTATAGAGGGATCTCTGTTGGGGGCGTGGGGGAGGGGTAATGCTGGTACCTGTGGACGCAATGGTGAGTGAAAACAGAAACAGCCCTCTGCTTGTGGACCTTTTCAGGCTAGTGGGAGATACAATGACAAAAAAAAAAAAAATCCACTAGCAAATGAATAGTTACAAGTGGAGATGAATATTCCAAAGGTAATTCTATTCTTGAAGAGCTTATGAAAAGGAAACTGACCTTAACTAGGGGGTCAGCAAAGACTTCCTCCAAATAGAGGGACCTCTTTGTACAGTGGTTCTGTGACCAGACTTAAAAAATGGGACAGGACCACTGTGGCTGAAGCAGAGAGAGTAAGAACAGTAAGATGTACAGAGAGGCTAGGGAGGTGGGTGGTCAAGTACCAGACCTGTAGGGTCTTGCTGGCCATGTTAAGGATTTAGATTCTATCTTAATCCTCAGTACACATTATAGACCACTGGACCCAATTTTAGTTTTTGACTTGCTTTATGGAAAGATGCTTAGCAACTAAGCAACCTTTGGAGATTTTTCTGTGTGTTAAAAATATTTTACTATTTTATGATTCAATGATGAAATTCCTTACTGAATAATTACTAAATATTACTACTAACATTACTAAGTAATTCCAATCTATGCTTCAAAAATGCTAGGATAACAGGGAAATAGAGGATGGAATGCCTAAATCAATGAAGTAATAATGAAATAAATCATTACATGACATCGCTCTTCAGTTTTCTCACTGAATTGCTCGAAGAATTGTATCATCTCTCAAAAAGATATAAAAGAAGTCTGGAGAAACCATCTTTGTAGGATAACTTTAGTGTATTTTTAAAAACTTTTTTTATTTTGAGTTGTGAATTAACATACCATTGTAAGAAATAATACAGATAAACTAAAATAAATAATGCTAAAATTTGTATGCAAGCACAAATGACCCCAAACCGTCAAGCAATCTTGAGAAAGAAGAATAAAGCTGGAGGTATCACAATCTCAGACTCAAGGTATACTATAAAGCCATAGTAATCAAAACAGTATGGTAAGGGCATAAAAATAGACACAGATCAGTGGAACAAGATAGAGCACCCAGAAGTAAACCCACACCTATATGGTCAATTAATCTATAACAAAGGAGGCAAGAATATACAGTGAAGAAAAAGAATCTGTTCAACAAATGATGTTGGGAAAACTGGACAGCAACATGCAGAAGAATGAAACTGGACCACTTTCTTACACCATACTCAAACATAAACTCAAACTGTATTAAAGACCTAAATGTGAGACCTGAAACCATCAGACTCTAAAAGAAAATATAGTAAGTAATTCTTTGGTCTTCACCCATAGCAACATAGTTATGGACACGTCTCCTCAGACAATGGAAAAAAAGCAAAAATAAACAATTGGGACAACACCAAAATAAATAGCCTTTGCACAGTGAAGGAAACCATCAACAAAACAAAAAGGCAACCTATGGAATGGGAGAAGATATTTGCAAATGATTATGTCCAATAAAGGATTAATATCCAAAATATATAAAGAACTTATATAACTCAATACACACACACACACACACACACACACACACACACACTAATAAAAGAAAACAAATAAAAATGGGCAGAGGACCTGAACAGATTTTTTCCAAAGAAAACATACAGGGGACGCCTGGTTAGCTCAGTCAGTTAAGCGTCCAACTCTTGGTTTCAGCTCAGGTCATGATCTCATGGTTTGTGAGTTCGAGCCCCGCATCGTGATCTGTGCTGACTGTGTGGAGCCTGCTTGGGATCCTCTCTCTCTTTCTGCCCTTCCCATGAATGCTCACTTTCTCTCTCTCTCTCAAAATAAATGAATAAACTTTAGAATAAAATAAAACAAAGAAAATATACGGATGGCCAACAGACACATGAAAAGATGCTCAACACCACTAACCACCAGGGAAATGAAAATCAAAACCACAATGAGATATCACCTCACACCAGTCAGAATGGCTAGTATCAAAAAGATAGGAAATAATAAATGTTGGCAAAGATGTGGAGAAAAGGGAATTCTTATGCGCTATTGGTGGGAATGCAAATTGGTACAACTAGTGTGGAAAACAGTATGGAGGTTCCTCAAGAAATTAAAAGTAGAATTACCATATGACCCAGTAATTATACTACTGGGCATTTTCCCAAAGAAAATGAAAACACTATGTTGAAAAGATATATGCACCCCTATGTTTATTGCAGCATTATTTACAATAGCCAACATATGGAAGCACCCCAATTGTCCATTGATAGATGAATGGATAAAGAAGATGTGATAATAACAGACACACACACACACACACACACACACACACACACACACAGAATATTAGCCATAGAGAAGAATGTGATCTTGCCATTTGCAACAACATAGATAAACCTAGAGGGTATTATAGTAAGTGAAAGAAATCAGGAAGAGAAAGACAAATACCATATGATTGTGCTTATATGTGGAATCTAAAAAACAAAGCAAATAAACAAAAACCAGAAACAGAATCAGATACTGAGAACAAAACTGGTGCTTGCCAAAGGGGAGGGTAGTGGGGTGGGGGGGTTGGTGAAACAGGTGAAGGGGATTAAGAGGTACAAACTTCCAGTTATATAAAATAAGGAATCATGGGGATGAAAAGTACAGTATAGGGAATATAGGCCCTAGTATTGTAATAATGTTTTATGGTAACAGATGATAACTACACTTATCATGATAAGCACTAAGAAATGCACAGAATTGTTGAATCACCATATTGTACACCTGAAACTAATATAACACTGTATGTCAACTATACTTCAGTAAGAAAGAAAACAAAGGAAACAATATGGAGAGATCATATCCCATGTACCTTTACCCGGTTTCTTTCAATGGTAACATCTTGCCAATCTGTAATATAATATCATAATCAGGAAAGTAGTGTTGTAACAATCCACCAATTTATACTTAGGTTTTCACTGGACAAGGTAGAAAATTCAGAAATTTTCATTTCTACCGTAATAGCAAAGACAAGAAAATTGATGGAGAAGGTTGCTTCACAATTTCTGCTACCGTCTTCTAGGTTTACAAACTTTGAGCATATTACCTAACATCTCTAAGTTTCAACTATCCCATCTAAGTGGGCCAACATAAATGGGGAGATTTATACAAGCACAGGGTTTGCAGAAGATTGAATGAGATAATGTTGGAAAGGCCCTTTGTACAGTGCCTGGTATATTTGAGGCATTGGACAGTTATGTCCTGCAACACTTTGCTGTGCTCTGTAGCCTTCTGGTTGTTTCAGGAGATGATCTGTCAGTGTAGGCCCAAAAGGGATGGTCCTGGAACAGTGTTGAGCTGCTTAGATTCAGCTTCCTGGAGACTGATCACCTTGGGGAAACAGAAGCAACAATAGCATCATCTGAAGAGCTTGGTTATCAACAGGTGATGTGTTTATCAGGTTTTTTTCTTACACTCTGTGAGTGCAGATCCACAATTCTTTACAACACCTTTGGAACCAGATATATTTTGGAATTTGGAATTCATAGGAAAAAACTCCCTGAGAGTAAGAATAAGACTGAGTTCTTTTTCTTTTTTAAGTTTATTTATTTATTTTGAGAGACAGTGTGTGAGCGGGGGAGAGGCAGAGAGAATCCCAAGCAGACTCCGCACTGTCAGTGCAGAGCCCAATGCGGGGCTCAAATCTACGAACCGTGAGATCATGACCGGAGCCGAAATCAAGAGCTGGATGCTCAACTGACTGAGCCACCAAGGCGCCCCAGGACCAAGTTCAAATAAGGACTGGAAGTGTGTGTTCAGCTGGATTTCAGAATTAGTATGAACTATTGCTGTGTGCCTCCTGCCTCCCTTCCCCATGCCCTTTTGAATAAGATTTTCTGTACTGATCGCCCTGTGTCTGTCTTATCATGGTATGTTGAGTACGTATATATGTGAAGCAAATCACTAGTCTTTTCAATTAACAGCTCCCCAGTCAAAAGGAGTGGTATTAAAGGAGCTGTACCCAGTGAATCACACCCAAGGGGTCTCATCCACACCTGCACGTGATGTAGAGGACAAGATCAAGCTCATGCCATAATGGTCTAAGGCAGGTTGCTCATGTGGACCAATTATCATCTATACCTTCCAGTAAGTTTGTCTGCCACCCAGGGGCAGGCCTCTCCTTCAAATAGGTTACTCTGGTAGGATGCATATGCCCGTGGCAACCATACCCTCTGCCAGGAGACCTGAATGTCAGCCTTCCAGGGCACCCTAGCCCGTGCCTAAATTTCTCAGCTCCTTCCTTGCTCACTTTCCCTCAGCCATAGTAGTGGTAGCTTTCTGCAATTGCTACTTCTATAGGACTAAGAACCCTCAAAAACAAAAAATCCTTTTCAGTAATTAACTACCTTTTAAGAGTTAGCATTTCTTCATGTTTAATTTTCCAATTGGCATTACTTAAATGGTTTCTATCTCCTATTACCTTCTATCTCATAATTAAATATGCTTTTACTACACCCTGTAGTTAATTATGCCCACTGATTGTAGAATCCAGAACAAAGAAAGAATACATCGTTTCTAGTAAAGGAGGTAAAGGTTCTTGGAACTAGATGACAAGATTGTAAATGTTTTAGTGGTTTTACTAGTTAAGCTTCCATCTGGCTGGTGTCTAAAATAGTATCCACCAACCTTTCCTGGGTAGCAATTTAAAAGTGCTTCCTCGAATTCAGCAAAGTTGCAGGATACAAAATCAATGTACAGAAGTCAGTTGCATTCTTATACACTAACAATGAAGCAACAGAAAGACAAATAAAGAAACTGATCCCATTCACAATTGCACCAAGAAGCATAAAATACCTAGGAATAAATCTAACCAAAGATGTAAAAGACCTGTATGCTGAAAACTATAGAAAGCTTATGAAGGTAATTGAAGAAGATATAAAGAAATGGAAAGACATTCCCTGCTCATGGATTGGAAGAATAAATATTGTCAAAATGTCAATACTACCCAAAGCTATCTACACATTCAATGCAATCCCAATCAAAATTGCACCAGCATTCTTCTGGAAACTAGAACAAGCAATCCTAAAATTCATATGGAACCACAAAAGGCCCCGAATAGCCAAAGTAATTTTGAAGAAGAAGACCAAAGCAGGAGGCATCACAATCCCAGACTTTAGCCTCTACTACAAAGCTGTCATCATCAAGACAGCCTGGTATTGACACAAAAACAGACACATAGACCAATGGAATAGAATAGAAACCCCAGAACTAGACCCACAAACGTATGGCCAACTCATCTTTGACAAAGCAGGAAAGAACATCCAATGGAAAAAAGACAGTCTCTTTAACAAATGGTGCTGGGAGAACTGGACAGCAACATGCAGAAGGTTGAAACTAGACCACTTTCTCACACCATTCACAAAAATAAACTCAAAATGGATAAAGGACCTGAATGTGAGACAGGAAACCATCAAAACCTTAGAGGAGAAAGCAGGAAAAGACCTCTCTGACCTCAGCCGTAGCAATCTCTTACTCGACACATCCCCAAAGGCAAGGGAATTAAAAGCAAAAGTGAATTACTGGGACCTTATGAAGATAAAAAGCTTCCGCACAGCAAAGGAAACAACCAACAAAACTAAAAGGCAACCAACGGAATGGGAAAAGATATTTGCAAATGACATATCGGACAAAGGGCTAGTATCCAAAATCTATAAAGAGCTCACCAAACTCCACACCCGAAAAACAAATAACCCAGTGAAGAAATGGGAAGAAAACATGAATAGACACTTCTCTAAAGAAGACATCCGGATGGCCAACAGGCACATGAAAAGATGCTCAACGTCGCTCCTCATCAGGGAAATACAAATCAAAACCACACTCAGATATCACCTCACGCCAGTCAGAGTGGCCAAAATGAACAAATCAGGAGACTGTAGATGCTGGAGAGGATGTGGAGAAATGGGAACCCTCTTGCACTGTTGGTGGGAATGCAAACTGCTGCAGCTGCTCTGGAAAACAGTGTGGAGGTTCCTCAAAAAATTAAAAATAGACCTACCCTATGGCCCAGCAATAGCACTGCTAGGAATTTACCCAAGGGATACAGGAGTGCTGATGCATAGGGGCACTTGAAACCCAATGTTTATAGCAGCACTTTCAACAATAGCCAAATTATGGAAAGAGCCTAAATGTCCATCAACTGATGAATGGATAAAGAAATTGTGGTTTATATACACAATGGAATACTACGTGGCAATGAGAAAAAATGAAATATGGCCTTTTGTAGCAACCTGGATGGAACTGGAGAGTGTGATGTTAAGTGAAATAAGCCATACAGAGAAAGACAGATACCATATGGTTTCACTCTTATGTGGATCCTGAGAAACGTAACAGAAACCCATGGGGGAGGGGAAGGGAAAAAAAAAAAAAAAGAGGTTAGAGTGGGAGAGAGCCAAAGCATAAGAGACTGTTAAAAACTGAGAACAAACTGAGGGTTGATGGGGGGTGGGAGGGAGGGGAGCGTGGGTGATGGGTATTGAGGAGGGCACCTTTTGGGATGAACACTGGGTGTTGTATGGAAACCAATTTGACAATAAATTTCATGAAAAAAAAAATAAAAGTGCTTCCTCCCCACAAATTCCCAAAGGTTAAATATGTAATATCAAATTAAGGAAGTTTATGCTTTTCTGATGATCTCAAGCTGGTGTATGAAGCAGAAACAGAAAATATGTTTTCCATCTTTTTCTAAAGAAATTACATGTTTCTATTTCAGATATTCCTATTGTCCAATACATGGCAGTTGTGTTGGCTTGTACACATCTTTTCCTGGGCGTGGGGAGCCATCCTAGGATGCGCAGAATTAAAAACATCAGCAGGAAAGGAAAGGAAAAGCTCTCTGATGGCGACTACCCGGTAAAGAGCTGTTTCAGCTCAAGTTTAAGAAAGTGACCAATGAATGTGTGCATGCCTTGCACACTGCCGGCGGGTTGTGTCTCTTCCCACGCCCGCCTGAAGAGTACCTCTGCTAGTTCAGAGCCCCACTTCACCCTCTTTGTCGCAGACACATTGTGTTTCCGTGCATTTACAAACATCCTCCTACTAAGCCTCTTGACGTTCTGGGGGGCTGCCTAGATTATTTCAACCTAACAATTGTTCCTTTTTTTAGGGATTGGTTACAAAGTTGCACAGGTTGTGACTGATCCACTCATAGCCCTTGTGGTAGGGTCCCCTCCCTAAGGAAAGAAGAAAAAAAAAAACCTCAAGCAACCTGGCTATATGTAGGTGACAACATTCTTCACGACCTTGTAACTCTTGTAACAGGAGAACACCTACTCAGACTTTATGTTTGTGTGTTACCATATATGGTAGACAAAGATGTAAAAGATATGTAAAAAAAACTATGCCACATGGCGTTTGGGGCTCCGTTCTTCGGATACAAACCCAGTTGAGCCATGTGGGCACCAATAAAGTTGCTTCCTGGAAAGAAAAGCCTTGGTGTCACGGCTCTGTGTGAAAATCCCGCTACACCCTATTTTTCTTCATTAGTTTCCAGTGCTTAATTTTGCAGACTACCAGGCCAGGTATGTCAGAAACTTATCATGTCTAGAAGGAATGCATATTAAAGACTGTTAGAGGCAACACATTTTAGCAGATTATTTCAAGTTTTGACTATAGGGTGATATCACTTCTAATTACATAATAACAATACTATACACTGTGACAAAGGTTTGAGTAGGAGAAGCCTAATGAGAATAAAATTGCCTGCCTTTATTATGTTAACAGAATCCCTCATGTCAGTGACTCATAAGCTAGTTCCTGACTTATCTGAGCATTTTCATATAGCATTTTCATATAGCATTTCTTCTGCTATATATCTCTATCCTGGTACGTCACATGACTGTGGATTTATAAATGGCTTTCCAGGATGGGATTAGATTCTAGGGGAAAATGTGCTCTCACTAAGACGTTTCTCTTTAATATTTGTTGACTTGATTTTCTAACACGACTGTCAAGAGGTCACTCAGTGTTTCTCTTCTAAAATGAAAGGAAAAATATAGGTGGAGAAAAGTGTTTTTCTTCTTACATTTAAGCTTTCCAGGAAATCAAATTTATTTCAAGACCCAGTAAAATATTCTTTTGACAAAATTTTTAAAATTTTATATTTGAGAAAGAGAGAGACAGAGCACGAGCAGGGGAAGGGCAGAGAGACAGAGACAGAATCTGAAGCAGGCTCCAGGCTCTGAGCCCGCAGCCCAGCGCCAGATGTGGGCTTGAACTCACTAGCAGTGAGATCTTGACCTGAGCTGAAGTCAGACGCTTCACCAACTGAGCCACCCAGGCGCCCCGACCCAGTAATATATTCTTAGTGCAATAATTAATACATAAAATTCATACATATCTGCCAGCACCTGACAGTGTAAACTGTTTCCAAAGGTAAGATAAGTATTTTTCTAAACAACATTCCGTTAACATTAATTGAGCACCAGTTGCATTCCAGACTTGACACAAGGTGATAGGGATACGATGCATAAAACACAACCCTACCCTGAAGGTGCTCAAAATTTTGTGGAGGAAGACAGATGTTTGAACAAATTATTGTATCAAAAAGTATCAAAAAGCTGTATCAAATAGTATTGAGGATGCTAGCACCCAAGTGATTGAAAGCACAACAGAAGATATTAACTCAATGGCTGGGAAGAGTGTGTGTCAGGGAAGGTTTCTTTTAATCAATATTTGAGCTGCAGAGAAGTCCACTTGAGGGGTGAGAAAGCATTAAGCAGAGAGAAGAGCATGTAGATGTGCAGAAGTATGAAACAGCATAGCGAGTTACGCAAACTGCAAAAGGATGGATGGAGCCCCTGTGAAAACTAAAGGTGAGAGGCAGTGGGGGGTTGGTACCAGGAAGGAAGGTGGGGTTCAATGGCAGAATGCCTCTCATGATATACAAGGGAATTTTGACTTCATTCTGTGGAAGAAATTAACTAAAGATACACACTCTTAACCTGGGATTCATTGATAGCTTTAGGAGTGCTGTGGACACCAGGAAATTAGATGCAACATTTTGTTTATGTACATTTTTCTTTGCAAAATGGACCGTAAGTTTTAAGATCCCCAGAGAAGTCCATGGCTACTACTTCCTGCCAGGCACTTAGGAGCACTGGGAGAACACTGGATGGGTCATCCATGTAGGTAATGATGACACTTAACGATTCTGCCTGGTGACAGAAGTAGAAATGGAGAGGACAGCTGTGTGGCAAGTGCCCAGCTCTTCATGAATTTGGGGGAACAAACCAAAGTTTGGTATATGATGGTGAAAAGGAGGAGTGTTATATCTCAGTAAAAACATAAAAAAGAGAAGGGCTGGGGTGGTACAGCGACCTTATCAGAACGTCAAAAGGAGACAATTTTATTCATTCATGCTATTAGTACAAATGCAATCCCTGCCTTTTCCCTTTGTCCACAATACTCTTTAACTTCCCTACTTTTTAGCAGACTTCTTCTCCTTGAAAGCACTTGACATGTGGCTAGCTCAAATTGAGATGTGCTGTAAGTATAAAATTTATACCAGATCTTGAAGGCTTAGTACAAAAGAGAACAGAAAATATCTCATTAATTTATTTTTAATATTGGTTACATGTTGAAATGACAATATTCTAAACAAGGTGGATTAAATAAGATATTTAAAAAAGAAATTTCACCTGGTTTGTTAACTTTTTATATGTGTCTACGAGAAAATTAAAAATTATACATGTGGCTAACATATCTCTGTTGTCAGCATTATTCTAAGACATTCTGTCAGGGCATTTCATTCAGACTGTAACACTTGCTTTTCAAACAACATCTAGGTGGTGCTCTAGTCCTATGTAACATGCTGGGTTCTCGGGGAATCAGAGGCTGAAATGGGCAAAAAGGAATCTTATTGGGAACACTTGTGAAAGAAAGTGGGAGGAAGAAAGATTGGGAAGGCGAGTGATTGGCCAGCCATATAGACAAAGCCCCCTCTGGTCTATTGGGAAACTTCAGAGCAAATACTGTTCTCTAGAGGTGTCTCACTTGGGGCACCAATGGTCAGGTCCTTGTATTGCTGCCTTGCTCCGATATAGCTTGAGGGCTGTTCCCAGAAGAGGATGCCTCCGTTGAAAGCTGAAGCAGATGCAAAAGGGTTAGCAGCTGGAAGCACTCAGTTAACCATACTCTTCTTCACTATAGATCGAGTTTTTCCTTGAAGGCGGTTCTGACCAGAACATCCCTGTGTCTGCTAGATTATGTTTAAGATCACTTTTCAAGGTCCCTCCTTTACATTCTGGGGATTGCTCTAAGGGTCAATAGCCTGAACAATTTTGTATAAAATGTAATAAGAGCCACTCTTTGGCGAGTACATCCAGCTCCGAATGGCACACGTCCCTAGGGATTCTAATTTGTTTGATCTTTTACTAATTTAGTAATAATAATAATCCAATAAAGTGCACAAGTTGCACGTGTGTATCTCAATACACTTTTACATTTGTGTACCATATTTAACCATACCCAAATTAGATTATAAAGCATTTCCAATATCCTAGAAGAGTCCCTTCTGTCACCTTGCAGGCAGTATCTCCCTTCACCCAGAAATGAGCACTATTCTGACTACTATTATATAGATTAGTTTTACCTGTTCTTTAATTTTATACAGTTGCAATTGTATGGTTATGTACTCTTTTAGTCTTGTTTCTGTAACCCATCATTATGTTTTCAGATTAAATTTTTTTTTTAAGTTTATTGATTTATTTTGAGAGAGACAGAGACAGTGCAAGTAGAGGAGGGGCAGAGGGAGAGGGAGAGAGACAGAGATAATCCCAAGCAGGCTCCACGCCATCTGCACAAAGACGGA
The DNA here is from genome assembly GCF_046562875.1 of Panthera onca. Lineage (NCBI taxonomy): Eukaryota > Metazoa > Chordata > Mammalia > Carnivora > Felidae > Panthera > Panthera onca. The sequence goes on along the minus strand of NC_138347.1, from coordinate 132,606,390 downwards.
TGCGGGGCTTGAACCCATGAATCATGAGATCATGACCTGAGCTGAAATCAAGAGCCAGATGCTTAACCCACTAAGCCACCCAGATGCCCCTTATTTCCAGATTTATTCATATTTTTAATGTATCAGCATCAGTGATTTTTTCCTGTAAAGAACTACTGTATGATATTCAATTGTAGAGGTATGGCAGAATTTATCCATTCTATCCATGATGAACATTTGGTTGTTTACGGTTTTGTGCTATTATGAATAAAGTTGCCAAGAACATTTTTCCACATGTCTTTTAGTGGACACATGTACTCATTTTTCTTGGGTGTATACCTGGGAATAAACTTGCTGAATCTAGGATATGCATATGTTCAGCTCTATAAGATATTACAAAAACAGCTCTTCAAAGTGGTGTAATAGTTTACATACCTGTTGGGAATGTGATAAAAAGGACATGACCCCCGATTGACCTGTGAGCTGGACCTGGGCACTCGGAGGCTCCTTTCCCCTGTATTTGGAGGGTGGGTTCCCCTTGCTTTTTCTGCTCCCAGAGGCTGCTCCAAGGATGTAGCCTCTAGATGGTAATGGGAGTGTTAAAACACATGCACAGTATGTGTAACTGAGCCCAGTTAGGGACACTTTATAAGCTTTTAAGATTTCGAAGGTGGGTGCAGGGATCCATTGTCTTACTGATGCCCAAGACAAGCCTTATATGTAAGTTGCCTTTGCTATTATTATTATTTTTCAAGTTTATTTATTTTGAGAGACAGAGAGAGAGAGAGAGAGAGAATCCAAAGCAGACTCTGCACTGTCAGTGCAGAGCCTTATGCGAGGCTCGATTTTGTCAATCGTGAGGTCATGACATGAGCCAAAATTAAGAGTCAGATGCTTGACAAACTGAGCCACACAGGTACCCCTCCTTAGTTGTTTATTAAAACTGCCAACCTGGGGGGGGGGGGTGGTGTGCCTGGGTGACTCAGTCGGTTAAGCATCTGACTTCGGCTCAGGTCATGGTCTCACTGTTCATAGGTTCAAGCCCCGTGTTGCGCTCTGTGCTGACAGTCTGGAGCCTACTTTGGATCCTCTGTCTCCCTTTCTCTGCCCCCACCCCCAACCACTGTGCTCTATCAAAAATAAACAAACATGTTTTTTTATTATATGAAATTTTTTGTCAAATTAGTTTCCATACCACCCAGTGCTCATCCCAGAAGATGCCCTCTTCAATGCCCATCACCTACCCTTCCCTCCCTCCCACCCCCCAACAACCCTCAGTTTGTTCTCAGTTAAAAAAATTTTTTTGATGTTTTTTATTTATTTTTGAGACAGAGAGAGCATGAGCAGGGGAGGGGCAGAGAGAGAGGGAGACACAGAATCCAAAGCAGGCTCCAGGCTGTCAGCACAGAGCCCGACGCGGGGCTCGAACTCACAGACCATGAGATCATGACCTGAGCTGAAGTCGGACGCTTAACTGACTGAGTCACCCAGGCGCCCCTGTTCTAAGTTTTTAAGAGTCTCTCATGCTTTGGCTCTTTCCCACTCTAACCTCTTTTTTCCTTTTTTTCCCCCTTCCCCTCCCCCATGGTCTTCTGTTAAGTTTCTCAGGATCCAAATAAGAGTGAAAACATATGGTATCTGTCTTTCTCTGTATGGCTTATTTCACTCAGCATCACACTCTCCAGTTCCATCCACGTTGCTACAAAGGGCCATATTTCGTTCTTTCTCATTGCCAAGTAGTATTCCATTGTGTATATAAACCACAATTTCTTTATTCATTCATCAGTTGATGGACATTTAGGCTCTTTCCATAATTTGGCTATTGTTGAGAGTGCTGCTATAAACATTGGGGTACAAGTGCCCCTATGCATCAGTACTCCTGCATCCCTTGGGTAAATTCCTAGCAGTGCTACTGCTGGGTCATAGGGCAGGTCTATTTTTAATTTTTTGAGGAACCTCCACACTGTTTTCCAGAGTGGCTGCACCAGTTTGCATTCCCACCAACAGTGCAAGAGGGTTCCCGAAAAATAAACATTTTGACAACAACAACAACAACAAAAAACAACTGCCACCTACCAACCTGCCTCTTTCTTTGGTTTCTCCCTGCCCTCTGTATGCAGGGCTGGTTTCAGATTATACCAGGAAAGCTCCAGAGAGGGTTGTGAACTTGGAACACCCATCAGCAATGTATGAACATTCCAGTTCCTCCACATTTTCACCAACACTTCATGTTGTCAGCCTTATCAATTTTAGTCATTCTGGTGGGGGTTCTAATGTAGTTTTATTAGTTTTGAATTCTCTTGGTACTAGTCACAGTGAGCAGGGGTATGGTTGATCTCGAGCTTTGTGCACGTTTTCCCCTACCAATTTAACCCCCATCTTAGATGGTGAGATGTACTGAAGCAGATGCTTAGCTCCTTGTTAAGGTGGGGGAGGGGAGAGGCACTATTTGTTCCTCTTTATCACTTACTCTCTGTTACGTGGCTTGCCAAGATTAAGAACTGGCAGATTGTTAGCTTATTCCAGAGCAAAGTCTGTAGGTATGCTAGACTGCTGTGCTTTTTACCAGTCTAGAAAATACTCTTATCAATGTAGATGTTAGGAATCGCCATTTTTGTAACCTCATGAGAGGAGGGCTGTGTCTGTGTTTGCTCACTACTGTATCCCCAGGGGTCAGTATTTATCCGCTGTCATTCATGAGGCCCCACCAGAATGATGGAAAGGGATACAGAAAGGGATAAAGAAAACCAGGGGTTCCAAACCGGCAGGATGTGAGCTGAGCCCACAGACGCATGATGTTGGCTTACGGTGTTTAGACATAATTAGAATTCGCTGTTATTTAAAAATTGGATTTTCACACCAAAATTTGAATTTCTGGCTTCTCTTGGGAGAGAATACTAGGCCCATACTCTCTTCTGCCTTCTTGGAGAAGCTGTCTAGAGCTGAGCAGTGACTGCTCCAGTTAGGTGGGACGTGTGCCTTTCTACTTCCTACACCCAGCCTGCTTCTCACACTGACGTTCTTTGCATGCGGTATGAAGCTAATGTTGTCTGAAGAGCTCCAGAGAAACTTCAGACTACAAATCATCGTACCCAGAATCTGTCCTTGTGCAAAGTTCATAGTAGGTGTTAAATAAATGTTTACTAAACGAACAAACGAGCGGCCACAAGTCCCTTCCAGAGTGAGAGGCTATGAGACTCACAGTTCCTCAAGGAGACACAAGGTGGTGATGTGCTCTCAGAAATCCACATACGTCCGAGGTGTAGCCAGAGAAGCGGAACAGAACAGTCCTGATTTTCTTCACAGGCCAGAATTTGAATTCTGTCTGCCATGAATGTGTGTGCACATCTTTTAATAACATAAATATATTGTAATTTTACATATTTCCTAACGTGTGTTTCTTTACCCCCACATATCCACACATATAACGTGTAATAAAAATGTTTAAAATTAGAAGATACATAATTAGGATATATCTAATTGACATGTAATTGGGATATAAATCTGATTAGGATGTATGATAGAATGTATAGGTATAGTTAAAATGCATTTACAATTTGTTATATAATTAAAGTATATATACATATATATAAAACTAGTGTCTATTAAATATGTATAATTAGGATATATATGAAATTAGGATATGTAATCAGAAATACATTATTTAAAAACAAGTAAGATATATATGTATAGAATTATATAAATTTAATACAAGTAGAATATAAGATTTTGTCGAACCATATGAAAGCACAAATATTTGACTATTTAGACCTTCAAAATCAGCAGTTTTCTGGAGTTGACCTGAATGTTTCAAGTGGGCCACATTTATTTTATCTGTTAGAAAACAAACCTTAACTTATGTTCACTTTCACTAGAATCTTCTTAGTTTCTAATTCAAATGTCCTTAATCTGTCAGTGACATGAAAAATTGGTCCCTTTTTGGAATAAGTGAGACAAAAAAATAAGAGACCAAGGAGTAACAGTTATTTTTGCTTCTCCCATGTGGGAAATCATAGGGCAGTGTTGGTAGGTAGGGAAATTATTCCATTTTCCCATTATGTGGGGAGGAAAGGAGGTCACTGAAATCAGACAGTTTCTACAAGAAGTCAGGCAGGGACTGAGGCACCAGGACTGGAGTCTGGAGGGAGTGTGGGAGCACCCGAGGGCGATCCACCTGCACCCAGATAACTCATAAAAGCTTTGTCTCCTTACAAGCCCTGTGAGGTGGTGAGGCCTGGAAAAGCTGTGTTCAGACACATTGCAGGGCCGAAACCCAAACAGCCTAAAGGGCTGCAGAGGAAGAGATTAGGAAAGCAGGAAAGTTCAAGAACATGGAGCTGGCACAGCAGCCATGGGTCCCAGCCCTGTCCTGGCATCATTAGCATGACACACGCCCTCCCCGAGCCCTGCAAGTTCAAGGCCACGAGGCCATGGAGCCATGGTCAAGAGTCTTGGCTGGGAACTGACCTTGGGCTTCCCATGCCTCCTTTTAAACTCCAGAGCAGCAGCACCTGGGAACCTGTCAGAAATGCACGTTGGAAAGAGCCCCAGCCAGACCTGCTGAATCAGAAACCCTGGGGGTGGAACCCCACTACCCCCAGGTGAGCCCGATTCAGCCAAAGCGTGAGGAGCCCTGCCTCCTGCCAGTGTCATTGCCGTCACTTCCCCGCAGCCATACAGCCATACAGCCATACCCGGGAACGGAAATCCTCCCTGCACCCTGGGCTCCACACTCCTGCCTCATCCTGAGCCTGACACATCCCTCTATTCCTCTCTGCTTTGCTCTTGTCTGCCTTCCTCTGGGACTGGGTGTGAGACTCCCCAGGCTGATTGACAAGCTGCTCCTCTGGCCCTGCCAGCCCCTGCCTGCCCCCTCTCTCAGCAGTCATCCAGTGGTGTTTGCACTGTTAGCTTCTGTGCCTCCTACCCGCTCCAGTGTGAACCGCTTCGGTCCCTTTGTTCGAATCCCCCCATGTCCGGTCAAAGGAGTTCTTAGCATTTGTTGACTGAAGTAACAAATGACCATTCCCAGGCTCGCAGCTTTAAAGAGAGTAATACACTACTACTAGCAATGATATTCTCTTTCCCGCCTACAGCGTCCCAGGCCAGTGCTATTTCCCGAAGCCCTTTGCAAGGCTGAATTGCAAAACTTTTGCTGCTTCTTTATTTTGCTGCTGTGACAGTGAAGCCATTTGCAGGGAGGGCGGCAAGGAATTTGACAACCCATGGGGCGTCCTGAGGAGGGCTTGTGTGCTGATCAGTGTCTTCTCAAGCCTACCCCTCCCTCTGGGTCTGTCCCAGCTCTCCATGTAGGCTGTCATAGTGCAGGATGAGGGCATTTGGACTTTTGACCTTAACATTGGACAAGTTCTTTTTTTTTTTTTTTTGAGAGACCGAGCAAGAGAGGGCTCAAATGAATGAGGGGCAGAGAGAGAGTGAGAGGGAGAGAGAGAGAGAAGCAGGGCTGGAGCTCACCCAGTGTGGGACTCCAACTCACAAACCATGAGATCATGACCTGAGCCGAAGTTAGATGCTTCACCAGCTGAGCCACCCAGGTGCCCCAACATTGGACAAATTCTGCTGTGGTACAGTCACAGACCTGGCCTAAGGTGGAAGTGTGATTGGACATCCTGGCAGACAATCCACAGAGACGGCCTGTCACGAGGTTCCAAATCCCAAGAGTTTCTGGGGAATCCATGAACTACTGGACGTGTGTTCCTTCCTAGCCTCATCAGCCTATTTAGTACAGAATGCGACTCTAGATTCATTGCCTGTTTCCAGCCTCACCCCCCGGCCCCTGGAAAATGTGCAGATAAGACCCACGGTAAGTTTTGTAGTCTCCCATCTCCCATAAATCCTGTTTTCGCTTTTGTTGTTTCACGCATTTTACCCATTCTCTAATAACTGAGCAAACGATTTGCATGCAAAACAACCAAATAGCATGAAGAGTGGCTAACTATATGCATGAGTTACTCTTTGACACATTTAAATGTCTTGGGAAGAAACTCTTGCTAAGGCAGCAAAACAATACACCCAGAATAATACTAATGGTATGATTTAGTATATGTAAACATTTCTTTTAAAGATATATATATTTCTGTATTCATTAACATTTAATCGTATATATACATAGGTATGTATGTATACAGAAATGCATAAAGAAGAGACTGGAAGGGTGCATACAAAGCTAGTGGTTTTGGGGGCACCTGGGTGGCTCAGTCGGTTGAGCGTCCGACTTCGGCTCGGGTCATGATCTCATGGTCTGTGAGTTTGAGCCCTGGGTCAGGCTCTGTGCCGACAGCTCGGAGCCTGGAGCCTGTTTCAGATTCTGTGCCTCCCTCTCTCTCTGACCCTCCCCCTTTCATGCTCTGTCTCTCTCTGTCTCAAAAAAATAAATAAACTTTTTTAAAAAAAAAAGAATTGCAAAACTAGTGGTTTTGTGTACAAAATTTTGTATTTTTTTAAAAAAAGCTTGGGACATCTGGGTGGCTCAGTCGGTTAAGCATCTGACTTTGGCTCAGGTCATGGCTCAGGGCTCATGAGTTCGAGCCCTGCACTGGGCTCCGTTCTGACAGCTTAGAGCCTGGAGCCTGCTTTGGATTCTGTGTCTCCCTTTCTCTTTGCCCCTCCCCCCCCCCCCCCAAAAATCAGTAAACATTAAAAAAAATTTTTTTTAAGTTTATTTATTTCTTTTGAGAGAGAGAGCATGAGCAGGGGAGGGGCAGAGAGAGAGAGGGAGAGAGACAATCCCAAGCAGGCACAGAGCCTGACTCAGGGCACAAACTCACAAACGAGATATGACCTAAGCTGAAACCAAGAGTCAGATACTTAAGTGACTGAGCCACCTAAGTGCCCTCCAATTTTGTATTTTGTCTACAAAAATAGGGGTTACCTCTGGGGAGGGGGTGGGGAGGTGCTGGAGGGTTTAGAAGGAGGACTTTCACATACGGCTTGATACACCTAAATGCTGTGTGAATACCAAATGTCTTAGTTTGGGTTTTCTAGAGTCCAGCCCCTGCGCTTAGGAAGTACAAACCTAGGGAGGAGGAGTGAGGGATGGTTGTGAGGGAGGAGGTGGAACCTAGGCAGAGAGTTATTGAGTTGGCTGTTTTGTTTAATCCCATGGGGTCCTCCACCAGAATTTGTTAAGACTGCTCAGTCTCGGGGCTGTCTGGAGTCAGTTAAACATGGTGAATTCAAAGGAGAAACACCACTCTTGCACATAAAGGAAATTTCACTTTGGTGGCCAGTGGTGCCCAGGGGTCAGCGGTGCACAGATTACCCCAAGAGGTTCATTCTTAGAAGGCTGGTTGGGTTTAGTTTTACCAGTCTGCTTTCTTTATGACTCTGAGGTCAGAGCCTATGGGCCGACATATATATATATATATATATATATATATATATATATATATATATATATATGAAGCAGTAGTGATCAAGGGTCTGGCTATCTTTGCTTGGAGGCATTAGAAGGAAGAAGGTTGTCAAGAAGGTACCAGATATAGGAACTCCCATACATGCCTGCCCACGGACGAGTATGACTTCAACCGACACGTGTGAGGGAAGCAGCTATGAAGTTGATGTTAATACTCTCAAACCCCATGCTCTCTCTTTAAGTTCTCGGTGGATAGAATCTTCCGGCAAACCAGATGCTAATGAACATTTCCTTGCTTTGTGAAGCATTGATCTGGCTCGGGCTGGCTTTGTTCCAAGGCTACTTTCTCCAGGGGAAAAAGTGCTTTTAGGGACCCCATTTATGTAGAAAAACTGAGGGGGGGGGCCTGGGTGGCTCAGCCGCTTGAACTCCTGACTCCTGATTTCAGCTCAGGTCATGACATGATCTCACGATTTGTGGCATTAAGCCCCACATCGGGCTCTGTGCTGTCAGCATGGAGCCTGCTTGAGATTCTCTCCCTCCCTCTCTCTTTGCCCTCCCCCCCCCCCACTCGTTCAATCTCTGTCTCTCAAAATAGATAAATAAACATTAAAAAAATTAAAGAAAAAAACCCCCTGATTCCCAAGTCCTTAGTGTGGCATACACTCCCTCTGTGATCTGGCCACAGTTTGTCTTACTCTACGTCTCCCCACTGCCCCTTGCACACTTTTACTACAGCTGTGGTCAGTCCTGTGAGGTCATACAGTCTGTACCGGGTAAAGTACGGTACTGTCCCCACTGCCAGAATTCTTGTTACCGTCTCTTCCCAGTTACATCTGGCTGGCTTCTCTTTCTACAGTCACCTCCTTCGAGAAGCCTTCCCTGGGGCACCTGGGTGGCTCATTCGGTTAAGTGTTCGACTTCAGCTCAGGGCATGATCTCACCGTTCGTGAGTTCAAGCCCCACGCCGGGCTCTGGGCTGACGGCTTGGAGCCTGGAGCCTGCTTCAGATTCTGTGTCTCCCTCTCTCTCTGCCCCTCCCCCTCTCATGCTCTGTCTTCTGTCTCTCAAAAATAAACATTGAAAAAAAATTAAAAAAAAAAAAAAAGAAGAAGCTTTCCCTGAATACTCCTCATCTCCAATTGGATTAGTTCTCCTCACTTCCCCCAGTTATGGAGCTGGTCCTACCGTATTGCATTCCCTCTTTGTGCGTCGTCTTCTCCGCTAAGCAGAAAGCTCTTTGAGAGAAAAGCCCACAGTCTTGTTTGCCAGGGCCTCATAGATGCTTGCCACATAATAGTACTACAATACTTACTGAATGAAAGAAGAAACTTAATTGCAAGATTTTTATGGCTTATTTATAGTATTTATAGCTTATTATACTAACATAATTTGGGTTAAAATCCAGTTCATCACAAGAGAATGAAAAGACACATACTGGGAGAAAATATTTGCAGAAGACACATTGGATAAAGGACTGTTTCCCAAATACACAAAGAACACTTACAACTCGATAATGAGAAGACAAACAACCTGATTTGTAAAACGTGGACAAATTATCTGAACAGAAACCTCACTAAAGAGGCAGTACAGATGGCAAGGAAGCATGTGAAAAGATGCTCACATCATATCATTAGGGAATTGCAAATTAAACAACTTTGAGATTGCGCTGCACCTATTAGAATGGCAAAAGCCCAGAACACTGACCTCACCAAATGCTGGCTAGGATATGGAGCGACAGGAGCTCTCATTTCTCCGTGCTGGGAATGGAAAATGGTACAGCCACTTTAGAAGACAGTTTGGAAGTTTTTTTTATAAGACTAAACATACTCTCACCTTATGATCCAGCAACGATGCTCCTTGGCATTGACCCCAATGAGCCAAATCTTCACAAAAACCTGCACACCGATGTTTGTAAGCAGCTTTATTCACAATTGCCCAAACGTGGAAGCAATCACGATGTTCTTCAGCGGATGAATGGGTAAATTGTGCTGCCTGCAGACAATGGAATATTATTCAACACTGAAAATTAGTGAGCTATCAAACCAGAAATGTTAACATTAGTTGGTGTGTAGATTTTGCTGCAACAGATATAACAGAGCCGTGTCAAATAGTTTCTCTAGCTGAAGGAAATCGACTAGACCCGGGCTGGAGACATCTTGCTCAGGGACCTACAGGAGTGTGGTAATGGTGACATATGGGTGATGATGATGGCGATGGTGGATGTGGGAGAAAGCCTAGCACAGGTGACAGTGGTAGGCGTGGTGATGGTTGTGGTGATGAAAATGACCTTGGCGGTGCTAATGGTATGTGGTATGTCTGGGGTTGAAGGCGATAATTGTGACCATGGTGGGAGCAGTGGCAGTGAGGCACGTGACACTGCTGACAGTCTAGCTTGAAGAAGAAATTGCCTCTGCCAAGAAGTTACCAGGTAGCAGAGGGAGCCCCCAGGAAATGGGGTTCTCTTACGGACCAGACATCGTGCAAGTGTTTTTCCTACAGGAATTCACCGAGTTTTTACAACGTCCCGTCTTGCAATAAGCTCACACCGCAGCTGAGAAAACCCAGGCTTCAAGTTATATTTTGTCTTAGCCTGAATTCCCTGAGAAAGCAGAAGGTGAGATGAGGGCTTGTGTGCAAGTTGTTTATTTTGGAAAGTGATCCCAGAGAATATGAATGCAAGGAGGAAGAACTAATGCCAGGGTGGATTGTCTTGAACTGGCCATCACTCTAGGCAACAGGGGCTGCTTCCTCATAGCTTTCTCGAGGAATCTTCTGAGGAGCTGAGTAGAATGTGCTTCAGAATTATGTGCATGGGAGAGAAAAGTAAAGACTTTGTTATGGGCTCTGGACCCCTGTGGTTAAGGTTACGTCAGGGATGGAACATACGCGTGAAGGGCATCCCAAGCACCCTCTGCCTTAGAGGAGCCCTGGGCAAGACACAAGGAGATACTCAGCGAAGCCGGGACCAGCCGCCATCACTCTACACAGGCTACACCTGTGAGCCAAGATGCGCAGTCAGGCACAAAATGTGGCCGTAGCTTTTAGGTGACAGAGCCGGGATTTCAACCAAGTCTGCCGAATTCCAAAGTCCGTGTTCTTTCCATTCTCTCAAGCAGCCAAGGAAGGACGCACAGCAAATTCTCACAGTTATTTATGACTAAAAAAAATCAAACCCTCATCATTGGCGGTTCCCAAAGTTCAGTCTCTTGCTTGCTGCAGTTAAGCACAGAGGACGTCTTGTTTTGCACTTAGCGTGTGCCCCTAGTGGCCTTTAGGTGGCGCTAGTACATCTTGGCTGCTTGGAGGCGGGTAAAACGTGTGGGTTGTTCGGCAAGTCACAAGGGAGCGTGTGATTTGGTAACCAGCAAGTTTTTTTTATTAATAGAGCAAGTAACATTTATGAGCCCTCAATAAATAGAATTTTAAAATAACCTTTAGAACATCATGCTAACATAAATAGCAAGTTTTTAATCTCCCACCGCTGCCTTTCTGTAAAGATACTCTCTGATGTTCCCTCAATTAAAATAACCTGCAGCCACCAGCTTTTGCAGCCGGGGTAGATTTGGGAGTTTGCAAGTTGACTTGCAAGCCGCTAGAAAAGTCTTGAGTGTGGACTAAGGTTCACTGGTGGGAGAATCATTTTGGGTGTTAGTTGAAACACAGATTCCCGGGAGTCCTCCCGGACCTTCCAGAATCATGGTGGGGGGGGGGGGGGGGGGGAGGAATCTGTGTGTTTACCACAAAGTGGGGGATTTTTATGGAGTCCAATTTCTGTGTCTAGATTGCATTTCTCATCTTGTCCTGAAGAGCCAGCTTGTCAAGAATCTGTCCTGAGTTGCCTCCCTTGGCTAATTGGTACGAAATCCATCTGAAATGAATTACACCTCCTAAAATTTCCAAGGTTGCAGTTTGCACTCTGCCCCTCTTCTGTTCAACATCTTTTCTGAGAACTGGCTGCGAGTCAGGGTTTATCACCAGCACCTGATTCTTGTGCTTAGACCCTCTCTGAGCTGGAGCAAGGAGCTTCACCCTCAGGAGAGTCTGACTTCTGGCCACCATGCCAGGGGTTGTGGTGGGTTTCTTTCACGTCGACTCCTCTTAGTTAGGACTACATTTTCCAGAGTTTTCTTTTCTGCATGGTGGGGACCCCATGCGACATTTTGTGTGAAACTTGGAAGGCAGAAATGAATCAGCAGCTATATTGTCTTCAGTGCTTGGAAGGTGGGTTTGGGGTACTGGTTGGTGTGGTAGGTGATGCTTGTTGTTGCTCTTCACCTGGTTGGTGGGGGGCAGCAGCCCTGTCCGTAGCGACTCTGCTTCTGCCGAATCTCCTCTCTGGCTTCTCCAACTCCCGTGCCAGCTGCATGTTTATCTCTGTGACAAAGGGCACCAACTTTGCCTACAGGTCCCTTGCATCACTGAAGATGGCGGCTGGGAGGCCGTGAGAGTCTGACATGGCTCCACCCATCTTTGTGCTTTCCTGCTCAGCCTGAAAAGTCTAGCTTGTCCCGTTTTCTCCCTCTTCACATCCACCTTTGCTTTTGCCGACCAGCCCTGCTGACTCAGTCCCCCTACCAGAAGTGGAAACAACAGCTCAGCATAAACTGTTTAACCGGCGCTCATGATTACGAACGTTCAAATCCCTTTAAAAAAGCCATAATTGCTTATATTTCTCCTGGCGGTTCTCTGATTAAACCCTGACTGATACAGGTATGGAAAGAAACAATATTAGCAGGCAAATTTGAAGCCTGTCTACATACTGCTTTCTTATGACTCCCAGTTTCTTGAATTTACCACAGCTACCATATAGCACCAGTGTCATAACAGATTAAAAAAAAAAAAACAAAACCTGTCAACTATTACCTTGTTTAGTAACTTGATTAGGAAATCAGCATTTCTTGAGCTCCTATCGCTTTCCAGGTGCCGTGTATGAGGTGCTGAGCCTCAAAGATGTGTGAAAGCTGCGCCTGGGACTGGCAGGGGGGCGGAACAGTGGGGCTGAGGGTTTTGGAGGCTGTACGAGACCGGATATGCTCTGTCAGCCCCATTGTTTGTCTCGCGGTTTCCCGGAAGTCCCAAGAAAAGTCCAGGCCTGAGCCTGCAGCTGCTGAAGCCAGGGTGTTGGTCAGGCCCCGGCTCTACAAAATCAGAGGTCGGTCCGCAGTCCCCTGCTCGCCGCAGGCCATTGGGGCAGAGTCTGATCAGGTTGGATGCCAGCTTTTCCACCCCCCACCCCTTCCGCTGGATGGATTAGGTTGCAAAGAACTACACCCCCACCACAGTCCAGGGTTCTGCAAACGTGGACCTTCTTTTCAGATACCCTTGCCAACAAAGGTAGTCAGAGCTGGTTTTGTAATTATAAATTATTCCTGAAGCTTTTCTTAAGATTCTACTTTATTTTTTTTTCTAATGAAGAGCCACGATAAGACAATTTGGGACAGACTCTAGGTTATTTTGCTTCTTGTCACTGTTAGTACAATTTACAATAATGTGAAAATAATATTAAACTTCCCTATTTAATTGCGATTTGAACAAATCACAGGTGTTCAGCTTTGAGAGAGGTCTTATAAACATGGGAAATGTTATTCTCAGTTGCCCTTCCTGGATAAAGACTTACATAAGTGGACGAGTAAAAATTTGCTTGGCTTCCTTTCAGGTTCTGGCAAGGGACTGGCTGTCCTGCTAATAAGACTACAGCCCAGAACATTGTTAAGCCACAGCCTAGGTGTTGCCTTTGTTATCTAGTTAATCCCCAGGAAGTCTGGTCTTTTTTCTGCTAGAAATAATAGCTCCCATGTATTGAGCTCTTACTATGCACCAGGACTGTACTAAACATTTAAAATACATTACTTCCGTTCTTTCCACAGTCGTTGGAAGTGAGAGTGTGGATGAAGAACGTCTGTGTCATTTGCCCAGATTCAAGTAGCTAGCAAACAGCCTGCTCTTTCCCTACACCAGTGGCTCCCTCGCTGCAGTCCCCAGAGCAGCAGCATTGCCTGGGAACTCATCAGAAATGCAGGTTCTTGAGCCCCGTTCCATACCTGCTGAATTAGAAACCCTGGGAGTGGAGCCCAGCAATCTGTTTAAAACCCTCCAGGTTCTTCTGATGCACACCAGCATTTGGGGAGCACTGAATTAAAGAGTTTACAAGGTCATAGACAACCAACTGTTAAGTTGGATTCTAAAGGTCCTAAAATACTATATGGCATTGGGAAAAAGAGACGTATAATGGGTACTACAGGGAGGTTCTTGGGGAGTGGATTTGGCTTATACAGAAGTGTCAGAGACTGGACTTAGTGTAGCAGAAAGGAAGAAATTTGGGAGTGATGTTTCATATTTTTTTTTATACAAATACTTTTAAGATTTTAAGGATTAAACTATAATTAACATACAATGTTATGTTACTTTCAGGTGTACACCATATGGATTAGACAAGTCTATATATTATTCAGTGATCATCATGGTAAGTGTAGTGACCATCTGTCATCATCTAATGTTATCACAATATCATTGCCTATATTCCCTATGCTGTATTTTTAATACCTGTGGCTTATTTATTTTATAATTGGAAGTTCGTACCTATTAATCCTACCACCCACTATCCCTCTGGCAATGACCAGTTTGTACTCTGTATGTAAGAGTCTGTTTGTTTGAATTTTTTGGTTTTATTTTTTAGATTCTATATAAGTAAAATCATATGGTATTTATCTTTCTCTGTCTGACTTATTTCACTTAGCATGATATCCTCTAGTTCCATCCCATGTTGTTGCAAATAACAAGAAATTCTTTTTTTTAAATATATGAAATTTATTGTCATACTGGTTTCCATACAACACCCAGTGCTCATCCCAACAGGTGCCCTCCTCAATACCCATCACCCATCCTCCCCACCCTCCCACCCCCCATCAGCCCTCAGTTTGTTGTCAGTTTTTAAAATTTTTTTTAATGTTTTTATTTATTTTTGAGACAGAGAGAGACAGAGCATGAGCAGGGGAGGGGCAGAGAGAGAGGGAGACACAGAATCCGAAGAAGGCTCCAGGCTCTGAGCTATCAGCACAGAGCCCGACGCGGGGCTCGAACCCATGAACCCTGTGAGATCATGGCCTGACCGGAGTCGGATGCTTAACCGACTGAGCCACCCAGGTGCCCCTGTTCTCAGTTTTTAAGAGTCTCTTATGCTTTGGCTCTCTCCCACTCTAACCTCTTTTTTTTTTTTTTTTTCTTCCCCTCCCCATGGGTTCCTGTTAAGTTTCTCAGGATCCACATAAGAATGAACACATATGGTATCTGTCTTCTTCTGTATGGCTTATTTCACTTAGCATCACACTCTCCAGTTCCATCCATGTTGCTACAAAGGGCCATATTTCATTCTTTCTCATTACCACGTAGTACTCCATTGTGTATATAAACCACAATTTCTTTATCCATACAAGATATTCTTTTTTATGGCAGAATAATATATCTTTTTAAAAAAAATTTTAATGTTTATTTTTGGGACAGAGAGACAGAGCATGAACACGGGAGGGGCAGAGAGAGAGGGAGACACAGAATCCAAAGCAGTCTCCAGGCTCTGAGCTGTCAGCACAGAGACCAACGTGGGGCTTGAACTCATGAACTATGAGATCAAGACTTGAGCCAAAGTTGGATACTTAACCAACTGAGCCACCCAGGTGCCTGCCTATATATATATATATATATTATATATATATATATATAATATAGGTTATATAGGTTATATAGGTGTTATATATATATATATATATATATATATATATATATATATATATATATAGGTTATATAGGTGTTATAGGTTATATGTGTTATATGTGATATATGTTATGTATATATATATAAAATTTCTTATTTATGTTTCTTATATATGTATCTTCTTTATCCATTCATCTATCAGTAGGCACTTGGGTTACTTCCATATCTTGGCTATTGTAAATAATACTGTAATAAACGTAGGGTGCATATATTTTTTTGAATTAGTGTTTCATTTTCTTTGAGAAAATACCCAGTAGTAGAATAACTGGATCATGCAGTAATTCTATTTTTAAGTTTTTGAGGATCGTCCATACTATTATCCAGTGGTTGCACTAATTTACATTCCCACCAACAGTGCACAAGGGTTCCCTTGTCTCCACATCCTTGTCAACACTTGTTATTTCTTGCCTTTTTGGTACTAGCCGTTCTGACTGGTGTGAGGTGATATCTCATTGTGGTTTTGATTTTCATTTCCCTGATGGTTAGTGGTGTTGAGCATCTTTTTCATGTGTCTGTTGGCCATCTGTATGTCTTCTTTGGAAAAATGTCTATTCAGGTCCTTTACCCATTTTTTAATTGAATTGTTTGGGTCTTTTTGGTGTTGGATTATATGAATTCTTTGTGTTTTTTTGGATGTTAACCCCTTATCAGATACATCCTTTGCAAATATCTTTTCCCATTCAGTAGCTTGCTTTTTTGTTTTGTTGATGGTTTCCTTCACCGTGTGAAAGCTTTTTATTTTGGTGTAGTCCCAATTGCTTAGTTTTGCTTTTCCCCCTTTGTTTGAAGAGACCTATCTATACATGTGTTGCTACAAGTGATGGCCAAGAGATTAATGTTTTCTTCTAGGAGTTTGATGGTTTCAGGCCTCATTTTTAGGTCTTTAATCCATTTTGAGTTTATGTTTGTATAGAGTGTAAGAAAGTGGTCCACTTTCATTCTTTTGCATGTAGCTATCTAGTCTTTCCAACACCATTTATTGAAAAGACTGTCTTTCCCCCATTGTATATTCTTGCCTCCTTTGCTGTAGATTAATTGACTATATAGGTGTGGATTTATTTCTGGGCTCTCTATTCTGTTCCACTGATCTATGTATCTGTTTTTATGCCAGTATCCTACTATTTTGATTACTATAGCTGTGTAGTGTATCTTGAAACCTGAGATTGTGATACCTCCTGCTTTGTTCTTCTTTCTCAAGATTGTTTTGACTAGTTAGGGTTTAATTTTGCGGTTCCATACAAATTTTAGGAGTATTTGTTCTAGTTCTATGAAAAATGCCATTGATATTTTGATAGGGATTGCATTGAATCTGTAGATTGCTAGATTGTTTTGGGGAGTATGGATATTTTAACAATATTCTTCAAATCTATGAGCATGACATATCTTTCCACTTGTTTGTGTCCTTTTTCGTCAATGTCTTATAGTTTTCATAGTATAGGTCTTACACCTCCTTGGTAAAATTCATTCCTAGGTAGTTTGTTCTTTTCAGTGTAATTGTAAATGGAATTGTTTTCTTAATTTCTCTTTCTTCTACTTTGTTATTAGTGAATAGAAATGTGACCGGTTTCTATATATTAATTTTGTATCCTACAACTGCACTGAATTCATGTATCAGTTGTAATAGTTTTCTGGTGGAGTCTTGAGGGTTTTCTCTATATGGTATCATGTCATCTGTGAACAGTGACACTTTTAACCTCTTCCTTACCACTTTGGATGCCTTTTATTTCTTTTTCTTATTTGATTGCTGAAGCTAGGTCTTCAAGTACTGTGTTGAATAAAAGTGATGAGTGGACACCCCTGTCTTGTTCCTGATCTTAGAGGAAACGCTTTCGGTTTTTCACCATTGAGTATGATGTTACCTGTGGGTTTTTCATATATGGACTTTGTTATTTTGAGGCATATTCCTTCTTAACCCACTTTGTTGAGAGTTTTTATCATGAGTGGATGTCTATTTTGTCAAATGCTTTTTTTTGCATCTACTGAGATACTCTTATGGTTTTTATCGTCTCTCCTACTAATGTAATATATCACATTGATTTGTGATTGTTGAACTACCTTTGCATCTCTGGAATAAATCTCATTTGATTGTGGTGAATAATTTTTATAATGTATTGTTGAATTTGGCTTGCTAATATTTTGTTGAGGATTTTTGCATCTATGTTCATCAGAGATACTGGCTTGTAGCTGCTTTTTTTTTTTTTTTTTTTTTTTTTTTTTTTTGGCGTGTCTGTCTGTTTTTGGTATCTGAGTAATGCTGGCCTTGTAGAATGAACATGGAAGTTTTACTTTCTTATCTACTTCTTAGAATACAGTACTTTAAAATTTTACTGATGAAAGGAGTGTGGATTTACTGCAATGAGCAATATGGAGCTATTCTAAAAGTCTGAGCAAGGGAGTGGTCCAGTTGGCTCCACAAACTGGGAAAGTTTGCTGAGTTGGGGAATTTTTTGTGCCTTTATATTTCAGTGAAAAAAAAAAAAGCAGGGGTAAATTTCAGGTGCAAGATGTGTGGATGTGCACATGTGTGTAAGTGTGTGAGTGTGTGCAAAGTGCTGGGATGGGGAGCTCCTTCCATGGGGCAACTTCCATGGGGCAGCTACGTTCAGTGACACTTGTGAGGAATCAGGGGATGGGGAAGATGTTGGCTAACTTACTAAGACAAAGCATTTTTGCCCATTACCTATGCTTACTCCATTTTGGGCAATAAACAAGCATTATTGATTCGTATTAACCTCTATTCTTACATCTTCAGCTGTCTTCACACAATGTTGGCAAGAGTAGAGATGAGGGAAAATGTGCTGAGATGCAATTTCTGGGAATTTATTAAGAAGATATGCAAACTAACAATGTTTATACTTACACATTTCAAGAATAATTTTCATTTCTAAGGAAATTTTCGGTATGAACATTAATCTCACAGTCGGTCTCCTTCAAAGAATCGTATGGGTTTATCTTTATATGTTACTTCTGTCAGGAAACAACTTGTAATGAAACACTGTGCAGTGGATGGGGAATGCGAAAAGACTAGAGATTCTCAAATGCAAGCATATGACGTTAAAGACTGCATTATGCTACTGCAAGCTGAAGATTGGGATATGGAGTCAGGTATAACTGGATCTGAATTTTGGGTCCCCTACTTAACAAACTGTGTGGCCTTGGGCAGGTCACATTTTTCCAAACCTCTAGAGAGATAGAAATAATTGACGTTTGAGAGTTGTGCAAAAGATTAGAAAGAAGAGGTATAAAGCAGGTAGCATGCTGGGCACATGGAAGGCCACGTAATAATAATTAGGATCATCTAATATACTTAATAGTGTTGTGGTCTCCTTAAATGGAGAAATGCACCCAGATTTTTTTTTTCTTTTTTTAGTGGAAATGCTGGCTCTGCTTCTTGAACACTCCTGAAATATTGGAGTTGACTTGTGGTGATTTGCGTTGACCACTTCTGCAAGTTAAATTCCCAGAAGTGGAATTGCTCCATCTAAGAGTATATGCATTTGTAATTTTGATACGTATTCCCAAATTGGTTTCTATGGGGCTTATGTTAATTTACTTTCCCACCAGCAAAGTATATGAGTTAGGCAGATACTTTTTGAACGCCAGCAGATGACATTTTGGCGGAAGTTTTACATGTCTGCACATTCTTTGATGCACCTCCCATCGGGAGGTGGACTGTATGTCCCCTCCCTCTGAACCTGGATGGGTTGTGACTGCTTCAAGAAATAGTTGTGGTCAAGTGATGCTCTATGATTTCTGAGGCTATGCCATAAAAGGCCATGTAGCTTCTACCCAGTTCAGTTTGGGAGCTCGCACTATGGAAAGCAACCATTATGAAAGAAGTCTGACCACCCTGACCACCAGGCTGGAGTGGCCTCGTGTAGGCACTCCAATCGACAGCTCAGCTGAACTACCAGCCACAGAAAGGACTAATTGCTGGCCATGTGAGTGAGGGCGACATCTGGATAGTGGAGCCATTAGATGAGCACAGGCCCAGCTGACATCTGGCTGCAACTGCATTAGATACCCCAACCATGTTGGACACCCCCAGCAGCGAAAACTGTAGGCAAGCCCTTCCTGAATCCCTGACCCAGAGTAGTGAGCAAAATGAAACGGTTGCCTCAAGTGTTGGGGTACTTTGTTATGCAGCAATAGTAACTTGGACGCTCTTCTACATTGGTTCTTAAACTTTATTTTCAGCTTCCCTAGAAAGCTTTTACAGTGAGGGTTACATGGGTTTACCCGGCTGAGATGGAATTTCTAGCTCCCAGTGCAACTCCAGTCCTCTCCAGGCCAAGAAAACATAGAAGGAAGTGACTAAGAATGCCAGTACCATCGGGACAACTTGGAATCAGCACTAACTTACATTTTTAAAAGCTTTCATTAGTTAATTACAATATTTCAGCTATTATCCAGGAGACAGGGAAAGGACACAAGAGGCCTTCTTTGAGGTCTGAGAGACCTTGCTGTGAGAATTTGGGAAAGATGCTTCATTTCTCTGAGCCTCATTTTATCCATTTGTATGGTTAATATTCAGCTCATGGAGTTCCTGGGACATTAAATGATACAATGTAGGGAAAACGCATAATAGTGACTGTCTAAATACTTTAGCTAGGATATGATGGAGAGTTTCCTATAACTCCTGCCCTCCTAGGCAGTCGCTCAAGGCTGGGCATCACTAGGCTTATTACGGGAAGCCACTCCCTGCAGAAGTGATACTTCTGTAAAACTAATACTTATAACCTCCTTAAGTAGTTGCCCTGCTCCCACCTTTGCCCTCTCTTTTCACCTCACAGGCAGTGGGATTTTATGTTAAATCCTATCACTTCTCTGCTCAGAGCTGTCTGATGGCTCCCATTTCATCCAGGGTAAAAGCCGGAGTCCTTACTGTAACTTAGAAGACATATTTACCTCATCTTCCGTTACCACTCCTCGCCTCAATCAGCTCCAGCCACTTAGACCTCCTTGCTGTTCCTTGAGCCCTCCCAGAACCACCACAATCCGTTGTGTGAATTGAGCTCTGTAGGAAGTACCCAACCAAGGGGGCAGAGAGAGCAGAAATCCAGCCTGGGCTGCACTTAGCACTCTCTGTTCTTGGCATGATTGACACCAAGGTGTCCTCTTACCTGGCAGCAGTCTTGATTTCCTAAGGCATGCTCCTTCCCCAGGGCCTTTGCACTTGTTGTTCTTTGCCTTGTATTTTCTCCACTCAGAATACCTGAATTGCTCATTAACTTCCCTCAGGCCCTTCCTCAAAGGGTACCTTTATCAGAGAAATCTCCTCTGAGCCCTGTGGACGTGCTATCACCCACCTCCTTCTCCCTGCTTTGTTTTTCTTCACATTACTAATTGCCATCTGGCATTACTGCTGTCTTTACTTACTTTACCTTCTAGACAATGATTCTAGATCAGCTCCTCAACCAGCAGCAGCAGCCTTACCTGGGAACTTGTCAGAAATGCAAACTTCCTGGCCCTACCCCAGACCTTTTGAATCAGAAACCCTGGAAGTGGGACCCATTTACCTGTGTTTTAATAAACCCTGGAGGTAATTCTGATGCACACTCAGGTTTGTTTTTTTGTTTGTTTTTTGTCTATTTTTCATTAGCACCATGCACTAGGAATTCTAAACAATGCCCAGGATAAAATACTCCTTCCTATGGATTAGACTGCATAGCAGCCTACCTCCTCTCTTGCTATACCGCTGAACATACGTAGGTAAATGCTTGTGTATACCATATACATGCAGGCAAATGTATAAATATGTATTTTGCACAACATCCATTCTTTGCCAAATACAAATGGAATAGCACTATGCATTTTTTTTAATTTTTAAAAATTATTTTATTTTTATTTTAAAATTTACATCCCAGTGAGCTAGCATACAGTGCAATAATGATTTCAGGAGTAGAATCCAGTGATTTATGCCCTACGTATAACACCCGGTGATGCACACGCAAGTTTGAGAATCACTGGTCTGGGAAAGGAGAGAGAAGGAGCTTTATCTGTTCGTTTTCTGCCACATCTTCAGAACTTAGAACAGTGTCTAACATAAAGTAGGTGTTCAGTGAATATCTGTCGAGTGAGGACTGAATTTATTGAGCACTTCCCAAGAACAGGGCTGCCTTTTCGTGCTTTATAAATATTAACTCATTTCAGCCTCAATCAGTGCTATGAATTAGATACTATGATTATCACATTTTATAGCTGAGGAACCTGAAGCACAGACTAGGTAATGAGCTCAAGGTCAAAATGGCAGAGCCAGGAACCCAGAGCTCATGTGTTTAACTACAGGCTGCACGACACTGACTTTCGGTGGGACCAGGGGGGCTCCAGGGGAAGTGCTGGGCTGCTTCGAGATGCCAGGTAGGGGAGCTTTTTGTAAGAAAAGAAGAGAGGGAAGGATCTCCGTGTCCTGCCGTCACAAGTGGGGCTGGGGCTGAAGGAACACTGTGTCAGGTAGCAGGAGACCCAGATTCAGTCCTTTGTTCCCACTTTCTGGGGGTGCGAAATTGCAAGCCATTCAAATTCTTTGAACCTCAACTGTGAAATGAGGTTAATGCTGGAATGTGCCTAAAGCTGGAAGTCTGGAAATTGGGGCCAGGATGGGTCTGCAGCCAGCTCACGCTGTGCTGAAGCAGACACTGCGCCCCTCTTCACGTCCCCTCGACCACCTCTGACTTCAGCAGCTGCTGTGGTGGAGAGTACAGGGGGAGCCCAGAAGCCCCTTACCCTAATGACTCGCCCCTCAAGTGTGGCCCCTGAATCTCCCCTCTGTTTGAAAAAATTTTTAAAATATTTATTTTTGAGAGAGATGGGGGGAGGGAGGGGCAGAGAAAGAGGGAGACAGAGAATCCCAAGCAGGCTCCAGGCTCCGAGCTGTCAGCTCAGAGCCTGACGTGGGGCTCAAGCCCACGAACTGTGAGATCATGACCTGAGCTGAAGTCAGATGTGTGACTGACTGAGCCACCCAGGGGCCCTGAATGTCCCCACTTTATTTTTTTAAATGGTTATTTATTTTTGAGAGAGAGAGAGCGAGCAAGCAGGGAAGGGGCAGAGAGAGAGGCACACACACACAGAATCTGAAGCAGGCTCCAGGCTCCCAGCTGTCAGCACAGAACCTGTCGCAGGGCTCGAACTCCTGAACAATGAGATCATGACCTGAGCAGAAGTCAGACGCTTAAATGACTGAGCCACCCAGGTGCCCCTCCCCTCTTTTTAATCCAGGGCTTTCTCTAATGCAAAGGGGGGCAGTCCATTGGGCTTTTCAGTAAGCTTGGTTGAAGTTGACGCCCTTGGAAGCAACGCTCAGCTAAGAGGAAACTGAGACATTCAGTGTGGTTTACTTCTCACAAGGCTGCAGCAGGATCAGGCCCTCACCTGGTTTGGTAACACAGCCTCCGGTCTGCCTTTCCTCCTTCCCTGCCTTCCTCTCTCCTGCTTCCTGGCCTTACCTTCCAAATTAATCACCTGCCTCCAGGTTGCTGTGTCTAAGGCTCTGCTTTAACTAAGACACTTATCTCTCTCCAGGTTGGGGAAAAAAGGAAACCACTCAGGGAGAACACAGATCCAAGGTGCACATCTCTGCCAGGAGTGTGGCTGGACGATTGCCTTTGGGCTGTAAATGTGCCTGGCAGCCCGAATTCTGGTCTCAGCTCTGATCAGATAGATGGGGAAACAGATTTTTTCCTCTTTGCTCTGGCAATCAGCTTATTCATTCCAGATTTTAAATGAGCTTTGCAGAAAGACTGACATCTCCAGCATTGTGTTCAGAAGCTGGAGCCAGAGGCTAAAATTTGCTGAAAGTTCAGCTTTTATCTTTTGGATTCAGGAAAGACCTGCCAAGAAAACCCTGCCGGTGGCCGTGCTGTGTAGATCAGAGAGATCAACTCAGCTGCTGGTGGTCATGTGGCCAACCCAAGTCTTCATCTCTGCCCTCTGGGCCATTCTCTTTTTTCCCCCCTCTGGGCAGTACCTGGCTCATCTCACACCACTTCCAAACACAGGAAGGAAAACAACCTTCAAAGAACAAAACAAGGCACATTTTCCTTTTTAAAAGGATCCCTGAGGTTATTTCTGAGTGATGGGTTGTGTTATGGGTGATGTTTATTTTTCCTTTAGGCTTGCTTGTATTTTTTAGATTTTTTGTTAATACCCTGGGACATGTATTTTGTGTGTGTGTGCGTGCGTGTGTGTGCAGCACAAAGATTAAAAAAAATAAATTCAGCTGCACAGATAATTTGTAAATTAAATAAATCATCAAACAGCTGAACATAGGGATAATACATATACGTACATATATTTATATCTGTATATATTTCCTTCCTTAGGTCTTAAGTCAAATTCCTGCATAGTTGGTCCAAATCTCTCCACCAACCCCACCCTGCACCGACTCCACAGCAGCTTTGCAGAAACAAGCTTAAATCTTAGGAACTCAACTTCCTGCAGAACAAAGTGAGAAATAGAAGACACTTTTGCCGATGGGTAATATTATTATTTTTTTAAGTTTATTTATTTTAAAGTTTATTTATTTTGAGAGAGAGAGAGAGAATGAACCAGTGGGGGAAGAGCAGAAGGAGAGAGAATCTCAAGCAAGCCCCACACTGTCATCACAGAGCCTGACATGGGGCCTGAACCCACGAACCACGAGATTGTGACCTGAGCTGAAACCAAGAGTTGGGTGCTTAACTCACGGAGCCATCCAGGTGTCCCTAAGTTTTTTGCTTTTTTTTTTTTTTTTTTGAGAAAGAGGGACAGGGGATCTGAAGCAGGCTCCGCACTGACAGCAGAGAGCCCGATGTGGGGCTCAAACTCAGGAAATGTGAGATCATGACCTGAGCTGAAATTGGACACCTGACTGAGCCACTCAGGTGCCCCTAAAATTGTTCTTAAGGACATAGTTCACCCCTGCTGAGGGCTGTAGATGTAGCAGGTGTGACTTTTACTCCCCTGCATTTGAGTTTCAGAATAAGTAACTGGCCCAAGTCACACAGCTAATAAGGGGCAGGGCCAGAATTTAACCCTAGAACTATCTGGCCCCAGAGTCCCTGCTCTCAACTCTGTACTTTTTTTTCTCACTGTGGTGACCTCTTCCAAGGATCCCTCTACCTGGCTGGCAGGAAACTTAACTTCAGATATTACTGAGGTTCTCGTCTCTGCAGGGTCAAATACAAATTCTCAGCTTGGAGTGAGGAGGGGGTCATGAGTCCAAGGTGCTCTCCCTCGGACTGTGACTCCTTGAGTTCCATAGTGGCGGCCATCCTCAGGACTGGTTTTCCCACCTGGCTCCTAGCAAGCTAAGGAGGCACTCTTCAGGCCCCCTGCGTGGGCCCCCATCTACTGGGGCTTACCCGGCATGCCCGGCCCAGAGTCTGTCCTGTGTGGAGACCCCAAACCCCACTCCAAGAGTATAGTCTCACGGCATTTCTGCCTCCTTTCTCAATCCAGATAATGGCCCCTGTCATCTCTTCCTGCAAACGCCTGGTTGAATCCTCAGTTGTGCTGAAACAAAGGATTTTTGATTAGTTCATGAGGTTGCCTGGAGAAGGGGGCAAATATCTTAGTGCCATCCCTCCGATCAGGGTGGGAGGTAGGGAAGGACAGACTAATAGCATGTATGAGTTTGTAAATAATTTATCCTCCTGCACATTCCCATGAACCAAGAGCATGTGAAGTAAACGAATCAGGAGGGAAGCAGAGGTGGGAAGCAGAAAAGCAAGAATGCCTTGAGGATGATTGTTAAAAATACCCAAACGCCACCCCAGATTAATGGAATCAGAATCCGCCAGAGGTTTTTATAACGATTAGCACGTGAGATCCTTAGGTCTGCAGGGTCTGGAAACATGTTGCTCCACCCATGAACTGGCCTCCTACTGTTGAGCAAGGAAAGGTAGTAGATAAGGCCTATCAGGACAGCTAGAGCAAACCTCATGGCTCTGCCCCAGCAATGGGAGGCAATGTCATGTGTGTGTGTGCAAGTGGGGTTGTTGGGGGTTGCTCCTGGCAGCACAATCAGAGGGAAAACAGGTCACTTGTTGGTTGACTGACATTAGGAAAAAAGGAAGTGTTCAGGAGAATTATCTAAAACCTGAGAAGGAAGTAAAAAGATCCTGAAGATCCAGATGAACTTCAGGATCATCTGAAGTTCAAGGAATGGAACTTTGTTTGATTTGCTATTCACAAGTTGATTAGATCCCATTCATTGCACAGCTCTAAAAAGTTAGAGATTAAGTTGCATTAAACTAACAATGGATTTTTTTTTCTTGTCCAGTAGAGGACATTACTCAGACATTACAGTTTTATTGCCTTGTGTGGCGTTCCTCAACATTGTACATCTGACCATATGAACCAAATTTCTCATAGCCTCCTAGAACTGTCTTTGCCTTTCTGCTAGTTCCCACATTAATGAATTGAATACAACTTTGAGTGTGCTTATTACCATTTGTATGAGAATTATGATAACCTTCAAATTATGTTTGGGCAAAGCATACTGAGTGTTTTTAGGTCCAAGGAGGAAGCTGAGGCAGCGAACAGGAAACCAGTCAGATGCCAGCTGACAGGAAGAGCCCTAGGAAAGGTGCAGTGAGCAGTTCAGAATGAAGGTCATGAACCCAAAAAGGCTCACGAGGGTCATACTGTTCAGGTGCAGCATCGCTGGGGTGGACCGGGATTGTTTTGAGGAACTGTTCTGGACCAATCACACAACTCTTGCCCTGTTAGGAAGTTCAGTATTAAGTCCTATGCTCATTTGTTCTTCCTCTTTTCAGCCCACAGGTTTTTACTCATGTTTCCCCATTCTTATTTTTTTCTTAATTGGTCTTTTTTTTCCCTTTATTTAAATACTGGTTACTTAGCATACAGTGCTGTATTGATTTCAAGAGTAGAATTCAGTGATTCATCACTTACATACAACACCCAGGGCTTATTACAACAAGTACCCTCCTTAATACCCATCACCCATTTAGCCCATCTCCTACCCATACCCCCTCCAGCAACCCTCAGTTTCTTCTATGTATTTAAGAGTGTCTTATGATTTGTCCCCCCCCTTCTTTTTCCCTACCCAGATACGTTCATCTGTTTTGTTTCTTTAATTCGTAAAATCATACGGTATTTGTCTTTCTGTGAATTACTTATTTCACTCAGTATAATACACTATAGCTCCATCCATATTGTTACAAACAGCAAGATTTCATTTTTTTGATGGCTGAGCAATATTCCATTGTGTGTGTGTGTGTGTGGGGGGGGTGTATACCACATCTTCTTTATTCATTCATCAGTCAGTGGACACTTGGGCTCTTGCCATAATTTGGGTGTTGTTGATAATTCTGCTATAAACATTAGGGTACATATATGCCTTCAAATCTGTATTTTTGGATCCTTTGGGGAAATACTTAGCAGTGCAGTTGCTGGATCATAGGTAATTCTATCTTTAACTCTTTGAGGAACCTCCATATGGTTTTCCAGAGTGGCTGCACCAGTTTGCATTCTCACCAACAGTGTAAGAGGGTTCCCCTTTCTCCACTTCCTCACCAACACCTGTTGTCTCTTGTGTTGTTAATTTTAGCCATTGTGACTGGTATGATATGGTATCTCGTTGTTGTGATTTGTATTTCCCTGATGATAAGTGATATTGAGCATCTTTTCATGTGTCTGTTAGCCATCTGGGTGTCTTCTGTCCATTTCTTCACAGGATTATTTGTTTTTTGGATGTCGAGTTTGATAAGTTCTTTGTAGATTTTGGATAGTAACCCTTTATTAGATATGTCATTTACAAATATCTTCTTCCATTCTGTAGGCTGCCTTTTAGTTGCCTTTTAGTTTTGTTGATTATGTCCTTCGCTATGCAGAAGCTTTTTATCTTGAAGTCCCAATAGTTTATTTTTGCTTTTGTTTTCCATGCCTCTGGTGATGTGTCTAGTAAGAAGTTGCTCCGGTCAAGGTGAAAGAGGTTGTGGCCTGTGTTCTCCTCTAGGATTTTGATGGTTTCCTGTCTCGCATTTAGGTCTTTCATCCATTTTGAATTTATTTTTATGTATGGTGTAAGAAAGTGGTCCAGTTTCATTCTAACATGTTGCTGTCCAGTTTTTCCAATACTAGTTGTTGAATAGGCTGTCTGTTTTTGATTGGATATTCTTTCCTGCTTTGTTGAAGATTAGTTGACCATATAGTATGGGGGCATTTCTGGATTTTCTATTTTGTTCCCTTGATCTATGTGTCTGTTTTTGTGCCAGTATCATACTGTCTTGATGACTACAGCTTTGTAATACAGCCTGAAGTCCAGAATCATGATGACTCCAGCTCTGCTTTTCTTTGTCAGGATTGCTTTGGCTATTTAGGGTCTTTGAGGTTCCATACAAATGTTAGGGTTGTTTGTTCTAGCTCTGTGAAAAATACTGGTGGTTTTGATAGGGGTTGCATTAAATGCAACAATATTCTTTTAACAATGTTTGTTCTTTTAACAATGTTTGTTCTTTCAATCCATGAGCATGGGATGTTTTTCCATTGTTTTGTGTCCTCTTGTTTTCTTTCATAAATGTTCTATAGTTTTCAGAGTACAGATCACTTACCTCTTTTGTTAGGTTTATTGCTAGATATCTTACTGTTTTTGGTACAGTTGTAAATGGGATTGAACCCTTGATTTTTTTTTTTCTGTTGCTTCATTATCGGTGTATAGAGACGCAACCAATTTCTGTAAATTGATTTTATATCCTGCGATTTTGCCGAATCTGTGTCTTAGTTCTAGCAATGTTTTGGTGGAGTCTTCAGGTTGTCTACATACAGGATCATGTTGTGAGCATATAGTGAAAGTTTGACTTCTTCCTTGCTGATTTAGATGCCTTTTATTTCTTTTTGTTGTCTGATTGCTGAGGCTAAGACTTCTAGTACTATGTTAAATAGTAATGGTGAGAGTGGCCATGCCTGTTTTGTTCCTGCCTGTAGGGGAAAGGCTCTCAGGTTTTCCCCATTGAGGATGATATTAGTTGTGCGTCTTTCATATGTGGCTTTATGATGTTGATCAATTCCTACTTTAATGAGGGTTTTCATTAAGAATGGATGCTATATTTTGTCAAATGCTTTCTCTGCATCTATTGAGAAGATCATATGGTCCTTATTCTCTTTAGTAATGTCGTGTATCACGTTGATTGATTTGCAGATACTGAACCAAATAAATCCCATTTGGTCATGGTGAGTAATTCTTTTAATGTGCTGTTGGATTCTATTTGTTAATATCTTGTTTAGAATTTTTGCATCCATGTTCCTCAGGGATATGGCTTATAGTTCTCCATTTTAATGGCATCTTGGTCTGGTTTTGGAATCAAGGTAATGCTGTCCTTATAGTATGAGTTTGGAAGTTTTCATTCCATTTCTATTTTTTGGAACAGTTTGAGAAGAATAGGTATGAACTCTTCTTTAAATGTCTGATAGAGTTCTTCTGGGATGCCATATGGCCCTTGACTTTTGTTTGTTGGGAGATTTTTGATCAGTGTTTCAATTTCTTTGATGGTTACAGGTCTATTCAAATTATCTATTTCTTCCTGTTTCAGTTTTGGTAGTTTTTATGTTTCTGGGAATTTGTCCATTTCTTCCAGATTGCCCATTTGTTGGCATATAATTTTTCATAATATTCTCTTATAATTGTTTGTACTTCTGTGATGTTGGTTGTGATCTTTCCTCTTTCATTTGTGACTTTGTTTATTTGGGTCCTTTCTATTTTGTTTTTGATAAGTCTGGCTAGGGGGTTATCAATTTTATAAATTCTTTCAAAGAACCAGCTCTTAGTTTCATTGATCTGTTCTACTGGTTTGTTTGTTTGTTTGTTTGTTTGTATATCATTTATTTTTGCTCTAGTCTTCATTATTTCCCCTTTTCTGCTGGCTTTAGGCTTTATTTGCTATTCCTTTTCCAGCTCCTTTAGGTGTAAGATTAGGTTGTGTATTTGAGACTTTTCTTGCTTCTTGAAGCAGGCCTGTATTGCAATATACTTCCCTTTTTGGACTATGTTTGCATCCCAAAGGTTTTGGACTGTTGTGTTTTCATTTTCATTTGCTTCTGTGTACTTTTTTTTATTTAAAAAAAAAATTTTTTTTTTCAACGTTTATTTATTTTTGGGACAGAGAGAGACAGAGCATGAACGGGGGAGGGGCAGAGAGAGAGGGAGACACAGAATCGGAAGCAGGCTTCAGGCTCTGAGCCATCAGCCCAGAGCCTGACGCGGGGCTCGAACTCACGGACCGTGAGATCGTGACCTGGCTGAAGTCGGACGCTTAACCGACTGCGCCACCCAGGCGCCACTCTGTGTACTTTTTAATTTCTTCTTTAATTTCCTGGGCAATCCCACCATTCTTTAGGAGGATGGTCTTTAATCTCCATGTATTTGTGGTCTTTCCAATTTTTTTCTTGTGGTTGACTTCAGGTTTCATAGCGTGTGTTCAGAAGATATTCATGGTATGAGCTCAATATTTTTGTACTTGTTGAGGCCTGATTTGTGACCCAGTATGTAATCTATTCTGGAGAATGCCCCATATTCTGCTGCTTTAGGATTGAATGTTCTGAATATATCTGTTAAGTCCATCCATTCCAGTGTGTCATTCAGAGCTATTGTTTCCTTGTTGATTTTCTGCTTAGATGATCTGTCCGTTGCTATAAGTGGGGTTTCAAATCCCCCTACTATTATTGTATTATTATTAATGAGTTCTTTATGTTTGTGATTAATTGATTTACATATTTGAGTTTTCCAAGTTGTCATAAATATTTATAACTGTTAGATCTTCTCTGTGGGTAGACCTCTTAATTATGATGTAATGCCCTTCTTCATCTCTTTTTACAGTCTTTGGTTTAAAGTCTAGATTGTCTGATATAAGTATGGCTACTCTGTCATTCTTTTGATGTCTATTAGCATGATAGATTGTTATCCATTCCCTCGCTTTGAATCTGCAGGTGCCTTGTGTCTAAAATGAGTGTCTTGTAGGAAACCTATGGATGGATCCTGTTATTTTATCCATTCTGATACCCTATGTCTTTTGATTGGAGCATTTAGTCCATTTACATTCAGAGTGATTATTGATAGATGTGAATTTCATGCCTTTGTGTTACCTGTAGAGTTGGTGTTTCTGGTAATGCTCTTTGTTGCTTTTGGTCCTCCCACCCCCGGCAAAGAGTCCCCTTTAGTATTTCTTTCAGGGCTGGTTTAGTGGTCATGAACTCCTTTAGTTTTTGTTTGTCTGGGAAACTCTTTATCTCTCCCTTCATTCTGAATGTCAGCCTTACTGGATAAAGTATTCTTGGCTGCCTAGTTGTCCCATTCAGCATGTTCAATATATCATGTCATTCCCTTCTGTCCTGTCAAGTTTGTGTGGACAGATGTGCTGCAAATCTGATCTGTCTTCTCTTATAGGTGAGGACGTTTTCCCCCCTTGCTGCTTTTAGGATGCTTTCTTTGTCTTTGTATTTTGTGAATTTGAGTATGGTATGTCTTAGTGATGGCTGGCTTTTGTTGAATTTAGTGGGAGTTCTCTATTTCTTGGATTTCGATGTCTGTTTCCATCCCCAGGTGAAGGAAATTTTCAACTATAATTTGTTCAAATACACCTCCTGCCCCTTTTTTTCTCTCTTCATCTTCTGGGACTCCTATGATATGAATGTTATTATGCTTTAAGGAGTTGCTGAATATCCTTTGTCTACATTCGTAATCCAATACTTATCTTTTCCCTCTGTAGACAAGCTTGCGCCCACCACTCCTCAGGAAGCCCTCATAGAAGAGCAAACAATCACCCCTCCTGTGTCCCTAGCTTGTGTCAGATTTCTGCCTTCTCCCTGTGTCTGAGCTGTCCACCTGGTTCCCCTGTGTTTTATCTTAGGTGCAGGTGGGTTTCAAAACTCCAAACTTCAGGGACCCTCATGGCACAGACCCATAATGATTCTCGGGCAGAGGTCCTCCCTGTGCTGTGGCCAGGAGCTGTTTTTTCCTGGCCAGAAAAAAGGTCGGTCAACCACATAGCACCTTGGAGTTTATGGTAAAGCATAGCAGGAAGCCGGCACCAAGGCTCACTGCCCGCAGTCAGAGTCCCTGTTCCTATGCTAGTGAATGGGGCAGCTCAATGGTGCCCTCAGGGTTTTTTGTCCCCAAAGAGGCCATGCCACCTCTCCCAAATCACTCCAAGAAGAGGAACTATTTCTCCCCATGTGACCCAGGAACTGTTTCTCTCCATATGACTCAGATGGAGCTGCCCACTTCCTAGTCTCTGCCCTCCTTCCCCACCGGAACATTGCTAAGCCCACAGGCATGACTCTGGTGATGGTGCAGACCTTTAAAACTTCAGACTTTGCTCTATGTTGCTTATTAAAACTTGTGGTTACTTATCCCCCCCCTCCTTTTTCCAATCAATGGGTTTAGGAAGAGTTTTTCTTGTGGAATCACTTGTGCATGTTTTCACTGTCTCTCTCTCTCTTTCTCCCTTGCTCCTCTCTTTGTGATCAGCGTTCTTTTCCCTTAAAAGCACTTGTAGCCCCTTTCTTGCCCAAATGAACTCTTTGCAGCTCCTACCTTCTGTGAGGTGGTCATTTTTCTACTTGTATATGTGCAGTTTTGTTCTCTCAGTTGTCCGATCAATTTCTTGGATATTCACAATAATTTGATATTTATCTCACTGTGTTTGAGGGACAAGGCAAGCTTGGGGTCCCCCTACTCCTCTGCCAGCTTAACTCCTCCCCTTCTTTTGTTTTGTGTTTGTTATTTGAAGTACCATTATATTATAAGCTGCTTAAATTCCTGTTATAACTTAGCAGAGAAAAAAAAATCCACAAAATAAAGGTAGATGCCTCAGTATTAAAACCTGATTTAAGTGGACATGGTTGTTCATAATTATTATGCCCTTTGTTTTTATTTTGTTTTACTTATTGATTAATATCTATTGTGTCTAATAGTTAGAGGCTAGAGCTGTAAGTCTAGATATAAGTCTTTATATTAAGTTCTAAGAGAGCAAGTTTCAGGTTACATTTATGCAGTTAGACATTTATGCTTAAGCAGGAACAAACAAGCAGAGTAAAGTTGGAATTAGAGTTAGTTTACAGACCACCTGCTTGGCAAGATCTGGAAAGTTCTAGTTCTTTATCTTGTGGGAGTTTTTTTCTTGTTTTGTTTTTGTTTTCTTTTGTGTTTTGTGTTTTTGTTTTTTTCCCTGTAGGCTTTATACTCAGTGCAGAGCCCAATGTGGGGCTTGAACTTATGGCCCTGAAATCAAGACCTGAGCTAAGATCAAGAGTCAGATGCTCAATTGACTGGGCCACCCAGGCACCATTTGTAGTAGCTCTTGATAGCACCTTGCACAAAAGAAAGCCTCTCTAACATGACAATGTTCTAGGGATATGGTGTGGCTCACTGTTTAGGTAAGTGAGGGAACCAAGAATCCTTTTAAATCAGGGGCTAGACCCAGAACTTTTGAGAATCATCTCTCAGGCAACATTTCCAAAAATATACCAGGCTTGTTAAATTCTTATATTCTGTTTGTATAATGATGGGAAGCATCTGTAGCATATGTGGAAATTCCCATATGTAGGACATCACTGATTTCACCAAAGAATCCATTTCCAATGGTCATGTTAATTAACAAAATACCTGGTGTTGGAGATAAAAACGTCTAAAACACTGGTGGTAGCCATCTCTGGTGTGTGGCCTTTTGATTAAGTGCTACTTGACCATTCAGATTAGGGCAATACACTTCTCCTAGGGTGTAGATGAAAACCAAAACCTACATGCCATACTGTGGGAAAATGTTTTGAAGAATTTTCCATAGCATCACACTCAGGATATGGGAAAATTTACTGAGCTCTATCTGGCTTGTGTAGGAATTAAATAATAAGTCAGTCAGAATATCTTTGAGTCAAAGTTTGATAATTTCCATAGCAGTAACTTTGAAAAAATAGTAAGTGCTTTGAAAATGGAAAGCACTGCCTTATGTAGATTATGGTGATTAAAAAAGATTTATGCAGAAGCTTCAAAAAATGGGATTAAGCATGCTTTTAACCTGTATCTTGGCATCATAAAGTTGACTTTCAGGCTAAGTCAGTTTTCTAGAAAGGCAGAGTTTCCTGTAATACTCAAAAGTTTACTTAAATATAAACCTTGGAAAGATTGTTGATTAGTAACCTTGGGATCATTAGTTTGTGTTATGAGGAACTACATTTGTTAGAATATTTATTATAGCCTGCAGCATTTATCATTTAAAGTTGAAAACTATGTTTGTCATTGAGATTGAATTTATGGCTAACCTTGGGATCACTGATCCCCTGACTATGATCTCTTGATCTTATTGTAATTAGCAAGTCATAGCATGAAAATGAACTTTTTTTTTTTTTTTTAAGGAAGGACTGTTATTCTTCCTTCCATAAGTTCTATCTAAATAAACATTAAATATGTGACATAAAACAAATTCTTTTTCTCCCACAATGGGTTTGGATCTCTTGCCCTGTAGCCTGATGAAGTTGTGTTACAGAATTACTGAATATTCTGGATATAGTTTTAAAAATGATGATATTACATGAATGACCAAAAGTGTAGGCTTTGACTATATGAAGATAGGTTGTTCTTTTTGTTTGTGTTTTGTTTCTTAATTCCTTCCTATCTGCTCTTTGTCATGGGTGCAGAAATCTTGTATCTCCAAAGAACATAGAGTTTGGGATTAGTCTGGATTCCAAGAGCCAATGAAGTACCACTCCCACTGTGAATTTTCAGCTAGCATTTGTTGGTGATGACTGGGGTTCTTCATCTTTGGGGATCCAAAAATCCTCATACCTTCCTTTCTGCCCCCAAATGAAGAAGGTCTTTAGGTCTCTGTTTATAGGGATGAGGATGGAGGACAAGACTGTGGTCCTGAGTGTCCCTTCCAGCTTCCAGATCAAGAGATGTTTGAGAGGGGGACAAGGCTGATGTTACCAATGAAGTTAGTTTGTTCGCTAAGGCATATTCTTCTGATGGGGTCTCATGTTGGTTCATGGAGTTGACAATTATCCATCTTCTTCATGGCATCTAGCATCTTACCTCCTGAAGACTTCATAAAGACATTATGAATCACAGATGACATTTCTTGCATCACTTCCCCTCTTGCTATTTCTCATCCATGAAGGGCTTGTGAGGGGTGGCTTACATCTGAGATTCTGTTGCAGGCTGGCTGTTATACACCTTTAATTGAATACACCAAGTTACAAACTTGTGACTAGCATTGCCTGACTCATTCCATGAGTCGCATGTAAATGTCTTTAAGTTTTCAGAGTACTAGAGCTGTAATCATTTTTTGGGAATTCCTGTGTATAGCACCAAGCCTAAGTCTTCTCTTGACAGCCTTAAAACTCTCTTCCCTGGCTCCTCAATAATCCCTTCCCTTTCTGGAATCACTGTGAACTCCATCTCTCATGTAAACTTCCAGGCTTTCAGTAGGGCCTGGAAGTTATTTACTCCTTGGTTAATTTCTGTTATAGGTGCCCCTTTCCCTCCATAATTTCCTAGAATCATCCCTTCATCCTCTGCCATCTGTCCTCCCATTAGTGAAGATGGAAATGGAGATGGTTATTTAAGGCAGTTTTCAGGTAGAAGAGCAGAGAGAATATAACAGCAGTAGAGTGAGTAGAGGTCATTAGTTATTGAAGAAAATTACCATTAATTGCTTATGTGTTTCTTGGGAAAATTGCATCACCTTTTATGACCTCAAGTTTTCCCTGAAAAATAATGAGATTTGACTAGATGATCTGAGAGATCCTTTCCAGGGCTAAATTTTATAAACTGCACAAATATTTGTTGCTGCTGAATATTTTATTTGACTCTAGGATTCCTGGTAGCAAAAGAAAACAGGAAGAGATGTTGAGTTATCTGGTGTTCATTGACAAAATGACATGCAGGCTTGCATCTGCAGAGAGGGAATAAAACTCAAGTAAGAAAATCTAATATTGGACCCTGGAAAAAGTTTTAGATTTTGTCTACCTAAGTGTCATAATGATGATTCTGAGTTACAAATGACAAAAATCAAAATAAAACAACCACCCCCAAACAAACAAAAACAGTAGAAGAAGGGCAGGTACTTGAATGCCCTCAGAGTTTCATCTCTGCTTTCCTTTGCGTTTTGAGGTCAGGCTGGCTGCCCATGAAGTTGAAACCACGGCAACAGACAAATTCAGCATCATATCTTAAAAAAGTTTTTTTTAATGTTTATTTTTGAGAGACAGAGTGTGAGCAGGTGAGGGGCAGAGAGGGAGACACAGAATCTGAAGCAGGCTCCAGGCTGCACTGAGCTGTCAGCACGGAGCCAGATACAGGGCTTGAACTCACAAACCATGAGATCATGACCTGAGCCGAAGTCAGATGCTTAACCGACTGAGCCACCCAGGTGCCCCTATGCTTTTAAAGCTTTATAACTGAGATGTTGGGGGGAAAATCTAAGGAAGAATTTTGATTGGCCAGTCTTGGGTCACATGCTGATTCCTAGACCAATCATGGGGTGGGGACTGCAGCTCCCACTGGAACAGAGGTTGGAATGGAAGTTTCTCACAAGGTGGCTGGTTATCATTCCAGGTGGGCAAAAAGTAAACAATTGTTTTACCTTGTCCTGGTTGTTCTCTTTATCCCTTCTACTCTAGGTTTGGGTCTACCATATAAATTTGCCCTTCTCAAAAGTTCATTATATAGTCAAAGCCCTAGGTCTTCCAAAAAAAATTATGACTTAGCTCCTGACCAAAGTTTATGTGCCCAGTCTTCTCAGTGTCTCTCTCTAAGGGCTGTTCATGATAATGACTAGCAACCTTGATCAATTTGTGCTACCAGCAAATTGGCCAGAGGTGATAAAGTCCATCTGATAAAAACCACCAAGGAGACACTTATCATCCAACAAAGTTAACCTGCTGAACAAGGGGACTCATGCACCAAAAGGATGATAGGACACCTCACCAAAGGAAGACACAAGCTTGTTCTAGTATTTGGGGAAATGGTGGGGTTTAAGTAAAATTTCAACAAAGCAGGGATAGGCTCACTCAGAGCAAAGAGGTGGGGATATATTAAGAGTTGACATTAGGCCTGGGCTGAGATGAGAACTCAGGGTCTTGTTTCCTGGGAAACTACACAGTTGAGATAAGTATGGAATGTTGTGTTTAAAACCCTTATCTGAAGCTCTGGATCTGGGTTGGAAATCCAGGCTATTTTTCTGTGTTAAAATGACTTAGATCCTCTAGGCAAAAAAGAGGTATTTCATTCTCACTAAATGTGATTTCAAACAGCAGTTTCTGACAGTCAATGATTTTAGGGAACAAGTTTTTTCATGTCCTTTTGTTAATTAACAAAAGCATTTTTTTTTCCTCCCAGAGCTTCACAGAAGAGATTCTTTCTCTTCTACTTATCAGATATATGCTTGATCAGGGTCTCTCTTGAAATAACAGCATGGCTTTTGTAGCCAATATCAAGGAGTGAGTTAAGGTGGAAATGTCATGTCATTCACAAAGAGAAGTTGAAGGATCTTTGGAGTT
This sequence comes from Panthera onca, assembly GCF_046562875.1. Taxonomy (NCBI): domain Eukaryota; kingdom Metazoa; phylum Chordata; class Mammalia; order Carnivora; family Felidae; genus Panthera; species Panthera onca. The sequence continues at coordinate 132,569,767 of NC_138347.1, read as the reverse complement.
TCCGTATATTATTGAGGCAATTATTTGCCATTTATTCACTCTGCAGATATTTGTGGCGCTCCTACTGTGTGTTAATCTTTGCAAAGGAGATAGAATTTCTACCCTTGAGCAGCTCACAATTTAGTGATGGATACAATGAGTAAGGAAAAAAAAAAAACTCCGTGAGCCAGGGTGAGGGCAACAGTGGATTTTGTCATACACGTTTGTGAGAGCAAAGAGGAGGAAGTTGTGAACTCTGAGTTTGGGAATCTGGTTCTACCCATGGGGAGAACAGTCAGTGGGAGGAGGAATCTGGGGTCCTGAGGAGAGGAGACTTTGTTCTGAAGAAGTTGGCACGCGTAGGAGACACTGTTGGTGCCATGCTCCAGATCCACTCAATGCATCTCTGAGCTCCCCTGCAGCCCAGCACAGTTTCTGAGCATGCGTACAGTTGCCCACCACAGCCTTCCAGCTTCTCCACTTGAGGGAGGGCTTTTTTGATTGCCAAGGAGGCTTAGTCAGTCTGCTCACAGGGCAGCTTGGAAGTGCCCAGGACTTCATCCTTCCCATTCCCCCTACCCCTGTAGTTCTCAACCACCGAGAGATGGCATTTAGTGATGAAATCCAAGCTGTCTCTCACTGGGATGGTTCTGAGGGATATTCTGAGTTTTTCAGAGGGTCCCCAGTGAGACTGAACCTCAGTTGCCTACAGAGTTAACACATACGTTAAGGCAAATTTTGGCTTTTATTCTTTCAGGTCTTACTTTCCATATTCCCTCTCTTGCTTCCTCACACGGCTTTCTAAATAAATTGCCTACACTGAAGTCCTTGTCTCAGGGTCTGCTTTTGGGGGAACCCAAAAAGCAAGCTTCTTCCTGGTGGGGGAATAGCACACAAGGAGAAGCAGAAATATCGCTTGAAGGTCAAGGAGAGGATACAGAGCACAGCCAAATGGTGAATTCTGAAGTAACAGAATAAATAAGGACCTTGCTATTTAACCAGGGTCAGTGTTAGGTTTAGGCTCAAGGTCTTAAACTCTGTCTTGGGGTCTAAGCTACCTCTTTGGGGAATGAAAGGGAGACAGAGGAGCGGGATGCTGTTGGGTGGGTGAGTCAGAGGGAGAACATGACTTCCTGAGCAGGAGGGAACAAAAGACTGAAAGCATCGTATGGCATTAAATATCTGCACTTCACTGTTTTCGCTGAAGAATCTTACATATGATAGTTTGATTATTTCCCTCAGGGAATCAGACTAGCGAGCTCTTACTGTTTCTTAGCTATATATGAAGTGACTCTATTTCCGCGTAGAGCAAAACTTTGCCTCTGTTATCCACACCTCATGAATAATGAAGGGACAGTTGATGAAGAGTGAACTAACCTATCATTTTGGAAGTTATCCTCTGTGGAGGAGACTCTCTAGGTTTTATGTCAAATTTAACAATCCTGGAAAAACACAGAGAAGCTTGCATTCAACTCCGTTAATGACACACTGTCCTTCTACTGACAATTTATTTTGAGAAACTTCATTTGACCCCACTTCCTTGAATACTCATGCCAGAAACAAAACAACACTGCATTCCAAGTACGGGTCTTCAGATTTTGAGATAATCGTGAAAAACATGTATACAAAATGTGATGGAGATGGTCGCTGACCACCCCCACCTCCTCCTCCATTCTCCCTCTCCTTCTTTTATGGTAACAGTTGAGCAAGGCACATGGCTGCCTAGCTGGAAATAAAATCTCAAGTATCCCTGAGGCTGGATGTGGCTGTGTGACTAAGGTCTGACCAGCAGAATGTGAGTGGAAGAACTATGAGCAACCACTGCCTCACTTGTTTAGGAGGCAGTGTGCAGAGTTAGCTCTTTCACCCTCCCCACTGGCTACCCTGGTGGTACTTGCAGAAACCTCAGGTGCCACATGTTGAATATTAGCCTGGGTCCCTGAATGACTATGTGGAGGAAAGCCTCTTGCTGACCTGGAATAGACACCTTGGACTGAACTATGTGAGAAGGAAACGATCTTGGTTATTACGTCTCTTGTTACAGCAGCTTAATTGTTTAACTCATGTATATGCACACACAAAAATACTTCTCTATTTCCTTTGACTCCATCCTGATCCCTAATCTGGTTGGTATGAGCTAGTTTAGAGCATCCAAGATGCTCTAAGAGCTTTACCTTGTTATCAATGCAGGGAGTGTTTGCTATTGTTCAGTTCATTGATTTATCCACCTATCCATCCATCCATTATATCTGCTGTTTTGAGACCTAGTATGTATAAGACTCTTTGCTAGGGGATATCCAGGGGATATGAGTGACCCAAAGATGAATTATACCTGTTCGTGCTCTCAAGCGGCTCATAGGCTACAGACTTCAGGTGGAGACTAAATAATTGAAATAAGGATAATTAGGATTAATTTTTATTCTAGGAATTTTAAATTAAATTTGAAAAAGATTAGTTTCATTTATATTATTTAAAAATTATTATTATTACTATTTTTTGAGAATACTCTCCCTGGGAACTTTTTGTATTCATTTTTAGGATCAGTGTTTACAGAGTGGAGGATCCTTTTGATTTAATGGCAATAAAGCACGCATAAGAACAAGCAATGCATCAGTCATCATAAACATCGTTTTTGCTCCTCCCCTCACCCCCCCCCCCATTCCCTTTCCCCCAGGAGAGTATTAAATACCGGAAAAGCTGGTGTGTCTTTGTACCCTTGAGGCTTCCTGTGCTCTAGGGAATTCCCAAGGCTCAAACAGCTTCTTAAGGGATGAAGACAAGAAGGAGGAATTAAAAGAACAAGTTGCAAAGGTTTTGCCAGGTAGGAGGAAATTCCTTTTCCCTGGGAGAGTTGGGTAGGTGGGAACTCTAGTTTGTTTCTATGTATTTTTGCAAATACACTGCTTCTCTTTCACTTCCAGGCAGAGAGAGACAGGGACTCAATGATAGACCAACAGAGGAGAAAGTGATAGAGACTGAAAGAGAGATCTTGCATAGCAAAGAGATGGAGAGAAATTGAGACAGGGACAAAGACACAGAGGAAAAAACCCAAAAGGTATCTCTGTTAGACACACAGAGAAAGAGTAACTTTCAAGGTTCAAACTGTGGCAGGACGAGGCGTGTAACTCTGAACTTTTATGGAGCAGGAAAATGTGAAATGTTTTAAGATTGGGTCCAGAATTTACCATCTGTGTGGAAAGGGGAAACCAATGTATGGGGACTCACAGATGTCTCATGAATTATTTCACTGATGCAAATCTTTGGGAGAATTTAAACATGGAGATTAGTATTAGAATCATAAGGCGAAGGGAAGAAGAAAACACTAAAGAATCAGGGAATAAACAGGCTTAGTAGAGATATAAAACTTAGGTAAAAATGACTCTCTCAAAACAATGCCAGGTGCAATTTTGAGTTAGAAAAAAAGTTTTCTTCCACCTAGTTTGCCAGGATGCATGAAACTCCACTACTAGTTTTCTTTCCATTTGACTACCATACACAGTTTTAAGAAACAAGTGAGATGGTTATTTACATTTTTAATAAAAAATTTCAAACATACAGCAAAAGTTAAAGAATTCACAGGGAATACATGTATACTCACCACTTAGATTCACTATGAACATTTTAATATAGTTGTTTTTTCACATCATCCCTCTAGCCATGTGTTACTCTACCTTATTTTTAAATGCATTTTAAATTAGAAACATCGGTAAACTCCCTAAGTACATCAGCATGCATATCATTTACTAGAGCTGAAGAAAATGATTATTTTTATAAAGAACTTCAAGAAAGGTTAATGTGAAATTGATCAGGTTCAGATTTTATGTATAATTTTTTGGTCACTGGGGTTGATACCTACACATTTAAATTCACTGAATTTAGTGATGGTGACAACTATTCAGGATGACTTCTGTGGGGTGGAAGAATCACATATTGACTGAGAATTATTCCACAGGAGTACAGGAGAAAAATCTAGCACCTTTTTGTTCTCTTTTGTATTGATCTTCAGAGGCTACGAAATAAGCCCAGGGAATTGCAAATGTAGAATGGTCCTTTTTATTTCAACCCAGAGTGTGTATGCCACAGGCCTTTGAAAGTAGTCTGCCATCACATAATTTTGTCTGATAGTTTCTGGCTCATAGGAATAGGCCTCGAGAGGTCTGTGGATGCATTTATTCCATCACTGACCAAGAACAATGAAGCCCTGTCTGCATTTTTGCAGAAACAGTAAATATGGTCCCTTACAGAGTCGCTAGAAAGTGAAATAATGAATATTATCTACCTGATATTTTGGTCTGAAATAAAAGCACCATGAGTGCTTTTAAAAAGATCCTATAGGAAATTGTTTTGCCCAAACATTCCAACCTAATCTTGTGTCTTTATGTTTGAGCAACTCACTGTATAAGTGGATTTTTGTGACTGTGAGTTTTTAAAGGTTCACCTCTGGCCGCGTCTCTCTCCTGCCTCCTTGGGCACAGTTGTAGTTGCAGACTGGCTCCATTTTGGATTCCTCAAAGGTCTTAAACCAAGACCCTTCCAATACTACGCCTGTGATCTGGTTTTACTTATTCTACAAATTTGCCAAATGTTTAGTTTTATGCTATTTGTTCTGATTATATTTTTAATACAAATGAATTAAAAATAGAATTATAATTAAAATATAAAAGTGAACCCAATTGGCTTTGAGTCCTCCATTTACCAAAAAAGAATAGCCTAGGGAGCACCAATCTTCCCAAGAATGCCTCTAAATCTTTGTTTAGAACATTCTGTCTTAAGAACAGGAAATCATTCTTTTTCTGAACAAATGAATTTATGCAACGAATCTTTTTTGAGCACCTACTGTATGTCAAGCACTGGGGATATGTCATGGAAAACAAGATTCCTCGTAGTGCTTCTATTCTAGGTGAAGGTGCGGCATGATTACAGGTAATTGATAAAAACCATGATGAATATTACATAGCCTGTTAGAAGGTGATAGGAAAAGAGGAAAAGCAGAGCAGGGTAAGGGGGCTTGGGTGTGCTGGGACAACAAGGGTAGGTTGCAATTTTAAGTAGAATGGCTAAGATGGACTGCACTGAGAAGGTGATACCTGAGCAAAGACTTGAGGGAAGCAAGGGAATCAGCCATGTGGATATATGTATAGATATGAGTGGATATATGGGGATATATAATGTTACATGGGAACATATGGGAACGTATGTAGATATATGGATACCTGTGGGAATATATATGGATATATGTGGACATAAGTGGATATTTAGGAGATATGTGGATATTTGTGGATATATGTAGATATATATGGGTATGTGTAGATGTGTGTGGGTATATAGGGATATATGTGAGTAAATGGGGATAGGAGGGGAAGAGCATTCCAGATGGAGGAAACAATAAACAGTATGTACAAAAACCCTAGGCAGTGAGTATAACTGGCTTATTTGAAGAACAGCCAGTAGGCCAAAGTGATCCGAGTCTAATGTGCCAGGGTGAGAAATGAGTCGGAGAAAACTGGGGGCCAGTTTATATAGGAGCTTGTAATCTATTTTGTTTTTTTACTCTGAATGAAACAGGAAGCCATTGAAAGGCTCTGAGCAGAGGTCACCTAGGTTTTAAAAGGATTTCTCTGGTTATATTTTGAGAATAGACTTCGGAGGGAAAGGTTAGAAGTAGGGCGAGCTATGGAGGTTGCTGTAGTAATCAAGCAAGAGAGGTGATGGTGGCTTGAATCAGCCTGTTAGTAGAAATGACAAGAGCATCAGTTTCTGTGTAAACAGCTTTAAAGGTTGATCCAGCATGATTTCCTGGCAGGTTGGATGTAGGGGGTGTGTGTGAGAGAGGAGTTAATGATAGCTCCGTGGCTTTGGGTCCATGCTGCGAGAAGGTTGCAGTTGCCATGAACTGAGAGAAATGAACAGAGGGAGGGAAGAAGGAAGGAAGGGAGAAAGAAAGAAAAAAGAGAGCAGAGAAAGGAACTGTTCTAGGTGCTGAGCATATATTAATAGTAAAGACACAGTCCTAACAAATCCCAAAGAATTCATTGAAATAAATGTACAGACTTCAGAGGAAGAACAGAACAGGGAGTGATTTGCCATCAAGCTTGAGTTAGGAAGGTGACACCTGAGCTGGGTTTTGAAAGGTGAATAGAGCCTGCCGTGTGTGTGTGTGTGTGTGTGTGTGTGTGTGTTTGCGTGTGTGCATGCATGCACATGTGTCCCGGGCCAAGGAGTAGTATGCAGCCTTCCAGGTAAAGGGAAGGAATAATGACATTCAGAATCATCAAAGTCTGATAGACTTGGGAAACCACACTGACTTATAATTCTATAAACTTCAGGAAGGTTTGTAGCCTAGTCAGGGCATCTTGGAATCTCTAAGAAATATCGTAAACTTTGAGGGTCAGGTAAGTTTGTGTCACTGCATTTAGTAGATATTCTTTCAGTTTGTCTTTAAACATTTTATTATACACTATTTCAGAAACTCAAAAAAGATACAAAGAGAAGTTCAATGGCCCTTAAGTTATTTTAAGCTAAAGCCCTGGAAACAACAGTAAAAGATTAAGCTCAAAGAACATGGACAGCTAAGGTTTCGTAACATAAGGTTTCAAAGAGCTTAGTGAAATAAGCCATACAGAGAAAGACAGATACCATATGTTTTCACTCTTATGTGGATCCTGAGAAACTTAACAGAAACCCATGGGGGAGGGGAAGGAAAAAAAAAAAAGAGGTTAGAGTGGGAGAGAGCCAAACATAAGAGACCCTTAAAAACTGAGAACAAACTGAGGGTTGATGGGGGGTGGGAGGGAGAGGAGGGTGGTTGATGGGTATTGAAGAGGGCATTTTTTGGGATGAGCACTGGGTGTTGTATGGAAACCAATTTGACAATAAATTTCATTAAAAAAACCCAAAAAACAAAGAGCTTATCTCATCCAGGTGACCACCAGCTTGCTGTCATACCTGGTACTCCACTTCTCTGATTTAGGGAATCTTCTCTCACTACTGTCAAGTGTCTGTTACTATCCAAAATCTTACTTACATCATAGTGTGATTATTTCCTAGACATAATGAAGCGAAAATGTAGCCAGGACTCTTTTGGTTCAAGCAATGCATTTCTCTTGGAATAAAAATTCTGAGGCTTGGTTCTAAGGCGACAAAGTACTAAATTTTTGGACTTTTGTAGATTATTGCTTGACAAAAGTGATAGTAACCTCTGAAGTTTTCTAGCTTTCTCCAGAGTTTTTGCTACCCCCCATTAGCTTATGCTGTGCCCACAATAACCCTGTCAAGGGATGAAGGCACAGTTTATGCTGCCAGGACTGAGTCTTAGTGAGTTCAAGAGACTTCCGAGAAGCTGCATAACAAGAATGTGGCAGGGTTGAAACTTGAACCAGAACATTCAAAGTCAAGTTCTATGCAATTTTTTATTGCTCCGTACTATGCTTTCTTTACAGATTCTGAAGCAACCTTCTTAAAGGACATGAAATAAATAATGGATAGGGTATATGAGGCCAAACCAGACAATTGCAGAGGGCCATCTTGCCCTTATTCACTATCATGACCTGCTCTTTCTACATTTCCTGGTGACAGGAAGTAGGGAGTAGCAGAGTGCGCTGACCTGCCCACCGTCTTTGGAGGGGCCTGATCTGCTTAGCGGATTGCAGGCATTCTTCCTGAATGAAATACTTGAGAAAGATAAGGTAGTTATCCCCATCTCTCTGGCAAAACCAAGCTCATGAAACGCTGGGGTGGTGGAATTTATAAGTTACACGTCAGTTGTAAGAGTTTGAATATTCTTTTTCCTTGGATTAAATCGTTCAGCAGTTTGTTCAAATGTTAAATAATGATCATAAAAGGGAAAGATTTATTCGTTTCAACAATGTAGCCAGCACTACAAAGATTTCTTGGGCCGAGACTCCTCCCTCTGTGTGTTCACAGCCCAGTGGGGTAGATAAATGATCGACGGCAATACATACGGCAAATGGTGTAGGTGATGTATGAACCAGGCACTTTGGGAAACCAGGTGAATCAGGATATGAAAAGGGCCTAAGATAGAGAAAAACTGCCCCAAAGCTGGGATGCTATTCACTTCCAAAATTTTAAATACCTCACAAATTGTGTGCTGATCTTGAAATTATTGCAGCTGATGGGAGTGTCAGGGCCCTGCTGAACTCTGACATTGTCATCCTTATCCCTCCCTGGAGCAATGCTCCAAGATTCTGCATCTTGTTATGGTTTTTTTCTTTTTAGAGCCTAATAACACATTAATTGTCATTGAAATGTTTGACACAGCCTCCCTCAAATATTTTACAACAAAGTTGTGTATATATCCAAGCCGTCATAAGATTTGTGAATGGGCACGGAAGCAAATGTTAATGTTTATGAAATAGGTTAAGCCTAACCTTTAGTTTTTCTTAACTATTAAACATGCCGTGTGAATTCTAATGTGATGTGTACAGAAGAATCTGTTCACGTCCCCCAATTGTTTGCCTCCTGGAGCTTCCTGTTGCCCAGATGTGGTATACTCCAAGACTATCTTGTAAGAAAGCCAAGTATACACTGCCTGAAAGAATCCTGTTTAAATGACCAGAAAAATTTGGAAAAAAAAGAAAGGACATAGCTCTTCATTATTTCTGGGAATAGAGTATAATTAGAAGGCAAATTGAAAAATGTGTTAAATTGATTTTTCATATTTGCATTGGATCTTTCATCTAAATATTTTGAAGCTTCTGCTTACCTCTCAGTCATGTATATATAAAGAAAACATTTTAAATTGATCGTTTCTTCCCTTTCCCCACGTAATTGATAAGAGACACTGGTTTTCTTCCCTGTGGAGCTAGAGATGCTGTTGAAAGTCAGTGGAGCAGACATCTGCCTGGTTGGGAACCACTGCATGCTAAATGCATGGAAGAATGGTTTTCAAAGTGTGGTCCCTTGATTCCACTCAGCATGCAAATTCTCACCACTCAGACTTATTACATCAGAAACTCTGGAGACGGGGTCCAGGAAGTTGGGTTTTAACAGGTCCTTTGGGTGATTCTGACTCAATGCTCAGGCTAAGAACCAGTGGCATAGAACGTTAGAGATGGCATCTTTTCATTTCATTTTTGAGGGACCCATAGAGGGAGAATAGAAACCATGAGGGAGACTTGTATATAAAACACTGCTGGTTTAATTAAATGAAGTTAAGGCAGTTTATGGATGAATACTGAGAAATTCTACCCGGATCCCCTCTTATATCCCACCTTCTGAGTTCATGCATTTCAGAAAGCCAAAGGTTTCTATTAGATGCATGCCCTCAGAGCCTGTGCAGCAAGGGGGTATGAGCTCCAAGAAGGCTTAACCAGGTCCCCTGTGGTCAAAAACCTTAGCTCCCAAGGCCTTGGATGAGCTCTACCTGGGGTGTCCAATACCTCTTCTGAGTCCTCGCTCATGCTGTTCCATGTCTGGAATTCCCTTTCTCCACTTGCTCACTTGTACATTTCTACTCCTTCTTTAAGTCTCAACTCCAGCATCATCTGCTCTTTGAAGCCTTTACCAAGTGCAGAGGGATGATCACCCACTGTGTTCCTCAACACCTTGTACAGATTTCGATATAATTTTGCTCATCCCACAGTATTACAATTCATCCATTTCTTCCTCTCCTCTAGGGTTCCAAGTCCTCCCAGGAAAAGAACTATTTCTTTAATATGCCTGACATATTATGTGGTAAACAATAAACACTCAATGAAAAAGTTATAAGATTATCACCATACATTGTTTCTTTATGAATTATTATAATTCTGAACATTGGAGAGTAAGTTGGTGACCCCAAGACCCTGTGCTTCATATTATGTATATTTCTTAATAACAAGAGCATTCTCTTACATGACTACAACACAATGATCAAACTCAGGAAATGTAACACTGATACAGAATTATTATATAATATTTGGTCCATGTTTAATTTTTACCTATTATCTCACTTTATGTCCTTTATAGCCGTTTTTCCCCCAATCCATGATCGTGCATTGCTTTTAGTTTTCAGTTTTCATGTCTCTATAGACTGTTTTAACCTCAGTTGGTTTCTCAGCTTTTCTTTGTTTTTCATGACATTACTATTTTGGGGGCGCCTGGGTGACTGAGTGGATGGAGCATCCCACTCTTGATTTTGGCTCTGGTCATGATCCCAGGGTCATGGTATTGAGCCCCACATCGGGCTCTGTGTTGAGTGGGGAGCCTGGTTAAAATTCTCTCTCCCTCTGTCCCTCTCTCTCTCCCACTCATGCTTCCTCTCTTTCTCTCTAAAACAAAACAAAACAAAAAAAAAAATAAATAAAAATAAATATATTTGAGCAGCACAAGCCAGTTGTTTTTTAGACCATCTCCAAGTTTTGGTTTGTTTGACTGTTTATTAGATTTAAGTCGTGGATTTGGAGGAGAACTACCGTATAAGTGATGTAGAGTTTTCTCATACATCAGTTCAGGAAGTATGTGATGGTGGTTTATCCCAACATTGTTGGTTAAATCATGTCCACCATGTTCCTCTTTTGTAAACATACTTTTTTACCCTTTTTAACTTAGAAGTTATTTGTTAGGAGATATTTTGAAACTTGTGTTAAAACCTTGTTCCCTAACATGCTTCTACCCGATGGTTTTAGCTTCATTTGGTGATTCTTCCCTGAATCAATTATTACTATAGTGGTTGGTTGCAAGGTAATTTTAATTGAATGGATTAATCTTAAAAAAAAAAAATAGATTGTTCTAGGGTCACCTGAGTGGCTCAGTCAGTGAATTGTCTGACTCTTGGTTTCAGCTTAAGTCATGATCTCACAGGTTCTTGAGTTTGAGGCCTGCATCAGGTTCCACATGCTGACAGTGTGGAGCCCGCTAAGGATTCTTTCTCTCTCCCTCTCTCTCTGCCCCTCCTCCTTGCTCACTCTTTGTTGCTTTCTTTTTTTTAAAAAAACATTTTTTTAACGTTTATTTATTTATTTTTGGGACAGAGAGAGACAGAGCATGAACGGGGGAGGGGCAGAGAGAGAGGGAGACACAGAATCCGAAGCAGGCTCCAGGCTCTGAGCCATCAGCCCAGAGCCCGACCCATCAGCCCAGAGCCCGACCCGGGGCTCGAACTCACGGACGGCGGGATCAGTGACCTGAGTTGAAGTCGGACGCTTAACTGACTGAGCCACCCAGGCGCCCCACTCACTCTTTCTTTCAAAATAAAATAAATAAACATAAAAAATAGATTATTCTAGTTGACTATTTAACTATTTAGCTTCTTTCAGCATACTTTGTGAGAAGTATCTCTCTTCTCCACACCCATTAGAATTATTTTCAGAAAGAATCAGTATCATTCTATGCTAGACCTACCCAATTGCATGCCACTTAGTCGCTTTGGGTTTATTTTTTGTTTTTTCCTTCACAACGGACCCTACATGTTCAATGCAAAACCCCTTCAGCAGCTTAATTAGATAGAAACATCGTCAGGAAATAGTATATATAATACAGGTATTAAGTCCTTAAGCTACAGACATTTTTCTCTTCATTAATGTAAATACAAATATGCACAGCTGTAAATGTTTAGAAACTTTTGACTTTCCCATTGTATTTCCATAAACAGCTCTGGTACTTTATTTACAACTAACTAAAAATACTTCTCATTTTTTGTGATTAATTGCGTTAATACTAATAATTAGGACATAACAGAATATGAAAATGTAGATACCCTACTTGAAGGTTTTCTACTTCCTCTAATTTCATTAATTCAAGTTAAAAATTACAGTATTGTATTTTATTGTAACAATAGCAATAATCATAATATCTGAATTTATTTTCTTTTTCGTTTTGTGTATGTATGAGCAATGCCTTTTTATCTTATTTTTTTCTTTTCAAATTTTTATTTAAATTCTAGTTAGATAACATATAGTGTAATATTGTTTTCAAGTGTAGAATCTAGTGATTCATCACTTACATATAACACCCCATATTAAACACAAGTGCCCTCCTTAATGCCCATTATTCATTTAGTCCATCCCCTACCCACCTCTCTTCATCAACCTTCAATTTTTTTCTATTGTTAACAGTCTTTTATGGTTTGTTTCCCTCTCTCTCTTTTCCACTTTCCCCTACGTTCATCTGTTTTGTTTCTTAAATTTTACAAACGAGTGAAATCATGGGGTACTTGTCTTTCTCTGACCGATTAATTTTCCTTAGCATAATACACTTTAGCTCCATCCATGTCATTGCAAATGGCAAGATTTCATTCTTTTTTTTTTCTTAATTTTTTAATGTTTGTTTATTTTGGAGAAAGAAAGAAAGAGAGAGCATGAGTGGGGAAGGGGCACAGAGAGGGGGAGAGAGAATCCCAAGCAGGCTCCGTGCTGTCAGCACAGACCCAATGTGGGGCTCCATCTCATTAATTGTGAGATCATGACCTGAGCTGAGACAGAGTCCAGTACTTAACTGGCCGAACTGCCCAGATGCCCCAAGACTTCATTCTTTTTGATGGCTGAGTAATATTCCATTGTGAAATGGAGCACGCACGCACATGCGCGCACACACACACGCACGCACACACACACACACACACACCCCACATCTTTTTCCATTTATCAGTTGATGGATATTTGGGCTCTTTCCATAGTTTGGCTATTGTTGAGAATGCCTCTATAAACGGCGGGGTATCTCTACCACTTCAAATCTGTATGTTTGTATCCTTTGGGTAAATACCTAGTAGTGCAATTGCTGGATCATAGGGTAGTTCTAAATTTAACTTTTTGAGGAACCTCCATACTATTCTCTAGAGTGGCTGCACCAGTTTGCATTCCTACAACAGTGGTAGAGGCTTCCCCTTTCTCCACATCCTCACCAACACCTGTTGTTTCTTGTGTTGTTAATTTTAGCCAACCGGACAGGTGTGAGATGGTATCTCATCGTGGTTTTGATTTGTATTTCCCTGATGGTGAGTGATGTGGAGCATCTTTTCATGTGTCTATTAGCCATCTGGATGTCTTCTTTGGAAAAGTTTCTATGTATGCCTTCTGTACATTTCTTCACTGGATTATTTGTTTTTTGGGTGTTGAGTTTGATAAGTTCTTTATAGATTTTGGATACTAACACTTCATCATATATGTCATTTGCAAATATCTTCTCCCATTCCATAGACTCCCTTTTAGATTTGCTGATTGTTTCCTTCACTGTGCAGAAGCTATTTATCTTTAAGTCCCAATAGTTTATTTTTGCTTTTGTTTTCCTTGCCTCCGGTGATGTGTCTAGTAAGAAGTTGCTCTGGTCAAGGTCAAAGAGGTTGTGGCCTGTGTTCTCCTCTAGGATTTTGATGATTTCCTGTCTCACATTTAAGTCTTTTATCCATTTTGAATTTATTTTTGTGTATGGTGTAAGAAAGTGGTCCAGTTTCATTCTAACATGTTGCTGTCCAGTTTTCCCAATACTAGTTGTTGAATAGGCTGTCTGTTTTTTGATTGGGTGCTCTTTCCTACTTTGTTGAGATTAGTTGACCATATAGTATGGGGCCATTTCTGGACTTTCTATTCTGTTCCCTTGATCTATGTGTCTGTTTTTGTGCCAGTATCATACTGTCTTGATGACTACAGCTTTGTAATACAGCCTGAAGTCCAGAATCATGATGACTCCAGCTCTGCTTTTCTTTGTCAGGATTGCTTTGGCTATTTAGGGTCTTTGAGGTTCCATACAAATGTTAGGGTTGTTTGTTCTAGCTCTGTGGAAAATGGTGGTGTTTTGATAGGGATTGCATTAAATGTGGAGATTGCTTTGGGTAGTATAGACATTTTAACAATGTTTGTTCTTTCAATCCATGAACATAGAATGTTTTTCCATTTCTTTGTGTCCTCTTCAGTTTCTTTCATAAGTGTTCTATAGTTTTCAGAGTACAGATTACTTACCTCTTTGGTTAGGTTTATTGCTAGGTATCTTACTGTTTTTGGTACAGTTGTAAATGGGATTGAACCCTTGATTTTTTTTTCTGTTGCTTCATTATCGGTGTATAGAGATGCAACTGATTTTTGTACATTGATTTTATATCCTGCAACTTTGCTGAATTCATGTATTAATTCTAGCAATTTTTTGCTGGAGTCTTTCAGGTTTTCTACATGGAGTATCATGTCATCTGCAAATAGTGAAAGTTTGACTTCTTCCTTGCTGATTTGGATGCCTTTTATTTTTTGTTGTTGTTGTTGTCTGATTGCTGAGGCTATGACTTCCAGTACTATGTTAAATAGTAATGGTGAGAGTGGCCATCCCTGTTTTGTTCCTGCCTGTAGGAGAAAGGCTCTCAGTTTTTTCCCCATTGAGAATGATATTAGCTGTGGGTCTTTCATATATTGCCTTATGATGTTGAGGTATGTTCCATATAAAATAAATTGCCTTTTCTTTTTGTAAGGAAAAAAATAACAATATTTCCCTAGAGCTGAAGCTTTATAGTACCCTATGATCAGTAGACTTGGTGCATGTGAGGGGTTTGTGCTAGTCTTCTGGAGGTGGGGCCTGCTTTGCTGATTCTCAGGTAGACTTGCCCTAGAGGTGAGGCACCTGCAGGGCACAGAGGGGAGGTGGTAGGAGACTTGTGTATGTGGCTCCAGCCTCCACTTGGTGGCGCTGTTTTACCCACTGAAGTTGGTTAGTGCTGACTGGTGAGAGGCATGGCCCCACTCTCTTGTCCCCGGAGTGGGGATCTCACACCTGTCACTCTTCTGGAAGCCCTCACAAGAAGAGCAAGCAATCACCTCTCTTGTGTCCCTGGCTTCTGCCAGATCCCCACCTTTACTCTGCCTGCATCTGAGCTGCCCACTGCCAGGTGGCACAGCACTCCTGTGTTTTATCTCAGGCACGTGGCTGGGTTTCAGAACTCCACATTTTAGCCATCTGCGCAGTGCTGACCCATGCTGATCCTCTGGGGGAGGGTGTCGCTGCGCTGTGGTGGGTGCTGGCTTTCCCCAGAATTCAGTTGCGTGAACTTCAGAGTTTATGATAAAGTGCAGTAGAAAGCTGGCACCATGGCTCACTGCCCTCAGCCAGTGACTCTCTTTCTATTCCAGTGAATGGGGCAGCTCATTGGTGCCCACGGAGACTTTTGCCCCCCATAGGGGCTATGCTGCCTCTCCAAAATGTACCCAAACGGGGGACTTGTTCCTCTCTGTGTGACCCGGGGTCTCCTCAGAACACACTGCCTGCTCCTGGGTGTCTGCCCTCTTTCCCCCCTGCAGCACTGCTAAGCCCACCACATGTGACCCAGGCAACGGCACAGACCTCCAAAACTTCAAGCTCTGTGCTTCGCTCTTTCGAAGAACTTGGCGGTATTCAGCCCGTCTCCCTTTCCCAGTCCACGGTTCTGGGGAAGAATTTTTCTTGTGCAATTGCCTGCACATGCTTTCACTCTTTCTACCTCTCTCCTTTCTCCCTCACTCTCGCACTCTCTGCCCAGTTAGGGCTCCTTCCTCATCGCAGCACCCACAGCTCTTCTCTCCCCCAAATCAACTCTCTGCAGCCCCTACCTTCCATGAGGTGGCAGTTTTTTCACCTCTAGTTGTACATTTTTGCTCTCAGTCCTTGGATGGATTTCTTGGGTTTCAAAATTCGATATTTACCTAGTTGTGTTGGAGGGATGAGGCAAGCCTAGGGCCTCCTGACTCCTTGGCCATCTTAACTTCTCTCCTATGCATCCGATTTATTTTGGATCATTCTTCCTGGCACTTTCAGACTCTGAAGCTCTTTACTCTTACACTGTCCTTAATCCATCAGAAGAGTCTATTCTTTATGATCATGCATTCATTTGTTTGCCGTGAGATGAACATTTGTTGGGGAAGAGGATATTTACAGTCTGAAAGTGCCTTCCCTCAAATTACTTAGTCTCCTTGAGGAGGCATTAGTGGGAGGTTGATGTAGAGACTGAGGAACAGGGAAGTCCAATTATATCACTTGTGCTTACTGGAGAATTCCCGGACCAATACCCTGGGGAGTGTTTGTAATATCATGGGAAATGTAGTAGGTGTTCCAAATCAGCACCAAGCCCTTGGGAGTCGGCACATAAACCTTCAAAGGTGAACTGGATAGCTCAAGTCCACAAAGGCAATGGTCAAGCTGACAGGAGAATCAAGGTTTCCGGCTTCTTTTGAGTTCAAGGCTTCTCCCGGTGTTTTCTGTTAGCATAAGATAATAAAATAGATGTGTTTGTCTCACATCCTTGAATTCTTTCTAAGGAGTAAATTAAGCATGAATAGTAGAAATATGTCCTATGGGAAGCAGAATGGCTCCACTTCCATTTTCTGGAAAGAGGACCTCAGTTGCTGGGTAGCTAGGATTTCTGGGCATCATGATATAATTTTTACACACTGTCCCACTTAAAGGGCCCAAGACTGCAAAGTGATGTAGGCCAAATGAGATTCTATCTGAAACTCTTTCATATATTTAAAGTACGTGTTTAAACTTTCCTAAATTTCTTCGTGTTTCCGGTGTGTAACATTTCTCTCCCCAAATTATTCAGTTCTCTAAACGTGAAAGCAGGTTTGTAATTCCATTATCTGGAGCATCTAATACAGTGTTTTGTACATAAAACTGTTGTCTTTGAAGACAAATTGGTGGATGCTAACACTTAGGGCTTGAGCTCACATTTTTTACCCCATGGCAAATCGCTCTTCATTTTACATCATTTGGGCTCTGGGTGGAAGCGGGGGGGGGGGGGGTGTTGAGTGACAGTCTGGGCTTAGCGATTTTCATTGAAGGGTTTCAGTTCCTGCCATGCACTGCACTCAGGGTCGGTTACCTGGTATAGAACCTGACAGTCCATGGCCAGGGGGCTGGAATATGCAACTTAACCTTTGTGGGGACCAATGTCTCCATTTCCATGAACAAGATGAGCAGGGCCTTTCCCAGGCTTGAGGTGAGGAACGTAGAGATATTAGCATAGTGACTTACAAAGCAGTGATTGAGAGTGAAAATTAAATAAGTTAAATAAAAAATATAAATGAAAACATACAAAACAAAATAACTTCCTTACGAACGCGCACTACAGAGTGTTAGTGTTCCTCTGCTTCTACGGATTCTGAGTCTCAAGTTGGGGGCCATACTTTGTCACTTTTACATTGTGGGCATCCAAGGAGACTTATTTCACTTAACAAGCACTGAAAGTGATTTCTCTGTGCCAGTTATAGGTGAAGCATTTTGCAGCAATGAGCTCACTTACTCCTGATTTCAAGGCTATGAGGTAGAGGGGCCAGGCAGTGAAGCAACTTGCCCAAGATTAACTATTAAGTAGCAGGTCTGGGATTCCAACTCAGACAGTTTATCTTCAAGAATCCTTACTTTTAACCTTCGAGGATGCTGAGGGGAGCTGGCTGAGAAGACAAAGGCGGGATATTCCTTGTTCCAGCTGAAATCTCCTTCAACGTGAATGCCATGATTTTCTTAATTTTAAACACATGGCCTTGCTTTGAGTCAAAAAATAGAATGGAATTGGGGACTTGATCATTTTCATGGAGGCCTTTGGAAATGAGTCCAAGTTGAAGGGAGGACACTGATGCTCTCCTCCTGGCAACGTAGAAAACATTTTCTGGCTAGCCTGAATTCATCAGGCAGATGTGCTCCTCCGATATTTGAATATTTCTGCATGCCACGAATGTTTATAAGGTCATCCAATGCTTGTATAAAAATACAAGCAAAATCATCCAGAAATGTTTACGTTCCACCGAATGAATTCATTGTGTGAAATGGAAGTCCAACCCATGCCCTATATACTTTATCCTTTTATAGCCGCATCTGGACAACTTGAAACAGTAAAGTCTGAGGTATAGGCTTTGGGTGTTTACAAAATTCTTCCTGAGTTGGGTCAGCAAGGCCATCTTCTTTGTACAGTTGAAACAATGTAGCAACAATCCCTTTATTTTTATCAAGTTTCTGTTGGTCTGTGGAAAGACATGGAGACACATATATATACATGTATGTTTGTATGTATACACACACACTATTTATAAATCAACTTTTTGAGATATAATTAACATATGGTATGGTATACTCATTTTAAATGTATGAAGACATAATTTTAATTACGAAGTTTTTTTTTCCCCCCTAGGTATATATCTAGAATGGAGAATCGGAAGATGTTTTGGGAGTTCATCTTTCTTGCAGCTAGTTTTGGCTTCATCAAATCACAGAGAATGGGTAATGCATTGGATTCCCTAAGCCAAAAACGATGACCTTGCTGGGAACCTAGCGGTAGTGATAATCCTAAAAGAAAATATTACAGAAGCTTCATAATTAACAAAAGGGAAATGCTTCTTTTCAGTAGAGCTTAGAACCTAGAAGCTTTTAGTGAACAGCGGGCACTTGATGTTTTCAAAGCTTAACCTCAAACGACAAAAAAAAAATAGATGTGAAAAAATGTTCTAATTCTGAATGTATTACCAGGCTGTCAAATGCTTTTGTAAATATAAGCCTATTCTCTTGACTCTGCATTTTGCTTTCTCTCTTTGGGCAGAGTTGTTCTGAGGGGCAATTGTTGTTACAAGATGGATAGCTTCACTGAACACTTGCGACAGCTTTGCAATTTTTTTTGCAGTTATTTGAACAGATTGTTGTGACTTTTCACGATGAAAGTCTCATGAAGAGAAGATTGGTTAAGTAGCCTAAAGCCCCACTGAGACAATCTTGAAGCTTAAATATTTATATATAATTACACAGACTGTTATTTGTTAGGAAAAATACATGAAGCTCTCTAAATTTTCCCTCCAGCTCTGAATCCTCTCTCTTGTGGACAGAAGCTGTGACAGTCAGTCTTTTCATGTTTCAAACACCTTCTAAAATGACAAAGGACCTGTGGAGGGGCTAAGAAAAGCAACAATGTACGAAAATGTAATATATCTCTCAAGGTGCATGTGATGGAACCAATACTTAATTTGTCTGAAAAGAAATATTCTACAACTGTGAGGTTTCTCCTGATTGGAATGATCAGGGAAATACTTTCATGGTCTGTGTTTGATCTCCTCTGAAAGAAATGTTAAGGGGGGACAAACCAGTCGGCCCTTCCTGGGGCACTCACTGAATACTCTCCTCTCAACAGCAGTGCGTTGTGGAGGGCCAAGGGGAAATAAAGCTCAAAAGGCCATAAGCTCATTTATTATCTGCCTTTTCGGAAATCATGACTCCACTTGGCTTTACGACCAAGATTAGGCAAACTCCTGAGAGGTGGGACTCTGGAATCTAGAAGTGACAAATGGATTTAGTGTCCCTAGGGTACACCAACCTTCATGAGCTCTTCTCTGCCTAAACTCTTACAGGGTCTTTGCCTTTCTATAATATGGGCTTTTAGTTTAATCTTTATGGCAGTCCAGAGTATGGACTGGATGTCAGGAGACCTGGTTTCTAAACTGATTACATGGGTTACTTTGCCTTTCTCGGTCTCATTTTCCATATCTGTGAGATGGATGAATTGGACTCATTATTCTCTACTCGCATTTTTCAATACAGTGGCCACTAGCCACATATGACTAGTTAAATTAAAATAAGTTAAAATTCAGGAAAATTTTAAATCTAGTTTCTCATTTGTACTAGCTACATTCCAAGTGTTCAACAGCCACATGTACCTGGTGGCTACAGTATTTCATTGCATAATCTCATAAGATTATTTGTAACTCTAAAATTTTCTGATTCCCTTATTTGGTTTCATTAATGTTCAATATTTCCATTCTTGTAAGTGACACCTTCTCCTTTTCTCCCTCCCTCTCTCCTTTTCTCTTCCTAAGTATTTATTTCCTTAAATATTTTTGGGGTGATTAGGCTAGACACGAGTGATGGACAAAGAAAAGTTATGGTATGTGTTTTCATGAAGCCCACAGTCTAATTGGGGAGATTGGCATTAATTGAATAAACACTTTAATGAATGTTGCATTACAAACCAAGATAAAAGAACATGATTCTATGAGAATTTATCAGGAGGAGGAGGGGAGGGAGGGAAAGGAAAAGAAATGAAACTCAATGGAAAGAAACTCAATGGAATCGTATGTTGGAGGCAATAGCAAGTGGGAACGTGGCAGGTTGAGAACTTAGGCTAAGGAGCCTGGACCATGGAGAACAAAGTGATAAGGCAGAGAGACAAGGAGAAGGCAGAGAGATCAAACTAGAGAGTGCAGGGTCAGCCCAAGGCAGTATTTAAACCCTCTTCCTGGCACAAAACCAAACATAAGATGTGTTTAACCAGTGTGGGATCATCATCCCCCTTTTTCAGCCACTTGAAACTAACACATCTTGAGGTGGTTTCTGCTTTTGTTTCTCTTCTCTCTCATCACTAATTCATGTGTTCTCCTACCATCATCACAGATAATCACATTGCAAGGTATGGGGGAGAAGTCATGCTGGTCACTGATGAGTAGATCATAATCACCTCTTCCTTTTTTTTTTTTTTTTGGTCCACACAAGCACTGTGTTTAATCTGTGTACTTATTTCTTGTCACAGAAATGTAATGTTTGAGATGGAAGAAACCAGGTCATCTGGTCAAACCCTTATTGTAGAGAAGACGAAATCTGAGAAGCAGAAAGATTAGCTTTTTGCTCAAGTCCTGCAGCCACCTGGTGTCTGATCCCTTCCATACTGGAGACCAGGGTGGGCCCAGCTGGATCACCACTTAGTCTGACCACCACTGGGATTATGGTTCCCAGGGTTACAACTGGGTTTGGGAAAAGTAGTTGTACAGTGCAGACTTGAATTCAGGGAGCCAAAGGACAAATGAGAGCCACACTTATGGTAATGCCATGAGTCAAACTAAAAGGGGATGGTGGTAGGTAGGGAGTGCCAGAGGTCAGAGCTGGAAAGCTGATCTTAGTTCGGGTCTCTAGAAGCAGAGCCTGGGACAGGGATTTGGTGAATGTGTTATTTTGAGGGAGAAACCTATAAGGGAAAGAGAGAAGTGAGACAGGCTGGAGGTGAATAAGCCGAGCAAGGATGTAGTCTCAGGTAAAATGCAACCTTGGCCTGAGCCATGGAAGATGCTGGAGCATAAATAGCACCATGAATTATTTCAGTTAAAGGAAGGCGGCCAGGTGTTTGTATCCCCATGTGATCGAACATTGGCCACCCGGGCAGTGTAACTTTCCAGGTGTCTTCGGATGTGGCTGCTCCTTTCAGCCAGGGTCTGGTCTCTGGACAAAGTCTCAGAGGGGAACAGTTAACTGTAGTGCTTGAAGCAGCTGGGCATAGGTGTGCCCACCAGCAGAGATCTAGGTGAGGTACCAACAGCATCCTCTGCTGGTAGAAAGGTGGTTTATTTTATTAAGTTTAAGGGATGGGTGGAGGGGCATGGTCAGAGATCTCACTGAAGGGGTCAGGAGTCTGTTAAAACGGAACAGAGGCTGGCAGGTGAACGAGGGTAGCCATGAGGCAGCAAGGGAGGATGGTGGTGTGCCTAAGCCGTGCATATTAGCTATCGTCAAAGAGCTGTGCAGGCAGATCTCCGGGGTGCAAAGGCAATGAATGGGGAGAGAGATAGTCACAGCCAGGAGCTGGCAATTTTGTGATGTTTTATCTTGAATTGACTCTCTTCCCCAGTCTGCAGGGAGGCCTCTGTGGGAGATGTCGTGTTCCTGGTGGACACCATCATCAACCCCCAACATGCCCGTGACGTGCGGAACTTCTTGTACATCATGGTGAATGGCTTCAATGTCAGCAGAGAGACCATCCGCGTGGGGCTGGCTCAGTACGGCGACGTACCTCGTTCTGGATTCCTCCTTTCCACCTACAACCGCAAAGGCGATGTGCTGAAACACATTCAAAGGTTTCAATTTAAGTCTGGGGGCCGCAAGATGGGCCTGGCCTTGCAGTTCCTCCTAGATCACCACTTCCAGGAAACAGCAGGGAGTCGGGCCAGCCAGGGTGTGCCTCAGGTGGCCGTGGTGATCAGCAGCAGCCCATCTGAGGACCACGTGCCGGAAGCTGCGGAGGCATTGAAGAAGGCAGGCGTCCTGCTTTATACCGTTGGTGTCAAAGATGCAGTCTTGACCGAGCTCAGGGAGATTGCGAGCAGTCCGGTGGAGAAGTTTGCCTCCTTTGTCCCTAACTTCTCTGATCTGAGCAGTCATGCTCAGAAGCTGCGGCAACGGCTCTGTGATACTTTGGCAAAGGCAGCTCAATCTGCCGGCTACGTCTTGCCAGGTACAGAGGATTTCCCCTTCTTATTTCTGATCTAGAAGTCACAGAGCTCAAACCTTTATCTCTTACTCATCTCTCCCGCCATCCTTCTTATTTCCCATATGTGTGCCTGTTGATTTTTAGTATTACAGTCTCACTAAGCTATCTGTGCTCTATGCTCCTCTCCAATCATTGACCAGAGACTTAGCAACTTTTTAAATAAATCCTGTGGGCCTGATGCTGGTTCTATATACAGATGTAGTGTAAGTCCATTTCTGAAGGAAGAATGTTCGTGCCCAGAATTATATTATTATGCCTAGATTAACTTATCCATGTTGTCTGGATGGGGGGCAGGGCAGAGGAGGAGAGAGGGGCAGCAGATCCCCCAGGAAGCTTATTTAATTTACTGCCAGCGTGTTGGTATAATGTAATGGTTATGAGAATGAATTTAGGGAGAACTAAGGTCTGGGTTCAAATTCCAGTTCTCTACTTTTTAACTGTGTCCGTTTGAACAAGCTACTTTATCTCTGGGAATCTAAATTTTCTTCCCAGGATGGTAGTACCTGCCTCAGAGAGTTGTTGCAAGCATTAAGTAAAATTGTGCAAGTCGAGTGCTTCTCACAGTGCTCAGTCCTTCAGAAGTGATAAGCATCGTGGTGATAAGCATTGTGCTCATTACTTGTGATGACGTAACTGTCATTAGCTTTGTACTTCCGTTGGTGGTGATGTGCATAAACTTGCAGAAATCCTCTATAAATTAATTACTTAATTCTATCAGAAAGCAGAGACCTTTGAGCAGAGGAAGAGAAACTTTTTAGTGGTTTTCATCAAAATCCATAAGAGGATAGAGCCTTCATTCCTTATTCATTATTTTGGGATTTCTAGATAAGGTAGGTAGATGAGAAGAAGTGCTAAAATGTTTCACCCATTTGATCCTGCTTGGGTACTATATAGTTTGCCAAACTTATTTACATTGCTCACCTGGCAGATAGGTAGATACGTAAGGCAATTCTTTGTTAGACACATAAGGGAGTGTATGCTATATAGGGCAAATAGTATTTACTCTTATATAGATATGTAAGGCAATTGGTATTGTTAGTTGCATTTTTCATGCGTGGCAACTGAGACCAAAGGTAACATAACTGGATGGCAGAGCTAGGATCTGATCTCAGGTTTGTTAGAGCAGATCCATCCCAATAGAACAAGGGTCAGAGATTGTGTTCCCCAGAAGCAGAGCCTGAGGCAAGGATTTGGCTATACATTATTTATTGTGGAAGAGCTCCCACAATTTATTGGTAAGGATGTGGGGGGTGCAGGATGGAGAGGCAGAGGAGAGAAAGGAAGGATGTGATCTCAGGTAAAAGTTCCACAGAGGGTAGTTTTAGTTTGATCCTACAGGAGAACTCAGGAACAAAAATTATGCTGCAGCTAGGCTTTCCTATACTGTAGGCAAGGCAGCCCCAGTAAGCTGAAGAGAAGTCCTCCAAAAAGCAGTGTCCAGAAATGGGAAAAAGGAATTCGAAAGGACCTGGGCAGAGCACTAATGATTGTACTACAGTGGATTATCTGATTTTATCCTCAAAACAACTCTGTGAAAGTGTGAGGGCTGGTATAAAGATTTCAGTGCTGCAGGGAAGAAAATTGAGTCTCAAAAAGGTGAGTGATAAATAGGCCACAGGGCTCCTAAGTGATGGAGCTATAATGAGATGTATCATGGAATACATGGGTATATTCCAGCTTTCTGACCTGTTGCTAGCAGCACACTTGTAGAGATGAAGTTTAATGCCATTGGGAAGAGGAAAACCGCTTTCTCAACACGCTGCTACATTTATAAAAGGGTTTTTCTTCTTAATGAGGTTCAAGGGATTGTCCAAATGGATTCTAAGACTGGAGGTATCAATAGAACAGGACAGAAGCCTCAGAAGATGATGGAGTCGAAGGAAGGAAAAGCTCAGGGAATGTTGTCAGTTCTCTGAGCATTGTCATTTAGGGTGGCTGAGGGTCATGGAGTGTGGCCTGGCTGGCACTGCTCTCCTTTCTGTACGCTGTTCAGCTCCATTGGTTCTGAGCATTTTGAGTGAAGCCCCACAGACCCCCATGCCTTTTGTCCTCTTTCTCGCAGCTTGCAGAGAGGCAGTCCTGGCAGACATTGTCTTCCTAGTAGACAGCTCAGCCAGCCTTGGACCCCAGAACTTCCAGAAAGTGAAGAACTTCCTTCACTCTGTTGTCTTGGGGCTTGGCATCAGCAGTGATCAGGTCCGAGTGGGACTTGCTCAGTATAATGACAACATCTACCCAGCCTTTTGGCTGAACCAGTACCCTCTGAAGAGTGTGGTCCTGGAACAGATCCAGAATCTTCCCTATAGTACAGGAGCAAACACAGGCAGTGCCCTGGAGTTTATCAGGATAGACTACTTCACTGAGGCAGCTGGTAGCCGGGCCAAGGACAGGGTTCCTCAGATAGTTATCCCGGTGACAGATGGGGAGTCAAATGATGAAGTCCAGGAGGCAGCCGACAAGTTAAAAGAATATGGAGTTCTTGTGTATGTGGTAGGGGTCAATGTGCAGGATGTTCAGGAACTGCAAAAAAAAAATAGCCAGTGAGCCATTTGAGAAGTTTCTCTTTGACACCGAAAACTTCAACATCCTGCAGGATTTCTCAGGAGGTGTTCTTCAGACTCTGTGCTTGGCAGTGGAGGGTAAGGTAAAAGGTAAGCAGCTATGTCAAAATCCAATATTCCGACCAAGACACGTAATTACAGTATGATTCAGGACACACAGAGTGTAGTGAGAGGGCAGGAGAAGGAGTCGGCTGCCATCACTGTGGAACCTGGGAGGACTTCCCGGGTGAAGGAACATTGGAGCTGAGGGTTGAAGGATGAATGCTGTTCTCACAGCTAGAAAAGGACATCCTGCCATGTTGTTCAGAGGAAGTCTAGAAGACCCGTGTTTTTGATCCTGCCTTTGCCACTTTCTAGTTATGTGAGTGTCAACGTGCAGGTTTCACTTCTTTACTTTAGTGTTCTCATCTGTACAGTGAAGATAACACTTGCCTACTAGGATGGTTTATGAGGATTAAATCAGGCAACGTATAAAAATTGCTAGCACAAAATAACTGCTCTGTATGTGTCCATTGTCCTTGCCTCTTTCATTGGTGGAAGAACAGGTAAGAGGTACTTTCGTCTAAGAAAGCAGACAGCAAAGGAAGTGGAGTGTGAGAGGGAGAGAGCCTTGTGATAGTCTCACATGGAGGAGGTGGGAGTACCATACGTTCCGTGTTACAAAAAGAGCGGACCTCTCCCTCTTATGTTCCCCATGTCCTTGTATCCAATTTTCATGCGATCTTGATTTGATTTACTTTCTCCTCTGTGTCTTTTCTTTCCTTCTTTTCTCTTTCATTCCAGAATTCACCGAGGCTTATGCAGATGTGGTCTTTCTTGCCGACACCTCACAGAACACATCACAGGCGAGTTTCCAGTGGATGCGGAATTTCGTGTCCAGAGTGGTTGGCCTGCTGGATGTTGGCAGGGACAAGTACCAGATTGGACTGGCTCAGTATGGCGGTCAAGGTCACACTGAATTTTTGCTCAATACCTATCAGACCCAGGATGAGATGATTGCGCACATCCACGGACACTTTTTGCTCCGGGGTGGCTCCAGGAGGACAGGCAAAGCTCTGCGATACCTTCATCGGACCTTCTTCCAGGAGGCAGCAGGAAGCCGGTTTCTCCAGGGTGTTCCCCAATATGCAGTGGTTATGACCTCAGGCAAATCTGAAGATGAGGTCTGGGAGGCCGCACAGACTTTGAGGGAGAAAGGCGTGAAAGTCATGTCTGTGGGTGTACAGGACTTTGTCCAGAGAGAACTGGAGGGGATGGCAACCCCACCCCTTGTATTTGAGATGCAAGGACAAGATGGAGTCAGACAGATTATGCAGGATGTGAGTGTGGTGATCCAAGGGACCGGGAAGACTGAGTTTGGGATTGAGTCCGAGAAGGAGGCTGTAGTAGGTAAGGTTTGGTCCCTATGTGTGTGAGCCACCAAGAGGTCTCAGATACTCTGGAGAAAGAACAGAGAAGGGGGCATTCTGGATTCAGTACTGGGATTCAACATCAGTTGAATGGGGAAGAGAAGGAGGAATGGGGTTCCCTCAGGCACACACCTTGTATTCGTTAACTGTGGTCACAATGACGCCACTTAAGAAGCCATCCAGAAAAAAGAATCATTTATTTTCTCAGATCTGCTGGGGATCATCTAATCTTTGTTGGGCTCAACTGAATGGCTTTGCTGATCTTGCCTGGGCTTATTCACGGATTTGAGATTTGTCTGAGGGTTGGTTGATCTACATTTGGCTTCGTGCCATAGCTCTCATCTTCCTCCTGGGATTATTAGGCTAGTCTGGGCATATTCTTCCCATGGTAATTACACAGGTTCAAGAGAGAAAACTCAACTACATAAGCACTTTTAAGACCTCTGAATCATCATCTGCTGATATCCCATTGGCCAAAGCAAGTCATGTAGCTATGTCACCATCAATGGAGTAAGGAAGTATATTCCTCCCATGGAAGTGAGGTATAGGGAGTGAATATTTCTGCACAATAATTCAAGTTACCCTATGCCTTTTTCAGGAGAAAGGAGCATTCAGGCTTATCCCCAGGGATTAAACAAAGTCTGTTCTTCAATTGGTGTTCAAGATGTTCAAGGGAGGTGCTATTGACATTCTGAGAGGGACAATTCATAGTGTAGGATTGTACTGTGCATTGTGAGAGGCCTAACATTCCTGGTTCCTGCCAGTAGCATCCCCAGATTTTATGACAATTCGAAACACCACCATGTATTTCAAAATGTCCCCTTGGGATGAGAACCATGGAGACTTAGCTCCTGTTAAGTCCTTTTATACATTCTAATCACTTGCCAAGCTGAACTACTCAGCCTTTACTGTATACTTGTCATACTTTCCCACCACTGTCTCTGCCCTTGAATACACTGTACTAGCAGCCTAGAAGGCCCACAGGCAAAACTTTATCCTTCAGTAGCTACGTTATTTTCTTGGTGGAGCTTCTAGTTGATCGTCACAACAGATGTGATAAATCCCTTTTTTCTCTGAACTATCATAGCTCTGCCCGGACCTCTCAACATGTAGAGCTTGAGGGTCCTTGGAATTTTATAGGCGGAAGAGACAAACACATGTGAGACAACATGAGGAAAATCTAAGTAGAGGTAATAAAGAACTAAGAAGCACCTTCCAGACACTACACTAAGTAGAAGTAGAAAGGAGGATATAATGGAGAATCTGACCTGAGAGGAATTGTGTTGGTTCCTCAATAAGCATGATTTTAATATATGGGGAGAAGGGAGGAGGCTACTCTTGGTAAGGGGAAGAGTAGGGGTGTGGAAATGTGAATGGGCTGGATAAATGGGGAAGAGAGTGGAAAAATGGAACAAATGGGAGGAAGCGGGAGGGTTTAGAAGTAGTGAGAGATAAGATTGGATGAGGTAGGATGGACCCCAAGGGTCCCAATGGTACTGGTAACTGTAGGCTTTTAAGCAGGAAAAATGACATGACCAAAGTGGTCTTTAAAGACGTCTTCAGGGGCCAGGCTGCATTCCACAGGACACCTCAAACTCAGAAGGGCTTTAAGGCCGAGCTGTCCCCTAGCCACATAGGATGGCTGGGTCTAGCCCTGTGGTGCCTCTGATAATGAGAACAACTTGAAAGGAGAATACAGTTGACCCTCGAACAACTCAGGGGTTAGGGGCACTTACCCCAGCCCCCATATTTGAAAATCTCCATATAAATTTTGATGCCCCCAAAACTTAACTATTTATAGCCTTCCATTGACAGAAACCTTATGGATAGCCTAAACAGTGGATTAACACATTTTTGTGTGTTACATGTATCATATATTGTATTCTTACAATAAAGTAAGCTAGAGAAAAGAAAATGTTATTAAGAAAATTATAAGGATGAGAAAGTACATTTACAGTACTGAAAAAAAAATCCACACACAGGCAGGCTGGGCCAGGGGCTGCACAGGGTAGGTGTGGCACAGCCTGGTGATTTCGGGTTGGTAAGGGCAGCTGCCAGGTGGGCCCATGGGTGGTGGCATACATATAGCCTTGAGGTTCAGTACATCTGCCCCATCTGCCTGGGGGTGTAGCGCCAGCCTGTGGCCATGGGTAGCTGTGGCCACACATGAGTGCACTGGCCTCTGCAAGATGCAGGGGCAAGGGCATCACATGGAAAGAGGTCTGCCTGGGAGCTCGGTGAGCAGAGAATGGAGGGGAAGGGTGCGGGTACACCAGGGGCTCAGGGGTCCCCACACGGTGCCATCCCTGCCATCTGGGTGTTTTCCTCTGCTTCAGCCCAGCCTCCTGCCCCAGCCCTGGCACTTTACCTGACCATCCCATGGACATGCAGGGCAACCTGTGGCCCTGCCCAGTTCTGGGGCCCCAGGGGGCTGCCGACAGCCTCAGCAGGCCTCCCTGGTGCTCAGTGGGCAGCGGGCGCCTTTGGTTGTGTCTGTGGAGATTTGGGTGACCTGCATCTTTTGGGGTCAACTCTTAAAAGCAAAACCCACGTGTGTAAGAGGACCAGCACAGGTCAAACCCATGTTGATCAAGGGTCAACTATAATACTAGCAGGTATAACTTTGTACTAGCAGGTGAAGGAAAGGAGAAGTCAAAGGTGCCTGGAGTTTCTAAAGAAAGTGTTTTAGGCTTGGCAAAATTTTTGGTTCCTTATAAAAAGGGGGAAATTACAGGACATCACGAGCCCACAGGTAAGTCACAAGGTTACTCTTTGGCTTCTCTAAACTTTGTGTCACAGTGCCCAGCTGTCTATAGCCTGGCTTCAGCCTTCTGCATGTGTGGCTTTGCTCTGTGCTAGGCAGGCTTCTGTCTTCACATGTCAAAGCAGATCTGGACCTTTTTGGTGTGTGGACACAGTGGATTTCTGTTAGGAACTGCCTTAAATTGGATGGGAGGAGTCTGCATTCCTCTTGGAAGGGAGTTTATGCAGTTGCAGCTCCATTCTCCCATTCGAGGAACATTCAAGAGAAGGCTCTTTTATAGCAAAGTGAAAAAGTTTGCCCAGGTTTTGGACAAAGATTTTTCATAGGAACTTGCAACATTTCATGTTGTCTCTGTTGAAATGACATGAGATCTTTCAGAGAAAGGGGCACAAGTTAATAGTCACAATTTCTTATTTTCTTCTGTACCAAGAGGAAAAATTATTAAATCAAGGAGGTTTTAGGTCTATAATAGAGAATTTGACCCAGTGTTTCCTGAAACTAGAAAAATGAACAAAAAAACTAGTCAAGCAAGACTCAGATGCTTTTAATGAACTTTGATGAATTGAAAAATAATCTTAAAGCACTTTTTGTGGATATTCATATATTTACATATTTTGCAAGTAATGTGAATACTCCTTCCAGTGAAAAATTTTGCTATAGGTATGAAACCTGTGATGTTCTTTGACTGTCATGCCAA
This sequence comes from Panthera onca, assembly GCF_046562875.1. Lineage (NCBI taxonomy): Eukaryota > Metazoa > Chordata > Mammalia > Carnivora > Felidae > Panthera > Panthera onca. Next base: position 132,540,177 of record NC_138347.1, on the reverse strand, counting down.
ATACTGGTCATAAAGGCTTCTACTAAATTCTAAAATTCATTAGTATAAGTTAGTATAACATATTTATTAGAATTTTTGATCCTAAATATATTATTACAGAATTTAAAAATGTAGCATACTACAACATAAGAATATAGCAAAAATCTGTGATTCAGTTGGTTAAGTGTTGGACTCTTGATTTCAGCTCAGGTCATGCACTAGGGATTCATAAAATTGAGCCCAATGTCAGGCTCTGCACTGACAGCATGGGGCCTGCTTGGGATTCTCTCTCTCCCTCTTTCTCTGCCCCTCCCTCACCTGCACACGTATGTGCTCTCTCTCTCTCTCTCAAAAAATAAAAATTAAAATAATTTAAAATATGGCAAAAATATAGCATGATGCAAAAATGAGTATCATCTTTTACTCTGTTCTCATCCTAAAGCCCTTCTTTCTGTTTTTGTTTACAGTATGTCCGACTGCTGTCCCAGCTGATTTAGTCTTCCTCATTGAGGAATTCAGCAAGGACAGGCAGTCGAATTTCCAACAAGTTGTCAACTTCTTAAAGACCACTGTCCGCTCTCTACGTGTTCATCCTGATGTTGTGAGAATTGGCTTGGTATTTTACAGTGAGGAGCCACGACTTGAGTTTTCCCTGGATGCATTTCAGAACCAAGCCAAAATCTTGGAGCATTTGGACAAATTAACCTACCGGAGAAGAAGTGGAGGGACCAAAACTGGTGCTGCTTTGGATTTCCTAAGGAACGAGGTTTTCATTGAGGAGAAGGGTAGCCGGTCGAAGCAGGGTGTGCAACAGATGGCCGTGGTCATCATAGAAGGCTTCTCCCAAGACCATGTGTCTGTTCCAGCTTCTCTCCTCCGCAGGGCAGGGGTTACCATCTATGTGGTGGGCACCCAGCTTGCCTCAAACAGAAAGGACCTGGAGATGATGGCATCATATCCTCCTTGGAAGCATGTCATCTCGCTGGAATCCTTTCTGCAACTCTCTGTTGTGGGGAGCAAGATTAAGAATCAGCTCTGCCCTGAGATTGTGGACAACAGTGTTTCCATTTCTGGGAGCGGCCGTGCCCTGAAAGAAGGTAAGAGGACCTTCTCCAAATCTGATCTTTTTTTTTTTTTTAATCTTTACTCTGTTTGTTCCATATACCCACATCCTCCACTCCTCATCCAAGGAAGGATTTCAGGGTCAGTTTATTAAAAAACAGGAGCACAAAACTTACAAAGTCTTTATTGTGTTTTGATTCCAAAAGAATATAAAGAGTGAACATGCCTCACTCTACCTTTCTTGGCTCTCATCCCTTTTATTAGTTTGATGAAGATCTATGTATATTTACAGTAGAGGCCTTAGGGATCTAGGTATGGATTTACTAAATCTTAAGCTACTTGAAGTGGAAAATTATTTCTAAAAAGATACCAACATTCCTGAAATTGAAAGATTTTAACTTTAAAATATAAATGAACGTTAATTTGCCAATCTTTTGTGGAGGACCGAGGCTTCTTTGCATCTGAGCCCAGCTAATTGGAGTTCTGTATATTTTCTTCATCAATCATCCAATGGTATCTATAATTTCCAGTTTCAGTTTCTTTAAAGTGGGATGAAAACTTAGTTGCTTTTGAAACAGTCTGAGTATAGAAATCCTTATTTTTACGATCTCAAAAATTCAATTTTTGTAGTGCTATCTGGTACGTCAACAATTTCCTTTAAAACAATTTACTTTCATTGGGTCTTTTCTAAGCAGTTAACCTGGTTTTCATAGACGTAATAAACCTCTTTTATTCACGATCCTGTCCTATTGATCTGCACAGTATTTGATTTGTTGTGTAATTGTAGTAACAAAACTGCCATAAATAGGCTGAGAACAAACTCACATTGTTCTTGGTAGGCTTATTCTTTGTTGGCCTTACAAATAAAAGAGTCAGTTATTTTACCAGGAAAAATGGGTTTATTTGGGAATAGCAGAGAACTGCAACAAGGGACAGCAAACCACAGTAACAGTGGGTGAGTCCAACAAACAAAGGAGAAGAATGTTATTTTATTGAGAAGAAGGAAGAAATCAGGAGGGATTGTTCTGAACAAAAGCCCATTGGAAAAATGCAAGAGTTCAAAATGATGGCAGTTTCTCATTGGCTGAGTTGCTGGGGTAGTTGGTTTTTTGTAGGAGATGCATTATTCATATTTTTCCTGTTGGGGCTGTAATTGATTCTTTCCTACTGAGGATTCTTCTGTTGAGGTCTGTAATGGACAAGTGCTAGGGTGTGAGAGCTCCCCTTTCTACTTTCCTGTGTCCATTTTAGAGAGGTTTCCCTTTATTAATGTTCACATCTTCCACTGAGTGAAGCAGAACTGTGTAATGTTGCCCTTGGGGGCTTCTAAGGGGAGGGAACTCAGTGTATTGTGTGGGCATCATTCATGTGTTGTAGAGGGAAGGGAGAAAGTCAATTATCTGGTGAGCTGCTTCAGAGGAAGTTGGTTAGGAGAGCTCCTACTGCATATGCAGTTTGAAAAGCACACCCGAGAAAACATAGCAGTTAAGTATATGCACCATGGAGTCAAACTGCCTGAGCTTTTTGTTAAATATTTTTTTTTTAGAGAGTGAGAGAGCAAGTGGGGGTGGACAGAGAGAGAAAATCTTAAATAGGCCCCACACTCGACCTGGGGCTTGACCTGGGACTCGGCGCAGGGCTCAATCCCATGACCCTGGGATCATGACCTGAGCCAAACTCAAGGGTCTGATGCTTAACCGACTGAGCCATCCAGGCACCCCACAAACTGCCTGAATTTTAAATCCCTAATGTTCCACTTACTGGTTATTACAAGTATCTTTGTGTCTGTCTATTTGTCTATTTTTGCCCACCCATGCTAATATTTCTAAGATTCAGATCAGAATAATAGAAGTTGACTACTAAAAATGTAAATAATTAACTTAAAAATTCAAGGCTGTGATTATATCATCAGGGGAAAAGCACTGAGTCTTTTTTGAAAAATAATCATTAAATAATTTTGTAGTTTCTTGATTACTTGTGCTGAAGTCTAGAGATTTAAAATATCTAAATAAATTCCCATCTTTCGCTTTGGCCTGTATCTTTAGTCCCTTTCTCTGTTCTGGGAATGAGAAACAAAATCATTAAATATGAATTTAATTTCCTTGTGCACCCTTCCCTACAATCTGTAGGGGACGGGGAGAGAAGCTCCTTTTCTCTTCTAATTCATAGACAGTATAAGGGCTGAGAGTTGATTTCATTCCCAGACTGCACAGCAGCTAACATGAAACCCGGAATCAGGAAAATCAGCCCAAAGTCTACAGTGGTTAGAGGCAAATGGAAGTTTGGGAAGTTTTACCAGAAATCTGTCCTGGGTGATCACAAGATCATATTATCTATCATTTATTGGTCATCAGCTATGTGTCAGATACTCTGCTAAGGACTTTATGTATGTAATAGATATGGATGCATAGCAGCATCCAGACTGTAAAAATTATTCTGCCTGCCTTCCTGCCTCAAATTTCCATCTGCCAAGACTGGCATGAATGTGTAGTGCCAGACAGTCTTCAGGGCTCTGGGATACCTTTGGACACTGCAAAGGCCCTGGGCTACAGTGGAGTGTCTTTGGAGCATTGCTGCATGGGACTGGCTCCAGAGATGCCCCTTCCTGCCCCATGGTCTTTTTCTCAGACTCAGGCCAGCCACATACCTATTACCAGTGGTTGCTGACTTCCAGCAAGATCTGAATTTCTGCCTTCTTTTTCTATAACTTCCCCTCGATTCGCCAAGCATTCAAAAAACACTTTACCAGAGAGGTGGATAACTATCTCCACACCTTTCCAGTGCTTTCCCTGCTGGGGTAGGATTTCCAGGTACAATATGGGATGCCCAGTTACATTTGAATCTAATTCAGATAAATAATAATACTTATTTTTAAAAGTATAAGTATATACTACATATTGTGTCAACCAAGATCCTCTCAAATGAAGGCCTGAGCAAGGAAGCCCATCTCCAGTCTCAGACCGCTTCCCTTTCAGCCAAGAAACATGAAAAGGCTCTTGATTCTTCCCTGAAACAAAGGGTTCTAGAGATGAATGATACACGGCTGGCCCACCTTTTATGAGAGGTGCAAGGAGAAAATTATGTTTCATTCTTTTTTTAAAAGTCTATGAATTTATTTTGAGAGGTGGGGGAGAGAGGAGTGGGAGAGAGGGAGAGAGAGAATCCCAAGCAGGCTCTGCACCATCATCATGGAGCCTGATATGGGGCTTGATTCCAGAAACCATGAGATCATGACCTGAGCAAAAATCAAGAGTCAGACCCTCAACTGACTGAGCCACCCAGGCACCCCTTTTTGATTCTTTCTGAGGAATCTGCTATGTGATAATGAGTGATCTTAACCATTACTTTAAAAAATCAGTTATGCTGTTTTTCTATGATCTTATTTAATCCTTACTATAATCTTACTGAGGAAGTGTTAAGATCGTCATTTGACGATTAGGAAATTGAGGTGCAAAGGGGCAAGTCTGATACTAAGTGGTTGAGAAAGTATCTAATTGTAGAGCCATTTTGCCCTTTGGAGTCTAAGCCTTAATACAAAGTGATTCATTTAAGTAAAGCTCATTTAAAACAAAGTTTTATATTAGCTTAAATTAATAAAGTTTCAGCAAGTGTACTCTTTTGCCCTTATTTTAAAAGTCTGACTTGCATGGGAAACAGAGATATTGGATACTGAGACAATTCCTAGCTTCAAATATGTCCTGATATTTTACTTTAGCTTGTCTTCAACTTCCCCATTTGAGAAAGGTCAAGTACTGTTACTTCAGGTCTTAAGTGGGGTTCACCAGAAATAGACTCTGAGACAAGGATATGTATGCAAGTGATTTATCGGGGAAGTGCCCCCAGGGGATACTGGTAGGGGAGTGGAGATTTGAGAAAAGAAGGGAAGGCAGCCAACAGAAGCTGAATTGGTGAGCACGTAATTGCTGTTGGTAGCTGGGGCTCAGTTCTGTTGGGGACTCAGGGAAACTGTGTAGAGCTCACCTCAGAGTTGTCCCACCCAAGGGGATGGGAGCTGGGTGTTTATCCACTAGCTCCTGTCGGTTGTTGGTTCGTGGCTTCTTTGAAACTCATTCCCAGGCACTGTGGCCTGCCTGGTGTGCTCTTGGTCAAACAGTACCTCTAGGCAGAGTCACAGGTGTTTTCAGTAAAAAGCTGTTGGCTCTCAAGGGAACAATGAAAGCTGAGGAGGTATGGCTGGGGATCAGGATGAATAGCTTTGGCTACTTGCTATCTCACCCTGTGTTCTAATGGGTTCCTCCTTCTTCTTATTGCCTAGACTGTGTGCACATCAAGAAGGCTGACATCTACTTCCTTGTCGATGGGTCTAGCAACATCAAGCACAATGATTTTCTTGAAATGAAGGTGTTCATGAATGAGGTGATAAAGATGTTCCATATTGGGCCTGACAGAGTACGGTTTGGAGTCATTCAATACTCAGATAGAATTAATAGTCAATTTATCCTCAGCCAGTATTCCAGTGTGGCAGCGCTGAAGGTAGCCATTGATGGCATCCAACAGAGGGGAGGTGGCACCATGACCGGTCTGGCCTTGGGCAGCCTGGCTCAGGTCTTTGTGAACACTGCTCGCAGCAATGTGCCTTGGTATCTCATAGTCATCACTGGTGGTAAATCTGAGGACCCGGTGGCTGAGCCTGCAGACGCGTTGAGGGCAGAGGGAGTCATCATTTATGCTATTGGAATCAAAAACGCTAATGATAATGAACTCAAGGAGATAGCTGAAGACAAGATGTTTTTTGCAGCTGAGTTTGATTCCTTGAAGGCCATTCAACAAGACGTGGTACAGGACATCTGCTCCTCAGAGTGTAAGAATTTTTTTCCTTAGTCTCTCTTTCCTGCCAAGTATATGCATGCAATCTATTTGAATAGGCTTCATTCTCAAGGTGTGGACTCACTCGTCCAAAAGTGAATATTGGACACAGAGTGACCGTGACCTGGAATGAAACAAGTTGGTTAAATTTTATCTTTATCATACAGCTGTATCTCATTTGTACTGGGTCACAGAAAATTTATTTCATTGACTTCCTCTCCCACCCCCTTTAAAAATGTTTTCATGCTGTGTCTATGCCACCCCAGACTGTCCTGGGGATTTATAATTCATTGGTTTCAGGCTCTGAGTGAATGTTCTGTTCTCCTTTTTTTCCCCCAGCATGTAAGAATAGGCAAGCTGATATTATCTTCCTGATAGATGGTTCAGAATCCATCTCTGCAATAAACTTTGAAAAGATGAAAGGATTCATGAAGAGGATGGTGAACCATGCTAATATTGGTGCTGATGAAATTCAGATTGGCCTTTTGCAGTTCAGCTCAACCCCCCAGGAAGAATTCAGGCTCAACCAATACTCCTCAAAGGCGGACATCCACAGAGCCATCTCAAATGTTCAGCAAATGAATCATGGCACCTACACTGGGAAAGCCCTGACTTTCACTCTGCCTTTTTTTGACAGTCCAAGAGGAGGGAGACCCAGTGTTCATCAGTATTTGATTGTGATCACCGATGGGGTTGCCCAGGATAATGTAGCCATACCAGCCAAGGCTCTCAGGGACAGGAACATCATTATTTTTGCCATTGGGGTGGGAGCAGCCGAAAGTGCTCAGCTTTTGGAGATTACTAATGACCCACAAAAAGTGTACTATGAGGAGAATTTTGAGTCCCTGCAGAACCTGGAGAAGAAAATTCTTCTTAAGGTCTGCATTCCACAAGGTAAGTGACAGAGGGTTTGTTATTTGATCCAAGAGCCCATTGTAAGTGTCAGGGACACTGTTGTCTCTCTTAATAAAATGAAACAAGTCCTTCTAACTGGAGGAGGGAGGGAGAGTCACCCTGAGGAGAGGACAGCTGGCCTGAACTCTGAATGCTGTGGTTCATTTTCACCAGGGTTTTTTTTTTTTTTTTTAGTCATTCTCAAGGCTGTCACCATTCTGGACTCCAGTGGCCCGAACCTTCCCAGGACTCTGTAGAAAGTCCTGACAATTCTTCAGTGTATTCCTTGTAGATAGAAGAACTAGAATGGAATATGTAAACACAACTTAATGAAGATTTGGGCATACCAAAAGGGAAATCGAAGCAGAGAGTAGTATCAGTTACATGGGTGCTCTTATGAAATAAAACACATTGTTTTTTTTCTATGTGGCTTTGAAGAGAGGTCTCTCTGCTTTGTTGACAAAATTCCTCCTCCCAACAGTTTGGGTCTATGCTGGTCCCCAAACTTGCCTTTCAGTGGGCGATTGACCCAGAGAATATCTTCACGGACAGTGCTCCCTCCTACCCACAGGGAGTGAGATTCTCCGACACAATCACAATGTAGTCAGAATGGCCAAGCTTTAGATGGTCCTTTTTTTTTTTTTTTTTTTTTTTTTTTTGTGCTAGGGGCTATTCTGAGGGCTTCCATGTATAAAAACATTTAATCTTCACATAACCCTATTAAGTAAATACCATTTTACAGTTGAGGAAACGAAAACACAGCAAAATCAGGTTATTTGGCCTGAGTAAATGGCACAGCTGAGATTTAAACTTGAGGCAGTCTGGTTCTAGAGTCTGTGTACTGGATATTGTTCTAGAGTGTCTTTTGGTATAGTGTGGTAGAGCAAAAGAGGGCCTCTCAACCTTGAATATGCATTCAAATCACCTGGAGATCTTGTTGAAATGTAGATTCTGATTCAGTAGGTGAGGGCGGGATTCTGCGTTTCTTTTTTTTTTTTTTTAATTTTTTTTTAACGTTTATTTATTTTTGAGACAGAGAGAGACAGAGCATGAACGGGGGAGGGTCAGAGAGAGGGAGACACAGAATCTGAAACAGGCTCCAGGCTCTGAGCTGTCAGCACAGAGCCCGACGCAGGGCTCGAACTCACGGACTGCGAGATCATGACCTGAGCCGAAGTCGGCCGCCCAACCGACTGAGCCACCCAGGCGCCCCTGGGATTCTGCGTTTCTAACAAGCTCCCAGGTGATGTTGATCCAGTTGGTCCTCAAATTACACTTTGAATAGGAGAGTGGTCTAGTACAGTCTAGTGTAGTAGAGTGTGTAGTATAGTACAGTACAGCATAGTATGGTATTGTAGGGCATAATGAGGGATAATATAGTATAGAAGAGTATAATATAGTATGATGCAGAATACCATAGAATGGCATACAATGGTATTATATGGCATAGTAATGCATAGCATAGTATAATAAAGCAAAGTATAATATTAAATCATATAAAGGAGTATATGATGAAACCCATAAAGCCCAACATTCCTACATCAACTCCATGGGAAGCAGATACTTTTATCATACATAATTCCCAGGTGAGAAATGCAGATGGGAAATAATGGAGGCAGGGTTTGAACTTCCCAGAAATTTGGTGTTGAAAGCTGGAGCCAACTTTCTAGAGCATTCAATTAATATTTTTGTTCATACCGTGTAAAGGATATCACTTTGTTGTGTCCTTGTGAATTCAGAAATCAATTGAAAAGAGTGGATGTGTAAAATTATTTTCTATAAAGCATGGATTGTGGGATGTCTTGTATTAAGCAGTTTGGATTTTTCAGGAGTCAAAGTCCTATTTTTGTTTGTTGTTTGGGTGGTTATACACACACACACACACACACACCCCTGGGTATTATCCTGGGCAGGAGAAGAAATACAGGATCCCTGCTTCTCTTTTTAGACTATTTTATAGCATGTAGTAAATTAGCACTTACATTCATCTTCAGCTTTGTCTTCTGACTTTTTTGATAGAAGTAGCTGGATACCTCCATAATGACTGGAATCTAATTAATTCCAGAATTCCAGAATCATAAAGCTGAATCATAAAGACGTTAGAGATTACCTGGCAAGGTTCAACCCTCTACATTAATAGGGAAAGAAAATGCTTGCATATTCTTGCATTACAGAATAAAGCCAGCTGGAAATGTTCCTGGGAAAAAATGTAAATTAGAAATGTTAGAATAATACACCATACTGCAAAAAGGAAATTTCTGTTTTTCTGAAATTAGATCCAATGTAGAAATGGGATTTACATCTGTGGAAATCCCTTTTGGTGAATTTCAATTGGAGATTTAAAAGTCAAAACAAAACCAAGATATTTTATATGAAAGGAGGGAAGAAAGGCATTTTGTGTCTTGGCACTTCTGGAAACATCTGGCCGGCTAGCATGGATGTATATTATTTAGGGGATGGAGAACTCATGGCTCAGGCCTGGATCTCAGATCCCTGAGATATTGTTTATGACCATTTTCACTGGTAAAGGGTTCAGTATTTATTTATTTTCCTCAAATTTCCTCCTAAAATCTGCAGTTTTGTTTTTACAACTTCTGAGCCAAATACTCTAATGTGCACTGGACTAAGGAGAAAATATCCATGTGTCTTGGCTTGTCCTGGACAAATTGCAAGTTATGCTTTTTGTCTAAAAGTAGTTAATGGTAGTGGCCCTTTTATTATTGATAAGTTACATTTTAAGTTATTTGTCCGCATTCTAACCCAGGTGCGTCTATGACCAACTTTTGCTCATTGGAATTCTGTGCATGGTTTTATTATTCACCTGTGAGTGAGTGGGTATAGCCTGAAGGATCACTGGGTTTTCAAATTTTAGCTCTCTTCCAGGAGAGCTTAACAATATTTAGGTACAAGAAACAGAAGATTGGGAGTGATTGTCAGTTTTGATCTCTTCTAATATGCTTCCCTGAAATAAAGGATACATGTGAGTGGTGAATGAGGGAAAAAACTTAGAGGGGAGAAGGAAATAGTACAGCTTTGTGCTGGAAGAAGACTCAAGGCTCATTCATATTCCCTTCTTCATTCATTTGTCAAACATTTAATAAGCATCTGCCTGTATCAGGCATTTGGGAAGTTAGATGTCATAGTTCTTACTATGAAGAAAACTTTGTTTAGTGGGAGAGAAGTTCAAGTAAAATAACAGTGGACATGCAGGGGTATTTAATAAGTCAACTTGAGTACCTGGAGACATGAGTCACAGCTTTAGGGAAGGGGATCACTTGAACTACAACTTGAAGGACATGTATGGGTTAACCAGATTGGGGTTGAGGAGATGAGAAAGGACACTTCAGGTAGAGGGAATAGAATCTGCAGAGGAACAGAGCTATGAAACACTATATATTGTATCAGTTAGCTTTGCTGTGTAACAAACCACTCCCCAAATCAAACAATCCCTGCCATTATTTAGCTTATATTTCTGTGGGTTGGCTGCAGGTTCTTCTTTCAGGGTTGGCTGATATATTCTGGGCCCGGTCATGCATCTAGAGATGACTAATTTGATTTTTTTCTCCTCCACTTTCAAAGGATGCAACATAGATTTGTCCGTAGGAATTGATATTTCCAGTCCCATTAAGCAAGATCAGCAGAAGCTTCAATGGTTACTGCCAGAGCTGATGCAACAGATGGCCCAGCTTTCCAACATCAGCTGTAGGGCTCCTGGTCGCCCCAATGTGATGTTCCGCTACTTGGTCCCTGCCTCAAATGGCCAACTTATTTTTGACTCCGGCTTTGAAAATTATAGTGATAAGATTATTCAGGCATTCTTAATTCATCAGGCTGCCAAGAGGAACTATATGGATGTGGATTTTTTGCAGTCCTTGGGAGATAATGCTATCCAGCTCTCTTCTGCTACAGTGAAGGTAATAAAGGCTGAGAATCCATAATATGGAGCCAATTGCCAGGGTGGGAGGGATTGGGCTTTTGTGACTGAGGCCAATAAGTTGTCCTTCACCGGAGATTCTACGTAGAGAAAAACCATAGTCTTATTCAGTAAAGACCAACGAGGGATATGTTTTCATTCAATCAACAAATACTCACTAAGCCCAAGAAGCTCTGTGCTAAATAATGCCAGTAGGGATAAAAGGATAAATCCCTGCCCTCAAGTTGCTCACCGTTTAGTGATCCAGATTCTTCCATGATGCAAATTCACTCCAAAGACAACTTGGAAGATATTAGCTCATTATGGTCACTCATTGTCATGTAGAGTAGAGCCCATTATTTTCCAGTCAGCACTTTGAACTGTCTTTAGTAACTCACTAAGGGCTTGTTGGTTGTTTTCCCTTCCTGGTGCCCAAGAACTATACACCTGCTAAAGTCTGTAGAGATGAAAAGACCTTATGTGATGTTTATTTGGAAATGACGGCCCCAAACTTTGAAAGTTACATTTAGTTTTTCCTTCAATCATGCAGCCAGTGGATTTATTTCTTAAATATGTAATTCACTTTTAAATTAAAATTTTCTGTGAGTAAAGGTAACACATTTTAATTATTAAAAACGCATTAAAATTTTGGTATTTTTTTGTGTCAGTAAAGATGGATATTGTAAGACGGTTTTTGGAGGTATTTTAAGTGAACAAGTTAAGCTGGTTCCAGTTCTCTTTTTGGTGGGGGGTCTTGAGATTGAAGTAAAAACGAATGTGTAATAAAGTAACGAATAAACGAAGGGGTGAAACAAAACAGGGTGAAAGGCTGGATACAACCAGAAAAGCTAAGCTTATCTTTGCATTTTTGTAAAATGTGCAACACTCAGCATCCATTTTCTCCCTCTTCTTTCTTCCCTTTCCCCTCTCCCCTTCCTTTCACTCCATCCCTGCTACCCACTACCCTCCTTTCTCTCATAAACAACAGGTCCTTTTAGTGTTTACAGATGGACTGGATGATGATCTCCAGAGACTGAAGGAAACCTCTGGGCTCCTCCGCAGCAAAGGTGGGTGCGTGTGGTTACCCTGGGTGGGTGGTTCCTCCCACAGGAACTGAGATACTCGTTGAGATTTCCAGATGGCACTGGATTCCCTTAAGCCATCCATAGACTAACCATAGAGTGGTTGGCGCTCAGTGCCCACAAGGGTGATGCTTTGTATGAATTAGGGGCTGTTCAGGGCTGAGAGAACCCAGGATCCCATAACCCTGACAACGATCAAGGGTCTCTCTGACTGAGACAGGATTGGCCAATTATCAGCCTGGCATCTGCTTTTGAAGGTTGAATGTGCAACTTCATGATAATTGAGTGCTGTTTGCGTTTTCTTAACAAGGGTCTCTTTTTCCTAAATTCTGGAATCACCCTAGAGCTGGGCTTCGTTTTTTCCACTGCCCACCCTTCCTCCTCTGCTCACCAATTCTTCCTCTTTGACCATCCCCAAGGGCTGCTACTAGTCTGTACGGCATCTTTGTGAAATTAAAAAAAGATCCAATGCTCCTGGTGTATGCGACCCTGTGCCTGGGCACCTGGCTTAATGAATGGTGTGCTGGCTGGATTTCGGTGCCCACCAGCTCCCTCAGCTGGGTGTGCTTGGGCAATAACACCTGTGCGGCTGTGCACGATTGCCGTTCTGTCCCCATTTGGTGCCACTCAAAAGCTCTAAAGCAAACTCAAGATGAACCACCAGCAACTCATGCTCCGTATACCTTTCTCCCTCCTCGGTAGAGTATGTTTAGTGTATTTCTCTTGAGATGATGCTTTCCATTGGTCGACACTATGCTGGAATATTTTCTGTGATGATAACTTGCTTCCAACTAAATTTACCACATAAGAAGTTTTAAAAGTAAATTTTCTGGAAGAGAATTTGAAATCTTGGATGAAAGACAGCGAACTTTGCCCACATGCTAGATCAGCATTCCATTTCTAGAAATTTTAAGGAATGATTAAGACTGTGCATACAACTTAAAAAAATTTTTTTTTAACGTTTGCTTATTATTGAGAGACAAAGAGAGACAGAGCATGAGCATGGGAGAGGCAGAGAGAGGAGGAGACACAGAATCCAAAGCAGGCTCCAGGCTCTGAGCTGTCAGCACAGAGCCCGACTCGGGGCTCGAGCTCACAAACCGCAAGATCATGACCTGAGCCGAAGTCGGACGCTTAACCGACTGAGCCACCCAGGCGCCCCTATGTATACAACTTTTAACCGCAGGATTGTTAAGTGGTTTGTTTACGATAGCAAAAAGCTGATGTGTGTGTGTGAATGTACTGCTCAAAATATTAACAGAAATATTTGTTCATAAATACTACAAACAGTGACTTCTAGCTGTTTGAAAAACATCCTTGTCTGTTGGTTCTCTGTCATGTGGACAAAGCCGGATGATTTTGTAATGCCTTCATCAGTAGGATAGGTTCGTGCTGCAATAATAAACAGCCTTCAAATCCCAGTGGCTTAAAGGAGCAAGAGTGTATTTATCTTATGCTTCATGACCGCTAATTTGTGTCTCATTCTCATCACTCGAGGACTCGGGCTGAGAGAGGGTCTGTTCCTGTGGCAGGGGACAGGAAATGGGGCAATGTATGCACTGCTCTGAAAATTTCTCCCAGGGAGTGACACACGTCACTTCTGCTCATGTTTCATTGGTCAGAAATGCAGTTTGACAGAAGACAGGTGAAGGCTGGAGAAAGGGTGGGATGATGCATGCATATTTAGGACCAGGACAAAGACCAGTCAAAAGACCTGCAAGTAAAATGTCCCACCTGCTGGCATTTTGAAGGATTCTCTGGGCTCCTCATTATTGGCCTGGAAGGTGTGCATAAATTAGAAGAACTCCAGGAGCTAGAATTTGGCAGAGGATTCTCATATAATCAACCTCTGAGCATCACGCAGCAATCCCTCCCAAGCATCTTACTGAAGCAACTTGTAAGTATTTTTTTTCTAACCCCATCCTTCACTAGGTCTGTTTATTCTAATAATTTAAAAATGCAGAGGGAATTAAAAAAATTAATGTTTATTTATTTTTGAGAGAGAGACACGCACAGCATGCAAGCGGGGGAGGGGCAGAGAGCGAGGCAGACACAGACTCTGAAGCAGGCTCCAGGCTCGGAGCTGTCAGCACAGAGCCTGACGCGGGGCTTGAACCCACGAACTACGGGATCATGACCTGAGCTGAAGTCAGACAGTTAACCGACTGAGCCACCCAGGCGCCCCAAAACCCAGAGGGAATTTTGTCACTTTGGTGTATCATGTGACATAGGTTAACACAGTTGGAAAAAATCACATTATGTGAATTCTGTTTCTCAGGACACAATTGCAGAAAGAAGATGCTGCAATACATATACAAAGTGTTTTGGAGAAGATGGGCACCGGGGTGTTGGTGGGAACCCTGGGAACAAGGTGAGAGTTTTGTTGGACGTGGACGGTGGGGGGGGAGAGAGATGACATTTCAGCACCACTAGGTACCAGGCCCCATGTTCTGTCTTTAACATACCCTTGCTAATTCTACCCTCTTAATAAACCTTCGAGGTGAATATTATTTTTACGGGTGTGCAATAGAGGCTTAGAGAGGGAACATTACTTTCCCAAAGTCACACTCTTACGAAGAAGCATTTGGGGATTTAAGCCCCTTTGTCCACCTGACTCCAAGTCTCACGTTCTTTGCACTCTCTTATGCTGTCTCCTTACATTTATTTGACAAATAATTTCACAAACAAATTTCACAACCTCTACTGCTGCACAGAAGTTTTCGCTTGTCTGCAGAATTTTCACTTGTGCCTCATCTGCCTTCTTTACAGTGGTTAGTACTTCTTCCCCTCTGAGCTAACTAACCTTCTGTTCTAGAAGATTAAACTGAGGAAAGATACAATTGCTTTCTTTGTTCAGTAGTGGTCACTTTGCATCTGCCTGTTAACTCCATGGTGAAGTGATAGAAAATTACCATGTCCCACTTTAATTTTTTTTTTATTAAAAAAATTACCTTAATGTTTATTTTTTTAAGAGAGAGAGAGTGCACATGAGCGGGGGAGGGGCAGAGAAAGTGGGGGACAGAGGACCTGAAGTGGGCTCTGTGCTGCAAGCAGAGAGCCCAATGTGGGGCTCAGACTCATGAACTGAGATCACAACCTGGGCCAAAGTTGGACGCTTAATTGACTGAGGCACCTAGGCTCCCCTAACGTGTCCCACTTTTAAAGGAGAATAAATCTCATTAAAAATGGTCCTCATTTATCTACGAGGTTCCCTCGCCCACAAATGACAGCTTTATGATGGGATAATCACAAATCCTCCTGTAAGATTGAGTTAAACCCATTGACTTTGCCCATCTTTTTACATTCCCTCTTTGTAAGATATTCTGTGAGGTTGTTGGAATGAGCTCTTACTGACTTTGCAGGTCAATCGTGATTTAGAACAGTATAAAGTATATGATTACTTTTTGATAAAAATTGTAGTTATTCCCTACTACTAGATTTTTCCCCCTTGTGTTGTTCTTAGGTATCAGACTGGAGAATTAGGAAATCAAGCTTGGGAACCTCTTGACATATGTTTTTTTGTTTTGTTTTGTTTTGTCTTGCATCTCAAGGACTCTGCCTCACAGGCCAAAGATGGGAATGCTTTGAATAGTTGACTTCTCTGCTCTTTCTATCTTAAGAAGTCAGTGATTGGTTGGTTGCATCAACATTCATGTCTTTGTTGAGCCCAAAGAGAATACGGCTCCTATATCTTATTGCCCAGTTTTTCAGTCAAATAAGCACATCTGGCTATAAATGGCAAGCCAAACTTCCTTGAGAGGAAATAGTTTATGTGTTTAGTTATCTCAGAAGAAGTAAAAAAGAGAGCGAGGAAGAGACTAAACATCTGAGTCATACAGAAATAACCATTTCTCACAAGCAATAGGGCAGTAACACCTTTGCTTACTGACTTTTTGTAGAACAAGGTCAAAGGCCTCTTTAAGAGTAACAGTGTTCCTCAAACATTTAGCTAGAAGTTAGCTTTGCTTGGATTTTCATGATAAAATGGCTTAAAAAGTATTTTAGAAAAATAAAAGTAGGTTGATGTGCCAACAATTAAGAAAAACAGATATTCAAGACAGGCCAGAAATAATTGTTTCTGTAGGTCTTTACACACTGTGCTCAATGTTGAGTAGATTCCCGATAACACGTCAACTCCATGAGACAAGGGTATCTGTTAGTAACAATTCTTATGTCATTTGGCTTTGAGGGAAGAATTTAGAATCCAAGTTACTTCTTTTGATTTCTTTTTTTTCTCAGGGAAAGAAGGGTGCTGATGGGTTACCCGGTCATCCTGGTGAGGAAGGGGGACATGTAAGTACTGAATCGGATTTTTTTTCTTGGAAGGCATATGGTAAAATGGGTCAAATATTAGAAACACTTAACTGCACTTGAGTCATGAGTTTTTTTCTCATCTATACCATTTAAAATGGGTTTAAGATATCTTCATGAAAATAACCGTTTGTTATAACAAATGTTAGGGGGACAGGCTCCAGCAGGTGTTTAGTGATGAAGTGTGGTCATTTTAATCTGAATTTGAGGTAACTTAAAATGTGGTCTGTGCCTGATGAGTATGCATATAATAGTAGTTGTTAACTGTGAGCTAAATTGCAGGCAATTTGTTATTATCAATGAGATCGCAATGTTGGTAAGTAGTTTGACGAAATATAATGAAGAGAATCAAGGCCATTCTTGTAACAAGATCACTCGGATGCCTCCTGGGTGGCCAAAAAGGCCGAAAAGAGTTGTAGTTACCCACAAATAGTTTGCACATAACCCTGCCTGTATCCCTGGGCACGGGAAAGTTAGCTGTCACGTGATTAGATGTGGCGAAAAATGCATACTATAGAGAGAATTGTTGGCTAAGGGACTGGAATGTGGTAGGGACCATCTTTATTACACCGTGTAAACATCAAAAGGATGTTGGGATGCCATAGGTTTCAGTTAATTTCAAATTGTGGAAAATCCCTTTACCACAGGTATCTATTTTAAGATTGACTTGTATACACCACTGGTTCTCAAACTTTTGGTCCCAGGAGACTCTCGAAGGACCTCAAAGAACTTTTGTTGATGTAGTTTCTATCTATTGATCATTACCATGTTAGAAATCAAAACTGCCAGAATTTTAAATTATTTATTTATTTTATTCCCCCCAAAGAAAAACAAGCCCTCAGTATAAGTGACCTCTTCCTTTGTGAAGAATAACTACATTTTCCAAAACGAAATAAGTGCGTGAGAGGTGTGGCATTGTTTTTACATGGTTTCAACGTCTGGCTTCTTAGAAGACAGCTGGATTCATATGTCTGCGTCTGTGTTCAGTCTGTTGTGATATCACTTGATTTGCGGTTTCTTAAAAACTCTGCTGTACACTTCGGAGAGAATAAGAGTAAGAAAATAAAATAGCATCTTCGTGTAATTAGGAAAGTAGTTTTAACTTTCTGAGCACCCCCTCCCAAAGGGTGTTGGGGGCCTGAAGTGTCCTTGGACCATACATTTCAACTTGCTGGGATAGTCAAGCATTAGTGTTCTTATTGCCCAGTTAGAGTTTCACATTGTTTTATTGTTCTAAACATTTAGGCTGCTGGAACTTGGAAAATCAACAGAAATTAAGAAAGGAAATGCAGCTGCTGAGACCTATATAAGCTGATTCATTTCTTTGATTATATTTGTTGGGGAACTGCTCAACTTTTCTCTCTTTAATTTGCCTCAGTAATTAGTCTTAGATGTTAGAAATACATTCAGAAATGTGGGCTGTGGTTTTTTGCAATTTTGTTCAGGTATGGTGAAAATATTTTTTTTCCCATTTTTATGATGTTTTAAACGTTCTTTAAGTGTTAGTTTTGAAAAATACATATGTATGTATGTATGTATCTGAGAGAGAGAGAAAGAGAGAGAAAGAGTGTGAGCAAGGGAGAAGGGAAGAGCGAGAGAATCTTAAGCAGGCTCAGCATAGAGCTCAATGTAGGGCTCGATCCCACTACCTTGGGATCATAACCTGACTCGAAATCAGGAGTCCAGTGCTCAATCGACTGAGCCATCCAGGCACCCCAAATGTTACTTTATTTTTTCTGCTTGGCCTGTGGTTCAGTGAGCCTGGCTAAATTTAAGACAATAATTTAGGGCCTGACCAACTGATTAGTGTCATTGACACCAATTTCAGACAAATAAGATATAAACAAGCCCTTGTCTGTGTAGAGTAAGAGGCAATTTTGTCCCCCTTCTCTGCTCTGTTAACATCCTAAAACAAAGATGGTTTATAAAGACTCTAGTACAGAGCTAAGAATATAGTGTGAGTGATATATATAATTTTATACATTTAAAATTTCATAGTAGTTATTTTAAAGACAATAAAAATAAATAACTGAAGTTAATTTTAATAATATATTTTATTTAATCCAGTCTATCCAAAATATAACTATTTCAACAGGTAATTAATATAAAAATTGATGAGATTTACTTTTTAATGTTTATTTATTTTTGAGAGACAGAGGGACTGAGCATGAATGGGGGAGAGCCAGAGAGAGAGGGAGACACAGAATCTGAAGCGGGCTCCCGGATCTGAGCTGTCAGCACAGAGCTTGAGGCGGGGCTTGAACCCACGAACCGTGAGATCATGACCTGAGCCGAAGTCGGATGTCTAACCGACTGAGCCACCCAGGCGCCCCAAGGAGATCTTACTTCTTAAAATATACTGTCTTTGAAATCCTGTGTGTGTCTTATACCTACAGCCCATCTCAGTTTGGACTAGACACATTGCAAGTGCTCAGTGGCCATGTGTGGTATATATGGCTCTAGTAGGTGCCATTTTCTTTTTACTGCATTTCTCACGAGAGAAGGTGACAGAATATGTTGTCCTCTGAATGGCTTTTAATATTGTTTCCCCCCAAAGCAGGTCACACTGGTCTGCTCAATGGCCAAGACGGCTCTTTGCAGATGGCAGGTTCCAAAATGGGGCTATAATTTGTAGATTCAAATTGAAAGTATATAATGACAAATAGTTAATTCGTTGTTCCACTTATCTATTACTCCTCTTTCCCCAACACCCCCCCTCAAAAAAAAAAACCCCAGTGGTGTAAAACAACAATCATTTTATTACGTCCACGGACTCTGTGGGTGGGGAAGCTGAAAAGGAAAGAGCGGATGGCTCTCTGCTAGGTGCCTGAGGTCTCAGCTGGGCTGACTGGGCAGCTGGATGACCCCTGCAGAGATGACTTCCCCTCCAATGCTCTGGAGCTTGGCTGGGATGGCAGAAGGATGGACCGTGGCGGTCCAAGGACAGGTATGGTGGCTGGTTCTAAGAGGGAGCACCCACCAAGGAGGTTTCATCCTGAGAGGGAGCATTCCAGGAGATCAAGGCTGAAGCTCAAGCCTTCTGAGGGAGCCTCAGAAGTCAAGTGGTAACTTTTCTGCCTCATTCTATTAGGTACAAGCAAGTCCCTTACCCCAGACCAGATTCAAGAGGGATGGGGGTGGGGGTGGGGATTAGATCCTTTCTCTTGATGGGTGAGTGGCAAGGTCATATCCAGAAGAGCCCTGAGATTTTGTTGTGGTCATCTTTGGAAAATACCATCTGCCAGACTCATACGTAAATTCTATATATTTTCAAAATGTACCTAGTGTGAGGTGGTGGTTTAAATATGCATTGGTTACATGCCAAAGCCTTACATATCGAATTAGTCAGATTATCTAGGGTCCCCAAGAACAGCTATGTAACTTCAGCAGCAACAAAACCAGCTAACATTCGTTGAGAACTTCATATGTGCCAGATGCGTGGCTAAACATTTTATATACATTTCCTCATTTCATCTATAAGATATTACTGTTATTTTCATTTCTCATAAAATAACTTGAGCCAGCCTAGCATTTGAACAGCTTTCAGCACAACTTTTGATGATGTTATTCTTTCCACGAAATCATGGCTATAGTTGATAGCTTTAAACAACTACTGTGAACAAATGAGGGATCGATTTTTAAGCAGGATAGAGCTTAGTATCTGAATGAAAAACACAGTAAGCCCAAATTTTAGCTTTGAAACCATTAGACATATGTGCTCATTATAAGGCAATTCCTGTTTTCTCATGAGAACATCCGAAAAAATGCTTTTGCTCAATTAGAATAGATGAACTTTGAGGAACATAGGTGGCAAGTGTCTACTTAAAACATTTAACTTATTTAGCTATACAAATACTTTAAAGTCTTTCATTATGTAAAATGATGTAAGAAATTCTGCTTTTTCTCTCTTTCTCATATTTTCTCAGATCATTAAAAATTCTTCCCACGGAGTTTCTATATCAGTTTTTGTAGCACTCCTAGAGTCACTTTTATGACCGTCTTATCTGGTTTTCTAGAGTCTGTTGTGTTCACTTCTATCTAAGTTATTTAAGATAAACCACTTTTTAAGCCTGTTTATAAAGGCTGTCATTGCAAATTTCAGTTTTAGCTTCAAAAGCCCAGTGCCTCATTTTTCTTGTGGGAATATCTTTATGGTCTCCACAGTGTAATCCTGAATTCTATTGCTTAGAAAAGTGATTTTTAAAAATCTCGTTTGCATGGCATCTAACGTTCGAAATTGTGAGGTCTCACTTTCAAATATGATAAATAAGTAATCTCTGTTAGATTTCTTTACTTCCTTTGTTTTTCTTTTTTAACTGATCTGGTAGGTGGCATCCATAGGGATCCTAGAAATATCTTAACACTGACTGGGTGTCACTACTATGCTGTTCAGAGTGAAGCAATGGAGAAAGTACTTTGAAATATGAGAATCTTTGTGAAGACTTTGTGAAAATTCAAGTTTAAGAATACTCTTTCTCTGAGGAATAATTTTGGGCAAACACATACCTGATCATGTATGCACGGCAACTGAAACTTTAGGAACTGTGAGTAGAAGTCATAAGAGTCAGCTTTTTGCTTTTCCTTCACAATTTCCTTATAAGTGTTTAGTTGTGGCAAAATATACATAACACTTGTCATCTTAACCATTTTCAAGTGTACAGGTCGGTGGTATTAATTCCATTCATGCTGTTGTGCAAGCCATCACCACCGTGCATCTCCAGAACTCTTTTCATCTTGCAAAACTGAAACTCTGTCCCCATGAGCCCCTCCCCGCTAGCCTCTGAAGAACACCATTCTACTTTCTGTCTGTATGAATTTGGCCCCTCTAGGTCCTTATAAAGTATTTGTATTTTTAGCTCATTTCGTTTGGCATGATATCCTTAAGATTCATTCGTGTTGCAGCCTGTCAGAATCTCCTTCCTTTCTAAGGCTGAGTACTATCCCATTCATGGATATGCTACTTTTTGTTTTTCTGTTTATCTGTTAATGGACACTTGGGTTGCTTTCGCCTTATGGCTGTCGTGAATAATGCTGCTATGAATGTGGGTGTGCAAATATCTCTTCGAGACACAGTTTCCAATTCTTTGGGGTATATACCCAGGAGTGGAATTGGGAGATCATACAGTAATTCTGTTTTTAGCTTTTTTGAGAGACTACCGTATGTTTTCCATGGCAGCTGCACTCTTTATAGCCCCACTAACGGTGCATAAGGGTTCCAGTTTCTTCACATCCTCTCCAACACTTGTGTTTTTGTTTTGTTTTGTTTTTGTTTTTGATGATAGCTATCCTTAGTGTGTTTTGCTTTATTTTGTTTTGTTAAGAATAAATTTTAAGAATTTTCCCTTTGTGTCCCTGCTTTGTTAGGGACATTTGTTTTGTAGGTAACTATTTTCTGATAAAGGCAACAACCGATTATTCATGACTGATAACACTGTATAGTGCAATACTGTAAGTGGATATGTTAAATTAGATTGTCCAGATGAAACGTAAACACCATACATTGAACCTAAAAATGTGGATAGCTAGGAAGAAGGGGGAGAATAGACATTGACTTGGCGTCTACTGTGCGTTAGGTTTTGCATTCGGCATTTTATACACATTATGACATTTAGTCTTTCTCACAACCCCCTCCAGATACGTGCTAATACCTTTATTTTATGGATGTAGAGTTCAAAACTCAGCGTGACTTTTAAGGTCAGACAGAGATGGTTGCCGATGTGCCCAAATCCACGTCTGTCTGATGCCAAGACCTCTGCTTTTCTCATCATTTCTTGCTATCTAATTATAAGACACCTCATGTGTCTAATCTATATGACTTGTGAAGTACTTTCAATACAGTATCTCATGCATGCAATACAACAATCCTGTGAATGGGCAGAATCAGTATTACCCAGATCCATAGTTTGTAAATGGAGAAAATTGTAATTCATAGAGTCATGTGCTCATCCAAGCTCACAAAGCAAATTAGAAGCAGAACTAGGACTTGAACCTGGGACCTTTTCATTTTTGATCCAAAGCGTTTCTCACTTTACCATGTTCTCTTTTACTGTCCTGGGCAGCTTATGTGGTGAAGTTATCTAACATTTTTTAAATCAAAGTGAGATTATATTTGTAGACTCTTTTGATGAAAGCTCACAGGCCATACAGTACTTTCTAATTTATAATTAATTAATTTGGCAAAAAGGCATGCTATTTATCATTCCCTTCCCTATCCAATACCTAGATCAAAAGATTATGTTCACTAATATAATTTAGGCAGTCATTCTTCAAATTCGGAATGGACGTCCTGAGGGCTGGAAACCCAGAGATAAATAAGTGAGTCCTTGTCTCCTTAGAAGCTCTCCATATAGCAGGAGACACAGAAACAGGTAATAACACACAGTGTAACAGAAAAATCATCTCAGAAGAGGAGGTGATGTATGGTCTATACCTTAGGAATGGGCAGGATTTCACCTAGAAGAGAAAGAGTTAAATAGTGGTTTATTCTTTGTGGGATCACAAGGAAACCTTTTTCCAATTTTAGCTGCCTGAAGGCAGTGTTCAGACACATCTTCTGTTTTGTTTGAATTCCAAAGTGGCTTGAATGAATTGGTCAAAAATATAGATAAGGCGGATTTGTATGATTTGGGGTTGTCAATATGGGCAGTTGACAGATAAACATTCCGATTACCTTGCAGGCAATCTGATCAGGTCTTTGAGGATGTAGAAGTAATTGGAAGGACAGCATCATATGTTAGTCATTCTGACGGTCACTATTGCTGGTTCGAATCGGTTGGGTGATGATAGAGATAGTTGCTTGACTCTTTCCGTGTGTATTTTTATTCCACAGGGAGAAAGAGGCCCCCAAGGTCTTCCTGGACCCCAAGGTGAGGAAGGATGCCCGGGTATGAGAGGACCTAAGGTGAGTGTGGACCTAAAGCTGTGGAATTCTTTCCCTATCCCGGTTTTATCCCTTGAGTTTGAAGAAAATCTTAATTCTTCAACATAGCATTTTAGCTCCTTCCCAGTGTAGGGTTTCCCAGAAGTAGAGCCTGAGAAAAGGAGTCAAGTGCAAATAGTTCATAGGAAGGGGATCTCAGTAAATACTATCAAGACAGGAGAGAATTTAGGGAGGGGAGGTGGCCTAAGAAGGGTATGGTTTCAATTAGATTACCACTGTGGGTAGATAGAGCCTCATCCTGCTAAGGAACTGTGTGAGCCAGTGTTGAACTTGCACCTCAATGTTACCCCATCCAAGCGGTGAGAGAGCTGGGATATATATGCACTAAATCCTATCAGGCATTAGTTGCAAACTGGTCCCAGTGGATATTAATTCCCCAGTACTTCTGGCCTGTCTTTCATGTGGACAGGCTCCAGTGCCAGAAAAAAGCCCTCAGGAAAAGACATAGTGCTGGTAGTTGGAAGGGGGTTTGAGAATACTGAAATTTTAAAGCCTAAAGCAATAATGGGTGGGGCTCCCTTTTCATTGGTGTCGTCAGTGTCTCTTCACCTTCCAGGATTAGAGAATCTCCTTGAAGAAGACCAGAAAATTTTCTCTACAACTCAGAGTCCTATGGAGAATTTTTCTGACCGAAGTTACCATATTCTGTACACTCTTAACAAGTTACTCTTTCAGTTCATTTGTGCGGTTGTTCCTGGAAGCCTTCTCACGCTTGTTAGCCGGTGTACTCTCACTTTTGTTTGAAAAATATACGATTCTTCTATTAATAAGTGGCAGGTCACTGTCATTTCCTGCTCACCCCTGCTATGTGAGGAGTTACCAATGTGATTTTTATCTAAGTCACACTCAAAGGGGAGCAGTAGTAATCAAGGTGCTATGATGTGCATTGTAGTTGCTAGAGACAAAATCTCCATTTTGATCTACTAATTAATTGCCTTTTCTTGGATTTGGGGAATATATGGTGTCCTAAGAGAGAAAAATCTTATTCAAACTCAGTTCTTTTCATTTTTTTCCCCCTAATTTTAGGGAGCAAGAGGGTTTTCAGGAGAGAAGGTAGGTGACCTTCCTTACCCTTCTTAAACGGGAGAGCAATTTCTGTGGGAAACAGTAACAGGTCACTTGCTTTTCCTTTGCTTGAGTGAGGTGAGCCTCCAAACTTTCTGACAAGGGGATATGTCAGATGATATGAACAGCCAAACTGCTATGCCAATCAATGGCTATTTGTCGGGTATGTATTTCATATTTAAGGCAGGGACATATATAATTTTCATGCCCTGCTAACTCTATAACAATTGAGCTGCCATATTCATCATGTGATGCTCTGGGAGAGTTGGTCCTGAACTCAAGGTGTGGCAGGGAGGAGTCTGGTCAAGCTGAGTATCAAATGGGAGATGGACGCCAGGACAGGGTTGGTAGGAAAGGAGCTGCACAATAAGGGAATGACTTTACATTCAGATTCAGAAGCAAAGTATCCATTTGCTCATTCGTGCGCTCAAGAAATGTTTTTGTAGGTACCCATTCTGTTCCCCACATTATCCTTGAGAGTGGTTACAGAGTGATGGACAAGACAGACAAGGGCTGACAGAACTTTACTCCTATCTCCTGGTACCACAGATTCACCCATGTGGCTTGTGGCAAATACATTGCATAATTTTAGTAT
Organism: Panthera onca; assembly: GCF_046562875.1. Classification (NCBI taxonomy): domain Eukaryota; kingdom Metazoa; phylum Chordata; class Mammalia; order Carnivora; family Felidae; genus Panthera; species Panthera onca. Next base: position 132,515,509 of record NC_138347.1, on the reverse strand, counting down.
GAGAGTTTGGTGTGCTTATTTTCACGCACTAACTCAGCTGTCTTTTGGTTTAAAAAAAGTGCCTGACATGAAAAGATGCTCAACGTTGCTCCTCATCAGGGAAATACAAATCAAAACCACACTCAGATATCACCTCATGCCAGTCAGAGTGGCCAAAATGAACAAATCAGGAGACTGTAGATGCTGGAGAGGATGTGGAGAAACGGGAACCCTCTTGCACTGTTGGTGGGAATGCAAATTGGTGCAGCCACTCTGGAAAACAGTGTGGAGGTTCCTCAGAAAATTAAAAATAGATCTACCCTATGACCCAGCAATAGCACTGCTAGGAATTTACCCAAGGGATACAGGAGTGCTGATGCATAGGGCCACTTGTACCCCAATGTTTATAGCAGCACTTTTAACAATAGCCAAATGATGGAAAGAGCCTAAATGTCCATCAACTGATGAATGGATAAAGAAATTGTGGTTTATATACACAATGGAGCACTATGTGGCAATGAGAAAGAATGAAATACGGCCCTTTGTAGCAACGTGGATGGAACTGGAGTGTGTGATGCTAAGTGAAGTAAGTCATACAGAGAAAGACAGATACCATATGTTTTCACTCTTATGTGGATCCTGAGAAACTTAACAGAAGACCATGGGGGAGGGGAAGGAAAAAAAAAGAGAGAAAGGGAGCCAAAACATAAAAGACTCTTAAAAACTGAGAACAATCTGAGGGTTGATGCGGGGTGGGAGGGAGGAGAGGGTGGGTGATGGGCATTGAGGAGGGCACCTGTTGGGATGAGCACTGGGTGTTGTATGGAAACCAATTTGATGATAATTTTCATATTAAAAACAAAGTGCTTGAAACTTGATTTCCTCATGCGGATGGTAGGAATGAATCAACTATTCCACATGCATAATATGCATTTTATTTGGCTGGCAAAACTCTGGACTTTTTTTTTTTTTTTTCAAAAAATGCTTTGTAATAAATATGTTAACTGTCATTCTGAGATAGTCAGTAAAGCGAAGGGCCCACGAGTTGGAAGTCATGGAATATTTGAGGAGATGTCACCACACCACGGCCAGTGTTTAGTCTTATCCAGTTAGCATAAATTTTTCAGTTCTTAAAGACTTTTCTTATTGTAGGTTTCCCCAAATGCATACATGTGGATGCACTCCCATTTAATTCCTCCTTAATCCGGGCTCTTCTAAGTTTCCATTATGCGAATTAATTCAGGCATATTTGTCTGTCTTTTTAAAATAAAAAAAGTCAATGACAAAAGGACCATCTTTAAAATTTTTTAAATGTTTATTTTTGAGTGAGGGAGGGAGACAGAGCACAAGGGGGAAGGGGCAGAGAGACCGGGAGACCCAGAATCCGAAGCAGCCCCCAGGCTCTGGGATGTCAGCACACAGCCCAAAGTGGGGCTTGAACTCACAAACTGTGAGATCATGACCTGAGCCGAAGTCAAATGCTTAATGACTGAGCTACCCAGGCGCCCTGGACCATCTTTAACATGTAGACAACCAGTGGGAAATGTTTTATCCAGTTTTTTGAAAGAGTGACTACTTGTTCCCAGTGCAAAAGTGGAAAAAAGAAGTCTTTATACCCATTTGAATTTTGAGTTTCTTTTTTTTTTTTTTTAATCTTTTTCCCCCCCCCCCCCTTTAGCACTTAAAACTGTCAGGGAAAACAGTGTATAATCATTGTTTTTTAGCATGTGAATGCAGCATATAAATGTCATTTCAGAAGGTCTAGACTCTTCTACCGACTAAAAAAAAATATTAGCAAGGATATCAACATCAAAGCAGTAGTCATGTACCCCTGGTCCTCTTTTCTTCAATAGTTTATCTTCCTTTGCTCCACAGGGAGATCCTGGTGACCAAGGCGCTGATGGCTTGGATGGGGAACAGGTATAGAAAGTTTCTCATTCTATGTTTCTCCCTCTACTAGTTTGGCATTTATACTCTCTATTTATATTTTCCCCGATATAGCCTAGAAATGTTAGCATGCATACTCAACAAAGTTTTAAGTCAATCTATTATTTTTCCTTATCCTCAGAATATAAGGACCTTAGAAACTTAGCTCTAATCAACTGCCTTCTGTAATACATATTATTGTTCAGTATTTTGTTTACATTTAGTTTTGTTCAAGTCTATCAATTAGTTGTTGTTATTATTTTATTTAGTCATTGCTCATCTAGCTTTACCCTTATTTGTTACTTTTACTGATGCCTTCAAAAGATCATGAAAGATCCTGTGTCTTTTGCCTAAGGTACCACTTTTGGAATTTCCTTTGATGAAGTTTATACACTTTGGTTTTTGTTTCTCTAAAAATCTCTTTATTTTACAATTTTTCTTGTAAGATAGTTCTTGGGGAAATAATGATTTTCTTTTGGCACTTAGAAAATGTCATTTCATAGTCTTCTGGCTTCTGTTGTCTTCTGTCTTTCATTATTGCTGTTAAGAAGTTATTTGTCAAACTAATTATTGTTCCTTTGTCAGCAGTCTTAACAAAAAATATTATATTGCTTTAAAAATTTCCCCTTCTAGGGAAAGCAAAAATAAGATAAAAGCAGAAAGGGAGACAGAGTATAAGAGACTTTTAAATACAGAGAACAAACTGAGGGTTGCTGGAGGGGGTGTTGGGTGGGGGGATGGGCTAAATGGGCAAGGGGCATTAGGGAGGACGCTTGTTGGGATGAGCACTGGATGTCATATGCAAGTGATGAATCACTAAATTCTATTCCTGAAATCATTATTATACTATATGTTAAGTAGCTTGGATGTGAATTAAAAAAAATTTTCCCCCTTCTTTCTAGTGTTCTGTAGTTTCAATATGATGTGTCCAGGTGTGGGTTTCTTTTTATTTATACTGCTTGGGACTTGTTAGGTTTTTTAATCTGAGCATTTGTGCCTTCTATCGTTTTTGGACACTCCTTAGCAAATTCTTACTTTGAAGTTTTTATCCTTCCCATTTTCTCTATTACCTCTTTTTGGAAGAAATTTGTCCTGATGTCTCTTAATCTCCCTTTCATGTGTTGTTTGTCTTCCTGTGCTGCATTCTGAACACTTTCTTCCGTTTCAAGTTCATTAATCCTTATGTCACTTGTGTCTAATATACCATTTAACCTGCCCATTGGATTTTTAATTTCATTTATTCTGATTTTCACTTCAAGAAGTTCTATCTTTCTCAGTTCTGCTTGGTGTCTCTCTCTCTCTCTCTCTCTCTCTCTCTCTCTCTCTCTCTTAACAGTTGCTTGTTATTTTACTCATTCTTTTTTTTACCTATTTAAATGTATTAAAAGTACTTATTTTATATTCTGCATATGATAATTCCAACAGCTATAGTCATTGCAAGTCTGATTTTGTTGCCTGTGGTTTCTACTGGCTTTGCCGCCATGGTGTCTCCCTCATGTGTATGGTGACTTTTGATTTAAACTCATTTTTGATTGAACTTCAGCTGTGAGAAGTCTCTAAGGCCTGAATTGAGGTTATTTGCTTCTGCCACGTACTTGGGCACTTCCTCCTGAGATCACTTTAAAGTAAATGATGAGATTTTGGTTTTTCTTCAACTCACAGAGTGACTAGAGTGACTCAGGATGGCCAATGGCTATTACTTCTCTGGATTTCTACTTTCCCTTTACTCTGAACTCTAAGAATTTCTCTTGTTCTTTATCAGCTCATTAATGTATATAAAATATTTTAAACTTTGCTATATGGAATTTTATATGATTTTCAAAGGGAGGATTTTTCAGGGCATCTAGTCTGTCACATACAAGGAGAATGGTAACCTTTCTGCTCTTGGCTTGAATGTGAAACTACATGGAAAAAGTTCCCACTGTGACCTGATATACAAAGCTTCTTTGTATATTTCTTTTTCTAGGGTAATCGTGGAGCCCCGGGGTCATCTGGAGAAAAAGGAAATAGAGGAAATCGGGTAAAGTGTGAGAATTAGTCTTCTCTCATATTTCTATTGCATAAACTGACCTTGATAGTTTATGTTTAAGTTCTGGGAAAGAATCCTCTAATGGTTTAAGTTCTAGATCAGGAGTTAAAGGGCAATAAATATTATCTTTTTGGAGTCTTTAGTTGAGACCCTCCTGTGCTGCTAGTGAAATGAGTGATAAAAATCCAGTTACTTAGCCTTTGGAGCAGTAATCACTGCGTCCTACCTCATGGGCTTTGCAAAACTCCCTGTCACCAGTGATTCAGTCCCACACCCCAGGCCTCTCAGCCACGACCTTCATTACTCTCAGTCCAGAAGGGTCCTTCCCAATCAGATTGTACTACTCATTGTACCCTGAAGATTTCTTGTGCATGCCCACCCCTGTGTCTTAGCTCGTCCCAGGCACCCCATCCTGGAGTGGTTTTTCCCTGCCTCCATCTTCAGGGCTTATTTGAATATCAGTTTTTCTCCAATTTCCAGCTCCTCTCTTTCCTCCTCAGGACATCCTCCTTGACCATGTCAGCCTGTAGTGCTTGCCCTCTCCCTTCTCTACATGCTTCTCATGTACATTATTTGCACTATCTGCTTGACAGGGACTATTCACTGCCTCGTGCTGGTAATTATATTTCTATGCAAGGGAAAGCAGATCCCTATGCCCATTGCAGACATTACTAAGAGATTATGAAATCCAGTCTGAAGGATCCATCTCAGAACTGTTGCTTCTGCCGATTGATTGGATTAGATAAGGGGGGGGGGGAGGTAAATTTTATTCACTTTTGTTCTTTTTTTTATTTTGGGGACCCCTTATGGAATTAGAGTAATACTTTTACCCCAAGGTGTGGATTGATTTCCCAATAAGTAAAGCAGGGAGTCACAAGAAATGGTTCTTTATTGAGGGAGGTTTAATTGATAACGTGCAATTTGTGGATTCGATTTTAGAGAAGGTGGGGGACACCACATTTCTTTCAAGACTGGAGAGCTTTCAGCTTCCATTGAATTTAGTTTAATTCTACAAACACCTGTCAAATTCTTCCTACCTGTAGAGTGTTTTGCTAGATACAAAGAAGGGTTCAAAGATAAATAAGTCATGGTTGTGACCAACAAAGAGCTTATTCACAGTATAGGAGATAAGATTTGTACAGGAAGAACTATAATCCAAGATAGGATAAGATAAAGGTTGTAAGAATGGTGTAAATAAACAATCAATGGGAGTATAGTGACTTGGAGAAGAATCTAAACTAGAGCGGCATTTCTTCATCTGAACAATAATAAAAATTTGCTGAGTATCTATCTATTGTAATCCAGGTATGATTTTAGAATGGGGAACAAGACAGGCATGGGTTCTGTACCTCAAAACTGGCCTCTGTGAGGAATGAAAGATATTAATGAAATAATCACAAAGTAGCTGTAAGGTTATGGCTGAGATAAGGATATGAAGGACAGATAAATGACGGGAATCTGATCCAGACTGTGTGTATTCAGGAAGGCTTCATCAAGGGAGTGAGGATGGCATGAAATTTGAAGATGAGTAACAACCAGATGGTAAAGGAGGAGGGAAGGGGGCAAGAGGTCAGCCTTCCATACTAAGGTCCTGTGGTAATTGATAATGGTGCCCAAGGCAGGAGAGGACCCTGGCATTCCAGGGAGTACAGGAAATCAAGGTATTTTTCATAGACCTCTGTGAGGGAGACACACAACCCTGTTAAGACACATGATTCCAGGCTAAGAAAAAGGAAAGGCTTAGAGTTAGAGGAGCTCATTGTGAGTTCGGACAAATAATGATTCCAAGTCCACAGGAGTGGAGGGTGAGATAAAAGGTATAAAGAGTGGGAAGAGGGGCGCCTGGGTGGCTCAGTCGTTAAGCACCCGACTTTGACCCAGGTCATGATCTCATGGCTCGTGGGTTCGAGCCCCGCATTGGGCTCTGTGCTGACAGCTCAGAGCCTGGAGCCTACTTTGTATTCTGTGTCTCCCTCTCTCTCTGCCCCTCCCTAGCTCATGCACACTATTTCTCTCTCTGTCAAAAATAAATAAACTTAAAAAAAAAAAAAGAGTGGGAAGAAAGTCTGGAAGGGCAAGCTGGAGTCAATGTAGTGCCATGGTGAGGGATTTGGGATTTTCTGGGTCAGAAAAAGGAAGGACTGGAAGTTGGGCACATCATGATAAGAACCAAATGCCAGCCTCTGTATTCAGCATTTTAATTTATTGTTCCATTTAATCTCTATAACAGCTTGATAAAATGGGTATATCTGTTTCACAAATGAGAACATTGCATCTTAGAGAAGTCAAAAAAATTCACCTAGCTAGTAAATTGGACAGTAGGGTTGGAATTTAGAATTAACTAACTCCCTTTTACCATTATATCAGGCCAGGAAAGAGGTGAGGAGGAGTAACATTATGAGGTGGCTGTTTTTAGAGCCTAGAGAACATTCCATTCCCTGTGTGTCTGAGAACCATATCTCAGAGATGGGTCCCACTCCACTGTCCTCAGAGTGTGGCATATACCCTCTAGAACCAGGCACATAACCCCATTTGAGGAAGGTTCCTGGGGGGTGGGGGCTCTCCCTGATGCCGTGGCTCTGTAGGAACTACTACACAGAGAGAGTACCAGTAACCACAGATTTTAAGAGAAGCAACCATTTGTTTATCATGTCATAGTCTTATGGCAAATTGCTTCACTTCACTGGTTCCCCTTCTAGAGTAGGAGCTCCAGAAGCATTTTTCTCTCATTTGCCTCTTTTTCATGAGATCTTGCTGTGCCAGTGCTGCCCATGTTTGTGGTAGAGACCACCTTCTTCTTCTCATGTGTGTTTCTGTGTAAGAGTATCAGGGAGATGTGGAAAGATTAGGAATTTGGTGGTAGGGACAACTGGGTCCAACTTTGCTGAGCCTTAGGTTCCTTGCATGCAGTATGTAATTCCTGAGTTGTAAGGGTTCACATATCTAGGGTGAGGTCATGCATACCTAGGGCCACATATATCAGAGATTTCCAGTAAAAGTATGTTCTTTTCTTCATCTCCTCCTCACCTCTTGGGCAGCAAATGCTTTAAAGTTCAAGTACTAAATTGCTCTTTTAATGTGATTCTCATTTTGCCTCTTAATGTTCTCTTTCCTTTGGGCAATAGATGATCTTTTAATGTGACACATTTTTCCCCCTGTGATTTCAGGGCTTGACGGGACCACCTGGACCACCTGGGAAGCGTGGAGAGCCTGGGTTAAGGGGAGATCCTGTGAGTGCTTTAATCCAGGGCCTTATAAACAGTTTGCTTAGGCACAAAGTCAGAGAGCAATTAATTATTCATTAATGAGGCATCTGTTCAGCCTGTCTTAGCATTGCAACAAATAAGAGATTTGTGAGGAGATCCATCTTATAGAACATTTGGGTTCTTAAAGAGTTTGCAACTTTAATTGCATTGGGTATTTGGGATTTCTAAGCAAAATCAGACAATTAAAAAGGTACACTTTGATGCCTTTAAAAAATCATACTTCCTGTAATTTCTTTTCCTATCTTTTCTGCCCATTTGAGGTAAGCAACCTTTTCTTTTCTCAGGGAGATCCTGGAGCAGATAGTTTCATCCAAGGCCCTAAGGGAGAAAAAGGAAGGCGTGGACATCAGGTAAGATCATCTCTGTTGACTTGGTGCTATTGGTACATGGGGGGTGGGGTGGAGGTGGGGCTGGGGCGGGTGCGGGGGGCGGTTGGAAATTCTAGTTGGTGAGGAAGGCTAGAGCACTCTGGTTGGATCAGCACTGAAAACTAGGGAGCAAACCTCTGGGACGCCGCTGCCCATAGAAACAAGAGCTCCGAATGCTAATCCCCAGTTATAGCCTTATATTCTTGCATCCTTGTCTTGTGGTTTCTTTTTATCTTGAAAAAAATCTCATTTCCCACAACACTAGCAATATAGGTTACTTTATGTCTTTTGTGCTTGGTTTCTTCACCTCGAAAGTGAAAGCATCAGGCTCCGTGGTGCCTAAGATCTTTGCAGTTTAAAAATTCTCCAAGGTCATCATGATGCCTTGATTCAAAAGACGGTCAGGACATTACACTGTTGACTTGCTTTCCACCACTGCCATTGTTGACTGATGTGAATCGAGTACTAGCCAGTTTTAGAGATTAGCTCCTTATCTGGTTTTGAAAACTGGAAGTGTTATGACAGAAGGTAGCACCAAAGGAAAAAGACTTGTTCACTTTGCAAATGCTGCTGATTGGAAGCCATCTTTAGAATTTTTTTGATGTCCTCGTTATTAAAATGCATGACTGAAAGATGACTACCCCAAGTGCCTCAGTCCTCACATCTTGTCATTCCAAATTTCCAGAAACAAGGTCTGCACAGCAAAATGTTTATAACTGTAAAGCAACCTCTATTTCCTTTGAACTCCAGTTTGCCTCCTTTGACAAAGCCTTAGGATGTTGATTCTTTTCCCTGAATTGTGACTCGGTTGCATCCATTTTGTGGATGGCCAGGTCCTGTGTAAAATCCAGTTTGTAACAAGATCATTATTATGTAACTATGGGAGAAAACTGTAACTCCTTGCTGCAAGAATTTCTCATCCTGTTGTGAATTACAGTTATTTTGGACAAACTCCATTGAGAGGGTTCTCTTGGGTGAGTTGAGATTGGAGAGCCCTGTGAATAGCCAATCAGTTATGGAATTGAGCAAAGAGAAGCAACCCTTAACCCATCTGGGTCCCAGTTCCCTCATCTATAAGGTGAGAAGGTTAGAAAAACCGTTTCAAAGTTCCCATGAGTTAATGGGCGTCATGGGAAGGAAGGCATATAAATTGAGCTTTGATTCCATGGTTTGCTCATGGTTTTACAGCTGGAAAGAACTCAGGCCTCTATACAAACTGTCCAGTACCGTGTGCATCACAGCACCCCAGCCATGGGGAAAGTCTCATGCTCTCAGTTTTCAGAGGTCTCCATCACTGACTTCAGCTGAGGGTTAACTTAGAAGATTAGATCCCTGAATTGTGTGTGCAAACAAAAATTGGAACCCTCTGAGGTGGTGCCATGTAACAGTGAACTTGTGTTCCACATGGTTTCTACTCCCATTTCGAGCTCAAAGAAGGGTGCTAAATATTCTTTGAATAGACTTGGGTAATAGAAGTCACTCTCACAAATTATACAAGCCTATAGCTGGGAATGCTGAAATTCCAGGTTGGTAAGTGTCATTAGAAGATAGACCTCTAGGGGGCAATCTTTCCTCTGTACAAGTTTCCTTGGCTGTGCAAAAGCAGAGAGTTCCTCTGAAACCAATCAGAAGCGGAAATGGAGTCAGCGAAGAAAATTACCATTAATTTATATGGAAACATATTTGAGTGTTCCAAGACCCCCCAAAATAACCTCTTCTAGGCTTCTCTGATACCTTAGGACACATTTTGCTAAGGGATGAACAAATAAATTGAGATGCAGGGATGCTCCCAGAGTTCAAAGCTATGGCAGCTGGATGCTGAGATGCTGAGTGTGGTCCCCAGGGAAGGAGCTTGGCGGGGCCTCTCGCTGCTTGGGGTGCGGGCTGCTTCTGTAAAGGCTCAGTGCAAAACACATGCTGATGCCTAAGATCTGAGCGCTGATCAAGGACTGTGTGGTATATTTAGTTGTCTTGCCTCAGTAGTATCCCTCAGTCACAGCTGTTGTCCAGTCTTTTGTTTCCGTGACATGGGCATTCCTGACCAGTTATTTTGCCAAACATCCCTCAGTTAGGATTTGTCTGATTGTTTCCTCATGATAAGATTCAGTTTAAATATTTTTTTTCAGGAGATTAAGTAAGGCTGTAGCCTTCTCAGTCACCAGGAGAGAAACTATGTCTGGCTGTCTCATTACTGGTACATTAATTTGGTCACTTGATTAAGATGCTGTTCATGAGACTTAGCCATTGTAAACACACTTTTTCCCTCTTTGTAATGATCAAGTAATCTGGCAGTGATACTGAGATTGTAAATTTCTTGTTTCCCGACAGTCTTTTACCCAATGATTCCAACATCTGCCCAAATGATTCCTTTGCTACGCTGGCTGCAAAAAACTGTCTACTATTGAAGTGAGAAAATGATAAATGTTTTAAGAAAGAATCTTTTTTATATCTAGACCAGTTGTGAGAGTGCCTTGTCTAAAGCCTCCTTTCTCATATAGCCTACTATATTTAAAAAATTTTTTACAATAAAAGTAACACTATAGATATTTGGGAATACAGGATGTAAAATGTAAAGAAAAAAATGAATAGTTCCAGTAACCAAGAAAAAAAGTAAGTTTACAGAACGTTCCTAACTTGGTGATGCAATTACTTTCCCTGAGAAAGTCAAATAAGGATCCCATTGGCTTATTAAAAAATGTTCTAGTACAATATAAAGAAATGAGGAACTGTCATTTTATCTTTCTCTGTATTTGGGATAAATTATTCTTTCAGCAAATTTAATATACTTGAAAAGAATGTTATAACACATTTTTTCTCCTTTATAAACTTTTGATAAACGTAATTTGTAATTGTTGCATACTATTTCAATAAGCGTTCCTACCATAATTTAATCAACGCTTCCTTCCATGTTGTGGAATATTTATATTGTTTTCGAATCTAATCTATCATAAGTAACCGTTGGAAGGACAGCTTTGCGCAAATGCTTTTATTTCTGTATTTCACATTCTTACCCTGTTTCTGTGTTCTTACTGAGTTAGCATGGGACTTTACTGAGTATCTAAAATGTCCCTCCTTGGCTTCCAAGGTAGTTTCTGTTTCTCCTGAAAGATGGACTCATTTTTTTCTCTGGACACCATTTATTTTCCCACTTCTGGGCTTAAAGAAGTGAGAGCAGCACAAAGCTTCCTCGTCGTGACTGTGTGTAAAACCTCTCCCTCCATCATCATCTGTGCATACTGATCGCTCCACATGTGCAGAGACACGTTCATCTACCTTCTGTTTCTGTCTGCCACTCTGTACCTATAGGATGGGTAGAAAGGGAAATCCCAGTATTTTTCAAATATTAAGCATAGCTCATTGGGGGAACGTGTATGACTACTGTCGCAGCACGATGAACCCTGAAGAGTTGTCCCATGAACAATCTTTGGGGGAGGCTGCCTACAGTGCGGATATTTTAGAACACCAGAATTAATCCGTTTGCTTCTAGAGAAGTGCTGACCCACAGAACTTTTTGAGATCAAATATTTTATATCTGTGTTGATATGGTAGCCACTGGCCACGTGTAGTTACTGGACACTTGAAATGTGCCGAGTATAACTGAGAAGCTAAAATTTTAATTTAATTTTAATGAATTTAAAATTAATAGCCACATGTAGCTAGTGGCTTCTGTATTAGAGAGCCCATGTCTGAAGAGTAAATCCAGAAGGATGTAGACATCGAAACTTATATTCCCTTTACTTCTTCCTTTTCAGGGAAGGTCTAGTTTTGACGGACCTCAGGGGGAACCTGGAAATGTTGGCCCTCAGGTAACTATAACCACTCTTGGGTTGAATTTCACCTGCTTGTGTGGAAGAGGGAGGTAGGCTGGGGTGAAAATTGGGTCGTTTCTTTCTCTAAGGTCTTTGCTTCCCTTCTGTTCTTAGGGGTCAAGAGGAAGACGCGGTGTGCCAGGGCTGGAGGTCAGTGCTTTCCGCAAAGACTTGCTTTACGTTCCGCATGTATGGGTACTTTAAAGAGTTCTCTCTGAGGTCAAGGGGAGTGCTGGCTGGGCTGTCTGAGATTGCAGGAAGATCACTGAGAGGTTTTCATGGGACCTTTTCCATGAAGAAGACAAAGTTTGTATGGTTCCCTGCTTCCCCTCCAACCTGGAGTATTTCATTTAGATTGAAAAGAAGCTAATACCTTAGTGAAAAATGGTTTTACCTCTGAAATAATGATTTTTCCATGTAAAGAAGTGGGGCTTCCTATGAGTGCTTAAGGGGATTGCATGGTCCCTAAATGAAGGAAAAAGATCGAGCTTTTACCATTTATCCAAATGGGAAGGATGCGATTAGAGGGTGGGATAAGGGGATATCTCTGTGGGGGAATTGTATTTTACTAAGCAATTATCTAGCACCAGTCACTGCATTAGACCTTATTTTTATCACCTTCTGTAAACCTTTATACAACCCTCAGAGTTATGAGCATCATTGGTTCCCTTTTATGAATAAGAGAGAAAATATGGTTTAGCAGAACTTGTCAGAGGCCACATACTAATAACAATTGGTAGAGCTGGATTCAAATCCAAAGATCAGGATCCTTTTGGAATTTTTTTACAAAATAAGTTTATTATGTAGACTTCTCTCTAATACAGTGTGGTCATGCTCTGCTGGTATTATTTTTTCTAGCATCGTCCTGATTTAGTGATGGAGGAAAATCACAGATTGATTTATGTCAACTCTGAGCCCAAGTGTGTGTGTGCGTGTGTGTGTGTGTTGGGCAATGACCTCCGAGGTACAAAGAAGATGTGACTCCTGTGTCTTTATTACAACAGTGTTGGAAAAGCACGGATGTTAAGAAATTTCAAGTCTCAAAAATCCAAACAAGTTTTGTTGACACCAAGTGAAATGTTTTTTTCTCATAAAATGCTAGGATTTGAAATAAGTTCTTAAATAGATATTTCCTGTTAATTTGGTTTTAATACTTATGAAATAAATAATGTCTGGAACTATCATTTTATCTTACTGTTTTTATCCCCAAAAGGCAGAAAGAAATAGACTGTTTTGGAGAAATTAAGTGGCTCTAGGCAGTGGAAGGAATTTCCTACTTTTGAATCATTTAATTCTTTTGTGACACTACATATCGTTTATCTAAATATCCATTAACAGTGGGTTCTCTGTTCAGCTGGGTCATGGTTATTTTTCTTTCCCTATGTCACTTCATCTCCTGTGGGTTTTTTTTAAGGTTTATTTTGAGAGACAGAGAGAGGGGTGGGGGAGAAAGAGAGAGTCCCAAGTAGGTTTCACGCTGTCAGCACAGAGCCCAACACGGTGCTTGATCTCATGACTGTGAGATCATGACCTGAGTGGAAATCAAGAGTTACACCTTAACCAACCAGGTCACCTACGTGCTCCCCCGCCCCCATCTCCTGTGTTATTTTAAATTTAATTTAAATCAGAGTGAAGCCTGTGCATACATTTGAAGTCAGATTGCATTATCTCCCTGTCCATTCTTCCCAGCTCTTCAGGAGCAACTCACTGCGGGCTAAGTCCTTCTGGTATTATTGTCGTTTCTCTAAACAGCATGGTTACTTTGGTATTTTTTCAGTTTGGGATGTTGTTCTATTGATTTCTTGCTAGGGGGGGATAAAGATTTTTCTTAACCTATCCATCTCCTTCTTACACTTCCCACAACTCATCTTGCGAGATACTTACTTTCTCCACTTTTGGTCAAGACTGTTCATTGTTCATATGATTGCTAGGTAAATATTATTTGCAGCTATATAACTCTTATTTTCTCTGAGGTACTCTTTCTCCTCATTTGCTTATAAATTAACTTTGCCAGTTAATTATAAAGCTCTTTGACAAAACCAGTAACCTCCTAGTATATTCAAACATGTGAGGTTTATTTCTCTTGGATTTCTCCTTTCTGGCCTTCTGACCTCCTGCTCTGATTCAGACCAATTGCTGCTTGGGCCTCTGCTCTGTTTTCTTATTGGGAAAGATTGTGGAACAGTAACCGCTCATTTTGGGAGCAGAGAAAAATGTGAGCAAACTACTGTCTTTAATAGGAGACCTCTCCATTTAACACATTGTAATCTTGATGAATCCCTGTAGTTGTCTGCTCTTTTTCCTATTCAAGCTTTGATTTTTTAAATAAGAGATAAAATCATATTGAAGCGGACTTATCTAACATGTCAATAGTTTGCTAGTTAACCTAGTGTTGGAACATTGGTCACATAGATTCATTTGTGTTTTTGAGGCTGTGACTTGCTAACGATGAGCAAGTAGTGTTGGAAGATTATAGTTTCCAAGGGTGCTGAATTCCAGATTACAGCATCCCTTGGATCTGGGGAAAATATGGCTCATTACTGTCTATAAAATTAGATATGCTGACATCTACAAGATGTAGAATACGTTGAAAATTTAAATAAGATTTTGTTTATGGAAAATATTGTATTATGGCAGACAAGTCAATGCATAGATTATTTTGGCAATAAGGGGAAACTTTAATTAAGAATATCATTTTTAGGGGCGCCTGAGTGGCTCAGTCAGTTAAGTGTCTGACTTTGACTTAGGTCATGATCTCACGGTTTTGTGAGTTCCAGCCCTGCATCAGGTTCTGTGCTGACAGCTCAGAGACTGGAGCCTGCTTCGTATTCTGTGTCTCCTCCTCTCTCTGCCCCTCCCATGCTCATGCTCTGTCTCTGTCTCTCAATAAAAAATAAATGTTAAAAAAAATTAAAAAAAGAATATCATTTTTAAAGTGTAAGCTCACTAGCTTCCTGCAATTATTTTCATGTTTGTTTCCTGTAAGAGATAGATAGTAAGAGTTATTATAATGAATATATTATGTTATAGTCTGCTTTTCTGTTTCCAAATCATCCTATTATCATTTAAATATATTATAGCATACTCTGTAGAAGAACAACTATTTGCTAAACTATTCTTATGTTAAGCATTTAGATAATTTCTGTTTTGTTAGATATTGTGGTTAGTGATGAAAAGAAAAACTGTATTACAGGTTTTTTTGTTTTGTTCTTGCTTTTGCTTTGCTGAAATGATTCCCTTAATATAAATGTACAAGCGTGGACGTATAACAAGAGTTTGAACTTGGCTATATAGAACCAAGTTGTTTTCAGGATGTTGCACTCTGAATGTCACTAATGTGATGTGCAAAGATTTTCACAACCTATTTCAAAATTTCTAGCTACAGTCCTTTTAAAACTTAGCTATGTTCATAAATCTAGAAGTCAACTTTTAAAGAGCAGAATAAGATAACGATAATGATTAAGACAAGTGGTTCCCAGGATGCCTGGGTGCCTCAATCAGTTAAGCATCAGACCCTTGGTTTTGGCTCACGGTTCGTGAGTTCAAACCCCATGTTGGGCTCTGTGCTGACCGCGCAGAGCCTGCTTGGAACTCTCTGTCTCCCTCTGTCTCTGCTTCTCCCCTGTTCATGTGCATTCACATGCTCTATCAAAAATAAATACACATTTAAGAAAAAAACTTAAAAAAAAAAAGGAGTGCTTCCTATTTACCTGAACAGTTTAAAAACTTAAGAAGCACGAGGAATTGACCTACACAGTGATTAATTCTCAGTTTAAGGTTTTTTCTCTTTGCAAATCTATGAATAATTAGTAGCCTTTCCGACACATGAGCAACATGAAAAAGAAGGCAGAATAATTCACAAAATGGGTATTATCTTCAATCTTAGAAAATGTATCTTCTCTGTAGGAGTGAAACTTTTAATACAAGGGAGAAATGAAGTCAGTTATTAGACGAATCATGTTAAGGGCTCACCCTTTGCCCAGAGAGCCAGCTTAATCCTGTAAGAATCTATAGGGTTTATTTTTGGTTTTGTTTCAAGAACCCATAGGGTTTAGAAAAAAAAAATTTAATGTTTTATTTATTTTTGAGACAGAGACAGAGCATGAGCAGGGGAGGGGCAGAGAGAGAGGGAGACACAGAATCGGAAGCAGGTTCCAGGCTCTGAGCTGTCGGCACAGAGCCCGACGCAGGGCTTAAACCCACAAACTGTGAGATCATGACCTGAGCCAAAGTCAGACGCTTAACCAACTGAGCCACCCAGGCGCCACACAAGAACCCGTAGGGTTTTAAAGTCAGGTTTCTGCCCTTTCTCTTTGTGCTTCATGTGCCTTTCCCCAGAATGTCACGCTTGTTGCTGTGTTCAACATTCTGAGCTCCTTCACGTGGGATAAGAGTCCTTAACACCAGTGAATACTTAGCCCATATCCCTTAAAAGGAATGGATGGGCTTTTAGGAACCCGTTATTATGTCAAATGGGAGCTTGAGTTGTTTAAACAAGGTGTTTTTGCTTCTATCACTAAGCTAAGACATTGGAAAGAGTCATGCAAAGACTGAAAAAAAATCTGGCTTTGCAACATAAGTGGAGCCCCCTCCCCCCATATCTTCTCACATTCCATATCCTAAGAGAACTGAGCACAGACAATCAAATCTTTCTTATCTTTCTCTTGTGGCTGTCAAATGACATATTGCAGGGAAGCCTGCCTTCAATAGGAACCCTAAGGGTGCCTGGTGAACTCACTAAGTTTTGTTCATTTTAACAGGGTATGCGTGGAGAATCCGGTGAACGGGGTTACCCGGGAGAGCTTGGATACTCAGGCCCGCAGGTTGTATCAGTGAAGTTGATTTTAGTGCTAAAGGATATTTGTTTGAAATTATAACTTAGATACTTGGATGGGGATTTAACATATATCAGAATGGCCTTGGATACCTCTTTTCCAGGGCCTTTCCCAAGCAAATTGTGTATCTCTCTCCTGGGCAGGTTGAACCCTAATAGCAATATTTATGAATTCTTAAGATGTCTTAAATATGGCCCTAAGCACTTGTATTAACCCATTTAATCCTTTAATGGGGGGGTTATTCTCCCTATTTTACAGAGAGAAGTGGAGGGGGGGGGATAGAGAAGTAAGGTAAAGTGGCCAAGCTCCCACAGTTAGTAAATGATAAAGATGGGATTCAAACTCAAGCAGTCTAGTTATCAAATCTGTGCTCTTAATTACTGCCTTTGAAACCGTATTGAACCGTATTGAACTCAAACAGTACTTAATTCATTAAAATTTTATTCAGTTTGGCATAAAAAATCAGCAAAGTGTTTATTGAGTATCTGTAATACATAAGTCACTTTGCTAATAGGCGTGGGACCTTCAAGAAGGACGTTAAGGCCAGGAAGAGTCTTGCCCTCAAGCAGGGTGTTGTAAAGGATTCAGTGATAACTGGAAATTTAAATTTCCCCGTCCAGTTCTTTTGGAATCTTCTAAGCGTAACCCAAATCTGTCATTCTGTAAACCCTTCTGGAACGTGTTCTACATCTTTCTTTTAAAAGCCAATTGTTCCCAAGTATCAAGTGGAAGAACTTGAAAACAACACATTTTACTAACACATTGAATCATTCTCCATAACTTTAAAAATTCTATAAGTGTCAGGTGATAACTTTGAAAGGTTTCTGTTGTTTTTCGACTTGACAAAGGTACTAAAGGAAGAAATGGGTAATCAAAGTGTAATTAGGGATTGTATTTATTTTATGATAGAAGAGTGTCTGAACATAGGGGAAAACAACCTAGAGATATATTTTTGCCTTCATTTTGATCGCTGGCTTAATTCAAATTTGGACCCCCCGCCACTGTTGTGTCCTGGCTTTCTCTTTTATATTCACTCTATCCTACTGCTGAACGCAAGGGGAACATGTTGCTTTGTGAACCATGAGCAAGATAATCAATAAAACCTCTCCTTAATTTCACCTCCCACTGGGATGTGGGTATGATGCTGTATTTAAATAGAAGACTACAATGCCTCACCCAGGAGTATAGAGGCCATGATCAATGCTTTTAATAGGAAAGCATTCTTTCAGAAAAGCTGGAGAAAAATTAGTGTTGAAATCAGTACAATAAAATAGATTGGGGAGAAAATGAGTAACTCCCCAGCAATGTGTCCAGTGCGATTAGGCTTCTTAAAGGTACTATTGGTTCTTGAAAAAATCAAAATGTGCCCTTGTGTGTGTACAGAGAAGGTTGAATTTTCAAAGGAGATCAATATCCCAGCAGCCCCTTTCATTCCCCTTTTAGGATTTAAAACTAGTTGGGTGTATTAAAATATAAAAGCAATGTTCTGAGATTTTAGGGCTCATCAGATTCAACTGCAGAGGTGGTCACAAATATGGATGCTGAAGGCTCATATCCAGTGCTTCAGATGGAGTGAGTCTGGGTTGCTTTGGTGCTGATGCTGCTGAATAAAGTGTGATACATGTGATAGTGATGGGTCAGGGCACCATGATTTGTGCTCCCGTTGATGACCAAGGCGACTTTGTGGTTACATGGGAAATAGACCATAAACACTGATTGAATTCTAATGTCATCTTTGAACCAGGGACCAAGAGGAAGGCAAGGACAACCAGGAAATTCTGGACCAAAAGGCTTACTGGGTGCTAAGGTACGTTTGAAAAACGAAAAACTACAGCAGAGTTGCATATTAACCGTGGCCAATTCATACACCTGAGTGTTCCTGGATAAATAACATAAAGCTACACTGTTTGTTCTGGAATTGGTAGGTATCAGGGGTTTCTAGAAATAGCTAACTTGATCACTGGCTATACCGCCTTCTATTCTGGTAAATTGTGGGAATATGGTGATCAATGAAATTGGGTTAGAGCCCCAAGGGTGTTTAACACAAACTGATCGTGCCTTACCTATAGTGCAAGGAAAAATAGAGCTGTACAGAGGTATAAACGGCCAATATGATCCTCACAAGCATAAAAAGAAGCGTTACTATCCTAATTTTATAGATAAGGAAACCGAGGCTCAAAGGGATTAAAAATGATTTGTCATGAGGACGGTACGTGGTGGAATTGGCTTCCAACTTGTTCTTTCTAGTGCCCCTTCTACTCCTGACCCAGTCTCCCAGTGGTTCATAGAAGCGTCAGACCACATTGAGACAGATGATTACAAGTGGCTTCCTGATGATGGGAGCATTTGACATAGCTTAAATTCTGAGCAGCATGGTTTAAGTTAGGGATAAGCGTCTCAATCTGGAGAATCAAAATAGCAGCTCCAGGATAGCCTATGCCCTAGTTCTGTTCTTATTGACTCTCGATCAGAAAAAGTCTAGCCTTGTACCGATTGTATTATTTTCATTCTCTTTTGATAATATTTTCTGTTTGGAGCAGGTGAAAGTCTAGGTGTTTGTCTTCCTGATCTCTTAATCAAACGGCGTTTTTCCCTCTAGTAGCCAGATCATCGCTCCAGTGCTCAGAGCTTGGTAGATGTGGCCTCTTACATAGAACGCCTCCCTCCTTCTCCCCCACCCCACCACCAGCCCAGACATTAAATGTGTATATGAAGCATTTTGTATGTTGAAGGATACAATTAATTGTATAAAACACTAAAGGTGATTTATGAGTATATTACCAGTTCCAGACCATTTCGATAATAACAAGAGAGTCAGGGAGTTACCTTGTGGCCCTTGAGGTGATTTTAGTTGTGGTCTTGTTGTAGGGGATTCCTGGGCCTCCAGGGACAGTTGGTTCAAAAGGGAAAGCGGGACCAACAGGAATGAAGGTAAATGCCAGAGAACACATCTTTTTTTTGTTTTTTTTTTCTTGTAACTTGGGTATTCTCATGTGAATCTCTCCGTATGTGATCATTTCCAGTGTGAGTTTTTGATATCATTGGTGATGGTATTGACTATACCTTATAGTTGGACAGTGGATACAGAGAAGGAAAGACATGTAGACTGACATATAGAAAGATAGATAGATGGCCACCTATATCAGTAGGCAAAGACATATCAATAAATAGATAAATATATGGGTTCTCTACAAACATAGTCTTACATTCACACCTAGAAAAAGCCAGAAAAATATAAAATTCTGTCATGGATGCCATATACCTCATTTCACTAATTTTCAGTGCCCAAATCTCCACTATATTTGTTAGTAATCTCTGTGTAACAAAGTCCAGAGGAAGATACTCACCTTAGACTGTATGGTGTTGGCAACAGGACCTGAATAAGGGTGACTGTAAACTCTCTAAGGAAAATGACATAAAACTGCATGAACTCATAGGAAAAAATTAACTTCATGTTTACCTTTTGTTACAAAAGGGAGATCTTGGTGACACAGGAGCCACAGGCCCACGGGGTCGACAAGGACTCAGAGGGCAACCTGTAAGTCTGGCTTCTCTGTTTTGGACTCTCAGCTGAATTTCTTGTTTGTTATTTGTTCTTGTTTCACACAAAGTTCGAATATTCCTGATGAATTTTGGGGTACAAATATGATATGACCGCCAGAGCTGTTGTGACCCTAAAGAGTCAAAGGTTCTCAAACTCCTCCCATAAATAAAGAACCTAAAGATGTCTTGGGATTTATTTTGTCTCCTCACATGTTGTGGAAGAGGGATATGCCAGTGAGCCTCGTCTGTTTGACAAAGATGTTTTCTAAGCATTTGAGATTTTTTGGAATACAGATGTGTTCAATGAAACAATTTTTCCAGGAAAACAAATAAGACAGGCATTCAGACTTGCAAACTTTTAAGTGCATGGCCTCAATTACCCAGAACATAGAAATAACCTTTGGAGACCAAGGATCATCAAAGGTTTACTTGAACAGATAATGCTCCCAGAGACAGGGCTCTGCATTTAGACCTTAGCCATCCCTCTGAACATGAGAGCCAGTTAGTTATTTTATGACTATTTTCAATTCATCATTTTATTGGAATGAGCTTTATGACAGGGAGAAATGTTGTCTCTCCTGCAGCTCCTATGTTTGAGATTTCTTTCATCAACAGTGGGAACACCCTGCCATTGTTTTGCACTCAACATTGAAATTGCATTTGTTAGCAAGGGGAGAAGAAAAAAGCAGGCCAAAAAGCTTAAAATTAAATGTGCAAGGGGGAGAAAATAGAACAAGATTACTGTCAAAAGGAATATGGGATAAGTAGTGTTCTGCATCTACTCTCAGTTCGGGTGATGAAGTTAATGCTGTTCCACTTTATTAAAATTTCCTGGTTTAAAATAACGCAAAGGTTGTTTCTACCGGTCTCTCCTTGGGACAGACGAAGCTGGGGAGCAATGCCTTTCTGGAAGGTGTCATTTCAGGAATGTCAGAAGCGGTTATCTCCAAGATAGGCGGTTTGGATCTCTGAAATTTGTAGGTGCCCGAGGCCGTGTGTGTCCTTCAGCAGAGAGAAAACGGAGGAACAGCAAATGAACCTCATTTGCATCTTTTTTGTCCCCAAACAATTCATCTTTGGCAATCTTCTTTACCTTATTCTTTTTCATTTTTCTAATGTTTCAAGCTTTTCCCCCTTAGGCCATAGGAATGATCTTTGTGGCTTAAAACTTAAAATTGTTCTCAGTTGACTGCTTGGTTTGGGTGCAGTTTTTGTCCATTCAGCAAGGTGCACCTAAAAGGTTCTGAATTTACCCCGTGTCGTAGGAAGCTCACTGTGTATATGTACAGATGCTAAGATCCCAGTAGTGTCATTAACATATTCATAATTGTTGTCATCACCATCACCTCTGCTTCCACTATCACTGCCTCCACCACGAACACCGTCATCATGACCAAGATCACCACCACTGCCATCATCACCTCCACCGCCCGCCCCCCCCCCCCCCCCCCCACCAGAATAACTTGCTTCCAACCAGTGTTGGAAGTAGAATGAAAATTCAGGTCTGTCTGGGTATACGTCTTATGCACTTATTCACTAAACTCTATTGCCTCCATCCCAGTCTTTTCCTCCGTAAGTTTGCATTTATCTCTAGAGATTTGCCAAATTCTAGAGCTTCTTCTTTTGTTACTTTACCCTGCAAAGAAAGGAAATTTAGCTCAAGAGGGATTTTGTACAGTGATGTGGCTCCCTACATCTGTGGCATCATTTTGGTGAGGTACAGAATCTTGCTAAAGAAGAAGTTAAAATTGAAAAAAAAAATACTTTTCAAGTTTTAAATACTTATCCTCTCCTTATCCTATAAAGGTAGCTGAGGGTTTATCCTATGATACAGTATAAGCCTCCACCAAGCCCCTCTGCCTTCTCCATTTCCTTGCACTGCTGATTAATCCAAGGGTTGAGATAATATTGTCAACCAGTATTGATCTAGATGACTCTACCATTCATCTTGTGTCATTTTCTTAGGGTCTTACTGGTCCAGATGGATATGGACATCCGGGAAGAAAAGGAAAAAAGGTGAGGGTTATCTTACAGGGTATTCTGAACTAACTACTACGGTGATTTGTTTTTAATTTTACTAGAATAAGTCTTTATTATCCAAGTGGTATGCCAGAAATGGTTTCTAAATGCTGCTTATGACATGTTATAGCTGCCAGAGTTCCCTCCTTAAAAAATAAAAGCTGATTTTGTTACTGCCTTATTTAAAACTTGAACTCCTTTCCTCACCTTCCACCTATGCCAGATATTTCCACCCCAGCCAGGAACTTCCCTAATTTCCTGTCTTTGCAAACACTCTTGACTCTATTTAGGCATGTCCTTACACACCTCCCTCCTTTGGACTTTTTTCACACATTTTCTCAGATCAACTCACGTATCAACTTTTCCTTGTGGAACCCTTCTTGGACTCCCCCATGGAAAGATTTGGTTGTCCTATACTCTGTGTTCCTCACGCACATTGGTCATGTTTCTATAGTAGCCCCTTTCTATTGAGGTTATATTGAGGTTTATCCCTACATATCTGGCTACCTCCCAGTTTGTGAATTTGACAGTCGATTGCACCTTATTCAATTTCGTATTGCTTGAATGAGCCTGGCACAGAGTAGGTACTCAGTAAGTATATTTGAATATTTCTACTCTCATAAGGATATGGTATTTTAACATGTAGTTAATGGGTTACTGACAGGTTTTTAAGAATGGAAATCACATGAAGACTGTTGAACAAATCAAATGTCAATAGCCACAGTTATTCTGAGTGCTTCAGTCTGCGAGTTACCATTTATTGTTTCACAACATAAGAAATCACTAGGATGTTTAGTGATGCCCAGCTACTTAACCCTGCAATTGTCTTGTTTCCCTGGATGACACTGTTGCCATTTTATTGATCAGGACATTGCCCTTAGTATAATTAATGTGTATACATGCCCAAAACATAGTAGGCTCTTAGTAAATACCTGCGCAATGACGAACCATGGGTGCCTTGGCGATCATCTAGTTCAGCCTTTTTGATTTATAGATACGAAAATTGAGACGTAGAGAAATGGAGTGATTTGCTGATGGTCACACAGCTGCTTAGAGACAGAGCTGAGTGTAGAAGCTAGCCCATTGGAGCTCCACCCTGGCAAATTAAGTCTTTCTTCTCTAGGGGAGAGTTTGCATAGCAGGGGAATTCTGGGTAGAATTCAAATGTCCAGTTTTTCAAAGTTTATTTTATTTATTTTGACAGACAGAGAGAGTGCACACGAGCTGGGAGGGCGCAGAGAGAGAGAGAGAGAGAGAGAGAGAGAGAGAGAATCCCAAGCCGGCTCCACGCTGTCAGCGCAGGGCTGGATATGGGGCTC
Organism: Panthera onca; assembly: GCF_046562875.1. NCBI lineage: Eukaryota > Metazoa > Chordata > Mammalia > Carnivora > Felidae > Panthera > Panthera onca. The sequence continues at coordinate 132,492,416 of NC_138347.1, read as the reverse complement.
GATGTCACGAGCCGTGAGATTATGACCCGAGTCAGGTGATTAACTGGCTGACCCACCCAGGCCCCCCTCAAATGTTCACGTTTTAAGCCACATACCAGCCCTGGTACTACATTCAAAGCAGCCTATGCTTATTGTGGTATGGCTAACATCATGGATTCAGTCCACATTGCATGGGTTTTTCCTGGCAAGGCTTCATGACCTCACTTTAAATAGCCCTATTGCTGCTTGGCCAGCTGGCTACCATTCCCTTCTCTGTTCATTTTCCTCTCTGAATCAATTGATTCATCCCTGCTCCCTTCTCCTCAGACTTCCAAGACCTGCTTTCTCTCCCACGTTTTCAGCAGGTGATTGTGCTTCTTGTTTCATTAATTAAATAGGAGCAGTGAGCAGAGAACCTCTACATACATCTGCCACTGCGTAGGCCAGCCTCTGTACCCTGCCTTCCCTCCTCCTGCTGTGGATAAGAGTCCATGCCCTTGTCTAAGACTGATCTCTTCTCTCATGGGCTGCACTCTGTTCCCCTTTTGCTTCCTTCCTGGGTCCTTTCCCTTCTGCAGTTCCCTTCTGTAATGTTTTTCCCTCTCCACAGATCATTCCTGTCAGTATACAAAGAAGTGGGAATATCACCCCTCCCACAAGCAAACAGACAATAAAAAAAACACTCATTTAACTACACAGTACCATTGTCCCTTTCCTCTCTGGAAAAATTCTTTGAAAGAGTAGGTCTAGATCTGTGGTTCTCACCCAGGGGTGATTTTACCCTCTAGGAGATGTTCTGGTTGTCACGCCAGGGGAGGGGATGCAAATGGCACCTAGTGAGTAGAGACCAGAGATAATATTTTTCATCCTACAAAACACAGGACAGCCCCTCACAACAAAGAAGAATGGTCAGGTCGAAAATGTTAGTAGTGCCGAGGTTGAGAAACTCCACTTTCTTTCCTCTGGTTCTCTCTAACTGGTGACAATTGAGCCTTCACCCCTCGGCTCTGCCCGCGCAACGACTAAACACCTTTAGTCAAGGTGAAACCCACGGTGCTGAATCCATTGGTCACTTCTCTGCCCACGTCATACTCCACGTCTCAGCAGAATTTGACAAAGGGGATCAGGAGCTTATTCTTGAAACCTTTCCTCTCTCATCGTCCAGACCAGCCCACTCACTTGTTTTTTGCTGACTGCTCTTTCTCAGTTTCTTTGGAATGTTCTTGACCTCTAAATATTAGAAAACTCAGGGATCTATCTTTCTACTTCTCTTACTTCCCTCTTTACTCACTTCTCAGGTGACCTTATCCAGTTAAATAGCATCAAGTATCATCTATCCTGTGATCTCCAGTGTATTTCTCCAGCTTGGACCATACTCTTAAACGTCTAAATATGTTTCCACCTTAAAATTGGCATGTTCCCAAACAGCCTCCTCCTCCTCCTTCCTTCTTCTTCTTTTGTTTGTTAACCTTTGATTCTGGAAAAATTCAAACACGTGTACAAGTGGAGAGACTAATATAATGACACCTATCCCCATGTACCCATCACCTAGCTCAAAGAATAAAAAACCTCGACCAATTTAATGTTTTTTTTTATGTATTCCACGACACATATATCTTTATCCCAATTATCTTGAAGCAAATCCCAGATATCATATATTCCATGAATAAATATTTCAAGTTGCATCTCTAAAAAATTCTTTAAAAACATAACCACAGGGGCATCTGGGTGGCTCAGTCTGTCAAGCGTCTGACCCTTGATCTCAGCTCAGGTCTTTCTTGATCTCAGGGCCATGAGTTCAAGCTCCGTGTTGTGCCCCACATTAGGTGTGCAGCCTACTCAAAAAACTAGTAAAATAAAATAACAACAATACATTGTCAACCAAAGAATTAACACTAATCCTTTAATTTCATCAAACATCCGGTCAGCCAAAACAATTGCCCTGACAACCTGCCTCTCCTCCAGCCTTCCCCATCTCAGGGAGTGGAGCCTCCCTCCTGCCGATTGCTCAAGGCAGACATTTCCCCATCTTTAACAAATGTCTGTCTCTCACCCCCTATATTTAATCCATCAACAAATAATGGTGAGTCCACCCTCCAAATACGTGCAGCCTCTCATCACCTCTCACCACCACCGCTGCCACCCTCTGGGCCAAGACAGCATGATTTCCACCTGGATTACTGCAGTGGCCACCTAAATGTTCTCCCCGCTTCTACTCTTGCCTCATCTAGTTAGTCCTCCATGTAGCAGCCAGAGCCCTATTTTTTTTAATTTTATTTTGTATTTTAAATATTTTATTTTCAAGTAAACTCTACACCCAACATGGGACTTGAACTTGCAACCCCAAGATCAAGAGTCACATGCTATACTGACTGAGCCAGTCAGGTACCCCCAGAGCCATCTTTTAAATGCATAGTTAGATCACTCAAAGTCCAGCTATGCCTTCTGATGTCATTCAGAATTAACCCCACTATAAACATGGCCTACAGGATTCTATATAATCTGGCCCCTCTGTGAACTCTCTGACATTATCTTCGCCTCCTCCCCTCCCCCTATTCTGCTTCCGTGTTCCTCAAACACAGCACAGGTTCATATTCTTGCCTCAGGATTCTTCATACACTCTTCCCTCTGCTTGGAATGCTCTTTTCCCAGATACCTGTTTGGCTGGCTTTCTTGATTTCTGCTGGTCTTGGCCCAAATGTCACCTTTACCAAAAAGCTTTGTCCGACCACCTCATATAAAATAATGACCCTCTTCCTAACCCCATCCATATCATTCTTTATTCTTTAATCTCCTTTCTGGAATAGCATTTCTCTCTCCCTGACATACTTTTCTTCCTTACTAGCAGTTAAGTTCCATGATAGCAGGGTCTTTGTTCTGTTCAGTGCTGAATTCCCAGTGCTTAGAACAGTGGTTGGCACATAGGTGCTAAATAAATATTTGTTGAATGAACAGTTGCTTTGTAGTGTGCCTTTGATCTGACAATGGGCACCTGCTTCCCACCAGTCTGTTTGGTCCCCTTTCCTTTGGTTTCCATTGGGTCAGACCTCTGGATATTTAGACCAACAGATAAAATTGTTTAAGAAGGAAGTTCCATTGCATAATATATCAAGGAAGTGGAAGAATTTGTAAAAGTCATTTGCAAGTTGTTTCACTTTGAATTATAAAAATAAAATATGGCCACTTGGGAGTAGTTCAAGATAACAACTGTTGCTCTAGTTGTTTTTCCTGGCACCTGTTTTGAGTCTGTTTTCTCAAAATTATAATTTATTCTTTTTCTCGGAGGAATGTGAAAGAAAGACTTAATCACATGACAGTAAACAAGACCTTATCTCTTTTCTGACACTAGGGTGAACCTGGATTTCCTGGCTCTCCTGGTGCACAAGTAAGAAGCTATCTTTTGGGGTCTGGCATCTGGTATGCAGCATGTGTCATTTGTTTGTACTTATTTTTCTTTACACTCAACGCTCTGCTTTTGATTCTGTTAAGGGAGAAGATGGTGACCCGGGCCACCGAGGAGAGAAGGGGGCGAAGGGAGTCAGAGGGAGGAGGGTAAGAACCAAGGGAATTTCCCAAGATCTGTAGAGGCCCACATGACACCGCTCACAGGAGCAGATTTCTATTGACTTAATGGACTTAGCAGGAAGGCCATTGTCCCCCTAAGTCAGTGCATATTCCACACCTCCCTTGGGCTACCCCACTCTCCCACTTAATACCACTCTCACTTACCTTATAAATGCAAATGCGACTCATCAAACCATAATAACAGAAAATCTAAGTTGGAGTTTCAGTTACACAATATCAATATCTATGTGAAGTCTAGATATCATTCAGAAGGGCATTGTTTTAGCTGCAGAGTAAACACTGATGTTTCTTCAAGATTCTTCCAAGCCTTAAATTTTTCTTTTTTAATTTAGGACTAGAATCTCAAGAATATGGCTGCCATCTTGGTGGACTTTGAGCCATGTTTTCACTGTGCTTTGTAGAGTCTACCATTAAAAATCCATTCCTTCAGGATGTAAAGACTCAATATTGAAAAGCTGCCATCACTGGTGGCTCTATTCAGAAAGAGTAATCTTGTGGATATCTAAAACCCTGGTAGTGTTTAGCTGATAGACATTAGAGAGCAAGGCTTTTTGGAAAAGGACACGACTAATGTTCAGTGCAGAAGAGAGGAAAAAGAATATTTATTATCTAAGCACTCAATAAGTGGTATTTTCACACATTGGCAAGGACATAAAGAAAAATTTGATCTATGTCTAACTTGGTTTGCTGCTGGCTAATATTGCCCTGCTCAGCTAAACTTATCTCTCTGGTTTCAAATAAAAAAAGATAAAGCATCAATTACACGCAGATAATGCTGTGTCAGTTCAAATACCTGTAAGACAAGCAGTGAGCTAAGCTCAGCTCATACCTTTTTTCAGACTCCAAAGACCAGAAGGTGGTGAAAGAAGTTTTCCTTTCTCTTGTTGCCAGGCCCTCAATGTGTATTTCCTGCATTCTTTTAATTATACGACCTGGAATCTCAACTGGGTATTGAGTCAATTTGGACTCAATTGTGTGTCTGTATGTATGTCCGCATGTTGGCTTGGATTAGGTATGTAGGGGGCAATTTAGATGGCTCCCATAATGAGCCCCCTCCTTTTCTAGTCTTGGTGTCTCACTCCATTGATACAGTTCATAAACTAACTTGTCCATAGCAGACTCATGGGACCTTAGAAATAATGACAGCTTGGTATCTTAAAATGGGTCTGATGGTTTTAATCAAGTTGTATTCAAGAGGAGAAGCTTATTCCTTTGGTTTGGCTATTTTTAGGGTAATGCTGGCTTTCCTGGATTTATTGGAACTCCAGGTGACCAAGGCCCTCCAGGACCAGTGGTAACATTGACTCTTCTTTCTATTTTCAACCCCTGGGTAAAAGTAAATGAGAATTTGCAAAGAGCTATCTTAATGAAGAAATGAACATTTAGGATGCACTAGAGGATGTATATAGGGAATGGGCCAGATTTGCTTTAGAGGACATCAACTGATACAGTATATTTATTCGGTATATATTTTTTACCTGAACATGGGGAAGATATTAGAGTGGCTGGAGATTTATAAACATGTCTAAATACATAATACATAAAACTCACTGGACAGTGAGTTTATCAATGCAAACAAGGTGAGTAACAACATTATGCAAACACTAGAAGGAAATCCTAACAAAATATGACATTTATACAATCTTAACTAAACTAACAATGTTGCTGGTCCACAAATATTTTTAAAATTGCCTGGGAGTTCATCTGGTATGAAAGGAAAGACTTTGGGGCTCTTGTCACTTTGTGCCACACCTTATCCTATGAGGCTAGGCTGTCATTTCGTGAGGGATGGTGTAGTGAGTGAGTCCTGGGTTGAACCTGGTGGTTTCACTGCATTTACCATTCACTGTAGAGCAGCAACAAAGTCATAGAATCAAAAATCTTAGAAGCAGAAGGACTGGACATGGCCATTTACAGTTGAGAAAACAAAGGCTGAGAAGATTATAGTTATCTGCCCGAGATGACAAGTTACTACCTTGCAGAATCTAAATAGAAGCAAGGGTCCTTCGACTCCCAGAGTAGCTGCAGTAAGGCTTATCTGTTCTGAGGGTTTCCAGGGATGACTTGTGCAGCACAAGAGCAGAGATGGGGTGTCAGTGAGTAGCCTGAGGAGAAGGGATAGGGAATGAGGTCTGCTTTACAATTGTCTATGAATGGTCCTGAGATCTTGAAAGGTCTTTTCCTGAATTGGATCCTATACTGTGGTTTGGTCACAAGATGACCTGACCTTCTAAAGGTCCTTATGTACCATAATCCTGGATATCCTGGATTCTGAGGTCTGGGCCACACCTCCTACACACTCCAACTTTCTTCCTTAAGGAGTCAGAATTTCAGGGCCAGGAGTAAAGGGCAGAAAGTGGGCTATACTGTGGTAGCTTTCTCAGAATCTCTTGCCAACTCTGGAGAATAATATTTTGTACCTCAGAATCTTGCATTTTAAACTCATATCTGTTCTTTCCAGGGCATCAAGGGTGCCAAAGGTTTGGTAGATGTGATGGTACGTGAACATTTTAATTCTAAGCCTTATCCTTTTTAGCATACAAAGCTTTCCATTTTCACCAAATAGAAATCTATGAAGATTCTTTAGTTTCTCCTCTTGTAAATTATTTTAGTACTTTAAGTTGATCTATAAACTTTACTCAGAGATGTTAGAATCACATCAGTGAAAAGAGTCGGATAATATTTTAAATTGTGGAAGGAATTTGGTTGTTTTTGAGTACTTCAGGTGGAAGGAAAGACTTTGAGGCTACTACCCCTGTGCTATATGCCTTGTTGTAAAGTTTAAAAGTTGCTTATAAAGTACTTATAAGCCAACATATAGTATAGTACAGGTCTTCGTGTCTCGTGACACACCTGAAAACAATCTCAGAAGCTATGATGGCTTTTTATCTCACAAGTACAAAAATACTACTTTGTGGGGGAAGGAAGTGGGAACAAATGAGAATCAAGAAGTAATGGGGTCAAGGGATGAACAGAACAGAGGGGAGAGATCAAAGGAACACAGCAGAATTCTAGGGGAGGTGTGAGGGGCCCGTGTCTTGGCAGTTATTCTAATGAACTGTTCCAAGAATTGCTGACATAGAGATCCAAGAATTAAAGGCATTTCTTTGCCTTTTATGCCAAGATTTCTGGATTGAAACTTCTTCAAAATCAGATTTGATTCCACTGCTTTGTGAGGCAGATAAAAAAATAAAGAATTCCCCTTATTTACCTATCTCTAATAATACGAACACTGTGTTGTATATAAAATATATTTTAAATGTTTTTAAATATCTGCTGTGTCTAGAAGTATAACTTCTGGATAGTTTCATGTGCTGTAACAATTTTTTGGTTTTCGATTATAGCTTAAAAAGCTTCAGAAAGGCACTGATAACACACATATAACATTTCTAAGTCCTGGGGTTAAGAAGGAATATGCTTCACATTAAATACCTTTTACTTTTCTCTCTTTTTCCATCTTTCTAGCAATCTTGTGAAATCATTGACTTAATACAAGAAAACTGCCGTAAGTTTTTTGGGAAAAGGCTCAAATGGGGGCCAGTGGTGAGAAGTTGGAATGGGTCATGGATCAGGGACTTAAGTCACCTGTGGATTCGTCTCACATGAAAAGCTCTTATCAGTTAATGTATTTGGCTCAGTCTCCCCTGGGGCAAGTAATCTTCATGAATGTGGTCTCAGAAATGAAGTGGTTAAAAGGCATGCCATCTCAACGGTGGAGAAAAATTCTCTTGTAACATGGCCCCTCCTGAAATGCACTGGCAATTGCATACCTACGTGTCTGCATCTTGGTGCTTCTTATAACAAAACAAGTTCAGAGAAGCCTTGTTATTTTTATCCCATCCATTTAAACAAGAGGGATCACCAGTGAGCCTTCAATAAGAAATGTGTCTTTTTAAATTTACATTTATGTTTTAAAAATGGAATTGCAAATGATCGGATCTTAATGTTTTGTCACATTCCCAGATTGGAATTTACTTAGTGTCTTCAATGTATGCCAGGATATTTGCATCCTGTAACATGTACTTTTCCCTATTCACTAGCAATAGGGAGAGAATGTTGACTTGGCAGAGTGCTTAATTTAGGTGCTTGGGTTTTCTCCACATACACCCGGCCCTCCTTATTCAAACTCTAAATTCTGTCCATTCCCTTTCAGTTTCTGGTCCAGGAGATTCTGGGGTCCTCTTTCCTAGAAATCATAAAGAATAATACTATAATTTTGACCCCAAAGGGAGAACGTCAGAGCTGACCATGTCAAAAATTAAAACCCCTTTATATTGAAGAGCACCGTGAGGTCAAAAGCACACAGAAAAATGGGGGGAAATATATGCAGTGTAAGCAATGGACCCAAGCAAAGGACCTATCTTTTTAACTCTGTCAGGTCAAAGTATATACAGTTGGTCCTACTGAATCATTTTCACCTACAGGCACAGAAAGTTCATATTTGTTAAGCCTGATGTAAAAAACTCTTGGATTGAAAATGGGAGAAAAGACACGAATGAATGGAAGATTCGGAGAAGAAAAAAATACAAACAAACAATAAACCTGTAAAAATGTTTGACCTCCCAAGAGGTCAAAGAATACAAGTGAAAATGAGATACTCTTTTTGTTTCTCAAATTGGAAATACTTTTGAGATGAGAAAAAATTCTCTACCTAAATTTGGGAAATGTATAAAAGTACACACTGCGGGTAGGAGTGTCAGTTGGTACAACCTTTCTGAAGAGCAATTGGACACTGCATATCAAAAGCCACAATTATAGACATATTATAGGACCATGATTGGACAGAGATGCACAGATACATGTATAAACGCGCTCATCACAAAGGGATGTTGGTGGGAGTATCATGAGACATCTATAGTAGACGAGGTGATACTGCTCTAAACATATGGATGAGAAGAATAGATGTTAATCATATATTAAGTGAAAAAAGATTCAACATAGGACATATACTAAGGTCCGAGTTTTATAAAACTAAATTAACAATTAAATATACATACACATGCATATACATTATAGATTAAAGGTAATTTTAATTTTTGGTTTTCTGATATTTTCCATAAAACATATTACTTGTGCATACACACTTATACATAATACATGGTATATGATATATATACATATATATATAGTATATTATACTTAGTTTTAGATATGTGTGTATATGTGTACGTGTGTGTATATATATATAGTTTCAGAATATCTCAGTGTATTAGGTTTAAGTTCAGTACAGAGCGACCTCAGTGCTCAATAGCAATGACACAAGTGTATTTCTCAGATCAAAGCCAGGAAGTGGCCAGTCCAGGGTTGATACAGAGCTCCACAGTATTCAGGGACTCAGGGTCTTTATAGTTTCTTGCCTTGCCATTAGGGTAAGGGGGCCCTGTTTCCCAAGTGCCCTCAAGGTCCAAGATGTCTATCAAGCTTTAGCTGGTAGGAAAAGGAAGGGAAAAGGGAATAATATCTTTTTGAAATTGTTTCTACCATTTCTCTTATTCTATTACTCAGAACTTAGTAAGATAGCTCCCCCTCTGGGAAATGCCATCTTTGTGCCAGGCAGCCATATGCCCAGAGACTGGGATCTACTGCTATAGAAAAAAGGAAGAATGGATATTGGGGAGCAAATAGGCCAGAGAGAAGTTCACTGCTTGAATTTCTCAGAGGAGATGGTTTTTTCATATTAAAGCACTCAGCTGGAAAACATACCACTGCCTATATAAACTAACAATGTCTTGTGTTTTCTCCAAAACAATTTCCCTTCCAGCTTGCTCAACAGGTACGTAATAGATCTTCTTTTTCACTTGGATCTCAAACTTCACCTGTTCAGAGGCATTACAGAAAATCTTAAATCTGTGTATCCTTTGTGTCAAGGTGTTTCCAAATGCCCCGTGTTCCCTAGCGAAGTGGTCTTTGCCTTGGACATGTCAAATGACGTCTCCCACTCGGATTTTGAGAGAATGAGAAACATTCTATTATCCCTACTGATGAAGATGGATATAAGTGAAAGTAACTGCCCAACAGGTGCCCGAGTGGCTATTGTTTCGTACAGCTCCAAAACAGACTACCTGACTCGCTTCTCAGACTACAAGGGGAAGCCTGCGCTCCTGCAGGCGGTCAGGAGAATCCCCTTGCAAGGGTCAACTGGCAGCAGGAGCCTTGGGGAAGCCATGAGGTTTGTGGCAAGACATGTTTTCAAACGTGTGCGCTCTGGCCTTCTTATGAGGAAGGTGGCTGTGTTCTTCCAGGTGGGCTGGGCCCATGATACAGATACCATCAACACTGCCATTTTGGAACTCAGTGCGCTGGATATCACCCCTGCGGTCATCACCTTCACAAGAGAGCACAACCTCCCAGATGCCCTGTTGGTAAGTAGGGGAGTTGCTCGGGGGCAAGCGTTAGTACCTGCTTCTTACTCCTCCACTGAGGACCACATGAGGAGTGAGAGTTTTTCAGAGGAAGGGATTCCCTAGAAATTGATGTGTATGCGCGGGAAAGGGTGGTCCTCAGTATGGACTCTGCTCCTAGTGTTACCACTAGTACCAACGGGCCATCTTTTAGTACTTATTCTGTGCCATGTGCCTCACAATATTAACTTATTTAATATCTCCAAAGCTCTATGAGGTGGGTATTCCTGTATGTCTCCATTTCAGAGATAAGAAAACTAAGGCTTAAAGAAGTTAAGTGTTCCATCAAAGGTCAAATAGCTAATATCTAGTTAGTAGCAGACTGATATCTGTCTTCAGAGCCTATGCTTATCTACTATGCTAAATTGCATCATGAGGGTCTATAGAATGTGGTTTTCTCCCTCCTTCCCTTCCTCCCTTCCTTCCTTCCTTCCTTCCTTTCTTCCTTCCTCTCTTCCTCCCTCCCTCCCTCTCTCACCCTTCCTTCTTTTCTTTTTTCTTTCTTTCTTTCTTTCTTTCTTTCTTTCTTTCTTTCTTTCTTTCTCTCTCTCTCTCTCTCTCTCTCTCTCTCTCTCTCTCTCTCTCTCTCTCTTTCTTTCTTTCTTTCTTTCTTTCTAAAATATATGCCCATATAGCAAAATGGGTAAAGTGCATTAATTTAAAATACACAGCTGAATGGATTTTTATAAATGTTTAAACCTTCGTGACCAAGACGTGGTTCAAGATATTGAACACTCTCAGCATCCAATCAGTTTTCCCAAACCATACACTCCCCAGAGGCACTGCTCTTGCGTCTTCTATCACAGTCAAACAAGGAGTTGGGGTAGTTCCAAACCTTCACGTCATTTGAATCCTATAGCATGTAATCTTTTGTATCTGGCTTTTTCCACTCAACATAATATCTGTTCTCTTTGTTTATCTATGTTGTGTATATAGGTAACCTGTTCTTTGTTACTGCTGTTCTGAACTATTTTGAGTGTGTATATACACCACAATTTATTTACCTATTCTCCAGAGTTGGCTTTTCTAACTGAAGCCCACATAACACATTTCATGGAATATAAGGGATGATCTATCAAAATAAAGAGTGATTCTCTATTAAGAGACACCAGGATGCTTATGAATGTCATACTGAACCATGTGACATTGCCAATATTCAACTGTGTTGGACCAACAAAATTGGAATTATCATATGGTTCAACCTACTAGCTAATTAATTTGGCTGTGCTAGCCCATTTAATTTTCTCTTAAGCAGAAATGGTAGGTGAGGGATATTATTATTATAGCTGTGAATATGCTCCTAAGAATCACTAGGTAAAATTGTGACAGCTTACAGGCTATTGGACTGCATACCTTGGGATTTGAGAAACAAAGTGAAAATGCAGAAGCTAAGTTCCTTGTTTGCTGTTACATCCCTCTTGCCCACCAGGATGTGTGGACAGGGATGGGTTGGCGAGGCAGGGTGTAAACAAATAACAGGTAAAATCAGAGCACTTTTATCAATAATGAGGTGCATTTGGAAAAGTCTCTTCATCTCTCTGGGTCTCATTTTGCTTAGCTCTAAAATGGAGAGAGGGTCACAAATGAATGTGATCTAGCTCTCTTACAGGTATAATGATCTATTTTCCAAAAAGCATTTCCCTAACATTTGGAGAGTGATCCTTGGGGTACAGTTATGTCCCCCAAATGCCCATCACTGTTCTTCTCTGACAGGGGATCCTGGGAAGACAGTGTTGGGATCTGATGTAGAGATGATTTTGGTTAGGATGTTCTTGCCCTCTTAGTTGCTTTGGGTTCCAGGTAAAAGAATGTAATGGTATGTGAAAAGAATTTGCCAGCTTCAATATACTCGAACCTCAGCTCTGTCGTTTCTGTCTGCTCTCCTTTCTATTTCTTGGACGTATTCTTGCCCCAGGATGCTGGAAACCAATTCTGTTTCTTACGCGTAGCAATGTAGAAATGTTACATGGTGTTAAATGGCACTTGCCAGCTCAAATATAATGGATGACCTCATTTCTGGTGACACTAGTAAGGGGAGAAATTGTAAAAATAAAAATGCCCTTCTCAGGACCTGTCAGAAAATTCTCATTTCTTCATAACTGGGCATATTGTAGCCCTTACCCTCCCCCCCCTACTCTGTGTGTTATGCTTAGGGGGATCCTATTAGGAGAGTAGGAATATCCTATAATTTGTCTTTACAATTATCTGTCAGAGGAATCTCTGACTATCTGTGGGTTTTTTTGTTTGTTTGTTTTTGTTTTTGTTTTGTTTTGTTTTGTTTTGTTTTTTTGTCTTTCACCTCTATGTTATTTTATTTCACAGAACAATGCTTACATGCTTCTTCTGGAAAAATGATGGTTGTTCAATTTGAAACAATTATATTAACAGATGCCCTAATTTCTTGTTCCATTTAAACATGCTCAAGGCTGTAGGACATATTGAAAAGACTTTTTAAAGCCATCCACTGGGTCATCTTAGCTCTAAATAAAAGTGTGTAGGGGCACCTGCATGGCTCAGTTGGTTAAGCATCTGACTTCAGCTCAGGTCATGATCTCACAGTCCGTGAGTTTGAGCCCCACGTCAGGCTCTGTGCTGACAGCTCAGAGCCTGGAGCCTGCTTCGGATTCTGTGTCTCCCTTTCTCTCCGCCCCTCCCCCATTTGTTCTCTCTCTCTCTCAAAAATAAACACAAAAAAATTTAAAAAGTTTTTTAAATCCAACTTCCATTTCTACCACTGTAATGGAAATGATGGGCAAATGGCTACATTCCTAGCCCCCCCTGCATTTAGATGTAGCTATTTGTGTCTTCTACAATGGACTTAAATACAATATCTCAAATGACAAAAGATATTTAATATAAAAGCAGAAAAAAGCTTTAATAAAAAGACACAAAAATTAAGTTTAAAAAGTTATTCTCTGAAATAGATTCATAAAATAGATAAATTACTAGGTAACCTATCAAGAAAACAAAACAGCTTCCAGTCCAAGATGGCAGTGCAGAAAGATTCTGAACACAACTTCTCTATGAACACACAGATCCACTTATAGAGCAATTCCTCTTGAAGAACTGAGGGCTGACTGAACAGCTTCTGCACATCGAAAGAGACACTACAGAGGGAAAGGCAAGAGAGACGCTGACATGGCAATGAAGGGAACTTCACCTTTGATGTTGAACTGCAGTGGGGAAGGCTATGTGGAGGGAACCCTGAACAGACTTGTCTGCCCTGAGGCACAGAAAAAAAAGCCACAATCTAAAAGGACACCTAGAATATAAAGAAGCCATGGGGCGCCTGGGTGGCTCAGTTGGTAAAGCGTCTGACTTCGGCTCAGGCCATGATCTCACAGTCCATGAGTTTGAGCCCCATGCCAGGCTCTGTGCTGACAGCTCACAGCCTGGAGCCTGCTTTGGATTCTGTGTCTCCCTCTCTTTCTGCTCGTCACTCCCTTTGCTCACGCTCTCTGTCTCTCACAAAAATAAACAAACATCAAAAGTTTTGTAGCCTTGGACTATTTGTGCCTGATCCCATTTTTTTCTTGGTCTTATTTTTTAAATTTATGTAAATTCAAGTTAGTTAACATATAATGTAGTATTGGTTTCAGGAGTAGAATGTAGTGATCCATCACTTACATATACCACACAGTGCTCATTCCAACAAGTGTCCTCCCTAATGCCCATCACCCATCTAGCCCCTCTCCTCCCCTCCAGTAACCCTCAGTTTGTTTTCTGTGTTTAAGAGTCTCTTATGGTTTCTTCACTTTCTGTTTTCATTTTATTCTATGTTTGTTGTTATTTTATATTTATATAAAATATTTTTATATATTTTATATACATAAATATTTATTTTATAGATTTTATAACAAATATAAGTTCATATATTATATATAAATATTTATATAATATTTATATTTATTGTTATTTTATATTTTATTTTTATTATTTATTTTTATTTTAATGTTGATTTAATTTTGAGAGAGAGACCGCGCAAGCAGGGGAGGGGCAGAGAGAGAGGGAAACAGAATCCCAAGCAGAATCCAGGCTCAACGTGGAGCCTGACACGGGTCTCAATCTCACAAACTGTGAGATCACAACCTGAGCCAAAATCAAGAGCTGGACTCTCAACTGACTGAGCCACCTAGGCGCCCCTATCTTATCTTATTTTTCCTTCCGTTCTCTGATGTTCATCTGTTTTGTTTCTTAAATTCCACATATGGGTGAGATCATATGATATTTGTCTTTCTCTGACTGACTTATTTCGCTTAGCATAATACCCTCTAGTTTGATCCACGTTGTTGCAAATGACAAGATTTTATTCTTTTTGATCGCCAAGGAATTGTATATATGTATATACCACTTCTTCTTTATCCATTTGTCTGTTGATGGACATTTGGGCTCTTTCCATAACATGGATACTGTTGATAGTGCTGCTATAAACACTGGGGTGCATGGGCCCCTTCGAATCAGCATCTGTGTATCCTTTGGATAAATAAACTAGAAGTGTAATTTCTGGGTCATAGGGTAGTTCTGTTTTTAATCTTTTGACCTCCGTATGGTTTTCCACAGTGGCTGCACCAGTTTACATTCCCACCAGCAGTGCAAAAGTGTTCCCCCTTCACTGCATACTTGCCAACATCTGTTATTTCTTGGGTTGTTGATTTTAGCTATTCTGACAGGGGTGAGGTGGTATATCATTGTGGTTTTTATTTGTATCTCCCTGATGATGAGTGATGTTGAGCATCTTTTCATGTCTCTGTTAGCCATATGGATGTCTTCTTTGGAAAAGTGTTACTTCATGACTTCTGCCCATTTCTTTACCAGATTATTTGTTTTGTGGGTGTTGAGTTTGATAAATTCCTTATAGATACTAACGTTTTATCTGATATGTCATTTGCAAATATCTTCCCCCATTCCATCAGTTGCCTTTTAGTTTTGTTGATTATTTCCTTCACTGTGTAGAAGCTTTTTTATCTTGATGAAGTCCCAATAGTTCATTTTTGCTATGTTCTCCTTGCCTCTGGAGACATGTCTGGTAAGAAGTTGCTGCGGCCGATGTCAAAGAGATTGTTGCCTGTTCTCCCCTCTAGGATTTTGATGGTTTCCTATCTCACATTTAGGTCTTTCATCCATTTTGAGTTTAGTTTGTGTATGGTGTAAGAGAGTGGTCCAGGTCCATTCTTCTGCATGTCACTGTCCAGTTTTCCTAACACCATTTGCTGAAGAGACAGTCTTTTTTCCATTGGATATTCTTTCCTGCTTTGTTGAACATTAGCTGACCATATGTTTGTGGGTCTATTTCTGGGTTCTCTATTCTGTTGCATTGATCTATGCATCTGTTTTTGTGCCAGTACCATACTGTCTTGATGATTACAGCCTTGTAATACAGCTTGAGGTCCAGAAATGTGATGCCTCCAGCTTTGGTTTTCTTTTTCAACATTACTTTGGTTATTTGAGGCCTTTTCTGGTTCCACACACATTTTAGGATTGATTGTTCTAGCTCTGTGCAGAATGGTGATGTTATTGTGATACGGATTGCATTGAATGTGTAGATTTCTTTGGGTAGTATAGACATTTTAACAATGTTTGTTCTTCCAATCCCTGAGCATGGAATATTTTTCATTTCTTTGTGTCTTCTTCAATTTCTGTCACAAAATTTCTATAGCTTTCAGAATACAAATCTTTTACCTTTTTGGTTAGGTTTATTTATAGTTACCTTATAGTTTTTGGTGCAATTATAAATGGGATTGATTCCTCGATTTTGCTTTCTGCTGCTTCATTATTGGTGTATAGAAAGGCAAATGATTTCTGTACATTGACTTTATATTCACCAACTTTCTGAATTCATGTAGGAGTTCTGGCAGTTTTTTGATGGAGTCTTTTGGGTATCCCACACAAAGTATCATGTCATCTGTGAAGAATGAAAGTTTCACTTCTTCCTTGTATGCCTTTTATTTCTTTGCATTGTCTGATTGCTGAGGCTAGGACTTCCAGTGCTATGTTGAACAGTGGTGAGAGTGGACATCCCTGTCGTGTTCCTGACTTTAGGGAGAAAGCTGTCAGTTTTTCCTCCATTGAAGATGATAGTAGTTGTGGGTCGTCTGTATATGGCCTTTATGATCCTGAGGTATGTTCCTTCTGTCTCTATTTTCCTGAGGGTTTTTATCTAGAAAGGATGCTGTATTTTGTCAAATGTTTTTTTCTGCATCTATTGAGAGGATCATGTGGTTCTTATTCTTTTTTAAATTAATGTGGTGTATCACATTGATAGATTTGCAGATATTGAGCCACCCCCTGCATCCCAGGAATAAATCCCACTTGATTGTGGTTAATAACTCTTAAAATATTGTTGCATTAGATTGGCTAGTAATGTGTTGAGAATTTTTGCATCCACGTTAATTGGGATATTGGTCTATAATTCTTATTTTAGTGGGTCTTTGGTTTTGGAATCAAGGTAATGCAGGCCTCATATAATTGTTTGGAAAATTTCCTTCCATTTCTATTTTATGGAACAGCTTCAAAAGATTAGGTATTGGCTCTTCTTTAAATCTTTGCTAGAATTCCCCTGGGAAGCCATGCAGCCCTGGACTCTTGTTGGGAGATTTTTGTTTACTGAATCGATATCTTTACTGGTTAGAGGTCTGTTCAAATTTTCTATTTCTTCTTGTTTCAGTTTTGGTAGTTTATATGTTTCTAGGAATTTATCCATTTCTTCCAGAGTGCCCAATTATTGGCATATAATTGCCCATAATATTCTCTTTTTATTGTTTGTATTTCTGCAATGCTGTTTGTCATCTCTCCTCCTTCATTTGTTATTTATTTGGGTCCTTTCCTCTTTATTTTTGATCAATCTGGCTAGGGGTTTATCAATTTTGTTAATTCTTTCAAGGAACCAGCTGCTAGTTTCATTGATATGTTCTACTCTTTTTTTATTTTTTTGATTTCAGTATTATTGATTTCCCATCTTCTGCTGGTTTGGGGCTTTATTTACTGTTCTTTTTCCAGCTCTTTTAAGTGTAAGTTTAGGTTGTGCATTTGAGACCTTTCTTCCTTTTTAGGAAGGCTTGGATTGCTATATACTTCCCTCTTATGACCACCTTTGTTGCATCCCAAAGATTTGGGATTGTCTTGTTTTCATTTTCATTGGTTTCCATGTACTTTGTAATTTCCTCTTTAATTTCTTGGGTAATCCATCCATTCTTTAGTAGTACGTTCTTCAACCTCCATGTATTTGAGGGCTTTGCAATGTTTTCCTTGTTGTTGATTTCAAGTTCCATAGTGTTGTGATCTGAAAATATGCATGGTATGATCTCGATCTTTAGTGCTTGTTGAGGCTGATTTGTGACTCAGTATGTGATCTATTCCAGAGAATGTTCCACCTGCACTCGAGAAGAATGTGTATTCTGCTGCTTTAGAATGAAATGTTCTGAATGTATCTGTTAAGTCCCATCTGGTCCAGTGTGTCATTCAAAGCCATTGTTTCCTTGTTGATTTGCTGCTTAGATGATCTGTCCATTGTTGTAAATTGGGTGTTAAAGTCCCCTAATATTATGGTATTATTATTATTGATGAGTTTATGTTTGTGATTAACTGATTTATATATTTGGGTGTTTCAAGTTGGGGCATAAATATTTATACTTGTTAGATCTCCTTGGTGGATAGATTCCTCCATTATGATATGAGGCCTTTCTTCATATCTTGTTACAGTCTTTGTTTTAAAATCTAGTTTGTCTGATATGATTATGGCTACTCTGTCTTTCTTTTGACGTCCATGAGCAGCATAGATGATCCTCCATCCCCTCACGTTCAATCTGCAGACATCTTTAGGTCTAAAATGAGTCTCTTGTAGGCAGCATATAGGTGGGTCTTGTTTTCTTATCCATACTGATACCCTATGTCTTTTGATTGGAGTATAGTTCATTTACATTCAGTGTGATTATTGAAAGATATGAATTCATTGCCATTGTGTTGCCTGTAGAGTTGGTATTTCTGGTGATGTTCTCTGGTCCTTTCCAGTCCTTGTTGCTTTTGGTCTTGTTTTGTTTTGTTTTGTTTTGTTTTTTCTCCACTCAATGAGTCCTCCTTAAAATTTCTTGCAGGACTGGTTTAGTGGTCACGAACTCCTTCAGTGTTTGTTTGCCTGGGAAATTCTTTATCTCTCCTATTTTGAATGACAGCCTTGCTGGATAAAGAATTATTGGCTGCATATTTTTCCCATTCAGCATGTTGAATATATCCTGCCACTCCTTTCTGGCCTGTCAAGTTCCTGTGGATAGATCTGCTGCCAACCTGATCTGTATTCCCTTGTAGGTTAAGGACTTCTTTCCTTTGCTGCTTTCAAGCTTTTTTCGTTGTTTATGTGTTTTGTAATCTATGATATGCCTTGGTGATGGTCAGTTTTTGTTGAATTTATGGGAGTTCTCTGTGCTTCTTGGATTTTGATGTCTGTGTCCATCCCCAGATTAGAGAAGTTTCCTGCTATAATTTGCTCACATAAACCTTCTGCCCCCTTTTCTCTCTCTTAATCTTCTGGGACTCCTATGATTCAGATGTTATTCCTTTTCAATGGGTCACTGAGTTCTCTAAGTCTTTTTTTTTCCCCTTTCTTTCCCTCTTTTTTTCCTGCTTCATTATTCTCCATAATTTTATCTTTTTTTTTTTTTTTTTGATGTTTATGTATTTTTGCGAAAGAGTGAGCACAAGTGGGAGTGGAGCAGAGAGAGACAGGGAGAGAGAATCCTAAACAGGCTCCATACTGACAGCAGACAGCCTGATGTGGGGCTCAAACTCACAAACATTGAGATCATGACCTGAGCTGAAATCCGGATGCTTAACCAACTGAGTCACCCAGGTGCCCCCATAATTTTTCTTCTATATTGCTGATTCACTGCTCTGCTTCATCCTTCCATGCTGTCACAGCATCCATTCAAGATTGCATCTCGGTTATAGCACTTTTAATTTCAGCCTGACTAGAATTTATTTCTTTTATCTCCACAGAAAGGGATTCTCTGATGTCTTCTATGCTTATTTGAACCCAAGCTAGTATTCTTATAATTGTGGTTTTAAATTCCAGTTCAGACATCTTACCTATTTTGTATTGATTAAATCCCTGGCTGTCATTTTTTCCTGTTCTTTTTTGGGGGGTGGATTTCTCCATCTTGTCATTTTGGGAGGATGAAAAAAAATTAATAAAATTAAATGTAAAATTAAAATTAAAAAATTAAAAAAAAAACCCACAATCAGATAAAGGAAGCTAGATTCAAGGTGTGTTTTGGTCTACTTTTTGAGAGAAGCTTGATAGAAAAGACAAAAGGAAAAAAAAGCTAAAAAATGAAAAAAAAAAGATTTTTTTAAAATAATAAAATAGAATAAAAAATGTGCTGTTTCCAAGAAAGAAAAAGAAACAAAATAAAGAGAAAAAGCAACATAAGCAGAAAAAGAAGCAAGGAAAATGAACAAACAAGCAAACAAAATGAAATCCAATTGAAGCTATATCAAGTTTCCCTTAGAACTAGAACTTTGCAGAGTGGAAGGGATTGTGCTGGTCTTCTTGGGGAGGGTCTTGCTGCTCTAATTCTCAGGCTGACTTGCCCTAGTGGAGATATGCCACTAGGTTGTACAGGTTGGCAGGGCTTGTTGTAAATGGGTCTGTTCACCACTTGATGGCACTGCTTAGCTCACTGGGGTTGATCAGTGAGAGCATGCTAGAGGTGAAAATGGCTTCACCCTACTCTCTAATCTCCAGTGCAGGAATTTTGCACCCTCACGGATGCATGATCAGTCACTCCTCCTTTGTCTCAGGCTGTCCTCAACTCTCTGCCTTTACCCTATCTTTGTCCAAGCTGTCTACCTGCCAGGTGGTGCCTCCATCCAGAGTTTTGTCTCACACAGGGCTATGTTTCAAAACTCCACGCTTTAGCGACTCCTGTGGTTTGGACCTGTGCTGGTCCTCAGGGAGGGTCTTGCTGAGTAATGGCCAGGTGCCACCTTGTCCTGGAAAATGCTCGTGTGATCACTCAGTGGCAGAGGCTCAGAGTTTATGGTAAATCACAACACATAGCTGGCACCAGTGTTTGCTGCACTCTGGTGTCTTTGTTCCAATATGAGTAAATGTGGCAGCTCTCTGGGGTCTGCCAGGACTTTTACCCATGGCGTGGCCATATTGTCTCTACCAAATACACTCTAGCCAAAGGAACTGCTTCTCTGTGGGGCATATGGGCCCCTCAGACTAAACTGTCTGCTCCTAGGGAGCATTTCTGCTGCCCCTGCATTTCTGCTGGAGCACCACCAGGCATTGAGCTGCAAACCTTCAGACTCTGTCCTTCACTGTTTATAGAAAATTGGCAGTATTGAAACCCTCTCCTTTTTCCCCATCAGTGGCTTTGGGGAACAGTTTTCTTGTCCAGTCCTCTGTATTTTCACTCTTTCTCTCTCGCTTTCTCTCCAGCTACTTTCAGGGGGAGTGCTTTTCTTGTAGGATCCAATGCACTGCACTCTATACCCCTTTCTCTTTCTTTCTCTGTCCTCTCTCCATGAAAATTGCTCCCTACCTTCCACGGCACCATGGCTTTTCTCTCCCCCAATTCACCTCTCCACACTGCATACCTGCCAAGATCTATTGCTCAAATTGTGCAGATTGGTGTGTTAATCCTCAGACCAATTTTCTAGGTGTTCAAAATGGTTTGATGCTGATCTAGCTGTGTTTCAGGGACAAGACAAGCTCAGGTCCCCATACCTTTCTTTTTCCCTAATCCCATTTGTTAAGAGCTGTCCAGTTGCCCGTGTCTCAGAATATTTGCCCTATTTTTAAAGTTAAAAAGCAGAGGATTGCAGGGAAAATGCAATTTCAGTGCCAGGTTTCAAATTTCATGTTTCTTTATGAAAAGTCTAGTACATGTTCCTTTGAAACATTACCTAGGATAATAGCTCACGTTTATTGACTCAAGCGCTGTGCTAAGTCACTTATGTCTTTTAATCCTTAAACAACTCAGTGAGATAACTATTATCATAGCCTATTTTTCAGATGATGAGACTGACACACCGAGAAGTTAAATAACTTGCTCAATGTGTAGAATTCCCAACAGCAATAAGATTTTGAGTTCAAAAGTGAAAAATAGGAAGAGAGTTTAGAAGTTCTAAGTTCTTCCATGTATTAATTCATTTTATCTTTACAACAACACTATGAGATAAATCTATGAACTGGTTCTATTTTTATTTCTATGTATTGCTTTAAAAAAAAAATCCAAATCCAAAGAATGGAATGCTGGCTATCATGGAGACAAAAGAAATCAGCTTTAGAAGATGAAAACATTAAGAGGAGAGCCAAAAAATTTGGGGGGTCACTTTAAATTTTTGTTTAATTTCAGGACTCAGAAAAGTTAGAGGAGGACATTTATTTTATTTTATTTTATTTTATTTTATTTTATTTTATTTTATTTTATTTTTAATTTTTTAAAATTTACATCCAAATTAGCATATAGTGAAACAATGATTTCAGGAGTAGATTCCTTAATGCCCCTTATCCATTTAGCCCATCCCTCCTCCCACAACCCTTCCAGCAACCCTCAGTTTGTTCTCCATATTTAGGAGTCTCTTCTGTTTTGTCCCCCTCCCTGTTTTTATATTATTTTTGTTTCCCTTCCCTTATGTTCATCTGTTTTCTCTCATAAAGTCCTCATATGAGTGAAGTCATATGATTTTTGTCTTTCTCTGACTGACTCATTTCCCTTAGCATAATACCCTCCAGTTCCATCCACGTAGTTTCAAATGGCAAGATTTCATTCTTTTTGATTGCCGAGTAATACTCCATTGTATATATATACCACCTCTTCTTTATCCATTCATCCATCGATGGACATTTGGGCTCTTTCCATACTTCGGCTATTGTTGATAGTGCTGCTATAACCATGGGGGTGCACGTGTCCCTTTGAAACAGCACACCTATATCCCTTGGATAAATGCCTAGTAGTGCAATTGCTGGGTCGTGGGGTAGTTCTAGTTTTAGTTTTTTGAGGAACCTCCATACTGTTTTCCAGAGTGGCTGCACCAGCTTGCATTACCATCAACAATGCAGAAGAGGTCCTCTTTCTCTGTATCCTCACCGACATCTGTTGTTGCTTGAGTTGTTAATGTTAGCCATTCTGACAGGTGTGAGGTGATATCTCATTGTGGTTTTGATTTGTATTTCCCTGATGATGAGTGATGTGGAGCATTTTTTCATGTGTCATTTGGCCATCTGGATGTCTTCCTTGGAGTGCTTTATAGATTTTGGATACTAACCATTTATCTGATATGTCATTTGCAAATATCTTCTCCCATTCTGTCGGTTGCCTTTTAGTTTTGCTGATTGTTTCCTTCACTGTGCAGAAGCTTTTTATTTTGATGAGGTCCCAGTAGTTCATTTTTGCTTTTGTTTCCCTTGCCTGCGGAGACGTGTTGAGTAAGAAGTTGCTGCGGCCAAGATCAAAGAGATTTTTGCCTGCTTTCTCCTCTAGGATTTTGATGGCTTCCTGTCTTCATTTAGGTCTTTCATACATTTTGAGTTTATTTTTGTGTATGGTGTAAGAAAGTGATCCAGGTTCATTCTTCTGCATGTCGCTGTCCAGTTTTCCCAGCACCACTTGCTGAAGAGACTGTCTTTATTCCATTGGATAGTCTTTCCTCCTTTGTCAAAGATTAGTTGCCCATATGTTTTTGGGTCCATTTCTGGGTTTTGTATTCTGTTTCATTGATCTGAGTATCTGTTTTTGTGCCAGAGGAGGACATTCTTTTTTGAAGAAAGTGTTGGGTTGTTCAAAGAGGCTCTTGCAGAGGTCATGGATGACTTGCTGCCGAGGCCATGTGGGTTGTTATTTTCCATTAGATTGTTACTCCCATACAGCCAGGATCAGCAACCAAGGGAAGAAATTAGGCAATTAGGCTTCACACTATGTTTTTGTTCCTTATGTTATCTAGACATGTTTTCTTGGCACTGGAGCCTCACTTATTCACCTGTAAAATGGGAATAAACTCACAGATTTGTTCTAAGAGTTCTAGGAGATAGTGTCTACAGGCACAAAAACTGACACTTTCTATTTAAATACTCAGTGTATAGCTGTTATTATTACCATCGCTTCAAGGACCTTAAGAGTGCCTCTATGCCCAGTAACTATTTATTAAATTAGACAGCTTCCATTAAGTAAGCACCTATGACGTTCCAACCACGTGCTATATGGTTTTCATGCCTTGTCACCTTCACCCCTCACTTCTCAGAATGTGGCCCCGGGACTGGCAGCATGAGCATTACCCAGGTCCATGAGAAATGCCAAATCTCAGACTCTACCCGATCTAATTAATCAGGTTCTGCATTTTTAACAAGATCCGCAGATGGTTTGCATGGGCATTTAAATTTGAGGAGTGTTGGCCTAATCTTCATAACTATCACACAAGTTAATAATGATAATCTACATTTCCCAGATGAGGTAAGGGAAGGTCAATGGTAAAGTGACTTGTTCCTAGGGCGCCTGGGTGGCTCAGTTGGTTAAGTGTCCGACTTTGGCTCAGGTCATGATCTCATGGTTTGTGAGTTCGAGCCCCACGTCAGGCTCTGTGCTGACAGATCAGAGTCTGGAGCCTGCTTCGGATGCTTGTCTCCCTCTGTCTCTGCCCCTCCCCCACTCATGCTCTATCTCTGTCTCTCAAAAATAAACTTTTAAAAAAAGATGGAAAGCAACATGTTCTAAACTGCATAATCCTGGAATTTGCACTCCAATCTGTCAGGTTCCCAAGTCCCACTCTGCCACCTGACACCCCATTCTATCTAATGCCAACCCCTAGGGAGTCCAGAAGAAGGCAGCTGTTTCATAGCAATCTTGGGGTGGGATGGGACCATGCCGACTGCGAGGAGTTGGGGCTGGACTCAACCTCCTGGAGTCTGTCACAGGTTACATGATGATTCTCTTTTTCTATTTCTGTCTCCTTCCCTAATTTGTCTAGTTTCCCCTTCTTGTTCCCCAAGTCCTTGCCTCAACTGGAAGCCAGATGGTTTCCAGCTCTCCCTCCTTAGGGTCAAGTTAGCTCCCCATCCGTCCAAAGCAAATCCTCCTTCCCAGCCCTTGGTTCCTTCTCTTCTACTCCCATCTGTCCAAGCCAAGAGCCTCTCCCAACTTAGTTCTAGAAACAAACATTGTCCCATGACCCTGGCAGCTTAGTACAGCAGCTGAAACATTGAATCAAACCCTGTGGATCTCTCCAGCTCAGGGCTCATGGATACTTCTTTAACATTGGGGTAGGGTTTGAAGGTTGTCTGGATCCTTTAACAAAAATATCTGTCTGTGAAACAAAAGAGGACATTAATACAAACCCATGTGCCATGTCTTCTCTCCTCCATACACTCCTGTCTTTTATACACAACTAATCCCAACAGACCACAGCCAGGCATTCAGCAGGCTGGTTGAGAGAATCACCAAACATGTCAATTTAAACCACTGTAAAGCTTCGCCCACCAAGCAGATCACTTGGTGTTTAAGGTATTCTATATTTGAAATTTCCTACTCTGGTGCTGATGGGAGTTTGTAGTAAGGATCATAGAGCCAATTTTCTCCTCTCTTTCTACTGGATTCCCTCCTATACTGTTTCTCTGCTTAAGCTTTCCCAGGAATTGTCTCATTCATCTTATCAATGACAAGGACCATGCTGGCAAGTCCAAATTCAAAGTAATTAATTTTTCATTGATAACAACTACATACAGATGGATCTATACTGAATCATATTTCCCTGTGGACTTGCATTGGATTTTGTGTACTTGTTCCCACAATTTTATTTTAAGAACAGTAAAAATTTTAAGCGTGACCATAAAATTATTCTCCCTAAGAAAAGTTTTTAAAAAGATGTAAGTTTGTAACTATTCCAATTCAGTTGAATTTGGTAATTTTCCAAGAAGCGTACAAGAGATGGAATAGTTATATCTTCTGAGTTGCTCAGAGTTGAAAAGGTAACACAGTGTCCTGAACATGAGGCAAATACAGAAGACTGTAACTGAAGACCAGGCTGTATTGAAACAGAAAGAAATCCCATGGCATCCATTCAGATCCTAAACTCTGTTGCTGAGGAATTAGAGGCCAGAGGCTTGTCCAAGGTCGCACAGCCAACTATGGCAGAGGACCCTTCCCATGGGTCAAACTTGGGGAGATGTTTGAATTTCTTTGAAGTTCTTCATAGTATCTTAAAATTCCACACAAATCCTGCATTTTGTAATACACTTCACCTAGGTTTCCTGTGGTTTAAAAATAATATACACTAACTTAGCATTTCCCCACAACTCTTTGCATAAAATTGATACTCCTAGGATGATTTTGAACCTCTCACAGCTTCTGGAACATTGCTATGGGTCCTGCTTTCAGAAGCATTTCACATTGTCTCTTGTGGATTCCAGTAAAGCCATCAATGTGTCATATCTGTGCCTACGCTCTTCTCTTTAATTCCTGATGATGTATCTGGTTTGGTCAGTATTCAGATCTGATGACCATTTGGAGTAAATCAGAATGTTGACTTTTGGCAACTCTGCACTTTTCCTTCATGTCAGCTTCTTCCATCTGTCAGGGGAGGGGGTTCCAGGGTTTCACATGTGCTGTGTAGCTGCACATTGGAGGTGGGTGTTCTCTAATCTCTGGGGAGTGGGAACACTGGGGAGAATTCTATAGGCAACCACTGTCTACTCTGGGCCTTCATACATGGTGTTCCTCCACACCGTAATACTTTCGCCTGCTTCTTTGCTAAGTAAGTATCCTACTCATTCTCCCTAAAGTGCTAGATGTCGCTATCTGCATCAGACTCCCTCTATCCCTTGCTCTTGAAATGAACATTCCTAAAACATATCAATAGATCTCCTTCTTTCTTGAAAATTGTTTTTCTCTCCTTCTTGTTAGGTTTTAAGCTCTTTGAACGTGTGATTATGTCAGTTTTGTATCGCCACATGGCTTGTTAAGGCTTTTATGTAGTAGCTGTTTAATTGATCTTGGTTAATGTGAATTTCTAATTCAGCAAAAGGTATAACCATGTGAGGAAGAAGAGAAGATGCATTTTGCCTTTCTTCTCAAGAGTCTTAGTAAAGTTTCCATGGGTTTTTTTTTGTGTTACATTAGCACGAACAAAAGTCCAACTCTTTATATTTCTTTCTCCACATGGGATTTTCTTCCAAGTAAGCTCACTCTGAGAGATAAAGTTTGGGATACGTTGCAGTCCCAAACAAACAGAGTGAAGAGCTCTATAAGGAGTACATGTTACAGAAAATTATTTTCCAAAGTAACATGATGTTAGCCCTAGACCTTAGGTCCTTGATTCCAGAGGAGGGTCCAGAGCCTGCTTGGTCCTGGCCACAGGGATGAAGGAGGAGGAGATTCTCCTCAGTGGGCCACTGTCCTTCATGGTTTGGCAGAGAGCAGACAATGGGATGGATATGACTAACCTAACAATCACCTCACATCTGGAGAGAAATAATCTGAAAGTATTCCTAATTTTATCACGAGTTGGAAGTCCTGGAAATAATCTGCATCTGTCAGAGAAGATTAACTGTGGAACCATTCATGCCCAAGTCTCAGTGGCTTATCATAATAAAGTAATATTTATGCCATCCTTTGGCATAATGCAATTCCTTTGATGTGCATTGGAGGACAGGAGTGTTTTGTGCTATGGACCCATTTCAGCACCTGGGCTCCTATGAATGTCCTCACCATACCCAAGGTCCTCAGAACCTTTTTCTGGACCATCTACATTTGACTGGCAGATATGCATGCACTAGAAATGGCATCCGTCTGCTTGCTAGACATTGGCTAGACCCTAGTCATGGTCCAATTAATTACGAGGAAAGGTGGGGAGGAGTTAAGATGGCAGAGCAGCATGAAGACCCTGAGATTTTCTCATCCCTGAAATGCAGTTAGATCATCACCAAACCATTTTGAACACCTATGAAATTGATCTGAGGATTAACACAACAATCTGCATAACTTGAGCCATAGAACTTGGCAGGTACATGGTGTGGAGAGGTGAATTGGGAGAGAAAAGCCACAGAGTAGGGAGCTGTTTTTGTAGACAGAGAGGACAGAGAGAGAAAGAGAAAGGGGGAGAGTGTGGCACGTTGGGATCGTGCAAGAAAAACACTCCCCTCAAAAGTAACTGGAGAGAGAAAAAGAATGAAAACACTTGCAGGTGACTAAACAAGAAATCTGTTCCCCAAAACCATTGATGGAGAGAAAGAGAGAGTTTCAATAGCACCAGTATATAAACAGTGGAGAGCAGAGCCTGAAGGTTTGAAGCTCAGTGCCTGGTAGTGTTTGGTTGAGGAAGCAGGGCAAATCCCCAGGAGCAGGCAGTGGGGTCTGAGGGGCCCGTGTGCCACAAGAGGAGAAGTGGTTCTCCTGCTTGGAGTGCATCTGGTGGAGACCATACAGCCTCCTCACAGGCAAAGGTCCTAATGGACCCCAGAGAGCAGCCACGTTTGCTGGTATTGGGACAAAGATGACAGAGTACAATGAAACCTGGCACTGCCTGTGTGTTATGATTTGCCATAATCTCTGAATCTCTGCCACTATGCAATTGCATGAACACTTTCTGGGGCAAGGTGGCACTCGGCCATTGAGACCCTCCCCCAGAGAGTTGGTGTGGGTCCAAGCTTCAGGGGTTTCTGAAGTGTGGGGTTTTGAAACATAACCCCATCTGAGATAGGGGAGGGATGCTTGACAGCGGGTCCACGGGAGTGTGAAGTTCCGGCACCAGAGGCTAGGGAGCTGGGTGAAGCCATTTTCACATCTACTGTACGCCCATGTGTGCATGCACATGAACCCACCTCAGTAAGCTAAGCAGTGCTTCCTAGTGGAGAATGGAGCCATTACACCAAGCCCCACCCAACTGAGCCCCCCAGGCACATCCCCCAGAAGACCAGCACAAATCCCTCCACCTGCTTAGTGTATGGACTATAGAGTGGTTCACAGTTTCAGTTCTAGGGGAAACTGGATGTAACTACATTTGAATTTCATTCTGTTTACTGGTTTGTTTATTCAGTTTCTTTCCTTCTGTTTTTGCTTAAATTGTTTTCTTTCTCTTTCTTGGATACAGAAAGAACAAATTATTTTTTGTTTGATTTATTTTATTTTCAATTTAAAAAAATTTATTCTATTTTATTTCCTTTACTTTACTACATATATATTTTTTTAATTTTTAAAAAATTTCCTTTATTTTTCTTTCTCTTTCCTTTCCCTTTTGTCTCTATCAAGCTTCTTTCAACCAGCAGGCTGAGACATACCTAGGATCTAGCTTTCTTAATTGATATTTTTGTTTTGTTTCTGATTTTTTTAATTTAATTTTTTTGGTTAATTTTTTCTTCCTCCAAAATGACAAGATGAAGGCAGTCACCCCAAAAGAAAGAACAGGAAGAAATGATGGCCAGAGATTTAATCAACACAGATATAAGTAGAATTTCTGAACTAGAATTTAAAGCCAGGATTATAAGAATACTAGCTGGGGTTGAAAACAGCATAGAAGACACCAGAGAATCCCTTTCTGCAAAGATAAAAGAAATAAATTCTAGTCAGGCCGAAATTAAAAAGGCTATAACTGAGATGCAACCTTGAATAGATGCCCTGATGGCAGGGATGGACAAAGCAGAGTGCAAATCAGCATATGGAAGATAAGATTATGGAGAATGATGAAGCAGGAAAAAAAGAGGGAAAGAAAGGGAAAAAAATCACGACACAAGATTTAGAGAACTCAGTGACTCATTAAAAAGGAATAACATCTGAATCATAGGTAAGAGCCCAAATGTCCATTGACTGATGAATGGGTAAAGAAGATGTGGTGTGTGTATACACACACACACACACACACACACACACACACACACAATGGAATATTATTCTGCGATCAAAAAGAATGAAATCTTGCCATTTGCAGCAATGTGCATAGAACTAGAGAGTATTATGCTAACTAAGCAAAATAAGTCAGAGAAAGACAAATATGATATGATTTCACTCATATATAGAATTTAAGAAACAAAACAGATGATCACAGGGGAAGGGAAGCAAAAATAAGAGATAAACAGAGAGGGAGACAAACCAGAAGAAACTCTTCAATACAGAGAATAAACAGGGTTGCTGGAGGAGAGGTAGGTAGGGAACGGGCTAAACAGGTGATGGGCAGTAAGGAGGGTGCTTGTTGGGATGAGCACTGGGTGTTTTATGTAAGTGATGAATCACTAAATTCTATTCCTGAAATCATTATTATACTATATGTTAACTAACTTCAATTTAAATTCAAAAAAATTTTTTAATTAAAAAAAAATTTTTTTAAATAGCTACAAGGTAGGGTGGGAAATGTAGTCTAGTTGTGGCCTTAAGAAGAAGAGGGAATGGTTTGTTGATAACCAGTTGTCACATGGACTTTGCTGGATGATTTATTATTATTATTATTATCATTATCACTACTTTGATTTATTAATAGTTTGCTTTTAAGCTTTGATATCAGTTATTAAATTAGTCATAATTGGAAAGGTTGAAGGAAAGAGATAAACATATTTGCCTTCCCCCAAAGCCTTCCCTGAGGGCTCCTCACTCTTGGCTTCTGGCTTGGGCATGTACCAGCCCTAAACACCAGGAATATGCTAGAAAGTCCTCCCTTATGGTATCTACCTCTATGTATTTTAATGCTGTGTTACCTATATGGCCACCACCACCATGAAGGGTCTGCCTGTTCGTGTTTGTAACTCCCACCACACTGCATCTTGCATACTGTGGGCAGCTCCAGATGTATGGAATTTATAAATGACCGAACCTTCAACTCCCCGATCTTCATTCCAACACGACATGACATTGACTGAGTTTTACACACATTGGGAGTCAAAAGACCTGCACGTACCCACAACAATGATAGTCTCATATCCAGTTTAGAACTGGAGAATTAAATGTCAATAAATGACTGTAATAGATAATACCAAATTCTAATTATGCATATAATTATACATGTTCTCTAAAAATATCATATTAATGTCCTTCTCATCGGAATTGGGAAAAGCATGAACAGCATGGCTGGAAATTGAACTCAGCTAATGATAACCTTGTGTATGTGTTTGGATTAGGTGGATGGATCCAACAGATTTCACGTGTTCGTGTGGGAGACCGAGAGTCCACAGGATGTGGAGCACATGGCCCGCTGCACTCTGTGTTATGGTAAGCCCAGATAGTATTTCTGATAGGACTGATGTTTTTAGAATGGGATGAATTAACTGGTGGCCACAGGCCAGGTCTGCTCTGCAGATGTGTATTTGCTTGATATGTGCAGAGTCTTAGAATCTGGGAATCACTTTTTCTGAGGAATTATCTTGAGAATCACACACACACCGCATTCCCTTGTGGCCACAGTCAGCCCAAACCGAGTTGTGCCTGACCTCTGTTGATGGGGCAGGCATCTGTGAGTGCCCCATAGTCCCTTTCATCCCTACTGTCTTATCCCTGATCTGCTCTTACCTGTGCTGCCAGGCTCCTGTAGATGGCTGGGCTTGTGTTCCTTACTTAGTGACCCCTTAGTGTATAAGGCAGACCTCTGAAGCTAGACACAAGGGTCCGCGGTTCTAGGAGAACATGGGTGACTGAGTTGGTTAAGCTTCTGACTCTTGATTTTGGCTCAGGTCATGATCTCATGGTCGTGAGATGGAGCCCCGTTTAGGGTTTTCTCTCCCCCTCGTCCTCTGCCCCTCCTCCCTCTCTAAAAAATACTTAAATTAAATTAAATTAAATTAAATTAAATTAAATTAAATTAAATTAAATTAAAAGAGTCCTGGGCTCTAAGCCTGGAACTTCCATTGACCACTGGTGGGATATTGGCAAGCCATCCAGTGTCTCTGGGTCTCCAGGTTTCATCACTGTAGCTGCACCCCATGTTAATCTGTGCCAGAGAGAAATTTGTACTAAAGCCCATGCATGCCCAAGTGTGAAGGGCTCTCATCCACACCCATAGTATCTGGGGCCAGAGTGAGGTGAAACTGAAAGGAGATTTAATTTTTCCCTCTACCTGATCCACACTTAGACCAAACACTGCCATGGGACATTTGGCTCTGAGAACTCGGTCGAGTCAAATACAGTAACCGCCATTTGTAGAATATGTTACAGTTGATGAGCTGCTTTCACACCCATCAAATCGTTTGACACATGGCCTCTGGGAGCCTCAGTTCTTTCTCCTGTAGAAGCTTAAACCTAGCTGGTATTTATTGAGCTTGAACTCTTACATACACCAGGCATTGTTCTGAGCACTTACATCTATTAACTCATTTTTTTTTTTAATTTAAACTTCACAAACAACCTCATAAGGTAGGTACTGTTATTATTATCGTTATCTCCATCTGACAAATAAGGAAAACAGGCAGGAAAAAGGCTGGATAATTCATCCAAGAGAGCCAGGACTGAACCAGGCAGGTGTGTGTGAACCTAGAGATTAGAATGCTGTGGCCTAGTGGTTAAAAAACTTCTAAGTGTGGGATCAGATCTTCTGAATCCTTTCTTCTGAAAAATGGGCACGTTTACTTACAGGGCCCATCAGCTTGCCTTGTTAACACAATGCTGGTAGATCTCAGCAGCAACTATTCTTACTGAGAGGCTGGAAATGTGTTTGCATGGAAAAGAAAGGGATGCCTGGTAACCCCAGCCTCTCTTGGCGCTTCCTCCCCAGACAAGTGCAGACCAGCCCCAGAGTGCACGGCGAGCGTGCCGGGACCCCTGGCAGTAGACATGGACGTGGCATTCGTGGTGGACAGCTCCTATGGCGTTGGGGCTGACGTGTACCATGCCGCCCTGAGTCTAGTGGACGCCATGCTCGGCGATCTGGAGGTGGCCGCACAGCCGAGCACGTCCCCCCATGGGTCGCGCGTGGCCCTGGTGATGCACACAACTCCAGGCTTCTGGCCAGGTGCGGGGCAACCCCCTGTGCTGGAGGGCTTCCACCTCACCTCCTACGGCCACCGGCTGCAGATGCAGAGGTACCTCCGCGAGGCCGCCGGTGGCCCTCTACGGGGAGCTCCCGCCCTGGGCCACGCCCTGGAATGGACTGTAGAGAAGGTGCTCCTGGCAGCCCCTCTGCCCAGGCGGGTTCGGGTCCTCTTCCCCATCGTGGCCAGCGAGACCAGCGCCTGGGACCGGGAGAAGCTAAGGACTCTGTCCCTGGAGGCCAAGTGCAAGGGCATCACTGTGTTTGTGCTGGCCTTGGGCCCCGGCGTAGGGGCCCATGAGCTGGCGGAGCTGACTGACGTGGCCAGCCTCCCCTCTGAGCAGCACCTGCTGCGCCTGGAGGGCGTCTCAGGCCCAGAAGTAGCCTATGCCCAGGGGTTCACCCGGGCCTTCCTGAACCTCCTAAAAAGTAAGCACTGGGGACGCTCCGGGTGGGGTGGGGAGAGGAACTTACCAGAACCTGGCATCTGGGAGAGCAGGCACCCATTGCACCCTTCACCTTGCTGAGGCGTGCCTCAAAACCCTGAGCTATCATTGCCCTGACACCGTGCCAAGCCTGGTGCTGGCTTGGTGGCTCACTTGGTGGCTGAGAAGCCTCAGGTTTCTGCTTAACCTTTTGATTTTCTCATTTACCCAAATGAGGATCACAGTCTCTTCCTTATTTGTGAAGCCTACATTCGAATGTGGGTGCGGAGGGGCTTTGAAAGCCCAGTGTTGTACAAACTTAAGGCATAGTTATTGTTATTCTGTATCCAGGAATACAGAGTCTGGAATCCAGTGGCATATAACAGTGCTTCTTGAATTTTAACGTGCACATCTGTCTCCCAGGGATCATGTTAAAATGTAGATTCTGACTCAGTCGGTCTCGGTTGAGGCCTGACCTTCTGCATTTTTAATAAGCTCACAGCGATGCTAGTGCTGCCGGTCCATGGACCACACCTTGGATAAGAAGAGCGAAGGACATTTATTTTCAGAGGTCTCCAGAGACTTTCCAGGAGCTGGGGACACAGGACGGATGTCCCGGGTCTCCCACCTCAGGCTGGGTGGATGAAGCCAGCAGGGAAGATGAAGGGGCACTGTGCCAGTGGGTCCTGGCCCAGATTCTTCCCCGCCTCCTGTCCTAGTATCCCTACCTCCAGTCAGAACTAGTTGAACCAAATTCATAGACAGCCGGTTCCTGTGTCCCTAGCACGATAATGCAGAGCGTTAGGGTTGGGTGAGGGTATTATCACGATCACCTTTCCAGGAGCTTCTGTTGGGCTTTGTCTACCAACGTGCAGTCTAAGACACCTCATGTGCAGGGTGCCTCCTTGTGACACATCAGGCCTTCTTGCTCTCCTTACAGGGAGACATTCGCTTCTGCATTGATAAGGGGGTATGACATCCCATTGGGGCCTTGAGGGATGCTGCCCCTTCATCACTGAAGGAATAAAGGGAAGCTAATGGACATCTTAGAAGTACTGACAGCATTTGTGCCTCTTGGATTCTAGAAGTACAAAGATCAGTGAATTGGTGCTAGTCCCAGCTTTACCACAAGTGAGCTGTGTGACCCTAGAAAGTCATCGAAACACTCTGAATTTCAGATTCCTTATCTTCGTAGGAGGTACAGGAGAGAATTATAATAGACGGCTGGTGGCTTAGTGACTCTGAGGGAGAAGCAGGTGGAGGGAATCACTTTTCTAGTCTTTTCCAATTTCATTTTGTTTTTGTATGTTTTATTTTGTTAGGTTTAATTTTATGTTTTGGTATATTCTTTTATGTTCGATTTTATTTTATATTATTTATGGGATAGAATGAATTTTATGTTTTTTTTTTGTTTTTCTTTGCTTGTATTTTAGTACTTATTTTATGCTTTATTTGAATTTATTTTATATATATGGTTTTTTCATTTTGTGTCAGGGACTTTTGGGATTTTGTTTTGTTTGATTTTATTTTTATTTTGGATGCTTTTTATTTTGTTTTATTGCATATTTGATTTTATTTTGTCTTTAAAATTTTATGTCTTAATGGACAACATTTTGTTTTTATGCTTTATTTTACTATATGCTTATGTTATTTTTTAAAAAACTTTTTTAAATGTTTATTTATTTTTGAGAGAGACTGAGACTGAATGCGAGTGGGTTAGGGACAGAGAGAGAGGGAGACACAGAATCCGAAGCCGGCTGCAGGCTCCGAGCTGTCAGCACAGAGCCAGATGCGGGGCTCAAACTCACGCGCTATGAGATCATGACCTGAGCCGAAGTCGAACGAGCCACCCAGGCGCCCCAATGCTTATGTTATTTTTAAGTTTTATGTTATTTTATGCTTGATTTGACTTGACTTAATTTTTTATTTTCTTTGTAGGTGGAGCAAACCAGTACCCATCTCCAGAGCTCATTAGAAAATGCGGGGGCCCGAACCGAGGGGACACTTTGCTGCAGTCATTTAGGTCTCCCAGGAGGTAGGCTGAAGGCAGAGCTGAGGTTGTGTCACATCTCTGTCCCTTGCAGGAGACTCTGTCCCTAAAGAAAGGTCACAGGCAATGCCAGTCCTTGACCTGACCCAAACCACAGGGGCAAGGATGCTCCTGTGTTTGACAACTCCGAAATGGTTTGGGTTTTCTTATTTTTTAATGTTAAGAGTAATATAGGGACAATATAAAAAATTTAAAGGGCCCATCAGTATATAAAAGCAAAAAATAACACAGTCTCCATTCTACTACACCCTGCCAGCCCCTCATACCATGTCTCAGAGGCAAAATTAACAATGCTAAACATATTGTTTTGATATTTGTCCAAACCTGAGAACATAGCTAATTGGATACCGAAGTCATCAGGAAATGCTCAAAACCTACAGTTTCTTGAGCCTGCCAGTGTCAACTGGGAACTGAACCTTCCGGTTCCTGCGGTTCAGTTTTCCAATTTGAGATGGATTGTCTCTGTGCAGGTTGCCCAAGGGCCAGGTTGGCATATCTGGCTTTGCTGACGATTTGGAAGCACTTGAAATGACAGACTTTTTCCGAGAGGAGAATAGAAAAGCCACAGTGAAATCTATAACTCAGCAAGAAGCACTAGAAAATTATAAGAAGAGTGTATATGATGCTGAAGGAAATGAACAAGAAATGCCTGCAAAACAGAAACGAACCGGGAAAAAAAGAAATTCAGGTACTGCCTATGGTAAAAACCAAATTGCTGCTTGTTCCTTAGGTTGTTTTAATTTTTTTTTTTAATTCCTGTGCGCTGTGTTCACATGCAAATGTTGGCTTTTAATACACCTTTTCCTTTCAAATGCGCAAATTCATGTACGCAACCAAAGAAATTAATTGAAGAAAACATATGAAGGCTAACTTTCCTCTGACTGTAAAGGTGGAGCTGAACAGCAGTTTTTTCAGGGAGTATTATGAGACAGACCCTATGAAGTGTTTACTTCATGGCCAGAAGCAATGATCTATTGCAGAAGTGGTGAACATCCTCCTGACCTTGAAGGAAAGTAGAAGGTTCCTTCCTCTATGAGTGGCTACATATAAACTGACCAAGTTTAAGGAACATTTTGGATCCATCTAAAACAATAGAAAAATAGGATCAGTTTTGAGTACAGCAGATAGTAATGCAAATGCCATGATTCCACGGAATCAGCAAGGTAAGAAAAACAGTGAACACATTGGGAAGAGATATGGGGTGGGGTGGGACTCTGACGTTTTGAAAAGGCAGGGACAAGATAGCTGAAAGAGGTTTCTAGTGAGTGGTGGGGTCAGCCCTACTTAGGTTAAATGAAAGATAATGGCCTAGAAGTTTTGAATGTGCCCAGATGGTTTACCATGGGAAACTAGGTGGCCATGGGAAAATTATTTAATCCTTCTGTGGCTCAGTTTTCTGATCTGTAAAATGGGGATTATGTGAATCTTTACTTCATAGGATTATTTGAGGAATGAAACTTGATAATGCATGTGTTTGCCCCAGAGAGGGATACAAGTTAGCTATTAAGATATCAATGGTATGTCCTACCTCTTGGATTCTAACGCAAACACATGTCCAAAGGGAAATAACAAAACCAGAAAGATCTAGGAATTGGGACTCCTGGCATAGACAGCAACGTTTCACCTCCTTAGGCTGAACATTAGGCATGGAAGAACTTACCTTGTCAGTTATTATATTTTCAGTATATAATATCCTCAGGTAATCTTACTAAAGCAATGATTTTAAGTCTTGGCTGTACACCAGAACCGCCTTGGAATCCAAAAACTGTCAATGCCTAGACCTCAGCCCAGACCAATGCAGTCACGGTCTCTGGGTGTGGAACTTACCCAGCGAGTCCACTGAGCAAACAAGTGTGACAACTGCTCTAAGGCTCAGTATCCCTCACGTTCAAAGTGAAAGAGATGGAGGAGAGCTTACTGGTTATCGAATCCGATCCCATTCGCAGCCAAACACTGAGGCCGCAAGTCCCCCCAAATTTCCCACCCCTCTGTAACGTGGCTCTGGTCAGTTCCTCTCCTGATGCATTCCAAGGGCACCCTAAACCTTCACCACCTCCTCAAGCTCCTTCAGCCACGTCTCTTCCTCTAGCTGATGCCCTTATTTTATTTTTATGATTTTTTTTGCTTTGAAAAGAAATAAAGGTGGCCAGGTACAACTTCCTGTGACATCCCATATGCCTGGCTGCACACCTTCTCCTCCAGCCGTCTACTCAGAGAAGAGAGCAAGCCCTTGTCTTCAAGCATGTTCCAAACTGCCGGGAAAGACCAAAGGGCTCTTTCAAGCCTCACTGACTTGGGTTCCTTGGGGACTGTTAACCACTAGCCTCCTCTTCAAACCTCATCCTCTCTTAGCTTCAGATATAGCATTCTTATCTTGGTCTTCCACTCCGGACTAGTCTATCCTGTGGGCTCCTCCTCCCCCCCCCCCCCCCCCCCCCCCCCGCCATCCTCACAGCGGGGGTCTAGGTTTCATGGAACCTGATGTTTACACAACGCCTACATTTAAGCCTCTCTTTAAGAAAACAAAATTATAACAATTCAGTACAAAGAGTATTTCTTTAGAAGAGGATTATGCAGGTGAAGGGCCCAGAAGCTTAGGCTTAGTTAATTTCATGGTGAACCCGCAATACTCTCCCCCAGGGGCTGCGGTCAGCCCCCTGAGCACTCTGCGCACATGCCCGGGGGCGAGCTTTCCTGCCATGACTTCAGCTCTCCCCTGTGTGTGCTCCAAATCCCTATCTTCTACCTTCACTCTCTTGAGCTGCAGACCAGTGTATTCACCTACCCTCCACATTGCACCACGGCACATGCCCTCAGTCATCTCAAACAAATTCAGTTAAATGAGCTGGATTTGTCTTTCCCATTCATTCCTTCTCCTCCTCTGTTCCTTTACTGGAATGCACCACCATCAGCCCAGGAATGGAAAGTCAAAACCCAAACATCACGCTTCTCATTCTCTCCTCGCCTGCCACCTCCAGCTGGTGACCAGATGTTGGTGTGACTTACTCCTTGGCGTCTCCAAGGTCCATCTCTCTTTCCTGCATCTTCCTCCCCACAGCTTGGCTTTCCCTTCAAGTGTAACTGTGGAGTTCTCCATCTGGTCTCATTTGTCTTGCTTCCACTTGCAGTTTGAGCACCAAGTTCATTTTCTGATGTTCCTGCACATGTGGCCATGCCGTTTCTCTTCTTCTGTATTTCCCCATCATTTAGCAAACAATGTTTCCGTGCCAGGGTAAGGGACACATGCCTCTGTGATCACACCCCTGCTGTGGTCCTCCGGGGCCTCATTGGCTGCCACTCCCCTGCAGATGCCTTTTGCACTATTTACCCCTGATGCCCTGTTATTTATCCCGAGCCACCATGGAGGTGCTCACTCTCACCTGCCCTTCTGCATCCTGTCTACGGTGTCCACCTATACCACATCTACTCACCTTTGACTGCTCAGGTCAAGTTTCACCTCTACTTAGAGTCTATTCTGGCCCAGGGAGATATTAAATTTTCATAGCCTCCTTTGTGTCCCTGCATCTTCAGTTAAATTCTGCCACAACACCGGCAACCATTCATTGCACCTGCTTGTGAAGAATTAAATGAGTATCCTCTCTTTTCACAGAACAAGGCTGCTCTTGGTATATTTTCAATTTCAGTGTATTCTCCAAAGCACACAGCTCTATTTTTTGTGTGTTTTTTTCCCCCCTGCAGATAGGACTGCATGATAAGACATATATACTAGGAGACAGACCCATACCTGTCCAACAAACTTCTTTCTCTCCCCCTTTTTTCCCCTTCATTCTTGGATTTTATGGACCTGTTTGAGTAATGCTGTTGTTGGATCTTTCTAATAAGACAAAAGTTAATATCCATGGTGAAAATAATGTAAGTGTAAAATTGGGGGGCTAGCACTAATTGCTTGGGTGAACACTCATTGCCCCCCATGCCATATCCTACTGATAGAATAAAACTGAAAACTCTGAGTGTTAGGTTACAAAGAATACCTCAGAGATAAAGCATCAAAGATTTACTCATTTCTAGGTGCACCGGACAACCACTAGCCAAATTGGCTATTTAAATTTAACTAATTTGGGGGCGCCTGGGTGGCTTAGTTGCTTAAGCAGCCAACTTCAGCTCAGGTCATGATCTCACAGCTCAAAGGCTCGTGAGTTCGAGCCCCATGTTGGGCTCTGTGCTGACAGCTCAGAGCCTGGAGCCTGCTTCAGATTCTGTGTCTCTCTCTTTCTCTGCCCCTCCCCTGCTAGCGCTCTGTCTCTGTCTCAAAAATAAATTAACATTAAAAAAAATAAATTTAAATAATTTGAAATTAAATAAAACCAAAAAATCAGTTTCTTACTTGCAATAGCTACACTTCAAATACTCAGTAGACACTGGGTATTTATCTGCAAAGATAGAACGTTTCCCTCATTGCAGGAAGTTCTGGATGGTGCTGCTCTAGAAGTATAATCTAGAAGAAGCAGCCTCTGTTTGTTTGTCTCTCAGACTAAAGGCAAGGGTAGGATTTTAAAGGCAAAAGCCACAGTGTCACTAAGAGAAGTGAATTATCTATTTTTTTTCTTCCAAGTTTTTATTTAAATTCCAATTAACATACAGTGTAATATTAGTTTCAGGTGTAGAATTTAGTGATTCAACACTAAGGTAGAATACCCGGTATTCATCACAAGTGTCCTCCTTAATACCCATCACCCATTTAACCCATCCCCTCACCCACCTCCCCTCCAGCAACCTTCAGTGTGTTCTCTGTAGTTAAAAATCTGTTTCTTGGTTTTCCTCTCTTTTTCTTCCTTTTTATGTTTGTTTGTTAAATTCCATATGAGTGAAATCTTATGGTATGTCTTTCTCTGACTTATTTCACTTGGCATCATACTCTCTAACTCCATCCATGTCATTGCAAATGGCAAGATTTCATTCTTTTTGATAGCTGAATTATATTCCATTATATATATATATGAATTATATTCCATTATATATATGTATATTGTGTATATACACTATATATATATACACACTATACATATATACACATATATTTTGTGTATATATGTGTATATATATGTGTGTGTATATATATGTGTGTATATGTGTGTATATGTGTGTGTATATATATGTGTATATATATATGTGTGTATATACACACACACACACACACACACACACACACCATGTCTTTATCCATTCATCAGTCAATGAACATTTGGGTTTTCCATAATTGGGCTACTGTTGATAATGCTGCTATAAACATTAGGGTACATGTACCCCTTCAAATCTGTATTTTGTAGCCTTTGGGTAAATATCTAGTAGTTCAGTTACTGGATCGTAGGGTAGTTCTATTTTTAACTTTTGAGGAACCTCCATACTGTTTTTCAGAGTGGCTGCACCAGTTTGCAAGCCCACCAACAGTACAACAAGGTTCCCATTTCTCAGTATCCTCGACAATATCTGTTGCTTCCTGTGTTATTGATTTTAGCCATTCTGACAGGTGTGAGGTGATATCACATTGTAGTTTTTTAAAGTTTGTTTGCTTGTTTGTTTGTTTATTTATTTATTTTGGGGGGGGGAGGGGCAGAGAGAGAGGAAAGAGAGAGAATCCCAAGCAGGCTCTGCACTGTGGGGTTTGAACTTGGCCAGCTGTGAGATCACGACCTGAGCTGAAATCAAGAGTCGGATACTTAACTGAATGAACCACCCAATTGCCCCTCGTTGTAGTTTTTTTAAAGTTTATTTTATTTATTTTGAGAGAGCACACCTGTATGTGAATGGGGGAGGGCCAGAGAGAGAGGGAGAGAGAGAGTCACAGGCAGGCTCTGTGCTGTCAACATGGAGCCCAACATGGGGTTTGATCTCATGAACTGTGCGATCATGACCTGAGCTGAAATTAAGAGTCAGATGCTTAACTGAGTAAGCCACCCAGGCTCCCCTCTCATTGTAGTTTTGATTTGCATTTCCCTGATGATGAGTGGTGTTGAGCATCTTTTCATGTGTTTTTCATCTGTATGTCTTCTTTAGAAAAATGTCTGTTCGTGTCTTTTGCCCAGTTGTTAACTGGATTGTCTTTTGGGTATTGAGTTTAAAAGTTCTTTGCATAGTTTGGATATTAACGCTTTGTCAGATATGTCATTTGCAAGTATCTTCTCCCATTCCATAGGTTGCCTTTTAGTTTCGTTGATTGTTTCCTTCACTGTTAAGAAGTTTTTTATTTTGATGAAGTCCCAGTAGTTTATTTTTGCTTTATGAATGATTGGTTTAAACAAGTCCTTGGCTTGTTAAATTAGAGGGCACCAGCTGATTGCTGAGCCGCAAGTCTGTTTATTGAATCTACAGAGTACAGCCAAAAGTTCGCCACTGGAGTGTTTTCCTGTTGACTCCAACAAGTTTTGGAGAAGCATTTGCTTCTTGTGGACAATTTCCATGATCAAATCTTTACCCTATTAAGAGTATATTTCTTTCCCTTGGGTCCAGCACATTTTATCACTCCTTCAAGAAAACTAGTCTGTGCTGATTATGCCAATGGGAGGTGTCTTCCAAGGAACAGACAATGAATTTTAGCCCCTTGCTTTCTGAAGACATTATCTTCTTTATTTGGTGGTGCTTGGAAGACCCAGGGGAAACCATCTGGAGCATGCCATTATTCTATACTGTATGGTTGAACTCAGACAGGAATATTTTTCTGTGACTTCAAGTGTACCCAAGGAAATTGGTTCTCTCTGGAAGGCACAAGTTACATACGTGGGGAAATTAGTGTCTGATTTAAAATTCAGGGCATCTCAAATCTTGCTCTGTTGTAACTTGTTGATCTCAATACTATTTTATTCTCCAGAAACATCATGTTTTTCTTAGAAGAGATATTTTAACTTCTTGGGCAAGTGTCAGGGTATACTATATAATAAATAAGCTGCCTTTTTGCTAGGCCATTAGACAGCTGGAGGTTTGAGATTAGGCAAGGGATTGATACGGTTTGAAAAAGAGGGAGAGGGGCGCCTGGGTGGCTCAGTCGGTTAAGCGTCCGACTTCGGCTCAGGTCATGATCTCGCGGTCCGTGAGTTCGAGCCCCATGTCGGGCTCTGTGCTGACTGCTCAGAGCCTGGAGCCTGTTTCGGATTCTGTGTCTCCCTCTCTCTCTGACCCTCCTCTGTTCATGCTCTGTCTCTCTCTGTCTCAAAAATAAATAAACGTTAAAAAAAAAAAAAAAAAGAGGGAGATGAGTATTATAAGCAACTG
Organism: Panthera onca; assembly: GCF_046562875.1. Taxonomy (NCBI): domain Eukaryota; kingdom Metazoa; phylum Chordata; class Mammalia; order Carnivora; family Felidae; genus Panthera; species Panthera onca. The sequence continues at coordinate 132,450,813 of NC_138347.1, read as the reverse complement.
AGGAGTTTCTTGGTATCAGAAAGCTTTATTCATTCATTCGTTCACTCATTTCTACATTGTCTAGCATGCATTCCATATGCCAGGTACTGTGCAAAATGATAGTTACAACTGTATTGCACTTTTCATGTATGTTCTGTGCCACCTTATAAAAACATTGGGATGTGGGTTTTTTTTAATTGCTTTTACGGTTGAAGAAATTGAGGCTCAGAGAGGATAAGCTCAGGCTCACACAGCCAGTGGGGGGTGAGATTAGGATTCATTCCCAGTCTGTGTCTCCAAACCATCGTTCCTTTGCTGTCAGGCTCATGCAGGAAGTTCAGCTCTCTCTGCATTCGTTTTGCTGCAGGCCCTTGTTCCCTCGATCCAATGGAAGGCGAGTGCCAGAATTACACCCTGAGATGGTACTATGACAAGGAGAAGCAGGCCTGCCAACAGTTCTGGTATGGCAGCTGCGGGGGCAACGCGAACCGGTTCCAAACCAAGGAAGAGTGCGAGGCCCGGTGTGTCCCAACACCCCTGTAGGGCCTTGCAGCTGCTTCTGTTTTCAGAGCTGACGAAAATGAGATTACCTTTCCTGAGACAGTACCATACGGCTCATAAATTATGTTGCTCACTCTACAATCTCATTGGTCGGATTCCTAACCCCTGAATTTTTTCCTATGAGCGAGGATGTGGGCCAGATGATTTGTCACTTGAGAAGGACTGCATTCTAGTGGTTAAAAGACTAACTGAAAGGTTCCTGCAAGATTCCTTAACATACTTAGCAAGTATGTCAAGGACGTAGAACTGAATGAAAAAGAAACTTGAATTTTACCTACAACATTACTTAAAAAAAATTTTTTTTTTTTGGCTCTGTGGCAAAAGAAAACTCAATGGAAGCAGTGAATAAAACCTAATTTGGAAGTGAGTTGCAACTTGAATTCTTGTTTGTCACTAAGAGAACATGGAAGTGTTAGTCAAAGTGGGGGTCTGGAAATTTTTAATGTGATATTTAATCCATGCTACTCTGTGTAAAAATAAAGGTATTTTGACTAAGTCACTTGGTGTGAAACTGTGTGTGATACCTGCTCACTGCAATCTGTGTTATATTTTGTGACATAGCAGATGATGGTGAGAAAGCAGTGAGTTTGCCGTGGGACTGAGTCTTTGTCATCTGTTACGACTCTTGTGCTTTGAAACTTGGTGACTCAACAATTAAAGCTGATGTTTTCAATGCAAATATGAAATGAAGGGTCTAGGTTCACCCTGGATGAAAAGTTTTTCCATATAGATAGTGAAGAAATTATGATTTTGGGAGCTCTTCCTCTGGCTTCATGGCTCTATCCCCCAGGCCTCTAACTTGGGCCCAGCTTCAGGGCAGAAATGGGCACTACATGGAAATCTAGAGCTGCTAGATATTGAGGGTGCCTGATGTGGGGCCTTGGGAGGGTCATGTACGAATCAGTTTGGGCTGCCATAGCAGAATACCAGACTGGGTGGCTTAAACATCAGAAACTTCCTTCTCATAGTTCTGGAAGTCCAAACTAGACTGGAAGTCTAAGACCAAAGTGTGGACGATTTGAAAAAAGAAGAGGGCTCCTGGGTTTGAGAAAGCTGCCCTCTCACTCCATCCTCAAATGGCCTTTCCTCTGTGGGGAGAGAGTGACGGAGGGAGGAAGGGAGGGAGTGAGGGAATGAGGATGGGGGCGGGGAGAGAGAGAGAAGGAAAGGGAGGGAGAGTTCTCTCGTGTCTCTTCTTACAAGGACACTAATTCCATAGAATTAGAACTCTACCCTTATGACCTCATTTAACCTTAATTACCTCCTAAAGGCTGTATCTCCAAATGCAGTCACATTGGGGCTTCAGTATATGAATTTTGAGGTGACATAAACATTCAGTCTGTAAAGGATCACAAGCAGCTGGTGGGTGCCCCCACGGACCCAGAGGGGAGTTTGCTCTCTGGCAAGTTTCTGGTTCAACAGAATCCTATTTGTTCCTCCTCTCAGCCCAGTGACAAAGGAGATGGGATAGGAACCAGTTTTATATAAAATAATCACAGAAACATTAATGTTTTGATTCTATTTCTATGGCAATTATTTTTATCTGATCACAAAATGATAACTATGTGTTCATGGCAGCAAGTTTGTAAAACACAGAAAAGCACATGAAAGAAATAAATATCACTTATAATCTTTTCTCCAAAAGGTAATCATTTGGTATAATCCAGAAATGCCTAGAATACTATCTTTTTCCCCTTCCTTAACACACTACCTTGTACCTGATTTTACTAACGCATTTTCATGATTAGAATGAAATGGAAATGTTCCATCTTGTTTGAAAGAGCTGCTCGTTGTGCAGGTGTGTGTATGCGTTTCTCTCTTTTAGGCGTAACCTCAGCTGCCTGGGCATAAAGGGGTCGAGCGTATCTATCCTGAGGATGGTATGTGATTTGAGCTGTGATCTATTTTCCACTTCTTATCCCCACCCTGCCCTTCCAGTGTCTAGAAATTGAGAACCCAAAGGCAAAGATTCAATATAAGAGGAAGTTGGGAGGAGTTGTTCAGGTGTCGGCTGTTACCATCCTTGGAACGCTTATAAGGTCCGCCTGTAGTTCTCCTTGCATTTAATAGATGGTGGTATAACTCTTCCTCAGAGCTCCTCTGACCCAAGCAGAAAGTGTACTTGGAAAGCTTTCAGGGAAGAGAGGGCCATAAACCACAAGAGACTCTTAATGATAGAGAACAAACTAAGGGTTGATGGAGGGATGTGGGTGGAAGATGGGCTGGATGGCTGATGGGTATTAAGGAGGGCAACTGTTGTGATGAACACTGGATATTGTATGTAAGTGATAAATCACTGAATTCTTCTGAAACCAATATTGCACTATATGTTAACTAAAATGTAAATTTAAAAAATGTTAAAAAAAAAGAAAAGAAAAAAGGAAAGCCATGAGTTAGACAATCTGACCAAGGATTGGAAACAATATCTATTGTTCTAGATAGTATTCAATTTATAAGACACTTTCCAACATTATTTCATGTACTTACCTACTCCTACCACTAAATCTTGGATGTTGGCATTGTTCTTTCTAATTTTTCCCCTTTTTCTTCCCATTCTCAGAAAGGTGAAGCTTCTTGACCCAGGCACCTAACAGAAACTGGCTTGGAATTCTTTTTGATCCCCAGAACAGTGCTCCTTTGGCTCTACTCCATTGTTCCAAAACATTGGCTGCCACCGAAGGTCAGAGAATTCTGAAGGTCAGAGCCCAAAGTGGGTCGGGTAGGAGGATAGACTGAGACAGGAGAGAGAAATTTCCTGCTTGACATAAAGGAGCTGGACTTTGCTGTCTACCTCAGATGCTCCCCTCCCAGCCCTGGCGGTTCTGGTCTGGCCCAAGTCTGGAAGAGGAAACAGCAGGGATGGACTGAAAGAAAAGCTGAACTGTGAGGTCAGGAATCTTAAGGACAGCCCTGGCCAACCCCACAGGGAGCTTTGGGGCTAAAAGTCTGGCCAAAGTTGCCTCAGGTGTGTGGAATTAGTTGGGACCAATGGCTGCCTCCACTAGCCGTTGGAAGTGGGATGCCCCAGGAAAGGCACATTCATGGGTGAGGCAGCTCTGAAGGGGCCCACCTGAGAGCTGTCTGCCAACCGTGCTCCTAGCAGCTGGGGCAACATCCCTCTGTTGAGGGGCCTCTGGGGGATGCATCTGCATCACAGTGCTGTTACAGGGAATGTCCTTTTGCATTGTTTCCAAATTTCCAAAGCTTCGCGAATCTGATAGGACACACTCAGAAGCATTAGTGTAGCATCCGAGGCCTCAGAGATTGGGTCTTCGCATCCAGTCTCTAGCCTCACCAATGGTGACAGTTGTTCTGTCCCTTCAAGTTTTCACTTGAACAATACTAAATAGAACATGTATAGTTTTCTGGCAATTCTACATCCTATTTATCCATGCTGCTGCCTTTGGTGATACTTCTGTGGGGAGTGCCCTTTTAATTCTTTTGTTGGTAAAGTATTTCATAGGCATCTACCAGATCCATTACCTGTATCAAAATCCAGCTCAGGTCTCATTGCCTCTCTGAAAACTCCTCTGATTATCCCTTTTAAAGAAAGTTAGTCATTACCTGCCATAGGCTGACTTGGGCACATTCTCTTTTTGCCTTTTTTCCACTATGTTTACGTCATTTACTTATTAGTCTCCTTAGACTGTGAGTTTTTTCACCTTAGAACTGCCTGCCCTGCACAGGGCCCAACTGATTTTCTTTCAGTCCTGATTTTGTAACTCTCTATCTGTTTTCAGAGACTGTTGGAAAGGAACCCCCCACCCCCAATAATGCTTGACTCATGCCATACCTCTCACTGTAGAAAATTTCTCTGCTTTGTAGATGTTCTGCACTTGTTCCAGATGTCAGGACATCAGTGCCCCATCAGCCAAGTGGAAAAAGTTTTGTGTGTTTTTAATTTCCTCTTTGGATCAGTTATCATATCATCACTATGAACTGTTTTGGGGATATTGGTTTTTCTGATGAAGGAATTAAGATTAGAAAGGCCAAGTGAAATCAAATCTCATGTAATGAATCATTTGGTAGCCTAAAGTTAGAATAATTTTTATTATTAAATTTTATTAAACTTTGTTAAATTTTTGCCATCTTGAGATCTTGTGTTGGATTATTCCTTTGGTTTTTGAATAGTCCAAGAGGTATGTTTTCAATGTAGCTGGGGATTCATAGTTGGGATTATGGTGTTATGGGAAATACCAAGACTGGGCACCAGAATTCAGCATCTGATTCCCTCTGTGATTTCCCTGGTGACGTACACAACTGACTCCATTTTTTCTGGACCTTGGTCTTTTCTGGCTGAGGAGACAGGGGATGAGAAGAACATCTCTTGCCTCCTGTAGTCTGTCTAAATTTTGCACACAAACTAATTCATTCCTTCTTTGGCTCTTCTCTTACCTTAGGCACCTAAAAGAAGCAAGCCCAGCTGAGGACAAAAGAACCACCCAGTTGAGTCCAACACAAATTGTCGCCCCACGGTATAATGAGCTGAATAAATGATTGTTGTTTTAGAACACTAAGTTTTGGGGTGATATAATTTGAAGAAAGTTGGGCTGAGCTGGCTCATGTATCTGTAGCCAGCCACCAGTCTGTTGATCAGTTAGCTGGCTTAGGGTATCTTCCTAATGATAAAACAATTAAGTATTTGTATGCATCTAGTAATAAAATATATAAAACACCAATGCAGTTAAGTTAAAGGAAGCTTTAGAAGCAGAAGAATGGGAAAGGAAGAAGTAATATAATCTCTGTTTGTAGATGATATGAATATGTTTCTGGAAAAATAAAAAGATCTAAGAGAACAGCAGTGTTATAGATAGAGACTGCTCTATCAGCCTGGATCTTGCAGTGATCAGGAACACAAAATACAGCTGAGAAGGAACCTTTTTTGCTGTAAACCACTGAGATTTAGGGGATGTTACCGCAGCATTACCGAGCCTATTCCCAGGGATACGGATAGAGAGCAATGGGGACTCACAAACATGGTTCTAGGGAGTGAAAATTAGAAATAATTCTGGCATTTTCTACTAAAATTAAAAATACAAATACCCTGGACCAGCAACTTCAGTCTTAGGTGTATCCCCTGGAAACTCATGTGCATGATCACCGGGATACATACACGTTAATGTGCAATGTTCACAGCACCAAGTTCAGACCCCCAAGTCATGAACAACCCATATGTCCATTAATAAAGACATGGGTGAACATGCTGTGCTACACTAAAACAGGGTGTACAGCAGTGGAAAGGAGTTAATGAAACTGAATTAAGATTCGGCAACATGGCTGAATCTTACAAAAGATATTTTTGAGAGAAAGGAATATGCACAGAATAGGATTCCATTCATCTAAGCTACAAAAACAGGCAAAATTAAATTATATTGTTATACCTTATGTGGTGAGACTAGGCAGAAAAAAAGCAAAGATGCAGTTACCATTGGAGTCAGGATGGCAATGTGGTACAGGCTGTGATGTGTCACCCATACCCGCCTTTTAGGAATGAAGAATTCTTTCCTCCAGCTGCTGTGAGTGCTGCTGGTTGGTGACCCTCAGAGGCTAGCCTTCACTGGAGATTTCCTCGGTTGAAGAAAAACTCGCATCCTGCCATGGGCAGATGTATCCAATGACTGGTCAGTATTAAATTTAAATTATAAAGGTCCAACCCCACCACTTGGGACACTTACAGGGCCATCCCAGCTCTGAGCTGTCTGTGGGGTCAGCTAAGAACTTCTTTGGGACTCCCACACAGCCCAACTATTGTTTCTGCCTAATTGGATTCTCTTCCCTTCCTTTCCACAGGTGTTGGCCTCAAAAGCACTCCCTTATAAATAATCTACCTGTTAAGCTCTGTTTCAGAGCCTGCTTCCTAGGGTCCCTAGTTTGTCATCCTTTTGCAAAGGGAGGTGCCTGGGATTGGGAAGTAGAACATGGATGGCAGTTATGTTCAAGTCTCCTACCAGAGTTCTGTCTCCACAGGTATTTCCTTTACGTGTAGTCCCTAAAGTGTACATTTATGTTTTGTGCCATTGATTTATGTTTTATGCACCACAGTACTCCATAAATTCCTTGGAAATACAAAACCAGAACATGTGAGCTAATGTTATCTGCATATAACTTTGGATTCAGGCAAGTAGAACACGTTCTATGTTGGTCTGAGTTAATGTCTTTCTTTGGAAGCGGAAGCAAGCTCTTCACTATGTATTTATGAGTGGGCTCATTGTAAAAGCATGAGTTTTTCATTCATCAGAAGACAGCAATTATATCAGAATGCCTTCTGTTAGGAAAAGAAATACTCAGACTGGGCCCGGGTTTGATTTCTTAATCACTTTCCTCAGGGGAAAGTGAAGAGTTATGTCCGATGTTCAGTCTCATTTTAATCTCGAAGTCCATTGAAATACCTTGGTTGTTTTATTTTAATTCCAGTACAATTAATGTACAGTGTTATATTAGTTTCAGGTGTACAATACAGTGATTCAACAGTTCTATATTAGTGCTCATCAGTATAAGTGTACTCGTTTTTTTTTCTTTTTTAAAGTTTATTTTGAGAGAGAGAGAGAGAGAGCGCGCGCGAGCGCACTCAGTCAGGGGAAGGGCAGAGACAGAGGGAGAGACAGAATCCCAAGCAGGCTGTGCACCACCAGCACAGAGCCCAATGTGGGGCTCGAACTCACAAACTTTGAGATCATGACCTGAGCTTAAGTCATACGCTTAACTCACTGAGCCACCCAGGTGCCCAATATAAGCGTACTCTTAATCCCCATCACCCATTTAACCCATCCCCCCACCCACCTCCCCTCTGGTAACCATCAGTTCTCTATACTTAAGAGTCTGTTTTTTAATTTGTATCTTTTTTTTAATTTGTTTTTTATTTATTAAATTCCACGTATGTGTGGAATCACCTGGTATTTGTCCTTCTCTTACTTACTTCAGTTACCACTATACCCTCTAGCTCCATCCATGTTGTTGCAAATGGCAAGATTTCGTTCTTTTTATGACTGAATAATATTCCATTGTGTATATATACCACATCTTCTTTATCCATTCATCTATTGAGGGATGCTTGAGTTACTTCTACAATTTGACTATTGAAAATAATGCTGCAATGAGCATAGGGGTGCGTATATCTTTTTGAACTGGTGTTTTTGATTTTGGGTGGGGGGCAAATAGCCAGTAGTTGAATTACTAGATCATATGGTAATTCTATTTTTCATTTTTTGAGGAACTTCCATACTGTCTTCCAGAGTGGCTGTACCAGTTTGCATTCCCACCAATAGTGCATGAGGGTTCCCTTTTCTCCACATCCTTACCAACACTTGTTTCTTGTGTTGTTCATTTTAGCCATTTTGACAGGTGTGAGGTGATATCCCATTGTGGTTTTGATTTGCATTTCCCTGATGATGAGTGATGCTGAGCATTTTTTCATGTCTGTTGGATGTAGATATCTTCTTTGAGAAAAGTCCGTTTATGCCTTCTGTCCATTTTTAATTGGATTATTTGTTTTGTTTTGTTTGGGGGTTGAGTTGTATAAATTCTTTACATATTTTGGATACTGACCCCTAATCAGATATATCATTTGCAAATATTTTCTCCCATTTAATAGATTGTCATAATTTTGACTCTTAGAACTGGACAGGACTTAGAAAGAAATTTAAAAGGAGAGATATAAGAAGTAATATTTATCCAAATAAAAATTTACTGAACCCTTACTTATCTTAGTTATTATATGCTAAGAACACTTCTATTAGCTTGGGTTATAGACGTGAAGAATAAAAAAAATGAATTCTTGCTTTCATCTGCTCATGTAGTTACCTTTTATTTTTATTTAACTTTTTAAAAAAATTTTACTGAGAAAGTATGAGTGAGAGAGAGGGGCAGAGGGGGAGAGAGAGAGAGAGAGAGAGAGAGAGAGAGAGAGAGAGAGAGAATCTTAAGCAGGCTCCACACTCAGTGCAGAGCCTGACATGGGGCTCGATCCCACGACCTTGGGATCATGACCTGAGCTGAAATCAAGCATTGGATGCTCAACTGACTGAGCCACCTGGGAACCCCACCATTTTTTTCTTTTGGTATGTGGTGAGAGCACTTGAAGTCTACCCTTTTAGCAAATTTCCAGTATAAAATACAGAATTATTAACTAGAGTCATAATGCTGTACATTATATCTTTAAATATTCATCCTACATAACTGCAACTTTGTACCCCTTAATCAACATCTCCCTATTTCTCCCACATGTTAACCACTCTTCTCTCTGTTTCCATGTATTTGATTTCTTTTTTAGATTCCACATATAACTGAGATCATACAGTATTTTTCTTTCCATATCTGAATTCTTTCCCTAGTGTAATGTCTTCTAAGTTCATCCATGTTGTTGCAAGTGGAAGGGTAACCATTTTTTAAGACTGAGTAATGTCACATTGTATATACACACCGTAATTTCTTTATTCATCTGTCAAAGGACACTTAGGTTGTTTTCACATCTTGGCCATTGTGAATAATGCTGTAGTGAATGTGGGAGCACAGATATTTCCAAGGTACTGGGTTCAATTCCTTTGGATAAACACCCAGAAGTGGTATTGCTGGATCATATGATAGTTCTAATTTTCATCTTTTTAGAAGCCTCCGTACTATTTTCCATAATGATTGTGCCAATTTACATTCCCACCAACAGTGTACAAGTAGTTCTTTCTCCACATCCTCACCGACATGTGTTACCTCTTTTTAATGATTGCCATCCAAGTGTGAAGTGATTTCTCATTGTGGTTTTGATTAGAATTTCCCTGATGATTAGTGATGTTTAGCACCTTTTCATGTACTTTTGGCCATTGGTATATCTTCTTTTGAAAAATGCCTATTCAGGTACTTTGCTGCTTTTTTTCCAGCCTGGTTGTTTGCTTTCTTGCTATTGAGTTGTAGAAGTTCCTTATATATTTTGGATATTAACCCCTTATTGAATATATGGTTTGCAAATATTTTCTCCCATTCCATAGGTTGCCTTTTCATTCTGTCAATTGTTTCCTTTGCTGTGCAGAGCTTTTTAGTTTGAGGTTGTCCCTCTTGTTTATTTTTGCTTTTGTTGCCTAAGCTTTCGATGTCACATTCAAAAAATCATTGCTGGTCAGCAGCGTGACAGAGTACTTGATCCTGGCCTTTGTCTCCTCACACACCAGCACCAAAACAATAGCAATTAGGCAACTATCCGAAATAACAATGGAAGGGCTCGAATTCCATCAAGAATCTACTGTAACACAGTGTAGCAAAAAATGAATCACTGCATAAAAAAGATCACTGGGGAAATTGTCTTAGTTGGGACATTTGGAGACGACTAGGGTGAAGAAGAGGGGCAGGGGCTGCCACAATCAGCTGTGCAGCAGGTGCTACTTGCTGCCATCTACCTGGTGCCCTGCTCTGCAGAGGGACCCCCTCCTGCCTTTGCCACGGAGGACCTCACAACCCCCGCAACAGTGGCAGATTCCCCATAGCTCTCATAGCAGAGGACCCCATAACGTTCACTGGCATGGACCCCAAGAGCCAACAGCTTTTGCCACAGACATACCAAGAGCCGTAGCTGCCACGGACCCCCAGAAGAAAGATGCTGCTGTGTACCTTTCAGAAGGAGCTGCTGTTGTGTTGCCCTGGAACTCGCACCTCCTGCCCCCACAGCCCCGTGCATACCTCGGACCCCAGAGCCATAGCTGCTCCACATGTAGCTGCATTTCAGACACCAGCTTTGTGTGTACCTGCGCTCCAGACCCTGGCTTAATGGCTGCTGTGTGCACACCCACATCTCAGGTGCCAGAGCCACATAATGCAGGAAAACCAGCACCTCAGCCCCTCAGATGCTATCTCTGTCTATATCTTTGCTCTAGAACCTGGTTCTGTGGCCTCTTGGTGCTCACCTGTGACTCAAGTACCCAAGTCATCATATTGTAGGCTAGCCAGTTGCCCTAGACCTGCCCTGCCACTGTTGCTCTGTGAATGCTCATACTCCAGACCCCACGTCCACAGTTGTGCCACAAGCACTCATACCTGAGGCACTGGAGCCACTACCACTGAGGCTAGCCAGTGCCCCAGACCTTGGAGCAGCTGTCACTCTGTGAGCACCAGTGCTCCCGATTCCAGCTCACTGGCTGTTCGATAGGCACAAATGCATCAGACACCAGTGCTGCCACCACCATGAGGGCACCCATAGGCTTGACCTAGCACCAAAAGGAATCCCCTTGGCCATGACATCGCTCATAGGACAAAAAGGGATCAGGTGGTCCCCCGTGGCTGTTACCACTGAAGACTCCAGCAGGCTTTACTGCAGCTACAGACATCTTGGTTGAAACCTTGATTGTTGAGGATCCCTACAGTCTTTGCCAGCACTAACCTCAGCTGAGAGATTTGCCCAGAAATGATACTAGACCTTCCCCAAATCTGAAACCACCACACCCCACCCAGCTGGCACCCTAGCACCCATCTGCAGGTGAACCATTTGTATGTCCAAAGGAAGTGATTGCTTCAACAAATATGTAGACATCGAGGCTACAAAAAACATGAAAAATCAAGGAAACAGGACACCACCAAAGGAACATAATTTTCCAGTAACAGACCCCAAAGCAAAAGAGCTCTACGTATTGTTCGACAAAGAATTCAAAATGTTTTTTTTAGGGAAGCCCAGCAAGTTATAGGAGAACACAGATAGACAACTCGATGAAATCAGGAAAACAATATGTGAATAAAATGACAAGTTCAACAGAGAGATAGAATTCATTAAAAAGAACAAACCGAAATTCTAGAGCTAAAGTATATGATAAATGAGATTTAAAAATGCAATAGCACCAACAGCAAACTTGATCAAACAGAAAGTAAGAATCTGATCTGGAAGATAAGTCATTTGAAATTACCCGGTCAAAGAAGAACAAAAAATGAAAAAGGGTGAAACAAGCTTGTGTGAATTATAGGACACCACCAACTAAAACCATATTTGCATTATGGGAATTTCAGAAGAAGGACAGAAAAAAAGGAGCTGAAAGATAATTAAAGAAATAATGGCTGAAAATTTCCTAAATCTGAGGAGGCATATGAACATCCAGGCACATAAAGCTCAGAAGTCCCCAGACAGATTTAACACAAAGAGGACTTCATTGAGACACATTATAATAAAACCGTCAAATATCAAAGAGAGACCTGATTCACAATTAGTAAGTCAAAGAAAAAATCAAAAGAGAAATAAAAAAATATCTTGAGACAAATGAAAATGGAATTGTAACATACCAAAACTTATGAACTATAGTAAAAGCAGTTCTAAGAGGGAAGTTTATAGTAATAACTGTCTACAGTAAGAAAAAAACAATTTCAAATAAATAACCTAACTCTGTACCTCAAGGAAATAAAAAAAGAACAAACTAACCTTAAAGTTAGCAGAGGAAAGGAAATAACAAAGATTAGAGCAGAGGGCAATGAAATAGAGACTAGAAAGACAACTGAAAAGATGAACAAAAGAAAGCTTGTTTTCTAAAAACGTACACAAAATTGTCAAACCTTTAGCTGGACTAAAAAAAAAGAGAGGAGACTCAAAATCACAAATGAAAGGGAGACATTATAATTGATATCACAGAAATATAATGGATCATAAGAGATTGCTGTGAACAATTATACACCCCAAAATTGAATAACCTAGAAGGGATACATTCCTAGAAACATACAATTTACCAAGACTGAATCATGAAGAAATAGAAAATCTGAACAGATCGATAATGAGTAAGAAGATTGAATCAATAGTCAAAAATCTCCCAACAAAGAAAAGCCCATGTTTTTTGTTGGTCTCAGCCTATCAGTAGTGATGCTATGGGCTAGAAATACATGGGGGCACTCACCTGGACTGGTACCTGGTCTGGAAAGCCCCCACAGACATTTCCCTGACCAGAGCTAATGTTATGGCTGCACTGACCCTTGAGGTTCTTATTGTGATTGTAAGATGTACTTCAGCAACAACTCTCTGGGAACCTCGAAAAAAAAGTAAGGTTTATTACAAATCCTGGAGGGCACGTAGTATGCCCTGGGGCCATATAGCAAGGTTGTGGGTAGAGAGACTGTGAGAGTGTGGTCCTGGGTTCTGCATTTATTAGGGTTGAAGGAGGAGTCCCTAGGGTTTCACAGGCTCACTCACTACTGGTGAATTTAAAACAGAAGAGCAGGAGTTAAGTCACAGGAAGGGAAGTGCAGGGTCACTCAAATGGTCAGTGTCGTAGGTCACCCAAGACTTGCATGGGTATGGCAACCTGGCCATTTATCTTGTGTGTGGCAATATGTTTATTTGAGATGGAGGTCTTTGAAATGAATGCCTCCGCAACCAGAAGATTAATGTTGGGAACTTAAACTAAAATCAAAAAAGCTAATTGTCAGGCATTTACAACACATCCCAGAACCAGATGGCTTCAGTGATTAATTCCATCACACATTTAAAGAATTAACATGATCCTTTTCATACTTTTCTAAAAAACTGACCAGGAGAGAACACTTCCAACCTCATTTTATGAAGCTGAAATTACCCTGTTACTAAAGCCAGATAAGTACACTAAAGAATAGAAAATGACAGGCCAGTATCTCTGAGGAATATAGATGTAAAAATCCTCAACAAAATGCTAGTAGACAAAATTCTACAGCACATGAAAAGGATAATATACCACAATGAAGTGAGATTCATCCCTGGGGTGCAAGGATGGTTTAACATATGCAAATCAATAAATGTAAGACACTACATTAACAGAACAAAGGATAAAATTGATCACGTCAATAGATGCAGAAAAAGCATTTGACAAAACTCAGTATCTTTTTATGATAGAAACTCTTAACAAATTGGATATAGAAGAAATGTATGTCAACATAATAATGAACATATATGACCAGCCCACAGCTAGCATCACACTCAATGGTGAAAGGTTGAGAGCTTTTCCTCTAAGATCAGGCATAAGACAATGGTGCCCACTCTCCTCACTCCTATTCAACACAGTACTAGAAGTCCTAGACAGAAGCAATTAGGAAAAGAAAAGGGAAATAAAAGACACTCAAATCAGGAAAGACGAAATAACATGGCCTTTCTGCAGATGATGTGCTCTTATATTTGGAAAACCCTATAGAATCCACCAACAAGCTGCTATAATAATAAACAAATTCAGTAAAGTGGAAGGATTCAAAGTGAACATACAAAAATCAGTTGCATTTTATACACAAACAGCAAACTATTTGAAAGAGAAATTAGGAGAGCAGTCACATTTGCAATTGCATCAAAAAGAATAAAGTACTTAGGCATAAATTGAACTAAGGAGGTGAAAAACTAGTGCACCGGAAATTATAAGACATCGTTGAAGGAAATGAATTTGACACAAATAAATAGAAAGATGTCACATATTCTTGGATTGGAAGACCGCAATCTACTTAACTAGTCTCCTATGGACAGATGAGTTGGTAACTTCCAGCTTTTAGTCAGTAGATACATTTTAAGACTGATATTAAAGACATTACATGGGCACTTATCCAACAGATGGACACCAGCAGAGGACCATAACAGCATACGAAGGTTGAATATAAGTTTTGATTGCATTATGTTTTGGCAAATGTTGATAAAGAAATTCACTACTAGCAATGAGATTGCTGCAGCAAAAGAAGTATGTGTCTTAAATTTTATAGATCTTGCCAAATAGCCCTGCAAACTTAAATTCCTCCCTGTGGTATCATAATGCCCACTTCCTCATACATTTGTGAAATACATTATGAAATTACAAAACCAGCACCAGTTTCATCAAATTTCAAAATTTTGGTGAATCTGATCTATTAAACATGGTAGCTTGTTTTTATTATGGTTATTTGATTATGAATATGTTGGTCACCTTTTTTAGGAGGGCTATTTTGATTTCTGGGTTTTCTTCAACAACTGCCAATCTATAGCCTTTAAGTCAAATTTTCTACAGAGTTCATTATCTCTACTTATTGATATTGGGATTTCTTTGCAAATAAAGAAAATTATCTGTCATATATGTAACTAATATTTTTTATAGTTTGCCATTAGTTTTCAGACCTTGTTTTACATATATGTGTGTGTGTGTGTGTGTGTGTGTGTGTGTAGTAAAGATAGAGAGTAGAAGTTTTCAAATTTTATGTAGCCAATCTGCCAATCATTTCCTTGTGGTCTCTCCCTTTGTGTATTTTTTTGTGTCTTTTCTCCTTTATGAAAAAAAATAAAACAAAATTATAGAATGATGTTTGCAATGATCACTTCTCTTAACAGCAGCAGCTCCCCACAATCTGTACCTCCCCAGGACTCTCCAAAGCTGGCAATGGGAAGAGACTCTCCAAGCTGGGAAAACACCTGACAAACAAACTTTGTCCCTTGAGCACTGACTTCCTTTCTTACTGTCTTTTTTTCTCACTGCCACCATCACACTGTCTCTTGGGATTTCAACCTTTCCAAAGCTACTTTACACGCTGGAACCCCAAAAGCCCAATTTCTCAGACTCCCTTGTAGCCAGAGGGGCTGTGTGACTCAGAACTACATAGGAGCCTGTTGGTGTTGCCTTTTGGCTTCCTCGCTCTTGTCACCTACAATGTGCACATAAGGATGTGGAGGCAGACCCCTTTGCTAGGGACGGCAGACCCTTGGAAAAAGTCTGGCTTCTTGTTACAGGCATTCGAACTACACACTGTCAACTGCCTATCCTGGACTCCTTGTCATGTGATTACAAACTCCTTATTCATTTGATTAGGTTTATCAGGCTTTCTGGAACCAGCAACCAAACAGGACCCTACTTGATACAAAGGCACCTAAAACTCCCCCTTTAAATCTCTAGGTCAAGTAGACAGATCCCTCATCTCTTGTGCTTTAGTCAAGACTCTTTAGGACTTAAGTGACAGAAGCAAAACTCAAAATGAGTGAAGACAATAAGAAGAATTCATTGGCTTAGGTAACCCTTTGAAGGAACAGATACAGTTGGATTTTGGGAACAGGAGACTCAAATGGTGGTTAAGCGTCATACTTCTACCTTTAACTCTAATTCTTTGTGTGGGTCCGTTCCAGTTTTTCATACCAGTTCTTTCTAAAAGTCTTGGACCGTCATCCCAATAGTTTCTTGGCCACACCTTCCCAGCGAAACCACCAGAAAATAAGGGTCCTCTTCTTGTTTTGTGATATTAGCACACTTGCCACAGAGTGCTGGAACTTTCTCATCCCTTTCATCTGTTGGGTGTCATCCAAGATCTACCATGAGGAAACTTCTTTGACACTCTGACTCTGCATAGTCAAAATTAGCGTCTCCCCTGTATGCTACTTCGTCGTCGCTTCTTGGTCCAGATTTCCTGTCAGGAAGACTTCTCCTCTCCAGCGGACACATGTAGGAGGGTAGCTTTTACCTTGAAATCTCGTCAGCAAATCTGAATAAAACATAAGCGTCCTTATCACTGCAGCTGCATACCTAGGAGGAGGAGAGGAGAGAAGCAGGTTATTTTCTCATGTGTCTCCCCCCACTCCTCCTCCAAATCATGTGAGAATGTGCTTTTCTAAGGAAAACCACAAAAGAAAGCTCAAACCATTTGTCATAAATAAACTAAGGCTCAAGGAGACTAGGAAGAGTCATATGAGTCACAGTGTGGCTTTTGGATTTAGGTTGGATTCAGAATAATGAAAAAAAAAGTCAGGTTTTAAGAATTTAACCATTGACACATAGAGAGCAAGGCCACGGGCAGAAAAACAAAAATGCTTCACTGCAAATTTATCATAATTTATGAGATAAGTAGAGTTATACAAAGGGAGATGGTAGAAGTTAGGATTAACAGAATCATTTAAACCAGTTTTCTTTTCCTCTCTGAAAAAACAGAAAAACAACTGAGATTATAGGAGAAGAAAATCCCAAACAAGCATCTGTAAAGAAAAGCTGCCAAAGGCAGGGAAATCTAGCTAATTCTATTTTTATTTTATTTATTTATTTTTTTAATGTTTATTTCTGAGAGAGGGAGAGAGACAGAGTATGAGCAGGGGAGGGGCAGAGAGAGGGAGACACAGAACTCGAAGCAGGCTCCAGGCTCTGAGCTGTCTGCACAGAGCCCTACATGGGCTCAAACTCACAAACCGTGAGATCATGACCTGAACTGAAGTTGGATGCTTAACCTACTGAACAACCCAGGTGCCCCAAGATAGTTCTGTTTTAGATGATAACCTATTTACCTCCTATTACTCCTGATTCTCCCTTTCTGCCTCTCTAGCATCTATCACTTTTATCATACTATATAATTTACACCAAACAGTAACATGTATGTTTTCTTGTCTGCTGCAGCTTCCCCCTTCCCCTCAATAGTATACATTCTACAAGGGTAGGGAGTTTTGCTTGTTTTGCTCACCGATCCATTTCAAAAGCTTAAAATAGTGCTTGGAAATGGTGAGCACTCAGTAAATATTTGTTGAATGAATGAACATGTTTCTGCAGATGCTAGAAGTACATAGGATTCTCCATGAATATGTGGTATAATGGGATTACCAACTGGCAACCCTTGATCTTAGAGTAGATGGTTTGCCAGTGTTTCCTCAAACTCCATTTGATGCTAAGTAGTAGAAAGACATTTCAGGCTTACAGAGGAGTAGTAGGCATGCCATCTCATGAGAAGCACGCTGTGGAGAGGCAATATAAGGAGAAATGTTGTGGGAGGGCAGGGTCATTTAAAGAGAAGGAGACAAAATCAATGCATGAACACTCTGTGGCATTGGCTTCACCAAGAGCCACCACATATGGCATCTGAGACAAAGGAGAAAAGCTCTGGAGCGGAAAGTGGTGGGAGCTTTTTGGGACCACAGATCTAAAGCCTACTTGCCAGCTGGACCAGTCACCCAGTCTGATATCTGACTATTCTTCAGCAAGCCGCTGACCAAGAGATACTGGCTTCTGTGGAAAAGACGAATAATAATCATAAAGAAACTAGCTGGGAATGTGAGAAAAATATTGAAAGATAAAAATGGAGAAACTCACTGTAAGAAGGACAACAGAATAATGATTTTGCAAAGTAGAAGAAAATATAAATACCTGAAATCAAATAAAGAAGATGAATTTAAGAATATGGCCTTTTTTGCACCAAGAGCTCAGAGAAGCAAGGGTACAAAGAAGATAGAGGAAAAAAATGCCGAAAAGAGAGAAACAATGGTCTGGAAGACCTCAGGGAAAAAAAAAATGGAAGACTGAAGCCATTATGTAATGGTAGCCCTAAAGTAAAGAAGGGAGAACCCAAGCAGTACTAAAAATCCAATCAAGGGTATAAAAGATAGGTTTCAGAAAACTGAGAAAAATAAAATAGAATGGGAAAATATGAGTATAAAAGGATTAGAGAAGAAATAATAGAAAAAAATTTACTTATACTCAATTAGTATAGAGAACAATGGAATATAAAATGTTCAACAATATACATCAAGAAAATTTTTCTACAGTATATGCAATTAAGCAATATCCATGACTATTTCAGTTACTAGAATTGATCAATAAATGATTCCAAAATCTAGTGGTGTAAAACCTGTTTATCATGCTCCCAGACTCTGTGGATCATGAATTTCAGGTGGGCACAGTGGGGAGGGCTTGGCTCTGCTCCACAGTCCAGGCTCAAGGAGAAGGGAAATAGACTCTGCCACTTGAAGGAGTGGCTAGGTTATGGAAGAACATTTGAGATGGAAAGTATTGCTGTGGCCGGTTTTGGGAAACAATCTGCCACAAAAATAAAATATTAGACATAACTATAGATTAAAAATAGGTGTTAGAAACCTAAAGAAATACTAAAACTCAGTGTCATTGAATTGGAATATCTAGGGGCACTTAGATGGCTCAGCTGGTTAAGTGTCTGACTCTTGGTTTTGGCTCAGGTCATGATCTCATGGTTTTGTGAGTTTGAGCCTCATGTTGGGCTCTGTGCTGGCAGCATGGAGCTTGCTTGGGATTCTCTCTTTCTCCCTCTCTTTGCCCTCCCCCACTTACACTGTGTCTCTCTCTGCTTCAAAAATAAATAAACACGAAAAACTCATAAAAATTTTTAAATAAAAAAATAAATTGGAGTTTAGATAAAGAAGACAATTTTCTAGGATATAATTTTGTGAAATTAACTTAAAATGAAATAGGAAAAATAGAGTATATCAAATTAGTTGAACCTACAATCAAAAGTCTTTCTATTCAGACTCCTATAGATAAGTTTTGTCAAACTTTCTAAGAATAGATAAATATCTATCTTACCCAAACTGATTCCAAATATAGGAAATAAAAAAAGTCAACCATTTCATAAGGCTAATAAAAACTTTATATCAAAGACAAAAAGAACTATACAATAAAATTGTTGCAAAAATCTTAAATAAATTAGTAACAAATGGACTTTTGTTGCATATGAAAAGATATGGCATGCTCAGATAGGATTTGTGCCTGGAATCCAAGGATGGGCTCAGTAAAATTAATCATGGTAAGTTATCAACAGATTAAAAATTGTATGGTCATCTCATAATTGCAGAAAAGCATTTGATAAAATGCAATAGTCACTTACAACTTTAAAGAATTCTTACTTAACCTATGAAGAGAAACTACCAACAACCATAGCAAACAGTATACTTGATGAAATTTTAGAAATATTCCTATTAAATAAGGTACAAAACTGTGAAGCTATCGCTGCCTCTTTTTATCATTTTACTAGAGCTCCTCGCTAATTGAATAAGACAACGAAAGGAAATAATAGGGGATAAGAATTGGAAAGAAATGAACAAAACAAGGTAAATGTTATAAACCTTGAAAATGATGTATTATGGATCAAAACTCTGTATTATGTATAATATATATCAAATCAGTGGTGAGGAAACTTGGTAGAGTCCCAATGTCCTCATCCCTCATGGCAGGATGTCAATTGGAACTGTGTAAAATCTAAATATGTAGTTAAAAAGACCCAAAAGCCATTATCCCTAGCCTCATAATGCCTTTTATGACTACTTATTTTTTTAATTAAGAGGAATATTTTAGGAGTACTTTTTGTGACAAAGAAGCATCTACCTGGAAATTCAGCAATTTCCTTGTTTTTATTTGCTTTCAGTTTCCTATTCTTGTGTTACAATCAACGTTTAAAACCTTTTAAAATTAAAAGATGACACAGAGACTTCTCTTTCTCACCACGATAGAGTAACAAATATTGTACTGTCCCCTTGCTGTTTATAGCTGATGGCAAGCACCTGAAGGCTCAGCAAGTTAAGTGTCCAACTCTTGATCTTGGCTCAGGTCACGATCTCCCGTTTCATGAGATCGAGCCCTGAGTCCGGCTCTGTGCTGACAGCCCAAGCCTGCTTGGGATTCTCTCTTTCTCCCTCCCTCTCTTCCCCTCCCCTCCCCTCTCTTTCTCAAAATAAGTAAATGTTAAAAAAAACGGATCAAAATATATGAGGTAACTACTTTTTTTCAAGTTTAAATTACAGCTAGTTAGCATACAATGTAATATTAGTTTCAGGTGTACAATGTAGTGATCAGCACTTCCGTATACACCCTACGTCTTCTTTATTTATTCATCAGTCGATGGACATTTGATCTCTTTCCATAATTTGGCTATTGTTGATAAGGCTGCAAGAAACATCAGGGTGCATGTATCCCTTTGAATTAGTATTTTTGTATCGTTTGGATAAATAGCTAGGAGTGCAATTGCTGGATGATAGGTGGTTCTATTTGTAACTTTTCGAAGAACCTCCATACTGTTTTCCAGGGTGGCTGCACCACTTGGAAGCGACTATTTTTAAGCATTTAACAGTAGGCACTGCAGCGTTCTAATCCTCAAGAGAAGGAAAAACATCAGTGGAACGCTGCACTTACTCCAGCTATCTGCATTGGAGAATTTTCCAAACTGTGGCACAGGAAAGTGGATCCCAGAGACTGGTGAGCTAAGGAGGTGGCTGGAGTGTGTGTGCCAGAGAAACAGAGAAGGAAGCAGTGCAGAGAAGGATCTCTTCGAAATCTTTGGTGACCACTTGAGCCTATGGCTGACACATCCCGCGAAGACTGATGCAGAATGGGTACGGTGGGTTTGTGAGCTCAGTGGAATTTCCTGAAGCCACAAAGTGCTGGGGAACAGTGGGTTTCTAACCAGCCAGGGTGGGGAGGGCTCACTGGACGGAGGAGACATTCAGCGGAGACCTCAGAAAGGCCGTAAGTTAAGAGGAGAGCTAAAAGCCCTAGGGCGGGCTGCTAGAGACCTACCCTACTGGAGTCCAAGTGGAGAAATCTGATCTGTAAGTAAGTGAACTGCCTTATACAACAGAATTCAATACTTGTAAATGAAAATGACCCATATGTGTTTTGTTTCATCTCTTCCCTCCCTTCTCTTCACCTCTTCTTCCCATCTTCCTTCCCTACTTCCTTCTTTTCAACTTTCTGGGTTTTTAAAAATCAGTGTTTTCTGTTAACATAATTGAATAGATTCTATAATTTACTATGCCCTTGAACAGTTGACATAAGAATTTTCCAATGATTGATCCAATTCTTTCATCTGCATGTGGTGGTTATTTTCGGGGTATGTCTTTGAGAACCTATGCAATTTATTTTAATATGATTGGTTTGTTAAGGTTTCTCCTACTTAAAATTATTTTGTCCATCTCCATGTGCCTGTATAATCACCCATTCTGGTTAATGTTAGTGCTTACTGAATGAAGCTATGCATGATAATCTCTGATTTCTTTTTTGTAATGTTTACGTATTTTTGAGAGAGCAACAGAGCACGAGAGGGGGAGGGTAGAGAGAGAAAGGGAGACACAGAATCTGAAGCAGGTTCCAGGTTCCAAGCTGTCAGCACAAAGCCCAAGGTGTGGCTCGAACTCACAAACCGGGAGATCATCACCTGAGCTGAAGTCAGACGCTTAACCTGTCAAGCCACCCCAGGTGCCCCAATAATCTCTAATTTCTAACCCTATTTTTATGTATAGCTCTGGTCTGTCAACTCAAAGTTTACCTATAAAGTCTTCTTTTTTGTTGCTATCAGAGTGGCAAAAAAATTTGTCAATTTTATTATTATTTTCAAAGAATCTGACTCTGGTTTTACTGATCAATCTCCTCTTTTAATTTAAAAGTATTTTTTGTTTTCTTTTTTCTTTTTTTTTCCAATATATGTTTTCATAATATTGTGTTTTCTCTTTTTAAAAGCATTCATTTGTTTTATGATCTGCAATTTTCTTTGTTTTGCTTTGAAAGTTTTTTTTCTTCATTAATTTGGATGTCTTGTTATCTGTTTTTGTTGTTTCACATGAGTCTCTTCATAACTTTGACAGTCTCATTTAAAAAATCTCACTTTTAAAAATTTCCCATTCATAAGGTATTTATTAGCTTCCCACTATGAATGTTAAAGAAATAGTGTACTTAGAAAATTTCCCTCTTACCATCTTTCAAATTGTCTCTGTTTATTTCCATTATTAATCTAAGGTGAAGTTGTATGATATTGGCATTCTATTCTATATCTTTATTTCCTACATTCATCTAGTTTTAATTCTATATTTAAGAATATTCATAGCCTTCATTTATCCTTTTGGCCCATAACTTCTTTATAGTGAGTTTTTAAAAAAAATTTTCCCTTAGTCATCTGGTTCTTTTAAACACTCTTCAAAGACTTGATCTTCATAAAGGCTCATATTGCTTTCTACTTTGGGTCTTTGCATATTTAAGAAAAACTTTGATTGTTTTAATCTACAGATGACAGTGGTTCATAAGTCATTCAGAGTTCGATTAGAGAAGTAGAATGCTATGAATTTGGGATGTAGGATTCAGCATAGGAAACAAACTTTACACAGTTGTGGAGGATCTGAGAAGCAAAGATTCTGGAGGGAGTGAAGAGTCTAAGATACCACCAATCTGAGAAGTCAAGCCTACACCCCCACTGAAGTGAGGCTGTTTATAAAGAGAAAGCACATAGGGCGTCCATGGGAAGCTATGCCTCTACTACCTCTGTCTCTCTTGTCTTCTGTCAAGAGCTGGTGTTCAGCCTGTGACTGCCATTGATCATCAGGAGCATCAGTTGAGAATATGAGCTGGAAAAGGAGCAGAGAGACCAAAGGTAAGCTGTATTATCCACCCCCACCTCCATCAGGGCAGCCTTCAGAGACCTTCATTTTCAACTTCCAAATCCCATGCAAATCCCTCTTGTGTCCAAATCTAACTTGTTATTATACACCAGAGGGAATTCTGGAAAATGTAGTTTTAACCAAACTAATAGTACAAACCTCTATAACTGGGTATAAAAATTCTTGTAATCTTTTGCAGCTTTGCTTTCATGTGAATACTCTCAATGTCCTTCCCCACTTTTTAAACTCATCATTCAGGTCGCAAAATATACATTAACATATAGTTTGATTTCTATTATGTATATCTTTTGTTTAATTAACAAATCTGCAAGATGCTGTTGTCTTTGCATTTGAACATCTGTTTTAGCAAAAGGCTCTGAATTTCAGAGCTTTTATTTTTTGCAATAATTAATAGAGTTTTCTTCTTTGACCTATTTAATAAGTTATTTCATTAAAGTTTTTATTATGGAATAATTCTTTAAAATTTCATTTGGTTGTGGTGTGTTCTTGAATCAAATACTGTAATGTATTTACACTTTGCATTTAGGTATTATAAATTACTAATATCAAATAATATCAGATCACGGTTTTCTTTTTTCCTTTGCACCTTTGTCAAGACTTGAGGAAAGAATTGCCTTCTTAAAAAATAATTTGGGGGGCCAAGATGGTGGAGCAGCATGGAAGTTCTCTGCTTCTCTTGTCCCTGAAATGCAGCTAGATCAGCACAAAATCAAACCATTTTGTATACCTAGAAAATTGATATGAGGATTAACACAACAATCTGCATAACTTGAGCCACAAAACTTGCCGGGTACCTGGCACAGAGAGAAGCCATGGAGGGTACAGAGCTGTTTTTATGGAGAGAGGACAGAGAAAGGGGGAAGAGTACAGGAAAAGCACTCCCCCAAAAAGTAGCTGGAAAGAAAGAGAAAGAGTGCAAACACCCACAAATGATAGAACAAGAAAAGGAGAAAGGAGAAATGAGAAGGTTTCAATACCATTATGACTCTATTAACAAGGGAGAACAGACTCAGGAATTCCGCAGTTCAATACCTGGCAGTGCTCTCGTGGGAAGGGTGAATTCCCAGGAGCAGGCAGCCAGGTCTGAGGGATCTGCGGGTCAAAGGGGAGAAGTGGTTCTCTTGCTCGGAGGGCATTTGGTAGAGGCCATACAATTTCCCCACAGGCAAAAGTCCCAGCAGACCCTGAAGAACAGTCATGTTTGCTGGCATTGAACAAAGATCCCAGGGCGTGGTGAAACCTGGTGCCAATTGTGTGTTGTGATTTAACATAATCCTTGAACCTCTGCTGCCATGCGATTGCACAAACTTTTTCTGGGACAAGCTGACACCCAGCCCCAATCTCTGAGCCTCTGCAGCAGTGCGATCACTCTAACATTCCCAAGGGCAAGTCAGCACCCAGCCATTGCTCAGAGAGACTCTCCCCCAGAGGGTTGGAGCAGGTCCAAGCCACAGGGAACTCAGAAGTGAGGGGTTTGGAAACAGAGCCCTATCTGAGATAAAACTGGGGAGGGAGGTGCTGCCTAGCAGGCTGATGGCTTGGACATGGACAGTGTAGAAACGAGGAGTGGACAGAAGCTAGAGACAAAGGAGTGATGCTTGATTGCTGGTTGGTGACAGTGCAGTGTTTCTGTGCTAGAGACTGGGAAGCTGGGTGAAGCCATTTTCACCTCTCCCTCGCATGCACAAACACACGCATGCATGCCACACCCATCCACCCCAGTAAGCTAAGCAACGCCACCTAGTGGAGAATGGAGCCATTACACCAAGTCGTGTCCCAACTGCACCAACCAATCTCTAGAGGAACACAAGTCTCGCTGCCTGCTTAGTGTATGGACTATAAAATGCTTCATAGTTTGACTTCTAGGGGAAACTGGATGTAATTTCATTTGGATTTTATTCTGTTCATTGGTCCATCTTTTCGGTTTTGTTTTCTTTTTCTATTCTTCTTTGTGGATACAGAAAGAAAAAATTATCTTTTTTTCCATTTTTATAAAAAAAATTTTAAGTTTCTTTTTACTGTATTTTTATTTTTTTTAACTCTATTTTTTTATTTTTTTAAATTTACATCCAAATTAGTTAGTATATAGTGAAGCAATGATTTCAGGAGTAGATTCCTTAATGCCCCTTACCCATGTAGCCCATCCCCCCTCCCACAACCCCTCCAGGAACCCTCAGTTTGTTCTCCATATTTATGAGTCTCTTATGTTTTGTCCCCCTCCCTGTTTTTATATTATTTTTGTTTCCCTTCCCTTATGTTCATCTGTTTTCTCTCATAAAGTCCTCATATGAGTGAAGTCATATGATATTTGTCTTTCTCTGACTCATTTCACTTAGCATAATACCCTCCAGTTCCATCCACGTAGTTGCAAATGGCAAGATTTCATTCTTTTTGATTGCCAAGTAATACTCCATTGTATATATATACCACATCTTCTTTATCCATTCATCCATCGATGGACATTTGGGCTCTTTCCATACTTCGGCTATTGTTGATAGTGCTGCTATAACCATGGGGGTGCATGTGTCCCTTTGAAACAGCACACCTATATCCCTTGGATAAATGCTTAGTAGTGCAGTTGCTGGGTCGTAGGGTAGTTCTAGTTTTAGTTTTTTTGGGAAACTCCATACTGTTTTCCAGAGTGGCTGCACCAGCTTGCATTCCCACCAACAATGCAAGAGATCCTCTTCCTCCGCATCCTTGCCAACATCTGTTGTTGCCTGAGTTGTTAATGTTAGCCATTCTGACAGGTGTGAGGTGGTATCTTACTGTGGTTTTGATTTATATTTCCCTGATGATAAGTGATGTGGAGCATTTTTTCATGTGTCAGTTGGCCATCTGGATGTCTTCTTTGGAGAAGTGTCTATTCATGTCTTTTGTCCATTTCTTCACTGAATTGTTTATTTTTTGGGTGTTGAGTTTGATAAATTCTTTGTAGATTTTGGATACTAACCCTTTATCTGATATGTCATTTGCAAATATCTGCTCGCATTCTGTCGGTTGCCTTTTAGTTTTGCTGATTGTTTCCTTCACTGTGAAGAAGTTTTTTATTTTGATGAGGTCCCAGTAGTTCATTTTTGCTTTTGTTTCCCTTGCCTCCGGAGACCTGTTGAATAAGAAATTGCTGCGGGTAAGATCAAAGAGGTTTTTTGCCTGCTTTCTCCTCAAGGATTTTGACAGCTTCCCATCTTACATTGAGGTCTTTCATCCACTTTGAGTTTATTTTTGTGTATGGTGTAAGAAAATGGTCCAGGTTCATTGTTCTGCATGTTACTGTCCAGTTTTCCCAGCACCACTTGCTGAAGAGACTGTCTTTATTCCATTGGATATTCTTTCCTGCTTTGTCAAAGATTAGTTGCCCATACGTTTGTGGGTCCATTTCTGGGTTCTCTATTCTATTCCATTGATCTGAGTGTCTGTTCTTGTGCCATGTATTTTTATTTGATTTGTAAATTTTTTATTCTATTTTACTTCATTTCACGTTATCCTATTTTATTGTGTGTGTGTGTATATATATGTGTGTGTGTGTGTGTGTGTGTGTATACACATTTAAACATTATACATTTAATGTATATATACATTTAATATATATATGCATTAATATATATATATACACTAATATATATATATTTATACATGTTCTTACTTTTTTCTTTTTTTCTTTCCCTTTTTTCCCTCTAATCTATCAAACTTCTTTCAATAACCAGACCAAAACATCCCTAGGATCTAGCTTCATTTATTTGATTTTTTGTGTTGTTATTAATTTTTTAATTTTTAATTTTTATTTTATTCTTTTTCTTCCTTCCAAATGACAAAGTGAAGGAATTCACCCACCAAGAAAGAACAAGACAAAATGACAGCCAGGGACTTAATCAACACAGGTATAAGCAAGATGTCTGAACCACAATTTAGAATCACGATAATAAGCATACCAGCTGGGGTTGAAAAAAACATAGAATCCCTTTCTGCAAATATAAAAGAAGTAAAATCTAGTCAGGATAAAATTTAAAATGCTATAACTGAGATGCAATCTCAAATGATGATATGACAGGGGCGCCTGGGTGGCGCGGTCGGTTGGGCGTCCGACTTCAGCCAGGTCACGGTCTCGCGGTCCGTGAGTTCGAGCCCCGCGTCAGGCTCTGGGCTGATGGCTCGGAGCCTGGAGCCTGTTTCCGATTCTGTGTCTCCCTCTCTCTCTGCCCCTCCCCCGTTCATGCTCTGTCTCTCTCTGTCCCAAAAATAAAAAAAAAAAAAAAAAAAAAAAAATGATGATATGACAGCAAGGATGACACTAATGGATGAAGCAGAGCAGTGAACCAGGGATATAGAAGACAAAATTATGGAGAAAAATAAAGCAGAAAAAAGAGGGAGACTAAGGCAAAAGAACACTGTACAAGAATTAGAGAACTCAGTGACTCATTAAAAAAGGGTAACATTGGAAACATAGGAGTCCCAGGAAATAAAGAAAAAGAAAAAGGGGTAGAAGTTTTATGTGAGCAAATCATAGAGGAAAACTTTCATAACCTGGGGAAAGACACAGACATCAAAATCCAAGAAGACCAGAGAACTCCCATTAGATTCAACAAAAACTGACCATCACCAAGGTCATAGTCATAGTCACAAAATAGACATCACATATCATAGTCAAATTCACAAAATAGACAAGGAAAGAATTATGAAAGCAGCAAAGGGAAAAACTCCTTAACCTATAAGGGAAGACACATCAGGTTGGCAGTAGATCTGTCCACAGGAATTTGGCAGGCCAGAAAGGAGTGGCAGAATATATTCAACATGCTGAATGGGAAAAATATGCAGCCAAGAATTCTTTATCCAGCAAGGCTGTCATTCAAAATAGAAGGAGAGATAAAGAGTTTCTCAGGCAAACAAACACTGAAGGAGTTTGTGACCACTAAACCAGCCCTGCAAGAAATTTTAAAAGGGACTCTCTAAGGGGAGAAAAGATGAAAAACAAACAAACACACAAACAAACAAACAAAAACAAAACAGACCAAAAGCATCAAAGACTAGAAAGGACCAGAGAACACCTCCAACTCTACAGGCAACACAATAGAAATAAATTCATATCTTTCAGTAATCACTCTGAATGTAAATGGACTAACGCTCTAATCAAAAGACGTAGGGTATCAAAATGGATAAGAAAAACAAGATCCATATATATACTCCTTACAAGAGACCCATTTTAGGCCTAAAGACCATCTTCAGATGAAAGTAAGGGGATGGAGAACCATCTATCATCACCAAAAGAAAGCTGGACTAGCCATACTTATATCAGAGAATCTAGATTTTAAAATAAAGAATGTAACAAGAGATGAAGAAGGGCATTTTATCATAATTAAGGGGTCTATCCACCAAGAAGATCTAACAATTGTAAACATTTATATCCCAAATGTGGAATAACCCAAATACATAAATCAAATAATCAAATACAAAGAAACACATTTATAATACCACACTAGCAGGAGACTTCAACACCCCGCTTACAACAATGGACACCAACAAGGAAACAAAGGCTTTGGATGACACACTGAACCAGATGGACTTAACAGATATATTCAGAATATTTCATCCTAACACAGTGAAATACACATTCTTCTTGAGTGAACATGGAACATTCTCTGGAAAAGATTACATGCTGAGTCACAAATCAACCCTCAAGTACAAGAAGGTCAAAATCATACTGTGCATATTTTCAGACCACAACATATGCAACTTGAAATCAACCACAAGAAAAAATTTGGAAAGACAACGAATAATGGCAGATTAAAGAACATCCTACTGAAGAATGAATGGGTTAACCAAAAAGTTAAAGAGGACACTAAAAAGTACATGGAAGCCAATGAAAATGATAATACCACAGCCCAAAACCTCTGGGATGCAGCAAAGGCGGTCATAAGAGGGGAGTATACAGCAATCTAGGCCTTCCTAAAGACGGAAGAAAGATCTCAGATACACAACCTAACCTTACACCTTAAAGAGCTAGAAAAAGAATGGCAAATAAAACCCAACGCCAGCAGAAGATGGGAAAAAATGAAGATTAGAGTAAAAATCAATGCTATCGAAATAAAAAAAAAAACAAACAGTACAACAGATAAATGGAACCAGGAGCTTGTTCTTTGAAAGAATTAACAAAATTGATAACCCCCTAGCCAGTATGATCAAAAAGAAAAAAGGAAAGGACCCAAATAAATAAAATCAAGAATGAAAGAGGAGAGATCACAACCAACACTGTAGAAATACAAACAATAATAAAAGAATATTATGAGCAATTATATGCCAACAAATTGGGCAATCTGGAAGAAGTGGACAAATTCCTAGAAACATATAAACTACCAAAACTGAAACAGGAAGAAATAGAGAATTTTAACTGACCCATAACCAGTAAAGAAATTGAATTAGTAATCAAAGATCTCCCAAAAAACAAGAATTCAGGGCCAAATGGCTTTCCTGGGGAATTCTACCAAACATTTAAAGGAGAGTTAACACCTATTCTTTTGAAGATATTCCAAAAAATAGAAATGGAAGGAAAACTTCCAAACTCATTCTATGAGGCCAGCATTACCTTGATTCCAAAATCAGACAAAGACCCCACTAAAAAGGAGAACTACAGACCAATTTTCCTGATGAACATTGGTTGCAAAAATTCTCCACAAGAGCAGCATCCATTAACCATAAACCATTAAAAGAATTATTCACCATGACCAAGTGGGATTTACCTGGGATACAGGGCTGGTTCAATATCCACAAATCAATCAACGTGATACACCACATTAATAAAAGAAAAGACAAGAACCACATGATCCTCTCGATAGATGCAGTGAAAGCACTTGACAAAATACAGTATCCTTTCTTGATAAAAACCCTCAAGAAAGTAGGGATAGAAGGAACACAACCTCAAGAGTATAAAAGCCATATACAAAAGACCCACTGCTAATATCATCCTCAATGGGGAAAAACTCCCTCTATGATGAAGAACATGACACACTTGCCGCTGTTATTCAACATAGTATTGGAAGTCCTAGGCTCAGCAATCAGACAACACAAAGAAATAAAAGGCATCCAAATTGGCCAGGAGGAAGTCAAATTTTTGCTCTTCGCAGATGACTTGATACTCTATATGGAAAACCCAAAAGATTCCACCAAAAAAAACTGCTAGAACTGATCCACAAATTTAGCAAAGTCGCAGGATATAAAATCAATGTACAGAAATTGGTTGCATTTCTATACACCAATAATGAAGAAAGATAAATCAAGGAATCGATCCCATTTACAACTGCACCAAGAACCATAAAATACCTAGGAATAAACCTAAGCAAACAGGTGAAAAACCTATACACTGAAAACTGTAGAAAGCTTATAAAAGAAATTGAAGAAGACACACACAAAAAGGAAAAATATTCCATGCTCCTGGATTGGAAGAATATTGTTAAAATGTCGATACTACCCAAAGCAATCTACATATTCAATGCAGTCCCTATCAAAATAACACCAGCTTCTTCACAGAGCTAGAATGAACAATCGTAAAATTTGTATGGAACCAAAAAAGACCCTGAATAGCGAAAGCAATCCTGTATGGTACTGGCATAAAAACAGACATTCAGATCAATGGAACAGAATAGAGAACCCTGAAATGGACCCACAAACATATGGCCAACTAATCTTTGACAAAGCAGAAAAAAATACCCGATGGAAAAAAGACAGTCTCTTCAGCAAATGGTGCTGGGAAAACTGGACAACAACATGCAGGACAATGAAACTGGACCACTTCCTTACACCATACACAAAAATAAACTCAAAATTGATGAAAGACCTAAACATGAGACAGGAAGCCATCAAAATCCTAGAAGAGAAAACAGGCAACAACCTCTTTGACCTTGGCTGCAGCAACTTCTTACTAGACATGTCTCTGGAGGCAAGGGAAACAAAACCAAAAATAAACTATTTGCTTCCCGCAAAGGAAACAATCAACAAAACTAAAAGGCAACCAACTGGGAGAAGATATTTGCAAATAACATATCAGGAAAAGGGGTAGTATCCAAAATCTATAAAGAACTTATCAAACTCAACCCCTCAAAATAAAAAATCCAGTAAAGAAATAGGTAAAAAGATATGAATAGACACTTCTCCAAGGAAGACATCCAGATGGCCAACTGACACATGAGAAAATGCTCAGCATCACTCATCATCAGGGAAATATAAATCAAAACCACAATGAGATACCACCTCACACCTGTCAGAATGGCTAACATTAACAACTCGGGCAACAACAGATGTTGGCGAGGATGCAGAGAAAGAGGATCTCTTTTGCCCTGCTGGTGGGAATGCAAACTGCTGTAGCCACTCTGGAAAACAGTATGGAGGTTCCTCAAAAAATTAAAAATAGAACTGCCCTGCAGGGTAGGGTATATGCAGGGGATGAATCACTGGATTCTGCTCCTGAAATCATTATTGCACTATATGCTAACTAACGTGGATGTATATTAAAAATAATAAAAAATAATTTGGAAGCTTATTGCACTATGAGGGATTTATCCAAGGGTTATAAGTATATTGTTTCGAAGGGGCACGTGCACCCCAATGTTTATAGTATACATAGTATATATACATACATACACACATACATACAATGGAGTATTACTTGGCAATCAAAAAGAATGAAATCTTGCCATTTGCAACAATGTGGTTGGAACTAGAATGTATTATGCTAAGTGAAATGAGTCCATCAGAGAAAGACAAATACCATATGACTTCACTCATATGTGGAATTTAAGACACCAAACAGATGAACATAAGGGAAGGGAAGCAAAAATAATATAAAAACAGGGATGGGGACAAAATATAAGAGACTCTTAAATATAGAGAGCAAACTGAGGTTTCCTGGAGGGGGTGTGGGTGGGGGGATGGGCTAAATGGGTAAGGGGCATTGGGGAGGACACTTGTTGGGATGAGCACTGAGTGTTATATGCAGGGGATGAATCACTGACTAACTTGGATGTATATTAAAAATAATAAGTAATTTGGAAGCTTATTTTCTTTCTCTGGGGCTGAAGAAATTTAAATAGTACCAACTCTATCCCATTTCTATTGAAGCATTAACTAATTAAAACACCAAGAAAATTTCATTTTGTTTCTTTGTTTGGTGAGAATGTAAAGAGAGGAGCTCTTTGGAAACTTCCTTGACTTCCTTCATCGATTTGATTAATTTGTGTTTTCTATTTCTTCTTGAGATAGGTTTAATAATTGTTAATTCCAGAAAATAATTCTTTTTATCTAAGTGGGAGCGATATTCTAAATTACTATTTTTTTTTGTTTGTTTTGACTTTTTTTGAGTATAGTTGACACACAATGTTAAATATGTAAATATAAGAGAGAGAGAGAGAGAGAGAGAGCAAGCAAGGGAGGGAGAGAGAGAGAGTCCCAAGCAGGCTCCTCACTGATAGCGGGGCTCAATCCTACAAACCGTGAGGTTATGACCTGAGCCAATATCAAGAGTTGGATGTTTAACCAACTTAAGCCACCCAGGTGCCCCACATACAATGTTACACTGATTTCAGGTGTACGGCTTAGTGATTTGACAAGTTTATACATTATGCTGTGTTCACTACAATTGTAGATACCGTCTGTCTTGTTACATTGTTATTATAATGTCATTGACTGTATTCCTTGTGCTGTGCTTTTTATTCCTGTGACTTATTCACTCCATACTGGAAGCTTGTATATCCCACGCCCCTTTACCCATTTTTTTCCCATCCCCTCAGCTCCCTCCCCTCAGGCAACCATCAGTTCTCTGTATTTACAGATCTGATTTTGCTTTTTGTTTATTATTACGATTTTTAGATTCCACTTAATGAGTGGAATCATATGGTATTTGTCTTTCTCAGTCTGACTTATTTCACTTAGCATAATGCCATCCAGGTCTACTCATGTTGTCTCAAATGGCACAGTCTCATCCTTTTTATGGCTGCATGATAACTCCAGTGTGTGTGTGTGTGTGTGTGTGTGTGTGTGTATACATGCATGTGTGTATACCACACCTTCCTTATCCATTTGCTGATGGACACTTAGGTTGCTTCCATATCTTGGCTATTGTAGATAATGCTACAGTAAACATAGTTACCGACATCACTGTGTTGACTTAGTGTTTTAGTTTCTTTGGCTAAATACCCAATAGTGAAATTATTGGATCACAAATTACTATTATTGAAAGTAGAACTCCTTCACTGAGTTTTAATTTCATTGACATCTAGTTGTACTGTGTATGGTTTTGAAATATGCCTTATCATTTGTGATAGTGGTTTGTTCCTATCTCATGCTTGTTATTCTTTCTTTTAACTAATAATTTCAAGTATATGCAATATTTTGTTTATATCTGATAATTCCATTATCTGAAGTTTTGAGGCTCTAATTTTGATATATGTAGTTTCTGAAGACTCTTGTTTGTGATGGATTGATTTTTGTTTGTGTTCTTGTTACTTTTAAATTTATTTTCTAATTCTGTATATGTGCTTATGTTGGGCAGTGTTTTATCCATCAGAATCTTGTGAGCCCTGGGTTAAGTGTGTGTCTCCCAAAGATGATTTGTGTTGGCTTTTGCCAGAAATCTCAGGGTTGTTTTTAATCTAAGACCACTTTTTATGATAATTTGTTTACCTGGCAGTCCCAGATCATGCATTTGTGTATTTGATCTCCTCTCCTGTATACAAGCAGGGCTTTGCCTATAAATTCTCAAGTGAGACATTTCTTCTTCCCACTCAAGTCAAGGCAGATAAGTTACTTGAAATATCTTTCTTTTCTGGAAAGAGTGGTTCTTTTCTAATACCCTCTTTTACCAAGAGAGTAGCTCTTTGAGAGTCTTGGTTCTTATAGGGATCATATTTCAACTCCTTGCACAGGCCCGACATCTTGTCTCCCTGTCTCTGTGGGTCATTACATTTTAAGCAACTTGGTTTCTGTAATTGGCAAATGATTCCAGAGCAGAGGTACTTCCTAATTTTCAGTTTCTTTTTGGTTTTGCCTGGGAGATTCCTTTCTTTAAGCTCAGGTATAGAATTAAAAGATTAGTATATTTCACCAACATTTCTGGTTGCTTTTTAATAGGAGGTGCTCCCCCAAATATGCCTAGCACATAATATTAATGGAATAGGAAATCTGCACATAGTATTAATTTCTTCTGCTGCATAAAATTTAACTTCAATTTTAAAGAAGATTTTACAGGTACATGGATTGAAAAGTCAATTGGTTCTACCAAGGTAACTACAAAGGACAGACTTTTCTTGCCCTTTACCACCTCAATCAAACTTTCCAAAGAGAATCACATTCAGCTCTTTCTTTTTTGTATAATGTTCTTACCCAAGCCTTCCTTGCTGTTTTATTTTTAGATACTCTGTATTGAATTTCTACTATTGCTTAATCACATATCGATGTCCCTTCTCCTCACTCTCCAAATAATTATATCTTTAAGTGATACCAACATTCAGGATTTCTATTACTACAATATGTAAATATTATTCCTAGCAGAATCATGTCATACATTTTATATAACTTAATGTTTTGGGGGAGAGTAACAGTCACTTCCATTTTTTTGTTTTGTTTGATAGTCATTTATATATGTGTCCCTATTTTATTGCCAAATGCTGTGCGAAGTGTAACACTTCTCTCAATGTATTCAAACACATGAGTTACTCTATTGGTTTTCTCTCGCTACATCTCTCCTGGAACCCCCTGCCCTTGGCTTCTGTCTAGTTGAGACTGCTTCATCTTTGCTACAGAGCTGTCACCTGAGAATTGCAGGGGAGGAATTGGAGGGTGGTGATTGCCAAGAGTGGGGATGGCAGCGGGTGTTTGAGCCACATAGGTGTATACAGTTATCAGAGCTCAGCAAATGGACACTAAGTTTGTGTATTTCATTGTATGCAAATTTTACATAAAAAGGACAAAAGCACAAACAAATATTCGATTCTAGTGGTATATTAGCTAAAGTATTTAGGGGGAAGTGTAGGGATGTCTGTAACTTTGAAATGTGTCCAAAAAATAAGATGAATAAGTGGATGGATGGGTAAAAGGATGGATAAATGTGTTAAAACACATAGAGTAAAATGTTAATGGTTAGTCTAGGTGAGGGTATAGTGTAAAATTCACTGTAAAATTCCTTCAACTTTGCTGTATGTTTGAACATTTTTATAATAAAATATTGGAGGAAAAAATAGTGAAGATAGTAAAATGAAGTAGTCTGTGTTGGAATGTAAACAGGAGCTCAAGAGAAATGTATCAGCTAAAGCAGCGTTGGTGAGGAGCTAAGGAAGAATAAATGAAAATGTTAAAATGTAAACTTAGCCGCTTGCCTCTACAGTCTAATTTTTCAGTGTTCTGTCTCGAATATATTCAGATCCAAAGAAACTGATAAATTTGCCTGTCTGTTTCCAGGGAGAGTCAGTAGAGGTATAAGGGAGGAGGAGAGCAGAAATCCTAGAGGCAGGAGCTCTTTGTGAATGCCAGTGTGCCTACAGCAAGCACTTCTGCCCTTGAGTATCAGCTCCCTTAGATGATCGGAGCTTTGATCCAGCCTTGAGGTGGCATATTCTTTGACTTAGGAAAATTGTCACACTGACAGCCTTATTTTTACCAATGACACAGACAGTCATCGACATAATCATACCAAATAAGCGGGGTGTTCAGAAGGCAATTACAGAAGGCTCTGGGTTGCTATGGTGACAGACCAGCCAGCCAGACCTGATTTTTCTCCTCCCAACTTATTAAAATAGCTTAAAAAAAAACAGAAAAAGATAAAAACTAGCAAGCACACTAGAAAATGAAGATAAGAGATGTCAGAGTTGGAGTGGAATTTCTTCCACACCATTTTAGGAGAGTCAAGGAGCATTGTCTTAGATTTTTCACCTTCTTGTCCACCTTGTGCAACCAGAGAGTTCCGAGCCCCTCAGAGAATTGAGGAAGGCTTTGAGTGGTGCATTCCTAAATCTGGGACACAGGGGTTCACTGGAAAACAGTGAATCTTACTCCAAAGCCCAGACTTCTGTCCCTCTCTTTTCCCTAACAACAACTTTCTTTCTATATTCACTGAGAGATTAATATTCCTAGCAACAAATGACAGGAGTAGAAGATGGGCAGAGGTTCATTGTGTCCTAGGATTCTTTGCCATTGAAAAAATTCATCAAACAGTTGCAGAGACAGGCAGAGTTCTGGGGAGCAGTGTGCACATAGGATTTAATGCTCCATGTAATATGGTTCCCTGAAACAAGGAGTGTAAACATCTGACTTAGTGTTAGAGCTCTCCAACTGTTGGATCAAGTGAACAGCCAGTCTCAGGCCAGCAGACTCACACTCGATGAACACTGTTAGACTCTACTAATCAAATTAGTGGCTGTCCAGATTTTCCTGACATTCTCATCTCTGACTGAGATGAGGAGGATTTTTGTACTGGAGAGGAAGGTGGAAAGAGCTAAGGACATTCCACATTGTTGCCAAATTCTAAGTAATGGTCTCTCTATTTAAAGTAAGTAAACAGAAGGGCCCCCCGGGTGGATCAGTCAAGTTAAGCAACTGATTCCTGATTTTGGCTCAGACCATGGTTTCATGGTTTGTGATTTCGAGCCCTACAGTGGGCTCTTTGCTGACAGTACGGAGCCTGCTTGGGATCCTCTCTCTCTCTCTCTCTCTCTCTCTCTCTCTGCCCCTTCCTGCCTCTCTCTCTCTTTCTCAAAATAAACAAATAAGCTTTAAAAAAATAAATAAGTAAGCAGAAAAACTCTATGGATACTATACAGAGAATGCAACATAAGGACAATAAATGCTTTCCTGAAGATTCTGAGAAGGGCAAATATCTGAAAATTATTTTTTCACACAAAAAAGAACATTTTAGAAGGCAGTTGTTGGTTACCGTCCTAAAAGATGGGGGGGGGGGGGAACAACTCTGCAACACAAAGGTTGAGGAACACGTTAATGTAAGGATAGAAATACAAGGTGTTCTGGCTTATACAAAGAAATAATGTATAAGAATCTCATATGTTAGATTAGTTTTATAGCAGTGACAGTCAAAGGCTGAAAACTGTGTTATGGTATAGTAAACAAATGTGGAACACTTTCAGAATACTGAGGGGGAAACTAAAGAGAAGAAAATGATCAGGAAGATGATAGATGGGAAAGAGAGGGTAGAGATTTCGTTTCAATAAATTGAATGAGGAAAAAAAGGATATGGTATTGGTTGACAGTGAGGAGAAACCACCCAGAGCTAAATAAAATGTTAAATTCAAAACTTGAAAAGGCTGTTTTGTTCTTGGTAAAATTAACAAAGTAGTCAACACGTGAAATATCCTGGCAAAGAGATAGTAGAGATTTCGTTTCAATAAATTAAATGAGGAAAAAAAGATATGGCATTGGGTTGACAGGAAAAATCACCCAGAGCTAAATGAGATGTTAAATTCAAAATTTGAAAAGGCTCTCTTTTGTTCTTGGTGAAATTAACAAAATATTCAACACGTGGAATATCCTGGCAAAAATTTTAATATCAAAAAAAGGAAGAAGAAAATTTTGTAAGCATCTGGGTTGAAAAGGAGAATTGATTATGTGTAAAAACAAAAACATTAGGCAGGCTGTGATTATTCCCCCATGATATTTAATGCAACAAGACAACGGAGTAATACCAACCATGTTTTATAGGGGAAGTAAAATGACCTAAAAATCTTACAGTTTGTCAAACATTTTGAGTGTTCAAAAGTCAGGGACATCCTGACATAAGAACTCAGAAAAGTAATAATTACTCTTCCTTTCTTAGGAAAATTTCTCAATTACGTATTCCAGTTACTTGAATGAATCCAAAGCTAAAGAGAGAGCTCTGGTTCTGCTCTGGCGCTTTAAACCTCCCTATAACCTGTTCCTGTCACTGGTTACAATGAAGCAATTTAGACAAAATACTAAAACAACTCCTAGAGATCTGAAAGGTAAACAAACGGATGCAGGTTTTGGAGAGGAGTTAAAATATGAAGTGGCCACATAGTCTTGTATTTGTATTTACTTTTTGTTTGTTTTGTTTAATTTTTTTTAACATTTATTTTTGAGAGACAGAGACAGACCTTGAGCAGGGGAGGGGCAGAGAGAGAGAGGGAGACACAGAATTGGAAGCAGGCTCCAAGCTCTGAGCTGTCAGCAGGGGGCGGGGGGGTGGGGGCGCTGGGGCTCAAATTCAGGAACCGAACCGTAAGATCATGACCTGAGTCAAAATCGGAGGCTTAACCAACTGAGCTACCCAGGCACTTCTTGTTTTGTTTTGTTTTGGTTTGGTTCCTCTCTTAAAGCTTTGTTTGAAGGGCAGACTCCTTTTCATGGAAAGGCAAGATGGTCATAGCAGCACTGGCAGCTAAATCTCTCTAGAAACCTTGTCTTTCTGCTCAGGAGCCAGAAAAAGTAGATCCTGTGGGCCAGATAGTAAAGGGAGACTCTCAGAGCCCGGGCTAGGTCTGTATTTTATAATCCCTTGCACAACTGCTTAGGAAAACAAATTCAGCCAAAACCAATTGATAGGTTAGAATGAAATGCTAAATATATGCAAAGAATCAAAGAGAAGCCAAGAAAGTGGGAATGGCATAAAAAAAAAAATAAAGAAAAATTAGACTGAGAAAAACTGACAGTGATAGACTGAATCCAAACAAATTGATAATTATATTAAATGTTAATGGTATAATCAGTCCAATTATAGGATAAATATAAACAGAGTGGATAAAAAGCAAGACATTATATTCTTCCTGAAGAGGCACACTTGGAAATAAAGACACGTAAAGATTAAGAACAAGTGGATGGAAAAAAGACATGCCATGCAAACTGTAATCATAAGAAGAATGAAATCATTATTTTAAATGTTACATAGAATAGACTTCAAGACAAGAATGTTACCAGAAATAAAAGGGATATTTCTTTTTTTTTTCATTTTTTTTTAATATTTACTTATTTCTGAGAGAGAGAGAGAGAGCGTGAGGGGAAGAGGGCAGATAGAGAGGGAGACAGAATCTGAAGCAGGCTTCAGGCTCCAAGCTGTCAGCACACAGCCCGAAGCGAGTCTCAAACTCACAAACTGTGAGATTATGACCTGAGCTGAAGTTGGACGCCCAACCGACTGAGCCACCCAGGTGCCCCTAAAAGTGATATATATTTTTTTCTACACGCACACTCACACACACACACACACACACACACACACACACACACAAATTTATTTTAGCATGCTATATACAAGCTGTAGTGCAACAGGATGGCAATGTGATGATAAGACAGGGCTAATGCTCTTCTCTGCCCAAAAGAAAGTTTCCCGAATTTCACATTATTTTCCTTAAAAACCCATGTTGCTCTAGTAATAAAATATATTTATTAAGATATGATTAGAAGCTAATAAGCTCAGAAGTATAGTTTGCATGGAAACATACCTTCTGTAGGCAGGGCTTATCACCTCCTCACTGGCTAAACACATGAAAAGTTTTCATGGAATTTTTTCTTCCCCTTTTAGATATTTCTGAGAGATTAGAAGAGAATTTACAGAAAGGTACAGAAGTTTCTGTTTAGATGTTCAACACAAAACAAGGAAAACAGCACATTTAGTGTTAGTGACAGAGAGCAAGTCTGGAGCACCTACAGTTGAAAAGCAGAGTATATTTCTGCTCCCACTTATACAATTACATTACAATATGGGCAAAGGAATATTTTTCCATATTAAATATCTAAATCCAATTGTTCTACAACTTTTCTTTAAATGACACTCATGGAGGGGCACCTGGGTGGCTCAGTCGGTTGAGCGTCCGACTTTAGCTCAGGTCATGATCTCGCAGTCTGTGAGTTCAGGCCCTGCATCGGGCTCTGGGCTGATGGCTCAGAGCCTGGAGCCTGCTTTGGATTCTGTGTCCCCCTCTCTCTCTCTGCCCCTCCCCCACTCATGCTCTGTCTCTCTATGTCTCAGAAGTAAATAAACATTAAAATAAATAAATAAAATAAATGAAATTCACGGATTCCTCACTTGTTGAAGTCCAATATGTAACCAAAGCCAAGTGATCTATGTACCACCAACTATTCCAGAATTATAGAACTTCAATACCCTTCCCAATTCCCCCCCACCCCCCGCAACAAAAAATAAAAGGAAAGAAGGAAAATTTTCCCCAACATCCCCCAGAGGCTGCTTAACTCCTGGCAAGACGTGCAAATCATATTCGCTAAAAATAAATAAATAAATAAATAAATAAATAAATAAATAAATAAATAAATACACCCCTGCAAACTTGGAGGCTTTTATCCAGGATTCTTGCGGGGCTCAAAGTATAACCAAAAGATCAAGGGAGGAGTGGGGGAAATGTTGAATCATTCTCGGTTCCCCATGATTAGTGTATCACTTTAGTCACAGAACAAGATAGAATGAGATCTTTTAAGCGGATTTGCCTTTCCAGTGGGTCATTTGTTGCCCAAGTTGATGACAGCAGGAACTTTAGAACCACACTTGGTAATAAATCTGTACTCATTAATCACTTGCATTCACACTTAAAAACTAACAAAAGGAAAAAGAAAACAAAAACTATTCAGTACTGGAGATTAAATAACCATGTGTAGTCTCTTGAAATAAATGTTGATTCCTAAGAAGTCTAATTACTTTCAGTTGCCTTTTTAAAAAATAACCATAT
This sequence comes from Panthera onca, assembly GCF_046562875.1. Classification (NCBI taxonomy): domain Eukaryota; kingdom Metazoa; phylum Chordata; class Mammalia; order Carnivora; family Felidae; genus Panthera; species Panthera onca. Next base: position 132,410,502 of record NC_138347.1, on the reverse strand, counting down.
GTGTGTGTGTGTGTGTATGTATATATATATATACATATATGTATATATATTTGTGTGTATTATCCTGTGATTGTACTTATGGTTCCTCTGCTGCGTTGAAGATCTAGGAGCAGAAAAGCCTATGCCCCTCCCCCCCCAAACCCGCCCATGAACGGTGGCTCTAATGTTGCAGAAAGGTTACAAATAGGCAGTCTGGGCCTTCATTGATGTGGACTATCCATAGCTTCATTGTAAGTGATCATCCTTTTAGGCTCTTGCCTCTGCAGATTCCAAACAGATTCCATTTCTTTAGTGTGATAGACAATAGCAGCCCTCAGGTCAAAAGAACCCCAGCTATCATTTGTTTCTAGACCTCTCTGGTATCTCTGTTCTTTGGTGGAGCCTAACAAAGTGTTTGTAGGAGACACCAGAGAATTTTGATTTTCTATCTCGTAGTCTTTGAGAAAAACACTAAAGCACCTTGACTACTGGTGTCTGAGTTTTGCAGGCCACCTATATGACTGGGTTCCAAGGATAAGGCTCCACTCTCATTAGTAGTCCCAGATTTTCGAATGCTACCCAGAATTTGAGGACTAATCTGTTTTTCCAGCTCATAAGCCTTGGGAAACATGGGATGCTCAGTTCCTGAGGGATTATCCTGGCAGATATTCCCCTTGAAATGTCACCTCCATCACTTTATGATCTGATGACTTCCCAATAACTTCCCAAGTCTCAGGGCCAGCACTGGGCTCATTTATAATTGATAAACCCCACTGATTCTGGAAGATAGCCCCCAGGTTTTGCTGATCTGTCTGAGAGGGTAGATCCACTTGTGCTGTGCTCAACAGCACCGTTTGCATATCTGAAGGATAGATGAAAAGGCTAGATTTAATTTGTTCAACAGCCACTGAAGTCGAACTCATGTCCCGGAGAACTGAAGCAGTCCCAGAAGAGATGGGTGTTAGAGTATTAGCAGCAGGAGTTAACAGTGGCTGACCCCCTGGAGAATACACACTTGCATCAGTCCCTGCTGAAACAGGCCCATTAGAAAAGTTGGCTGAAGTAACAGATTTCAGCACTGACACGGGGACCTGGGATATGGGCTTGAAGACTGGGTCTGAGTTTCCCCAGCCGGTGACGAAGAGGAGGAAGAAGATGGTGACGCAGAAGAGTTCTGTACAGTTTTGTTGAGGTTTTCCTTCACTTTGCTTTGCATAACTTACTTTAGGAACTATTTTAAGCACTGCTATTGTCCACTGCAAAAACGGGGGGGTGGTTTAAATAGGGTCCAAGAGTCCTCTTTGGAGGTAACAGCAGAAGGATGCTTTCCTTTGGGCCGATGATCAAACTTCTTGCCACTCACGCCGGGTTTAATATCAGAGCTTTTCCGCAGCATATCACCCACAGCAGGTTTTCCTCGATTTGTTCCTCCAGGCCCAGTTTCCAAATGGGCTTTGAACCATCTACTCGATTTCCCTTTTGTTCACTGTCGTCAGGCCTGAAAGTTTCAAGTCCCTGTTTTAAGGTTGGCGCCCTGGTCTCTTGTTGCCTTATTTTGTCCTGCCCTCAATGAAGGCTTTCACATCCCTGGGCACTATTGCCCTAGCTTTCCTTTTTTTTAAGAGTAGTACATCCACTCTCAGATCTCACTACCATCATTATCCGCCCCTTTGCCCATATAACCACTAGTAATATAGCCAGAATTATTTGTCACAACGCCATTTCGAATTGCTACAGTATCAGTCTTCTCTGCAGACTGGTTCTCTCCAGATTTCTTTTCCTAAGACTTCCCATTCTTTTTGTCCATACTGTTCCAAATGACATTCCTGGTTTTCATTCCTGCTTTCCCAAAGGTGCCAGCCTTTACAGTCTGCTTCAGATTAGTGTCTGCGATCTGTGGGTTGCCATTGAGGACCCTGGAAATAGGGTCGGTAGCTCCATCAGAACCCAGGCTCTTTAAAGATACGTCTCTCTCTCCGGCATTACCATTTAGTTCACCATAGCCTGTTTCCTTCTTCGGCGTCTCCTGGTGCTGCTGGAGGGAGTGTTTGTGCTCATGTTTCAACGCCTTGGGCTGGGCCTTGGGGCTGCCCTTGGCTCCATGCTGCGGGCACTGGTGATGGTGATGTGGTTCCGGTTGTAGAAATAATGGTGGTGGTGACGCGGCTGCAGCTGCTGCCGGGGGTGATGGTGCTGAGGCTGTGGCTGGCCAGGCTTCTCCACTGAAAGCGGCCGGGCCTCCCTGGCTGAGGCTGCGGGCTGCAGCGCCCTCAGGATCTGAGCAGGATGTTTCTTAAGGATAAAAGGCACAGTTCGTCAGAAAGACATAACAATTATAAATCTGTTAGCCTTTAATGATAGAATCTCAAAATACACGTAGCAAACGCTGACGGAAGAAAAGGAAGAAATGGATAATCCTGCAATCACCGCCTTGTACATGTAACACTTCTCTTCCAGCAATTGATAGAACAACCAGACAAAAAACATGCAGGAAAGCCACAGAATATCTGACCAACACCGTTGACCACTTTGGTGTAATGGATGTTTGTAGAACACTACATCCAACAAGCGTAGAATATGCATTCTGTATAAGTGCACACGGTGTATTCACTAACATAGACCGCATGCTGGGCCACAAAACAAGTCTCAATAAATTTAACAGGACTTAAAGCATACAGACTGTATTCTCTGACTATAATAGAATTAAATGGAAATTGATTATCCAAAGAGATCTAGGGGCACTTGGGTGGCTCAGTCGGTTAAGTGTCTGGCTCTTGATTTCAGCTCAGGTCACGATCTCATGGTTCGTGAGTTCCAGCCCCGCATCGGGCTCCGTGCTGACAGTCTGCTTGGAATCCTCTCTCTCCCTCTCTTTCTGCCCCTCCCCGCCTCAAAAAAATAATAAACTTTAAAAAAGAGATCCAGAAAAACCATGAATATCTAGAAATGAAATAGCATTATTTCTAAATGATTCATGGGCCAAAGACACAAAGGAAATTAGAAAATATTTTGACGGGGCACTTGGGTGGCTCAGTCAGTTAAGTGTCCAATCATGAATCATGATCTCAGGTCATGATCTCATGGTTCATGAGTTCGAGCCCCACATCGGGCTCTGTGCTGACAGCTGACAGGCCTGGAGTCTGCTTCCAATTTTGTGTCTGTCTCTCTCTGCCCCTCCCCTGCTTGTGGCCTCTCTCTTCCTTTCTCTCAAAAATAAATGAACACTAAAAAAAAAGGAAAAATATTTTGAACTGAATGACAATGAATACAACATACCAAAGCTTATAGGAGGCAGAGAGAGAAAGCAGTCTATTGAAAGAATCTATGGATTTATATGCTTATATTAGAAAAGAAGAAATATTTAAAATCAAGGACTAAGATCCCATATTAAGAAAGTAAGAAAAGAAGAGCAGAGTAAAAACAAAGTTAAGTAGAAGGAAGGAAATTATAAAGAGAAGAGAATAAGTCCTTGAAAGAGAACAGACAATAGAGAAAATTAAATCTAAAAGCTGGCTCTTTGAAGAGATCAATGAAACTGACAAACTTTTAGTTAAGACTGATGAAGAAAAAAAAGGAGAGACGGGTGCCTGGGTGGCTCAGTTGGTTGAGCATTGGACTTCAGCCCAGGTCATGATCTCAAGCCCCACATCGGGTTCTGCACTCTCCATGCAGAACCTGCTTCAGATCCTCTGTTCCTCTCTCTCTCTACCCCTCCCCTGCTTGCTCTCTTTCTTTCAAAAATAAACATTTAAAAAAAAAAAGGAGAGAATACAAATCACCAATAGCAGGAATGAGAGATTATCAACTACAGATCCTTCAAAAATTAAAAGTATAATAAGGAAATTCTATGAACAATTTTATTGCCAACACGTTAAAAATTTTTTTGACAAAATGGACAAATTTATTGGAAAATACACCTTACCAAAAAATGGCACAGGAAAAAAAGTCTGAATAGTTCTAGTGTATGTATTAAAGATTGAATTTATTATCAAAAACTATCTTTCTGAGATAACTCTAGGTCCCGATGGTTACAGTGGTGAAGCCTATGAAAAATTTAATGAAGAAAAAATGTATACAAACTTTTTTAGAAAATAGAAGTGACCACTGCACAACTTATTCTAATGCTAGCATTACCTTTATATCAAAACATTCAAAGAAATTACCATAGATCAATATTTTTCATAATTATAGATATAAAAATCATTAACAAAGTATTAGCAAACAGGTGAAGGGGGTCAAAAGGTACAGATTTTCAATAATAAAATACCTGAGTCATGGGGATGTAATCTACAGCATGGTGGTTATGGTTAATAATACTGTATTGCATACTTGTAAGTTGGTATGAGAGGAGATCTTAAAAGTTCTCATCAGAAGAAAAAACAGTTTTGCAACTATGTATGTGCTAATTGTGGTAATAATTTTGCAATATATACAAATATTTAATCATTATATGGTATACCTGATCACATATGTCAATTATACTTTAGTAAAAAGAGATAGCAAGAAGGAAGATACATCACAACTAATTAGAGTTCATCCTAGGAATGTAAGGTTGATTTAACATTTGCAATAAGTGTAAATCACTATATTAACAGAATACACTAGGAAAGTCATATGATCATTTTAATAGACGATTAAGAAGCACTTGACAAAATTCAACATTCTTGAATGATATAAATGTTCAGTGAACTAGAAATAGGAAGGAAATTCCTCAAACTGATAAAGGACATCTACAAAAAATCTACAGCCAACATCGTGCATAATAAAGAAGGACGGACTTATTTCCTGCTGAGGATAGGAACAAGGCAGGAATGTGTGCTTTCATAACTTGCAATACAGAAGGTGGTGGCTGAACTGAAAAGAACTGCATTTATAATCTTACTTTGCATTTCAGACTATGTCAGTTTGAGCACTTTATACTCTCTGAGGCTGTTTCTGCATCTGTGCTGTGAGTACAATAATGCTTGCTTTGGCAATTGGGTTAAATGCCTAGCACGATGCCTAACATAGCAAAGAGATTAATAAATGTAAGTATTACATTTGTACCTACCCAATAGTCTATAAGCTCTCTGAAGACAGAAACCATTTCTCTTTTATTTATTTCCAAATCTTCAGTGCTTAGCTCAGTACCTAGAACAAAGTGGATATTATGTAAAAATTTGTTGATTAAATTATTAGGATTGAGACATTGATAAATGGGACCTTAAAGATTCTTCAGCTTTCTAAATGAAATTCCAAGGGTGGGCGATTTCCACTGGAAAATAGTCTTCTTTGGTTTGGGTGAAGTTTGTATTGAGTCATTTACCTCCACTTGATACTTGTCTGCTTTGGGGGAGCCCTGTTAATCATGTATGCTTTGATTGCAAGCTCTGAGACAAAACAGATGCTTTGGCGTGGTATTCAGGACCCTCTCTTCTAAGTCTGCTTCTCAGGTGAGCCGTCCTTCACTCTAGCTAAGTTTATTTCTCCACCTTTCCTTGAACATCTTTGCATTGTACCACTTGAGCCCTTGCTTGGGTCATGTGCTCTGCCTGAAACGCCCCCTTCTCTCTTCAGTCAACATCCTACCCCACCTTCCAGGCCTCTCCCTTAGGAGACTTTCTCCCATCTGCCATTTACCTGGTCAGAAATGTTTTTTCCCTAGCGTGTTACTTTGGAGGAAATGTAATTAGGGATATAAATCTCTTGCCAATGCAGAAATTCCTCGCCACAAAATAGAGGAAAGAAAGAAAACGGTGGCATGATTGAACCAGATGGCGATGTGCATTACAGGCAATCTGCCATACGGTTGCAAAGAAAGAAAGAAACCTCACCCTTTTGTATAGCCAAGCAGGTATAACCCATCGCACATGTGTTCTGGAGATAAATAACTAGTTCTCAAGGAAGAAGACCTGACAGCACCTTTTGTCACACACGGTTCATCCTGAATTCATCTGATAATTGGGTGTTTGCAACTGCCTTTATCCAAAGGAAAAATAGTAGGACATGCTTTGCATGCCAAGCTTTGCATCTTGAAGCCAGGTGCCCTGCCAAAGTTAGGATCCTACCCTACCATGGAAACTGGGAGCTAGAGGCGCTATGTTCGTTGATTACACTTTAAAGAGACAGCTCCCAAATCCTTGAGGAAAACATTTCTGGGTTGTAAGACTGTCATGAGGCTTATTTAGCTTTTTAGAAGATTTACATATATCTCAAAAAGGCAGTCAAAGAATTTACAAATACAAATTTTCTAAGGTAAATGCTCTAAGAAAAGGGAGGTGGGAAATCTCTTTTTTTATGCACTAGAGAGACTTCAAAAAATTTTTTTTTGTATTTGTTGTTTACCTTAAAAACTCATATAGCCTTTGGGTTAGTACCATTAAAATGTTACTTCACTGATGGAGGTATTTGTATACTCCTCATCTCTTTTTCCTGCTGGATTGTGGTAGAAAATGTGTCCTATGCATCTGTGCTGTGGCATCTGATGTGTCCCAAGTACATTATTGGAGGTTAATTAAAATTGATTGAATAATCAGTATACCTGTATAGTGTAATATCCCAAGTTTGGTTATATTTCAAAGCCACTTTGTTTTCAGTTGTGAACCATCTAGTCTGCTATTACGGTGTTAAGTTTGATAAATGCACTTTGGAGGAAAGAATTAAAAATCAATTCCAATGGCAAGGTCTACCTACTGCTAATATTTCCTGATGGCTTCTAAATGTCACAGAACCTTCACTGTAGGAAGGACGGCACTAAAATCATGAGTCAGAACACTGATATACATGGAAGAGAAACTACATACGACTTAATCCAGTGAGACCTTCAGCAACCAGAATTCTCCAAGGGAATTATTCCCTAATAAGGTGGTGGTTCACCAAGTGTGCTCCCAGACTAGTAGCAGACTGATGCCCAGGAGCTTATTAGAAATGCACATTTTCAGGCTCCACCCTATACCTTCTGAATCAGAAACTCTGGAGGTGGGGTCCAGCAGTCTGTGTTTTAACAAGCCCTTGGTGGGGGGAGGGTTGATACTCACTCATATTGCAAACCACTGACCTAACGCATCCTTTGCATGCTCTGAATTAACTTCTTCCCTTTGTATCTAGAATTGTACTGATTATGTATCATTCTTGGGAGATTTTGGGAAACAGACAAGCAAATAAATATTTCTTCTCTGGTTCAGGTTGAGAAAGACTGGATGGTATTTTACCTCTTCCATGTTGTATCCCCTCTACGGTAATGCTAATAAGACACAGGACAAAGGGGTGACATGTCTGGGACCTGGAGTCCTGCACATTCCATTTGTGGGCCTGTTGTCTTTCCATTCAGCCCCATCTCTGGCTTTGATCATCAATTAATGAGCATCCCCAATCTCTTCTGGCTCTCATCCTTTGAGTTGTGGTCCTCTGTGGATCGGCCTCAACTTACTCTCTTGGGAACTGCGTCCTCAAGAAGCCCAGATATATTTAATGCACCACATACATGTATTGGAACCTTCCTGTTTTCCTGGTGCTGGTGCTGGAGGAATCAGTGATTTAACAACAGTGCCTATGGTTGCAAAGTTGGAAAGATGCCATGTGTACTTGATTTAGCTAAGCCGAGCAAAACCTAAGAACTTCAATCGTGAATAAAATTGTGAGAGAAAAATAGGATAAAGGCTTCCACTCGTTGAGGGCTTCTTATTTAACATCTGTGGTAGGTTGTGGTTTACACTTCAGAAAGAAAAGCCCAATAAAATGGGGGAGGTGTTGGGGTTGGAGGGGGGAGCGTAGAGAAATGGAGCATCCTATAAGGGAATGGCCAAGGAGAACTCCCAGGGGAGATGGTGGGGGGAAGAAGGGACTTAGGATAACATGTCTAATGAGAATTTTTATCACTTTGCTTTGTGGTGTGTGATCAGGGCCCATATTGATTAAGGGCAGTATAGCAACTGCCCCTGCAAAAGCTGTCAACAAAATCTGCATGGCTCATTAATGCTTTTAATATGAGTCAATTCTCTTTAGAGAATGCAACTAGTTTTTGAGTCTGGGGTGGTCAAACATCAAGAGCAAAAACAGAGACTACATGTGGGGACACCTGACCTCTGGGTTCCTTTAGTCTTTACGAGTGTTAACTTAAAGTTATTGCCATAAAGGCGATGACTCCTGACTGTTTGCTAGCTTTCTTAAGGCCAGGATAGAGACGATGGTTTAATTAAACATAATTCAGAGACTACATTGATTTAAGAAGAAGTTCCCAACACTGGTACTGCTGAATATCAGTATGACTTCACAAAGGTATTCAAGATCAAATGAGGGTAGAAAAGTTCTCTTATCTTTTTCTTAAGATAAAGCCTTCTTTTCAAGATCCATTTTCATTTGACCAAGAGGATAGCATGGCATGGCCCCTTACCCCAGCCTTGGATTATTTAAACTTTCATCCCGGCCTCTTTGCCCACTCCTCAGCTTGGCAAGGCACAGCTAGAGTAGCTCACACTCCACTAGCTAGGGAGATTACTAGGTGATCTTCAGCTACTGTTTACACCAAGGCTGAGGGTCTCTTAATCTCCCCCACCCCTCCCCGCCAGCCTGCCCTAGCACAGAGCTGTCTCCCTTCAATTTCTCACATTTTGATAGAGAGCCATTTAACTTCCACTCAGCTGTTTTGATCTCACATGTTCACATCTGCTCCTTAACATTGGTTTCCAAGTATGTGAAAACTTCCATATTGAAGATGATGATTTTGTTTGGTTTAAGAAAACAGAAACATCGTCCAGTTAGAAGCACCCATTTTCTCAGCTATTAGGACTGTGACAAGAACACTTTTTTCTTAGCCCACCCATCTCATTAAAAGCTGTCATCCACCCAGAAACTCAAGCCAGAAACTAACAGACCAGCTCTAAACACTTCGCTTCCCTTCAAATCTCACATCAGATCTGTTACCAAACCAAAATAATTTTTTTTTCAAATTGCAGCTAGACTCCACTTCTCTCTATTTCACTGCCATCAATCTAGTCCGTCACAACACCTCTTACTTGGACCATTGCAGTAGTCTCCAGTGTGGTTTCTGTGCATCCATTCTCTTCCTTTAGTTATCACAAAGCAGGGACAGTGTTCTACTTAAAATGTAAATGGACTCATGTCACTTTCCTGCCTAAAACCCTTCACAGATTTCTCAATGAGTTTGGTAAGATCCGACCTCCACCACATGCCTACATAATATTTGACCCTGCCTGGCCCTCCAAGTACATTTTGTGCTATTCTCGCCCCTCCCAACACCTTTGTTTACTAAATTGTTTACCTAGTTCAGCTGTATTGGGATGAATATAAATAGTATTTGCAGACTTACCAAAGCTTAGCCCATAGCCTTAGCCTGTGGAATTGTTCAGACAGCTCTTACTTAACCATATGCCAATGGCATTTCTAAGTTTTCTCACTAAAGCATTTAACCTTAGATGAAGTTAAATAATGCACCATGAGTTTAGCTATTGTAGAGATATGTCTTTCCCAGTTAAACTTGGAACTGTTCCCAAAGTGTCAACTGTCTTTAGATTTTTGAAGAGTCATACACATATTTCTTTCAACATTTTAATTTTGGGTCTGTAGCAGTATACAGTGTATCATACAGCCAAAGTATACATCATATGTAATACATCATACAAAATGTCTTATTTCCACCTTGACCACTATGGAAGAATGTCAGACATTAAAAAAAAAAATCTCAACTTTCTTCAATCTTAATGTTAAAATTTGCTGAGAGATTGCTCAATGCTGTGAGAGTTTTTAAGGAGAAAACAGCTGTGAAGAGCTGCAAATCATAGCTAAGCCAAAAAGTTTGGTGTGTTTCCTTTTAATCACCAGAGACCCCAGAGGATGGACAGTCAGCATGAGACTTGTGTCAAAGAAATGGTAAAAGAGACACATCTAATTGGGCACATCAGTCACTCCTCAGATTGGTGGTTTCCACTTTTCTTAGTCTTAAATGGCAGACTCAAATTGGGTAATTTGAAGAGAGTTTAATAAATGGACTATTTACAGAGGTATAGATCAGGCTGAGGAATAGAAAAAAGTCATGGAACGGTTCCCAGGGATAATTGAACAATGTATATATTTCTGTGGAATTTGGGTCTATTCGTTACAGCACTTAGCCAATTCTGATACATAAGTGATCTTTTAAAACTTATAATTCATTTAATATATATATTACCTATATATTTCACAAATTAATTTTCAGTAGGTAGTATTAAATGTACATGGATCAAAAATCAAAAGGAATAAAAGGTTTACAGTGTTAAGTCTGTCTCCCACTATTCCTCACAGACAACCATGTTTATTAGTGAATTGTGAATCTTCCACAGATATTTTGTATATAAACAAGCAAACAAAAAGTTATTCTTTCTTTTTTTAATGTTTCTTTATTTTTGAAGGAAAGAGAGATAGAGTGTGAGCAGGGGTGGGGCAGAGAGAGAGGGAGACATGGAATCTGAAGCAGGCTCCAGGCTCTGAGCTATCAGCACAGAGCCTGACGCAGGGCTCAAACTCACAAGCTATGACATCATGACCTGAGCCAAAGTCAGAGGCTTAACGGACTGAGCCACTCAGGCGCCCCTCTTTTTTTAAATGTAAATCTTAGTAACATTGTAAGTACTTACTCTATATCCCTTTTTGTTCTAAGAATTTTACATTTATTAACTCGTTGAATCCTCTAAAAGATATATGCTATTATAATGCCTAATTTACAGGTGAAAAAGCTGAGGAACAGGGAAGACACATGACTTGTTTGAGATCACACAACTTATAAGTACTGGGGGTAAAATTTTTGCCAAGCTGTCTGATTCCAGAGTTCTTCCTCTTAACCACTAAATTGTATGGTTTCAGAGATAACCAGAATTAACATAATAAATGTATTTTTTCTGCATATATTATAAAGTTAGTATTGTACCCTTCCTATGGTAGAATAATGCATTTTTAAAAAAATATTCCAATACTCTGGTTTCTCTTCAGATCGTGTAAATCTTTTGCCTTTTAAAAAATATTCCATTATGGAACTGGAGAGTGTGATACTAAGTGAAATAAGGCATACAGAGAAAGACAGATACCATATGGTTTCACTCTTATGTGGATCCTGAGAAACTTAACAGAAACCCATGGGGGAGGGGAAGAAAAAAAAAAAAAAAGAGGTTAGAGTGGGAGAGAGCCAAAGCATAAGAGACGGTTAAAAACTGAGAACAAACTGAGGGTTGATGGGGGGTGGGAGGGAGGGGAGGGTGGGTGATGGGTATCGAGGAGGGCACCTTTTGGGATGAGCACTGGGTGTTGTATGGAAACCAATTTGACAATAAATTTCATGTATTAAAAAAAATAAAAATAAAAAATAAAAAAAATAAAAATAAAAATAAAAACAACAACAACAACAACAAAATAAATAAATAAATAAAAAATATTACATTTATTCCCCTCTACTAATTTGGAAATTATGTACTCTCTATTTCCTAAGTCATTACTCTTAAAAACATAACTTGTATACTCAACAAAGTCTACAATTAGTATTTCTATTCTCATTCAAAATTCAGGAAAAATTTGCCTTTGCTTTGGTTGGGTATCACCCGGAACAACTCTAACTTCTAGGTCTGGGGATTACCAAGGCAGAGATCATATAAACATAAATCTCAGACCCACGTTAGAGCAAGCCTACAGTAATCATTTCTCAGCAAGTCTGTTGTTATTTTTACAATTTTTTTTCCATGCAGAAAAGAGCAGAAAGAGCTCTTTCCCATATTGGCTCCTTTTGCAAGTACACAGACTTTTCTTCAATGATCCCATAAGTGACTCCTGACTTCCTTCAGTCTAAGGGCGACTCTTCTGTTCCTTAAGTCAGCTAGTCATGGATTCCCCCAAATTCTGGGTTCCTGAAATTGGCTTTTTCTCCCAGAAGCACCAGCTTTTGTCCATATTTGCCTACTCCTGTAATTTTAACTTACTCTTTATTTTTTTCTGGCCTTTAGGGATATTTTGTACTTCCTTATGGGCCCAGCAGGACATTAAAAAATATATGGGTTGTAATTTACCTAGTAGCTCATCATTTCATGACAATGGAGGAGGGGCTTTTCAGAATGCCCAGTCTGCTTTATTTCCCAAGACAGGACTCATGGAGTGATCTTTTCAAAATGTAAGCTTTGTATCTCTACTTAGAACATTTTAATGGAGTCTCAATAATCTTAGGATAAAGACTAAAATATATCTTTGACATGGACTATAAAGACCCTCCATAATGTAGTTGTAATTTGGCATTTATTTGAGTTACCGTTTTAGCAATGTCTGGCAGCCAGTCTCCACGATGCCCCTCTGCTCTATGATTCTCACCTCCGTGTATTTATGCCCTGTGTAGTCCTTTCCCATATTGACTGAGGCTGACATATGGAACCTAGTGTACTGTGGAAACTCCTGTGTACGACTCCTCAGGTGAAAGCATGGAAGACATTTTTATTTCTGCCTTGCTGTCTCGGATTATTCATTCTAGGGGAAGCCAGCTGCCATATCATGAGATCACTTAGGCAGCCTTCTGCCAATGGCTATGTGAGGGAGCCATTTTGGAGGTGTATCTTCCATCTCCAGGTGAGCCTTCAACAGGCCAACATCTGTACTCCTGAGAAACCTTAGCCAGAACCACCCTGTGAAACCATTTCCAAGTTCCTGACTCACAGAAATTGTCTGAGATAGTAAAAAATCACCATAGTTTCAAGCCACTGTGTTTGGAGGTAAATTTGTGATGTGGCAGGAGATAATGATAGATAACCAACACAACGTCCATCTCTTCTCCAACACCAAACACTTTGCACAGCAGAGGTTCTGTCAGGTTTTACTTTTTATTGCATGACCTGTGCCTGGGATATAGCAGGAACTAAATGAATGTTTGCGGAATTGATAAATAAAGCAATGAATGTAAATATTGCGTGCCCAGTGCCCCAGAAATGACCAGAAGAACACCACGCTGGTAAGACATTAGAATAATTACCCTGACATAATATAGTGACCTGTATTTTCCTCATGGACTGAGCAAGTTTGAATCTGGAGTGTGCAAATGTGGAAGATGCTGTATTTATGGGGTTTCAAAATATTTGGACAGTGAAGCACGACGACGGGGATCAGGCTAACTAGTTTTCATCATTAAGCCCTTAAAAGAAAACCAAACATCACAAGTAATCCAAACGATTTTGGTTCTTAGGATTAAAAGATAAAGTACTTTTCTAAAATTTGGGTATGTGGGTATCTCTTGGTATGTATGTATGTGTTCACTGCAGTGATGGTGGTGACGGAGGCCCTGGGGATGACGGTAGGAATTGGGTTGGTAATGGTGTTCATAAAGGGTGAAAACAACCCAGCAACACAATATTGTATCAACCCACTGAAGAATCTGCTCTTTAGCTGATGGTTTCATCTCACAGACTTTCTCTTCTGCCCTGTGATGATTTACTTCCTATTTCCCAGAGTGCCTCACACCTTCCCTCTGCTTGTCCAGTCTCTACCCTTCCGACAACTAACAGTTCAAGTCCTACCTCCCTGATTTGTCCAGGTCTCCGGGATCACTCTCCCCGAACTTTTATTGCACTTTTTATCTGTGGGTCCCTCATTGGGTTCTTAGTTGGTATTACCTCATATCATGGTTAGTGTGCTATGTGCCTGATTTCCTTCCATGAGACAGAGAGGATTCTTAGCAGGAGCAAGACTTCCTTAGTTGAAGTTACTATTCAGAGCAGTGGAGAGCACACATAGCCTAAAGTAGGGCTGCCTGAGGACGGATGAAAAGAGTTAGTCCCAGAGTCCCTAAGGATCACTTTCAGTTTCCAGACCTAAGCGGTAAGTGGAGAGAGAGACTACAGTGAAGCGAGGGTCAGGAACTGGCCAGGAAGTGAACCAGGAGGCAGAAAAAGATAAGAGGATTCTGGAGTAGCCATGAATATGCAGGATCAGGAGCTCACTTTTTTTTCTTTGAAACTAAAGTATGGCTGACACACAGTCCCCTATTAAATGTTTCAAGTGTGCATCGTAGTGATGTGATATTTTTAGACATTATGAAATGATCCCCACGATAAGTCTAGTTAACCATCTGTCATGGTACAAAGTTATTCCAATATTGTTGACTATATTCCCTGTATATTACATCTTCATGACTTACTGATTTTGTAACTGAAGTTTTGTACCTGTTAATCTCTTTGGGTGCTGTCTACGTGGCCCCCAGAACATAACACCCAACTCAGAGTTGGGGACCTGGACAACACGGACAACCTGATAAATTCCTCAAGGATTGGTATTTTCATGTATCTCTTTGTATCTCCAGGGTATTGCATAGTGCTCTAGACATGAGAGCTGCCCAGTACATTTAAAAAATTTTAAACATTACCTAACCTTCTGTTTTAGTGTATTTTCAACTTTTACTGCATTTGTATTTTATCCTCACAGAGCTCTGTCAGGTAAGAATTATAATTTTCATAGATAGATGGAGGATTGAGGCTTATGTAGTTGTAAGTGGCATATATACATCGTCCCCGAATAGACCATTTTTTGATGAATCTCCAAAATGAAAATGAAACAAAATTTACCATACCTACTCTAATAGAGCTCACTTAGACAAACCTTAATGAGTAGAGAAGAATCATTTGTAATCAGAAAATAAATTGTATACAAGTAGGATTTGCTGACTAACATGATTTTGTTCCTTAAGATATTTTTCCATTCATGATAAATGTCTAAATCATTAGCTCTGAATTAATAAGGTCCAAATTAATAAGATTCGATTGCTATGTGATATGTTAAAATATTAACTTGTGCTTGTTCCTATACCTGTTCCTTCTGCCACTTCAAGCAAGTATCTAAGGCCCAGAAAATTCCCGAGATTTTATTTATTTTATTTTATTATGTTATATTTTAATTTAACTTTTAGAGAGGGAGAGCCCGTGTATGTGCAAGAGAGTGCAAGCGGCAGGGGGGAAGAGGGAGAGAGAGAATCTTTTTTTTTTAATGTTTATTTATTTTTGACAGAGAGAGAGACAGAGCATGAGCGGGGGAGAGGCAGAGAAAGAGGGAGACACAGAATCAGGAGCAGGCTCCAGGCTCTGAGCTGTTAGCACACAGCCTGACGCGGGGCTCGAACTCACAGACCATGAGATCATGACCTGAGTCGAAGTTGGACACTCAACCGACAGAGCCACCCAGGCGCCCCGAGGCAGAGAGAGAATCTTAAGCAGGCTCCATGCTGAGCATGCTCAATGTGGGGCTCGATCTCACAACTGTGAGATCATGACCTGAGCTGAAATCAAGAGTCAGACACTTAACCAACTGAGCCACCCAGGCACCCCTAGTTCCTGGAATTTTAATCTATTTTTCACTTTAACGATTTTGGCAAGGCTAGAACCTAAAGCTGCTTGAAGTCAAAGGATCTTCAGGTCTTTGTTGGAGCCTAAATTCACTGAAGAGATTATGCCATATGCCTTTGAGGGGCAGTTAGGGAAGAGAAGAGTGGATATACAGCAGAGGTCCCAACCCTATCCACTGAGAAATGTCTTTGGGACCCACAATGTTTTTAAAATGCTTTAATTTGAATGGCTGTAAGTGGGGTGAACTCAACTTGGCACAGTCCTTTCCTCCTTATGACACTTGATTTGGGAATTCTCAGAGTCTTTTGGGCTTTTCTGTCATGTGCTATAGTCCTTTCCATATTAGCCACCATAGGAATTAGGTCTTCCAAGATTAGCTGAACTCTTACCCCCATCAGCTCTGTGCACCCCCTAATCCTTCTGTCCCTTCTTCTACCTGTCTCCTTAAACTCTCACTGCATCTTCTAGAACTCAATCATCAGCAAAATCCTCTGTACTCTCAGTATCTTCTTTTCTTTTCTTACCTAATTGCAATGGTTAGGACTTTCAGTACTATGTCGAATAGGATGGTAATAGTGGGTACCCTTGTCTTGTTCCTGATTCTAGAGATTTCAACTTTTCACTATTAAGTGTGATGTTAGCTGTGGTCTTGTCATGTATGGCGTTTATTATACTGAGGTATGTTCCCCACTCAATCCTCTCTGCTGAAAGTTCTTTTTTATAATAAAAGGATGTTGAATATTGTCAAATGTCTTTTCAGCACATATTTAGATGATCATGTGATTTTTATATTTCATTTTATTAACATGGTATGTCACGTTGATTTGCATATGTTGAAATATCCTTGCATCCCAGGAATAAATCCCACTTGTTAATGTTGTATGATCTTTTTAAAGTACTGTTGAATATGTTGTGCTAGCATTTAGTTGAGAATTTTTGCATCTGTATTCATCAGAGAAATTGGCCTGTAGTTTTCTTTTCTTGTAGTGCCCTCATCTGGCTTTTGTATGAGGGTAATTCTGGTCTTTTAAAGTGAGTTTTGGAGTTTTCCATTTTCCACTTTTTGGAAGAGTTTGAGACGGATTGTCATTAATTCTTCTTTAAATGTTTGGTCAAGTTCCCTCATGAAGGCAGCTTTTTTGAGCTTTTCTGCGTTGTGAAGTTTTTGACTCAATCTCTTTATTCACTATTGGTCTGTTCAAATTTTCTATTTCTTAATGATTCAGCCTTATCAGCTTGTATGTCTCTAGGAATTAATCCTTTTCATCTGGGCTGTCCAACCTGTTGGTTTATAATTCATAGTTCATATTAGTTCTCTAATGTTCATGTAATCCCTTATCATCCTTTATATTTGTGTGGTAATATCTCTTCTTTCATTTATAATTTTATTTATGAATCCTCTTTTTAGTGGGAAAGTCTGGCTAAAGATTTGTTAATTTTGTTTATCTTTTTAAAAGTCCAATGCTTAGTTATGTTGATCTTATCTATTTTTTTCCCACTCTCTATTTATTTATGTTCTAATCTTTGTTATCTTCTTCCTTCTGCTAACTCTGGCCTTAGTTTATTCTTCTTTTTCCATGAGGTATAACATTAAGGTTTTTTTTTCTCTCAAACATTAAGGTTTTTAAAGTATATATACATATATCTTTTTTCCCTATGTGGTATTTATTGCTATAAAATTCCCTTTTAGAACTGCCTTTGCTGCATCTCAGATGTTTTGGTATATTGTACTTCCTTTTTGTTTGTTTCAAGAGATTTTTAATTTCTCTTTCAAATTCTTCTTTAACCTGTTATGTGTTCAGGACTATGTTGTTTAATTTCTACATATTTGCTAATTTTCCAATTTTTCTCCTGCTATTGACTTCTAGTTTCATACCTTTGTGGTCAGAAAAGATACCTGGTATAGTGTCAGTCTTTTAAAATTTGCTAAGATTTGTTTTATGAAATAACATATGGTCTATTCTGGCAAGTCTTTCATGTGTATTTTATGAATAAAGGAATTAACTCCTTTATTATTTGATATTACCTTCTTTGTCTCTTGTTACAATTTTTGCTTATAATCTAATTTGACTGATATAACTATAGTTAACTCTGTTAACTATAGGTATCCTTAAAGTTGAGGTGAGTCTCTTGTATGTAGCATATAGGTTTGGGCTTTTAAAATTTTTTTTTAATCCATTCAGCTATGCTATGTCTTCTAGTTGGAGAATTTAATCATTTACATTTGTTTGTTTGTTTGTGTATAGAGCACGCATGAATGAGGGAGAGGACAGAGGGAGAGAGAGAGAAAATCTCAAGCAGGTTCCATGCTCAGCATTTGATCCCACAACCTTGGGATCATGTCCTGAGCCGAAATCAAGGGTCCGATGTTCAACCGAGTCACCCAGTCACCCCTAATCCATTTACATTTAAAACAATTATCAATAGGTAAGAACTTACCATCTTACTATTTTCTGGTTCTTTGTTTTTGTTTTTGTTATTTTTTTTGTTTGTTTTTTTGTTTTTTTTGGTTCCTTTCTTCTTCTCTTGTTTTCTTCCTTTGATGATTTTCTGTAGTGGCATGCTTTGAATCTCCTCTCTTTATCCTTTATCTATTGTGGATTTTTGCTCTGTGTTTGCCATGAGGCTTACATACAATATCTTATAGATATTACAGTGTATTTTATACTGATAACAACTTAACTATGATTGCATACATAAACTCTCCCCTTTTAGTCTCCACACCTCATTTTGTTTTTGTTTGTTTGTTTTTTTAAATTTTTTTTAACGTTTATTTATTTTTGAAACAGAGAGAGACAGAGCATGAATGGGGGAGGGTCAGAGAGAGAGGAAAACACAGAATCTGAAGCAGGTTCCAGGCTCTGAGCTGTCAGCACAGAGCCCGACGTGGGGCTCGAACTCACGGACCATGAGATCACGACCTGAGCCAAAGTCAGATGCTTAACCGACTGAGCCACCCAGGTGCCCCATTTTGTTTTTGATGTTACAATCTACACTTTTTATATTGTATATCCAGTAACAGATTATTGGAGCTATAGTTATTTTTAATATTTCTATCATATACCATTTATACTAGAGTTAAGTGATTAACACACTACCATATTATAATATTGGAATATGCCCTTAGCATATGAATTATAATTATTTTAAATTCTTCATCTGATAATTCTAACATTCCTGACATGTCTGGTTCAGATGCTTTCTCTGACTCACCAAACTGTGTTTTTTGCCTTTTGGTATGCCTGGTAATTTTTTCTTGGTGGTCAGACATGATATCGTGGGCAAAAGGAGCTGCTGTAAATAGGTCTTTTGTAATGGGGTGGTGAGGTGTGGGGCAAGGGGAAGCCTTCTATAGTCCTATGATTAGGTCTCAATTTTTTAAAATATATATTTTTTAACATTTATTCACTTTTTGAGAGACAGAGACAGAGCATGAACAGGGGAGGGGCAGAGAGAGAGGGAGACACAGAATCCGAAAGGGGGTCCAGGCTCTGAGTTGTCAGCACAGAGCCCGACGCTGGACTTGAACTCACGAACCCATGAGATCGTTACCTAAGCTGAAGTTGGACACTTAACCAACTGAGTCACCCAGGCGCCCCACTTAGGTCTCAATTTTTTAAGTGAACTTATGCCTCTGGACTGTGAACTCCACAAGTGCTTCTCAGTTTTTTCTCTTCTCTTAGGTGGGTCAGGATTGCTAGAGTGGACTGGAATTGGGTATTTGCTTCTCCAAGGTCAGTTAGCCTCTGATAACACCCCAGCAGGTTAGGTTCTGGCTGACTACTTTCTCCTAAAGGCAGGCCTTGTTAAAAAAAACAAAAAACAAAAAACAAAAAAACAGTGTTCTGTTTTTTTTTAAGAAAAACAGTGCTTGGGGCGCCTGGGTGGCTCAGTCGGTTAGGCGTCCAACTTCGGCTCAGGTCATGATCTTGCGGTCCGTGGGTTCGTGCCCCGCGTTGGGCTCTGTGTTGACAGCTCAGAGCCTGGAGCCTGTTTCAGATTCTGTGTCTCCCTCTTTCTCTGACCCTCCCCTGTTCATGCTCTCTCTCTCTCTGTCTCAAAAGTAAATAAATGTTTAAAAAAAATTAAAAAAAAAAAGAAAAGAAAAACCGTGCTTAAGAAAAAGAGTGCTCTGGCATAAGATTATTTCTTTCCTCCTCCACATGCCAGAAGTTGAGGGCATTTTTCTTCGATATTTACTGTGAGAACATTTCAAGTTCCTGGAGGTAAATCTCACAATATTGTGGGGCCCCACCTGTGACAGGTCCTTCTGGAGTTTTTAACTCTCAGAGTTGTTCATACTGAGACTCCAACAATTCATCAGTGACAAATTAGGCTTTCCTACCCTGGCACCTATTTCCTGCGTATTTCCACTCATGAGTCTCTGCTTTGGTAAGCCGTGACTCCGTGAATTCACCTGTTTCTCTAATCTTGGGGGCAGTTTGCCATGTGTCCTCATCTCTTATGGATCCTGGAAGGGAATGTTACTTTTTCCATCTTTTAAGTTTTTCACTTGTTAGGATAAAGCAGAGACTTCTGTTTTTTGGGTTTTTTTTTTTTAATGTTTATTTAGTTTTGAGAGACACAGAGACAGAATGCGAGTGGGTCAGGGGCAGAGAAAGAGGGAGGCACAGAATCCGAAGCAGGCTCCAGGCTCTGAGCTGTCAGCACAGAGCCCAACGCGGGGCTCGAACTCATGAGCTGTGGGATCATGACCTGAGCCGAAGTCAGACGCTCAGCCGACTGAGCCACCCAGGTGCCCCTAAAGCAGAGACTTCTAATATCCTTATATGTGCCAAGAAGGGAAGTCTCATGGTAGTCACTTTTTGCCTTTTCAGTGGCCTAGTTAACAATTTTTCATATTAACTTTTCTCTGATAAAATAACTGGAGACCCATCAGCCAGTCTTTGGTGTTTACCCAAAAGAAAAGAAAGCCTATGTCCATACAAAGACTTGTACATGGATGTTCACTTCAGCTTTATTCCTCATAATGCAAAACTGGGAACAACTCACACATTCATTAACATGGAAATGAATAAATAATCATGGTGTATTTACGTGGAATACTATTTAGATATAATGGAACAAAATACTTATACACCAACAATATTAATGAACTCTAAAAGTCAGTAAAATAAACCAGATATAGAAGGCTCATCCTATCCAATTCCATTTACATGGTATTCTAGGAAGTATAATGATAGAAAAAGATCAGTGGTTGCCAGAAACCTGAGATAAGTGTAGGGGATTGCCAAGTGACATGACAGAATTTTGGTGGTGATGGTAATATTCTATCTTGTTGATGATTACACAACTACTTATTTTTAAAACTAATTGAAATGTACATGTGAATTTTGTGAATTTTATTTCATGTTAATTATACTTCAAGAAATAAACTATACCTCAAATAACACGTGGAAATTGGATTTAAAATATACAATTTACAGTAGTTTCAAATCTATGAACTACTTAGGCATAAAGTTCACAAAAGATAATGCAAGACCTGTATGCTGAGGTCTACAGGTATGCTAAGAGAAATTAAATATCTAAATAAATGTTGAGATAACTGTTAACAGATTAAAAGGTTCATTCTTTTTTTAAGATGTCAATTCTCTCCAAATTGATTTATAGATTTAATAGAATTCCAATAAAAACTCCAGTAATTTTTTTTAATGAAAATTGAAAAACTGATTCTAAAATTTATATGGAAATGCAAATGATCTAGAATAGCCAAAACAAGTTTGTAAAGAATAAAACTGATAGGGGGCGCCTGGGTGGCTCAGTCGGTTAAGCGTCTGATTTCAGCTCAGATCATGATCTCACCATTCATGAGTTCAAGCCCCGCATCAGGCTCTGTGCTGACAGCTCAGAGCCTGGAACCTGCTTCAGATTCTGTGTCTCCCTCTCTCTCTGCCCATCTCGTGCTCACACTCTGTCTCTCAAATATGAATAAATGTTAAAAAAATTAAAAAAATAAAAATAATAAAAAAGGAATAAAGCTGACAGACTCACACTTTCTGATTTTAGACTTCTTACGAAGCTACAACAATCAAGACAATGTGGTATTGGCATAAAGACACACAAATAAATCAATGAAACAGAATAAAGAATCCAGGAATAGACCAACATATATATAATCGATTCTGAGAAAAGTGAAAAGGTAATTCTTTTATTTATTTATTTATTTATTTATTCATTTAATTTAATTTATTGCCAAGTTAGCTAACATACAGCATACACAGGTGCTCTTGGTTTCAGGGGTAGATTCCCATGATTCATCGCTTCCATCAGTGCTCATCCCAACAAGTGCCCTCTTCAATGCTCATCACCCATTTTCCCCTCTCCCCCACTCCTCCCCCATCAACCCTCAGTTTGTTCTCTGCATTTAAGATCTTTTATGGTTTGCCTCCCTCTCTGTTTGAAACTATTTTTTCCCCTTCCCTTTCCCCATGATCTTCTGTTAAGTTTCTCAAGTTCCACATATGAGTGTAAACATATGATATCTGTCTTTTTCTGACTGATTTCACTTAGCATAACACCCTCCAGTTCCATCCATGTTGTTGCAAACAGCAGGACTTCATTCTTTCTCATTGCCAAGTAGTATTCCATTGTATATATAGACCACATCTTCTTTATCCATTCATCAATTGATGGACATTTGAGCTCTTTCCATAATTTGGCTATTGTTGAAAGTCCTGCTATAAACATTGGGTTACATATGCCCCTATGAATCAGCACTCCTGTATCCTTTGGATAAATTCCTAGTAATGCTATTGCTGGGTCATAGGGTAGGTCTATTTTTAATTTTTTGAGGAGCCTCTGCACTGTTTTCCAGAATGGCTGCACCAGTTTGCATTCCCACCAACAGTGCAAGAGGGTTCCCACTTCTCTACATTGTCTCCAACACTTGTTGTTTCCTGAACTGTTAATTTTAGCCACTCTGACCTGTGTGAGGTGGCATCTCAATGTGGTTTTGATTTGTAGTTCCCTTATGATGAGTGACGTTGAGCACCTTTTCATGTGTCTGTTGGCCATCTAGATGTCTTTGGGAAAGTTGTCTACTCATGTCTTCTGCCCATTTCTCCACTGGATTATTTGTTTTTCAGGTGTTGAGTTTGGTGAGTTCTTTATAAAGTTTGGATACTAACCCTTCATCCGATATGTCATTTGCAAATATCTTCTCCCATTCCGTCAGATGCCTTTTAGTTTTGTTGATTATTTCCTTTGCTGTGCAGAAGTTTTTATCTTGATTAGGTCACAATAGTTCGTTTTTGCTTTTGTTTCCCTTGCCTTTGGAGATGTGTTGAGCAAGAAATTGCTGAGGCAGAGGTCAAAGGGTTGTTGCTTGTTTTCTCCTCTCAGGTCTTGATAGTTTCCTGTCTCACATTTAGGTTTTTCATCCATTTTGAGTTTATTTTTGTGTATGATATAAGAAAGTGGTCCAGTTTCAGTAAAAGGTAATTCTTATGAGAAAGAATAGTCTTTTCAACAAACTGGGCTGGAATATTTGGATGTCCATATGGAAAAGTAAATTTATTAATCCATACTTTACATGATACACAATAATTAATGAAAAATAAATCATAAACTTAAGTGTAAAACCTAAAAATTATAATACTTCTAGAAGAAAATAGGAGAAAATCTTAGTGACCTTAGGTTAGGTAAAGATTTCTTAGACAGAATACCATAAACACAATCCGTAAAAGAATTTGATCAATTAGATTTTGTCAAAATGAAGAACCTCTGTTCTTTGAAAGGTGCTGTTAGAGGATGAAAGACAAGAAATAGCTTGAGAGAAAATATTCACAAATCACTTATGTGTTCCTGTGGTGGGAAGAAGACATTCTTCTACTTTTTTTCTGACTACAAGTTCTAATTTTTCACCATTTATTGAGAGATTTGTTATTTGCTCTTGATAAACACTCTATTATGCCTAGAAGTTTACTCATATTCCAGTTTTAATTAGAGGTTTTATCAAAAACAACTGATGGATCTTATCAAATCTTTTTTTCTTTTTCAGGCATGTGTTGATGAAGGTTTTACTTATCCATTTCTGTATCCTTCTGTATCCAGAAGCTGTGTTACCCCAGTAAGGATTAGTGGGCTGAAGGAGAGAGAGAGAGAAAGGCTCATAAACTACATTTTCTCTGTTTCACATCCTACAAATAATTTCATTCTGCACTAAAATAAACTCTTAATCTGAGGTTTTTCTGCTGATGGAAGACAGAGGCCATGAGAATAAGCTCGTTTGTGGGCTGCAGACCTGAAAGAAAATGGTTCTTAGTCCCACTGCAACATGTAAAGCTTTTTATATTGAAAATTTTCTTAATGAGAGAGCTTGTTCTTTGATGCCCACCTGAGTTACTACTCTGTGGCTTGTGCTGTTAGTTTGAACAAAAACACTATTCCGGAAAGAGATCTAAGTCTACTTGATCGATTGAGATAAAGACTGAAAATAATTGTTTTCCCCCAAGAGAAGCAATGGTAGAGTCTCCTTGTAGAGAATTGCTGTGCTCTATGGGATCCATCATCAGCAAGGTAATTGTCAATAATGTGGTGGCCTTAAACAATTTCCAGGAACGATGGGGCATCATGGGCAGTACATATCCCTCTCTAATAATATAATTTAATGATTCTTCCATTAAAGAAAATCTTTCCCCAGTCTTTGGAAAGAAACGGTGTTCATGAAATGTTTGCTCAAATATGACTGAACGTAACTCCCTTCTCCCATAAAATATGTGTTTTATGAAATGGAAACAAAAACATGGTCCCACTCTGCTAGTGGATGAGAAGGCTAATAAAAGATTGGAAATATTAAAATCTCACTGTCTATGGTAGGCATGTCACTCAGTGTGACTCCTAAGGGATCCCCCCACTCACCAGGGAGCAGAATTCTGTCCTTTTCTTCCCGCGATTGAACACGCAAGTGCTGAGCAATTTCAAAGGACCAGGCTCTTTGCTAGTTCCTATTGGGCGTACAGTGTTGACAGAGACGGAGGTCTAAAACACATGGATGAACGTACTTCACTTTCTCTTTGAAAGAATCAAAAGTTGAGTAATGCAGAAAATGACTGGCTTACAGTCGCCTTGTGGCAGACATAGAAGGAGTAGTGAACTTGCTAACAGAGCAGTCCTGCCCCAATGAGTTCCAGTTTCCTCATCTATACATTGGACAAATGGACTCATTTATTTAACAAGGTTGCAAGTTCACTGCACTTTTTATGGTCTTTCTTGGTTGGATGAAATTGAGGAGCTACAACTAAAGGTTTTTACTCTTCTTGGCAAACTGGCAAAAGCTTCCAAGTGGAAAAGACACACAGAACATGGATTTTGGATCTCTACAGCCCTGCATTTGAATCCTGCTTCTTCCATTAACCACCTGTGTGGTTTGGTGAAAGTTACTCAATCTTTTAATCCACATCAGTTTATGGGAATACTCATGCCTACTTTCTATATTTTTCTATAAGTGATATAAAATATTTAAATTATCTGCTGTGCCTCACGCAAAAAATATACTTGATAAATATTAGTTACTATCACAAACATCAAAAGATGCCAAAAATAAGGCATTTTCTAAATACAAACCAGTAATAAAGACAATCAATGTTCTAGAAGTTCAAAGAAAGAATTCACCCAACATCTCTGTTAGATTAGTATCTGTGATAGTGCTGCATAACAAGCACCCCCCACAATCTCAGTGGCTCAAAACAGTAAATGGTCAGTTTTTGTTAATAAATGTCAAACTCAAACTGGTGGATCTTGGCTAGACTCACCTGGATTGGGCTGGATTTCAGGCTTCGATTCAGAGTCATACCTGCTCAATGGATTTTCATTTGGCTACCTTAATTATACTCTTCTCATGGCAAAGATTTGAATCTCCAAGAGGGCTGGTTAAACTCTTAAAAGTTTAACTTAGAACAAGCACCATCATATTTGCTCATATTCCATGGGCCAATGTATGTCACAAGGCAAAGTCCAAAATAAATAGAGTGGGAAAATATATTTCTTTCACAGTGAACTTGGCAAAGTTGTAGAAGGAAGAAAAAATCATGAACACATATTGCACTCTACCAGTCCAGAGAAGGTCTTCCTAGAGAGGTATGATCTGAATTCTACATTAGAGAAAAGATATTCATAAAAAAGCGGAATGGAACAGAATTCATAAAACAGGCTTTCAGGCAGGGAAGACAATGTAAGTGAAGGTACAGTTATCAAATTCTTCATAGCATCTTCAGGGAAAAAAATAAGAAGACAAGGTTAACTGAACTAGATGATCCACATTTATAAAAAGTGGAAGAAGTTTGAAAGTAGTATGGGCTATATTGTCAAAGACTTTGCATAGCTACTTATGCAAAGCACTACTAGTAAACACTGAATTGTATTGAAACACATAAGCAATAGGGATCAATGGATGATTACTGAGAAAGACGAAGGCATATGCAAAGAAATATTTTACAAAGTTAACTTTGAATTGGACTGTAGGACATATTAATCAGGAAATATACTGGGGACAGGGAACCTAGTTAAGAACCGACTGTTGTAGAGGTTTGGGGGATGAGAACCCAAAGTAGAGGTTTAGAGGATAGAAATAAAATAACCGCTGTGTTAAAGAAAAATTGAGAAGTCTTCTAGAAAGTATGTCTTTTTCATTGTGGGTAACTAAAACTCAGTTTGGACTAACTTATGATAAGAGAGCTTTCACTATTGGAATTTGGAGATATTTTGTAGACCCAGCGTCAGGACTGGAGTTCAGTCTCAGAAACAACCGGGATCAAATTTTGAACTCCATCACGTATTTTCTCCATTTCTCATTTCTGCTCCCCTCTCTCTGTTTGCTTATTGTTCCTTTCTCTCTTTAGTCACGATTCCTCAACTTCTCCCATGCATACATAGAAAATCTGGTCACTGACAGCTCCCAGATCCCAAACTTCAATCTAAGCATCCAGAAAGTGAGTGATCCAAGTTTCTATTTCCCATGGATGAACCACAATTGAGAACATAGGTTGGGCCAGTTTCTATCTCTGAACCAATGAACAGTGGACAGGAGGCAGATCTTCTCGAATAATTATTGCAACTCTAGTAGTAACTATGTGGTGGGAGCAGAAGGGCAGTCAAAATGGAATGACAGACAGTCTGAATGAGTTCTTACAGTCATAAATGCTTGATGGCTATTTATCTTTCTAGGGATCCATAAAAAATACTTTAATGTTTGAGTCTGGGAGAATACTGGTAGCTCCTGATGGCATTGCTGGGCTTTGGAAAAAGATTGTAAACTTGTTTGTGGATTTGCCAATGTCATGGAACATCCAGACAGAACTATCCAGCAGACAGTGGGAGATGTGGTACTAATACTGAGCAGAGTCCTGGGTTGTGGTTATGGAGTTCTCATGCTCCGAGTTGAGAGATCAAGCCATGAGAATACAAAAGCATGCAGGGAAAGCAGACGATCAGGGATTAACCTGTTTAATATGGCCACAGGTAGAATACTAAAGGAGGAAATATAATGAGAGAAATGTCACAAAATGTGGAAATAACACCTAGAAGATATGGTCTCCCAAAGACAAAGGAGGAAACTTTCCATGGTGAGGTCAACAGAACCTAATACCACATAACAACTCAAGAGAATGCCACAATTTAGGTAAAGCAAGAAGCAAGTAATCATTTCAGTTAGGATGTTAGCAGAAAATAATAGAAAACTCAAACCTACCTGGCTAATTGAAAATGTATTTATTCTCACAGATAACAAGAAGTTCTGGGAAGGGATATTGATATTTTCAGGAATCCTAGTCACTGAAGTTTCTGACACGAGTTTAGGGAAAATTCACAGGCAATGGAGGTTTTCTGAGTGCTTATAAAATATCCTGTTTATTCAGTTAGGAGGGTTTAGATACAACCCTGATTTGTCTTGATTCATGAATTA
Source organism: Panthera onca (assembly GCF_046562875.1). Taxonomy (NCBI): domain Eukaryota; kingdom Metazoa; phylum Chordata; class Mammalia; order Carnivora; family Felidae; genus Panthera; species Panthera onca. The sequence goes on along the minus strand of NC_138347.1, from coordinate 132,383,271 downwards.
ACTTACTCTATTATCTTACTGATTAGAAATCAGAAGATTCCTGAACACTGGAAGCACAGTGTGGCAAGAAAGCAAGTTACCTCATTATTGAACCTTTCATAAACATGAATGAATGAGACTTTCTAATATGTGGCTTTCCACTGAAGAGATGTTATGGGCACAGTCATAATGCCCTTGAGTTTCTCACTGTATGGCTACTATAGGAGCGGGGTCAGGCATCACTTTCTTTAAGTAGCCCCTCTTGTTTTTTAGGAGTGGTGGTCAAAGTGAGATGTAGCTGCCCCACAAAGATTTCTGCTCTCTGGTCAATACTGAAACAGGGTTCCAGAATTGTCTCCTTGGGCTGTTGAAAATGAAACTCAAGAGGACTTTACTTGTTTGGAAGTATAAAATCTTAACCCTGATCTTGACTATTAACATTTTGTTCCTATTTATAAATTCTCTCCCAAGTTTCTTGGGTGGGGATATAGGTTATAGTCATAGGAATTTCATATGGTATAAGTGTAAATTTCATTTGTATCATATTTTTTACACAGACATTTGGGAAGCATTTGGAATCCTCCTGTAAAAATGTTTCTAACCACAGCAGTAACAACAAAAGCGTCCTAATCATTGGGCTGAAGACATCATATAGACTTATGTGATAGCCAGAACACCAAGATTCAACCACTTGTACACATGTTACCTTCTAACTATTTCTTGCCTCAATCAGTTATGTTGTTTTCTTTTTAGGGAACTAATGCGGCAGGGCTCAGAAATTTCAGATGCATGCAGCTGGGATAATTATAGTGAGCATGACCTCAGGACATCCTGCCCATGTATGACTTGGTGATTGAATATATCCAGTGGAATTAAAAGAGAGCTTGAAACTTCTCATTATTCTTTAGAGACATGTTTACAGAATTATCATGCTGTGCTTGGCATGCTTATGTCTGGCAGTTCAGCAATAATTAAGAATTCAGATATGTAAACATAGATCTGAGTTACTCAATCAGAAAGGGAATAAGTTTACCAAGTAAATGAGAAGAAAAGGAAAAAAAGTAAAATGAGCAGAAAAGGATCCAGAGCATTTGGCATTTCTTTTAAATCTTATATTTGATTTTCTTTAGGTCTATATTTCCTTCTTTAGATTCTTGCCATCCAGACCAGTGTTTATTTGTGAGGCAGCAATAATAATAAAAACTCAAGATATTTTCAAGGGTGTAAGTAGCAGTTATGGGATTCATATAACAGACGCCATTTTAAGATGGTGGGATGAGCTTGTGCTGCTCGATCTTTTATGCAAAAATCCTGGACATGATAGAAAAATAAACAAATAAAGCAGTCAGTAAATACATACACTTGCAAATAGAAATAGAAACTCTTGAAGGACCAGAAGCTGTGAGAAATTTCCTAAAGATGGAAATTAGGTATTCCAAGGTTAAGGAGGAAATCTACAGCCCAGTCCATTTGTGGTAAAACATTACTGTGAAAGACAGAAGTAGATCAAGAGTGTCCATGCTGAGAGAGAGAAAGAGTAAAAGCCATAAGCAGCAAAAGTTCCAGGGACAAATGACATGGTGATTAGCCGAGTGTTTTGGGGGTAAATGCCTGGGGTTCTTCTCTTTCTTGGGCCAGGCAGAAACAATGGGGAATCACAATGCTCAAGGTAGCAGCAGTGAGTATTGGAGCTTATCTTTCAGAAACAGGGTCTAAGAGGAGTAAGAGATAGTTTCATTAATTAAAAGAGAGAGTTTATGTATTTCAGTAGATGGATAGTCATTACATTAGCCAGGCTTCTTTTATTGAGAGAAACACAATTAACTAGGCCAAGAAGAGCTATTTCCTGGCCAGTGTGCACATCTTGTGGGAAGGATAAAGTCTTAAAGATGACAGAAGCCTAGAGCTCTAATACCACAGGAATTTCTCCCTTCTGCTCTGAGGGCCACTTCTAACCTTCAGACAGTCTTCTTTCACCATAACTGGAATGTAGCTTTCATCAGCCTCAGACTCACATTTATCTGCTGAGGAATGGAAACACAGATTCTCTGAACCCAAGATCCCCAGACCAAGAACTATAGCTAGGGAGGTATGTAGGGGGCTCATAATTTCATTGGCCTTTCATTGGCTCTGAAACAATGGCACACATGTAGAATAAATCCTATGGGTAGAACAAATGTGTCGCAGGAGAGGATATCCAAAACAATAGATGTCCCATACCGACATGGAAGTTAACTGTTAGAATCATGATGCTATGATCTTTGTGTTTTTCCATATGTAGACCTATCTGTATAGATTGTTGCAGAGACCGGAACTGACACTGAGTGGAGGTGAGTACAGGGAAGGGACTTCATAGAGGAGGTAACATCTGAATAAGTCTTTAAGGATCACTAGACATTTCCTGGGCAGGCAGACGGGAACGACACTTGCAGAAGTATGAAGGTATGGGATGGCATGTTTGTGGGGAGTAGCAATATAGCCTAGATTTTGATGTAAGTTAGAAAAGTGGACTGCACCTAGGCTCCTAAAGAACTTTTATACCTGACTCTAATTTAACTCCACCCTGTGGGTGCTGGGTAGTCTTATAAGTTCCTGGGCCCAATTCCAATGTGTGTGTTAGGTTTTGGGGGGCTTCCCGCACAGCACCAAGCAATTCTCAGACACCAGCAGGGTGTCTGGGAATTTAACTCAGTCCTGACACTATCTATCCAGAGCCAGAGTCAGATGCCACGAGTTGAAGACTCAGTCTTATGAGACTGTCCCCTGTCCCCCTCAGATGTCAACTTCAAGCCTAAGTTGTTACCAAACCAACCAGCTACAAATTGAAAGGTCCCACGACCCTCTCCTCAGGTTCAATTAATTCGCTAGAGCAGCTCAGGGAACTGAAAGAAATGTTTTACTTGCTAGATGACGGGTTTATCATGAAAGGAAACAACTCAGAAAGAGCCAGGCCATATGGAAGAGACACACAGGGTGAAGTAAGGGGCACGGAGATTCCATGCTCTCTCCAAGCGTGCCACTCTCCCCAGTCTCCACATGTTCACCAACCCAGGAGCCCTCTGAACCCTGTCCTTTGGGTTTTTATGCAGTCTTCATTACATAGACACATTTGATTTTTCTTTTAAATGTTTATTTATTTACTTAGAGACAGTGAGAGTGAGCACGAGCGGGGCAGGAGCAGAGAGAAGGGGAGAGAGAGAACCCGTGCAGTCAGCGCAGAGCCCAACAGAGGTGGGGCTCGAGCTCACCAACCAACCGTGAGATTGTGAGATTGGTGACCTGAGCCAAGATCCAGAGTCAGACACTTAACTGAGTCACCCAGGCGTCCTGGCACATTTGATTAAATCACGGACTGTTGGTGATTGATTCCATCTCCAGCTTCTGTCCCTTCCTTGGAAATTAGAGTGGGGATGGGGACTGAAAGTTCCAATCATCTCATCACTGGGTTGGTTCCCATGGCAACCAGACCCTATCCAAGGCTCACCTAAGTGCTCATTAACATAACAAGATGCCTTTACGGTTCTTGTCTTGGGAAACTCCCAGGGTTTTAGGAGCTCTGTGCCAGGAATGGGGGATGAATACCAAATATATACTCTTATTATGAATCACAATTTCACAGGAAGCCATTGAGGTTTTTCAAGAGGTGAGTTTAAAAGCCGGTTTCTGTTATTGTAGGATTGTTAAGCAGCCCAGGAAGTTCAGACTCCAATCTGGAAACTTGACATTGGCCCGTAGTTCCAGGCTCAACTGCAGCCCAGCTTGCTACCCAACATTTTGGCTCTTCCTTGCATGCGTCATACCTCAGGAGCACTTGTAAAGAGAGACAGTTGGACTGCTGGGGAGGCACACTTCATCCTCCGGGAGGTCCCTCGACTCTTTACTGGAGGTCCACAGCTCTGAGCTTCTACAGCATGGGGGTGAATATGGTGGCCGAGGTATCAAAGGAGAAAGGAAGCCTTAAAGGATACAAAGTGCAGGTTATGGAACGTCAAAGACAGATTGCAGCCACATCAGTATGTTGTTGGGCTGTGCCTTAACGCCTTCCTTGATGCCGCTGACTTTTATGCCAAATACCTGGGGCTCACGATTTCATTGGCCTTTGAGAACCTGACAGACTGTGAAACTCTTTTTTTTTTTTTTTAAATTTTTTTTTTTCAATGTTTTTTATTTATTTTTGGGACAGAGAGAGACAGAGCATGAACGGGGGAGGGGCAGAGAGAGAGGGAGACACAGAATCGGAAACAGGCTCCAGGCTCCGAGCCATCAGCCCAGAGCCTGACGCGGGGCTCGAACTCACGGACCGCGAGATCGTGACCTGGCTGAAGTCGGACGCTTAACCGACTGCGCCACCCAGGCGCCCCCAGACTGTGAAACTCTTAAAGCAGAAATTCTCCTGCTTGCCCGTGTTGAATCAAGAGCAGAAATCCATAATCGTCAGGCTGTATTTTCTATGTTTCAACCCGCCTCCTTTCTTCTACTATTATTCCTCTCAGGCCAAAGTAATACATATAAAATAACGTATATGTGTGTGTGTATATATATATATGTGTATACAGATAGATAGATGTGCATTGTGTGTGTGTGTGTGTGTGTGTGTGTGTGTTTGTATACATATATGCAAAAAGCAAACACTGCTTTCTCCTCCATGGTAGCTGAAGATAGGTGGGCACAGCCTCCAGTGAGTGACAGGGCTTGCCTGCTACCCAGTGTTTGCATTACGAGTAACGACAAAGCATCTACGGTGCTTGTGTCCTTTCTTATTTGGGGTCATCTGCAACTCCACTGGGTTTGGGGTATATGTGCACTCCCACTTCCTGCAGGGCCCTGTCTGTCCTTGATCCTTACAGCTCCTCTTTCACTAACTTTGTGCCCTGCCCACTCCAGGCGAGGGCAAGGAAGATGTCAGCCTAGAATTCTGCCATGTCTAAAATATTCATGTTCTTTCTCATGGAGGAATGCTTTGCTATCAAGACCTCTATTAGTGAGCGTTAAGATTAAGCTCTCAGCCATGATGTGAAGACACACAAATACAGCATTGCATGGACTTCTTATGACATTGTTGTGTGGCAAACACAATGATCTCTGCCAGTTTAAGTCACGTCACTATCAAAACTCATGTTATGGTTCACTCGATGTTGCATGAACAGGGAGAGCATATGTTTCCCATAATAGCTTGGAAATACATAATAAAATCGTCATTCTTGTTCAACAGGATTTTCACGAAGATATTTTGGCGTATTTTTATAACCTTTGAAATCAAGGTGGAGAAACAAAACTCACATCAGCTTTGGACTATTTAGAAAGCCTCATAATTATTATCCTGGCGGGATAGGTCAAGGGAACTTGTACTTTGAGGCTTTAGACTTCTTCTCACTGTAAGAGCAGGGCAGGCCACCCCAAAATGTGCCACAATAGCATATGGATTATTTTGAATTGAAGTTACTTGGGAAACAGCGCAAGAAGGACTCACTCAGGAAAGCATGTTGGCTTAGTTATCGATATTGCATTTTCTTTATTATTTTTCTATCTACCTGTATGCAGGCATGGGAGAGTAACACCAAGTGTCGCTTGGTGAAAGAAATTTGGTTTTTTCCCCCTATCTGTTAATAATAATGAGTGTATCAAGGAGAAAGTCAATCATGTTCATTTAAATAATCTCCCATCCAAAATCATCCTGCATATTTCTGGTCATACTGGTTTCACATGTTTGGAAATGCCACCAGTATTTCTCAGTGGGAACTAAGGAATGCAGACTAGAATGCAATTTGATATTGCTAATGGTGATGTTATCTCGTTATTTAAAACAGTTGCAGAAATCCCAGACTGTAGAGGTTGGGTTAACGAAAAGCAAATACAACTAGTGGAGAATTCTCTGTAGAGGCTGCTTGTAGGCAACAGGATTCAGCAATGGAATGTGGCAAGCGCCCACAGCGACACCCTGGCTGATACAAATAGGTCCCAGTGACCCACCTCAAAGTACACATAGGTCTAACTAACCGACTGGGTACTTACAACCAGGAATAGTTACCAAAAAAGAGAAAATTCCATAGGTCCCCATACCTCCTCACCTTCCCCCTTTAAAAACAGCTCTCACCCACCACTTGCTTGCAGACAGCCAGCCTCTCTTTTGCTGTCCTGCTCACCATTCCTTTGCGGTATGTTCAGTAAACTACTAGCTCCTTTATTCCGCCTCTGGTGATTTCTTTTACTGCCTGCATCATTTTCCGCCCACATTTGGGGGCCCCATTTGATAGGACAGACACCACACTTAGAAACTACATTCTCCAAAACATTTAATACTCTTTCCACAATTTTGAAATTTTGGATTTCTTTTCTTTTATTCGATAACTTTTCCTTTTCTAGAGAAAACGGCCGGTGAAGCCAAAGCCAGATACATGTAATATAAGTCCAATTAGGCTATTTTCTGTGTTAAGAAATTGAAACTTGGGGATTTTAGTGCCTGAATTCCTTCAAACGTTCAGCTTAAACTGCTACTTTGTGAAACAAATTAAAGGAGATTAACGCATCCTTAGTAGGAGAAATGTAATTCTTAATATAAGACAAATTTTGCATTATAATTTCTCTAGGGAAAAAGCTTGTTTAAATTTTACAAGCAAAAGAAAGGAAAGGGACGTGTTGAATTCTGTGGAACAGGTTGTAGATCCCCAAAGCCCCTTTTGTATCATATCGTGGTCGCGTAAACTAAACTGGAATTGTATTTGTAAGTAAAAACATCCCTACAAGGATACTTTCCAGAAACCATCCTCAAGAAAGCCAACCTCCTTTTGACTCCAATGCTATTTGAATACTTCTTCGCTCACTGTGAAGAAAGGGCCCCACCCTTCTCCTGAAGTGAAATGTCCTCCTTTCCTCCCTTGGGATTTTACTCTGGGTTGAGGAGGGAGCCTCAATTAATAAATCTTTGCCCCCTGGAAGTGTATGGATACAGCTCCAGCAAAGCATCCGCTGGGGCCAGGCAGGAACGTGAACTGCAAGTGTAATTTGTCCCCAAGACGCCGGCTTTTGGAGCTTGCAGCCAGCCCTCAATGTCACTCTCTGGGATTCACTCTGACGGCCAAGGGCATATTCCCCATGACAGTCTGAACAGAATCTGAGACTCACTGATATTAGAGGGTGGGTCTTGGGGTGGGTGGGGAGTGCATCTCAACCAGGGAAACCATTCTATGGAGCCTGGAGTGCTTTTCCTGATTATGTTCTAGAAACAAGGCTACGTGGCAGTGTACAAAGAGCACAGCCTCCCATCGCCTCCAAACATTCTGCTTTTGTTGGGTAATGTTGGTTCTCATTATAGTCCTTGGAGGGCTGTTGAGGCTGGTCTGACAGTCAGGACAAGCCTGGTGGGTGGTGCCAGGAACAGTGACTACTCACAGCACCCTCCCCATCCCCCAGCGCGCGCGCGCACGCGCACACACACACACACACACACACACACACACCCCTCAGGAGAGAGGAGTCAAGAGAGCAGACCCCTGTGGTCCTGGCTGAGGCCTCCTCCCCAAATTGAATAGAACTGTGTTCAAGTCCAGGATTTCAAACACCCTGTAATCCCGACTATACTAAGTGGATTCCAGAAGTCCAGGACAACTTTGGCCTCGAGCAAATACACCGTCTTCTGAGGAAAACTATCCCCCCCCCCGCCCCGACTTTGATAATTAAAAAAAACAAGTTGTTAGTTTACTCATATTTGTGTTCCCTTTGTTTAAAAAAAAAAAAAGATAATAAAAGGGAAAAGTCGTGGGTGCCTTCATTCAACTTCCTTCTCCCCATCCTTTCTGAGAAATGCTTGGAAAATTCCTAATGGACGTCGGAAGCCGTCCTGGAATCAAGGCGCCCTGTGCCTTCAGAGGTCCATGCCCAGTGAGGGGGAGCTCATATCTCTCTTGTGTCCTCTTGGCTTTTTCGTAAACTCTCATCCGTATGAGTAATTTCAGCGTGTCTCTTCATCAACAGCCTGAAAAGGCTGGCAGGCTGAAGCGGGGCTCCGATAGACTGAATTCAAGCGCACAGGCTGGGAACGTGTGAGCATATAAAATCTCAGCTGTGAGTACCTGCCCACGGAAAACAAGGGAACAAACAAACCAACAAGCGGTTCATCTAAGAACAGGCAGTGCTTTCCAAGTTCTTCGGTGTGATCTACGTGCTAAATCGCATCTTCATTTTTGTTCCTTCTCCACCTCCCAGCCTTGCCCTTCCTGGAAGCTCCTGGAGAGAACTGCTACCCTTAGCATAGGTACTCCTTCTCTTTGGGAATTCGACCTTCTTTGGGAATTTCCTCTGCTTCTCTGCAGGTGGGCTCTGAAGCCACCACCAAGTGAGTAAACCGTTGGAGCCAATTAGTAAGCCCTCAGCCCAAGCAGCAGCAGTGACCTCAGCTCAGTGGCCGCAGATAAAGGCTGCCCTCGGTTTCTCAGGAACTTCTTAAGTTCTTTTGGCAGCCCTTGGCTTCTCCGGAATCGCTGCTAAGCCAACACACAGCTGGAGCTCCTCTGGACACTCACAAGAAAACCCGAGAGCCGTTAAAAGCCCCAGCGCGCAGGGGAGCCAGGCCAAGGTCAGGGGTCAGCGGCGGCTTTAAAGGGCCTGCGGGGCTGGCGGCGCTCGCTCGCTCGGTACCACCTGCTGCGGCGCAGCGCGGACCCCGGCTTCCCGCAAGCTCCCTCCGGCCCGCAGCGGGCGCCCCACGGCCCTCTGCAAAGCTGGGGTTGGTCTCTGGGGTTCTGAGGGGCCCCAGACCCCGGGAAGTTCGGTGAGTGTGACGTGCGTGGGGGCTTGCGGCCCGAGGTGGGCGGGAGGAGAGCGCAGGTACGTCGGCGTGGGTGGGATTGTCCCCTTCCGGTGATTTTGCACCTAAAATCCCTACTTGAAGGAATCTCTCAAACGGTGGGAGACGAGGCTCTTGAAGGCTAGATTTTTAGAATTGGAAAGGACCAAGGACCAGCAGCATCTCCGTCCCCGGGGGGCCTTTTTAGAGATGCAACTTCATGGGCTCCAAGCCAGACCTGCTGAACCAGAACCTCTAGGTATGGGGCCCAGGAATGTGTCTTTTCTCAAACCCTCCAGGAGGGTCTGATGCAGCTAACGTTTGCTCCCCCCCACCCCGACTTGGAAGTCATTTAGTCTAAGATTTGGGCCCCTCACTCCATGCAGGAACCCCCCCCCCACCCCCCCACCCCCCAGGTAAACCGAAAGGGGTGCATGGAGGATAAACCATGAGGCATTAGGTGCTGGGATATATTCAGGCACAGTAAGAACTTTGAAACACTCTTGGTTTGTGGGAATTGCTATTCCGTGTCAAACTGTGAACTGTGATCTTTGATTTCCTCAAAACAGCCGCTCAGGGCTGTAAGAAATGTTACTGAGTTTCTACTATGTGCAAGGTTCCAAGCAAGGTTCTTTCAAAGTGAAGGAGGGAGTTTTGTACTTTTAAAATCTTCAAACTGTTGGTGTATTTTTCCTTTAACCAAGATCTTTGTCATTGGTGTAGTGCTTCTCTCCACATTTATTTTGGGTTTTGGTATTTAAGTGCTCCTTCTGAAGTTAATTTTTGTTAATTGTTTTTAACCCAGAATGCCAGATTAGATATTCTAAAGATATGTATTTATTTTATGAGTTCTAAGAAAAGCTCACATTGGCAAGACATATTTTTTGATGTTCCTATTGAAGTCTACTTGATACATTTTATAAGTAGAATATATAGGGATCCTGAGATTTCTCTTTTAATGTTTATTTATTTATTTTGAGAGAGAGCATGCACGCAAACGGGAGGACTGGCAGAGGGAGAGGAGAGAATCCCAAGTAGGCTCTAGGCTGACAGAGCAGAAATTGACATGGGGCTCAATCTCAGTGAGATCCTGACCTGAGCCAAAATCAAGAGTTGGATTCTTAAGTGACTGAGCCATCCAGGCACCCCGGGATCCTGAGATTTTTTTAGGAGTCAGTGAGAAAGACAATTTATCATCTTCTCTGATGAGTCCAATACCAGAGCTAGCTACCTTATACAAACTCTGAGAAGAAATCAGTTGCTATGGGAAAGCCCCTTGGAAACAATTATGGATGCCATTGTGACCCAAATTACACTGTTCCCTGATCTCCAAGGTTCTGAACCGTTCTTGCAGATAAGGCAGCTGGACTCTTCATCACTGCTGAGAGCCTTACTCATGAAATAGTTGATGAAGAAGGTTTTATGAATGGTTTGCTGTTAGTTGTGTTTTTTTATTCTCCTTTGGTGGCTTAATTTAAATATTAGGTCTAAATCTACTACTGAGTCGTTCTGAGACTCTGGAAAAAATCTCTGTGGATATTTCTCAGTTTTCCCTTCTTTTCAATGGGTGGATGCAGGATGTATGCTTTTGATGTGGTACTTGCCAGCATTATTCCAAAATGTCTCCCCAGAGTTCCCTACTTGCCGTATGGTTACAATATTGAATTCTTATTAATATGTTAAAGTAGAGAAAATACTTAATACAATGATCATAGTTAATTATGTATGCACGTTTTAAGTTAAAACATCTCAGAAGCTTCCTCACAGATTTCAAAGGCTCACTTCTGTTTTAAAAACAACTTTGGAAATGTCCGTTAAAATGACAAGTTACTGCTAGGAATGTCATGTGCCTTTGAAAACTAAGCTTGCCATTGTAAATATTCCTTATCCCGAATCATGACTACATAAAGTGCTTGCTCATAAGAATTCAAAGAGCGTATACTCAGCATCCATTTATAATGGACTGTAAGGTTTGCAACATAGGTCTTATTTTTGTCATATTTTATGTTGTTATTTCCCTTCTTCAAGTTCAACTCACCTTCTAAAAGAATAATTTTTAACCCTGGAGCATTTATCCAGAACCCTGTAGCTCTGAGAGTGGGGGACGGGACTTGAGATGTATACTTTTCATGGCATTGCTGTTTGCTTTACGGATCCCCCTGCCAATCTCCTAGGATCTCAGATCCAGGACCTCTCTGAGCAGGTGCAGAGGAGGTGATAGGCGCTGGGCAAAGCTGGGACCTAGGATACAAATGAGATGCGTGCCTACCTTATGAGGAAGGACTAGCTGGTGGGGCACGGGCAGTTGCCAGCATTTTTGTCACTGTTGTCAATCACCAGTGCCCTGTGGTCCTGCTCTAGATTCTCTTGACCTGCTCAAATTCTAATCCTTCAAGCCATGTTTTGGGGGCATACCGTAATTCAAGACTTGGTCTCTGAAAAGCAACTGTAAAATTCTGCTTTTCTGGGGCACCTGGGTGGCTCAGTCGGTTGGGCGTCCGACTTCAGCTCAGGTCATGATCTCACAGTCTGTGAGTTTGAGCCCTGCGTCAGGCTCTGTGCTGACAGCTCAGAGCCTGGAGCCTGCTTCAGATTCTGTGTCTCCCTCTCTCTCTGCCCCTCCCCTGCTCATGCTCTGTCTCTCTCTGTCTCAAAAATAAGATAAAAACATTAAAAATTAAAAAAAATTTCTGCTTTCTTTGATGGACCCAAGTGACACTTTGAGCCTTCTTCCTTAGCATGGTGAACTAATTTTTGGGAGATAATAAAGGACATGAAGAGACCAGAATAGTGGGATGAGAACTTTATAAAGACAATGTAGTTCAGTGGAAGGAATATCATCTTTGCAATCAGAGAGACTGCAAGTTTTGGGCCAAGATGTACTACAACTCTGAGCCTCTGTTTCTTTATCAGTCATATGGGTATAATCATCATGCAAAAAGACCTACTCTTCTGCTAGTTCAAGTACCTTAAGTGTATATTTCACTAGCTAACATTAGCTACAAAGGAGGTTTGGAAATGTGTTTTTATAGCTAAGCACATTGCCCTAACCATCAGTATAGAGGTTCTATGGATAAAGAGGGAAGATGAGGTAATGAATAGGCAGCTAGAAGTTTACCAAACATGGATACAGGACAAGAACAGTTCTTTGGAGATTGGAAAATGACAATGGTTGTGGTGGATAGTGGGGCGTAGATGTGTGTGCATTGGGGAGTACAAAGTGGTAGAGAAAATGTGATCATGTTTCTAGGCAACTGGATGGCTTGAGGATGTTCAAGTCAAGCAGACAGGCCCCTGAAATAGAAGTGCTCTGGGTGTGAAATTGTGCTGGTAATAATATCTCTGTCTAGGTCTTGAAGCAGTTTACATAAATGGCTATATTTAAATCTTACAATAATCCTGAGAGGTAAAAAAAATATATGTGTGTGTGTGTGTGTGTGTGTGTGTGTGTGTTTATGTGTGTTTATTACCACTTCATTGATAAGGAAGTTGAGGCTTAGAATTATTAAGCCTTTGTCTAAGAGCATATGCTCAGTTAGCACACAGTTTCTGTAGACCTTACCTTTCTGGCACCCATTTAATCTCCTTAATGGGGATGGGTCAGGTTGTAGAAAAAAATGAGAGAATGAAGTTAACTTTGTATACTTCCTTTTTACCATTGCAATAAGGCAAGAAAAAAAATTGGAAAGAGGGAGATAACATAATGAAATTTTGTAATTTAATAATTAAAGATGATTTAATGATTTAAGAGCCCATATACCTGGGTTCAAATCAGCATTTAATCACTTGCTAGCAGTGTAAACTTGGGTAAGACATTTAACTTCACTTTTTTCTTCTGTCTTATGGGGTAATAGTAGTACTCATAGAGATGTTGTAAGATAAAAAAACAAGAAATAGTGACTGGTACATAATAAGAAATAAATGCATGCTGCAAGGCCTTGGTGCTTCAGATAGATCATAGCTAAGAGAAAAAAATTGGAAATTAATCAAGCTAATTAAGATAGCTGACTACAAAATAAATTTCAGTAGTAACAATCAGCTGAGAGTATAATGAGAGGAAAATGTGTATTCTCAATAACAACAAATTATAAAATAGCTGAGGACTATGAATGTGAAATGTGTAGGACCAAGTCCTGTTGGATCCCTGCTGCCTGAACTTTACCCCCCATCCTTGCCCCAAACACACATTCAGATGCGGCACAGAAAACCCAAGGTACCAGTATTGGTTTTATGCAAAAATACTTCCAAGAAAAAAAGAAGCACTGTTATATGCAAGACAAAGATTAAGAATTATTCGAGGAAACAGAGGAAAATTACTCTAAACTCTAAGAAATGTAAGAGGTAACGAAAGACAAAGCCAAGGAAAGCACAGAAGTGACATAAAACCAAAACCCAAATTAGAAGGTATAAGTCAGCCTTGTGGAAAATTAGATTTTGATTTAGAGGACAACTTTGGGGGAAAAAATCTCATAGATTGCAGAGGGCAAGGACAAAGAGAAAAAAGTGGTTTGAATAATAGTGATGGAGAACAAGAGAGAAACAGCATCAGGCTGTGTGAATTTTCTGGAAAAAAAAGAGAAAACAACAAAAGGGAACTGAAAATAAATATAAAACATATTGTATTTCTATGATCTCAAACTATCATGAATTTCAAGATGTATCTTTGATTTAAAAATCGCCTTTGGGCAAATAAAATGGAACAATAAAATTATATTAAATGAATGTGTCATAAAATATTTTGCAGTTTGAGAAAGACTGAAATGTAAAATAATATATTTTTTAATTGAGAAAACACAGAATTAGATGAAAACTTCCAAAGTAAAAGGACATCTGCATTGGCAGGTCAAAAGTCTCATCATCTTCTGAAAAAACAAACAACCCCCCCTCCCCCGCCAATAAGATTAGTATGGTGTTCTTTAAGGATAAAGAATTAAATATCCAAGCAGAAAAACAAAAAATAAATTAGACTGGACATATAAATGATCTCACCAACATCAGATTTTGGAAGACAGTGACTCAATGATCAGAGCTTAGAGGGAAAACGACAGAAATTAAGACCAGGGAATTCAATAGCCACATTCAGTATACGGCTTGTGCTATATTTTCGTTAGCACCGATCTAGATTTCTCCAGATGGCAAATTGGAAGGTATCAGAAAGACATTCTCAGTTATGCCAGATGTCAGGGCCTGTAAGCTAATCCTTGCTGTTCAAGTGTTTTCTGAGGACCAGCGTCCTCCAGGAGCTTCTTAAAAGCGCAGAATCTCAGGCCCCACTCCCAAACTACTGAATCGGAGCCTATATTTTAACATGATGCCCAGGTAATTCATGTGCACATTAAAGCTCGAGAAACACTGTCTTCCTTAACCGTTTCCTAAGAGTCTTCTAGCCCACTGCTTTGTAACTGGTGTGTGTTGCAAGGACTGCGGATCTTTTGAGACACTGATCTCCTTAACCTGTGGGGTGGAAGAACTTGGGCTGAGGACCTAAAGAACAATGTCATTTTCTTTGTGCACCATGATCTATGGTTGTGCTGTCCAGTATGGTAACCAGTCATCATGTGTGGCTATTGGGCACTTGAAATGTGACCAGATTTTGAGGACTTAGTATGAAAAAAGAAAGCAAAATGGTGCATTAATAATTATTATATTGATTATATATTGAAATTTCAGCATTTTGGATATACTGGGGTTATGTAAAATACAGCTTTTAATTGATTTCATGTATTTCTTTGCTAACGGGGTTGCTAAAAAATTTAAAATTGCATATGTGGCTTGCGTTCTGTTTCTTTTGGACAATGCTGATCTGCTTGCTTTTGGTGGAAAAAAGACAAATCAAAATAAAGAACCCAAGAATGGATATGGGCTTATAGGGCACATTAATCCTATTTAAACTTAGAAATAAAATTGAAATAGCTGTGGTATTGTGATCACAGAGCAAGAATTACATTCTTAAAAATAAAAAGTTACAATATGAAAACCCTAAAGTTTAAAAGATAATTTCTTTTCTTTTTTTAATTTTTAAATGTTTATTTATTTTTGAGAGAGAGAGAGAGAGTGCGAGCGGGGGAGGGACAAAGAGAGAGGGAGACACAGAATCTGAATCAGGCTCCAGGCTCTGAACTGTCAGCACAGAGCCTGATGTGGGGCTCGAACCCATGAACCGTGAGATCATGACCTGAGCTGAAGTTGGAAGCTTAAACGACTGAGCCACCCAGGTGCCCCTTAAAAGATAATTTCATGAGAACAGATGAGGAGATTCCTTTTGCCTCTATAGAATTCAATCCAAAAAATGAAAGAAGAGGAAGGTAATGTAAGCAGACTAATATTCCCATCTTTTGTGGGGAGGGGGGCATAAATTTCCTTTCTAAAGTTAATAAGTTTAGAAATATAAGTTAAAATGTTTTATTTACAAATAAATTTAATTAGTTTGTTCTAAGTAAAAATCTGATATATTTTCTTCCAAATTGATGATCAATAGAGGAGAAATAAAAAAAAAAAAAACTGACAATAAGGGCAAAAAAGTTAAACAAAAGAAACAAGAGGGAAAAATAAGGGATTACCTATAAAAACAGAGATGATACAAATTCAAACATATATTTTATAATATAATGTAATGTGAATTCAAATGTCCCCTTTTCAAAAAAAATTTTTAATGCTTATTTATTTTTGAGGGAGAGAGAGAGAGCGCGCAAGCTGGGGAGGGGCAGAGAGAGAGGGAGACAGAGGACCCAAAACAGACTCCACACTATCAGTGCAGAGCCTGATGCAGAGCTTGAACTCAGGAACTGTGAGATCATGACCTGAGCTGAAGTGGAGACTTAAAAGGCTGAGCCACCCAGGTGCCCTGCCCCCCATTTTTTGAGAGAGAGAGAAAGAGAGAGAGAGAGAGAGAGAGAGCATGTGTGAGTTCACACTCCCTGGGGAGGGACAGAGGGAGACTGAGAATCTCAAACAGGCTCCACACTCAGCCCAGAGCCCAGAGCCCAATGTGGGCTCAATCTCACAACTGAGGGATTGTAACCTGAAACAAAATCAACAGTTCGATGCTTAACCAAGTCGCCCAGACACCCCTAAGTCCTCCTCTTAAAGAAAGAGATTCACAAATTGGATCAGAAGACTATATCCAGCCAAATGCTCTCTACCGGAGATGCATCTAAAATTAAAAAGATTTGGTAACTGACATTAATGATATGCTATCCAAGAGAAAGCAGGAATTATGATGTTTGTTATATAATGTTGAGATCAATAACAAATATATTAAATGAGGCAAAATGCATGCGTTTTTAAACCTCCTTCCTTCCTTAAACAAACAAACAAACACCCCAATATTTATTGACCAGACACCAGTAAAGACGGGGTACAACAGTGAGCCTATGTCGCTGTGTGACGGAGTGTGCCATCTAGTGGTAGCACACACTATAACCACAGGTCACATAATAATAGTAAACTAGTAACAAATATAATCCGCAGTGAAGATATACCTGTCACAAACCTTATGAAATAGCTAACATGGTATAGAAATAGATAAAGCTCAAACTTCGAGAAATGAAAAGACAGTGTAGGGGAAATGTTGATCCACTTACATTAGTCCTCAAGAGATCAGATAGGCAAAAATAAGTAAGGATGACTTAATAGATTAACAATGAATTCTAAATCATCAGGAGAAAATATTTTATCTCCAAACAGCCATAAAGCATTTTAAAAAGTGAGTTTAGGGACGCCCAGGTGGCTCAGTCAGTTAAACATCTGACACTTGATCTCAGCTCAGGTCTTGATCCCAGGGTTTTGAGTTCAAGTCCCGCATTGGGCTCTGCACTGGGCGTGAAGCCTATTTAAAAAAGAAAGAAAGAAAGAAAGAAAGAAAGAAAGAAAGAAAGAAAGAAAGAAAGAAAAAGAAAGAAAGAAAGAAAAAGAAAAAAAAGTGAGTTTATATCAGGTCACAAAGGAAATCTCATTATGTTCCAAAAAAGAGAAATATTACAGACCACATTCTCTGAATGCAATGTATTAAAACCCAAACTAGGTAATAAAGCAGGAGTTACACTAACACTAAAAGATAAAACACCTTTAATAAAACAAAACAGAACAAAAACCAGATTTAACATTTCTATCCACTAGAAAAATTTAAAACCACAATTGAAGAATACCTGGTCTATAATAACGAAAATACTTGCCTCTCAAGGCCCATGTTGTAGAGTTATAGCTGTACCTAGAAAAATGCACTGCTCAAAAAGCTTTCATTTCTAAATAATAATAGAAATAAATGGATTAATCATTCAGTTCAGGAAGTTAGCAGACACAGAATGAGCGTAAGAAAAGACAGAGAATTGAAAACTGAGACAGAGAAAAACAACCACTTTGATTAATAAATGAAAAAAGCCTTTTGGAGAGAAAATCACAGTAAAACCAATAATCTACTAGTCATCATAATGCAGAAAAAGAGCAAGAAAACAAAATGAATAACATTAGGAATGAGAAATTAGACATAACCCTTAGATGGTAGAGAAAAATGAGAGGATCTGATTTTTATCCGATTTTATCATAAACACTACAAAGCCGGGGTGAAGTGGAAAGTTGCAAAAGGAAGCAGGAATGTTGATTAACAACATCTAAAGTAGCGGTAGAAACCCAAGGGGTGTGTGACACTGGAAGGGATTGAAACTGCCGAAAGCTAATGTGCTCCAGCCTGCTAATACCACGCGTAAATACCTTTCAACACTTGCAATGATAGGTCACTTAAAATGTTTAGGAGTAAAGAGAAAGAAGAAAGGTTTCCAAGTCATTTTTGTGAATCCAGTGGGGCTGATACAAAAATCACACCAAGACAGCCCGACAAAAAGAAGGGAAATACG
This sequence comes from Panthera onca, assembly GCF_046562875.1. Classification (NCBI taxonomy): domain Eukaryota; kingdom Metazoa; phylum Chordata; class Mammalia; order Carnivora; family Felidae; genus Panthera; species Panthera onca. Next base: position 132,365,658 of record NC_138347.1, on the reverse strand, counting down.
CATTCCTCCCTTGTGAACAATGACGCAAAAGATCTGAATCAACTGTTTCCAAGCCAAAGCCAATAGCCCAGAAAATATAGAATGACTAAGTGGAGTTCGTTCTGAAGGAGAATTGATTAAATATGAAGAGCTGTAATAAACTATTCACGAATCAAGTTCAATAGATAATTGTAGTTAGTAGATGCTGAAAAGGTATTTGGTAAAATTTAGCAGCCGTTCTTGATTTTCGCAAGTCTTTGGTGAAAATAAAAAAGGGACATTTTCTTATTTCAATGTTTAGAAATATATGTTGTAAACTAACTGCCAGTATATCACACTTAACAGTGAAAAACTTGAAATACTGCCATGTAGTTAGGAACATTAACGACACCATTATTTAACATTGTTGTCAAAGTTCCAGTAAATGTAATAGTTCAAGAGAATAATACAAGCTACTGTGTATACATTTAAAAAGAAGGGGTCAGGGCACCTGGGTGGCTCAGTCGGTTGAGCATCCGACTTCGGCTCAGGTCATGTTCTCGCAGCTCTGTGAGTTCATCTGTGCTGATGGCTCAGAGCCTGGAGCCTGCTTCGGATTCTGTTTCTCCCTCTCTCTCTGCCCCTAACCCACTCGCATTCTGTCTCCATCTCTCTCAAAAATAAATAAACATTAAAAATTTTTTTTTTAAAAAGAAGGGGCCAAGGTTTTATTATTTATATTTAAAATAAGAGTACACTGATAATCTGAGTTAGCAGGAAAGTTCAATAAAGTAGCCAGTACAAATAATAATTTAGTGAGGTAAGTAAAAGAAAAGATTCCATCTACAAAGCAATGAAAGATAAAAAAAAATCCAGGACTGTGTATATTCATAAATATTGAGCATATATCAAATCAATGCAAAACCAACACTCATGAAGGGAAATGGGCAGAGATCTTTCTTTTTTAGGATTTTTTTTTTTAATGTTCATTTTGAGAGAGAGAGCAAGAGAGAGGGGCAAAGACAGAGGGAGTGAGAGAATCCCAAGCTGACTCTGCACTGTCCCACAGAGCCTGACATGGGGCTTCAGCTCATGAATTGTGAGATTGTCCCCTGAGCTGAAATCCAGAGTCGGACACTTAACTGAGCCACCAGGTGCCCCCACTTTTAAGTATCAAACGTTACATCAAAAATAATTTTAATTAATTTTATTCTGATAGGAGGCTTATAAGGCAAAAGTTCACAGCACCCACAGAAATCCTAACACAAGCCCTACAGCCATGCTCATTTGCTTACCCATATTGTCTGTGGCCGCTTCTACAAGGGCAGAATTGAGTATTTATACTGGAGACAAAGCCCCAAATGTTTACTATCCGGTTCTTTCCAGGGAAAGTGTGCTGACTCTTGGCTTAGTGTGTTAATACTCATGTCAAACTGAATGGTCCTTATGACCTGGATTTTATTCTTATTACTTCACCTAGATTATGCACCTTTCAAGACAAAAAGTTCTGTTTTTGAATTCTTCACATGCCTTGATGATTTGTTAAAGGGGGATGTTTTTATGGGTTCAAAATTTTAAGAGAAGGAAAATCACCAAATAGTCAAGATTTATCTTAAATTCGCTTAATCCCATACATCCTAAAGAATATAAAAAGAATGGGAAAGGGACAGTTTTAAGGGAAAAAAATATCTCCAAACACGTGGCCTTTCCCAATGTCATTTGCAAACGAGTATCTTCTTCGTGTGACGTGAAAGTAACATCAGGAACAAGCCAGCAGATGACCGTGCTGAGAATATTATTCCTGAACGGTAGTACCAATTGTTTATAATTCTGCTACTAAAGTTTTAAGAAAATAATTATTGTTGGTGCACTTGGGTGGCTCAGTTGGTTAAGTGTCTGCTCAAGTCTTGATCTCACGGTTCGTGAGTTTGAGCCCTGTGTTGGTCTCTGTGCTGACAGCTCAGAGCCTGGAGCCTGCTTCAGATTCTGTGTCTCTCTCTCTCTCTCTCTCTGCCCCTCCTCCACTTGTGCTCTCTCTCTCTCTCTCTCTCTCTCTCTCTCAAAAATAAGTAAACATTTAAAAAAATTAAAATAATAATAAGTGTTTATAAGTTTGGCATAAAATTTCAGATTTATTTTTGGATCCCTCAAATTTATACTATGATGAGGATTCAGTTTTGACTCTATATTAATTTTAAGAATCAAGTTTGCATTTAGTTCATGTGTGTTGTGATTCATTTATGCAGAGGAAGGTTTCTGGAAGAATAATATGAAGCTGGTATGAGTTTTATCTGTGGAGAATGGGACTATGTATCCGTTGGTATGCCTTTGGTGGAGGTGTAGAAGTAGTTCATGCAACTAGGAAGGAGTAGATTGTTACTGACTTTGATTAGAATTTTCAGCTCATTGGGATAATACAAAGCAGATCAAGTTGGTTTTGTTATTGTTTTATTCACCGAGAGCCCTGAGTTTACATTACGGTTCACTCCATTTATAATGACCTGTATCCACCATTATAGTATCATACTGAGTAGTTTCACTGCCCTGAAAATCTTCTGTGCTTTGCTTATACATCCCTCCTTCCCCCAACTCCTGGCGACCACTGATCTTTTGTCTCCACTGTTTTGCCTTTCCAGATATTTATATAGTTGGTATCATAGGGTACATAGCCTTTGGGCTTGGCTTCATTCGCTTAGCAATATGCATCAAAGCTTCTTCTGTCTTTTCATGGCTTGATAGCTCATGTCTTTTTAGCGCCGAATAATATTATAATATCCAGGTGTCCCACTGTTTATTTATCCATCCCACTTGGTGAAGGACATCTCGGTTGCTTCCAAATCCACTTTCAGATAATACTGTATCACTTCATGGGTACTGCATACCTTATAATCACAGAGTATCCCTGCTTCCTCCCTCCTGTCCCTTGTATCATTGTTGTCATTCATTTCACTTACGTATAAACTATAATCATCAAGTACATTATTGTTATTATTTTGAACAAGCTGTTAATTAGGTTAAGAATAATAAGAATAGTTTGTATTTAACTGTATTCCTTCTCTAATGTTCTTGTATTGTCTATGTTTTCTTATTATCTGTATTCTTTTTTTTTAATGTTTTTATTTATTTTTGAGAGAGAGAGAGAGAACACAAGCAGGGCAGGGGCAGAGAGAGAGGGAGACACAGAATCCAAAACAGGCTCCAGACTCTGAGATGTCAGCACAGAGCCCGACTTAGGGCTCAAACTCACAAACGGTGAAATCATGACCTGAACCGAAGTCGGATGCTTAACGACCAAGCCACCCAGAGGTCCCATTATTGTCTGTATTCATGAGGCTCTGGCATCTGGAGTTTCGCCCAACTAGGGAGAGACTGCCAGTCCCCATGATTGACTGATTCCTAGAGATAGTAAAGGATATGCCTTCAAGCCCTCCTTTGATATGCAAACCAACCAAACCTGGGTCCATACCCCCACCTGACTCTTATTGGGCTCTTGAACTCTGGACACTGTCCCCTTTTCCTAATCTTCCCAGGATTGTGCTAGACAACTAGGGACCAGCCTGACAGCACAGAATCCACTGAGATGATTCAAACTCTCCAATTCTAAATCCACCTTGCTTGTTTACTTTGCCTCATTCATTTCTTCCCAGGAAAACTATAATAAAGGCTCCCACCCCCAGTTCTCTCTCTGCCTGCCCTCTTGCCTTAGTTCTTCCCTTTGTGGCCCTCGGTGGTGTGCCAGTGTCTTCTGTTTCCAGAGGGCTGTGAGTAAAATAAAAACTTCTTCCTTCATGACAATCATTTTTGTGTCTGTGTGTCTTACTATACCTGATTACGAGAAATCCTGGGTACCATTAAAACTTGAATCTTTATGTAGATCCAAATTTCTGTCCTATATTATTCTTCTTCCCCAAAGAACTTCTTTTAACATTTCTTGCAAGATAGGTCTATTGGTGACAAATTCTACCCGTTTTTATTTGTCTGAGAAAATGTTTATTTCTCCTTCTCTCTTGAAGAATAATATCCTAGGATGCAGAATTCCGGGTTGGTGGTTTTTTTTGTCTCAGCACATTGAATATTCCACTCCACTCTCTTCCTGCACTCCTCGTTGCTGAGAAGTCAGTTGTAATTCTTATCTTTGCTCCTTTATAGAGAAGGTTCTTTTTTTCTTCTGACTTCTTTCAAGACTTTTGCTTTGATTTTCTGTTGTTTGAATATGATAGGCCTGGGTATAATTTTTGGTGTTGCTGCTGTTTGTTTTTGTTTTGTTTTGGTATTGTTATCCTCTGCACTTCCTGGATCTGTGGTCTGGTGTCTCCATTAATTTGGGGGAAATTCCCGGTCATTATTGTTTCAAATATTTCTTCTGTTCCTTTCCCTGTCTCTCCCACTTTCGGTATTTCCACTCTAAGTATGTTCTACTTTTCAGTCGTCTCACACTTCTTGAATATTCTGTTCCATTTTTTTTTAGGCTTTTTTCTTTGCTTTTCAGTTTTTAAAGCTTCTACTGAAATGTCCGCAAGCCCAGAGTTTCTTTTCTCAGCCGTGTCCAGTCTACTAATGAGCCCATTTAAAGGCATTTTTCATTTCTGTAACTGTGATTTTGATCTCTTTCATTTCTTCTTGATCCTTAGAATTTCCATGTCCTGATTACATTTCCCATCTGTTCTTTCATGCTGTCTACTTTTTTCCATTAGAGCCCTTCGCATAGGAATCAGTTATTTGAAATTCCTCGTCTGATAATGCCACTACCTCTACTGTATCTAAGTCTGGTATCTTATGCTGCTTGACCTGTCTCTTTAAACTGTTTTTGCCTTTTAGCATGTCTTACAATTTTTTTGTTGTCGTTGTTGAAAGCCGGTTGTGATGTAGTGGGCAAGAGAGACTGCAGTGAATACATTTTAGTGATGTGGTGGTGAAACGTGGATGGAAAGGAAGTGATTCATAGCCCTACGATTAAGTCTTGGTCTTTTTGGGTGCTGTGCTCCTGGCCTGTAAACTTCATAGGTGCTTGGTTTTTTTCACCCCCCTCTAGTGGGACAGGATGGCTATAGGACGCTAGAGGTAGGTATTTCCCTTCTTCCAGGTTGATTAGGTTCTGGCAAAACCCCCGTGGGATAGCTTTTGGTCAAATAGGAGGGCAGGTCTTGTTAAGAACATAACTTTATGGAATATTTCAAAATGGTTACTTTTGCCCTCCCCCTGCTGGAAGAACAAGGAGTTTTCCTCAGATCCTCACTGAGAACTTGGTAGAGCTACTAGAGGTAAAACTTAGAAAAGTGTGGGTGCCACCCTAACATCCCCTGGAGTTTTTAACTCTCAGATTTGTCCACACTGAGCCTACAATGATTTGTCAATTATGGTTTAGGTTCCTATACCCTGGCACTGGTTCCCACAGAGGTATCCAGAGAAATTTCTGCACGTGGATTTCTGCTCTGATAAGTTGTGATTCTTGGTGTCCATCTGTCCCCCCAGTGGGAGCAGTGGTTTGCCCTGTGACTTGACTTCTCTGATGGATGTAAGAAGAGTTGCTGATACTCATTTCGTCCATCTTTTTGTATTAGTACAGAGTAATGACTTTCAAGCTCCTTACATGACAAACAGGAAATTGGAAGTCCTGGACACTCGTAAGAGAGAAAGTGAGTGCTACTAATCATTATACTGGAACAACAATCATTCATTGGTACTATTCTAGATAACTGCATCACATATTTGTGGATTTTTAACTCAATTTTTATGTTTGCTTTCCTCAGCAAAAAAAAATTTTTTAATTTAAAATCAACAGGGGTGCCTGGGTGGCTCAGTCGGTTAAGCGTCCGACTTCAGCTCAGGTCACGATCTCGCGGTCCGTGAGTTCGAGGCCTGCGTCGGGCTCTGGGCTGATGGCTCAGAGCCTGGAGCCTGCTTCCGATTCTGTGTCTCCCTCTCTCTCTGCCCCTCCCCTGTTCGTGCTCTGTCTCTGTCTCAAAAATAAATAAAACGTTAAAAAAATTTTTAAAAAAATAAAATCAAATCAACTAAAAATGTCCTCAACCCCATATCCTAAAAATAAATATATTTGACAATTAAAGAAAAGTGAGATCACACTCTACACATCTGCATTTACCCCCTAACCTACTGTACTCTTTTAGTTAAATTTGGCAAGCATTTACTTGCTTTGGATTGTATCTGGAGAACCTGAAAGTAGACTAGAACATGATCCCTTCTGTCAAAACTTACACTAAAGATGGGTCAACCAAACATGTGCACAGAAAGAAACAATACAGATAATAAAATACACACATGAGCTGTTACAAACTAGTGGTGTAGACTGAGTGTTCAGGGCAAATGAGAACATGAAAGGTAGATTTGGCTGCAGTAATCAGGGGGCAGGCCAGGCAGGTCTTGAAGGAAAGTTGTGATTTGACTTTGTGTAGAAGACAAGGGCTTTGCAGGTTTGGGACAGATGAAGAGACAGTGTGGGCACCAGGACGTTAGGTCAGCTCCAGAGGGATTGAGAATTTGAGAGCTCTCCAGAGACTCTGGTTCTTGAAAGTTGTAGCAAGAAGGAACCATCCTAGAGGCTCCAATCTTGAATTTCCCAGTGGGTCTAGTATCTAAGTGTATTCAAAAAGTTGCCAAGTGCATGTTGGTCAAGATTCTTTTGCTTGTGATCTATCAAACTAGCTCAAGCAAAAAATGGGAATTATTGGCCAAAATACCTAAAGTTGTCTGGGCACATGTCGGGCTGATCGAGGTGTTCAGTCGAGGCCATCGCAAACATGTCTCTGGATCCTGTGGTTCTCCTTCATGATGGCAAGATGACCTCAGCAACTGTAGGCTTATATTCCACCAGTTTAGCATCCTCGTAGCAAGAGAGCTTCCCCCTCCCAATAGATCTAGCAAAAGCCCACATATTGGCTGATGCTCATTGGCTCTGATGGTCTAGGTCAGGTGCTCATCCTTTGATTAATCACAGTGACTGGAGCAGTGCTGGCTTAAATCAGGTGTTCTTTCCTCGAGTAGGGGTGAGATCACGAGTCCAGTCCATGTACTGAAAGTAGGGAAAGAGGTTTCTCAGAAGCAGTTGTGAATGTTGGGCAGACCAAATCGACAGATGTCCACTACAAGATAGTTATATGCATGATCTCATATAAACATCTCAACAACACAATGCTACAGCCATTATTGATCCCAACTTACAGATAAGCCCCCTGAAGTACAGACTTTATTTGGGACTGTGCCCCTGTACTTTCTACAGACAGCTTGCTTAGACCCTTTAGGATGGCCCAACCCAGTGGTTCTCAGCCTTGACTGCACATCAGAATCACCTGGGATGCTTTAAAAAAATCCCAGTGTTCTGCCAACACCCCCAACCAGTTGAGTCAGAAATTCTGGGAGTGGGACCAGGCATCGAAAATTTTTAGTAGCTAGCCAGTGCGCAGCCCTGGCCGAAAACCACCATCCCAGAGGTTGTTTTCTTTTCAGAAAGTTGTAATGAGAGCAATGGGCTGAGCCAAGTTCTGTTTTCTCAGCAGCAGCACCAATAATGAGGCATGCACTCAGACCCCAGGGAGATCAAACTACCACAGGAAAGCAAACCGAAAGCCCAGTGGAAATCAGGCATTGAGAATATAGATTGAGATGTTACTGATTTGGGAGTTTTATGATTTGAAGGGCATCTTTGGTTCAATGTCATTTATTCCTATGTGGATATAACAGGCCTTATCAAGTTTTAGCAGATGGAAATATTAGAAGCATAAGCAAGACATTCTTCTCTCTGGGGATGTTCATTCAAAAAAAAAATTTGGTCTGTCAGAAGGTTTTGGATTAGATGGTTGAAAGGTAATTAATAATACTTGAAAAATGAAAATCTCTGATGCCGGGGGTCTCTGGCAGGAGAGCCTTCTAGAGGTACTCTTGTGGTTTCTGCTGATGCTTTGTAGGAAGGGTGACTGCCTCATCTTAGAGGTCCAGACCTTGGAGGGATGGACCTGCTTCCTTTCTGTCTTCAGCAGAGCCAGTGTTCCTAGAAGAACTGGGTTCTAATTCACAAATGAGAGCATTTTAGCTGAAGTCCAACACTCTTGTTGTGTATATTAAGGAACCAAGTCTCAGAAAGGAGCTCACCATTTGAATTATGAATTCTGATTATGAATTTTTTTTCACAAATCCTGATCAGATTTGTAGAAGTCATTAGAAGTGTTTTTGTGTGCTTTTGTTGATATTTTTCATAATTTATTTGACACTTTATTGCGTTATTTTTTTAAGTTAGTTCTCACTCAGTTCTTTATAACGTATTCTGAAATACCCTGTTCATCTATTCTTTCAATATATACTCACTATGTGCCTTGTGTGTGCCAGGTACTGGAGTAGGTGCCATAAATCTTTCTTTTCTTTTCTTTCTTTCTTTCTTTCTTTCCTTCCTTCTTTCTTTTTTTCCTTTCTTTTCTTTCTTTCTTTCCTTCCTTCTTTTCTTTCTTTCTTTCTTTCTTTCTTTCTTTCCTTCCTTCCTTCTTTCTTTTCTTTCTTTCTTTCCTTCTTTTTTCTTTCTTTCTTTCCTTCCTTCTTTTCTTTCTTTCCTTCTTTCTTTTCTTTCTTTCTTTCTTTCTTTCTTTCTTTCTTTCTTTCTTTCTTTCTTTCTTTCTTTCTTTCTGATGGAGTTTGCAGTGACATTTTAGAAACCAGTAAGTTCTGACCCTTACTATACTTTGGAGTTTAGTATTTGGTGCTTTTTATATTTTATGTTCTCATACAACTATTCTGGCTCCCTAAGTAGACTATACACTCTCAGAGGAACTATTTTATGTATTTTATTCTTTGTGTCTGAGAGCCTATGAACAGTTCCATTAATTATCTATAAATGGCAGTGTTGGATGGCTGGGCAAGTAACAGCCGGTAGACTTGTTAATTAAACTGCAGCCCATGTTTCTTATACACCTTATTTGTTTTGGTTTTAGAAGACAGTGGCATAAGCATTTCTGCCTTTAGTCCTAATCTCATCTGCTCTGAGGAAGATGAACTTAGAATGCGATACCAGTCGTTCCCCAAATAAGGAAAACTTGAGAAAATGTTTCCTTGTTCTGATGTTCTGTGTCACCTAGCTGTGGGCTCCTCTCTATCTTAGATCCCCGATCTCTCCTCTTGCCCGTTGGGCATAATGTGACCTCTTGGCTTGGAAAGTGCACCAAGGGGCTCTCTAGTCAGAGTCCCGCTGATGCAAAGATCAGCCCTTGCACAGTATCCCCAGGGCTTCTCCTTGCCCCCTCTTCCTTCAGCCAGGACCATCATCAGCTCATAATTGCCAATAGAATGAAGTCACTCCTAATATGCTTCTTAGAGCATCGAAAGCCCTCTGCCATCTTGTCGCCTCAACCCCTACCTTCTTCTTTAGTCTTGCCTTCCACCCCTTCTCATGGCACATCATGCGCCATAGCCAAAGCAAAAGCCGGCAGCCTCCAGGACGCACCTCCTGCTTGCTGCTCTCCACAGTCTTTGCTGTAATGGCACCATAGACACCAGAACGGTCTCCTCCCATTATCTGTGCATTCTCATATCGTACGCATCCTTCAAGTCTAATCCAAATGCCACCACTTCCTTGAAGATTTCCTTAATTCTGCCGTTTCCCTGCATTTGGTTCATGTCCTCATTTGAGGTAACGCCTCATTTTGCCTTATAAGTATTTGCCTTCAGACCTTCCTTAACTTCCTCCTCTCCTTTCTTACTGATCCCTCACTCTGTGCCAAGTGCCAGGGACATAAAGATGCATCAAACATGTTGTGGTCCCTGCTCCAAAGACGTTTACAGTCTGGAAGAGGAGGCAGACATGGAAGCCACCAGAATGAAAATTTCAGGAGACTGAAGATTTTTGTCTCTTTTATCCACTACTGAATCCACATGGCCTACAGCAGTGCAGAGAACATAGTTACCACTCAAGAAATGTTTGTTGAGTGAATAAATAATCTATCGGAAGTGTGTGTGTATGGGTATACATGCACAGGTATATACATATATAATATACATATACATGTATGGGTGTATATATATAAATATATGGAAAGGATAAGATAAAGTCCAATTAAGACTGCAGAGGAAGGAAGACTTTGCTGAATCAGGTTCTTTTTATTTTTGAGAGAAAGAGAGAGAGACAATGAGAGAGCAGGAGGGGCAGAGAGCGAGGGAGACGCACAAACCAAAGCAGGCTCCAGGCTTGAAGCTGTCAGCACAGAGCCCAATGCGGAGTTCAAACTCATGAGCCGCGAGATCATGACCTGAGCCGAAGTCGGATGCTTAACGGATTGAGCCACCCAGGCGCCCTGCTGAGTTAGGCTCTAAATCATGAGTCGGACTTTGCTGGCAAAGATTCTACTCTTGTTTTAGGCGAGGACGAAGTCTTAACCTTCTTTTTCTCGTGTTTCCTACACTGACCTTCATGCATCATGGTAGCTCAGTAAATGTTTATGGCATTGAACTGAAGCTGTTCGTAGCTACTCTAGAACCCTGGATCCTAACTTCTCGCCTGTTTTGCCTAGCCTATATTAAAGAACAGACGGTCCTAGTACTGATGCCAAATCTCTTCCGTCCCCTACCATCTGCTTCCTTGATGAGCTGACCCCAGAGGGTTTGGAAGGTCTTTGCTTTTATAAAAGTGGAACTAGGACTGTTCACATAGTGTGGCCTCTGCAGCTAGAGCAGGCTCCCAGGGGACTTGTCTAGAATAGATCCAATATAGCTTTGCCACATTGCTGCTCAGACCAGTGGTGTTTGCTTCCCATGTGCAGGGCATTACTTCAGCACTCTCAGGATGCTCCAGACATGGCCATTTGCTTCTAGAAAAGCCTGGAATTGCTGCTGTGTGAGGTTTGTTGAGTAGAAACGGCTGGATCGGTGGAGCTTCCAGCGGCTAAGTAATTAACTTAATTCAACACATCCTTGAGTACTCGCTGTAGAGCAGGCACTGACCTAGGCAAATGGGACCTTCAGTGGTGAGGGGTGAAAGGCCAAATCCTGCCTTCAACAGGCACTGTCTCCAACAGTAACTACAGAACAGGGTGAAATGTAACCCGGTGCTAAGCAGGAGGATGGTCTTGGAAGTGTGAGCGGCTGCAGTGAGGGTCTGTGTGATGACACGTTTGGGGGTGTGTGTGAGAAAGGACATCCTGTCTGAGGAGCGGTGCTGTGGAAGAAACAAGAGGAGCACGAAACCAAGGGGGGCAGAGCCGCGTGGAACCCACACGGTGGGCAACCACGCAGGAAAGTAAGACGGGGTAATTATGTGGCCTCTGTCCCTTCTGCGAGGGAAACCCGGGTGCCTTCCAGATGCTCTCAGAAATGGGCCAAAGCGCCAGGGAGGCGGAGACCTAGGCTTTAAGCCTCAGGTCTTCCACGGACCAGCTGTGTCACCTTGGAGGTGCTATACGACCTTACTGGGCCTCTGATCCTCAGCTGGAAGTGAGGGGGGGTGGGGGGGGCACACGTGCAGTTTTAGGCCCTTACCAGCTGGAGGTTGTGGTTCCTAAATTGCATCCTTCTCCCTCTGCTGGGGCTCCGTATCCTGGTCCGAGCCTGTGCCTGGCCTGTCTGTGGTGCAGATGCCCTGAGTTCGGGATGATTGACCAGGGAGAGTGGAGGGCGGCCACTGGGGAGAAGGGAAGCAGGGTGGGGCACAGAAGACAAAATGGCCTGAGCTTGCTTTCTTCCCATCTTTCAGTACTCCTTGCTCCTTTGGCTGCAAGAGGAGAGGAAGAGAGAAATTAAGCCTGGTGGCTTTAGAATGCTATTTGTACTGTATCTGACTTAGGATTTAGCAGTGTAAACCTCCAGTAAACTATTTACATACTTATTTCCAATCCAGTGGGCTCAAGGCTTACATGAGAGCCTTTGATGTGTTGCCATAACTCACTGCATAATTGCTGTTTTCTTTTAGTGTCTACACCCGTCCAAAGGTTGGAACCTTGCATTGTGCCTTTATATTTCACCAAGTTAAGCTTCTTTGTTTTCTTGCTTCACCAAGTCACATTTAGACCTCATGCCTTCTGTTATAAAACAGACTGCCTCACAGAGAGCACAGTTTTCCATTCAGAATGAGATTTGTGGAATGTAATCAAAAGAAGGAAGATGATTAATCATTATTCCGTTATTACTCTCCTATTTTGTCTCCTGGCAATGGCTGAGGAGTTTCGTTCCCATCTCTTTGTGTCTGTGTGATTTGTGCTGAAAATCCCTATGAGAAGTAGCAAGGCCACCTAGTGTGCCTGTGGAACCTTCTCTTCAGATGTTCAGTTTAGCTACTGACTCCCCCTGAAGTGGGCTGGGGATATTCCCCCCCTTCAGAGACAATGCTAGCTTTGGATTCCCGATCAGCCTCTGAGAGTTTGAGCATTTGAAAGGGTGAAAATGTACAAGTCAGTCCATATGGCAGCTATTTGAGCTTGGAGTTTCTTTGTGCCCTACGTCTGGTTTGGGGTATAAATCCTCCAATATGGCTGACTGATTGACTTTCCCCAGGCTATCACTTGTGCATGCTACTTTCAGCTTCAGGAACTTCCATCATAACATCACATGATCGAAGACATTTAGAGTTAAGATGAGCCATGGGGGTGTGAGTGAACCCTCTCCTGTAGTGCTGGGACCCCCACTCTGCTGTCTTGGGACCTCTTTATCCTCATCTTGCCTTACTTTTGCTCTGCTAGTTTGGACAGGTTGGCAGTTCAGCATGGCTGCTGGCTTCCTCTACCGAGTCCAAACAGGAGAGATTGGGGAGTTGAGCTGTCAAAGAACGAGAGCCATAGACAGTAAATAAAGTGTAGCTGCTCAAGAGTAAGCACAGGGCCCAGGGTAGAAGCTCATGGGTAAGAGATGGGGTTGGGAGTGGTGGGCCTAGGTTATAGCTCTGTACTTTTTCTGCTCTGAAAGGAGGCTTTCTTCTATCTCACCCCATCCTCAGGAACCCATTACTAGCCAAGGGATGAAAAATGAGCTTACACACACAAATCATATTTCTTTTTTTTTATTAAAAAGGTTTTTAAAAATTTTTTTTTAATTTAATTTTGAGAAGACAGAGCACGAGTAGGGGAGGGACAGAGAGAGAGGGAGACACAGAATCCGAAGGCGGCTCCAGGCTCTGAGCTGTCAGCACAGAGCCCGACGCGGGGCTCGAACCCACGAACTGTGAGATCATGACCTGAGCCGAAGTCGGATGCTCAATCGACTGAGCCGCCCAGGCACCCCTGCCCAGGCAGATCATATTTCTGTCAAGAGCACAAGCACTATGAAAGATAGACAAATCAGAACAATTGTTACTAAAGGAAGCAGAATACAAAAAGCAAATGAGAAGGTGAAGTGAAAAACGTCAGCTAGATGCCCCAATAAGACACCCTTCACTCGTACCCCTTGACCCCCTGCAGTCATAATTAGGCATTCCTCGCTGAACAAAAGTGTCTTTTTGTGAGAGTACTGGGATCCGGGTAGGAGACTGTGAAACCCAGTGTAGTGCAAGACTGAGGAGAGCCATTTTGAGAAGGGAGGCTCTCACCCAGGTAGGTAGCTGACTTGCCACAGACCCAGAAACAGCTGTGTATCCCCGAGAGTTCCGTTACAGCCTCTATGGTTGTGGTCCGATCACCGGTACCACACGCAAGGGACCTGGGCAGGGTCATCCCTACCTTTGGACCCTGAAGTGGCCTGTAAATCAGCTCGAGCCCTTCTTGGCCATATTCCAGGAGCCCCTGGAGGTAATGCCATCAAGATGGCAACATAGGTTGTTCCCAAATTCAGTCTTCCTCTCAAGAAGACCAACCAGCAACTATCCATAGAAAAAGACAGCATTGTGAAAATTCCAAACACGGGGTGGGGGGTGGGTGCGGCCACAGAGATCGAGAAAGCCAGCATTAGAAAGTACAAGGAGTAGTTTTACTTTGATCACGTTGCCACCCCCCGCCCCCCCCCCCCCCCAGGCTGGCACAGGGACCATTGCGGGAATCTGCTGGACTTGACCACTGAGGGTCAGACAGAGGTGAAGGGGAACATGGCTTAGCACAACCAGCATTCAGATCTTATCGGATCACATGTCTGCATACAGTAGCACCTGGGTGAGATCCCAGCCGGCAGCTGGCCCTGTGTGGCCAGGGAGCTTGGCCGACAGTTCTACCTGATTTGAGTCCCTAACCAACGGGCCGAATGGGCCTTGGAGCCCGTTCCATAATCTCATCCAGACAAAGAAGGAAATTCGCAGCCCCACACAACTGCTGAGCATAGCCTCCCATCCTGCCTGACGAGAAGCCTGGTCAGAGAGCCTTGGCAGCTGTAGAACCCTTCCTGCAGCCCTGATCAGGTGGGGAACCGAGTCAGCAACCCTGCCGAATGGTTGAGCATAGCCTCTGGCCTCACATGACCCGAGAGACTAAACAGTGACCCTGGGCAGCCTCAGAGCCCAGCCTCTGGTACTGCCCAGGCAGTGACTCTGCCCAGCGGAGGTGCAGACACTGTGGCTTCAATCTGGCAAGGCTCCTGGACGGTGACCCCGCCCAACCTCAAAACACAATCTCCAGCCCACCCAACTGCAAGATCCAGTGGGAGGCCCTGCCCAAGTCGAGAGCCTGGGCAGCAATGTCACCCAATAGTGGAGCCCAGCCAGCAGGCTGCCTGAGTGCAGAGCCCAGCCCGCATCCCCCACACCTTTGAGGTACAGCCTGTGCCCCTGTCTGATTGCAGAGCAGAGCTTTGTCTGACTGTGAAGCTGTCAAAGGTTTAAAATAGCCAAGCTAAAACCAGTGAATCACTGAAGTAGTAATTAGTAAAAATTCTGGTGCACAGAGCTGGCGAACCGGGAGCACTCAAACCAGAACATGGAATGAGCCTCAGGGGTGGATTGTTAGAAGGCAGCTTATAGAGTGATAAAGCAGTGACTGTTTATTCCTCTCGGTAACTGGTTAAGATATTACAGTTTTCTCTGGTTACTTCATATCAGTTTCAAGAAACAGTTGAAGTTTGCTTCTCATTTCTAGAGGCACAAGCCAGAAGTGATCCCGGTCAAGTTTGCCTGGCAAAATAAGCTAAACTACACTTTGCCTGCATGACGAAATTGGTTCTGTCTGCTCAGGGAAACTTCAAGGCTCATCTCCATCCATCCTTGATTTTAACGATTCCCTCTGTTCAGGCTTTCTCTCAGCAAGCAGGCTGGGAGTGTGACCGGCCAATCATTATAGGGTTATTCTCAGTTATCGCTGTTGATGTAGTCAGGCCGAAGAATCCCACATTCACTGTTTCCGTTAGTCGGGTCATCAGGCCGGAGGGCCCTGTAATCACTTCTTCATCAACCGTGTGGTTATTGTTGATTTCATCCAGTCGTCTGATGCTGACAGATACCATTTGGCATATAAGTGGCTGCCGACAAGCGTTTAGAACCTTTGAGAATATACAATGCACTTGAGAGGTCAATATGGTGATTGTAGAGAGAACAGCCAAGGATGGAAAAATTCCCCAGAGCACAGATTCCCAGGAGCCAAGATTTAACCAATAAAATAAATCAAATGGGTTTTAATCACATTCAGGTTTTAGCTTTCTAAGTGAATGTACAATTTTTCCAAAAGTCATTTACACACGCACAACAGGATGTATTCGCGTAACACACATCCTCATGATCAGGTAGGACAGGGTGAACTTGAGGACGTCGTATTTCAGGAGGCGCTGTTGCAGGTGGACTCTCACCTCACAATGAGGCCTCTATGATGCGAGCAATCAGGTATTTTAATGAGAGGCATTTCTGCGGAAATGAAAGGAAACCAAAGGTTAATAGTTTGAGCAAATTAGAAATTCAGCGTTCTGAGTTGGGAAGATTTCTAGATGTCGGGTTCTGAGCATCTTCAGATGAAGGAAGGCGAGCAGTGGCAATCAGACAGATTTTCCTGGTTGGCAGCATGAATGGAAAGGTCACCAAGTGGCCCCATAGCAACAGGCCGAGAACTGTTCACACACTGAGTTGTGGTGAGGTCTCCGAAGTTTATATCAAGTTGTCCAGCTTTGGCCGGCATGGCTTTGGAAAAAGTGCAGCTTTAGTTTCGCAGTGATTGCAAGTCAAAATAGCGGGAGGAAATGGAAAATGTAAGTTTAGAGAATTTGAGCCACCTGTTGGAGGAAGTTAGAATACAGGACATTTTTAGGTAGAAAACAATCTTCAAAGACAATGAACAGTGTTCGAATCTTATATCTGTGAAGGTATATTACTGAAATATAATTTTTTCCTGCATAATCATTTCCATTTCTATCAAAGATAACAAGAGCAAAACTGATTTGTTTGTAAATTAAATCTAGTTGTAATAAACTTGGCTTGATTATTTATGTAAGTGCAGTAAGAATAGTCGTTGACCATATAGGTTCTTTTATATTTTATTTATTACAAAAAATTAGTTTTAATTTTAATTTTTTTTTTTTTTGAGAGTGAGAGGGCACACAAGCAAGGGAGGAGCAGAGGGAGAGGGAGGGACAAAATCCCAAGCAGGTGCTATACTCAGTATGGCTGGATCTCACTACCATGAGATCATGACCTGCGCCAAAATCAAGAGTCGGACACTTAACTGACTGACCCACCCAGGCACCCCACCACATAGGCTCTTTTACATCTGGAAAACAAAACATTAAAGAACCAGCTATGTTTAAATGAAGTCATAAAAATTATAATCATCCTCATTAGTTCATTTAGTTTTCTGTAATAATTCTTGTGGATCTTGATCTTACGTTAGCAGTTTTAAATATTCATCTGTTTTCCATCAAAGTTTTAGAAATTCTTACCCAGTTCAGTATTATGATCTTAGAGTTATCAGAAACTTGCATTCTAGAGTTCTTTTCTATGAATTTCTTTGAAGATGAAACATATATATATAAAAGCCTCAGATTAAAACAGTAACTATAAATGACCAAAGACTTTAAAATGGCCATGGTTAAAGATCAGATAAGAGTTCATTATAATGTAATTGACAGGAAAAATTTGGTTATTTGGGCTATATCAAATTTTAAGACAGTAGCTAGAATTATGCCTCATAACCCCATATTGACACAAATCAGATTCCCAGGAGCTCCATATAATTTCTGGAACATTTATATGAATGACTTCCATGAAAATATTTCCTAAAGAAAGTTTAGTATCATTTTTTTAATGTTTATTTATTTTTGAGAGAGAGAGAGCGCAAGCGAGGGGGTGGGGGAGGCAGAGAGAGGGAGACACAGAATCTGAGTCAGGCTGCAGGCTTTGGGCTGTCAGCACAGAGCCCGACACAGGGGCTCAGACCCACAAACTATGAGACCATGACCCGTGCTGAAATCGGAGGCTTAATCTACTGAGCCATCCAGGCACCCCTAGACTCACTTCTTATTTGACAATGCTTTCCGTGAAATTTAACAGATGCAAAAGTTACATAGTTGTTTAAAAAAATAAACAACTTAGCTCTTTTATTAGAGAAGATTTGGTTTTCTTAGAAAGTTCAAAGACATGATAAAGATGAAACATGGAATCTTTGTTTTTTATGCAGAATACATTTGTAGTAAAGAAAAATCTGTGTTCACAGACCAAAATCTAAGACAACTCTGTCCTTTTCAGAGGAAGAAAACAAAATTCTAATTTTGCACCAGTATACTTTTGACATTCATTTTTTTCTTTTTTTCTCTTTAACTTAAATAAATCCATTCTAATCTTAGCTTGACCACATATAAAATTCCTTTCTCAAGATTCCTTTTCCACAAACCTGCTACAGCTTTCTATATCTATAGAGGTTTTGTTCTTTTCGCTTCTTATTCGGCAACAATCATTTTACTTTAGGATAAAGTTACTTTCTTTTATTCCGCTTACCAAAAATGCATCTCTGTTCCTTATAACCTTGTTTTATGGAAAACATGCATTCTCCTTTTCATATACAGTCATTTTTTCCATCCTATTATTTCTATGTTTTATAAAAAAACAAAAACAAAAATAAAAATAAACCCAATTCTCCCCCAAACCTGTTTTCTTTTTTTTTTTAGTTTTTTTTTCTTTTATTTTTCTTTATTTAAGTAAGCTCTGTTCCCACTGTGGGGCTTGAACTCATGACCCCAAGGCCAAGAGTTGCATACTCCACCAACTTAGCCAGCCAGGCACCTCCAAACCTCTTTTCTTCTGCTGATGATTTCAGCGTTATTAGTTCAAATATTATTTTCTCAATTTCAAAACTTACAAAGCTTATCTAGAAAAGCATGCAAGGCAGTTGTTAGAAAAGTTACAGATTTGCTCTCACAGGACAGCATAATTGCCTATATGCTATGTTAAAAGGGTATTAACTCCTATATAAAACAGTTAAAATAAACCATATTCCTTTTGGAAATTACAGTATGAGATTCACTCATGTCTGTTGACTCGCCCTGACAGTGCTTTGTTAGATTGGGAATGATAGAACAGGCAGGGGCAACAGGGTCCCCACGTTGCTGCTGATGAAGGTTGCTCTGTGTTGAATAGGCAAAATAAAGATTTAGAGATGGGGCACCTGAGTGGCTTAGTCAGTTAAGCGTCTTGGCTTTGGCTCAGGTCATGATCTCACAGTTCGTGAGTTCGAGCCCTGCGTCGGGCTCTGTGCTGACAGCTCAGAGCCTGGAGCCTGCTTTGGATTCTGTGTCTCCCTCTCTCTCTGCCCCTCCCCCACTCACGCTTTGTCTCAGTCTGAAAAATGAATAAACCTTAAAAAAAATTTTTAAAAGAAAAAGATTTAAAGAATGAGTCAACAACTTCTAAACTGATGGTGGAGCTGTAAATATCTGGAAAGCCATGAGCAGAATTCCCAGTCTTGCAAGTAGTTATAAGAAATGGAGACAAAGTTTGGTAAGTGACAGCAAACCGGAAAAGAGAAGCCGTCACACGGTGATCACTGCCTGGCCTTGGGGAGTCACCACTGTGTGTGTGCAACACAGGAATGTTGGTTGTTCTGGTATCAGCCTCAGCTGGTTGCACAGACCCTCTCATTGCTCAGTTTACTGTTTTATAAGAGCCGGGGCTTTTACCATGTTGGATCATTGCACAGCAAGAAATACGGTGTATGTTATGGTCCATCACACACGTACATATATAAAACCATAGATGTCACTGGAATAAAAGTTTAATAAACCGGCACATATTTTCTATTTTCAGTATATGCCATGGATGTACTCTATTTTGCATTTTATGAAATTACTCTTTTTTAATTTTATTTATTTTTTTATTTTTTTAATGTTTTATTTTTGAGAGAGAAAGACAGAGACAGAGAGACAGAGTGTGAGCAGGGGAGGGTCATAGAGAGGGAGATACAGAATCCGAAGCGGGCTCCAGACTCTGAGCTGTCAGCATAGCCTGACACGGGGCTTGAACCCACGAACCGCGAGATCATGACCTGAGCCAAAGTTGGACACTTAACTGACTGAGCCACCCAGGTGCCCCTGAAATTATTCTCTTTTATTCATATATAAAATAAATTAATTAAATTAATTAATAAATAAATTAAAATATAAATAAATTAAATAAATTACATCTAAATAAATTTATAAATAAATTAAAATCTAAAAATTATGGAGAAAATGGAGATATATATTATCCACCTATCTGTATGGGTAGATATGGATAGTATGTATATCTTCTGTTTCAATAAATTTTAATCATAATTCACCAGTGGTCTGTGACCACAGCTGGTAAGACAAGAAGTTACAGTAAATCCTCGTACTTTAGGTGAAAGCTCTCACGGGTGTTCCACTGCCTCTCACCTTCCAAAGGGGTGCTTGCTTTTTGCCTGCCTTCTCTCAGCACCAATGCACATGCTTGGCATAGTTCACTCACGCCTGTTACTCTAAGTGTTCTGACAATTTCTCTTTGGTTCATTTTGTATTCTCAGCTCTTCTTCCAACTTTTTCAACCGCTGGACAGTTTGTGTTGCTTTCCGGTGAAAACTAGGGAGCACACAACTGTGAACTGTATATTAGCATTAGCCAATTTATAAGCACATTTTAAAATTGTTAGAAGGATATTCTTTCTCATAGTACATGTTTTTTCAGTGTGGCATAAAACATGTTTATTAACAGACCCCCAATTTTTTTTGTCTCTCTATAAAAATTAAGAAGCCAAAAGTAGGTAAACTTATGTTTAACATTTAGTGTTTTTCCTATTTGGGAATGATTTAGATATTCAGTGAATATCCACTGTTTGGTTTAACTTAGTATGAACTTTGATCTTATTATATATGTATTTAAATTACTTGCTTTTAACAAGTGTGCTTGGATTAGATCTCAAAATTACCATCATCTTAAATTCTTTTGCTTATTGACAAATTTTGAAGAAATGCCTCATTTTATTAAAACAACAAATTTAAATTAGCTTTTATTTATCGAAGATTATCCCAGATCATGTGAACTTGAAAAACATTTTGGTTAGTTTCTGTGTTTCTGAGAGTGTACTTAGTTTATTTGAGTGTTTAACTTTCTTTGAGCCAGCCAATTAAATAGAGCTCTTTTCAAATTAATTTTGGCAATACCTCTTGGAGATAGAAAAATATCCCATATCCGTAGTATACATACATAACATACAGATAGACACAGAGATCTTATAACTTTTATTTTAAAAAGTTCAGCCATAAAAAAAAAAAAGTTTAGCTGTGTCTCAGGCACAGCACTCAAAAGAATAGTCAAATTTGGGGGTGCCTGGGGGGCTCAGTTGGTTAAGCACCTGACTTTGGCTCAGGTCATGATCTTGCTGTTTATGAGTTTGAGCCCCCCCATCAGGCTCTGTGCTGACAGCTCAGAGCCTGGAGCCTGCTTCAGATTCTGTGTCTCCTTCTCTCTCTGTTCCTCCCCTGCTCGTGTTCTGTCTCTCAAAAATAAATAAACATTAAAAAAAATTTTTTTTAACGAATAGTTGAATCCAAATGGTGTTTCTGGTAGATGGACCAAGTTAAGTAAGGTTGGCTGCTCAGATGGTCAAAGTTTTTTTTACTAAAGAGATTTTATTTGTATGTTGCAGGGACCCTTTCAGAACTATTTTTGAAGTCATTTTGTCTTTGAGAAGCCTCTGCATACCAAAGAACGAATTCCATTGTCTCTGTGACCTTTGGGATCCTCTCTTTTAAGGGTGCTACTTACGATGGACCTACCTAAAACAAAGATTCCCCAGAATGGCCACTGTGATTCTAAATTATTACAAAGGTCACCCATTTTGCCAGAAAGGCACAAGATCCTGGTCCAAGGACCAGGTGGAATCTTATATTCCATTTGGATTTCCTGAATTCCAAGGGGTTCTGTTTTCCAACAACTGTTCTAAAACATCTAGAATCACATTGTTTTCCCTGATTTTGAACAGGATAGGTGATTTACCCATCAACAGACAAAAACAGAAACAGAAGACAAGTGTGCACAATACAGTTCGAGAACTCGGAATGCAGAGTGGAGCTCAGATCCAGGAGAGACTTACCCCCAAGCTCCAGGGTTGGGGAGAAAGCCATGGACTCAGTGGGCTCTGTGGGTACCAGCACTTGGTTGCTCACTGGCAATGGAGTTGGTGGTGGTCTTTCACGGATCCCACTTCTAACTCTATGAAATGTCAGAAGTTCAAAATAGCCGCTGTAAAACCAATGAATCACTGAAGTGGTAATTAGTAAAAATGTAAGTGTGTGCGCACCACGATGAGAGCATTTGCAAACAGCTTACAAGCAGGGGGCACTCAAACCAGAACATGGAATGGGTCTCAGGGGGATATTGTTAGAAGGTAGCTTATGTTGTGAGAAAGCAGTGATTGTTTATTCTTCACGGTGATTGCTTACGCTGTTACAATTTTCAGTGGTTACCTCATATAAATTTTAAGAAACAGTTGAAGTCTGCTTCTCATTTCTAGAGGCACAAGCAAGAAATGATCCCAAGTCAAGTTAGCCTCCCAAAATAAGCTAAATTGAGCCTTGCCTGCGCTGCTAAACTGGTTCTGTTTGCTCAGAGAAACTTTAAGGCTAGGCTCCATCTGTCCTTGGTTTTAACACAGCCCAGACTGTGGCCACACCTAAACACAGAGTCCAGCCAGTGGCACCATCCAGTCACAGAGCACAGCCTGAGACTCCACCAGACCGAGACCAATAGCAGAGCCTGGCCCCACAGCACTGCTCAATCACGGAGTCCGAACATCAACACTGCCCTGCCCGGGAACACAGCCTGTGAACTTGCTGGGCCAAAGGTGATTATAGAGCCCAGCCAGTGGCTCTACAAAAATGGGAATACGACATGCCCAAACTTCTGAGATGTAGCAAAGCAATTCTAAGGGGGAAAATTTAGTACTAACAGTGCATACATTAAGAAAAGAGAACGCTCTCAAAGAGCCTAACTTTGCTTCTCAGAAACTAGACAAAGAAGAAAAACCTAGCCCAAAGTTAGCAGAAAGTTAGAAGTTAAAACAGTAAAGATTGGAGCAGAAATAAATGAAATAGAGAATGGGAAAACAATAGAAAAGATTAACAAAAATAGGAGTTGATTCTTGGGAGAGAGCAACAAAATTGACAAGGGTTGAGCTAGACTCACCAAGAAAAAAAGAGAGAAGACTCAAATAATGAAATTATAAGTGAAATTATAAATAAAAGAGGAGATATTACAAATAATACCACAGAAATATAAAGGGTCGCAAGAGATACTGTGAGTAGCTATGCCAACAATTGGATAACCTAGGAGAGACGGGTAAGTTTCTAGAAACAAAAAACGTACCAAGACTGAATCAGGAAGAAATAGCAAATAGACCAGTAGGTAAGGATATTGAATCAATAATCAAACCCCTCGCCACCCAGAAAAGTGGAGGACCAGATGGCTTCAGTGGTGAATTGAACCAAATAGTTAGAGAAGAACTCTCAAACTTTTCTGAAAAGTTGAAGAGGAGGGAACATGCCCTAACTCATTTTACAAGGCTGGCATTACCCTGATACCAAGCAAAGCCAGGCCAAGATGCTACAAGAAAAGAAAACCACAGGCCAACGTATCTGATGAATATATATGCAGAATTCTTTCTTTTTAAAAAAGTTTTTATTTAAGTTCCAGTTAATTAACATTCAGTGTAATGTTAGTTTCAGGTGTACAATTTAGTGATTCAGTACCTACATATAACACCTGGTACTCTTCACAACAAGTGCAAAAATATTTTTTTAATGTTTTTATTTTATTTGAGAGAGAGAGACAGAGCAGGGGAGGGGCAGAGAGAGAGGGAGACGCAAAATCCAAAGCCGTCTCCAGGCTCCGAGTTGTCAGCACAGAGCCTGATGTGGGACACAAACCCACGAACTGTGAGACCATGACCTGAGCCGATTAACCTAACAGACGGTTAACCTACTGAGCCACCCAGATGCCCCCAACAAGTGCAAAATTCCTAACAAAATACTACAAACTAAATTCAACATCACGTTAAAAAAATTATATGCCATGATCAAGTGGGATTCATTCCTGGGATGCAAGGATGATTTAACATATGCAGATCAATAAATGTGACACCTCATGTTAGTAGAATGAAAAATAAAATCTTATGATCATTTCAATAGCTACAGAAAAGGCATTTGACAAAATTCAACATCCTTTATTGACTTAAAAAAAAAAAAACCTCTTGGGGCGCCTGGGTGGCTCAGCTGGTTGAGCATCCGGCTCTGGCTCAGGTCATGATCTCGTGGTTCTTGAGTTTGAGCCCCGCTTCAGGCTCTGTGCTGACAGCTCGGAGCCTGGAGCCTGCTTTGGATTCTGTGTCTCCCTCTCTCTCTCTGCCCCTCTCCTGCTCGCACTCTGTGTGTCTCTCTCAAAAATAAATAAATATTAAAATAAATAAATAAGTAACCTCTTGACAAATTGGGTAGAATGGACATACCTCAACATAATAAAGGCCATATATGACAAGTATAAAGTATCATGCTCAATGGTGAAAGGTTGAAGGTTTTTCTCTAAGATCAGGAACAAGACAAGGGGCCCACTGTTATTATCCTATTCAACATTGTCAGAGTAGGTAATCAAGAGGACATGACTGCTAGTTGACCCTCAAGCTGGATCCCGGCAATTGAAATCTCCTCACCCCTACCCTGTCCTTGGTACGTATGCTCTACCTACCATTTCCATAGTAGGAATTGTCCAAAGACATTGCCTCGAGAGAGTAAGTTGTTGAGACCATCTAGACAATATATGTGACTGAACCCAGTTAAGACCTCTGTGTAAACTTTTAAGATTCTGGTGGGTAGCTGTGGAGATCTACTTATCTTGTAGCCACCCAAGAAAAGTCTCATGAGTAATTTCCTTTACTTATTAAACCTGTCACCTACCAATCAGGAGTGCCCTGCCTCTTTGGTTTCTCCTTGCCCTCTGTGTTCAAGGGCAGTTTGTGAATCAATAGACAGTACTAGGAGTCCTATTGCCAGAGCAATCAGACAAGAAAAAGAAATATAGACATCCGAATTGGAAAAGAAGAAGTAAAATTGTCTTTGTTTGCCTATGATATGATCTTCTATATAGAAAATGCTAAAGACTCTACCAAAAGACTTTTAGAACTAATGAACTAATTCAGTAAAGTGCAGTATACAAATAAACATACAAAAAATCAATTGCATTTGTATACACTAACAGTGTACTGTCAGGAAAAGAAAAGAGAAACAAAAACAATCCCATTTGAGTAGCATCAAAAACTATAAAATATTTAGGAATAAATTTAACCAAGGAAGTGAAAGGTCTGTACACTGAAAACTGTAAGATGTTAGTGAAAGAAACTGAAGAAGACACAAATAAATGGAAAGATACCTGTGTCTGTGGATAGGAAGTATTAATATCGTTAAGACATCGGTACTACCCAAAGCCATCTACAGATTTAATGCAATCTCTATCAAGAGTCTAATGGCATTTCTCACAGAAATATTAAAAATCCTAAAATTCATATGGAATAACAAAAGACCCCAAATAATCAAAGCGATCCTGAGAAAGAAGAACAAAGCTGAAGGTGTTATATTTCCTGATTTCAAACCATACTAGAAAGCTATAATAATCAAAACAGTATGATACTGACATAAAAACAGAGCCATAGATCAATGGAACAGAATAGAGACTCTGGAAATAAACTCATTCATATATGGTCAATTGATTTATGACAAGGGAGCCAAGAATATTCATTGTTAAAGAAGACAAAATGGTATTGGAAAACAGAACATCCATGTACAAAAGAAGCTGGACCTCTATCTTACACCACTCACAGAAATTAACTCCAAATGGATTAAAGCCTTAAAAATATAAGAGCCCAAATCATAAAACTTCTAGAAGAGAGCAAAGGGGAATAACCTCCTTGACACTGTTCTTGGCAATGATTTTTTTTCATATTTCATCAAAAGCTCAGGCAATGAATGCACAAATAACAATCGGGGGTACATCAAAATAAAAAACTTTTCTGTATGGCAAAAGTAATAATCAACAAAATGAAAAGGCAACCCATGGAATGGGAGACAATATTTGCAAACCTATCTGATAAGGAGTTAATATCCAAAATATACAAGGTACTCATACAACCCGATAGTCTCCTAAAAAACAAACTTGCAAAGATTCAGTTAAAAAAGGACAAAGGGGGCGCCTGGGTGGCTCAGTTGGTTGAGCGGCCGACTTCGGCTCAGGTCACGATCTCGCAGTCCGTGAGTTCAAGCCCCGCATCGTGCTCTGTGCTGACAGCTCGGAGCCTGGAGCCTGTTTCAGATTCTGTGTCTCCCTCTCTCTGACCCTCCCCCATTCATGCTCTGTCTCTCTCTGTCTCAAAAAAAAATAAATAAGCATTAAAAAAAAAAAAAAAAGGACAAAGGACCTGAATTGACATTTTTTTCCAAAGAAGATATGCAAATGGCCAACAGGTGCATGAATAAGTGCTCAGCATCACTAATCATCAGGGAAATGCAAATCAAAACCAACCTCACATTTGTTAGAATGGCTATTACCCAAAAGACAAAAGATAACAAATATTGGTGAGAATGTGGAGAAAAAAGAACTTCTATGCACTTTGGGAATGTAAATTGGTGCAGCCACTATGGAAAACAGTGTGGAGGTTCCTCAAAAAATTTAAAAAGAATTTACTATATGACGCCACTCTAGGTATATATCCCAAGGAAATGAAATCACTGTTTTGAAGACATATCTGCATCTTCATGTTCATTGAAACATTGTTTACAGTATCCAAGACATGAAAACAACCTGTAACTGATAACGTAAATGGATAAAGAAATGACACACACACACACACACACACACACACACACACACAGTATTATTTAGACACAAAAGAAGGAAATCCTCCTATTTGCAATAACATGGATGAATCTTGAGGGCATTATGATAAATGAAATAAGTCAGAGAATGCAAGTGTTGAACAACCTCACTTATACGTGGAATCTAAAATAACCAAATTTATAGAAGCAGAGTAGAATAGTAGTTTTCTGCGGGGACAGGGGCAGGAGTGTGTGAGGGTAGTCAGCCAAAGGATACATACTTCCAGTTATAAGATGAATAAATTTGGGGGATAATTATATTTGCAGTTACATTAAGTATGGTGCAGCATGGTTACCACAGTTAACAATACTGTACTATATACTTTAAACTTGTCAATAATGTAGATCTTAAGTTACACAAACACACATGCATACAAGGGTAAGTATGTGAGATGATGTATTTGTTAACTAACCTTAATGTGGTAATCATTTTGTAATGCATACATGTATCAAATAATCAGTTGTATACCTTAAACTTACTCAATGTAATTTGTCAATTATATCTCCGTTGGGAAAAAAGACAATAAATTGAAAATTATGGAACATGCTGTTTGAGGGGTGAGTATTGGAATATTATTTGGGATACCCAATGGATAGCAAGTTGGGCAATATTCATAAAATCTTCAAACTTACCTTTGACCGAGTAATTCCACCTCTACAAAATTAAGCTATAGATATATGCACATACTTGTGAAATGGTGTATGTGCAAAGTTACAATATTTATTTATAGTCTTTATTAAGTGCCTAGCATGTGCCCGGAGCTGGAGATATAATGATGAACAAGACAGACAAAAATCCCCATTCTGTTACAACTTCATCTCAACAGTAGGGAGAGAAAGACAATAAGAATAAATGAGTAAGACATGCCCGCCTTACCTCACTTGCTGCTGCCCCAGTGTTTTGGTGCCAAGACCTGCAGAGGACTGGCTCCCCTCTAGTTCCATTAGTTCTACTCTGGCTCCCCTCTAGTTCCATTAGTTCTACTCTGGCTCCACTCTAGAGTGGAGCCAAGCCAAGGGATATAGGCTGGGGTGGAGCTGCACCTGGATGGCCACCTAGGATATCTTCTTTGAGGCTCTAGCACCAGAGGCAAGTAGGGCAACTAAGTCAAGTGCAGGCTTGACTCAGGATGTAACCTGAGAAAGGATATTTACATGGTCTGGACATATTTTGACTCCTGGGTCATCAATGGCTTTTTAGAGAGGCCTTCCTTTCGTCCCTGAGTTCTTATAATTTCCTATTCTTAAAGAACATTACTGAAAATATGGAGTAAGGAGTTAAAAATTCTCTTCTCCATAGACAATCTATATTAATTGATTGAATGATTTAGCATCATTAAGATGACAATGTTGCACAAATTTATCTACATGTTCAATTCAGTCTCCATAAAAATTCTAGCTGCCATTTTTGTATAAATTGACAAGGTGATCCTAAAAGTCATTTAGAAATACATGAGGTCCAGAACAGCCACAACAGCCTTGAAAATGAACAAAGTTACCAGACTTAAATTCCCTGACTTCAACACTTCCTGCAAAGGTAGAATAGTCAAGACTGTGTGGTATTGTCATAAGAATAGACATATAAATGACATGGAATTGAGAGGTCAAAATTAAACTCATATACTTATAGTAAATTTATTTTTGATATGCATGTCAGGACAAATCAATGGTGAAAGAAAAGTCCTTTTAACAAGTGGTGCTAGGACAACTGAATATCTACATAAAGAAGAATAGGATTGTATCCTACCTCATACCACATATAGTTAACTCAAAATGGACTGAAGACCTACATGTAAAAGCTAAAACTATAAAACTCTTAGAAGAAAACATCAGAGTAAATCTTCTGTGGAGAGTAAATGACTGTGGAGTAGTAATGGTGATTTAGCTATGACACCAAAAGCACTAGCAACAACAACAACAAAAATAGATAAATTGGACTTAACTTTAAAATCACTTGTGCCTTGGGGCGACTGGGTGGCTCAGTCAGTTAAGCATCCGACTTCAGCTCAGGTCATGATCTCACAGACCGTGAGTTCAAGCCCCGCATCAGGCTCTGTGCTGATAGCTCAGAACCTGAAACCTGCTTTGGATTCTGTGTCTCCCTCTCTCTGCCCCTCCCTGCTCACACTCTGTCTTCTCTCTCTTTCAAAAATAAATAAACATTAAAAAATAAAATAAAACAAAATAAAATTACTTGTGCCTTAAAGATACCCTTAAGAAAATGAAAATACAACCCACAGAATGGGAGGAACATATTTGCAAATCACGTATCTGTTAACTCTCTAGTATCCAGTATATATACTGAACTCTTATAACACGCTAATAAAAAAGTTAGAAATGGGCAAAGTGTTTGAATAGGTATTTCTCTAAAGAAGATATACCGATGATCAATAAGTAAATGAAGAGATGCTAAACATCATTCATCATTAGGGAGATGCAAATCAAACCACAGTAAGATACCCATTTACACCCATTAAAATGGCTATAATTAAAAAAAGACAGAAAATAACAAGTGTTGGTGAGAATGTAGAGATACTGGAACCTTTATTCATTGCTGGTGGGAATGAAAAATGGTGCAACCACTTTGGAAAATAGTGTGGCAGTTTCTCAAAACGTTAAACATAAAGTTACCAAAACACCCCAAATTCCACTTCTAGGAATGTATTCAAAGTATCTCCTTAAGAAATGAAAACATATATTCATACAAAAACTTGTACACAAGTGTTCATAACAGCAATATTCACAATAGCCAAAAAGTAGAAATAATTCAAGTACCCGTCAACAGAAGAATGGATTTTTAAAAGGTTGTATGTTCACACAACAGAATATTAGTCAGCCATAAAAAAGAATGAAACACTGGTACATGTCACAATATAGGTAAATCTTGAAAACATGTTAAATGAAAGTTTCCAAACACAGAAGCCCATATATTATATGATTCCACTTATATTAATGTCCAGAACAGGCAAATCTATAGAGAAGAAAGTAGATCAGTGTTTCCCAGGGTCAGTGAGAAGGGGAGAATGGGGAGTAACCACCAGTTGCATGGATTTCTTTTGGGGGATCATGAAAATGTTATGAAATTAGTGATGATGGATACAAATTCTGTGATACACCAAAACATAATGAATTGAACCCTTTAAAAGGGTAAATCTTACGGAAATTATATCTCCATACTAATATTAATGAATAAAGTATATGGTATCTTAGAATATGAAGAACATAGATTTAAAAGTCATTGTTGACATGATTCAGCCACTGACTACTAGGGAGCTTTGTTAGTGGTCATCCTTAGCAAAATAAAGGTTTAGTCTAAATGATTTATCAGTTCTCTTTCAAATCTAGCTTCCAATGATTCTCAGTCTTCCTTCATTGTCAGCAATTTCAAAAGAACTGCTGGGAAAGTCAACTCTAGAAAAAATAACAGAGCCTTTATACCTTTGGTATCTCATTTAAGGCAGCTCTGTTTTTGCCTATTGGTCATTTGATCTCTTTTCATCAGTGTAAAGAACAACTCTGAACTGGCAGAATTTCTAAAAGATTGTGAAATCATGATTTCTGATTGATTGTGAGCTTCCTGGAGAGAAATGCTGAGGTTAAAATCATTTGTAAAGCTGAGTATCTCTGTAAATGAAAGAACTCTTTTCACAAGGGTTTCGTGAAGAAACAGGCATGGGTGGCCGTTGGCTTTTTTCAGCCAAGTTGTGAACATATATAATAGTCATTGTTGACATAAAGATAGAGGGTAAAGAATATGTGATTTGTGAGGACACAGGCTTCGTATAAGGCATATGGTGGTTGAGAGCTTGAGCTCTGCCGTCACCTTGTCTGGGTTAGGATCCTGGATCTACCATTTACCAAGCCCCTCTGTGCCTGTTTCCTCATCTGTCACCTAGTCATAGTATTTGTCCCTCCCCTTAGGACTGTTGTGGAGATTAAATTAGATGATACTCATACAGCACTGAGAAAAGTAGCTAAGCCACGATGAGGACTCAGCAAACGTTAGCATTCTTTATTTTCAATAACGACTCCACATGCTTAATGAGTGTTTTAATCACACCTGACATTACTTGACAAGTACTTGCTCCCAGCGATTTGTGTTCTAATCCAGATTTGCCAGTAGTTATTTCTTGTTCTACGATGAGATTTTTCATATTGTAAATAACATGTCTTACAGAATAAAAGCAAGAAATCTTCACCGACAAAATGAAGATCCTACTACTTATGTTAATCCTTTGGGCTGAAACACTGGCAGATCAGAGTCCAGGTACCGGTATATTCTACGTTTATTGTCATTTAGGAAAAATAAGCATTTTTATGTCCTCACGAACGTTTATTTTAATACATAGAAACAAAGGGTTTATTTGCTTATTCACTAAAAAGTCAAAGTAGACGGCATTGAGTTGTAGCTGGAGGTATGTAATATCAAACGTACTTAATCTCTCAAAGATGACCGAGAGCCATGGGAAAAGGCATGAATTATGCTACACCTGGCTAGAAGAATTCTAATTATTCAGTGATTTACTTAGGTCCCAGTGTTCCATGTCTCTATGACTCTCATAGAATCAGTGCATTGGTTTTGTAGGTCATTCTGCATCCTAGGATTTCCTGACAATTTTCTGAGTTACTTTGAAAGAGCAGTTGTTAGGCGTTTACTAGCACAGCACAAATTTCCAGCGTGGAAGTGGTTGGCCATGACTGCCCAAGTAGACACTGGGGGCGCCTCCCCTGACCCAAACTCTCTTTATCAGGCTGGCACCCCGTCCCCCACCTTTCCTGGCCCAGCTGCTGTGAATATTGCCTGCAACAGCTCACAGACATGGCCCGCTTTCTGAGGAGAATTGCTCTTAGCTTTCCTAGAGTCAGCTCACGAAGGAGATTGGGTCCGTAGCACTCTGCTCCGTCCCTGCAATTCCTGGGGATGGTCTGCAGCCAATAACTGACCGAGACGAGAATATAGCAGACTGGCCCTCTCGCCTCAGAGGGCGACATGCTCCGGAGTCCTCTCAGATCAGGCAAACATCTGGCGTTGCTCTTCTCCTGCTTCCCCTCGATCAAGCCCCTCCCCCAATCCCTGTCTCCCACCCCCTCCTAAACTCTCCAGCTCAAGACACCTGCTTACTTGATACGGTTTATAAAAGTTACTCTTTGTCCACAGACCACTTTGGGGGTTTTCTTTAGTATAATATCAGAGTTTGGGGTTCCACAACCAAAAAAGAAAAAGATGTTTCTGGTACGGAGTTGAGAAACAAAAAACTTACTGCTTAACTACTAAAAGTCTTCTTGTTTGATGTTTTCACAAAAACCAGTATAGTTTCTGCTTCTTGACCTCCAGAAGACACTTCCCTTGGGATGCTGAGTCACTCATAACTTAGGACATAGTCTCAAATGAGTCCTGGGGTCTAAAATGTAAAGGCTGAACAATCACCTTGTTTAGCTTTGTTGCGATTTTATTTTGACAGAGCCAGGCCCTGAGTTTGCAGATGTCGTGTTTCTGGTGGACAGCTCTGACCACCTGGGAACCAAGTCCTTCCCCTTTGTGAGAACGTTCATCACTAAGATGATCAGCAGTCTCCCCATCGAGGCCCACAAGTACCGCGTGGCCCTGGCTCAGTACAGCGACCGGCTCCACAGTGAGTTCCAGCTGAGCACCTTCAAGAGCAGGAACCCCATGCTGAACCACCTCAAGAAGAACTTCGCCTTCATCGGCGGCTCCCTGCGGATAGGAAACGCTCTCCGGGAGGCCCACAGGACCTTCTTCTCCGAAGCGGCCGGCGGGAGGGACAAGAAGCAGTTTCCCCCGATTCTGGTGGTCCTGGCTTCGGCGGCGTCCGAGGATGACGACGTGGAAGAGGCCTCCAAGGCCCTGCGGGAAGACGGGGTGAGAATCATCTCCGTGGGGCTGCAGGAAGCTTCTGAGGAGGAGCTGAAGGCCATGGCCACGGCTCAGTTTCACTTCAACCTTCGGTCGGTCAGGGACCTGAGCGCGTTTTCCCAAAACATGACGCAGATCATCAAGGAAGCGACCCAGTACAGGGACGGAGCGGCAGACGCTGATATGAAAGGTGAGGAAGCCCTGGGTTGAGGATGATGACAGAAGCACTTCCCATAGTGAATAATTACTCGTTTCTGGGTTGGTCCCCTCCTCCCATGAACTGGTGGCACCTTGAGGGCAGAACTGGGAACGTATATTTGTCTCCGTATTCTTTGGGCCTACACTGTGCCCGACAGTGATTTCTATTCTTAGTATTCTATTAGTATTCCACGATTCTATTTCTTAATGATTGAAAAAGTGAAATTCTTCCAGAAAAAGAAGTAAGTTCTGTGCCTGTTCTCTTGGCCCTCGCAGTCCTGGCACAGTGTGAGGCACATAGTAAGTATTCCGAAAACGCCCGTTAGCTAATAACGCAGCGACACTAAACGGGAGCAGTAACTTTAGAATGAGACCAGGCAGAGAACAGGATACCCTCGGTTGTAGAGTAGTGTCTTGAGCCCTACATTTGCTCTGTTGGCTTATCCCCTCCAGCACTATTTTTTCTCCTTACAAGTAAAATCTCTCCAATGAGTATCAGGGCCTGGTAAATCCAGGAGCTTGACTCGTTCCTTCTCTCAGTCATGCAGTCATTTTGTGCCTATATTTTCCACATGTAAAACACACATTTTTTTTTTTCACATTTTCACATTTTCACATTTTTGACATTAGGATGTGTCTTGCAGTAATGCTTTTTTTTTTTTTTTTAATTTCTGAGTGTTGCCATAAATAATAGTATACCTTACGGTAGACTGAATCTTTGAATTGAAGGAATATTGGAAATATTTCGGACAAGGTTATGGCTATGAATAAGGCCAACTAATAGCTCAAGTTGAACTGACTCAGTTCCCTTGCTTATATAATTTAACATCTTCGCTGTCACGTCCCCCAACATAAAATTCTCCGCAACTAATTTTCTGAGAGCCACTAAGAGTTTCTCATGTGGCAGCACAGAGCCTTCCTGTAAGGCTCCATCCATCATCCATGTTGATTGTTGTGTGCACAGCTGCTTGACAGCCACACCTTACTTCAATCATTACAGCTGGTTTCCCTTGGGGGGTGCTGTTTCTAGGTTCTCTCTAAGAACCATCCACCAGAACCACCAGGGGTCACATCTGCATTCCTGTCAGCTCCTGGAAATCCCTGCATTTCACACAGAAATGCAGAAGGCTTCCTTCTCATCTGCTTTCGTTCTTGACCCCCTAGGCCAAAAGGAGGAATACTTATGACCCCGTGACTTATAATGTCTCACGTGAAAAATGCCTTATTTGTGTCTTCAGTGAAGGCCTCAAAGCAGAAGGCTCTTGAATACACATCGTTTACTTGGCAGGTGATCCCAGACAGCATTAGGAAGGAACGAGTAAAACGAGATAGGAAGCTTCCCTTGCACTGTTGATGAGCAGGCAGAACCGGCCAGTGCGCAGCTCCAGGGAGGCACTCAGTAAGTGTGCTAATGACAGACTCCTGCCAGAGTCAGGTAGGAAGGATTTCCAGCAAAATGGATTTTCCTGGTAATAGTAGGAAGTTTATTTCCGTTGTAACATTATAGGGCCAGTGCCCAAGGTGACTAGTTGTTTTTCGTCTATTCGGGTACTTGGGTTAGTGGTGGCTCTTCGGTCTTTGCATATGACCTTCCAAGGCACCCTGGGCCTTGTTATACAGCTGGTGGGCAGGAGAAAATCACTCATGGGAGGGTCTTGTGGGATCAGCTTATTTTTGCTCATGTTTCATTATCCAGATCTTAGTCCCATGGCCACACCTAACTGCAAGTGAGCCTGGGAAGTCAGGTCTAGCTCACTGCCCAAGAGGAGGAAATGGGTTTTAGTGAGTCCTGCCAAGATTTTAGTGAGTTTTACAAGGTTCTGCCACAGTTAGTGTTGCTCCTGGGACACCAGGGAATCCCTTTCCTTCCACTCCCCTGATCTCTCACTCCTCTTGTCTTGGGGAAATAGCAAGATCTTATGACTTAAGTTCTTCTTTTTTTCAGAGAAGAAACCCTCCTATGATCCTCCATTCTGGAGGCCTTGGAGATCCTTCAGCCCTGTAGGAGGCTGTATAGTCTGTGCTCTGCAGAACAGTGGGGTTTTACCACCTTCTCAGAGGGTTCTGTGTGCTGATTATCCTCCAAATTTACTTCACGGAGTTTTGCAACCGCAAGGTTTTGCTTGATGGGACGCTATCATTGCCATTAGAGGTTAAGGGTAAGACTTCAAACTCTGGCTTGCCTACTAAGGGCCTTGGGTAAGTTATTTAACCTCTGAGCTTCAGTTTCCTTACCTATAAGATGAGAATAATAGTACTTGCCTGGATATGGGTGAGATGGCTTGTATGGCATTTGGAACACAGTTTACTATTATTAGTATCGATAACTATTTGGAAGTGAATACTAACCTGAGTAGGTCATGCTGGGAGTTTGTTTTAGCCAACTATGCGGGTACCTTGGCAGATTTATGAGAATTACTTTTAATTTGGGTTTCACTAGGTACTAGGTACTGGAGGGATAGAGATAAGCAAGACATATCTTCTGGTTTCTAGAGTTCACAATCCTAACGGGTAGCTTTTGGCAAGATTGAGCTTATCTCTTGGCTATACTTTCCACAGATGTAGTTCCTTCCCCTGTGCCTGGAGTAGGTGTTTTCTGTGCTTAGGATGTACTCTTCCCTGGATTCCAGATTCATACAACCAACTGCTTACCTGGTGTCTTCAAAACTGTCCCAAACTTAGCATGTCTCAAATGGTACTCTTGAATCCCCCCCCTTGCAGCTTCTTCCTATGGTCTTCTCTATCTTGGAAGAAGAGACCACCGATATCCACTCAGTTGTTCGTGCCAAAAACCTAGTTTTTACCACTTCTTTATCTCTTAACACTAGCATCCCATTATCATCAAGGCCTCTCTGTTCTACCTCTAATTCATGTATCAAAACTACCCTGTTGTTCCATCTTACCTGCTATTATCCTTGTCCAACAAACATTGTCTCTTTCCCGAACTAGGGTGATTGTTTCTTAATGGCTATCCCTGAATATCCTCAGCAACTGGGGTGATATTTTAAAGATTTAAATAAGATCCTGTGACTCCCCTATGATTTAGGCCCTTAGTCTCTCTGACCTCATCCATCATTGTTCCCCTCACCGTCACCAGCCACTCTGGGCTTCTTGTTCCCACCTCCTACTGTTCCTTCTGCCAGAATTCCCCTTCCTTCAGAACACGTGGCTGAATCCCCTTCATTCATATCTCAGGCCAAATGTGCTCCTCTTAGAGAGGCCTTCCCTGACTTCTTTGTATCTCAAGTAAGTTAGTCCTCATCCCATGTCCCCAGAACAGTAACTCGATTGACTCACTTGTTTTATTTCCTCGTGATGCTTATTACTGTCTGAAATAAGATAACCTAGTTATTTATCCTCCCCATAGAATAGGAGCTTCCTGAAGTCAGAGATATTTCTGTTAACACGTCGCTGCATCCTAGCACTTGAGACGGGTGGTGGTGGAGGGGTTGATAGGACAATTGGTAAGAAGCACTCTTCGGACAGAAGGAACATAATTGCAGAGACTCTGAAGTCCGTCACCTTGTAACTCTTTTCAGCATTTTAACTGGTGTTCATTCAAAGAAAACAGTGCTAACCACATCTGTCATGACTGCCTCCATTTTCACCAATGCCTTTTGACAATCTGTAAAGTGCCTTTCTCACTCTGGGCCAGTGGTTTGTACTCATCCTCCTACTTTTTCTCTCTCCCTATTCCCTTCGCAGTGACCTGTCAGAGAGATTCATTAGCTGACCTCATGTTCCTGGTGGATGAGTCAGTGGGCACCAGACAAAACTTAAGGAACCTGCAGAATTTCCTGAGGAATATTACTGCCTCCATGGATGTGAGGTTCAGCTGCACGCGCCTCGGGCTTATGAGTTACAGTGATAGAGCAGAGACTATTTCTTTTCTAAAATCAAACACAACCCAGGATGAATTTCAGCAGCAAATCCAGAAGCTTTCTCTCCGGACGGGGAAAGCCAATGCTGGTGCTGCCATTGAGAAGATGAGACTAGAAGCCTTTTCAGAGTCTGCTGGCAGCAGAAGGGCAGAGGGGGTGCCTCAGATCGCAGTCTTGGTCACTCACAGACCCTCAGAGGACACGGTACGTGATGCCGCACTGCGGCTTCGGATGCAGGACGTGACTGTGTTTGCCGTGAACATCCAAGGGGCGGATGACACCCAGTTAGAAGAAATAGTGTCTTACCCCCCGAGACAGATGGTTTCCGTGCTCAAGTCCTATGCCGACTTGGAAACTTACAGTAAGAAATTCCAGAAAAAGCTGCGGAATGAAATTTGGTCCCAAATTTCTACTCGTGCTGAGCGAGTGGACCTTGACAAAACTGGTAAGTTGTTAAAAAATACTTTTCTTGTTATTAAAGTACTATGAGTAGTGGCCTAGGGCAAGGGCAGGAGCGAGAACTGACTGTACTTGGCTAAGGGAACATGAGTAGTTAGGAAAATGTTCCAAGACTAGATTTTGGTTGTGCTGGCAAAACTTGATGAATTTACCAAAAATCATTGAAAGATTACAACGCGTGAATTCTTCAGTGTGTAAATCGTACCGCAATTAAATGTAAAAAAATAATAGGTGTTAGTTAAAAAATAGTTTGATAGTATTGATGAACATGAAGAAAATAAAATCATCTGTAATCCTATCATCCAGACAAAACCATTTTAACGTTTATTTCTCATGTCATTTAGTTTCTTCTCCTTCTCTATGCTACGTACACACAAGCACACACACGTATGTTTTTCAAAGGTAGCGTAGCCTTGTATATGTTAGTGCTGTTCGGCAGAACTTTCCGTGGCGATGGAAATGTTCTCCATCTGTGATGTCCAGTAAGGCAGTCACTAGCCATGTGTGACTGTTGAGCGCTTGAAATGTGGCTAGTGTAACAGAAGATCTGAAATTCAAATTTAATTTAATTTGAACTCACTTTATTTTTTTATTTTTATTTTTTTTTAATTTTTGTTTTAACGTTTATTTATTTTTGAGACAGAGAGAGACAGAGCATGAACAGGGGTGGGGCAGAGAGAGAGGGAGACACAGAATCTGAAACAGGCTCCAGGCTCTGAGTTGTCAGCACAGAGCCCGACACGGGGCTCGAACTCACAGACCGTGAGATCGTGACCTGAGCCGAAGTCGGACGCTTAACCGACTGAGCCACCCAGGCGCCCCGATTTGAACTCATTTTAGTTTTGATAGCCACATGTGGCTGATGGCTGCTGTATCAGTGCAGGAATATACTGTTGGGTAACTTGTATCAGTCACAGTTACATCTGGGTGTGACTAACAGAAATAAAAACAGCAGTGGTTTAATCGGGATAAAACTGTTTTTTCTGTTGCACAATAAGTCCTAAGGTAGGTAGACACAGCTGGTACACCACAGAGTCAGAGACCCTGTCTCTTTCGACATTATTGTTTTTATTTATTTATTTATTTTTTGTTTATTTATTTATTTATTTATTGCTGTTTGTGGTTTTTAACTCCCAGGAACATAGTCCAAGATCATTGCTCTAGGCATCCCACTCACATCCAGCAAGCAAGAACGAGAAAAGAGAAGGAAGAGGTCAGGCTTCCATTTCCTTTTCTTCAAAGATATTTCCAGAAATTACACACATCATTTCTGCTTACATCCCAACGGCCAGAACTTGGTCACGTGTCGCACCTAAATTGTAATTTGGCAGCATTCGCATGGAAAAGAATTGTAATCTTCCAATGACATTGAAGGCTAATTTTAAACTCATCCTGGGCTGGCCCTGGATTTTCTGTGGCCCGTATACGTAGCAGCAAGAAACAAGTCCTCTGTTACCTCCTAAGTGACATGTGGGGAAGCTGCTCAGAGTGGCAGTGACCTTGGTCTAGTATGAACTATTAGGGCATAGGGGGGATGTGTAGTGTGGCCTCTCTTAGAGATTTTGAAATGATGTAACCAAAAAAGGGTCACATTTATTTTTGTTACAGAAATTCTAAATGGGGGTGCCTGGGTGACAGTCAGTTAAGTGTCCAACTTTGGTTCAGGTTATGATCTCATGGTTCGTGGGTTCGAGCGCCTGTGTTGGGCTCTGTGCTGACAGCTAAGAGCCTAGAACCTGTTTCGGATTCTCTGTCTCCCTCTCTCTCTGCCCTTCCCCTGCTTGTGCGCGTGCTCGCTCTCTCTCTCTCTCTCTCTCAAAAATACAAAATAAACATTAAAAAAAATTAAAAAAAGAAATTCTAAATGGGAAGGTATGGGACCAAGGCTAATGGCAAGGGCCATCCAAGGGGGATAACTATCCTCCATAAGGCCTCCAGTAGATGGCTTCTTGTTAATTCAATGGCTCTCAAATATTGGTACTTGACTCAGGTTGGGTTCCTCAGAAGTAGATGCCAGACAAGGATTCATGTGAAATGGATAGATTTTGATTAGAAAATATATCCAGGGAAAACTGGAGATTGGTAGGAAAGGGAGAGTTGGGACCAGGAGGGGAAGGACGATAAGCCAAGTTCCCTGGAGTTCAATTCCACAGGGCCATCCTAGGGACAATGTGGGTTAAACCTTAGAATTGCTCCTGTCAGGGGGCAGTGCAGCTAGAGAATTTATATTCCAGCACATGAGAGAATGTAAATTTCCAGGCACTTCTTCAAGCCCCTGGCAAGAGGGTTCCAGGAACCTGAGAGCAACCCACCCATAAACAGCCCTAGGTACTAGCCGTTAGAGAGAAAGCCCTGGGAGCCAGTGGGCACAAATGCGGTGAAGGGCTTGAGGGGATACAGGCTAAGCACCAACAGCATCTGCTGTAAACTTACCAGAGTGTCCTGGGGGAGTTTATCACTAATTCATTGGCCCAAGCCCTACCCGAAACCTAATGAATTAGTGTCAGAGTAGGGCCTGGGCACTTGCATTTTAGTAAGCCGCCCTTTGAACTTCTGTTAGCAGTGTTTAAGAACCTCAGCCTTAGAGAATTTGCCATGGTCTGGAGTGTGGTGGCCGGCTTTGTAGTTTCAGAACGGTAAAACACAGAGAACCAATCTACATTGACTTCGTTACTGTATCCACCACATCTGTCACTTAGTGGGCATCCAGTTTTTTAAAATCAAACTTCATTGAATCAAGGAGACGCTCACATTAATCAAACCAAGAGACTGATGTATAGAAAAAAGAGTGATGGCGGGGCGCCTGGGTGGCTCAGTCGGTTAAGCGTCCGACTTCGGCTCAGGTCATGATCTCGCGGTCCGTGAGTTCGAGCCCCGCATTGGGCTCTGGGCTGACGGCTCAGAGCCTGGAGCCTGTTTCAGATTCTGTGTCTCCCTCTCTCTCTGACCCTCCCCTGCTCATGCTCTGTCTCTCTCTGTCTCAAAAATAAATAGAACGTTAAAAAAAATTAAAAAAAAAATAAAGTCAAATATTCAGGGGCACCTGGGTGGCTCAGTTGGTTAAGCATCCAACTTCGGCCCAGGTCATGATCTCAGAGTTCGTGGGTTCGAGCCCCGCGGCGGACTTTGTGCTGACAGCTCAGAGCCTGGAGCCTGCTTCAGATTATGTATCTCCCTCTCTCTCTGCCCATCCCTGCTTGCTTGCTCGCTCTCTAAAAAATAAGTAAACATTAAAAAAAAAGAATAAAATAAAATATTTTAAAAAATAAAGTCAAATATATAGAGTTCTCTCTCTGTCTCTCTGTATAACTGTACAGGTGAGACCTTGGACCAGGGGACACATTCTTCTTCGACATTGTCTAGCCAAACATTTTGTGATAATGACAGTATTCTGTATTTACACTGTTGGATATGATAGGTATTAGCCACTTGGGGCTGTTAATCACTTGAAATATAGCTAGTGCAACTAAAGAGCTGATTTTTGAATTTTATTTAATTTTAAGTAGTTCCAGTTTACCTTTTAATAGTAATATCTGACTAGTAGCTAGTATATTGGACAACACAATTCTAGGGGGGTTGCATGGGCATTGCCTTGGTTGCCCACTGTGACTCATATTGTTTTCCTCCTTCATTGCTGATCACCACTATCTTTCTTCTGGAGAACACCTCATTCTTCTTCATTAGATTTATATAAATCAATCTATCTTTATTGATATCAGGTTTTGCTGGCCTGGGATCAACCCTGTCTTTTGCAGATA
Organism: Panthera onca; assembly: GCF_046562875.1. Lineage (NCBI taxonomy): Eukaryota > Metazoa > Chordata > Mammalia > Carnivora > Felidae > Panthera > Panthera onca. Next base: position 132,325,280 of record NC_138347.1, on the reverse strand, counting down.
ACTGCTTGTCTTCCTCCTAATATTTTATATGTCAACTTCATAGTTTAATTCTCAGGTCCAAACTTATTTCCAGTATTTCTGATTTCTTAGGGACCAACTCCCCATAGCCTAAAGTAGTGTCAATAGCTATAAATTACCAAAAAGCTGTGAATAAAGAAACTATTTCTGAAATACCTAAATAGTCTTGTATTTTAAGGATCTTTCAACACATTCAACCAGATAACTGTGTAAATAATCTAAATTTTTAAATTATGCTTTTTCTCCTACCCAATTGCAATGAGTAAATTGATAGAGTTATAAATAGACTATTAGTAAAGTTAAAGCATGTTTTACTTTGTTCCAGGGCTTTAAGAAAGGAAGAAACATTGAGGAAGGAACAAGAAAGGAAGGAAGGAACATTGAGAGTGTATTTATTTATTTATTTGATATTTATTTTTGAGAGAGAGAGAGAGTACACATCTGAGCAGAGAAGGGAAAGGCAAGGCAGAGAGAGAGACAGAGGGAGACAGAGGATTTGAAGCAGGCTCCATGGTCATAGCAGAGAGCCCGACACAGGGCTCGAACCCATGAGCCGCGAGATCATGACCTGAGCCGAAGTTGGATGCTCAACTGACTAAACCACCCAGAGTCCTTTTATTTAAAATTTTTGGTTGAAATCTTGCGATGGACCAGGCATACTGGGTAGAAGCAGAGAAGTTGACAATCTCTGCCCTCATGGGGACACTCTGGCAGGAAGCAGTCTGTGCTCATGAAAAAATGAGTAAGATAACTTAAAGAAGTATGGCTATCATAAAGAAAATAGAGAGTAATAGGGTAGATGATGACCAATGTGCTTTAGCTAGAGGGGAAGAGAATGCCTTTTTGAAGAACTGACATTTGAGTTGGTATATCCATGATGAGATAAGAAGGAATCAGCTATGTGAATGTTTAGGGAGAAGAATATTCCAGCAAGAGAGAGGAGGGCAAGTACAAAAGCCCTGGGGCACATTCAGAGTACAGAAAGCAGCCTGGCGTGGTTGGAACACAGCGAGTAAGATGAAGAATTGCTCGAAATAGGGTCTGAGAGAAAAACAGGGAGGAAGTTCAGGCCAGATTTATATTTTTAAGTTCTAAATGCAATGATAAACCATATAAGTAGGAGAGTAATATGATCCGGCTCTAGTTTAAAAAAACTTTTTTAATGTTTGTTTATTTTTGAGACAGAGAGAGATAGATCATGAATGGGGGAGGGTCAGAGAGAGAGGGAGACACAGAATCTGAAGCAGGCTCCAGGCTCTGAGCTGTCAGTACAGAGCCCAATGTGGGGCTCAAACTCACAGACCGTGAGATCATGACCTGAGCCGAAGTCAGATGCTCAACCGACTGAGCCACCCAGGTGGCCCTGGCTCTAGTTTTAAATATAGTGTTCTAGTTGCTCTGGGGAAAAGAGGATATTGAGGAAGTAAGAGAAGCAGGTCCTCTCCTCCATTGCATTTCTCGGGAAATGATAAGGCATAAACTGTCTGAAAAGGCAGGTGTCAATACTATACAAACAATTTAACTTACAGCCTGGAGACTTGGGAATCTGGTCCTGCCTTTTAATTAACTGGCAGATGACCTTAGACAAAGTACTAGGTGTCACTCTGTTGCAATTTCCCACCAGGTTGTTGTGAATTTCAAAGGAGAAAATGGGCATGAACAGGCTCGATGAAGCAGACAGTCTCTGCGTAAATGATGAAGAGTTCTCATTCTCCAGAACCTTCACAGCCTCATGTTCCTCTACAAACCCTCTTGCAAACTTCTCTCCAGATATTTCTGTAATTAACAAAGAATGCATTTTCCACATTTTTTTTCAGGCTGTGTGGATACAAAAGAGGCTGATATCTATTTCCTCATCGATGGCTCAACTAGCATAAACAGAACGGGGTTTGAGCAGATGAAGGAATTTATTTTGGCAGTGACAGAAATGTTCAGCATTGGCCCAGACAAAGTCCAAGTTGGAGCTGTACAGTATTCAGATAAGATAAAAGTGGAGTTTCACATCAATGACAATTCTAATAATGTGGATTTAAGAAAGGCTGTTTTGAACATCAAGCAACTCAACGGCAACACAGATACTGGGAAAGCCCTGGATTTCATGCTGCAAATAATAAAAGAGGGAAAGAAGCGTAGGACAAGCAGTGTTCCCAATTATCTCATTGTGCTGACTGATGGGAAGTCCAGGGATGAAGTCCTGAAGCCTGCTGAGAGATTAAGGGCTGAACAAATCACCATTCATGCGGTTGGCATTGGGGAGGCTAACAAAGAAGAACTCCAACAAATTGCTGGGGAGGAAGAAAGGGTTAACTTTGGGCAGAACTTTGATTCTTTAAAGAGAATAAAAAATGAAGTTGTTCGCAGAATCTGCACTGAAAAAGGTGAGCAAAACAAAGAAGGCTTTATTCTCTGCACCCTCATGGGTTGCTTCCTGCAGGCTGATAGCCAGGCTGAGACCAGGAGTGATGTGACCAGTTTTCTGGTTAACATTGTTGCTAACTTCCTTTCTCACCATGGAGGATTCAGCCCCTTACTTTAAACCAGTTGACAAGATTGGAGAAGCCCTCCACAGACAGATGCCCTGAGGCCATCTTGGGGGTCATAAGCAGGAAGGTTGCTAAGAGTATTGTGGCCTTGACAAAGCCCACCAGTATGGCATGTAAGAGTGTGTGTGTGTGTGTGTGTGTGTGTGTGTGTGTGTGCACTAATTGAAGCAGATGAGCACATGGAAAGAAAATGGGCTCTGGCTTTGAGTAGGTTAGGATTCAACCACTTTCCTGCTTGACCTTCAGACTTCTTCATCTATAAAGCAAGGGTAACACCTACATCCTAGAATCCTTATAGGTTTAGCATAATAAACATCAACCATCATTCCTCTATTATGAATGCTTATCTAGTACACATATAACAATTGTTTATTTTTATCTGTACCAGAAACACATATTTGCATTTTCGTTCAGGCTAAAATTACGTAAGTAAAGTTAGGAAGAACAATTTGCAAATACCTGTACCCGATCGTGATGCCTCTTATTAGGAGCAGCGACTTACTAACTGAATATGGTATGTGTTGGTTTGCTAATATTAGCACATGAAAATTTTGTCTGCTGAGAGGCATGTTACCTTACTGGTTAAGATAAAGGATGCTGGAGTCAATGAGGTAAAGTTCAAACCCCAGCTATATTAGCTGTGGACCTTGAATAGTTCACTTACTATCCACCTGCCTTAATCCCTGAGGGTAGGCCTAGCTTCCAGGTGAAGCTTGAAGGTGATAAGGCATGTGGAACACTTAGAAAAATGCACGTGGGCATTCAGTGCTACATAAAAATTAGCTATTGCACAAGTTGGCTAAATTCACTGCTGAGAAAAAGAGAAGGATTCCCATTTATTTGAACTTACAAAAGTGAACATTCTGGAATGTTGTGAGTCACTAAAATCCAAAGATAAATCAGCAGAGCTCACAGCAAAATCCTAAATCACATTATTGTTCGTTGTTCACCCTGTTACAGACAGTAGTAGAGTTGGGTCTTCAGGATGCTCTAGAAAGAGTACAAGAGTAAAAAGTTCCCCAGAATTTCCTGGGGATGACGCAAAGAAAAGTAAAAGGGTTCCAGGAAACATAAAGTAGATTGTATCTCGGTCACTCCGAGGGAGACAGCCCTGGGCCAATCTGAGGAGGTACGGCACATCTCCTGTAGGTCAGGGGGTTGCACTTGAGGTGCCTGAACACTGGCACACCTGGAAGAGGAGACAAGCTGTGGACAAGGAGATGATCCATAAGATGGTGAACAGGGAGAGGCAGGAAAGCTAAGGAACCAAAGCCTTCGGGCCTAGAAAAACACTGACTAGTTTCAGGGCAGATGCAGACGGAATGAGACACATTGTACCTATTGCTTAGGGGACAAGATAAGAGGCCATAACAAAAAGATCCCAAACTACACAACACAGAATATTATTTCTGTCTTGCATAACAGTCCAGGGGGAGCAGGGTGCAGATTTAGCAGAGAGGCTCTTGCAGGCTCAGCATATAGCTCCCATCTTTAGGTCAATGGTGAAGCTCCGGTTCTCTTCACCTTGCACTTGTGGAAAGGGAGAAAGAGCCAGGGGAGCCCATCACACTGCCCTGTTTTAATGTTAAGACCCAGAAGTGGCCAAATCACTTCTGCTCCTGTCTATTGGCAAAACATAGTCACAGGGCCACATCTGCTTCGAGGAAGGCTAGAAAAGTGATACTTACCTGGACAGTCATCTGTCTAGCTGAAATTATATCAGCATGGAAGAATGGGAGACCAGATATTAGAGGACAGGAAATAATCTTGTCACAAGCAGATCTAAGGGGGTATACAAAACCACATGTAAAAGTCTACTCCTTTTACACGTTTCATGGAGGAGAGGCTTCCACACTTCACAGCAGTGGGGCCTTGCCAAGGCCACAAACATCTTTAATGACCTCTCTATATATGACTTTCAAGATGGCCTCAGTCAGCTTGGATCTTACATGGTGGCTTTAATGCTCCCTGGTTGTCCTTACACAGGTTATTAAAAAATAATAAGCATTGTCTTATTCCTCTTTGACTAATGCTAATTGTTCATTTTCAAATAGTATGGGATAGACTCTGTGAGAGTTAAGGGAAGGACTGCTAAGAGAATGGCAGTGATAGCAGGTAGAGCAAAGGGTTAAGACTAAGGAGATACATGCTAATGACAATATATTTGCATTGTATACACACACATCTGTATCATGAATTAATAACACCATTTTTTTTATGGCTTATAGAAATTGGTCTTCTGTGCGCACGCGCACACACACACACACACATATATGTCCATTTCTAACCAGTAGAAAATCTACAAACTTTAGGTATAAAGGAATGATCCTTTATTTATACATCCATGTTGAATGGATATGTGCTTACTAATGTACTTACTATTTCTAGTAAAAGTTTTTCACCCCGGTTTCTAATACTGATTCATAGTGTTTATCAAATCACTGTAAGTTATCCCAGAAAATAAGGCTGTGTAAAGATTGCTTAGAATTTTTTGTTTCAAGATTATACATAAAACCCAGAAATATTAGTCCTATGGGCATAGGGAATTGATTACCTTTTCTCTTATTCCTTTTTTTGATCACCATCACATCCTTTAACACATAACCTGATACTTGGCATTTCATACACCTCAAGAATTATGAATGAATGAACTATGCATAAATGAATGATGCATGGGTGAATGAATATATACTTTGGAAGTTGCATTTTCTCTTAAAACTTGTTGGATAATATTCAGTAGATTTCTGAGTCTGGGTCCTGGTCAACAGGCCTCTACTATAGAAGCAGATAAAATTTTCAAATACAATAGCAGGTGTTTGAGTTAAGTTTTGATGTTTTCTGACTAATGCATTTCTTTCTTGCTTGCTGCTTCTCTGTGTTTTGAAAATTATATCAACCTGGTCTCTTTGACAACGCGCAGGATGTGAAGACATGAAGGCTGACATCATGTTTCTGGTGGACAGTTCTGGCAGTATTGGGTATGAAAATTTTGGAAAAATGAAAACCTTCATGAAAAATCTATCAGCAAAGATTAAAATTGGTCCAGACAAAACTCAGATTGGTGTCGTTCAGTTCAGTAATTATAATCAGGAAGAATTCCAGCTTAATAAATACTTTACACAAAAAGAAATTTCTGATGCAGTAGACAGAATGTCTTACATCAACAGTAACACTTTGACTGGAAGTGCACTAACCTTTGTAGCTCAATACTTCACCCCCACCAAGGGGGCCCGTGTTGGGGTCAAAAAGTTTCTTATCCTCATCACGGATGGAGAAGCACAAGATTCTGTGAGAGAACCTGCTAAAGCACTACGGGACAGTGGTGTCATCATCTTCTCCGTGGGAGTATATGGCGCCAACAGGATGGAGCTGGAGGAGATCAGTGGGGATGGCAAGCTGGTCTTCCAAGTTGAGAACTTTGATGATCTCAATGCAATAGAAAGCGAACTCATTTTTCGTGTATGTGCTCTCCACGGTAAGTGACATTGTTACTCTTCAGGACTCAAGGGCATGAGCTGTTGACTTCATGGGATGAGCAGTGGGCTGTACCACGGGCTTGGACTGTATCTGGACTTTAGTGTTAAGTTTCAGTCTTGTCTTGTCTGTGTTGTGGAAACACCTGTAACCTCCAGGGATATTCCAGTTTAACAATTTTGCCCTCTAGTTTGGCAACAAAATAGTCTGGCTGTGGTGACTTCAAGTATATTCCCACAGGTTCTCAGAATTTCTTATCGAACTTCCACATTTTTAACTACATCCATACCTAGATTTTTCAGAGCCAATATTTAATCTCAAATGATTCCCCAGAATTGTTCCTGGCCTACCAATAACCAGTGTCAAATAGTAAATAATTAGAGAAACAAATTCATCTTCCTCTTAGTTAAATTAAATCCAATGTCCTAAGCATAACCCCCTAAATATCCCCTGTATTTTAAAGATATAGTGTGTACTTTCATTCTTTTGCATTTTTCTTCTTCACCACTATCAGAGAGATATTTTACATTTGCTTTTTCATGTGTCTATAGCTTTAGAAAATTTCAAGTTGTTACTTTTTAAAAACGATTGCTTGAGATCATTTTATCTCACGAACTGTCGTACTTTAAAACTTGTGTTGAGCAAATCTTCAGTTTGAGTCCATCAACTTTAATGGCTCTTAATAGAGAAGTTGCTATAAATACACATGTCAGACTAAAAACACCTGTGCTTTTAAATCTACCACGTGCTGTTACCTGTTTTATGGGTACCACTAAGAGAACATGCTGAAGTATTAGTAAATTTGTTGTATGTTGTTCCCCTAGCAACATAGAGACCTTTGGACTATATTATTCAGAATTATGTGTGAGAAATCTTTACAAAGGTAACAAACAAAATGTCTTGGCCTAAGTCTGAGTTTTAGACAGTGGCGCTGTGAGTTCTCTCTTAACAGCTTAGTTAAAATGGCAATGATTTCTGGAGTGCCTGGGTGGCTCAGTTGGTTAAGCATCCAACTCTTTTTTTTTTTTTAACGTTCATTCATTTTTGAGAGACAGAGGAGAGACAGAGCATGAACGGGGAAGGGGTAGAGAGAGGGAGACACAGAATCTGAAACAGGCTCCAGGCTCTGAGCTGTCAGCACAGAGCCTGACGCAGGGCCCGAACTCACGAACCCGTGAGATCGTGACCTGAGCCGAAGTTGGACGCTCAACCAACTGAGCCACCCAGGCGCCCCATGCATCCAACTCTTGACCTCAACTCAGGCCTTGATCTCAGCGTTGTGAGTTCAAGCCCTGCATTGGGCTCCACGCTGGATGTGAGCCTGCTTAAAAAAAAAAAAATGGCAATGATTGCCAAATTCTTAGTAATGTTGAGACATTCTAAGAAAGGTTTATCTTAAGGTCACATCCCCACCTTTGAAATCCATGGGGCTTTTCCTGGCATTTCTTCATTTTGATAAATATAATGTTGGTGGAGGCCCTTTCTATAGCATAAGGTGAAATTTCCCTGGCTTACACATTAGATCGACTCATAAACCTCAAGTCATGACTAATCACTAAATCTTGGTGGGTCATTGCCCCAGGTTCTATTGCATCTTAAGCTTGAGAATTTGAGACCTCATTGCCAGAAATAAGGATTGGAGTTACCATATATAGGTAGAAAGTGGAGAAAGTGAAAGTCCGAAAGGCATATGCTTAAGTTACTGAGGGAAGAAAAAAAGGGGAGAGAAACCCCATACTTTGGAGACCTATCCAGAGTGGTCACTTGGCTTCTGATGTGGAGGAGGCTTAGGGCTGAGATGAGGGGATAAGGGCCTTAGCTCTCCCTACTTGGGACCTTTCTGGGTTCTAACTCAGGAGATCAGGAGAAGGAGCACAAATGAATGCCGAGAGGCATGGTGCGTTTGGGAAAGTTAGCTGACCAGAAGCTGAAAAGACAGCTGGAACTAGAGGGAGTAAGATAAAAAAAAAATCCCAGCTTATACAGGGAGCCTCTGAGCTCTTTAAAACAGCACGCCAGTTTGGCAAACACTAGTCATGTCTCACCATTACGTTGACATTGAACTACCTTCTGACATTTCCTTTCAGTTGAAAGCCTGCAGAGCAAAAGACATCCTGTGTCCTAATGAGATGTAGCAGAACAAAGTGGCGTGGCTTAAGAAACACTGACCACAGAGCCATTGTCAAGTACAATGTCCTTGGAATCAGGGGTAGCTTGGACATCACTGAGCCTCAGTTTCTTACTCTGTAAAACAGAGTAAGCCCTCTCTAACAAAAGGTGCAGTGTCTGGCACATAGTAGGTTCATGGCAAATGTTAGTTTGCTCCCCCTTCTCAACTGTCTGTGTAGGATACACTGTAGAAAGATTGTGATGCCTGGTTCCTTATTCTTCCAGATTGTAAAAATATTAAGGTGTTAGACATCGTGTTTGTGCTGGATCATTCAAGCAGCATAGGTACAGAAGAGCAAGAAAGCATGATGAACCTAACTATCCATTTGGTGAAGAAAGCAGATGTTGGCATCGACCGCGTTCGGGTTGGAGCTCTCAAATACTCAAATGATCCTGAGGTTCTTTTCCACCTTAGTAGATACTCAAGTAGATCTGCAATCGTTGAGAATCTGAGGAGACGCAGGCACACCGGAGGGGATACCTGGACTGCCAAGGCTCTCGAACACACAAACATAATGTTCACAAAAGAACATGGCAGCCGCATCGAGGAAAATGTGAAGCAGATGTTGATTATCATCACCGATGGGGAGTCCCATGACCGAAATCGGCTCAATGACACAGCACTGAAGTTAAGAAACAAAGGCATCAACATCTATGCAGTGGGCGTAGGAGAGGCCAACCCATTTGAACTCGAGGCTATCGCAGGGAATAAAAGCAATATTTTCTATGTAGGAAATTTCAACAAACTGGAAGATCTTTACCTGCCTCTGCAAGAAAGAATGTGTATCAACGCACGTGAGCGTAAGTTGTGATTTTTAAAGCTTCTGTGGGGGTAGCAATAAAAGGTTAAGCAAAACATAAATTAAATCTTGGCTTCCCATTACCTGGGTGTCATGGCTGAACATCTCTCTGCTCAGGCTATATTTTCTCATCTCTCAAATGCATTGATTGAACAAGATCTGAAAGTTCCCCTCCCACCATGGTGTGCATTGAAGAGCTTATGGAAGGAAGTTTCAGAAATACTCTTTGAGGTCTTGCCACCTTGTTGCCTTTTTCTTGGCAGAAAGGAACTCTACTTAGGATTGTATTCACCTTACCCCATTTCGGGGCCACTTGTACTATTCCATTTGCATAATAGTCTCAGCACAACCACTGAGCACCAGTTTCAGGCCAGACTCGGATGGAGAGTTGCATGGTTTGACAGATAGACTTTTGTCTTCAAAGATCCAGGGCCTTCTAACTGGGATTAGAGACATTCTCTAGGGCCACAGGAGGTTCAAGTGGTCTGATGTGCTTTTCTGGATAAGGGCCACTAATGCAGAGGAAAGAATATGGGAGTTCAATAGGGAGTCATGGAGGCTGGTGGGTAGGAGCAGGGAGGGAAGGGACCTAAGCTGATTCCATGAGATACCAGTAGGGTGGAGTAGTCTGGAGGCATCATACCTGAGGAAAGTGTAAGATTTGCCACCTGAGCTCAAAGTGAGCAATGAATTAATCTTCTGGGTTTCAGATACAGAATGGTGATGGTATTATCTGTAAGAAAAAAAAATTGTGACTTCTCCCAAGGCAGCGGGACCTTCTCAGTTCTGCCCGTTCTAGCCTGTCCCTGGACTCCCACCGTGAAATTTAGTCTCCTTGCCCTTCATCTTGCCACCTTTGATTCCGTTCTCAACACAGTGATCTTCCTAACACGCACTGGACCATGTCACTGCTCTGCTTACAGTTTACAACTACTGACCTGCTGAGTTCCATCTAGCCTTGCCCACAGCTCCAGCCTCACCTGCTGCCCCTCCCCCCTTCACAATCTCTCCTGTCGATCTGAAATGGCATCTCTGTACACAGTATTCTACCCACCACAAACATGCCAGCCCAGCATTTTCCCTGGCTACATCTAGCTTAGCTGTCGTGTTGCAGCCTTTGTGCGCCAGTTTCCCGCCCCAATTCCTGGCGGTGACCCCACTGTGTCTCCCAGCTCCTGCACCTTCCGTTGCTCCTGGTGGTAGCACTGAATGCAGATTCGCTGTTTCCTTATCTGTATCTGTCGCAAGACTGTGGCCTCCTTGGGCAGGCTTGGCCCCTTGTTAATCATTGGGTCCCCACCAAATCTAGTACATCACCAGGATACACGGTCTTTTCCTACAAAGATGGAAGCGGTTTTATTCTCCTCTCCCATGCATACCTTTCAGAGGCAGATGCTGAGGCGGAGTTTAAGATGCAAGATGTTTATTAGGGATCCACACCTAGGAAAAAAAGCTGGGAAAAAGTCAAACAGTGATGCATGCTTGACAGAGCTCCAAACCCGGCAAAGAGCTCTGGAGCGTGCATTGCCCATCAGCGTTGTCCAGCATCAGACTAAGCTGGCTGGGCGGTCATACCCCCTTCTCACTTAGTCCCCAGATGTGAGCTGCCCTGGGCAGGGCACGGTCTTTGGCAAGACATCTCCCTGTAGTAAGGCTGACCCTGAAGGAGTCGACAGCCGGAAGCCCTCTGCTGACCATGCGCCAACAACCAGGCAGTAAATCCTTCCTTGAAAGTCTATCTGGGCAGCCCAGCTGTGTGTCTCTGCCAGACTACCCTTACAAATGATTGTGTGGCAGTGGGCATCCCTTTGTTTCAATTGCCTTTAGTAATCACTTCAGTGCTGGCCCTGTCCCAGCCATTGCATTTGATTGGAACAGAGCATAGAAGATTATCCCTTCGTTATGGGACATTTCTCATTGGATTTCAGGGAGATGACCCCATGCTGTGTTTACTAGCCATTAGCACTTGTCCCATTCAGTTTTAATATGTGGGGTATGATATTATAAAAAAACTGCAGTAGAAAAAATACTTTTATTTAGAGATAAAACGATGAGGCGGTCCATGTACCAGCTGCACAGTATAATAATTGTGTATTCTTAGGCAAGTTACTTAACCTCTGAATTCTACTTCTATATCTATAAAATTAGATTAACTTATTAAAACGTGGTCATGAATATTAACTTGCTGTATGCCAAGAGCATTGTTTAAAAAATGGTATTTCTCAACACACATGCAAAGTGGTAGCATTACTAGTAACAGGAATACTGAATATAGTACAGGGGTACCATTACCTTGACTTGGGCGAACCATCCAATCTGGGTGTGTCGAGGGGATTTCTAGCCTTTGCAATTACTTTTAGTGAGTGGCTTCAAGCTATTCAAACTTCTCTTTTTCTCTGAGCAACTTTCAGTGCCCTTTCAAATGAATCATGCAAATATTAAAATTTGAAACAAAGTCTATTACCTTTTCTTCCTTCGCACTGTGTTTCCTTCTCTTTGAGGGCCAATAGCTGATCCTCTCTTCTGTTAACTTATTTCAATTTGCTACTAATGTGGGGATTTAGTAAAGCAATTTAAGTATTGAAGGAAAGAGAAATTTTTGAATCATTCATGAGGAAAATAATTGTTTTGTTTTTCCAATTGCAGCCTGCAACATTCAAGAAGCCGATGTGGTTTTCTTTTTTGATGGCTCTGACATGGTATCCAACTCAGAGTTTGTTGCCATGACAACTTTTCTGTCAGACATCATTGATAATTTTAACACTGAATCTCAGGGAATAAAAATTGGGCTGGCTCAATTTGGCCGTGACTTCCAAAAAATTATTGAGTTGAAAAACTCTCTGACTATAGCCAAGTTGAAGACTCAAATTCAAAAAATCACCAAGAGCAAGGGGTTTCCACGAATTGACCTGGCTCTTAGAAAAGTGAAAGTCATGTTTGATCCACCTTCTGGTGGGAGAAGAAACGCTGGTGTCCCTCAAATTTTGGTAGTTATCACATCCGGAGATCCCTACTATGATGTGTCAGAGGAAGTAAAAATCCTGAAAAACCTTGGAATTTGTGTCCTGGCTTGGGGCATAGGAAATGTTCATAAGGAACAACTTCTGCCAATAACAGGCAATTCTGAAAAAGTATTCACTTTCCAAGACTTTAGTAACTTAAGGGATATAGAGACGAAGAAAAGAATGGTCCGTGAAATCTGCCAGAGCTGCGGGAAAACCAGTAAGTGTTCCCCTTGTTCTTTATTTCTTTTTAATTTAATTGTACCTTCCCAGTGCTTCATTTCCCAAGGTATCCTAGGGGCCAGCTCTAGATGAACATATTTTTAGAATAGTGCACAGTGAAAATAGACCTTTTCTCTGTTTCTGGGAAGCTTGAGATCAGCCAGCCACCCTCAGAGACAAGGGAAAGGATGCAGAGGCTGGAGGAGGCCCTGGGTTGTGTCCTCTGGTCAGCCCTGTCCCTTCACTCCAACCCCGGGTTTATGCCCCTCTTTGCACCTGGACCTCAGTCTCCTGTTTCTACCCTTTCCACTTCTGGAAGTCCTAGAATGATGCCTTGCAACTGGTAGGAAGTAAGTAAAGCTAACATTTGCAGGTTGACAGCTTTACTATTTTAACTTTATTAAACGGTCTTGTAAGGGACTCAGTGTTCCTGTCTGTGTGTGTGTGTGTGTGTGTGTGTGTGTGTGTCTATATGAGCCTATCTATATGCATGTTTTTTAATTAATTAATTTATTTATTAATTTATATTTTTACTTTATTTAAATCCAAGTTACTTAACATGTGGTGTAATAATGGTTTCAGGAGTAGAATTTAGTGATTCATCACTTACATATAACACCCAGTGCTCATCCCAACAAGTACCCTCCTTAATGTCCCTTGCCCATTTAGCCCATCTCCCTACCCAACAAGCAACCAGTTTGTTCTCTGTATTTAAGTTTCCTATGTTTCGCCTCCCTCTCTGTTTTTATCTTAATTTTCCTTCCCTTCCCCATGTTCATCTGTTTTGTTTCTTAAATTGCACATGATGGCATTCGTGTAATCATAACATGGTGAAGATTTGAATTGTCCTGGGGATTATTTAATACCCAGAGGTCACAAACACAAATGGCTGCAAAGGCCAGGAAGGTAATATAAATGAGTCAGGGAGGCCGGGAGGGAAGGAAAAGAATGGAGAGCAATGGCGCATCTCATGGGGAGGGTGTTGCTCGCTCCAGCTGAGAGTCACCGTGTGGGACTCAGGTTCTGTATGTTTGGGCTGGGAGTTGGGAAGACAGCACACCAGGAAGCAGCGGTGAATGATAACATTTTGTAGAACTGGTACAACGTGCAGAAACTCCTCAGTGTGCTTCTGTTTCTAGAGTTATGACTGAAGCTACTTCTTTCACAAAATGGGTTGGTGTTTTCAAGGTCTCCAGATCTTCTACACCCCATTTGGGGTGCTCAGCTGGAAGCAGGTTACAGTGGGGCAAAGGGCCCTGGGACTGGAATCAGAAATCCGGGGTTCTTATTCTGGTTCAACAGCAGCAACCTCCATGAATCATTCTTTCCTCATGTGTACAATGAGCAACTGGGAAGGGTCAGAGGTGTCCAAATGGCAACTTGTAGCTGAATTGTGTTTGTCCTATGCAGTGTTGACAACTTGTTAAGATTAATTGCCAGCTTTTACAAACTGAAGATTTCACATAAAAATCTAGATTTCAGGCTTCTCTCTGAAAACTCTATCTGACAACACTGGGTCCCTTTTCCCACATGGCTGACTCTCAGCTAGAGCTGAGCAGTGACCAGATGGGTGGTTAGTCTCCATCCATCCTCTGTTCTCCCTGCCCATTTAGCTCATTTACATTATCCACGTGGCCTTTACAGCCATTTGAATGTGTGATCTCCGGATTAAACCATCTCTAAGGATAATTCAAATATTTAATATGATCATATGAATCATAGTATGTCATCATTAAAAGAAGAAAATATGCATGTGCAAACACACACACACACACACACACACACACACACACACACAGCCAGCCAGGAAGCCAGCCTCTGAGAATGAGGCTGAACCATGATTGGAACTTCAAATAGCTATTGGAACTTGTAATATTTGAAAAAGGAGAGAGGAAACACCTGTGTTATATGTTGATCAAGCAGCCAATATCTTCCTTCTTTCTTTGTGGGTGCTAGAGTCCCTCCAGCCCTGGGCCATGCCATGACTGCTCTCCTTATTTTCTGCCTCGTCTTCCCTTCCTTGTTCCTGTCTACTCATTAACCTGGCCTCATTTTCCTTGGTCTCCAGATTGCTTTATGGACGTCGTGGTTGGGTTTGACATTTCCACTCAACTGCCGGGGGCGCAGTTGTTCGAGGACCACCCCCGGCTGGAATCATACCTCCCAGGCATCTTAGAGGACATGACCTCCATCAGGGGGGTAAGCTGTGGGGCAGGCGCAGAGGTGCAGATGAACGTGGCCTTCAAGGTGAACGATGATGGAGAATTCCCTACTGAGTTCCAAATCTACCAGAAAGCAATATTTGACAGGCTGCTGCAGGTCACCGTTAATGGGCCAACTCATCTGAATGCACAGTTCTTGCGGTCTCTGTGGAATACGTTTAAGAAGGAATCTACATCCCAAGGACAGGTACTCACGTCACAGTCTCTCTCCCATCTCCGTGTTCTTTTGTTTGTTTCTTCCTCCCCAGTTATATGTTTCATTTTCACATCGTCCCATTTTCTGCTTTCCTCTTTCTCTAGGTGCTGCTCATCTTTTCAGATGGTCTTGGGGGTGAAAGCAAGATAATGCTTGAAAATCAATCAGACAGGCTCAGAGAAGCAGGTACTGAGTTGTGAATTTAAGTGGTGAAGCACAGAAGGTACTAAACAAGTCCCTACTTACTCAGGTGCCAAAGATCTTGGGATCTGTCTGGCCACTAGTAACAGATGCTGTTGGTGCCTCCCCAGAACCCCTAGACCTGCACACTGATCCCCCAGGGGCTGCAAATGCCATGACCAAGTGCTTACACCTGTGACCTACAGTCATGAGTCCTTGACTGACCTGAACCCTTACCTGACCCTTGGACCAGGGGTGGGTTTATACCATGTGCCACCTAGAAATGGAAGGGGGGGGGCATCGATATAGGGATACAAAAACCCAGCACCTTTGCCTCCAGTGGGTCAACTGTGATACAGTTTATACCCCAGAGTCCTTCAGGAATCAGATTAAGGTGAAGCCCTTACTGACACACATCTTTGCTTACAACTTCCCCTTCTTTCTCCCCCTTAATAAACTAGATACACACAAATTCTTCCGTTAGATCCTGCTTCCAGGGCACCTGACCTAGGACACTCCTTACTGTTTCTGATTATCCATGTGAAGGACAGACATACGGATCTTGAAAAGCACTTCTTACTATCCATGTCATAGTTTCAGACTGAGCTGGAAGCTAAATGCAGAAATTGAGAGTCATATGCAGTGACAGGAGGGTCCACTGATCATTAGACGGGATGCATTGTTTGAGACTTCTGGGCGTAGACCCACGCTGGCTTCTGGGGTTTAGGTTCTGTGGGCAACCTCCCTGGAGGCCACAAAGTCTCCTGCATGATTGCTGGGTTATGTCACCCTCCTTTCCCACTGTTCTGGGCACATCAGTTTCCTTAGTACAGCTTCTGGCACTTTGCAGGGTCCCACCCCCGCTCCCCACTCCCGCCTTCCTTCACTCCCCACATTTAGTACCCCAGGCACTCAGAGCCACCTGCTTCTTCCTCCAGTACACCTCATGGCTCAGTCCTCCCTATCCTGGCATACACTTTTCTTCTACATAAAACTCTCCCCCATCTCAGCTCCTCCCCAGTCCTTCTCTCCACCTTCAGTCTCTGGTTCTCTTCCTTGACCAGCTTCCATTCGTCCTTCAGGCTCAGCTTAGACATCAGTTCTTGGCGGATACCTTCCATGACTTTCCAGGGCTGAGTTAGGAGTTTCTCCTTTAGGCTTTCAAAGCATGCTGCCATTCTGTCTCAGGACACTTATCACTTCTCAGGGCAACTATCTGATCCCTATCTTCCTTTTCTATTAGACTGTATGTACTTCTCTGCAGGGACAGAGTGTGCCTGTTCTATTCATCGTGTATCCCTGATACAATGATTGATACATAATAGGCTCCTAATAAACAAAGATTTGTTTAATGAAAGGATAGACAGAGTAAATGGACTAGTGAATGAATTAACAAGTGAGTGGATGAATGAATGAATGAATGAATGAAATCTGGTTATGGCCAACACTTCACCCTGAGCTTTCCTCAAGCTCTCAGGGCCCGAGCCCCCAGGGGTGTTTGGCTGTGGAGATGACTTTGAGAACTATTTTTTTTAAATGTTTATTTATTTTTGAGAGAGAGAAAGAGAGAGAGAGGGAGAGAGAGGAGGAAGAGGGGCAGAGAGAAAGAGAATCCCAAGCAGGATCTGTTCTGTCACCACAGAACCCAATGTGGGTCTCGATCTCACAAACTGTGAAATCATGACCTGAGCTGAAATCAAGAGTCGGACATTCAACCAAAGGGGCCACCCAGGTGCTCTGAGAACTACTGTTAATTTAAAAATTCAGAAAAACTCTGAAGCTGAACAATTCCCTTTCTTATAAATTGCTTTTAAATGCCCAAGAATTGCATCAAAACTTGGTGGTGAGGCATTAAACACAGTTTTCTGCTAGTGTTTTTCTGTCAGATTTGTACATAGTTGCTCTTGGAATACTTTTTCTCTGGGGATTTCTTACTGAGGCCTGAGCAAGCAAGCAAAGTTGTTGGGTTCCTCATACATCAAGAGTCCCGCTTCTTCTTAATGTTTCCGTTTCCCCTTTTTGATTCTCTGAACACCGTTCACCAAGTAGAAATAGGATGGGCTTTTCCTCTGTTTTAACGTGCAACCCCTTTTGTTTTGAATCTGTCATGTTTACTGACCAGGACTCGATGCACTTCTGGTGGTCTCCCTAAACACGACTGCCCACGATGAGTTTTCCAGCTTTGAATTTGGGAAGGGATTTGATTACAGGACTCATCTGACCATTGGAACAAGAGAACTGGGCAAGATGCTATCACAGTACCTGGTGAGTTGTGGAACAGACACGCAGTTACTCAAAAGGCCATCAGAACGAAACTGGAATTTTGATGAGCATTTCCAGAGAGTGCCTTGCTTACCCCATTACACTCAGCGCATGGTCTTTAGTATGTGAAAAAGTGTGAAAGACCTGAGCCGCATATTCTTTTTTAAATTTTTAATGTTTATTTACCCTTGAGAGAGAGGCAGAGCATGAGCAGGGGAGGGGCAGAGAAAGACAGAGACACAGAATCCGAAGCAGGCTCCAGGCCCTGAGCTGACGTGGGGCTGGAACTCACCAACCATGAGATCATGACCCCAGCCAAAGTTGAACGCTCAACTGACTGAGCCACCCAGGTGCCCTGTAAGCCGCGTATGTTTGGTTTTGTGTGTCCTTCCGCCCTTATCATCTCACCAAATGAATGCACAGGGAACTAAAAAACCAACTAGCCCCTCATTAAATAAAAAATCACCCAGCAGTTTATGCTGCAGAAATCCTCAGAAAAGAGGAGTCTGTCAACTAGGAGCCAGCCAGTCATGTGCAAACTCAGCCTGTGGTCCTCTGTGGGGCAGTCGCCCTTTCTATAGAGAGGTCATTTCCTGGGAGAGGGTATCATGCATCACAGTTGCTAGCCCAGTGCCCTGTCTTCAGTATTAAGTCAAAAAGCACCTCTGATCCTCCGCAGCCCCTCCCCAAAAGAGAAAAGATGGCCGTGTAGTTGGTGTGTTATGATCTGCGTGAATATAGTTCTTAACGTTGTGACGTTCCTGACAATTGTTGCTCTCTTGTTTGCTTTTTCCAGGGAAACATTGCAGAGAGGACTTGCTGCTGCACATTTTGCAAGTGTTCAGGGAGTGCAGGTCTTCCTGGGATGCCAGGACTGCAGGCCATGAAGGTGCCATTCAGTTGTGCCTTGAGAGGGTGGGTGGGGCTGAGGCCAAGTGGCTGAATGTGCAGACTTCACTGGGTCCTCGTGGAATTGCTTCGGGCATTTAGTTCACTGTGTCTTCTTTGGGTATTTCCTGTGACTCCTGTGGTGTAGGAGCCAGTTCAGAGGGGCTCACTTTTGAATACTGCTGTGAAGAATAACTCCCGTTTTCCTTATATATCCCTCATGATGTTGCTCCTCGGTTTTGCAATTTTTTTTAATAAAATTTTTTTTAACATTTATTTACTGTTGAGAGACAGAGACAGAGCATGAGCAGGGGAGGAGCAGAGAGAGAAGGAGGCACAGACTCTGAAGCAGGCTCCAGGCTCCGAGCTGTCAAGGACAGAGCCTGACGCGGGGCTGAAACTCAGGGCCCACGAATCGTGAGATCATGACCTGAGCTGAAGTCAGGCGCTTAACCGACTGAGCCACCCAGGCGCCCCCTCGGTTTTGCGATTTGTACTTTTGCACCTGCTTTCAACAGTTTGGAGGGTGCAAGAGGTGTTAGAAACAGTGGGGAAAGTTGTCCTACATCGGTGGTGAATGAAACTGAGCTGCAAAGAGAGCAAAGCATTGCAGATTAATAGGCTTTTTAAAAATGCAGTATACAAGATCAATTACACAGCGATAGCTTAAATAAATATGGTCTCTTCATTCATGGAGTGCTCTAAGGTGATGAGAATGAATGAGCTACAGGTATATACGACAACATGAATAGGTGTTACAAACACTGTAATAGCCAAAAAAAGAAAAAAAGTAAAACGTAGAAGAATACATATAGTCTGGTTCCATTTATAAAAAGTCTGAAAGCAGGCAACACTAACCTATCAAGTATGTCTGGGGGTAAGTCAGGACCTGTGTTACTGGGTGAGGAAAGCAAACCTCAGTTTAAATCTTTGCCACAAATAGGCCACAAGGCAGTGAAAGCACACGTGGCAAAGGGAGAGATGATCACAAGGGATATGTAGCCTTGTTGTCGGGAGGAATGCTTCTTCCCTGAGCTCTCAGAAAAGCAGAAGAAAATGCTCTCTTTGGAAAGTGACCAGTTTGCCTGCTGGGAGAGTTACGCTGGCCACAGCTGCCGGCCATGCAGCCTCAGGTGCGGACTGACCCGGATGCCCTGACCTGCAACGTGGAATCCACAGGTCACCTTCCTGTAGAGGTCAGAGGTTGTCAGACTCTCCCCAGACTCACAGCCACTCCTGCCTGCGCTGTGAGTGAGCTGAAGGGAGGGACTTGTCTATAACGCCTAACGATTTCACAAGTTCGAATTGGAGGAAGCCAGCTGAAGTGCATTTTCTCTCTTCCCTCCCAGGGCTCTCCGGGTATAAAAGGCAGCAGAGGACATCGGGGAGAGGACGGGGACCCTGTAAGTTCTTCTGACCCTCTCCCACGACATGAGCAGTGATTTTCTTTTGCATGGAAAGCCTTATGTTCCTACAGAAGGGGTTTTCTGGTGGTTTTGGAGGAAGATAGGTTGTTTCCCCCTCCTTTTACTTGTCTGGGTCATGAGTACTTGCCAAACGTACTTTTGGGGGGAAGGAGGAAGCAGACTTACCTACACGTTGCCTGGCATGTTTTTATCAGTGGCAGGGAGCCGGGCACGCTCCGGTCCCCCCACATCCCCCTGCAGGGTGAAGCAAGGCTATCTTGAGGGGCTGCCTTTGGACCCAGAGTTCAGCGTTTAGTACATGGAGAGGCTCGGCTTTGTGGTTACGTGGTACACAGAAGTTTTCTAATCTCAATCTTTGACCCTCAAACCGGAAATCTCACTAGATTCATCAATCAAATTGGGAGAATAGATTTGGAGGAACTGAAACACTTGGGTGGCTCCGTTTGGGGCAGGGAAAGTTCAGGAAGCATCCAGCCTCCACCTCCATCTCCTTAGCTGCAAGCTAGCTCTTCATCTGGGCGGCAAGTTATGATGAAAAGCACAGGCTGTGTAGTCAGACAGCCAAGGGATGACCTGGACCAGAGACCTTGGCAGGACACTTAACTTCCTGACCCCCAGTCTGCCGATCTGTAAAACATTTATACATTCCTCTGACTCTAGTGCTATCCTAGTTTACACAATGACCACCGAGGGGAGAGTTCTAACTCACCTACCACGTAGCTGCAGAGGGGTCTCGGAGCCCACCCAGGCAGCACTGAGGGCTTTGACCGGGTGTCTGGCCTTGAGCCCTCATCTGGCTGACCGTCTAGTCAATGGGAAGCTGCAGTGTTTTGGTAGCTCTCGCGACCTTTGGCCACAAGTGAGGCCTCCTGCTTTCCTGGGAGTAATCTTCAGAATAAAGAAAGCAAAGCAGGAAGAAGGAAAATCCCTTCTCCCATCACCTCTCAGGAAGGGAAGAACCAAGCTCATTGCTAAACAATTAGTTATCCAAACAGCAAACCGTCAGCATCCACCCTGCACCCAGATTTGAGCCAGGCACCAGGGACACAACTGGGGAAAGAGATAGCTGGGGGCTCCTGCCCTCAAGGAGCACAACATTGCTTTTCCCTCGAGATTCATTTTACTCCGGCATTTACCTGTGTTTAAATATTTCCCGGGAGAACCAGGATTGTTAGGAGATGCGTACATCATTGACCTTGAACACTTTTCCCCCCCAAGCGGATGATCTGACTCGGGCTCTTTCACCTGGGGGTCATTTCCGTGAACACGAGCATTCCCCATCTCCCAGCACTTGTGGTAGTGGCCCCTCCCTCCCTTCAGCTCCTTGGACTCAGCCCCAGTCCCCTGGGACTGGCTTGCTTCAGTACTGACTTTTCCCGCAGCACTGGGGCCTTGGGCACAATTTCAGGGCCAACGCGTATTACTGGAGTATTTGAAAGGTGGCTGGAAAGTAGATTGACTTCCAAACCTTTGTGCTGTCTGATGAGATGGTAAAACATCCAGGTTCATCCCGCACTTCTGTGTGATCTTGGGTCTGCAAGGAAGCCCTGCAGGTTGGCACGGAAGACGCTGGAATAGAGGGGGAAAACCAGAGTTAAATGAACACATTTGTGGAAAGATTTGCTCTGTCTGAAGCTCAGAGTCCTCCTGTTGCTCTGGCTTCTCTCTTAAAAAGTAAACTGCTGGCAGCATCTGACAGACGAGTCACTTTGGATACCTGTTTGGGTACCTTTTCTTAGGGAAGACGAGGAGAAATTGGACCCACAGGAGATAAAGGGATTGCAGGATGTCCAGGGGAGCACGGCCAAAAGGTAAGCCCTGCTGGAAATGTGATCTTGAATTCCCTACAACAGCCTCTTGCCTCTTTCCTCCCTCCCTCCCTCCCTCCCTCCCTCCCTCCCTCCTTTTCTCTCTTCCATCCCCCCATGCCCCGCCCCTTTCCCTTTCTCCAATTACATGTTAGTGTCCTCCCCTTCAGACTAATTCTACTTCTTAGAAACCTCAATGAGTTTTGAGCCCACCTCAAAACATAGGTGGTGTTCAATCCCACCTATATAACCTCTGTGATTGTAGAACCAGAAGCCACTAAAGAACAACACAATCACCCTCTTTAGGGAGGCAGCCACATCCCGCCCCAACAGGGTGTGAATCCACCTTCTGACTATCTTTGATGTGTCAGTGAGAGATATTTCATCTTTTACAGGGAGCCAAAGGATATTCTGGATTCAAGGTACTGTAGTGTCTTCTCAGTCGAATTTGATTTCCTGGCGGGATTAGTTTCCCAGGAAGCATGTGGCTGAGCTCCCCTCTGACCCGATTGTGCTCCTTGTTGTCCCTCAGGGAGAAAAAGGAGACGATGGGTTTAACGGACTGGATGGGGAGGAGGTAAGCCATCTTTCAAGTACTGTAACATCGTCATGAGGTTGACGTATTGCTCTTTAAATGGGGATTTTGTTTTCCTTGTTTTCTTTTAGGGCTTTCATGGGTTACCTGGGACAAAAGGAGAAAAAGGCGATCCAGGATCCCAGGTAAATCTTCAATAAATCAAAGAAGGAGAATTTGGTGATGGAGATAGTCTTAACTGCTGTGCGCCAGTGCTTAGAAGGGACAAAATTGAGAGCTGACTTGACCACACAATGAAGGCCTGTTACTACTGAATAAATGCTGCCTTCCCATTTGGGAATCTTCAAGAATTCCATTGAGGGATTCAAAGCGTGCAAGGTTCTTCGTTTGGTGTCTTCCACAGAAGTCTGAAAATGATTGTTTTTGCCTCCCAGTAGCTTCCTTGTTTGCATCAGGAAAAAAAAAACCATAAAAATCAAGAGAAAGATACAGAATTATTTTGGTGACCTTGGTGTAGTAAATCACGGTGAAACTTTTTTTATCTTAAATTCATTTCAATACTGATTAATATATGCCGGTTGGTTCCAAACAGCTCTGCTTATATGTTCTGATCCATTTATTTATGCAATATTTTTGAATATCTGGCATGTGCCGAACACCGAGTTATATGCTGATGATTCGGAGACGAACCACACTGACCTTGTCCTCGAGGATCCCCAGACATAGAAAGACAGACATATTAATTGCTAATGACAGTGCAGAATGTGATTGAGGCCAGGTAGACAACTACGTGAGAGCCCAGAGAAGGGCACCTAACTCAGCCCTAACTCATGTGGGGAGGGAGTTCAGAAAGTCTTTCTGGAGGAAATGATCCCTGAGCTGAAGATGATAGGAATTAGCAAGACATGGAGAAAGGCCATTCTAGACAGAAGGAACAGCATAAGCAAAGACACGGAGGCTCGAGAGCACTGCAGATTGAGCATTAGAGTACAGGTAGAGGGAGGTGAGGTTCCAGCGGTGGCCGGAAGAGATTGGGAAGACGCCGGGGAGCCATGTTGAGGAGTTAGGCTTTTAACGTTAGGAGATTGGGAACCTTTAAAAGATTTTAAGTACGGGCGCCACAACTGAATTTGCGTGTTGAACATACTACTTGTCGGTGGTGTGGAGACTGTGTCAGAGATGACATAGGTGCAAGGCAAAGATGAGAGGATCTGGAACAACCGAGGGGAGAAGTGACAAAGCCTTCAAGTAAAGCAACGTCAGTGAGAACAGACACATGACGTACTAATACTAAGGACGTGGCAGGTCCCGGGCCGGAATGAGCAGTGGGGTGCAGGATTTACAGACGTACTCCTTCTCAGAGCTCTGCCACATGTGTCTCCCTAAATACTGCACCCCAGGTGATTTGTTTCTCTCACCCTAGTTCTGGCTCCGGCACAGATCTCTAGATCTAGGTGACCAGAGAAGCAGGAAATGAGGAGTCATTCAGAATGCCTGGAACGGTACTGGCTTGGGCAAGCTCAGCTGGGAACACTTGAGTCTGAGTTGTCAACTGGAGCATTTTCTGTGGAGGTTTCCAGTGAGCAACTGCATTATAAATGTCAGAGGTTCCTAGACTGGCTGGGATGTCCAGTACAATCCCCACTAGCAATATATGACATTTAAATTCAAATTGGTGAAAGTGAAAACTCCCGCCCTTCAGTTGTACTAGCCACATTCCATGTGCTCAATAGCCACATATGGCTAGTGGTTACCATCTTAGACAACTCAGAGAATATTTCTATTAGGGCAGAAAGTTCTTTGGTGTAGCGCTATGCTAGATCACGAGAGTTTTCCCATTGCTCAGCGTCACTCTAGATAATCCTGACTAGCGATCATCTTGACCTTTTAACACTGAACTGAGTATCGCTTGAGAAGGCTGAGGAAACTGGCTGGGATAAAGGAACATGGATCATTTTGTCTGATTGACTTTCTTGGCGCCAAAACCACACGCTTGACTCTTTAACACCATTCTGAAACCCTCCTACAAGCTAACTCAGAAGCTCATTTTATTTTTTTTTTAGGGCAGCCCAGGTTCCAGAGGCCCCCCTGGGAGATATGGGGAGAAGGGCTTCCCAGGAGATCCTGTAAGTTACTAGGGTCTGGTTGGCTCTGAATTATGTAGTTGCTCTAAGCTCCTATCTCCTCTCCCTTGTGTCTCCCACTAACCTCTAGGTGAAGGCTTGTCTCCTTGTCTTGGGAGCAGGGGTAGTAGGTATTGTCCAAGACTTATCTGCTTGGGAAAAATCTGTCCACATCTGATTTTAGCTGATTATATTGAAAATTTCGGGGCACCTGGGTGAGTTAAGTTACCCAGGCACCTGGGTGAGTCAGTTAAGCGTCCGGCTTTGGCTCAGGTCACGATCTCACAGTTTGTGAGTTTGAGCCCCACGTTGGCCTTGCTGCTATCAGCCTGTCAGCACAAAGCCCCGCATCGGATCCTCTGTCCTCCTCTCACTCTGCTCCTCCCCCGCTTGTGCTCTCTCTTTTCAAAAAGTAATTAAAATTAAAAAAAAAAAAAAAAATTGGAGCTGGGAGCTCAGGTTCCATCTCAATCATCCTTATTGTTATATAGAGACTTCCAAAGTCCTTTTCGGGAGACGTTTCCACAGTTCTGCTTCTTGGGCTTATAATCTTACAGACTCCCTATTTGCAGACTCAGTTACAAGGGAATCTTATTACACCTCTAAGGGGGTACCATAAGCATGTTCAGCCATCAGTGAAGCTGCCGATACAGAGAAGAGATCATTGCCATGGCTTTGGCAAACACTCTTATCACTTTGTTGATCACCAAACCCTCTTCAAACTTGGGGAAATATTATTGTATTTTTTCTCAAAAGTCGATGAATTTCAAATATGGAGAATTTTCTGTCACCCCTTCTCACTTAACCCAAATTAGCTTAATACATGAACATTGTACCATTGTATTTGAAAAAAAAAAAAGCTGATATTCCTTGGTTCTAAAATACTTTTTATATCTTCCTCTAGGGTAATCCAGGACGCAACAGTAACATCAAAGGACAGAAGGGCTCCAAAGGAGAGCAAGGAAGACAAGTAATTGGTTCTGTTTTACGTACAGAGAACCTATAGACCTATTTACATATATATGAATGATTAATTCTGTTACTGAATGGAGGCTTTCATGAAGTCTTAATTATTTAATAAAATATGTAACCCTTCTATAATTGAATAACAGCCCCGAGTTCACATTTAAAACAGCATTATTTTCTGAAAACAGGACACATATGTAGTAGGTTATACTTTTATGGGTTAAATTATTAAGTTTCTGGCAGGTGACATTATTGTAATGGGAAACTGATAGTTAGCAGTGCACGTTACTACACCATTTTCCTCATTAACAGATATATACCCAATAGTGTTAACATGCAGAAGATTCTAGCATGACACATTTGCTCTGCTGTTTTAATAGTGAGTGAGGTTTTTATGCTGATGTAATTAGTCAGAATATATTGCCTTATGATCTTGGGGGAACAATTGTATTTCTAGGGTAGAACTGGACAGAAAGGGACTCCAGGTGATCCTAATTCCAGAGGAATAAGGGTAAGTTTTTCCTTGAACATTTATTTCCCCTCCTTATCATCTGACGATGCCATAAAGGTTTTCACAATATTTGCCCCTGCAGAGTTGGCTGGCCCAGGGCTGATCCATTGTCACTATTGTCATTTGGGGCTAGATGGTGTGAGGGGCTGTCATGTACATTCGAGGAGGTCTAAGAGCATCCCTGTTCTCTACCCACTAGATGTCAGTAGCACTCACTCCCCCCAAGTTGTGGCAGACAAAAAACATCTGCAGGTTTTGCCAAATGTCTGGGATGAGGGGGAGTGGGGAGTGAGAGTAGGGGGCAAAATTGCTCTTAGATGAGAACCTCTGTGACAGTCTGCCTTCCTCTTTCTGCCTTCCAGAAGCTTTTGAATGTCTTTGGAGAGAGTCAATGCTTTAACATGAAAGTTCTCCTCCGGTAGCTTAGCATCTCTATAAGATGCTATAAGAATATTCATATTCTATAAGAATATGAATTGGGTAAACCCACTCTCTTTATCTTCAGATGTTGCCAATGGGAAAGAAGAATCACAGATAAATTCTTGAATGAACCAAAACACCGGTGACTAGGAACAAGCCTCTGGCAACTTCGAGAGCCTAGGGCAACTTTATAGCATCCCATGTGATGCCAGGCCTAAAACAGGAATACTGGATATCCCCTTCTTTTTATGGAACAACTAAGAAATCGCTTTTCTTTTTGTGCATTACTAAAGTGGGAGATGATATTTATAACGTGTTAGAAATCCTTTTGTCATGCACTCAGAATGGAGATCATAAAAAGACAATAACGCACAGTCTCCTAGATTGGACCCTGCACCTTGTTTGATCGAGAAGTGAAAATACTTGGCCTTCTTTTCTGTTGCAGACCTGGAGTCTTCTCATCACTTTGAAGGCCATGGCCGATTGCCTTTTTCTCTGATCTAG
This sequence comes from Panthera onca, assembly GCF_046562875.1. Classification (NCBI taxonomy): domain Eukaryota; kingdom Metazoa; phylum Chordata; class Mammalia; order Carnivora; family Felidae; genus Panthera; species Panthera onca. Next base: position 132,299,010 of record NC_138347.1, on the reverse strand, counting down.
ATAGTGGAGAAATGTGTTGTAATTCCTCTTGCCTTTGTTTATCTTGAATCATAGTTATTAAGGGATAGGATCTACAGTCAGTTGGCTTAGGCTTCCTGGTGCTTCTGGTAAAAATTCTCTGGGACTTTGCCCTCTTTTCCACACAAGAGAATCAAAATTAACCAGAGGAATCCAGGGAACAGCAACATATACTACATGCAATAAATTAAAAAAAATTTTTTTTAAATGTTTATTTATTTTTGAGAGACAGAGCACAAGTGGGGGAGGGGCAGAGAGAGAGAGAGAGAGAGAGAGAGAGAGAGCGAGCCAGAATCCGAAGCAGACCCCAGGCTCTGAGCTGTCAACACAGAGCCCAACCTGGGGCTCGAACCCACAAGCTGTGAGATCATGACCTGCGCTGAAGTCGGATGCTCAACCGACTGAGCCACCCAGGCGCCCCTACATGCAATAAATTTTAAAGATAAATATATATTTTTCTTGGTTTAAGAGAAAATACACTTAGTTTGAAATAGCTTTATAACTATCCCCCTCAATCAAATACTTTTGAAAAGAGATGCTAGGGATGGGGCTGGGGATTACTACTTGGACAAACCAGCCAGTGACTCTAAATCACTTCAGAGACAGGAGGCTCTCAGCCGCCCTCTCCTATCTTCACCCGTTTTCCTGCCCAGCTCCTCCTTTGTAACGTCTCTTCTCCGGAACTGAACAAGGCTGTGTGAATATAGAACAACATTAAGCTTTTCTACCTCTTCCCCTACTTTTCCAGTGAAGGCAAGAATTCTCTCTGAGGGTCAGAGGATCTTAAGTAGATAACAGATTCTAAGAACACAAGCAAACCTAAGACATGGCCGCCTGCGGGACAGAATTCCAACTTATGCAAGTTGATTGTACCGGCTGTTGCCAAGACGGGGGCTTGATATTCTGAGAACCAGAGCACTAGAATCGACAGTCCAGGTCCCTTGTTTTTGGCCTGTCACACACAGATGCTTATACGGGCACCTGGGTGGCTCAGCCAGTTGAGAGTTGGACTCTGGCTTGGGTCATGATCTCACAGTTTGTGAGTTGGAGCCCCACGTGGGGCTTGCGGCTGTCAGTGCAGAGCCCATTTTGGATCCTCTGTCTCCCTCTCTCTCTGCCCCTGCCCCACTCGCACTGTCTCTCAAAGATAAGCTAACATTAAAAAAAAAACACACACAACTGCTTTTAAATAATAGTATTTCTACTTCTGTAGCATTTATTTTATGTCACGTCCTGATCAAATCACTTTCAAATATTAATTCATTAAATCCTCATAACAAGCCTACTAGGTAGATATTATTATTTATATCCATTTTGCAGATGAGAATAACAAGGACCCTTGGAACACTTGCCCAGGATCAGGATAGGTAGCAAGTGGCAGAACTGGGGTTTGAACCCAGACTGTCTCACACCAGAGTCTGGAGTCCCGACCTCCTGGCTAAGGCTTACTGAGCAATTGCTCTGTGCCACACAAGCTTCAAAGGGCAGCCTTGAGCTCAGGAGTACCTGACTTCTAAAGGCACACCCTAACCATTGTGCAATATTGTCTGCATGTAGTTCAAAAGTTCTTTTATCCTTTTAATGGAGACATCCCAGGATAGTAGTGGCCTCAACCTTTGTTTGCTGTTTCTTCCCTACTTTCATTTGTCAGGAGCTCTATTAGTCCCATCAAGGAACAAAGAGCTCACAGGTTACAATGGGTAACTTCTCCCAAAGGGCATTTGCATTTTGAAAGCAGAGTACCTGAATCAAGGGGGCAGAACCCCAGGAAAGGAATTCGAATCATTATTCAAAGTGGTAGAGGTGATACTTGGTCAGGTAGTTCATTCTAAGGAAATTCAGAAGGTAGGCAGTTGAAAGAAAACCGATTCTGAAATAATTTCCATGGCTACCTTTCTGAATGCATGAATAGAATTTTTTTTTTTTTTTTAAGTATTTGTCTTGTACCTAAAGGAATCATAGTCATTTATCACAATACAAAGTAGACTGGTGATTGGGATGTTCCATAGCTCTCTCAGAGGGGCAGGGGTGAGGGGGGTGTGAGGGTATAGATTTTATCGCTGCTGTTTAGGGAAAAAGAAGTTAAAATCTGGGGTCTGAGTCCTCTCCTGCCTAGAACACTCTCTGGAGAGGGTGTGACAAAGGCGGACACTTAGGTGGGGAGCCTGAGCTGGTGACATGGAAATCACCACTGATTAAGTACAAACAGGCTGGTGGCCCGGCCGCTGGACCGCCACGTCATTGGGCAGACCCCGTCGGCCATTTCCTTCTTGTAGAATTCCTTGGAAACAAACCTCAGTGGGCCCACGTGTGAAGCACTGAACCTAACAATTTTTACTCTCCCCTAAGATACATTCAGGGCCTGGGACAGACAGACAGACAGGACACAGCTTGTTCTCATGTAGGAAGCCTCTGATTAGCAGACAGTACTCTATGGAATTTGCTGAAGAGGGAAGGATAGAAGACAGGTTCTTCAGAATGATTTGATCCTCCAAACAACCTCCTGAATAATTGTCAGACTGGAGCTGGATCTGTAATGACTTTCAGATTGGCTTTCAATCAATCCCCCAAATGTTAGTCTATAATGAAGTGCCCAGCGAGAAAACTTGTCTTTCGAAAGCGCCTCAGGGAAGCCATTTCTGTGAGCTGCTCATTACTTATGTCTGTCAGGGAATGAAACAGGCTGGTTTGCCTCTAAGAACCCTCCACTTGGCTACGTACACACTAACACTTTGCCTTTTCTGTTCCAGGGAAGGGAAGGCCAAAGGGGGCCCCCAGGTGTCCCGGTAAGTACCCTTTACTTCCTGCCCTACGAGGTAGTTGGTTCCAAGGAGAGTCCTCATGGGCAGATGGCACTGGGAATGAACAAGAATGTGATAAAGATGTTCTAGGAAGTGCAGAGCAATAGAAATGGCCCCACCCATGGAGGGGAAACAGAAGGGCCCATCAGCTCAGCTGCCAGGAACTGGACGGGCCTGACCTAAGGCAGAGAGCCTCCTTCACAGGCACCTCATAGACAAGAGGATCTGTGCGATCCCAAATGTTATATATTTGACTGCCTTTCACAAGCACTGGGAATCAACTGCATGGGAGGGAAATTCCTTACTAGAGTAAGAAACAATCTTGTGTTCATTTTTTAGTATGGAAATGAATAGAATCCTAGGCAAAGTAAGGGGTGAGCCAAGGTTCAGTCAAAGTATTGCCCATGTACTATGTATTACGGTACTAGGTAGTATAAAGAGAAAATCTCTATGGAAACTATGTGGAGACAGTATCAACACTGAAAACTCGTTCATCAGGGGGAGCCGGGAAATCCTGGACTTCCAGGTGCCCAGGGAGCTGACGGATTACAAGGCCCACAGGTATGTTGAAGTAGTCATAAATGCTGATAAATAATGCTGAGTTATTCCAATAGGAAGCCAGTGGGTAGTTCTGTATAAAAATAAATAACTGAGAAATGCTTAATCTGCTCCTGCCCTCCTCCATGGTCCATGTTTCTGGAATTCTACATTTCCCATCATGGGAGAGTGATTGTGCTCCATCAGACCCGCTCCTATTTTGCAGCTCATGAATAGAGAAAATGGCTGCTCTTGTGCTCACCCAGTATTGTATCAGCTTGTTAGTAATAATGAATTATTAGGACCTTACTATTATATTAGTAATCAACGAATTACTATTAATTAGTAACAATTACTAATTAGTAATTAGTAGGTACCTGAGCCCTATCTTTTGCCTTCCAGAGAGTGATCAATGGCTCATGATTCAGACATGAGCCATTTTTTCTTGATCGTATCATTGCTGATATGAGCATCGGAGTCAGGACATCTCTGTCTCTCCTTCATGTTGGGAAGGTGCTGGGGTCATCCCTGGAGAATGGTTTTGTAACACATGGGTATTTAGTTACCTTATGGAGCCTGCTTGAAGCCAGGATTCGTCTGGAAGGTGTGCCTAGACCTAAGACCTTCTCGAGAGTTCATTTTTCTTTTAGGAAGTTTCAGATACTCACGCCAAAGTAGAATTTGGTATTCTCTTGCGGGTTCTGGGGTCCCTGAATCAAACCACCAGCTAGCAAATCCTTTAGGCTGAGTAACCACGTGACCAGCCCAGATCCATCTCCCCTTTGTAGGGAGAAGGGGGACATTAGCTCAGCTGCTCCAGGGTCCCTTTGACACTCAGGCGGAGAACGACGGCTCATGCAGTGGGTACAACCATTGTACAGCTGGTGCCCGGGAGTCGGGAAACATCACCAGCACCTCTAGTTTTTTCTTCCATGCAAGAGATCTATACGAGAACCTTGCATCAGATGCTAATATAGTGGAAAATAGGCTTGAATTCCTCTGGTAGAGCTTCTGCTGCTAAAATGTCCTCTTGGGCCAACTTGAAACAACTTAGCTTTCCATTTTCCACGTTGACGATGAGCACTCTGGCCCAGGTAACCTGCCCCAACAAAGGAATCCATCTGACCGTTGTTTGCATCTTCGCCCCTTCTTCTAAGGGTTTTATTTCTCCCTTTGGTCTCCTTTTCATTTCCCCCTGTCAGAGGGGGATGAAGGTCTTAGACCCAGGCAGAGATGCCTGGATAAGATCTGTACCACGGAGTCTGGGCCTCCACTCAGTCCCTTTGGTAAGATACGCTTAACCTCACAGTTACAAGGTGACTTGTGGTGTTGGACCAGCGCTTTTCTGTGGACATGTTTCAAAAGCATTAAAGAAGAAAGTACGTTTTCATTGCTTCATGTAATTATACTTCTCGTTACCACATTAGGGGGGAAATGGAATTCCTGGCAGCAAAGGAGAGAAGGGAAGCCCAGGGCACAAAGGACCTCAGGTGAGTGACTCAGGAACGTTGGGAGTCAGTGGTCTCCAATCAGACCATTTTCTCTTACTTCAAAAACATCGCCATACATAGTTTATTTTATATTATCTGCGTTTGGGGTATTTTATTTTTCAATTATCTTGGGACACATTTGGGACAAAAAGACTTGGCAGCAAATTTTAGCACAGCCCCGAGTCCTTGCACGTCACATAAGCCCTCCTCTCTCTCCTTCACTGGGGTTTTACTGGGAGAGCACGGACCCATCGCATCAGCCCCAAGAAAGCATTTGGAAGAGTACAGATCTCGCAGACTTGTGAACATTTCAAAACCTGATTCCCTCTGCTGACTTTTCTAACTTTTAAGAATGTATCTGTGCCACATGTATCTCCACCGACTGTAGATGTTTGAAAATGGACTCTACAAAGATCCCTCGCCACCCAAATTGACTTGATTCCTCAGCTCACCCTCTGAATCTGTTTGGTCCCTAGGTTTCTGACAGTGAGTGATAAGAGTGGGGATGGCTGGTGAGGGGATTCCTATGAAAAATGTTCTGAATCTGTTCAGTTCTTCAGCTCCGACAGCGAGAATTCAGAAGGAACACCTGTGTTTGCCTCCTTATCATGCCGGCATGTTTGTGGAAGACACTTGTGCCCATTTTCAGATTGGGACTGAAACACACTGTGCATAGAGTTCCAGATGCGCGCACGGTGTAATGCTCACGAGGGGCAGTGTCTCGTTCTCACAAAATCAGTACATTCCAACCAATGTGCCGCATGTAGAAATAGCATATGTCCTGTCAAGAGCACCCTTTCTGTTTCTCACGAAGGCCCCGGGCGGACTAGTGGTGTCCCCGCAGATGAAGATTTGTGGTCCTCTAAGCCAGACTGTAAGCCGAGTCACCTGCTTTCAGCACAGATGTCTCTCTCCCCTGGGTGGCTGGGTCTCTTGTTAAGCAGGCATCAAGGAGCTGTTGGAAATGACACGAAGAAAAGCGAAACTGATCTAAGGGGCTTTCTAAGAATTGTTGCAACACCCACATACGTGTCTCCCATTTTCGTTCAGGGCTTTCCTGGGCCGATGGGAGCTAAAGGGAGCCTTGGAAATCCCGGACCCGCAGGGAAAAAAGTAAGTGTCATCTCCTATAGATTTAAATACTGAGAAAAAAGTACTGCCCTTCTTTTCTTGATTTCCATATTAATTCCTCGCAGGAGAGGGGCACCCTCAACCCCCCCCCCCCCCACCTGCTTTCTGCGATACATTCTTTTGCTTCCACTGAGCAAAGAATTTCTAAATGCTTATCTCTTCCTGACACTGCCCTGTTTCACCAGGAGAGACACTGTGATCTCACGCGTGGTGAAATAACTCTGAAAACTCTCTTCAACTCCCCGATTTCCTGCAGGCATGAATGTATGCACGGGGCAGAGTCCAGAAGGGGGTGTCCAGACTCAATCTGCTTGTGCATACCATTCTCTCATTCACCCTACTGTCTCTGATGTGGCTCTTTTGGAGACTGTCAGACAGCGGACTGTTGGCCTCTTCAGAATCCCACTCCCTGCTTAACACCTTTAAGCGGCTCCCTGTCCCACGGCCAGCTGTGACTGGCAACTGTGCAGTCACCCTGGGGGCCCAGCTTAGAAGGGCCCCATGCTTGGTTTCATGTCCTGCTGTCACCATCTTGAAAGTCTTAATATTTGAGGATGGGACCTACGCTTTCATTCTGCACCGAGCCCCACAAATTAGGCAGCCAGTCTTAATTTCCCCGTAGCTCTTAGGAAAAGCTCTAGACTTTAAAATAGCTTGGAAGGCCCCCTGACCCTGTTTAATTCTGAGGCTTCAGAGCTCTTTTCCCTCCCACGTGCCCGCACCAGGCTTCTCAACAATGCCTTTCCTCTACCCCGACCGTGACCACCCTCACCCCTCCTGCAGTTCCTTCTTCCACTCACACAACTCCGCCCTCAAACCTCACACCCCTGCTCCTGTGCTTCAGGCAGCCTGCCTCCTTAACCCCACCAGATCTATTTATTTATTTAAAGAAATTTTGTTGTAATGTTTCTTTACTTTAGAGAGAAAGAGACAGAGAAAGCTGGGGAGGGGCAGAGAGAGAGGGAGACACAGAATCCAAAGCAGGCTCCAGGCTCCGAGCTGTCAGCACAGAGCCTGATGTGGGGCTCGAACTCACAACCGTGAGATCATGACCTGAGCTGAAGTCTGATGTTTAGCTGAAGTCTGAAGTCTGGCCATCCAGGTGCCCCTTATCAAATCCAATTTAGATTCCCCTCCCCTTCACTGGCATGGCATCCTGAGTTTATAATTTTCTGCCTGTCTAATTGTCTCTCTTTCCAACCAGACTATTTTTGCTGAGGCAGGACCACATCTATCATATTCAGTAGTTCATTTTCCAGGATGATAAATACTTGTTGGATGGGCAGACAAATCAGCTAATAAAGCAACTTTCGCTGGAGTAAATTTTCCACTCTTTCCCTTCTCCTTCAGTCCTTCTAGAATACCAGGAAAGCAGTGCTTGGGCTGTGCTGACATTTTCTGCTCGCCTTTGGAAAGATCATTATTGGTCTCCTACACCCCATGCCTTGGCTGAGCACTGAACCCTCACTGAGAGCCTTAAGATTTCCCGTCTCAACCTCCTACAGTGGGAGCCAGTTTGGATTTTACTGACCTGAAGCCCTTTTTGTCTCACTTACTAGGGAGAACATGGAATTCTTGGAGATCCAGGGCCAGTGGGGCCAGCTGGACAGCGAGGAAAACAGGTATGAGCTTTTAGGACCCTTCTCTTTTCGCAGCTCCAAGTGCTTAGTTCTGAGGTAAAGAGAAGGGAACTGAGGCCATCAGCCTAAGCACCTGGAGTATTAAAGGTATTTTAGGACCTCCTAGGAAGATGTGGGGGAATTTCTCCCACCCCCTGCAGCTCTCATTCTATAGCTAGTCTGTCTGTTAAAAGAAGAGAGAACGGCAAGAGAGAAAGGGGGCATGCAGAAGTGATAATGGATAACATTTCACTATTTTCACAACCAGTACGGCCATATCAATGGATGTCCACTGAAAAACAGCACTATGCATTTCTCTCCCTGTCTTGCAAAACTCTAGGGCAAGAACAAGAGGGAGGTAGATCCAAGAAGTGAGCTGTCTGTTCTAGTGGCTCTTGCCATGCTAAGGTCTCTGTGCATGGAGCAGCCAATATAGGAACATTTTTTCATTTCTTCTCAAAAAATAATGTTTATTATAAATGTTGTATATACATATTGTAGAAAATTTACCAAGCTTAACAGATGGGAAGAGGGGAAGAAAAATGACCCATAATCTCACTATTTTGAAATATTCGTTATTAACATCCTGGAGATACCAAAAAAATCACTCTGTTTTTCCCTCTTAACAGTGTATCATGAGCACATTTCCATGTTATTACATTTTCCCCTAAACATTCTTTTTAATAGCTTCAAAATATTCCGCTGAATGTACGTACCTTAGGTCACTTGACCAGTCTCTTGCTATTGAATACTTAATTTGTTTTTAATTTTTTACTGTCATAAGTAGCCCACAATGAGCATTCTTGTATCTGAATTTTTAGACAAAATCATAATCTCTATGTAAAAATTTCAAAAAGTAGCATAACTGGTTCAAAGAATATGCACCTCTTTTGCAAGGTGCCCTTAGGAATATTCAGTGATCTATGCACCCTTGTGTTATGTAGGAAAATGCTTGCTTCGGGACATCCACACCAGCAGTGGGTATTGTCACTTTCTTTTTTTCATCTATACCCATTTCATTAACAAAAAATAGTTTCTCATTACTGTTTCAAATTGCATTTCTTTGGTTACTAGTGAGGATGACATTTTTCCATTTGTCTCTCAGCCATTTGTAAGTCTTTGGGGAATTGAATTCCTCACCCATGTCCTTTGAACCAGCTCCTAATTTTCCAGGCAAGTAATTGCTACTGACTCCATTAGTCTTGATGGACCATCCCTCTGCCTCCTGCAATGTTTGCAGAGTGGAGCTGGCCAAAGTACCAAGGCACATACCAGCAAGTGAGGAAACCCAACAATATGCATGACCCCAGAGTTCAAGGTCACTGGTAAGGGCCCCTCTACCTGGAAGTGCCCAGTGCTTCTCTCTTGTCACCAGTATAGATTACAATTAAGTTTCACTTTTGAGAAATTAAAATGAACTGGTATGTCCACAGGGAGATTATGGCATCCCAGGCTATGGTCAAATGGGACGAAAAGGAGTAAAGGTAAATATGGAAAACTGTTTCTTTAATTATTTCTTTAATTGATGAGACAAATGTAAATAATACAAGAAAAAACAATCATACTGCAGAAGTAGTATGTTGATTTATTTATGTTCTCTGCTGCAAATTGTAGGGCCCAAGAGGATTCCCCGGAGATATGGGGCAAAAGGTACTGTGCACATGTCCTTCTTTTGAAATTACCATGATATTAACTTTCTACTTGAGAATTGAAGTTAAAAGGAGAAGGAGAAGGAGAAGGAAAAGAAGAAGGGCAGTTGTTTTTCCAGGACTTCATGAATAAAGGACCTTACTACTATGAATGAATCTTTAAGTTGGAAAAGACAGTCCTGTCCTTTGTTGCCTGATGGCCCTGGTCTTGAAACTCCACCCCTGGATCTCCTCTCCAGTTTACTCCTCTTGTCCTCTGGATTTCTCGCCTCAGTAATCTCATTCAAAACTCTTGGCTTCAGCTATTGCTGTTTGTTCTTTATTATTGTGGCCTTCACTTCCCCTCCCCTGAAAGGTGACAACATTCTCCTCATTGGTCTCCATTACCACCTTCTTACTGCTTCAGTTAATCCCAAACTTGATGTTTTCCACAGTTTAACCTAATTATGTTTCTCCCCTGATCACACGTTTTCCAGAATTCCTCATTGCCCACCAGATTGAAAAATCCGTCTCCATGATCTCCAACCAGACATAACCTTATATTTCAGTCAGAGTAGCTCCTATTATATCTGTTTTTATGCAATGGAATTCAGTAATAAGATTTCCTTTTTTTTTTTTTTTTTTTTTTTTTAAGCATCCTGTCCAGAAGAGTGGCTTTCCAATACTTGGTGTCCAAATTAAAATGCAAAATATAGATTAAAAAAATTGAATGTGTAAGCAGATCAAATCAACTACAGGAAAACAGCCATTTTTTGAACCCTCTTACAAGTGCTTTTAATTGCTGAATTACCAGAAGAGATTCTTTCCTTAGGTAGAGAAGGGTGCAAGAAGGAACTGTTAGGACAAGAGTTCTCACTGTAAAAGACCAATTTTCTAATTTACTGATAAAGGGAGAAAATTAGCATATTTAAATTTAGGGATAAATGTGAGATTAGTTGTTTTTTTGTGTTTTTTTGGGGGGTTTTTTGATAAATAGGTGCTAAAATTAATTTCCCACCAAGGTCAGAGTAAAGTTTTTATTACCTTCAGCTTTTTCAGAAGTGATTTATAAATTTAGAAAGTAATTAATTGTTTAGTATTTTCTGTGGTTAATATTCCATATGTTTTTCCTGATTTTCAAGCATTCTTGCTTTAGATATTTTTAATAACTGATTGGGTAGCCATTGCACTGATATTTATGCATAAATATTTGTATTAGAAAATTAAGAATAGTTTGGGGGAATATTTAAGTGTGTCAATGACTTTGTTCCAAGCAAGCGGCAGAAGATGTCATTTAATGTTTAATATATTGTGTAGTTATAAGATCAATTAGATTTTAGATTATATAGAATTATTTCTCTTATTTCAAGCAAATATTTTAATATCTTGATTTCTTATATTTGAATCTTTAGGGTGATGTGGGTGATCCTGGATTTCCTGGGGGTCCTGGACGCAAAGGATTTAAGGGATTAACAGTAAGTGGCCTGTAATTCCAGAAATAATAAATGTTTCTTTGGAGGACTCTGGCTTTTATGTTGTAATAATAAATGTGGATTATTGATCTAACCCAAGAGCATCTGAAATGCCACTTCCTGGCTCTGTGACCTTCACCACACCTTTTCAGGGTCTCTGTTTCTCTAACATGAGACTTGAACTTGACACCAAAGGTCACTTTCAGGTCTAAAATTCTATGGTTCCATGAATCTGAACTATTTTAAAGATTTACAGATTGATAGCTGGCTGTTCCAAGAAATGTCAGTGCCTTCCAGTATTTTCTAAGGCACATATTAAAGCCCAGACTATTAACCCTGAGTGGGAATGAAGCCGACATCTTCCCGCTGTGTCTCTAAGGGTTTTCTGACAATTCCACTGCTCAGAACCAAGGTCATCTAGGGTATTCGTTTTAAGCAAGGCTGTTGCCATCTTCTAATTAGCACAGTGTGGAGTAGTGTGTTACAATTTTTTTAAAAAACAAAACGCTGAGACAAGCATCTTTTCATTTTGAAGTTTGAGTGTAATATCAGTGGTCATTATCAGCATGAAAGAGATGCAATTCAACAGATATTTTCCATCTGGCTGGATAAATTTCATCAGCATCCACATCCATCACCTTGAAGTATGGGAATGACACAGCCCACCCCTGTCCTCTTATGTATGTGGAGAATTTTTTGTAATGGATCCTTTGTAGACGGGAGGGTTTTAATTAGATCTCTGTGCGCTCTAGTATTCTTTTTTAGCACCAATCCTAGTTTATGTCTAATTTAGATTTAAATGCATAGCCAGTGCCAGAGAAAAGTATGTCACTAAGTGGGGAGGCTACGAGGGAAATAGGTACTTACCAATGGTTAAGAATGACTATTTATAGGGCGCCTGGGTGGCTCAGTCGGTTAAGCGTCCGACTTCAGCTCAGGTCACAATCCTGTGGTCCGTGAGTTCGAGCCCTGTGTCGGGCTCTGGGCTGATGGCTCAGAGCCTGGAGCCTGCTTCGGATTCTGTGTCTCCCTCTCTCTTTGCCCCTCCCCCGTTCATGCTCTGTCTCTCTCTGTCTCAAAAATAAATAAACGGTAAAAAAAAATTAAAAAAAAAAGAATGGTTATTTATATTTATATGTAAGGAATTTATTTGACTTGAATTAATGCTTGCTTTCTTTAAAAATCTTTTTTAAATTGTAAAGTCTCATTAAAACTTAGGTATCCTCCATGCATAGACAGTGTGGAAACTAAAGCATATTCCTATCTGCAGCTCACTAGAGGCTCGAAAGGGGAAGAGGGACCTCCGGGACCCCCAGGCCCTCCCGGACGGAGAGTAAGTACACCCATGAGAGCTAAGTAGCCTATACTGGTTTCTAGATATTCAATAGAAGGGGTACAGAATTTAAAGTCAGAGCACTGGATCCAAATCCAAATTCTTCTTGCTAGCTATGTGCCCCTGGGCCAGTCACTTGGTCTCTCAGTTGACCTCTAAAAGGGGAATGACCTATCCTGTCCTACCACCTCAAAAGGTAGCTGGGAGGATTGTATATCCAAATGTGAGCACAATTTGTGAACGATAAATTTCAGTGCAAATATTAGCTGTTACCGTTATTTTCTTTTTTTACTGAAGTTTATAAAAATCAGAATGGGATAAGCTTCATACAGGGGTCCTGGCAAAGTTCCGTCACGTGAGACACGTCAGTAGAGTTCCCCAGATCACCATTGCCTTCCCGTCTTCAAAATGTAGACTCTAGAGAGATTTGGAAATACAACTGCTAGTTCCCACCAGGCTTCCACTGGAAGGGAAATACCACTTCTGGAAGCATTCCGGGCAGAGGCAGGCACATCCCCCACTGACGAAACATCCATATCTCTATTTTAGTGCTTCTCGTGTTATCATAATGATTTATTTACACATCTCTCTCCCCTGATGAGCACAGTCAGGTAAGAACTAGACGTTGCCAGCACCTGGGTGTTGTGTCCGAGGCGCAGGAAGCATTGTGTACAGAGTGGAGAAACTGCTTACCTTGTTTGGTGCGTTCTGAGCATTTAGAGACTTACCTGGAGGAGTTCTTTAACTTGGGACCTTGTAGAGAAAACAAAAGCATGGATGTTTTGTGGATGATAGCAGAATGAGAGTCAACTAGCTGTGAGGACGCTGTGATGCATCTTTCTGTCTTTCACATTAAGGACCTGGTGAACATTCGTAGTCACGTGGGCGAGGATCTCGTCTTTGAGTCATACCGATCTGGTCTGAATTTATCTCCTTTCCAGATTTTGGAACTCTCGCGTGGGGGTCCTGCATCTTCCCGGCCTTGTTGCTTGGCCCTGCTGGTCCCTAGAGTGTGGTTTTGCTGTCCTGGGGCTGCTGGTCCCAAGAGTGTGGCTTCTCTATCTCGGGTCTTCTAGAATCAGATCAACTTCTTTGTCTTGGGCTCTCAGTCCTCAACCTCTGCTCAAGAACTTGCTCCAAGTTCTTCTCCAACTCAGTCCTTTAGGACAGACGCTCTACAGCTCTGATCCTCTGCAAGATGTGGTCTGCCTACTCTCTTTATTAGCTAGAAACTGTTCCTCTCTCTGCTTAAGTGGCTGTGCGTTCTTTTCTGTCTTCTGCCATAACTTATGAAAGGAAGGATGAGCCTCTGCATCTCCTAGTGAGAGTTAATTTCCTGATTCTGGTCAGAAGAGCCTGTGTCCCAGTGGGTAGAATTATGGATGCCACAGCATTTCCAGGTAACACTCAGCATTCAGCAGACAATTAACTGTTTCTTAGATGGATGGATGGATGGATGGATGGATGGATGGATGGATGGATGGAAGGAAGGACAGATGAACAGATGACCCAGTTGTCATTTAGAACAGGGGTTCTTACACTGACATCCCTGGTTGAGCTTCTGAGGCCAGTGAAATTGTATGATTGTGAGCCTGTAATAACATTTTCTGGAACCAGCACACTAGCATTTACCAGTTGCCCAAAGAGACCCAGGTGTGTTAAACATGTTAAGAACCACTGCCAAGGGGAAGCCTGATCCTGAAAAAAGGAATAAGGGGGAAAGGGAAAAGCTCAAGCTATCAAAAAAGCACTGTCTCTTCTTAGGAAGCCTCCTTGATTCATTTCACCCAGTTATGCGTACTCCTTTGTTTATAACCTCTCAGCATTTATGAGCTCACTGTGTATGCTCTTCTTTTGCATAAAGCCCATTTTGCTACTAATTATCTCTGGTTCTTTCACATACGTAGAAGTTGTATGCTACCGCCTGCATTTTCAACTCCTTGAATTGTAATACATCTGTACCTCTGAATTCTCAGTAAATTCCTCTCCTTGTGGCATGCTTTGGGAAGTCTGTTGTTTACATTTCAACTTTTCTTATGAGAAGTACCTTTTAAGTGTCATAGCCTGAGTACAAACATCTTCAAGAAATACTTTAATTTCTTTACTTATTACCTAGAAAGATAATTCAGTTCACTCTGGGAAGACATTAGCTTAACTGATCTCACACTGAAAGAAAGAAGTATGCACTGTTGATTTAAGTGGGGAAATAGCATTGTAATCTATCTGTTCAGGAATACTTTAAGCGCTCTCTGCCAGCTGTGCTTTTAAGAACGTGCTTTTTTTCTTTGCTCTTGTTTTGTCACTAAAGACTCCAATTCACATACCAATAACTTGCTCTGGTTTTATTTTCCTAGGGCATGAAAGGCATGGCGGGGAAGCCTGTGTATTCTGTACGTATCTCCTTATTCACAAATGAAAACCCAACCAGTCCACTGGCAAATAAACATGACCTCTCAGGGGTCGCTGTGCTCATGTTTCTGTTCTCTTTCTCTTTTTTTTCTTTACAGCAATGTGATCTGATCCAGTTCATGCGGGACCATAGCCGTGAGTATCTGCGTGTCGTGGAACAAGGGCGTCGGTGATTGGCGAGAGCACTTAGGAGGAGTGTAGTGTGGGTATACAGAATCAGTAACCGAATCCACTGGTGGCACATGTCCCCTGCAGCAGGCTTGTCCTGAGTACTTGCAGTAGAACAGCTCACATCAAAGGTGGGAGGGAGAGGGATGTAAGTAAAGTGTAATTCATACAGGAGAGAAAGCATGCTTATGGCAAGTGGTTGGAAACCAACTCCAAAGTTGTGTGAATCAGCTCACACTAATACAATATTGTACAAAGGTCTGCGAGGGCATGGTGTTAAAGGGACGAGCATGGAGATTTGGGGTTAGTTGCTTAGTTACTTAGTCAATAGAGTCTCCTTAGATGGGGGTACTTGAATCTAGTTGTGGGGAAGTGATAGGGAGTGGCCAGAGAGTAGTTTCACCAGAGGAATAAAGCAGGAGTCAACAAACAGAGAGATTGTCTTTGGTTAGGAGGAAGGGGAAATGAGGTAGACGAAGCCCAGTGACGTCATTTCTGAACATTTATCCCAAGGAAATAAAGCAAAAGAAAGAAAAAATTATAGGCAAATATGGTCGTTGAAACATTACTCATTAGAGCAAAATGAACATACCTTTAGACTGTTTGCATGTAGAGACTAATTAGTTTATGGTGCATCATCTTCTGATCAGATACTAAACAGATACGTTTTTTTTGAAGACTCAGTCAGAATGTGAATAATATTGTCATTAAAAAGCAGAAAATTAAGAGGTTAGAGTGGGAGAGAGAGCCAAAGCATAGGAGACTCTTAAAAACTGAGAACAAACGTTGAAAAAAAAAAAATTTAAAAAAAAAAAAAAAAAAAAAAAAGGGGCGCCTGGGTGGCGCAGTCGGTTAAGCGTCCGACTTCAGCCAGGTCACGATCTCGCGGTCCGTGAGTTCGAGCCCCGCGTCAGGCTCTGGGCTGATGGCTCGGAGCCTGGAGCCTGTTTCCGATTCTGTGTCTCCCTCTCTCTCTGCCCCTCCCCCGTTCATGCTCTGTCTCTCTCTGTCCCAAAAATAAATAAAAAACGTTGAAAAAAAAAAAAATTTAAAAAAAAAAAATAAAAAAAAAAAATAAAAACTGAGAACAAACTGAGGGTTGATGGGGGGTGGGAAGGAGGGGAGGGTAGGTGATGGCCATTGAAGAGGGCATCTTTTGGGATGAGCACTGGGTGTTGTATGGAAACTAATTTGACAATAAATTTCATATAATAAAAAATTTAAAAAATAAATAAAATAAAAAGCAGAAAATTAAGTTGGATCCTCATTATTTCACATATAGCTAAAAATATACATAGAAACCAGTTCTAGAAGCAAAGGGAGAAAAATGTAACAACTTACTGTGTTAGAGTGGTAGAATTTTAGGTGATTTGTCTTTCCTCATGCTTCCATTGTGGCTTATAATGATGCTGATACAATCACAATCAGAAGAATGTCAGATGGGGAAATTGGAGAGACTTACTGAAGAACACTGGATAAAAACGTAGTCATTGCAAGGGTGAGGTGAGGAAAGAACAACAAAACTGAGTTTAAAATAAGCATAAGGCCAGAGCAGGAGAAGCTAAGTAGTGCTATAGATGAGAAGGCAGGAGGGACTGTGAAGAGAAATCCATTGGTAGGAAAATATGATGGCCTCAAACATTTCAGAGGCAGGAGAATGTTGTGTGGGCCCTAAATTAAATTATCTACAGGCAGCTAATGAAGTGGGCTGTAATAAAGGTGAGGATCAAGAGAAGAGACTGGGATGTTTGTGGTCCTTAAGGCCACATGGATGGGTTGAGGTTCTAAGGATGGGAAATGACAGAGAAAGAAACAGAAACCCAAGGGATGAATCCAGGAAGACATCTTAACAAAGCAAGTGAGGCCAGAGGACAGAAAATGGCATCGCAGAGATGAGGAAATTCTGCACATGTGGGTCACTTGAAAAGCAAGAACAAACGGAAGGACAGAAGATTCGGGGGAGGGGACCTGGGTGAAAGGCATTGTTTGAGAAGTAGAAAGGCTCTCCATCACCCTGAGAGGGCCTGGGGCCCCAGGGGGAGAACAAAAGGAGAGCCACTGTAGGGGAGGGGAGTCCTTCTCAGGAAAATCAAAAGCTATCTTCCCAGGGAAGAACCAAGGAGGAGGAAGCAGTGGGGGAGGTGAGTACTGGCCCAGGGAGGGTTAGGGATCCGAAGACAGTTTTCCAACACAGAGTGAAAGGAGTTAGACAGGAAATTAGGGGGCGGAGGGTGAGGGTGAGCGTGGGTTCTGTAACCAGACAGGGTGCTTGATCAGTGAGCTTGGAACTCCAGAGTGCAAAACTGAGATGGGATTTGGGCAACAGATGTTCAGAGCTAATTGGGTTGGTTGGACTCCTGGTCTAACACATTTCCCCTTCAGTCCTGCAGCACTGGGATGAGGCCCGGGTCCTGAGCTGATCACTGGGACCCTATCCCCAAAATAGCATAAGAGCTCAAGGGGGCTGATGGGAATGTGGAGTGGGGGTGGTCGCAAATAAACTAAGAGGGCCCAAATGATGAGAATTTTGGAAGGAAGGGCACAAGTAAAGAAGATTTTTAGGAAAGATAGACATATTAAAAGAGATCAAGTAGTTTCCCCCAAATCAGGCAAGGTTTGCCACACTCAAACCAGATAGGTGTGCCCGTTTCCAGAGCCTGTGTTTCTAGTCTCACAGCTGGGTTGGAGGTTAACATATGAAAGTGCTCAGTCAGGAAAAAGGGATCCTCTTCAGGCCTTGAGATGCAGGGGAGACTGTGGGTTTGGAGCCCTGTCTGCTGGCTGTTAGCATCTCCGCAGCCACAGGATTAAGACCATCAAAAGGCGTTAATGGGGTTGATGTGAGAGAGCGCAGTGCTGTGGGACGGCAGGCAGCTTGGAAGGCTAGCTGGTTGCCAATGCTAATAAAATCTTTTATTATATCAGAGTGACTCATTTGCTTTTCTTGAAGCAAATGAGCAAGGACATTGTCAGACCAGTGCTTTCTAAAGATTTCTAAAGATTTCCAACATTTGCCTCTAATTGGTCTCATGCTTACAGAGTAAATCACTTAGAAAAACCAGATGCTGTTTTGCTCTGGAGAAACCCTTGGGGGCTCTCCTTCCTCCCTAGAGATATGGAGATCACTCAAACGTAGGAGCTGTATTTTTTAGCAGAGACCAAGTTTATTTGGAAATCCCCACATTTCTGCAGGAAGAGAGAGGTTCCCAAGGTGTTCATCTGGGAAGAAAATAAGCCCTCATATTTTAGCCGTGCCTTGCTGAATGACTCTCAGGGCTGTAAGAAGAGAGACGGAAACAAATTGAATTTGAGCTATCTTGCCATTTAATCAAAGGCTCATCTATTCTGCTTCTAAGACAAGTGATCAGTGTTTCATATTTCAAGCAAGATTCTGCTGAAGTCTGCTGGCCTTGGCTCACAAGGAGAAAAGGGCAGGAAGGTTCACCCATTAATTGAATTCTTTGTATGTGTTCCTCAGTCCTTTGACCTTAGCTGCCTGTTATTTAGGAATTAGCCTCATTTGCGATTAGAGTCAAACAAAATGTTAAGATTTGCTGAAATTTTGTTTTGGGGGATTATTTTTAGTCTGTGTGCCAAAAATGTAACAGACTCTTCTCTTTCTCTTTTTTATAGCTTGTTGGAATGGTGAGTATTTTTACCATACTGTGTTTCTTGCTGAAGTAATTAACTGCATTCTGATAAGACCAATTTGAAAGAAACTCTTAGCCCCATGGGAAAAAGGACTACTTCCTTCTATGCCGATACATCTATCTTTTGATGATGGCTATAATTATCAATGTCACGTTTCTACCAGATTGTGAATTGGTGACACCCAGCTCCCAGCCCTTTTACACTACTATGCTTTCTAGGTCCTGTCTGAGTTCACAATTCAATTTCTTCACAGAGTAGGCTCGTGTTGCTGGGAAATTCAGGGACAGGGCTCTGAATGACCACATTTTAATTGATGTGTTGCTGACCCAGTGATCACTGGCTTCTTGGATGGGCAACGTTTCCTTTCCTTTCTCTCACATCTCACCAAGTGCCCACTGCTTGTACACCTGACCTTGCTGTGGATGGTCTTTCTGGAACCTGGACCGCAGTGGGTGTTGCTTAGCAGCCTTAGATCCCTTGGATTCCATTGCCACTGAAGCTGGTTTTGTCAATGTCAAGAGCTCCTGGTCTTCTAGAAGCCTACTGAAGTAGACTCACAGGGACTTATCCCCAAAGTTTGAGCTTATCCAAAAGTGACATCATTCACCTAAATTCTGGGAAAACGAAAACAGAAGCCCTTTATATATGTAAGTGCCCAGTAAAATTTCAGGGATTTGAATTCAATTTATCATGTACGCTGTTGGGCACTAGGAAAAGGAGAGAATAAAAATAAATCGAAATCGGTTCTGCTTTCTGGGAAAATCTGTGATGAGAGGTCAGTCTTGAAGATGCTTGCCTACTACTTCTTTAATAATTTTTAGTGTTAGGGCTAAGAAAGGAAGACTAAGGCTACTTAATTTCTCATATTTTATTTTTTCATTATTGGCTTTGATATTTTTTTCTTCACGGTAAAATTCCTTGATTCAAAACCCATCTCTGAATCAACCCTAGTCTCCTATTCAGTTGCTGAGAACAGTGGATTGGGGTGTGGGATTATTAGAGTCTAATGCGCTTGAAGAGTTAGCCAGATTCGAGATAGTAGAGCAGTCTATGTAGACGAGGGCGTTCATTTCTTAAATAATCCCTGTTCCTTTTCCTGTGGTCTGACTTTAATAGCATTTTGAAAAGTTAGGTTTGATATGTAGGGCTGATACCCTATGAGATTCCTAAAGTTAAATCATCATAAAATTAGTAGCACTGAATTAGAAATTGCAAAAGAGCCCCATTTTTATAACAGCTCATGGTAAGCCTGCTGCGGTCCTGCTGCTCCCTTCCTCTGGCCACCCTTGCTTTCCTTCAAAAGCTAGCTTCTGGGAGGCCCTGAAATCCCCTCTCTTGGGAAATAGTCGCTTTGTCCTCTGAATGCTCTTGAAGAATAATAGTCAGTCTGTACCTTTCTGTATAGCAGTCCTCCCCGGGACAGATGCCTTGAGGGCAGTCCTGAATTCGGTTCATCTTTGCTTGTATTGCACAGTGTATATCACCCTGCATGCTACTCAATGAATATTTGTTGCATAAGCGGATGAAAATCTTCCAAGTGACTAGCATTATTGGTAGATCATTTCTGAAGATTTCTGAAGACCGTAAGCTTTCAAAACCTTCAATAAGCCATCGTATCCTTTCATTCATTTGTTTTAAAATTTTACTTACAGTAAAATTAATTGTCGTGTGCGAGTTCAGTTTTAACACATGCCTAGATTCATGTAGCCACCACCACAATCAGGATACAGAACTGTTCCATTAGCCTAGACACTCGCTTCAATTTCTTTTTAAATAGCAGACTGAGTGAGGGCTGTGAAGTCTGAGTGTTTTACCACCAAATATGACTGCTAGAGACTTATATAACACCTTCACACAAAGTGTCACCTGTGTGTACCTGTAGTTCCAGAGCTGTAGATAACACCTGTATCTCCCTAGATCTTGGTGTGAATCAGCCTCAGCCCTGGGGTAAAGAGGACGGGAAGGGCTTTTGAGCAGCAAGGTAACGTCATACTTCTTTCTGCCTTTCATGTTAGCAACAAAGTGTCCAGTGTACCCAACAGAGCTGGTATTTGCCCTGGACCAGTCCTATGGTATCACAGAGCAGAGGTTTAATGAAACGAGGAACCTCATCACATTCATCATCAATGATCTTAACGTCAAGGAAAGTAACTGCCCTGTGGGAGCAAGAGTTGTTGTAGTTTCCTATGACTCGGGCACCAGCTATCTCATCCGTGGGTCCGACTACCGTAACAAGAAACAGCTCCTCCAGCTTCTTTCCCAGATAAAATATCGACGCCCCACGGAAGCTCAAGACATCGGTAATGCGATGAAGTTTGTGGCCCGCAACGTTTTCAAGCGGACGTATGCGGGAGCCAACGTGAGGAAAGTGGCTGTGTTTTTCAGCAGCGTACAGACAGCCAGTCAGTCATCCATCCTCACAGCCACCATGGAGTTCAATGCCCTAGATATCAGTCCGGCTGTCTTTGCTCTCAATGAAAGGGTTTTCGCTGAGGCTTTTGAGGTAAGACCTTCCCCCTGCGACTTCTTTATGTTTAACTTAGTGGAGCTAGTAAGATGGGAATAGTGGGAAGTAGGGAAAGAGACGTGGTTTCTGTGCACCAGGCACTGTCCCTAGAGCTTTACATACATACTCACACATTCTCACAACCCTCTGAAGGGAACGCAGTTTTTATCTCTATTTAAAAATGAAGAAACAGGGGCACTTGGGTGGCTTAGTCAGGTGAATGTCGGACTTTGGCTCAGGTCCTTATGTCACGTTTCGCCAGTTCAAGCCCCGAACTGGGCTCTCTGCTGTCAGCACGGAACCCACTTTGGATCCTCTGTCCCCGCCCCTCTCTCTCTCTCTGCTCCTCCCCCGCTCATTCTATCTCTCTAAAAATAAACTTAAAAAACTAAATAAATAAAAATGAGGAAACTGAGGCCCCAAGAGTTTGAGTGACTTGTCCAATTGTGTATAGCTCCTAAATGGCTAAATCAAACTCCGAACTATGGTCTGTCTGATAGAAGAGGCCATGAATACGGTGTTCTACCAGCCCTCTGAAGATCAGGTGTTTCTCATATCTGTCATCTCCTTGCTGAATCTCATTGAATAGCTGGTCTTAATTTATGATGGATGAAGTTTAGGGGATCTTTGAACCCCTAATGTTGTGTAAAATATTTAATGTATATGAAGCTTTTTCCCACAAGAGGCTGTCCTGTGGGAATCTATGTTTCTTTCTCTCCCCTTCCAAATGAAGAATTTCTCCATCTACTGTTCTATTTTTTTTTTTTTTTTTGAGAGAGGTCTTAAGTGGGGGAGAGGGGCAGAGGGAGAGAGAGAGAATCCCAAAAAGGCTCTATGCTCAGCACAGAGCCCGATGCGGGGCTCAACCCAACAACCCTGAGATCATGACCTGAGCTAAAATCAAGAGTCAGACACTCAACCGACTGAGCCACCCAGGCACCCTCTGTTCTACTATTTTTAAATATATTCACATTATCCATTAACTAAGTGCTCCTGGACCTGGGTGAACCTATCCTGTCATCCAAGAGTTTATAAATATATATATATATATATATATATATACACACACACACAAATACATATATTTCTACTGTAAAAAGAAAAAGAAGCCCTCTGTAACATGAAGAAAATCAATCTGCTCATGAAACATCCAAGAAGATTTTGGGAATAGAAGACAGGGAGAGTTACAATAGAAACTGACAAAAAGGATTATAGAAAGTCAGAGTTTTTTTCTATGAAAATAATTACCTCCCAACATACTAGATAATTTATTTGTTATATTATGGCATATGTCCCCCCTCCACTAGACTTTAAGGTAGAGATTTTATCTGCTTTGTTCATTTCTATATCCCCAGCATCTAGGACACTACCTATATAACATTATAGGCATCCAATAAATATCTATTGAATGAATGAATGAATGAATGAATGAGTGTGTGAATGAATGAATGAATGAATGAAGAGCATATGGTTTATTTCTATGAATAAGCTTCCTTGATTTACCAAGATAGCATTTAGTCTTTATATGGGGGACAAAGTCAGATACAATATAACACCCAAAGTATCCAATTTTACAAAAAAATGGTAGGAATGTGGTAAATATTTTCTGACTGTAAGGCTGGAATAATTATAAATATTTTTAAATGCTTGCTCAACACTTCACAGAAAACAGGGTGTGGCTTTTCTAAATCCTTTACTTTCCCAAGGGAGAAGGGGAAAAGTATGAGTATAATATTCTTATGGCTTGAGAAATACTTTCATCACCACCTGGGAATGATAGATTTCTTTCATTGTTATAAAACTGTCTGCCTTCCATGGTGCCTCAGACAGAGAAAATGCCCAATAAATACTTACTGACTCACTGAACGAATGAGTGAGTGAATTAAATAATTAATGCTATATATTGCCCATTTCAGTAATTATTGAAGCAAGAAAAGCTATCAAGAGACAGACAAAATCAGGCCATGTACGACCAAGAATTTTGAGGAAACTTAGTGTATTCTGTTTACAATCTTTCAAAATAAACTTTCAAATTAGAATTTGTGCTTGAGGAAGTCCTCATCTGAAATAACGTGCTTGACATCTGAAAGATGTGCCTTCTTCTAAATAATGTGATTGGGATGGAAATAGTTGGGATCATTACTTAAAGAAGCCAGGGGAACTTGTACATAAATACAATTTCTGCAGGATCCAACTTCAGAAGCTGACTTGTGGCACATAATCAGCAGGTGCATAATGAGAAGCATATAGGGGTGTCTGGCTGGCTCAGTCGGTAGAACATATGACTCTTGATCTTGGGGTTATGAGTTCAAGCCCCACGTTGGGTACTTAAAATCTTAAAAAGAAAAAAAAAGCATGTAAAAATTCAGTGAAGAATTGCAGAATTAGAAATAAGTGTGAGAGTTTAATACCTGCCCCAGTAGGTGAATCTGATGGTTATCCTGGGATAGTTTTCTCATCATAGAATAAAGTGCTGATACCTGTCCTATATACTTCTTTGTGTTGTCTGGAATAAAAGCAGGATGGTGTGTGTGTGTGTGTGTGTGTGTGTGTGTGTGTGTGTGTGTGTGTGAGAGAGAGAGAGAGAGAGAGAGAGAGAATGAGAGAGAGAGAGAGAGAGAGAGAGAGAGGTTGAGAGAACATGTACTGGACTGTAATGCAAGATAATGGTGATTCATTAGGGATTTTTCAAACTAGTCCTTAAAGTGAGTGCACAATGGCTTCCAGATAATGGTTAAAGAAAATGAGCCAATAAGTATATACTTGTTTTTCATTGTAGTTTGACAACACTGGAACCTTTCAGGTGATCCCAATTTCTCCAAATGGGGAGTCTGTGTCAAAACTTCGGCGCTGTACCATTTGCTATGGTAAGACCCATGAGAAGAATTTATCGTGCAGAAACAAATGCCTTCTGAGTGAATTATTAAATCTGGCCTTATCAGATATTTCTAGTTTTGATCATAGATTCTATTTTAAGTTTTCTAGTCTTTCAATGCCATACATCAGAGTTTTAATCTTTGTAATATTTAGAGCTTCCACAGAAGGTGAAAGTTGTTTAGAATATTCTCCCAAATGATGTGGCTTTTCTTGGAGACAGTTTGGTAGTTTGTATCAAAAATCTCTAAAATACTGAAAATATTTTCTAAATGAGTTTAGACATGACTCGTAGACTTCAAGCCTGCGTGCTCCCTACGTCTGCTTTCAAAAAGACCTTCCCAAATTGTCCTCTAGTGGCCACAGAAATTTTGGGACGTTGAGAATTCCTCATTAACTTAAATAATGTGAGATTAAAGAGGTATTGGTCAGATTATTAACTCTTGGTAATCAGTTACTGAGTCACTTGAATAAGATCTCAAACAACAGTGTCTTGTTGTGCAGATATTGAACCGTTGATAAGTCTCTCTATATCTTTCCAGATAAATGTTTTCCAAGTGATTGCATCAAAGAGGTTTTTTTACCTGAAAGTTCATACATGGATGTAGCCTTCCTCTTAGACAGTTCTCGGACTATAGCAAGTGATGAGTTTAAGGCTGTGAAAACCTTGGTGAGCTCTATGATTGACAACTTTGAGGTTGCCTCAGAACCTATAACCTCAGACTTCGGTGATAGGATTGCCTTGTTGGGCTATTCTCCTTGGGATAGTTCCAGGAGAAGGAAGGGTGTGGTAAACACAGAGTTTGAGTTTATAACTTATGACAACCAAGTCCTAATGAAGAGGCACATCCAGACTTCCCTCCAAGAGCTAAAAGGAGAAGCCACTATTGGCCACACCCTACTATGGGCCATGGAGAATCTCTTCGCACAGACACCCAACTTGAGAAGACACAAGGTCATCTTTGTGATCTCAGCTGGAGAATATCGTGAGAGCAAGGATTTCGCAAAGAAAGTGGCTCTGAGGGCCAAGTGTCAAGGCTACGTCATGTTTGTGATCTCCCTGGGCTCTGCGCATAAGGATGGCATAGAGGAGTTAGCCAGCCACCCACTTGATCACCATCTGATACAGCTTGGGAGGATTCATAAACCAGACCTGAATTATATTACGAAGTTTTTAAAGCCATTTGTTCACTCTGTCAGACGTAAGCCATTATTTTGTTTTTCTTCTTTGTTTTAATAAATTAGTGTTTGCTAATAGCATTGATAGCCTAACACATCTTTGAATCTAGAGCTTATCCAAATATAACCATTGGATGGTGCGATGGAGACAGAGATGGGACATATCCTGGTTATATCCTGTTTTTACCTTGGTCATAATGTGGTGAGACTTTTTTTCATGATAGAATGTCTTTTACATTAGATCTCAGGACTAGAAAGCACAGAGTGATTGGAGGTCTCCAGAGCCACATTTGTTCAACCTGAAGAAGCTTTAGCAGCTCTTTGATGAGTATTTACATAAAAGTTTTCCCTACTGCACTTGGTTTACTTTCTTTTTTTTAAAGTTTATGTATTTTGAGAGAGAGAGAGAGAGAGAGAGAGAGAATGCATGAGCAGAGGAGGAGTAGAGAGAGAGAGGGCGAGAGAGAGAATCCCAAGCAGGCTCCGCACTGTCAGTGCTGGGCTTGGATTCACGAATTGCGAGTTCGTGAGCTGAAACCAAGAGTCAGAAGCTTAACTGACTGAGCTACCCAGGCACCCCCGATACCTGGTTTGGCACGCCCTGGAGACCTGTATGAAGGTTTAAAGATGGCGCAGTCCTGTGCTATTCCCGAAGAGTCTAAGCATACAAATCACATAGGAATCTTGTTAAAATGCAAGTCCCAGTTCAGTATGTATAGGATGGAGCCTGAGATTCTGCATTTCTAACAGTCTCTCCCGTGATGTCTGTGCTCCTGGGCCAAGAATGACATTGTGAGTAGGAAGGCTCTGGGCCAATGCACTACAAAATGTCACTAGGGTGGGTGCTAGTCCACAAACTGATCTGCAAGAGAGAAGTTCAGAAATTGAGAATAAACATCTAGAAACTTAAAGCAGTTTGACATTGCCGCAGCATACAAGTGCGTGAGCAGTGTACCTTGTCTCACGTAACAAGATGGAAACCACAAGTATCAGTCTGCAAAGGATGAGAAGTAAAAATACCTTCCCCACAAATGGTTTGAGAAATATTCTTTCTAGAGCAATAGTTCTCAACCGGGGATGATGTTGTCCCCCAGACATTTGGAAATGTCTGGAGATACTTTTTTTTTTTTTGTCACAACTGAGGGAAAGGATACTAGCATCTAGTGCGTAGAGACGAGGGATGCTGCTAAACATCCTCCAGTGATGCAGGATACCATCCCCTCCTCCATAAAGCAAAAGATGGTCCAGCCCAAATTGTCAATAGCACTAAAATTGAGAAACCCTGCCTCTAGGGCATCCCATAGAATCGGGGCTGAACCTTTTCTTTCTGAGACTCTACCAGGTGTAGACCTTGGTTCTGCTGGAGCCAACCTCACTACCCTTGAACTCCAAAGTTGCCCTGACATTCAAGGAATCTCCAACAGTACCATTGTGACGGTATCTTAAAAGTTCACTCTCCATTGCAGAGAGAGCTCCATCTTTTTGCTGTAACTCATATTTGATTGAAGAATCCCAACACCTTCCCTCCTGGGAGTATCATGTTCTTTCTTTAAATGCCTTCGGTTGTATGATATTCCATTATGTTACGTAAAAAGAAAGAAAAAGTGCTTCCAATTAACTATTGGTACCAACTTGCCTATTAGAGTTTTATATTTTATAGTAATTAAAAGAGTTCAAATTTTAGATAGACTATCGGATATCACTCTTGTGCATGCATCAAAAGGGAATATGTATAAAATAGACTGGTGGAGGCATTCCTAAAATGTCTTTATATTCAAAATTGGATTCCCGTGAGCTATTTCTTGACTCAGATTCACTGATACCTTGTGGATTGATTGTCTTGTTCCATGCAATATTGTTCTTTATGTCATCAAGATTGATGATGACACGGCACTTTTAAAAGACTATAGAATAATTAAAGCTGGACTCGGTGGATGCCTCGGGTTGCAGTTATTAGCGCTAGCTTATTTTTGATTTCCGCCTTCACAGTGTTGCTAAATGTCTCCAATTCGTCCTATAACCACTTGGTTTGTAGGAGTTAAAAGACTCCTCTACTCATACTTCTGGGAATTTTTTCTAAACTACTGACCCTTATTCTACAAGCTTTGGTGCTGACACGTTTGCTGTTCCCACACGCACGGGAAATACCACCTGTATCACAGTTCCTGCCTCACTAATAGCAGTTGTCAAATGCAATTGATTAGACGACATAGTGTTATTTCAGAGAAAGGGGAAAAAATGTTCCTCTAAGAACTAAAGAAGTACAATTGTTATGAAACCACAAACATTCTGAAATATTTTCATGGAATTGTGGCTCATTCAGTGGCCAAAAGCCTCCTTTAACTAAAAAGTATTTTCCTGAACGAAGGGAAAAATTGATACGCTTCTTAATATTCCATAGCTTATAGAAAAGCAATGGCGAGGGGATAACGGGGCATGTTATTTAGATCAATAAGCTAAAATCTTTTCTTTGATTATTTTCCTCCTAGGAAATCCACGTTAATGGGCGCAGAAGCACAGAAATAGCATCATGTAATAAAATGCTACCTTTTCTATGTTTGATCTATTAGCATAAATCTGAGTGGAAACGCCCGTCAGAATAAAATTTCCCTTAGATTCTGTTAGCCTGAGCATGTGGAAATCACGTGTCTCTGCCTCACAATTAACCCTTAAATGAGCAGTTCAAGGAGGTTTGTTTCCATGAGCCTAGTAATTCTTTGGCTGCAAAGCCCTCTGAAATCAAATTTTGAATGCTATTTCTAGTTGCTACTATTTTCTGTGTGCACCCCAGCCAAGTTTTGCTGAAATATTTTAGTGACATTTATTGCTTCAAGCCAATTCCTGTTGGGATTCTTGTTCCTTAGCAAACCTAATTTCTGATTTCAAAATCTAACTATAACTTTGCTCTCTCAATAGGGGGATTCAACCAGTACCCACCACCAATGCTTGAGAATGCCTGTAGACTCATCGGTGCAGAAGGAGAGGATAATCAATATAGCGATTTCCTGTGAGTTAGAAAGCTCTTACATGTACAAGGGACTGTTAATTGACTCATGGGTATACAACTGGCTGACGGCGGGTTATTAGGTCGAGGAGGCTAATAAGGTCTCTGAAGTAAAGGCTTTTCATGTATTCCATTTTCTGTAGCACTTGTTACACGGCAACTGTGCTTTCCGGATTGATGTGTCTATAACATCCTCATGGGCTTTATTACAAATTTGTCTTTCAATTCATGGTTTCCTGAGAAATTCCCACATTGAAATGTTCCCCAGAATAGAACCCACAGTTTCGGCTCAACCACCTTGGCCTCCCTTCTCCTCTCTCCACACCGTCAGCACTAAGTTCTGGCCACATTGGAGTCTTGTCTGCCTTGTGTGAACCGTTGCTTCACCCTCCTGGGTTTCTGGTCACACCACCTGGAACTCTGTTGCTACCAGTGAGATCTTACCCATCAACCGTGGCCCTGATGAAGCTGTCTCCTCTTTGAAGCCCATTTTTACTTTCAAAGTCCTTACTTTCTTGTACCTTCTTACACCTTATGCTGTGGAGGCACTTATTAGAGTATATCCCAATGTCATGTCTCACCGAAGTCTGGGGTTGCATATGATTCATTGTTTCATACCCCAAAAGATAGCATAAAAGACCCCACACCGTAATTGCACATGTAAGTATTTTTTCTTAAAGTGCACATGTAAGTATTTTTTCTTAAAGTCATATCCTAAATAACAATGTAAATAATTAGAATGAATCTTGAACCTCAAACAGAATGAGTAGCCCTTTTGGTTTCTCTGTACTTCTCTCTTTACTTCCCCAAGCTCGGATCCCTGACTGCAGCCTTGCAAAAGCCTAGATTTAAGCCCATAATTACTCCTTCCTCTCAGATTGCAATTAAGCAAAGAGCTTCTCAGAACAGATAAGGTCTCTTACACACATCCAGAAGCAAAACAGCAAGACGAAGCATTCTCAGAACTCATGCAAGTACGTATTCCTATAATGTCAGATTGCATTTACTTGGTAGTTTAGCAAGAAAGTGTCCAGCAGCCAACACGTGAAGAATAATATGGCACTGATGTCACGTGAAGCAGTATTTCCCTACATTGGATAAGTCATGAGTTCACTTAAGGGCAAATCCATTCTTACGGAACTGCAGACAAAATATTATAATGTTACTCGAACATGTAAACCTAAATGCTATGTTTACAGTTCTTGTGCCACTATCAGACTAAAAAAAATGTGCATCACATCCAAGCAAACCCAGCAAAACACAAATTTAAAACACTAATTTAAGATAGCGGATGATTCTGCTTTGCCAAAATAAAATTCCTGAAAACTAAAAAAAATACAGTACATATTGATAAACGAATGTAAAATATGATGCATGTTGCAGAGGTACGTCTGCTTTCAGCTTGTCTACTCTGTTGCATGATGTCTTAATTCCTCACCCCTTGTCCTTACCTGGTACTGTTGCAGAATTATGCATATTGTGTGTCATGATATCATTTGGCTTTCACTTGGGGTGAACGTATTATTCATGTGTCGTATCTGACTTTTTTCCCTTTCCTCATTAACTCTCAACAGTTAAGGCAATAATACTCCTGGGTGCTGAATATTAGTAGCAAACACAGATGTGAACATGGACATTGAAATTGCAAAAAGGTGCCTAAATAGAATAAAAGTAAAAATCAACTTGTATTGAATGTGTTTTCTGTCATCATCTAAACAAAAACACAGTGTTACCAAGTTATAAAGAATTCTTAAACTCCTAAGACTATAAATGTAATACCATTTTAAGAGCTATGATGTCAATGAGGTAAGTTTTGTACAGTCTTATTCTTCTCAGAACAGTTTTTGGTAAATTACTATTTTCTGTATTTTCTATGGGGATTGATATCAATATGAGGGATTATGGTGGTTCCAAATAACCTATGATAGAGGTTCTTGTCATTTATCTAAAACTCTGTCACCAATCAGACTTGGTTTATTCCAAAGTAATGGTTATTAGGCAATAAGCAGATGGGGGAAAAGGAAGGATAAATGGGAATTTTTATTTGTCAGTTTATACTTTTTAAAAATAAGAAAATCTTAATAATTGTATTGAAATGCATTTAGATTTTTATCTAATCTGTATTTCTTCTAAGAAATGGTTAAGTAATATATCACATTGTTAGGAAATCTTATTTGCATTCCCAAAGCTGTGGAGATTCACCTAAAGCTTTCCATTTTATCTGCTAGATTTACTCCTGAGCCACATGAGGTTTCTTCGGGAGAGAACAGCTTCCCTGGCCAGGAATTAAGTGCTGGGAGAGACTCATCCTTTGTGTTGGAGGACAGTGGAAGTGACCACTTGGTTTACATCCCAAGCCACATGCTGATGCCACAAGAATTAACGATTAAATATGAAAAAGGTCAGGATTCTGAAGAAATTGCAAGTTTCACTTCTGGTAAGGAAATGAAAAGTGATGATGGACATTTTTAAATGACGGGGTCCTCATCTTTTAACACTAGCAGAGAATCAAGTAAAATGAATCGTGTTATCTAAAGCAGCTTTTCTCGAGTTCAACATAGTAGCTGCAACAGCTTTTATTGAAAATGAAGATTTAGACGGCAACAGGCACCACTGAGGAGATCACTGATATAAGCTCTAAGAAATGTCCCTGATATTCTCACCTAACTTGAGATTTCTCTAGCCTCCACAGCTTAACAGGTTAGTGTGATGTAGTAGAAGGAAAAAATACAGAGAACATTGGAGCAAAGGAAGGATTGAAATCACTTTAAAAGTTGGCCGGGCCAGGGCCTCAGACATTGCAATTGCATGAGAAGGTATGTTATGTTGGAGGTACTTGGAAAAGACAGAGCACAGACGTCCCCGCGGCCTACTCTGAATGGCAAAGCAAGAAACCGTTATCTTCCAGCAGGTTTAATAGTTTCAAACCAATCAGACACAGAGGACTTTTGTCTGTGTTTTCACTGAAAAGGGTGACGTTCTAAACAGACTTCAACCGTTTCAGCTGTACACCTACGGGCTTCCAAAATGCTCCTTTGGCCAGCATGCTCGCATTTCAAGCATTATGTCCTAAGTATCATGTATGTTGTTAGACTGCACAAGTTTAATAGAAAAAGGGGCCAATTTCGTGCCACTTATTCCTAAGAATGAATCATACTCATTCTCAGTGATTTCCTTGGATAAATTGTCCCCCTCCTTATGAAATATAAATATTTGAATTTATCGCAAAAGCAACTGAACTTTCCCTTTTGAAGCTAGAATTAAGAATAAAAAGGTCAATCATTAGTTGAAACATAAGGCTTAAAAAAAGAGGTAATGCAGTAAAACCAAATGTGTGTAATGCTGTGGCATCATGACATTCAATTGTCTATTTTTAAACAATTTTTATTATCCTATAGACATAGCTCAAGCAAGAGAATAGAATACTTCTTTTTAATGGATATAGCTAATTTTGGGTGTTCATTTCAATGATATGGTATAGGAATTTATGATGGTTTGGTTTAAAAAGAAGAAAAAGAAAAAAAAATAAGTTGTTTGACAGGGTTAGAATACCAAACTGTCAATTGTGATTGTTTCATTAGAGGTAAGCATTCTAAAGTCTAAGAACTCAGAAATGTGAATCTTTTCAGGAAAAGACAGATATGACTGGATATTTAAGAAAAAAAGAAAAAGAAACTCCTTGTTGCCATTTTTTAAAATGTTTATTTATTTTTGAGAAAGAGAGAGACAGAGTATGAGCAGGGGAGGGGCAGAGAGAGAGAGAGAGAGAGAGAGAACAAATCTAAAGCAGGCTCCAGGCCCTAGCTGTCAGCACAGAGTCTGATGCGGGGCTCGAACCCATGAACTGTGAGATCATGACCTGAGCCAAAGTCGGATGCCTAACCGACTAAGTCACCCAGGCGCGCCTGTTGCCATTTTTAATAACCATTGTTCAGTAATATTAGAAAGACTTTTCATTTGGTTTTCCAGATGTTGGAGAACTGAGATACTTGTAGCCAGCGGAAGGTCCATTTTGGCTGAACAAACAATTGTACATGGCTCTAGTAGGAAAAAATGTAGATTGTTAGTTGCCCCTCCCCACTTCATTTCTCCTGGAATGGGTTGAAGTGTATTGGGAGCTCTGTGGAGGATATTGTCATGTTGTGGTGCCTGCAAACAGTGTGAGTGTCAGACCTAAGGATAATATATATATTTTAACCTTTAAAATAAGTCTGAGTTTCAGATCATAATTGTTGTCTAGGGACTTTGTGCTATTTTCTTTTTTTCCCTTCCTCCCTCCCTTCCTTCATTCCTTCCTTCCTTCCCTTTCTTTTCTTCCCTTTCCTTCCTTCTCTTTCCTTCCTTTCTTCCTCCCTCCCTCCTTCCCTCCTTCTCTTTCTTTCATCATCTTTAGCCAGTTGCAAAAACCTGCTGAGAACTCTGTATATAATGTGCTGTCCCCGGAAAGTACATTGTGGTTCAGATACTGTATTCAGTTGCTAAGAGATGAGCTTTGATTAGTTTCAGATGTATGGCACAAAGGAAAGGTTGATAACTTGCATAAGCACCTCCATATGCTGTGCTTATTACTCATTTGTAATGTGATGCTGATGGCTGATTTTCCTGCTCTTGAACTGAGAGTCTTGGGGGAAAGTGGGAATCTGAACTGTTTAAGAAATGTATAGTTTCCAGAGTCCCGTGCACTGGCAGTGAGTTGTGTATCTTTCACAGGAAGCATAATCACCATCTCTCTACCTGTGCCCATCCCTTTGCTTCTTACCACCTGCTCTGATTTCCAAGTTTGCCTTCAATTCCATCACCTTTCCTGGCCCTCTCCAGTCCTTATCAGCAGCTAAAGAACAGTCCGTATCAGAATCACCTGAAAGTCCTTCCTAAACACAGATTGCTAAACCCTCCTCAGAACGACTGCTTTATATTTAGGGGTTTGAGTGGCGAAGAAGGGCTACGGGCTTGAAAACCACTGATGATTTTGGTATGTCCTCAAGTTTGAGATCCACTATCCCAGGGATTCTCAAAGGGTGGTCCCTAAACCAGCAGCATGAGCAGCCCCTGGAAACTCGTTAGAAATGCAGCTTCTCAGCATTCATCCCAGACCCACTAAGTCAGAAACTCTGGGGCTGGGGTTCAGCAATCTGAGTTTTCACCAGCAGCACAGGAGACTCTTACACAGGTTGTGTCTTCAGAACTACTGCTTACCCTACCACTTTGGGGTCCCGGATTTGCTTTACGTTCTCAATGGAGCCGAAAGCAATTGAATGTCTAGTAGTGTCACAGAACAGAAGTGGGAGTCCCGTTTCCGAAGGATTCCAGGTGAACTGCGTTACGGTTTTATTTTATTCATCTAAGACCACTGAACAGTCATCCCTCCCTCTCTCCGTCTAACATCTAACAAAAACGCTTTTTAAGATCTAAATATATAGAGATAATGTAGAGATAATATCATGCATTTTGACCACAACATCTGCCATATAAAAATTCTTTGGAAAATTCAGTCCTTCCTAATTGTGTGCCAATGGAATACATGAGTTCTTTGGAATTATGTAATGAAAAATGGGTGGTTTAATTCTAAGCATCTTGCGAGTGTTGACCCACTGGTAAGCATAGCACTTTCATCAAGTATGCTCTGTTGACCAATGTTTAAGATACAGTCAATCTACTTTCAAGATTAAAGGACAGGATAATTTGTAATGAAACATTAAATATTAACCCAAATTCGGCCTAGGGTTCGCTCATAGCTTTAAGGGGTCTCAGGCCATAGGATAACTTCAACTGATGTTCTTTTCAATGAATTTCATCTGGTGATGAGAAGCAACACTTCTCCCTTTCAGCTAATCTGGTATCGCGCTTAAGGGATTTTGCAGTCTTTGTTTTACATTTTTTATTTTTCTAACTTTAATCTGTTTCCAATCTACAAATCAGCTTTTTTTTCTTTTTTTTTTTTTTAAGCCAATATGTCTTTTGACTTCGACTCAGTCACAGGGTATTAGAGCTGAAAAGGTATTTAGTGATGACCTCTTGCAAATTCACCTAAGGGCAATTGCGCTCTACCTGCCCCAGGAGACTTACTGCAATGTCTGGAGATGATTTTTGTTGTCACAACTGGAGAGTGCTACTAACATCTAATGGGTAGAGGCCATGGATGTTGCTAAACATCCTACAATGCCCAGAATTCCCCCTCCCAACAAAGAATTATCCAGTCAAACTGCCAATAGTGGGAGAAACCCTGTTTTAGAAGAAACTTCGTACTCCCAAGGTCATTCAGGAAGATTCAAAATAGGGACTCACAATCCCTACACTCTTAGACTCTCAAAATTCTGCTGATTTTTTAAAAATTATAAAAGTACAAAATTTGAATGTTGAGAACCTCAAATAATTTAGTAAGCAGCTATTTGTAGTGTAGAATATATTCTTTGGTTTTTCCATAGCATATAGGTTTACATAGTTTCATTCAATTGGATATTCTGTTTTCCATGTAATATGTCATATGTTTTACATATTGCTGCAGGCTTCACACTGATTTTTCTGTATCCTCATAATGTTGCTTTCAATGAGTGAATTTATTTATCTCTTGTTGAACACTTACCTTCTAATTTTTGCTGTCATGTACTGAACTTGAATATGTTATCTTGACTTCTGCTAAATTTACATCTGTGCTGGAATTAAATGCAGCAGAATTGGCTTCTGAGTCCCCTATGGAACACCAGTGGAGTGTCCTACTTTCATATCAGTGTACATTCTAAAAAGGAGGTCAGTAATAAAATTGTGGTCATACCTGAATTTTATTTTATTTTTTTAAATGTTTGTTTGAGAGAGAGTGGGAGAGAGCATGTGCGAATGAGGAGAGGGGCAGAGAGAGAGAGGGAGAGAGAGAGCATCCCAAGCAGGCTCTGCACTGTCAGCGTGGAGCCCGATAAAGGCTCAATCCCATGAACCGTCAGATCATGACCTGGGCTGAAATCGAGAATATGACACTTAACCAACTGAGCCACCCAGGAGCCCCTGAATTTTAATGTTTCATGAACTCTTTAGGAAGTCTCACCCATCTTGATGTTCTTTGGGGGAATCAACTGAGTTTCCTGATCCGCTTAAGACATTAAGATGACCAGTTTTGGTTGTCTTCCTTGAAGGTTTTGCAGGTGGGCAAAACTAATGTGAACTGATGGTTCAAGGTGTGTGGACTTTTTGAATTCAGATGCACATGACGGTTGCTTCTGTATGTCTCAAGCAATTATTTACTGCAAGTG
This sequence comes from Panthera onca, assembly GCF_046562875.1. NCBI lineage: Eukaryota > Metazoa > Chordata > Mammalia > Carnivora > Felidae > Panthera > Panthera onca. The sequence continues at coordinate 132,263,946 of NC_138347.1, read as the reverse complement.
ATAAAGTAATGCTCTAGAGCACGACTGACATTTTTTTATGTGGACTCTTTCTTAAGGAATAAAACGTGGCTGCTTCGAGTAGTAATTGGGTCATAGTGACGGTGGTGGTGGTAGAAATGGTGTTGGCATCTCCACCATAGAGATGGTGGCGGTAGAGGTGAAGGCAGTGGCGGTGAAGGTGTTAGCTGTTGCTGCTGGTGGGGTAGAGGTGTGTAGTGGGGATGTTGGCGACAGTGACATTGTTGATGGCAGAGATGGAGGTAAGGGTATGAGACTTGGGTGGTGACGGTCAGGACGGTGATACTGGTATTGGTGGGGAGGTGATGGGGGTGGAGGTGATAGTGACAGCGCCCGCTGAGGGCTTAACTATATGAAAGCGCTAAGCATTTATGCTTATATGATTACTCAGATGGCCTTTCATGGAGCAAACATGTATTTGGCTCCTGTTCTGAGTTAAGCCCTGAGCTAGTCTCTTTGGGGGGGTTAGAGAGCTTTTGTTTTGTTTTGTTTTAAAGACTCAGAGGCCCCGTCTTCAAGGAGCTTGTGGTCTTCAAGGATACTTGTGGTCAGAAAGTATTCAGTTTGATTAAAAGTGCAAATGGGATGCTTGGGTTATTCCATGCAGTACGATTCTCAAAGCACTGTGGGCACTCTCTCACTTGACGATTGAATAATGCGTGAGGAATAACCATAACCACAGAAGCTACTGCTTACTTAGCGCAACTGTGTGCCAGGCACAATGCTAAGCACATTACATACATGATTTCATTTAATCTGTACCAAAAAGCCTATCATTTTTATTATTATTACATTGTGTGCTTTACAGATGAGGATATTTAACATGCAAAAGTTAAGAACTTCAAGCCAAGCCACAGAGCTTTAAGTGGTAGGGCCAGGATTCAAACCCATGCCCACTTACTTTTATCGGTGTGTTCCCTGTTGCTTGCCGATGGCATTGTCTGCATTTACAGATGAAGAAATATATCCAGTTGCCAAATTTGAGAAGAAGTTCAATCACATCATCATTTGGGAGACTTATTTCTAAGTCATTTTGGTAGTGCCATTTTATTTTAAAAATTTAATTTTATTTAAAAAAATTCCTACTTATAAACGCATCCAGAGGCACTCAGGCCAGAATAAATTGATTTCATAAACTGTTTATAAACTCATTCAGAGGCCAGAGCGCAGAATAACACCATGAAGACTAAAATGCCAGATCTGGGTGGTTTGGGTCTAAATAATTCCTAAGGCATGCATCACTTTTTCTCAGTATGCTGGTACCTTCTGCAGACTATTGTTTCAGAGCATGAAGCGACAGCAAGAGTGAGTCTTTCAGACTAAGTGCCACCTAGAAGAGTCTACACCAAGAAAGGTATTTATTCTAAGTCTTTGGGGGCAAAGGATGAAATCTATTTTAAGACCATCCCTTCTACTTATTCAGGCAGATGGGGAAGAGAGGACCTCATACAACAAAACAAGAGAATTTTTAATGTGTCTGGTTTTTTCTTTGGTGTAAAATCATGACACATAGTCACACATACTCTTGAGCCTCCCTCCCTTGCTTCCCCAGCTTAGAGCTTGGCCAGTGACCTCAGCAGACAGGAGGGAGGACAGGCCAGGGGTGGCACCTGTTTTTTTACATTTTTTTTAATGCTTATTTATTTTTGAGAGGGAGAGACAGAGTGCAAGCAGGGGAGGGTTGGAGAGAGAGGAAGACACAGAATCCGAAGCAGGCTCCAGGCTCCGAACTGTCAGCACAGAACCCGACATGGGACTCGAACACACGAACCATGAGATCATGACCTGAGCCGAAGTTGGATGCTTAACTGACTGAGCCACCCAGGGACCCCAAGGGGTGGCATTTTTAAATGGAAAGGTACATAAATTATTGCCAACTCCTCCATAGTTAAGCATTCATAAACACAACAGAATGTATTGTGTTCTCATTTCTGAGAGCACACATATGTACGCATGTGCAAGCTGTGTTCCACTAACACTAGTTGACTATCCATGTTTTCTTATGGAAATTCTGATTTGTGAAATATAGTAACATGGGAAGGATTTTCAGATGTCTGGGACTTTTCCATTTGTTTATTTCCCTCTAAAAATTGTATTTGTGGAGTATTCGGGATATGTTAGGCACAGTACAAGCTTTATCTAATTCTCTAAAAAACCTTATAAGGTTATGGTTTATTATTACTGTTTTTAAGTAATGAAACTGAGATACAGAGGGTCACAGAGGTAACAAATGGCAGAGACAGGACTCAAACCGCAAAGGTTCTACTCATAACCACTGTCGTATGATACCTAGAGAAGACAAAATTGCAAATTTTATTTAATTCATCTAGTTGCCTACTTTTGGAAGAAAACTTTCTCTAGTGGCTTCAGTCAGAAGGAATAGCAGTTGACCAAGAACCTCATTCTTCAGATCAGGTCCCAGGGCCTTTAGCGAGGTGGTTCATGTGTCCCTTAATGTGTCTGCAGTGTTCTTATGTCTGATGACCAGTTCTGAAGGAGTTACATGAGTGGGGCTCAAATCCTGCCTCTTCCCCTTAGAGGCTGTCATTTCTTGGCCAAGTCATTTACTCACTCCAAGCCTCTGCTTGCTCATCTGCAGAAAGGGAATAATGATAATTCTACCCTCATAGTGCCTTGTGGAAGGTTAAATGAGAGAAGGCATGCGTAGAGCTGAGCACAAGACCTAAAGTGAACTGAACGCTCAATTAAATACTCAGAAGGTGGGAAAGCAGCAAAGAACACATTGCTAACCTCCTGGGAAGTCTGACAAAACAAGGTTAACTTGAACCTCTCAGCCACAGCTCATGTGGACAGAAATATGCACATAAGGTAGTCTCAGTTGTACATGTGGCTTGCCTGTGGAGAACATATGGCTCATTTTGTCCCCTGGACAGAGGGCCAGATCACTGGATAACTCATGCATATCCTGAGGTTTCTCACGAAGGCCATGAAAAGCAGTATAGCTACTTCACAGCATACTTAATCCCATTCCAAATGGCGCAGGTCCTGAATTTTCTCCCTTCTCTCTGAATTCCCTTTCCACCCCCACTTCTCCCTAAAGTTACTGGAGCACATATGGTGTTATGGCTTACATGTTGGCCAGAGTTAGGCTAATCTCTGGGGGCGCTTCCCTGGAAACCTAACTGGATCCTTCATTCCTTCCAAGCCTCCTCCACAATAAAGTGAGCCAGCCCTTCCTCTTCTGCCATTCTGAGGAAATTCTTCCATAGACTTGAAGATGGGAATTTGGCTTCTTGACATTTCCAGAAAATACACAGCATTGCCATGAGCTCTGGGTATATTGTATCCACACTCCTGCCAGGTTTTCTTGAGGGAAAATGTTTTTGAAGGCTCACTCTCCCTAAGTAAAATAAATTTAAACTCAAAGTAGAAAAATCATTCTTTATGTTTGACAAATTTAGAGTTTTTTAACCGTAAGCATCCACTTTGAGCTTCTTGAGTCTCATGCTATTCCTGTAAATAGAAAGAGAGCCTAGGGGCGCCTGGGTGGCTCAGTCAGTTGAGCATCAGACTTCGGCTCAGGTCATGATCTCATGGTTCGTGAGCTCGAATTCCGCGTCAGGCTCTGTGCTGACAGCTCAGAGCCTGGAGCCTGCTTCTGATTCTGTGTCCCCTTCTCTCTCCACCCCACCCCTGCTTGTGCTCTGTCTCTCTCTGTCTTTCAAAAATGAATAAACATAAAAAAAATTTTTAGAAAGACAGCCTATTTTTATCGATTTTGTAGGTGAAAATACACCCCATTAGAAATTAATGCTGCTGGGTACTTTGGAAAAGGATTGAGATTTTGTTCAGTTATAAAGAGAAAATTGGAAAAAACAGTAATCTTTTTGATATGAGCACGTGTGAAAAAATATTTCACGTGTGAAAAAATATTTCACTAACATAAGTCAGCCCTCTTCCTCTGTCAAAACATTTGTGAAATACTTTTCCTCGTGCTTTGATAAAGTGTGTTGATTGACCTTTATAAGGAAGCCAGAATGCTTTAGTTGGAAAACAGAGATACTGATGACAGAGCAGGTGGTGGTTAGTTAACTCCAGGATGGTAAACTTCAACATGACAGAAATGACTATTTAACTGACCTTCACAGTTGCTAATCCACTATAGCCAAGAACTCTAGAAGCGTTTTTGGTGGTGATGTTTTAGGGCTAAAGTGTGCTACATAGCAGTCACAGCGAGGAAGAATATAAAATAAATGCTTTTGTCTACACTTTAATAGTTTCATTAGAGACCTTTATCTTGATAAAAAATTCTAAGAAGAATTTAAAACTAGGTTCCTGGTGGGGAATGGGAGGCCCACAAGTTTTATACATACTTGTGAAATACAAAATCCTATTCAGTTACTACAAGTGTATTGATAAAGGAAGAATCTGGTATATAAATGATGAATTCTTAGTCCTTTTGTGAAAAGGAAGAGAACATAGGAACATCTCAAACAAAATGGCCAGTTCTTATCTATTTTATATATATATATATGTATATATACTTTATATTTATATTTATATTTATATTTATATTTATATCTCTACACACACACACACACACACACACACCCCAATAGTTTTCAGGACACTAGACATCAGGAATTAAAAGATTGATCCCTGAGAGGCAGAAACAAATGAGGTAAACCCTATGCTCCAGCTTACTGCCATGGTGCAGAAAGGAGGAATTCAAGTGGAGCCCAAATGCACTCCTAGAGATGAGGAGGCAGAGCTGAGAACCCAGGGAGACCAAAATGGTAAGAGTTCCCAGGACAGAATACCAGAGAGGAGAGAGCTTCAAAGAGAGAGAATTCCAGAGATCTGCAGAGGGTCCCCTTAATTATTCAGCAGAATGGTGACGGTACATGCATATGAAGAAATGCCCTAAGCTTGGGGGAAGAACCATCAGAAAAGATTACAGAATAGTGCCAGCTGTTCACAGAGGGCCAGGAACAATGCTTTTTCCTGCCAGCAAGCCTAGAAAAACTCATAATTCATAGAGTATTAGGGGAGAAAACTCAGGGAGGTCTTGTCTCAGTAGTGGGGAGTAATTAGCTTTAAATTAAGCACTGCTCTAGATTTGCCACCTAAATCATAATAGCACGACCCAAAAGGATCAAACTGTTTTCATGTAACATGAATATTTATAGGAAAACAAAAGTATTCCATATCAAAAAAAGGAGCATTTCACAATATCTGGCACAAAAAGAAGCATGAAAGTCATGACCATAATCAAGAACATAATCACTCTTAAAACGAAGTGGAACTGACACAGATATTAGAATTAGCAAAGATATCAAAATAGTTATTATAACTATATTCCATATGTGAAAAAGTTAAGTAGAGATGTGCAAGATATAAGAAAAAGATTCAAATAGAATATGTAGAGATAAAAAGTTGCAATGTCTAGGATGAGCAATACACTGGATGGGATTAATAGCAAATCAGATTTGGTAAAAAAAAAAATATCAATAAACTTAAAGACATGGCAATAGAAATTATCCAAAATAAAACTAAAGGAGAGAAAATATTTTTTAAAAGTGAAAAGAACATCAGAGTTTCAATACCCTTTCTCAATAATTGGTAGGAATATCAGCAGGGATACAGTAGTCTTGAGCAACCTTAGTAACTAACCTCACCTAATGGATATTAATAGAATACTCCAGACAACAACAAAATTCACATTCTTTTCAATACACATGAAACACTCACCAAGATAGTCCATATTGTGGGCCATAAAGCAATTCTCAAAAGTTTAAGAGATTGAAGTCATGCCAAATATATTCTCTGGCCAAAACAGAATTAAATTAAAAATCAGTGGCAGAAAGATCTTCAAAAAATCCTCAAGTGTTTGGAAACTAAGTGAAGCACTTCTAAATAATCCATGATCAAAGAAGAAATCAGAAAGGAAATTAGAAAGTATTTTGAAATGAGTGAAAATAAAATCACACTATACCAGAATTTGTGAGATTCCACTAACACAATACTTACAAGATCATCTATAGCATTAAATACTTACATTGGTAAAGAAGAAAGTTTTCAGAACAATGACTTCAAATTTCACCTCAAGAAATCAGCAAAGAAAGAACCCAGGGTAAGCGGAAGAAAAAAGGAAGTAATAAAATTAAAGTGGAACTCAATGAAATAGAAAAGAGAAAATCAGTGAAACCCAAAAGGTGTTTCTTTGAGAACGTCAATAAAATTGGGTGACTGTCAGCTTTGCTGACGGCTCAGAGCCTGGAGCTTGCTTCAGATTCTGTGTCTCCCTCTCTCTTTGCCCTTCCCCACTCGTGCTCTGTTTCTCTCTCAAAAATAAACAAACATTAAAAATTTTTTAAGAAAATGATAAACTGACCAGGAAAAAAGAAAAGACACTATTAAATCAGGAATGAGAGAGTAAACATAGTCTACACATATTAAAAGGATAGTCAGAGAATATGATAAATAATATTTTGCCTCTAAAGTAGCTTAGGTGAAATAGACAGATTGATTTCTTGCAATTTTCACAAATTACCAGAACTCATTCAAGAAGTAATCTAAGTAGCCCTAAACCTATTAAAGAAATTGATTTGTAGTTCAAAATTTCCCATATAGAAGCCAAAATAACTTCACTGGTAAATTCAACAAAACGTTTACGAAAGAAATAATACTAATTCTACACAAACTCTTACAGAAAATTAAAGAGGGAGAAATTCTTTTCCAGCTCATTCTTTGAGGCCAGATTACCATGATAGCAAAACCAGACAAAGGCATTATGTGAAAATGAAAGTACATGCCAATATTCCTCATAAACATAGATGTAAAATTCAAAACAAAATTTTAAGTAAATCAAATCCAATAATATTAACTTGATTGTTGTAATCATTACACAAGGTATAGTGTTATTAAAATACCACATTATAAACCTTACCATTTATGTATAATTTTTATTTGTCAAAAAAATCCAACAATAGATAAAAAGGTAATGTGTAGCTTACCCCAGCAATTCAGTTATTTGAACATATAAACATCTAATGGAGCCTTTGCCCTGTTAATAACATTATCTATCATGGTGGTTTTTGCATTCTATTTCTATTATCAAGTTTTTATGACATTAATACAGGTTAATTGATTCATTTGCGAGGATTGTTGTGAGGAGTAAATAAAGTAATAAATAGAAAGCTTTAATAATGCAGTTGAGCACAAATGGGGATCAATAAATTTTTGCCTGTTAGAAATCTACTTCTTGCTTGATTAGGTTCATAGACACACTTCTTTCATGGTAAAAAGAATATTGGCTACCTACTTTCTGTCTTTCTAAGCTGGGATTTCCTGTTGTGGCTTCACCAACCAGCCACTATCCCCATGGTTGTAGACGTGGTTTTATGATCCCTTAGGCTTAGATCAGTGCTTCTTGAAGTGCTGATCTGCAGCAAGATAAGACATTAGCATCAGAATATAAATCAAGGCACTGTTTCTCCATTGAGAAAGTCTTGCTACAAAAAAAAAAAAAAAAAGAAGGAGTCGCCTGAACTAAACAGTATACTTAGTAATTAGATGACTTACAACATGGCGTGAGCTCCTTATTTTGTCATGGGCCAATAAACTGTAGACTGGCACTTAACCAACATCTTAGAGTATTTAATGTCTTACAAAGAGTTTGGATTCTAAAATCAGCATTTATACTTGCTCTCATGACATCACACTATGGCGCATATTTTGAACATGTATCTAATGGTCCAAGTGTTTGTGACATCAGTAAATGTGATTTTGACATATATAGTTTAAGGGTCACTGCGTAATAATTAGATCTCATGCAAATTTTGTGATCATGTAGAGTGCAGTAAAAATAGTTATATGTTTCTCATCTTGGATATGAAAATAGCTAGAGGATCAGTCAAAGATCTTTTTGACAGAGATCTGAGATGGGCTAGCAAACGTTTCTTTTCACATGACGGCCCCTGTTGAATGCCCAGTGGTTTCCCATGCAATGTGTGGAAAATGCATCTGAGAACAAGTACTGTAATTGATTAATGATGTCTGCCATGGGTGTGGGAATGAAGCATGGCAAAAATCCCATGATGTGTATTGGCCATCCTTGGCTAGGAGCTCCAAGTTTAGCCTTCTACTAAAAAGAATGACTTGAGCTATTCTATTGCAGGACATGAAAACCATGGCAGAAAAGAAGAACCAGGTCTTACTTATGAACCTGGAGATACCTCTCTTCAAGAATATTACATGGATGTGGCTTTCCTCATAGATTCTTCCCAAAGAATAGGAAATGAGGAGTTTCAGGAAGTGAAAACTTTTCTAATCTCAGTGCTTGATTACTTTCACATTGCCCCAGACCCACTGACCTCCATGTTAGGAGACAGAGTGGCAGTCCTGAGCTACTCTCCTCCAGGCTATATGCCCAACAGTGAAGAATGCCCTGTCTACCTGGAATTTGATTTGGTTACTTATAACAGTATATACCAAATGAAACATCATCTCCAAGACTCTTTTCAACAGCTCAATGGAGATGTTTTTATCGGCCATGCCCTGCAGTGGACAATTGACAATGTCTTTGTAGGAACCCCCAACCTGAGGAAAAACAAAGTTATCTTTGTTATATCTGCTGGAGAAACCAACCCCTTAGACAAGGAAGTCTTAAGAAATGTATCTCTGAGAGCCAAGTGTCAGGGCTACTCCATATTTGTGTTTTCCTTTGGCTCTGTATACAACGACAAGGAATTAGAAGAATTAGCCAGCCACCCACTGGATCATCACTTAGTCCAGCTTGGCCGAACCCACAAGCCAGATTTGAACTATATCACCAAGTTTGTCAAGCCATTTGTTCATTTAATCAGACGTAAGTCATTAAACCTTTTCTCTTCTATTGCTTTTGCAATGGATTTGATGTCTCTGTGTACAATCCACCAGTTGACATAGTAATATACTCCTTACTTCAGTGGAGAGTGGTAGAGTTTAAGGTGGGAGTAGGGGTGAGAAAACCAGAGAAAAATATCAGGTCTTACTGACCTTGAACTCTACTGCTGCACTGTCAAAGTCTTAGCCAGAAAAATCCCCGTATAGGTAAAAAGTGTCTCTTAACCCTAATCTGTTTAATATGTACTTGGTACTATGTGCCAAATTCTTTAAATGGATTATATCATTTAATTCTCAGTTCAGCCCTCAAAGGAAAGTATTAGTATCCCCATTTTACATGTGAGCATACTAAGTAAGGTTCAGAGACATTAAATAAATTGCTCAAAAGTTCACAGTTTAATAGTTGGTGAATTCTAGACTCAGCCCCAGGCATTCTGACCCCAGAGCCATCCGTGTTCCTGTTCATTAAACTACATTTCAGCTCCTATACCCTTAAGGAAGGACACTGCTGTAATCAGTAATATCTCACTACCACCACCCTCCATCTACTCCAAGGACTTCTGTTCTATCTTTCACTATAAATTACCTTTGGCTATGACTTTAATTCTTTTCAGCCATGGGAAGGAATCTCTTCTAGAGCCTCTGTCCCAGACAGTTGGCTCAGGCATAGCCAGGCAGGGGCTTAAGGGTGTCTTTTTATAGTGACAGTGACTGCCCCAGCCTCTGTCCATGTGTTGCAATTTTAGACATGGGCATAGCAGTATACCCAAGAGCTTGTAGCATCAAGCCAATCCTGGCCTGGGTTGGGATTAGGGGTGAGGCAGAGGCCACCTTGTGTAGTTATCTGCAGCTCCTGCAAATTTACCAGGAAATGACAGAGATGCAGATTTTCCGCCACTCGCGAAGCCGCAGGGCTCATGTAACCCTTAGGAATCTTGGAATTCAGGATTTATATATAGTAGCATAAAAAAAAAATGATGCCTTCTTCCAACCCCAAGGTAAATAGGGCAGACCATTTCAATAGCTCAAGGTGTCTTCTGGAGAGATCTTCCTGTTAAAGGGAAAGAAACAGATGTTAGAAGGGGTTGAGAAATACCTTGAATCACATCACAAGCCTGTGGCACACAGAGCTTAAGAATTTTTTACTGAATCACTGCTGTATCTCATTGACTTTACCAATGAGGCATTGCAATGTCAGAGGGTGTCTACTTTGCTGAGTCCCTTATAAAATTAATTTGATCTTGAAAACATCACAAGAAAAGATGAACTAACTTTGGGCGATAGAATACAGAAGGGTAAAATTTAGATTAACCAGCCACTCTTTCTCCAGGTGCCATCAACAAATATCCCCCTGCAGATCTGATAGCCAAGTGTGTTAACATCACCTCTCCCAACCCAGAGACCGTTGGCTCAGGAAACACTGTATTGTGAGTTGACAAAATCACAGTTTGGGTAATACTACAGCTGGAAACAGTCCTAATGAAAATAACTTGACAGGAATGGTGTTTGAGTTTTCAGGATGCAAGTTTGGCTGTCGGATGTAGCAGGGTGTGTGTGTGTGTGTGCGCGGGTGTGTGCGCGCACGCGTTTGAGATACTCCTGGTTTGTGATGGCTGCACAGATCTAGGGTTCATAGCACATAGAATGTGAACCATATTAGTAAGAACCATGTTCCCATTTCTGTTGCTTTTATGAAAAAAACCAGAGGCTCTTATCAATACCTTATATAACACCACACTAATATTGAGTACTGTCAAAACAGACAACTTATAATATCAAAGGTTAGCTGTAGCAATTTTAGAGCAGAAGAAAAACACAAAAGAAAAAATTTCAAAGCAACAAAAACATTCGCCATTCAAAAAACAGAACCCATATGAAAACTGGTAGGAAGGGTTCTTTTAAGTTTGATTTTGCAAAGTACAACCCTAAGTACTCAATAAAAATTCAGTCATGAAAATAATATTGCTTTGGAGTCCTAAACCCCTGACACAACATTCTGATTTCTCTTTGGAATATTAAAAAATTGTCCCTGAGTCAGATTTCATCCATAAACTGCATTTGGACTGTTCTAATCACATGCATAAAATTGATTGCTGTTATATGTCTGCCTGTATTTACATTTAATTCTGCAAGGGGCTTGGCTAATGTGTTTTTCATCTCTTTTCTCTGTCACCTCAGCCTTATTCCTGGGGTGTATGAAATAGAGACAGGAAACAGTGAGCTGGTTGATGAATTTGGTTCCCAGGAGCAGCATTCCTTTGTATTAGGGAACAATCCTAGTAATGGTTCTGGGACCACTACTGATTTGATCCAGAAGTTATACATGCTTTTTTCAACTGGAGAACTGATGATGAATGATAAGGAAGAGGCACATGCAGAAGAAATGCCAGCTCTAGCAGATGGTAAACGACAGGATAAAAAAGGTAACCTTGGGTACAATAGAATCGAAGACCCTGAAGAACCTTTGTTTGGATTTTCCCCTAGTGGACAATGAGCAAGGATGAGCAAGGAGAACTCACTGGGACAGGTGGAGATGACAAGATAGAGGACCCTATCATCTGGGGCTGCAGGGGGTTCCCCAAATGAGGAGGCAAACCACATAAAACTCCAGAAAGGCAAAAAGAAAAAAAAGGAGTCAATGGTGTTGACAAAACCAGAACTAGAAGTCGATGTAAATACTTGGTGTCGGGTCAGGGAATGGAGACAGGAGGAGTGAGAACAAAGACCACACAGGTCCTTGGTAGGCAAGCAGATCCCCACATCCTTGTGCAAAGTAGGGGTGGGGAGGACCTATACAATGAGCCTCTAATGTTTGAGGGTCTGCCATCTCCCATAGCACCCTGGGCTTGCCTGCTCTGAGATGTGGGCTTCTAGCTCAGCCCCAACCCCCGTGGTGCCTAGAATGCACAAGGCTGTTGTGGTTCTGAGATCTCTTTGGAGGCTGAGGGCAGATTCTTAGTCTATGTGAGGAGATGGTTCTGGACCTACAGCTAAAGAAAACATGGGAGATGACGAACAGGAAGCTATAGTAGGCTCTAGAGCAGTTTTCAGCTGCTATTTTGCCGTGTACCAAAACTGTATAGGAAATTACTTTAAAATAAATCTTCTTTGGTATCTGTGAAAACTGAAACTTTACATATCCTATGACCAGCAATTTTGCTCTCATGTATATGCACAACAGAAAAATATATATTCACCAGAAGTCATGTACTAGAATGTTCATAACAGCATTCTTTGTAGTAGCCCAACAGCAGATATGATAAATAAATTTTGGTATGATTATGCAATGAAATACCATATGGGTATGCAGTATATATGTACAATGCTATATATGTATGTGGTACAAATGGATACTTCATATATACATCTACACTATATGTATTAGATACGGGTATAATTGTAAACATAGCTAATGTATAGATATTGAACAAAATCAGCAAAATGATGGAAAATAAGAGCGATGAGAGTAGAAGAAATACAGAAAAATATATAAAGGGGAGAGAAAGGTAAGAAAAGAAAAATCAAATATAAATACAATGAAATATCTAGTTCCAGTCAAGGTGGACTAAGCCCATACTGCCCCTCTCTCCCACTGACTACAACTGAAAACTATGGAAAAAATACAAAAACTAACCACCTGAGATCTCTGAAAGGTAACAAAAAGCAGATATATTGTGAAGGGGCATGAGTTTACCATTTTCTTTTCTGTTTTCTTTTGTGGTTTTGTGCTCAGGGCAGACCCAGTCCTGGAACTGTGTGATGGCAGTGGGGCAGGAGGCTAAAACTCAGTAGAACCCCCATATTTCTGGGCAGAAGAACTAGGAAAAAGGGCCCTCATTTGTCAGACTTGGTGGAAGAAATCCCCATTTCCCCCCTTTCTTCTCATGGTTTTGCTCTGAAGTGGGCACAATTCGGAGCTGAGTGAAAGGCTAGCTAGCTAAAATTAAAGAGAAACCCTGTTTTTCTGGGCAGAGGAACTAGGAAGATAGGCCCTGTTGGCCAGCATGTGGGGATAGCCCCAGAGGCAAGACAACTGGAGAAGGGGATCCTCTAATTCTAATTATGGGAGCTGCATAAGCCCTGGGCTCTCACCTAAGCTGTGTGCGAATGGAAAGACCCAGAATAGGATGGTGAAGGCTTTGGGCACTAAACTGAGGTTGGAACCACTGCCCACAGAAGGTGAGATAGCACTTGCATTGTGAACCTACCAGGTTGATTGCCCACTGACAAAAAAACAATTCTACAGAGAATTATAACAATACTTCAAGTCTATACAACATAATATTTAAAGTGTTCAGGACAAAATCCAAAATTAGGCAACATACAGTGACCAGGAGATGTGAACAATTCTGAGAGGAAAAGACAACCAATAGACAAATCCATTAAATTAGCAGCTATGATAACTATGCTCCATGAAGTAAAGGCAAACAACTTGAAATGAACAGAAATAACATTCTCAGCAGAAACATAGAAATAATTTAAAAAAGGAACCAAAAGGACATTTTAGAAGTAAAAAAAATGTACAGTGTCTGAAATTTAAAAACAAGCTCACTGAATGGGCTCCAAAGCAGAAGGAAGATGACAAAGAAAGGAATCAGTAAACTTGAAGATAGACTAATTATGTAATCTGAAAGAGAGTTTTTAAAATTAACAGAGCCTTGGAGACTTATAGAACAATATCAAAAGGCCTAATATTTGTTTCACTGGCATTCTAGAAGTAGAAAGAGATGAAAGTTAGATTTATTCAGAAAAAAATATATTTGAGGAGATAATGGACAAAAAATTCCCAAATTAGTAAAATATATAAAACTTTACAGATTTAAAAACCCACTCAAGACACATAATTAACTGTTGAAAACAAAACATAAGAAAAATCTTGAAGCAGCTAGAGAAAATCTACATGTTACCAAAAAAGAGAACAACTCTTCAAATGATCATAGATTTCTCATCAGAAACCATGAAGGCAGAAGACAGTGAAACATCCTTTTCTTTAATGTACTGAAGTAAAAGAACTCTGAACACAGAATTTTTTATCCAGTGAACATAGACTTCCAGAATGAAGGCAAAATAAAGATCTTCTCAAATAAAGGAAAAGTAGGAGGATTTGTTGCTAGCAGACTTGGGCTGATGGAGAGCAGTGATGGGAGAACCAGGGAATTGGAGGTGAGGTCAAATGAGTGGGACCAGATGGCTGAGAGAACATGCTGAGGAGGAAACCCAGAGGGAGATCAATGAGGGGATTTGAAAGGGAGGCTGGTTGAGAGAAAGTGGCAGGTACCAGCTGCAGCTCACCCATGTACAGAGCCATACTGTCTACAAGGTAATTTCATATACATGTCCCATTGAGTTCCCTCCAAAACCCTGTATAAGAGACAGGAGTTAATACCCCCCATACTTGGATGGAGAAACTGAAGCTCAAAGAGGTTTAGTGACTTCCTGGGACTTGACCCTGGTCTGGCAGCTCCTGATTCAGTACGCTTTCCCAACGCTGGAGGAAGGAATGAGATCCGAAATAGAGTGAGTGTAAGAGGGGATGTCTTGGGCAGCTCAGGCTGCCAGAACAAATGCTATAGACTAGGGGGCTTAAACAACAATAATTTATTTTCTCACGGTTCTTGAGGCTAGGAAGTCCAAGATCAGGGCACCAGCCAATTTGATTCCTGATGAGAGCTCTCTTTCTGGCTGGCAGACAGCCACCTTTTCTTGCTTTGTTTTCGCATGGTGGAGAGACAGACCTGGTGTCACTTCCTCTACAAAGGGCGATATTTTTATCAGATCACATCTCTATCCTTATGACTGCATTCACCCTTAGTCACCACCTTAAAGGCCCTGTCCCCAATACAGTCATGTAAAGTGTAGGCCTTCATCAAATGAATTTGGAGGGACACAGTTCAGTCCACAGTAGGGGATATAATTAACAATGTAATCATAGGAAAGAACCCTATGAATCAGCATTGCCCAAGTTTGTGCATTATAATGACCAAGGTATTTGTTGACAATTCCATAGTCCAGCCCACATTCCACATCACTTAAGTCATCTTCTCTGGGAGTGAGACAAGGCATCCATTTTTTTGAAGCTCCAAAGGCAACTGCAATGTGCATACAAGTTTGAAAAACACTGCAATAAATCTCCTTTGATTCAGTCCTGTTAGATATCTTGAGGTGAGATTCCTATTGAAAATCATAAGGTTGGTAGACTCAAAAGGATTATCAAGTGAACATTACCAATACTTTCTTGTTTAGTATTCTTCATAATTTCTTTCCTCCAGAAGTTTTCTTCATTTTTCTACTTAATTATATATCCTACATCCAGAGGTTGATGATGTCTTTATTCATTTCGCTCAGAGAGTTCTAGCCAACAGCCTGATGTGGTAACATTTGGCCAGCTCTGCTCCAAGAAATCAGTCTGAGTCTCTTCAGGCAGTGTCAGTTTGGCTTCTTTCTTGGGTCGTGGAAGATTAGAATCTGAAACTGAAATGACTTTAGAAATCACTGGGTCGTCCTGTATCTTTTCTACAGAGAAGAAAACGGAAGCTATAGATATCTAAAAGTGTCTTTACCAAAGAATATTCACAGTACCTATTCCACACCATTTTGTCACAAAGATTTATACTCTACAATTATGTTTATAGAACACAAGTTCACCTTAAAGTTAATCCATGAAAGAAAGATAATAAAATATTTATTTGGGTTGTTGAAAGGTTGAAGATGATACATATGAAGGTCAGAATACACATTGTGCTTGGCACATAGTCAGCTAATCCCTGCATGAATGATCTAAGTCTGACAATATGTTGGACAATTAAAAATAAAAATCCACTGTGAAGAGGAATCACCCTTTATATGCTTATCTTTGCTATGCTTATCTTTGTTTTCCCAAAGAGAGTGGGCTTTTCTTTTCATGTGCCCATTTTGTTTCTGATGTTTTAATTTTATCCATCTACTTAATGCACAGATTTTTTTTTTGCTCATTATAGTGTACATTTGCAAGATTTTATTTTACTTTATTTTTAATTTATGTTTTATTTATTGTTTAATTTACATCCAAGTTCATTAGCATATGGTGCAACAATGATTTCAGGAGTAGATTCCTTAATGCCCCCTATCCCTTACCCATTTAGCCCATCCCCCCCACAACCCCTCCAACAACTGTGTGTTCTCTATATTTAAGAGTTTCTTCTGTTTTGTCCCCCTCCCTGTTTTTATATCATTTTTGCTTCCCTTCCCTTATGTTCATCTGTTTTGTATCTTAAGTTCCTCATACACACACACACACACACACCACATCTTCTTTATCCATTCATCCGTCGATGGCCATTTGGGCTCTTTCCATACTTTGGCTATTGTCAATAGCACTGCTATAAACATTGGGGTGCATGTGCCCCTTTGAAACAGCACACCTGTATCCCTTGGATGAATACCTGCTAGTGCAATTGCTGGGTCGTAGGGTAGTCATTCACAAGATTTTAATGTGGATTTTAAAAAGTGTAACTGTATTCCTTTTCCCATTATGCCAAGTTAGGGCTTGTTTCTTAGTCTTTATTTTTCTAATATCAATGTCCAGCAATGACCAGCAACGTCAGCATCATCTAGGAAGTCATTGGGAATGCAGATCCTTGGATCCCACCATGGGCCTGTTGAATCAGAAACTCTGGAGTTGGGGCCCTCCAGATGATTCTAATGCAGGCTAGAATTTGAGAACCATTGACCTACTGTTACAGATATTGAGCCTAAATTAGTCTTCTTTAATGGGAGTCTTCTCACTAGACATTAATAGGTAATTAGAAAAAAATAATTTTCCTATAAAACATTGATAAGTAGGTATCATTTTTGCAGGACTTCTCAGTGCCTTTAATGGGTTCATCTTCATTGTGATTCTGAGAGAGGGGCTACAGTCAAACCACTATGACCACAAAATCTTGTAACAGCATCTTTTTGGGCTAATATTTTATAGAAACCACTTTGGGAAATAGTAGTTGAAAGAGTGAATCCAGGGATCATTGAATTGGGACATGGGTTTGACTCCTATTTCTGCAATTACTAGTCATGTAATCTTAGGCACATTATTCTGTCTCTCTGAGCTTCCATTTCCCTTTCTGTAAAATGGACATAATAATAGAGCATACATCATAGGCTAATGTGATCGCTATATGAATGTAAAGTGCTTCGAACAGCACTTTGTATGGAGTGAAAGCTTAACACATATTAGCTATTATTTAAGATATTGATGATGATGATAATGACAGTGATGATGACAAATCGCATTAGAGTTGATGGTAATGGTGGAAAGAATGTCAGACTGGGAATGAGGTGACCCAGATGCTAATTTTGGTTCTGTCACCAGCTAGCTTTGCGATCTCAAATGGTCACCAGATTGCCTTGGTCTTCAGCTTTCCTATTTGTGTATGAGGAGCTTGGTCAAGGCCAGTGTTTTTCATACTGGGGGCTCCTGGGGTCACACAAAGACTTCCCAGCGCATGGGTTTCTGAGAACTACTCTTAAAGGACTCTCTACTGAGAATGTCTCTATCTGAGGAATCATGGAGGGTCTCCTTTCCTGCCCCCCTTTACAAATACCACCCCCCCACACACACACACACACCTCACACAAGAAATGGAATATTTCTCAACCATTCTTTTTAAAGATTTTATTTTTAAGTAATCTCTACACCCAATGTCGGACTCAAACTCACAACCCCAAGATGAAGAGTCACATGTTCTTCTGACTGAGCCAGCCAGGGGCCCCTTTCTCAGCCATTCTGAATCTGATTATGTGCTTTGCCCAGATGTAAACCCTGCTAGGGAGGCATGGGATAGGGGGTGGGTGTCAAACAAGGAGTCAAAATACTGGATCTACAGGCTTCCTTGAAGCCACATAAGGCTTCATGTCTTTCCCATCTTGTATGTGTTTCTGTTAAGGAAAATGCGTGTTGCTAGAAAAGAGGTATTTGAAGTCATGTTCAGATGTTCTGAATTCAGGTATACTCTAAACGGAGGATGGTAGGAGTGATGATAAGTTTCATTCAGTAATCTGGCCTCTTCCATTTCCCAAATCTTGGCAGAAGATGCATCTCTTCTTTCATTTATTTATTTATTTATTTATTATTTTTTTAATGTTTATTTATTTTTGAGAGAGACGCATAGAGCATGAGCAAGGGAGGGGCAGAGAGAGAGGGAGACACAGAATCAGAAGCAGGCTCCAGGCTCCAAGCTGTCAGCACAGAGCCCGACCCTGGGCTCCAACTCACAAACTGCGATATCATGACCTGAGCTGAAGTCGGAAGCTTAACTCACTGAGCCACCCAAAGGCCCCAAAAGATGCATCGCTTCTAAGTGAGAAATCTGTGAGAACAAAGCAAAGAGTCTATACATGAAATATTGATGGAGACCAAGCATTGTTTCATTGGGCCAAAAAAATCGTAGCCTTAATCATTTACCTATGAATGGAATCATAAATAAGACATCATCACACAATGAGGTGTTGATTGGTTTTACTGTAAGGACCACTTCTGCCAATTAGGCTATCTGGGGATATGTCCCATAAAGTGAAGGAGCTAAGTTGGAGCTTCAAAATTCTGAAGAAAAAATATATAAAACAGATTATAAGAAATATTATTATTTTATCAAAAAATATAGTAATAGGATACATGGCAAGTGTGCTTAATTTAACAATATTCGAATTTTCCAGCCATATTTTAGTTTCTTAAGTTAAACACCATACCCATAAATGAAAGAGTAACTGGTATTATTAATAGCCATTTGATAAGTTTAGTGAAGCGTTTTGGGGTACATTTTCCAGAAGTGAGAAAACGTCATTCAGTGACTGGGTAACATTCCTTTGTAAAACCTCTTGAAAGATGATGGGGTCATTTTGGACACATAACTCAAAAACAATTCAAAGAACTATTTGCTATTGCTCTAATAAAACTCAAAACCCATCTGTGTAAACTATTTATCAGTGCTTAAATCTACAATAGTAAATATTAATAGAATTAATATTAGACGTTGCCTCACTCTGACAATAAATTGTAGTAGCAGTAAATAAAAATGATAGGGAAAAACTATCATGCCTCTCAATAAGAAATGCATGTCCAATAAAATTTTTACTTTTTTTATGATAAAATTACCAAAATTTGAATATATATGCTGTTTTGATAAGTTGTGATGGTAATCCATCAGAAAAAAAAAATGTTAACACATAGAAGCTTATAGCCATATAAAATGAAAAATGTGCATTTAAATATATTTTTTGCTGCAGAGGATTATTGTTAGGCAGACAATAAAAGGTTTTAAAGCATATAAATGTGTTACAGTTAAATGAAATTCTATGGGGGAAGTGCATTGGAAATACATGTTTAAGGAGAAAATTAAACACTACATAATATCTGACTTTTAACTGTGAACATGTTTACATGTATTTTAAATAGATAATGGTGTATCAAATGACTGTGACATTTAGAGTCTATATGGTAAGTTAAAAGAAAAATGTGGCAGTTTTATTTTTAAATATCAGTTTTTATGATATGTCACAAATTATACATCCTTTTCTAATACCTCAAATCCTAATGAAAAAATAATTAGATGTTAACTTTAAAATATGCAAGGCAAGAGTACATGATTGTTTTCCTTTGAGGCGGGTGTGTAAGCAAGTGTGTGAAGACAAGTAGGTGGGATCATCTCTCACATCCTGCCTTGGGTCAGGTTCCCCGGAGCTGACCCCGGGGTGAGGATTGGCATGCATGTGATTTATTGAGATAGCACTCACTGACAGGAGAAGCGGAAAGGGAATGGAGGAAGCAAACCGGGAAAGAGTGGGAGACAAACAAGGGTGTCATCTCGGGCCAAGTACCGTAGAGCACTTGGTCTTTGCAGGCGCTCCGGCACGTTGAGTTAATGCTGCAGAGCATCCTGACCTGAAACAAAGAAGTTGGGCTTTCTTACTCCCTCCTGGATCATTGACTGGCCAAGGGTTGTCTTGGGAAGGGCTTTAAGCTCCAAGGTACTCATGCTGCATGTGATTAAAACCATTCCAGTGGCTGGACAGCAGCCCTCCTAAGATGCTGGAAGCAAAAGCTCACATGGGGGTGGTCGGGAAGGAGGGGGAAAGAGGGATGGGAGGGGAAGGAATGTTGTCCTCCAAGTCAATGCTAAAAAAGATCAGAAGGATTCTGGGCAGAGTCCTAGCTCTGCACATTCCTTCTAGCCCTGAATCCATGATACCAGCCACTGAATGTGCTGAGTGTGGCATTTCAGATGATGAACGCACCAGCATTTTCCTAGGAGGAAGCCTATCTATAGTTCTACTTATATGTTGCTCATTTGTATCCATTATCACATTGCCCTTTTATTTTGACTACCGAAAATGGCAAAACAACGTGTGCTCATTTCATATGTGGCAAAAGAAGAGTCGAGAGGAACATTTTAAACAAATCCACTGACATTAAGAGCGAATTCATATTTTTATGTTTTGCAGATGGTGAGGCCCCAAGATGATCAGAGCAGGAAAGGAAGACAGCTCCATTGGCAATGTGTGATTCCACGTGGTGCTAACTAGAAACTGTAAATCATCTGCTGGAAGGAGAATGGTGATCGGCAGGAATTTCTCATGAAACCAATCAGCTAATGACGTGCTAAACTTGTTCTGTTTCGAATCTGAGAGGGAGACTTTTCGGAGTGAAGACATCAACGAGCAGTACTGAGAAACTAGGAATGACTTCATTTCCTCCACGAATGGGGACAACCGACCAGGAAGAGTTAACTGAAGTTTTTCTTTGACAGCTCTTGTACGGTTCGGGCAGCACTTCTGACGCTCTATCTGCCTAAAGACTTTCATTTTCATCACGTCTGCATCTCAAGTTGGACTGCTGAGTAAAAAGCGGAGTTAGAATTTACTAGGAGTGTCTTCTCTCTCTTCATAGAACTAGAAACCCACGTCCATCCTTCTGATTTCGTGCCACCCTCATGACCTGAGCGCCCTGTAAAAGCTACCTGGCAGGCTGCTACCACCATAGTCAAAGCCTGCTCTTTACCAGAACATTTAGAAAAGAATGGAATTCGTGAGAAAGAAAAGGAAAAGAATGGAACTTGTGAGAAAGAAAAAAAGTGAGATGAGGCTAATTTTGTGAGTGGTTGTTTTGTGCTGTGATCATTTGTTTTACATTTTAGCATGCTTTGCTTTGTATATACTTGATTTTTGCTGGGAAAAACAATTGGGAAACACATGAATATTCTATATGATCAGAGCTGTTCTTGGGAATTACAATGGAGCAAGAGACAAGTTCTAAAATAAAAGCAAGTCTGATCCGGAAGCTTGTTCTGTTCATTTTTATTTACCTGTAGGCTAACTCAGACCCATTGGAAGAGCAGTACAGGATTAGACATATTTGGAAAAAGTATATATAATGTAAAATAAGCCAGTAGTGAATTCATTTTTTTAAATCTTTCAGTTTGATCAAGGCAACTAGTAATTGCCAAGTGAGTATATTTTGTATATTTTAAAAGTAACTATGTTAATAGGGTGATCCCATTGGCAATTTTGTACTTTTCCCACATAATTTTCCTTAACAGTACTCTTGTCGTTGAATAATTTTCAAACAATCCAACCAATTCTAGGCTGCCGAAAATTTTAAAGTAGCCACACATTGGTCTCTGGGAAGTTCTAAAGCAAACTCGACTCTTCGGTAAACTAAAGTTCTGCTTTTCCCTAAGAATCCTGATCTGTGCGTGTGTCTATAAACGCATGCGGGAGGAATACATCAGATCCCTCAAGCTGAAAGTAATGTGGGTTCTCAAGAATGTGAAGCCAGAAGAACTCCCACTCTGCTGATGGAAGAGTAGATGGTCCCACCTTTGAGCAGCAGGTTGGCAATATCTAGTTAGGTTGCTGATGCACATATCCTCCTGCCCTGCTGTCCCATTTCTAGGTCTCTATGCCTGTAGAACCTGTCACACGTGTACACCCCACACCAAAAGAAAGCACTGGTTCACCAGAGCATTGTGTGTTTCAGTGAAGAGGTGAGGCCAACTGAATCGTCCTACGTGTGGCGTATTGCTACATTACAGCTGCACTGATAAACAGTGGACAAATAACAAAGGTAATACTGAAACAAAATAAGTTGCCGAGGGACACATTATGACATCATTTATACGACCTCTTAAAACCCGAGAGGCAACAAGGCCTACTGTTTATGAATGCCCACAACTGGAGTAAGAGCATATATGACACCACCTATGGAACACCAAATTTAAGACAGTAGTGATCTTTCAGTGAGGAGGGGTAAAGCAGAGGTCCAATTGCCGTTATAATGTGTTATTTCTTACGCTAGGTATTGAAAAACTGGTGTTCTTTGTATTATTTTTACAGATTTTTGAAAGCGTGACACATTTCCATAATTTAAAAAGAATAAACCCAGTCGCAAAAATAAATGCAAAACTCAAATCCTTATGCTACATCCAGCATCGTGCTAAGAATTCTGAGGAATTTTGGAGTGCCTGGGTGTCTCAGCCAGTTAAACGGCCAACTGTTGATTGCGGCCCAGGTCATGATCTCACAGTTCGTGGATTTGAACCCTGTGTTGGGCTCTGCACTAACAGCATGGAGCCTCCTTGAGATCCTCTCTCCCCCTCTCCCTGCCCCTCCCCTGCTTGTGCTCTCTCTCTCTCTCTCTCTCTCTCTAAAATAAACTTTAAAAAAAGGAAAAAAGGAAAAAGAATTGTGAGGAATTTAAAAGTATGTATAACTGTCCTTTCCCTTGATGAGTTTGCATTAAGTCAAGGTCGCTAGAGCTGGGTAACCTACAACAATTGGAACATAAAGCACCAGGGCCAGGGAAACTTGTCTGCATCCCAATGTATAAAATTAGTTTATGTTACCACTGACTGTGCATTCACTTTTCACGTGAATTTTGTGTCTGAGTGGTCCCTGAGGCTGAACAGCACAATTTGACACAGGTAAGATGTAAGAGGGGTGACATAAAGTGACACTGTTTCACTGGAGGAACAATTACGCTGTAAATATAAGGAGCTTTTAAATAAGTGTATTATGTATTTTGGACAGTCCAGCCCCAAATATAATACTTGAGCGTGTGCTATGGGGACAAAGAAGTAGAGAACCGACAGCAGAGAAGGACCACAGGATGATGAAAAATACTGTGCATAAATTCAGAGTGAGGCTGCTAAGTCAAGCCAGTAATTGCTTTGGAAATCAAAGAAGGGGAAAAAAAATCACTTGGGATTCCAATCATGGGAGAACACTTGAAGGAATAAAGGAGATTCACACCACATCTGTACTTACAGATCATGAATCCTCTCCTTCCACTTCCTTGAAGATAACAGTACAAAGTCCATCCATGCCTTAAAAGACCTGGCAAAATCTGACCTTTACTCACCTTCCCAGCCCAATCTCTTCCCACCACAAGGAACCTCTTTCCCTCAGCGCCTCCTATTCATCTTTCTGTGCTGGCTGCCATCTGCTTGGGAGCGCCTTCCATAAACTTTCCAAAACTGGGCAAGGGGACACCCACCACACTGCATATTCTCCCAGTACTGGATCTCTTGCTCTAGGTCCTTGCCAGGAGGGTTACAGTGGTTGTAAGTGTCTAATTCACTTATCCAAGTCCCCAAGAGGCACCCAAGTGCGCACCCCTAACTTGTCCATCACTGTACCCCCAATACCCAGGATGGTGCCTGGCCCTTAAGGGGCCAGGATTTGATGAATGAATAAACATATTCAACTTGGAAGATAAATATGGTTTGGTTGGATAGGTAGGAAAGGACTTGGCATGAACAATGAGAAGGGGAGAATAGCCAGCAAGGCCGGGGTGTGTGTGTATGAGCATTGACGTGAGTGGGGAAATGGGCAGTGTGTGAGCAGGGCTGAAAGGGGGTCAGTGTGACTGGACTGGAAATCTTGGAATTGGTGGAAGCTGAGGCCACAGCAGGTGTGGTGGGTTGCTGAAAAGCCTTTTCTTAAAATCTTTAACAAAAACCCAGCAAACTTAAAAAAAAAAAAAAATCTTGAACCATTCCACAATAGCCAGTCTATTTGAATATGGAGTGACCCGTCAACAAAATTGCATGCCCCCCAAAAGGAAGCATGGAACAGGCAGAAAGTACATACTTTCCTAGGGGTTCTGTGCAGAAGTGACCCACAGCTGTGCACAGCAGCCTTACATGACATGGACAACGCATTGCAGAACAGCTGGTCGGAATTACAGATGACTAAGAATCCTGTGATATCTCTGGAAAACTTCATTTGACATCTTAAATCTGACTCCTAGGTCTTTTATCCGAGTGTGAGCAGCGGGGCTGAGAATTTGAATAACCACAGTTGAACCTTTGTGCAGCTCTTACTGGACTCTATAATTGAAACATCTTTCCATCTCTGACCCAAAGTCTGGAATTTTCTTTGGACTAAACATTTTCTCTAGCCCTCCATTGTCCACCTTGACAACCCTAGAGGATCTCATTTTGTAGCACATTTGGAACTTAGAGTAGGAGGTGCTCAGTAACTGGTTTTCTTTGTGCAGGGAAGGGATGAATGAATAAGCCTTACTTATCTTGCTAATCCTGGCTAATATCCTGTTGGCCTCCCTCACTTCTTCTTTCCAGCTTCTACTTTCCAAACTGAATTTGGACTTTGCGCTGAGAAAAATTCCTGTGACAGCTAGAAGCTCTCCCGCCCACAAATGCCGCCGATAAGGAAGTTCTCGCCTCCTGTGATGAGAACAACATCTGTGTGGGGGCCCGGCTCACAAGACGCCCGTTTGCAGTCTCTTAGAGTATACACAACTCCAGGTTGCTGGGATATTATAGGAATAGACAGTAAATAGACTAGTAAACAGCATAAATCTTTTATCCTCTCCGTTACCAGCACTTCTACAAAGTAAAAATGTTCTTTCTTCTGTTGCGTAAATTGAGTCACAGGTGTCCTGTGTTTCGTGGTTTTGGAGGGGAGGCCACAATCCTAACTACTCAAGGTGTAGCTGATGGGCCGTGAGCCAGCAGCATCGATATCACCTGGGGGCCTGTAAGAAATGCAGACTTCGTGGGCTCCCACCTGAAGTCAATTGGATGAGAACCTACATGTTAACATCTGCAGGTAATTCATAGGCACATCTAGGTTCCCGAAGTGCTGACTTAGAATTCGCCTCCCTGAAGCTCTACAAGTGAGTAGATGCATTTTGCAGACTTTCAGCTCAGCTTGGCATCACACATGCCACCTACCAGATAGCATGCCTTATGCCAGAGATGGAGAATATGGAGATAAATAAAAGGTGACACATGCCTTGAGCGCAGGGTCCACTGGGAAGACTGACCCAGAAAGAGATCATTTCAATCCCACGTAGT
The DNA here is from genome assembly GCF_046562875.1 of Panthera onca. Classification (NCBI taxonomy): domain Eukaryota; kingdom Metazoa; phylum Chordata; class Mammalia; order Carnivora; family Felidae; genus Panthera; species Panthera onca. The sequence goes on along the minus strand of NC_138347.1, from coordinate 132,238,735 downwards.
CGTGCTGCGGTGTAGGTGTGCAGAGAGCACTGTGAGAAGACAGAGGAATCCTTATCCCAGACTGGGAACCCAGAGGTTTCTTCAAGAAGAGGTCCTTTGATTTGAATGAAAATCATTGGATACAATTTAGCCGAGCAACGATCAGTAAGTACCCTCAAAAAGCAATCGTCTCTCCCAGGTCTTTGTTCTCAAAATAGGTTTTTGTTTAAACCATAAATCCTATTGTGTTCATGGCAAAGGAGATTGACTGCATGGACCCTCGCTAACTTGAGGCTAGGAGATGGACGTAGAGAGGTTGGTACAGGCCAGCCATAGAGGACCTTGTGTGCCATGTTGGAGAGTTTAGATTCTACTCCGGAGGCACCAGAGGAGTGTAGTTAGAATTTATTATGGCTGGTACTGGCTGCTGAGGGAAGAGGAGATTGAAGGAAAGTCGAACTAATCATAGGGTAATCAGTTTTCCCGGCAAGAATGGACCATGGTGGGGCACCTGGGTGGCTCAGTTGGTTAAGCGTCTGACTACGGCTCAGGTCATGATCTCACAGTACATGGTTCCAGCCCCGCGTCGGGCTCTGTGCTGACAGCTCAGAGCCTGGAGCCTGCTTCAGATTCTGTGTCTCCCTCTCACTCTCTGCTCCTCCCCCACTCATGCTCTGTCTCTCTGTCTCTCAAGAATGAATAAATGTTAAAAAAATTTTTTTAAGAAAAAAAAAAGAATGGACCATGATGTTCAGGCTGGAGATGCGTGGACATAAAAGGGAAATATCTAAAAGGTACAATGAGTGGGACATGAAAATCCATTAGTTGAAGCAGAGGACAAGGGAGAGAACTAGGTATCTAGGCCAATGGTTCTCAAACTTGAGTATGCATGAGAATCCCCTGGAGGACACCACTCCCAAAGTTTCTCTTTCAGCAACTCTGGGGTGAGGCCTGAGAATGTGCATTTCTAGCAAGTTCTTAGCTGGTGTTGACACTGCTCAATCTGGGGCCATTCTTCCAGAACCACTGCTCTAGCGTAGCTCAGCGAGCCTCGCTTTTGACAGCTCGTTGGGAGGACCTGAGAAATTTTTTAAACTATTGAAACCTGATGCTCCCAGCAGGGATCCTGATTAAATTGGTATGAGGTCTCAGCCTAAACACTGGGCATTTTTAAAGCTCCAGGTGATTCTATTGTGCAGCTGAACACCAGCTAAGTACCACTTAATTATATTAGCAACCCAGGTAAAGGAGCCATTTTGGTGTTTCTTAAATTTACGAAAACTTGGCATAATATTCCTATTTTCTTGTTCCCTCCAAATGCTTCATTTAGTGTGTCTTATAAGTAGGCAAGTAAATAGTTGATCCATCTGGAATATCAATATGATATATGATGATTACCACCTAAGAGGGCAGATAACTGAAAAGACCTAGTAGACATTATTTCCACACCCAAGGCAAGAGGAAGAGGGAAAAAACAAAACAAAACAAAGCGAAACAAAACCCACACGTGTTGAGTCCTTACTGTGTACCAGATGCTCTAATAAGTACGTGATATACATTATTTCATTTAATGCTGATAACAAAAGAGAGAGTAAGATATTATCTCCGTTTTACAAATGGGGAAACTGAGACTCAGAAAGAGAGGGTTACACAAGGAAATGCAGGATTTAGATCTGGGTCTGCTTAGTTCTTCCAAAGACCATATTCTTTTCACACATGGTGATGGGAAGAGAAATTGGCTGTAAGGTACAGAGAAAAAAAATAGCCAGAGGTGCCGAACTCTAGTCCTAACTCTGTCCCTAACTAGTGGTGCCACTGTGAGTGAATCCCCATATCTCTGGGCCTTGATTTTCTCATCAATAAATGGGCATACAAACTAGTTCATTGGATTAAATGAGATAATGCTCTGCACAATGCCTGGCATATGGAAAATACTCAAATCATGTGAGCTGTTGTATCTTCCACTTCATTATCATCATTATCCATACCATCTTCCCTAACATTCCTGTAGTTTACAACTTCTGAGATGAAGAATTTGCTACTTTCTCAGGGCAGTTGGGTGGCTCAGTCAGTTAAGCGTCAGACTTTGCCGCAGGTCATGACCTTGCGGGTTCAGTTCACGGGGTCACGCTCTGTGCTGGCAGCTCAGAGCCCCGAGCCTGCTTCAGATTCTGGGTCTCCCTTTCTCTCTCTCTCTCTCTCTCTCTCTCTCTCTGCCCCTCCCCCACTTGTGCTCGCACTCTCTCTCTCTCTCAAAAACAAACATTTAAAAAATTAAAAAAAAAAAAAGTTGCTACTTTCTTTGGTATCAGCAGCAACTTTCTGAAACTAACCAGTGACCTCATCTTGAGAACAGGTCTTTGCTTACAATCAGCTACTCCCTTCCTGTAACCCCCAGCCCCCCATCCCCAGCCCCACTCCTCCTCATTCCCAGGATGTCCAGCCAGCTGTGGATGTTTGCTGCTCACCCACAGCTGGGACAGAGAGCTGTGGCAGTGTTTTGGTGACCTTTGAAAGGGCGGGCCTACGCCGGCCGACTCCATCTTGTTCTGTGTTCTCCACCTTGAGTGACTATGTCCCCGACATGACCCCTTTTCCGGGAAAATCACAGACACCTCAGACCACGCCTCCTCCCCTTGAGTAACCTCCCGCTCACCCGTTCAAACTTCCTGATCAAAACACGCCCAGTAACAGGACTCCGACCCTTCCCCAGCCAATCGGCCGAGGCCACGACCCTTCCCCAGCCAATCGGCTGAGGCCACAGCCATTACCTCACCAACTGCCCCTAGACCCCTATAAAACCTTTGTGCTTTTGAAACTCGCTCTCTCTCCCTGGTATCTCACCGCTGCATCGGTGCAGGTAGGGGACTGAGCTCGAGCTAGCTCGAATAAAGGTTCTTTTGCTTTTGCATCGGACTCGGCTCCCTAGTGGTCTTTGGGGATCACGAATTCTGGGCATAACAACCTTTGCAGGAGCTCCGTTGGGTCTTGGGCGGCTGCTCTGTTCGGCCCCCTCTGCAGTGCCTGTGTGAGAGTCTCGTGCCAGACCTGCAGGATTTCTGTCCAGTGAACACATTTGCAGTGACAAATGGGTCACATTCCACAGCTTCGATACTGATGATCTAGTTCTGTTATTTGATATCCCGTAAGCTTAAAGATGGTCCAGGACGCAACTTGGAATCACGGAAAAAGTAAGATTTGTTCTGTCACGTACACTTAGGTAATGCCGGGCTTGTGGCTTAACTTACCGGAATCTGTATTTTTCTCATCTGTGAAATTGGTTTTGTAGGATTTGGCAGGTATAAAGTGCATGGTACAGTGCACTCACAGCAGCTCCTCAACAGAGGGGAAGCCAAGGAGCAGGGTCGTGTGGAACTTTGGAGAAGGCTGATCATGGCTTTATTAGGACTTTTACAAGAGATTTGCTGCCACTGTGACCTTCTGTCACTTTAAGTAGCAAATTTCTGCAACAGCTTTCACTTCAGCATTTCCACTCGGTACATGTCTAAGGTTCTCTGGGACACAGGCTGGGATGTGACCTCAGGCACCTTCAGACTCACAACTATTCGATAGCAATGGCAGGTCAGAATCGATGGTGTTTCATTTTGTGTAAGCCTTCCGGAACTCACACGACTGACTCGGCCTCACGCAAACATGGAGCGACTGTCCTCAGAGCTTCTGCCAATGTTTGCAACCTGCCTGGTTGGAAGACTTTCCGACCATTGGAACCCATTTCCTGACCTCGGCATCTAAGTCTCTCACTTTGGCACTTATTCTTGGAGAATAAAATAACCAATAGCAAAAAACTACTAACTGACTTCTAATAGAGGTTAGAACAACTGTCAGTTAAGCAGGGTTTTGGCATGAGTGCCAATAAGGGGATGGCCATGCCCACATAGGATCAAGCTCGCCTGGTCTCTACCAGAAAGCAGCTGGAGCTGATGTCCCAGAAATGGGTGGACGTTTCCAGACACATGTTTCTCAAAGCAGGGTCTGGAAACCCCTTCCATCAGCCCTTGTTAAAATGAAGAGTTCCAGGCCCCCCTTCCTACCAAATTAGAATACCTGGGTGTTAACACAGAAGTTGCATTTGAATACATTCTTCGGGTAATTGTTAAACATATTATATTCTACTTTTCTCTTTTAATTTGAGTTGCTATGAAAGTATTACTTGCCCAAATTTTTAAGAAACCAAATAATATTAAAAGACATACTAAAAGACAACAATCACCTCCTCTCCCCTGCCCCGATCCATTGCCTAGAGGTTACCATATAAACTTTCATTGCTTTCCTCCTCTGATTTTTATCTTTTTGTTTCTAAATAGGATGCTAATACTGCAATTTTATGTCCTTTTAATTTTAGACATCACCTGCTGACTTCTTATTATGACTGATGAATATTTAGGAATTTACTTAACATAATTATCCAGTGTCATCTTCTTGATATAGTCCCTTAAGTTTTCACTAAATCAAGAGTTAGGGTTACTATTAATGACTATGTAAAGATTACTTAATATTGAGTCAAGAAGAGACTATGAACATGTTCTCTTTTTTATTCAACTTGTTTTATCTTGGAATTTCAGCTCTGTCAAACAACTGTCAATTTTATTTTTCAAATACTCAAAGTTGTCCCATATTTGGCATTTTCTTTCCTTCACCCTGGAAGATGTCACTCCTAGAATGCCCCACTCTGGGGCTCTTAATTCTGTTTTTCTTGTTAGATTCCTGTTACCTCGTTCCGTGTCTTCCTCTTTGTTAGTTTACTTGTTTATTTTGACAAAACATATCCTCCAGTAACTTCCCTAAGAAACAGCACTTGGAGATCTAATTTTTCAGTCCTTACATGCCCCCAGAGGTCTCTATTCTGCCTTCATATTTGGTTGATGGTTTACACTGGGTTGAGCACTGTCTCCTGAAAATTCATGCCTACCTGATAGCTCAGAAGGCGACCTTATTTGGATACAGTGTTTTCACAGATATAATTAGTTAAGATGTGGCTATATTGGATCAGAGTGGGCCCTAAATCCAATGATGGGTGTCCTTATAAGAAGGTCATGTGAAAACACAGAGACACCAGAGGACAGAAGGCCACATGATAACAAAGGCAGAGAGTAGAGTGAGGCATCTACAAGCCAAGGAATGTCTGGGATTACTGACCATCACAGAAGCCAGGAGAGAAACAGGAAACATTCTCTCCCAGAGCCTCTAAAAGGAATCAGCCCTGCCGACACTTTGATTTTGGACTTCTGGTCTCCAAAACTGAGAGAATACATTTCTACTGTTTTAAGCCACCCAGGTGGTGGTGCTTTGTCCTGACAGCTCTTGGAAAAGAATCCATGGTTTATCCATGTGTACAATTCTATGTTGAGCATAGAATTGAGTATAATTTGCCTCCAAATTATGACAGCTCTGCTCCATGGCATTGTAGCTTCCAGCGTTGGTTGGAGAAGTCAAAGAACACTTGAATGCCCATCTCTTTGTATGTGAAGTGCCCCTCCCACCATAAACTTTTAGAAGATTTCTGTATTCCTGGTGTCCTAAAATTCATAAATATCTACCTGACTGTGTTTCTCTTTTTATTGATTGAGCGGGGCACATTGGAGAACCTTTCCAATCTGGAAAGACAAGTTCTCAGTTCTGGGGAATTATCTTGTGGTTTTTGTCTTTGGAAATTCCTTCTCCTCTATTTGTTACTAGTTAAAATCTCCCGGATCGACCTTCCCAAATGTCTTATGCTGCTTCCCTATTTGCTTTTGTTCTACTTTCTTAGCCATTTCCTTGGCTCTGGGTCCTCCGTGTTCTCCGTGTTACTCTTTCTGTTTGTTTGAATCTCTCTCATATTAGAAACTTAACCTCAACCGCCCAGTGATGCTTGGTGGCCTGTATTACAGAGTGAGCAGTGACCAGCTGATTGGAAACTCTCTGTGAAGGAGAAGCTTGCTAACTAGCTCTGGAGAAAGGAAAGAACTAAGGCCCCAACCATTTTGCCTGAAAGATCTCGGTCCCTCCCACGGTGGCTTTGTGCTCCTCCACATCTTTTGCTGTATCTGCTGCTTTAAATTTTAAGCTTTTCCAAGGTTCTGAGAGAAGAATCGGATTATGTCTTGTATGTCCCTCTCGGACACCCATAGCTTATAGCTTTCTGCACTCTGCTAAGGAAGTCACCACTCTCTTGCAGAGATTGCTCTCTTCAAAAAAAAAAAAAGTATGAGTTCTCAGTTGTGGCTGAATATCCTTTAATTCTCTTTGTCCTTGTGCATTAATATTCTTTTGGTTGTTGTCATCGAAAGGGCTTTCAAGAAGAGATAGAGATGTGTCATCATCCACCATGTTGCCCACCATGTTGCCCATGTTGCCCACCATGAATATCCTTTAATTCTCTTTGTCCTTGTGCATTAATATTCTTTTGGTTGTTGTCATCGAAAGGGCTTTCAAGAAGAGATAGAGATGTGTCATCATCCACCATGTTGCCCAAGAAGTTTCCTTTATTCTCCAATGCACAACACGCTGCAACTATTTCTATTACAACCCTCTGTATAGTGAGAAACCTCCAGTTAAATGAGAACGCTGGCACTGGAATTTCGAAGAGGGCTAGATCCTAGTTCTGACATGTATGACACACTTAATGTTTCTGATACTCCTTGTCTTTAAAGGGAGATGAAAATATCCACCTATGAATAATCAATGCTAGTGCACACTGTTTGTGATTTCTGCTTCAGGGAGTATTTAGGGTTGATTTGATCACAAGGAGGAAGAAAGTCACAAACAGTTGAGGTGAATTTCTGTAATCCCTGTGTGCTGTCAGCATTTTGCCCAATGGTGTGGAATAACCGTGGTGATGGGAATGATCATTTCACTAACTTAACAGAATCATCCTGTTTGAGAAGTGTCCTGATGGACAACCATCCTCAAAGATAACTCACAAACTGTTACACTGGAGAAGAAAGGAAGAAAAATGCCAGTAAAAATTGCAAGCTCTCTCTTCCTTTGGTCAGACTGTGACTTCTCCATAAGAATAGAGCTGTTCAGAAATCAGTCTTTCCCAGAGTTTCCAGATACAGTTTATCTTTTTCAAAACTGAATTGTAAAATCCCTCAGGAAGTAGAAAGCATTAACTCAGAGCCAGGGTTCAGAAAGATAGTAACAAATTATTCATGGCTCAAGAAAAGAGTTTTCACAAAATGTGTTGAATAGTTGTATTTGAAATATTAACAAATGTTCTGAAATTCCCAAATGTAGCTTCAGACTGGCTGATTTGCTCAAATTTTGGGTACTGCTCAATTAAATATTATCTCTCCAACCGCCTACAAACTCTTACTTCTGAAAAGTAGAATAGTTATACTATGAATGTCTGAAAGGCATATTTGGAAATATTTTCATTATTTCTTACTGCAAAAGATAACCTTATATTTTCTTTTTGAACTGTTTTCTGATTATAAAAATAATGTGTCCATGGTAGAAAACTTCAAAAATACAATTTGCAATACAACCTGGCCTTACAAAGCTTATTTCAATTTTCATCAAAAGTATTAAATGTGTGGGGCGCCTGGGTGGCTCAGCTGGTTAAGCATCTGGCTTTGGCTCAGGTCATGATCTCGTGGTTCGTGCGTTTGAGCCCCGCTTCAGGCTCTGTGCTGACAGCTCAGAGCCTGGAGCCTGCTTTGGATTCTGTGTCTCCCTCTCTGTGTCTGCCTTTCCCCTCTTTGCATTCTCTTTCTCAAAAATAAATATTAAAAACAATGTTTAAGTATTAAATTTGTATTTAGACTTCATAAAATTCAAGGTTTAAAAAATAGGGGGAAAAGTATATTGAGTGGAAGGGATGGATAGGTAGAGCACAGCAGATTTTTAGGGCAATGAAAATATTCTGTATGAGAGAAAGACAGATACCATATGTTTTTACTCTTATGTGGATCCTGAGAAACTTAACAGAAGACCATGGGGGAGGGGAAGGAAAAAAAAAAAAAAGAGAGGGAGAGAGCCAAACCATAAGAGACTCTAAAAACTGAGAATAAACTGAGGGTTTATTGGGGGGGGGGGGGGGTGGAAGGGAGGGGAGGGTGGGTGATGGGCATTGAGGAGGGCACCTGTTGGGATGAGCACTGGGTGTTGTATGGAAACCAATTTGACAATAAATTTCATATTTAAAAAATTCTGTATGATACCTTAATGGTGGATCCATATGTATATACTTATCCAAAGCTATGGAATGTAGAATACCAACAGTGAACCGTGATGTCAACTATAGAGATGGGTGATTATAATGTGTCAATGTAGGTTCACCAATTGTAACAAATGTGCCACTCTATTAGGGGATGTTTATAATGAGGGAGGCTATCCATCTGTAGAGGCAGGAGGTATATGGGAAATCTCTATACCTTCCCCTTAATTTTATTGTGAGCCTAAATCTATTTTTTTAATGAAGTTTTAATAGGAAAAAAAAGTAGATCACAATATCCAAGTTGTTCCACACTTAAAAGGTTTCAACATTTGCGTTCTTTTAAAATTAATTAAAATTAAATGAAAATTTTATTTTCTCATTCTGACTAGCTATGTTTCAAGTGCTTGACAGCCACATGTGGCTACTGGCTATCTACTTTATTAGACAGAACTAGATGGGTAGGTACATAGATACGTAGATATGCCACACATGAGCATTTTCCCATATCAATAAGTATTATTCCAGTACATGACTTTCAGTGATTACAAACTGTATCATTCTTTCTATGGGTATATATGACAAAATATACCTATTTAATTGTAGGATACTGGACATGTGGTTTTTTGGTTTTTTTTTTTTTACTATTTTTTCTATTTTTGCTTTATAAATTTGTACTATATTTATGATTATTTCCTTGTGATAGATTCCTAGAAATGGTATTACTAAGTTCAAGTGGAGTATTACTAAGTGTATTCATCAGGGTTCTCCAGAGCAACAGAACTAATAGGATATATATGGAAAGAGAGACTTATTTTAAGGAACTGGCTCATGCAAATGAGGAGGCTGGCAAGACAAATACCTGCAGAGTTGGCCAGTAGACTAGAGACTCAAGGAAGTGCTACAGTTTGAGCCTCAAGGCAGTCTTCTGGTGGAAATCCCTCTTCTTCAAGAGAGGTCTTTTAAATTGAGGACTTGGACTAACTGGATGAGGCCCACCCACGTCATGGAGTGAATCTAGTTGACTCAAAGTCTGATTTAAATGTTAATCTCACCTACAATATAAATGCTCCTCACAGAAGCATACAATAATGTTTGAACAAACATCTCGGTACTGTGGCCTGGCCAAGATGACACATAAAATTAACCATCACAGGGACACTTGGGTAGCTCAGCTGGTTAAGGGTCAGAACTCTTGATTTTGGCTCCGGTCGTGATCTCACAGTTCGTGAGTTTGAGCCCCGCATGGAGCTCTGTACTGGTGGTGTGGAACCTGCTTGGGAATCTCTCTCTTTCCCTCTCTTTCTGCTCCACCCCTACTCGTGCTCTTTCTATCTCAAAATAAATAAACTTAAAAAAAAATTAACCATCACATTAAATTTAGGTTCTTGAAACATATTATCAAATCATTTGTAATAGTTTATATTCTCATCTGCAATATACAAGCTCATCATATCACATCCAAACAATTAATATTATATTTTTTCTATTTTTACTAATTCTATATGCAAAAAGTTCTATGATTTTAGTTTATATAGTTTTGATTACTGTGAAACTAAATATTCTCTCATATATATTGACCATTTATGCTTCTGATTCTGTTGTCTATTAATTATTTTTCCTATCTTTTCTATGCAAAAAGCAATGAAAAAAATCACAAAGGAAAAAAAGTTTTATTCAATGCTACAAAATTTAAGAAAATCTGTATGGTGATCAAAGAAATGATAGACTGAGGAAGTTATTTGAGCAGATATGACATACTTAATGTTAAATCTCTACTCCCCAACAAGATTTTGAGAGATACTGAGCTTCTTTGCGGAGAAGGCATTTAAACCAAGACAAAGTGACTAATGTCAGAGATGCTCCCAAATGGATTCCTAAACTAAAAACTCCCTAAACTACACCAAAACGTGAGACTATTCTTATAATACCCCTTTCTCTAGCACTTGCCTTCTGTGCAAAGATTCATGTATATAACTGTGGTTATTTCCTGAAATATTGTTTTCACATGATTCTTTAGCACAAAATATTTCCAATATTAATAGCCAGCCACCCTTCTTTTTTTAATTTAATTTATTTTTTTTAATTTACATCCAAATTAGTTAGCATATCACCAGCCACTCTTCTAAACTCTTTGCAGTCTCACTTAACTCTGGCAACTACCTTATGAAGTAGGTACTATTATAATCTCCATTTCAGAGATGAGAAAACTGGCACCCAGCAAGCCTAAATGATTTACTAGTCAATTACAGAGGCGACATTATTGGTGCTCACTCATCTATTGTTTCCATCCAGTTGCTAGCTATGTGTTGATTTATTCTCAAACTAATTCTCGGAAGGCTTTGGGATGACTCTCACAAACATCCAAGAAAGACAGGTAAGAGCAAAGCTGAACATCACTTCAATGACCTGAGATGAGCCCCAAGAGGTAAAAGGGGGGAGGGGAAGGATCCTCTCAAATTAGAGAGTGGTGTCAACTGGCCTGAACTTCAAGGACTTCTTTCAAGTTACAGTGCAATTTTGATCAAGTCCCAAGAACCAACACCGAATTTCCTTTGTCAAGGAAATTGTGCAGAAAGAAAAGGAGGAAATTCTGGCAAAAACGATCTCAGATGGACAAAGACTGAAACAAAGAAGGAAGGTGGTGAAGGAGAGATGAAACCTTCAAATGTGAGCCCTTTCCACTCCGTAGTTCAGTGCATGCACAGTTGTCCTAGATGGCAGGTTTCAAAAGGAAAGCTTCCATGCCTCCAATCTGACTTTTGAATGACAGCTCTGACTTGCCATGAGGTGAGCATTGGAGGGAATCACTCCATTTCTGGATAGTCAGTAAACAAAAAACAAAACATTTTATTAAAACTCAATGATAAAGCACCAATAGAAAATAGACAAAATGCAAAGAATGTGCAATAGAAAAATGAACCACATCATGCTTAATGATAAGATGCTAGAACTAATTAATTTAACAGGCATTTGTCAAGTATCAACCAGGTCAGCCCTTTAGTAAGTGCTGGACATACTATTGTGAGCAAAATCAGGTAAGTTCTCAGATTTCATGAGGTTTACAGATAGGCAGGCAGTCATTCATCACACAACCACACGACTAAATCTGAATTTACAATTGTGGTGAGTGCAATGAAGTAAAGGAACATGATACAGGGAGAGAAAGTAATAGGGAGACTTGTCTGATCAAGATCTGGAGGGTTTGTCATCCGGGCAGAAGTGATGAACTGAGATCTGAAGCATGAGCAGGTGAGCTGGAGAAAGAACAATGTGTGAGAAGACAGGGAATAGGGTACCTTCCCATTAAGGTCAGAAATGAACAGTAATGCTGTTAATACTACTATTATTTTTTTTAAGTTTATTTACTTATTCTGAGAAAGAAAGAGAGAGAGAAAAAAAACCAGCAGGGAAAGGACAGAGACAGAGAGAAAAGGAGACAGAGAATCTGAAGCAGGCTCTGTGCTGACAGCAGAGAGCCTGATGCAGGGCCCGAACTCATGAACTTTGAGATCACGTTGTGAGGCAAAGTTGGACGCTCAACCGACTGAGCCACCCAAGTGCCCCAACACTACTATCATTAACTACATTCAGGAAATTCTAACAAATACAATGGGACAATAAAACAAAATGGGAAAGGAAGAGGCAAAATTGTTATTTTCAGATAATGTGGCTGTTTAGAAAATCCCCCATAAAATGTAATTAAATGCCATTATATTGGAAAGGATGTTTGATAGGATAGTTGGTTATATACATATACAAGAATCTATATATTTTTAATATAGCAATAATGAGGGGGTAGTATTTACAACAAGAACAACAATGCAAAATACCTAGGCATAAGCATAACAAGAAATGTAGAAAAACTGTAAAATTCCACTAAGCAATATCAAAGAAAGCAAAAGGAGATACGTGCCACATTCTTAAAAACATAGAATATTTTTAAATATCATTTGTGCCCAAAGTATTATATAATTTAACATGTTGGAGAGGGTGGGCTTGGAACTTGAAAAATTGTTACAAATTTCATCTGGAAGAATGGGTGATTGGCTCTGCTGTATACTGAAACATACCATGAAGCCATAATATTTTTTAAATGGGTTCAAAAAGGTATAGGCAAATCAATGGAATGAAAGTTCCAGAAACAGACCTAAGTAAATATAGAATTTTAGTGTACTATAATTTTTAATAACTTGACTGAATTCTATTGTTTGGATGTACAGTACAGGATAAGAAAGCTACCACTCCCTAATCATTGGCTATGTATGAAGGGACTATGGTCATCTCAATTTGCCTGAAGCAGGTTTATGCCTGTTATCTTGGCATGATTATTAATAGTCTCTTCTTTCAATCTCAAAACTGTCTCCTTGTGGATGATACATCATATGGTCACCCAAGTTATATATATTCTTTCTAATATTTCCTAATTATAAAGAACACTTTAGTAAATATCCTAGCAGCTAACTCTTTATACTGAATTTGTATATGGCTCGATCAAAACATGTGCATATTTTAAGCTTTTTTAAATATATACTGCCCTCCCTCCCAGAAGGGTTGTACCAATTTACACTCCCACGAGCAATTATGAGCACAGTCCTTTTTTCGCAAACCTTCACAACTCTGGTACTACTATTTATTTTTGAAGACTTTTGACAGTTCGATTAGCAAACTATTAAAGCAAATTCATTGCTTTAATATAGATTTATTTCATTACTATTGTGAGCGAATATTTGTATAGATTAGTGTTCTTTCATTGCAAGCAACCAAAAGTAATTCTGGATGGATATTGGGAAGAATGCAGAGGAAAGACAGCAGGGACCCACAGAATTAATGGGAGCCTAGAAGACCAGGCTTAGGAATGGTGGGGACACAGGCATCTCATGAGGTGAGGAAGCAGTCACACCAGCAATGGACTCAATGTGAAAGGCATTACTGGGTCAGGGCTGCTCAGGAAACCAGTGTAAGAACAAAATGAAACCCCAACAACTTTGGTCTCTTTCTTCCTCCCTTAACATTCAAGTTCCAGTTGACCTGGGCCACATGCCTGCCCTCAGGCTGGGAATGGGCAGTGCCCTAATTACAATCCCACCGAATCATAGCTAGAGGGAAAGCGAGAACTTCTCAAGGGATATCAGAGTGTTGTTAGGATGGGGAAGTGGGCCCTGGGCACACAACACCATAAATGACCGTGACCACTTTCTTCAATATTGGCTGTTCATTTCCCTTTCTGCGAACCATCTATGCATGTTCTTTGCCCATTTTTCTCCTGCAGTGTTTTTGTTGTTGTTGTTTTGGGTTTTGTTGCCATACAAGAGATTTGCAAGGATTTTTAAAGCTGAATTCAGCCGCACTTTGCAGAAACCCCTTAAAGAGCTCTTCATTTTGTAATTCACAAAAGTTAACCGCCCCTCCTCCACAGGTTTTGTTGTTGGTTGGCTGTAGTACCTAACCCTCAAAATCACAGTGGTTTAAGTGATGATTTTAAGACCGGGCCCCCAAATTCTTTGACATCCTTCGCATTGGAAAGTGGGATCTATGTCCCGTGACCTTGAATCTCGGCTCTATGACCACTTGAGCAATAAATTATGGCATAAGTGATATTGTGTCAGTTTCTGGACCCAAGGTTCAGAAAAGTCGGCTTTGACTCTCTGTCTCTTGAGACATTTGCTCTCAGAATCTAGATACTATTCCATGAGGATGGCAAATAGCGGAAAGGCTAGAATGCAGAGGAACTGGGGGGTCAGCAGCCAGCAGCCTCAGCTGAACTTCAGCTGACACCCAGCCCTCACTTACCACCCATGTGAGTGACACATCTTGAAAACAGGTCCTCCAGCTCCCATTGGCCCTGCCCTAGCTGATGCCATGTGGAGTAGGGGACTACTGTCCCTCACAGCCCTATCCAGATTAGTCTAGTGAGTAAAATAAATAATGTTATTTTAAGCCTCCGAGTTCTGGAGTAGCTTGTTGCACAGCAAAAGGGAACTCGGTGGAACATAGTACTTTAGACATTTATTTCTTGTTTGGGGTTTAGTACTGGTGTTACGGTTAGCAAGGAGCCTTCAGCATGGGAACTTTGAGATTTCAAGGATGCTTACTTGTTTCACCTTCTGATTCCACCCTCCTCTTATGGATTCAGTAGCTTTATGAGGAAAGACTAAGTGAAAAAGTGAGTGGGGAAGGGATATGTGTTTGTTATGCTCTTTGGTCCGGGAAAACAAATAAACATCGCTTTCACTTGCTTTTCTATTGGCCAAAAGTGGCCATATGCCCACCTACAGATGCAAATGAGTTTGTAAATTGTGGTTCTTGGCTTCCCAGTAAACACTTTACACTGTGAAAGGTGGAGCACAGATCTTTGGTGGAAAAACCAGTGGTCTGACACACTCACCTAGCAAGCAGATCAAACCATATTCTTCTTTGGACACCAACAAAATAAGAGAACCAAGATTGCCAGAAGGATCTCACTGTTCACTTTGTATAGCATATTTCTGGACAAAACGTGTGGGAACCGAAGCCTGGTGTCACACATTGTGTATAAACTAAATAATAAAACCTATACTTTTCTGAGCTACATAAGTTGGCTTATGGAAAGGTGATTTCCAAATAAGGAATCAATCAAGGAAATGTAGAGGGAGACTACCCAGGAAAGAAAAACTGGTTTGGGTTGTATATTTTGGAGTACAAAGTAAGAAGCAGCAGGTCAGGGGTGCCTGGGTGGCTCGGTTGGTTAAGCATCGACTTCGACTCAGGTCATCATCTCATGGTTTGTGAGTTCGAGCCCCAGCCCCGCATCGGGCTCTGTGCTGATGGCTCAGAGCCTGGAGCCTGCTTCAGATTCTGTGTCTCCCTCTCTCTCTACCCCTTCCCCACTCACTTGCTCTCTCTGTCTCTGTCTCTGTCTCTCTCTCAACAATAAATAAACTTCAAAGCAGCAGGTCATAGAGAAGAGATGAAGGGAACAGTAGTTTGGGGCTTGGCTCTGCCACCAACTTCTGTGTCACCTTGCTTGCCCTCCCTGCTTCTCCACTTCCTCAGGTGAAAAAAGGAAGAGGTTAGACTAGACTATCTTGAAGTTTGTTATTGTTTTCTTTATTCCTCACCTGTCAGGCTGAGCACAAATACAAAGAAAGCTGCTCTCCTGGAAATAATGGCATGATGTACACCTCTAATTGTTCACTAATATTCTCCCCTATTAAATGACCCACTCCTCAAAAAAGCTAGATTGGAAACTGTGGACTTTTCCACTTTTGCCTAGTGTTCGCTTAGCAACAACAGCAACAGAAACTTCTCTGAATCTTGGTAAGGATAAATAAAAAGAAATCTCTGAGGCTTCTTTTCCAGGAACAGAAAATTACTCCCAGCTTGGAATTCATGGGAGCCCTCAGTGTCAGCAGGAGAATGTACCTGTGTCATTTCCTCCTCACCTCCCGAATTTTAACTTGAAGGAATCAGCTACGAAGGTGAGAAGGGCAGGAGGGGAGTTATGCAAGCAAGTTCTCATCTGTTCTCAAAGTTATAAGTAAGAAGAGATAATGCTCCGAGGCCCCGTTCTCAGCAAAACACTGACCAGATAAGCCCCAAGCTTATGTCATAGGAAATAAATCTTTGCCCCTTGGATGCATTTACTGAGTGCTCCATTTCTTTAGGAGAATTTTTATTTCATACATGGCCAATACTATCTTTCCCATCACTCCTGCAACTACTGTACAGAGGAATTTGGGGTTTGTTCCCAGAAACTGCATCCTCTGCAAATTGAAGGAATGCGTGTATAAATTTCTACAGCATGTGTGTGTGTGTGTGCATGTGTGCATGTCTGTGTGTGTGTGCATGTCTGTGTGTGTGTGCATGTCTGTGTGTGTGTGCATGTCTGTGTGTGTGTGTGTGTGTGTGTGTGTGTGTGTGTGTGTGTTTGAGCATGTGTGTGTGGCGAATATGTATAATTCAGCACCAGGGATCCCAGAGGATGCGTGACTAATCACAATAAATCTGAACTTCTTCAGAGCTTTTGGGGAAAAGGGTGGGAGAAGAGAGTATCATGTCCAATGTTTAATAACAACAAACTCCAACACGAGAGACCTTGGAATGGAAACAATATACAAGAAGAGGTTAGCTTTGTGAGACTGTGGAGGAAAAATGCAAATTCTTTCTTACAAGGGCCTTCCTGAAATAAATCAAAAGCTGAGATGTTTACATATTTATTCCATAACCTTTTTCTTACAGAAAAATTATCAGTTGCAGTGATGTTAATTGCTCTTGTTCCAAAACAAAGGTCACTGAAGTTTTTAATTTGTTTATATTTCTTGGTCTTAATCCAGTCTACTACTAGACTATTAAAAGCTACAGGATTACTATATATACTTTATATTCAAAATATACACTACAATGCTATAGGTCATTGTTCTTAAGTGGATAAATCATGCTCTTCCAAAAACTCTGATTTACTTATTGTGTTTTACCACAGAGATTGACTGCTTCTTCAGATGCCTAAAACTGGGCTTTCATTCAGGCACCTTAAATAACCCTGTCTTTTCTGGCTGAGCCAAAGTTCAGAGCAGGGTTTCTACAGAATAGGGTAGAATACCCCCTACATCTACAGAATACCCCCACATCCACAAGAAACCTAACATACAAGTTTAGCAAAGCTTATCCAAACTCTTTACTGTATACCTACCACAACAAGTTTCCTTCAAATTCAGCCTGCCTCTTTACATGTCCCTGAAATGACTCAGAGCTTCATGTGAATGGAGAGCAGGGGACACGGCTTTTCAGTAGAACTGTCATGCTGCCCACAGGACATGTTACAACCGCTGTCCTCAGCTTCCTTAAATAATGGTGAAAAGACATGCTTGCAGGTTGAGAGATGACGCTCCACACCTATTCAATTATTTGTAATCTCCTTATTTAATAATCTGAAATCATAGCCTTGGAAAATTCAGTATTTGTGGTCGGTGTATAAAAAGACAACCTGCCTTAGCTTAAACTCCTAAGTAATTGGAAAGTGACAAGGAACCTCAAGTGAAGCAAACTTGCCTCCAAAGAGTATCCTGTATCTTACTCAGGGATTTCCTCACAGACTCGGAGGGCCTCACAATCGTGTCATAAAATTTAAATAGACAAAAATTATTGGCATTTTCGTCTCAAAAATGAAAAATATTTGGAAAATGCATTATGATAGGTAAACCCACCTCTTGGTGAAAAGCAAAAAACATCTATGTTAAGGCACTCGGATCAGGTTAAACCCTTCTCAATGCTTTTATGTAATTTCTAATTTGGAAAGATTTAGTCATTGGGGCTAGGGACTCAGTCAACATAGAATTATTTTAGATATAACCATGAAGAGCAATTCTTTTTTAAGTTTTTTTTCCCCTCAAATCTTTACTTATTTTTGAGAGAGACAGCGCAAGTCGGGGAGGGGCAGAGAAAGAGGGAGACAGAGGAGCCCAAGTGGGCTCCGTGCTGTCAGTTCAGAGCCTGATGCAGGGCTTGAACTCTTGAACTGTGAGATCATGACCTGAGCTGAAGTCAGACACTTAACCAACTGAGCCACCCAAGCACCCCAAGAACAGTAATTCTTCTTAGATAAAGGCTAATCACATTTGTAACTAGCTTTTAATGTGTGCTTTTTAAGTAATTGTCAATTACACTTAGCTAAAGTTAATAATCCCCATGCGCACGACCCAGCCTCTTGTTTTTTAAATGTTTATTTATTTATTTATTTATTTATTTTGAGAGGGAGAGAAGGAGAGAGACTATGCATACACATGCACACATATACACGCACAGACACGCATGCACAAGTAGGAGAGGGGCGGAGAGGGAAAGAGAGAATCCAAAGCAGGCTTTATGCTGTCACTGCAGAGCCTGACGTAGGGCTCGATCTCATGGAAACTTGAGATTTTGACCTGAGCCGGAATCGAGAGTCAGATGCTCAACCAACTGATCCACCCGGGTGCCCCATGACACAATGCAAGGCACTTCTTCCATGTTGATGCTTCAGACATAAATGTTTCTGAAGTGATGTTCCTGCCAGCAGAAAGGTGTTTGCCCACTTCCACCATGAGCACCAAGGACTGACGAGGCAGATGGAAACCAAGTGGGAGACAATTCGGAAAGACTCAAAGAGAAAAGTGTCAGGAGCCAGTGTGGGAGCATGCCTGCACACAATCTCAAGAGGATTTTTTATTCTGTTTGAGTTGGGTAAACAACTGTTGAGCCTTGATGATGCTTTAATTTTTTTTTTTTGCTGTTTCTGGGAGCTTACACAGTGACCCAAGCACACAGACTCAGAAGGTCTCTACAGCAGATGTCACTGCCCCCTCTCCAACCCTCCACACTCAATGCTATATGCTAAAGGCAGCTTTGCCTGTGTCAGAGAATTAATCCCTCTGGGAGCGTCTCTTAACCAGTAACATATAGAGATTTGGTGGATAAATAACTGAGCATGTTCTGTACTGTTTCCCAGCATTCCCCTGTAGGACTGAGCCTCAGTTGTCCATGGCGGTCAGTTGCTTGGTAACATTCCTTTCATTGGTAATCTTCCCTTTTCTATCTCACACCCTTAGCAGTGTTTTCTAGAATCACCTCCCAAATAAACTACTTGCACATGAATCCTTGTTTCAGAGGCTGGCTTTTCAGTGGGAGTGAGGGAAAACTAAGACAGTCTTCATGGCTAGCACAGAGGAGACTGTGAAATGGTGTTTACTCAAATTGCAGAGACAAAAACATAAGAGATATTGCTGTAACCATCGTTAGAAAGACAATCTACCAGCCATACCTTATGTCAGGTCGCTTGGTTGTTTGTTATATATGTTTTCACTTCCTGGTTCACTTCCTGAGTTTCAATTTTGGCTTCAACAGTTAGTAGTTGAGCAAGGAAGCTTGGACAGCTTCCTTGGATTTCTGTGTCTGCTTCCTCTTCTGTAAAAGACACCTACCTACCTCATGGGGTTGGATAATTGTTTTTGTCATTGTTATTATTTCTCTGTTGTTCTCCGGAGTCTTTAGACAGTCCTATAGGCTGTCTTATCCTTTCTTGATTGTGCTCCAGCAATTAAGAGAAAGTTTGTGAACCTCTTCCTGGGCCAAACAGTTAAAGTGTGGTACTCGGCAGGGGCAGCAACATCTATGAGGGAGAAAGTTCCCATCAACAAGATAAATCTTGGGGTCATGGCCAGATTCAGAGTCCAGCTGGCCTCCCTTGCCATCCTTGGAGGTTTATGGTTTGAATACAGGATCTAGTAGATATTCCTATGGAAGGTAAGAGAGATTTCACTCCATTATCGGTATAACTTTTTTTCCCCTTTAAAAATGGAGTACATACCATTTAGTCTTAAGAAGACGATTCAGAAAATGTCTTCTTCATCCTAATTATACTCTAATGGCCTATAAAAGTGAATTGACCGCTCATAGAATTGTACCAGAGAAATAAATCAAACAGTGAGAGAATCTGACTCAATGCCTCCAGCTTCTCCATATTTATTAGACTGAATCAGGGTGGGGAGGAGGTCTTCTACTCTGACTTCATAGCTGACTCAAAATCTCAGAGCTTAAAAAGAAAAAATCTCTCTGGCTGGTTCAACACATTTCCTCAGTAAGTAATTGTACCATGAAACACTTGCCATGATATGGCAGGTGGCATCTGAAAATCAAGTGCATGTCATTTAAGGTTGCACTAATACCAGATTAATGATAACCAAAGTTTCTGGACATTCTATATGGCCTCGGGGCACAAAAGGAAAGATAATGAAATTTATACTGTTCGTGACTCACCCTGTGACTGGAAAGTTCCCCAGTGACCACAAGATAGTCATGTCCTAACTGGTCTCTCCCTCCCTACCATCTGTGATAAAAACCTAAGGCCACCTAAGTGGCCTAAGAACGAGGACGGACTGGGGGTAAGAACCAATAGCCAATGGTGATACACCCAAAGTCACCTACCTTACCCGGGGTTTACTCTACTTTAAAATCCCCAAGATACAGGGCGGGGCTGGGTGGCTCAGTTGGTTGAGCATCTGATTCTTCATTTCGGCTCAGATCATGATCTCATGGTTGTGGGATCGAGACCCACATCAGGCTCCATGCTTGAGATTCTCTCTCTTCCCCTCCCTCTCTGTCCCTCCCCCACTCACACTGGCTCTCCCTCTCCTCTCTCTCTAATAAGTAAACTTAAATAGATAGATAGATAGATAGATTCCCCAAGATGCAATTAGAGATAGTCCTAGAATTCCTTCTATTTCCTGACTGTTTGCTCTAAGCCTATTTATTGCGTTCTTATTCTTAGAGCTCCTTTTAAAAGATAAAAACGTGGCAAACCTTGAAAAGTGCACAAACTCCTATAATATGGACATCTTCTGCATGCTCCTCTTCCTATTCTGGGTCTACTGATGAGCACAGAAGTTCTTCACTTGTCTGCAAGAGAGAAAAGCTATGCTACCATCAGTAAGATGAGCATCGGGGTACCTGGGTGGCTCAGTCGGTGAAGCATCCAACTTCAGCTCAGGTCATGATCTCACAGTTCGTGAGTTCGAGCCCCGCATCAGGCTCTGTGCTGACAGCTCAGAGCCTGGAGCCTGCTTCAGATTCTGTGTCTCCCTCTCTCTCTGGCCCTTCCCCTCTCGAGCTCTGTCTCTCCCTCTCTCTCAAAAATAAATAAACGTTAAAAAAAATTTTTTTTTAAATAAGATGAGCATCCCCTCAGTATCAGTCCCCGGTGAAGTTACAACCCTAACTCTTCTTTCTCTGCCATATTTGTTAGAAGAATCTGCTTTCCTGCAACACATTCATTTCTCATTCACTCTATGGGCTCCAAGTTCTGACTCCAACCCCTCCCCCCACTGCAATAACAGTAGCCATAGGGCTGCATGCACTGCCAAATCCAAAAGATTCACCCCAAGCTTCTCCTTCCTGACCTCTCTGTGACACTTGGCACCATCTAGGAATCTCTTTCTATATAACTACCTCCCCTGGCTTTGAAAGAGGGCTCATCTCTGGTTGCCTCTTGCCTCACTGGCCATTCTTGCACAACCTGTCATCATGTCCTGGAGTGTCCTAAGGTCTTAACATCTTTAGGATCACCTGGATCTGACCCTTTAGTAACATTTCCACTGCCCTGAACAATCTTTTCTCCTGCCCATCCCTTCAATGTCAGCTATTTCCTAGGACTCTGCTTCAATCCCTTAGAGTCTGTTATCCTTTTAAGCAGGAATCATACCATAACACTCTTCTGCTCAAAACACTCCATTGCTCCCCATGGACTGACCCCTTCCCATGACCTCTCTAACCTCATGTTATTTTACTCCTCCCTTTTCTCATCAAGTTTTAACAACACTGGCCTCTTCCCTTTGCTCAAATGCACCAGCCATGCTCCTGCCTCAGGGTCTTTGTACTGACTGTTCCTAATACATGGAGGACTCCTCCTTCCTATCTCTCAGGACATACTTCTCATCTTCACTCAAGATTTTGCTCAAATCCAGAGGGACCAAGATGGTGGAACAGCATGGAAGTTTTTTGCTTTTCTTTTAATTTTTTTTTAGCATTTATTCATTTTTGAGAGACAGAGACAGAGCATGAGCAGGGGAGTGGCAGAGAGGGAGGAAGACAGAGAATCCAAAGCAGGCTCCAGGTTCTGAGCTGTCAGCACACAGCCCAACATGACGCTTGAATTCAGGAACTGTGAGATCATGACCTGAGCTGAAGTCGAAAGCTTAACTGACTGAGCCACCCAGGTGCCCCTGAAAGGTTTTTTTTTGCATCCCTCTCCCTGAAATGAAGCCAGATCAATACTAAACCATCTTGCACACCTAGAAAACTGATTTGAGTATTAACACAACAATCTGCACAACCTGAACGACAGAACATGGCAGGTACGAGGCATGAAGAGATGAACTGGGAGAGAGAAGCTGCAGAGGGCAAGGAGCCTGGTGGTGCTCTTGTGGGAAGGGTGAATCCCCAGGAGCAGAGAGAGAGGTCCAAGAGGCCCTCGGGCCACACGGGGAGATGGTTCCCCTGCTGGGAGGACATTTGGTAGAGGCAATGCAGACTCCCCACAGGCAAGGTCCCAGCAGACCCTGGAGAATGGCCACATTCACTGGTGTTGGAGCAAGGATGTTAAGGGTGAAGCCTGGTGTCAGATGTGTGTTCTGATGTGCCATAATCCCTGAAATGCTGCTGCTACATGATCTTGTGGACTTTTTCTGGGGTGGACTTGCGCCCAGCCGCAGTCTCAGCATTAGCAGCAGCACAGTCTTGCAAGTATTCCTGGGCACGGGCCGGCACCTGGCCATTTCTCAGCGAGACCCTCCCCCAGAGGGTCAGAGTGGGTCAAAGCTACAGTCCCTCAGAAGTGAGGGGCTGAGAAACACAACCCCATCTGAGATAAAACTCAGGAGGGAGGCAGCACCTGGCAGCCTGTTTGGTCACCGACAGTGTAGAAGCAGGGAGTGGACAGAAGCAGGAGACAAAGGAGGGGTGCTTGACCACTGGTCAGGGAGAGCACAGAGGTCTGATGCTAGAGATTGGGTATCTGGGTAACGCCATTTTCACCCCTCCCAGGCATGCACATACATACCTACACGCACCACAACAATCCACCCCAGTAAGCTAAGCAGTGCCATCTAGTGGAGAACAGAGCCATTACACTAAGCCCTGCCCACTGGGCCAAACTTGCTCTTCAGGAACACCACAAGTCTCTCCCTCTGCTTAGTTTACCGGCTATGAAGTGCTTCATAGTTTGACTTCTGGAGGAAACTGGATATAATTTCAATCGCATTTCATTCTGTTTGCTGGTCCAAATACTCTTTTTTTTTTTCTTTTCCTTATTCTTGAATACAGAAAGAGGAAAAAATTTATTTTATTTTCTATTTTTATTAAAAATATTTTTAATTTTTTCTACTCTATTTTTTACTTTTTTGCAAACTTTTAGTTTCTATTATACCTCTATCATTTCACAAAAGTCCTAAGTATGAATGGACAAGGCTCCCAAAGTCCCAACACTGTCATGGCAAACCAGCTCATATGTATGGCTTAGGTTAATTGTTGCCTTTGTCTTCTGATGTAATGTCCAGTTTTGATGAGGGTGTCATGGGGTCCAAAAGTCCATTCAAGTACAAATGGTACCCACACTTCCACTGAAGTGGAATCTGAAGTTACAGATGCTCCTTAAGAAGCTCCAGAAATCTAGCAAAGAACACTGGCTACTTCTTCATCATTGATCATATGATGACTCTCATTTCTCTGGAAATCAAGGATTGCATAATGGGAAAAACTAAGTCCAGTCTAGGCAACCACCTGCATTCATAAGATTCAAAGACCTTTCTTCTTTCTCGGCCTTGTTGCTGTAGTCCAGGTGAAAGGAAACCTAATTCTTGGGTGATGGTCAAAGTTTGATCCAGTCATGAAAATTAGTTTGGACATCAAAAGATCCAGGACAGAAGACAGAGTGATTTCAGATGTCCCCAAACAGGATGTCGGGGGGACTTGGCTTGTTGTTAAAGCAGTGCTATCAAGCCTTTCCATTGAACTGATGTGATCATTGATCCTGGTTGGGCCATCAATCACAGGCATGTGACTCCCAGCTGCCTTTTCTATCAGACTGGTATTCTCTATAGGGCTAAAATAGAATGGGCATTTTTTGTACATGGGGTACACTTTCAAAACTAGCTTGGGATGGGCTGGCAATTGGCTAAAAACCCTGCCACCAGGAATTACATCTGCCATTTTCAATAATGACCCAGAATAAGAAAAATATACTTGTGTTTTGAAGCATATTGTTAAAATAATAACACTATATGAGAATATGAAAACTTGAATTGCTTACTTTTACTCATTTTAGGTAAAATAAGTAATAATTTGAGATGTTCCAATGTTTGCTCTTTCTGCTGTTGTTCGAATGCTCTCCCAGCTTCCCTTGCACCGAAGCCAAAGGACTCTTGGAAGAGTCATGGTTTTGAAGTCACCTGTCCTGGTGCTGCTCTGCCATGCCTGTGAACCAGAATATGAAGTCTCCTGACCCAGGGCATTGAATAAGGCACATGAGAAAGTGCTTTGCTGTTTACATTCCACTGGGGAAGAAACTGAGGTTAACGGCCTGGCCCAAGTTGCAATTGGTGATGGTCTGAGACTTGAAGTTTTGCCTCAGATTCCAGAAGAATTCCCATTCCGTGGGAACAATCTCTCTTTTGAACTTGTCACATCTGCCAGGCTGACAGTCCATGCTATAAAAGACAACTCCAGAACCCGGCTGCTTGCATTCGGGTGCCAGTTCTACGACTGACAAGATTACCATTCTTTAAATTTATTTTTTTTCTTTATTTAGGATGACCATAAACAGATTTTAAACAATAAACACTCTTGGTTCCACAGAAGGAGGGTAGTGCTCCCTCTCTCTTCTCAGCCTTTGCAGGTGCTGATGCACTAGTCTGGGACCCTCTTTGCCCTGCTTTTATGCTTAGCTCCCTCTTCAGTTTTCAGTTTGGACTTAATTTCCTCAGAGAAGCTTCTTTTGGCCTTCCAAGGTTGAGTGTAGATCCCCTTTTCTGTATTCCCAATTCCTGTTTCCACGTCTGGCCCCCACTGAGACCACCAGCTAAAAACCAGACTTGGTTTTGTATCCCAGGCACCTACTAGCACAAACGAAGTGCTCAAATATTTGATGAACGAATAAATGGATAAAGGAATGCACAGTGAGCAAGAAAAAGTCAGCAGACGAAAAGAGTCAAGGATATTCTCGAGACCCCAAATTCTGAGCACCCCGACAGCGCTCGACCCCCAACCTTGGGGCCGCGCAGCGGCTGGACTCCACTCCCAGGCAAGAGGAAGTTCCCATCGTCCAAAGACTCTGGGGCTTCCTCGCTAGCCCCTGCCTTCTTCAGGAAGACTCTAGAACACAGACAAAGCCGCCAAGCGACAGTTCCCACAGTAGGAGCAGAAATGCAGTCTCTCTGCCCTCCGATCTCGCGCACTATCCTTCCGCGGGGCGCAGAGAAGGCGCGCACGGTGAACGCCCCAATCTCCCCGCCCTCAGTACCCTCCCCGGGTCTAGAGTTGAGGGTCGGGGTTCCCTGCACGGGAGAAGTTGGTGGGGGCAATTACAGTCTCCCTAACCCCCAATTCCCGCTTCCGTCACCCGCCCCCCTCCCAGGGGACGTGCGCTGGACCCGGGGCCGCCGGGGCGGGGAAGGGTCGGGCCGGGGCGGGGAGAAACGTTTATATAGCGGCAAGGAGGGATGTGGGAGCTGCCGCCCGCCTGCGGGACACCGGGAGGCGAGAGGCTGCCCGCGTCGTCGCCGGTTCCTTCTCGAGTTCCCGAGGCCCCCACCGTCGCCCCGCGGTCGGCGGCACTGGGCGCGGCGCTCCCGGCGGTGCGCTCGGTGCGCTCAGTGCGCGCGCGCGCGCGGAGGAAACCCACGCAGCGCTTGGCAAGTGCAGGGCTGAGTGCCCCGAGGTAAGTCCTGAAGCCGTTTGCAAGTGGTTAGTAGTGGCAGGGGAGGGACCGGCCAGATGGAGAGGGAGCTGCGTGAAGATTGTGGTGAAAAGGAAAGAAGTGAATTTCAGAAACTCGAAATCGCCTCCTTGCGTTTTTCACATCCTCAGAGCAGTTATCCCTTCTCACCCCATCTTCTAGTTTCCTGCATCCCTCTGTAGGCAAACATACAACCTACTCTGCTGTCACTCTCTGCTCAGGGTCCCTTGTCCCCCACTGCACACGCATGTGCCTTGAAGCCCGAAAGGTGCCTTGGGGACCCTACATTGTCCCCAAACCCAGCGCAGGGGCCGGTGTGTGGCAGGCACCCAGGACTATGGGGAGGGATGAATGAGGTTAACCAGCCTGGGTCGGGGAAAAAGTCCCTCCCAAGTCTGTGCAGACCCAGTCTGTACTTTTGCTTCTGTATACCTCATCCAAATTTATTAAAGATGGTTGGGTTTTTTATTGTTGTCTCAGGGAAGGGGAGAAAGAAAAAAAATGCACCCATTTATGAATGCTTAGTAACATCTGCAGTGAGTGGAACCCCAACTACCTGGCTCAATATCAAATGTTCAAATAATTTTGTTGAGGGGAGGAGGCAAGCTGCAAGAGGGAAAAACATTGGAACGAGAAAGTGATTTCTTCTTGATTTCTTCTGTTTCCTTTCGTGGTAAAAATCACTCATTTCTCCTTTTAGGCATCTACTCTATGGAGATATTTAAAGATGATCTTTGCCAGTGGGGGAAAAAGTTTTGGTAGGGGCGAGGGGTGATAAGGAATATCAGAGATGTTGGCAGAAATCATTAAGATTTGAGATACAAGAATATTAGAAGTCCTTTGTTAAGAATTTCTATAGTTACAGAATCAGCAGTCATGTTGCTTTTTAAAGGAAGGATCTATTAATGAGCAGTATTTTTAATACAAGAATTTCAAGGATGCCATTTTGAAGTTACAATGTAAACTTACTGTTAAGCGTCCCCATAGGTGAGATCACTTAACATAAAAATCCTAAAGAGTCTGCATAAAGTGATTTAAAACACTTTTTAAAAAACTTTTAAAGTTTAAAGCGTTAATTTTTTTTCCTTGTAAAAGTTGTCAGTTTCCTTCCTCCTCCCTCATTTTATTCCAAAATATTAGAAGTGCCCAAGAAAACCTGAAAAGAAGGCTTTTCTGGCACTAGGAAGTCCATGTGATTTCAGATCTTGTGCAGTGTGAAATCAAACTTTATGATTTACATAAAAGGCTTTATGTGAAACACCCACTGAAGGATGTTCAGCTTTTTTTTTAAGTGGTAAAAGCCTTTTAATTTTACTAAATGTTCTTGTGATTCTTTTAAAAGACCATCATTAAATATAAATACTTGCAATTTCCATTTTTCCTATTCCCTTCAGATAGTTGGAATTTCAGAAAAGTTTGAATCATTGGATGTTTGTAAAGAAAAGATTTGTTTATTTATTTATTTATTTATTTATTTATTTATTTGCATAGACAGTGTTAAGAACAGCTAATCAAGTCACCAAATGAAGGTTACATTATAAGAATCGTGAATAAAAGTTGGTGTGTTATTTATTCATCTATGTACGTATTATTGTATGCAGTCTGATGTCTAAAACAGTCTTAAAAATGGCTGAAAAAAAATTCCCTGTCAGTAAATATCCCCATTGCTAGAATTTCAGAAAAATATGTGATTGCTACCTATACCCTCTGTAAATAAATAAAAGTCTCTGTAAAGACCAATGGGGACGTTTTTGTGACCAAAGAATGGTCACCTCTACAGTCCCAAGAAGTAAGTATGAAGATTCGGTTTTCTATACTACTTTTATGAATGTCATGAATATAAGACTTTTCCGGGGTGATCAGATGTTGGCCAATATCTTTTTTTCCTCTCTTCCTGACCTTTTTGCTGTTGTCCTTGTTATTTAAAGTAGGAAGTGGTTTAGCTTTGCTCTGAAACAGGTCTAGATTCAAGTTTCAGATTAGTCGGGACATTCATTTAACCTCTCTGAGGCTTCTCGCACCTGTCACATGGAACAGTGATACCTCCCTACCTCACAGGGATGTGTGGGAAAAAGAAGATCCTTAGACAATGCCAGACGTAAGTGCTCAGTAAATGAAAGTGGCGGTGATGATGATGGTAACACTTACAGATCAAAGCAAATAGAAGGGTTCCAAATAATTCAGTTAATGTTGGGCCCAATTTTACTCCATGTTTTGACCTCACTGAAATACCTTGTTTCCATGGAGTATAACACATGATTAATGGAAACGTGTTACTCGCCAAACATCGCAATCTCCCTTTCCCCCTGGAAGTGTTCCAATCTGTCGAGATCACTTAAGGAAAGACCTGTCACTCAAGTCCTGGTGCTGCTGTCCTGGAAGAGATGTTTGAGAGTTGTTCCTACCCTGATTTCACTGTGTGTGTCTTCGTATCTTATGCTTTACAATTTCAGGAAACTTTTTCTAGAGAAGTCAAATTGTTCCTGCAAGTGGAAGGCTGTGAGAAGTGCACTCAGTGTTTCAGTTTCTTTGGATCGTGATTCTGTGATAACAAAAATACCTTTCTGTTTTTGGCAATTTCTGCTTTTCAGAATTTTAAGATAAAGACCCCAATTCAACCTGAAGTTCTTTAAGGGAGTGGAGAGTTAAAAGGCACAGAGGATAGGGGCTCCTGGGTGGCTCAGTCGGTTAAGCATCGTCTTTGGCCTAAGTCATGATCTTGCTGTTCCCGAGTTTGAACCCCACATCGGGCTCTGTGCTGACAGCTCAGAGCCTGGAGCCTCTTTCAGATTCTGTGTCTCCCTCTCTCTATCTGCCCCTCCCACACTCACACTCTGTCTCTGTCTCTCTCTCTCAAAAATAAACATTTTTTAAAATTTATATTTATTAAAAAGGCACATTTTTTCTTTTTTCTTTTTTTTTTCCCCCCCACAAAACAGCAATTAACTGAAGGCCAGACTCTTTAATGAAGGAATAGTTAGAGAGACTTGGTCTCACATCCTGTCTTGATTCTTCTCCCTCCTTCCAAACTTGCCTTTTCTTGGGGTGACCTCAAGGCCCTGGCAGGGGAATTTGGAAGGGAACCAGTAAAAATGGACATTGTTTGGCTAACATAAACCATGTGCACAAGAAAAGATCTCTTATGTTTCTCAGCATCCCTAACGCTTGCTTCCACAGTACCTGGCATTAGTACATCCTCAATAAATAAGTGATAAATGAATGACCTAAAATTTCAAAAGTCTGGCTGAAGTATGCATCTTGTGTAAATCTGGAGCCATTGCCCTTTGAGATCCACTAACATGCAAAACCTCAGGCGAGATTAAGGATGCAGCATGACCTCTGCTTGTGTCTCATCTTCTGAGACACAGTTTTGCTAAAGCAAAAAGCAACTGACTATAAATCTGACCTTTATGAATTGTCTTCATTGACTGAGATAAACCTAAAAACGAATACTTTTTATGTTTCCAAATAACAAGTTCAAGGAAATTTACTGGTTTAATTTTGCCACGAGTGGAAAGTTTTCTCCCAAATGCTCAAGCAGTAGAGAGGAAGGAAGAAAGATACAGCATGCTGACTAACTGTGTATTATGAATGGAAGCCTCAACATTCTCCTCGAGTCACAAAGACATAATAAATATACATTTAACCATTCTCCAACCATTTACAACTAAGGATTGGGTATTGATTTGACTCTAAAATGTTTTTGCAATGCTCTAAGTACTGTATCCTAGACTTTAGAGAGGAAAGATTTTGCCAGACTTAGTTGGCAAAGATTTTTGTGTTGGCTTGAAAAACCATAAGCTAATCACTTATTGAGTTCTTTAAAAACAAGTTGATTAATGTTTGGCAAGAAATTCTGACTAAAAGTCTCCATTACATGAGTCCAAATACAATAGAACTTTGAAGATCATGAGCGAGTCATAGTCACATTTGACTATTACCATTTGGTGGAAAATAATCCCACAGTGTGTCAAGTGGCCCATGTGCCATCTTTTGGTCCCCCCACCCCACCAGAGCCAGCATGTGTAGTTTTAACTCTATAAGCACATTTACTTTCACACTTCTCTGGGACAGTTAGACTCTATAATACTAAGAAGATGATGTTACACATTGGAACAGATTTCTCTCAGGTCCAGGCTTTTCTCCACTGGCTAGCAGATGACGTCAGAACAGCTCCCCGCCCCCCCCATTCCCTCTGCTTTCATTGTTTTGGTAAACACTGCAGGATTCTTACATCAAGCACCTGTGAAGACCTGAGGGCTTTCTCTGGCCTTGGGAGGATGCCCGAGTCATGTGGAATAGGCCAGAAGGGCCTGGGAGTTAACACCCCTGGGAGCAACCCCTCACCCAGTAACACATGTATATTGGTGACTATCCCAGCTTTCTTCTCTCTTGGGGAAGGCAGCCCTTGAGGTATGACCTGTATATTCTTCCAGAGGTTCTGCCCAAGGGATTGAGCTGCAGCTGCCAAGAGTGACAACCTATCTGTCCACTACTAATTCTACATTGGCTTCCTTCCTTTCTCTGTCTCACTCCCCTGCTCCTCTACCAGTGCTTCCAGAGATCACTTGCTAAATAAAGTAATTGCACAAATTCTAGTCCAGAATCTGCTTTTGGCGAAAGCAGATTACTACCCTAATCTTGTTAGCTAACTACCCTAAGTTTGTTAGCTATTTCAGTAAATGCAGTGTCTTAGGTATGAAGTATACTATAGATTCCACTCTAGCCAAAAATTGAATCAAGAATGGAATTCTTGATTTCCACACTAAAGAACAGAATTTTGTCCCTAGCCACTGGTAGTTCACTTGTATCTGGGACAGTTAGTTTGTTGTTCCTGACCCAGTCCTGGATTCCTGTCAGCCCTTTGAGAGCTATGTTGTGGGGACATGGAGGGAGATATTAGTAAGGACTCAGGTGACCCCATTATTAGAGAAAAAGTGTATTCTGCTGGTTATGAGAAGCAACTCAAATACATGCTCTGTGAATATGGAAGCGCCCTCTCTATATTTCCGTTGGGTGTTTCAATCTCTCCCTCAGGTTTGGTCACCATTTGCTTACTGTGTTAGAGTTCTCCATTGAAACCAGATCATTAGTTAGGTACATAGAAATATGTAAGAGGAGATTTATTATAGGAATTGGTTCACACAATTATGGAAGCTGAGAAGTCCTATAATCTGCCATTTGTAAACCGGAGAACCAGGAATGCCTGTAGTGTAACTCAATCCAAGACTGAACGCCTGAGAGCCGGGAGGGCCAATGTCTGAGGGCAGGGGTAAATGGATGTTTCAACTTAAGCAAAAAGAGCACATTTGCCCTCCCTCTTTCTTTTTGTTCTATTCAGGTCATCAATGGATTGCATGATGCTCACTTGCTTTGGGGAAGGTGATCTTCTTTACTCATTCTATCGATTCAAATACTAATCTCTTCTGGAAACACCTCACTGGTACACCCAGAAATAATGTTTTCCCATCCCTTAGTTCAGTCAAGTTGACATATAAAATTATCCATACAGTTGCCAGGTACTTCCTAATCTATCCCCCCAAGCCAGATCTCTCTTCAGAACTCCAGACCCAGATATCTCACTGCTCACAGTGCACTTGAACGTCTTCCACTCCAAACCCAACAAGTGCCAAATGGTATTTACTATCTTACCCACACACCTTCCCCTCTTCCTACATATGGCACAACCCAATGGCTCCACCAGAAGACTCTGGAGTAGTCCTGAAGCCCTGTCCTTCTCTCAGCCCTCCTCAATAGTCCCATTTCATCAATCTCCGAGTCCTAACAATTTCATTTCCAAAAAATCTCCCTGTCACCTGTGCTCCTAGTTCCCAAACACCATCCTTTCTTTCCCCCAGACAACAACTACCTTCTAGCACACCTACTGCCCCCATATTTCAGCCTTAGTGAGCTTCCTAAAACCTGTACTTTCCTCTGTTTATTCCAGTGCCTTTGGATAAAATCCAAAATCCTTACCATGGTTGAGAATCATCCCACAGTCTAACTTTATCTACTTCTCCTTTCTCATGCCTTTCTATTTCTCTCCTTATCCACAAGTTCTTTAAAAAGACCTTGCTCTCTCCCACCTCCTGCTATTTGCATTTGGATTCCCCCTACCTAGCACAGTGTTCTCTAGATTCTGAATCTGGCCCACTCCTTTTCTTCCGTGAAGTCTCAGCTAATATGTCTATCCATTGAGAAAGCATTACTGGACCATCTCTGGTATGGAGGTACCCTGCCCTGGGTTCCCACAGTACCCTAGGCTTCCAGTCATATTGCTCTTCAACTAAACTGTGATTATTTCATCTTTCATGTTCACTAAGCTATCTTCAGAGCTAGCCACTTAGTAGCTATATCTGTTGTATGAATAGATGAGCTGAGATTAGGTTTCTTACTAGCTGATGATCATGGGCAGGTCACTTAAGCTCTCTGAACTTTACTTTCCTCATCTAAAGTAAAAACCATATCCAAGCACAGGATGATTAGGGAGACCTGATGAGATTATGGATATTTGGTTTTTGGCACATAGTTGACCCTCAGTAAATAATAGTTCCTTTGAATACCTAGAATTTTATAAGTACTATGCTTCTTGACCCTGTGGTGTTCTGAGACAGTAAAGGCCACATTTCAGGAGGTATAAGTTAAAAGGCCACTTTGCTATACTAAGGGCTTTGAGTGAAACCCAGTGGAAAGAAAGTGTCATTTAGCCAAAAGCATCCTGCTTGTCAGATGTCCTTTCAAACTGTGCATGGAGTGTGTTTTTGGAAATGAAATTGACATAATAATATATAATGGTATCTAATTCCTTCACATAGTTTCTTCCAAACAATCCTTATCCTCAAGCTTCAACATCTGTATTCCCTGGATTAATGCCATTAATCCAGTTTCTAACCAGAGGAGCTTTATCCAAGAGCTTTCCCTTAGAAAACGATTCCCAACTGCAATTCCTTCTTTATCCACCCCCCCCTTTTCCATTATTATTTTCATGATCCTATAACACCAGTAAGCGCCTAATTGTTGGGCCCCCCGGGACCTGTCATGAAAATGTTCACAAACCCTGATGCATGCTTGTAGGCGACTTAACTGGGCAGAGGCAAGTACTAAATAAATTAATGGATTTGTACTGGTCAATGATTAAGGCAAAGAACTTTTTAGATTTTACTAGTGGGGAGTGAGTTAAAGACATAATTGTGTTGGAAATTAGAGTAATAGCACCTCAGGGAGCTATCAGCACAATTTAAAGATTTTTACGTATTATTTGGTAAGTTACCACTTTGGCACACTTACTTAAGTCTATAGCAAATGCTTTCAAGCTCACCAGCCAGGAGTGCTCTGCCTGTCTTCAACACACAGTTTGTAAATCTTCTTTGTTTCCACATATCCCAACAATTTGGGCACATGTAGTCATTTGTAACTAACAGCCATTATACTAAGAATAATAGGTAAATTGATGTTGATGGTGTTGTCTGTTAGAGACCCGCCTCATAAATCCATAAATATGTATCCCTAGATGCAAAATACTTTAGGTAGGTGTCTGTTTTCTCCCTAAAACTTGAGGGTTTTCATTTATCTCTTCCTTTATTTTATATCTCAGTGCCCCATCTATTCTTTCAGTTTCTTCATGGAGAGAGTTGCAATTAGACATAGGTGTTCCATTGTCATCTCAATCAGCAGCTGTAAAAGTTACTGAGTTGGGTAGTGCATTGGACACTGAAAGAGAGGTTGTGATTTTGTACATTGCATACCTGCTAAACTCTTCACTGAGAAAGGAGGCATGTGCCCTGCACTCAGAGCTGTAGCCATGTCACCAGCTTCAGCCAGTAAGCAAGAGGTGACCTGGCCAGAACCAGCCCAAGTAGAAGGAGATGGATGGCTCTGGGTTCACTCACCAGATCTTTGAATACTCCAAACCGAGGGCATTATGTCAATTGCCTCAGCACTTATTAAGCACTTTATATATATTATCTCATTTAATCCTTGCAACAACTCAGTGAGGAACATACCAGACCCACAGATGAGGGTCCGAGGTTTCAAGGTGCATCAGTTACTAGCTAGTGGAGGATTTGAATTCAGGATGTGGTAACCCAGTCCTCGACACTGCTACCTATTTGGCTGGGTAAGCTAAAAAATGTGTGCTTCAAAAATGTCAAAAAAAAGTATAAAAAAAAAAATGTGTGCTTCAAAAGCCTAGAAGCTTCCATTGTTGATGCTCAACTTAGATCCCTGCATGGTTAGAATAATAGTTCAGAAGTCATATTTTCACTGGTAAGTAGAAATTTTGACTCTTTTTTTAGGGGAGGGAAGAAAGGGAGAGTGCTGAACTCAGCATGAACATAAAGTCCCAAAGAGATGATGTTTGAGTAGCTACAAAACTCAGTAGCTTTATTCTCTGTCACTGAAATTGACTTTGGTTAATATTTTCAAAAGTCCATTCTCATTTTGCTGTTTGACTTTCATAGAATCCTAGAATTTCAGAGCAAAAATGGGTCTTTAAATCATTTCAACTATTTTTTTTTTTGTAAACAAAGTGATTGCTTCCTCCCCCACCCTTCCCCACAATTAAAACCCTTTGATGATTTCCCACTGATCTTGGGATAAAGACAGAAATCATAGACAGATCCTGCAAAGCCATGCATTGGCCAGTTCTTTTCCAGCCTTATCAGGTACCATGCTTTGCTCTGTGTTCTATTCATACTGGACTTCCTTTGATCCTTGACCGCTCTGTTCTCCTTCCTACCACAGGACTTTTACACAAATTTTCCTCCCTTCTGGAGCACCACACCCTGAGTTAATTCTCACTATTCCTCTAGATACTAGCTTAAACAGCAGTCCTTTAAGGAAGCCTTTCCTGAGTTATCAATTTCCCCTATTATATCTCATCACAGTATATAATAATCCAAAAATACATTAAGTACCTTTTCATGTATAAGCTTTATTTTAGGTGATGGAAAACAAGATGGACAAAGTCCCTCCTCCAGGGAGGATATAGACAATAAAGAAGTCCACAAAGAACGTCCAGGTGGTGTTAAACGCCAGGGAAACAACAACAACAACAACAACAAAACAAAAAGCAACAGTTATTTAGGGGGCCAGTTACTGGCTCTGACAAAATGGGAGGCTGTCCTGGATGGGGTGGCCAGGAGGCCTCTCTGAGGAGGTAACATTTGGGCAGAGACCTGAGTGAACACAGGAATGAAACGAGGCTGCCTTAGGGGAAAGGAAAGGATGTTTCCAAGCAGACACAACTTGGGAGTATTCAAGAAGAGCAAGGAGGCCAGTGTGGCTGGAATGAAGGGCACGAGAGGCAGAGTGAAGAGGATGATATTGGAGATTGTGGGGCATGGCCAGTGTCATGGAGAGCCCATGAGCCATACGTGTGGCATGGGAGTCTAATCTAAGCCTGATGGAAAGTCGTGGGAGATTTTGACCAGGGAAATACTGACCTCATGTGTGGCCTTGAAAGATCACTCTGACTCCTGTGTGAAGAATGTATGAAGAAGGGCAAGGGTCAAAGCATGGAGATCTGTTAGTATAGTAATCCAGGCAACAAGAAGCAATGGAGGCATGGGTGTGGTGGGAGGTGGTAAGAAGTGGTTAGATCTGGAATATATTTTGAAGGTACTGTTGACCAGACTGACTGATGGTCCAGCTATGGAGTCTCAGAGAAATCTCTTCTTTACAACGTGTAACATAGTTGTAATTTTACACTTGATGTAACTCTTTCGAAAACAACTCTCTCAATGGACTGGAAGATCCGTGAAGACAAAGACCATGTCTGGTTTTACTTTTTTTTTGTCTACATACTACCTAACACTGTGCCTATAAATAAGTGAATGGGTAAATATACTAAAATCACCTTACTTTACAGGTGAGCAAAATGAGTCTCTGAGAGGTTAAGTTTAAAGGACTGGCCTAAGGGGGTACCTGGGTGGCCCAGTCAGTTGAGCATCTGACTTCGGCTCAGGTCATGATCTCACAGGTCTGTGAGTTCGAGTCCTGCGTTGGGCTCTGTGCTGACAGCTTGGAGCCTGGAGCCGGCTTCGGATTCTGTGTCTCCCTCTCTCTCTGCCCCTCCCCCACTCATGCTCTGTCTCTCTCTCTCTCTCTCTCTCTCTCTGTCAAAAATAAACATTAAAAATTTTTTTTTTAAATAATAAAGGACTGTCCTAAGGTTTCTCAGCTCAGACTAGAATCTATGTCTCCACACTCCTCATTCAGGCTGTTTTCCCTCTTGCACTAGAGCCCCTCCCAAACACCATGCTCTTTCATTTGGGGAGGGAGGGATTACCAAAATGTCCTACAAATGTCCGCAACGGCTGACTTGTCTGTTGAGGCAGGCATTGTTCTAATCACTTTTGAGACTCTTTGGAGGCAACGTGAGTTTGTGACATTTCTTCTTTCCTCCTTTGAGCTTGTTTTCTTCTCCAGGAAAACCATTGATCTTATCCCACTCTTAGTGTTATACATAGCACCCAAAGTTGGTCATCCTAAGTCATCTGACCTGTGTCCTGTTTTGAAAGACACTAAAGCTTAGACAAGAGCAGCTGGTGTGCATAATCTCCACATAAAAAGTTAGCCATTCAAAAATGTTCACTCCCCAAGGGCATTTTGAAAAAATAAATCAGTTAAGGCACGCTGTGATTAAGAGGAAAGAAAGAATAGGATGCCATTAAGAGTTTCCTCGGTTCTCTTGGAAGGGAAAAGCTGCCTGAAATGTAACTTTCTCAAGCAATGATCATATCCTTGGACTGCTGCCTTTCTAAAGTCCCAAGATATATATATATATATATATATATATATATATATATATATATATATATATATTTCATTTAACGAACAGCTGGTAAAATTGGATCCTTGGTCTGCAGAGGTTTACCAAAGAATTTCAGTGTTTCTGTGTGACTGAATACTAATATCTAACCCTGGAATACAAAAAGAGGAAATTAATTCTACTAGCTGCTCATCATCCAGGACCTTCTAGGTTGCACCCTCCCTGGTCTGCATAGTAATCCGTTCTCTTCGTTCCCATCAAGCTACTTGCAACATTACCTTTTCTCTTTTCATTATTCTCTCTTGGAAGCAGCACTCAATGTACTTTGTACCTTTCAGAGCACTTTCTCCTGTCCTGAGACCCAGACTTCACCCTCCTGAGGCTTCCAGTCTAGTGAGAGGCCAAACATGAATGAGATAAACACTCAAATGAACGTTTACTCACAGATTTGAGATGATGTGCTATGAAGAAAATTAAAAAGATGCCATGAGAGAGAAAAATCGCCAAGGAGAGCAAATCTATAAGGAGAGGAGAGGACCTCCCTGCATAAGTAGTATTGCAAGGAAGGCCTAGAGGATGAGGCCTAAGTAGGAGTCAAATGGGCAGGGGCTTGGCTTCTCAAACTTTGATGTGTACACAAACTGCCTGGGGATCTTGTTCCACTACAGGCTGATTCTCTAAGGTTGGGATTCAGCATTTCCAGTCAGCCCCCAGTCATGCTGAGGAAGCTCAGCCAAGAACCACACCTTGAGTAGCAAACAGTGTAGGGCAAGGGTTGGCAAAGCTTTTTCTGTGGAGAGCTAGAAAGTAACGTTTTAGGCTTTGTGGGTCACACTGTTTCTGCTGTAACCATTCCACTGTGCCATTGTGGTGTAAAAGCAGCCAGAGATAACATGTCAGTGTATGGGTATGACTGTGTGCCAGTAAAACTTTATTTGGCAAAAGAGAGTCATATTTGGCTTCAAGGTGGTAGTTTGCCAGCCCCTCATGTAGGATAAGGGCGTATCAGCTCTCAATTTTGGCTGCATATGAGAGTCACCAGGGGTTTCGAAAAATACCCACCAGGTCCCTATTCTGCATCAGTTAAATCAGGATTCCTGGGGATGGAGCCGAGGCATCGGTAGAGTTGAAAATCTCCCCAGGTGATCCTAAGTTGCAACCTGGGCCGAGAGCCACTTAATCTCGTTTGATAGTCTGTAATTTCTTAGCCCTAGGAGTGTAAGGTACAAGTAACTCACATTTCTTTATTTCTGAGACACCATCAGTTGCCCAAAAGCTTTCAAGGAAGGGGAAATGTACCAGAAAATGTACAAATCTATAGTAATACGCACTCTGATTTCATGGATTTTTGAACGGGGGATAAATGTGCACTTTGAATCCAAGAAATACGGTGCTTTCATCCCTATTATTCAGATGAAGAAAGTGAAGCACAGAAGATGTACAGATTGTATGATGATATGCCAAGGAGATATAGGCAAAATCTTGTGACTTAACTTGCTGAACTACCTTTGTTTCAACAAATGTGCGAGCCCTTCCTTCCCATCTGGACCTCTGCCGGCGCGTGCTAGTCGCTGCCCCCTGCTTTGGACACACTTCCTTTCCCCCTTAGAATCTCCTAATTCCTGCTTCTACATCAAGTCTCACTTTAGCCATCTGCTTCTTTTGAGATGTCCTCCCTGACCCCACACCCAGGGGAGGGGCCCCTGCTGGGAGCACCTTCTGCCCCTAGGAGGGTGCCCCATCAAAGCCTGGTCTCCTTCTGTTTACACAGACTTATCTTCCAGGCCTGGGAGCAGTCTTGATGGCAGGGACCATGACTGGCTTGTCATCGTTTTATCTCTGTTACCTAGTGTGATACTGTGACTTATAATAAATATGTATTTTGGTCTTCATCTATAGTTCCTGGCTCACAGCCCCCCAAATCCTTGGATTTTCTCGAGCAATAAGAGTAATGGGAGCTTCTTTGGTTATAATATTTGGTCTCTTGTCCTCAGTTCCTGAGCAGTAAAGGTGAAATGGTGCCTGGTTATTCATGAATCCCTTTCCACCACCACTGGATTTTGGTGGAAAGGGACTCGCCCCAATTACGTTAATGAGGTGACTCTTAGAAAGCACCTGAGGATGGGGGCTGGTTGCCAAGGAAACCAACCCCGAAGGGAGGGTCAGAACTTTTAGCCCCGCCCCCTTATTTCTGGAAGGGGAGAGGACTGGAGGTTTTACCAATCAGCAATGGCCAATGACCTAATCAACCACGCCTATATAATGAAGCCTTCACAGAAACCCCTAAAGGACTGGGTTTGGAGAGCTTCCAGTTGCTGAACGTGTGGAGATGCTGGGGGAATGGCATACTCACAGCAGGCATTGAAGTTCACCTTTCCCCCATGCCTTGCCCTATGGTTATTTTCCATCTGGCCGTTCCTGAGTTATATCCTTTCACAACAAGCTGACAATCCAGTAAGTAAAATGTTTCTCTGGGTTCTGTGAACCATGACAGCAAATTAATTGATCCCACGAGAGGGTCATGGGAACCTCTGATGTGTAGCCCGTTGGTCAGAAGCACAGGTAACAACTTGGACTTGCCATTGGCATCTGAAGTAGGGGTGGCGTGGGGGAGTTTTGTGGGACTGAGTCCTTAACCTGTGGGATCTGAGGTGATTTCCAGGTGGATAGTATCAGAATTGCATTGGATCGTAGGATACCCAATTGTTATTAGAGAATGTTTGGAGGTGTGAAACACACCCCCCAATATACACACACGTATGAATTGGCGACCAGAACCACTGCACTTGTCTATAGCAGGGCCTCAGGGATGTTTGAGGCATGCATGCATTTTGGCCCAGTCCTGATTGTCCTTTAAAGCATAGTACTTGAGGGGCGCCTGGGTGGCTCCCTCGGTTAAGTGTCCGGCTTTGGCTCAGGTCATTATCTCACAGTTCATGGGCTTGAGCCCTGTATTGGGCTCTGTGCTGACAGCTCAGAGCCTGGAGCCTGCTTTGGATTCTGTATCTCTCTCTCTCTCTCTTTCTCTCTCTCTCTCTCTCTCTCTCCCTCTCTCCCTCTCTCCCTCTCTCCCCCTCCTCCACTTGTGCGCACGTGCACAGTCTCTCTCTCTCTCTCTCTCTCTCTCTCTCTCTCTCATTCTCTTTCTCTGTCAAAAGTAAATAAACATTAAAAAATTTTTTTTAAAGCATAGTACTTGAGCATGGTTATTTTCAAAGCAGGTCTCCAGGCATGCCACATTAGTATTCACCTGGGAGTTGATTAGAAATGCACATCTTTGGCTCCATCCCAGACTTACTGATTCAGTCTCCAGGATGGGGCCCCACAGTTTGTTTCAGTTGGCCTCCCTGGCAATTCTGTGTGAGGAACACAGGTTAGGGTATGGGACCTAAAGCCAGACTGCCTGGCTTCAAATCCTCGCTCTGTTGCTTAAAAATTATTTGGCTCTGGGAAATTTACATCGCTGTTCTGTCTCCATGTTCTTGTCCATTAAATGGAAATGATTGAAAATAGCAGCTATCTTAATTGGATTAACAACAGCTGTTAGCACAACACTTGCTCACAGTGCTCAAAATATGTTAACTGTTAGTAGTATTAGCTGTGTAACTATGGGAAAATTCATTAACTTCTCTGAATTTTACTTCCTTCATCCTTTTTTTTTTTCCTTTACGTGTGTGTGTGTGTGTGTGTGTGTGTGTTACATTATTTTCAGGTATACAATATGGTGACCCCACAACCCTATACATTATGTTATGCTCCCCACAAGTGTAGCCACCATCTGTCACCACATATCACAGTACAATTGACTATGTTCCCTATGTTGTGCCTTCTATTCCTGTGACTCATTCATTCCATAACTGGAAGACTGTGTCTCCCTTTGCCCTTTACCCATTTTGCCCAACCTCCCCTCCCCTCTGATAACCATCGGTTTGTTCTCTGCATTTATGGGTCTGTTTCTGCTTTTTGTTTTTGCTTTTTTGGATTCCACATGTAGGTGAAACCATATGATACTTGTCTTTGACTGATTTCACTTAGCATAATACCCTCTTGGTCCATCCATGTTGTCACAAATGGTAAGATTTCATTCTTTTTATGACTCGGCAGTATTCTGCTACATGTGTATACCACATCTTCTTTATCCATTTATCTGTGGATAGACACTTAGGTTGCTTCCATATCTTGTCTATTGTAAATAATGCTGCAATAAATATAGGTACATCTTTTCAAATTAGTGGTTTTGTGTTCTTTGGGTAAATACCCAGTAGTGGAATTACTGGATCATATGGCACTTGTGTTTTTAATTTTTTCAGGAAACTCTATACTGTTTTCCACAGTGGCTACATCAGTTTGTATTCCCACCAACAGTGCAAGAGAGTTCCTTTTTGTCCGCATCCTTGCCAACACTTTTTGTTTCTTGTCTGAGTCTAGCCACTTTGACAGGTGTGAGGTGATAGGTTGTTATGGCTTTTATTTGAATTTCTCTGATGATGAGTGATGTTGAGCATCTTTTCATGTGTGTGTTGGCCATCTGTAGGTCTTATTTGTACTTCCTTCATCTGTAAAACAAGAATAAAATCTTTGCCTCATAGGATTTTGAGAGTTAAATTTGTGTGATGGATTAATTATATATGTCAGGTTTGCAAGACTCTGGTGCCCAGATATTTGCTCAAACACCAATCAAGATGTTACTGTGAAGAGATTTTGAAGACGTGACTAACCTCTAAATCAATGGACTTTGGGCAAAGCAACTTGCCCTCCATAATTTAAATGGCCTCATCTGAATCAGTTGGACTTTCCAAGGGAAGACTGAGGTCTCCCCTCCAGGGAAGAGTGTCTTCCCACTCAAAACTGTGACCTCCACTCCTTTCAGAATTTCCAGCCTGCCCTCAAGATTTCAGATTTGCCAGTCCCCACTGTCACATGAGTCAAGTCCTTCTCTCTCAATAGACACACGCATATATACTCTCTATATATTATACCTGACTGAGACCCTGTGCGAGAACTGCCCAGGAGTGACCATCAACCTGCACACACACTCTGTTGGTTCTATTTCTCTTGAAAGCCCTAACACAATGGGGTAAATATGTGTAGGTCAGGATTTCTCAACCTGTATAGTTTCCCAGCTATTGACATTTTGGTCAAGAAAATTCTTCGTGGTGGAGAACTGTCCTGTGTGTTGTAGGACATTTAGCAGCATCCCTGGTCTCTACCCACTGGATGCTAGTAGCACTGCCCCCTCCTCCGGCAGTAAAAATGACACATCTCTTCACACATTGCCAAATGTCCCCTGAGGACAAAATCGCCGGTGGAGAACCATGGGTATAAGTAACTGTTACATCGCAGGAGCTGTTTTTTCTCCTTGGTTCATCCCCGCTAAACTAGCACCACACTGCTGCCTCTGTGGTCCACACATTTTCCGCTTCCCCACTGAAACAAGTTTATCCCTTTACATGAAATCTAGCTTAAAACTCACTGTCACTAAAGGTGGCATTCATAGTCCTTCCTCCATCAGATCCCATGTCTATGCCTGTTTTTTCCTTGGGCCGTTTCACTTGATCACACAGTTTTCCAATGGTCTTTTCACACTTTTACTATGTTTGTCTGCTCCCGTGGAACCTCCTCAAAACAAGGGGCAACTGTGGTAAGAGGAATAGATTATTGTATTTGAGTCTAAATCCTGCTGTTTGTGGTAGTGACTTTGGGATAGTCACTCAGTCTTCCTGAGTTTCAGTACTAATATCTACATAATGGGAATAGTTGGGTCTACTTCAGACAGTGATTATAAAGTCCAAGCACTTTTTGAACTATAAAAACACTTTTCTCCCAAAAAGCAAAACCGTGGCTTTAATATCTTTTTTTTGTCAGAGAGTAACTAGTACAGGGGGAGTTGGGATGAAACATGACCTTGGAAAATGCTAAATGAACAAATGAGTACATGAATTTGCATATCATATCTTACAGTTTGTTTTAATTTATTTTCTTCTTCTGATAGCTTTTAAAGTAATGTAGGCAGGGTCCTTTCTGTGTCCTTCGGAGATTAATATATGAATTACCTAATGGAGCAGTTGCCAAGGCAGTGCAATTTGCCTACTTATTGGCCTCCAGTTCCTGGAAATGATGGCATTCATCAATAGCCCTACTACCCCCGTTGTCAACATCTTTATTTCCTTAAGGAGCATCATGCTTGAGATCAAGTGCCTGTCCTTTAGAACTGGCGGAAGCAGTCCTCTTCTAGAAGAATCCTTTCTGCACCCCTCACCCCCCACCCCCTTCCCTGCCAAGGCATCAAGATGCTTCTTGTCTGATTCCCTGTAGTTCTCTGGGCTTGCTCACTGGCATCATAGCACAGATCTGCCTCATTCCCTCCTCTATCAGACTGAGTTCATGAGGTCCAGGTATGTTTTTACTGCATTTGGCATTCCCAGGGGCCAATGCACTGTATGACCAAAGCACTGCATTCATGAGTATTAAGATGACTCACTAGGGCTCCACTACTATGTGTCCATCTGTCTGCAGGATGTCTCTACTTCCATGACATGTAGACATCTCAAATTCAGCATTTCAAAAAAAAAACTAAGCCTGGACCTTCCTTTCTGTTCCAGTTATCTAATTTTGCAAAACCATTCCACAATATAGTGGCCTAAAAATAATTTGTGTCTCATGGTTGTGTGGGTTGACTGGTCTCTCCCGGGCAGTTCTTGCACAAGGTCTCAGTCAACTGGTGGCTGGGGCTGGTGTTCTCAAAAAGATTTTCCTTTTTTGTTCTTTTTTTTAATGTTTGTTTTTGAGAGAGAGCAAGAGACAGAGTGTGAGTGGGGGAGGGGCAGAGAGAGAGGGAGGCGTAGAATCTGAAGCAGGCTCCGGGTTCTGAGCTATGAGCCCAACGTGGGGCTCAAACCCACGAACAGTGAGGTCATGACCTGAGCCAAAGATGGACGCCCAACCAACTGAGCCACCCAGGCACCCCTTGTTCAATCACATCTGTGATACCTGGACTGGATGGCTGGATCATATGAGGGCTGGTGAGGCATGTCTCTTTTTTTCCCTCCCCTACGTAGCTCCTCCAATGGGGCTAGCTTGGGCTTCCTAATATGGTGGTCCCAGAATAGTGAAACTTGTTATATGATGATTGGCTGCTGCTTCTCGTGTTCCTAGAGCTCCATGATCCTGGGTAGGAACCTCAAGGCTTCTTGCGACATAGTATTAAAAGTCTTAAGACCTTGCTTCTGCCACATTGTATTGATCAAGTAGGTCAAAAGGCAACACAGCTTCTAAGTGAGGGAAATTAGACCCCCTTTTCAATGGGAGCAGTAGCAAAGAATTCATCACTGTATTTAATTGATCACACTTTCTAACAAGTACGGTTTCTTGCCTGTCAGTGATTCTTTTGTATCCGTACATATTAGGATTTTTTTTTTTTTTTTTAGAGAACATATATTGGAATGAAAATAGAAATTTCTTTAATTTCTTTGTTCATTATTTTGGGATACTTAATCTCCTTACCAGATTGGCTTTTATAAGACTGGGAAACTCTGTTTTTTTAAGAGCCTCAGTTAGTTCCTCCTTACTTGCTGCATTATATTGTTTAGCATTCTTTTTTCCTTCCTCATTCATGAAATCTACAACTGGAAAGAGTGATAAATATCTGCTACCCAGATTTATCACTTAACATCACCCAATGTTTGTTTCAAACTTTGTTAAATAAAATATTACACAAAGGGTTGAAGTTCTCTTGATCCCTCTCCTAGGGATCCTATTTTCCATTAGGGACCCTATTTTCCATTTTGCCTTCCTAGAGGGTACCATTGGTCTTTAGTTTTGTGTTATCCCCAGCTTCGCTTTAATATATACGGGCTTTTAAAAAATAGTATTTTGATGTGTTTTAATAATTTTACGTGGATGGCTTTATACTACTGCTGGGACTTATTGCCTGAGCCTCTCATCCAGAAATGGAAGTTCTGCTGTGGGTAAGTCATGCTAACCTACAACTGTTTTTCTGACTTTGTTTGGAGATTTATTCCTATTAAGGCATGTGGAGCTAAATGATTTAACATTTGAGTAATATCGTCGTGTATGGGTATGCTCCAGCTTAATTACTCCCATTTTCCTCCTAATGAACATGTAAATGATTTGCAGTTTTTACAAACGTCCATAGCAATTTTCTTGTGCACATGTATCAGAATTTCTCTGGGGAATTTGCTTTAAATGAAGTTTCTAGGTCATGTTTAATTTTACTAGATAATTTAGAAATTTCTTTCCAAAATGAGTGTATTAAATTATGTTCACACCATTAGAACCATGTACAGGAGCTCTGATTTA
The DNA here is from genome assembly GCF_046562875.1 of Panthera onca. Classification (NCBI taxonomy): domain Eukaryota; kingdom Metazoa; phylum Chordata; class Mammalia; order Carnivora; family Felidae; genus Panthera; species Panthera onca. The sequence continues at coordinate 132,194,050 of NC_138347.1, read as the reverse complement.
CCCACATCCTGTCCACCCTTAGTAAGTTAGTTTCTAATTTTTGCCAGACTCTTAGGGAAATGGTATCTTATCGTTTTAATATGCATTTCCCTGTCATTGGTAAGGTTGAGGACCTTTTCATTTGTATGTCGACCACTCAGATTACTTCTGCCATGAACTGTCTATTCATATCCGTTGCCCATTTTTCTGTTGGGTTTAGTAGTCTAGTTGATTATTATGACCTCTTTTGTCAACATTTAACATTTGAATGTGCTTCCATTCACTCCTTTACGGTCTGTGCTTTACTGTATCTTCCTTAAGAATTTATTCTAGAGTCATAATGATTTTGCATTTTGCCATACTGCTTTTGGAGATTTTTTTGCTTTATCAGAGTTTAACCTTCGTAAATATCTGTGCTTTTTCTTGAATAATATCCTCCTTCCATCTTCCATATTGTTGTCAAGTGCTTTAGTTATACTTGATTTTAAAACACCCCAAATTTATTTTTCATAGTATCATGATGGGGATGGAGGAAAGTATATAAGGAGAAATTATTTTCAATAGGATGCTAACCAAAAGTCTAAGGAGGATCTGATATTTAAACAAATATCTAAGCAAAGTAAGGAAGCAGAAAATGCAAGTGTTCTATGTTGAGGTAGAATAAGCTTCTCCTGTTCAAGGAAAAGTCAGATGGGTGAAGCCAGAGTGGGGTGGGGGAGGGGAAAGGAGGGAGATGAGGTTAGAGGATTAATAGGATCAAGGCCATGTAGGGCCTGGAGAGACAAGGTAAGGAATTTTGAGTAGATGTGTGATATTACATCCTTTTTTTTTTTTTTTTTTAATATTTATTTTTGAGACAGAGAGAGAGAGAGAGAGCGTGCGAGCGCACGAGAGAGCATGAACAGGGGAGGGTCAGAGAGGGAGACACAGAATCCGAAGCAGGCTCCAAGCTGTCAGCACAGAGCTGGACACGGGGCTCGAACTCAACGCACCATGAGATCATGACCTGGGCCGAAATCGGACGTTTAACCGACTGAGCCACCCAGGTGCCCCGATCTCCTTTTTTAACTTAAAGCACTCTAGAAGAATCAGTAGTTGGGAGACAGTAGAAGCAGGAAGCCCAATTAGGAAGCTTTTGCTAAAATACAGGTGAGGCAGTGGTGTCTTAGATTGGGTGGAAGTCAAAGTGTTGAGAAATGGCTGGATCTGAGATCTATTTTTTATAAAGAAGCCAACAGGGTTTGCTCAAGGGTACAAAAGAGAGGAATTAATAGTAACTTCTATGTTTCTAGCCGGGGCAACTTTGTAGTAGTGGGACCTTTATTTTAATAGCCAACAATTAACTGTGAAATTTTGCAGGTTAGTTATTTAGTGTATTTGTTACAACTCAACAATTAGATTTAGGTCCATGTCTCTCAGTGGAGGCAAACAGTTGGAGACACTGTATTGACATGTGATTAGTTCATTCCACTTCTATTAATAGCTGTGTGACTTTTGGCAAGCTACTTAATCCTCTAACTCAATCTCATCTATAAAATGAGTCTAGAATCTATTGATACTCACTGGGTTTTTGAGAGGATTAAGTGTAGCCCTTAGAACAATGCCTGGCACATAAAAAGTACTCAGTAAATATTTGCTTTTCTTATTCTTTCCGGGAACCCTCCCTTGCTCCCCATTATAGGCAGTCAAACCAGGGATGTTATGAATTACTCTTTACTTTGCTTGCTCAGTGCAAGTCAGAATATTTTCCAAAGGTACCTAATATTTTTCAAAGCCGATAGTGAAAATCTATGCCAAGTTTAGAATGCTACTCTGTATCTGAATCTCTTCAGTTACTTCCTGCTTTTCTAAGCCTAAAACTTAAGAGGTCAACATTTAGTAGGTATTTGTTGAATGTCTACTTTGGGCTTAACTGCCAGAATATTAAACGGGACCATTTAGACCTAATTTCTATTTCCTCCCATCCTAAGCTATGTATGCTTTTGATTTAGCTGCAATGAATAAATGTTTTATCAATGACCCAATATATTTCATCACCTCTCTGGTCCTTCTGGGTATTACTGGATAGATCTCAGACTAGCTGATGTCATTGTTGGCTTTTGTGAATTGTGTCAGTATGGCTGTCCTTCTGTAGCTTTAGCCAAACGGAGAAAAACAGCAACTTGGAGGGGAGAAGCCTCTATTCAGACTTAATGGGATCAGCTGTAAACAGCAGAAATTCACATCAGTTGATAGTCATTGAGAAAGAAAACTATTCAAAGAAATAATTTCCAGTAAAAAAATAATTACAAACATAGATTATCTGGTACATTCTAACACATTAGATAAAATTCCATTATCCTCAGAGAACTGGATAGCACGCAAGGCTGTGCCTCAAGGAAAGCAATTATAATGTAGTGGGGAAAAAGTTCTGGCCCCAGAACCCTGGGGCTGGCTGTGGCCTGGAGAGATGCTCAACCTTGCTAAGCCTCAGATGTTTCTTTTGTGAAATAGGAATAATTCCAATCTACCTCACAGGTGTGCTGTCAGGAATCGGGGGATAATGGTTATTAAAAGGCATGGAAACATGCACAACGTTGTACCTATACAAGCCTGTACAAACGCTAAGACTAGAAATGTGTGAGGGAAAGACTTGAGGACAGGAGGTAAGTATTGTTCCTTTACAGGGTATTCCTTGGCCAGATCTTTTCTAGACTGCTCTACACACAAGCCATCCCGTTGTAAAGATGGCAATAACAAGAATAAAAACAACAGCTATCATTTATCTAATATTATGGCAAGGCAGAGGCTGTGCCAACGCCTTAACGTGTATCATCCTCAGTTCATAAAACCCCCTGTAGTCATCCCTTGAAGCGGGTGTGGTTACTAATAACTTTTTATAGATGAGAAACATGTTCAAAAGAATTACATTACTTGCCTGGTCTCAGTTAGTGGGGCACACAAGCAGGATTTTAATCAAGTAGTCTGATGCCAGAGCCTGTAAGTTTGACCACCAGGCTACACAGCCTACAACTGGTCCATTGTGGAATTCGAGTGTGACCTCAGAGTAATGACTGGCAGAGTGATTCCCCCGTGCCTCAGGAATTCTGCCCTGACCATAACTTCTCTCCCGCCCCTAGTATTTTGTGCTGTCCTACCATTATAAGTGTTGGGAGCTTCTTTGGTGACATTTTATTCTGGGGCAAATACACCCAGCATTGTATATTGGAAAACACAACAGTAACTTACATGTGATTTAACAGAGGTGGACGTATAAACACATTCGTGGGGGAGCCCCTTTCCACACAATCACTCAGGTCCCCAGGCCGGGAGTACCTCTGCCATTTCAACATTGGTTTCTTGAGGTTACCTCCATTCTAGCCACTGGAAGGGGAAAAGAGCCCCCTAGGGGAACGCCCCTTGGGAGGTATAAGGCCAGGCTGGGAAGCAGATAGTATCACTTCTGCTCACCGTCCCCTAGCCAGAGTGCCATCATTTAGCCATTGTGGAGTGGGTCTGGGAAAGGCAGTCCCCGTCTTGTAGACACGGCATAGTGACCACTCTGCAACACAGAAGGAGCAGCACAAATTTTGGTGAACAGCTAGAGATACCTGCTACTGGAATCATGACGATGCAAGGTGATTTATCACCGATGAAGTTTTCTCTGTGCTCTTTTAATTGGGTTCTGCAGGGTGCAGGGAGAGTTATGAACTTGGGAAAAGTTTTCTGGTTAAAACACGTTTTTGCTTCCCTGCTTCCTATTCCACTAATACAAAACTTATCATAGATGACAGCCACAGGGGGACAGATTTCTCCCTATAGCTGTTCCATATCTGCCCTCGACATGCCACTAGGTACTTTCCTAATTGCCTGATTTTTTTTTCTTTCCTCTACTTAATAAAAAATTTGTTATTTTTCTATACATTTACTGGATCTCAGGTACACAAAATTGGATTAATCCTAACCCTTAGTTCATTGGACACTCTCATCCATAGGTCCTTGTAAGTAAGACTTTCTGTTTATTTGCTTATTTACTAATGATGTAATAAGCTGTGAAACTCTCCCCATATTAAAACTGGAGTATCAACAAGAACTTATGTCTATGAGAAATTTCCTCCCAGTTCCATCCCCCTGCCTCCTACATCCTGTGCAATCACTATCCTGCATCTTGTGGCTTATTATTCCTTTGCTTTTTTTAAATCAACTTTTAGAGCAGTTTTTGATTCACAGCAAAATTGAGCAGAAGGTACAGAGATCTCCCATATACCCCCTATCTTCACATATGCATAGTCTCTCCCATTATCAATATCCCCCACCACCAGAGTGGTTCATTTGTTACAATTGATGAATCTACATTGATACAGCATCACTACCAAAGTGCATTGTTTACATATGTTTCACTGTTGGTGTTGTACATCCTATGAGTTCAGACAAATTTATAATGACATGTATCCACTATTAAAGTATCATACAGAGTAGAAACCCTCTATCCCTCCTCCTCTGGCAACCACAGAACTTTTTATCGTCTCCATAGTTTTGCCTTTTCCAGGATGTTCTATAGTTGTGATCATACAGTATGTAGCCTTTAAGAGATCGTCTTCATTTACTTCGTAATCTGTATCTACGCTTCATCTGTGTCTTTCATGGCTGGAGAGTGCATTTCTTTTTAACTCTGAGTAATTCCATTATTTGACTGTCCCATTTTATTTTTCCATTCACCTGCTGAAGGACATCTTGGTTGCTTCCAGGTTATGAGAATTATGAATAAAGCTGCAGTAAATATCCATGTGCACATTTTTGTGTGGACAGAAGCTTTTAACCCTTCCGGGTAAATACCATGGAGCACAACAGCTAGGTCGTTTGGTAAGTGTATGTTTACTTTGTCAGAAGCCACCAAACCATCTTCCAAAGTGGCTATGCCATTTTGCATTTCCACTAGCAATTTGTGAGAGTTCCTGCTGCTCCACATCCTTGCAAGCATCTGGTGGTGTCAGGGTTTTGGATTTTGGCCATTCTAGTAGGTGTGCAGTGGTATCTAGTTTTCATTTGCAGTTTCCTGATGACATGTGATGTGGAGCATCTTCCATATGCTTATTTATTATCTGTAAATGTTTTGTGAGATGGCTGTTAAGATTCTTTGGCCCGTTTTTAATTGGGTCGCTGGTTTTCTTGTTGAATTTTAGGAGTTCTTGGTATATTTTAGATAATGGTCATTTATCCGATGTGTCTTCTACAAATATTTTCTAGCCATCTGTGTGGCTTGTCTTCTTTCTCTTGATGTTGTCTTTCTTTTTGTGAAGGTTGTAAGTCTGTGTCTAGGGGTGTGTGTGTGTGTGTGTGTGTGTATGTCCAGTTGTTCCAACACTGTTTATTAAAAAGATTATCTTGTCTCCATTGTATTGCTTTTGCTCTATTGTTAAAGATCAATTGACCATATTTATATGGGTCTATTTCTGGGCTCTCCCTTCTGTTTCAATATCCATTTGTCTATTCTTTTGCTAATACCACACTGTGGTATTGGGTTTGATGCAGTCCCACTTGTTTGGTTTTGCTTTTGGTGTCAAGTCTTTAATCTTTTTTGAGTCAAGTTTTGTGTGTGGTTTGAGGTAGCGCTCCAGCTTAATTCTTTTGCATGTGGTTGTACAGTTTTTCCAACACCATTTATTGAAGAGACCGTCCTTTCTCCACTGTATGTTCTTGGCTCCTTGGTTGTAAATTAATTAACCATATATGCATGGTTTATTTCAGTACTCCCTCTTCTGCTCCATTGATCTGTATCTGTTTTTTATGTCAATACCAGACTGTTTTAATTACTATAGCTTTGTAATAGTTTGAAATTAGACAGTGTAATACCTCAAGCTTTGTTCTTCTAAATAAGGCTTTGTCTACCTGAGATCTTGTATGGTTCCATACAACTTCTAAAATTGTTTATTTCTGGGGCGCCTGGGTGGCTCAGTTGGTTGAGCGACGGACTTCGGCTCAGGTCATGATCTCACGGTTTGTGAGTTTAAGCCCCGTGTCAGCACAGAGCCTGGAGCCTGCTTTGGATTCTGTGTCTCCCTCTCTTTCTCTGCCCCCTCCCCCACTCGTGCTGTGTCTCTCTCCATCTCAGAAATAAACATTAAAAATTTTTTTTTAAATAAAATAATAAAAAATAATTTTTTTTTCTGTGAAAAATGCCATTGGAATTTTGATAGGGATTGCATTGACACCACATATATTTTTTTTAATCTTACTGCATTAGGTAGGGCTTCCAATGTGATGTTAAAGACAGAAGTGAAAAGGGAAAACCGTGCCTTATTCCTGAACTTGCTGGGAAAGCTTTGAGTCTCTAACCATTATGATGTAGCTATGGGTGTTTTGTAGATATTCTTTATCAAATTGAGAAGTTTCCATCTATTCCTAGTACACTGAGAGTTTTTTATCATGAATGGGTGTTAAATTTTTTAATTAAAATTGTTTTAAATTTACATCCAAGTTTGTTAGCATATAGTGCAACAATGAATTCAGGAGTAGATTCCTTAATGCCCCTTACCCATTTAGCCCATCCCCCCTCCCACAACCCCTCCAGCAACCCTCTGTTCTCCATATTTAATAGTCTTTTATGTTTTGTCCCCCTCCCTGTTTTTATATTATTTTTGCTTCCCTTCCCTTATGTTCATCTGTCTTGTGTCTTGAATTCCTCATATGAGTGACATCATATGATATTTGTCTTTCTCTAATTTCACTTAGCATAATACCCTCCAGTTCCATCCACATAGTTACAAACGACAAGATTTCATTCTTTTTGATTGCCGAGTAATACTCCAGTGTGTGTGTGTGTGTGTGTGTGTGTGTGTGTGTGTGTGTGTGTATATATATATATATATATATATATATATATATATATATATATATACCACATCTGTATATATATATACCACATCTTCTTTACCCATTCATCCATTGATGGACATTTAGGCTCTTTCCATACTTTGGCTATTGTTGATAGTGCTGCTCTAAACATGGGGGTGCATGTGTCCCTTCGAAACAGCACACCTGTATCTCGTGGATAAATACCTAGTAGTGCAATTGCTGGGTCGTAGGGTAGTTCTATTTTTAGTTTTTTGAGGAACCTCCACACTGTTTTCCAGAGTGGCTGCACCAGCTTGCATTCCTACCAGCAGTGCAAAAGAGATCCTCTTTCTCTGCATCCTCACCAACATCTGTTGTTGCCTGTGTTGTTAATTTTAGCCATTCTGACTGGAGCAAGATGGTATCTCATTGTAGGTTTAATTTGTATTTCCCTGATGATGAGTGATGTTGAGCATCCTTTCATGTGTCAGCTGGCCATCTGAATATCTTTTTTGCAAAAGTGTCTATTCATGTCTTTTGCCCATTTCTTCACTGGATTCTTTGTTTTTTGGGTGTTGAGTTTGATAAGTTCTTTATCGATTTTGGATACTAACCTTTTAGCTGATAGGTTATTTGCAAGTATCTTCTCCCACTCTGTCAGTTGCCTTTTAGTTTTGCTGATTGTTTCCTTCACTGTGCAGAAGCTTTTTATTCTGATGAGGTCCCAATAGTTCATTTTTGCTTTTGTTTCCCTTGCCTCTGGAGATGTGTTGAGTAAGAAGTTGCTGTACCCGAGGTCAAAGAGGTTTTTGCCTGCTTTCTCCTCTAGGATTTTGATGGCTTCCTGTCTTACATTTAGGTCTTTCATCCATTTTGAGTTTATTTTTGTGGATGGTGTAAGAAAGTGGTCCATGTTCCTCCTTCTGCATGTCGCTGTCCAGTTTTCCCAGCACCACTTGCTGAAGAGACTGTCTTTATTCCATTGGATATTCTTTCCTGCTTTGTCAAAGATTAGTTGGCCATATGTTTTTGGGTCCATTTCTGGATTCTCTATTCTGTTCCATTGATCTGAGTGTCTGTTCTTGTGCCAGTACCATAGTGTCTTGATGATTACAGCTTTGTAATACATCTTGAAGTCTGAGATTGTGATGCCTCCAGCTTTGGTTTTCTTTTTCAGGATTGCTTTGGCTATTTGGGGTATTTTCTGGTTCCATACAAATTTTAGGATTGTTTGTGCTATCTCTGTGAAGAATGCTGGTGTTATTTTGAGAGGGATTGCATTGAATATGTACATTGCTTTGGGTACTATTGACATTTTAATATTTGTTCTTCCAATCCAGGAGCATGGAATCTTTTTCCATTTTTTTTGTGTCTTCTTCAATTTGTTTCATAAGCTTTCTATAGTTTTCAGTGTATAGATTTTTCACCTCTTTGGTTAGATTTATTCCTAGGTATTTTATGGTTTTTGGTGCAAGTGTAAATGGGATCGACTCCTTGATTTCTCTTTCTGTTGCTTCATTGTTGGTGTGTAGGAATGCAACTGATCTCGTGCGTTGATTTTATATCCTGCAACTTTGCTGAATTCATGAATCAGTTCTAGCAGTTTTTTGGTGGAATATTTAGGGTTTTCCATATAGAGTATCATGTCATCTGTGAAGAGTGAAAGTTTGACCTCCTCCTGGCCAATTTGGATGCCTTTTATTCCTTTGTGTTGTCTGATTGCAGAGGCTAAGCCTTCCAATACTATGTTGAATAACAGTGGCAAGAGTGGATATCCCTGTCATATTCCTGACTTTAGGGGGAAAGCTCTCAATTTTTCCCCATTGAGGATGATATTAGCGGTGGGTCTTTCATATATGACTTTTATGATCTCACGGTGTGATCCTTCTATCCCTACTTTCTTGAGGGTTTTTATGAAGAAAGGATGCTGTATTTTGTCAAATGCTTTCTCTGTATCTATTGAGAGGATCACGTGGTTCTTGTCCTTTCTTTTATTGATGTATCACATTGATTGTTTTGTGGGTATCCAACCAGGTCGGCATCCCAGGTATAAATCCCACTTGGTCGTGGAGAATATTTCTTTTAATGCATTGTTGGATCTGGTTGGCTAGTATCTTGTTGAATATTTTTGCATCCATGTTCATTAGGGAAATTGGTCTGTAGTTCTCCTTTTTAGTGGGGTCTTTGGTTTGGAATCAAGGTAATGCTGGCTTCATAGAAAGAGTTTGAGAGTTTTCCTTCCATTTCTATTTTTTGGAACAGCTTCAAAACAATAGGTGTTAACTCTTCTTTAATTTTTTTTTTTTACATTTATTTATTTTTGAGAGACAGAGAAAGACAGAGCACAAGTCGGGGAGGGGCTGAGAGAGGAGACACAGAATCCAAAGCAGGCTCCAGGCCCTGAGCCGTCAGCACAGAGCCTGATGCAGGGCTCTAAGCCACAAACTGTGAGATCATGACCTGAGCCAAAGTCGGACGCTCAACCGACTGAGCCACCCAGGTGCTCTGGTGTTAACTCTTCTTTAAATGTTTGGTAGAATTCCCCTGGAAAGCCATCCAGCCCTGGACTCTTGGTTTTAGGGAGATTTTTGATTACTAATTCGATTTCTTTACTGGTTATGGGTCTGTTCAAATTTTCTATTCCTTCCTGTTTCAGTTTTGGTAGTGTATGTTTCTAATAATTGGTCCATTTCTTCCAGATTGCCCATTTTATTGGCATATAATTGCTCATAATATTTTCTTAGTATTGTTTGTATTTCTGCTGTGTTGGTTGTGAATTCTCCTATTTCATTCTTCATTGTATTTTTTTGGGCCCTTTCCTTTTTCTTTTTGATCAAACTGGCTAGGGATTTATCAATTTTGTTAATTCTTTCAAAGAACCTACTTCTGGTTTCATTGATCTGTTCTACTGTTTTTTGGGTTTCAATAGCATTGGCTTCTGCTCTAATCTTGATCATTTCCTGCTTTCTGCTGGGTTTGGGTTTTATTTTCCATTCCTTTTTCAGCTCCTTAAGGTGTAAGGTTAGGTTGTGTATCTGAGACCTTTCTTCTTTAGGAAGGCCTGGATTGCTATATACTTCCCTCTTATGACCACCTTTGATGCCTCTCAGAGGTTTTGAGCTGTGGTATTACCATTTTCGTTGGCTTCCATGTACTTCTTAATTTCCTCTTTAACTTCTTGGTTATCCCATCCGGTTTTTTAGTAGGATGTTCTTTGCTCTCCAAATATTTGTGGTCTGAAAATATACTTGGTATGATCTTGATCTTTTTGTACTTATTGAGGGCTAATTTGTGTCCCAGTAATGATCTATTCTGGAGAATGTTCCATGTGCACTGGAAATGAATATGTATTCTGCTTTAGGATGAAATGTTCTGAATATATCTGTTAAGTCCATCTGGTCTAGTGTGTCACTCAAAGCTGTTGTTTCTTGTTGATTTTCTGTTTAGATGATCTGTCCATTGTTGTAAGTGGGGTGTTGAAGTCCCCTACTAGTATGGTATTATTATCATTGAGTTTCTTTATGTTTGTGATGAATTGATTTATATATTTGGGCGCTCGCACTTTGGAGCATAAATGTTTACAATTGTTAGATCTTCTTGGTGGATAGACCCCTTGATTATGATATAATGCCCTTCTGCATCTCTTGATACAGTCTTTATTTTAAAGTCTAGATTGTCTGTTAAAAGTGTGGCTACTCTGGCTTTCTTTTATTGACCATTAGCGTGATAGATGGTTCTCCATCCCCTTATTTTCAATCTGAAGGTGTCTTTAGGTCTAAAATGGGTCTCTTGTAAAGAGCATCTAGATGGATCTTGTTTTTCTTACCCATTCTGTTAGCCTGTGTCTTTTGATTGGAATACTTAATCCATTGACATTTAGAGTGAGTACTGAAAGATACGAATTTATTGCCATTATGTTGCCTGTAGAGTTGGAGTTTCTGGTGGTGTTCTCTGGTCTTTTCTAGTCTCTGATGCTTTTGGTCTTTTTTCTTTTTGTTTTTTGTTTGTTTTTCATCTTTTCTCCCCCAGAGTCCCCCTTAAAGTTTCTTGCAGGGCTGGTTTAGTGGTCACAAACTCCTTTAATTTTTGTTTGTCTTGGAAACTTGTTATCTCTCCTATTTTGAATGACAGCCTTGCTGGATAAAGAATTCTTGGCTGTGTATATTTCTGATTCAGCACATTGAATATTTCCTGCCACTCCTTCCTGGGCTGTGAAGTTTCTGTGGATAGGTATGCCGCAACTTGATCTGTCTTCCCTTGTAGGTTAAGGACTTTTTTCCCCCCTTGCTCCTCTCATGCTTCTTTCCTTGCCTGAGTATTTTGTGAATTTGACTATGATATGCTTGTCGATGGTCGGTTTTTTTTGAATCTAATGGGAGTTCTTTGTGCTTCCTAGATTTTGATATCTGTGTCTTTCTCCAGGTTAGGAAAGTTTTCTGCTATGATTTGCTCACATAACCCTTCTACCCCTTTTTCTTTGTCTTCATCTTCTGGGACCCTATGATTCTGATATTATCTAATGAGTCACTGATTTCTCTAATTCTTAAATCATTCTCTTTTGCCTTAGTCTCCCTCTTTTTTTCTGCTTCATTATTGTCCATATGTTTGTCCTCTGTGTCACTGATTCTCTGTTCTACCTCATCCATCCTTGCTGCCATGGCCCACATTTGAGATTGCAGTTCAGTTATAGCATTTTTTATTTCATCATGACTAGCTTTTACTTCTTTTATCTCTGCAGAAAGGGATTCTAATCTTTTCAACCCCAGCTAATATTCTTATCATCATGATTCTAAATTCTGGCTCAGCCATCTTGCTTGTATCTGTGTTAAGTCCCTGGCTGTCATTTCTTCCTGTTCTTTCTTTTGGGGTGAATGCCTTCATTGCATCATTTTGAAGGAAGAAAAGGAATCAATAAAGTAAAAAAAAATTAAAATTAAAAAATTAAAAACAAAAAAATCAAATAAAGGATGCTAGATCCTAGGTGTGTTTTAGTCTGGCTGTTGAAAGAAACTTGATAGGTTAGAGAAAAAAGGGAAAAAGAAGAAAGAAAAAAAACGGAAAATGTTTGAAAATTTGAAAAAATGAATGCAATAAAATAGAATAAAATGAAATGATGGAAGTAAAATAGAATATAAAAATTTACCAGAAAGAAGTATAGTAGAAAAAAATTAAGGAAAAATCTCTTTAATAAAATGGAAAATAAAAATAACATTTTTCTTTCTGTATTCAAGAAAAAAAATGAACATTTGGACCAACAAACAGAATAAAATATGATTCAAATTACATCCAGTTTCCCCTAGAAGTCAAACTATGAAGCACTTTAGAGTCTGTAAGCTAAGCAGGCTTAGAGACTTGTAGTTTTCCTGAAAAGAGAGGTTGGCCCAAATGGTTGGGGTTTAGTGTAATGGCTCCATTCTCCATCTACTGGTGCTGCTTAGATTCCTGGCATGGATTGTTGTGGCATGTGTAGGCATGTATGCGCATCCGTGGGAGGTGTCACCCGGCTACCCAATCTCTAGTATCAGAACTCTGTGCTCTCTGTGACCAGCAATCAGCCACCCCTCCTTTGTCTCTGGCTTCCATCTACTCCCTGCTTCTACACTGCCCATGACCAAGCCATCAGACTGCCAGGTGACACCTCCCTCCTGAGTTTTATCTCAGATGGAGCTGTGGTTCCCAACCTCTCACTTCTAAGGACTGCAGCTTTGACCTATTCTGACCCTCTGGGGGAGGGTCGTGCTGAACAATGGCCAGGTGCTGTCCTGCCCCCAGAAACATTGGTGAGACCATGCTTTAGCCAATGCCCAGAGACTGTGGCCAGGTGCCAGCCCTCCCCAGAGAAAGTTCATGCAATCATGTAGCAGAAGCCTTTCAGGAATTATGGAAAAGCACAATGCACATCTGGCACCAGGCTTCATCCTTTAACATCCTCCCTCCAACACCAGCAAATGTGGCCATTCTCTGGGGCCTGCTGGGACCTTTGCCTGTGGGGAGGCTACACCACCTCTCAAATGCCCTCCCAGCAGGGAAACTGCCTCTCCCCATGTGGCCTGAGGACCTTTCTGACCTCGCTTTCTGCTCCTGGGGATTCACCCTTCCCACTGGAGCACCGCCAGTATTGAGCTTCAGAGTTTCAGACTCTGCACTCCTCCTGTTTATACAGTCTTAATGGAATTTAAACCCTCTCCTTTCTCCTTTCTCCCTTTTTTGTTCATTCTCTTGTGGCTATTTCTACTCTTCCTCTTTCTCTCCAGCTGCTTTGGGGAGGGGGTACTTTTCCCATACTCTCCCCCCCTGCCCCATCTCCATCCTTTCTCCACAAGTACAAACAGCTCCCTGCCCTTTGCAGTTCCCTCTCCCCCAGTTCACCTTTCTGCACCAGGTACCTGCTGAGTTCTGTGGTTCAGGTTGTACATATCATGGTGTTAATCCTCAAACCAGTTTTCTAGGTATGCAAGATGGTTTAGTGTTGATCTGGCTGCATTTCAGGGATGAGAGACTCAGAAAAAAATTTCCATGCTCTTCTGCCATCTTGACCATGCCCTCCCTGAATGGGTGTTAAATTTTGTTAAATGATATTTCTATATCTATTGACATGATCATGTGATTTTTCTTCTTTAGCTTGTCTATGTAATGGATTACATTAATTGATTTTCAAGTGTTGAACCAGCCTTGCATACTGGAGTAAGTGTCATTTAGTCTTGGTGTAGAATTCTTTTCATACATGGTGGGATTGGATTTGCTAATATTTAGTATCAGATTTTCACATCTGTTTTCGTAGAGATATTGGTCTATTGTTGTAATGTGTTTATTAGGTTTTGGTATTAAGGAAATGCTAGCTTCATGAAATGAATTAGGAATTACTCTATTTGCTTCTATCTTCCTGAAGAGATTGTAGAGAATTGACATTATTCTTATCTTAAATGTTTGGTTGAGTTCACCAAGGAACCCATTTGAGCCGGGTGCTTTCTATTAGAAAAGGTTATAAATTATTGATTTAATTTCTTTAGTGAATATAGGCCTGTTCAGGTTGTCTGATTTCTTCTTGTGTGAGTTTGACAGATTGTCTTTTAAGGAACTGGTCAATTTCCACTAGGTTTTGAAATTTGAGGGCATAGTTGTTCATAACATTTCTTTACTATCCTCTTAATGTCAATGGGTTTAGCAATGTCCCCTCTTTCATTTCTGGTATTAGTAATTTGTGCTTCCTTTTTTTTTTTTTTTCTTAGTCTTGCTAGAAGATTATGAGTTTTATTGATCTCAACCAGCTTTTGGTTTTGTTGATTCCTCTGATTTCCTGTTTTTAACTTCATTTTAATTTCATTTCTGCTCTATTTTTTATTTTTTCTGCTAACTAGGAGTTTAACTTTTCTTTTTCTAATTTCCTAAGAAGCTTAGATTCTGTTATTGACCTCTAGTTTCATTCCACAGTGGCCTGAGAGTATATGTTGTATGATTTCTATTCTTTTATTTATTTATTTTGAGAGAGGAAGACTGCATGTGCATGTGGGGGGGAGGGGCAGAGAGAGGGGGGGAGAGAGAGAGAGAGAGAGAGAGAGAGAGAGAGAGAGAGAGAGAAGAGAATCCCAAACAGGCTCCTTACCGTCAGTGCAGAGACCAGACATGGGGCTCAAACTCACAAACCATGAGATCATGACTTGAGTCAAAGTCAGACGCTTAACTGACTGAGCCACCCATGTGCCCCTCTATTCTTTTAAATTTAAGGTGTGCTTTGTGGCCAAGAATGTGGTCTGTCTTGGTGAATGATCCATGTGAGCTTGAGGAAGATGTGTATTCTGCTGCTGTTCACTGAAGTATTTTATAGATAACCATTATATCCAGTTGATTTTCTGTCTGCTGGATCTGTCCCATCTCTGATAGAGGGTTGTTGAGCTATAATAGTAGATTCATCTATTTCCCTCTTGGCGTTCTCTCCGTTATTGCCTCATGTATTTTCACACTTGGTTAGGTATATACATGCTAAGGATTGTTATGCTTTCCTAGAAGGTTGACCCCTTTATCATCATGCAATGCCTCTTTTTATTCCTGGTAAATTTTCTTGCTTTGAAGCCTGCTTTGTCTGAAATTAACATAGCTCCTCCCACTTTCGATTGTTGTTAGAATGGTGTATTTTTCTATATCCATTTACTTTTAATCTGTGCCTGTATTTAAAGAGGTTTCTTGTAGGCAACATATAGTTGGGTCATGTTTTTTGATCAACTCTGATAATCTCTTTTAATTGGTGCATTTAGACCACTGATGTCCTGTTTTTGTCTCTCACTCTTTTTATGCCTTTTGATGTTTAATTGAGCATTTTATGATTGCATTTTCTCCCTTTCTTAGGATATACTTTTTTAAAAAAATGTTTTCAGTGTTTACACTAGAGTTTACAAAACATATGTACAATTATTGCAAATGCACTTTGGTACAACACTATCCCATTTCAGAAGTAGTGTGAGCACCTTATAATAACAAAATCATCCTACCTTCTCACTCCCATTCATTGTATCATTATGGACATTAATTTTACATATACACGAGCATATATATGTACATCACACATAATTGAACACATTGTTGCTATTATTTTGAACAAACTGTTTTCTCTTAGATTAAATAAGAGCAAGAAAAGTTTTTATTTTACTTTTATTTATTCCTTCTCCAATGTTCTTCTCTTTACGCACATATAAACTTCTGACCCAGATCTTTTTCCTTCTCTCTGAAGAACTTCTTTTAACATTTCTTGCAAGGCAAATCTACTGGCAACAAATTCCTTCAATTTTTGTCTCAGAAAGTGTATCTCTTTCCCTTGTGAAGGATAATTTCATAGGATGAAGAATTCTAAGTTGGTGGATTTTTCCCTTCAATATTTTAAATAATGTACTCTCTTGCATGGCTTCTAAGAAGTCACGTATAATTTTTTACTCCTGTATAGGTAAGCTGTTTTTTTTCTTTTTTCCTTCTGGCTTATTTCAGGATTTTTTTTTCTTTTTTTAAGTTTATTTATTTTGAGAGCGAGTGAGCACAAGCACGTGTGAGCAGGGGAGGGGCAGAGAGAGACAGAAAGAGAGAGAGAGCGCACAAGAGAATCCCAAGCAGACTCCACACTGTCAGCATGGAGCCAGACATGGGGCTCGAACCCACAAACTGGGAGATAATGACCTGAACAAAAATTAAGAGTTGGACTCTTAACTGATGAGGCCACCCAGGTGCCCCCCATTTTTTTTAAGTTTATTTATTTATTTTGAGAGAGAGAGTACACACAAGCAAGCATGAGCAGGGGAGGGGCAGAGAGAAACAGGGAGAGAGAAAATCCCAAGGAGGCTCTGCACTGCCGGTGTGGAGCCCAATGTGGGGCTCAATCCCATGAACCATGAGATCGTGACCTGAGCCAAAACCACAAGTCAGATGCTCAACTAACTGAGCCACCCAGGCACCCCAGGATTTTTTCTTTATATTTGATTTTCTGTTAGAAAATTATATGCCTAGGCTTAGATTTTTGTTTCGTTTTTTAGCATTATCCTGCCCTGAGTTTCCTGGATCTGTGGTTTGATGCCTGGCATTAATTTGGGGAAATTTGCAGTTATTATTATTACAAATACTTACTTTCCTTTTTCTCTTTTCCTTCAGGCATTCCCATTACATGTATGTTACACCTTGTAGAGTTGTCTTTGATTCTTTCTTAGAATTTCCATCTCTCTCTTTCCATACATTGCCATCTGCTTTTGTGTGCTACTTTATCCATTAGAGCCCTTAGCATAGCAGTTGTTTTAGATTCGTGGTCTGATAATTCTAACATCCCTGTCCTATCCGAGTCTAGTTCTGTCTAGTTCTTCTTGTTCTTCTTGTCTGTCTCTTGAAACTCTGGTTTTTGGCCTTTAAGTAGGTTTTGAAATTTTCTTAATAGCCAGAGTTGATGTACTGTGTAAAAGGCACTACTGTCAAAAACGCCTTTAGTGGGGCTCCTGGGTGGCCCAGTCAGTTGAGCGTCCGACTTCGGCTCAGGTCATGAGCTCGAGACTTGTGAGTTCGAACGCCGCCTCAGGCTCTGTGCTGGCAGCTCGGAGCCTGGAGCCTGCTTTGGGTTCTGTGTCCCTCTCTCACTCTGATCCTCCCCTGCTCATGCTCTGTCTCTATTTCTCTCAAGAATAAATAAAACAGGGGCGCCTGGGTGGCGCAGTCGGTTAAGCGTCCGACTTCAGCCAGGTCACGATCTCGCGGTCCGTGAGTTCGAGCCCCGCGTCAGGCTCTGGGCTGATGGCTCGGAGCCTGGAGCCTGTTTCCGATTCTGTGTCTCCCTCTCTCTCTGCCCCTCCCCCGTTCATGCTCTGTCTCTCTCTGTCCCAAAAATAAATAAAAAACGTTGAAAAAAAAATTAAAAAAAAAAAAAAAAAAAGAATAAATAAAACATTTTTTAAAAACTAAAAAAAAAAAAAAAAAAAAAACCCCAAAAAAGGCGTTTAGCAACATGGAGCTAGGATGTGGAGCAAAGGGGAGTGTTCTCTAGTTGTGAGCATGCATCAGTCTTTTAGTGAGCCAGTGCCTCTGGACTGTAAACCATACAAGTGCTTCTCAGCACCACTCCCCTGCAACTTCTCAATTGTTAGGTGAGACCATGGGGGGTGGGGATTGAGTACTTTCCTTTTCCCACATGGAAGACTAGCGTGGGCTGGAATTGCCTATTCTCCTTCCCCCAGGTTAGCTAGGCTCTAATAAATCCCTACTGGTTAGACTCCAGTTAAAGCTTTTCATGAGGGCAGACCTTGTTAAAAAGAGCAGAATACTGTGCTGTATTTCAGAATGTTTCCTTTTTCTTCATCCTTGCCAGAAGCAGGGGGATATGTTTCTCAGACATTCACTATAAAAAGCTGGTAGCGCTCCAAGGCAAAACTCTCGAGAGTGTGGGGCCCCTAATGACTGGGTCCTCCTGGAGTTTTTATGCCTCAGACTTCTCCACACTGAGCCTCCAGCAGTTTGTCAATTACAGCTCATGTTTTGCTACTTGAGCCACTGGTTCCCTGGGAGGTTTTAGCTGATCAGTTTCTGCTCTAGTAAATTGTGATTCTCTTAATCTGCCTGTCAGTCTTCAATTTGGAGGGCAGGAGTTGGCCCTATGGCCTCACTTCTCTTGCAGATCTAAGAAAAGTTGTTGACTTTTTTTTTTTTTTTTTCATTCTGTTCACTTTCTGCTTGTTATTGGAATGGATTGTCAACTTCAAGTATCTTAACATGTTGGACCAGAAGCCATCCCTTTGTTTCTTAAATTAGTTTATTACAGTTATATTCCTTTAAAACTATGTAACAATTAGAATTATTTCTAACTTAAAAGGATAGCCTACTGCATGTAGTTTTCTCGAGTTTTTTGTCTCATTTTGTTGCTAAGAGTCATTCGCATTTTCGCACCTAGATGTAATTAGTTCAATTGATGTAGCATAATCACACAAAGAAATATTATACATCAATTTATTCATTTTTCCTATTAATAACAACTTCTTGGGTTGTTTCCAAGTTTGCTGTACTGCAGTCAGTGTTGCTGTGAAAATTCTTGAACACATCACCTGGCATAGGTGTGCAAGGGCTTCCCAGGAGTATAGAATTGCCAGGTCATAGCGCTTGAAAATGTTTGATTTTATAAGATAGGGCTTAACTGTTTTCCAAAGTGGCGATTTAATTTATACTTCCATCAACAATGTATATGAGGTCCTGTTTATCCACATCCTCTCCACTACTTGATTTTGTTATACTTT
The DNA here is from genome assembly GCF_046562875.1 of Panthera onca. Classification (NCBI taxonomy): domain Eukaryota; kingdom Metazoa; phylum Chordata; class Mammalia; order Carnivora; family Felidae; genus Panthera; species Panthera onca. The sequence continues at coordinate 132,175,511 of NC_138347.1, read as the reverse complement.
ATACATTTTGCCAATTGAATGAATGAAAAATGGTATCTCAGTATAATCTTGATTTCTATTACCCTGATCACAAATGAGTTTGAACATTTCTTTCTGTTTGCTGCCCATATGGTTTCCAATTCTATGAAATACCTGTTGATGACTTTTCCCTATTTGGGTTATTTCTTCCTAGAAATTCTAGGGACATTTATGTTTTCAATACCAATCTTTTGTCAATATTGTGGATATCTTTTTCCAATATGTAACCTGTCTTTCTACTTTCTTTAAAACATCTTTGAACAGAAGTTTTTCATATAGGATAATCTATTAATTCCCACCCTTCCTCCCCGCCCCCCCCCCCCCCCCCCCCCGGCCGTGGTATTTTCTATGACCTGAATGTTTGAGACATTCTTCCCTAAGGTCAGAAATATATATCCACATATGGTTTTTACTTAATATTTTAAACTTTTCCTTTTAACATTTAAGAATTTTATTAATCTGTAATGGACTTTTGTCTACAGTGTGAAGGAAAGATCTAATTTCACCTGTTTGCATGTGAATAACCATCCCTCCCCACCCCCACTGGTCTGCCTGGCAACTCTACATTGGTATGTTTGGGCTGTGGATTCCATTTCTTTGGTCACTTCGGCCTTCAGTAAAGTTTTATAAATTTTGCTATCAATCTTTTACATATTTTATTTTTTCTTGATATATAATTGTTGCTATTTTAACTTGACTCATAGAAACACTTAAATATTCTAGTTATGGATATATGGAATTGACTTTTATATCTTGATGTTATATGAAAAGACTCAAATATTTGCTATTTTTAATAATTTGGCTGTAAATGTAAACAATCATGTCACTTGCAAACAATGGCAATTTTATGTGTTCTTGTTCTTTTTACAATCTTTATGGATTTAATTTTGCTAGAACATAGCAAAATTCTTCTGTTTCCTCATTTTAAAGAGAGTACTTTTCACCAACAGTTATGAGGGTTCCTTTTCCTCCAAATCATCACCAACACTTATTATTTCTTGTCTTTTTTATTTTAGCCATTCTGACTAGTGTGAGGAGATCTCTCATTGTGGTTTTGATTTGTGTTTCCCTGATGATGAGTGATGTTGATCATCTTTTCATGTGTCTGTTAGCCAGATGTATGTCTTCTTTGGTAAAACGTTCAGGTCCTCTGCCCACTTTTTAATCAGATTATTTGGGGTCTTTCAGTGTCGAGTTGTGTAAGTTCACTGTATATTTGGATATTAACCCCTTATTGGGTACATCGTTAGCAAATATCTTCTCCCATTCAGTAGATTGCCTTGTCATTTTGTTGGTTTCCTTTTCTGTGCAACAGCCTCTTATTTTGGTGTGGCTCCAATAGTTTAATTTTACTTTGTTTCTCTTGCCTGCAGAGACGTATTTAGAAAAATGTTTCTATAGCTATGTCAAAGAAATTACTGCTTATGTTTTCCTCTAGGAGTTTTATGGTGTACTGTTGATGGGAATGCAAATTGGTGTAGCCACTGTGAAAAACAGCATGGAGGTTTCTCAGAAAATTAAAAATAGAATTGCCATATGATCCAGTAATTTCCCTACTGGGTATTTACCCAAAGAAAATGAAAGCACTAATTTGAAAAGATCTATGTACCCCCATGTTTATCGCAGCGTTATTTACAATAGCCAAGATGTGGAGGCAGCCCAAATGTCCATCCATAGATGGATAAATAAGATGTGTGCATATCTACAGTGGAATATTAACCATAAAAAAGAATTGTATCTTGCCATTTGGAACAACACGGATGGACTGAGAAGGTATTATTGCTAAATGAAATCAGACAGAAAAATACAAGTATCATATGATTGCACTCATATGTGGAATTTAAGAAACCAAACAAGGGGCGCCTGGGTGGCTCAGTCGGTTAAGCGTCCGACTTCAGCTCAGGTCATGATCTCACGGTTCGTGGGTTCGAGCCCCACGTCGGGCTCTGTGCTGATAGCTCAGAGCCTGGAGCCTGCTTCGGATTCTGTGTCTCCCTCTCTCTCTGCCCCTCACCTGTTCATGCTCTGTCTCTCTCTGTCTCAAAAATAAATAAAAAACATTAAAAAAAAATTAAAAAAAAAAAAAAAAGAAACCAACCAAACAAAAGACAAAAAACAGACCTTTAAGTTCAGAGAAAAACTGGTGATTGCCACAGGGGTGGTGAGTGGGAGGTTAGGGGAAATAGATAAAGGGGATTAAGAGTACACATATTATGGTGAGCACTGAGTAACATGGAATTATTGTTGAATCATTATATCATACACCTGAAACTAATATAACACTGTGTTAATTGTACTTCACGTTTTTAAAAAATACTTCTAAAATTTCCCCCATTAGGGTGATATACACAGAAGATTTTTATTTATTTAAAAAATATTTTTTACTTTATTTTTTATTTTATTTTTATTTTTTATTTGTTTTATTTTTTAAATATAATTTATTGTCAAGTTAGCTAACATACAGTGTATACGCTATGCTCCTGGCTTCAGGAGTAGATTCCCATGATTCATCACTTACATTCAGCCCCCAGTGGTCATCCCAACAAGTGCCCTCCTTGATGCCCATCACCCATTTCCCCCTCTCCCCCACCCCACCCCACCCATCAACCCTCAGTTCTCTATATTTAAAAGTCTCTTAAAATATATCCTTGGTCAGATTAAGTTTCCTTCTCCTCCTGGTTTCCTAAAGGTTTTTTCTTAAAGTTATGAATTGGAGTGGTTTTCCTTTTGTATTTACTTTTTATTTCCTTTAGTCTATTCATTTGTTAAGTTATAGTCATGTATTTTCTAAATACATATTTAGATTTACATGTTTAGATTGTATCTTTTAAATGCAGTCCTTGCATTCCTGAGCTAAACTCAACTTGATAACAGTGTATTATCTTTTTTATATACTGAGGAGTTGATTTGCTAATGTTTTATTTAGGATTTTTTATAGTTATTTTCTTTTTTCAAGTTTTTAGTTAAATTCCAGTTAGTTAACATACAGTGTAACATTAGTTTCAAGTGTAGAATCTAGTGATTCGTCACTTATAATACCCAGTGCTCATCATAACAAGTATCCTACTTAACACCCATCACCCATTTAACCTATCCCCCCACGCTCTCCCTTCCAGTAACCCTCAGTTTGTTCTCTATAGTTAAGAGTCTGTTTTCTGGTTTGCCTCTCTGCCGGCCTGTCCTCCCTGCATGTTCATCTCTTTTGTTTCTTGAATTCCATACGAGAGAAATCATATGGTGTTTATGTTTCCCTGACTGACTTATATCACTTAGCATAATACTCTGTAGCTCCAACCATGTTGTTGCAAATGGCAAGATTTGATTCTTTTTTTATGGCTGAGTAATATCCCATAGTGTGTGTGTGTGTGTGTGTGTGTGTGTGTGTACACATCACATCTTCTTTGTCTATTCATCAGTTGATGGACATTTGGGCTCTTTCCATAATTTGGCTATTGTTGATATTTATATTCATGAGTAAGATGGATGTTTTTTCTTTCTCATGCTGTCTTTGTCTAGTTTACATATCAAGATTTTACTGGCCCCCCAAAAAGGAAATGGCTAATACTCCTCTTTTTCTGATCTCTGAAAGAATTTGTAGAAGATTCAAATGACCTGTATCTTGAAAGTTTGGGACGTGCCAGTAAAATCATGTAGGCTTGGAGTTTTCTGTGAATACTGTTAACTACTGTTTCAATTTTTAAAAAGTCTGTCTTATCTATAGTTATGTCTTTTTCATTCATATAATTATCTATTTATGTCATCTTTTTTTGATCAGTCTATTATGAGGTTGGCGTTTTCAAATCTTGATCTTCTTTTAGCTTTGTTTTTTAGTCTGCTGATTTCTGCTCAGATTTTTAGTATTTTAGTATCTCTTTATTCCTTTTGGGTTTTTTCTATAGTTTTCCTAATTTTTAAGCTGGGCATTTAATTCCCAGCTTAAATAAAATAAGCCTGCCTTGTTGAAATTTTAGTCCCCTTCAGTTGGTGTACTTGGGTCTGGAAGGATTCCAGCAGCATTTCTGACCCAGAAAGGGTCAATAATTCTGACCTACTCCTTTTCTTGCTGTCGTAGTCCCTCTAACACAGGACCAGACCTGCACAGGTGGTTGTCTGAGGGGCACTTTGCTCCATAAGACTGTTTCAGAACATGTGCTCTGTATTTCAGTGTGATCTTAGCTTAACTGGTCACTTTTTTTTTTCTTCTAGTACTATTTGTTAGGTCAAAAAACTGTTAATGTGTGGAGACGCTAGAATTTAGAGGATGTGACCCCTGTGCTTCAGATGAGGGACCCATAGGAGTGAGGTGGGATGTCCAGTGACACAACCACTAAGGAAGAGTGAAACCCAAGTCATGATACTCTAGACTGTGCTCTTTCTACTGAATCAACTGCTCTCAACACGTATGAGTATACATTTTACAAAATGGCAGGGTCATAATGACCTTGTTCATTCAATATGATCAACATACACAGTCTCTTCTTTGTGATTCCAGAAAATGCAGTTGGGAAAAACATGACATTAGCAGTAAAACTATGTGATTTGCTTGCCTCATGAGGGCTTGTGTGTTTTGTATTGTTTACCATTATTGGTTCGTGTTTATTTGTTCCTATTGTATGCGAAGGCTTCATACTGCAGCGTTTCAGTGAGTGTAAGTCTTACTTAGAATATTTTTCTTTCTACTTTTTGACTTCTGAGAAGTAGCATGGCTCAAGGAAGGGAAATAGTGGAGAGATTGTGAGTGGGGGTAGATAAACAAATGGCAATTTGTCGTGACCTTTGTGGAATAGACCCAGTGTTTTTTTTACAGTGCAGCAGCTGACAATAGTCTGTTTCTGAAGAAAAATACAGTCCATATGCTTAGAAATGATGTATCCTGCATGCTCATTTTAAAGGGAAAAAAAGGCATTTATCTTAATTTTGCTGAAATCTCTTACTAGTATCCCTTTTGGGCTGTTAATATTTTTTTTTTTGGAAGACATGTCCTAGATTATGAATTGGCTTGCATGGGGCAGAGGTCTCCCTGAAACCCCTGGTTCTTAGTAGCCTCAAGAGAGGTGTTGCACAAGTTCTAAACATTCTGGGTTTGAAGCCAAGTGTTTGGTGACTGTGTTGCTTTTGCAGCTGTGGTTTAAATTAGAAACATTCTACCTTCTCAACAGAAAGTTTACAGGGATCCAGATTTTTTAAAAAGCTTTTTATAGCCTATAACTTCCAAAAGATGTATATTGGCCTCTGTGTTTTGTTTTTTTGATTCAGAATAAATGAATTACAACAAAATTTAGATTAAGGAGAACTATACCTTTTGACAATATTTCTATAACAAGCAGTCAATCTCACTATTAAGAAGAACGTACAATGAACTTACATTTTCTGTTTCTTTATTCTCCCTTTATGTCTTCAGGTATTTTTAAATTTTATTTTAAATATTCAGATATTCTAAAAAAAAAATTATATAAATCCTGGCCATGTCTGGGAGTAGAACAGCATACAGATTTAGGCAGTTCATCCATGTTTCAATGTGGTAAAAATGATCCCAGCCCTTCCAAACATAAATTTAGAGGCTTAGCCCACCATCAGTCTTACTGCACACACAAAGCAGGGCCCGTATGCACTTCAAGAGAACCTTTCGCGTGTGGGCTTCCACACTGGATGGCCTTACAACACACCAGCTTTTTGAATCCATTTCAAGGATGTGAGAAAACTATTTCACAAGATGCTATTCCAAAGAATTCAACTTTTATCGTATCACTGGTATTGATCATCTGCATGGGGAAATTTCCAGATGCTTCATGCCGCTTTGGGATTATCATGGCTTTACCTAATCCTCACTGTTCCATCCAGGTTTTAACTTTCAGAAAGAAACTTGGAGACACTTTTTATGTTCACCGTGTTGAGTTTGGGATAACAGTTTGCAAGGACAGATTTTAGAGTCGGACAGATGTGGGCTGTATGCCCAATTGTGGCCCGTTTTATCAAGGTGACTTTGAGACCGTTATTTATGTCCCCTTCATGAAACTGTTTCCTTATCTGCAAAATCGGAATAATTTCACTTGCTACTAGGTTTGTTATCCATAGCAAACAGGAGAACAAAGGTGGAGCAGTTAGCACAGGACATGGTACATACTAAAGGCACAACAAGTGGGGGGATTTGTTGTTGTTATACACGTTAGTACAAAATTTGTACGGATATTATGACTTGGTTTTCATCTGGGGCAATCTACTCTAGGGCTAACATTCCTCTAAAATGTAAGGGTTGAACTAAAAACAACCTCTTATGAGCCCCTTCCAGTTCACTGAATAATTCAGAATAGAATTGATAAATTGACTTACGGCCTGAAAAGTTTATATCATCTAGGCTTCTTATGAAGGAAGAGAGCAAAGTCCCAGATTCCAGAATGTCAGAGGGATGATGGAGTAGGTGAGGAAATGGGGATGGAATTTCTTATGGCACAGGTCCCTTTTCTGAAGGGATGAAATACTAAGCACTGGGAGCCTGCCTGACAAGGAGTGAGATGGCCGTATATAATATTGCAAATTCATGTTTGGGTAAGAACTTAGCAAGAAACAAAGATGCTAGTTTCTTAATATGGATCAATTAGTTTTTCATTCAGTGGATGAATGAGTGAATAAATGAGCTAAACCTGCTTCATGAAAATATTTATTTTCAACGTCTTCAATGTTTTATTTCATTCTATGAAATGAACAATTATAGGTGACTGAAGATTCTTTAGGTCAATAGAATTGGAAAACCCTTGCCTCATGCAGTTCTAGGTAGTTGGAAGCAAAATAGTACAAATTGAGTCATTTTGAGGAGCAAGATATCATATGGAAAATGGAGGGTCACAACTTTTATGTCTTCTCTCAAATTTAAGGATAAGGGAAAATGGTTACCTTTGTAATTATGTAGGATAGGGGAAAAGATGGAATTTTTACCCCGTCTAAAAATACTTATTGCTCAAAGATGAAACACACCTACATGTTCATGATGGAGAAATGATAAATCAGGTCTTTAGACTGTGTCCCAGCCATGAACTCGGAATTGTCTTGGCAGAGAGTAGACCAAGGGAAACACGAGGGTACAGGGAGAATGACTAATAGAGACACAAAATATTGTTGGAACTAGAAGGCAGCTGGCTACCTCCATTTATAATCCAGAATTTCATGTTTCTGCAGGGTCTTGGACCAGGAAAAAATTTTGTGATTGTGTGAATTTTTGTGGGTCTTTTTCTCTAAGGCTCTTCACAGATCAGAAAGTCAGGGCACCTCAGAAATTCTGCCTTCTATTGCACCCAGTTTGCTATAAAATTTTGTGTGCTCTTATTTGTGTGTCTTGATTACAAAATATCCACAATTTTAGGTGTTTGTTTTTGCCTTTTCAGATTTCAAGTTGGAGACTTTTTAGGTCATAAGAGGAAAATGCTGCTGATCTTGTTCCTTATAATAATTTGTTCCCATGTCTCTATGAACAAAGATCCTGGTAAGTAAAAAAAAAAAAAAAAATAGAGTTCTTTTCCTTAGTTTTTATTACAGAAAATAGATCGGTTTGACCTAGTTAAAGAGTTTTGCTTTGCTTTACTTTGCTTTTGATGGTGGTGAAGGTATGGATGGTAGCTCAATTTCTTTGTGATGTTATCCTGTGCTCCTTTAAAGATCATTTGTTCTGGACCTTATTCCTTGGTTATGATAGAAAGATATGAGAGCTATTATTTTGTCCTCAACTTCAACCCCTTTTAGGCCTTTGGGGAGGTTGCATTAAAATTCTATCATTTAATATTAGATTCAGGCCTGGAACATTTGGAATGTTTCTTCCTAGTTCATTTGTGCCAAAACATTGTCTTAGTTAAGTATCCAGATTTGCTCCAATTTAAACTGTTAGCTTATTGTAAAGAGAGTGCTTTTGCCCTGAAGAGAAATCTCCATAGCTGTTTGCTGTCTGTCAGTTACCTTTGTCCAGTGGACATGAAGTCAAAATACTGGCCTGCCCCTCATTCCTTGACCACCTCAAAATAGTGACTACTTGTACCGGTCACTTCATGTCCAGGGCCACCTATATTGGCTTTCATAGCTTTCTCAAGGACTGTGACCTTGGAAGCAAGTTTTCAGAAGAGATAAACTAAACTTTGTTCTGCAAACATTTTTCTTTGATGTCTCACGGGGCTTGATATTAAGTTGTTTTAAAGAGAAGCAGTGCTTTTTCCCCAAGTGTTCCACTGTTCAGACATAACGCTGAGCTGTATCAGAACCTCAATCTGTCTCACATGCCAAATGTCCACATTTCCTTTTTCCATGCAAGATGTGGGGGCTTATTCATGAATAGAAAGGTCACTTTTGGTCACAAGTCAAGCCATCCTGCGCAGGGCTCCCCTGACAGTCCTCGTAGGGATTCTGGCCTTCTCTTAGAAGACAATATTGATTCACCTTCATTAAGACACTGCTGACTGTATGATTATCAAAAGAATCTCAAACCAGTTGAAATTAGGTTATTTAGAAGACAAGGTGTGATGTTATCCATCATGCCTCAACCAGACTGCTATCAAGAAAATGAAATCACACACAGGGTTGCCAACGCTGGATTCCTGGCAGGTGTAGACAGAAAGAGATGGAGGTTATTTTCATTTGATTAGAATTTATCTTGTAACCACTTCTGTTCATCAGAATCTCAAAGTGAGGAAGGACTTTACATATTTTCTAGTAGATTCCACTCATTTGAAAGGTGAGGAACCTGAAGCCCAAGTATGTAGAATGGTTTGACAGGGCAGGTGGAGTTAGCTGATTAAAAAAAAAAAAAAAAAAAAAAAAAGTCAGGACTTCCATTATTCAAGTACACTATATTTGCTTAAATATATACCATCAGACAGACAGACCTCTCCCTACCACAGAAAAGACATAGATGTTCTACTAGAGTGGGGAGGACTCTGCATTCAAATGAGCAGGTCACCAATAAACAATATTTTGTGCTTGAATCCAGTGATTCCCTATCACATTAAAATATAATTCTACATACTTAGCATTGAACCTGGCACTGAATGAATCCTTCAAAGTTCAGCAAACTTATTGTATTCCTATATACAAATTATGTTTTTAATAGAAACCAAAACTGTAATCCCTTTCCTAGCTTAGGGCATACTGGTTTCCATCACATTTTACTTATGTGAGCATTATAATGATCATTCACATGGTTTGCCAAAAAATATTATAAAGAACTTTAAATTTAGCACATTTTAATGATTTTTAGGTATTTTTTAAACTTCATTTAACATTTGGGAATACAAACTAATATGTTTGTAAGTCCATCAGATCAATGTTATATTGCTTAAAGAGGAATCACAATGAAAGAGCATCATTCGGATTTCTCCACCCAAATTCAAAGCAATGTGATTCTCAATTAAATTTTTTATTCTCTTTATATAAACTGAGATCAAATTCTGAAAGCAAAAAAAAAAAGGTGGGGGATTGGGAAGTATCCACTAAAGATATAAAAACCCAGGATTTTCTACTTCTCTAAATTTACCTATTTTTTTTAATTTCACACAAAAGTGATACTTAATTTGCGAGGAGTTCAAATGCAAAGGTGTATGAAAAAGCCCACGAAATAAAGATTTCTTTTCTTGGGCAAATATGTAATGTCACACTGTTATTTTCAGTTCATTGGGAAGGTGTTAAAAATACAAATAAAGGAAAGTAGGTTTTATCCAAATGGTTGGCATTAAACAGGTAGTCCATTTCTAAAGTTTGTGCTTTGTTTGTATGTCTCTGGGTTTTTAGGCCCTGAGTATGCAGATGTCGTGTTTCTGGTGGACAGCTCTGATCACCTGGGAACTAAGTCCTTCCCTCTTGTGAGAACGTTCATCACCAAGATGATCAGCAGTCTCCCCATCGAGGCCCACAAGTACCGCGTGGCCCTGGCTCAGTACAGCGACCGGCTCCACAGTGAGTTCCAGCTGAGCACCTTCAAGAGCAGGAACCCCATGCTGAACCACCTCAAGAAGAACTTCGCCTTCATCGGCGGCTCCCTGCGGATAGGAAACGCTCTCCGGGAGGCCCACAGGACCTTCTTCTCCGGAGCGGCCGGCGGGAGGGACAAGAAGCAGTTTCCCCCGATTCTGGTGGTCCTGGCTTCGGCGGCGTCCGAGGACGACGACGTGGAAGAGGCCTCCAAGGCCCTGCGGGAAGACGGGGTGAGAATCATCTCCGTGGGGCTGCAGGAAGCTTCTGAGGAGGAGCTGAAGGCCATGGCCACGGCTCAGTTTCACTTCATCCTTCGGTCAGTCAGGGACCTGGGCGTGTTTTCCCAAAACATGACGCAGATCATCAAGGAAGCGACCCAGTACAGGGACGGAGCGGCAGATGACATTCTTGTGGAAGGTGGGTTCAGGGCACATGTATAGAATGATGATTAATTTGCTTTTGAAAAATCAGCACGGGGAGAGGATTGAAACTGTGAGCATCCCTTTCCTCAAAAGTTGGGCTGCATTTTCAGATGTTAAATATTCACGTGTTCAAGAGGACCCAAGGATTGTGACCATTATAAATCCAGTGAACCTCACAAAGCTTGGTTTTTACATGTTTCACTTATGTTGCATGTCATCGACACATCTTAAAATCCAGGGACACCTCCCTACCACCCAGCCTATCTCTGAGCTATCAGTCTCCTTGGGCTTTAGTTGCTATGTAGTTTTATTTACTGGTTCCTTTAAAGGGCGGATTTGTTCCTAAAGAAATCCTTGCCTCCTCAAACCACATAATGTAATCACAGAATGATAGCACTAGAAACAGCTTCAGGAAGGCCAAACCCTTGCTTCTGCAGAAACTCCCAGGCGTTCTTTGAGGTGACACGGCCTGGCCCCAGGCCAGGCTGAACTTTGAAATCGGGTAGATCGGGCCCTTGGGTTCCCAGGCTCAGGTAGCTTCAGCCCACATGGTCTCCCTTCCTGCTGCTCTAGTCCTGATGAGCTTCCTGTGTTCTGCTCTCCCTCTAACCTGCTGCCCTGTGTCCCAGTCTGTCCTCTTGTACTGTTAACAAGAGTGGCCAGGAGTTTACGAACATCATCCAAGTGAAGGGCAGGGGAGAACCAGGAAAAAACAATTTGCTCCAAGTGTACAAGTCTTACTAAGTAACATAGGAAATTCATATTACTGCTGCTTAAATCTGCTTGAACGAGACAATATAATTGTCTATTGATAATAGAGAATGATTTTCTTGTGGTAATCTATGAAAATGCGAATCCTATTACTAACATCTTTCCCAAATAAAATAGTAGAAAGTGCAATCGCTATTCCATTACCACATCTTAGGAATATTTGGACTCTACCTATTGATTTTAATAATATTTTAATATGATCGCAGTAGCAGCTATTCACCGAGTGGCTTTTATGCACCAGCTCCCATAACGAAGCACTGTATCACATTTAATCCCCATAGCAATTTCATGAGATAAATGTTATTTTCACAGATAAGGAAATCAAAGCTGGGAGTTGAGCTAAGATCCAGTATTTGAATCTAGGACCTTCTGATCTCAGCTTCATAATCATTTTGTATACAGCCTTCTTTCTTTAAGTGTATAACCAAGCTCTGGTAGATGTTCTCCACGCCTTCTAATACTGAGCAAAGATGCCCTACCTCTAGCTAAACTTGTGCTTCTTCATTCCTTGTCCATACAGTTTGCCAAGGCCCATCTGTGGCTGATGTGGTGTTCCTGTTGGATGTGTCCATCAATGGCAGCCAGGACAACTTTGACTATCTTAAGGAATTCCTGGAAGAAAGCATATCTGCTCTTGACATAAAGGAGAACTGCATGAGGGTTGGCCTTGTGGCCTACAGCAATGAGACGAAGGTGATAAATTCCCTCAGCAGGGGTGTAAATAAGTCGGAGGTTCTCCAGAATATACATACCCTCTCTCCCCAGGCTGGGAAGGCCTACACAGGAGCTGCCATCAGAAAGATCAGGAAGGAAGTGTTCAGTGCACGCAATGGCAGTCGGAAGAATCAGGGGGTGCCCCAGATTGCCGTGCTGGTGACCCACAGACCATCAGAGGATAACGTGACCAAGGCGGCCGTTAATCTCCGGCGCGAAGGCGTGACCATCTTCACCATGGGCATAGAGGGGGCTAGCGACAGCCAGCTGGAGAAGATCGCCTCTCACCCCGCTGAGCAGCATGTGTCCAAACTGAAAACCTTCTCTGACCTGGCTGCTCACAACCAGACATTTCTGAAGAAGCTGCGGAACCAGATAATGCACACGGTCTCTGTCTTCTCAGAACGGACTGAAACGCTCAAATCTGGTAAAGTCCTTAGCTGAGAGAAGGATTAATCGGATCCTTCTCTTTTTCTCCTCTCAGGTTATTCTACATAGAAAAGGGACTGGCAGGGCATGCTGTGGGTAGGGAGGATAAGTTCCTGATTTCTTACCTTTGTTTGATGGTTCGAAGTGTAAATTGGGGGGAGAATGAAAGCCATTGTAGTGCTGGAATGGGGAGGAGGGATTTCCTGTCCAGGATTCTTCATGACTTAAAAACAGCCTAGAACACCATCCTTTGCTGTTTCTCTGCCTTTACTTTTCTCTTTTTCCCCTTTGCCTTTCTTTCCTTTATTTCTTTATTCTTAATGTTAATTCATTTATTTTGAGAGGAGGGGAGGGATGGAGAGAGAATCCCAGGCAGGCTCAGCGCTGTCAGCACAGAGCCAAATGTGGGGCTTGAACTCACGAACTATGAGATCATGACCCGAGCCGAAATCAAGAGTCAGACACTTAACCGACTAAGCCACCCGGGCACTACTATTTCTTTTTTCTTTCTGTATTTTTCTCTCCTTTTCTTCCATCATCCTCAAATTCCAACTTAGAGAAGAAACAGGAAGCATGACTTGGTTGGAGGACAGAGTGATTTGTTGTGAAGTATTGTTGTAGTATCTGTGAGTTTAGAGAGAAAGACAGCAGTGTATTTTAAATATTTTGCATGTACACGTGCATACTATATAAACTATGTATAGATATACATGCGCATATATATGTATACATTCTTCCACAAACATTGCTGGCATGTTTACTGTAAAAGCGTAGTTGTCCTACACAAATAAGACCACTGACGATACCCCTAGTTGTGTTAATTGGTTAGGAGTAGATGAGAGTAAATAGTTTGTTCAGGTTTTCAAGAAAGAGAGCTCCTCTGTCCACAATGTCCAGTTAAATACCTTCTCCATTTCCCAACATACCACTTGCCTCTTTGCTAAGCAGTTATTCACTATTGAGGGAAGTGACTTGTAAAAATCATCTTCGTGTCTTCTTATCTTTTATTATATCCAGATTTGCTTTGATTCATGGCAGAGAACTATCCAAATTGTCTTAAACTGTCAGAAGCAATTCATTTGGGCCCAGTGATGTTAAATTCTTCCTACGTTAAGCTAGTAGAGTGTCTTTTATGCCTAGAAGCTGTTTTCCATTTTTCTGTCTCAAGACGCTTGTATTGTTCTACTCCCCATCTATTTTCATTCCTTCTTCACACTTGCCTCAGTGCCACAGCCAACCTTTCTGGTTCCATTTTAGGTTGTGTGGACACTGAAGAAGCAGACATTTATCTGCTCATTGATGGCTCTGGAAGCACCCAGGCCACTGACTTCCATGAAATGAAGACCTTCCTGTCAGAGGTCGTAGGGATGTTCAACATCGCTCCCCAAAAAGTGCGGGTTGGGGCGGTTCAGTATGCTGACAACTGGGACTTGGAATTTGAGATCAATAAATACACTAACAAGCATGACTTGGGAAAGGCCATTGAGAACATCCGGCAGATGGGTGGGAATACAAACACGGGTGCAGCCCTGAATTTCACGCTAGGGCTTTTGCAAAAAGCAAAGAAGCAGCGAGGAAACAGAGTGCCGTGTCATCTTGTTGTCCTGACGAATGGCATGTCCAAGGATAGCATCTTGGAGCCTGCAAACAGACTGAGAGAAGAGCTCATTCGTGTTTATGCCATTGGGGTCAAGGAGGCCAACCAAACACAGCTGCGAGAAATTGCAGGCGAGGAGAAGAGGGTATACTACGTGCATGACTTCGACGCTTTGAAAGACATAAGAAACCAAGTTGTTCAGGAAATCTGTGCTGAAGAAGGTAGGAGACATGGTGACTTTACCTTTTGACTTCAGCTCATAAATAACTATCCTGCAATATTCGACATCACAGGTTTAGAGAAACAACATAAATTTCCAAGTCAATGTTTGTTGACTTGAGTAGCTATGTTTGTTCTCCAGAGCAGAACTAGGAGCCCATTATGGTGTTCTAATTAATATCGGGAGCGTAAGAAAGGTATTTGGAGGAGTTCTCCCTAATAAATATTCATTAGCCTCTTCCCACAGATCCCTGCTAGGTTAGACCTATAATTAGACACTGCAAATGATACCTGATTTTAAGTACCTCAGATGTATTTAAATTGCTTTTTAATAAAACTTCTATGAAACCTTTTAGAACTATGTCAGTAGTCTTCAACCGAGGGTGACTTTTGCCTCCTTGGGGGATACCTGCAATGTCTAGAGTAAATGTCTAGAGTAACTTTTGTTTGTCGTAACTGGAGGAGTGCTCCTGGCATCTAACAGGTAGAGGTCGGGGTACTGCTAAATGTCCTACGGTGTCCTATGATGCATGGACTGCCCTCCATGATAAAAATTATCATAGTGCTAAGGTTAAGATACTGTGAATTACAAATTAAAGATATAAATAACAAATAGAATAGCCTCACTTTTATGGCCTTCAGTGCTTTATTTACCTGTTAGCCATCCTCACCAAACTCACACTTAACTTCAGTATAGAATTATTTGTGTTTTGGATTATTTGTGTTTGCCCTTAATCCTTTCACCTGAAGCCCACTTGAATAAACACCTTGTTTTCTTCCATGCAGCCTGCAAAGAGATGAAAGCAGACATCATGTTTCTGGTGGACAGTTCTGGCAGTATAGGACTTGAAAACTTCAGCAAAATGAAAACATTTATGAAAAACCTGGTGAGCAAATCTCAGATTGGGGCAGATCGGGTACAGATCGGCGTAGTGCAGTTCAGCGACATCAATAAGGAGGAATTTCCGCTCGATAGATACATGTCCCAACATGAAATTTCAGATGCAATAGACCGGATGGCTCACATTGGAGAAACCACCTTGACGGGTGGTGCCCTGACCTTTATGTCTCAGTACTTCAGCCCTGCCAAGGGGGCCCGGCCCAATGTCAGGAGGTTTCTCATCCTCATCACTGATGGTGAAGCTCAGGACATAGTCAAGGAGCCAGCAGTAGCTCTTCGACAAGAAGGCATAATAATCTACTCGGTGGGGGTGTTTGGCTCCAATGTCACCCAGCTTGAGGAGATCAGCGGGAGGCCAGAGATGGTGTTTTATGTTGAGAATTTTGATATTCTGCAGCACATTGAAGATGATCTTGTTTTTGGAATATGCAGCCCCCGTGAAGGTAGGTGTGAGCACATGCACTAGTGGCATTTTCCAAAATACGTCTGTGTTAGCCATTGTTGCTTGAATTAAATAAACTACTATTTGAACCTTGTAAACTTTGCTTAATTGGAATGTTCATCCCCGTGACTTTTTACCTACGTATAAAATGCACCTTTCCTCATCAGAACTGTCGAATGAATACAGAATAATTTTGGTCCACCTGGATTGTTCCCCATTTGTAGACAAAGAGCACTAGGACAGTGTCTTAGGCCTGGTTCCCCGGAAACAGAAGCTAAGTCAGAGGCTCTTGGGGAAGTGATTTTATTGAAGGCCTTTTCAGAAAGGGGGTAAGGGAAGTAGGACAGGGCAGGGGTGGGAGCTGAGCGAGGAGGCAGTCTCAGCTATAGTACGGCTTCAGCCTGACCCCATGGGGAACCCTGGAGCCTGAGTTATACCAGAGTCTGTTCCACCTGGAGGCAAGCAGCCAGCCTCATATAACCGGTGTCCTTGGGCTATGTTTGAGGCAAGCAGTACTGGAGCATAACCTCCTGGGCGAGGTGAATGCCCTTTGACCTAACACCCAATGTATGTTTATTTGTTTTACAATTTTTAAAAGCCAGTACTTCTGTAAAGTGAGATAACATTTGTAAAAACAGTTTGATATTAAATCCTATCAAGGAGGAGTATCCTATGGGAACGTGAGCAACGGATGCCTTGAAGGAGGTAAATAGTAGAGTCCCCATCCTCTGCCCGTGAAACTGCAGAGTAATGCAGGTGATGAAACAAGTCAAGCAAATAGAAGGGACTGATTGACATTGTGATCTCTGGGCCTTGATGCCTGAGGCGTTCTGAAAAATCTCTACGAAGAAGATGGGTCTTAACAGAGTTTTGAGGAAAGAGAGGAACGTTGTTGGTCAAATAACAGATCTGTCCAACTCCCACTGGAAGGTTTGGTGATTGTGGTATGTGCTTTGTAGAAAATAAACCTGGATTGTATTTCTCGATAATTCCATCCAGAACAAATCTGAATCTTCAAAGGGTACCAACACTGAGCAATCTATACTCTAGTCCCTTGGGTAATGCAGGCGGGCTCCTCAGGGCAGCCAAAGGCCAGAGAGACGTAGTTTCTTCTTTTGTGGAACCAGCCTTTCCTGAGAGCTTGGTTTATGACTATGTACACGTGGCCTCTAGTCAGTGAGATAAGCACATTGATTGGCTCTGAGACTTTCAACAGAGTTTCAATAGCAAGCAAGTGGCTTGCAGAGGAAGAAAATGTGGTGAGCTTCTAGGGAGGGGGCCTATTTTGACCCCAGTCTGTTTCTCCAGAGTGGGTGAGTTAACATCTGGAACATACCTTTCTAATGCCTGTGGAGAGATTGTGCTGCAGAAAGACTTAATCATCAGCCATCTTAGGATTCGACTTCTCCAGCATGAATGAGTTGTAGTTTGGAACTCTGTGCCTTTAAATAGAATGTGTTGCACACACAAGGATTAGGTAATTAACTGGGTCTTACCAGCTTCACTGTTCCATGCCATTGACCCACAGTTTGAAAAGTTAATAGGAGCATCATGCCAGGACCACTTAGTTAGGCCAAGTGTGAGATGGGCTTATTTCTATGATGAGGCCCAATAATGACAATAGATAATGTTTCAAGGAAGTTAAAAAGAAAGAAAATGTAACCCTGAAGAATCAGCTGTCATATAACTGAAAAAATATACAGTGTTTCCAAATTCATTTTCATGTGGTCATTTCCCCAAGGTTTATTTTAAGAAAAAAATCGCATCCCTGTGGCTTAAAAAAAAAAAAAAAAAAAAAAGACAAATTTGTGTAAATGAAAGCACATGTTGAAGAAACTATTTATACAGGAAAATGTCTACAGAATTTATGTTTCCTTTTTAGTTTAAAGCATTTGAAGTGTTTATTCCTCTGATCCTGTGACTGTTGGCCCCCTCTGTGGGCCCTACAGTAGGCTTCATATCTACCTTGTCCTAAAAGCTTGCCTAAGTATTTCTACATACTAGCAGCACAAATGTACGTGTATTGTGTCTGTTACCCAAGGAATGGACATCCTAATGTACAACTTGATCCCATGGAGAGGAGACCCTGGCAATTAAAACACAGGTGTGGGGAGAGGAGTGTCCAAAGTTAATTTCATGTGGTTTTCCTTTCTCTTTCTCTTCTAGAATGCAAGCGAATTGAAGTTCTGGATGTTGTGTTTGTAATTGATAGCTCTGGAAGCATTGACTATGACGAATATAATATCATGAAAGACTTTATGATTGACTTGGTGAAAAAAGCTGACGTTGGCAAAAATCAGGTCCGGTTTGGGGCTCTGAAGTATGCTGATGACCCAGAGGTACTGTTTTATCTGGATAACCTCAGCACAAAATGGGAGGTGATTTCGGTGCTCCAGAATGACCAGCCCATGGGGGGCAATACTTACACCGCTGAGGCACTAGGCTTTTCAGACCACATGTTCACTGAAGCCCGGGGCAGCCGCCTGCACAAAGGGGTCCCCCAAGTCCTCATTGTGATCACCGATGGGGAATCCCACGATGCAGATAAGCTCAATGCCACAGCCAAGGCCTTGAGGGACAAAGGCATTCTTGTTCTGGCTGTGGGGATCGCTGGTGCCAATCCTGTAGAACTGCTAGCTATGGCAGGATCAAGTGACAAGTACTTCTTCGTGGAGACTTTTGGAGGCCTGAAGGGGATATTTTCAGATGTGTCAGCCAGTGTATGTAACACTTCGAAAGTAGGTAAGATTTGTCAATTACATTTTTTCTTAATTACCAGCTGAGATCTAAGTGAGGGAGAAACCAAAGCAATAGCCTTCAGGAGCAAGTTCTCTAGAGAGGAGAGAAGGAGCACCAATTGTCCTAGAACTCCGCATGTTATAGACTCTCAGGGCTGGAAGGATCTCAAAGGCATTTCATTTGGCCTCCTCCCCGTGGAGGAAATCTTCTACAGCATTCCTACTCCCTGCTTAAACCCGTCTAATGATGGAGAATTCACCATCTTTGAACAGGCTTTGTTGATCAGAACACAAAGTTGGTGACACATCCTTCCTACCCACTCCTACCTCCACGTCTTCTTCCTCCTTTTCACGTAAGAAATCAATTCCATCCCTTCCTCAGAGCCAGCAGGTCTTGCCTGAAATCTTCTCTCTGGCAGTCTGGAAGTCTCCAGTCCCTTCACCTTATTTCTGTTATGGCAAAAGCTCGTTTAGAACATGGAGCCTGATATTAAATTCCGGACCCCAGTGTTTCCAGAGCAGAGAACGGGGATTTTGTTTGCCATGTGTTTCTAGTTCTGTGGCTAGAGATTACACTGCCACATTTATGTATGTATAAACTCATTCATTCAGTTGCCATTCTACCCCTTTGTTTTAAAGGGACACTGTGGTCTATTAAAATTCCTTAGTATTTTTATTAAGGTGTGTTTTACAAAAAATACTGTCATTAGATGAATTGCTACTGATCCAGGATTCCAACATCTTGGGTGCAGTTCCTTTTCTGGTTTTCCTATGCCTTGCCTCCTTAGAAGGCAGCTACTACCTTTTTCTTTCATGGAACTGACAAAATCTGTCTCAGTCTTACTGAAAACTGGTACAACTCTTAGCTTCTGTTGGCCAATGACTAAAATTTGATCTGTCCTTTTAAGGCCACTGCAGAAGTTGACATTGAAATTTTGTATTGACAGTTCTCCCTTAGGTGTTAAAATATATATATATATATGTTTAATTTCCTTTATATGAAACCAAAACAAAGGAATTAATGAGTTAACCAATTCCTAAAGTTAACTGATTCTGATTGCCTTATTTCTCTTTATCCCTTTCTTGCTTATCTTGACTGCTGGAATCTCAGACACCTTTCATCTTAGGCTAACATGAGAATTAATTAAGTCAGTGGTGAGTTCTCTGGGGGAATTCAAGGAAATGATAATGTTTACCAGAAGGCTAAGGAATACACATGAGCCTGTGCCAAGCATAACTCATTCGTTGGCAGTGGTCTTTCATATTCTTTTTGTTTTGTATTTGTTGTATTAACACAAAGGAAGCATCTCTAAACTGTGTTGCATTGTTCAAAAATGTTTTTCCTCAAGTAGATGCTCTTGCCTATATGGACCAGAAAAGGGGCTGAAAAAGAAGAATACAGACAAGATATAGACTGGAAGGCATGGTTTTAAAACCTCAGTTTGCCCTAGTAATAACCAGAAAAGTATTGTTTGAGTCTCTAAATGGATGTGTACTATTTTGTTTTTTCTTGCTGTGCTACCACTATCACTGGGTTTTCTGGAAGGGTTAAGGCTAGATTGCAAGTAAAAATGAATTTTCTGTGCCCCCCCCCCCTCCATTCTCTGGCATCTCTGAAAAGAAAATGGCATTAAGACCAAATGGAATACCCAAGAAAGGCATAAAAGGATGAACTGAGTGTTTTTATTTCCTCTCAATTAATGTGACCACCAATTGGCATATGATAAGATAAGAAACCATCTTCGGAAATATCATTTCTATATAGCAATGAACACGTAACCTTGCCAGGTTCAAGAAAAAAATAACAGCCTGATTTTTGTTGTTGTTACTTCCTTTCCTCTTCTTTGTAGATTGTGAAATTGAAAAAGTAGATCTTGTTTTCCTCATGGATGGCTCAAATAGCATTCACCCAGATGACTTCAGGAAGATGAAGGAATTCTTGGCATCTGTTGTTCAAGACTTTGATGTCAGTGTCAACAGAGTACGCATAGGAGCTGCCCAGTTTAGCCATACCTATCGGCCGGAATTTCCACTAGGAACTTTCATAGGCAAAACCGAGATATCGCTTAAGATTGAAAACATCCAACAGATCTTTGGATACACACACATCGGTGCCGCACTCCGGCAGGTGGGGCATTACTTCCGGCCAGACATGGGCAGCCGGATAAATGCAGGTACCCCACAAGTGTTGCTGGTCCTCACAGATGGCCAGTCCCAAGATGAGGTGGCTCAGGCCGCTGAAGACCTGCGACACAAAGGTATTGACATTTACTCTGTGGGCATTGGGGATGTGGATGACCAACAGCTCATTCAGATCACTGGGACTGCAGATAAAAAACTGACAGTTCATAACTTTGACGAACTGACAAAGGTCAAGAAAAGGATAGTTCGCAACATCTGTACCTCGGGGGGTGAGAGCAGTAAGTATTTACTGTGTGCTTCATATTTCTTCCTTCCCTGTCTTTGCTGACATTTTCCTCAAGCTCTGTTTACATCCCCTGGGGCTGGTAGGAGAATTCAGATTTGTGCCTCTGGATTTCAGATTGAACTTTTCACAGTCATCGTGAATTTTTTTTTTGTGACTTGTGGACTGCAAAACAGGACATATGAGAGCCTTTGTCTTTTTTTTTTCTTTTTTTTTTCTCTCCCATATCCTGCGAGTGCATGCCTTTGTGAATGAGAATGCAGTCGCTTCAGAAGGTGTGAGGGAAAGGCCATTATTTACAGTCTCATTGGTTTCAGAGGTTGGAGACGGTCTCAAAGAAGTAAACTATTCTACAGGTTTTCGTGGCCTGGCAATAGGGCCTTCAGGCTGCCAGGTGCTGTGGTACAGGTATATAGAGAATGAACAGCCTTGAAGATTTATATCTTTATTATGAAACGTTTTACTGCAGAAGTTAGTAAATATCTTCTTAAAAATTAGTCCGTTTTGACATTTTCCCAACAGATGGAAAAAAAGGTCTTGAAAGAGGGATGATTTTTTTCTATCTTTATAGAAGTGCCCAATGGGTTGGCTGTGATTCTGTGTAACTACCTATGGTAAACATAAACTCTAGATTTTCACCAAGAAGAGGAAAGCTATATGGTTGCTAAGAGACAGCTCTGGAGACAGTCACCCTGGCTACAAATCCCTGCTCAAATGGCCATTTTTTTTCTTGGACAGGTTGCTTAACTTTTCTAAGTTCAATTTTCTCATCTGTAGAATGTGAACGATAGCAGCACCTAGTTCAAAAGATCATTGTCAAGATTAAATGAGAAAATGTGCATTTAAACTTTATAATTACGTCCCAGGTGTCATGCTTATTCAGAGTAAAGTCACTTCATTTTTGTCTACCACTGATCCATTAAATTTATTCATGGGGGCCAGCTCTTTCCTTGCCCCTAGTCACTTTCAGGAAATACGTGAACCTTTTCTCAGTGATTAATATGTCCATCAAAAGGTAACCACTAAAACTAAAAACTTGATTTAAGGTTACTCCACTTTCCCAGCCTCCCATAGGCTGCTCTCCCACCACAACAGAGGAGGCCACGCATGGCAATTTACCTACTGTCCCCCACCTATTACTTCTACCCACCTCTTCCAGACCCTGTTCTCTTGTTGCTAGCCATGGTTTCTGGCCTCTCCAGAATGGGTTAGGGAAGGAAGAAGAGCTAAAGAAATACAGAAAAGTTCTTGCTTGATGCTTGCCAAGAATTGGTTTTCTGTGACCATGTAAATCTGGGTCCTTCAAAGGACCATTCATGGGTCCTTCAAAGACTTCCCTTCTTGACCTCCACCCTCTCTCCCCCCACCAAAGCACATTTGTCAGGGGATCTCTCAACCATAGTTCCCTTGAAAAAGGTAAGCATGTCTCAATTCCAGAGTTGCCTTATGCCTTCCTCAGCCTCTGGGCATCTAGTGATCCCCCTCCAGCTTTATTCTGTCCTCTCTTTGGCCTTCCAGTTAGCCTTCTTGGACAGGACATCAGAGGGGTCCACAACAACTCCTCACATATGGCCATGTCCGCTGCATGGGAAACAATAACATATCCATTGCCCCAGTAAACACTGGAAGTTAAGGTCCCTCAGTGTGGTCACCCCTCCTTTGCAGAGAGATCAGTGTGCCATCCTGTGACTCATTATTTAGAATTTCTAGGTTTGTCTCATCTCTGAGCTCTCTCTTAAAGCTCCTCTTACCTGGCTTAAAGAGGAAGTTACTTCCTTTCCTTCTATGTGTGTGTACGTGTACATGTAGTGAGAGACCTCACAGCGTATCAACAGTTCTCTCCCCCAAAATGTTCTCCTAAGCTCTAAGCTCAAACCTTTTATAAGACCCAGTGTGTAGGCTAAAGGTTAAGAGTCGCATAATTGATTAGGGGCTACTGTCTTCATAAATTCTGCTGCATGATATCCCCGTACTTTGGAATGTCTGGTGACCTCAGCCAGACCTTCCACATTAATTTCCTGTTTGACATGAAATACCCATTTGCAATTATTAGGCAGAAAATTATCTTGGAACCATCTAGTCTCTACTTGAGAAAGTGAAAGAAAACCACGTTGAAAGTCAAAACCAGGAGTATACACTCCCAAGTAGTCACTAAATTATCTTTAAAGGAAATAGTCATGAATGTAAAAATAAATAAAAGTACTCTATATGAAGATAAACTTAAAGTCATTACTGCAGCAAGCAAGAATGTGAAACCTTTGTAGCCAAGCTGCAGGCCAAGGACTGGTGAGCCTGGGATGAACACTGATAAAACCCCAAAAGCATGTGAAAATATACTAGAGGATACCAGCTCTTCTTAAACTATAAACCCCGAGTCGAGGAGATCAGATAATAGTTTGGTATGACTCAAAGCAAATCAGGCTTAGAGCCTAAACACCTAGCTTTGCTTCTTATTTAAAATACGCATAATTGAGCTCATACCATTTTCTAGCTTTTAATATACACTCTTTTCTAATAATAAACATAGCGATTTTCTTTAAAAAAAAATTAAAAAAAAATAAAATACGCATAACTTTGGAGAAGTCCCGATCCTTTTTTCTCTCATTTGTGAAGTTAAATCCTCTTTCTCTGATTGTATATACGATTCAGTGTGTGTGAAAGGACAGGCAGCTGCATAGAGATATGAGAGAAGTGACTAAGAATCAGCATTGCTTTTTTTTTGTTTGTTTTTAATGTTTGTTTATTCTTGAGAGAGAGAGAGACAGAGACAGAGAGACAGAGAACAAGCAGGGGAGGGGCAGAGAGAGAGGGAGGCACAGAATCCAAAGCAGGCTCCAGGCTCTGAGCCAACACAAAGCCCGATACGGGGCTGAAACCCACAAATCGCGAGATCATGGCATGAGCCGAAATCAGCCGCTTAACCCACTGAGCCACCCAGGCACCCCAGGAATCAGTGTTTCTTGAGCATCCATGAAGGATTGAGCATGGCGCTCTAAGCATTTTAAATGCATTATCTGATTAAATTCTCTCAAAACTGAGTGGTTTGTATTTTTCTTCCCATTTATAATGAGGAAACTAGGGTTTAAAGGAATATTGGTAACCTGGCCCAGATCATACAGGAAGTAACAGACAACAGATGTTGAAACCTAGTTCTGTCTGACTCCAACCCTTTTTCTGTTGTCGGTAAATTAAGCTGTCTTCTTGCTATAGTTGTCTAGGTTATCTGATGCTGACATTATACAGGACTGGTGTCTAAGTGTTGTGCTTCGCCAATTAATAGCTGAACTTAAGACAAGGTGTGTGTCCTGAAAGTGTTCCCACAAGCTGCTGCCCCCTAAGGAGACCACTTGCTGTGAAAATATCACTTCTACTTCTAGTAGAAGAACTTGTAACCTGCATAACCTATCAACACTAACCACCCAGGAAGTGGTAAAACAAGATTAAGGTAGTTCAGTGTATGAACCCCAGACAAACCTGGATCTGAATCCCAAGTGTGAGATCCATGGTAATAACTGGGAGAGCCTGGACAAGCTGCTCTAAGTCACAGTAAAAGGAATATTAGAGGAGTTTCAGCATATGCTGTTTCATAAGGATAAGTGAGATAATGAGTGGGAAGTACATGACATATATGCACAGAATATTAGTAACTAACAGAGAGTATTGCAGAGGGTATCTTGAAATGATCTGATAAATACAAATACATGGAATCATGGGGTCAGTTCACAGAAGTACCATTTACCAAGAGTTCCTTAGTTTGGGAACATTAATATTTTTGCAGTGGTTCAGATTTACATTCAAATTTTATGTCTCAGTATACAACAAATTCCCGTAAGCAACTGAACTCCAAAGTCTGTTTTCTTACCTTTACTCATGCTTATTTTCCCGATTTTTCTTTGAGCCTGCTTATTCTGACCATCGAGAGGAGATGCCAGGCAGTGTTTGGGACATGGAAATGCTCCCTGTTTCATGGAGCTGTGATTAGGGTAGCAAAAGAATCAATGGTACCTCTTATCGTTTGCCTCCTCATGGGTAGATTAATCAAAAAGAGTTAAACAAGAGGTTAGTCTGATTAATATGAGGATTTGATTCAAGGAATGTGAGAAATGTAAGGACAAAAATAGATGATCATTTGCAACTTTCCTTGACCAGAATCTCTTTAGGTTTATGTCTTAATTGCATTCTGTAGAAAATGGAGCTCAAAGCAAAGTTTATATGCTAATACTTGATGTGCTACTACTTTGGGAGTACAGTCCCAGGGAAGCAAGAATGAGTGTAAGGAAGTGATCTAGGAAAGGACAAAAAGTAAATACAAGATGGTATGTTCCTAAGCCTGCTGCAGCTTCTTGAGAAACCATAATTGGTGCATTAGTCATGCAGAATGTCACCAAAGAAGCTGTATGGAACAAACACATAGATGGGCCCATCAGGGGGAATAGAGAAGAGGATCTATCTGCCAGTTTCCCCTCAACTACTGCCTTTCATTGATCAGAGTTACTCTCAAGGAGAGTTAATTCTCCCACACTACTATGTTGTGTTATCCAGTCTTTCAGGGAAACCAGACACAGGACCCACGGTGAATTATATATGTGGCGGTAAGTGGTGGAAGGAGCCAGAGTTCCTGTGAGTTCAGCTGAGGTGGACATGGGAACCAGAGTCATCATGGCCCTCCTGCACTGAGGATGAAGGCCATGCCAAAGACTTGCCCTCGGCCATACACTGTTGGGACACCAGATGATGATGGAAGCTGAGACTATCCATTGGACAAATGTCCAAGTCCTGGATTGGGTAGGGGAGAGGTAGTGAGTCTGAGAAATATATGAACCGGGTCTCTTACACTAACTATTTTCTAGACCATTCTTTTTTCATCTAAGATACCCCTTCTTTCAAAGGCCCCGAACAAATTTC
Organism: Panthera onca; assembly: GCF_046562875.1. Classification (NCBI taxonomy): domain Eukaryota; kingdom Metazoa; phylum Chordata; class Mammalia; order Carnivora; family Felidae; genus Panthera; species Panthera onca. The sequence continues at coordinate 132,149,982 of NC_138347.1, read as the reverse complement.
TCTCTTATCCCAACCAATAACTGCCAATAGCCCAACTTTCCCTTTTAAAATATTTAGGAATTGTTTTCTAATCTTACTGATATGTCCTACCTTCCTAACAGTATTTATTAATACTAAGAATCTTCCATCAACTCCAATTATGAACTCTTTATAAATCAGATAATTAAAATGAGTTTTTAGGTCTGGCAGGAAAACTGTTAAGACTACCTGTTTGGTCCAGTCCCCTCTTTTCTTTTGCATTTTTATTTTGGAATGTATAATCTGATTTTTAGAAACAAGAAAATTAATGTCCAAAAAGGTTAAGAGATTTGCCAGAAGTTATTTAACAGTAACAGAGTTGGGACTAGTCCGTGGCTGAGAGTAACCATTGAGCCTTCTCACTTAACGACCTCCCCCTTCCAGGCTTCCACCCTGGTTTGTGAGGGTGCTCAAAACAAGAGTTTTGCTTCTCCTTGTTATCTTCCTCCACAGCCAGCTCTGTGGACTCCCTTCCTGATTTGCCCTGTGTTTATTGCCGCTTTTCAATATCCCTTCCTCCTATCCTAAATTAACCCTTCCTTATTTCTCTTTTCCAAAACCATTCCTGCCTCTTGTTAGCTCTGAAGGGCTCCTGATTGGAGGGCCAATGTCTCTGTAGACTTGGTAAGGCCCTTCCTTCCATGAGAGCCCACTTGATGAGTAGGGTCTACTCTAATTGTATTCAGACATATAGCTGCCAACTCTATGCTGGTTTCTCAAATTCCATTCCATTGATCACATTATTATGGAATCATTTGTCAATTTGAATTAGTTAAATACAAGGAACTTATTTACTAGAGTGTGTACTTCCAGTAATCTAGACCAAAAGTTAAAACACTTAATTTTTAGAGGGGACAGTTCCCAGGATCATTCAATGACATTTTGGCATTGCTGCCAATGTTTGTTTTTTCACAAGAAACTGTTTTCCTTGAAGGCTGTGATCTGTTTGGGTTACTGAATGGTTTTCTGTTCAGGGGTTAAAACAGTGTCCATCCAAGAGTGAAACTTGCAATCTCAAGATAGAAATGAAAGGATATCGATTCAACAGGGATTTTGGAAAGGACATATTCTGATGCTTTTGGCTAGTTTCTTTCTCTTTATCTCCTTTTCTAAATATTGCAGAAGAGATTTTCCAATAAGTATATATGGCAAAGTAAGCAATAAAGAAAAACTGAAGAAAACCCACCTTTCAGATTTTTTTGGTAACAGCGGTTTACCTCAAATGTGATGGTGAAAATTGATGACCAAATAAGGCTTTTATTTTTCCCTCACCCAAATCTTTTCTCATTAAACATGAATAAGGGGACAAGGGAGTGGGATAAAAATGAATCAAGTTTACTGACCCTTATTTTAAAACTTGAAAATGACATTTTGATTTCAAATACTTGTAAATGTACAACTGACCAGTGTGTCTAGAGGTAGTGTAGGTGGGCCTTTGTCCACACAACAGATATCTGAAAAACTCCTTATCTGAACAAAGCAAATTAAAAATAAACTTTCCCTCCCACCTATTTTTTGTTTTTGTTTTTTTTAACCAAGCAAACTGGTAAAATTTGCTGAATTTGTATCCAGCTGAATTTGCTGAAGTTTTGGAAAGCTGAAGTTCTGGAAAGAAGAATGCATATGTCCTACAACTTTATCCTTCTCTGATTATACTCCCTTTCGGAGGCTTAGTTTAAATTATCAAGTCCCTTCTAGTTTCTCCAATGCTCACATGTCCCTGGCCTTAGTAGGGATAAGAGCAAAGCACTCTAAATGGAAAACTCTAAGTATTTCTCGAATCCCGGAATGGCAAAGGTTTCAGCTTCCTGACTGCCTGAGCTCTGAAGGCAACACCGTCTTTGGCATAAACTAAGCAAGATCCCAAAGGATCTCTTGGAGTTTTTCTTTTTTACTTTTTCCTTTCTGAGTGGATGTTAGAAGACAAAAAGAAGATGGGGTGCCTGGGTGGCTCAGTCGGTTGAGCATCCGGTTTCGGCTCAGGTCATGATCTCACGGTTTTTGAGTTCGAGCCCCGTGTCGGGCTCTGTGCTGACAGCTCGGACCCCAGAGCCTGCTTCAGATTCTGTGTCTCCCTCTCTCTCTGCTCCTCCCCTGCTGGTTCTCTCTCTCTCTCTCTCTCTCAAAAATAAATAAACATGAAAAAAAATTTTTTTAAAGAAGACAAAACGAAGAATCAAAGATTGTTTTTAGAGAAATCATCATAGTCCTCACTTTAGACAAATCATGATTTATTTTTTCTAAATGACTATTCAAATTTTTGTATTTCCCTTCTAGTTAAAATTTGTTGAACGACCTTAATTAGTAAGTAGTATGATATGGATTTCCTATTGTAGACTATTACCATTTCCACTATAATTTTAGATATTTAGATGAGTTTTGCATGGCTTTTTCAGTGGCCACAAATGAAGTCTTTCAGAACTTTGTTACAAAATCCTTTAGATTTTATACCAGTTAAAAAAAAGTATTCTATCCTTGTACAGGTTGTCCAAGAGTGATTCTAAGCTTCTTCCTGTATTCACTCATGCTCTTCCTTGTTTTCCAACTTTATAACTGGAATAGAGATAAGAATTTCAAGTACCTTGATTCAGACACGGCATCCAAGCCAAACAAAGGTATTTGTGGATCTAATAAGATATACTTTTCCCTTGAACCCTAGATTGTTTTGTGGATGTTGTGGTCGGATTTGACATCTCAACTCATGAGAATGGGCAGACTTTGCTCGAAGGTCAGCCTTGGATACAAACCTACCTTCAAGACCTCTTACGTGCCATCAGCTCCCTCAATGGGGTAAGCTGTGAGGTGGGCACAGAGACTCAGGTTAGTGTGGCTTTTCAAGTGACCAATGCCATGGAAAAATATTCCCCCAAGTTTGAGATCTATAGTGAAAACATACTGAACAGCTTGAAGGATATAACAGTTAAAGGACCATCTCTTCTCAACACAAACCTCTTGAATTCTCTGTGGGATGCATTTCAGAATAAATCAGCTGCTCGAGGAAAGGTAACCTGATTTTATTTTATTTGTCAATCTGTGATTTCAATGACATCCTTTTTACTCATTTTTCTCTTTGAATACTTTCCTAGGTGGTTCTCTTATTTTCAGATGGATTGGATGATGACATTGAAAAGCTGGAACAAAAATCTGATGAACTGAGAAAAGAAGGTACTGAGCATAGGGAGAGGTGGGAAAGGAGTGTTTAATGATTTAATAACCTCAGAACTTAATTCTGGCTCTTACATTCTCAAGCACTCAAATAACCCTAAATTTGCCAACCAATACGCATTTGGGAGAACAAATGAGCTCTCAAAACATTTTGGCGTCTACTTTTTCCTTCATACTCTATGCGTGTGAAACAGCACTGAATACAAAGTCATACCCTTTCTCTTGTATCGCTGTGTTTCTTCTTCCTGAGCTTTCCTGGAGAGTGTTCCTGTCTCCCTTGGTGTCTGCAGAAGTGAACAGTGTATTTCTTCTTGACCAAGGAATGGGAGAGTTGGATTATTTTCTTCTGACACTGTTAAAGTTTTCAGAATTGCGTGCGTTGTTGGACAAGTCTACTCGTGTTTTGGAGCTTCCTAATTAGTTCCTTCCTTCAGACCACAGAGGGACCAACCATGGTGCTTATGAGTTTTTCAGGCACTGGCGCTGGGCTTTTCATTTTGGGAACCTGTGCCCAGACTGACTTATTGTCAGTTTTACTAAAGTATGGATCAGTGGAAGAAAAATGCATCCACATGTTTTGGTTTGACTAAGAATAGAAATACTTGCCTGTAAGTGGATGCTATTGGTGCCCCACCCAGACCCCCTTTCCAAGCAGATTCCTCCATCTTCAAGCTGCTGGGATTATTGGCTGCTAGAAACTCACAGGCTCTCCTTTGAAGAATTGCTGTTGGCCAGTGGAAGCCACTGGAAGGTTACTCCCTACCCCACCTCTAGGCTGCAGGTAGAGTGAAAAGAGTTGATCCTTTACCTCAAAATGACACCAGTTCTGTGGTGTAATTTATGTTCTAGAGTTCTCCATGGGATCAGGGTGAAGCTAGTCTTCAGCTGAAACACTTTCGAGCTCCGCTCCTTCCTCTGCCCTGTCTTGCTTTCACCCTGTTCTTCTAAGAGTGCTTCCTCAATAAATTGTATGCATCCAAATCCATATCTCAGGCTCTTCTTCTGGGGAACCTGGCCTAAGACAGCTGCTTAGGCTGCTCCCCAGTTAGCTGCTAGAAGCTGGGTGGACTTTGTCTTTTTTGTTTGGTTCTCTCTCCTCAATCTTAAACAAATTACAAAGTTAACTGAATTTACAGCTGGAAAGTAATTTTTATTTTGCCCTTTATTTGCTAAAGCTGATTTCTTTTTATTCTTTCAAGTCTGGGACTTTTTTTATGATCTGAGGTGGAGATATTAGTGAAGACTGAGCATAAGTCTCTAGAGTGCTTAGTGTGGGTGGCTAGGGATTTTGGGGGGTTTTTTTTGTTTGTTTGTTTTGTTTTTTTTCCAGCGTTTCTTTTATGGGGAAGAGATACATCAAGAGTTTTCTCCATGAAGTTTTCCTTGGAAAATCCAGATTTCTAAGACCAACCTTCTTTCTCCCAACTCCCAAAAAAAAACTAATAAATGAGCTTCAACTCCAGAAGCTGGATTTTTAATACCCCCCAAATTCAGAATCTTTGAATGGCACTGATAAAGGGATGGTGGCCATAATGCTTTTTTAAAAGTGTTAAATGGCTCTCAATATGGGTAGGGAGTACCTCTAGTTCTGGCTTCCTATATTTAAACATACATGATTTCAGTTGATGTTTGGCCCCATGATCTATTAACCTAGGAAGGCCTCCCTAATTTGAGGCCAGGTATCTATCTGTCTATCTATCTATCAATCTATCTATCTCTCTAAACTGTGCAATTATCGTGATACAAGAAGAGACCAAGAGAAAAGGATCCTCAGTGGTGGCTGTGGCTTTATAACTAGTCCATATGGACTGGAGTTTGAATTTAATTTTTTAAATCTAGTGCTCTAGAGTCTTCCCAGGGATTCTTTTATTCTTTCAGGTTTTATCATCTTTTCTTCCTGAAATTATTTTTATAAATTGTATTTAAGATCACCTGACTTCTTTCTACAAAATTTTTTTTGACGTTTGTTCATTTTTGAGAGCCAGAGACAGAGCGTGAGTTAGGGAGGGGCAGAGAGAGAGAGACACACACAGAGTCCGAAGCAGGCTCCAGGCTCTGAGCTGTCAGCACAGAGCCCGATACGGGGTTTGAACTCATGAACCATGAGATCAGGACCTGAGCTGAAGTTGGACGCTTAACCGACTGAGCCACCCAGGTGCCCCAAGATCATCTGACTTCTTATTAGATGAGTCTGAAAGGAGCAGAATCGGAGTCCTCCATCCTGAGAAAAACAGTTACAAATAATAGTTATTGCATATTTCCTGCAAAACAACAATCCCATGGTTCTCATGACTCTTAAATTTTTATATTTCCTGAAACTTATAAGAAAAATTCCCCCCTCATAAATAGATCCATTAGCATGCCTTCTCTTGATCATTAAACTCTGTTGATGAACTCAGCATTCTTCTGTTTCCCAGCCGGCTTCACCATCCCTTTTCTCCTTGTCATTCTCATTCCTGGAAGAGTGGCTAATGCCTTGTTGCTTTGAGACAAGCCAGAGATGTCAACGCTACAACCAGGGAAGTCCAGGCAAATCAGGACACGTTCGTCACCCTATTCTTTGGTGTTTCTTTCTTCCTTCCATTTCAGCCAGCCACTCTGCTTTCCTCTCCTATAACTTGAACCTCCCCAGTATGTCCCTGAAACTTTGTTCTCTTCATTCTTCTCTTCTTCTCGCTCAGAATAATTCAGAATCATATTACACTTAGAAGGCGTTCTGAACTTTCAGGTCTGTGAACACTTCCTTTTCCTAGTTCATTGGTTTCCACGTCCTATCTAAAGAATTCTTCACCCATCCATAATGAAATGAGAAAACTTAGTCCAATGGAGTCAGGTTTTCATAAAGCTAAGTTTATTCCATTTAGGATTGCTCTTTACTCTGAAGATGTTGTTAGTATGTTTTTGTTACTAAGATATCCTTTGATTGTAGGCTTTGGAATCAGGCTTTCCAGGTAGAAACCTAAAAATACCACTTGAGCCAGTCATTTAACTTCTCCAAGCTTCAGTTCACTTGTCTGTAAAATACAGCTATAATCCTACATACCCATACAGTTGTATTTGTATCTTACAAATAAGATAATGCATGAAAAGCACTTAACCAACTCCCAGCCACATAGTAACTATTAATAAATGAGAGCACAGTAGTTACTATGGTTACCTCCACCATAACGATGGCCAGTGTTATTACCATTATCATTTCAAGGTTATATCAATCAATATTTATCATTTCATGTTTGTATTAATTAATACTGTGCTAAGTAAGTCAACCCTCTGTCAGTCCCTGAACATTTTCTTTGAAATATTCTGGTCTATAAAATTCCAAAGCTTATGAGCTACAGCTCTGGATGATTATGTCATTTGTTTCTAATTGCCTGACAAGAGGTCTCTTACTGTCGAACAGTCTCTTACTTATTATAATTCCAACTGGATTATTGATTCCTTATGAGGGCTTTATAGCTGTGCTTCTCAAACTTCAATGTGCATACAAATCATGTGGTGGTTTTATTAAAATACAGATTCGGATTCTATAGGTCTGGGATGGGGCTTGAAATTCTGTATTTCTGATAAGTTCCCAGGTGATGTAAGTCCTGCTGTCAGAGGATCCCCCTTTGAATGGCAAAAATTTAGAACACTTGCTTTTTTGATAGATGAATTCCTGTATATGTTAGTATACTCTCTGGGCCCTTTTTACATCACTATATCTCACTTCAAATCATGAGGGAACTGGAAGTTCTACTGTAATATCCCCTGTCTCCAGTTTAACTAGTTTTAAGAAAATGTAATTCCTGGTGTTCTCTGATGATAATCTTGTCACTTGTCAGTTTTACATTGTGTGGTTGGGGGAAGTTGACAACAAAATGAGTGTTCCTCTTGCAACTGTTTTCCTAAAATAACAATTTAGGTAAGTATGCAAACAGATTAAAATAACCAAACCCACCTCACCTGGAGTAAACTGTGTTGGATAGGCCTGAATGCCCTCATAACTGTTGCTCTGGATGGAGCCAGCGACTCAAGTGACCTGGCTGATCTTCTCTACATTGAATTCGGGAAAGGGTTTGAGTATAGGACCCAGCTCACTATTGGAATGAGGGACCTTGGGAGCCGACTGTCAAAGCAACTGGTATGTTACTTAGAAAAGGCTGGTGAGTTTAAACTTTGTCTTGTATATAGATTTAATATTTATGCTTATGAATTTCACTTGGGAATGAAAAAAGCTTTTCTGAAGTAGTGAACAACCTAAATAAGAGGGTGTTTTGAAAAAAAAAAAATGATAGAGATCTGTCAAAGCAAGTTTAATTAATGTGGTAGGCAAAAAAGAAGGAAGAAACTGAATAGCACCTACAGTCCTGCCCGAATTATAGTCACTGAACATAAGTGCCAGAGGGAATCTGGGGTGAGAGGATGAATCCGCTGCTCCCTCAGCCAGCCAGTGTTCACAGCCCTTGTGGATCCTAAGTGTTCCAGCTTACCACAGTGAGTATAATTCTAGTGTTTGAGATGTGTATTTTCCCTGCAATGTGGCCTGTAAAGGAGAGTCAATTGCACTTGGAGTTCAACCAAAGAAAGAGCAACCTGCTTCGATGTTGGAGGAAGAACGAGTGATGGGATGATAGACCTCCTATGTTGTCCTGTGTGTGTGATCAAAAGCTTTTTCAGTGTCTTCACTGAGATGTTTGCCTTGTGAGCTCTTTTTAGAACCTAGTGCCGATGGGAGATGCATTCCAGTCATGCCCCTTTCAGAAATGTACATGAACTCAATAGAAGGAAGGGTTACTGAGTTACATGGCACTGCTTTCCCCTTAATGACGGCCTAATAATTTGTGATTCACTGATGATTTATAAAATCTATAGTCACATCAAGACCCTTTCCAATAACATGCTAGCTCCTGCTGTTTCTCACCTATAGAATTTGCATACAAATAGATGTTTAAACACAATTTGTTCAGTGCAGAAATTATGTAAAAATAATCACTTCAGGAATATAGAGGGGCACCTGGGTGGCTCAGGTTGGTTGAGCATCTGACTCCTGATTTCAACTCAAGTCATGATCCCAGGGTCATGGGATTGGCCCCACCTTGGGTTCCACAATTAAGTGTGGAGCCTGCTTGGGATTCTTTCTCTGTCTCCCTCTGCCCCCTCCCCAGCTGGTGCTCTGTACTGACAGTGTGCACCCCGACACGGGGCTTGGTCCCGCGACCATGAGATAATGACCTGAGCCAAAATCAAGAGCCTGCACTTAATCAGATGAGCCACGCAGGCCCCTGTGGAGAAATTTTTTCTAATGGCTGAAAAGGAACATTATATAATAATACAGAAGCACAATTGCTAAATGGTTATAACAAAACATTTTCATTGTTCATCACACTAGAATTTTGATGGGAAACTTCTCAACACAAAGATTGATTCTACCCTACTAAGGCCAAGCATGGTGTTTATTGAGAACTGAATTTTCCTAAAAATTAAATCTTATGGGTTAATTATAAAAATCCAGTGGAATCTGTCAGTTTTTCAAAGGACAACAGTGTTCGGGATAAAATTCACTGACATTTTTCAATCTATAATATGGTTTTTCCGCCTGGGTGTAAAGAGGAATCTTCTCCCCATGCCCCCACCCTCAGCAAGTGTTTTGGAAATGTTGAGTGTGTAATTGGTGTGTTAGAAATCCTGTTACAAACTTTTCTGGAAGTGTTTACCACTGGACTCCATTGCAAGCCATATGACATCGGACACTATCTAAATCCTCAAGCATACAAAGATTTCACAAAAGGGGAAAAGGAGCAAACAGCATTCATTATATCGAACAAAATATTGGGGGCAAAATTATATAAGGTAATCAACAACATCATGGTCAATGCTGGGATGGGGTGGAAATAGGAAATGAGTATGCAAGGAGTTGGCCGTGGCTAAACTAAGCATTTCGAGAGCACGAAAGGATTTGATTTGATTCTGAAGTCCTCATGTGGTGGAGAATGCAGACCGCAGAAGGAAGGATAGCAGCTAAAGAATGTCGCAGGCACTCTGTGGAGCACGGTCACTTTAATGGCAAACGGGCTTCTGAAACGGTGGTAAAAGTCTGAATGACGCGACTAAGCTTGTATGTGTGATTGGGAAGCAGTGCCATCACATGTAATGTACTTCCCACCCTCCGCCAAGGTCAATGTTGCTGAGAGGACATGCTGCTGTTTATTCTGCAAGTGCATTGGAGGGGATGGCACAATGGGAGATCCTGGACCACCGGGCAAAAAGGTGATTTTAATTAAGATTTATGGTGCACTGTATTTGAATGTCGTATGTCTGAAAGACATGGGTTTAGGTAGAAATAAAGGATGGTTTTTAACTTCAAGATAGAGCCTGTGAGGTAACCACTTAGGATATTCCTCATCTTCTATGTCAAATTAGATAGTCATGGCTTTCCCTTGGAGTCTTCTAAAGAACCTTCTATACAAGTGTTGGGAGCAATGGCTGCCAAGATCCTTGCTTATCCAGTGTTCAGCAGCAATGACAACGACACAGAGAAATCAACTGTGATCTCTGTGTTGGATAATGAAAACCTCCTGAAAATAAGCGTTATTTCAATTTCCATTTTTAATGACTACAGAGTGATAGAAGTGAAGTAGGGAGTATTTGGGATAGTCTGCTGAAAACCAAATGAGGTCAGATCACCCTAGCCTAGCAAAAGATGTGGTGATGTTTCAGTCAGCTTTAACCAGACCAGAAATGTCACAGATGTATGCACAAACATGCCGATTATAAAACCGTAACCAACAATAGATTCGTGTATTTCCTAACCAAAAAATATGTATGTACTCTTCTAAAAAAAAAAAACATGATTGGGGATTTAGGAAATGTGAAAACATGTACAAACATAATATGGATGTGTTTAATAATTTCAGTACTGCTTCTTTACATGTGTGTTTGATTTGTGAACGATTTATGGATGGCACTATAACTCCCAAATCAACATGTTTGTGTCTGTGTATAAAGTGTTCAGACTATTTCCCGAATGCTTCAACTTCATGTAAGGAGAATGGTAGATTTTTTTAAAGCAGGGCTCAGAAAGAATGAAAAGAAATGTGTGTGGCCTATTTTTCTATGTGTAGCATAAACCCTGAAAGATTTTTTTAATGAAAAGAGGATAATTCTAGTCTGTCAAGGGCAAATATAGCTCTGTGCACTTGAATGTTCGTCTGAGAAAAAAATTCCAGCACTATATATAACCCCAGAGAGAGTTATGGACAATATTATGATCCACACGTGCACATACACTTGAGTTATCTGGATGCTTGTTTCAAAATTACATTCTTAAAACATTTTTAAATTTGAGAGAGCACGTACAAGCTGGGAAGGGACAGAGAGAGGGGGAGAGAGGATCCCAAGCAGGTTCTCTGCTCACAAACCATGAGATCATGACCTGAGCCAAAATCAAGAGTTTGTCACTTAACTGGCTGAGCCACCCAGGCACCCCAAAACTATATTTATTTTTATGTGTGTAAATACAGCCTAAGTTGTGGAGGAAGAACTTTTTAGTTTTCCCAAACCCCTACAGCTCTCTGTAAAGTGAAACTAAAGTTAAAGATTTTTGCTTGATTACCTCTGGTTTTTGGTCTGTGGAGTGCTAATGCATTCTTCCTTTCCTTATTTCCAGGGATCCCCAGGTTTTAAAGGCAGTGAGGGCTACCTGGGAGAGGAAGGCATTGCTGTAAGTCAAGGTTTTCTCACCTGTATTTATTCCTGAGAACATATCTACAATAGGAAATCGTTTGTGTTAACTCAGAAGGAAAAAAAGAAAAATCAGAGTCTAAGAATTCATGTACAAAATCTGAGGTCTTTCCTAATCCTCATCGGGCTTTGCTTCTGATGGTCAATAATGGTTTATTAACCTACTGTCTCCTCTTTGACTGTTCACCAATGCTGCACAATGAACTCAGTGCGAAAGTTCTTTTCTTCACCAGGGGACTCAAATCACTGCCATTTCCCTCTTCCTGATCCATTTTGCACAGGTAAACCAACTCCCCACATTGTTTATCAAGGACCTCTACTCTTTTTTGCATCCATCCATCTAACCATCCCTTTCTTCCTTCCTTCCATCCATGCATTCATTTAACAATGATCTGTTGAGCATCTTACCATTTGTCACATTATTTATCAAAGACCTCACTCATAAATGAACTTATCCATTCATTTATTCATTTAACAAATATATACGAAGGAATTCTACCATGCTTCAGGCACAGTGCTAGACCCTAGAAATAAATAAAGAAAAGAAAAAATGATTCCTATCTCCGGTAACTTCAGACTAGTGGAAAGGCAAATGAGACCATTGTGTTTCCAGTTGTTATACACAAGGACTATACTAAAGGTGTAATGAGGTGCGTTGTGACAAAGCATGGCAGAACAAATCCATAACAGCCTTGGTAACCGTTGAATCTTGGGAGAGGAAGGCCGCAAGCTAGAGGTAATGCTTAGGCAGACACCTGAAGGACAAATAGATACTTCTTCAGGCAAAGTATGTGGGGAAGAACAGGTTATTAGAGAGACAACAATGTGTTCAAGGACATGTAACTGAGTCAGAATCGAATCTGTGTAGAATGGCACATGGCCATCATTACTGGAACCCAGGACACGGTGAGAGGAGGTTAGGTGGCAAGCAAGACCCATATTTTTGGGAGTCTTGAATATCCTGCAGAAGATTTGGATGGTATCTTTTAGTTGATGAGCAGTCATTGAATTATATTAAGCCCAGGAGTAAAAATGGAGGGGGCGTGGCTTTAGAAAGCACACTCAGACAATGTTATAGATGCTAATAAGGCAGGGGTTACAGGTAGCAGTCTTGCAGTAGTAGGTGCAAGACAGAGGAGTCCTAATCTTAGTTGGGGGGCAGTATGAGTGGATATGTTAAGCATGTTGAATGTATGGAATTTGGTGACCTGGGGAGAGAGAAGCAGGGGACGACCTCTCATTTCCACTCACAAGACCTCACAGACGAGTGGGATTACCAAGACAAGCATTGCAGGAATCATATTTGGTGAAAGAAAGAAAAAGATAGATTTTGGACTAGAAATCATGCTTAGATCTTGCTTAGGTCATACCCAGCGCATCTTTCTCTGATACCTCACTGATTCTTCATTATCTGTTCCTGGAATATCTCCTGAACTCTTGAGAATACATTTTAGCTGCCAGTTGTTTGTATGTCTGTTTTATTTAGATACCACCCTACCCAGGGCAGTATCCAGGTGGGATCCAAAGCAAAGGGCTGTCGTCAGAGTAGTTCTGATTTTCTTACATGCTCAGCTTTAATAAGCATGAATTCTGGACTGTAAACCATGAGCAGTTACACATTTTTTTCCAACACAAAACTTGTAAAAATTTCTAAGACAGAATCCAGATTACAATAGAAAAAGCTTATCTAGGTATGTGGTCTTTCTCAGGGAGAAAGAGGAGCCAGTGGACCAGTCGGGGAGCAAGGTACTAAGGGATGCTATGGCGCCAAAGGTCCGAAGGTAAGGGTTGCATGAGACATTGTGAAGTCTTCCTAACATGAATTCCATTCTCCTACACTAACCACTACTGCCCTTTCTATTTTCAGGGAAACAGGGGACTAAATGGACAGGAGGTATGGTACCAAACATATCCATTTATCTGCCCACCTGGTATCTAAAAATATTTTTATTTTCGAGACTACTGACCAGTAGATTATACAAATGAAATTTCCTTTGATCTTCCTTTTTTATTGCCAGCCATTTGATTCGGTCTATTCCCGTCTTTTATTGCAGGCAATGCGTATTATTTGTTCACAGCTTGTTTCTTTTTTTAAATTTCTTTTTAAGTTTATTTATTGATTTTGAGAGAGCGAGCCAGCTCACATGCAAGTGGGGGAGGGGCAGAGAGAAAGGGAGAGAGGGAATTCCATGCAGACCCCACGCCCGGTGTGGAGCCCCACCCTGGGGCTCGAGCCAACGAATGTGAGATTATGACCTGAGCCGTTATCAAGAGTTGGATGCTCAACCTACTGAGCCACCCAGGTGCCCCTGTTCACAGTTTCCATTACTCGGTAATCTTAGTTATTGCTCAGGACCAGGCTGTATATGAAAGACAAAACTAGACTTTCAGATTTGTTTCCACATAAATGTAACATACTCTTCTGATCACATCTGTGTTTTCAGGGAGAAGTCGGAGAAAGTGGAATTGGTGGATTAAATGGAGAACAGGTAGAGCTTTCTCTGTGTCCCATAAAGACCCTTCTGAGCTATTTCTCATTCAGAAGACAGAAATCTGAGTTTATCCTTCTGTTTTAGGGTGAAAGTGGCCTTCCCGGAGAAAAAGGAGAAAAGGGTGATGAAGGATCCCAGGTAGGGATTCAATAAAGAGACAACAGCAAACTGTCCTGGCAATTAAAGGTGTGACTAACAGAGTAGAACCGCTACCCAAAGTGTATCAGGCAGCTAGTGCCACAGAATTGCTTCGTGACAATCACAAAACCTGAGTTGCATGCAACAGTAAATTATTTCCTATGTGTCTGAGGTTCACAGCCTAGATCACTGGTCTAGGCTGAGCATGGCTGCCCTTGGTTTGTGTGTCTATGGGCTGGCTGGGGGCTTTGTTCCTCATGTCTCTGATCCTCCTCCTGGGGCCAGAGAGCGCTGCCTGGCTCTGTTGGCCGTAACTTTTCTGTGGCCATGGCAGGTGCACAAGGGAACAAGGAGAAACACACAAGTTCTCTTGAGGCCTAGACTTGGAACTCAGATGAAGTCATGGCCAAACTCGGGGGTGGGGACTCTTGCCCCACCACAGTTGGAAAGCATTGCAGAGTTCCATGGCAAAGAGCATAGATACAGAGAGGAGTGATGAATTGGGACCATGATGAAAAACAGCTACCACACCAAGAATGGTAACAGGGTGTTGACAAGAATCTGTGGTGCGGAGTAGCACATTGAAAATGTGTGCCACTCATTCCCATCTAGAACAGACACCAACAGCTGCCATACTTCCATCATCTTTTTTATCGGTCTTCAGGGTGTGAACAGTTGAGTCGGAACCCCAGTTTCTAGTTGATAGAACCACCTTGGGGAAAATGGATAATCTCTCTGAATCTCAGCTGTTTCATTACAAGAAAGATATAAACAATACCTAGTTTATAAAGTAGCTGTAAAAACTAAACAAGACAACAAATGTGTCTGGGACACAGACTTCATTACTGTGGTAAATAATTGAGGTCACTCTTAAATTATTTATATGATGCCTGAAACTATTTTGGGTTGTCCCTCTGTCCGGTTTAGAAAAAGCTTTAGGAGAAAGGTATTTAGTTATTCAAATCAGGGAGAGGGGAAGCTCTTTGTTCTTACTAGTGTTATTAAAAAGTCTCGTCTTATCCTTCTTCTGATTTGTATTATCTTTAGGGAAGCCCAGGACAGCGAGGGGTTTCTGGTGACCGAGGCGCAAAGGGCCAGCGAGGAGACCCTGTAAGTGTCGGGGTTGTGTGGGCTGTGAGCTAAACAGAGCTTAGTTCCCATCAGCTTCTGATAAGGAGAGAGACCCACTTTAAGATACAACAGTCTTGAGTTTAAATCATCATAGGTACAACTGTTGTAGAACTTTAAAAGCAGTTCCTTGTGCTATCTGTGGGATGAACATGGACAGTGAGAAGACCCTGCCCATCATTTGTGCATGTATTTTTTTTTGAGACTACGTATTCAGAATTGTTGTGCTTCAGAGCCATCAGGGAACTTCAATACCCTCCATTATTTTCTTCTGAATACCTCAAAATAGGGTCAGAATGGAACAAAGCCATCTCTCCTCTTCCGTTCTTCAGCAGTCTCTCTCAATTGAGAGTATGAGCTTAATTTTCTTGACTCCAAGCCAGCTAAGACTGTATTCAGCAAAACCTATGACCCAAAGGTACCTGCTCTCCCGGATACAACCTGGCTGAATAGGCACAACCCACACCAATGTGGGTGATATGCCAACTCCAAGGGAATGTCAGTACTATAGGATTTTCATCACCCCACCCACACATAAATAAGTCTCCAAAGCCTTAATGAATTAGGATTTAGGTTTGTTTTTAAATGTTTATTAAGCCTTTTTATTGAGATATAATTGACATGGAACACTGTAAATTTAAGGTATCATAAGGTATTGATTTGATACATTTATATATTGCAATATGATTACCACCATGGGGTTGGCTCATTCCTGTATCATGTCAAATAATTATCATTTCTTCCTTTGTGATGAGAACATTTAAGATCTAGTCTTTTAGCAACTTTGAAGCATGTGATACAGTATTGTTGTCCATCATCACTATGTGGGGCATTGGATCTCTAGAACTTAGTTTTGAGCTATAACATCAGAAAAGTATACAGATTATAAATGCGCAGCTTGATGAACATAAATGCATCTGTGCTGTGCACTCAGCACGCAGCTAAAGAAATAGAACATTGGACAACAGTAGAGCAACCCCAAAGCCCTCTCCCCGCATGTCTACTTCATTCATTACCAGCCCCTCCCAAAGGTAATCAGTGTCCTAAAACATAGTTTTACCTGTCGCTGAACTTTAAGTAAATGGAATTATATAGGATACATTCCTTGTTTCTGTATTCTTTTGCTCAAGTTTATGCTTGTGAGATTTATCCATGCTGTTGCCGGGAACAATAGTTCATTCAGTGTCATTGCTGAATAGTAATCCAGTGTGGGAATATACCATAGTTTATTTATCCATTCTACTGTCGATAGATAATTGAGTTGTTCCCAGTTTTTCCTATTATAAATAGCACTCTTATGAATGTTCTTGTACTTGCCTTTTGATTGACTTTTATATTCATTTCCACTGGGTCTGTACTTCAGGAGTAGAATGCCTAATGATAACGTATGTGCCTATAATAAGCTTCAGCCTTTTAAGCCAGTTTTCAAAAAACTTCATACTAATTTACACTCCCACCAGCAATGTACCATAGAGGGTATACTACACACGCATCAGAATGGCTAAACTTTTTAAAAACTGACAACACCAAGTGCTGGTAAGGATGTGGGCAATTGGGAATCTCACAGGACTTTGTATACTGGGGGAGGAGTTATTAAAGACAATGGATCGATCAGAGAAAGAATTCAGTACAATATATTGAGAAATATAGATGGTATACATTGAAGATAACTATTTAAACAGCAGAGGAATTTGCACATGAAGACAACATTGTTGATTAAGTGACGTCTTCTGATAATAGCCTGATAACCTGAGAGTTTTGAAACAGCTTCAGAGTATGTAATCAAAAACAAAAACTATCCATAAATTAAAAAAATAAGAAATACTAGTTCAAATGCAAAGACCTTTCAGTCATCTATATATGATGCCCAAAAATTTACTTGGGATATTGCTATAAAATTGCCATTCACTTTGGTCAGAATCCCCCCTGTTAAATTGTCTGTTTGATTACATAAGACTTTCAAAAGAAACTGAATAATGTAAAAGGTTTTTTTGTTTGTTTTTTGTTTTTAATGTTCAGTGACTTAGAGATGGCTGAAAATTCAACCCTCTGGAACTTTTGTGATAGGCTGTTTGCCACTATACTAATTTTAGATAGTTTTTTAATGCATGGTAATTCTTCCTAGCCACTTGGGAATCTCGAATCGAAGACAACACTCTGAGCTTTTTCACATGTGGTTTTTGTGGGTTACTATTTCAGGAAAATTTGGAGAGCAAGATTGGATATGTAGAATCCACATATGATCAGATTATTCATAGAATACATACAAATGGCCCAGATTCCTTACGATCTGTGCCTATTCAGTCAGCTGCTGATCAAATGAAAGCTAGTTTGTTGGGAATTTCCCATTTTTGAAAATCTCATGTAATCTCATGTGATGTTGGGGAGAAAACTCAACTAGATCATTTGAGCTACAGTTTAGTGAGGTTCGTCATTCTAAAGCATATCATTGTTAGAAGTCCACATTTTATCAGTTTGTGTTAGATGACGCTCTTTGGTCCAGTTGCATAGGAAGAAATTGACAGACTGGACAATTCATCTTCAGACTGATCAAACAGGGGAGCTGACGTTTGGACGTTGGTGTGGCTGCCAGGCGGGTGACACGTAGGTCCACGCCTGCTCCGCCCACTCCCTCCTCACGGGGTTTGTAGGTCTGTATGGTGGTTGGGGCGCTGTACTCTTTTAGTGGGAGCGAGCCGGTGGAGCCCAGGTTGAGGTGTGGAAGAAGGCACAGCGGTGCACCTGCCCACTGGCATCTTCAGCTGTCTCCTCTCCCCACATTGCTGGGAAGTGAAAATGAAAACGAAAGGGAGGGAGGCGTGGAGGTAGGAGCAGACCCAGTGATGGGAAGCACATAAGCTGGGGCTGAAAGCTTGAGATTTAGAAAATACCCAAATACTAATTTCAGAATTAAATTCCTGCGTGTATAAGTTCTTGAGTTCTTTGAGAAGGATGGCATTGAAAATCCTGGAGGACGAGGAGGTGTTCACACAGGGAAGTCAGATGAGTAAACAGAGGTTTCAATGGCTGCTAAGAGGTTCAGAGCACACAACAACCTTTTAAAACGCACAAGGGACAGAAAACTAGCCAAAATGATGAAAGGGAAGATTTTTCCTCAAAAGAAATTCCAGGAAGTAGTGACAGCTAATGAATTGATCAAAAACGATTTAAGCAATATAACAGAACAAGAATTTAGAATAATAGTCATAAAATTAATTGCTGGGCTTGAAAAAAGCATAGAGGGCAGCAGAGAATCTATTGCTACAGAGATCAAGGGACTAAAAACTAGTCATGATGAATTAAAAAATGCTATAAATGAGGTGCAAAATAAAATGGAGGCAGCCACAGTGTGGGTTGAAGAGGCAGAGGGGAGATTGGGTGAATTAGAAGATAAAATTTTGGAAAAAGAGGAAGCTGAGAAAAAGAGAAAAAAAATCCAGGAGTATGAGGGGAGAAATAGAGAACTAAGTGACGCAATCAAATGGAACAATATCCGTATCATAGGAATTCCAGAAGAAGAAGAAGAGAGAGAGAGGGGCTCAAGTTGTACTTGAACAAATCATAGCTGAGAACTTCCCTGATCTGGGGAGGGAAACAGGCATTGAAATCCAAGAGGCACAGAGAACTCCCTTCAGACGTAACTTGAATCGATCTTCTGCACGACATATCATAATGAAACTGGCAAAATACAGGGATAAAGAGAGAGTTCAGAAAGCAGCTAGGGATAAACGGGCCTTAACATACAAAGGTAGACACATAAGGGTAGTAGCAGACCTATCTACTGAAACTTGGCAGGCGAGAAAGGAATGGCAGAAAATCTTCGATGTGATGAACAGGGAAAATATGCAGCCAAGAATCCTTTACCCAGAAAACCTGTCATCCAGAATAGAAGGAGAGATGAAGGTTTTCCCAAACAAAAACTGAAGGAATTCATCACCACTAAACCAGCCCTATCAGAGATCCTAAGGGGGACTCTGTGAGTGAAATGTTGCAAGGACCACAAAGTACCAGAAACACCACTACAAGCATGAAACCTATAGATATCACACTCTAAACCCATATCTTTCTATAATAACACTGAATGTAAATGGACTAAATGTTCCAACCAAAAGACACAGGGTATCAGAATGGATAAAAACACAAGACCCATCTATTTGTGTCTACAAGAGACTCCTTTTAGACCTGAGGACACCTTCAGATTGAAAGTGAGGGGATGGAGAACTATCATGCTACTGGAAGTCAAAAGAAAGCTGGAGTAGCCATACTTAGATCAGACAAACTAGACTTTAAATTAAAGGCTGTAACAAGAGATGAAGAAGGGCATTATATAATAATTACAGGGTCTATCCATCAGGAAGAGCTAACAATTATAAATGTCTATGCACTGAATTCAGAAGCCCCCAAATATATAAAACAGTCACAAACATAAGCAACCTTATTGGTAAGACTGTGGTAATTGCAGACTTTAATACTGCATTTACAACAATGGATAGATCATCTAGCCAGACTGACCGAACAATGGGTCCACATGCAAGCTAGGATGCTCTATTCTATAGAATGTGCTAGAGTATGACTTTTAAAATGTCATCTCTTCAATTAAATAGTTCGGAGTTGGATCACAATAAGTTGTGTTACATCCAATGGAATAAAATTTGGGATTTTACATTACCGTTCTTTTCCTATTTTCACCAAAATACAATTCTCTAATATTGTAATTAAGTTATACTCCTCTTGGAGAATTTAACAGACAAATATTTAGACTTAAAAATAGAACAGAAAATGTAGAATACAATCTTTGGCTTTGGTATGTGGGGAAGAGAAGTAATTTTTCACATAAATTCTGGTAATCCTAGTTATAAAGTAAATTCTAAACTCATCTTCTTTGCTCTCTTAGCCTATAAACTCTGTGAGCGTATAGACTATTTGTTTAAAAATCTTTCTAAGCATCTGGAACAATGACACCTCCCTGTTGGTGATCTCAAATTACTTATTGATTGATGAAGGTAATCTGGGCTGCTATCAGCCAAACAGCCCAACAGCTGGCACTCAGCAGGACTGGATAATTCTTGTCCCCTCTCAGTTTACTGACTGAATTGACTCCCTCAATTGATTATCCTAGCACCATGGCGATACTGCTCTATTGGTGGTCCTAACTACCCACGAAAAACTTTCAGTTTGGCCTGGTAAGGATAATAGCCCACAACATCTGCCTGTTTTCAATGAGTTCCTGCTGGAATGTTTGTGTAAATACTGGGGAAAATGCGAGATTCCAGAATTTTCTGAAAATTGGAAAAGTAGGAATGACCATATGGGGCTAGAAGGCTTACCAGGCATCCAAGAGGACAAAGAGGGAATGGGTGGCAGGTACAGTCCTCAGTGTTCCCCGGTGTACTTATTTTCTTGTGGTAGAACCCATTACAAACGTCTGCCTTCTCCCATAAGTAGGGAGAGTAAAAATCTACCGACCCTCAAGTATAGACTTAACATAAACCCCAGGAAAAAAGAACAAAAGTTAAGAGAGAGGAGGGTAGTAGCAAGAAGGGGTATGTCCAGACCCAGGATGAGAATTGTCAGAAACAAAGTCATGTAACCCTTGCTTCCCTTGGCTATGCCTTCTATGGTGAGCGCTTGCTTCCCCACACACACATTCACCTTAGGTCCCCACTCTCTACTGACAATGCAGAGCACAGGAGGAAAAGAAATCACGTGTAAGCCATTTGTAATGTTTTCCTGTTGATGCTTTCAAATGGATTGGACTTCTCTTGTCAATTTTTGGTGGGGGCGGGCAGTGGGCAGTGAGTAAATATGTTATAGACAGTTACCTTTTTAAGGAGAAATATTCAAAATTGTTCTGTTTTCTGGCTTTTAGGGAGTTCCTGGATTTGACAGCACAATAGAAGGACCCAAGGGCTTGAAAGGAGAACGTGGAAGACAAGTAATTATGTGGGCATTTGAGAATAACCTTGTTAGGATGTGACCTACTTGATACAGAAAGAATATTTTTAGGAGCAGAAATATGTTTTCCTCCTCCTTATCTGCTACTCAAGGACTCCAGAAACGCACTCTTGTTCTTCTGAATTTGGGGTGATGGGCTTCACCAAGCCCTACCCTTGAGGTCTTCATTTATGAATGCAAATGTCTAAGCTCTAACTTAAAATGTAGGGCTAGCTGATAGGAAGAACTAATCAATGAGTTGTTAGCCTTCTCAGGGTCCAGAAGTCACATACCCTAAGAAGACATCCTATTACTCATAGTTCCTGATAAAAAGGAAAAGATCTAGTAGATCTATACAGCCCATACTCTCAAGACAAGTCTCTTGGGATTAATCTCATGAAACCTCAGAGATCATAATTGGATCATCTTGCCTTATTTCTCAGACTTTTAAAAATAATTATCTGGAAAATGTGTTTCTCTGGATCTTCTTGATGAGAAAGTTTCCTTGGTGACTTCACTTGGGAGGAGAAGTCTGATAGGGTGGAAAGAACTTTACTTTGGGGAGGGGCCCAGGTCCTGTTTCAGTACTCTGTGCCTTACCAGCTCTGTGGCCTTGGGCCACTTTGTGTAAACCTCAATTTTCTCATCTACAAACTAGGATCAACAGCCTACTGATGATGTAACCTGCCACATCATAAACCAGCGTGTGCTATTTGCCGTTTTTACTAAGTGATAAAGGTTAAGTCTCACACATCTCCTTATAAACTCATAATTTCTCCTTCATTTTCTCTTTTGGGAAGACTTAGGAGTATTGTGAGGTTTTTTTCACCTAAAGATGTTAATCTACAAAGGTTGACAAAACAGAATACGAAGTCCAAAGATAGAAATCCAAACCAACTTGACACATGGCATGCTTCAGTTAGCCACTCTGTGGCAACAGAGTGAGGATCGTTTGATTTAAATACTCGATAACTTATACCCCAAACACAAGTTATACAGTGGTGATGAACAGACGAAGCCATGCATTAGCATTTTGTCCTGTAGTTCCTCATTACCCACATAGACGTATGGTTTATAACCAGTGGGAGCACTCCAAAGGGAGGATAACTCTCTAGTTGGTGTGTACCCATCCACCCTCCCTGGAGCACAAGCTGATGTTGAAGAAGAAGTGTGTCAGGGCTGTGTAATTATTGTAACCCATCTGTCTATTCATTTGACAGGGTAGAAGAGGCTGGCCAGGCCCCCCTGGAACACCAGGCTCCAGAAGAAAGACAGTAAGAGCCGTTCTAGCCAAGGAGACCCACTGCTCCGGTAGCCTATACTGTGATAAAAATGGCTGATTGTGGGTAGTGGGGCACATGACCGTGGGGAAACTTGGGAAACCTCTGAGAACAGAGCTGGCAAAGCGCTTGTGGAAAGCCCCCGAAGCTGAGGCAGGAAGGTGCTGGCTGCGGGGAAAATTACCAATCAGGAGAAAAGGCTGAGGCAAAGAGAGCGAGAAAGCAGCCCGCTAGGGGAAGGGTGGTGAAAGTTTGGCCTACTCACTCTGCTAGCTGAGGGTGCCAGTGATGTCATTTTAAGTCCAAAACTCTATTCCTCTGCTGAATTTTATGGCTCGTTAGGAAAGTGAGTCCTGGCATAAGTCCTCTGTCTTTACTTCCATACTCTGTGCCTTGTAAAGATGTGTGTTCCAAGACACAAAAATATTTCTTTGGTGGAGTAAAATAGCTCTATGACCTTCTCAGAAAAATACAATGCATAATAAATACAGTATGCTAAACTGGTTTTTATTTGTGCTCAATTTTAAAACCTGTGTGTGTATGTATATGCATATATATGTGTATATGTGTGTGTGTGTGTGTGTATATATACACACACACACACACACATATGTAGTATTAACTGAGATATAGCCAATATATAACCTATTAGTCAGGTGTATAACATGATTTGATATGTATATGTGGTTGTGAAATAATCACTACCTTAAGTCTGGTTAACATTTATCACCATATGGTGTTACCAGTTTTTCCTTGTGCTGAAAACTTTTAAGATCGATCTACTCTCTTGGCGGCTTTCAAATATACAATGCAGTATTATTAACTGCAGTCCCCCATGTTGTACATTATATCCTTATGACTTATTTATAAACGGAAGTTTATACCTTTTGACCCACTTTACCCATTTCATCCACCCACCACCCCTTAATTCTGGCAACTGCCAATCTGTTCACTGTGTCTAAGAGTTAAGTTTTTGGAGTTTTTTTGTTTTTTTTGTTTTGTTTTTTTTCTGTTTTTGCTTTTTTAAGACTCCACATATTACCAGGACCGTATGGTATTTGTCTTTTTCTAACTTATTTCATCTAGTATAATGCCTTACAGGGTCCATCCATATTGTCACAAATGGCAACTCTCCTTTTTTTTTTTTTTTTTGGTTGAATAAAAGATTCCATTTTGTATATATACCACATTTTCTGTATCCATCAATGGACCACTTAGGTTGCCTCCATGTCTTGGCTATTGTAAGTAATGTGGTGAACTCAGGGATGCAGATATCCTTTTTAGTTAGTGTTTGCATTTCCTTTGGATATATACCCAGAAGTGGAATTGCTGGATCATAAGGTAGCTCTAAGTTTAATTTTTTGAGGAACTTGCATACTATCTAAATACTAAGAATGAAATTGCCGATTTAACATTTTGGGGTCTTTTTTACTTATTTTGTTTGGTTGTATTTTTTTCAGTGAGTACTTTTTAAAAAAAGATTCTGTGCCTGACTTCTTGAAAGAGCACAGAAATTATAAATGAAAATTTTTATCCAATAAGAAGAGATAACTTCAATAAAATACACTTAAATGCCTGGACTGGGTTCTAAATTAGACTTGTCTTTTTTCTTTTGCAGCATTTCCTTTCCATTCTTAGTTACCTAGCTTTCTCCAATTCCTTCCACCTTCGTTCTCAATTATTTGTGCTATTTATCGAACACAAATAAGAACTGGTTTGATACATTGCATTTATTATGCATTGCAGTTTTTGAGCAGAAGTTCATAGAACTAGCTATTGTACTTCATCAAGAAAATATTTTTGTAGCTTGAAACACACTCCTGTTCTTCGCCAGGCAGAGCAAATGGAAGTGAAAATAGAAGTTACATTTAAAATGTGCAGAATTTGGTTGCTGGGAAAGTACTTTACTGCTGTGTTAATGCACCTACAGATAAAGAAATACATTTGCTATTCATTTCCCTTTCTAAAAGGGTGTAGCCAGCTTATATACCCTGGAAAAATATTTTGAACTTAAAGAATATCATCCAAGATTTCCTGGCATGGGAAATGAACTTTTATTGTTTTATAGACAGTATAGTCTCACTAGAGGCTAACATAGAATCACCATATATTATTTAAACTGCATAGCTCCTGAGAAATATGGCCCCGTCTTGGGTTATAGATTCAGCAATGTCATTCAGGAGTAAAATTAGGACTTCCAACTAAAGATAGCAAAGTCAAGGTGGGTTTTTTTTACTATTCCGTTTTGTGCAACTTACCAAAAACAGCACAACTTAAAAAGAGATTAACAAAGAATGACCACAACTTCAAGCCACACGTGATGGCAAATATTGGCCAATTCTTTTTAAGTCTAGATCCTAATGAGGGGAGGCTTTGCAAAGCTGATAAGCTGAAGCAGGGATCAGGTTTCTCTGAAAGTAGCTTCCAGGTTTTGAGAAGATTAAGGAATATACATAGAAGCAGTGTAGCAGAGGAGGCAGAAATCATGGGAAACTGAAGCATATTTCATTTTTATTTTTTTAATATGAAATTTATTGTAAAATTGGTTTCCATACAACACCCAGTGCTCATCCCAACGGGTGCCCTCCTCAGTACCCATCACCCAGTTTCCCCTCCCTCCCACCCCCCATCAACCCTCAGTGTGTTCTCAGCTTATAATAGTAACATAAGCATATTTCATCTATAACCAGCAGTCTGGGCCATGGAGGCTATAAAGACTGAAGAAATGGTGACTATAACAATACAGAGAAGGTATGATTTGAGGGGTTTTATGTGAGCTCCATGAATCTCTTAAATGCCCACATTTGAAGGAAAAGGGTAGCCATGAGGTAGAAGAAATACTTCATGATGAGAAAGGGTTTGATTCGACATCCCTATATCAAAGCTACTGACCCAGGTTCAGCTACACCACATACAGGTGTTCAGTAAATAGGTGGCCCTTATCAAAAGTGATTAATAATCAAAAATATTAATGATCTTCATTATGAAATGATTATAAATTAAGACCTACGCATAGTAAGAAGAGGAAAATTACATGAGCAAAGGACAAACAAACCTCATTAGAAGAGGAACTATTTAAGGGAAAGGTAGAACACCTCTGGCAAATAGTTCTCTAAAGTCTGAAAAAAACTAAGGCAATATGATTACTCTAAAAAAGCCTAAAGAACTGACAGGATGATGGAAAGTGAAGAAAGTAAGCTGCTAGTGTTTGGGGAGCAATGAAAGTCTAAGATAGGTTATAGGCAACAAACAAATTAGAATAAATAAGATTGAATACAGTTGGGCATATGGTAATCAGGAAGCCACAGAAGCTGTGATAGAGGTAGACAGCGGAGAGCCAACAGTGAGGAGTAATATAATTTGTATTACTAAGTTAAACAGATGAATGTAAAAAATATTCAGAAGTATAATAAAAAGAATTTTTTTGTAAAATGGCTCAAATATGGAGGTATTTGAAAGGCATACTCTGACTCAGAAAAAAAAAAATGGATACAAAAACAGGAACACTGAGCTACATCTTAGTGAAATTGCCAAACTGCTTATGTAAAGAAAGAATCAGGAGAATTTCCAAGCAGGAAAAATAGAAAACTCAGTTTGTCTTCAGCCTTCTTCACAACATTTGGGGCCAAGAGGGAGAGCAGTAGAATAGCTATAGAGTTCTTTTTTTTTTTTTTTTTTCCAACACTTATTCATTTTTGAGAGACAGAGTGTGAGTGGGGGAGGGGAAAAGAGAGAGAGAGAGACAGACACAGAATCTGAAGCAGGCTCCAGGCTCTGAGCTGTCAGCACAGAGCCCAACGCAGGGTTCGAACTCAGACTGTGAGATCATGACCTGAGCTGAAGTTGGACGCTTAACCAACTGAGCCACCCAGGTGTCCCATAGAATAGCTACAGAGTTCTGAAGGAAATCCAAGGGTCCAAGATTTTTATGCCCACCCAAGTTGGCCTGTGATCATACAAGTAATTAACATGATAAAGCCTTTAAAACTACAAGTAGCATAGCCCCCATTTATTTTGTTTTTCTATTAAATTCAAGTAAAATTAAATGTAAGATTTTAATTCTAGAATAGCATAAATACCATGATCCCTCTTTAATCAAAAGTACTACTATTTAGAACTCTGTAAATGCATAAAAAGATGTAAGGAGGGGCAACTGGCTCAATCAGTTAAGTGTCCAACTTCAGCTCAGGTCATGATCTCGTGGTTCATGGTTTGAGCCCCATGTCAGGCTCTGTGTTGACAGCTCGGAGCCTGGAGCCGGCTTCGGATTCTGTGTCTCCCTCTCTTTCTGCCCCTCTCCTGCTCACGATCTGACTCTGTCTCTCAAAAACGAATAAACATTAAAAAAAAATTTTTTTTAAGATGTAAGCAATCATGATTACCAAATGTTAATAATAGTCATATCTAGATGGAGGATTTGGGATGACTTAAATTTTTATTCTTTTTTTCCGCATTTGAATATTTACATATCTGTATGTATCATTTTTGTAACAGTAAAGTCATTATCATCCTTTCAGAAGGAAGAAAAATCTATACCACTGACTGAAGAATTCTAAAATGTAGGTAGATAGCAAGCATTGAGGACTTCTCGGTGCAACAGGATTCTGCTGAACTGAGAAGTGATTGGAGGATGGTCAGGGGTAGAGTGTGGCATGCTGGGAAATAACAGCACTTGACCAAATCTGGCCTTGATTCATGTGACAAACATTTACTGAACACCTACAACGTACCAACAACTCCACTAACCACTAGAGCAACAAAATCAAATAAGACATAATCCTTGCCCTCAAGGAACCTAGAATCATGTTATGGATTCTATAGATGGTGTCTCAACCTACTGTTGACATTGGACCAGACGATTCTTTGTTGTGGCAGCTATTTTGTGCATTGTAGGATGTTTAGTATTATCCCTGGCCACTAGGTGCCCGTAGGACCCCTAACTTGTGACAGTGAAGACCGTCTCCAGACATTGCCAAATGTTCCCAGAGAAGGGGGTTTGCTAAATCCCCATGTTGCGGTTTGAAACCACCGTTGTAGAGGGGGACAGACCTGCAGGGGTGATAAGCTGTAACTGGTGCTCTGCCAGCAGTCTGTAACGGATTGGATTGGGGTAGGGGTCCGGAGTAGGATCAGGGCCAGAAAGCCACAGTGCTGGGGGCAGGGAGGCAGGAATGGGAGACTGGCTCTTTCTGAGCCCAGATCTACTGAGAATTAGAACAGATTCTTGTGCCATGGATAATAAGAAGCAACTGTAGCCTCAGACTAAAACATGGCCTTCAGTCCTATTCCATCTAGAGGGCTGTTACGCTTTGCCCTTTTCATCTCTCTTGGCACTTCTGTAGAGGCAGCTTGAAGTGCCCCCAGGCAGTCATTCATCATTGTGAATGAGTGTTTGCCACTAATGTTCAGTATTAATGTGATATTTCGCCATTAAAAATGCCCTGATTTTTTTCCCCGGGGAATGTGTCTCAAATCAGTCCATATCTATCGGAGAAAGTGGGCTCGGCTAAACTACCAAAGCCAGGCTAGGTGGGACCAACAAGACTGAGTATCCTGTTCTGGGTCTTCTTACTCCCAGGATGTCTTTGGGGATATTTTCTTTCTTGCTGTGTTCATTCACTTTTCCTTTCACAGGTAAGTTCGGCTGTCTGGATGTGTTACTACATAACGGCAAGCCCATGGGCCAACATTAAGACATTTTGGGATTTAATCTTCCCCATTTAAAACATTAAAAATTTTAAAGCAAAATTGTGGAATTATCTCCCCTATTTCCTTGTTTTCTTTTTTTAAAAAAATTTTTTAATATAAAATTTATTGTCCAATTGGTTTCCATGTAACACCCAGTGGTCATCACCCATCCTCCCCTCCCTCCCATCCCCCATCAACCCTCAGTTTATTCTCAGTTTTCAAGAGTCTCTTATCGTTTGACTCTCTCCCTCTCTAACTTTTTTTTTTCCTTCCCCTCCCCCATGGTCTTCTGTTAAGTTTCTCAGGATCCACATAAGAGTGAAAACATATGGTGTCTTTCTCTGTATGACTTATTTCACTTAGCATCACACTCTCCAGTTCCATCCATGTTGCTACAAAGGGCCATATTTCGTTCTTTCTCATTGCCCTGTAGTACTCCATTGTGTATATAAACCACAACTTCTTTATCCATTCATCAGGTGATGGACATTTAGGCTCTTTCCATAATTTGGCTATTGTTGAGAGTGCTGCTGTAAACATTGGGGTACAAGTGCCCCTATGCATCAGTACTCCTGTATCCCTTGGGTAAATTCCTGGCAGTGCTATTGCTGGGTCATAGGGTAGATCTATTTGTAATTCTTTGAGGAACCTCCACACTGTTTTCCAGAGTGGCTGTACCAGTTTGCATTCCCACCAACAGTGCAAGAGGGTTCCCGTTTCTCCACATCCTCTCCAGCATCTACAGTCTCCTGATTTGTTCATTTTAGCCACTCTGACTGGTGTGAGGTGGTATCTGAGTGTGATTTTGATTTGTATTTCCCTGATGAGGAGTGACGTTGAGCATTTTTCATGTGCCTGTTGGCCATCCGGATGTCTTCTTTAGAGAAGTGTCTATTCATGTTTTCTGCCCATTTCTTCACTGGATTATTTGTGTTTGTTTATTTTTGAGAGAGACAGAGAGTACGAGTGGGAGAGGGGCAGAGAAAGAGGGAGGGAGGGAGGGATACACAGAACTGGAAGCAGGATCCAGGCTCTGAGCTATCAGCACAGAGCCCGACGTGGGGCTCAAACTGACGAACCGTGAGATCATGACCTGAGCTGAAGTCGGATGCTCACCCATCTGAGCCACCCAGGTGCCCCCCCCTTTTTTTTTTTCAGTCTCTCACACCTACCCAACGCATCTCAAACCCATGACTTCCATTTAAAGTCTAAATCCCAGGGGTGCCTGGGTGGCCCAGTCAGTTAGGTGTCCAACTTCACCCCAGGTCATAATCTCGCAGTTGGTCGGTTCGAGCCCCACGTAGGGCTCTGTGCTGACAGCTCAGAGCCTGGAGCCTGCTTTGGATTCCATGTCTCCCTCTCTCTCTGCCCCTCGCCTACTCGCATTCTATCTCTCTCTGTCTCTCAAAAATAAAATGTTAAAAATTTTTTAAATAAAATTTAAATCCCAAATAGCCACTAATGAAAGTGCTAGATGATTACTTCTAGAGATGTTTCCATGATGTGCATGAATGGTAGATTAAAATCTTTATCCTCTGTTAGGCTTCTAAACTCCTGCCTAGGACCAGAAGTCATTTTTGCTTACTACTACTCACCCCAGTGCCTCTAAGGAGCAGGAGCTCAATGTTGAGATGACTAATTTTAATCAAGCTCTTTCAAAGTTGAACCTTAAAGACACAGACACCAAATGTTTATTGATGTTATTTCAAACACTGTGACCATGGACCAGAGAAAAATTTTTGGATGTAAAGTCTTGTTTCATATCCCTTAAATCATATAGGATGCTCTTTATTTTTTTTTTTTTTAATTTATTTTTATTTTTTTTATTTTTTAATATATGAAATTTACTGTCAAATTGGTTTCCATACAACACCCAGTGCTCATCCCAAAAAGTGCCCTCATCAATACCCATCACCCACCCTGCCCTCCCTCCCACCCTGCCCTCCCTCCCACCCCCCATCAACCCTCAGTTTGTTCTCAGTTTTTAACAGTCTCTAATGCTTTGGCTCTCTCCCACTCTAACCTCTTTTTTTTTTTTTTTTTTTTTTTTTTTTTCCTTCCCCTCCCCCATGGGTTTCTGTTATGTTTCTCAGGATCCACATAAGAGTGAAACCATATGGTATCTGTCTTTCTCTGTATGGCTTATTTCACTTAGCATCACACTCTCCAGTTCCATCCATGTTGCTACAAAAGGCCATATTTCATTTTTTCTCATTGCCACGTAGTATTCCATTGTGTATATAAACCACAATTTCTTTATCCATTCATCAGTTGATGGACATTTAGGCTCTTTCCATAATTTGGCTATTGTTGAGAGTGCCGCTATAAACATTGGGGTACAGGTGCCCCTATGCATCAGTACTCCTGTATCCCTTGGATAAATTCCTAGCAGTGCTATTGCTGGGTCATAGGGTAGGTCTATTTTTAATTTTCTGAGGAACCTCCACACTGCTTTCCAGAGCGGCTGCACCAATTTGCATTCCCACCAACAGTGCAAGAGGGTTCCTGTTTCTCCACATCCTCTCCAGCATCTATAGTCTCCTGATTTCTTCATTTTGGCCACTCTGACTGGCGTGAGGTGGTATCTGAGTGTGGTTTTGATTTGTATTTCCCTGATAAGGAGGATGCTCTTTATTTTGACTGAATGTAGGTTCAAGTTGTGCCTGCCACACCCAGATCTATCCACTTATAGCCCAAATCTGGCCATGTACATTTCCTGCTTTAAGAGAGCCAGTAGTTTCTGCTAAATGGAGTATGAACCCTTCAGTTAAGTAACCCTACTACTCCCCTCTCTTCTGACACCTTTGTCCTAGAAATGCCACCATTAAATACACTTCCTATTTTCCTGCCTCTACTTCA
This sequence comes from Panthera onca, assembly GCF_046562875.1. Lineage (NCBI taxonomy): Eukaryota > Metazoa > Chordata > Mammalia > Carnivora > Felidae > Panthera > Panthera onca. Next base: position 132,119,561 of record NC_138347.1, on the reverse strand, counting down.
TTACTTAGAAAGTAATACCCTTCACTAGAAAGAGTTGTTTCATTTTCTTCTGTGAAACTCCTATACCTTCTGTGAAACTCAGATCAAAAATATCTTCTAGGGCACGTGGCTGGCTTAGTCAGTAGAGCATGTGACTCTTTAATATTAGGGTCATGAATTTAAGCCTCACATTAGTATAGAGATTACTTACAGAAACTTAAAATCTTCTTCAGGGCGCCTGGGTGACTCATTTGGCTAAGCATCCAACTTTGGCTCAGGTCATGATCTCGCAGTCTGAGTTAGAGCCCCGGGTTGAACTCTGTGCTGACAGCTCAGAGCCTGGAGCCTGCTTTGGATTCTGTGTCTCCCTTTCTCTCTGCCCCTCCCCCACTCATACACTGTCTCTCTCTCTCTCTCTCTCTCTCTCCAAAATAAACATTAAGAAATTTTTAATTACAAAAAAATCTTGTAGGAATATTTTCCTAATCTGACAAACTGGATATAATTGCTTTCTTCGAAACCCATATTTCCATCTTCCCCTTTCTTATGGCATTTGCCATACTATACATTGTAAATATTGTAATATTTATCTCTTCACCCCCCCCCCAAATCCAAAGTATGAGCATCCTCTGAGGTCACAAACTGTGTGTGTGTGTGTGTGTAATCTTTATGGTTCCCATTCAATATGCTTTGTGGGTAGTAGATGATTGGTAGATATTTTTATGAATGAGACTGAAGTGCATTAAACCAGATCAGATAAACTCTTGTACTAAAGGAGTGGAGAGAACTTCTTTTCCTCCTGATGGAGAGGATTTAGACTCTCCTCTCAACATGACTCATTAGAGTTTTAAAGAAATGGGTCTCCATTTCTCCAAATATACACAGTCTGTTTCCTAGATAACAATAGAAGTTAACTGAAGTGTGATTGGAAGAATTTAAAGTCTGGCCTCACATTGAATTTTGATCTGAATCTCTCAAGTTTCCATCAAGAAAATGTTGTCTGATATTTACTGAATTTTGCAAATCTTGGTGTCAATTTTGCTGTAACTTTGAGAGATCATAAGTTAGACAATAAAATGTCTCTGTGTAATTTACAGATCTATAATATGTTGATCTGAAATATACCCAGACCCTAATCTTATATATGAGAGTATTAGGAAAATTTCATTTGATTGTGTAGCGGTATTATTTTAATTTAATTTCATTAGCATACTGAATTGAGAATTTTTGAATGCTTGGGATGATTCTTTAATTTTTAACAGGTAAGCATATTGTTTGGCTTTTTTGGGTAAAGGGGTATAAAATTAGTCTGGCTATCTTTAGATTCTGAAATTATAATAAAGTTCATGGAGTCAATTCTCCCAGCTTTTTCTCTGGCTTCCTGCCTTTTGGCCACTACACTCTTGATTTTTGGGTTGTTAGTACTTTGGAAAAGTGAAAAGAAATTAAATTTGAATCAATCAATTTTGGAGCTTGTGACCAGTTCTAGTAATAGTTTAGGGGAGGGCAGATTATTGACCACAATCTGTTCTAAGTATGTACAGATTTCAGTTGTCTATTATTTTTTATTACCTATTGCCCTAGGATAAGAATTCAAAGTTGGCAGGAGGCCTGGGTGGCTCAGTCTGTTGAGTGTCTGACTCTTGATTTCGGCTCAGGTCATGATCCCAGGGTCATGGGATCGAGTCCTGTGTCGGGCTCCACACTGAGCATGGAGCCTGCTTAATACTGTCTCTCTCTCTGCCCGTTTCCCCCACTGCTCCCATGTGCATGCTCTCGCTCTCTCTCTCTCAAAAAAAAAAAAAATTAAAAATGAAATTCAGAGTTGGCAACATTTTACTGTCATGGTGCAGTGGATAATTAAATGTTTTAAGCAATATGTGAGAACTTAAAAAAAAAATGCCTTAGCGTGTTCATTACTAATTTAAATTAAATATAGAAAGCATTTTTTTTTTTCAGAGTTAATGGTATCTACCTTTTGTCCTACTTTAGGGAGCTCATGGCCGAAGGGGACATACAGGCCCACAGGTACAGTGATTTTTTTTTTCTTAACTCCAAATGATAAGGGTTCTGTGTCCAGTCAAGGAGTAATAAAGGCTCTGGGAAATCTCTTTCAAGACTAAAGTTCTTTCACTTTTTGATGATATCGGTTTTGGAATAAAATACTAGAAAACTTTTAGGCTACAATTTCAAAAACTCAAATCTTAAGATGAAAATTTGACCATTCTAATCAAAGATTTTAAAAATCAATGATAAGACACTAGTTGGGCCAATTACTGTTAAATTTAACTTTGTTCAGGTATCAAGTACAAACTAGTAACTCAGTTGAGTAATCTTTCCTTTAGATTTTTGTTCGGTTGACTCTGGAATCTTACAATTTATATAAACCCTTTTTAAAATGAGAGTACTGTGAAACTCTAATACAAATTGGACATTCTGAGTGTTTTGTTCAAAACACTTGACCATACCAAATATCATATCCTATCTTCTTTATACGTGTTAGTGATGTATTATACATGTCATCTATAAGATTTATGAAAAATAAATTATGACTTGGAATTTATAAAATTCAAGAAAAACACATTCTCAGGTTGAAAATACAATGAGGATAAACAATAAATCCACTCTCAGTCACATCATGGTAAAACTCTGGAATGCTAAAGAAAACATCTTAAACACTACCAGAGAGAAAAGGCATTTTATCCAAGGGTAACAAATTATATTGCAGCAGACTTGTATTCAGCAATAAAATATTCAAGAAAGCAAAGTAATATTTTACAGGTGCAGAAGAAAAATAGCTGTTAATCTAGAATTCCATACCTAGCTAAACTATGAATAAATATATAGACGTTTTCAGATGAAGACTAAGAGAGTTTACCATCCACAGACATCACTCCATTCCACACACACATTTCAAGGTTAGACTTCAACAAAAAGGAGAGCAAAACCAGAATAATGGCATGAAAAGAATGAAATGAAGCTGGGGAAAGTGTTGAGAAATTTCCTCTTTCTGAGATCTAGGAAAAAGCATTAATTAGCAGGGGACCTCTAATCACATCTCATTGTGTAACAATTGAGGCATAAATTTAGGCTATTTCAATAGTTGACTAAATTAAGCCTTTTAATCCTTTTTTTTTTTTTTTGGAACTCTTATCTTTGGCAGAGTTCAAGAGCAATGTGAAGATAATGCTTAACTTTGATTCATAGATATTTAATCTATTTGAATATAAATATAATGTTGTAAGATTTCCAGAGACTTATTAAGAAAATGTGAAGTAAATTGTGAGTTTTTTCAGGCCAAATGCCCAAGTTAGATATATTGGAAATGTTACAGAAAAAAAAGGAGTATGTAAGTGTGCATATGTATAAAGACTGAAAGCAAATGTACCAACATAGTAGCCTTGGTTATCTCTGCTTTATAAGATTATAGAAAAATTTTATTTCTTTATTTGTATTCTCCCTTATTTTTCATATTTTTTCCAAAGATCCTGCACTGTATTGTGATTGAAAATATACAATGTTGTACATGAAGAAAGAAGACAAAATTCTCAGGAAACAGTGTTAACAGGTTGATTTCTCTCTCACCACAGGGGAAAACAGGCATCCCAGGCCCAGATGGACTTGAAGGCTCATGGGGACTTAAGGGCCCTCAGGTACATATCAGTACTAAACAGAATGTGACAACATGAAGAATCTGGAGATTTGATGGAATTCATCAAACCTCTTTGCAGAATTACAGATGCTTAAAGTGTTTTCAAAGTAATAAAGTAAGGAAGCGACACAGTCTTGACTTGACCAGCATTTAGTCTCCTTTATTTTGTGCCTCAAGAGGTGAAAGGAGAATGAACATGCTGGATAGGGTCCCTGTGCAATAACTCCAAGCTAGCTGGGATGTTCTAGGGAGACCTTAAGCCAAAGAAAATGTTGAGCCTCAAACTGGGAATTTTGGTCCATGTAGCACAGTAAGAGCTCAGTGTTACATATTTGGACTCCTATGTTGTAGAAAAGTTGGCTCTACTCTAGGAAAGAATTGTTCCAAATACAGCTGAAGTCTTCAGGGTGTTCTATAGCATGGCACTCAGCCTGTCTTTCTTGTTCACTTCCCCCAGAGAGCTGCCTCCAGCACTTTTTCCTTTCTGAGGAAGAGCCCATGGTTGGCTCTTACACTGATCACATGAGGGGAAAGGAAGCATGTGCCAAAATGTAGCCTGAAATAATACTGAAAAGGGAAAGGAAGTCCTAGAAAATGCTGAGATGAAAGAAAAGAGGTCAGAGTATAGAAAGTTAGAACGTATTTTTTCTCAAACTTGGCTTTGAAATCTTGAGAAATAATTTTGCTGTTTGGCAAATGCAGAGCAAGCAATGGTTCTATAATTTTTCAAGGTTTTAATCCACATAGTTTTAAAAAATTAACAATTGTATGTTGGCACCATGGTGCATGAAAGTTGGGCAAAATATCCTTAGACATCAGATGAAAAATTTTGTCCACATTTTTACCAAGACTTGAGAGCGGTAAACAATCTGCCCCCTTGGACCTCTATCTCTTTTGAGCTTGATTGCTTTTTTCTGTTTTTCTTGCCAACTGAGGAAAGTTCACTTGTCTTATCTTGAAGTGAGAAATATTTGCCACTGGGGTTGTGGGGAAGCATTTCAATAGATTGGCTGGCTTTATTTCATGCTAAACAAGTAATAAAACAACATCCCTTCTTCTATTCTTTCTTCATAACAAAATTTAAAAGGAGATGGAAAAGCCAAACACAGCATGAAGGTTTATCTGCCTAATGTATGGAAGCCATGATTAACAGGCAATATAATATTTTACAAGTAGAAAGATCCAAATTTCACCTTACCACATGCTGTATCTTACGACCAGTCTTCAGTGTGATTATTGAATTGAAATTTATTTTAATGTTTCATTGTCAGATTACATAATTAAGGATTATTTTCTTTATCACATAAGAAATATATGCATTTGGAGTCTAAAGACGCTTAGGATAATCAGAAAGCAATACTGAAATATTCAACCGTTGAGTATTTATTCAGTTGACTGTAAATGCCCAACTGCCGAAATTGCAGATTGGACCCTTGTATACATGGACAGAGGGGACACTTATAGATCAAGACAGAGCCAAGGGCATGGGTAGAGTTCTCTTTCCAGTTTCTGTCCACGTGACTGACTTATCATGTCCATATTTAATATTCAAGTTATTATTCAAGTGTTCTCTTTTAGAAAACAAATAATGCTTTAATTCTCTATATGTAGGGTCCCAGAGGAGAGACTGGTATGAAAGGAGAAAAAGGAGGTCTGGGAATTAAAGGTCCTCAGGTATGTAATGAGAGAAAGGGACTACACCTGGCTTTGATCTTGGCTTTAATGTGGATGTCCTTGCAGTGTCTTTTCTTCAGAAGGAGCTATTCATTGCCTGTGAACCAGCAAAAGTTTGACTTCCGCGTTCAGTGTGGTGGCCACATCGCATTGCGTTCCCTACCTTGCCGGATGGGCTGTCATTCTGTCAGACCCAGAGGTGGAGATGGCTTCTAGCCCTCTTTGCCTCAGCAGCTCAGCGGTTACTTTGAGGTTAAGAATTCCTCCTCAGTAGAAATGGGGTCATGCCACTCCTCTGATCTCAATCGTTAGGGGCTTCCCATTGCATCCAGGATACAACCTACTTCAGTGATCCTCAACCTAGATCACGTCCTAATCTCCTGGGAAGATTATAAAACACTCCACCACCTGGAACCCTCTTCACATCATTTAAATCAGAATCTCTGGAGGTAAGGACAGGGTACAGGTAACTTTGAATTCTCCCCAGGTGATTCTAACAGACACACCCTGTGATGGGACTGACTTTCCCACATCACTTCTCCAACTTCAAAGTGCCTAAGAATCACCTGGACAACTTTTTAAACTGCAGATACAGATCGGAAGGTCTGGGGTGGGGCCCGAGATTCTACACTTCCAATGAACTCCCAGGTGATACCGATGCTGCTGGTTCCCAGACCACACTTTGAGTAGAAAGGCCCTACCTGATCTGGTCATTGCCTAACTGCTATTATAGTATATATGTGTTTAGCTTGTTGTCTCCTCTTGTAGACTTTAATCTCTCTGAGGGCCAGAATTTTGTCTTGCGTATATCCCAGAGCCTAAAACAACAGGGCTGCCACACAGTAGAGCTCAACATGTATTTATATAATGAATCAATTAGTAAATGAATGAATGAGACACAGTTGGGACTTGCACTTGGATAATGGGATAAAGGGAATGCGTTACTTTGTGTCCATTAGGCAATGGTCCAACACGTAAGTGGATGTGTTCATCATCAAAATAGTTAAGCTATTTGCATAAACCTATATCTCATGACACAGTATTTTAAAGCATATGAATAACTACTCGTGAGGATATTTGTTCCCAATTTTGATGAATGTGCTCCTTCAAACAGCATGAAAACTTTAAAATTTCATTGTAGGACTAAATTGATGAAAAGTATTTTGCATTCACATCCTTGAATCGTTAAAAACGCTGCCACCACCAATTGGGATTTAAAAAAAAAAAAAGCAAATGCCAAGGGAAATGTATATCAGGTGATTATCTCACCTGTTTATATAAAATATTAAAATGTAGATGTGTTAAATCCAAAGAGCTTGGTAATTCCCTTCTCTACAATCCAAAATTGTATCCAAGTGGCTGTTACTCAAATAAGCTATTCCATTTGCCCTATAGTGTACTTCTCTGAGTGAGTCCCCTTTAATCTTGCTTTGGCAAGATTGATCATAGTTATAAATCATTCAACATCTTGGCATTGCCAGCATTAGTCAAAAGGCACCACTTCTCTCTACCTCTTCCATTTATCTGGCTAGAAATCATGGCTTGCTTTCTTTGCTTGCTTTTCTTGAAATACCCTTGTCAACACAGTGAAAGTGCTATTTCAAAGATGTGTAGAATTTTCTATATTCAGGACATGATGGATGAGACTTCAAAATTGTTGTTTCCAAAGGAAAACCACGGGAGACCAAACCAATCATATATACAAGAGAGTGTTATTCTTTATGGGCTCTATAAATCCACTGACACGGGCTTCATACAGCACACACGAACGAGCCATTTAGGTGGAATAATGGGAGTGTTTTTTAATTGCAGGCCTTAAGGCTTTTCTTAGGACATACATTTGGAAAAAAGGATGTGAGTTGTGTTGACAGTGTTCTGAAGACTTATTAATTCATGCAGTGTTGGGGAATTCTGCATAAATCAAAATGTGCTAATCCAACCAAGTATATGGCTATGATATGAAAGAAGTACAGTCTCTGGCATAAGAAAAACACATAACCTTGAAAAGAATGGCATTTTCTTTCATACCTTCCTTCTCGTCTGGTTTACCCTGGGGTACCACGCTAACATAACCAATGCCTAGAGGAAGAAAGGAAAATCAGACACCAATCCTAATTCTAGTTAGTGTTGGAATTATTCTGTTTGTTTGTTTGTTTTTAGCCAAATAATCACTAATGTCAGGCAATACCCAGAAAAATTGGAATTATTCCATGTCAATTTGGGATATAAAGTAGAATTTCTGTTGTCATCTTTACCAAGCGTAGCATAGTGGTCAGGGGCACAGTGTCTGGAGCCAGGGTGCCTAAGTTTGATTGCCAGATTTGTACTTTCCTATCTATCTTTGTGGCTTTGGGTAATTTGTTTAACCTCTCTATGCCTCAATTCTCTCTGCTGCAGAATAAGGATAGTAATAGTATCTACTGCATCAGGTGGAAATTAAATGGTTTAATATACGTAGGTTCTCAGAACAGTGCCTGCGGTGTAGTAAGCACTATGTAAATGTTTAATACTACTGCATTGCATCAGTATTATCTAATTTAGCAGGGACATTTTATGCTCAAAGTATGCGAGGAGTCTCCAGTGTAAGAAAGGCCGTGGTAATACTAACACTAATAATCTGTACTGCAGTGATTGCATTTCATCATTCCGCATAATCTAGGTTCAATGATCCATCAACTACTCCTTTTCCTCAAATATTTACTGAGGGCTTCCTGTGTGCGTGTTCTGTAGTAAGATAAAAGTGCACGCTCCCAATCTCATAAAGGAGACCGATACAAACGAATAGTTGAGATGTGATGTACTAAATGCTAATGTAGAATTACACCTCAGGTAGAATGGTGGGACAAAGGATGGCTTTAGAGCAGAAGAGTGGTTTCGCTTTTGCAGGATAAGGAGGTGTTTTCCAGTGACCAAGGGAGAGGCAGGCATCTGGGAAAAGGAGCCAGAAAATCTAAAAAGAGATATCAAAGTGAGTTTGGGGAACGATAAATGATCCAGTATGGATGGAGTGTAGGAGGCATGAAGGATTAGAAGTTGAGTTAGAGGCTATGTCCTAGATTAGCACTGTCAAGATCAACACCTCAGGTGTCTCGGGTTTGTTCTTGCATTAGCCCACCAGCAAGGGCTGGCCTCTTGTTTTTTGATTTTCTCAGAATTAGCTCATATCTGACTCTTAAAGATGCTGAGCATTTAGTCTCCTTGAGTAGTTTTTGCTCACCCTGATATTTACCGGTTGTCCTTGTAGGCAAGGTTTTGCCCCCAAGAAAATAATAAGTGACAGGATTCCTTTTAAGCATGAGAAGAGCCTGCATCTCTTGTCCCTGCCCAGCCACATCCCATCCAAAGTCGAGGTGTCCTTGGCACTGTAGCAGCCATTAATCCCCAAATCCTAGTGCTATCCTTTCTGATCAGATACATCTAAGGACAATTTTTAAAACATTTAAACTCTAAACATCTCCTTTATATCATCACTTAACACCTGTATTAAGCAGTTGCGATTGCAGAAGACTCTGTCACAGAGTCTGAACACAAGCAAAAGACCCCCAGCCCAAGTCCCCATATTGCAGGGTAGATCTGGCCCCAGCCTCCTGCATCAAGTTTGGAGATTCACATTTTTAAAACTCCAATCTCAGCTGATGCATGAATAGTAGAGTTGGGGAATCCTGTCCCCAAACAGTCTTCAAAACAGCAGGCAGAGTAGCTAGGAGTTCAGAGTCAAAATGAAGTCCAGTTCCCATCTCACCCTCTTATTAACAGTGATCTGGGGTTAAATATATTGAGAATTTATTTTTTATCAGTAAACAATGGTATCAATAATATGTATCTCACTGTGTTGTTGTAAGGATTGAGAAAGTCTGGATAGTGTAAACATACACCTCTTAGCACAGTGCTTTGCACAAAATACTCGATAAAAGGTTGCCATTGCCACAAAGCCGATGGAGATTTGATCTCTAGCTGGTGTCCTTTTCCTTTAAATGCCCTAAGCTTCTTTTTATATTCCATAGCTGCTCTTGGCCTCAAATCAAGGTAACTTTTTGGCTCTTTGATATCCTGGGGTTGCAGGGAATTTTTCACCTTTCCTTTAAAAACATGGTGCCCTATACAACCAGTAGTATTTGAATAGGTAACCTATCTGGATAACCATTCAATGAAGCTTGAGGCCTATTCAAGCAATCACAAATGCCAGTCTGGTATTTTGTGTGGTCCTGCATAGGAAACAGGATCAGGTTCTCTGATGTTCTGATGACCAGGCTCTGTCTGCATCCATCCATATCCCTCTGTCCCTCCATTTGCCCATCCATCCCATTTTGGAGGGCTTTTAAACAAGGTAATCTCTTACTGTGCTCGTGTGTGCTCAAAGTGACTACACATGAAGTAATCTCCCTGAAATTATTTCATCTCTTAGAGCTCATTATGTCTGAAGGAAGCACAGAAAGTGAACTCCTAGGCCAGACTTCCAATTTATGCCTTTGGTCAAGGATAATTGAAATCTTTTCACTTCCTCATCCTGTGAAGTACACAAACATTTCATACGGAAAATGAAGTTAAACACATTATTTCATCCCTCTTGGGGGATTTTCCTGGAGAGGTGAATGGATAGATGAATGAATGGGTGGATTGAGAGGTTCTAAGTACTCTACTAAGTACCTAGGTACTGTACTAAGTACCTAGAGACAAAATTCCAGAGATATGAAGTCAATAGGGTATACTCCTTCAAGGAATGTACAGGCTAGTATCTAGTGGATGAGAGAAAGAAATGAATGAAGAACTACATACAGAGTAAAGGAATCTGTGAGACCCAGTGTAGCCAGGGGGTTCAGGTATTCTTGAAACAGTGATGCTAAAAATAAGATTTTCAGAACAGGGAGATTGTACCTCTCTCCAGATGGAAAAATGGACCAGCTAAGGGAAGAACTTGCACAAGTGCGGAGATATAAAACAAGAAGTATTTGGTGACTTCAGATGGTTTAAGCATAAACATACAGTGATTGAAGTAGTCACAGATGACAATGGAGAGATGCAGTCCCAACATTTTGGGGGATTTTGTGTATTAATAAGTAAAGACCATAAACTTTATTCTGAGAGCTATTCAGAATTTCAGAAAAAGTGGCAGCATTAGCCTGACATTTTAAATCCAAAGGAAAAGTCATGAAGAATGGATTAGAGAGAGGCCAGGCTGCAGTCAGGGAATCCAGGAATTTAGACAGAATGCAGGAAGGCCTGAAGGTAGATGATAGCAATAGGAACAGAAGAGAGATGTATACAGAAAGGCATAGAATCTGTAGGACTTATACTTGATAGGTTTTGAGAGATAAGCTAAGGGAGGGGTCTATGATGATTCCTAGTTTCCACTTTGGGCTTCCTTAATAAAGAGAATGAACCCAAGTGTGACTTGCAGTAAATCTAATTATCTTTGGTAATCAGTTCCAATAGACATTTTAACTTATGGGTTTGGCATTTAGTTGAGTGGTCTGAACTGGAGATTCAAATATTTAGGGGTTATTTTGTAAAGTGATATGTGAATCTATGGGGGAATCACTCAGGAAGAGAGGATTAAATGAGAAAATAAGATCAGAGGAGCCTCAGGGCACATGGAGATTGAAGAGGCCAATGGAGTCTTTGAAGTTTGCTGAGAAGAGGCCAGAGAGGGACCAGGAAGGCCATGGTAACCAGTGTTACAGAACTTAATGGAAAAGTTTCAAAGAATACATGATCAAAATCAACTAAGGTAAGAACAGAAAAGAACAGAAAACATCCCGTGGATGTCACGGGAGCTAGCTCCATGAAGTGGTAGGACTGAGAGAAGGGAAAGGATTGACAGCTATGGAAAGTGAAATTGAGATTCTTCTTTTAGGATAAATAAGGGAGAGGGAGGAGAAAAAAACAAAGATTGTGGAAAGATTATTATCATCTTCCCTGGTAACCAATATACTATTTAACAGTCTTTCCTATTAGGAAATTTTTTATGTCCAACTTAGTACATCCTTAATTTTTTCAAGATAAAAAAGGTTAATGTCATAATTTTTTGTTTCTGAACAAAATTTGCTAAGTAGCATGCTTACTACACAGATATGGTTTGTTTATTTTTAAATTACAGTAACCATGGCAAAAAAAGAAATTTGAAAATGATTTCCATTCATTGGTGTTGGAATTATTACAAGTACCTATGTAAACATTTTAACTAAAAGAGATTTGTGTTGCCATATGTTTGGATATCCCAAAGGAAAAATTTGATCCCAAGTGTTAGTAACATGGGAAGGCAGTTGGGCTGTGTCTGAATTGGGATTTTTAAATGGTTAGTTCTAAAGCTATTCCAATAAAACATGCTTTCTAGAATGCTACAGAAACTTCTATTATATCAAACAGATTTTCCATATTGACATGTGGTATATTTATCCACCTGTTTAACTTTTGTTACGTTCTTCAATCAGATCTTAAAGATTTCTTATTATATGGGTCTTTATCTTTCTTGTTAAATTCTAAATATTTTAGTTTTTTTCTTCTAACGGTAAATGGGGATTTATGTACATTTGCTTTTCTAATTTATCAGTAGGGAAGGGAAAACTATTTCAGAACATTTATCCGGTACACCTGAACATATCTTGTTATTAATGCTAATTATTTGGGGGGAAGTTTCTTGAACTTTCTATTTGTACAAATTATATTAGTTGCAAATAAATATATGTTTACCTTTAAAAAAATGCTTTCTAGCAAAACAAAGAACCAGACAGAATACAGTTAAAGACAAATGTCATTTGGAATGCCTTCTTTAAATGTTAGACATTTTAGCAACATCTGCTGTAAAAGCAAAACAGTGAGAATGTAAAATCTCTTTGGAAAAGAAGACTCACAAGGAAGCATGATCAGTTAGGCCACATCTGGCATGAATTACTTTATTAATTTTCTTTTATTTACTAGTTTTTATTTGACAGCTGTGATACTTTTTTCCAGAGCAGAAATCAGTAAAGCCATAATTCTTTTCCCATCTGTGGTTCATTTTCCTCTTAGAAGAGACACAGAGGGTTTAAGGGGAAGTTGCTTTATGTTCTGCTATATTTGCAATCCTTGTTTTGTTTCAGGGGCCTCCAGGACCAGGAGGAGAAGCAGGGAGTCCAGGCCATTTGGGAAGCCAAGGAAATAAAGTAGGTCACATTCTTTAAGCCCACCAAAGTTAAGGTTTTCTCCTCAAAGTAAGTGTGTCTGGTTGTATTAGCCAGAGCCCTTTCAACACAAAGGAGAATATCTTATTGCCCCTACACCCTGGCTTAATTCTTAGAGAGCCAACAACATCTAAGGACGTGGGTGTGGACGACAATGAGGTCAAGGATTCCAGCTCAGCATAATTTCACGAGGGGCTACACCCAATCTTAGCCTGGGGGAACCTCAGGGAAGGAGGACTGTTCTGGGACAGGCCTTCCTTTGACCTTCTCTTTTTCCTTCCCTTCCTCTCTTCTTCTTTATTTGTTTCCTCCCATGCATGTAAACCTTTGCTGAACACCTTTAAAGACAAAGTCACTGTACGGGCATTCTGTTGGACTAGAAAGTCAGTTTCAGGAGAGTGGAGCTCTTTGTTTTGCTCACTGATGCATCCCTAGTACTTTGAACGGTTCCTGGCACATAATTGCTTAGAAAATATTTGCTTAATGAAAGAATTTCTGGGTTGTATAATAAAGATGACATGGAGTCAGTCCCCACAGAATTTAGAATATTTTCAAGACAATAATCTATGACATAAAGTAGTCCAGGATACAGGTCTGAGAATGGACATTAAAATATAGTGTTTGTAGAAGTATTTCCAGGCTGGGGAAAGAGGCATCATAGAGGATACAGACTTGGAGCAGACCCTAGAAGATAATAAAGACTTTGGCAAGCAGAGAGGAGGCATGGAGGGTTTCAGGGAGAAGAAATCATGTGAAGGAAAGCACAGGGTTGGAAAATCCTGGGAAATGGGTATTTGGGGAAGAAGATGATCCTGTCTGGTAGGCACATAAAAGACAAAGTCTGTGGTCACTTGCTTTGTTAAGTAGCAAGTACAGTGCTATTTATAATTTTTTAGTGGAGTGTATGAACACAGCCAGACTTGGGAGGATTTTGAATAGGACACTCAGTGTAGAAATATTTGGAGCGCTGAGAGATAGGAAGCTAGGAGACTAGTGGGTACGTTCTCATAGTCTCTAAGACAAGCAACAATGGGATGATGTAACAGGGTGAGGACAGGAGGAACTCATCATGATTCTGGAAGACTCTTCTAGTAGGAAACTAAGGTATAAAGAAGAGGGCTACATGATTTGTGGGCTTCCTGCATGCGTGTAGCACCATCCCAGAAGCAGGAAACTCATGAGAAAGGACAGTATAGGAGTGAAGGGAACCACTTGGTTTGGGAAATAGAGGAAAGAGTTTATGGCTGGTCAGAGTTGTAGGTCTCAGAGGCATTTGGATTCTTAAAAAGACTCTTAGTGATATCTATTTGTAAGAAGGATAAGGGGAGACAGTCATTAGAAAGGAGGGGAAAGAAACAGAAATGCACACTGGGTGCTGAGAAGAAGAGTTGAAGAATGAGAGGTCAATTGTATCAGCTAGTGCAGAATAGATAAGGGGAGTGAAGAAGCCATTGCTTCTGGTAGCTAAGATGCTCCAAAGAATAGTTTGAAATGTAGCGTTTGAGAGAAGGGGAAAGAAAGGGAGATAGCCTACAAAGAACTGAACAATGTGTTGGAGAGGAAGAAATGGATTCAGGGCTATAAACTACTCTTTGAAGAAGCAAGACTTGGGGGCAGGGAGAGGGTATTAACCACCAGTATAGGACTGATTGAAGCTGGGTATTTGTTTTCAATGATAGGAGAGACCGGAGTGTGCATCTGAGCAGAGAGAAAGGAGAAGATTGAAGATGTCAGAGTAGGTAATTAATGGGGAAATTTCTTGACACAGAGGGTGAGAATGAGAACATGAGAAGAGAGGCTAGCTTTGTTATGGAGAACTGCTAAGAAGGGCTGAAGTGATGGAGGCCAGCGGTCAAGTTGTAAGGACTATTGACTGGAGGGCGAAATATGAGATATGTGGATGGCAGGGATAATCAACTCCAACAGGAAAGGATTGCTAGAGCATGCAGTGTAGCAATAGTGCTCTGGAAAGGAAAGTTTGGAACAGAAACAATGCTGCCTTCTTGCCCTTGGGGAAGGCTGCAGGGGAAGTGGTATCACTGATGAGAACCAATTATCTTACAATGAGGTAGGATGTGTGTTTGTGTGCAGCTTCATGGATGCATAGAGGTTTGCTTGTGAGAAGAAAGCAATCCATTGGATGAAACAAAAGGGACCAGGAGATAGGTCGGCAGGAATGGAGAGCTCCTTGGGCCAGTTATAGGTAAGAGTGTGGAAGGAGATAGATAGGAGCAGGGTAGTTGTGCCCAAAAGATCATTATTAATAACAGGGACTTTTAAAGACGAAGAGGCAAGAATTTGGAAATACGTACCCTCAAAGCAAACCCAAATCCTTTGGGAAGTCCCAAGATAAATTGAGTCCTCTGGATTCATTGTCAACTGAGATGAGCCCCGAACACTTACTCCTACCTTACTCCTACCTTACTACAATAAGCCCAAGTACCCAGGGACACAAGCAACTTACTGGTTAATTCTGGGCTCAACACCTGACTGTACCAATAGTAAAAGTGACCCCGTTCAAGCCATTTGGCTTCCCTTGTTTCTGTACCTTAAAGCAGATGTTCTCAAATTTCACTGTGTATAAGAATCAGCGGAGGGGCACCTGGTGGCTCAGTCAGTTAAGCGTCCAACTTCAGCTTAGGTCATGATCTCACAGCTTGTGAGTTCCAGCCCTACCTTGGGCTCTGTGCTGACAGCTCTGAGCCTGGAGCCTGCTTCAGATTCTGTTTTCGTCTCTCTCTCTGCCCCTTCTTGGCTCATGCTTGCTCGCTCGCTTGCTCTCTCTCAAAAATAAACATTAAAAAAAATTAAAATAATCAGCAGAGAAGCTTATTTAAATAGGCATATTCTTGGGCTCTAATATGAGAGACCATACCAGTGGAGTCCAGGAATTTCCTTTGCATGTGGACCTGAGGTAGTTGTGAGACAGGTGGCCCCAGAGCCAATTTTAAGAGCCACTACCCTGAAAGAAAGGTGGTCTTCTGCTTCCCAGCCATGGAACCCAACTCTGTATTACTCTGAGTTCAGTGCTAGTGGACATTTGTCCATTTGCACTTCTCACACTTAACTGGTTGCCTTTCTGTCTTTAAAAATGACTTAACCACTCCCACTCCCAAAGTGTGGGCTGGGTACGTTTCCACACTCCTTTCTAAAGAGTACATTATGGGAAAGACAGGGAATGACTAGATAGTGGAGAAACGTGACCAACACTACCTCAGCCAAATGGTCAAGGTTAACATCAATAGTGATAGCCATGTTGATAGAATGTTCTCTTGTTATGTTGTAATGAGAATGGCACTTTACCTCTGTGATCTTTACCCCCTAAACCCATAAAATCCACCGTAATCATGAGAAAGACCCCAGTTGAGGGACATTCTACAGAATACCTCAGCAGTACTCCTCAAAACCGTCAAGGTCCTCAAAAACAAGGAAAATCCGATAAACTGTCACAGTCTAAAGGAACTTAAGAAGACATGATATGGTATCTTGGATAGGATCCTGGAAGAGAAAAAGGATATTAGGTAAAAACTTAAAAAAAAAAAAAAAAAAAAAAAGCTGAATAAAGTATGGGCTTTAGTTAATAAGAATGAATCAGTATTCATTTATGCATTGTGATAAATGGGCCCTACTAATGTAACTAATATAATGCTAACAATAGGGTAAGCTAGATGTGGAGTGTATACAAACTCTGTGTACTACCTTGCCATTTATGTAAATCTAAAATCTAACATCTTTTTTCTTTTCTTTTCTTTTCTTTTCTTTTCTTTTTTTTTTTTTTTTTTTTTTAAGAAAAGGAGTTAACCTTCTTTTGTAGAGCTGTGTTAACTTTCCCAAGTAGCTGGACTTCACTCAGCATAATCCTGAGATTGATTTATAACCCACAGTAGATAGTCTACTAGTCAGAAGTCAGAAACAATTGCCATGAATGTCGTGCTAACTTGGTTATCTTGATTAGCACTTAAAACTAGATTAAGAAGTCTGTTGTCTTTGCAGCAGCCAGATGATTTGATGGATCATCTTGGAAAACAGTTTTGTTAATTTTTTAAAACAGTACAGAGCTTCCTCTTTGACTCATGGTAAGACATTTCCAAGGGTGCGGTTCATGGTACTGAGCTGCCAAGATGGCAACTTGCACTAAACAATGTATCAGTCTTGCTGGGACTTCATTCGTCAATGCAGGAGACCTCACTAGCCAACAACAGCCAATTCCTTGCATTGCTTATACAACTCGCAGTCCTGACCACAAAGCCATTGTCACTGTGTTCGATACAATGACATGGATGCAGTTGTATAACTAACTATTATCTTAGTACCGTCACTGCTCATTTCCTTTATCAGAAAATAATAACAAGCCTGACAAGGACACATTTCACTGTTTTGTTTGACAGGGAGAACCTGGAGATTTGGGAGAAAGAGGACCTATTGGCCTCCCCGGTCCTCGAGGCTTGCCGGTTTGTATTTGATCCCTACTTTTGACGTGGCCCTTGGAATCTTTTAGTTCAATAGATATCACGTGTGGTTCTCTGGGGCATGTATTAAAGATACCACCCCAGTCTAGCTTTTAACTTTCCAGAAACTGAGATATTATCCTTAACTTGGATTAGTTCCTTTCCTAAGGTGGCCACTTGCCCATACCAAACACCCTGGCCAGGATGCTTTTAAAGGCAAATGATAAACTGGACAAAAACGTGTCTTGAGCATCCCCGTAACCCTTCTTCTATCCTTTCCGCCCATCAGAACCTGCTCATCAGAAACCCAGCCCACCCTCCCCCAGAGCTCAGGACTTGTCACAAAGACCTTCTGCAAGGGTCTGACAGTAGCCATTGACCAAGAATTTAGAAGGCCTTATTTTCATCTAGCAAACTGAAAATGGATTAGAGCTAAGGTGTTAAAAATACAGGTGTTAAACAGAAGCACCACTACCTCCTTTTATTGACATGACTGTATGCCTCAAATTTTCTCATTCGGTCCTCATAATAACATCATGAGTGGTTATAACTTTTAGTTCCACCTTACAGATGAAACAAGCGAGACTAAGGGACACTGCACGGTCTATATCTGTCACTGAGAGTTATCTTTAGTGCTACTATCACCAAATGTCAGTGGCCAGCTCCAGAGGAAGTATCCTGCTTCCTAATTTCTCCTAATCAAACCAAAAAACCGGGTGTCTTGTCTTCTTGTGGATAAGCCTGCCTCCAGTCTGTAGTCTCGGATGTTTGTAATTAATGCCTTTGTTTACAGGGCGATGATGGCCCTCCAGGTTATGGCAGCATTGGAAGGAAAGGAGCAAAGGTAAGACACATTGACTGGAAGCTGAAAATTTTCATTTATTTTTTGTGCTTTTTTTAGTTTTGTTGGTTTTTTTTGTTTTGTTTTGTTACATTTAAGAGGGAAAAAAAGCAGTGAATAGGGCAGTCTTGGATATTTAGAGATAGATTTTGATAACTTATTTGCTGATATCCCTTGGAGAATGTGGTAGAAGAAAATACAATTTGATGGTTTAAGGCACAGGCAACAATTGAAACTTGAAATTAATTTTCTGTTCTCTGTAGAGATGTGTGGCCAGGGCCTGACTTTTTACAGCCTGAACAGTGCCTCTAATCTTAGCAGCTCTGTGCTCGAGTTTACTCAGGGAGGCATTCCAAAATTTGTTCTCGTAATCTGTTTAACCATTAGTGAGACATTTCACGGGCCTTTTTAACGTGCATTGAGCCAAGGAATAACTCAAAAATAAAAACTTTTAACTTTGTATCAGAATTATAACTTTATATTTTGAATATTTAAGGATCTGGAAGTAAGATAAATTTACAAAACCAGTGATTTCTGTATATAAATAATAACCACTTAGAAATCACAATAACAGTATCCACAAAAACATTATGTAGTTAAGAATATCCCTTCTGCGAAATATTTGAGACCTATGACAAATAATTACTGAAATATAAAACTTTACTAAATGGAGACATACCAAAGTCTTGTTGGAAAGTCTAAAACATTATAAAGGATCAATTAATTCCAAGTGAAATCCCACTAGGAATTATGCAAGAGACTGGAAAAATAAACCCCAAAAAGCTAAAATTTCTTTGAAAAAAAAATCACTAATGAATGAGGCATTTCCAGTGAAATTTTCTTTACAGAATAATTGAAAACAATCTCAATATCTGATAAAAGAGAAATATTAAGTAGCTAATAGCATTAGAATATTCACCCTCTTTAAAATGAATATATATGAAGTTTGGAGTTATGTAAACAATTAGAAAAGAATACTTATCCCAATTATGCTAAAAAATGCATTTTGAAGGGCTTAAAGAAAAAATGACTAGGGGCACCTGAGTGGCTCAGTTTGTTGAGTGCCGACTTCGGCTCAAACTATGATCTCACAGTTTGTGGGTTTGAGCCTCACATCGGGCTCTGTGCTGACAGCTCAGAGACTGGAGCCTGCCTGAGTCAGATTCTGTGTTTCTCTCCCTTTCTGCCCCTCCCCTGCTTGTGCTCTGTCTCTCAAAAATAAATAAACATTAAAAAAAATTTTTTTAGTTAAAAAAATAAAAAATAAGAAAATAGGACAAGATTTTTTTTTTTAACTTTTTTTAATGTTTATTTTTGAGAGCAAGAGAGAGAGAGACAGAGCATGAGCAGGGGAGGGGCAGAGAGAGAGAGAGGGAGACACATGTCTGAAGCCGGCTCCAGGCTCTGAGCTGTCAGCACAGAACCCGACGCAGGGCTCGAACTCGTCAACTGTGAGATCATGACCTGAGCTGAAGGTGGATGCTTAACCGACTGAGCCACCCAGGCGCCCTAAAAATAAGAAAACAGGACAAACCATTTCTAACGGTTAGTTCTGGGTAGTGAGATTTGAGTAATTTTTCTTCTTTCCATTCTTTTCTATTTTATATATGTTTGAGGAGATACTACATTTAATAATCAGAAAATAAACTTCAGTTTAAATCATTGTTTTTTCATCAAGTGGGGATTATCAGACATCCTCAATTATAGTCTATGGACTAAGGTAAACAGGGAACCAGAAAACAAGTGATCACATTTAAACTCTAGGTTTCCCAAATTTCTCCATTGAAATATGTTCTAAGAGGACTATTTCAGAGACACTCGGCCATATTACCAGCTGTCCTGTTATGTATCTCCAGTAGAAGGAGAGCTGCTTTATAATTCCTCAGATGTGTGCATTTATCCACTTAGGTTGTCATGATATTTTGGTACAGTTTAATTTAGAAATTGGAGCTAGTTTCTCAAATAATGTACATTTTCATTTATAGTTGTTTTGGCCCTTCGCTGATTCAGAGATACTAAAACCAAATGAGGCAGCAGGCAAAATCAAAGTCAGGGCAAACCTACATCAGTGATACGTATATTAATTTTCCATACTGTTAATTATAGGGGCAAGAAGGATTTCCTGGAGAAAGTGGACCTAAGGTACCGTGCACTTCATATTAAGTAGAGATCAATCAGAAATACTCCTGAGGCTGTGAAATGTATCCTAGGATGATAGAAGAATAGTTAATGATCAATGAATAAAAAGAAACCTTTATGAGGAAAAGAGGGGAGAGAGAGAAGCAGGCTTTTTTTTTAAATTTCATTTCTAGTTTTTAAAATCATAAGTAAAGGAAAAAAATCACCTTTATTTTTCTTCTCACATGGACTCCTTCCCCTCTATCATAATGTGTTTTCTTCTTGGCTCAAAGGAAAGTAAAATGTAAAGAAACCCAAAACCTGCCTTCACCTGGCTCGGTTTTTCCAATGTGATTATAAATCACCTTCTGATAATAAGTTAGTAATGATGCCCTCTACCTTAAAGCTTTCACTTTTGCTAGAATCATTTAGTGAGTTCAGTAAATGTCAAGTTCTGTGATTCGATCAGGGAGCAGAATAAAAGGCACGGACAGTTCATGTCTCTGAGCTGACTATGTTGTGGCTGGAAAGAGGGAGGCAGAGTAAAACGATGAGGCAGCCCTGTGCTGTGTAGAGAGCCATAAAACGGGGGAGGGGAGAAAGGAGGAGGGGGAGGACAGACACTTCAGAGAAGACTCTTGAAGATTAAAATGTATATGAAAAATGTCTTCGTGTTGGAATCAGTTTAAAAACACATTGAGATGTGGCTCTTGGATTTTAATTACCATTTTATTTTTCTGAACTTAATTAGGGTGAGACTGGAGACCGTGGTGGTCCAGGAGAAACTGGACCCAAAGGAGCCAGAGGCAAAACGGTAAGCATCTTAGATTCCAAGGCCTTACAACCTCAGCTACTTTGGGAAGTCCTTCCCATGCTTTTATACTCATTTGAGTTGTTACTTGTTCCTCAAGACTTGCAAAATGTTCCTCAAGACTTGCAAAGTGTGTGTGTGTGTGTGTGTGTGTGTGTGTGTGTGTGTGTGTGTGTTGTTAAGGCATACCTGGGGAAGGAAATGGATATATGACTCCTCCTTCAATGCCAGCAAGAAGGCAAAGACGTATATGCTCTTAGTGAACAAGTTCACCCATTCTGGCTGCCAACATACCATTCTTTTTTTTTTTTTTTTTTTTTAAGTTTATTTATTTATTTTTTTTTTTATTTTTTTTTTTTCAACGTTTTTTTATTTATTTGTGGGACAGAGAGAGACAGAGCATGAACGGGGGAGGGACAGAGAGAGAGGGAGACACAGAATCGGAAACAGGCTCCAGGCTCTGAGCCATCAGCCCAGAACCTGACGCGGGGCTCGAACTCACGGACCGTGAGATCGTGACCTGGCTGAAGTCAGACGCTTAACCGACTGCGCCACCCAGGAGCCCCTTTAAGTTTATTTTTGAGAGAGAGAGAGAGACAGTGTGAGTGAGGGAGGGGCAGAAAGAGAGGGAGACACAGAATCTGAAGCAGGCTCCATTCTCTGAGCTGTCAGCACAGAGCCCGACGTGGGGCTTGAACTCATGAACCGTGAGAGATCATGACCTGAGCTGAAGTCAGACACTTAACCAACTGAGCCACCCAGGCACCCCTTCATTCTTAACACTGGAAATAAGACTTTGTTATAAGAATCCTTGTAGTCAAAAATTTGCACTGGAAAATATGGTCAGTTTAATCCTGTCTCCCTGGCAGATTTAGTGCAGCCTAAGGCCCGTTGGCGTCGTGTTCTTCACTATTAAGGTTTTGTTAAACTACTTTTGATGAGGTATTTAGCTTAATACCCATTTAGCTTAAGAGAGTATGTCTTAATTTTTATGAAAAAGTGTTTCCATTTATTATGTGACTGAATATGTCCTTATTATTCCATAGGGGGACTTGGAAATTTCCTAATGCCTTGTGTCCAGCATAGCTCATAGGCATTGGCATATTTGGGTTCCAGTGGGTTAAGAATGGATTTTTGCATTGGTTGACTTTTTATATTTCCACTGTGTATAAATGACGTGGCTGCTTTGTGAAAGAGACATTCTTCTGATCATTGTCTCTCAATAAATTTCTTTGTTTTTTTTTCTTCAGCACAGCACTGACTGGGTAAACTGATCTTAACACCATATTAATTAACAGGAAAAGAAAAACAAAGTCTGATATAACTTGATACTTGAGGTGGTTTTCCAGTTTTGTCACTGTGGTTAATTTTATCCTGATCTGAGTTTTTATTAAGCACAACAGCTTTATGTACAGAGATTGGGTTTTTTTAGTAAAAAAAAAACCCCACTGTTCAATTGCCTGCTCTTCTAAGGGATTGTGTGGTGGCTTGTATGCTCTCCTATGTGTTCATTCTCTTTTGCATTACACTTGGCCATTTCTACCTCTATGACTCTCCAGGATTTTAAAATTTTTATTGAAATACAATTGATATACAATACTATATTAGTTTCAGGTGTGCAACATAGAAATTACATAGATTACAAAGTGCTCACCATGATGTATAGTCACCATCTGTCACCATATATTATTACAATATTATTGATCATATTTCCTCTGCTGTACTCTTCATCCCTATGACATACTTATTTTATAACCGGAAGTCTACCTCTTAAGCCCCTCCACCCACCTCCCCTCTGGCAACCACCAATTTGGTTGTCCCTTCCATCCATGAGTCTATTTCTGCTTCTGTTGTTGTTTCTTTGTTCATTTGTGTTATTTTTTTAGATTCTACATATAAGTGAAATCATATGGTATTTGTCTTTCTCTGACTTACTTCACTTAGCATAATAACCTAGAGTCTATCCATGTTGCCACAAATGGCAAGATTTTATTCTTTTTATGATTAACATTCCACTGCAATATATATCCCATCTTCTTTATCCATTCATCTATTGATTGACACTTAACATTGCTAAGGATGTTTATCTTTTCAGATTACCTTTTTTATTTTCTTTGAGTAAACATTCAGAAGTGGAATTACTGGGTCATATTGTGTTTCTATTTTTGATATTTTGAGGAACCTCCATACTGTCTGCAACAATTTACATTTCTACCAGCAGTATACCAGGGTTCCCTTTTCTCCGCATCCTTGGCAAACTCTTGTTATTTCTTATCTTTTTGAATCTAGCCTTTCTGGTAGGTGTATAGTGATATCTCACTGTGGTTTTGATATTCTTTTCCCTGATGATGAATGCTGTTGAGCAGATTTTCATGAGTCTGTTGGCCATCTGTATGTCATTTTTGAAAAATAGCTGTTCAAGTCCTCTGCCCGTTTTTTGATCCGATTTGTTTTTGTGTGTGTGTGCATGTGTGCGTATCACATCTTTATCCATTCGTCTACTGATAGACACTTAGGTTGCTTCCAAATCTTGGCTGCTGTAAATAACGCTACAGTAGTGGCACCTGGGTGGCTCAGTCGGTTGAGCATCCAACTTTGGCTTAGGTCCTGATCTTGCAGTCTGTGAATTCAAGCCTCACATCGGGCTCACTGCTATCAGTGTGGAGCCTGCTTCAGATCCCCTGTCTCCACCCGCCCCCCCCCCCCCGCCCTCCGCCTTCTCTCTCTACCCCTCCCTCTCTCTCTCTCAAAAAGAAATAAACATTAAAAAAATGCTGCAATAAATACAGGAGTGCATATACCTTTTCAAATTAACATTTTCATTTTCTTTGGGTAAGCATCCGTGAATTACTGGGCCATATGATACTTCTATTTTTAATTTTTTGAGGAACCTCTCTACTGTTTCCCACAGTGGCCGCACCAATTTACATTTCCATCAACAGTACACCAGGGTTCCTTTTTCTCCACATCTTCTCCAACCAAAACTTGTCGTTTCTTGTGTTTTTGATTTTAGGCATTCTGACAGGTGTGAGATGATTATCTCCTAGTGGTTGTGATTTGCATTTCCCTGATGATGACTGATGTTGAGCATCTTTTCACATGTCTGTTGGCCATCTGTATGTTTTCTTTGGGAAAATGCCTATTCGAGTTCTCTGCCGTTTTTTGTTTTTTTTTTACCAGATTTTGTGTGTGTGTGTGTGTGTGTGTGTGTGTGTGTGTGTGTGTGTGTTGAGTTGTATGCGTTCTTTATATATTTTGGATATTAACTCCTAATTGGATATACCTTTTGCAAATATTTTCTTTCGTTCAGTAAGGTTGCCTTTTCATTTTGTTGCTGGTTTCCTTCATTGCACAAAAGCTCTTTAGTTTGATAATAATCTCATTTATTTTTGCTTTTGTTTCCCTTGCATGAGGAGACAGATCCAGATTAGTGCCTATGTTTTCTTTGAGGAGTTTTATGATTTCAAGTTTTACATTCAGGTCCTTAATCCATTTTGAGTTTATGTTTGTGTATGGTGTAAGAAAGTGGTCCACTTTCATTCTTTTGCTTGTAGCTGTCCAATTTTCCCAGCATCATGTGTTGAAAAGACTGTCTTTTCCATATTGTATATTCTTGCCTCCTTTGTCATAGGTTAATTGACCACATAACCATAGGTGTATTTCTGGGTTTTCCATTCTTTTGTATTGATCTATGTGTCTGTTTCTGTGCCAGTATCATACCATTTTGATTACTATAGCTTTGTAGTATATCTTGAAATCTGGCATTGTGATACCTCCAACTTTGTTTTTCTTTCTCAAAATTGCTTTGGGTATTCAGGGTCTTTTATGGTTCCATATAAATTTTAGGATTACTTATTCTAGTTCTGTAAAAAATACCACTGGTATTTTGATAGGGATTGCACTGAATCTGTAGATTGCTTTGGGTAGTATGAACATTTTTAACAATATGAATTCTTCTAGTCCATGAGCATAGGATATCTTTCTACTTGCTTGTGTTTTCATTTTCTTCCATCAGTGTCCTATAGTTTTCATAGTATAGGTCTTTCACCTACTTGGTTAAATTTATTCCGGGGCACTTTATTCTTTTTGGTGCAATTACAAATGGGATTTTTTTTTCTTAATTTTTCTTGCTGCTACTTTGTTATTAGTATACAGAAATGCAAGGGATTTCTTATATTTTGTATCCTGTGACTTTACTGAATTCCTTTATTTTCATAGTTTTCTGATGGACTCATTAGGGTTTTCTGTATATAATGTCATCTGCAGATAGTGACAGTTTTACTTCTTCCTTACCAATTTGGAGTGCCTTTTATTTCTTGTGTGATTGCTGCAGCTCAGATTTCCAGTACTATGTTGGAAAAGGTGGTGAGAGTGGACATCCTTGTCTTGTTCCTGATCTCAGAAGAAATACTTTCAGTTTTGTACCACTGAATATGATGTTAGCTGTAGATTTTTCATATAAGTCTTTTATTATGTTGAGGCAGGTTCCCTCTAAACTTAATTTGTTGAGAGTTTTTGTCATAAATGGATGCTGGGATTTTGTCAAAGCTTTTTCCGCATCTATTGAGATGAGCATATGATTTTAGTCTTCATTTCATTAATGTGTTGTCTTGATACAACAACTTGATTTATTTTATTGGTGGGTATTGAACCTGTCTCACATCCTGGAGTAAATCCCACTTGACTGTGGTGGATGACCTTAATAATGTATTGCTGAATTAGAATTGCTAATAGTTTGTTGAGAATTTTTGCATCTATATTCATCAGGGATATTGGCCTGTAATTTTCTTTGCTTGTAGTGGGTTTCCCCCCCACACCCCAATTTTGGTATAAAGGTAATGCTGCCCTCATAGAATGAATTTGGAAGTTTTCCTTCCTCTTTGTGTTTTGGAATAGTTTGAGAAGGGCAGGTATTAAATCTTCTTCAGATGTTTGGTAGAATTCACCTGTGAAGCCATCTGGTCCTGGATTTTTGTTTGTTATAAGTTTTTTTTTTTTTAATTAACAATTCAGTTTCATTACTGATAATTGGTCTGTTCAGATTTTCTCTTTTGATTCAGTCTTGGAAACAATATGTTTCTAGGAATTTATTCATTTCTTCTAGGTTGTCCAATTTGTTGGCATATAATTTTTCAGAGTAGTCTCTTTTGATCCTTTATACTTCTGTGCTGTCAATTCTACCTTTCTCTTAATTCTAATTTAAGTCTTCTCTCTCTCTCTCTCTTTCCTTGACGGGTCTGGCTAAAGGTTTATCAATATTGTTTAGCTTTTCAAAGAACCAGCTCTTAGTTTCATTAATGTTTCCTATGATTTTTTTTAGCCCCTATTTCACTTATTTTTGCTCTGGTCTTTATTATTTCCTTCTAACTTTGGGCTTTGTTTCTTCTTTTATTTTCTTGTTCCTTTAGGTATTGGTTAGGTTATTTATTTGAGATGTTTCTCTTTTATTGAGGTAGCCCTGCATTGATATAAACTTCCCCCTTAGAACTGCTTTTACTGCAACCCAGAGACTTTGAACCATTGTGTTTCCATTTTCATTTGTTTCTAGGTATTTTTTAAGTATGCATGGTATGATTTCAATTCTTGTATACTTATGAAGGGCTGTTTTCTGACCCAGTATGTGATCTATCTTGGAGAATGTTCCATGTGCAATCAAGAAGAAAGTATATTCTGTTGCTTTGGGATGCAGACTTCTAAATATATCTGTCAAGTCCATCTGATCCAATGTATCATTCAGGGCCCTTGTTTCTTTATTGACCGTGTGTCTAGATGATCTATCCATTTCTGTAAGTGAAGTGTTAAAGTCCCCTGCAATTACCACATTCTTATCAATAAGGTGCTTATGTTTATGAGTAATTGTTTTATATATTTGGGGGCTCCGGTATTCGGCGCATAGACATTTATAATTGTTAGCTCTTCCTGATGGATAGACCCTGTGATTATTATATAATGCCCTTCTTCATCTCTTGTTACAGCCTTTAATTTAAAGTCTAGTTTGCCTGATAGAAGTATGGCTGGCTACTCCAGCTTTCTTTTGACTTCCAGTGGCATGATAAATAGTTCTCCATCCCCTCACTTTCAATCTGAAGGTGTCCTCAGGTCTAAAATGAGTCTCTTGTAGACAGCAAATAGATGGGTCTTGTTTTTTTATCCATTCTGATAACCTATGTCTTTTGGTTGGCGCATTTAGTCCATTTACGTTCAGTGTTATGATAGAAAGATATGGTGTAGAGTCATTGTGATGTCCGTAGTTTCATGCTTGTAGCGATGTCTCTGGTACTTTGTCTCACAGGATCCCCCTTAGGATCTCTTGTAGGGCTGGTTTAGTGGTGACGAATTCCTTCAGTTTTTGTTTGTTTGGGAAAACCTTTATCTCTCCTTCTATTCTAAATGACAGACTTGCTGGATAAAAGATTCTCGGCTGCATATGTTTTCTGTTCAACACATTGAAGATCTCCTGCCATTCCTTTCTGGCCTGCCAAGTTTCAGTAGAGAGATCGGTCACGAGTCTTATAGGTCTCCCTTTATATGTTGGAGCACGTTTATCTCTAGCTGCTTTCAGAATTTTCTCTTTATCCTTGTATTTTGCCAGTTTCACTATGATATGTCGTGCAGAAGATCGATTCAAGTTATGTCTGAAGGGAGTTCTCTGTGCCTCTTGGATAGCAGTGCCTTTTTCCTTCCCCAGATCCGGGAAGTTCTCAGCTATTATTTCTTCAAGTACCCCTTCAGCACCTTTCCCTCTCTCTTCCTCCTCTGGAATACTAATTATGCATATATTATTTCTCTTTAGTGCATCACTTAGTTCTCTAATTTTCCCCTTATACTCCTGGATTTTTTTAACTCTCTTTTTCTCAGCTTCTTCTTTTTCCATAATTTTATCTTCTAGTTCACCTATTCTCTCCTCTGCCTCTTTAATCCGAGCCATAGTTGTCTCCATTTTATTTTGCAGTTCATTGATAGCATTTTTTAGCTCCTCCTGGCTGTTCCTTAGTCCCTTGATCTTTGTAGCAAGAGAGTCTCTGCTGTCCTTTATACTGTTTTCAAGCCAAGCGATTAATTTTATGACTATTATTCTAAATTCACTTTCTGTTACATTGTTTAAATCGTTTTTGATCAGTTCGTTAGCTGTTGTTATTTCCTGGACGTTTTTCTGAGGGGAATTCTTCCGTTTTGTCCTTTTGGGTAGTCCCTGGAGTGGTGGGGAACTGCGGGGCACTTCCCCTGTGCTGTCTTGAATAACTTGCGTTGGTGGGCGGGGCCACAGTCACACCTGATGTCTGCCCCCAGCCCACCGCTGGGGCCACAGTCAGACTGGTGTGTGCCTTCTCTTCCCCTCTCCTAGGGGCAGGATTCACTGTGGGGTGGCGTGGCCCGTCTGGGCTGCTTGCACACTGCCAGGCTTGTGGTGCTGGGGATCTGGCGTATTAGCTGGGGTGGATCCGCAAGGTGCACAGGGGTGGGAGGGGCAGGCTCAGCTCACTCTTCCTTTGGAGATCCGCTTCAGGAGGGCCCTGCGGCACCGGGAGGGAGTCAGACCCCCCGGAGGGATGGATCCGCAGAAGCACAGCGTTGGGTGTTTGCGCAGTGCAAGCAAGTTCCCTGGCAGGAACTGGTTCCCTTTGGGAATTTTGGCTGGGGGATGGGCGGGGGAGATGGCGCTGGCGCCTTTGTTCCCCGCCAAGCTGAGCTCTGTCGTCCGGGGCTCAACAACTCTCCCTCCCGTTGTCCTCCAGCCCTCCGGTTCTCCGAGCAGAGCTGTTAGCTTATAGCCTTCCAGATGTCAAGTCCCGCTTGCTGTCAGAACACACTCTGTCCGGCCCCTCCGCTTTTGCCAGCCGGACTCGGGGGCTCTGCTTAGCCGGCAGGCCGCCCCTCTGCCCCGGCTCCCTCCCGCCAGTCCGTGGAGCGCGCACCGTGCCTCACTGCCCTTCCTACCCTCTTCTGTGGGCCTCTCATCTGCGCTTGGCTCCGGAGACTCCATTTTGCTAGTCTTCTGGCGGTTTTCTGGGTTATTTAGGCAGGTGCAGGTGGAATCTAAGTGATCAGCAGGATGCGCGGTGAGCCCAGCATCCTCCTACGCCGCCATCTTCCCAGGATTCCCTCTAGGTATATATTTTTTTTAATTTCCTCTTTGATTTCTTCAGTGACCATTGGTTGTTTAATAGCATGTTGTTTAGCCTCCACATATTTATGTTTTTTTCCAGTTTTCTTGCGATTGATTTCTAGTTTCATCCCATCGTGATTAGAAAAGATGCTTGATATAATTACAGTCTTCTTAAATTTTTTGATACTTGTTTAATGGCCTAATGTAATCTATCCTGGAGAATGTTTATAGCACTGCAGTTCATGGCTTCAGGGGTGGGTTTTCTGTGGTTTCTGTCTCTCTTCCATCTCTCCTGCCATTCTCTTTGTGGTCTCTCTATCCTTTGTTGTACAGATGTTCAGTCAGCCCTCAGTTCTTCAGAATAGATTGCTCTATAGGTAGGTGTAGATTTGGTATGCCCTTGGGAGGAGGTAAGTTCAGGGTCTAACCATGACACCATCTTGGACATATCTTGCCTGTGTAGATGTTATTTATATAGGTTTTAGGGATAAAATAAAGAAACTGCTCTTTCCCTCCATCCTGCTACTCCTAAGAGGACTGCATCTCAGCTATAATTCTTTTCCTCATACATGTTTTTGGATGACTATCCTTTAAACATTAGGCTCTCAAATATAAATGACTGATATAATTAGAAAAATAATTAGAAAGACTTGCAAATTAATCCACATGTCATCTGCATTGAAATATCTCTGGATCCTTTCCCTTAGCTTTTTAATGAAATAGTTTACTCTTGAACATTGGAAGCATGCTAACAAGTTCAGCTGTTTGTTGGGTTCTTGTCCCCCAATGCCACATTAATCATTTTTATAAAACAATGAACCAGTGGGAAGCATGTGAACTTTTTCTTTTGGACTCTGATTACTTGAATTTCTTTTTTTCCCCACAATTCATCACTGTTTGTAATTTATTATTTCACCTGCCAAGCTGCTTTTCCCATATCTATGTGAATATTTCTGTATTTGAAGTTGAAGTTTAAACACTGAAAACCTCCAGGTTTTCCTTCTGAAAAAGCTGAAGTTTTGATTGGTTGTTTTGTCTTAAATTGTGAGTGCCTCTTCAGCTTTCTTTGAATGATTACATTTTTAGTTTTCTAAATTTTCATCTTGTTTTTTTTTCCCCTAACTGAAGGATTTTCTTTTACTTTGCCATGATTTTTTAACCTATCTTATTTTATTTTGTGTTTATATGTGTGTTTGTGTGGTTATTTTTTTAATCAGGTTGACACATGTACATACTTTAAGGTAGGGTGTCTTAACCTCAACACTATTGACATTTTGGACTGCATAATTCTTAGCTGTTGGGGATGTCCTGTGGATTATAGGATGGTTACCAGCATCCCTGGCCTCTACCCACTAGATTCCAGTAGCACTGCCCTTCTCTACCCTGCCCCAATATGACAGCCAAAAATGTCTCCAAGCATTGTCAAATCTCTCCCTTGAAGGGCACAAAATTCTCCCTAGTTGAGAACCACTGATTTAGAGAGTCAAATATAATTTTACAAGGCTTCTGATGGGAAAAAAATGGCAATCCCTTTGCCCCTTATCTCTTTTTTCTCTCCTATTTTTCAGGTTGTCTTTTTGCTCTACTTTCTGCGAGATTTCTTTGACATTATTTTACAATGTTCCCTTCATGATTTAATTTTCAAGAGCTTGTTTTTGTTCTCTAAATATGTTTTATACTATCCTCCCTTGTTTCATAGCTGAAACATCTTCTCTTATCGTTCTGAGGATATAAATTAGTATTTTTACAGTCTTCTTTGCCCAGCATAGTCTTTTTCCTACAGTTTGTGTTTTTCTGTTTTGATCTCTATTCCCAGCATGTCTGGAGAATGGGCTATCTCTTCCTATTTAAGAATTGAAGACCAAAAGGCTAATTGGAAGCCCCAAAGACATTGATAGAGCTGGTCAACTACAAGTTTTACTGAAGAGTGATCTGGCTAAGTTAGTTCTTTACTCACCAGACCTCTGATATCGATATCTTAGGTCTTCTTTGTCTAGTCACATTCCCCTGAGAAGATTGTTTCAGTTTCCTGCCTGAAGATGAAGGTCTGACTGTAGCTTTCATGAAGCCACATGGAAAAGGAAACGTGAAGGGTCTCATATCTATTTCACATACTTTAATTGAATTGCCCTGTTTGTAGGATTGTACCGTTGTCTCTCAACTCTGGAGTTCCCTGGTGCAGATACCTCAGTTTTGCCTCTGTTGTTGGAGTGGAAAAAAGGATATTCACCCAACTGTAGACAATAGAGAGGAGATTGGGGGATTCCTAAACTGATTTGCAACCAGTCCTCCTTATTTCACCCCTCCCTTTCACCTCCACTTTTGGAGGTACCAGGTGCTGCCAATTCTTGAGCCTTCTAGAAGTGTGTTATAAAACACAGGGGTTCTTGGCTTTCCCTGCTGCTGGCTTAGGATACAGCCTTTTCAGATCAGCTAAGTCATTTAAAACTTAACACATCTGCTTTCTAGCCTCTGAAGGTTTATGGCTATTGTCTTCTTTCTCATTCTCTCCATTTTTTTTAATTTATTTTTTTTATTTTTTGGCCTTAAAAAAAAATCTACTTACTATCATTTTAATGCGACTTTGAGAGGGAGCAGAAGTGTAAATGCATATGTTCAATCTGCCATTTCCCTCCCCACCCTGAGAGGCTAATCTGTATGTTCTAAAGTAAATACGATCAGCAAGTTTTTTTCACTCAACCCAACACACTGTAGAATACCCAAAGGACATCAACAGTTATTCCCTGCTTCCTAGACAATGCTTGTAAAAATTAAGTTGATTTTAGACAACTTCATTTTTTCATTCCTATGAAGATTGTAAATCCCTTGGCATGTTGAATGAACTAAGGAATGTTGCCCTAATTTTTAAATTAAATTCTAGCCTTCTTTACGATAAATTATATTGTTAAATGCACACAGAAAAATTCCTGGCATGTAGTGAGTAGCCAACATCAATTGTTTTTATTACAGCTGTTATTCATTATTTTATGATAAATATCTGCAGCCACATTTTAAGCATTTTCTTCTTGTTTCAAGGTTTTTATATTTAAATTTTTGTGTTTCTGGGTTTTTGATTTGTTTGTTGTCATCTACCATCTCATTTAGATAAAAATATCTCCTTTGATCCAGCAATTCCAGTTCTAGCAATCTTCCCTAACGAAATAATCAGAATTGCATATATAATTCTGTAGTGGTGTAGCTTATTACAACAACCACAAACCTAAATGCCAATAATAAGGGACAAATGAAAGAAATCATGGTATGGTTGTGTGATGAAATATTATGCAGCCATGAAAAGTGATTTAAAAAATAATAACATGAAAATTTCCAGAGATACATTTAGTTTAAAAGATAGCGGGAAAGAGTATAAAATTAGATTTTAAAAGAATATATGTATATGGAACCATATAAAAATACCAAAAGAATAAAAAAGTCAAAGACTAGAAGAAAAGACATTAAATGTTAACAAGGATTATTTGGGAGCAAAACAATTGCTAAAGATTTCTTCCTTTTGTGTGTTTTTCGGAAATCTCTGTGTTCTAAAATAAAAGCGTATTGTCTTTGACATTTAAAACACAACAACAGACACCTATACGTATATGTATAAATATAATTTTAAAATAAACAAATTCTGCTTTGAGATATCCGCTGGGCTTCCAGGAGAGATGGGATCCCCTGGGGAGCCAGGACCTCCTGGACGCAAGGTAAGTTGAAAAGTCCTAAATGACATCAGATCCTTTTCTAAATAAAAAGTGCATGGAGTCTTCATTGTCCAAATGTGTATGCTTTCTGTCTTTGCACCTTGGTGACTATTTTCACTACTTTTCCACATTTATGTGCTTTGAGATAGGAGGGGGTAATGCTGATTAAAAATCAGTTGCCATTTCTTGTGAGCTGAGGGGATTTTGAGCGAGGAAATGAAAAGTATTGGACTAAAATGTGATTTCCCAGTTGTCAGTGAATTTATTTGCCCAATCCTTGTCCTCTTATATTCAATAAGTGGTTAGTGAATGAAGGGAAGTGGGAGGAAATTAATAAACAGGGAATAAATGATCAAAGTTGCATTCACATGGAACTTATTTTTGCCAGGAGTTTGGGTGGGGCTTCATTGCGTTTTTCCTTGGGTGTCTCTCTTTGAGAGTAGCCAGACTCTTCCTGTTGCTAAGATGGAATTGAATAGGTGAAATTAAAACCAGTTCCACTTTGTTCTTTTCCCAATCCAGGCAGTTCTATATATATGTATATTCATTCATTTTTGGAACACTGTTGGGATTACCTTTCCAGATGTTCGGTTTGAGTCTGGTCCCTTTGTCATCCAACCAAAGATGGGAACAGAGGAAGGTTCAGTTCAGCTGTTTGGTAGCCAAGGCAAAGCACAGAGTTAAGGAAGTCTGAACCTCCGTTAAGGACGGGCAGCTGTAATGGATAGTCCATCCTTGTCTAATTCTAAGCCGTAAACCTGCTCCACAGCTCTCCATGCCCACGTTAAGTTTTCAGCTCATCCTTAGATTCTAGATGACCCTTGTTGTCCAGAGATGGGGCTGGAGGAAGGTGGCCTTTGGAGGTTTGTGTTCATCAAGGTTGCTGCTTACAATTTATTTCCCCTAGAATGTTACTCTTAACTTGGTGATGACGATCCTCCTACACGTATTCCTTTTTCCCCTCTAACTTAAGAATAAAAACTTTAGAAAATTTCACTTTCTGAGGGTAATGCACATTCTGGCTACTGATGTGTGTGTGGAGCAATGAGACCACATTTCTTTTGTTTCCTAGGGTGTGAAAGGGGCCAGAGGATTGGCTTCATTTTCCGTATGTATCTCCCGATTCCAACAAAATGCTCTGTACTTCATTAAGTTTATTTATTTTTAGACTTGAAGACCTGGCAGTCAGTCAGTTAATTCTTTGTTTTATTTTTGAACTGCAGACGTGTGAGCTCATTCAGTATGTACGGGACCACAGCCGTAAGTACCCTGCTTAAATTGATCACCCAAGTTGTCAAAGCATTCATAGAAGAAGAGCAGTGAATTATGCCCTCAGAATTGAGACACTTTACCAGCCAATCTCTTAAAATTACAGATGCCACTGCATATATTTTGAGTCAGCATAGACATAACTCCTTCTTTGACCGCCATCATGTCTTTTGGAACCTGTCGCAAGCACTAATTAATAATCTATCTAGTGCTTTTAACCTAGGGAAAATTGAGATAGGAGGTCAGAACTCTACCGATGGTGAAATCAATCAGTGGAGAGTAACACTGAACTTTTAAAGATGATTAATACCTGACAGTAACACAGGATTGAGTTCATCTGTTGTGGAAGCTAGCTGTCATAATAGGGTGTCCTGATGGGTGGGAGCATTTAGTTTGGTTTATTGTTTATTACTTCTTTTCTGGAAAGGATGCTTGATTACTTTTAGTTGGAATGATTGATTTGCTTATAAAATTATTCATTTTGCCTACATATGTTTTCTCTTTCAAAATTTTTAAAGCGGAAAATGCATTTTGATTGGCAAATGCTCTTTTGAATTTGCTTTAAGGCCCTAATAGCAGCCTCTTCTATAAAAATATATGTTAGCACCATTAAAGGAATTCCAGGTACAAGATGAGTAAAGAATTGACTATTTGGCGTTCATCTACAAATATGCAATGACTTCCCAAATAAACACTATGACTGAAAAATTCCTTCAAGGTATTTTGAGGAAGAAAAATAGACAAACTAGAGCCCGTTTCTGCAGAGAGCCTTGGTCTCAATGACATTGCCTTTTTAAACCTTTGAATGCAGTGTTGATCGTAACTCTCCCTTTTGGTACCATAACAGAACGATCCATGATGAGAATCAAAATATACAAGATCATGAAGGCCAGTTGCTTTGGGCTGAATTAACACAGTGGGCTTTTTAACATTGGAGCCATGTGAACCATTATGAT
Organism: Panthera onca; assembly: GCF_046562875.1. NCBI lineage: Eukaryota > Metazoa > Chordata > Mammalia > Carnivora > Felidae > Panthera > Panthera onca. The sequence goes on along the minus strand of NC_138347.1, from coordinate 132,084,845 downwards.
TCAAAGGTAGATCCAAGTGTGATGCCCAATCTTTTACAATTTGAGAGGCTTAATACAAAATTATAAATCCAAAAGTAGGTACAAAATTATGTCCAAAGAAAGTGTGGTTTAGAACAGGAAAGGAAATCACGACCAGTGACTTCTGCCTCTTCTAGAAGCACATGATCACATGAACACATGGCTAGGTCCCTTCTCAGGGTCTTGTGCCATGCAAGTGAAAGGTGAGAAGTTACAAGCAGCACGGTCGAGCGGAACTCTCTGCAGCGATAGAGGTGTTTCACCACACTGTTCAATACAGTAGCCGCTAGCCACCTGTGACTTTGAGTACTTGAAAGATGGTTAGTGCTACTGAGAACCTGAATTTGTTTCATTTAACTTTAATTCAAATGTAAATAGTCACATGTGGCTAGTGGCTTCCATATTGGACAGTGCAGACCTAAAGCTTATTTATGCTTCATCTACTTCAGAGTAAATCCACCTCTGATGTTCACACACACACACACACACACACACACACACACAAATACATATTTGTACACTCATATGTGTGTCTATACATAAAATTAACACCTATAGATGCACACATGGGGAAAAAATTAAAGAGGGTTAGGACCTTTTAATTTTCCAAATTCTGTGTGCCTCTCTGTAGTATAATGTTCCTTCCCAGGCAAAGGTTCTTTCCCTCTGACAGCTGGCTGCAGGCTGCTGATTTATGACTGCATATTGTCCCGCTTCTCCCATCTTGTTTTTGCCAAGATGCTGGGATCCGTCTGCATTTTCTCCAAACTTTTTCTGTTGCCTTGATGTTTGAGTCATCTGCAAAAAGCACACAGGGCAGAGCTTCTACTGCCATGACTTCCCTACACGGTACTGAACTCTGTTCTACCAAATAATAACCCAGTCTCCTTTGTTCTTCTTCCCCAGCTGGCAGCCATGGTAAGTAATCTTTATTTACAGCAAGTTATAATCAAGCTCCAAAATGTCATACGTCTGGAAAGACGAGTTAAAACAAAGTGTTGCCTGCCAAATGATATAAATTTTATCTGAGCTGCCTTTGCTGCCTCATACTGGTAGCACAGACCCGCCTCCAATAAATCGCTCAGCTTTAGCTGAGTCTCCCGGCTGTTTCTCAACCAAGTTGTTTGATCTTTTAATTAATATTTTAATGAGTAACATTACCATTAACCTTACCAGTAGGGTTTTTTGGTAATAATAAGTCTCCCTCCCTTCATTTTCTCTGTCTATTGTCTCTGTAATCTAGTGGTTAAGAATTAAGATGTAGTAGGCAACTACCCTCTTACACCCTTATACCGTATACCTTATGTATAAACCCATCAACCCATGCCCTCTAGTTGCATTTTCAGTCACTCCACAAATATTTATTGAAAGTGTTATTATGTGCTAGGTACTGGGGACACAGGGCTGAATAAGATGGACATAATTCCTGCCTTCAGAAGCTTCCATTCTAGCAGAGGGTCCAGATGATAAACACGTGCACGAAATACGGAATCCAAAGGTTGCTGTGAAAGAGATAAAGAACAGGATGCTCTGTCACAGAAGAATGTTAGGGGATGGGAAAAAGGCTTTAGTATGGAGAGCTCCTCCTTGAGGCAGTGACATTGGAGTTTGGACTAAAGAATAAAAAGAAGGCCAGCTTATAAGAGCCAAGAGAAAGAACCAAATGCAGAGACCATGATACACGACAGACAGACCTAGGCATTTTCTAGGAACTGACACAAGTCCAGTGTGCCTGAGATATAGGGAGGGAGGGGGAGACTGGCATGTGAAAAAATGAAGTAAGCAGAAGCCACATCAAGTTGGACTTTCTAGGCTCGGATAAGGAGGCTGGATTGTATTCACATTGACATGGGAGGGTATTAAAGAGTTTATTGGAAGTATTGAAGGGAGGAACATGAGCTGATGAATGAATTTTTAAAGCTTATTTGGACCACTATGGAAGAGTAGAGTCTAGGAAAGGATAAGTTTAAAGGCCAGAGGACTAGTTAGGAGAGTGTTGTGGTAGTCAGTCAAATGTGGTGGTGGCCTGGAGAGGGCTGCCATTGCTGTGCCTTAGTTACATGTCAGTGGTTTGACTTGTCTTGCTCCTCCTCACCGCCTGCTCTGTGCTAATCAGCAGCCATCAGTGTACATGTGTGTGGCTACAGAACCACCTTAGGTCTCTACGTGGCCATCCGTGCCTTGATGAGGGAGGGCCTCCTAGGTTCCACTACTATCCAGCCCAGTGTTTTTCACGATCTTCTGGTTCCTGACAGCTTGCTGGATTTCAGAACATGTATTTTGCAAGTTGAATTACCTTTTAGGTGTTTTTTCCTGAACACTTGAATTTTTTCCTATTTCAGCCTAGTACTGTGAATCTTTTTTTTTTTCCTTTTATCTCTGTATTATACCTGAAGCTGTATTATTGTTGTGTTGTTTCCATATGCAAATCACAGCCCAAACAAGAAGCTGGAAGAACCACGTTCATGTTGAGGCATACTTCCATTCATTTTTTATTGCAAAGTTGACCTGACTTCATTTTTTTTTTAAACATCTGCTCAGCCTTCTAAGTTAGACTCAGACTAATAAATCATGTCCTGTTTCCACTGCGATTCACACTTTGAGTTGAGGTAAAATGTTTATTCTTACTGGTCCTTTAGCCTGTAAAGTCACAGAGTCCAGGACCAGAAAGAGATAATTATCTAGCACCAAGGTGGGGGCTAAGCCCAGCTCCTCACAGAGGAGAACTTGATCCTTGACCAGCCCAGGCCAGCCCCAGCAGGTCTGAGTTTCTGAGCTCTTACAAAGAGCTGGTGGCCTTCGTGCTACATTTATTGTCTCTGAATTTGACTTGCTGGCATCTGAACCAGAGGAGGCACCTCTCTAAGAGAAGTGCATCATTGTGATATCCTTTTACCAACCTGCATCCCTTTTACCACCAGGCATCTCCCGCATTATTAAGGTTTTGTTGTTATGGCTGTACTTGTTGCAAAAGAAATGTTCTTTGTTTGGTTCTTCTTCATTCAGCCAATATTTATTAGAACCCTAATAAATGACAGGAACAAATAATCTGGCAGATCAAGAGAGACACAATCCCTATCTCCACACTTAATGGAGAGGAAAACATTAATCAGATAATCAGACAAATATAAATTGCCAACTGTGATAAGTGCAGGGTACTGGGATTCATTAGAATGAATGAATGGAGATGAATAAATAAATCTGAAATTAACATTGAACATTCAAGTTTAATGATTCCGTTTCTCTGTGTAATAAGGTATGTTTATTGATGAAACTTGCCTTTTCAACTGTGAAATAAAAATATATCAGTGAAAGCTTTCCTCCCTGTGTTAAGTGATATAGTTCTCACAATGAAAAAGCCTGTAATAATAATTGTGATACTAACGGCTAACATTAATTGAGCACCTATTACATGGCAGGCACCATTTTCCTAAGTGCTTTGCCTGTGTAGACTTATTTAATCCTCAACACAGGGCTATGCAGTGGCAGATCTTAGGACAGCATTTTACAGATGAGCAAAGTGAGGCACAGAGAAGACCAGTCACCTGGACAAGGTCACTTGGCTAGTGCGTAGTTGGGCCAGGGCTCTAAGGTGTCTGTGTGGTTCCTACTCTCCACATCTGATCGTCTCTTCTATATAGTGCATGTCTATTCCAATGGACACTTCCAATCTCTCTGAAATAATTAACAGAGCTTTTGGACCCACTCCTGTTTTAACCCGTTACATTTCCTTATTAAGTTAAAAAAGATGTATGTTTTTGTTTATCTAACTGTGTAAAAAGTTCTAGCAATAAACATATCATGCGCTTTTTATTATTTAGGAGGAATTTGGTCATTAACTTAAAAATTGCATAAAAACTCAAATTGAATGGTAGACTTTCTCTTGCGCTGTATTTAGAAGGGCAAATTCAGTTTTTAAAATAGCATTTTTATTCAAGATGAAAATATTTAGTATTTCAGCTGCTCATTTTAGCATTTAATGCTTATTTAATGTTTAAATATTTATGTATTTAACATTTAAAATTTCTTTGCTCTCTCTGTATTTTTCTTTAACTAAGCATGCTATGTAAGGAACATGTTCTTGCCTCTTAGGAAAACCAGAATGCCCCGTGCATCCCACCGAATTGGTGTTTGCCTTGGACCAGTCCCGGGATGTCACCAGGCAGGAGTTTGAGCGCATGAAGGAGCTGATGTCATCCCTGGTGAGGGGCGTCAGGGTCCGGGAGAACAGCTGCCCGGTGGGCGCGCGCATCGCCGTCCTCACCTACAGCTCCCACGCCCGGCACCTCATCCGCTTCTCAGACGCCTACAAGAAGAGCCAGCTCCTCAGAAAGATTGAAGCTATTCCTTACGAGAGGTCCTCAGACAGCAGGGAGATCGGCAAAGCGATGAGGTTTATCTCCAGGAATGTCTTCAAGCGAACGCTGCCAGGGGCGCACACCCGAAGGATCGCCACCTTCTTCAGCAGCGGTCAGTCTACTGATGCCCAGACCATTGCCGCGGCCACTATGGAGTTCGGTGCCCTTGACATCATTCCGGTCGTGATCGCTTTCAGCAACGTGCCCTCCATCAAGCGTGCATTTGCGGTGAGATGGTTAAGCCTTTCACATAACTTTTTTTTTTTTTTTTTTTGCCTAAATTCAGAAGCCTCCGTAAAAAAGTATTGAGCTATACTATTTATTTCTATGTACCAGGAACGTGCTAAGCCCCTTGTATGCATTATCCTGTTTAATTTTCACAAGTAGTATGTATGACATAGGTATCCTTGCTATTCCCGTTTCATCAAGGAGAAAACTGCCAGGAGAGGCTAAATCTGTATGCCCAGGTTCACATGGCTAAGACGTGACAGTGTCACGATTTGGACCCAGGTTTGCTATTCTAGTGCTTCTCCAAGAAATTCTGAGTTGCCGCTGGGTGTAAAGCTGCTCAATCAGGAAGGCCAGTAAACATTCATTGATGTCACTTATGTGGCCAGAGTAACAACAGTTGCTGTACCATGAAAACCAATTGAGCGATTTTATAACTTCACCAATCATAAATATCCCAATTATATGAAAGAAAAGCCATCCTAGTGATTATAGCTTCTTAGGTTGGGAATTAAAATCTTACTGTGTGACATTCCTAAATAAACCACTTGGGATTAAGAGGACCTTTGTTGAGGTAAATTGACATACAACATATTAGCTAATAGGTGTGCAACATAATGATTTAATATTTGTGTATATTGTGAAAAGATAACCAGAGTAAACCTAGTTAACATTTCACCATACATAATTATAAAATCATTTGTTGTGATGTGAACTTATTTTTTTTTACTAAGTTTTTTATTGTAATTCCAAGATAGTTAACATACGGTGGTATATTAGTTTCAGATGTACAAGACAGTGATTCAACAATTCTACACATTATTCAGTGCTCATCGTAAGTGTGTTCTTAATCCCCTTCACTCATTTCTCCCATCTCCCCACCCTTCTCCTCTGGAAACCACCGGTTGGTTCTCTATAGTTAGGAGTCTCTTTTTAGTTTGTCTCTTGTCCTTGGTTTGTTTGTTTTTGTTTCTTAGATTACAAGCATGAGTGAGATCATACGGCATTTGTCTTTCCCTGACTGATGTATTTTGCTTAGCATTATAATCTCCAGCTCCATCCATGTTGCAAATGGCAAGATTTCATTCTTTTCATGGCTGAATAATATTCCATTGTATATATATACCATATCTTCTTTACCCATTCATCTATCAATGGATACTTGGCCTGCTTCCATAAATTGGCATTATTATGCTGCAGTTAACATACTGGTGCATGCATCGCTTTGAATTAGTGATTTCATATTCTTTGGGTAAATACCCAGTAGTTTGATTACTGTATTGTAGGGTAGTTCTATTTTTAACTTTCTGAGGAACCTCCATACTGTTTTCCACAGTGACTGCACCAGTTCACATTCCCACCAACAATGCACAAGAGTTCCTTTTTCCACACATCCTTGCCAACACTCGTTGTTTCTTAAGGTTTGGGTGTAGCCATTCTGACAGGTGTGAGGTGATATCTCATTGTAGTTTTGACTTGAATTTCCCTGCTGATGCGTGATATTTTCATGTGTCTGCTGGCCACCTGGATGTCTTCTTTGGAGAAATGTCTGTTCATGTCTTCTGGCCATTTTGAATTGGATTCTTTGTTTTGGGGGGTGTCGAGTTGTATCAGTTGTTTGATATATTTTGGAAACTAATCCTTTATCAAATATGTCATTTGCAAATAACTTCTCTCATTCAGTAGGTCCCCTTTTAGTTTTGTTGATTGCTTCCTTTACTGTGATGAAGTTTCTTATTTTGATGTACTCTCAATAGTTTATTTTAGCTTTTGCTTCCCTTGACTCAGGAGACATATCCAGAAAAAAAGAATACATGGCAATGTCAGAGAAATTACTGACTATCCTCTTTTCTAGGATTTTTATGGTTTCAAGTCTCACCTTTAGGTCCTCGATCCATTTTGAGTTTATTTTTGGGTATGGTGTAAGAAAGTGGTCCAGTTTCATTCTTTTTTGTATGTTGCTGTCCGGTTTTCCTAACATCATTTGTTGAAGAGACTTTTTCCCATTGCATATTCTTCTTTCATCAAAGATTAACTGACCATATAATCATGGGTATGTTTCTGGGCTCTCTGTCCCATTCCATTGATCTAAATGTCTGTTTTTGTGCCAGTACCATACTGTTTTGATTATGATAGTTTTTCAGTATAACTTGAAATCTGGTATTGTGATACCTCCAGCTTTGTTTTTCTTTTTCAAGATTGTTTTGGCTGTTTGGGGTCTTTCGTAGTTCCATACAAATTTTAAGATTATTTGTTCTAGTTCTGTGAAAAATGATGTTGGTATTTTTATTTAATTTTTTTAAGATTATTTATTTATTTGAGAGAGAGGCAGGTAGGGACAGAGAGGGAGAGAGAGAATCCCAAGCAGGTTCCACACTGTTGACACAGAACCTGATGTAAGTCACGAACTCATGAACCACAAGACCATGACCTGAGTGGAAATCAAGAGTCAGATGCTTAACCGATTGAGCCACCCAAGTGCCCCAAAAATGCTGTTGGTATTTTGATGGATATTGCATTGAATCTGTAGATTGCTTTTGGTAGTGTGGACATTTCAACAATATTTGTTCTTCCAGTCCATGAGCATGGAATGTCTTTACATTTTGTGTCATCTTCAATTTCTTTCATCAGTGTTGTGTAGTTTTCAGGGTATAAGTCTTTCATCTCCTAGGTTAAGTTTATTCCTAGATATTTTATTCTTTTTGGTGCAGTTGTAAATGGGATTGGTTTCTTAATTTCTTTCTGTTGCTTCATTATTGGTGTATAGAAATGTAACATATTTCTGTACATTGACTTTGTATTTGTGACCTTACTGAATTCACTTAACAATTCCAGTAGTTTTTTGGTGAGGTCTTTAAGATTTCTGTATATGGTATCATGTCATCTACCAATAGTGACAGTTTTATTTCTTCCTTACCAATTTGGATGCCTTTTGTTCCTTCTTCTTGTCTGATTGCTGTGGCTAGGACTTGTAGTACTATGTTGAATAAAAAGTGGTGAGAATGGACATCCTTGTCTTGTTTCTGTTAGCAGAAATGCTCTCAGGTTTTCATCATTGAGTATGATGTTAGCTGTGGGGTTTTTATATATAGCCTTTATTACGTTGAGGTATGTTTCCTCTAAACCTGCTTTGTTGAGAGTTTTTGCCATGAACAGATGTTAAATTTTGTCAAATGCTTTTTCTGCATCTATTGAGATGATCATATAATTTTATCCTTTGTTTTATTAATGTGATACATTGATTTGCAAATGCTGAACCATCTTTGTGTCCCTGGAATAAATTCTACTTGATTGTGCATGGTGAGTGATTTTTTTTTTAATGTCTTGGTTTTGTTTTTTTTTTTAATTTTGTAAATGTTTATTTATTTTGAGAGATGTAGAACAGAGAGAGAATTCCAAGCAGGTTTCAAGCTGTCAGTGAGATAATATCCAGTGCAGAGCCCAACACAGGACTGTAACCCACAAATGGTGAGATCATGACCTCAGCTGAAACCAAGAGTCAGATGCTCAGCCAACTGAGCCACCCAGGCACCCCTCCATTAATTTTTTGTCTGATTTTCTGTTTTGCTTTTGGTAAGCTCCCTTTTTTTTTTTCCTGAATGTAGTTTGATAATATTTTGTTGATGATTTTTGTGTGTATGTTTATCATAGATATTAGCATATAGTGTTCTTTTTTTCTTCTTTTTTTTTGTGATGTCTTTGTCTGGTTTTGGTGTCAGGAAATATATTTGGAAGCTTTCCTTCCTCTTCTGTTTTTAGAATAACTTGAGGAGAATAGATATTAACTCTTCTTTGAATATTTGGTAGAATTCATCTGTGAATCAGTCTGGTTCTGGACTATTCTTGGGGAGCTTTTTGATTACTGATTCAGTTTGGTTACTAGTAGGTAGACTGTTTAGATTTCCCCTTTCTTCTTCATTCACTTTTGGAAGGTTGTATGTTTCTAGAAATTTATTCATTTCTTCTAGTTTGACCAATTTGTTGGCACATAATTTTTCATAGTTTTCTAATCCTTTGTATTTCTGTGGTGTCAGTTATTACTTGTCCTTTGTTTCTCATTCACCTATGAAATATTATATGCCAAAGCTATGTTATTATGGCTACCAACTCTTTTTTATATCATTTTGCACATGATTGTAAGTTTGTCTGTTAAAAGATTTAAAAACTATTCTACACATTGGAAAGACTCATTAGTATCTGAACTTTATTATGTACTTGCATAAAGCTGTAGAGTTTAGATTTTGGTTCCCAGTAATCTAGGAAAGTAACTGCTAAAAGGCTTGCCTTTGGTTGTTCCCCTCCCCCACCCCCACCCCCAAAAAAAGAAAAGAAAAGAAAGTCCTATAGCAACAGTATTAATATTTATGCAAATGCTGTCATATAATGTTTTGGAGAAAAGGTTACTTTCTACTTTTGAAAAGTTTAGAAGTCATATGCTGTTCTTGGTTTGTTGGAAATTGGAGATTACTGTGTCTCCTTTTTTCAGGCATCTTTATAGTTAAAATTTTTTTTTAAATTTTTATATACAATTGATATTAACATTATTTTAGTTTCAGGTTGTACAACATAGTGTACAACATAGTGATTCAATATATGTATATATATATATATATATATATATGGAACAAAATGTTCACCATGGCAAGTGTAGTATCTGTCATCATACAAAGTTACCACAATATTATTGTTTATCTTCTATGTTGTATTTTACATCCCATGATTTATTTATTTTATGGTTAAATTTGTATCTCTTAATTCCTTGGCTTTATCTAGTCACAAAACATGAGATAATATCCTAACACGAGTAATTGATAGTACTTGTGATATAAACTTAAATAAACACAATTCCACCACCTACTCAAAGGTAGGTGCACAGTATGTAACTTGAGAAAATAGACTTGGTTGGCTCGTTTTTATATTGAGTATTAATCTCACTCAGAGTTCCTACCCAAATCACCTACAGACTCTTTTCTCCTTTCTTTTCTTTTTTGTTTAGAAAGAGAGAGAGTACTAGCAGGGGAGAAGGGCAGAGAGAATCTTTTTTTTTTTTTTTTTTTTTTTTTTTTGAGAGAGAGAGAGCAAACGGGATGGGAACAGGGAGAAGGGGGACAGAGGATCTGAAGCAGGCTCCATACTAACAGCAGCAAGCCCAATGCAGAGCTCTAACTCATGAACTGTGAGATCATGACCTGAGCCAAATTTAGACACTCAGCCAACTAAGCCACCCAGGCACCCCATCTTTGCTCCTATCTTGAAGGAATTTATCTCAAAAGAGCGCCAATGAAGTTCAGATTCTTGACAATGAGCCACCTAAATATGAGCAGCATTAGCTCTAAACACCTCTTGAGTAGACAAAGAATTAGAGATGCAAACAGAAGTCAGAATTGTGGCCAGGGGTCATTCATTTGGCAGATGCTTAGTGAGCAGCTCCTATATACCAGGTGCTATCCTACCCTACAGAGATATAAGAGTAAAATGGAAAACCAGAAGATTCACCCTCATGGAGCTACCTTTAGAGGATGGAGCTAAACAGGGTTGTGTAGAAAAGCTAAAAATGGAGGCATGTATACAAGTTTGTGAGAACCCAGTACCATTACCTGGTGTTACAGAAAGGAAATTATGTTACTACTTCTCCTTTTGCCCTCTTTTTCTTTCTTCTGTCTGATCTGTTCAGATGTACCTCCCTACACTTGAACTGTTATTTATTATTTTAAGAACAGAACTCAACAATTTAGTGGCAATGAATTTTTACTTGGGGGCCATCTTTTAAAACGCTAGTTTGTTCATAATTATCATGGCTTTTCTAAATCTTGATTTGTCTGAGAGTTCAGCAGTCCAGTGTGAAATTTGGGACCCGTGCAGGCACATGCAGCAGGACTTGGAAGCAGATGCTCTGATAACATGCAATGATAGGCCTGCAATCCTTAGCACATGGACTGTGCCCTCCCTTTTGGAAATTTCTCATAATGGTATCAAGCTGAGTGATGAGCTAGTCCTCCCTTCTGAAATGGAAGGCCGTTTTTTTTTTTTAGCGGGAAAACCTCAGTCTCAGCTTTGTTTTGCCATGAAGGTTTTCCCTCTAAATGTGCTTGGCAACCGCCTCTTACTTCCGGTGAAATTTGACTTGCCCATAAAGAATTCTAACTTCTAGGGAGGAATTCTGGTGAGCACAGATTTCTCCATCCCTTCTACGCAGAATAAAAGATGGGCAGAAACAAAGCTAAGCCTCGGGGAGAGCGCCACTTCCTTTCCTCTTGCCCACTTCCCTCATTTCCTTCCCATCGCTCCTCAGATAGAACATGGCCTACCTACAGCTCTGTTAGCGTTTGCCACCAACATAGAGGGGGACTCGCTGCTCTCAGGGCCCCACTTCCAAATGCCTGAGAGGATGGATCTGATTGGCTCAGAGGCCCATCCCTGGTGCAGTCTGCTCTGCAGAGCGATGGAGTCTCCCCGACTTAACCATGGCTGGCAAAGTGCTACCTTCGTGGATAAAGTATGGGCAGGAAACTTCCCTGAGAAAGAGTAGGGAAATGGCTTTCCCATCTCTCAGGCATTAGATATGACTGTACCCATACTTTCCCCTCAGCTGTCAATGGATCTGTGAATCGGTTAACTGACAAGCTAATTATTCTTAATTATTTGAAGCCTCCTTATTTTCTCCCTGCTCTCCAGTCTCAAACTCCCCAGGGAGGTTACTGACAATGGGACTAAATTGGAAGGGGTTCAGAGGAGAGCTGCCTGGATGTGGAACTGGGTCTGCAACACCAGCTTCCACGCCTGGCTCATTAATGAGAACGCAGAGGCAGTTGTAAAGTGCATTCTCTGATTTTACTCAAAAGATCTCAGTGCTCTGAACAATGCCGGGAGGTTCTTGCAGGCCCGCCCACTAAGCTGTTCTTTCTCTTGCTTCTGCTTCTTGCAGATTGATGACACTGGCACATTCCAAGTTATAATGGTTCCATCCGGGACCGACTACACGCCAACGTTAGAGAGACTCCAGCGGTGCACTTTCTGCTATGGTAAGACCCACAGAGAGAACATAATTTGATCAGGCCTGTTAAGCACATTGAGTCACCGTTGGCGCGCGAGTGGCTGAAACTTGGCAGCAGCAGGGATGCGAGTGGCCTCGGCAAAATTTCCCTGGGGCTCTGCGCTCACCTCCTCTTGCTGCATTGTCCGCAGATGGAACCCCAGCGAGCAGGGTCTCCTCCCACGTATCGGAGTAGGAGAACTGCATTCCAGGCCTCTCCACTTGTGCAGCTTCCCAGAAACAGGAATGATTTTTAGAAAAACTCAACCTGTCTCATTGCCAAGTTTTTCATGCTATGAAGTAAATTTACGTGTCTTCTAAATCTCAAACATTCACAACCCCAAAGAAATGCTTTACAGTATAAGTGGAAACGAGTACAAATCTGTGCATTTCTCATTGCAAAGAGGCATCAAAGTGAGTTGCCATGCTGGTTTATCCGTTGTTGTGTTTTATGCTCAGTCTGCAGGCCCAGCTAGAGAAGTGGCCAGTGGCTAGACCTGTAGGTGAGTGTGCTCATAATTTGAGTGCACTGATAATTAGGAAGACCGTGGAAGCCGCTGCCATCCCCGGTGGGTGTGATTTGTGACAGTTACCAGACATTTATTGTGAGCTGTGCACTGTTTTTATTGCTTTGTGTAACGTTGGTGGCGGTGCTGACGATGGTTGATACTGAAGCTGTTGTGCTTCTTCTGTGCCAAGCACTCTTTTTTTTTTAATATTTTTTTAATGTTTTATTTATTTTTGAGACAGGGAGAGACAGAGCATGAACGGGGGAGGGTCAGAGAGAGGGAAACACAGAATGTGAAACAGGCTCCAGGCTCTGAGCCGTCAGCACAGAGCCCGACGCAGGGCTCAAACTCACGGACCGCGAGATCATGACCTGAGCCGAAGTCGGCCGCTTAACTGACTGAGCCACCCAGGCGCCCCTGTTCCAAGCACTCTTTTCGTTGTTTCATCCCATCCTTATGAGCACCCTGAGACATTTGAACTACTACTATCTACATTTTACGGATAAGGAAAATGAGTCTTAGAGAGGTGAGATCATTTGCCCAGGGAAGCAGAGCCAGAGGAGACCCAAGAAAGATGGCTTCACCACGCTGCCATTGATGAGTAGCAGAGATCCCATTATTCTCCCCGGTACTTGGTATTTGGCCTTGAAGAAAATGCTTCATTCCTCTCCTCCTCTATGTGTGTCAATGACATGTTAATAATGCTTCCATATAAATGACCTCACAGTGTGGAGGTAACTCTGAGTGAGAAGTGGAACTTCTTCACACACACCTCTGTTTCTGTCTTCCCCTCTGTTTCTCTCTACTCATTAGTGTCTTTCCCTTCCCTCCCCCTCCTCCCTCTTGTCTTCTCTCCCTCTGCCCCCCCCCACGATCCCCCTCTCTCTCCCCTTCTCCCTCCATTTTCTCCTTCTCTCCCCTCCCTTTCTCACCCTTTCCCGGTCTCCCTCCTTTCTCCCTCCCTCTCTCTCCTTTCCCCCTCACTCTCCGGCTTTCTTCTTCTCTTCTCTTCTCCCTCCCTCTCTCCCTCTGGCACGGGGTTGGCCAGGCACTGGCTTCCTACTCAATGCAGCCGCAGTGCTAATTGTGCTGTGGGGAGAGGCTTCCCGCCCCAGCTCTCGGCCGAGCTTTCAGACATGTCAGTTACCACGTGTGCTGGTATAGTGCACAGCCAGAAGTTGTACATGTGTGACTGGAGATAGGTTTTGGCCCCATTTCTTGGCTCAAATCCTTGTTTTGTCTCCTAGGCATATAAGCGAAGATATTTTGGCTGTAGTTTCCTGCAATTAAAAACCCCCACAAAATTGAGCAAATGGACAGCCTGCTGTCTCTGATTTTAGAAACGGCCTTGCACACGGGTGACTGTTCTGTCATCTGACCGTTAAACGTGGTCGTAAAATTTTACTGAATTTCAGTAAGGGTAACATAACTTGTGCAAAGCCACATCTTTATGGAGACTGTGAGCAAGACTGAAGTTAGGAAGTTTGCTACGTCCCCAAGGATCTGCATTCTGGTTATTAACCTTTCATCTGACTGCTTTGATTCGTGCCCCGGACCTATTTCTAAGTGCCAGCTGTCCACATGCTGGTTATTCCGTTTCTCTTTCTTCTGTTGAGTTTTCAAAGAGGCATTCTCATCCTTAACCGTCTACTATTACTGAAAACCTCAGGATTGCAGAGGTCATCCCTGGAAGGGTTCTTTGGACAAATATGACCCACCCAAGTGTGCAGAATTGAAGCCCAGTGGTGACTTGGGTAGGGACACACAGCATGTTTGCTACTGGGCACAGTAAGACATCCTGGCTCTCAGGCCAAGGGGCCTCCCTGCTGCTGCCACACCACATGGCCTTGTCTCTCACAATAAACCCTGATTTCATATGTAGGAACTTCTCGAACCATTAGGGTATTGTTTGGCAGAACGATTGTACCCTCTTACCCCCAGTCTCTTCTGTATAACGAGACTAGGTGACCTCTAAGATCCTTCCACTTCCAAATCTGTTTTTATTCCTCTGAATGTTCATTGTGTTCAGATTCAATGAAATTCACTCTCTGCTTTTATTACTACACGTTCTTTTTTAAATGAGATATACATATGTATTAAAATGGCCCCATATTTTATGAAAGTCCATTAATACGCAGTATTTATTTTCATTTAACACACATGTATTGAGCTCTCAACTAATGAGCACAATGGAGATACAAACGTGAGCTCCAACTTTGTCCTTAATGTCCACACCCAGATAGACTTTGAATTACAAACCTTTATTTAAATTGAAGTAAAAGATTCATTGCTTTTTTGCACTCTTTTTGAGCAGACTACTTTTCATTGTAGAACAGTGTGAGAATAATGATAAGGGCCATTGGTTTAACCTGTATCTTGTCTATCTAGAGAGATCATTAGCTTTTATGTTATGATAAGGTATACTCTTATATGAGATAAGCTGTCTACTTCAATCTTTATAAACTTAAAATACAGCCAAGATTAAGCTTCTGTCCAAAGCAGCCTCAGTTTTAAAAGTAAACTGCCTTAGTGAATGGAATTCAAGACACCGGCTGGGTATAAAATCTGTACCTTTTAAATATAGATGCCAACTATGTACTAGGAAATCTTCTGTTGTTGATACCAAAGGTATTTAGTAACTATTTTAATATCAAAGATTATGTAGTTCCCAAGTGTTAAAATATTTAAGATGCTATCTTTTCTGTCCAGTCTGTTTTAGTAACCTTACGTGGCTTTTGGTCTGCAGATATATGCAAGCCGGATGCTTTTTGCGATCAAGCCAGACCACCCCCTGTGCAGTCGTACGTGGATGCTGCTTTCCTTCTGGACAGCTCCCGCCACGTGGGAAGTGCTGAATTTGAAGACATAAGACACTTTCTGGGAGCACTGTTAGATCACTTTGAGATCACCTCCGAGCCTGAGACCTCTGTCACTGGAGACCGGGTGGCCCTGTTAAGCCATGCTCCCCCCAACTTCCTCCCCAACACTCAGAAGAGTCCTGTTAGAACGGAGTTCAACCTTACCACCTACAACAGTAAACGCCTCATGAAGAGGCACTTGGAAGAATCAGTTCAACAACTAAACGGAGACGCTTTCATTGGTCATGCCTTACAGTGGACCCTGGACAATGTCTTTTTAAATACACCCAATATGAGAAGAAACAAAGTCATATTTGTGATATCTGCTGGGGAAACCAGTCACTTGGACAGGGAAGCCTTAAAGAAAGAATCCTTGAGAGCCAAATGTCAAGGTTATGCCCTATTTGTGTTTTCCCTTGGCCCCGCTTGGAATGACAAGGAACTGGAAGATTTAGCCAGCTATCCTTTGGATCACCACTTGGTCCAGCTTGGCCGAATTCATAAACCTGACCACAGATACAGTGTGAAGTTTGTGAGGTCCTTTGTAAACTCAATCAGGCGTAAGTCGTAAAATCTGTTCTTTTTTTACACATTACAAGTATATTTGGTATTCCCAAAAGAACGGTTGATGAACTGACATGTATTCCTGGAAACCTCTGTCTTCAAGGGCACTGCAAGGTCAGAAAGGAAAATTGGTAATGATGGGTGGTAGAGGGAGGAAACCTCTGATTTCTAGCATTGAATTTTCTGGCTCATCTTTTTTATGCCTCTGGTTCCCATGGAGAAGCAATCATAACAAGCAGCTGCTCACACATCTGTCTGCACAGAGCAATATAGTCACAGCCTGGACTTTAGCTATAAGGTAGAAATCCCTGCCATGTAACATTAACACACTGCCCTTCAATGGAAAGCTTCATCAGTTAACACACCGAACGCAAGAGCCAAAGAATAATTGAACAATTCTCGACTTTGCTGTTTGACAAGTTCCAAAGGCAGAGGTTTGAGGTATTAGGAGATACCATTTTACCTGCCAGAGTGAAACATGCATCCTTGCAAAACTTTCTCAGCCTTGTTAATGACTTTTTATGATGCCAGCTATTAGTGTAACTGGTGCCTATAAAAAGGAAACATGGGCTGTATTTCTTGGAATCATTTTGCCTTGAAACTATGCAGTTCACTTTGTATGCGATGGAATGGGTAATAAGAAGCCATGTCCTAATGGCTCTGGAGGTTGAAAAGTACTCAATCAGATTTCTGAACATTTTCATGGTGAATGAACCCTTAGACTTCAGATAAAGAAAAATGAACACACAGGCTGAAGAACACCCCCCAGTGTAGCTTCAGGGAGATTCTGATTGTGTCTCGAACTTGTCACTGACATTACACAATGAGACAAGTTAAGGTTGCAAAGACTGTCTACTCCCATATAGGTGAGGCACGAGGAACCTTGGGAAATTGGTGGCGGTACTGACGTTGTGTCCTCTAGTCCTGTGCTTCTCCAAATGTGAGTCTAGGACCTACATTATCAGCATTACCTGGGAGCTGGTGAAAAATGCAGAACTTCAGACCCTACTCTAGACATTCTGAACCAGAATGTACATTTTTATCAAATCGTCAGGTGATTCATATGCACATTATGGTTCGAGAAGCACTGGAGAAGCAGTCTCCCAGGACAAAATTTATGTGGATGTGTTTTGGAATAGGAATCGGAAACAGAAGCTAGAGAACAGAAAGGGGGGAAATGGGCCTGGGGATCCTTCTGAAAAAGTAATTACAAGGCATTTGTAAGGGTAAAGCCAAAGAAAACATCAGAAGACTGAGAATCTTGTAAAAAAACAAACAAACAAACAAACAAACAAAAAACTCTTTATGAGGCAAAAAATTGCAAG
This sequence comes from Panthera onca, assembly GCF_046562875.1. Classification (NCBI taxonomy): domain Eukaryota; kingdom Metazoa; phylum Chordata; class Mammalia; order Carnivora; family Felidae; genus Panthera; species Panthera onca. Next base: position 132,067,952 of record NC_138347.1, on the reverse strand, counting down.
ACCATTTAAGATGAAATTTCTTTCCTCAGTCCCCCAAAATTCTTTGTGGTGTTTCACGGGAATTAGCCAGGCTGTATAATTAAATAAACGACAACACCCCATTACCACCTAGGTAAAGGAGAAGAGATATTTTAAGAAGAATTACTTGGGGAGGGGAAAGATCTGTAAAGTGCTTTCAGAAAGCCACTACTGTGACACAATTATACACCACTTTCCTAGAACTTCAGTGTCTAGAAACCACCCATCTTTAAAATATAGCAGTAAATCGGGGCGCCTGGGTGGCGCAGTCGGTTAAGCGTCCGACTTCAGCCAGGTCACGATCTCGCGGTCTGTGAGTTCGAGCCCCGAGTCAGGCTCTGGGCTGATGGCTCGGAGCCTGGAGCCTGTTTCAGATTCTGTGTCTCCCTCTCTCTCTGCCCCTCCCCCGTTCATGCTCTGTCTCTCTCTGTCCAAAAATAAATAAAAAAACGTTGAAAAAAAATTAAAAAAAAAATAAAATAAAATATAGCAGTAAAAGTAGAAATTGAAACAGGCTTTAACATAATCTTACCGCAAGTCCACGGATTCATACTCCTTCAACATCAACACATATTTATCAGGTACCTACTCGGAGCCACTCACAGGCCACTTGGAGCCTACCAAGGAGCGACCGACCATAACAGACACCGTAACTGCCCTCCTGGAGAAGCTAGTGCGGCTCCCTTTCTGACTCTTACTTAATGCAGTGACAGAGGTAGCCATCAAGCACAGTCCACATCAGATTTAAATTTTCTAAGAGAAACAAAATTGCTAAACAACCTGATGCTTAGAACTAAGATAAAAAATCAGATGCACAAGAGGAGAAAGATCATAGCCTTGTGCCATTCAGTCTAGAATCACACAGTCCAGTCTGCAACAGCAGCTTTAGAGACAGTGCTGTATCACAACCCAGGACAAACTTGCTACTTAGAATAACCCTTGATCACCAAGGAAGAAATTGAATTGTTTACCAGGTCTGTTGAATTTAATGCTGCAAGGAAATAAATAATACACTTTTTTAAGTGTCCCATCAAAAATGGCTCCTAGATGTTTAAATTGTGTGGGGCACCTGGGTGGCTCAGTCAGTTAAGCATCCGACTTTTGATTTTGGCTCAGGTCATGACCTCACAGTTCATGAGATCAGGCCCTGCATCGGGTCATGCACTGACAGCATGGAGCCTGCTTGAGATTCTCTCTGTCCCTCTCTCTCTGCCCCTCCCCCATTGGCATGCTCATGCGTGCTCACTCTCTCTTTCTCTCTCTCAAAATAAATTTTTAAAAAATGTTTCAATTGTGTGGGCAGAGGCATGCTTTGTTATTATAAAAAATTAATATACCTCCAAATGAAGTGAACCACTAATGAATTAAACCCAAGATGGCACTATTGTTACTGTTAATGATACAGAAACTATAAAGGGAATATCCCTTTCCCTTTGCATTTTGATATTGCAAAGGAGCAAATAAAAAATAACTATTCTGACTAGTTCATGCTAATTAGAGACCAGACTTTTAGGACTGGCTCATAATATCTCCTCTAGTGTTTGACCAACTTTGGCAGCTAAAGGCATCTATTGGAAAGTAAGTTGAATGCTCCACCTATAAATTCAGCAGAGATGTATTTTCTAAACCCAGTTTTAGAGACTCCCCTGAGAAACTTGCTTTCATCTCATATGGCCCCCTTAGTTGGTATCTTCCTTTTATGAATATTGCAAAGGTGAAGTGATGCTTTGCATACAGAACAGTTTGCTGTAATGTCAATAACCATGAATAAGAGACTCATCACAGATTTTTCTCTTCCTAGGTGCAATCAACAAATATCCACCAATAAACTTCAAAATGAAGTGCAATAGATTCAGCTCTACAGATCTGAAGCAGCCCCCACAGCAGTTGCAAAGGTATTTTCAGCTTGATAGAACTTGATAAATGAATGTGCCCTCCTTTTTTCTCCTCATTCTCTATAGTTTCTTCCTCTTCCTTTTCTTCCTCTTTCTCCTCCCCCATTCCATTTGGATAAAATCTATTGCTACATGATATTAAAATATAATTTGAGGAAATAAGAGGTAATCAAAAATGACCAGGTTGATCTGAAAAACAAGCGATTTTTAAAAGTGGAAAATCTAAATGTTGAAATAAAACAACCAATGAGAGGGGTGCCTCAGTGGCTCAGTCGTTTGAGCATCTGACTTTGACTCAGGTCAGGATCACATGGTTCGTGGGTTCGCGCCCCACGTCAAGCTCTGTGCTGACATCTCAGAGCCCAGAGCCTGCTCCGGATTCTGTGTCTCCCTCTCTATCTTCCCCTCCCCTGCTCATGCTCTCTCTCTCTCAAAAATAAATAAACATAAAAAAATTAAAAAAAAACAATGCGACACTTTAGTGGCCATGAGCATACCTAATGACTGGATATTGGTTTCTAAATACCATTCCCCACTCAAAGAAGCCATGGTTTCTTAGATAAGCAGCTAATTCTAGGCAGTAGCAGGGAAAGTACAGTGTGTCCCTCAAATATTTATAATGCCAGAAAGCAAGGAAGTAGTCAAAAACTAGCGGTGTCGTGAAAAGGACAAAGGAGCAACCTTGAAAAGATTCCCAATGGTCCAATTTTGGACAGTTTGACATCAAAAAGAATAATGGTAATGGATTATAACAATGAGTTTTTAAAATCCACAAGTCTAGGGGGGCCTGGGTGGCTCAGTCAGTTGAGTGTCCAACTCTTGATTTCTGTTCAGGTGATGATCTCATGGTCGTGAGATTGAGCTGTGCCTCAGGCTCACTCTGAGAATGGGCCTGCTTAAGATTCTCTCTCTCCCTTTGCCCCTCCCCTGCTCGTACACACTGGTGCACATGCGCATGCTCTCTCAGTAAGTAAGAAAATAAAATAAAACAAAATAAAATAAAATAAAATAAAATCCACAAGTCTATATAGAGACCCCAAAATGGAGGAGGATAGTAAAAGTTCTTTTTTATCGAATGTGCTGCTACTAAATGTAGAAGAAAATGATAGAATTAAAAAATCACCAGTTTGTTATCTCCAATATAGTAACTGAGTCAAACAAGAATCAAGGAATGCTAAAAACATGGGGTGACAGGTTGTTTGGCAACAAGCTATTTCAGAGTGTCCCAGAGCCATTCACACATTACTAACTTATTAATTACAAAAAAAAAAAGGAAATGTCCATGTACATGGTGAGATCTGGCAATACCCACTGTAACCAAAATTTGACTTATGTGCCTCCTGAGGTGATGCAGGGGGAGCTACATCACCTGTGTGAGATTCTTGCAGGGAAGGTTTGACCCAAGTCTCATAATAAAGAAACCTCTAGACAATTCCAGAATGTGGAGTTTTCTTCAGAATACCTGGCCTTTTCAGAGGTTTCAAGGTCATAAGCAGCCAGGGGAAGTGGGGTACTATGCTAGGATGGGAGAGACTAAAGAGACAAAATGGCCAAATGTAATGGTGTGAACCTTGACTGATCCCAGGTCAGAAAAAAAGCTTATGTAAACGACATCTGGTGGACAACTGGGGAAACTTGAGGATTATATTATTGATTCGTGTAGATTTCCTTTGTGCGGTAATTGTATGAGGTTCGTATGCGAGAATGTCTTTGTTCTTGAGATAGGTATGTTGAAGTATTTGAAAGTAATGTGTATAATGTCTGCAGCCTACTTCCAGGTGATTTTCCTAAAAAGAAAGAAGATGGGGTTTGTGTGTATTTGTGGAGATGTGAGTGTATGGGCATATATGTGTGTGTGTGTGTGTGTGTGTGTGTGTGTACACTCACACACGGAGTAATAAATAAAATGGTAACATCTGGAGAACCAAATAGGTTAAAAGTGGACAAGTATTTATTTGGAGTTCTGTTCTTTACAATAGTCTGTGAGTTAAAAAAATAATTTCTAAAACTCAGTGGATGAATTAATCCATCCGATGGATGAATAATAGGCACATCTAAAGAGAAAAATAATGAACTGGAAAATAAAGCTGAAGAAATCTCACAGTGCAGAGAAGATAAATGTAAGCAGCTTAGAGACAGAATGGAATAGAAAGACCTAACCTATATCAAATTGGAATTCTTGGGATCAGATAAAATAGAAACAATTAGTGAGACAATATTCAAATATATCAAGAGATGATCATTTTTAAGAACTTGTGGAAGACATGAATTAAAAGATGAAGAAATTACAAGGTACAACAAATGAAAAGAAAGCAAAAGTTAGACATCGTGTAAGGAAATGCAGATGCCAAGCCAAAGGACAAAACAGCCTGAAAGAAAAAATTATCTACAAAGAAACTATAATTAGGCCGGCAGCTGGGTTATCAGTAGCAAAAATGGAAGCCACAAAACTGTTAAGAACTTTTAAAGTAACGGAAGAACCTTTTTGTCAACTTAGAAAAACTGTCTTTAAAAAAAACTGGTAGAAACATGGAAGGGGGAGCTAAGGTGGTTGGAGTAGTGAGGGGACCCTGGGCTTGTCTCATCCCTCGAATGCAGCCGGATCAACATCAAACCATTTTGAACACCTCCGCAGTCGATCTGAGGATTAACAGAAATCTGCATAATTTGAGGGAGAGAACATGGGAAGTACATAATGCAGAAAGGTGACCTGGGGAAGAGAAGAGCCTCAGCGTCCCAAAGGAAGGGAGCTGTTTTCACAGAGAGGAGGACGGGGGAGAGAGGGCAGCACTCCTGGTTTGTTTAAGAAAGCACTCCCTCTGAAAGCAGCTAGAGAGGAAGTGTGAACACGTGCCCAGGGGACTGCACAAGAAAACATTTCCCCAAAACCAGTGATGGGGGGGGGGGGGGGGGAGAAGAGAGGGTTTCAATACCACCAGTTTTTTCACAAACAGCAGAGCCCAGAGTCTGAAGTTTGAGAAGCCGGCCCCTGGCAGTGCTTCAGCCAGGAAGCAGGGTGGAGCCCTGCGAGCAGGCCGTGTGGGCCACAGCGGGGAGAAGCGGTTTCCCTGCTTGGAGGGCATTGGATAAAGGTGATATGGCCTCTCCATGGGTGAAAACCTGGTGAGAGCCATCAACCCACCACACTCACTGGTATAGGAACAAAGTTGCTGGCTGAGGGCAGCAAAACCCGGCACCTGCTATATGTTTTCCATAAACTCTGAGCGCTGTGCATTGGTGTGACCATTTCCTGGGACAAGTCAGCCCCAGCCACAGCCTGGTGAGACCCTCCCCTAGAGGACCACTGCGGGTTCTAGCCACAGAGGTCTCTTAAGTGTGGGGTTTTGAAACACAGCTGCACCTGAGACAAAACTCTGGAGGGAGGCGCCGCCTAGTAGGCGGATGGCTCAGACACAGGGGAAAGGTAGGGAGGTGATGAAAACCAGGGACATATGAGGGGTGACTGATCACACATCGATGAGGGCATGAACCACCCACTCTGGAGACTGGAGAGCAGGGTGAAGCCGTTTTTACCATTAGCCCACCAGCACTGATCCACCCCAATGAGATGAACAGCATCACCAAGTGAAGAATGGAGCTGTTACACCAAGCCCCGGCTACCCTGTGCTTTCAGGCACATCTCCACTAGGGCAAGCCACCTGAGAATCAGAGCTGCAGGCCCCTCCCCCAGAAGACCAACACAAATCCTTTCCACCAGCTAGGCTACTGGCCATAGACTGCTGCAAAGTTTCAGCTCTAGGGGAAACTGTTTCTAGGGGAAACCTCATTTGGAGGTTTTTGTTAATTTGTTTGTTTTTTTTGTTGTTGCTTCTGTTTTGTTTTTGTTGTTTTCTTTGTTTCTTGGATACAGAAAGGACAAAATTTTTTATTTTAATTTTATTTATTTGATCTTTTTATTTTTAATTTTTGTTTCTCTCTTCTTTTTTCTCCTTTTCCTATCAAGCTTCTCTTAACAAGCAGACCAAAACACACCTAGGATCTAGCTTCCTTTATTTGATTTTTTAAGTTTTTTATTTCATTCTATCATTATTATTATTATTGCTTTTTTCTTCCTCCCAAGTGACAAGACAGAGGAACTCACTTCAAAATAAAGGACAGAAAGAAAAGATGGTCCAGGATTTAGTCAATGCAGATATAAGTAAGATGTCTGAACTAGAATTTAAAACAACTGTAAGGATACTAGCTGGGCTTGGAAAAAGCATAGAAGACACCAGAGAATCCCTTTCTGCAGAGATCAAAGAACTAAAATCTAGTCAGGCCAAAATTAAAAATGTTATAACCAAGATGCAAACCCAAATAGAGGCCATAAAACAAGGGTGGACAAGGCAGAGGGGCAAGTTAGCGATGTAGAGTATATAATTATGGAAAATAATAAAGCTGAAAAAAAGAAACAAAAGTCAGGGATCATGAAGGCAGACTTAAGGAACTCAGCAATTTATTAAAACGTAGTAACACTGGGGGCTCCTGGGTGGCTCAGTCAGTTAAGCATCTGACTTTGGCTCAGGTCATGATCTTGTGGTTCGTGGGTTTGAGCCCTGCGTCGGGCTCTGGGATGACATCTCAGAGCCTGGAGCCTGCTTCAGATTATGTGTTTCCCTCTCTCTCTGCCCCTCCCCCACTCATGCTCTGTCTCTCAAATAAAACCAACATTAAAAAATTTTTTTTAAATACCATAATAACATAGAAGTCCCCAGAAGATGAAAAGAGAGAAAAGGGGCAGAAGGTTTATATGTGCAAATTATAGCTGAAAATGTCCCTAATCTGGGGAAGGACACAGACATCAAAATCCAAGGAGCACAGAGAGCTCCCATTAAATTCAACAAAAGTGAGCCATTGCCAGATATATCAGAGTCAAATTCACAAAATACACAGATAAGGAAAGAATCGTGAAAGCAGCAGGGAAAAAAGTCTTTAACCTACAAGGGAAGACAGATCAGGTTCGCAGCAGATCTGTCCACAGAAACTTGGCAGGCCAGAAAGGAGTGGCAAGATGTATTCAATGTGCTGAATGGAAAAAAAATATGAAGTTAAAAATACCCTATCCAGCAAGGCTGTCATTCAAAATAGAGAGATAAAGAGTTTCCCAGACAAAAATTAAAGGAGTTTGTGACCACTAAACCAGACCTACCTGAAATTTTAAGGGTGACTCTTTGAGTGGAGGAAAAAAAAAACAAAAAACGAAATCAACAAAGACTAGAAAGGCCTAGAGAGCATCACCAAAAACACCAACTCTACAGGTTACATAATGGCACTAAATTCATATCTTTCAATAATCACTCAGAATGTAAGTGCACTAACTGCTCCAATCAATAGACATATGGTATCAGAATGGATAAAAAGCCAAGATCTATCGATAAGCTTACTATAAGAGACTCATTTCAGACCTAAATACACCTACAGATTGAAAGTGAGGGGATGGAGAACCATCCATCCAGCTAATGGACGTTAAAAGAAAGAGACAGTCGCCACACTTAAATCATACAAACTAGATCTTAAAACAAAGACTAACAAAAAATGACAAAGGTATTATAATTAAGGGGTCTATCAATCAAGATCTAATGATTATAAATATTTACTGCCCCAACTTGGAAGCATCCAAATATATACATCTAGCAAACATAAACACACTGCTTATAAAACAATAGTAGGGGACTTTAACACCCCACTTACAACAATGGACAGATCATCTAAGCAAAAAATCAAGGAAACAATGGCTTTGAATGACACACTGGACCGAATGGACTTAACAGATACATATATCCAGAACATTTCATCCTAAAGCAGAATACACATTCTTTTCAAGTGCACATGGAACATTCTCCAGAACAGATCATATACTGGTCACACATCAGCCCTCAACAAGTACACAAAAATCGAGATCATACCATGGATATTTTCAGATCACAGTGCTATGAATCTTGAAGTCAACCACAGGAAAAAACTTGGAAATCCCTCAAATATATGGAAATTAAACAACATCTTACTAAAGAATGAATGGGTTAACCAGGAAATTAATGAAGAAATAAAATATATATATATATATTCCATATATATATAAATATATGGAAACAAATGAAAGTGAAAATGTGACAGTCCAAAAACCTTTTGTATGCAGCAAAATCAGTCCTAAAAGGAAAGTACATTGCAATTTCGGCCTATCCCTAGAAGCAAGAGAGGTCCCAAATACACAACCTAAACTTACTCCTAAAGGACCTAGAAAAGAAGCAGCAAATAAAGCCTAAAGCCATCAAATAAGGGAGATAATAAAGATTAGAGCTGAAATAAATGATATAGAAACAAAATAATCCAATAGAATATATCATTGAAACTAAGAGCTGGTTCTTTGAAAGAATTAGTGAAATTGATAAACCCCTACCCATATTCATCAAAAAATAAAAGAGAAAGGACCCAAATAGATAAAATCATGAATGAAAGAGGAAAGACCACAACACCAGAAAAAAACAATTGTAAGAGAATACTATGAAAAATTATATGCCAAAAAACTGGGAATTCTGGAAGAAATGGACAAATTCCTAGAAACTCACAAACTACCAAAACTGAAACAGGAAGAAATGGAAATTTTGAACAGACCTATAACCAGCAAAGAAATTGAATCAGTAATTAAAAATCTCCCAACAGGCAAGAGTCCTAGGCCAGATGGCTTCCCAGGGGAATTCTACCAGATATCTAAAGAAAAGTTAATACATATTCTTCTCAAACTGTTCCCAAAAAATATAAATAAAAGGAAAACTGCCAAACTGATTCTACAAAGCCAACATTACCTTGCTTCCAAAACCAAAGATGCCACTAAAAAGAATTACAGGGTAATATCCCTGATTAACATGGATGCAGAAATTCTCAACAAGATGCTAGCAAATTGAATTCAACAGTACATTAAAAGAATTATTCACCATGATCAAGTGGAATTTATTCCTGGACTGCAGGGGTGGTTCAGTATTCACAAATCAATCAATGTGATATACCACATTAATAAAAATTTAAAAAAGGAGAACTATATGATCCTGTCAATAGATACAGAAAAAGCATTTGACAAAATATAGCATCCATTCTTGTTAAAAACCCTCAACAAAGTAGGGATAGGTGAAACTTGCTTCAACATCATAAAGACCATATTTGAAAGATCCACAGCTAATATCATCCTCAATGGGGAAAAACTGAGAGCCTTTCCCATATGGTCACGAACAAGATAGGGATGTCCACTCTCACTGTTACTATTTAACAATAGTACTGTAAGTCTTAGCCTCAGCAATCAAATAAATAAATAAATAAATAAATAAATAAATACAAGGCATCCAAATCAGCAGGGAAGAAGTCAAACTTTCCCTATCTGCGGATGACATGATACTCTGTGTAGGAAACTTGAAAGACCCCACCAAAAAGTTGCTAGAACTAACACATGAATTTCGCAAAGTCACAGGATATAAAATCAACATGCAGAAATCAGTTGCCTTTCTACACACCAGTAACAAAGCAGCAGAAAAAGAAATCAAGGAATCCTATTTGCAATTGCACCAAAACCAATAAGATACCTGAGAATAAACCTAACTGAAGAGGTAAAATATCTATCCTCTGAAAACTATAGAACACTTAAGAAAGACATTGAAAAAAACGCAAAAAAATGGAAAAGCATTCCTTGTTCATGGACTGGAAGAACAAACATTGTGTTAAAATGTCTATGCTACCCAAAGAAATCTACACATTTAATGCAGTTCCTACCAAAATACCACCAGCATTTTCCATAGAGCCAGAACAATCCTAAAATTTGTATGGAACCACAAAAGACTGCAGGTAGCCAAAGCAATCCTGAAAAAGAAAAACAAAACTGGAGGCATCACAATTCTGATTTCAAGCTGTATTACAAAGCTATAGTCAAGACAGTATGGTACTGGCACAAAAACAGACACATAGATCAATGAAACATAATAAAAAACCCAGAAATGGACCCACAACTATATGGTCAACTTATCTTTGACAAAGCAGTGAAAAATATGCGATCAAAAAAATACAGTCTCTTCAACAAGTAATGCTGGGAAAATTGGATGGTGATATGCAGCAGAATGAAACTAGACCACTTTGTTACACCATACACAAAAATAAATTCAAAAGGATCAAAGACCTAATATGAGACAGAAAACCATCAAAACCCTAAGGAGAACTTAGGCAGTGACCTCTTTGACCTCAGCCACAGCAACTTCTTACTAGACACATCTCTGGAGGCAAGGGAAAAAAACAATATGAACTATTGGGCTTCATCAAGATAAAAAGCTTCTGCATAGTGAAGGAAACAATCAACAAAACTAAGAGGCAACCTTCCGAATGGGAGAAGATATTTGAAAATGACATATCAGGACAAGGGGTAGTATCCAAAATCTATAAAGAACTTATCAAACTCAACACCCAAAAAACAAAGAATCCAGTGAAGAAATGGGCAAAAGACATGACTAGATACTTTTCCAAAGAAGACATCCAGATGGCTGACAGACACATGAAAAGATGCTCAATATCACTCATCATCAGGGAAATACAAATCAAAACCATGATGAGCTATCACTTCACACCTGTCAGAATGGCTAAAATGAACAGGACAAGAAACAACAGGTGTTGATGAGGATGCGGAGAAAGGGGAACCCTCTTGCGCTGTTGGTGGGAATGCAAACTGGGGCAGCCACTCTGGAGAATGGTATGGATGTTCCTCAGGAAACTAAACATAGGGGCACCTGGGTGGCTCAGTAGGTTAAGGGTCTGATTTGGATTCAGGTCATAATCTTACAATTCGTGGGCCGGAGCCCCGCATGAAGCTCCACACTGATGGTGTGGAGCCTGCTTGAGATTCTCTCTCTCTCTCTCTCTCTCTCTCTCTCTCTGCCCCTTCCTCTTTTTTCTCTCTCTCTCAAAATAAATAAGTAAACTTGTGAAGGAAGGAAGGGAGGAAGAAATTAAAAATGAGGGCACCTGGGTGGCTCAGTCAGTTGAGCCTCTGACTTCAGCTCATGTCATGATCTCGAGGTCTGGTCTGTGAGTTCGAGCCCTGTGTCAGGCTCTGTGCTGACACCTCAGAGCCTGGAGCCTGCTTTGGATTCTGTCTGTCTGTCTGTCTGTCTCTCTCTCTCTCTGCCCCTCCCCCACTAGTGCTGTGTCTCTTAAAAAGAAATAAATGTAGAAAAAAAATTTTTTTTTCAAAATGGAACTACCCTATGATCCAGCAGTTGCACTACTAGGTATTTACCCAAAGGATACAAAAATACACATTCAAAGAGGTACATGCACCCCGGTGTTTATAGCAGCATTATCAACAATAGCCAAACTATGGAGAGAGCCCAAATGTCCATCAACCAATAAATGGATAAAGAATATATGGTGTGTGTGTGTAATGGAATATTAGCCATTAAAAAGAATGAAATCTTGCTATTTGCCGTGATGTTGATGGAGCTAGAGTGTATTCTGCTAAGCAAAATAAGTCAATCAGAGAAAGACAAATACCATATAATTTCACTCATATGTGGAATTTAAGAAACAGACTAATATATGGGAAGGTGGGGAGAGAAGAGAGGGAAACAAACCACAAAAAGATTCTTGATACAGAGCAAACTATGGATTGATGATGGAGGCGGGGAGATGGGAGGATGAGGTTAGATGAGTAATGAGTACTAAGGAAGGCACTTGTTGTGATGAACACTGGGTGTTACACGTAAATGATGAGTCACTGAGTTCTACTTCTGAAACCAATATTGTACTGTATGTTAACTAAAATGTAAATTAAAAAGGAAATAAAATAGAAATACAATAATTGTAAAACAAAGAGAATTAGGATAAACAAAAAACAATAGTTCACCACAAACACCTCTGCTAACGGAACTTCTAATGTATGTACTTCAAGGAAAATGAAAATGACCACAGAAGGAAGAGCTGAGATGCAATAATAATAAATGATCCAAATTTGTCAATATTTAGGCAGATCTAAATGTTATATTTTAAGTAATAGTAGTATCTAATTTGTAGGGTTACAAAAATGCTGAACTTATTAACAAAGGTATGAACACAACATATTTGTTGGCACCTAGTGGTTTAACAGGAAAAAAAGTACTAATACTGCAAATATGAATAAATATTTACTAACCATGAAATTATATACTGAACAATAACATCACCTTTTGTTACTTAAAAAAATGAAGTTGAGCCTTAAGGGTAAAGAAGATGGTGCTGAAAAAAGGGACAATAATATACGTCAGAGGGAGATAAATGGAGTTAAAGAGTTCAAGAGTTTTAGGAACTTGAATAGTTTGGTCTGGCAGTTAGGCTACTGAAAAACTTAAGACTCTCTTAAAAATGCATTAGAAATTTTGATGGCACAAGTGAAAAAAAAAAAATGGAAAGTAGCTAACTACCAAAAATGTAGTGTGGGAAAATGGAATAAAAACAACAGCATGATAAATAGTAGGCTCTGGCTGCCAGCAGAGAGCCCAGCACAGGGCTTGATGTCACAGACTGTGAGATCTTGCCCTGAGCTGAAATCCAGAGTTGACAGCTCAACCAACTAAACCACCCAGGTGCCCCAATAAATAGTTTTTTTAAAAATAAAAAGGCAAGAAAGGGGGGGAGGGAAGACAAGTAGAAGGCAGAAAGTAAGACAGCAGGATCAAATCCATTTAAATATAGCAGGAGTCATAATAAACATAAACAGACTAAACATGCCAGTTACAGAGATTGATGGATTTAAGAATGAAAATAAAATCCAGCTATACTTGTTTTCAATTATAGAGACACGACCACAAAATAATGACATGGGAAAAGCTGAAAGTAAAATTATGGAAAAAAAATATACCAGGCAAATATATTTTTTTAAAATAAGCTACAAACTTAATATATACTGCTATATGCAGAAGACGACATATACAAACCTAAAGATAACCATAAAAAGAAAGCTGGAAAGGGTATATTAAGATCAGAAAAAATACTCTTTTAAACAAAACCATTCTGGTATTTTTTTAAGTTTATTTATTTTGAGAGAGAGTGGGGGAGAGAGAGAATCCCAAGCAGGCTCTTCACTGTCAGCACAGAGCCTAATGTGGGGCTCAAGCTCACCAACCATAAGATCATGACCAGAGCCAAAATCAAGAGTTGGATGCTTAACCGACTGAGCCACTCAGGTGCCCCTAAATAAAACCATTTTGCAGGAATGAAAAGCTAAATGTTCAATTCATGAAGAAGATATAACAATTCTAAATTTCTAAGAGGGTGTTAAAATAATCTTAAAATATACAAAGTGGAAATTGAAAAACTACAAGGAGAAATTGCCCTTGAACTGTCATCAAAGTTGGAGATTTCAGTACACAAGTTTGAGTACTGATCAGTCAAGCAGACAAAAATGAATAAAGATATTAAAGACTTAATCATAACAAACTTGAATTAATAGGCTCACTTAGAACCATTCATAGAAAAATGAGACATTCTTCTGAAGAAGACATGAACATTAACAACTGTTGAATCAAGGTGGAGAGTTTTCTAGGTGTTCATTGTGCAATATTTAAAAAAAAAATTTAATGTTTATTTTTGAGAGAGAGAGCCTGAGTTGGGTAGGAGCAGATAGAGAGGGAGACACAGAATCCAAAGGAGGCTCCAGGCTCTGAGCTGTCAGCACAGAGCCCGATGCGGAGCTCGAACTCACAAACCGTGAGATCACGACCTAAACCAAAGCTGAATGCTTAACCGACTGAGACACCCAGGGGCCCCTCATTTTTAACTTATCAAGCAGGTATCAACAAATCTGTAAGAATGGTATCATATGATCCAAACTGATCAGAATTCAATTAAGTTAGAAACTAATAAAAGATATTTTTAAAGTCTATGCATTTTTAAATTAAAATCACATTTCTAAATAATGAGCTAAAATTATAATGAAAACTTTAAAATATTTAGAACTGTATAATCAAGAGATCATATGTCAAAATTTATGGGATATGTCAGAAGTCCTTATTTAGGAAAGTTCATAGTCTTAATTCTTAGGGAAAAGTTTAAAACTCTAAAAATTAATGAGCTAAACATTGCTCTTGAGATGTTATAGAAGAAATATATATATGCAAAGAAAAGGAATAAGAGAACTTCGTGTTTTTTAATTAAGATATTTTTAAGAGTATCAACAAAGGCAAAATTTCTTTTAAAACTTAACAATATACATATATATTTTTTTGCATGTATGAATTAAGTTTTTTAGAATTAGAAATAATTGAAGTAGTTAAGAAGTGTGTTTCAGTGGAAAGCCATGCTGTACTAACACACACACACACACACATGCTACCCATCTGAATGAAATGAAATATGTACCAGCCCTTGGGAATCACACTTAGGCACATGTCTTGGACAGCGTGCCTACTTTTAGTGTGCACTGTCTGCATTTCTGTACGATGGTCAGGGCCAGAGAGAGGCACTCCCAGTCTAGATGTTCCAGCTCCAGAAGCTCTGAGAAGACTCTGCCTCCAGTCTCCTCACCTCGCTGGGAAGCAGGGAACTGTCCAGCAGCAAATGCTGCCTGAACTCAGGCCTAGAACAGGCCTGTGCAGTCAGTCCACAAAGAGCAGGGCTCCCCCTGCTGCAGGTGTCTGGTAGCATGGAAAGGAGCTTCCCATTTGCATCTGCACTGGGCTTCATCTATTTTGTAAATGGCCGTAACTGTCAAAGGCGGATGCGGAAGCCAGCCTGTACGAATTAAAAGGCATTTTTTGGAAACCATTCCTACAAATGCATTTTGTTTAAAGATCAGTATAAGTGGAGGAGATTCACAGTGCTTTTGGACAGGCTCTTTCCCCCCCTTCTCCACATTGCCCTAGATAGACTGGAGGCTCAGCTTCTATGTATCTGAAATGGTGAAATGACGGGAAATGGCTGGGGCATCAGGAATTGAGACATGAAATCCAGACCGCTGTTGGTGAACTCCCTGACGGTGCATTAGCCTGGGGCACCGTAGGCCTTCTCTGAGTCACCAAAAACTGTAATAAAAGGTAAGGAGCCACACAGCTAGCTGCTTCTGAAACTCCCTGTCTGAGCCTTTCACGAGAAGTGAGGCAGAATTGAGCACATGACTGAGGGAGTTGAGAATGCCTGCGAGGCAAGCTGCCTGCCATAAAGGTGACTTGCCATGTCTCAGAATGGTGCGTGAGAATTAGATCATTCCACTGTGAGATTTGTAAGAAATACAGGTAGAAGCTGGTTCTTATCAGATGGAAAAGGAACCGAACACAAGCAACCAAAGAGACAAATGGCCAGTAAGGGTGAGATTGTAGGGCAGCCTCTTTTTAAGTGCTTAGATCTGCTCAGAGACAATAAAAGCCACCTGCTTATTGCTTCATCCAGTCAGGGAAGCCCTTGTGCCAGACTTCAAAGCGGTGACAGACCAGAGCCAGAACAATCAAATTGTAAAAAATGGACACAGTCACCAGTGCCATATGAATAATACATCTGTCGTAATTCTGCCTTCCAAAATCTGTGTTCTAGACACACAAGATGCGCATTAAAAAAAAAGTGTCTGGAAATAGAAGCAGTCTTGTCTGTGGTTTCTACTCCAGCACATCGAGTCAACTAGTAAATTTAGCATAGCTGACTCCCGATTATCTGCGTAGATGGAGGAATCTGTGATCGCAGAGAACTGAAATCTCCAGTTAGTACTACCCACCTCATTTTGTCCAGCCGCCACGTTTCCACAAGCTTTACTGGAGTTGGGCACAAGATGCAAAATGATTGGCTGCATTTCATTCCTGTTTCTTTCCTTGACTGCCTGTTGTGGAGTTACCAATCGGTAAAGAAGCATCTCAATAATACGGAGTAAAAGGAAAACCAGAAATTCTGATTCCCAAACAGGGTAATCAAATGATTCTTAACAGATGCTTATCAAATACAAGCTCCTGTGTACAACTGTGGGGGAAAAAATTCAGAGATATAGTATTTATCATGTTCAACACTTTTGAGAATAAAAGTATTGGAGGAAGGAGAAAAGATAGCAATGTCATCCTATAGAAGCAGTTAGCAATTTAACAGCTTTTTCTTAACGAGGAAGAAGGATGAAAGAAAGATAACTTACCATAGAAAGGATCCAATGGAAAGGGGAAGTTGGCAGAGGGGTGGAGAGACCAGTGTAGATAAAATAAACCCGAGACACAAAAACAGTGTGCTCCAGACTCAGAAGAATACATACTCCATGATTGGTAGAGATGTTCTGTGCATATAGACAATTAAGACTTTGGAGAATTTGAGCTCCTAATATTTGGTTCTGGAATTAAGAAAATAGAAGAGCAAAAGTGGGAGAAGGTGTGAGAAGACTGTATTTGCACTAAAATTTAGCTTTCTTGGTAACTGGGAGAAGTTTGCTGATCAGCTTGTTACATTCCTAATAGCACTGATGGAAGTGAATGGAGATACACTTTGGGATTGGAGTTTCAGAAGCCCAGACATAGAGTATATAATGGCATGGTTCTCTGTTGGTTTAGTGTCTCTTTCACTTCTCTCATTATAGAGGCAAGAATATGGGGAGGGGGAAGACAGAAGGGTGTGCACATATGCATGCATATATGTGTGAGGCAGAGAAGTGTAGTAATTTTAAATTCTTTGTCTTTTGCTTACTCATTTTCTAAATATTTTTGTTTTCATGAGAGATCAGATTAAAGCTGATGAAAGCAGAAAAATCCAAATATGAAGTAATGGTACTTATAGTGAATACTGGTACTGTTTTCCTGATTTCAATGTTTTAGAGTTCTCTTGACTCTTCCCTTGACCACAATACAGCAAATTTGTGAGGCTTATAGGTACTGATAAGCCTTCTCATCTTACGCTACCAGGCTCTCACACATTCATTCTAAAAATATTTACAAAGAATGTGTGGGCCAAGCTCCTCCTACCTTCTTAGCTGTCCAACCTGCCCCAGGCCATCTGCTTTCCTGTGGTTCTGCACCCATATCCAGATGCTCCTGATAGCATGACATTTTTCATTTCACTTTCTTATTCCAAATACCTTGATAGTTTTCCATAGTATCTCAAATTAAAACCTGGTTCATTGGAAGTAACACAAAGCTCTTACTATCAGACGGTTGGGTTAGTCTCAGTTCTGTCCCTGATGTTTACCTCTGTATGTGCTATTTCCTCATCTGTAATCACCAGAGCACCATGGTAACTAGTCTAGAGAACTTCAAATGTTGCTCACAACATAGGTTGTTTTTATTCCCATTCTACACCTGAGGAAACAATCACTCTAGTTAAATGATTTTCTCAGAGCTACTCAGCCAGTAAGTAGAGGGGCTGGAATATAAGATGTTTATGGATCTAAAGTTCTTTCCAACACCTCCCTGTAAAATAAGGTTGCCTGAAATGCCTCCCTTCCTGAGCTGTCCAATACAGTAACCACTAGCTTTCAATTAAATGAAATTATAAATTGAGTTTCTCAGTCATGCCACATTTCAAGTGCTCAGTAAACATATGTGGCTATTGGCTGCCATACTGGCCAGTGAAGATTATAGGACATTTCCACCAGCACGGTTTTATTGAATAGGTTAGAATTGTAGTATTTGGCTTCTGTGATTCCTTGACCTCTCAATCTGGCATTCAAGGCCTTCCAGAGTCTGACCCCAGCTGTCCTTTTCTGTTGAAATATTCATGACCCCCAAACTCTTTATGTGCCTGCCAGACTGGGCATAATTTTTATGTCTCCCATTATATGTAACAGTGCCTTCCATAGAGAGTCAACATTTGGATGGATGGATGGATGGATGAACAGATGGAAGAAGTAAAGAATGGATGGATAGGAGGGAGGGAAGAAAGGAGTGGCATTCATTCATGTTTCCATTAGATAAATGTTTATTGAGTATCCACTATATGCCCTTCTAAGGTTCCTGGGATTGCTAGGATTACATGACATGGTCTTGTGAAATTTTCTGCCTGGGCAGGTAGAATAGAGGAGAATACATCACAAAGAAATTTATAAATAAATAAATAAATACTCAGTGATGTGTTATGAAAAAAGTGAGCATATTGTGCTGGGCATCGAGAAGACTGCAGACTGGGAGAAGAACTATAGATACGGTCATCTCTAATGAGGTACCATTTGACTTCAAATCTGAATAATCAGGAACCAGCCATATGAAGTTCTGGGTGGAACATGTTCTATAAAGAAGAAACTTTGCTGTTGAAATGATCTTGATACTGTGACCAAATGTCTCCTGTCTTATTCTCAGCTTCTGTTAGATCTGCCCAGTGTAAGTCTTCAGTTTCATAGTCTTAATAAAACTACCCTGAAGGGAGGGTGTAGCAAGGAAGGAGATGACAACATTGAGGAAGATGGAATTAACATAGTCTATTAAAGCAGAAATGGCATTTATCTTCTATGATGTTTCTCTTCTTTCGTTGTACAGCTTTGTTTTTGGACCACATAAAGCTGCTCTCAGGGATGCATTGCAGAGAGCCAGATTCTTTCAAGACAAAAAATACCTTTCAAGAGTAGCAAGAGGCAGCAGAGACGATACTGTTCAAAATCTTATCAGAAACACACCCCATACCTTTAAAAATGGAAGAAAGGTGATAAAAACTGCTCCAAGACAACAATGATAAAGGAAGTGCTTAAAGGATTTAGCCTTTGAAAGGATGGTAAGCCTCTGGTCTTGAGTAACTCAGTTCACTGCCATTAACTATGGACAACTTTTATTTGGATATCCAGCCATATCCAGAGGTCCACTCTGGAGGGCTGGACAAAACACAGATTGTAGATTATCAGGCAGCTTGACCCCTGGCATTCGTTTCTTGTCCATTTCTTTGAGCATTCCTGACAATTCCAGCACTCTGATACTTTCAAGAACTTATTAAAAGATGGAAGAATGAAAGAAATGTTCTGAAAAGTCTAATAGAGACATAATTTGAAGGTAAAATTTAAACATATATATAGGAGCCAATGTTAATTCTTTTGATTGCAGGTCTCTGTTCAGTCCACTTTCTTCAAACCAAGATTTTGTTTTCTATTTAGTACTGTTAAAGGCTCGTCTGTTTAACCAAAGGTTAACGTTCTGAGAGACCCCCAACATTTACATTTCGAAATCGATGCTTCTGTGTCAATTTTGATAATTTGACTTCCCGTGATGCCATTTAAATACACCACTGTCTCTGTGTAGAATGGCTAACCTTCTGATAGGCTTGTGCTGGCAGGTCTCCTCCTACCTTCTGCAGTAGTTTGCAGGGACAGAGAAGAAGCAGAGTCATTTTCTCTGCTCCAACTCCTTCCTCCTTAACTCACTGAGAAACTTGTGAATTCCCCCAAAACATAAATAATTGCTTTTGAGCTGGAAGTTCCCTCATGATATAGAGCCTCGTGCCTGGCCATTTTTATGGACTTTTATTCTTTACCATTATTGTCATATATTATTCTTTACTAATCTCTATATTCTTTAGGCAAGAAGAGTCAAGACAACTTGTCATGGGTGAAGCTGTTACTTTTACCCATCAGGTAGCTATTTAGTCAATGGTGAATAGTACCAAACAGGACTGACCGAGATCTAGAGTCTTAAATACATACTGAGTTTGGAAAAGATAAAGTTGTTCATGTTTTAAGCCACAAATCCATCCGGGGCTGCAGAGATGTAAAGAGATTAGAGTAAGTTAAAGCAGGAAGGGTCTTGCAAGTGCCTAGCATCTAGTAGCATTCTGACAGCTTGCTCCCACCTTACCCCCCATCAAGATCACATAACTAACTCTTAACCTTTATGAAGGGCTAATATTTCCAACAACTAAATGCCAGAGTAGCATTATTTGAGACACAATGTTTGGACCTTACCTCAAATTCTCAGAGCTGGCTCCAGCGTTGGTAACTATGGCCCTGCTTGGCAGAACCTCTCTTCGGGGCGGCGGGGGAGACTTTGCTTGGACGCAGGGGGCAGATGGCTACCGACACCTAAGACCAGTAGGTGATTTTCTTTTCCATATCGCTCTTCATAAAAGCCAGGAAAGAAGGGTCACCTACGCTGTGTTTTAAAACCACTTCTGCCATCCGTACTCAGGCAATTCCATAGACATAGCTCCCAATGTCTTCAGTGGGGGAAGGAGTTAAAATGTCACATTCATACTCAGGAAATAGAGAAGAATAAAGCACATCACGTTTCTTCATATCCTAAGTGGTGCTTCGGAGTTTAGTAAAAATTTATGTTTCAAGTAGAGCAAATTGATGAGCAATATTTAAAAGGTATTTTAAAAGGGATTTTTCTGGTTAACTTTGGATTAAGCAAAAACTGCTATTTACTGCTAGAAATACTTTTAATATGTATTTGTCTATTTTTTTCTGCATTGGTAAGTAAAATACACCAAAAAATTTTGCCCTTGGTAATTGAGATTATTTTAGCAGTTTGGGTCTTTTTAATCCTTAATAGATGAAGGATCTAAAACATACTATAAATACTAAGTTCCTTTTTAAAAAATTCCTTAAAAAAAAAAAATATTTTCCATGATTCACCTCTTTCTCCTAAAAGGGAAAAGCAGCAAAAATAAATAAAACCCTATTTATTTTAATTTTTTTTTTTTTTACACTTACTCATTTTTGAGAGACAAAGCGTGAGCAGGGGAGGGGAAGAGAGAGAGGGAGACAGAATCTGAAGCAGGTTCCAGGCTCTGAGCTGTCAGCACAGAGCCTGATGCGGGGCTCGAACCCACAGATCGTGAGATCATGACCTGAGCCCAAGTCGGATGCTGAACCGACTGAGCCACCCAGGCGCCCCTAAATAAAACCCTATTGAAACCAAGATTCAATAAGCAGTGGTCCTTCTTGGTTTAAACATGTAAATTAATTGACTCTAAAAGACATGCCTCCTATTATCTCTGTACTTGAGCTCTGAGTCAAACATTAAAAAAAAAGTCGAAAAAAGATGCAACCTCAATGTGGCATCAGATTGTAACAGTAACAATTCAATCAAATGACCCCTTTTTTTAAGGGGAGAATTGAAGCGTGAAGAAGAATGGATGGTGGCAAGATCAGGGGGGGAAAGGACTACATCTCCATCGCCCCACTCCATTCTTCCCCTCAGAAGGTTTATCAGTGGTGTGGCTTCACTAATGTCTCCAGGCTTGAAGCCCTTCTCAGCTCAAACAAGTGTCCCCCAACCTCTGCAGACATTAAATCTAGAAACCCCACAGATACGGTCTTAACAGACGTGAAGAGAAACAGAGGCAATGTAACATGACAATGTCAAATTTGCAAATCCTACTGTTCCCCTAGGCTATAAGGCCTCATTGACATCCAGACTCCTCAGACCTTTGTGAATGACAGGGTTTTCTGATGAGTTTAGACAGGTAAACAACAAAACCAAGTGCACTGAATCATGGAGCCATACCTATGCACTGTCATGTACCATAACTGAATCATATAATTACAGAAAATTAAGTTTTTGAAGTATTTAAGTAGTATTTTCCCCCGAGTCAGATTATTTACTTTTTGGTTTACAGACTCATGTAACTAATTTCAAACAGCATAAACCCTTCTGCAAATGGAGGACAGTTAAATGTAGAGAATTAAGTTCATGTACAAATAATAAGTGATAAGCTTGAAGGGTTTATTTTTGCGGGAAAGACCAATTTTGGTCTTTTTCTGGAAGTACAGATTTTTGGCATGTCTTTAACAACTTAATCCTTTCATTTTTCTTTTTCATGCATTTAATAAATAATTGACACTGGATAAAAGCAAGCCGAAGGGCCAACTTTCAGAATTTATACTAAAGCCTATAAAAAATAGTAATGATGGCCAAGGAGAGCCATTCTTCTAGGTTTGATACACAGGAGATCAGTTCTAGTGCTAAATAATACGGCAGACTGTAAAACAGGAAGAAAGATATGATAAAGCAGAAAGAACAAAATACTGAGAGTCCAGAAATGTGGGCATAAGGCCTAGTTCTGTTGCCGATTCTTTGTGACATTGAGTGCCTTATTTCTTGAGAACAAATGCTGCTGGAGAGTTTATTCTTCTGCTAAAGTTTACTGTTAAAAACCAAAAAAACACAAAAAACTCTTAAGATGCTTGAATACATTTTATTGGCTGGTTTGAATAGCAGTTTTAATAGCAAAAATGTGTTTACATTATTACAGCTTATGACCCATCTTTTTTAGTACAAACTTAGATCATAGAAGTCTTAGCATTTTAAATTCCTCACCTCTGTGACATATACAGTAGGAAGTCCCAGATACTGTTGTCTGGCTGATTCTTGCAGAGATAATGTGTAAGTACATTGGTTGAGTGCAACCTTCTTAACCACCTTGGATGGGATCTGTTTAATCATGAGACAGTATTATATAGAGACATAATTTTGAAAATGAAAGAAATGAATCTCACTTCTGTCCTCTAAAAATACCTTTGCTCTCAAGTTACAGTAAACTTATAACTTTATTACAAATTATACAGACCACTAAGTTTTCATTTCCACACCTTAACAATTCCATCTCTAGAAGCAGTTACAATGAAGCCCTGTGTTGTCTGGAAGGTGGCGATGTCCGTGATGATATCGTGGTGTCCCACAGGCAGAGACTCTGGGCCCCTCCGAGGGGTGTCATCGCTTGGTCCCATCTTCTGCTTATTCTGAATCTCCTGTTTCATGGTTAAAAGTCAAGGAGAAAGCCAGAAGTTAAAAGCCTGTACCACACTGTACGTGTTATGAATATTGTTCTTCTGAGACAGGTAGTGGTTGTCTTTAAAGCTAAAACTTCCTATGAGGTAGTCCTCCCTTCACAAAGACAAGGAGTAAAGAGAGTCCAAATGACCTTCTGTTTCCCATGAGTAGTGGCTTACAAAGAGGCCAATCAATAATCTGTGCATATTACCTTTTGCCACCATCAAAAGAAATAAGAGAAAGTATATAATAGAGGGGTGGATGTAAATATGTATCTGTCATAAAGGAAGCTTTCATTCATTTACTGAGCACCTTCTAGGACCCAGGCACTTTCAGGTATGTTACCTCCTTTGAAGTTTTTACCCAACTCAAGAACACAAGATTTGGAGTTCCAACAGCCAGGTCTGAATCCCCAGCTTTGCTGCCTACTACCTGGATGATCTCAGACAAGTTACTTCATGGTGCTGAACTTTCTAATAAAGGTATTTCCTTATAAATTGTTGTAAGGACTGAGCAAGCGTATAAAGTGCTTGCTTCGAGCTAGGTACTTATGTGTGTGCCCTTTATATGTTTATTTACCTTAATAAAAGTTAATTTAAAAATCACAGAAAAGCCCAAAGAAAATAAATGTTCTTCTTAAATACTGCCACTCTTGGCCAAAGTCATTTGTGTGCCTATAGAAATTGAGAGAAAACAAGACTGCTTGTACCTGGACGACTTCAGTGCCTTCAATTATTTTCCTAGAGTAGGACACAGACGAGGAACTAGTACCTCCGGCAACAATGTAGGACCGCTCTGGGTAAGCCAAGTCCCAAAACCTGGGGAAGAGGAAGTAAGTGCTGATAATCTCAGGACGGAGGGAGGAAGTAATGGTCATTAGCTTACATTCATCAATGCATAACTTATTTTCTTTTGCCTTAGGAAAAGAGCTTTTCCTAGCATAGACTAAAATTAGGTACAAATGAAGTATTAACAGCTATCTGTGCAAGATATGGAGGATGTTAAACATGACAACATTGCAAGTATCTAGAATGACCACCCTAGTATTAACCACAGTATCCATCCACATTTTATTATCCTTCTCCTTTTAAAGGATACCTAACTAGGTACACTTATCAGATACTGTACCTTATTTTCATGTCTGAGCCAGCCGTTAGTAGGATGGGATTTCCATCTGCAGGACTACAATAGATACCATGGACACTGTGAGGAACAGGCTTAAAAGAAAGAAACAGGAATCAAATTAAAGATAGCAGTGTATTCCATAAATGGTGTCATTTCTAGTAACAAGTCGAGTGGCAGTGGCTGCTAGGCACCTGGTTAACTGAAGAAATGAGAGACCATTTATGCATATCTTCTATAAGTGCATTGGCTTTATATCATTCTGAATAAAGAGGCAAAACCTGTTCAGCCTCTGAAAACTGCCTATTTGGGAGAAGGACTCCAACCAAAGGAGAAATGAACCTCTCCCACCTTTTGTCCCAGTGAAGCACCCATGGTGGTAGCATGACGGTTAAAAGTGTATGTAAGATGGTCATGTTCCAGTTAACCCAGGTTTTTACCGGGCTTCCACAGACACATCACAAACCTCCTGGTACCAGCAACCAAAACACCCAGACATTGGTGAGCCTGGGGAATTGGAAAGCCTCGATGCGGCAATAGCCACTTGATATAATTTAAAACACAACCCAAAAGCCCAACAGATACCAGGTTTGGTAGAGTGTCTGAAAATGCTTATAATGGGGGAAATTCGATTGGCCTAATGAAAACCGGAGACAAACCTGTGACTCAGAGAGTGGTGGTGCATTGCAGGCCCAGAGCATGAATCTTCTGTCGCCAGTCTCCATGTCCCACATAGACACCTCATTGTTGCCCTGCACGGCTAAGGGAAGCACAGGCCAGAACGGTTACTCACACCACAAGCCCACTCTGAGAACTTTCACATCTTGGTAGATAATCCAACTCAGCCTGTGCCTATTTCCATTTTTTCTCATCCTGCAAAAAATGCTCACTACGACTACTTTTAAATAACACTGTGACCCTGTCACCAGACTGGAGTGCAAAAAAAGACGTTCTTTAATAAACTAATAAATATTTACTGGCATACAGCACAGTGAAAAGAATTGTGGGGTAGAAAGGTGAATCGTAAAGATTCTACCCTCAAGAAACCTACAGTCTAGAAGCAGAGGAAAAATGTATAGACAATGAAAGCAAAAACAACTGCAAAATTCCACCTGAACTCAAGGAAAGGAAAAGATCCCATCCAGTGGGTAAGCATCAATGTCACTCATGGAGAGGTTTCCTCTGGGACTGAAAGAAAAGTAAAGCCGAGCAGATATGAGTGGCATACAGGTAAGTCATTTCAGGCAGAAAGAATGTTTTGTTTTTGCTCATTCCAATTTCTGGGCATCTGGGAAAACGAGTAATCAGTGTGACTGAAGCAAATCCGTGACAGGGAGGAGTGGGAAATGAAGGCAGGGGAAGATTATAGAAAAAGGCAACAGCAAGCCTGAGAAAGACATTATTTTGAGCAGGGCGAGTGATAACACCTCAGGCTTCATTCCTTCATTAATATTTACTGAAGCAAAAATACTTACTATGAGCTAGTCGCTGGCCTACATGCTCAGGAAAATGAGGCAAACAATGGAAAAAATACCGCTTTATAGAACTTACATTCTAATGGGGGCAATAAACCAAGAAAGTGCAAGGCCCTGCATCAGGAATGTGTCTAGTTCGAGGAGAAAGCCCGAAAGCCCATGTGGCTGGGGCCGACTGGGCCTGGGGGAGGAGGAAAAGGCCCGTAGGGCTGGCACGTTCCACTCCCCGCTGCCAGGCTGACCCGTGTGTGCCACATGGACAGGCTCCTTTGCCCTCGGGCTTCTACATGGGTTTGGCCTGTGGTAAACTAACAGCCCCTAAAATAAGTACATCCTCATCTCCGGAAACTGTGAATGTTACGTTATACGGTAAAGTGACATTGCAGAGATGATTAAAGGGCCTTGAGATGGGATTTTCCTGGATTATCCAGGGGAGCCCTGCATACAATCACAGTGTTGTAAGAAGGAGGCAGGCTTGACAGCAGAAGGCAACAGGACAATGGAGCAAGGTGCTACAGTGGTGGCTCTGAAGATGGAAGAAGGGCCCACAAGCCAAGGCAAGCAGCTCCAGAAGCAGGAAAAGAAAGGGAATGGACTCTCCCCTGGGTCCTGCAAAGGTAATGTGACCCTGCTGCCAACTTGGACTCGGCTTAGCAAAACTCATTTCAAACTTCTGGCCTCTGGAACGGTTGTAGAACAAATGTGTATTGTTTTAAGCTACCAACTTTGTGGTAATTTATTACACATAAGAATAAAATGGTCGTAGGAAACAAATACAGGCCTATGGAAGCCCCAGCAGGAGACCAAAGAGATAGATAGAAGCATGTCCCAGCTCAGGCTGGTTGTGTCGCTCCCATCAAAATCCCTGCTTCTATCAAGGTGGCCTTCTCTATTTATCTTCTTTCCAAACTCCAACATCAAAATCCCTGCTCCTCTCACGGTGGCCTTCTCTATTCATCTTCTTTCCAAACTCCAACATCAAAATCCCTGCTCCTCTCACGGTGGCCTTCTCTATTTATCTTCTTTCCAAACTCCAGTAACCATCCCCTCCCCTCCTGCTGGCACTAGCCCTATTTCATTGTGCTTTTATGATGCCCCTACACCCACACATTCATCAACAGTTCCTCTGAAGATAAATCCTCAAATCATCCTACGCTGGGTACGCCATCTGATTTCTGCTGGAACCCTGACCGATAAAGAAGGTCAGAGAGGTAGCAGGGGCAGATCCCCATGAGGAGTCTGGCTGTAACCTGGAATGGGAAGGTACTGAGTAGCAGAAAGAACAGTCTTGAAGAAGTAAGGATTAAAGCAGGGAGTTACAAGGATACTGCATTAATAGGGACAAGAGGTTATGGTGGCTGGGATGAGAGAGACTGTGATGGAAACAGCAAAAAGTAGTCAGATTCTGAACATTTTAAGTAGCTATAAAAATCTGAACAAATGTGGTATTTAAAGCATGGGATGAGATCAGTGTAGAAGGGTTAAGGACCAAAGACTGAGCCCTAAGGCGGGTGAGGTAGGGCACGATTTAAAAGTCAGAAGGAAGATAAGGTGGAATCAGAAAGTGATGTCCCTGAAGTCAGGTAAGGGAACTATTTCAGAAAGAGAAAACTATCAACTGACCAATGAGTCAGGTAAGAGGCGAGCAGAGTAATGGCCACCAACAGCAGCAGTATATGAGTCGGACTACGTGTATGAGAAGGGACCGGGGAGAGCCTGCATGCAAGACGACCAAGGAGAAGGCATAAGCATAATGAGCTACTATTTATCAAGCACTACATGTGTGCCAGACTGTGTGCTTCACATGTTTTATCTCCAGTTCTTACTAGGAGAATGCCTGGTAAGGGTAGGGAAGGGAAGCTGGCAAGAAACACATCAACAAGAATTGGCAACAGACAAGGATGAGTCAAGGTTTCTAACTTAGATTTCTAGGAAGGTGGTGGCAAAATATTAACAAAAACATGGGAGAAAGAAAACAAATGAGAGGGGAAACAGTGGCAGACGGTAGGTGATGGTGGTGATTAATGAGGTCATTTTTAAAGATAATAAATAAGAAATGACAGTGAGATAGCAGTGGTGGGAACTTCCATCATCAGAACAAAACAGAATCAAGCATTTGGTTCATACATAACATGAAAACTCTGAGAACATGAGTCGTCGCAGCAGGGTATTATGTACTTTCTTTAAAAATCCCCCAACACCTCAAAGCCAGCCCTCTCCATTTTACCTGCAATCACCCAGGACTGATACAGAGGGTGCATTGAGAGGCGTCTGATTCGAGCCCTGAAGGGGTGACAGTGGCTGGAAATTGGCAACTGGAACCTCATGTCCCAGCAAGCCATGGTACCACTGCTTGTACCTTAAAGGGAAAAAAAAGTCAAAAAGATTACCATCTAATGCTTAAAGTACATCAAGCTGCATTTATACAAACAACAAATAGCATTAGCTTTGTGTGAATGTATTTTATTCATTCTTCTCATCTATCTGTCAAGCTATCTCCCTGGTGTCAAAGAGCACTTCCTAGTTGTTAAATACAGATGTGAAGTGCTCATCACAATGCTACTAAACGTAAGCTGAAAATGAATGATTATTACACTGGTATTAATTGCCAAAGGCACTCACAAAAAAACCAAAGGTCTAGAGAAGACATAAACTGAATTTGATAGGTCAAAACGTGCAGAATGCCTTAAATCACCGAAGATGTTTTACTGGCATTCAGTGACCACTTAACCAACCCCACAGGGGCTGCAGCTCTGTAGCTATCATCACATTTCCCTGTGCCCTTGTCTCCAAAACATTCTGGAACCAGGTATGGGTATCCAATCACAGCAGACACTGGGGTGGTCAGTACCTGCACATCTGCCCATGACCAACCCCATAGAGAAGCCCCCCCATCCCAAAAGAATAATGCCAACGCTGACACTGAACAGCTGGTCCCGACAGAGGCACACAGCGTCGTCTTGGACTGGTCTCCAATTCTAGCAGAGATACTGGGATCAGAAAAAGACACAGGACGACAGGGTTCCTCAGTCACCCTGCCCCACTCCAGGACAATGGCTCCAACAGCCACAGGCTGTGTTGGCTCAAAGTTGATCAGGGTACCTGAGAGCCATCATTGCCATTTACTAATTTGTGCAGTTTCATATCTACTTTTGTGGGCCTGGCGTCACATCCTCCTGCACCTGTGCAGTTTACTCACACAAAAGGCAAACACAATGTATTCCACATAAACTATATATTAAAAAGGAGAGGGCATATACTTAACAATTTCCTAATATCATTCAGGGAATCTAGAAACCAAAATTCAAGGACAACAGATTATAATTCTTCAGAAAGAGTGCCAAGTGGGAGAAAATAAGATGTGATACATTTTCAAGGGGCAGGTTCAAAGCCCTATGGGGCAAAACGTGAAACTAAAACAGAGGAAAGCAGTCAGCAAGATCACATGGTACACCTTCACCTCCGAGAAAAGGAGGGCAAAGAGGAATAATAAGGCAAGAAACCAGTGCTTAGCTCTTCTCCAGTACCAGGCCCCGTGATGGATGCTTTTACCTCATTAAATCCTCAAAGCAGCCCTTGAATGGATTAGCCCATTTGAAGATGAGGCTCCTGAAACTCAGAGAGTTGTGCGGCTTGCCTGGGGTTATTGGAATTTGAAACGGAGTCTGACCGAACTCAAATGCTCTCATGCATGAACCAAGCCTGCTGCTTCCCTGGCAGGATAACAGAATACCAGCAAATCTGATCACTATAATGATTATAAAGTAAAGAGGCTCATTTAAGAACAAAGAGAAAAAGGAAATGTGCATGCGTTGAGATACTGCTATCACTCTTTCAAATCTGATTTTTAATGGAAAAAAATTAAATTTCAAAAGATTATAACATAATAACCATTCAAAAAAGGAGATGGGAAAAAATTACCAGTGCGGAAAAAGGAAAAAAAACTTTCACAAGAAGGCAATTCCAGACCTTAGTGGCATTCACAACCCAGTCAATGACTTCAAAGTCCGCTCACCAATGCAGAGCCAACACTGGTGGATGTCCACAGCAAAGGAAGTGATGAGGCCTGACTTCAGATCGTGCTTCAGAGTCCATGCATTGCTTGAAGACCGGAGGTCCCAACCAACGAGAGAGCCATTCACAGTGGCATAGGCCAGAACAGACTGTGCCCCAGAGTTGAAGTGATGCATATCCACGACACAGCCATCATCCTTCTGGTCTAGCATTCTAAAGAAATACACAAAGCAAAAGGCAAAAACTTTTCCAGTCACTGAAAACGTAACACCGGCCTCCATTTAAGATGAATTTATTCTAAGCATAGTCAAGAAATAACTCTGATCCATCAAGCCAATGATGCCTGAGGCATTTTTTAATGTATGTTTATTTTTGAGACAGAGACAGAGCATGAGCAGGGTAGGGCAGAGAGAATGGGAGACACAGAATCCGAAGCGGGCTCCAGGCCCTGAGCTGTCAGCACAAGGCCCGATGCGGGGCTCGAACTCACAGACTGTGAGATCATGACCTGAGCCCAGATTGGGCGCTCAAACGACTGAGCCACCCAGGCGCCCCGAGGCATTTTTAAAAATAACTTCGGACTTACAGAAGAGTTGCAAAAATAGTACAGAAAATTCCTGTGTATCCTTCACCCATTTTCCCCTCGTGTTAATACCTTACATAACCTCAGAACATTTATCGAAACTAAGAAATTAATCTTAGTACAATACTAGTAAAATACAGAACATATTCGGATTTTTATTAGTTTCCACTTGTGTCCTTTTACTGTTCTGGGATCCAAAACAAGATACCACATGGCATTGAGTTGTCATGTCTTTTTCAATCTGACCTTCAGTCTTTATCTTTCATGATTCTGATATTTTTGAAGACTATAGGTTATGTTATAGAGTGTTGCTCCATTTGAGTTTGCCTCATGTGTTCTCACAAACAGACTCAGTTTATACCTTATTGGGAAGGAGACCATGAAATAACATCCTTCTCAGTGCACGTATGAGCAAGTACCTGATATTAATTAGTTAATAGTACCTTGATCATTTGACTAAGGTACTATCTGCCAGGATTCTCCACCATAAAATTATTTTCCATCTATAACTACTCAATCTTTAAAAAAAATACTTCTGAGACAGTGTAAAAATCCTGTTTCTGCTTAAAATTTTGTCCACACATTTTAGGATCCATTGATAGACCATATCTATGGTGTTCTAATGGTGACTATGTCCCTCATTCCTTCTATACTTATTGATTAGAATTTTTCTATAAAGAACTGTCATTTCTTTCCCATTATTTATTTACTTATTTATTATCAGTATGGGCTCATACACATTTATTTTATCCTGTGAGCTGTAACCCAATACTGTTGTTATCTGCTTTGTTGTTCAAGTTGTTCCAACTCTGGCCACAGGAAACTCTCTCAGGTTGGTCCCAATGCCCTTTCAATGTGCTTTTTTGAACCAATTCCTAACTTTCTGGCAGCACAAGATTCATCCTGCGTATTCACTGCCCCAGCTCTGGGCAACCAGTTCTGCAAGGAACCCTGGTTCCTTTTATGGAAAAATAGTATTTAAAAACCAAGGTCTGCGTGCTAAGTGCTCACTGCTATGGGGACGTGTCCCTGCTCCAGTCTCTTAATATGTATACTATACCTCATACCAACATGCATATGTGTACTTCTATATCTTTTTATGTGTATGTGTACATATGTATACAAACACACACACACACATGCATATACATATATCATGAGTTCATACTCAAACTGAATCCAGATTGATATCTATCCAGCACCAGAGTTCATTCTAGCCATCTCCCTTTTCTTATTTATAACCTTAGTATACAACTAAGTAGGTTTGGAATTGATAAAACACACTCCTGTGAAAGCCAACTAGAACACAGTGTCTGAGTTCAGTTCCTTCAGTCATTAGCCTTGCGGTATCCAACTGAACCACTTTTTCCAAAGATAATAGGTTGGCTCCTTTATTGCCCACAGTCTTCACTGTGACTATAGGATTCATCTGTATACAATGAGATTGATTTATCATAGACAGCATTCTACCTTTCCTCCTATATTGGGTTGACTTTTTTTTTTTTTTTTATAACTTACATACAATAAAATTCACTCTTTGTGATACAGAGTTCTGTGCATAATGACAAATGCATAGCCATGTACCTTCTACCACAGAACCACAGAGAACAAGTCCACAGGCCAAAAATTATCTTGTGCAGGCCCCTTTGTAGTCAGCTCCTACCCCATTCCCAACCTGTGACTACTACTAATCTCATTTCTTCCCTATAATTTTATGGTTTCCAGAATATCACAAAAAGTTGGAAACATACAAAAAATAGCCTTTTGGGTCTGACTTCTTTCATTAGCAAAAAGGATTTAGGATGCATTGGTTATTGCATGATTCCATAATTTATTCCTTTCATTACTGATAATATCAAATTCCTTTTTTTTTTTTTTTTTAATGTACTGTTCCATTATATGGGTGTATCTATTTTTTCAAGCTGAGGCATTTTTAAGCTAAAAAGAATATAATAAACACACTGGCCAGCCTCCCTGATCGGTACATATCAGGCTTTTGCAGCATACACTATTTTAGTTTTATCTCTTGGATCGGGAGTCAGCAAATATTTTCTGTAATGAGCCAAATAGTAAATATTTTAGGCTTCGCAAGTCACATATCTCTACTGCATATTTATTTTTTTTTTACAATCTTTTGAAAATGCATAAAGTATTCTTAGCTATGGGCCATACTGCAGGCTACAGTTTGCTGACCTCTGTGTCTTAGATAAACAACTTAAACATTCTAATACTTCCGCTGGAGGGATGATGAAAAGTCCAAATGCCAAATAAAATGTGAAAAGGTGCTATAAATCCTAATTATTAAAAGTCATGACAACAGATCTGACTGAATGAAGCAAACCAAAGGGAAAAAAAAAAAAAAAAAAAGATTCATGGCTAGGTTTCTTTGGAGCAACTGCTGCCAGGCAGACTGAAATCTAAACATTCTGGCACAGTCTCCCAATCTGTGTCGTCCATGTTTGCTCAGGGTTAAGACAGTAACATTCACAGTGAAAAGTGCTGTCGGCTGAGTGGCACCTGTGGAAGGAGTGCGCATGTCTCTGTGTGTGTCCTGCCAGCACAGTCATCACACAACACAATCTGCCAACAGCTCTTTGTTAATTTACATGGATCTCAATAGGTACACTGCTGTACAGCCATCCTCTGCTGAAACAGTTTTAAAGAAAACTGGCAGGTGGTTGTTTAGTTAAAGACAATATATAATATGTCCTAGACGAGAGCTGCCCACATCTGTTTGGTGAATGTGTTAAAAATAATACACATTTTTAAGTGCAAAGGCAAAACAAAATTATAAGCAAACAATAAAACAATAAAGTCCTAGATGATCCAACATACATCCTTTTCTTCTTCAGCTACCCAATGGCCATACCTTACAATCCACTTACCTGTAAGAACCTGCTCATTCTGCTTTCTTCCTGTGAGATCCACCCCCCCTGCCTGCCACGCCCTTCTCAACCACCCTGCTTTGGCTGGCTAACTCACATCTGGTCTCACCTCCTCCAGGCCTTGTTCCCTACCCCTGCAAGCTGGCTCCAGCTGTCCCTGTAACACTGGCACATGATCACACTGCAAGTAAAATCATCTGTTAACTGTTCTGTCTCTTCCATTAGACTGTAGTGTCTTAGAGAGCATAACATATCTTATTTGTATTTGTAATCCTTAGTGCGTAGCACCTACTCGTCAGTTGAAAATCTGTTCTGCTTTATCTTTAAAATCACTTACCTTGTATGTGTTTAATCTGTGGGCA
The DNA here is from genome assembly GCF_046562875.1 of Panthera onca. Lineage (NCBI taxonomy): Eukaryota > Metazoa > Chordata > Mammalia > Carnivora > Felidae > Panthera > Panthera onca. The sequence continues at coordinate 132,034,944 of NC_138347.1, read as the reverse complement.
ACTACAATTTGTAAGAAGTGAGGAAGTTCTTAAGTAAAACCAGCCAGTATTTTGTTTTCAAATGATAAGCAAGTCAGTGCTGACTAAAAGCAGCACTCCATTTCCCATCAACATCAGACAATTTAATGCCAAGTAAAGATGCTGACAACGTTTGCGTTTTCTTTGATGAAGAACATTCACATTCTAAAAATCAGCCAGCCAGACTTGTGCTTTTCATAGTTGAAACAGAAGATGTAGCCAATAATTAGGTTATTCAAACAGATTCCAGCCTGGGATGAGCCGCAAGTTCAAAGTTGCCCTTCTGACCTTTTGACAGAAAGTAAGACATGCAGACACCGTTTTCTGAAATTAACTACATGTGACAGATTTGGGCTGGAAACACAGTTTTATTTATTTCATGTGCTTAAAAAAAAAAAGGTAGTACTATCTAATAGGTCCTCAGTTGATCCAAACTACACTGGCAAGGTAGGGTTAAATTACCCTAGTGCATTAAATGCAGTTTAAAAAAACACAAAAGATCGATACCTGCTTTGCAGAGGTTGAATCTTAGGAGACTTTGGCAGCTTAGAAGCTTCAATTGCAAGAAGCTGGACGGCACCATTGTCAGCCGCAATGGCTAAGTAGTGGGACCCCTGGCAGAATGTAAGTGTCTTGACACGTCCTCCAATTCGGCTGTATGTAAGAATAGATCTGCACAAAAGAAAACAGATTACATTTCTGCAAGGGCCACAAGAGCATTTATTAATGCTGATATTAAATAAATATCCACATGGCTATCAGCCAACGAAAGTACTACTTTGAGGTCTGTTTCACCTCCTTGCTCTCATAACTGAAGAATCCCTCTCAAAAACACTGGCACAAAATCACCTTTTCTTCTCATATTTTTAAATGGCCATCCCCACACACTTCCCTCCTATCACATAAGGCCCGCCCATCCTCCTCTCACTCTGGAGCTCCCATATTTGACTGTCCTCATCTAGTTCTCCTGCCACTCTTGCAATACCTTAAACCCTATTCTTGCACCCTTCAGTAATTCTGTAATTCCTAGGATGCAGCCTGACACAGCAGGAAATGGCTTTGGGATCAAAGACCTGAATTCCTCTTCTTACTACCCATAAGACTTGGTCAAGCCACTTCCCTGCTCTGTGTCTCAATTTACTCATCCACAAAACAGGACTGCCCTATCTTTTCTACTTGGAACACAGTGAAGCTCAAATAATATATAAATCATAAAACACTCATAAATGTAAAATATTGTAATATTCAGTTTCTCCCACACACGTGCTGACCTCTCAAGCTGTCTACTCTCTTTTCTCAAATTCACTGCCAAACTTCTTGAATACATCATTTACACAGGGTGTTTCCCACTATCACCAATTCCTTCCTTCAGTACCTCAGTACCCGCTTCATAAGGCGCATATACCTACCTCTAAGGGGCCATACTCCTAAAAGATCACAGGCCCCTAATTCATCAAATGTATTCATCTCTGTCTTTTCTATTTCATTTTATAATACAAGCTAATACATATTACAAAAAAATTATTAAAATACAGAAAAGAGGCACCTGGGTGGCTCCGTCAGTAAAGCGTCCAACTCTTGGTTTCGGTGCAGGTCATGATCTCACAATTCATGAGATCGAGCCCCGCATCAGGCTCTGCGCTGACAGTGCAGAGCCTGCTTAGGATTCTTTCTCCATTTCTCTGCCCTTTCCCCACACTTTTTTTCTCTCTCTCTCTCAAAATAAATTTTTTTTTAAATACAAAAAAGAATACAGAAAAGTAAAAACATAATTCTACCACTCAGAGAGAGGCACTACTAACCTTTTGTTATATATCCTTTTAAAGGGTTTTTTTTTTCTATGCATACTACAATATATTCATATTTGCTTCTTAAATAAATATGGAATATGTTGTATTTTTTTATTAATCTCTAGTTCACTTTTTCTTATTCACAGCTTTGTTGTGAGAAAATACCATAAAGTATAATATTTGAAAGTAAATAATTCAGTGATTTTCAATATATTAACAGAATTCTGCAGATGATCAGTATCTAATTCTGCAACATTTTCATCATTCCTAAGGAAATCCACATCACACCCATCAGCATTCACTCCTCATTTTCCTCTCCCACCAGCCCCTGGAAACAAATTTGCTTAAATTTGCTATGAGTTTGCCTATTCTGGAGATTCCATATGAATGTAGTCCTATATTACATGGCCTTTCATATCTGGCTTCTTTCACTTAACGTAGTGTTTTCGAGGTTCACCCATTCCTTTTTACAGCCAACTATTATTCCGTTGTATGGAATACCATATTTTGTGTATCCATTATCAGCTGATGAACATTTGTGTTGTTTCTGCCTTTTACCTACTATGAATAATGCTCCTATAAACATTTCCACATAAATGTCTGGACATACTTCTCAAACATAGTGCCTACAGGACCCCAACCGGTATGGTAGATGAGTAAAGAGAGCCAAGGACTAGCTGGGAGAGAAAAAAATTCCAGCATTACTCAGTCTCTTGCATTTGCTTGCTTGCTCTCTCTCCCTCTTTTTTGATACTGAGATATAATTTACCCATCATAAAATTCACTCTTTTAAGACTGACAGTATAGTCACTAAGTTTTATAACTGTTACCATTATCTAATCCCCAAAAAACCCCATACGTATCAGCAGTCATTCCCCATCCTCTATACCCCAGCTCCTGGCAACTGTAAACCATCCGTGACTTACAATTTTTTTACTTTATGATGGTGTGAAAGCAACAGGCATTCAGATGAAACCATACTTCAAACTTTGAATTTGATCTTTTTCTTGCTAGTGACATGCAATACGATTTTCTCATGATGCTGACCAGTGGCAGGAAAGCCACAACTCCCAGGCTGCCAGGTGACCATGAGGGTAAAAAAACCAATATACTCGGGCACCTGGGTGGCTCAGTCAGTTGAGCATCTGACTCTTGATTTCAGCTCAGCTCATGGTCTCATGGTTCATGGGATCGAGCCCTGCATTGGGCTCTGCGATGATGACACTAATCCTGCTTGGGATTCTCTCTCTCCTCTCTCTCTGCCCCTCTCCACCTCAAAATAAACAAACATTAAAAAAGACCTGATACACTTACAACCATTATGAACCCCTACAACCGTTCTGTTGGTCTTTCAGTATTCAATAAATTACATGAGATTATTCAACACGGTATTATCAAATAGGCTTTATGTTAAAATGATTTTGCCTAACTGTAGGCTAATGTAAGTGTTCTAATTCTAAGCACATTTAAGGTATGTGAGGCTAAGCTATGATATTTGGCAGGTTAGGTATATTGAATGCATTTTTGACTTATGATATTTTCAAGTTATGATGGCTTTATCACAACATGACCCCATCATAAACTGAGGAAGGTCTGTACTAATCTTTCTGTCTCTGTGGATTTGCCTAAATTTGCCAAAATTTCATTTAAGTCGAATCATACAATACGCTAGCTGACCTGTGGATCAGGCTTCTTTCCCTTAGCATAATGTTTTTGCAAGGTTATCCATGTTGTGGCATATGCCAGCATTTCATTCCTTTTTATGGCTAAATAATACTCCATTGTATGGATATGCCACATTTGTTTATTCATTCAACAGCTTATAGACATTGTGGCTTGCACTTTTTGGCCATTATGAATAATGCTGCTGCAAACATGTATGTTCAAATTTTCATGTGAACAAGTGTTTTCAACTGTCTTGGGTTTATGCCTACGAGTGGAATTGAGGGGTCATTAGGTAACTCTATGCTTAACGTTTGAGGAACTGTCAAACTGATTTCCAGTTACCTCACCATTTTACATTCCTACCAATAATGTATGAAGGTACCAATTTCTCCACATCCTCTCCAGCACTTGTTATTGTCTTTGATTATAGCCCTTCTAGAGGGTGTGAAGTGGCATCTCACTGTGGTTCTGTTTTGCATTTCCCTAGTGACTAATCATGTGGAGCAGCTTTCTGTATACTTATGGGTCCTAACTGGAGAAACATCTATTTGAATCCTTTATTTTTTAATTGTCCTTTTATTGTTGAGTTAAAAGAGTTCTTTGTATTTTCTCTGTATTTATATTTACAAGTATTTCTCTCATTCTGTGGTTTGTCTTTTACTTTCTTGACAGTGTCCTTTGAAGCACAAATGTTTGTAATTTTGATGAAGTCTCTTTTTTTTTATTTTGGTCACGTGTGCTTTTGAAGTCATTTTTTAGAAACTCCTGCCTAATCTAAGGTCATGAATAGTTACATGCATATATTTTACAGATTAGCTCTTATATTTAGGTCTATGATCCCTTTTGAAAAATTCACGGAAATTCATCCTTTTGCATATGGATAACCAGAACCATTTGTTCATGCTATTCTTTCCTCCATAGAACTGTCCTGGCATCCTTGACAAAAAACAATGATCATAAATGTATTTTTGCAGGTCAGTTCTGTTCCACTGATTTTTATATTTATCTTTATGTAATACTATCCTGACTAATGTAGCTTTGTAGCAAATCTCCAAGTCTGAGTTTTCCAACTTGGTTCTTTCAAGAGTATTTTGGCTATTTAAATCATCTGCATTACTTTATGAATTTTAGAATCAGGGTGTCAATTTCTGCAAAAAGTAAAAAAAAAAAAAAGACAACTGAAAATTTCACAGGGATTGCATTGAATCTGTAGGTCAATTTGGGGAGGATTGCTATCTTAATGTTAAGTATCCCATTATTCCATTAAATGAACATAGGCTGTCTTTCCATTTATTTAGATCTTCTATAATTTCTTTCAGTGATGTTTTATGGTCTTCAGTATACTATAGTTTTCAGTACTTTTTTGATAAATTTATTCCTATTCTTTTTGATGCTATTGTAAATGGAATTCTTTTCTTAATTTCACCTTTGGATCAATCATTGTTAGCACAAAGAAATGCAGTTGGTTTTTGTATATACAAATACAGCATCATCTTGTATTTTGCAACTTTGCTGAACTCATTTGTTCTATTAAGTTTTTCTTTTTATTGCTTAAGATGGTCTATAAACAAGATTATGCTGTCCGCAAATCGAGATAGTTTTACTTTTTCCTTTCCAATCTGTATGCTTTTCATTTCTTTTCCTTATCTAATTGCTCTAAAAGCTCCAGTATGGTGCTGGATGGAAGTGGCAAAAACAGACATCCTTATTTGGTTCCTCATCTTAAGGAGAAAGCTTTCAGTCTTTCACCATTAAGTTTGATGTCAGCTGTGGTCATCTATAACTAGTTTGTTGAATTGTTTTTAATCATAAAAGGGGGTTAGATTTTGTCAAATGCTTTCTGTTAAGATGATCGACATCTTCATCCTTTGTTCTATTAATAGGATATATTCCTAAATTGATTTTTGTAGGTTGCACAAGGCTTGCAGTCTTGGGATACACTGAACTTAGTCATGTTATATAATCATTTTAATATGCTGGATTCAGTTTACTAGTATTTAGCATTTTTATGCTTCTATTAACTATGGGTCTTGGTCTGTTGTTTTCTTGTGACATAATTGTCTGGTTATGGCATGAGGATAGTACTGGCCTTATCGAATGAGTTAGCAAATGTTCCCTCATCTGTTTTTTGGAAGAGTTTTTGAAAGATGGGTGTTATTTCATTAAGTGTTTGGTAGAATTCACTATGAAACTGTATCTTCCTGGGCTTTTCTTTGTGGGAATTTTTTTTTTAAATAACTAATTAAATATTTTATTATAGGTCTATTCAGATTTTCTATTTCTTTTTTTAAACTTGTTTTGTTTATTTATTTTTTAAATTTACATCCCAATTAGTTAGCATATAGTGCAACAATGATTTCAGGAGTAGATTCCTTAGTGCCCCTTACCCATTTAGTCCATCTCCCCTCCCACAGCCCCTCCAGTAACTCTCAGTTTGTTCACCATATTTATGAGTCTCTTCTGTTTTGTCTCCCTCCCTGTTTTATATTATTTGTGTTTCCCTTCCCTTATGTGCATCTGTTTTGTCTCTTAAAGTCCTCATATGAGTGAAGTCATATGATTTTTGTCTTTCTCTGACGGACTCATTTCACTTAGCGTAATACCCTCCAGTTCCACCCATGTTGTTGCAGATGGCAAGATTTCATTATTTTTGATTACTAATACTTCATTATATATATATATACATATATACATGTATATATATGTATATGTATATATATATATACACACACACACACACCACATCTTTATCCATTCATCCATCAATGGACGTTTGGGCTCTTTCCATACTTTGGCTATTGTTGATAGTGCTGCTATAAACATGGGGGTGCATATGTCCCTGTGAAACAGCACACCTGTATCCCTCGGATAAATGCCTAGTAGTGCAATTGCTGGGTCGTAGGGTAGTTCTATTTTAGTTTTTTGAGGAGCTTCCATACTGTTTTCCAGAGTGGCTGCACCAGCTTGCATTCCCACAGATGTTCTATTTCTTATTTCTTAAGTCATTTTTGGCAGCTTGTGTCTCTCTAGGAATTTATCCATTTCATCTAGGTTATCGAATTTGTTGACATACAATTGTTCACAGTATTCCATTCATAATTCCGTTTATTGTCACATCAGTAGTAATGTCTCCTCTTTCATTCCTAATTTTAGTAATTTGAGTCCTCTCTCTTTTTTATATTAGTTACTGTAGAAGAAGTTAGTTTTCATCTTTCCAAAGAACCTTTGGTTTTGTTGATTTTTCTCCTCCATTCTTCTATTTTCTATTTATTTCCTCTTTAGTATTTCCTTCCTTCTACTTGTTTTGGGTTTCCTTTGCTCTTTTAACTAGTTTCCTAAGGTTAAGGCTAAGTTATTGATTTGAGATCTTTCTTCTTTTGTGGGTTCCTGGGTGGCTCAGTCAGTTAAGCATCCAACTCTTGATTTTGGCTCATGTCATGATCTCATGGTTCATGGGATCAAGCCCCGTACGGTGCTCCACACTGACAGCATGGATACTGCTTGGGATTCTCTCTCTCCCTCTCTCTCTCCCTGCTTCTCCCCAAAGCTTGTGCACTCTTGCACTCTCTCAAAATAAACTATTAAAAAAAAAAAAATCTTTCTTTTTACATATAGATTTTACAGCTATAAACTTCTCTCTGAACACTCCTTTAGCTGCATTCCATAAGTTTTGAATGTTGTATTTTCATCTTCATTCATTTAAAGTATTCTCTAACTTCCTTTTGAATCACTGGTTATTTAGCCATATGGTGTTTAATCTCCACATATTTGTCAATTTCTCAAATTCCTGTTACTGGTATCTAGTTTCATCCCTCTGTGGTTAAAGAACATATATGTTGGTATGTTTCTATCCTTTTAAATCACTGAGACTTCTTTTACGGCCTCATATATGGCTTGATCTGGAAAGTGTTCCACATGGACTTGAAAAGAATTTGTATTCTGCTACTGCTGGGTAGAGTATTCTATTAAAATCTGTTAGATCTGATTAGTTTATGTTGTTGATCAAGTCTTCTATTTTCGTTGCTGATCTTATACCTACTTGTTCTATCTGTCTATATCTACCTATATTGAAAGCAGAGTACTAAAGTCTCAACTATTGTGGAATTATCTTACTTTTCCCTTCAATTCTGTCAGCTTTTGCTTCATTTGGGGGATCCATTATCAGGTGCATGTGTTTGCAATTGTTTTGTTTTCCTGATGCACTAACCCTTTTACCATAATAAAATGTCCTTGTTTATCTATAGTAGCAATTTTTGTCTAAGGTTTATTTTTTCCAATATTAATATTGCTGTTCCAGCCCTCTTTTAGGTACTGTTTGTATGGTACACCCTCTTTAGTCCTTTTAATTTCAACTAATTCGTGTCTTTGGATCTAAAGTATAGCTCTTGTACATGGGTCATAGCAACATTTTTCTAGATATGTCTCCTGAAGCAAGGGAAACAAAAGCAAAAATAAACTATGGGGACTACATTAAAAAGAAAAAAAAAAAAAAAAAAGCACCTGCACAGCAAAGGAAATAATCAACAAAACTAAAAGGCAACCTCAGGAATGGGAAAAGATATTTTAAAATGACATATCCAATAAAGGGTTAGTATCCAAAATATATAAAGAACTTACACAACTCAACATACAAAAAAAACAAATAATGGGCAGAAGACATGAATAGACATTTTACCAAAGAAGATATACAGATGGCCAACAGACACATGAAAAGATGCTCAACATCACTCATCACCAGGGAAATACAAATCAAAACCACTAGGAGATATCACCTCACACCAGTCAGAATGCCTAAAATCAAAAACAAAAGAAACATCAAGTGTTGGTGAAGATGTGGAAAAAAAGGAACCCACATACACTGTTGGTGAGAATACAAACTGGTGCAGCCACTGTGAAAAACAGTACGGAGGTCCCTCAAAAAATTAAAAATAGAACTACCCCTATGGTCCAGGAATTGCACTACTGGGTATTTATCCAAAGAATATGAAAATACTAATACAAAAAGATATATGCAGCCCCATTTTTACTGTAGCATTATTTATAATAGCCAAAATATAGAAGTAGCCCAAGTGTCCATTGATAGATGAATGGATAAAGATGTGGTAAATATACACAATGGAAATACTACTCAATTCAAAGCATAAACTCTTCCAGAGAAAGACAATTACCGTACGATTTCATTCATATCTGCAACTTAAGAAACAAAATAAAAAAAGGAGACAAACCAAAAACAGATTCTTAACTATAGAGAACTGATGGTTACAAGAGGGGAGGTGGGTAGAGAGATGGGTGAAATATGCTGAAGGGGATTAAAGTACACTTAGAATGAGCACTAAAATATATAAAACTGTTGAATCACTGTAGTGTACACCTAAAACTGATATAACACTGTATGTTAACCATACTGGAATTAAAATGCTTTAAAATGAAAAAATAAATAAAAATAAAGTGTGTCTCTTGTAGACAGCACATAGTCATTTCAGGTTTTTTTCATACTTTCTGCCAAATCTGCCTTTTGATTACATTTATATGATTGTGAATAAGGCAGGATTTATGTCTGACATTTTGCTATTTGTTTTCTGTCTTACAGGTTTTGTTGTTATTCTTGTTGTATTCCTCCATTACTGCTATTTTGTGTGTTAAAAATATATTTTCTAGTATACCGTTTTAATTCCCTTGTTTCTTATATAACATGTTTTTGACAAGTTTTTTTCCCAGTGGTTTCCCTGGGAAATACATGTGACATCTAAAGATGATCAGATTAATACTAATTTCATTAATACATAATAACTTTGTTCTAATATCTCTCTGTTCCCCCCTCCCTCTTCTGTACTTTTATTGTCACACAAACTCTGTATATACCACAAGCCCATAAACACAGTTTTATTATTATTTATGTGGTCATCTTTTAAATGAGACAGCAGGTTAAGAGTTACAAAAATAATTTGTACTTGTATATTTATTTACAAATAGTATTTACCGTTATCAATGTTCTTTATTTCTTCATGTGGATTCAAATTACTGTCTTATGCCCTTTTCTTTCAGCACAAAAAACACCTTTTAGTATTTCATTTAGGGGATAGCTCCTAGCAGTAAGTTCCCTATTTTTATTTACCTTGGAATGTCTTAATTTGTCCTTTGTTTTTGAAGGGCAATTTTGCTGGATATAGAATTATCAGGGGCACCTGGGTGGCTCAGTCGATTAAGCGTCTGACTTCGGCTCAGGTCTCACAGTCTATGAGTTCGAGCCCTGCATCGGGCTCTGTGCTGACCGCTCAGAGCCTGGAGCCTGCTTCGGATTCTGTGTCTCCCTCTCTCTCTGCCCCTCCCCTGTTCATGCTCTGTCTCTCTCTGTCTCAAAATAAATAAAAACATTAAAAATTTTAAAAAGAATTATCAGCTGACAGTTTTCTTCTTTCAACACTTTCAATATGTCATCCCACTGACTTCCAGTCTCCATCATTTCTGATGAAATGTCAGCTGTTAATCTTATTGAGGGTCCCTCATATGTGATAAGTCAGTTTTCTCTCACTGCTTTCAAGATGCTGTCTTTCAACAGTATACTTATCATGTGTCTAATATGGCTCTCTTTCATTTTCATCACACTTGGAGTTCACTGACCTTCTTAAATGTGTAGATTAATGTTTTCCACCAAATCTGGGGAATGCTTAGCCATGTGTCTTCAAATATTCTTTCTGCTCCTTTTTCTCTCTCCTTGCCTTCTAGGACCCCTCCTATGTCTATGTTGGCATTCTGCAGGCCTATGGGGCTCTGTTCATTTTTCCTTACTCTTTTTTAGATCCTCTGATTGGATCATGTCAACTGATCTATCCTCAAGTCCCTGATTTTTTCTCTTGCCAGTTGAAATCTGTTCATCCTCTCATGTGACTTGAACTTCATTTATTTCCTTATTTTAGTTATACTTTTCAACTCCAGAATTTCTATTGATCACTTCTATCTTCTCATTGATATGTATATTTGGTGAGATATTTGTCTTACTTTGAATTCTTTAGACACAGTTTAATTCTTTGAACATATTTTTAATAGCTAATTTAAAATCTTTGTCTAACAAGTCTAAGATTACTGAGAAATAGTTTCCACTGACTGTGTTTTCCTGTGTATAGACCATACTTTCCTGTTTCTTTTCCTGACTTGCAATTTTTTGTTCAAAACTAGATATTCGGGGTGCCTAGGTGGCTCAGTCGGTGAAGTCGGACTCGTGATTTCTGCTCAGGTCATGATCTCACGGTTCCTAGGTTTGAGCCCCACGCTGGATTCTGGGCTGACAGTGCAGAGCCTGCTTGGATTCTCTCTCTCCTTCTCTCTCTGCCTTTCCTCTGCTTGTGAAGGTGTGCACTCTCTCTCTCTCTCAAAATAAATAAACATTTAAAAAAAAACTAGATAATCTAATTGACATGTAAACTTTGGAAATAATATTCCGAAGTTATTTATTTAGTGACTTTCCTGGACTAATTCTATAAAGTCTGTATCTTTTTCACGTGTAGCCACTAAAGTCTTTGTTGGGTTAACTTAGTGGTTAGCTAATGACTGGACAGACATTTCCCTTCATGCCTTAAAACAGTAAGTGTTCTAGCCTTTGCTGAGGCTCTCTGTGTTTGTGCACACCTTCCACAAAGCGGGTTACAACTCTGCCTTATCCTTCATTTCCTGCTTGTACAGAGTCTCAAGGTCAGCTAGAGGCGAGAACTCAGGAGCTTCTCAGTTCTTTCTTGGGCATGTGAACAACCCTACACATGCATGTGGGTATGAACTTTTCAAAGGCCCCTATAGACATCTCATTCCCTAATTCTTCCTTTTAAGTTTTTTGTTGGCCCCTTACAACCGGTAATGCCACCTCGGGCCACTGCAGTGTTAAACAAATAGCATTGATAATTTCAACAAATGTGCTGTGGGCATAGTTTTTCTCAAAGAACAAGATGAGCCCAGTGAAATAAAGACAGACCCTAAGAATGGAGCTTCCAACAAGCTGGCAGAAAGGTCAAAGAGTGACAATTCCCTAGAGATGGGGCTTTTAGCCATTATAACCCCTCCAAGCACAACGAAGCTTCTGGTTTTCATGGCTACCATAGTTGTTGAACTGTGAATTTCAAAATTACTGCAAAGCTTGATAAAGGGTTGGGCGGCTATTAGTTTTCAAAGCTACTGCACTGCTTGGTAAAAGGGGATAAAATTAGGGAACACATGGCTCAGTGTTGTGAGAATCAGCTGATTTTCGTGAATAACACTCTTCAAACTATTGCAGGACCTTTAATTTCTAGAGCTCTGGAAATGTTGATTTTGACAGTATCTACCAGTGTTCTATTTTTACGAAGGAACAGATTTTTAGAAATCCTTACTTTGTCATTCCAAAAACAGAAACCCTACATGGGTTCTTAAACCTACTTCTTAAACATATTTTCTCACACGATATATCAATATATTTCATCAAAAAATTCATTTCCACATCAGTTTTGTTTTTGCACCATCACTTATTTATCCAATTTAACCCCTACTGCTGAACCTCTAGTTTGTTTCTAATTTTTTTTTTTTTTACTGTTACAAAGAAAGCCATTCTGAACAGCCTTAAAACTAAATCTCTGAATTCATTCTTAGTTATTTTCTTAGGATATGGACATCATAAAGCCTTGAAATATATATATCGTCAAAAGCCCTCCATGGATGATGGATATATCAACTGCATTCCACCAAAGGGCACTCGCTATATGAGAATGCCCAATCGTGCCAGTTCGTTTTCTTATTACATTTCAGAGTCGCCTCTAAGTCCTTTCTTAAAACTTTCTTGGGGCGCCTGGCTGGCTCAGTCGGTTGAACGTCCGACTTCGGTTCAGGTCATGACCTCACGGTTTGTGAGTTCAAGCCCCACGTCAGGCTTTGCGCTGACAGCTCGGAGCCTTGGGCCTGCTTCGGATTCTGTGTCTCCCTCTCTCTCTGCTCCTCCCATGCTCACACTCTGTCTCTCTCACCTTCAAAAATAAATAAACATTAAAAAAAAAAACAAAAAAAACTTTCTTCTAGGGGTGCCTGGGTGGCTCAGTCAGTTGAGCGTTCAACTTTGGCTCAGGTCATGATCTCAAGGTCTGTGAGCTCGAGCCCTGTTGTCGGGCTCTGTGCTGACAGCTCAGAGCCTGGAGCCTGCCTCGGATTCTGTGTCTCCCTCTCTCTCTGCCCCTCCCCCACTCATGCTCTGTCTCTCTCTCTCTCAGAAATAAACATTAAAAAAAAAAAAAAACAACTTTCTTCTATTGCAGTCTGATGTAACTTGATTGGCTTCTTCTCTCTCCTTTTCTGACCATTCTCTTCCTGTCTCTGAAATTCGACTGGCAAAGACTAAGGCCTCTGGCATCCTCAGGGCTTTTATAGGCCTTTATGCTCCCTTTTCTTCAGAGTAGCCATACCACTCAAACACTTCAACCTCCAAACACTATCAGTGACTCTATATGTTACCCTAACACTGATAACTTCCTTGCACACCTCTCATATTGTATCAACTTTTCATTAAGACAGAACACCACTGAGATGTTTTATCATCACATTCAACAAGTACCAAATTCTTCAACCTCCCCCAAAATTGAGAAGTTAAATGAGCCAAAAATAGGGTAGTACAAGAAGGATATGGAAAATAATTTCAAATACTATAAAGGATTAAGTTTTTTAAAAATCTATGTGAAAGGTTAAAAACAACAAATTTCACAAACTAGTCCCCAAGGGACACACCAAAAGAGCCTAGATCCAGGTGACCTAAATCACCATTCATAATTCAGTGAGAAAGTCAGGACTGGGAAGTGGGTGGTCAGCCAACGTAATGCATAGGGGAAAAACCTCAGTAGTCAGAATGTACTAGTAACATTTCCTAAAAAAAAAAACAAACAACTTTTCCTAAGAAAAAAGAGGTTTGTTTCTCTTTCCCAGCCACCAGCTGTTCCCCACTTGGATCTGACAATAATAATGGCCTGCCTCTTCCCTAATCCTGTTCATGAAGGCATGTGATGAGGGCAACACATTCTGTTCCCTTCCCTTCCTCCCCACCCTGGAATGAAGCACCCCCAAGCCAAGGCCTACTACACTCCACAAATAAGACAGCAGGTGTTACAGCAAAGCAAGAGAGCAGCTGCATTCAGAGGAAATCCAATCTCTAATTATCATACTTCCTTTGGGACTATACAGTCAGCTAAACTGCCACATTTTCTGGGGTACCACTTTCTGAAATGTGACACCTGGATACTACTCCCTAAAATAGGACACTGGAATACAGAAGGCATAGCTCAGTAATAAAAATCATTTGGGAATTAACAAATGAGACTTTTGCAAAGTTAACCAATGATTCCAATTTCTTACTTGAGAGGTTTACACATGTCAAATGAACTTCCCCTCCTCATAAAATGGGCAATGAGGGACGCTTGGATGGCTCAGTCGGTTGGGCGTCCGACTTCAGCTCAGGTCATGACCTCACGGTCCGTGAGTTTGAGCCCCACATCAGGCTTTGTGCTGACAGCTCAGAGCCTGGAGCCTGTTTCAGATTCTGTGTCTCGCTCTCTCTCTCTGCCCCTCCCCGGCTCATGCTCTGTCTCTCTCAAAAATAAATAAACATTTAAAAAAAATATTTTTTAAAGGGGGGCAATGAATTCAACTGATGATGATATAAAAAAGATCATTTGAAAAATAATTATCAGAAGAGATATTTAACATACTAACAAAAATGCTAATAATGGTGGAAAAAAAATTTTTTAAATGATTGTAGGCAGGGGGAAGGCAGGGGTTTTCCACAAAGGACATTCTGGTATGGTGGCTACATGCCATGAGACTGGTTTAAGTTGCAGAGTGTATGTTTTTATTGGAACTCAGGAAATGGTTCACTTGAGATCTGTGTACTTCATAGCATATGAATTTATGCCAAACAAAAAAAAGAACTATAAACACAGACTGAACTCTAGCTAACGATATATAAATTGAAGTGTTTAGAGGAAGTGTACTGATATCTGTAAATTATTTTGAAATACATTTTAAAAAGATGAATTGAGAGGAGGATGGATAATTACATGACAACAAATATAGTAAAATTACAGAATCTGTGAGGCAAGAATATGAATGTTCTCTGTGAAACTTTTTAACTTTTCTTACAGGTTTGAAATTTCATAATAAAATGTTGACAAAAAATTGCTAAATGGAACCTGGGTTCTGGGATTCTGTTACTGGTTTTTAATTTATGTTCCGACCAATGCAATGCCAAGAAAGAATGAACATGAGAAACAATTAAGCATAGAGTAAAAATGCAGAGCTCTTTTAAAAAAATAAACACCACAAAACTGTATCACATTGTTCATTAAAGAGACAACTTTTGGGGTGTCTGGGTGGCTCAGCTGGTTGAGTGTCGACTCTGGATCTTGGCTCAGGTCATGATCTCAGGGTTCCTGAGACAGAGCCCCCTGTGCTGACAGCGCAGAGCCTGCTTGGGATTCTCTCTCACCCTCTCTGTCCCTCCCCCAGTCACGCGCATGCTCGCTCTCTCTCTCTCTCTCTCTCAAAATAAACTTAAAAAAAAAGGTCAACTTTTGACTTATTTTAGTTATCAAAGATACTCTGTTTGATGATTTTGTGGTTAACTGCGGTTGCCGAACTGATAACATGAAAAGCACCAGAGATATCTTTTTTCCACATGAAATTCAATTTTGACATCTAGTAGCTTTCTTTTCAGACCTAGACCAAACTAGGAACAGAACAAATATGAGTATGGTAAGAGTGACGGGGATGGAAATAGAGGGCTGGCAGACAGACTGCATAGCAAGTAGGGACACAACTACAAAAATGTACGAATCTAAATCACACTTATCAAAATCACATCAGCACAAACAGTTTTAGGGATTTCAAGTCATAACTAAACTCCATCTTGACCATAACAGCAGGGCAATGATACAGTGAGTGTTTTCCTTCCATGGCTAGCCATTCCATCATCTTTCACTTTTCTCTTCCTCATATTCCATCTAACCCATTTAGCAAAATTTGGGCTCTTTCATCAAAATCTATCCCAAATCCGATCATTTCCCACTACCTCCACCTCTTCTTGAATTACTATCATAGCCTCTAACTGCTTCAGTATTCTCAATACAAGAGCCACAGCAGTTCTGTTGAAATTTAACTCAGACCACGTTTCTCCTCTGCGTGGAACCCTCCAAAGGCTCCCATCTCATTCAGAGTAAAAGTCAAGAGTCCTTTACAATAGCCTACGAGGCCCTACATGATCTGGCCCCTCTCCCTCCTCCCTCTTGGCTCACTCTGCGCCAGCCACACAGACCTTTCTGCTGTTCCTCAAAACGTGCCAAACCATCTTTCTACCTCAGGGCCTTTGAAATCTCTCTTTCCTCCGCCTGGAATGCTCTTCCCGGAGAGATCCACACAACTCTTTCCTCCACCTGTTTCAGGTCTTTCCTCAAATGACATCATCTCTGGGAGGCAGTCTCCAATCAATTTATTTAAAATTCTACTCTACCCCACCCCCTACTCTATTCCCTATCTGTCTTCCCTCCTATATTTTTCTCTAATAACATTTTTTACCATGTAACATACTGTATGTTCTGCTCTTTTATACTATTTATTGTTTGTCACCTCTCACAAGAAGGAAAGCCCCATAGAACAGGTATTTGTGTCCCTTTATCACTGCTATATATCCCTGGTTCCTAAAGCAGCACCTGTCAGAGTGAGCACTCAATAAATATTTGTTGATTAAATAAATGGATTCTCCTCCCAAGCACGTATTACCTGGTAGTGGTGGTCTTCCCCTCCATCTTTTGACTATTCCAAATTTTCACTGTGCCATCATTTGAACACGTTGCAAAAAGTGAATGTTCATCAGAGACTCTAATTCGATTTACAGCAGATTTGTGTTCATGAAGATGTGCAACTAGCAGCCCTTTAGGACGCCACCCTAAGGAAAAGCAAAGGAGTACGTCTTGAACTATAGTTTACAAATACTATATTTCTCTCACCTCCCAGCTACAGTCACCAACAACCAGCATGAAACCAATCATAAGAACTAAACAAAGGGTTCCAAGAGCTAGCCAATACAGAGTGGCCTACTAGGCCACGACAGATACTTTTATCTACTGAGTAAGACATCCAAGATAGCAATGAAGTGTTGCTCAAAGAGCCTGAGAGTGACTGTACCTGGGGCCCTTCTGTAGTATCTGAAAAGGAACAATAGTCACTCACTACCTGGGAAAACCCTGACTACTTGCTCAACAGGCAGAGATAATGCTACCCTAATTTACAGAAATTGGGTCCTACGGAGGCAACCTGGTTCTTATAGTCTCAAAGACCCAGACCCATCATAATATAATGTGTGGCCTTGAGGTACTTATTTAAACTATCTGAGCTTCAATTTCCTCAAATGTAAAATGAGGGAATTATTACTGAACCCAAAGGATGGATATGGACAAACGAGATGTATAAAGTATCTAATATTGTGTCCCACATCCACAGTAAACACCCAAATGTTGATGTCTTCTCTACTTGCAATCACTTATTGTATGATATCAACATGTTAGTATAAATAGTATTATTAATTATAGCCCATGGACTTTCCAGTACTTTATGACATCTATGCACATGTTTTATTATGTATATTTTTGTGTATGATTTGTTTCTTCTAATAAATTATAGATTTGTTGAGGCCAGAGACCATGTCATACCCATTCTGAATCATTCACTGTATCTAGCATAGGTTCTTGCATATAAACAAATGTCTTCAATGTTTGAAGAGTAAACTTTTATATTTAGTTTAACATTTAATATTTAATATTAATCAATTTTAAAATAAAACAGAAAGCTATACTAAAGATCATCCTGTATTGGGGGGTGCCTGGGTGGCTCAGGTGGTTGAGCATCCAACTCTTGATTTTGGCTCAGGTCATGATCCTAAAGTTGTGGGATTGAGCCCCATGTCGGGGTCTGTGCTAAGCATGGAGTCTGCTTAAGATTCTCTTTCTCTCTCTCTCTCTCTCTCTCTCTCGCTCTCGCTCTCTCATTGTCTCCCTCCCTCTGCCCCTGCCCCTCTCCCCCGCTTGCACTCGCTCTCTCTCTAAAAAGAAAATAATAATAATAAAAGTAAATAAATAAAAGATCATCCTGTTTTGGGATTCAGCACAGTGCCTAATTAAGTAATACCAGTATCATTTTAGGATAAAATTATTTCTTTTTTACAAGAAAACAAAAATGAAAGCGAGACTCCTGCCAAACCTGGCTAATTCTAAGATAAAAAAAATATGTTTACCCTTGGACCTCTAGCTCACATGTGTGGGAAGAACAACTGAATGTGATTTTTAAGGAGGATACGCTAGATTTGAAAGTGATCGAAAACGCTTTGCCGTGAAGTCTAGATAATCTACCAGGCTAGACTGAACATTTCCCTCTAGAGAAAATCAATTTCACACAACCACTCAAGTGTGGAAAGAAAAAAATCAAAAGTCCAACAGTCATTACACATTTTTTGAACCTCAAAACTTGATACCTTTTCTGTGATTACTGAAGAAAAGGTATAGTTCCACATAAGTATAAAATGCTACTTATAAAGACATTCTGTTGTCAAATAAGTAGGCAGTTTGTGGTTAAGTTTTTTTGTTTTTAAAGCAGAGCTGGTATGTAACACTGAACTATATTACAGAAACAACTTAAACATTCCAGCACATTTTGCTAAAATTCGTGTGACCTGAGAGGCCACTTAACCACTTAATATTTCAATCTTTAAGTCATTTATGTCTAGGGGCGCCTGTTGACTCAGTTGGCTGAGCATCCCACTCTTGAATTCACCTCAGCTCATGATCTCACAGTTCGTGGGATCAACCCCTGTGCAGGACTCCGCACTGACAGCACGTGGGGCTCTGTGCCACGTCTGGGATTCTCTCTCCTCTCTCTCTCTTCCCCTCCCCACCCTCTCAAAATAAATAAACATTAAAAAATCATTTGTCTCTACCAGCATTCTCCCCAGAGTACACAATGGGAAGCACATGGGAATTCACATGATTTTTAAATCTCTAAGCATAAACACACTATGAATTTCTTCTCAGAGTTTTCAAGCTAAATTTTTATTATTAAAATCTGTATACAGACACTCACTAAAAATGTTTTTAAAATCTACAAATCTAGTATCAAAGACTAGCTCTAGCTCTACATTTATACTGGGAAAGTCTGTTAACATAGCTGAGCCACATTTTCATCTGAAGTATCTCTTAAATCTTCTCAAAATATAATAGTGTTTCCCCCAAATCTTAATGTTGATAATCACTTAGTGCTGGAGTTGTAACTGATTTTGTCTGCTTTTTAGAAGTACCCATTACTTTCCAAATGTTTTACTTTTCTAAAAGAAAATAGATGTCAGACCCTTCAGAAATAAAAACTGGAGCTTACCCCAGGAAGCCTGACATCCTATGAAAAAGTGGCATGACACTAAGTAGGCAGGTAAAACCTAGCACTATAAATGGGGAAAATGGATCACAGGCTGGAAACACTACATGGCCTAAATAAGACACTGCGAGTTGCCCTGACAGCTAAGAAGATCCAAACTCCACAAATGACTTAAAATTTCTCATTTAATGCTTCTTCCTCTAGGCTTTGAAGTGACAGTTTTGTTCTTACTTCCTGGTAATTAATTATCAGCACCCTGCATTAGACTCTAGGCTCCGGCACCCGGGCTAGAATACAACTACCCAGCAGCAGCACTCTTACCAGGTGGTGGTGGTTTGCTCTCCCATTCAGCATTTTCCATCATCTGCTTAGCTATCCTCTCGGCGTTACACTGCTCCCGCTTTTGCTGTATGAGCTGCTGAAGTTCCGTTTTACACGTTGTGATCCGAATCTGGTAGGTAGACGGTAAAATTGTACTACTTAAAACCTGTATTGTTGGTTTTCTATTTTGGACATTTGTCACTTCTGGAAGCTGCAAAACAGAATTATAAGTATGTATGTTATAAAGCAAAGTGTACTCGATGATAAAAACGTACTCATGTTCTCTTTTCGTTATATCAGCTTTTTTCCTTATTAACGTGCCAATTTTTAAATCCGTTTAAATATAATGACATTTGTTCAGTGAAAATCTCATTAAAATAAAGTTTAACCACAAGTATTACACTTCCAAACTTCTACATTATTAAAAAAAACTATCAGTATAGCAATAACATTAAACAAAAATCCACAGAATTTAAGTGAATAGAAATAGAATTTATCAGTTGGTTCAGTTAGTATTTGTCACTTAAAACATATTGGCTTAAGGAAGAGTTACCTTAAATGACAAATATACTTAAAATATATAAAAATTGTAACATTTCTCACAGATGGCAAACTAGGGACTTTTCTTCCAGGGATGCTTTTGCTATTTTACAGATATGTTATATTAGAAAAAGAATAAAACATTTAAAAGGTTCACTGCAATCTAATTATAATTACAGTCCATAATGATGTCTTCAACCCACAATTTCAGATCACTTTATTGGGGAGCACTCTAACGCAAGGCCCTTTTTGATGCTTTCAATTACTGGACTTCCCCTTGGCTATAAAATTAAAGATAAACCTGTCTTAGAAAGAAACATATCCTTAACTAGAGAGAACAAACTGAGGGCTGATGGAGGGAGATGGGTGGGAAATGGGCTAGATGGGTAATGGGCATTAAGGAGGGCACGTGTGATGAGCACTGGTGTTGTATGTAAGCGATGAATCACTAAATTCAACTCCTGAAACCAATATTATACTATATGTTAACTAAGTTAAATTTAAATAAAATTTGAAGGAAAAAAAAGAAAGAAAGAAAGAAACACGTCCTCCCTTAAAGGACAACTCACTATATTGATTTTCCCAGTATAGTACACAGCCTTTAAACAACCAAAGCAGTAGAAAGGGATTGAAAAACACAAGGATTACTGCCTAGATGATAGTACCTGTGGAGAAGTAGACAAAGGGACACAAATGCCAGCAGAGGACTCAGAACGAGGAGGCTTCCCAGTCTGAATCACTTCCTGGTCACTCCCTTTAGGTAGGGCCTGTGGCATGTTCGGTGGTTCCAGTGACCCAAACATACTTTTCCATTCTTCATTTACATTTGAGTCTTGTTTTACGTGTTTTCTAGCTACAAAAACAGGTTCAGAATAGTCAGTCTAAAGGAAACCTCTAAAACCAATATGCACTTTTATTTATTTTTTTGGTTAGGGAGGGATAGCAATGGACTTCACATCCTATTTGTTCTTTATGATCTCCAATTTATTTATATTTATATATCAATTCATTAACCCTCACTTTATCTCTAGGGCAGATGGAACAGATGCACTTTCAGTGGCATTAATAATTAGACCTAATTGTTTCCTAGTTTCCTAAGGTGGGCTCAATTTCAAATAACCACTTTATCTTGAGAACCAACAAGAAAAACAACTTTCTCAAATGTCACCAACCACACCGATATGACCTATTTCCAGTATCCGTTACTTGGGAAACAAACAAACAAAATGTAAAAGTCAATTGCTATATAGTTACCTCCAGACTAAAGAGATGAGAAAATCTTTTTAAAACATCTTTCTCCAATTACAAAAAGTACATTCGGTAACACAAAATTCTAGTATTAATTACAAAATATAGCATGAGTTGCCCCTATAACTTTGTAAATCTCATACACTGTATCATTTATGATATACTACCATATCATTTTGCAAAAATAAAGTAGTACAGGGGCGCCTGGGTGGCTCAGTCGGTTAAGCGTCCAACTTCAGCTCAGGTCATGATCTCACCATCCATGAGTTCAAACCCCACGTTAGGCTCTGTGCTGACAGCTCAGAGCCTGGAGTCTGCCTTGGATTCTGTGTCTCCCTCTCTCTCTGACCCTCCCCTGTTCATGCTCTGTCTCTGTCTCAAAAATAAACATTAAAAAAAACTTTTTAATAAAAAAAATTAAAAAAATAAAATAGTACAAAGTAATATAAGGTATTTTACAATCTGCTTTTTCCTCTCAACCAAACACACTGAATGTTTATTTAACCATTCCCCTATTAATGGTCACTTCAATTATTTCCTTTTTTTAAACTGAGAACATTCTTCTACATATTTCTTCACATGCCTGTCAGTTTTCTTGGGAGAAATTTTCAGAATTGACTATAGTGATTCAAAGAGTAAGAACGCTGCTTTCTAAAAAGAACATGTTCAATTTATAATGTCATCAACAGTGTATGAAAATGCCTATTTCCCTACAACCTTGCTAACAACAGGTATCATCAGTGTTTTGCTAATCACATAGGCAGAAAATGGCATCTCATTGTTTTGCATTTATCTACCTTTTCAAACATGCATTTCTATTCTTCTATCAGTTGTAAGTTCAAATCCTTCAATATTTTTCTTTTGGGGTGCTTGTGTTTTTCTTATAATCTGTATGAGTGCTTTACTTATGGATGTAAACCACTGATAATTAAGTTCCAAATACTTTACCCCAAGTTTGACAATTAGAGGTTTATTTTTAAATACAATTCAGCTGCCTTTACAATCTGATACTGGAAAAGAGTGGTTTTTAAATGCATGTGCTTGGAAATAAGTACATCTCCAAAAAGGGTTAAAGGAAGAATACACAAGATCTTAAAAACCTCACACAATCAATGTCAACATCCTTGTCACAAGAGCTGACAGTTCTAAATCTAGAGACTTGAAACGATTAAGTCTTCTCTGGTCTCTACTCTTTTGTTATTTCATTGTTAATAACAAGACTGTTCTTTTCAATTCACTGGGCATTACCTACTAACACTAGATAATTATCTCATTTTAACATCGATTATTGACTTGGGTTGGTGTTTAAAGGATTAAAAAATCAGGATTCCATCTTCAATCATATAAATCCACAAAGGCAACATTATTCTATTATTATTAAGAATAGGGCTTTGGAGTCCAGCTTTGGTTTGAATCTTGATTCTGACACAGAAAGCCATAATTGTGACAGGTTACATAAGCTCTTAACTGTTAATTCAATTCTCCACTTTTCCTCCCCTAAATATGCCTGTTACATAATGGAGTCACATACAGTCCTTGAAAGTTCTGTATCTGGAAGATGTGACTTATTTTACTACTAATTAGCTACAACTAATATGCCTTAGGAAATAAGTCTTATGAAGTAATAACACACTAAACACATACAAATATATAAATGTACCAACCTCGCTTGTCATCAGGTTCCTGTTTGGTTTTAACAAGATCAACTTGTCTCCCAGTTATGCCTAATGCCCCTAGGTCAATCACACCTTTCTGACTACTATCATGAAGATGGCTCTGGTCTACTATATTGGCCTTTGCTTTGTTAGATTTCATCATGAAGTCTTTCAGTGCCAAGAGTTTGTCTTCCTCTTCCTCTGTCATTCCCTAAAACCAAATAAAACATATGTTATAGAGATTATTTCCAAAAGTAATAACAGGCCTTGGAATGACTGAAGGGTCAAACCACTAATTTAAAATTTTAAGAGTCAAAATGGTAAAATGAAGCAAACAAAGACAAGAGAAAAAGAAAGTATCAACATAGAAAAACATCTCTACTCTGATCATCCAGAATACCCTCTATTATAGCACTTTCCATTTTGTATCATAATTTATATCTTAGTTTTCTTTCTAAATGGGAGCATTCAAGTATAACTCACCTTTGAAATCTCCAAGGAACTTAATACAGTGCCTGGTATCTAGTACATGTTTCATATGTAACTTTGAATAAACAAACATTTACTATCTAAACAAAAATTCTGGAAATACAATATTAAGCAAGAGAAAGTCTATATGCTTCACCCTTATCCTAGATGTGTTGAGAATATTAAATGAGACACTACGTGTGAAGGCCCTCTATGGTATATAAAACATTCTATACACCTCAGAAATGGATACATGCTGGCTGACCTGCAAATGCAAGCAACACACCCTAGGGAAATAGTATAATTAAAGTCAGACTGCCTACGTACATTCAAGCTCCATTACTTACTGTATGTGTAACCTTGGGCAAGTTACCCAATTTCTCTAAACGTCTACTGATTCCAGAAAATGAAGATAATGAAGTAATTATTAGCACCCATCTTACAATTCGGGGGGAGGGGCTACTTTGAAGTTGTAGTTAAGTTATTCTACTCAAGGCACTTAGAATACTTGAAACTGACAGCCAATTAATACTAAATATTTAATTTCAATAATTCAATGTGAAATATTCTGATAAACAAAATAGTTCTGCATTTTTTTCTTTACTTTCAAACCATCCACAGAATCCTCTATAATGTTTTTATAATGCCAATGGAAAAAAAAATTAATAAAATAGCAATTCCCCTGAGGCTTTAATTAGAATCCTACTGGAGCTTAAAAGAATATTCACAACCCACAGTCACAATAGGACACAAACAAACCCTAGAAAATTAGAAAGCTAAGAAAAAATAAAATGAAATTGCATTAAAGTATAATAATCATAGAGGGATCTCTAACTGAATTTTTTCCAACACTGGCCTGAAATTCTTCATTTATTTTTACTTCTCCTCCTAAAATTTGCTTAGCGTAGACAATTTCATAGCTGTAGTAAGAGTTCTATTCTTTCTGTTAGACTACATCTTAGTTCACAAGAGAGAGGTCTCAGTTCTAGCCCACAAAATGAGGGTCATCATAAGAACCATAAAAAGGGATGAAGTATTAACATATGCCATATAACATGGAGCAATCTTGAAAATATTTTGCTAAGTGAAAGTAACCAGACATAAACGTGCCACATATTGTATATATTCCATTTACAGGAAATATCCAAAATAGACAAATTCCTAGAAACAGAAAGTAGATTTAGTGGTTGCAAGGGGCTGGAGAGAGAAGTAAACAGGGAATAATTGCTAATGGGCATGGGATTTCTTTCCAGGATGATGAAAATGTGAATTATTTTCTGTGCGAATTTTCTCAATTAAAAAAAGCTAGAAATGCACCATGGGGAAAACAAAGTTGTTTTTTAAAACAGTAATACAATCATATTACAGTTTCCAGACTCCCATATGACACACACCAAATCAGAGCACTGCAAACAATCATCCCTAAACAGGAAGGATTTAGATTAAACTCTCAAGAATTAGGAGTAATTTCAAGACAAGATTATAAGTCAGGATTTTTCTTTCAGTATTTGGTATAAATACCTAAAGGACATTATAAGAAAGGAAAACTGAAGGACAAATCATTTATGAATCTAAATGCAAAATTACTCAATGTATCAGCAAACAAAATCCAGACTATAAAAAAATTTTACAGAATATTTATATTACTTTATATTACCTATATATTATATATTTACACTTATGTGTTTTTATAATAAAAATCTACTTAATACATCAAAAACAGAAAACTGGAACAGACCAACTACTAGAAATAAAATTGAATCGGTAATCAAAACACTCCCAACAAACAAAAGTCTAGGACCAGATGGCTTCACAGATGAATTCTACCAAACAGTTAAAGAAGAGTTAATATCTATTCTTCTCAAACTATTCCAAAAACCAGAAGAGAAAGGAAAACTTTCACATTGAGTCTATGGGGCCATTAATGGCCTGATACCAAAACCAAACAAAGACACCACAAAAAAAGAAAACTACAGACCAAAATCTCTGACATAGATACAGTATTTCTCAACAAACATGAGCAAACTGATTTCAACAATACATTTAAAAAAATCATCCACCACAATCAAGGGACATTTATTCCAGGGATGCAATGGTGGTTCAAGATTTGCAAATCTTGGAGAATTAACAAAATGAAGAATAAAAAATTATATGATCAATAAACACAGAAAAAGCATTTGATACAACATCCATTCATTATAAAAAAAACTCTCAACAAAATGGTTTAGAGAGAACATACCTCAATATAATAAAGGCCTTATATGAAAAACCCACAGGTAACATCATACTCAATGGTGAAAAACTGAGCGCTTTTCTGCTAAGATCCACTAAGACAAAGATGTCCACTCATACCACTTTCATTCACCATAATAATGAAAGTCTGAGCTGCAGCAATTGGACATGAAAAAGAAATAAAAGGCATCCAAATTGGTAAGGAATAAGTAAAACTGTCACTATTTGCAGATGATATCATACTGCATTAAAAAAAACCCTAATGACTCCACCAAAACACTATTAGTACCGATAAATGAGCTCAGTAAGTTGCAGAATACAAAATAAATACACAGAAATCTGTTGCATTTCTATACACTAATAATAGAGCAGCAGAAAAAGAACTTAAGAAAACAAATTCCATTTACAATGGACCAGAAAGAATAAAATGCCTAGGTATAAACTGAAGCAAGGAGATGAAAAACCTGTATTCTGAAAACTATACATTGATGAATTAAATGGGAAATTCAATTTAATCAAAACCCAATTCAATTAAAGAAAATGACACAAATGGGAAGACATACTGTGTTCATGAATTGAAAGAATTAATATTGTTAAAATGTCCATACTACCCAAACCAACCTATAGATTCAATGCAATCCCTATCAAAATACCAACAGGTTTCACAGCACTACAACAAACAATACTAAAATTTGTGTGGTATCACCAAAGACCCCAAATAGCCAAAGTAATCCTGAGAAAAAAGAAAAAAAGCTGGAGCTGTCACAATTGAGGAATTCAAGATATACTATAAAGCTGCAGTAGGGGTGCCTGGGTGACTCACTTGGTTAACCATCTGACTTCGGCACAGGTCATGATCTCACAGCTTGTGAGTTTGAGCCCCATGTCAGGCTCTCTGCTGACAGCTCAGAGCCTGGAGCCTACTTCAGGTTCTGTGTCTCCCTCTCTTTGCCCCTCCCCCGCTCATGCTGTGTGTGTGTGTGTGTGTGTGTGTGTGTGTGTGTGTGTGTGTGTCTTTCTCAAAAATAAACATTAAGAAAGTTTTTTTTAAATAATAAGTAAAGCTGCAGTAATCAAAACATTATGACACTGGCACCAAAAAAAGACACATACATCAATGAAACAAAATAAAGAACACAGAAATAAACCCATACTCATATGGTAAATTCATCTATGACAAGGAGGCAAGAACATAACAATGGGGAAAGCCAGTCTCTTCAATAAATGATGCTGGAAAAACTGGACAATTACATCCAAAAGAATACACCTGACCACTTCCTTACAGAATACACAAAAATAAACTCAAAATGAAGACCTAAATGTGAGACCTGGAACCATAAAATTCCTAGAAAACATAGGCAATAATTTCTTTGACATGGGCCACAGAAACATATTTCTAGATATGTCTTCTCAAGCAAGGGAAACAAAAGCAGACATAAACTACTGAGACTACCCAAAATTAAAAGCTTTTGCAGAGCAAATGAAGGCATCAACAAAGCCATCAATAACCAAAAAAGACAACCTAATGAATGGGAAAAAACATTTTTGCTACTGCACAGCAAAAGAAACCATCAACAAAACAAAAAAGACCACCTAACGAGTGGGAGAAAATATTTGCAAATGATATATCCATTAAGGGGTTAGTATCTAAAATATATAGGGGCTCCTGGCTGGCTCAGTCAGTGGAGCACGTGACTCTTGATCTTGGGTTTTGAGTTCGAGCCCCACATTGGGTATAGAGATTACTTAAAAATAAAATCTTGGGCACCTGGGTGACTCCATTTGTTAAGCATCTGACTTCAGCTCAGGTCATGATCTTGCAGTTCGTGAATTCGAGCCCCGCGGCGTTACAGCTCAAAGCCTGGAGCTTCCTTCAGATTGTGTCTCCCACGCTCTCTGCCCATTCCCTACTCACACTCTGTCTCTTTCTCTCTCTCAAAAAGAAATAGACATTAAAAAATAAATAAATAAAACATTTCAAAAATAAAGAAAAGAAAAAAAAAGAACTTGCGTAACTCAACATCAAAAAAAAAATAATAATAATAATCCAATTAAAAAATAGGCAGAGGTCAGGGCACCTGGGTGGCTCAGTCAGTTAAGCGTCCAACTTCAGCTCAAGTCATAATCTAATGGTTTCTGAGTTCGAGCCCCAAGTTGAGCTCTGTACTGATAGCTCAGAGCTTGGAGCCTGCTTCAGATTCTGTGCCTCCCTCTCTCTCTGCCCCTTTCCAGCTCACACTCAGTCTGTCTGTCTCTCTGGCCAACAGACATGTGAAAAGATGCTCAAGATCACTCGTCATCAGGGAAATGCAAATGAAAATCACTGAGATATCCCCTTACACCAATTGGAATGACTAAAATCAAAAGGACAAGAAATAATAAGTGTTGACAAGGATATGGAGAAAAGGGGACCCTCATTCACTGTTGGTGGGAATGCAAACTGGTGCAGCCACTGTGGAAAACAGTATGGAGGTTCCTCAAAAAATTTAAAAAAATAGAGCTACCCATATGATCCAGTAATTCCACTACTGGGTATTTACCCAAAGAATATAAAACACTAATTTGAAAAGATATGTGCACTCCTATGTGTATTGCAGCATTATTTACAAAAGCCAAAACTTGGAAAACAGCCCAAGTGTCCACTGATAGATGAATAGATAAAGATGTAAGATATATAGGGAATATTACTCAGCCATTAAAAAGAATGAAATCTTGCCATTTGCAACAACATGACTAGATTTAGAGTATAATGCTAAAAAAGGAGAAAGACATATCCTGTATGATTTCACTCGTGTGTGGAATTTAAGAAACAAAACAAATGAACAAAGGAAAAAAAAGAGACAAACCAAAAACATACTCTTAACTATAGAGAACTGATAGTTACCAGAGGGGAGGTGGGGGTGGGGGTGGGGGAATGAGTGAAACAGGTAAAGGAAATTAAGAGTACACTTATCTTGAGCAGTGGATAATGTACAGAATTGTTGAATAACTATATTGTACACCTGAAATTAATATAACACTGTAAACTATACCGGATTTAAAACTTTTTTAAAAAACAAGGCTTAAAAGGATCAAACTGATTCCAAATAAGTTAACTGTACAACAGAACAATCCAACACTGTATCAAGAAATTCAGCACTCTGACAACATAAAATTCACAACAGAAAAAGAAACTGGGTGGCTGGGGATCAGAGATTGGAGGAAAACTTACATTTTATTATGTATCTTCCAATATCTTTTTAATTTTACACCTTGTGTCTATACTACCAGTCAAAAAGTATTCAAATAAAAATCTTTTAAAAATCAAAAATGTTTAGTATTTGCCATTTTTTAAAGGAGTGAAATCAGAATATTCTTTTTTTTTTTTAAAGAGGATTGATTTTTTTTTTTTGTCATATTTATTTATTTTGGGCAGAGTGCAAGTGGGGAGGGGCAGAGAGAAGGGGACAGAGAATCTGTAGCAGGCTCTGCGCTAACAGACTGACAGCAGCAAGCCTGATGTGGGGCTCAAACTCACGAACTGTGAGATCATGACCTGAGCCGAAGTCTGATGCTCAAGTAACTGAGCCACCCAGGTGCCCCAGAAATCAGAATATTCTTATTCTGTATTAGCGGGTGATCAAATGGATACAAATAAAACAGACAGTTCTTGTGAATGAGATTCCAAAACAGCCCTGCCATGCATCACCTCCAGAAGGTAAATCCTATTAAAAATCTGGAGTTTAGGCAGATTTTAACTACCATATATTTCAAAACTGTACTTTAAAAGTCTATTTTCCATGGGGCGCCTGGGTGGCTCAGTCAATTAAACATCTGACTTCAGCTCAGGTCATGATCTCACGGTTCGTGAGTTCGAGCCCCGCATCAGGCTCTCCACTGACAGTGCAGAGTCTGCTTGGGATTCTCTCCCTCCCCACCCTCACTTCCCCTCCCCCACTCGTGCTCTCTCTCTCAAATAAACAAACTCAAAATTTTTTTTAAATTAAAAATTAAAAAAATAAAAGTCTATTATCCAGAACCCTGAACATATCTTCCCATAGAAACAATGCCAGGCTGGTCTAGAAAAGTCTATTTTACCCATGATGCATCTCAAGTATAGTCCTATACAAAAAGCACCGTAAAACCCCAAGGGGGGAAAAATTGTAGGCGTATTCAGAATTTGCATTTGCAGAGGCTAAAAGCATCCTTCCCTCTGTATCCCTGACATTAGGAATAGGGACTCAGTTCCCACCTCCAAAGCCTCCCCCTGACTCCAAGCCTCTGCAAATAATGCCAAGAAAGGTAGCACAGGGACCAAAAAGAAGCGAAGCAGATAAAAGGCGTGCAAGGGGCTGGAGGAGATGAACTGCACATGGAATCTTCCTAAGTCCATAAAAACCTCAAACAAGTCTCTCAGTCTTAGCTCCCTGTCCTTTATTTTGAGGCCAGATGGCATGTTGAAGGAGGAAGGGATTTGGAGTTAGACTGGCTTAGGTTCAAATGTCAGCTTTAAGCTGAATGAACTGTGTGAGCATAGGCAACTTAACTATCCTCTTTGGGCTGCAGTTTCCTTAACTATAAAATAGGGAATAACATCTGTTGTTCAAGGTTGTTATAAGATCAGTCACAAAATACGGAAAGCACCAACTGCAGTGGTAGATTTGTTGAAGGTCCTGAAAAAATGGAGCCTGGTATTGTTCTGCTGTTACTTCTTCTGAGGACCTCAGAGACTCTGGCTTGCTCTCCCCTCTACTAGTAGCACCTGTCCCTTGAAACAAAGTACTACTAACCCTTAGGAGTCTCCTAAAACTGTTAGTAACAGAAAAAACATAAAACAGAGGAAAACATGTTCCTCCTTCCCTACTGATACAAATGTGGGTACAAGTGACAGACGAATACATCAAGCACTAATATTCAGAAGAATACAAATCAGTGAGTTTAGTGACTTCATCATGGTACCCAAAAATGAGGGCTGGCACTCTGGAAGCAGCAATGGTAGAAGGGTTTAGGAGAACAGGAAGCAGAAGGTAAAAAGGCTACGGAAACTGCTCCTTCCCTCTCCCTCCTCTCACCCATGGCAGTGGCAAAACCTATACCCACAGCAAGATGAAAAGCAAGAACGAGGGGCTAGAGAGGCTCCATGAAGTAACCAATGACTTAGTGTGAAATTTTAGTACAGAAGCTTTTAATTTAATACACAGAATTTGTAGGAGAGAGAGTACAAAGAATCACACCATCCAAACCCAAAGAAACATCTAAATTGGGGTGGTTTTTACTGCATGCTGAAGTCTTTTTGATAAGGATTACTAACTCAAGAGAAACAATAGAAAACTGCGATTCAATATCCAATTTTCCATAAACTGCTTTCTAAAATATTTAATATATCTAATGTATGAGACAAGGTTAAAAGAAGACCCAAAGAAAAAGCTCTTTAGTAATATCAAATTAGGTCTTCTAAAATATAGGAAATAGAACCACTGGCCTGGAAGGGGCATTCAGAGGCAGCTCCCGCCTCCAGGCAAATTGAGACCTAAAAGAACCAAAATGGTTATTGACCAGGCTCCCTAGGAGATGGGATATTCAATATCCCATAGGAGATGGGATAATTCAATATTCAATCACCTAAAGCAACATATGAGCCTGAAACAGTACTGGACACTCAGTGACTAGTACAATACAAGAAAGGATTTATATCTTCAAATTGGTCTAATTCTCTCTGCAACTGAAGCATTTTCTCATCTTCTTGTTAGACAAGACATGACTGACAAGTATTCTCTTAACCAAAATGTCCTGCACACTTAAAGACCATCATTAAAGTTATCTCTCAGTATTTGCTTTAAGGCTCATGGAACATTTATTCATAAATTGTATTCTTTATTTCCAGCCATTTTCATTTCTATCTTGACTTCTCTAAGTTCCATATATCCTTCTTAAAACAGGACACTGAATCTGGACTATTTCTAAAGAGGCCTTACTAATTCCAAGGATAATAAAAAGATTACTTATTAGTTTTGACATCACCTGTTAAATGATACAAATTCATAGGCTTTTAATATACAACAGAAACTGGTTTATTCAATCTAAGATGCATTATAAATCCCAATCATTTCTGATGTTTGCATGTAGTGAGAACTCTTTACATTTGAACTAAAATAAACCAATATCTTTCTGTGGTGCATCTGTGCTTTGCAATGTTTCCTCTAATTGAATTTTTTTTTTTTTTTTGGTGAAATATGGAACTGAATCAAGAATATTACTCAAATTTAAGGTTATATCTACTTTCTCCATTATTTACATAGACAATAATCACAAAAGAAACTTAACAGGTCTCCCATGATTCCTTACTTAGCTCAAACTAATGCCTTATCATCATCCTAGCATCTCCAATATGCCAAAGCAAATGTATATATTTGCCAGGTTTTATTCATTTTTTTATGATGTGACTTAATCAACCAAAAAAAATTTAATAGCTAAATGGATGCTTGAATGTTCTTAGCGAATTTGTGTTTAAATGTAAGATTTCAGAAAGGTGATACAACCTGTGAGAGCAATTTCTTCAGAAGCTGTGCTATGGCAGGATCCTCCGGTGGGGGGCAGTCAGGAAGAGACCCATTTCGCTTCTTTTGGCGCATGTGAAGATGTCTGAACAAGCTAGTAATATCTTTAGACCTCAAAGCATAATCAAATATAGAACGACTTACTGGATCTTTTAAAACACTGAGTAGAACAAGTTTCCTTTCAATCTATATTAGAAAAATAAAAAGAATCAACCAAAGATACAACATACATTACAGTTATTTTTATATTCAGTAAATACAACCTGTGTTAACATAGGTATTTATTTTCTAAGAAAATGGGAGATACCAACATTTGCGATTTTGCTTAGAAGAAAAAAGAATACTAATGACCTTTAAGAGCTAAGGTTTTTCTTTTCATTGTTAGCATTTGAGTATACATCTGTGCCTTTCATATTGGAAGAATAACAATATATACCCAGGATGGAAAAATTTAGAAAATGACAAAGAGCCTTTTTTCTGGATGCCAAATGTGATGACCTCCTAGATCAAAAAAGTACCCGTGGCTCACAGGTCTAACAGCCAACAGGTACTGACCAAGAAAAGAAGCTCAATCATCACAGGGGTGCCCATCAGTCATTAGGTTTCTCAGTAGCTTCAACCACTTCTAAAAAATATTACTCTCTCCACAGAGCTCATAAAATCCTTCCTTTTATTATCCCCAAGGACACCCTCCTTGTCAACACATATATAATAAAAAGGATGAGCATACTAACAGTAACCAAGAGGACTTTCTTTGGACCTATTTAACTACCTGGTAAACTAGCCAGGCGAAACCAGCATAAAATGGTATCTTTTGTCTAACTCAAATTGTAGAAAGGTAAGATTTATGAAGCATATGTATCATTAGCCTCTCAACTCCTAATCCTGGTCTCTCAGAAAATAAAACCATATATATATTTTTTATTATGAAATATGAAATATATATTTTTTCCTGAGAAAACAAAGAGAGTGATGCAGATTTCTTAAAAAACACTTAATGTCAAATTTATTTTTTAGTGTCAGATTATAATAAACCACCACTAAGTTATTACAAACGCAAGTAATTTTTAATTCCCAAGGATACTTTCTCCACACTGTTTTATAAGAGTTTAATAAACAAACTTCTAAATTTTTTATCTTAGAGAAAGCGAGCATAAGCAGGGAGAGAGGGGCAGAGGGAGAATCTTAAGCAGGCTCCACACTCAGAGCAGAGCCTAAGGCAGGGCTTGAACCCTGGGATCATGACCTGAGCTAAAAACCAAGAGTAGAACACTCAAATGACTGAGCCACCCAGGTGCCCCTCACAAACTTCTAAACAGAATAACTAGTTAAAAGTAGTAAGACTCTCTAGACCTGATTTCCAAGGGAACTTCAATAAATTTTAAAAGAAAGGGGTGCCATGCTCAGCATGGAGCCTGCTTAAGATTCTCCCTCTCCCTCTTCCTCTGCTCCTCCCCCTCCCCTACTCCCATGTGTGCTCTCTGTTAGGAAGGAAGGAAGGAAGGAAGGAAGGAAGGAAGGAAGGAAGATGGATGGGGTGCCTGGCTCGCTCAGTTGGAAGAGATGCAACTCTCGATCCTGGAGTCGAGTTCAAGCCCCACATTGGGTGTGGAGATTACTTAAACTTAAAAAAATAAAAGAAATAAAAAAGGCATATTTTCTAGTAATATTACCTTATATATGTATATAAATTGCTGAGATAAAAATTAGAAATTCTACAAACTATGAAATAAAAGAATGATGACCCTCAGAAACGGATAAATCTATGAGGAAAAGGACAGAAGGCACAGCCAAGCCTCCTCATCTCCAGAAGATATCCAATGTCATTTTCTCCAACCAAAGGAAGGTACATTGGAACATAAAAGTACTAGGAGCCAGAAGCACGTGAATTTGCAAAAGGGAAACACAGTTTTACTAAAAAATTGGGTATTTCACAGTATTTTAACAAACAGAATCATATCTCAACAGTTCACTCAATTTAGATAGATATGTATTTTGATAATGAGCTTTCCAGGAAGATGAAGGGTATAACAAGCTGGGTAAAAAACTGCCTTATACAAACCAAATACCCAAAGTTTATCATCAAGTGCTATACTGGGAAGGGAGTGGGGGAGACAAGTCATTAGATTAAAAAAAAAAAAAAAAAAAAAAAGATTAAATAAGATTTTAAAAGATTAGATTTTTTAAAAAAAGAAAAAGAACAGAGAAGAAATCAGAACCAGTGAGTGGTCCAAAAAACCAAACATCCGTAAAAGGCTTTTTCCAATTTATTATACATGCTGAGTTTGGCTGAAATCAGTTATATTTTTTACAATAAAAGCAGAGGTCCATCAATATATGTTTCCACTGCATTTCCCGTTAACAGATGTTTTACAACACTGCACATAAGAAAATAAAGTATGAACTAGTAGGTGCTATATTATGCATAACATGATGGATAACATAAGTCTCTTGAACTTTTCTCACCTTTAGTACTGTTTGTTCCAATAACATTAACTTACAGGAACGTGAAAATGCTGTAGCCCAATTTAAATCTTTGTAAATTTAAATAAAAATAGGACTCTCTAAACCTTTTTTTAAGGGGTGCAGTTTGGAGAGGATTGACTCCAAGTTGGAACAAGCATACCTGTATTATTGGTTGAGTAATATACGGGTTAAGGTAAGGCATCAGTTTGCAGTATACATCAGCTGTACTTATTTGATGAGCCACCACTGTGATAAATCCTACGGCACCATAGCGTATCCACAAATTGGGATGACACAGAAATGGGGCTAATAAGGAAAAGAAAAAGGTATGGATTTAAACCATGCTCATAAATTTTAGGATAAACAAAT
Source organism: Panthera onca (assembly GCF_046562875.1). Classification (NCBI taxonomy): domain Eukaryota; kingdom Metazoa; phylum Chordata; class Mammalia; order Carnivora; family Felidae; genus Panthera; species Panthera onca. The sequence goes on along the minus strand of NC_138347.1, from coordinate 132,000,222 downwards.
TTTCACCTTATAACACAACTAATAAAGGGATTATACCACAATGTTACTTTACTATCAGCTGCTTTCACATACTCAATTATCCTAAGGCATAAACTCAACTCAACATACTGATATTATAATATTCCCTATCATAAATATCGGCATTAATACCATAAAAGAATATAAACAGTACTACTCTGACATTCTTTTTAATGAAAAGGTTTGATCAAGTCTAATATATCTTTCATAAATTCATTCACAAGGCATTATGAGTAGAAACTAAAGGCAGAAAACATGATGCCCATCCTTAAAGAGATTAAAATATACGATTAAACCAGAGAAGTAAATGAATGTTTTCACCCCTTTTATTTTAACTATATTGTGTATTACACCTGAATATCAATGACTTCAACTAATCAAAGATTTTGAATAAAATTCAAACTTTTAAACACGTGATTTAGATAAAACTTCTAGGCGCGCCTGGGTGGCTCAGTCAGTTGAGCGTCCGACTTCGGCTCAGGTCATGATCTCACAGCTCATGGGTTCAAGCCCCGCGTTGGGTTTTGTGCTGACAGCTCAGAGCCTGGAGCCTGCCTCAGATCCTGTGTCTCCCTCTCTCTGCCCCTAACCCACTCGCATTCTGTCTCTGTCTCTCTCAAAAATAAATAAACATTAAAAAAAAATTAAAAAAAAATAAAACTTCTAAAAGCAAAAAAATATACATACACATAAAGAGGCACATATTTGTTCTGAGTATGCAGAAGCATCAGCATTGAGAGGATATTAAGTTTGTAAGAAATTTAGGGTAACAGAGAAATAACACTGTCACATGCTAATATTACTTATAGAAAAGGGGAAAGGAGAAAAAAATTTGTTCAAAGTATGTTTCCAAAGTTCTATTTCCAATTCTTTTAATTACACGTGAAGGAGGTTAGATAATTTCATAAGCACCATGCAGCCTCTGATACATCCAACAAAGAGGGGTTGGTAGTTTCCCTTTGACAACAGGCAAAATGAGGACTGGAAAAGCATTGAAAAACCTCCAAAAAGTAGCTAAACTCAAAATGACTTGGCAGGAGTTAGGCATGAGCTTGAATTATTGGTCCTAATTCTTTACATTACCTCTATTACTGTGCTCATGGTATACAAAGGGTACTTCTCTGCCTCTTGCTTTTAGTTCGGTCTTATTAACCTGCTCTGGCCAATGAGATATTACCAGATACAACACTAATAGAGGCTCGAAATGTGCTACACAGCTAAGCTTGCTGTCTCATGCTTCTGCCATCACCCAGAACATAACCTGGAAAACTGCTCCCTATCTAACATGGGCACCAGAATGAGGCAGATGGATTACTGTCACCCCAATCTGGAGATACAAAGCCTAGAGCAGAGCCACCCATACAGCCCACAGATGCATGACAGTTGACATTACTGAAGCATTTACTGAGATTCTGTGGTTGATTGCTGATTGCTGTATAGCATCACTGTGTCACTAAGTAGCTAACTGATACAAAGAACCTAAAATATTCAAGAGGATTTCCTATAAAACAGTGTACTTGATCTTTTCTCTATTCCAATACATTCCAATTATCTGGGACAAGCACAAGGGAAGGGAGTATTGATAATATCTAAGTGGGAAGAATATAGTTTTTTCAAAAACCATCAAAGAAATCATGATGCCCTCGTCACCACCATCATTCCCTTTAAGATTCACCACAACAGACTACGTATAAAAACAGAACAGAGAGATGTGTATGATTTATCATACTTTAGGTGTTTCTAAAATTCTAAAAACTGTTTTTTCTTTGAAATAGTTCAAAATGCCAACCAATGATTGCCTACTTGATTCTTCTCAGCAAGGCTTTTTTTGCCCCCCAACAGATAGTACCAAATTCATTTCCAGTTCTAAGGCAGTTCTCCATCCAAGAAGTTGTACCATATTGGGTTTATTCTATACCTAAAGACAATCATTTATTTTGATGCTAAACTAAAGACACAGAGTGTCCCATTTGTTCATCCTATGATCAATGACAAGAAACAGCAGAACCCAGAAAAATCTCTGAAAAATATGACAGGTAAAATACTGTATGATGATTTTTTTAAAAGTTGACAGACATCCATTTTTCAGAAAAATAAAATGCTACTTATAAACTATAAAGTCTCAAAAATAGTTTCCAAGTAATTAGGTAACAGAAGAAATGTATTATATGAAATTAGAACATACAAGTACATATTTATACACAGAGAATATTCATTAAAATAAGGAAGTTCAAAGTCAAAAGCCAGAAAAACTTGACCCATAAAGGTTATACCACTTTCACAGGAGAAAAAAGAAAACACTGATGTGAGAATTCAGGAAATGAAAATAAGCAGGAAAATATTCCACACAGCAAGATATGCATGTTAAGACAATACATTTTCTACTTAATATTATTATGGAAACACTGCTTTCTCTTTCTGCCTTATACTACATGGCACTCTATAGCTTAACATTTCAATGTAATAGAGATTCTCATCATGATTGTGGTGCCAATACTCAACAATTTCTATTAAATTTATAATTATTTTTACAATAATCATCAAAAATTCAAGCCAAATTAGGGTTAAAAACTAAAAGAACAGTAATTATAGATATTAGAGTGTAAAGTAAGAAACCTACATATACTTAAATTTGTCACAATTTTTTTTAAAAAGCTACAGTCATGCCTTTATATTTTCCAGAAATTTTATGCATTTCTACTAGCTACTACCTATCGTCTCAACAGTCAAAATAAATACTAACTCCTTTGTCTTTTTTTCTGAGGATTGCCTTAAGAATAACCTATAACCGACCAATTTTGGCTTTCTATTGATTTTCCTTAGCAAAACATTCAACAGCAATTAAACATTTTATCCAAAAAAGGCAATTTTCCAAGATTCCATGTCCTCTTAGGACAGAGATATCTTACACTGCTTACTTTCTTAAAATGCGATAAGAAGACTAAAAGTTCCAAATATTCTTAATTTTAGTACGTATGATGTTTATTTGTTTGCCCTTATTCTGAATTTTAAGTTGAGGGAAACAGATAAATGCTATAAAAAACCAAACATTAATTCTTTTCATTGGTTAATAAAATTATACAGTGGGGTGCCTAGGTGGCTCAGTTAGTTAAGCATCTGACATTGGCTCAGATCATGATCTCATGATTTGTGAGTTCGTGCCCTGCTTCTGGTGAGCTCGAGACCCACTTCAGGTTAGCTCGTGCTCTGTTCCAAGTGAATCCTACATGTCTCTCTCTCTCTCTCCCTCTCTCTCTCTCTGCCCCCTCTTGCTCTCTGCCCTCACTCACTTGTGCCATCTCTCATAAATAAATGAATGAATAAATAAATAAAATTATTAACAGTAGTAACTTGAACACTATGAATTCTTAACTGGCAATCAGTGCAATGAGAGATGTCCTAGACAATCCTGTACATTCAATTTCAACTTAACTAGTGGTCAAGTGTTCAAAAAATAAGTTGACTCTTCAGAGCAGTTAAGGACTTTATCTACATCATGTTAAACAAAACAAAACAAAAAATTTGTTTTTCAAGTTAAATACTTAACTACAGATAAAAACAAAGAGATATTTCCCAAGATGGGCTAGAAGACCAAATGATCCTGTTTGTTTGCCTGCCTGTTTCTAACATATATGGGAAGCATGCATGCATAAACATGCAAACACAAGTGCTCATGCACACGCACACACACGGGCCAATAAAATTGAAAATCTGACTCTATATTTCCTAGAACTTTTACAATGCTCTATCACTTATTTCTCTTAAAACATCCTAATTTTCTCCTTCTAATTTTGGGAAACAGACACTTACCAATATCACTGGCAAATTCATAGACATGGGGTTTTTGTAGTAGCCCTAACTGGCACATACAGGTAAGGGCATTAAGAGCTTTAACAATAACAAATTCCTCAGCATCACTAAGACCTTGTTGTAACAGAGGTTTGAGAATTGAGGAGCTTTGCCAACCAACATAGGCAGCAACACCTGAAAAAGAGAAGCAACATTACATGATTATTCTACATCTGATGGTGTAGAATACTATTAAGTTAAACACCATTAAGTTAAACAATAAAACTAATCAAAACCCAAATACATTGAGCAACAATCCAGAAGAGCACATCGTACGTCCTACTCAGCACAATAAATGAAAAAGATCCACACGAAAGCAAATCACCAAGAAATGCTGGAACACCAAGGGAAAAAAAAAGATCTTATGAACTTACAGAAAGACAAACGCGTCCCCTAAAAAGGAAGGAGAAACAATGAAAACGATCTTCATGAAACAGTATTTAACAACAGAAGCTAGAACACAACAGAGCAAGACCTCCAAAGTTATGAAATAAATTTTACACTTAAACTGCCAGTAAAATAAGAGAACAAAAATAAGTTATTTTGCAACATGCAAGGAATACCCAGGTTAACTTCCCATGCAACCCTTCCTAAGAAAGTTTCTTGAGGATGTACTTCAGCAAAATAAAGAAAATGCAGAATATACAAAATGGCAGATAGAACCTAGGAATTCAAGGGGAGAAACTGATAATTGCTAGCAAGGATTCAGAAACCAATCAGCCAAATTAGAACTAAAAGCCAATACATTTCAAAAATGTTATCAAAAAGAAAAATGGAATAGGACTGCCTGGGTGGCTCATTCAGTTAAGTGTCTGACTGTTGATACTGGCTCAGGTGATGATCTCATTTATGGTTTGTGGAATCAAGCCCTGTATCAGGCTCCATGCTAGCAGCACGGAGTCTGCTTGGGATTCTTTCTCTCCCCACCCCGCCCCTCCCCCACATGCTCTCTCTCTCTCTCTCTCAAAATAAACAAACATTAAAAAGAAATTTTAAAAATACAAGAATGGAATAGATTACAAGCAACAGATAAAATTGGTAAGAAAGAAGTTTGATATTATAGACAAAGTGAGGAAGTATTACTTCTCTCAAAAAGGAAAACAAAGGAATCTGAAACTCCAGCACAAAAAATTCTTCAAGAAATCATGGTGTAAATAAAAAGTAAATTAAAATGTATAATGTCCTTAATAATCTGAAGACATAAAGGAAAATCTATTGATGACACTGTAAACATTCTCAAGTGATAAAGGAGTTGTGGCATTGGAACTATGGGAAAGCAAATATAAATATAGTACATTACTTGGCTCTAAAGTCAATAAAATTTACATATTTATAATCATGTAAATTTAGCTTTGAATTTTCAGAATCAGTCTGTACAAAGCAGAAGACTTTATTCTGACTACAGAAGAAAATGTAAGTATTATCAACTGTAACACTATATTTGTTAGTTGAACTGTCAACTAATAACTGGTTGAAATATCCAACCAACAAAGAAAAGGAGAGACAGAAAGAAAGGGGCACTCATCTCCTTATAGTCCAAATGGGAAGAAGATCAGTAAGAAGTAGGTTTAATTATTTAAAGTTATAAAAATAGCACACGAAAAACTAAAGCACTGAAAATAGTGATCTACATCTCAAAAACAGAGGGGAAGAGGGATCAGGGCATGATATGAGTTAAATCTTCATGCGGCACAGAAAAAAATCAAGAGACAAAGTCTAAAGTCAAGAATTCTTTTCTATTTTTTTAATGTCAAAAATTCTTAAAAGCAGTATAAAAATATTAGATACAGCAATCAACAATGTGAAGATATCAAACCAAAAATAAAATCCAGAGTAGATCCCTCTGGAAAATGCAACTATTGTTTTTCATACATTACTTTACAGATTTTAAATAATTTACAAAAACCTATTTCTCCTATAATTGAAAAAGTAATTATAGAAATTTTTTCTTGGGGTGCCAGGGTGGCTCACTCAGTTTAGGGTCCAACTCTGGATTTTGGCTCAGGTCAGGATCTCATGGTTCGTGAGTTTGGGCTCCACATTAGGTTCCATGCTGACAGCACAGATCCTACTTGGGGCTGTCTTTCTCTCTCTCAAAAAATAAATAAGATTTTAAAAAAAACTTTAAAAGCTATTTTTTCTTTAATAAAAGGAAAAATACTACCTAAAATTCCAGTGAGTTATATTTAGGAACTTTATAAACTGAAATGTATAATAAGCCAAAATAACTCAAAATATTTTGAAAATTAAGACTGACATCTTGAGAACTTATCCTACCAGATACTAAAGTTGTTTATAAATATAATTAAAATAAGTATAACATTATTAAATTAAACAATTAAATTATAATTAAATAGGATATAATTAAAATATAAGTGTATGATATTGAGTACAGAAATGAGAAATCAAGGGAATAGAACAAATACCCAGAAAACTAAAACTAAAAGACATAAGCGTGCAACAGTTGATAATATAAGCTTCATAAATCAATAGGAAAGAAATGAAATGTTTAATAAATAGTGTCAGGAAAACTGATTATTTATCTGAGGAAAATTAGATTTCACCTCATACCACAGACCAAAATAAAGATCAATTAAACTGTTAAGTGTGAAAAATAAAGCATTATAAAAAAAGATGTGCAGCCAACAGATTATTAACCTAACAAGTTACTTGGGAAAAGTATTTGCCAATGATTAAAAGTTAATGTTTTTAATATACATCTATGAAAGGTTCAAAAACATCAACAAGAAAGGCATAAAGCCATCAGGGAAAATAAATGAGCCAAAATAAATAAAAAATTAATAGAAGTACAAATGAGTAATCAACATGAGAAAATTTTTCACCTCCACTGATAAGCAAAGAAATAGATATCAAAACAAGTTATTTTAACATACCAATAGGCAAAGATTAACTAAAGCTTATTCCATGCTGAAGGGTATGTAGTATGGTCAAACAATGCTGACCAGAATGGAAAATGACATAACTTTTTTTGAAAAGCTTATTAAAATGTATCAAGAGTTTAAAAAAATGTATTCATATTCTTTAACCCATTAATTAATATATGTGCTGCTGAAGCGAGCACAATTTAACCCATTAATTAAAATTTCAGACTTCTATCCTGAGAAAATAAATCAGAAGTAAATATTTACGTAAAATATTATCTATATATGATGGGAAAAAAATGAAAATAATTTAAATATCCAAAAGCAATAAACTTTGGTAAAACAATATGATGGAATATTTTAATCTATTAAATTATGGTTTAAAAAAATTTTAATGACATGAGAAAATGCTTAGAATATATGTTACCAGAAAAAGAATTAAGAAATAGTAAGAGTAAAAAGTAATAGAATATATACATAGTACTTATGTGCCCAGTACAATTATATGTTAATTCATTTTATCTTCACGACACATAGGTACTATTACTATTCCCATTTTACAAATAGGAAAAGTAAGGCAGAAAAGAGACTAAATGATTTCCCCCAAGAACCACAACTAATAAATGACAAAGACAGAATATGAACCCCACAGGCTGGCTCCAAAGTGCCTACTCTTACCAGGTACACAACAGTGCCTCATTACATACATAACAAAATGGCAAAAATGGGATGGAAACAGAAAAAAAAAAAAAACAAAAAAACCCTACAGGAATAAAACACCAAAACATAAACAGAGGTCATAATGGGTTGTAATATTAGAAGTGATTTGTTTCCTTCTTGGCTTCTGTATTTTCCAAATTTTCTATAGAAAGCATGTATTACTTTTATAAAATAAAAATTATTTTAAAATAAAAAAATAACATAAAGGCATGATTCAAAGCACATATGAATTGATCAACAGATGGCAGTTCTAAGCACCATCTTTTCCAGAAAGAAAAGAAATAAAAATAAGACGAAAGAAGAAGGCAAGAAAGACAGAAAGATTTGAGAAGCCAAGTATAGTAGGAACAGTTAGATGAATCCAAGATGCAAGACTGAGATGAATCTATGAACTAATACAAAACAGTAGAAAAAACCATTAACAAAACAAAACGACAACCTACTGCATGGGAAAAAATATCTGCAAATGATATATCAGGTAAGAGGTTAGTATCCAAAATATATAAAGAACTTACACAACTCAACACCAAAAAGACAAACTATCCAATTACAAAACAGGCAGAGGACCTGAAGAGACATTTTACCAAAGAAGACATACAGATGGCCAACAGATACATGAAAAGACGTTCAACATCACTAAGCATCAGGGAAATTCAAACCAAAACCACAATGAGCTCTCACCTTACACCCGTCAAAATGGTCAGAATCAAAAAGACAAGAAACAACAAGTATTGGTAAGGATGTGAAAAAAAAGGAATCCTTGTGCACTGTTGGTGGAAATGTAAATTGGTGCAGCCACTGCAGAACCCAGTATAGAGGTTTTTTAAAAAATTAAAAAGAGAAATACTATATGATCCAGTAATTCCACTACTGGGTAGTTACCTAAAGAAACTAAAAACACTAACTTGAAAAGATATATGCATCCCTGTCTTTATTGCAGCATTATTTACAACAGCCAAGATATGGAAGCAACCCAAGTGTCTGTCAATAGATAAACAGATAAAGGGTGGTGTGTGTGTGTGTGTGTGTGTGTGTGTGTATGTATGTATGTATGTATGTGTGTGTACAAATATATGTGTGTGTGTATATATATATATATATATATATACATGTAAATATATATGTGTGTGTGTGTATATATATAAGGCAAAAACGAGAGGCAAAAAAGAATATATATATATATACACACACACCCATACATACACACAATGGACTATGACTCAGCCACAAAAAAGAATGAGATAGTGTCATTTGCAACAACATGGAAGACTAGAGGGTATCAAGCTAAATAAGTCAGAGAAAGACAAATACCATATGATTTGACTAATATGTGGAATCCAAAAAACAAACTAAAAAACAAATAAAAAGCAGAAACAGGCCCATAAATACAGAGAACAAACTCATGGTTGCTAGAGGCGATGTAGGATGGGGTAATGGGTAAATGGGTGAAGGGCAGTGGGAGATACAGGCTTCCAGTTATGAATGAACAAGTCACTGGGATAAAAGGTACAGTATAGGGCATATAGTCAACGTATGGTACAGATGTAACTACACACACACACACACACACACACACACACACACACAATTTTATAACTGACCAAATATAAAATTGAAAAGGTCAGTACAAATGGGTAGAAAGTGATCAGTTATTATTCAAAAAGAAAAATATTAAATCTTGGATCAAACATGACAATCTATTCAACATAAGTAAGGTCCATTTTTTTTCCTAACTTTGAATCTAAATGTAATTGGAGCCATGTAGGTCTAATACAAAATGTCTCTCTTCTGCAGATAAATCTAAAAATCAAAAATTGTAGACTTTGAAAAAAGTGAAAAAAACTACATAATTTTTCATACATTTTCAGTTTACACAAAGCATAGCATGCAAGCTTTAATTTTTTTCCTAATTAAACTGACTTTCAGGGCACCTGGGTGGCTCAGTCAGCAAAGCATCAGACTTCGGTTCAGGTCATGATCTCATGGTTTGTGAGTTCAAACCCTATGTCAGGCTCTGTGCTGACAGCTCAGAGCCTGGAGCCTGCTTTAGATTCTGTGTCTCCCTCTGCCTCCCCGCTTATGCTTGCTCTCTCTCTCTCAAAAATAAACTTTTAAAAATAAATAAATAAATAAATTGGTTTTTTTAATTGATATTCAATCATACTTGTATCTTAACTTATTTTCGGATTGCAACAGTTATTTTCTAATGCACGTTTACTGTAAAAAACTTGATACAGAAAACATAAAGAAAATATTCACCTACAATCCCAGCCTCAGAGATAATTACTATACAAATCTTAGTATATTCCAGACCTCTTTATAAACATATGATTTGTTATTGTTACCTTCTAGAACCTACTTCAGTCACTTTAATAGTATTTCAATGGTACTTTCCCAGTCATTATTCTTTTATTTATTATTATTTTTTTGAGAGAGAGAGAGAGAGAGAAAGAGAACATACATACAAGCAGGGGAGGGGCAGAGAGGAAGGGGAACAGATGATCCAAAGCAGGCTCCGCACCAACACGCTGACATCAGCAAGCCCAATACAGGGCTCGAACCCATGAACCATGAGATCATGACCTGAGTTGAAGTGGGACATTCAACCGACTGAGCCACCCAAATATTCTTTTAAAACAGTTTTTAATAACCACATAGTATTCCTTCATTTCAATTAACCAATCCCTTGATCGGCTAAGACTTTCATTATCCAAAAGCAGCATAAAGACAGACATACTAGGAGCTCATCTCATTATTAATGAAATTTGGTAGTATTGTCACCTATCTCTCAGACCTCATGGAAGTACTGTTTGAGAGAATAATTCAAAATCTTAAAGATGTATTTTAAAACAAATGGAAAAAACATACCAACTATGCTATCAAAAAAAGCTCCACGCAGATGCCAATCATTCTTATCATTTAGGAAAGTGATCATGTGCGACAATAAAACATCATTGGCTTTCTGACGTCCAAAGAATACGCACAGCCGTGTTATTCCATTTTCCATTAAGGTTTGTTTCACAATATTTTCAGGGTCACTTAGCAAAGTGACAACTTTCTGCTGGACCATTTCATGTAAGGCTTGCAGCTCTAAAAGAAAAAAAAAAAAAGTAAAGATAGGATTCATTTTTTTCCCCCAAGATACAGACCTAGTCTTCTTTCTTACTCCTTGGAGAAACAGAACGATTAACAGAAGCCACCATAAAAAGTCTATAATCACTATATGTTTCCACTATTCAAAGCTCTGAAGGATAGATGGGAAACCGAAATATAAACTGAAGAACAACATCTGATAAGCAGATGCCACAAGCACGGTTACCATCTCACTAATGAAACATGCCTATTTTTAAGGCTCAAGGAGAAAACTATGGGAAAGCATGAAAAAGATCATACTGCCACCAATAAAGTTAACTTAACCAAGGACTTCCAAATACCAGACTGGTTAAGGATATAATCTGATGGTACAAATTAATACTTTTAGAAGCATTTTTAAGGTCAGTTTATTTATTTTAGAAAGCAGAAAATACACTGCAAATCCTGCCAAGGCTTTACATGATCTGGCCACCACCTTCTTCTCCAACTCACCCTCCCCCTTTTCCTTTTCTTCTAAAATGTAAGCTCAACAAGAGGATCTTTTCTGTCTTATTCACCACTGTGTATTTCTAGTGTTTAGAGCAAGCACACAATTGCCTGATACACAATTTCCTGATGTAGAGCTTATAGTTTAACAATTATCCCTTAGCTAAATGAATGAGGACAGAGGCCACTCCTGGTGCAGCTAAGGGATGTGGTGGTCTGATATGCAAAATACTATGTTCACATTAAGACAAACTTTAGATTAACTCCCAAAAAGGTTTAACACCTAACTCCCTTATCTATAAAGGTCCAATTACAGGGTTATAGAATGTAGGACAGTATTATTTTCTAAGTAATTCCATGAAAAAAGTGGAGATTTCCTTTCTGATACACCTTCTGTAAGTTCAAAATTATTCCATTGCCTTCAACTGCAGATAATATATGCTGTCTAAAAATGACGCCATTCTAACAAGTAACAGAGCCATTACCATCATCTATAGCATAAAAACCTCAAAACTCGATTTCTCTAGCTTTTGTGAACCAGAAACATACTAGAACTAAGTGTATTATTTTACTTCTAAATCTTTAACTCAATAAACATTAACTAAAAGCCTGCTAAAAGCTGTATGTATATAAAGAACTTAAGACGAACTTTGACCTCAAAGAGTTTACCATCACATCTGTTCATTTAAAGTAAAAGATGTGGGTTTTGATACACAAATCAGAGATAGTATGACATAAACACATAAACACAGTTCATGATTTGAGAATACTCAAGGTATGCTAACATACAGAGAAAAGGTTTAAATTCTTTAGCTATGATGTTTTCAATGTTTTTCTTTCATCTTTTAAGAATTACACGATTCGGCTAGTTTTACCATTGACACAAATCAATTGTAGCTGAAAAACAACAAACTGATCATTTTCTGGTTAGATTAACAGTGTATGAGAATAGGACAATCAGACACCAGGGATCTTTGCCACCTACATATATGGTATTCTTTCACCTTACATGAAAATTATGATAGTTTCTTACAACTCCACATTAGTAATTCATTATAAATAAGAAGTCTGGAAAAGAAAGTCATACTACCTGTGTCATAATTTCCATTGGGATGTGTAACTTCATCTATTTCTTCACTATTCGGGTCATTTTCCATATTGAGATTTTTTAACTGTACTAATTCCAGGAATCTCAAAGCTGTTTCTGCCAGCAGAGCTATGTTTTCTATATTAAGAGAGAAATTTATTATTATAATCTCAAATCCTTATAATGTTTAACTTTTCCTTCCTGTCTTGATATAAGTAAAAATCATAAAACTCCTCTCCCTTCCATTTTTTATTTATGCCTGTGCCCCATCCTTCTTCCTCTTCCAATTTTGTGCCTTTTTTTTTTTTTTTTTTTTTTTTTAAGTAGGCTCCAGGCCCAGCGTAGAGCCCAACACAGGGCTTGAACTCACAACCCTGAGATCAAGACCTGAGCTGAGATCAAGAGTCAGATGTTTAACCGAATGAGCCACCACCCAGATGCCCCCATTTCTGTGCTTAACATATGATCACACCAACCAACAACTGCACTCTCTTCTTTCTTAGCAGTAAATGCCACTGAACATAAAGCTTAACTATCTTATTCAATTCTTCCTTAATTTTTAACATTACTACAAGCGAGGTGCATCTCACAAGAGTTGACATTGTAAGTGTGTCAAATGCAGTGATCACCCTCATCTTAGAGTCCCACTCCCCATCCCCACCAGGTTCAACATTGTTCTGAATAGAACAAAAATTTACCTCTAAATACCCAAGATGTGAATACCGTGCAATGCCTAAAGATAGGAGAATCTGGGCCATTACCCTAAAGATGGGAGAATCTGGGTCATCCTCTGATAAAATGTCAAAATCCTAGATGAAATGTCCCCACTTTAATAAATGTATCTTTATTAGGAAAAGTCTCTTACTTTCCTGGGCACTTCTAAAACCTTAGTATATCTATGCCTATTTCCCCATCTAAGACACAACACACTTCAAAGTTCACACAAAATACAAATCTATACCACTTCTGAATTTTAAAAGAATACTGTGAAAGAAATTCAAAAATTTATTTAAAAATTTTATAATTACTGACATGTGTGGTTTAATTATATTTGCCCATTCAAGTTCAAATAGATTTCTGGCTCTACTGGAAAAAAAAAAAAAAAAAAAGGCAATTTTATCATGTACTAAGCCATGATGAAGGAACACTGCAAGGTACCAGCACTGACCCTGGGTTACCATGGACTCCCACTATAAAGAACCAGAAGACCAAAGAAAAGCAGAGCTGCTTCAGAATCAAGGTACAGACCAGCAGCTCTGAGAACTGAGAAGGAATGAGACCAGATACATTTAGGTCATATTATTTAGCCTCTTCCATTCCCAATTTCCTCACTTGTAAAATGAAAGTAATATAACATCTATTGTTCAAGGTGGTTGCAAGGGTTAGTTGCAAGAGATATATAAATCTTAGACTCTTAAAACCCATGTATCTTAGAATCTGGACTCTACCTTAAAATCTATATATCTCTTGCAACCAATCCTTGCAACCTTGAGCAGTAGATGCTCTGACACACAGGGTTTTTAGTAAATAGTAACTATTATTTTTATGCTATCACTATTAGTAACTGACTGTCACTATGTTAATATAGCACCTACACATCAGAACCTTAACTATTTAACACAACTGAGAACAAACTAAGACCAACAGTAGGTCACAAAATGCTAAAGAAAGATATAACTTGTTTTTAAAACTTATACATTTTTATTTAATTCTATCTAGTTCAATTATTTATATTTGCAAAATGAATTATAAATATGCTTTGTTACAAATGATAAACTAAAACATATGTATATTAAAGAAATTCTGCATTTTTTAGACCTGACATGTATACCCATACAGCTATGGAAACCAGAAACCATAAATAATAGGCAATGGATAAATATAAATAAAAATATACGTATAGGAAAAAAAAACTCAACAAACACCAATCACTTTGTGGATGTGCCTAGAGATAAGGCCAGAGTCCAAAGACCATTTTTCATATCTTCCATTAAGATAATGACAGGCTAAGACTACAATAAACCTAGTATCTTTCAAAAAAAGTAACAGTATCATCACCACATATTATGTACTATTTACAAAGACCAAAACAGAATCCCTGATTTCCAGCAGATATTAGAAATAAACTACAAATTATGTTAATGTTTCAGAGACATATTCCACTCAAAAAAAAAGTATGCAAAATTAATCTGGGGAGCTAAAGACATCAATCTGTATCACTTGATTTTATGAGTAAGAATTACAAGTAAAACAGGTAGGTGTGTGGGGCGCCTAGGTGGCTCAGTCGGTTGAGCATCAGACTTTGGCTCAGGTCATGATCTCGCAGTGAGTTCAAGCCCTGCACTGGGCTCTGTGCTGACAGCTCAGAGCCTGAGACCTGCTTCAAATTCTGTGTCTCCCTCTCTCTATCCCTCCCCTGCCACGCTCTCTCTCAAAAATAAAATAAACATTACAAAAAATTAAAAAAAAAACAACCATATGGGAGTGTTATAACCTCATCACAAAGAAGTCACACACCTTAATTAAGCACTATAGTAAAGGACCTTAAAATTCAGTAACAGGCTAAGTTCTTTCAACATCAAATTATCCAGCAAAATTTGTCTTTTGCAACCAGCAACAGACCTGTATCCTAAAGCTGATATTCAAACTAGCAGATCTGTTCAGAGAAATTTTATAAAGGCCTAAAGACACTAGATCAGAGCACATACTTGTAAACATTAGTCTTACTCCAAATTAAATGTAGTATACCCAGTAAAATCGTAAGATTCTGCATTATATACTTTCACTTGATAATTCTGATCAAAAAAGAATACACACAAAAGTTGAGTCCCAGGAAGAGATCAGCTATAAAAATTATTACACTGTACACAAACAGTTCAAGGACCACAATGCACCCTTGGAATTCCCAAAGAAATCAGAGAAATAAGACGTATTAGAGTCACTAACTTCAAAAACATGAGTGGCTATTTCTTGGACAATAAACTCTTACCAGCATAGGCTAGTCTAACAATAGTAGCATCATCTTGGGCTAAGTGGGCTATGCCTGGCAGAATATATTCCGGATAGATATTGACATCATTTCGAGGAACCTCTTTGACAAGGGCAAGAACTTTGGTCAATGTCCTCAAGGCTTCAGCCCTCACTCTAGGAACAGAGTCATTGCTAAAATGCAAAAGATATGGAGTAATACGGTCCAAAAGAATTTCTACACTTAATCTTGGGGCCAAATGGAGAATAAGTTCCAAAGCAGCAAGTTTGGAATCGCAGTATTTAAGGGTCTGCAGACAGGATGTTATAACAGACACCAAGATAACCAGCCCATTTTCCTTAGGCTCTCCTTCTGCTTTTTCCGGCAGATCATGTCCACAGAGATTATGAATAATGTTGCCCAAATCCTTCCGTATAACCAGAATGCGCTCATCGGCAGAAAGAAATGTTTCCTTGGCAAACTGGGCCATGTAGGGCTGAAGGAAAGTGTAAAATATTTCAGGAAAGGCATTGCCACGCTGCTGCTTTAGGTAATCTTCTGCCCCTAAACGTTTATCTGGCTCACGATGAATCATCTGAGTTACCTACACCAAGGAGAGAAAAGGAGTAAAAAACAGATTTGAGAACAGCAGATTAAATCAGATGACAGCTACAAGGGCAACTTACACATGACATAAAGGATTTGATTTCTGAGGTAATTCAGACTCTTCACCATCTTTGCCTTTCAAACTACTTTCAGAACCTGACTGTAATATATGATCTACAACCATCCTACCAAGCAACAGGAAACTATGTAGTAATGTATTACAGATGGCCCAGACACACAGAGGAGATATACCCTGTTCAGCATTCCCTGTTTATTAAGACAGGGAAGTAATACATTGGTGCCCACAACTCAAGGATTCTTAAAACATTTCTGAGCAGGAAATACCACTGAGAATCTGAGAAAAACAATGGGTTTTTCTCTAGAAAAAAAAATGTATACACAATATTTTTACATACAAAATTATACACAATCTGAAAAGAATAAAAGAACCACTAAAATCTATTTACATATCAGAGTTCTGATTTAAAGTCTTAATACCACAAGTCCAAGGGAATATATGGTTTCAGTGTAGCTCTAGACTCTGGTCAAAAAGGGAGTAAGTGATTCAAACTTTCCAAGCAATATAAAAAAGCTGTTAAATCCTACAAACACGGGAAATGATATACCTAACTTGAGCTTATCATATGTTTTCTGGTGTCTTAGAGAAATAACTTTCTCTCAGTATACAGAGAGCACAGTTTTATTTTTCCTAGACCCTCATAGTCAGGCATTATTTAAATGCTCAAAATACCATAAAAATATATCTAGTTATTTGAGCTTTCTGTTTCTTTGTAAATAGGAACCTAGCATTGAACTTGCAGGGAATCAAATGCACTATAAATATTAGGAAAAATGACTTGACAGAATTCCTTTCACATTCAGATTAAGCCTTAAAGATTAGCCAAATTCACTCCTTTCAGAGTTAAGAAAACACAGGCCCAAATTCAGGAAGTCACTTAGCCAATGTAACATGACAGATGAGTGACGTACCCAAAGACAGAACAGCCAGAGCAGTTTTCACTGAAAATGAGCTAAACTGGCTTCCTTTAAAACATCTTATTTTTCATACTTGCCATTTGTAAGAGAAATTAAAATGTATTCTATATCCCCTACCTTACTATAGAATATTTTAAATATACTATGAACTTTCCATGACCGAGAGTCATCATCACAAGCCTCAGTTACTGTACTGATGTAATAAAGATCCCCTCAAACAGTTAAGGTGGATAAACGGTTTATGTAATCTCCCACAGAAGTCCTCCTATCTGTTCTGCTATACTAAGTAGTGATTCTATAGCTTTACCTTCCAGAACAGCCTTGAGGGTCAAGGGAGGCATACCAAGCTAGGTGCTTCTATATGAAATGGCGTTATCCTACTGCATTATATTCAAGTTGATGTTTCCTGTCTCTTTCATTTTAGATATATGCCTTCTTCATTTCTTACTAGCAAGTTCTATCCTAGACAACATCTCTAACCCCCAGGCACCTCCTTCCAAATCTATCCAAAGCAGAGCTATAGACGTGTGCGTATGTATAAAATTATGTGTGTTTATATACATATGAAATTAGCCACGTGAGCTCTGGGGCACCTGGGTGGCTCAATCGGTTAGGCATCTGACTCAGTTTCGGCTCAGGTTATGATCTCACAGTTTCGTGAGTTCGAGCCCCACCTCAGGCTCTGTGCTAGCAGCATTGAGCCTGCTTGGGATTCCCTCTCTCTCCCTCTCTCTCTGCCTCTCCCCACTTGCTCTGTTTCTGACTCTCTCAAAATAAATAAATAAACTTTAAAATAAATAAAATTAAATTAAGATAAAATAAAATAAAATAAAATAAAATAAAATAAAATAAAATAAAAGCCAAATGAGCTCTATGCCTAAAAAAGAGAAAAATATTATACATTTCCCCCTAACAAACAAAAATAGGCTGTTTGGCAGGGGCGCCTGGGTGGCTCAGTTGGTTAAACATCCACCTTTGGTTCAGGTCATGATCTCAAAGTCCGTGAGTTCGAGCCCCGCACCGGGCTCTGTGCTGACAGCTCAGAGCCTAGAGCCTGCTTTGGATTCTGTGTTTCCCTCTCTCTCTCTACCCTTCCCTCGCTTGTGTTCTCTCTCACTCTCAAAAACAAAGAAACATTAAAAAAAAAAAAATAGGCTATTCATAATAGTCTATGCTTTATTGCTTTGCTCCAAATTCATAAAACTCCAGAGAGCTATCTAATGCAAAAGTGAGAACATAATTCTATTACAACTTAATGGAGAATACTTGTTGCATAGTTACCAATTCTCTGATACTGCGATCTTCAATTTTATTTAGTACTTGTTCCGGGAAAAATTGTCCGTTTCTGTAAGCCAGAAGTTGAGAAAGATCAAACAGCGGTACACCTTCTGTAAAAAGCTCAGCTATAACACAACCTGAAAAACAGCAGATACAATTCCATTAAAAATGCAATGCAAGATATCTGTAATATAGATCAAGAATTCAGAATATTTGTAAAACTCAAAATGCAAAACTCAAAGTAAACTGAATTAAAAATTTTAATGCAATATACAACTATAGTCAAGTAAGACAGGGAAAATGTCTACTGCCTGGTATCAGTTCTAAAAGTTTCAAGTCAAAAGAAGCCCACAGAATTTTTCTCGGCCTTAAAAAAAATAAAATAAAATTACTTCCTAGCTCTCTCATTTAAAATGAATATGTTGGTATATTATACACACATACACTTAGAGACAGAGTACAAGCCACAAGGAATACAATGTTTTTTAAAAGTATGGACTTGCAGACATTAAGTTCAGAAGGAACTGAGAAGTCATATCTGACCACTCATTTTTTCACCTCAAACAAAAAGTTATTAAGTGTCTGCTATACACTAGCAGTGCATATAACAGATAAAATCCTTGCCCTCATGAAGCTTTCATTCTAGGAAGAGAGACATAAAATAAACTAGTGAACAGACATGAGAAGAGTGCTACAAAGTACAGCTCCAAGACTAGAGAGGGAGAAAGAGAACCCAATCATTTTGCACTTACATAATCTTCAAACAAGTAATAAAAAAAAAATGTATCTATATTCCCAAAAGGACAAAGCAGTTTCACTGAATCATATGACTGCATTTCACAAGCCTGAAAGATATCCTTAAATAACCTTAGCTCACAAACTCTGCATTTGCTGGTCCCTCTGCCTGGAATGCTACTCCCCCAAAAATCCACCTGGCTTACACCTCCTCTTCCTTCAGATCTCTCATCAAATGTCATTTAGGAGATTAGCAGTACATAAACTACCCCATACTTCTTGCCTGACACGTTCCCTTTTCCCTTTCCCTGTTTCTCCCCACAGTACCAACTGATAAATATATTACTTAATTTATTTTCTTTATTGTCTGTATACCCACTAGAATGTAAACTCCATGAGGAAGGGATTTTTGTCTATTTTGCTCACTAAAAAATTTCCAGGAACTAAAACAGTTCCTGATACATAATAAACACTCAATAAATTTCTAATTTTTTCCTGTACAGTGTCAAGATTCAGAATAAAAGACTTAAAATAGCTATTAAAAAC
This sequence comes from Panthera onca, assembly GCF_046562875.1. NCBI lineage: Eukaryota > Metazoa > Chordata > Mammalia > Carnivora > Felidae > Panthera > Panthera onca. The sequence continues at coordinate 131,980,958 of NC_138347.1, read as the reverse complement.
ACCATAAGCAAGAAGGAAAATAGAAGACCAGACCAACACTAACAAACCAATGGGATCTAACACAGACATCAAAAGAATATCTCACAACAGCAGAATACAAATTCTTCTCAGGGACACATGGAAGTGTGTCTAATCTAGTCCAGATTAGACTATATGCTAGGTCATAAAACAAGCCTCAGTAAGTTTTAAAGGACTGAAATCATACAAATCATGTCCTTCAAATGACAATGGAATGAGATAAAAAATCAGTAACAGAAGAAAGCTTGAAAAATTCAAAACTCTGTAGAAATTAACACATTCCTAAATAACCAATGAATCAAAGGGAAATCAGAAAAATACTTTGGATTAATGAAAATGAAAACACAACACAAACATATAGAATGAAATTAACAACTCAGTAAAGAACAGATGTTGGTGAGGATGCGGAGAAAGGGGAACTCTTTTGCACTGCTGGTAGGAATGCAAACTGGTGCAGCCACTCTGGAAAACAGTATGGAGGTTCCTCAAAAAAGTTAAAAACATTAATTTTTTAATTAATTACAATTGAATTACTAGATATTTACCCAAAAGATTGAAAAATGCTGATTCAAAGAGGCACATGCACCCCAAAGTTTATAGCAGTGCTATCAACAATAGCCAAATATGGACAGAACCCAAATGTGCACTGGATAAAGAAGATATGGTGTGTATATTTATACACACACACACACACACACACACACACACCCAATGGAATACTACTTGATCAAAAAGAATGAAATCTTGCCATTTGCACAACGTGGATGGAACTACAGAGTATTATACTAAGCAAAATAAACCAGTCAGAGAAAGACAGGTGTCATATGATTTCACTCATGTGGAATTTGAGAAACAACAGATGAACACAGAAGAAGGGAAGGTAAAATAAGATAAAAACAGAGGGAGGCAAACCATAAGAGACTCTTAAATACAGAGAACAAATTGAAGGTTGCTGGAGGGGAGGTGGGTGGGGGGATGGGCTAAATGGGTGATGGGCATTAAGGAGGGCATTTTTTGAGATGAGCACCAGGTGTCATATGTAAGAGATGAATCACTGGGTTCTACTCCTGAAGCCAAGACTACACTGTATGTTAACTAACTTGAATTCAAATAAAAAAAAAAAACAAAAAACCATACAGGATGCAATAAAACAGTATTTAGAGGAAATATGCAGCTATAAACACCTATGGTAAAAAAGACAGCAAAACAATAACCTAACCTTAAGAAACAAGAAAATTAAACTAACCAAAGCAAACAGAAGGAAAGGAATAATAAATACTTTGGCACAGAAATTTGTGAAACAGAGAATAAAAAACAATGGAGAACACCAACAAAGTCAAAGGTTGGTGCTTTGAAAAGCTCAACAAAATTGACAAACTCTTACAAAGAAGACTAATATCTCAAACTACTAAAATCAGGCAAAAAAAAAAGGGGGGGGAACATACTACCAACCTTACAGAAATGAAAAAGAACTATATTTTGAACAACTATATGCCAACAAATTAGATAACCTAAATTAAATGGACAGATTCCTGGAAAGATACAGATTATCAAAGCTGACTCAAGAAGAAACAGAAAATCTGAATAGACCTTCCAGTCAAGAAATTGAATTAATAATAAACTTTCCACAAAAGAAAAGCCTCAGACAAGATGCCTTAAAAGAGGCTTCACGGTCTGTCAAATATTAAAATTCTTACCCATTCTTGACAAATTGTCCCCCCAAAAACAGGAGAAGAGGGAACACTTCTCAATACAGAATTACCCTGGTACCAAACCAAAGACATCACAAGAAAAGAACACTATAGACCAATATTTCCAATGAATACAGACACAAAAATCCCCCCCAAAATGCTAACAAGTCCATACCAATAATAAAAAAAGGAAAGGAAAGAGAAGACACCTGAGCATGTGAGAATGCTGAGAGCCTACTGGTAAATGTGAAGGAAGTGCTGGAGTTGGAAAATCATCATTTGCAACCGTCAAGTAAAGACAGGATCAGGCAAGCATCATCAATAGATGCCAAATCAAGAAGTTGTGATGACTGGCAGTGTATTTGCATGGTCTTAAAAGTTTCTTCCCACAGGCTGCTTATTAGTTGCAAGGGACTAAAAAAAACAAAAACCAAAAAACAAAAAAACAGAAAGTAGCAATAGAGGGGAAAATCAGGCAAGACCTTGACCAGGTGATCAAAATTAACATCACCAACAAACACCATTTGCCCCTTGATGTGATACTGTGAGATGCATGATCACATATATAGTATACTACTGAGAATGAATAACCTCAATCTATTCAAAAGGAAAAATCACACAAACCCCAAATGAGGTACATTCTATTAAAAAACAAAGAGGTGGAGGTGCATGAGTGCACACAACCACACACACACACACACACACACACACACACACACACACACAAAATACAGGTAAAAGCCAGTGAAAACTGAATAAGGCCTGTATATAGTTAGCAGTAATGCTCCAATGTCAGTTTCGGATTTTGATGTGGCACTACAGTCATATATGGTATCACTAGTGGGGGAAGCTGGGAGAAGCATTCTTCACTATTTTTGCAACTTCTATTGTTTAAGATAAAAAGTATAAAAATAATTTTTAAAAATTTAAGAGGAGATGTATTCTTCAAAAAATGTCAATGTCATGCTGACAAAAAAAAGGCTGTGCAAATGTTCCACACTGGAGTGACTGGGTGCCTCAGTCAGTTAAGTGTCCAACTCTTGATTTTGGCTCAGGTCATGATCTCAGAGTCCCACATCAGGCTCCACCCTGACAGTGCAAAGCCTGCTTGAGATTCTCTCTCTCCATCTCTCTCTCTCAAAATAAACAAACATTAAAAAAAAAAAAAAAAATGGTCCACATCAAAAAAGAAGCTAAAGAAACATGACAACTAAATACAATACCAAACCCTAGACTGGGTCCTGTCTTGGAGCAGTTAAAATTCTATAAGGGACAATACTGGGTCAAAAACAAAATCAGAATTAAAACTGTAAATTATTTATCAATGTTAAATTTGCTGCAGTTCATAACTGCAACACACAATTACGTAAGTGTTGTGTTAGGAAACTAGTATCTTAGGAAATACATACTGAAGTATCTAGAGGTAAAGGGCCATGATGTACAGAACTTAGGAAAAAAATCATGGGGGGTGGGGCGGGGCAGGAGTGCAAAAATAATGTACAAGTAATAAAGCAAGCGGAGCAAAATGTTAACAAATGAATCTGGGGATTCTATGTACTATTTTTATTTTTTCAAGTTTTTCAAGTTTGTATGTTTGAAATAATTTCTAAATAGTCAGAAAGAGAAAGAAACATAGCTATGTTTCACTATTTACAACTGAATTGTGTCTCCCCACACCCCAAAATTCATATATTTAAGCCCTAACACCCAGTACCTGAACCTAACTAAATACAGGTGATAGGGCCTTTAAAGAGGTAATTGAAGTTAAATGATGGGGCTCTAGTCATTTTGACTGGTGTCCTTATAAGATGTACCAGGGAAGAGTCCATATGAGTACACAGTGAGAATGTAGCCATCTGCAACACGGGAGAGTGGCTTCAGGAGAAATCAATCCTGCTGGCACCTTGATCTTGGACTTCCAGCCTCCAGCGCTGGAACAAAATAAACTCTTGTTTAAGCTACAAAGGCTGGGGTATTTTGTCATGACAGCCCCAGCAGACTAATACAGAGTTGAATACAGGACTTTTTTCTTGCAATTTTTAGAACGTTGTTCGGAATAGGTGTTATTAGGTGGTATTTCCCTATGGAACAAATTGTTCAAGGTGTTTTTATCAACACTAAGTCCTTATAATTCAGATATTAGCTCAAATGTTACCTTCTTAGAGAGGTCTTCTCAGACCATTTTATCTAAAGTAGTCTCCTACCAGCCCTTGTCATTAACACTTAGAAGTCCAACTTTTGTCACACTCTTATCACTGATAAAAATTCACTTCCTTACTTGTTTATTCTCTCTCCTCCACTAGAACGTTTTCTGTTCCTTAAGGGCAAAAAAACTGTCAGTCTTATTCACAGCCATACTCCCAACATCTTTACAACAGTGTCTCATACATAATAAACACAGAATGCTCAAATATTTGTCAAGCATATGAATGAAAGATCTCCAGGAAAAAGGCTCTGCCCGTTTATATGACCAGAGAATATATACTATTCTCCTAAACTAGCAGCCAGGAACCATGGATATGCATCAAGATGGGGGAAAGTTAACATTTAAAACCCGAGCTGTAGGAGGTGGACACATCCCACCCACCTCTTTCAAAGAAATGAAAGGGTCTATCTTCAACCAAAACAGCATAGGACTCTAGCCTGGAAAAACAAATACTGAGTAAGAATTCTGCTGAAGTTTATGGAACTATAATGCACACAGAAAGGATAAATATACACATCTCATCGACCCTTGAAATTTTAAAACAAACTTCCAGTTAAAAGTCACAGGAATATAATATGTTATGTGCCAATCACACCTCATTTTCTTTTTAAAAAGCCTATATCAAAATAAATAATTTTTAAAAAAAATTTTAAGCCTGCAAGTGATGCCAAGGTCAAAACGTGATCACATTTCTACGCTAAAAGAGTCCTATTTACAGAATACTTAGTAAGTTTAAAATGTAAAAATGGTTCAAAATTTAGATAAATTCACTGACCAAAAACTTTGGGACTCTGATGAATTACATTTCTAATCTTGTTATTCTTACAGCGTAGAGGCTAACTCTATCTTATCCAAAACACCCCCCTTGGTATTACCTTGGGACATAGATTAGTGAGTGTACCAACACGGGCATAATTCTGTGTAACAACTCTTATTCAATCCCCTCAATGAAATACACTTATTCATTAATTATGTTACTTTTCCTAAGTAATCTAAAAAACAGTTCAATTTAAGTTTTCTCTGCGGCAAACCTACAGGTGGGAAAAAGATTAAACCCAACCTTTGCAAAACTTAAAATGGCACTGATACCAGAGTTCACATGGTATTCCCCAGGATACCATCTTCAGCCCATTTCTCTTCCTAAAAATTCACAGATAATCTGAAACCCATGGCCTGGCTTCAAGTGGTCTGTGTATGATATTAATGCACGGTACTCTCCTCTAGAGAAGGAGGCCACTGATTTCATCAAATTACTTAAGGGGATCCCCAAAAAAGCTTAAGAATCACTTATTTACAAACTCTCCCTCGTTACAAATCCATTCCCTTGACTACAATTACTACCTATTTCCTGGTAGTATCTCCACCTCTATCCCAAATCTCTATGCACCAAACCTTTATTATAATCAACTGTCTGTTGTACATCTTCTCCTGGATATCCCCCAGGCACCTTCAACTCAATATATCTAAGAGACTTCATCATGTTCCCATCCCCTCTACCTGTTCTTCCTCCTATGTCTCCAATGTCAGTGACCATCACCCATCATCCATCACCAGGCATCCACCCAGTTTCCCAAGCTAGAGTGAAAGAAGTGTTCTTGACTTTACTCCCCCATCAATCACCAAGTCCTAACAATTCTACCTACTATCTCTGAAGCATTATTCTTCACCACTCTCTCTCCAATTCTGTCACAACTTTAAGCCAGTCAGGGTCCCGTCTTATCTGGATGGTGGTAGTTTACTTCTAGCTGGTTTTCTGGGCTCCAGGGTAGCTCCCCTGCAACCCATTTTCCATCCCATTTACCAAAGATACATATCTGATAATATCCCTGTAGGCTAGCAGGGGCCTGCCGGACCCTTTCTGATCTGGGGCTTGTTTACCTCACTCTATACTTTATGTTCCAGATAAACTACTTCAAGTGTCCCAATAAATCAGTGCATCATGCTCTGGTCTTCAAGACTTTGTATAAGCAACACCTCTGCCTGAAACAAACTACCCTTACCATAGCTAGCTCCCAATCATCTTTCAGGTGTCAGTTTAAGTATCATCCTTCCAATAAAGAGGCCTTTCCTGATCCTGCCTCTCTATCCATCAATACCATGGAGACTAATTTAAATATTTATAGGTTCCTGTAATAGCACCTGGTTCTTATCACGACCATAGCAAATCACATTGCACTAAAGCGTCCTTTTTCAATAACGCATCTATCTCCCCATTAAACATAAACACCTTGAGAGACAGAACTATTCATCTGTCTCTAGTGCCTAAGACAGTGCCTAAGACAGTGCCTGGGGGCACCTGGCAGGCTTGGTAGGTAGAGCATGTGACTCTTGATCTCAGGGTCGTGAATTCAAGCATGTTGTGGATAGACTTAAAAAAAAAAAAAAAAAAAAAAAAAAAAAAAAAAAAAAAGACAGTGCCTGATACAAACAGAAGAATTCAAATATTTCTTAAATATTTGAATGAACCACTCTGCATTTCATAGGTATTTAAACATGTCCAATAAAAGACTGCTGTATCTATCTGAATAGTGTATGAGGTACCAAGAAATTAATTTTTCAACATGTGGGATTTTTAAAAAGCTACATTTCGATGTTCAAGAGTTAAAATATACGCACATCCCCCCCTTGGCAAATCTGACCAATTCAAATACCTGCTGAAAAGATGTCCATTGCCCGCTTCAACTCTCCTCTTGTTCTCTGATTACTATTCAAGTCTACAAGTGGAGTTGAAGGATCTCTCATATATTCTAACTCAGTGGCAAACAATCCACCATCAACAAAACGTTCAGGAGCAATGTAACAAGTTCTCCTCCGTGAAGTGTCAAAGAAATAGTTGAAATCTGCGGGGTTGTCCTCTGGAAGATAAGTGGGCTTAAAACTGGCAAAATCAGTTAGAAGGACCCAATTCCAACTGGTAACCATTACATTCTCAGTCTTGATGTCCCCATGACGGACCCCAGATTTGTGTGCTTGGTCCACAGCTGTTAGGATCTGGAAAGCAATCCAACGCTTCTCTATATTATTTAAGAACGGACGAGTACTGATGCGATCATAGAGGTTGTCTCGCACATACTGCCTAAAGAGCATGGCTGCTTTCTCAGATGCTTTTTCTGCTGCTTTCTGAAAAGGTAGACAGTTCTGTGCAGAATGAAGCCTGATTTTCAGTTCCTCCAGCTCTTGTTTATAGCTGGTTAAAGGCAACGTAGGATCCTGAATTGCAAAGACCTTCACAACCACTAGGCCTTCTCGGTGCTTTGCTCGAGCAACTTTAAAAAACCGAGTGCTCCCCAGGCTCTTATCATATTCAAAGTCATGGATGTCTGAGAAATAACTCTCCACAGAAAGGATCTGGGAAGGAGCAATGCCAGCGAGCTGATTTCCCATGATGGCAGCAAGCACCTCCGGGTCAGTAAGTCAGGATACAGCCCCTATTAAAAAAAAAAGAAAGAAAGAAAGAAAGAAAAGGAAAGAAAAAGAAGAAAAGAAATAAGCAATGAAACACCATTGTTTATGTATTCTCTTCCTAAAAGACAGATGCACTGTATTTCTCTGCCACTGAGAGCACCCTACCTAGTGTCGCAGGCAGGCTCTAAATTTTAGACACATTTACCTAAAAAGATCTTGTTGTTTTATGTTGTCCTTCCAGAACCTGAGCTATATTTAAATAGACCCCTTCAATATTAAGCTGAAAATGTTAGAATGTGCATTTTCTGCTTTTTAAATTTAAAAATTAATGAGCCTTTACTCTGTGGTTCGGCATTGTGCTTGGGGCTATGAAGGTCACAACAGTACTATATGAGACAGTCTTTGTCCAAGAAGAACCTGGAGTCTTGGATGTAAGGCGCAAACACATTAAAAACTTAAGACTAAAAATCGCCTAATACAAATAGATTACTGAACTCCTCAAAGACCAACCTAAGATCCAAAAAAATCAGTAACTCCTGGGCCCTTCCAGTCTAATTCCAGTGTTTCTTCCCACGAGCAAACAGAAGGCATAAAGTTGTCTCATGGGCAACAACAGGGAAGAACCCTCGGCAAAGATGTTAAAGAAAAGTAAACCGAAATACACACTTGCCAAACAAACCCAGGGTTCTCCTAGCTCGTATTTTGCAGGAAATAAAAGACACACATACACACACGGCCATGCGCACATATAAATATTTACCCCAGGACTCTGTAAAAGTGTCACAAGTTGGTCACTAGCTCACACTGAGGTCATGACGGGTCACTTCAGGGTCTGAGATTGGGGGTCAGCAGCCGGGCAAGTCTTCTGTATGAAGGATCTTCCTTCAAAAGCAGGAGGTGGGGCGTTGGAGGAGGGACGCCGAAAAATGCCAATCTCCAGAAACCACGGTGGCCCGCAGCGGAGAAGGGGGAACGTGCCGCAGATGAACGAAGCCAAGCTGAAGCGATTCCACAGATACCCCGGGAGCTGCCCCCGCCAGCCCCCTACTCTGCCCGGGGAGCCACGCGTTCCTGGGCCTCGCCTTCCCCTCGTGCGGATCTCCGGACCTTCGAAGGCCTCTAGACTCCTGGAGGGCCTCACCACCAGGAGGGGAGGTGGGACTCGGGATAGAACGGGAGGCCGCCAGTTCCAGGGAAACACTTCTCCAGCTGAGGCAGACACAAACGCCGAACTCCCGGGAAAGCTGCCGGCTCTGACCTCATTCCGGTCTCAGAGCGGAAGTGACGACGGAGAGAGGTTTAAGGAAGCAAGCGAATGGTGGTGGAGTTGGTTGCTAGGAAACGAGGAAGGGGCGTGGCTTCACTCTGACGCCTGGAGGAAGAAAATAAAACGTGCTGTCAATTTATTCTCCACCCTGGTCTTCTACCTATCGTTCCCTGAACTCTGTGGCTTCTGACATCCCCGGAACAGAGTTCTTTAAGAGAATTCACAGGTTTATTTAGGAAGGTTAATATATCCCCCAGCTGAATTTTTAAGAGCTTTACTTGAGATATAATTTGCATACGATAAAGTACACCTGTTTAAAATACACAACTCAGTGGCTTTTTATATATTTACAGAGTTGTTCAATTATCTCTATAATTTAATTTTAGAACACTCACATTACCCCCAAAAAGAAATTCAGTAGTTATAAGCAGTCACTCCCATTATCTCCCTTTCTCCTACCCCTCCCAGCACTAAGCAATCACTAATCCACTTTCTATTTCTATAGACTTACCTATTCTGGATATTTCATATACGTGGTATACAATATGTAGTCTTCCCGACTGACTTTTTTCACTTCACATGTTTTTGAGGATTATCTCTGCTGTAGTTTGTATCAGCATTTAATTTCTTTTTATTGCCAAATATTCTGTTGTATATATATTCCACATTTTGTTTATCCTTTCATTGATTGATGAACACCTGGGTTCTATCTACTTTTTGGTTATTATAAATAACGCTTCTATGAACATTCCTGTAGAAGGCTTTGTGAGGTCATGTGTTATTTCCTCTAGGGTAAGCACCTAGGAATGGAATTATAAAATCATATGGTAACTCTATGTTTAACATATTGATAAACTGTCAAACTGTTTTCCAAAGTTGCTGCACCATTTTTTAAATGTGTATTTATTTTTGATAAAGAGAGAGCGCGCATGAACAGAAGTGGGGCAGGGAGTGGGGGATGGGGGGTATGGGCGGGGGACACAGAATCCGAAGCAGGCTCCAGGCTCCGAGCTGTCAGCACAGAGCCGGACCCTGGGCTCGAACCCATGAACTGTGAGATCATAACCTGAGCTAAAGTCTGATACTTAACGGACTGAGCCACCCAGGCACCCTAAAGTTGCTGCACCATTTTACATTCCTACCAGCAATATGTGAGGGTTTGATTTTCTCCATATTGTCACTGACTGTTTCTTTTGGATTAAAGCCATCCTAATGGGTGTGAAGTATCTCACTGTGGTTTTTATTTGCATTTTCCTAATGACTAATGATGTTAATCATCTTTTCGTGTGCTTATTGGCCACTCATATATCTTCTTTAGAGAAATATCTCTCCAAATATTTTGCCCAATTTTTCATTGGGTTGTCTTTTTATTATTGAGTTTTAAGAGTTCTTTATATACTCTGGATACAAGTCCCTTATCAGATTTGCAAATAGTTCTTCTCTGTGTTGTCTTTTCACTTTCTTGGTGTTGTCCTTTGAAATATTTTAACACAAAACATTCTAGCACAAAATATTTTAACCCAAAGCTGAATTTTTTTTCTGTCATCCTTTTAAAATCCCCTCCTCCCTTATTTCCCATCTCAGGAGGCAAGAATACCACCCACTGGATTCCTCAAACTTCCAATTTAGAAGTCATTAAGTCATCCTTGATATCTTTCTACTCTCTCTCTCTTTCATCAATCCCCACCACCACCATTCAATAATCATCTGCCCCTAATGATTCAGCCTCCAAAACATGCCTTAAAGTCATCCACTGCCATCTCTCCAGGACTTAGTCCAAGCCATCATTGTTGCAACGTGTAGATTTTGAAACCTACTCAGAAAAGGCATTCCCCACCTACAATATTATTTTTTGTACTTTTCTCATGATTTCTTCTGGATCTTTTGTAACTTCATTCTGTGTCCTGAAATTTCTGAGGTACGGGTCCAGCTTAATTTTTTCTCAAGAAGGATACTCAAGAAGGTATCCAAAAATGTCAATAAGCAATCCATTTCCCCCAAACTCATTTGAAATGTCATATTTACCACATACAAATTTCCTTTATATATTTGGGTGGATCTTCTGCTTGGACTTTCTCTTCTATACATTGAGTTGCCATTCGAGTCGTCTACATTGTTTTAATCATTGTAAAATGTTTTAATGTCTAACATGTCTACTACTAATGTTTTTTTAAAATACAACTATAATCATAAGGATTATACTTCCAGGTTCTGCCTCCTGATTTTAGGCTAAAGCTAAAAATCTTTAGCTTGGCCAGCAAGACCCTGCATGATCTGACCCCTAACCACACCCCCCCCCCCACCATAACTGGCATCACTCACTGCCCCTCTTAGTCCCCCACAGTGGCCTCCCTTTGTTCCTAACCTGTCAAGCTTCCCTCTACCACTTGGCCTTCACATTTACTCTTTCCTCTGTTTGGAACACCCTTTCCCCCACTCTTTATATAGCAAAACTTGCTCTTCTTTCCAGTCTCAGATTAAGTGCCAATACTTCTGGAAGGTCTTTCTTGAAGTCTTCCCACAACCACCATTACATAATCTCATGGACAATGAACTTTTTTCTTCATAGCACTTATTACCATTGAAATCATTTGATTTTTGAGAGACAGGAACTATTTGTTTAATGGCTGTTTTCCCACTGCACCATAAACCCCATGAGGTTAGTGATTGTGTAATTCTTATTCACCAAGGTATCTTCAACAACTAGAACAGTTTCTGACACACAGTAGACATTCAATAGATATTTGAATCAGTGGATATGGCCTTATAAGGTTTGTGACCATTAGGGCCAAAATCATGAGTTCTAGGACTAGGAATATATAAGAATTGCTACACACACACAGTTGTTTAGCAGATAATATTTTAGGATTATGTTTATATCTCAGAGGTTGAATTCCATGTATGTAGGTGCTTTAAACATCTCTTCAACAGAGAACCCATGGTATAGAAATGAGATAAATCTGTCTCAGTTTAGATCAATCATGCATTTTCCCCACATCTATTTTTCCCCACCAGTACGTTTTGTGAAATAATTCATGAACTATTTTTCAATGCCTTGTATAAGAACTTCTATGGTTTTCTTTCCTTTTATTTCTTTCTTTTTTTTTTCTTTTTTTGTTCTTTCTGTTTTTAAGTAGCAATCATGGCTGCCCAGGAGGTTTTTTGGTTTTGTTTGTTTGTTTGTTTGTTTGTTTTTAAAGAAATCTCACCTAATCCTTTTGAGGATAAATAAAAAAATAAAATTTGCTTGCCACTGGTGGAGTATAAAGAGTAAAGAGCCAGTAAACACTCTTCTATCCTCTGGTCAACAGCCTCTCAGATGCATTGTGGAAGCAATGGCTAACTCCCTTCTACAGAAAATAGATGTCACAGAAAAGTATCTGTATAGGAACACCCCACCCCTTGCATATGAGGGGGGCCAAATGACTAGCTCTCTACTAGGAAGTATAAGGGGAAATTATGTATTTCACTTCCAGGTCAAGGCAGTTAAGAGGTGAATGACCTTCTCTGCTCTCTCTTTGCTTCAGCCTAGATGCAGGGAACTTCAAGGCCTTAGGTAAGGCCAGAGCCACAAGATGGTAGGAGCCTATGTTCCTGAATCACAACCTGGAGAAAGACCACCTGTTAAATAGGAATACCCAAACAGGACTTTTATATAAGCAAACGTAAACTCCTATGTGTTAAGTCAGTGAAATGTTGACATCATTTGCTACAGTTGTTAGTCTTACCTTAACCAATACATTCATCTTCCAAATCTCTATCATTCCTTACCTCTTCTGGGCTACTCACCTCACCAGTGCACTTCCAATCCTGTGAGGTATCCATGTGGATTCCCTGTAATCCTTGCATCCTAAGGAAAAGGAGTAAAAGAGAATTCCTAATGTAATAGTAAACATTTTCTTTTTTTGTAGAAATTGCCAGCTAACAGAGGTAAAGGGAATCATAGGAAATTATCACTGTGTAACTGCAATATAATAATTGATTGCCACAAAGACTATCAATGGATTCTACATGCATCAGGCAGAAAGGGTTGGGGCAACAAGATAGACTCATGGTGTCCAAGGAATAGCTACAGATTACTTTCTAGGTCAGGAAGCGTGGAGAATGAATCTTTTCATTCATTTAGTGGGAAATTCTGGCAGTGAACCCTTTATCGAAGTGATCAAACTTAATATTGCTAAGAGTAGGTATTGCAAGTAGTATTGCAAGGCTCCTGATATAATGCAATGGACAGTACACAGTATCACCCAGGAAGCATTCTTACCAAGAATGTTTAACTTGAATCTAATCAAGCCTCTAGACCTCACTGTCCAATATGATAGGCACTAGCCATATCTGACTATTGAGCACTTGAAGTGTGGCTACTCCAAATTGAGATGTGCTGTAAGTGTGTAAAAAAAACACACAGGATTTAAAGAACTTAGCACAAAAAAAATTGAAAAAAGTATCATTGATATCTTTTAATATTGACTATATATTAAAATAATATTTCCGATATATTGGTTTAAATAAATATCTTCTTAAAACTAATCTGGTTTTTTCTTTACTTTTTAAAGTGTAGCTACCAGATGACTTTAAATTCTATAAGTGGCTCATGCTACATTTTTATTTGATAGCCTTTCTCTGGACTGAACTTCAGCTTATAAAAAGTAAAAGAGATAGAGGAATAATTTAAGCAATACCATCAGGAAACAATCTGACAAACCCAGAAAATGGAACATCAGCCTGGATTCTTCAAAAAGTCAATACTATGAAAAACATGGAGAGACTTTTCTAGAGTAAAAGATTCAAAGAGACATAAGACTCAAATGCAATGTACAAACCTCAACCTGACCCAGGATTAAAAAAGCTATGAAGAGGGGCGCCTGGGTGGCGTAGTCGGTTAGGCGTGCGACTTCAGCCAGGTCACGATCTCACGGTCGGTGAGTTCGAGCCCCGCATCAGGCTCTGGGCTGATGGCTCGGAGCCTGGAGCCTGTTTCCGATTCTGTGTCTCCCTCTCTCTCTGCCCCTCCCCTGTTCATGCTCTGTCTCTCTCTGTCCCAAAAATAAATAAAAAACGTTGAAAAAAAAAAATTAAAAAAAAAAAAAAAAAAGCTATGAAGATATTTCATGCATATTTGGGGAAATTTAAATATGGATTGAATATTTCAGAGTGAAAGAAATGGCAGAAAATGTTATTAAAATTGGTAATTATTTCATTCTGCTATCACTTCCGTGTATCTTATTTAAAAACACCTAAGCTGCCTGACCTATAGCTGTTTCATAATTACATAAGGGATTAGTAGACAGAGAGAGAGCTAGCCCCCAGTTACCTTCAAATGTGTAATGTTAGGTGAAACTTTATTCTTGAAAAAATGGGAATGCAAAGGCTAAACCAAGTTGGTTTTTTTTTTTAACGTTTATTCATTTTTTGAGAGAGACAGAGAGTGAATGGGGGAGGGGCAGAGAGAGAGAGGAAGACACAGACTGTGAAGCAGGCTCCAGGCTCTGAACTGACAGCACAGAGCCCTACACGGGGCTCCAACTCACAGACCATGAGATCATGACCTGAGCCAAAGTCGAATGCTTAACCAACTGAGCCACCCAGGCACCCCTAAACCAAGTTTTTAAAAGAAGATGATAGTTGTCCTGAAAATCAAATCATTTTAATGATAATAAGTCTTATAAGATAAAGTAGTGTGTGTGAGATGATGTAATGGGGGGAGGGGTGCATTCAGGGAGGAGCTTCCTGAACTGATGGCATTTAATCTGGGACTTGAAAGATGAGCAAGTTTTGGTTACAAAAAGAGTAGGGGAAAGAATCTTCTAAGCAAAGGAAAGAGTAAATGTGAAGGCTTCCTGGTGGGGAGAAGTTTGACAGGTTAGAAGCGAAGAGGCCATTGCAGGGGCCTGAGAAGGACAGTGAGAGATGATGGATGTGGGCAAACAGAATCCATCTAGAGTGCCGTTCCTCTACTTTGCCACTTTTTTTCCACTTCTACTCCTGTACCAATTCTCTCCCACAAAGGATTTAAACTGACTTTACAAGTTTAAGTCAGATGATGAAAAGGGAAACAATAAAGGGTAATTAAAAGGAGCAAAGAAATAGTACTTTAACTTCAGATGAGTTTTCTATTTAGCTTTGAAATTACGACAACAAATCCCAAAAAGGAAATTTGTGGTTCACATAGTTCTCATTGTCTGGTAAAGGAAAACAGACTAATTAATATAGGAAAAAAACCCACACATTTTCCCTAGACCAACTTCAAGGTGAGATTTCTTTCTTTGAGTCTTTGTAGAAAAGACACCAGTTATCAAGTTAAGTAGGCACCATGAATAGAATTTTCCTAGTGTTGAGTAAATGGTTCAGCAAATATGGTGCCTACTGGTTGGGCCCCATTCAATAGTATGCTTAGAGCATCTTCTGTTTTTCTAGATACTTGATCTCCATCTAACTTCCCTCTTAGGTGACTTTTTCTAGTTCTGTGTATTTAAATATCAATATGCTGATAATGCTATTTTTTTTTTCTCTCAAACCCTTACCTGGCCCCTGAGCTCATATATCCAGTATCCTTTTGACTTTTATACTTGAGCTTGTAGTAATAACTTGCTAAGTTGGGGGGGAGCTAAGATGGCATCATAGTAGGAGGACCCTAGGCTTGTCTCTCCTTTAAACACAGCTAGATAAATATCAAATCATTCTAAATACACAAGAAATCAACCTGAGGACTGACAGAACAAACTGCATAACCAAAGGGAGAGAAGAGATCACATCAAGGAAGGCAGGAAGTATGGAGATGTGGTTTGAGGGAGAAAAGAATCACGGATGTTGCAGAGGGGAGGAAGCCCTGGTTGCAGAGAAAGGCAAGGGGGAGGGGAGAGAAAGAAAGAGAGAGAGAGGCACCCAGGGCAAGGCACAAGGAGAACATTTCCCCAAAGGCAGGCTGGGAAAATGAAAGGGACTGATTTTCATGAGTTTTTGTAACCCATGGGGATTCAAGACTGGGATTTTAGGGGTCTGTGGGCTTGGCTGGGATAGAGCCCAGAAGGTGCTGCCCTGCTCCTGGAGAGAAGGCAAGCAAGCAACCCTAGGGCTGACAGCAAGATCTGAGAGGATCACCTAAGGAATACGAGGAGGAAATTGTTCACTCTTCTTGGAGCACATCTGAGAGAGGTGGCATTCGCAGAGACACCTCTCCAGGGTCAAAAGAGCCAAGCTGCCATTTCCCTCCCTCAGCCCTCAACATAGGCCCGGACACACCTGTTGAGAGTGGCTAACCCAGACACTGGCTGTTTAGCCTGCTTTGCTCCGAATCCCATGTGCCTGTGTTCTGGCACAGCTCCCTTACTCGATCAAACCTGCAACAGTCCCAGCATGGACAGACCCTTTCCCAGAGGACCAGCACCGGTCCCTGCCACACCAGGTCCCTAAAGGTTGGAGTTTTAAAAGTCAGCAGGCTTGCCTGGGAGAGAGTCCAGAGGGTTCTGCACTGCTCCTAGAGAGAAGGCAGGCAAGCAACCCAGAGACAACATAAGACAGAGATCTGAAAAATGCCTGGGATACATGAGGGGAAATTATTTGCTCTTCTGGGGTGCTTCCCTGAGAGCAGCAAGCACTGAGTCCCTCTCCAGGGACAAAGAAGCTGGCTGGGGCCATTTCCTTCCTGTGTCCTTCAGCATAAACCAACTTCAGTAAATAGAACAGTGCCAACACTGGCTGCCCAGCCTGCTTACACCAAGTCCTGCCCTCTTGCACCCTGCTGTTACTGCTTTTTTCCTACAAGTGTGCCTAAGGGCCAACACAGTGGACCCTGTCCCCAGAAGACCAGCAGAAACCTCTGCATGCACCACATCTACCAACCATAGAGTTCTGCAAGGCTTCAGTTCTACTGGAAGAAGCATGAGATCTCATTTAACAAGCACTGGAGCACACCTCATTAAAATGTGCCATACTCTGGCCAAGGTCCAAATACTGCCCACTACAGGCAAGGAGAACCTCTGCAAATGACTGACCTGAGGGATAGAGCAGCCAAAGCATAGCGGTAGAGTCCACACAGCATATGCCAAGACATTCCCTGAAGCACCAGGCCCTGGACATCATATGACTTCTTCTTCATAAAGCAATTACTCTCAGGAACAAGAAATATAACAGGCTTTTTTAACACAGAGAAGACAGAGACCTAGACAAAATGCCAAGATGCAGTTATTCACCCCAAAAGAAAGAACAAGAAAAGGTCACAGCCATAGATCTAATCAGAACAGATATAAGTAATATACCTGATAGAAAACTTAAGGCAACAATCATAAGGATACTCACTAGGCTTGAGAAAACTATGGAAGACATCAGGAAAACTCTATTGCAAAGATAAAAATCTAAAAAACAATCAGGCAGAAATGAAAAATGCAATAAATGAGATTCAAAACCAGCTGGATATAATGACCACAAGGATGAAAGAAACAGAGGAATGAATAAGTGATGTTAAAGATGGTTATAGAAAATAATGAAGCTGAACACAAGAGAGAAAGGAAAATCATGGATCACAAGAGTAGACTTAGGGAACTCAGAGACCCCATCAAATATAGTAACATTCATATCATAGGAGTCCCAGAAGAAGAAGAGAGAGAAAAAGCATTTGACAAAGTACAACATCAATTCAAGATAAAACCCCTCAACAACGTAGAGACAGAGGGAATATACCATACCCTAACATCACAAAGGCCATATATGAAAGATTGGTAGCTAATATCATACTCAATGGGGAAGAATTGAGAGCTTTCCCCTACGGTAAGGAACAAGACAGGGATGTCCACTCTCACCACTGTTATTTAACATAGTACTGGAAAACTTCATGTAGAAAACGCTGAAGACTCCACCAAAAAATTGCTAGAACTGATACACAAATTCAGTAAAGTTGCAGGATACAAAATCAGTGCACAGAAATCTGTTGCATTTCTACACACTACTAATGGAAGCAGCAGAAAGAGAAATCAAGGAATCAATCCCATTTACAATTGTACTAAACACCATAAGATATCTAGGAATAAACCTAACCAAAGAGGTAAAATATCTGTATTCTGAAAAGTGTAGAAAACTGATAAAATATATTGAAGATGATACAAATAAATGGAAAACCATTCCATGCTCATGGATTAGAAGAAAAAATATTGTTAAAATGTCTATATTACCCAAAGCAATCCACACATTTAATGCAATCCCTATCACAATATCACCAATATTTTTCACAGAGCTGGAACAAACAATCCTAAAATTTGTATGGAACCACAAAAGACCCCAAATAGCTAAAGAAATCTTGAAAAAGGAAAACAAAGCTGGAGACATCATAATTCCAGATTTCAAGTTACATAACAAAGCTGTAGTGATCAAGACAGTATGGTACTGGCACAAAAACAGACACATAGATCAATGGAACAGAATAGAAAACTCAGAAATGGACCCACAACTGTATGGTCAACTAATCCTCGACAAAGTAGGAAAGAATATCCAATCAAAAAAAGACAGTCTCTTCAACAATTGGTGATGGGAAAACTGGACAGCAACATGCAAAAGAACAAAACTGGACCACTTTCTTACACCATACACAAAAATAAGCTCAAAATGGATGAAAGACCTAAATGTGAAACAGGAAACCATAAAAATCCTAGAGGAAAACACAGGCAACAACCTTTTTGACCTCGGCCACAGCAACTTCTTACTAGGCACATCTCTAGAGGCAAGGGAAACAAAACTAAAAGGCAACCTTCAGAATAGGAGAAGATATTTGCAAATGACATACCTGATAAAGGATTAGTTTCCAAAATCTATAAAGAATTTATAAAACTCAACACCCAAATACCAAATAATCCAGTTAAAAAGTGGACAAAAGACATGAACAGACATTTTTCCAAAGAAGACATACAGATGACTAACAGACACAAGAAAAGATGCTCAACATCACTCATCATCAGGGAAACACAAATCAAAACTACTATGAGATACTATCTTACACCAGTCAGAATGGCTAAAATTAACAACACAGGAAACTACAGATGTTGGCGAGGATGTGGAGAAAGGGGAACCCTCTTACACTGTTGGTGGGAGTACAAACTGGTGTAGCCACTCTGGAAAACAGTATGGAGTTTCCTCAAAAAATTAAAAATAGAACTACCCTATGATCCAGAAATTGCATTACTAGGTATTTATCCAAAGTATACAAAAATACTGATTCAAAGTATACATGCATCCAGATGTTTATAGCAGCCTTATCAACAATAGCCAAATTATAGAAAGAGCCCAAATGTCCATTAATTGATGAATGGATAAGGAAGATGTGGTGTATATACATACATATATATACATATATGTGTGTGTGTATATATATATATATCAGAGAAAGACAAATACCGTATGATTTCACCCATATGTGGAATTTAAAAAACAAAACAGATGAACACAGGAGAGAAAAAAGAGAGAGAGAGGTGAACCAGGAAACAGACTCTTAACCACAGAGAACAAACTGAGGGTTACTGGAGGGGAGGTTGGAAGGGGAATGGGTTAAATGGGTGAGGGGCATTAAGGACAGCATATGTTGTGATAAGCGCTGGGTGCTATATGTAAGTGATGAATCACTAAATTCTGCCCCTGAAACTAATATTACACTGTATGTTAACTAACTGGAATTTAAATAAAATCTTGAAAAAAATAATAAAAGCTCCCACTTATATAGGGCTTAAAACATGCCAGATATTAATTCATTTAAACTGCCAATTAATTCCATAAAGTAGATGCCATTACATCCCCATTTTTCAGAAGATAAAATGGAGACAGAGGTAAATAACTTACCTAAGATCACATTCTCAGTAAGTCAAAAGTAGTAGATGAGAAACACAAAGATACTGATGTGTTAAACAAGAACATGTGCTAGTTTCTGAGTACACAACAATATTTGACCAGGCAGTAAGTTTATTGGTGGTCTGTTCATTAATGAGTTTTTTTTATGATCGTTGTTCTTATGCTCAGCATCGTAACTTTGGGCATTAGATAATAAATACATGAGAAATGAAGAGTCCCTGTAGCACCATTACAACATGACTGAGATAATGAGATATAATGGTACTAAATGAGATAATGCCAACATGTATAGGATTTTTACGCATTCAAATGCGTGGGTCTATCCATTTGAAAGACAATATACCAATGCTAAAAGAAATTCTCTCTCATTGGTTTATATTTTTTAAAGTTAAAATTTTAAATGCTAATTTTCTATATATATTACTCTTTTGTCTTACAGTTAATATGTTTTATTATAGATATGTGAGAAAACATAAAAAAGGGACAGATGTATAAGTCTGGTAATACTTTAGTGTGTAGCTATTCTTCCGCATTGTTTTTAATTTCTAGTTGTTCATATTTATTTTTCACAAAAATGGGCTCGTACTATATATATTGATTAACCAATGAAAATTTCACCCAGTTTGGAAACCTGAGATGTATAATGTATATGGATGTATGCATCCATATGTATGTATATGTATAATAAGATGGATGAGCTTATGAGTATATAGAAGACCTTATATATCTATACATTGTATTGGTCAATGTTTTTATGAATATTTGACCAAGATAAATGATCATTTCTGAAGTCATTTCAGACACTTCAGACTCCTCCAACAAACTTCTCCGTTGCCTGCCTCTTGCACAGAGGTTGTGAAAGCTGTATATTTGTCTTCCCAGTCTCCCTTGCACTAGGAATGGCCATGGGATTTTTTTTGTCCAACAAGATACAAGGAGAAATCTGCTGGCACCACCTTTTCCCCTCTGACCTTCCAACATTGATGACATATGAGATCTTCAGAGCTATAGTATCTATAATATTACCATGATGAAGAGGCATGAGGGAAAGGCAAAGATAATCCCAATAATGTTGGCCCTAATAGTGGTCAAGCCTCTGAACCAATGTCAGTGGTCCCAGTCTTCAAATTTCTGATTGCATGAGAAAAAGAAACATTTGTTTAAGCCACTGTTGGCTGGATTTTCTATTACTTATAACCAAAAATCTTTTTTAACTGATAGAATCCTGTAAAAAGTTAACGAATTTATTTTACTCTAGAATTTTAAAGTCACTTAATTCCAGGGGACACCAGTGTTGAGTTTGCAATTATACTGAAGATGACTTTCATATTACAGTGTGACCTTTACAGTCTCTTGTTTGTAGCAGGCAAGTATGCCCATGTGGCTTAAAAAATAAAACTAAACTCATGGCCTTTAGTTCATGTGTTTCTAACAGCTGAATATGGTTTGCTTGTAGGAATATAAATTCCCCTAAAATGTTAATTGATTCAGTTTGACAGTGCTTGCCATATCATGAATCAACATCGTGATGTTTCTGTGGACTAGTGATCAAGATGGTGGTATAGAGAAGAATCTGGTAGTTACAGTATAGGTATGTTTGTTTTGAATGTTTTGTTTTTAATGGAATTCAGGAAGATTGAGACTTATTTCTTTTAGGAATTGGAATGCCTGTGCGTTGAAGGGAGAGACAGTATAACATCACTATTAGGGGCTAATCCTAATCCTAATCAAGTAATATTATACCCTCTTAATTGCTTATATATGTATATAATGCACATTAGGGAACTGATTTAACCTACATGTTTTAAGTTTTTTAATTTTAATTCCAATATAGTTAACACACAGCATTATATATTATATTAGTTTCAGGTATACAAGATAGTGACTCAACAATTCTATATACTATTATTCAGTTCTCATCATGATAAGTGTACTCTTAATCCCCTTCACCTATTTTACCCATCTCCCCACCCACTTCCCCTCTCATAACCAGTTCGTTCTCTATAGTGAAGAAGCTGTTTAGCTACATGTTTTAATTATCTATTGCTGTATAAGAAATTATCTCAAGACATAGTGGTTTAAAATAAAAAGAATTTACTCTCTCTCATGGTTTCTGTGGACCTGGAATTCAAACAGGGAGAGCTTATCTCTATGATGTCTGAGGTCTCAGGCGGAGACATAAAGGCTGGCAGTTGAACTCATTTGAAGGCTCTGTAACTCCCGTGTCTGGAGGTTGGTCCCGGCTGTGGTGGAGGTCTAGCTGGAGTTGTCTGCTGCAATAGCCACACACAGCCTCTCCAAGTGACCTGGCTGACCTCGCAACATAGTAGATAGGCTCCAAGTTCAGGCCCCCAGTGAGAGAGAGCCAAGGGGAAGTTGTGTTGCCTTCTATAATCTAGCCTCAGTGACACAATGTCACATCCGCCACCTCATATTGGGTAAGGTAGTCACAAAGTTCCACCCAGTTTCAAGAGAAAAAAATCAATAGACCTCTCGATGAAGGCATACCAAGGTCACCTTACAAGAAGAGCAAGTGTGGTGAAGCATATATACGACATTGGGATAGGATCTTTGGAAAACATACCATACTATATTATACTGCCATACTATATATACTGTTATCCCACCTCATTAATAAACAGCCATGCCACAAGTGTTTTGAAGATATTGACAATGTCCAAAGATATTTTTTATTGTCTTAACAAGATGGGGGGAGGGGCAGGGTTGCTACTGACATCTAGTTGTTAGAGGCCCGGGATGCTGCTAAACATCCTACAATGTACAGAACACACACACACACACACACACACACACACACACACACACACATACAATTAGCCTCAAAACAGGTTGAGGAATCCTGTCTTAGAGTATTAGCACTCTATATGTATTTAAAATAATAAGACAGAAAGTAGAGGGACCTATAGAAAACATCAAAATCCTGAAAGTCTTCCAACTGAAACATTTACTTTGATATTTGATATTATGTGTTATTTATGATCTACAAATAGCAAAGGTCGTTACTTAATCAAACCTTGATTCCAAATAGGATATACTGAATGAACATCAGCTCTCAGCGGACATGAATAAATAGAAAGACCCCCTGTTTGTGGAACAAAAGAATTTATATTGTTAAAATGTCCACACTACCCAAAGCCATCTATAGATTCAATGTAATCCCTATCAAAAGTCTAATGACAATTTTTCATAGAAATAGACAAGCCAATCCTCAAATTTGTATGGAACCACAAAAGACCCCAAATAGCCAAAGCAATTCTGAGAAAGAAGAACAAAGCTGGAGGCATAAACTTCCTGATTTCAAACTATACTATAAAGCCACAGTAATAAAATTACTATGGTACTGGCATAAAATGGACACATCCTGGGGCCCCTGGGTGGCTCAGTCAGTTAAGCATCTGACTCTTGGTTTCGCCTCAGGTCATGATCTTACAGTTTGTGAGTTTGAGCCCCACGTTGGGTTCCACGCTGACAGTGCGGAGCCTGCTTGAGATTCTCTCTCTCCCTCTCTCTCTGCCCCTCCTCTGCTCCCTCTCTCTGTCTCTCTCAAAATAAATATATAAACTTAAACAAAAATTTTTAAATGGACACATACCAATGGAGCAGAACAGAGAACCAAGAAACTAACCCTTGCATATATGGTTAACTAATATTTGACAAAGGAGCCAAGAAAACACTGTAGGGAAAGGATTGTTTCTTCAATAAATGATAATGGAAAAATTGGATAAACTCATGTAGAATGAAATTGGACGTCTATCTTACACCACTCACAAAAATTAACTCAAAATGGATTAAAGACTTCAATTTGACCTAAAACCAGATAACTCCTAAAAGAAAATATAGGGGGAAAGCTCTTTGGCATTGATCTTAGAAGTGGTTTTTTGGATATGACACCAAAAGCATAGGCAACAAAAGCAAAAAGGAATAAGTGAGACTACATCAAACAAAAAGCTACTGCAGGGGCGCCTGGGTGGCTTGGTCGGTTAAGCGTCCGACTTCAGCTCAGGTCATGATCTCATGGTCCGTGAGTTCGAGCCCCGCGTCAGGCTCTGTGCTGACAGCTCAGAGCCTGGAGCCTGTTTCAGATTCTGTGTCTCCCTCTCTCTCTGCCCCTCCCCTGCTCATGCTCTGTCTCTCTCTGTCTCAAAAATAAATAAACGTTAAAAAAAAATTTTTTTTTCAAAAAGCTACTGCAGAGCAAAACAAAATCCAACAAAATGAAAAGGCAACGTGATACCTATTAAATGGCTATGGTAAAAAAGACAAGAGACAACAAGTGTTGGCGAGGGCGTGTATAAAAGGAAATCCTTGTTCACTGCTTGTGGGAATGTAAATTGGTCATGGTAAAGCCACTATGGGAAACTGTCTGGAGTTTGGACAAAAAAAAAAAACAACAAAAAACTACCAGGTGATCCAGCAATCCCACTTCTGGGTAATGAAATCAAGATCTCAAAGAGCTATCTGCACTCCCATATTCATTACAATATATTCATCATAGCCAAGATTGGGAAACAGCCTAAATATCCATTAGCAAATGAATGTATAAAGAAATGTGGTATGTACACACAATGGAATGTCATTCAGCCATGAGAAAGAAAGAAATCCTGGCATTTATGACAACACAGATAGATCTCAAAGGCATTATGCTAAGTGAAATAAGACAGAGAAAGGCAAATACTGTATGATATCACTAAAAAAGCCAAACTCATGAAAAAGAATTGAGTAGTAGTTACCAGGGGCTGGGTGATAGGGGAAATAGGCAGGTGTTGGTCAAAGGGTATACACTTCTGGTGATAAGATGAGTAAGTTTTGGGGATCTAACGTACAGTAAGGTGACTATAGTTAACGTTACTGTATTGTGTGCTAGGCAGTTGTTAAGAGAGTAGCTATAAAATGTTTCACCATAAAAAGAAATGGCAATTATACAAGATTATGAAGGTGTTAGCTAACACTGTGGAGCTAATCATTTAGAATATGCATCAAGTCAACACCTTAAACTCATACAATGTTACATGTCAAATATACCTCAAGAAAACTGGACAGAAAGAAAAAACTCTCAGGGAATGAAATGAGTCTATTAAATATATATTCCATTATTTTTACCTACCTTATACCTCTACACCTAAAGGGCATTTTTGTCATAGACTTGTTACCCTTTATATGAGTACGTTATTTGTGTACTACTTGTTAGCCCATTTGTCTTAAAAAATGTTTTTGTCTGGTTTTCGCCATCCTCTCCCTCCTCCTGAAATCTAAGCTCAGAGGAAATCAACAATTTTAATATAGGGCATGAAGAGATGTAATTTCCTTAAGGACCCTTGAACAACTCTTATCTTTTATTAAGTACCATACATGCTATATAAGCCTGTCCTTGCTGTTCTTCCTTTTTCCTATTGGTCATTCACTAAGCGTAAAAAGGCATCTAATTTTAAAGAGGCAGCTCTCGAATAAAGATAAAACGGGCAGGTTTCCCCCCCCTCTCCACAGTATGCCCCACTGGCTGCACACAAAACAATTACAACTCACCAGTCAGCCCTTTTCCAGGAGATAGCATCAGCAATTTTGCTCAGGGATTTTTTTTTCTTTTTTTTTTTTTTATGAACAATAGCAGAAATAATGGCCTAATTCGCTTGAAAAAAATCAAAAAAACTATTCCTGTTGTTTTCTCCGAAACAATACAATATTAACCCAAGTCTTTCCTAACCAAAGCCACGCAATTATGCATTTTAATACTATGATGATTTTTAACAGTATTAAAGTGAAAGATATTCATTAGAGAAATATGTAACACTGAAAAATTAATGCCAGCTCAGAGGATAACACATTCTGATCTGTTTTAATTCCCTATGATGTAAATGTATTTTCAAGTTTGGTATGGATCCTAAGAGAGTCTACTTTGTCTTTCAGTGCTAGTCCTAACACTGAAGGACATGTCCTCAAGCCGTTAATGTAATTTGAAGGAAGATGCTTGAAATATCCTGTTACTTCAGGGAACAGAGAAGCCATGTTGATTTCAATGCCAAGAACAATGAATCCTTATCTCATTCCTTACAGTGCATGTCTGAGCTTCTCTGAGGTTCTCTTGATTTTCCCACCCCCTGCCCATTGGAAATAATCATATTAAAGAAGACAGGGAAAAAGACTTTTTAATATTTTATTCTAATTAAAATAAAATAGTAACTATAGAGACTGATGCAGTAGAAAACCTCTTTTCATCCTGGGGGCTGGGGAAAGGGTGAAAAGAGCTTTATGAACAGAATTCCACTAGAGGGCAGTGCATCCCAGTGGAGGATCCTGGCCAATGTTCACAGGTTGTTAGGATGATTAAGATTGTGTAGCGAACGTGAAAAATGTTTGTGATACTGTTAAGTGAAAACAAAATAGAATTCAGATACTCTGTTAAAAAAAAAACATGTATGTTTGTGCACAAGAATCTCATAGTAGTTAAGAATTTAATCTTGATCTTAATCAGATCTCGGCTTCATCCCTATCTCCATCACTTACTGGCTCTGTGCCCTTGAATCAATTGTTTAAAAACCTCTAAGCCTCAGTTTCTACATCTGTAAAAGTGAGACAATTACAGACATCAAACAGGCTCTTGTGAGCATTAAGAGGAATCATCTATATAAAATGTCCAGTGTAGTGCCAAACATATAGTTGCTCAACAAAAAAATAACAGGATGATGATGATAATGACAAAAAAAGAATACTAAAAACAAGCATAGGAAAATTAGAATAATTTAAGTTATTGGATTAAGCTGTTTCTAGGGTTTTTTATTGGAGAGTATGTAGTAGAATGTACATTTTAATCGGCTTTACATGAAACTATTCTCTTTCATAAGCATTCTGGTTTTTTCTGGTATCCTATCTTCAGCATTTTTAAAGTTCAAAGAGAAAAACTTTCATGTTGCTACAAAATGTTATTTTTGTCATTTTAATATCTTGAATGTTATTATCACATTTTTGCTATTAATTTTCATTTCCTAACTGAATAATCTGTCAATATCCTGAGGGGAAAATGAAATATATAATTTATCTTTTAATATTTTAAAATATTAAACTTAAATGTCTTAAATTTATTCTTAATGAGCTATGTCGCCTCAGGCATGGTATAGTATATTTCTCTTAGAACTCTCAGTCTAAAAAATTTTATCTGATGAAAAATAGAAATATTTAGTAAATTGTCACATGTGCCAATTACTCATAACAAAATGACTCTTTAAATGAGTTCCAGTAATCATTTAGGTGTTCCTTTGCAAAGTAACTGTATGTTACAGAGGCAAACAGGGCAGAGTGACTTAAGGCTAAAATATTCCATCACTGACAAGGAAAGGTCATTCAGAAATAAAGATTTAATGCCACTGAAATGATAGTGTGAGTCAAACTGGAAATATTTAATTTATAAAACTTTGATTTATATTGTTCACTCTGTTCTTAGCCTTTTAAAAGTAGCTGACTCACTACTTATCATGAGAAAAAGATCAAAAAAGCCAGCCCCTGGCAATAGCTACTATCTCAGGCGTTTGCCTGAATTATAACCACCATTCCTACACCATGACCATCACCAATGAACCAAGCTGACCATCATCTCTACCATCACCATTACTCCTTCTGCCTTGATCATTGTATACTTTTTTCATCTCCCTCCCTATTTGATCCTACCTGGTCTATTAATTAAAGGGAAGAAAATTACTTAGGGATTTCCTATACCTTATTGTATTCTAACCTCAGGTATAGGGGCACCTGGGTGGCTCAGTCACTTGAGTGTCTGACTGCAGCTCAGGTCATGATCTCACAGTCCATGAGTTCAAGCCCCACAATGGGGTCTGTGCTGACATCTCAGAGTTGTGTCTCCCTCTCTCTCTGCCCTTCCCTGCTTGCACTCTCTCTCTCTCTCTCTCTCTCTCTCTCTCTTTCTTTCTGAGATAAATAAGCATTAAAAAAAATCTTTAACCTCAGGTATAAATGAGAATACATCCTTATGAAATTAAAGATGGCGGGGGGGGGCATCTGGGTGGCTCAGTCAGTTAGGCTTCTGAGTCTTGGTTTCAGTTCAGGTCGTGATCTCCCTGGTTAGTGGGTTCAAGCCCCATGTCCAGTTCTGAGCTGACAGTGCAGAGCCTGCTTGGGATTCTCTCTCTTTCCCTCTCTCTGCCCCTCCCCTACTTGAACTGTCTCTGTCTCTCTTAAAAAAAATAATAAAAAGATGGCAGGTACACACCTTCATATCTAAACCAGGAAAGACTCTTAGAACATCAGGTCATGATGACTACTCGGAAATATCATCAGAGAAGGAAGCCCAGGAGTTGTCCTCCCACCCACCTGCCAGTCACAAAGGTGCTCTGATGGATCCCAAGGGAAGTTCTCATCACTAGGTGTTACTTCAGAAAACAAGGGCCTCCATAAGTATCGAGATGAATGTGAAACTCAATGTGTATAAAATATGACAATAGCTTCAACTTAATTACCCTCTGATGTCACCCTTCTGGGGCCCTGGATCTTCAGGGCCCCAGCAATCTTCATCAGTTTTACAAGAACATTAATTTGCTAAATTACAGGACTCTCTTCAACATTCTGGATCTGAAAGTTATTTTGTATAGTGTTTCCTAAACCTGGCTGATAATAAGAACCATGTCAGGGGGTGCCTGGGTGGCTCAGTTGGTTAACCATCTGACTTCAGCTCAGGTCATGATCTCCCAACTCATGGGTTCAAGCCCCATGTCAAGTTCTGTGCTGACAGCTCAGAGCCTGGAGCCTGTTTTGGAGTCTGTGTCTCCCTCTCTCTCTGCCCCTCCCCCACTCATGCTTGCTCACTTGAACTCGCTCTCTCCTTCTCTCTCTCTCAAAAAAATTAATAAATAAATAAACATTAAAAAAAAAAAAAAAGAACCATGTCAGGAAGGTTAATTTTTTTGTTTTTGTAAAACAAGTTCTAGAGGCTCCAAGTTCTGTAAATTTTAAAAGCTCCCTCAGGTGATTCTGATGATTCTCTAGGCTTGAGAACCACAGGACATAGATGATAGCCTCATCTCTTCACCAATCCTGGTATCACAAAATTCCTTGATCTGAGTAAACTTTGGCTAATGGCAATAGGCCCACTGTGCGCAAGAAATAAGTTCTTAACAGCCTGAGGTGGAATCCCTGTCTTCTCTTCTCCCTGCTTAGCTATGGCCCCCAAAGGCATTAAACTCAATCTAAAATGGATGACAATGGGAGACCACCAGGCTTTGGGACATAGTTGGTGCAAGAACTCTTTAGCTATCCAGTCCCAGTTTTCAGCTGACCAAGAAGATGCTGTAGGTCTTATTAGAGTCCCAGAACTCTGCTAAAGAGGCCCGGGGGTCAAGGATTCAAAAGCCTCTGGTCTCTAGGATGATGGGCTCTGTTTCACAACCTGAAAAACTCTCATCCACAAACCACCCTAGATGACTCCATTTAAAATCTTAACCAGAAACAGTGTGGAGGGTCCTCAAAAAATTAAAAATAGAACTACCCTACGACTCAGCAATAGCACTACTAGGAATTTACCCAAGGGATACAGGACTGCTGATTCACTGGGACACATGTATCCCAATATTTATAGCAGCGCTTTCAACAATAGCCAAATTATGGAAAGAGCCTAAATGTCCATCAACTGATGAATGGATAAAGAAGCTGTGGTTTATATATACAATGGAATACTACTTGGCAATGAGAAAGAATGAAATCCTGCCATTTGCAGCAACGTGGATAGAACTGGAAGGTATTATGCTGAGTGAAATAAGTCAGTCAGGGAAGGACAGATATCATATATTTTCACTCATATGTGGGTCTTGAGAAACTTAACAGAAGACCATGGGTGAGGGGAAGGTGAAATATAGTCACAAACAGAGAGGGAGGGAGGCAAACCACAAGAGACTCTTAAGAGTCTCTCACAGAGAACAAACTGACAATGGATGGTGGGGGGGAGGGGGAGGGAAAATGGGTGATGGGCATTGAGGAGGGCACTTGTTGGGATCAGCACTGGGTGTTATATGTAAGCCAATTTGACAATAAATTATATTTAAAAAATAAATGAAAATTCAAAAACAAAAAAACAAAAAAACCTTAACCATTGGGACACCTGTTGGTTCAGTCAGTGGAACTTGTGACTTTTGATCTTGGCATTATAGGTTTGAGCCCCATACTGGGCATATATATTACTTTAAAAATAAATGAATAAAATTATTTTTAAAAACCTCTAACCATAATCATCAGAGACTTTAAGAGTTAGGAATAGGTCAAGGTGATGTGAAGATCTAATACATTCTTTTCCAACTCTAAACCTAAAAGGGGATATTCTGGCAATGGACTTTATGACTTTATTTCAGACTTCTCCCCTCCCCCAGACAAAAACATTATCCTACTGGTGATTATTCTAAAAAAAAAAAAAAAAAAAAAAAAAAAAGTGTATTCCCTCTCCACCACTGTCCCCCTCCAACATATGTACCAGCTACTGCCTCTTTGATCATCAAGGAAATCATGTCTCTCCATAGAAGAGCCAATCCTCGTAGCTTCTGACTCTACTAGCTTCTTTATATTTTTATTTTGTAGAATGCTACTTAAAGACCTCAAAAAAAACCTTCCAACTTCCTTCCCTGCCTTTCCTAGACCATTTATCCAATAGAGCACAAAATTTGGGTTCAGAGATTCTCCACTTCTATAGCTGCTGAGATAGCACTCCTAACAGATAAAGGCTAATCTAGTTACCATAATAGTTCAATACAATTCCCAGCAACCCTGGAGGCACCTGGGTGGATCAGTTGGTTAAGCATCTGACTTCAGCTCAGGTCATAATCTCACAGTTCATGAGTTCGAGCCCTACATCAGACTCTCTGCTGTCAGCATGGAGCCTGCTTCAGATCCTCTGTCCCCCTGTCTCTTCCCTTCTCCACTTTCTGTCTCTCACAAATAAATAAACATTAAACAAAAATTTCTCAGCAACCTCTACCTTACCATAACAATTAGGAGCCAGTCGGTACTCAGATAAAATATCTACACTTCAAAGAACATGTCAACAGGCAGAGAGAAACTCAAAGTGGTAGCCTCCATCGTTGCTAAAACCCCCACCCGTGCTAAAGAGCAGAGGACCTCTGCTATGAACACTTGAATAACAGAGTCTGCCCCATCGCTTGTATTCCAACACTCCTCTTCCATGTGCCTTCACCACGTGCTGGCCACCATGCTCCTATCCTCTGCTTCATACCCCAGTGCCGAGCCTCAGTGAACCAAGATTGAGAAGATGTCATGGGTTTCCAAGGACATCAAATCTTGATTCAATCAATGCTCGATTCACTAGGAAGAGAGTGGATGAAAGAACAATTATAAAATTCTACTTCTCACTTTGGAAACAGATTATAACAGGACACATAAAGCCAAACGAACAGAACAGAGGAAATAAAAGGAAACACATCCCACACTGTCCCTTTAAATGTGTCTGATTTGCCTGTGCATTGCTACAGGACAAAGGAAAGCACATAACTGGCAATGACATATCTCAAGATTTGCCCGTAATACCCTCTCACATACCTGCTCATGACATTTATGTAGACCTTCCTCTTTGCTTTGGATTGTTATTCAAACAAATTAAGTACCACACCATGACCTTCCATTGTCTCCCACCACACACACACACACACACACACACACACACACACACACACACAGCTTCTTCTTCAGGTCATACAGACTTAAAAAAGCTGAGCTGGCTTCTGTCTTCAGTCCTAAGCTTTTCCACTAAGGTAGGAAGTTGAGAATACAGAATTTTAGGACTATTCTTAGTGTGTGAGCAAGGTTCTTCCTGCACAGTTCAATACCTTAGATTCAGAGTAATTTTGTGCCATCTCGGACTATGGATTCCAGGAAAGACCCACACTGCAAAGAAGCTAATTTCCTCATATCCAGGAAGGCTAAGTTTTCTTACGGCAGCAATTAGCATCCATCTGTGTTCTTCTATTAATGTGGATCCAGTGTGTAGGTAAGGCCTTGGCAGAGTGACAGAGGATGTCTTTGTCTAGGGGGTAAAAGTAATTTATTAAGAAGATATAAAGGGAGACAGACAGGTGTTCTTTGAATTAATGATAAGAAATCTGTCTGCAGGTTTTATTTAGTAATATTATTTTAAATGAGCTGGTTTGGGAGGTTTCTAATTTTTCAGAGGACGACCTCTGAATTTAGCCTCAAATCATGAAGTAGAAGGTAACTCTATGAGAAGCTTTCAAAGACTTCCGAAGTTCGTGCCTGGGTTCAATGATCTCTCCCCAGTTGTGAACTTCAACAAAGTTACATGAGTATTACTGCTCTGCCAGAAAGCAGGCCATTTCTATAGATACTGATAACTCATTCTTGATCTGGCCAAAATTCTTATCACACTTTACAGTCATTGATCCATGGAAAGCAAATTAATAGCACAAGTAAGAAGGCAAGGCATACAATGCAGGTTATTTTCCAAATGGGCCACTGCTCCACCAGGCATGCATTAGGTGATAGATGTCACTACTGGACATTATGCTAGCATTTAAATCAGGTCCATTAATCCAGTAGCTCAGATATCAAGCAACTCTCCTTTTGGGCCACCCTCCACATTGTATCATCACTGTTTGGTCACCTTCCCCCGGAATCCCTCATTAAGCCCTTAAATAGGATGATGCAATTTTACACCAAAACCACTAAACACAATTTCCACAGGATACATTTCACATAATACAGGGAACTCATGTATTTTACTGTCTGAATATGGCTGAATGGAAATGAGACTCTTCTTAAGCAGGATTTTTAAATTTTAGGCATATTAGCAAAAATTATGCTAAGGATGAGATCACCCACATGAACTAGAATAAAAAGGAAAAATAACCAGGAAACCAGACTTATGAGATGGCAAATTAGGTGACATCTGTTCACCTTGGCAGACAAAACTTTATACTATCCCAAGGCCTGCACTCAGTATAGTCAAAGAGGCTCGTTGATTGAATGAGCCTAAATCACCAGCTAGATCTTGGACAACACCCTCTTATTTCTTTGGGGTGTACCTCCAACTCCACTGTCATTGCCTGATAGGCCTTGGCTGTGCCTTGAACCAGGTTTCACAATCCTGACCATGACTTTGGATCCTCCTAATGACTACCTGGCATCTCTGGCCTGACAATGAAGCCACAGACTACCTGGTTCAAGCACCCTCCTACCTTGACTATGTTCCCAGGCTTCTTCTTCCAATACCACCTTTAACCTCAGAGCTCCCTGCTGGCTCAACCCAACAGCAACTACCCATTGGAAGTTGAAAGGCACTGGAGAGGTCTCCCTCCTCATTACCTATTCTCTATGGAAGTTTTACCAACATGTTCATGTAGAATTGGCAACTCTTTCCTTTATGCTCCTACCGTATCCTTGTTGTAAAATTTCTTGAATTAATTAATTTGCTTATGCATCTTTTTCCCCTATCAACTTCTTAATGTTTCTTAATGGCAGATACTAAGCATCATTTAACCCTTTTATTTCTCCATCGTCTTGCGCAGAACATTCATTCATGGCATGTTGTAAGTCATAATATATGCTTGATGAATGAATGAATGAATGAATGAATGAAAGTTTTCATAATTTAGTCATCTCTTCCTCAGCACCAAGTTGAAATTCTGTTAGCATTTGAATCATTTTCACTTAAATCACCCTAAAGTTACTGCTATGTCTATTATTCATGGAAAACATCACATCCACTTACAGGAATGTCATATGGACTTTCAAAGTTCTTCACTCAAGATAAGAACATTGAATTTAAATAGCATATTTTTATTTATGTGGTTTTTTAAGATGATTTGTTATAACTGACATTGAGGACTTACTGTGCCCAATTGTTCTCAGTACTTATATATATTAACTCCATAAATCATTATTACAACACCATGAAGTAGGGACTATTGTTATCTTGAAGAAACTAAGTCTAGGATGGTAAAGAAACTTTTTCAAGTTGATAAAGCTACTAAGTGACAGAAACAGCAACCAAATTAGTATCTGATTCCAGAGCCCCAGTGTTGTTCTTACTCACAATATAGGCCACCTCCAAGAATAATCTGTTCATCTACGCAAAACACCAGACAATGAAGATGTACCTTCGGAGACTGGAAAGAGAGAAGTGGAGACCCTGAAAAGCAAAGTTATGGAGTGTGAAGTCAAAGCCTAAAAGCTAAATGCGTAAGCCCAAGCAGATTTCAGTGTCTCTGTTAGGGAACAGAGAACTTTTTATGGCTATCCTTGAGTTTGTTTTCTATTTTTCTTCTTTAGTTGATATGCCTTATATTATTCTCTTGGATACCTGACACAAGAAATGTACAGGAGAATGGGAAGTCACATGGATTTAAGGTAAAGATATAAATTGGGGAGAAGGATAGTGAGGACTGCCAGTCCCTGACTATCCCCATTACAGTCATTACCCTCTGACATTTTTTTAAATTTATTTAAGGTTTGCCCTATTCTGAAATTCTGTGGTGACCTTTCAAGTTTGATTTTTGCTATGGCATGCATTCATATTTTTATTAATGTTTATTTGTTTTTGAGAGAGAAAGAGAGAGACAGAGTACGAACAGGAGAGGGGCAGAGAGAGAGGGAGACACGGAATCCAAAGCAGGCTCCAGACTCTGAGCTGTCAGCACAGAGCTCAACGCAGGATTCAAACCCAAGAACCATGAGATCGTGACCTGAGCTGAAGTCAGACATTTAACCTACTAAGCCACCCACACACTCCGACCCTCTAACATTTTCAATAGCACTGCCCTACAACTCACAGAAGAAGAAGAAAAAACAAAGAATGACCAATAAATATATGAAGATATTCAACTTAATTAGTAATCAGGCAAATAAAGAATTAGAATGTCAATGAGATACCACTTCATATCCATCAGATTGACAAAAATTTAAGTCTCATCACACTCACTATGGGGAAATAGGAACTTGCAACCCCTGCTTGTGAGCATATAAATTAATATAACCACATCAGAGAGTAATTTGGTAATATCTAGTGAAGTTGAAGATTTATGATACACTGTGCCCAGGAATTCTGCTTCCACATATATCCTTAGAGAAACTCTCCCACATGCATATTCAAGGATTCTACTGTGTTGCAATAGGAAAAAATGAGATACGTAAGTGTACACTAATAAGAGAATACATAAATACATTCATGTATATTCAAATGATGGACTACTATGTACCAGTGAAGTCAATAAACTTGATATGTCAATATAGATAGATTACAAAAGCAAAATGTTCAGTGAGAAAAGCAAGATAGTGGATGAGATGCCATGCAGTATCATAACATTTATATAAACTTTGAAAACATACAATTCTAAATATTTTTCATAGATATGTACATCTAAAGCATAAGCATAAAAATATGCACAGGAAGGATATGTCAACATTCGAATAAAGGATATGTCAACATTGGAAGCAACTGCTTCTACAATGAGAGAGGTAAACAGGACTAGTATAGAGAACAAAGAGAACCATATGCTTAATATTTCTTTCTTTTTAAAAATGGTCTAAAGCGAGTATGACAAAATAATACAATTTGTGGATTTTACTTTATTTTTTTTTAATTGGGGCAGAGTTTATTTTATTTTTTAATGTTTGTTTATTTTTGAGAGAGAGAGAAAGAGCATAAGCAGGAGAGGGGCAGAAAGAGAGAGGGAGACACAGAATCTGAAGCAGGCTCCAGGCTCAGCTGTTGGTACAGAACCCACTGCAGGGTTCGAACCCACAAACCGTGAGATCATGACCTGAGCTGAAGTTGGACGTTTAACCGACTGAGCCACACAGGTGCCCCTAAAACTTGTGAATTTTAGATTGTTCAGATCTAAACAAACATCTTGTTCAGATGTTTGTAATGTTACCCTTTTTGTTTTTCTGTGTGTTTAAAATATTTCACTGAGAAAGCAAACACTTCCCTATACTAACCAGTTTCAAAGGGGTTAAACATAGAGTCTAGTAAGAGAAGCTGCAATTAACGGCAAAGAGGCTTGAGGACATATCAGACAGCACCAATGCTCCAGAGACTGTAAATTATTGCCAAAGCTCAGCTATGCATCACCTACAGGAGAGGGTGGTTCCTCTTCAAGGCCAGTCATGGTTATTTCCCAGCAAGAAAGATAGTTTGGACCTGTCAGACAACCTCTTATTTCTCTTCAGTCAGGTAGAGTTTCTATGACTCACATTCTAATAGTGCTTGTCTTTGGTAAATCTTGCCACCCACACTGGCATGAGACTCACAATATTAAAGAAAATTCAATTTCCAGTGAAATATGGTATGCACAGACTACAAAACAAAATTCCTTAAGCCAGCCAAACCAAATCTTTTTGGTGCAAAATTCCTATTTTCTTTGTGGTCTTTTCTTCCACCCAAATTCTTCTTGTTAACAGACTTCAAAAATGTATCTTTTGAGGACTTGGAAGCCAACTTGAAGAGTTGTCTTAAAGACGAGATGATTTTAGGATGAATAAGGATAATATCTATGGGAGGTCTGAACACATCGATAATGTTTAAATTCATGAGTTCAGTATCACACACATACGTGCACACTTGCACGCACACACACACACACACACACACACACACACACACAGCTAGTTGGTCACCATGAACATGTTATTCATTTAGAAAATCAGGAAGTTAAAGGAAAGAATTCTTTAACCTGCCTTTCCTATATGAACTTTATACTACATAATCAAATAATAGTTGAGGCAAAGTTTCTCTTTATAAATGATTTCCAACAAATAAATGAAGAAGAAAAGTGAGAAGAAGAATATTACTTTTTGCAACCCCTAAATAACTAAATCATCTGAACATTAAGCATGTATAGTGGCTCAGGGTACAAAAGAGAGACAATCAAACATTATGTGTGTCCTAATGAAGAATATATCACCAACTGTGAAATGATCTTGCTAAAACAATTAAGTCTGAATCTCACTAAGCCTCAAGATCCAAATACCAATTTATAGGAATAAGAGGACCGAGGCACATGTTAAAAGGGGAATATAATCCACAAATCTAACTGTGGGAAGCTACAGGAGTAATTCTCATGTTTCTAGAACAAACAATTGCAAAGAGAAAAACAAGAGATATGAAGAGGAAACCTGTAAATTAAAAGACTCAAAAAGCAAACTTTAAAACAAACAAACAAAAAAAAACCAGGCAAAACTATAGAATTCAGTCTCAAGTCTAGCACACTTGGATTATAAAACTGTAAGGAAAAATAAGGAAGTAAATATCATAAAGTTAAGATAGTGCTTTGTCACGAGGGAAGGATGAGTTGAGACTGGGACAGAACATGTGGAGGAAAATCTCTGTCTTCTGACATGAATCGTGGTTTTAAGGACATTAGCCTTATAATTCAC
Organism: Panthera onca; assembly: GCF_046562875.1. Lineage (NCBI taxonomy): Eukaryota > Metazoa > Chordata > Mammalia > Carnivora > Felidae > Panthera > Panthera onca. The sequence continues at coordinate 131,944,126 of NC_138347.1, read as the reverse complement.
TAACCTGTATAACCACTGGTTAAAGACAGAAAGCCTGTAGAACATAAATATTGCAATATAACAAGATAATGGGAAGAAAAAACTATAATAATACCAATTTGCCTCATGTACATCAATAGATCTGTAAATTGCATGATTCTTATCAAAAGCTTTGAAGGTGCATCAAGTAATTACAAAAACAGTGTTAAAAAGAGGGAATATAGTGGCAATTCTTTTCCCTTTGACTGGAATGTAATTTACTTTGCTGGATGAAAATCCCGTGCATACCAAGCCATGTGTTATTTACCAAGAAAAGTCTGAAACCTTGTCTCCTATCCTGTCATTAAGAAACAAAATGTTAGGGGCACCTGGGTGGCTCAACTTGTTAAGCAGCCAGCCCTTGGTTTGCTCAGGTCATGACCTCATGGTTTGTGGGTTCAAGCCCTGCAGTAGGGCTCCACACTGGCAGTGCAGAGCCTGCTTGGGATTCTCTTACTCCCTCTCTCTCTCTGCCTCACCTCTCCTCTCTCTTTCTCTCGCAAAATAAATTAACTTAAAAAAAAAAAAAAGAAACAAAACATTAAAAGACAAAAACAAATCTGTTCTCTTAAGCTGCAAAAGTGCAAGAATTCCACACATCAGGTCGTGAAAAGAATATAAACGGTTTCTGATGCCATAGAACAAAATTAAATTTCACTTCCACACTTTCGTATATACTTGGCCTCAAAGCCAAACTGTATAATATGTCACATCCTAATTTATTAGTTGACAAATCAAACTTATTACAGAATTAAAAGTAAATTAAGCAGCATGCATTCATTGTTAATTGGGGAATACTCAAGATTTGTCTCCATATATTACTGACATTCAGGAGCGTATTTAAAATAAACTTCATAATACAATAGCTATATAATTTTGCTTCGGTTTGCTCAGTTACAATATGCCATAAAAATGATTTAAAAATACATTCAAAAAGGATTTGAAAGATTACATATTTCTATGAAAGGGGTTCCACAACTTCTTTTTTTAAAGGCTGAGGTAAGAAGAGTCTGGCAAATGCTCGTCCACAGAATAATAGCTCCCCTCTTGACCTGTGTATAGAATCTATCATAATCTGATCCCATTTGCCCTTTACCTTCTTCCTATTCCAGCTATTTTATCCCCACGAATTTCTTGGGCCCTAAAACCTCTCTGACATTAAATGTCATACTATTTTCCAAATCTGCCCAATCTCTCCACAACTTTCATTTGCATATGCTCTTTCCTGACCTTTTTCTCTAATTCCATCTATCAGGCTCCTATCCATATATTGGGTCCCAGTGCAACTGTCTGCTTTTGCTGTTTTTGCCTGGCAGAGTTAGTCAGTCTCTCCTCGGTGGTCCCTCAACCTGTGTCTTGACTTCTGTTACTGAAAATATAGCACCATATTGTAACTGATCATTTGGAACATCTGTCTCCACTCAGGATTGTCAGATAAAACACAGGGTAACCAGTTAAATTTGAATTTCAGCTAAGCAACCAAAAACATTTTAGTAGAAGTATATCCCATGCAATATTTGGGACATACTTATGCTAAAAATTTTTATTTGTTGTTTGTCTGAAATTCAAATGTAACTGAGCTCCCTATACTTTTATTTACTAAGTCTGGCAACCCTAGTTTCCACCATAACATCATGAACAACTTAAAAACTATGTTTTCTGGGGTACTTGGGTGGCTCAGTCAGTTAAGCATCTGACTTGAGCTCAGGTCATGATCTCACAGTCGTGGGTTCAAGCCCTGATTCAGGTTCTGTGCTGATAGCTTAGAACCCGGAGCCTGCTTCGGATCCTGTGTCTCTCTCTCTCTTTCTGCTCCTCCCCCACTCACTCTCTCTCCCTCTCTCAAAAATAAATAAACATTAAAATTTTTGGAAAAAAAAGCCCCTATGCTTTCTTAAGATGCCATTTTGGGGGATGTGTGTGTGTGTGTCTGTATATGTGTACATGTATGTGTACATGTGTATAATTGTCTACATTCTAGATGGATACAAAGGAAACTACTAATAATGGTTATCTCTGAGAAGAAGCAGTGACTTTCTCTTCTGTACTATTTAACTTTCTATCATTAACATATATTAATATTGCAATAAGAACTCATTTTTTAAAAAAAATACCACAAGCAACTTGAGAGGAGGAATAATTATTCCTCTTTATATCCTCATAATGGTTGGCATATTTCCATAGTTTTCAGCAAATGTGAATGGAATAAATGGACGATTGAAGTGAGTCTCTTATGAGAGCACTTTGTGAACTCTGCACTGCCATTTGTTGAGCAAATACCTATTGAGCACTTACACTGACCCATGTACTGTTCTTAACGGCAGCAATAAAGCACTTTTAAAAATGCACTAACAATCTAATACTGCAGCTTTTAAATAATGCTTCCCAGGCTTTCGACTAATGGATTTTCAGGAGGTCATATGGTTGTATCCAGTCTTTGATTATATAGTTTCATTTTCCTCCTTGACCACAAACCAGACAAAGACCCACTCTTGTGGAGTTTACATCCCAGTGGAGATAGGCAAATGATAAGAAAGTAAACAAATATAGGGGTACCTGGGTGGCTAAGTCTGTTAAGCGTCAGACTCTGGATTTTGGCTCAGGTCATGATCTCACGGTTCGTGGGTTCAAGTCCCGCATCAACTCTGTGCTGAGGGTGGAGCCTGCTTGGGATCCTCTGTCTCCCTCTCTCTCAGCCCTTCCCTTACTTGTTTTCTCTCACTCTCTCTCTCTCAAAATAAACTTTTTTAAAACTTCTGAAACAAAAGAAAATAAACAAATACAGAAATAAGATAATTGCAGGCAGTTATAAAAGTCTTCTAAAGACAACCATAGAGGGTAAGGTGATGAAAAATGAAGGCTTCTCTGAGGTGTTATTTGAGATGAGATCTCACTGATGAAAAGGAGTCAGTCTGAGACAATCTGGAAGAACTTCAGAGCAAATGCAAAGCAAGTCAAGGATAGTGAGGAGGAACAAGTTAGTAGTGTTTGAGAAACAGAAAAAAAGGCCCCAGGCTGCAAATCAAAACAGTGCCAGGGGCTTCACAAAAGAAGATATATGCATATGAAGATGTGCTACCATTGGCATGCAGACAAATGTAAATTAAGACTACAATCTGATATCTCTACACATCCACTAGAGCAACAAAAATTTTTAAATCTGGGGGTGACCTTGAACCTTCAGGAGAGAGATGGGGAGTCTCTGGAGGCTGCGTGTCCTGGGCAGTGCCCGAGGAGGCTGAGCTCTGTTGCTACGAATTCCAGTGGTCAGACTTGGCTCGTGTCTCAGCATTTCTCCAGGACTGACCTGCCCCAGGATGGTGTAGAACACAGCACATTCAACCCAACCGCCGTTGGGGTTCCAAGGCTGCATCTCTCCCCTGGACTGGTGAGAGGGTTGGCAGTGTTTTGCTCCTGGGCCTAATTCCAGCTGCTTATTTGAATCCTGGTTCTGTGATGGACTACCCCTGGCTGCAGCCCTCAGTCTCCATAGTCACTGGGGCCTTGGACAAGTGGTTACTATGGTCGAGGAGATGCTTTGCAAAAAGCTGCCAAGGCAGGTGTTTGGGCCCTCTCGGCTTTCACCTTTGCTGGGCTTTGTTATTTCAACTGTCATGATGTGGGCATCTGCAAAGCTGTTGCCACACCGTGGAAGCTCTGACCTTTTTGACTCAACACCTTGAGAACTGATTGTACACCTCTTTGCCTCTGCTCTGTCACACCATTCAACTCACGATAAAGAGGCAATAGCAGGTAAGTCCAATGGTGAGACAAACCTCTTCTCCTAATCACCTGGTTATTTTTAGAATTTAGTCTTTGGGGAAAAGGTTCGAGAGGAATTGTATCCAAGAAATTTGGAGACTGGGTTCCTTATTCTGGTGAGCTTATGGGGTTGTCTCCCAGCTTCTCACAAGACTCACAGGATAACTAAACATCATATATGAGCTTTTTGCCTTTTAGCTAATCAAACTCTTGAAGGGAATTCAGCTTTATTGTTACAATAAATGATCAAACTTCTTTATTTGTCCTGGGAATGACAGAGAAAGGGAAAGATTGTTAACTCATAAGTAAAGACTTTGCAGAAAATCAGTCAGTGTTTATTTTTTTTATGTTTATTTTTATTTTTATTTTTTATTTTTTGAGAGAAAGACAGAGTGTGAGCACGGGAGGGGCAGAGAGAGAGCAAGACACAGAATCTGAAGCAGGCTCCAGACTCTGAGCTGTCAGCACAGAGCCCATCGTGGGGCTCGAACTCACAAACCATGAGATCATGACCTGAATGGAAGTCAGGTGCTTAACCAACTGAGCCACCCAGGCGCCCCAGTGTTTAATTTTTAAAAACTTCTCTCTCTCTTCAGTCGATACCAGTTACAGATGGTTACATGTCCTCAGAAAACCTTAAAATGAGGAAATACTGATATTTCACGTTACTAATTTCTAAATCCTGGAAAGAAGAGCCTGGAGAGCTTGAGTATAGAGAAGTTCCATGCAGGTACTTTAGAGGCCCCTTTAGAGATGGATCAAAATATTACAGATTCTAAACTGAGATTTAATCTTAAAATGCTGTTATTTTACTTGTCCTAAAATAATCTGCCTACAAATATAAAACTGTAAGTAAAAAATTGTTATTTTCACACTCTAGGAATCTTTAATGTGAAAATGTTTTCTATGAGAAGAAATTTTAAAAAAAATAAAATGCTATATGGGGCCCCTGGGGGGCTCAGTCAGTTAGCATCCAACTTTGGCTCAGGTCATGATCTTACAGTTTGTGAGTTCTAACCTACATTGGGCTCTGTGCTGACAGCTCAGAGCCTGGAGCCTGCTTTGTATTCTGTCTCCCTCTCTTTGCCCCTCTCCCACTTGTGCTCTGTCTGTCTCTTCCTCTCTCTTTCAAAATAAATAAACACTAAAAAATTTTTTTAATAAAAAAATAAAATGCTATGTAATAAATTTTTTTTAAATCTGACAATATCAAGTGTTGGTGAGAATGTGGAAGAATTGAAAAATCTCATACCAGCTGGTAGGAATATAAAATGGTATAACCGCTACAAAAAATAACTGAGCAGTTTTCTTATAAAGTTAAATATACATTTTATCATATAATCACATATATTTGTGTGTATGTGCATGTATATGTATGTGTATATACCAAAAAGAAATGAAAATACATGTCCACACAAAACCTGTACACAACTGTTCATATAAGCTTTACTTATAGTAGCAAAACGCTGGAAACAGCCCAAATTTCCAACTGCAAGAAAATGGATCAACTAATTGTGGTATATCTGTACAATGGAATACAACACAGCAATCAAAAGAAGAAAAACTGATACACACAATAACACATAAATCTCAAGAACATTCTACAAAGCCCAATAAGGTAGACCCCAAACAGAACATACTGTATGATTCCATTGATATGAAACTTTGGAATAGGCAAAGCTAGTTTACAGTCATATCAATAGTATACTGGGGACAAAAGTGGAGGTGGAGTGGGGAAATTAACTGCAAAGAGTATGAGGGAACTTTTTGAGGTGATGGAAATATTCTCGATCTTGATTGTGGTGATGGCGATAGCAGTATAGACATTTGTCAAAACCCAGCAAACTTGGGTTCAATACGGGTACATTTTATATGTGAATTACAGTTCAATAAAGTTGATATTTTAAAATGTGCTACAAGAAACTATGTATTAAAAGTGCTGAGGGGCGCCTGGGTGACTCAGTCGGTTAAGCATCCAACTCTTGGTTTCGGCTCAGGTCATGATCTCACGTTTAGTGAGTTCAAGCCCTGCATCAGACTCTGTGCTGATGGGGCAGAGCCTGCTTGGGATTCTCTCTCTCTCTCTCTCTCTCTCTCTCTCTCTCTGTCTCTCTCTCTCTCTCACTCTACCCCTCCCCCACTCATACTTGCACTCTCTCTCTAAGTAAATAAATAAATAAACTTAACAAAAAATTACTTAAAAATTTTTTTAAAGGGCTGAAAAACTTGAGTGATAAAAGATGAGGGGAAAAATTGGCATGCTTCCTGGAAAAAGGATTTTGAAGGGGAGAGACACCAGTCCAAGGAGAGTAAAGCACAGGAAGGAAGGCCAAGAGTAAGGAATTCAGACAGAGGGAGAAAAGAAAAGATTATTCCTTTATCAAAAAATTAATTTCAAAATATAGTAATATTGCTGAGGGTTTGGGCTTTTATTACTTTCTCAACATTGTTTAGCAGCAATAAGGCACTTTAAGAAATGCACCAATGATTAAATATTGCAGCTTTTAAATAATATTCCTCAAGCTTTTGCCTAATGGATTTTAAGGAAGTTGAATGGTTGTATCTAGTCCTTGACCTACACTGTTTAATTATCCTTATCGACTGACTCATGAAATTCTATCATGTGCAGTGGCATGCTATAAATGAAGCTTTGTTCCTTTTGTGAAATTGAGAGCTCTCTGCCTTTCCTCCTGGCTCATGATCAAGAATTGGACTGCATCTTCTCCCACTGCCTGAGAAAGAAACCTAACAAGACAAATGACCATGAAAAAGACATCTTGATATTCCATCAGAAATCCAGATTAGCATCTCTTATGTAAGATTTTTTTAAAAATATGCAACGAAGGGCACCTGGCTGGCTCAGTTGGAAGAGCATGTGACTCTTGATCTTGGGGTCGTGGGATGGAGCCCCTGTTGGGTGTAGAGATTACTAAAAAAATAAATACATAAACTTAAAAAAAATTAAAAAACCAAAAATAAAAACACACAATGAAACTAGATTTTAGGAATGCCTGGGTGGCTAAATCGGTTAAGCATACGACTTCGGCGCAGATCACGATCTCATGGGTTTGTGAGTTGGAGCTCCTTGTCGGCCTCTGTGCTGACAGCTCAGAGCTTGGAGACTATCTCAGATTCTGTGTCTCTCTCTCTCTGTGCCTACCCCGCTCGTGCTCTGTTGCTCTCTCTCAAAAAGTAAATAGACTTAAAAAATTAAACAAACAAACAAACAAACAAACAAACAAAAAAGCACCTAGATTTTAGAATCAGGACCAGCCACACCAGCAGGAAGAAAGGTGGCTGGGAAGTAGGGGGTGATTTCTGGACAGCTGGAAGACAGGGCTGCCCCTTAAAATGTACCCCTTTTGCTGACTGGGGGCCAAGAATCTGCAAGACGGTGTCATTCTTGTAACTCGAGGCATTTTTGAAACAGATGACCCTTAGGGGTCCCTGACCTTTAGGGACCCCTTCAGGGTCATTCTCTTACAGAAGGTGAGAACCCAAACCATTTACATTCATACAGCTTACTCTCTACATTAACGTGACTTTACTATTCCACTGGCATCATCAGTATGATTTTGCTGTTTTAGGAAACTCAAACATTTAACCTTTTAAAACAGCATTTGAAAACTTAAGGTTCAAGGGCTAAAACAGGCCTGTATACATGTTTTACTCAGAACTCCTGGTGTTGTATTTGTATGTATACATATATATAACATGCTTTTTATGAACATATGTATGTATATATACATATATATTAAGAAAGGGTATAAAAGGCTCACTGGTGGTATCCTCTCTAGCTCACCCATCCAAGTAAACTCTTCCTTTCACTACCTTTGGTCTTTTTTTTTTTTTAATCTTGGTTAACTTTTTTCTTAAGTTTCTTTATTTATTTTGAGAGAGAGAGAGAATGTGTTTCAGGGGCAGAAAGAGAGGGAGAGAGGGAGTCCCAAGCAGGCTTTGCATGGCCAATGCAGAGCCCAGTGCGGGGCTTCATCTCATGAATTGTGAGATCAAGACCTAAGCCGAGATCAAGAGTCAGAAGCTTAACTGACTGATCCACCCAGGTGCCCTGTTTTATTTATTTATTTATTTTTAAAATTATGTTAGTTTTAGAAAACTGATAATATAAATTATTCTTGTCCAGATAAATGCAATTTAATTGTGTCCAGTGAAATGCAATTCGTTGTTGCATAGATGAATAGATAGGTCCACTTGGTGGATCCATTTTGCACCTATTTGGAAAATTCATTTCAAAATTCTTTATGCCCTGTAAGTTTCTGCTCTTAATAAACTGTCTCTTGAACTGGTTGTAACATCTTACTGGTTACCTTATTAACGACTTAAACAAAATATTTGACACATGTACATTTTATAGTTGATTTTATCTTTTTAAAAAAATTAACTTTGGGGGCTCCTGTGTGGCTCAGTCAGTTGCGCATCCAACTCTTGATCTCTTCTCAGGTCATAATCTCGCACTTCATGATACCAAGCCCCACGTTGGGCTCTGCACTGGCAGCACAGAGCTTACTTGGGGTTCTCTGTCTCCCTCTCTCTCTCTGCCCCTACCCCACTTGCACTCTATCTCTTTCGCTCTCTCAAGAAAAAATCTTTTAAATATACATAATTTGGGATATCAAGAGGAGAAAGTTGAGTGAGTCATTACATAATTGCAATTCCTGATGTGTTGGCATCTTTGATTCTTGCCAGGTCTCTCTCTTGTTTGTTTACATTCATAATTTCCTTTTATCCTTATACCTCCCATTCTTTCCCCACCCCAACCCCAGAAAACTCTTTTAATATGTATAATACATATCTTTTTCTTTGAATGCAGTCATGTTTTTTAATTGAGGTCAGATATATATTTTAAAGTGCATAAAGTCTCTTAATCTTAGGTATAAAGCTCAGTGAATCTCCACGTAATTACCACCCAGACATAGAATATTTCCAACACTCTGTTAATGTCCCCTTGTGCCCCTTCTCAGGCAATATTAGCAGGCAATACAGCTATCACCTGCCCCTCCCCCCTCAGAGGTGCCACTATTCAGTTTCTATTGCTATAGATTAGTTTTGCCTGTTTTTGAATATTTTACATGTTCTTGGACATGTCATACAGTATATGCTCTTCATCATCTGCCTTCTTTCACTCACCATTATGCCTCTAAAATTCATCCATGTAGGAGTAGTTTATTCATTTTCTATTGTTGAGTGGTGTCCATTTTATAAATCTACCACAAGGTATTCATTCTCTTATGGAAGGTGAGAACCCAAACCATTTACATTCATACAGCTTACTGTCTACGTTAATGTGACTTTACTATTCCATTGGTATCATCAGTATGATTTTACTGCTTCAGTAATCTCTTGTCCAGGAAGATAAAAATTGCAAACCACTTTTTTACTCATTCCAGCAACTTCCTGAAAGAAACTCATCAAACAATAATTTATACTTTTCGTCGCTTTAAACCCTTTGCTTTGCCTTGCTGGGTCTATCAGTCCTAAACTATTGCATCATTACCCTTACCTAGTTTTAACCAAGATCCACTTCCTTATGTTGAAAGACTCCCCTCAAAGCTGACTTCGAAATGTCAGTAACTATCTTGCCTTTGTTTGCCCTTCCCACCATGAAGCACTACAAAGATTTTGTGAGGGTAGTTCTTGACTCAGTTTTGCCTTTTTTTTTTTTTAACTCAGTTTTGTCTTATCAATAGTTGATTTGGCAATAATTTATGGAACCATCATTCAACAAGGGGCATTTGGCTTATCTCTCATTTTTGGCTTTTACAAATAAAGCTGCTTTGAACTTTCTTATACTGGATTTTTTTATGGAAGTATCCATCCATTTTTGTTAGATAGGTAGCTAGGAGTGGGCTTGTGTGCTTGTATTCGTGTGTGTGTGTGTGTGTGTGTGTGTGTGTGTGTGTGATTTTTAAAGTGGTTTTTTGGAGATATAATTCACATACCACACAATGTGTCCTTGTGTTCTAATTTACCTAAATGGTATCATGTTATATACCTCACTTAAAAAATTTGAAGATTTTACATAAAATCAAGCTTTCCAGCTTTTCTTGAAAAATTAAGAGAACACCTGGGTGGCTCAGTCGGTTAAGCATCTAACTCATGATTTCGCCTCAGGTCATGATCCCAGGGTTGTGGGATTGAGCACTTCATCGGGCTCTCTACTGAGCGTGGAGCCTCCTTGGGATTCTCTCTCTCTCTCTCTCTCTCTCTCTCTCTCTGTCTCTCTCTCTCTGTCTCTCTCAAAACAAACAAACAAACAAACAAACAAACAAACAAACAAACACAAAAACCCTGGAGTGCCTGGGTGACTCAGTCGGTTAAGCATCTGACTTTGGCTCAGGTCATGATCTTGTGGTCAGTGAGTTCAAGCCCCGCATCGGGCTGCGTCCCGACAGCTCAGAGTCTGGAGCCTGCCTCAGATTCTGTGTCTCCCTCTCTCGCTGCCCCTCCCCTGCACATGCTCTGTCTCTCTCTCTTAAAAATAAATAAAGCCTTTAAAAATTTGTCTTTAAATATTGAAATAACTGGCAATACTAGGTCAGCATTCCCTTCCTCGTCACAGTATGTGACTGGAGCTGAGAAGGAGCTATCTACCCCCTCTCCTCGTTTAAGTCATCCATCTACTCCAGTGGGAATTTTAGTTGGTAATCTCTGTTCTAAGTACAAGCCTTGGAAGGGTAACTCTTTAAGTGCTTATTAATTTTATTTCAGACAACAAGAACAGGTTTTACTGGAAGCAATAGGACCACCAGGAGACCCCACTGCCACTGATGCTGGGAGGCAGCAAAGGCAGAGAGCAAAGATGACTTAAGACATCTTGATCTATTTTGCAATTCTCTCCAGAAAGAGACTGGCAGTGGCAAAAGGAGAAGCATGATTATAGAAAAAGACCCAAGTCAGTCTCCCTTATTTGTTATCGCCATAAGCAACGTTTATGGAACATTTTTTGCATATAGGGTGTTGTAGATGCAAGGAAGAGTTAAAATAGCTCCCTACTGCTAAACCAGAAGAGTTTAATCTAATCCATATGTTATAAAAAAAAAAATAGTCATTGAAGACTAATAATACAGCTTTTCTATTATGCCGGTAGGTATGAGAACAGAGCAGAAGAGAAATCAAATACACTTCTACACAATCAATGGGGCCCATTGACTCCAAGGGCTGGACAAGACTCTATGCTAATTGAAAAAATCTTTTACTCCTCCGAATGGGTTTTGGTTATTTTTTTCCCAGCCTAGAAAGAGAATGTCTGTGTTTGGGCAGTATGTTTGTACTTGGTATAATTAACAAAAGGAAGTGGTCTGTCTGTGCCTCATACAGGGAATTGCAAAAGGGCAGCCACTTCTTCCCCTCGTCCAGGGGAAAGAGAAATTGACTTTTTATTTCCCTTCCTTAGAAACCTGTGCTGGGGTACCTGGGTGGCTCTGTCGGTTAAGTGTCCGACTTCAGCTCAGGTCATGATCTCATGGTTCGTGAGTTCGAGCCCTGCATCGGGCTCTGTGTTGACCTATCAGAGCCCGGAGCCTGTTTTAGATTCGGTGTCTCCCTCTCTCTCTGCCCCTCTCCCACTTGCACTCTCTCTCTGTCTCTCAAAAATGAATAAATGTTCAAAAAACAAAAAAAGGTGGAGAAATTGCCTAACCGTTTCATAAATGAAATTTGACTCTACCTGTTTGCCTTGATATGACAGTCTTAGGATAACTGAATGATCCATGGGGCAAAAAAGGGAGGCTTTAACCACCCATCCTCATGGCAGCTCAGCCTATCATGTGCACTGAACCTTAGAAACACCAGCACTACACACAGAAGGAGGAGGGTAGCTAACAGAACAGAATGAAACACCTAAGATGCTGGGGGAACTCTGGTAATATGGAATTTTCTGCTTGTCCCTGTAGCTAAGAGGATACTGCCTTCTGAAAGGGGAAGGGAGGGAGACCGCCTGGGTTGCACTTACATTGTTTAAGAGCCAAATAACTCATACCCACCATCATTTGTCATGGAGCTTGATGAGAATCAAATGACTCCATCAGATGTCAGTCATGAAGACAGACAAATGAGACAGCTTGTTATGCCAGACTAGTTCTTAGCCGCCCAGAACAACCTTGGGTTTTGCAGGCAGCATTTGACTTCCAGGTGTTCAAAATGCGTGATCCTCAATTCTTCAGGCCGGGGCCTGTTGCTTTTACCTTCTTCTCCAGAGCAGTACAGGTCCACCATGCTACAAAATCGAGAGTGCTGAGTCTCAAGCTCCACTCTCTACTCAGCCTCCCTTTCTCTGACCCTCTGTGATGCCTTCCCAGGTTCCCAGCGTGTCTGCCCCATCTTCAGCTTCAGCCCATCGGTCAACCTGGACTCCCATATTTCAACCCACAGATGTGTGTTCTAATTCATCACCAGTCTTTTGTCTAATTCATCACCAGTCAGCCCAAATTCCCTGGATCTCCTCTTGAGAACTATCTCAATTAGTAGACAGGTCAAGTTTCCTGCCTCCCTTGTAGGTTTTGGAAAAAATTAAAATGAAAGGCATCTCAAGATATTATTCCAATCTAATTCAAAAGCCTGCAGTGCTTTATATAATTTTCTCTGTTTCTTAAAGACTTTATTGGCTGCTTTCTGTACGCCAAGCACAGGGCTAAATGTTAGTTTGGGCATTATCTTATTGAACTGGCATTTCTATGTTTCTAGGGATGTATCCTCAATAAGCTAATGCTTGGAACAGTTCAGAAGGTTACAATTACGGATTCATTCATGTTTTTTAAATGCAAAGTATAAGCCAATTTCCTAAACTACCTCAGTCATCAGCTCTAGTGGACTAAAATCAAGTAGACCTTTATGGGTGAATTTGTGGGAAACATTAAGGATATAAAATACATTTAGGCAATATTAGAAAGGCATCATAGAGAGAATTGGTTTAATGCCCTCCATTTTCTGTGCAATAATCTGTAGCTGCTGCCCCTCAAAACTTAACAGTTTCAGTAGGGCAAGACATTTCTTGAGGTCATAACCACACTTCAACATTTACATTGCACTCTACGATTTAATAAGTTCATCCAACTCGGTTTCCCCGTGGAGTCAGCCCAGTGACACATGTGTAGAAGTGCTGGATAAAGCTGATCTCTAGATGAAGCAATCCCACAGAACACAGGAGACGTAGGGGCTCCCATAGTCTGTCCCATGACTAGCTCCCATAGTCTGTCCCATATAGTAAGAGTTACAACTTCTTCCTGATAAACCCATCAAAAGTTGAAATGTAAGTCGAAAATGCATTTAATACATCTAACCTACCAAGTGTCAGAGTTTAGTCTCGCCTACCTTAAACATGCTCAGATCACTTACATTAGCCTACAGTTGGACAAAATCATCTAACACAAAGCCCATGAATAGCTCATGTTTAAAAAAAAAAAAGAGTTACAACTTTTTAGAACTGCCTTTCACAAACCATAAAGTTACAGGATGTATCTAAAATTCTAAGTCTTGGGCCGCTTGGGTGGCTCAGTTGGTTAAGCATCTGACTCTTGATTTCAGCCCAGGTCATGATTTCATGGTTCATGAGTTTGAGACCCCACATCAGGCTCTGTGCTGACAGTGCGGAGCCTGCTTGGGATTCTCTCTCTCCCCTCTCTCTCTGCCCCTACCCCACTTGTTCTCTCTCTCTCAAAATAAATAAATAAACTTAAAAAAAATTTTTTTAGGGGTGCCTGGTGGCTCAGTTGGTTGAACGTCTGACTTTGGCTCAGGCCATGACCTCATAGTCCGTGAGTTCGAGCCCTGTGTCGGGCTCTGTGCTGAAAGCTCAGAGCCTGGAGCCTGCTTCGGATTCTGTGTCTCCCTCTCTCTCTGCTCCTCCCCCATTTGTGCCCTATCTCTCTCTCTCACACAAATAAGTAAGCATTAAAAAAGGTTTTTAAAATTTTTTAATAAAAAAAAAATCTCTAAGTCTTTTCAAATCTGACATTCTGATCCCATTAATCTTTCATCACACAAGGTATATAGTTACCAAGCTGAAACATCTTTGGAGGCCAGGCCAAAGAAATGAAGTGGCTGAATATGATGTTGAAGACAAGGGGGAGGAGGGGGGACTTGGGAAGGGAGGACTTTACTATCAACTCCCCTTCATTACATTCTACATTCTCAGATATGGACTTCAGGTTTTCCATCTTGTACAAAGGACTAAGTAAGCATAGCCTCAAGTCAGGGCCCCTGCCCCCAGCACCTGCTTCCAACTACAGTGCCATACTCAGGCCCCTCAATTATAGAACCCCTGATGCTGCAGCTAGCCAAGGACAAGTATTGGGAGTGGTTGGACTTTGGCAAACTGGAGACCATGTACCCCATCTGGAGCCCTCAGATTACATTTACTAGCTCTGTGTGCCCAGCTCCCAGCCCCTACGTGCCTTGCTGCTAGTGTTTCACCCCTGTGACCTTTGGAGGTTTGTTCTTGGGCCCTGGAGTTAATCCCTGATAAAGACAAGTGCCTAGAGATTATGGCCTCCCCTCTTCCTGGTCATCCATGGCCAATGGGGTAAAGGTTATAAAAACCCATTTCTTTTACCTCTAGGAAAGATAAATTCTGAAGTATCAATTATGCTGTAGTGTTCCCAGTGGAATCAGGCTGTCCGGCATGTCACCTGAAATCATATCCTTGTTTGGCTTCTTCCCCTGCCTTATTTTGCTTCCTGACCCCTTTATCAGTTTCTGTCAGAAAGCACTTTCTTAACTAATTACTTGCACCCAAATCCTTGCGTCAGACACTGCTTCTGGGAGAACCCAACTTATAATAGGATCTAAATGAATTTATACGCAACTTTTAAGAAAGGTTATTGTTCTGTCAAAGTGTATCAGAGAAGCAAACTTAGCCAGTAAACTGCCATCTCTGGCTTAGTCTAAGAAAAAGTTTTATTCCTTCTGGTGAAGAAAGCAGGGACTCAACAGAGGTGCTGAAGAATTTCACAAAGATGTTGAGAGACTCCAGAGACCTGTATGGCTATTATAGCCTATGGCCATTATAGGCTCTTAGGTTTCCTAATGCATTTGGTTCTTTCTGCTCTGTATATCAATACCCGCTATAAAGATTAGAGAACAGGAACAAAGTGGCTAATTCTTGGGCTGCTTTATGATGCAGAGTAGAAACTACTTACTCTTTCCATATTTTAAAGACTCCACCGTGTTCTTTGTATTAACAATGCCTGGCCTTTATTTAGTGTAACATAGCCTTCCAAGTGCTTTCCATGATCTTATGCAACTCCTACAATATCTCTGTAAGGTAGTATTATTATCCCTATTTCACAGATGAGGAAACTGAAGCTCTGAGATTTAAGTCAGACAAACACAATTCTAAAATATGATTTTTTTCCAGCCTATAGAAAGTTGGTAAAAGACTTCTTAGAATCAGAGAGTAATAGGAGAAGAGCATGTGAAAATTGAGACAGAGAATTAGAAGCGAATATACAAAGAGAAAATTGGATGTTTACAGGAGAAACCAAAGAAGTTGATATTGTGAAGAGTTGGGAGAATAAGCAAAATGGAGAGAAGACATAAAACGGTGTGGTTCATAAAAAAGGTGGAAAAATGGAGAGAGGAAAGTTTGGGGAGGGGTGAGGACAAAGACCCTCTCATGAAGAGAAGTGGGAAAGAGCAGGAAGGGTCAGAACTGAGGCTGGCAGGTGAGTTCTAAGGGTGACAAAGGTCATAAACAATGCCAGTGAGATGTCAAGACAGTGCCAACAGAGGCATGAAAGAAGTCCAGAGAGCTGTCCTGCCAGTGCTGGAAAGGGCAAAGAGCTAACAAACTGGACCAAGATTGGGCCACGCCAGGCACAGAGAGGTCTGTGATGGGCAACAGGCAGAAGCCGATAAGGAAGCAAAGAGTGCTTAGCAAGCTAGGATCAGGCAGCTCTCAGGTTTTAGGGATTCCACCCAAAATGTTAGTTCCAAAGGATTAGCCATACTGGGCAGGGACTATGGCTTGGGAGAAATGAGAGGTGTTGGAAACTGAGGTCTGAGCCACACAGATCAAGTCTGAGCTACAGGCCTGACAGGTTACTAATGTGGCCCTATACTTTTTTCCTATTTGCTGGTCAGTTTGATCTCAAACCCTGAGGTCAGCTTTGAGACTGTGGAGCACAGTGGTTAAAAGCATAGACCCCCAGAGCTAGTCAGTGTCGGTTCATATCCTCGTTCTGCTACTTGCTAGCTGTATGACCTAGTGCATCAGTTTCCCCATCTGTGAATTGGGTCTAATAATACTATGTACTTCATAGAGTTATTAGGAGAATTGAGCTAATATATGCAAAGTGGCTAGAAGAGTGGCTCATATATGGTAAACATGATGTAACTGTCAACAGTTCTTTAGGGTGGAGGCTGCAAATGGTATAGGGGGAGGGGCTACGTGGCCAGGAAAACAGGCAAGCCATTACAAATGGGATGCTTGGAAAAATGCTTAAGAACAGAATTGGTATAGTATCTTACCAAAGGCTGTTGGATGCCATCAGAAAGGGATTACGGACATTCTGACAAAAAAAATCAGTCAGATTTGATAGTTTCATTTTTCTCTGTGGCCTTGAAACTTCACTAGGTTGAGAACACATTCCAAGTCTTTGAGAGTCTTTAAAAGGTCAGGAACTTGGCAATAAGCCTACACTTTGTCAGCCCTTGCTCTTTATTTATTCTGTGCAAAAACAAAGAACTTCAATTCTATTAATGCCATGAGTCTAACAAACCAGGATATTTTCTATAATCTGTCCTGAGTCCTTCAACCTCCACCTAGAATTACATGTGCCTCCCAGTCAGAGAAAAAATGGAAATGTGATTTCAATTGTATTTGTCTTTTTCAGTGGGAAAGGATGGAGATGGCTTTTGTTATGCCAAAGTAAATTCAGAGAAATGAAAAGAGTTAGCTAGATTATTATTACGTATGTACATGAATTAATTACAAAAGCTTTTGGTCATGAGCTTTCTTTCATTTGGGAGGACAAAAAGGAAGTCTTCCCATGGCTTTAGTTTGTTCAGAAGACTGGTTGGAAGGAACAGAACAATCACAGGGATGCTCAAACATCTAGGAATAGCAGGACACTGTAGGATCATACATAGGATCAGAATTTGATATTCACCCGGCACTGATTTTGAAGTCCATGGCCATGTGATGGACTATGCTAATCATGTTTTTACCACACATAATTTTTCATACCATAGACATATTTCAAATGCTAACATCACAAGCTATTTGAAAGAGAATTAGTTAATGGTTCAGTTTTTCTGTTATATGCAATACTGCAATAGCAAGCCATGCATAAAGTTGAATTAAAATATTAATTTTCCAAGAGTTCTGGGAGTTGCAAGTTTTATTTCTATAGATATTTAGCACATCCTTAAAATGAGCTATAACTGCTGTGATGGTTTTAGTAGAACTCCCCAAAAAGCTTTAATTTTTTTCCCAGCCAGTCTAGGTTCTGGCTAACACTGGAGTGGCAGAGAGCTAAATAAAAGGTAGTAAATTTGTTCACTGAAACCGTTTTCCCAGTCTGAAAGATAATGGCAGTGATAGCCCAGCGTGGGAAAAAGATTTGAAAATAACCTCAAAACCAATCTGTGTCCCTGCTGAGACTTATAGGACACAAAATGATTTGAAGATGGGGCAGTCAGCCACGATCCTCAGTAAACAAACATTTCTAGAGGGTCTATTGCACAAAGGTCATGATATTAGGTGTTGAAGGAGATCCAAAATAAACAGAACTCAAAAATGCTACTTCTGAGAATGTTTGTAATCCATTTGTAGGGAGAAGAAACACAAACATACTTGAAATGAGATAAAACTTCAGAATAGATGTGTGTCTCATTAGGACATCCTCTGTTGCAATTAGAGAAAACCACTTAAACAACGGAAGGATTTGGGCTCATGTACATGACCAGTCCAAAGGTCAGGTGGACAACCGTTGGTTTGATTGATCAGCTCTGCAATATCATCACAGTCCTAATTTCTTCTGGTGTCTCTCCATTCTTTCTCCTTTAGGCTGGCTTCTCTCATAATCCTGAAATGGTTACCACAGTATCAGGCTTCACATCTGAACATCACAATGCCCTTCTTTAAAAAGAGAACTTGGGGGGCACCTGGGTGGCTCAGTCGGTTGGGCGTTCGACTTCGGTTCAGGTCATGATCTCACGGCTGGTGAGTTCAAGCCCCACGTCAGGATCTGTGCTGACAGCTCAGAGCCTGGAGCCTGCTTCCAATTCTGTGTCTCCCTCTCTCTCTGCCCCTAACCCACTTGCATTCTGTCTCTTTCTCTCTCAAAAAGAAATAAACATTAAAAAAAAATTTTTTTAATAAATAAATAAATAAAAACAGAATTTGGGGTGCCTGGGTGGCTAAGTTGGTTGACCATCCAACTTCGGCTCAGGTCATGATCTCGCATCCATGGGTTCAAGCCCCACATTGGGCTCTGTGCTGACAGCTCAGAGCCTGGAGCCTGCTTTGGATTCTGTGTCTCCCTCTCTCTCTGCCCCGCCCCTGCTCACGCTCTGTCTCTCTCTGTCTCTCAAAAAATAAAATAAAATGTTAAAAAACATTTTTTTTAAGATAAAATAAAAACAAAAAGAGAACTTACTTCCCAGCAACACAAGCCAGAGTCTTGAAATTTATTCTGATTGAGCATCGTAACTACCATGACCACTTGGGTAATGGATGTGTTCATTAACCTAAGAGAACCACAAACCCTCCACTAGAACCAGGGGAAGAGGGAGCTTCCCTTCCCCAAACTCTTGGGCTGCATGAAGGATGAATACATAAGCAAAGGAGAATCTGGGTACTGTTAAGAAAGGGGTAGGGGTGCCTGGGTGGCTTGGTTGAGCGTCTGACTCTTGATTTCTGCTCAGGTCATGATCTCATGGTTTGTGAATTCGAGCCCTGTGTTGGGCTCTTTGCTGACAGTGTGGAGCCTGCTTGGGATTCTCTTTCCTCTCTCTCTCTCTCTCTCTCTCTCTCTCTCTCTCTGCCCCTCCTCTCACTTGTGCTCTCTCTCTCTCTCTCTCTCTCAAAACAAATAAACATTTAAAAAATTAAAAAAGAAAGGGGTAGGTATGGACACTGTGTAGGCAATCACCCATCTCCACCCCAGAAATTCTGAAATCTCTCCTAGAAATGGTTCTCTAACATTTCACAGTTAAAATGGTAGTCATTTTGTTGAGCTTCAATTACTTGTTGCAATTTAAGCTAATTTATTTTTCTTTTATTCAGGATGGAGCTGGAAAGACACGAACCCCTTCTTTTCCTCTCATCACACGCCTTCATGTATTTGAAGAGAGCTATTAGATAATGCCTGCAACTGTCATACACCCATTTCAAATAGTTTGAATTCCTTTTATTTCTTAAAACTTGCCTGAGAATTACCTATTTTTCTCCTTTAAGATTTTTATTTCTCTTCTCTGGGTGCTCTTCAGCGTTTCAGAATGTGTTGTTAAAGTGGAGTAACAATCTCAGTGGAGCCCAGTGCTCACTGTAGCTACCGTTCATTGAGAACCTATCATGCACCAGTAGACTTTGTGTTCTTCATTCTTTAGCGAATTTAATGCTTACAATAATGCAATAAGATGTGTGATATTACCCATATTTTAAAGATGAGAAAACTGAAATTCAGAGAGGTTAAGTAAATTGCCCCCAAGCATGACATAGCAGAGATTGGATTAGAACCCAGGATTCTCGGATTCCAAGGCCTGCTTTATTTTCAACAAGCCAAACTGCCTTTAAAATATTAATAGTCTAGCTTGAGTAATCCGAGTATAATTGGTGCATAAAAATGATTCCTGCACATTATGTTAATTTAAGGAAAGAATAAATATCAGCACCTGTAAGCCTGTCACTTGGGAATCATTTCAAGGTTAATATATTAAAACAAAATATCCTTCTTCAGTATTCAGATTGTGCCCCCCCCAAATCACTTAATTCTCCTCTAAAGCCAAGTTTATGAAGTGATGTGGGTCAAATGGATTATAATATAGAAATGATTAATGATTTGCATATGCTAATAACATTTTTATAACTCTACTTCAAGTCTTGTCGATTAACTGATTTTAGACAAGGTTGCTTTAAATTTCAAAATATAGGAAAATGAACAACTTTTGCTTTCAAAATCAGTAGAAATTCACTGACTAAGCACTTATTGGAAGGGGTTAAAAGTTAAAAAAATGCAAACAATTATGTAATGTTGAGTTTAAGGGATAAAGGGCCTCAATTAAAGCCATGCCAAAAAAAGTAATTAGGCTGCACATCATTGTCAGAATGAACTGGAACAAGAAAAATGAAAAATCTGGTCAGGAAAAGAGAAGGAAGCATCATGGTGCTGTCACCCTATATTAGCACAAAATTATCTTCACGGTGATATTCTTTTTCCTCTCTCTCTGGGTGGAATACTGCCTTTCACACATTTGCAAATGTCACTGACAGTCTCAACCCAGTCTTCCTTCTGACAATCAAAGCATTAAATTTCCAAACACCTTTGTGATCTCTTTTTTTTCTAAAACCACCAACAGGATATATAGTCAATAGGATCTGCTTGGGTCATGTGACCTTGAGAAGAACACTTAGCCTTGATTCAGTTTTATGATTTTTTTTTAAAGTTTATTTTTGACAGGGAGAGAGAGACAGAACATGAGTGGGAGAGGGGCAGAGAGAGGGAGACACAGAATCGGAAGCAGGCTCCAGGCTCTGAGCTGTCAGCACAGAGCCCGATGCGAGGCTCGAACTCAACGGACCGCAAGTTCATGACCTGAGCCAAAGTTGGATGCTCAACCGACTGAGCCATCCAGGCGCCCCAACCTTGATACAGTTTTAGAAGAAAAGGAAGCTTTATCCTGAATTACATGGCAATACCCAATTAATTTAATCCAAATATTGTGATTTAATGGAAATATTTTCAATTGCTAAAAGAAATGTTTACATGTTTCCACTCACTCTAACATATTTTTCTGATTTACTTTATACCTATTTATTACACAAACATTATAATGAATTATATGTTTGTAATATAACAATTATAATGTTTATTATATAATAATTATACAAAACAATGTCCCCATTTTGTTAAGGAGGCACAAAAACATTTCCACTAGATTAACAAATCAATTATTTTTCTTTTTTCAGGTTCCTCTCTAATTCATGTCTCTCTCCCTATATATATAATTTAAATTTTGTCCTAATTTTAATACAAATACAAATTTTGTACACTGCATTATACATTTAACACTGGGTGATAAACATTTTACCTATTGCTATGAGCATCACAAGTATTTTTAATAATTTCATGATATTAATATAATTTCTAAGACTTAACCACCTTTTATTGTTGTATATTCAATTTTTCCTGATTACTAATGAAGCTGCCATGAATTGCACCTTAAATAAAACGTTCTCTGTACTTTGATATTTTCTCAGGCAAATTTCCAAATATTTCACTACAATTATTTTTAAGTGTGCCTGATTCAGTCACTACTAACCCTTCAGTAGGATCCCTCAGGATCCCCACAGAATGTGTCACTTTGGCATGTGGATTATTTTGAGCCAAAGCATTTGAGACCCTGTGGGCTCAAGAGAGATTTTTGCCTCTCCCTTAACTACATAGAGGACTCTAAATTGAGAGTCTTTCCCAGAATAAGGGTTATTGGCAGAGATAAATTTTATCTGAATAACCCCCTTGTATGGTAGGGCAAACATCTAATTACCAAACATCTTATCACTCTATAAAGTTCATTCCTTGTTAGAGGTCACATTTAGGCAACAGGCTCGAGGAATGGAAACTTTTATAAGGCAAAAGGGCCAACAGTGACTAAGCTGAATGCAAACAGTTTCATTAAGGGACACACCTTGAAATGGCCATAAGCCCTAGCTAACAAATGGGCTCCTTACAAACAGGCACAGTTACCAAAAAAGGGAAAATTCCATATATTCCCATCCTTCCTCACTCCACCCAGCCTATACTTACAGCCCCTCAAACTGCCTCTTAGCAGACATTCTCTCCTTTACTGTCCTGCCTGATGCTCCCTTGTGGTGTATTCAATAAACTTCTATCTCCTTTGTTCTACGTTAGGTGAATTCTTTCATTGTCCTTGCCACCAGCCCCTATCTAATTGGAAGGTACCACATTCCTTTCCTCTGAAATCCCAGACCCCTACCCCTTCTTCTTAGTTTAGAATGACATGTATACCTCATTTCGCCTGTTTTTGGAATTTCCATGTCTATGTGGATTCCCTATGTGTAAGCCTATTAAATTGGATTTTCTCCTGTTAATCGATGTGGTGTCAATTTGATTCTTAATCCAGCTAAAAGGACCTTTGAGCAAACAAGAATTCTTGCTCTCCAATACTAATAAAAAATTAGCTATTAGTAAAAGATTAGCACAATAACTTTAAAGTCCACTATCTTGAAATAAAATAATAGGCAGCCTGTTTTTATATACTCTTCAGTAGTTTTGATAGATTTTAATGAAGCTTGGAATGTGTCTGTGTGTGTGTGTATATATATATATGTATATATATATATATACACACACACATATATACGTATATATATCTATATATGTATATATATACACATATATATGTATATATAGATACTCCAGGCTACATATGTAATTAAAACATTTCCAGCAGCCACCTTAACAAAAATTAAAAATAAATGGGTGAAATTAATTTTAAAAATATTTTTTATTTAGCCCCACATATCCAAAAGATTATCATTTCAACATGTAATGAATATGAAATATTATTGAGATATTACATATTCTTTTCATAACAAGTCTTCAAAATGCTGTATGTTTTATACTTACAACACGTCTCAATTCAGATGCTAAATTTTCATTAAAAATTCTTTTTTTTAACTTTTTAAATTTTTTTATTTTAGAGAGATAGAGAGAGCACATGAATGGGGAAGAAGGGCAGCGGCAGAGAGAGAGAATCCCAAGCAGGCTCTATGCTCAGCACGGAGCCCAACTCGGGTTTTAATCCCATGACCTTGGGACTATGACCTGAGCCTGAGCTAAAATCAAGAATCAGCTGCTCTACCAATTGAGCCACCCAGGCACTCCTTATTAAAAATTCTTAATCTGTATTTATATTACACAAAATTTACAGTTAAGAAAAAGTAAATTTATACCTTTAGATACAGGTCTTTTTTTTTTTTTTAAGATATAGGTCTTATAACTGATTTTTCTGAGTAGGTCTGTAATACACAGAACCATAAATTCCCTTAACATTTATTACTTTTGAGGCAAAAAAAAATGTGTATTGACTTTTCTTAAAATGTTTATTTATCTATTTTGAGGAGAGAGAATGCATGTGCACACGTGCATGTGCAACACACATGAAGGTGAGGAAGCGGGGAGGGGTGGGGAGGGCAAGGGGGCAGAAAGAAAAAGAGAGAGAGAACCCCAAGGTCCAAGCTGACAGCCCAGAGTCTGACGTGGGACTCAATCCCATGAACCACGAGATCATGACCCAAGCCCATTGCTTAACTGACTGAGCTATCCAGATGCCCTGTATTGACTTTCTTGAAAACATTTCCCCTCCCACCCAACAAACAAAAGTCATTCAATAATCATTTGTATTGATTTGGTCAAAATGGCGCACGGGGATCCAATAGAAGGAGTACCAAACTCTTCTTATAGACTTGGCTACATGATACTAAAACAAGATTTTTGTGAATAAAATGTTCCTGTATGAAAAGAAAATGAGCTCTTTTAGAAGCTTTTTTGAGGGAGATGGAAAAATCCAATTAACTGTTTTCATAGCACCAGGTGGTTCTTTGGAGCCGAAAGAAATAACACCTCTCAGGGGTGAACTTTTATTTCACTTTCAGTCAGAAATTCAGTCACCCTGATTCCTAAGAGATCAGGCTACCTGTTAAACAATATTGATAGTAATTAGGATGACAAATAACAAGTAATAAGGACATGAATTCTCACCCCTGTGGCTCTTGTCTAATCTTTATTTAATTTGTCTATGTGTTTTTGGTACTAATGAAATTTTTTTTAAAATGCTATTTCATGTTCAGGCTTACTTCCTGTCTTATGAGAGTGTGGCATTTCATGATAGTTACTTAATGCTAAAAAGAATAATGATAGCTTCTATTTTATTTTAAGAATTTCCATTTTTGTGTGCTTAGACACTATTATGGGTCATTCTTATGGGTATTTCATAATATATTAAAGTATGTAATACAACCACTAGATGAAGTAGAGGTTAAATAACTTGTTCAAAGTCATATAGTTATGATCTTAGTAGTCATTATTTTAGACGGGGAATTTGTCATTGAATACTATATATCTCTTTCTAAATGACTTCTTGTCACACACACCCTACTCAGTTTTCCTTTTTCCTCTCCCTTCCACCCTCCTTCCTTCCTCACTTGGTACCTTCCTTCCCCACTTCCACTATTCAATCCATCACAATCTGGGCTCTACTGCCCAAAACTGCTGTTGTTGAGGTCACTCATGACCTCCTAAGTGGCAAGCCCAAGGGCCCAGTTTACAATTCTCTGCAGCCATTGGGCACCTTTAAACATTTGCCTTTCTGGATTTCCAGGTTACTTCTCTCCTGCTATTCTCATTTTCTCCATGCTCCTATTTCATCACTTTTGCTATGTTCCTTCTCTTCCACCTTCCCCTTAAAGATAGGTGTCTCACAGAGTTTCATCTATTCATTTGTATTTGTTAATTAATATACATATACATATATATATATATATATATATATATATATATATATATGTATGTATATATGTAGGACTGATCTGTCAGTCCTCAGGCTGATCAGAAGGGAAGCCTTCTCGACCAACACTAATTTCCTAAATGAGCTCATCTAATCTCATGCCTTTAAATAACATGTAAACACTGTCAACTCAATCTCCAGTTCAGACTGAATTCAAAATTCATACCCAACTGTCTACTTGACATCTTCACTTGGATGTCTATTAGGGATCCCCAGTTTAATATAATCAAACCCAATTCCTGACAGTATCCCAGTGCTAACATACAAAAAACCCAAATCTGCCTCTCTTCCTCCTCCTCCATCTGATCCAAGTTACTGAACTGGATTAACTTTATCTCATGAATTTGTTCCCCATATCTATTATTACTATTATACTATTATTATACTATTATATTATCTTATTATATTATATTAATATATTACATTATACTATTATACTATTATACTAATATACTATTATTACTATTATTACTGGGACCAGAGTAACAACCTCTTAAGTGGCCTCTGGGCCCCAGTCAGGCTACATCCTCATCCCAGTTCCATCTTAACTCTCTGGTCTTATCTCTGGTCTTTTCTCCACTAGTACTATATAATTCTATTATAATATATATTACAAATTATACATATAAACCATTACATATGACATAATATATAACATTTTATCATCACGTATAAAATATATACATTTAATTTTTTAAATATTTCAAGTCCTCTCTTGCCCCTGGACCTTCAGATATGCTATTTCATATACCTGGGAGATTCTTCCTTGATTTGTTCTCTACTCTTCTTCACCTAAGCACAGTAACAGCACGTATGCATAAAGACCTTAGAACAGTGCCCAGTACATAGCAAGTGCTATACACTTTTTTATCATCATTATTTTTTCAGAGATCTTTCCATGTCCACTGATAATTCTCTTCACAGACTGCAGTCCTCTACTGTGGGCATTTGTTTCTGATTTTCTACTGTTATAAATCCTTGTGCATATGTTATTTTAAATATGTCTTGGATTAGTTCCCTGGGAATAGGCTCTGAGATGGATGGTTGTGTGTAAAAGCTATATTGGAGGTGCTCTTCAGAGCTAGATCTATAAGGCAGTAAAGAGAGTAGGACTGGACAAAGAAAGAAGCTGACTTGCAATGTGGTCACAACTGAGGCTTCAGCTGATCCACAGAGAGCTCCGAGCTGAGAAAGCTCTTTAGAATTGTCCCAATGTGGGAGGTGCCTGGGTGGCTCAGTCAGTTGAGCATCTGACTTCGGACCAGGTCATGATCTCACAGTTTGTCAGTTCGAGCCCTGCGTCAGGCTCTCTGCTGTCAGTGAGGAGCTCGCTTTATACCCTGTTTCTCTCTCTCTCTGAACCTCACTCTCTCTCTCAAAAATAAATAAACATTAAAAAAAAAAAAAAAGAATTGTCCCAATATGGGATAAGAGGTTGCGCTTCTATATCCTTATATCAACTAGTCATTGGCCATGGACTATGTGCTGGTGGAGGGTATAACTTTGGGCAAGGCAGGTACCTGAAGGTGAGGGCAATTCCCAGTGAGGAACACAGCTATGTCAACAGTGAAGATTTCCTGCAGCTTGAGAATTGCTGCATTGGCCCTAATGAAGGGACTCGGGCCCAGCACCACAGTATGCAACCGAGCATGGTTCTCAAACTGGGGTGCAACTGAATCACCTGATGTTAAAATACACATTGCTAACCCCCACCCCTAGGGTTCCTGATTCAGTAGGTCTAGGGCGACTTAAGGTAGCCACAGGACTCACTTCTGGCAATTACATGTGAGCTATTGAGATACAAATATGATACTCAAGGGATAGCTTCAATCAAACAGGGGAGGAAATGTGGTAGACTGCAATAGCCACAAATTCATCCCATCTATATACATATGTCTCTCTGCAATGTGACCTTGCCATTCCTTCCACCAAAAGGTGAAGTCTCTTTCTCCACCCTTCTAGTTTCTCTAGCAAATAGAATGGGGAAAGTGACAATAACAGCAGCGTTCTAAGTCTAGAACTCTGCTAAAAGTGCCATGCAATGTCTACTTTTTCTTTCTTGGAACACTGTGACTGTCATGTAAAGATGTCTGAGTTAGCCTCCTGGACAGTGAGAGACCACATGGAGAGAGATGCCCAGTTAACAGCCGGCACATGAGTAGGCTATCTTAAACTATCCAGCCTCAGTCAAGCCACCAGATGACTATATCTACGTGAGTGATCCCAAATAAGACCAGTAGAAGAACCATCCACCTGAGCACAAACTAAACTGCAGACCTTAAGAACCAAGAGCATAAATAAATAATAAATCAGTGACTGACTGACTGACTGACTAAATAAATAAATAAATAAATAAATAAATAAATAAATATTGTGTTGAGTCATTAAGTTTTGGAGTAGTTTGTTATGCAGCAATAGCTTCATAATATAAAGGGCAACACTTTAAGAGGTAGAGGAAGAACAAGATGGAAGAAACACGATGCCTGAGCCTACCTCATGGAACAGAAGAGACCTGATTGTACCAGACTATTACATGAGGGAGAAAAAGACTTCTATCAAGTTTGAATCACATGTCACATACATTATTTCACTCCATTGTCATGGCACCTATGAAGTAAATACTGGGATCTTATTTTCTTTATTTTATAAACGATGAAAAACAAAGCTCTTAAAAGTATATGAAAAAAGTACTCAAACAGCTTAGGAGCCTGTTCGGCAAGGGCCTCTACATCTGACTCACAGGATGATTTCAGCACTACAGTTTGAATTGCTTTCTCCATGTAGGAAAACAACAACTCATAAACAATTGCTATTTGAAAACGCATTAATATATTCATCCAAAAAATATGTTTTGAACAATGGCTATGTTCCATACACTGTTCTAGGTACTGGGGATACATCATGGGACAAAACAGAAACCTGGCTTTGTGGAGGTTATGTTTTAGCAAAGGGACACAGTAAACAATAAACTCAGTGCATAGATTGGAAGAAAATACTTGCAAATTATGTATCTCTGAGAACCATATATCTGATTAGAGACTTGTATCCATGATATGTAAACAACTTTTACAATTCAATAACAAGAAAAAAATCACACAATTAAAAATCAAGAAAGGACTGGAACAGGGATTTCTCCAAAGAAGGAATATAAATGGCCAAGAAGTGCATGAAAAGATGTTTAATACCACTGGTCATTCAGGAAATGAAATTCAAAACCACAATGAGATACTACTTCATACCCACTAGGATGGCTAGAATCAAATAACAATTAGTGTTGGAGATAAGAAATTGGAACCCCCATACACTGCTGGTAGGAATGTAAAATGATGCAGCCACTCTGGGGAACAACTGGGCAGTTTCTCAAATGGTTCAATATAGAATTACCATATGACCTCGTAATTCCTTTCCTAGGTATATACCAAAGACAATTAAAAACATATGTCCACACATAGACCTGTGCATGGGGTTCCTAATAGCATTAGCCATAACAGTCAAAGTGTCCACGAACTAACTAGTCAATAAAATGTGCTCTATCCACATGATGGAATAGCATTCAGCAATAAAGAGGGATAAAGTATTCTTACATGCTACAATATAGATGAACCTTGAAAACATGCAAGGTGAAAGAAACCAATCACAAAAGGCCACATATTGCATGATTCTACTTACATGATGTGTCAAAGTAGGCAAATATACAGACACAGAGAGTGGATTAAAGGTTGTGTTAAGATGGGATGGATGGGGAAATAGAATGATAGCTAAAGTCCACAGGATTCCTTTTTGAGGTGATGAAAATGTTCTAAAATGGATTGGGGTGACGGTCACACCACTCTGTAAATATACTTCAAACCATTGAAGTGTGTATTTAAAACAGGTGAATTTTATGGTATGCAAATTTTACCTGAATAAAGCTATTGAGAAAAAGGTAATGGACCGCGCCATGAAGATATCTGAAAGAAGAACATTCTGGCAGAGGGAACAGCCAAAGCAAACCAATAAGGCAGGAGAGCAGCTGGTATGTGCAAGGAACTAGAGGAGACCGGTGTGGCTGGAACAGAGTAAGGGAAGGGAAGACTCATAGGAAGTGAGGTCAGAGAGGTAATGAGAGACCAGCTCATGTAGGGTCTTTTAGGCCACTGTGGAGACTGTCTTTTTGGTAAGGGACACGGGCAGCTCTTGCAGGATAGAGAGCGAAAGCGTAACATTACATTTGACTTACATCAGACAATGATAAGTCTATCTGCTGTGTTGGGAAATAGACCTTGGTGTGGTAGGACAAGGGTAGAGATGGGGAGACTAGTTAGGAGGCTGAAATCCATAAACAGATGATGGTGGCTCAACACCTTGATAGGTAGTAATGGAGATGGTAAGTAGTTGGATTCTAGAGATGTGAACTCATTCAATTGTCACAATAACATTATGAGGTATCCATTAACGTCACTCCTATTTACAGATGAGAAAACTGAGGCATTGTAATTTCATAGCTTCCAACATCACCCAAGGGATAGGTGTTAGGGTTGGGGGTTAAACCCTGACAGTCTGGGTCCAGAGTCTGTGCTCTTATTCGTCACACTATACTACGTCTCTAAAAGCTCATTTGCTGTCACCTGTGCCTGTCAGTTCTGATACGCAAACACGTGGAGAGTTTTTTAAAAGCCACAGCTGCCTGCCAGGATTCTTTTCCTGACAACAAACAAGGTTCCTGGGAATTGGTCTAAATTTGTACTCACACCGAAACAATTTGTTTCCGTGAAAAGTGAGGCAGCATCAACACCGAACTAGAGAGGAAAGAAAGTTGAGACCTAAAAAGAGAATTAAAAAAAAAAAACAAAAAACCCTCCCACCCCCCCTAACCCCCCCCCCCAAAAAAAACACACACACAAAAAAAAAACAGGCTGAAAAGTATGGTATTGCTCTAACAAGGAAGAAGAAAAGAAATGTCAGGGAAGGGAAACTCTGACAAGCACCACAGAGTGGAATTAAACTGTGAGCCTTTGTGAATTGAAATTTTTGGTTCTACTGAAAGCCTAGATAATGGGAGTGAAATCCCTTTTACTTTTAAAGCATTTGAATTGAGCCATTGTGTAGCTTTTACTCATTGCTCTGATGACACGCCTTAACTGCAATCCTGTCAGCTCATTCTGGTCTCAGGCTGGCCCATTTCCAAGTTTTTATAAATCCAGATTTTTGAATTGGAAGGAAATTGCATGTGATTGGTTTTTCTTTTGCTTCCTCCAAACAATGGTCTATCAAGGACAGATCAGAGCATTTCACCAGAATTTGTATACTACTCCCCCTTTCTCTCCTCCCTTCCTCTCGCCCTCTTTAAATCTCTCCATTTGAAAAAGGATATTCTATTTCCAGTTCTTCTGTGTGTTTCAGCTCTTCTCACCATCATGTGAGACTCACCTCTTTCACTGTCTTCTGTGCATCCCTTCCCCCTCACCTCCACCCTGCACCCCATGAGGAGGTGATGGCTGGAACAGCAGCCGCCATCTTGCAGCTGGAGGAGAACGCCAAGAGAATTCAGTGCTAACTCATGTTAAGATGCTGACCCAGCTCTAGGATCTCCTTCCTCTAGACTTACATGAGACATTTAAATTTCATTGCTTCAACCTAATTTTCTATTGTATCATAAGTTAGCCTGAGGGAATCAAGTAATTATCAATTTCACCTTTTTTCCTTCTGACTTTCAGCTTTTCTCTAGTGTCAGGTCAGGGGAGCAATGGGGTGAGGTTACAGGGTGATTCCACCTCCAAATAGCCTTCATCTGGTGCCCAGCCATAGTGGGCCTAAATTTCTCCACATCTGCATCCTTCCTCCTTCTGCCCACTCTCTCTTTCTCTCTCCCTTTCTCTCTCTGAGCCATCAAGCCCTATCCTGACTCCAGTAAGCTCAGAAAACAAAGGATTTTGTAGGAATTAGGAGCCACTCGCCAAAAGAACTCCTACAATTTCTGACTGTGGCCCGTGTCATAAAGGAATGGCATAAGGTCATTATAATGGCAACTTTCCATGAAGTAGTCTCCAATCCCCCTTCTTTATGGAAGTTTCTAGTTTTGTAAGATACTGTATATTATTTTGTCATTTACTTCCTTGGCTTAACTTGTTTAAATATTTCCCCCAATTCAAAAGCAATTCAAAAGGCAATACATTTTTGTCAATGATATGTATTTTTTACAGTTTAGGTGGCAAAATGTAGATATCTTGTCTTCTCTTATATACACAATGTGTTTTAAGACTTGAGCTTTGCATGCACTGCGGGTATCTGTTTCTATACCACTTGCATAAATTCAGTTCTGCCGAACTCCTTGCTTTTCCCTGTGCTCTTTCTTTACTGTGACATTATTCTGCTATGATTGATGGAAGCACTGAACAATGTACTAGCATATTTAAAAATTGTATGCGATCCTGATTTTCTATCAAGACCAGCTTGTGTTGCTATTGCCTTTTTGAGCTTTTTTTTTTTTTTATGAGTTTGAATGAACTTAGAATCTATCTCAGACACTGGAATAGAATATGCTTTATGTTTCTGCAGAGTTGTCTTTCCTCACAAACTAATAAACAGCAGACAAAACTCTCTGTGGAGTCCGCTCACCACATCAGATCTCCACTGTATCACTGTTGGGAAAGTTAAAATAGAGGAGGGCCAAGAAATCAGGCTCACCCACGGATATACGGCAGCCTCTATGATAAGGCTGTCGTGTGCAATGGGTGACAGGGTCTGCCTCCCCAGAAATAAAAGGGTGATGGGACACTGTGAGAGAAAAGTGTCTAACTCATTGACAATTCTCTTCAGGGAGGCTGCGGCTCTCATATCTCCTTTGCATGTCACTGAGAAAGGAATTTAAATTCCATCCAGATATGAATATTTCTGAATTGATTTAAATTGAAAAAAGCAGTAGGTCTTTTTCTTCTTCTTTGGATATTTGTGAAGTCTTTGCGTGTTTACAGAAGCGGTCCTTGGGAGAAATAGAACCCAGCCCCATGAACATAGTAGTGAGTTTACGTAGTATACCTGCCCAGGTTTGTTCCAAGGGCTCCACTAGTCATAAACTACCCTCATAAACTACATACTGTCATAAACTACCCTCAACCTCCCAACAGGACTGAGTGCTACGTAAATGACATTCGAAAACAAGCAGGCCTATTGCAAACCCTCTCCAAGATGGTTTATATTGAAAAACTAAAAGATTTAACAACAACAACAAATGGTGGACATGACCTTGAGAACAATGTCAAAGGTGTCTCCAATCTTCACAACTTCAGACTCGCAGGACAGGACAATTTCATCTGCAACAGGGTCAGATGAGAAAATAAGGAACATGGGGCTCCAGGGAGGCAGTGTGGCACGGCTCTGACCCCTCATCTGCCACTTAGCAGCTATGGGACTGTGGCAGACACACCCTGAGGGGACCACCAATGAATCACACCCTCGTATAATCCTCTCTCCTCGAGGGCAGGTGAAATCTAGGACTTACTTCTAAACTATTAAATATGGCAAATGGGATGCGATGTCACTGTTGCAATTATGTCACATTACACAGCAAAAGAGAGGTAATGTCACGCCCATGATTATGTTACCTTATATAAGACCCCATCTTGGGGCACCTGGGTGGCTCAGTTGGTTGAGCGTCCGACTTCGGCTCAGGTCATGATCTCGCAGTCTGTGAGTTCGAGCCCCACGTTGGGCTCTGTGCTGACAGCTCAGAGCCCGGAGCCTGCTTCAGATTCTGTGTCTCCCTCTCTCTCTGCCCCTACCCCGCTCATGATCTGTCTCTCTCTCTGTCAAAAATAAAAATAAACATTAAAAAAATAAATAATTAATTAATTTTTAAAAAAGACCCCATCTTAGCACACTGGGGTGAGAGATTATTCTTCTATCCTTAAAAAACAAACAACCGTATGAATTATTTATAAAGCAGACCATGTGTCAGAGAACTAGCAGTGGCCTTGAGTAAGGGTGGCCTTAAACTGACAGCCAGTAAGAAGCCGGGGCCCTCAGTCACACAGCTACAAAGAAATGAAATTTGCCAACAATGTGAATGAGTTTGGAAGTGGATTCTTCTCTGTCAAGCATCTAGACAAGAATATAGCCCATCTGACAGCTTGATTGCAGCCTTGTGAGACCCTGCCCAGACTCTTCCCACAGGAACTTTGAGATAATTAATGTGTATTATTTTCAGGCACTAAGTTTGTGGTAATTTGCTACACAGGAATAGAAAGTTAATAGAATAATCTAGAACAAGTTTGTTTTCTTTCTCTAAGTCTCAGTTTCCTCATCTTTAAAATGAGGATGATAATACTTACTTATAAATGAAATAGCAGCTCTTACTAAAAGAGTAGTTGTTTTATTATATTATTAGTAATCTTGTTATTTTTCTGGGTACATGGCCCTACCAGACACACCATATGGCTGGGGAGGCATTTAGAGGAAATAGCCTTGGAGCACCTGGCTGGTTCAATCGATAGAACATGTAACTCTTAATGTTGGTTGGAGTCCTGAGTTTTAACCCCATGTTGGGCATAGAGATTACTTAACAATATAAATAAATAAATAAATAAATAAATAAATAAATAAATAAATAAATGAAATGGCCTTACTCCTGGGACCAACCAGAGAAGTGCAGCAAAGGGCAAAGCATGGTGGCCCACACATCCAACAGACAATGGTCAGCACTGAAGATCCAAGGGGAAAGAGTTGAGTCCTAATGGGTAGGTAAGACACTGAATCAGAATTCTAAATGAGTGATGCTCAAAAATCCATTGACAGGCAGTTATGTGAGCTGTGGCCAGACCAGAACAGGATAATGAATCCCACAGCACTGGCTGGATTTCAGGAGCTGAAGTCCATCCTGAGCCCTAGCCCATGTGGGCCCAGAGGAATTTATGTATAAATAAAGGGAAACACTATCAGTTGTCCTTCTGATTCAGCTCCTCCTGAGGCTGATACAGTGGTCTATTAAATCTTTTTCTGGTCATATACTCTGTCCCCAGCAATAGGCTAGGCACAAACAAGGCCGAGAGGAATGAGAAGTTCTCCCTGCCCTTGAGAGTTCCCAGGCTAGTGACCACAAGTTGGGCTGGAAGACTAACATTGGAATTCTGTGTTCAGACCCAGGATTCCAAAATCTGAGGGCAACCGATGCCAAGCTCCAGTGCATGTGCTTTGCAGTGGGGCTTTCAGCCTTTTACATCCTTGGATGACCTGGGGTCAGTAAGGTTGAGCTTTCTGGTGGAGCATGAGTAACCTACCTCCAGGAAGCAGGTGAGAGCTAACACCAAGAAAATGAGGTAGGATCTTAGCATCACTCCATAAACCACCTGGAAGCTCCCAACAAAGTTGGACACTGAATTAATGTTATTCCAAGACAAGGCAGACTTATTTTAAACCCCCTTTAAGAGGACTCACGAGCCACTCCTTTGCTGGGCTAGTGTGGGAAGAGCAGGTATACTCTCCATCTTACTATTCAAGTTGTAAAGGCTTGGGTGGTTGGTCATTCAAAATATCAGAGGGGTGCTCTCTCTTTTCTCCTTTCTCTCTCTCTCTCTGTGTCTCTCTCTGCCCCTCCCCCACTCGCATTCCCTCTCTTTCTCTCTCTCTCTCAAAAATAAATAAAATAAAACCTCAAAATACCAGTAATACCGGGGTGGTTGGGTGGTTCAGTCAGTTGAGCACCCAACTCTTGATTTCAGTTCAGGCTGTGATCTCAGGGTGGTGGGATCAAGCCCCACATCAAGCTCTTTCCTGAGCATGGAGCCTGCTTAAGATTCTCCTTCTCATTCTCTCTCCCTCTGCCCCTCCCCAGCTCATGCTCTTTTTTTTCCCTCTCTCTCTCAAAAAAAAAAAAAAATAAAAAAAATAAAATCAGAAAATATCAAAATTCAGAAACTCTTGAAAATCAAATGTTAATAGGACCAGAAGCTTTGGCTACTATTTCTTCTTTGTTAGGTATCTACAGTAATGCTACCCTGAGTGGCTTGTCAACACGTTTCATTGAGAAAACAGAAAATGACACTGATAATTACCTTGACAACTTGGGAGGTAAAGTGCCCATCACAAACTTACTTGCTCTGGGCAATCTGACATCCACCATCCCATTCATGTCAAGTTCGTGAGGGGTCCTTCTTTTTCCTGGCTTTCATTCTTCATGATGGATAAAGGGCAGTGCAGCAAAGCATGGTGGTTAAGAGCCCAGACTCTGGAGACAGACGTGTGGGATAAATGAAGTCGTGCCACTCCTCTGCTCCTGAACCATTTACTTAACCTCTTTGAACTTGGAATCAGTCTAGTAGAAGTAGGTTAGTAAAAGCTTTCATCACAGAGCCTAAACACAGGGAGTCCTCACTAATGACAGTTGTTGTTGTTAATATTAATATTAACATGATGCTTTGTAACTAGATTTCAGTTCATTGTGTACTCATTAACGTCTGTAGAGTAGTACAGAACAAATGACACCAGGTAGAGGACTCTCAGAAGCTTAATTCAGTGAAACTAATTGTTTGTAACTATGCCCTAGCCCAGGAGTTGGCAAATTTTCTCTACAAAGAGCAAGATAGTAAATATTTTAGGCTGGCAGACCACGTGGTATGTGTTGCAACTACTCAACGTTGCTGACAGTAGCTCAAAAGCAGCCTTAGATAATACATGAGCAAATGGGTGTGGCTATGTTCCAATAAAGCATTATTTACAAAAGAATTGGCTGGCTGGATGTAAGCCATAGTTTGCCAGCCCCTGCTCTAGACCTTTGCCCGTGTACAACAATTTATTCCTAAACAGAACTCTAAAGGGAAAGGCACATGACAGAGAGGACACAATGGCATCTTAGTCTCGATTTTGTCCATGTCCCAAGAGTAGCATTATATGAATATTACTTAGCTCCTCCATGCCTCAGGTTCTTCCTCTTTTAAACCTAGGGAATTGTGCCTCCCATACAGAGTTACTGAGGATAAATGATCCCAAGTACATAAAAGATAACTGAGTAAAAGATAACACACGGAAACAAGATTAGTGTGTATATTTCACGTTTTCCACATGACCTTACTCTTATCTGTCCAATTAGATCGTGATCTTGTTGAAGGTTGAACACTTATCATCTATTGCCTTTATTTCTCTCAGCTCCTCTCCAGATCATAGAAAAGCTCTCTATACAAAGCAGGACATTGCCTGCATTTAAACTTCTGTCATTCTCTAAAGACCAGTTTTCTTAATTGCAGACAATAGAAACCAACACTTGTGAAGTGAAACAGAAAATTAATTTCTTGGAGGCACATGCTCAAATTGGGGCGGGGTGGGGGCGATGCAGGCTGCAGGAGAGGTGAGGATCCAGGTTCTGTTTGTACCACTGCTGTTAGGCTGCTACCACTGACTCCTCTGTTCCTGCATCCCAACGGCACCATCAAGAACAATTCTCCACAGTTTCTGCATCTTTGTTTTACTCCCTGAGGATTAGAAGTCTGTAATGAACTGAATGTTTATGTCCCCTTTCCCCAAATGCATATACTAAAATTTTAACTTCCAATATAATGGTATTGGGAGATGAGGTCTTTGGTGGGTGATTGGATCATGAAGGTGGAGCCTCATGGGATTGCTGCCCTTATAAAAGGCACCCTAAGAGCTCTCTCACCCATTTCCCACCATGTGAGGATACAATGAGAGGGACAGTAGTCTGCAACCCAAAAGAGAGTTCTCACTGGAACTCAAGCATGCTGGCACCTAGATTTTGGATTTTCAACCTCCAGAGAAATAAAAATCTGTTGTTTCTAAGCTACCTAGTCTATGGTTCTTTGTTATAGCAGCCCAGACTGACCAGACAAAGTCCCAGGCAGGAATCTTTGAATGGGTAAGACCAGATCACCTACCTAGACGTTGGCTGCAAGGAGGCAAGGAAAGAAGATTTTATTTGGCCCTTTGGGCCCCTGGAGTGAGATCATTTTACC
This sequence comes from Panthera onca, assembly GCF_046562875.1. Classification (NCBI taxonomy): domain Eukaryota; kingdom Metazoa; phylum Chordata; class Mammalia; order Carnivora; family Felidae; genus Panthera; species Panthera onca. Next base: position 131,907,638 of record NC_138347.1, on the reverse strand, counting down.
AAGTCACTTAATGATGTAGAACCCTCCAAGTAGGAAAGATCAGGCTGGGTGGTCGGGGGAGGGAGGTGAGAGGCCAGAAAAATGGCAAATATCTACTGTACTGATTACCTGCTTATGGGAGCCTCTTGTTTTTGGAGCACTTTTGAATCACAACATAGTCTACCACCACTGTGACTTTCAGATTGCTTGATTATCAGCAAGGTGATGGGATGAACAAAGCCCTCCGAGCTCTGGCCTTCGGTCCCCTACAATGGATACACCAATGCTCCCTGCATATCTCCTCACTTCTGTGTGTACCAGTCTGCTCTCCAACAGCTGGAGCCTACAACTTTGTCAGAAGGCTGCCCTTGGGCTGCTGGAACCCATTTTGCCTGCATGCAAGACAGGCTCAAAGTGCCTGGGTAATTTGTAACGCATTAGGGGCATCCCTTAATCAATAACTTGGCAGGTTTGAATGTGTAAATACCCCAGCTCCCTTGCCCCTTGAGTAAGATCACAGTGAAGTATGCATTTTACACCATCTTTCACAACTTTCCCACAGGATTGAACCTCAGTTGCATACTATGATAGCTGCCTTAATACCGTACCCCTTTTATCCTGCCTTTTCTTCCCTACTGGACACAAACACACACACTCTTCTGCCAACATTGCCCACTATCCCAAATAAACTATGTGCACTCAATCTTTTTCTCAGCTTTGCTTCTGGGAGAAACTTTAACATATCTCTCTATATCTAAGTGTTGGCATACTATTTTTCAAACATATCAGGAATTTTAAGATAACTCTCCCCACAAAGCTCTGTAATCCACAAAAATAATTGAAAATGCCCAGCCAGGCATATGTGAGATGAAGAAAGCACTCTTTTTTTCTCTGTGAAAGAATCAGCATTAGAGTTCTATGTGATTATATGAAATCTACCTGGTGATGAAAATACTGATGCCAGAAGAAAAGAAAGAAAGAGAGAGAGAGACAGACAGAGAGAGAAAGAGCGGAAGGAAGGAAGGAAGGAAGGAAGGAAAGAAGAAAACAAGCATTGTTCAGGAGAATCAAAAGTACCTAAAGACGATGGGCCTTGGACTTCAGTAAGATGGTAAAGAAAATTGCTTTGAGGCAACAGGGTTAGAGGAGAGCTCCCTATACTCTGGAAAAACGAGATATGAGAAGCAAATGAGAAAGGCTGTAACTCACTGGGTAATCAAAGCAAAAGCTATTCTGCAGGGCTGTGCGCAAAGCTATCAGAAGAAGAAAAGTCAGGTCAACTCCCTGTGACTGAAAAAACACAAAGCTGTCAAGTCTCAAAACTGAAGGGACTCATCTTGATATTTCTGATGGCATTCAGTAGTTGTAGTGGCTGCTGTTCTCTCCTGGGAATTGGGAGGAGGGGGCCCTTGTTGGATGTTCTTGTACAAAGAGAAAGATAACTTGAACATATTTTTTCTCTCCACTGCATCCTGAAAATTGAATTGTGATGATAAAGATCAGGCAATTGTGCTGAAGCACTGAACTCTTTATGAAATAATAGCCCAAGTGCTGAGCTCTAATCTCGTTTCCTTCTTTGTTGGGAAAGGGAAGGAATTGGCTATCACCTGACTGTACAGGTAGGAAGATGAAGCATTAGTCACTATATGCCCTATGGTCAAAGTTCTCTCTAGTGAAAGGAGCCAGCTAGGGAATCATTCTAAAATGGAAGGGCAAAGGTGACTGTGTATCCAGAGGAGACAAAAATCTTTTATTTTTATTTTTGTTTTTTTTTATAATTTAACTTTATTTTTTATTTTTTTAAATTTACATCCAAATTAGTTAGTATATAGTGAAGCAATGATTTCAGGAGTAGATTCCTTAGTACCCCTTACCCATTTAGCCCATCCCCCCTCCCACAACCCCTCCAGCAACCCTCAGTTTGTTCTCCATATTTATGAGTCTCTTTTGTTTTGTCCCCCTCCCTGTTTTTATATTATTTTTGTTTCCCTTCCCTTATGTTCATCTGTTTTGTCTCTTAAAGTCCTCATATGAGTGAAGTCATATATTTGTCTTTCTCTGACTAATTTCACTCAGCATAATAGCCTCCAGTTCCCATGCACGTAGTTGCAAATGGCAAGATTTCATTCTTTTTGATTGGTGAGTAATACTCTATTATATATATATACCACATCTTCTTTATCCATTCATCCCTTGATGGACATTTGGGCTCTTTCCATACTTTTGCTATTGTTGATAGTGCTGCTATAAACATGGGGGTGCATGTGTCCCTTTGAAACAGCACACCTGTATCCCTTGGATAAATGCCTAGTAGTGCAGTTGCTGGGCCATAGGGTAGTTCTATTTTTAGTTTTTTGAGGACCCTCCATACTGTTTTCCAGAGTGGCTTTACCAGCTTGCATTCCCACCAACAAGAAAAATCTTTTAAGCTGAAGGAGAGTTAAGAACAGAAGTGGAGAAGAGGTAAGGAATTGACTGGTTGTGGAAATAAAATGCAACCAAACAATAGACAGACTTTACTTCTCACCTAAAAAGGACTTAAGAAGGAAAAAGCTTGGAAACAAATTTGGGGGAGCAATCCTAAAGGTTTTTGATGTCCCATCATCCTGCAGAAGGAAAAGTACAAGAATTTGGGCAGCAGAGATTATCTGGTGAATACAGGAAATTCTGGCTAACATGTATTTCTTTGTCAATTTAGTGCTGAATGGCATCATTGTGATCAACTACAAAAAAGATTCTGGACTAGATGAACGAGCTATAGGGGCAGCAGTTCCAGTGGCTAACACATGGTGGGCTGACTACAGGTTATTTTTTCCTGCTGATGATACCATGGTTTTCTTTCCTGAATGTCACAGCTGAGGCCTTTTTACTCCCTTCTTATGGAGCAGAGAACAAATAGCCCATCTTGAATCTTCTTGAATGCTAAAAAGATTTTGTGGTAAGGGATATGGTCCAGGTGGCCCAAGTCACATCAGCTCATCTATGGTGACAGGCAGTGAATATTTTTTTAAAAGACTACTTATTCATGGTGATCTTGAAAGCACAGTTGATTCTCTCCCTAAGCTGGTCATTTCTCTATCTGAAATGCTAGGCATGATTTCTCCTAAAGTGTAGCTGGAGTGGCTTCACATAATCAATCTGGACAATGCATGCACAGGCATGCAAATGCAATGAAAACCACAGTAGGTCATTAGTAACTGTAGGCATTAGCAAGTGACAGATGTGAAATGAATGGGTTCCCGAGCATTTCTTTACTTAATCTTTTAAAACTGAGTTCTGAACTTTCTACGTGTGATATTAAAGTCAAGATGTGTCTTCCATTTTGAAGTTACTGCAGTGTTTATAAGAATGCTCTACTAATCCAAATGTGCAGTTACTCAGTAATTACTCAAAGAGTTGCATATACCTGATAATTCTGAAGAATTCTTTACTTAGTCAAATATTTAAAAATTTGAAGAGATGCAAAATGTTCAAAATATCAAATGTCAGTGTTAAAGCTCTAGTGAAACCTCAAGGAAGAGATCAAATAGATCACAGAACAAAAAGTGCCAGTGATAAGGAAAACAGACAACCCGAGGAAAAAGATAACTAGAAAATAGATGAAGAGTGAACACAAATCCCTCTGAGAATTTCCATATTAACCTGATTGTCTCTACTACCCAAGGTCATATACTCTGCTTTTTGTAGGATGTGCTGCTTACCCAAACTTGATTCTAGGCCTTGTTACCTTTTCCAAATTCCTTTTGTGTAAGAGGCGGAGTCCATCTATAGATAACCAATTAGAAGGAATTTGAATAATCAACAAGCAGTAATCAACACAAGTGCAATTAATGTTTGGAAATGGCCACAACTGGAAGGCTCAAATGAATTTGTTCCCTTTCCCTACCGCACTCCCTTTGGGTTCACAGTTTGATACAACTATCCCTTTCATGTTCAAAACAGGACAAGGTCTCATTATTTCAGCTTTTTCATAACCATTAAGAAATTGTAGGGGAAGAAACCACTTTGACAGAGACCGCTTATACCTCCTGAAACTCTACAGAGCTCACTCAAAGCAGTCAACCATTCTTTAAGTGTTGTTATCTAAGAATACAATTGTTTACTAAGCTTACAATTAAGCTTATGGATCAGAAGATATAATAAATATGTGAATGTGTTGGTTTTCCATTGTTGCAAAACAAATCACCGTGGACTCAGCGGATTAAAACAACATATGTTTCTTACCTCAGTTTCTCTGGGTCAGGAGTCTATGTACAGCTTAACTAAGGTCCCCTGCTCAGGATCTCACAAGCTGCACTGAAGGTGTTAGGTGAGGCTGCAGTCTCATCTAGAAGCTCGACTGGGGAAGAATCCACTTCCAGTGGAAGTTGACAGAATTTACTTACTTGTGGCCGCTAAGGCAGAGGGCTTGCTGCTGGTTATTGACTGAAGGCCACACTCAACTAATAGAGGCTGCCTGTAGATCCTTGCCACATGTGCTTCCCAAGTGGCCATTTATTTGATCAAGTCAACAAGAACAGTCTCTAGAGCACATCTGCTAGTAAGACAAAGGCTTATATAACATAATGGAATCATGACCTTGGCATCTCATGGCCTTTACCATATCCTATTGGTTAGAAGCCAATCAGAGGTCTCATTTTCACTCAAAGGAAGAAGATTATACAAGGTTGTGAACGTCCTTAGCTAAGGAGACTTAAATCGTGGAGGGCCACCTTAGAGTCTGTCTGCACAGTAAAAACTCAATTACTAAATATTAAGATCTTCTGAAAGAATGTGTATTCCTCTCAGGAGTTAAGTAAGGACACCTGATGGCCATGGACCCCAGCAGCAATGACTGTTCTCCTGCAATGCTCTCCTATACGTTGTGGCCTGTATTTCCACAGTCTAACTTGGAAAGGATCCACCTTCTCAGGCATCGGTACCTGCAAACGCTATAGAAGCAGCAGCCAAGCCATTCTTGGGAGGGCACCTCAGCAGACACAAGATCACCACAGAGAAGGACCAAAGAGGCTTCCCTACTCTCTGTACTTGAAAGTGCATGTGCAGCAGAAACTTTTCTATAAAAACGAAACTCTAATTTTCTCTGATTAGAAAACAAAAGAATTAAACAACTAAATAGAACAAAGTCATCTATTATGGCATCAACTTACTTTATTTTTACCGTATTTTTCTCCAAAAAACATTTTTTCTCATCTTTTCTTGGAAATTCTCTGTATAAGAGCTTCACGGCTGCTTTACACAGAGCCAGCTCCAACCTTGTCTTATCCTTGAAAACCTCCCCAAATGCCAAGCAAACCAACAATCTGAAGTAGGGAAAGACTCTCGCCCAACAGTATCAAGATTGTTAATGAAAAAGCTTGACCGGCTGCAAGTGCCTGGGATTTCGGGATGTCACCATTATGTGGTTGTGCTTCAGTGCCCTGAAATAATGGCACTTTAATCTCAGGTCCACCCATCACTGTCTGAAGAAGGGGGAAAAAAGCTAAAGACATAAAATACTGAGGAAAGGTGAGGGTACTGCCTCATTACCCATAATATATGGTTTTATTTCAACGCTGCGATATAATTCTTTTTCCTTCTAGCACTAAGAGTTATTTAGTCTTATGCACTCAAACTTTTACTTCATGGCTTAATGTGAGAAAAATCTCATTTTGCTTTGAAATTCTGGTTTTTGTGAAGCTGTTTTCTCTGTAAATAATGGGTTTTCTTACTCCTTCTGAAACACACTTATTGTCAATGTAATAGAGACTCGGTGTCCTGGGTGTTTGCAGAGGGAAACACACATAGAGCAGCAGCATATATCCCAGGATATAGAATCTGAATAGGAAACATTCTGAGGCATGTAATGGGTCAGATATGAGATAATCAGATATTATAATACACATACATTTGTGTTTACATGACACCTTTGTAACAGTTGGCATAATTGACAACCTTCTAAAATAAAGAGCAAAAAAATTTCACTTTTATTCTGGAACACTGTATATCACTTATCCCATCCTGTTGCACTTAATGCACTTACTCTTTTTTTTTTTAATGTTTATTTATTTTGAGAGTAAGAGAATGCATGTGAGGGTGAGTGGGGAGGGGGAGGAGCAGAGAGAGAAGGAGAGAAAGAATCCCAAGCAGGCTTCTCACTGTTAGTGAGGAGCCTGATTCGGGGGCTTGAAATCACAAACCATGAAATCAGGACCTGAGCCGAAACCAAGAGTCGGATGCTTAACCAACTGAGCCACCCAGGTGCCCCAGTACTCTCTCTTTTAAAATCTACCTTGGGGCGCCTGGGTGGCTTAGTTTGCTAAGCGTCCTGCTTTGGCTGAGGTATGATCTCATGATTCATGGGTTCGAGGCCCGTTTCGGGCTGTGCACTGGCAGTGCAGAGCCTGCTTGGGATTCTCTCTCTCTCCCTCTCTCTCTCTCTGCCCCTCCCCTGCTGATGCTCTCTCTCTCTAAAATAAACTTAAAATACAATAGAGTACGGTACAATACAATACAATACAACACAATACGATACAATAAAATCTACCTCTAATCCCTTAAATTTTTTTCAGGTTGTTTCTATGGTCTTTACCAGTACTTAAATCCTGGTTCTGCTATATACAAACTTTGCAAACCAGTCCACATGCTTAACTTCAGTGAGCCTCAGTTGCCCCACCTGTAAGATGGGGCTAATGACATCATCCACTTAATTGTGTTATGATGATTAAATTGACACTATACATAAAGAACAATCCTAGACAGTGCTTAGCTGATGAACGTCTCCTTGTATTCCCTGTTTTTCACCTGTTATCACCCTCAGAGACTTCCTCTCCCCGGAAGCTTTAACAACCACTGCATATGGATAATGCCCAAATTGAAATATTCAACCTTATCTCACCTGGGCACTACCCTTTTACCTTCAACTTCATGGTGGGTTCTTTCTTTGGCAGTTCAGCTGCCCCTCAACAACAGTGTGTCTAAAATCGATCTTATCCTATTCTCCTTGAAAAAAAGACTCTGGGAAATAGTTGGCAATTCCTCAAAAAGTTAAACATAAAGTTACCATATGATCCACCAATTTCACTTTTGGATACATATCCAAAAGAACTGAAAATATACATCTGCATAAAATCCTGTATATGAATATTCATGGCAGTATTATGCAAAATGGGAAAAGGATGAAAAGTCTATCAGTGGATGAATGGATGAATGAAATGAGATGTATCCATATAATGAAATAATATTCAGCCATATAAAGGAATAGAAAACATGCTATAACACAGATGAACCTTGAAAATGTGCTAAGTGAATGAATCCAGACCTAGTGTCCGTGTATTATATGATATGAAATATCTGGAATGGGCAAATCCACAGACACAGAAAGTAGATTCGTGGTTGTCAGGGCCTACAGGGGATAGAGGAATCAAAAGGTGGTAGATAACGGGTGCAAGGTTTCTTTCTGCGGTGATGGAAATGTTCTGGAATTAGATAGCGCTGATGGTTGCACAACATTGTGAACATGCTGAAAAACACTGAAATGTATGCTTTAAGAACATTAAAATGATGAATTCGATGTTGTGTGAATTTTATCTCAATTTTAAAAGCAATCACTGTGGACAGAGCAGTGCATTAGTCTGTGAAAGCAAGGGGAATTGAGCCAGAGATGCAGAGGGGGATCTTTGATCTCTAGCAACCCAAGGCACTCGTTAACAACACCAGAACAAAGTCTTGAGGGGAGCTAACTGTAGTTGCTTCCAACAGTATTCAGACTCTGACGCCCAAGACTCAACCAAGTGGATCTTTTCTGCAGTTTTGCTGAAATAGATTCAAATCCAGACCTAAAGACCAAAAAAGGGCGTGGAGACGGAAGGGCAAAAAGAGCCAAAGGAAGCACTTGAAATGAAAAAGGAGTTCCCCAAGGGACCCATTTATTATATTCTTTATTGCCAGGTTCAACTGGAAGGGCAATAAGTCAACTGCTCTGCATACATTTAACATTTTCATTGTATTTTCTATTTATGTCATTCTCTTTCTGCCTGCTTTTCCCTCCTTAATCAAGAGTTTGACCATTAAGGCAAATAGGAGTTCTGGAACTTCACAACATTTTACAAATAAAGCAAAATCCAGTCCTCGTAAAGGACTCAGCTTGAAGTCCATTTCTTTGAAGGTAACTTGTCAGATGACCTGATTAAAGGTGATGAGAAGATTTCAGGGGGTTTTCAAGGCATGCTGTACAGCCTTCACCAAATTTTTATTAATCTTCCGATTTTGGAAAAGTTCCCATGAAAAGGACCTGGGAGAAAAACATTCCCAAATCGCCCCCTCAGACTGTGGAACAGATCTTAATAGCTACTAAGTGAAGGAGTCCATGTGCTCCCACAGATGGCTGCTGAAAACTGATTCACGTTTATCAGTTTGAGAAAACAGAAAGAAAAGAACAGGGAGTTTAGCCAGGCCTCCTTCAGGGTCTCATGAACGGCCAAAGTCAAATAATCTGGAGTTAGCATGCTCCTCCCATGTTCTTCTCTTCCCATGCTCAACTTTTATTAACAGTGTTTCCAAAAGGGCAGCCACTAGCCACTACCCTCCCATCCTCTGTTGCACACCTCATAGTCTGCAAATGATTAGGAAAAGCAGACGCATCCCACCTGTTTGTGTGAATTTACAAGGGCTGCTGTAACTGAGGGGCTTAACGATAGAAATTTATTGTCTCATGTTCTGGAGGCTAGAAGTCCACAATCAAGGTGTCAGAAGGATTGGTCCTTCTTGAAGGTGATGTGCGTGGGGTTTGTTCCCGGCCTCTCTCCCTGGCTTGGATATGGCTACCTTCCCTGTGCCTCTTTGCAGCATCTCCCCTCTATCTTTGTCTTTGTGTCCAAACTTCTCCTTTTCATAAGAATGCTCATGTGAGCTTGTGCCCTGCTTCAGGTGAGCTTGAGCCCCGCTTCAGGTGAGCCCTGCTTCTCTCTCCCTCTCCCCCGCCCCCCCTCTGTCCCTCACTCACTCAAGCCCCCCCCCCAAAAAAAAAAGAATGCTCATTTCATTAGATTAGAGACAACCCTTAAGGATCAGGTTTTAGGGGCATCTGGGTGGCTCAGTTGGTTAAGTGTCCGGCTTTGGCTCAGCTTATGATCTCATGCATGGTTTGTGGGTTCGAGCCCCGCATTGAGCTCGGTGCTGACAGTTCAGAGCCTGGAGCCTGCTTCAGATTCTGTGTCTCCCTCTCTCTCTTCTCCTCCCCCATTCACGCCCTCTCTCTCTCAAAAATAAACTTAAAAAAAAAAAAGATCATGCTTTAATTTGATTACCTCTGTAAAGACCCTATCTCCAAAAAAAGTCACACACTGAGGCATCAGAAGTTAGTATTTCAACATATCTTTTTGTGGGGGACAGAATTCAACCCATAACACTGGTCTAGGCAACTTAAGGAAGAGCTGAGGGAGGGGCCCTTTCTCTTACCATCTGGGTAATCCTCTGTTGGAGTTGGTCGAGGAAAGTTTGGTTCTGGGCCAACCAGGAAGGACTGGGACCAGGGGCTATAAGGTTGTCCAAGAAGAAGAATGTGTAGAGAACAGGACATAAAAAGATGTGTGGAATTTCTAGGAGTTTTGAGGACAAAGCTGCAAACAGGGGACCTGGAGTCCAGCCAAATTGACTAAGATAGGCAAAGAACAGAGTCTACATTCTTAGCATACATCATAGATGCTCAACAAGAATCGATAGAAGAGAAAAGAAATGCAAAACACCAAGCTGGGTGCAAATACAAGGCAACTCAAGTGGGATTATATCAGCTAGAAAGTCTCAGATGTAAACAACAGAAGTGTACCCTGGTTGACTTGAAGAGAAAACAAATTCATTATGAGAATATTAGGAAACTTTTAGGGGAGAATAACAGGTTCACTACCTTTTGTGATGGTGGTTTTATGGGTATACACATATGTCAACATTTATCAAATTGTACACTTGAATATGCATTTTATTGTATGTCACTTGTACCGCAATAAAACTGTTGTTTTTCTAAAATGATCTTGAAAATTTCTGTAAGTTGATAATGGGAGTATAAATTTGTATAGTCACTTTGGAAAATGATTTGGCAGTGTCTATAAAAGCTGAACAAATGCATATCCTATGACCTATCAACCCCACTCCTAAGTCACCACCCAATAGCAATGCACCCAAATCTTCACCAAAAACATGTAAAAAGATGCTCATAAGCAGCACTGTTCATATTAAAAATATAAACTGCCTAAATGCCCATTGACACTGTAATAGTATACAGAAAAGTTTAACTGAACTGTTGCACATTCCCAAAGTCTTCAGGACTAGCCTTTGGCTTGGCTGCTGAAAGATCTCTGAGTTTTTGCAACAAGCTGCCTGAAATGAGTGTCTTTGTATGCTTAAAGTGTAGGCTATGCCAATTAGTTTAAGCTAACAATGTGATTTATGTGAATGCCTATTTTTGTATGCCTGAGACTTTAAGCAATAATACATCAGTCTGACCTACATGGGGAGTAGATACTCAGGCGGTAAGGTCAGCAATACGGACACTACGGACACGGCATGCCTTCATGACTGGCCTCAAACAACAGCAACAACAACAACACACCCTAGACACCAAAGCTTGGATGAGCTTCCCTGATTGGCAACACTTTGTACATGTTGTCACACATACTTGTGGAACAAGGGCTGTTCATGTGACTCCACTGGGAGAGGACAACTAGAAGCTTGTGCCTGGTTTCCTCTGGACTCAGCCCTATACACCTTTTCCCTTTGCTGATTCTATATCCTTCAACTGTAATAAACCTCAAATGTAGGTATAACAGCTTTTCTGAGTTCTGTGAGTCTTTCTAGCAAATCCCTGAACCTAAAGGTGGTCTTGGGGACACCTGATACAAACGGATAGACACATTGTAGTGTATTTATAAAATGCTATGTTTTACTATTCCAATAAGATCAAGCTACAACTATAAAAAACACTTGGGATGAATCTCACAAACACAATGTTGGACATGGACAAGAGAATATGTGAGAAGATTTGATTTATATCAAGTAAAAAAAAAAGAAAAAGAAAAAATAGGCACAACTAATATAAGATGTGAGGAGTCATGATTATGGTTACCTTGGATGGCAGAGGTTAGTGAATTGGAGGGGGAATAAGGAAACTTCTAGGATGTTGGTAATATTCTGTTTCTTTTTTTAATTAAAAAATTTTTTTAAATGTTTTTAATTATTTTTGAGAGAGAGACAGAGCATGAGCAGGGGAGCAGCAGAGAGAGAGGGAGACACAGAATCCAAAGCAGGCTCCAGGCTCTGAGCTGTCAGCACAGAGCCTGACACGGGGCTTGAACTCATTGACTGTGAGATCATGACCTGAGCTGAAGTTGGATGTTTAACCGACTAAGCCACCCAGGCACCCCTATAATATTCTGTTTCTTGATCTGGGTACCAGTTATAAACTTTCAGTTCATTAAAGTTCAGTTTATGAAAAATTATCACTTATGTGACATATAAACATACACATACTTTTATTCATACACATGTATATTATACTTTAATAACATAAACATTAAAGAATATTGGATGGCATGCAGTATCTCTAGAAAAACTACACAATCAGGCTGGCACATTACACAACTTAAAAAAGCCCAAAACCTCACCACAGAAGAGGAACAGTGAAAACCCTACTGTTATGCTGCTAGGTACCAGATGGCCATATGCTAGACCACTGTTACTATGGTCACTAGGAATGTTACCTCTAAAGAATGGATGTAACTGCTCTTACTGCTGCTGCTGCTTCCTATCCCTAGAGTTAACTGAGTGTGGGTTCTGCTTCTTCCCTGGACTTGCTTCTTTAAAGCATACAAAAAGGCTGGATATTGGTCATGGTCGTGGACTAGGACTAGGTCATAAGCTTTCATTTTAGCAGCAAGGATGCTAGAAAAAATGAGTCTGGAATTTTTCAGTTTCTGTGTTGGGAAACAAGCTTTGTTTCATGAGAATAAACTACAGACACTGGGTAGTGAAAAGAATGAGAAATGCCCACTAAAGATATCTAGAGATCTAAACCAAGATCAAAAATATTTATTGAGCCCCAATTATGTGTCAGACACTAAGTTAGAGGCCTTTTTATATATGAAAATATTTGATCTGTGTTTTCACAAATGCTCTGTGAGCTGGTATAGACCCTAGATAGGCCCAAGAAATCTTTGAGGTCTTCTTTGACCATTCAGCCAAGTACTGATCTGCCCATGAATGATCAGCAAAATACCTGAGGCTGGGGAAAAACATCTAAGAGGATTAGAAAATACTAACTGATGTTCACACAGGGCCAGGAGTAGTATATGCTCACAAGTCAGACAGAAAAACTCATAACTCTTAGTGCAAGGGTAGAAAACTCAGGAAGATCTTACTTCAGTAGCAGGAAATAGCTAGCTGTTGTTGAAAATGGCTATCTGCCCACCTAATAAATCACAAAAGCAAGATCCAAAAAAGATCAAACTGTATCCAACTAACTTAATATTCCAGAATAAAGCTCAAGAATAATTATGGGAACAAAAAAATATCCAGCATCTAACAAGGTAAATTTTACAATGTCTGGCATTCAAACAAAGATTACCAGACAAAGAAGTAGAGAAATATGACTCATGAGGAGAATAATCAATTAACTGACACTAACTCAGAACTGACATAGATGTTAGAAGATGAGCACATTAAAATGGTCAATTACAACTGTATTCCATATGTTCAAAATGTTAAGTAGAGACATGGAAAATATAAAAATATAATAAAAGATCCAAAGTAGGACTTCTAGAGACAAAAACTATAATAACTGAGATGAAAAATATACTGGATAAAAATCAGTGACAGATTAGACATGGCAAAAGACAAGGTTAGTGAATTGAGGACATAGCAATAGAAGGTATACAAACTAACACAGGGAGAAAAAACAAAACAGAAAAAGTGAATCAATGCACTGTGAGGCTACTTTGAGTGGCCTAATATATATGTTATTGGAGTCTCTGAAAGTGAGAGGGAGAAGAAGCATTTGAGAGAGTAATGGACAAAGAATTTCCAAACTATGAAAACTATATATCCACAGATCAAAGCTCAATGAACAATAAGCACAAGAAACATGAAGTAAACAACACCACGGCACATCATCAAATTGTCCTTAACAGTGATAAAAAGAAAAATTTTAAATGATTTGGAGTGATAGAAGGCACTGGACTTCCGAGTCTTTCCAAGTCACTGGACAGATCTAGGACTGTGTTGAGAGAGGTACAAGTTTTTATTATCTCTTTAGAACTTTTAAAAGCCATACACACTCTAGGGTGATTAGATTGGAAGGGAAAGAGTTGAGAAGCAACTTCATTGCAGTAAGCCAATGGCCCTGAACTAAGGTTGTGAAGTAGAGATGTAAAGTTGGATACATTTAGGAAGTAAAATTGATAGTACTGGGAGGCTGTGAACCTAAAAATTCGTTCTTGCTGGCAACTGGTAGGTGGTGTTAGAATTCATTGAGCCACGGGGGAAGACAATGATTTAATTTTAAACATTCCAAGTTTGAGTTGCATATGGGCTCTCCATTTACCCTGGGAAAGATGTCTGGCACACAGATACCGGCTTGGGAGTCCCTAACACATAATTTGAATGTCCCCAAGCCCTCCAGCCTTCTTGTGACAGCCTTACATTTAATATTCAATAAAATGACCTGAATTTCAATCCGATGCTTGTGAATGCCTAGAATCTGGGTCCACCAGACATTCATAGCTCAAAGTCAAGAAAGAGGCTAGGACCCCTGAAGAGAGGGGCACTAGCTAGTTGGTAGTCTTGTCTCTGGACCTGAGGAGAAGGCACTGGCTGACTGTGCTGGACCTCTGAGAGGGTCAATGAGGCAGATTCTGAGAATGTTGGAAAAACATTATTACAGAGATGGGACTCCTGTTGCCAAAGGGCTGCCGCCAGGATGAAGAAGTGTTGCTGGTGAGACTCTCAAGAGCAGAAAGCAAAACGGAAACAGAGAGGAGTAAGTCCCTTCCTACTCCTTCAAACTTGCAGTTGCCCTCCATTGGCAGAGCCTAATGGAGAACAGCTGGCAAATGGCAACGTGGTTTATAGAATCCCAGCATCACTGAGGATAGAATGATGTGCTTGGAGCTGAGAGACAAGTATGCAGTAACTGGTACACTCTGCCTGGTGGGGAAAGGGTGTACTTTATCACTCTCTTCTTGTGCCTCTGATGGGGAATTGTGGTTCCGAGGAAAGGCTGTGTTAAGTCTCGCTTGGTGATGTCATGGAGCTGCTTGCTCTTTCAGAAGGGAAAGCAGAACATGATTCCTGTCAGAAGTGATATCTCGTCTGGAGACAAGGTGAACGCTGCATTTCAGAATGGAGAAGAGCCTAAGCTCGGACACTATCAAAAAGCTGTTGCCCGATAAAATTATTTTAAAATGGGCACTTTAGCTCTTCCATGTTTAAAATCAGCGAAATGAAATTCTTCATTCAGACGTGTCTGATGCATACTACATTCCAAATGGTGGTCTCAGCATTACACCTGCCTCCACCGATAGCAAGAAACCCGGCCACACACGGGAGGGAACTTAGCAACTCTGGCACTGTTCCCCTGCCAAGTGAAGAAGGCACCTGTTACAAGCCTGCCTCTTTGAAAAACACAAGAGGTAAACTCCTAAAAAGGACAAACGTGTAAAATACAATGCAGATGGAAGTTGAGAATTGGGCACCTGCTGTTAAGGGGGGTGGGGAATCTGTTTTACATAAGATATGCCTGGGAGAAAGCCATCAAACACGCTTGAGAGAAAAATCTTGGGAAGGAGAAACCCTTGACAAGCTCTTGGAAAATAACTTGTTGACAGATTTACCACTCCATGAAGAAAGGAGAATCAACCCATGCTGTCACTTTGAGCCACTTTTACAATTCTGTGGAACAACAGCAATAACAGCATTTCTGTTGCTCTCCCCACCTCTTCGACCCTATATTCTTTTTTAAGCTTGACAAGCCTAGAGTTTAAAACATTGCTTTCATCATGGAGCATCTTGAAATCATAGCATGCCAGATCTAGACAGGACCTTGGAGCAAGAGCGATCATAAAAAGCTGGAAGGAATTCTGTAGCAATAAAGATTTTATAACTGCAAACAAAGGCCTCTGGGGAGATAGAGTTATATGTAAGTGTCTGAACACTAATATTAAGGAAGGGAAGAAATTGTTTGGGATAGTTCAAGGAAATAACTCCAAAAAACCGATTTTAAATAAAGCAATTGTAAATTAGGATGAGAATTACATTTTAACGCTGAAACTAGAAAGTAATGGAGACTGACTTCACTTTCATGAAATTTTTGACATCATTAAATAATATAGAGATCATTCATCCAGGAAACTCAAGCGTTTATAAATAAATTCTAAGTAGGCAATATTGTTCAAAATTTTATGGAGACATGGATCCTCACATAGAAGAAAGATAAAACAATTTAGGTATAAACAAGTATTGTTCTAGTCATACTTACTGAGCACAACAATGTGCTACGATCCTCATGGGCCTTAACCCTCCGTTTTCACCCTAAGACAATTTGACCCTTGGTATGGGCTGAATGTTTGTGTCCTGCACCAAACTTGTGTTGAAGCCCTAACCTCAAGACAGGGCCTCTAAAGAAATCATTAAAGTTCAATGAGGCAATAAAGGCAGGACCTTAATCCAATAAGATTAGTGCCTTTTAAAGAGAGACGCTAGAACACCCTCAATCTCTCTCTCTCTCTCTCTCTCTCTCTCTCTCTCTCTCTTTCTGTCTTTGTCCATACCCACCAAGAAAGACCATGTGAGGACATAACGAGAGGTGCCTGTCTACAAGCCAGTAAGAGAGTCCTTTCTGGAAACAAACTTTGTTGGACCTTGGTCTTGGGCTTCCCAGGCTCCAGAAGCATGAGAAAATAAATGTTTGTTGTTTCAGGCATCCAGACTGGTGTTTTGTTACGACAGCCAAACAAATAATATACACTGTTATATAGTATAGTGCTCATAGGTAAACCAGTGCATAAATTCTCCAGTGATGGAGAATTAGCATTTGTTGATTGTCTCTGCGCTAATTTCTTTCACAAAAGGTGTTTTTATTTTTGATCTTCAAATGAAAATATTTTATGGCACTGGCTTGGCACACTGTGAAACGGTAGCATCAAGTAAACAGCTATAATGGCGCTTGGTTTGAGCCCAGGAATTATGTTAAAGACCAGGAGCATACAGGAAGGAAGAAGTGACTGGCATTATTTGGAAGCACAGGCTCTATGTGTCATGGGGAGAGAGAGGACCCTAACCACATATCTGTTACTTTAACTACAATTAATCCTGACCTAAAATAGCTCACTAGTCACACAGCTTTAAATAGAAAGGATTACAATATAAAAGTTGATGGATGTGTCTTTCAGCTTATTCGTTTCATAAGCACATATACTAGGTAACTATTGTGCACGAGGCAACCTGCTTGGAGATGGACAGGGATACAAAATAGTGATGGACGTAGTACTATATAACAGTTAAGAGTTTGTGACTTGGAGTCAAATAGAAATGAGTTGGAATTGTAAGTAGGCCACTTATTTATGTTTTTATTAAAAAAATTTAATGTTTATTTTTAAGAGAGAGAGAGACAGAGTGTGAGCAGGGGAGAGGCAGCGAGAGAGAGGGAGACACAGCATCTGAAGCAGGCTCCAGGCTCTGAGCTGTCAGCCCAGAGCCCGACGCGGGGCTCAAACTCACAAACCAAACCGTAAGATCATGACCTGAGCTGCAGTCAGATGCATAACCTACCGAGCCACCCAGGCGCCCCTTAAGTAGGCCATTTGCATGCTAGGGGATTCTTGCTGAAGGCAGGCCAGGGCGATTAGATATCAAGGCGGTGGGGTGGCCGGCAGTGGGGTTACACTAAACTAACCCAACAGGATTACTGCTAAAACTGGACTAAGGAGGCAAAGTTGGGACCTATTCAGACAAAACTCAGAGAAGCTGACTCAAGTTTGGTCAAGGAAAGAATCTTTATCAACTGAAAAAAAAAAAAAATCAAGCAAGTGGAAAAACCAGGAAACAATTTCATGAGAAGTATTTCTTTGGAGATATCCATATAATGCTAATCGTCCCACACCCCTCGCAGGAGAAAGGGTCAGTGTTTGTCCCTTATTTTATGGAAGGACTTGGAGCAGTTGATAGGACTAACCTGAGAAATGGAGAAGGGGTCCATGGCAACAAGGTTGAGCACTGTATCTAGTAAAAAAAAAATGTTGTTCTCCTTTGGTGGCAGGTCAAAGGTATTTTATTCTAATGGCCCAGGGACATTGTGAAAGGGATCTTGCCCAGAAGGGCAGTTGGTGAGATGAGGAACCCACAGGAAGGGCTCTGAGTTATGCTGAAGACAGATGGGCAGGGGAGGATTGAAAGGGGATCCTGGGAGTTGCTACTGAAGAGCCTCCCAAGAATGTCTGAATAGAGCATGTGGAGGACACTTCATGACTGCATTGTGGAGGGACAAAGAGTAGTGGGTTAAATGAAGAGAGGGCCTGGAGGATGCTTTGGATCTCAGGAACCTCAAGGCTGCACTGTGGGAATACATTGACACACCAGGTGGTGACAGCAGCGACAGGTGGGGGCCCAGAACAGGAACAAGGAAGGGAGCACCATGGCTGCTGGCCAGGATTTGCTTAAGACTATGTGAGAGGCACATCTGAAAACTCCCGAAAATACTCGGGTGGCAGGTTATAGCAGAAGAAGGCCCTACATTAAGACGTGAACCAGGGGCGCCTGGGTGGCTCAGTCAGTTGAGAGTCTGACTTCAGCTCAGGTCATGATCTCACAGTAGGTGAGTTCAAGCCCTGCATCTGTGCTGACAGATTCTGTCACAGCCTGCTTCAGATTCTGTGTCTCCCTCTCTCTCTCTCTGCCCCTCCCCTGCTCTGTCTCTCTCTCAGAAATAAACATTAAAAAAAAAAAAAAAAGACACGAACCAGTGAAATTTGGGCTGTTACTGTTAGTATAACTAATCTGGATCCAGGGGCCAACAAGATCTGGAAAAGCTCAAGGCAGTTCATACCCAGATGCTACACTACATGTATCATCAGTCATTCATTCATTAAACAAAGATCTATTGAGTGACTGTGAGACACTAATGTAACAATGGACAAGACACTGTCAACACCCTGAAGGAGGTCAGTGAGGAAGGGGTTATAGACAGGAAACGGTCACTCTTGTAGAATTAGTGGTAGGGTCAAGTTATGTGTGTATGTGTGTGTGGGGGGGGCGTACAATAGGAGTGTGTAGGAGCCCTGTATTCATTCCTAGCCAGTGGGTCTCAAACTTACATGTGCATATGAATCATCTAGGGATCTTTTCAAAATGCAGATTATGATTTAGGAGATCCAGGGTATGGCCTGAGATTCTGGTGATGCTAACACTGCTGGTCTGTGGACCACAGGAGCCGCGAACCTCAAAAGAACATGTAACCAGTCATGTGAAAATAAATAAATAAATAAGTGATCCCATATGCCTCTGACTTTGATATCTAAGATTTTTAAAAAAATATTTATTTTCAAGAGAGAGAACATGTGCGTGCATGTGGGAGGAAGAGCGGAGACAGAGAGAGACAGAATACTAAGCAGGCTCCATGCTGCCAGTACAGAGCCCAACGCAGGGCTCGATCCCATGAACAGGGAGATCATGACCTGAGCCGGAAATCAAGAATTGGATGCTTAAACGACTGAGCCACCCAGGCGCCCCCCTTGAGATTTTTTCTTAAGTGTATTTATTTATTTTGAGAGAGAGAGGGCAAGTGGGGGAGGGACAGTCAGAGAGAGGGAGAGAGAATCCCAAGTAAGCTCTGTGCTGTCAACGCAGAGCCCAACTCAGGGCTCGATCTCACGGAAGCGCGAGATCGTGGCCTGAGCCAAAATCAAGAGTTGGATGCTCAGCTGACTGAGACACCAAGAGAGACACCCTGGTACCTAAGATTTAACAATAAAGACAAACTGGCATTCTGGTAACGATTACTCAGGTTATTGTACCTATATATAGTCTGGGTTGCACCAATATTCATGGTCTTTAGTGATCCAACCAAGGGAAGACATATCATTTTCCATGTTGGATAATTACCTGTTCTAAAAAATTTTTTTAATGTTTATTTATTTTTTAAAGAGAGAGCGAGCATGCGAGCAAGTGGGGGAGGGGCAGAGAGAGAGGGAGACACAGAATTCGAAGCTGGTTCCAGGCCCTGAGCTGTCAGCAGATAGCCCCACATGGAGCTTGAACCCACTAGCCATGAGATCGTGACCTGAGCCGAAGTTGACCCTCAACCGACTGAGCCACCCAGGCCCCCCAGATAATTATCTTTGGTAGTTAATAAAAATTCAAGGATAATGGAGTTTAAGAACATGACTATAAACATCACTGTGATGAACAGTCTGTCTACTCCAAATTGCATGCACATTATCTTTCTTTTAGCTAACATGAGCTGCTACTCCTATCAGACTCCCCTACTCTCATCCCCAATGGTGGTTTTTCACAGGAGGTGGCAGTGAAAACTGAGTGAGTTACCCACATAAACACCTCTGACCTGGGCCTTTCCACTAGAACTCAAGACAAGTATTTAAGAATTATTTTAGACTCCATGTTCTCTGGCCACTGAACTTCCATCCACGCAACAGAGTCAGAAAAATGGGAAAGGGAAGTTGGATTGCCTGTTTATTCCAAGGGCCATCCCCGTGCCAAGGGTAGGCCTGGTGCAGCAGCCAGACATCTGCTTTCAATTACATCCTTACTTTTCAAACCATCAAGCATTACAAGGGAACATACCAACCTGCCCACTCACCCCCACTTCCATTTGCCTAGTTAGCCAAAGCTCCTTTACTCAAATTAATGTATTTATTTTCCTTATTGCTGAAACCATATTTTTAGTTTTCATAGAGAATTATAGGAAGCACAACCACCAATCTGAAAGTTCCCTCAGGGTTGAACCACTGCTCTTAAGAGGAAATACCTCTGTCTTCTCTTTCTAGGTGTTACTCCTCCTAAAAAGAGCAAAGCATGGCTGCTAAGGGGAAGGTGGAAGGAAGCCAGGGTCATGAGGAGAAGGTGACACAGCTCCAGACATGGGTCCTTAGGAGAAGGTGTCTCTGAATCCACCAGAAATGGTAAGCTTCCTGGGGACATCTTATGTTTCTATTAAAGGACCATTTTGCAGTAAACTCAAGACTCGATGAGAGGAGACAGAGTTAGCAGTGGATCCTGCCCAGACTACAGTAGCATTGAAGACAAAGACGAGTAAATTATGCCTGGGGATGGGTTTGTGGAAAACCGTGATTTTGGAAATTCTTGGCATGAGGGGGCTGCCTGTTCCAAGTCCAAGATTCCTCCTTCCCCAACTGGAATGGAACAAGGTGTTAGTGCAGAAGACGGAGGGAGGTAGTGTTGTGTACAGCTGGCTATGGTTTCTGGCCCTGAGCTTAAAGAAAGGGCTGTCTCCCGAGCTAAGATTACTGATAGTGCTGCCTCAGCTTGATAAGAGGCGATATGATATCAAGTCAAGAGTGAGAGTTTGAGAGCAATATGATATCAAGTCAAGATATCACTGAGAAGACAGACCTTGGTGAGAGGTTCACTTGAAGCTTGATAACTGCAAGAGCTGACTCTTGGAAGAGTGGCTACAAAAAAAGAGATGAGCTTGGAGAAAGCCCACCACTGCCAGGGAAGTGCATTTTAAAATGCAAATCTGATGGGAGCTCTCAAAGTGCTCCAGCAAACAGGGTATCTATCCTTCAAACTCCACCTGACAAATCTCTCCACAGCCACATCTCCTGCCTGACAGCACCTAAACCAATGGTCCAGGGGTCATCGGCATCAGCATTGTGGGGGAAGCTGATACAAATGTGAAATCTCACTCTTCGCCCCAGACCTACTGAATCAGAAACTGTGAAGGTGGGGGCCAGCAATCTGTGCTTTAACAAGCCTTCCAGTTGATTCTGATGCATGTTCAAGTTTATTTAAAATTTTTTTAATGTTTATTTATTTTTGAGAGAGAGAGAGAGAGCATAAGTGGAGCATAAGTGGAGAGAGAGAGGGAGACACAGAATCTGAAGCAGGTTCCAGACTCTGAGCTGTCAGCACATAGCCCAACATAGGGCTCGAATTCACTAACCATGAGATCATGACCTGAGCCAAAGACCAGACGCTTAACTGACTGAGCCACCCAGGCGCCCCTGTTCAAGTCTATTTTAAACTATGCAGAAAAATGTTTTCTTCCTAAGTGGAGAGCAAGTGTCCCAGGAATGCAGAGTTGTTGTGAAATTTGAGAAATCAATACCTGAAGCCAAAAGCAGAAGGTTTGCTCTCTCATGGTTTGTGAGTTCAAGTCCATATCCAGCTCTGCTTGGGATTCTCTCTCTCTGCTCCTCCCCAAATCATGAGTGTGTGCTCTCTCTCTCTCTTTAAATAAACTTTAAAAAATTATAGAAACACCAGAGTGGTTGAATTGTGGTTGTAATAGGAGCATGGTGTGGTGGGGGCAGGGTGGTTGAATGTGAATTTGGGGAAAGTAAAATGCACCATATGCAGGTATGAGATAATTACTCCCTACATGGTGGGAGCACCAAGAAAATGTCATATCAAGTAGCACAAAAGATCTCATCATGCAAAAGGTGGAATGTTGGTGCTGCATATACTAGCCCTGAGAAGCAATGGTAAATGCCTCCCTTTCCCTCTCCTGATTCCATTTAGAACTGTCCTTGGGGGAGCAAGAAATGGAGCCAATATCCACAGACCTAGTGGGATGAGAATGATTTCTCAGAGGAATTCACGATAAAAAATGGTTTCTGTTTTCTGGGCTAACTGCTTCTCCATCATTCTCACTGCTTGCCCTTCATTTTACATCTGGGCTGGATTAATTCCCAGAGCATGGAGTCATTTTCCTGATAGAAACTCTCAGCACTGATTGGAAGGAGAAAGAGAAGGGATTAGTAGGGTTTTAGTTTTTGTCCCGATGCAATTTGGAAACGCTGTCCACTCAAAGGCATCCTGGAGACAAACTTTCTGTTTTCATTTCCTGTTTCTCATCCTGAATTTAACACTTGCGATGTTAAACGGATCCCATTCTCTTCTCTTTGTCTTTCCCCTTTAATAAATAGGTACCGGTGCATATGAATGAAACACCTGCTGTGTGCAGTGCACAGTACTAGTTGGCCTGGCAAACCCACATTTTCATCCCATCTTCTCCAACATTTGGAAAGGAGTAAACTGTAAAATAGCTTTCTTCATACCTTTGTCACTATTTTTTTTTTTTTTTTGGCTTTAGCTTTGCCTCTGTATGATGCTCTTTGAGCAAAGAAATGGGGATACCCATATTTTTAAGCGATTTGTGAAAAAGCTGGTAATTCTTAGAAACCGGAGAACACATGAATATCCTTTTGATGAGGGAGCATAAGGCAAGCTGAGGGCCAAGCACAAGCTAGCACCCCGCCCCCACCCCTAGGTGGGATATGTGTGACATTCCACAGGCACTCCTGGATGCCCAAGAACAAAGGAAAGGACAGAAAACAAATGGTTAACTGATAGAGATCACAGTCCTGCAGGATAAGATTCTCCATCAGTTTACAAATATCTCAGTAAATTATAAGAAAAAGGCAATCTTATCAACAGCCTAATCTCCAGAAACCTATAGACTCAGTTTCATGGAGCCCCAATATCACCCTCCCCTCCACTGTGATGTGGGGAACAAAGACAAGAAGGAAATGGTGGATAAAATTAAATTTCCTCATAACCTGCAGCCCTTGACAAATACTTGAGGCAAATACAGTCTAACATTTCTCCAAAAACCCCTACCATCCTAATGTTAATACCTTACTAAAGGAAAAACAACCTTAGCTTGACAATAGCAAGGCCTCAGGTATCTTATGAGTCCTTCTTAGCATATCAAAGTCCTTCTGGAAGGTCTTTTGCCTTTACTTCCCCCAGCTCCATAGTATATAGCCAGTCACTCTGCACAACCCCCCGTGCAGCTCTTTCTGCCCACCGGTCCTGCCCCCGTGCTTGAATAAAATCATTTTTTTTGCACCAAGGATGTCTCAAGAATTCTTTCTTGGCCGTCAGCTCCGGACCCCCACCACTCCAAAGACGCATCACTTTCACAGTGGATTGAGGCCTGGATCTAGTGCTTTCCTGGGTTTGTGCTTTGTGTTGGTTACTGTTCTTTTTTTTTAACGTTTATTTATTTTTGAGAGAGACAGACAGAGCGTGAGCAGGGGAGGGGCAGAGAGAGGGAGACACAGAAACCCAAGCAGGCTCCAAGCCCTGAGCTGTCAGCACAGAGCCCGACGCAGGGCTCCAACCTATGAACTGTGAGATCATGACCTGAGCTGAAGTTGGACGCTCAACCGACTGAGCCACCCAGGCGCCCCTGTTGGTTATTGTGCTAGGACAAGGGGTGGGAATGAATTGTTCAAATAACAGGTAATCACCCCACTCCTTATTGTGCTATTTTGCAGGGCGGTGGAATAAACCCCTTACCACTGGGTGGCTCCACTGGGCTATTTCGGTCTTTGCAGGTATATACTGTAGCCACCCAATCTCTGGTCCATTGCCATTTACCAAGGCAACTGAGTCACAGTGGCAATCAAACCATCACTCCTCCAGGCTGAGATGGCAGAGATGTCCATACTGTGAATACAACGGGACCGTGACTCTTCCCCATTATGTTTGTAATAAATATGGAGTGGAATTAACCATTGCAATCTATTTCAAACAGAAACTGAGAATATGGTAGTTTTCAAAGTTTGTGAAGCAGAAAATCTGAATCTATAGTACAACTTCTTTTCAAGATCACCAGAATCATTTCAGAAAGGAACTTTTATGTGATAAATAATGAGTATTAGCCTTATTTATGCAGAATCCAGGATAGGAAGTTATATGATTTTGCATGAAAATGCACCTGATCTCTAATCTAATAATCTTAGTCTGCAAATTCTTAACAGTCTAAGTTTGTCTTTCTCTTTAACAATGCAACCCCATGCCTTTCCTTTGTTAGATTCATCTGTAAAGAGGTTCTTAGGAATCCATTTCGGGATGTGGGCTAAGAGACTGTGCAGTGTACTGACTGGGAACGGAACCTCTGGGGATTCTGGTGTGTCAGCCTACCTGGTTGGAGTCCCTTCTCCCCTGCTTTGTCGCTGTGTGACCTTGGCAAGTTGTTTACCCTCTCTGAGCCTCAGTTTCCCCATAGGGTGCTGTAGGGTTACATGAGATAATGCACGTAAAGAATTTAGCACAGTGTCTGGCTGAAAGGCCCAATAAATGTTAGATACGATTTGCTTTTTGTTGTCGACTAAACGCCTAAGGGGATTTTAGTTGTGTTTGTTCCACCGGCTTCTCTTTTTATGCTAAATCTAGCCAGGACAGTTTTCTGTCTGGGTTTTCTTTTCTCTCCCCAGACCCAGCCCTTCCCCATCTCTTTTCACTGACCTCCTCAAACCAGGAGAAGGTGAGCATGAAACAACCATTTGAAATGAAGTCTGCTTTGTGTTCATCCGTTGGGAAAAGGCTTTGATCACAGCCGTGCTGTGGGTGTTTGGCAGACTGCCAGCTTCTTTCCATAAGAAGAGGCATCTCTGAAGGTTTAGATATTTTAAAAAAGGAAGGGAAGAGGGCAGCTTGTGGGTTCCTCAAGGGTGTGTATAAATGACACCTTTCCTCCTCCCAAAGCCTCCAGGGGCCTCCCCTCTTTCCAGGGCCAGGGTGTCTAGGTTTCCACGCTTCTTGTTTTTCTGGGCTGTGAGCTGCCTGGGAGTGCACAACACTGCCCTTAGCATTCTGGTGGTTCACAGCACAGGGCTTGGCTCTGGCCCTCATTAGAGTCCACTGGCTGTCTCCAGCATACAGAGGAGACTCAAGAGCCAGCCAGTGTGCACCTAAAGAGCGGACAGGAGGGCAGGGCCTCCTCCTCCTGGGAGCCAGCCCCAGTAGCATTATATAAACGACTTCTTGGAATTGCCAGCCTGGCCCTGGTGAGACTGGAAGATCACCTTGTGAGTGGGCCCAAGGCCAGCTTGACAGATGGTCTGGGCTGTGGCAGCACGACCCACATTAGGTCCATCAAGTGTGTTCCCTGAAGGCAAGTGGCCCAGCCAGGAGTGTCAGGGCGGATGTCCAGGGGGACAGCTAGGGAGGCAACGTGCGTCCCCAGCTCTGCTTACCCTTCCTCCCCAACAGTGCAGTCTCTGAAGGGGAAGAGACAAGTTCTTTCTCTTTCCACTTGAAAGCAAATCTCGAGGCCTTATGATTTTGGGTTGATGTCTGGCCTAGACTCTACACAACAGCCCCTCACCCAGGTGGCCAAATGTTTCCACCCGACGAACCAGCTACTACAGTGTTAACAAGGATAATAAAACAGTAAGGCCTACTTGGAAACTTTGTTCAGAAACCCCGTGGCTTCTATAGACTATTAAGAAAATATTGAAGTTTCAAATTTCATGATTTCATGTCCTCTAAGACCACAGTCCTCTTACCCTGTTCTCTTTTTAAAGCGTGAATCCTTTTTTAAAATACTTAGAAAGTAAATGTATAACATTTTTTCTCCCTTACATTCGGAATAAAGCCTGGGGAAATTTAATGTTCCTGGATTTGGCCTGTGGATTTGAGATAAGGATTCAAGGAGAGAAGCCTTTTAACTCAGAACAGAATCTGTTCCCGGCTATTGTTCAATTAACGTAAAGTATCTGGTTACCGGGCGTGTTGCATAATGCATGACAGTGTAAACCAAACCTTTTAAGTGCTGCCACTGAACTCCTCGATAACAGTGAAGAGTGAAGTAAATTGTTAATTTTTTTTAGAAGTCCCCTAAAACAAAGCTTCTTGAGACTGAATGAATCAACACTTTTGAGCTGAGACGCAGCCAAGGGATGTCCCTATGTGTGCTCATGCTGATAAAAAATCTAGAAGGAAACAGAAAAAACCACATGTCATGTCCTCTTTAAGAGCCAGAAAAGCTGTCAGAAGAATTAAGATTAAGCCTCACGAGAGTCTGTGGGTGTGGAAAGTCACCAGCTAGCTAATATTAACATAGCTTGCAACAGAACGCTGTTGCTAGAAATAGGGCGATCGCATCACTACCACTAAGCAATTTGCATTCTGTGGACCAGCCCCTACATTCCTCCTGGCTCCTGCTGCCCTTTGGGCATTGTATTTCTGGACGTTTTTAGATGGTCGGTACTCAGACTTGGCTGTCTGGCTTCACCAGGAACCCACCCAAAAGAGGAAGCAGCAAGGAGAAGAACATTTGCTTTGTTTGCAGGAAAGTGACTGAGCTACAAGCAAATCTTTAGGCATCCGAGGAATTGTGAAGCTTCTAGACTTCATATGGTTGCTGACAGGGTGGGGCAGACGAGAACCTTCTTACTTTCCTCACCATGGATAATCTGTTGCCTCAGTCTAGATTCTCTTACTTCAAAAAATATCCTCTCCATGCAATTAGGAAATATTTATCGATGCTGAGAAACCAAAAAGCTGAAGAACAGGTATCATCTTGTTTATATTATCTTTAAGGTTAACGGATGTTTGCTTTTGGGTGTTGCTTTTTACTATGTGCCTTCGTGATTTTGTTTCTGCTAGTTTATATGTTTATAGGCTCCTGCTTGTGGCTATTCGGATTTAGCAATCCGAGAAGCAAGCAGGCTTGTGAAGATTTATTTGAACTTGGAACATTTGGATCCTGACATTAAGCTCAAGCTCTGTAATAAAACCATGTGCTTCTCCTTCTTCTGAATAGCTAGACCAAACTACCCAGTTAGAGTTAAACTGTAGTCTCCTTGATAATTTTCCAGGCTCTCAAATATAAATTTTAAACTATCCATATCTTGACAAATAAAAGTATTAGGCCCTAGAAATACACTTGTCTTCTTGTCTGTATGGCCATGTATTTATGGCTATGTTAGTATCACCAGGATTTGCAAAACAAAAAACATTGTGTGCACTGTAAATATAATAGCTTCAAATAGATCACTAATGAGCGATGACAATCATTCAGAAGTAACTAGACACTTTTTTCCGTGGAGGGCAAGGGTATACAGCACTGCAGTTTTCAGTCTTTTTAGCCAATCAAAAGTTAGGGTTTTTAGTAGTAGACTCTAGCATGTGGGAGTATAAACATTAACAAATTGGTTAAAATATTGGATCACTTCTTGTTTAACATCATGCATTCATTCTATTATGTTGAGATTTGTTTCATTCTATCCCTTACAATCATCTATGAAAAGGCATTTCTAAAAACTGCGTTTCTGACTTGTACCAAACTGTAAGAAGAAATAGCTGTATCTGATCTATTGAAATCTAGTGGCTCATTTAGAAAAAAATATGACCATGGTGAAGGACAAATGTATAGCCACATAGAAGACCCAAAGAATCATAAACTGCTTGCACATCATGCTTGTAACTCATATTGCAAACTATATGGGAGATAACCATGGTGTTCTGTATCTGAATGAGGTGACCTACTTCATGAAATACTTCCAGGAAGTGAAAGCAAAGGTCAGCAGACAGAAAATCCTCTAATGATAGGTTTCCCAAAAAGTCCATGCTTAATTTGGAAGATGAAAATCATTACTACTGTTCCAGAGGAAACTGCTTTTGTGCTGTGCTTTAATGATTTTACAAGAGCTGGAACTTCAGATTGTGCTGAAGAAGGGGGCTGGGCTGGTCCAATTTAGCTCCTACTCAGGCAAGGTGTCCTGATTACGAAAGAATCTCTTTCCAGTCTCAGCACTTGCTTGCTTTTGAAGAGGAAAGCCAGAGACCCCGGTGGTGGTGCTGTGAGATGTTGTCTGCCACACTCACTAAGTCCATCTCTGCAGGCCTCCTCAGGCCTCTTTACAGTGGGGAGCGGGGAGTGGCTGAAAGGGTAGGGTTGGAACTGCGGAATGTGGATTAAGTGATTTTTCCCCCTTTTCTCAGTGCTGTAAGTTTTCAGAGATGTGTCTATAGTGATTGTGCAGTTTATCGTTTTGTTTGCTTAAAAATTGTTACCAAATGCATTCCAAAGAACATGAGAATGTATCGTGGATTCTTGGACTTGCACTGGGTGGGTGGTCCTCTCCCCAGCTGACAACCATTGGGGATGACCTGAGAACGACTGGGAACATTGTGCTGAGTTTTTAACTTTCTATACAAATTGATGGAGAAATAAAAACAAATAATACATTCATTTCTTTTCTGAAACCAATTAATAGCTCTGCAGACAGACAGTCTCACAGAATTAGAGAAATTAGGTCAGAGCCAATGATGGCTAACCTTGAAAAGCTTGTTGGAAAGTTATAAAGAAGATTAATAACGTTTATAATTTTAGGACCTCATATTTGTTGTCTCTCTAATGCTTACAGTCCTGTAATACAGACTCTCATTATAAAGGTGAGGGAAGAGAGACAAAGACCTGAATCCTTGTCCAAGGCCACCCAGCCAAAAAGTATTGAAGGGAGATTGGAATTCCTGTTTGCCTAGCTTTAAACTTGACCCATTTGGGGGCGGCTGGCTGGCTCAGTCAGTAGAGTATGCAACTCTTCACCTGGAGGTCATGAGTTCCAACCCTACGTTGGTAGTAGAATTTACTTAAAAAAGAAAAAAAAATGACCCATATCACCATGCTTGATCTCCGAATGATCTATACCAACACAGTGATAGCAACACAGCAAACTGCTAACCTTTCTCCTAGAGAGTATTTCTAACGCTTCAGATGTTCATGTCATAATTCTTACCCTAAGTTTGGTGTGATTAATTTCATTTTTTAAAAAAAAAATTTTTAATGTTTATTTGTTTTTGAGACAGAGAGACAGAGCATGACCAGGGGAGGGGCAGAGAGAGAGAGGGAGCCACAGAATCTGAAGCAGGCTCCAGGCTTTGAGCTGTCAGCATAGAGCCTGACATAGGGCTCGAACCCACCAACTGTGAGTTCATGACCTGAGCCAAAGTTGGATGTTTAACTGACTGAGCCACCCAGGAGCCCCTGGTGTGATTAACTTCTTAATATTTTTCTAAATTTGTATTTAAATCACTTACTTTTTTTTTTTAACTTTTTTGTTGTTTTTATTATGCACTACATTAATATACTGCATAACATTCTAGAACGGGTAGGTGAGCATAACCGAGTTATTTTTCATCCATCAGGAAAAGGCTTCCTTAGTCGATATTCTCCAAACACTTTGACACATAGTAACACATAACTCCAGAGACGCACCTATCTCTTTCCATAAAACTCCACTCATGTGAATAACAGGCAACCCTTTTTTCCTGGCCCTTGTTAGTGAACCAGTGGATGTGTGCAGTGGCTGTGCCAGGGATGAGCAAGCACGGGCCATGACACCTGTCCCAGGCAGAATCTCGAACCACACAGCACCACGGTTGCCAAGCAAATTACTTACTTTTTAACTTGTTTGTTTAGAAAGAAAATTTTATATAACTACCGTAAGTGGAAAACCACTGCCATTTACCATATACGTAAGAGAAAAATAAATAGAATAAAAACAGAATAATGCTAAGTTCTAGCCAGATACTGTTACCTTTGAAACCTCTGAGCCTGAAACCTACATTTAATGTAGTGTCTGCAGGCTACCTAAAATCTTCTCTTATGCCATCTAGCACCATTGCGTCCCATCCATGTTGTGTTCACACACATGGGAGAATATTGTCTCAGGCGCACCGTCTGTTTCTTCACTTCTGTGCCTTCCAATACACTCCTCTCTGTAACCTAGAATTCTGTTCTTAACTTACAACTTGCCCACCTGGAGATCGCCTATATACCCTTCAAGACTCAGGTTAAATGGCTCCGTAAAAAACCTTTCTCCAACTCTGCTGGGAAGAGGGAAGCACAGCCCATCCTTTTCTAAGATATTCTGTCTGTGTGTAATAAGGTCCCTTACTATATTGTATGTAGTAAGCCATTGCTTACATGTGTATATACATCACCCATACACATATGACACTGGGCGATTTCCTGTTCTTTGTTCTCTCAGACCTACCTTGGAGCCTGACACAGGCTGGTGTAGGGGTGACTCACGACACAGGCAGTTGCCTGTGGAGCACACCTCCTTTCTTGCCTCTACCCATGTCTTGATGGGGTCTGGAGGGTCCCCATAGATCCCGGTCATGGGGATCTTGTCTTGTCCACAGATGCTTTCTTGTTTAAAGCTTCTCCTCAGGACTTTGCACTCGGTGTCATACAAACATGAAGGTTTGACCTAAGGGTTTGTTTGTTTGGTAGTTTTTGTTATTATTCCTACAGTGCTGGACCAATCAGTGGGTGGACAGGTTATTTACCAAACTGAGAACAAGTATCCCATCCTTTGCATTCCTGAACTCTATTATAGCTGGCATTTCACAAAGCCAAGTCCCTAAGTAGGAGATTAAGGTCATTAATTAGATGAGCATGCAGAAGGTTGGGAAAATTAGACAATGAAACATTTTTGAACAGTATTCTTCAAATGGTGTGGTGGTGGTGGTGGTGGTGGTCATTGCAGGGACACAGTCTGAGCCTAAGTGAGCTCTCAGATGAGTTTGGGCAGGTGGGCTGAGCACATTCATGAGGGTATTTGGTTTCATGGGACCGGCCAGGGTCTGGCTCAGATGTAGATGTCTGAGTTTGTGAGAAATGAACAGGGCTTACAGGCAATGATCTCTTGAGTACTAGAGACCCAGCAGCCTGCTACGTGATTCAGGTGACCAAGTGGGACACTGAATGAGGAAGAGAGAATTTGCTTCACTTCTGGGTAGACTGTAGACTTGGCTTCAGCCCAGTGAGTCCTACAGAGGATTGAGGGCCCTATGAACCCCCAGGGAATGCTGCCCTTAAAGGTTAGCACCACTGATAGAGACGTTATTCACGGATGCCAGCACCAAATGGTAAGAGAAGAGAGTTTGTGAGCTTATATGGGACAGTCTACTCTCTCTCCATTGGTGAGCTCCTCCATTCCCATGGCTTCAAACACCACCTATTTGCTGACAACTCCCAAATATTTATCCCCAGTGCACTTCAGTCTTGTATACACAATTGCCAATTTGACATCTCTATCTGAATGAATGTGGATGTTGCAGACTGAAGGAGAGAACTCACAAGATCTGTCCTCAAACCTGTCACTCCCAAGGTCCATCAATCAGCACAAAAGCTCAAACCAGAAACATGTGAGTCACCTTGGTACCTCCCTTTCTCTCCCTCACCTCCTCCTCCTTTGCAATCTTGTTAATAAGACTAGTCAATTCTACTTCTAAAATAGTTACTGAATCCTACATCTTCACCTAGCAACCCTGCTACATCCTCTTCTCTAGCTTGGACCATTGCAATAGCACTTGAATTTGTGTCCCTACATTCACTCTTGTTACCCTACAAGTTCCTTATAGCAGTCAGAATTTTCTTCATTAAGTAAAAATCTTTTTCACCCCAGTGCAGGCAACATGACTGTTTTCACTGGCCATCTTAGCCCCAGTGCCAAACATAAGTAAAGTACATAGTAGGTGATAAATTCATATAACTGAATGAGTAAACATGGAGGTTGGGGAATACAGAGGCTAAGGATGCTATTATGCAGGTGAGGCAAGAGATGGTGAAAATACAGTTATTTTTAGTAAACAAAGAGTGGTGAGACCTAGGGAAAACTATGCAATTTATTTTATGAATGTGGAACTAGAGGTTAAGAAGTTTGCCCAAGGTCGCACAGCTCATTTGAATCAGTGCTGGGATTAGAATTTGGCCTGTTTGTCTCCCAGTTCAGTGCTCTTTCCAGTGTGTGTTGTGAGTCTTAGCAGAGATGTAGAAAAAGGACAATATGACTACCAAGCAAAGAGATAAGGATTCTATAGGCTGAGTCCGTAGGGCAGGTAATGCCTGAAGGTCAATTTGTCAATAATAAATAAACCCCCCTGATGAAAGACTAAGACAAAGAAGGGTCTACTAGTTTGAGCTTTTGTTCATCAATTTATACTGCCCTGCAGCAGCCTTGCCAACTTGAATTTCTTCTTCTATGTGTTCCACAGATGAGGGGTCGGAAAATACAGGATGGTTAATTAATAGCCAAGATTTTGTGATGATCTGTGCTGATGGCGCTTTGCTCTCTTCAATAGAAAGATTTCTTTCCAGGAGCACCTGGGTGGGTCAGTTGGTTAAGCGTCCAACTTTGGCTCAGGTCATGATCTCGCGATTCGTGAGTTCAAGCCCTGCATCGGGCTCTGTGCTGACAGCTCAGAACCTGGAGCCTGTTTCAGATTCTGTGGCTCCCTCTCTCTCTCTCTGACCCTCCCCCGTTCATGCTCTGTCTCTCTCTGTCTCAAAAATAAATAAACGTTAAAAAAATTTAAAAAAAAAAAGGAAAGATTTCTTTCCAAATAAGAAATATCATCTATGCGCTGACCTGACATGTCTTATTTAACAGTGTATCTGCTTAAAAATAAGGAGATCAGTCTTTGGGGCCAGAGACATGTATAAAAACCATATTGTATATAATGTGTATGTGTGTGTGTGTGTGTGTGTGTGTGTGTGTGGTGTGTATATATATATATATATGATATTATATTGACATTACATATGTATTTATTGGAATTAGACCCTTGAACCAGTATAATATCATCTTCCAACAAAATTAATCCACCCAATTTTTTTACCATCCTTCTATATTCTTATCTGAAAATATAATCATGCTATTATTGATATCCTCATATAAATACAGACATCAGATATTGACCTGGACGAGACTGAATGCAGAGCTGACAGAGCTCTGCTTGGTCATCGTGTTTTACAGGATTCCTTAATCCCTTCGATTATTTAGCAACCTTTCTCACGTATAGTATGTGGAACATATTTATAAGTGATCAAAATGTAAAAATGACCTACATGGCCCCTCTATTATGCTTCCAGTCTCAATGAGTAGAAAGAGCTGATTCAAATGTTTATAATATGAGGCAAAAACCACACAGTGCAGTCACAGTGGGTATATCTGGCTCAAGATCTGCTCTGATTAATCTGCTTAAAATGAGGAAAGTAGTCTTTGAGGACCAGGGGGCATGTACTGTAGCTGTATTTTAATTAAGGATTAGAACCAAAAAAGTTTTTGGAGGTTGTTCTAAAGTTTCTCTTCAATGGCTTAAGAAAACGTTTCTAGTTCAAACAGGGTCACTGGGTTTTTATTTCTTGCTGGGCTCCTTAATGAATGTTAACCTCAAAGTTGGGTTTTTAAATAAATATTTGGATTTAATTTGAACATTAAAAACTTTGTTCTTCATTTTGGCTCTTATACCTGCTCTGAATAACAATACAAAAATTAAGGACCCCCCTCATACTCTCTCAAAAATCTATGTTAAGATTTGAAAAGTCACATAAGGGTTTTGAGTGGCTGATGCAGGCCGTAGGTGAAATGATATAAGTTTCACCACAGCTTGGTTTAAGAACGTTAAGAGGTTTTAGCTCCTTAAAGTGAGTTGGTTATATTTTTAAAAAATTTTTAATGTTTATTTTTTTATTTTTGAGGGAGAGAGAGAGAGAGACAGAGTGTGAGTGGGGGAAGGGGGGGGGAGAGAGAGAGAGAGAGAGAGAGAGAGAGAGAGAGAATCTGAAGCAGGTTCTAGGCTCTGAACTGTCAGCACCAGAGCCTGATGTGGGGCTCGAACCCACGAGACGTGAGATCATGATCTGAGCCGAAGTTGGACACTTAACCAACTGAGCCATCCAGGCGCCACGAGTTGGTTATATTTTGAGAGTATAAAAAAGTCACCCATTTTTTAAAGCCTCTTTAAAAAAGTCATGAAATACTATTGATAGTACAAATGACATCTCAGGGGGGAAATTAAATGCATTTGCCCCTTGTCCTTGGGCTTGAGTAGGAAAAAAGCTTTAATCCTCCAGAACCAAGAGGAAAAGATTATCTGGGTAAAATGTAAGATAGAGGACAGAGATTACACTCTACTTTTGTGGAGGAATTTGTGTGATTATATACAGGTAACATTGGCAGTTAAATGGCTATAATAATATGAAGCTGAACCTTAATATTTCTGACTATTAAATATGACATTTGAAGTTGAACTGTTTTGGGGCACCTGGGTGGCTCAATTGGTTAAGCATCCAACCCTTGATTTCAGCTCAGGTCATGACCTCACGGTTTGTGGGTTCAAGCCCCACATTGGGCTCTGTGCCAGCAGTGTGGAGCCTGCTTGGGATTCTCTCTTTCCGTCTATCTCTGCCCCTCCTGCACTTGCTCTCTTTCTCTCTCTCTCTCAAAATAAATAAATAAACATTAAAAAAAAAAAAAAAAGCTGAATTGTTTTGTCATGGTAACAATAACAGTGTCCTCTATCTGAAGGGAGAAATTACACAGAAAAAAGAAAAGAGCTATTTATTTACCCAAAAAAGCCTCCAGTGGTTTTCTCCATGTCTTTGTCCATTCAGACTGCTATAACAAAATATCAGACTGGGTGGTTTATAAAACACAGACATTTTTTTCTCACCGTTTTGGAGGCTGAAATTCCAAGATAGAGGGGCTGGTGGATTCGATGTGTGGTGAGACCCCACTTCCTGGTTGCAGACTGCTTGTTGACTTCTCAGATGTATCCCTACATGGCAGAGAGAGACAAGGGAACTAACTCTGCAGGGTCTCATTTTTTTTTTTTTTTTATTTTTTAATGTTTATTTTTGAGAGAGAGAGAGAGAGAGAGAGAGAGCATGAGCAGGGGAGGGGCAGAGAGAGAGGGAGACAAAGAACCTGAAGCAGGCTCCAGGCTCTGAGCTGTCAGCACAGAGCCCAACGTGGGGCTTGAACTCACCAACCGCGAGATCGTGACCTGAGCCGAAGTCAGACGCTCAACCGACTGAGCCACCCAGGCGCCCCTGCAGAGTCTCATTTTTAAAGGCAGGAATCCCATTCATGAAGGCTCCATCCTCATGACCTAATCACCTCCCAAAGGCCCCTTCCGAGTACCATCACCACATCGGAGGGTAGGGATTCAGCATGTGAATGTTAGGTGAGGGGACACAAACCCCCAGTCTGTGGCACTCCATAACCTGTAAGATGCCTGAGAATTGTAACTGTAGCTTGCATGAAGATGAATGACTTCCTAGTCAGCACTCACGCTCTTGTGCTTCCTCTCCCCCAACCCAGTCTTCTCTATCTGAGAGAATGGCACCATCACTACCCATGCAGGCAGAGACCTAAGAGTCCTCTTGGGCATTTTCTGCTCCCTTAGTCAATATCTAATGTATTGCCAAATCCTTTCAATTCTATCCCTAAATATTCCTTCAATCAATCTGTCATCTTCTCTCTCTCAGCACCTTAGCCCAGAGGCCCTCATCACCTCTTGTCTGAAATACTGTAGTAGCTTTCTCATTGGTCTTCCTCTATCCACTGCTGGCCCGTCCAATCAGTTCTTCACACTACAGGAGACACAAACCTGACAGGAAACTCCCCAGACCCATGCTTATGTTCTTTCATTGGCTTCTACTCATTTGTACAATAAAGACAAAGTTGCTCAACATGGAAGGCCTTGCGTGGTCTGGCCTTGATCCTCTCTCCTGCTGTACACATACCTTGCCTCCTTTTGCTCTCTGCACCCCAGCTACAGTGCCCCTCTTCTATTTCTTCCTGTTCCCCTGCCACTTGCCAGCCAGGGTCTTTGTTCTAATTGTCCCCTCACTATCCTCCCTTAGTTAATATCTACTCTTCCTTCAGAACTTAATTCAATCTTAAGGCCCTTAGGGAAGGCTTTTCTGATTTTTCCTACCTTGGAGGCATGTGTAACTCTCCTTTGTTGTACTTATCCCAGTAGTAATTTTGCATGTATTTTGTAAAATGTATTTATTATTTGAGAGAGAGAGAGAGAGAGAGAGAGAGAGAGAGAGAGAAAGAGCGTGCACAGGGGAGGGGCAGAGAGAGAGAGAGGGAGAGAGAGAATCCCAAGCAGACTCCACGCTGTCTGCACAAAGCCTGATGTGGGGTTCGATCCCATGAACCGTGAGATCACGACCTGAGCCAAAGAGTCAGTTGCTCAACCAGCTTAGCCACCCAGGAGCCCCAATTTTGGATGTATTAGGAAGACTGTTTGATACCCAGTATTTTCTGGATGACTAGCAAAGTGCCTGTTGGATGGAAGGCACTGAATATAGGTTTGTGGAATTGGTTCATGGGATGGGGTTCCTGGACATCAGTGGGGAAGGGATTAGGAGGATAATAAGTGCTATCCTGAGACAGAAGTGCTTGAAAGGATCCTAGATGTTAACTTTTGAGAGGAAGAAATTTAAGATATGATTGTTTTCTATATGTATTTGTTTATTTTTGTGTGTTTCACAAGACCTATAAGGCTAATGTGTAGAGAAAAATGGAGGTGCACTTGAGACATTCCAGAGGAAATAACCATAACTAATGGGAAAAATTTCAGGGAAAGGTTGTGATACAATCATAAGGATGAATTTTCTAAAAACGAGAGGGAAAGGAATGGGCTACCATTTGTAGAGGGCAGGGTATCTCCTTGGGAGATGTTGTAGTAATGGTTTCTCCATCATGAAAGAGAAGATTAGGTGACTTATTAGACCCCTTCCAGTCAAGGACTCTAGTGCAATGAGCAATAGAGAGGTGGACAATTCAGATACCTAAGGAACAAAGACCAGATACCGGTACATAGTTAGAATTTGTTTGTTTTATTTGGTTAGTGGAAAATACTCCTCAGAGCATGTCCCTCTGGAATTTAAGGCCAAAGAAGACAGAATCAAATGTCTCTGGAGATTCAGGTAGCATGTACTCCTCTATCAAGGAAGGGAAGTGTAGCTACCTCCAGAAAACACTTCTGGTGAAACGCTTATACACCAGTGACCAGCTTTTCTGAGCCTGATTGACCGCTGAACTACTTGTACCCATAGTTTTATGGGTTTTAAAACACCCTCTAGTATAAGGATAAATAACTAAGTATACTTATGCTGTCATTGATGAACAGGGACAATGAGAAATTTTAGGTATTTTGTTATATTTTAATCACGGCTTTTTTTTTTTCTTTTCCTTAATATCAAGCCTCTTTTACCTTCCACTCCCTTTTCCTACATTTAATGCTGACAAGTTCATGCTTATTATGGTCCCTTCTGAAGGGGTTCCATCCTTCTTGTCCACATCATCATAGGTCATCTATTACTTTTGTGAAGTGTTAGACATGTCTGGGAGATACCTGGATGCTGAGTTGACTTTTGAGCTATTTCTAATCCTGTTATCTGCTCTTAAACTTTCCTAATCTACTGTACAGATGCCTTTGAAACACAGGAGCCAGTAGACAGATAAACACCAAAACCTTTATCTTTGAAATAAGGCCATTAACTCAAATGTAAAACCCATTTTTATGAACTACAATGTAGCTTCTTATGCACATTCCCAAACTTGCTACCCTATTCCACTTCTCAGTTTGCCTGCAACTTTATTTGCTAACTTTTATTCAGAATGGAAGATGACGTATTTTCTCACCTCATCCGACAGTTCCATGCTTTAACAGAAAAAGAAATGAACTTCCCACGTATGTTGTACTGCTCATAATTTGCTGTGAAGGGAGCAGGAAAAAACGCTGGAATTATTTTGTCCCTGCTCATCCTAAAGGCAGCATATTAGTAAGGCTATTTCAAGATATACAACTTGGGGCACCTGGGTGGCTCAGTCAGTTAAGCAGCCAACTTTGGCTCAGGTCGGGATCTCACAGTTCGTGGGTTCAAGCCCCATGGCGGGGTCTCTGCTGTCAGCACAGAGGCCTCTTCAGAGCCTCTGTCCCCCCTGTCTCTGCCCCTCCCCTGCTTATGCTTTCTCTCTCTGTCTCTCTCAAAAATAAATAAACTTAAAAAAAAAAAAAAGGCATACATCTTGGATCATGCCTTCAAGAATAAGGAACTTTACATTTTTATTAAATGGCTTCCATGTGTCAGGAACTTGGCAAGTTTCTT
Organism: Panthera onca; assembly: GCF_046562875.1. Classification (NCBI taxonomy): domain Eukaryota; kingdom Metazoa; phylum Chordata; class Mammalia; order Carnivora; family Felidae; genus Panthera; species Panthera onca. The sequence goes on along the minus strand of NC_138347.1, from coordinate 131,869,717 downwards.
TACAGACATTGCCATTTAGTCTTCATAATAACTTTACAAAATTGGTGGTATTATCCCCACTTTATGGATGAGACAACTGAGGTTTAAAGAAGTGGGATCGCTGGAACATACTCATAAGCTATGGCAGAAGGTTTTAGCTCCAGGTTTGCTGTCTGTCTGACTCCAAATCCTGATTCACTATCTCATAATGAGCTACTTCCCACAGATAGTGTCCCCTTCTCCCCCAATTCCCCTCACTCTTTCTTTAAAAATAAAACCATTGTAACTACTCTGCAGGGAAAATACCTTAAATCCTGTTAGGTTGAAATCCACATTTTTGAGAGGTATTAAAAAACAAAAGTCAGCTGAGTAAATTTTAACTACCTCACAGAACTGCCAGTTCATGAATTGGGCAGTATCCCACCCAGCAGGTAAAAGCTCTGTGGAGTTGTACAAAACGAAAGACTGTTACAGGCAGAAGGGAGAGGAACAGGAACACAAGCTAGTCAAAGGTGGATTATGGGGCGCCTGGCTGGCTCAGTTGGTTAAGCGGCTGACTTCAGCTCAGGTCATGGTCTCACAGTTTGTGAGTTCGAGCCCCATGTCGGACTCTGTGCTGACAGCTTGGAGTCTGGAGCCTGCTCTGGATTCTGTGTCTCCCTCTCTCTCTCTGCCCCTTCTTTGCTCATGCTCTGTCTCTCTCAAAAATAAATATATATATATTTTAAGTGGATTGGTTATGGCTAGGTCATCTTCCTTCAGGGGACAGCAGGGCTCTATCAGACAGATTACCTCACTAGTGGTAATGATTCCAGGGTGACTGATTTATGATTCCATTCCTGGGAGATGCTGAAAGTGCAATTAAGTTGGGTATTAAGTCTCAGCTCGGTGATATGGGCTTAGCATAAGTGACTCCATTTGGGGCCTGTTGTGTCTTTTTTAACAATTCCCCCCTTTTGATAAGATTTTCTGCCTGAGAGATGTGATCCAAATTTAAGGCATTGGTGCCACTCCTAGCCAATGTTCTGAAGTTCTCGAAACTTTTGCCGGTCTTCTGTGTGGTGTTTACACATTGTGACATCTTTCTGCTAGATCTCTGTGGTATTCACTGGTCATGACCTCAGGTTCACATTGTTTAAGTTGGTAATTCTCTTTGTTCCTTTTCTGATGTTCAAGTCTTAGGGAGATCATTTGCTTGTTGGCTAGTGGCTGGGAACAGGCATTTAAAGGTTTTGAGACAATATAGCACACCAGCAAGGCTACTATGATTGTTATAAGCAGGATAATTCCCAATATCTGGAGTGTGCTTTGGAGCCATGGTCCCCCAAGACTCAAACCAATCAAAATCACTTAAGTTAAAGAAAGATTCCATTCAAGGAGTCTCTTTCTTTCTTTCTTTTTTTTTTTTTTTTTAGTTTTTTAAAATGTTTATTTTTGAGAGAGAGAGAGAGCAGGGGAGGGGCAGAATGAGAGGGAGACAGAATCCAAAGCAGGCTCCACGCTCAAACTCACAAACCGTGAGATCATGACCTGAGCTGAAGTCAGCCGCTTAACCAACTGAGCCAGCCAGGCAACCCCAGAAGGAGTCCCTTTTTTAAGCCAAGTGGCTTATTCAGTGATCTTATGTAGCCTTTTCATCTTCCTCAGAAGTGTTAATCTGAGCGCAGCAGGTGGTATTTGCTACAGACACCTCCTGGCTCAGCTGAAAGATAATCAAAGGCTATTCTATTATCAAGAACAACCTTGGTCAGAGAGTCTAAGGATTTTTGTGGGACAGCTATTGCTTTAGCAACAATATCTACAATATCCCCAAGAGTTCTACAATATCCCCAAGAGTTAAGGAGAGGTTCTTGACCATAGCCTCATTTGCACTTACTCCCAGCCAAGAGAAAAGTGATCTACCAGTGGAAGCTAATTTTGAATCATGGATGCCTTCTGGTAATTTCCAGGTTAGTCTGTGGCTCAGGACTGGAAAAGTGACAGCCATAGAGGCCAGGGTCTATAGACTACACAGGTGATTTTATTCTGGTTACCCCTTTCTTTATACAGAGCCTGGATGCAAGGTTCCCAGGTTTGGGATTGTTAATCAGAGACAGGGAAAGGGACCCTGAGGGTTGGGGAGTCTGACATGACAGAGGACTGAGTTTGTTCCAGAGAAACTGAGGCATTGGAAATCAGAGAAAAGTTTGTAATGGGCAAAACTACAGGATCACCAACATCATGACAAATCCAATAGTTTGTAGCTTGGATTATCCACCTCCTTTGCAGTGACCTGAGATATGGGAACAATGGCATTACCTTTCAAAACCAGAACACAGAGGAGACAAAAGAATCACAAAGACCTTCATGGTGCAAGAATGAGGAAAAGGACGGTCGGAGAGGGAAAGAGGAATGGAAAGGAACATTCTTGATCCTCTTGATCCCATGTTTTGTGAGGAAGCAATCTACCTTGATGTCAGCTACGTCTCTTCCTGGTCATTTTTTTTTTTTTTTAACTTAATTTTTTTTAATGTTTTTTCTTTTCTTTTTTTTAATTTATTTTTGAGACAGAGAGAGACAGAGCACGAGCGGGTTAGGGGAAGAGCAAGAGGGAGACAGGGAGACAGAATCCAAAGCAGGCTCCAGGCTCCGAGCTGTCAGCACAGAGCCCGACGCGGGGCTTGATCTCACAGACTGTGAGATCATGACATGAGATGAAGTCGGACGTTCAACTGACTGAGCCACCCAGGCGCCCCTTTAATTTAATTTTTTTAATATTTATTTATTTTTGAGAGAGAGAGAGGCAAAGCATGAGCGGGGGAGGGGCGGAGAGAGAGACACACACAGAATTGGAAGCAGGCTCCAGACTCTGAGCTGTCAGCCCAGATCCTGAAGCAGGGCTGGAACTCATGAACCTGAACCGTGAGATTATGACCTGAGCTGAAGTCGGACGCTTAACTGACTGGGCCACCCAGGCTCCCCTTTTCCTGGCCATTTTTATTTTGAAGTCTCCAGCTGGAGTGGTGTTCCTAGAGTCTGAATGGACACTTTTTATTTCATTTCATTTTAATTTTTTTAAATGTTTACTTATTTTTGAGAGAGAGAGAGACAAGAGAGAGAGGGGGGAGGAGGGGCAGAGAGAGAGGGAGACACAGAATCCGAAGCAGGCTCCAGGGTCTGAGCTGTCAGCACAGAGCCTGACTTAGGGCTCAAACTCATGAACCTCAAGATCATGACCTGAGCCAGTCAGATGCTTAACTGACTGCACCACCCAGGTGCCCCTGAAGGGACACTTTAATTCAGAGATGTCGTCCCAAAGTTCAAGTCTCTGAAGTTTGACTGCCATCTGGATAGAAAGGAAGACCTAATATAGCCCCTTCCAAGGAGATTTGAGGGCAGTCTTTGTTTCAAGTGATTCCAATTCAGAAAAATGGGAGAAAATTCAAAAAGTCAGTTTGGAGAGTCATAGCTTGTTATTTAAGGAAAGCCAGAAAAATTCAGGATCCAGTCCAGTTTGTAGGTATATAACAAAACCTTAAAGACAATTACCAGGATTAGAATGTAATACCTACAGAGGTGCAAACATAATTTTTCTCTCTGCAGTCACCCTCATTTTTTACAAAAATGACCATAGTAAGACTAATTTGTTTGCAGTAAACTTGGCCTGATTATCTACATAAATGCAAGAAGAATAGCAATTGATCATATAAGCTGTTTTTAAGCCTTTTCTGCTGGAACTTTACATAAGGGATCTCAGATTAAACTCTTAAAATCCCTTGAGGCAAAGAAGCCAAACCAAGGACTCTCCATCAGATTTTACTATCAATGTCTACAGCTTGGGTGAATTTCTCTCTTCTCAAGGTCTCCCAAATATCCTGAGGTTCCTGGACCTGCCAGGAAGTGACCTTCCCTACTCGTCTAGTAAAGCTGCTGGGACTCCTGTAAGCAAGGTACCAGACCGGGTCACTTTTTCCAAGGGGCTTTATTGGCTCCATAAAGTCAACCTTAGGTCTTTAAAGCTGTCTGGTCATATCTGAGTCTATGCGTGTCTCTTCAAACATGACACTCCAGTCAAAGCCTTGGCAATATAACCAGTGTTTCTAATGGTGTTTTGTTACAAGGAGAACAGATTCTTATTGAACTTATGCAAGTAACTAACTGTATTGCCATGAAAAGAATACTCAAGAGTTTCTGAATTCTGGAGGGATTGGGTAGGGAGGAAAAGTAATCTTATCTTTGTTTACCAAGGTATACTTTATCAAATTGCTTGAAGTCATAGTTCACTTAAGAGAAAAGGTTTCTTTAAAACTGGGGCAAGGGGGTGGTGGTGGGGGGGTGGTAGGAGAGCAAGATTAAGGAACCAGCATTGTTACAAAGAAAAAGTCATGAAAAAATTATGTTCATTCAGTCCTGTGTAGTTAATAGTTGTTCTGCTTGAATCCAGTTTTTCCATTAGTTCTTCAAATTCTTACCCAGTCACTCTCATAATCTTAAGGTTATTAGACAGATGTAATTGTCAAAATCCTTTCTATGAATTTCCTTGAAGATGGAGCATTATTGCAAAAGCCTCAGAGTAAACAATAACTGTAAATGATAAAAGACTTTAAAATGGCCATGGTTAAAGACCTGGTGACAGCTCATTATAATGCAATTGGCAAAGAAATTTGGTTATTTCTGGGATACCTGGGTGTCTCAGTTGGTTAAGTGTCTGACTTCAGCTCAGGTCATGATCTTGTGGTTCCTGACTTTGAGCCCCGCACCGGGTTCTCTGCTAACAGCTCAGAGCCTGGAGCCTGCTTCAGATTAGGTTTCTCCCCCTCTTGCTGGCCCTCCCCCACTTGCACTCTGTCTCTCTTTCGAAAATAAACATTAAAAAAATTTAAAGAAATGTCTGTGACATACAACATTTTAAGATATGAACTAGAATTATGACTGATAACATTATACAAGTATCAGATTTCTAGGAATATCATATAATTTCCAGAACACTTAAATTAATAACATACATCCATAAAAATATAGCTAAAAAGATTTAGCATCACTTCTCATTTGATAATGTTTCCCATGTAATTTAACAAATCATATAAACCTAATTAGTTTAACTTCTCTCTTTTTACAAGGAGACAGAAAAAATCATTTGCAACTTTCCAGGGACTCTACAAAACCCCAAGGTTACTTCCAATGCAAAAAAATCTTCATTTAGAATTTGATTTTGGGGAAGTTTGTCAAAAATATCAAAAGATTTAAAAACACTGGTCAAATAGGATCATAGGTCACTGTGAAACATACTTAGTTATCCGTTTCATCAGAGTGCTAATTAAAGATTTTTTGCAGGTAGATACAGCAAGTTAAATTGTTATAAACAAAACAAAACTTTAGTTCTTTTAATAGATAAGACTTCCTTTCTTAAGTAATCATGACCTGACAAAGACAACAAGCAACACAGGAAACCATTTTGATAAAACACAGAATCTTTGTTTTCAAGGCAGATTACTTAAAAAGTAAAACAAACAAACAAACAAACAAAAAAACAACACCTTTCAACAATCTCTTATTATCAAGAGCAGACCAATGGGCCAGGAAAACTTTATCCTTTCAGCAGGATAGGAAATTAAGTTTTAATTTTAGTCAAGCATATGTACATTATTGATATCAAAGCTTATTTTAAGAAAAAAAAAACTTTTAAGAAAAAACTTATTTTAAGAAACAATTTTAGCCAACTGACTACACAAGGTAAAACTCTCTCTTTTCCTCTCTTCCATTCTGAAACAACCAGGACAAATTCACTTATTTATTTTCTCCCTAAGAAAAACACATATCTATACCTGATGATTTCTCAGCCAAAACACACATCCTACCTTTCTTCCACAAAATTGTTTCCCTTATTATTTCTAGTAGCTTCAGTTACATACAGTAACATTTTTACCCCTTAAAATTTGAATTTCTAGTGAAAATCAAGAAGTAAACAATTGTGAACAATCTGTTATGCCAGCATTCTTTTTATGGGTAAATATATGAACACATTTCATAATGTCTAGAAATACATGCTTCCTCATAGTAAATTTTCCAGTGGGTTGCAAGATATGTCTACTAAAAAAACCCAAAAATCTTTAGTTCCTTTGTACTAAGAAGCCAAAAGTAGGTAAACTATGTTTGGTAATTAACACATCACTATTTTATTGTATTTGGAAATGGTCTAGATAGTGAATGAATTTAACCTAATTCATCACTTAACTTAGCTCAGCAAAACTTTTAAAGTTTCAAGTAACCAAAATGGTTTGGAAACTGTTTTCTAGACAAACATACCATAAAACATAATTATTGCTGAACATTTCACCAAAAAACTCTTATCCCATTTACATCTATTTAATTCAGTTGTTCTTAGCAATTATGTCTAAACTACTTAAGAAAACTTCATGAGACATTAGACAAAATAAGCATCTCAAGCTTTTTTGTTTTTCTGACAAATTTTGTAAGAGATAACATGAACTTATTTGACATTTAATAAACCTAGGTAGAATAAAAGTATTATATTTAAGGCTAATGACTCTAAAGATATGCCTGCTTCAATTAAACTTACAAACTTAAACTAGTTTTTATTATTAAAGATTAATCTTTGATCATGCAATTTTGAAAATCATTTAGGTTAAGTTCCCATTAAATTTCTGAGAATTTTAGGAATATTTCATTCATATAAGTGCTTGATTTTCTTTAAGCCAATTAAATAGAGTTGTTTTACAAATTAATTTTGGCAATATCACCCAGATGTAGGAAAATACACACATCTACAACACAATTTATGTATACACACACATAAACGTACAGATAGATACAGAGAACTTACGGCTTTGGTTACACAATTATAGCTAAATAATACAGAACTCAGCGATTATTTAAAAAATATATTTTATTTTTTAAAGTAAGCTCTAGACCCAACGTGTGGCTTGAGATCAAAAGTAACATGTTCTATGAACTGAGCTAGCCAGGTGCCCTCAAAACTCATTAGTTATAAATGAAGTTGGATTGAAAGTACATTGCTGGCAGATGGAATAAGTTATGTTCATCTGTTCACATACCTACAGTTTTGTTTTGTTTTTTTACTAATATTTGCAGAAAAGACAAGATTTTTTTATTCATCAAGTTCCAAACAGCCTTACCCTCTTTTTCCCTTCTGATGAGAATTATTTCCCTGAAGTTTGCATTTCAAAGAGATGGCCTAGATATAAGTTCCTGGAAGAGACCAGGTAGGACATTTACATCTTAAAGCACAGGGAAAGAATATAAGTTCTTCCAAGAAGAACTTCTGTTTCATAAGGCCAGAATTTTTACAATATTTACAAGCCTTTGGAAACGAATGGGGGAAATCTGGGGACTGGCAAAAAGGATAGGTGCACTTTGAATTGTTTCTAGAGCTCTATTTCTGGGTTTGCCAAATTTTCTTTTCTTTTTAAAAAAATTTTTTTTCCCCAATGTTTATTTATTTTTGAGAGAGAGAGAGAGAGAGAGAGAGACAGAGTTCGAGCATGGGAGGAGCAGAGAGAGAGGGAGACACAGGATCTGAAGTAGGCTCCAGACTCAGCTGTCAGCACAGAGCCTGATGCAGGGCTGGAACCCAGGAACCATGAGATCATGACCTGATTGGAGTTGGACGCTTAACCGACTGAGCCACCCAGGTGCCCCCAAAATTTTCCAAGATAAGGACAGTTGGTTTTAATTCCTCAAAGAACTAGGCTTTAGCCTACATATCAAGGGGCTAAACCATTCATCCAACTACATTATCCTCGGTTTGCCCCTTTATATCAGGGAGATCTTTAAGATGGAAATCAAAAAGATTCTTATGTTCTGGATTTAGAACTGTCTTTGGAATGCTTTGGTAAATCCTTTCACAAAGATTTCAGGACGTTTATTTCCCTGTGGGTACATTTAGTTCAGAAGAGCATTTTAAAAGTTATATCAGGCCCTTAATATCAGCTTCCAATTTGGCCAATTTCTGACCACAGAGCAACTTTGAAAAAAAATCCTTTCAGGTATCTTCTCAGTTTTCAGCTGGGACAAACAGTGAATATTCCTGACAGTATTGAATAGCCCCTTGGATGCAAGAGGCATCCCCAAAGAGGGTACACAAGATATTAATGTCCCAAGATCCAGAGCCACTCCCAAAGCAGCCAAGAGAAAGAAAGACTTAGGTAATTTCTCTGAGGGCTGGCAGCAGTTTGGTAGGACCCTAGATGCAAACGGAGTTTAACTCACATTTCTGTCCAGCTATATCTAATCATAAATGGGGTACAACTGGCTATATTTTGGAGTCCTCAATCTGACAGTTACCAAACCAAGTTCTCAGGACACAAAACAAGACAAATAAGAAGGTAATGGCTGTCACTGGGAGAGAAGAGATTAATACCAATGAGTCTGGGTTTGGAGAGGAAGGGACAGCATGAAATTTTATTTTCTTCCTTCCACCAGGCATTATAGACAGAGGTTTGGGAGAGCTGACTCTGGTATGAATTCTCACCCTTTGCTGGCTTCTGCCAACTTTTCCAGGATCCCATATGTAGGCTCTAGTATTTATCAGAATTTAGTAAAGATTTCAATTAATTTTAATTTTAGTTTCTCTTGGCTGTTTAGGGGAATAATGTAGCAGTTTACCAGAAAATCCTTCAGAGTCCTGTCAACCCTGCAAGAGTCCATATGGGAACCCTCCTTCCAAGGTAGATATGGGGGCATCTGTAGGGCCACTACCTTGTTGGATTTTTGTTTAACAGTCTTGTAGTCTCTTCAGAGTGGAACGATAATTCAGATAGAGGATTACTAGAAAGAGTGCTCAAATACAGAATAGAGGGGAGTGGTAGGAGTTACGTCATTCTTATAATCTTTTGTTTTGAGTATCTCTTATGTCTTTAGTTTTCCATCAGCCTTTTGCAACAAATCTTTCCATGAAGCTACTTTGGAATTTTGCAGCCTTTTGAAGGCTTCTGCATGCCAATGAAAATAGGTATCCAATTCTGTTTGTTTGATTTAGTAACCTTTGCTTTCAAGTACACTTTAAATGAACAATATTGTCTAGTTGGTACAGTCCCTGTAATGGCCATTGTAACTCTTGGTTGTTTTTAGTAAGATTTTCCCATTTTTGTAGATATCTACAGTTTCTGGGACCATAGTTCTCAGACATAAAATAAGCAGGTGTCCTAGAAGGTGGCACACTCAGTTCTTTGGAACTTAAGGATCTTATTTCTTTAGCTACACCTTGGGTCTTTGGGAGCCAAATTTATACCTAAAAGGGATGTGACTCCAGGTTGGGGTATGTGTGGTGTTTTACAGTGTACCTTGTTGCACAGAAATTTTTAAGTGCTTGACTCATGCATAAAACTTTATGGCTTTTGGCTTGTGAGATTATCATTAGCAATAGCCTCTACCTACACAAAACAATACAAACAAGCATATGCACAATAACACACCAGAAGTAACCAAAGAGATGTTACTGCGGACTGACCAATGAAAGGCCTTATGGGTACCACCGGCAATTTCCAACATGGAACTGGGGGACTGGGGAAAGGACTGAACCAGCATACCCCATCAAATGGGAACTGGGGACTAGGATTCCAACCAAATGAGGAACTGTGGACAAACCAAGGGCTAATGACTCAGGTTCCAGGAAGAAACTTCTACCAGATCAAACTGACCTGCTAAGTCCTAGACTGAGAATTATGGACTAAACCAAGGGCTAAGGCCTGTCATTCTTTTAGAGCCTTCTGTCTGTCTAAACTGACCCTTTGATGTGGACTAGAAAGCCAATTAGATCCTGAGCTCAATACAAAGGCAGCAGAGCTCAGAACCAAGAGGAATTTATCCACAGCCTTCAGAAATGGTGAGAAAGACCGAGAGTTCAAAGGGTTCATAGATACTAGTGCCTGTGTTTCTCATCCCAGAATCCACCAGAAATTTCCTTTGGATCCCCCTGCTGCCAACAAATCTGTTAAAAAACAAAATTCATCTGAGTACATTTTAAAGACCTTATTGGCTTTATTTAACAATTTGTGAATTGGGCAGCATCCCAACTAGATCTGAGAAGTTGTATAAAATAAAACACTTCTACAGGAAGAAGGGAAAAGGGTAAGGAAGTTGTACTAAAAAAAAGCAGATTGGTTGTGGCAAGGTCATCTTCCTTCAGGGGACAGCAGGGGTCTATCAGGCAGATTACACCACTAGTGCTAACCAGGTGATTCCAAATTGACCAGTTTAAGATCTCATTCCTGGGAGATGCTAAAACTGTAATTAAATTGGGTATTAGGTCTCAGTTTGGTGACACGAGACTTAGTATAAATGACTCCACTTTGGGCCTGCTGTCCCTTTAAAAAAATTTTTTTTTTTAACGTTTATTTATTTTTGAGACAGAGAGAGACAGAGCATGAACGGGGGAGGGTCAGAGAGAGAGGGAGACACAGAATTTGAAACAGGCTCCAGGCTCTAAGCTGTCAGCACAGAGCCCGACGCGGGGCTCATGACCTGAGCCGAAGTCGGATGCTTAACCGACTGAGCCACCCAGGCGCCCCCTGCTGTCCCTTTTTTAACAGAGGTTTAAAAATTACTCAATTTGGGGGAACTTCTTTTAAGAAAAAGAATACAAAATTGTAACTATTAAATTAGAGACATCGTGACTATTAGAATAGAATAAGAAATCACAACAAATTTGGGTGACAAATTTGAGATCACAAAATCTGGAAAAATATGTGTATTAACTAATTAATGCATCCTAAGATATTTTGTTCATACATTTGGACTATAGATTCTTTAATGACCAGTTTACATGACAATGATTTTCTAATAGTCTCTAAAGAGATAATAACAAATAATCCAGACACTCCTTTAACATATTTAATATTTGTTTTTTATTAGAGTATAAAAAAGCTCCATAAACTAGCTTCTGGATCTCTTTCTCCACCCACATACTTCAGGTGCTGGGCACCAGTGGATGCATTTATAATAAGGTTTTCAGGCCTTGTGATTTAGAATAGCAGGAAGTAGAAATATTCTTGGATGTCCTTTCTCTACCAGCACAGCCAGCAATAACTTAACCATACACAGATATGTGCACAACCCACATTTGTATAAATGAAATCCAAATCCAAATGAAACCTAAACGTTTCTCCATCTCAACTTCCTTTAAGCCAGATCCAAAATTTTGCCCTAGGGCACTCCAATGCTACCTGATAGGAGAATTGTGACAGAGGAAAAGTCGGCCAAAAGAGTAACTCTAAAATCAACCGCCGTAAAAACATCCTTTGCAAATGTTACCAAGCCGTAAGACCATCAAAACTTTGCTAGAATCTCTTTAAGGGCCTTTAAAGGGGCCTCTGTAAGTGAAGGGCTCTGAAACTTAAGTTTCCTTGGTTTCCAAGAAAATTAGCTCTGGAGGAAAGTATGACACAAAAAATGACATTTATACCACACATGATGCACAAGAGTCAATGCCACAGGGTGGCTTTAAAAGTAATGTTGTGTGTGGTCTTACTCTGAGCAGCTCCCAACTCCATGGAATGAGAGGATGTTCTTTCAGTGTGTTTTACTCTGTAGTAAGTAGCACTATGAAGATGGGGATGTTCTGATACTGCTAAAACTCAAAGGTTCACCCACCCACACAACCCCATTTATATTTGTTATTTGTTATGGAATAATTTGCAAATACAACAGATCTCAAAACTCCCATATTGGTGTAATTGGTGTTAAACACACCGTTTACTATCCTTCCAAGCAGGCCAGTTAACACACACAGAGAAAAAGCATCTTATTGTTGTTAAAGACTACGGAGCAGAAAGATTATAGCATGAAAGAAAGTCTTTAAGAATTCATTAAGATGTAATCAAGCTATTGCAAACTCATCTGTTATTTGCAATTATAATATAGTTACTGTAACTTGTCTCTGGATAAAATCACCTTTATGTTGGATTTCTTTGCTTAATTTTGCTCCTTGGTGATGTATTCAAATGCCCAGTTTTCTCATGTACATCTTCCTCTTGCTAGAAACTCCTGACTCATCTTCCTCTTCTTCCTTCATTATACAAATAACTGTCCTTAAATGTTGGCAGTCCTTAAAATTGTGTCCTATACCATTAACTCTATTATAGTTTTTGCCACTAAACTAGACTATGACCTATAAGTACATATCAAAATAAATAAAGCTTATCACAGTAGTATTTTGGTCTTATATATGAGTGCATAGTTTGTAATCAAATTGCTTACATTGATTGAATCAGGTAAAACCCTATTTCATTAGTCTTTAAAACAATTGTTTTGCTCTGTCCCCAACACATAGTTTCTGTATAATGTACTTCAGAAAAAAAAGTGTATATCCTCTGAAATGTTATATAGCTTTTTTTATTTTTAAAGGATCAAACTATTTCTCTAAGGAATAAACTGCTTCAATAGAATGGCATTTTCCACTTATGAAGATTTCCCCCACTTCATTCATCTAACTGGGCTGCTAAAACTTGATACACCTGGTCAAAGAAGCATTGTTCCAAAGGTTCTGACTTGAAGTAAGAAAACAAGGACTGGCTTATGGCTGGAGCACAACTAATGCTCCATTGCCCATGCAGTGTCCCTCTAATTTTTGTTTTCCTCCATGCCAAACTGTGGCTATGATGATTTGATGCTCAGGGTTATTTAAGAGGGGAAAAATATGATCTCTTTATGGTCTTAATGCCCTTTCTCCTGGTCATTTAAAATAACTCGTTTTAGGCCAACAGGTATCTACTCAAAGAAGTTCAAAGCCCTATAATTTTAAGAGTTAAAATTCTTTTAAGAATTTAAGTCATTCTTGGGGCGCCTGGGTGGCTCAGTCGGTTAAGCATCCAACTTCGGCTCAGGTCATGATCTCGCAGTCCGTGAGTTCGAGCCCCGCATCAGGCTATGTGCTGACAGCTCAGAGCCTGGAGCCTGTTTCTGATTCTGTGTCTCCCTCTCTCTCTGACCCTCCCCCGTTCGTGCTGTCTCTCCCTGTCTCAAAAACAAATAAATGTTAAAAAAAAAAAAAAAAAAAGAATTTAAGTCATTCTTTTAGAAATGCTGGAGTAAGTTTAAAATACTGATAAACAGATATATTCTCTCATGCTATTTTTTTTTTTAGAATTGAGGACTATTGGCATGATCAAAATATTTTCAGATGAAAGTTTTAAGTTTCCTGTAAACCGGTGCTCAAATTTTAGCACTGGTATCATATGAAGGAACAGTTAAATTATAGTATGCGTGTGCTACTCCCAGAGTTGCTAATTCAGTAGTCTGAGGTGGGGCCACAGAATTTACACTTGTACAAAGTTCCCATGTGGTAGGGACCACAGTTTGAGAACCACTGATGAAGATCATTTGGTGATGCATATTTTCAAAACCAGTGCTGACAGGGGTTGTACCTTCTCAAGCATGTATACCATTTGGAAGATGGAGAGTCATTTCCAAAGTCTGGGGGATACTGATGATGATTTAAAGTTTCATAGATTCTTAAAAAAAATTTTTTTAAGTTTATTTATTTTGAGAGAGAGAGAGAGAGAGGTAGAGGTGGAGGGAGAGAGAGAGCATGCACAAGCAGGGGAGGGGCAGAGAGAAGGAGAGACAGAATCCCAAGCAGGTTCCATGCCATCAGTGCAGAACCCAGTGTGGGGCTCTAACTCACGAACTGTGAGATTATGACCTGAGCAGAGATCGAGAGGTGGATGGTTAAATGCCACTCAGGCACCCCAAAGCTTCACAGATTCTTAACTTAGGCTGCCCATGCCTAGTAGCATCATATAATTTTCCATAATGCAAGAAGTCATTAAACAGTGTCTTGCTATAAGTGTTGTGGGATCCCTGAGCCAGACAGTCAAGAAAGAATTCTTGAGACATGGTGCAACTTATTAAGTTTATTTAAGTAGCACAGAGATAAGAGCCATGCATGGCAGACAGAGCTGCACCTTTGCTGTATGAAGTTGGTGGTTACATGCCTAATGCTCAAGTATGAGGAGATGTACAGGCAGTATTAGGTCATAAATGTTTTCTTTGAATTTCTACTCGTGCAGCTACTTTCACAGAATGTCTCTGGTGTTTATCATTCAGCTGGATATTAATTAACTATTGGTGAGATGTACAGGCAGTCATAAGACCCTTTAAGAATGTAGCAACCAGTATGTATTTGATCCTTATCAGAACTATGCAGGCTGTAGATCAGCCTTCTGGGCTAAAGGTGAACATTTTTCTGCTTCTGTCCCTCATCATAAGAATAATCTAAAATCTCTTCATCTTTTTAATTCCTTCTTTTGTAGCTGTTTAGTCACTAAAATGACGTTGCAACTGAGATTTTTAATTGTTAATTTAAATTATGGAATATAATAGTTGTATATCCTCCATACTATCTAAAGCCATTATGAAGTTTTAATATTAAAAACAAAATCTTTTAATTTTTCCTTGCCCACAGTCTGGTTAATATGTAAATATAATTATAAGCTCGGAAGAAAGAAAAATTTACCACTCAGAAAGATAAGTATTCCTATACCTTTCAGTGGCTTTTAGATCCTCAGAACATGTGCTTTATATGTATTCTGCTGATTTTTCAATAAGGCATGTTAATGAACATGTCTCAATTACCTATTGAATAATCTCTCTAAAATGCCTGTCTGTAATTATTTACTCTTAGGATTATACTTTCATTTTAGCAGTAATTTCAACTCTGAGAAGATAAACCCAAGGGATTCTAGAATAGCTTCTGCTTGGCATGATTTCCCCAGTGTCCGAAGGTTAAACAAGTGAATGGATGTAGACAATGACCAATGATGTTGTAGAATAAAGCCCTTATTAATTAATGTATTCTTGAATGTCATCAAACGAGCTATGGGGCAGATATCTTAGGTTCGGGAATTAATGGCCATCAGAGTTGCAGGGTGCCCCATTGAGCTGAAAGATGCAAGAATTTAACAAAACAAATGATAAATTGTAAAAGGTAATTCAATAAACAGGGCAGCTTCTTAAATATTCTCTCATGGGTCACTGAAGAAGCATTAAGGAAATTGAAGCCAAGACGGATATTTGACTCCTGACTTTGACATTGAGGAGTGAGAAATTCTTGTGCAAAGAGCTTCCTTCACCTGTGTGAGTCCCAGCCTTGTCAGCTATGAAAAGCAATTAACAAGATCTAGTCTGCTTACCTCACATGGTTGTGAGGATTAAATTTAATTATGTACATGGAACTGTTAGGCCAACTGAAAAGCCCTAAACAAATGTGTAGTTTTGTTGGCTGTTCACTGAAAATTGATTCTCATTTCCCTAAAAGTAATACAAATTCTTTAATCAAATATGCAATCTTTACCTTTCAAAGTGCTTTTTGAGGGTTAAAATGAACAATTTAATCATTTAAACCAGGGAAGAATATATTAAGACTTTTTTTCTTTAAAAAAAAAATTTTTTTTAATGTTTATTTATTTTTGAGAGAGACAGAGGCAGAATGCGAGTGGGTTAGGGGCAGAGAGACAGGGAGACACAGAAGCAGAAGCAGGCTCCAGGCTCCGAGCTGTCAGCACAGAGCCCGACGCAGGGCTCAAACTCACGAGCTGTGAGATCGTGACCTGAGCCAAAGATGGATGCTCAACCAACTGAGCCACCCAGGCGCCCCTTAAGATATTTTTCTTAACATTATAGCTTTTTAACTGCTTTAAGTCAGAAAATAAAAACAAGTTGATGTGCAAACTTCAAAATAATAAATATTTTTGTCAAGTTTGTTTGGAAAAAAATGACCGGCATACTTCAGGAAGGTGTAAACTTAATTTTATTTTAGCAATTTCGCAGTAGAATCTATCACTAAGTAGTCATTAGCTGAATAATTAAACAAGAAAAAAAAATTAAACAAGAAAAAGCCTGATGTTAGGGCACATAACTGTATAATAAAATTTTTTTTGTTTTTAAGTTTATTTACTTTGAGAGAAAGAGAGCACAAGTGGGGGAGGAGCAGAGAGAGGGAGGGAGGGAGGGAGAGAGAGAGAGAGAGAGAGAGAGAGTGAGAATCCCAAGCAGGCTCCACACTGTCAGTGCAGAGCCCAATGCAGGGCTCGAGCTCACAAACTGTGAGATTATAACCTGAGCTGAAATCAGGAGTCCGGGGTTTAACTGACTGAACCATCCAGGCACCCCTAAAAATTCTAAAATCTAACTAGTTTTCAAGAGTTATGTGCAGTTACATAATTTAAAAATACTCCTGATTAGTAATAAGTAAAATTTGTTAAAGGAGTTTTTGAAATTAATAGCCAATTTTTTACTAATATGCTAATACGGAAAACCTTTAATTTAAAAAAACAGAGGGTGCTTGGGTGGCTCATTCCGTTGAGCGTCTGAATTTGGCTCAGGTAAAGATCTGGCAGTTCGTGGGTTTGAGTCCTGCATCGGGCTCTGTGCTGACAGCTCAGAGCCTGGATCCTGCTTCTGATTCTGTGTCTCCCTCTCTCTCTCTGCTCCTCCCCTGCTCGTGCTGTCTCTCTCAAAAATAAATAATAAACATTAAAAAATTAAAAAAACAAACCGGTAACACTCCCTTGTTCAGTTTTTTCTGACTTACATCTTGTTCTGTAACTTCCCACTGATTAACATTGCCTTTAATATTAAGTACTTTATTTAATATTTTATCATTTCATATGACATAGTACTTTGAATTCTTTTAACTTGTGTAGGAGCAGCCAAAGCATCAACCAATACATTAACCTGTTTATCTAAAGTAAACTGTTTTTTTCTCAATTAGGATGCTTCTAGCTGCAAGTAACAGAAAATATAATTTACTATCTCATATTAAAGGAAGTCCTGTGGTAGGACAGGCTGCAGGATTGGTTGATTTGTTAGCATAATTATGTATTAAAAGACTTGGCTTCCTCAGATCACTGCTTTGTCATCTGTGGTGGTGGCTTTTCTGAAGAAGAGGGGAAAGATGGGTAATAAGGTGGCTGCAGCACTTCCAAGCATTCAGAATTATGGGGAGGGCTTGTTAAATCACAGATTGCTAAATCCAACCACCCAGAATTTCTGACTCAGTAGGTCTGAGTGGGAACTGAGAATCTGCATTGCTAATGAGTTCCCAAGTGATGCTGCTGCTCCTGGTAGTGGGGGCCACACATTGAGAAACACTAATTTAGACTAAAGATCCTGGAGGGGAATGGATGATTGAGGATCACTGGTAACATTCATTACAAGATGTCCTTTATCATTTGGAATATAACAGAGAGTTCCTTTTGCTCTCCTCATAAGGCCTGATGCCATTTCTAGTTTGTCAGCTTCCTGTTCAATATTCTACAGCGGGACAGTGCTCACTTAGAATATCAATAGTCCTATGGTTGAGGTAGCAGTTTCTTAGAAAATCGTTTTGCATTCAACTGTTTGAACCAGGGATTGGTTGAGCTAGTTCAAGCCCCACGTTTGTACTTCGGCTTATTTGTTCCTGTCCTGTAGAAAGCTTTATTCCCCTTTCTTTCCAGAATCCCCATTTTCTTAATTCCCCAAATATAGAATATTTGGCAATATTAGGTTATTTCTAGTATCTTGTGAAATAGGTTACGTGAACATTGCCTTTCATAACCAAGAAAGCAAAGTTGCCTGAAGGTATATAATGTGCTGCTAATCTAATTTTCAATATATATTTTTAAAAGTTTCATTTATTTTTGAGAGAGCAAGCGAGTGGGGGAGAGAATCCCAAGCAGGCTTTGCACTGTCAGTGCTTGCAGCCTGCCGCAGGGCTCAAACCCACAAACTGGGAGGTCATTACGTGAGCTGAAAGCAAGAGCAGAACGCCTTACCAATGAGCTATCCAGGCAGCCCTGCTAATCTAATTTTCCATCTGATTGTTATTTGTAGTGATGAATTTTCTAACCTCAAGATTTAACAGTTTGCTTGTGTTGCAAAAACTCCTTCCTGCCAATTTGTAATTCTCCTTCTCTATCATCAGTCTTGCAAACCATCTTATCAAGTTGCAATTCTCCTTTCTCTGTTAGCTATTTCATAATAAACCTTTTGGTGTGGCTTCCTTATTTTGTGTAGTATGCTCAATATGAATATGGTCTGTTTGCCTGACTGTCCAGGGCTAAACTTCAGAATCCTCATAAAACCTTAGGCAATTTCTGCACTGATCACCCTCTCTAATTTATTACCATAATGGCATTTTTTGTGCCTTTTTTCTCATTTGTTCTCACATCAGGAAGCACAGTGGAGAGAGATGATTTCTGCAGGGGGCCTGGAAGGACTTGGGACAAGTTCAGGCAAAGATGCAAGCTTTGCAAAAAAATATTTGACTTCTGGAAAATGGTGGGCTAGAAAATTTCTAAGTGCAAAATGTACCATTTTGGCAGTTTGAGGAAATGCAACCTTTCCCAAGGCTCTCTCAGACCTCAGTGTGCAACACAGTAAAGAGAGATGAAAAATGTTTTTGATGAGAAATTGAGGAAGCATATAAATGGAGGGAGGAGGCCTAGGCTATTACTGCAGACACAGCAGGGGGCCAGCAGATAAAATATAGAATCTGTTTGATAGTTTCAATTAATTTATGACAACCAACCCACCTGCAAAACTTTCAAACTTAGTAGAAGATGCTGGCCAGTGCCAATTTAATGTAGTTGGCTATTCTAAGGCCTGTTGCTTAAACCTAGTCTTTAAGCTGTCTTGTCTAAGAATTAAAATTCTGTGTTTTGATCCTAAGGTAATAACTGAAGACTGTGCAGGAAATTATAACGCTTTGACTCTGTCAGGCATTGATACACATGCCATCAAAATCCAAAGCACAAGCTCAGCTGACATTTCCTTTGTGCATGGAAGCAGCCATCTCAACATTGTTATCTTTTAATTTCAATTAAACCCATGGTTACCTGGGTTCAAAATCTGGGTGTGAAATTCCATCTTCTCTGAGCACTGCTCAGGTTTTAATACTTCTTACAATGATTAGGACTTCTTGTTCAGACCAAGTTGTCCTAGCTAACCTCTTTGTGGTTTGAAGATTTAAGTTTACTTTTAAACGTTGGAAAATCCCTGAATTCTTCTTTGCTTTACAGGAAAGTAGAAGCTCATGCTTTAGTTTGATCATAGGTAGCAAGTAGCAAAGTCAAAGATGGGATTGTTTTTTTTTTTTTTAAAGGTGGAATTATGTTTATTCATTCAGCAACAAATATGTATTTATGATGACCATTTTCCAGATTACCTATTTATTCAATAGGTCTTTATTATGGTCTTTACTACAGACAAAATAATTTTTGGCACAGAGATGAATTAGGCTGGTTTGGAAACTAGACAGAATATCTTAAAAAAAATTTTTTTTTAATGTTTATTTTTGACAGAGAGAGAGAGAGAGAGAGAGAGAGAGAGAGACAGAGCATGAGCGGGGGAGGGGCAGAGAGAGAGGGAGACAGAATCAGAAGCAGTCTCCAGGCTCTGAGCAAGCTGTCAGCACAGAGCCTGACGCGGGGCTCGAACCCACAGACTGGGAGATCATGACCTTGAGCCGAAGTCGGATGCTCAACCGACTGAGCCACCTAGGCGCCCCATAGACAGAGTATCTTTTAAATGGGTACATTTTTACCTCAAGATAAATCTTGGTATATTGTGTGTCTGTTTTGTGTGGAAATAGTGAAGTCCAGAGTCAACCTCTGGATATGGGACTCCAACTCACTTTGCTCTTTTTCCTTCCCTTTCTATCTTTACCTCTGCCCCCCCCCCCACCCCTCCCCTCCAATCCAGAAGATTAGTAGTAAATACCAAAGATCCCAAATATCACCATAGGCTCAGAACGTGTTGAATGGGGAAACTGAGTCACACATAAACTTTAAAAATTAAAAGTACACTTTAAATTCTCTAGTTTCTTCCGCTCAGTTTCAGCAAGGATTTCATGTGTAGAATGCTAGCAAGGGTGGAAGCTATGCAATTTTGTGGGCTAATAAAATATTTGTAAAGTACTTGCCTATCTCTGTGCTAATAAAGCCAAAACACAGGTAGCTCATTTTTATTCTTGCTTCTAATTTTTACTCTTCCAGCACTGCTAAGACACAGAACCAAGCAGATGGATAGCAATTCTGGCAGGTGTTTGTTAGACACTTATTCTGCCTGACACTGCTTATAGTAAAAGGCTGTACTTCCCCAAGTTTGACCCTTAGCATGTCCTTTTCCCATAGGAAGAAAAATATTTCAGCTCTTCCGTTGAGTGGGTTAGCTTATAAAAATAAAGTGTCATGTCTTTAGATGCTTTTAAAATATCTACCTTGAAAAAAAATGACAACTTCTTTTCTAGCCCCTGGATACAATTCCTTAACTATTAACCTTTGGTACTTAAAACAAGGTTAAAATAGCCTTTAAAATAAAACACTGAGGAACTATTTTGAAATAACCTTTTCCAGGTTAATTTTTACATCCCAAAAGGCCACATATTCCATTATTATCCAGGTTTATAAAAATGCCAGCTATCAAATTTCATACTAAAAACAAGATGCTCACATCCTTTGTGCAATAAGGCATAGTATAAATAAAATTAGAACACCATGACTGTTCCTTCCTCAATCTTCCCTATTTGTAACATTTCCCCCAAGCAGAGATGCCTGACAAATTCTCCTTTATTGCTCATATGTGAACACTTTTTGCATCAGATACATAATTAATTTTGTAGGTTAAATATTCAGAACAGGAATAGATTTTTAGAGCATTGATTCACAAAGAAGAAATAAGAGGGAACTTGAACATAATACATTTCATTGCCATTAATCTCATTCCAGCTAAGAGTCAATGCTTTTGCTTGTTTCTCTGTGTAATAATCTTATATTTTTATAATGCCTATAATTTACAACCTACCTTCACTTTATCAGATCCTCACAACAATCTTTTGAGGGATAGAAGGATAGTTATTATGCCTACATCTGTATCTAAAATATCATTCTATGTATGTATATTGTGCAGTGTACATATAGTTTAGTCCCCTTCCCCCAAGATGAGGAGGTAGAGATTGCTACACAAAAGTCTCATGGCAGGTTAGCTGGTCATAGGAATAAACGCTGGGAAACGGAAGAGGTTTCCGAGGCTCATGGCTAAAGCATTCCCCACTGCTCTGGCTTGAATAGTGTTAATACATGCTGTGTTTCATATACATAGGAAGTCAAAGTTGGTGCTACTGATGTTGGCTAGTTTGGTGGAAGAGGTGTTCAGACACCGAACAGAACATCACTGTGAAGATGTGTTGATGAGGTTGAAAGATCTGCTGAGTGGTTGAACCAGCTATCCTTTAAGGCTTTTTGCTGCTCTCAAGCCCAGGAATTTGTGAGATGACTAACGGTGGAATAAGAATGCAATATATAACACTTCTTCTGGACAAAGCCGGTTTTATCCAGTTTCTTTTTTACCTTAGCAATAGGAACAATGGCCTTCACAATTTAGGCAACCAAAAAGTAAAATTTCCGTGTCAGCTACTTTGGGTGTAAGGCATGGGGTGATACATCCTTTGGGGAGTTAATTATGAATTTAGTGTTAATGCTGGAGTATTGGAGGACACAACAGATAATTCTGAAGTTACCTCAGATAAAATGTCTGAGCTAACTAAAGAAACCCAATATCAAATTCTGTACTGTGAAATTACCCTTTTTGTAAGATCATATGTTCATATCAAATAATGTCTACTTTTACAGTTTCTACTTTAGATGCTAATGTTTTTGGTAGTATGCTGTGCTGTCAAGGTCCAATAAGTATAGTAACTAATAATCATTACAAATTGTTTACAACATTGAGCAAGAGATAGCACATTCATCGTTGTACAAATGAGACTTATAACACCACCGGGTAGACAAAATTCACTAACCATGTAAGCCAAAGGTGTGTCATAGATAGTAACTCTGAGACTAGAAACTAGTTCATCCTAATTTTTATGGTTTGTTTTGGAATTTAAAAGTGACTTCGTTGAATAAAATTTCAATGTTTCTTAATTGAAAAGTAAATCTAGAAAACTGTCCAGGACTTTTCATCCTAGACTAGTTTCACTTACTTGGGATTAAACAGGGAAGACAGGCAACCCGGTCCATTTGCTTATTTTGACGTTGAACATGTGGTCAGAGAACATACTGGGAAGTGTCACAGGACCTGAGATAAGGGGCAAGTTTTTAAAGAGAATACGTGTTGATGGAGAGAAATATCTCTAGCACACAAGGGAGGACTTTTCTGCGGTCTCTAGACAGTTCTTTGTGGAGGATGCGGTCGAACTCAGCAGGTGTAGCCCTGCCCTCTAGTGGATTTGGGTGCGAGAGGGCTTCAGTTTAGTTTCCTGCGCCTGGTTTACTAAGGTTTAGTAACATCAACCATCTATAAAAATCACTTATTGGGGGATCTGGATTAGATGCTGGCAAAAAAACACAGCCAGTGGCCGAAGGCAACGCCCGTTCTTCGGCTTCTATCTCTGGACGCTCAATTTCTAGTTGTTCCAATCTTTCGAGTTCCACCCACTTGAAATGAGTAAAAAAGGCTGAGCCCTCCCTTGAGCTCTGGGGCTGATCCTTGCCTCTCATTACATACAGGCACCGAAGCAGATCCCTCATCGGGACAGAACTTTGGGAAGTCGCCCGGCGATGACCTCCTCCCGCAGTCAGAGCAAAGAGGCCGTACAGGGGTCTGCAAGTGAGGGTGGGAAGTACCAGTGAGAACACCAGAGTCTCTCTGCGTTCGCCCCTTCCCTCGGAGGTCCTCGCGTCGTCTGCCGAGATTGTGACGGCCACCCCGACGGGAGGGGCTTCCTAAGTCGCCTTTGTTGAGGGAGCTCAAATACCTCCGGGACGGGGAGCATGCTCGAGCCTGCCCGCTTGGCCCGACCCCACGGCTGCCTCTTGAGAATGTGTGGCCGGGGCTGGGGAGCGGGCGGGTCTCCGACCCTCGCGCCCAGTGGGTGCGTAGAAACGGGCGGGCACCGTTCCCGGGGGTCAGCGAGGAATCTCCACAAGGCAGGTAGGGCCGGGGCGGGCCACCGGCCCCGCACGCCCTCCTCCGGTAGCGCTCCGCACCCAACCAGAGCCCTTTCGGGGCGGACCGCTCGGCCTTCGCTTCATTTCCGCCGTCTGCGCCTGTGCGTGCCAGTACGCGTGCGCGCCCTCCTCTCGCAGCGGAAGTAGTAGCGACAAAGCTCGGTCCACGGCGGGCCCGGGAGTGCGGGGCGTGCTGGGGCGGGGGGCGGCGGGGAGGGGCCGAGCGCAGGAGGCGGAGGCGGGAGCAGACCAGCGCGGCCGCGCCGAGCCGGCCGGGCCGACCGTGACGGGTCCCCTCACCTCCTCTCCTTTCCCCTCCCCGACCGCCCTCCCGTTCGCTCCTTCCTCACGCCGGGAGTAGGCTCCCGCCTGGCGCCGCCGCTCGGCGAGCCACTCCTCTTCGCCCCAGGCGCGCGGGGCGCTCCCGCGAGCCCCGCGGGTGAGTCCCCGCAGCCCGGAGGAAGGGAGTCTGGGGCTTTGGGAGGGCACCAGTATTACCTATTGCTTCCCATTTCCAGAAACTTCCAGGTCCTAAGGGAAGGGGCATCTGGGGATACCCCGGCTTGGGAGTGTCTCTAGGGCGCCGCCCCGCCGGCGTGAGCTGGGGGCGTTGCGGGCGATCGAGGGGGTGGGCGCGCGATCTGGGGGCTCCTGAGGTGGTGGCGGGGCGGGGGTCCCCCTCCTCGCCCTCTCTGTCGTCAGCGCCGCTTCTCCTGGTTTCTCTTGCAGATGCTGCTGCTAGGGGTGGTGGGAGCAGCCGTGGGACGTGTGGCCGGGAGAGGGGGTGACAGCCTGGGATTCCGGGGGCTTCTCTTCCTTGTCCCCTTCTGCTCTCTATTCCCAGTGTGGCCACGGCTGACACTAAAGACTTTGTAGCCATCAACCCAAGTGCAGTTTCGATGGAAAATGAAGGTAAAGGCCCCTGGCAGATGGGTTGCACCGCGGAGTTGAGGGTGTGGTGGTTTGCTTTTAGTTGCCTGTTTGCACCTTTTTATTTTCCAGATTTTGTTTTATTTTTCCTTTGTGAAGTCTACAAGGAATTACTTTCTTAGGATACTCGCTTTTATTTTGGAACAGGGCATTTCGGGATTCGAGGTGCTGTGGGCTGACTGAGCTTTATTCTGCTTTCCTGAGAAAGCTACTGTCTTTAGCTTAGGGAATGGAAGGGAAGTTTTCATTTCAGATAGCATCTGTGCTTGTTTAAATAGCTATTTGAAAGGAATCACTGGAAGGGAAGTGGAAATGGAGAGGGAAGGGATGGACTGCATCTCTGTATTTGCATATCAAGACTTGATAATGGTCTGTGACTGGATTCGCTTGTAAGAACGAAAACAATTTTTTATTAACGCAGATTTGTTTTTCAGCTCACACACACACACACAACTCTGAATTTAATGGAATGTTACGAGGTGATTTCCTTTCTTGAAGTTCCTCCCTATTTCAAAGCATCATTTAGGAAGGAGGTTGATGGTAGAATCTGTCCACTACACTTTGGACCACTAAATTATCATTCACATGTTACTTGATTCCTTTGGCCTCATTAAAATATTTAATCCTTTTCATTGCACGCACTGGTTGTTTTTCAAAAGCATCGAACAGCTCTGGATATTGTTTTTTTCCTTCTGAAACAACCACACTTATTCTCTGGATGGTCTTGTGTGCGATAGTCTTTTTTTCCCTCCCCCTGTCTGCAAGATGCTATAAAAGATACTTATAGATTACAGTGTGTCCTCTTGTATCCTTTGGTTTTTAAAATCTGTATCTGGTACAAAGGAGCTGCAGTGGAGCTTACTGGTTGCTTCCTCACTTGTTTTTTCGTTTTTTGAGAATGTAAGCTTGATTGTCGTAAGTAGGACCGGTAGTTTAGAATAGATGTTTCTTATACGCATAATCTGTTTTGCTGCCTGAGACCCCTGGGATATGTGGGAAATAAGAGAGTCACGATTATATTGCTCAGTTTTACTCTGGATGGATAACTGGTGGAAGACATTTTCTGAAATACCAGAGTACCTAACTGCAGAGGAGTTATACTATCTAATTGGGTCTTTAGAAACAGCATTTGAAAGCAGTAATGTTTTTGTCTGGTGGTATGGACGAATCACTTTTCAGAGGCTTTCTCTTCTTTGTTTTTTGGTTTACAGATTTCAGAAAGGCAAATCCTTTCTTCACAAGAGACAAAGAATATTAAATGCATTCATTCATGTACCTGTTTCTTGGTAGTTGTATTTTAAATAACATCTGTATCTTGAACTTCTGCTTTCAGAATGTTAACAGATTTAAGAGAGTAGCCTAAAGTAGGTGTATTCTTAGATGTTGCTTTTGTTTCTTCATCTCTTAGGAAAAGGAGCATGACTAATAAAGATGACTCTCATATTGTCTATTGACGTGAGGGAGTGGTTGTGAGATGGGATCATGGTGCATGCTTGTGTCTGACTGAGTGTATTATGTGGCTTCATAATAAAAGATTATACAGTTCTTAAAAACTTAAAGGGTTTTTTTTTGTTTTTTTTTTTTTGCCTCATAATAATCAAGAGGCCATTTTTGGCAGTTTCTCATTACCATAAAAATTTTTTTCATAGTTAAACATCTTTAAGGAGAATTTGTATAAATCTAGAGTTTTCAGTGGGCTATTTTGAAATACATAGAATATCATTGCTTTCCTTTTTTATGGTTAGTATCTTCCCTTGACATGGTGTAGTAACATCTTGGGAGTGTGAAAAAAAAGTGGATTCAAATCATGCCTTAACCCGTAAAAGTTGTGTGACTTTAAGCAGATTACAGTTGACCCTTGAACAAAGTGCTGTTTAAGGGTGCCATCCCCCCCCAGTTAAAAATGTACTATAACTTTTGACTCCCCCAGAACTTAACTACTAACAGCTTATTGTTGGCTGGAAGTCATACTGATAATAAGGTTGATTAACACAGTATATACTGTATTCTTACAAGAAAGTAAGCTAGAGAAACAAGAATGTTAAGAGAATTAAAAGGAAGAGAAAATACATTCACATTACTGTATAAAATCTACATGTAAGTGGACACATGCGGTTCAAACCTGGGTTCAGTGGTCAACTGTATTTCACCTTTTTTAGCCTCTGTTTCCTCATCTATAAATTAGAACTGATGATACTTAGCTTACATAGTTAAGATGGTAAAATCAGAAACTTCTAGGGAGAGAAGAAGGTAATTTAAGAGCATGCACTGCGGAGCTTGGCAAACTGACTTGAATGCCAAATCCCCACTTAGCATAATTTGGCCTTGTACAAATTATTAAAGCTTTTTGTACTTCAGTTTCTTCATCTATAAAATAAGGGTATTGATAAAACCTACCATATGAGGTTATAAACATTTAGAACAATATCTGACATATCATAAGTGCTCAATAAATAATTGTTATAAATAGCCTAACCCAGTGTTTGTCCGCTAGTATGCCATCTGGCATTAATGTTGTCATAAGAGTTGAATGTTGAGAGGAAGAGTAGTAGTGGCTCTATGAAGTTGCCATTATTAGGGGATGGGTGAGTTAAGTACAGGATTTTCTACAGTGTTATAGCTTTAATTCTGTAGAGAAAGTTGGGGCTCCAGCAAGAAACCAGGGGCCAGTGTGGAAGGAGACAGGTTTGGATTTGAATCCTGATTGGTAACATTTTCCTCTTCTAAAAAAAAATCTGATGAGTTACTATGCTTCTGAGTTTTCCCATCTGTAAATGGGATAGTGCCGTCTTGGAGGTTTGATGTGAGGAATAAATGAAGCCTGGTAGGTGAAGTGCCCAGAATGATGGTTGACATATGGTTAGCATGCATGAGTGATTGACTCCTCTAGTTGGTATGTAGATAAATTACATCTCTAGGAATGTATAGGGAAGAATTGATGGTGGCTCCCAGAGGCCACTAGCATGGAGGTTCTTAGGTAGTGTGCATTGTCTACAATGGTTGTTGGGGGAATGACTTCATCCTTGTGGTTCCTTTCGACAATGGTGGTAAATTTTTTTTGGCACTTCAGTTTCAATTCTTCTGGACCTTTATCCCATGTCTCATTTAAATTGTATCAGCAAAGCTTAACCGGTTTTGAGCCTTAGCTTCCAGGATGCTTCCTGAATATTTCCTGCCAGTCACTGGAGGTACTTGAAGTGTTAATTTCCTGGAGTTTCAGAGATTGGTCCTAGACATCTATTTGTAGAACTCCTTTTGCATGTTTGAAACTCCTCTTTGCATGTTTATTTTGAATTTAAACAGATACCACCTAGGAGTCTGAGATGTACAGGTAAATGGCTCTTTTCCTGATTTAAAAAAAAATTAATTATTTGTGTTTAAAAGAATGGCTTATTAGAAAAGATACTTCTAGCTGGAGAATTTTGCAAATAGTTTCTTTTTCCCACTAATGGATTTTTTTCTTTTGAACAAATTTGGTCTTTTTCATAGAAAAATATAAACTTAATGTACAGGAAACTAATAGAGCCTTAAATATTTCTTTGACTAGTGGATACAAATGTAATAATCTTCAAGATTTCAGGACATGTTTATAGCTATAGGCAGGGCTGGTATAGGTCTAGAATAAATTCCTTTGATCTCTTTGGATAGCATTTGAAAATGATAGTATGTTTATTTACTCGTTACTTTAAAAATAGTTTTTGGTCAAATTGTTAATCATCTAAGAATGCCTCAAGAAAAGATTGTATGTTAGGATAAGGATAGTTGGAGGAACTGCCAGTAAAACAGACGGGAAACCACCTTAATTGCCTTCCTGTAACTAGAAATAGGAAGCCAGGTTATAAAAATATTTTATACCTTTAGGTGTGGAAAACATAATTTTGTTTGCACTTTTGTCAATAAAGTAATATTCTTAATATTTCTAGAAAAGAGTTGAAACTGAAAGAGATTTATTTATATAACAGCATCTTATAAAATGTAGTAATTTAACCCAGAGAAAGGATGCTACACAGATTATTTGTAAGCAGTAGCTTTCTGACAGTTGAATTCTAAATACTTGATTTGTTTTAATGTTTTTATCATTCATTTAATGTCCGCGGAATTGAATTGTTAACTGCAGCAATATCAATCAAAATAGTCTCCTAGGAATATACCCCTTGAGGCTCAAGGTTGATTTTCTTTTGAGATCTTGGTTAACCATAATATGTTTAACAAGGTTGTATTTTGTTCTAAAGCTGGAAAGAATACCATAGCTTGATGGTAAAGTTAGCTGGTGTGAATTTTAAATTACAGTGTTGTTACTTGTAGCATCTTAACTCTTAAGGGTCAGTTCAAAAGGTCCGCCCATATTTACTTTGTTAAAAGACACATTCTTTTTATAGTGATTTCAGGAGTCACTTGTGACAAGGTTATCTTTATGATTTTCATATGGACAAGTGTTGGTAAAAGGTAGTAAAGTAAAAACTGATTGGGGGAGCTCTAGATTAATGCCTTCCTGTTGTACAGGAAAGGATTTCTCTGAAAAGAAATGGGAGGCTAAATTCACATTGCATTTCCTTTTGAATTTTAATGGCTGGTATTTATATGCATTTGCTAATTATGTCTTCCATCTTCAGGCTTTTGAGTTACTGTTGACAAAGGCGTACATCTTAGAATTACAAGGAAATTACTCAAATTGTGTTGAATTAGATTGATTTAGGCTAAGCTTATTGGATACATTTAGAAGAAATTTGAGTGAAATGTTTTAAGGATATCATATCATAGGTTATAGACAGAAAGAAAGTAATAGAAAGTAATAGTGTAGGTCAAAAGCATCACATTAAGATGGCTGTAACTGGGCATATAATTCAAGTTCAATCCCTGCTTTTTCTTTCTGCTTCAGGTAATAGGGAATGTGTGAATTGGAATTATTTAATATTACCTGTTAATTATAATTGCTTAATTAAGGCATTGATCCTTCCATAAAGGTGCTGTCTTAAACTGGTGCCCCCCAAGAGGACATGCATGATGTGTCTTTATTCTTTCTGGAAACTCTGAGACATTGAGACATCCTTGTAGAAATTATTGTCACTTATTTATTTACTTAAAATGAACAACCTGACAAAGTTGGAATTGCAGTAGGATCCTCACACTAAATATATTTGCCACTTTATAGGCAAACTCAAATAATAATGGAAGCAGAAATATTCAGGATGTCAGCCATCCTAATTTTCTTGAATATTGCTTTTTAAAAACTGTGAAGTATAAATTAAAACTTTTGACTAAGTTGTGAATTTCAGATATTGGATTTAAAGTTATCTTGATTTTGGGATCTTAAAGTTAAAAAACATAAAGCATTTCCTAATGATCATTAATGCAATAAAATTCTGTTCCCTGCTTAAGGGAGAGATAAACTTTAGAACAGGTCTTGGATTTCCTCTCATCTTAAATCAAATGCAGTATAAATAAGCCTCTTGTTGCTGTATATTCATGTATGTTGTGAATATATCTTTATGTGCCTTTGCAGTTATTTCACCAGATATTGTTTGACCATCTAGACTTTCATAGTGGAATGTTTGCTTTACCCACCTTCATCAGAGTTTATATATTGGGAGAGGCAGAAAGGCTAGTTGTATCAAACTTTCTCTGGGAATCACCTCCCTCCTCTTTGTTGAATGTCAATTGTACATTCCCTAAGAACCGGCAAAAGCCATTCATGGCACAAGTGCCAGAAATAGCACGCAAACCACTTTTTAATGGCATGCAAAACAATCTCTGCTATGTTCTTTTCTTAATGCTTGTCAGGGTTTGCTATTTACTGAGAGTTGACATCTGACTGTGAAAGTGTCCATGATCAGATGGGAAATTCCAGTTTCTGTTCCCACTCCAGAGAAAGAGGGTGTGGTCTTTGCCCACCGCTGTTTGAGGTCTGCCAGCCCCCTACCCTTAGAGGTAGTTCAGTTATGAACTTGATGTATATCCTTCATTCGTTTGAGGGACCAAGAGAGATTGGTTCCTTCTGATCTGTTGGTAGGAAAATAGAGGGGAGATGGGCTTGTGTCTATATTAGAAGGATGGAAATGGAGAGTGGGGATGGATGAAAGAGACATTTTACTCTTAGGAAAACCCAGCACAACTTGGGTAGTAAGTAGATACAGGAAATAAAGGAGAAGGTTGAGTCACATGAGTCCAGGCTGTTAAGCCAGCCTAAATGGGTGAGTGGAGGGAGGTACCACTTGGAGGAGTTAGCTGAGTTGGGGACAGGCCAAGCAGAGTATTGAACACCAGTTGGGCTCGAAGACCAGGGCTCAAAGTGAGCTCTTGAGGGCAAAGACCTTCAGTTGTCCCTAATTCATCTTGAATAGAATTTGGCATGTGGCCATTGTCCATTGAGTGAAAGTGCTGGCTTCTTCAGTTTAACTTAGTGGTTCTCATTTGGGGGTGATTTTGCCCTCCAGGGACATTTGGCCATGTCTAGAGATATTTTGATTACAACTAGGGGGGTGCTACTGGCATCCAGTGGGTAGAGGCCAGGGATGCTGGTAAACATCCTACTGTATACAAGATAGTCCCTTCTACCTCCACCCCCCAACAAAGAATTATCAGGCCTCAAATGTCAGTGGTGCTGAGGTCGAGAAAAATTGTTTCAACCAGATGCCAGGAAGTTAACTCTTCTAAGCCTTGGTTTCCTCACTTGTAAAGGGATGATGGTGACTCTACTTCAGGCTTGTTAGGATTAAATAGGGCAAGGTGTATAAGTGCCTGGCATGAAAGGGCTGCTCAGCAAATGCCAATTTTCCTTACTTTGGTTCATGAATAAGATACGAAGAAATTATTTTTTTCATTTGTCTATAAAACAACTTCTAATATCAGGGCTTCTTTTTTTTTTTTTATTTAAAAAAAATTTTTTTTTTTTAACGTTTATTTATTTTTGAGACAGTGAGAGACAGAGCATGAATGGGGGAGGGTCAGAGAGAGGGAGACACAGAATCTGAAACAGGCTCCAGGCTCTGAGCTGTCAGCACAGAGCCCAATGCGGGGCTTGAACTCACGGACCGTGAGATCATGACCTGAGCTGAAGTCGGCCGCTTAACCGACTGAGCCACCCAGGCGCCCCAAATATCAGGGCTTCTTATATTTTTCTGAGAGATGAGTGGAATGCCTGGAAAACCTATAGTAGCTTTTATAATCTTAATGATTCTGTCATGTTTGCATCACATTATGATTGTGGCGTTTGAGTACTTCATGATTTGTAATTAGCAGTAGGTAAAAATATTGAAATTTGGATTAAAAGTTTTACCTACTAATCAGTGAGGTTAAACTCATAATTTCACTTGCTCTAAGACCTTTTACTGTTTGAAAGCAATTTTACTGTTCTTTGAAATCAAGGCTGAAGTGTTGGGAGTTGACTTCTTATGGAAAATGCCAGACCTGTGTCTATAATGTCCTTTCCCTTTTTACCTATTTATAATATTTCAAATAGACCCCTCTCTGAAGTCAGAACTGTTCCTCAGATTTATTTATTAAGGTCTTCATTAGGTGGCTTTTTTTTGTATAAGTACCTTTTCACTCTTTTTTTTTTTAAGTTTATTTATTTATTTTGAGAGACACACACACACACACACACACACACACACACACACACACACACAGCATGAGTGGGGGAGGGGTAGAGGGAGAAGAAGAGAGAGAGAATCCTAAGCAGGCTCCATGCCGCCATTGCAGAGCCTGACGTGGGGCTCAAACTCAAGAAACTGTGAGATCATGACCTGAGCTGAAACCAAAAGTCAGACACTTAACCGACTGAGCCACCCAGTTGTCCCACTTTTTACTGTTTTGTAAAGTTGAAGACATTACCACTAGCTCTCTCATGCTAGCGACAGAATACATATATTTACAATTCTAATACAAGGACCATAACCTTGAAAATGCATCTAGCCATAGCTTCACCATGTTTACATGTACGTAGTTGTGTAGCATTCTCAATTTTAAGTAGTTCTTTTGTTGGTGTCTCTTTCTTTTTAGGAAAAAATTGGTTTTGTGTCCCTATACTTTAACATCCCCATATAACATGAGATTAATTGGGGCACCTGGGTGGTGCAGTCGGTTAAGTGTCTGACTCTTCAGCTCAGCTCAGGTCATGATCTCAGTTTGTGAGTTTGAGCCTTGCATCAGGCTCTGTGCTGATGGCTCAGAGCTTGCTTGGGATTCTGTCTGTCCCTCTCTTTGCTCCTCCCCAGCTTGTGTGCGTGCTCTCTCTCTCTTTCAAAATAAATAAACTTAAAAAAATATGAGATTAATAGATAAAGGTGTTTGAGTTTATTGAACTATTTGTTGGACTCTTACTAGTTTTTCTTGTATGGCAGTGGAATTTATAAATAACATTCTTCCTGTTTCTCATATTAAACTAAGATGAGTTAAACAACATTCATTAAATAGTTGGTTAGAAAAATTAAATAACTTGAGGAAAACCACTTAAAATGGAAAATAATGTATAAGTGATAATAGAGTACATTTTGTGGCAGCAGAAAAATTTTCATTCAACTTAAACCTGTAGGATTCAAAGTTGGTAGCTTTTTTTTTTTTTTAAGTTTATTTATTTATTTTTGGGAGGGGGAGAGAATGAGTAGAAGAGGGGCAGAGAGAGAGGGAGAGAGAGAGAATCCCAAGCAGGCTCCACACTGGTAGTGCAGAGTCCAATGCAGGGCTCGAAATCCTGAACTGTGAGATCATGATATGAGCTGAAGTTGGACACTTAACTGACTGAGCCATCCAGGCACCCCAAAGTTGATAGTTTTTGATGATACTAAATTGTATCTGACCACAACTTGCTTTTAATGGCTTACATGGTTCTCTGTTGTACCTGTAGCCATTTAGGTCCATTAAGTATAGGGTGTGAAGGATGCTGCAGTCATGTCTTTGATTTCATAAGGGTTTGGTTGCCATAGCCTGTAAAATTAAGCCTACCAGTTAACTGCTATGTGAAAAGAATGCCATTGGCCATATGGAGGAACTAGGAGACGGAATGAAGGAATCAACCATGTTTCCACGGTCAAATTACTGGCTAGTACAAGTTTATTATTGTTTTTTTTTATTCTGATATTACTAGTAAAATAATTGTTGCTAGCTAAAAGCTTTAAAAAACCTGTAGCTGCATGTTTAGTGTAAGGTAACAACGAAATGGACAGATGTTGGGGCGCCTGGGTGGCTCAGTCGGTTGAGTCTGACTCCTCTGATTTCTACTCAGGTCATGATCTTGTAATTCATGGTATCAAGCCCCATGTTGGACTCTGTGCTGAGCATGGAGCCTGCTTGGGATTCTCTCCCTCTCTCTCTCCCCTGCTCACTTGTGTGCACTTGTGCTCTCTCACAAGGAATAAACATTAAAAAAAAGGACAGATTTTTAAAAATACATAGATGATATTATACCTCTTCTCCAATCTTTGTACCAAATTTGTTTCAGAACTTGGAATAATTTCTACAAACTAATATATCAGTATATGGAGTATCATGCCCACCTTTTAGTCAAAAAAAAACAAAAACAAAAACAAATTCTTCCCATGTGTAATTATCTGTTGTTAAAGTGTTGTTTGTTTAACTTCTAATTATAGAAGAAAGATTTGCTTTACTTTCAGAGATGTTTCTAAAATCTTTTAAACTTTTTAACTGAAATAATTTTAGACTTACATCAAAGATGCAAAATTTGTATAAAGAGTTTTCATTAACCCTTTTCCAAATTTCCTTTAGTGTTAACATCTTATATAATCATAGTGCAATGATCAAAACCAAGAAATTCACATTTATAAGCTATCCTTTTTCTGGTCTGAGATCCAATTCTGGATTCCACCTTGCATTTAGTTTATTATATCTTTTTAGTCTTCCATCTATAAAATTCTCTGGTCTTTTTTTCTCATCATGACACTTTCAAAGAGTACTTCTCAGGTATTTTTTTAGAATGGCCCTCAATTTGATTTGTCTGGTGTTTACTCATGATTAGTATGTCTTATGCCTGATCATGTTGACTATAATTAAGGTTAAGGTGGTATCTACCAGGTTTCTCCACTGTAAGGTTACTGCTTTTTCCTTTGTAATTAATAATGAATGTAATATTTTCTTAGTAATGTAATCATTTCTTTGTAATTAGTACTTTCCTCTTGTGAGGAGGTGCTTTGAAACTGCAGGTATCTTGCATCTCATCATATGTTTCATGGGTCAATTTTTGCATATCAGTGTTACTTGCTGGCCTCCATTACTACTACTATGTTTGCTTAATGATGGTTTTGTTTTTTTCATCCCTTCTATATTTATTAATTGGATTTCTTTTTTTTTTTTTTTAACATTTATCTATTTTTGAGAGTGAGTGATTGAGAGGGTGAGGGAGAGAGAGGGAGAGAGAATCCCAAGCAGGTTCCTCACTCTCATGAGGTGCAGAGCCCAACGCGGGGCTCAATCTCATGAACTGTGAGATCCTAACCTAAGCCAAGATTAAGAGTTGGATGCTTAACCAACTGAGCCACCCAGGTGCCCCATATTAACTGGATTTCTGCTAAAGAAGAACTGTCCCTTTTCTTCCATTTATTATCCAATTATTTATTTACATGGATTTATGGATATTTATTTTACAGTGTAGGTTAAAATTTAGTATTTTGTTGCTCAGATCATTCCAGCTTTGGTTATTGAGAACACTTTTAAATTTGCTCCTGTGTTCTTTCTACAATGCCCCCATCATTTTGTGACTTCCAGTTTACTTTCTGGCACCAGAAGATGTTTCAGGTACATCTCCTGTGTTTCTCTTTATACCAGCCACACACACAGTCAGTCATTTCTCCAAGGAAAGCATCTTCATTTTAGTAGAGAATGGTATCTAGAAACCAAGATCTGAGTGTCAGCAGGACTCGGTACATTGTTTCTCGGTTCTCTCTGTAGATAGAGCTAGCAAGTAGGTGTATGTACATACATATATTTTTATTTCCTTATCTATCCATCTATAGAAACTGAAAACCATGACCTCAGGATTCACTCTAGACTTTTTTCCCTTTGCTTTTTCCCGTTACTTCCTTCTTCAAAGGTGAGAAACTTGGTTCTTATCCATAGTATATTTACTTACTGCTCAATTGTAGCGCGCGCGCACACACACACACACACACACACAAGTAGTTTCAGAATGACTAACCTATTTCCCCGTGAGAGACACATTTAAAAACTAGAGTATATTTGTCTTTAGCTGTACAGTGCACAAAATCTGTTTTCCAAAGTTACTTGGGTTAGTTCTCGTTTTCCCTGTTTCTGTGTGGTTATGTTACTCATTTGTAATGAAATTAGGAGAAATGAGGTGTATTTATTAACTTTTTGCATTTTATTTTAGGATCTTCCTACATCATGTTTGATTTTAGTTTCTTAAATCGTTTTGAAGTAAATGGTGACCCTATCCCTCCTCCATTTTTCTGTAGTAAAGATCTATTCTTAAAAGGACTGGATTTGCTTAGAGTTAGGTACAGTTGTAATTGTTTTGGCTGACAGCAGTTCAGTTGAAAGGAGCTGTGCTCTGGTGATCATTCTTTTGGGCTCACTCACCTGGCTCCTTAGTTACAGCTTTCATTTCTACATCTTCTCCACTTGGGAATTTATTCCATCTGTGGTCCCAGAAGTGTTTGAAATCAGTCTCCAACTAAATCTGTGTTCTGGATGCATAGTTTTAGATCCAAAGTTAGCTACAGTCTGGCGTAAATTAAAATATTTTGCAGATCCTGTCATTTATTGGTTTTTATTTTTGAGATACAATTTGTATACCATAAAATTTGCCATTTTGAAGTGCATATAGTTGAGTGGTTTTTTGTTTTTGTTTTTGTTTTTTTTTAAATTTTTTTTATTTTTGGGACAGAGAGAGACAGAGCATGAACGGGAGAGGGGCAGAGAGAGAGGGAGACACAGAATCGGAAAGAGGCTCCAGGCTCCGAGCTGTCAGCCCAGAGCCTGACGCGGGGCTCGAACTCACGGACCGTGAGATCGTGACCTGGCTGAAGTCGGACGATTAACCGACTATGCCACCCAGGCGCCCCTAGTTGAGTGGTTTTTAGTATATTCACAAAGTTATGGATCAGTCTAATTCCAGAACATTCCTGTCATCCCAATAAGAGACCCCTTACCCATTAGCAATCACTTTGTGTTTTCTCCTATCCCCAGCCCCTGACAACTGCTATTGTCTTTTTGTCTCTGCGGATTTGCCTATTCTTGGTACTTGGTGTAAATGGAATCATGAAAATGTGACTTTTTGTCTGATTTCTTTCACTTTAGCATGTTTTCAACATTCAATCGTGTTAAAGAATGTATCATTTCATTCTTTTTTTTTTTTTTTTTGGTCGAATATTCCATTGTGTGGATACACCACATTTTGTTTATCCATTAATCACTTGATGGACATTGAGTTATTTCTACTTTTTGGCTATTGTGAATAATACTGTGACCATTCATGTGCAAGTTTTTGTGTGAATATATGTTTCAGTTATTTTTTTTAAAATTACTTTTTTAATGTTTATTTTTGAAAGAGCATGCATGTGTGAGCGGGGGAGGGGCAGAGAGAAAGAGAGCGACAGAGGAACTGAAGCAGGCTCTGTGCTGACAGTAGCAAGCCTGATATGGGGCTTGAACCCATGAACTGGGAGATCATGGCCTGAGCTGAAGTTGGCTGCTCAACTGACTGAGCCACCCAGGCATCCTGTTTAAATTCTTCTGGGTGTATACTTACAGTGGAAGTGCTACATTATATGGTAATTCTAGATTTAATTTATTGAGGAACCCCCATGGAGACTGTACCATTTTTCATTACCACCTGCAATGTATGAGAGTTCCACTTAGTTTCTCCACTTCCTTTCCAACATTTGTTATTTTCTTCCTTCCTTCCTTCCTTCCTTTCATTGCTGTTCTGAGGGGTATGAAATGGTATTTTCTGGTATTGATTTGTATTTTCCTACTGATTCATGATATCAGGCATCTTTTCATGTGCTTATTGGTCACTTGCATATCTTTGGAGAAATGTTTAATGAAACCCTTTGTCTATTTTGTAATTTTGTTACTTGTTTTTACTGTTGAGTTTTAAGACTCTTTACATATTCTGGGTACTAGATAGGAGAATATACATTTTACATATATATGTGTATATACACATATATACATATATAGGGGCGCCTGGGTGGCTCAGTCGGTTGAGCGTCCGACTTCGGCTCAGGTCACGATCTCGCGGTCCGTGAGTTCGAGCCCCACGTCAGGCTCTGGGCTTGATGGCTCGGAGCCTGGAGCCTGTTTCCGATTCTGTGTCTCCCTCTCTCTCTGCCCCTCCCCCGTTCATGCTCTGTCTCTCTCTGTCTCAAAAATAAATAAAACGTTAAAAAAAAAATTAAAAAAAAAAAAAAAAAAAAAAAAAAAAAAGAGTCAAGAGTCCATGCTCCTCTGACTGAGCCAGCCAGGCGCCCTCCGGATAGGAATATATCTTATACCTGTACTTGCACAAGCATACAAAGAGATTTGTGCATGGGTGTGTGTGTGTGTGTGTGTGTGTGTGTGTGTGTGTGAACAGCATAGAGAATACAGTCAATAATATTTTAATAACTTTTGTGACATATTATAGCTAGACTTACCATTGGGGTCATATCTTTTCTCATGTTTATTTTTGAGAGAGAGCAGGGAAGGGGCAGAGCGAGAGGGAGAGGATCTGAAGTGGGCTATGCGCTGACAGCAGAGAGCCAAATGTGGGGCTCAGACTCATGAACTGTGAGATCATGGCCTGATCCAAAGTTGGTCGCTTAACTGACTGAGCCACCCAGGTACCCCTGGGATCATTTCTTAATGTATAAAAATATCAAATCATTATATATACCTGAAACTGATAGGATATTGTGTGCCAGTTACACTGCAGTAAAAAAAAATGAGGCAGATCAATATATGTGGTGAAATACGATGAAGTCCAAGATGTATTGAGTGAAAAAAACAATTGTAGTTATGTATTCCTATTTGTGATTAAAAACAAAACAAAAAACAAATACTTGTAACCTACCTGTAGACAATAGCTGATAGTATATACAGAAACAGCTAACATTACTTGTGGGCAGTTGGACTGCAGAGATGGGCTTATTACATTAAACTCTTTCTTATTCTTGACTCCAAAAACAGCAGGATTTCATTTTTTAAAAATCATTAAACACGACTAGTCTAATTAAAAAATATACGGGGCACCTGGGTGGCTTAGTCGGTTAGGCATCCCACTTGGGCTCAGGTCATGATCTCATGGTTCATGAGTTCTAGCCCCAGGTTGGGCTCTGTGTCGACAGCTCAGAGCCTGGAGCCTGCTTCGGATTCTGTGTCTCCCTCTTCCTCTTGGAAGGAGGAAGGTGTCTTCCTTCCTCCCTCCCCAGCTCAAGCTCTGTCTCTCTCTCAGAAATAAACATTAAAACATATACATATGCTATTTAGGAATAAGAGGATTGTTTTTTTCTGTCAAGTTGAGTATTTTTTGTATGATTTCTGTTGGCCTCCAGAGGTAAATGCATTTTTGAAATTTGTATTGCTCTAGTAAAAATGGATTAGAATTAGCCCTTAGGTACAAATGTTTAATAGCATTTAGAACCTTCTGTATCATTTCCATGCATTATAAGTATGGAAGAGAAATATGATTTCTGATTGTGATTTGGGATTGTACTGGTTTTTATTTTGTCAAATGAGGAATATTTAAGTGCTGGTCTACATTGGAGCCTGATTTTGTTACTGTTGTTTTGAG
Source organism: Panthera onca (assembly GCF_046562875.1). Lineage (NCBI taxonomy): Eukaryota > Metazoa > Chordata > Mammalia > Carnivora > Felidae > Panthera > Panthera onca. The sequence goes on along the minus strand of NC_138347.1, from coordinate 131,831,113 downwards.
TCCGTGTTCTGGAATTTACAGTTCAATGTGGAAGGTAACCATTTTACAGTATCTCAGTGGACAGAGCTCAAAGTGTAGTACTTCTGGGGCCATTCCTCACTTGGTCTAAAAGTTGTGCTTCTCATAATTCATTTTAAGATAATGTTTATCTTTTCAGCAATAAGATTACACTGAGAACAATTTTATAGCTCTTTAAGTGGTATTTGAGGTCAACCTATATATGTAATTTTCTGAATTGTTATTTTAAGAGTCTTAGCATCTGGTACTTTTAGTAGTTGTATTTTGGTTTTTGGTTTTTACATGTATCTCTAATAAAGTATATATGTACTTCTGTAAATGTGAAGGTAGTGGTATATGTCCTCTACTCGTTGGTTCAGTCTGATAACCTCATTTAAATTATGAAGCAAGGTTGCTATTTTTCTCCAGCTTTTAAGTTGATGTCATCTTTAATAAGCATGCTACTTAGGTGTTTGTCTGAGCTTCTGATAAAATATTAAACAGGATAGAGCCTGGTGGCACATGTGTACTAAGTTATTAATATTGTTGGTTCACCTCGCCAGAAACCTACCTATGTATGTAGTTTAGCCTATGTGGTTTTGTTTGTGTCATGTGACACAATTTATAAAATGTTTTGTGGGTGTTAGAAGACTGTACAATCTTAGTGTTCCTACTTTGTGAGAAATTCTTAGACACAGATTAGTTTTAAATGGTCACTATTTTTCCTTTTCACAATATCCAAAAATCATTTGCAGTATCCAAGATTTTTGGGGGGGTATGGGTGGGGGGAGGGGATGAGAGAATCTTCTTTGCACCAAGATTGTTTTTGTTTAAAAAGAAGCTTTTAGATTTTTTTTTTTTTTTTTTTTTTTTGAGAAAAAAACAGCTTTACTGAGCTACGGATTCAGAGACCATACAATTCTTGCTTTTAAAGTATACAGTTCAGTGGTTTTTGGTATTTTATGTTACTAATTTTTTAAGAATTATAAAATATGTATAATAAAAATTTGCCATTTTAACCACTTTTAAGTATATAATTCAGTGTCATTAAGTTAATTCACAGTGTTGTACAACCATCACCATTGGCCATGTCCAGTACTTGTCCATCACCCCAGCTGACACTTTGTAATGGTTAAACACTTCCTCCTCATTCTCCAGTTTTCCCAGCCTCTATTCTACTTTCTGTCTCTATGAATTTGCCTAAGTTCATCATAGAAGTGGAGTCATACAGTATATTTGTGACTAGCTTATTTCATTTAGTGTAATGTCCTCAAAGTTCATCCCTACTATAGCATAATTTAGAATTTATTTCCTTTTTTAAGGATGACTGATAAGTAGGGACTTCTGTCATTTTGCCATTTATTTTTGATGTCTTCTCTGGCTTTTTTTGTCCTTTATGTCTTGCCTTATCTCCTTTTTTTTTTTTTTTATAGTGAAATACTTGAGGTCCTATCTCATTGCCTTTTGTGTATATTCTAGTTATTTTCTTTGTGGTTATTGTGAGGATTGCATTTAACAACCTAAAGTTATAACACTCTAATTTCTATTTATACCAATTTCTCTTTATTAGCATTCACAAACTTTGCTTGTTTATATCTCCACCCTCTTTTCTGTTGCTGATGTCCCCAAAGTACAGTTTATACAGTGTGTCTCCAAAAACATAATTAAAAAAATATACTAATGTCTTAAATCATGAAGGAAGCAAAATATGGAGTTATAAACCAAAGTTGCAATAATACTAGTTTTTAGACTAATAATTATTTATTAGACTCTTAAGTCATGTAGAAAACAAAAAATGGAATTACAAACCAAAGTTATAATAATCCTAGTTTTTGGAAATGTTTATGTACTTGACTTTACTGAGATTTTTATTTCTTCAAGTTACTGTTTAGTGTCATTTTATTTCAATTTGCAGGTCATTGTTTAGCATTTCTTGCAGGCAGTTCTAGTGGTAATGAATTCCTTCAACTTATGTTTATTGAGAAGTATCTTAATTTTTCCCTCACTTTTGTTAGATACAGGGTTTTTGGTTGAGGTAGGTTTGTGTTTGTGTTTATTTATTACTTTAAATATGTTGTTCCACTCCTTTCTGGCCTCTAAAGTTTCTGATGATAAATGTGATTATCCTATTGATGGTTCCTTTTATATGATGGGTAGCTTTTCTTGCTGCTTTCAAGATTCTCTCTTTGTCTTTGGTTTTTGAATATCAAGTGTCGCTGGGTGTATCTCTGGTTCATTGTCCTTGGAGTTCATTGAACTTTTTGGATGTTTATATTTGTGTTTCATCAAATATATTTGGGAAGTTTTTGGCCATTATGTTTTCAGATACTCTCTCTCTGTCCCTTTCTCGATTCTCCTTCTGGGACTCACATAATGTGCATATTGGTCTTCTTGATGGTATCCCTCTCTTGATGCTGTCCTTCGGGTGGATAAGGGACCTGTTCACTTTCTTCAATCTTTTTTCTTTCTGTTTCGCAGATTCTAAATTTTCATTGTCATATATTCAAGGTCACTGTTTCTTTTTTCTGCCTGCTCAAGTCAGTCTTTGAATCCCTCTAGTGAATTTTTTATTTCAGTTATTGTACTTCTCAGCTCCTGAATTTCTTTCTGGTTTCTTTTTAGGTTTTATATCTCCTTTCTGTTCATACATTGTTTTCTTGACTTACCCACATCTTAAGTTTTTTGAGCATCTTTAAGATCGTTGTTTTAAAGTCTTTGTTTAGGGGTGCCTGAGTGGCTCAGTTGGTTTAGGGTCTCTTGATTTCAACTCAGGTCATGATCTCATGGTTTTTGAGATTGAGCCCCGTGTCAGGCTCTCTGCTCACAGCACGGAGCCTGCTTGGGATTCTTTCTCTCACTCTCTGCCCTTTCCTGCTTGTGCTCTCTCTCCCTCTCAAATTAAATAAATAAACATCAAAAAAAAAAAAAGTGTTTAATAGGTCCACTATCAAGTCTTCCTTTCTTTTTTAAAGTTTATTTATTTATTTTGAGAGAGAGAGAAAGAGAGCGCCTAAGTGGGAGAAGGGCAGAGAGAAGGAGAGACAAAATCCCAAGTAGGCTCCACACCACACTGAGCCCTGTGCGGCGCTTGAATTCACAAACCGTGAGATTATGACCTGAGCCAAGATTAAGAGTACAGCAACCAAGCGCCCTGTCCGTCAAGTCTTTTTTAGAGACAGTTTCCGTTTATTTTTTTTCCTTTGAATGGGCCATACTTTTATGTTTCTTTGTATGTCTTGTGATTTTTTTTTGTTGTTGTTGTTGAAAACTGGACATGTGACTCTAATAATGTAGTAACTCTGGAAATCAGATTCTGCCTCCTCTTACATGTTTTTTGTTTGTTTTGTTTTGCTTTGTTTTTTAAGTTGTTGTAAGCTATTTTTATGCCAGTGATCAGTCTGGAGTATAAACTTAAGGTCTTTGTATATCATTTCTGAGCCTGTGCATTTATTTCCCTGGGCATTCACAGTGATTTTTAATTTCTTCTGTATATATGGTTGCTTTTAAATGTCCTAGTCTTTAGTGTCTGGCTCTCAAAAGGGGAAAGGAGAAAAATGAATGGGGGAAAAGAATGGTTGCTGGAGCTTTAAATCCTCTGGAAGTCACTTCAGCCTGATGGAGAAGGGTTTGCAATGACGTAGAGAGGTGGAACAACAATGGCTGGCCACCTCTTTGCACCTCTGTGATCATAAGCAATAATCAGTGATCATAGTACAGAGTTCCCAATATTTGGACAAGTGCTTTTTGCTTACCCTGGCTTCCATAAGTTATGTGCAAGCTCTCCAGGAATATGTGCACAGCTGGCTGCCAGAGGTTGGGGGTGAGGGAGAGGGATGTGTGTCTGTATGTGTGTGTTTGTGTAAGGGTGTGGGATGGGTAGCTTCTGTTGTGCTAAGAGCTGAAATGGACTGAAATTAATTGCAGTTTACCATCCAAGCCTTTTGTAAGTTGTGAGCCTTCCACAGATACTAGCATTCTAAAATAGTTACATCAGACAGATTTTGCCAGTATAGTGGTTATCTAGGTGGGGAGATAGATTCCGGGTGTTTTCTACTCCACCATCCATCTTCCCAGAATCCCTGCTGTTCGATTTTAAATCGTTTCACCATAGTAAAATTAGTCCTCTAAAGTCGATTTACTTTGGAATTTGTGGGTTTTCTGATTAATTTAAATATAGTATATTCATTAAGAAAGAGGGCTTTAGGGGTGCCTGGTTTGCTCAGTAAGTGGAGCATGTGACTCTTGATCTTTGTGTTGTGAGTTCAAGCCTCACCTGGGTGTAGAGCTTACTTTATTTTTTTTTGAGTCTATTGTATTTTATTTTATTTTTAATTTTTTAAAAATTTACTTCCAAATTAGTTAGCATATAGTGCAACAATGATTTCAGGAGTAGATTCCTTAGTGCCCCTTACCCATTTAGCCCACCCCCCCTCCCACAACCCCTCCAGTAACCCTCAGTTTGTTCTCCATATTTATGAGTCTCTTCTGTTTTGTACCCCTCCCTGCTTTTATATTACTTTTGTTTCCCTTCCCTTATGTTCATCTGTTTTGTCTCTTAAAGTCCTCATATGAAAGAAGTCATATGATTTTTGTCTTTCTCTGACTGACTCATTTCGCTTAGCATAATACCCTCCAGCTCCATCCACGTAGTTGCAAATGGCAAGATTTCATTCTTTTTGATTGCCGAGTAATACTCCATTGTATATATATACCACATCTTCTTTATCCATTCATCCCTCGATGGACATTTGGGCTCTTTCCATACTTTGGCTATTGTCGATAGGGCTGCTATAAACATGGGGGTGCATGTGTCCCTTCACAACAGCACACCTGGGTCCCTTGGATAAATGCCTAGTAGTGCAATTGCTGGTTCGTAGGATAGTTCTATTTTCAGTTTTCTGAGGAACCGCCATACTGTTTGCCAGAATGGCTGCACCAGTTTACATTCCCATAGAGCTTACTTTAAAAAAAAAAAAAAAAAAAAAGGTTTTTAAGGTAGATATTGGTTTAGTTCCTGGCTATACTGCTTACTAATTTTGTTAGTTTCTTTTTATCTTGGGCAAATTACTTCTTCAACCTTTAGTTTCCTTATTTATAAAGAGGAAAAATAATAATGCCCCCTTTCAAAGAGCTTTCTAAGGACTACATGAAGTAATAGAAGTACTCAGTATCACTACTGGTGCTTAGCAAGTGAAAGGTGTAACTCTTCATCTCTTCCTCTTACTAGTACTAGTTCTTTTCCTGTTATGCTTTCTCAAACTACTACTGTGATAACTTATACTACCAGTATGCTGGATCCTGATCTTTAGACTTAAAAAAAATTTGTTTTAATGTTTATTTTTTATTTTTATTTTTGAAAGAGAGTGAGTGCAAGTAGGGGAGGGTCAGAGAGAGAGGGAGACCGAGGATCCAAAGCAGGTTCCGTGCTGACAGCAGAGAGCCTGATGTAGAACTCGAACTCATGAACTATAAGATCATGACCTGAGCTGAGGTTGGATGCTAAACCGATTGAGCTACGCAGGTGTCCCTAGACTTGATTTTAACTCAAAGTTTCAAAATGTCAAAAATAACCATATTTCTTGCAGATCTTTTGAAAACAAATAGCTCATCTTTTTGAATGAAAATGCCCTGTAAAAGTTTCATAATTTGATATTTTTGTTATTTACAGTTCAGGGCTAAAGCCATGTAATTTTACAACTAAAAATTTATTGGGGCACTTGGGTGGCTCAGTTAGTTAAGTGACTGACTTCAGCTCAGGTCATGATCTCACTGTTCATGAGTTCAAGACCCGTGTTGGGCTCTGTGCAGACAGCTCAGAGCCTGGAGCCTCCTTTGGGTTCTCTGCCTCCCCCTCTCTTTGCCCCTCCCCCACTCACACTCTGTCTCTCTCTGTCTCTTTCAAAAATAAATAAATATTAAAAAAATATTTTAAAAAATTTACTTAAATTACTATTCATGCCAAATTACTTTTGGCCACTTGGGGTTTAATAGTATCATTTTTTAAAATTTTTATTATTTTTTTAATTAATTTATTTTTTAATTTACATCCAAGTTAGCATATAGTGCAACAGTGATTTCAGGAGAAGATTCTTTAATGTCCTTTACCCATTTAGCCCATCCCCCCTCCCACATTCCCTCTAGTAACCCTCTGTTTGTTCTCCATATTTAAGAGTCTCTTATTTTTTGTCCCCCTCCCTGTTTTTATATTATTTGTGCTTCCTTTCCCTTATGTTCATCTGTTTTGTGTCTTAAAGTCCTCATATGAGTGAAGTCATAAGATATTTGTCTTTCTCTGACTAATTTTGCTTAGCATAATACTCTCTAGTTCTATCCACATAGTTGTAAATGGCAAGATTTCATTTTTTTTTTGATTGCTGAGTAATATTCCATTGTATATATATACACCACACCTTTATCCATTCATCCGTCAGTGGACATTTGGGCTCTTTCCATACTTTGGCTATTGTTGATAACACAGCTATAAACATGGGGGTGCATGTGCCCCTTCAAAACGACACACTGGTATCCCTTGTATAAATACCTCGTAGTGCAATTGCTGGGTCATAGGGCAGTTCTGTTTTTAATATTTTGAGGAACCTCCATACTGTTTTCCAGAGTGGCTGCACCAGTTTTCATTCCCACCAGCAGAGCAAAAGAGATCGTCTTTCTCTGCATCCTCGCCAACACCTGTTGTTGCCTGAGTTGTTAATGTTAGCCATTCTGCCAGGTGTGAGGTAGTACCTCGTTGTTTTGATTTTTATTTCCCTGATGATGAGTGATGTAGAGCATTTTTTCACGTGTTGGTTGGCCATCTGGATGTCTTCTTTGGAGAAGTGTCTATTCATGTCTTTTGCCCATTTCTTCACTGGATTCTTTGTTTTTGGGTGTTGAGTTTGATAAGTTCTTTATAGATTTTGGATACTAACCCTTTATCTGATACGTCATTCACAAATATCTTCTCCCATCGGTTGCCTTTTAGTTTTGCTGATTGTTTCCTTCATTGTGCAGAAAGAATTTATTTTGATGAGGTCCCAGTAGTTCATTTTTGCTTTTGTTTACCTTGCCTCTGGAGATGTTTTGAGTATGAAGTTGCTGTGGCTGAGGTCAAAGAGGTTTTTGCCTGCTTTCTCCACTAGGATTTTGATGGCTTCTTAGGTCTTAATATCCATTTTGAGTTTATTTTTGTATATGGTGTAAGAAAGTGGTCCAGGGTCATTCTTCTGCATGTCGCTGTCTGGTTTTCCAGCACCATATGCTGAAGAGAATGTCTTAATTCCATTGGATATTCTTTCTTGCGTTGTCAGAGAGTAGTTGGCCATATGTTTGTGGGTGCATTCCTGGGTTCTGTATTCTGTTCCATTGATCTGAGTGTCTGTTTTTGTGCCAGTACCATACTGTCTTGATGATTACAGCTTTGTAATGCAGCTTGAAGTCCAGGATTGTGATGCCTCCAGCTTTGTTTTTCTTTTTCAAGACTGCTTTGGCTATTCAGGGTCTTTTCTGGTTCTGTAGAAATTTTAGGATTGTTCTTGTTCTGTGAAGAATGCTGGTGTTATTTTGATAGGGATTGCTAATGGTATCATTTTTTAGTGTCTTTGATAATAAATTAAGAGGATTGGAGATTGAAGCAAGGAATTAAAAATATGCATGTGAGTTACTGATGAAGTGATATAAATTACCTGTTATGCAGATAGATGCTGAGGAATAAGTAGCTTGCTGGACTAAAGCGACTTTAGATTGTCCTTTTCCCTTCCACCTGTGTTCTTCATGAGAACATATATTTCAATAGAAAGAAAGCTAATTATTCATGAGCAAGTATCAGAACCATACAAGTACTCTGCAGTTATATATAATGCAGACCAAATAGAGCACATACATTTAAGTGAAAGCAGTTGTATCATTGCATCTTCCTTTGACTCATTAGTTACTTTGGATGACAGGAGTATTTTCCACCCCCAATAGAAATCAGGAAAGAAGAGATTTAATGAACTTTTTGGGATTAATTAATTCTTAATTGTAAGAATGTACAGTTTTTCTTTAGGGACATAGTGTTACTTGAAACAGTTAAGGAAAAAGTCTGTTAACTTAGTTATTCATTTATCCTTTTAACAGTTATCAAGAACCAAGTATGTGCCTGACATGGCCAGTGTTGGTTTGTGCAACCCTTAGTTCTTGTAGCCATTGAGATAACGTAGCGGAGGGAAAAAGACGTGTTTGGGGAGCTGTGATAGCGAAGTAGAGTACTGGGGTGGGGGAGGGGGTGGATAGCTAATGCGAAGTCACAGGGAGATGTCACAAAAAGACTCAGAAGGAATGAAGCCTGAATGGTAAGGTAGGGAGTGTGTGGTCTGGACCCGATCCCTCTTTTCTATAGAGATGTTCTGCAAGCATTTCAGGCAGTAGGACCAAGTGGTATTTTCCGACATAGACTGCTTACGATAGTGTGGTTTTGTACTTCTTTTGCCATCTCTAAGGTTTTCTAAGTCAGTTCAGATCCAATTATCACTAAACAAATGAGTTAGATATCTTAATAATAGAGGATAAGTCAACCTATGACGTGAAGGATAGCATTATTAGGATATGTAAAGCAAACTTATTTGTGTCAAGTAGCAAAATATTTAATTATAGCTAATAGGATTCTCATGGACTTCTATTAGGTAACATTTGTTTTAGAGATACTCATGGAGTGTGACGGAGTGTTTGAAGTGAGGTAGGAGCTATGATTTCCTTGGGGGTTGGGCTCAGAATGTGATAGTTGTAGTTAATCGAGGCTTAGATTTGTATATTTTTCCCTTTGCTTTTCAAAACCATTGTGTATTACTTTGTAATACCAGTTTCTTTTGACTTAGAGTTGAAACAGCTGGTACCAATGCAGGCCGTGCAATGGATTAGGTTGCCTGATTAGTAAAGTGGGAAACTGTCTCGGTCTATGATGTCTAAGCTTTCTGTGTAACTTGACCTCTCAGCTCTCTTTGCCTTTTTATTGTCCATATACCAAACTAGTGCTTTCTTGCCTATCCTTATTCATGTCGAGGATTGGTTTTTGTAAACATGGTTTTTGTTAGTATGTATTGATGAGGAATCCATTTCCCTGATTGTGTCCTTAGAAGCAGCTAAGGTCATCGGTAGAAGAAACAAGGTATTCTACAGAAAATAAACCTTAACGAATGAGTGAAGGGCATTTTTTAAGACAGCAGGTTAGAAATGTGAGCCCCTTTGGATTGGGTTGTTCATTTTATGTAAAGCTGTGGTCTCACTTGGATTACAGATTGGTTACAATTGTATTCAACAGACAACAGTTGGGAATAAATGCCAGAGTCTATTTCTGAATCTTGCTTAAAGAGTATTGTGTGCTGAACATGAAAATGAAGCTCTTTGGCTTTTATTTTACTTGGACGTTAAAAAAAAATTCTAAACAAGAGAACGTGTATGATTGATTTTTTATTGCATTGTTGGAGAATAGAGTACAAACTTAACATTTTAAGGCACTTCAAAGACTTTACTCTTGAAGAAGTGTGTAGATTGAAGTTCTTTTCAAGTTGTAGATAATGTAAATACAGGTAAACTTGGAAAGGGTCAGTGATCCCATTCTTCACTCCTGTGTTGTCATAATCGGATAAGAAATGAAGTATATTTGCCAAAGAAAGTAGGGAAGAACTAAGATTTCTGCCCAGTAGAGTGGAGAAGTTGCTAGAAGGTGGCATAGGGCTGCCAGTATTGATGCCAGAGTTAAACATTGACTAAATGGCTCAGAAAAAAGTCCGGTTGCCCCCATGTAAGACATTATTCAATGTATGGTGAACTAATTAATACGTAAAAAAGCTGTTGGAATTGTAGCTGTCATATTTTTACTATTTTTACCTTTTTTTTTTTTTTTTTAAGGAAGTCCTTAGTATTCTGATAAGCATGAATTAGCAGACAAGTATGGGAAGCTGTCTACTTTGGAAGAGGGAGACAGTTATAATATGTGGGGTAAAAAAAGCTGAGACTGAGAGGATAGATGTAAAATACTAAAGTGGAAGGAACAGAGATAGAGGAGGAAATACTGGGACGTGGATATAAACCACTGTTTCAGATTGGGCTTTCATTTTGGGGAACAACCTTTACCTTTGCATTTTTGCTCAGATTTAGGAATGCATGAAGAATGAACCCTCACCTTTAGGCTTTTAGATACCTGAAGATGTCAGAGTAGCCATAGTATATGAATTCTGCGTTAACGTTTGATCCACAGGGAGTCATAATTAGCCCTACCATCAGTCTCTGTGGCATTCATAGCGGTGACCCTGATTTTGAAATATTTGTTAATAATGTGTACCAGAGTAATAAACTAGATTCAGTTGGTTAATTTTTAAATGTTACAACCTAGTTCTTTAAATTGGAAGGGGCGATACCAAAATAAAAAAATTTTTTAAGTGTTACAGTTCAATGGCATTAATTGCATTCACAGTGTTTGCAAGCATCACCACTATTTCCAAAACTTTTTCATCACTCCAAATAGAAACTTTGTAATCATTGAGCAATAACTTCCCATTTCCTCCTGTATTACAGCCCCTGGTTGCTACTCATCTACTTCCTGCCTCTAATGAATTTTCCTTTTCTAAAGATTTCATGTAAGTGGAATCATACAGTATTTGCCCCTTTGTTTCTGGCTTATTTCACTTACCAAAATGTTTTCAAGGTTCATCCATATTTTTCTGTGTGTATCAGAATTTTATTTCTTTTTATGGCTGAATAGTAATCCATTGTATTTATTCATTTATTTGTGGGTGGACACTTGGGTTTCCACCTTTTGGCTGTTGTGAATAAATAACACTGTAATGAACATCAGCATACAAATACATGTGATATGTTGTAGATACTTTCTTTTAGTCCCTTAGCCGTCTTGACTGTATGTTTTTTGGCCTTGCAAGAAAGTTTCATCTTTAGGTAGTAAAATGTATCAGTCCTTTCTCTTATTACTCCTGTGTATTTTGAATCATTCTTGAAGACTCAATATTAACAGCATGTTCTAAGAGCTGCAGTGCCCAGTTCCATGAACTGTCTGATACTCAGTAATTAAGGATGAACTGACTAAATATTATGCAAGGTAAACCTCAAAAAATAACTGCCCAACGTAACAATACAGAATCTTTAAGGAGAAAATCACTGTGTCCAAAATTCAATGATGTGCCCCAGCTTCACACAATATACAAATATTAACTCAAAATGGATCAACCATCTAAATATAAGAGCTAAAACCATTTAACTCTTTATAAAAAACCTCAGGAATAAATCTTTCTGACCTTGGATTCTTGGCAGTGGATTTTTAAATATGACACCAAAAACAAAAGCAACAAAAAAAGAAAAACTGGATTTCATCAAACTTAAAACATGTTATCCATCAAAAACCATTATTAAGAGAATAAAATATAGTAACCTGATAGAAAAATGATCAAGATACGTAAGGGATAATTCTCCCCAAAACATATAAAATGGCCTCTAAACAGGAAATGATTTCAGACTTCTAATTAGAAAAATGCAAATTTAAATTTAAATACACTGAGATACCACTTTTTAGTTTTCAGATTGACAGAAATTAATATAATTATCCATCCTGTTAGCTAGGCTGTGAGGAAGCAGACACATACATTCCTGAAGAGAGGGTACGCCCCTCCCGAGACTTGGCAGTATCCAATGGAATCCTGCATATGCATTTGCCTTTGGGCCCATCAGTTTCAATTTTAGGGATTTTCCCTGAAGGTGCAATGTCAACAATGAATATCCATATGTAAAGTTATTCATGGATCATTGTTTGCAATTTCATGCATAGAGTGGTTGAATAAAATATGTTATATCCACATAACGGTACTATACAGCTCTGAAAGGAAAAAAGGAAGATCTCTGAACTGATGGATTGATCTCCAGGATGTGTTTTAGAGAAAAAAATTATTTATAGATTGTTACTCTAAAGAAAAGAGGAGGAAATAAAATAGACTCACAGCTGCTCATTTGTGCAAAAGGAAACATAGGAAAAATACACTAGAGACTAATGTGACTGGTAACATAAAGAGGGTGAGGTAGAGATTGAAGGAATCGAAGGGATAGGGTTTGACACTAATCTGATTCTATCTATTTTGAAAATCTTTGAGTATTAGAACTTAGTTCATGTGTCATATACTCAAAATTAACAAAGATGGGAGGAAAATCCCAAACAAACAAGTGAATCTAACTATTTCAGTTAAATGACAATCCCACTGAAGGGTATGCTTGTAAAGAACTAACCTAAGTAATTTTGGAGTACAGGATTTTGACTATATAAGGCTATTGACAAAAAGAACTGTAAACAGACCTAAGACTAGAGACAAAAAGAACTGTATACAAATACTGTACTCTAGTTAGTAAAATTTTGTTTACAAGGGTATGGTTAGAACTCCAAAACTATTCTACGTATTCTAGATTACAGCAAACAAGTATATATAATGGAGATAACAAAAATCAGGTTTTTCACTGTTAAAGAATTACAAATAAGGGGAAAGGGTGAAATGAACCTCTATGGAGTTAGATTAGAATTGGTAACTTCAGGGGGTGCCTGGGTGGCTTGGTTGGTTGAGCAACTGACTTTGGCTCAGGTCATGATCTTGAGTTTGTGAGTTTGAACCCCATATCTGGCTCTCTGCTGTCAGTGTGGAGCCTGCTTTGGGTCCTCTGTCTCCCTCTCTCTGCCCTCCCCAGCTTGTGTTCGTTCTCTCTCTCTCTCTCAAAAATAAACATTTTTTAAAAAATTATAAGAAAAAAGAATTGGTAGCTTCAGTATGCACTAAATGTTTTTAACATGTTTACAGGTAAATATTAAAATTGTTATGTTTGTGTTATATGCATATACATTCCTTAACTCAGTCTGTTGTGAAGGCCTTGAAGCCATGACCCTTCTGAATACTATTCATCAGTAAAAGGCAACAAGACTCCCTGGAGAAATGGCTAATTCCAATGCTGGGGCAGAGAAAATGCAAAGATAACGGAACATCTTGTGGTGCCAAAAAGTGAGGAAGTGCTTAAAATTGGCGAGAACATGTCACAAAGACATAAGAGGCAGCCTATTCAAGGCTCCACACTGGCCCAAACTGGGACAATTTGAGCAACAAAATAGTAATGGATTTTACAACCTGTAGAATAAAGTAGGAATCCATGATATAAAAAGAATATATATACAAACACACACATAAATGGGAAGAAGGGAAACTTACTTATTACAATAGGATTCCATTTAATAAATGTAGACAGTATGATGGAATTATAAAAATCACCATTTGGTAGCTACAATTGTAATAGTTGTTTCAGGCAAGAGTTACCTACTGAGCAAGAAAGAGTATAAGGTACAGGATATTTTTCTAATCTCAAGATATCTACCTACAAGGAACCTGTAGGGGAAAACATACAAAGAGAAAAATAGTAACACAATAGTGGGAAAATCTTGGAAGTACCACTTTAGCCAAATGTTCGAAAATAACATCGCCGTTAATGGGACCAAACCACATTGTATTAAGTCGGCTCAGGCTGCTATGATGGAATACCATACAGACTGGGTGGTTTAAAAGACAGAAATTGAGGGTGGAAGTCTAATATCAGGTCCTGGCTGGTGAGGTCTCAGCATGCAGATTGTTGCCTTTTTGCTGTTTCCTCATGGCCTTTGTGTGTGCTTACTGGGGGTGTTTCTATCTTTTATAATGACACTAGTCCTACTGGATTCGGGCTCCACCCTTATGTTCTTCTTAGGTAAAAAAAAAAAAAAATTATTTTTGAGAGAGAGACAGAGTGTGAGTGGGGAAGGAACAAAGAGAAAGGGAGACACAGAATCCGAAGCAGGCTCCAGGCTCTGAGACCCACAGACCACGAGATCATGACCTGAGCTGAAGTCAGATGCCCAACCAACTGAGCCACCCAGGCGCCCCTTATATTCTTGTTAATTACCTTCCTAAAGGCCCTGTTTCCAAATGCACTGACATTGTGGGGGTTACAGCTTCAACATGTGAATTTTGGGGAGACAGTTCAGTCAATAGCAAACATCATATGCCTCTTGATATGTTTTGAGAAGGATGTAGTGTTCTGTGGTGTTTCCCCTCCCCCCAAAATGTGTCACCTGACTCTAATTAGGAAAATCAGGCAATCTCAAATTGTAATTTCTAGGGTAGGGATATGCTACAAAATAACCTGCTTCTAATCTTCCAAAGTGTCAGGGTCATGAAAGACAAAAAACTAAGGAATTGTTCCAGATTTAAGAAGACTCTTAGAGACAATAGTTAAAAGCAACTGTGAGCCTGGATTGATTAAAACAAAACAAAGCAAAACAGTTTATTTAATTGAATCAAGATTGAAATAAGGCCCAAACACTGTAATAATTGGTTAACATTTCTCTTAAATATCTTAATCCCCTCTTTTCCTTGTAACTTATTGATAAAAGCAGGTTGTTTGTCCTGTACAATTTCCCACAGCCTGGAATTTGCTGAGTACCTTCTTTTGAAGTAATTTAATATGTTCCTCTATCTCCTGTATTTCCTGTTTAATTTATGGGTAGGTTAAGAGCACTACCTGTACATTGTCATTTTGGGAGATTTTTAAAAAAGACCTATTCCTGGGATCTCCACATCTTTGGGACCCACCGTTCCTATGGACTCTGATTTAATTGGTCTGGAGTTCCAGCTGTAGGAATTTTTGAAAGTTCCCCAGGTGGTTTTAATGTGCAGTTCACATAAATGTGCAGTCTGGGTTAAGAACCATTGCTCTAGATCTGGTTACCACTGGTCATATTCAGCTTTAGCTTTTTTGCTGAGACCTGTATAGTACCCGTGTTCTTTCTTCTTCTTTTTTTTTTTTTTTCTTTTTTGAAGTATAATTAACATACTGTTATATTTTAGGTGTATAATATAATAATTCAACAATTCTGTACATTGTACTCAGTGGTCATTAGGGTAAGTGTACTTTTAATCTCCTTTATCTATTTTACCCATTTCCCTACCCATCTCCCCCCTGGCAACCATCAGTTTAATATCTGTATTTAAGAGTTTGGGTTTTGTTTTGTTTTGTTTTTGTGTTGTTTTTTTGCTTGTCTCTATTTTTGTTTGTTCGTTTTGTTTCTTAAATTTCATATATGAGTGAAATCATATGGTATTTGTCTTTCTTTGTCTGGCTTATTTCACTTATTATATCCTCTAGGCCCATCCATGTTATTACAAATGGCAAGGTCTCATGTTTTTAAAAGTTTTTGTTTATTTGTTTATTTGTTTTTGAGGGAGAGCATGAGCTGGGAGGGACAGAGAGAGAGGGAGACACAGAATCCAAAGTGGACTCCAGGCTCCGAGCTGTCAGTACAGAGTTTGTTGCAGGGCTTGAACTCATGAATTGTGAGATTGTGACCTGAGTCAAAGTTGGACACTCAACCAACTGAGCCACCCAGGTGCCCCAAAGTTCATTTATTTATTGAGAGAGAGAGTGAGAGAGTGCAAATGAGCATGCACACGTGTACACATGACTGGGAGAGAGGCAGAGAGAGAGAGAGAGAGAGAGAGAGAGAGAGAGAGAATCCCAAGCAGGTTCCGTGCTGTCGTCATGAAGCCTGATGCGGGGTTCTATCTCACAGTGAGATTATGACCTGAGCCGAATTCAAGAAGTTGGATGCTTAGAGCACCTGGGTGGCTCAGTCAGTTGAGTGTCTGACTTTGGCTCAGGCCATGACCTCACGTTCATGGGTTTGAGCCCCACATCAGGGTCTGTGCTGACAGCTCAGAGTCTGGAGCCTGCTTTGGATTCTCTGTCTCCCTCTCTGCTCTTCCTCTGCTCGCGCTCTGTCTCTCAAAAAATAAAATGTTAAAAAAAATTTACAAAAAAAGAGTTGGATGCTTAACCCATTGAGCTACCCAGATGCCCCTCATTCTTTTCCATGGTTAATATTCTTTTGTATGTCTGTACTACATCTTCTTTATTTATTCACCTATGGATGGACATTTTGGGTTGCCTTCGTATCTTGGCTGTTCTAAATAATGCTGCAGTAAAGATAGGGGTGCATATATCTTTTCAAATTATTAGTGTTTTTGTTTTCTTTGGGTAAATACCTAGTAGTGGAATTACTGGATCATAGGGTAATTCTACTTTTAATTTTTTGAGGAACCTCCATACTGTTCTCCACAGTGGCTGTACTGGTTTGCATTCTCCCTAGCAGTGAATGAGGGTTCCTTCTTCTCCATATCCTCACCAACACTTGTTATTTATCTTTTTGCTTTTAACCAAGAATGTAAAGTGATATTGTAGTTTTTATTTGCATTTCCCCAGTTGATTAGTGTATCTTTTCATGTGTCTGTTGGCCATTTGTGTGTCTTCTTTGAAAATGTATGTTCATGTCCTCTGCCCATTTTAATTGGATTACTTGGGTTTATTTTGGTGTCGAGTTGTAGAAGTTCTTTGTACATTTTGGATATTAACCCCTTTTTGGGTATATCATTTGCAGATATCTTCTTTCATTCAGTAGGTTGCTGTTTTGTTTTTTTGATGGTTTCCTTTGCTGTACACAAGCTTTTTATTTTGGTGTAGTTCCAGTGGTTAATTATTGCTTTTGTTTCCCTTGCCTGAGAAGACATATCTAGAAAAATGTTTCTGTGGCCAGTGTCAAAGAAATTATTGCCAGGTTTTCTTCTAGGAATTTTATGGTTTTAGGTCGAGAGGTCCTTAATCCGTTTTGAGTTTATGTTTGTGTATGGTGTAATAAAGTGGTCCAGTTTTTATTCTTTTGCCTACCACTGTCTAATTTTCCCAACACTGTTTGTTGAAGAAACTATCTTTTCCCCATTTTATCTTCTTGCTTCCTTTGTTGTAGATTAATTGACCATTTAAGCATGAGTTTATTTCTAGACTCCCTATTTTGTTCCATTGATCTCTGTATCTCTGTTTGTGCCAGTACCATACAGTTTTGATTACTGCAGCTTTGTAGTGTGTCTTGAAATCTGGATACTTCCAGTTTTGTTTTTCTTTTCAGGATTGCTTTGACAGGGGTCTTTTGTGGTTTCATACAAATTTTAGTTTTATTTGTTCTAGTCCTATGAAGAATGCTGTTGGTATTTTGATAGGGATTTCATTAAATCTGTAGATTGCTTTGGGTAGTATGGACATTTTAACAATATTGGTTCTTCCAATCTATGAGCATGGAATGTCTTAGTATTTGTATCATTGATTTCTTTCATCAGTGTCTTATAATTTTCAGAGTTATACGTATTTTACCTCCTTGGTTAAGTTTATTCCTAGGTATTTTATTCTTTGTGTGGATTTATAAATGGGATTATTTTTTTAATATTTCTTTCTGCTATATCATTATTTGTGTATAGAAGTAACAGATTTCTTTATATTAATTTTGTATCCTGCAACTGTACTGAATTCATTTTATCAGTTTTATTAGTGGTTTGGTGGAGTCTGTAGGGTTTTCTGTCTATAGTATGACATCTGATAGTGAAGGTTTTTCTTCTACCAATTTGGATGCCGTTTATTTCTTTATCTTGTCTGATGGCTGCAGCTCAAGCTTCCAGTATTATGTTGAATAAAAGTGATGAGAGTACTTGTACTTTAAAAAAAATTTTTTTTAATGTTTTTATTTATTTGTTTTGAGATAGAGAAGGAGAGGCAAAGAGAAGGAGAGAGAGAATTCCAAGCCGGCTCCACAGTGTCAGTGCAGAGCCTGATATGGGGTTCGATTTCACAAACCATGAGATCATGACCTGAGCCAAAATCAAGAGTTGGACACTTAGTGAGCCACCCATGTGCCCTGAGAATACTTGTATTCCTAATCATTTCATTCCCAGCTGATTCTGAAAACTAAAGTTTGAAAATGATCATATTCCATCTTGCCTTTTAGATGATAAGACTGAGCTGGTGACTTTGTCAGATATAGTTGGTGTAAAAAGTAGGAACTTGCATATTAGGGGAGGCATTTGTGGAGGTTTCTGACTACTTATGTATGTGATCCTAGATATGTTAGTTCAATATGCACTTTTCACTTTGTATTTCAAGTTTTCTTAAACCTGCTCCTCTGGTAATGAAATATTTTATAAGAATGTGTTTTCAGTGCCTTTTCCTTCCCATGCCAGCATTTCTTTGTTGATAGGGCTGCTGCACACCAGCCGTCTGATCCTTGAAATGCTTCATCCAGGGACAGGTTGGCTTTTCCTGCTTGCATGGCTGCTACATTTGCCAATAAAATTCAACGTCTAGAGATTGGAAACTTTTTAAAAAATTTTTTAATTTATTTTTAGAGAGATAGAGAGCGTGAGCTTGAGCAGGGGAGGGGAGGAGAGGGGAGGAGAAAGAATTCCAAGCAGGTTCCACATTGGCAGCGAGGAACCTGAGGCGGAACTCAAAACTCACAAACCACGAGATTATGACTTGAGCCTAAGTCAGATGCCTAACCAACTGAACCACCCAGGTGCCCCTGGAGTTTGGAAACTTTAAACTCAACACTTTCAAAGGTGAAACACATGGACTTGACTAGTGCTTGTAGAAGATGAATTCATGGATGATTAAATTCTTTTTCTAATCAGTTCTGCCATATTTTTGTTCTTTGAATGAAAGGTCATTTAAAAGGCATAAAGGGGCCCCTGGGTGGCTCAGTTGATTAATCTCCTGACTCTTGGTTTTGACTTGGGTCGTGATCTCCTGGTTCGTGGGTTTGAGCCCTGCATCTGACTCCATACTGACAGCTTGAAGCCTGCTTGCGATTCTCTCTCTCCCTCTCTCTGCTCCTCCCCAACTCAGTCTCTCTCTCTGTCTCAAATAAATAAACTTAAAAAAAAAAAAAAGAAGACATGGGTATATCTCAGGATAACAGGACTATTCTTTTGTCCATTGAGACAAATCCCAGGATTTTTTTTTTTCTAATAGTACTTTTAGTGTTGGATATTAAGAACTTTGCAGAGGATACCAAGATGACAGAAACTGTGTTATACCCTTGTGAAGCAGGGGTGAGGCAAATGCATAATTATATGATTAGTATAATTATCTTAGGGGAACAGAACCAGCATTGAATATCCATCATATACTAGGTACTGTGCACACACTTCTATAAGTTTTTTTTTCCCTTGTTGAAATCAAATTGGTATTATCCCAGTTTTCCACTGAGGAAAAACATGCAGAGAGTTACGTAATTTGTCCTGGGTCACACAGCTATTAGGACATAGAGTTGTGATTATAAATTAGGATCTAGTCAGGTCTGACCTTGACTAGAGCAGTGGTTCTCCAAGTGTAACTTGAACTAGCAGCATCAACATTCCTTGAGAACTTGTTAGGAATGAATTTTCTGGGACCCACCTCATACCTGCTAATTTGGGACCTCTGAGGTTAGGGCTCAGTAACCTGTGATTTAACAAGTCATCCGGGTGATTCTGATGCTAACTAGTAAGATTGAAAACCACAGTCCTGGAGTGTTTAAGTCTCCCCTTCCCCCCTTTTAAAGCTGTAAAGCTCTTTGTTTAAATACTAACTTCTTTTTTTTTTTCTGAAGCCAAAGCATATAATACATAAAAGGAAAGCTGTTGTGTCTGAAGTGGGAATGGGGTCTGGGACCTATCCTGTTTTTCCAGCTCAGAAGGCGATGTTTGGTTTGATGTCTGCTGCACTATACTATCACCCCATCCAGCTGAGCATGTTAAATGTGGATATAAGTGGACTTATATATACAGTGTTGAAGAAAAGTACCAGCAGCCTTGTTCTCAACCAAAAGATCAATTAAAGAAACTTGGAGTCATTTGGTCACCTTTTGAAAATTCACTATTTCTTCTTCTTCTTTTTTTTTAAAGTTTATTTTGAAAGAGAGAGAGAGGATGAGTGGGGATGGGCAGAGAGGGAGAGAAAATCTCAGCAGTCTCTGTGTCGTCTTAGCAGCGCAGAGGCCAGTGCAGGGGCTCAATCTCACAAACTTTGACTGAGGTCATGACCTGAGGTGAAATTGAGATTTGAACACTTAACCAACTGAGCCACCCAGATGCCCCTTTTACTAGTAGTAGTTGTTGTTCTCCTCCTCCTCCTCCTCCGTTTCCTTATTTTTGAGAGACACACAGCATGAGCAGGGGAGGGGCAGAGAGAGAGGGAGACACAGAATCCGAAGCAGGCTCCAGGCTCTGAGCTGTCAGCATAGAGCCTGACATGGGATTCAAGCTGATGAATGTCGAGATCATGACCTGAGCTGAAGTCAGCAGCTTAACTGACTGAGCCACCCAGGCAGCCCCTGGGGAGCTTTTAAAAATAAATGTTTTTGCTCCACTCCAGACCTAATGATTCACACTCTTTAGGGATGGTGTCTAGACACTTGGATTAAAATGAAAAAACAAAAACAAAAAAAACAAACAAAAAACCCCTTTGTCTTAGTCTACTTTGGCTGTTATAACAGAATGTCGTAGACTTGGTGTCTTAGGTAACAGACATTTATTTCTCACAGTTCTAAAGGCTGGGGAGGAAGGAAGAGAGGGAGAAGGGGAGAGGAGACATGTACATGCAGTGCTGTCTGATGTCTCTTGTAAGGGCACTGATGCCATCATGAGGGGCTGCACCTTCATGACCTAATTACCTCACAAAGGCTCCATATCTAAATACTGTTAAATTGGGGGTTAGGACTTCAACATATGTATTTGGGGTGGGGGCAATTCGATCCATAGCAATCCCCATATAATTCTGATATGTATCAGATTTGGGAACTGATCTATAACATGCTTAAACTCAAAATATATGAGTGATTCACCTGGGACTCTTGTTAAAATGCAAATTTGGGTACGGTTGGTCTGTGATGGGTCCTGATGCATAAGGGTCTGTATTTAACTGAATTATTTGATACATCCTAAAAATGTAAGTTTCTGCAGTTTTTAAATGCACTCAATTAAAAACTGTATAGCTTGTTTTAATATCTGGCTAGATCTGGGTCATTTAATGGAAGTAGAAGTGCATAGTAAAACACTTACTTTATTCTAGCCAGATTGGGCGAGTCACATACAAATTAGATTTCTACTGTTCTTCCATTTACCAGTGTTCGTCTCTTTTTTAGACTGTTTCCTTGGCAGGTGTTAGCCATTCCCTGCTATCCATTTTTAATGGCTTAGTTCAGTAAAGTTTTCCCAGAATACTGAGGGCTGTAACAGTCTTCCCTTCATGAATTTTTTGACTTACTTACTTGCATTCTGATGGTTTGACTAATGTATGGCAACTCTTATAGGTGTGTTCTGGTATGACTTGACTGTCCAGCTGAATTATTCATCTCTGCAAGGTATAAACTGTGGACTGTGGTTGTATGTGTGGTCTATTTAGGAAATGCTTATTGGTTGCATGAGTTAAATAATCCAAGGTTTAGACCTAATAAATGCCATTATTTGAAACAAATGTAAAGCTATTATGAGGAGATTAAGATATAGCTAAGCCCAGGATATCTTCAGGGTCAGGTAAGAGGTAAACAGATAATACCTAATATTTGAAACCTGGGACCACAGACAATGAACTTTTGTAATAACACATGAAGGAAGTAACATGGCATCTTAAGATGATTTACCTTCAACTAAACTTATGTGATCTTGCTTGTATTTTATAGTTCTCAAAATCGAAGCATTATTAAATCACTCAAAGATTGTTTTAAGTTGAAAACAGTCCTCATTTAGCCAGCTAAAATGCCATGTGTGTATAATAGCATAATAACATATCTATATATCTGTATATCTATATATCTATATCTGCATATCCATATATCTATAATAGCTGCCAAACTTTACTATAGTACCTGCACCTTTTAACAGTTGCACCAGCAGGATATAAAGGTTCCAGTTTCTCTCTATGCTTTTCAACCCTTGTTATTCTTTCTCTCTCTCTCTCTTTTTTTAAGTTTGTTTTAAGAGAGAGAGTGTGTGTGTGTGTGTGTGTGTGTGTGTGTGCGTGCGGTCGCACAAGCAGGGAAGGGGCAGAGGGAGAGGGAGAGGGAGAGAGGGGGAGAGAGAAAATCCCAAGCAGGCTCCCCACTGTCAATTTGGAGCCTAATGTGGGGCTTGAACTCACAGACTATGAGATCACGACCTGAGCTGAAGTCAAGAGTCGGATGCCTAACTAACTGAGTCATCCAGGTGCCCCTTGTTGTCTTTTTGATTTTAGGCATCCTAGTAGATGTGAAGTGGTATCTCATTATGGTTTTGATGTGTATTTTCCTCATGACTAATGATTGAAGATCTTCTCGTGTGCTTATTGATCATTTGTATATCTCCTTTGTGGAAATATATATTCAGATCTTTTACTCATTTTAAAGTTGAGTTATGTCTTCTTATTACTGAATTGTAATATATTTGCAAATATTTTCTCTCATAGTATGGGTTGTCTTTTTCACTTTCTTGATGGTGTCCTTTGCAGCACAAAAGTTTTAAATTTTGATGATGTTCAGTCTTTTTTTGTTTCTTGTGCTTTTGGTGTCCTGTCTAGGAAACCTTGGTCAAGATTTAAGCCCGTGTTTTATTCTAAGAGTTTAATAGTTCAAACCCTCACATTTAGGTCTTTGATCCATTTTGAGTTAATCTCCATATATTGTGTGAGGGAGGGGTCCAGCTTTATACAGTACTTTTTTGTGTGCATATCCAGTTGTCACAGCACCGTTTGTTACAAAGAATATTCTAATATTCTTTACCATGTGAATAGCATTACTATTTAGTATGTAAACAAGCTAGGAATCTAGTGTAATTTTTCAATGTATGTATCTAGTTCATCATCATGTACTGTTAATTTTACCTCTATATCTGTTCTTGCACCCCACCACCCATGTCCAAGCTACGTTTATCTCTTATTTAGATGTATGTAATAGTGTCCAAACTGGTATATTTTCACCACTTATATTCTGTGTGTGTGTGTGTGTGTGTGTGTGTGTGTGTGTGTGTGTCTTTTCCTCCCAGCTGTGTATTTTATTTATTTATTTATTATTTATTTATTTTATTTATCTGTTTTTAAGACTACAGTGCAAAGTCTTCCTTTTCCTCTTAGGATTAAGACAGAAATTCCATAATATGACCCATGAGGCACTGTAGGATCCCCACCTACTTCTATAGCCTATTTTTGCTTTATATGTCCTGATTTTTTTAATCCAGATAGTTCTTAGAATATTTCCATACGTTCCTTCCACTGCAGCTGCCAACATGTGTGCATCCTTCCCATGTTACTCTGCCTTCTCATCTGTAACTGTGGATGAACTGGTCTATTCCTTTATCTAAGACCAGTCCTCCTACAAATATGTCAGATTCCATCCCCTCTCATTTAGTCAATGAGAGCTCATTTAGAGCATCACTTTATCAGTTGTCCCATGTCACTTCTGCATTACTAGTTTTTCTTCTGTCAGATAATTCTGATCAAAATATAAACATGCAAACATTTCTCCCATTTTAAAAAAAGCCCCAACTCTTGGAACCTATACTCCATTCTGGCTACGATAATCCCATTTCGCTGCTTCTTTTTACAGCAGAACTGGGAAGGATTATCTATACTTGGCTGTCTTCACCTTCTCTCCTGCTGTTTTCTCTGAACCCACTCCTGTCTGATTTTTGTGCATCACTACTCCACTGAAACCACTCTCTTTATTTATCTCTATGTTGCCAACTTCAGTGGTCAGTTGTCAGTCCTCACCTTCACTTTTCAGTGACATTCAGTCCAGCCATTAACACCCACTTTGAAATACTTGTTTCACTTGACTTCTCTTGTCGTTCCCTTTTTACCTCACTGCTTGGTTCTTCTTTGTCTCTTTTCTTGGTTATTCTCATCTCTGATCACTATGTTGAGATAATGCCCTAGGGTCAGCCCACAGACCTCTTCCCTTTCTTCTGTGCCAGTGTGGTTTATTCTCAGTTTTAATACCATTTATGTGCTCATGACTTACCCACATTGGTATCTTCAACCTGGACCTCTCCTGTATGTGCTCATACCCATCTACCTCCTGGACATTTCTAGCTAGAGATAATAGTTCCTTTGCTTTTTTTTTTTTTTTTTCAGGTCTCTGTGCCCAAAGGTCACCTTACTAGAGAGGTCCTCCCCTCCACCCCTGTATACAATGAAGCAACTCCTCCCTTATCCTTCTGGAGCATTTATTGTTTAATTCATTATTTGTAGTCTTTTGCTTCCAATTGGTATGTAGCTTCATGAGGCTGGAGTTCTTACATTTTTGGTCTGTTTTGTGTCCCCATTATTGGCAACAGTGTGTGGCACATACAGGACCATTGATTAGATGTTTAAAGACTGAATGAGTAAATGAATAAATGCTGGTCTTCTTTTAGTACTCGTTCTTTAGTACTTCATTTTGCCATGCTCACCCCCCTTTCCTGGGAACTTGCACATTCTTTTCCCTCTGCTCTTCCACTCCTTCCCTTAGGCAGCTTCTTGTCTTTCAGTTCTATAAGCATCACTTCCTCGTGAAAACTTCCCTGTCCCGATTGCAATCTCTGTGTAAGCTCTCATGCCCCTGGATGACTTCTCCTTCATAATAGCAGTCATTTGCCGTTTTCCATTTATTTGTGGTATTCTTTGATAACATTTGTCCCCTTTGTCCTCTCTCCTCCCCTTCAGGATGTTTTTGCTCATTGTTAATACTAAGGGCCTACCACAGAGTCAGATTCTCAATAAATGCAGTGTTGAAAGAGTAAGTGAATAAACAAAGTATTCTTATAAGCCATAGAAGTAATGATCCATTTGAACTACTAAATATAACATTTGCTTAAAAGAAAATAGGATTAAAATTCAATAATATCCATAATTGTAGGTTGACATAGAATCCAGTAAGCATAAATATAGATGAGATTTCTGCTTTTGGCCAAGAATTTTGTGCTATAGCCTCCTGTTTCCTATATTCTTTCAGTGAAATCTGTCTTATCACATGGCTTTGCCAGAACACATCCAGTGCTCTTCATTCTACCTCCAGAAGTTGGTTGGCTGTAAACTTACCTTTTGGTTTTGGTGTTTCCCTCTTTCACATGGCAGCCAGCCCTTCATATATTTAAAGAGTTATTATCATGTCCCTTCAGTGTCTTACTCATTATTAAGTGAAACTCACTTTCTTCTGTTGAGATTTGTCAACTCTTTTGGGCCCACAGAATGCTCCTGAGGGATTTTATGTAGAGTATATTCCAACATAGACCCTGTCTTATGTAACAACTACCAAAGGATTACTTTAAAAAGATTTTATGAGAAGAGCTCTTGTACCACATGTTGGGTACTTGAGATGGCAATTTCTAAGATATCAGTGACAGAAAAGTGTATTTTAATAGAAAAATTATTGCAAATCTAACTTTTATTTGCCACGATTGGTAATTTAGTTCTGGATTAAGCTAATTGTACTATTGAATATATATGTAAGTATTAAATACTTTTTGGAGAAAAATAGCTATTTCAGCACTTATTACTATTGGGTCAAGTCCTTTATTAATGGATGTAATCTTGACACAACTTTAGGCAGTATTATCCGTATTTTATATATGAAGAAACTGAGGTACAGGAATCTTAGAAATAAAAGATACTAGTCTCGTTGACATCACAGATAATGTAAATATACTTGATCCTTCTTAATTTTGCTTTAACATCTCACAAGATAAATAACCGCATCACACTGTTATAGTTCTCATTGCTTTAAGAAGATTCTGGTTATTTTTGTAGGTTTTTTTCCAGTGTTTAATTTAAGGATGGTTCAATTAAGTCTTTCCCTCGTCCCACTTTGTTTTATAGGTTTGGATATTCAGTGGTTCTGAAACGTTTGGAACTTTTAAGAAATTTCCAGTTTTTTTCTCTAAGGTTTAAGCTTTCTTAATTATGTAAAAATATGCTTTAAATAATTTCAAGGCTTTGTTTTGTATGAAAGTAAGGTAATCTGTCTCCCAATTTCCTCAGAATTTTTAGTCACTAATATCTTATCATGAAAAGTAGAAAAATACTTCTGCTTCTTGCTTTAAAGTACTTAAACATTCAGCAGTGCCTTTTAATAAGTGAAATTAGAAAACATGTATTTGATTGTTCCAGAACTCAGTTACACTGAGTGAATACTTTTTTCCACAGCTATTTACTGATTTTTGGAGTAAGTGTAAAGATTCTATAATGACAGCACACAGCACTCTGTTATTATTATCTTAAAATAATAGAAATTTAAAATTTTCTTTTTTGATCAGTGTCATTTGTTGTCTTAAAGAAGTGTTGTGTCAAAAAAATTTGGGGGGAATATTTTTATCCTAAAAATGTTGATTATCCAAGGTTGAAGACATTCCATCTGAAAGCTTAAAGACTTGTGTCTTGGCAGTAAGATGATCACTTCACTTTCAGTATTCTAATCAGTGGAAGTATAGCAACTGAAAAGTTTTCTTACTAAAGTTTCACTTTTGTCTTACTTTCTCCTACTTATTCAAAACTTTTTGTCTATTAAGAATCTGTCAGCTTAGGACCCAAGACAAGTCTGGATTGGAGATTTATTTCTGGAAGTGTGTTAAATAAAAACTTTTCTCTAGATACTTGCTTATGAAGCTGCATGAAGTAGGTACCCTGGTTACCACCATCTCTGCTTGTTTACAGCCCCTTCACTAAACTGTGCATCCTCTGCTTGTCTGGTCTCTTTTCTGTTTTTCTGCTAGTTTGGGAATAGATTTTTAAATCTGACTTGCTGTCTTGGTGCTTATGTAGAGTAGATAGGTGTTTTTCTGGACAGTTAAGAAACGGGCACCCTAACAGGAGTAGTTAAAATGGAGAAAGCTTAGCTGTTCTCATTCTTTGCTGTTAAACATAATGAGTTTAGAGGATTATGACTACATGTAATTATTAGGATCTGCGAGACGGGACATCTGTTTTACTTTTTACTCATTACATTGGTGTAAAAATAGCATCTTTTTTATTTAATGTGAAAATGATTTTGTGTTCTAGCTGGCACTGGTGGCTTAATTTTTGAAATGTGCTCTCTGGAAAAATAGCACATGGTTAATATAAAATTATCTTCTTAGAACTATATACTTATTATTCTAAAAATGTTTTATAACTGGAAACTAAGTTTCTGTGAACGTTTAGATTTTCATTTATTCTAGACTGCATTTGAATTTTTTTTGTATATTCAAATATTTTGCCTTTGTTTTCTTTGCTAGGTTGCACGTTTTCAAAAAATTCCTAATGCTGAAAATGAGACAATGATTCCTGTATTGACATCAAAAAAAGCAAGTGAATTACCAGTCAGTGAAGTTGCAAGCATTCTCCAAGTAAGTACTTGGTGGGAGGAAGGGAGTAGATAGTAAAATCAGTTGCTTAGACTCTATGGATAACTCTACTGCTGCCCAATAGAATTTTCTGTGATGAAGTAAATTTTCTGTGATGAAGTAAAGCCCATAAAAAACATGGGCTTTTATGTTCTACACTGTTCGAACAGTAGTCAATAGTTAAACATGATTACTGAGTAGTGGAAGTGTGGATATTTAGATAAGGGACTGAATTTAATTTTATTTAATTTTCATTCATTAAAATTTAAATGGCTGCATGTAGCTAGTACCTGATTGGACAGTGCAACTTTAGGTCATTAGCATTGCCAGGAACTATTAGTGCTGTGTAAGGATTAGTTGGATTATAAAATAATCAATTGTTAGCATAAGTAGAGTTAGGAGTTTATCATTTTTTTTAATAGATGTTTTCTGAAGTTAAGTAAAAGCCATGTACATGATAAGAACTGCAAGTAAACCTTAACTGCTTATTTAATTTAATCTTTTCCTAGTTTTAAAAAGCACAATCTAATGTAACAGGAATACAGTTTTTTAAAATTTTTCCTTCGTAATTCATGTATTTAAATGATGGCATTAAAAACATGGGATATCCATTTTTTTCCAGGGTGGTTGTATTTATACTGTTTTAAAACCATGTATTTTAAATATTTTTAAGTGTTGCAAGACTCCATTATTAAACTCTATTATAAAGCTTTTGGCCAGAGAAACTGATTATTTTAGGGATGAAAGTAATTTTGTTCCTTAATGATAGCTATAATAAATCATGAGAGACAGTGACTCTTCTAAGGTTCACAGACCCAGTTCCAACATGGTGGCTGGGGGGTTGAGGGCAGGTTCTCCCACATATAACACGAAACAATTTTTGGACACTGAAGAATTCAGCTCTGTTCTGACAATATCTACTACCCAGAAATAACATCAGATTCCATAGGTTGAGTTCAGCCCTAGAACACTCTCATTCCTGACTTCAGAAGTCAGTCACAGACCCCAGGCTGTTATCTATGATCCTGACCTACCCGCTTCAAATTAGAGGTTCTTCCTTAGGTTCATTTAATTTGCTAGAGTGGTTCACAGAGCTCAGGGAAACACTTAGGTTTACCAGTTTATTAAAGGGATATGATAAAGGATAGAAATCAAGAGCAAGATGAAGACATATGTAGGTCTGGTATGGAGAAAGAGCCTGGAACTTCCATGCCCTCTACAGGTGTGTCACTCACCCCAGTCTCCATGTGTTCATCAGTCTGGAAGCTCCCCAAACCCAGCCCTTTGGGGCTTTTATGGAGGCTTCATTTTTTAGTCATGATTGGCTAAGTCATTCACCCTTGGCTGATTCAACCTCCATCTTATCTCTCTTCCCCAGAGGTGAGGGAGGATGGTGGTGGGGGTTCTAGGACTGAAAGTTCTAACTTTCTAGTCACATGGTTTGTCTTCTTAGCTACCAGCTGCTGCTCTTAGGTGGGGTTCAAAAGTGACCTTCATTAACCTAACAGAAGACACCTTTATTGCCATCATTGCAGGAAATTCCTAGGGTTTTAGGAGCTGAGAGTCAGCAACCCTGGAGGAAGACCAGATACAACTGAGAAATATGTTTTGGTCATCTGAATGACCAGATGCGTATATACTTCTTATAAATCACAATAGCACAGTGACTGAAGAATGTAGGTGGTGTTCATAGAACATAATTATTTTCAGTAATTTAGGAACCACAAATTATCTGTTTGAAATAATTATACAGTCCAGGAGCAAAAAGTAATACCAGCCTGCGGGTTTTGTTAGGCTCAGAGAACAAGAAAGGCATTTATGGTCCTTTGAATGTTTTTTTGAAGAAACTAATTTTAGAAAATAGAATAAAGCAAAGGAAGTTCATTAAAATGTATATATATTTCACTTTTTCTAAGTTTTGCGGCTGGTTTTTGTTATTCCCCTTTTCCCAGAGAGAATCGTAAGTTTGTTTACTAAACTTTGCCTTGTTGCTTATAGAATTTTTTAAAGTGCTAATATAATATTGTATGTTACTTGACTTCAATAAAATTTTTTTTTCATCAAGGTGTAATTTGCATGAAATACAATGTATCCATATTAAATGAACAGTTTGCATTTTGGCAAACGTAATCACCACCAGAATTAAGATATGGAACACTGTCATCACTCCTAGAAGTTCCTTCAGGTCCCTCAGCAGTTAATCTTTCTAAGTAGATTTTGTTTTTGGCCCCAAGCAATCACCGATAATGCTTTCTGTTACAACAGATTAGTTTTGACTGTTGTAGAAGTTCTTATAAATGTGAACGTACAATATGTACATTTGTGTTTCTTTTTTGTCCTCTGCTAACATTTTCAGTAACTTATATGTGTAAAATCTAATAGGCTGATCTTCAGAATGGTCTAAACAAATGTGAAGTAAGTCATAGGCGAGCCTTCCATGGCTGGAATGAGTTTGATATCAGTGAAGATGAGCCACTATGGAAGAAGTATATTTCTCAGGTGAGGTTTTTTTTAATTTGTGCCTCTGCTGTGTAATTTACACGTATTTTTGTCAGTGTAGTTGTTCACTTTTGCGATTTTTTTTTTTTTTTTTTTTTTTTGGAAAAAGGAAATAATTTTTACAAAGGTCTTTTACCTACATTTTTTTGTTAGGGTTTGTTGTTAAGTTGGAATTTCTATAATTTTTAATGTGCAAACCTTTAAGAACTGAGGGACATATAACATGGAAGTGATACTATGAAGAGTAGTTGCCTTTACAGATGTCTACTTTATGCTTGTTTTATTATAAGGAATGCTAATATTTTTAAAAGTAATATGGCCATTTGGGAGTGCTTAAAAAAAGCTGAAGTCTGGGCCCTATGCCCAGAGATTCTGATTTAATTTGCCTGGTGTGAACCTGGGCATTTGGTAGAAGTTCTTCACATGATTCTGATGTGCAGCAGGGTTGGAACCACTGTGCCAGGGAATGGAGCCATATAGGTAGTGGGAGGTGATGGCATGTAATCTCAGAGCTGTGGTATCTAGGGGCTTGGGCTCTCCAGTGGGATGAATTCTTTGTAGCCTAGTTACTCTGCAACTTTGATTAGTGATTGGCACCACTTTATCAGGGGAAGAGCGTCTGGCAACAGAAGCTTTTTCTGTTGCCAGAAGCTCTTGACATTTTTAGGGTGGCTCTGGTGCTTGGTCATTTAAATGCTGCCTGGTTGGGTCCACGTGGTTCTGTTTCTTTAGATACTGTTGGCCCTTCTAGATAGATATCAGGAAAACCAGCACTGGGAAAATCTTAAGCTTCCGTGGAGCGGATTTTAATTGTCTGCTTTTAACTGACCAAGGGGTTATTCCTGTGGCATTGTGGGTCAACCACCGAATTGTGATCTATGCTAATTTACTAAGTATAGGAATGTTTGAGTCTCATAATTTAGGTGTTCCTACTCAGTGTTAACTTAAATCTTTATCTTCAAAATCATTTTTCACTTATTTTAGCCTTGGTAGAATTCAAACCAGCTATATTTATTAAAATAATATGCTAAAAATATGTGTGTACTATAAGGAATTGGTAAATTCTTAGTTTTAAGTATTGATATTTAATTTTCTTCTGAAAAGGAACTGTTATCAAGTGGTGACTTTTAAATAAGTAAATACTTTTTTTGTTAATTGAAGAGACATAAAATCTCATTCAGATGTAGACTCCGTAATTTTCTAATCATGCCTCAGTAGTTTATTTTTTAAGCTTTTGTTGTGATGGAATACGACTGCCGTTCATACAAAACTGTTGAATTGCTGTTTGTTTTCACTTTCAGTTTAAAAATCCCCTTATTATGCTGCTTCTGGCTTCTGCAGTCATCAGTGTTTTAATGCATCAGTTTGATGATGCTGTCAGTATCACTGTGGTAAGAAAAAATATGTATATTTTTAAACTACTGGATAATCATTTAAATTAGGATTGGCTTTTATTTTGGAAAATGAATTGAGAAATGATTTAATGTTACTTCAGGATTTTTTGTTAATATCCAAATTCTGCTTTTCGTTGCAACAATCTCAGATAATATTCAAGGTCTGTGATGGGCATGCATGAGAATTATTTAACAACCTTCTGATTTTACAGATATGAAATATCTTATAATAATTTTCTGGTTAAAATTTCAATTTATTTTACTTTCTAATTGAGAATGTTTTGACTAATTGTGAACTAAAGCCTGATGATTATGAAATTAAAAATATTACTTAACATGAACACTATATTTACTATGTAAGATTTTATTCTTTCTGGCTAAGCTCTTTTAGCTTTCATTGAAAGTTTCCTCTTCTTTTTTTTTCTTGTCCTGTTTTATGGTAGTATAAAAATTTATAACAAGTACAAGCATTGATTAAAGCCAACCTGTTTGTGCTTAAGAACACAGTAGAAATTAATATAGAACTGCAGTTCTTTTTTTTTTTTTTTAATGCTTATTTATCTATTTTGAGAGAGAGCAGGGGAGGGGCAGAGAGAGAGAGGGAGAGAGAAAGAGAGAAAGAGAGAGAGAGAGAGAATCCCAAGCAGGCTTTGCAGTGTCAGCACAGAGCCCAGTGTAGGGCTCGATCCCATGAACCATGAGATCATGACCTGAGCTGAAATCAAGAGTTGGGCGCTTAACTGACTGAGCCACCCTGGTGCCTCTAAGAGCTGCAGTTCTTAAACTCTTGTTTGTGGACTCCCAGGGGTCTCTCAGACCCTTTCAGGGAGCGTGCAAGGTCAAAACTATTTTCATAATACTAAAACATTTTTGCTATGGATATTTGCATCAATGGTGCAAAGCAGTGGCAGGTAAAACTATTAAGAGTGTTGGCTCAAGTTAAAATAATGGCACCAAACTATACTCGTAGTCATCGTTTTCTTTCATTGTTTCTCTTAGTGTTTTTGATAAAGCAGTAAAAATTAATTTCATTAAATCTTGACCATTGAGTACATACCTTTTGAATATTCTATGTGATTGAATGGGAAATATGCATAAAGGACTTCTGTATGTTGAAGTACAATGGTTGTGTCAGAAGGGCAGTTGTGGTGAGCTGACCTAGACTTTTATTAGAAAGAATGAATGATAGACAAACTATAGTTATTTTTTAAGTTTTTATTTTTATTTATTTTGAGAGTGAGACAGGCAGTGGGGGAGGAGGAGAGAGAGAATCCCTCTCTGCACTGTTAGCGCAGAGCCCCATGCGGGACTCGAACTCATAAAACCACAAGATCATGACCTTAGCCTAAACCGAGTTGGACGTTTAACCGACTGAGTCACCCAGGCACCCTGACAAGCTGTGGTTATTAAAACTTAGATAACTGGCATACTTTAAGGAGAGTGAGTGCAACGAACCTGTCACTTCAAGAAAATAACTGACAGCATTTATTGCCAGTGATAAAATTCAAGCATTCAAGTGATAGAATTCTGCAGAATTTTTATGAGTTACTATGTGCTAGATAGCTTCCTGATATTTAAGATTATTCTAATGAGATCAGTAGTGATTTCAATGAATATGATTTTTTTCTATTATGAAATGTCGTCACTTAAAGATTTGAATAACCAAGTGAATCAATATTTTGTAAATGACCAATGCAAGATGTTACAATATTTTCAGTGATAAAAGATCCTTTCAAAATGCAAAATAGATCAATAGATTTTACTCTCATAGATTATGAAAAGTTCACTGAAGTAGTTTAGATTCCACATTGCAAAT
Organism: Panthera onca; assembly: GCF_046562875.1. NCBI lineage: Eukaryota > Metazoa > Chordata > Mammalia > Carnivora > Felidae > Panthera > Panthera onca. The sequence goes on along the minus strand of NC_138347.1, from coordinate 131,798,177 downwards.
TACTTCTAAGTAACTAACACTTGTTTAATTATGGTATAGTAGCTAAGAGGAATATCTATAGTCATCTGAAAAAGCTTTTAAAATACTCCTTCCTTTTCCAGCAGTATCTGTATGAGCCTAGGTTTTCTTCATATATTTCATCCTAATCAACATATGATAATAGATTGAATGCAGAAGCAAATATGAGAGTCTACCTTTTTAAAAAATTATTTTTTTAAGATTAAAAAAATTTTTTTTATTTAACGTTTTATCTATTTTTGAGAGACAGAGAAAGACAGAGTATGAGCGGGGGAGGGGTAGAGAGAGAGGAAGACACAGAATCCAAAGCAGCCTCCAGGCTCTGAGCCATGAGCACAGAGCCCAGAGCGGGACTCAAACCCACGAACCATGAGATCATGACCTGAGCTGAAGTTGGACGCTTAACCAACTGAGCCACCCAGGCACCCTTAAAAAAATTATTGTTGTTTATTTATCTTTGAGAGAGAGAGAGACATAGAGTGAGAGCGGGGTAGGGGCAGAGAGAGAAGGAGACACAGAATCCAGGCTCTACACGGGGCTCGAACTTACCAACCGTGAGATCGTGACCTGAGCCGAAATCAGATGCTGAACCAACTGAGCCACCCACGTGCCCCTAGTTTTGTATTACGGCAGACATTAAAGATAGAAAAATTGAAAACACTTCACTTTTCTCACAAAATTTTTAATTTGGAAAAGCGTATTTTTTCATAAAAAATGTTATATGTGTTAACATGTGATAGGTTTATTACTTTTTAGATATAAGGAGAAGTTAAAACTGAGCAGTTGAGAAAGTATTGATTATGGTAAATGTCAATAGATTATAACCCACATAAACAAAAGCTGGCCTTCAGTTTGTAAGAGCGTATCTGGATCTTGAGATAAAATTTGAGAAGCTTTCCTAGGGAACGCAAGCCACTGTCAGCTATCAGTCTTTTCCCCCAAGGCAAAGTTGTGATTTCTTCCCCAGTTGATCTCCATGCTTAGAGTCTGGTATCTGGGGACTGCGGACAGAGTTAGAAAAATAAAACACCATAAACAGTTATTTCTGAACTTAAAATGTGTCATTTAAAAGGTGCTTTCTTTGTTTTGTTTAGGCAATACTTATCGTCGTTACAGTTGCCTTTGTTCAGGTGAGTAGGCAGCCTACTTTGTCAACATGAAAATGGTATTTTAGTTAATTGCTTAAAAAAAACTAAGGTGGCTTATGGTAAAATCTGTGGTTATTGGGGGATGATAATATTGGGCAGAACAATTTATTGTTTTTGAAATGATTTCAGAAACCGTCAACTCCCCAAGGAGATTTGTGGGACTAACTTAACTGCTTTGATTTAGATAGTAGCATGAAAAAATGTGTAGCTTTTTATTTGACGAAGTTAAAGGTAATTGAAACAGATGGAAACAAAGAGCACAGTAATAGAAATAAAATCTAGCAACAGGTTTAAAAACTCTTTACAATTAGAAAATTGGGCCAGGGGTTAAATTCCTCATTTCCTCCACAGAAAGAACATTCTGATCTGGATCAAACTTCCTATTCAGCATAGACATTGAAATAGTAAATAAAACATGATGAAGAACCCCTTTTAAAAATGAATATGAATAATGTGGAGATGATGTCAGGATTTTTATTGTAAGTGTAGGCATAGATAAAAATGTAGGCTTTTATGTTTAATATCTGATAACTTCATATTTTAGAACAGTGTTGGCAAGACTCATTAAAGGTTTTAAAGCATAGTTAAAGGATTAGAATAGAAGGATTATTCTAGTTTAGGGAAAATGTAATATATGATATTCAAGTTCATGTTGTTTTGAATCTTCAGACTATTTTAAGTGATTGTGGTTATTTTCCTATGTACGGTTAGTTCCTTGGGTATTTACTGTCATTATCCAGGCATCCTATGGCAATCTCTAATTTAGTAAGTTCTTAGTTTTACAGTAATCCTCTTTAGAAAAGTTAGTTGGAATCAGATTATCTGTAGCAAATTTGTAGCTCCATCAGTGGACCTTCAGGGATTCTGTTTCCAGGGAATCATCTTGCTTAGAACAGATAAAAGTTGCCTTGGGGAGGTAGAGCTAGTCTAGCAGAGGTCATTCCAGGCTGGTCGTCCTTCAAGGCATCTCTTCATTCAGCCATATGGGTGGTACCAGCCACTTGACCAGTAACTGGAACCTTTTGCATCTTTAATAACGCTTAAGAAACATGGAGTGACTTTCTGCAGAAGGATTCCTACGGTATTATCACTATGTATAGGAAGACTGTAGTAAGTTGTTCTGTTGGCACATAGAAAATGCCTACCTCAAAAAACCCCACAAAACTGCGATTTTAACATAGTGTGGAATTTTCCACAAAGATAGTGTGTTATATACACTGTGAATGCAGTGGCAGAAACTGCTAATATCTTGGTGGTAGGTTCATTTGATGGAAAACTCAAGAAAAAATCCAAAACATTTATGAAATCCCAGTTTCATTATACAGATATGAGCCTTTTACCCAAATGTACCTTGAAACCAACAAAATATTGTGTAAACAGAAGTTAAAACCCCTCTCTAAAAATATCCTATTTGTTGCCAGTTGAACTTATTATAATGCTTTGTCAGAAAACTACGAAACTCTATCTGAAATTGTTAATGCTATATCTTATTTAGTATTTGTGTTTTTATGTTTTCTAGGAGAGTACTTTTATGTTTTTATATTTACTCCTTTTTCCCTGTCTTTTTCAAATCTCCATTTCTCACCCCATTGTATACCCTCATAGCCATGAAAATAGCTGATTGTTTTATATAGTCACACATTGATGCCACCTTACAATAAATTTAAAATATAACTTTTAAGTGTTCATTAGAGATGGCTGTCAGGTTTTTGGTGATGTGTTAAATGGTCATTTTGATATAGAAGTATCTCTATAGTTGTAATGAGTAAAGCCTAAGAAGTCTGAAAGGGAAGGTAAAGATTGGGCAGCTTCTATGTCCTTTATTACTAGGATCTAGACGTGGTGTTTTCTACCCTTCTGTGGAACTTTTGGGTAAAACTTTCAAATTCCTTAATATCCTTGTTACGGTTGGGGGGTATCTTATAATTTATAAATCCATATTTATGGATTTACGTTACTCACACTTGTTCCTCTTGTCTAGGTGAATACTGATTTAATCCTCAGTTATTCTTACACAGCTTTGTATTTTCTACTTGAAAAAGTTTGTGATGGGTGTGAAGTTTTGATTAGTATTAGCACTGCAGTCGTTTCAGAGCACTCCCTTTCTCCCTTCTTAAACTTAGATCAAAAGATTGGTGTGCTCAGTGCAGACAGAAGACAAAAATAGCAGTGATGTTGGGTAAAGCAAGACTGCCCCTGGAAATGTGGACTAAATAGTATGGTGAGGGGAGGGATGTCTCTGACCCTCAGCTTTGATTATATGGACAGAGGAAGGCTGGAGCATCACAGAGTAAGGGCTTCTGAGAATGTTCCCTTTTGGATAATTCAGGGTGATGGGAAAGGTGTCTGTCAAAGTAATGCCAGCCGCAACTAACTCTTACGGAACAGATGTTCTTTCTAAGCAAACTTACTCCATAAACCTCTGCAGTTAGCATGTGTTTAAATCCTCAAAGCAGATGTGGCTTGCAGTTAATTGTCTTTGACTTCTTAGTCATTAAACACTAAAAGTAAAATTATCTTAATCCTGAGGTTCAATGATCTTAACTTTTAATGACTGAAAATTATATACTCTTTGGACACACTAATGAGCATTGTTCATTTTCTTAAAAATAAACTGACCTAGGTTTTATATTGAATATTAACATATAAAATTGGGAATATTTAATTATCAAAATTGTTTGGTCACTATAATTTAACATTTAGTAAGGGACAAGCTTTTATGTGTTAGGAATATAAAAGCAAGTAAAGGAAAAGGTAAGAACTGGGGGAAGTTTTTAAAAAATGAGATTAATATTTACTTAAGTCTAACATGAAACATGTACATAGGAACATGTGTTTGTATTTCTTTATAAATGTTTTCTCTTAATATTATGTTCTATTTTTTTTTTTATAAATAGGAATATCGTTCAGAAAAATCTCTTGAAGAACTGAGTAAACTTATGCCACCAGAATGCCATTGGTATGATTCTTGTTTCTGATATGTTCTACCTTTTTTTTTTTAATTAAAAAATTAAAAAGAAATGTTTATTTTTGAGAGAGAGAAAGAGTGTACACAAGCTGGGGAGGAGCACAGAGAGAGAGAGAGAGAGAGAGACAGGGAGGGAGTCACAGAATCCGAAGCAGGTTCCAGGCTTTGAGCTGTCAGTGCAGAGCTGGACACGTCGTTCACACCCACGAATGGTGAGATCATGACCTGAGCCGAAGTTGGATGCTTAACCGACTGAAACACCCAGGTGCCCCTCTTTTTTTTCACTTGAAGTATAATTAACATACAGTGTTATATTAGTTTCAAGTGTATAATGATTCAGCAGGTTTATACATTACTCAGTACTCATCATGTAAGGTACTCTTAATCCCCTTTATCTGTTTCACCCTTAACCTCACCCATCTTCCCTCTGGTGTTCTCAGTATTTAAGAGTCTGTTTTGTTTTGTTTTTGTCTCTTTTTTCTTTGTTCATCAGTTTTGCTTCTTGAATTCCACATATGAGTGAAATCATATGGTATTTGTCTTTCTCAGACTTATTTCACTTAGCATTACATCCTCTAGATCCATCCATGTTGCAGATGGTGAAATCTCACTCTTTTTTATGGCTGAGTAATATTCCAGCGCATGTGTGTGCGTACATATGTGTATGTACATGCCACATCTTCTTTATCCATTCTTCTGTGGATGGACACTTGGGTTGCTTCCGTATCTTGGCTGTTGCAGATAGTGCTGCAATAAACAGGCATGCATATATCTTTTTGAATTAGTGTTTTCATTTTCTTTGGGTAAATACCTAGTAGTAGAATTACTGGATCATATGGTACTTCTATTTTTTAATTTTTTGAGGAACCTCCATACTGGTTTCCACAGTGGCAGCACCAGTTTGCATTCCTACCAACAGTGCGTGAGGGTTCCTTCTTCTCCGCATGCTCACCAACGCTTATTGTTTCTTGTCTTTTTGATTGTAGCCATTCTCATGGATGTAAAGTGATACCTTACTGTGTGTTTCTTTTTTAAGTTTACTTATTTTGAGAGATCGCGAGAGCGGGTGTATGTGCAAATGGGGAGGAGCAGAGAGAGATGGAGAGAGAGAGAGAAAATCCCAGGCAGGCTCCATACTGCCAGTGCAGAGCCCAGTGTGGGACTTGAACTCATGAAACATAAGATCATGACCTGAGCCGAAATCAAGAGTTGGATGCTTAATCAACTGAGCCACCGAGGGACCCTGCTTATTATGGTTTTGATTTGCATTTCCCTGATGATTAGTGATGTTGAGCATCTTCTCATGTGTCTGTTGTCATCTGTTTGCCTTCTTTGGAAAACTGTCTATTTATTCTTCTGCCCATTTTTAATTGGATTATTTGTGGGGTTTTTTTGGTTGAGGTATATAAGTTCTTTATATATTTTGGATATTAATCCTTTATTCGATATATTATTTGCAAATATCTTCTCCATTCAGTAGGTTGCTGTTTTGTTTTTTTGATGGTTTTCTTTGCTGTGCATAAGCTTTTTATTTTGGTGTAGTTCCAATAGTTAATTTTTGCTTTTGTTTCCCTTGCCTGAGGAAACGTTTAGAAAATTGTTTCCATGGCAGAGGTCAAAGAAATTGCTGCCTGTGTTTTATTCTAGGAGTTTTATAGTTTTAGGTCTTAGATTTAGGTCTTTAATCCATTTTGAGTTTATTTTTGTTTATGGTGTAAGAAAGTGGTCTAGTTTCATTCTTTTACATGTAGCTCTCCAGTTTTACCAGTACCCGTTTGTTGAAGAGACTGTCTTTCCCCCATTTTATCTTCTTGCCTCTTTTGTTGTAGATTAATTGACCATATAAGTATGGGTTTATCTCCGGGCTTTCTTATCCTGTGCCATTGGTCTGTGTCTGTCTTCTCATTTGTATCAGCTTCAGTTTCTTTCATCAGTGTGTTATAATTTTTAGAGTGTAGATCTTTCACTTCCATGGTAAAGTTTATTATTGCTAGGTATTTTATTCTTGTTGATGCAGTTGTAAATGGGATTGTTTTCTGTTTCTGCTATTTCCTTATTAGTGTATAGAAATGCAACAGATTACTGTATATTAATTTTGTATCTTGTGCCTTGACTGAATTCATTATCAGTTCCAGTATTTTTTTTTTTTTCAATGTTAATTTATTTGTTTTGAGAAAGAGAGAGAGAGAGCATGCAAGCAGGGGAGGGGCAGAGAGAGAGAATCCCAAGCAGGCTCTGTTCTGTGAGCTTGGAGCCTGACGTGGGGCTTGATCCCACAAACTATGAGATGATGAACTAAGATAAAGTCAAGATTTGGATGCTTAACTGACTGAACTATCCAGGTGTTCCCAGTTCCAGTAGTTTATAGGTGGACTCTGTATGGTTTCCTGTATATAATAACTTGTCATCTGCAAATAGTGACAGTTTTATTTCCTCCATACCAATTTGGATGCCTTTTATTTCTTTTTCTTGTCTGATTGCTGTGGTGAGAACTTTCAGTACTATGTTGAATAAAAGGGGTGAGAGTGGACATCCTTGATTTGTTCCTGATCTTAGAGGAAAAGGTCTCAGTTTTTCACCATTGAGTATGGTGTTAGCTGTGGGTTTTTCATATATGGCCTTTGTTAATGTTAACGTGTCTTCACTCAAAACCTCCTTTTTGAGGTTTTTGTCACGAGTAGGTTGTTAAATACTTATTTTGCATCTGTTGAGATCATTATATGGTTCTTACCCTTTCTCTTGTTAATGTGATGCATCATGTTGATTGATCTGAAAACATTGAACCACTCTTGTATCCCTGGAATAAATCCCACTTGATTGTGGCAAAGGATATTTTTAATGTGTTGTTGGATTTGGTTTGCTTATATTTTATTGAGGATCTTACATCTGTGTTCATCAGAGATATTGGCCTGTAGTTTTTGTTTTTTGTAGTGTCTTTATCTGGTTTTAGTGTCAGGATGATGCTGACCTTATAGGATGAACCTGAAAGCTTTTCTTTCTCTTCTATGTTTTTGGAATTGTTTGAGAAGAATAGGTATTAACTCTTTTTCTTTCTTTCTTTCTTTCTTTCTTTCTTTCTTTCTTTCTTTCTATGTTTTGTTTATTCTTGAGAGAGAGAAACAGAGCGTGAGCAAGGGAGGGGCAGAGCGAGAGAGGAACACAGAGTCTGAAGCCCACTCTAGGCTCTGAGCTGTCAGCACAGAGCCCGTTGTGGGGCTCAAACTCACGAACTGTGAGATCATGACCTGAGCCGAAGTTGGACGCTTAACCAACAGAGCCACCCAGGCAGGCCCATTCAACTCTTCTTTAAATGCTTGGTAGAATTCCCCTGTGAAGCTCTCCGGTCCTGGACTTTTATTTGTTGGGAATGTTTTGATTACTGATTCAATTTCATTGTTAGTAATCAGTCTGTTTAAATTTTCTTTGTTTCTGATTCAGTCTCGGAAGGTTATATGTTTCTAGGAGTTTATCCGTTTCTTCAACGTTGTCCAGTTTGTTGGCATATATTGTGTCATAATATTCTCTTATAGTCCTTTGTAATTCTGTGGTGTCAGTTGTTATTTTTCCTACTTCATTTCTCATTTTATTTACTTGAGTCCTCCTGAGGAATCTGGCTAAAGGTTTTATCAATTTTGTTGATCTTCTCAAAGAACTGGCTCCTGGTTTTATTGATCTGTTCTATTGTTTTTTTGGTCTCCATTTAATTTATTTGTGCTCTAATGTTTATTATTTCTTCTGCTGGCTCTAGGCTTTGTACTTCTTTTTCCAGCTTCTTTAGGTGTAAGGTTTATTTGAGATTTTTCTTGTTTATTGAGATAGACCTATATTGCTATAAACTTCCCTCATAGAACAGTTTTTGCTATGTCTCAAAGATTTTGGACCATTGATTTTTTTTAGAAAACCAGTAAGGAAACAGTGGCTTTGAATGATACATTAGACCAGATGGACCTAATAGATATATTCAGAACATTCCATCCAAAAATAGTGGATTGCAGATTCTGTTCAAGTACACAGATAACATTCTTCAGAATAGATCACTTATTAGGCCACAAAACAAGCCTCAATAAACTAAAAAAGATTGAAATCATATTATGCATCTTTTTTGACCACAGTGGTCTGAAACTAGAAATCATAAGAAAAAATCTGGCAAGAACACAAATACATGGAAGCTACATGACATGCTACTAAAGAATGGGCCAACCAAAAAATCCAAGAGGAAATAAAAAAATACATGGAGACAAATGAAAATGGATTTTCACTCTTAGAAATTGATTGTGAGTAGTATAGTATACCTTTTGGCACCGATTGTGTCTGACAATAAGGTAGAAATGGTTAATCTAACATGAAAACTTCATGTTCTGTTCAGTGTAGCAAGTTGTAATATTACAACTTTAAAATACTAATATTGAGATTCTTGAGACATGGATTTATTCAACAGAGTTGTTTTTGTGTGAGACTGTGTGCTAAGCACTGTCATGGGTGCAGTAATGCTCAGTCAGACTCAGATGAATAAGAAGATTGCTTCAGTTTTCACATCTTACATTTGGACAACAACTGGTCACTTTTTCTAGTGCTTTTTTTTGTCATGTGAACATCTTCATTACCAAGAGTAGAAAGATAATTATTTTGTGGTTTCTTATATTTGACTTACCTTCTTTGAAGTAGTAATACTACAATATATTTTTCCTTAGGCAAGCCCACTAGAATTATTTTATGTAAGTGGCATGGCTTTCTTTTTTCAGCCATGGTTGTTTCTGTTTCATATTGCAGTGTGCGTGAAGGAAAATTGGAACATACGCTGGCTCGAGACTTGGTTCCAGGTGATACAGTTTACCTTTCTGTTGGGGACAGAGTTCCTGCTGACTTACGTTTGTTTGAGGTAAGTTTGGTGTTTTAGTTTCTTTGGGCTGCTATAACAAAATACTACAGACTGGGTCACTTATAAACAACAGAAAATTATTTCTCATAGTTCTGGAGGCTGGGAAATCCATGATCAGCGGGCCAGCCCAGTTGCATTCTGGTGAGGGCCATCTTTTTGGTTCATAGCTGGTGCCTTCTCTCTGTCCTCACATGGTGGCAGGGGTGAGGGAGCTCTGTGAAGTCTCTTTTGTAAGAACACTAATCCCATTCATGAGAGCTCCACCCTCATTTTAGCACATCTGAAAAGTCACACCTCCTAATACCTCATGTTTGAGAGTTAGTATTTCAATATATAAAGTTGGGAGGGACACAGATATTCAGACCATAGCATTTGGTGATCTGTGTGTGAGCAGAGCAAATATTCGGATGTAGATTAAAGGATAGACATTAGTAGTTGTAAGAATTCATAGTTGGGGCACCTGGGTAGCTCAGTCAGTTGAGTGTCCGACTCTTGATTTTGGCTCAGGTTATGATCCAAGTGTTGTGGGATTGAGTCCTGGGTCCAACTCTGCTTAAGATTCATTCTCTCCTTTCCTCTGTCTCCCTCCCTCCTCCCTCCCTTCCTCTCTCTCTCCCTTTCCCCCTCTATGTCCCTCTCCCCCTCTCACTCTCTTGGTATCTAAAAAATATTAATATATAGTTAATTAGAACATTCGGTTTTCGAGTTTAAAAAATGACATATATAACATGTTTTCTTAAAATACATGTGTCTTAACCACAGAGTCTTTTGAGGTGTCCATTAGTGAATCAGCTGATCATTACAGAAATGTGTGTTAGGCCTTGTGGGAGACACAAAGATGATGTAATGAATTCTTGTGATCAGGGAGTATTATTTGTGTACATAAACCACTCACCATGAAATAAGGTAGAACCTGGTAAGTGACTAAGAGAAGCACAAAGTATGGAGTGTGAAAATTTAGAGAAAGGAGTGGTTACTTCTGATTTCAGTCAAGTCAGATAATGCTTCAGACAACATGGCTTTGGTGGTGAGAATTGAAGGGTAGTACTGGCCAGAGATGACGAAGACAATGAAGCAACAGTATTCAGATCACTGGGAATGTCCCAGTGTGTAGGACCAGGCTAGAATATGTTAAGGGTAGAAAATGTATGGTGGAGTAAGATTCAGGGGACCTTGGATGCAAAGCTCTACTTCAGATTTTATTGATTAGGAATTAGCTTTCAAGGTATAATGCAGCCAGCAAATAATCTTGCCCTTAATCTGGCTGCAGTATGTAGAATAGATTGATGGGCTAGAAAATAGAGTTTGGCACCTAGTTTAAGAGGCCTTTATAGCCTATTAGCATGCCAGTCTCATCTACTTTTGGAATAAACAGGCTGTTCATTAACACTTATAGAGCTGTCAGTCTTTTGAGTACTTATAGTATCCCCAAATTTGAGTGTTCTCAGAGGTAAGAAAGCCTGAAGAACCTTTTTGAACTAGAGTAAGAACGGACTTCATTTAATCCTGGAGTAATGGTCTTTTTTTCAAATACTTAAAATTTTTCCTTAAGAAGATACCATACTGGTTTAATTGGTGAGTGGAAATAATTGATAATATAGCAAGTATAGGGAATGTTGTGAATTTTGCTTTATTTCTGCCCTTAGTTTATCTTTTTATGTTACATCTGTTTGTACTCATTTCTTCTTTCTCTCTTCTATCCTTAATACCTAGTTTATGACAGGACCTTGGATTATTCTTCCTTAGAGATACGGTAGGCCTGTCATTTGATATAAATCATTTTCCTTTTCCCCAAAGGGTCCTAATTTGAATTCGTGGAGTTTATGTCCAGAAGCACTTGAGTGCTTCTCTTCCAGTTGAGAAGCAGACCTCCTCAGCGGGATAGAAGATGGTGTTTCCCAATGTTTGAACATTTTGAGCGGTATAATGACATAGCAACTTCAAAACACCATTTGACTTGATAAAGTATTTTAGGGTTTTTACTTAAATAAGGGTTAATTGATCTAAGAATTATTTCGAATTTTATGTGCAAGTAGGAAAAAAACTAGTCAAGAGTTCTGGATTAGTATGTATTTTATCCACTCAGCAAATATACTTTGAAGACTTATTGTGAGTTCCTTAAGGGAGATTTTGACATTTTTAAAGTTTGATGTAACAATTGAAAGCATATGCTTTGTGGAGTAATTTGTTGTTAAATGTTTTCCCCCAATCTGTTAACTTTTCAGACACTTTCATTAGCACATATTTGATTTTGCAGTGCTATAGTTAGGTTGATTTTCTTCTAGTTAATCCATGTTTATGTATATAGTTGAACATCTCTGAATCCTTTATCACTTTTCTGCCCTACTCAATTTACCTATAACCTTGGTACCTCAAGCACACTTCTAACAATTTTCTAAAAAGATTTGAAACTTTTGTGTTGCTTCTGGATTTAAACATATTAACCTACAACATAATAAGGCTGTTGGGGTCAGTTCTTCTGGCCACTGAGGCTATTTTCGGAATTAAGTTGGCTTTTTGGAGTGTTATTTGCTGAATTAGGCTGTGGCGATCTTTGGATGGTTTTTTAAGGCTACCTGGTCATTTGTTTGATATTCTTATGTGAAATAAGCTCTTCATTAAGATTTAAAGGAAACCAAAAATTCAGTTACCTTGAGATACTATTAATTTCTCAAAATAAAACGTGGATTTCACTTTAGAAAAAGCAAACATCTGGACTTTTGCACTAGAGTTCTCTTCTTGTGGGTGTGGTCTAAGACCAAGGTTGCCACTTTAGTGTTGTCATGCTGCTACTCTAGGGTTCCTGTCGTAAATTTTGATGGTTCAGATTTTGACTATAAATCTTGCCTGGGCGTTCAGTTGCATCTGGTCTGCATGTTCAGAGATTTGACTGCTGTACAACTTTTATGTAGTATTACCTGTTTATAAGCTGTGTCTGAAGTCAGGTCAGGCTGCTGTAATCAAATACCATAGACTGGACAGGTTGAGAGAGTGATTGCTCTCTCTCTTCCACTTCTTATAAAGCCACTAATCTCATTGTGAAGGCCTCATCCAGACTAGTTTATCTAGCCCTAATTACCTCCCAAGGTAATTGCCAAAATTGGAGATTAAAGCTTCAACATGAATTTTAGCAGGACATAATTCAGTCCATAGCAGTCTGAGACTACCATTTCTTTCTTTCGAAAGAAGATTAATATTGATAACTTTAAGGCATTCTGTATTTTGTTTCTTGGCCTGCGTCATTTTCCATAACCAAGGAATGAACCAGTATGTGTTGGTGGCACTAACCTTGTCGACTTAGCCTTAGAGTTACTCATGGAGCTGGGCCAGTAAAACTTAGAGAATTGAACTATGGGTATGTTTTTCAGTACTTTTCTGAGAGTTTTTATTTTAATGTTTAGTAGTATTTGAGAAGAGGCACCACTGGCCATTAATTGGTGGTAGTCAATGGATTGGTCAGACAGTGACTTTAGATGAAGGAGTCTTATAGACCATGTCTGCATAACAGTACATTTCGCCTTTTTGGAAACACAGCATATTTTTCTTACTGTTTCAGGTAAAGTCTGTATCAATATTTGAACAAAGAGTTCTTTGTAAGAGAAAACAATCTAAGAATCAGAGGAAAAGAGTTTCTTTTTTCTATTGAAAATATTTTACCTCTGTCAGGTTTAACTTTCTAACTAGGCCCAAAATGTTGCCTGAAATGTAGCAAGATTTTCTTTTACTTGAAGTTCTACATGATTAAGTCCATTGACACTTTCTCTTGTGGCTCTTGTGCTCGTGATTAGCTTAGGTCATTCTTTGAAACTGTCTTCAAGATCTAGGTATTGGGTACAGTTGCCTTCTATTTTTGAACCCAGTTTTTTTTTTTTTTTTTTTAATTTTTTATTTTTTTTTTAACGTTTATTTATTTTTGAGACAGAGAGAGACAGCATGAACGGGGGAGGGTCAGAGAGAGAGGGAGACACAGAATCTGAAATAGGCTCCAGGCTCTGAGCTGTCAGCACAGAGCCCGATGCGGGGCTCGAACTCATGGACCGCGAGATCGTGACCTGAGTTGAAGTCGGACGCTTAACCGACTGAGCCACCCAGGCACCCCGAACCCAGTTTTTGATATGCTGATTTTCTAAATGTATCAAACTTTTTATTTATTTATCTATCTATTTATTTATTTTTATGTTTTTTAAATTTATTTTTGAGACAGAGAGAGACAGAGCATGAACAGGGGAGGGGCATAGAGAGAGGGAGACACAGAATCCGAAGCAGGCTCCAGGCTCTGAGCTGTCAGCACAGAGCCTGACATGGGGCTCGAACTCACGAACCGCGAGATCATGACCGGAGCCGAAGTCGGACGCTTAACCGACTGAGCCACCCAGGCACCCCTGAATGTATCAAACTTTTTAAAGAGAACTACCACTTATATGCCCGAGAGCCAAGAATTAGCCATTTTTAGGACACTAGATTATCAGAGCAATTAAATCTCTGAAAGATATCTCTATTAGGAGTCGTAGTCTACTGGGACCATGGTCAGAAGTCCAAACTTAAAACAAGGCAGTTGGCATTATATAGTGAGCCTTTTAACCTCACGAATCCATATACTTTCTTATAGAATAGCAGTTCAACTCAGTGAGTAGTTATTGGTGTCTTTATGATCGTTCCTCCCTGTTTCTTCCTTCCCAAGTAAAAAACAAAGATAATGAGCACAGATCTACTTTGGCTGACTACCAACTCAAGGAGTCAGAGATAGTCTCCTTGACTGCAACTTTACTTAGCTGTTATATCCTTTTCTGTAAAGCTCACACTCTTTCACATATTTTGTTAACTACTAATAAGCACCTTCCTCTTTGTTGGCTAATTTCATTAGAAGAACTTTCTGTGTTAGAGCATTCTGACTTCCTGAGTTGTAGAATAAATTTTCCATTTACTCAATGAAAGCCTTGATTTTCTGGTAAAACTCAATTCTAATATTGTTTGCTGTGCTTTTTCAAAAAAGGATCTTTTCAAACATTTGCTAGAATACAAACATGTCATGATATGTTAAATTTACTTATTTTGGTAATGAAGCTAATATAGGCAAATATAATCTCTCCCTTTGGATATCAGTCTGTGTTATGAGGTCATTTTAGTCATTCAGTAAATGTTTGAGTATTGTGTGTAGAACCACTGTACCAGGCTTCAGGGCTTGGACTGAAAAAGGTAGTTTTTGTCCTTTCTGCTGGGAGACCTCAACTTGCAAACAGTTGTGATTCAAAGAATAAAATGTGTCTTATGAAATGAATTGACTATGTGAGTTTAGGTAAGCCACTTAACTATTTTTAGGGTCTCAGTTTTCCAACTGTGACAGAGAGTTGCCCCAGGGCATTACATTTAAGAATCATCTGGGTTCTGTGCATCAGTACCCCAATGTTTATAGCAGCACTCTCAACAATAGCCAAATTATGGAAAGAGCCTAAATGTCCATCCACTGATGAATGGATAAAGAAATTATGGTTTATATACACAATGGAGTACTACGTGGCAATGAGAAAGAATGAAATATGGCCCTTTGTAGCAACATGGATGGAACTGGAGAGTGATATGCTAAGTGAAATAAGCCATACAGAGAAAGACAGATACCATATGGGTTCATTCTTATGTGGATCCTGAGAAACCTAACAGGAACCCATGGGTAGGGGAAGGGAAAAAAAAAAAAAAAAAGAGGTTAGAGTGGAAGAGAGCCAAAGCATAAAAGACTCTTAAAAACTGAGAACAAACTGTGGATTGATGGGGGGTGGGAGGGAGGGGAGGGTGGGTGATGGGTATTGAGGAGGGCACCTTTTGGGATGAGCACTGGGTGTTGTATGGAAACCAATTTGACAATAAACTTCATATATTGGAAAAAAAAAAAGAATCATCTGGGTTCTGTTTTGGCAGCTCAGGTGTGGGTCCAATATTCTGCATTCTCTCTCTTTTTTTTTTTGTCAAAATTTTATTTAGTTAAGTTAACATACAGTTCAATATTGTTTTCAGGAGTAGAATTCAGTGATTCATTGCTTAACATAGAACACCCAGTGCTCATCATAACAAGTTTCCTCCTCAATATCCATTGCCCATCTAGCCCATCCCTGCCCCCCCCCCCCCCCCCCACCTTCCTGCACCAACCTTCAGTCTGTTCTCTATCTTTCAGAGTATCTTATGGTTAGTTTCTCTCTCTCTTCTCCTCCCTTCTATATGTTTACCTGTTTGTCTCTTAAATTCCACATATGAGTGAAATCATATAAGTTCTGCATGATTTGTCTTTGACTGATTTTGCTTTGCATAATACACTGTATCAATGTTGTTGCAAACGGCAACATTTCATTCTTTTTGATGGCTGAGTAATATTTCATTATATGTATACCACATCTTTTTTATTCATTCACCAGTCAGTGGACATTTGGGCTCTTTCCATAGTTTGGCTGTTGTTGACACTGCTGCCATAAACATCGGGGTGCATGTGCCCCTTGGGATCTGTATGTTTGTAGCCTTGGGGTAGATATGTAGTACAACTGGTGGATTGTAGAGTAGTTCTATTTTTAACTTTTTGAGGAACCTCCATACTGTTTTCCACAGTGGCTGTACCATTTTGCATTCCCACCAACAGTGTAAGAGGGTTCATTTTTCTCCACATCCTTGCCAACAGCTGTTGTTTCTTGTGTTGTTGATTTTAGCCATTCTGACAGGCGTGAGGTGGTATCTCATCATGGTTTTGATTTGTATTTCCCTGATGATGAGTGATGTTGAGCACAAGATCCTGCATTCTTAACTAGCATTTAGTCCATGCCCAAAGTGCTGGTCTATTTACCACATATAGAAAGGTAAAAAAAAACAACAACAAAAAACAACTTTATTGAGATATAATTCACATTCAAACTATTTACACATTTAAAATGTATCATTCATTGGTTTTCCCTATAGTCTGAATTGTGCAGCCATCACCACAATCTTAGCTATTGAACATTTTTATCACTCCCAAGAGAAAACATTTACCTTTTAGTAGTCTCTATATTCTGTCTTCTGCCCCAGAGCCTGGTAGCCACTACTCTGCTTGTTCTGTCTGTATACAT
This sequence comes from Panthera onca, assembly GCF_046562875.1. Classification (NCBI taxonomy): domain Eukaryota; kingdom Metazoa; phylum Chordata; class Mammalia; order Carnivora; family Felidae; genus Panthera; species Panthera onca. Next base: position 131,782,079 of record NC_138347.1, on the reverse strand, counting down.
ATGCCTATTCTGAACATTTCATTATAAATGGGATTAAATACATTGTAGTCTTTTGTGTCTGGCTTTTTTCAGTTCACGGTGTTTTCAGGGTTCATCTCTGTTGTAGCATGTATCAATATTTCATCCATTTTTATTGGCAAATAGTGTTCTATTGTATGTGTATACCATACGGTTGTAAATCCATGTATGTTTAAAGTGATTTTTGATAGAGAACTTTCTAATGCCATTTTGCTATTTGTTTTCTATATATAGTTTCTATGTTCCTAAGTTCCTCCAATCCCTTTTTTTGTATTTGCTATTTAAAAAAAATACGCTTTGGGGCACCTGGGTGGCTCAGTCAGTTAAGCACCAACTTCAGCTCGGGTCATGATCTCGCGGTTCGTGGGTTGGAGCCCTGCATCAGGCTCTGTGCTGATGGCTCAGAGCCTGGAGCCTGCTTCGGATTCTGTGTCTCCCTCTTTCTCCCTGCCCCTTCCCCATTCTCTCTCTCTGTCAAAAATAAATAAATAAACATTTAAAAAAAATAAAAAATAAATTAAAAAAAATAAAAAAAATATGCTTTGAGTACCTCCTGAAATTTTTTTTCTGTATATTTTTTTACATATTTTCTTAGTGGTTACTGTGTAGATTACAATTAACATCTTAAATTTAGAACACTTGTTTGAATTGATACCATCTTTACTTCAATAGCCCGCAAAAATTTTGCTCCTCTGCAGCTAACTTTTCCACCACCTTCATGTTGTTGTCGCCAATTACGTTTTTAAGCATTCTGTGCCCATTAACCATAAATTTGTCAGTGCTTTATATAAGTCAGATAGGAAAAATAGAGGAGTTACAAAGTCAAAATACAATAATGCTGGCATTTATATTTCTCTGTGTAGTTACCTTTACTGGAATTCTTCTTTTCTTCATATGGCTTCGAATTACTTTCTACTCTCCTTTTGTTTTAGCTTGAAGTACTCTCCTTTAGCATTTCTTGTGGGGCACGTCTACTAGAAATAAATTATCTTAGCTTTTGTTTAGGTGGGAATGTCTTAATTCTTCTTCATTTTAAAAGATAGTGTTGCTAGATGTAGACTTCTTTTCATTAGTTTTTTTGTTTTTCTTTCAGTACTTTAGATAGGTCTATGGTCCCAGCCTAAGTGGTTTCTGATAAGAAATAGGCTGCTAGTCTTATTGAGGATTCCTTGTACATGACAAGTTGCTTCGCCTTTGCTGTTTTCAAGATTGTGTCTCTGTCTTTTAACAGTTTGATTATGTCTCAGTCTAGATGACTTCGAGTTTTTCCTATTTGGAGTTTATTGAGCTTCTCTGATCCATAGATTTCATATCTTTTATTAAATTTGGCAAGTTTTCATTCATTATCTCTTCAAATATTCTTTCTACCCATTTCTTTTTTTCTCCCTGAGACTTACCTTATGCTTATATTGGTATGTTTGATGATGTCCCACAGGTACCTTTAGCTCTGTCATTTTTCTTTTTTTTTTCTCTCTGTCCTTCAGATTGGTTAATTTCAATTGCCCTGGTTTTTTGTTTGCTCATTTTCCCCCCTTCCTTTTCCAGATCTGCTGTTGAACCCCTCTAGTGAACTTATTATTTCAGTGGTTGTACTTTTCAGCATCAGGATTTCTATTTCTTGCAAATATTTTCTTTCTCTTCATTGTAATGCTTTTTTAAAAAATTGTTTTCCTGATTTCCTTTAGTTTTTTGTCCATGGTTTTCTTTAGTTTATTAAGCATATTTAAGACAGTTGATTTAAAGTCTTTCCAGTAAGTCTAGTGTCTGGCCTTGCTGAGGGATGATTTCTGTCAGTTTATTTTTTCCTGTGAATAGATCATACTTTTTGGTTTCTTTGTATTTGTAATTTTTTGTTGAAGGCTTTGTATTTTGAATATTATGCTGTCATAATTCTGTAAATGAGGTTGTGCCCTTCCTCAAAATTTGTTATCTTTGATTGTTGAGGATTGCAGTGGTTGAATTTTTTTTGGTGGGGGGGGAGGGTGGTGGTTTGCAAAGACCCTTCCTTGTTGTGTATGGTCACTGAAGTTTCTGTTCCATTATATCAGCAGTCAGTCTTATCTGTCTGGAGCAAAGAGGGAAATGAAATACTGTTCTCCTGGTCTTTGCAGCTTGTCTTTGAGTTGGGGCACTTCTTGATCATTGATCATCTGCCTACAACTCTGCCTTCACCTTCACCTACTTGTGCCAAATCCACAGACCTGTCAGAGGTGCAAGTCTCGGGTCTTCTCAGGGCTTTCTGAGCATGCCTCTGGTTATGGGCATGCATTTTGCCCTCTGTCTTCCCTGGTATAAGTGGTGGCCCTTCCAAAACTTCCCTCACAAAACTTTATTCCCTCACAAAACTTCCTCCTTGGCTTTTTTCTTCCTAGTCTTTTGGTTGTATCTGCTGCTTGCCTTATTCCTGGTCCCTGGCCTGCTAGTATATGTCCTTAATCTTTTGTCAGATACCTGGAAAGTCACTGTAGTTGGCTTGGCGTGAGGTTGTGAGATAGATATTAGCCTTTGCACTAGTCCCCCAGCGAACTGCCAGACAAGTCAAAACACGCAGCTACAATATTTTAAGAACAAGGTCTTTGTTAGCCCCTGACTACCCATAATCTGCAACAAGAAGACTCACTTCTGTCCCCACAGCTAGCACTGCTTCTCTGGGCAGTGGTGAATAGTAGACAGGTGAACAAAAATGCCATGATGCCTTCTTACCTAAATTTAGCTGCCTTTTTCTTTATTAAGCACTTCCCTGGTTGTTTTAAGTTTTTGATTCCAGAGTTGTCTGTCAGTCTTTGCCAGCCCATGATCATTTTAGTAGAGGGACCAAATCTTTGATTGCCCTATTCCACAAGTGTTTATATTGATTTCAGTGTATTTTTTTGATAGGTCAATTTGATTAATTTATGGTGTCTTACTCCACCTCTTATTGTAATTTATCACTGAAACTTTGGTTTTAAAAGTTTCTGAATTATTAAATTTACAGATAGACTTGTAAAAAAAAGAACAATTTATAAACATCTTAGGAAGTAGAGATTTAATTTTTAATTTTTAAAGTTCATTTATTGATTTTGAAAGAGAGAAGAGAGGAGAAGAGAATCCCAAGGAGGCTCCATGCTGTGAGCACAGAGCCCAATATGGAGCTCAATCTCAGGACTGTGAGGTCATGACCTGAGCTGAAATCAAGAGTCAGATGCTCAACTGACTGAGCCACTCAGGTGCTGCAGGAAGTAGAGATTTTAAATTAGCTATCAAAAGAAATTGAGTAGATTATTCTGTATTTGTGGTATTTAGACATTCCCGTTTACTAAAAACTGATATAACCACTCATTTTGGCTTTGGAAAGGACGTCTATTTCTGTAGTAGTATATTTCTGAACTTCTCCATACATAGAGCACTGGGAGTGTTGGTTCTGTTAGATTGTATAAGCTTGAGCTATGCTTAGTGTTTTGTTGTTTGATAGATCATTGGTTAAAAAGCAGTGTGAACTGAGGAATGCTGTTTATGTTTAAAACATTGAAAACTTTTTTCTCTTTAAGTCACTAGAATTTAAAAAGACAGCATGGGAGGGTTTGAAGTGAGATTTAGTCTCTTTGTTTTAAGATTGTCATTTCACACTGGTAGGAAAGGACTGTTGCAAAAGTAGATCCCTTTTTGAAATTTGGTTTCTTTTCATTGTCTTAGAGAAATATCCTAGAAATCATTGTTAACTGAATACTGGTGTTGAAGTTATTGGCAACTTGGTCAAATTGAATCTATGCACTTAAGTCAGAAAGTTAACAATTTGTGTAAATATTTACCATGGGATAAAATCCATTTCATGTAGGTGTTTTTAAGCCAGGGGAGGCTTCCACAGGACTAGCCAAGAGGGTCCTTGGCTTCATGCAGGATAGAAATCAAATGTGAGTTGGAGAAAGTGAAAACAGAGTTTATTGAAGAGTGTGAATGATAGAGAATAGCAGAAGGAGTGTCTGGGAGACTTGGAAATGAGAATGAGTCTCAGCATTTTTGGGGGTTAGGGGTTTATATTGGAAAGAGATCTAGGGTACATGTTCCTTCAGAAATCCAGGGTAGGGTCTAATCAAAGGCCAGTGTCAGATGAACAATAGTTGTTACACCATAAGTTACTGAAGGTGGGAGTGTTAATGCCAGCATCATCTGAGGTTTGTTCAAAGCTAGTGTCCTGGAACATGTTCAGGATCTGACTCTTCTTGGATGTTGTTAGGTGTTTGTGGCCTGGGACAAAATTCAGAGAATGATTAATTTTCCTATTTCCCCCTTGCAGTGGGAACATAGTTTCTTTTCCTGATACAGAGACAGAATTCAGAACATGAGTAACTGAGACCTAACAGAAAAACAGCAGAGATGGAGCCTTTCTAAAATGGAGTCACTTCTTTCCTACTTACTTCACCTGGTTAGGCTTTGATGTTTAATAAGCTAGAACTCATGAAGACGTTTTAATTACATTTTCCTTCATTTGAATAAACAGTAACAGGAATCTTAATTTTTGAGACTAAAAGTAAGACATTTTGTCATTATCAGGTAGCTGCCAGATGGATAATTTGGAATTCTTTTCTGGGGAAAGAAATCCATTTTTGATTTGCTTTTCATTCTAGACTAGAGAGGTAATTGATTTAGCGGCATACAGTACGCTAAGTCATTCTTTAGTTTAAGAACTTACATGTAGCTGCCAATTTTTCATATTAAGTGTAATTTTTTTAAGCAGTTTTAAATTTTCCTGACTTTGGCATCTAGTTTCTTTCTGCCTAATGTTTTGTAGGAATAGTCCTGTGAAGTTTTTCCAACCATTTTTATTCTATAGGTGTTAAATATTCAGAATGTAGATTATGTATGCATCTAGATTCTTATTTATATTCTGACTTTTGAACTGTGCTGTGTCTTATTCACACCAGTAAAGTACCTGAAGAATAATAAAGAGAAAGTGAAACATAATCAGTTTCCCTATTTATGAACAGCTCTTCTGAAGGTTTAATATTTAAACTTTTGGGTAGAAGGCATGGAGCTGGCTTGTTCATTGATTTCATTTTATCCTACCTTTATCTTTCCTCATAAATACTATGGATAAATGACTCTAATATCTGTCTTCTGGATGAATTAAACTATGACTGTTAAACTGTGATAGGCTGGCCTAATTCATTAAATACCACCTTCTTAGAAATGACTTCCTTCCCCTCACTCCCTCAAAACTGACTTCCTGCGGAAATTCTTGTAATCATCATTAAGAGAAAATAAGTTGTAACTTAGAAAATATTCTTACTCTGGGTGGCCTGGCTGGCTTAGTCAGAAGACTATGTTACTCTTGATCTCTGGGTCTTGAGTTTGAGCCCCATGCTGGGTGTAGAGATTAAACAAGCAAACAAATAAATAAATTAAAAAATATACCCTTACTCAACAGACAGTTGAGATCTGTGCAGTTTGCTACATTGTATAATTTGGACTAATTTTTATCAATATTCTTTTTTTTTTTTTTTTTTTTAAGTAAGCTCTATGCCCAATGTGGGGCTTGAACTTATGACCCTGAAGTCAAGAGTCACATGCTCCATTGACTGAGCCAGCCAGGTACCCCATCAATAATATATTCTTGATTTGAGTTTTACAGATTTATAATTATATGTTAAATATATATATAAAAAATAAAGATCTAAAGCTCTTTTTTTCTCACTAGACAGAGCTAATTGCTATTCTGCTAAAAATGATATCTTTTTCATAGAAAAACCTGATTTGAACAAAAATTCCTGTTTTTGGTTGGGTGGTTATTAAACTGCTAAGGCTGACACTGAAGAGCGAGGCCACTGGCAGCCAATAAAGCTATGCATTTATTCTCTTTTTAAAAAGTCAGATTATTTTCATATTATTTGTTTTGATAGGCAACCACCAAATGTTAGTATTCATCCATATTTAAGATTTTTGTTTAAAGTAGAAAGTCTTCAATGAGGAAATGCTAATTTTGCCTTTCTCAGGGAGAAGGAGTTCTGTAATGTTTTTGTTTTGTTTTGTTTTGTTTTTTAATATGAAATTTATTGTCACATTGGTTTCCATACAACACCCAGTGCTCATCCCAACAGGTGCCCTCCTCAATGCCCATCACCCACTTTCCCCTTCCCCCTTCCTCCCCTTCCTCCAACCTCCCCCCCCTCACCCCCCATCAACTCTCAGTTTATTCTCAGTTTGTTTTTTTTTTTAAATTTTTTTTTTTTTAACGTTTATTTATTTTTGAGACAGAGAGATAGAGCATGAACAGGGGAGGGTCAGAGAGAGGGAGACACAGAATCTGAAACAGGCTCCAGGCTCTGAGCTGTGAGCACAGAGCCCGACGCGGGGCTCGAACTCACGGACCGCGAGATCATGACCTGAGCCGAAGTCGGCCGCTTAACCGACTGAGCCACCCAGGCGCCCCTATTCTCAGTTTTTAAGAGTCTCTTATGGTTTGGCTCTCTCCCTCTCTAACTTTTTTTTTTTTTTTCCTCTTCCCCTCCCCCATGGTCTTCTGTTAAGTTTCTCAGGATCCACATAAGAGTGAAAACATATAGTATCTCTCTTTCTCTGTATGACTTATTTCACTTAGCATAACACTCTCCAGTTCCATCCATGTTGCTACAAAAGACCATATTTCATTCTTTCTCATTGCTAAGTAGTGTTCCGTTGTGTATATAAACCACAATTTCTTTATCCATTACCCAAGGGATACAGGAGTGCTGATGCATAGGGACACTTGTACCCCAATGTAATGTTTTCAATATTAACAGGTCTCATTTTTAATTAAGAGCTCAGAAGATGACATGCAATTATGATTTTATAACAAGCATTGAAGAGGAGCTTGCTAAATGAAATAAACTTTTTTGTTGACTTGTAATTCAGAAAAATATATAATTTTTAAATATATCTTTTCTTAATGTCTTCTAGAAGTAGTTACAAAACTAGGGAGGAAAAATAACTTGCAAATTGATTCTCTAAATAGTTAATAAGAATTTGGAATTGATCTTTCAGTGTTTGGGTTTTGTCTCCACAGTTTGGGTGGAGATGTTGGGTGACTTACTTAACCTTTCAAAGTGTCTGTAAAATAGAGGGAATGAAAATCACAGTCCTGCCTCATTGGATTGTTACTAGCTAGTGATTGTTAATAGAAAACTTAGTATATGTATGTTAGCAAAATGCCTTGCAGATAGTAAGCAACGAAATGTCAACTGTTTTTAGTACTAGCATCATCTTTGAAGAACAACCTAAACTTTTCTTCTTACTTTGGTAATGGAATTTATTAGTGTGGAAAATTATACAGTTCTAAGTTTAACTTGGAAAGAAAAGTCAAATAGATATGTTCCTGTAATAAAGAAAAATTCCTTTGCCTTTGAACATGGTGGATTTTTTTTTACTCTGTAGTTGGGTTGAGGTAATGAACCCAGATTTACCTGGCCTGTCTTTGCATACATAATTATAGAAAAAGGGAAGCTTTTTAAAGACTCAAGGATTGGTGATCTGTGCTTTATAACATTTACATGGTACTAACCTTCCAGAGATAACATAGTTTAGTTTCCTTGAAATTATGGGGTACAGTATATTTTCATTCTGAACATTTTTCAACTTCATGATCTGATCTGTAAACTCTTGATTATATTTGTAAAGTTATATGTCTGCCTAGGGCATGAACATACCAGGCATGTTCCTACCCCCATAGTCTTTGTACTTTTTGCTTTCTTTGCCTAGAATACTTTCATCCTGATTGTGGCCCACCTTTGGGGCCCTCAGGTCAATTGCGTCTCTGCAAAAGAGTTGTTTACTTTTGAGAGAGGTTCTCTCCTTTATCTAAAATGTTACTTTCTATCCTTATGCATTTTTTCCTCACTACCAGATATTACATACCCTTGTTAGTTTATTTTTAGATCACTTTCCCATTGGAATAAGAGCAGAGGGTAGGAACTTAGTTTAGTTTACTGCTGATTCCCTCTGTGTGTGATATAGTACAGGACCTGGCATTAATAAATATTTGTTAAGTGAATGGATCAACGACATTGATCAAATTAAAATACTGTATTGTTGTATAGATGGGAGAATATATGAATTGATTTTTAATATATATATTTTTTTGTGAGATATTTATGCTCATGGATAAATGAACCATTTAAAAAGAAGAGCTTTAGGGGCACCTGCATGGCTCAGTTGGCTAAGTGACCAACTCTTGATTTCAACCCAGGTCATGATCTCAGAGTTCATGGGTTCAAGCCCTGCGTTGGGCTCTGGGCTGGCAGTGTGGGATTCTCTCCCCTCCCCCACTCATGTTGGCTCTGTCTCTCAAAATAAACTCACATTTAAAACTAAAAAAAGAGGGGCGCCTGGGTGGCTCAGTCGGTTAAGCGTCCGGCTTCAGCTCAGGTCATGATCTCGAGGTCCGTGGGTTCGAGCCCCGTGTCAGGCTCTGTGCTGACAGCTCAGAGCCTGGAGCCTGTTTCAGATTCTGTGTCTCCCTCTTTCTCTGACCCTCCCCTGTTCATGCTGTCTCTCTGTCTCAAAAATAAATAAATGTTAAAAAAAAAATTAAAACTAAAAAAGAAAAGATGAGATTATTTCCACACTCGTACCTCTCCCCCAGCAGGATTTAGAGTATTTTGTATATAATATGGACTGCCAATCAAGAGACCTGATTGAGAACACCAGGTCAGTTTATAATAGCAGCAGGAATGCACAGTCATTTAACTGCTTTGGGTTCATTTCCTTATTTTATTTTCCAGGGTCTAGCTCAGTGCCTGGTACATAGTTAAGGTAGTCAATAAATGTTTGTCCGGTGAGTGAATTAACATGTAAAATGAGTAAAATCATGAACTAGGTCCTAGTTTCTCAAAGTGTCCTAAAGACCCTAGAATAAGAGCTTCTGGAATAAAATGGGTCAAAGAAATTTGTGAAACAGTATTCCATTGATTCTGAAAGTTGAGTGTGCCTCAGAATCACCTGGAGGGCTTGTAAATACAGTCTTTTAGGTTCACCCTCCCCACCTATGCATTTGAAGTAGGATAGTGAATTTCTTTTCTTTTTTTGGGAGGAGGGTAGTGAATTTCTAAAAAGTTCTGAGGAGGTGATGCTGGTCCTGCTGGGACCACACTTTGACAACTCCTGTTGTATCTGTATTCTAATTGAGGTGATTCACACTAACCTAGTGAAGGTTTAAAGAAGCACTGCCTAAGTAGAGGAAGCTGTTTAACTCAGCTCAGTATTTCCAAAACATATTTGACTTTAGTACCTCTACTCTGTGTGTGTGTGTGTGTGTGTGTGTGTGTGTGTATCAGTCATCCGTCTATCACATTATACTCAGTGTCTATTCACATCCTTGGAACTATTGTTCTGTGGGTCATACTTTTAGAAACAAAGCCAGGTAACATCTGCAGTGTTTTCCACATGTAAAATGATTTTTTTTTTTTTTTTTTTTTGGCATGCTAAGGTTGGTGAAAACTTAATTGTTAGGAGTTGAAACTGTCTTAGGAATGAAACCCTCAGAATTGATTCTTTTTGCACAGTTGGAAGATAATACCATGTTCATGATTTGCATGGAAACATTTATATATGTTTTTTATTTTTGCTGATGTACGTTTGGGATCAATGTAAGGATGCATATATAGAAAGCAGAATTTCATGAAAATTGAACCCAAAGTGATGAAATGATTTCTTTCTCAGTACATTATATACCTTTTATTCATATTTCTCTTTCTGGATACCTGTTTTTAACCTGCCAAATACATTTTCAGAACTTCAGGGGATGGCAAAATTAGGAAGTAATAACATTTTATTGTGAAAGTTGTTTTCTCTAGGTAAAGATTATGTCTCAGCTAATGTTTCCTTTTCTCTGGTTATATTTTGAAATTTAGGCTAATCTTGTCTCATAGCATTCTACTTTGTATGTCGGATTTTGTTGACTTCACTTTGTATTATTGTATTTTTATTTTTTTAATTTATTTTTTAATATTTATTTTGTATTTAATATTATTTTTAATATATTTTTAAAAATGTTTATTTTTGAGAGAGAGAGAGAAAGAGACAGAGCATGAGCAGGGGAGGGCAGAGACAGAGAGAGAGGGAGGCACAGAATACAAAGCAGGCTCCAGGCTCTGAGGCATCAGTCAGCACAGAGCCTGATGCGGGGCTTGAACTCATGAACCATGAGATCATGACCTGAGCTGAAGTCGGACGCTTAACTAAGCCACCCAGGCGCCTCTTTATTTATTTTTTTAAATGTTTATTTATTTCAAGAGAGAGTGTGTGAGCAGGGGAGGGGTGGAGAGAGAGATTCCCGCGGGTTCCACACTGTCAGCACAGAGCCTGATGCGGCGCTTGATCCCACAAACCATGGGATCATGACCTAAGCCGAAATCAAGAGTTGGATGCTTAACTGACTGAGCCACCCAGGTGGCTCAAGTTTACTTCATATTTTAAATATGGTTGTACTTATTGTGGTCTTCTTAGAGTAATGGATATAATAAAAGATTTGGGTGATTATTAAGAAAGGGGATATTTGAGGAAGAAGTGATGGTTACAAACTCTTTAGATATTGAATGGAGCCCAGAGAGTCTTCATTCTTGAACTTAATGGGATGCTTTATGTTTTCCAAGGCTGTGGATCTTTCCATTGATGAGTCCAGCTTGACAGGAGAGACAACACCTTGTTCTAAGGTGACAGCTCCTCAGCCAGCTGCAACTAATGGAGATCTTGCATCAAGAAGTAACATTGCCTTCATGGGAACACTGGTCAGATGTGGCAAAGCTAAGGTAATTTTTTTTCTCTTGTTTTGAAAATAGCAACTCCTTTGTTTTCAACCTTTTTTTTTAGTTCGATGTGGCTAATTTTATGTGGCTATTTTAAAAATATATGACAAAGAGGGGCTCTGGCTTAGACTCTTGATTTTGGCTCAGGTCGTGATCTCATGGCTCATGGGATCAAGCTCCATGTTGGGCTCTGCATTGACAGCACAGAGCCTGCTTGGGATTCTCTCTCTCTCTCTCTCTCTCTCTCTCTCTCTCTCGGCCCCTCTCCGACTTGCATGTGCGCTTGTGCTCTCTCTCTGTGTCTCAAAATAAATAAACATGAAAAAAATATATATAAGGGGAACTGGGTGGCTCAGTCATTTAAGTGTCTGACTCTTGATTTCGTCTCAGGATTGGGCTTAGTTCTGACAGTGCAGAGCCTGCTTAGGATTCTCTCTCTTTTTCTCTCTTTCTCTGTCCCTACCCTGCTTGCATGAGTGTGCTGTCTCTTTCTCAAAAATAAATGAAGTAAAAAAAAAATATGACAAAAAAATGGCAGAATTGAACCTAACCCATAGCATCTATTTTTGAGACTAAGGAGAAACTATGTCCCTGAGGTAGAATATGTCCATATTTCTGCCATTTGCCAGATAATGAAGCCTTTAAAAGCATAGTCCTCGGTATCTGTTCTTTTTTTTGTTTTAGATAGAAACAGTGAATCATGGATATGTTCATTACTAGTTAAAATTTTAATTTAGTCGATATGGTACTGGCTATAATATTCCAACTACATATCATTCACCTACTGGATTCTAACATTTCACGAACGTAAAAGGCATGATCCAGTAGCATTTGAGGGGGAAAGAGAAGCTACACTGAATGTCTCTCAAGGATAAGACAGTTTTGAATTTCAGAAATATTAATATAGACAAAGAATGGGCCTCAGAATTGGGCCAAGGTTTGTATAGTAAGGTGTAAATACTAATGATCTATAGTAATATCACAAAGTTAATTTGCTAAGGGAACCTTGGATATGTATGTTAGTCATCTTGACTGTGGGCAAAGTTTTGGAGAAAGGGAATGAAGGGTTTTTGTTACTTTGCTTGAGAGAGGTGATTCCATATGAATGTAAATGTATTTTCCTGTTTTTCTCTTTAGGGTATTGTCATTGGAACTGGAGAAAATTCTGAATTTGGAGAGGTTTTTAAAATGATGCAAGCAGAAGAAGTAAGTTCTTTGTTAATGATGTTTAATTTCAAATCTGAAATTCTCCATTGTAAGGAAACGAAAAGAAAATAATGGTGGGTTATTTTATGTACTATTGAAGTGGTATTTTATTCAGAATATCACTCAGTTGTCTGTGCTTAAAAACATAATTGGAGCTTTAGTTGACATTGTTAATGTTCTAAAACATTTTTATATTTATTCATTGTTTATAGGAGAAAAAGGTTTATAGCCAATTATTTATAGGCCTATTCTTTTTTAAAATTAACTTTATCATATTAATTTTAAAGATTACTAAATGGTATATTTGTCTTCTACCAAAATTCCCAACATTATTTAATTCCAAGTAATGGGGAAAAAAAGATTATAAAGTAAAATAACATGGAAGATATTCATGTTTAAGAATATTGAAGATTAGTTCTCTCATTTAAAATACTTTCTTACATATGAAAAAGAAGTTGCATTCTACAAATGTCATATTCTCCCCAAATCATCTGGATTTCTCAGGTAACCTGCCAAGATTCCAGTACATGTTGCAGTGTATAAAACCATTCCAAGGAGTTTGGCACTGAGGGGACTGCTAGAGAAGGGAGTTAGCAGATCAGGGAGCCAACTGGATAAAAAGACTTGGATTACAAGCTTGTTTGTGGATACAGAAGGGAGAAGATTGGAAAAGTGAGGGGCAGCTGATGGTAATGAAGTCCTGGAGAAGCTGATAGGGAGAATAGATTCCTTCTCAAAAATAGGCATAGGGAACATGGACCTTAAACAGGCATTTAAAAGTCTCAGCCTCAGTTTCCTCATTAAAGGGGATGAGACTTATCTTTAAGGGAGAGGTGTGTATGTTATGGGTATGTTAAGAACTAACCTGGGTATGTCAAGCACTTAGAGTCCCTGGCACATAGTATATATTCCTGAATTTAGCTAATTGTGGTAAACTCTTCTCCAATTTGTCAAGGCACCAAAAACCCCTCTGCAGAAGAGCATGGACCTCTTAGGAAAACAACTTTCCTTCTACTCCTTTGGTATAATAGGTAAGAGAAGAGTGAGTATGTATATCTCATATATTTACTTAGGGTTTATTTTATTTATTTATTTATTTTTATTTTTAATGGGAAGGGGAGTTTAGATAGATACATAAATTTGTTTATTCATTTAATTGATTTTTAGTTTACTACTAAAAAAATTTTTTTTTAATGTGTATTTATTTTTGAGAGAGAAACAGAGTGCGAGTCAGGGAGGGGCAGAGAGAGAGGGAGACACAGAATCTGAAGCAGGCTCCAGGCTCTGAGGTATCAACACAGAGCCTGACACGGGCCCAAACTCACGAATCACGAGATCATGACTTGAGCTGAAGTCAGACGCTTAACTGACTGAGCGACCCAGACACCCCTAATTTACTACTACTTTTTAAAAATTATAAAACTAGTCCCCAGCCATTGTCCTTTTCTGCAAAGATAAATTAGAACTTCATGTAATTCCTGTAATCATATAGCATTTCTATAAACATTTTAGTATTTGTCTTCCTCGTTTTCAACAAAATTGATAGTAATGTTTTATGGACTACTATTCCTTTTTTGTTTCATATTTTATTCATAAACATCTTGCCTTTAAGTAGATGCTCTTTATATAGATGTCATGAAGTAGATGGTTGTATAGTATTTCATTATGTGGGAAAAAAATTCTTAGAAGTAAAATTTTGGGGGCAAAGAGTATGCATGTAATTTTTCAATTTTTGGCACGTTTTTAAAGGTTTTTGTTTCATATTGCTAAATAGTATCTTTCATCAGCAAGGTAAAGGTGTTCCTCTTCCAGCACTCTTGCTAACTTTGTTGTCATTAACAGATGAATAAAAGGCTTCTCATTATTTTATTTCACAACTCATTATAGAGAAACTGAACAGTTGTCCTATGTGTGTTGGTCCTTTTTATTTTATGACCTTCCCATCTATTTATTTTGTCCCTTCTTCTCTTGTGGCTTGGGTCTTAGATCAGTAACAGCTCTTTGTATAATTTAGATAGCCATCCCTTTTGTTAAGTTTATTTCCCCCACATTTTAAATTCCCTTTGAGGGATAAATATAGTAAACTTGGTTATGAAGGAGGGAGATGTGATTGAAATATCTTGTCCTGAGATTCTGATAGCACTGTCCTGTTGATAATCTCTGCAGTTACAGTTTCTGGTTTATTCATAGAAGCTTTCCTAACCCCATATTGTGAAGAGTGTTTATCTTTATAAGTATATTTACTTAAACATCAGTCTGCAGCTTAGTTTTTATTTTTGACACTTTATTTTACTATTTAGAATTTATTTTAGTATCAGACTTAAGGTAGGGGCGCCTGGGTGGCTCAGTCAGTTGAGCACCTGATTTTCAGGGCTCAAGTCATGATCTCATGGTTTGTGAGTTTAAGCCCCACATTGGGCTTGCTGCTGTCAGCACAGAGCTCACTTCAGATCCTTCCCCGCTCATGTGCTTTCTTTCTCTCTGTCTGAAAAATAAACATTAAAAAAAAAAAAACAACTTAAGGTAGAGTTATAACATTTTTACTCAAAAGTTAATTATCCCAATACCATTAATTCTCTAGTTCATTCTATTTTTAACATGTTTTTTTAAAGTTCATTTATTTTGAGAACAAAAGAGAGCACAAGCACAGGGAGGGGCAGAGAAAGAGAGAGAGAGAATTCCAAGCAGGCTCTGTACTGTTAGCGCAGAGCCTGACATGGGACTTGATTTCCCAAACTCTGAGTTCATGACCTGAGCTGAAATTAAGAGTCAGATACTTAACCGACTGAGCCACCATGCACCCCTCTATAGTCTATTCTTTTATTCACTCAGTTGAAATGACATCTTTATCATATATTAAATACTTGAATAAATTTTGGAGTCTTTTCTCCTTTTCTTTAGTTTTTCCATGATATTTTAATTATTTTTGCTAGCCTAAAATTTCAAAATCAATAATGCAGTTCTAAATTAAAATAGATTTGCGTTACACAGTTTCAGTTAAGTAATTTTTTAAATATTCTATTGATCTGTCAGTCTATATCATAAAGTAGAAGATGGAAAGGTATTTAATTCCTCTTTTTTAACTGGTGTGTATATTGTCATAGCTCCCTTAATTTGATTATTGCTATTTATTTTCTAGAATTTATAGGGAATTTGGTAACTGTTAGGACATTTAGCCAATTAAATCTCAGTTTATGTTAACATTGTACCATGAAACCACCTCACTTTTAGTGATAAAAATCTTTCAACTTTCTCATTACCTGGTTTTAATATAATACATAGGACCTAATTTTTGTTGCTAGGATAGTATATGGAATAGGATAAGGGTCAAGGTCAAAATCAGAGGTCAACAGATTTTTTGGGGGGTGGGTGGGTACAGGGTCCAGTAGTACACATTTTAGCCTTTGGTCCATACCAAAGTATTTCGGATATTCTTTGTTGGAAATATTCAACTCAGCCATCAGCAGGGAAGCAATCATAGACAGTACCTAAACAAAGGATATAACTATGTTCCAACAAACTTTATTTGCAAAAGCATTCAGGAGGCCCACAGATTATGGTTTGCTGACTTCTGGTATAGTTCATTGGACATAATTTCTTTTGTCAGGATAGTGTTTGGGATAGAATGTTAGAGAATCACAATCTGGATTATTTATTTATTTTTTAATGTTTATTTTTGAGAGAGAGAGAGAAAGGGAGGGGCAGAGAGAGAGGGAGACACAGCATCTGAAGCAAGCTCCAGGTTCTGAGCTGTCAGCACAAACTCCGATGTGGGGCTTGAACTCATGAACCGTGAGATCGTGATCTGAGCTGAAGTTAGATGCTTAACTGACTGAGCCACCCAGGTGTGCCCCTGTAGCTATAGAAAGAAGAAAAACCTGTTTTTAAATGTTTATATTACTCTAGAATACAATCTTGAATTGGTTATACTTTATTAAAACTGTGATGATACTGTGTGTGTTTTCTTACAAAACCAGTGGTGCACTCCTTGCTCCCTTTCTTTTCAGAGGCAAAGGTCAAAGCAAGAGAGTATATTGTTTGGTTCATGTTAATTGATTTCTTATTTGTAAATGCCATAAAAGTAGTTTTTTTTTCCTTTTTAATTTTAGAGGGAATTTGCACAAGTGGGGCAGAGGGGCAGAGGGAGAGAGAGAGTCTTAAGCAGGGTCCACGTTCAGTGTGGAGCCAGACACAGGGCTTGATCCTATGACCTTGGGATCATGACCCGAGCTGAAACAAGTCTAACGCTCAACCCACTGAGCCACCCAGGCACCTGGTTAATTTTTAAATGTTATAATGTAATTTTAGATATTTTAAGTAAGATGTATTACTCCTTCAGCCAAGTCCTAAGTATTCCTTTGTTTGCAGTATAAACTTTATATGTATTGCCTGGATATTTAGTGATGAGAAGTAAAGTTACAAGGTTTATTTTTGCAAAGCTGATAATAAGTAGAGGACCTATCTGTCTTATGCTACCTTCTTTTTTCCCCCTATTGTGTGAGAATACTGGTAATGTTTTCTTATAGTGGTAATTCTCAGATATTATTGCTTTAAGGGGTGAGTGGCAGCAGTGGCAACAGAAGGTAAAGTGTGTGTGTGTGTGTGTGTGTGTGTGTGTGTGTGTGTGTATGTGCATGCATGTTCACATATACAACATTATCTTTAAGCAGCATTAATTTTAATCTCCCCTGCTTAATGAATTTTTCTAAAATCTTGTAACTGTGATCTGATATACCTTCTCCTTTATGTTATGGAACTTTTTGACTGCCCTCAGCATCCCATTTATACTGATGTGATTTTATATAAAAGGGAGAAATAGCTATTTGACTCTTTTCCAGGTATCATCATGTTGGTTGGCTGGTTACTAGGAAAAGATATCCTGGAAATGTTTACAATTAGTGTAAGGTAAGTTCTAATAATCATTTGTTTATAAATTGAAGTCTTTTTTCTCTCTCTTATTTCTCTAATAGGCATATATTGAAATAAACTCTAGAAAAATGAAAACCATGTGTCTAGCAGTGGAGAAAATGCACACTAGATGTCTGGTGTTATCTGTCCAATATTACATTTAAAAAAAATGTTTATTTATTTTTGAGAGAGAGGGAAAGCGAGAGTGCACACACGAGGCAGAGAGAGAGGGAGACAGAATCCCAAGCAGGCTCTGCACTGTGCAGAACCTGGCATGGGGCTCAATCCCACAAAAACTGGGCGATCATCACTGAGCAGAAACCAAGAGTCAGATGCTTAACCAACTGAGCCACCCAGGTGCCCCCAGTATTGCAATTTTATATATAAATAGACAGTTAAGGACTGCCAAATTGAAAACTAGCAGCATGAAAGAGAAAGACCATAATAATAGAAACTGAATAAACAATCTCAGAGGAAAATGAAAATTTCAAGAAATAGCAGAAAAATTAAAACTGGAAAGCATTTTTATTTTCAGAGATTTGTGAACAAACTGCATTTATGATACAGATTGCTGTAGAAGAGGATCAGAGAAAAAAAGTTTTTAGGAATTATGATTTTGACTGTTGAAATTAAACATTCAATTTAAGGGCTGTAATATAAAGTTAAAAAGGGTTCCCTAAAAATAGACTAAAGTGTCCGAAACAGAGAATGAAATAAAAGTGATGAAGAATAATTTAATAAATGCCAATCTAACTAATAGGAGTTTCAAAAGAGGTAAGAAGAAATTATATAAGAAATGATACATGAATATTTTTTGTCTCTGAAGCAAGACGTGAAATCTTTATAGTTTATATGGATTCTGTAAATGCCAAACAAGATGAAAAAAACTCCAAACTAGATACATCATATGAAATTAAAGAAAACCAGTCAGGTTGTCTATAAAGGAAGGATAATTCGACTGGTATCAAACTTCTTGTTAGCAACTGCAGTTTCCACCAAGGGGTCTTTTTAGACTCTACTAAACATTTCATTGCACAAGACTTTCCTATGTCCTATCTGGCACCTGTGCCTTGAACAGCAGGGCAACTTAAGGCATGCCTCTTATGAGAGAGTCTGTGCAATAGTTCAGCTTTAGGTACAAGAAGTTTGGGATGGCCTTGTGAGTGCAGGGGCTACCCTGGGTTAAATTGTTTCATATTCCACAGGAGCTAACATCTCTGGGAACATACACTTTCCAGGGTGCTTGCAAGAAACATGTCCAGTTGTAAGAGTCGCCTACAGTCTGGAAACCCAAAGCAATGGCTTCTATAAGATAAATTATAATTCTTCCAGTCCATAGATAATTTATCAGTCAGGAGATCCCTTTATCATAAGCAGTGTTGCCTAACAACATAGTTGATACACTACCCTTGCCAGGTCACAAGGGGAACAGAGCTAGAGATTTAACTGAATGCAGAAGGGGAAAAGGATTTTATTACCCTTCATCCATGGTAACGTTGGATTACATTAGAAAAATAGTGGGGGCAATGCTATCAAAGTGTGAGGGGAAAGGAATTTAAGTCAGTAAATCTAGGCCTAGCCAAAGTATCAATCCAGTTATTATAAATATAAATAGGCAGGTAATCAGAAAATTTATTCCTTCCCCATCCTGTATGAATTCCAGCAAAACAAAGATGAAAAAAAGGAAGATGATCATGTATGGGATATAAGTAAGAGTGGAATTCACCTAGGCACCTAATAAGGAAAAGAAATTCTAGATGATAGCTCTATGGTAGGCATAGGAAGTCATAGTTCAAATATTAGAACAAAACAATGTATTAAAAAAAAAATCAAATGGATTACAAGGAGTAGGTAAATTGAGTAAGAAGTTAAAAGACATTTGTGATGGGATGAAGGAGTATATTTTTTTCTTAAAAGGGGCAAAAATACAATTTGAAACTCTTGGCTTAAATCTGTATAAAAAAGATGGGTTAAATATGAAATAAATTTAAAATTGGGCATGAGTATGAGATAATAAACATTAGCATATTAGCTGTTGGACTCATTTTTAGATTTTGAGTATTTTTTTGAGCAGTTCTCTTTGTGAAGATTGATATAATCATGATTTTTATTCCTACTTCAAAGTCTTACAAAGGACAAAGTATTAAAAAATATATTTTAATAGAATAAAACTCATTCTATTTTGCAATAATTATATGGGTCCATTGTACTTTTATAAATCTAAGATATTAGTGACCTTATTTTTCCTATGTCTTAAAACATTTTGCTATTTCATTGTAGCAAATGAAATAGCAATTATTGTAATAATTATTTCCAGTTGTGCTAAAAACCAGTAAAACAAGAATGCAGAAGGATGATGGGATCACTTACAAGGTTGATGTAATAATAAAGTAAATCATCATTATTCTGTTATCCTTTAATTCTTTTATTATGTTGCCCAAAATATTACATCATCATTTACAAAGGTATAAAAGAAGTCCGGAGATATATTTGTTGTTGTCTTTTTCTTCTCCCTCCACCCCTTTTTTGCACTCATTAAAATTAAGAATCGTAATTTTTCATTTTCCCACATAATGGCAAAGAGTAATTGACAGGAAAATTATTGGACAAACCAGAAGATGAAATGCAAAGAGACAAAGAGCTACTGTAGGCTCTAATGATGAGGGTGAAATTTAATAATATATGTGAAATCTTAATACTGTGACTCTTTGGGTGATGGTAGCTTCAATTTAATTTAACTCCTGAATTAATGAGTGAACAGTTTATTTCTTATGACAAAAAGGGAAGGACAGGTATTCTCTTTCAGTTAGTCATTCTACATCAAGGAATTTATCATGCATTTCCAACAAGAACCTAAGCCACCCCTTTTTGTTAAAAGGATGTGTGACCATTTTCTTTCATCTTTTCTGATATTTGTTTGCCAGCTTTTACTTTATACCATTTATAAGTGGACAAATACTGAAGGCTGGTATTAATATAAAGGTGATTAAACAGAAATAGATGACATAGAAATGAAAAATTTCATTTACACCCCTTGTAATTGGTGTTTTTTAATCTAAAAATTATGTTACAGAGATGACTTATCTTTTCAACAAAGTTATGAACCATCAACATTTTCAGAAGTGTTGCATTTTGAAGATACAAATGCAAAAAGTGAAACCAGAATTGATAAGCCTGTAACCTATGGGAAATATTTTTTGAATCTGAAATCACTTTTTGTAAAGTGAATATATTCCAGGTTCCTTCATAACAGTTGACAAGCAGTTAGTTGCATCCAAAGGACATTGCATATTTCTTTTTTTTTTTTTTTTTTTAAATTTTTTTTTAACGTTTATTTATTTTTGAGACAGAGAGAGACAGAGTATGAATGGGGGAGGGGCAGAGAGAGAGGGAGACACAGAGTCGGAAGCAGGCTCCAGGCTCTGAGCCATCAGCCCAGAGCCTGACGCGGGGCTCGAACTCATGGACCGCGAGATCGTGACCTGAGCTGAAGTCGGATGCTTAACCGACTGAGCCACCCAGGCGCCCCACATTGCATATTTCTGATATATTTTTACCTTCAAATCCAGAAATATAGTTTGGGGTTAAAATTTAAAATTTCTAGGGGTGCCTGGGTGGCTCAGTCAGTTAAGCGTCTGACTTTGACTCAGGTCATGATCTCCCGGTTCATGTGTTAGAGCCCTGCATTGGGCTCTGTGCTGAGAGCTCAGAGCCTGGAGCCTGCTTTGGATTCTGTGTCTTTCTCTCCCTCTCTCTCTTCCTCTCTCTCTTCCTCTCTCTCTTCCTCTCTCTCTCTCTCTCTCTCTCTCTGCCCCTCCCCTCTCTCAAGATAAATTTAAACAATATATAAAAAATTTTAAAAATTAAAAATTTCTGAAGTTTTTCATAATCCATTTATTCCTTTGCAAATTATTTATAAAGTGAAAGTTAGATACAAAAGAAGGGAAAGGTCCACTAGATCTAGATTGTAAACTGATGCCTATCTTTCCTGATACAGTGAGGGTTAATGGAAGCATAAGAAATGAGGATTCTATTTGAGCATAGAATAGTTCAAAAGAGAGAAGGGAACATTAATGATCGCACATATTTCTTGACTTTAGTGTATACTGTTTAGCCAGTGGTATTGTGTCATTCATTGGCTTTCACCTTTTAGAATTAACCTGTAAACAGAGCATGAAAGCCTTAATAAGGCTTATACAACAGGATGCTAATGATGTCAAGGTAGATCATTCTGAAGAAAAGGTAGGTAATAGAAATTGGGAAGTAGAGCAGTGGAGAGAACAATGTTAGAAGGAGGAACAGGAACACATATGTCCTTACCTATAGGGGAGTTTGGTGTGGGATAAAACATAGAGACTTAATTTGATTTTTTTTTTTAACATTTATTTATTTTTGAGACAGAGAGCTTGAACAGGGGAGGGTCAGAGAAAGAGGGAGACACAGAATCTGAAACAGGCTCCAGACTCCGAACTGTCAGCACAGAGCCCAACGTGGGGCTCGAACCCATGGACCACGAGATCATGACCTGAGCCGAAGTCGGACGCTTAACCGACTGAGCCACCCAGGCACTCCGAGACTTAATTTGATTTTTTAAAAAATTGCAGAGGGAAACAGTGAAGTACATTTTTTTGTTGTAATAAAATACACATACCATAAAGTTTACCATTTTAAAATGTACAATTCAGTGGAATTAAATCCATTCATAGTGTTGTACAGCTACAACCATTATCAAGTGTCAGTCAGCACTTCTCATCACCCCAAAAGAAAACCCTGTGCCTACTGGGCAATCACGCACCATTTTTCCTTCTCTCTTGCCTTTGGCAGCCACTAAACTGCTTCCGGTCTCTGAATTTGCTTACTGTTAATATTTCGTATAAATGGAACCAAAATAACGTGTCTTTTGTGTCTGGTTTCTCTCACTTAGCATAATGTTTTTGAGGTTCATCCGTGTTGTAGGATGTATCAGTACTTCATTTTTTTTTTTTTAATGGCAGAATACTACATTATATGGCTATACTACAATTTCCCATTTATCAGTTGATGGAAATTTGGACTATTTACATCTTTCGGTGATTGTAAATAGTGCTGGTATGACCAGTCATGTGTAAGTTTTTGTCTGAATACCTATTACTGTTATCTGTATTTACAGATGTGAAAACTAAACTACAGGGGTAGAGTGATAATAGCTCAGAGTCAAACAGGTAAAAATTGGGGAAGCCAGGGGTACAGATCTAGGTAATCTGATGTCACAGCCTGTATTCTTCAACCACTACACTTAACCTGGCAGTTAGTAGGTTATCCAATAAATGGTAATCAGCTTTCACTTCTTCTTGAGGCCACTTTTTGAGTATTGACAATATTGATTTTGTGTTTTTATTAGCCTCAGTTTTAAGTCACAGCCAACTGAACTGATTGCTGTAGGTACTATTTAATTTATGCTTCAATACTAAGTATATGTTGGTTACAGTTTGGCTGTGGCAGCAATTCCTGAAGGTCTTCCCATTGTGGTCACAGTGACTCTAGCTCTTGGTGTTATGAGAATGGTGAAGAAAAGGGCCATTGTGAAAAAACTGCCTATTGTCGAAACTCTGGGTAAGTATGTGGTAATGTGAGCATACTTATGCAATAGTGTGTGAGTTTACATCAATAGTGAATCATCTGCAGGTTGTACCATTTTTGTCTTAGAGGCTTGAGTGGTGGTATTTGACTTGTGGCAAAGTTAAGTGTGGTCTTCACAACCAGAAAAGGTACTTAAAAACGCGTATCATTCAGGATAGGGGACTTTCAGAGAAATCTTTCTGTATCAGAGATGTTCTAATGCTTAAATCATGTAAAAAGAAAATGTATTTAACCAGTGAAACTTTAGAGTAAAATTAGTAGAATTACTTTCCTTTGACATCTCAAGAAAGATAATTATAGATCCCAGAATGTCGTACTTCAGTTGAATTTCTGATAACAACAGTAAATATACAACAGTTGCTAAGTGTTGCTGTAACAACTTTATGTGTGATATGAAAATTGCAATAACTTTCTGTATGCTGTGAAATATCTTTTTTTTTTAATTTAGGATTCTGAAAATGTTGAATTTAATTTTTAGTTTGCATTACAGTACTGAGAAGGCAAAATATCTTAAAATTTCTGACTGAAACAATTATATGGGTTTAAATTTAGGTACCCTTAAACTTTCTAGAAATATTACATAAAGCTAATACTGAGAAGCTTTGTAGAAATTCAACTGCAAATTAATAAGAAAAAGTCAACATTTATCAGTTAATCTGTTTTTTAATTTTAACATGAATAATCACTTTATGGTGAAATCATAATGAGAAAACGTCTAAAATTATCAGTGAACTTGATTTGTTCAAAATTCAGAGCAGCAGGACAGGCTTCAGAGTCTTTGATTTGTTTTCAGTGTGAACTTGTTTATTTCCCTCTGACTCTTCTGGTGACATGTAATGATTTATTCTTTAGGCTGCTGTAATGTGATTTGTTCAGATAAAACTGGAACACTGACAAAGAATGAAATGACTGTTACTCACATATTTACTTCAGACGGTCTGCATGCTGAGGTACTCCATAGATTTTTTTTTTTTAACAACAGTATTTCTTTGTTAAGAAACTTGGTGTGTAGACATTCCTAACAGTTCTAGCGTCTTATCTTCAAAGGGGGTATAAATTCAGCAGCAGCAGAGTCTTTCCCTTATTTTCCCAGTCTCGATCCCGCTCCACTTGCACACGCTGTACACTCTACGGACCAGAAACTTTGAATCATCCTTAGCACCTTTCAGTCACCCCTGCTAGCCATTTGTTACCAAACTCTTATTCTTGCTCTATATGCAGCTTGAGGGATCTTTCAGAACCAAATGTTGAGCAAGTCACTCCCTAATTAAGATGTTTCCATTGCGACCAGGATCCTGAAGTGTGGCCTCTTGAGGCCGTACGTATTTTGTTCCTTGTTTCCTTCTTCAGCCTTACATGTTCCACTTCACTTTCTGTGCACCAGATATACTGGCTTCTATGTTCTTTCAGTGTGACAAAATTCCTCCTACTTCAGGACCTTCGCTGCTGTTCTCACTGCACAGGACAGTTTAATGTCTATCCTTTGCACTGCAGTTCGAACCCTACTTCTTTAGAAAAGCTTTGCTGACCACTCAGAACTGGTCCTATTTTATTTGTTTTCATAGCACTCCGTGCCTCTTAGTTTTTAGCCGAGATAAAATTTTCTAAAATATTAGAAGTTGTAGTAGAGCAGAACTAAGTTGCCTAACATGGAGCCTGCCTCATGGTAGTAAATACTTGTTGAAAGAATAAATGAATAGATGAATTACTGTATTTTAAAAATTACATTTTGGCAGTTTCTTAAGTGCATGTCAGTGTATGTGCATTGGTTAATGTTGAAGCTAGATGAGGACAAGTTCCAGTCTCCGCCCCCCCCCCCCCCCCCAAGTCTTTACTGGATTTCTGGCTGCTGTGTCCATTCACACCACTTAGGATGGGTACAGTATTTTTAATTGTATTTATATCCAATTCACTGAGCAAAGTAAGCATTAGACAAATTGACAGAAGTTGCATTTAGGTTTATTTAATTCCATTTTACATAGGCTTTGAAATGAGACTGTTCTTATTTAGGGTATTAGATTTGGTTAAGGAAGGATACCTGATACTCTTTTGTTGAATGTGCCTTTTCTGGATGACTCTGGGTCATTGGGGTTACATGTGCTTCTATGGTTCAGATATGGAAGGTAGGATATAAGTTGCTGTTTTGTTTTAAGCCCGTACTTTGATATGTCGAGCATTAACCATTTGTTAATTGGTTAACATTCTCTAAACTGTCTTATTTTTATTATGAAATTTAACTTTTGTTTGGCTTGATTTGCTCTAGCCATACAGAATAAGTATCTGGTTTGTTTCGACCTCTGATTTTTAAAACTGGCGTGTAATATATTATGTTAAAGTAGTTTGTAAGTGCTAGGATAAATCACATAATGTCTCTGTTCCCGCATATTTGCAAAAAGAATTCTGCTGTTTTCTGGGTCTCAGGTTTGTCACAAATGTTAGGTGTGGAAATGGATTTGAATTCTTGGAAAATTTAGTATGTTACATAAATACAATGTTACATAAATTTAAAGCTTACTTACATATAGAGATTTTCATGGTTTATCTTTTTTTTATAGTATATCATAAGTAGAAACAATATAAGATTATGTTAATAATATTTCTTCTTATACTGTACATTGTCATAATTATTAATTTAATTATTAGTATAATTATAGGTTTGTCATTATGGTAAAAATTAGAATCTATATTCTTTTAACTGTTAAATATTCTTTCAGACAAGTGCTTTTCTAAATATATACACTAATAGTATCATAATATATAAAATTAAATGAACATAACTCATCATAGTTTTCAGTTTTCATGAGTATTGTCATTGTCTTCTGGTTGAATTATTGACCCCGCTTTATGTTCCTTAGGTTACTGGTGTTGGCTACAATCCGTTTGGGGAAGTGATTGTTGATGGTGATGTCGTTCATGGATTCTATAACCCAGCTGTTAGCAGAATTGTTGAGGTAACTACTTTATTCCCTAAGAAGGTGACTTTTCATAATGATTTAGGACACAATGATGGGTTCATAGTTTCCATGTATTTCTTTTAGGCGGGCTGTGTATGCAATGATGCTGTAATTAGAAACAACACTCTAATGGGGAAGCCAACGGAAGGAGCTTTAATTGCTCTTGCAATGAAGGTATGTGCCTGATCTCTCTTCAGTATATAAGATACTACCCTCACAAGAGAATGTGAGGCTATCAGTTTCAGTATTACTAGTTTTTAGGTGTAGAATGAAGACAACTCACAATGTTTCATTGTTTACATTGCCTTCTGGGGACTAGTTTTATTCTTCTTGGAACTACAGAGCCAATACAGCCTGTTCAGTATAGCTTTATGCCTTACGTTCAAGAAACAAATTAATGACCAGTGACTGGATTTCTTCTTATGAAGAACGTTTTTGTTTTCCATAATATTTAGAGTTTCGTGTGGAAAGCTTTATAAATGGGTGTAATTGCTGAAGTACTATAACATTCAAATGAGTAAAAGGAAACATTCTTTAAAGTATTTCCATGTGAAGATATTAAGACCATCATGAGAAATAGCTTTTCTTTTTCCAGTCTTCCCATTCCTCCATTATCAATTTCTTAAAACGAGTATGGAGTTAGAATCTGTGTTGGGGAGATAGGGTGCTGTTCTTTGTGACCCTTTTGTCTTTCCCAGTTGGTCTCCTCTTCTAAGTCTTACCTTTGATTAAATATGAAACCTAAAGCCCACTCTGTCACTTCCATAAGAAAAATTAAAACTCCTACTTTTAAAAGCAGTCTTAGAAAGCTTTGAGACTTGTGTGAAGCAGGATACCTCTAAATGAGGTTGTTTGAATTGAGATCCAGTATAGAAATTTAGGTTATTGTATTTAATAAAATTGATATTTTTAGAATATATGTTTTCTTAACTTTCAGAAAGCTACATTTCTTTATCATTTGTTCTCTTGTAACTAAAGTAGCATCGTATAGCTTTCTGAAGGATATTTAAAAGTTGAATCTGTTATCTGTTATTTACTGTGTTAAACTTAACCTTATACTCTTAACTTTTAAGAGAGTGTGTGAAACCACCTCCATATGACTGAGGACCTCACATTTTAGGGTAGGGAGTTGACACTGACATACTGGAAACAAAAAGAAGGTAGACCAATATAGTAGATAGTTAAGTCTTAGACATTGAGCCACATATAAGAACAATGCACATTCAGACTGGAGACCTAGGCTTTGAAGGATAGGCAGGATTTGGAAAGGCAGTAAGCTAGGGAACGAGCAAGGATAAAAGCATGGAGGAATAAATAAGCATAGATTGCATGGTGGCTTATGTATTGGTGACCTGGATGACAAGAAAGGAGTTTGAGTAACCCACAGGATTGTTAAAGAGATTGCACGGTGGGTTTCTAGAGGATCTTTGAAAGCCAGGAAGAAAAGTCTGAACATGTTTCAGTAGATAACAAAGAACAAAAAGCACTAAGCTAGGTTTTTGAGTAGTTTGAATATGTAGAGGGAAGTGCAGAGGCTTTTGGGAAGGAGAGCAGCTACATGACACTGGTAGTAGTAGAATATCAAGCAGTAAGGTATACGGGAGGAGGATGGTAGCAACAAGAAAGATGGATTTAGATCCCGGGGAAGTAAGGAATTGAATCGGAAGCTTCTGTTGATTACAAAAGTACATACTCAGTATCAGTTGGGTACCTTTGTGGTTTGGGTACCCTGCTTCCTTCCAGAATTTGAGCCAACAGAGATTTTAATATAGTCACTGTTGAAGATTTGGTCTACATACTGTCCAGGGAGCATGCCTCACACCGTATGTACACACCAAGGCTTTCATCTTGATCACGTATGCTGTCATTCAGAAAAATACAGTATAAATGGAAGGAGCGTTGCTGTTCTGTCACCATTATTTGAATAATACTCCACAGATATCTCTAGCCAGCCTAGCTGTAAAGTTGTGTTAAAGAAAAAAAATAGTCCCATGTTGGTGAGAATTAACTTTCTTTTTGTGTCATACAGATGGGTCTTGATGGGCTTCAACAGGACTATATCAGAAAAGCTGAATATCCTTTTAGCTCTGAGCAAAAGTGGATGGCTGTTAAGTGTGTACACCGGACACAGCAGGTAACGAGTACTTACTAAGTCCTGCTGAACATAGATGACCGTGTTGCTCTCATTAGCCCCCTTTGGGTTTAAGTGATCATTGAGCAAAGCGAAGGCCTGTTTCTTTAAAGCATGTATAATTCGTAGTAACTCATCCTTGTTGCTCTCATGCTCCCTTTGATTTCATGCGTATGGATACCCGGTTTTGCTGCGTGAGCAAATAGCTTAAAATGAGTTGGAGCCTGGTCTCAGTGTCCTAGAACTTGTGACATCAGATTCTATCAACATCTTTGTTCTTGATGACTGTGTATTATAGGTTTCTGCTCTCTGGTGTCAAACAGTATTCTTTCACTGAAGGAAGGCCTTGTCTTCAGAACAAACAAAACCACATTATTTTGTGGAAAAGTGGTTACCAAATATGTATAATTCATGTTAGTTGATCCAGCTTACAAACTGGCAAAATGACATGCAGTGATATTTCAAGCTACTGCTTTGTCCCTGGGTGCTTTAGCAATTTTTACAAAGTTAGTGTAATAAGAGTTCTTAGTTATCTACAAAGTATGTCACTCATAGTTGCTGTTACCAGTTTGATGCTTAAACTTTTGCCATGCCCTTAAAAATATATATATGTTATTTTAGTATTTTCTTTATTAGGAATTAATAATTGGTTATGTGATTTCCCCTATGAGCAAATAGTTTGAAGCCATTACATCTCTGTAGACAGGAATGAGTGAGAGGATTTCTCACCCATAATAAGTAGGAAACATAATTGATTTTAAAAGAAAGGCCAAGTTGGCCAACATTGAACTTGTCAATAGATGTCTGCCAGGAACTCTGTTCATGAGGAGAAAAAAGATTTGTCTGATCTTTAAAGGAACTTTTATGAACTCCTGGGAAGGGAGACAAGTAAATAAATAAAAGTGTAAAAATAAAATGCCTTTAAACCTTGTAACATAACGCTTTCAAAAATTGCATTAGAGTTAAATAATTTTCACCTGTTGTCCTGGACCAAAGGAGTCCCTTGACCGCAAGAATACATATATGAGTTTATATGGAAAGTTTGTTTCTTTATGTTTTATATATGGTCACTCAGTACTTCAAGATAATGTGGCTCATGTAAAGTTTAATGATTTGACTTCAGCAGTTTTGAGTCTAACTTCACCAGAGTTGTTCTTTGGAAGTTGTACATTAATGTTACAGCTTGAGAACTGATCTCAGTTATGGGAGTGGGGGATAGGTAGCAGCAGGGTATAAGTTTGAAAGATGTATGTGATTGTTCTTCTCATATGCTGATCTGAAAATCTCCTCTTAAAACAAAACCAACCAGTGTAACAAAACCCAAACCCACTGATGTGCCTCAGGATCTAGAAGAGGTCAGCCTGGCACAGATACGGCAGACTTACCATAAAGATAACCCCAGTGGCTCAAATAGTTTGTCTTAAGAGGACTTTCATTTGAGTGTGTCAGTATACATTTATTTATACTCTCTTCCTGGAACCTGTCAAAATGACAGCCAGTCAGTAAAGGATGTTAAAAAGAGAAAGGATGGAAAAGACTCAGTATGATAGGTATCTTTGAAGGTGGGGATTAAGGCATAAGGTTAAAAACAAGAGATCAGTTTGAAGTTCTGAGTGAGGAACCAGTAGAAATCCCCCAAGAACCTTCGCTGTTTCTTGAGGCCCAACCATTAGCCCTTCTTTACCCCAGTAGAATATCAGCAATCCCATCTTGGGAACAAGAATGGAGGGCAGAATTAAGGCTTACAACTGAAAACTGATTAAGGGCAAGTCATTGTCCTGAAGAGCATGCCTCCAGCATCTAACTCCACTTTCTTAGAATGCCTGCAGGGAGGAAACTTCCTACCCTCACTCGCTGATGACAAAAATTGAAGAGTTGTAGGGAAGATTCCTGGTCTCAGGGAGATCCCAGTAATACGGAGTATTCTTACCTAAGCTCTTTGTTCACTGGTAGAGCTTACTGACTCTTGGTCATCATCTCATCACCCTACAGCAAGGGCTATCAGTTGATAAACGCTATCAGTGCCCATGGAGCTTCTAGACCTTTAATTTCCTGAGTCTTAAAGTAAATGGACAGTCAAGGATTGCTAAATATTTGTCTTCAGTATGAAAGACACAGACCAAACCAAAAGGGAAAGGGGTCTCAGCAAGACAAAGATAATGCTGGATACTGGAGAAAATTTCCAAAGACCCTAGAAAATGACAACAAAATACCTTAAGTAGAATGTTTTTAAAATAAAGTCAACAAATCTATCAGAAAGGGGTACAAAAAGTCAGAGAGGTGCTTAATATAAAAGATAAGGTACAAAAATTAGAAAATAAACAAGATAGCCAACGTAGTGGTAACAGAGAACAGAAAATGGGAAGGTTTTATCAAATAACACCCAAATTTTCCAGAGTAAGGACCTCAGCTTCTAGAATAAAATTGTCCACCAGCTGCTCAGCACAATGAGTTATATTAAAGAAGGGTGGGGTGAAGGGATAAACACAGTGCCCATAATCAAGAAATTTGAGGACACTAAAGGAGAATTCTAAAAACTTCCACTGGTTTTTGGGGCCAGAGAGGAGGCAAAGGAGAGATTTTATATAAAGGTTTAGGAATTAAAGTAGCTTCTTAGACTTTTCAAGTGTAATATTGGACTCCGGAGGCTGGAAGATAATAGAGGAATGTCTTCACACGGAGAGGAAATTTATTCTCAACTGAACTTAAAAAATGTGGGGATGGGATAAAAATGTTTTCAGATATTCCACGTCCCAAAATGTGTATCCCACATACCTTTTCTTAGATACTTGCAGATATGTTATTCCAAGAGAAAACACAACTAAGGAAAATGAAGACTTCGAACCCAGTGAGTTCTAACCAGGAGAAGGGTGCAAAGAATCCCCAGGACAGAGGTGAAGGGAAGTCCTGCATACCAGTCATGTACCAGGCCTAGAAATTGGCCAACTCAAACTAGAAAGGAAAGGAGAACAATACCCAAGGAGGAGGTCTTCAGTAATAATGTGGAAGGAATAGTTTACCTGCTCATTTAATCATAAGAAAAATATCATTGAGAAGGGCTTTATATTGCATGGAAGAGTTTGGGGATAATAACAGGTATACATAAAACTAAACAAATAAGAAGAAGTTAGAAAAGAAATATATTTGAGTTAATGGAAACCGCATCATACCTTCCTCTTGCCTCCTTACCTCCTAATACCTGCTCAGTAGTTACTTGGGGACCCAAGGCAGATGAAGGCTCCGTCTCAGTGTGAGCATACACTGTCCTAGCAGGGCCAGAGGAATAGCACATTATTTCCATTTGCCAGTGATTCAGTGCTGTTCATATTTATTGGTCAAAGCAAGTCACCTCTGACTTCAAAGTGGGAGACAAGGGCAGAGAAATACATTCCTGTCATGTACCTGCAAGAAGTGGGATGTTTGTGAACTGTTCTTAGTTATTTTCCTTTGCTCAGTGGGTGGGAAACCCTAAAGTACACAGAATACTGGCAACTTTTGTTTTAACTTCATTGTAACAATGGGGAGAGGAGGAATAGATAGTAGGGTGGCCAAACTATCACCTGTCACAGTGGACCATGTATAAAATTGATCAGCAAAAAAAGTAGCAGTGTAAATGCATGTAAGAATATGGAGATAAGTAGGAAGGAATACAGTTAAAATTGGTTTGTTCCAGTAGAGTAGGACTAGAGGTGTGAAAATTTGGGCAGGTGACTGTAGTTTTTCATTGTAAGCTTTTGTATAATGCTTTGCTAAGGTAAAAAGTAAAAGGTTCTGATAATACCCATAATTACAAGGTAGCTTTGGGAATTAAATGGGATCACATACATAATGTGCATATAATAGCAGCTGATGGAAAGCCTGAGCCACTGCTTGTGGGCAAATGATAGATCTCTTTCCTTTTCTTGTTACGTTGTAAGGCCCTCCCCAAATCCCAGAGTGGCTAATCCAGGGCTTAGGGTAGCATTGCCTTCAGTGTGTGGAGGTGAGGGTGGTTGGGGAGTAGATGCTGTTTTCTCTGGAGGGTAAAAAAAGCTTCCACATATGAACTTTTAATCTTCAGAGTTGAAGTGCCATTCAAAGCCTTAGATTTGAGTAACTGCCCTGGTTATTATGAGAAATGTATGCCATGTATTGTTGACTCCAGTGGCAGATATATACAAGTTGGCATTAACTTGAATTTAGTTGCAATGTTTTTTCTTCTTAGGATGGACCAGAGATTTGTTTTATGAAAGGTGCTTATGAACAGGTGATTAAGTATTGTACTACATACTATAGCAAAGGGCAGATGTTGGCACTTACCCAGCAACAAAGAGATCTGTACCAACAGGAGAAAGCACGAATGGGCTCTGCAGGGCTCAGAGGTAAGGCCATTTAACATAGTTCCTTAGGGTGGAAAAGTAACTATTATTGTATTTTATTGAGGCAGACATACAATGTTATGTTAGTTTCATGTGTATAACATACTGATTTGACAAGTGTATACATTGTGCTATGCTCACCACAATAAGTATGGTTACTATCTGTCACCATATAATACTGTTACAGTGTTGTTGACTATATTCCCTATGCAGTAATTTTCATCCTCATGACTTTATTTTATAAATGAAAGTTTGTACCTCTTAATCCCATTTAACTATTTAACCCATCCCTCCCAAACCCCTACCCCAGTGAGACCTTCTTTTAATTGTAGATGAATTTGTGCTTCACATCTGAGCTGCCCCATTCTGTTCCAGGGTTTATTTATAGAACACTGTCCTTTCTGAAGTCTTATGTTTTAGTTGGCTATTTGGCCCCCAAAACTTGGGAAGTTGGGAATGTAGCAAAATATGAAATTTCTAATTCTTACAGACGTGCAGTGGTCTCTGAGTAGGTGATAGAAATTTTATTTTTGACAAACTTATCTTGTGAGAAAAGAAATGGAGGAAGGGAAAGTGATATTACTCCTTCTTTGTTTTATCATTTTAACTGTTTTATTTATTACGAGATCTAAAATAATTCCCTAAATATTAAAATGTTAAGTCTCTGATTTGTCCTTTAAACTCTGGTGATTGTTTACTTATTCCTCTTCTGCTGACCTTCTTCCCTTGCCATTCACCAGACAGGTAAAGAAGTGCCCACATTCTGCTTTATGTCTGTATTGCTGACTGAACAGTGATGGGGAGAGAGGGTCTGCTCTCCACACACACACATTAAGCCATTTCTCCTAGGGACAGCATGTGTAGGATTGAAGAGTCAGGGGTTGAGGCCATACCTGGTTTTTACCTTCTCGATAGTCCTCTGGCTTGTAGTCTCTTTCAAGGAAGCTGGAAGAGTTGGCCTCCTTAGTCTTATTATTTTTACAAAATAGAAGTCAAGTACAATCCTGGGAGGAGAAAGCAACTTAATGTAAAAAGATACTCCTCTTATTCACGGTTCACTTCAGCAAGGGCTCTCTGTGGGTATAAAACATTTGGATAGGGGCGCCTGGGTGGCGCAGTCGGTTAAGCGTCCGACTTCAGCCAGGTCACGATCTCACGGTCCGTGAGTTCGAGCCCCGCGTCAGGCTCTGAGCCCCGCGTCAGGCGCTGGGCTGATGGCTCGGAGCCTGGAGCCTGTTTCCGATTCTGTGTCTCCCTCTCTCTCTGCCCCTCCCCCGTTCATGCTCTGTCTCTCTCTGTCCCAAAAATAAATAAAAAACGTTGGAAAAAAAAAAATTAAAAAAAAAAACATTTGGATAGGCCTACAGGATTTCTGCTCTTACAATAAGCTAGGTTTAGAAAGGTATTCTTGTGGCTTTGAAGGCAGAGTTTTGTTATTCTTAACAAGATTTTGTTAATCCAAAGTTGGCTTGGATTTAGGGACCCTAAAGAAGTTTCAGAGGTTTCATACGTTTTTATTTTGACTCTATTCATCTGAAGGATTATGGAGGTCTTTTTTGGTGTGTGTGTGTGTGTGTGGTTTGGTGTTGTAACATTGTGAAACAGACCAGAGTTGGTAGCGAGAAAATCTCTCTTCCAGGGCTTTAGGAAACACTCTGGTCTTTTGCCTCTTGCTTCATGTCTTTTCCTGTGCTTAAGCTCCGCTTTCTTCTCCTTCTGAAATTAACATAAGGGGAATAGGAAGACTTCAGATTTAACCTGATACATACTTAGGTTACATCTTACAAAATTTAAGTTTCTTAAATACATGTGGTTCTTAATTTTGAAGTCAGAGTCTGTTCTGTTTTTATGTTTTAGTCAGGGACCCTCCACACGAAAAAAGTCTACCTACCCTTGTCCTGAACAGTAGTAGTGCATCTTTATTTGTGCTGAGGAAACAAACAAATAAATACAGGATATTAACCTTTAGGCTAATACCACCCCTCTATTGAGAGCGCCAGGAGCTGATCTCCCTTTCTTAGGGTTTGCTGACATAGGAATTGGTACTCACTATCTCCTTCTGTTGTCTTCTGCCTCTGTTCCAACACCAGGGACTGTCAGGAGACTCATTGTCTCCAGGGTGAAAGCCTTTGGGGCACACATCTACATAGTTAGGTGTATGACTCTGACATCGGAAAAATAGAAGTCATTTGCCTCTAACCTTGGTTTTCCAAATATATCTAATCCTTTGAACCTTCTGCTTAAATAAGAATGGATACTGTTTGTGATCATGGTTATGACTTTTCAGTTTCCCCAGGAGATACATATGTTCAGTTGGTGTGCTTTTTTGTGTGTGTGTGTTGTTTTTTTTTTTTTTTTTTTTTTCTGTAAGTTGTTCAGTCTAATAATATTCCAGATGGAGACACATCCCTTTGGCTCATAAGGTAGTTACCAGAGTTGTGAGACTAAGCTAAATGATATTTGGAAATGAATAGTAGTTTGTGTTGTATCTTAAGTGTCCAGGGATGACACAAATAATGATATGGTGGTGTTATTTAGATATTCTTAGAGAACCAAAGTTACAAATAAGACATACCTGTCAATGTTATGAAAAGAGTGAGAGAAATCAAACTAGTGTTATTAGTGGTTTTACAGTCACTTTACAGATTAAATTAACCTCCCAGGGTTTGTCATGTATGAAATTGTTACATGTTATGTATAATTAATTAATAAGTCTTCTCTCCAAGGCTTCAGTGTTCTGGAGACCTATAAAATGGAAAGATGAAGACACATTAGTAGCAACCCCCCTCTGAGGTGTCTGTTTAAAACTATTTTCAAAGCTCAGCAAACCCATAGTTTCTCCAAATAACTAATTATATTTTCTAAAGATCTAATAGGTGATATTTAGAGGAGCCACACGGAGTCACTTTATAAAAACATTCTTTTTCACTTCTTACTTGCCATCTCTACTTATTCTTTAGTCTGATTCCTTTTAATTTTTAATAGCTTAAAGCAACCCCATTATCTAGAACCATTAAATTAATGTTTTAACATGTAATAATTTGGTTATTTAATGATTATATAATAACTACTATGAGATTACAGTCTTAGTGATTTGTCTCTAGCTTTTGTCAAGTAAATTGTAATGCTATGCGACTCACATTTCCTTTTTTCGATTTTTTTATTTCCTCAGTTCTAGCTTTAGCTTCTGGTCCAGAACTGGGACAGCTGACATTTCTTGGCCTGGTGGGAATCATTGATCCTCCTAGAACTGGTGTGAAAGAAGCTGTCACAACACTCATTGCCTCAGGAGTGTCAATAAAAATGATTACTGGAGACTCACAGGAGACTGCAGTTGCAATTGGTATAACTAGGCTGTTTCCTTTTTGGTTTTTTTTGTTTTTTTAAAAATAGTTTTTCTGAAATTAACTGCAGTGCACATAGCTTTGTGAACCATTAGATATGAAGCATGTACACGTAATATTGACATTATGCAATTAAAATGGACTCTTATTTGCTCATACTCTATAGAAAATTGTGGGAAAAATTTATTTTAGGTTCAAAAGTAATGCTGTTAATTGAAAATACATAGCTAAACTGTTAGGAAATCACATGTATTTTATTCACAAAAGAATAGTTTATTATTTTTAATCTCATAATCCACTATGCTGTGGATAAAAGTACTAGATTATGCACATGAAAGGAAACGAAATTTAGTTTTCCCTTTCAACTTGAGGATAATTTTTTTTTTTTTTTTATTTTTTTAATATATGAAATTTACTGTCAAATTGGTTTCCATACAACACCCAGTGCTCATCCCAAAAGGTGCCCTCCTCAATACCCATCACCCACCCTGCCCTCCCTCCCACCCCCCATCAACCCTCAGTTTGTTCTCAGTTTTTAACAGTCTCTAATGCTTTGGCTCTCTCCCACTCTAACCTTTTTTTTTTTTTTTTTTTTTTTTTTTTTTTTTTTTTCCTTCCCCTCCCCCATGGGTTTCTGTTATGTTTCTCAGGATCCACATAAGAGTGAAACCATATGGTATCTGTCTTTCTCTGTATGGCTTATTTCACTTAGCATCACACTCTCCAGTTCCATCCATGTTGCTACAAAAGGCCATATTTCATTTTTTCTCATTGCCACGTAGTATTCCATTGTGTATATAAACCACAATTTCTTTATCCATTCATCAGTTGATGGACATTTAGGCTCTTTCCATAATTTGGCTATTGTTGAGAGTGCCGCTATAAACATTGGGGTACAGGTGCCCCTATGCATCAGTACTCCTGTATCCCTTGGATAAATTCCTAGCAGTGCTATTGCTGGGTCATAGGGTAGGTCTATTTTTAATTTTCTGAGGAACCTCCACACTGCTTTCCAGAGCGGCTGCACCAATTTGCATTCCCACCAACAGTGCAAGAGGGTTCCTGTTTCTCCACATCCTCTCCAGCATCTATAGTCTCCTGATTTCTTCATTTTGGCCACTCTGACTGGCGTGAGGTGGTATCTGAGTGTGGTTTTGATTTGTATTTCCCTGATAAGGAGCGACGTTGAACATCTTTTCATGTGCCTGTTGGCCATCCGGATGTCTTCTTTAGAGAAGTGTCTATTCATGTTTTCTGCCCATTTCTTCACTGGGTTATTTGTTTTTCGGGTGTGGAGTTTGATGAGCTCTTTATAGATTTTGGATACTAGCCCTTTGTCCGATGTGTCATTTGCAAATATCTTTTCCCATTCCGTTGGTTGCCTTTTAGTTTTGTTGGTTGTTTCCTTTGCTGTGCAGAAGCTTTTTATCTTCATAAGGTCCCAGTAATTCACTTTTGCTTTTAATTCCCTTGCCTTTGGGGATGTGCCGAGTAAGAGATTGCTACGGCTGAGGTCAGAGAGGTCTTTTCCTGCTTTCTCCTCTAAGGTTTTGATGGTTTCCTGTCTCACATTCAGGTCCTTTATCCATTTTGAGTTTATTTTTGTGAATGGTGTGAGAAAGTGGTCTAGTTTCAATTGAGGATAATTTTTAAAGCAGACTTTAACTTGGACCTAATTTGAAAGAAAATAGCTTGTATAAATATTTCTGTTATTACACTATGTATATGCTTTTGTCGCTTGAATGCCATTTAAGATTACCTTAAGAAGTAATAAGAGGAAAAAAAGGACACTGAAAATTAATATTCTGGAGTTTGTAAACTATAATTCATACTGATAAATTTAAGCTTGCTAAGTCCATTAATTCTGATTTTAATAATATGATGAGAGCCTGGAATAGGAGTTTCATATTTTATGCTATCTAAGAAGAATATGTCACCAGAAACATAACATTGTTGGGAAAGTTATACCTAGAAAAACCTTTTAACATTTATTTTCACTTGCATATACTACATGATTGTCACAGATCCACCACTGTTTTGTCTGGCTTTGGATACTTTACTTAAAATGCATTCAGATCTATGTTAAAATTGAGCTGCTAGGGCTCTTGAGTGGCTCAGTCGGTTAAGCATCTGACTCTTGACTTTGGCTCCAGTCATGATCTCAATCTCACAGTTCATGAGTTCGAGCCCCACGTCTGGCTCTGCACTGACAGTGTGGAGCTTCCTTGGGATTTCTCTCTCTCTCTCTCTCTCTCTCTCTCTCTCTCTCTCTCTCTCAAAATAAATAAATACACTTAAAATTTTTTTAAAAAATTGAGCTGCTAAGCAAAAGCTATTGGCTTTGTTTCAGTTCTTAGGTATAGTAGTTTAAATAGTGAAAATTCTTTATTAAATATAAACAAAAATAAAACAAACAGAAAACGCCAGACTTTTTACTAATTCATATAGGTTTGCCTTACTAGTATTTTGTCTTATGATCCCTTGATATAAAGACATTTTATGCCTAAAAAGAGAATGGATAACAAATCACATTAAGTGAGCATTATGTTGAGTAGCCTAGCAAGCAAGACTAATTTTTTGTTTTGTTTTTGGTTTTAGAGACAGAGAGAATGCAAGAGTGTGAGCAGGAGGGGGGGGGGGGCGGTGAGAGGGGCAGAGGGAGAGAGAGAAAATCCCAAGCCAACTCCATGCTCAGCATGGAGCCTGATATGGGCTTGAACCCATGGCCCTGGGACCATGACCTGAGCCAAAATCAAGAGTCGGATGCTGAACCGAGCCCCCAGGAGCCCCAAGCAAAACTAATTTGTTTAATTATGTTTTCTCTCCCATTTTACTTTAGCTAGTCGTCTGGGATTGTATTCCAAAACTTCCCAGTCAGTCTCAGGAGAAGAAATAGATGCAATGGATGTCCAGCAGCTTTCACAGATAGTACCAAAGGTAGGCCACCTTTTAGGTGGAAAAACCTTATTCTAAGTGTTAACATTTCTACTGTTATCTTAATGAAACTGTTTGGGAACAATGGAGACAGGACCACCAAATTTATTGAACCACATCCTGAAATTAAATCTTAGCACTGAAGTCAGCCTTATCATTGAGAATATTTATGATGTATTGAGAGTATTTATTATTTATGATCATTATGAATACCAGCACACATTTGTTAACTTTAGCAGGAACCAACTTTCCTCTGAGGAAGGTGCTATGAAGGTTAAGTGGTTGTATTGTATGTAAAAAATACAGAGTGGAGAGAGACCATTACTTTGTATTTCTTACCCCTTTGATTTAATTGTAGCATGAGTATTTAATGCTTTTTTGAAAAATTGAGGTATCATTTACATACAGTAGAATTTACCCTTTTTAATGTACAGTTCTGAGTTTTGACAAATGCAAATGCGTGCAGTCTTGCATCCAGCCACAATCAAGATATAGAACAGTTCCATTATATCCCCAAATTCGCTTGTGCCTTTTTATAGTCAACTCCTCTCTCTACTTTTAGCACTTGGCAACTGCTGATTTGTTTTCTGTCCCTATAGTTTTGCCTTTTCCACAATACTCTAAAAATGGAATCCTATAGTATGAGGCTTTGAATTTCTTCTTCTATTTAGCATAATGCTTTGAGATTTATCCATGTTGGTTGTGAGTATTAATAGTTTGTTCTTTTAATTACTGAGTAGTATACCAGTGTTTGGGGGAATGTTACTTGTTCCCCGGTTTAAAGACATTTGTATTATTTCCAGGTTTTGTTGATTATTAATAAAGCTACTATAAACATTTGTGTTTAGATTTTTGTATGAAAATAAATTTTCATTTCTCATGGATAAATACCTAAGAGTAGTTGCTGGGTCACATGGTTAGTATATGCTTAACCTTGTAAGAAACTGCCAAGTTGTTTTCTAAGATGGCTTTATTATTTGCGTTCCCACTAGCAATGTTTTCAAGTTCTGATTGCTCTGCATCCTCCCTAGCACATGGGATTGTTAGTTCCCCCACACCCCATCCTAATAGGTTTATAGTAGTATCTTCTTGTGGTTTTAATTTGTGTTTCCCTCACAATTAATGATGTTGAGTATCTTTCCATGTGCTTAGTTGCCATTTAGATATCTTGTTTAGTGAAGTGTCTGCTCTGCCTATTTTTTAAAAAATTGTGTCTGTTTTCTTACTGAATTTGAGAGTTCTTTATATATTATATATACAAGTCCTTTACCAGATATATGATTTGAAATATTTTTTCCTACTGGCCTATTTTTTTATTCTTTTAGCACTCTTTCAGAGAGCAGAGGTTTCAAATTCTGATGAAGTCTAATTTATTTTTCTTTTATGGATCATGATTTTGATGTCTTCTCTAAGAATACTCTGCTTAACCCAGTGTCACAAAGATTTTTTTTTTACCTATATTTTCTTCCAAAAGTGTTACATTTTTAGGTTTTACACTAAGGTCTGTGATCCAATTTGAATTTTTGTGTATGTTGTGAGAAATGGGTTAAGGTTCAGTTTTTTGCAGATGGATGTTCAATTATTCAGCACCATCTGTTGAAAAGACTCTTTTTTTTCTTTTAGTTTAAATAAATTGGAAAAAAAAGACTGCTTTTTTTCTTTGAAATGCCTTTTTTACCGTTGATTGTAATGCTTTTCTAACAAATTGTTTATAGGAAAAGTATCTCCTCTTCTATAACACAGGCAACTTCTTCAGAGCCTTCAAGTGTAAGATTATTTTAGTATCTTAGGATGTTTTCCGGGGGACTTCAAAGACTGATTTGTGGGTACACAGGTCCTGTAGGAAGCGCCCCATAAGGGATAGGCAGCATTATTACATCTAAGTTCTTGACAGTTCGAATTTCTTGTCATCATTGTTATTCAGCCTATTTATGTACCTGTAATTATGTATCCTTTAAAATAAGTGCTTATCATCTGACATTTATTTTATTAGGCATATTCTACTTATTCATTGACAGTAATAAAATGTGCTACCTTCTTCACTTATTTTACACTCAAAACTGCAAGTTACATAGAACACTGAATTTTCTTAGGTTAATTCCACATCTTAACTCAAAGCTTTTTATAATACAATTTTCTGATTAGAAAATTTGTTCATTAGTAGTATATGTTCATTGTAGAAAAACTGAAAACCTAGAGAAGAGCTAGAATGGAAACTACCTGCAAACAATCCAGATACTCAAAGGTTGTGCAGAGCATCCAAAATAATAAAATAAGTTAACCCATGTCTTTTTTTTTTTTTAATGTTTATTATTTTTGAGAGAGAGAGAGAGAGAGAGATAGGGAGCAAGCAGGGGAGGGGCAGAGAGAGGGAGACACAGAATCCAAAGCAGGCTCCAGGCTGTGAGCTGTCAGCATGGAGCCCTACATGAGACTCGAACTCCTAGACCACAAGATCATGACCTGAGCTGAAGTTGGCTGCTTTAAGTGACTGAGCCACCCAGGTGCCCCAACCCATGTGTTTTTTAAAAAATGTGTTTTGACAAAACCTGGTTGGAACTTAATAGTGTTATAAATGTGAACATTTCATTTAACATCAGCATTTCTGTAATCATAAGTTATCATTATAAAACATGTTTTTAATGGGTACACAGTATTTTGCTTGGATATATTATGTGTGTATAAACACACAGCAAATACATGGTTATATAATCATTTTCGTGTTGAAATTTTAACTTCCATTTATTTTTTGTTACTGTAAACAATGCTTCAAGGATAATAAGAGTAAGCAACTATTTACCATGTACCAGGCAATTCATATATTACATACGTTATCTATTTACTTCTAATAGCCATCTTATAAGAGATGGGCAGACCCATTTTTACAGATGAGGAAACTGAGGCCCAGAGAATTTGGGATACTAATCTGAAATCTCAGAGCTGATAAGTGATAGCAGTGGCATTGGGACTGGGAGTCCAGGTCTGTGTGACTTCTGACTTTGTCATGTGTTGCTTACTGTTTCATTAAATATTATTGTACATGACTTTGTGCCTATCTCTGATTATTTCTGTAGAATAAATTTCATCATGTGAAAAGATTGGACTGATGACCAACACATTTATAAAATGCTTAGCACATATTGGTGAATTGTCCTCTGAAAAGGTTTAGCTTATATTTCCACAAACTGTGCTTCTTACAGTAGCATTAAGTCCCTGGGCCATCAGCCTCACTTGTGCTTAGATTTTAGATACAGTAACTAGTAGAAATGCGCTCTTTTACTCATTTGTTTTCTCTTGCTCAAGCTCTAGTCACTCATGAATGCTGTTTTCAGAGCATCTGGGAGCAGTGTGTGTGTTTGCTTTATTTTACATTTAGTGAGGAAGCTGTTTCCATATTTGAACACGACTTTGTGTGTGTGTGTGTGTGTGTGTGTGTGTGTGTGTGTCCTTTCGTGATAGTTTCTTCCTGACATTTATTTCTGAAAGAATAAATTCTGTATTAGGTTACCTAGGGGTATTGGGACAGAGTGTACATTAGTCAATATATGTGAAATCTGCAGTTAATTAAACATTTTCCCATTAGACCTTTGTTCAACCTTTTCTTCCAAACCTATTCCCAGAGATGGTGACAAGTAGTGAAATTGACAGATTTGAAGTTTCATTTTATTTGCTTTCTTGGTTCACTCTCTGGGCTCTCTGATAAAAATGCTAATGAACTCTGGAAACCAACTTCAAGGTACTTAGAGAAGGAAGAGGCAAATTGCAAATTACAAATTACACCATCAGCCTGGGCAAATTATGCATTAATTATGGCAGATACCCTGATGCTATTCCAAAGAGACTAAAACAATATAAAACCTAAGCTTTGTGAGAAGCTTATTGAATTGCTTCACCTTGTCCTATTCTAAGGAGGAATTCCATAAATACCAGAGCTCCCTTCCAGGTATTTCTTTTGAATACCTAAATCTTTTCTGCAAATACTATTAATGAATTGTTTTAGCTCTTTGAGCTTAGGTGGACTGCCCTTATCCTGTAACTTGTTTTCTTCCCCACTTCATCTTACGTTTATGGAACTCTCTTACAGCCAACATATATACTTGGTCTAATGCTTTTACTTCATACCAGTTTGAATGGCTTTTCTTTTATTAGTGTTAAAAGCAAAAAACTTCTAAATTGCCAGCTTACTGAGATTTCCCCACATGTACTAAATCATATTAATTCTTTTCCTTACTAAAATGTTTTTTAGCTTCCTCTTTCCATAATTCAGTCTCATATTTCATTTCTAACATTACTCTGTCCTTTTAACCTAGAGCCAACAAAAGAGTAGCATGGAAACTCAATTTCGTTTAATTATTTAGAAAGTCTATCTAGGAGTTCTCAATGTTTTTTGTTTATGATTTCTTGTAGTGTGTCCTATATTTCCCATCAATAGAAGTGGACATCCTCTTTTGTTCTTTTTAATAGCAGTACCTTCATTTGTATTACTACCAAAACTATTAATCAAATTCCTGTAATAGAATCCCCAATCTGTGTGCTGTTTGGTTTTTGGTAGGTTGTAAATATTTTATTTCAGTCACCTGTTTTTTGTTTTTGTTTTTTTTCTTTTCTTCAATGCATCTGGTATCTTTATATCTTTCCTGGAAGATTGGGGAAACTTCGGCAGGTTATTTTAATTCCAGGAATATTTTTCATTAATTTCTCCTTTAGTATTTTCCTGTATTCTTCTTAACTTCCTTTTCCTAGCACCCTTGTCTATTAATGTTGATCAAGAGAACTGTGAGTGATGGGGTGCCTGGGTGGCTCAGCTGGTTAAGCATCCAGCTCTTAATTTCTGCTCAGATCATGACCTCACGGTTGTGAGTTTGAGCCCTGCATTGGGCTCTGTGCTGAACGTGGAGCCTGCTTGGGATTCTTTGATTCCTTCTCTCTCTTCTCTCTCTGCCCCTCCCCTGCTCGCTCTCTCTCAAATAAATAAATAAACATTAAAAAAAAAAAACCTTTGAGTGCTAACCACAAATATGACACTGTAAAGAAGGACCAATGAGAAGAGAAAAAATTATTCCCTAAACCTGCTCCTTTTCAGAGTTCTATTTCTTTTCCACTGTCCTTTTACCATCCTGTCCTCATCCTATCTTTTTCTCTCTTGCTTCCAAGCTACATGATTTTATTGTGTGCTTTATCTTTAATCAGTATATTCTTTTTTTGTTGTTAGGTAGAGAAACGGATATAAAGGTGAAAAGATTATGAATAGAGGAAATTCATTTACCCCCAAGTCTAATCTAGCTCTGTGATACAGTGATGTAGCTCAGTCTCTAGTCCTTTCCATATTTTTTTGTTTTAAATCTTATTTCTTTAGGCCATAATTTTGAGTCGCTAAATTTAGTGTTTTTAGTCACCTAAATGATTGATCTGCTCTTCTGGTGCTTTAAGAACAAATTTTACTCTGTACCACATGCAAAGCGCCAACTGAGTTTTCATTAAAATCTGCTTGGTCTCGAAACTGCTGCTCTTATTTTTGAGTTGCCATCAAACCTTTGAAATACTAAAATCTTATATCAGGTCGTAGCTATACCGGCTGCACGTCAAGTAATTTGTTAGTGTACAAAAGAAATATGCTTTCAGTCCAACAGTTGGCATGTCCTCGTGGCTGCCATTGTCAGTGATATAATGGCATGATTTGCGATGGTTCAAATGACGTGCAGTGAGTGTAACAAAGGCAAAATTTTACTCTGTTCAACCTGAGTGGTGGTAGTTAGCCTTTGATTTAAATATTCTGGAAAATCTGCAGTCTTTGCTAAATACTCCTGTATTTCAATGCTGTGTGCTATATGATTAATTTCTGCAGTAATATTGAATTGTCACTCAGAAGGTAACAATATACTTTCAATACAGATGTACTTTAGTCCTTTTTAATGACATACTAAAGAGTCCAAAGGATTTTGAGCTTTTTAAAAACGAAATATATTCTCCAAATATGATTTATGTGATTCATGGTATCTAAAGGCCCTAGGCATAAGTAGTAATGTGATGTTACAGTTAAATTGAGTCTTTTGCCTAAGAAAATAATCCTCGTTTGTTTTAGACCGTTATTAAAATTGGGAGAGAAACTGGGTACAGTCTATTTGATGGTACTAAATTCAGTGATTTATTCATTTTATATGTATTTATAGAGGACTGCCTTCAGGGAGCTTATAGTCTAAGATAAGTAAATATATACATTGTGTCAGATAAGTGCTAAGGAGCAC
Source organism: Panthera onca (assembly GCF_046562875.1). Classification (NCBI taxonomy): domain Eukaryota; kingdom Metazoa; phylum Chordata; class Mammalia; order Carnivora; family Felidae; genus Panthera; species Panthera onca. Next base: position 131,737,608 of record NC_138347.1, on the reverse strand, counting down.
CAACAAAAGCAGGGAGTAGAGAGAGTAAAGATTGAAGAGGTAAATTGAAATCTTTAGATAACATGACTAGGAAAGACCTTATTACCGAGAAACTGCTTGACAAAGGAGCAGCCCATGTAATATCTGAGGAAAGAGCACTCCAGACGAGGGAACACACGTGCAAAGACCTTGAGGCGAGTGTGCCTCGTGTGTTTAAGGAACAGGGTGGAGGCCGCGTAGGTGTAGTTCAGGTGAAAAAAGACAAATGAGGAGGAAGGGGTAGGTAGTAATGGGCTTTGGCTTTCATTCTGAGGAAGATAGGAAGTCATTGGAGGGTTTTGAGCAGAAGACAGATGTGATCTGGCTTCTGTTTTAGCAGTTTCACTGTGGTCACTTCGTTGAGAAGAGACTGCAGGAGACAAGGGCAGAAATAAAAAATCAGTTCATATATTGGCCCAGAGTATTGGCAATGGGTTTAGAGTAAGGAGGTTGAAGTTTGGATTTATTTGAGGATGGAGCCAATAGGATTTGCTGTTAAACTGCTTGTGGCATGTGAGAGAAGAGGAGGAATTGAGCCGGAGCGACTAGGAGGATATACTTGCCATTAGCAGAGGATATGAAGGACATGTATTTTGGGAAATAAAAGGGGTTCAGTTTGTGATATTTTTAAGTCTTAGATGAGACATCCAAAAGGAACTTTGGAATAGGTGGGTGGATTAATTTCACTGGTCTGGATTTTAGAAGAGATTCTGGGGTTGAAGACAAAAATGCATAAAAATAAAATCTAAATCTCTAAGGCTGGATGAGATCACCTAGGGACAGGTGGAGATTCTTAGACCTTTTGTAGAGAGGAATCTAAGAACAGAGTCCTGAAATATTCCAAGATTCAGACTTCAGGGAGGTCCGGAGGAGCCTGCAAAAGAGGGGCAGCCAGAAAGGTAGGAGGAAGACCAGGAGAAGTAAGACCAGGAAAGGTAGGAGGAAGACCAGGTGATCATGGAAGCCAAGAGCAGAAAGTATTTCAGGAGGAGGGAATTACCGGCTATGTTAGCGTGCTGCTGAGAGCGTCAGTCAGAAAAGAAATGACCACTGGTATGAGCAAAGCAGGTCGTCTTTAATAGTCTTCAGCAGGGGTTTCAGCGCAGTGGTGGGGGCAGCAGCCCAACTGGGATGGAGTCGAGAGAGCATGAGAAAAGGGGAAATGGGAGATGGCAAGTACAGAGGAGTTTTGCTATAAAGAAGGAGGAAAATGTAGGGTAGTGCCCAAAACAAGAAGGGAAGTTTTTGGTTTTATTTTTATTTAAATGGAAGAAATAATCGAATGTTTGTATACTGATGATAACGATGCGTCAGTGAGGAAAAGATTTTGATGCAAGAGAGGATAGAATTTCTGGAGCAATGATCTTTAAATAGGTCAGAAGGTAGAATATTTGACCCGTGTGCTAGGAGCATATTTAGTTCATCTATAATAAAAGGAGAGAAGGAAAGGATAGTGCTTGGATACAGATATTGGATGGTGGGAATTAGAGAAGTTCTTTCCTCATTCTGTTTTCTTTGAAGTGGGAAGCAAAGTTGTCAACGGAGCCTAGGGTGGAGATGGTGATAAATTGGAAGTATGAGGAGAGAAAACTTAGTATGAACTAATCCTCTAGGACAGTAGGGAGAAGAATGGTATATTATGTAGTTATTAAAATCGCCGTGACTTAAGTGTTGTTGGAAAGAGTGACAGTGAAGCAGAAGTTCATTAAGTCACAGGGATGAGAAGTACGGTGTAAGGAACATAGTCCATAGTGTTATAATAATGTGTAATGATGGATGGTAACTACTCTTATGGTGAGCATTGTGTAATGTATAGAATTGTGAATCACTGTGTTGTACATGTGAAACTAATACAACATTGTATTCATTAAAACAAAAATCTGAAAAACATTTTGTGAAACATGGGGGAGTGACCTGGAGCAGTGAATGCCTGCAGTTAGTAGGAAGTATAGTATCCTGTGACCTTCAAAACTGAGGTTTTATGAATAAAAAAGGGGGAATGAAAGACACCTACCCCTGTCTAGGCTCTCCTGGTGGTACTCTTTGGGAGGACTGTAGGGATGGCTTTGCTGTGTGCAAAATTAAGTTAGAGCAATGTGCAAAAGCGGAGGATACAGGGGATGTTGTTGATGTCTGCCTTTGGGGCACAGTGAAGGGGTTTGAGGAGACCAGGAGATGGCATCAGAAAAGGGAATTAAATGCATGGTTTGGAGGGATAAGATCATATAAACTGTTGGAGATATAGTGTAGGAGAACCTAAAGAATTAAAATGAAGAGGGAGAATGAGCAGATACTTGATGCTATATTTTTTATTACTTTTTTAGTGTTTATGTATTTTTTGAGAGAGAGAGGCAGAGCATGACCAGAGGAGGGGCAGAGAGAGAGAGGGAGACCCAGAATCCAAAGCAGGCTCCAGGCTCTGAGCTGTCAGCACAGAGCTCTATGCGGGGCTTGAATCTCATGAACCGTGAGATCATGACCTGAGCCGAAGTCAGATGCTTAACCAACTGAGCCACCCAGGCTCCCCGACACTTGACACTTTATAAACAACAACAATAACAAAACCACAACAACAGCAAAAAAGGCAGCTGTTCTTTATCCTTCCTGAAGACAGAATGAAGGGAAAAGGCTGTTTTTGTTGTTTGCCAGTGTAATGAAGAAACATATGGAGGTGAATTCTTCCTTCTCTGTCTCTGAAACATTTCAAGAATAAGGCTGTTTCTCTTCAGACTTTAAACATAGTGGGTTAAATTGGATAACTTGTTTAGATTGTGTATTTCCGGTGCTACTGTTGGTAAAGTTTGAAGTGATCATGTCAAATGAGTGTCTTAACAGATATGACCTATTGCTTAAACTTGATCTCTGTGGCAAAGTAAATATACTTTAAATAGATAATTTTTAAAAATCTGGGTCATAAATGCATGAGTTATTCTGATATTTCTTAACATTGAAGATTTTTAGTGTATCCTGTGTTTTTACAGGTTGCGGTATTTTACAGAGCTAGTCCAAGGCACAAGATGAAAATTATTAAGGTGGGTCTCTAAAAATCCAATTGTTTTATCGCTATCTCCAACATGCTACTTCTTGTCTTTCATTATGATTGCATTACTAGGAATGTTGATAGAACATTAAAGTAAAAGGTATTGTGAAGCAAAAGAGGTGATTATTATTTTTTTTTTAGAGCTTGAAATTGAAGCATTAATAGAGAATGTAGTTAGCAAAGGAAGATGTAGAAGAAACCTTGAATGAAATATCTGCAAGTACAACCTTCTTTAAAACATTGACATTGTAGTCGTATGTTCTGACAGGAGTCCATAGCCAAATCATCCCAGTGTAATTAGCAGTAATTGCTTAGAAACTGAATAAATAGAGCAAGAAAAGGAGATATTATGAGGAAATAATATTTAAAAACTTATGGTTATTTATATTAATCAGTAAATATATACAAAGCAACTGACGTAGTATCCATTAGTTAAAGGGCTTAAGTTCTTAATCACAATAGCCCTCCATTGCATTAGTTAAAAGTTTCTCAGCCTTCATACTATTGACATTTTGGGCTGGATTCTTTGTTGTGAGGGCCTGTCCTGTACCTCGTAGGATGTTTAGCAGCATCCCTGGCCCCTACCCTCTAGATGCCAGTAGCATCCAGTCATGATAGTAAAAAATATCTCCAGACATTGCCAAATGTCCCCTACAAGGCAAAATTGCCCCTGAGAGCCACTGTATAATTAACTCTAGATCAGACTTTAGACATGGTTCTCACACATGAGACTATTAATAAAAACTTTTTCTAAACTTTATCTTAACACCTCCATATATTGAAGGTTGTTGAAAAATTGGTGGTCTGTCTTGTTTCCAGTCTTTATTATATGAGTAAAATAGGAGTTATTTATCCCTTTATCTTTGTGGAAGCAACATTTTTATCAGAATCCCCCCCGCCCCCCCACTCCAGTCTCTACAGAAGAACGGCTCAGTTGTAGCCATGACAGGAGATGGAGTCAACGATGCAGTTGCTCTGAAGGCTGCAGACATTGGAGTTGCAATGGGTCAGACTGGCACAGACGTTTGCAAAGAGGCAGCAGACATGATCCTTGTGGATGATGATTTCCAAACCATAATGTAAGTTTTGTTTCAGTGAATGCACATCAGAGAATCTTTTCCCATCTTTTTCTGTACCCATCTCCAGACAGTTCAACTGGAAAAGAATTAGTATAGTCACTGTTTAAATATGTGCACAGTGGATGAACTATTTTACTAGGATTAATTAATCTTATTTATGGCCTAGGGTATAGTTTCGAAGAAAATTATCTGTATGGAATGAAAAGGATATAATAAATGGCAGAGTCACTCATTTAAGAAATATTTATTGAGTGCCAGCCAGATGTCACATTTTTCTGGCCACCAGTGTAGTGGCACAGCAGTAAACCTTAATGGAGCCTTTATTCTACTTAAATTCAGTCTATTAGAAATATGCCTATGTGGCTTTACAATAAGTATTAAAATAATCAAATCTCTATCCATACCTATTGCCTTCTGTCTGTAATTGTCCCTGTTGTCAGTGATACAAGTGATTATGTTTTAAATAGCGTTGTCTCCTTCAGCCATGGTTTCTAATTGATTTAAGATTCTTATGTTATACCTGGTAATGTCAGTTGCACAATGTTCATGTGGGGGTCCCCTGACTCTTGTTACTTGATAATCACCTGTTAGATAACCTGAGTCCTCCTCAGTTCAGTGACACATGCTAATTAAATGTCCAGGGTACTTCATTAACCCATCGGGGCCTGAAGTGGAGCATGCGGGAGCTCTGAATTGCCACGCTTTTGTAGGGATATAGGGTTTTTTTTTTCTTTGCATTCTGAGACTTGTATAAAAATCTTGAAAGGAAGGGGAAGTTGTTTAAAAAACATGTATTTTCCTAGATTTAACCAAATGAGAATTTAAATGAATCTTTGTAAACCATATTCTTTATATAATTCTGTTAAAGCAGAATTTCTAATTGTATGTAGGAACAATAGTAGCTTATGTGCTAGATTTCTAATATATTTTATTGCCATTTAATTCCTGACATACATTAATTTAATTCCTTACCATGCATGCGTCTTTACCTTTAAGAAAAATAAAATTGAAGGGGTAAAGAAGCTCATTATTTTAGTGTTATAAATGTGTAGTATTGTCTGTTGTGTAAAAAGACAGTGTTATGATTGTAATGTTGAAATATCTTTAAGAATAAGAATTTTAATATTGTATAATGAAATTAGTTCAGGTAGAGCTTCACAGATGTGACTTTAATTCTTTACCAGAATAATGTTTCCATATTTGTTTCTAATCTTAATATGTGAAGAAAATAACAGACTCTTTTTTAGTGATGGATGTGTTATATCAGTTGGAAACTTGTTTTCAAAAGTAGGTCTTTGGTGTTTTAGAGTAAATATATCTTTATTTTTGTATGATAATTATCACTTATTTTTTTTTTTTTTAACTTTCAGGTCTGCAATTGAAGAGGGTAAAGGGATTTATAATAATATTAAAAATTTTGTTAGATTCCAGCTGAGCACGTAAGTTTATAAGAAGTTTGTCACCATGGGTCTTATAGATAAATTATGTGACAAGTAGAATTCAAGCAGAATGCTTAGAAGCTTTTTGGCTATTTCTGAGTGTTGTTCATATGTAACTTTTCCAAAATGAAAATTAATTCTATCCTAAAATTAAAAATGGCAAGATAAAGAGATGATGTCTAAGTCATCATCAAAATATATAAACCTTTGTGGTTTATTTACTAGCTCCAGAAATAACCAAGGAAGCAGTGTCAAATCTTAGTGTGTTTCCTTGGTATCTTTTTCCAAAAGTAGAAGGGCTTTTCTGTAGTCAAAAAATAGTTGCCAAAATATTGTTGAAACTGTTAACTATACTGTAATAACAGCTATTCTGAACTCAGTGTTTAAAATCTTCCTCTATTTGTTATTATCTAAACATCTTGAAATCCTTTATTTAAATGCTGTGGATTATAAAGTTTAACTTTAGCTTCAGAATATTCACACCTGAATGAAGCATAGGGTAATTGGATATACAGACTTCCTTTAAAAGCACAGTAGTAAAATGAGATTTTCAAATGCTAAGGAAGTGCTATAAAAGTAGTAGGAAGTATACTATGCTGACAGATTTTTTTCAATTACTTTTTTTCAACAGGAGTATAGCAGCATTAACTTTAATCTCATTGGCTACATTAATGAACTTTCCTAATCCTCTCAATGCCATGCAGATTTTGTGGATCAATATAATTATGGATGGACCTCCAGCTCAGAGGTAAGAGTTTTTTTATGCATGAGCTAGTAGAAAGACAAGGAAGGTGTGATATACTGATGATTAAGTTTTAATATTTTATTCATGGATAGGATTGGAAATCTATCATGCAGCAACACGTTTGTTATACATTGTATGATGTGTGCATATATCATTTACTCTCTTTGGGTGTTTGTTGACCTGTCATGGACCGAGCTTTTGCACTGTGTTAGATGCCCATTCTTAAGTTGAGAACAGATCAGGGTATATAGATACAGTTCCTGTTCTCAGGAAGAAAGCTTTTGTCTCTAAGAATGGGATGTAATGGAGAAATCCTGAGTTTAGTGTTACTACCTGGGTTCTTTTGTCAATTTTAGAGACTTTGGGAAAGTATTGAGACTTAAGCATGTAAGTATTTTCTTCTGTAATGGGGCCTTAGATGCTGCTTCCCAGCAGAAAGAATAATTGACTGATGCATGTCAGCAGCCATTACAATAAGTCATCCTGCTTAAAATCTCCTTGCCTGAAAAGGTATTTCAGGGTTTATGCGGTAGCTAAGTATTTCAGGCCATATTTGAAATAAGTAAATTTATATGTAAATGAAGTTGGACAATTTTTTTGAAATTTGACCATCAATCTCCCATCAAACTATGCCAAATAAACAAGAGTAAAAGAAGGAAGAGTGATAAAATCCATGGTTATTTTTGAGTAATTATAGCCAAGGTTTTTATGGTCAACATTTTGTTTCCATAAGAAGACATTTCATTTCCTGGATAATTGAGGTTAATGGGATTATGAAAATAACAAATCAAAACCTAAAACTTTAAAGTAATTCACTTTTCCATTTGTTTTGAAGCCTTGGAGTAGAACCAGTGGATAAAGATGTCATTCGTAAACCTCCGCGAAACTGGAAGGACAGCATATTGACCAAAAACCTGATACTTAAAATACTTGTTTCATCTATAATCATTGTTTGTGGGACTTTGTTTGTCTTCTGGCGGGAGGTATAGTTACTTGATAAGCTCTGCCTTAATAACATGCATTCTGTATGATAGGATTCACTTTTTTTGGTGTTTTACATAGAAGCCTGGAAAGTTAAGAGAGCTCTTTGGAAAACATGATAACAAAAACATTTAAAAATAGTTTGATTTCAGGCTTTATGGGTTAATAGAATTGCTTATTCATTTATTAGAATAGTTTAAATCTGCAGAGACATACCAGTACAATAAAAATTAATATATTAAAATTTGGGGAGAAACTAGAAAATCTGAGTCCTTACTGCTATTTTATTACATCAAAAAAGAAAGTTGTTTTAATATCCAATATGTGGTTTGTGAGAAGACTTTTTACTTTATTTAAATTACAGCTATTCATTAGTGACTTTCTTAAATGGCATATAGGAAGTATAGCCAGCTTCTATGTTTTATATCTTAGACTACAGCTCTTTCATTTTAAAGCAAAGAAAATATTAACCTTTTACAAGCATGCAGTATTTGTCCATTAAATTCACCCACTGAAAATCATTCTTTTTTCTCGTGACAGCTACGAGACAATGTGATAACACCTCGAGACACAACAATGACGTTCACGTGCTTTGTATTTTTCGATATGTTCAATGCACTAAGTTCCAGATCCCAGGTAAGCTTAGGTGATCTTAGCTGGCTGATTGAATTGGTAGAGTACTAATTGTAAGTAGGCAAGGATTGTGGGGTTTTAGCTGATTTTGTCACCACAGATTACAGCCCCAGATACAGATACGTCTACCCACAAACATGTCATAATGGGGATGGGGCATTTGAGACGATGATAGCCTTAACTTTGACCAGAAGATCCAAGAAAATCATAGGTGTCAGCACTTGGTGTTTCTTCTTTCTATTCTCTTATTATCTGTAGTTTTACAATAGGTTCAAGTTAACATATCTGAGAGTATTAGACAAAACTCATGGGTTCTCTTAAGATGGTATTAGTCTCATTTAAAAAATGTTTTTAATGTTTATTTTTGGGACAGAGAGAGAAAGACAAAGTGCGAGTGGAGGAGGGGCAGAGAGAGAGGGAGACAGAATCCTAAGCAGGCTCCGGGCTCTGAACAGTCAGCACAGAGCCCTCGGGGCTTGAACCATGAGCTAGCTGTAAGATCATGACCTGAGCCAAAGTCAGATCCTTAGCCGACTGAGCCATCCAGGCACCCTGGTATTAGTCTCATTTTAGAAGAAAGTGTTGTTAGAAGTACAAGAACAATTTTGTGTATATTAATGTTTTCCCATTACTTCTGTCAGTGTGTCAGAGCTTAGGACATTTTAAATTTGATTTTCTTCCCATGTTGTATCTTTTTTAATTTTAATTAAAAAAAATTTTTTTTACATTTATTTACTTTTGAGAAACAGTGAGACAAAGCGTGAGCAGGGGAGGGGCAGAGAAAGAAGGAGATACAGAATCTGAAGCAGGCCTCAGGCTCTGAGCTGTCCGTGGTCAGCATGGAGCCTGATGCGGGGCTCGAACCCACAAACTGTGAGATCATGATCTGATCTGAAGTCAAACGCTCAACCGACTGAGCCACCCAGGTGCCCCATTTAAAAATTTTTTTTAATGTTTATTTTATTTTTGAGAAAGAGAGACCGTGCACACACACATGCGGGGGAGGGGCAGAGAGAGGGAGACACAGAATCCAAAGTAGGCTCCAGTCTCTGAGCTGTCAGCACAGAGCCTGATGCGGGGCTCGAACCCACAAACTGGGCGTTCATGACCTGATCCGAGGTCGGATGCTTAACCGACTGAGCCACCCAGGGGCCCCTCTTCCCATGTTGTATGTTAAGATGTGATTGCCTTTTTCTTGATTGAAGTGTTTTGATAGAAAATAATGGGCTATGGGCTAGAACCTAGTAGTACTTTTGAGCATAATTGTTTTTGAAAACTGGGTTCTATTTTGAGGCCTGACCATTCATTTCAATTTTAGAATACCTTATAAATCCTCAGTTACGTCTTTTACTATTTGCCATCCTGGAACTTTCCAAGTGTAATGAATTATCATTAATTTAGATTAAGTTTTGAATAAGCTACAACATTTTTTGTTTTATGAAAGGTAGTTTTACATTTTTAGTACACACATAATTAGGTCTAAACTTCTAGAGGGGGTGCCTGGGTGGTTCAGTCGGTTAAGTGTCTGACCCCAATCCAGGTCATGATCTTGCAGTTTGAGGGTCTGAGCCCTGCATCGGGCTCTGTGCTGATAGCTCAGATCCTGGAGCCTGCTTTGGATTCTGTGTCTCCCTCTCTCTCTGCCCTCCCCTGCTTGCACTCTGTCTCTCTCTCTTTCTCTTAAGAGCAAATAAACATTAAAAAAAAAAAAAAAAAAAAAAAAAAAAAAGCTTTTAGATTATCTACCTTAATGGATAGAAATGGTTTTTGTTGTGATGAGCACTGGGTGTTGTCTGTAAGTGGTGAATCAGTGAATTCTACTCTTGAAACCAATATTGCACTGTATGTTAATGAAATAAATTTAAATAAATAAATTAATTTAAAAAATGATTTATCAAAGTAATCATACAAATAAAGTTTCTTATGTTTTGGAATGCTAAAGTTTCTTTTCTTTCTGTGGTCTTGCTGTTAATCTTCAGTCTTTTAGAGAAAACTCTTTCATGATAAAGAGAAGCATTTTTTTTTTTTTTTTTTTTAATGTGTGTATGTGTGAGAGAGAGAGAATCATAAGCAAGCTCTGCACTGTCTGTGCAGAGCCCGATGCAGGGTTCCATCTCCTGAACCATGAGATCAAGACCTGAAACTGGAGAGTGTTATGCTAAGTGAAATAAGTCATACAGAGAAAGACATACCAGATGTTTTCACTCCTATGTGGATCCTGAGAAACTTAACAGAAGACCACGGGGGAGGAGAAGGGGGGAAAAAAAAAGTAGAGAGGGAGGGAGGCAAACCATAAGAGACTCCTAAAAACTGAGAATAAACTGAGGGTTGATGGGGGGTGGGAGGAAGGGGAGGGTGGGTGATAGGCATTGAGGAGGGCACCTGTTGGGATGAGCACTGGGTGTTGTGTGGAAACCAATTTGATAATAAATTTCGTATAAAAAATTTTTTAAAATCCTGAAGAAAAAAAAAAGACCTGAGCCAAAATCAGGAGTTGGCCGCTCAACTGAGTGAGCCACCCAGGCGCTCCGAAGAGAAGCTGCTTTAATTTGTACCCTTATTCCATCTGAATTATTCCAAAAGAATAGTTAAAATTAAGAGATTTCGTGCTATTGCCATTGTGAAATTCAGTCCAGCTTATTAATAATTGGAGATGATTGTAATAATAAAGACGTTGTTTCAGGGACCAAGGAATAATATTTATCTCTTTGCTCTGCCAACAGACCAAGTCTGTATTTGAGATTGGACTCTGCAGTAATAAAATGTTTTGCTACGCAGTTCTTGGATCCATCATGGGACAGTTGTTAGTTATTTACTTTCCTCCACTTCAAAAAGTTTTTCAGACTGAGAGCCTAAGTATACTGGGTAAAGAAAATGTTATCTTTTTATAATTTATATATTTTAGATGAAGTATTATATTTTCTAATGCATTTGTTTGAATAAAAATTGCCTTTTAAAAAGTGAGATAAAAAAGTGAGAGACCTGTGTTCTATTTTTTTTTCATTTGAGCAAGTTTAGGGGAGACACTTGCCTAACTCTAGACTTTAAAATTTTTTTGTAATTTTTTTCCTGTAATATTTTATAGATTATCAGTTGTCAGATTGTATTTGATGATTCTGAACTATAGCAAACAAAAACTTGTTATGGAGTAATTGTAGTTTATAACTTTTCAATCTTGTATGAAGAAAAATCTAGATTTAAGCTCACTGAAAACCAGATTGCTCTTCTTTAAAGTTAGTGTCAATAATTAAACGAATATTTCACTATTCTTACTTGCTAATTCATTATTTACAAAATAACAGTCTGACCCTGAAAGCAGGAAATTTTAATCAGATTGTATGGAAGATAGGCATTATTCTTTCACATACTATGTATTAAACGTATAGGATACAGTGTATTTAAAAATAAATCTTCTATGTAAGTGTGAGGGCTGGTGTATTTTAAAGTTAATTTGGGTATTTATGAAAATAAGTTCTGAAGTCTCACTGTGTTTTATGCTATAAGTTACAATTTACCTTAAAGTTGAACTGGCTTTTAGTATTTTAATTTCATATTTACACTGTTCCTCTTAAAAAAAAGTGGAGTCTTAAGGAGATAGCTGCAGTTTTTCAAGCAATGAATAAGAATGAGATAGTGTGGATACTATTGTAAAGACATGATCTTTAAATGATGAGTAGAATTCTAGGGTCTCGAATGGAATAGATAGAAATTTCTAAGTAATCTTTAGATAGGCATTTTTCAGTCAAATCAGTTACCACTGCTTGAATAGCCTTTTAAAAAGGCTGTATAAGGTCTATTAAATAGAAAAGGCCTCTTGTATTGTTGTTACAGGTTATGGTTATGAGGTTATGGTTCTGGGAAAGTAGTCCGAGGACTTGGGTTCTAGCTCTGGCTGCTGCCTTTTCTAGCTATATAACTTGGGATTAATACATTTTGAGCCTTACTTTCCTCAATTTTAAACTGAGGCTGATTGTATGTACCCCATGGAATGCTGTGAGACAGTGTATTTTAAAAAGTTCTGGTAAAATGCTGGAAAAATGTAAGCTATTAAACTTTGCAACTGTGTTTCAAAGAATTGTAAGATGCACCTTATTTTCTCTTGCAGATCTGCTGTTTCTTTTGGGTCTCACCTCATCAGTATGCATAGTAGCCGAAATTATAAAGAAGGTGGAAAGGAGCAGGGAAAAGATCCAGAAGCATGTTAGTTCGACATCGTCGTCTTTTCTTGAAGTATGATGCATATTGCATTCTTTTATTTGCAAACTAGGAATTGCAGTCTGAGGATCATTTAGAAGGGCAAGTTCCAGAGGATAATGAAGATTTGAGAACTTTTTAACTTTCCATTGACTAAAAATGAGTGTTATGTTAAAGACTTGATTTGAGACTTTAACCTGCTGGCAGTCCCAAATGAAATTATGCAACTTTGATAACATATTTCTTGATTTAAATTGGCTTTTGCAATTGAGTGGAACTTTATAAAGCATATGGGCAGTTATTTAATTAAAAAAAAAAAAAAAAAGACAAAACCTGAACCACCTTTGCACTTAAAGAGGTCTAACTATACACTATCTATCTTAGATAGATACAAATTTTTTTTAATTTTTAAATATTGTACTATTTATGGTGGTGGGGCTTTCTTACTAATACACAAATAAATTTAGTCATTTCAAAGGCATTCTTTTGGTTTAGAAGTTGATTCCCAGGAGTGCCATATTTCAGCTACTGTATTTCCTTTTTCCTGCAATGTAAGCAGCACAGATACCTTGTGTTACCAGTTTTGTATCACGTTTTTTGCACAGGATGTGACCACTGTCAGATCACTGTTCTTTTCTTTCTTTTTGTGATTGAAAAGCCTATACTGCAATTTGAAGTAAATGTTTGCTTTTCTTAGTAAGTGTAAATGGTTGCTTTTTTTTTGTTTTGTTTTGTTTTGTTTTAAGTTACGAGTCTTTGGTCTAGCAAAATTACTACAGGGTTATCAAGTGGCATTCTAGGTAGAGTAGCTTTGTCTATAATTAACACTTAGTTATAGAATCAAAAGTATTTAATAGTGATGGGGCTGAAATTTATAACAGATTATATTAACATGTTATGCCTCTTTTTTGAGTTAAATATAAATATGCACTTTGTCAAGTATCATTTTGTCATCCCTTAAATATAAATCCAAGTACCTCACATGAATAACTGGATTTTATTTTTCTTAACGTCTTTTTATGTATGCTTTTAAGCATCTTTCTTAGGAAATATAGAGTGCTATACTTCAAAGAGTCCTAAACTCAAATAGATGGTTCGTGAACCAGGGTTTATGTGGAAGATTCTGTGCTGCCTTGCTCTTCGTGAATCTGCATCTTTTTTGGCTTAGATTGCAGCACTGCCCTGAGCCTGTCCCTTTTCATACTTCTATCATTTGTTCTCTCCCTGCCTTCTGTTTCACTGGGCATGCTGAAGAAATAGTTGGATTTACTCTTGAAATGCCATCGGTTTTTATACTAGCTTGATGAAGTGTAGGTAATTTTTTTTAGTGTGTTGTGGCAAATATGGGCAGAAATTCAAAATTTGAAGTCCATTTTCCTGTTGAATATTTCCCTCTGAAACAGAAATGGGTTTCAAATTCTTACATGTTTAATTCTTGAAATTAGTGAGTTTTGTATTTTATAATTATTGCCCATTTTTTAAACTGTCAGGATAAACCACTCTCCAGTTTTTATCACCAATATTAACCTGCCAGTGTTAGCACTGAAATATTGTTGTTAATGACAGGGAAAATATTGGTTCTTTGAGTTCTTGTAATTGAAACAGTTGAGTATAAGGAGCTGTCTTCAATTTATTCTACTTTATTCTTTAAGGCTCAATAGTCAAGTGTATATTTTTCTCATCAGATAGAACATAGAAGCCATTGTCTAGTCAACTTTATCTTGAGTGACGTGGTCTCATACCTAAATTTTGTATGACTTTTTTTGTCTGTTACAAAAACTTGAAATATGTTAAGTGCATATCAATCTTTTGCTTTCCATTTTAGGTTCAGAGTATGACTTGTATGAAATAAATGTGCCTATCTTTTCATTTGGTTTTTAAACCAAAAGGATAAAATTATTTCTTTTCTTAAGTTACTGACCTTCCAGTCGGGGCTGTTAACATTAAAATCTTGGATGTTGAAGATACAGAAATTAGGCACTACTCATAGTGCATAGAATCTGTGATTTAAAAAGAAGTGAAATGTACAGTACAGATATACTACGTCCAGGTTTCAATTTTCCATAGTATGACAACAAATTAGAATATTTGTATATGTATCTTCCATAATACATCATCAAATTAGCATTGCTTATTTAAATGTGCTAGTATCTAAATTTAAAATTTTTACCCCATTTCCTAGCCCTAGGACTTCCTAGAGCCCTTAATAATACTAACCTATTTGATTTTTTTTTTTCCTGTAAGACTACCTCATGGAGTCATTTGATCCTAAGTGATTACACATCTGGGAAGAAAAGAAAGGAACTTGAAATAATTCACCAATTAGTTAGATAATTCCCCGCTACAAAGAAACAAGGCTTAGCATCTTCTCTAGTACTTGTACTGGGCATAGCATGACCTAGAGATGAAATCAGGCAACCTAAACCCCCTCCCCCCACCCTGCCTTCAGGATACAGGCCTTATTTAATAGTAACCACACTCAGAAAGCATAAACACATTTTGTTCACGTTATAAAAGGTAGGGTACATCTTTCACATTGGTAGTCTTTCTGAAATCACTTTAAATTTTGATCTCTTTTATATAGAACATAAGTAAAATGAGTCTTGGCCATACTCCAAATAGTTTCTCAGTGAAAGGAATTGGTGGCAAACCATAAATACCGTATCTGAGAACCTTAATTAACTTTACCTTACTTACTGCCTTTGTCACTGGGCAGTTCATTTGCATTTGACTTCCACATATGACTCATGCAAAAACTTGGATGGATGAATTGTCATTTCAGTAAACTTTTACTTAGTACCCAGAGTGTGCTAAGAATAAAAAGGTGATGGCATCCCTGCCCTTTAAGAGCTCATGGACATGGTTAGCAGGGTATATAACTGTTAACAAGCTATTTCATGAAAGTTAGTAATGGTCTTGCACATTTGTTTTGTTTTGTTTTATTATATTATATTTTATTTTATTTTTTAAAATATTTTTTAAGGTCTATTTTTGAGAGAGAGAGAGAGCGAGCACGAGTGGGGGAAGGGGCAGAGGGAGAGGGAGACACAGAATCTGAAGCAGGCTCCAGGCTCCCAGCTGTCAGCACAGAGCCCTGTGCGGGGCTCAAACCCACGAACCGTGAGATCATGACCTGAGCCAAAGTCAGATGCTTAACCGACAGAGCCACCCAGGTGTCCCTTTGCACATTTATTTTAAAAATACACATGCATTAAGGTGAACCCAGCACACATTTTACTGGAAGTTTCCCTTGACATTGGCATTTGGAAATCTTTGAAATGCCTTTTTATTTTATTTTATTTATTTTTTATTTTTTTATTTTTTATTTTTTTTTTAACATTTATTATTGAAAGACAGAGAGACACAGAGCGTGAGCAGGGTAGGGGTAGAGAGAGGGGGAGACATAGAATCCGAAGTAGGCTCCAGGCTGTCAGCACAGAGCGCGATGTGGGGCTCGAACTCATAAACTGCAAGATCATGACCTGAGCGGAAGTCATTGGCCCAACCAACTGAGCCACCCAGGGGCCCCTGAAATGCCTTTTTAGACTAAGATGCAGTCCAGACAGCTGATTTGCATACTAAAACAGAGTGGGTAAATATTAATCCTAACTGGTATGTGACTGGACAAGCAGATTATCCCCATCATTAAGCTTCCTTGAGGTCAGTTAGAATTTGGCATGAAGATTAACTCTTGTTGGACAACCTTATTTTTTGGTTTTGGTTTTCAGAGTTGGTTGTTGATAATGGATAATGGCTAACCAGTCCTTGATATTAATGTAGATATAATAGGCTGCAAATATTGTTACAGGTTTAGATTTATAAAGAAATAAGAGGTAGTATCTTGCCTTTGGGGAGTTCTCAGTCTTAACCCTGGAGACCAATATGAGATACATTCAGCACAGTGGTAAATGCTGAAATGTTACAGTAGTCAAAGGAGATAAACAACTTCATGGGAAGAGGTTGTCAAAGAAATTTCCTAGAACTAGTAGCATCTGAATCAAACCTTAAAAAATTAGGAGTCTCTAGCCTAGAAGCAGCAGAATATTATAACCAAGTGCACAGCCTCTACAGAGGTGTTGGCTGGGGTGGGCGGATGTGGTGCTGGAAGGAACAGGTGAAAACTACAAGGAGTTTGGGACTTTTAAGGCAGGAGGTATATAATGTAAGGGGTTGGACAGATAGGAGCCTAGTGGTGAAGGTAAAGACATATTAGACTGGTAGCAAGTTGAAGTATGATGTGAGTTTGGATTTTTGTCTTGTAATACACTCTTGGAAGCGTAGAGGGTGGATTGTAAAGACAAAATAGGGAGACTGCTGAAGAGAATTGTAGACGCTTAAGTGGTAGAGGGACTGATTGAGCTGTGGCAGTCAGTATGGAAAGAAAGGCATGGCATTTCTATCTTCTAAGAGAGAGCATTGACATGGGAGAAAAGAAAAATGTGGAAAATACCTGTTTCGTGCTTTCTGGCTTGGAAGGTAGAGCTGTTGGGAGAATTACTGAAGCTGAGCAGCCTTTAATGGGACACAGGTCAATTTGAAATGGAAGTTTCTGCTGTCCTTATTTCCCAGTAGACATGTTAGATGAGGTTTTAGCCCAGAATGATTTAAAGCCACAGCTGACTAGGGCACCTGGCTGGCTTAGTCATTTGAGTGTCCAGCTCTAGATTTTGGCTTAGGTCATGATTCCAGGGTCATAGGATTGAGCCCCTTGTCGGACTCTGTGCTGAGCATGGAACCTGCTTAATATTCTCTCTGTCTCCATCTCCCCCTCCCTCTCCCCCTCCCCCTCCCCCTCCCTCCCTTTCTCTCTCTCTCCCCCTCCCTCCCTCTGCTCCTCTACCCCACTTCCGCTCTTTCTAAAATAAAAAGTAAAAGAAAAACTTAAAAAAATAAAAGCCATGGCTGACCAAGTATAATGTAGGAAAATCATTTCTTGTTATAGGCATTATCTATTCTTTTGCTAAAAGTAAAGCAATAAATGAATGTAAACTTGGCTTTGACAGAATAAACTTTTGAAAATAGTTTTTTTAGTATAGTTATTATGTAGGACTCAGCAAACATAAATTCAAAGTGCTGGAGGAAAGATAACGTTTTAGCTTTGTTACAGAGCTTTCAAAACGAATCTGTTATTATTAAGATTACTGACAGGAAGGCACCCATCTGAATTATTGGGAGCACGTCTTTTTAATATTTGCAGTATAAGACACTCTCTTAAGAGGTGAGAGAATATACAGCAAAGAACTGCATAGCTTAGATTGAAGTTTGCTGTTTGTGGAGACCCACTAAGTGAATTGCATTAACATTAGATATTAGCTGCTTGCCCCAAACGATTTGTGGTGGAAGAATAGAAAACAGTGTTTTGTTTTGTTTTTTCTTTTCCATTTTAGTCATAATTCTTCCTTGGATCTTTCTAGCCTCCTGCCTCACACAGTGTTCTAACACAATCTACTTACTGATCTTTTGGGACAGTATTCCTTCAACTTAACAACCTTTTTCCTCTGCCTCAATTTTGAGAATTAGAATTTCTACCTGTTCTTCAAAGCCCAGCTGAAGAGCCTGCCATCCTGGCCTTTATAGATTACTCTAAAGATATGTGGCGGGGGGGGGGTGGGGGGGGGTGGGGGGGTGGGGGGCAGTTTCTTGTAAATACTATTAAGAATAAATCCATCCATAAGATTGGGCATAAAATTGTTGGATTTTATTTTTTAGAAAGCATTAAAAATTCAAGTCCAAGCCTCTAGATTGATAAATCTAGACAGAAATTTGATATAATCTTCCTCCTCATTCAAAGTAAGTTTAAGTGGTGAAGTTTGGGGAGGAAAATAAAAAATGATTTGAGCCATCAGTTTTGCTCTTTATAAATTCTTTTCTGACCTAAACCTGGTAGTGCTCCTGAGTATTTGCGAGTGTGGTACCTGCCTGCATTTGTACAGCTGCCCCAGGTAGACAGTGTTTCATGTGCAGAACACTGAACATACCTGACCTTGCTGTTTCTTTCCCTTTTGGTTGGAATCTAGCCAAATTGACAAATATTCTGGGCAAAGGACCACATTTCTGTGCTGGTCCCATGGCTGTTAGACCTGGCAGAACTGCCTTTCGTATCAAAATCAGGGTTGCCCCATCACCATTATTTCTTCAGCAATAATTGAATTGTTCTAACCCTTTGGGTAGAAACTGTATCTCACAGTCTTAACAGCACATAGTGCCAGAAATTGGTTGAGTGGTTTTGCATGAGCCTGGAGGTCCATTTTGTGTTCCAAGTATTTCTAGCTTTTAACTGTAAACAAAGTGTGCTTTTTTTTTTTTTTTTTTAAATACAGTGCCATTTTAAAAAATACTAATCTACTCAACTACATTAAAAACAATTTTCTAGGGGCGCCTGGGTGGCGCAGTCGGTTGAGCGTCCGACTTCAGCCAGGTCACGATCTCGCGGTCCGTGAGTTCGAGCCCCGCGTCGGGCCCTGGGCTGATGGCTCGGAGCCTGGAGCCTGTTTCCGATTCTGTGTCTCCCTCTCTCACTGCCCCTCCCCCGTTCATGCTCTGTCTCTCTCTGTCCCAAAAATAAATAAAAAACGTTAAAAAAAAAAAAAAAAAAAAAAAAAACAATTTTCTATTAAGGCCTTCCTATGATAAGTATGCCGAAGTGCTTGTTAGTTGAATAGTAACAATTTGGTGCCATCTTATGGTCATAAAGAAAATACTGTAATGCCTTGACCATTTGTTCTTTTTCATCAAGTCTGCATTTTAAAAGCACAATATGAAACAACTTATGAGTCTGCCAAAATACTATCTTTGGAGCTATTTATACAGACCCCAACCAAATAGATGATTGTAAAAAATGTTTGCTTGATAGGAAAGCATGACAGACTTTATATTTAAGCATTATTAGATCAATTGTAGGGAGTTATCATTGAATATATTTTCATGTTTCTCATATTCATCAATATGGTTATATAATAGGATTGCCTTAGAATTTATGACCATCTTTATATAGGGAGCAGGTCTGGATGGCCCATGAATTAGCCAGTGTGTTACAAATTAGGGAAACAGTTTATTTTAATCTTTGCCTAAGTCACCCACATGGGCTGTTGATTTAGTTTGGAGTTGACAAACTAAATCAGTCTGCTGTTGGATTTGTAAGTAAAGTTTTATTGGAACACAGTTTTATACATTCATTTATGCATTATTTATCACTGCTTTATGCTACAACAGAAGTGAGTAGTTGTAACAGAGACCATATGGCTCACTAAACCTAGAGTATTTACTTTCCGGCCCTTTATAGAAAAAGGCTGCCTATTCATATAGATATTCAAAAAGAGGCAAATAGGCCTATGCACTGCATTCATTGGACTAGCAAGGAAGTGGCGTCAATTTTCTCTACCTTCTAACCTCTAACAGGATATTATCTCTGGGATGGATGAACTTGATAGCAAATTTGATGTTACTGACTCCTCTGAGTCTCCATCAAGGCTCCTATGTGGAGGAAGTCAGAGTCTTAGTCTGTTCTCAGAACATCATCATCAACAGGGAGGAAGTGCCCACTGTAATCAGTCCCACCTCAGCACCAAGGCTCCTTGTTCTTATGATGATTGGGTAGAAAGTTCTGATCTGTTGTCCCATCTGAGTTGTGCTCTTCATCACACACACAAGTGGGGACTTCCTTCTCATTGGTTGTTTCTTCCTAACACATACACAGAAACAAGCTTAATTTGAGTATACTTTTGTATATCATCCTGCTAGGGAAGATGAATTTTATTAATGGTAGAAACCAAAATATCCTTGTCAGCGCAGTATTAGAGGAAAATGCACACTCTCATTTTCTCAGAACAGAATGTTCCAAACCAAAATATACTTGCATAGTATTTATCATATTTTGAAGGTAAAATTATAATATTTCTTAGTGGATTCCTCCGAAAGGTCAGACTTACCACATTGTGAAATAGATTATGGTTATTATAATAGGGTCAGTTTCTTTAGTTCGTCTTTTAAAACACAGTTCATACATCTTATAGCTTGAAGGGCTATAGTACTTTGTGATTGGAAACTTAGTTTGTGGACATCACCATTCTCAGATTTCAACAACAAAGGCTCCCACCCCACCCCCATTTTTACCTCTTGTTTTCCGTAGTTTCTTGGGACAAGATAAGGCAACATCAGAATCTTGCTCTCTCTTTTTTTTTTTTTTTTTAATGTTTTTATTTATTTTTGAGACAGAGAGAGAGCATGAGCAGGGGAGGGGCAGAGAAAGAGGTAGACACAGAATCTAAAGCAGGCTCCAGGCTCTGAGCTGTCAACACAGAGCCTAATGCAAGGCTCGAACTCATGGACTGTGAGATCATGACCTGAGCTGAAGTCGGATGCTTAACCGACTGAGCCACCCAGGCGCCCCCAGAATCTTGCTCTCTTGATGCCATCCTTCCTAGAGGCATCAACTACTGCCTCTCTCTGATCATAAAATAGCACAACATATTCACTGGGGGTGTTTTTACATAGAGGAGGAGGAAAATAGTTTATAATCTCAACACCCAAAGACTTTAAAGTAGGCTTCAGACATAGATCCAGCTGCCCAGCAGATGTTTTCACTTAAGCGCCTAAAACTTAACATATCCACAACAGAACCCCTGGCTCCCTAATTCCCAACTACACCTCACCCTACACAAATGAATCACAACTGGATAGGAAATAGGAAAACAGAGAGGTTCCTGCCAGTATTTTATGAAGGCACAAAAATGTTGTATAACCATAGCAATTTTAGCGTAATAATTTTACCATATAATTTATAGCATTTCTCATTGACACATTTATTTTTTATTTTTATTAAAAAAAATTTTTTTTAAGGTTTTTAAATTTATTTTTGAGACAGAGAGAGACAGAGCATGAGCAGGGGAGGAGCAGAGAGAGAGCGAGACACAGAAACTGAAGCAGGCTCCAGGCTCTGAGCTGTCAGCACAGAGCCCGACGTGGGGCTCGAACCCACCAACTGCGAGATCATGACCTGAGCTGAAGTCGGACTCCCAACCGACTGAGCCACCAGGCACCCCTCATTGATACATTTATAAACACCATTTTTTCAGAGTGATGTTAGTAAGTATTCACTCAAAAAAGCTCCCACATCAGAGAAAGTTCTTCTAAAGGTGGATTAATCCACATATAACCCCTCCGTATCATTGAATATAGTTTATTATTCTGTATCCATGTTAGCAAGCATTGAGACACTGGAAAGGAGACTTTCTGTTTTCCCTATCAACATCCTTTGATTTATCCCCCCATAATGTGTAACACACGTTAATCAGACAGAAGTTACGGGGAGGGTAATGCCCAGATCGACATACAGCAGTTTTCCTGGAAGAAACAGCACCTCAGTTCATCCTCCAAAAAGCACCAATTATATGAAAAAACACAGTGGAAAAGATTTCCTCATCTTGTATGCTAGATCATATTGGCTCAATTTTTTCACAGTCAAATGTTTCAGTCTTCTAAATTATCAAAATTCCAATATTAATACATTCTGATCAGTTTTTTGTTTTTTGTTTTTTTTTTTTACAAAAATATTCCTAGGTGTTTCCTGATCCTGACGACAGTGAATTATATTGTACAAAGAAATCTCCCAACTGTCTCCCAAAGTCATAATGAGAAAATTATTTGTTAAAATATGTATATGTGTATATGTATGTGTGTATACATATATGTACACATATAAATATTGAGAGAATGATTTATCTATTTTAACCAGATATCTAAAATGTTATCAAGACTAGGTAGGAATAAAAGTGATTGCATGTGTATTATAACACATTCCTGTGAAGTTTGATTTTTCTTTCTGAAAACTAGATCCTATGAAACAAGCTAGAAATTCTTTTCCATGTATTACCTCATTCATCTGTTTTCCCCTCTTAACAGACTGATACATGGCCTGGTGCAGTCATGCCTTTGAATTTTAAAACATTCTTCCTCAGCATGAGGTCCTCATCTTAGAATTTTTATAGTTGAATGAACTTGAATTTTAGCATATTTCAGACCTGGAGAGAAATGCCAAAGCAGCTTACCGTTTTATTCAGAAAGCTGTTGCTGAAAGTGGGGAGGCATCTTTTTAATAATCTTTATAAAATAAATAGTATTTAATTTCAAGTAGATACAAGGTGCAGAATCATTTTCAGCTGTCTTGACTGAAATGCATCAATGTAAGACATGCAGTAAATACCAAGTACCCTATGTCCACCTCACTAAAAATACAAGGTCACTATATTTGGAGTCTGGTACTAAAAGGACAGAGTTTGTCCTTTTAGGGAAGTGAAATTGCTTCTCTTGGTCTTGGAGGTGACTGCTTTCCAGGGCTCCTCTGGGTTCATGGTGTGCCAGCCAGCTAAGTACCATGTACTAGGGAGTGGTGGTACCCAGTGAAGTCTGGAAATCTCACTGAGAGGGGGAAACTGACTTTGGCCTCCTTAGGATTATGGGGTAAGGCATATCTGCTATTCATTTTTTTCTGTCTTTACACATAGTTTTAAAACCGAGTATATTTCAAATTCGGTTTCAAAAGCAATATAGAAAATTCCTTGATAGCAAGAAAAAAGCGCAGGAAGAGCACAAATACCCATAGGGATCGTTGTTCCTTCTGGTCTTTCCCCCCTGTTTTCTGAGGTTGAGTGAGCTTGGCTGCTTATTCACATTCTCTTGGCACTTCTCTTTTTAGTTTGGCTTCAGCCTGACATCTCTGCTGAAGTTGCTGTTTTCACGTTCTTGCCCTTCTCACCATATTTGATAGTGGTGACCTCCTTGCCTCTGCAGAATTTCTGCCATTATCTCTGGCAGCCATTGGTCTCATGGTGGTGATCTTTCTGCTCAGCCCTCTCTCACTCCTGCCCAGAGCCCTTGCTTTGCTGTTGGTTTTCTTGTGTGGATGTAACAATAATGGCTATCATTTACTACTGTTGTTAGTGTCAGGCACTGTGCTTAGTAATTTAAAAGTACATGTCATTTTATCTTTATGTGACACTTGAAAGTATTCTGATCCCCATTTTATAGATAGGGTAACTGAGGCATAGTTCTTCATTTATTTTATGCACAGAGGAAGAAAAGATAATTCCAAGATCTTTCTAGCTATAAAGGTCTTTATCTTCTAAAATTATAATTAATTTGAATTATAAATACAAACTTAAATCTTAAAATTAATTTGAATTTTTTGTCATGATCAATCATCATGAAATGCCTTTAGGGTTTATATTTACAGGATACATACATTAAACTTTCTAGGTCTAGGTATCTTAAAAAGGGGTTGTACCAATAAAGTTGAAGTATAATTTTATCACAACTAGACACAGAACATGGTTATATTATAGTGTTTTTCTTCCAACTTTACTCCTAAGATTTACTCATTTAAAAAAGCTGTCCAGAGTTCCTTTCATACTTAAACTGGTAACTGAAGACTTACATTTCCAAAGCCTCGGGTGAGCTTTGATTAGCTAGAATTGAATCAGAAAGAGCAAGACCTAAAGACATGATTAAAAACAGGGAACAAATTTTCCAAGTGGAATGTGGAATGTATAACATTCTGCTTCTGCAGAGGTGTTTCCATTGCCCCTGCATCTCCTCTGAATTACATCCCTGTCTCTTAAAGCCAAGCTCAGAAGCCAAAGCTGAGAATCTTGTGACTTAACCTCTCCTCATCCTGGTGACTCCTGTCTCTTTATCGTAACATTCAGTTTCACTTTGCCATTTTGTAGTTGATAGATTGCTTCATAAAATGTTCTTGTTATTTCATTGTATGTTGTCTCACCAAACAGCTTGCACAAGCATGACTTTGGGGATCAGGTTCTATATCGTATTTCTTTGGTAAACCCCTCAGATACCCTGTGGAGTGCTTATGACCTCTCATTTCATACATCCAAGATAAGATATATAATGGGGTGGGGTAATGCCTTAATTCTCAGAGAGTAAGAGTCGATGGACATTATTAGATTTTAACTCCTTTACTGGAAGGCTAGGTGGATAATTTTAAGTAAATGGCCCTGATTATAATGGCTAGAGAAGGGAACCTGACTTCTTATGTCTACTGAAGGAGGGCCCCTTTGCTTGAAAAACTCCTTTTAATGAAAGAAAAAGATGAATGATATAATTGACTTGTAATTAAACTCTGTAGCCTATACACTGTTTGGTTGGGTGCCTATCAAACCATTTATTTGCCAAAGTGGAGGTAGAAATAGTCTTTCATGCAAGGTTGGTCGTTTGCAAAGGCAGGGTTGATGATAAAGCCAGGAAATAGGACATTCATACTGGTCTAACTTCCAGATTGGCCCCCACTGCAGGAATCAAGAAAAAGAATTTTGATACAACAAAGGACTTAATATGCTTGTAATTACTTAGATGTGCCTAGATCTAGTTGTTGGAAAAACATGTATCAATAATAGAGCATATGACTGCTTTTTTGATTATCCTGTGAAGAATCAGCTCTTTAGAGACATAAAAACCACCTTAGTACAGAGCCCCATGCACTCCTCCTAAAATAAACAAAAGTTTTATTTCAAGAACTCTTTATTTGAAACAGAAGCCAGTCTTTAGGGTTGAAAACTTTAGGAACAAATAAGACTGTGTTTTTGTCTTTTATAAATGGCTAAAGCCAGCAAACACTTGGAAAGTGTGTATAGAACACTGGCTGATGCTAGGCGTACTCCCCTAAGAGTATGGTTCTCACTAGGGAAGTGGAAAGACTTGTTTGCCAGATGTTAGGAACTGAATGTAGGCCTGTTCAACATGGCAGCTTAAAACTGTGTTTAGGGTTCTTACTGATGGAATGTACCCAGTGAGACAGTACAGAAGAAAGGAAAAACACAATTTGTATGCATAGAAATAAAATAAAGGTTGGGAATACACCTTCAGATCTCTAGATCTTGCCCAATTAGATTGATTCCACTTGCTTGTTTATTTTCAAGTTCTTTATTTGGAACTGGCCAGCACTTTCCCAATTCTATTGGTAGTTGTAATTTTAGCAGCCTCTAGTGTGTTCCAGAGCGGTGCCTTTCAAAGTCTTTTGACTGCAATCCACAGTAAGAAATACATTTTGTACAACCATTTAATATATGATATGCATGCCTAATGATTTCCACTTAAAAAATACTGGTTATGACTCATTGGTTTCATATCCCATTAATAGGTTAATAATTGCAGTATAAAAAAATGGCCTAACATTCTGGTATTGCTGCATATATCACTAATATTTTAATTTCTTCATAGTGTTTCCTCCTTCTCCTCTAGATCTAGGAGCTCAGGATGCTATTTCTTAATTTGTTGGAGCCATTACAATTTCAACTTCTGCTTTAAAACCTGGAGCATATAAAGTATTGCTCAAGCCTGCCATGGGTCTCATTTTCCTAGTACTAAAGGTGTTTACCTTCTGTCTGGCATCCTCAACTTTTCTCTTCTAAGGCTCAGATCTTTCAGCATAAAGGATGAAGAGGAAACATTTGGGAAAAAAAATGTTTTGAAATGATAATAACCCAGCTTCTGCTTATGGGAAATAATTGAAGCAGAACTTATATTCTTTTTGAAAACATAGCTGGCTGAGTTGCTGCAATGTAAAGGCTATAGACTTATTAACTTCCTAAAACGGAATGAGAAGTACAAACATGCTTTCAAGTGTGTTTAAGAAAATACAGAAGTTTCTTAAATCAGATTGTATTTATTAAAAACAGAATACAAAATACCCTCAAATTCAAAGATCGCCTCTTAGAGTGTTTATCCCCTAACAGATTAGTTGTAAAGAAAAAAGTTAATCATTTGAAGGGAAGTAATCAAAGTTTTAAGAATTACACATCTGGGGGTGCCTGGCTGGCTCAGTCAGTAGAGCATCTGGGACTCTTGATCCCAGGGTTGTGAGTTCAAGCCCCACATTAGGTGTGCAGCCTACTTTAAAAAAAAAAGAAAAAATTGTACATCTTGTTGCAGACCGAGTTTATTCAAGCTCTGAGAGCTCAATATGTTCTTCCAAGTTTTCAACCGTTAGTAGCCCAAACCGATTGCTTCCCTCGTACCAGCATTTAGTGTCTGAGGTGGTTCCCACTCTGTTCTTTGACCAGCTGGTACCGTGTTTCTTTTGCCTTTTTTTTTTTGAATTTGATTTACCCTTTGGTAGGAATAATTCGGCAGAGGCATATGACCTTGTGGCATTGAACAGATGTTCATAAAGTTGCTTCGCCTCAGGGCACACGCTCAGGAGACTTTCTACAGAAGTCGATGTTAGCAGTTGTCGGCACAGTCCGTGTACCAGGCTTCCACTGTACAGTCTGTCTCAAGGGAGAGGAAAAGAGTGTTGTTAAAGCATACGTTCAGTGGAGAACTTTGCTCGTTAACATGGCTTTAACAAATGCAGCTAAACACTTAGCTCTTCAATACAATTAGTACTAAAATTACTTAAAAACCCGTTCCTTGAAGGAAGGAACTGAGTTGTTAGTACAAATTTGGCTGGTGATATTTAAAAACTCTTTGTCAGCAAATGAGATAGATGCCTGCTGGTTCTGCAACCAGCTGAAAGTTGAGCAGGCCTCTTACCACTTCAAAGAAAAGGAATTAAAAATGTCTGATAAACCAGATGGGCAGTCTGCTGAAATATGAGAAAATTTAGTGGCATTGTTTGCAAGCTCACTGATTCACTTGCACTGAGAATCTACTGCAGGAATGTAAGATGTGGTTAACTGGAAGCCACAAATTTAATACATAACTTACTGCCAGATTTGATCAACTGGTGCCTTAGCAACTAATGCAGAACCATCATTTAATCAGTGTAAGACCATCATTTAAAAAGCTTTAGTAAAGCTGAGATGCAAAAACAGTCCTGCTGAAATCATTATGAAGAGAACTGTTTGGTCTTGTTTTTTCCCCTGTTTTGTCGTAAAGGGATTTGTGGTAGCTAGAGAGGATCCAGTCTAGAATGACCTCAATTATTTAATGAAAGGCACAAAAAAGACAAATAAAAATAAATAAATAAAAAGGAAAGGCATAAAGAATCCATAGGTCAAAGGCTAGTTAATCTTATTGGGTAGAAGGTTCTAGGGTTGACTCAGATTATCAGGTCCAGAGATGTATTAACACTATTTACTGCTAGGAAGCTTTATACCTTAAAACACTTAAAAGTCACACCAGCAGATTTTATATGCCTCCAAACATACATCATTCTTTTATTTGACAAACATTTGAGTTTTTCCTAAATGCTAGGCACTGGGGCTACAAAAGTAAATAGCTAAGTGCCTTCCTCACAGAGCTTCCATTCAAGTGGAGAGAGACAAAGTGTATCTCCAATCTCCACTCCATTTGCTAACAATCTCCCCTTTATTCTTCCTCTCTCCCTCCCTCTGGGATCTCCTGGATGTCCAATCCACTGAATGTAGTACCCACACCCTACTGCTATCCTTTCTTTCTTACCAGCTTAAACTCCATACTCAAACATGATAATCCCTTCCTGGCATACAGGCTGCCTCTCCCTTCTTCATACTCACCTGGCAAAATAAAAACCCTAAATAAAGTCCACTTAAGTGTCTAGGAGTCATCTTACTAGAATAAAAGCTCCGTGACGGCAGAGATTAAAAAGAAATATTTTGTTCACTACACCCTACCACAGAGTAGGCATTTAATAAATATTTGAACAAGTATATGAACAGTATGCCACGTGTTAAGAAATGCAATTACAAAAATCCAAAAGAGTAATAGGACTACAGTGACTGGAAGTAGAGAGTAATATTCCAGGAGGATAATCAGAAAGAGGCTTTATAAAGTGATA
This sequence comes from Panthera onca, assembly GCF_046562875.1. Classification (NCBI taxonomy): domain Eukaryota; kingdom Metazoa; phylum Chordata; class Mammalia; order Carnivora; family Felidae; genus Panthera; species Panthera onca. The sequence goes on along the minus strand of NC_138347.1, from coordinate 131,709,710 downwards.
CTTGATCAAAGGGCTGAGAGAAATGAAGGAAAGAGTTTATCCTACCAACAACTGCCTCTTTTTTTACTTTAAGGGACTGGCTTTTTAATCTTTGATCTAATCATGGCAATTTTCTTTGGGAATATCGACAAAAATTTATATGTTTCCAGCTCTTCAGCTATAATAGCGATCCAAGACCAATTATACTAAGATTAATTTTTAGAAATTTATTTGCTTTAAGTATAAATAAAAGTATTTACTTCTGTGTGCAGCCATCTGAACTAGTTTCCCGTGGTGCTTACCGAGTTAGGTCTGGTTCCGGGAGAGGAGCGGACAGCAGCTGATTGAGATACATCCCCATCTGCAGACAGCACTGCCACTGACAGAAGATGTGAGCTGTGTCTAAGTCCAGTCTCGTGCCCGGCCGTGTCTGCTCCTTCACTCTCTGGAACTCTTCATACAACATCCTAGCACCATCCTCCCGCAGATCTTCCTTATCTAGACAAAGAAACAACCCGAGGGCAGTATTTCCAAAAACACTGTATAGCTTGTAATTTTCTCTCTCTATAAAACTTTGAATTCCATAAAGAAAAAAATTAGTTTAAATAACCAAAATGCTTTTCTCTTCTGGCTCTTTACTATTTTAACGTCAATGTAAAAGCCTTGCTGTATACATTGAAATATTTATACTGAAATGCCTTTTTAATGACAACCTAACTTCATTCAACCCTAAATTATTTTTTTCCTTAAAATAGTATCTCTGACTTAAAATACATCTGCTTCTGAACTCTCCAAACCCAAATTCTGTCTCTCTGAAAAATACAAATTACTATTAAATATCCTTCTCTTCACTGTTCTCGTTCACTAAGTTTCCTTCCATGGAGACCCGCCCCTTGCTATAGTGCACTTACACAGCCTGTGTTCAAAGCACACAGGTTCAAAGCACCTCTGCTTTATGGGAGGAAAACAGAAGCATGACTGACTCGAGAATATGGCAAATCATCTACTTCACATAGCGGAGGTTAAGAGGCAAGAAGCAACAAGCCTAGGCAATGAGGAGTGCTGTTTGCGTTCAGCTGTAAGCTCCTGCAGGTTTGAGTAGGGGCGCGCAAAATGATATTGGACCAACTTGAAAGTAATAAAAAGGAGGCCCACCTTTTACCCATTAGCGAGCAGCAAGGCACTGAGCCTGCCTGGGTGCAGGGTCCACAATTCCTAAAAGAAAAGAAACAGACCCTTGACGTGCCCCTTCTGTTGGACTCAGGTAAAAAGTTAACAGGCTTGTGCTCTGAGAATGTTCTTAAACTACAGTTACTATTCAATGGGTGGAAATACCCTAAAGTTGTGTTTTCACTAGTGGCGTTAACTCATTCATTTGGCTCTTAGAAGAAGAGTCGCTTCTGACAACTATTCTCACACTTGGGGTGTCCTGGAGTCTGTACCAGTTCACTCTTTCCTTTAATGTGTTTTAAAAAGTAAACTCCAGTGTAGCACTGTCCAACAGAACTCTCAGCAATGACGGAAGTGTTTTGTGTCTCTGCTGTCCAATTCAGTAGCCTCTAGCCATATGTGGCTACTGAGCACTTCAAATGTGGCCAAGTCAAGAAGCTGAAGTTTTCATTTAAAGAGCCCCACGTGGCTAGTGGCCATTAGATTAGATATCAGCACTGTTCTGGGTGTGGTGATTGTTATATGTGTTTAGATAAGGAGTTACAGCATTCATAATCTTTTAAAGGGAATAATTCTATTAAAGAATTGAAGTGCTCCAAGACATCAGCATTTATTTCACCTGATACTTACATGCAGCTGAAACTACCTTAAAGGGTATTTCTCTAACAGAAAAAAAAGTTACTATTTCTGTCATCACTAACACACTAATTGAAGCTTACAGTGGAGAAAAAGTAAAACAACAGCACAAGCACGAATATTTCCTGTGGCTGTAGGAATTCAGAAGCTTTACCGATGGACAATTTTACATAAATTTCTAGTGATGATCTTGCCACTGTATTGATGCTCGGGAATAGGGATAGGGTACATGGAGTCCAGAATGTAACTGGCACGTTACACATGCACACTTCGCGTGGGACGAGGCAGTAGCAGCATACCTTCACTGCTGTGCCCTTGGAGTCAAGCACTCCAGCACTGAGCCTGGCACACAGAGGTGCTCAAAAACATCTGCCAGTGAATGAATGATATTTTGGTGGCTCCACCCCTAAGTTCTGAATACAACCGATGGGAGTAAACAACGAAGAATATTTTTGTTTGTTTCTTTAAACTTGCAATTATATGCAAGCAATGTGCAAAACTTTACTCCTGGAATTTCCAGATACCTACCAGGGCTGTTGATTATGACATGCAAGGGCCCCATCAGCATCCCTAGCAGTAAGGCCTGCAGGTGATGTAGCTTTGCCTTGGCCTCTGTGTGCTGCAACCAGTAGCAGCTGACTGAAACGAGCAACTTCAGTGAAGAAGGGATTGGCTCCAGGATGGTCTGTTTCACCTTCAGGGTTTCTAACAGAAGTATCTGCCTTTTGGCCAAGGAGAGCTGAAAATACATACCGAACATCCCGCAAGTTACTTTGCGGAATGTCTCCCCGCCCTGCCCACCCCCCAAGTATAAAGAGACTTTAGTGCAGATGAATTGCTCTGTCAGTTTCTTACCTTCCTGTGGAAAGAAAGAAATTAGCCACACTCAAAGCATTTAAAACACTGGGTGCTTAATAAATATGGTTGAATGGATATATTGTGTACTCCCACTACACGGCCCTTGCTCATGTCACTCCACCCTCCATGTAGGCTGGTGAACATCTTCAGTGCATGTCACTTGGGAAGCTTAAAAATTTCAGTCCTCAGGTCCCACACCCTGAATTTTGATTCAGTAAATTTGAGACCAACCAAGGAATCTGCATTTTAACTATTCTGCGTTGAGAGACAAAGATCTATACTCAACCCTATTCTTTTTTTTCAACGGTTATTTTTTTTTTTATTTATTTTTGGGACAGAGAGAGACAGAGCATGAACGGGGGAGGGGCAGAGAGAGAGGGAGACACAGAATCGGAATCAGGCTCCAGGCTCTGAGCCATCAGCCCAGAGCCTGACGCGGGGCTCGAACTCACGGACCGCGAGATCGTGACCTGGCTGAAGTCGGACGCTTAACCGACTGCGCCACCCAGGCGCCCCAACTCAACCCTATTCTTAACTGCCAGTGACTACGGAGGCCCTACCTTCTTCACGATGCCATTTCTGATCACCTCTGGAAGGCAAACTTAGATTATATGCACGCTCTGTGGCATATCATACAGCCTTCTATTTGTTTGGGTCTTGTCTCATGTCCCTACCCAGTTGAATGTTTTATTTTGTTTTTTTTTGTTTTCCTACACAGGGATTGTTCCAGGGTGGCTGCTTGTAGGTGAGAGGTATATTCAAGGGAGATGGGAATATTTAAGGACTACCTGCATTGTGCTTGCACTAACACACCCCACTCACTTCTACTCCATGCGTTATAGTACACTTCAAATAAAAGGGAGTTAACAGCTATGAGGGGTTTGGGCTTCCTGAAATAACTTTACCTTAATGAATCTTAAGAACCATAAGGACATTCTAGGTCACACACTTAAACAAATAAGGAAATTTGTACTATTAACAGGGCACCTTCAGGAGGACTTTACCATCAAACTTTAAGAAAGAAAAAACTGGTGTTCCTAGTGTCTGCATGCAGCCAGAAAAGGATTTCTTTCTTAACTTTATGTAAGGATGAGACACATTTCTCAGTACCTAAAACCTAGTTTGTAGTCAAATCAGTGTGTTGACAGCTGGGAACGGACATGGCAACCTGAAACAAAACATCATAATTGATAAAATAGTTTAACCATCGATGCATGAAAGCATTAAATATAATTTATAAAAACTCATTTTAAACTTCTGATACTGTGATAAAACTTTTTTTTTTTGAGAGCATGAGTGTGTGGGGGGGGCGGGTAGGCAGAGACAGTGAGGGGGAGACAGAATCTTAAGCAGGCTCCGTGCTGTTGGCACAGAGCCCAACATGGGGCTCAAACCCACAAAGCCTTGTGATCATGATCTGAGCGGACTCAGAGTTGGACGCTTAACTGACTGAACGACAGTATCACCCCGATACTGTGATAAACTTTTTAAAATTAGAAATATGCAAGATGCTTTACAGTCTAAGCAATCACTCTTACAGGAAATAACAAGTACTTAAAACATGATCTCAACTGGTAGGAAAATACACCAAGTAAAGCTAAGAAAATACATGAATTCTTTTCTGACATATAATGCTTAAATTATTGAATTGTCTACAATTCAATTACAAATTACAATTTTTATGAACAAAGTAGGGTTTGGGCTTCGACTTTAGAAATGTTCTGTCTCTCATTAACTGTACAGCATTCAACGGGCAAGTTTCTGAGCTTTTCTACCGTCAGTCTGATTATCTGTAAATGGGCATTACAATGAATTACACAAGATGTTTCATGGAACCCACCAGTTCTTAGCCCCTTCCAAAAGAGGAATGACTCTGCTTACAGCCCTTAAATTTGGTTAGGTTTTAGCCCAGTGACAACTTCCCCTTACCCCAGAGGGGAAGGAAAGCACAAGCCGGTAGAAGAAGATCCCACAGAGAAGCAGAGACACCCAGAGAGAGGCTGGTCGTGGCGCTTACTCCCAAAGAAAGACCCACTTGCATCTCTGCTTATAATTAGCCTCTCATTGGTTAACTTGAATGGATCTCTATCCACTGCAGCTAATAACCAAATGAAAACCCTATCCTATGTGGTTACTGTGAGAAATAAGTATAAAGTTGCTATTACAACCGTTGGCACAAAGCAGATAAAGTATTATTACTGCCTCATGTTAAGAAAAACAAAATGACTAGAAAACTATCACAAGATTTTTCTTATACCTGCATTTGTCTTTGGAATCACATTTGTACTTGATACCATTTCGAATTATCCTGGGCTATAATAGGCGCCTGGGTGGCTCAGTCGGTTTAGCGTCTGACTGTTGATTTCGGCTCAGGTCGTGATCTCATGGTTCGTGCTTTAAGCTCCACGTTGGGGTCCAGGCTGACGGCACGCAGCCTGCTTCGGATTCTCTCCCTCTTTCTCTCTCTCTCTGCCCCTCCCCCACTCATATCCTCTCTCTCTCTCTCTCTCTCAAAGAAAAAAAAAAAAAAAGAATTGGGGTGCCTGACTGGTTTAGTTGGTTGAGTGGTACAACTCTTGATTTCAGCTCAGGCATGATCTCATGGTTAGTGAATTTGAGACCTGCGTCAGGCTCTGTGTTGACAGTGTAGAGCCTGCTTGGGATTCTCTCACTGTCCCTCTATCTCTGCCTCTCTCCTGCTCTCAAAAATAAATAAGAAAAAAGAATTATCATGGGCTAATTAGAGCTAGCAACACTAAGTACAGGATTGATTAGTTTATGCCTAGGAAAAGCTGAAAGATACAACCACAAAGAAAGTGAACCAGAATTTCACCCTACTTTGAATACAGGTAAGTGATGAGAACACTTGTCATCTCCACTTAGCAAAGAGTATAATCAGCATGTTACACTCATTGACTCAGCTGGATTTTCTTTCATATGAGGGAAAAAGTGCCTTGATCCTATGTTGCACCATATACAAAAAAATCAATTGTAGATAGACTGTAGATCTAAATATGAAAGACAAAAAAACTGTCATGACCTTGGAGTAGGTAATAATTTTTTAAGTAGGTTTTAGAAGTGATAACTATAAATAATAAAAATTTAAATTGGACTCTATTAAGATTCTGTTCATCAAAACATACTCCAGTGAAAAGACAACCTACACTATGCAAGAGTCTGCTCACAATACATATTATTTGACAAAGGACACATATATAGAAATAAGCAAAAAGCCAACAGAAAAATGGGCAAAAGACCTTGAACAGAAACTTCTATAACAGAGTATCCATGTGTCCAATGGATACATAAAAGGTGCTCACATAAGTCATCAGAGAAATACAAATTAACACCCACCAAATTGGTTAAAATGATGCCACTATCCAACCATCAGAATAGCTAAAAAAAAAAATTTTTTTTTAAGGATAAAAAATACCAGGTGTCAGCAAGGGTGTAAAGTAAGAGGAACTTTCATAAGCTGCTGGTGGGAATACTAAATGGTTAAACCACCTTGCAAGACCATTTGGCAACATATCTTGCAAACTAAACATGCATATCCCACGACCTAGCAATTCCACTCTTAGTAGTATCTGCAACAGATAGAGTATCCATATTTTCAAGAAATGATGTGCACTAGCATGTTCATAGCACTATTCATAATTGCCCAAACTGCAAACTACCCAAATGCCCATCACCTGCAACATGGAAAGATCAATTGTGGTAAATTCCCACAATGTGGTAACATACGGCAGTGAGAAATAAGTGATCTGCAGCTACTCACAGTGATCTAAACCTCACGAACTTTTTTTTTTTTTTTTTAATTTTTTTAACGTTTATTTATTTTTGAGACAGAGAGAGACAGAGCATGAACAGGAGAGGAGCAGAGAGAGAGGGAGACACAGAATCTGAAACAGGCTCCAGGCTATGAGCTGTCAGCACAGAGCCTGATGCGGGGCTCGAACTCACGGACCGTGAGATCATGACCTGAGCCGAAGTCGGACGCTTAACCGACGAGCCACCCAGGTGCCCCTAAACCTCACGAACTTTGAATAAAAGAAGCTAGATGAAAGGATTCACATTATAGGATTCCATATCTATAAAAATATAAAAACAGTTAAAACTATTCAGTGTTATTACAGGTCCGGATAGTGATTACAGGGGGTGGGAGAGGGGGTACTGGAAATGGACCCTAATGGGAAAGCTGCTGGGATGCTAATAATGAGTCTTCATCTGGACATTCTTTACATGGAAGTGTCAAGTTGGTGACAATTCATCAAGCTGTACACTCATCTGTGTACTTCGCTGTGTGTTCATACTCAGGGAGGAAGACTTTTCAGAGTGATGCATACGTTCATTATTTTAATTGCAAGGATGGATTCACAGACGTAAACATACATCAAACTCATCAAAGTGCACACTTTAAACATGGGCCCTTCACTGTACATCGTTTTTCAATAGAGCCATAAAAAGTTTTAGAAAAACTCTCCACAGCACCATTTATGTTGTGAGGAGAAATGTAATTGCAACAAAACGTCACCCTTTAGAATTCTGCTAATTTCAATTTTATTGCTGTGGGTAAAGTTTTAACAAATCCCTTCTGTTTGGAATTTGACTTATGCTCAACTTTCTAGTTCTGAAACCCTAGAAATGTGATAAAGTTAGCTGTGTTACTTAGCATGGTAAAAAGGACTCTTGTAAAACTGCATGTAGATTTGAACTGTAAATGAACCATAAACACCAGATGGGGACATCGTATCATGGGGCTTCCCTGAGTGCAGTGACTTATAATTAGGCACAGCCCTTGAGGGGCATAGCTCGGAAACTATGTTTATGGAATTGTTAGAAGAAAGGAGTGGGGAAGGAGGCCAGTGAGACTTTTTCTTTCTTTAAGTGAGATACAATTCACATATTGTAACATTCACCCTTTCAAGGTGATTTTAGTATATTTATAAGCTTGTGCAACCATCACTAATTCCAGGACATTTTGGCACCCCAAAAAGAAACCCTGTTCCCCTTAGTAGTCATTCCCCATTGCCAAGGAGGCTCTGGTACCCAGCTAATATGGATGTCATTTCCTCCTGCCTGAGCTGGTACTAATGGGGAGACTAGAGAGGTTATTCTCTGTTCAGCACCGTAGGCCAGGGATTGGCATTACTGACATTTTGGGCTGGATAATTCCTTGTTGTGGGCAGCTGTCCTGTGCATTTTAAGATGTTTAGCAGCATTCTTGGCCTCTCCCACTAGAGGCCAGTAGCAACACCCTCCCCCCCTCCAACCACCTAGGAAGTGATAATCAAAAGTGTCTCCAGACATTGCCAAATGCCCCCCGGGGAAGGGGGGGCAGGGTAAGGGGACAAAATCACCCCAGTGGAGAACCAGTGGTGTAGACTGTTCCAAAAAACTCTCACAGGAAAGAAAAGCTTCATTCAAACCTGCTGGGAAGCAATGGTTGCTATCCTGTATCCTTGAGTAGACTGGTACCAGGAGTGGTCTGTGACAGTCTCATGAATCGGAATATTAGTTGGATTTAAGAAAACTCCGAATAGGGGTGCCTGAATGGTTCAGTCAGTTGAGCGCCCAACTTTTGATTTCAGCTCAGGTCAATGACCCCAGGATCATGGGATCGAGCCCCATGTCAGGCTCTGCATTGAACATGGAGCCTGCTTGGAATTCTCTCTCTCCCTCTGCCCCTCTTTCTGCTCGCGCTCTCTCTCTCAAAAAACAAACAAATGAAAACAAAAGAAAAAACTCCAAATAGGCCCTGCAATTAATATTATAAATTTATCTGCATTTAATCTGTACATTTAATTGTGTTAGTCTAAGCAGTTCCATATATATTTGCAATTTTCAATATATTTATGTAAACAAAAAAATAAACGCTTGGATCCATAATTTTTTTTTTTTACCTTCAAAAGGGGGTTGGTCTGAGTGTTACTCAGGTTTAAACAACACTGAATTAGGCAAAGAATCATGTTTTCAATATCAAAGTAATCATCATGAGGCCATAAACCTAATGCCTAAAAAAACAGGTCCTCATAGATAAAAATGAAAAATTAAGACCCAAGCATATTAATCTTATTAGTTGAAATCTGATGCAGTCTAAGATATCAGCTACGCCTATGACAAATGCCTACCAACGCACACTGTTATTGTAGCTCAGAATTTTTTCCTTTGCCTTTTTTTTTTTTAAAGGCACACACCCCCAATTTATGAATAGCTAGTGTCAACAGAGTAGTAGTAATAACTGCACAGATAACACAGTCTACTGAAGTAGAGTGGAAATGGCAGATCGGGAGCTAAAAGACCTACGATTGGGTCCTAGCACTGCACCTCTCTGGCTGAGGTATCACACACTCACCTATTTTGAGTCCTAGCTTTCTCAGCTACGAACCGAACCGGGCGGGGGGAGTAGCAACCAACCTCATTTGGTTACATTACGAGAGATAATATACATGAAAGCACGTTTTAACCCATGAAGTACTTTACAAAAATGACATTAGTGTTACAAACGCTTACCTCAGTCAATTTGCTTAAGTCAGAATAATCCTTGGGCAGTTCTACTGCATTAACAATTGATGTCTTGATATTTTTATTAATCCTTTCCACTTCGCTGAAAGCTGGAGGCTGAGAAGGCAACGCATTCCAGGACACATTTTCCAGATGTGGGGAAGCATTCAAAAGAAGCCCATAGATGATTTGACGGATGGGCAGAGATATTCTGTGGGCATTTGGTTGCTGCATATTTTCCACCTGTGTGTGCAGAATGGTCCGTCTAAGCACCAAAGCGTCGCTGATGAAAGGAGATAGCTGGCCTTTGGCCAATGCCACTAATACCCATTCTGGTAAATCCAGATTCAAGGCGGCAGGACAGGCATAAGTACCATACTGGAAGAAGTCCTGCAACTTCACCTGGGATTGCTGGTATTCTTCCATGGAACAGCAGAGAATTTCCTTCACATTTTCTCGATCCTTTTTTGGGAGATATTTCAGAACGTTATCTAGTGCTTCGGTAGGGTTGGCAAAATGAGATAACCAATTCAGAAGTCCCAAAACTCGGTGGTGTCTCCTCCCCTTTGAACTGGTAGCTCCAAGAGGCAGACGGACTTTACTTAAGAATGTGTCCATGATGGGTAGATTGATATGATCATTTCCACACAGCACCGCAAAGAGAGGTAAGAGAGCTTTATTCATATTGCTGAAGTGACGGCAGAGTGCGTCAATGGAAAAGCATTTGGCAGGGATATAGCAGTCTTGTGTGCCTTTGATAGTGCTCACATTTCTCCACTGAAAGCTATTCAGTGGGCAAAACCCAGTTTTTAGGTCAAAAATGCAAAAGTCACTATCCGACGATAACACAGGGCAATTCCAATGATTAGCCAGTGTCATAATGTCCCGATCTGCTTCTGAAAAGCACTGGACAAAACACACCTGTAGCTTGATTAAAACCTGTATGAACACTTCCCGGATGAGTAAGGGACACACATACCCACCCCCACCAACAGAAAGGGAATGAGCCATCTGGATCTTCTCTCTGGCTCGATCCTTTAAAGTTTTAAGCTTTTTATCTGAAATGTCACATCCTCCGTCTAACACAACATATGGACAGATATTACAAGCAAACAGTGATTCAAAGAATTTTTGTACAACATCTGCAAAAGAGTCATAGTCCCCTCCATATCGAAGTTCCAAGTTTGAGTTGAAGCAAAGCCGGTGGAAGAGAGCATAGCCGTCAATGACAATTTTTGTGTCCCGCACCTTCAAATCAGTGAAGAACTCATTACTATGATCTTCTACAAAACTCATTAGTCCTCGGATACCCATGATGACTGAAGAACTGCCTAATTAAAACAACGGAACACACTTTCAATTGGTGCTCTTTACTGGGGACCAAGTTATCATTCCCAGCACCACAAACCAACAGCAAATGTCACGAACAGCTCTTTAACCAATATATTAGGTATCAGCATCTCAATTCTTACCTAGATGCTCAGGCACCACCGGCTAGCTAAGTGCATTTTCATTCTCTTTTGCTTTCCCCGTATGTTACAAGGCACAAGTGCAATGGTGTCATGGACTTTAACCTATGGATAGAGACGGGGGCTCTAAAAGAGAATCCATTAAAGTCCATTACCGACAGACTAATAGAGACTACTGTGGACTTTGATATTGAGATAGATAACCGTCACCGTCTTCCAACAAAGAATATTTTTGTGGGGTCAAGGTAAAACGTCTTAAGCTATAAAAATGATACCCTCCTCGATCTCATAATTAATAAATCAGGGAGCACAAGGCTTCAGTTAACTAAAGTGTGTAGGGTCAATGATACGGATCCAGTTTTTCTTTACTGACAATCAGGGTCTGGGAATTTCTTTTAGGCCTTGGCTTGTGGTCCCATCTTAATTGGCAATGTTTTGAGTAAGGATAATTACTGCTTCATGCCTGGAAGAACTTAAAACTCTCCAGTCTCACCTTAACCAGAGGCTCTTTTCATCTTCTCATCTTTGCATTATCTGGCTCAGTACCAAGAATATCGTTCCCCATCTGGCTACCTGAAGTCATACGGTGTGTATTACTAGTGTTTCCTTTGGCCTCACGCTCCAATATGGCTCAGCATGCCATGGTTACCGATTCTGTCTTTATTTAAAATAATGAGATTTTGTCAATCATGTATTTCTTTTGCATTATTTTTGACGTTTAAATACACTGCATTAAAATATATGTATCTGGATTACAGACTTCGGGGGCACCTCTTTGCATTCTGCACCCAACTCAATTCACCCCGGTTTTGGCCCTTCCTTATCCAGTATAGTAGTCATTTATTTATAAGTGGGTCTTGTGAAATACATGCGAACAGAGGGAGGCCGTGTCAACTCATCCTAAACTAATTACAGGACCTTGCAATAGCTGTTGAACAAATGCTGGCTGGATGGGAGAAAGGCGCACAAAACGTTTGCTGTAAGTCGTCAAACACAGGCTTCATACATCACGCCACCCCAGCCCTCACAACCCGCTACCCGGACCAGCGGCAGAGCCCACCTGCACGGTCCTCCCAGAGGACCAGCCCCTCCACTAAAAGACTGCAGGAGCCAAGGGAGTCCTGGCAACGCCTGCACGTGAGAGTCCAACCTCAAGAGCGGGAACCGGAAGCCTCCGCGTATGACGTCACTGGGAAGCTCGGTTCCATGAAGCCAGTGGTGCCACACCGCGCCGGGGGAACAGGTGCTCCCGGGCCAGGAGACGTCAGGTCGCTAAGGAAGGCCGGGTAGTAATCTCCGAAATGGCCGCTGTCATGTTAGTGAAGCCAGGCGGGTCGGGCCTCTTCTCCTTTCCCCGCCCATTTGGGTCGGTGCACACTTCCGCCTCGGGGACCGGCTCTGTGCAGCCTCGCCCCGGCTTCCCAGCATGCCTCACGCTGTCTCCCCGGCAACGGTCCCCAACAACCTTGCCGGGAGGCCCTGGAGCTCCGCGGTGCTGTTGCGCCTACGAGGGACCTGCCCAACGTACGTCCCAATTACGGGTGGGACTGTGGGCCTGCCCCGGCGCCGCCGCTCCTGCGCCCTCGACAGCGAAAGGTATGCGAAAGGCAAAGGGCGCTCCTCCGGGCGTGCCGGGCTCCCCAAAGCCGGGGAAGGTGATGGCGTCGGGCTGCCCCAGCCAAGATCCGCATCCCTGGGCCTCCATGCCCACGACCTCTTCACTCCCCTCAGCTCCTTTCCTCCCGGATCTGCTCCAGTCTCCGGAGAATAACGGTTGCCGGCGCCTCCTCGAAATATGTTAACCCGCTTTGCGAAAGTGTAATTTTTTTTTTTTTTTTAAAGAAGTTGAGGCAAGGAATGTTAAACTTAAGGTTAAAGTTTACCTTTAAGGTTAGCGTTGTACTTTAGCAGAATCTGGTGTCAAATCTGCTTCCTCTCATTTCAGGGAGGAGAACTATTTGACTTCAACCTATGATAAACACTCCTTCTCATGTCTTTTGTCTAAGGGTCAGTTGCACAAGGAGGTAATCTCACCTTTTCACGGTTCCCATCCAACTTTCTAAATCTCTTTCCTCCTCGCGCCACGCACACTCCCCCCCCCCCCCCCCCCTTGGGCAACAGTCGGTCGGCTGGACACTTGTTTGCCCTGAAAAAATTTATTGAACACCTACTAGATGACAGGCGCCAAAGAGAGATAAAGAAGTGTGTCCCTGGCGCTCAAGTTCATTCACAACCTTCGTTGAGGGGGGCGCGAGGGAACGTTGACAAGAGAACAGGTTGTTCTGGAATCTAGACAGCCCTCTACCTACTAGGGTAGCTCTGTGTTTGAAGAGAGACTAATGGAGTCGACGGTCTAAAGGTGGCCTGGGGAAGGGGGCGCGCGGGCTGAGTCTGGGAGGTTGGGCCAAAGGAAACTCTGTGGCCCAGGCCAGACTGCTTAGAGGTTGCTGGGTTTAAAAGCTCATTTACAAATAGGAGCCCCTGGGAAATGGGACTTTCAGAACCATTCTGTCTCTCACTAAACAGGGACCTTCATCTTACCTCTAAAATAAGGAGAATTACTGGGTGATTTGAAGGGTCCTTTTCAGTTGAAAAAGCTGTTAAGTCCATACATTTATCTTAACAGCTTAATTTGGCCAGAAAGTATCACTTTTATGGGAGCACAGAAAGCAAATAAAATACACATCTGGAGGCCTGCTCTCCAGTTGTTTTTTTCAGTAGTAGACTTCACTAGTATTTTCTGTGATCTTGATAATCTGACATAATTTTTTATTTATTCAGGGATTTTGAGGTATAGGCACCAGCTCTGAAGTTCTAACCCAATGTTAATGTTGTTTTAGTATTCTCATGAGACACAGCCGCAAGATAATTTGGTTTCTTTCTTTTCCTTTTTTCTTTTTTTTAAGATTTTATTTCTAACTAATCTCCACGCCCAGTGTGGGGCTCAAACCCACAACCCTGAGATCAAAAGTGACATGCTGTACTGATGAGCCAGCCAAGCACCTCTCTCTGTCTCTTTTTTTTTTTTAAAGCTGGTTACTAGAATACTTCTGACTGGCATCAGGTAAAACTGAACTGATTAATGCATTATTTCAAGAAGAAAAATGCTGTAAATGGACATTTACCATTTATATTCTATTCTGAGGATTTTTGTAATTGCCACCATCATGTGAAGCCTGTTGGTCATATTCCCCAAAACACAGATAACATCTTGTTTTATCATTATACGCAAGCAGTTTTTGTCTTACAGCTTTGGAATAGTTGCATATGGAAACTTGACTCCAAGGCATAGACAGTCTTCAATTTAAAATCATATTTTCATAGATTTAAAACAAAACCCAGTCTTCATCATTACTAAAGACATTTACATTTTGATGAAATAGAAATGACTTTACTGGGCACACACTCATATGGAATAGCCCTACTTTTCATAATCCTGCTATGCATTTATAGTTTCTTGAGGAATTACAACACATTTATATTCAGTTATCATTAAAATACAATTTTTGGTTTGAACTGGATTTGTGACACTTCTTGTTTCCAATCCAGAGAGATTATTCTCTACATAGTGTGTATAATAATTTCAGAAACTGGATCAGAAATTGTTTAGGAGGGGAAAGAATTTATTCCGAAGTCTTTCTTCCTCTTCACATGTATTCTAATAGATGCAAATACAATAGTTTAATGTCTACAGAAAGAAATTCTATGCTGATTTCTAGTCTAATCCTAACTCATTATTTTTTTTTTAACGTTTATTTATTTTTGAGAGAGAGAGAGAGATAGAGCATGAGCAGGGGAAGGGGCAGAGAGAGAGGGAGACACAGAATCTGAAGCGGGCTCCAGGCACCGAGGTGTCAGCGCAGAGCCCGACGTGGGGCTTGAACCCACAAACCGTGAGATCATGACCTGAGCCACCCAGGCGCCCCGAATCCTAACTCACTATTTGTTAATCAAAACAGACATAAGGTAGGAAGAAAGAATTACAAAAAGATTGGGGTGCCAGGGTGGCTCAGTCGGTTAAGCATCCGACTTTGGCTCAGGTCATGATCTTGCGGTTCGTGAGTTCAAGCCCCGCGTCTGGCTCTGTGCTGACAGCTCAGAGCCTGGAGCCTGTTTCAGATTCTGTGTGTGTCTCTCTCTCTCTCTGACCCTCCCCCATTCATGTTCTGTCTCTCTCTGTCTCAAAAATAAATAAACGTTAAAAAAAATTTTTTTTTAAAAAGAATTACAAAAAGATTAATGCAAATGTATAGATTTAAGGAAGTTATAATGTTCTTAAATTTGGATTTTTTTTAAGTAAGTGGGGAGTATAAATCTTAAACAGATTAACTGTAACTCAGTTTTGCTATATTCATTCAGATGTATGAGGGAAGGCTCTCTTCCTGTGACTGTTTTCTATTAGAATCTGCAATATCTCTACCTTTTAACATTTTTCTCTCAAGTCATTAAATGTGGTGTCATTGAATCCATTACTCAGGGTGCAAGTATCACGGTCAGAAACGTACACATAGTTAGGAATCTGTCGACATTCTTTAGACCTGATCTCTGGACTTTTCATCTTTCAGGGATTGACTGACGCTACTTGGATTAATTTGACGATCTCCTAAGAGACTCGAAGTTAAATTTCTATAAACAAATAAACTAGTTCTCTCTCATTTGGAGCAATGCTGAAGTTCCAAGAGGCTACTAAGTGTGTGAGTGGACCAATAGCCCTTTCTGCTTATCCAAAGACCTTGATTGCAAGAAGATACGTAGTTCAACAGAAACTTGGTAGTGGAAGTTTTGGAACTGTCTATCTGGTCTCAGACAAGAAAGCAAAACAAGGAGAGGAATTGTAAGTAAAAATACTTCATACGCATTTTGAGTTGGCTGCCTTGTATGCGTAGCTCTTAGCTGATTAAGAATATGGAGTACTGTTTGTTTTTTGCATTTAAGGTGGTCAGAATTGAATAAGCAACAGAAAAGCTTCTGGAATGATGTCTCCAGATAAGGTTTTTAAAGCCATTTCAGTAGGTGAGTGAAGTACCCGAACGACCTAGAGAAGGGAGATGGAGTAGATTAAGTGGAGATAAGATTTTTATGCATATCGGAGTCTCAATTACAACGTTGCTTCCACTTAACTTGATTGGGACTTCTTGAATGAGAAAGTAAGAATTGTTTATAATGAAGGCAGTTTTAGAAATGTTATGAAATGCAAATAAATGGTAATTCACACTTGAGGTGAATAGGGTGTACTAAAAGGAAATATGGTATTAATTTTCTTTGGCTTTCTTCTATGGAGGGGTTTTTCAGTCTGTAGTCATACAACTCTCAAATTAGGACATTTAAATCAAACAGGAACTCCCATCTAAAGTTAACTTATATTGAGGATCCTCTGGTTACTTCCTTTTCTTTGATTTTGATGGGACTGTTAAACTGTCAAGGTAGAGAAAATGTCTGCTACAGATAAGGATCAATCTTCATTTTTAGCTTGAAGTTGTTTGAATTTGCTACAGTGAAAAGTTAGTTGGAATTGGAGTTAGGATAAAAAACTTGTACGTCTTGTATGTCAGAAACAGGAAAAAAAGAGAAGGCAGGAGTAAAAATGATCCAAGATGTCAGCCTGTAACTCTAGGCAAACAAATTTCCATCCTGTAATCTATTCTTTTATTTGGAGGTTTTAAGTCAACTCAAAATTCTTTTAGCTTTTGCTCATTGGATTTAATATCAGTGTGATAAACATTTTCTACTTCTTAATATTACATAGGAATTAGAAAAGTAAATGTTGGTGCTGCTATTTTATTTTCAAACTCAACCTTTTAAATGGTCTCTGTGTCCAGAATTTTACAAAGTAATTATCAAGAATCCATAGTTTTCATTGAATTCCTCTATGAGGAATGACGACAGTGTCCTTAGAACAGGTTTCACGACTCCTATCAAAGACTTCTTTTCCATAAATCCTAGAGGTGCTCTTCCAGCCATGTAGAACAGGATGATAAATTTCTGAAAATTACCAGAGTACCTTTATGGAAACACTGAGAGTAAGACCTAAATCTGACCCAGGACTTGTGTACATCGTATTGTAAATGAGGTGGGGCCACGGGCAAACAGTCAAGAAAGAATTCTTGAGATGTTTTTGGTGCACAAAGGTGCTTTTATTATAGCACAGGGACAGGACCTGTGGGCAGAAAGAGCTGCACTGCACCTTTGTTGTATGAAGCTGGTGGTTACATGCCTACTGCTCAAGGGGGAGGGGATGTGCAGGGAGTAGTAGATCATAAAGGTTTTCTTCGAATTTCTGCTTGTAAAACTACTTTCACAAGATTTCTATGGTGCTTATCATTCAGCTTGATATTAACTATTCGTGAGATGTGCAGGCAGTCATGAGACCCTTTAAGAATGTAGCAACCGCCTTTTTTTTCTCTCTCCCGGCCATTTTGGCGGTTGCTTCTGGTTGGGTCTGCCCCGCACCTAAGGCAGGAAGATGGTGGCCGCAAAGAAGACGAAAAAGTCGCTGGAGTCCATCAACTCTAGGCTCCAACTCGTTATGAAAAGTGGGGAGTACGTGTTGGGGTACAAGCAGACTCTGAAAATGATCAGACATGGCAAAGCGAAACTGGTCATCCTCGCCAACAACTGCCCAGCCTTGAGGAAATCTGAAATAGAATACTATGCCATGTTGGCCAAAACTGGTGTCCATCACTACAGCGGCAATAATATTGAATTGGGCACAGCGTGTGGGAAATACTGCAGAGTGTGCATCCTGGCTATTATTGATCCAGGTGATTCTGATATCATTCGAAGCATGCCAGAACAGACTGGTGAAAAGTAAATCACGTAAAATTTTTCGTTAATAAAATTGGCTAGAGCTTGTTTAAAAAAAAAAAAAAAGAAAGAATGTAGCAACCAGTATGTCTTTGATCCTTTTTGGAACTATGCAGGCTATAGATCAGTCTTCTGGGCTAAAAGTGAACATTTTTCTCATTCTGTCTCTCATCATAAAGATCATATCCAATTTTGGTTTCTTTAATGAGTAAGGAATATGAAGAATTTTAAGAAAATTCACAGAAGGGCTAAAAAGTTGATTAAAGGAATGTAAAATTAGATATATGAAGACCAAACTTGAAAGCTTCCGACTTGAGATGATGGGTGTATATGCACCCATAGTATATGGGAGTGTAGTGTATATGCGTGTGTTGGAGGAAGGGTGCAGAAATGAGAGAGGAAGGGGCTGGTTGGTTGGGATGTGATTTGCCAATAACGTTTCCTGTACTTGCATTGGTCTAAAAATACCTGATTTGAACTGAAGATGGCAGATGAAGCCTCAGTCTGTGGAATGAATCCAACAGTGAGGATAATTGACAAATTATTTGACACCGAAAAGTCTGGTGTAGAATCTCTTGAAAAGGAATCATTCATCATCAGAATCTCTACAACATATTACATACAAGCTACATTCAGCCTTCAGATGTGTTTTGTTTGGCCTGCATAGTGGGGATTTTTTTTCAGTCTAAATTAGTTGCCAGTATTTAAAAATGTACATTCTCAGAAAGATTGAGCTTTTCATCTTCTCTTGGAAAAAAAAAAAAAAAAGATTTGGTAACATTTGCTAACATTGATGCTATATAGCCAATATGGGCTGGAGCTGGGTAGCAGCTGCCCCCTTCAGACAGAACCTGTACTCTTCAATTAAGCCGTGTCTTACCACTCTTCACTGTCTCTTATACCCACTGCCTATCTCTGTAGACATCTGATTTTACACCTCTGCTAAAATCATGAAGAATCATGGCTGTGGCTGCTCACAAAATCCTAGAAGGCTAGAAGGAAGTCAGTAAGTGTCACAGTTAAGACCACAGGGTTTGGAGGTGAACGGGTCAAATGTAAAGCCAGTCGTTATGCAGGTTCCTCATCTGAGCTTCAGTTTTCTTATGTGTAAAATGGGTATTAAACCTCATAGGATTGAAATAGGGTTAAATAAAATATCTATGTATGTATAAAACATCCAGATAAACATATATTATCTAATAAGGAATATATAATATAAAAACAAATATAAGATATATTTGTAAATATATGCATAAAATATAGAATATCACATTACCTTATATATAATTATCACTCAATAACAGTTGAGGTTCATCTTATTTATAAATAATCCAAGTTATAGGAATAATTAAAGGAAGCCTACCAAAACTTTATCTAGTCACGACCCAGTAACTTTACTCTCTATTAAGAGGAAGTTTTTCTTTTGTATTCCACTTTTAAGAGAGAAATCTCTCCAAGCAATCTGCTATCAGGCATGTGATTTTAAAATCTTCTTCAAGAATCTTTCTTGAGATTGTAACAATTCTATTGTCATATTCTTTTGTATCTCTATGACTGTCCAAAAGCAATTGATCCTCAGAATGTTGACTTTTTAGCTATATAAGATAGCAACTTATCAGTGATTATGTTTCATACATGTTACAGAGGCAGAAACTAAACTCATTTTTTAAAGATTCTTTCCCCACAGTGTTGACAATTGAATCTTTAGTTAGTGAGAAAAGCACATTAATTAGCACTACCCATTGTCCAAGCAATTTGGTTACATAAAATTTTAGATTCTACTTTACATACTGGGCTATAAACATAGGGAATTGGTTAATATTAGAGATGGGTAGAAAATAATGCTTTCTGAAAAGATTTATATAATGTTGTGAATGCTTCTCCTTTAATAAATCAAAGTAGATCTGACTCCCTTCATTGTTTTGCAGAGATACCCCTAACTGTTTGAGATTATAAGGAAAGTATATCATAACCTTTATATACCAGACTATCTCTTCTCTAGTTAAAAGAGTGACTTGGGTGTACTTTGAGTCTGAGGTGGTCTACAGGACACTTATTACTAGCCCCTATGAAATCTAGGTTTACGTAATATGCACTTTTAGATTTAATTGAAGAATTTGACAAAAGGGAATATAGCTATTCTAACTTTTCCATCAAAGTATTGCAATTTATCATTATGCCACTTGGGGGCATCACTCTACCATTGACATTTTTCATATTCTGTGAATTTGTGAATTTTAATTACAGTGTAAATACCACATTCCTTTACATTTTTATTGACTTTCTGCATTTGCTATGGGACAAAACAAAAAACAAAAAACTATAGCCATGACATTTGATTAGTGTGTGTTTGGAGAGAGTTTTCTCTTTGGCATAAAGATCGGGCATTCCTTTTTTGGTTATCACAGTAGTATGAAATTAAACTTTAAAGGAGTATTGAATGACACAGAGGTTTTTTTATTCTACATCATGAAATTTATAAACCAATATTTGGGAATATTTTCTTTCATGATTATAGAAATTCTGGTCTAATGAATGTGGTGGGGATGTGATAATGTTAACTCATATTCCTAAATATTGTTCTAATTCAACTTCATAATTTTATATTTTTGTTAAGCTGTCAGACTTTATTTTTAGTTAAAAAATTTTTTTTAATGTTTATTTTTAAGAGAGAGAGAGAGAGACAGAATGTGAGTGGGGTGGTGGGGGGAGCAGAGAGAGAGGGAGACACAAAATCTGAAGCAGGCTTCAGGCTCTGAGCTGTCAGCACAGAAGCCGACGTGGGGCTCAAACTCACACAAGAACTGTGAGATCATGACCTGAGTCTAAGTCAGACGCTTAACCAACAGAGCCACCCAGGTGCCCCTGTCAGACCTTTTTCTTTAAAAGCAAATCCATAAGTGATGAGCTAAGAAGGTCTTTGGTTCTTAGCATAGTGCATGTAACTTAATAGAAAAGAGATGTTAAGGAAGTAATCTTACCTTACCCTAAGATACATGATTAAACTTGTACATGATTAGTTGTACATGATTAATCATGGCCACAGTTGTAATGAATTTAGAATTTTCATCTTACCATTGAATGCTGGTTATAATGCTGTTTTAAATTTCATCAACTTAAAATACAGTGACATTATTATTTAGAGTTGATTTTGTGCTGTCGTCTTTTATAAAAGTTTGTCGACTCATAAGTATTTAATTTATATATTAAACCTTTGCTTTGTACTGAACACCAGCGAGGAGACTGAAGCAATAGGAGATAAGGCTTGGCTCTCAGGAGCCTCCAGTCTGGAAGAGGGATAGAATTAACCTGTAGAAAACAACTAGTAAATGGTACGGGGTTTAAACACTTGTGTAGCAGGTTGCTCTCAGAGATGTTGGAATGGCCAGTGCCCAGATCCCTTCCTAGCTACCTACAGTCTTTATTTTGCTAGTTTCTGTGCATTATAGAGAGCTTTCATTTTTTCCCCTCTTGGTCCTGTGGTGTAAATATCCAAATATTTCTTTCTTTATTTGTGTACCTACACGTTGGCCTTTGCCTAAATATGGCCAACATGGTTAACATGCAAATGCATTCTCTCTCCACAGAGCATTTCTTCCCAGTATCATATATCTACAGTATGAGATAAGGACTGGAGTTAAATAGGAAAGGTTAACAAGTCCTTAGAGAAATGGCCTCAAGCCTAGGTCCTTGCCTCCGAGGAGAGCTTTTGGGCCTGTAGTAGAGCAGATTTTTAAAAGTTCTAACGGGCAGATTTCCCACCCAGCCACAGAAACAAGATTGAGGAGAGTGGGCTAAGAATTGCTGCTAGAATTAGTCGCACTGACAGCAGAGGGGAGAGGTCTTAGACCTTAAAAGTAAGGGAAGTGAAAAGTCATAAAAGGGTAACAACAATCATAAAAATAAAACCCACAGGAGTCTGGGTCCATTATTGGAAGACAGCTCTCCTAAGTGCAGTCTCTTCTGAGAGCATCTCAGATTTATACCCCGGTTCCAGCATGTGGTGTTGAGATACAATCATCAATAGGGATGGAGCTGAGGAGGTCAGGGCCTTGCAGGACAGAACCGTAGTTAGCCACCACACTAGGATCCAGTCCTCAGCTTTTCATCTTAATATACCTAGTCATGGTCAGTCTTGATAGGGCTTCCTGTTAACTAAATTCAGGCAAGACAGATCTGCAAATTGTGATACCACTTCTTGATTCAGGGCCTAGAATGAATAGTATCTCTTTTCATGTGCCCTCAACCATTTTCTGATGCAAGTTCTGGAGAAGCTGAATATCTGATCAGAAGTGAAAATAAAACAAAATGAAGTGGGTGGAATAGACAGCTATTTGTTTAAGCCAAATAAAGGGTCTCTTCCTCATAACACAGAACATCATTCCAAAGTGACCATTTTTCTCAGAACCGTCAGACCCAGGGTATATCTCCTAAATAGCTCTGGATATGCGTACATTCAGTTATCTTTAGGGTACCTCCTTTTCCTGTATTGATACTAATATACATACATTTAATAAAAAGTGCAGGTGTGCATAAAGCTGGAAAATGTATAATCCTGCCACCCAACTGCTGGTCTTTTCCGTACGTGTTGACAAATATTTATTCACTCTTCTAAGGAAACATACGGCATTGGTCACAGTGGTTGCCTCAGAGATGGAGGGTGAGAGTGAGGAGACTTACTTTTCACTCAACCCTTTTTGTACATTTGTAATTTTGTACTATGTGCAAGATTAAAAAAAACACCCACATAATAAATAAAAGTAAAAAAAATAACTCCACATGTTTATTCAACAGATGTTGGTCACTATTTGCTGGTCACCTGCTCTTCAAGGAGCTTGAGTTTAGTGGTTCTCAACCTTGGCCAAAGAATGGAATCACAGTATTTTAAAAAAATACATGTTTGAGCCATACCCCAGTACATTGTTTTAATTGGACCACACCCCAGGCATCTGGATTTTCGAGAGCTTCCAGGTGATTTGAATGTGCAGCTAAGCTTTAGAATATTGGTCTAGTGAGAGGGAAAAATGCTAATTGTATAATCATAAAAGTAATTACAAGCTGCCATAACCATTGTGAAAGGAAAGTCTTGGTTGCTCTGAGGTATGATAGACCCGTCTAAGCTGGCAGGGTGACCCTGGGGGAGGCAAGGCTTCCCGAGAACATGTTGTTTCAGCTGAGACCTGAAGGATGATTAAGAACCAGCTAGTGGTTTTCTCACTTTATTGGGCCTCAGAAGATTGCCTGGAGGGCTGTTAAAACAGATTGCTGGGTTCTCCTCCCAAAATTGTGACTTAACAAGTCTGGGTGGGGTCTGAGAATGCGCATCTCTACCAGCTGTTGCTGCTGACCTGAAGACTGCACTTCCAGGACCACCGAATGAGGCAAAAGGGCGAGAGAACGCTTCTGTTCAGTGTCTGTATAAGTTTGCATCTTTTTTTTTTTTTTTGAAGCACTAAGATATAAGTATTTTCCCATGTTATTATTTTCTTTTTTAGTTTTGAAAAACGTTTTATCCGAGAATTACTTAATTTCAAATATCTTCCAAAATACAATTTCCTAGGTTGCTACAAAAGAAAGCAAATTCAATAAGTAATTTATATCATTAAATATGTTTCACTCGTGTATACATATAGAATGCCATGCAATTAATATTTAGCCCTGGAATGCATACCATGTGTTTTTCCTTACTAACGAAAGGCTCAATCCAGCACTTGCTATGGACTATGTACAACAGGCCGAGTTCAGTGTTCATAAGAATTTGACATCAGCTGCCTCGATTTACAGCTGTGGTAGTTTGTCCACAGGGGTGTCAAATTTGAAGTCTGTAGGAAACAGATCTGGAGCTCGAGGATAGATAAGCCTGTTGGACTGTCTGATTGTAACATCAGCAACACCAATGACATCCCCAATTTCTTTTTGGGTCCTCTTCTCAGTGGAGGCCTGTGAGGCCATGTAAATGATTGCCACTGCCACAGATACCAGGAACCTTCCAGGAACCAAGTCCAGTTCCACAGCTTTATGGGCTATGTGTGTAGGTGCCATCTGTTCTTGTTTAAGAAGACAAAGGTTGGAACAAAACCTGGACATGAAGTCCCCAGTTGTAATCAAATCCACACTGGTTTCTGAAGCTTTCAAACTAAGTTTAAAACATTGACCAATTGCTTTCTTAGAAATTTGTGACATGGCACATATTTTTTTTAAATGTCCTAGGAACCCCGTATTTTCCCATGTTACTAAGTCCTCTTACAAACATCACCTTATTTATTTGTAAATATTTACTTATTTACTTAGAGAGCGTGTGCACATGTACAAGTGGGAGGAGAGGGAGAGAGAGAATCCCAAGCAGACTCCTCACTGTCAGCACAGAGCTCGCCTCTAGGCTTGATCTCATGGTTTGAAATCAAGAGTCAAATGCTTAACTGACTGAGCCACCCAGGCACCCCTTAATAGCGTCATTTAAAATGCTTGCGGGGCACCTGGGTGGCTCATTTGGTTGAGCCTCAGACTTTGGCTCAGGTCATGATCTCACAGTTTGTGAGTTTGAGCCCCATATGGGCCCGTTGCCCTTAGCACAAAGCCCGCTGGCATCCTCTGTCACCTTCTCTCTGCCCCCCCCAACCCCGCTTTTGCTCGCCCTCTCAAAAATAAACATTAAGAAAAAATAAATGCTTGCATAATTGTCTGCTGTATGGCTTTACTATCAATTGGCTCCCTGTAGTTGGTTCTAGTAATCTCTCTGAAGTAGGAGTTAAAAACTATTGTGCCCTTTAGCATCCTCAGAGATTTGATATCATGATCACTGCAGCATATCCCCTTTCTGTCACTGCTATCACCCTGGAAAACTAATGAAGAACCAAGCTTCAATCACTGAGAAATGATGGGCATTCTGTTCCATTCTGAAGCATATTTGGGCCACTTATGAATTATGGCCACATATGCTGACACACGCAGTTGTAATTAGAAAAAACAAAGGACTTCATCCATTTTCAAGCTTATTTCTGACACAGTGAGAAATGGAGAAATCAGTTTTCATATTGTAAGGAATGCACTGAAAGCTGCCTTTTCTGTGTATACATTTTCACTGTTTATAAAAAGACAGGACATTATTTCCTCTTAGCGAATTAATAAATTGATTATAGTAGCCTGACAGTGTCAAAAAATAATTAAGAATGAGTAGTAGTTCTTACCAGTATGCATAGAGTTTTATAATACTTGAAACAAGCTTTCAGTGATTCAGGATGTGACAGTACTTTCTGCTATTTAATAGCTGGTAGCCTTTTGCAAAGCTAGTATGCATGTATTGCACCACGAGCACCTCTTTGTGGATTTGTCTGACTTATTTAATCATTTTAGCATATCTGTACTTTCAGTTTTGACTCATTCTAAACAAAACATTAAATTTAATGAGTCCAACTTTGAGCCCATTTTATGTACTCTTATTAAAGCTATTATTCCTGTATTGTACCAGGGCTTTCTCCCCAGTGGGTATCTGTGATGGGAGGATTGGGTTATTGAGTGGGCTGACTTAGTTTAATAGGATTCAGTGGTTTATGCAATGGAGTCATGAAAACAATTTGGAGGAAACGAATGATTTCTTTCCAATTTGCCCTGCTAGAAAACAGTTTTCATCAGGTTTTCCCATAGTGATCATGTTTCCCTTAATCTTCAATCCTTTAAGAGACATTGTAATATGAAAGGATATTAAAGCATTTCACATTCTGGAGGATTTTGTGCATCAGCTCATTTTAGGTAAATGCAGGAAGGGAAAATTTGAACTTGGACTTCACTTTGGGCTTTGCCAGTTCTCTGTCTGTGATAAAGTCAAGCCTCTGAGCTTCTGGCCATCTTACAACACTGAAGGTTCGGGAGGTAGGAAGGAAAAAGAGAATAAAATGCCAAGGGTGCACAGTTACTTTGACTTGCCTCAATCATGGTAATGAAGTCGACGATGTTTTGGGGTAAGTGATTTACATATCCTGAGGCTCCTTTCCTGCATGTATTAGCATAAAAGAAGCCATGAGCTTATAATCTGGTTTTTAATATTTACAGATGATAGATGACTAATAAATAAAATATTTTAGGATGAGTAGGATGCAGGGAAACCTGCAGTTTCATTTTGGCCGGGGCAAGGGGCCAAAAAGCCTGCTTTGAAGACTGAATCACTGAGAAACATTTAGAAAGAAGACAACAGTACACAAAAAGGCTTTTTTTTAAATGCTTTTTTTTTCTTGCATTGCTATTGTTTGAAAGAAAATAAAAGTGAATTATTGAAAATACCACAAGTAGACTGTTGACAGGAAAAGAATGTAGGCAAATTACTAAGGTATATATATTAGATTTTTAGACTTTTACATTCTTTACTTATCCCATTCTGTTCTAATGATGTTTTGCTGGATTTGTGAATAGGGAAGCTAATGGTTTTGTCAACACTGAATAATACCCTAGGAAATAAGGAATATTATTCATTTAAATATATGAGATGGGTGGGGAATATATAAGTTATTTTGGTGAATTATAATTTAAAAATGTAATTAGATATGCTGGTCCCTTCACATTGTCCTTGTTGATGGCTCCCAATTTTTAAAATGTAAGATTTGTGTAAGCCTACTACTATTTAAATGTTGTTTTGTTTCATTTATTCAATAAGTGAAACAAAATATTTAAAAAAATTTTTTTAAGTTTATTTATTTATTTTGAGAAAGAGCGAGAGAGAGCAGGGGAGTGGGTAGAGAGAGTGAGAGAATCCCAAGCAGGCTCCATGCTATCAGTGCAAAGCCTGACACAGGGCTTGATCTCATGAACCACACTATTAGCACAGAACCTGATGCAGAGCTCAAACTCACGAACCGTGACATCATGGCCTGAGCTGAAATCAAGAGTCGGACACTTAACTAACTGAGCCACCCAGGCGCCCCGGTAAAACAAAATATTTTAAGGATGAGTGCATAATATATAAGAACAAAACTTTATAGGTATTGACTAGTTCAAGTTTTCACTCCCTTCCCAATCAAAAATGGACTTTTTTCAGAGAGATGAGCTAATTTTTTATGGATTCCAGAGGAACCTCAATAACCAAATCCAGGGTTTTTCATGGCTGGTGTCAGAATATTTTTCAATATAATTTCTAACTTTAATTTCTTGACCCAAAGCAAACATGACATGCGTAAGTAGCCTTCAAGCAGCCATCTTGTGAAGGCTCCAGTAGTTTTTGGTGGGTCAAGCAGCCCAGCACTCTGCCTGACACACAGCAGGCAGTCCCCCTGTACCATCACTCACTCCAACAGGATCACCTGAGGGAGGCATCTTCTTTTTTCAGTTTTGCCCTTTCTGAACCGAGCTGGTTCCTTTTTTGACACATGCATTGACTCAGGAGTAGGTATGGGCAATTTGGCTAGCACTCATCCTTATAACTATTTTGAACTGAAAATTTGAGTTGTGATATCATTCACCTTTAAGGAACTTGGAATAAGATACATCTATAAAGTAAACATCAAAGAAATGAGAAAGTGGAAAACTCTCAGACTGAGATTCGTTTCTGGCTCACTTTATTACTGCCAACTTTCCTGGGAAAAAAGTTTAGTTGCCATGACATCCATGTCTAAATAGTAATTTAGAGTGATGTAGATGACTTATAAGTCAACAAGGGAGAAAAACGACCCTTAGGTTAGCTTCTTAGTCAGTTATTTCTTAGTTTTTAGAACTAGTAATTTGTAAATTTATCTTTATGTGAGAAATAGACATAGTTGACGATGCAAAGTTCTAAAAGTAGCTTGTGTGCTACACTAATTGTATATTGTATAAAAAATTGCATGTAGTATTAAGAATAAGCAGTTAATATTATGTGACTTTCATTGCTTTAAAATACCATGACACTGAATTTCTGTTCCATAGTTTAATAAGAACTCAGCCACTTTTTGTTCCACAGGTGCTTTCATAATACCCTAATACCTGATACTCATAAGTATGAATGAATAATTATGAAACCTTTGACATGCTATAGAACATATTTGGTACAGCAGTGCTGTTATTTCGTAATTATGTGAAAAATCCACCTGAAGTTTTGAAAAAGCAAAACCTTGGGCATGAGGAAGCTTTGGGGTATGATGGCATGTTCATTATCGTGATTGTGGAGATGGTTTCATGGGCAAATGTAAAAATTTATCAAATTATATACTTTAAATGTGGGTAGTATACTGTGTATCAATTATACCTTAATAAATGTGTTTAGAAAATGTAAATCCTGGACCATGATACATGAAAACTTCTAAGATCATTAACTGGTTGATTTTTTAGTTGCCAGTGATAGTCATTGTGAAATTTGGTAGTTTAAGCTGAATGTTGCTTTTTATTTATTTGTTTGTTTATTTTTTTAATGTTTTTATTTATTTTTGAGGAGAGAGAGACAGAGTATTATCAGGGGAGGGGGGAGAGAGAGAGGGAGACAGAGAATCTGAAGCAGGCTCCAGGCTCTGTGCTGTCAGCACAGAGCCCAGCGCAGGACTTGAACTCACTAGCTGTGAGATCATGACCTTAGCCGAAGTCAGATGCTTAACTGACAGAGCCACCCAGGCGCCCCTAAATGTTTTTTTAATGTTTATTTATTTTTGAGAGAGAGAGAGAGAGAGAGAGAGAGAGAGAGAGAGAGAGAGAGACTGCAAATGGAGAGAGGCAGAGAGAGAGGGAGACACAGAATCCAAAGCAGGCTCCATGCTCTGAGCTGTCAGCACAGAGCCTGATGTAGGGCTCAAACTCAGGAGCTGTGAGATCATGACCTGAGCTAAAGTCAGACACTTAACCAACTGAGCCACTCAGGCACCCCTGAATGTTGCTTTTTAATCTTCAGGTTCAGAGCAATCAATATTCTTTTTTTTTTTTAGTAAGAGAACAATTATAGTCTTTGCTTCTCATGACCTTTATTGAGCAAATGAGGAAGTTTAAGGTTTATGTTGATACTCTTATCATGTATGCTGGGTTTCCCAATTTCTAAGATTCAAAAATTTGGAATATTAAGCTTTGATTAGAATGTGTTTGGGTGTCAGTTTCCTCAGCTTCTCCAATATTTGGTGGGCACTCAGTATTTTAATGACAGCTTGATTGACATTTCCATTCCCTATTAGTTTGAATTTGGAGAAACCCTTAAAAACCTAATCAGGTAGTTAAATGTGCCTTCCCTCAGGGGGGATTTGAGGAAGATTTTTGGCCCAGAAGTCCTCCATTGCCTCACTCCCTTCTCTCCCATCTCATTGGTCTTGCACAGATGCACATATGGTGGATTTGGGAGAAAGACAACCAGTCTGCTTTTTACAAAATTGGATTTGCCATTTGTTGATCATCTGTTTTTAATTCATGTTCTTTCAAGCATATTTCAGCACAATGATTATTGAGTAGTTTTATTAGTTTTAGGACTGTTTTACAAATGAAAATCATAGTTTTGGAACTTGTGATTTATAAATTTATATTGATGACTGATGTGATTTGCAGGCAGTTTAACAATAGTTAGGAAGTAAAGCATTTGGATATTTGATATCTGACACCTAACTGAAGTTGCCTTTTAACTAAACTTACTATCTCTAAAGAAGTTGAGTTTTTGAGCTCCAAAGGTGTGAGTTATATTCAAAGGGTTTTGAAAACCAAGAAAAACAGATAATTTCCTCTAGGTAAAGCTTATTTTGGCATTATTTTGCTAGCTTTGCATAAAGGCTAGCTTACATAAAAACTCTGTGTATGTGCATAGACCAATGGAATAGAATAGAAACCCCAGAACTAGACCCACAAACGTATGGCCAACTAATCTTTGACAAAGCAGGAAAGAACATCCAATGGAAAAAAGACAGTCTCTTTAACAAATGGTGCTGGGAGAACTGGACAGCAACATGCAGAAGATTGAAACTAGACCACTTTCTCACACCATTCACAAAAATAAACTCAAAATGGATAAAGGACCTGAATGTGACACAGGAAACCATCAAAACCCTAGAGGAGAAAGCAGGAAAAGACCTCTCTGACCTCAGCCGTAGCAATTTCTTACTTGACACATCCCCAAAGGCAAGGGAATTAAAAGCAAAAATGAACTACTGGGACCTCATGAAGATAAAAAACTTCTGTACAGCAAAGGAAACAACCAACAAAACTCAAAGGCAACCAACGGAACAGGAAAAGATATTTGCAAATGACCTATTGGACAAAGGGCTATTATCCAAAATCTATTAAGAGCTCACCAAACTCCACACCCGAAAAACAAATAACCCAGTGAAGAAATGGGCAGAAAACATGAATAGACACTTCTCTAAAGAAGACATTGGGATGGCCAACAGGCACATGAAAAGATGCTCAACATCGCTCCTTATTAGGGAAATACAAATCAAAACCACACTCAGATATCACCTCACGCCAGTCAGAGTGGCCAAAATGAACAAATCAGGAGACTATAGATGCTGGAGAGGATGTGGAGAAACGGGAACCCTCTTGCACTGTTGGTGGGAATGCAAATTGGTGCAGCCACTCTGGAAAACAGTGTGGAGGTTCCTCAAAGAATTAAAAATAGACCTACCCTATGACCCAGCAATAGCACTGCTAGGAATTTACCCAAGGGATACAGGAGTACTGATGCATAGGGGCACTTGTACCCCAATGTTTGTAGCAGCACTCTCAACAATAGCCAAATGGTGGAAAGAGCCTAAATGTCCATCAACTGACGAATGGATAAAGAAATTGTGGTTTATATGCACAATGGAGTATTACGTGGCAATGAGAAAGAATGAAATATGGCCCTTTGTAGCAACGTGGATGGAACTGGAGAGTGTTATGCTAAGTGAAATAAGCCATACAGAGAAAGACAGATACTATATGGTTTCACTCTTATGTGGATCCTGAGAAACTTAACAGAAACCCATGGGGGAGGGGAAGGAAAAAAAAAAGGAAGTTAAAGTGGGAGAGAGCCAAAGCATAAGAGACTCTTAAAAACTGAGAGCAAGGGGCGCCTGGGTGGCTTGGTCGGTTGGGCGGCCGACTTAGGCTCAGGTCATGATCTCGCGGTCCGTGAGTTCGAGCCCCGCGTCGGGCTCTGTGCTGACAGCTCAGAGCCTGGAGCCTGTTTCAGATTCTGTGTCTCCCTCTCTCTGACCCTCCCCTGTT
Organism: Panthera onca; assembly: GCF_046562875.1. Taxonomy (NCBI): domain Eukaryota; kingdom Metazoa; phylum Chordata; class Mammalia; order Carnivora; family Felidae; genus Panthera; species Panthera onca. The sequence continues at coordinate 131,679,156 of NC_138347.1, read as the reverse complement.
CATGCTCTGTCTCTCTCTGTCTCAAAAATAAATAAACGTTAAAAAAAAAAATTAAAAAAAAAAAAAACTGAGAACTGAGGGTTGATGGGGGGTGGGAGGGTGGGGAGGGTGGGTGATGGGTATTGAGGAGGGCACCTGTTGGGATGAGCACTGGGTGTTGTATGGAAACCAATTTGACAATAAACTTCATATATTGAAAAAAAACCTCTGTGTATGTGTGTACATCTGCATGTACATAATATACCTGAAAACTATATATATGTATATGTGCACACACACGTGCATGCATATGTATGTGTGTGTGCGTGCATGTATGTAGACATACATTCTTGATTTCACAGTTTTTTGGTTCAGCACTAGTTTCAGCAGCCAAGGTTGTACTCAGCTGATAACAAATATCCTGCTTTAACGGATGAAGAAGTCACGCTCAATACTTCATAACCATACTTGGAAAGACACTAGAGTACTCTATGGGGATTTCTACTTTATGAAAATTCAGATGGTATTAGTGTGGCTCCTCATTGGAAAGCCCACGCTGAGAGGCACCAACTACCCATGCCTCTGCGGCATTGGGTAATTGTGGGGTGTCCCCTCAGCAGCTGCCACTGACTTGTATTATGCCATTAGCTAGACTCACTCCAGGATTCCTTGGAAACTGCCTGCTTGCCTGAATAATTTATTACCCAGTGATCAGTTATTCATAACTCATTATTACAACTGAAATAAAACCTAAAGGTGGGATCATTCTGCCACTTATGAATATCCAACAGATCATCAGGAGATTGCTGTAGAGTTTTAAGTCCGTGAGGTCGCCACTGGCTGTTTGTTTCTCTGAAGGGATTCCAGAGCGAACAGCTTCTAAAATGGAATCAGAATCAATGAAAGTGGTAACAAATGACTCCCTGCTGGTTGTGCTGTATTGGTTCATCTATTCACACTGTTTGTCTTTTTACTCTGGCCTTATTTATACCTAGAAATAAAATTTCAGTTTAAGAGAATTTAGAAGACATCAATGGCACTGTTGGCTGGTTAAACCACTCTTAGGAAGTAAATAAGGATACAAAACTTGTCCTCAGAATATCTTTCATGGTATAAAATGCAGGCACTATAGTACATTTTATTGACATTAGTCATACTGCATTTGCTTGTTCCATTAGAGTAATATCTGTGTTGTATTTTATTTATTTATTGGACTACATCTTTGTAAAAAATTTTTTTAATGTTTACTTATTTTTGAAAGAGAGAGCATGAGTGGGGGGAGGGGCAGAGAGAGAGGGAGACACAGAATCCGAAGCGGGTTCCAGGCTCCTATCTGTCAGTGTAGAGCCCGATGCAGGGCTCTAACCCACAAGCTGTGAGATCATGGCCTGAGCTGAAGTCGGATGCTCAACTGACTGAACCACCCAGGCTTCCTGGACTATATCTTCAATAAAAAGAAATGACACATGCTTTTCACATATATAAAAAGCATTTTATAAAATTGCTGTGAAGGTATAACCAAAAGAATCCTAATTATTATTATTTTTTTAGGAAGTATAATGGGAAATTTTTTGGCTTAAGCTAGACTGATTACTACTATTTTTTACATAATCACCAAGTTTTTATTTTATTTTATTTCATTTCCATTTTTTAATTTAATTTTTTATTTTTTTAAATTTACATCCAAATTAGTTAGCATGTAGTGTAACAATGATTTCAAGAGTAGATTCCTTAGTGCCCCTTACCCATTTAGCCCATCCCTCTCCCAACCCCTACAGTAACCCTCAGTTTGTTCTCCATATTTATGAGTCTCTTATGTTTTGTACCCCTCCCTGTTTTTATATTATTTTTGTGTCCCCTCTCTTATGTTCATCTGTTTTGTCTCTTAAAGTCCTCATATGAGTGAAGCTATATGATATTTGTCTTTGTCTGACTGACTAATTTCACTTAGCATAATACCCTCCAGTTCCATGCACGTAGTTGCAAATGGCAAGATTTCATTCTTTTTGATTGCCGAGTGATACTCTATTGTATATATATACCACATCTTCTTTATCCATTCATCCATCGATGGACATTTGGGCTCTTGCCATACTTTGGCTATTGTTGATAGTGCTGCTATAAACATGGGGGTGCATGTGTCCCTTTGAAACAGCACACCTGTATCCCGTGGATAAATGCCTAGTAGTGCAATTGCTGGGTCGTAGGGTAGTTCTATTTTTAGTTTTTTGAGGACTAAAAATACTGTTTTCCAGAGTGGCTGCACCAATTTGGATTCCCACCAGCAGTGCAAAAGAGATCCTCTTTCTCCGCATCCTTGCCAACATCTCTTGTTGCCTGAGTTGTTAATGTTAGCCGTTGTGACAGGTGTAAGGTGCTATCTCATTGTGGCTTTGATTTGTATTTCCCTGATGATGAGTGATGTGGAGCATTTTTTCATGTGTCGGTTGGCCATCTGGATGTCTTCTGTGGAGAAGGGTCTATCCATGTTTTTGCCCATCTCTTCACTGGATTCTTTGTTTTTTGGGTGTTGAGTTTGATATGTTCTTTATCGATTTTGGATACTCACCCTTTATCTGATATGACATTTGCAAATATCTTCTCCCATTCTGTCAGTTGCCTTTTAGTTTTGCTGATTGTTTCCTTTGCTGTGCAGAAGTTTTTATTTTGATGAGGTCCCAGTAATTCATTTTTGCTTTTGTTTCCCTTGCCTCTACAGAGGTGTTGAGTAAGAAGTTGCTGTGGCCAAGATCAAAGAGGTTTTTTTCTGCTTTCTCCTCTGGGATTTTGATGGCTTCCTGTCTTACATTGAGGTCTTTCATCCATTTTGAGTTATTTTTGTGTATGGTGTAAGAAAGGGGTCCAGGTTCATTGTTCTGCATGTCGCTGTCCAGTTTTCCCAGCACCACTTGCTGAAGAGACTGTCTTTATTTCATTGGATATTCTTTCCTGCTTTGTCAAAGACTAGTTAGTCATATGTTTGTGGGTCCATTTCTGGGTTCTCTATTCTGTTCCACTGATCTGAGCGTCTGTTCTTGTGCCAGTACCATACTGTCTTGATGAGTGCAGCTTTGTAGTATAGCTTCGTAATCACCAAGCTTTTAAAAATGTGTTGAAAATAGCTGGGAGAGTTTGAAATTCCAGTTACTTTGGGCAGTAAAGCAGAGGTTTGCCCTTGAGCACTCTGGCATTGAAGAATGGGCAGCAGTCTGTGATGCTTCACACTTGAGATTGCCATTTCTGAGTTGTGGCATTTTCTGTGTGGTCACTTCCAAAAGTAAGTTAGTACTGATTTTGAGCATCAGCGTTCTAACTCCAGCTTATAGATAAAAATCCCAAACTGTTTGAGCAAGTATTTTTAAGTTGAGGTTCCAGATTTTTTTGTGTTGATGTTGGTTCTGCAAATGGAATGAAAGCTAAATGTTTAAGCAAGTTTTAAATGGCCTAAATCCATGCCTTTCACACTGAACCACGCATATGATGTCCTAGATGTCCCAGCAAACAGGAATTTAAAGATGGATTTAGTTTTACTATTGTAAAAATATATGGGAATTAAAAAAAATTAGTACAGATGTGAATATGTCATGGAATGAAAATTTGTATGCTTTTTGAATGTTTAATATAATTTTAATAGGTTACACATTCATATGTCTCAAAAATATAGAATGATATACTGTTAAAAGTCTCTTCTCATCCCTGTCTTCCTTTTTCTGAGTTCCTACCTTCTTTCCCAAAAGGTAAGCATTGTTAAGAATTTCCTACGGAGTTTTCCAAAGTTGCCTTATGCATATATAAGCAACTCTGAAATTCTGATTTTTGCCCCTTTCTGATAAAAACTGGCATTTTACACAGTTCTGTTATGTGCTTTTTTCATAGGCCTAACTATTTTGGAGCTTTTCCCATGTTAGTATGTAGAGAATGTTCCCATTCTTTGTCTTAACAGCTGTATATTCCGTTATATGGCTGTCCTATAATTTATCCACTTTCCCGTTGATGTACATTTGGGTTGTTTTTAATGTTTTGTAATTAAAAACACTGCTGCAGTGGATAATCATGAACATTTGTCACTTCACCAACATGGCACTATTTCTTGCACGAATTTTAAAAGCAAAGCATGAGATTTCGGAGACGTATTCTGTTTTTGACAGTCCCGTTCCAGGGGTGTGAGTTTATCCTTCTTTGCTATTAGAGTTATTTTGCTGGAAGAACTTAAGAAGCACTGCTGGAAAGTTGTTATTGAGGCCTAGTAGTGGGAGGATTCATTTTCTGAAATAACTTTGCTATGAAGTGGTAGTGACAACGTGACTTTGCCATCCTGTGTTTTCTGGAGGTGATATAAGACGACATGTGTAAATCTGGTGGCACATTATTTATAAGCAAACATCATGTTGTAAATTTACCTAGTTTGCACATTTACAGCTATGAACCACCAAATGCTGGCACCTTTGAAAATGTTAATAGGTGTCCTATATAAAAAGGGAGTTCCATGATTAAGCAAGTTTAGAAAACACTTGGTTCCACAAAGTTAAATCAGTTTTGTTTTGTTTTGTTTTGTTTTTTAAACTGAGGGACTCTTGACAGACAGACTTCAATCTGCTGGGGTAAAATGTGACCCTTCAAGAGCTTTTCCCAAACTCCTTCAACCACTGAACTCCCTTTCTTTCCAGGTGGCTCTTACTAGCTTGGTGTACTGAGGAGCTTAACTTAGGAAATACTATCCAGGACACCAGGGTGCACGTTGAAATTAGTGGTCGGCATATGTGGTATTAAATTTACCAACCGTTTAGTAAGGGGAATGAGAAGGAAAGTCACTACTTTGAAACTGACCATCATGAACAGCAGATGGTGGTAATGTAACACGCAGACCAACTAGTAATACACAGCAGTATTTCCAATGACAGTATTAATTCAGGGTCCATAATGTCGTCTTCATTTAATTACAGTCTGCCAATATTTTAATTTCACTAGTTAGATGAATAAAAGGCTAAAAACAGCTCATTAATATACTTTTAACTTCTTCCTAGGAAAAGCACAAGTCAGCTGAGAAATATATTTGGGAAAACTTTTTTATTTCCACAGACCATTTTAACTGGCATGGTTTGTTGTTGGTTTTTGTTGTTGTTATCTTTGTATTAGATGGACATCTCCTAGTTTGTGAGTACATAAAGATGTATGTGTGCTCTGTCTTGAAAGAAAAAGCCATAAATTTAGCCAAACTCAACTCTCCATTGTAGATGAGAATGGCAAAGAGCAGTTTCATTCAACAAGCATCTAGTTGATAGCTACAAAGAGATGAAGCAGCCACAGACTTTGTCCTCCAGAAAATGACATCTGGGCTGAAAGTAGTATGTGAACGCAAACAGCTCTTTTAGAAGGGCCATGGAGTAAGAGAGATCAGAGTCTCTTTGAGGCTGGGAGAGATATGGATCACTTCCATTCTTCTGAGGTATATTAAATTATAAAAGTTTTTTTTAAAGTTTATTCATGTATTTGGGGAGAGAGAGTGTGCACATGAGTGGGGAGGGGCCGAGACAGAGAGGGAGAGAGAGAATCCCAAGCAGGCTCAGCACTGTCAGCACAGAGCCCGATGCAGGGCTTGATCTCACGAACCTTAAGATCGTGACCTGAGCCAAAACCAAGAGTTGGACGTTTAACTGACTGAGCCACCCAGGCTCTCCCACTGAGGTCTTTTAAATGTAAAACTGTGTAAAATAGGACAACAAAAAATGGGGTATGTGTTAAATGTAAATTTAACAACAAAAAATTTAATATGCAAAAATGCAATGCACTGTGACTGTATTGCTCACAGGATAATTATGGAATTAAGTTAAATCTTAATTCTTAGTGTATCACAGTTGGGATGGCCCAGAGATGGGAAATACATTTAAACCTGTATGGGGAACCTCTTTCCTAACTGTCAGTGTGTCTGTGAGACAGAGGGTATAATCTGACTTGGAGCTCTTGTCAATGGTCAACCTTTGAAAAGTTCATGAATGTGCAGCACTGAATAAAAAGCCATTTTGGCCACTTTGGGATAAACCTAATGCAGAAGATAAACCTAGAGGAGCTACAGGGAGAGGAGGCTCTTCTAGTGAAGGACCTTTGGACCTACTTGACAGATGTGGAATTGCTGAAGATGGCCCTGGGTGGGGCGTGGGGGTTATAACTTAGACTGATGAATGTCCTGATGTATGTGAAACCCCAGTTTGAAATGACCCTTCAGAGGTGCACTTGGGCAGCATTGCACCCTGACCCTGCCACCTCCCCATTCCAAGGTTAAACTTGCTTTACCTCTACTGTAGCAGAAAGACCAGCCTCAGCCAAGGGTGATATCTTAATAAACTGACCAGGCCATGCCACCCATGGGAACAGGAGAGTCATGACATCTTGCTGTTCCCTGGGTGGGGAAGGAATCACTTTTTTGATTTGAAGATCTTTTACTCCATGTCCTGCAGGGAAAAAATAAAATAAAATAAAGGGATCCAGTTTATAACAGTCAAGTACTTAGTGCAACAGAATCATTCAGTCAGCAACAATTAGGAAGCAGCCTTTACCTTAAGTAACCTATGATGCTAACGTCTTCATTCAGTCTTTGGTCATTGGATAGATTGCTAACAATATCAGGCACTGTTCTAGGCATGGGCCACAGCAGCAGATACAACCAAGTCATCCTCAGGGAGAGGACATTCTGGTGGGGCTGTGGAGAGAGATTAGACAATTAGTAAAATCATATACTAATATGTGATTAAGTGCTATGGAAAAAATAAAACAGGAAAGAGGACAGGGAGGGTGGGTATGCGTCTAATAAATGAAAGTTAATACTTTGTATTATGTTTGGCATTAAAATAATAGTAAATAGTCCCTCTGACAAAAATATCCAAGTCAAAAGATCATTGGAAGGAATTTTGGAGCAAAACCTATCACTAAAGCTCTAGTTTTTCCAGTAGCAGAAGGAGACAACCTTTTTCCATATGCTTATATTTCTGTGTGTGGGCAACAGTGCAGAGAGACCACCTATGCTTTGTGTTATTCGCTTCCTTTCTCTGGAAAGCTGGGGCCATTTTTCAGGGGCATAAGGATGACTGTGTGTTGAAAGGTGCTCAAGTTTTCTTCTGACGGGCTTTAACTTCATTTCACTGCCTGCAGGTCAATGGAGACTTCTGAAATTTTGGCTAGTTCTGTCCTCTGTGTCTGTCTCATTGTGTAGCTTTCTCTGCTCTGCAGAAGAGATTTCATACTGGATGAATGGATGCCATGGTATTGGGATGGGGAGATCTCGGAGGGGAAAGCTGTCCCTGTTCCTGCCCTTGCAGATAGGATCACTCTAGACATGTTAGGAGTTAGGTATTTTCAGACAGACATTCAGTTTTCCAGGCTTAGACTTCATTCATTTCCTGTGAAGATTTTGTTCCTCCCTCAGTGGCCAGCACACTTTGTGTGTTTTCCCCTCATCAGAGTCAATGATATGGAGGCCCTCAGGAAGTTCTTTCAGTTGGGGCCTGAAAGTCTCTAGACACCTTCATTAATGGTTTCTTTTTGAGAGCAGATGGATCTAAAGTACAGTGACTACTGTTTATTATTCTTAAGTGTTACCCCAAGAACGGGTGCCCCCCCCAAAGATAAGCTATGTGTTACAGTGAGGGAAAACGTATAGTGTTTGAAACTCTCTATGAGTGATGTCCCTCTTTGTCAGAAATCATGCCAGTGTGCTATCTTTGGTTCCAGTAGGGAACAGAGAGAAGCTTGCTGTTATACGTCCAGATGTAGAGCTGGGTCATTAAGGGCCCCCAATTTCTTCCTTGAGAGAAGATAACAAAGGGGTCAGAGCAGATACCCTCCACAAAGGCTGGAACCCTCTCCTGTCCTTGACCCCCAGTGTGAGGGAAAGCATAACCAGCCCTGGATCAGGTCTCTTCAGATCCTGAAGAATCCCCTCTTTGGAGGTCTGAACGCTGTTGGTGTAATACCTGGATATAGCTTATCATTCTATTTTATGTAAATAAAACCCAGTGACTCATCTCCGTCTCTTGATGTCTCAAAGTCTCCATCACAGTTCCCTTAAATAAGTTAGAGTGTAGTATGAACAAGAGAGGGAAATCACCCCCAACTTTAGATTCTAAGACAGTCATCCCTGTTGGCCCCTTGATCCTCACAAATATGTCTGTATGGGTGACAGGAATTTTCCTGGGTTACAGCTGAGGTGTTGCAGAGAGGTGATTAGTTCAAATGTAAGGTTGCTACAGAACTGAGACCGAAAGTAAGATTTCCTGGATCTTCACTAAGGATTTAACCATTACATTTTAAAAACAAATTCTATAACTGATGAAAGATGAAGTTTTAAATTTTCTTTTGTCTTAGTTTTCTATGAATATAAAATTGATCAGAGTTGATCCAGAAGATCTCAGAAATCTGTCGTTTTATATTGTTTCTCATCAATAATAATATAACTTTAACTTTATTTATTTTAAAGTTTATTTATTTTGAGAGAGGTGGGGGGGAGGGAGAGAGAGAGAGAGAGAGAGAGAGAGAGAGAGAGAAAGAAAATGATCAGGGGAGGGGCAGAGAGGAAGGGAGAGAGAGAGAGAGAGAGAGAGAGAGAGAGAGAATCCTAAGCAGGCTCTGCACTGTTAGTGTGGCTTGAACTGATAACCATGAGATCATGACCTGAGCCAAAACCAAGAGTCGGGTGCTTACTGACTGAGCCACCCAGTACCCCAACTTCAACTTTTAAAAAGAAAAAGTACTTCAACAGAATTGTTTTATTTGATCTGTAAGGATGCTTCAAATGAAAAGGTTTTTAAAAAATTCCAGGTAAACTACAAAGTATACTGATCTCTAGTTCGGGAGAACTTGTCATTAACACTGAAATGCGTTTTCAGGTTATTTTAAGGAGAAGCATTATTTTTCTTGGTTCTTGTGAAAGTATGTTTTATCTCATTGAAAGTACTGAGTTGCTTCAATTTTATTTTAGGGTATTTTCAATTTTATTTTCTGGAGCTGGAGATTCAAATATAAGAGGAAATTTTATTATATATGTTAATTTTGTTTTTTTACATACATCCTTAAAGAGAGTCAAACCATTATGACTTAAGAGCCATATTTCCTGGACATAAGTTAGAATTTTAGGAGTGTAACTCGCAAGAAATAAACCTGATTTTAAAATGTAATAAAAATCCTATTAGTGAGCCTTGCCATTCACCAAAACTGTCAATGTGCATTTAACTCTTCCATGTAGCCCTTTCGGGAACAGAACCAAATTAAGATCTGTCCACATGGCATGAGGTGTATATGTTAATAGCACTTGTATCACAGGATGCACACAGTTGATTCCCATCTGATTGGCTTTGTACTGACTCTGGAAGATTAATTTTTATGTGGCCCCACCGGTGATAGCCTTGCTCTGAGCACCTGATTGGCTTCAACAGATAAAGATGTTTCAGTTCCTCTAAATGTTCCCATAGCTTCTTGACTTCCTCATCTGTCATCATGGTCTTGTACCCCTTCCGTGTTAAGAACATTTATAGCAGTGATAGACACATAGAGGATTAGTAGATTTGAACCCTCTCAAGCTTTATCAGATGTTTAAAAGCAAAGTTGACCCAGTGACCAAGAATGAGGTTGGTTTGTTTAGCAAGAGTCCATTATAAATAGCTTTTATGCTTGAGTTACACAGGCAGGACTGGCTACATAATTTGCAGGGCGTAGTATAGAATGAAAATGCAGGGCCCTTTGTTAAAAGTTATTAAGAATTTCAAGCCAGTGACAGCAGAACATTAAATCACGCACAGGTGACAATTCCACTTCTAGTTGTACACCAAAAGAAGACATATACCCACACAAACACTTGTACGCAAGTGGTGATAGCAGCATTATTCATTGTAGCCAAAAAGTGGAAACAACACAAATGTCCATCAACTGATAAATGGATAACAAAATGTAGTGTATGTGCCTGTATCCATCCAATGGAATATTATTCAGCCATGAAAAGGAATGAAGTACTGACACAACATGGGTGAACCCTGAAAACATTATGATAGGTAAAGAGGCTAGTCACAAAAGACCATATGTCATATGATCCATTTATATGAAATATCCAGAATAGGTAAATACACAGAGACAGAAATGATAGATTATTGATTGCCTGGACCAATGACTGCTAATGGGTAAGAAGTTTCTTTGGGAATTGTATTAGTTTTCTAGGACTGTCATAAAACCACAGACAGTGTGGCTTAAACAACAGAAATGTATTCTCTTTCAGTTCTGGAGGCTGGAAGTCCAAGATCAAGGTGCCATCAGGGCTGGTTTCCTCAGAGATATCTCTCTTTGGCTTATAGATGAATACCTTTCCATTTTACTTCACATGGCCTTTCTGTCGGGTGTGCCCTTGGTGTGGCTGTCTTATAAAGACACCAGTCATATTGGATGAGGGCCCGACCCTAATGGCCCCAATTTAATTTTATCACCTTTTTAAAGACTTTCTCTCTAAATAAATGATTTTATTCTGAGGTATTGTGTGTTGGAACTTCAACATGTGAATTTGAGGGGTGGGGGACATACAATTCAGTCCATAACAAAGATGATGAATATGTTCTACAGTTAGATGGTTATGATAATTGCAAACCTCTGGGAGTGTACTACTAAAAACCACTGAATTGTACACTTCAAAAGTGTGAGTTTTATTGTAGGTGAATTATATCTCAATAAAGCTGCTGTGAAGAACAAATAAAAACTAGTTGTACATGGCTCTTGCTTTCAAAGAACTTACAGACCAGTCATGTAAACCAGGATGTAAATAGGCCTTTCCGGGTGCTTGCAGGGTAGGTATGCTAGATGGAGGTACACTTATCCCATTTTTATAGAATGGAGGAGACATTGTAGAAGACAGAACATAGAGGCCAAATCTCACAGGATGAATATGAACCTGGTAGATAGAGGTGTCCAGGCAGGGGAAATAGAATGAGTAAAGGCACAAAATTGTGGCATGTACAAGAATCATATGACATTATTATCCTGTCCCTTGTTAATCTAATCTGCTCTCAATATTATCAATGTCTTAATTACTGGGTAGAGGTTTAATTAATAATGAGGTAGAAGGAGTCTTGGCTTTAATTCAGACTCTTCTGCATTCATATCCTAATCTCTCCACTTACTTTGGATAATTACCTATAAATTATCAGTCTCAGTTTTTCCATCTGTATGATGGAGAAAATAATAAATATCTATATGGTTATAAATATTGAATATTAACAAAGCAAACATTTCTAACCCATTTTCACAAGTCATTGCTCAAAATATATTAGCTCTGTCCCTCTCATTTCTCTGTTCCTTGGGTAACCTAATTTTAGCACCCTTAAATATCTTAGTCATCATTCCTTGGTCTAACTTTGGTGACAATATTCTTTTTGAAATGAGTTTCCCAGGCCTGATGAAACTAAGTATATTGATACCACAACCTTTTGTACATTTCAGGATCAGCTTGGAATCTCAGGAGCTCTTGGGAGGCACATCATATTGTTGTCTCATATTGAGTCTTGGGGTCAGCTATTCTCCTTCCTATATACTACCATCAGAGTTTTTATGGATCAGCCATTCTACTCTTAAGCCAGGTTTCACTCATCTTAGATTTGAGAATTTGATTTCCCCACCTGTCACTATGGAACTTAAGGTTTAGTCTTGCAAAATTTAACTTGGGTGGTTCCCAGCTCACATTTTGACTTCTTTCAGTCACTTTGAAACATTGACTCTGCCTGTGTCTGTTAGTTATGCTCCCTGGCTTTGTGGCTTCTACAAACTAGGTAAATATGTCTTTTTGGATCTTCATCTAAATCATTGATAAAATGTTGGTGAGAATATTGTTACAGATGGATCCTGATAGCATCATAAGAGGGAACATCTGCAAAGTGGCCAGAGACCCAAGACTCCAGCATGATTGGTCTGTTTGTTCAACCAGCTATGAGTCCACATGAAGATTCCATATCTCCCATATTAAAAGGATATCACAAGACTCATCTCACTGACATCTGTTAACATGACTTCATCAGATGGGCTGAAATCATGATATACCATGACTAATTGCTTCTCTTTCATCAACCAATCAAATAACCCTCTCACAAAAAGAAATTAGGTTAATTTAGTATGGTTTATTTTCCATAAGCCCATGTGAGCCCCTGCTGGCCGCTGCTTCATGTTATAAATGCTCACAAGCCATCTGTTTAATCATCATTTCTTCAACTTTGCCAGAGATTCATGTCAGTCCTCTTGCTATACAATTTCTGAAAGATTCTTGTCATGAAAACTGGAACATGTACTTTGCTGGGGTGGGGAACAGGAGGACATCCCTCCCTTTTTTCCTGGTTATTCAGATTATCAACCTCGGTGCAGAGAATATATCTTCAAGTTGTGTTCTCAGTTGTAGTTCATTTGGGTCTAACTTTGTAAATTCAGAAGGCAGGATCCCACAGTGTGGAGGTACCCAGGATTCAGAAGTGGGGTCTCCGTTTCGTCATTACTAGGTGTGATTTGCCACTTGATTGACCATGTGCCTTTAAATGAAGTTCTTAACCTGTCTGTGTCTCAGTTTTTTCATTTCAAAAGTGAGGATTATAATAGCACAATGCAGGCCGCCGAATAACTGGCCCTTGTATAGCACTTGGTATTGTCATAATTAACACCAGTATCACTATTTAGCAGTTGGAGGTTTTCTTATGATTATCTCATATCTTGGCCTTTGGCTCTCTCTTTGGGATATTTATTTCATCCTTTGAAGGTGCATGCTGCTTTCTTATAACTTGTAATTATTTGTCTTCCTCCCATTGGCTTGCAAACCTCTCAAAGGCAGAGGCTGTGCCTCACACAAGTAGAATGTTTTGCACAGTGCAGGTGATTTATATAGATGTACTGACTATAGAAACTGGAGTTAAGGCAAGAGTTGAGAAGCTTTTCTTAAATGAGACATCAAAGTGCATTAGTCCATGTGTAAGTTGGAATTCTGTTTCTGAGTGAGTTCTGTTTAAAAGAATCACTGACGTCCGCCTTGGGGACACCTCCACTGCTTTGTGTCTAAACCGAAAACTGGCTTATGTCATAAAGGATCCAAAGATTGAAATACCCTCTTGTCATAGGCAAAACTTGCACCTCTGACATTACCATTAATATCAGCAACAATAGTAACAGCAATGGTAACCATCATACATTCTAAGAAGTTTGGAATTAAATTTGAAGTTCAGCTGTAGCAACAGTTTTTGGCCAGCATATCTGTGTTCTTTTCCCTGTTTCTTAGTTCCACCTACTCTTGCTTGTCTCAATTTTCTATTTTATTATATAAGTTATGTCAAATCCTTTGTGGAATGAGGCTGAGTACAAATACATTAAAGTAATAGATTATGTAACCATTTGTTCAACGGGCCAATGGGTAGCGGTACCTTATCACTAATGGGAACAGAACAAGAGAAAACCAATGCAAACTGCAGTTTTTAGGGTATGGGCCAAAACTGAAGGGAAGTTTTCCTAATGGTGTTTTAAAACTGGCTTTTGGCATTTTGGAGTTTTGGAATCATCTTGGTGTTGGCTATGGAATATTCTCAGGAGAGGGTATAGTCAAGTCTCACGGCTTCTCCGGGTCCCAGTGTCCTCATCTGTAAAGTGAGGGGGCTGGACCAGCAGCAGTTTCCAAATCTTTTTCGTCCAGTGAGGTCTCATGCTTCATGGGCTGGGAGGGGGACACATAGTCTCTTATTTGGGCTACTCTTCAAACCTGCCCTACCCCCAAGTCTCTAGAAAACTCTGGGGTTCTTCAACACTCATCCCTGGCAGTCTTCTGGACCCTTACCTGCTCTAAACCTTACTACTCAAAAGTGTGCCCCCTGGACAAGTAGCTTGGGGAATCACCTGCGACCTTGTTAGGGATGTGCAGTCTTGGGTCTCCCCTAGACCTGTATTGGAATGACTCCCTGGTGATTTGGATGCATGGTGAAGTTTGAGAGGCACTGCTCGAAGACCCTGGAAGGTCCCTTCCTTGGGGCTTCTTTAGATAACATACTTAATGAATCTAACAGTTTTTTCTTTCATTGTGTGAACTTAACAACACTTTGATTTATCCTCAAATAAATTCTAGAGACTCAGAAGCTCTAGAAATAGCGCTGGTGGAAGACCATGCCTAAGACAGTTTTTAGTGTCCTTTGCTCTGTGCTGTGACCTGAGGAGGCCGTCTCATGTGTGGGGTTCCTGTGGACTGCTTGGGCAGCCAGAACAAACTCTGCACAGCCATCTCGGTGAGGTTCAGCGAGTATGAAGGTTCTGGAGCACCTTATTTAGCCAGGCACCCCTCCACCCTCTGGACTTGGAAGTATGAAGACTTGTGTCATCAGAGACAGGCTAGCCATGTGTCCTCATGTCCCCCGCTTACACAGTTGACTGTGACTTTTTTGTCCATTGCAAATCAATGACTAAATCCATAAGCTGTTGTTCAGGGAAACTAGATCCTTCCTAGTAGTAGATTCTAACTTGGGCTCTGTTGGTAGATTAAGAAATTTTTTTTTTTTTTTTTTTTTTGCATAAGCACAACTCAGCAAAACGTAAGACCCAGAATTAGTTGCTTAAACCCACTAATGAAAGTATGCTAATACGGAGCTTCATTTTCCTCCCTTTCCATATCAAAATTAAATAGAGTAATCTGCTCTATGCTATAGTTAGAGTTTTAGCTTAAGTCTGTATTTTATGCTTACCATGGTGATGAAATAGAGACTGAAATTTGGAAATACAAACTTTTTGCTGTTTTGACTGTCTCTGCGTTAACTGGCAGCCAACCAGCACCTGCTATAAATAGTTAGGGGATTTTATTTCACTAAAACCCTAGATTATTTTTTCATTTTGTTTTTGGAGCATCAACCTTCTTCTTGCCTTGATCATAATTTAATTTCATTTTAAACAGGGTTTATCCTGTGTTGGTTTTACCTAGTCAAGAAAATGGAGCTAATCAGTTTTTGTTGCTTCTTAAAACTCAATTTGTCACTGTATCTTGATTTCATGGTAGGCTTTGCATCACATCCGATTATCTCTTTGAAATTCACAATTCTAGTATTTTTCCGTCACGTTCAAAATAAAAACTTGACGTGAATTATGCATTAGAATACTGCATTTTGAATATTAACCTAACATTAATTGTAAATTTGGAGCATATAACAATCATAACAAAAGCTAACCCGATTATCTATGGTAAATTATTCTTTCACATCCTTACTGACATTGTCATGCTCCTTAATTTTCTTGCTGACAATAAACAGACTCTTTGCTCTAGGCTTAGTACTTAGTGTAATAGAGTGAATGAGTGATTTGTTGTACAGAGTGTTATCTATTTATTTTTATTTTTAGAGCGTATTACTACATCTTTTAACAGTTTTGATCAAATGATTTTGCACAATTGAACTTTTTAAATGCTTGACCTCTCACACACACAAAATTATTCTTGTAGGGTTGTGATACCTAGGGCAACCTCACAAAAGTAGATTTCACCACCTTTCTAGGAAAGGTAAGTTAAAAAACATTCTCTTCCTCTTCTGTATGGTCTCATCCCATTTCAGTCCAAATCTGGGGCTCTGTAAGTGGCAAAGACTCCCAACTATTGATAAGATTGTCTATAACCCTCATATGATAATTAATTAAAAACAGACATAACCCTATTAGTGCCTCATCAAGAGCAAGACCATTATTCCAATCACTATGAAGAAGAGGCTTTCTGTTTTTATTTTTCCCTTTTTCTCTAATGCTAAGGAAGGGAAGAATAGAGTAGGTAGCAGGAGATTTTGTTCTTTGAAACATGGTTTGAAAAGTGAAAAAGTTTTATACCGTCTTAGTTATTAGGTACTAAAGCAGAAGAGGGAAAACTGTTAAATCTGGAGACAAAGTTTGGTTCTTTGGAATTGGTAGTCTTTCCTCTTTCAAGAGGTAAATGGTGGGTCTGCTGTAACATGCTATATGATCTTGGACAAATATGTAACTTCTCAGGACTTAATATGTTGAGGTGTATTGATTGTTATGCTCTGGGAAGATCTTGTCTAGCTTTAAAATTCTATAAAAACATAAAATTCATTCCAAAAATTGGGGAAGAAGTTGAATAAGGGGACGGGATATGGAAAACCGGGTAGCTTTGTGTTATCTTGGGCCAAGTCATTGTAGTGGGTGTTACCATCTCTGAGATAATGTGAAACATCTGCACAAAACCATTTTCCAGGTTGCCACTTTTCATTGTCAATGCTAATGTTGTTATCAGCTCCCATAGGTAAGTCAGCTTCCAGATAAGGGCTATTCCAGCAGGTGTTCTATCTAGGAAGCAAATTTTTATAAACTTCCACTTTCAGATTGATGCCCAGTATACAAACTGGTATGTTTCCATAAAGGACAAAATCATGCATAGGACTTGTGATCCTACTACCTTAGCTACATGCTTTGTGTGTTGTTGACTTTAATCATTCAATAGTCAAACATTTATGGAGCATCCACCATGTGCCAAGAATTGTGCTAGACACTGACACAGAAATGAATGAAATCTAATTGTTCTCAGCATGGGAGTGGAAATGAACAGATAGATATGAAAATATGTAATTGTCAAAGTTACACTTTTGATGGTAGAGGTAATGAGCAAGCTGAATTTTGAAGGTGAAGAGTGTGCAAACTTGGTCTCCTTAAAATATGTTAAGACACTGCCAGGTACTGGGAATTCTGTAGTGAATAAAGTGTGACCCTGGCCTTTAGGGTGCCTGCAGTCCAATAAGGGAGTTCCTATGAGAATAGATGTTGTCACAGGATGCAATGAGAGCATAGAAGGGAGGCCCTTAACTTAGTCCTGGAGGGGTCAAGAAAGACCATCAGATGAGCATCTCATAAATGCCTCAGTATGAATAAATGTCATCTATTGTTCTTGGAACTTTGTTTTACCTTCTAAAAATTGTAATGATCATCATTGTGCTTCTAATACCTAATGACTTCATTCTTGATTTCTTAAGTTGGAGGCTTCAAATCATGTAAAACAAAGTAATTCCTTATATCAGTAAATTTTTCTCTCCTATCTCCAGAGAATTGTAGAAAAAAGTATACTTATTACTATCTATTAAAGTATGTTTTCTTAATTTGGGGGGAGAAAAGAAGAGGGGAGAGACTAGAAATTTTAGGAATTCTTTTTTCTTGGTGTTTTTCACTTCACTGATTTACATATTTTCTATTTTTTTTTTGCTAAATTATCCATGCCCTTTACTTCACTCTTTCCCTCCTTGCCACTCATTCTAGATCTCCTATTTGCTTTTATAGCTCCCATATCTATACCCAAGGGAAGGGAGGGGACAGTGGTGACATTTTAATCATTTTGAATCCTAATACTTTTTGATAACTGCTAAAAATTTTGACATATGAAAATTTTGAATTAATGACAAAAATTGTGTTTTCAAATTATTTAAACAATTACGGTGTTGTCTTAGTTTCCAGATTTACTAATGACAAATAATTTCTAGTCATTTATTAGGATGTATTTTCTTGCTATAGATCCATTTTTGTGTTGTTCATTATAGTTCACCTTGTTATGATTTTTTGAAGATTAATACTGATGTTCAAGTAGAAAAGAGCCATTATACCTTTTCCAGTTTAAATTAGGAGACTTAGTGCTTTCTAAGTACAAATGAATGTTCACCCAGTTCTCTCTCTCTGCTTCTAATCTCTTCTTTAAAAGTCTCCTCTTCCTTCTTGTAGCAAAACATTAGTATTAGAGTGTCTTTAGCTATCAAAACAGCTTAAATAATAAGAAAGACTCTGGAAAACAGTGTGAAGGTTCCTCAAAAAATTAAAAATAGATCTACCCTATGACCCAGCAATAGCACTGCTAGGAGTTTACCCAAGGGATACAGGAGTGCTGATGCATAGGGGCACTTGTACCCCAATGTTTATAGCAGCACTTTCAACAATAGCCAAATTATGCAATGAGAAAGAATGAAATATGGCCCTTTGTAGCAACATGGATGGAACTGGAGAGTGTTACGCTAAGTGAAATAAGCCATACAGAGAAAGACAGATACCATATGGTTTCACTCTTATGTGGATCCTGAGAAACTTAACAGAAACCCATGGGGGAGGGGAAGAAAAAAAAAAAAGAGGCTAGAGTGGAAGAGAGCCAAAGCATACGAGACTCTTAAAAACTGAGAACAAACTGAGGATTGATGGGGGGTGGGAGGGAGGGGAGGATGGGTGATGGGTATTGAGGAAGGCACCTTTTGGGATGAGCACTGGGTGTTGTATGGAAACCAATTTGACAATAAACTTCATATATTGAAAAAAAAATAAATTGCAATAAAGCCTTAAAAAAAAACAATAGCCAAATTATGGAAAGAGCCTAAATGTCCATCAACTGATGAATGGATAAAGAAATTGTGGTTTATGATGTCATTCCTTGCATTTAATTTTGTGACTATTTTGCTGTTGATTCAAGTCATCTGCCTTTTATTCACTTGGAATAAATATGCCCTGAATGATAAAAAAAAAAAGAAAGAAAGAAAGAAAGAAAGAAAGAAAGAAAGAAAGAAAGAAATTGTGGTTTATATACACAATGGAATACTACTTGGCAATGAGAAAGAATGAAATATGGTCTTTTGTAGCAACATGGATGGAACTGGAGAGTGTTATGCTAAGTGAAATAAGCCATACAGAGAAAGACAGATACCATATGTTTTCACTCTTATGTGGATCCTGAGAAACTTAACAGAAGACCATTTGGGAGGGGAAGGGGGAAAAAAAAGTTAGAGAGGGAAGGAGGCAAAACTGAGAATAAACTGAGGGTTGATGGGGGGTGGGAGGGAGGGGAAAGTGGGTGATGGGCATTGAGGAAGGCACCTGCTGGGATGAGTACTGGGCGTTGTATAAAAACCAATTTGACAATAAATTTCATATTAAAAAGAAAAAGAAAGGCATCTCACTAACAAGAACTCTAGAAAGAGAGGAAAGTTCCAGGGTTGATGAAATTAGCAGCTCATAATATCATGAAGGCCCTTGGTGCCTACTGTTTCCTATCATTCAGCCTGTCATCTTGGGGTGGCTTCCTTCATGACCCCAGCTGGCTGCCAAAGTTCAAGGAGTCACATGGAGATGATGACATGCAGAGGCAGATTAAAGGAGAGTTTCCTCCCACGCTTCTCTTTTTATCACCAAGGAACATCTTTCCCAGAAAACCCCAAAGACTTCTCATACCTTCTAGGCCAGAATTACATCACGCCAAAACTAATCACTGGTAAGGGGAATAGGATTACATGATAGACTTAGGTGAATTATGATTCATCCCAGGGGCTGGGAGAGGGTCCTCCTCTTTAGATCATATGATGGTGGAGTTGTGGGGAGATGGGTAGACAGTCAGTGTCTCTTAAAATAATCAAGATGTAATATTCAGTGACTTGGCTCATCTGTATAAATAAGAAAAATAGAATGGCCTGACCACTTGTGTTGAGGTATAGGGAGAAGCAAAGGGGAAAAGAGCCATAACTGGTTTTGAGGGGGAAATTAGAGTTGATTCTAATACATCCCAGGTTGTAAGGAGAACTTTTAGAGTCTCCTCTAAAGAAGCTCCAGAAAGCTGTTCACCATGAAGGGAATCCACTCATTTTTTTAGCTAAAAGGAGAGCAAAGGGCAGTTTGTTCCCAATGAAGCTTTTCATGAGACAGTCCCAGCAGCTTTTATGGAGGCTGTGGTTTAGAAATGGAGGTGGGGAGGGGGCGGAATAGATCCACTGTAGTGAGTGCAAACTACACAGGCTTTCTCAATAGGGCCAAAACAAATGCTGGCTTTTGTAACTATCTGATTAATTAATACTCACTGATGGATTTCTTGGCTCGGCTTAAGGCTCTTTGCTCAAGAGAATTGAAAAACCCCTGGGTGAAGGGCTTTTCACAACAGAGCAGTTAGACATGTTATATCTTCTCCAAATAACCTCCAAGGAGTCCTCTGGAAAAGAACTGGATATGGCATATCCTGAAGCCAGTTCTGTTCTTTATTTTTTAAAGTTTATTTCTTTATTTATTTTGAGAGAGAGAGAGAGAGAGAGAGAGAGAACCCCAAACAGTTCTGTGCTGTCAGCACAGAGCCCAAGGCAGGGCTCAATTTCACAAACTGTGAGATCATGACCTGAGCCAAGATCAAGGGTCAGATGCTTAACCGACTGAGCCACCAGGTGCCTGCCAGTTCTATTCCTGCACTGACACCAGAGATTCTCTGCAGAGCTCTTACAGTGAGCACCAGTGCTGTTTCCAGCCTTGAAACGTGCTCAAACCACTTCTACTTTTCAAAATTTATACAGATGTGGAAAGTCATTGAATTCACATAATTATTAGAAATTTTTTATTTGGGCCATATTTGTCTCCAAACCTCCTACTCCTGAAATCTCTGATTACTCTCTTCAGTTCCTTAAAAATAAATGGCAACTTGCATAATGTTATGGTACCAGCCTTGAAACACTGCATAGAAGTTGTCACCACAAATGATAATATAATCTAGACAGGAGCCAGGATAGCTTATTTGCCAAACTAAAATGTCTGAAATAATTCTACTCTTATTTATTCTTTGTTTATTATCTGTAGTATTAGTTATTGTTAATTATTTATTCTTTGCTTGTTATCTGTGTGCAATACTCCTATACACTGCTCATGTGTTTGTAAACTAAATCGGTCTTGAAAAGTCTAGGGTATGGAATTCACCTATAGGTTATAAGTGATTTTTGGTTTCATTATTCCCTATAAAGACACTTTACTTTTTCTAGGAATCACTATATCTTAGCCATTTTCAGGATATAGATAAAATCGACCAGATTTTCCATTTTGGAGGAACTTTATTTTTATCCCTGTGGAAGACAGTGTTGGTGCCCTACCTATATCACCTGGGCAATTAGTGTTTCCTGTGCATGGGTCCAGCCTTCAACTGCTAGCACAGGCCTCTCTCTGGCCAGTAGGGCCCCGTGCTCTGGCATGGTGGGAGAGTGGGGGAGTTAATACTCCCAGGGAGCAGCCTTAACCAGAGAATGAAGGGAGTTGGTCCCTGCACCTCAGTCACGGGACTCAGAGGTGCCTACACTGGCTTCCAAGCGTTCCTTCACAGAACTAAGCTCCAGTTGCTACAGCGGTGACTAGCTTGGTAATGCCCCTGATCAGCTTCTCTCCCCACTCTCTCTCACTGCTTAAATGACTATACTTGCACACAAACCTGTGTCTCAAGGTTTGCTTCTTGGGGACCCCAAACTAAGAGAATCCTCTAGAGCAGAGCGTGGTTTAATGGTTCCTCACATTTATTTTTAAAATCTTGTTATATAAAACATATTTGGATAAAAACTGAGGATACATAGATGGGTGAGGAGGAAGGAAGAAAAGAGTGGTTTGTGAGTCTGCTAGTTTTATAGGTCTTTTAAAAAGTACCTATTCATTCCACATTGCATAATGTATACTCTGGTTGTGTGTTTGTGTGGGTGTGTGTATCTAAAGAATGGTATATAGATATAGAAATTCTTGCCTAGTTTTTGTAAGTAGTTTTCTTTATAAAAAACTCACAGGCTTATTAACTTTCATAAACTATTCAAATAATTCAAATACAGACATTCCTCTACTGGGTATCGATTTTTACAGGGCAAATAGTAAAGAATGATAAATTCATTTCTTTTGCTCCTTGGGATCCAGCTAGAGAAAAATTCCACATAGTACAAAGTAGTTTGCATGTGCAAAAGTGAATATCCTGGGATGCTAATCTATAGGTTTTGCCTTTTCTTTTCTCCTCAAAGAACAACTAAGGATCCCCACCCTACACCCAACTCTATTATAGCATTTATCATGATGTTGTTCAACTATTTTTATAGTTCTTGGCCTCTCTCATGGGACTGAGCTCTCTTGAAGGTCAAGAGGTTTCTCTTTCTCATCTTTGTATCCCCAGCACATGGTATAGTGTTTGACATACAGAAGGCAATAAGTAAGTAGCTGGTCATGTAACAGAAGTACATAATTTCCTATCTTAAGGTATTTGGGAGTGGCTGCTTGGGGCCTTGTATGGAGTCTGAAATTGGGCTCTCCTTCTCAGTATAGATGTCTGCAATGGGCACCTGCACTGTATCATGATGCTGTTTGAGCCCCCAAAACTCTGCTACATGCTGGTGATCAGGAGTGGAGAGGAAAAGACCAGGTGAGTCAGAGAATTCTAGCCCCCAAAGAGCTGGGATCAGGAATTTACTGGTTAGAAACAAAAGCAGCTCATAGATTATGGCATATGATGGTGACCTATAAAATTATTTTGTCCTTTTCTCTGGACACAGACATTAAAATATGTTTTTTTGTTTTTAGTTGCTGAGAGAAGAATAAACAACAAATAAAATAAAATTCCATCTGTAGTATACTCTCCACGAACTTCTGTAAGTTTTTTTTCCAGGTACTCCTTTAGTAACTTCAGTACTTGGTATTTCCATTTTTTAATCAGTGTACCACTGTATTGAACCAATATCACTCTCTGCCATTATATTCTCTTATGTCCCTTTACATTTTAAATGTATATATTATATTAAAAAGTATGAAATAACTTTAAAAAGGATGTTTTGTACTCTCATGACATTTCTACCCATAGAAAAGTAAGCAACACTGTGGCCTTAAATTCCTTAGAGGATGCTACATTTTAAGACTTGAATTAATAAATAAAAATTAGCCTAAGAGAACTAGAGTTTTGGAGATTCCATTTTCATTACCCCAAAGTGTTTACAGTGATTTGTGGTAACACCTGAACATGCCTATTGCATTGGTCAGGGCTCCCAGTACAGATAAGTGCAGCCTCCTTATGTGGTTTGAGCAGAAGGGGATTTGTTCCAGAACACAGATAGCTCACATCAGCAGCAGGAGGGCTGGGGAGCAGGTTAAAGGCTAAATTTCCAGGAACATCAGCCAGAACCATGCCACTGAAGTGGCTTGCTGCCACTTCCACCAGGGCCACGCCATTTATTATGCCACCTATGTTAATGAAAGGGTGGCCCTGTGCCCACCCTGTTTCTTCACTCAGCTCACACCCAAAGCAAAGTCTCGGGTGAGTGCAGCTGATTGGTAGAACCTAGGTCACACCTTGGGTGCCCCAGCTCAAGCGAGATGGGAGATGTGGAGTTTTTTTGTTCGTCGGTTTTTGTGTGTTTTTATCTATCTGGGGAAGGCAGGACCCACAGTCCAGGGATCTAGTGGGGCAGCCTCAAATGACAGGTTTCTGCTGTAATAATGTCATGTGAAAATAACAGCAGGCAAATTGTGCAAAAGGTTTGCCCTCTACTGTTTAAAAAAAAAACTGTAGCAAAAAGATGGGAAGGAAATACGCAAAAATATTTTTTAACGTTTATTTATTTTTATTTTTGCTGTCAGCACAGAGCCCAGTATGGGGTTCCATCCCGCGAACCGTGAGATCATGACCTGAGCCAAAATCAAGAGTCGGACTCCCAACCGACTGAGCCACCCAGGCGCCCCAAAGCGTCATAACATCTTAAATGAGGAGAGCCTCAAATGTTATTTACTCCAACTTCACAGCACTCATCTCGATATGAAGTTTTTGAAAATATATGTATTTTTGCACATTGACGTACATTTATCTTTTTGTTTAATATTTGTCTTTCCCGGTAGATACAAGGGCAGGGCCTATGAATCTCCAGTGCCTGCTACACTGTAGACACGTAGTAGGTGCTTACAACATGCATGCAATGCATGACTGTTAATGCTTAAATCACAAGGGAAGGGACATAGCTAGTTTTTTCCAGACTAACTGCAAAGCTTTCCACACCCACTAGCTGACTAGCCCTCACCAAGATGGTTGTGGCTACATGGGACCTTATCCCACTGCTCCTCATGCCTCACTGGGACATAGGGGATTCTAGAACTCTCTTGGGCTCATCAGCTTCCTTGCCCCTTCAGGACCTTTTTTTTTTCACTCCTACCCCTAGCTGGACACCAGAAAATGAGAGGGTGCTGCTATTTTTTCTATGCCCTGCTTTGGAAAGAGAGCACAGTTCTTCTGTTCTCATGTTCTCCTACCCATCTTGGAGTCCTGTTCCTACTCTCCTCTCTGGACCTGGCCTAGGGGACATGAACTGTTTTCAAGGGCTCAGATACACCTAACTTTCTTGCCTTCCCTTCATCTGGTCCAGAGGTCTCTTTCTCACCTGGAGGTGGAGAGGACACTCACCCACTGGCCACATATTCCTTCAGATCTTTTCTCTAGCCTTGGTCTCTCCTGTGGAAAATTAAAAGCCAGGGATTTCCAAAGTCACCCTCCAAAGTTTGTCAGTTTGTTACTGATTCTAGAAAGAAAGAAGCATGCCACTTGGGAAAAAGAACAGAAAGTTTGTAAGTTAAGTGGGTCTGCAGGGATGCTTGTGTGTGTAGGTTTTTTTTGTTGTGTTGTGTTGCGTTTTGCTGCTGTCATAAAGTTTCTCCCAAACAGTTGAAGTTCTGATAAAATAAATATCTGTCATGTTATTTAGGAGTGGGTGACAGGCTGAGAGTCACCGAGCAGGTGACAAGCTGTCCTTGTTTTGGTATGTTTCCATGCTGCCTTCGACTGATATTGATCTCATATTTTGTGATAGGTAATGAGAGTTTCCTCTGTTGGTTCAGTGACATGATTTTAGTTAAGGAAGGTAGAATGTCTCTGCGTCAGCTAGAGATGATTGTATTAGATACCACCTGTCTTAATAGCCCTACCTTCGTCTGCTAAGCTGTGGGCAAATGAGATTTTATGCTTTATCATCAGGCTGCCAGACAGGACTCAGGTTAACTATATGTAAAATCTCAAGCTCTGTTGCACAATAGTTGGTGTTTATGAGGAAAAATAAGTATATTTAAGCTTTTTATAGCATTTGTTCCTTCACAGCAAGAGAATATTGCAAGTTTGTGTAAGGCTTTATGTTGTCATGCTTAACCACTGTGACTTTTACAACTGCATATTAGCTGGGCACAGTAAATTACTGGAAAGGCACTATGAAGATGTCATTGAGCTTTGCTAGCTGCGTGGTAATCTTCAGAAGTTACAGAAAAACATAACTATGGATGTCATTTCAAGCTCCTTTTACTAACAGTCTGGATGCCACTCTTAATAACATGAGGTCATTTTTAACCAAATTCTTGATGGAACTGGTCTTCTTATAGAAAATGGTCCCATGCAAGCATTTCTCTAGAATCACTTCATTATCAAGTAGGGGCCTGAGACGGTGTTCATTACCTAACAACACCAAAGGGAAAGCTCCATTAGGGGAAGGGAACCAAATGTTCCAACTTTCTAAATTGCAGTCCTAGTTAAAGACACCTGTAAATGGCAAAGCAGAGCCTGTGAGGCCCCTGTTTAGGGCCCTCCTATCTAATGCAGCCAGTGCTTGCTGGGGTTGTCTTTTAGGGGTTCACAATGGGAAGACCATGAGAAACATTTAAAATGAATAAAATGTTATAAATGATTCAAGTTTTAGGAAAACTGATTTCCCAATAATGGCCATCTTGAAATAGAAGATTCTCCTGATGAATCAGATTTTGGAGAATGGAAACTTAACAACAAGCTTTTATTGGTCAAGAAAAAAAGCCAAATGTCACCCAACACGCGATACGGATCAGTAAGATAAGGACACTTTCTAAGTTTTCCTACGTAGTGTCTCAGCTTTTAGGACAGATTGTCCAACCTAGAATTTTTATGAAATGTTTGCCACTGAGGAATAGGAGAGGCAAAAACTGCACAAGACAGTGCTGACTGCAGTATTAAAGCTTCTAGGCCCTGCATCTGAGCGAAGAAACAGGCTCTGTCTCTGGTATTGCCTGAGGAAATGTCTTCCACAGTGAAACAACTAGGGGGGAGTCTTATTTGAATCAATGAAAAAATGTATAGTATAATCACATTTTTAAGAATGATAGGAGCTCTCCTATCCATTGTGATTGGGGCTGGTACTTGGGTAAACAGAGGAAACAATTTTTAAATGCAATGACATAATGAAAATATTTACATCAATGTAAAACATATTATTGCACAGTTTCTCCAATTTTTTGATGCACAGCCAATATCTAATGTTTTCTGATTAGAGGTCCCTTCATCGTTTTTTTGTTTTTTTTTTTTGCATAAACTACATCCATAGTATGTTAAGTTTTCCAGGTTTACCTTCTTTAAAACGGAATGAAAATTTAGCAGCATGAATTCAGAATACTTGATTTTTACATTTTTAAACCAACTTTTTAGCGCTATCTTGTCAATTACTTATTTAACCGCAATTCTTTTTTGTAACTTGTCACTGTCAAGTTTTTCGGTAAGCGTTTGACTTAGTTTTCCTCACAAAGATAACACTCATACTCATCCTTCATCAGTTTGTCATATTTAAGTCACAAATTTACAGTAGTGAGCACAACTGGCGTAACAAGTTTGGGAGTAAACACAATGACTCGGTAAGCACACATCTTACCTGGAAGGGCAGGAGTTAACGGGTGTGCCAGAGAGCACCTCCTGGGCACCTGCTGGGCACAGGCATTACTTGTGGCAAAAGCTGCTGTCAGCATCTGTTAGAAAGGGCTGGAGAGCTCTGCTTAATCTATGAGTTGGTTGAAGGGCCTTTAATTAAGACTGTTTCTACTATAAATACATTTTCATTAATATGCATAGGCTGTAACTCTTAAAGACTATCTTTGTGAAATGTTTTCTAGCATGGGTTTTGCAGAACTTGCCTTAATGAATAGCCAACGTTTACTTATAATCAGCAGAATCTGTCTCACATGTAATTGGTGCTCTAAAGTGCTTTTCCCTGGCAATCTAGTTTATACTCGGTACCGTAATTGGTTTGTTCATCAGACTATTTTTTTCTTAGATGGGAAGAGATAGTGTTTTGGTCCACTCCTCATTGAATTATCACAGTTTAAAATTAATAATTTGGAGATTTAATGAGCTCTTGTTCCATTTATACATGCTTGAGACCCTAAATACCTCTATCAATGTTTTTAGATTTTTTTTTCTCTTAAACACTAATAGCAATAAAGTATGCTATGCCAAGAATAGTTTGAAAAAGAAAGGAAATAGATAATGGCCCCATTGATATTAAGTTGATAGATTTGGAAAATTTTAGAGCTGAGATAGAAGCATGTGTGTTTGTGTGTGTGTGTGTGTGTGTGTGTGTGTGTGTGTGTGTATAAGAGGCAGAGAAAGACAAAGAAAGACACAGAGAGACAGAGTGACAGATATATATAAGTGAGAGAGAGAAAGAGACAAAGAGAGACAGAGATAGATACCAAGATAGGAAGAGAGAGAAATAGAAAAGCTGAGGAAAACAGATAAGGTGAGAGATAAAACATACACAGAGACAGATGGAAGCAGAGACACCATGTGAAAGACAAAGAGAAACTGAGACATATAGAGACCAAGGAAGAGCCACCTCAGCAATGTTGCTTAAGATTAGCTCAGTCTCTGCCCAGTTTGATCAAAACTGTAGTGCCACAGGTGTGTCAGTGACCGGGCTAGGCAAGCAGGCCCAGGGACCACTAGGAGACTCAGTGTCATAACAGCCAATACCAGACCTATGATTGGGTCGTAGCCTGGGCATTAACTAGGTGGCCCTGAACCATTTGTTCATATAAATTATTTTTTTAAATCTAAATGTACTTAAATATTGTTTGTTTTTTTGTTTTTGTTTTTGGCTGCAGAAAAGTACTGAAGGAAATCTCTGTGGGAGAACTCAATCCAAATGAGACTGTGCAGGCCAATTTGGAGGCCCAGCTCCTTTCCAAGCTGGACCACCCAGCCATTGTCAAGTTCCACGCAAGCTTTGTGGAGCAAGATAATTTCTGCATTATCACCGAGTACTGTGAGGTGAGACTCTCCTCTTTTGGAATTCTCAATAAAAATCTGTTTCATGGTAAATGGCACTCTGTAAAGGGACATCTCATAAATTCAATTATCAAATCACTAGCCGGTGGGTGGGGGGATGGGTTAAATAGGTGATGGGGATTAAGGATGTTGTGATGAGCACCTGGTGTTGTATGGAAGCGTTGAATCACTATATTGTATACCTGAAACTAATATTACACTGTGATGTTAACTAAGTGGAATTTTAAATAAAAACTGAAAAGAAAAGAACCCCTCAAGCTGGACTATAAAGACCCGGGATATCGCGTCTTGCAACTGAGAATTATAATCTTTAGGTAATTGACAAACTCACTTCCAATGAAGGAGTATTTGCTGCAGAAGAATGCTTCTTGGGGATGTATTTTAGGGAGAATGTCATCCAAACCTTCTACAGTGGGTCCATTGGACATACCACTTAAATGCTATAATGGAGTCCTGCATGGAGCAGAGGTCCATCTCTTGAGTTTTGGGTTCTAGGCTTATTCCTCATTTTCCTCCATGGAAATTTGGAAATGGAAATATGGCCCATTTTCCTCATGGAAATATTTCTTCATACTTATAAATTTGTGATTAATGGCTTCAGATATTTTCAATTTTCCCTGCCACTCCATGTTCTCTGCAAGTAATAGCTGTGCATTTTACTGAGCCCCAACCAAATATGAAGCTGCTTGGAAAGGTACCAGAGGGGGAAAGTGCCAAGGTGTATCTACAATATGAATCTGTATGTTTGTTCCTGAGAGGCTAGGTAGAGGGGAGTTATAAGGGCGGGGTCAGGCAGAGAGTACGTAAAGATGACCTTGCTCAGAAAGTATCTTCCAGAACATTCTGGGAGCTAGTCTTAGGCAAATGCACTTTGGGAGAATTTGGTGCTATTTATACTTTAGAGTGAATTTAGCCAGTTCATCACCTGGGTGTTGCTGGGGCCTGAATGAAAAGATGCTGGGGAGAAAGAAGATGCTCCTTAGAATGGAAGACAGGTCTGTTTGGGTCAGAAACTTTGGACAGCCAGAGGGTGCCATGTGTTTGAGAAGCAGAAAAGAAAAGGCAAGAGGAGATGAAGCTTGGAAGGAGTAGGGATAGCAACAAAAGTCAACCTTTTCTGCTTTACACATCAGCTGGTGTATATTAACCAATATAAGTCAAAAGCCCAATTTAAATATCTGCAAGTTTGAGATATTCCAAGTGTCAGCTATTTCCCTGCAGGTCAGCCTCTTCGGCTCAGCTTTGCCAGGTGTTTCCTCATCTACTCTTCTGCTTGGAGGAAAGTAAGGGAAAAGAAGGGGCGGGGAGAGAAACAGGGAGTTTGGATGTCCGCTTCTCCTTCATCAGTGGACTATTAAGAAAAGTAAAATGATGAGTTGTGCAGAGCAGTGATAACGACCAGCTACTCGGACATGTATGTCATGAATCCATGCAAAACTGCAGGTATTTCCATATATAGCTACAATATGATCTGTCTGCTACAGTTTAATCATTTTTCTTCCTTTAGCCCTCCAGTTAATCAACTGCTTGTGACCATAGAGGTAGCTCTACTGCTGCTTTTAGCACACTGGATTTTCCAAAGATTCTTTCCTGGTCTTAACAATATTTTTCACTGTAGTCATTCCTGTGCAATAGAGCTTTCTGTGATAATGGAAATGTTCCATATTTGTGCTCTCCAATGCAATAGTCAGGAGTCACACATGACTTTTCAGCCCTTGACCAAGTGTGGCTAGTGTGATTGAGGAACCAGATGTTAAATTTTATTTAATTTTAATATATTTAAATTAAATAACAAAATATGGCTACTGGCTACCATATTGGACACGTCTAGGTGATAAGCTATAACTTTCTTTCCCTGCCTTATTTTTAAATTTTTTTAACTTTAATGTAACTTTAAGCTACCAGAAAAGTTATAAGAATAACACATGAACTCCCATATACTGTTTATCCAGATTTGCCAATTGCTTTATCATTCTATTTATTCATCTATCTGTCTGTCTATCTATCTATCTATCTATCTATCTATCTATCTATCATCTATCCATCTATCTTTTCTGAACCATTTGAGAGGGAGTTGCAGACACAATGCCTCTTTGTTCTAAATACTACTATATTTCCTAAGGCCAAGGACAGTGTCTTTTATAGCCCTGATACAATGATCAAAATTAGAAAATTAACATTGATACAATGTTAGTACGTAATCCATTGGATGTCAAAATGTGATCCCAGGCCAGCAGCATCATTATTACTTGGGCACTCCACCCCAGCCGTACTGAATCAGAAATTCTGGAGGTGCGGTCTGGCAATCTGTGTTTTGACAAGCCCACCAGGTGAGGCCCATCCACACTCCATCTTCAAATTTAGCCCATTTGTCCCAATTACGTCCTTGGAAAGGATATTTCTGTATGTTTTTTTCTCTCGCAGGATCCAGTCCAGGATCATCTGCGTTAATTTTTAAATGCTGGTGGTTTCCAAGGGTTGAGCTACTCTCCCGGGAGGGGCGTTTCCATGGTGACAGCCACAGGCAGGCAGGGGAACCACTGAGGGGTCTTCCTGGGCTCCAGGCTGCTGAGCTGTCAGACGGTCACTTATCTGACTTCTAAGGAATGACGTTTGCGGATCGCTGGTTCTTGTTGTTAACAGAGATATTTCTCATTATCAGACCCACATTTGCTCTTAACTCGCACAACTCTGGCATTATCCTCTCTTTATTGAGGTAAAATCATGCTGGAAATAGCAGATGGCTAAACTTGTACCTCATAGAAAATTGCTATCACCATTGAAATAGTTGGTCTTTTTTCTCTCCAAGTTTGCTCTTTTGTAATATAATTTGGGACCTTGCAAGATCCAAATATATAAATGCATTTGTGAGACTGCTGGATCTACCACTCAACCCTTTGGGCACATAACATCAGATAAGAGCGTCAAAAGCAAACAACTGAACTCTCACAACTTCTTGTCAAGATCTAACTAAATCTTTGATGGGGAATAGTTCCAAAACTGCCAAAATGGAAGAGTATTTCAAATATTGACGTCTTCTCTTCTCCCCCGCCCCCACCCCCACCACCCAGTGTTAAATGGAACTACTTGCCATTTCCTGTGTGTCCTGCACAGTTTCACACCTCTTCTTCTGTGCTTGGGCCATTCCTTTCAGAGTGTCCTTTCTCATAGCCCCACATCTTCGAATCCTACTCATCCTCTTAGGCCCAGCAGAAATGGTACCTCCTCTACAAAGACTTCAATAATCTCCTGATGGAAATCCCTCCCCACCCCCACCACATAGCATTATATGTCTCCTGGCACTCAGTACATTATGCATGGTATGAACCGTCTCAGACTTTAGATGTGTGGGAATGATCTTTTTCTGATTAATTTTTGTATCATATCAGGGACCCACGTAGTGAGCCACAAAGCAATTAGCAATCAGAAATTTTTTTTTTCTGACGAATTCTTTATTACTTGCTTGAAGCTGCCTCCCACCTCATTTCTGTCAAAGACTAATGGTAAAAGATAAAGTATTGGATCCTTCTACCTGTTACATATGTCAAAAGCATTTTGTCCTACCTTATTTTGCTGGCACACCTAACAATGTACTGCACTGGAGGGCTGTGAGGTACTACCTACCCACCTGGGTGAGGACAAGGCATCCCCAGAAACCTGGGCGTTAACTTAGGAGATGCAGTAGAGTATAGGTGAGTATAGCCCATGTATCTTCAGCAGAGAGAGACCGTAATGCTATCAGCTGAAAGCAGGAAAGGTTGGACTTGTCCATTTTCTGCTTAGTGATATTTTTTAAATTTTGTTTTTATTGATTTATTTTTTTAACGTTTGTTTATTTTTGAGGGAGAGAGAGAGCAGGGAGGGGCAGAGAGAGAGAGGGAGACACAGAATCTGAAGCAGGCTTCACGTTCCATGCTGTCAACAGCCCAACGTGGGGCTTAAACTCACGAACCCGTGAGATCATGACCTGAGCCAAAGTCGGACGCTTAACCGACTGAGCCACCCAGGCACGCCTATTTTCTGCTTAGTGATATTAACATAACTAAACAGAAACTATCTTAGTGTAATGGTAGTGCTCAACCTTGGCTGTACATTAGAATCATGAGGAGATTTCAAAAATCACAAGACCTGAGGCCCATCTCCAGAAAGTTTGATTTAATTGATCTGGATTTTTATCTGGACATCAGGAGTTTTGAATGCTCTCCAGGTGATTCTAATGTGTAGCCAGGGCTGAGAGCTGCATAAAAAAGTTGAATGGTTAGTGTGGAAGCAGAAAAATGGAGCCATAAAGGAAAACTTGGTCAGTGTGTATGGAGCACTGAGCAAAGATGAGGCCTGGGCTGGAGAACGGGGAATTCTGGCTCTGGTGGTGGGTTAGGTTTTATGCTCAGGCCACCTCATTAGGTGCTATGATAATTACCTGGCCTGTTCTCCTTGCTCCGTGTGCAACTTCTGATTATAATTCAGCTCTCCACATATGCCTCTTCTAACAGGAAAAAATCTGCTGGCTAAACTGACATGAGCTCCCTGTTGTCTTGGCAGCTGTAGCTCTCACTGCATGTGAATAAATTGGCATTCTAGATTATTTATTGGTTCCTTAACAGTTTGAAATTCACCAAGGCAATGATAGTCAGGAGTCTTTCCAAAAGCCATTATTGAGCCCCAAATCTGTGTCAGATATAATTCTAGAGAGTGTGGGGCAACAGAGATAATATAATATTTCTTTAATGAACCCGTCTGGTAGAATAAACAAATCATTTCTATCATAAGCAAAAGTACAAGCTAGATATGGTAAGTGTTGAGGGAAGGAGGTGGTTAAAGTCCTGTGCAAGTTAAGACTAGAGAGAAATGGACTATGGAAACCATGGAGGAGCTGGCATTGTATTTGAACTTGAAGTATGGAAAGGATTTGGTCAAGGGAGATGGGGCAAGGACATTTTAGTTAAAGGGAATAATGTGATAAAAAGCTAAGAAGTAGAAAAGCATGGGCCATGATTTAAGAACCTAATACTTCACTTTTAATTATAATGTGTTTGCATTTCCTAATGTTAACAACTTATATACCCATTGTATAATAATCAAAACCAGGGTATTAATATTTTACCAGTTTTATTCCTACTGTCTTTGTCTGTTCCAGGGCCCAATCTAGGATCCTGCATTGTGTATAATTGTTGCATCTCCCTATTCCTTTCTTGTCGGTGACAGTTCCCTTTTCCAGCCTTGTTTTCTATGACCTTGATACTTTTGATGACTACTGGTAACTTATTTTGTAGAAGGCCTCTCAGTTTGGATTTGCCTGATGTTTCCTTGTG
Organism: Panthera onca; assembly: GCF_046562875.1. Classification (NCBI taxonomy): domain Eukaryota; kingdom Metazoa; phylum Chordata; class Mammalia; order Carnivora; family Felidae; genus Panthera; species Panthera onca. Next base: position 131,645,994 of record NC_138347.1, on the reverse strand, counting down.
ATTAGATTGAGGTTCTATATTCTGAGGAAGCACACAAGTGATGTGATGTCCTTCTCACTACATCATATTAAGAGGGAACATGATGCTAGTGCAGCTTATTACTGGTGTTGTTAACTTTGACTGATTGAAGTTGTGTCTGCTGGATTTCTCCACTACGGTGTTACTATTTTCTTTTTTTGTAATGGGTAAGTATCTTGGGAAAAATATTTTGAGACTATGCTAATATCCTGTTTTTCCTCAAACTTTCACCCACAGATTTTAGCATCTTTCAGTAAAGGTTGCCTGGAGTACTTTATACTGTGATATTTTGCTAATGGTGATTATGTATTTCCCTCACTCTTTCTGTATTTACTAATTGGGATTCTCTTATAAGGAAGAGCTGTTCTACTGTCCCTTTCCCATTTATGTATTCAATTATTTATTTATATCAGCATGAACTCAGGAATATTTATTTTATTCTATGGTTTATAACCCAATACTGTCATTTTTGTTTTGTTGTTCAAACTGTTCCAACTTTAGCTGTTGGGGTTCCTTCAGGTTGGCTCTTGTGTCCTCTTAACGTGCCCTTATCCTTTTTCAAGGAGAGGTAGATTCTTATTAATTAATTTTATTTTATAGATGAGGAAACAGGACCCCAGAGAGGTGGAGTGATTTTCTGGCAGTCACATGGCTAGAATATTGAATTTCATCTAGGGCAGAACGAGGACCAGGGGTATTGGGAAAATTGCTCCTTTTTTTTTTTTCTTTTACTTGGATCGCTCTAATTCCTTCCTTAATATTTAATAGAGTCAACCAAATAGTCCATGGTTCCTGCCTCCCCAAGCATGTAATTATCTACCTGTACATGGACATGAATTGGAAGACATTGGTTGTTTTATTGCTCATACCAACAATGTTAACCAAACACGTTTCAAATTGTGGCCCTAAGCACAAATTTCTACATAGCTACACTAATCAAGCCTATGTAAATTCTACAAAATGAAAACTTCCAGTTATAAGATGAACAAGATGTGGGAATCTAGAATATAGTTCTGGGCACAGGGACATAGCTTACAATACTGTACTGTATACCTGAAATTTGCCAAGAGAGTAGATCTCAAGTGCTCACACCACCACCAAAAAAAAAAAAAAAAAAAAAAGATAACTATGTGAAGTATTGGATGTGTCAGTTAACTTGAATGTGGTAATCATCTCACAATTCATGTGTGTGTGTATATATATATATATATATATGCGTGCATTTCCTTTTCTTGGCTTTTTCTCACTTACACTCGGTATCTTTATCTTTGTTTTTATACATAAACACAAAAACACAAGTATATCAGTTTGTACACACATACATATTTTAATATGATGATGATGATGTTATTAAGTATTTTACGTCTCTCAGTAGGAGACTAGGTAGGGCTTGAAATAGTGGAAAGTGTGTGGACTTTGTCATTACACTGACTTGTGTTCAGATCTTGGTCTATTTCCTTAAGGAAGTTATTTCATTTCTGTGATCCTTTTCCTGCTATTAAGATAGTGTATCAACACCTCTTTTGTTAGTTTTTTTTAGGGATTTGAAATAGTGAATATTGAAAAAATGGCTCTCAGAACCTTGCACCTAGTAGACTGCCAGTAATGGAAGTTGTTATTTATAATCCTTCATTATTTCATTGTGGCTCCCCTCTCCCCTTTCCAGTTGTTTTCTGGAAGGCAGGCTCATTTTTAACTCTGAGTTTGACTTGGAACCTTTAGTATGATTCATGCCAGAAGGAGGAAACATGCAAATTCTTAAACACTAATGAGTCTGATAGCAACTTTCAAGCAAGTACTTGCCAAAGATTTATTTGTACTGTACAAAAGAAAATTTGAAATTTTCTCTTATGTTTCTTATTTATTTAAAACTATTAAACGAAGTAAGTAGGCTGAGTTTTAACAATCTCGAACTTCTAGTAAGTGTCAGTAGTGAATTTGGCAATGACATGTAGCACTCAGGCTTACTAGCTCTCAGCTCTCAGAGAGTCCTTGTAACTTCATAATACTGGGTATGTGTTGAGTCTGCAATTAAAGAAAAATCTTTTTCTGTCCTTTTACAGCCACTGCTTATTGTCCTGAAGCTCTGTCTGGGGCCACTAACAACCAAATTGTTTTGTTACAGTTGAGGGAGACTCGTAGGTTATTGATTATTGTGACATTGATTCATGACCATCTGTCTTAGTCCATTCAGGCTGCTATAACAATATACCATAGACCCGGTGGCTTATAAACAACAGACATTTATTTCTCACGGTTCTGAAGGCTGGAAGTCTGAAATCACGATTCCAGCAGATTCAATGTCTGGTGAAGACTGGATTCCTGGTTCATAAATGGTCATCTTCTTGCTGTGTCCTCACATGCTAGAAGAGGTGAGCGAGGGGTGTCTGGCTGGCTCAGTTGGTTAAGTGTCCAACTCTTGATTTCGGCTCGTCGTGATCTCATAGTTGGTTGTGAGATTGAGCCTCGTGTCAGGCTCTGGGCTGGGTGTGGAGCGTGCTTAAGATTCTTTCTTTTCCTGTCCCTCTGCTCCTCCCCGGCTTGTGTGTGTGTGCATGTGTGTACGCACACGCATGCATGCCCACGTTCTCTTTCCCTCTCTCTCTCAAAAAAAGAAGAGGTGAGGGAGTTCTCTGGGGTCTCTTTTATAAAGACACTAATTTTATTCATGAGGCCTCCACCCTTATGATCTAATCATATCCCAAAGTCCCCACCCCCTAATACTATCACACTGAGGTGGGGTAGGATTTCTACATAGGTATTTTGGGGAGATACAAACATTCAGTCTATAAGCACCATCCTTCCCAGTATGAGCTCCGGGTAGCCACATATCACGGCTGTCTTCAATGGCCTGCTTTCCTGGGATTGCTGCTGATTGAAAGAACTAAACATTATCTTTAGAAAGGTATATCCTATCAGGCCTCTCTCTCTGGTTTTTCTGGGCAGTTCCATCCTGGAGAAGGTAGGCCTTCCTGAATTTGGTCTGTGTCAGTTCTGTGGCAGTTAGGGAGGACTGTAAATCATGTGAGTGTTTGATTTTTAAAATAATTTTTTAATGTTTATTTATATATGGGAGAGAGAGAGAGACAGAGAGAGAGAGAGAGAGAGAGAGAGAGAGAGAGAGTGTGAGCGGGGGAGGGGCAGAGAGAGGGGGACAGAATCTGAAGCAGACTTCAGGCTCTGAGCCCGACGCAGGGCTCAAGCTCACCAACTGTGAGATCATGACCTGAGCTCAAGTCAGACGCTTAACCCACTGAGCCATCCAGGCGGCCCGAGGGTCTGATTTTATATACCTGAATGGATCTACTCATGATTTTTAATTAATTAATCCGATTTGTTCTATTTACTTTCTTTGTTTAAGCCATGATATATTTTAACCTTTTAACAACAAAGTTAAAAAGTAAGGCCACTGAGGTGTGCCTGGCTGGTTCAGTCAGTGGAGCATGCAACTCTTGGTCTCAGGGTCATGGGTTCCAGCCCCATTTGGGTGTGGAGCCTACTTAAAATACAAATTAAAAAAAAAAAAAGGAAGGCCACAAATTTTTACTTAAAATTGTTAATGTAAAAATTGAAAAGCAAAATTAGTTTTATTTAAAAGATGTGTCTTAATACACTAATACAAAGCAATTCATAAATCCATTAGAATTTACAGCGTTTGGGGTGTGGCTTTAACTGACATATGACTTTATATAAATATAAATATAAGTATTCAAAAATGGAATAACCCACTTCAAATAGTTTATTTTAAAAGCAACCCAGTGATTTATAGAAGAAAGCATTTCATGTCACTTGAGATAAAAATAAGTTCTATTTTATTTTTATTCATGTACATTTCTATCACCAGGAAGAACACTTACTCTAAAAGAATTTGGAAAAAGAAATTAGCAGCCAAACCCAGGAATTCTCATTTGTATTATCAGACTTGAATATCATGATACTACATGGCATTATTTAGCACCTATTTAGAAACCGAGTTTTCTTATTTTGCTTTTAAGAGCATGGTGTGGCCTACCATTTCCTCCACTTTTTTGCACTCCATTGCAGTGCACTTCCAAAATGCCAAGGGAATGTCTTCAGGTTCTACAACATAACGACAGATGATCTTCACACCCCCTCCACCTCCATTTATTGGTGTTTTTGAAAAAATATGTCATTATAAAAAGATTCTTATTCAACCCTGTCCGAAGTACATCTTTTTCCTTTGGAATTTTTCAAACTGTTGGACCAAATGTTGCCACTGATGGGTGAAATATTAAGTGTATGGCCCATTTGTGTTATTATCTAGCAACATTTGTTAAAATGTGGTCCATGGACTACCTGTCCCAGAGTCACTTAGGATGCTTGTTTAAAAATAGAGATTGCTTTGTCATCTCCAGACTTACTAAATCAGAGTGTCTGTGGATGCGGTCCAGGAATATGTATTTTAAACAAGAAACATGGATGATTCTGATGCCTGCTAAAATTTGAAGTCCACTGGAAGGATGTATTAGAAGCTTATTGAAAGGTGATGTGGGGTGTTAGAGAGCAGCATTGAAGATGTCAACCAAATGACTTAATAAGGAGCAACTTTTTAATTTTAAAATGAAGTAGGGCAGAACAGTTTTTCAAGCTCCTCCCAACCCTAGAATCCAGAGATTATTTCATGCTTTGTATATGCTCTGGGCATTGCAGTTTTGTTGTATTCAGACTTCTGAGAATGTTCTACTTTGGCTTTTTAAACTGGTTGTAAGTGCTTCTGTTGAAGACTTAAAAAAAAACCAGGGATTAATTTTTTTTAATTAAATGCTTTTAGGATTTAAAACTTTTTAATGGAATCAAAGATGGAGTTTAGACACTGTATTTGAGTTGTTCTTCATTCCTTCAAGGTCTTGGCATTTCAAAGTCAATCTGATGTTGGCTAATTGGGCTGGGGGAGGGAGGAGAGTCCAGTAACCCAGCAAATGGTACATTTTGGGTTACAGATTTTCAAAACTTCAGAAGTTAACATCAAGGCTTTATTTGTAACTTTCAAGGGGTGATATTACTGAAAGAGCATTTTCTGTGAGCAATATAGACTTGAGGCAACATTAATATTGGTTTAAGTAAAAGTCAATATTCTTCACTAAAGTTTTTCTTAGCAATAAAAGTCATCATTAAATATTTCTCAAAGACAAAGTTGAGAAAACAATGAGCCTGCAGATAGTGTAATAAGAACTTAAACTGAGGTAAGACATTTTATCAAAAACATTTGATTTTTACTTGGAAGATGGCTTAGAGAAAGAAAGTCATAAATGCTTTCCATATTCATATTTCAAAATCCATCTGCTTCACAAAAAATATATTTCTTTGGTTGTGATATAAAAGCATAATTTTTTATCTTTATCTGTGAGGGACTTGATTACCTAATTTAAATCCTAAGAAAATAATCTACAGAGTATTTATTAAAGAACAAAGTACATACAAAGCAAATAATGTTTCTTAGAGATAAACGTACAAAATGAAAATTGTAGGGGTAGTAACTTGATGAGCATGAGGCCCAGCTCTCTGATTAATTTTTTGGTGTTCTATTTTCTTGTCAACTAAACAGGTTCCTTGCTTAATGTTAGGAACTGGTTCAGTTTTCCTTCTTATGGTTCTACTCAGAGAGCGAGGGGGAGCTTGATCCTTTTGGCATTTCACTTTGAGGCCTACTATTGAAGGCCCTATTTCTTTTTCTTTTTTAATAGTCTAGATATATATATATGTATATATGTATATATATATGTATATATGTATATATGTATATATATGTATATATGTATATATATATGTATATATGTATATATGTATATATATATGTATATATATATATAGTCACCAGAAATCATATATATGTGTGTGTGTGTGTGTGTGTGTGTGTATATATATATATATATATATATATATATATATATGTATATATACATATATATATATATATATATACATATACATATACTCACCAGAAATCGTGCACATACTTAATATCAATGCAGGAAACAAATAAACAAGTTTCAGTTACCACTTGAGGAGAGAGCATTAGGAGGTAATGGTCAGACTAAAAATAAATGTCACCCAGGGAGTGTGCTCCTGTCATGGCAAGATAACTCACAAAGGACATAATTCTACTCACTCACAAAGAAAGCAGTACCAAAGCTGATACAAATGTGTAAAACATTCACATTTATATAATTTATTTGGGATAAATTCTTGAAAGGAATGCTATTTTAACACATGAATTTTTCCAAATTTTAGTGTTATTACAATTGGGGTAGACAATTACATATGCAAAGTCTGTTTTCATAGGGACAATTGTACTTTTGTATGACCTTTCTAAAGTAAGAAACATTGGGTTGGATTATATTTATATAAGGCAAGTTTTTCTTTTTTCTTTCCTTCTTCCTTCCTTCCTTCCTTCTTTCCTTCCTTCCTTCTACCCATCCGTCCATCCATCCATCCCTCCTCATCTGAAGCTATTAAGGAAGGACACAGCAACATATATAATTGTCTTTCTGACAGTGGAGATATTTGATCATATTCAGAGAATCTAAATGGGATATTGAAAGGGTATCTTGCTTTTTGTTTTAAAATTAGTATGTGGGAATCCCAGACTTTAGCCTCTACTACAAAGCTGTAATCATCAAGACAGCATGGTATTGGCATAAAAACAGACACATAGACCAATGGAATAGAATAGAAACCCCAGAACTAGACCCACAAACGTATGGCCAACTAATCTTTGACAAAGCAGGAAAGAACATCCAATGGAAAAAAGACAGTCTCTTTAACAAATGGTGCTGGGAGAACTGGACAGCAACATGAAGAAGGTTGAAACTAGACCACTTTCTCACACCATTCACAAAAATAAACTCAAAATGGATAAAGGACCTGAATGTGACACAGGAAACCATCAAAACCTTAGAGGAGAAAGCAGGAAAAGACCTCTCTGACCTCAGCCGTAGCAATCTCTTACTTGACACATCCCCAAAGGCAAGGGAATTAAAAGCAAAAGTGAATTACTGGGACCTTATGAAGATAAAATCTTCTGCACAGCAAAGGAAACAACCAACAAAACTAAAAGGCAACCAACGGAATGGGAAAAGATATTTGCAAATGACATATCGGACAAAGGGCTAGTATATCCAAAATCTATAAAGAGCTCATCAAATTCCACACCCGAAAAACAAATAACTCAGTGAAGAAATGGGCAGAAAACATGAATAGACACTTCTCTAAAGAAGACATTGGGATGGCCAACAGGCACATGAAAAGATGCTCAACGTCGCTCCTTATCAGGGAAATACAAATCAAAACCACACTCAGATATCACCTCACGCCAGTCAGAGTGGCCAAAATGAAGAAATCAGGAGACTATAGATGCTGGAGAGGATGTGGAGAAACAGGAACCCTCTTGCACTGTTGGTGGGAATGCAAATTGGTGCAGCTGCTCTGGAAAGCAGTGTGGAGGTTCCTCAGAAAATTAAAAATAGACCTACCCTATGACCCAGCAATAACACTGCTAGGAATTTATCCAAGGGATACAGGAGTACTGATGCATAGGGGCACTTGTACCCCAATGTTTATAGCAGCACTCTCCACAATAGCCAAATTATGGAAAGAGCCTAAATGTCCATCAACTGATGAATGGATAAAGAAATTGTGGTTTATATACACAATGGAATACTACGTGGCAATGAGAAAAAATGAAATATGGCCTTTTGTAGCAACGTGGATGGAACTGGAGAGTGTGATGCTAAGTGAAATAAGCCATACAGAGAAAGACAGATACCATATGGTTTCACTCTTATGTGGATCCTGAGAAACGTAACAGAAACCCATGGGGGAGGGGAAGGAAAAAAAAAAAAAAAGAGGTTAGAGTGGGAGAGAGCCAAAGCATAAGAGACTGTTAAAAACTGAGAACAAACTGAGGGTTGATGGGGGTGGGAGGGAGGGGAGGGTGGGTGATGGGTATTGAGGAGGGCACCTTTTGGGATGAGTACTGGGTGTTGTATGGAAACCAATTTGACAATAAATTTCATATATTAAAAAATAAAAAATAAAAAAAATAAAAAATAAATAAATAAAAGAATTATGCTTATGTCATGATGCTGTGCTCTCAGGAAATTAGTATTCTTATCATTATCATTGCAAATAAAAAATTAATATTCAAAAAAAAAAGAAATTAGTATGTGGGGGTGTGGAGGTGTGCGTGTGAGAGAGAGAGAGGTTTTGCTAGAGTCCTCTTGGATAGAAGAGCCTGGATTGGAAATATATATATATATATATATATATATATATATATATATATATACATACATACATTGGTAGCTTACTTTCATCTGAAGGGCTTTCGTGTCTACTTCACAGGAAGTTGTAATATTCTATTGTCAAAAAATGTTTTGTGCAACTTATAGAAACCTTATGATAGTACAGCTTGTATGATCCAATAGAACTTTGATAAACTCTAGGATTAAAAAGAGAGGGGATATAAAGAAAGGTAGGTTTGGAGAAAGAAGAAAATGATAGTCTTTTGACAAGGAGTCAAATATTCAATTCACTGTATTTTTGAATTCCAACAAGCTTTGATCTCCTTAGCCCAGAAAATCCAGCAGGAAATTAAACGTGACCTAGGATACAAGCGGAAGGTTTGATATGCCCCTTCTCGTTTGTCATGCCCTTGTGGAAGGTGAGAATATGGGAGGCAAATTATTTGTATATTGCACTGAAAGGAAATAAAAAAATCATTATAAGCGAGTCGATTGGTTGACCTAATGTTGTTTGATTAGAAGTAATTTCCCTTTGGTTGTTTCTTTGCTCATAAATGCTTTTCCTTTGCATTTAACAATGAAAACTCTGTCAGGCATAGCCTGTAAGTAGCTTAAGGTTTGGCTCTTATGTTCCTTAGGGACATGGCTTGTACCTCTCTTCTCTCGTGGGGCTGTGTTGTTGGCATATCCTAAACACTTGCATTTCACTCCTCCTTGTTTTCAGAGAAACACTCCCTGAATTGTTTTTAATTGTTCAGTGTTTTAAGGTAAAAGGGATCAGGTATAGGGCTTCTCTGAGAGAATTTAACATTTTGTGTATTCATTTCTATGGTAGTTGAAATACATTAATATTAGCACAATCAGAAAGGGCCTTATATCAGACTCTGCTAGGTAACTTCAGATGTTTGTCACTGTGATCATGATTCATTTTTGGCACCGAGGATTATTCTTTCTATCACCAGGGAGCAGTAGGACAGACTGACTAAATGTTTAAATGATGTGTTTGGACCCCACCTAAATCAACAGTTGCTGTATTCCTGGGAATTTTACTGTAGTTAAATAGACAAAAGGAGAGTTAAGTCATCCCAAACACATGTTAGTCTGGACATGCCAAACTGAAAAGAATCTGAACTCCAGCAGCCAGTGCCATATGCACAACATAAGGACTGATTTAGTTTCACCAAAACATCATCACTTGATATTAAATTAATAGCATTCATTTTAATTTTAGCATTCATTTTTAATTTTGGCTTTCTATTTTTACTTTGTATATATGTCAGGCTTCTATAGTTGTATAAAACTCTAAGCATAAGAAAAGTCATTCCTAGTTTTATGTGGACACATGTAAATATGTGATGTAATGTAATACATTTTAGGTAATATTTAAGTAACATAATAAAATAAAACCTTTTAGAAGGGTTTTGTCCTTGAGTGATGTCAAAGATAAACACAGCGGGCATTACTTAAAGTGGTGAAAACAGTTTGTGTGGTAACTGGCACTCAGGGAAAGAGCTGACCTCTTGTTGTTGTGCACATATTCTGATATGTGCAGAAGTGCCTGGACGATAAATAGTGAGACTGGAAGAAGGGAGAAAACAGTGGGAACCTGAACAGTCATGGAGGGGAAACGCTGAGAAGGCAGGAAGGCAGTTGGTTCATATGTATCTGGGTTTGCTAACTGGCAGTAGTTGAAATTAGGTCCCTACCCTTCCACAGAAACCAGGAGACAGGGATCCCTATCTCGAGATGCGGGCAGGAACAAACAGTAAATTCTTTTGGCAGCTGTAAGTTTTCTTAGGCACTTTAAGGAAGACTAGGGTCATCCTGGGGATGTGGCCTTGAGCTATTAGAAGTGTGTTAGTATTTATTCAAGTCTTTATAAGCCAAGGGTGTGGCCTAGTTGAGAAGAGAGCTCAAAGGAGCCTGGCGAGAGTTCGGCCAAGGAGAGACTCTGTCAGTGATAGTTCAGAGTGGCAATGTGCCCTCACTTTCTTGTGATAAACAGTGATTGTTATATATTAATTATTGTAGAGAGAGCTTGATTTTAAAATCTTAACTGAAAGAAAAACATGAAAAATTATGCTACTATGTTTCAGGGCCGAGATCTGGACTGTAAAATTCAGGAATATAAAGAAGCTGGAAAAACCTTTCCGGAAAGTCAGATAATCGAATGGTTTATCCAGCTGTTGCTAGGAGTTGACTACATGCATGAAAGGTATGTTCATTTGTTACTGAGGGACATGATTTTAACAGTCATGTCTGAACCTGAAAAATGAATTTTGGGGGGTAAAATGAAAGGAAGCAATCGTGAAAGGTAAATGACTGTAGTTAAACATCTGCAATATGCTTTTCCATGAAGAAACTGTTGAATGATTCAATATAAAAGATTTACTTGAATAGCCTTTTTTGCTGTTGTTCTAGAAATCAAGTTGGCCTTGAATACAAGACAGAAAGTTGTATTAAACACATTCTCATTTATCTGATCATCTCCTGTGTTTACAAGTGATTCTCAGATACCTTTAGCATGCTATGAATTTATTATATTTTACAACAGGCTTGAACTATAAATACCTAGCATGCTCTAAATGAATTGCACAATCAACTTAGAATGTGTCAGTGCACAAGTTAGCTGTGTTCACATCCCAACATGAGCTGAGTAATTGAGGCAAAAGTTATTCTTGGGACTTAGATAAATATTTAGACCAAGTCAGTTTTGATGTGAAATATCTGATACAGAAGGTCAAAGTATGTTTTATGAGTTCGGTTGTCTGTAACTTGCAATTATAATCTCTGCCTTAACATGTATTTTAAAACTTTTAATTATATTTCTTATATGTCAAAAGTAATAATTTTTGGATGTTTTATAGATATACAAAATGGCATGACCACATTTGAAAAGAGGAACACACATAGACAAAAGCAGATACTCGGAGTTGTCCCTGTTAGCCTTCAACTTAGGACTGGGTGAAACATATGATAACATTCTTGAACAAAGGTTGAAATTTATAGAATACATCAAGGTCTGGCTACCCATGGATGTCAGATAGCTCACATGTGTTTCCTATGGTTTCTGGATGCATAAAAACTGACCAGATTATACTGAGCTTTGCCATGTATCTTCTAAACACATGCTTGACACTGGGTGTTGTATGGAAACCAATTTGACAATAAATTTCATAGGAGAAAAAAGAAAATACAGAGGTAGAAAACAAAACAAAACAAAATAAACACACATGCTCGATGATACAAATAGCTACTGATTTATTGACAACTCATAAAAATTTTCTGAATGATGTTAAACTTTCCTAAGAAACAATGATAAAAGAATATCAAATAATGTTTTAATAAACTACCCAAAGCTGCTGAATGTAGACATATGTGTATACAGTTGTATTGGTATTTCTTTTCTTTACTATTCCATGCATATTTGTCAGCTTATACGTAAGAAAATATGTATATGTCACATATGTATACGTCATCTTCACATATAAAAGTGACAACCTTTATGTTCTCTGTGCAAAATATAAAACTGAAATCTGGTTGATTTAGTAATCCAAATATTTGCAATATGTTTGGTGTGGTTACTAGTTAATGAGTTAATAGTAAATGAGTTTAATATAGCCCTTCAAAGAGAGGATTTAAATTTTTTTTGAATCCTTCAACATTTTAAGAAAGTTATTAAATGGAGCTAAATGTTTGGATATTTGTGTGTCTGTGTTCCTGAAATACCATCCTTTGTGATTCAGATAACAAATTGTGGTGTTTATTTATTGTTACCATAACCAACCATTGTAAAGTTTTTCTGCATAGACAGAAATTTAAATTTTATTCTTAGGTTCATTTATTCATTTATTAAACAGAGATAAATTAAAAATAAGACCTAACCTTAAAAACTGTTAGTAAACTAGCAGAGATAAAGCATGTACCCAAATAAGTATAAACCCTGTAACAAGTGGATGTATCAGATGCAGAGCCTCTGCTACATCCTGCATCATGGCCCTGGGCAAGCTGCTTAACTTCTCTGAGCCTTTGTTTTCTCATTTATAAAATGGGAATAATGATGGGACTCTCCCTACTTGCTTATAGGACTGTAATATTCACTGAGATGTTACACATTTAAAAAGTTTGCAGTCTGTTAAGCACTCTGTAAATGTTGTTGTTTGTGGTTGTAATTTATATAGAAATGAAAGCATAGTCACCAGAAGGGCTAAAAAAAATTCTGACAATAATAGTGCTGACAAGGATGTGGAGCTACTGGAACTCTCTTACATTGCTGGTATAATCACTTTAGAAAAAACCTAAACACTCAAATACCCTGTGATCCAGTAATTCTGTTCCTGAGATGAGAAATGAGTTCCTGTGTCCAAAAAAAGACATGTACAAAATATCCATAGAAGCCTTAATTGTAATAGCAAAACACTGAGAAATGTCCATTTATAATAGAATGGTTGAATAAATTGTGGTATAGTCTTATGATGGAATACTACTCTGCAATAAAAGAAGGACATACAACTGATTTGCATGACCTGGATGAATCTCAGAGATGTGATGTTGGGTGAAAGAAGCCAGATGCAAAAGAGTGCATCTTCTATGGCTCCATTTATATGAAATTTAAAAAAAAAAAAGCAGTCTTAGAATAGAGATTACCCTTTGAAGGGGATTTTGACTGGAACGGGGCACAAAGAAATTTCTTGGATGCTGGAAGTGTTCTATATCTTGACCCAAGTGGATGATTACAAGGGTGATAAATTCATCAAGTTAAAGATTTATGCATTTTAATGTAAATTATACTCTAATTCAAAACAAGTGATAAGAGTGCCAAAAAGAGTACAGTCTAAATGCTAAAGTAGATCAGAAAAGGGATAATGTTTCTACTTGGGAGAATCAATGAAGGTCTTGGAAGAAGTGATATTTGACCCAATGTAGGCTTTGAATAAAGTGAAAGATGAGTCAGAGCTTTCCAGATTTAGGGAACAGAGTTGGAAAAGGCACAGATGTGGGAACTCATGGTACTTTTAGAGTGAATGATGAGTAGGTCAGTTGGAATGGCTCTTGGGATACATGGATGAAGTTGTGAGGAATGGTAGGTTGACATCAAGTTGTAGAGGGCTTTATTTTGTACTATAGACAATGATGCCACAGAATCCTTTTGAGTGGAACTATGATCAGAGCTTCAGGAAGACTGGGTAATAAATTATAGAGAGGAGAGAGGGGAACTCAGAATATCAGTCTGGAACCTTTTATAATATCCATGCATGTGGTTGTATGACCTGAAACAATATGGCAGCAGTGGGCAGGACATGGAAGGATGAGAGTTAACTTGATAAGTTCAAATGACTCGGCTTGAAATTATGTGGATATGTCAGACTGATAAGAGAAGGTCAAGGATGAACCCAAGTTTCATCACCCAAAGAGGTAAGTGAGAAGTTGGAAAGATAGGCTTGAAGTAATGGTGCTGAGTTTAATAGTGAATATCCTGGGTGAAATCTGGAGAGAGATTGAGAGAGGAAAGGTGGGAGATAGAGCGAGTAGAAGGAAGAGAGGGAGGGTGGAAGGGCAAGAGGGAGGGTGGAAGGGTGAGAGGGAGGGAGAGAGACAGAGAGGAAGGAAGGAAGGAAGGAAGGAAGGAAGGAAGGAAGGAAAGAAGGAAGGAGGTGACGGAGGGAGGAGGAAGGAAGGAAGGAAGGAAGGAAGGAAGGAAGGAAGGAAGGAGGGAAGGAAGTGATGGAGGGAAGGAGGAAGGAAAGAAAGAAGGAAGGAAAGAAGGAAGGAAGTTAGAATTGAGGTCCTAGATATCGGGGAAACACCAAAACTTGTCCGAATTCCTCCAATATCAGAGCCTTGAAACAAAAAATGGAGTGTAAGAAGTTTATCTAGGGGGTGATTTCATGAAACAGAGCCAATGAGTGGGGAGAGTGAGGGAGACAGGGAAGTGAGAAAAGCCATACAGGGCATATTATTGAGCTGGTTGCTGCTGTGGGAAGAGGGACGTAGAGGCAACATTCTTCTATGTGTTTTAGGTTTGGGTTCCTCTTTTTGCATTCTTTTAGAACATTTATGAAAATTCTTGCCCACATATAACAATTCTCTAACACTATTATGAATTTCCTCTTGAAAATTCCTCATATTTCTGGGAGTTTTGGGTGGAAAAGTGAGGCAGTTATCACTATCTTGATCCAATCTCTAGACTAGTTTTTTGTAGGTATTTCTGAGTATAATTGACATGCAGTGTTACATTAGCTCCAGATGTACAATATAGTGATTCCACAAGTATATGCATTATACTATATTCACCATAAGCAACCTCTAGAATAGTTTTTAAGTGGAGAAATGCTATATGTTATTCCTGATCACAAATCTATAATCTACATTTCAAAATATTTAACTTGTATAGGTCTAAATATGTCTCCTATAGAAAATAAACTATCTCGTGGACAACCTAGAAGAAATGGATAAATTCCTAGAAACCTGTAACCTACCAAAACTGAAGCAGGAAGAAATAGAAAATTTGAACAGACCAATTACCTGCAATGAAATTGAATCAGTAGTTAAAAAAAAAAAAAACAAACAAACTCCAAACAAATAAAATTCCATGACCAAATAGCTTCACAGTGAATTTTACCAAACATTTAAAGAAGAGTTAATACCTATTCTTCTCAAACTTTTCCAAGAAATAGAAGAGGAAGGAAAATTTCCAAATTCATTCTATTAGACCAGCATTACCCTGATACCGAAACCAGATAAAGACACAACAACAAAAAAAAGAGAACTACAGGCCACTATTTCTCATGAACATAGATGCAAAAAACCTCAGCAAAATGTTATCAGACTGAATCCAACAATACGTTAAAAAAATTATTCATCATGATCAAGTGGGATTTATTCTTGGGTTACAAAGGTGATTCAATATTTGCAAATTAATCAATGTGATACATCACATCAGTAAGAGAAAGGATAGACACTATATGATCATTTCAGTAGATGCAAAAAAAGCATTTGACAAAGCACAATATCCATTGCTAAAAATCCTTAACAAAGTAGGCTTAGAGGGAACATACCTCAACCTTATATGAAAAACACAGCTAACATCATACTCCGTAGGGAAGAACTGAGTGCCTCATAAGATCAGGAACAAGACAAAGATGTCCACTCTCACCACTTTCATTCAACATAGTACTGGCAGTCTTAGCCACAACCATCAGACAAAAAAAAGAAAAAAGAAAAAAGAAATGACATCCATGTTGTTAAGGAAGAAATAAAACTTTCACTATTTGCAAATAACATGATACTATATTTAGAATACCCAAAAGATTCTACTAGAAACTGCTAAAACTGATAAACAAATTCAATAAAGTCATAGGATACAAAGTCAATGTACAGATCTGTTACATTTCTATACACCAATAATGAAGCAGCAGAGAGATTAAGAAAACAATCCCATTTACAATTGTGCCAAAAATAATAAAATAACTAAGGATAAACCTAACCAAAGAGATGAGTACAGGTAGGTATTCTGAAAACTATAAAAACATTGATGGGAGAAATTGAAGATGATACAAAGAAATGGAAAGACGTTCCATTTCCATGGGTTGGAAAAACAAAATATTATTAAAAGGTGTGTACTACGCTTCCAAAACTCAATCAGGAGGAAATAGAAAGCTTGAACAGACCCATAACCAGCGAAGAAATTGAATCAGTCATCAAAAATCTCCCAACAAATAAGAGTCCAGGACCAGATGGCTTCCCAGGGGAGTTCTACCAGACGTTTAAAGCAGAGATAATACCTATCCTTCTCAAGCTATTCCAAAAAATAGAAAGGGAAGGAAAACTTCCAGACTCATTCTATGAAGCCAGCATTACTTTGATTCCTAAACCAGACAGAGACCCAGTAAAAAAAGAGAACTACAGGCCAATATCCCTGATGAATATGGATGCAAAAGTTCTCAATAAGATACTAGCAAATCGAATTCAACAGCATATAAGAAGAATTATTCACCATGATCAAGTGGGATTCATTCCTGGGATGCAGGGCTGGTTCAACATTCGCAAATGAATCGTGATACATCACATTAATAAAAGAAAAGATAAGAACCATATGATCCTGTCAATCGATGCAGAAAAGGCCTTTGACAAAACTCAGCGACCTTTCTTAATAAAAACCCTCGAGAAAGTCAGGATAGAAGGAACATACTTACACATCATAAAAGCTATTTATGAAAAGCCCACAGCTAACATCATCCTCAATGGGGAAAAACTGAGAGCCTTTTCCGAGATCAGGAACACGACAGGGATGTCCACTCTCACCGCTGTTGTTTAACATAGTGTTGGAAGATCTAGCATCAGCAATCAGACAACAAAAGGAAATCAAAGGCATCAAAATTGGCAAAGATGAAGTTAAGCTTTCACTTTTTGCAGATGACATGATATTATACATGGAAAATCTGATAGACTCCACCAAAAGAACCGATACATGAATTCAGCAAAGTTGCAGGATACAAAATCAATGTACAGAAATCATTTGCATTCTTATACACTAATAATGAAGCAACAGAAAGACAAATAAAGAAGCTGATCCCATTCACAATTGCACCAAGAAGCATAAAATACCTAGAATAAATCTAACCAAAGATGTAAAAGATCTGTATGCTGAAAAGTATAGAAAGCTTATGAAGGAAATTGAAGAAGATATAAAGAAATGGAAAAACATTCGTGCTCATGGATTGGAAGAATAAATATTGTCAAAATGTCAATACTACCCAAAGCTATCTACACATTCAATGCAATCCCAATCAAAATTGCACCAGCATTTTCTCGAAACTAGAACAAGCAATCCTAAAATTCATATGGAACCACAAAAGGCCCCGAATAGCCAAAGTAATTTTGAAGAAGAAGACCAAAGCAGGAGGCATCACAATTTCAGACTTTAGCCTCTACTGCAAAGCTGTCATCATCAAGACAGCATGGTATTGCCACAAAAACAGACACATAGACCAATGGAATAGAATAGAAACCCCAGAACTAGACCCACAAACGTATGGCCAACTCATCTTTGACAAAGCAGGAAAGAACATCCAATGGAAAAAAGACAGTCTCTTTAACAAATGGTGCTGGGAGAACTGGACAGCAACATGCAGAAGATTGAAACTAGACCACTTTCTCACACCATTCACAAAAATAAACTCAAAATGGATAAAGGACCTGAATGTGACACAGGAAACCATCAAAACCCTAGAGGAGAAAGCAGGATAAGACCTCTCTGACCTCAGCCGTAGCAATTTCTTACTCGACACATCCCCAAAGGCAAGGGAATTAAAAGCAAAAGTGAATTACTGGGACCTTATGAAGATAAAAAACTTCTGTACAGCAAAGGAAACAACCAACAAAACTAAAAGGCAACCAATGGAATGGGAAAAGATATTTGCAAATGACCTATTGGACAAAGGGCTAGTATCCAAAATCTATAAAGAGCTCACCAAACTCCACACCCGAAAAACAAATAACCCAGTGAAGAAATGGGCAGAAAACATGAATAGACACTTCTCTAAAGAAGACATCCGGATGGCCAACAGGCACATGAAAAGATGCTCAACGTCGCTCCTCATCAGGGAAATACAAATCAAAACCACACTCAGATATCACCTCACGCCAGTCAGAGTGGCCAAAATGAACAAATCAGGAGACTGTAGATGCTGGAGAGGATGTGGAGAAACGGGAACCCTCTTGCACTGTTGGTGGGAATGCAAATTGGTGCAGCCACTCTGGAAAACAGTGTGGAGGTTCCTCAAAGAATTAAAAATAGACCTACCCTATGACCCAGCAATAGCACTGCTAGGAATTTATCCAAGGGATACAGGAGTGCTGATGCATAGGGGCACTTGTACCCCAATGTTTATAGCAGCACTCTCAACAATAGCCAAATGGTGGAAAGAGCCTAAATGTCCATCAACTGACGAATGGATAAAGAAATTGTGGTTTATATACACAATGGAGTACTACGTGGCAATGAGAAAGAATGAAATATGGCCCTTTGTAGCAACGTGGATGGAACTGGAGAGTGTGATGCTAAGTGAAATAAGCCATACAGAGAAAGACAGATACCATATGTGTTCACTCTTATGTCGATCCTGAGAAACTTAACAGAAACCCATGGGGGAGGGGAAGGAAAAAAAAAAAAAGAGGTTAGAGTGGGAGAGAGCCAAAGCATAAGAGACTCTTAAAAACTGAGAACAAACTGAGGGTTGATGGGGGTGGGAGGGCGGGGAGGGTGGGTGATGGGTATTGAGGAGGGCACCTTTTGGGATGAGCACTGGGTGTTGTATGGAAACCAATTTGACAATAAATTTCATATATTGAAAAAAAATTTAAAAAAAATAAAAAATAAAAGGTGTGTACTGTCCAAAGCAGTCTACAATTTTTTTTAACATTTATTTATTTTTGAGACAGAGAGAGAGCATTAACAGGGGAGGGTCAGAGAAAGAGGGAGACACAGAATCTGAAACAGGCTCCAGGCTCTGAGCTGTCAGCACAGAGCCCGACACGGGGCTCGAACCCACGGACCGCGAGATCATGACCTGAGCCGAAGTTGGACGTTTAATAGAGCGTCCCAATAGGCGCCACCCAGGTGCCCAAGCAGTCTACAAATTTAATGCAATCCCTATCAAACTACAAACAGCATTTTTCACAGAACTACAACAAAGAGTCCTAAAATTTGTATGGAACCACAGAAGACCCCAAATAGCCAAAGCAATCTTGAAAAAGAAAAAAAAAGCTGGAGATATTCCAGACTTCAAGTTATATTACAAAGCTGTAGTAATCAAAACAATATGGTACTGGCACATAACATACATAGACACATAGATCAATAGAATAGAACAGAAATCCCAGAAATAAACCCACAATTATATGGTCAATTAATCTTTGACAAAGAAGGAAAGAATATGTAAGGGGAAAAAGACAGTGTCTTCATTTTTTTAACTTGTTTTACTTTTTATTTTTTTAAATTTACATCCAAATTAGTTAGTACATAGTGCAACAGTGATTTCAGGAGTAGATTCCTTAGTGCCCCTTACCCATTTAGCCCATCCCCTCTCCCAAAATCCCTCTAGTAACCCTCAGTTTGTTCTCCATATTTATGAGTCTCTTCTGTTTTGTATCCCTCCCTGTTTTTATATTATTTTTGTTTCCCTTCCCTTGTGTTCATCTGTTTTGTCTCTTAAAGGCCTCATATGAGTGGAGTCATATGATTTTTGTCTTTCTCTGACTAATTTCACTTAGCATAATACCCTCCAGTTCCATGCACATAGTTGCAATTGGCAAGATTTCATTCTTTTTGATTGCCGAGTCATACTCCATTGTATATATACACCACATCTTCTTTATCCATTCATCCATGGATGGACATTTGGGCTCTTTCCATACTTTGGCTATTGTTAGTGCTGCTGTAAACATGGGGGTGCATGTGTCCTTTCGAAACAGCACACCAGTATCCCGTGAATAAATGCCTAGTAGTTCAATTGCTGGGTTGTAGGGTAGTTAGTTCTATGTTTAGCTTTTTGAGGAACCTCCATACTGTTTTCCAGAGTGGCTGCACCAGCTTGCATTCCCACCAACAATGCAAAAGAGATCCTCTTTCTCCGCATCCTCGCCAGTATCTGTTGTTGCCTGAGTTGTTAATGTTAGCCATTGTGACAGGTGTAAGGTGGTATCTCCATGTGGTTTTGATTTGTATTTCCCTGATGATGAGTGATGTTGAGCATTTTCTCATGTGTCGGTTGGCCATCTGGATGTGTTCTTTGGAGAAGTGTCTATTCATGAAAGACAGTGTCTTCAAATGGTATTGGAAAAGTTGGACAGTGACATGTAAAAGAATGAAGTTGGACCACTTTCTTACACAATACACAAAAATAAACTCAACATGGATTAAGGATCTAATCGTGATACCTGAAACCATAAAAATCCTAGAAGAAAGCACAGGCAGTAATTTCTCTGGCATCAGCTGTAACAACATATTTCCAGATATGTCTCCTGAGGCAAGGGAAACAAAAGCAAAAATAAACTATTGGGACTACATCAAAATAAAAAGCTTCTTCACAGCAAAGGAAACAACCAGCAAAACTAAAAGACAACCTATGGAATGGGAGAACATATTTGCCTATGACATATCTGATAAAGGTTAGTATCCAAAATATATAAAGAACTTATACAACTCAACACCCCAAAACCAATAATTAAAAAATGGGCAGCAGACATGAACAGACATTTCTCCAAAGACATACAGATGACCAACAGACACATGAAAAGATGCTCAACATCACTCATCATCAGGGAAATGAAAATCAAAACCACTATGAGATTTCACCTCAGAAGTGGCTAAAATCAAAAACTTAAGAAACAGGAAGTATTCGCAAGGATGTGGAGAAAAAGGAACCCTTGTACACTGTTGCTGAGAATGCAAACTGGTGCAGCTACTGTGTAAAACAATATGGAGGTTCCTCAAAAAATTAAATATAGAACTACCCTATGATCCAGTAATCGCACTACTGGGTATTTACCCAAAGAATAAAAAAAATGCTAATTTAAAGGGATACATGCATCCCTATGTTTATTTCAGCATTATTTACAATAGCCAAATTATGGAAGCAACCTAAGTGTTGTTTAGATACATAAATGGATAAAGAAGATGTGGTGTGACACACACACCATCCATTTATGTATCTAAACAACACTTAGGTTGCAACACTTAGGTTGCGTGTATATATATATATATGTGTGTGTGTGTGTGTGTGTGTGTGTGTGTGTACATATATGTACATATATGTACATATATATACATACATATACACATGTATATGTATATATACATATATACACACATATACATGTGTTTATGTGTATATATATACATATATGTGTGTGTATATATATATATTTATATATATATATATATTTATATATATATATATATATATATATATATATAAAGGAACACTATTCTGCTGTACAAAAGAATGAAATCTTGCCATTTGTATCAACATGGATGGATCTAGACAGTATAATGCTAATGAAATAAGCCAGTGAGAGAAAGACAGGTCTCATATGATCTCACTCATATGTGGAATTTAAGAAACTAAACAAATGAGCAAAGGCAAAAAACAAACAAACAAACAAACAGAAAGAAAAAAGAACAAGAGAGAGAAACCACGAAACATAGTCTTAACTATAGAGAACAGATTGTTACCAGAGGGGAGATGGTGGCGGGATGGGTGAAATAGGTGATAGAGATTAAGAGTACACTTATCTTGATGAACACTGGGTAACACATGGAATTGTTGAATCACTATATTATACACCTGAAATGAATATACACTGTATGTTAACTATACTGGAATTAAAAATTTTTGAAATAATTAATTAAAAAGTAAACTATCTTAATTCTCTGTTCTTAAAGAGATTTCAATCCAGAAGAATGATTCTTTTTTTTTTTTTTTTTCCCAAAAGAATGATTCTATTAGCACCTAGCATAGACACTTTGAAATAGTGATGTAAAAAGCTAAGGGTATTCACAGTTTACCAAAAGCTACCTTGAGAATATGACACTGAAAGTCTCCCTGCTGAAGGAGGTCTTACTGTCTGAATAAAAACCTCCAATTTCAGTGGCTTACAACAATCTCTGACTCATGTTGCATGTTGGCAGCCACATAGGAGGTCCAAGTCAGCTCTACCTGCCCTCCTGTTCCAGTATCAAGGCTGAAGGAGCAGCTCCTCTGTGAGACAAGCTTTTCTCACAGCAAAGGGAAAGCCAGAGACTCAGCAGAAACACACAATGGCTCTTAAAGGTTTTTGTTTTGTTTTTAATGTTTACTTATTTTTGAGAAAGAGGGAGAGAGAGAGAGAGAGAGAGAGAGACAACGAGTGGGGGAGGGTCAGAGAGAGAGGGAGATAGACCAGGCTCCATGCTGACAGCAGAGAGCCTGACGCAGGGTTCGGACTCAGGAATTGCAAGATCATGACCTGAGCCAGAGTCCAACACTTAACTGACTGAGCCACCCAGTCGCCTTGGCAGTTAAAGGTTCTCTTCAGACTTGACAGTCACCCCTATTGATAAAGCAAGTCTCATGATCAAACCCAATGTCAGAAGAGTGGTGGAGTCTATTCCTCCCAAAGGGGACTCAGGGCAAGCCACAAGAGGTGTGACTGTTTGGGAGCAAGAGTACAGCCTACCACAATGCTTCATTGTGCTTCTTTCAAATCATAGCCAATAAAAATAGGTCTACAAAACATTGTTCCAACCTTTTCCTCATATGGTATATAGTATATATTAAAATGTATTTTGAAAATGACATAGATTGCTTATGAATGAGTTAGGAAGATTACCTTGGAAAAAACACATGTGAGGAAGTTAGGTTTGGTTCCTTTGTTGAAAATGCCTTGCATATTATTTTGGTGCAGGTGATGGTTAATTTTATGTGTCAACTTGAGTGGGCCATGCATGGGTATCCAGATTAAATATTGTTTCTGGGTGTGTCTGTGAGGGTGTTTCTGATGAGATTAGTATTTCAATCAGTGAACTCAGTATATTGCCCTTGACAATGTGGTTGGCCACCATCCAATCCCTTGGGGGCCTAAATAGAACAAAAGGCAGAGGAAGGAGGAATTTGCCCCCTTTTCCTGTGTCCTCAGACTGAGACTTAGAGAGTCAATTCCCTATGGTTCTCAGGTCTTTAGACTCAGACTGAGTTATACTACCAGCCTTCCTGGGTTTTCAGCTTGCAGATCGTGGAATTACTCAGCGTCCATAATTGTGTGAGCCAATTTCTCATTATAAATCTCCAAATCTATCTATATCTGTATCTTTTATCTGTATCTTTATTGGTTCTGTTTCTCTGGAGAACCCTGACTAATACAGTGCATCAGCAGAGGAGATAAAGAAGACCCAGGAAAAACTAAGAAAAGTGAGGTTAACAGAAGAAATGAAGATTTTGTTTACTCCTTTGGAGCTGTCCTGTACTTATTTTAATTTGGTTTATTTATAAATTTGTAATATGCTAAATCTATAGCATATGGCATGAACACTCATAAATAATGATGCTCAGAGCTGAGAATATTCACAGTTCACTAAAAGCTATCTTGAGAATGTAGCACTAAAACTTATTCTTCCCAGTGGGCCCGCACCTCTGCCTCACAAAGGGATGGAAGTTTTTTAAAGGTGTGTGTGTTCTGAGGCTGCTTGCCAACTATCTCAAGTTTTCATAGGCTAGTCCAGTATTTGAGGGGCCTTGGAACTTTGAATCATCCTCTCTCTGAAAGTGTAGTCCTGTAGCCTTTCTTCTCTTTGGTCCAATTAATTGGCTAATGTTTGAAACATCATCTTCTCTGGATGCCACAGCAGAATTGGGCATAAGAGAGCTTCGTGGGGGCAGAGACTGTGTCTTTCTCATCTTTTTTTCCCCCCAGTGCTAATACGGAAACCACTAAACAAAACAAACCAAAGAAAACCCCAAACTCATTCCTCTTGAAGAGGGAGGAGTCCAGTTATCCTAGAATTTTTAGGATGAAGGACAGAGTAGCCTCTCTGCAGAGAGCCTCTTTGGTGGTGATCTTGAGACCTTGATGATTTTGGTGCTTTCACAGTGGAGGAGAGAGTGGAGTGGGGCGGGGGTGGAAGGGGGCACTTTCCCTAAGGTGACTGCCTCATCACCTGGCAGCCCACACAGTTTCCCTGCCAGCTTGGTGTGAGGTATTGTGTTGGAATGGCTAAATATTCCCTGAGAGGTGGCACCAGGAATTCATTTTTTTTTAAATTTTTTTTAACGTTTATTTATTTTTGAGACAGAGAGAGACAGAGCATGAGTGGGGGAGGGTCAGAGAGAGAGGGAGACACAGAATCAGAAGCAGGCTCCAGGCTCTGAGCCATCAGCCCAGAGCCCGACGCAGGGCTCGAACTCACGGACTGCGAGATCGTGACCTGGGCTGAAGTCGGACGTCTAACTGACTGAGCCACCCAGGCGCCCCAGGAATTCATTTTTAATGTAGTGAGGCTCCCAAGAAGAATCTGGAAATCCAGGTTGGTAAATATGATGGGGGATGGTGGTATGCTACCCCAAGTTTGAAGATGAAAAAGCAGTAGGAAGCCGTGGTGTTTGTGTTGTGATTCCTACTTTCTCCTGGTTCCTACTTCTTGAGGATGTCCTGAAGTCACTTTATTCAAGGAGACCCCCATCCGCATCCCAGTGCCAGGTGTATGCAGCTCCTGCTGTGTTGGCAGTAGCCAGGTTTGAAGGAGGCCTAACTCCACCCCTCGCTTACAACACAGAGGAATTGTCCTGGTCTTGAGGGCCTACATTACCAGTGAGAAAGCCAGGCAGGTGCCTCAGAGTCTAGGATAGATGCCACATGGCAGAGACCAGTGGTGGGGGCCTCCTGAGCCATGCATCACCAAGGAGTCACTGTTTGTGCCAGTACCTTTGTCAGGAAGAGTTTGTGATTTACCCTGAGATCCTACCTGATGGAGAGGGAGCTGAGGTTTCAGAAACTATGAAGATAAGATTTTAAGTGGAGATGAAGGTTAAATTGTGCCTACCTTCTCCACAGTCCTATCCTGGGTTGAGAGCCTGAGAAACACCTACTGCATCTACCTTCACAGACTGTTCTTCATTCTCCTGTGGTCCTGGAGGCAGAAAATGACCTGATGGAGGAGACAGAGGCAGGAGCTCTGCCATGTATCTGAGCACAATTGTCATCTAATTTTGCCCAGTCACTTATCTCTCTTGAGGATCATGAAACTTAGAAATGAGAGGGACCCACCACTCTTAGAGACATGGTATGGGACATATGATGTAATAGATGAAGGGCTACTCTGAACTTTTTAGAAGAAAGGTTTTATATAAATTGCCTTTATTGCCAGTCACCTTGCTATTTCTTGGATTTGATTTTTATATGCTTCAAAGGAAAGGATATTAACCAAGTATATGACAAGGCTTTCTTGCTGGAACTATTTTTGCTTACTGTAACCAGAAAGCCAGTAAATTATATTTTATCCAAATTTACCAAATAGTTTGATATCTTGTCTGTTATATACAATTTATTATTTCATTGCAATGGTGCCAGCCAATTACTTCTCATAACATTTCTAACATATTGTTTGCCTTCTTCTTAAAATACTTAGTGCTGATCTACATACATCTATATTTATATATGTGAGGGCTATTGATGCATTGCTGTCTGAAACTCATCTTCTCCTTTCTAGGTGTCATTGGGTAAGTTTCTCTTGAACATATTACTTATTCCAAATTTATAGTACTGGTCTCCTGGTCATCCCCAAAGCTCGCTATTCCAAATTCTAAACCCTTGGACTCTCAGACTCCCTGGTACTTGTAGCTGGAAGAGACCCAGTACTTTCTCCTCAGATCTCAAATCAACAGCATCAGGGACCAAGTGAATCAACTTAAGATGTTTTTAAGTGCAAGTAACAGAAGCAGCTTAAACAAGAAAGAAAATTCATTAACTCACCTAACAAGAAGTGTTCAAGGGGCGTGGTTGATGTTAGTGGCGCAGCTATACTTCAAGTTCTTTCTGTCTCTTTACTTCCATTGTCAGCATGGTTGGCTTTTGTAATCAAAATTGTCTTCTTGTAGTTGACCCGATGGTTGAAGCACCGCCATGTGTCATGCCCCCCCCCCAAACAACTATTACCAAAAGCCAGAAAAGGCAAAAGGGCCATATGTCACCATCTTTTCTCATCTTTTCTAAGAGTGGGGAAATATTAACTATAAGCTTCCACTAGACTTCCTTATGTTTCATTGGTGTTAGAAATAATTTCCAAAACTTAGAAAAGGTGGACGAGATCACTGGGTATTCTTTCAGTGCAGTGCTGGACTTAATTTCCTATCACCTGGGCTATTTTATAACTCTGTAGAGGCAGAGGTTAACTTGAATATTTTTGTCTAGAAGAGATGCAAATAATTTTTGTTCACTGGAATAGATAACTCTGGAGATGTGGTTTACAGCCCTGTTGGCCACTAACCAGTTGTGTTCCTAACCCAGCTATCTAGCTTGTCAAAGACTCTTTGACTCCATTTTAACATTTTACCAGTTTCTTCATTGATTAATGAGTTGAACAAAATCCTTGACATGTATTCATGTCATGTTTTCACGATATTTATGATATTACCTTTTTGAAAATTATACTTTAACATTGGCCAGACTTTGGTTACATCACATACCTAAACCAGGCACCCTGTAGGGAAAAGAGATTACCTCAATGTATTTCCCATAATCTGTTCCACATTTACTCTCTTCCCTCCTCATTGCTCTTATCTACCAGGAATGAGGATGCCCAGCCTCCCCAGAGCTCATGGGGTTCTGATATCAAGGGAAAAGAGCAGGAAAATGGTCATTGGGTAGGTACTCAACAGTTCCTGCCATACCAAGAGAACCCCAGAAGTGGGCATAGAAGAGGCCAAATTTTACTTAACCCTCTTTTGTTAAATATAATTGTTTTCCCTTTAATTTTTAAATAGTAAACATACTTACACAGAGACCAGCTTTAGAGGTTATAGGAATATAAGAAGGCAAAGAATATTGATTAAAGGCAAAGTTCCTATTTTTTTAATTAATGAATAAGCCCCACTAAATGGTATTCATCTTTGCGCCAAGGATAGTGCTTTTAAAATCAATATACATTTATTGAGTATTTACCATGAGTAAAAAAGACCTATAGTACTTTGTAGAATCAAACAGACTTGTTCGTACTCATAGGCTATATGACCTTGGGCAAATTATTTAGCCTCTCTAAGCTGTGATTTTCTCATCTCCAGACTATAGCATAGTGCTTTAGGTGATAGCACCTGGGGCTATTCACCCCAAGATGAAGTGGCCCGGATCTGTGTTGTCCACTTTTATTCTTCCTTTTATTCTCCACTCTTGAAAGATGGCTTATTCCTTTCTAATACTCCAAAGCCTTCAAGACAATAAAGATTATTTAAATTAGAGGAAACCCCTTTCATTATTCTCGATTCTTTATGTACAATTCTAACTGCAGTCTCTGTTTGAGCATGTGACCATTTGTCTCCATGATATAAAGTAGATGAACTTCATGAGTGGCTTTTCTTTGGCTCTGCTCCTCAGTCATGCTTTACAGCTTTGCTCTGGATGGCTGAGGTCTGACCACTGTAGCAAGATAACACTGCTACACCTGTATTATCACTAATTATAGTGGTAAAAAGTTAATTATTTTTATAACTAATATTTCTAGCATTAACTGATAATAGTACAATTTTGTCAGCATGTTCATAAGAGTAATCATTTGTTGGGAGAGAAGTTTCCTTCTGAATGTGAATGTATTGGTAACTATAATTATAAATCATTTTTTATAAAGTGATGATGACTGGGTTCCCTTCTGCCATCTCTTATAGTTATTTGTGCATCTCTCCAACCTGATTGTAAGCATTATGGGGTGCATGGCCTTGTCTTATGTATCTTTATATTTTTCACATTAATGTAATACAGCACATAGCATGTAGTTGGCACTCGTTAATTGTTTTTTTGGATTAATGAATGAGCCCCACAAGATGGTATTCATTTTTGTGCCAAGGTTTAGTGTTTCTAAAATTAACATACACTTATTGAGCCTCTTACCATGAGTAAAGAACAGTGTGGAAGAGGAAACAATGACAAAGACCTGGCCTGAGCTTTTGCTATGGCTGCTGGAGGCATTGGTATGTCCAGCTCTTCTAGTCTGTCATAGGCCATATATAGGATTTTACATTGTATTCTGGAAGCAGTGCAGGGCCATGGAAAGTTTTTAAGTTAGGGGGTCAAGAACAGATTTTAATTTTATAAAGCCATATCCCTGTTCCAAGCCTAAGTCTCAGAAATACTGGTCCCAAATAGGGGTTTCCTTTATAGGTCTGGTGATTAGATACATCATAACAATTGATGCATATTATAATCATGAGTTGATAAAAACATCCTTTGTTTATGAAGTTGGGGAATTATATAGTCTAACTTGGAAAGATATTAATTAAAAATAGTTTGGGGGCGCCTGGGTGGCTCAGTCGGTTAAGCGGCCGACTTCAGCTCAGGTCATGATCTTGCGGTCTGTGAGTTCGAGCCCCACGTCAGGCTCTGTGCTGACAGCTCAGAGCCTGGAGCCTGTTTCAGATTCTGTGTCTCCCTCTCTCTCTGACCCTCCCCCATTCGTGCTCTGTCTCTCTCTGTCTCAAAAATAAATAAATGTTTAAAAAAAATAGTTTGAAAAGTTCAGACATATGTAAACCCAAGGATTCAATCAAGTTCAACCTACCAATTTAATTAGAGTTTATAGTATTACAGGGGATAATATAGTCAGGTAAGATATGGACCTTGTAGAGCTTATAATTTAGCAAGAATGATTGGTCAATTTTAGAATATGGTGTCAAAAGAAGAACAAAAGTGGGAGAGTATGTCTAACTTGCTGATGGTGGTAGGAGGTTAAGAATTAGCAGAAAGTGATACAGGTGGATCCTTTTCTAAGCTTGGGCCTCTAGGAAACACCGCCTGAGGCAAGGATTGAAATGCTGATATCTGCCTTAGGTGGTACAGACCCAGGATGGTGAGAGTAGGAACAAATTGAACCAAGGTGAAGATGTGAAGCAGAGAGGTGTGTGTTATGGCACTAGCCATCACTTCACAAAGACTTGGGGAAAGGTAACAGGTTGCTTGGCAGGGATTTTTATATGACTTATAGACACATGGGTAACATACCTTGGGTGGGAAAAGATAAATGGATTGCCTAGCTACTTTCTCCTCTTGTCTCTCACTCGTCCACTCCAAAGGAATTAACACCCTTGCATTTTTTGGTTGTGTCATCTAGTTCCTTACATTGCCAATTGGAATGCTTGATTCCATATCCTGCAGTGTGGTGTTTCATCCTAGTCCAGATGCAGCAGGAGCCAGAAGGCCTGGCATCCCCAGGGAAGTGACTAATTAGCCTCCAGTTCCAGCATCTTTGGAAGGAAGGGGGGAGTCAGGGGACTCCAAGGAGGTACATGAGGTTTGTATCCAATATAGTCCTGAAGAAACAGACAGGATTCTGAGAGGCAGAGATGAAAGAGGAAGGCATTTTAATATGAGCTGTGACATAGAGGAAGAAACATTGTGCTGCATTTAAGATAAAGCAAGTGCCTTATTGGCTTCAACAGAGATGTGACAATTTCTTAGCCTGGATTTTCTTGGCTTGTAATTATTCTTGAGGGTTTTTTTCCCCTTTTAAAAGGTACTTCAAATATGTAACTAAATGTTTATTTCTTCATTAAATTTTTCTATATGAATAAATTACCAATTGGAAAAAAATCCTTTATTAGGCCTTTTGTTACAGATGTATAAATAGGTGAAAGAGGATGCTGGAAGTGGAAGACTCCACATGTGAAGCTGTCTTTGATTTGGCCAACAGTAGGGGTCACAGAGGGTCTTGAGCAGGGAATGGGGTATAAAGAGTGAGGAGGAAGGACAATGTGGCTTCAACTATTCCCTGTAGTTCATCATTCATTTCTGCTTGATAGCCTCGCACAGACTTTCCTTTTTGATATATTGGTGGTAGCAATAGCAGTAGAAATATGAGCAGTAATGGTAACAACCGCCACAACCATGGCTCATTCCATTGCTTCATTCACATCTCTGTCCCATGTCACTTTCTCTAAGGCCTTCCCTGACCACCTGATCTAAACTAGCACCTCTTTACCCTGGTTAATCTCTAGCTCCTTGCTCTGCTTTATTGTTTTAATAGCATTAAGCTAGCTGACACTACACACACACACACACACACACACACACACACTCATTTAGTTGTTTTCTATTTACCTGACCAGAAAACTTCATAAACACAGAGAATTTGTCTGTCTTGATCAGTCATTGCCAGTGCCTGGCACTGTTCTAAGCATCTGATGGGGTTCTCATGTAACTTCACTGAGACCAGAGAATGTGTGGACTATATGGTGCTGATTCTTGTAATCTGTTGAGGCTTGCTTTATGGATTAGTTCATTGTCAGTTTTTGAAAATATTCCATGTATTCCTGAAAGAACATGCATTTTTAAGTTTTTTGATAAAATATCCAGTTTATGTATATTAGCTCAAGCTAATTGTGTTTTTCAAATCTGATTGTTTTGTTAAAGTCTATACCCTTATTAATTTTTTTTCTACTGAATCTATTAATTACTGAGGGAAATATGTTAAATTTCCCCTTGTGATTGTGTATTTGTCAATTTCTCCTTAAAGTTCTATTAATATTTACTTTTCATAGTGTATTTAAGCTTGTGTCATAAGTTGCACACAAGTACAGAATTTAAAAATTTTCCCAATAAATTATTGGTTTATTCATTATGTACTGATACTCTTTATCCTCAATTTACCTAATACTTCTTTTTACCAGCTTTCTTTTGCCTGGAATATCTTTTCTATCCTCTTGCTTTCAACCTCTGTCCTTATGTTTTTTAAAAAAAGGTGTTCTTTGGGGCACCTGGGTGGCTCAGTTGGTTAAGTGTCTATTGATTTCAGCTTAGGTCATGATCTTGCAGTTGATGGGTTCGAGTCCCACATCAGGCTGTGCTCTGATAGTGCAGAACTGCTTGGGATTCTCTCTCCCTGTCTCTCTGCTTGTGCTCTCTCTCTCTCTCAAAATAAAATAAATAAACTTAAAAATGTTTTTAAAAAGTATGTTCTTCATATCAGTTTTTATTTTTTAATTATTATTATTATTATTTTTTATTAAATATAATTTATTGTCAAATTGGTTTCCTTACAACACCCAGTGCTCATCCCGACAGGTGCCCTCCTCAATGCCCATCACCCACTTTCCCCTCCTCCCCACCCCCCATCAACCCTCAGTTCTCAATATTTAAGAGTGTCTTATGGTTTGCCTCCCTCCCTCTCTGTAACTTTTCACCCCTTCCTCTCCCCCATGGTCTTCTGTTAAGTTCTTCATATCAGTTTTTAAAAACTAGTTTAGTCCTGTTTCTCTGTGTTTTAATTCATGATTTGAATCCTTTGTGATTAACAATATAGGGAATGTATTTCTACCGTTGTATTTTGTTACATACCTTTTTCTCCTCTCCCTACTTTCTTTTGCTGGTTTTTGAGTGAATGGTGGACAATATGTATGAAATAGTGTAGAGATGTTGGGTGGTATTATCTTCTTCTGGAGAGGATCTAATGTTTTTCTGGGTGGTAGTTATAGTAGGGGCAGATCACCTTGAACTAATCGGGTACTGAGTTGGTTTAAGGCTGGTTTGAGACTTTGTGAAGGCTGGTCTTGTTCCAGTATCTAAGAAGTAGTCCTTCAAGGTTTCCAAGACCCAGCCTCATCTTTGTGAATATACTTAAAGCTCTACTTAGTTTTTAACCTCTTAGCAGCCACCTTCTCCTTACTGTCTTCCCCTAACAATTTAGGATTCAGTAAGTGCCTCAAGGGTAAAAGCCTTGCAGAATGTCACTCACTTCTCTTTTGTTCCCTTTTTTACTGGAAAATTTCCCCCTCAAGTCCTAGCTGCCTTGGTAGATTTGAACTGTAATTTTTGTCTTGTAAGCCAAGGGAAGGTGCTGCAAGCTCTAGCCTAGAGCATTCTGCTTGTGTCAACTGCCTTGAGAGGAACACACAATCTCAAGTGTTGGGCTCACCTCACAGCATTTCCGTTTTCTCCAGGGTCTGGCTCCTCAGGTGCTGACTGTCTAAGTTTGCCTTAGCTGATCTCCGATGTCTTCAAAGACCTGTTGTTGTTTTTAAATTTTACTCAGATTTTACATTGTTTAAATTTTTCAGTGTTCTCTGTACAGCTATGGAAAGTGGGAGACTTAGTGTTAAAGTTACTCCATCATAGCTGAAGCTGAGGTTTTATTTTTGAGTTTTTAATTTCAATCACATTTTTTCCCCTAGAAATTGTATCTGGTTGTTTTTCTTTTTTTCTTTTTCTTTTTTAAAATGTTTATTTATTTATTTTGAGGGAGAGAGAGAGAGGGAGCATGAGTGGGGAGGGGCAGAGGGATACAGAGAGAGAGAATCCCAAGCAGGATCTGCACACAGAGCCAAACATGGAGTTCAAACTCAGAAACTGAGAACATGTCCCGAACCAAAACCAAGAGTTGGACTGTTAACTGACTTAGCCACCCAGGCGCCCCTCTATCTGGTTGTTTTTCAAATCAGCATCATCTTTTTCTGGATAGTATCCCGTTTCTATTTTATGTTTTCTATTCCTTTCTTTATGATTTTAATCTCTTAAAATAAACTTATTTCAGAGTTTGAATCCTTCTGGCTTATCTGAAAATCTCAGGGGTATAATTTTAGTGTGTGTTATCTGCTGACTCTTAGTTTGCATTTGCTTCTGGTAGATGCCCCAAGAGGGTATAAGCAGCTGAGAACCAATTTTTATGTTAATTTCTTGGCTTGGGATTTCTGAAGCCATACAGCTATTGCATATTTGAATCCCAAATGTGAGTGAGCAGAGAGGTATGGTTACAGAAAAAAAAGAGAGAGATTTTTTTTTCTTTTTTTTTTTTTTACCACTCAGAGTTCAGACCTGTACAGATAAACTTTTTTGTCATTTTGTTTACTTGTGAGTCAGTGTTCTTGGGTCATCCTTTCAGTTAAGGTACAAACCACTAATGGGTCTCCACATTACATGGACTCAAGGTCTTGGCTCTTATTTCTATGAGGCCATTAAAACTGGCCCATTGGTTGCTGACCTTAGCACACCCCCTGGGGCAGCTGAGAAATCAGTACCTACTGCCCATTCAGATTTTCAGTATTCTTTTTGTATAAAGCCTCAGGAATTTGCTTCATTTTCTTGTAGGCTCGGCTGTGCATATGTGAAGATATTTGTACACTTTATGACTCGTTCTTAGGTGTTTCTTAGGTAAATGTTTTCAAGTTGTCTAGTTCTTCATAATTCCAGAAACAAAAGTCTTAACTGACATAATTTATATTGCTAGCTTATACAGTCAGACTTAATAAATGTTATCTATTATTAAATATCACCATCGGCATTATTATTTCCACAAACACATAAAACCTGAACATTTTGATTTAATACATATAATAGTTTATATATATATAATATTTCTAGAATATGAAACTATTATATGTTCTACAAAAATATGTTATATGTAAGTATAACATATAGTATGTAATAGATTATCTATAGTAGATTGCAAAACTTTATGATAACTGGTCTGTCCACTAAGTGTATGGCTAGTACATACAGTACTATGTATATCAGCTACAGAAACACAATAAAATTTGAAACACAGTGAACTATTGAAAGAGTTTAAACCACATCACTCTTCTCCCAACTACAAGTTCTGCTCACTTAAAAAATGTTTTTTAAACTCTTATTTTCCTTAGGGGAACTAGAAAATGCTGAGGATTTGTAGCTTTTAAGCATTCAAAGACATATCTTTGGGAATATGTATTTATGTGTGAATCACTTCACATATACCTATATATATTACTTATGTTAGAAATAAAAGATTTTATATTTTACATAAAATTCGATATCTTGGTTTTTTTTGCCTTTTTGTAGGAGGATACTTCATCGAGACTTGAAATCAAAGAATATATTTCTGAAAAATAATCTGCTTAAAATTGGTAAGATTTTTTAAAATATGTATTCCAGAAACATGGGAGAGTATATTCTAGATGTTATCAATAAATATATCCCATTGAAGTATATCGTATCTAGAAGTGTTAGAGTAATTTCTGGCTTATTTTTAACTTCTCAAACTTTTGTTTTTTCTTGGTTGAGGCCAAAAGTCCCAATTATTTTGTTTCCAAGTATCTGATGTAAATTGAAGTGTAAGACATTTGCTATGTACTTGATAATTGAACTAATAATTTTTGAGTTTCTTACTCCATGCCAGGCACTTTGCAAGTAGTTGACTTGTTTTACTAGTTTGATTAATTAGTACAGGTTTTCCACTTATTTTATCACAAGCAATTGGCAGTTATCACAGATAATTAAAATGTTGATGTAATAGATTTGTTAATTTTTAGTTCTTCAGAACCATGCTTCCATTCATAATGGTTACTGGATTGTTTAATATTCCTGTCAGATGTTCTTAGAAAGGGAAAGCATAAAAGCATGTAACTAGTTAGGTGAGTAAAGAGAAGCTAATAGATTCAAACTTTTATAGTCGTGTTCTTCAAAAGTCTCAGGTCTTTTATATGAAATTTTTTCTTTATTGTAAATGAAGAACAAACACTCCCCCCTCAGGTGCAATTGCAGAGCATTATATTCAGCCCTTCCAGAATAATTTTGTTTGTTTGTTATTTCAGACCTGAAATAGCTTTTTGTTTCAAGTTGCTGGTTCTCCATAATTCCAGAAATAAAAAGTTTTAGCTTTTCTGGCTCAAAGTCTTATTTCTCCTATAAGGCCTATGTTTTGTGTTTATGTGGTTTTTTTTAATGTTTATTTCTTTTTGAGAGACAGAGAGGGACAGAACGTGAGCAGGAGAGGGGCAGAGAGAGGGAGACACAGAATCCGAAGCAGGCTCCAGGCTCCCAGCTGTCAGCACAGAGTCCGACACGGGTCTGGAACTCACAAACCGTGAGATCATGATCTGAGCCAAAGTCAGACACTTAACTGACTGAGCCACCCAGGCACCCCTAAGGCTATGTTTTTTAAAACTATTCACCAGCATTGTGTGATTTAAAAGATATTATTTTTCTTCTCTTTTCCTTTAAAACGGTATGAGTCATTGCATATTTAAAATTGTCAAATTAGACAGTTGTTAATTTCCAGGCTGATTTTCATTGTTTTAAAGTATTTGTAAAAATTAATTTTTATTTCAAGGGGATTTTGGAGTTTCTCGACTCCTAATGGGATCCTGTGATCTAGCCACCACTTTAACTGGAACTCCTCATTACATGAGTCCAGAGGCTCTGAAACACCAAGGTTACAACACAAAGTCGGACATCTGGTGAGTGGGCAGTGGGCTAGTCCTGATGACGTATACATCTGCTGCACTGAGAGAACAATGCATTTTGGTTTTAGGCTCATTTACTTGCTACATCCACTCACTTTATTTTTGAAGTATGAGTCATTCTTTGACCAGAGTAAAGGAGAGTTTTTTTGGATTTCGAACTTGCTATTTTCATTATATTAATTTTAGAAATTCTCTTTATTTACAGGTTAATTGGTTAGTTTGGATTTTTTTCTTCTTGAACCACAAGGGAAAGTTCTTAATGTATCATAAACATTAAATGTTGATAAATTTCTGCTAGCCTATTATATAAAGTAGTTATAATCCTAAACACTGTGCTTTATTTTAAGATTAGCTTCCACTTCTGTGGAGAATGTACAGCTTTATTTTTTTTCTTCTTGTTGCATATAAGAATTTTTACTGAAGATACTAGCTTTTAAGAATAAATGTAAATTAAAAAATGTCTGGGTTTTCAATGATAGATGCATCTGAGATTTCTCCATTTATATGTGCTCTTGTACCAAAGGAATCTCTCATTCTTTGTCATGGAACCAGTCAAATCTCAGTACAGAAGCCTCGTGGAAAATTGTATTCTTTTGTTAGCAATAGATCCTATTTAGGGAAAATCTCTTCTCTTTGAAGAGGAATCATATAATTTTCAGCTTGTTAAGGGTTGAAAGGACAATCTAGTTGAGAGCCTGTTAATTAAGTAAATAATTATTGTATGCAAATCAACTTAAGTACTTCTGAGCTTTCAAAGATGAGCACTGTGAAAGATTATGTCTACTTCATTCTTCTAAAGAAGATAAAGTAGAAAGTTACCTTTCCTGCAGCAAGGGAAAAGTAAGCACAACAGTGGATATGACTTTGGATTTTCACAAGGGTCATTACTCGTGTTCTTGTTCTGGTGCCTCCCAAGTGGGAGAGAACACTGTCAACATTAGGTCTGGCTATGGCAGATAGCCATCCATCCTGTCCCTTCAGTTCATTCTTGTGATTATTAATTTCTACATTCTTCAGTGGTTTTTATTTTTTCATTGTTAGCCCGTTTCTACCCTGATGGTCTTTTCCAATTTACCTACCATCTTTCCTCTATCATAACCTTCCCCTAATACTCTTCTCCCAAAACAAACACAAAATAAACAAAAACCACAAAGGTATGTTCCAGGGAATGAGTTTCTTTAGATTTTGCTTTATCGAGCATCTACTACTAGATGCCCCTTAGGAAGTCTTCTTGCTCTTTTTTGAGTAGCTTTCTTCAGTTCGAGAAGATCAATTTTGGGCTTTGGATTGGATTTGGGTTGCATATTTACAACTCTCTTTGCACTTAATTTTGTTTATTATTTGGACATTTAAAAATAGGTTCAAATCTATAATTTCTTCATAATTAAAATTACATGGTACGTCAGGAAGATGTTACATCCTCTCATTTGAATTAAGAATAAATTAATTTATGAAGCCCATTGCTAAGCCTTTGGAATTACATGTAGCAAGAAGGCTGGCTCTTTTGGTCGGGTATCTACATTTGCTTGCCGAATCAGATGTATGTCTCCTCAGAAACTTGGGCAACAGGACCCACAGACGGAAGAGTAAAAAGCACACAGTTCTTTTGGTCTTCATTGGGTCTATTGTAGTTCTTTTTTTACAATCTGCTCTTAGGGGCATCTGGGTGGCTCAGTCAGTTAAGCATCTGACTCTTGATTTCAGCTAAGGTCATGATCTCATGGTTCATGAGTTTGAGCCCCACATCCAGCTCTGTGCTGACAGCAGGGACCCTGCTTGGGATTCTCTCTCTCTCTCTCTCTCTGCCTTTCCCCCACTCACACTGTGTTTCTCAAAGTAAATAAACATTAAAAAAAAAAACCCTGCTCCTAATATTGCAAAAGAATTATAAGAATATCAGTATTGCATAAAGAATTATAGGAATATTCCTAATATGGGCATTATAGGAATATCATAAAGAATATAGGAATTATCAAGAATATCAGAATTACAGGGCTATAGAATAATAAGAATAGTATTGCTATAATGTTTTAAGCTTATAAAAATGGTATTTGTCTCAGACAAAACTTAAAAAAACCTAAAACCTCCCAAATATAAAAATGCAGGAGAATTTTAACGTATTTTTTGTGAGCATTAGGTCAGCTCTCCTTGCAGATATTATTAACTATTCAGCAAGTACAAGCTAAGGACTTATCATCACCCTGACCCCAAATAACCACCTTATTATGAATTTGGTAATTACCTTAGTTGTGTCTGAATCAAAACAGGCTTATCTGGTAATGAAATTTCTATTGCCAAACCTAAAGTGGAAAGAATAACAGAGAACTATTAATTATAATGGCATACACATAAGTGTGATGAGTAATCTTTGGGAGACACTCAGAAAAAATAGATTGAATGGGGTTGAGAATTTGTTTTCCGAATCTCAGTGTGTAGCATATGTTTATTGTGGAATATTTTCTTATAATTGGAAATACTTGTGAATAATTGACAGGTGTTTTGTTTTAACACTAATAGCTGTACTTATGATATCTATAATACTTAATGAAGAATTGGTATACTACTAATTATATTTCATCTGTTAATGTTTGCCCATTGTAACCTTATCCTCTTTCTGCAATCTGTTAAACCTTTTGGGATTCAATT
Source organism: Panthera onca (assembly GCF_046562875.1). NCBI lineage: Eukaryota > Metazoa > Chordata > Mammalia > Carnivora > Felidae > Panthera > Panthera onca. The sequence continues at coordinate 131,608,115 of NC_138347.1, read as the reverse complement.
ATTTATAGCAATCAAGTACAGAGAAGTCTCTCTCTTAAAAGTGGGTGAGGTTCCAAAAGTTTATAAACACTGGAAGGTTAGGATAATTAGGTTCATTGAGAACAGTACTTTGAACCCTGCTGATTTGTATAAGCAGTTGCTGAACACTTCTCCCCCACAGAAAAAATATAATATAGGAGTTGGGTTCCTAGGGCAGCTCTTTAAACTGATTTAGACTTTGAATAGTTAGAATTTATTGTTTTGGTAGGAGAAACAAATAAAGGACAATACTATTGGAATAGTGTTCTATAATTAAACAGAAAAGAAACAGAATATTTCATTGTTGGACTTATCTCTCTTGTGAAAGGCAACCAGATGGCTCTTTAATCTTGTGCCCCTATGTTCTTTGGACAATTTTAGTGGAGGGAATGATGGTGGGCATAGTAGGGGTATCAGAGTGTAATGCGAAGCTCTCAGGATTTTGCTCAGAGATCTGCTCCAAGGGTTGGCTGCTTAAGAGACATGGTAGGAGTCTAGTTCACACTCTAAGTCAGACTTTAGTGATGTTGGGCAGAAATGTCAGACAAGGCTTAGCTACAGGTAGAAGAAAACAAAGAACTGGCACCTGCCTGATCTACCAGAACTAAGAAAGTATCCTCATAGGAGAGTGTTCCCAAACTAGACAGGGAAAGGGGCCAGGGTGGAGAACGAGTCTGTTTTCTGGTGAAGGATTGAGGAAAGCAAGGCCAACTTGGCAGCAGTGTGTGTAGCTAATGTGGGGCCTGCACGTAGCTGGCAGCCAACAGCTCCATCTTGGTGAAGGAAGCTCTGGAGCAAGAGAGCCCATTTCTCTCACCTTCCCATGGTCTGAGAAATTCTTGTGTGGATTTAGAACTAAGCTGTTAGGCAAGGAATGCCTTCCTAGGGAGTGACAACTGGTGTCATTATTTTCACCCAACAGAAGCTAAGTAGGAAAACATTTCAGTCAAGTGCAGTAGATTTGGATATTAATATCTGCTTTCAATGACTAGCATGAAATGACTGATATAAAATCTGGAGATAATATCCAGCCTGGTCAGTTTTACTAAAGGTCATAATACAACTGCAGCAACAGAACCAAAATTGTCTATAGAGTGCTCACTCTGTGATTGACAGTTAATGTGCTAAGCACTTTATCCAAATAAATGTATTTGTCACTACAAAAAAAAAATTATACAGTTTATAATTTTACAACCTGCTTTTTTTCACTTAGCAAAAGGAAATATTGCTCTGCATTAACAAAATATATCTACATATCATTTAAATGTTTGCATAGTATTCTATACTTGGATACAATCATTTTTCAACCAGTAATGTTTATTAAGCATTATTTAATGTTTTCTTTGAAGATTTTATCTTTGTTTTTGTATTTAAGCATTTTTAGGGTGCAGTGTATATGGGTGTGGATTTGCATTTTTCCTACTTTGAGTCAGTTGAGCCTCTTGGACATATAGATTGATGTATTTCCTCAGATTTGAAAAGTTTTCAGCCATTATTTCTTTGTGTATTTTTTCTTCTCTTTTCTCTCTCTCCTTGCCTTCTGGTACTCCCATTATGCATATGTTGGTATGCTTCATGGTCTCCCACACTTCTCTAAGGCTTTATTCATTTTTCTTAATTTTTCTCTGTGCTCTTCAAATTGTATAATATCTGTCTATCTATCTTCAAGTTCGTTGATTCTTCTGCTAGTTAAAGTCTACTGTTGAGCCCCTGTAGCGAATTTTTTTCTTTCAGTTATGGTATGTTTCAACTACAGAATTTCTATTTGGTGCTTTTTTTTTTAATATAATTTCTTATCTCTTTGCAGATATTCTTCATTTGGTGTCACATTTATATCATACTCTACTTATTTAAACATGGTTTCTTTTAGTTCTTTGAACATATTTATGATGTTGATTGGAAGTCTTTGTCTGTTAAATCTGATATCCGAGACCTCTCAGTTAGTTTCTATTTCCTGCTTTCCCTCTCTGTATATGGATATTTTCCTTTGCATATCTCATTATTAGTGAAAACTGAACATTTTAGATAATGCATTGTATCAACTCTGAATATTTATTCTTCGTATTCCTCCCACCTCTCTGAGGCTTGCTATTGTTTGCCTCTCTTTTTTTTTTCTACGTTTATTTATTTATTTTGAGAGACACAGCATGAGAATGCATGAGTGGGGGAGGGGCAGAAGGAGAGGGAGAGAGAGAGAATCACCAGCAGGCTCTGCGGTGTCAACATGGAGCCCAGCATGGGACTTGATCCCATGAACTGTGAGATCATGGCCTGAGTCAATATCAAGAGTTGTGTGCTCAAGCGACTGAGCCACCCAGGTGCCCTGCTATTGTTTGCTTCCTTATTCACTTAGTGACATACCTGATTATTCTACTGAAACCTATTTCCCTTCCAATGTGAAACCTCTAGTGTCATTCCTCAAAGAGTATAGCCTTGGGCACATGTGCAGTGAGCATTGGGATGACCGTGGTTTTAGAAAGGCTCTCTGTCCCTTTCCCTATCTCTCTGTTGAGCTGTTTCTGCTGGTATTACACCCAGTTGTTAGCCTTAACTAATTGCCAACTCATTGCTCTATTATTTTCAACAATGCCTTGAGGTTGCTCTCCAGTCTGTTCCAATTAAATTTGAGCCTCTTTGCAGATGTAGTTTTTGAGGCCAGTCTTTCAGGTTTGAAATTTGGATATTTTTAACTATCTCTTTCCCTGATTTTCTCTGGTGAAGTAGCTTATTGTGCTCATGAAACTGCCAATCTCCTCTTAATTGCTTGCCACCAAAATCTTCATCATTTCTGAGAGTGGAGTTTAGGCTTAAATTTCCTACACCCTGTTCCAAATAAAATCAGTCCCTTTGGGGAGAGCTTCTGAACCCTCTCTTATTATGGCCTGTCTTAGCCCTAGGCAAAATATCTGAGCACTGCTCAGGAGATGGAGATAGGGACATGGCCCACTTTTCTTAGAGTGACACTCCAGCTCATGAGCAGGGTACTGGCCAGGGGCAGTAGCCTCTCTTCTTGGCTTGCCTCTTCTGGGGTGGAACCTCTACCCTGTGAGCAAAAGTGATCAGGGCACCCCAGTATTCTCTGCCTGCTGTTCCTGGGGTAGAGCCCCCATTCTACTAGTAGGAACTAGGTAGAGGAAAGGAGCCCTTAATGTCTTGGTTACACTCACCTGGCATTTAATCTGTATAACAAAGCTGGGGAGATGAGAAATGCCAGAAGCTTGTTCCTCCTGGAGAGATATCCAAGCCCATGACTGGTTTCTGGAGGAAGGGGGAACCCCATCTTCTTGGCCACACTTGCTCAGAGTGAAATTTTTGTCACATTAAGCTGAGGGAGTGGCTAAGTGCCACAAACTCTTGTTTTTACAGAGACTTAATAGATTTTTTTGAATAAATGTCTCCTCATTTACAGTATGCCCTTAAGACAATTTTCAGTGACATTAAATTGTTGGGGGTTTTTGGTAATTTTCACTAGTTACGGCTGTTTTGCTAAGGAGCAGGTCTGCTGAGCTCCTCATGATGCCACCACTTTGGAACTGTTCTCCCCAAGGCCTTACTGTTGGAATTAAAGATTTTTATTTATCTGTTTCCTCTGTTAAACAGTGTTAAAAAATAGACTGGAGCAGGGAGAGGCTGGTGGAGCCTAAAGAAGGGAGATAGGCAGGCCTTGTATTAACTTCATATATTCCGTACTCCTAATGCTCTGTCCATCTTAAAAGACCCTATGGAAACTACCAGAGATGATTAAAGCAGTTGGAGCACAGCCATTCCATCAAAATGTGAAGCGGTGCAGGCTGTTGCCGTATCCAGCCTTTATGGAGCGGCTGAGTGAATAACAATCGGCAATGGAGGAATACTTGAATCATCATTTCCATTGCCAATCCACCTTCTCACCCCAACTTTGAACACTGCCCATGTTCATTTCCCAAACTTTATAGTTTATATGGAATCTGTGATCATGACCCCGAGAGTAGCTAAAGATGCAAAAGAAAAACATTTCCCTTTCATTTTCTCCTCAACCACGCTGTGATCTCCCTGTCCTCCTCTCTCCCCTTGCTGTTGCTTCCATCTTCTGTTCTTCCATTGGCCAAATTTTTATGGTGTGGAGGACATAGGACCACCACACAGGAGGAAGAGCAGATGATCTTCTTTCAAACATTGTGCTCAATGCTGGAAGAAAGTAATTAAAAAGAGCTGGTATGTACAAGACGAAATTCACCCAAACTTTACTTCTAAATTTTTGTGAGTTTTCCTGCAAACATGATAGTATATTTGGATGATAGGGTGGAAAGAATACATTCACCTTTGCTTTTACATGTTCTTTTGAGGGGTGCCTGGATGGCTCAGTCAGTTAAGCGTTTGACTTCGGCTCAGGTCATGATCTCGTGGTTCACAAGTTCAGGCCCCACATCAGGCTCTGTGCTGACAGCTCAGAGCCTGGAGCCTGCTTTGGATTCTGTGTCTCCCTCTCTCTGCCTCTGCCACACTCATGCTCTTTCTCTTTCGCAAAAATAAATAAGCATTAAAAAAATTAAATATTCTTTTGAAAATTCAGTTCCTCAGACACCTTAGCTACATTTCAAGTGCTCAGTGGCCACATGTGGCTACTGGTTATTGTGTACAGAAACATAGAATATTTCTGACATTACAAAAAATTGTATTGGACAGTCCTGGAATATTCTGCTCCAGACCCTTTAGGGCTTACCCTGGGATTTTCTTGCATTCATGCAGCTTTTGGATTGGGCAGATCCCCTAATACTTTCAGAAGCTATTCTTGAATGGGTCTACTGTGCTTTTCAGTAAGTAATTTGGGGCCATTTTGAAGTTCTTCTGTTATGGGGTCCTTCAATTGCTCCACTGATTCCCTCTGCTTCTTCTCACAAAGATGCTGATACTGTGCAGGTCACATGGTGGCTGTGGTTTGTCTCCACTTCCTTGTATTTCTAGGTTTCAAGGGACACCTTGCCACCTAACTTTGTTGAAAATGTTGGTCAACATTTCAAAAATGGTTTTGCTATCTAGCTGCTCTGCTTTCCATGTGAATTTAAGGAAGATGCAGAAACTATGCTTCTGATGTAGTTGCCACTTTTCCCCAAATATTCAGAATCAAAATTTAAACAAAATCCCTGGGTGATTTGTATGCGTCTTAAAGCTCAGGGAGAACTAATAGAGGTTCTGGGATATGTTAGGCCCTTATAAAATGGTTGCTATATAATATTGCTTCTGAAGTATTAGTTTAAGGAGTCCAGTGTCTTTCATTTTATTTAGATAAAGTTTATATTGATATTCAACTCCACCTCAGTACACATTTTCATTTAGGATACAACACACTAAAGCAAATCCCACTATTCTTTTATTAAATTTATATTACTCTCTATTCAACTGCTTAAATTATGTATACTCTTTCTTTCTTTCTTTCTTTCTTTCTTTCTTTCTTTCTTTCTTTCTTTCTTTCTTTCTTTCTTTTAGAGAGAGAGATAGAGAAAGCACAAGTCTGGGAGAGGGGCAGAAAGCGAGGGAGAGAGAGAATCATTTTTTTAAATTTTATTTTTTATTTTTAAAAATTTACATCTGTTTAGTTAGCACATGGTGCAACAATGATTTCAGGAGTAGATTCCTTAGTGCCTCTTACCCATTTAGCCCATCCCCCCCCTCCCACAGCCCCTCCAGTAACCCTCAGTTTGTTCTCCATATTTATGAGTCTCTTTTGTTTTGTACCCCTCCCTGTTCTTATATTGTTTTTGTTACCTTTCCCTTATGTTCATCTGTTTTGTCTCTTAAAGTCCTCATATGAGTGAAGTCATACGATCTTTGTCTTTCTCTGACTAATTTCACTTAGCATAATACCCTCTAGTTCCATGCACGTAGTTGCAAATGGCAAGATTTCATTCTTTTTGATTGTCGAGTAATACTCCATTGTATATATATACACCACGTCTTCTTTATCCATTCATCCATGGATGGACATTTGGGCTCTTTCCATACTTTGGCTGTTGTTGATAGTGCTGCTATAAACATGGGGGTGCATGTGTCCCTTTGAAACAGCACACCTGTATGCCTTGGATAAATGCCTAGTAGTGCAATTGCTATGTCTTAGGGTAGTTCTATTTTTAGTTTTTTGAGGACTAAAAATACTGTTTTCCAGAGTGGCTGCACCAATTTGGATTCCCACCAGCAGAGCAAAAGAGGATTTCTCCGCATCCTCGCCAACATCTGTTGTTGCCTGAGTTGTTAATGTTAGCCATTGTGACAGGTGTAAGGTGGTATCTCATTGTGGTTTTGATTTGTATTTCCCTGATGATAAGTGATGTGGAGCATTTTTTCATGTGTCGGTTGGCCATCTGGATGTCTTCTGTGGAGAAGGGTCTATCCATGTTTTTGCCCATTTCTTCACTGGATTCTTTGTTTTTTGGGTGTTGAGTTTGATAAGTTCTTTATTGATTTTGGATACTAACCCTTTATCTGATATGTCATTTGCAAATATCTTCTCCCATTCTGTCGGTTGCCTTTTAGTTTCGCTGATTGTTTCCTTCCCTGTGCAGAAGCTTTTTGTTTTGATGAGGTCCCAGTAGTTCATTTTTGCTTTTGTTTCCCTTGCCTCCGGAGACATGTTGAGTAAGAAGTTGCTGCGGCCAAGATCAAAGAGGTTTTTTCCTGCTTTCTCCTCAAGGATTGTGACAGCTTCCTGTCTTACATTGAGGTCTTTCATCCATTTTGAGTTATTTTTGTGTATGGTGTAAGAAAGTGGTCCAGGTTCATTCTTCTGCATGTCGCTGTCCAGTTTTCCCAGTACCACTTGCTGAAGAGACTGTCTTTATTCCTTCCTTTGGATATTCTTGTCTGCTTTGTCAAAGATTAGTTGGCCATACATTTGTGGATCCATTTCTGGGTTCTCTATTCTGTTCCATTGATCTGAGTGTCTGTTCTTGTGCCAGTACCATAATGTCTTGATGATTACAGCTTTGTGTATAGCTTAAAGTCTGGGATTATGATGCCTCTCACTTTGGTTTTCTTTTTCAAGATTGCTTTGGCTATTCAGGGTCTTTTCTGGTTCCATACAAATTTTAGGATTATTTGTTCTAGCTCTGTGAAGAATGCTGGTGTTATTTTGATAGGGATTGCATTGCATATGTAGATTGCTTTGGATAGTATTGACATTTTAAAAATATTTGTTCTTCCTATCCAGGAGCATGGAATCTTTTTCCCTTTCTTTGTGTCTTCTTCAATTTCTTTCATAAGCTTTCTATAGTTTTCAGTTTATAGATTTTTCACTTTTTTGATTAGATTTTTTCCTGGTATTTTATGGGTTTTGATGCAATGTAAATGAGATTGATTCCTTGATTTTTCTTTCTGTTGCTTCATTGTTGGTGTATAGGAATGCAACCAATTTCTGTGCGTTGATTTTATATCCTGCAACTTTGCTGAATTCATGAATCAATTCTAGCAGTTTTTTGGTGGAATCTTTTGGGTTTTCCATATAGAGTGTCATGTCATTTGCGAAGAGTGAAAGTTTGACCTCCTCCTGGCTGATTTGGATGCCTTCTATTTCTTTGTATTTCTGATTGCAGAGGCTAAGACTTCCAAAACTATGTTGAATAACAGTGGCGAGAGTGGACATCCCTGTCTTATTCCTGACCTCAGGGGGATAGCTCTCAGTTTTTCCCCATTGAGGATGATATTAGCATTGGGTCATTCATATATGGCTTTTATGATCTCGAGGTATGCTCTTTCTATCCCTACTTTCATGAGGGTTTTTATCAAGAAAGGATGCTGTCAAATGCTTTCTCTGCATCTGTTGAGAGGATCCTATGGTTGTTGTCCTTTCTATTATTGATGTGATGAATCACGTTAATTGTTTTGCAGATATTGAACCAGCCCTCCATCCCAGGTATAAATCCCACTTGGTCGTGGCAAATAATTTTTGTAATGTATTTGTGGATCCAGTTGGCTAATATCTTCTTGAGGATTTTTGTATCCGTGTTTCAGGGAAATTGGTCTATAGTTCTCCTTTTTAGTGGGGTCTCTGTCTGTTTTTGGAATCAAGGTTATGTTAGCTTCATAGAAAGAGTTTGGAAGTTTTCCTTCCATTTCTATTTTTTGGAACAGTTTCAAGAGAATAGGTGTTAACTCTTCCTTAAATGTTTCATAGAATTAGCCTGGAAAGCCATCTGGCCCTGGACTCTTGTTTTTTGGCAGATTTTTGATTACTAATTCAATTTCCTTACTGGCTATAGGTCTGTTCAAATTTTCTATTTCTTCCTGTTTTAGTTTTGGTAGTCTATATGTTTCTAGGAATTTGTCCATTTCTTCCAGATTGCCCTTTTTATTGGCATATAATTGCTCATGATATTCTCTTATTATTGTTTTTATTTCTGCTGTGTTGATTGTGATCTCTCCTCTTTCATTCTTGATTTTATTTATTTGGGTCCTTTCCTTTTTCTTCTTGATCAAACTGGCTAGTGGTTGGTCAATTTTGTTAATTCTTTCAAAGAACCAGCTTCTGGTTTCATTGATCTGTTCTGTTTTTTTGGTTTCAATAGCATTAATTTCTGCTCTAATCTTTATTATTTCCTGTCTTTGGGTTTCATTTGCTGTTCTTTTTCCAGCTCCTTAAGGCATAAGGTTAGGTTGTATATCTGAGATCTTTCTTGCTTCTTTAAGAAGGCCTGGATTGCTATATACTTTCCTCTTATGACCACCTTTGCTGCGTCCCAGAGGTTTTGGGTTGTGGTGTTATCATTTTCATTGACTTCCATATACTTTTAATTTCCTCTTTAACTGCTTGGCTAGTGCATTCATTCTTTAGTAGGATGTTCTTCAGTCTCCAAGTATTTGTTACCTTTACAAATTTTTTCTTGTGGTTGATTTCGAGTTTCATAGCATTGTGGTCTGAAAATATGTACAGTATGATCTCAACCTCTTTGTACTTACTTAGGACTGATTTGTGCCCCAGTATGTGGTCTATTCTGGAGAATGTTCCATGTGCACTGGAGAAGAATGTATATTCTGTGGTTTCAGGGTGTAATGTTCTGAATATATCTGTTAAGTCCATCTGGTCCAGTGTGTCATTCCAAGCCATTGTTTCCTTGTGGATTTTTTGATTAGATGATCTATCCATTGCTGTGAGTGGGGTGTTGAAGTCTCCTACTATTATGGTATTACTATCGATGAATGTCTTTATGTTTGTGATTAATTGATTTATATATTTGGGTGCTTGCACATTTGGTGCCTAAATGTTTACAATTGTTAGGTCTTCTTGGTGGATAGACCCCTTGATTATGATATAATGCCCTTCTGCATCTCTTGATACAGTCCTTATATTAAAGTCTAGATTGTCTGATATAAGTATGGCTACTCCAGCTTTCTTTTGTTGACCATTAACATGATAGATGGTTCTTCATCCCCTTATTTTCAATCTGAAGGTGTCTTTATGTCTGAAGTGGGTCTCTTGTAAACAGCATCTAGATGGATCTTGTTTTCTTATCCATTCTGTTACCCTATGTCTTTTGATTGGAGCATTGAGTCCATTGACATTTAGAGTGAGTACTGAAAGATAGGAATTTATTGCTGTAATGATGCTTGTAGAGTTGGAGTTTCTGGTGGTGTTCTCTGGTCCTTTCTAATCTTTGTTGCTTTTGGTATTTATTTATATATATATATATATATATATTTTTTTTTTTTTTTTTTTTTTTTTTTTTTTTTTTTCATCTTTTCTCCCCTCAGAGAGTTCCCCTTAAAATTTCTTGCAGGGCTGGTTTAGTGGTCACAAACTGTTTTAAGTTCTGTTTGTCTGGGAAACTTTTTATCTCTCTTTCTATTTTGAATGTCAGCCTTGCTAGATAAAGAATTCTTGGCTGCAGGGGCACCTGGGTGGCTCAGTTGGTTGAGTGTCCAACTTCGGCTCAGGTCATGATGTCACAGTTCGTGAGTTTGAGCCCCGCGTCGGGCTCTGTGCTGACAGCTCATAGCCTGGAGCCTGTTTCAGATTCTGTGTTCTCCTCTCTCTCTGCCCCTCCCCACTCATGCTCTGTCTCTCTGTCTTAAAAATAAATAAAACATTAAAAAAATTAAAAAAAAAGAATTCTTGCCTGCATATCTTTCTGATTCAGCACACTGAATATATCCTGCCACTCCTTTCTGGCCTTCCAAGTTTCTGTGGATAGGTCTGCTGTGGGAGAGAGAATCTTAAGCAGGCTCCATGCCCAGCATGGAGCTCAGTGTGGGGGTGGACCCTAGGACTGTGAGATCATGACCTGAGCTGAAATCCAAAGTTGGACGCTCAAATGACTGAGCCACCTAGGCGCCCCTGTGTACTCTTTTCTAGATGGATATCAGGGTGATCATCAATTATGTAAAATAAAAATATCTAAAAGATCAGTAAAGCTGCCCCAACCAGAGTCATGCATTGCTATGGTGGGATAGGTTTCTGTTTGCGGAGTCTGGACAGATTTCAAAGGGTAAGTTTAGTTCCTTGAGACAAGACAACATCTGAGTTTCATTTGCAATTCATTATCAACCTGTGCTCCTGAAATCCTTTGGGTAGTTCTGGTCAAGATGGACAGATGGTCAGTTTATGGAGTTCAGGTGTAATTTGCTTCACATGCACCTGATCCCAGATTTCCCTTTCACTGCTAAATTTCCTCCTTCAGGGATTTATTTGCTTACTTCTTCACAGTTAGCTATATTTTGGGGGGAAAAAAAGGAATACAAATCATAGACTTCTAAATAAAATGCACCTTCTTTTTTTCAACTTGCCCTCTACTTTCCCCTCAACCACCTCCTCACTGCCAGATTTAAGACTGGGAGTCAAGTAAGATAAACATCTTCAAAAAGGATGGAATTGATGAGTTCAAGATTATATAATTATTCCCATTAGAAATGTTTAGCTGGAAATTGGAAAAAAATTAAAACCATAGGTACATAGATGTATAGTTACTAGAATAAAATGTACATATAGTAGATAAATTTTAACTTGTAACAGGATAGGTACGCCTGGGTGGCTCAGTCAGTTGGGCATCTGACTTCGATTCAGGTCATGATCTCATGGTTTGTGAGTTGAACCCCACATTGGGCTCTGTGCTGACAGAACAGAGCCTGGAGCCTGCTTTGGATCCCCTCTTTCCCTCTCTCTCTGCCCCTCCCTGCTTGTGGTCTCCCTCTCTCTCTCTCTGTCAAAATGAATAAACTTAAAAAAAAAAAAACTTGTAACAGGATAATCAAAAATCTTTTGCCCAAAGTGTCCTGGTGGTGTCTGTAATCAGATTATATCTATTGCAGGCAGGTGCCCAGGGACCGGGGAAGGTCCCTTTCTACAAGTCACTCTTCCATGTGCTCAAGTGCAAGTAAATCTCACTAGATCAAAATGAGACAGGTAAATGGAAAACAGAATGCCTTTAGTGAAGCTGAGAGGATTTCCAAGAAAGAGAATAGTCTTGTATCAAAATTAATTGATTACTAAGTTAGTCTCTACATCTAATTGTTCTATAGTCTGTTTAGCCAGATAATTCCACAGCTTTTTATAACCCTAGTATATCCATCAAATGTGGCTTTGGTAGAGTTATGTCTCCATAAAAGTAGAGTTTGACTTCATTATCGACTCATTGTACTTAATAGACCACTAACTCCCTTTCCATGAGAAGCAACAGAAAAACAAAAGCCAAACTTGCCTACCTTCCTTTCCTTTTGCCAAAGAGGGTCTCATTGTTTGTGTCCCCTATATTTGCCATGGTCTGATGCCCTGCATGGCTTGGATGCCATGGCTTGGATGCCCTGCATTGGATGCTATGGCTTGGATGCCCTGCATGGCCCTGCAGGCCTCCCTAGGGATCCCTGAAGATGACTTATGGTTCCAGGTAGAATCCAAAGTAAGCTTGGGAAATCAGCCCCTGCCTGAAGGTCTTCCGTTGGTTTAGCCATGATTTCCAAGTCAAAAGAGCCCTTAATGATCAGAAATACAGCATTGAGAGGCAGGATGGCATAGACTTCATGTCTCTAGAACCAGACAAACTGTGTTGCAATCCCAGTTCCACCAGCTACTCAATATGGAAACATTAACAATTGACCTAATCTTGTGGTTTCCTCATCTGAAGAATGGGAGTGATAATAATAGTTTCTGCTTCATTAGGAATGTTCTGAGAATGATTAAATGAGTTAATATATGTAAGGAATATAGAACAGGGCCTAATTTATAGTAAACACTATTAAAATTTCAGCTAGTATTTTTCTTTTCTTTTTTTTAAATTTTTTTTAACGTTTATTCATTTTAGAGACAGAGAGAGACAGAACATGAATGGGGGAAGGTCAGAGAGAGAGGGAGACACAGAATGTGAATCAGGCTCCAGGCTCTGAGCTGTCAGTACAGAGCCTGATGCGGGGCTTGAACTCATGGACCGCGAGATCATGACCTGAGCCGAAGTCGGTTGCCCAACCGACTGAGCCACCCAGGTGCCCCTCAACTAGTATTTTTCTGATTACAATTATTATTGTTGCCACTTGTATTATTGATAGAGGTAATATAATAGTCTGCTCCCAAGTCAGCTCAAAATGTCCTGTGTCAGAGATTGTTGCTCTCATCCAGCCCTTTCAACCTATCAGAGCCAGGAGAGATTATCTGGCTTTGTTGTGCTTTTAACCCAAGGCCTGAAGAAGACTGTGAGCCCACAGGAGGAGCTGAATTAAATCCTCAGAAGAGTATGTGGGTGCTGAGTGATTGATAGCCTTCTACACTTAGACCTGTGAGTTTCATTCCTTTTTTCAGTGTTAAAATTACTACATGTACATTAGATTACATAGCAGAGTGTATGTAGTTAGTGTAAATTTTTTAGAAAACATTTTAAAGATATATTGAATGAGAACAATACCAATACCAAACAAGTTCATCTAATATGGCACCTTTCTGGGCAAATTACTTCCTTTCTCTGAGTTTTGGTTTTCTCACTGATACAATGAGAGTTTAGAATTAGCAAATCTTGGTAGACCTGTAGCTCTACTATTTTAAACATTCTCAAGGTTCAAATTAGACTCTTCTTTGGGGAAAATAAGTCAGCATATTGGGGCAGAGTTTATAACACACAAATATTTTACACATATCCACCCAAATAAAAGTATTTGATTCAATTTGATGATTATATTTTACTAGTAATGTGTAGCCTTCCCCTCTCTTTTTGTTAAGAAAACTTTTCTCAGAGTGTAACAAGTACTGACTTGATATTGTCTTTTTCATTTTCACCAATTCTTACGGTCAAAGCGAATAGTGGTGCTGCACTGTGCTTTTCATTTGCATTTTCTCTGATGTCTGATGATGTCAAACGTCTCATGATTTGGGGCCATTTAGCGTCTCTTCAGGTCGTTTGTCCATTTTTCCATTGGGTTCTCTCCTTTTTCTTATTGATTGGTAGGAGTTGTAATTAATAAATTAATGAACTTTAACCAGTTCTGGATACCAGTCTTTGATGAATATTTGAGCTGCAATGTCTTCTCCTACTCTGTTTCTTCCTTTTCACTCTCTTAGTGGTGTCTTTTCATGAACAGAAGTTCCTAATTATAATGGAGTCCATTTTATCAGTGCATAACATTACTGCCAGTGTTTTTTTATGTTTTGTTTAGGAAGTCTTTGCCTACCCCCAGATCAGGAAGATATTCTCCTGTTTTCTTTTAAAAGCTTTATGATCTTATTTTTCATAGCAAAAATTGGTGATTTTTGTGCATGTGTCTGGTGTGAGATAGTAGTCCACATATATTACTTTCCATATGTGTATTCAGTTGGCCCAGCATAATTTGTTAAAAGGATCATTTTTTTTTCTTTACCATAGTGCAGTTTGTCTTTGCATTAGTCAAGTGACTGAATTTGTGTGGATCTGTTTTTGAACCCTCTGTTTCATTCCATGGTCTATTTTTTCTTCTTTGCTAATATCACATTTTCATAAGTAATGTAACTTTATAATGAATCTTGGTATTTGATAATATAAGACCTCCAGTGTACCATGTCTATCTTTGTCCCTTTGCATTTCCATGTAAGTTTTAGAATCAGTTTGTCAATTCCCACAAAAAGTCTGCTAGGATTTTGATTGATATTGCATTGAGTCTATAGGTCATTCTGGGAAAAATCGACATCTTCATTATTTTGACTCCTCCAAACCACACATGTGGATCTCTCCCCCTCCACCCTGCCCCCCCTTTTTTAGGTTCTTTAATTTCTCTTAGCAATGTATTGTGGTTTACAGTGTAGGGTGTATATCTTTCATTGGATTTATTCCTAGGTATTTGACACTGTATGATGTTAATGTAAATGGCATTATGCATTTCGTTTTTTAAATGTTTGTCACAGCCTTATTGAAATGACCTTTTATGTACATAACCATGTTGACATGCTAATGACAGTTTAATATATTTTTCTAATTTTTATATATATAATTTTTACTGTCTGATAGTCTTTTTAATTGAAACATTATACATTTACATTTAACATAATTACTGTATATTTGTATTTTTATTTGTCATTTTATACACACACACACACACACACACACACACACACACTTTCATTTAACTTTTTCTGGCCTTATTGTTCTGAATAGCACTTCCATTACAATATTGAATAGAAGTAGTGATCGTAGGCATACTTATCTTGTTCTCAATGTCAAAATAAAAGCATAAACTTTCAACATGTATTTATATATACATATCACATCTTCTTTAGCTATTCATCAGTCCATGGATACTTGAGCCCTCTCTATAGTTTGACTATTGTTGACAATGCTGCTCTAAATATTCAGGTGCAAGTACCCCTTCAAATATGCAATTTTGTATCCTTTGGGTAAATACCTAGTAGTACAATTGCTGTATCATAGGATAGTTCTTTTTTTAACTTTTCTGGGGAGGCTCCATGTTGTTTTCTAGACTGGCTACACCAGTTTGCATTCACACCAGCAATGCAAGAGGGTTCTCCCCTTTCTCCGCATCCTCACCAACACCTGTTGTTTCTTGTGTTGTCAATTTTAGCCATTCTGACAGGTGTGACCCTCCCTGCATTCCTTGTTTCTGCCTGGAATCATTTTTCTTCAAGTTGAAGAATTCCATTTTGGGATTGTTTTTAGTACTATCCTGCTGGCAACGAATTCTCTTAATTTTTGATTGTCTAAAAATGTCTTTATTTCACACTTATTGAAGGAAATTTTTCCTAGTATAGAAACCTAAATATGTGCTACATTATTTAATAGTCTTATGGATGGGTACAAAATTAATTTTCATAGTTTATAATATTTACATTGATCTTGGTGTTCTAGTCACTATCATGGGTTTTCTCCTAACATCCTTGTTCTTTCTGGCATTCTGTAATAAAAATAGTCTAGAATGTGGAAGGGAAAATACCTTATGAATTTGATCAAGCCGTTTAACTTCTTAGAGCCAGGTAGCATGGGAAAAATATAGTGGCTGTACGTCACTATGAAGTTATGAGATTCTGTTCAGTTATATCTGGAAGTTGCTTTGTAATATATGTAAAGTACCAATTAGATAGAAATGTTTAGTGTTACTGTTATGTACTGAAACAGAAACATCTCATTGTATTCAGTATATCCAGGATTCTCTTATTAGTGAACATTTTTATGATTTCCCACAAAATGGTTAAAATGATAGTATTCATTTATATATTTATTTATACAGACACTACCTTTTATAAGAAAGTGGGACAGTGTTTAAAGTTACATAAAACACAACTTACACAAGGTTGGTTGTAAGTTTATTCCTGATTTTTCAAGCAACTAACATGAAAAGGGAGACCTGGTTAGTTACATAATCCAAAATACTCATGAGATTAAAAATAATCCATTAATTTAGGAGAAGTACAGTTCTTTCTTAATATTAAGTTCAGGCAGGATTTCCCCCTTACTTGTCTTAATGATGCAGAGTTATTTAAAAGATTATTCTGCTGGTTTAGAGGTTACTGATTTGCATGGTTAATCCTATCAGTGTCAGACTGATCTAGAATTTTAATACTCTTATTTCATACCCTCAAAGGGAGAATTATATACATTTTAATGTGAGCTACAAGTAGATGCTTTTCCACCCTACTTGTAAATGGATTCTATTCAGAAAACTAATAAAGAATGCCAGCTTCCTTTTCAAAATGCTTGGATACACATTTGAGGGAAGTTTAGGCTGATAAATTAAAATTTTATTTTGCATATAATTAACAAAACTGCCTTAGGAAGATATTTAGCTGTATTTTATTGTTCCTTCATAGAGGTTCCTTACTACATTGATCAAATGTTTATTTACCCTACTGTGTGCAGACATAGTAGGTTTGTTTGTTTTCCTCTGACAAAAAGTGGTCATTCATACTTACATTTTGTAAGGTTTTTTTTTCACTTTACCCTCTTCATTTATTAAACATGTGTACAAATGGAAAAGAAATATAGTACTGAAGCTTTTAAACAAACAAAAAAATCAAAGGATATGTTAGTATCTCACAACCAATGCCCTGATAACATCCAAGGTTTTATATGGTGATCAAATTTAAAATAGGGCATTTGTTCCTTATTTAATTTCTTTGACTTTGTCTTTAGGTCTCTGGCATGCATTTTATATGAGATGTGCTGCATGAACCATGCGTTCACTGGCTCCAATTTCTTGTCCATTGTTTTAAAAATTGTTGAAGGTGACACACCTTCTCTCCCCCAGAGATACCCAAGAGAACTGAATACCATCATGGAACGGTACGGAAATAAATATGTTGCCACAAAAACAATTTTAAATTGTACTTATATTTTAGTTCATTTGAAAAATAATTTTCTTTTTCTTTTCTTTTTTTCTTTTTCTTTTCTTAAAATAATTTTCTTTTTAAACATTACAGCATGTTGAACAAGAGTCCTTCATTGAGACCATCTGCTATAGAAATTTTAAAAATCCCTTACATTGATGAACAACTACAGGTATTTAAAATGGAAGGGATACTGGGAAACATGTATTAGCATTTATATACATTCTAGAACTTGAAGATATGCTGTGAGAATAAGATGCATCAAGAATCAGTGAGAAAGGAGAAATAAGATTTTTTTTTTTTAAGCTGAGGGAAATTATTAGTCAGACAATCTCTTTGGAAAAGAAGGTGTGTGAACTCCACAGTTCCCTGGAACCCCAGATATGAGAAGTTAGGATTGTCATTTTTGGCCCAAACTCAACATTGACCCATAGAGCTCTTGGTTTACTTTGCAAATATATTTCTGCTAAGGCAAGAATGCGCTACTAATACTACTAAAATCTGGGATTTTCACTGAGTCTTTGTTATTCCACTCCTTTGTTATGGGTGTTAATAATCCATTTTATTGATCAGGTGAATTTATTTTGTTTTCCTGTAGATTAGAAATTTTGATGCAGAGAATCTACCTCTGGTGGTAAGAAAAAAAGCAAACAGTACCCTATTGGAGATTTTTGTTTTTGTTCTTGTTTTTTAAATTAGGCTTTTGTGAATGCCTCAGGCAAATTTCCTTTAATTTTATGACTAATTTTAAGTGGACCCACAAATAGTCATTCACCTTCAAAAATGGGCACACCTTTTCGTCCGCGTCCAGTTTCTACGTTGGCAGGAAACAAGGATGCTGACTTGATGTGCACCCATCAGTTGTGTGCTGGGCGCAGTGCTGATGCTGAAGGTGCTGAAAGGAAGGCCTATGGCTCCCGTCTTTTGCAATTTGATTGCTGGGAAGAGGACCCAGTACCCAAGAAAAAGTAATCATACATTATCAGGAACACTAGGAAGAAAGCACACAGGATGCTGTAAAGTAAGGGAAGGGGATGGCTTTGGTGGTCAAAGAAAGAGTCGGTTACATTTCCCTACCAGTGAGATGGTGAGAAACACCCAGACATGTAAAGAGCCTGAGAGAATGTTGGAATCACAGGGAATTAGCGGGGACAGAGCCCAGAGTCAGATTATGTTTCTAAAGGGGGACATGGAGGGGAGGGTTCTTATGCAGCAATGTGCTCTCTACAGAAGCCCCTGAGGAAAAGTGGGGTGAGCAGGACAGGGGACGGAAGGGAGGTAGAAGTTCCCAGGGACTTTTGGCTCTCGCTATGTAAAACTTTCCCTATGCAAAGCCAGTTCCATTAGCCTAAGGGCAGGTTGCTGAAAAAGAGGCACAGATACTAACTGTTGGGATCAAAACCACCCTGATGGGGCTGTGAGCATACCAAAAAAAAAAAAAAAAAGTTGAAAGGAATCCAAGGGGATCTGCTGGGACTAGCGTGAGGTGAGTAAGGCATTTGCCCTTGGACAAAATTAAAGAGACCATCAAAAACTCAGTAATCAGGATAAATAACATTTGATAGCAGTGTTTAAAAAATCCAAATTAGGGGCGCCTGAGTGGCTCAATTGGTTGGGCATTCGACTCTCGATTTCAGCTCCGGTTATGATCCCAGGGTCATGGGATCAAGCCCTGCATTGGGCCCTGTGTTGACAGCATGGAGCCTACTTGGGATTCTCTCTCTCTCTCTCTCTCTCTCTCTCTCTCTCTCTCTCTCTCCCCCACTCCCACCCCTCTCAAAATAAAAAAATAAACATGTTGTAAAAAATCCAAATTAATGGGGCACCTGGGTGGCTCAGCTCATTGAGCATTCAACTTTGGCTTAGGTCATGATCTCACGTTT
Source organism: Panthera onca (assembly GCF_046562875.1). NCBI lineage: Eukaryota > Metazoa > Chordata > Mammalia > Carnivora > Felidae > Panthera > Panthera onca. The sequence goes on along the minus strand of NC_138347.1, from coordinate 131,589,458 downwards.
CCTAGGTTTGAGGCCCCCATCTGTGCTAACAGCTCAGAGCCTGGAGCCTGCTTTTGATTCTGTGTCCCTCTCTCTCTCTCTGCCCCTCCCCCACTCAAACTCTGTCTCTCTCTCAAAAAATGAATAAACATTTTAAAAATTCTAGAAGTCCATGGTAACAAAATATCAAAAATTCAAAGACAGGATCCAACAGGGCTGGGATTAGGGTGATGCAAATGAGGTAGTCTGGTGCATGTTCAGGGTTGGGTCCTGTCTTTATAAAGTTTTATTTATTTTATTTTCTTAATTCTAGTATAATTAACATAAAGTTAACAGTTATATTAGCTTCAGGTGTACAATACGGTGATTCACCAGTTCTGTAAGTACATTATTCAGTGCTCATCGCACAGTAAGTGTACTCTTAATCCTCGTCACGTTTCCCCATCCCCCACCCACCTGGCAACCAGCAGTTTGTTCTCTATAGTTAAGGGTCTGTTTGTTTGTCTCTTTTTTCCTTTGTTTGTTTTGTTTCTTAAATTCCACATAAGAATGAAATCATATGATATTTGTTTTTCTCTGACTTACTTTACTTAGCATTATACCTCTAGATCCATCCATGTTACAAAAGGCAAGATGTAAACATTTGATATTGTATTCTCCATGGCTTTTTGCATTAATTTTGATTTTTTATAATATTGCCTTAAAATATGACTTATCTTGGTTACTGAGTCTTTTGGTGCCCCTTCAGTTTTGCACCTGCAGTGAGTGCCTCGTTCTGTCCCACCCTAGTCCTGGCCCCAGGAGTGGGGACACGGACCCAAGGCCGGGGAGAGCCTGTGTGTTCATGGAGCTGATGGGAAGCCTGCCCGTGGTGGGTAGCAGGGAGTGAGAGAGCAGGCAGTGCAAGATGAACTTGGAGAGACAAGCATAAGCTGCGTAAGCTACCATGCAATTTTTTGTAACCCTTTATAGAAGGAAAAATAGTTACCGGTGGGTTTTATTTTCAAGCTCCCAGGCATGGTCATTAATACTGCACATCAGAAAAGACCCCTGGTAGTTTTATGCCCTTTCATCCCTGAAGAGGAGTATTTAAGGTGCATCAGGGTTGTTCTCTATTTTAGCGCCTGATGTGTAGATATTCGGAGATGACTCTGGAAGACAAGAATTTGAATTGTCAGGAGGAGGCTGCTCAGATAATTAATGCCATGTAAGTAATTGCTTTGTTTTTAAAAAGCCCATTGAGCATAAATGTTAAATGCATTTGTCTTTAAAAATCTATTAGTGCTAAGCTGACTGCTTGGAGTTTCCTAGAATTCACTTAAGTCTTGCCAAGAAATTAAGGAGCTTCAGTATCTTGGCATTCCAAAGCCCCTTTGCCCCAGGTGGTAGCAAATTGAATTATAAAAGTTTTAAACCACTGCACAGCTTACAGATCTGCAGGGTAGCTCTGCAGTTGCCTTGTAAGTATATAGAGAAATTAATATCTCAAACATTTAGTGATATTTATGCTAATGAACCTTCTATATTAAGCATAAATGGTTTTCACATCTTGTTTGTTTAACAGGAACTGGCAGAGTATCTATTGAGAAGACAACATTGTAAAGTCCTAGGACAATTGAAAACAAGCCAAAATTTATTTCTTCAGATACACATATAACTAGAGAATGTGTTTTTCACAAACATAATTATTACTATTTTTTGAAAGTTAATTCATTTATAAATATAAATAGAGATATATAACTATGAAGAGAGCACAAGTCGGGGAGGGGCAGATAGAGAGAGAGCGAGAGAATACCAAGCAGGTTCTGTGCTGCCAATGCAGAGCCCAGTGCAGGGTTTAATCCTATGAACTGTGAGATCATGTCCTGAGCTGAAACCAAGAGTCAGACACTCAACGGATTGAACACCCAGATCCCCCAACAAGCATAATTATATCTTAAAAAAAATTGTTTAATGTTTGTATGTATTTTTGAGAGGGAGAAAGATAGAGTGTGAGCAGGGGAGGGGCAGAGAGAGAGGGAGTCACAGAATCTGAAGCAGGCTCCAGTCTCTGAGCACAGAGCCCGATGTGGGGTTTGAACTCACGAGCCATGAAATCGTGACCTGAGCCGAAGTCAGACACTTAACCTACTGGGCCACCCAGACGCCCCCATAATTACTTAACTTCTCTCTCCTACCTCATTCAAAATTTCTGTGCTATACCATACAAGAGCGTAGAATACTAGGTTACTTCTGAACAGCCATGTATCGCCCTGCAGGCTGTGGACTGCACAACTCCAGGGAGCACCACTTATAAAGACCAAATCTACAATTTTGCTGAAGGAACTCTCTATTTAATTTTTAATGACCCCGTGCAAAGGTAGAGATGTGCAAGGCTGTAGGTGGGAACAGGAGCCCTCATTAGCCTAATCTTCAAGGCCAAATAACACAGATATGTTGCTCTACCCCTCAGTCCAGTGGTTTTCAACTGCACTGTTTTCCAGTTCATATTCAAACTGAGGAAACTGGTTCATCAAAGTCTGTTTAATGCTTGATTTCCAGTTAAAATACCCTGTACCTCAGGGGCTAACTAGGGGAAACCTACTTTCCTTGAATTGCTAATTATTCTTTCCCAAATGCCTGGATTCTTATTTTATTTTATTTTAAACTAGAGATGTGAGAGTAGTAGGTATTTTTTAAATACTAGACTAATTTTGGCTATTACTTTGCACTGCAATTGTGAGATGGCTTACCTGATGACACTTACAATTAAAGTGTGCTGGAATCCAATTGTTTGGGTGGTCTTTCTCATCATAAAATATGATTTCAAGTTGTCACTTTTTTCACTATGTATGACTATGTTTTAGGGATCTCTATTTGATCTTACAAAATAAAGGATGTATATTCCAGAAAATTTTGTGTCTTCTAGAGGCTCCAACTGTATTCCAGAGGGATAAGAGCTATCTACAAGTAGTCATTATAATTACACAAAATATTCCAAAATAATTACAATTATTACAAAATAATAAAGGCTAGAGTGGGAATAAATGAAATAGAGGAGACTTCTCTAGTGTTTTTTAAGGAGGGAGTTGAATACAAAAGCCATTCTGCAGTATCAGGCCCTGACCAAGTCAGGCACAGAAACAAAGGTCATTGAGAATATGGTTGCAGATCTTTCCATACATGAGTAATGTAAGCACATTTCTTTACCTGAAGAAAGAGGCTCTTAAATAATAATATTGACTAATATTTTGGGGGGTGTTTGGCTTTGTTATAAGCACTTTACATGAGTCAACTCATTGAAACTCACAAGAACCCTATGACTTAAGTGTCATTATTATTATTATTATTATTATTATTATTATTATTATTATTTTAGTGATCATAGAGAGGTTAAGTAACTTTAATTGTAAGCGCCATCAGGTAAACTATTTCACAGTTGCAGTGCAAAGTAATAGCCAAGATTAGTCTAGTGTTTTAAAAATATCCACTACTGTCACATCTCTAACTTAATATAAAATCAAATAAGAGGGGCACCTGGGTGGCTTGGTCGGTTAAGCGTCCGACTTCGGCTTAGGTCATGATCTCACAGTCCGTGAGTTCGAGCCCCGTGTTGGGCTCTGTGCTGACAGCTCAGAGCCTGGAGCCTGCTTCCGATTCTGTGTCTCCCTCTCTCTCTGACCCTCCCCCATTCATGCTCTGTCTCTCTCTGTCTCAAAAATAAATAAACGTTAAAAAATTAAAAAAAAAAAAAAAAATCAAATAAGAATCCAGGCATTCGGGAAAGAATAATTAGCAACTCAAGGAATCTAGGTTATAGGAACATGCCTAACATTACCCCCTGAGGGCCTATACATGTAACCTGGGCACTAGTATTTGAACCCAGAGACTGTTATTAATCTGTGTGATAATCACTGTGCCATGCTTACCTACTGTATGAAGCATAGAATTTACAACATAGTCAACAAAATGTAGCTACTAAAATACTACCATATGGGGCCTTTTATGTGTCACATACTATATATACGTTATCTCATATAGTACTCACCATAGCCTGTGCTTTACAGATGAGAAAACTGAGGTTTAGTAACTTGCCCAAGGCTACAGAGCTGATGTGTGGTAGAGATGGGGTTCAAACCCTGCCTAATTCCAAAGTATATCCTATGCACATGGTTGAATTAGTCTGCCAGTCCATTTATTCCTTGATGGCCAAGATCCTAATTTGATCCTTACATTATAAACAGCAGTCATAGGCAATGAAATGAGCAGAAATTTGTTAAATATGTAATTTGCTTTTAAACAAAAGTCTAATTTGAAAAATATTGCCAATTAACCACAGTCCTGGTTGGCTCATTACCTACCCTGAGTTTATTAGTTTTTGCCTGGCCTGTCTCCAGATGCTTCCCCCTTCTCGGTAATGTAATGATACTTCTGTAAAATATTTGTTTAATTTTTCTGAGCATGTTTGGGATGAGCTGCATGTGGGGGATCTTTATTATTCATAGGCAAAAAAAGATCCACCTGCAGACTCTGCGGGCGCTGTCTGAAGTGCAGAAAATGACACCAAGAGAAAGGATGCGGCTGAGGAAGCTCCAGGCAGCTGATGAGAAGGCCAGGAAGCTGAAGTAAGTTGCCTTTCCTTAGGGTACCTTGGGCTCTGGCCACTTCACAGGACTCCAAAGGAATTTGCTAAAGAAAAGCAAAAGCAAAAACAAGAAATCAAAATGCATATACGCATTTATATTTGTTTCATCACTTACTCGTCCCCTCAAAGGACGGTTATTTCAGCCATAGATGGTTATTGGATGCCAGCCACCATTAATGTCAGGCTTTCAGTCTTGGGTGCAAAGAAAGATTGACTATCAGGGACGTAATTAGTGATGAAAATATAGAGTCAGCCTACAAATGAAGCTTCATTGTTGCTGAGACCTCTTTTTTTTATTAAAAAAATTTTTTTTAATGTTTATTCATTTTTGAGAGACAGAGAGAGACAGAGCATGTGCAGGGAAGGGGCAGAGAGAGAGGGAGACACAGAATCTGAAGCAGGCTCCAGGCTCCGAGCTGTCAGCACAGAGCCCGACGCAGGGCTCAAACTCACAAACGGCGAGATCACGACCTGAGCTGAAGTCGGACACTCAACCGACTGAGCCACCCAGGCGCCCCTAACACCTCTTGTACATATGCCAGCAAGAGAGTGAAGAGGGTGGCTTCACTATCTTGTCCTCACTCCCCAGATGTTTGCTGTACTCCCTCTGCCAGGAGACCTAGCTGGTCTATAGGGAGAAGAATGTCCCAGCAGGAAATTGTTGGCTTTAGGAAGCAGATTGAAAGCAGCTCTGTTCTGCCAAGTGAAACCCTTTGAAAAGTCAATGCTCAAGGTGGGCTGCTGGTGGACAGTATCACTAGGAATTAAAGTATTGGCATGAAAAGGGAAAATTCCAAAGAGACCTAGACTCCCAATTTCTGCAAGACAGATTTTTCAGTTGGTAGATTATCCAGTTTCCTCATTTTTCTTCTTTCTTCCTCTGCCAACTTTTTAGTAGTTTAGAAGCCCCAACTAACAACTAGAGAGACAGAAAAGACCTGAAACTCAAATCTGTTCATTTTGTGACCTTGGTAGCATATCTGAAAGAGGATTTAGAGGTATTCTCGCACTTGCAGTGCGTATCATGAGGAACCAAGTAAGAATCGGTGAGACTACTTCTTTTCCCTTAACACACGCTTTCTGTAATCAGTGTGGAAAGCTATTTCTGTCAGAGTGCATCAGGGGTAGTCGTGTGCTGGTAAATGTTTAACAACCACCTCTGGGGTTGTGGGGCAGGGGGTGTAAATACTCCCATGATGGCCAATTTCAAGCCACCGGTATGATATCATTGAATGTTCAGTTGGAAGATATGGACACAATCTGCTCTTGGGAACCTAGTGCAAGCTGGTTTCTGCAAACCACGGCACCACTGAGTATGGGTTTTACTGAGAAAATATATTTACATAAATCCCTTGAGCCACTGTCACAGTCCCAGGCCTATTTCTAACTCTTCGGGAATGGCAATATTCCTGAGGTACCATGACTCATGTCATTGTTTGAGGGTAAGAGGAAAATGAAATCTCTGACGGGAACAGATTAAAAAGGCAATTTAATAACTTGTACGCATATTACAAATTATGTTTCAGATTAAAACTTTTTTATACACAAAGTAAGTCATCCATCTTCCACATGACATTCAATATGTTTCTTATTTAAAGACAATGGTTTTAACTAAAGTTTGGTCCTAATTTTGTGAATAAATTACATTGGAATTGTTTTTGATCATTATTTTAGGATTCGAGTGCAGTCATAAAAAGACTCTATTGTCAGAAGGGATATAAGGTACCCACTTTATAAACAAAATTTGACTACAGGGATGTTCAGTGACTTTTCAACAATCTAAATCGAAATTAGCACACAAGTAATCACCAGAACTCAAATCTTTCTTTCAATTTAGTAGCAGGTCTGTTACTTTCTATTCTTCTATACTACACACAAAACAAAATGTGTCTGAGAAAAATTCCCCTTTACAGTGACTCTCAAGTTCTTTGCGTAAATTCTTTGAAATCTAGCTCTAATCTCCTTGTGTGTGGGTTAATTCATCCTGAGAACAGTAGTCGAGTTATCAGTATGTGCTGGGCACTGTCTGGACGTCAGGGGCGCACACCCCTGCCACCACAGAGAATGCCCAGGGATCAAAGAAAGAACCACCTTCTTTTGCCTCAGAGGCATGCCTCAGGCATTCATTTTAGGGGCCTTAAGGATGGACGAGCAGCCAGAGCATTATCATGTGTGCTTACAAGAGAATCAAGTGGGTTCTGCACTGCATTTTCCTTGATGAGGGAGAGACCCATTGACCTGGTTTCCCAACACCCCGGTTTGCCTGTTGAAACAGGGATCACGCTTACCTGCATAGTATAGATGTGGCTTTAGCAAAATGCAGCTGTTTTTTCTACACTCACTTTAAATCTGCAGAAAGCTTGCAGAAGAAAAATATGAAGAAAATAACAAACGAATGCAGGAGTTGAGATCTCGGAACTCTGAGCAGCTAACTATTGATGTTCTCCATGTAAGTGCTCTCTTGTTTTAAATTTCACATCAGACTTTGAATTGCTTCAGATTCATCACATTCATGTGGCTGATCAGGCAGGAAGAAGGACAAAGGGGAGAAAAAAGGCATCCAGACCAACTTTGCCCCATTCGGGGAGGAGGTAGTAGGGTTTATTTTAGAATATAGACCAGTGGTTAGTGATGACAGTAATTCAGAGCAGCAGTACTTAGAGATGGATTGATAGATTCATCCAAAAACATCCAAGTGCATACTGTGTTCAGGATAACTCAATCAGCACAGAATGAACAACTGAGGAGTAAAATTATGACTTTGCAGAGCAAATGTGTTCCTATCTAATTTTTAATTTCAGCCATGCTCTTGTTGCTTTACCTCTTTAGTCCATTGTTCCCTTTCTGTCTTATCTTTTATTCTTTCACTTTTTATTTTCTGTCTCGTGTCTGTATCATTGTGCATTGTGTTAACACCCCTTTTGAACTTTGAATAATTACCTTAGAAGTCCAATAATAAGTAGGGTTTTGGAGTCCCATGAAATGGACCCTGAATCATGTCCCCTGCATCCCAAGCTCCTGAATAACAAATACCATTTTCCCTAACGGTTAAAAACATCTTCATGGGTCTTGGTATAGGCTCTGATATTTAAGGAAGTCTTTCTTCAGGGTCGTATTTGTACAATAGACTTCAACTCCAACTTCCTATCTCTTCTGGTAAAAGCAACATGGGAAGGAGTCATTTTTATGGAGAACTTTACTGTCTCAAATTCTGGCTTTTGATTCATTGGAGATCTCTGCATCTGATTCTTTTTCTTTAGCAGGAAGAACCAAGCCCCCTGAAGCTGTGGGATGATCCCTGGAGTCTGGGGACAGTAGCTCTGCTGTAGCTCAGTGATCAGAGAGCACCAAACTCTCAACCAGGCAAAGCTTAGGATCACTTGTTAATTCACCTTTCTGAAATATTTAGTGGTTGTGAGTGCTGTAGATTTCTGAAAACCCAAAGTTGGACCAGTTGAGGGGCCCAGGCTTCTCTGACCTTAAGAGTTTCTCTCCTTTGGGGTGCCTAGGTAACTCAGTTGGTTAAGCATCTGACTCTTGATTTCGCCTCAGGTCATGATCTCAAGGTTTTTCAGATCAAGCCCCATGTTGGTGTCTGCACTGGCAGTTAGGAGCCTGCTTGGGATTCTCTCTCTCTTCCTCTCTCTCTGTCCTTCCCCTGCTCACTCTTTTTCTCTCTCTTTCAAAATAAAGAAATAAACATTTTTAAAAAAGAGTATCTCTTTCTTGGACGCTTTAGCAGATAATGTAGGGACACTGCTGACATGTGCTCAATCCCACTCACCCCACTCTCCTCCCATTGCCCACTCCATTAAGTGAAGCCAGCTGTGGGATCTGTTGTGGGTCCCAGAGACATGGGAGTTGGTATCATTCCCACTCATGAAACCTAGTGAACAGAGAAACTGCTGGCTGAAAGAGATGGGGTCAGCAGCAATGTTGGATCCCTACTTGGAGAAAGGTCTTGATTTCACCACTGCATGGAAGGACCTGAGCCCCCTCCAAGCACTGAGTGCCTGTCTTCAGCTCCCCAGTTTTTAGGCCCTGAAATGATAACTTCTGGAGGTGCATGACTTTTCCTAGGTCTGTCAGCTTTCTTTGCCATGGGACTGAGAATTGCAAATTGCCAAGGTCCTTAGGAGGAATCTGGCATGATTATAGAGATTCTGTGTTTGTTAGTGTGTGTGAAACTACTTGTTAATCATCTGAATAAAACTGGGACATTTTCCCTGGAATGTTAAAGGACCCTTGCTTCTAAGGGATTTTATCCTCAGAGATTAGAAATTGAGAAGTACAGATGTGGTAATATTTTGTTGTATAAGACCTGAATAACTTTCTTTATTCCTGAAGTTGCTGTATGGCAAATACAAATGTAGTTTCGAGTATGATCTTACATTTTAGTGTCTGATAATTTACTTGATGTTTTTGCTTTTCTTTACTGACCTTTCAAAATAATAATTTGTGAGTTATTTTTTCATTTCGGATATTATTATCAGTGTTAAACAACTGTAAATGATCCTATACACTATAAGTGATCCTGTCCTCCTGTAAGCTGGGATCCTTGGGGGATCCTGCAGTAACTTTAAGGTAAAACTGAGACCATATGGGGGCGCCGGGTGGATCAGTCAGTTAAGTGTCCGACTCTCAGTTTCAGCTCAGCTCATGATCTCACGGTTTGTGAGTTCGAGCTCCGCATTGGGCTCTGCTCGCTCTCTCTCTCTCTCTGTCTCTCTCTCTCTCTCTCAAACAAATAAATAAACATGTTTTTAAAAAATGAGACCTTGGGGCGCCTGGGTGGCTCAGTTGGTTAAGCGTCCGACTTCGGCTCAGGTCACAATCTCACTGTCCGTGGGTTCAAGCCCCACGTCAGGCTCTGTGCTGACTGCTCAGAGCCTGGAACCTGTTTCAGATTCTGTGTCTCCCTCTCTCTCTGACCCTCCCCCGTTCATGCTCTGTCTCTCTCTGTCTCAAAAATAAATAAATGTTAAAAAAAAATTAAAAAAAAAAAACTGAGACCTTATGGCAGGCAGAATCTTGGGAGATTTTATTAATTGTATATTATCCCACAGAACGTGAGATCCAGACAGGATAGTCTAGATCTTGGCTCAACTCAGACAAGGAAAGTAAGGATTTCATAAAGATCTCATGAAGTCCCAACCCCCAACTTCCCAGTGTCTACCTAGTTCTTTCTAATTCTATCTCGTTTCCATCAGCAAGGAGCAAAAGGAGCAGGAGGGGAAGTGCCTAATGCTGTCTTGTCCAGAGGTGTTGGTTCATTCTTTGATCATCTGAGATTTAGTGTCATGAACATCTTTGACTCTGAGCTTTCCAGAAGCACATTCCTAAGTTTACATATTGATGGGGACAGGAAATGTTGCGAGCAGATGCGTGGTTCTTGCAGACAGTATCTTCTTCTAGCTGGTTCAGTCTTACAGACAGGGCTGCATAGCCACCCCCAGGTATCTTGCCCTATTTCATGAAGTTCTCTCAGCCACTTCCTTCTGCACATTTTTAGCATCCCACCTTCTCAATTTCAAATGTCACCTTCTCTTCAGAAAAATCTTCTTTGACCTCACAGGTCAGCAATCCACTGGCTCTCCTCCAAATTCTTTAATTTTTTTTATTTTGATGTTTATTTTTTGAGAGAGAGAGAGAGAGAGCAAGCAAGGCAAGGGCAGAGAGAGAGGGAGACACAGAATCTGAAGCAGACTCCAGGCTTTGAGCTGTCAGCACAGAGCCTGGTGCAGGACTCAAACCCAGGAACTGCGAGATCAGGACCTGAGCCAAAGTTGGATGCTTCACCGACTGAGCCACCCATGTGCCCCTCTCCTCCAAATTCTTATGGCTTACAGCAATGCTTCTCAAACTTCAAAATTCACCCAAACCATCTGTTGATTTTGTTAAAAGGCAGATTCTGATTAGTTTGGTCTAGGATGGGGCATAGGGTGCTGAATTTTTAACAAGCTCCCTGGTGATTCCGACCTGCCGGTGTAGGACCACATTCTGATTAATAATGGAGAGGAACTGGGGCTCTTGAAAGCCATTCACCTTCAGATGAAGGAAGGCTTGGAAAAGCCACCAATGAACACTTTCTTATAGACTATTTAGGAAAAAAGCATTTAAAGGGAACAGACATAAAGGGGAAGTGACCTTGGGCTTCCTTGTTGGCCCCAGAAGGAGGATGAAGAGAGGGGCCGGAGCAGGCAAGAGACACATTTAATCATATTCATGGGCACAGAGTGAGGCAGGTTTAATGATACTCAAGGAACAAAGGAGAGAGAAAATGGGAAGCTAAACACTTTGCAGAGGGACTGGAGAGCTTTAAACATTTCAAGGAAAAGCACCAGTGAGCTGGAAAAGATGAAATAAAATGTAAGAAACAAATTGGATTAATCAGATGCAAGAAGCTGAAGAAAAATGTGATGAAGAGAAAAGGAAGAGGAAAATGCTCCCGTCTTCACCCATACACATATTTAGGATTTAATTTCATCCTGATTTCACTGGGGCTCTGTTCTCCATTCCTTCTTCCTTTTCTTGCCAGCTGAAGCAAACTACCTTATATTTCAAAAGCAGTCATATAAGATAAAAATCAGAGTTAAGAGAGAAAAATGGGCTGGCTCTGTCATTTCTTAAACATGTTATAAAAATTCTTCAAGGCGTTTAGGAGAATAGCTTGTTTTGTTTTCCAGACCCTAACTGACAGGGGCCTTTTATTTTGGCAGGCATTTTCTGCTTGGCTGAATCTGGGTGTTGAAATCTGGAAGCATAGTTGAATGTGGATTCATGTTAGGCACTATTTCTTTAAAGGATGGTAGCTTCAAAACAAAACAAAACAGAAACTAGATTCCTGTAATACACATGAGAAGCGTGATCTTTCTTTTATCCTGCGATACATCCAGTTTTGATGGGGCCAGAACTGGCTTTCTGTGGAGAAGTGCGTAACAGCTCAGGTCTCCAAGAATGAAATAATAATGGGAATCAACGATCGGATCAAGTTCTTGCTAAGAGAAGCAATTATGACAATTCTATCTGTTTTTTTCAAAGAGAATCTTAGTGAATCAAAGTCCGTTGAGGGTCCAGGTACTGATTTTCCAATGATTTCTGATGTAAAAGTGAAAACACATTTCGCGCATTCTCTGTGTGCTTAAAGTTCTTAAAGTTGCCTGTGTGCTATCAGTGATCCTTTCAAATTTGGAACCAATTTCACCTCCTGCAACAAGTATACAGCACAGAAAATGGACTTCTTAAAAATATTTTATGACTGTGTTTTCACAAATGCCATACCACAGTATGGCAAGCTTTGTTTTGCTTATTCATTTAAGATTAGTTTGAATTTAACTTTCTGTTTTTTTTTGTTTTTTTTTTTTTTTTTATTTATTTTGGGACAGAGAGAGACAGAGCATGAACGGGGAAGGGTCAGAGAGAGAGGGAGACACAGAATCGGAAACAGGCTCCAGGCTCCGAGCCATCAGCCCAGAGCCTGACGCGGGGCTCGAACTCACGGACCGCGAGATCGTGACCTGGCTGAAGTCGGACGCTTAACCGACTGCGCCACCCAGGCGCCCCTAACTTTCTGTTTTTAATAAGATACTCTCAGAGTAGTTCTCCATGAAAGCCACTTTTCAAGGAAAATAGGTCAGTTCAACATTAGCTCTACTGAAAAAAAAAACTGGAAAAAAAAAAGCAAAATGATCTATTGGAATACTGATATATATATTTGAGAATTTTACTTTTTTCGAAGTGTGAATTCTTTCCTTTTTTTTAAATGTTTGTTTATTTTTGAGAGAGAGAGAGTGTGTGTGTAAGTGGGGGAAGGACAGAGAGGATCCAAAGCAGGCTCTGCACTGACAGCAGAGAGCCCGATGCGAGGCTTGGAACTCACAAACCATGAAATCATGGCCTGAGCCAAAGTCTGACACTTAACTGACTGAGCCCCCAAGGCACCCAAGTGTGAATTCTTTCATGTGGTCTTTTAGATCTCTTTCTTTAGGAAACTGGAATTCACAGAATCATGGAAGCGTTAAAGCTAGAAGAGAACGTGGAAGTCATCCAAGGCAACAGCTGTACTTCTGAGATGAGGAAACTGAGCAGGGCTGGGCTAAGGTGAGGTAGATGTGATACCCTGGATGCAGAATTGAAGAGGTATTTGTTCTTAGCTGCTGATCGCTCCTTCTCTTTCAGGAGCCTAAAAGTGAGTACCCCCTTCAGTTGTGTTCATGGCCATTCCTCCTGCCTCACCCTAGTCATGGAGCTGAAATTGATGGTGTAGAAGATTAAGGTCACCTTAATTGGTGTTTCTCTTATCTCAAGCTGCCTTCTTAAAATTTGAAATGGTATCATGTTTAAGGGAGAGGATTAGGCAGACTTTTATTTCCAAATAGTCTTCTAAACAATATTGTTTCATTTGTGGTAATGCTGTTTTTTTCTATCAGCTTCTCATGAATTGTTAATTACCTTCCACAAGGAATCTGATGACCTGACTTCAGAGAACCTGCCTGAGTCTCAGCCCATTCCTTCCTTGGATCTTGGCCCACTTGAGTCAAGTGTAGAAGACACCATAGCTGACCTTGGAGATCATGGTATGAGTTTGCATCAGTATTCAGAAGGGTTGGCACATAGGTTGGTATGGCTGACCCTCCAGTAGGCCTGGCTGGCTTCTGAGAAAAGCTTTGGATGCATGTGACCAGCTGCCATCAGCTTTCCAGAGCTGAGCTGGGACCAAGATAAAAAGCAGAGAAGCCAAGGGATTTGTTTGTCCTCTCCTATCTCCTTTGTGATAGATGAAGATGAGTTAGAAACTCACACCAGGTGAGAAACCTCTTCAACATGAGTTAAACAATGTCATCATTAACTGACTTTGGAATAGTGTAGGACCGTGAATGTGCTGAATTACCATGTCCCTCTTCTATAAGTGATTCCCTGGCTTTCATAATGTAAAGTGAATAAATGAAGTCAGACCTTGGAAAACCAACTATATGGATGATAATGGATGTGCAAACAATACCAGAAGAAAAGTGCTCAGAACTGTTACCCAAATGAGGGAGATCTATCCTAGCTTAATGGTTAAAAACATGATTTAGGAGTGAAAAAGCTACCTGTATTAGGGAAGCCCCTGGCAACTTAATCTTTCTAGATCTCAATTTCCTTATCCATGAAGCAAGAATAATATCTTCTTTAAGGGTTGTTGTGAAAAGCAGATGAGAGTAGGCATGTGATGTGCTCTTACCTTAGTGCCCCACACAAAGTAAGAGCCAAAGAAAGGGAAGCATTTATGATCCTGAGAGGAAAGGTTATGACCATCTCAGGGCCATCTCAGTCTTGTACCACTATCCCCAGTGCCTAGCACAAAGTGCTAGGAATATTGTAGGAACTCCATTAATATTTCTTGAATGAATGAATGGATGGATGGATGGATGGATGGATGGATGAATAGATAAATGAATGATATGTTAGTCTCGACCACTGAGAAGCAGATGTCAACATGGGACTAAAAGTTCAAGGATATTATTAAGGGAAATGGCTACATGGAAAGCATTAGGGAAGGAGCTGGAAAAGGCTGAGAGAATCATCAGGCCATGATTCAAGTCATGTTCCAAGTAAAAAAAGCAAGGTTTGGTGGATGTGTACTAGTCTGCTAGGCAGACAGAGGCAACCAAGACATCAGGAAGTCTTCAAGCGAAGTCAGTCGCTAGGGGCTTGCCCGAGTATCCCTGCTGCACTCTGGCAGTGGTAGTGGCCTCTGACAGAACACAGGGATGGATTTCAGAACACAGCCTTGGGGCCCTTGGCCAGTTACACTCCTTGCAGTGGGAGGTCTTCAAGGTGCATCCTCATGGCTGCACAATGGTGTAACAGCTCTCTGGCAGTAGTTGAGTTCTCTTTCCAAACTGAGGGTGAAAGTGGTGAAATTTGGATTAACTGGTCATCACAGCCCAAATTCACATTTGATATCTTCCTGCCAGAGCCATTAAAGCTTGTGCTGTCTCCTTCACCTGTAAGGAAACTAGCACCTAAAGCTTTTTAGGTTGACATTTTAAAATGGTACTGTGGAAGCCATCTGGTAACAGGTGTTATTGACAAACAAATATATATATCAGGTGGATTTGCATCTTAAATCCTTTTCAAGTATTTCTTTAATATGTTGTTATTCTCCAAAGGTAAAACTTGGGAGAATAGAAATATCCCATGGGCCTTTCCTTCCAAAAATATAAAACTGAGAGGCCATTGGATAGCACTTGATATGGAAGGCTTATGCTTTGCTATATAAGGCAGAGCCATCGCTATGTAAAAAGAGGAATCCCCAGGACAGGATATTGAGTGGGTGGTCTAGGATCAAGAAGTCTGGGCCCAACCTCTGTGTCTCAAATAAGAAAAGTACCGGGGTGCCTGGGTGGCTCAGTCGGGTAAGCGTCTGACTTCGGCTCAGGTCATGATCTCGCGGTATGTGAGTTCCAGCCCCGTGTCGGGCTCTGTGCTGACAGCTCAGAGTCTGGAGCCTGCTTCAGATTCTGTGTCTCTTCCTCTCTCTGCCCCTCCCATGCTCATGTTCTGTCTCTCCCTGTCTCTCAACAATAAATAAATGTTAAAAGAGGTTTTTTTTTTAAGTAGGAAAAGTACTTACTACTCATTCCATGGAGGAGAAACCAAAGACATTAAGTAATTTGCTCAAGAACTCAGAAGTGCCTAACTTCTAGAGCAGCACCCTTTCCATTCCCCCAAAGTGTATGTATTTGGAGGTGGTGGATGGGAGCAATAGGTTTGTAAGAAGTAGACAGGAGTCAAATGAATTGGACTTTCAAAAGGTAGAGTCTTTGTGTATCCCTATGCTAATTTTTGTGAACTGTAGTAGTCAGATTACTCCTTGGCTAGCCCTGACCACAGATTGCACCTGCTACTGGGAAACTCAAGCCAATATCCTCCTTTATCTTTTGTCATGGAGGTTTCAATATGGTAGACCAGGTATTGATTTACCAGCCACACTGGAAATGGTCAAATCTACTCCTATGACTACCTTGTTTATACTATAAGGAAACACTACCATAATAAACTGTCAGATCCAAAAGATGCATTGTAGTTTTAATTGAGCCAAATGCCTTGTAGAATAGTTTAAACATTCCCTTTTTTTCCTCCCTGTAAATTCATATTTTCTAAATTGAAAAGGGAGATTTGTTTTTTTATGAATATAATTTATTGTCAAATTGGCTTACATACAACACCTAGTGCTCATCCCAAGTGCCCTCCTCAATGCCCGTCACCCATATTCCCCTCTTCCCCACCCCCCTGTCCACCCTCAGTTTGTTCTCTGTATTTAAGAGTCTCTTGTGGTTGGCCTCCCTCCTTCTCTGTAACTATTTTTTTCCCCTTTCCTTCTCTCATGGTCTTCTGTTAAGTTTCTCAAGATCCACATATGAATGAAAACATGATATCTGTCCTTCTCTGACTGACTTATTTCACTAACCATAATACCTTCCAGTTCCATATGCATTGCTGCAAATGGCATGATTTCATTCTTTCTCATTGCCAACTAGTATTCCGTTGTATATATAAACCACATCTTCTTACCCATTCATCAGTTGACGGACACTTAGACTCTTTCCATAATTTGGCTGTTGTTGAAAGCACTGCTATAAACATTGGGGTACACGTGCCCCTGTGCATCAGCATTCCTGTATCCCTTGGGTAAATTCCTAGTAGTGCTGTTGCTGGGTCATGGGGTAGTTCTATTTTTACTTTTTGAGGAACCTCCACACTGTGTTCCAGAGCGGCTGCACCAGTTTACAGTCCCACCAATAGAGCAAGAGTGTTCCCGTTTCTCCACATCCTCACCAGCATCTGTAGTTTCCTGATTTGTTCATTTTAGCCACTCTGACCAGTATGAGGTGGTATCTCAGTGTGGCTTTGATTTGTATTTCCCTGATGATGTGTGACGTTGAGCATCTTTTCATGTGCCTATTGGCCATCTGGATGTCTTCTTTAGAGAAGTGTCTATTCATGTTTTCTGCCCATTTCTTCACTGGATTATTTGTTTTTGGGGTGTGGAGTTTGGTGAGTTCTTTATATATTTTGGATACTAGCCCTTTGTCTGATATGCCATTTGCAAATATCTTTTCCCATTCTGTCGGTTGCCTTTGGGTTTTGTTGATTATTTCCTTTGCAGAGCAGAAACTTTTTATTTTGATGAGGTCCCAATAGTTCATTTTTCTTTTAATTCCCTTGCCGAAAAGGGAGATTTAGAACTATGAAATGTTCTTTGTGTTGATGATTGATTAGAGTTGTGGGCAACCAGAAGATTGTTAGTGACCACATATCTTAATCATAAAATTTTGAGGCATGAGACTTTAATTCGTTGATGAGTTCTGAAGTTATTTCTCCCATTCTCTATGCCTTTTTTATTTTTTATGTTTATTTATTTATTTTGAGAGAGAGAGAGAGAGCCAGGGAATGGGCAGAGAAAGAGGGAGAGAGAGAATTCCCAGTAGACTCCATGCTGTCAGCACAGAGCCCAACAGGGGGCTTGAACTCAGGAACCGTGAGATCATGATGAGCTGAAATCGAGAGTCAGACGCTTAACCAACTGAGCCACCCAGACGTCCCCCTGTTCTCTTTGCCTTTTAGAAGATATGACTCCAAACATTCAGCATCCAGAGGAAGTTTTTGTTTATTTTTTATCTAGCATGTATATGTAGAATAAAATTACAGTCTTTTTTTTTTTTAAACTTCTACACCAAATGTTTAATCAGTCTTTGATGTTGAATTGGGAAATTCCCTTTGGGATGTGAGGAGTTAGTTGCAGAGAAAGAAAACAGAGTAAGACATTATTTACATTTGATATGCATTTAGTTGACTACAGCTGATTTAATATAGGCAAAGTCATGGATAACCATTATAATCAAATGAGAAGGTACAACTGGAATGTTAAAGAAATGATCCCTATTTAACTCTTTATATGTAATACTGATGATTTCTTGAACGTTAATTTTTGCCAGAATTTCATTACACTTTACCCTTGTTTTCAGCAATTTCATTGCACCTTAGCCTTGTTTTCAGCAATTCACAGTTGAGTTTCAGAATAGGGTTTCTTGCAAAGCTGGGATAGCTTGAGGCTCATGAGCATGGTCCAGGCAGAGCATGGGTCTCAACTCTTCAGATGCAAAGGCTTCAGTGATGTGGGCCTCGGCTGCCCGCCCATAGCCTGACCAATTGTCACTTAATTACCCTTTTAGCTACTCCACAAGCAAGTCCGGGGCCCCTTCCCTGTGCTCAGAGAAATCGCCACCCTCAAGGGAATTGTACTTTGTTTGCCCGTATGAAGTCCACATGCCCTTTGCAGTTGAGGGCTGCTCTGTGACTTATGGCGTCAACTCTTCCCTTTTAACGTCCAAATGGAAATAAAGTAATTTGAACTCTGTTAGACAATGATATATTTTTATTGTTTTCATTTTACAAATGAAAACATTTATCAGCTCTGCAATTCTACTTCTGGATAGTTACCTAAGAGAAATGAAAGTATGTCTGCAAGAAAATGTGTACTCAAATGTTCCTAGAAGTTTTATTCATAATACCAAAAGCTAGAAATAAGTCAAGGGCCAACCAGTAGGTGAATGGGTAAACAAACTTGCAATTTATCCATGCAATGTAACACTATTTGGCAATGAAAAGGAACAAACTATCAGTACACACAACAATATGGATGAACAGCAGAAATATTGTGCTGAGTGAAAGAAGCCACAAATGAAAGAGTTCATACTGAATGAGTCCATTTCTGTGAAGTTCTAGAAGCAGAAGCACTCATCCGTAGTGATAGAAATGAGGCCAGTGGGTTGTCTGGCCATTGGGAGTTAACTCAAAGGGCACAAGAGAACCTTTTGTGGTGATGGAAAAATCTGATACCTTGATTGTGATGGCAGTTTACTTTGACGTATATATTTGTCAAAACTCACTGAATTCGATGCTTTACATGAGTGCATTTTATTGTCTATCAATTATACCTCAACAAAGTTGATAAGTAAAAAGAACATTGATAAGATATCCAGAAAAAAAAGAAAGGAAAAACCCATTATGAGTAATGCCCATCAGTCTGTGCTTTAGCTAATGAATGGCCCAGAGAGACCCTGGTAATGTCATGGAGATAGAAGGCAACTGGGAAGATCTATAGTATTACTTGGGACACAAAGTCCTTAGTCTGGAGAGCGATCAGGGGTTTTATTCTAATGTCAGCTAAGCAATATTGCCTTCCACAGAGAGTATTAACAGAGCTTTGGGGTCTTCTCTCATGAGGAAAATTGGCTTAAACATGAGGGGCTGGGATCCCTTACCTCCTCTCTTCAGTCTTTATAGTTGGAGGGATCACACTGCTGTGGCAAGGAACCCATACCAGCAAGTCTCATAGGACCTCGTGTCCTCTGAAAGCAGCCCCAAAATACTAGAACAAAAAGTAACAGCCCAGGCTGCTAAACCCAGCCCAGGACAAAGAAGCTGGTAGAGCCCCCTGGCTATCAGCCTTCAAAAAAAGACTAAGTGCTGGCGGCCATTTCTGTGTTCCTAGATGTCCCATCACTCCCAGAGCTTTACATGTCTTAAAGGCTTGATTTATAAATATAAACTGATGGTGGTTTTATTTCATATTTGTCACATATTCCATTGGGTTACTTTTGCATTGCATGGTAGTGTTTCCACCTGACTCTCACTCATATTTACGCCCCGGAATAAAGGGTCCTACGGACACTCTCGAATTCCCTCAGCTCAAGAGGATAATTAAAATGAGTCTATTGAATAAAGATGTGCCAATTCTCCACCCTGAGGCATATTTAATAGTTTAGAATGTTTCTTCCATAAGACAAGCTGGATAGGTGCCTCTAACTGAAATCTAAAAGATTGTATCCAATTTGAAAACTTGAAGTGGATGCAGAATAACACCTGCCCAACCGACCACTTCACTCTTGGGTCCTAAAAGGCATTATAAAAATAAGAGGAAAATCAGTCCCCAAGAACATCAGTTACTCATATAGAAAATCAGTACCCATGGACACCTCAAAATAAGCTTCTCACCTCAGCTGTATGTGACTCCATGGTCCATTCTTTAGCCAAATACAAATTATACAGTAGTTATTCAACTATAGGTGCTGCAGGTAGGCCAGAGAGCATCCTTAAATGGCCTTGCTGGGCCTGTCATGGGTCGTGTTTGGAATGAATCAATTAAGCAGAAAATTAAAGAAGCATCAATCATGGCTTTCAGGTCAGATAGACTACAAAATATAATAGACTAAACTCTCACATAATATGTGCTTCAGACAGCATTTTGGACATACCACAATATGACTTTTCTTTGGTTGATGAAATTATTTCCCATGCACACAAGGTTCACAGTTGTGCCCAGGGCTCTTGCACCCGCCACCAAGAGAACACCATTATGATGCCCAAAGATAGTAACGCTGTCACAGAACACTAAGACCGTTATTTCAGATGGTGGTTTGCCTCCAGTCAACTAACCATCTTCGATCCTTTGAAATATTGTATCTTGGTGTTTGTTTAGACCAGACTTTAATGTAGGTATCTGTGATGGGAATTTAAATCTGTCTTGTGTGATCTTTGTAGAGAGGCTCTTTTGTGGCAGTGAGGGCCATGGCAGTATCAGCCACCTCCTGTGTTCAATTGTCAGTCTGTCGGTTTTTGAAGTGAAATAGCACATCTCCCAAACAAAAAACCGTTCTGGCAAGGAGCCGTGGCAGCAGTATCTAATACCTTTTGTCATTCCTGACTAACAGCATTTTCCACTGAACTTCTCTTCTCTCACTTCCAAAAAAAAAAAAAAAAGAAGAAGAAGACAAAGAAAAATTGGAACCATACAGAAAGTTTCAGAGCGATTGCCATGTTTCATAGTAGTGTGTCTGTGTACGAGCAGTATAATGAATTTGACTTATTCTGAAAAAGTCAGTTTTCCCACATCTGCTGCAGAAAGTGATGTTTGTGACATTCTCAGCATTTGCAGCATTTGCAGTTAGACTTGTCTGTGAGATTGTGGGAAGATTTCTTTAGAAACTCACATTATTATTCTGTGCATAGGAGTGTGTAGTGTAACTCTCCATCCCTAGCTTCACAGCTAACCATGTATTTCCTGCTAATCCCTTGACCTGTCCCAGTTTCTTTTTCTGGCCATGGCTCCTTTAAATTATTAATGAGAGTTCTCACTGTTCAAGGTTAGGCAGCTAAGTACATGTTTGTAGAGGAGTTTAAGAAGCGTGCAGGCTTTCACTGCCTTTTGTACCTGGGCATTTGGGGTTGGAGAGAGGGCAGAGTGACTTGACCCTTTTTCTATCTCAGATTCATTTTCTCTTTTGAATGCAGGAAAAAAGAACAAACCCAACCTCCCTCCAAAGCTTAACTCCACACGGCCTGCTTTCCTGGCTTCACACAGCTTAGAACTAAGTCAACTCCCTTCCCTCTACCTTCCATCTCCTCACAACCCCATTTTAAGAGATAACTTTGACAGTTGTCATAAGTGGTTGCTTATCAGCGTATGGTCTATAGCTGTATATTTGGCTGCCTTTAATTTGTGAGATTACACATTTTGAAGAAGACTAACCTTTGTGTGTTCATTAGCATTCTGGATGAGAAATTTTAGTGGTATACTAGAGAGGGCTACAAAGTGACTACTGGTTAAGAAAAAGCAGTTTTAATTTTAAGAAAATTAAAATAAATTTTCCCCTTAGCCCCATTAGCTCTGTGTCATTGATGAGGAGAGTGAGTCAGTGCTCTGACTGGGCAAGCGTGTTCAGAGGCCATGCTCTCACCTATTCCCAGAATGCCATCTTGATGTCATTCCATACCTTATCTCTTAACTTTTTACTCTCTGTAAATCATACTCCTACAAATGTTGATCTGTCAACTCAAAATTCCACTAAATAGGCATCATGATAAAAGTCTATGTTTCCCATTATATTGGCAATACTCATCGATTCCAATTGATGGCACCTCTGAGAAGCACTTGCAGTACAGAAGCAGGTCACAGCACAGCAACTGAGAGCCAACAGGCCAGTCCTTTGTTATTCAAAGCATGGTCTGAGGACTGATATCATTAGCATCCTGAGAACTTGTCAGAAATGCAGAATCCCAGACCTCCCCCCAGATTTCCTGGATCAGTAGATGCAAAATCCCAGTGATGTGTATGCACATTCAAGTTCGAAGAGCCTGAGCTAGACTCTAAGCTCCACAAGAGCATGGGCTACGTCTGTCTTGTTCATCATTTTATTCCCACCTGCTGACAGTGACTGGCTCTGAGTTGGTGCTCGGTAAATATTTGTTAAATAAATGATTACATCTAGGAGAAAAGTTCTGTAAGAACACTAATGCTTTTTGTCATAAGCAGCATACATTTCTTGCAGAGATTAGTTCATTTGGGGAAACAGTAGAATAACAAGTTGCCAGAAGAGGCTAATTTGTGTATATTAGTGTTCACCTATAATTTTTACTCTTTCTTCTTAAGGAAGGTGGTAATCTAATTTTACCAGATGGATACTGGAAAGATGAAAAATAGAGGAATAGTGTCGGAGACATGGGAATAGAAATCTTCCATGCATGCTTTTTGAGCCCCCTAGCCATTGCATCTTTCTTTATAGATACCCCTCCATTTAGATAATCTTTAATGTGAGTTGCCACAGTGCAAAAATAGGGTTTCTTCCTCTGCAATGCCCATACTATTTAGTTTAAAGAAGTGGTCACCCACAAAATAATCCTCTCAGACCCCTTCATGTGTTCGTTAAGTGTGCACATTCAATGGGAATAAAGGGGTTTTATGAAGTGTAGTCTGTTACAGGTGCACCCAAGTCTCTTCTGTTCGCATCAGCCTAGTATCCCCATGGAATCTATGAGTGTACTTTATAGATGACAGGGCATGAGCAAATGCTGGTTGGTAGATTACTCTTATAACAGGCTTGCTAGAGCCTGTATATGAACATAACTCTTTAGTGGTTTTATCTGTTGGGTCCCCTGAGCCTGTATGTGAACATAACTCTTTAGTGGTTTTATCTGTTGGGTCATCTGGGAAGCAGACACTAAGAGAAGTGCAGGAGATGTATTGAGGGTACTTTTTGTTGAAAGAAAAATGGGGGGTGGGATCAGGGGTAGCCAAAGAGAGCCTCTAGACTACGCTGTGGGTCTGACACCTGTGAGATGTGAGCAGGAAGGAAGGATGAATGGGTAGGAAGAGGCTCAGACCTTACTATAGCTCCGATGGAGAGTTCTGGATCAAAGATTGCCCATAGAGGAATCCTGCACTGTGCAGAAATGCTGTGCCCTACTATCCCTTCCTGCTCAATGGATCCTCAGATGCTACAGCTGGAGGCTGCCAGCTCACCGCATGCTTTTCAGCTAATTGGCAAGTTCTTGGAAGGACAGCTGACACATGCCCCTCAATAGATGCCACAGTGGTCAAGTTGAGTCGTTCTATATGCTTGAGGTGAATAAAATAGTATTTCAGTTAGCAATCTATATGCAGTACTTTTCTCTAATTTATAGAAACTTACCTCCACTATATGTAAAAGAAGAATAGCTAAAGCTTCTGGAATATCCATAGACACTTTACAAAAATCCACTAGACTGGAAGCCACTGTTGTGCTTGAAAGAAATTTGGAGCCAGACTTTGTCTTTTTCCCACTTCTAGCCATTTACCAGCTGTGTGAATGCAGAAAAAAAAAGTTATTGCCAACCCTTAGTTTTCTCATCTGCACAATTGGAATAATACTTAATTTTCTAGGGTTAAGGAAAGAATAAATTAGATATAAACAAAGAACTTTGAATAGTGCATGAAACAGAAAGTGTACAACAGTATCTTACTAAAAAAATACTATGTCAAAGCAAGTTGCAATATTTTCTCAATTTCCACATAAAACCTCTGAATTGGATGAATACTATTTCAGTTTTTAACTACCCAGGAGACCTTCTGATTATAGCTTAAAAGCACCTTTACAATATGAATGAAGTATGATTTGGAATACTCTATTTGCTGTAGTTTTTGTATTTATGAGAAATATAAAAATCACTCAGTCTGGTTAGTTCCACCTGTCAAATTATGGTCTGAATTATGTCCATTTGTGCTGATTAGCTTAGCAGATATATAGATAGATATAGATAGATATAGATATAGATATAGGTAATATCTTCCTTGTCAACACCATAGACAGCCTGCAGAACCCAAGTCAGATTCTCAGAGATGCGTGTGTCCTCCCATTGGTGAGCCAGGAATGCCACTGTTATACTCAGAAGTAGGACCTGGGAGGGACAAAGTTCTTTCTCAAAAAGATGCTTCTTTGCCAGCTATCCTGAGCCCATAATCTGGTAGCTAAAATTTCCAAGTATTTTCCCTAAATACATTATAAATGTAAATATATTTTGTACTAAGGAGCCTAATTAGGGCAAGAATATATATTAGTTTTCCACTGTAGTCTCATGTGGGATTTAGGCCAAATTCAGATTAAAATACAGAGATTGGTAGGCATAACTATGATTTTTGCAATGAAAATGTCCAGGTAATACATGCAGTTATTTTAATGGAACTCTCTGCCCTGGGTTTATAATGAAATCAAGAAGATTTTCTGAGACACAAGGATTTGCTCTACACTACCATGGAGGCTATATGTATAAGTGTCCTCCTGATTTTGGACAAGTTCTCTGAAAATTCTATTAGTTTCCTCTTTAGTTAGAATATAAAGGAATTTCAGTGGGCTGCACAGATTCCTAAGATAGGGAGAAGTTTGTACTCATTTCAGATGTATTATTTTGCCTCCCTTAGGTCTGCATATGGAATCAGAATATTCCAGATATGATTTTATGTGCATAGTTAAATCATTCAATTCTTACCACACATCTGGTGGACAGGCTAAATGTACCTTAAAGGACATGGTGGCTTGTGGAAGACAGTATTTTTTGCCTACCATATATTATAAACAACTCTAAGGTGTCTTCAGATATCTGTACAAGATTTTCTTAAAATAAAAATTAGAGCAAATTATAGGTTATCCTAATAATGTAATTCTCAATACTTTTTTTTAAGTGGGAGAGAAAAGTGGGGGTTGTGGTTAGAAGGCCAGTGCTGCATGTTTTGGGTCTGCCCCTAGAGTTGGTTATGCCTGTGACGTCATTCATCCTGTCAAGAGGGGAGAAGGTTTGGAATGGCAACTCAAAGGGCAGGCAGGCTGGATGTGACCCTCCACTCTGGGGGGCGGAGGCTCAGGCTTGTCCATGCTCAGGAGTGAGCAGGTCTGACTGGTTTGAGTCAAGAAGCCTCAAACATAGGGGAGACCACTGCCTCCTCAAGGTGACTTTGCTTGTAGGTTTTCTGAGTCCAGGTTTTCAAATTGGGCTACTTATCAGAACCCCTTATGGGAATTTGAAAAATACAAAATAGTCTCTGTCTTCTTAGACATTGATTTAGAAGGTCTACTTCAGTGGTTCTCAAACTATACTATATATCAGAATCATGTGGAGGGTTTGTTAAAACACAGATGGCTGGGTTCGGTGGCATGCTAGCATTGACTCATGGACTCCATTGTGTACGTCTTCTTCCAATCTCCAGTTCTGTGATAGCCCGTGGGTAGCTTCAAATCAGCTATGGTGACTGAGTACTTACACCAGGGAAATTGGCATTGCAATCAGTTTTCCTCAAGAGCCAGTTGTTAAATGTTTCCCAGCATACCTCTGGCAGAGCTTCTGATTCAGTAGGCCTGAGATGAAGCCCAAGAATCTGCATTTCTAGCAAGTTTCTCGGTGGTGCTGCTGCTGCTGGTGTGTGGAGCACATACTGGGAACAATTTGTCTAGAATTAAGCTGTCCAATTTGATAGCCACTAAGCCACATGTGGTTATCTGAATTCAAATTTTAATTAATAAAAATTAAATAAAATTTAAAAATCTTTTCCCAAGTCACATTAGTCATATTTTAAGTGCCTAAACTAATACAATGTTATATGTCAATTATATTGCAATAAAATGGGGCGGGGGGAATGCTTAAGAGTCACATATGGTTAGTGGTTACTGTATTGGATTACACACTTCTAGAACAATTAATTCATCATTGCCAAAAGTACTATTGGGCAACACTGCTCTAGGAAAAACTCTGTGCGCCTATATTTTTTTTGTTTTAAGTTCTACAGGTTATTCTGGTGGGAAGTCTGTTTCAATAATCGCTACAGTTTTTTTTTTTAATTTTTTAAATGTTGATTCATTTTTGAGAGAGAGAGAGACAGAGTGTGAATGGGGGAGGGGCAGAGAGAGAGGGAGACCTAGAATCTGAAGCAGCCTCCAGACTCTGAACTGTCAGCGCGGAACTCAACGCAGGCCTTGAACTCTTGAACCATGAGGTCATGACCTGAGCCGAAGTTGGACGCTTAACCAACTGAGCCACCCAGGCGCCCCAATCACTACAGTTATTAAATATTGATCTTACATTTCGACTCTCTCAAACTCAAACTCACAGATAATTCTATGTTACTCATTTTCTGTTTCTTACTTGGGAGGGAGGATTGATTTGCTAAAATTCTCAAACACTTGACAACACATATCAATGACTCTTTTTTATAGGTGAGGATAAAGGAGGTAAGGATTCTCTTCTATGCTGTGACAGCTTTCTGCTAAATAGAAAAAATTATTACAGGTGTTAGTCATAGTCCTGCCTTCGGATCATGTCCGGGGTCAGCACTGAGATGCCATTATCCTACCTCAGACCACGTGTGTGGCACATGGAAGCCCCAGCGGTCTTTCAGACTTTATCTAATAACAACTCCCTCCCAACCAGCGAAGGACATGAACTGCATTTATTGGAAACCAGTCGACCATATTAATGAATCAGAAGTGTTCAGACTAGCAGGTTACACAAGACTACAGAGGGGATAGAATTTAATTAGAAGTGAAGGGTCAGGTGAAATAGTTAAGTCATTAGGGACATCTGTAGAACAAGTTACCGAAACCTGAGTTAGTGAGGGTTACACAAGCAGACAGACTCCTGATAATTGGACCAGGAAAGAGCTGGCCTGGGATGCCAGCTGCTGTGGGTTGCCTCTTGTGTGTTGTTGGGTCTTGGTCTTTTTATTTACATAGCCTGGCATATAGAAGCATGCTGTGTGAGTTACCATCTCCAAGATGCTTGTGTGGCCTAAACAATGTCCATTTATTTCAGCTCCTTTTGACTGAAATTTTAAGTTCTTTATACTGATTAAAAAAAAATAGCCAGTGGTATTTCTTTTTCCTCTGAAAGATTTATTATAATAGACTTTATTTTCTCAAGTGACAGTTGCCTTTGTGAGTTTCAAAAGCTGTTACATTGCCTGGTTCTGTAGCAATCTCTTCAAAACTACCAAAAAAAAAAAAAAAAACTCTTCTTCTTTCTGGGCTTCTTTTTAGGAATTCTGGCACTCTTCCTTTTAGGAATTTCCCACTGCCAGTATCTTTGTACCTTTGTAGGCACCATTATATCTTTGTCCTTTTGTATCCTTATTGATCTTCCTCCTCCTAGGCAATTGCTATAAACATCCTTCAGCAAAGCATTCCCTGAACACCATTTTTGTCAACACTCAACCTTTCACAAATATTTATTGGGTGCCTGCTCTGCTGGGAAAAGAGAATACAGAATACAGTAGTAACAGAACAGACTTGGTTCTACTCTTATGAGCCTATGGTGAAGTTTTCTTCTACCCAGAAGCCTTTACTTCCTAAAGTGGGTTGAATTCTGCCCACCACCACCCAAAATATGTCCACTTGGAACCTCAGAATGTAATCTTATTTAGGATAAAGGTCTTTGCAGATGTAATTAAGGTAAGGATCATCACATGAAATTACCTGGATTATAATGGGCCCAAACCAATCTACATATTCAATGCAATCCCTATCAAAATAACACCAGCATTCTTCACAGAGCTAGAACAAACAATCCTAAAATTTGTATGGAACCAGAAAAGACCCTGAATAGCCAAAGCAATCCTGAAAAATAAAATCGTGCAACAATGATTTCAGGAGTAGATTCCTTAATGCCCCTTACCCATTTAGCCCATTCCCCCCTCCCACAACCCCTCCAGTAACCCTCAGTTTGTTCTCCATATTTAAGAGTCTCTTATGTTTTTCCCCCTCCCTGTTTTTATATTATTTTTGCTTCCCTTCCCTTATGTTCATCTGTTCTGTGTCTTAAAGTCCTCATATGAGTGAAGTCATATGATTTTTGTCTTTCTCTGACTGACTTATTTCACTTAGCATAATACCCTCCAGTTCCATCCATGTAGTTGCAAATGGCAAGATTTCATTCATTTTGATTGCTGAGTAATACTCCATTGTGTGTATATATATATATATATATATATATATATATATATACACCACATTTTCTTTATCCATTCGTCCCTTGATGGACATTTGGGCTCTTTCCATACTTTGGCTATTGTTGATAGTGCTGCTATAAACATGGGGGTGCATGTATCCCTTCGAAACAGCACATCTGTATCCCTTGGATAAATGTCTAGTAGTGCAATTGCTGGGTCATAGGGTAGTTCTATTTTTATTTTTTTGAGGACTAAAAATACTGTTTTCCAGAGTGACTGCACCAGCTTGCATTCCCACCAGCAGGGCAAAAGAGATCCTCTTTCTCCACATCCTCGCCAACATCTGTTGTTGCCTGAGTTGTTAATGTTAGCCATTCTGACAGGTGTGAGGGGGTATCTCACTGCGGTTTTGATTTGTATTTCCCTGATGATGAGTGATGTGGAGCATTTTTTCATGTGTTGGTTGGTCATCTGGATGTCTTCTTTGGAGAAGTGTCTATTCATGCCTTTTGCCCATTTCTTCACTGGATTCTTTGTTTTTTGGGTGTTGACACTGATAAGTTCTTTATAGATTTTGGATACTAACCCTTTATCTGATATGTCATTTGCAAATATCTTCTCCCATTCTGTCGGTTGCCTTTTAGTTTTGCTGATTGTTTCCTTCACTGTGCACAAGCTTTTTATTTTGATGAGGTCCCAATAGTTCATTTTTGCTTTTGTTTCCCTTACATCTGGAGAAGTGTTAAGTAACAAGTTGCTGTGGCCAAGATCAAAGAGGTTTTTTCCTGCTTTCTCCTCAAGGATTGTGATGGCTTCCTGCCTTACATTGAGGTCTTTCATCCAGTTTGAGTTTATTTTTGTGTATGGTGTAAGAAAGTGGTCCAGGTTCATTCTTCTGCCTGTCGTTGTCCAGTTATCCTACCACCACTTGCTGAAGATACTGGCTTTATTCCATTGGATATTCTTTCCTGCTTTGTCAAAGATTAGTTGGCCATTCATTTGTGGGTCCATTTCTGGGTTCTCTATTCTGTTTCATTGATCTGAGTGTCAGTTCTTGTGACAGTACCATACTGTCTTGATGATTACAGCTTTGTAATACAACTGGGATTGTGATGCCTCTTGCTTTGGTTTTCTTTTTCAAGATTGCTTTGGCTATTCAGGGTCTTTTCTGGTTCCATACAATTTTTAGGAATGTTTCTTCTACTCTGTGAATAATGCTGGTGTTATTTTGATAGGAATTGCATTGCATATGTAGATTGCTTTGGGTAGTATTGACATTTTAACAATGTTTGTTCTTCCTGTCCAGGAGTATGGAATATTTTTCCATTATTTTGTGTCTTCTTCAATTTCTTTCATAAGCTTTCTATAGTTTTCAGTGTATACATTTTTCACTTCTTTGGTTAGATTTATTCCTGGTATTTTATGGGTTTTGGTGCAATGTAAATGGGATTAATTCCTTGATATCTCTTTCTCTCACTTCATTGTTGGTGTATAGGAATGCAACTGATTTCTGTGCGTTGATTTTATATCCTGCAACTTTGCTGAATTCATGAATCAGTTCTAGCAGTTTTTTGGTGGAATATTTTGGGTTTTCCATATAGACTATCATGTCACTTGTGAAGAGTGAAAGTTTGACCTCCTCCTGGCCAATTTGGAATGCCTTTTATTTTTTTGTGTTGTCTGATTGCTGAGACTAAGACTTCCAATACTATGTTGCATAACAGTGGCAAGAGTGGACATCCCTGTCTTGTTCCTGACTTTAGGGGGAACACTCTCAGTTTTTCCCTGTTGAGGATGATATTAGCGTTGGGTCATTCATATATGGCTTTTATGATCTCGAGGTATGCTCTTTCTATCCCTACTTTCTTGAGGGTTTTTATCAAGAAAGGATGCTGTATTTTGTCAAATGCTTTCTCTGCATCTATTGAGAGGATCCTATGGTTCTCATCCTTTCTTTTATTGATGTGATGAATCATGTTAATTGTTTTGCTGATACTGAGGCAGCCCTACATCCCAGGTATAAATCACACTTGGTCGTGGTGAATAATTTTTGTAATGTATTTTTGGATCCAGTTGAGTAATATCTTATTGAGGATTTTTGCATCCATGTTCATCAGGGAAATTGGTCTATAGTTCTCCTTTTTAGTGGGGTCTCTGTCTGGTTTCTATGCTGGCTTCATACAAAGAGTTTGGAAGTTTTCTTTCCATTTCTATTTTTTGGAATAGCTTCAAGAGAATAGGTGTTGAGTTTCTGGTAGTGTTCTCTGATCCTTTCTAGTGTTTGTTGCTTTTGGTATGTATGTATGTATGTATGTATGTATGTATTATTTTTTTTTTTCATCTTTTCTCCCCTCACAGAATCCCCCTTAAAATTTCTTGCAGGGCTGGTTTAGTGGTCACAAACTCCTTTAATTTTTGTTTGGCTGGGAAACTTTTAATCTCTCCTTCTATTTTGAATGACAGCCTTGCTGGATAAAGAATTCTTGGCTGCATATTTTTCTGATTCAGCACATTGAATGTATCCTGCCATTTCTTTCTGGCCTGCCAACTTTCTGTGGATAGATCTGCTGCAAACCTGATCTGTCTTCACTTGTAGGTTAAGGACTTTTTTTTCTCTTGCTGCTTTCATGATTTTTTCCTTGCCTGAGGATTTTGTGAATTTGACTATGATATGCCTTGTTGATGGTCAGTTTTTGTTGACTCTCATGGGAGTCCTCTGTGCTTCCTGGATTTTGATGTCTGTGTCTTTCCTCAGGTTAGGGAAGTTTTCCACTATGAGATGCTCACATAACCCTTCTACCCCTTTTTCTCTCTCTTCCTCTTCTATGATTCTCCTATGATTCTGATGTCGTTCCTTTTTAATGAGTCACTGATTTCTCTAATTCTTAATTCATGCTCTTTTACCTTAGTCTCCCTCTTTTTTCTACTTCATTATTCTTCAGAAATTTGTGCTCTATATTGCCGATTCTCTGCTCTGCCTCATCCATCATTGCCACTGTGGCATCCATTCGAGATTGCAGCTCAGTTATAGTATTTTTTATTTTATCCTGACTAGCTTTTACTTCTTTTATCTCTGCAGAAAGGGATTCTAATCTGTTTTCAACTCCAGCTAGTATTCTTATTATCATGATTCTAAATTCTGGTTCAGACATTTTGCTTTTATCTGTGTTGGTTAAGTCCCTGGCTGTCATTACTTCTTGCTCTTTCTTTTGGGGTGAATTCCTTTGTTTCATCGTTTTGAAGGGAGAAAAGGAATTAATGAGGTAAAAAATATATATGTATTAAAATTAAAATTTGTTTAATTAAAAATATTAAAATTAAAAAATTAAAAACAATACTCACACACAAAAATCAACTAAATGATGCTAGATCCTAGGTGTGTTTTGGTCTGGGTGGGAAAGGGGCTTGATAGATTAGAGAAAAAAGGGGAAAGAAAGAAAAAGAAAATAAAGGAAATCATTTGAAATTTTGAAAAAATGAATACACTGAAGTAGAATAAGATGAAATGATGTCAAATAGAATTTGAAAAAGTTTACACAAAAGTAAAAAATATAGTAGAAAAAAATTAAAGAAAAATATTTTTAATAAAAATTAAAAATAAAAATAAATTTTTCTTTATTCAAGAAAAAGAAAAATGAGAAAGAGAAAAAAGAAAAAAGAAAAAAAAGAAAATATGAATAGATGGACTGGTGAACAGAGAGAAATACAATTGAAATTACTTCGTTTTCCCCTAGAAGTCAAACTATGAATCGCTCTATAGTCCATACACTAAGCAGTCAGAGAGTTTTGTGATCCTGAAGAACGAGATTGGCCCAGTTGGGTGGGTCATAGTGTAATGGCTATGTTCTCCGCTAGATGGCGCTGCTTAGCTTACTGAGGTGAATTGTTGTGTCTCTGGTAGGCGTGTATGCGCATGCGCAGGAGTGGTGAAAATGGTGTCACCCAGCTACCCAGTCTCTAGTATCAGAACTCTGTTCTCCCCAATCAGCAATTGCACACCCGTCCTTTGTCTTCGGCTTCCGTACTCTCCCCACATTACACTGTCTGTGACCAAGCCCCAGGCAGCACCTGCCTCTTGAGTTTTATCTCAGATGCGACTGTGTTTCCCAACCCCTTACTTCTGAGGAACTGTGGCTTTGATCCGTTCTGACCCTCTGCAGGAGGGTCTCACCGAGCAGTGGCCAGTGTTGGCCCCACCCAGGAAAGTTCATGAGATCGTGCTGCTGCTGATGCCCAGAGACTGCGGCTGGTTGCCAGCCCGCCCCAGAAAAAGTTCACGAGATAGTGTAGCAGCAGCGTTTCAGGGATTACGGCAGATCACAGCACACATCTGGCACCAGGCTTCACCCTTAACAACCTTGTTCCAACACCAGCAAATGTGGTTGTTCTCCCAGGTCCACTGGGGCCTTGCCTTTGGGGGAGCCTCTACCCGTTGTCCTTCCAGCAAGGGAACCACCTCTCCCATGTGCCCTGAAGACCCCCAGATTTCACTCTGCTCCTTGGGATTTGCCCTTCCCACCAGAGCACCATCAAGTATCAAGCTGCTGCATTTCAGACTCTGTACTCCCGCTGTTTTAGAGTCTTAATGGAATTTAAATCCTTTCTCCCTTTTTAGTTCAGTCCCTGTGGCTGTTTCCGCTTTCCACTTTCTCTCCAGCTGCTTTTGGCGGGGAGTGCTTTTCCCATATTCTCCCCCACCCCCACCCCCTTCTCCGCCCTCTCTCCACAAGTAAAAATAGCTCCCTGCTCTCCACTGCTTCTCTCTCCCCCAGTTCACCTCTCCATGCCTCATACCTGCTGAGTTCTGCGGTTCAGGTTGTGCAGATTGTTGTGTTAATCCTCAGATAAGTTTTCTAGGTGTGCAGGATGGTTTAGTGTTGATCTGGCTGTATTTCATGAACACGAGACACAAAAAGACTTCCATGATGTTCCACCATCTTGGCTCCTCCCCTGGAATTTTTTAAGATGCTACTTTACATGGCAAAGGAAAATTAAAATTGTTAATCTGATGACATTAAAGTAGGGAGATTATCAGGGCTCCCGGGTGACTCAGTCAGTTGAGCTCTGAGTTCGGCTCAGGTCATGATCTCACAGTTCATGGGTTTGAGCCCCATGTCAGGCTCTGTGCCTACAGCTCAGAGCCTGGAGCCTACTTCAGATTCTGTGTCTCCCTCTCTGTCTGCCCCTACCCCACTTGCATTTTCTCTCTCTCTCTCTCTCTCTCTCTCTCTCTCTCAAGAGTAAATAAACATTAAAAATTTTTTTTTAAGTAGGGAGATTTTCCTGGATTATCTGGGTGGGCTCAGTATAATTACAAAGTTACTTGAAAGTGGAAGAGAGAGGGCAGAAGAGAAAAAAAAAAACAGGGATAACAGTATTAGGACTTGTCCTGACATTGGTGGATTTGAAAATGGAGAAACTGGAGGTGGGGTGGGGACAATAAGCAAAGGATGGCAGGCAGCCTCTAGAATGTGGAAAAGGAAGGTTTGTAATGCCTCCAAAGGGAATGCAGCCCAGCTAATACCTTGATTTGAGCCCAGTTCAACCCATTTTGGACTAACCTCTAGAACTGTAAGATAATAAACATGTTGTGTAAGCCGCTACATTCATCATAATTTGTTACAGCAGCAATAGAAAAGCAATGTGGTATTTTTTTTCCTAGGTATTAAATGTAATTTTACTTGAAGTTAACAAATCAAAAACTGAAATCAAGTAATTGCTGAACTTCAGATAAATGTTTATCACAAAAGATATTAGTTACTAAAATAATTCTTTAAGGACAAAAATAATGATCATAAAAATGTGTGAAGGCTAGAGTCGTTATGGTATTTGCTAGCTATGTATGTCACTTTATTTTGTTTTTATTTTTTGTTTGTTTTTATTTATTTTTGAGAGAGATAGAGGGCAAGTGAGCGGGGGGTACAGAGACAGGGAGACACAGAATCTGAGGCAGGCTGCAGGCTCTGAGCTGTCAGCACAGAACCCAACATGCGAGTTCATGACCTGAACCAAAGTCGGATGCTTAACCAACTGAGCCACCCAGGCACCCCTATGTGTATCACTTTAGATAATATTTATTGAATTCCTGCTCTTCCTGGTAAGTCAAAACATTAAGGCTTTTCCAGGCTTACCTCCCAATTCTATTTTGTTTTTACATTGTTAAAGTTTGTAATTTTATATTGATTACATTTTGTTCTAAAACCATAATTCCCAGAGATCTTTATTCTTTAAAATAGAGAGATTGTCTTGGAATTTTAACCTGAACTAAGGGCCTCAATGAACCTATCAAACTTTTTTTTTTACCATAGCTTCTTCATTTCTGAGCTCTTAATTTTATCTGTTTGCTTATTTATTAGTGTTTTTACTGTTTTTGTTTTATTATTATTATTATTATTATTATTATTATTATTATTTTTGTAGGAGTCTCTTATAATCCTTTGTATTTCTGGGGTGTCAGTTGTTACTTCTCCCCCTCCATTTCTGATTTTGAGTCTTTTCTCTTTTGTTCTTGATGAGTCTGGCTTAGGATTTCTCAATTTTGTTTATCTTTACAAAGAACCAGCTCTTGGTTTCATTGATTTTTTTTTTATTGTGTTTTTAGTCTCTATGTCTTTTATTTCTGCTCTGATTGTTACTATTTCCTTCCTTCTATTCACCTTTGGTTTTGTTTTTTTTCTTTTTCTAGTCCCTTTAGATGGAAGGTTAGATTGCTTATTTGAGCTTTTTCTTGTTTTTGAGGTAGGCTTCTGTCACTA
This sequence comes from Panthera onca, assembly GCF_046562875.1. Taxonomy (NCBI): domain Eukaryota; kingdom Metazoa; phylum Chordata; class Mammalia; order Carnivora; family Felidae; genus Panthera; species Panthera onca. The sequence continues at coordinate 131,554,804 of NC_138347.1, read as the reverse complement.
CATATTTCCCTCTTAGAACTGCTTTTGCTGTGTCCCAAAGATTTTGGACCATGTGTTTTTATTTTCATTTGCTTCCATATATATATATATATATATATATATATATATATATTTTTTTTTTTTTTTTTTTTTTTTTTTTTCCCCTCATTGACTCATTGGTTGTTTAGCCTCCACGTGCTTATGTTATGTTTGTTGCAGTTTTTTTCTCCTAATTGATTTCTGGTTTCATACTGTTGTGGTCACAAAAGATGCATGGTATGATTTCACTTTTTAAAAATATATTGAGACTTGTTTTGTGGCCTAACATGTAATCTATTCTGGTGAATGTTCTATTTGCACTTGAAAAGAATATGTATTATTGTTTTTGGATGAAATGTCCTATGTATATGTCTGTTATGACCATCTGATTTAACGTGTCATTTAAAGACACTGTTTACCTATTGATTTTCTGCCTAGATGTGGGGTGTTAAAGTTCCCTACTATTATTGTGTTACCATCAGTTTCTCTCTGTATGTCATTAGTATTTGCTTGATGTATTTAGGTGCTCCAGTGCTGGGTGCATAGATATTTACAATTGTTATATCCTTTTGTTGAATTGATTCCTTTATCATTATGTAATGCCCTTTTTTGTCCCTTGTTACAGTCTTTGTTTCTTATTTTGTCTGATCTAAGTATTGCTACCCTGGCTTTTTGTTTCCATTTGCATGGTAAATGTTTTTTCATTCCTTCATTTTCAGTCAGTATGTGTCTTTTTTTTTTTTTTTTAAACATTTATTTATTTTTGAGACAGAGAGAGAGCATGAACAGGGGAGGGGCAGAGAGAGAGGGAGACACAGAATCTGAAACAGGCTCCAGGCTCTGAGCTGTCAGCACAGAGCCTGATGCGGGGCTCGAACTCACGGACCGTGAGATCATGACCTGAGCCGAAGTCAGACACTTAACCGACCGAGCCACCCAGGCGCCCCAGTATGTGTCTTTAGTCCTGAGGTGAGTCTCTTGTAGGCAGAATATAGATGGGTCTTGTTTTTTATCCATTCTACCACCCTATGTCTTTTGATTAGAGCAGTTAACCCATTTACATTTAAAGTAATTATGATAGGGACGCCTGGGTGGCTCAGTCGGTTAAGTGTCCGACTTTGGCTCAGGTCATGATCTCGCGTGAGTTCAAGCCCCGTGTCGGGCTCTGTGCTGACAGCTTAGAGCCTGGAGCCCGCTTTAGATTCTGTGTCTCCCTCTCTCTCTGCCCCTCCCCTGCTCATGCTTTGTCTCTATCTCAAAAATAAATAAAACATTTAAAAAAATTAAAAAAAATAAAGTAATTATGATAGGTATGTACTTACTGCCATTTTGTTCATTGTTTTCTGGTTGTTTCTATAGTTCTTCTCTGTTCCTTTCTTCTTCTCTTGCTTTCTTTGTGATTGGTGAGTTTCTGTAGTGTAGTGTTTGGCTTTCTTCTCTTTATTTTTTTTGTATCCATTTTAAGTTTTGGGTTTGTGGTTACCATGAGGTTCATGTATAACATCCTAAGTATATAGTAGTCTATATTAAGTTGATGGTTATTTAAGTTTAAACACATTCTAACAAAAAACTTTAACTCCCTCCTCCACATTTTATGTGTATGCTGTCATATTTTACATCTTTTACTCATGATTTTCTTATGTCTAATTATGGCCATTTCTTTTCCATTTAAAGAAGTCCCTTTAACAGTTCTTATAAGGCTGGTTTAGTAGTGATAAACTTCTTTAGATTTTTTTTTTGTCTGGGAAACTCTTTATTTCTCCTTCAATTCTGAATTATAACCTTGCCAGGTAGAATATTCTTGGTTATAGGTGTTATTCTTTCAGCACTTTGAATATATCATGCCGCTCCTTGCTGGCCTGCAAAGTTTCTGCTGGAAAATCAGCTGATAGACTTTTAGGGTATCCCTTGATGAAACTTTTGTTTCCCTCTGCTTTTAAAATCTCTCTTGATCTTTAACCTTTGACATTTTAGTTATTATATGTCATGGTGTGGACCTCATTGGGGTCATCTTATTTGGAACTCTCTATGCTTTTTGAACCTGGATGTCTGTTTCCTTTCCTAGGTTGCAGAAGTTTCAGCTATGATTTCTTCAAATAAGATTTCTGCCCCTTTCACTCTGTCTTCTTTTGGGACCCATAAAATGGAATGTTTGTTTCCTTGATGTTGTCCAAGAGATCCCTTAACCTATCCTCATTTTCTCGTTTTTTTTCTCTTTTTTTGCTTTCAGCTTGGGTGCTTTCCATTACCCTGTTTTCCAGATTGCTAATATGTTCTTCTGCATTTGCTAATCTACTGGTTCATTCCCTCAAGTGTGTTTTTTTATTTCAGTCATGGTATTTTTCAGCTCTGATCGGTTCTTTTTCATATTTTCTGTCTTTTTATTGAAGGTCTCACTGAGTTCTTCCATTCTTTTTCCCAGTCTGGTGAGTATCTTTATGATCATTACTTAAAATTTTTTATCAGGTATATTGCTTATCTCTGTTTTGTTTAGTTATTTTTCTGAGGTTTTGTCTTGGACTTTGTTTTGGAGCATATTCCTTTGTGTCCCCATTTTGCTTTACTTTCTATTTGTTTCTATAGATTAGGTGGAACAATTACTTCTAAACTTGGAGAAATGGTCTCATGTATGGTGTCCCCTATATAGAACATGTGTGCAGGGCACCTGGGGGACTCAGTTGGTTAACTATCCAACTCTTGATTTCACCTCCAGTCATGATCTTGCAGTTCATGAGTTCAAGCCCCACACCAGGTTCTGTGCTGACAACACAGAGCCTGCTTGGGATTCTTTCTCTCCCTCTCTCTCTGCTCCTCCCCAACTCATGCATGCACACACTCTCTCTCAAAATAAATAAACTTAAAAAAAAAAAAAGACTATGCATGCATGGTGACTTTTGCTGGCTGGCTAGAGCTGGCTGGTGTGAGCTGGGGATGTCTCAAGACTCTCCATGCAGGGGGTACCCTGGAAGGATACCTAAAGCTGAAGTGGGTGTAGATTGGAGGAGGGGGTCCCGTGGTCCTATGCACTGAGAATACCTTGGCAGGGTAGCTAAAGCTAATGTGGGTACAGGTCAGGGGAAGCCCAGGGTTCTAATCACTGAAGGCACTCTGGCAAGATAAATGAAGTGAGTGCAAGCCATGGGGTTCCAGGGCTTTATGCATAGAGGTCACCTTGGCAGAATAGTTTAAGCTGAAGTGGATGTAAACTGGGGTGGGGGAGGCATGGTCCTAGGGCACTCCTCTCAGGGGGCACCCCGACAGGGCAGCTAGTTTTTTATTTTAATTTTTTAAACTTTTATTTCATTGTGGTAAGAAGAATTACTATGAAATCTAAGAAGAATTAACATAAAAATCTGTTAGATTTTTTTTTTTTTAATTTTAAGTTTATTTATTTATTTTGAAAGAAATAGAGACAGTGCAAGCAAGGGAGGGGCAGACAGAGACAGAGACAGAGAATCCCAAGCAGGTTCCATGCTGTCAGCTCAAAGCCCGAGGTGGGGCTCGAACCCACAAAATCATGAGATCATGACCTGAACCAAAACCAAGACTCGGACCCTTAACCAACTGAGCCACCCAGACGCCCCTACCCTCTTAGGTTTTTTAGTGAACTATAGTACTGTCAGTTATAGGTACACTGTTCCACAGCAGATCTCTAGAACCTGTCTGGCTCAGCTAAATCTTTATGCTCATTGATTAATAACTCCCCATTTCCCCCTTCCTCCAGTCCTTGGAAGCCACGCTTTGATTCTATGAATTTAAATATTTTAGATACTCCATGTAAATGAAATCACGCAGTATTTGTCTTTCTGTGACTGGTTTATTTCACTTAGCATAATGTCCTCAAGGTTCATCCATGTTGTTGCCTATTATGAAAATTGACTATTTTTCAAAATAAAAAATTTATTGAGAAGAGTGGCATTGTTTTATACCTTTACAATTTTTTAAAAGTGGCTTAATAGAATGCAGCTGGATTCTCATATCTGCTTTTCATTTAGATTTATCATGACATTACATGTAATATAGTGTCTGGAAAACTATGTACTCATGGGAGGATCAAAGTGAAAAAGACAAGGAAGATCTTAGTGCTGTTTATGAAAGTAGTTTAGATTTTGGGCTCTCCTGAAAGGGTCTTGGGGACTCCCACGGTCCCTGGACTATTCTTTGAGAACTGTTCTTCTAGTCATGAAGTGAGATACTGGAAAAGCCAGCATTAAGTATTCCTGGGTATCATGAATAATTTCTCCATTTGTACTGCCCTGTTAAATAATTTTTAATAAACTGACATAAAGGATAACAAAGCAGCAGGATCTCCTTTCCTGAATATGGTGCTCTAAGGTAGAAAACCTACTCTATTTGAATTTCACAGGTGTGAAATCATTAATAAGCAGACACGATGTTGCCAGTGTTATTGTAATGGTCATAAAAGCTGCAGTCTTACTGAGATGATACACTTTTATGCTTTAATCGACATCATTTTATGTGCTAAGTAGGTGGATGCAAGATCTTGAAATTGTTTGAGGGGCCTCCTGTGGGGATAATTGCGTGGTGAAGTGTGTTCATTTACTTATAGATTTACCCCCAGAGAGCTTGGGAGTTTCTCAGTCAATCACCCAAATGCCTGGCTCCAGCATTTGCTATGCACAGCAGTTTTCACCACTGAGGAATCCCAAATAAGATGCAAATTGTCTGATAAATTATTTTGTATTTCTCTTTCACTTTTCCAAAAAATAGTCCTTGGAGAGCTGTAGCATCAGCAAATGCAATCAATGCTTTAGAGCAGGTTGATTTTCCGTTTTTATTGTTATGGAAATAAAACCAGAGACTGGGAGGTATGGCGACAGTAAAATGTGCTCTTTCCCTGGAGGCGTGGGATTTCAGACCATACCTTTAGGTACACTGTTCTATGTCAACATTGATAAATTACACAACAGCTATCTCTATTTTTGCGTCTGTAGTTATAATCTTAGATTAATATATTCTTATTTTGTTTAATTTTCTCTTGGGAAGGTATGAAATTATTTTTAGTTGAATGGCCTATGAAAATTTTAGGTGCATTTGACAAAGGCATTTAATGTACTGATGGAATAAATGCAATTCTAGTTTTCTCATTTTGAGAAGAATACACAGCAAAAGCAAGGATGGGCCCGAATTTATATATCTTTATGTATATGTACCTTTTCCATTGTGAAGATTTATTCTATCCTATTACGTTTTCTGGGGGCTTTTCAATAGGATCCTATTAATTCAGTTCCTAAGGTCAGAAATGCATAACATTTTCTCACTTTCACATTAATCCTTTTCTTCCTCCCTGTTGTTTACAATCCTCATTTTTCATTTTATGGAGGGAATCAGCACAATACTTATGCTATTTGCATTGTCACATTTTTGTAAATTTTTCTTGTTGAATAATTTGGTAAAAATTATCCCACCACTTTAACAATGAATTTTGCTTGTGTTTTATTTATTTGTTTATTTATTTTGAATTTCACTTGTGTCTTAAATTAAGTTTTGCAATTGATCAAATCGGAGAAACCGTAATGACTTATAAAATACAAAATCTATTTCCCCCTTTTGTTTCTCTTAGAAATTTTCATCCTACTAAGGATCATGTAGTTGGATGTATCTTCTTAACTTTGTCTTTTGCCTGATAAATACAAAGAAAGGTCAAGTCCAGGCTTCCCACACTGGCTGTATGACATTAGACAAGTCCTCTAACTTTTGCAAGTCTCAGATTGTCATCTCTAACATGGGTTCTGAGAATCCATTCCCAGGCCACTCACCTAATGCCTCAGTTGCCCAAGGCTAAGCAACTGTCACCTCACCTGGTATGTTAAACCTGCCTCTGGCTAGTCTCTGGCCTCCAACTAGTTCATTCTCTAAATGGCTACCAAAATGATCTTTTAAGAATGTAAATTAGAGTTTGTCATTGCTTCTTAAAGTCCTCCAGTGGCTTTCTATTGTGTTTCGAATACAAAATAGAAAACCTTTCACAGGGCCCACAAGGGCCCTGCTTACTTGCTCCCCACTTGGCCAACGTTGCCCAATGTTATGATTCATGTCACTCCTGTTAGGGAGACTGGCCGTCCTAGGTTGCCTGGGACTTTCTCGGTTTTAGCACTGAAAACTGGAATAGTTGGCCACTCTATTCCTGACGGTCCAGCTACACTGGCTTCCTTTCTTTCCCTTGGATATGCCCATATCTTTCCCACTTCACATCCTTTGCAAATGTTCTTTCTTCTGGAAGCCACATCATGTTATCTCACTGTGTACCTGGTCTATGCCTATTCATTCTTCAGGCCTCAATTTGAATGTCCTGTTCTCAGAGAATCCTTCCCTCAGCCACAGATATAAACTGGATTCTGTGAAGTTAATAGAAAATGTATATATTGTTCTCTGTCCCCAGTTCCTGGCACAGAGCTCCCAAAACCCTTGTAATATCATGAGGGATAAGAGTACCATAATGATCTTCTGTTCTACTATTTGGTCTTTGACCCTGATTCATGAGGCAAAGTTCCTAAATCCTTTGGAATTTCCAGAGTGATAGGAATATCTTTAGTTCTACTGAGATGACTCTTGGTGGATTTGAAGGCTCCTGGATTTGAAGGAGAGGCAGCTCCCAGCTCCACAGTTTCTGAATGTATTTATCTGGAGTGGCCAGTAACTGCTTACTGTCGATAGCAGAGGTGGACAAACTTTCTTAAATGGTCGATAGTAAATATTTTAGGTCTTACAGAGCACGCTATCTCTGTCACAACTACTCAACTTTGCCATTGAACTCTGCCATCATAGAGAGAAAACAGCCATGGATGACAGAGGCTATGACTGTGTTCCAGGAACACTGTGTTTACAAAAGCAGGCCCAGATTTAGCCCATAGGCCCTAGTTTGCCGACCCTTGGTCTAAGTAATTTTCTGCCCGTTGTCTTTGGGTTCTGAGAATGTTGGTAAATTCACTAATGGCACTGGAAAACGTAAATTTGAAATGAAATTTGCTTGCAGGATGTCCTCCTTTCCTTTATTGAAACTTGGCTTTGGCTTCACTGAAACAAACACTTCTGATACTGTTACCATGCAAATATATAGCACATCCATTTCTTCTTAGTTATTAAATAGGGTGAAATTAATTTTCTAGTGGGATGACTTAGCATTATTGCTGTTTGTGAAAAGATTTTGATGCAAATCAGTAGGCATGCCCTGGGCTTTTTCATTGTGTGTTGGATGAGGACAATCACAGATCACAAAACATATATGCTCTGAGAGAGGGAGCTGGATATTAACAGGGAGAGGGCACTGAACCTTGTGATTTCAAGATTTTTTTTTCTTCTCCTTTGTGGGTGCTGATTTCTTGGGAATGTTCCACCTATATATGAGTTAGAATTCCATAAACACCATGGCTGAACAATTCAGCAATACCTTGGTTCACATCAAGAGACCAAGTGGAGCTAGGGTTGGGGGAGGTTCACTGTCCTTGAGGAACTGAGCTCTGTGCAGCAAGTTGATGGGGTTGGATGGGCTGGGTGCAAAGCAAACTGAAATTTCATTTGGATTTGGGATTTGGGTTGGTAGGACAGAGTCACAACTGGGTGATCAAATTGAAATGTAAGTGGTAACTAAGAAGTGAAAGTGATGATGGTCAAAAATGTAGAGAACCAAGAAGTGACTGGAGATGTGAGTCAGGTTAAGTGCTTCAGGGGGGCACTTTGGGATGTAGAACATGTAAACACCTGGGATTCCATTACTTGTTTTTAGAGGAGGTATGTGACAGGAGGGTATCAGATTGGATGAACCAAGTAAATAGAACTTCTAACTAGGAAGGAAGTGTCAGAAAAACATTTCCCCCATATAGCAGCTGCTGTCACTGTTCCATCCATATCCCCTTCCATTCCTTTACCATTTTTTTGGACTCAGTCTCCTACCTATGTTTCTTTTGTTGGGGGTGGGGGAGGGGAAGGCTGCTCTCAGACTCCCAGGGGCTGCTTTTCCAGTACTCAAAGAGAGCCAGAAGTGCCTAGGAATTTGCCCCTCACTCCTGCCATGCACCACCCCCCCACACCCAGAGTTACCCAAGGCAGCCTTTTAAAAGTGATGAATGTGTGCAGGAGTGTAAGTGTTCCAGTGCCTCCACCAACTGTCCCTAGAGCTCTGTGGTGAGCCATGATTACCCCTTGTGGGACTCTGCTTGATATGGGCCCCTTGCATGGCTGCCGGCCCTCTCTGTCCCACTTCCTTACCCCCTACCAGTGGTTCCTGGGATCCTTTCCTAACAAATAACTTTGATGAAAGTCCTCATCTCAGAGTCTGTTTCTGGGGAATCCAATCTAAGACACCTAGTTTTTTTTTAAAGTTGGAAGTAGTTCCTGGCTATTATAAGAGACCTAGGGGAGTTTTTCTTATCTGTTTTTTTCTGAATTAAGCTTTTTCAAAAATTCACTTTGATGGTTTTATTGGTCTGCTATCTCTGTCAAAGGACCCCCATTTGAATCACTACATCAGTAATAGTTAAGGAAAAATGACTTTAATATTCCCTGAGCCTTTTCTGCAGATACTTGCTCTATGGTCATGGTGCAACACTGGGTACCCACGCCTGCCAGAAGGAAGCCTTGCATAGATCCCACTCTGCATGGTGGCCTTGGTGTTGTTCATGATGGCCATCAGTGTTTTGACCCAAACAGTCAGTCAGACTCGCTGGAAAGGTTTTAAAACTCCAAACAAAATGAAGATGACAAGATTTTCTGAGAATGACTGTAAAGAGAACTCTACCAGAGATCTGTGGACAGTTTACCATGAATACTTAGAGACCAAGAGATTTTCAAGGCAGGAAGTAGATTCTTGTTTCCATTTGTCAAGTAACTGGTCCCCAAGTCAGCATTTAAGTGTTGGGGTGGCACTTTATCCCGGAAGTGTCCTGGAATTCTACTTATTTGGGACTTCTGCAATCTACAAAGAAGATCTGAGTTCTCTTTGCCAGCTCCATTCATCTTCTCTGCCAGAGTCCAAGTTGGGAAAGAATATTCCTGTTAGATCTCATGATGGTTAATTTTATGTGTCAACGTGGCTAGACTATGGTACACAGATGTTTGCTCCAACACCACTGTGGGTGGGCCTTATCTAATCAGTTGAAGATCTTAAGAGAAAAAATTGAGGTTCCCCCTGAGAAAGAAAGAATTCTGCCTCCAGACTGCCTTTGGACTCAAGACTGCAACATTAACTCTTGCCTAGGCCCCCAGTCTGCTGTCCTGCCCTACAGATTTTGGAGTTGCCAGCCTCCCATGACAACTATGAGAGCCAATAGCTTAAAATAATTTGTCTCTCTGTCTCTGTCTCTGTCTCTTTTTGTCTCTCTGTCTCTTTCTGTCTCTCTGTCTCTCTGTTTCCATATCCTATTGGTTCTGTTTCTTCAGAGAACTCTGGCATAGATCCCATTAAATGCCCCCCAGTCAGAGTCTCATATTCTGTACATTTCTCTGTTTAATCAGTTCATTCATGCCCACCTTCATGTAGGTTATGGCACATCTTAGCTTTATGGCACTTTTCTCCCCATGAGTTTTGTGAATACTTAGAATTCTAGCAATGTAATGTGAGGCTAAAAATAAGTACATACTTACTTCCCCTAAATATGACTTTGACCACTTGAGGAACAATGTGAAATTTCATTAGTATGTGACTATTCAAATCCATTATGTGTCCTAATGATGAGCCTAATCCTATTACATGTATGTTTTTCTCTTTACAATCATTTAAAGGTTGGGATATCACCAACTTGGATATTAGGAGAGAGTTCTAGTGTAAAGTCTGTCATGATTCATTATGTAACCTCAATATAACAACTCAACTATTTATACATGATGATAAAATAAATATTTTCCTAAAAAATGAAAGAAAAGCTGGAAATTTCTACGTAGTTTTTTTGTGGCCATCCTCCAATATACCTCACAATGATTCTTGCCTCCTGGTGTTCATGCCCCTGAATGGTCCTCTCTCACGCTGAATAGGACTGACCTGTGTAACCAGTAGGGATTGTGTGGAAATTGAAAAATGTGTCTTCCAAGGCTAGATAACAAAAGATATTGCAGCTTCTGCCTGGCTCTTTTGGATCATTCCCTCTGAGGGAAGCCAACTGCTGTGTGGTAAGGACACAGCTCCCCTTTGTTCAAGGAACGAGGTCTCCTGACAAGAGCTACATGAGTGAGCTTAGGATTGGATGTCCCAGTCCCCATCAAGCCTACAGATGACTATAGCCCCAGATGACTTCTTGGCTGAAACCTCATGGTGGGCCCTGAACCCAGACATTCCACCTGTGCCACTCCTGGATTCCTAACTCATAGAAAATATGTGAGATAATAAATGTGTGTTGTTGTTTTAAGTCGTAGTCTGGGGCAGTAATAGATATTATGCAGCAATAGATAACTAATTCAGTAATTTTTGCTGAATGGCTCTTTCTAGTGACTTCATGTGTAAAAAATTACGTTTTAACCTCTGGTCAGGGTTCTAGACATTATTTGAAAGTGCTCTGTAGTATTTAGTGGTATGCATGTGGCAGAGATAGTGGTTGGGAAGAGGAAGAGAAAGAGATGGTATATGGATAAGACATGGAGGCTGCAGTGAATTTAAAAAGTCACCATTTGCAAATATTGCATTTGTGAGTATGTGATGAAATTCGAGTGGCTACCTCTAAGGAATGGCCAAACAGAATTATGTAGTCAGCATGACTTAATACAAATGAGCACTAGATTTGGAATCAGAAGATGTGGTTTGGGGTCTGCCACTTTCAAATTAACTTAAAAAGGGTCGGGGCGCCTGGGTGGCGCAGTCGGTTAAGCGTCCGACTTCAGCCAGGTCACGATCTCGCGGTCCGTGAGTTCGAGCCCCACGTCAGGCTCTGGGCTGATGGCTCGGAGCCTGGAGCCTGTTTCCGATTCTGTGTCTCCCTCTCTCTCTGCCCCTCCCCCTTCATGCTCTGTCTCTCTCTGTCCCAAAAATAAATAAAAAACGTTGAAAAAAAATTAAAAAAAAAAAAAAAAAAAGGGTCAAGCAGCTCTAAATGTTATGTTCCTTGTCTGCAACATGGGGGGCTAACACCACCTACCCGTATCATACCGTGTTGTGAGGGAGGCTTAAGTGAGAAAAAGTATTTGAAAGCACTTTAATTGTGAAGGATTCTACAAAGGTAAATAATTGTTATTACTTACTGTTTTGAGGATATGTAAATGGAAGCTTGTCTAGACTTTATAAACCATGAAACAGCTCCTTTTAAACATGGGCTTACCTTCCTCTCTAAGACCATATCTCATGCCACAAGAAGTAGCCAGGTCCAGAAAGGGTAGGTCACCCAGGAAATATAACATTGCAATAGAAATTTTCCTCAGTAGGACCATAAAAAGTTGCCTAAATTGATGTGTATAATATTCACTTCCTTTAATTAAAACATTTAAATGAATGCCATGCCCACAGTATCAGTGCAGTAGATTTCCCTCGTGTTTTTGTGATCATTGGCCCATCTTGCCATATTCAGTTTGCCTGTTCACATTGGTGAGCTAAGCACGTCCACACCAGCAGGCATCTTCTGGCAGTTTCCTGACTGTCTCCAGCTGGCCAGTTAACTGAGGGGTGCTGCCAATGGGAAACAAACATTTTCCAGGAGAATAGAGGTGGGAAAGAGAAATTATAACTTCAGGATTTCATTAGAGAGGAAATCCTATTTGGCTCACAAGGTGTTGTTTCTGCCAACAAACAAATTGCTAAATGCATTCCACGCAACTGAGCTTCTGTTTAATGAGGAAATATAGCCAAAGAAAAATAAGACACAGGCAGACACTTCCTTGTGATAGCACTTTAAATTCTTCAGCTTCATGAAAATCTTAGTTGTAATCTCACTTCTTGACAGACACTTGGTGACCAGGAGCAGAAAGCTGTGGTCGAATCTCTTGCTACTCAAATTGTGGTTCGTGGACCAGCTGCATCTCCATCACCCCAAGCATGTCAGAATTGCAGACTCCCAGGCCCCACTTCAGACCTACTAGTCAGAATTCATATTTCGTCAGGTGCTCCAGAGGATTCATATACATGCTGATCTCGTTGATTCTTCCATGTCTTACATTTGCAAACCTTAGAGCAGGAAAACAGCCTGAAATCATCTAGTTCAGTGTCCAACTTTTAGGGTGCTGAATTATTACTGTCCCCTGTTTACAGATGAGACCCCTAAGGCCCAGGGAGTACCAGCTCCTTCAGAGTCTCTGTTCAGTCTCCCTATATTTCTCCTTGAGAGGGTAGATTCTCTGGCCTGTATTTATTTCTCTGAATCTGGTGGAGGAAAGACAAACTTACCTACTTATTTTGACTTTTGCTTTCTAAACTAGAAAAACAAGTTCAGAGAAATGTTATAGTTTTGCCTAAGGGAGAATCACATTGGCATGTAGAATAAAAGCACACACTTTAGACCTTGAGGGAGACCTATTTCCAAATGGATCATGGGACTTTATTTCTGTCATGTGTGTGGGGGGTGGGGGGGGAGGAGGCTTTTGTACACTCAAACAGATGTCACCCAAAGAACTCCTCATAGCAGAACCTGCAGTCCTATATATAAGAAAGGCACTGTACTGTACTTAATTTAGCTCTCCTTACAAAAAGGGTCATGAATATGCATTTTGGCTAAGAAAATTTTTTCACAGCCTCATGTGTGATGCTGCCGGCTAAGCTAATCAACAAGACTAATTTTAGCCTTAGTTTTGAAGCTTTATTTTAGAATAGGTCACACTATTAATACTAACCTATAGCTTATCGTGTGAGAGAAGAGAACATCAAAAAGACATAAAACCAAGCAACTGCCATGTCCCCAAGACTATAAACATATTGTTTGTAATTGAACTTTAGTTCCACTTACAGTTAGTGATCTGATTAATAAAGTAGATGTGATACCTGCTATGCAGTAAAACACATTGTCTACTTTGGGGATCTAGGAGGTCCATGAGCCACCTTTCTCTGGGGTGAAGGGAGGGAGATGAATATCTATGAAAATTCTACATTCCATTTGTATGGAGGTATTGAATCACCATATTGCACACCTGAAACTAGTATGATGCTGTATGTTAACTAACTAGAATTTAAATAAAAACTTTAAAAATGGGTGGAAAAACTCTACTTGTTGGTCCTATATAAAAGAAGGTGGAAAAGGCATCCGCTAGATGAGGTTTGATTTGATAGGTTCTTTGAAGTGGCTCTGGGCACATGCAGAGGAGGCCCAGCATTAGGATGGGATCAAGTCACTGCCTCTTCCCTGTTAAGTCCAGGACTGAGAGTCAGAAAACCTCTGGGCCTGTAGTTGTACCTTCTTGTTTGCAGGGATCAGGATTGGTGGTGGTGGAGGGTGTGCTGGCCAGAGGAGGAACAAAAGGTCAGAAAGGTGAAGTGACCCACATCCCAGGGTTTCAAAGAAGTCTAGGCAAATCCAAACTGGAGGCTGTAGTCCAGCATAGCTAGACATATAAAGAAGGACACTCTAGAACAGCACTGTCTGGTGGGACTGTCAGCGATGATGGAAGTGTTCTATGATCTTGTCACAGATGGCTTTCAAGTGCTTGAGATGTGGCCAGTGTGACTAAGGAATTGAATTTGTCATTTTATTTCATTGTAATTAATTTTAATTTTAATAACCACTTGTGCATGGTGGCTACCATATTGGACAAGGCAGTTCTGGAAGGAGAGCTCTTGAAAGGAATGAGGTTAGAAAGCACGAGTGAGTTCAGGAGAAAATGTAGAGTCCAGGTCACAAAAGCCAAGGTCCTGATCTAAAGGTACATGAGAGAACCATCTGGAAAGCATCAGAAAAATAAAACTGCCTGGACCCAGCCCAGGACTACCCAATCAGAATCCCTTTTGGTGCATACCTTTAACTGAGAGCTACGGAATTCATTGGTAAGAGAAGACAGGTCTGGGAAAGAGAGTACACCCAGGTGATAGAAGGCCTGGACTGCCAAGCTGAAGATTTCATACTCCATTTTATTGGCAGTGGGGGAGACAGATGGGGAAGAGAGACATGGTAGTGAGTGCATTAGGCAGAATTTGTGGCATCCTGTGTTAAGATTGGAGGTGATTGCAAAAGCTGTGTGTTAAGACATTATCTGGAGTGTTCATTTCTGCTTTGGAGTATGAGTGTGTTCATTTCACTGGGGGATGTCCATATCTTTCCCTGGACTGAACATTGGTTCAAAATGTTCCTTAGCAAATGTGCTGCTGTAAGCCTCCAGCCCCACTAAACACTATGGTGATTGAAAATTACAGTTGCTTCCCACAGGCCCAGAAGGGGGCTCTTTGTAATGAAATAGAGATGCAGCAGCATTTGGAATATGGAGTAACAGCCTCTCCAGGCCCTCCAGCAGGGACCCGTGGTATCCATAAAAGGGGATGATTCACATGGAAAATTATTTTCCGAGTGTACCCTTCCCCCTCCAGGACTTCTGAGCTCCCATGAGCAATCTTAATGGCTGCTGATGGGAACTAGGACACCCTGAGAACTTGGCCCCGCTGATGACTCACTGAATAACCCTGAAAACCTGTTTCATGGTTCACAGTGCAGGGAGGGATGGCTTTTAAAAATTGAAAAGGAAAAATAAACCCAGTATATGTTGAAGTTTAGAAATTGGCAAAATGCCTTTTCCAAAACAGCAAGGTTTCCGAGCCAGTTTTTTTCTTCTAACAGTGCAAGGGAAGATATGTCCAAGGGTGACAGACCTAGTACCTTTATTAGCTGCTGGGAGAATGAAAGGCTGGGAACTCAGCCATGGTGGAGTCCAGCTGTCTCCCTGAAAGACACGTCGCCTCTACCTGGGGAGTTTGCTGTAGCTCTGCTGTTGACCCTTTATACATGAGTGCTTCTTTGACGTACCAAGGATGAGGTAACCCAGACATCAGTTTGGATGCCCTGTCCCAAGATTTGGGAAGCTTGACTCAAACAGAAGCTTGTCCAGAGCTCTCTTTGTAATTGATGGGCAGGCTCCGTCCACCTCCATCTCATGTTCTGAGGCTGGTGGCCTCCTTTGGCACCTTTTGATTCACACAGCAAACCCGGTCTCTTGCCTACTACACCAAGTGTTTGATGTGCCACCAGCTTGCTGGCTCTGACCCCTCCTACTCTCCTTCCCAACCCCTTTTCTGGAGTAAGGCCAAAGTCCTCTTCTTGTCTCTGGCAGAGGGATCATATTGTCTTTCCCTGCACTCTCGTCAGGTATTTTTCTAAATGCTTACAGCTGGGTGCCTGCTTCAGCAGCACGTTTACTAAAATTAGAATGATAGGTACTTATATTTGGTATGAAAACTGTGAAGAAAACAAACATTCTCTACCTGCTAAGGGAATAGTAATGGTCATTTATTAAGCACTTACTACGTTCTAGACACTGTGCTAGATAGAGCATTTTAAGAAAGCTTTGAGGGCTGCCTGGGTGGCTCAGACAGTTAAGCATCTGACTCTTGATCTGGCTCAGATCATGATCTTATGGTTTGTGGGTTCGAGTCCTGCATCAGGCTCTGCATTGGCAGTGCAGAGCCTGCCTGGGATTCTCTCTCTCTGCCCTTCCTCCACTCATGTGCCCACTCTCTCTCTCCTTCTTTCAAAAAATAAATAAAAATAAACTTTAAAAAGAAAAGAAAACTTTGAGCAGGGCAAGTATATTAGACCTCAACAGATAAAAAATGTGGCTGTCTGAGATATAATTTATATCTGACAAATGACTCACTTTAGCAGTGTCCATAGGTATTGTTTATAGAAAGTCTGAGGGAATAAATGTATAACATAAAAGAATGTGACCTTGCTGGCATCTGACTATTTTCCTTTAAGAAGTGTTTACATCATTGCACAACATCACCCACCTCGTATAGAATTGTATGTTACAGCTATGGGTTAAGGTATTATTATAATACCCCCAAGTCTTTGATTGGGCTCCTTAGATGCAGAGCCTGAAATGGTTATTCTGGTGTATGTGTTTTATTGAGGGAGAGCTCTTGGTTTCAGGGGGAGGGTATATCTAGACCCACAGAAAGCTCTGGAGCATGAGGGATACGAGGGGGCCAGGTCCACTTGAGTCATTAAGTCGTTGGCCAGGACTTTGCTCCAGGGTGGAGGGAACACATAACCTCTTTGATAAGGAAATTCTTTGATCTGAGAGCAATTTTCTGGAGAAGGGCATTTGTGCCCTGTTAGCAATTGTTATGGGCTGAATTATGTTCCCCTAAAATTCATATTTTGAACCCTAACCCACAGTAACTCATAATGTGACTGTATTTGGAGATGGGGCCTTTAAGGACGTGATTAACTTAAAATGAGGCTGTTAGGGTGGGCTTTAATCCTATCTGACTGGTGTCTTTATCAGAAGAGGAGATCAGAGATTAGGACCCTGAAAAACCAGTGCTAGAGAGTCAACCCCCCACAAGCCAAGGAGAAACCAAACCTGCCAACAGCTGGATCTCGAACTTCCAGCCTCCAGAACGATGAGAGTAAATGTTGTTTTAGTCCCCGGTCTGTGGGATTTTGTTGCGGTAGCCCCAGCAGAGACTAACACGGCAGCCAGCGCTCACAGCAGCTGGATGAGTGTGTCCGTTATATTTTGGGGTGCGCCTGGTAAGGAGGTTTGGGTGGCACGTCAGTAGTATTCACTACACCCACATACAAATGGGAAAAACCACCAGAGAAGTGACATCAGCTGCCCAAGGTCACAGAGCCAATAAGCAGCAGAGACCAGATTTGAACCTCAGCCTGACCCTACAGTTTATCCTCTTAATCTCTCAGAAGCAGCAGACATCACCAGTTAACTTGGGCTTCAATTTCTGTGGGTTTTTTCATGCCAATTTGCCTGCACCTTACACAAGATAGAGCTCCCTGGGGAAACTGAGGCAGCTCAGCAGAGACAGTGTCTGCATCTAAGTGCCTTCTCAAGGCATTCTCTCACCCAGTAGTTTTGGGAATGTTGTGGCATATTAATCATAGGTTTCTCCGCCATATGAGAAGATGATGTTTTTATTTAAAATGTTTTCATTAAAAAAATGGATTAAGGCGATCTTTTTCACACCCACAAGTGCCATATTTAGGAAAATAAGAAATCTGGAGAACTGCCTTGTCAGTATAATAATAACTATTGTCATTCTGAGCACCGCTGCTTCCAGTTTGTAATGTGAGAATGTGGTCTTTAGAGGCCACATCAAGATCTAACAATAGATCAGTTTGTTCTTATTATAGCTTTTGTTCAATATTTTCTGGCTCAAGATAAAGCCATAGCCCACTTCAGAAAACTAGGAAAGAAAGGAAAAATAAAGAAGGGCATGTCTGGGCAGCTGCCTGCCACGAGATCCCCTCCTCACCCCCAGCTGCCCCACCACAGCTGACATAGAGAACATCCTCTCTTTAGGAGGAGATGCTTTCCCTGAGATGGTAGGCATAATGAGAACCATTTTGAAAATATCTTGTGGAGGGGCGCCTGGGTGGCTCAGTTGGTTGGGCTTCCAACTTCAGCTCAGGTCATGATCTCACGGCTTGTGAGTTCAAGCCCCACGTGGGGCTCTGTGCTGACAGCTCAGAGCCTGGAGCCTGCTTCCGATTCTGTGCCTCCCTCTTTCTCTCTACCCGTCTCCCACTCATGCTCTGTCTCTCTCTTCTCAAAAGTAAATAAAAACATTGGAAAAAAATTGTTTAAAAAAAAAATACCTTGCGGGTATTGTTGACTTCCTAGGAGAAGGGGCAGAAAAGTGGTGAGTGAATCTGTTGGATTTCCCAAGTCACAGGTCACTTGGTCACCAATCAGTTCTGACACTATTGGAGGAAAAAATCTTTATGTCCCCCACTGCCCTTTTCCTGCCCTTCCCCAAAACAAAGATTAGGAAATTCTTTGCATGAAATTTGAAAGTGCTTATCTCTTAGAGGTGTAGGCATTCATTTGTTGGACAGCAAGCTTTGAGTTTGGAGTGTCTGCTTTGAAAAGGCAAAAGATTTATAGATCTGAAGAGAAACCAGAGCATCCTGGAGTGTCTGCTTTGAGCCATGGGTTTGAGAAATCGTGGGGAACAGGACCGTCTTGGCTCCTGCCTCCCAAGAGCTTATCAACTGGGGATATCTGTAGAAGCTATTTTTATTTGAGCAGAAAGTGCCAGTCATTGTGCAAAATTAGCGGTTCTCAAATTTAGGCTTGCATCAGGATCCCCCTGGAGGGGTTATTAAAATGCAGATTGCTGGACACTTCCTTCAGTTTCTGATTCAGCAAGTCTGGGAAGCCTGAGAATTTGCTTTTCTAGTAATATCCCAGGTGATGTTGTTGCTGCTCTTCTGGGTAACACCGTTTGAGAACCATTGTGCTAAACTCATGACATGCATTTACTCAAGACATACAGATGGTTAGAATCATTCAGCGTGGTGGTAGGTGCACAGGTTGAGGTATTCCTTCCACATCACTAAGTTCCTCTAAAGGAAATGAGGCTTTGACTTTAGGCAAAGTTCTTATGTTATTACTTCTTTTAAAAAAATTCTTAAAAAATAAAAAATAAATTCTTTAGTGCATTTTTCTGATCATTTGAGAAGTTTAAAGGGCTGGTACAATAATATATGAAGTATCAGGGAAATTCTCATTCAACAATTACACCTGTGTGTCACTTTCTCCTTGAAGGTCCTGTAAGGTAGAGCAATGGTTCTCCAAGATGCGGCAGCAGCATCATGTAGATTTCTTGCCACTCCCCCCAAACCCCCGCCCAGACCACCAGTTTTTTAATCTGAAACACTGGGCGTGGGGCCAGGAATCTGTTTTAACAGGCCTCCACGCAATCCGAGTTTACACTCCAGTTTGAGCACATCTGAGGTTGAGGGTAGTGACAGTTGGGCTGAGTCTGAGGGAGAGCCCTTGGCATTCAGTATTCCCAGCTCCTTTCAGACACTTTACCAGGATGACTAAGTGTTTCAGTTTTCCCATCTCCTAAGTGGAAAGCCTATCCCTTGTCCAACATCTTTCAGAGCGATGGGGGAAGACAATCACACCTTTTATCCATGACGTGGTTTTACCAACGAAGACGAACGTTCCTAGCTAACCATGAAATAGCACCAATTTGGTGAAAAAAAGATAGGATTCAGGTTATTTGTGTTCTGGTCTAGTGTCCACCCTGCATACAGCTCTGTGACTTTCAATTGGTTATTAGCCTGCCTGAGCTTCACTTTCATTATCCAAAAAAATGATAAAAATGTCCTGGTCTAACTTGAATAACTGTTGCAATGATTAAATGGGATAATGGATGTGAATGTGCTTTTGCAAACTGTAAAGTGCTTTAACTTTGGACTGGTCACTCACAGCTTTGTTCTTCTCCATCAGTAAAAATGAGAAGAGTGCCCTACAACTCCACAGAGATCGTGACAGCTAATGGTACAACAATTTGAACTCTTCTAAAGTAAAGCTTATGTCTTCATTTTTTTGGTCTATAACATATAAGGTTGGAAGATGTAGTCTTCCATATTCTATTATAGTGCTTCTATATAATAATACATGATAGTACTTTTATTTGAATTAGTCACATCCTATAGCAACAGTTTGGACGTTGTGCCCCAGACCAGCATCCCCAGCATCCCCTGGCAACCTGTTCAAAATGCACATTTTCAGGCCTCACCCCAGACCTACTGAATCAGCAAGTGGGTGGGGCCTAGTGATCTGTGTTTTAACAGGCCCTGCAGGTGGTCCTGATATTCACTTAAGTCTTAGAGACGGGGATTTATTAGGGTCTTAATTGAAGGGTCTGGCAAAGAGCCTCCTTTTCATGGAACAGGGTGATTGCTTCTCTTTTTCTCCAGCACGGATCTGTAACAACTGTGCCCAAGTTCAGGCAGCCACAACTGGATTCCTTCATAAACACATTGTCGCTGCCCACCCAGCCTAGTAGAGATCTGGAATGCCGCTCCAGTGCATCTGCTATGAGGCTGACTTCAGGGTGTGAGGAAATTAAAGCTATTTATCACAGACCATTTTCCCTCAGTGACAGGAGAAATGAGCCTTAGCCTAACAAGGCTTCAAATTGGGCCCACATAAGAAAAACACACAGCTTGACAAACACAGTTTGAGCAGACTTACATTTCTTTTGACTTTTCCTTTTGAAAATGATCTCTTTTCTGAGCTGTACCAAGATAGTGGTGCTCGTTTAAGAAATACTGGAGATGAATTCATCCCCGTCTGCTTTATGACTTAGGGACAAGTGGCAGGAGGGCACTTTCCTCCTTACCATTTCTTTCCTTCCTCTCCTTCCTGGGAGGGGATCCTTGGCAAGAGAGGGAATCTTTCCTCTAAAACCAAGACTCTGTACACAAGGAGTCATGTTATGGGAGGTGGGGCTCAGTATTTATCAAGAGAACCATTTGGCTGTGGGATTTGGCCTTTTGCCTTATTACCCATTTGAGTTGGGTACAGTATGGATTTTGAGAAGTGATTCTATTTTGTGTATATATTTGTGATTGTCCAATATTTCTGTTTCTTCCTGGTGTTGTGTATTACAGGCAAAACGTGTACAGAGTTTTACGGTAAATGTTAGTAATGACATTTACTGGGTACATAACGTGCATGGTGCTTTGCATCCGTTATACTATTTAATGTTCTCAACAATTCTAAGAGATGGGCATTATCATCTCCATTTCACAGATGAGAAAGCTGAAGGGCAGGAATAGAGCTGGTATAGAGCTGATATTAGAGCCTTGATTTAAATGCAGCTCTTTTTTGATTCCAAAGCCAGCATTCTAAACCAGTGTTTTTCAAATTGTGTGGTGAGAAATCAACAAGTTGCAACTAGCATTTAAAACAGTTTTCTTGAATAGAACGTGAAAGACCAGAATTGTCATATTTAGTAAGGGTAAATCTGGATGCATGAAACTTTCATTTCAACTACAAATATATTTATGTTCATACACAAATATAAGCACATTTCTGGGTACTGGGAAACAATGTAAATGATACTTCTTATTGTGTCACAGTCAAATTTGAAAGCAAATATTCTGGCCTAACGTGGAGGAGATGAGGAATAGAGGGAAAGAAAGAGAAAAATAGGAATAAATAAATGAACGAATAACTGTCAAAGAGACAGAGAGCCTCTGGGGGGAGAGGGAGAGGAAATAGGAGGAGGTGGGAAGAAGAAGACAGAGTGGACAAGTCTGTGAAAGAGATGCAGAGATGGAGGGAGAGGTGGAGGAGGAGGAACAGAGGTGGGAAGTCGTGTGGTCCTGTCCACCATTCCATTCAGTGAGAAATGCCCCTACTTGAGGACAAAACTAGAGACTTGAATTATCTACTTGGGAGCTATTAGTTTTCATATACTTATCTTGCTCATATATTTCATATATGCTTCATCTACTCCTCAAGCCATTCTGAGTGTGAGTTGAGTCAGGATTTTTATAAAACATGGCTCCCATATACAAATAATCTCTTTCATTTGCTGCTCAACAGAAAACCAGTGATCTAAAGGGAAAACAGTCCGTGTTGGAGTTACCAGAAGTATGGGAGCCCCAGTGTGCCCCTTCCTTAGGAATTGGCAAAGACAGTTTTTTAATATATGTAATTTTTGTATTTTGAGTTAATTTTGAGGTCATGGCACTGGCCTCTTGTGTTTTATGGGAAACCATAGTTAGCGAAGATTTTAAAGTACCCCGCTGTCAGACTATCAGGGAACTCTACCTCTACTAAGTATCCTACTTCCAGAGGATTCTGGAATCACTTAATGAAAAGTCCATTTTTACAGATGTGGAAATTGAGTGAACATTTTATAAAGCTTCCCTGTATACAGTGGTTTCATAAGAATCATATTACTGAATCTTCCCAGCTACCCTGCAAGTTTACCCTTATGCCAGTTTTACTGGAGAAATTGGAGCTCAATAAGTTCAAATACCTTGTCTAGGTTCTCCTGTAAGAGGCAGTAGAGCCGGATTCCAACCTGATTCTCTGACGCCAAATTCCATATTCCCCCACCAAGAAACACAGAGTAGCAACAGAGGGTTGAAAAACAGTGCTGTTTGTTATGATTTAGAAGAATTTATTTAGAAGAATTATTTTGTTTATAAATCAGACAATGGTGCAGAGCCTAAAATGCCCATGGTTTTAATATGGTGGGGTGTCACTCTGTAATTTGCTCCTTTCCCCAAGGACATTTCCCTATTTCTAGGCCTTCATTAGTAAATTGGAGTTGATATCACTGTTTTTTTGTGATCCAGTCTTGGCCTTTCTTGGTTGAAACCATTATAAACACCGATTATATTTTTAGTTAGTAATAACATTTCATCATGTAACTTAGGTAGTCACTTCTTGGCATCAACTTAAGTGAGTGATCCTTCCTTTTTAAAAACAATAAATGCCACATATAGATGTAAGTAAGCAGGGTCCCAGAGTGAACGCCATTTCAAAAGCCTTCATAGCCTATTAAAAAAGAACCGTAATGTTTTCCCCAGCTTGCCAAAATGCCATTCCTGTATAGCCTATGCATCTTACCTGGTCTCACCACTTATTCTTTAAAAAAGAAATTCCCAGGAAGAGTGCTGTCATAGTTCTACTCCAGCTGCCTCTGCAGAAGTTTTGTGTGGGTGTGTAAGAGAGCCCTGCAGGCAAGGCATCTCATCCTGCTTCTGCTCCTACATCCCCTCCTTTGTAATAAAGATTTATGCCTCCAAGAGATCATTTCTTCTTGTTTCATGGCTTTATTCTTCCACCTTCAAAATATGGTTGCTGGTAGAGTCATTCCTCCTTTCCTTTACGGGTTTAATTTTGCTGAGTATTTATTACATTCAACCAGATACTTTCAGGAAGCTAAGATTCAGCTCTACCCTCCTGAGAGCTTTATCAGCACAAACATAATATACATCTCTGGGAAAATATAGGAGATCCTAGATTTGTTACAATTTTAATGACTGGTAGGACTCGATTGCTGTTTATTCTTTATTTCAGACATCCCGGAAGACCCGCTTGTGGCTGAAGAATATTACGCTGATGCATTTGATTCCTGTTCTGAAGAAAGTGAGGAGGAGGAAGAAGACATAGTGTTCTCAGGACCAGAGGAAGAGGTTAAGGATGAAGGACCCCAGCCTGCTTACAGAACAATCCAACAGGTATATGCTGCTCCCCAGTGGATATAGTGGAACTGTCCGAGGTACCGATCAGGCTGTGACTTCCCAGAGGGTCCAGGAAGTCTTAGAACCTGAAGTGGGAGATGGGGACTGGGATTTGTTACAAAGGTGCCATGTGATGGGTCTTTATTTCCAAGGTTCAGGGGAAGGCAGGGCCCCATGGAATTCTTAGAATCTGCTGTGGACCATGTTGATTAGGGAAGGGCTAGAGTACCCAGTACTTAAGCAGGTGGGAAGATGATATGTGCTACACTGAGGAGCACCCTATATACAGCTGTTGAATAAAGAATGCAAGTGTCTCTTTAGCAGAGAGAAGGGGATTTTTTAAAATATACTCTTCTGGGGGCAACTTTTCTTTGGCTCAGGTCATGATCTCACAGCTCATGGGTTCAAGCCTCACATTGGGCTCTGTGCTGACAGGTCTGAGCCTGGAGCCTGCTTTGGATTCTGTGTCTCCCTCTCTCTGTCCTTCCCTTGCTCATGCTCTTTCTCTCCCTCTATCCCAAAAATAAATGAACATTAAAAAAATAAGTATATATATATATATTTATGTGTATATAAATTTATACACACACATACACACACACACACACACACACACATGCATACTTTTCTGCCTGGTTATAAGATTTTTGAGTCATGTCCTAGTGCACAAATTAGTTCTGGAGTTGAGGCCCAGAGATCCTTGGCTTAGGGGATGATCTTTCTGGCCACTCCCAGCCTTTGTGGGCCCATCCTTACATAAAGCGCTGGAGTCTCTCAGTGTTCACAGATCTCCTTAATGAGCAAGACTAAGCTCCGTTGTGTCATAGGCTAAGAAACATCCCTGGCATGTGATTTCTCTGTTGGGTGTCTACAAGAGAGTGAAAAGCAAGAAGTATGTGAGGAGAAAGTGGATTACTTTGGGCAACTTATGCTCATATACTTTATTTTCTTCTTAGGCCATAACATGTTAACCTTTCCAGTCCTAAGCTTTCTTAAGGTACAAAAGGTTTTTAATAACTGGGAACCATTAAGCTACTGAAATAGAAGTCAATCAGGGAGTACATGTGGCAATGGAAACTTAAGTCAGCAGGATTAATTGAAGTTTGTATATAATCTATTCAATACTTTTTAATGAAGACTAAGCAATCCATCATAATATTCAATAAATAAGACCAACAAGAAATGATTTATGTATTAAAAAAGGGAGCACCTGGGTGGTTCAGTCAGTTAAGTCCGACTCTGGCTCAGGTCAGTTAAGTCTGACTTTGGTGGGTTCAAGCCCCGCATCAGGCTCTGTGCTGATAGCTCAGAGCCTGGAGCCCGCTTCAGATTTGTCTTTCTCTCTCTCTGCCCCTCCTCCACTCACATTCTGTCTCTGTCTCTCTCTCTAAAATAAATAAACATTAAAAAAGAAAAGAAAAGCAAAGGAGAGAGAGGCACGGAGAAGGGAATCAGAAGGGTGTGGATCTGAGGTTAAGAAGAGAAAGGGACGAGAGAAAGAGAAGGAGAAAGAGAAAGTATGAGCAAGAGAAATTAAGAACAAATACATGAAAAGACAAGCAAATGAATGTTGAGAAAAATATAGTCAAGGCAGAGAGTGATTCAGCATGTCAAAATAAAAATTACTCTCCTTATACTATTTCCCCATTTCCAATGGACTCTGGTGACCAAATAGCACCTAAGACCACAAAATGAAAATTCAATTTCCATGTTCTTCTGTGCCACTGTCCTAAGCAACTGAGGCAAATATATATATATATATATTTTTAATTTTTTTTAATGTTTATTTATTTTTGAGACAGAGAGAGAGCATGAACAGGGGAGGGTCAGAGAGAGGGAGACACAGAATCTGAAACAGGCTCCAGGCTCTGAGCTGTCAGCACAGAGCCCGACGTGGGGCTCGAACCCACGGACCCGAGATCATGACCTGAGCCGAAGTCGGCCGCTTAACCGACTAAGCCACCCAGGTGCCCCCAAATATATTTTTTTAAGTTTTATTTATGTAAGTAATATCTGCACCTGACATGGGGCTCGAACTGATGATACTGAGATCAAGAGCTGCACACTCTTCCTACTGAGCCAGCCAGGTGCCCTGAGAGACAAATGTTACAATATTATAGAACCATAATTCTGTGCCTATGGTTGCAAAACACATCCATTTTTGCCAGAGCATTGAGTGGCAAAATTTTAGCTACTAGTATTATTACTTTAAAATGCTTTTTTAATAGTATAAAACTGATTCAGAAGATCGCATGAATAAAATGTACAGCAAACACCACCCAGGTCAGGAAATAGAACTTTAGTAGCCACTCTAGAAGTCCCATCTTTGGCATAATTGTGGGAACACAGGGTTGGAAATCAAAGTGCCTGTAGATGAGACTAGCCTTTGTTAACCTACAGGTTGTGTGACCTTGTGCAAACAAAATTTCACTGTGCCTCAGTTTTCTAATCTGTAAGGTGGGAGAGAGAGACGAATGGTTCCTACCGCATAGAGTAGTTTGGGAGTTAAATGAAGCAATCGATATAGATTACTTAAAATAGTGTCTATATTGAAGTAATAATGAAGTAATTAATAATGAGATATTAGCTATTATTATGATGAAGTTACCCAGCCATCTTGTGTTTTTTTAATGATATTTCCAAAACTGTTTAATGTTAGAGTGAGATTTTACAACTGTAATATTAAAAAAAAAAATCCCTTCTTTTTATTTCTTAAGGCTAATGGTAAATATAGGCCAGCAGTTTTGCTCTCTGGGCTGCACATCTGTCACATGTGATATGATAGTTGAAATTCCCTCCACACGGTGAAGCATTAGAAAAAGCAGAATGATCTTCTTGGAATGATACCACAGGGGTAGAGAAACAGATACAGGCTAAGCTTTGTGGATTGATTTTAAATCTGTAAGGACAAGATGCTGAGACCTCTCACATACATGTTGGTATTTTGTCTCACAAAACCCTGTCAGGTAGTTATTCTTATTTCTGCTTTCCAGATGAGGAAACCGAGTCTCCAAGAGAAGCAACTTGCCCATGGCCACACAGCTAGGGAAGGCTCAGAACCAGGCACAGGCCCAAGTCTGTCATGTCCTCAAGCCAGTATTTTTTTCTGGTACAAAAGGTGTATCAACCTAGAATTAGAGATAGGTAACTACAATCCCTTTTGTTTTGCCTAGTAGTTTGAAATAATTTCCCCCTCCTGAAAGGTGGTGAGTGTAGGGTTGTGATGGTTGTCTCCTCTGCCCTTTCTAAGTTATTTTATTAGCAACACACAAATTATAGTTACAGAAGTCCATGCCGAAACCCAGTCACTGTTGGCTGTGTAGACTGGGTGAAACCTGCAGGCCTCGCTGGGATTTTCCTCTTCTGCCCTCTCCCCGGTCTCACCCTTGACTCAAGTGTGTCCAAGGTCTGCCTAGGTGATTATTGTGCCCAAGGCTTTTATGTGACTAATCAGATCAAAGTTGATTTTCCTTCCTTTGGAGGCAGCAAAAGTCTCACAGTTTGTGTTTGATGGAAGAAGTGCTTTCAAAAAGAAAGATAGGCACGGGCTTCATTGGGATTGATTGCTGAGTCCCTTGTGCCACCCATGACAATCTTTTCAAGCAGCAGCATCTCCAAAGCAGTTTTATTAAGCACCTAATTGCTGTTGATCGTCACTTGCTTCTCTGCTGCTTTCAGCAGAACATCAACAGCACCTTTATCACAAACCATTATCATACCGTTGATAGCTGCTCTGTGAAGTCTGTGGTCGCTGAATCAGAACCAGCCTCATAGGTCTCAGGAGAAGGGAGTTTATAGCTGTCATCATCACAGGGTTTTCAACAGTATTTGTGGAACCTGTCACTGAAAAGGGTTTTGCTCTAATGGACATGCTTTAGGGCTGCAGATTGATGGGTGTGTTCAGAGACCCTTATGTGTTTCCCTTGCTGCCTTGACCATCATTTCCCTCAGTAAGACTAATCAATGTCCCGTGTGCACCAGGAATCCACACGCTAGGTAGACCATAATGACTTCACACAGAACTCCCCTGGGAAAGGCTCTGTTGTTTAATGAAGGTAGCTTTCATCAATACTTGTTTTAAGAAGGCTCTTAGGACCACGGTGTTTGTTCTTGCCAAGACGAAGGGCTGTGGAGGCCCATTTTTCCAGCTAATTCTGTAGCTTTCACCAAATCCTCTAGTGGTTTTGAAATTCTCTCCACACAGTGAAGCATTAGAAAGAGCAGAATGTTCTTGGAATAGTGCCACAGGGGCAGAGAAATGGATACAGGCTAGGCAAGGCCTAAGAGTCTACTGAGGACTCTTGGATCAGGTCATCATGAGAATATGTGCCTCTACAAGTGTCTTCTGTTAGTGAAGTTATTAGTTTTATCAAATCCAATTGGTATTATAACACTAACACCTAACATCTCTAGAACCTTTATTCTATGCCCTGTACGTTATACGTTGTGTCAGGTCAGGTCCTCTGGGAAACGGATGACAAGATAGAATTGGGGAGAGCCTCAAACCACAATGCTGGTCTGCATCTTTGAGGGTAAGGATGGAAGGGAAAGAAGGACTGGATGGCATTGTCAGCGTGCAGGGCAATTGATAGGAGAGCCCCAGAGCAGAGACTGCCCTGCCCGTCAGAGGAAACCAAACTGGGCAGGAATGGCCTGGCTCTGGTATCCCCAAGCTCGAACGGGCTGGGAGCTGCCGAGCAAGAGTGGATCCTGAGGGGCAGTGGCCGGGGGTGGTCAGCTGACTCCACAGCTTCACTGTCAGTAGGCTGGCTCTTGAAGAGAAATGGAAATGCTGCCCCCCCACCCCACCCCCCACCGTCACAGCCACTTCTCGCAAAGGCCCTCTGATGCATGTGTTGTAGTGCAACTACATCAAACTGGCTGGAATTCAAGAAAGGGTGAAGGTGAGAAGGTGAGGGTGAGGAAACAGGGAGGGTGAGAGAAAGGAAGAGAGTGTGGATTAGTGATTTCAGGCAGTTCTGCCTGACATTTGAACCAAAAAGTGGGTGTCCCCGATGGAGAAAGAGAGCTGAGAGCTATAAATCCACTCTCCCACTGCCTCTTAGGGCCCGTGTGTATCAGATGGAAAACATCTTGGTGCTTTGAATTATTGTCCTAGACTCACAGTATTTAAAACTACTGTTCTTCATAATCTGCAGTTCCTAAGTGCAGCTCAACTATTTCATTTGGTGCTCTAAAAGAAACAGCACATTTTGTCTGTAATTCATTACCGTATTAAGCACTGACTTTAAAACTCATGTTCCCTGAGGGGCGCCTGGGTGGCTCGGTCAGTTAAGCGTCTGACTTCAGCTCAGGTCATGATCTCACTCCTTGTGAAATCGAGCTCCACATCGGGCTCTGTGCTAACAGCCCAGAGCCCGGACCCTGCTTCAGATCCTGTGTCTCCCTCTCTCTCTCCCCCAACCCCACTCATGGTCTTTCTCTGTCTCAAAAGTAAACATTAAAAAAATTTAAACAAACAAAAAACTCATGTCCCTTGAAAGATGAGACTGTTGTGAGATCCTCACTCTGCACAAGGGGAAACTGAGGCATAGAGAAGCGAAGTAACTTCTCCAAGGCCACACAGTTAGCAAGAGAGCTGCTGCCCAGGCTGACACATTGTTAAGCCGCTCCCTTATACAGTTTTCTCCCGGCACAACAATTTAGTTATAGCAATTATAATCCCTCTTCCGTGATGATTGAATGAACATCATCATGGAGGTGAGGGAATAGCTGAGGGGCCACTGCATTATCTGACCTGTTTTACCAAACAGAATTACTGAGCTGTGCACAAAGGAAAATTGATACTGATTCTAAGAAAAGTGTTGAATTGTGAAAATTGAAACCAAAAAGGAGCCTGCCTCCCAAATCTGTTGTGGGATACAGATCTCTCTCCTCCTCCTATCTTCTTGTTTGTTTGTTTTAATAGAAGATGCCAGAGCTCTTGAGTCCAAACTGTAGGGCTGATTTCACTGCTATTTTGCATGCCTTGATTAATTTACCTTCATGGGTGGGAGGAAACAGTTTTGGTCTTGAATTGACCTTAGATGGCATCAGTTCTAAGAAACAGCTAGCCCCATTATTTAGTCATCTCTCCATCAACATCCCCCTGGCCCATGTCCCAGGCTATAAAGCAGCCACCCTTGCTGAGGTGTTAGTGGACTTTGATGGGACAGTTTCCACCCCTGCCCCTATTCCAGCCCTCATTTCCATCATAGCTGCTCTCCCTCCCCTCTCTACCATTTCTTGTCCAGGATAAAGCATAGTTCATTGCTGGTCAGACAGGGACCAGCAACACCTTGCTCTGGGACATAGCTTTGCAGAAGGCCTTCAGTCCCTAACCTTTTACATTAGATCCACTGTCGTGTTGAGGATCACACCTACACTTTTTGCCCCAATCCCAAAGAATGGAGGAAGAAGAAGGAAGGCGATAGGGTGGATAAAGACAAAACCACACTGAGCAGGAGTGTAATGAGTCTGTGCACTCCTTTCAGCATTGGTGGTGGGAGCCCCCGCTAGCCTCCACCAACTCCTTGTTGGCGGCTGAGCAGAGGTCCACAGCAGCTGGGAGAGCAAGGGGACAGCAGTAACCCACACCGTGCTCTGCCGTGCTGCTCCTGGAGCTGGGGTGAGTGTGGTGGAGTGGTGTAATCTGGGTTTTACAGAGCTGGTAAGCCTACTCGGAATGGCACCTTTGGGGCTTTCCTCTCCAGCAACCCCCCCCCCCCCTCCACTGTGCCAACACCAATTCCTGTGTCCATAGCTATCATCTGACCTCAGGTGCCCTAACCATACAGGGTATAAGAGAGTCTGCAAAGAATAGGAAGTTCCTCCGAAACAGCCCTTGCAAGCAAGGAGCCCATCCTTGTGATTCAATTATACAGAGAAGTTTAATCTTATTTTCTTTATTCATCTGGGAAGAGAGAGTGAACACCGTTTCATGGTGTGTAGTCTAGGAAGAAAGGAATGTGACACATCTGAGACATTGTCAGAGGAACTGTCCTTTCTATGTAACCTGCTAATCTGGAAGTACATGGGTCCACACCATGCCAGAGAAAACAATAATCATTCTTAATAAATCGGAGCCAGCCCAGCAGCATGTCTGGTGCCGTGCTGAGTCTTATACGTACCTTATCCCATTTTATAGTCACACACACATTATGGAATGAACATCTTCCATCTCACCTTACAACTGAGGGTGAAACAGAAAGAAAGAATAACTAATTTGACCTAGGTCACCCAGTCTATTGACAGAGCTGGAATTCAAACCAGCAAATATTCCTTGTCAACTAGACATTTGAGCTGCATATCGAACTGGATGTAGAAGTTAGTAAAGGAGAGGAAAAAAAGACACCTGGGACATAAGGGACAGTTCCAAAAGGTGTGAACACATGACCAGGTGATTTTAAATCATGTTGGAAACAGAGGGCCAAGTTTTCCACTTACTCTGTGGGGTTTATGTAGGAATAAAGCTAGAACTGGAGTCAAAAATCGTAACTAACCTGCAATAAAGAACTATGTGTTGCAAGGGCTACCTTTTGCAACATGAACCAATAAATGTTCCTTAAATTGCAGGACTTTCTTCCCTAGACTATTGGGCATGTGGCGTGAAAAGAGAAAAACAGTTCATCAAGAACAAGTGAGCTGTTGGGAGGGAGTGGGTGGACTGGGGGCAGGCCCCTCTGCACCTGCTGCCTCTCGAGAAATGGATCACAGCAAAGGTACCAGCCTCCCCGGCTCCTGAAAAATTCATTGCCCAAGTTCCTGGCTGGGCACCGTGATGCCACTCCAATGGCCCTACTTTCTCTTCTCTTCTCTCCATCCTTTACATTTCCAAACTAGAATCCAAAATGTCTTAAGAGTTCTGTATTGGATACCTGTGAATGTCTGTGACCCGAATGTAACCCCACAGGTACCAACTTGCTGCGAACCTGGGCATTAATACGAGACAGCTGCAGTGAGAAGGTTTTAATAATGCAGAGTAAACAAGGCATTAGCAGTGAAATGCGGACACATTGACAGTCACGTTTCGGTGACTCCGAATTCAGTGACAGAGGCGGTTAGTGTTACAGGAGCCGGAGGGGCTTGTTTGCAGTTTGAGTTTTGCAGATGTGGCTCTGTGCTCCCTTCACTACACACACTTGGAGACCTTTTATCCTTGACAGAAGGCGACCATTGGCAGTGAGATAGGAGTGAAGACGTCAGCTTCCAGATTCCAGGGCAGGCTCCATGAAGGTGCCATCCGCTCTGTCCTATGGCTTTGTACTAAACGGCACCCTCTGTCTTCCTATGAATTATGAATGCAAATAAGCGAGGGCTTGCCTTCTAATGAGATGAAAGCAAGATGTGAAAGGTACATCTGAGTGTGCAGAAAATGGATAAGGTCACCTTGAGGTGTTTCGGTGTCCATAACTTAGTGACATTTTTCAGGATATGGTGGATGTAGTTTGTAAGAGAGTAAACAGTAACTTAGTAGAGCAACTCGCAGGAAAGAACGCGGGTGGGTTGTTGCTTGGATCGTTCATTTACACATCGCACGCCTGAGTGTTCTAGGCACTGGGTATGAGGCAATGAACAAAAGAGACACAATGCCTCCTTCATGGACATCCCACTCAGCGCTGTGTATTTACAGAGTACCCATCGGCTGTCTGTCAGCTCCCAGATGTGTCTTCCATCCTTGAGTTTTGTCTCCCCACAACTCCACATTCACATACCTGGTGTTCCTGGGAGTGGGGTTAGGTATCATGTGGACTTCTAATAGACACCCTGAACTAAGCACGTCCCAAAGTGAGCTAATGCCCCAGTCCAGATCGGCTCCTCTTGAGTCAGCCTTGACTCATGTCCTTTCACTCAAATTCCACATCCAGTCCAGAAGCAAAACCTGCTGACTCAATGTTTAGAATATGATCACCTCTACTTCTACAGCCAGAGCCACCATCACCTCCCCAGTGTATGATTGCAGTAGCTTCTAACTGACCTCCCAGTAACCCTCCTTCTCTCCACCCCACACTTCACTCAAAGTGAAAGGCACAGTCTGTTCAAAATGACCTTGCAGCATCCGTCATTGCCCATGGAAGAGCCTCTCCTTTCCATCACTGGGAGAATCACCCTCACCCATCCCCCTTCAGTCATATTAGCCTCTTTCCTGTTTCTGGAACACACCAAGCATGTTTCTGCCATTGAAAGCCTAGAATGCCCCCCTGCCCCAAATACACAAATTATTTTGCTCCCTGTCTACCTTCAAGTCTGTGTTTCTATGTCATCATATTGGGGAGAACTCAGACTACTTATAGAAAATAGCACTTGCTGGCCTGAGAAGTCCTGCCCTTTCCCTGCTTTCTTGTCCTCCATAGGTCTTTTCATCATCTGACCTACAACTGTTTATTTGCTTATTCATTTATGGCCTGTTTCCCCCACTAGAATGGAAGCTAGTAGGGCAAAGATACTGTTTGTATCACTCCTGCATTCCTAGCACCTTGAACAGCGTTTGGCACAGAGCAAATACTGAGCAGATGTTGTGGAATCAATGGATGAGTGAATGCCTGCCAGTGGACAGTCTAGTGATACAGGTAGCCAGCAAGCCAGCATGCATACAGCTGGGGCAATGAGGAAAGGAAGAAGTGGAAATGATGGAGTAAATGGGCTCTGGGGGGAAGGGCAGGGATGCCCACTGAGTGGGGGTGTCAGGTAGAATTTCTAGAATGAACTTTCCAGCTGTGACCTGAAGGACAGAAAAAGCCAGCCCCTCGATGTAAGGGAACAGAGCTGGGAGAGTCTCAGAGAGGAGGAAGGGTATGTAGGAAGGCCCAGGGTCATGAAAGGGCTTGGCAAGTTTGAGAAATTTCATAGCGAGCAAGAAGATCGATGTTAGTTGGAGAGGTCAGGCTACATCATGAAGGTCTTGTGAGGAAAGCGGATTTTATTTTAAGTGCAAGGCCAATCCAGTGAAGGGCAACTGAAGTAAAGTCTTTTTTTTTTTTTTCAAGTTTATTTATTTACTTTGAGAGAGAGAGAGCATGAGCAGAGAAGGGGCAGAGAGGATCAGAGGATCCCAAGCAGGCTTCATGCCGTCAGTGCAGAGCCCAACATGGGGCTCAGTCCCAAGAACTGTGAGATTGTGACCTGCTCCGAAATCAAGAGTCAGACACTTAACTGACTGAGCCACCCAGGCACCCCAGTAAAGTCTTAAAATGAATCGATGGCAGTAGAAATCAGCACAACAGTAGCAGTGGAAGGTGGGGGTTGGCTGGAAGGAGGCATGAGGGAAATTCCAGGAATGACAGGGGTGTTCTTTATCTTATTTGGGGTGGTGGCTACACGAGTGTATACATTTTCTAAAACTTAGCCAATAGTACACTTGAGATCTGGGCATTTCCCTGCATGCAAATCTTACCTTGATAAAAATAATACATCATCAACAAAGTCATCAAGACAAGAAAAACTACCCTCCCCCCCAAAAAACTACAACAGAATTGTGATATTCATACATATATAATGACACTTGTAAGTCAGCCTGTCTCAAGGCTGCTTCTTCGGCAGTCTTTGGCCTGGGCATGACTTTGCAGCTTCGGGGAGGTCCCGGGTACACTCAAATGAGGTGTCTTAGGGAAAAAGTGAGTCCGGAATGACTGAGCATGAGTGGGCAAAGGGGTTCTGTGTGGTTTAGTTTCACCCTGTGGAATGACTGACAAGAGGTGACCAAGAGGTAAAAGAAACCAGCCCCTTCACACCCTCACAGCCGCTGACATAGGGACCCTTGAGTGGGAGGATGTGCCCCAGGGTCTGAGTGAGATGAGGTCGAGCTCCCCTCTGTGGCTGGAGCTGTAAGGGAAGGTTATGGCCACTTTGTACATCCATTTATAGAGCTCTGTTTGGGATCGTTCCCCCGATAGAAATGGTGTCGGGCCTGGCCGCACGCCATGTAGGTATCCATTCCCATTTATCCTGGGCAGCCTTCAGCCCCTGGAGACATAAGACACTTCACAGCTGTGAAACTGTTCATGTCTGTGCTGCTATCTGCTGAGCCTTCTCTGGATATGCCTTGGGGAGTCAGCATAGCCCACCTGCTGGCAGAGGGCTGACGGTGCTAGATGCTGACAGATGGTGGGGTTTTCGCCACCACAAGGTGTAGGAGCAGACCAAGAACGCTCTGGGACGTTCTTGAGAATGTCTAAAGACACAATTGCTCAGGGCTCCTGGTGCCCAAACTGAGCCCTTATCCCAAAATACGATCTTCTGACAGCTAGTTGCCTTTCATTCATTCATTTGTTCTTTCATTCACTCATTCAGAATTCATTCCAAGAAGGGCACAACATTGTGAACTTGTTTCCATTTTACTGATACAACTGCTAGATCCGACTGATCGATCTATCTATCTTCAGCTTCAAAGAGAACTGTGTAAATTGTTTTCATTTACCTAACTTTGTAACTAACGCCTCTCTTCTTCAACTGCTCAAGTTTCAGACTTGTGTAACACTTCTTTTATTTTTTTTCCAATATATGAAATTTATTGTCAAATTGGTTTCCATACAACACCCAGTGCTCATCCCAAAAGGTGCCCTCCCCAATACCTATCACCAACCCTCCCCTCCCTCCCACCCCCATCAACCCTCAGTTTGTTCTCAGTTTTTAAGAGTATCTTATGCTTTGGCTCTCTGCCTGTAACACTTCTTTTAAATAAGTGCTTTGTTTCTTTTTAGCCAATTTGCAATTCTTTTTCTCTCACTTAATGAGAGGAAGACATTCATGGTGGTGGGGTGGGGAGTGGCAGAGTGAAGGACACAGCATCTTTATGTCTCTGCCTTCCTCTCTTTGGGCTCCTTCCTCTGCAGTGTTTTCTTCATCCAGATAAAGGTCAAATGTCCTTAGACTTTGGACAACAAACCTCATGGGACTAGGACTCTCTGTGAGGGGGTTCTTATTGCTTTGTTCCCTCAGGGGAATAAGTGACTATCCACAATAGCTTGAGAAGCAAATTGCTTCAGAAAGAGATTTCTTCAACTGCATTACCCATTCCAACAATTTGACCAGGAAGTTAAGCTGGTTCACTCCAAGATGCTGAGCCATATTGGCTGTGTACCAAAAAAACATTTTTGAGCATTTTGTTTAACAAACACATATTACAATTAATATGTGCCAGGCATGGATCTATGCATTTTACAGATGCTAACATTTAATCCTCCCAACAACCCATTTTACAGATGGGGAAATGGAGGCATGGATAAGTTAAGTAATTTGCTCAAGACATAAGACTGGCAAATGGCAAGGCCATATTTAAACTCAGGCAGGCTTGTTTCAGAGTCCATGCTCTTAACCACTAGGCTGTGCCCCTCTCCCTTGGTCCATTCTGTAGAGCCTCAGCTTTGTGCCAGTGGCCAAAGGATTTTGGATAAATCCTAAGTCCTGCTTCATTCCACCCAGTCTGGCCACTGGGATCAGACTCCACTTGAGAGGGATTGGTTTAAGATGAATATGCAATCCATTGTGGCCAAAAAGTGTGAGGATATATTTTCTTGGAGAAGAGGGGGTCTGCGAATGCATGGAAAGTAACATACTCGTGCTCTTTGTTTAAGCCAGTTTATGTAGGTTTTTCGTTAGTTGTAGCTGAAACTGTCCTAGGTAATATAGATGCTAAATTAAGATTCTTTTTCTTTTTCTAGCAAGAATATTGGCATAGAGGGGCGCCTGGGTGGCTCAGTCGGTTGAGCATCTGCCTTCAGCTCAGGTCATGATCTCACACTCCATGAGTTTGAGCCCCGCGTTGGGCTCTGTGCTGACAGCTCAGAGCCTGGAGCCTGCTTCAGATTCTGTGTCTCCCCCTCTCTCTGCCCCTCCCCTGCTCATGCTCTGTCTCTCTCTGTCTCAAAAATAAATAAAAACATTAAAAAAAAAAAAACTTTTAAAAGAATATTGGCATAGAAATATGCTGGTGTAGTTATTGGATTATATTTTTCAAAACAGCTTCTTGTCAACTTTCAAGTAAAAGTTTGAATTTCAAGGAACAAAGCAATGCTTGTGATATGCACAGCTGACAGTATCTGGGGCTTTCCTCTAGCACTAATTATGAAAAATGTAAGATCCCCTGCAGTTCTGGTTTGATATATACCTTGTAACTATGTTTTGACTACCTTGTCCTGTTATTGAGTATCCATATGCAAATGTTATTAAGAATTTGGTCCATTGCATCTACCAGAGTATTAGATCCCAACAAAATAATGCTCATAGAAAGTCTTCTTCCTGTAAAGGAAAACTGCTTTTTCTACACCACTGAATTCTTTATGGTTGGGAGATTTTTATGTTTTCCGGGAGTCATACTTCTCTAATTATATCAATAGTAAGTTGACTAGGGAAACAACAAGTGGTTGACAATGATAGGGCGTTTTGTTTTGTTTTGTTTTGTTTTGTTTTGTTTTGTTTTGTTTTTTTACAGCCCAAAGAAAGGTTTCAGAACATTAAAAAAGTGTTAACTCAAAGCTAACATTTAAATGAACTTTTGGGGACGTCTGACCTCGGCTCAGGTTATGATCTCACAGTTCGTGAGTTTGAGACCCGCGTCGGGCTCTATGCTGACAGCTCAGAGCCTAGAGCCTGCTTTGGATTCTGTGTCTCCTTCTCTCTGCCCCTTCCCTGCTTGCCCTCTGTCTCTCTCTCTCTCAAAAATAAATTTAAAAAGTTAAATTAACTTTTAATTTCCAGTGTATGCAAGAGTCAAAATATTAAAGTGTCTGACACTGAGCACTTCAGTGATTCTTTTGAGTTTTGCCACTCTCTAATTCATCATGAAAATATCTAGTACCATACTTTCCACACCAAAGTTCCACACGTATTTCTTGAATGAAAATAAGAGTAAAGGGGGAGATTTTGCTACTGTTTTAAACATATATTATAATGTGTCTAATATATTAATATCTGTGGTTTCAATGTAAGTTCTATGGTTATACACCACCCCCCCCCACCCCCCGCATGTACATATATATGTTTGGACACACACATCCCACTATCCTAAATGTCAGGAAAGAAAAGGCATCATGTTCTTGCAGCCATGCAGGGAAGGTGAAATGTCTTAGTCTTAGCACTTAAATAGTTCTCCCTCATGGAGATGACTTTAGAGTTGTGAGCTACATCCACATTGTGGTCAATTAAAACTATAAACTCAGGTACTCTGGAATAGAACACAACAAATATGATGCCATGTGATTCCATGTAAGCACAGTGGGGTTTTGCCCTCCAGGGGATATTTGGAAATGTCTAATGGTGTGTTTAATTGTCAAAACCTGGGATGAGGGAGGGTACTAGTAGTGGGTGGAGGACAGGGATACTGCTAAACACCCTACAGTGCACACCAGGGTCCCCCACACAAGGAATTACCAAGCCCAACATGTCAATGGTGCTGTAGTCAGAAAGTCTTGAGTTGGCAAAATAGGTGCTCATGGCATTTCTTCCCAGCTTAAAGTAACATTCACACTAATTGAATAAAAGAGAATTCTCTGAGGCAGATAGACCTTTCTAGAACAATCCTCGTGGCCCGCTCATTACAGAAGTCTACCTGAACTCAATGTCCATAACATTCATGTTGGTTAAAGTTTGCTCTTGAAATTGTGGTCCGTGGACCAGCAGCATCAGCAGCTACTGAGAGCTTGTTAAAATGCATAATCTCAGCCCTACACCGGACCTACTGAATCAGATTCTACATTCTTAACCAGATCCCTGGATGATTCCTACACACAGTGAAATTTGAGAATCATCGGGTAAGAGGACTATGTATCTACTGAATAAAAAAAGAACAGCTAGTTGCTTCCCAGACACTCATTGGCTGCTTTAATGACATTAACTCTGAGAACAGTCAGCCACAAATGTTTGCAGACCTCATCTCCAAAGCTGATAGGCCAAGAGCTCCATTTGCTCAGAATACAAAACAAGATTGGAAAGCCTCTCTATCACAAGTGTGAGGTAGAAATGGCCCCGTGCAACAGTTTCCTGTTAATTGTTTTCCCATTGCCCCTTTTAGGCTTTTCTCCACAGGTCAGCAATTAAAAGGAGAGTGAGATGGTAGCTAGTTTACTGTGGTGATCACTTTGTAATGTATATAAATGTTGAATCACTATGTTGCACACTTGAAACGAATATAATATTGTATGTCTACTACACTTTGTTTTTTTTCCAATATATGAAATTTACTGTCAGATTGGTTTCCATATAACACCCAGTGCTCATCCCAAAAGGTGCCCTCCTCGATACCCATCACCCACCCTCCCCTCCCTCCCACCCCCCATCAACCCTCAGTTTGTTCTCAGTTTTTAAGAGTCTCTTATGCTTTGGCTCTTTCCCACTCTAACCTCTTTTTTTTTACCCTTCAGTTTTAAAAAAGGGGGAGAGTGAGAAATTAATTGAAGCACATTGAATTTTAATACTCAAATTAACACAGGGTTTGATACAGGTCTGCCATCACCAAATGTGAGTTACTGATTCTGAAAATACTTTTCTAGTTTCATCCTAAAACCTTTGGGTAACTGTGACCTATGTTTGTAAAGTTAAAGTATAAAACCCTTTCAGTTAATCTATGCAGAGGAAAAAAAGCAAAACTGTGCTCCATCCTTTTTCTAGAAGTGGCTCCAGAATCTAAAGAATCCTGGTTCTAATGTGAAGTGGCAGGATGTAAATAACTACATGCAGATATCTACTAGCTGAAATGCTAGTTCTTGCTAACTGTTTTAAGTAAAGAGATTTGAGGGCAATGGTGGGAAAGTGGCATTATTTTTTTAATCTCAAAGAACTAAAAAAATTCTTTAATTGAAAAATTAAAGGCATTAGTAAAGATAACCAAACAATCTTTCCTCCAATGAAGAGGAGCTTATTATGTATAACAGAAGAGAGGTTCTCTTAGTAGAAAATTTTACTTGAACAAAAGAGTAAGGACAGGAAGCTTGCAGAAGTCCCAGGACTAAATTCAGTAAAGACACTTGGGGATCCTAGAATGTATGAACTAACACAGGAGGCTCTGTTAATCTATTTGTTCACATGAGGATTTCCCAAAGTATGTTCCTGCAACTTTCACAGAATGAACTAGCTTTCATGGGCAATTAGGTTTGGGAAATACTGTGTTAAACAAGATTTTAAATCTTTACTAGAGAGCTTTTCAGAGCTTTCAATATGTTCATGAAAGTTGTGAATCTCCAAGATATCATACACAGTATTTCTGAGACGTATTTTCATAGATTCCTTTTAAAAAGTTCTAGGGGCGCCTGGGTGGCTCAGTCATTCAGGTGTCTGACTTCAGCTCAGGTCATGATCTCATGGTTTGTGAGTTCAAGCCCCACATAAGGCTCTGTGCTGACAGCTCAGAACCTGGAGCCTGCTTCCGATTCTGTGTCTCCCTCTCTCTCTGCCCATTCCCCACTCATGCTCTGTCTCTGTCTCTGTCTCTCTGTCTAAAATAAGTAAACTTTAAATAAAAATTTTAAAGTTCTTTGGCTCATATTTTGGTAAATATCAGCAAATGTTTCGTAACAGTAGCAGCAGGGATGGTTTTGTAGACTGAGTTGATGAGGGATAGTTTTCTTGAGGCCACAGTAGATGAATCTGTGACCCAGGGAGTAAAGGTTCCGGTTCCTCAAGGGTCACAGGGTCTGTAGGATGAGTAACATGAGGCTTGCTAGAATGTGGAATTGGGAAGAATAGTGAGCCAGCCCCAGGAAGAACCAACCATGAAATGAGGAAAGCCTGAGAGACTAATGAGCAGAAAGCTAAATTTGGGATGAGCAATTCTAAACCTGACACTCACATGCTCCATGTGAGGCTTTTATCCCTTAACAGTTACACATCCCACAGTGCCCAGTGGTGTGGACCCTGTGGTGGCAAGGCTGTGGCCCATAGTGGGGTCATCTTTGGAAACCACATGCCTCATTTGGGGACATTCGGAAGGTAGCAACAGGAAGTTTCCCAGAAGGTTCACGAGAAGGATTTCACCAAAGGAAGCTCCAGTTTGGGGACAGCCTGTCAGGTCATATCTGTCTCTGGGGTCAGCTCAGAAGGAGTCAGAAAATAGCCCTATGGTAAGACATCTGAGAGGCGAGAAGACAGGTTGAAGCACGAGCTGCACAGTCAGATGGCTCAAAAGGAAGCTCTGCGGATAAAATCCTCCAAAAGAATTCAGTGGGGAAGATGCACTCAAAGTTTGCACAGGATTGAGAAGCTCTGAATTTAAGTAAAACGTGCAGTGAGGTAGAAACAAGAATATTCTGTCTGTTGTTCTGGTGTGGCTTTTCTTTCATCAACATGTTTGGAAAAGGTTTATGGATTGCTTCCTGTGTGCCCAGCTCTGAGCAGGTATGGTTCTGCGCTCATGTAGCTCACGATAATGAACAGAACATTAATTTTCTCTTTGGAAAAGTGAGTCAAAACAAACAGAGCACCGTGATAGGGCTGGCTGTGGTGGTGGAAACATAATTCAGATAGGTGCTCAGAGAACCCCTGAGCATGTGACAGAATGTTGTGACCTCAAGGATGAGAAAGGCAGTCCCTTAAATATGTGACACAAGAGCGTTCTTAGCCAATGAGAAGGGCCCCAAGGTGCAAACGATCTTGATGCGTTTGAAGAAAAGAGAGCAATGTGGTCGGTGCATAGTGAACATGAGGGAAATAGGAAAGAAGTGAGGTTGGAAAGATCAGGAGGAGCTGGATCACACAGAACATGGAAAAGCCATGATAGGATTTATCCTATGTACAGAGGGCTAGATTTTATTCTGTGCACAGCAACACAGTAGTTGCTCTTGTGAGGGAAATGGATCGAAGTGAAACCACAGTGGAAGCAAAGGAGTAAGGAAGTTGTTGCATAGTCCAGGCAAGAGATGATGGTAGCTTGAGCTAGGGTAGCTAGTGTAGTTATTGGATTTTTGTTTACTTTTAATATGTGGCTCTTTCTCCTTTAAAAGAAAAAAAAAAGGGCCTTTGTATTGGTTTCCTGGTTTGGCTTCTGTGACCCTACCAGCCACCTGATTGTGGAGAAGACGTATTGCACGGGAAATAATGGAATTTCCTGCTGAAAGAGGATGGTCTGTTATACTCTGGGACACAAGCTCATCCCTCCTGGCCTCAGTTCATGTGCCCTCTTCCCTTCCATCTATGGAAATGGGTGATATGTCCTCAAACCATGGGCTAAGTAAGGCTCATCTGTTCTCCCTGATCTTTGTATACATTTGGCATATAACTAGTATTCAGTAAATGTTTTCTGAATGGAATACAGCTGGGTAATGAAGTGACCTTGTGTGTGTGTGTGTGTGTGTGTGTGTGTGTGTGTGTGTGTGTGTGTGTTTGTACTAACTAATTGTTCACCACGACTAGCTCTAAGGTGAGAAGATCATCTGGATTATTTAGTCAGACAGAACTTGCTGATATTTAAATGAGAATCTGTGCAGTATGATTTTTACAGCCCTGTAAAGATACCACCTGACTTTTTCCTTTGACATGCTTGCTTTCTGCTGCCTAAACTTTTGCTATTAGAAATTCATTCCTCTGATATGAGGTTATATCCCTTATTGAAACACAAATATCCTGAGATAACACATGAGCCTTATCAATTAACTTGGCTTTAAATGGATATACCATATCTTTTCTTGAGTGAAAGCAAATTTTAATGAGAGGAGGATGAAACAAAGTATGAAGTAGCTCATTGTGAAGAAAATGCTCTGCTTGGGATGGATGAGAGTGTGAAGATAAGGGCGAGAGCAGAGAAAAAAGGACCGTTTCTAAATGTTTACAGTCTTTGGCTCAATAATTCTACTAACCTAAAGAAATAATATTAAACATGGGGCCATGATGTGTGTCCAAAGATAGTCACTGCAATATTACTTAAAATAAAGAAAAGTGGAAGTAACCTGGAGGTCCAATGAGGGGGGCATGGGTAAATAAATGTGATATGGCACTAGAGTGCAATATTATGCTGCTATTAAAATTATGTTTCTGAAGAATTTTTAATAGCATGGGATGAAAGTCCAGACAAAACTGCATGGGTGTCTGTGTATTCTGTGTATACTCTACATCTGTACTATAACTTCAAATATCTGATACACAGATCTAGAACTTCAAATACCCTTTCTACCTCTTATTAGTTGCATGAACCCAGTCACATTATGGAGTCTGTATGTGTCTCAGTTTTCTCAGCTATTAAATGGGGAGAACAATAGCGCCACTTAGTTGAGTTTAAATAAATTAATACATGTAAGTTGGTGCAACATTGGCACATATTAAGACTTTAGTAAAAGTTAGTATTCATTCATTCATTCGTTCATTCATTCAGTTGAATTAGAATTATTTCTGCCCTCCCCACACCCTTGTACAGGATTCCCTATCCTCTGTGTTGGGAAGATATAACTGAAATGTCCCAACCATCTGGATGCTTCCTACAACCTGACTCCGGTTCTTGCTGTTTCTGTTGCTTGCACTCAACTCAAATACTTATTGTGAATCTCCATGTTCTGTGGCAGGCACAGTGATTGGGACTTTTTAATCTTTTATGTCTCTGTCCCTTTCCCATCCCATCCCATTCTGCCCAACTCTCTTCTTCCACCCATTGACTATTTCCAACAAGCCATATCCTGTTCTAAAGACTTTTTATTATTTCATTCACTTTTCATAAGAGCCCTGTGTGAGATACAGGACATTATTCTCCTCACTTTACAAATGAAGAAAAATGAGGTTTGGAGAGGTTAACCTACTTGACTAAGGTCATAGAATTAAGAAGTAGTATGCTTTTTCCTCTACTTTCCCAGTAAGGATGAACTTTGAGTGGGAAGAGCCCTGCTGTCCACCTAGAGGTAGACTATGATCTAAAGAGTAGATGCCAGTCTTCTGTTTTACTTACTTGCAAATCACGGAAGCTGGAAGAGACCTGGGCAGGTGAGCATTTAGCATGGGTCATGTTCCCAGGACTGTGCGGGGTGCTGGATAAATAAAAATGTAAAGTACATGATCTGCCATCTCAGTTTATTTAGTATCTCAGTTATCTTCTTACTGTGTGACAAAATGCTCCAAAAATTAATGGCTTAAAACAGTGATTTATTGGGGCGCCTGGGTGGCTCAGTCAGCTGAGCGTCCAACTTCAGCTCAGGTCATGAGCTCACAGCTCGTGAGTTCGAGCCCCGCGTCGGGCTCTGTGCTGACAGCTCAGAGCCTGGAGCCTGCTTCTGCTTCTGTGTCTCCCTCTCTCTCTCTGCCCCTAACCCATCTGCATTCTGTCTCTGTCTCTCTCAAAAATAAATAAACATTAAAAAAAAAAACCAAAAAAAACACAGTGATTTATTGTCTCATGATTCTGTGGGTTGCCTAGACTCACTAGAAAGTTCTTCTTTTCCATGTGATATTGTTTGAAGTCACTCACGTGGCTGCATTTGGCCGGAAGCTTGGCCTGGGGACCAAGTTGGCCTCGCATATATAGATGCAGAAACTAAGACCTGAGAAGTCAAACTACTTAGCCTAGGCCAGCACACTTAGTAGAGCAGCAAGGCTTAG
Source organism: Panthera onca (assembly GCF_046562875.1). Taxonomy (NCBI): domain Eukaryota; kingdom Metazoa; phylum Chordata; class Mammalia; order Carnivora; family Felidae; genus Panthera; species Panthera onca. The sequence continues at coordinate 131,511,188 of NC_138347.1, read as the reverse complement.
AACCTGGGCTTGCTGGGGTGGTGTCATCACCTGTGTGTGCCAATGGGTGCTCTGCTTTTCCTCTGACAGAGCATGTCTCTGCCAGTTTCCTCTTTGCCTCAAGGCTGTCCCTGTTAAGTTTGGAGACCACAAGGGTACAGAAGAAGGAAGGGATCTGTTTTTTCTTCTTCTGGATTTCCTGCCTCCCTATTCCTGGGCTGGACACCAAGGTCTTCAGTTAGTGCTTTGGCCTCATTGACCAGGATTGACCAGACATATCTTCTTCATCATTGCCTCTTCTATACATCAGCACATGAAATGATCCTGGGTTTCACCACATTCATAAAAAGTGGTCCAAATCCCACCAGTTGTTATATTATGAAATAACACACTTATGTAATATTTTAGTCTATTATACCATAGTGCATTTTTTCTAAAATTCACAATTACTCCAATATGAAATGTGTTGCTTGTTTTGAAATGGAGCAGATGAGCCATAAATTATTAACTTCCCTCAGTATAGTCACAAATCTGAAAATAATTAAGTGATTCCTTTTCCCCAGATCATTATGACGCTGTTGTGGATATTTCTAGCCACTTGGGTAGAGGGCAGATATTTATTTTGTATTAGAGACAATATTTGTTGCCAAATACAGTTCTGGGATCCCTGTAGCCCTCAGGGGGGTATCTGACTCTCACTGAGAGTTAAGGCAAATAAGAAATACAATTCTTAGATTTATGACCCTATGAAGACCACACATTTCCAAAGAAGAGCTGGTAGAGGCACTCACTAGGAAAAAAAATATTCACTTCATTTTTGATGTATTGAATAGATGATATAGATTGAATAAAACCATTTCCCCATTCTAAGTAGCATTTACTATTTTGTTGATTAAATAAGTAATATTTGTTTATTGTAGAAAATTTAGAAAATACTTAAGCACACCAAAAAGAAAATAAATATCATCCATAATCTTTCCTTATAGTCAAAAGCACTGTTAAAATTTTCAGTGTATGTTCTTCCCATCAGAGAAATAGAGGAATAGATCTATAGATTGATATGAAGAGACTGAGATACAGATATACGTATACATACAGGTGTTTTTCTTGTAAAAAATTGGATCATTCTACATCGAGATAAAAAGGTTTTGCACAGTGGAAGAAACCATCAACAAAATAAAAAGGCAAACTATTGAATGGGAGAAGATATTTCCAAATGATGTATCTGATGAGGGGTTAATATCCAAAATATGAAAAGAAATTATACAACTCAACACTAAAACAACAAACAATCCAATTTAAAAATGGACAGAGGACCTGAATAGACAGTTTTACAAGAGACATACAAATGGCCAACATGTAAGCATGCTCAACATCACTAATCATCAGAAAAATGCAAATGAAAACCGCAATGAGATACCATTTTATACCTGTCAGAACAACTAAAATAAAAAATACATGAAATAACAAGTGTTGTGAGAATGGGGAAAAAAAGGAACCCTCATGCACTGTTGGTGGGAATGCAAACTGGTACAGCCACTGTGGAAAACAGTATGGATGTTACTGAAAAAATTAAAAATACAATTACCAGAAGATTCAGTAATTCCACTACTGACTGTTTGCCCAAGAAAATGAAAACACTAATTTGAAAAGATATATGCACCCCTATGTATATTACAGCATTATTTACTATAGCCAAGTTAGGGAAGCAACCTAAGTGTCCGTCAATAGATGAATGGATAAAGAAGATGTGGTATGTCTATACAATAAAACATTAGCCAGAAAAAATGAAATCTTGCCACTTGCAACAACATGGATGGGCCTAGAGGGTGTAATGCCAAGTGAGAAAAAGACCAATACCATATGATTTCACTTATATATGGAATTTAAGAAACAAATGAACAACAAAGAGAAAATCGACCAAAAAAAAAAAAAAAACCTGCTCTTAAATACTGAGAAAAAACTGTGGCTGCCACAGTGGAGGTGCCAGGGCATGGGGGTGGGCAATGAGTGAAACAGGTAAAGGAGATCGAGAGTACACTTACCTTGATGAGCACTGAGTAATATATGGAAATGTTGAATCATTGTATTGTACACCTTAAACTAATATATATTAGTTATGTATATTAACTAATATACTGTACATTAATTATACTTCAATGAAAAAAATTTTAATGGGATCATATCGTCAAATAATTTTGCAACCAGTTTTGTGTGTGTGTGTGTATGTGTGTTCTGTTTTGCCTAAATGTAGCAAGAACATTTTTCTATGTCAGTAAATATTCTTCTGTCATACGTGGAAGTAAATCTGTCTTGTTTTGACAGGACAGTGATATTGAAGCACTGGTCAGGTGTTTGGAAAATGTCCTCGGTTGCACCTCTCCAGGTAAGTTGCTTCAGATTCCAAAATGTAGTGATATGTGCTGATTCTAATGGAATGTCCAAGGAGTAGAAAAGCTTGGGAGGAATCTTACAGATATTTCAGTCCAGCGTCTTCATTTTATACAGGAGGAAACTGAGGCCAAGAGAAGTTGAAAGTCTGGCACAGGGCCAGGCAACTCAAAATTTCTTAGTGTAAGTGATCCCCAGTCTCCAAGGATGAAATAAATAGTTGAAATTCAGTGATCCATTGTGATCCACCAGTGGCAGTGCATAACAGGCTTTCCAGGTTCCCTGGAAGAGGAACCTGTAACTCTTCCTGTAGAAACAGGTCACACTTAGGCATGCAGCCAAGTGTCCATCACTCTGAAGGTCAGTCAGTTATTGGAAGTGATTTGGTCTGAAAAACAAAGCTGAAATTTCTTTAGCATTGTCTGTATGATAAATGGGATTGCTGAGCTTCAAGGATAAAACCCTATTTCTTAGTTTTTCTTCTTTTTCTTGAATCTAAAAAGCCCAGTTTGGTAACTTCTAGCACTAGATGATAAATTGTCACACCTAATATTGGTGGACTAGCAGAGGTTATACCAATAGGCCCTGGTGAAAAGGGCTGAGATTTTTTTCTTTGAAATTTGATTGTGAGTTTTTATTTTAAAGTTTTAAATTTCATGACCAAAAGTGATCTCTTAAAAGGGAGTGGCAGGAATAAAAATCATGTGTCCAGGAGGCTACGTTGGTTAAGCATCCAACTTTGGCTCAGGTCATGATCTCACAGTTTGTGAGTTCAAGCCCAGCATTGGGAGAGTTTGAACTCTGCTTCAGGTGAGCTCCTCCCCCGCTTTGGGCTCCGCGCTGACAGTATGGAGCCTGCATGGGATATTTCTCCCTCTCTCTCTCTCTCTGTCTCTCTCTCTCTCTCTCTCTCTGTCTCTCTCTATCTGCCCCTCACTCATTCATACCCCTCTCACTCCCTCTCTCAAAAATAAAGTGTTCAGATGTGCAGGCATTCGTCACTATTTTATTAGAAGCTTTATGCACAGTTTATAGCCTTTTGTAGCTTATTCCACTTCTCTGTGTGAAGTTTCAGTCATAACATAGCTCCTGGATTTTTTTCTCCGGATCATCATGGTATGATCTGTTCAATTGCACATCAGTAACACTTACTAGGTACATTTAGCTCCCAAGTGTGGATTTGAAGGCCAGGAAGTCTTTCTTTTGGCTAAGTCACTTTTCTTCTCTGGATCTCAGATTCGATCAGAAAGTTTCAAATTGGGTTCCTTGGGGAAGAGTGGGCAAGGCTCTGAGCAGCTAAACAGAACCCGTGTCTGCACTGCTTATCTGTGTTTTTCCAGAGTCTGACGCAGCGTCTGGTGCAGAGGAGGCCCTTAACAGATATTTTTAAATATTTTGAAGAGAAATGAGATGCATACCCTGCTCCTTTACCAGCTTCAACCAAAATAGTTTCACTCTTATCTGTTTTATATATTAGATTTACACATAAGGTTGTCTTGAAAAAGCTAGATTCCACTACAAAAAAAGAAATTAATACTGGATTGGATAGATGATATCTAAATTCCCTTTTAGACTGTATGCTTTTATAAAAATGAGCATTAGGAACATGGAACAAAAACATGAATTTATAGAGAACACACTGAGGGTAGATAGAGGGAGGTAGGCAGGGGATGGCCTAGATGGGTGATGGGTACTAAGGAGGGCACTTGTGATGAGCACTGGGTGTTGTATGTAAGTGATGAATCACTAAATTCTGTTCTTGAAACCAGTATTACACTATATGTTAACTAATTGGAGTTTAAATAAAACTTGAAAAAATTGCATTTATCTCTGCCTAGAGCTCCCCTCAAGTGACAAAAAGGGAATAAAGCTGGTATAAACTTATTGGACAAAGGGAACAGTAAAGATGGGAGCAGGTGGGAGATGTTAGCTCATTTGAGAAGAGAGGAAACAGATGGATATGTGGTAAGCAATTTAGAAGACACAAGGTGAAAGCTAAATGCCTAAGAGTATGCAGGAAAGGAGACCAGATAAAGGCTATCAGACTTTGATAGATGATGAGGAAGCATGCTTTTGAAATACTTGTCTGGGGAGGTGCTCACAGCAGGGCCCTCATTGCAGATGAGAATCTTATTACTTTCAGAACTCTGGGCTTCCATTATTACATAGAAGCCTTGAAGAAATATCCTTGTGCGGTTTTACAGGGGATGAGCCTGTTCAGGTAGCCAGTACCTGTTTTGCTCTAACTACATTTTTGGGGAGATTCACAGCTACGATAATCACTGTAGTGTTCATATATGTCAGAATGTTAACAGGATACAAGGGACAATTTAAACTAAAATATGTCGGAGTATAAGCCTTGTCACTCAGAAATGAAACACACCTCTGTGAATTGAGCTAGGCTTTGCTCACATTCAGCATCAGCCTATGCTTTTGGGAAATGTCCAGTTGCCTGTTGAGCATGTTAAGATATTTTCAAGAGTTTCTCCCAACCCTCAACAAGAGAAGAGAAACAACAGGTGCAAAAGTTCTTTCTGGTTATTTGGACCATGCAAATTTTAACTTTGCAGCCCTGAAAATGTTGTATGCAGTGGTTTACCCCAACCCAACCCCAGATTTAGTTTTATTTCTATATAAAACAGGGGCAGTGGTATTTTCCCTGCCTGTATCAATGGGAAGTAGAGAGAGTGAATGAGCTAGCATTTGTGTAGCTTCAAGAGATCCTGAATTTTAAGGTGCCCTTTTGAATTCCAAGTTTAGTATATTAGTATCCTCTATACATGAGGTCATTTTAAAGCCCTTGTATCAGTGGTTCTCACACTTGGGCATGCATCAGAATCACTTAGAGGGCTTGTGAAAATGCAGGTCTGGTACATGGCTAACAATTTGTATTTCTGACAAGTTCCCAAGTGATGCTGATGGTCCAGATCCAGACCACATTCTAAGAACCATGGCTTTAAAGCCATTAAGCCCTGAAATTCTTACCATGCACACCCACCCCGATTTATAGCCCAAATAAAATATTACTAAAGTATAAAATAAAATTTTATTTCTTAAAATTATAGAGAACTTGCCTATAAGCTAAACTGAAAATAGCTTCTTCCTACACTTTTTTCCTCTTTATGTGATACTGTCTGTGTGCTGAGCTATTTGGCACTGTATGTAAGAGTCATTGAGCATCCTTGGAAGCAATATTGTATTTTTGCCTCATCCTCAGCATCTGCGTCACACATTTAGGGAGATCTGGTGGGTTCAAGGCACTGTGTGAGGAGTCAGATTTTTAGACCTATTTGGGACATAGTCCCAGCTACCAGGTGGAGTCCTGGACAAACCAGGGCAGAGCTTTATAATGATACCAGAGAGCACCCACTAGGTGCTTCTTTCACACATAGAGGACCTGTTGTCCCAAATGGAGGCACCTCATTTCTTAAGCCCTAAATCCCCCCTGAAATTTCCCATGGTATACAAGACACGGCTAGTCATGAACAGGATGTTGAGAGATCCCATGTGAAATTAGGACAGAGAGGAAGAAAAGAAATTAAAAAGAGAGCAGGAAAAGCCAGAAATGAGGACATGGGGGAAACAGCCAAGAATGTAGTCATTCTTGGCCATTTCACCAAGGGCAGATACTTTTAAAACATGGAATTTCCATGCTTTAAATGTGTATCCTACCTCCCCACCTTCTGTTCCTTTCTTTCCTCAAAATGTTGATAAAGCACATACATAAGCCAAATATCATAGAGGATGAAGAAAACAAGGTCCCTGTCTTAATGAACTCTGAGTGTAGCCAGGGAGGCTGATAATGACAAGGCACCTGTGATGAGGACAACACAGAATGAACAAGGCAAGTGGAAGACAAGGGTCCACTAGTGGGGTGCAGCTTGGAAGACTTTACAGAGGAGGGTGAGGTTTCTAATTTCTGTGTCTGTGTCAATAAAGGCAGTACAAGTTTTTTTTTTTTTTTTTAATTTAAATCCAAATTAGTGCAATAATGATTTCAGGAGTAGATTTCTTAATTCCCCTTACCCATTTAGCCCATCCCCCCCTCCCACAACCCCTCCAGCAACCCTCTTGTTTGTTCTCCATATTTAAGAGTCTCTTCTGTTTTGTCCCCCTTCCTGTTTTTATATTATTTTTGTTTCCCTTCCCTTATGTTCATCTGTTTTGTATTTTAAAGTCCTCATATGAGTAGTCATATGATTTTTGTCTCTCTCTAACTGACTAATTTCACTTAGCATAATACCCTCCAGTTCCATCCATGTAGTTGCAAATGGCAAGATTTCATTCATTTTGATTGCTGAGTAATACTCCATTGTATATATATACCACATCATTTTAATCCATTCATCCCTGGATGGACATTTGGGCTCTTTCCATACTTTGGCTATTGTTGATAGTGCTGCTAAACATAGGGGTGCATGTGTCCCTTTGAAACAGCATATCTGTATCCCTTGGATAAATACCTAGTAGTGCAATTGATGAGTCGTAGGGTAGTTCTATTTTTAATTTTTTGAGGAATCTCCGTACTGTTTTCCAGAGTGGCTGCACCAGCTTGCATTCCCAGCGGCAGTGCAAAAGAGATCCTCTTTCTCCACATCCTCGCCAATATCTGTTGTTGCCTGAGTTGTTAATGTTAGCCATTCTGACAGGTGTGAGGTGGTATCTCATTGTTGTTTTGATTTATATTTCCCTGATGATGAGTGATGTTGAACATTTTCTCATGTATTGGTTAGCCATCTGGATGTCTTCTTTGGAGAAGAGTCTATTCATGTCTTTTGCCCATTTCTTCACTGGATTCTTTGTTTTTTGGGTGTTGAGTTTGATAAATTCTTTATCGATTTTGGATACTAACCCTTTATCTGATATGTTGTTTGCAAATATCTTCTCCCATTCTGTCTGTTGCCTTTTAGTTTTGCTGATTGTTTCCTTCGCTGTGCAGAAGCTTTTTATTTTTGTGAGGTCCCAGTAGTTCATTTTTGCTTTTGTTTCCCTTGCCTCTGGAGACTTGAGTAAGAAGTTGCTGCGGCCAAGATCAAAGAGGTTTTTTCCTGCTTTCTCCTCAAGGATTTTGATGGCTTCCTGTCTTACATTTAGGTCTTTCATCCATTTTGAGTTTATTTTTGTGTACGGTGTAAGAAAGTGGTCTAGGTTCATTGTTCTGCATGTCGCTGTCCAGTTTTCCTAGCACCACTTGCTGAAGAGACTGTCTTTATTCCATTGGATATTCTCTCCTGCTTTGTCAAAGATTAGTTGGCCATACGTTTGTGGGTCCATTTCTGGCTTCTCTATTCTGTTTCATTGATCTGAGTGTCTGTTTTTGTGCCAAAGGCAGTACAAGATTTTTTTTTTTATTTTTATTATTTTTTTAATTTATTTATTTATTTTTTTAATATATGAAATTTACTGTCAAATTGGTTTCCATACAACACCCAGTGCTCATCCCAAAAGGTGCCCTCCTCAATACCCATCACCCACCCTCCCCTCCCTCCCACCCCCCATCAACCCTCAGTTTGTTCTCAGTTTTTAAGAGTCTCTTATGCTTTGGCTCTCTCCCACGCTAACCTCTTTTTTTTTTTCCTTCCCCTCCCCCATGGGTTTCTGTTACGTTTCTCAGGATCCACATAAGAGTGAAACCATATGGTATCTGTCTTTCTCTGTATGGCTTATTTCACTTAGCATCACACTCTCCAGTTCCATCCACGTTGCTACAAAGGGCCATATTTCATTCTTTCTCATTGCCACGTAGTACTCCATTGTGTATATAAACCACAATTTCTTTATCCATTCATCAGTTGATGGACATTTAGGCTCTTTCCATAATTTGGCTATTGTTGAGAGTGCTGCTATAAACATTGGGGTACAAGTGCCCCTATGCATCAGTACTCCTGTATCCCTTGGATAAATTCCTAGCAGTGCTATTGCTGGGTCATAGGGTAGGTCTATTTTTAGTTTTCTGAGGAACCTCCACACTGCTTTCCAGAGCGGCTGCACCAATTTGCATTCCCACCAACAGTGCAAGAGGGTTCCCATTTCTCCACATCCTCTCCAGCATCTATAGTCTCCTGATTTGTTCATTTTGGCCACTCTGACTGGCGTGAGGTGATAGCTGAGTGTGGTTTTGATTTGTATTTCCCTAATAAGGAGCGATGTTGAGCATCTTTTCATGTGCCTGTTGGCCATCCCAATGTCTTCTTTAGAGAAGTGTCTATTCATGTTTTCTGCCCATTTCTTCACTGGGTTATTTGTTTTTCGGGTGTGGAGTTTGATGAGCTCTTTATAGATTTTGGATACTAGCCCTTTGTCCGATGTGTCATTTGCAAATATCTTTTCCCATTCCGTTGGTTGCCTTTTAGTTTTGTTGGTTGTTTCCTTTGCTGTGCAGAAGCTTTTTATCTTCATAAGGTCCCAGTAATTCACTTTTGCTTTTAATTCCCTTGCCTTTGGGGATGTGTCGAGTAAGAGATTGCTACGGCTGAGGTCAGAGAGGTCTTTTCCTGCTTTCTCCTCTAAGGTTTTGATGGTTTCCTGTCTCACATTCAGGTCCTTTATGCATTTTGAGTTTATTTTTGTGAATGGTGTGAGAAAGTGGTCTAGTTTCAATCTTCTGCATGTTGCTGTCCAGTTCTCCCAGCACCATTTGTTAAAGAGACTGTCTTTTTTCCATTGGATGTTCTTTCTTGCTTTGTCAAAGATGAGTTGGCCATACGTTTGTGGGTCTAGTTCTGGGGTTTCTATTCTATTCCATTGGTCTATGTGTCTGTTTTTGTGCCAATACCATGCTGTCTTGATGATGACAGCTTTGTAGTAGAGGCTAAAGTCTGGGATTGTGATGCCTCCTGCTTTGGTCTTCTTCTTCAAAATTACTTTGGCTATTCGGGGCCAGCCTTTTGTGGTTCCATATGAATTTTAGGATTGCTTGTTCTAGTTTCGAGAAGAATGCTGGTGCAATTTTGATTGGGATTGCATTGAATGTGTAGATACCTTTGGGTAGTATTGACATTTTGACAATATTTATTCTTCCAATCCATGAGCAGGGAATGTCTTTCCATTTCTTTAAATCTTCTTCAATTACCTTCATAAGCTTTCTATAGTTTTCAGCATACAGATCTTTTACATCTTTGGTTAGATTTATTCCTAGGTATTTTATGCTTCTTGGTGCAATTGTGAATGGGTCAGTTTCTTTATTTGTCTTTCTGTTGCTTCATTGTTAGTGTATAAGAATGCAACTGATTTCTGTACCTTGATTTTGTATCCTGCAACTTTGCTGAATTCATGTATCAGTTCTAGCAGACTTTTGGTGGAGTCTATTGGATTTTCCATGTATAATATCATGTCATCTGCAAAAATCAAAAGCTTGACTTCATCTTTGCCAATTTTGATGCCTTTGATTTCCTTTTGTTGTCTGATTGCTGATGCTAGAACTTCCAGCACTATGTTAAACAACAGCGGTGAGAGTGGGCATCCCTGTCGTGTTCCTGATCTCAGGGAAAAAGCTCTCAGTTTTTCCCCATTGAGGATGATGTTAGCTGTGGGCTTTTCATAAATGGCTTTGATGATGTTTAAGTATGTTCCTTCTATCCCGACTTTCTCAAGGGTTTTTATTAAGAAAGTGTGCTGGATTTTGTCAAAGGCCTTTTCTGCATCGATTGACAGGATCATATGGTTCTTCTCTTTTTTTTTGTTAATGTGATGTATCACGTTGATTGATTTGCGAATGTTGAACCAGCCCTGCATCCCAGGAATGAATCCCACTTGATCATGATGAATAATTCTTTTTATATGCCATTGAATTCGATTTGCTAGTATCTTATTGAGAATTTTTGCATCCATATTCATCAGGGATATTGGCCTGTAGTTCTCTTTTTTTACTGGGTCTCTGTCTGGTTTAGGAATCAAAGTAATACTGGCTTCATAGAATGAGTCTGGAAGTTTTCCTTCCCTTTCTATTTCTTGGAATAGCTTGAGAAGGATAGGTATTATCTCTGCTTTAAACGTCTGGTAGAACTCCCCTGGGAAGCCACCTGGTCCTGGACTCTTATTTGTTGGGAGATTTTTGATAACCGATTCAATTTCTTCGCTGGTTATGGGTCTGTTCAAGCTTTCTATTTCCTCCTGATTGAGTTTTGGAAGAGTGTGGGTGTTTAGGGATTTGTCCATTTCTTCCAGGTTGTCCAATTTGTTGGCATATAATTTTTCATAGTATTCCCTGATAATTGTTTGTATCTCTGAGGGATTGGTTGTAATCATTCCATTTTCATTCATGATTTTATCTTTTTGGGCCATCTCCCTTTTCTTTTTGAGAAGCCTGGCTAGAGGTTTGTCAATTTTGTTTATTTTTTCAAAAAACCAACTCTTGGTTTCGTTGATCTGCTCTACAGTTTTTTTAGATTCTATATTGTTTTTTTCTGCTCTGATCTTTATTATTTCTCTTCTTCTGCTGGGTTTAGGCTGCCTTTGCTGTTCTGCTTCTATTTCCTTTAGGTGTGCTGTTAGATTTTGTATTTGGGATTTTTCTTGTTTCTTGAGATAGGCCTGGATTGCAATGTATTTTCCTCTCAGGACTGCCTTCGCTGCGTCCCAAAGCGTTTGGATTGTTGTATTTTCATTTTCGTTTGTTTCCATATATTTTTTAATTTCTCCTCTAATTGCCTGGTTGACCCACTCATTCATTAGTAGGGTGTTCTTTAACCTCCATGCTTTTGGAGGTTTTCCAGACTTTTTCCTGTGGTTGATTTCAAGCTTCATAGCATTGTGGTCTGAAAGTAGGCATGGTATAATTTCAATTCTTGTAAACTTATGAAGGGCTGTTTTGTGACCCAGTATATGATCTATCTTGGAGAATGTTCCATGTGCACTAGAGAAGAAAGTATATTCTGTTCCTTTAGGGTGCAGAGTTCTAAATATATCTGTCAAGTCCATCTGATCCAATGTATCATTCAGGGCCCTTGTTTCTTTATTGACCGTGTGTCTAGATGATCTATCCATTTCTGTAAGTGGGGTGTTAAAGTCCCCTGCAATTACCACATTCTTATCAATCAGGTTGCTTATGTTTATGAGTAATTGTTTTATATATTTGGGGGCTCCAGTATTCGGCGCATAGACATTTATAATAGTTAGCTCTTCCTGATGGATAGACCCTGTGATTATTATATAATGCCCTTCTTCATCTCTTGTTACAGCCTTTAATTTAAAGTCTAGTTTGTCTGATATAAGTATGGCTACTCCAGCTTTCTTCTGGCTTCCAGTAGCATGATAAATAGTTCTCTATCCCCTCACTCTCAATCTAAAGGTGTCCTCAGATCTAAAATGAGTCTCTTGTAGACAGCAAATAGATGGGTCTTGTTTTTTTATCCATTCTGATACCCTATGTCTTTTGGTTGGCGCATTTAATCCATTTACATTCAGTGTTATTTTAGAAAGATACGGGTTTAGAGTCATTGTGATGTCTGTATGTTTTATGCTTATAGTGATGTCTCTGGTACTTTGTCTCACAGGATCCCCCTTAGGATCTTTTGTAGGGCTGGTTTAGTGGTGACAAATTCCTTCAGTTTTTGTTTGTTTGGGAAGACCTTTATCTCTCCTTCTATTCTAAATGACAGACTTGCTGGATAAAGGATTCTCAGCTGCATATTTTTTCTGTTTAGCACACTGAAGATAGCGTGCCAAGCCTTTCTGGCCTGCCAAGTTTCAAAAGAGAGATCAGTCACGAGTCTTATAGGTCTCCCTTTATATGTGAGGGCACGTTTGTCCCTTGCTGCTTTCAGAATTTTCTCTTTATCCTTGTATTTTGCCAGTTTCACTATGATATGTCGTGCAGAAGATCGATTCAAGTTACGTCTGAAGGGAGTTCTCTGTGCCTCTTGGATTTCAATGTCTTCTTCCTTCCCCAGTTCAGGGAAGTTCTCAGCTATGATTTGTTCAAGTACCCCTTCAGCACCTTTCCCTCTCTCTTCCTCCTCTGGGATACCAATTATGCGTATATTATTTCTTTTTAGTGTATCACTTAGTTCTCTAATTTTCCCCTCATACTCCTGGATTTTTTTTATCCCTCTTTCTCTCAGCTTCCTCTTTTTCCATAACTTTATCTTCTAGTTCACCTATTCTCTCCTCTGCCTCTTCAATCCGAGCCATCGTGGTTTCCATTTTGTTTTGCATTTCGTTTAAAGCGCTTTTCAGCTCCTCGTGACTGTTCCTTAGTCCCTTGATCTCTGTAGCAAGAGATTCTCTGCTGTCCTCTATACAGTTTTCAAGCCCAGCGATTAATTTTATGACTATTATTCTAAATTCACTTTCTGTTATATTATTTAAATCCTTTTTGATCAGTTCATTAGCTGTTGTTATTTCCTGGAGATTCTTCTGAGGGGAATTCTTCCGTTTGGTCATTTTGGATAGTCCCTGGAGTGGTGAGGACCTGCAGGGCACTTCCCCTGTGCTGTGGTGTATAACTGGAGTTGGTGGGCGGGGCCGCAGTCAGACCTGATGTCTGCCCCCAGCCCACCGCTGGGGCCACAGTCAGACTGGTGTGTGCCTTCTCTTCCCCTCTCCTAGGGGCGGGATTCACTGTGGGTTGGCGTGGCCCGTCTGGGCTGCTTGCACACTGCCAGGCTTGTGGTGCTGGGGATCTGGTGTATTAGCTGGGGTGGGTAGGCAAGGTGCACGGGGGCAGGAGGGTCAGGCTTAGCTCGCTTCTCCTTAGGTGATCCACTTCAGGAGGGGCCCTGTGGCAGCGGGAGGGAGTCAGATCTGCTGCCAGAGGTTTGGCTCCGCAGGAGCACAGAGTTGGGTGTTTCCGCGGAGGGAGCAATTTCCCTGGCAGGAACTGGTTCCCTTTGGGATTTTGGCTGGGGGATGGGCGGGGGAGATGGCGCTGGCGAGCGCCTTTGTTCCCCACCAAACTGAGCTCTGTCGTCCCGGGGCTCAGCAGCTCTCCCTCCCTTTGTCCTCCAGCCTTCCCGCTTTCTGAGCAGAGCTGTTAACTTATGACCTCCCAGACGCTAAGTCCCTCTTGCTGTAGGAACACAGTCCGTCAGGCCCCTCCGCTTTTGCCAGCCAGACTCGGGGGCTCTGCTTGGCCGGCGAGCCGCCCCTCCGCCCCGGCTCCCTCCCGCCAGTCCGTGGAGCGCGCACAGCCTCGCCGCCCTTCCTACCCTCTTCCGTGGGCCTCTCGTCTGTGCTTGGCTCCGGAGACTCCGTTCTGCTAATCCTCTGGCAGTTTTCTGGGTTATTTAGGCAGGTGTAGGTGGAATCTAAGTGATCAGCAGGACACGCGGTGAGCCCAGCGTCCTCCTACACCGCCATCTTCCCTCTCTCCTACAAGATTTTTAAAAAATTCTTTTATCTTTATTTATTTTTGAGAGAGAAAGACTTAGCAGAAGCAGGGGAACACACACACACACACACACACACACACACACACACAATCTGAAGTTGGCTCCAGGCTCTGAGTTGTCAGCACAGAGCCCAATGCAGGGCTCGAACCCATTATCCATGAGTTCATGACCTGAGCTGAAGTCAGATGCTCAACCGACTGAGCCACTCAAGTGCCCCTCCCAATTTACTGTTGTATTCTCAAAGTCTACCATATAGCCTGGCACATAGTATTTTTTCAATAATATTTTAATGAATTAATAGAAAGATGAGTAGAATTGCCATGTGGTTGGAGGGGGAAATATTCTCTGGAAAGGATCAAGCAGCATGAAAGCTCAGAAGTATGAACAACTGGGTATATTCATGGAACTATTAATAAGTTTGGTATTACTGGAATATAAGATGTGAGGAAGGGATCAACAAACCTGGCTGTGTAGGGCCAAACCCATGGATAATTTACATGCTAGGTTAAGGAGCTTGAATTTTATCCTGTGGGTTAGGGCACCAGTGGTTTTTAAACATGGTCAGAAAAGATTACCTTTAACAAACAAGAAGGAGGTTGTTTTGAAAGGAGTGACTTGAGATGATGAACAGGTTATGGGCCCTCATTACACAGACAATAGATGGTGTTACTATAATAACTGTTGAGGCCCATCTCTACTGAGTGAGAATAGAAAATGACTTCTGACTTCCTCTTCATCGAACTTAGAAAGGAAAATTATGTCTCCATATTTCTTAGTAACCAGATTATGAATCAAGGCAGCATATGAAATTTAATGTTTTTAAATGTTTGTGAAATTGGCTGTGCTTCTAGAGAAAGAAGTCATCAGCAGAATGATATAAATCGTTGGTAAACTATATTTATAAAAAGGCTTATTTTGTAGATCCAAACTGGATGTTGTCACGGAAGTAATTAGAATATGACAGATGCGTCATGACTTTTCTGCCCATTAAGAACCAACTCTTTAGTGTGTTCAGATATCTGATCAGTTTGGCTTTTTGAAAATTGTTACCTCTCAATTCTTCCATTGAACCTTGGTAATAACTACTTAATCTCTACTAAACAATGTGACTGATATAGACCAGAGAAGGCATCAGGGCTTCTGAATCTTTTAGAAACTTCTTTGCTTAAGCTCTTCAAACTCTAAGCTGTTAACTGTAGAGTTGACTGATAGCCATTTAACCTTGGACTATTGTGTTTTTCACCTTGAAATAAATGAATTTCTCATACTAATTAGAATGATTTCAACATAGTGTTTTATCCTTCATTACTGGCACACTGGAACCGCTACATTTGAGGAGGGGAGGGTTATTTTGGATCATAAACTACTTGAATCATTTTGATGTGGGTGCACAAGGCACAATATCAGTTTGCCAGTATCCCCTCTGTTTATATATTAAAGAAATTTAATACTTCCTATGAGTCCTTTAATCCTTGAAAGGATGTAACAGATTTAGAATTAGTGGCAATTTATAGAGAACCTACTATGTGTCTGCTACCATGAATATACCCATGCCACTTTCATTTGGCAGATGTGTGGTGATACAGACAGGGGAAGGGAAAAGGCTTTGTAATATAAATAAATCTCTGAAACTATACTATAATTCATTCTTAATAGTATACTCTTAGCAAAGAACATTCTGTCTATTACTACTATCTAGAAAAAAAAGTTCCAGTGATCAAATTTATCTAAGAGAGAAACTCAGTAATCATGCACTCATTTATTACTCACACATTATGATTTCACCAAGTTAATATATGTTGGTTTGTAAGCTCCTTGGGAGCTTCCTGTGTATAATCTGAAACTGGCCCCACACCGAGGCAGGGGAGGAGAGACTGAAGAAAGAGAGTGGCCAGTCCAGATTGGTAGGTGGCAGGTTTAATAAGCAAGAGAACTTATATACAAGGCTTGTCTTGAGTGGCTGCAAGACAATTAGATTTCCACAGCCATCTGCCAAATCTTAAAAATTTATTAGAGGTCTTAACTGGGTTTAGTCATGTGTACTAATTATCCAAATGGTCTCAATACCACATCATTGTCTCAAGACTGTGTCTTTGGAGGAGGCTCTGGGAGCAGGGAAGGTAAATGGAATGAATATTCCAATGACAGAGGAAGGGATGAGGAGCCTCTGATTGCCAAGATCTAGCTCACTGATCAGCCAGCAGTCAGGTCTTCTCGATGACCTCCACCAACGGAGTACTTTGTAGAGGAATGATATTAGGTCACAATGATGTCTTAGGCCTGCATCCTGCCACTAAAGGCTTATCATTTCAGAGGAGAACTAAGGCAGGCATAAATAACTATACAAGAGTAAGGATTCAGAAAATGGGGCGATTGCTTTTATTTGGGGGAATATAAGTCATCAAGGAAGCTTCCAGGAGAAGGTACTGAGATCACTCCTGACATAGGCATAGATTTGGCCATGAGAAGATGAAGGCCCCGCAGAAAGGGACAGGGTAAGAAGGAACAGAGAGGCAGAAACAGGCAGGAGCAGATGGACTTTGCTCAGGAAAGTGGTTCCATTTGGTGTTATTTGCCTGAGTTATCACCCTTGTTAATACAACATGAGCTATTGATACACCTAATTTTTATTATTTTTCTTAAACAAATACGGTCTTCTTTTCTTTGTAAAAAATGTTTACTAGGACATTTAATATCTAATACCCTTTTATGTAGAGGAAAATATTCCTACTACTTGCTCCTGATTCAATGTTCAATATATTAAGCTAAATAATTACAAAGATATTACTACTCCCTTTCTATCTTGTTTTGATAGACTCTAGCTCTCCTGTTTGTTAAAGAGTCATATATATGGACTCCTAAATTTTCTTCTAGGATTCTTATTGTCTTATTTTTCATAATTTTTATAGCATTAGAATTATTCCTTTCCACTTAATTTAAATTCTCCTTTTGTCATATTGAAACTCCTGGATATTGTCCATTTCTGATTATTTTGGTCTACTGTTCTGTCAGTACCGGAGTATTCTAGTCACACTGCCTTTATGGAATGTTTTAATGTCTGATAGTACAATTACCTTCCAATTTTCTTAATTTTTCAAAATGCTCTTATCTTCTGACATTTATTTTCCCACATGATTTTTAAGAACATTTATCCATCTCCAAAGGACACCTTTTTGTTTTCTATTAATAAGTTCTACAAAGTTAGTAGCATAGCCTTTCTTTTTTTTTTTTTACATTTTTTACATTAAATATAATTTATTGTCAAATTGGTTTCCATGCAACACCCAGTACTCATCCCAACAGGTGCCCTCCTCAATACCCATCACTCACCCTTCCCTCCCTCCCACCCCCCATAAGCCCTCAGTTTGTTCTCAGTATTTAAGAGTGTCTTATGGTTTGCCTCCCTCCCTCTCTGTAACTTTTTCCCCCTTCCTCTCCCCCATGGTCTTCTGTTAAGTTTCTCAGGATCCACATAAGAGTGAAAACATACGGTATCTGTCTTTCTCTGTATGGCTTATTTCACTTAGCATAACACTCTCCAGTTCCATCCATGTTGCTACAAAGGGCCATATTTCATTCTTTCTCATTGCCACATAGTACTCCATTGTGTATATAAACCACAATTTCTTTATCCATTCATCAGTTGATGGACATTTAGGCTCTTTCCATAATTTGGCTATTGTTGAGAGTGCTGCTCTAAACATTGGGGTACAAGTGCCCCTATGCATCAGCACTCCTGTATCCCTTGGGTAAATTCCTGGCAGTGCTATTGCTGGGTCATAGGGTAGATCTATTTTTAATTTTTTGAGGAATCTTCACACTGTTTTCCAGAGCAGTGTAGCATAGCATTTCTAAAGCAACCAAGCTGCAGTACAACAGGGATTTCAAAACTGGTGTTAAGGTCAATGCAGAAGCAGTCTTCATATATTTGTTTCTTTTCCTGATACTTCATAAAAGTTGGTGCCTATATTGCTTATCTGTGGCTGCATAAAAAATTACCCAAAAACTTTTTGGCTAAAAATAACAATAATCATTTTCTATTTTTCATAGTTTCTTTGGGTCATGAATTTAGAAGTGGCTTGGCTGGGTGGTTGTGGCTCATGTGGCGCTCATGAGGCTATAGTCAGACGCAGGACCACAATCATCTGAAGGCTGGACTGACTCTGGAGGATGCATTTCCTTTTCACAAGGTGACTTGAGAATCCTCAAGGCCACTAATGCTGGACATTGTGCATCATTGCTAGACTGGCTACCATTGCCACCTCAGGAACCTGGCTGTGGCCACCACTCCTGCCCTACCCCTGTCTGGATGGATTCCATGTGATCTCTGTCCCTTGACATTACTAACTTCTGATGGACACTCTGCAGAAGATGTCTGTCATTGGCAGAGACTGGTCATGCGTCTACACAATGTGCCTACAATAAGGGAGGCTGGGAGAATGAGCGTCCAGTATTTTTAGCTTCTTTGGTGGGAGCCAGACTCTGTCTCACAAAGTGGAAGATTCTTCGAACAAGGGAAGAAGAATGTGAGGCCAAAGATAATAATACATATCTACTGTAGTAGTGAACTTTCTTGTTCTAGGAGATGTGGAAGGAGAGATGGCCCTTGCAGTGTTTTGTGGAAACATCTCTTTTGGCTTTCACAGAAGGAATAGATGATTCAAGAGAATTCTTTTTCGATTTATCTTCTGCGCTGCTGTCTGTAGAGGGAGCCATCTGCTTCAGACAGCAGTCGTCAGGATTGACATTCTAATAAAAGGTGCGAACTTATCCTGGACAGAGGACCAGGGCCAAGCCAGTGGGGTTAAACTCTGCAGAGTGAATGCCTGCGTGCAGAACCAAGACATATGATCCTGGATCTGCTTTGCTGAGTGCTGAGCTGAGACCCCAGTTCCACTCTATTCAGCTGAAAAGAGGTAGTCAGGACACAGACCCTCCATCATCCATCCCAGCCCCAGAAGGGGCTCAGTAATGCTCTTGGGTATGTCTGACTGCATGTGGCACAGATGGCCATCCATGTGCCTTCCTAGGTGAGGTGGCTGCTCCTGGACCCCAGTAAATGAGCTAATTAACTTGGCCATTTGAACTTTAGAGACTACTTGTTCTGGAAAGGACAATATTGAGCTGTTCTTTCTGGCAGTAATTATGTACCAGACCAATTGCTTTTTGAGGCCACTTCTAGTTGGGTCAGTAAAGCCGTGTCACTGGAAGAGAGGGAATTAGTCCACCTATTTGCAGGGGCAGAGCATTTCTTTTCTGGTTCATTTAGAACTAGAAGGTTATTAACACAAAAAGTTAGAAATATGGGTAACTGCATTTAACTACAAATCACTTGGTGATGAAGTGTCTATTGAGCTTTCCTGGCACAGAACCGTGGTAGAGTGCAAACAGGAATATGATTCACAGTTCATATTTTCAAGGAATTAGTGGTGTGAACATCTCTAGACCAAATGACTAGAATTCCAGGCAAGAAGTAGTAAACATCAGTGAAGATGAGTGGGAAGATCAGAATCACCAGCTCACTGCGCCCTACCCCTGGAGATGCTGCTTCAGTAGGTTTAAGGTAGGTCTTGAGAATCTGCATTTTTTAAAAAATCTTTTTAATGTTTATTTATTTCTGAGACAGAGAGAGACAGAGCATGAGTGGGGGAGGGGCAGAGAGAGAGGGAGACACAGAATCAGAAGCAGGCTCCAGGCTCTGAGCTGTCAGCACAGAGCCCGATGCGGGGCTCGAATCCACAAGCCAAACCATGAGATCATGACCTGAGCCGAAGTCGGTCGCTCAACCGACTGAGCCACCCAGGCACCCCATGAGAATCTGCATTTTTTAAAGGTAGGCTCCATGCCCAGCATGGGCCCAATATGGGGCCTGAACTCACGACCCTGAGATCGAGACCCAAGCTGAGATCAGGAGTCGGGCACCTAACCAGCTGAGCCACCCAGGTGCCCCAAGAATCTGCATTTTTAGCAAGTTACCAAGCAGTGTTGATGATGCTGGTCCAGGGACTGTACTTTGAGATCCAGTGGGCTAGAAGCACTCTCTTCCAGCTGTGGCTTTATAAACAAAATGCTTATTTTTGACAAATTTTGATAAATTGAATCAAGTTTTTAATAAAAATGCCTCACATTCAATTTTTTTAATATTTGTTTTTGAGAGAGAGAGAGAGTGTGTGTGTGTGTGTGAGTGGGGGAGGGACAGCAGTGGTAGGGGGAAAGGGGATCCAAAGCAGACTCCATGCTGACAGCAGAGAGCCCAATGTGGGGCTTAAACCCACTAACCCCGAGATCATGACCTGAGCCGAAGTTGGACACTCAACCAACTGAGCCACCCACGTACCCCACATTCAATTTTTAATATATTTATGATCCCACTGACGAGAGTGGTATAAATAAATATACAAGGGTTTTCATGGCAGTGTTTCTTACAATAGTGAAATTAATTTAATTAATGAATTCCAATTAAATTGGAATCAAAATAAATGCCTAGCAATGGGAGATAGTACATCTTCTAGAAAAAAGTTCTTCACAGTTTATTAAAAGCGATGATGTAGTTACGTATTCACTTGCATGAAAGGTGTTATAAAGTATACAAAACTGTAGTTCACCGTACACGCACTCACACACATACACGTGTGTGTGTGTGTGTGTGTGTGTGTGTGCGCGCGTGTGTGTGTGTGTTTATGTGCATTTGGAAACACCAAAGTGTTAGTAATGGTTCTATTAAGCAGCTTTTCCCTTCTGTGTTCTCTAACTTGTCTGCGTTGAGCATGGATGACTTATGTGATCGGTTTCTACTAAAAGAGGCACTGACACATTCACCTTAAGTACTTTAGTCAGTCTTGCCATCACAAGAAAAGCAGGTTTTGTTTCTAAAGCCAGGATTTTCTGCATTGGCCCCTTAGAATAATTAAACTCCATAAATACTGGCTTCTGGCTCGACAGAGTAAGGGCAGCTGAAGAAGTTAGAGTCTGGGTTCCACAAAGTTCTTAACCTATATCCACATTTAACTGTTTATTTAAAAACCAGACACCCTTCCCCCCCTCCCACCGCCCCAACTTTTGTGTTATACTAATAGGTGCTATTCTTAGAGGCCTCTTCTGATACATTTGAAAGGTTGAAAGGAAACAAGCATTTGCAAACCTCAAACGCCTATTGTTTGTAGTCTTCCACACAGTTCAGCTGAATATTTGTTGTGTGAAATAACCATGTAGTAAAAATAGAAAGCTTATTTCCTATCTTCTGGTATTTATTATCTCCCCTATGGGTAGCAAGTTTTCTTTCTCAAGCTGACCCACCTTTTCTGACTAATTTAATTTTGGTGGAGAGAGTGGGGTGCTATTTACTTATTGGGAAGTTGCCCTGTGCAAAGCACTATGGTGGGGGCCATGGGGAAGAGGGAGGTGGTGTAAATCCACCTTGGGCCTTTACCAACAACAGAGCACCTTTCTATATAATCGCTGCATTTGAGCTTTACTAGTGCTTTTTGTACAGGTTTTTTGCACAGGTGAGGGAACTGAGTCACAGAAGTTTTATAACTTAGGCAAACATCACAGAGTCTTAGGGTACTAAGACTTAGGGTACTAAGGCAGCTCACAGTGCTCAACTGAATGTACCCTGGCTCCCTTCCTACTGGAAGCCTCCGGAGATTGTTCCTTCCTGGACCTTCTTCTTTCCCCCTGACTGCTTTCTTCGCCAGTCTCCTCATGGGGTTTGTCTCAGACACAGCTGTTGCTGCACCGTTGGCAACAACTTCCTTGGTTGGCGGTTTCTGCCCTGTGCCTACAGAATAGTACTCTGAAAGAATCGCAAAAGTGTTGGGGGGGGGGGTAGTATAGGGTTCCATTTGTATATTTATTATCATTCTTATTTATTACTCAACTTGTTGAAGTCAATGAGAGAACCACCTTCATGCCCCCACATCCTCCCAACCAGGTACCCATGTGTCATGGCCTGGGTTCTTCAGGAAGCAGCCTCTGACGTAAAGTTGAGCGGGCAGGACCTTTATCTGGGAGTGCCCCCAAGAGAGCCCTGTGGACAGGAGGGGAAGGAAGCAGTGTCAGTTAGAGGAAGGACAGTGCATTGATGCAGGCCTGATGATCCTTCCCCAGCTCCATGGGGAGTTCTGGACTTATAGGAATTGTGTGCATGGGCCAAACCTATACCATGGTCAGTCATTAAATGTGGGCCACATGGGAGGGACATGATATTTTTTGTTTTTACCATTTTATTTTATTTGTTTTTTTAGTTTACGTCCAAATTAGTTAGCATACAGTGCAACAATGATTTCAGGAGTAGATTCCTTAATGCCCCTTACCCAATTAGCCCATCTCCCCTCCCACCACCCCTCCAGTAACCCTCTGTTTGTTCTCTATATTTAAGAGTCTCTTCTGTTTTGTCCCCCTCCTTGTTTTTATATATTTGCTTCCCTTCCCTTATGTTCATCTGTTCTGTGTCTTAAAGTCCTCATATGAGTGAAGTCATATGGTTTTTGTCTTTCTCTGACTGACTAATTTCACTTAGCATAATACCCTCCAGTTCCATCCATGTAGTTGCAAATGGCAAGATTTCATTCTTTTTGATTGCCAAGTAATACTCCATTGTATATATATATACCACATCTTCTTTATCCATTCATCCATGGATGGACATTTGGGCTCTTTCCATAATTTGGCTACTGTCAGTGGCGCTGCCATAAACATTGGGGTGCATGTGCCCTTTGGAAACAGCACACCTGTGTCCCTTGGATAAATACGTACTAGTGCAATTGCTGGATTGGAGGGTAGTTCTATGTTTAATTTTTTGAGGAACCTCCGTACTGTTTTCCAGAGTGGCTGCACCAGCTTGCATTCCCATCAGCAATGCAAAAGAGATCCTCTTTCTCCGCATCCTCACCAACATCTGTTGTTGCCTGAGTTGTTAATGTTACCCATTCTGACAGATGTGAGGTGGTATCTCATTGTGGTTTTGATTTGTATTTCCCTGATGATGAGTGATGTGGAGCATTTTTTCATGTGTCAGTTGGCCATCTGGATGTCTTCTTTGGAGAAGTGGCTATTCATGTCTTTTGCCCATTTATTCACTGGATTCTTTGTTTTTTGGGTGTTGAGTTTGATAAGTTCTTTATCGATTTTGGATACTAACCCTTTATCTGATATGTTGTTTGCAAATATCTTCTCCCATTCTGTCAGTTGCCTTTTAGTTTTGCTGATTGTTTCCTTCGCTGTGCACAAGCTTTTTGTTTTGATGAGGTCTTAGTAGTTCATTTTTGCTTTTGTTTCCCTTGCCTCCGGAGATGTGTTGAGTAAGAAGTTGCTGCAGCCAAAATCAAAGAGGTTTTTTCCTGCTTTCTCCTCAAGGATTGTGACGGCTTCCTGTCTTACATTTAGGTCTTTCATCCATTTTGAGTTTATTTTTGTGTATGGTGTAAGAAAGGGGTCCAGGTTCATTGTTCTGCATGTTGCTGTCCAGTTTTCCCAGCACCACTTGCTGAAGAGACTGTCTTTATTCCATTGAATATTCTTTTCTGCTCTGTCAAAGATGAGTTGGCCATACACTTGTGGGTCCATTTTTGGGTTCTCTATTCTGTTACATTGATCTGAGTGTCTGTTTTTGTGCCAGTACTATACTGTCTTGATAATTACAGCTTTGTAATGCCGTTTGAAGTCTGGGGAGGGACATGATCTTGGGCAAGGCAGGTTTCTGTGGCTAAGGCAGGTCGTGAAGGGACCACAGCTGGAGGCTTCTAGCAACTGGGGAACAATTCCTTCCTTGAAAGAAACTTGGGTGGTACATTGCTATCCCTGAGGCGCTGAGATAACATAGCGAAGACAGAGAACAGCCTGCTTTGCAGATTCTTAGGCAATTTTATTGACATCATGAGGTCCAGTGTATCACAAGAACATCTCAAGGAGAAAATCTTCATGAAGATGAAGGCCAGCCAAGCCTCTCAGAAGAGTGGGACAGCTTTCACACTCCCTACTGGTTCACGGCTCCCATCATCTGGAGCGGTGGAGAGAGGAGAAGGCAGATGCAATGTTCTCACCAAACTTCCATTTTTGGAGGAGAGATTTTTTTTCTGATAATTTACTGATTTTTAAAAATCAGCTCATGAAAATTCTTATCTGGATGTGGCACTTCTGTGGGGGATTAGAAAGAATATACATTTGGCAGTCAGGAAACCACAGTTCCAGTCCTGACCCTGCCTCTTTCCTTATAGCTCTGTGACCTTGAGCAAGCCACACAGCCTCTCTTGGCCTCAGTTTCCCCATCCATAAGATAAGATAGTTTGGCATGAAGAGGTCTGTGGTCACTTCCAGCTCAGGATCATGAAGCTTCTCCAACACGTAGGCCAGGAGTCAATAAACTACAGCCCACAGGCCAAATCTGGCTCAATACCTGTTTTTGTAAATAAAGTTTTACTGGAACACAGCCATGCTCATATATTTTGCCTCTTTTCTATGGCTGTTTTCATGCAACAGTGGCAGAGTTGAGTAGTTGCAACGGAGATTGTCTTGCAAGTCTAAAATATTTATTACTTGACTCTTTACAGAAAAAAATTTGCCATCCCCTAGGCAAATCTTCCATCACGTGCCATTCTAAAGAGGAGAAGGAACAATATGGGCCACGAGGACATGGCTTTGCAATAATTTGGGCCAAGAGGGGTGTCTGTCAAGTAACATTTCTGGAGTATTCCTTGGGCAGTTGCGAGAAAGGGGAGGGTCAAAGGAGATGAGGAGAGAAGCATCCTGAACATACCGTGCACCAAGGGCAGCGTCTGCAAGGATTCCTGAGTAAGCAGTGTCCTTAAGTGGGATCTTGTTTGCCAAAATATCCACCCCTGCAATCCCTGCATCAGCTCATTTTTACCCCCACAGCAGGATGTTTAGCACGGAGGGAAAACGCAGGTTTCTCTTTTACCATCAAGGTCATTTGTGTAGGAACTGAGCTGGGGGAATAAATGAGTAAAGTAAATGAGTAAAGGGAAATTTTGGAAGAAATGAGGGAAGAATCTCTCTCTGCTGGTGAAATGGCAGAATCATGAAGCTGTCACTCCTTTAGAGAAAATAGCTCTGCTGGTAAGAGACCACAGAAGTAGGAGGAATCCCGACAATATTACTATTATGAGCTGTGCTCCGCAGTCTTAAGAAGCACAGCTTCTAGTTGCTTAACGACTCTTCATATCATCTTGTGTTCATCTCAGTGTCAAAACAGCCCATGGGGTAGTATCAAGTGTTATAATCCTCATCATCCTATATTTCACAGGTGTGGAAAGACTTCAGGATGATTTGCCTGATGCTTTTTATAACGTCTGCAGCGTTTTATGTTTCGTCTCAGACATTTGCCTCTTAACATTTGGTCCTTTCGATTGCTTTTTGTTGTTGTTGTCAGTATTAGTGTTGTCTTCCCAGGGAAATTCCACCCCCCTGGAGGTCCGGGAAGATGTCTCATACCAGGTCATAGAAGGTTTGCATTGAGAGAAGGCAGTCAGTCTAATGAAGCCACTTAAATATAAAATGAGGAAGACGAGGCTCTGAGAGGTGACCTGAGGGCCACATAGCTGGTGAGAGTAGAGCTAGAACAATAACTATGATCCTCTAACTTGAAGGCTGGTGCTTTTTGCACAGATCTTCATTACACCTCTTGGTAGTCTCCCTACCAAGTGTCTTATGTATACATACAAAGTAGTACTCCTGGTGAGTATCTAGACAGATACCCTGTCTTTTGAAATAGATTAAGCTCTTTCTGGGTTAAGGACCATGGCTACTATTTACATTACTTTAACTCCTAACTTTGAGCATCAAAAATATAATCCCTACCTTAAGAAACTAGAAGATGAGGAGTGAATTAAACCCAAAGCAAGCAGAAAGGGAAGAAATAATGAAGACAAGAGTGGAAATAAATGAAATAAATAGCAAATGAATGAAATAAAATAGAAAAACAATACAGAACATCAATAAGACCAAATATTCTTGAAAAGATCAACAAAATTAATAATTTTTTAGCTATAATGTCCAGGAAAATAAGAAAGGACTCTCAAATTCATGAATCTGGAATGAGAGGGGAGACATAACTACTAACCAACCTTAAAAAAATGAAAAAGATGAGAAGAGTATACTGTGAACAACAGTATGGCAGCAAATCAGAGAACTTAGATTACATGGGCAAATTTCTAGAAAGTTACAAATTCCCAAAACTGAGTGAAGAACAAGAAATCTGGACAGACCTAAAAGAAGTTGATCAAATTAGTAAACTAAAAACTTCCAGTAGAGAAAAGCCCAGGCCCAGAAGCTTTCACTGGTGAATTCTGCCAAACATTTGAAGAAGAATTAATACCAGTTCTTCACAAACTCTTCCAAAAAAATGGAATTTGAAGAACGCTTCCGACTTCATTCTGTGAGGCCATTCTTTGATACCAAAACCAGACTAAGACATCACAAGAACAAACAAATAAAATGATGAACCAATATCCATCATGAATAGATATGCAAAAATCATCAACAAAACACTACTAACATAAATTCATTTAAAAAACATTAAAAAAAACAAAGGATTACACATGATCAAGTAGGATTTGCCTGAGAATGCAAGGGTCATTTAATATCAGAGGGTCAATAAATGAAATATACCATATTAATAGAATAAAGGGAAAAATTATATGATCATCTTAATAGATGCAGATAAAGCATTTGACAAAATCCAATATCCTTTCTTTTTTTATTACTATTATTTTTTTAATTTTATTTTTTATTTTAGAATATGCATCCAAATTAGTTAGCATAAGTATCCAAAATCTATAAAGAGCTCACCAACTCCACACCCGAAAAACAAATAATCCAGTGAAGAAATGGGCAGAAAACATGAATAAACACTTCTCTAAAGAAGACATCCAGATGGCCAACAGGCACATGAAAAGATGCTCAACGTCACTCCTCATCAGGGAAATACAAATCAAAACCACACTCAGATATCACCTCACGCCAGTCAGAGTGGCCAAAATGAACAAATCAGGAGACTATAGATGCTGGCGAGGATGTGGAGAAACGGGAACCCTCTTGCACTGTTGGTGGGAATGCAAATTGGTTCAGCCACTCGAAAACAGTGTGGACGTTCCTCAAAAAATTAAAAATAGACCTACCCTATGACCCAGCAATAGCACTGCCAGGAATTTACTCAAGGGATACAGGAGTACCGATGCATAGGGGCACTTGTACCCCAATGTTTATAGCAGCACTCTCAACAATAGCCAAATGATGGAAAGAGCCTAAATGTCCATCAACTGATGAATGGATAAAGAAATTGTGGTTTATATACACAATGGAGTACTATGTGGCAGTGAGAAAGAATGAAATATGGCCCTTTGTAGCAACATGGATGGAACTGGAGAGTGTTATGCTAAGTGAAATAAGCCATACAGAGAAAGACAGATACCATATGGTTTCACTCTTATGTGGATCCTGAGAAACTTAACAGAAACCCATGGGGGAGGGGAAGGAAAAAAAAAAGAGGTTAGAGAGGGAGAGAGCCAAAGCATAAGAGACTCTTAAAAACTGAGAACAAACTGAGGGTTGATGGGGGGTGGGAGGGAGGAGAGGGTGGGTGATGGGTATTGAGGAGGGCACCTCTTGGGATGAGCATTTGGTGTTGTATGGAAACCACTTTGACAATAAACTTCATATATTGAAAAATAAATAAATAAATAAAAAGGAAAAAGAAAAAAAAACAAATTAGCATATAGTGAAGCAAAGATTTCAGGAGTAGATTCCTTAATGCCTCTTACCCATTTAGCCCATTCCCCCTCCCACAATCCCTCCAGTAACCCTCAGTTGTTTCTCCATATTTATGAGTCTCTTCTGTTTTCTCCCCCTCCCTGTTTTTACATTATTTTTGTTTCCCTTCCCTTGTGTTCATCTGTTTTGTCTCTTAAAGCCCTCATATGAGTGAAGTCATATGATATTTGTCTTTCTCTGACTAATTTCACTTAGCATAATACCCTCCAGTTCCATGCACGTAGTTGCAAATGGCAAGATTTCATTCTTTTTGATTGCCGAGTAATACTCCATTGTATATACATACCACATCTTCTTTATCCATTCATCCATGGATGGACATTTGGTCTCTTTCCATAATTTGGCTACTGTCAGTGGCACTGCTATAAACATGGGGGTGCAAGTGTCCTTTCGAAACAGCATACCTATATCCCTTGGATATTTATCCTATTAGTGAAATTGCTGGGTTAGAGGGTAGTTCTATTTTTAATTTTGGGGGGAACCTCCATACTGTTTTCCAGAGTGGCTGCACCAGCTTGCATTCCCACCAACAATGCAAAAGAGATCCTCTTTCTCTGCATCCTCGCCAAAATCTGTTGTTGCCTGAGTTGTTAATGTTAGTCATTCTGACAGATGTGAGGTAGTATCTCGTTGTTTTGATTTTTATTTCCCTGATGATGAGTGATGTGGAGCATTTTTTCATGTGTCAGTTGGCCATCTGGATGTCTTCTTTGGAGAAGTGGCTATTCATGTCTTTTGCCCATTTCTTCACTGGATTCCTTGTGTTTTGGGTATTGCGTTTTATAAGTTTTCTGTGGATTTTGGATACTAACCCTTTATCTGAGATGTCATTTGCAAATATCTTCTCCCATTCTGTCGGTTGCCTTTTAGTTTTGCTGATTGTTTCCTTCGCTGCGCACAAGCTTTTTGTTTTGATGAGGTTCCAGTAGTTCATTTTTGCTTTTGTTTCCCTTGCCTCTGGAGATGTGTTGAGTAAGAAGTTGCTGCAGCCAAGATCAAAGAGGTTTTTTCCTGCTTTCTCCTCAAGGATATTGATGGCTTCCTGTCTTACATTTAGGTCTTTCATCCATTTTGAGTTTATTTTTGTGTACGGTGTAAGAAAGGGGTCCAGGTTCATTGTTCTGCATGTTGCTTTTGTTTCCCTTGCCTCCGGAGATGTGTTGAGTAAGAAGTTGCTGCAGCCAAGATCAAAGAGGTTTTTTCCTGCTTTCTCCTCAAGGATATTGATGGCTTCCTGTCTTACATTTAGGTCTTTCATCCATTTTGAGTTTATTTTTGTGTACGGTGTAAGAAAGGGGTCCAGGTTCATTGTTCTGCATGTTGCTTTTGTTTCCCTTGCCTCCGGAGATGTGTTGAGTAAGAAGTTGCTGCAGCCAAGATCAAAGAGGTTTTTTCCTGCTTTCTCCTCAAGGATATTGATGGCTTCCTGTCTTACATTTAGGTCTTTCATCCATTTTGAGTTTATTTTTGTGTACGGTGTAAGAAAGGGGTCCAGGTTCATTGTTCTGCATGTTGCTGTCCAGTTTTCCCAGGCACCACTTGCTGAAGAGACTGTCTTTATTCTATTGGATATTCTTTCCTGCTTTGTCAAAGATTAGTTGGCCCTACATTTGTGGGTCCATTTCTGGGTTCTCTATTCTGTTCCATTGATCTGAGTGTCTGTTCTTGTGCCAGTACCATACTGTCTTGATGATTACAGCTTTGTAGTATAGCTTGAAGTCTGGGATTGTGATGCCTCCTGCTTTGGTTTTCTTTTTCAAGATCGCTTTGGCTATTCGAGGTCTTTTCTGGTTCCATACAAATTTTAGGGTTATTTGTTCTAGCCTTGTGAAGAATGCTGGTGTTATTGGATAGGGATTGCATTGAATATGTAGATTGCTTGGGTAGTATCGACATTTTAACATTATTTGTTCTACCTATCCAGGAGCATGGAATCTTTTTCCATTTCTTTGTGTCTTCTTCAATTTCTTTCATAAGCTTTCTATACTTTTCATTGTATAGATTTTTCACCTCTTTGGCTAGATTTATTCCTAGGTATTTTATGGTTTCAATGCAACTGTAAATGGGATCAATTTCTTGATTTCTCTTTCTGTCACTTCATTGGTGGTGTATAGGAATGCAACCGATTTCTGTACGTTGATTTTATATCCTACAACTTTGCGGAATTCATGAATCAGTTCTAGCAGTATTTTGGTGGAATCTTTTGGGTTTTCCATATTGAGTATCATGTCATCCGTGAAGAGTGAAAGTTTGACCTCCTCCTGGCTGATTTGGATGCCTTTTATTTCTTTGTGTTATCTGATTGCAGTGGTTAAGACTTCCAATACTATGTTGAATAACAGTGGCAAGAGTGGACATCCCTGCCTTGTTTCTGACCTTGGGGGGATAGCTCTCAGTTTTTCCCCACTGAGGATGATATTAGCATTGGGTCGTTCATATATGGCTTTTATGATCTCGAGATATGCTCCTTCTATCCCTTCTTTCTTGAGGGTTTTTATCAAGAAAGATGCTGTATTTCATCAAATGCTTTCTCTGCATCTATTGAGAGGATCCTATGGTTCTCGTCCTTTCTTTTATTGATGTGATGAATCATGTTAATTGTTTTGCGGATATTGAACCATCCTTGCATCCCAGGAATAAATCCCACTTGGTCATGGTGAATAATTTTTTAATGTATTTTTGGATCCGGTTGGCTATTATCTTGTTGAGGATTTTTTGCATCCATGTTCATCAGGGAGATTGGTCTATAGTTCTCCTTTTTAGTGGGGTCTCTGTCTGGTTTTGGATCAAGGTAATGCTGGCTTCATAGAAAGAGTTTGGAAGTTTTCCTTCCATTTCTATTTTTTGAAACACTTTCAAGAGAATACGTGTTAACTCTTCCTTAAATGTTTGGTAGAATTCCCCTGGAAAGCCATCTGGCCCTGGACTCTTGTTTTTTTTGGCAGATTTTTGATTACTAATTCAGTTTCCTTACTGGTTATGGGTCTGTTCTTCCTGTTTTAGTTTTGGTAGTCTATATGTTTCTAGGAATTTGTCCATTTCTTCCAGATTGCCCATATTATTGGAATATAATTGCTCATAATATTCTCTTAATATTGTTTTTATTTCGGCCGTGTTGGTTGTGATCTCTCCTCTTTCATTCTTGGTTTTATTTATTTGGGTCCTTTCCTTTTTCTTCGTGATCAAACTGGCTAGTGGTTTGTCAATTTTGTTAATTCTTTCAAAGAACCAGCTTCTGGTTTCATTGATCTGTTCTATTGTTTTTTTTGTTTGTTTGTTTGTTTCGATAGCATTAATTTCTGCTCTAATCTTTATTATTGCCTGTCTTCTGCTGGTTTTGGATTTTATTTGCTGTTATTTTTCCAGCTCCTTACAGCTTAAGGTTAGGTTATGTATCTGAGATATTTCTTCCCTCTTTAGGAAGGCCTGGATTGCTATATACTTTCCTCTTAAGACTGCCTTTGCTGCATCTCAGAGGTTTTGGGTTGTGGTGCTATCATTTTCATTGACTTCCATATACTTTTAATTTCCTCTTTAACTGTTTGGTTAGCCCATTCATTCTTTAGTAGGATGTTTTTCAGTCTCCAAGTATTTGTTACCTTTACAAATTTTTTCTTGTGATTGATTTCGAGTTTCATAGCATTGTGGTCTGAAAATATGCACGGTATGATCTCGATCTTTTTGTACTTACTGAGGGCTGATTTGTGTCCCAGTATATGGTCAGTTCTGAAGAATGTTCCATGTGCACTGGAGAAGAATGTATATTCTGCTGCTTCAGGGTGAAATGTTCTGAATATATCTGTCAAGTCCATCTGGTCCAGTGTGTCATTCCAAGCCATTGTTTCCTTGTGGATTTTTTGATTAGATGATCTGTCCGTTGCTGTGAGTGGGGTGTTGAAGTCTCCTACTATTATGGTATTACTATCGATGAGCTTCTTTATGTTTGTGATTAATTGATTTATATATTTGGGTGCTCGCACATTTGGCACCTAAATGTTTACAATTGTTAGGTCTTCTTGGTGGATAGACCCCTTGATTATGATATAATGCCCTTTTGCATCTTTTGATACAGTCTTTATTTTAAAGTCTAGATTGTCTGATATAAGTATGGCTACTCCAGCTTTCTTTTGTTGACCATTAGCATGATAGATGGTTCTCCATCCCCTTATTTTCACTCTGAAGGTGCCTTTAGGTCTGAAGTGGGTCTCTTGTAAACAGCATCTAGATGGGTCTTGTTTTCTTATCCATTCTGTTACCCTATGTCTTTTGATTGGAGCATTGAGTCCATTGACGGTTAGAGTGAGTGCTGAAAGATAGGAATTTATTACCATTATGATTCTTGTAGAGTTGGAGTTTCTGGTGGTGTTCTCCGGTCCTTTCTAATCTTTGTTGCTTTTGGTATGTATATATATATTTATATATATATATATTTGGTATATATATATATATATATATATATATATATATATATATATATATTTGGTATATATATATATATATCTTTTCTCCCCTCAGAGAGTCCCTTTTAAAATTTCTTGCAGGGCTGGTTTAGTGGTCACAAACTCCTTTAATTTTTGTTTGTCTGGGAAAGTTTTAATTTCTCATTCAGTTTTGAATGACAGCCTTTCTGGATAAAGAATTCTTGGCTGCATATTTTTCCAATTCAGCACACTGAATATATCCTGCCACTCCTTTCTGGCCTGCCAAGTTTCTGTGGATAGGTCTGCTGCAAACCTGATCTGTCTTGCCTTGTAGGTTAGCGACTTTTTTTCCCTTGCTGCTTTCATGATTCTCTTCTTGCCTGAGTTTTGTGAATTTGACTATGATATACCTTGTTGATGGTCGGTTTTTGTTGAATTTAATGGGGGTCCTCTGTGCTTCCTGGATTTTGATGTCTGTGTCTTTCCCCAGGTTAGGAAAGTTTTCCGCTATGATTTGCTCACATAACCCTACTACCCCTATTTCTCTCTCTTCCTCCTCTGGGACCCCTATGATTCTGATGTTCTTCTTTTTGAATGAGTCACTGGTTTCTCCAATTCTTAAATCGTGCTTGTTTGCCTTAATTTCCCTCTTTTTTTCTGCTTCGTTATTCTCTATAAGTTTGTCCTCTATATTGCTGATTCTGTGTTCTGCCTCATCCATCCTTGCAGCCGCTGCATCCATCCATGATTGCAACTCAGTTATGGCGTTTTTAATTTCATTCTGGCTATTTTTTATTTCTTTTATCTCTGCAGAAAGGGATTCTAATCTATTTTCGACTCCAGCTAGTATTCTTATTACTGTGATTCTAAGTTCTGGTTCAGACATCTTGCTTGTATCTGTGTTGGTTAAATCCCTGGCTGTTGTTTCTTCATGCTCTTTCTTTTGGGGTGAATTCCTTCATGTTGTCATTTTGAAGGGAGAAAAGGAATTAATGAGGTAGAAAATTGAAATTTAAAAAAATTAAAATAAAAAAATATTAAAATTAAAAATTAAAAACACACACACACAGAAATCGAATAGATGATGCTAGATCCTAGGTGTGTTTTGGTCTGGGTGTTGAAAGTGGTTTGACACATTAGAGGGAAAAAAAGTGGGGGGCGGGATAAAAAAAAAAAGGAAATCGTTTGAGAATTTAAAAAAATGAATACACTGAAGTAGACAAAAGTGAGATGATGTGGGTAAAATAGAATTTGAAAAAATACACACAAAATAGAAAATATAGTAGAAAAAAATTAAAGAAAAATATTTTTAGTAAAAATTAAAAAGAAATATGAATTTTTTCATTTTCTGTATTTATGAGAAAAGAAAAGAAACAAAACAGAAAAAAAGAAAAAAAATCATTTGAAAATTTGAAAAAGTGAATACACTGTAGCAGACTAAAATAAAATGATGGGAGTAAGATAGAATTTGAAAAACTTACATAAAAGCAAAAAATATAGTAATAAAAATTAAATAAAAATATTTTTAAAAGAAATTGAAAGCAAAAATGAAGTTTTTCTCTTTCTGCATTCAAGAAAAAGAAAAATGAAAATGAGAAAAAAAAGAAAAAGAAAGAAAAAAAGGAAATTGTTGGAAAATTTGGACAGGTGAGTACACTGAAGTAGACTAAAATAAAATGATGGAGGTAAAGTAGAATTTGAAAAAACTTACACAAAAGTAAAAAATATAGTAATAAAAATTAAAGACAGATATTTTTAATATAAATTGACAATAAAAATGAGTTTTTTCTCGTTCTGTATTCAAGAAAAAGAAAAGAATTTTAAAAGAGAAAAAGGAAAAAGAGAAAGAAAGGAAAAGGAAAAAATTAAATAGATGAACCTGCTAACAGATTGAAGTAGGACTGAAATTGCTTAGTTTTCCCCTAGAGGTCAGTCCATGTAGCTCTTTATAGTCCATAAATTAAGCTGGAGGTGAGCTTAGTTCTTGAAGAGCGAAGTTGGCTCAGTTGAGCTGTTACAGCGAGCCCCGCCCTCCACTAGATGGCGCTGCTAGCCTACTGGGGTGGATTGTTGTGGTGCTGGTAGGTGCGCATGCGTGGGAGCGGTGAAAATGGCGCCACCCAGCTACCCAGTCTGTTCTCCCGGATCAGCAGTCGCCCACCCGTCCTCTGTTTTCAGCTCTCATCCACTCCCCACTTTTTCACTCTCTGTGACCAGGCCCCAGGCAGTACCTCTCTCCCAAGTTTTGTCTCAGATGTGGCTGTTTTCCCCAGCCCCTTACTTCCAAAGGACGGCGGCTTTGGCCCATTCTGCCCCTCTACGGGAGGGTCTCACTGAGCAGTGGCCGAATGAGCAAGGGCTGAATGTCAGCTGCACCCAGGAATGCCCGCTGGACCCTGCTGTTGCCGGTGCCCCAAGACTGCGGCCAGGTGCCAGCCTGCCCAAAAAAAAGTTCACGAGACAGTGTAGCAGCAGCTTTTCAGAGATTATGAAAAATCACAACACGTATCTGGCCCCAGGCTTCACCCTCAAAGACCTTGCCCCAGCACCAGCCAATGTGGCTGCCTTTTGGGGTCTTCTGGGACCGGGTGGCTTCAACAGTCTCTACCAAATGTCCTTCCAGCAGTGGAATCACGTCTCCCCGTGTGGCCTGAGAACCTCCCAGACTTCACTCTGTTCCTGGGGATTCACCCTTCCCATCAGAGAACCACCAGGTATCGAGCTGCAGAGTTGGCTGACTTTGCGCTCCCCTTGTTTACAGTCTTAATGGAATTTAAACCCTCTCCTTTCTCCTTTCTCCTTTCTCCCTTTTTAGTTTAGCCCCTGCGACTGTTTCCAATTTTCCACTTTCTCTCCAGCTGCTTTTGGGGAGGGATGCTTTTCCTGTATGCTCCCCCCCTCCCCAGTGTCCGTCTTCTCTCCTCCCGCAAAAGGGTTCCCTACCTTCTGCGGCTTCTTGCTTCGCAAGTTCAGCTCTCCGTTCCGTGTACCTGCTGAATTCTGTGATTCAGGTTGTGCAGATTGTTGTGTTAATCCTGCAATCAGTTTTCTAGGTGTGTAGGATGGTTTAGTGTTGGTCTGGCTGTATTTCATGGACACGAGACACACAAAAAGCTTCCATGCTTTTCCGCCACCTTGGTTCCTCCCCTATCCTTTCTTGATTAAAAAAAAAAAAAAACAAAAAACAACACTCAACAAACTAAGAATAGAAAGGAACTTCCTAAACCAGATAAAGGGCATCTATGAACACACTATAGCTAATTCATACTTATTGGTATAAAAATGAGTGTTTTTCCCCTAAGATCAGGAACATGACAAAGATGTTTTCTTTCACCACTTCCATTTAGCACTGTCCTAGAGGTTCTAGCCAGGGAAATTAAGTAAGGAGAAGAAATAAAAGGCATCCAGGTTAATGAATGGATAAAGAAGATAAGATTATATATCTTATATAGAATCTAGGGGTATTACTCGGCAATCAAAAAGAATGAAATTTGCTGTTTGCAACTATGTGGATGGAACTAGAGGGTATTATGCTAAGCTAAATTAGTCAGAGAAAGACGAATATCATATGACTTCACTCATTTGAGGACTTTAAGATACAAAACAGATGAACATAAGGGAAGGGAAACAAAAATAATATAAAAAAAAAAAAAGGAGGGAGACAAAACAGAAGAGACTCTTAAATACAGAGAACAAACAGAGGGTTGCTAGAGGGGTGGTGGGAGGGGGGATGGGCTAAATGGGAAAGGGGCATTAAGGAATCTACTCCTGAAATCATTGTTGCACTATATGCTAAGTTTATGTAAATTATAAAATAAATAAATTATTTTCTTAAAAAGGCATCCAGGTTAGAAAAGAAGTAAAACTATCTCTACTTAAAGATAACATGTTCTGGGGCACCTGGGTGGCTCTGTCAGTTAAGCGTCCGACTTCGGGTCAGGTCATGATCTCGCGGTCTGTGGGTTCAAGCCCCGCATCGGGCTCTGTGCTGACAGCTCAGAGCCTGGAGCCTGTTTCAGATTCTATGTCTCCCTCTTCCTCTGACCCTCCCCTGTTCATGCTCTCTCTCTCTGTCTCAAAAATAAATAAATGTTAAAAAAAATTAAAAAAAAATAAAGATAACATGTTCTTGTACATAGAAAACCCTAAGAAATCCACTAAAAACTGTTAACACTAATAAACAAGAAGATTGCAGGATACAAGATCAATACACTAAAACCAGTTGTATTTCTACACACTAGCAGTGAACATTTCAAAAATGAATTAGCATCAAAATAAAATACTTAAGTATCAAAAATAGCATCAAAGTAGCATCAAAAAAGTATAAATTTAATATTATACATGCCTTATGCTGAGATCAAATTTGGAAGCACAAAGAACAGGGTAAAGAATATTTGCAAATTCTATATCAAGTAAAAGTTTAATATCCATAATATGTAAAGAACTACAACTCAACAACAAAAATACAAACAACTCAATTTAAAAATGGGCAAAGTACTTGAATAGACTTTTTTTTTTTAAAGAAGATCTATAAATGGCCAAAAGCCACATGAAAACTCATTAAGGAAATGCAAATCAAAGCCACAATGAGATACCACTTCACATCCACTAGGATGGCTATAATTTAAAAACCAGAAAATAACAGTGTTGTTGAAGATGTGGAAAGCCCTCATACACTAATAGAGGGAATGTAAAATGGTGTAGCTGCTGTGGAAAACAGTCTGGTGGCTCCTCAATAAGCTAAGTACAGAATTAGTATATGACCCAGCAATTCCACTCCTGGATATATACTCAAAAGAATAGAAAATGAGTACTCAAACAGATTCTTGTAGGCCAATGTTTATTGCATAATTACTTACGACACTAAAAAGGTAGAAACAACCCAAGTGTCCGTCAATAGATGAATGGTTAAACAGAGCGTGATATATACATGCAATGAATATTATTCAGGTATAGAAAGGAAGGTCTAATACATGCCACATGCTGATGAACCTTGAAAACAGTATGCTAAATGAAAAAAGCCAGATACAAAAGGATACATATTGTATGATTTCATACCACACTTGCCGAAAGAGACGGCCAAAGGCTCCTCGAGAATGTTTGCTTTTCCATAGGTGTATTTCCCCTGAGTTCTCTCCTATAAAAGCCTGTCTTTTAAATAGCAGTGTCCCATTTAAATAATCCTTTCTGACAGAGGCTTGGCCCTGGAATTCCTTGTGCATATTAAAACTATAAATAATCCTGTCATTAGGAATAAATCTCCTTAATGTTCATGTCATAACTGAATTCACCTCTAATTAATGTAGCATTACCTAGTGGCACAGGTGGATTAACTTCTGTTTTCTGATTGCCCTTGAATGTTGCCTGGAAGTTGCCGGGGTGCTGATGGAGTCAATAAGGGCTGTGCATTGATTTTCAGATGCGAGGACGATCCCCAGCACAGCTCCAGACGTGTCCCCGGGACTAACAACGTTCAACAGCACAGTGGCCGCGACCAAGATGAAACACATGAGGGAGTAAGTAGCATGTTGCCTGACCCCTAGGAGAGTGGAACATCAAACCATATTGACAAGGAGTGTGATCCTATCACGTAATGCTATTCCACTTGGACACCACAGACATAACAGCTGTGCTCTTCTAGAAGCCGGTGTAAAAACTCATTTGGAAAGGCCTGAATCTGCATCAAAAACTCCTGCTGTGGTCTGAATGTGTGCCCCCCTCCCACAAATTCATATGTTGAAATCCTAACCTCCAGAGGACATGTTAATAGTAGGTGGAGCCTTTGGGAAGTGCTTACATCATGGCACTTAATGACTGGCACATAGGCCTTATGAATGGGATTGGTGCCTTGTAACAGAGGTTCCAGAGAGCTCCCTAGCCCCTGGTGCCATGTTGGGACACAGGGAGCAGTTGCTGGCTTTGAACCAGGAAGAGGGCCATCACCAGAAGCTGCCCATGCAGGTGCTTTGGTCTTGGGCTTCTCAGCCTCCAGGACTGTGAGCAATGCATCTCTGTTGTTGATAAGCTACGCAGTCTATGGTAGGCTGTAGCAGCCCTGAAGAATAAAGACAGCACCGGTTACAGGCTTCTGGGCAAAGAAGAAACCCCAGCCTCCTAGTCCAAATTTTCCTGGACAATTCATGTCTGTAGATCAGGAGTTGACAAATTCTCTCTATAAGGGGTGATGTAATAAATACTTTAGGTTCTGTGGGCCGTAGAATTTCTGTCACAATCACTCAACTCTGCTGTTGTAACACAAAAGCAGCCTTAGCCAATATATAAATAAGTAAACGTGGCTGTGCTTCAATAGAACATTGTTTCAGGCTGAAATTTGAATTTCATACAATTTTCAAGTATCACAAAATATTTTTATATTTTTCAACCATTTAAAAATGTAAAAACAATTCTTAGCTCGCAAAATGTACAAAAAGCAGGTGACAGGCCACTGATTTGGCCTGTGGCTCTATCGTTTGAAGACCCCTGCTAAACTTCTAAAGTCTACTTCCTGTATTGGCGCTGTTCATGAACAGTTAGGGAAGTTAGGCAAAAATTATTTTTCAGTCGATTTACATTTAGATTGTTCTTGCAACACCACACATCCTCATACAGGTTGATGTTTGAAAGCAAAGGAGAGGGGCGCCTGGGTGGCTCCGTCAGTTAAGCATCCAACTCTTGATTGTACCTCAGGCCTTGGTCTCAGGGTCATAAGTTTAAGCCCTGCCTTGGGCTCCATGCTGGGCCTATTTAAGCAAGAGAGAAAGAGAGAGAGGGAAAGAAAGAAAGGGGGAGGGAGGAAGGAAGGAAGCAAAGGAGAAAAAAGTGATGAAAATTATTTCCAAACTTAAAGCTGGTAGTGTATTTTCTTTTTTTTTCATGAACTTTCATTTAGTTTATTTTTTTTTTGAAGTCCTTTTTTTTCTTTTTTTTTAAATATGAAATGTATTGTCAAATTGGTTTCCATACAACACCCAGTGCTCATCCCAACAGGTGCCATGCTCAATACTCATCACCCACCCTTCCCTCCCTCCCACCCCCCAGCAGCTCTCAGTTTGTTCTCAGTTTTTAAACGTCTCTTATATGTTGGCTCCCTCCCTCTCTAACCTTTTTTTTTTCCTTCCCCTCCCTCTTGGTCTTTTCTTAAGTTTCTCAGGATGCACATAAGAGTGAAAACATATAGTATCTGTCTTTCTCTGTATGACTTATTTCACTTAGCATAACACTCTCCAGTTCCATCCACGTTGCTACAAAAGGCCATATTTCATTCTTTCTCATTGCCAAGTAGTATTCCATTGTGTATATAAACCACAATTTCTTTATCCATTCATCAGTTGATGGACATTTAGGCTCTTTCCATCATTTGGCTATTGTTGAGAGTGCTGCTATAAACATTGGGGTACAAGTGCCCCTATGCATCAGCACTCCTGTATCCCTTGGGTAAATTCCTAGCAGTGCTATTGCTGGGTCAAGGGGTAGATCTATTTTTAGTTTTTTTGAGGAACCTCCACACTGTTTTCCAGAGAGGCTGCACCAGTTTGCATTCCCACCAACAGTGTAAGAGGGTTCCCGTTTTCTCCACATCCTCGCCAGCATCTATAGTCTCCTGATTTGTTCATTTTAGCCACTCTGACTGGCATGAGGTAATATCTGAGTGTGGTTTTGATTCGTATTTCCTTGATGAGGAGCGATGTTGAACATCTTTTCATATGCCTGTTAGCCCTCCGGATGTCTTCCTTAGAGAAGTGTCTATTCATGTTTTC
Source organism: Panthera onca (assembly GCF_046562875.1). Taxonomy (NCBI): domain Eukaryota; kingdom Metazoa; phylum Chordata; class Mammalia; order Carnivora; family Felidae; genus Panthera; species Panthera onca. The sequence goes on along the minus strand of NC_138347.1, from coordinate 131,471,522 downwards.
TGCCCATTTCTTCACTGGATTATTTGTTTTTCGGGTGTGGAGTTTGGTGAGCTCTTTATAGATTTTGGATACTAGCCCTTTGTCCTATATGTCATTTGCAAATATCTTTTCCCATTCCGTTGGTTGACTTTTAGTTTTGTTTATTGTTTCCTTTGCCGTGCAGAAGTTTTTTATCTTCATGAGGTCCTAAGAGTTCATTTTTGCTTTTAATTCCCTTGCTGTTGGGGATGTGTCAAGTAAGAAATTGCTACGGCTGAGGTCAGAGAGGTCTTTTCCTGCTTTCTCCTCTAGGGTTTTGATGGTTTCCTGTCTCACATTCAGGTCCTTGATCCATTTTGAGTTTATTTTTGTGAATGGTGTAAGAAAGTGGTCTAGTTTCAACCTTCTTCATGTTGCTGTCCAGTTCTCCCAGCACCATTTGTTAAAGGGACTTTCTTTTTTCCATTGGATATTCTTTCCTGCTTTGTCAAAGATTAGTTGGCCATACTTTTGTGGGTATACTTCTGGGGTTTCTATTCTATTCCATTGGTCTATGTGTCTGTTTTTGTGCCAATACCGTGCTGTCTTGATGACTACAGCTTTGTAGTAGAGGCTAGAGTCTGGGATTGTGATGCCTCCCGCTTTGGTCTTCTTCTTCAATATTACTTTGGCTATTCGGGGTGTTTTGTGGTTCCACATAAATTTTAGGATTGCTTGTTCTAGCTTTGAGATGAATGCTGGTGCAATTTTGATTGGGATTGCATTGAATGTTTAAATAACTTTGGGTAGTATTGACATTTTAACAATATTTATTCTTGCAACCCATGAGCACGGAATGTTTTTCCATTTCTTTATATCTTCTTCAATTTCCTTCATAAGCTTTCTATAGTTTTCAGCATACAGATCTTGTACATCTTTGGTTAGATTTATTCCTAGGTATTTTATGCTTCTTGGTGCAATTGTGAATGGGTCAGTTTCTTTGTGTTCCTGTTGCTTCATTATTAGTGTATAAGAATGCAACTGATTTCTGTACATTGATTTTGTATCCTGCGACTTTGCTGAATTCATGTATCAGTTCTAGCAGACTTTTGGTGGAGTCTGTTGGGTTTTCCATGTATAATATCATGTCATCTGCAAAATCAAAAGCTTGACTTCATCTTTGCCAATTTTGATGCCTTTGATTTCCTTTTGTTGTCTGATTGCTGATGCTAGAACTTCCAACACTATGTTAAACAACAGTGGTGAGAGTGGACATCCCTGTCATGTTCCTGATCTCAGGGGGAAAGCTCTCAGTTTTTCCCCATTGAGGATGATATTAGCTGTGGGCTTTTCATAAATGGCTTTTATGATGTTTAAGTATGTTCCTTCTATCCCGACTTTCTCGAGGGTTTTTACTAAGAAACGATGCTGAATTTTGTCAAATGCTTTTTCTTCATCGATTGACAGGATCATATGGTTCTTATCTTTTCTTTTATTAATGTGATGTATCATATTGATTGATTTGCAAATGTTGAACCAGCCCTGCATCCCAGGAATGAATCCCACTTGATCATGGTGAGTAATTCTTTTTATATGCTGTTGAATTCGATTTGCTAGTATCTTGTTGAGAATTTCTGCATCCATATTCATCAGGGATGTTGGCCTGTAGTTCTCTTTTTTTGCTGGGTCTCTGTCTGGTTTGGGAATCAAAATAATGCTGGCTTCACAGAATGAGTCTTGAAGTTTTCCTTCCCTTTCTATTTTTTGGAACAGCTTGAGAAGGATAGGTATTATCTCTGCTTTAAACGTCTGGTAGAATTCCCCAGGGAAGCCATCTGGTCCTGGACTCTTATTTGTTGGGAGATTTTTGATAACTGGTTCCATTTCTTCACTGGTTATGGGTCTGTTCAAGCTTTCTATTTCCTCCTGATTGAGTTTTGGAAGAGTGTGGGTGCTTAGGAATTTGTCCATTTCTTCCAGGTTGTCCAGTTTTTTGGCATATAATTTTTCATAGTATTCCCTGATAATTGCTTGTATTTCTGAGGGATTGGTTGTAATAATTCCATTTTCATTCATGATTTTATCTATTTGGGTCATCTCCCCTTTCTTTTTGAGAAGCCTGGCTAGAGGTTTATCAATTTTGTTTATTTTTTCAAAAAACCAAGTCTTGGTTTCATTGATCTGCTCTACAGTTTTTTTAGATGCTATATTGTTGATTTCTGCTCTGATCTTTATTATTTCTCTTCTGCTGGGTTTGGGGTCTCTTTGCAGTTCTGCTTCTATTTCCTTTAGGTGTGCTGTTAAATTTTGTATTTGGGATTTTTCTTGTTTCTTGAGATAGGCCTGGATTGCAATGTATTTTCCTCTCAGGACTGCATTCGCTGCATCCCAAAGCGTTTGGATTGTTGTATTTTCATTTTCGTTTGTTTCCATATATTTTTAAATTTCTTCTCTAATTGCCTGGTTGACCCATTCATTCTTTAGTAGGGTGTTCTTTAACCTCCATGCTTTTGGAGGTTTTCCAGACTTTTTCCTGTGGTTGATTTCAAGCTTCATAGCATTGTGTGGTAATGTGTTTCAATGCTTATTGTTTCAGGTCCTGCTTAACTTAAATCTGAGTGGCCACATTGTAACAGAGTTACCATGGCAACAAGTGAATTCCAGGAACTGGAAGCCAGAGGGAGTTTGCACTAAACTTTCCTGCTTCTGCCTACTTCCACTTCTCCTTGCTAGGAGGAGATTATGGAGAAGCCTTTGTTAATTTCCCAGTGGATAATCTTCAAAGAAAAGTGAATCAACTATTTCTCCCTTAAAATTTAATAATGTGGTATTGTCAGATTTTTCATCTAACACATCATTACTTTGCAAAGTACACAGCATCCCATTTGCTAGCATATTATGAAATGCTTGAAATAATTAAAATGAAAGTAGTCTTGGCAAAATAAATGAAAGATGCATTCTTATGATTTCAGTCCTAGATTTTTGTTTTGTTTTGTTTTTTGCTTTTCCTTCCTTATTGCTTGACTGAGTTCAAATTTACCAGGTGTTTTTCTGGCTCAGGTTTTAACCTAGATCAATGCAGCCTGGATTCCCTCCCGTGGCAGGTATTGCTTCTTCCACAAAACAACCCGCCATGCCCTTATATCCCATGTCACAAAACCCCGTTCCATTCCAGAAAAGACAAAAAAGGAAGTTGAGGCTACAGGGCTGAGTGTCTTCTTATTTTTTTTTAATTTTATTTTTTGTTTTTTTTTAAATTTGCATCCAAATTAGTTAGCATATAGTGCAACAATGATTTCAGCAGTAAATTCCTTACCCGATTCTGCCTCCCACAACCCCTCCAACAACCCTCAGTTTGTTCTCCATATTTATGAGTCTCTTCTGTTTTCTCCCCCTCCCTGTTTTTAAATTATTTTTGTTTCCATTCCCTTATGTTCATCTGCTTTGTCTCTTAAACTCCTCATATGAGTGAAGTCATATGATTTTTGTCTTTCTCTGACTGACTAATTTCACTTAGCATAATACCCTCCAGTTCCATGCACGTAGTTGCAAATGGCAAGATTTCATTCTTTTTGATTGCCGAGTAATACACCATTGTATGTATATACCACATCTTCTTTATCCATTCATCCATCGATGGACATTTGCACTCTTTCCATACTTGGGCTATTGTTGATAGTGCTGCTATAAACATGGGGGTGCATGTGTCCCTTCGAAACAGCACACCTGTATGCCTTGGATAAATGCCTAGAAGTGCAATTGCTGGGTCGTAGGGTAGTTCTATTTTTAGTTTTTTGAGGAACCTCTATACTGTTTTCCACAGTGGCTGCACCAGCTTGCATTCCCACCAACAATGCAAAAGAGATCCTCTTTCTCCGCATCCTCGCCAACATCTGTTGTTGCCTGAGTTGTTAATGTTAGCCATTGTGACAGGTGTAAGGTGGTATCTCCTTGTCGTTTTGATTTGTATTTCCCTGATGATAAGTGATATGGAGCATTTTTTCATGTGTCGGTGGGCCATCTGGATGTCTTCTTTGGAGAAGTGGCTATTCATGTCTTTTGCCCATTTCTTCACTAGATTCTTTGTGTTTTGGGTGTTGAGTTTAATAAGTTATTTGTAGATTTTGGATACTAACCCTTTATTTGATATGTCATTTGCAAATATCTTCTCCCATTCTGTCGGTTGCCTTTTAGTTTCGCTGATTGTTTCCTTCACTGTGCAGAAGCTTTTTGTTTTGATGAGGTTCCAGTAGTTCATTTTTGCTTTTGTTTCCCTTGCCTCTGGAGACATGTTGAGTAACAAGTTGCACCACTTGCTGAAGAGACTGTCTTTATTTCATTGGATATTCTCTCCTGCTTTGTCAAAGATTGGTTGGCCATACGTTTGTGGGTCCATTTCTGGGTTCTCTATTCTGTTCCCTTAATCTGAGTGTCTGTTCTTGTGCCAGTACCATACTGTCTTGATGATTATTGCTTTGTAGTATAGCTTGAAGTCTGGGATTGTGATGCCTCCTGCTTTGGTTTTCTTTTTCAAGATTTCTTTGGCTATTCAGGGTCTTTTCTGGTTCCATACAAATTTTAAGATTATTTGTTCTAGCTCTGTGAAGAATGCTGGTGTTATTTTGATAGGGATTGCATTGAATATGCAGATTGCTTGGGTAGTATCAACATTTTAACAATATTTGTTCTACCTATCCAGGAGCATGGAATCTTTTTCCATTTCTTTGTGTCTTCTTCAATATCTTTCATAAGCTTTCTATACTTTTCATTGTATAGATTTTTCACCTCTTTGGTTAGATTTATTCCTAAATATTTTACGGTTTTTGGTGCAACTGTAAATGGGATCGATTCCTTGATTTCTCTTTCTGTCACTTCATTGGTGGTGTATAGGATTGCAACCGATTTCTATGCATTGATTTTATATCCTGAAACTTTGCTGAATTCATGAATCAGTTCTAGCAGTTTTTTGGTGTAATCTTTTGGGTTTTCCATATAGAGTATCTTGTCATCTGCAAAGAGTGAAAGTTTGACCTCCTCCTGGCTGATTTGGATGCCTTTTATTTCTTTGTGTTATCTGATTGCAGTGGTTAAGACTTCCAATACTATGTTGAATAACAGTGACAAGATGGATATCCCTGTCTTTTTTCTGACCTTAGGGGGAAAGCTCTCAGTTTTTCCCCATTGAGTATGATATTAGCATTGGGTCGTTCATATGTGGCTTTTATGATCTCGAGGTACACTCTTCTATCCCTGCTTTCTTGAGGGTTTTTATCAAGAAAGGATGCTGTATTTCGTCAAATGCTTTCTCTGCATCTATTAAGAGGATCCTATGGTTGTTGTCCTTTGTTTTATTGATATGATGAATCATGTTAATTGTTTTGTGGATATTGAACCATCCCTGCATCCCAGGTATAAATCCCACTTGGTCATGGTGAATAATTTTAGTAATGTATTGTTGGATCCGGTTGACTAATATCTTGTTGAGGATTTTTGCATCCTTGTTCATCAGGGAGATTGGTCTATAGTTCTCCTTTTCAGTGGGGTCTCTGTCTGGTTTTGGAATCAAGGTAATGCTGGCTTCATAGAAAGAATTTGGAAGTTTTCCTTCCATTTCTATTTTTTGGAACAGTTTCAAGAGAATAGGTGTTAACTCTTCCCTAAATGTTTGGTAGAATTCCCCTGGAAAGCCATCTGGCCCTGGACTCTTGTTTTTTTGGCAGATTTTTGATTACTAATTCGATTTCCTTATTGGTTATGGGTCTGTTCAAATTTTCTATTTCTTCCTGTTTCAGTTTTGTTAGTGTATATGTTTCTAGGAATTTGTCCATTTCTTCCATATTGCCCATTTTATTGGCATAAATTTCTCATAATATTCTCTTATTATTGTTTGTATTTCTGCTGTGTTGGTTGTGATCTCTCCTCTTTCATTCTTGATTTTGCTTAACTGGGTCCTTTTTCTTCGTGATCAAACTGGCTAGTGGTTTATCAATTTTATTGATTCTTTCAAAGAACCAGCTTCTGGTTTCATTGATCTGTTCTACTGTTTTTTGGTTTCAATAGCATTAATTTCTGTGCTAATCTTTATTATTGCCTGTCTTCTGCTGGTTTTGGGTTTCATTTGCTGTTCTTTTTCCAGCTCCTTAAGTGGTAAGATTAGGTTCTATATCTGAGATCTTTCTTCCTTCTTTAGGAAGAACTGAATTGCTATATACTATACTTTCCTCTTATGACTGCCTTTGCTGCGTCCCAGAGGTTTTGGGTTGTGGTGTTACCATTGTCATTGACTCCCATATACTTTCTGAATTCCTCTTTAACTTCTTGGTTAGCTCATTCATTCTTTAGTAGGATATTCTTCAGTCTCCAAGTATTTGTTACCTTTCCAAATTTGTTCTTGTGGTTGATTTTGAGTTGCATAGCGTTGTGGTCTGAAAATATGCACGGTATGATCTCAACCTCTTTGTACTTACTTAGGACTGATTTGTGTCCCAGTGTATGGTCTTTTCTGGAGAACGTTCCATGTGCACTGGAGAAGAATGTATATTCTGTTGCTTTAAGATGAAATGTTCTGAATAGATCTGTTAAGTCCATCTGGTTCAGTGTGTCATTCCAAGCCATTGTTTCCTTGTGGATTTTTTGATTAGATGATCTGTCCGTTGCTGTGAGTGGGGTGTTGAAGTCTCCTACTATTATGGTATTACTATCGAAGAGCTTCTTTATGTTTGTGATTAATTGATTTATATATTTGGGTGCTCGCACATTTGGCACCTAAATGTTTACAATTGTTAGGTCTTCTTGGTGGATAGACCCCTTGATTATGATATAATGCCCTTCTGCATCTCTTGATACAGTCCTACATTAAAGTCTAGATTGTCTGATATAAGTATGGCTACTCCAGCTTTCTTTTGTTGACCATTAGCATGATAGATGGTTCTCCATCCCCTTATTTTCACTCTGAAGGTGCCTTTAGGTCTGAAGTGGGTCTCTTGTAAACAGCATCTAGATGGATCTTGGTTTCTTATCCATTCTTTTACCCTATGTCCTTTGATTGGAGCATTGAGTCCATTGACGGTTAGAGTGAGTACTGAAAGATAGGAATTTATTACTGTAATGATGCTTGTAGAGTTGGAGTTTCTGGTGGTGTTCTCTGGTCCTTTCTAATCTTTGTTGCATAAATTTTTTTTTCATCTTGTCTCCCCTCAGAGATTCCCCCTTAAAATTTCTTGCTGGGCTGGTTTAGTGGTCACAAACTCCTTTTATTTTTGTCTGCGAAACTTTTAATCTCTCCTTCTGTTTTGAATGACAGCCTTGCTGGATAAAGAATTCTTGGCTCCGTATTTTTCTGGCTCAGCACACTGAATATATCCTGCCACTCCTTTCTGGCCTGCCAAGTTTCTGTGGATAGGTTAGCTGCAAACATGATCTGTCTTCCCTTGTATGTTAGGGACTTTTTGTCCTTGCTGTTTTCATTATTCTCTTCTTGCCTGAGTGTTTTGTGAATTTGACTATGATATGCCTTGTTGATGGTCAGTTTTTGTTGAATCTAATGGGAGTCCTCTGTGCTTCCTGGCTTGATGTCTGTGTCTTTCCCCAGGTTAGGAAAGTTTTCCTTTATGAATTGCTCACATAACCTTCTACCTCTGTTTCTCTCTCTTCCTCTTTTGGGAACCCTATGATTCTGATGTTCTTCCTTTTTAATGAGTCACTGATTTCTCTAATTCTTAAATCGTGCTTGTTTGCCTTACTCTACCTCTTTTTTTCTGCTTCATTATTCTCTATAAGTTTGTCCTCTATATCGCCGATTCTCTGTTCTGCCTCATCCATCCTTGCCGCCGCAGCATCCGTCTGTGATTGCAGCTCAGTTTTAGCATTTTTTCATTCTGACTATTTTTTACTTCTTTTATCTCTGCAGAAAGGGATTCTAATCTATTTTCGACTCCAGCTAGTATTCTTATTATTGTGATTCTAAGTTCTGGTTCAGACATCTTGCTTGTATCTGTGTTGGTTAAATCCCTGGCTGTCGTTTCTTCATGGTCTTTCTTTTGGGGTGAATTCCTTCGTGTTGTCATTTTGAAGGGAGAAAAGGAATTAATGAGGTAGAAAAATTAAAATTAAAAAATTAAATACACACACACAGAAATCGAATAGATGATGCTAGATCCTAGGTGTGTTTTGGTCTGGGTGTTGAAAGTGGTTTGACAGAGTAGAAAAAAACGGGGGCAGGGAGGAAATCATTTGAGAATTTGAAAAATGAATAGACTGAAGTAGACTAAAATGAGATGATGGGAGTAAAATAGAATTTGAAAAAAATTACACAGAAGTAAAGAATATAGTAGAGAAAATCAAAGAAAAATATTTTTAATAAAAATTGAAAATAAAAATGAATTTTTTCTCTTTCTGTATTCAAGAAAAAGTGAAAAAGAGAGAAAAAAAAGGAAATTGAATAGATGGACCAGCTAACAGATTGAAATAGGACTGAAATTACTTTGTGTTCACCTAGAAGTCAGTTTATGAAGTGCTTTATAGTCCATAAACTAAGCAGGTGGTGAGACTTGTGTTCTTAAAGAGCAAGGTTGGCCCAGTTGGGTGGGGCTCAGTGTAACGCCTCCATCTCCACTAAATGGCACTGCTAACCTACTGGAGTGGAGAGTGTGGAACTCCTAGGTGCATATGCGCATGTGCAGGAGCAGTGAAAATGGCATTGCCCAGCTACCCAGTCTCTAGTATCGGAACTCTGTTCTCCCCGATCAGCAATTGCACACTGTCCTCTGTCTTCAGCTTTTGTCCACTCCCTACTTTTTCACTGTCTGTGATCAAGCCCCAGGCAGTACCCTCTCTCCCGGGTTTTCCCCAGCTGCTACTTCTGAAGGACTGCGGCTTTGTCCCATTCTGCCCCTCTGTGGGAGCGTCTCACCGAGCAATGGCCGAACAATGGCCGAATGTCAGCTGCACCCAGGAATGCTTGCTGGACCCTGCCGCTGTCCTTACTAGAGAGGTAGGATTTGGAAAGGTAAATAGAAGAAAGGTGAGGCTGGAGGCCAGCGTATATGGAGTCTGGAGTCTGGAGTCTGAGTCATGACTTCACCAATAAACAGTTTTCAGACCCTAGGCAAGTGATTTTCAAAGGTTCAGTTTCCTCATCTGCAAAATGGTTATAACATTATTGCCACAGTTGGATCCCTGGGAAGGTAGACTTGGAGGTGGGGATTACTGCGCAGGAGGTCTGTGAGGGGGTGTTCATGACGCCAGCACATGTAGAAAGGAGGGGAAGGAAGTGGACTATGCACAGGGACACATCAGCCTGTGCCATGGTCTCAGTGGAGGCCTCCACGGACCCTGCAGAGAACTCTGAAGCTTGGATGGCCCTGCAGAACTGTCCAGAGTTCGGGTGAGAGGGCCAGGCCTTTGCAGCCCCAGGTCAGTCAAGGACTGGATATGGGCCATCTAGGAAGGGATTGTGACTGAAAAGGACATTCTCCAGGCAAGGTTCTCCACCAGTGGTACCCCCCACAGTGGGAGAGTACCTGCAGGGCCTGCTACGATGAGCAAGTGATGTAATGCATATCAAACTGATACATACAAGAGGCATTCTTAAGGAAAAATCAAGTATTTAGTGCCTATCATTAAGGAGTAAAGAAGATAGCTTTTTATTCAAAAGACTATAAGGAAGGGCATACAAGCGATGTATTTCAGGGATACTAATTATATCAGGCCAATAGTGTTAATTTTTTCAAATTTTATTTTCAAAAATATTAAGCCTATAGAAATGTTGAAAGAATAGCACAGTAAATACTGACATATGCTTCACCTAGATTCACCAGTTGTTAACATTTTGTCACATTTGCATTAGGTGTTCACATCCATATTTATACATGATTATAATAATTATTACTGTGTCATTTGAGAATAAATTTCACTCATCATGATCTTTCACACCTAAATATTTAAGTGTGAAACTCCAAAGAACATGGATATTCTCTTATGTAATCTCAGCAAATTATTAAATTTAAGATATTTCACATTGATATATACCATAGACTATACTAACCAACATTCAAATTTCACCGATTGACCAAATAATACCCTTTGTAGCAATACTTTTTTTCCGACCCAGGATACATGCCAGTTTCACACATTAACATTTAGTTGTTAGGTCTCTTTGGTGTCATTTATTCTGAAACAGCTCCTCAGTTATTTGTTGTCTTTCATGGCATTGACATTTTTTACGAGTACAAGATGGGCTATTTTGTACAATGCCCCTCAATTTGGGTTTGTCTATTATTCCTTTGTGATTAGATCTAGGTTTTACTTTTTTGTTATGGTATCCTATATAAATGATGCTGTGTCCTTCTGAATTTTTAAAAATTTAACTTGGGAAGTTACAGATAGTAGTCAGGATAGTATAATTAATCCCATTGGATTCATCAGTCAGCTCAACAATTATCAACCTATGGTAAACCTTGTTTTATCTCTACTTCCAACTATTCACCTATGTTACTTTTAAGGGACTCCCATTCACCATATCTTTTCATCCATTAATTTTTCAGTAATATGTGAATTTGAACCTGTTCCTTGACATCTCTCTTTGGGTGTCCTTGAGGCATTTCAGATTCAGGATGTCCAAAACTGAACTCCTGGTTTCCCTCCCAAACCTCCTCCCTTCACAGCCTTCCCCATCTTTACATAAGAAAGGTAAGATCTAGGGAAGAACAAACCTTCCAGTTCAGTTATCAGTGCTTCTAAAGGCTTAGTGTGTGGTGGTTTAGGGGTGTCAGACAAGTGGCCTCATCATCTCCCACAGTGCGAAAGTAAAGCTCTCTAAGGAAACTGGGGAGTAATGCATGTGGTGACCCCCTGCCATGTTTCTTCTAGTTCTCCCAGCTGCTGTGTTTCTTCTAGTTCTCTCCAAGCTCCCTCGTCAAGTTTAGTGAGCATTCATGTATGCAGTGCCAGGCCTAGAGCAGACCCTGGTATAGTGGTCAGGATGGAGGGTGTGAAGCAGGGAGACAGCAATTGCTGCAATTTGAATCCCTGCTCATCATTACTAGTGTGCGTCCTTGGACAAATTACCCAACCTCCTTGTACCTGAGATTTCTCATCAGAAAGTAGGGCCAATATTGGTTCCTACTTCACAGGGTTGTTGTGAGGTGATCTCATGTTGAGATCATGAATTTATGAAATGCACTTAGGATAGTTTGTGGCACATAGCATATACTCAATAAAATGCTAACAACTTATAATATGACTCTCAATATCCATGTGGTTGCTGCCTCTTGAAAAGCCCCAAGTGAAGTATCTGAAGGTGCTGGCATGTGTTAGTCTGCTAAGTGATGTTTTATACCTAAGGGCATCTGTGGGCGAAGAAGCTGTGAAGATATTTATATAGTGTTTTTGTGGGTTTTTTTAAGCATGCAAAAAGAAGTGCCAGGTCTCTGGGAAAATATCAGGAAGTTGTTGAATATAAAAACCAGCCATTTACCATCCTCCAACACTTAATTCCCTGTCACAGGTACTTCTTACTCCTGTTGGGAGACCACTCCACAGATGAAACTCACTGCTGGGGGCATGGACAGCACTGGGTGTTAGCAGCTATTAGGTGGTGCCACTCAAAGTCTTTAGATTGTCAGCAGAATCACAAGAAACCAGTATTGACTTCCTTCCTGACTAAGTAATTTCCATGAAGAAAGGTTGCTATTCATATACGGATGGATGGATGGATGGATGGATGGCCCTTTGTGACTTCATGGGCTTCTGTCGCTTCAAAGAACTCCTGAAGCTTCTACCCTCATAGCAAGGGTAGAAGGGTAGAAATCCAAAAGGGTTTCTGTTGAGAAGAGTTTTCTTTACCACCATTAGCTGGATTTGATTCCAGGTCTGGCTCCAGAATGGTCCAGTTGGTCAGCTCTCAGCTCTGAGGGGAGTAAGTGACACACTATTGCTAAAGGATCGATCCTCTAACTCTAATACACAGGCCAAGACAACGTGTCATGCCACGAAGGTGTTTTTCAACCTGAATGAATAGTTCTCCTGACCTTTATATATCAAGTAATCTCACTAGAATCCTTGGCTTTGCTACTTAGGTATGGTCCATAGACCAACAGCATGGAGATCACCTAGAAGCTTGTGAGAAATGCAGAATCTCTGCCCTCACCCCTCCTAACTTAGAATCTGCATTTTAATAAGTTCCCGGGAGAATCATATCCATATTATAGTTTGAGAAGCACTGAATCTAAAGTATTTTACCTGGAGGGAGTTTGTTACCAGAGTATGAGTTGGGATCACCTTAATAAAAGCCAAATATAATATAAAAATATACCTATGTCTTTAAGGCCTCATTTTTTTATTCTTTTTTATTTATTTGTTTTCTATTTTATTAAGGAAGGTATAATTTATATCTAATAAAGATTACCTTTTTTAGTGTATAGTTCTATGAGTTTTGACAAATGTGTAACAATAAAATTCACTCTATTTACCATATAGCTCTATCAGTTTTGATAAGTGCATATAGCTATATAACCATCGTCACTGTCAAGATTATAGAAGTTTCTATAGAAGATTATAGAACCTCCAAATATTCCTTGTGCTTCTTCTTTGTAACCCATCTCTCCCATCATACCCTGACCCTGTCAACCACTGATCTGTTTTCTGTCCCTATAGTTTTATCTTTTCCAGAATATCATGTAAGTGGGCTCATCACTTAGCATTATTGGTCCTAATTGTAAATGGATGGTAGTTGTGGATATGGATCTAAATCTGTGAACTAGATATGTTAGACATTTGTAGTAGTTTTTTTCCTTTGTTCCCCATAGAATTGTTACAAGGAGAGCCAGGTTTAGTGTATAGTTTCAGGCACCTCATGAGCATTTGTCCTAAAGGTGTGTGGACCCACAAAGCCTGCTATTAGAGGGACTCACTACCCAGGAAATTCTGAAGATGAACTTCTGGTTTCACTGTCAGGGACTCGTCAGGTTCTTATAGTGGCCAAGAGGTCTTACTGCCTGGAAACCATGGGCAGAAGGGGGTGGACTCTAACATCCTGCTCAGTGGGACAAAGTTCTAGGCATGGGACCCACCTTACTAAGACTCAGCCTGAGAACGGGCACCTATGGAGAAGGCCTAAAAGTCTCAGGGAGCTTTTGAGCCCATTTCTCCAGTTGGAAGTCAATGCCCTGAGAAACATCCGGGCCCTAAATTTTCTTAATGAGAGGGATGGGAGCTCTTTGTGGTGACCACAGCTCTGAATCACCTCTGCATTGATAATTAATGCACAGGCACAGGAAAAACAAAGTATCTGCCTGCATAGATGTGTGTTTTCTCTTTGGAAAATACAATGACACATGTATCAGGCTTCTTGAAGTTGTCCGTAGCTCATTGATGTTCTGGTCTTTTTTAAGGCCTTTTCTCCCTCTCTCTGTTTCATTTTGAATAGTTTCTAATGCTATGTTTTCAACTTAACTCATCTTTTCCTCTGCAATGTGTGATCTGCTGTTAATCCCAATCAGTATATTTTTCATCTGAGATACTATAGTTTTCATCTCTATAAGTTTGATTTGAGTCTCTTTTGAAAATATTTTTCACGTATTTATTAACATGGTCAATATATTTTCTAGTTACTTGAACAAGTATAATATAGTTTCATTATTTTGGTGTTCTTATCTGCTAATGCTAATATGTGTCATTTCTGTGTCAATTGGTTGATTTTTCTCCTAATTATAGGTAATATTTTTCTACTGCCTGGTGTTCCTGGTAATCTTTGCTTGAATGTCTGGCATTGTGAATTTTACTTTGTTGAGTGCTGGTTATTTTTGTATTTTTGTATTCCAACAAGTAGTCTCAAGCTTTGTTTTAGGATTCAGTTAAATGAGTAGGAAACAATTTGATACATTTGGGTCTTACTTCTGAGCTTTGTCACGTGGGACCCCCGGCAGCCTTCAAGCTATGGCTGATCATAGCCCATTACTGAGGCGAGACCCTTCTGTGTACTCTACCTAATGACCAGTGAGTTGTCGGGTTTCATAATAAATGACAACCTGGCAGGTATGAAGAGGCAGTCTTCATAAAAAGTTTCATAAAGCAGTTTCCTCTTTATAACTCTTTTGCATGGTTCTTTCCTTAACCTCAGTGATTTCCTCACGTGCATGCAACCCATTTCTATTTAACTGGATCATTAGGCTCCATGTGGGTATATAAAAGTTTATTTGGTTCACATATTTAGAAACTGCTTTTGTTTTATTACTTTTGTTTCTTAATTATGTAAAGTAGTTCCATGGGTCCAAAGTCAAATCCATAAAAAGGCATATTTAAAGAAGATAGCTTCGGGGCCCCTGGGTGGCTCAGTTGGTTGAGCGTCCGACTTCAGCTCAGGTCACGATCTCGCGGTAGGTGAGTTCGAGCCCCGCCTCGGGCTCTGGGCTGATGGCTCAGAGCCTGGAGCCTGCTTTGGATTCTGTGTCTCCCTCTCTCTCTGCCCCTCCCCCGTTCATGCTCTGTCTCTCTCTGTCTCAAAAATAAATAAATGTTAAAAAAAAAAATAAAGAAGATAGCTTCTATCCTTGATCCCTTACCCTATTCTCTCCCTTCCACAAATGGGAATCATTAAAAAAATGTATGGCTCATCCTTTCATTCAAAAAAAGATATTCAGATAAAGGTATCATATTTCTCACTTCTTAAGAAATTGGCAACACATTACACACACTTTGGTCTGTTTCACCTGGCAATATATCCTCGGGATTACTTCACAGTAGTGTATAGCAATAGGCGTCATTCCTTTTCACAGCTTCCAAGATGTCCTTTGTGCGGAGGGACTGTTGTTTATTCACCCTTTCCCCAGATGGACATATGGGTTTTTCCAGGCTTTAGCTGTTACAGGTAGTACTATAATGAATACCCTGTGCATTTACCTTTTTTGTTTTATTTCCAGTTTATCTTTGAGATAGATTTCTAGAGACGGAATTGCTTGATCAGAAAGTAAATGCATATATAGTTCTGGTAGGTATCACCGAATGCCATTTTGCATTCCAACCCAGAAGTGTATGCAAGTGCCTCTTCTCCGGTTTCTCCACAGAGTATGTTATCAAACTTTTGGATTTTATGTTTTCTACTCTCTTCCTCTCTCTCTCTCTCTCTCTCTCTCTGTCTCTCTCTCTCTCTCTCTCTCCCTCTCTCTAGTAAACTTAGTCTTTTACCTTGTGACCTATTTTCTTTGCTTTTGCTATATTTTTTGGAATATAGGAAGTTGTATTTTCATCTCTGTCAGCAAACACACTTGAGAGTCAGGAACAGAAAATGTCTCTAAGTCTAGACTTGCAGTGGAAGAGAAGAAGCCACTTTTGGCCTCAGGGTTCAGCTGAGCTTTCCAACCCAGTTTACCAGAAATATTGTTTATTGAGAATCAAATGCTGTTGCTCACGTGGGTTAATAAAAAGTGATACTTTGGCAGGGGGAGAGGGTTAGTGATTTTTGTGAATTATCTAAATGAGGTGAAGAAACTCACAGTGCCCTAACATGTCGGAGGAATCGCTTTTCCAGAAGTGTTGGTTTTGGTGTCACTGGTCGTAGCTGATGAACGCCTAGAGTCGGTGTGGTGATGTGCAGCATCATGCCCATTGGACATTGCTCTCCTGTAAGTAGGCAGTGGATAGATAGTCTTTGTTGAAGAGGATGGGAGGAAAGGTGGTTCCCGTGGAGCTGCCTAGTGTGTTTGGTGAGATGCACTCACGACTTACCTGTGTGAGCATGCCCGACACAGTGCGTGCCACTTTGATACTCAGAACCGGTTTATGTATTTGTGGGTGTGCATCATAGAGGCCTGTCCTTGGC
Organism: Panthera onca; assembly: GCF_046562875.1. Lineage (NCBI taxonomy): Eukaryota > Metazoa > Chordata > Mammalia > Carnivora > Felidae > Panthera > Panthera onca. The sequence continues at coordinate 131,455,747 of NC_138347.1, read as the reverse complement.
CGGATGGCACTAGATCCTGTGTTAGCTGCTGCAGCTACAGAGCCCTCTTTGAGTGCTGCAGGGCTGTGGAGAATTTTCTGGCAATTTCATTGTTGAACTCTCATGTCCACTGTTTGGAAAGGTCTGGGCAAGGTTAGAGCACAGCTCTGGCCGAGTGCTGTGATGAGAGCTGAAGTCAACTATTTAGAGGCTGCAGAAGGCACAAGGAGGTGCTATAGTAACCGTGAGGTCAAACATAGTAATTGGATCAGTCTCAGCTAGCTGCCTCAGAAGTTCTTGAAATTTTTCTTTCACTTTCAATCACAGGATGACCTTGACCGAAGAAGGTCAAACTGGAAATGAGAAGCCCATGACCTTTATTGTTCTTCTTGTTAACCTGATACATGGCTCATCATGCAGTAGCAATCACTTGTAAAAGAAAATGGTGGTGGAGCGTTAAGCACTTGCTAAAATACTTCCAAGATGGAGTAGCATGAGGTTTGTAATAGTATCAGCTCAGGTTCTAAACTGGACCAAAGCCATAGCAATGTTTATGTGAAGGGAAGCTTGCTTTCAATGCCCAGGGGTGTGATAAGGAACGTGTGCTAAGCCAGACACCCGCTACCACACGCGGCTCTCACCACACATCTGTGAGATGGCAAAACTCCCCATTTTATAAGTAAGGGAGTTGTATTTCAGGAGGTTAAGAAACCTCCCTACTGTCACACAGCTAGTAAGTGGCAAGGCTATGTTTAGAAGTATGATTAATTCCAGGGCGCTTGGGTGGCTCAGTCAGTTAAGCAGCCAGCTTTGGCTCAGGTCATGATCTCCCGGTTCACCATTTCGAACCCTGTGCCAGGAGCCGGGAGCCTGCTGCAGATTCTGTGTCTCCTCTCTCTCTGCCCCTCCCCTACTTGTGCTCTATCTATCTCTCTCTCTCTAAAAAATAAAACATTAAAAAATAATAGTAAGCGCCTAGGTGGCCATCGGTTAAGCTTCCAACTTCAGCTCAGGTCATGATCTTACCATTCATGAGTTCATGCCCCACGTTGGGCTCTGCGCTGACAGCTCAGAGCCTAAAGCCTGTTTCGATTCTATGTCTTCCTCTCTTTGTCCCTCCCCTCTTACACTCTGTCTCTGTCTCAAAAATAAATAAACATTAAAAAAATTTTTTTAATTAAAAAATAAAAAAAGAAGTATGGGTAATTCCAAAACTAGTGCTGCTAACCGCAGCCAGGGTCGGATGGTGCCAGTGAGAGCCAGGTGACACAAAAGCCCGGGTCCCCATCAAGAACCCTAAATGTTCTAAAGGAGCCTTTTCATTCCCATGAGCCTTCCATGTGCCTGTAATCATGTTCTGGAACCTACTTGTGCTCATTTTGTTGTCATAAGTACATGCAACCGCACCTTAAAGATGAACAATCTGTGATTACAGAAAGGCCAACTGAGACACACAAGGCCAAAGCTAGCTTCCAGGCTCGGTCTGCCGCTCTCAAATCCTAGGTCCTGTTCCATGCCTTTCTCAGTTGGTGGGTATTTGGTCTCTATACTTTGACAGCATCTCATCGTCTCAGCCCAGGCTTCTCCTCTGTTAAATACATGTTTTTAATACAAAGAACTTGGCATTGCAGGATTTCCAAGTGCTTTCTGAATAAAGCTCATTCTATCTCACTGATTGAAATAACCTTTCAGTGGAGAAATAGATGATGTTCTCCTCTTCGCTTTCCAAATCTCATTGAAGAGGTGTTAGTTATGCCTCCAACATTCCCTTCCTTTAATAAAAGGTCAGTGTCAGGCAGCAGCACTTCCGAAGGAACTGCTGATTGAAACCAGCATTTCAATTGCAAAACAACAAACAAAAACTTGTAGGAAAGGAAGGCTTGGTGACCAGCAAATGAGGGCTTCTTGCCCATGGAGCAGTGGTTCCAAATTTACTTATTAGGTTTAAGAGAGCCTTTACAGAGCTGGTCAGACTTCTTACTCAGCTGTGTCAAGGTCTACAATCAATTAATTGTGTTTTTCTTGAGAGTTTGTCATGTGAGGTGCTAAGTGCCTTGAGGTGCATAATGAGGGAGACACCTTACACCCTAGCTAAGGAGACTGGGCACCTGAAGTGTGATTCACAAGACCGAGGAGAATGTCAAGCACCACCTGAGTGCAGCCAACACCCAGGGAGTTCAGGAGAGGGGTCCGTCTTTTCCAAAGGGATGGACAGGTCCATGCACTGCTCACATGATGCCTTCTCACTCTCATGGACCCGTTAACGTCTACTTGCCTGGCCCAGGAATTACTTATCTCCTTTCTGTGAAGGTGAAGCTCAGCCTCATTATTGCTAACCCACATGTCAGCCCATTTGTCTCTGGCCCTTAGGTCTCAGCAACTTTGGCTCAGGCCCTATGTCCATGTCCTATGGTAGTTCACAGCCCTTTCTGGGAGTTCTGAAAGTCCCTACAAATTGTAAATATCTCATCTTCTGTCTCCCATGTCTCCGTGCTGCACCATATTGGTCTAGACTGAAAATCTAACCTCTTCATCCATTTTCCCCAATACTCCTACTTAACCAAATCATTTGTGAGGGCACTAGACTTTTTTGAAAATTTGGAAGCCAGTGATAAAGGCATCGTGTCACAAAGACTTAAGGTCACTTAGGCACCCCTGTTCTTAAAGAAGTGCTCGGTAGCCACCTGTTGCGGGTCCGCTCACTGGAAAGCAGGCTCTGAGATCGTTTTCCTGCAGAAGGTTTCCTGCACGGGGGCTGGCTCTCTGGGTCCACTCGTGTTGGGGGATGGAAGGAAGGCAGACTGAGCAGAAGGAGAAGCTGGGCTGTGGTACTGTCTCATCAAGGCCTCGTTGGCCAGAGGGGATGTGCTAAAGCTGGAACGGCCCTGCAAAGTTGTCCCAAGTTGGCTTGAGGGGACTAAGCTTGAGAGCCCTGTGCACACCAGTCACAGGCTGCAGGGCCACAGAAAGGGGTGTTCGCCCTGGCACAAGGGCAGCTCTCTAGAGGTCCACGGGCTGAGGGCTCCCTGCCATGCCCACTCGCCAAAGTTGGGGAATGAGACTTCAGTCCTAAAGGGGGATCTTGGGATACAGCCCAAAGTCTGCTATACTCCCAGAGGTCTCCACCCCAGCTTCACTCCAGTTTTCCAGCATCTTTTGCTTTCATCCCTTTCTCAGGAGTAAAATAGAATGTTCTCATGCCAGGAACCTTGGCAATTCCTCTACTTCTTGGGCTTTTGCTCTTATCTGTGTCATCAGGATTTCATCTTCCCTGAAAAAGTCTTCTCTAGGTATTTTTTCAAAATACTGCGTGTGTGTGTGTGTGTGTGTGTGTGTGTGTGTGTGTGTATACACCAACCGAAGCTTAACACACGTGCACCCAAATTCCAATTGTTCCATTTCAGTAACAACAGGGCGCATCATAGGTAAATCGCTGTAATGAGCAGAGGTGGATTTTAGGATTTGAATGACCTAAATTTACAACTTAGCTCCCCTTCTTATGTTCTGGTTTTGGACAAGTCCCTTTGCCTCTTCAAGCCTTGGTTTTTTCACCTGCAAAATGGAGAAATAATGAGCATAAGTACTATATATCACTCTATTTAGTACTAAGTGGGCACCCAATAAATGCTAGATGGCTCTTTTCACACCTCTTTCTGGATCTTTCAACTGCCACCCAGCGGGCCCCTGACTTTATGAATTGGTATCTACTTGACTATGAAATGCATATTCTTTTTTTCTCCACACAAAATTGAAATCCTGCTCCCAAGCAAACAGTCCTAAAGAGGGCCCTTTAACTGTTGTCAACTGTAAAACAGATGTCCAAGTTGGGGAGTGGGGACCAGGTGGGGGCACAAGTTCAAGGACTATTTAGGTAAGAAGTATCAGAGCTTCAGTCTTCCTAGTACCCCTTGTTTACTCTTCCTTGCTGATGTATTTTTTTTCCTTTTAGAGCCAAAAATCAAATGTGTTACTTGTCTTTGATTACCATTAAGATCATGCCTGAATTGTAGTAAATTTGTACTTTCCCAGCTGGGGCAATAAGCATTATTTTGAAACAATTAAGCACATTTAGGATAAAGCTGTAATAAATTCACACAGCTGTTCCTATATTATTTTGAAATATCTTCAATCTGTTTGATGCTGGAAACCCTAAACACCTCCACGTACTGCAGGTTAAGCAGAAAGTCTCATGTTATTGCTGTATTTAGAGCTTTGACTCTAATAGTTTTCTATTTGCCAAATTAGAAAAAGAAATCATGCAACCCAACCTTTATAATTCCCAGCCATGGGACAAGCTGTCACATCTGGGCTCCCAACCCACAGGACCTTAAGAAGAAGGCAGACTCCTTCTGACAGTACAGTATGAAGATATTGGCAAAGAAATAATTGAAACAAATGTTATTTTTGATTCTTGATAAGATGGCATAGAGTCAGGGAGTCGCAGCTGTCCTTCCCTAAGCCCCTCTGGGTGTGAGGGACACAGGTGACAATGTCACCCTTGTATAACCTGAGTGTGCAAACGGAATAGCCAGAAGCACCCCGGGTGGAGTCAGATACAGAATAATGGGCAAACCTTAGAAAAACTGGAAGAATGCCAGAATCATAGTGTTTTCAATTCCATATGAAAGAGGTGTTTTCTGTGCACCTGTGCCCACGGAAACTGGCTGGGTGGGCGTGGGAGCAGGTGTGCTCCTCGATGAGGCTCAGGGTGGTCTCCTGCTGCTACCATGCTGCCAAGGTTTCTGCAGCTCCACCAGAGCTCTCTGCACCCGACGACGCACCAGCCTCAGGACACCTTGTAATCACACCCAGACTCCTACACATCTGCCCGCCTCCATAAGAGCAGATAACTGCTCACTGGCTAGATCAGGATCTTCTTCATCTACCTCTTATCCTGAACCTCCTATTTCAGGATAGCCTCTCAGGTTACCTCAAGTTCCAAGAAATATGAACCAAACCCTCAGTAAGCAAGCGTTGCCTCTCGTTTGCCTTTGGTGGCTTTTGTTGAGCCCCTGTTGTTTGCAGAGAATAATGAAGAGAGAAATGGAAGACAATCTTTGCCTTTGAGAGACTGAAAATCTACTTTACTTAAAAATTTATTCTCTAACACTATGTCAAAAAGGATTTGAAAATCAAATTACCAGTTGACGCATATGAATAGCATGCTTTGCTGATCACAGTTTACCTCTAATACCTGCGAGAAGTTTGTTTAATCCATTTTCACATCCTATGTACTATCATAATATACACATCACATCATAATATACTATATATATATATATATATATATATAATATGAAGATCAGAGAGAGTGAAGAAGTCAGTGTGTGACCATGGTTGCTATGGCTGAGTGTGTAATATGACCCCGAGCTTCCAGAAAGTCAAGTCAAAAAGGGGAAATACAATACAATTCCTAGTTCTCATTATTAGGAACATGAATGTGGGTCCTCCTGGAAGATAGGGCTCCTCACATGGTGTTTTATACATGGCATATTGAGTAAACTCATATCCTCAACAATCCTCCTGCAGGAAATGTAGATATGCTTTTATAAAGGTGGCTTCTTTGGTAAAATAAAAAGCTGTTTTATGATTAACTAAGCCATGTAGTTTTCTAGGGGTCTAACTCCATTTAAAGGTAAAAGATTACCCAGAGAATTTACAGTCAATTGATTTTAATTAGAATTAAATATTTGCTTCTCATTTTTTAAATTAAAAATATGTGACCCTTGAAGAAAGGATAAGAGCAAAACTGAAGGCAGATTTTAATTTAAATTCTCTGAGGAATAAATGACAGGGATGCCCTTGGCTGATTTGATGAGTATTTTTCCCTATTATCATGCGTTAATTAACTAATAGTGTTTTGACTTTCTATTTTTATGGTCATCTCGTAATCAAGGAGTGTTAAAGTACAGTCACTGTTAGAGATGTTCTAAGACAAGCAGGACACAGAAAAACATCCACTCATAACTTAATGTGGAGCCTCATCAGACTCTGGTTAGGGGTTCTGCTCGGTTGGTTTGCCCATACACAGGCAGTAGAATCTTACCATAACCGCCAGGAATATCTTAATATACTAAAATATGCAGGGGTTTCTTAACTCAGAACTCTTTAAAAACATCTCAGGGATTGTTCAGTATGATCAACTTTATCCTCTGGCATGTAAACAGCTTATTAACACAGAATATAAGAACAAATTCTGATGGTTAAATGAAAGAGTGCAGAGGATGAGGGAGAATGAGCACAATAAATCTCCATCTTCTCCAAGAATTGGGGATTACCCTTTTACAGTGTGACTCTTCCAGTCTGGGCTTCATTTTTCTCCTCTTTGTATGATACACATTTTGCTGGTAGTCTTCTGCCTACTCTGTTCTAGACTATGATATCTACTCTTTGTATCAGGGCCCTTTTACAGTTTGCAAAAGTTATTTATACTTGCACCTGGGGATTCTCAAGATTCAATTTAAGTGTTGTCATTGTTGTCTGTCTTTTATATATAACTCATGCACCTTCTAAAGCATTCTGTAAAATGCGTACTACTTAATCCCCCCAGTATGCTCTGTTTGCTTGGCATATAGCTCTCTTTAATACAGACTCCTGTTCTCTGCATGAATATTCTACCTGCCATGGTATTGGGAAAAACATATTAAAATCATTGGAAGAGACTCTTTCCCACTTGAGTCTTTCAGAAAACCAAAGTAACACAAGTTGGGGCCCTGAAATTGAAGTTGTTATTTAGTCTATTTTAAAAAAGAGGAGGGGGAGGAGGCAGAGGAGGCAGAGAAAGAGGAGGCGGTGGAGAAGGAGAAGGAAAAAGAGAAGAAGAAGAAGAAGAAGAAGAAGAAGGAGGAGGAGGAGGAGGAGGAGGAGGAGGAGAAGAAAGAAAGAAAGAAAGAAAGAAAGAAAGAAAGAAAGAAAGAAAGAAAAAAGGAAGGAAAGAAAGAAGAAAAGAAAGAAGGAGAAGGAGGAAGAAGGAGAAGAATGAGAAAAAAGGAGAAGGAGAAGGAGAAGAAAAAATCATTGGCATGAAAAGAATCATTTCCTAGTTGAGACCAGGCTAATGTGGATCTGCTGCTATCAGAGGCATGGACACCATGACACTCCTCTCCCCCTGCTCACAGTAGCTCAGGAAGGTGTTCTCATTAAACAGAATTCCCAGACAATGACATTTCATTCCCCCCCAAATCACACCAAGATTCTTCATAGACTGGTACATTCAGATACAGGAAAAATGCTTTCTAATATTGTTTTTTTGTGACACTAAATCTACTCATTATCTGTGATAATGAGTAATGAGTAAATTAACTTAGGGGGTGAGTCATTTGCCAGACAGCCTGAAGAACATTACAGAGAAAACTCCCCTCATGTTCAGAAATGTGAGGGTGGAACATTGAAATCTGAAAGGCAGATATGATTGTATGATTTCCTTGTTGCGTTTTGTCAATAGAAAAAAGATACTGAGGGGTGCCTGGGTGGCTCAGTTGGCTTAATGTCCAGCTTGGGCTTAGGTCATGATCTCATGGTTCTTGAGTTCAAGCCCCATGTTGGGCTCTGTGCTGACAGCTCAAAGCCTGGAGCCTGCTTCACATTCTGTGTCTCCCTCTCTCTCTCTGCCCCTCCCCCGCTCATACTCTGTCTCTCTCTCTCAAAAATAAACATTAAAAAATTATTTTTTAAAAAAGAAAAAAGATACTGAGATGATTTGACAGGACTCTTTGATTCATTGCTGATTTCTCAGCACAAAGATCAGGTGTTCAATAAACAACTAGTGGATGAATGAGTGGATGAATGAATGAAATATGAGGACATTACAAAAATGAGTTCCTTCCTTACCGCATCCTTAAATCTGCAAAAGATTGCTCATAAATCTCTGATAACCCCCTGGGTGGATCGTGAGTGGGCTTAAGGTAAATGGGCTATAGGGGCAATTTTCAGATATGCATAGGTTGATTTTCTCTGGATGGTGTGTAGGGCTGCAGTGAGATGCAGTTTTCATGTGAGGCCTAACATGAAGTGTTTCGAGAAGACAGTGGGGCCTTCAAGGTGAATTCTCAGGTCTAGGTGGGGAGAGATTTTGTAGACAGCATCACCGATGAATGATTTCACTGTTACCTTCTAGAGACTTCATTTTATTTTTTAAATCTCTTGCATCTCAGAGGTTTTTTGTTGTTGTTTGTTTCTAATTTAAAGAAATTTCCTTCTTACATGACCAAGATACTTTCAAACTTAGAGGTGAAAAGCAATGGCAGAAGCCCTGGCATTCATACCTTCTGAGTGTCAGCCACAGTGGGATGTGTTTTTTGGCTGTTTCTGAAAATCAATAGAAGAAAGTGCAGTGTGTATCTATACGGAAAAATGACGAATACAGGGACAGACAGGAATTACATAACGACACACTGGGGCATCTCAAGCTATCTGCATCATCCAAACTCTGCTCTGAAATGAGCTTTGGAGCTGCTGTTGCCCTGCCATTGTGCAGCCAGCATTTGCTTCTAGCCCCCAGCATGAGCACCACCTGCCTCTTCAGCCCTGGTTAGGGAGCAAGAGATATCCACTGGCCCTGTTATTTCTTCCCTCCCATGGGCTCCACAGTGGATCAGTGTGGTTCCTAGGATCCCTCATCCTTCGTTTATGTGTATCCACAACTGTATCAGTCCTTTGGGTTTGGAAACCTGGGACTCTCAAATCTCCTCTGTGACTCACCAGCTCTGTAGCTCTCTCACAAACTGCCTGAACTTTCTGAGCCTCCTTCTGCTCCAGAGAACGGGAAAGATAATGTTGCCTACTGTCATTTGTTTATTATGAACCTTGAATTAAATGCAGTAAAGCATACAGAAACACGCCGTTGTACTCCATGGTGTTGGCTGAATATTGATGAGTGAATAATGTTTAGGAAAATGGATGATTATGCAAGAGCAGAAGTATTAACGTGCTAAGGCAGTAGATTTTCCACTTGGAGGGACAATCTTTGAAGGGTATAGTTCTTGAAAACATTTGGTGTGTGCAAATCAGTAAAGTCTAGTGGTAAACATCCTGGAGAAGGTGAGGATTTAGCAAAAGTTGTAAACCGCTGGCTGGTGTGTTAGAGAGCTATACTGGCTAATTCAATATAAGACCACAAAGACTAGAGATATTTTAAACTTTTTTTTATTAAAGAACCGATTGGCTTAACTTATCTTAGGAAAATATTAGAAACTATCATAAATATCAGGTAGGTAAGAAAAGCTCGGAAAGTAACCAGACTATGGTCACCCAAGAACTTACGAGTTTTGTCCATAAAATTGTAATCACCCAAAGGAAAGTACCTAAAGCCAAAATGAGGAGGAAGAGTTGATTGAGGATGTGTCATTGCCTTGAGATATTAGAAGCTCGGTTCTTGGAGTCAGGGAGACCCAGATACAAATTCTGACTTTGTGCCACTAAACAAGTATATGCCCTTGAGCTAGTTGCATTAGGTCTTTGAGATTAGTTTTATCATCTGTAGACAAGAGACAAGACAAAGGAAGTATTTACAGTCCTCACTTTGTTATAGACAAAGCAAGAAATCTGAAATGTTTCCTGTCACTGTTGCCATATGCAATCTTGCTGTTTTAAACCAGCACAAACTAAAGGATCTCAGGAATGTGTGTGACCAGGACTTGTACAACCAGGTGTTTCCTCCTACAATGACTGTAGTGCAAAGTTCTGGGTACAGTCCTGTCTCCCACGTTGTCATCTGAATCAAGTAGCATTTCAACATTGTGCTTTTACTAAAAATAAATGAAATGACAGTTTTTCCCACTCATCTGAAAGGTTTCCAAATCAGGATACATTTACTGTTTAGTCCAATCTATAGAGAACATAGTGTCAGCTGTGAATCCAACAAAGCTGGCATTTATTGTTTCAATGACATAGAATTCTCTTCATCTAACCATACCTGGAGTTCTGGTTGTGAATCTCCAGATTCATCTCCAGAAACCTCTCATTGTTTTCTTCCATCTTCTCCATAGAAGAAACTGTGTGTGTGTGTGTGTGTGTGTGTGTGTGTGTGTGTGTGTGTGTGTGTTCCATTAAGGAAGTTAAGTTAGAGAATACCATAACCACCATATCAGGTCACTCTACATCCTATCTATCCTTTTAGAGCATAAACAACAATAGATGGAGGTGGAAGCTCATGGAACCATTTACAAGATACTGGATTTTTCCTGTGCTCTGATGTTCCAAATAAGGATCAGGTAGTTTGAAGCCATACCTGATTCAATAACCAAATTGCACAACAAATCTTACAGGAAAATCTTTTGTGCTTAGAGAATGTTGTGTCTTGGAAAAGAATCCTGCCCAGCCTTTCTCAGCTTGTCTATCAGTCGGGGCCCTATTAAGAGAAAGAAACCACACCAATTACTTTAATGGAGAGAATTTAATATAGCATTGTTATCCAAGTATTAGGGCAACTAAAAAGACAAAAAGATGCTGGCATATCATGGAGCAGCAAATGTGGGGAGCAGCTACCACGTAGACCTGGAGAATAAAAGGAAGAGGCTGGGACCATGAAGATTCAGAGGCTCAGAGGAGGGGCCCACGGACCAGGGTGCAGACCCCTGAGGAGGAGCCATTGCTGGGCCATGTTGGTGTCTCTGAACTTGAGGAGAGGCTCCATGGAATGGTACCCAGATTTTGGAGGACAGGGTGCCAGCCGCTGGTGCTGGTGTCTCTGAATGGAACCAATGAGGCTGGATCCGCGAGGAATGGAGACACCATACACTGAAGTGAGCTGCTGCTGGCCGGAAGACAGAAGATGTGCTGCCACCAGGGCATCTGATGGAACTGGAGGTCAAATCCCTTTTTTCTGCTCCAGCTTTCCCATTTTCCTCCAGAACCTTCTATTAATGGAGCCTAATAAGGGGCAGTGGGCAAGACAAAAAGGTCCACAGAGTCTGGGGCCCAGCATCAGAAGAATGAGTCCAGAAGAGTGGGTTTGGAGCCAAGGCAATAGGTTAATAAACTGGCACCACTTGCCAGCTCATCACACCTCAGAGGCATTCTTGAAACAGACTGTGTTCATGTGCTCCTTGCTTTGCCATGAACCTTCAGCAATTCCTTCAACATCTTTGGTGGGACAGAGCCTTGACATTAAGTGGTCCTGGGACAGGCTCTCTCAACTCCCATGTTTCTATTTCTTTTAAGTCATTAACACAAAACATTTTTATGGCTATGTGATATGTAAAGATAACTCTCCGCTGTTGGTTTTTCTTTTGTTCACCAGGTAGATGTAGTTTTGCAGTTGTTGTACAGTTTAAACAGCTTGATTTCTTGAAAAAAAGAAGAAACATTATGCCTCTCTGACTTTTCTACTCAAATAGAACTTTTTAATGCAAATTAAAGTGTGATTCAAGCATAAAAACAACCTAATTGCTAATCATATTTTTAATGATCCCTTATTAGAGCAAAATTTAAAGTGAATACAAGCATATTAGAAGCTTTTCTTATGTATCCTTAGTCTGTACCTATCACTCATAAAGCTAACCTTGCATGTTCCTCCAGGATTGAGAGAAACACACACTTTTACTCACATTGAACCTATTTCCTAAATGCAAACAACAGCCTCAACAGGTGACAAAGTTCTTAAGACCAGCACTGAGTCTTGTCTTTTTTATTATGTTTTGAAAAGGAGACTATTCATTTACTAGTTTCCCTAAGGCTCCAAGCCTGAGCTTTTGTGTGCGAGCACGCACATGTGTGTGTGCTTGTGTGTGTGTACCAGTAACTTCATGTCTCGCTTTCCTTAGGCAGAAACTAAGAGAGGGAAAATCTAGGTGTGCCAGCATCAAACACTGCCTGGCTTGGATCAGAGAGGTGAAAAATGTTTCTGTCAACCTCAGCTTGTGAATTTTTAAAGCTAGCATTTGTACTTCCCTTGATTTACAAGGACTGATGGCAAAGAAATCATCCCACAGGAAGAATTAGATATAAAAACGTCCCAGTTCCCAAACATACATCAATAATCCTAGCTTTGCCGCAACATAACGCTTCAGAAAACATTTCTGTGGAACATTGGAAAGTTGTAGAGGAGCCTTAAAATGGTTTAATTCCAAAGGACTTTAACACAGGGCCTTTGGGCAATAGTTCCCATTTTGTCCTCACCCAGCATGGAAAACAACAAGGTGTGGCCTCAATCCTGCCAGCTGCAGGTTGTGGGCACCTTCAGGACTGAACTTAAGGTGGGCACTTGCCACTTAAACCTTGCACAGTGTCAGCAGCACCAGGCGCTATGTGAATGAAGGAAACGTTGGTGGACTCTGTGTGACCGACACCATTACTAAGTTTTGGAGATGAAGCAAATCAAAAACAATCTGATCTCCGGATCAGGATTCCTGCAAGAGTAGAAGAAATAAGCATGGGTTTGAGTGAAGCGTCTGGTTCCAGTGCTGGTGTGGGCCAAGCTGAATTGGGTGGGTGACACAGTAGTAACGGAAGGAGCCAGCTCACGACTTTTATCACCTTGTATGTAACATTTGCAGAAGGCATTCTTGGCTCCAAACGGTAATGCTTACAGCCCTTCTCACTGCTTACTAATGCTTCTGCCTGTTGTTTCTGGAAGCTGGCTTTGTCAACTAAGTTCTGTTCCTCACAGTGTGGTCCCAGACCAGCAGTGTTGCCCAGAAGCCCATTAGAAATTCAGGTTGTCAGGCCCCATCCGGACTTATTGAATCCGAACAAGCTCCTCGGGTGAATCTTGTGCTCATGAAGATTAGCAATGCACATCCAAACCGTCCGCCCCAATATGTCCGACTTGCCCCACACCACACATTTCCAGGTATTTCCCACAACATTCTGCGTCTGAGTTTTTTCCATCTTTATTGAGATATATTTGATGTAACATTACGTAAGTTTAAGGTGTACAACGCGATGGTTTGCTATATGTATGTTTTGTGGCATGATTGCCACGACAGGCTTCATTTATACGTCCATCACCTCTCACAGTTACCATAAAAATATAAAACGAGTCACAAATCTGTGTGCCATCTTATGCAGAAGCCCTGCTAATCTCTGTGTCATTCCAATCTTCATCCATATGCTGCCAAAATAAGCACTTTGCTTCCATCTGAAGCCCATTTCCTGCTTTCTTCCCATTCCCTAAATGCCACATAAATTCTTCACTGGCCTTCACCTTACCCTGACTTTCCCTCTGTCTCTTTTCCCATTAGATAAAATAATAAAGATGGAAGGCAGAAAGGGAGGGAGGAAAGAGAAGGAAAAAATGAAAAAAGGAAGGTAGGAAGGAAGAAAAAGTGGAAAGGGATGTAGGGAAGGAGAAAAAGGGACCTCATTTACAATCATGTCATAGAATGGTTGGGGTTCACGAGATCTATTTCAAACACATACACATATACACATAAATACAGTTGGTCTTTAAGCAATGCAGGAGTTGGGGCGCCAACCCACCACACAATTGAAAATCTGCATATGATGTTGACTCCCCAAGAGTTAACTAAGAGCCTACAGTTCAAGGGAAGCCTTACCAATAACATCAACAGTCGATTAATACATATTTTGTATGCTATAAGTGTTATATACTGTATTTTACAATAAAGGAGGCTAGAGAAAAGAAAATGTCATTAAGAAAAATCATAAGGGAGAGAAAATACATTTGCAGTACTGTACTGTAAAATATCCGCATGTAAGTGGACCACACAAACCGTTCAAACCCATGTTGTTCAAACATCAACTCTGTATCCCATCCAGTGTTCCCACTTTATTTTTTTTAAGTTTATTTATTTTGAGAGAGAGAGAGAGGGAATGGGGAAGGGGTAAAGAGGGGGAGAGAGAGAATCCCAAGCAGGCTCTGCACTGTCAGCACAGAGCCTGACACAGGGCTCAAACTCACAAACCATGACATCATGACCTGAGCCAAAATCAAAAGCCAGACGCTTAACCAACTGAGCCACCCAGGCATTCCTCACTGTTTCCACTTTAAAATGAAGCAGTTACTTTCATACACTGTTGAAGTGAATGTTAATTGGTGCGATAATTTGGAGGGCAATTTGGCAATGTCTATTCAAATTTTTTAAATGGACATTCTCTTTGATCTGGCAATTTCAGAATTTATCCTACAGAAATACTTGCATACATGCACAAAAATGTATGTATCTGTTGAAGGGTTGTTTTAATAGCAAAGAAGCTATAAATAGCCTAAAGGAATCAATAAGAGCTGTTTTGAAAAATCAACATGTATCTCTGCAGCGGAATACTATCCTGGCATTGAAGATGAAAAGAATTAATGAAGATCTGTGTGTGCTTATGTGATGAGCTCTCTATATTATCAGCTGAGAAAATGTACAGAACAATAGGGATGCTATGATCCCATCTGCATGTTATTTTTTAGTGCATGTGTGTGTATGTGTATTCATGAAACAGTTAATAACTTTATTTACATCCAATGGAATATTCTACAGCCATTAAAAATACTATTTTGGCAGAATTTTAAGTAATTTGGGACATTTTTGTGATATAGTGCTAGGTAACAAGAAGGATAAGATATTGGTGTCAAGGTTTTTCACCCTCACCTTTCTCGAGTATTTCCCAAGGTTATTAAATATTAAATAGTCTAAAAATATCGTTACTTTCTCTATAATAGCTTATTCTTGAGTTTTAGGCTTTCAGTTTTTTTCAACTCATGTATATAAGGGAAATATTTTTTTACCTAATGGTGTTTTCAAACATTTCAAACAATTTAACTTTCCTAAGATAAGTGTCTTGCAATTACTGGTTTATAGGATATGACCTTTTATTATAATTACTGGTTCATAGAATGCGACTCCTGATATTTATTGCCAAATTGGTTTTTATGACCCACAAAGATTTTTACACTTGATCTTAGCCAAAAGGCCAAGAAGCGATATCCACAAAGATTTTTAATGTAATATCTTCAATTCTTGGTAATGTGATTGGTTATTAAAAGTCACCATTTATTCAACAAATTTTAACAGATTTCTTTTTTTTTTATGTTTATTTATTTTTGAGAGGGAAAGAGAGAGAGAGAGAGAGAGAGAGAGAGAGAGAAACAGAATCCGAAGCAGGCTTCAGGCTCTGAGCTGTCAGCACCTAGCCCAATGCGGGGCTCAAACCCAGGAACATGAGATCATGACCTGAGCCGAAGTCAGATGCTTAAAGGAATGCCTGAGCCACCCAGGCACCCCATTATTCAACAAATTTTTATTTTAATTTATTTAATGTTTATTCATTTTTGAGAGAGAGAGAGACAGAGTGTGAGCAGGGGAGGAACAGAAAGAGGGAGACATGGAATCTGAAGCAGGCTCCAGGCCCTGAGCCATCAGCACAGTGCCAGATGCAGGACTCAAACTCATGAACCTCAAGATCATGACCTGACCTGAAGCCAGACGCTTAACTGACTGAGCCACCCAGGAGCCCCTCAACAAATTTTAAAACTTGGGATAAAACAGTTGTTAATGCCTTCTGTGTGCCAAGATCTCTTAAAAGCACTATGCACACCATTACAAATAATACATGATTCCTACCTTTGCTACTTAAAGCATGATCCTGGGCCAGCACGCTTAAATACTTCATTACACTCTGATGGGATTCATAGAATAGAATCATAGAATATGATAGAATAGTCTTAGAGTACCATGGAACTATCATAGAATAGTCTTAGAGTACCATGGAACACAGCATGCCTACAGTATAATTGTGATAAGAATAAGAAAGGGACTAGATTCTTACACTTACCTTTGACTCTTCCTCTCCCACATTCTGACTAAAGAGTGGTGTTAGTTTGTGACAGGGAAAAGCTCTTCTTGCTGTGATCAGAGTTAAACCATTACCTGCATTTGACTATAACAAGGAAGTAGAAAAATTCACCCTAGTTTGTCGTGTCAGGGTTTGGCACCATTTATATATTTCACAGATTCGGAAGGTGATAAGCCTCCTTCAAGGATACATACTTTCATCCTGAATCTATAACCAAACCTGACCTTCTAACACCATTTCTCCCTGGCTGCTCAGAATAGAAAAATGGTTATCTAGCCTTCAGAGCATTTGTCCTAACCTCCAAAAAAAAAAAATCTCCAAGGAAATAGAACAGCCCAGCCTCCACAAATAGCACTTGCTACTCTCTTGATATTCCCTAGGTCAAGAAATTCTAAATTGAAACATTATAATTAGGTTGATTAAAAGAAGCTGCCAATGTTTCGCTGCTCTTTAACCTGTGAAAGTGGCAATTTCATATGGTTCAACTAAAACCTGCAATTTAATTCTTCCTGTGTCTTCCCAAGTGTATCCCAAGACAACCCATATATTAGACCTAATTGAAACTTTATTTCACACCAAGTGGTTTTTGCAGAAACAAAGAAAAGAAGACAAAATTATTAACATGGGCTTATGCTTGGTTGTCACTCCCCAGTCAGATCATCAGTAAGATAAAATTAGAATACAGTATTTCCTGAAATGAAGGAAAAAACAATTTCCTGCTTAGTCAAAAAAGAGACTTGTAGCAAACCCAGCAAACTACCAAACAAACTGTAATTCATAATCTTCAACCTGAGCAAGGCTGGTGTCTTCCTCTTGAAACAAACATGATGCTGAGAATGTGTTATGAATACAAGATTATTACCAACGCAAATCTGTGCACCAGGTCTCCAGGGAGAAGGAAAGGGAAGAGGGGAGAGAGAGAAAGAGAGTGCTTTAGTCTGAAACTGATGGAGGTCCCTTTCCTATGACTCTTATCAGATTTAAACTCATTTTGTAAAAAAGCAAATTTAGGGGCGCCTGGGTGGCTTGGTCGGTTAAGCGTCCGACTTCGGCTCAGGTCATGATCTCACACTCCGTGAGTTCGAGCCCCGCGTCGGGCTCCGTGCTGACAGCTCAGAGCCTGGGGACCTGTTTCAGATTCTGTGTCTCCCTCTCTCTCTGCCCCTCCCCTGTTCATGCTCTGTCTCTCTCTGTCTCAAAAATAAATAAACGTTAAAAAAAAAAAATTTAAAAAAAATAAATAAATAAGCAAATTTAGTAATTCTGCAGAGGGTGCTGGTATGTGAAATGATGCCTCAGAGCTTGGTAAGCTGGCCTGATTGCATAAAAGCCTCAGAACTCTGTCAAAAGAGAATTCGTAGCTTTAAATGCTTTTTGGAGTCTTGCTATTCAAAGTGTCATCCAGAGTTCCAGTCATTGCTTCTCAAACTCTCAAGTGCCTACAAATGACTTGGGGTTTTGTTTTATGGTGGGAAGGGTGCTTTCTTGTTTTTGTTGGTTTTTTTTTTTCCTTTTTGGTTCAAAAACTTTTGTTCTTTATTAAGAGTATAAACCGTTTCCTAGAAATTCTTGACTTCAGCTAGTGTGAATGAATATGTGAAGGAACTGTGATCTTTTCTCTTTTTCTTTTTCTTTCTTTCTTTTTTTTTTTGTCACCATGATAAGTATACTCTTTAGTCCTCCTCACCTATTTCACCCATCCCCCTGTCCTCCTCCCCTCTGGTAACCATCAGTTTGTTCTCTATAGTTAAGAGTCTGTTTCTTGGGGCGCCTGGCTGGCTCAGTCAGATGAGCATGTGACTCTTGATCTCAGGGTCCTGACTTCAAGCCCTATGTTGGGCGTAGAGATTAGTTAAATAAAAACTTAAAAAAAATCTGTTTCTTGGTTTGTCTCCCTCTCTTTTTCTCTTTTTTCCTTTGCTCCTTTATTTTGTTTCTTATATTCCACATATGAGTGAAATCATATGGTATTTGTCTTTCTCTGACTGGCTTATTTTGCTTAGCATTATACTTTCTAGATCCATCCATGTTGTTGCAAACAGCAAGACTTCATTCTTTTTTCTGACTGAATAATATTTCATTATATATATAATATATATAATTATGGATAAATATGGATATATATGTACATATATTTACATACCACATCTTTATCCATCCGTCGATGGATACTTGAGCTGTTCCATTAATTTGGCTATTTAAATAATGCTGCAATAAACTTAGGGATGCATGTATCCCTTTGAATTAGCACTTTTGTATTTTGGGGGTAAATACCCAGTAGTGCAATTACTGGATCATAGGGTAGTTCTATTTTCAATTTTTTGAAGAACCTCCATACTGTTTTCCACAGTGGCTGCACCAATTTGCATTCCCACCAACAATGCACAGGGTTCCTTTTTCTCCAAATCCTTGACAACACTTGTTGTTTCTTGTGTTTTTTTATTGTAGCCATTTTGACAGGTGTGAGGTGATAGCTTATTATAGCTTTGATTTGCATTTCCCTGATGATGAGTGATGTTGAGCATCTTTTCACGTGTCTGTCCGTCATCTGTACGTCTTCTCTAGAGAAATGTCTGTTCGTGTTTTCTGCCCATTTTTAAATTGGATAATTTGTTTTTTGGGTGTTGAGTTGTATAACTTCTTTATATATTTTGGATACTAACCCTTTTATCGGATATGTCATTTGCAAATTTCTTCTTCCGTTCAGTACCTTGCCTTTTATTTTTATTTTTTTAATTTTCTTAATGTTTATTTATTCTTGAGAGAGAGAGAGACAGAGCATGAGCAAGGGAGGGGCAGAGAGAAAGGGAGGCAAAGAATCCAAAGCAAGCTCCAGGCTCTGAGCTATCAGCATAGAGCCCAAAGCGGGCTCAAACTCACAAACTGCAAGATCATGACCTGACCTGAAGTCAGATGCTTAACCAACCCAGGCACCCCTGTTTGTTTTTAAGTTTGTTTCTTTGTTTGTTTGTTTGTTTGTTTGTTTGTTTAGACAGGGATAGAGAGAATCTCAAACAGGCTCTGCAGGACTTGATCTCATGAACTTCTAACACCATGTTGAATAAAAGTAGTGAAAGTGGACATCCTTGTCTTATTCCTGACCTTAGGGGAAAAGGTCTCCATTTTTCCTCACTGAGTATGATGTTTGCTGTGGGGTTTTCATATATGGTCTTTCTTATGTTGAGGTATGTCCCCTGCAACCCTACTTTGTTGAGAGTTTTTATCATGAATGGATGTTGTACTTTGTCAAATCTTGGTTTTTATCCTTTCTCTTATTGATATGATATATCATGTTGATTCATTTGCAAATATTAAACCACCCTTGTATCCCAGGAATAAATCCCACTTGATCATGGTGAATGATTTTTTAAAATGTATTGTTGCATTCATTTTGCTAGTATTTTGCAACTATTTTTATCAGATATATTGGCCTATAGTTCTCTCTTTTGTGTGGTGTCTTTATCTGATTTTGGTATCAGGGTAATGCTGACCTCATAAAATGATTTTTGAAGTTTTCCATCCTCTTCTATATTTTGAAAGAATTTGAGAACAGGTAGTAACTCTTGTTTAAATGTTTGGTAGAACTCACCTAAAGCTGTCTGGTCCTGGACTTCAGTTTGTTTGGGGTCTTTGTTATTACCGATTTAATTTCGTTGCTGGTAATTGGTCTGTTCAAACTTTGTATTTCTTCCTGCTTCAGTTTAAGGAGGTTATATATTTCAAGGAATTTATCCATTTCTTCTAGGTTGTCCAGTTTGTTGGCATATAATTTTTCATAATATTCTCTTACAATTATTTGTATTTCTGTGGTGTCAGTTTTCTTTGTCCTCTTTCATTAGTGATTTTGTTTGAGTTCTCTCTTTTTTTGTTTTGTTGTTGTTGTTGTTGTTGTTGTTGTTGTTATTGACTCTAGCTAGAGGTTTATCAATTTTGTTGATCTTTTCAAAGAACCAGCTCCTGTCTTCATTGATCTGTTCTATTATCTTTTTAGTGTCGTATCATGTATTTCTGCTCTAATCTTTATTATTCCTTTCCTTCTGCTGTTTTGGGGGGTTTTGTTTGTTCTTCTTTTTCTAGCTCCTTTAGGTGTAAGGTTAGGTTGTTTATTTGAGATTTTTCTTGCTTCTTGAGATAGACCTGTATTGCTATAAACTTCCCTCTTAGAACCACTTTTGCTGCATCTCAAAGGTTTTGGATCCACTGTGATCTTGTTAAATGCGGATTCTGATTGAGCAGGTCTGGGATGGGATCTAAGATTCTGCATTTCTAACCAACAGTCCAGAGATGGGATGCTGCAGGCAGGACCCCGTTTTGAATGGTGAGGTTTCAGTAAAGCAACCTCCTGATGGCCTTTGCTCCTTTTTTTTTTTTTTAATTTTTTAACGTTTTATTTATTCTTGAGAGAGAGATGGAACATGAGCAGGGGAGGGGCAGAGCGAGAGACGGACACAGAATCCGAAGCAAGGCTCCAGGCTCTGAGCTATCAGCACAGAGCCCGACACAGGGCTCGAACCCACAAACCATGAGATCATGACCTGAGCCAAAGTTGGACACTTTACTGACTGAGCCACCCAGGTGCCCCAACTCCTTTTTTTTTTTTTTTTTTTTAAATCAACGGTCTCCTTTTTTTAAATCAACAGTCTCATCTTTCAGGTCTCATACTGAGCTCAGCTGAGTCAGGAGGCTCAGCTCCCCTTCAGTGTCCTTGATCTTTCCTCATTCAAATCTTCCTACCTATAAAACGGGGTTAACAAACCCATGCCAAGTCCATTGAGGCAGAATCATAGACTTTCCCAATAGGATGAAATTTGGAGATTATCTGACCCAGCCCTTCCCCCTGCCACCCCCACCCCAGCCTGTGCCTGAAGGCCCCTACCTGAGATCCTGCTGATGGAGTTTGACTTCTCCTGTCCCACTGGACTCCTGGAAGCCCTGCACAATATGGGCCTCTTGCAGATACTTTCAAACAAGTGAAAGGAGCTAAAACGTCCATTTCTCAAAAACACTCGGCAAACGTCACCTTAATGAGGGATCTTCTCCTTTGGCTTCAGGACAGGAGACAATTAAGAAACCCAGTGTTTCCAAGTGAAAGGCATTAGGAGGTTCCTGCCCGTCCTGCCCGCTCCCCACAGCATGTGAAAGCCCAGCTCAATTTTCATTTGTCCCAACCTGTCGAGAGCAGCTGTCAGCTTCGATTATTGTTTTGCAAACTCATTTCAGCCTTTTAATGCAATTCATGGGAGAATGAGGTATCGATTCCCCATTCTCAGTTGTTTTTCCTAAGGCCGGCACCACATTGGCCTTCCTGGTGTCTCTGTCTCCTCCCTCCCTCTCTCCTCATTGCTCTGGAATGCATGTCACATTCCTGGTAAGCGTGCTGTGATAAACCCCTCCATAGTCATCGAAGGAGAGGTATAATAAAGGCAATGTATGAACATGTTTGAGAGACAAAGAGATGAAAATCATCATTTTTTGTTTATGGAGAACTGTTTTAATTTAGACATAAAATGATACAATTCTAATGTAACTATGCCTCAGGGGTCAGGACTGGAAAGGAGTGTTCTCATTTAAGGAGTCTGCTCTCTTTTGTTCTTTGAATTGCTGTAGCACCATTTTAAAAGTCCAGCAGGTCCTCTTGGCACTGAGAGTCCCGATGACAATTTAGCCAGTAAATTTCACACCATGTGTGGGTAATTCTATGATTTATTGTCCAAACTGGGGCACTTTTGACAGTGGAATGGGTACCAGTGGTGATTATACTCCCGTGCCAGGCACACACTGAGACTGTCTCAGGTTATTGCAAACATGGACAGCTTGTAATGTGGGACCCAGTGACAGTCTGGATCCTCTCTGCATTGAGAGGTAAATCTGTCCAAGAAAAACTGCACATAACAGAATTAAACAGGCGAGGAAGATTTTTTAAGACTGTTGCAACAGGGGAGAGAGAGAGATTGAACTCAGCCCCACACAACACACGAGCAGGGGATTTATGGTCAACGGGCAGTATTAGTGGGGTCAGCGTATGGAGAGTTACTAATAGGAACTAGGTTAGGTATCAAGGGTAGGGACTGACTAAAGTTTGGTCAAGGAGGGAGCCCTTGGAGAATCTCACCAAATGACAGGCAGCTTTTGAAATTCACTCTTCTCCCAGGAAACTCATAGTTTCCCACATCCTGTCCCCAACAAATTCTTCCAAACATATTAATGTTCTAGTTTCTTTTCCTTTGTGATTTCTTTTTATTTTCCTTTGCAAATCCAATTGTTCTTACTGTGTTTGAATAGGAAATTTATGTTAGTTTCAGGTCTTTTGCTTCTACTTCAGCAAAGCCGTGGTAAAAATGACTTGAAAAATAAAAAAATGTGGTTTGAATTGATCAAGGGAAACACAGTTATAATTCAGCTAAGAAGGACTTTGTTGAGCAGTCAACATTTCATGGTACATGGTTTAGGGGGGCTTAGTGAATAGAAGGAAAAGCAAGGGAATTTACTTTTTCTATATTTCATATGTATGGCCGTCACACTGGGGGCCCAGGATAGGACCCACTGTCCTTAGTCCCATTCTGGAATCTCTGCCTTTGTCTATACAATGAAAGTGTTTGACTAGATGAACTCCTTGGTAACTTACAGGGCTTTTCAAAAGTTCCAAGTTCTAATTTTTAAATCATTCTATCCCTCTCTGGAGTATTTCTTATTATAAACATCCATCTTGATGCTATTATAATGGACCAAATATGAGTGATGGGAAACCAATCTGACAATAATGATGTCAGGTCAGAACTGTGTCTGAAGAGCTGAGTTTCCCAGGTGTGTTTATGTTTTGTAATTTAAGATATAGTGAATCCAAGGAGGTGCGTGCAAGAATGTTTGTAGCAGCCTTATTAGTAAAGGTGGGCAGGGGGTGGGGGAGAAACAGAAACAACCCGAAATATACTTCAGCAGGTGAACGAATATAGAAATAGTCATGGAACAGCACACAGTGAAAATCAATGAACTACAGAAGTGAAGGGGATAAATGTCAACAATTTTAAGCAAAAGGGGGAAAGGATAAGTCTAATACCACACAAAATGTAAAACCATACAAAGCAGTTCTACTTATTTCCAAAGAGCCACACTTATATAGTAAAAGTAGTTTTTAAATGCTCGGTGATGATAAAACACCAAATTCAAAATAGTGGTGACCTCTGGGGACTAGAAGGGGTTTATGATTTGGGCAGGGAATTCAGGGAGCTTCAGCTATATTCGTTATTGCTTGGTTCCTTACACTGGGAGTTAAATATGTGAGTGTTCATTGTATTATGCTTTATACTTTTTGTCGAAAGTACAAACATTTTATACATCCTTATAATAAAGTTAGGAGGATCATGAAAAGATATAGCACAAATCTGTTTGTAGAGATTGGAAACAGTCTCAACAAACTTGCTCAGCAAGTCTCAGCAAGACTATCTCGAGCCTTTGCTATAATTTTTTAGTAGCCAAGGCCAGCAGCACACACTGGAATCTTCCTGCTACCCGCCCTGCAATTACAATACACCAGACAAACAAAACACTTCGGTGTACAATTGCAAAAGCACTATTGGTCAGATATCAGTCTCCTGAGCCGCAATTACTTGTATATGTAATTACTATTGCCATTTACTTATAATTCATGCTGTTCTGAGGAAAGTCTATGAGAAAACATATGGGTAATGAGATATAAAATTGAGATTGGATGCCAGATTGAGAAATGAATAGTCAACTCTGGAAATAAGCACCAGCTCAGCTCTGTGCTTTCAGGTGGTCTGCACAAGAGGAGAACCCCGACGAGCTACAAAAACCAGCTCAGTAGGAGAGTTGAGTTTTTCTTCCTTCTGAAATTTGGGGAAGAATTAATCGCTAGGACCCTTACATAAAGGACACTGGACCGCTTTGTGCAGTGCTTCTATTGGTTTGCTCTTGACAGTGGTTCCTTATTATTCATCTGTTTTGCACAGCCCCCAGCATGCTATGGTTATAGCAGGGCTCAGATCATGTCAGTCCCCCAATGGCCACCCATTGCATCAAGATGGAGGACTCCTTACGGATTCCTCCAGGGCCTGCCCCTGCCTAACCATCTGTCTTCGCGTCCTGTCATCTCCTCCTCCGGATCAGGCCCGAACCACTACTGCCTTCTTTTCTTCCTTATAGGGCTTATGGTGACAGGGCATTTCCTCTTCCCTTTGTTGGGAAATTCTCTTCTCCCACACCCTGGGAGTCGTGCAGGGGTCACTTGTCCTTACCATTCAGGTCTCCCTTCAAATGTCCGCCCTGCTCCCACCCCTCAGAGAGGTCTTTCTTAATTACATTAGCAAGAGTAGCCTCCCTCCTCCAGTACCACCCTAGCCCCAGGCAAAAGGGGGATACTGGGTCTGTGCTATAGAGGGTGCCAGTATGGTCATCCTGCAGCCATATCCTTCCCTGTAAAGCAAGGAGACCATGGGGCCAAGGGGACTTGCATACTCAAAGCCTGTTTCTCCTCTTCTACACCAAGCCCTAGTTACCCGGGGCCCTACAATTCTTTCCTCCAGAGGGCCCCAAACCCATTTGCGGAATCTGTGGGCCTCTACCTCAGAGGGCCTCTACTCTCCTCCCATGGGTGGTCTGGGCTGCCCCTAAGGCTCCCCTAACCCTGAGGCAGATCACAGGAGGGCTATCTGAAGAAAGCATAGGTGAATCCTGGACATAGGGGTAGAGGTATCAAATGTGTATGCAAATCGCCCCCTCACAACCAGAAACAGAGCCAGACTAGACGACAAGGGGACAGGCTGACATCCGGGGACAAAGGGCCAGGGGCGGGATCACCCCTTCTGCCCTATTCTGATGCAGAGCTCTGAGGAGTTTGAGAATGCTGAATGCAGACCTGGCCTTCCAGGTCTTTAATAAGTTAATTTGGGTAAGAAGTAGATCATATTTTATTGAACAGTTTGTTAGCTTGGTTCATAACTTTTCATCATTTGGACATGCTTGGGCCTCTGTTTGTACTCTCGCCACATCCCCACAAATGTTTCCTCTGAAGTGGGGGCCGACCCAAAAAAGGAGGGTGCTGGTTCACATGACAGGGCCTGGTGGTCAAAAGGGGGCTGGCACCAACCATCGTTTCTACCCCCACTCTTCCTAGGGGTCCAAACCCTTTTCTGGGCAAGCCACTCTGTCTTCCATTTCCTTTTCATTTTATTTGCAGCACTGATAAAAACCTTGTTTCCTTGTTTAATATCTGTCATCTTCCCACTAAAATATGAGTTCTGTGAGGTCACAAGCTGATGGCAGCGTTCCCCGCACTTGGCATGTACCAGGTGTTCATTAAAAATGTGCTGAACGAACAAGTCGGGTGCA
This sequence comes from Panthera onca, assembly GCF_046562875.1. NCBI lineage: Eukaryota > Metazoa > Chordata > Mammalia > Carnivora > Felidae > Panthera > Panthera onca. The sequence continues at coordinate 131,430,676 of NC_138347.1, read as the reverse complement.
GCCTGGTGCCAGGACCACACTGGATGCGAGAGTGACTTAGAAAGACTCTTGAGGGAAGGGAAACAAAAATAATATAGAAACGGGGGGGGGGGGGGGAGGGACAAAACATAAGAGACTCTTAAATATGGAGAACAAACAGAGGGTTACTGGAGGGGGTGTAGGAGGGAGATGGGGTAAATGGGCAAGGGACACTAAGGAATCTACTCCTGAAATCATTGTTGCACTATATGCTAACTTGGGTGTAAATTTAAAAATAAAATGAAATTAACAAAAGAAAAGAAAAGAAAAGAAAAGAAAAGAAAAGAAAAGAAAAGAAAAGAAAAGAAAAGACTCTGTCCCCAAGGCTTCAAGACTCATTGGGGAGCCAACCTGAAAACAAACAAAACCCTTTGCTTTTAGTTTTTCCTCAAGTGGTTAGTTAGTCAGAAAATAAAACTGTAAATGTAGCCATCATCAGGGAGCTTCTACTGGGTAGAGAAGCGATCCGCAAGGCAAGTAAGCTCCAAGGAAGGGAAGACACTTTTCTGTTAGCTTGTCTAAACAGATAAGGGATGAGGGAGCTTTTCAACCTGATGACCTACCAGAACTGGTGGGAGCTCATTCCTTCTCTCTCCCTGAAGAGAAATTGCTTGCTGTTTTTCTGGGAGGGGGGAACGTGTTAAACATTTTTTGCTGCTCCACTAAAATGTCCTTTGGACCAGGAGGCTAACATCCCCTCAGCTGCTGCTCTCTGCCTTATTTAACTCGCATGGCAGACGGTGACATCTGTCAAACAGCGCTGATTTGGCCATCCCTTCCCTCCGAGGTGCTGAGGGCCTCTGGAGCTCTCCTTCTCCAAGGCCTCACATGGGCAGCAGGGCGGGGGGCTTTTGGCAGCTGGGGGCAGGCTTCGGTTGCTTTCCAGATGGCCCCGTGTGTCAAGCATGAAGCTCAGTCCTTTCATCTTTATCCAGGGATGATTGTATAGGCCCCATAAAGCCATTCGATTTGAAATAGGGATGAAGTATAATAATACTGAAAGCTACACTTGATTGGTGATTTATCTTGAAAAACAACAACTAAAGATCACAAAAGTGATCTTATACTTTGCAAAATTAGGTTACAATTTCATTATGTGCTAATTCTTGGAACAAACCCTGGAGATGCATATATTTTAAGTAAAAATATATGGTATCACCATATTCCTTTTCTACTTGGTTTTCAAAGCATCTATTCATTCATCCAACATGTGTTTATTGTGTACTTATTATATACCAGGCACTGTTCTAGGTAATGGGATCAGTGAACAAGAAACATGAAAATAATCCGTGCCCTATGGATTTTATATTTGGTAGTGGGGGTAATGACAGATGGTAAAATATTAGGGAAGAACAGATTGTGCTAGAAAGTAACAAATGCTAAAAGAAAAAAATACAAAACAGGGAAAGATAATAGTGCAGAATGGGGGTAAAAGTTACATTTCTAAAAAGGGTGGTCTTGTAGGTCTCTCTGAAAAGATCACATGAGGGCACAGACCTGAAGAAGATGAATGAGGGAGATATGGATATCTGGAGAAAGAATATTCTTGTCAGAGGGAATAGCAGGTGCAAAGGCCCTGGGGTGGGATGTGCCTGAGGTATTCAAGGAAGAGCAAGGGGCCAGTAAGGGGGAATGGAGTGAGGTGGGGAGGAAATGAATTTGGAGGAAATGAATTTGGAGAGCATGGTGGGAAGATCGTTCAGGATATTGTAGACCACTGGAAGGACCTTGACTTCACTCTGAGTGAGATGGGGAGCCCAAGAAAGGGTTTTGAGCAGAGGAGTGAAGGGATCTGACTCATTCTGACTGCTGAATTGACAACAGACTATAGGGGAGCAAGGGTAGGAGCAGAAGATCAACTGAGATGCCATTGCCATTGCAACAATCAGGTGAGAGAGTGTGGTGGCTTGGACCAGGGCAGATGTGATGGAGATGGTGAGAAGTGTGGGGGTCCTGCATACATTTTGAAAATGGAGCTGATAGGATTTACTAACCAGTCTGGTTATGATTGATGCTGGACTACTGGAGTAGGAGAGAAAGTGAGGAACCAGAATGACTCAAAGGTTTTTGGCCAGAGTAGTTGGAAGGCAGGAGGAGCTGACATGAACAGAAATGGGGAAGGCTGCAGCATTAGGATATTTTGGGAGGAAGCTTGGAAATTCAGTTGGGCATGACAACTATAAGATTTCTACCTGTTGTTCAAGTGTAGATACAAAGTGAGCAGAATGTTCAGGGCATTCTTTCTTGAGTCTCTGGAAACTTAATTCACAAGTTACTTCCTTTCCCTATGAGGATCCCTTATTTCTTACTGAATACAGGGAACAAAGCCATAGGGATGAATTAACAACTAGGCACCTGAAAGTAACAAGATACTATTATTACCAAGGCATTTTTTTGGACCCAAGAGAAGAGCAAAACTTCTTGAACTGGTGTAGCTGGAGCTTTCTAATAATGTCCCAAAATAATGGAAAGTTCTACTCCTATCTTTCAGGCTAATATATAAAAAGAGAGATAGCCAGAGGGTGGGAGTCAGTAACTCCCAGAAGCAAGGGCAACACAAAAATGAGGGACAGTCTACAAAATAGTCATTGAAGGAGAATAAAGAGACATGATAACTAAATAAAGCACGTGATTATTTTGACCTGGATCCTTTTGTAATAAGGGGCGTTATTAGACAACTGGGGAAACTTGAATGGATTAGAGGATTAGATGACAGTAATGTATCAGTGTTAATTTCCTGATCCTAATGGCCATTCTGTGGTTATGTAATAGAGTGTCTTTATTTGTAGAAAATACACACCAAGTATAAAGGGGAAGGGGCATCAGGTTAGCAACTTATTCTCCAAAGGCTCAGTGAAAAAAAGGGTTCTTTGTATTATACTTGTAACTTTTCTCTAAGTGTGAGATTGTTGCAAAATTAAAATAATACTTAAAATGTGAGGACAAGGATACCTGGCTGGCGTGGTTGGTAGAACATGAGACTCTTGATCTCGGGGTGGTGAATTTGAGCCCCAAGTTGGGTACAGAGATTACTAAAAAATAGATACACTTAAAAAAATAAATTTAAAAAATGAGGATATTTTTGTTGGGCATCTTCTTCCAAGCTCCTGAGAGAGATAGATAATTAGAAGGCACACAGAGCAGTCAATATTGATGGGTAAATAAATAGATGAGATAAAATATATTGTTTGCAAATTATAAGTAAACAGGAGAGGAGGTCAGTCAGTAAAGGAATTTGAAGGATGAGAGATTGAATTTGGAGAAAATAGGCAGGGGAGAAAGTGCTCTCTTGTGGTTTAATGAAGTTTTTAGCTGGGGAATCAGCCAAACACATGTTGGAGGTAGGCTCCAGGAAGCTGGAGCTCCTTCAGAAGCCTGGGGAGGCTTTCTCTAGCTCCCCTGTGTCTGCCATCCATCTGGGCAGGACAGAGATCCAGCCCAAAGAGCACTGGCCTGTAAATGAAGCATCTGGACTAACATGATCTTTAGGATCCCTTAAATACTTAAAAGACTTTGAACAAGAGAATAAAATTGATTAAAGATGTGGAGCATAGGAAAAAATAGATGAGAAAGAATGAAAACATGTAGTTCTTTTTATTTGAAAATATGCATTTGTTTTGCTTTTTTTTTTTTTTTAATTTGAGATACCCACCTAATGGAAGGGGTGGTTCCTGCCCCCTGTCTCTCCCTCCCTCCCTCCAGTAGAAAAAAACAAACTTACAGTCTCTTCCTTAATTTGAACTGCATAAGGAGTACTCCCCTCTCTTCTCACATCTTAGGTAACAGCAAGAGTCCCCTTAAATAGAATTTTCTATTTTATGATTTCTAAAATACTCAGATGCATCATTGCAGAGATATTACAGCATGTTTTCTGAGTGTCAGAATAAATTTACACTGAAATATTATAATGCTAGAGTACCTATCACTTTTCTTTTGACTTAAAATGAGTTTGTTTATAGCATGCCTCACTTTTTCATTGACCCGTAATTTATTTAGAATAAAAAAATTTACAAACACAGTACTATTTAATCTATATCTTTGTTACAGATCCCTATCAATTGTACTGTGATCAGATAACTAGAGTTTGTATAAAGTCAATTCTTTGAAATATGTTGAGGCTTGAATTGCTGTCTAGAATATGGTTAGATTTTGTAAATGTTATGAAAGCCCGGAAAGAATGAGGGTTCTCTAATTGTCAGGGAGGGAGAGGGTCTAATATATGTTTATTACATTTAGCTTATTAAGTATATTCAGGTTTTCTGTATCACTACTAATTTTTTTAAAGCTTCACCTATCATTTGTAACTGAGCAAGGTGTATTGAAAACCGATATTATGGGGACATTTCTGACTATTTCTCCCTGTAGTGATTTATATATTTTGATTCTACTTTATTAGATGCATACTAGTTTAGAATTTTTTTCTTCCTGGTGAATTAAACTATTTTATTATCCAGAGGCATTTTTTATCCTAATAATGCTTTGTTTCTTAAAATCTATTTTGTCTCATGTTAACATAGCTATCTCCAGATTTCTTTTAGTTATTTGCCTGGCATATCTTTTTTTAAATGTATTTGTCTACTCTCAACCTTTCAATGCCCTTTGTTTTAGGTGTATCTCTTGTAAACAAGCCAGATTTGGGGTTTTAGTCAGTATTTATCCATCTACATGTTCAGTGGTTATGAACAACGGAGGGTGCATAAGTCACAAACAAAATAATCCTTACAGGGAAGATTAGCTTTGCCAGGGTCTCCAACCAACTGTTGCGCTCAAGATTCTACTGCCCGGGGAGGACAGAGCAGAAGGCAAGCACCATTTACAAAAAGGGGTCTGAAAGTCACATGTCCTCTGGAGGTAAGGGTGCCACATGTCACCCAAGCATCAACAGTGCAGCTGTCTGCCTCTGTAGAGAGATCTGTTCTGTCTTTGCCCACCAGATTCAGAGACAGCCATTTGAAATACTAGATGTGGAGAGGAGGGGCACAAAATCCATCCTTGATAAAGTTTCCTACTGCTCATTAGTGCTGAATGATCACTAAGACCACAGTATTAATGGGGAAATACATTTGCACTGTTCTGTTCCTGCAGTGACTCATACATATTTGATGTTCAGGGATTTCTTATATTCTATAAAATCATTTTCAAGCTTTCCTTAAACTATGCTGAAGAGTAATCTATGTTCTCTTAATGCTTTCTGCTAAAATAGGTTTTTATGATTATTCCTACAAAATTACTTTTTATTTTTACTTCCACTCTGCCACTGGCTCTCTTGTGTCTTGTTTTTTTTTCTTCCAAATTTATTCAGAGAAGATAAAAATATTTAAAATAGTGTCTTAACCAGGGGTAAAACTACAAAACTGCTTAAAGTCTGCAGTTAAACTGAAATCGGACTATGGTGCAATCCACCATCAGGAAAGCAATGGTAATGTTTGTGGTAATAAAACAATGGCTAATAAGCATGTGGTAGGTGACAGGTACTATGCTAAGATATGTGTGTCTGTGTGTGCACGTGTGCATGTGTGTAATCTGCACTTATATATGAAAATTCAAGGCTCAGAGAGGTGGCCCAAAATCACATGGCCAGTGACAGGTAGAGTCAATATTCAACTCCAGGGTCTCTGAATCCACAGTGATGAAAAGTGAGCCCTGGAGAGAAATTACTGCAATTCATGTCCCAGCTCCACCTCTTAAAAATTACATGACAGTGGGCAAGTTATTCAATATCCTCTTATATCTCAATTTCCTCATCTGTAACATGGAAATAACAATATCATATCCATAGGATTTAATGGGATGATCTGAGGAGATGCTCAGAATAGATCCTGGCACATAGAGAAGATTCAGAAACTGTTAGTTGTTGTGGTTTCAGGGGACATTTTGGGGCTTCTTTCTCATCAACAGGTGAAATTACTGGTCAGATTCTAAAGTTTCTTTAACATTTGTTATGGTCATCTGGTTCTCACACTTCTTCACACGCCCTTCTCACATGCCAAACTGACTCACTGGTTTGCCAGCACTCCCACTATTCGCTGCCACCTGGCTTCCCTCCACCTGTTATGGCCCAAGTGAGATGGTGTCTTCTCCTCCTCCATGGGGGGTTTTATTTTCCCAACTTTCATAGCATTTTACTTATAATTAAGAGTTCTTTTTGTCACCATATGGAGGTTGAGTGAAATACCCTTTAGATATCCAGTTGGTGGTACCAACTGGGCAGTTGATTCACAAGCCTGGAGTTATAGGTGAAGGACAGGGTGGACGTACCGGAAGTCCTCGGTCTATAAATGGTATTAGAGACTCTGAAATGTAGAGGAGGAAGAGGCAAAGGCCAAAGAGGCTAAAAAGAAGCAGACGGCATAATAGGAAAAACTCCTGGTGAAGGCAGTGTTACCAAAAGCAACAGAAGGAAGGGTCTGCAGAAGAGAGCAGTCAGCTGTTGAATGCACTGAGATGTCAAGATACATACAAAGATGCCAGGGGAATTGGCCACATGAAGGTCATTACAAGAGTAGTTTATGAAAGGAAGGAGGACTAAGGCCCAAGAGGAGTAGACTAAAAGAGAGTGTGCAGTCAGAAAGTAGAAACAGCAGCCACACGCAACCCTTTCAAGAAGCTTTGCTAGCAATGGAGGTCAAAGTGATAGATCAGGAAGCAAGTGAACTGATTGAGTGTGGAGGTCAAGAGAAGCTTCTTGTTTAAAATTTTTTAATGTTTATTTTTTTGAGATAGAGACACAGAGCATGAGCAATGGAGGGGCAGAGAGAGAGGGAGACACAGAATCTGAAGCAGGCTCCAGGCTCAGCTGTCAGCATAGAGCCTGATGCAGGGCTGAAACCTACAAACTGTGAAATTGTGACCTGAGCTGAAGTCAGCCACTTAACTGACTAAGCCACCCAGGTGCCCGAGAAGCTTCTTGTTTAAAATGGGGCATTAGATCATATTGTGTCCTGATATGTATGCTCCAGTAGACGTAGAAATAGAGGAGAAGGAAAAGAAAGAAGATAGCTGTTGGAGGGAAGGTCACTGGGATGGTGACAGAGGCTGAGATCCAAAGCACTCAGAGAGAGGATGGTCTTTTACAGGAGCATGGATGGTCCCTTCACTAGGGACAGAGGGAAGGCCAAGTAAGTGGTGATGGATTCAGGGAGGTGGGTAATTTGGGCACTGAGAAGATGGGGAATCTCTATGTGTTCATTTCTATTTTCTCAATGGGATATTAGGTGAAGTCATCCCCTGGTGGGACTTAGCAAGTTGTAGAATAAAGAAGGTGTGAAATAGTTACTTCGAGCCATGGAAAATAAGCATACCAGAGAAGTATAGTAGAATCATGGGCAGTGATGTGGGCCATTTTGAATTATGATCAGTAATTATTTAAATGGGACCTTTTAGAGAATTGGATATTTCTCTCCTGGAATGTTTTTGTTGAGGTACAGGCATAAGTAAGTAAATGTCTGGATTTAATTTACAGCTTTGCTAGAGGAGTCTGACAAAGGAAGAGGGGAGTGAAAGAGTCAAGGGTGTTAGGTGACAGGCCGAAAGACTGCAGGTGACCATGAAGTGGAAGAGCTGGAGTAAGTATGGTGGAAGAGTATAAAGAGATGGTTGTAGAGTGTAAGGCTTGAAACTGATTCCAGAAGAGGCAGGGTTCTTGGTGCCAAGGAGGTCAAGGGAATGATTGTGGGGGTGGACAACTGAGGAGGGTAAAGAAAACGGTAATTGGATATGAGAACGGCCAAAGTCAGAGAGACCAAGAATAATGATACCACAAGAATGGTGAGAGGAGTAGGGTATGGGAGAAAGAGAGCGGGTCGCCGAAGTCATCCATGCACGGGGGGAGTGACAGGGTTTGCTAAATGTCAGCAAAAGGCAAGCTTGGGTTTCTAGCGGTGAATGAGGTGACTAGGGATGTGAGGCATCCTGGGATGGGTCCTGATAATCTCCAGGCAGAAGGTGGGAAATTGATTCAAGCCGGACAGCCCAGGGCCTTAGGGCTGCTGATCCCCCCAGCACTTGGAATTACAGGACCTGTGTTTGAGTTTAAGCCCCATCAGCCACTAGCTGTGTGAGTTTGCAAAAGCCAACCTACTTATTCTCATCCATCAAATAGAGATAGATGTTCAATGACTTGCCTTGTTCACAAAGATCATTTGAAATAATGAATGTAAAAGTATTTTACAAACTCTAAAGTACCGTTTAAAAGTAAGTTAAAATTTAAAATGTATGTATCTTAACATTATAATTTCTAGGCTCTAAACTAGATACATTTGTCTGCCACAATACCTTTGGCTTGTGTTCTGGAGATTGCAGTGTTGAATAGTACTGATCAATAACAGCTTATAAAATGAATTAGAGCCTGTGACTAATGCCTTCACTGGTTACTGTCAGCATCACCATCAGCACTGTCTAGCAATAATGCTTTGAAAATTCTAGGAAAAAAATACCCCAAAAACTCTGACCTTTCATTTCACCAAATCCACTGAAATGAAGAATAAAGAAGCATTTCTTAAGGTTAAAGTCGTAAGAATATTTATACATTTTTACCTAATAATTCCATTCTCACAAACTTTTTTAAATCCTTGAATCCAACCCAACGTATATACAGAAAAGTACAGAAATCACAAATGCCCATATGACTCTTCACAGAGGGAACACACTCCTGTAATTAGCCTCACTCCTAGAAATGTGATGCCTGTAAATATTCCCCTGGATGAAAAAGCTTTGTTCCTAAGGATGTTCACTCAGTGTTACAGTGAAAAACACTAAATTTTTGGTGGAAGAATGACTAGGTAAAAGTCGGCACATAAATTCAGTGTAACAGTATGGAGGCATTAAAAATGACAGTTTTGAACCATAGAGTGAAATTCATAAAACTTGAATGCCCTTGAGTCAGGTGGGTCGGTGAAACATGAGAAGCAGCCTGTTTTAAAATGATATGAGGAAGGTGGGCACAGGACAGTAAAGAAATGGAGAATGGGGAGCACAGGCTGTGCCTAGACTTCCACATTAAAAGGCTAAAAAATAATAACAAACCAGAAGAACGTAAAGCATAGTGCTGATCAAACAAAACATGCCCCGGGCCTAGTTTTGCTCACAGTCCTTTAGTCTGTGACCCTAGCTGGAGGTCGAGGGAAACGCAGGCAAAATAAAGGTAGCAGGTGTGACATTATTATGATGATGCCCAGATTGTGGCCACGAAAGGACAAGGGCCAGAGTTGAGCACAGAAATACAAACATGAGTCTTGGTGGGAATTTGGCCAAATGCCCTCACCCCTTTAAGCCTCATTTTCTCCATCTGTAAAAAAAGGGGGGGCGAGGGGCACCTGGGTGGCTTAGTTGGTTAAGCATCCGACTTCAGTTCAGGTCATGATCTCATGGTCTGTCAGTTCGAGCCCTCCATTGGGCTCTGTGCTGGCAGCTCAGAGCCTGGAGGCTCCTTTGGATTCTGTGTCTCCCTGGCTCTCTGCCCCTCCCCAGCTCATCGTCTGTTTCTCTCTCCTTCAAAAATAAATAAACATTAAAAAATGCTTTTGATAAAAAGGGGGGGAGGGGACTTTAAAAATGCCTCCTGCCAGAGCTGTTGTAAAGGTTAAGTGCATAGGAAAGTGCCTACCTTTCCTTTGCCTCTTCCTCCTCATTGTTATTATATTGCTCTCATTAATATTATTAATATTAATAATGGGCTTTCTGACTTCATATCCCACTCTCCTCTTCCCCCTTGTTCTCCTGACTAGCCACACCAGCCTTCTTGATATTTCTCCAACATGTTTCAGCCTCAGGGCCCCAGTTCTCTCCCCCCAGTATTGGCCTCACTTCATGTGGGTCTCTGCTCAAATGACACCTCCTCACAGGGGACTGGCCAGCTCCTCGCCTGTCTGTCTGTCTGTCTCTCTCTCCCTATCACCTGGCTTTATTGTTCTTCAGTGCACATAGCGCTGCCTGATATTTTATTGCATGTGTATTTTTTAATTTCTCTGCTTTTTCTCTCCCTAAAAGGGAAGCTCTACGAAGTCAGAAATTTACCTAATGTGTCCAATGTCGTATTCCGAGTTCCTAGAAGGCACCTGGTGTATAATAGACATTCAAGAAGGGTCTCTTGAACACTATTGAGTGTTCACAGTAGAGCCATCACATCTTATTTTTTCCCTTTATTTTCTAATCTCAGAGCCACAATGTGATCTGTGTAATTAATGATTTAAAAAGACGTTTCTTGTGGGCGATTTGAATGCATAACTCTTTTCTACCTCTTCTAACTTGTATGGCAGATCAGCCATGCAGAAGCTGGGAGCACAAGTGTTTGAGGAGGTCTATAACTACCTCAAGAGAGCAAGGCGCCAGAATGCCAGCGAAGCCGAGATCCGGGCAGCTCTAGAAAAAGTGGTGCCTCATGCCAGTGACTGTTTTGAAGTTGACCAGCTCCTGTACTTTGAGGAGCAGTTGCTGATCACAATGGGTAAAGGGCCCACACTCTGCAACCCACACCAACAACTGCCAAACGCAAGCAAGTTCAAGGGGACAAATCCATTCAGCACATAGCTGGACTCCGTTATGGGAAATGAGTACGTAGCTGGAGTCACCATCTCTACTTTCAATTCCTTATCAAGAGGAGGGAGTCCTTTAGAGAGTAGTAAACATATCTGCCTGTACCTGGAACCCCGGGCCAGTTGGTGTTTGGTCTACACTCTGAGGTGAGCTTCTGGACCAAGCGTGGCTTCCTGAACAGCATTCCCGCACTCATGCCCTCAGGGCTTCCAGAGGGTTGCACCTCCCCGTGATGGCCTGGAGAATCATCTACTCTTTACCATTTCCACTTGGAGGACAGGCTCGGTGCCTGTCTGCTTTGAGTCACAGTGCTCTGTGGCCAGCTGGCTCCTGAAGGTCGCTGAACACTGGCCTCCGACACACGGAGCTGCTAACCAGGAGTCACAAATATTTGTTTCAGGTGACCCATTTTGGGTCCACTTTTGCCCTTTCCTGGCTAACAAGCAAGATGTGCATATATATAAGGACCTGGACTAAAAATCCAAAAAGCAATTCTCTTCTGTGATTTATTCTCCAAGCTCATCCATGGAGTATTGAAGACATTTATTCTAATAAATATATTTCCCATGGTTATAAAGTAAATCACCTATTTTATCTTTTCCTTATCTAGAAGTATATTGATGAATGTAACACATCTATGTAATAATTATTCCCCAGAGCAGCTAACATTGGATTTATTTGGTGCCTGTCACATGCCAGTGCTGTGCTCTGAGCTTACAAGTTTAAGGACCTTATGTCATTGGATCTTTTTACTGATGAGAGAGACGGGGAGAGAGAGGAGACATTATCCCCCTCTTTTAGCTGATGTGCTTATTTACTCAGTTACCAGAGCTGAGCTGAGCTGTCACCCCAGGTCTCTCTGATGCCACCACCCATGCTCTTAACCGCTACGCATGTGGGTTTTCAACCAAGAGGCTACATCAGACTTGCTTGAGGAGCTTCTGAAACATGCACATGTGTAAACATAGTGTTAGAGAATTATTCTGACACTTGTCAAAACAGTAGAGAAGACTTTATTCAGAACTATTGCAATAGGGGAGAGAGACAGGGCTCAACTCCAAACATAGCACAGAAAGCTGGAGATTTATAACCAGGGATGGGATGGGGCACAGCGGGACTCTGGGGATATAAAGTTACTAGGAGAAGACATCTAGAGTAGGGGAGACTTTTGTCACATTGACTTAACAGGACTCTTGCTGAAGACAGGCCGGGGTGATCAGATATCAAGGGTGGTGATTCTCAATAAACTGACTTGACAGGATTCTTGCTCAGCTGGACTCAGCAGCCTGAAGATAGGGCCCAGGTGGAGGCCTAGCCAAAAGAGTGCTCAGAGGAGCCTGTCTGAATTTCAGTCAAACAGAGAACCTTTGGCCATCTCCAGCCCCACCCCCTCCTTTCTCTGGGTAGGTACGTGGCCCAAGCACATCTCTGTTACATAACTACCTGGTGAATCTGATGCACAGATTATATAGTGTTCAGTGTCCGGCCTCTGCTAACAGTTGAAGAAACTGAGGCAGAGAGGCCTGTGGCCTTACCCACCTGTCGTCCACATGCCGCGCCCCCAGCACGATGCAATGCCTTTTAGACTAGTCGGTGTTTCTCAAATTTGAGCATCAGGATCACCAGGAGGGCTTGTTAAAACACAGATGACAGGGCCCACCCCCAGCATTTCTCATTCAGTAGGTCTGGGTGGACGCTGAGAATTTGCATTTCTCACAAGTTGCCAGGTGATGTTGACGCTCCTGGTGTGAGAACCACACTCAGACCCTTCTTCCTGTTGTGTCCCCTGTCTTTATTTGGAGCAGCACTCTGGCCTGCTCTCCTTGGGGCTAATTCATCTCACGAACATTTCTGAAGGTCGTGTGAGGACTGGGAAGAAGGGCCCAAACACTTCAGATGCCCCACAGTGAATACTCTGAAGAGGCAGCGTTTGGGAGAGAAAAGGTCAAAGTGTGACTAGGCTTCGGGGAATCTGATGGGGTCAGTTCAAGGACAAGGGAGCACGGCCACTGTGCTCTAGGTCCCATTCCCACCTCTGCCCAGCAGCCAAACGAACCACGGGGTACCTAAGTGAACCTCTGCCATGCTCAAGGGCTTGTGAACATCACTCCTCTGTGTTCCCTCAACTCCCAACTTCACACTCTGGAGGGGTGTTGGGGCCGGCACAGATCTTCACTCTGCCTCTTCCCGGAGCTGATGGCGCCCATCCCCACCCCTGCATGCTGTGCAGTTGTTCCTGGTTGGCAGGTGGCAGTCATGTTGCTTATCTCACAGCTCCTGTGTCTGGGACAGGAAAAATAGGCCTCAAGCATGGGCTCCTTCCCGGAGGCGGAATCTGAGACTTTGCAGAATTCTGAACTTGATATGTTGTTCAAGCCAAAATCCAGAACCTGTGACCATTGCTAGCATAGAACACGGAAGATCAGGTTTGCCCTGGGAAACCTGGGACATTGCCATCATGGTAACGGGGAGGAGAACTCACCTCTGAGAAGAGCTCCTCGAAGCTCCCGTATCCTTTTATGACCAACCTGATTTCAAATGGATCTAGAAGAAGGAGACAATAGTAGCAACTTATACAAGTTAATAAAAGTTTCAGAATCTTTTCACTAATGGTTTTCATAACATCAGAACAGAATACTTGTGTGAGTTGCTGGGTCAGAATAAGAAATAGCCGGATTTCAAGTAGCCTCTACCATCTCTCACCGATGAATGTGCCCAGGGAACAGTAGCCTGGGTTTAAGAACATGTTGTTTGGGTCATAGCTGTAGCCTATAGGCTCTGTGGCTGGGGCCTACAAGTTGAACTGACAAAAAAAACCAGATTGACAGCAGAAAAAGCATACAAATTTTATTTGATGTTAATATTTTTACATGGCAGAAGGGGGCTTTCCAGGAAGAAGTGAAAACCTCAAAGCTCTGAGAGCTTATATACCATTTTGACAAGAGGAATAAATTTGTAGAGAAGTAACAAGACAAAGGAAGGGGATTTAAGCTCCTAAGGGAGGCAAATTGTGGGACAGTAACGAGGAAATATATGGGGGAAACTAATGGAAGTTAATGGAAGATAATGGAAGATATCCATTCTTCCATTGGAAGATAAAGGTCGTTTTAGTAGGTTTGTTTGTACAGATCCTTCTCAGGGTTGACACGCCATCTCCAATGATAAGAATGGGCTTTTCTGGCTCAGGGAGGGCACTTTTCTCCTAGGAAATGTATGGTTTTAGGCAGGAAGGGGAAGGCACAAAGCTTTTCCTGCATCTGCTGTTTCTCACTCGCTTTCAGCTCAAAATAATCCTTATGCCAAAACGGCTTATTTTGGGGGTGGTATATCCTGGCCCCCCACAATGTTTAGAAAGACAGGTCCAGACTGAAAACATCTTATCCTCCTGAGATTTATGCTATACATTATATCAGCTTTCAAAAAGAGAAAGCTGGGGGGGGGGGGAGGGGAGAGGGGGAAATCCATCTTGGATCATGACTCCATGCCTTATAAAAGAAACTCATTCAGGTTCACTTTTCATTTGGTTTACTGGGAGTGAGGGCAGTGGTGCAGGATTTAAGATGACTAGAAGAAAGTACCTTTGTATTATTACTATTGGGAAAGTACTTTCTCCTTCAGTCAGACTCAGTCTGGATTTGGGGTGACTCCCAGGTTGGTATTAACCACTAACCAAACTGCAAGATGGTGGGTGGAAACTGGCTGGAGATTAAAGAAGTCAGAAGGTGTTTGTTAAGAAGTAGTCACAGGTATGAGAGAATAAAGGAACCCTGCTACCTTGCTGCTTTGTAAAATATATATCTTTATTTCACGAACACCAATTGACCTTTCTGCTTTCTATTGATGCAGAGGAAATGCCATCAGCTATTTTGGATGATGCGGAGATAAGGCACACACAGGAGAGTGATGGAAGTTAATTATTTAATGTATTTGGGGCTGAGGCCAGAGCGAAAGCTCTAGGTCTATTATAAAGTCCAGCCATCACAGTGGGCTCAGGATAAAGGAGGCTGACAAATTAAACAGTAGCTCCAGGGGGGAAACACCCCACTCCTCTTTCAGGATGATGGGATCACTAGCTAATGTGTCAGAAGATGGGGCCAGGACACCCAGAGGATAAAGAGGCAAAAAATGAAAAATGAGGCAAAGAGAAGGGCTGTGGGGGAGGGGAGGGAGACGGTGGAGGGGGCAGGGTCGGACACACCATGAAGAGGGTTTTAAGATGCTTCTGCCAAAATCTGCGTAAGGAAACAAACAGAACTTAATACCATACGACTTGGATTCTAGATGCCCTCTTCCCCCTTGTGTGTGGTCTAGGCCAAGTCATTTTCTCCGAGCCTTTTCCTGCTTTTGTCTGAAGACTGCTGTTCAGAACAAGTAAGATAATGTAATAAGCAGAATCACATGAAATTGGCAAGGAGGTTTAGTGTGATATGTGGAGATGCTTTCAATCTGGAAGATTCCCGTAACTTTGGAGAAGGAATCACTAGCTTTCATGTCAGGCTCCTTGATATCCCATCATTGGAGATTCATCCCTTAGGCTTCTAAGATTCTACTACTACCATACAAACACACCCCAAAAAGTACACATTTTTAGCCATTTTTAGCCAGCTCCACTAGAATTTAGCTGACAGTCAGCTAAGAGCTAATAGGGCCATGAAGGCAGCAGCTCTCGAGAGGCAAGCAAGTGGGCTCTGAGGCCAGCTCTGAGTCCACACAATGCCGCAACACATTTCACATTTCATTACCCTGCCCCGTGTGACCCCCAAAGCAAGCAACATTACCAGTACCCTTAGGAAGCTCAGTTCTTCCCTAACTTCAGAAGGAAAATCAGAAATCTGGTCCAACAAATGTGCATTATAAAATAATATATTCATTAGGAATGTCAGAGTCATTAGCATTTATACAGAATTGAAATCTTCACTCCCATAGGAATATTTTCAAAGTAGATTTGTAAGTTTAGATTCGGAGACAATCTTCCAACAGCTAGAAATTTTTTTCTCTCTAAAATATTGTGACCTTTTCTTGCTCTGAAAGATTGAACTTTTGAACTTTTGGTTCCAATTCGCCCCTCCCTGGACCCCTGACTGTTCCCTTATAACTTCATAGGTCTTCCCACCCCCACAGGGGGAGTAGATTTCCCTACCCCTTGACTCTGAGTTTGGCCATGGAACTTGTTTTGGCCGAGTGATCACTAGGAGCAGGAAGCATGCAGGGGCACTCCATTATGTTCTCTTGTGCCTCTGCCCTCACCAGACAGCCCACCAATCACAGGGGAAGGATGAGGGACCTGGAGCAGAACCACCCCAGCCAACCGGTAGAGTCACCCCAGCCAACAAAGAAGGCAGAAGCACTCCAGACAATCTGCAAATTCTTGCACCAGAAGCAAATGTTCATTGCTGTATGCTCTACTCAGTTTTTATGTTTATTACACTGCATTATTATGGCAATAAGCTAACCAATATACCCGATATCGCTCTCTATCCCTTAACACTTTTTATCAAGTCTTTGGGCTTCCTTTTTCTTGGCACTGATTTTTAGAAATTTGGGTAAAGTTTACTGATAATGATTTAGTGGTTTCTCAGAAAAAAATGTGTATACTCTTTTTCAAAAAGGTGAACCACGAAATGTCTTTCCTGGCTTTCAGCATGCTTCCAGACAACGCTGCGCAGGAGTGTGGAGCCTACGAAGACCACTTCATCTGCAGATATGGTCTCATTCTTCTTTGGATTTTACATCAACATGTGTTGAGTTCTCATTCCAAACCAGGCATTTAGACACACAATTTTGAATGATAAGCATTCAACAGGCAACGGAAACAACCCAAATGTCTGTTGACAGATGCATGGGTAAAGGAAATGTGGCATATTTATGAATATACACAATGGAATATTATTTAGCCTTAAAAAAGAAGGAAAACCTGCCATTTTTTACAACATGGGTGAACCTGGAGGACATTATACTAGCTGAAATAAGCCAGAAAGACAGATACTACATGATCTCACTTATATGTGGAATCTAAAAATGTCAAGCTCATAAAAGCAGAGAACAGAATGGTGGTTGCCAGGCTGGGGTTAGGTTGTCAGATGTTCATCAAAAGTTATGTTTGGGGCACTTGGGTGGCTCAGTCAGTTGAGTGTCTGACTTCAACTCAGGTGATGATCTTGCAGTTTGTGAATTTGTGTCCTGTGTTGGGCTCTGTGCTGACAGGTCAGAGCCTGAGCATGTTTCAGATTCTCTTTCTCTCTCTCTCTCTCTCTCTCTCTCTCTCAAAAGTAAATAAACATTAAAAATAAAATTTATAATGTTTTAGTTCTACAGAACAAGTAAGCTCTGGAGATCTAATGTACAGCACAGTGACTCTAGTTAGAATACCGTCTTACTACATACCTGAAATCTGCCAAGAAAATAGATCTTAAGTGTTCTTACCACACACGAAAAATGGTAACAGTGTGAAGTAATAGATATGTTAATTAGGTTGATTATAGTAATCATTTCACATTGTTTAAGTATATCAAAACATCACCTTAAATATATATAGTTTTTGCCAATTATACCTCAATAAAGCTGGGAAAAATTTCATCAGGCAAATAAGAGGGACGACAAGATCTTGCAGGCCTAAGAACACAAACATGGAAGACACAAGACACAGCATGTGGGTTCTAGGAGTTTGAAATCTTTTTGTGCTGGTGGTATACAAAGTGTGAGAATGATTACATCATGTTTGAGAGGAAGGTGTAGTGGGCAGCCTCCAAGATGGCCTCCGAAATGATCCTCACTCTGATAGTCCTGTCTTATGCAGTTACTTCTCACATGGCCTGAGGGGCGGCCCATGTGACCCATAAAATACTGTCTAAATGGTGGTGTTTGGCTTCTGTGACTAGGTCACAAGACATGGATTCCATCTTGCTTTCTCTTGGATCACTCACTCTGAAGGAAGCTGGCTACCATCTTGTGAGGACACTCAAGCAACTTTATGGAGAGATCTATGTGATACAGAATTGAGGCTTCTGCCAACAGCCAGCGCCAAGTTGAGCCACCAGGAAAGCAAATTCTCCACCCTAATCATGCCTTCATTTGACTGTAGCCCTTGCTTACATCTGGACTAAAACATCACAAGAAACTCTCTGGAGCCAGAGCCATCCAGCTAAGCCATTCCTTAATTCCTGACCCACAGACAATGTGAAATAATAAGTGTTCGCTGTTGTCTTAAGCCACTACATTTCCCAATATGATTCAGTAATAGATCACTAATATAGAAGGCAATGCTCAGATTTGAGCTCCTGTGTTCTATAGCCAGGGGCAGCCCCTAAAGAGATATCACCAGGGCATGGCTTTTAGCTGCCTCATGAAACTGTGTGGAGGGCAGGTTTGGACAGCATGAGACTGGGGGCAGGACGGAGAGGTAGTTAGTTGTGTCCAGGTGAGAAAAGTTCAAGTCAGGGCACTGATGATGAGGGAGCATAAGTCAAGCTGAAGCAAAGTACAGGCCAACAGCATCCCCTCTCCCCACCAGGTGGGATATGTGTGATAGTCCTCAGGCACTCCTGGCTGCCCAAAAACAGAAGAAAGGAAAGAAAGCAAATGGTTGACTGATAGAGATCATGGCCATGCAGGACAGGAGTCTCCTTCAGTTTATGGATAACTTAGTAAACTGCAAGAAAAGGCAATCTTATCCATAGCCTAATCTCTAGAAACCTACGGACTCCATTTCCTGGAGCCCTAATATCACCCTCATCAAGATATAAGGAGGCTTAATTGCTTGATATGGTAATGTGGGAAACTAAAGGAAATGAAAAATTAAATTTCCTTACTGCCTACACCCCACTGACAAGTCCTTGAAACAGGTAGAGTGACCTTCCTCTAGGAGCTCAGTTGCCTTGATGATGACACTTGCTAGGGCTTGGCTTAACATGATCCTGATCCCCCAGGATCCTGTGAGTCTCCTTAAACACATAAAAATTCCTTTGCAAGCCCCCTTTATCTTTAACCCCCAAGTATATGTTAGCAATTATACTCCAAACCTATGACCCATGATACACATCTGAAGGGTCTCATGACTGAGGTTTTACTAAACAGTAATAACAATGTTTTCCTACTAACCACTAGCCTCTCAAGGTCCTAGAAACCTTGCTTCCAAAATTGCTTAGAGATTCACACTGTCCCTAACCCCATTCCAACCTGAAGGTATATAATCAGTCACTCTTCACAACCCTAGGCAGTGCTTTCTGCCCACGGGTCCTGTCCCCATGCTTTAATAAAAATCACCTTGCACCAAAGACGTCTTCAAGAATTCTTTCTTGGCCATCAGCTCCAAACCCCACCATCACCCCAAAACCCCATCACTGACAATGGAGTCAACTCAAGGGAATCAGAAGAACCGAGAACTGATTTGTGGGGGGTGGTTTGTGAGGACTCCTAGGTTTCCAGCATGGGTGACTGGGCCATTCACAGACCTGGGGATACAGGAGATGTGGGGGAGTTTGGTGGCGGGGGGAGAAACACTGAGTCCATTCCTGGGTGTGTTGGGTTTGGGGTGCTTGTGGGATATTCAGGTGAAGAGGTCTGGGCATGAAGTTGGAGGTGTCTGGAAAGTTCTTATAATCAATGGGTCCACCTAATGAGCTCCAGACAACACAGTGGATATTTTCAATGTTGGACCTGCAGACAACTAAGAGTAGAGTTGCCTTCTATAGAATGCTACCTCTTTTAAGTCTGCTAGATTTGACTTCAGATATGTGAGTACCCCCCCCCCCAATAATAATCACAGCATGTAGCCCTTCTAGTAAGTCCTTTGGGATAAACCCCATCTTATCTGGCAGCTCTCTGCTGGGGGCATCTCCTCCCCACTCCCCCATTGTATATTCTTCAAAAGCAGTGATTCTCACCCGTGGTTTTGCATTTGCAACATCTGGAAAATTTCATGAGGATTAAGTGGAATAATTAAAAATTTCCCAGTAGATGATAGATGTTGGTCACAGTCTTCTTTAGGCCTAAAAAGTGAGACTTAGACCCTTAACTTTTTCTCCCTCTCCTGGACCAAAAGGGATCCTGTCTGTGAAAGAGTTCTGTGAAATGCAAAGCTTTATTCAAATGTAAATTATAACCTTTAGCTTCAGGAGAAGTCAAAGATTTTTTTTTTATTTTTAACTTTTTACTATGGAAAACATCAAACTGTATAAAAGTAAAGAGAATAATATAATATCCCCTTGTTACAGAACCATCACTCAGCTTTAGAAATCAATTCATGACCAATTCTATTTTATTTATATTCTCACCCACTACCACCTCACTGATTATTTTTATCATATAATTTATAAATATTTCAGCATGTATCTCTGTAAGATAATCCTTTTTTTTTTAATTAAAAATAGATCTACCCTATGACCCAGCATTAGCACTGCCAGCACTGTGTACCCAAGGGACACAGGAGTGCTGATGCATAGGGGCACTTGTACCCCAATGTTTATAGCAGCACTTTCAACAATAGCCAAATTATGGAAAGAGCCTAAGTGTCCATCAACTGATGAATGGATAAAGAAATTGTGGTTTATATACACAATGGAATACTACTTGGCAATGAGAAAGAATGAAATATGGCCTCTTGTAGCAGCGTGGATGGAACTGGAGAGTGTTATGCTAAGTGAAATAAGTCACACAGAGAAAGACAGATACCATATGTTTTCACTCTTATGTGGATCCTGGGAAACTTAACAGAAGACCATGGGGGAGGGGAAGGGGGAAAAAAAAGAGAGGGAGGGAACCAAACCATAAGAGACTCTTAAAAACTGAGAATAAACTGAGGGTTGATGGAGGGTGGGAGGGAGGGGAAAGTGGGTGATGGGCACTGAGGAGGGCACCTGTTGAGATGAGCACTGGGTGTTGTATGGAAACCAATTTGACAATAAATTTCATATTAAAAAAAAGAATAGTTTTAAGCTTCAAAACTGTTATTACACTTAAAAATTATCAATAATTGCTATCTATCAAATATCCACTCAGTATTCACATTCCCCCAGTCCTACTTTTTCTATAAGTTTGTTTCTTCAAATTAGGATCTAAATAAAGCCCAGTTGCCTCAAGTGATATGCCTCCTCCATCTCTTTTCCCCCCTTGTAATTCATTTATTGAAGGAAGCAGGTCATTTGTCTTTGTTGAATTTCCTTTAGTCTAGATTTTACTGATTATACCCTCCTCATTTTTTAAAAAAATTATTTTTTGTAGAAGTTTTAGACTTACAGAAAAAGTTGTAAAGATAGTATAGAGAGTTCCCAAAAGGTCCACGCAGTTTCCCCTATTATTAATATCTCACATTAGCATGGTATATTTGTTACAATAATGCACCAATATCAATATATTATTTTTTAATGTTTATTCATTTATTTTGACAGAGAGAGTGTGCATGCAAGGGGCAGAGAGAGAGGGAGAGAGAGAATCCCAAGCAGGCTCCATGCTGTCAGCACAGAGCCTGATGTGGAGCTCCATCTCATAAATCATGAGCTCATGACCTGAGCCAAAATCAAGTGTCGGATGCTCAACCGACTGAGTCACCCAGGTGCCCCTCAATACAGTAGTACTAATCAATGTCCATACTTTATTCAGATTTCCTTAGCTTTGATCTAATGTCCTTTTTCTAATCCAGGATCCTATCCAGGATACCACTTTATTACATTCAAACATCATGAATCCTGAAGGTCCCCTTTGTTGTGGCAGTTTCTCAGACTTTCCTCGTATTCAGTGACAACAGTTTTGAGGTGTGCTGGGCAGGTGTTTTGTAGCATGTCCCTCCATTGGGGTTTAATGCTTTTCTCACAATTAGACCAGGGTTATGTCATTTTTGGAGGAAGACAACTAACAGTAAGTACCATGTTCATCACATCATACCAAGGGTGCATACCATCAACATGACTTATCACTGTTGATGTTGACCTTGATCACCTGGCTAAAGTAATGTTTGTCAGGTTTCTCCTCAAAGTTACCAAATTGCTCCTCAGCCCCCTTTTCCTACTGTCCTCTTTGGAAGGAAGTCATTATTCACAACCCAAACTTGAGGAATGGGCAATTGTGCCTCACCTTCTGGAGGGCAGAGTATCTATATAAATTATTTCAAATTCTTCTGCATGAGAAATTTGTCTCTGTCCACTCATTTACTTATGCATTATTTTTTTAAAGTAAACTATACACCCAACATGAGGCTTGAACTCAGGACCCTGAGATCAAGAGTTGCATGCTCTACCGGCTGAGCCAGACAGGTGCCCCTACTTATGTGTTATTTACATCAGATAGCTAGATATTAGTTTATAATTTGGGTTACAATCCAATATTACTTTATTTTGTTGCTCAAATTGTTTCAGCTTTGGCCATTGTGAACTCTAATTGGTTCCTGTATCCCTGTCACTTTGACATACTCCCATCAATATGTTTTATTTTTTTTCTTTTCATTAAAAAATTCTGGCATCACAATATGCTCCAGGTCTATCATGTATCTATCAGGTATATTTCTTGTCCCAGTGCTAGAATCAGCCTTTTTTCCAAGGAGTCTTAGTTCCTTTCATTAGAAAATGATACTGGAGGGACACCTAGGTGGCTTAGTCAGTTAAGTGACTGACTTCAGCTCATGTCATAATCTTGCAGTTCATGAGTTTGAGCCCTGCATCAGGCTCTCTGCTGTTAGCACGGAGCTCACTTTGGATCCTCTGTCTCCCTCTCTCTGCCCCTTCCCCATGTGTGCCCATGCTCTTGCTTTCTCTCAAAATTACACATTAAAAAAAAAAAAAAAAGAGGGGCCCCTGGGTGGCTCAATCGGTTAAGCATCTGACTTTTGGTTTCGGCTCAGGTCATGATCTCATGGTTCATGGGTCTGAGTCCTGCATTGGGCTCTGTGCTGACAGTGTGAAGCCTGCTTGGGATTCTCTCTCTCCTATCTCTGTTCTTCACCCATTTGTGTTCTCTGTCTCTCTCTCAAAATACATAAACAAACTCAAAATTTTTTTTAATAAAAAAAGGAAAATGGTACTGGTAATCAAGCTCTGGGCATGCTTTTTGCTACTGGGGTACCACTGCTTCTACTGCCTGTCAGCTGACAGAGTGAGGACATTTGTGTACACTAACCCTTGTATATTCACATAGCCATAACTATTTCTATGTGTAATCATCTGTATCCAAGTTAAGCTAAACACAAATTCATACTGCTGTCTCCAGCTCTGATACACTACCACATGGATCTTCCTAGCTTCTTCCTGACATTTAAAAAAGACGTTCTTTTGTATTTCTTATAAAATTGTCATCAGATCCAGATTCAAATTCAGTTTTTTGGTAAGAATATTTCATAGTAGGTGGTGCGTTCTTCCGTTGTGAGGCACATAAGATCCGATTTTCTTTTAGTGATGTTAGCAGTCATTGATGATCATTTCCTACTATCTATTACCTAAGTTTTAAAAATAGTAAAATTATGATTGGCTCTATCTTTTTTTCTTTGACTAGAATACCCTACATAAACTTGCCCTTATCAACTATTTGGGAGTCCCAAGGGACAGCCCATATTAAAAAAAAAAGACAGGATAAATGCTTCTTTTCCTCCTCTTCCTCCTCCTCATTATTATTATTTCAGGATTCAAATACTATTTATTGAATTAATGGATTGATTATCTCAGAGACTCCCAAAATTTCTCAGTTCTCTGTAATTTAGGGTGTCCATAAATTTTTCATGGTCCCCTTAAGCCAAAAGAAATAGCTAACAATGTCATTTGCTAAATGGTTAGATCCAAACATCTTAATAAGTGTCATATCCTAACAACATGGCACCCGTTTATCACCATCTACCATCACAAACCCTCAATCCCTGTTCCACACTGATTTTCTCATCTCATATTTGCTTCTCATCACAACTGCTAAAAACCCAGCTTCACAAAGATAGGACATCATCAAAAAGGATGTAGCCATCTACTGTCGAATCTAATCATTGAACGGAAGCTAGTACTGCTCTTGATGTCTGAAAGAGACTGCTAAGTTTCTCAGGAAATTTAAAATATCTCTCAATGCCCCTGAAAGTCGGTATGGTGCACTGCTTGGGACCCTCAGGCTCCATTTAAAATAAGTAAAAAATGTACTTATTAAATTTTAAATTTCAGAATTTTTTTTAATTTTTGGTATTGAAGTATAGTTGATGTACAATGTTATATTAGTTTCAGGTGTACAACATAGTGATTTGACAAGTCTATACATTACTCAGCACTCACCGTGATAAGTGCAGTCACCATCTGTCATCATACAGTGTTATTACAATACCATTGCCTATATTCCCTATGCTGTACTTTGCATCTCCATGACTTACTATATTTTATAATTGCAAGTTTTGTACCTCTAAATCCCCTTCACCTATTTTGCCTAGCCCTCCCACCCCTTTCTCCTGATTATTTTTCAAATGAATTCATTCTTTAGCATCTTCTGAGGCTGACCACTGATTTATTTTTAGTTTTGAGTGCCATTATGAACTTGGGAGTAGCTCTTGAGGGACATGGAATTGCTCTCAGCTCTCTACCTCCAGCCTTGACTCCTGGACAATCTGCCTCAGGAGGGTGGAATGCGGGAAGGGGATGGAGACTGCACTCACTGGCAGAGGTAGGGAGCAGTTTGGAAAGGGATGACAAGGTTGTGTGTGTATGTGTGGAGGGGGCGGGGGTGGGGGGTGTCTTGAGGGCTTCCATATTCATTCATCCTGAGAAAGCTCTGGTCTCCAAAGTCATTCATTAGTTCTCTAATAGCTGTTGCCTTGGTTTCATAGTGTTTTCCACCTCCTCAAAGAACCAGGAAAGAAAAATAGCCTGAAGCTTGGAAAGGGCACGCCTGACCCTAAATCCATCAAGGAAGCCCATGTAGGAGAAAAAGCAAGTCAACTTTGGAATGTTAGGGGTTAAGGGTTAGGGCACTGGTTGCTTAGTAGTTACCTGAATCAAATTTTAAAACCACCACCAGAGATGCTGATTCAGTTGGTCTTGGGCGTCTGCCTGGAATTGGCAGTTTTCACGAGCTTTTTGCAAGGTGATTCTAATGTGCGACAGGGGCCATTTCCAAACCCCCTAGTACTCCAACAGGCCAATGAATTGTGGCACACCTACAGTCTCATCACCTTGATTCAGTTGCCTGATACTAGTGGATGCCGTCTCTGCCATGTTATTCAGAAGACTAAGCTAGGAAAGATGATCCCAGGGACACTCCCTCTCCCCTCCAAATGCTGAGGCCTGATGTTGGCTGATTTCCAACCCACAGGTCTTTAATATTAGACACATCACTTTGCGCCTACCCTCGACTCCAAGGATGGCTACATTAACTTTGTGCTGGGCACTGTTCTTAGTGCTTTAAACATTTCACTATCCCTAAAAGGTTGGTATCATCCACACTTAGCAGATGAGCAACTAGGGATCTGAGTTAAATGACTTGCTAAGATCACAAGCCTGCATCTGTGCAGGTTTGTGGGCTCTTTCTTATGTGCTGTCACCTACAGGCTGTGACTTTAAGCTCAAGCCCTCTCAAGGAGCTGCCTCCTCCCTTCCTTTGTGTAATAAACACGGAATCTTGTAGAGGCTACATCTATCTGCACAGGACCTGAGAAAGGTGGGGAAGGAGTGGTCTGGGGTGAGGGATTCTGAATCCCAGTTCCTCGGCATCAAGCCCAGAGTAGTGCCCTGCCCTGGGGATGGGCTGTTCCTTCCTTCACAGCTCAAGGGTCTGAGTGTGTCTGGGTAAAAGCCTGAAAGCCTTATCATCCACTTCTAAATCTGACACTTCTTGCGCCCACAGGGTTTCACCCACAGCTCTTTCCTCACTTAACTCTTCCCCTGAAAATCACATCAATCCTTTCCTATCCTACCTGTCCTATCCACTGCCTATCACCACTCGCAAATTCTGTCTAGAACCACACTTCTTGACCACCCCTGTCCTACGAAACCCATCCATACGTCACCAACCACCCAGGCCGTAAACTTTGAACTCATCCTAGCACAACTCTCCCCCAACGTTTAAACTTCCACTGAGTCCCCTCCAATTCCGCCACGCAGGGCAGCTGTTAACACCCATCGCTCCTCTCCAATCCCCACTGTCCAAGGGCAGGCCAAGTGTCTAAAGCCAACTCGGCCTCGGTAGCCCCGGCCCCAGCTCCGGTCTCCGAGTGCCACCCAAACCAAACCAGATGCAGTTCCCTCAGACTCGCGTGCCGCCTCCAGCCGCA
Source organism: Panthera onca (assembly GCF_046562875.1). Taxonomy (NCBI): domain Eukaryota; kingdom Metazoa; phylum Chordata; class Mammalia; order Carnivora; family Felidae; genus Panthera; species Panthera onca. The sequence continues at coordinate 131,404,905 of NC_138347.1, read as the reverse complement.
GGCCTAGGCCCTAATTACAGCCAGCCAGGATACCCCGCAGGCCCGGCCCTGACTGAAGCTTTACTTCCGCGCCAGCTCTGCGCCCAGGGCGCCGGCCACGCCTCCGCCCCGCCCCTCCCGGGGCCCAATCCGGATGCGGCCGTCACCTGCCCCCGGGGCCTGCAAGCCCCGCCCCCATTGGCGGCCGCCCGGCCCGCCCACCCACGTGGGCCCTCGGGACTGCGGCTGGGATAGCGTCAGGCCATGGCCGGGGCCCGCAAGCTGCCGTTGGAGCAGGCCCTGGCGCTGGGGCCTGGCTGGCGGCACGCGTGCCACGCGCTGCTCTACGCGCCGGACCCGGCGCTGCTGTTCGGCCGCATCCCGCTCCGTTACGCCGTCCTGGTGAGAGGGGGGACGCGCCCCGCCCCGTCCCCTCCCTCTCCCCCTCCCCCGGGGACGCCGACCGGGCGCCCGGGCAACCCCGCTTCCCTCTCCCGCAGATGCAGATGCGCTTTGATGGGCGCCTCGGCTTCCCCGGCGGCCTCGTCAACTTGCAGGACACCAGTCTGGAGGCCGGGCTGAACCGCGAGCTGATCGAGGAGCTGGGCGAGGCCGTGGCCGACTTCCGTGTGGAGCGCGCCGACTACCGCAGCTCGCACGCCGGGTCCGGGCCGCACGTCGTGGCCCACTTCTATGCCAAGCGCCTGACGCTGGAGCAGCTGGTTGCGGTGGAGATGGGCGCCACGCGTGCCAAGGACCACGGGCTGGAGGTGGGGCCGGCCCGGGAACCCCAGCCCCATGGCCTCCCTGCCCCCCGAAAGCCGCTCCCCCACTTTCCTGGAGTAGCTGGGGCCTTGGGCTTCTTTCATCTGGTTGACTAGGCACAGCAGGCGTAGTCTGCCCCTTTTACTGACCTCTGCAGTTGTTATTTTGGAACATACCTATCCAAGACTCTCTTCTCCCCATAGATTTGGCTAAGCCTTGCACCCTTGGCCCGTGATTTTCTTGGGTGGGAAATGTGGCCTGATACTTTGTGGGGAAACCTTTGTCGTTAGGCTAGGGGAGTAAGGGGACAGATTGTGTATGGAGATGGTTCTCAAACTTGGGCAGGTATCAGAATCATCTGGGAGGCTTATTACTGACCCCACTTCCAGAATTTCTGGTTCAGTGGGGGAGAGAGAAAAGGACCTGAGAATTTGCATTTTTCAGAAGTTGCTAAATGGTGCTGAAATGACTGGTCTGGTGTATTTTTGAGAACTACTTGGTGTAGGGGCAAGCATGCATCCTGGAGGCAAAGAGCCACCAAAAGTTTAGTGATGTAGGAAGGATTAGCATTTTTGAAGCTGAATAGCATGGCTTGGGTCTTTTGTCGGCAGAGAGGTGGGCGCACTAGGTCCTCAGGCTTGGTTCTGCTGCACTGATAAGAGGTGAGACCTCTGAGCTGGAAAGATCTATCTAGGATGAGCTACCTGTCTCATTGTCACCTGTCTCCTTCCTTTCACAGGTGCTAGGCCTAGTACGTGTGCCCCTGTATACCCTGCGGGATGGTGTGGGAGGCCTGCCTGCCTTCCTGGAGAATTCCTTTATTGGAACTGCACGGGAACAGCTGCTGGAAGCCATCCAGGATTTAGAACTGGTGGAATCCGGCTCTCTTACAGCCCGTAAGATCTCCTTACCTCGCTAGAGGCAGCCCTTCGTGAACCCATGGAACCTGAGATGAGGACCTTGGTATTGGGGAAGGGAGGCAGGAACAGGGAAAGCTTTCTCTTCTGGCCCTGGGCCTGACAGATGATAACAGATTAAAAAGAGAAGTATGTGCAGTATGTTTGAGCAGACCTCCCCCCCCCCACCCCCCCCACCCCGCAGTAACTCAACATCTGGCACAAAAATCTGCAGCTCATCTCAGGGACCTGGCACATTCTCAGAGCCTGCCTCCTCTCCGTACGTTTGTACACACATGGCATGGCAGCCCCCAGACATATGAATGTACAGTCTGTGCCTGCGCACAAGCTCACTCCTCCTCATAACCCCCATGTGCAGTTTAACAGGACGTGGCACATGTGGGGCCTGGCTTGTCACCAGAGCCATGTCCATGTTGGAGAGGAGCTTCTGAACCAGGGCAACATTTCTTCCCACACTCCTACATGGCTCTTCTCCAGGGTCTACTCCAGCCCATGCTTGCTGGGGAGGACAGAGAAGCAGAGGACCCTTTTTCCCCTTGAAAATGGTCGCATCCTTGCCCGGATGTTAGCAAAAGCGATATACCCCTGAAAGGTGGTAGAGGGTCCTAACCAACCTCCTGGCCTCTCATGAAACTGAGTGGAAGGGGTGAGAGAAATGGTTTGGTCTCCTTGGTTGACCTTGGACTTGAGTCCTGCTGTATCTCTTCCAAAGCCGTCATCTAGGACCCTTTAGATCCGGGACATCAGAAGGGACCCAGCCCTGGTCTAGCCCTGGCTTACAGCTGAAGCACTTATAGCTAAGCCTCAAAGCCCTTCAGTTTTTTCAACAAATACTCTGAGGTATTGGAGATCTAGGGATGAGAGAGCCATAGCTCTTACCCTCTACAGAGTTAAAGGGCTCAAATGGCAAATATTTCAGGCTTCATGGGCTACATTGTCTTTGTAGCATCTGCTCAACTCTTATCATTTCATAAGTATCGATGAACATAATGGGTGGAACTGTGTTGCAGTAAAACTTTCTTTGTAAAAGGAGGTGTCCAGCCTGAGGGCAGTAGTGTGCCATTGCTTGCTCTAGAGAGGAAGATAAGTAGTCAGTTTAATTATATTGCCTATTTACTTGTTTCATGTATGTCAGTGTTAAGAAGGAAATAAAAGATTGATATAGGTCTCGCCTTGATATTTTTTTACTTTTCACCGAGGTGGTCCGGAAGGGCCCTCTCTGAAGAGCATTTAAGCTGAAGGATAAGAAGGAAGTACTAGGTAGGAGCGTGGGAAGAGTAGTCTAGGTATTCCAGGGAGTAGCATGTAGGGTACTAGGGAAGGGAGGCAGGTGTTAGGGTTCTGAGGAAGAATCTTGGCAGATTATCCCACATCAAGGGTAAGGGGATTAAACTCCATTTCTCAATTGGTGTGGCAGAGGGATATGCAAAGAATTTGCAGTCATCTTTAATTTACCAGAGCATGGCTTAGAAATGATGAAAGGCCAGTGCAATTAGGCTAGAGTAAGCAAGGGGATCGGACGCCGGAGAGGCAGACTGGAGCCAGAGGATACAGGGCCTCCCAAGGCAGGGTCAGGGCCTGGTGGTGTGTGCAGCATGGCCTGGAAGGGGTAGGAAAAAGGAGTCGGTGACGGGAGTCTGCCACAGTAGCTCACATGGGAGATGGTGGTGGTCGGAGCCACGGTAGTAGAGGAGGTGGGCAGAAGTGGATGCATTCGAGAGAAGTGTTGGTGACCTTGACAGGCCCTCTGATGGACCGCGTGTGGGGTGAGGTGAGGGAAAAGAGGATTCAAGGATGACTTCAGTGTGTGCCTTAAGTTGTGCAAGTTGTGGATGGGAGGAAAGCCTGGGTGGGGTGGGGGGGGGGGCGGAGATGGTTTTGCAGGGGACAGAATCAAGATCATTCTGGGCATGTTGAGACATAAACTTGTGAGTCCTCTGCATAAAGATGGTACGGCAGTTTGTCAGATGAGGTCAGGCAGGGAGAGAAAAAAAGAAGAGGGCTCAGGATGGGGCCCCGAGGAAGCCTAGGCCTCGGGGTTCAGGATGAGGGGCAGGACATACTGAAGAGAACCAGAAGTTGAGAGGAATCTGCTTGAAGAAAGTGAACTCTGCCAAGTGCTTATGAGAGTTTTAGTAAAATGAGGGACAGAACTGCCCACTGGATTTGGTAGCAGGAGGTTTTTGATGACTTTGGTGGGAGGGGAGCGGAAGGCAGCCCAGAGTTGGGTGGGTGGGTAGTGGGGGATTAGACAGAGGGAGAATTTGGTCTTGAAGGGCTGTGGAGAAATGGCCTGACACCTGGAGAGGGCTGCAGGGTCAAGGGGAGCATTTACAGCAGGAGACGGAGCATGAGTGTGTCGATGGGAACAATCGAGGCAGAGAGAGGCGGTGCTAAAGGGCCACAGTCCTTGAACAAAGAGGAGGGGTGGACCGTCCATAGGAGGGGGGACAGTCCTGAGGAGTCACAGGGCTCAAGGAGAAGAAGGGGCAAGAGTAGAGGATGAGGAGGCTAAATTAGTGGTGGGATGATCGAGTTTGACTTTCTTCTTGGTAAAATGAAGTGAGATCCACCCAGCTGGATATGGGTGATGTTCTCAGAAGGTACGAAGTGGTCCTTCATCATGGCATGGAAAAGCAAGTTGATGGGGGCACCTGGGTGGCTCAGTTGGTTAAGTGTCCAACTTCGGCTCAGGTCATGGTCTAGCAGTTCGTGATTTCAGGCCCCGCGTCAGGTGCTATGCTCACAACCTGGAGCCTGGATCCTGGTTTGGATTCTGTGTCTCCCTCTCTCTCTGCCCCTCCCCTGCTTGCTCTCTCTCTCTCTCTCTCTCGCGCACACAAATAAATAAACATTGAAAAAAGAAAAGAAAATTGATGAAAGAAACAGAATGGTGGGGCCAGGTTGAGTCATGAGTCCATTTACAGTAGGAATCTAGGCCCTCAGACGTGTTGGAACATGGGGGGTTTGCATGCATACACATGTTCCCATCCTCTCTGATCAGCTAGGGTAAAGCCCCTTGTGCTGACCCGGGGTTTTACAGAGAAGCCCAAAGAAGGGAGAGAGGCAAGGTGGTTAAGATGACATGTGCGAGAGAAACCGAACTGATGGGCTGTGGGGTAAGAGGTTTAATCTGGGTACAAAGGGAAGTGAAGGCAGGTGACTTCAGGGGGGTTAACATATTAGAAGTCTCGATGAGGTAGGACTCCACCATGGGGTGCAGTGGGAGGTGTATTTGAGCCAGAGAGGGATGTTTTTGAAATTGAGAGGTGGAGCCGTCACAGGTAAAGTCAAGATCCATGTGATGAAGCAAGAAACTGACAGATGTTGGAGAAGATAGTGTGAACTAGAAGCCACCGTCCTCAGTGAACAATAGGGGCGACCTAAAGGCCAGTGACAGCTTCCAGGAGGAGACAGGAGGTGTGACAGGGCGAGAGGAGCCTCCAGGAAGAGGGGCTTTTGCACAAGGGAGGGGTGAGTAGTGGTCTGGAGGGGCGGCAGGAAGCAGTGTGGGTCCCGTGGCAGTTCTTGGCCTTGGAAGGTGGTGGGGTGGGGAGCAGCTGCAGAGATCCGGCCTGGGCAGGTCTCCTTGGAGCTCATTCTTGGGTGTAATCTGGCCCAGGGTCTCACGGCCTACATGTAGCCTCTTCACGGTGCCGCATGGTACTCTGCTGGAGTGTTGCAGCGACCAGGTTGGCTTGCTTTTTCATTCACACTCGATCTCCTTATTTTTGTAAGTCTGGTGTTGTTGAGAGGGAGAATCCGTGGCCTTCTGTATCATCCCACACATACCCTCCCAGTCAGGAGCTCTTGTCTCGGTGAGCCATCCTAAAGGGTGTCCATCATTCTGTGGCTTGAGTGCATGTCATTTGCCTCGTCCCTCCAGTCTACAGGCGGGCCAGGGGTCCACGCAAGTTTCTCCCTCTGGTTTCCCCCTCTCTCACCCATTGCCATCCTGCTGCCGGGGATGAGGAGACCTGGGTATGGTTGCCCACGTGGGATGTACTTGGCCTTGTGAAACCAGTCATCGGGCGGGAGGAAAACAGGAGGCTTCCTAGCAGTCCTCACCCCTCCTCCCCTTAAACTGCTGCAGTGACCTTCAGCCAGGAACTAGACCTGTTCCTTATCTGAAACACTGGCTCCTGTGGTGAGGGTTAAATGCAGCTGCACTTGGGGCATGGCTCTGAAGAGGCGTGCCCAGCACTATTTATCGGTACCTGATGCCATCCACGTTTCGCTCCCTCTTGTTAGCACGTTGCTCTCTTGGAAGCAGAGTGGCCCAGGCTGCCTCTCCTCCAAGCATGTTTCTGCTTTTCTCAGCGGAATCAGCTACATGTTCACACTTCTCAGTTCTGTGCATTTTCCTGGAGTGTGTGGCTGCTGGTGCTAAGTTAACACTTCTGGGCCCCATGCTGTCCCGAGCCAGAGTCTTGCTCAGTTATCAAGTTTCTGGTAAACCTATTTTTAGGCAGAAACATTTGAGGGAAGAGTAGCTGGTCCTTCCCAGTGACTTGGGTCCCCGGAGGCTGCTAAGTGAAACAGATTAAGGTAGAGATGGATAAGTGGGAGGGGGTGTTTTCTGCGAGTTTCAGTTTATTGCACAGAGAAGATTTCATTTGCCATACTTTCTACCCCAAACAGACAAAATGAATAGGAAAAAAATGAGAGGAATAAACATTTTACCTGTGATGAAATTAGCAGTCGGCACCAGAATTTGAATCAAAGTAACAGACATTGGCCATTGGCCCATCTTGGGGCAGGAGAGCAGGAGGTGGGGGTATTATATTTAAAACAGTTCTGAAGAAGAACAGGGGGCATGTGCCAGGGCACAGGAAAAAGAGAAATATCCACTGGATTTAAGGGAAACTCCCCAAACCATGTGGCTTCACCTCCCCTGGTCTTCCTACTTCCTATCTGACTCAGCTTGAATAAGGAAGTTCAGGATCCCTCCAGCAGTAAAGGCAGCCTGGCAGAGAGCTGAAATCACCTTTAGACAAAGCAACACTGGCAGAGGGATACACGGAAGGTCTAGCCCTGCAAAGGAAGCCCCTCACCAGACAGAGGGAGTCAGCGTGCAGGTTTTTCCCCCAAGTGCTCAGCTCACCCCCATGCAGAGACGCAAACCTCTGTTGCCCCCTCTCCTGCCACAGGTTCTGTTACTCTCCATAGGCATTCCCAGCTGATGAAGTGGCAAGGATACCCCTCTTTCCACTAAGGGAGATGACTCCTGAGTGGGTTTTCAATAATTATAAAGAACCCTTGGAAAAACCACAGTGCGGAAGGCTATTACCCAACAGCCCCAGTCGCCCACCACCTTCAGGCCACTGAGGACAGACTGATAAATGCACAGCCTCCTGTTGTCTAGGACTAATTTCAGGGCGGGGAATAGGCAAAGTCCAGGTAGACAGGGAAGCGGGGGCAGGTGCATCATCCCATGTTTGAGGGCCAAAGAATAGAAGATTGCCTCTACTTAAGTAAATAGGAAATTATGAGGTCTGTTCAAAAAAAGGGAAGAACCCTGGGTATAAATGATAAAGAGCGTGCTCTGGAAGATTTAGTCCAACAAAAAGAAGCAGGATTTGCTCAGGAAATAAAGAAAAACATGGACTCTGGAATGAGGTGAAAGATTAGAAGCAGCTGGCAGCACAAAGGAACGGATTTAAGGAGACAGGTCTCTCCATTAGCTCAGAATTACACTAGAACAGCGAAGAGTGCCACCCACACTGGAGGAAACTACCACTGATGTCAAGAGCAGGCTTACAAAAACCACCTCAAATACAAGTGCCAAACAAGGAAAGTGACCAGAGCGAACCCAGGAGATGGAGAGATTACACAATGGAAATCCAGAGTATTGCTAATTGACAGAATGAAAATATTAACAGGCAGCCCATAGAGTGTACCACACCAAGAGTGAACCTGAGGCAAACTCTGGACCCTTGGGTGGAATGATCTGTCATATAAGTTCATCAGTTAACAAGCGTACTGCTGGTGGGGGGTGTTGATCACTGGGGTGGCTGTGCATGCTTTGGGTGGGGGGCACATGGGGAATTTCTGTGCCTCCCTCTTAATTTTGCTGTGAACCCGGTACTGCTCTAATAATAAAGCCTTAAATATTAGCATGTAAAGTAAACAGTATTTTAGGAAACAAGGAAAAGAAAAACCCTTCCCTAAACTGAAAGAAACCCAAACCTGTGGATTGGCAGGACTCGATGTGTTCAGAAGAGGGAAATGAGATAAAAACTGAAAAACATTAGGATGGTGTTCTTCATTTCAAGACAATTGGAAGGCAGGAAAATTAGGTCACTTACAGTAGCAAAAACTTCCCATCTACCCAAACTGTTACTTAAATGCAAAACGTAATCTATCTGGGAAACAACAGAAGCGTTCTTGGCAGTCTCCAAGATGAATGAATCAAAGGGAAACACTAATGAGTGGGGAAATTGTGTAAGAAACTTGTGAGTGGTACCTCCTCTTAAAAGAGGATACATACTTAGTACTAAGTAATTGTGCTAACGATGGGTCTAAAGTAATACAAATGCTACTGACTGAAAGAAAATAGGTCTGATGTAAAAATAAAATAATAATTTGATTAATATGCTTATCCCCAGATTGTAGACTGTTCTAAGTAAAAAGAGGGAGGAGATGAGAAGAAACATAAAAATATGCTAATTTTACTGGAAAATGAATGGGTACTGTTTGGTTTCTGAAGTTGATAATGACCTTAGATTGGATGAAAACATGAAATTTTAATATTTCAAGGGGCATGACAGAGCAATAGGATTCTGGCTGAGTGTGAACAGATGGGCAAAGAATACCAGGCAATTACAGTCAAAAAGCAAATAATTGTCATAATATTAATATCAAAATGCAGGGTCAAAAGCATTACGTGAAACTATGAACTTTTGTTTATTTTTGAGAGAGAGAGTACAAACAAGGGAGGGGCAGAGAGAGAGGGAGACAGAGAATCCAAAGCAGGCTCCAGGCTTGGAGCTGTCAGCACAGAGGCCAAGGTGGGGCTCGAACCCACGAACCGTGAGATCATGACCTGAGCCGAAATGGGACGCTTAACCTACTGAGCCACTCAGGTGCCCCTACGAATTCTTGAACCAATGAAGAGATTATCCACAATGGTCACATAACTGTCATGAATTTCGGATTATGCACAGCAAGATCTATGGGAAATGCAAGGAAGAACCGACAATATTTTTTGGAGACCACAGACATGTTTCCTCAGTCCTTGGCTGTGTTTGCTGCCTGGCAGGCTCTAGACCAAGTTCTTTTCATAAATTAACATGTTAGTCCTTAAAGCAACCATATGAAATGGAGATACTGTCATCTCCCTACTCCAAATAAAGAAACTTAGGCACAAGTTCAACAAAATAATTAATATACTTTGCCTAATAGATAAAGACTGAACTCTAACTTGAAGCAGAGACTATACCTTTAAGGGCCCAGGAAACACTTAGCAAGTTAGTTATTGGGCCTTGTAAAACCTCAGTAAATCCTCTCCAGTCTTGTACCCCCTTCTCCAAACTGAACAGAGTACATATCACATTGTGTGACCACAAAGTGATGAAACACAAAATAAATGACAAATTCTGATTTCTTTTTCTTTTAGGCTTTTTCATATCGTCTGAATCTTCTACACTATATATGTATTCAGTCATTATAAATGACTAGTTAAAAAAATAATTTTTTATGTGTGACTTTACAGAAAACCAGCCCCCCAAAATCTGAAGAAACAAGGAAGGGACTCGGGGGTGGGAAGGGACCCATCCCAGAATAGTGGGGGAATTTGTTGAGTTGTGGGGACCTACGTTCTCCAACCCCAAAAGAGAAAATGCAAGCGGAGTCCTGAGGGAGCAGGTGTGGGTCCCTTGTCCCCGGGTCCCTGCTGGCCTAGGCGCTGCCCCTCTGGGTGGCTGGGGGTTGGGGAGCAGATGTGGGCAAGGAACAGCTCTCCAAGGCAGGTGGCAGTGACCCTATGTCACACAGCTGATTTTTTTAAAGGCCCGGCACTTGGGGCATCTAGGTGGCTCAGTTGTTGGGGCGTCTGCCTCTGGGTTTCCACTCATGGGATCCAGCTCCTCCTCAGGCTCCCTGCTGAAGCATGGAGCCTGCTTGGGATTCTCTCTCCCTCTGCCCCTCCCCTGCTCATGTTCTCTCTGTCTCTCTCAAAATAAATAAACATTAAATAATAATAATAATAATAATAATAATAATAATAATAATAAAAGGCCAAGCACTCAAACTTCCTCCTTTTTCAGACAGGGGCAGTGCTAGTGCTTCCCAGAGATGTCTCTCTACATTTTCATCACCTCCTCTTTATTTATTTTTTTTTAAAGCTTATTTATTTTTTGAGAGAGAGAGAGAGAGAGGGAGAGAGAGAGACAGAGTGTGAGTGGGAAAGGGGCACAGAATCTAAAGCAGACTTCAGGTTCTGAGCCATCAGCACAGATCCCAATCCAGGGCTTGAACTCAGGAACTGTAAGATCATGACCTGAGCCAAAGTCAGACGTTTAACCAACTGAGCCACCCAGACACCCCAAATCATCACTTCCTCTTTAGTTGCTTATCCTCCAACCCTCTGGAGTTGGAAAACCATTCTGAGCTCAAGCTTACTGAGGATCAATTCCCACTGCCTTTCCAGGAGCCACTGCCCTCACCCTCCCTCAGCTCTCACCTGCCTGCCTCAGGCACGGTTTGCCTCCATAACTCTGACTCTGACCTTAGTGTCACTTCCTGAGGGAAACATTCTCTGGCCCTGACCTTTCAGACTAGATTAATTTCCCTCATACTATATTGAAAATGATAGTATAAAATAGAATAAAAGAACAAGCAACCCCCCAAAAGTAGGAAAGAATATTAGAAAGGTGTACCAGGCAATTCGTTGTAATTTTCTGTAATTTTCCCTGGATTTTGTCAACTGTGTGGTCTTTTTCAGCTTTTTAAAGTTATGGTTTATTGTGTTTTGATATTCTAAATTGTTTTTTTTTAATTTATTTGAGAGAGAGAGAGAGAGAGAATGAGCAGGGGAGGGGCAGAGAGAAAGGAGGACAGAGGCTTCAAAGCAGGCTCCAGGCTGACAGCAGAGGAGCCTGACATGGGGCTTGAACTCACGAACTGTCAGACACTTAACTGACTGAGCCACCCAGGTGCCCAAAGGAGAAGGCGAGGTGCAACTAAATAGGGAATTCATAGTCATCTGTTTAACTTTTTTTCAGCTTCTAGAGCTAACTCGAATTATTCCTTATTTATGCAATAGATGGTAAGCTGTCTAAATTTTCTATTCTAGAACTTAGGAATGATGAAGAGAAGAGGTGAGGGAGAGAGAATAATTGAATCTCTGAGCATAACGTGTCTGGGAAACAGTGGTCTCTGAGCTTCAAGCCTTTCCCTGGTATTGGTCATGTGGAGGCTTTAATAACTCTGGGCCACTTGTCCTCTGTGTGAGTGGCACCCCCTCCCAAAAGGGTGTTTTCTAGTTACTGTTGTCGTATAACAAATCATCCCAAAATTCAGTGGCTTAGAATTACAACAATCACTTTATCTTTCGTGGTTGGAGTCAGATAGCGGCTAGAGCTTCAGCAGTGGGGGACTAGCAGGCATCTCTCTCTCTCTCTCTCTCTCTCTCTCTCTCTCTCTCTCTCTCCACATAGTCTCTGGGGACTTCCTCACAGCATGGCTGCATTAGAGCAGTCAGACTGCTTACATGGCAGGTCAGGGTCCAGCATGAGTGTTCCAGCAAGCAAGATGGAAGTTACATGGCCTTGTCTGACTTAGTCTCAGAAGACATAACTTCACTTCTGTCCCCCTCTGTTGATTACAAAGAAGATGTAAACTCACACAGATTCAAGGGGTGGGGCACTAGGTTCCATCTCTTGATATAGGAGGGACAAAGTTCTAGAAGATCATGTGGGACAGATATTTTTGTGGCCATCTTTGGAAAATATAATTTGCCACTGGGTGTCTAGAAATGTTTATTATAAAAAGAGAATATTGGATCTGAGAATGGTTGTTGCAAGCCTACCCTACCTCAGTACTCAGCCCCAGGTACTCTTCAGATGGATCCAGGCACGAATTGGGCTGGATTAAAATCAGAGAGTCCTTGACAGTGGGTCTGTCCTGCTATGGTGCAGGCTTTGAAGTTCTCATACTTCTCCTACCCGAAATGGGCCTGACAGGGAAGAGGCTGCCGAGAAGAGCCAAATCACAAATTAGAAATCTCTGGAGATGGACACAGGGTGGCTGGGGGTCCTGGATCTTTTTTTCTCTGATAAGTTTTTATTTATTCATTCATTCATTCATTCATTCATTCATTTATGAGAGGGAGAAAGAGCAGGCAGGGGAGGGACAGACAGAGAGGGAGAGAGAGAGAATCCCAAGCAGACTCCATGCTGTCATCGCAGAGCCCAACGCGGGGCTCAATCTCACGAACCATGAGATCATGACCTGGGCTGAAATCAAAAGTCAGACGCTTAACTGACGGACCCACCTGGGTGTCCCTTCTATGATAAGTTTTAAAGCAGGGAGAATGCGCTCAGAAACATGAGGTTAGACTTGCCATTGTTTCCATTATTCTAATATGCACATTTTGAAATCTCTGAAATCAGGATGGTCCTACCATTGATGCCAAGTAGTGGTCTCAACATAGCTGTCCTTGCTGCACACCACCTGAAAACATTTGGAAGAACTGTCCACAGTCAGGAGGAAATCCCAGAGACTACTGTGGAGAACTCTCAAGACATGTGCCACCAGTATGGCTCTTGATGGCACAGAAGTCAACGTTGTGTAGAAAAACACAGACACCTATGACCCCAAGTTGAAAAATGATTTAAAAGAGCTGGACACCGTGCAGAAGTTTTAGGACTATCTGAGTCAATTGATTTTGCTCGTAGTTCCTTTCTGTGTATACACAAGAGTAATCTGTGATGAAAAGTGATATCTAAAAATGCCCCCAAAATCTCTTTCAATATATAGAAAACTTAAAAAAGAAAAAAAGTCTAAGTGATAGGAAAGCATTGTGTTATGGCTTAATGGTGGTAATTTTCTTTCTTAGAGGTACATAAATAATAAGGCGTGTTGCAATCAGTGAGGCCTTAACGTGGGTGAAATCCAGGAGGGGTAGAAGCCTCATTTTTCCCCTTGGAGGCATCCAAAGTCATATGCGACTTGTAAGAAATAGCCCATGGTGTGCAGTGAGGTCTGAGAGACAAGGAGTCAGAAATGCCAACAATGTGGCCATTCTGGCTCATCCTCTACCCGAGGCACCAGGCAGAGGCCAGGTGAGGGCAGCAATGAACATGGAAATGAAGAGGTGGCATGATGGAGACCAAACAGTGTGGCTTGAAGTGGCTTTTGGGCTAGCGAGGGATAGTGCTGGGTGACGGAACAGGAAGGAGGCTCTGAGGTACCAGGCTGGGAGGGCCTTCTCCCTGTCTGTGCCCTTAGGGACCAGCCCAGCCCCCTGTATCCCGTCAGGGGGACTCACAGGACCTGGACAAGCAGGGCAGGGGATCCCAAGTAGACATGGAACTGTTTCAAGAGCTGCCTGGCTGCGGGCAAGCACGGGTGGAAGGATAACCTTTACGGATCTGTAGCTTATGGAAAGAGTTAAAACTGCATTTCAGTTTGTGGTTGGGACAGATGATTTGGGTAGAATAACGTAGCCACTTGAAACACTTGTAGTGATTTGAGCACCTTGTACTTCAAGATCTGTTCAAATATTGGCTTTGTTACCCCATTTCCCAAACTAGGATCTGTCGTCAGTTGAAGCTGCTCCAACTTTTGGGGACAAAAGAGCCAAATGTTTGAAACTGGACACATGGTCTCCATAGGCATCAGGCACCGGCTCTCAGGCACTGCTGAGAAAATGCCAATCCTCTTTTTAGTAACATGTTAATTACATTAAATGCTGTTTATTTCTGGAAGTTCCCACCTGCCCCAAGCCTCTGTAATGCCCGCCTGTCCTTCAAAGCTCATCACCCCAGTAGAGCAGCTTTCACCCTTCACTGCTGGGTTGCTATGGCAACCTGAGCATGCCTCCACAATGGCGCCATCCCACTGACCAGGATTCTTCCTTTAAATTGTTTTTGGCCTTACTAGAACACGACTTTATTTCCCCAGCATCTGGCATGTTGCTAATAAAATAGACTCAGTAAGCAGTCTAAAATGCTTATTGAATGCATGCTTCTTAAAAAGTATGTTCTCTTAGGGAAGTTAAGCCTGTAGAAGCTCATTTTGAATATCAATTTATAATAATTCTTTTCAACACGTTTTTTTCATGTTGTGGCAAATAGCCCTGGACTGGAATTTACGAGCGCAGTGTTTGTGTGACTTTGGGCAACTTCCCTAACCTCTCTGAGCCTTGGTTTTCCCATCTCCTGTGAACATCATCACGGTTCAGAGGCAATCAGAATGTGCGGTGCTCACGTACAAACAAGTTGCAAATTCAGGATTCAGATTCTACTTCAGATTTGAAGGACAATCATTTTGCTTAAGTAAGATCCTCTACCTTGATTATGCATGCTATTACCAGGAACTGTGGGCAAAGCCCCCTCTCACGAAATGCAGGAAGTCAATATCATTTTGGAAATGTAAATATATTTCCACATTCTGATGGGCCTATATTATTTATGAAATGTTTGGTTGTGAGTAACAGATTGTCCAATTTAAGACCTTTTAGCTTATATACCGGAAATCTGAGAAGTATGTCGATTTCAGGAATATTTGACCCACATGCTCAATGACTTGGTTCTATTCCCTCACTACACTTGTATTGTAGAGTGAAGTCTCCATCTCCAGCTATCTCCCCTTATTTGTATCCAAGGGAGGAGTCTTTCGCTTTGCCATGAATGGGCCAGGCCTGGCCAATCACTGTGGCCAAAGGAAGGCCATGAGCTAATTGGCTTAGGCTGGGGACAGACCTGAGTCAGAGACTCTGCCTCGGGGCATGGGATTAAGTGAGGGTCAATTCTATTCAGATTTCATGGCTGCCATTCAGTAGAGAGAGGGAAGAAAATCACAATGCCCAAATTTGCAATAACGGTGTCACAGAAGGCAGAAATTTACCTCTGAATTAAAAACATGATTATTTTTGTCAGTCACAGTTTGGGGTGGGGGAGGGGCACAAACGAAAAGTATTGTTCTGCCTGATACCCAACAATCCCTTGTAATTGAAGGATTTGTGTGAAATGTTGCCTCTCCTTGGCAGCCTCCCCACTCCCACCCCGCATTCAGCAAGAGACTGAAGTCAGAAACGGATTTTGTAGCTTATATACTGTGCTAACTAGATACCATAGCTAATCCTGTGTTCGTTGCTTTTCTTGTTCGGAATGCTTGGGCAGAGATCAGAGCCCTTCTGCTCTAAGTCAGAGCTGAATATTCAAGCCTCAGCAGCAGTATCTCAAATGGCCAATTAAAAAAAAAAAAAAATCACTTACAAATTAGGCTGTTCTCCAAAGGGTGTTTCGAAACATTTATTTGCTTAAGTGACTATAAAATTTGTAATGTGGTTAGGACTCAAATTAATGGGCTGGTGTAGCCCTGTGAGTTTATTTCACAGGCTCTACTTGGCCAGAACATTTTGCATCTATTTTTGTCATCCTAAAAGCCAACAGTGTCTACTATGTACTAGCTACTTAATCTAAATCTTTTTATTTACTCTATATACTCTGGTTTCTCTTCGGATCGTATAAATCTTTCGCCTTTTACTAAATCATTTTATTTAATCTGCGGTCATTTTATTAAATCTGAGTTCCATTGTACAGCTAAGGAAACAGGCTTGGAGAGATTAAACAATTTTCCAGCAGCCATAGAGCTAAAAGTAGCAAAGCCTGAATTGAACTCAGGTCTGTATGTGGTCACAGCTTATGAGCTGACCCACCAAGCTTCCCTCCCTCACTGTCTCTATGGGACTTGAATTAAGTTATATTTTTAATTTTGCTTTCAGCTTTGCCTCCCTCCCTGTCCACCTCCTCCCTGCCAAACCCTATACTCACTGACTCAGTAAATATTTATTGAGCATCTCCTATATGCCAGACACGGTTTTTAAATGCTAGAAACAGAGTGGTGAACAAAATAGGCAAAAATGTCTACCCTCAGGAGCTTACATTTTAGTAAGACCAGTTCGGTTGCCTGTGTCCTGATCTCCCAGATTTCCACCCTCACTATCCTTTCCAATCCCAAGTGCTACTTGCCCTGAAATATAACTAACATCTCAAATTCATCAGGGCAGTAGGAATTTGCTTTTATTCTTCTGATCCAAAATACTCTTTGTTCCTCCATTGTGTTGGCTTCAGGGAAGTGCCAGGGCCCTCAATCAGCTGTTTGCCCAGAGTCACCTGAGTATATGGGCATCAGGATGTCCAGAGACTCAAGAGAGGGCTGGTTGGACTTAAAGGGCATCACACGTTCAGTTTCCAAGGGAAAAGATTCCAAACTAGAGGTGTGCAGGCAAGAAGTCTGTTGAGAAGTGCTCTCAGACGCAAACTGGGCAGGGGGAAATGTTGAACCGCTGTGCAGCCACAACAGAAGCCAGTCCTACAGGGACTTCTGGAGCTGGAATGACCTTCAAAGCCATCTCTAAGTGGGGCAAAGTAGCCAGGCCTCTGTACCCCCACATCAGCCAGTCACTGGGTGCAGCTGCCCCTGGGAAGAAGTGTGGCTTGGGTGAGGTGGCCCTCTTCGGCCATGGCAGTTCCCAGAGAGGGTTTCACCCGAGTGTTTCCCGCCAACACATCTAGAAGCTGGGAAGCACCCCACAGCCTCCACAGCAAGGAGCCTACTCAAGGTACACTGAGAGTGACAGCTGCCTGATGGAGCATTCCTATGGACTCCTCGCCTCCAGGTATTACTTCAGCAGGGTTTTGCAGAAACGCAAAGACCTCACCAGCCTTAGAGTCGCCAAAGAAACACTTCAGGAAAATTGCACAGAAAGCCTCAAAGGCAGAGGTGTAAGTTTGAGCCACCAAACTTAAGTAAGCAAGCTACTTCGCCCCACATGAGGCTCCCCATTTTGGTTATACAAGAAACATTTATGTGACTGGCTTCTATTATGATTTAGTTCCTTTTGTTCCTAAGGACTATGATATTGTTTTGCTTAGTTGTGGTTAACATTTATTGGGCCAAACTGGGCACCAGACTTCAAGTTACATAGATTATCTCATTTAATCCATAAAACAACCCAATGAGACAGGTAGCACTCTGTCTCCGTTTAACAAAGGACAATATTGAGGCATAATGATGTTAGGGAACTTACACCACTAAGTGACAGAGCTGATATCTGAACGCAAGTCTACGTGGCATCAGAGACTGAGCCCTTACCATGTGTCTGCCCCATTTACAGGATTGGCCTGGGTCTTCTTTAAGTTTAGTGATTAAGTTATCCTCTTGGTGGGGGAAGGGGGGGGGTGCCTGGGTGGCTCGGTTGGTTAAACGTCTGACTCTTGATTTGGGCTCAGGCCATGATCCCAGGGTCATGGGACTGAGCCCTGTGTTGGGCTCTGCGCTAAGCATGGAGCCTGCTTAAGACTCTCTCTCTCTCTCTCTCTCTCTCTCTCTCTCTCTCTCTGTCCCTCTCCCCTACATGCATACTCTCTGTCTCAAAAAAAATAAATAAAAAAAAACAAAACAAAAAAGATATACCCTTGGATCATCTGTATACCATTGATTTAATTATCAAATCATTCAACAAACATACCATATTCTAGACAGTGTTCAAGGCACTGGAGCTATGAGATATAAGACAGACACATTTATTGCTTTCATAATTTTACAGGATGGTGAGGGGCTTCAGAGAAACAAAAATGCAGATACAAGACAGAAGAATAAGTGCTGAGATATGGAAATCCCTGTGTACTACAGGTGCACATGGGAGAGGTGCCGAGCTCAGTCATGGGGGTGGGGGAAGATGGTCAGTGGAAGCTCCATGGAAAGGGCATCTAAGCAGAAACCTAAAGCAATTATCCAGGTAATGTATGTATGTGTAGGAGTGGATCATGGGAGAACATTCCAAGAAGCAAAAGGATGCAAATGCCCAGAATGGGCCCAAGAGTTGGAAGAAATTCAGGATGTCTAGGGCCCCTGTTGGAGAGGTTGGATATGACAAGGGTTGCACTAAGACTGAGCAAAGCCCTACATCATCAAGCCTTCCAAGCCAACATTGTAGAGACTGGGCTTTGCCCAAAGAGAAGTGGGGAAACCACTGAAGTGTAAAATACGGCTACGTCACTGGATTTGCCTTTTATTTTGTCAATAAGTTTTTAGTTCATTTTCTTCCTAACAACTTTATTGAGATATAGTTGCATGCAAGAAGCTGCACGTATTTAAAGTATACATTTTGATAAGTATCCACCTATGTAATATGCTACTGAGACCATAAACACTATGGAGGGAGAGATCCATCATCTCCAAATGTTTTCTCCTGTCCCTTTTCAGTCCTTCCTTTCTCCTCAACTCCTATCTCCAGGCAACCACTGATCTGCTTCTTGTCAGTAGGGATTAGTTTTTACTTTCTAGAGCTTTATATAAATGGAATCATAACTTATATATGTATGTAATATTTTAGCAAGACCATGGCAACTGCCCAGCAAAGAGTGGATAAAACAAAGGAGAGACTAGAGGCATCAGTCAGTGAATTATTAGTGAGGAAGAGGCCTCAACGTGTTCACAGACATACTTCAGCTCTACAGAGGGGTCAGCATGCCGCTGAATGGCACTTCTCTCTTAGAAGGGGTGATGGGCAGTACAAGGAAACATGGTCGAGGACCAGAACTTTTTAAGGGAGAAGAAAAATATTACATTTTAGCCCTCTATTTTCTCCTCAAATGAAACCCAAGTTGAATCTTCTTTTAGATAATGACTCAGAAATTCTGCAAAGGGTTTAATAATAGCTCTTGATGATTCATAGGAATGTTTTACTCTGAAGTTGCTTGTCTTTGAGGAATGTTGATGCAAAACTTTTGCTCCTGGGAAGTATGGTGAAGGTCTAAGTACTTGCCACTTTGTGAAGTGGTTATGATAATAGTAATTAATAATTGTATTTCTCTCTCTGCTCTGCCAAAGCAGTTGGGCATTGCAAAAACACTTTAGAATAAAGCAATAAATAGATAAGTAGCTAAAGACTTTAATTAAGCCGCTTAAAATAAAGTACTATTTCATTCTTTTTTTTTTTTTAATCCCCAGTGTCTACAATCTTTAAAAATACAGTGTTTGAACTAATTGCTCGGGTAGTACCAAAGATTATCTTTTGCAAAAGTATATTTTTAGACAGATATAAAACTCCAGGATTCTAAAGTGCATTTGATAGCAATGCTTCAGTTTGAGGCAAAAACCCTTTCTAAACGATAGACCCAAGAAGGTCCTCAGTTCCAGGCCTGGCCTGCCATCAGCTAGCTGTGACGTACAGCAAGTCGCTTACTCTCCGGGTCTCAGTTTACTTACCTGTCATATGAGATCACTGGAATATATCTCTAAGACTCTTTCCTTCTCTGGGATTCTTTACTATCTACAAATGCACAAGAGTATCCTTACCCTAAATACAGCGAATAATTTTTATGAATTGCCCACATTAATATCTTTTTTTTTATGTCTTCTCTAACACTTTATTATAAAACTTTTCAAACATCCAGAGAAGTTGAAAGAATGACACAGGCAACAGCCACTTAGATTCTATGTACCCACCACCTACATGCTACCATTAACATATTCCTTCACCTGCTGTACCGCAGTTTGATTCACCTACCTGTTCCTTTGTCTGTCCTGCATCCCATCACATGTTTTTGAGGTAACTTGAAGTGGGTTGCAGATGCCAGTATAGCTCACCCTTAAACTTTTCAGCAAGCACAGTATTAACTAGAGTTTCAATATCTGTTTATTTATTTATTTACTTATTTATTTATTTTTAAGATAAAGCTAATGTACTGTGTTGGGGTGCCTGGGTGGGTGGCTCAGTTGTTTGAACATCTGACTCTTGATTTCAGCTCAGGTCATGATCTCACGGTTGTGAGACAGAGCCCTGTGTTGGGTGGGCTCTGTGGAGCCTGCTTGGGATATTCCCTGTCCCTCTGTCTCTCCCCTCTCCCCCCGTTTGCACTCTCTCTCTCAAAAATAAACATAAATAATAAATAAATAATAAGCTAATGTACTGTGAGACGCACTAATCTTAGGTGGCAAGTGCATATGCCTGTGTAACCCAAGCCTCTATCAGGATAAAGAACAGGACCATCACCCCAGAAAGTTGCCTCATGTACCTTCCAGCCAACCCCCCCCCCCCCATCCCTACCACCCTATCCCCATGGACTCATTTCAGATGTTTCAAACTTCATATAAATGGAATAACACAAGTATATTCTCTTTCGTGTGTGGCGTTCACTCAGCATGTGTTTGACATTCATCCGTGTGGGTGCGTGGAGTCCATATTCTTTCCTTTTTATTCACAAGTAAAGTCTACTGTATGAATATACTGCAGTCTGTTTAACTCTTCTTCTGTTGATGACACCAGGCCATTCCACTCTTCTGTCCACTCATGAGATCTACCCTTTCTGATCTGTTGCACACGTCAACAGATCCATTCTGGGAAAATTATGTGTAGAGTGCTTTGGTCTATCAAACCCATTGGTTTATCTGGCTTAGACCAGAGTTTCTGGAGAAGTGCTCACACATAGGTGAGCCACAAATGGGATACAGATGGCGGCCTTGTCGATGCTGTCAGTCATCAGGGCCACTGGGCTAGGACAAGGGAAGCTAGAGGCCAGAGCCACTGCACAGCCACCTCAGGATCTGAAGTTACCTCATCTACTATACTAATATCATTTTACTGAGTGCCATGATGTGAAAACCCCTGGAAACCCCTGAATTAGGCTTACAAAATAAGAGATACGTCCCCCCACCAAAAAAGACATTGAGATGCCATGGAATTTCACTTGAGGTGTGAGTGAAACTTAGACACGTGCACATGCACTGTACATTGGAAGAAAAACTTCCGAATGACATGGAAACTGGCCTAAAACTATATTATAGTGATTCAGAAGGAAAGCCTGAGAGAGGCCTAGCAACTTTCGTGGGGCAAATGGCAGAGGCAACAAGAGCTTTCCTCTCCTTACTTCCGAATGCGGCTAAAACAGAAACAGCCAGCAAGTTCCAAAGGACATTTACAGGAGCAGAGTCCGCCTTTTTGGGTCCCCTTTCTCACCTCATGACACGTCTCTCCTGTTTATAAACAACTGGGGCCATTTCCAACTTTGGGATCTAGAGATTGAAGGTCTGCTCTCAATTCTTCCAGTAGCCAACAGTGCAACTCTGGCAAGGTATTTTTAAAGAAAGGAATAAAAACTCCTATAAAAATGTAGACGCTGCCCGTTTCCCAAAATGGATTTTGAGGCAACTTTGGAGAAAACCTTTTTTTTCCCAGCATAATTATGAGATCTTCTGGATGTTCTTTCTTTTCAAATGACAACAGTCACAGAGAATGTGACATTACACAGCTGCCAACATCCAGACACTGAGCCAACACTTTTATTTTACAGGTATGAAAACCAGGGTCCAGACAGCTACAGCTACCTTGGCAAGTTGCAAAGCTACTTTGAGCTAATGAGTCCAGAACACAGGTCTACTTGGAACATTTGCATTCGTTCCTGTCTCTCCCCACCCTTGCCCTGGTTTAAATAGCATTCGTAATGTCTTTTCTATCTTTGTTTTTGGCTGCCCAGCACATGAAATCTTTCTTATTTGGGGGAGCCCCCCCATTTTATGGCCACCTCCCTGACAGAAGCCAAGAGTGCTAGGCAGAGGCCTTTGTCTCTCAGACTTCCTTGCAGCTAGGGCCCAGACATGTGACCTAGGTTCTGCCAATCTGATACACCTAGGCGGGACTTCCACTCAGGAATAGAAAGGAAGCAATTGTTCCCAGACAACAGATGTTGGAATCGGTGGCTTCTCTATCAGAACCAGTAGTGAGACATCATTTGGGGTCTCCTCTCTTAGTCTTGAACCTGTTCCCCCAGATATCTCAACATTTTTGTGAAGCCACCAGTGTCTAGTAAATTCCTTAGCCAGTGTCTTCTACCGCTTGCGGTGAAGACATCTGACAAGTTCAGCTAATAATATCAATTACCATGTGCTAGGAATTGTTCTAAGTACTTTACCTGGATGAACTTACCTATACCTTACAATAACTCCTTGAGGTAGGTTTCATGATCAATCCCATTTTACTGGTGAGGTAGCTGAGACACAATGGAGAAAGTAGTTTGAGGTTAAGTAATGCGCCCAAAATTATTAGCAATGAGTAACAAGGCCAGGATTTGAACTGGGTTGTCTGACTCTAAATCTGAACTCTTACACATACTGCTTCTTGACAATTTTTTTTTTTTACTGATTACATAAATAACTGTTCTTCATGGAAACATTCAAACACTATGGAATAGTGGGAGGAAAAAAATACAAATGAACTGCAACTCTACTGCTTATAGAAAATCATTGTCTATAGCTATATTATTTAAATTCAATTAAAATTAAATGAAATTAAAGATTTAGGGGTGCCTGGGTGGCTCAGTTGGTTAGGGGTCTGACTTCGGCTCAGGTCATGATCTCACGGTTTGTGGGTTTGAGCCCCACGTCAGGCTCTGTGCTGACAGCTCAGAGTCTGGAGCCTGCTTTGGATTCTCTGTCTCCCTCTCTCTCTGCCCCTCCCCTGCTTGCACTCTGTCTCTTTCAAAAATAAACATTTAAAGAAATTAAAAAATAAAGATTTAGTTTCTCAGTCACACTAACCACATTTCTGTTTTTATTATTATTATTATTAAAGTTTATTTATTTTGAGAGAGAGCATGAGCAGGGGAGGGGCAGAGAGAAAGGGAGAGAAAATCCTAAGCAGATTCTGTGTCATTTGTGTGGAGCCTGATGCGGGGTTTGATCTTTCGACTATGAGATCATGCTTCGAGTCTAAATGAAGAGTCAGATACTGAACCCATTGAGTCACTAACCACACTTCAAGTGCTCAATAGCCACATGTGTCTACTGGGTACTGTTTTGGATAGCACAGATAGAAAACATTTCTATCATGTGGAAAGTTCTAATGGACAGCACTGAATAGTTTGGTGGCCTTTCTTCATAGATCCCTGGGACAACAAACAAATACATGCAATGTTATATAATGGAATATTGTGCTTGCTGTTTTTTATTGTGGGACTCTTTTGTTATTCTCTCTTACCTAGTGCATACTTTTTCTTGCTTTGACCCTTCACCTCTTTTCTCCTAATAAGGGAGATGTGTATGAATCCTATGCCTTTCTCTTGGCTCCTAGAATCATACCCATGTGCAGAGGGTCTTGATGGTGGTGAACAATTTTAGCCCTCTTGAATTTTTCAGTTAATAAAACATCATGAAAACAGATGTAGCTTATTAGTGGCCATGTGGAACCCCATGGTTCAGATATATGACAATGTTTTGATGTGCATTCAGCTGTTTTTCATTTTTCCCTTCCACAAACAATCCCCAATAAATGTTGTTGCCCATAGCTGCTTAAGAATTAGGACTTTTATTTCTATAGAACTGATTCTTGGGAGTAAGATTATTGAATTAAAAGGTATGTTTATGTTTAATATTCATAGCTATCGCCCAATGATCCCCATTTCCTCCAGCAACACATGAGTATATTCTGCCTTCTCCTCTCCCCCTCTGTTTCTCTCCTACCCCCCAGACACCCCAAATCCTGGCCAGCATTAGATGCTATCATACCTCTGGATTTTTCCAGAATTATGCTTGAAAATCGGCATCCATAGAGCAGCATACCAAGAGTAGATGGTGAGAGCAGTTGCCCAAGGTAAAGCAATACAAGGTTGCATTGTATATAGAGGATATAAAAACAATAAACTGACTAAAAGTCAACTTGCTTTTTATTGTCATCACACACAGGTCATGCTAACAACACTGCTCCCCTCAAAAGTCTCTCACTGGCCTAAATTCTAAGATAGTGCTGTGACTGAGTTTTAATAATGTGTAAGTTTCACATCCTAGTTATGTGACTGGCCTCAAACACACATGGATTCAGCCACAGGTTTGCTTCAAAAGTAAATTAAAATGGTTCTCAGTAATTCTAGCTCACTTCAGATGCGGCTTGTGTCTCCAACCCCTGTGGGACTACACATTCCTGTGCTTACACGGGGGATTCAGAATAAGCCAGGATAGGTGGACACAATTTTTCTTTTTTGAGATTAAAAAGACACAAACATCTTTTCAAACAGAATCAGTCTTGAACAATGTATTCTTGAAGCACCCACCTTTAAAACTGTTCCTTGTGGAGAAAACCGTGAACAATATGACAAATACCAAAGAAGTAAAGAAAAAGACAATCCCATAAAAAATTTAGCCAAATTTTGGGACAGCTGGGTGGCTCAGTCGGTTAAGCATCCAGCTTCGGTTCAAGTCATGATCTCATAGTCTGTGAGTTTGAGCCCCGCATCAGTTTCTGTGCTGACAGCTTAGAGCCTGAGGCCTGCTTCGGAATCTCTCTCTCTCTCTCTGCCCCTCCCCCGCTCATGCTGTGTGTGTGTCTCTCTCTCAAAAATAAACATTAAAAAAAAAATTTTTTTTTAAGGAAATTAAGTCCAATTTTGAAGAGGAATGCCAGGAAAATGACAAAAAGTGCTGCTCTTACATTGCCAGAAGAAACCCAAACACAATCTTTGAATATCTTTGATTTTGTAACAAATCCCATGCCCTCCGAGCCTAAATTTTCTCATCTGCCAAGTAGGGACAATTGTACTTAAACTCACAGGATTAATGTAGGGATTAAATGAGTTAATGTCTAACAAAGTAGACTAGAAGTTCCAAAATTATTGCAAGGTTTGACCTATGGATCCTATTTCCCCTTCCCCACCCCCTGACTTTTTTCTAAAATTTGAATTAGTTCCGATTTTTAAACATCGAGTGTTCTCACACTTAAAAAAAAAAACTACATTTCTGGCACCTCTTAGAAAACCGGAATCTTTAGCAATACTGTGGCCACCTTGTCCCGGGCTCGTCAGGGGCTGGGCTTGGCATTGGGCTGTACCTCCCAGGCAGACGGTGTCCCTTGTTCTCCAGGCTCCCCTGTTGCCTGGCAACAGCGTTGGCTGCCGCGTATTTTCTGACCATGGCAGCTCCACTCACCCACTTTACCTGCCGGCCCAGGTAGGCCTTTGAGCTGGGGACTCGTGCCCTGACATTTAGCGTCATTCCACTGTGCACTGGCTTCTCCTCGGGGTCAGGTCTGGTCGCGTTAGCCACACAGAGGTGGCAAGGCTCGATAAAGACGGAGATGAAGGCTATCTTTCTCTGGGAGATTTGCGTTCCGATGGGATTTAGGGGCAAGCCTGTCCTAATCCTGTCACTCTGACCCTGAACAACCCCAGTAATGAGGTGAGGACTTTTTTGCAATCTGGGCAAGCTTTTACCTCCACACTATTTCACGGTTTTCTCTCCATCTCCTATCGTTGCAACCCTAGTTCAAGCCACCATCATTGCCCAGATTCTCATGAGACCAGGAAAAAGCCTTAACATAACTTGGTCTTATTTTCCTAAGTCCTTTTTTTTTTTAATTTTTTACATCTAGTAATTTATTCCAATCACCCTTTTTTTTTTTTTTTAACTGAGGTATAACTGCCATAACATATATCAGTTTCAGGTCTTTATTTCCAGTGGATAGTGTTTATTTTTAAATTAATTCTTCAAACTTTAGAGGTAATGAATTCACATTTTTTGGCTTTTTAACATGTTCATTTGTATCTATGAGAGCATTTTTTCAAAAAAGAGCTCTTACTATTTTCCAAACTTGAGTGATAAACCATCTCCCAAACCCACAGCTAAAGAAGTCTATTCTTTTTCTTCTAAGAACATATTCCCCCTAAAAATACTTGATTAATTTAATAAACATAAAACATTTTGCTAAGGGATTTCACAATTTATTGACTGATTTCAATTTTGCCCTTCTTATCAAGTATTTTTCTTCATAAATGTTCAAACTTGGGTTTTTTGTTTTTTGTTTTTTTTGGCAGTGGTGGTTTTTTACTTGTGGCTATTGTTTTGCTTACTTTTAACACATATTTTCTTTACGTCTGAAAAGGAGAAAATGATCCGGAGAGATCAAGGACCATCAGTGGTCTTATGATGTGCTCATTCTTTCTCTTTCAATTTTTCACTCTATGTCAATAGTTTCTGCTTACCTCTCTTCTTGTTTGGATTTTTAGGTGTTGCAAACTTCGGTTTCTTAGTTTATACACTCTAAACTTCTGAAGGAAAACAATGACTCTATCCAATTGTATCTACATCAGTTTTCTACAACTTAAGTTGTCCCTTTGAGTTGCTGAGTCAAAATATTCCGGTGGGGAGGGGAGGAGAGCAACTTCTATTCATCTTTTTCCTTGCACGGAGAAGGGCCAAATGCATTGCTAGTTATTATAGCTTTATTGGGGGTTCCATAGGATATTTTACAAAGATGATCATGTTGCATGCAGGTAAAATGGCTTTCTTTTTAATCGATTCCTTTGATTTCCTTTGCTTACCATATTGTACTGGCTGGTATCTTTTTAAAGAGTGGTGTTGAGATTTGCTGACAAAGCAAATTCCAACACTAGGCCTCATCAGGAGTTATGCAGTTCTGGAAGTATCTGGAAGTCTGAGATAAGGGTGCCAGCATGCTTGGGCGCTGGTTGAGGGCCCTCTAACTGGCTTGCAGACTGCTGACTTCTTGTATCTTCTCATGGCAGAGAGCAGACAGAGCCACGAGTGTTGCTGGTTGTCTCTGCTGGCTTATTTTATAGTTTTAAAATTCAAGGGTCATACAGACAAATCATTGTGTGGAAAACTAGGGGTTGTAGAGGACACTTTTAGGCAACAGGCTTGAGCAATGGAACCCTGAGTACGGTAAAAGGGCTCACAGTGACCACTAGGCTGAATGAAAACAGGTTCATTATGGCGACCCACTTCAAAATAGCCATATGCCCTTGCTGACCAATTGGTTACTTAAACCCAGGAACAGTTAACAAAAAAGGAAAATTCCACTCATTACCATACCTCCTCACTGCCCCCTACCCCCCGCCTCCACTGCCTTATGGCAGACAGTCTCTCCTTTGCTGTCCTGCCTAATGCTCCCTTGTAGTGCATTCAATAAACGTCTATCTCCTTTGTTCTGCTTTGGATGAATTCTCACTGCCTGCAATGCTGGCTTCCACCTGATCTGTTCATCCCACAGGGATTAGGCTGAGATACAGTGATAATTGTACACAAATTAGCAAGCTGAAGACAAAATATCACAGGCATTGGCTTCAAAGCATTAAGGAAAGTTGGGGGAAAACCTGGATGGAGATTGCCCAAAGTTTGGAGCTAATGGTCTACAAACCCCTGTCTTGCCTCTATTGGACTCCATGGATGAGCAAGGAATTATGAACTTGCCATTTTGAAATCTAGCTACTGGAAAGTCATTCTGGGGTTAACCCTCAATAACAGGAAAGAACAGTGCAAGGCCTGACTGTCTCAGGGCACACTATATGGTTACCAAGCTGACAAAGTCCCCTACCTTCTGTCTCTGCAAAATAGCACACTGCTCTGTGCATTTGGTTCTATTTTAGTCAAGCCATCTGGCCTTGATAAAACCCTACTGGTGTCCTTTTCTGAGGCAAATTTCTGCAATGCCCAAGTCTTGTTTAGAGTCATTGGATGCTTAGCAACACTTTGAAGAATCAGAATATCCCAGTGCTGCTTTATGTGAAGGTTCAATGACTACTTGATGTGACAACATCCTCCGGAGTGCTTGCTACAAATACAGATTTCCTAGGTCTCAACTCAAGCCTCCTAAATCAGAATGTTTAGGGTGGATTCTAGGCACATATTTTATTTTATTACGAGAGAGAGAGAGAGAGAGAGAGAGAGAGAGAGCATGTGAGCAGGAGAAGGGCAGAAAGAGGAGACAGAGAATCTTAAGCAGGCTCCACACCCAGTGAGGAACCCAATGCCGGCATGATCCCACCTCTGTGAGATCATGATCTGAGCTGAAATCAAGAGTCCAATGCTCAACCTACTGAGCCACCCAGGTGGCAATCTGATCCTGTACTCCCCACACTTAAATTTCTCCAATGACTTCCCATTGCTTCTAGGACAAAAACAAACTCTATGTTTCTGTGGTCTGTGAGGTCCTACCTAGACTGGACATTGCCTGCTTATCTCCCATGAGGCTGTCCCTCCATCCCTCAGCTCATCCCCAAATAGCCATAGAATTCCATCTATTTGCTGTCTACAAGAGACTCATTTTAGACCTGAGGACACCTTCAGATTGAAAATGAGGGGATGGAGAACTATCTATCCTGCTACTGGAAGTCAAAAGAAAGCTGGAGTAACCAGTAACAAGAGATGAAGAAGGGCATTATATAATAATCACAGGGTATATCCATCAGGAAGAGCTAACAATTATAAATGTCTATGCACCAAATACGGAAGCCCCCAAATATATAAAACTATCACAAACATAAGCAAACTTATTGACAAGAATGTGGTAATTGCAGGAGACTTTAATACCCCACTTACAACAATGGGTAGATCATCTAGACACAGGATCAATAAACAAACAAGGGCCCTGAATGATACATTGGATCAGATGGACTTGACAGATGTATTTAGAACTCTGCATCCCAAAGTAAAGGAATATACTTTCTTCTCGAGGGCACATGGAACATTCTCCAAGATAGATCACATGCTGGGTCACAAGACAACCCTTAATAAGTATAAAAGAATTGAGATCATACCATGCACACTTTCAGACCACAATGCTATGAAGCTTGAAATCAACCACAGGAAAAAGTCTGGAAAACCTCCAAAAGCATGGAGGTTAAAGAACACCCTACTAACGAATGAATGGGTCAACCAGGCAATTAGAGAAGAAATTTTAAAATATATGGAAACAAATGAAAATGAAAATACAACAATCCAAACGCTTTGGGATGCAGCGAATGCAATCCTGAGAGGAAAATACATTGCAATCCAGGCCTATCTTAAGAAACAAGAAAAATCCCAAATACAAAATTTAACAGCACACCTAAAGGAAATAGAAGCAGAACAGCAAAGACACCCCAAACCCAGCAGAAGAAGAGAAATAATAAAGATCAGAGCAGAAATCAACAATATAGCATCTAAAAAAACTGTAGAGCAGATCAATGAAAACAAGACTTGGTTTTTTGAAAAAATAAACAAAATTGATAAACCTCTAGCCGGGCTTCTCAAAAAGAAAGGGAGATGACCCAAATAAAGTCATGAATGAAAATGGAATTATTACAAACTATCCCTCAGAAATACAAGCAATTATCAGGGAATTACTATGAAAAATTATATGCCAACAAACTGGACAATCTGGAAGAAATGGACAAATTCCTAAGCACCCACACATTTCCAAAACTCAAACAGGAAGAAACAGAAAACTTGAACAGACCCATAACCAGTGAGGAAATTGAATCAGTTTTCAAAAATCTCCCAAAATATAAGAGTCGACCAGACATTTAAAGCAGAGATAATACCTATCCTTCTCAAGCTGTTCCAAAAAATAGAAAGGGAAGGAAAACTTCCAGGCTCATTCTATGAAGCCAGCATTACTTTGATTCTCAAACCAGACAGAGACCCAGCAAAAAAAGAGAACTACAGGCCAATATCCCTGATGAATATGGATGCAGAAATTCTCAACAAGATACTAGCAAATCGAATTCAACAGCATATAAAAAGAATTATTCACCATGATCAAGTGGGATTCATTCCTGGGATGCAGGGCTGGTTCAACATTTGCAAATCAATCAATGTGATACATCACATTAATAAAAGAAAAGATAAGAACCATATGATCCTGTCAATCGATGCAGAAAAAGCATTTGACAAAATTCAGCATCCTTTCTTAGTAAAAATCTTCGAGAAAGTCGGGATAGAAGGAACATACTTAAAGATCATAAAAGCCATTTATGAAAAGCCCACAGCTAATATCATCCTCAATGGGGAAAAACTGAGAGCTTTCCCCCTGAGATCAGGAACATGACAGGGATGTCCACTCTCACCACTGTTGTTTAACATAGTGTTGGAAGTTCTAGCATCAGCAATCAGACAACAAAAGGAAATCAAAGGCATCAAAATTGGCAAAGATGAAGTCAAGCTTTTGATTTTTGCAGATGACATGATATTATACATGGAAAACCCGACAGACTCCACCAGAAGTCTGCTAGAACTGATACATGAATTCAGCAAAGTCGCAGGATACAAAATCAATGTACAGAAATCAGTTGCATTCTTATACACTAATAATGAAGCAACAGAAAGACAAATAAAGAAACTGACCCCATTCACAATTGCACCAAGAACCATAAAATACTTAGAAATAAACCTAACCAAAGATGTAAAAGATCTGTATGCTGGAAAGTATAGAAAGCTTATGAAGGAAATTGAAGAACATACAAAGAAATGGAAAAACATTCCGTGCTCATGTATTGGAAGAATAAATATTAAAATGTCAACACTACCTAAATCAATCTACACATTCAATGCAATCCCAATCAAAATTGCACCAGCATTCTTCTCGAAGCTAGAACAAGCAATCCTAAAATTTGTATGGAACCTCAAAAGACCCTGAATAGGCAAAGTAATTTTGAAGAAGTAGACCAAAGCAGGAGGCATCACAATCCCAGACTTTAGCCTCTACTACAAAACTGTAATCATCAAGACAGCACGGTATTGCCACATAAAATTCTAAATATGAACATGGCTTTCCAGTCATCATGAAGGTCTGTTTGCCCAGGTTGGAGGATAGAACTATTCTATAAAACAGTGTGTTAATGTGATTTATAATTTCTCAATATTTAGACATACCTGAGTCTACATGTATATACTCTTCCTTGGATCCCCATAGTTAGCAGTGAGCAGTGCTGTGCTGGTAAATGTTTCACAATCAACTCTGGCGGGGGGGTAGGGGTGGGTGGTGCCGAAGAAGCCCTGATTTGTAGCTGGTTTCTTTCACGTGTGAATACCCGACCGCAGGGAATCCTGTGGGATGGGTGACAGGCTGCCACCCAGTGGGGAGCTGGGAAAGTCTGTGCACCAGGGCTCTCAGCAGCCAGTCAGCCGGGCTGCGGCCCATTGCTCAGGGCAGGCCTGATGGCCAGCTAGCAAGTGGTACCGGCCAAGTCTGCACCCAGGCAGTCTGGCTCCAGAAATCTTCCTCGTTGCTCTGCTGCTGCCCAGCCCTCTCTCTCCCAGGCCCACAAAGTCAGACCCTGTGATGTATGGAGGTGTTGTTGCATCAAGCTCTGCTTTGGGTCCTGGGCCCTAGACACCAAGTCCTAGTTTCAGAAGACACTGCCATGGCCGCAGGCGTAGAGAAGACTTTCTGGCTGAAGCAAGGTAGCCATGTCTCCCTCAGTTGCAAAACTTCTTGCTTATGCTGTGACTTTCTTAACTTTTCAGTTTATTCCAGTTCTCAGAACCCCTAGAGCTTCCTGGCCCCTGCCTGCTTGCTTTGCCTTTCCTGTCTCAGCTTGGTGGCTTTCACTAATTTGTCCCTGCGGCTTGTCTGACCATGGTCCACTGGGGTCTCTAACACCTGGGTAGGAGTTTCACACTGTGCATACTAGATACTTGGGTGTTTTAATGGGTCAATTATTTTCCTATTAAATGGATACTCACATGGGGAGGAGTACATATAAAATACTTTGACCTTATAAAGGGATTCTATTCTTGACAAACTTGGGAACTCCTTTTCTAGACATTTCAGTTTTTACCAATCATTTTAGGGGAAAATTAAATCATAATGCCCAAAGCATCCATTGTATATAATAAATGAACTTCTCTTCTATGCATCTAGAATGGTACAATCCTTGGAAAAAATGAAGAAATAGTGCTTCTCAGACTTCAGTGAGCACATGGACCACCTAAAGATCTTGCCAAAATGGAAACCCTGAACCAGTAAGTCTGGGATGCAGTAGTTATCCAAGTATGATCATTGGACCAGCATTGCCTGGGAACTTCTTAGAGCTGTAAATTCACCCCAGACCTACTGAATCAGAAAGTCTGGAGGTAGGACCTAGCAATCTGTATTTTAGCAAACCTCCAGTGATTTTGATGCAGCTAATATTTAAGAACCAATGTTCACAAGTATTACTGCAAACCTGAATGTCTGTCTAAGAACATGAGAACCCAGGGAGGTAAGGAACTTCCTGAAAATGGGGAGGAGAGGCAGAGGGATGTGGTAGTGGCCTGGCAGTTTGGCAAGAAAGCTCACGGGTTACAGCTTTTCTCCAAGTATAATTATTCAGCCGAAATTGGAAGTCAGCCTTGTTCTAATTGTATCGTACCACAATGGTGGTTATATTTTGCCACCAATTAAAATTTCTCATGACCCAATGAGTTTCCAAAGCTATGTTCCTTTCTAGCCTCCGTTCCAGAGGTGAACAGATAGCTTTCTGTGATTGCTTTTCAAGCATCTCCTGCAGAGAGATATGAGCCTCCTGTTGGCCTTCCTCATTTGCATGTAGAATATCTTTTAACAAAGATGATTCTGATTTCCAGCACTTGGTCTCTCCGCTTCCCCTCTGCTTCCCCACACTATGACCTGCATGCTAAACAGAGCCCAGAGGGAGCACATTAAATGCATGGAGAAGTAATGCCATGAAGGCCAGCAGGATTCCGAACCAATCTCATTATACAATCATTTTTTAAAATTGAAGTATGATTGACATACAATATCCTATTAGTTTCAGGTGTACATCACAGTGGTTCAATATTTTTATACCTTATGAAATGATCCCCATGATAAGCCTAATTATGATCTGTCACCATACAAAGTTATTACAATATTTTGACTATATTCCCTATGCTGTACTTTACATTCCCGTGATTTATTTATTTTATAACTGGAAATTTGTATCTCTTAATCTCATTCACCTATTTTCTTGCTTCCCCCCAAGCTCTGCACCTTTGATTGCCAACAGTTTGTTTCTCTAATCCATGAGTCTGTTTCTGTTTTGTTTGTTCATTTGTTTTGTTTTTTAGATTCCACATGTAAGTAGAATCATATAGTATTTGTCTTTCTCTGTCTGGCTTATTTCACTTAACATAATACTCTCCAGGTCCATCCATGTTGTCACAAATGGCAAGATTCTATTCTTTTTTAAATTAAATTGTATTGGATGTGCAATATTCCATATCTTTATTTATCTGTTGATGGGCATTTAGATTGCTTCCATAACTTGGCTATTATAAATAATGCTGCAGTGAACATAGGGTAGCATGTATCTCTTTGAATTGGTGTTTTTGTTTTCTTTGGATAAATACTAAAAGTGGAATTACTGGATCATATGGTAATTGTATTTTTGATTTTTTGAGGAACCTCCATACTGTTTTCCATAGTGGCTGCACCAGTTTACATTCCAGCCAAAAGTGCACAAGAGTTTATTTTTCCTACACATCCTCACCAGTATTTATTATTTCTTGTCTTTTTGATACTAGCAATACTAACTGGCATGAGGTGACATCTCACTGTGGTTTTGATTTGCATTTCCCTGATGATTAGTGATGTTCAGCATGTTTTCATGTGTCTGTTGGCCATCTGTATGTCTTCTTTGAAAAAATGTCTATTCAGGTCCTCTGTCCATTTTTTAATCCATTTTTTTCCTACTAGTTACTCCAGACTCCTGAGACCCTCCAGTATATTGCAAAGCTATAATGCCTAAATTTAGGACCGTTTGGAATTCAATAGCGCTAGAATATAATCAGGAAAAAATTCAGCTTCTGACAGGTGTTAAGAGAATGGATTTTGTCTTCGAAGAAACACCTTGAGTTACTTGGCTTTTCCATTGTGGTAGCCCAGACTGTCGGTGCTGTGAACTGAAGATCTTTGACTCTCTGCCTGAGGGGTTTCGTCTGGTAGAGGGAGCATGCTTGGAACTGTCGGGAGATCATATCCTTAGAAGCAACACTCAACCAATGACAGGTGGGGAATTAGTAGATAAAGACTGTGTCCTTGCCTCTTGGCTGGTACATCTCTGAGAAGAGTCCTGCTCTATCCCCAGAGCACCCCAAATGAACTGCACTCCAGTTACCTACTATGGGAACTGGCTTAATAATATACCCTTTATTGCTTTCTTTCTCTTCCCTGGCTACTTTCTTTTTAAAAAATGTTTATTTGGGGCGCCTGGGTGGCTCAGTTGGTTAAGCGGCCGACTTCGGCTCAGGTCATGATCTCGCGGTCCATGAGTTCGAGCCCTGCATCAGTCTCTGTGCTGACAGCTCAGAGTCTGGAGCCTGTTTCAGATTCTGTGTCTCCCTCTCTCTGACCCTCCCCCATTCATGCTTTGTCTCTCTCTGCCTCAAAAATAAATAAACGTTAAAAAAAATTAAAAATGTTTATTTGAGAGAGAGAGAAAGTGCAAGGGGGGCAGAGGGGCAAAGGGAGAGAAATAGAATCTTAAACAGGCTCCATGCTCAGCACAAGCCCAATGCAGGGCTCCATCCCATGACCCTGGGATTGTGACCTAAGCTGAAATCAAGAGTCAGATGCTCAACCAACTGAGCCACCCAAACGTCCCTCCCCAGCTACTTTCTTATTCCTTTGCTGGTGTTTTCTCAGATCACCTCTCAAACTATTTGTCCTTGAATCTTTGTCTTAGAACCTTGAGTCTGTCTCTCAGAATAACCAAACTGAGACAAGGATAACCAACATATTTTAGGTGGGGTGCCCAATAAGGGAAAGGAATAGCTTTCATTCTTTCTTAACAATAAGAAGCAAACCACTACCTTCAGGAAAATAATATTAATGAGTTCATTTATCCATTTTTTACCAAGCATTATCAGGTGCTTACTGTCTACCTGGAGCTAAGGGTAAGTCTAGAGAGGTTGGGGCATGATTGGAAAAGGCCTGGAATACAAACCCAATGCATTTGAACCTTTTTGTATCAAGAGGAGCAAGGAGGTGATATAATCAGTGTTGGACAATGGGAAACTTAATCTGGCTCTGCAGTATGAATTGGAGGGTAAAATTGGGCAACAGAGCCTCATCACAAAACTTCTGGAATATTTTTAGTGTATGTGCTAAAGAATACTTTTCAAAAAGCTAAATATATGACCTTCATACAAATATAAAATAAACGTGTCAAAGATTTTATTCTACTCATTAGGCAACCATACCTTGTTAAAACTAAGTCAAACGAGAAGCTGAGGAACAGAGCTTTACAATAGTCAGAGCAAATAAACAAAAAAAGCCAAAATGAGTTTGTTCATAGAAGTGAAATTGGTTAATACCCTACAAACAAAGGGTGTTGGGGATTATCATTTTTACCAATGGAAATCAATTGTCTCACTATCAGATGAAATTTGCATTTGTCAGGCATCATCTGCATTGCTACCAGTTTCCTACCATTAGCCTTTACCCCTGAAGGGTTGTAAAATGATCTGGTCAATATATTCTGAAGGAATGCCCAATAATCTCTTTTGCTTATTTTCAATTTTAGGATAATGTTTCTAGGCAGTCTCCCCCTTTGTGATTATAAATAATGTGCAAGGATTATTTTTGATCACAGAAAAGGCTGCTCTCGTTCGATTTGGCCTGATAATTTATGAGGTGCAGTAAGAGTGTTAAATAATCATACAGGTTGCTTTGGGCTTGCTTTGCAAATCTAGAACCATGCGGTATTGGGCAACCATATGGAGCAGGAGTCACAATTAGACTTTGAAATGTATTATTTTCTTTCCTATTTTGAGGCTTGGAAACCAAGCCCAAGAAACTCTGCCTGCCACATTTAACCTGGAGAACCTGTAAATTTAGTAAATCCCTCTGTTTTTGAGGTCCTTTTAGGGTTTTAGGCATCCTGGCCTGCCCCAGTGTGAGCTTCGTTACCACCTGTGAGGTCTGGGGCCTCATCAACCAGGCAGCAGACCAAATCTTCCCAGGAGAACTTTGAAGGCATTGGCCTCACATATAAAGTCAGACCCTTAGCAGAGGGTCTGTTGTATGTGACTGGGTATAGGAATGACTTCTAGGTATATACTGATGTGATAATTCTTTTTTTTTTTTTTACAATGTTTTTAAGTTTATGTATTTATTTTGAGAGAGAGACAGAGCGTGCACATGTGCGAGCTGGGGAGGGGCAGAGAGAGAGGGAGAGAGAGAGGATCCCAAGCAGGCTCTGTGCTCTCGGTGTGGAGCCTGATGTGGGGCTCGAACTCATGAACCATGAGATCATGACCTGATCCAAAATCAAGAGTCTGATGCTCAACCGACTAAGCCACCCAGGAGCCCCATGAGGTGATAATTCTTTGTGCAGGAAAACCTGACATGCCTTGAAATTTTCCAGGCATGTGAAAGAAAATGGATAGCTTCCTAATTTGTTAATAAATCTAAGAAAGTCACATACCTTTACTAATAATGAATAGTAAAGATAAAACTTTTCAAAGCTATCAATAATAATAATTAATTTTAATCAACTATGATAGAGAAGAGAATAAATTAATGATGAGGCTCAAGATATACTATCACAAAATATACCACCTTGGAATATCATATATCTTAAACTGAAGGAGTTTGAGAAAACAGCAGAAGCAGGAGGGGTACTCTGATTTGCCCCACCTCGCCCTTCTTCCTGGAAACAGGTCCTAAAATCCCCTGGTGAAAGTTACCTTCCCTGCACCAGGAGGAAGGGAGATATTCTTATCACCAGAGACAGGGAAGTTGGAGCCTAATAATGGGTATAAAAGCAAACCTTGTTAGTCTAACCCTTATTTTCCTAGTTATTTCATCATTTCCAACCCCCTGCCCAAAGCCCTCTGTCTTGTCAATTCCTCACAAATGTATTGTTTCTTTGTCCAAAAGTTTCCTGCTCTTGGGTCGCCTGGGTGGCTCAGTCAGTTAAGCGGCTGACTTCAGCTCAGGTCATGATCTCACAGCTCGTGGGTTCAAGTCCTGCGTTGGCCTCTGTGCTGACAGCTTGGAGCCCGGAGCCTGCTGCAGATTCTCTGTCTCCCTCTGTCTCTGCCCCTCGCCTGCTCATGCTCTGCCTCTTTCCATCTCTCAGAAATAAATACACATTAAAAAAGATTTTTTTTTTAAAGCTTCCTGCTCTGGGCATTTCAGGACCTCATTCTCTTGTGAAAGCCCCCAAGTACATGCAGAAATTTTATAAAATGTGCCTGCTTTTTTCCTGTTAATCTGTTTTTGTCAGTTTAATTTTCAGACCCAACCAGAGGCCCCAAGAGGGTCCAGGAAGACTTTTTCCTCCCAAACACTGTCTTTACATTTTCTCCATAGGAAATGATGTTGCCAAATGGCCATCTGAAAAAAGAGATAAAAAAAGTTCCCAAAAATGTAGGGGAAAAAGGTTGCAGAGGTGATTATTCAGGTGTAGAGAGCAGTAAATTAATAAAAATATTATATTGTTTTTCTCAATATTATGACAGGTGTGGTATTTGTCATAACGATTGTATTTTTTTCACGTGTCGTGATCGATTTTTTTCATTCTAAACAACTATTAATGTCTTAATTTCTATATATTTTCTTAAAGAGAGTCCTCTAGAAGCTTTAGGGCCCCGCAAATTGGGTCCAGCCCATCTGAAGCCTTGACTCTTCCAAAGACTGTGCCCCAGGCCAGGGTGGGGGTTTGGGGCTCACAGATCTCTCATCTTTCCTACCTCTGGAAATCTCTCTCCTGATACTTTCTTGGGAACTCTGCTCTTCTCTGCTCCTCTCAGGCTGATTTCTTTCTTGAGTTCCGGTGTTTTCAAAACTCAAGAGGCTCCAACTTGAAGCAGTCCCTGTTTTCTTCTCTATCTACAATAATCCCTGAGGCAAGGAAATATTGACGCCAGTTTAGAACTGCAGGAGAGACTTGTGGAAATCCACAAACTGATAACCTCAGTGAAAGACTCCGAAGCCTGGGCTACAGTGATGCTCAGACTGTTTCAATGGTCCCATTTTATCTGTCTTTGTATGTAAGTAGGTGGTATTTACATAAATTACATCGTAATGTAAATCATGTGTTGAGTCCTGGGGAAAAAATATCCATTGAGAGTGGTAGTGACTCAGCTGTTGCACGTGAAACATTACACGTCATCACTCTTCAGACAGCCAGAGGAAGCACCAGGAACCCCAGCAAATTCTGGGGTTGATCCCACATGCTGCCGTAGGCTTCCAGATGGCAACATGAATAGCAATGAAAAGGAAGTATTCAAATGAGAGGTCTGAGTGCTGGTCATTTGAAGAGACAGGGCAAAGGTCTTTGGCCACTTACTAGCAATTTGGGGTCCACCGCGGAGAGAAGTCAGCATGGCATTTGTGACCTGGCCTATAGTAGGAAAAAAAAATGACTACTGTACCATCAGAAGAACTGTGGTTTGAATTCCTTCCACACATTTATTTTCTTTATCCCAGCTATGTCTGTACCCACTTTGCTGGAGAACAGCATAATTAACCACTGGGATTCAGAGAGAGGTGACAATTTTCAGTGTATTCTCAGTTCATTTTCAGTCAAGATTTTAGCCTGAAAATGCTTTTCCTTCTCCCTGTGATGGCAACTCTCAGAAGTGGATTTTGCTGGAAGCCTTCTATTTTCATCACTCTGATTGCTTTATTTATGTTGCAAATCACTGATTTGGTGTTTGGGAAATTGCCATGTTTGGGCAGCAACGCTTAATGGATTGATGAGTTTTGAGCTTATTTATAAAATACATTAAAGAAAAAAGATCCTTAAAGCTCCAACTCATCATTCCTTATGTTCAGGATAGTGATAAACAGTGACCTCTTTTATCATTTATTTCTTTTTTTAAATTTTTTTAGGTTTTTAAATATTTTTTAATTTACATCCAAATTAGTTAGCATATAGTGCAACAATGATTTCAGGAGTAGATTCCTTGGTGCCCCTTACTCATTTCCCTCCCACAACCCCTCCAGTAACCCTCAGATTGTACTCCATATTTATGAGTCTCTTCTGTTTTCTCCCCCTCCCTGTTTTTATATTATTTTTGTTTCCCTTCCCTTATGTTCATCTGCTTTATCTCTTAAAGTCCTCATATGAGTGAAGTCATATGATTTTTGTCTTTCTCTGACTGACTAATTTCACTTAGCATAACACCCTCCAATTCTGTCCACATAGTTGCAAATGGCAAGATTTCATTCTTTTTGATTGCTGAGTAATACTCCATTGTATATATATACCACATCTTCTTTATCCATTCATCCATTGATGGACATTTGGGCTTTTTCCAAACTTTGGCTATTGTTGATAGTGCTGCTATAAACATGGGGGTGCATGTGTCCCTTCGAAACAGCACACCTGTATCCCGTGGATAAATCCCTAGTAGTGCAATTACTGGGCCGTAGCGTAGTTCTATTTTTAGTTTTTTGAGGAACCTCCATACTGTTTTCCAGAGTGGCTGCACCAGCTTGCATTCCCACCAACAATGCAAAAGAGATCCTCTT
This sequence comes from Panthera onca, assembly GCF_046562875.1. Taxonomy (NCBI): domain Eukaryota; kingdom Metazoa; phylum Chordata; class Mammalia; order Carnivora; family Felidae; genus Panthera; species Panthera onca. The sequence goes on along the minus strand of NC_138347.1, from coordinate 131,365,782 downwards.
TCTCTGCATCCTTGCCAACATCTGTTGTTGCCTGAGTTGTTAATGTTAGCCATTCTGACAGGTGTGAGGTGGTATCTCATTGTGGTTTTGATTTGTATTTCCCTGATGATGAATGATGTTGAGCATTTTCTCATGTGTCGGTTGGCCATCTGGGTGTCTTCTTGGGAGAAGTGTCTATTCATGTTTTTTACCCATTTCCTCACTGGATTCTTTGTGTTTTGGGTGTTGAGTTTGATAAGTTCTTTGTAGATTTTGGACACCAACCCTTTATCTGATATGTCATTTGCAAATATCTTCCCCCATTCTGTCGGTTGCCTCTTAGTTTTGCTGATTGTTTCCTTCTCTGTGCAGAGCTTTTTGTTTTGATGAGGTTCCAGTAGTTCATTTTTGCTTTTGTTTCCCGTGCTGCCAGAGACGTGTTGAGTAAGAAGTTGCTGCAGCCAAGATCAAAGAGGTTTTGCCTGCTTTCTCCTCTAGGATTTTGATGGCTTCCTGTCTTACATTTAGGTCTTTCATTCATTTTGAGTTTATTTTTGTGTATGGTGTAAGAAAGGGGTCCACGTTCATTCTTCTGCATGTCACTGTCCAGTTTTCCCAGCACCATTTGCTGAAGAGACTGTCTTTATTTCATTGGATATTCTTTCCTGCTTTGTCAAAGATTAGTTGGCCATACGTTTGTGGGCCCATTTCTGGGTTCTCTATTCTGTTCCATTGATCTAAGTGTCTGTTCTTGTGCCAGTACCATACTGTCTTGATGATTACAGCTTTGTAGTATAGCTTGAAGTCTGGGATTGTGATGCCTCCTGCTTTGTTTTTCAAGATTGCTTTGGCTATTTGAGGTCTTTTCTGGTTCCATAAAAATTTTAGGGTTATTTGTTCTAGCCCTGTGAGGAATGCTCATGTTACTTTGATAGGGATTGCATTGAATATGTAGATTGCTTTGGTAGTATCAACATTTTAACAATATTTGTTCTTCCTATCCAGGATCATGGAATCTTTTTCCATTTCTTCGTGTCCTCTTCAATTTCTTTCATAACCTTTCTATAGTTTTCAGTGTATAGATTTTTCACCTCTTTGGTTAGATTTATTCCTAGGTATTTTATGGGTTTTGGTGCAACTGTAAATGGGATCGATTCCTTGATTTCTCTTTCTGTTGCTTCATTGGTGGTGTATAGGAATGCAACCGATTTCTGTGCGTTGATTTTATATCCTGCAACTTTGCTAAATTCATGAATCAGTTCTAGCAGTTTTTTGGTGGAATCTTTTGGGTTTTCCATATAGACTATCATGTCATCTGCAAAGAGTGAAAGTTTGACCTCCTGGCCAATTTGGAATGCCTTTTATTTCTTTGTGTTGTCTGATTGCAGAGGCTAAGACTTCCAATACTAGGTTGAATAACAGTGGCGAGAGTGGACATCCCTGTCTTGTTCCTGACCTTAGGGGGAAAGCTCTCAGTTTCTCCCCATTGAGGATGATGTTAGTGTTGGGTCGTTCACATATGGCTTTTATGATCTTGAGGTATGCTCCTTATGTCCATACTTTCTTGAGGGTTTTTATCAAGAAAGGATGCTGTATTTCGTCAAATGCTTTCTCTGCATCTATTGAGGGGATTCTATGGTTGTTGTCCCTTCTTTTATTGATGTGATGAATCACGTTAATTGTTTTGAGGATATTGAACCATCCTTGCATCCCAGGTATAAATCCCACTTGACTGTGGTGAATAATTTTTGTAATGTACTTTTGGATCTGGTTGGCTAATTTCTTGTTGAGGATTTTTGCATCCATATGCATCAGGGAGATTGGTCTATAGTTCTCCTTTTCAGTGGGGTCTCTGTCTGGTTTTGGAATCAAGGTAATGCTGCCTTCATAGAAAGAGTTTGGAAGTTTTCCTTCCATTTCTATCTTTTGGAACAGCTTCAAGAGAATAGGTGTTAACTCTTCCTTAAATGTTTGGTAGAATTCCCCTGGAAAGCCATCTGGCCCTGGACTCTTTGTTTTTTGGCAGATTTTTGATTACTAATTTGATTTCCATACTAGTTATGGGTCTGTTCAAGTTTTCTACTTCTTCCTGTTTCAGTTTTGGTAGTGTATATGTTTCTCATCCAATGTGTCATTCCAAGCCATTGTTTCCCTGTGGATTTTTTGATTAGATGATCTGTCTGTCGCTGTGAGTGAGGTGTTGAAGTCTCCTACTGTTATGGTATTAATATCAATGAGCTTCTTTATGTTTGTGATTAATTGATTTATATATTTGGGTGCTCGCACATTTGGCGCCTAAGTGTTTACAATTGTTAGGTATTCTTGGTGGATAGATTTATCTTTAAATCTATCTTTATTTTAAAGTCTTTATTTTATTTTATTTTATTTTTATTTTATTTTAAAGTCTTTATTTTAAAGTCTAGGTTGTCTGATATAAGTATGGCTACTCCAGCTTTCTTTTGTTGACCATTAGCATGATAGATGGTTCTCCATCCCCTTATTTTCAATCTGAAGGTGTCTTTATGTCTGAAGTGGGTCTCTTGTAAACAGCATCTAAATGGATCTTATTTTCTTATCCATTCTTTTACCCTATGTCCTTTTATTGGAGCATTGAGTCCATTGACATTTAGAGTGAGTACTGAAAGATAAGAATTTATTGCTGTAATGATGCTTGTAGAGTTGGAGTTTCTGGTGGTGTTCTCTGGTCCTTTCTAATCTTTGTTGCTTTTGATATATATATGTGTATATATATATATATATATATATACATACACACACACACATATATATATATATATATATATATATATATATATATATATATAAATTTTTTTCCCCATTTTTTCTCCCCTCAGGGAGTCCCCCTTAAAATTTCTTGCAGGGCTGGTTTAGTGGTCACAAACTCCTTTAATATTTGTTTGTCTGGGAAATTTTTAATCTCTCCTTCTGTTTTGAATGACAGCCTTGCTGGATAAAGAATTCTTGGCTGCATATTTTTCTGATTCAGCACATTGAATATATCCTGCCATTCCTTTCTGGCCTGCCAAGTTTTTGTGGATAGGTCTGCTGCAAACCTGATCTGTCTTGCCTTGTAGGTTAGGGACTTTTTTCCCTTGCTGCTTTCATGATTCCATGATTCTCTCCTTGTCCCAGTATTCTGTGGATTTGACTATGATATGCCTTGTTGATGGTCAGTTTTTGTTGAATTTAATGGGGTCCTCTGTGTTTCCTGGATTTTGATGTCTGTGTCTTTCCCCAGGTTAGGAAAGTTTCCACTATGATTTGCTCACATAACCATTCTACCCCTATTTCTCTGTCTTCCTCTTCTGGGACCCCTATGATGCTGATGTCGTTCCTTTTTAATGAGTCACTGATTTCTCTAATTCTTAAATCATGTTCTTTTGCCTTAATCTCCCTCTTTTTTTCTGCTTCATTATTCTCTATAAGTTTGTCCTCTATATCATTGATTCTCTGTTCTGCCTCATCCATACTTGCCACCGTGGCATCCATCTGCGATTGCAGCTCAGTTATAGCATTTTTTATTTCATTCTGACTTGTTTTTACTTCCTTTATCTCTGCAGAAATGGATTCGAGTCTAATTTTGACTCCAGCTAGTATTCTTATTATCGTGATTCTAAATTCTGGTTCAGACATCTTGCTTGTATCTCTGTCGGTTAAATCCCTGGCTGTCGTTTCTTCACGCTCTTTCTTTTGGGGTGAATTCCTTCATTTTGTCATTTGAAGGGAGAAAAGGAATTAATGAGGTAGAAAAATCAAAATCAAATCAAACAAATGATGCTAGATCTTAGGTGTGTTTTCGTCTGGGTGTTGAAAGTGGTTTGACATATTAGAGAAAAAAAATGGAAAAGGTGGGGAAAGGAAATCATTTGAGAATTAAAAAAAATGAATGCACTTAAATAGGCTAAAATGAGATGATGGGAGTCGATTTGAAAATTTGAAAAAATTTATACATAAGTAAAGATTGTAGTAGAGGGGCGCCTGGGTGGCTCAGTTGGTTAAGCGGTTAAGCGTCCGACTTCGGCTCAGGTCACGATCTCGCGGTCCGTGAGTTCGAGCCCCACATCGGGCTCTGGGCTGATGGCTCAGAGCCTGGAGCCTGCTTCTGATTCTGTGTCTCCCACTCTCTCTGACCCTCCCCCGTTCATGCCCTGTCTCTCTCTGTCTCAAAAATAAATAAACTTAAAAAAAAAATTAAAAAAAAAAAAAAAGATTGTAGTAGAAAAAAAATTAAGAAAAATATTTTTAATTAAAATTAAAACTAAAAATGAATTTTTTCTCTTTCTGTATTCAAGAAAAAGAAATGAAAAAGAGAAAAAGAGAAAAGAAAAAAAAGAAATCTTGAAAATTTGAAAAAGTGAATACACTGTAGTAGACTAAAATAAAATGAAGGAAGTAAAATAAAATTTGAAAAAAATTACATAAAAGCAAAAATACAGTAAAAAACTTAAGGAGAAATATTTTACATAGAAATTGAAAGTAAAAATGAAGTTTTTCTTTTTCTGCATTCAAGAAAAAGAAACGAAACGAAAAAGAGATAAGAGAAAAAAAGGAAATCGTTTGAAAATTTGAAAAAGTGAATACACTGAAGTAGACTAAAATAAAATGATGGAAGTCAAATAGAATTTGAAAAAAATTACACAAAAGTAGAAAATATAGTAAAAAAAATTAAAGAAAAATATTGTTAATAAAAATTGAAAAATACAAATGAATTTTTTCTCTTTCTGTATTCAAGAGAAAGAAACGTAGTGTAAAAGAGAAAAAAAAAAGGAAAGAAAATTGAATAGATGAACCCGCTAACAGATTGAAGTAGAACTGAAATTACTTCATTTTCCCCTAGAAGTCAGACTATGTTGTGCTTTATAGTCCATAAACTACGCGGTGAGACTTGTGCTTTTGAAGAGCGAGGTTGGCCCACTTGGGCGGGGCTCGGTGTAACAGCTCCATTCTCCACTAGATGGCGCTGCTAGCCTACTGGGGTGGAGTGTTTGGCATTCGTAGGTGCGTATGCGCATGCGCGGGAGCGGTGAGCATGTTGCCCAGCTACCGACTCTCTCCTATCACAACTCTGTTCCTGATAAGCTGTCGCGCACCGGTCCTCTGTCTTCAGCTCTCGTCCACTCCCCGCTTTTTCACTCTCTGTGACCAGGCCCCAGGCAGTACCTCTCTCCTGAGTTTTGTCTCAGATACGGCTGTTTTCCCTGGCCCCTTGCTTCTGAAGGACTGCGGCTTTGACCCTTCCACCCCTCTGCGGGAGGGTCTCACCGAGCAGTGGCCGAATGAGCAATGGTTGAATGTTGGCTGCACCCAGGAATGCTTGTTGGACCCTGCTGCTGCCAGTGCCATGAGACTGCAGCCAGGTGCCAGCCCGCCCCAGGAAAATTCGCGAGACAGTGTAGCAGCAGCTTTTCAGGGATTATGGAAAACCACAACACGCATCTGGCGCCAGTCTTCACCCTTAACGACCTTGTTCCAGCACCAGCGAATGTGGCTGCCTTCTGGGGTCTGCTGGGACCAGGTGGCTTCAACAGTCTCTACCAAATGTCCTTCCAGCAGTGGAACCGCTTTTCCCCGTGTGGCCCAAGAACCTCACGGACCCCACTCTGTTCCTGGGGATTCACCCTTCCCACCAAAGCACCGCCAGGTATGGAGCTGTGGAGTTGCAGACTTTGCATTCCCCTTGTTTACAGTCTAAATGGAATTTAAACTCTCTGCTTTCTCCTTTCTCCCTTTTTAGTTTAGTCCCTGCGGCTGTTTCCAATTTTCTACTTTCTCTCCAGCTGCTTTTGGAGAGGGGTGCTTTTCCCATATTCGTCCCGCCCCCCCCCCCCCACTGTCTCCATCCTCTCTCCTTGCAGAAGCACTTCCCTTCCTGCTCCTTCTTGCTCCCCAAGTTCACTTCTCCGCGCCGTATACCTGCTGAATTCTGTGGTTCACGTGGTGCAGATTGTTGTGTTAATCCTCTAGTCAGTTTTCTAGGTGTGCAGGATGATTTAGTGTTGCTCTGGCTGTATTTCATGGATGCAAGACACACACAAAACTTCCATGCTGTTCCGTCATCTTGGCTCCTCTTTTTAATCATTTATTTCAACTCTTGCTGTCTAATCAAAACTGAAGACTGTTATTTACCTAATGGTCACTCATGAACATCTTGGTACTTGCCTTAATTACCAGGTTGAATGAACCATTCTTCTCTCTAAATCAAAATCTGAATACCTCCTTCCCTGAATACCTGATCTTGTTGAATGAGCTGTAATGAAACAGAAATCATAGTTGAGTGCTGATTTTGGCTCTGCTATGACTTGGTTATATCGCCATATCCTGACCTTATATGGCTCTGTTACTTTTTTTTTAAATTTTTTTAATTTTTATTTATTTTTGAGAGTGAGACAGAGAGCAAGTGGGGGAGCTGCAGAGAGAGAGAGAGAGAGAGAGAGAGAGAGAGAGAGAATCCAAAGCAGGTTCCAGGCTTTGTGCTATCAGCACAGAGCCCGATGTGGGGCTCGAATCATGAGATCATGACCTGAGCCGAAGTCAGATGCTTAACCGACTGATCATGGCTGTTTGTTATCAATGGATTAAGAATGTTGGGTTAGATGATCACTTTATAAACTCTTCAGTTTGCCGTTGTTTTGTTTTAAGCAGCAGAGTTTTTCAAATGTAATTTTATTTGGAATTGTACTATGTAAAACAGTGTATTGGTTTTCTATTGCTGCATAACTAATCACCCTGAAACTTAGTGGCTTAAAGCAACAGCAATATTTTATTATCTCTCAGTTTCCATGATGGGTTGAGAATTTGGCTGAGTGTTTCTGTCTTGGTGTTTCTCTTGAAGTCGAAGTCAGATGCCCGCTGAAGGCTTGACTAGGGCAGCAAGATACAAGAATTCGTCTTCTTTTTTTTTAAAACCTAACTTATTGTCAAGTTAGCTAACATACAGTGCATACAGTATGCCCTTGGCTTCGAGAGTAGATTGCCATGATTCATTGCTTATATACATACAACACCCAGTGTTTACCCCAACAAGTGCCCTCCTCAATGCCCATCACCCATTTTCCTCTCCGCTCCCCCCCCCACCGACCCCCATCAACCCTCAGATTGTTCTCTTCTAAAATGGCTGACTTGTGCAGCTGACAAGGTGAGCTGGCTGTGGGCCAAGGGCCTCGAGGTTTTCTTTCACACAGCCTCTACACAGCGTTGCTTGAGTGTTCCCACAGCAAGGCAGCTACCTTCCCCCAAGACCATTTCAGCCTCATCTTCCTCCTAACTTCCCCCAGATACAACTGGTCTTCGTGCCCCAGAGACAGCAAGCTTCCAGCCCCCCTACCAGCAGGTGAGGCAGCAGCCCAGGTTGGTGATGAGCACCTGGGCTCCTTGTTAGGCTCTCCCACACATTTGCTATTTCATTTAAGGAAAGCCCTCAGCCCCTGTCGCATTCATGGGAGGTACTTGCAAATATTTTTCTTCCTTCACATCACATTATGGGCCTCCTGTTGCCTTTCTAGTTGACTTGGGCAGAAGAGCAAATTGTGGGGAAGTGCTCTGGGTTCTTTCAGAGCAAATGTTAAGCTGTCACGTTCTCCATTCCAAGCATGTTGTGTTCACAATCTGCTGCCCTCTTTAGGACTCTCCTGTGAGTGCAGGATTGCCATCGCCATCTTACTGGGAAGGAAATGGGTCGCTCCTTATACAAGACCTCACACCTTGCAAGTTCCGGGGGGGGCAGCAGGGGTGGGCTTTGAACCCAAGGCTGTCTTGTTCTTCCACTGTACGTTGCTGCCTCTGTAGCCAGGGTGCAGGGGGGCAAGAGCACCTGGCTCTGAGGGCCCCAAACAGACCAGGATTGGCCAGGCACTGCTGACAAAATCCAAAGGCAGAGAAATGAGTAGTGTGGAACAAGAGAGGAATTTATTTCAGGGAGGCCAACACCAGGAGGACAGTGGGTTTAAGTCTCAAAGACTGTCTCCAAGGTGCCAAAAATACTTCTGGGTTTATGTAAGGAAAATGTGGGGCCAAGGTGGATGGGTGCATGCAGGTGGGCAGCGAGGGTCAGTCAGTCAGTCATTGTTTTGGATCAGGCCGGGTCTTGCTGACTCAGGGCAGTCAGTGTTGCTTGAGAGGGTAGTTTGGGCTCCTGTTAGGGGATGCTTTAGCCTTAGAGTCTTAGAGTCTGCCTGAGCCAAGAGACAAGCTTGAAAGAAGAGCCAGCTGGAAAGTTCGAGGTCAAAATGGAGGCAGCCGGGTCCTCTTCCCTTCCCACACCTCAGAAGACAACATTCAAAGGAGGGGGGACTAGGTTGGCGTTTGCTGTGAGATGTGGGAAGTAAAGCACTAGAAGGGCCCTGTGACAGCTGCATTCCCTCCCTCTCCCCTTTGTCACTCCGGGTAGGAAAGAGGCAGGTAGGGGAGGGGTCAAACCCCAAGATGGTCAGACCCTCATCCCTGCTCCCCTGCCCTCGACAGCACAGAATAATTAGACAGGTTCACTTCTAGATGGAGGACGTGAGGGCCTCCTTGCCTGGGCAGAAGGCAAAGGAACGTGGTCTTGCTGCTTGATGGTTAATAAGTCCCCTGTTTTTTCTTTCTCCAGTGACTGCCCTGCAGAGATTTTCATTAGTATGCAAGGCCTGGTCCCATTAAGTATTGATGTCAGCAGCATTTATTTTTACCAGGGTTGGAAGAGGGTTCGGAGGAGGGAAAAGGTTAGGTCCTTGCAGAGTCCATTCATATGCATGATTCCCTCCAGCCCTCACCAACCCAGCCTGTGGTTTTCCCACCTCACTTCTCAAAGGCTGATCCTCAGGGGAGAGGAAGGTAGTGGCAGCACCAGTCCTGGAGAATTTTTCCTGCCTGCACACACATGCACACACACGCATGCTCCCAGGTGACCTGGGGTGAGGCGGTGTCTCTCTCCTGTAGGATTCTTTAGGGGACTTGGTTGGAGGAGGCCAAGGCCGTGCTTGTCCCGGGTCCTGGCTCTCCCACTGCAGGGACACGAACACCGAGTAGGAGGCCACCAGCCAATTTCCAGTCAGTCTGAGCCAGCACCACCTGGATGACTAAGTCCTCCAAAATCCTTACTTCCTACATATTTAGTGACAGTCTTAAGTGCACATGTTTCTCCTGGTTATTGCTTGCTCTGATTTCCTGCTTCTGCTGATTTCTTGATCCCATTTTGTTTCTTGTGGCTGTTTCCTTCTCTCTGCCTTGCATCTGCCCAAACATTAGACCTGGCCACCCTTCTCTGCTTCCCCCAGCACCACTCACACTGTGTGAAATCTTTGCTACTAAAGATTTGCAGACAACCATAGGTTGGGTTGGAGGGCACTTGGGCCAGCATAGCAGGTCAGTTAATGTCAGATACTGGGTGTGCCTGTTCTTAGAAGTCCCTCAGCCACACATGTCACATGTACCTTGCCTCTCACTGTCTCTTCTGGGTCCCACTGACATCTTGCTTGGTTTCCAATCAGCTTGTCCAGTTTCTTTGGTTCTAGCCGTTCTCTTCCTCCCTGGGGCTCCCACAGAAGCTCAAAGTGCTTCCAACTTTACATGCAGAACAATTTCATTCTTCAGCTCTGCCCTAGTTTGGTCTAGAGTACGTACTGAGGGTTATCTTCCCACAGTGAAAATACAATTTAAAATATATAAATATACATATACATATATAAGTAAATATCTAAATCTGTATTCTCCCCAAGACCTCCCAATGCTAATATTAAGCTAACAGTCCTTATTTTAGCCCTTGCTGCTTTAGTAAGGGTTTGATGGTAGAGAAAAAAGCCACAGGACAGAAGGCTATGCCCCAAGGTAGTTAAACCTTTGGCTTCCTGTTCAGGAAAAGCACACTCCTGGGTCCCTCATTTATAATTCACAGAGAACGCTTCACTTCTGACACTTCTGGTCACCACATGTGTGGGAGTATCCCCCACACCAAGCAATTTTCTGTGACACCAGCTGGGTGTCCTAGAATTCAATTCCATTCTGACACTAAGTGGAGTTAGTGCAGACCCCACAGGTTAAGGGCTCAGCCCCATAAGGCTGCCCCCCTTTTCAGATGCCAGCTGCACACAGATAGGGGTCCTCAGGTTACCCACAACTTCTGTCCAACTTTTCTACAAATTGGACGTTCCCATGACTCTGTTCTTGGATTCCATCATTTGCTAAAATAGCTCATAAAACTCAGGGAAACACGTTTGCCAGTTTATTATATAATAAAAGATAAGATAAAAGGTACAAATGAACAGCCAGTTACATAGATCAAGGTCTGAAAGGGTCCTGAGTGCAGGAACTTCTTTCCTAGTGGAGTTGGGATGCGCCACCCTCCCCATATGTGGATGTGTTCACCAACCCTCGAAGCTTCCCGAGCCCGGACAATGGGGGTTTTTATAGAGCTTCATTATGTGGGCATGAGCAATTATGAATTCCGTTTCCAGCCCCTCCCTTCTCTCCTGAGAATTGGAGGGGGAGGGGTGGCATTAAAGTTCCAAGCTTCTAATCACTGCTTGTGATAACACATCTTTCCTGTGACCAGCCCCCAGTCAGGAGCCTACCACAAGTCACTTCATTAGAACAAAAGGTGCTCCTATTACCTGGGGAAATTCTGATCGTGGTGTCAGGAACTGGAGTCAAAGACTAAATATTAGAACAAAAGATTTTCCTAGCACCCTTGTGTATAAGGGTTTTATTTAGGAGCTCTGTGTCAGGAATCAAGGGCAGAGACCAATATACATATTTCTTAATATTTCACACCTCTGGATACAGAGAGACTCAGATTTGAATCTTGGCTCCACTATTTTCTTGCTGTGTGACCTTGGGCAAGTTACTTAATCTCTCTGAGCCTCAACTTCCTCAACTATAATATGGAGATATTAATGATAACCACCTTATAGGGTTCTCATGAAGATTAAATGGGAAAATACACATGAATCCTATTGTCTGCTGCTTAATGAACACTCAATATGTAGCTCTTTTCTGTGAATCCCTGTGTGAAGCTGAATGGACAATGAGATTTTTGCCAAAAGAAGTTATAATAATATTAACAGCATATGCCGTTACAAGTCCTAGACACTTTCCATGCATTAACTTACTGAATCCACACAATAAATGTCCAAAGGAGAGATGGTTATCTGCCTCTCATAGATGTAAAAATTCAAGTAGTTTACTGAATGGCACACAGCTGGGAAGCATGAGGGGTCAGACTGTTTTTGCTTAACTTGCATGGTGTTTATCACCTCAAGTCTTCCTGAAGCAGAGGGAAGAATCAGGATGGGGTGGGGGAAGGAGAACGGTAGTACATGACTGATACATGATGACCGTGGTACACAGCCAACCCGGTCCCTGGGAGCGCTGGAGCATACAGGACGCATCAGCGTTGTTTCTTGGCAACAGATCATTTTCAGCAGAGCAAAACTGAACCACTGTTACCCTGGGATGGATGTCAGTATTAAGAGAGATGTATCAGTTAGGAATTGTATTCTCTAAGTATCAGAGACCACTCTTCCCCACCCCCTGCCAAAACAAATTAGAGTCTGGAGTTTTTTCTTGCATGAAAGAAACCTGAAGACCAGCAGTATCCTGTTTCTATACTACACAATCTAATCAGGATACTTTCCTCTCTCCTAGCTCCTGATCTCCAGCCTCAAAGTCCCTTCAGGTTCTAAGATGGCTGCTGAAGCACCAGCTGTTGCATCTATGTTAGAAAGGAAGCAAAGGAAGAAGGGAGGGGTTAAAAGGTGTGGACCCCATGGAACCAGTCCCTCTTAAAGGGATTTCTCAGAAATACTATCAGACAGTTCCTCAAAAAAACATAAAATTGCCGTATGATCAAGGAATTCTACTTCTAGGTATAGACCCAAAAGAACTGAAAGCAGGGACTCGAACAGATATCCATACACTGCTATACAGCATATGCTGTATGCTATATGCTCTAACAGCATATTCACGGTAACTAAAAGGTAGAGTTAGCACAGACCCTACAGGTTAAGAGTTCCATCCCACAAGACTAGCCCCACCTGAGATGACAAGTGAAAATCCTGGAAGGCTACCTGTACTTATGACTGGCTACAAATTGTGGGTTTCCATGACCTCCTCTTCAGATTCAATAATTTGCTGGAATGACTCACAGAACTCAGAACATTTTACTTATGTTTACTGTTCACTGGTTTATTGTAAAGAATACAACCCAGGAACAGCCAAATGAAAGAGATGCATAAAGAATAAAGGGGGAGAGGGCATGGAAGTCCCATGCCCTGTCTGGGCCTCCCAGCACCTTGAGATGTTCACTAGTCCAGCAGCTCTTGGAATCTCATTGTTCAAGAGTTTTTATGGAGCTCAGTCTCCATCTCCTTCCCCTCCTTGGAGGTGGGGCTTGAGCTAAGAGTTCCAACCCTTTACTCACTTGGTCTCTTTGGTCACTAGCCCCATCTTCGACTGTCAGGGACCCCACCCTAAGTCACCTTATTGACACAAACTCAAGTGCGATCAAAAGAGGCTCATTATGAATAACAAAAGACACTCTCATCACTTGGGAAGTTCCAGGGATTTTAGGAGCTCTGTTCCAGGAAAGACCACATATATACATTTTTTTTTAAAGTTTATTTATTTTTGAGAGAGAGGGTGAGAAGGAATGGGAGAGGGGCAGAGAGAGAGAGAGAGAGAGAGAGAGAGAGAGAGAAGAGAACATCCCAACATCTGTCAGCACAGAGCCTGATTCAGGGCTCCATCTCACAAACCTTGACACCTTGAGCTGATCCAAAATCAAGAGTCAGATGCTTAACTGATTGAGCCACCCAGGCACCCCACATATATGTTTTATTATACCACAGATAGTGTGCACTATTAGAGGGTTGTCTAATGTCACTTTTATGTCACTGAAAACCTTTTCTTTTCCTTGCCTAAGTTTTAAAAAGGTAGCACAGTTTTGACTCTAAAGAGAATGAATTCTGGAACCTGACTCCCTGGGTTTGAATCCAACTCCATCAGCATCTGTACAGTGTGAGGATGTGAGAAATAAGCCCACTGAACCCAAACAAAGAGGGACATGGAGACTCAGGAGACAGTGAAACAAGGTTTTAACCAACATTCTTGGAAGAGCAGGTGTCTAATGGACAGGCACACTCAGGGCACTAACAGCAGACAATTTATCTCCTAGCAGGAAGTCCCTCCCCTGATTCCTCATTGGCTGAGTTCTACAGAGGTTATAGCCTTACCTCGTCGTCACCTATGCCCATGTAAGGCCAAAGAGTAGTTTGATTGGAACAAATGTACATTTCCTGAGGTGATGCAGAGACTCTCAGTCCCTCCTCCCTCTGTTATTTGGTGTATGCTCATTGCAAAGCCAGTGAAAATAAGCTGGCAGAATGGAGAGGGGAAGAAGAACTAGGAGGTGAATTGTGGGGTGGGGGTGGGAGGTTGGTACATATTTCCATTAGGTTGTAAACCTATTGTTAACTGGACAGCACAGCTTTTATTTGTTGTTTCTGAAAATGAATCACTCCCTTCCTTCCCACAGGAGAACAATAGGATCTTCCCAGGTTGTGGTCAGGATGGATCCGGTAATCCATGTAAACACGACCTGGTATATAATGCATGCTAGAGAGGGGGGCTAATTAGGGAAAGAGCCCTTGACATTTCATTTTCTCTATGAGGCAGCCAGGATTTAGTGTTCAAATGTGTGTATCTCTCCGGTGGTATCTGCAGTAGCATCTCTATCAGTATTAACAAGTCAAATGTGTGTATTTGTTGTGACACAAACCAAGTAACAATTTCCTTCTTTGATTCTGCATTTTGCAAACAGCACTGTTTGAAGCAAAATGACATATGAATTTGAATTCTGTACATGAAAATTATTTAAAAAAAAGAAAGACAAGAAAAGAAAGCATAAAGCTGTTATTTATTCTCTTGTTCCATGCCCATTGCTAGTGGTTCTACATACAGATGGGGGACAAATTGCTTCTATACAACAAATTTTTTATTACCAACCATGAGCTTTATAATTGCCTACCCCATAAGTTATTCCTCTATGAAAGCATTGCCTTGTCAGTATGATATTAAAGTGTGTAATTTATTGAGAATTTAGTAATTTATTTACTTAACAATTATTCTTGTGTCTATTTCATGGTAATATCAATAAAGATACCTTTAACTGCCTAAAAAAAAAACCACAGGTACTCCACATACATGGTCTTATTTAACCTTTGCAACAAGTGGGGGCACCTGGGTGGCTCATTTGGTTAAGCTTCTGACTTTTGCTCAGTTCATGATCTTATGACACATGATATCGAGTCCCGAGTCAGGCTCTGTGCTGACAGCTCAGAGCCTGGAGCCTGCTTTGGATCCTGTGTCTCCCTCTCTCTCTGCCCCTCCCCCGCTCACTCTCTGTCTCTCAAAAATAAATAAGTGTTAAAAAAAATTTTTTTTACCTTTACAACAAGTGGAAGGAGAAGTGATGATGACACAGAGTCACAGAGAAGTTAAGTTACTTAGGATCTCACCGCAGGCAAGCAGCAGAATTGGGATTGGAAACCAGGCCAATATGATGGTAAAGGCCCACATGATTTCTGACTTCATCCTGGCGTTGTCTTGCCTCCCTTGCCCGCACTCCACCTTTGTGATGTCTCCCTTCAACCTCCTGGAAGATGCCTTGGGTTTTATTTTTAACACAGGGTAATTAGGGTAAAAAGACAGATGGAGGAGGAACACTGGGTAGAGAATGCTTGGAAACCAGGCTTTGATTTTTATTTTTCAGAGGAAACTGCACATTAATCCTATTTCTGGTAGGTTCAACAATTGTATAGGCGGGAAAAAAAAACAAGAGAAAAGAGAATATACAGAATTTATCTATCCGTCCAGTGAATGCATCACACACTTATTTGTGACGGGTGCTCTTGTAGGTCCTGGATACAATCTGGGGTGGAGCAGGGCCGGGGTCCCACATGGGGTGAAAGGGAAGAGACATTCAATAGATAGGGAGGTGATAACAACACATGGGCTTCTAGATTATGATGAGGGTGATGAGGAACATGAAAGCAGGGCAGAGTGATGGTGTGGCCTTTTCAGGTTGGGTGGTCAGGCACAAGCCCTCGGGAGAGGTGGCCTTATGGAGCTGTATTGTTCTCTGATTGCAGCTTTCTAAAACCCAGAAAAACCATGTGAAAAAAGAAAAACTCTGAAATTCTAACAGTGGGTGGGTCCATGAGAGAGATGGGTGTATGATTTTTTTTTCCTTTTCTAGTCTCTATTTTACTGTAGTTTCTGTAAAATGATTATGGATTTTAACTATGAAAAATAACATTAAAAAGAGGAAGAACAGTTGGTTTAAGGGATCCCAGACTCCTCCTGGGCATAGCACGGGCTCACACCCTGGGAGGGACTTTTTTTGCCATTCACACTAGCCTGGGGGAGAAAGTTTTGGTTCCTCAGCACCTGAGAACATTGAAGTTAGGTAAACTCAGGGATCCTTTGAAAAAAGGAAAGAGCTTTTTTTTGCAAAAGGTTTCAAGCCCCTGTGCTCCCAGCCCCTTCTAAACAGACAGTCCTCAGTAATGGGCCTTCCTCTCCTGTCAGCCCCAGGCGCCTACGTTTGCTCAACCAAACTCTGGAAGTTTGCGTAGGCTATGACATTTCAAGAAAGGTCACTTCCCTGAAGGTATTCCCTGAAAACAACTTCTACTCCAGAAATTGTCCCCACCCACCCTGCTGAGAGATGCTAGTTTCTAGCTGAGAGCTTTTGGGTTTATGTGAAGCTATAATAGGAAAAGATTGGATTGAGTAGTCAGAGAGGGACAGGTTAGGACTTGAGGTCCCTGGGTGGGGAAAAACACCTATTTGGGAAAAATGCTGGGAGTGTCTGACCATAGCAAACCCCCTCAGGCATAAGGCTCCTCTTAAGATTGTAAGACACCACCTACTCCCCCTCAGGGTCCCCTCAGGAATTTGACAAAAGACCTGACTAAAAATATGTGGTAGACCATAAAACAAATGACCCACAAGGAACATCATGGCCATAGACCACCCCTCATACAATGGAATCCAGCATCAGGAGTGGACAACCCAGCATCTAGAGTTATCAAGCCAATAAGGGTAGAACCTGAGAAGGAACGAGGGGGCAGGGAAGGGGGCAACCAGAACCTGATAAAACAAGGACCCCTTGCCTATAGAAGACGTTCACCTTCGAATGCCCCCTCTCTGTAAAGAGAGTTTTCCTGCTGTTCTTCCTTTCTGAGCTTATACTCTAAAAAACTTCTGCCTGCTGCTCGTTCCGTGTCCACCTCTTCATTCTTCGAAGCGGCGAGACAACGAACCCGGGTTTTGAGGTAAAAAATCCTACAATAAAGCTACGAACTTTTCTGCCTCCCATTCGGTAGTGACCCACATCACCCAAAGACGGGTCAAGAGTAGAAATGCTGGCAAAGGAGGGCACCTGGGTGGCTGAGTCGGTTAAGTGTCAACTTTGGTTCAAGTCATTATCTCATGGTTCTTGAGTTCGAGCCCCACATTGGGCTCTTTGCTTTCTGCGTGGAGCCTACTTGGGATCCTCTGTCTCCCTCTCTTTCTGCCCCTCTGCCACTTGCACTCTGTCTCTCTCTCTCAAAAATAAACATAAAGAAAGAAAGAAAGAAAGAAAGAGAAAGCCACCTTAAAAAAATAAATTATTGTAAAAGAGCTTATATATGGGATGACTCAGATCTTGAGGGATGGGTAGTAAAAGGTCACGCTCCAAACAGGGATTTGTTCCTTCTTGTCCAAAGACATTCGAAATGCCACTTTATTCCCTGGAAGCCAGTGCTTCTGAAGATGACACCCCCATTCCTGATTCTCCCTTGCTCCTCGTTGGTGCAGACGTTCTGTGCACCTGTTCTGTTTGATGAGAGGGCAGCAATGCCCCACAGACAGCACCAAGCCAGCCTTTAGGTGTCAAGGACTCCTTTTTTCTTTTTCACCCACACAACTGACCAAACATTAAGAGGAAGGAAATCCCAGCTTTCGACAGACAAACTGGTGCTGCCATTCTGACATTCCAGAGAAACAAAAAAAGACAGGGTTAACAAATTTCCCAAGGTCCCAGCAGTAGACATATGATGGCTTTTGAAGACTAATTAAAATTTCATGTCAAAACCCTTTAAATACAAAAGCAATGAAAACATTTGAGTTTCACTTATCATAGGTACAGTCTAGAGACACATAGTTCCAGAAGTTGACCTACTTTAAAATTGTGATAATTTTTTGGGGGGGGGGAATTATCTCATGGATGCTAAGTAATTTACTTTTAAGTTCTATTACAGTTGTTGGTTTTTCATTACAATACACTTCCTATTCTCATAACCTTGAACATACTGTGACCTCCCAACATTATAGTTATTTTAGCAAATGAATACATCTGGAATACTATATTATTCCCAAATTCATGCTATTCATGGTAAAATGAAATAATACAATGTTGATGCCCAAAGGAAGATATTAGGGCCCTAATCACCATGATCACCAGCCCAGAGCGTAAAATGGTGGTCCTAGGTCTCTAAACTACACTCCGGGCTTCAACCTGATATGATACTTCCCTCTCAGTTCCTAGAAAGTCAGCTCTGGGTGGGCAGAGACATGTTCTGTCTGGTTTATTGCTGGGTCGCCAATGTCTCACATGGTGCTTAATGAATTATAGGTGCTCAATAGAAGAATGAATAAATTACTTAAAAAAGTAGAGAGGCAAAGCACATTTCTGGCAAGTCAGCTGTAAGGGACTTTAAACCCTGTTATTCAAAATATGGTCAGGAACAGCAGCATCAGAGTCTACCGGGATCTTGTTAGAAATGCAGAATCTCAAGTTCCACCCCAAATTACTGAATCAAAATCTGCATTTTAATAAGATTTCCCCCGGGGGATCAATTGACATGTTAAAGTTTGAGATGTGCTGAAGTAGACATATCTTTGGCTGGCTATCACGGTGGGGAGCTTTTTTTAATTTTTATTTTTTTTACGTTTATTTATTTATTTTGAGAGAGATAGGCACAGTGTGACTGGGAGAGGGACAGAGAGAGAGAGGGGTAGAGAGAATCCCAAACAGGCTCTGCACTGTCAGCACAGAGCCAGACATGGGGCTCAAAACTCATAAAACTGTGAGATCGTGACCTGAGGTGAGATCAAGAGTGGAATGCTCAACCAACTGAGCGCTGCAGGCACCCCAGGAGCTTTTTAATATATATGAATACTTGAGTCCCATGTCCAGAGATTCTGATATACAGGCAGGGTTGAAGATCGGGGATTGTAGGCCTGTAATCTGTGTGACTTTAAATGAGTTACTTAGCCTCTCTGTGCCTCAATTTTCTTCTCTGTTAAATGGGCTTGCCTAATGCTCCAGCTAAAGACCATCACTATGAACAAAGTTGATTTAGTGGCTTGCAGCAATGAGGGAAGTAACCCTCCCCCCGAGAGCCACAAGATATTTCAGAAAGAGGGTATTAGGAAGGGATTGTTGTAAGATTTGAATTTGTATTAGGTGATTTGGGAGAGAATTCAAAGAGGTGTGGTTTTCCCTGGTGGCTGTGGCTGGGCAGGAGGGAGAACTGGAGACCATAGCTGGAGGCAAAGCTTGAAAGGACTGGGGGGAGCCCAAGGCTGAGCCAGGGTCTCACTCAGAGAGCTGGCCACACCACAGGCCACAGAAGGGGTGGCCACTGCTGCCATGGACAGCACAGCACAGCCCAGCCAGAGTGCCTCACTGCCCATGTGCCTGTTGGCAGCTGATGCTCGCATCATGTCAGAGTAAAGCGGATTCACCCTTGCTGATGATGGCTTGGATTCTCTTACCAAGGCTGTCGTAGCCAGGGGGTGGTGTGACCCTTACCTCCACAAATCTCTGATTGCAAAGAAAGGACAGCAGAAAACTGCTCAGAGAGTTGTTTTAACCAATCCTCTTCCTACCGTCATTGTACTATAACTGGGATGGAGGAAATCATGGGGATGTGTGGATTTTTAAAAACAGCTAAATGGAGGGGCACCTGGGTAACTCAGTTGATTAAGTGTCTGACTCTTGATTTCAGCTCAGGTCATGATCTAATGATTCATGGGATTGAGCCCCACGTCGGCTCTGTGCTGACAGTGTGGAGACTACTTGGGATTCTCTCTCATTTCCTCTCTTTCTGTCCCTCCCCTTGCGCTCTCTCTCTCTCTCAAAATAAATAAACTGAAAAAAAAAAACAGTTAATTGGAAAAGCAGAGACAATCACTGTAGACACAGAAAGCAACATTCATTTGCATGCTCTTTCACTGGAAGTCTGATGAAAGTAACTTCCCATGTGGGAGCAGCTGTGTGGTGATTGGCTGGGTTTCTCCCACGTGTTTTATACAAAAAAATAGAAGTGATAAACCATTTCTTAGAAAAAAAATAGCGTGGTTTTCCTTTATTGGGTGCTGAGAGCAGGAGTGATTCTATTAAACCTTACTAACTTTCATCACTCGGAGGTGAGAGGAACAAAAGGATAAAAGCTGTAATTGGTAACGAAGTAGTCATTTAGTTGAGCCAGGAGAGGTGGATACTTAGTTACGTTTATTAAAGGTTTCATTTGTGTTCAATTTCAGAGTGATCTTGTTTTTTGCCTTGCTCCACCAGAGTCCCAGAGGCGCCTTGTTTGCTGCTGGGCAGATGAAGTTGTCTGTGTCCAAAATGTAAGACACATAAAAATTACTAATGGCTTACCCTTTTATTTCGTACTAAGTTTTAGGACTCCGGTGTGCATTTTCAGTTTACACCACAACTCACTTCAGATCAGCCACATTTCAACTATTCATGCGTCACCTGTGGCTAGTAGCTCCCATTTTGGAAAGCACAACCTTCGAGAGTTATTTTGAAGATTAAATTAGCTAACAAGGTAGTTAGTAGTCCTTGGCCTGGCTCAATAAGTATTCGCTATTATTATTGTCACTGATGCAATAAAGGCAGAAATGACAGGAGTCTCATCTAGACTAAAGCTGAGATGAAATTTTCCAGAAGAGAGTAAAATATTAATTAACACCATGAAGGGTCCAGAGGGAACTTTGTGCTGCCAGGAAGTAATGGCTCTATAAATGTCCATTAGATTAAACTTGTTCATTGTGTTGTTCAAATCCCTATGTCCTTACTGATTTTTTTTTTTTGTTTCTTCTATCAGTTTAACATACCTGATAGAAATATGTTCAAATTTTGTGATTTTTCTCTTGTAATTTTATTTGTACGTGCTTTACATAGTTTGAATTAAATTGTTAGGAGTATACCATTTCATGATATAGCAATCTATTCTTGTTTCCTGTCTGTTTTTATTTTGCTATTTTTTTTTTACCATGTTGAATAGAATCTAAATTTTAGTCACCTCTCTGAACACCATAAACACATTAATTTTAAGATCTTTGTTGTACTATTTATGACTAACTTCACATGGGGGGATTTCATTCTGATTGCTGATTGTATTGGCTTTTTCTTACCATTTGATTTCTTGTGTTTTTAGTATTTGGTTTTAAAAGGGAGACATTTATTTACTCTTAAAAATGCATTTTCTCTTTCTATTTTTTACCTCATTGCCCTTCTGTCCTCATCTGATGGTTTGCAGTTGCTTCTACTTCCCTTCGGGGCCCTTAGTCCAAAACGATTTCAAAAGATCCTGACCTCTGGTGATAATGGAGAATGGAGCAAATCTGGTTACTGGGTTAGTGGGAATGTGGTATGTCTCTTGGTTATAAAACTTAGGCTGTAACCTCTGACATAGCAAGTGCCATAGACAACAATAGTTTTGTTTTTGTTTCTTTTCCCTTGTCTTCATATGGCGAGGGCATTGGAATGGCAAAGCCCTTCACCAAGCTTCATGGAACAAGTGCTACTTTAGTCTCCCTTCTTGGGTCAAGCATTTTGGTCCCTTTAACCCCATGCTCTCATTTTCTTCCTTCCATCCATCCTTCCTTCCTTCCTTTCTAATTTATGTATTTTGAAAGAGAGTGCAAGTAGGGGGAGAGGCAGAGAAAGAGAGAGACACAGAGAGAGACTCAGAATCCGAAGCAGGCTCCAGGTTCAGAGCTGTCAGCACAGAGCCCGACAACGGGGCTCAAACTCACGAACTGTGGGATCATGACCTGAGCTGAAGTCAGACGCTTAACCAACTGAACCACCCAGGCTCCCCTCTCATTTTCTTTCTTATCCATGTCTTAAGAGGCTTATGCTTCAGTTTGTTGTCTGTTTTATGTTGTTAGTTTCTTCACCCTCTTTTCTGGTTTATCTGTTGTAGAGCCTGGCTATATCAATTTATATATTTCAACTATCACTACTGTGTTTTGGAGCAAGGGGGTGCGAAAAAATGTGATCTCATTTCACTTTGTTGGTGAGATGTCCCAACTTGCCGTTTGTAATGTGTCTCTGTTATATAGGCCCATGAGTGTGTAAGCTCTTCGAGGGCAGGGGCCGGGAACAGCACACTTGGTGTCCCCAGGGTTAGCCCAGTGTTGAGGACATGAGAAAGGCTCCTCCATAAACGTGGATTTTTATTAAGTATGCTGACCTGGTTCGTGCCAGCCACCTTTTACAGCCTCAGGTCTTGAGAATCCATGATCGTAGTCTTTTTAAAAGCTGCTTCTCAGAGATAACACATGCTTGTTTATTTCTTTGCTCCATAGGTATGGTTTTCTTTGTTTTGTATTTGTGCATTAAGAAAGACCAAAGCAGTTTCAAATCAAAGCCTCACAAATGTAAAATCTCACATAAATGGTCAAAGAAGGGAAATTAGGAAGATGTGTGTTCTACATTCCTCTCCCTCTCCAACTCCTGTATTTTCTGCCAAGCCTCAGTTCAAGTTTCCTGGAAATTTTTCTAACCAACCTCCCTGCCAATCTTTCAGCAGTGATGGGTAAATTATATCATCCTGTTGCACATGGTTCTATGGTACTCTAGAACCGTTTAGTTGTTTCATGTGTGAAATTTCTGAGGCACGTTTTGAAGAATGTGTTTCTTGGTATCATTCCACCCCCTTCACTGGATCCTTCACTTACCATTCATAACTTATCATACATGTGACTTGCTCTCAACTCACAATGAAATTTTAAAAAATTAATTTGTAATTGAGATATATAGTATAAGCACACAAATTTCAAGTCAACAACTCACTACATAGATACATATGCATTTATGTGGCCATTACTGAGATCATGGTACAAGATGTTTCCAACACCACAGGTGGTTCCTGTGAGTTCCTTCCCAGTTTCCTCTCCCCTCTCTGCAGAGATAACCTCCAGATTTTTATTCTGACCCCTAACATCATTTATTAGTTTTGCCTATTCTTGAACCCCACAAAAGGGAACTAGAAAGAAAAACCTTTTTATTTGGAAATAATTTTAAATTTATGGAGAAGTTACAATAACAGTATAAAGAACTCCATGTGGCTTTTACCCAGATTCACCAATTGCTAACACTTTCCCCCCATTTACTTTGTTATCTACCTATCATCTAAGTATCTATATATCTATCATCTATCATCTATCTATAATCTTCTATATAAGTATTTCCTCCTGCACCTTTTCCTGAACATTTGAGAGTAGGTTGCCTCCTCCATGGCTCTTTACCTCTAGATACTTCAGTGTACATGTCCTAGAAATTTAAAAATAAAAAAAGAAGAAAAAGAAAAATAGCCCCAAAAAAGGAAAAAAAAGGAATTTCTCTTACATAACTACAATAGGGTTATCAGTTGAAGTAAATTTGACATTGACACAATACCTTAAAGTTCATATTCCCATTTTACCAATTGGCCTAGTGATGTCTGTTATAGCATTTCCTCTCTCCAATTAAGGATTCAATCTAGTATCAGGTATTACATTTGGTTATCATGTCTCTTACTGTGGTATATATAGTCACTTTTTTTCTTTTGTCTTTTATAACATTAGACATTAAAAAACGATTTTTTAGGGGCGCCTGGGTGGCGCAGTCGGTTAAGTGTCCGACTTCAGCCAGGTCACGATCTCGCGGTCCGTGAGTTTGAGCCCCGCGTCAGGCTCTGGGCTGACGGCTCGGAGCCTGGAGCCTGTTTCCGATTCTGTGTCTCCCTCTCTCTCTGCCCCTCCCCCGTTCATGCTCTGTCTCTCTCTGTCCCAAAAATAAATAAAAAACGTTGAAAAAAAAAATTTAAAAAAACAAAAAAACGATTTTTTAAATGTTTACTTATTTTTGAAAGAGAGAGAGATAGAGAGTGAGCAGGGGTGGGGCAGAGAGAGAGGGAGACACAGAATGTGAAGCAGGCTCCAGACTCTTTAGCACAGGGCTTGAACTCACAAACTGTGAGATCATGACTTGAGCCAAAGTTGGATGCTTAACCAACTGAGCCACCTGGATGCCCCTATAACATTGGATATTTTTTTGTTTTTTTTTTTTTAAGAATTCAGTCAGTTTTTTCTTTTGGAGGCAATTGCCTGACATTCCCTAATGAATAGATTCAGGTTATGCATTCCCAGCTGGGCTATTATACAAATGACATTATGTCCTTCTCGTTGTATTATAGCTGGTGACACAGGATGTTCATCTGTCCCTCATTGCTGATGTTAATTTTGATCACCTGGCAATCACTCTATAGTTGGTATTTCCCCCTTTCAATGAACAAGAAATCCCTGGGAAGCCACTTTAAGGCCATGCAAATACCCTGCTCCCCCATCACTCTATCCCCTCTCCCCCTTGATTTAGTATCCATTGATGATTCTTGTCTGAGCCAGTCTTTACCATGACAGCTATGAAATGATGATTTCCACCTCTGGCACCCCTTCCACACTTACTGAATGTTGGCATTCAACATTCTATTGCAAGTAACAGTCCTCCCTTCTCTCACTTATTTATACTTATTACTGGTATGGACTCGTGGATTCCTCTATTTTCAAGCAGTTTAAAATTAATTGACTTTCAAAAATACCTTTCTATACTTGTTTTAATTTTTAAAACCTATTTATATCTTGTGCCTGTACCACAAGGACTTTGTTCATTCTTTTTTTTAAATTTTTTTTTAATTAAAAAAATTTTTTTTGACAGAGCATGAGCGGGGGAAGGGCAGAGAAAGAGGGAGACACAGAATCTGAAGCAGGCTCCAGATTCTGAGCTGTCAGCACAGAGCCTAACATGGGGCTTGAATTCACGAACTGTGAGATCATGACCTGAGCTGAAGTCAGACGCTTAACTGACTGAGCCACCCAGGCACCCCAGGCTTTGTGCATTCTTAAAGCAGCATCTATGGTTTAAAATCTGGAAAGATAAATCTTTTCCCCCTTACTCATTGTCTATAATTTTTTTTGATATTTCTTCCAGTTAATTACTCTGGATGAGTTTTAGGACCATTCTTATGAAATTTTACTCCCTATGCCTTTTCTCCTCACTGCCTTCCCTCAATTCTGGTGCAATTCTGGTAGGACTGTATTGGACTGGGGCACCTGGGTGGCTCAGTCAGTTGAGCTTCCAACTCTTGATATAGGCTCAGGTCATGATCCCAGGGTCACGAGATAGAGCCCAGCATCAGGCTCTGCACTAAGCATTAAGCCTGCTCAAGATTCTGCCTCTCTCTTCCTCACTCATGCTCTCTCTCTGTCTGAAAAAAACAAAAAGCCCACTGTATTGGACCTACAAACCAATTTAGAAATAACAGACAATTTTATGATATGTGATTTTTTCATCATGAGCAAGTATGCTCTCTATTTATTGAAGTTTTAATCTGACCAGTAACATTTATAATGAACGCATTTTCTACAAGCATCAGGTACACAGATGTGCTATTGGTCTGTGTGATTCTCAAAGGATTTTAAACATTTATAAGTATGTCACTATGGTGCTGGACTCAACCAAGAGAAAAGCAAATAACATAACCAAGAACATGTAAAGACTCTTTAGAGAGAAAGAAGACTCTTCAATATGCTAATTTCATTCACTGACCAAATAAGACTTTTGAAGGTTCTACTTGTCACCTGCCAGGCACTGTGCTAGACATGGGGACACAGAGGGGAAGCCAGACCAGAGGAGCAAATAAAGTTAAATGAGTAGAAGGAAAAACAAAGGCTTCAATATGGTCCTTTCATTCCCTTCTTATATAGGGCCTTTCAGAGGTCCTCCCATGTCACCTGTGAGACACTGCCAGCCCTGGGGACACAGAAGAAGAAACCATAGCTGCTATGGAACCACAAAAGGCCCTGAATAGCCAAAGCAATTTTGAAGAAGAAGACCAAAGCAGGAGGCATCAGAATCCCAGACTTTAGCCTCTACTACAAAGCTGTCATCATCAAGACAGCATGGTATTGACACAAAAACAGACACATAGACCAATGGAATAGAATAGAAACCCCAGAAGTATACCCACAAAAGTATGGCCAACTAATCTTTGACAAAGCAGGAAAGAATATCCAATGGAAAAAAGAAAGTCCCTTTAACAAATGGTGCTGGGAGAACTGGACAGCAACATGCAGAAGGATGAAACTAGACCACTTTCTCACACCATTCACAAAAATAAACTCAAAATGGATAAAGGACATGAATGTGAGACAGGAAACCATCAAAACCCTAGAGGAGAAAACAGGAAAAGACCTCTCTGACCTTAGCCGTAGCAATTTCTTACTTGACACATCCCCAAAGGCAAGGGAATTAAAAGCAAAAATGAACTATTGGGACCTCACCAAGATAAAAAGCTTCTGCACTGCAAAAGACACAATCAACAAAACTGAAAGGCAACCAATGGAATGGGAAAAGATATTTGCAAATGACATATCGGACAAAGGGCTAGTATCCAAAATCTATAAAGAGCTCACCAAACTCCACACCCGAAAAACAAACAATCCAGTGAAGAAATGGGCAGAAAACATGAATAGGCACTCCTCTAAAGAAGACATCCAGATGGCTAACAGGCACATGAAAAGATGCTCAACCTCGCTCCTCATCAGGGAAATACAAATCAAAACCACACTCAGATATTACCTCACGCCAGTCAGAGTGGCTAAAATGAACAAATCAGGAGACTATAGATGCTGGCGAGGATGTGGAGAAACGGGAACCCTCTTGCACTGTTGGTGGGAATGCAAACTGCTGCAGCTGCTCTGGAAAACAGCGTGGGTTTCCTCAAAAAATTAAAAATAGACCTACCCTATGGCCCAGCAATAGCACTGCTAGGAATTTACCCAAGGGATACAGGAGTGCTGATGCATAGGGGCACTTGAAACCCAATGTTTATAGCAGCACTTTCAACAATAGCCAAATTATGAAAAGAGCCAAAATGTCCATCAACTGATGAATGGATAAAGAAATTGTGGTTTATATACACAACGGAATACTACATGGCAATGAGAAAGAATGAAATATAGCCTTTTGTAGCAATATGGATGGAACTGGAGAGTGTGATGCTAAGTGAAATAAGTCATACAGAGAAAGACAGATACCATATGGTTTCACTCTTATGTGGATCCTGAGAAACTTAACAGAACACCATGGGGGAAGGGAAGAAGAAAAAAAAAGAGGTTAGAGAGGGAGAGAGCCAAAGCATAAGAGACTCTTAAAAACTGAGAACAAACTGAGGGTTGATGGGGGTGTGAGGGAGGGGAGGGTGGGTGATGGGTATTGAGGAGGGCACCTGTTGGGATGAGCCCTGGGTATTGTATGGAAACCAATTAGACAATAAATTTCATATTAAAAAAAAAAAAAAAGGAAACCACAGCTCCTCCCCCTGGGAGTCCACAGAAGACTAAGGGGCTATAGGGTTAATGCCTAATGAAGTGGGGACGGAGTGATCATGAACTTGTCTATCTAATTTCAAAAATCTTGACTCAGTGCAGCTTCCTGGAGCTTGAAGACAGTGGATTTAGGTAAGCAATAGGAAACACTGCTTAATACAGCAGGTGGTAAAGTGCTGGCTGGAAAATTATTAATGTGTTCTGTTGATGAGCGTCAATAAAATGCTATCTGACTAATCCATAACGTGTTAACTTACAGCCTGGGGAAATGGCACATTTGCCAAATAAAAGCACAGGGGGCAGAAAAAGTCCAGGGGGTATATTCGACAATTTTTTTGAACATTAAAAAAAATAACTTAAAATCTGTAAACTTTTCCCAAGATCTCCACTCTTTACATCCGGTTCCAAGGGACAAAACTGTCTGGGAAGGGCAGGGACTTCCAATGGCATCACTAGAAAGCATTCAGGCCTCTGCTTTCTGGGCTCTGCAATAAGCAATTAAGATCTTTGGACACCTCTGGCAGTTACAGTGTAGGGGGCTGAAAAGTTCTAGGCAAATTTCTTTAGGGTTTATTAGCTTCTCAGCACCTTTCAGGAGGCTGAAAACTCCTGGGTGTGGCCCGGATCCTGTCGCTCTGTCAGACTAACCCTGAGCCCCCAGATGCAAGCATTATGTTCACTGTGCTGCAGTGATTGTAGGCTTTAGCTCCCTCTGTGGTTTAAACTGATGTCCCCAGGCCATAACTTATTTCTACCGCCTTCTTGACTTCTTCCCTCCTCTTTCCTTCCACCTCTCCTTCTCTCCTTCCCACATATTTTTGGGAAAAAATACATCAAGTGTTTTCCTAACTCCCACACTTAAGTCTTCAGCGCACAAGAATTTAATGAACATTTATTTTCTCCATCTAGTCCTGGATAAATGGAAGGCAGAAAATTCTTTCCAGTATTTAGGTAAATCAGAATGGAATTTGAGACTCACAATTCAGTTTCAAATTAGCCTCTCATGAAATCCTCTTTTTTTTTTCTTTTGTTTTTCTTTTAACTTGTTTTATTTTTTAGTTTTTTAAATTTACATCCAAATTAGTTAGCATATAGTGCAACAATGCTTTCAGGAGTAGATTCCTTGGTGCCCCTTACCCATTTCCCTCCCACCACCCCTCCAGTAACCCTCAGATTGTTCTCCATATTTATGAGTCTCTTCTGTTTTCTCCTCCTCCCTGTTTTTATATTATTTTTGTTTCCCTTCCCTTATGTTCATCTGTTTTGTCTCTTAAAGTCCTCATATGAGTGAAGTAATATGATTTTTGTCTTTTTCTGACTAATTTCACTTAACATAATACCCTCCAGTTCCATCCACGCAGTTGCAAATGGCAAGATTTCATTCTTTTTGATTGCCGAGTAATACTCCATTGTATATATATATACCACATTTTCTTTATCCAGTCATCCATCGATGGACATTTGGGCTTTTTCCATACTTTGGCTATTGTCGATAGAGCTGCTATAAACATGGGGGTGCATGTGTCCCTTCGAAACAGCACACCTGTATCCTGTGGATAAATGCGTAGTACTGCAATTGCTGGGCCCTAGGGTAGTTCTATTTTTAGTTTTTTGAGGATCCTCCATACTGTTTGCCAGAGTGGCTGCACCAGCTTGCATTCCCACCAACAATGCAAAAGAGATCCTCTTTCTCTGCATCCTCGCCAACATCTGTCATTGCCTGGGTTGTTAATGTTAGCCATTCTGACAGGTGTGAGGTGGTATCTCATTGTGGTTTTGATTTGTATTTCCCTGATGATGAGTGATGTGGAGCATTTTCTCATGTGCCAGTTGGCCATCTGGATGTCTTCTTTGGAGAAGTGTCTATTCATGTCTTTTGCCCATTTCTTCACTGGCTTCTTTGTGTTTGGGGTGTTGAGTTTGATAAGTTCTTTATAGATCTTGGATACTAACCTTTTATCTGATATGTCATTTGCAAATATCGTCTCTCATTATGTCAGTTGCCTTTTAGTTTTGCTGATTGTTTCCTTTGCTGTGCAGAGCTTTTTATTTTGATGAGGTCCCAGTAGTTCATTTTTGCTTTTGTTTCCCTTGCCTCCGGAGATGTGTTCAGTAAGAAGTTGCAGCCAAGATCAAAGAGGTTTTTGCCTGCCTTTTCCTCAAGGATTGTGATGGCTTCCTGTCTACATTTAGGTTTTTCATGCATTTTGAGTTTATTTTTGTGTATGGTATAAGAAAGTGGTCCAGGTTCATTCTTCTGCATGTCACTGTCCAGTTTTCCCAGCACCACTTGCTGAAGAGACTGTCTTTATTCCATTGAATATTCTTTCTTGCTTTGTCAAAGATGAGTTGGCCATACACTTGTGGGTCCCTTTCTGGGTTCTCTATTCTGTTCCATTGATCTGAGTGTCTGTTCTTGTGCCAGTACCATACTGTCTTGATTACAGCTTTGTAATACAGCTAGAAGTCTGGGATTGTGATGCCTCCTGCTTTGGTTTTCTTTTTCAGGATTGCTTTGGCTATTCGCGGTCTTTCCTGGTTCCATACAAATTTTAGGATTATTTGTTCTAGCTCTGTGAAGAATGCTGGTGTTATTTTGATAGGGATTGCATTGAATATGTAGATTGCTTTGGGTAGTATCGACATTTTAACAATATTTGTTCTACCTATCCTTGAGCATGGAATCTTTTTCCAGTTTTTTGTGTCTTCTTCAATTTCTTTCATGAGCTTTCTATACTTTTCATTGTATAGATTTTTCACCTCTTTGGTTAGATTTATCCCTAGGTATTTTATGGTTTTTGGTGCAACTGTAAATGGGATCGATTCCTTGATTTCTTTGTTGCTTCATTGGTGGTGTATAGGAATGCAACTGATTTTGTGCGTTGATTTTATATCCTGCAACTTTGCTGAATTCATGAATCAGTTCTAGCAGGTTTTTGGTGGAATCTTTTGGGTTGTCCATATAGACTATCATGTCATCTGCGAAGAGTGAAAGTTTGACCTCCTCCTGGCCGATTTGGAATGCCTTTTATTTCTTTGTGTTGTCTGATTGCAGAGGCTAAGACTTCCAGTACTATGTTGAATAACAGTGGTGAGAGTGGACAACCCTGTCCTGTTCCTGACCTTGGGAGTAAAGCTCTCAGTTTTCCCCATTGAGAATGATATTAGCATTGGGTCGTTCATATATGGCTTTTATGATCTCGAGGTATACTCTTCTATCCCTGCTTTCTTGAGGGTTTTTATCAAGAAAGGATGCTGTATTTTGTCAAATCCTTTCCCTGCATCTATTGAGAGGATCCTATGGTTCTCGTCCTTTCTTTTATTGATGTGATGAATCACATTAATTGTTTTGCAGATATTGAACTAGCCCTGCATCCCAGGTATAAATCCCACTTGGTCGTGGTGAATAATTTTTGTAATGTATTGTTGGATCCGGTTGGCTAATATCTTGTTGAGGATTTTTGCATCCATGTTCATCAGGGAGATTGGTCTATAGTTCTCCTTTTTAGTGGGGTTTCTGTCTGGTTTTGGATCAAGGTAATGCTGGCTTCATAGAAAGAGTTTGGAAGTTTTCCTTCCATTTCTATTTTTTGGAACAGTTTCAAGAGAATAGGTGTTAACTCTTCCTTAAATATTTGGTAGAATTCCCCTGGAAACCATCCGGCCCTGGACTGTTGTTTTTGGCAGATTTTTGATTACTCATTCAATTTCCATACTGATTATGGGTCTGGTCAAGTTTTCTCTTTCTTCCTGTTTCACTTTTGGTAGTGTATATGTTTCTAGGAATTTGTCCATTTCATCCAGATTGCCCTTTTTATTGGCATATAATTGCTCATAATATTCTCTTATTATTGTTCTTATTTCTGCTGTGTTGGTTGTGATCTCTTCTCTTTCATTCTTGATTATATTTATTTGGGTCCGTTCCTTTTTGATCAAACTGGCTAGTGGTTTATAAATTTTGTTAATTCTTTCAAAGAACCAGCTTCTTGTTTCATTGATCTGTTCCACTGTTTTGTTTTGTTTTGTTTTTTGTTTTCTTTTTTTTTGGTTTCGATAGCATTAATTTCTGCTCTAATCTTTATTATTGCCTGTCTTCTGCTGGTTTTGGATTTTATTTGCTGTTCTTTTTCCAGCTCCTTAAGGCATAAGTTAGGTAGTGTGTCTGAGATCTTTCTTCCTTCTTTAGGAAGGCCTGGATTGCTATATACTTTCCTCTTATGACTGCCTTTGCTGAGTCCCAGAGGTTTTGGGTTGTGGTGTTATCATTTTCATTGACTTCCATATACTTTTTAATTTCCTCTTTAACTGCTTGGGTGACCCATTCATTCTTTAGTAGGATATTCTTCAGTCTTCAAGTATTTGTTACCTTTCCAAATTTGTTCTTGTGGTTGATTTTGAGTTTCATAGCGTTGTGGTCTGAAAATATGCATGGTATGATCTCGACCTCTTTGTACTTAGGGCTGATTTGTGTCCCAGTATATGGTCTATTCTGGAGAACGTTCCCTGTGCACTGGAGAAGAATGTATACTCTGCGGTTTCAGGGTGAAATATTCTGAATATATCTGTTAAGTCCATCTGGACCAGTGTGTCATTCCAAGCCATTGTTTCCCTGTGGATTTTTTTGGTTAGGTGATCTATACATTGTTGTGAGTGGGGTGTTGAAGTCTCTTACTCTTATGGTATTACTGTCGATGAGTTTCTTTATGTTTGTAATTAATTGATTTATATATTTGGGTGCTTGCACATTTGGCACCTAAATGTTTACAATTGTTAGGTCTTCTTGGTGGATAGACCCCTTGATCATGATATAATGCCCTTCTGCATCTCTTGATACAGTCTTTATTTTAAAGTCTAGATTGTCTGATATAAGTATGGCTACTCCAGCTTTCTTTTGTTGACCATTAGCATAATAGATGGTTCTCCATCCCCTTATTTTCAGTCTGAAGGTGTCTTTATGTCTGAAGTGGGTCTCTTGTAAACAGCATCTAAATGGATCTTGTTTTCTTATCCATTCTTTTACCCTATGTCCTTGATTGGAGCATTGAGTCCATTGACATTTAGAGTAAGTACTGAAAGATAGGAATTTATTGTGTAATGATGCTTGGAGTTGGAGTTTCTGGTGGTGTTCTATGGTCCTTTCTAATCTTTGTTTCTTTTGATATATATATATATATATATATATATATATATATATATATAAATTTTTCAATCTTTTCTCCCCTCAGGGAGTCCCCCTTAAAATTTCTTGCAGGGCTGGTTTAGTGGTCAGAAACTCCTTTACTTATTGTTTGTCTGGGAAACTTTTTATCTTTCCTGTTTTGAATGACAGCCTTTCTGGATAAAGAATTCTTGGCTGCATATTTTTCTGATTCAGCACATTGAATATATCCTGCCACTCATTTCTGGCCTGCCAAGTTTCTGTGGATAGGTTAGCTGCAAACCTGATCTGTCTTGCCTTGTAGGTTAGGGACTTTTTTTTCCCTTGTTGCTTTCATGATTCTCCCCTTGCCCGAGTATTTTGTGAATTTGACTATGATATGCCTTGTTGATGGTCAGTTTTTGTTGAATCTAATGGGGGTCCACTGTGCTTCCTGTTTTGATGTCTGTGTCTTTCTCCAGGTTAGGAAAGTTTTCCGCTATGATTTGCTCACATAACCCTTCTACCCCTATTTCTCTCTCTTCCTCCTCTGGGACCCCTATGATTCTGATGTTCCTTTTTAATAAGTCACTGATTTCTCTAATTCTTAAATCATGCTCTTTTGCCTTAATCTCCCTCTTTTTTTCTGCTTCATTATTCTCTATAAGTTTGTCCTCTATATCATTGATTCTCTGTTCTGCCTCATCCATCCTTGCTGCCATGGCATCCATCTGTGATTGCAGCTCAGGTATAGCATTTTTTTTATTTCATTCTATTTTTTACTTCTTTTGTCTCCACAGAAAGAGATTCTAATCTGTTTTCAACTCCAGCTAGTGTTCTTATTATTGTGATTCTAGATTCTGGTTCAGACATCTTGCTTGTATCTGTGTGGTTGAATCCCTGGCTGTCGTTTCTTTGTGCTCTCTCTTTTGGGGTGAATTCCTTCGTTTTGTCATTTTGAAGGGAGAAAAGGAATTAATGAGGTACAAAAATTAAAATTATGAAATTAAAATTTTAAAAAATGAAAATTAAATACTTAAAAACACATGCACACACACAAATTGAAGAAATCATGCTAGGTCCTAGGTGTGTTTTGGTCTGGGTGTTGAAAGTGGGTTTACAGATTAGAGAAAAAAATGGAAGAGGTGGGGTAAGAAAATCAGAAGTAAAAAAAAAGGAATACACTGAAATAGACTAAAAGATGATGGGAGTAAAATAGAGTTTGAAAAATGTACACAAAAGTAAAGAATGTAGTAGAAAAAATTCAGAAAAATATTTTTAATAAAAGTAGAAATGATTTTTTTCTCTTTCTCTATTCAAGAAAAGAAATGAAAAAGAGAAAAAAGAGGAATGTAAAAAAAGGAAATCTTTTGAAAATTTGAAAAAGTGAATGCAGTGTAGTAGACTAAAATAAAATGATGGAAGTAAAATAGAATTTGAGAAAATTCACATAAAAACAAAAAAATTAGTAAGAAAAAAGTAAAGAAAAATATTTTTAATAGAAATTGAAAGTAAAAATGAAGTTTTTCTCTTTCTGCATTCAAGAAAAAGAAAGGAAACGAAAAAGAGAAAAAAGAAAAAGAAATCATTTGAAAATTTGAAAAGGTGAATACACTGTAGTAGACTAAAATAAAATGATGGAAGTCAAATAGAATTGGATAAAATTTACACAGAAGTAGAAAATATAGTAAAAAAAATTAAAAATATTTTCAATAAAAATTGAAAAATAAAAATGAATTTTTTCTCTTTCTGTATTCAAGAAAAAGAAAAGTAGTGTAAAGGTGAAAAAAAAGTAGGAAAATTGAAAAGATGGACCTGCTAACAGATTGAAATGGCACTGAAATTACCTCATTTTCCCCTAGAAGTCAGAGTATGTAGCGCTTTATAGTCCATAAACTATGTAGGCTGTGAGACGTGATTTTGAAGAGCGAGGTTGGCCCAGTTGGGCAGGGTCAGTGTAATGGCTCTGTTTTCCACTAGATGGCGCTGCTAACCTACTGGGGTGGATTGTTGTGGTGCTTGTAGGTGCGTATGCGCATGCGTGGGAGCATTGAAAATGGCATCACCCAGCTAGCCAGTCTCTAGCATCGGAACTCTGTTCTCCCAGATCAGCAATTGTGCACTGGCCCTCTGTCTTCAGCTCTCCTCCACTCCCTCCTTTTTCACTGTCCATGACCGGGCCCCAGGCAGTACCTCTCTCTTGAGTTTTGTCTCAGATGCAGCTGTTTTCCCCAGCCCCTTACTTCTGAAGGACTGTGGCTTTAACCCCTTCCGCCCCTCTGCGGGAGGGTCTCACCGAGCAGTGGCCAAATGAGCAAGGGCCGAATGTCGGCTACACCCAGGAACGCTTGCTGGACCCTGCTGCTGCCGGTGCCCTGAGACTATGGCCAAGTGCCAGGCCGCCCCAGAAGAGTTCATGAGATAGTGTAGCAGCAGCTTTTCAGGGATTATGGAAAACCACAACACACATCTGACACCAGACTTCACCCTTAATGACTTTGTTCAAGCAGCAGTGAATGTGGCCATTCTCTGGGGTCTGCTGGGACCAGGATGCCTCACAGTCTCTACCAAATGTCCTTCCAGCAGTGGAACCGCTTTTCCCCGTGTAGCCCGAGAACCTCCCGGACCCCACTCTGCTCCTGGGTATTTGCCCTTCCCACCAGAGCATCGCCAGTTATCGAGCTGCGGAGTTGTAGCCTTTGCACT
The DNA here is from genome assembly GCF_046562875.1 of Panthera onca. Lineage (NCBI taxonomy): Eukaryota > Metazoa > Chordata > Mammalia > Carnivora > Felidae > Panthera > Panthera onca. The sequence continues at coordinate 131,331,251 of NC_138347.1, read as the reverse complement.
CCTCTTGTTTACAGTCTTGACAGAATTTAAACCCTCTGGTTTCTCCTTTCTCCCTTTTGAGTTTAGTCTCTGTGGCTGTTTCCAATTTTCCACTTTCTGTCCAGCTGTTTTTTGTGTGTGTGTGGGGTGCTTTTCCTGTATTCCCCCCCTGCAGTTTCCATCCTTTCTCCGCCCACAAAAGCACCTCCCTGCCCTCTGCGGCTTCTCGCTCCCCAAGTTCACTCCTCTGCACTGTGTACCTGCTGAATTCTGTGGTTCAGGTTGTGCAAATTGTTGTGTTAATCCTCCACAATCAGTTTTCTAGGTGTGTAGGATGGTTTAGTGTTGGTCTGGCTGTAGTTCATGGACGTGAGGGAAACAAAAAACTTCGATGTTGTTCCGCCATCTTGGCTCCTCTTCTCTCATGAAATCCTCTTCTTTCCTTCTTTTGAAAAGGTGTTACGACTTCCCCTAAGAGACACAGGTGGAGTAGGACTGCGTATACCTAAAAGTATACAACTAAATATTAATTGCCATGCAACTTGGATAGGAAAGATGGGGTGAAGAGAGATAATCGTCCTAGAAACTAGGCTAAGTCAAGGTAGAGGCACATTAAAGATACAACCTTCCTTTCCCCGAGTTAAGGAATCGTCCTCTTTTTGACTGGAGAAAACAGATCTTTCTAACATTAATCCCTGAGAAAATGTATCATGCAGCCCCCTGTGTACGCAATGTGGACGATGTCCTAGCAGTAGGGCTCATGACGACACTTGCCCTCTTTGGCCTCACAGACGTGGTTTACTGGAGAGACGTCAGTGATGGTTGTCCAGTGTTAGTACCATTCCAATACTGCCAGTTCGAACACCATCTTCCACCAGCAGACGCAGTGAAGCCAGCCTCCTTCCTCCCTTACTGTGCAATGGAACATTCTTCCTGGGGCTCTGATGGAGATACTTGGACCCATCCAGTATCAGAGGTGGAAGTGATATATGCTTTTGCTTTCCTTTCTGCTTTCCATGCAATGGCCTACTCACATCATCTGGGCATGATGTCTTCCTAGAGATTCTGGAAATCCCAAGTTGGTATTGAGAGACCTTGCATGTCTCACTAAGGAGATAAATCTTTAGGGGTGGAGGGAGAAAAGTGAAATAAAGGATACTTGGGAACTGAACCATCTGGAACTTGGGAAAGGAAAGGATAAAAGCAACCCCCCAGCTGGAACCAGGGGAGAAATACTAGGGCAACTGCTTGAGGAAGATGCCTAAACACACCTCATGTCAGGAAGTGACAGACCAGCTATTTTTGTTGTAAGTAAACAGAGGATATTTTGAACACATTTAACCTGGAACAATCTTTCTCAGAGGTAATTTAGTATTATACATCAACTGAACCAGTGATTTTGCTTCTAGTAATTTACTTAAGAAAATAATTATTGATGGCCACAAAGATTTAGCTATACAGATGTCCATCACAGCCTGGTTTCCAATTGCAAGGGGGAAAAAAAAAGAAGTTCAAAACCACAAAACCCCCAAATTTTAATGACACAAAAAGATATATTATCAACCGAAAAAAAAAAAAAGACTATCAAAGAGCAGGCACAGTCATCCTATTTATTATACAAACATGCACATATATAGGCATGGAAGTTCTAGAAGAGGTCAACAGTCTTAGTAACTGCAAGATGGGATCATGAAGTGTTTTTCTCATTTTCCAAATCTTTGCAGTAAACAAATATTGCTTTTATGATGTGAAATAGTTTATTTTTAAGTTTAAAAAATCTTATTCCTTTTTTAGTCTTCATAAAGATCAAACTGGGTGATTGATCCATAGTGACCTTCTCCCAATCTTTATTTACTCCTTTGGTGGATTCTCTGAATGTCTCTTTATCATTTCAGTGAGAACAGGAAACTAACTCTGGTTCAACACAGACTCAACAAACCAAGAGCCCAGGAAATGACAAGGAGGACCCCTACCTTGGCCAGACAAATAATTCCACACAGAGACCAGCAAAGAGCAAACAGTGGGATTTCCGTGGCAGGGGAGCATCACCATCCTAAAAGTTCAGATACTTTCCCACCTGATGGTGAAAGAAAAGGATCACTAAAACATTTTTCCTTTTCTTTTTTTTAAAGTAGGCTCCATGCCCAGTGTGAGGCTTAAACTCCCGACCCTCAGAACAAGAGTCAGATACTCGATTGACTGAGCTAGCCAGGCACCCCATGGGAACATTTTAAAACCTGCCAGATCCTTGACCTTCTGTGTTTGATTAATTAGGTCAACCCAACTTATGAAATAAATAGGATAAATCCTATCAATATCCACAGATATTTTTCCTAGGCCTGTCCACCCATTAAGACGGGTCCTATGCACCTTACTACCCATGAGATGGAGAGAAAATTGGGATATTGTGTATAAAAAGGTGTGAGAGTTCTCTGTTCAATTAAATTTTGAATCAATGCCTTTTTTTTTTAAAGTTGATTCAGCAGTTTTAGTTGGTCTGACCTCTTTGATATTCTGGAAACTCAGGATTTTTTTTTTTTTTTTTTTAGGTCTCATACTGTTTTACTGCCTGGAGCTACTTGCAGGTCCAATCAATATCTATTAGTCAAGCTTAAGACCTTTGCTCAGTTCCAAACAATCATTTTGGAGCTAGCTGAGAGGGTAATATGATTGTCTTGACCTGTACCTGGAGTGAAAGGGCAGAAGGTCTCATCCTCCCCAAACCCTCAATGTTTTTCCCCTTTGAGGATGGTGAAGAAAGCCTTGCCAGTGGAGCAGTTTCACTCCATTCTAAATAGGAGGGGCCTCCACCAAAGTTCCACGGTCTGGTAGCAAGAGACCCCCACACTCATGCCCAGCTCATCCTCTCACACTGACTTCCATGGTAGAAACTACCCCCCAGAGAAGTTGTCTAAATTCTATCTACAGGTACAGCAAACAGGCACAGGGCTCCTCTCTCCCCATAGTGGAAAAGAGGGCTAACTCTGATTTCCATCAGATGTTTAGCAAACTCGGGTGCCTGGAAGCTGGGGCTCTGTCCAGAATGCATGACTTGGAGTCCAGAGGTGACCTTCAGTTCTTGTCCCAGCTCAGCCATTCACTAGGTATTTGACTTGGAAATGCTACATAATCTTTGAGTCTCAATTTCCTCATGTATATAGTAGAGGTGATAACAGTTACCTGGCAGGGTGGTTGAGGATTAAACAAGAGACCATGTAAAACATCTGACGCTCAGTGAGTGTTCAATAAATGTCCTATAGTTCTGACTGCTAACCTTCAAGGCATAAAGGGAAGGGGTCCAGATATGGCCCAAGAGGGAGGATTCACTGATTAATATGTCAACCCCTAGGAATCTGCTGGTGTAACTTCACCCTACATCCAACACCCTCCATCTCCACATCAGCTTCTCTGGAGTTGTTCTAAAGCTCTCAGCCATGAAAACGGAAGAGAGTCTTGATCTATCCCAATTTGCAGAAAAAGAAAGTATGTTTATGCATAAAATTCTCTCCGTTTTCAATATTTCCTCTCAGTAACTTTTTCAAAGCTTTTTATACTTGCCACAGGTGCAGGACAAGTGAAATAAACAAAGTAGAAAATATTGGCAACAACAATAATAAACTGAAAAATTCAGACAAGCTAAGATTGACAGCTTGTTTCACTTGTGATTTTTTTTTTTTTTTTAATCAGAGGTGAGGTACTAAAGTCACACATTTCTGAAACAATTCAACACATGTGTATGAGGCTAAATCACAGTTCACAACAGAGGAAACCAACTATATCAATATAGTAGATTCTCTTTAAAGAAAGTCATGAATCTCAGTTTACGGTGTGGAAGGGTACAGGGAAATCGGACACCTGATTTTAGCACAAGCTCTGCCAGCCACTTGTTTAGTGAGGCCCTAACCAAGTCCTAGACTTCTCAGTCTGCTTATTTTCTCAGTCATACAAGATGGATGATATCTAATATGTATATATATTCTTGCAAGATGTTAAAGCATTTTCCCAGGGCGGTACTCTCATAAGAACATAAAAACACCTTGAAATATAAAGCACCACACACATATAAAACGTCCCTACTATTACATTTTCATAAATATTTCTCCAATGTGAATGGCTCCCAAATAACTGGCCTGGGTACCACAAATGACTTGCCCCCCTATACATCATGTTGTTTTAGGCCAGTGGTTCTGAACTTTGTACACTGGTATGGAGAGCTGTAAAAAATACTGGTGCCTGGGGCTGAGCCCCACAGAGTCTAAGAACATTGGACTGGGGTTCTCCAAGCCCCCTGTGTGGTTCTAACGTGCAGTCAGGGATAAGGAGCACTGTGTTAGGTGAAGGTGAGACCGGCCTTTGTAAACCACTGTGAGAATTACCTGTGCCTGAGGAGCTCTCTTCCGGGGTCCAGTTGTTTGGGTGGGCAGCTCAAGGGCTCCTGGGCCACAGCACTTTTAGCCTCTCTTTTTATGGGAAGTGGAGTTGAACAAAGGACTTTGGATCATTAAATCACAACCTTTTCCCCCAAGGTAGAGCTGTGCTTATCAGTTACTGGCTAGAGGAGTGAACCATGCAAGCAGGGAAGAGATACTCCCTGTTGTAATTGTACAGGTAGAAAAAGGTTCGAGTTGTTATGGAACATCTTTTCCTGTTTCCTTCCTTTTTATCACTTTTCTTTCTCCTTTGCTTACTTCCTCAGTTTTGATTCATGTTTTCCTCAACACGCATTTTCCTCTGTGGACCCTGTCGCCTTGGTTCTCATTCATAGATATTTTGGCCGCATGCTGGCTGTCACTAGCAGCTTGCGAAACCCTCTGCTGGCGGAGGGGAAGGGCGCCCTTCTTCCAGGCCCGGCACTTCTCCACGAGGCAGTCCACACTTGAGTGTTTCTGCACTTCGCAGAACAAGATGGACTGCCAGCCAAGGCTCTGATGCCATCTCTGCTTTATCACGCCATTTTAGATGAGGAAATGGATGTTGGCTGCCCAAGAGAGGCATTTATTATTGTTCCTTCTGACACAGTCCCTTTTACATCGTCATCCTTGCATCTTTGTCAGGACCTCTGTGATGGAGTATTTGGTTAGTTCCTTCTCAAGGCACATTTGAGGCACTGCCACAACTTGGCATCTTATCCTTTTTCTTTAAAAACAATGAACTTTCTAGGGGCGTCTGGGTGGCTCAGTCGGTTGAGTGTCCAACTTTGGGTCAGGTCATGATGTTATGGTTCTCGAATTTGAGCACCGCCTCGGGCTCTGTGCTGACAGCTCAGAGCCTGGAGCCTGCTTCAGAGTCTGTCTGTGTCTCCCTCTTTCTCTGCCCCTCCCCACTCATACTCCCTCTCTCTCTCAAAAATGAACATTAAAAAAAAATTTTTTTTAAAAAGATGCTTTATGATTAAAATTTTTTTTAGAAAACCAAAACAATGAACTTTCTAGATGCCCTAGCACATACTCCGGTGCTTATATGAAGTCCACTTTTGGAGGATCAAGGGCACAACTGTCACTTTCACTCTTCCAGTCAAATGGCAGGAGAGAACAACTCTGTGTCTCCCATGCCAAGAAGATGTTTTAGCCAGCTGAGATAAAATCATTTATTTGCTTTTATGGTGTTATGGGTTGCATTCGTCGAAATTAATTTGGCTTGTCTAACCTGAACAGGTCACCTCATTAGTCTAAAAAGTGAAAAGCAATGCGTGAGGTGGGCTTCTGTAAGTTCTGTGGAAACAACATTTAAAAGCAGAAAACAAAATGATGAAATGGAGGCTGGCAACCTGTACTCAGGACTCTGGCTATTTTCTGGAGGAGATGATGACACTTTAATTGGGTCCTCTTATTTCAGGGAGTCCTAGGCAGTTGCTAGAGGCAGAATCTGGACGGCAGGCAGCATTTGTTTTGTGAGGCACGCTTGGGGAGACCACTGCCATTTCTGGGGCCAAGCTCCCACCTGCTCTGCCAGCAATTATTACTGGAAGCTGGCAGATGAGGTATTACAGCTCATACAGCAGTAAAGCTGGAAACTGAAGGAGAAATGTGGATTGTTACAAGAGTCAACTTGGTAGAAAATTCCCGAAGGCGGAAGAAACTTTATCCATCATTAATCAAGTGAAGAATTGCTTCCCATCTAGAAAACAGGTAGCCCCAAAGTGACACATCTGATTATAAAGCTCCTGGAGACGTTTGCCCAAGGGGGCCTCACAGCACAGTGACCTACCTCTGTCTCTCTGTATTTAAATGCCCTCTTTTGGCTCAGCAAGACTGAAATCAGCAACATGGCCTTCCTCATCACTAAAGGGGTCCACTGCAAAACTATTTATAAAAACGAGATAAGCAGTTGAAGTCCATTCTCCCTGCCATCCTTCCTGCAAGAGGAGGGGAGAGCTTCGAAGTACCGGCCTCAGGAGACACAGGCAGTAGCGGGCAATTTAGAGTAATAACAAGAGAAAGAAACCAGCCACGGAAACGCAAACAACAGAGTGCTGCTGGAAGACCTCACACGGGAGGCTAGACCATGTTGCAAGGCGGGACGGCACCAGCAGCTGTGGTGGTGTATTTCCACTCTGACAAGGAGGAGGAGTGATACAGACACTTAAAGAAAGGCATTCACGTGAACATCCGTCCCAGAGGCCCAAACACCAGGCCAGATTGCGTCCGCAATCCAAACACTGCTCTTTCTCCCGCAGTGGGTCTTACCGTGGTGCGGCTGACACCGTTCTCTGTGGGCAGTGACTTAGGACCAAGGTCCGGTCTCGCTGCAAAAAGGAGAGGCTCTCATTTTGACAGATGTTATTTTTTTCTCAAATAGACATTCTTTGGATTACTCAAACAGATGTTGCTGAGCATAAAACAGTGCTCTTACACAGGCTGGTGGAACTTCTCCTGTAGTATCAGGAACCCTGAATGGCTGCTTTAACTAGCGTGTGTCATAATGCTTCACGCTAAAAACACTCCCCCCTCCACCCCCGCCAACCCAAACCCCATAGTTGTGTATGTATTTCATCCTATATTCTCAGATGCACTCAGATTCCATTCACAAATTCACCTTTGGAAATAAGCTGTAAAAGTCATCCTTCTATTCCGTCCCTTGTGAAAAGCTGAAAAGCAGGTCTGTATCTCAGCTTTAAAGGTTACTGAAAGCACAATTTATTGACTTTGAAAAACTTAATCTCCTTGCAAATTATATCCTTACATCTGCTGTGGGTAAGAAGTGCTTTCATTGACATTTTAGTGCTTGTGACAGCTTGTCACCGTCCACTTTTCACCCCATGCCAGGGCCCACTGTGGAGACGAGATTAATCGGCATTAACGTTTCAGCTTCAGCTACTCCAGTAAGGTGAGGGTCCTGGAGGGAAGGAAAACCAGTGCCCAGTGTAACTCTTAAAGTGAATATGCTTGACCGGCTGGACTTCCCCAAGCCTCCCAATTTTATAAGATTCAGCGCTTACTCATAACTAATAGCTAGTACCAACAAAGGCTGGAACCAATGTCTAATTTGAATGAAAGTTAGTTATAAAAAGTTCCCAAAACAAATCTAAAATAGGAAATCAAGTTCAAGCCCAAATTAGGAGCCGAGCGCGTTCGGCTGCTGAGAACCGAACTGCCTCCGCACCTGAGCAGTGGCGGTTACTGTGGAGGAGGCGGCCCCTTATTGCCTGGACTCCACACAGTGAGGTGAGCAGTGTCCAGACCATGTGCTTATCCATAATAGGCTAAGTTCCATTTTCCTCGAGCTGAACATTTGATGATAGGCACTGTAGCCATAGTGACCCACGATTCTTAGCAAATTCCCTGTCTTCCTTAGTGTTGGACCAGGCAGACCCTGGCTTATGTATTCCATAGCTGTAGAGAAGGCTTCCTCCTTACCACCTGGGTCAGTAGAACACATCTTGGGTTACTTCTGGGCTACTGAAAAAGTCCGCAGGAATGGGCCCCAGATCCTCTTTGATTGCTGCAAGGCCCTGGCAGTGGGGAGTAGGAGGTGTACGAAGGTGGGGGATGTAAGTGGATGCTTTGCTCCCGGACTCTAGAAGGTAGGGTTCACACTCATGACCCTAAAAGGTGATCAGAAATTTTCTCCTTTAAACTCAAATGCAGATCCAAAGACTAAAGACTCTACAGACAAATGGTGGTGGGTCTAGGGCCGGCTTTCTAGTGCAAAGGGCTCCCTGCCTTCTTCAAAACACTGTATGTCCTGGGCAAATGACTGCTGAATGGCTCCTTGCTCTCCTGTCCACCTGGTTATCTTCAGACGCTAGGATTCCTTTCTCTCCACCTCTGCAGATGTTTTATATGGAAACAAGGTTTTTATGTTTTCCCAGCGATAATTGTTCATTTGTCTTGCAAGGTAACAGCTGCTTCCCATTGGTTTATCAGCAAATTTCACGCATCTCTAAGTTCATTAAAATCTTTTGATCAAATGCAACTAAAGTAGTTAAGACATACAGTATGCCGAATTTCAAAGTAAAGCGTAAGTAAGCATAGTATGGGGACATACCTAATAGTTATGATTTCATGTGCTCACTATTTTTGAATGTACACATTCACATCCATTTTAGAGTCTGTTTGAACAGTTCTATGGTAAAACCTGTTGAGATTTTAAAAATAGGATTGAATTCTTTACAATATTAAGTCTCCCCATTCATAACCATGATAATCCCCTCCATTATTTGTCTTCTTTTATGTCCTTCAATAAAGTTTTAACTTCTCCAATAAGACTCCAGCACATTTGTAAGGCTTTTTCCTAGGTAAGCTTTAAAAAAAATTGCTATTGGAATAGTAGCCATTTCCCCCCACCCCATAAAATTTCTCAATATTGCTATGTTTATATATTAATCTTTACAGTCACCTTGCTGAACTGCCTTCGTTTTTTTTTTTTTTTTAATGTTTTTATTTATTTTTGAGACTGAGCAGGGGAGGGGCAGAGAGTGAGGGAGACACAGAATCTGAAGCAGGCTTCAGGCTCTGAGCTATCAGCACAGAGCCCGACGTGGGGCTCGAACTCACGGACTGTGAGATCATGACCCGAACTGAAGTTGGACACTTAACTGACTAAGCCACCCAGGGGCCCTCCTTCATTGTTTCTAATGACTTGTCAGTTGATTGTCTTACAGGTAGATATTTCTTCCAATCTTCTCACTTCCTAATATTTATATCATTACTTTTTCTTGTCTTAGTAACTGTACTGACAAAGACTTCCAAGAACACTGTTGAACAGCAGTAGTAAAGATTATCTATCCTTGTTTGATCTGACAAGAATGTGTCTAATATTTTACCCTTGAATATGTTTGAGATAATCTTTTAAGTCCAGGAATTTCCAGTTTGATAAGTAATTTTTTGAATAAAAAATGGTATGGTGACCAAGACTTATTCCAGTTTAAAACAATTCCTCTTGAGGAACTCATGATTAAAGAGTAATATGTAAAAAGATCAATGCTGTTTTACTTTGGTATCCAGGCAGCTCAGAGTCAAACTGAGTCCAATGATTTTGCATGTCATAGTCTGCTCATCTGTATCATATGGTTACCATTCTTTCCCAACTCCCAACTGAATACTGATTTATGTTATCCTAGGTGTTTTTCCCTCACTTACTCTTTTATTTTCTATTTATTTTTATTCATTTTGAGACAGCACGCACGCACACACATGAGCCGGAGGTGGGGGGAGGGAGAGGGAGACAGAGAGAGAGAGAGAGAGAGAGAGAGAGAGAGAGAGTGAGTGTGTGTGTGTGAGAGTGAGAGAAAGCCCAAGTGGCTTGATGCAGGGCTTGAACCATGAACCAGATCATGACCTGAGCTGAAACCAAGAGTTGGATGCTTAACCAACTCAGCCACCCAGGTGCCCCAACTATTTTATTGTATGGATTTTCTGTCAATTGCAACAAATCTTACTGGAATTAGGTGAAGAATAATGAAAAATTTAAAAAAGATGTGACTATATTTGGATTTGAAATCAAAAATGAGAGAAATGAAATATCAGCAAAAAAAAAAATACTGTTGGACCTTTCAAATACAAATCCATTAGTTATTAGGAAATTATATGGTGATCTAACAGTATGATTAATGTCTCTTGGGTTGCTGTATGAATCAAGTCTCAGAAAATATCCTGAGTTAAAAGTTAGATCCTGTGGGTCCTCAGGAATCTGGGTTCAGAGGAAATCCAGTAGTTCAATAAGGACTGCTTATACTTGCATTGTTAAGCTTGATTATTTGACATAATGTAGCCATTAGCAAACACGTTTTAATTTCATACAATGAAAAAACCCAGGGGACATTAATATTTTTAAAAATAGGTGATTCATAAGTTTGTTGAATGTACAACTCCAGGCCACTTCAAATCCTTCTGGGAAAGCAAGGAAGAATGATTAAAATATAATTTAAATAAAAATCTTACTTCCTTTCTCTGTTTAGAAAGTGTAAGTTTCAAGTTCACCCTGAAAGTGTAAGTTTGCCACTGTTCCACATCCACCCCTTCAGAAAGACAGAAATATCTTTAACAAAAGAGGCTGAATTCATAAGCATCTTAAGATAACTTTAGAATAGGTAGTAAAAAAGGATGAAGCTCACAAATCACAAAAGACTTTGCTCGAATGCAAACGGCTGGTCCATCGACATCTGGCATATCCAGTCTATTTAACTGATTTATCTAATGTGGTAATTTTTTTAAAACAAAATTTAGTTTGGGGGATGGAATGATGTATTTATGCCCTTGACAAAGATGACAAGTGTGGTACTGTGATTAAGAAAGGAAAATATATTTCCTGGTTATATATTGCTCTGGCTCATCAAAGCTCATAAAATACAGGAGGTTCTGCCATGTCCACGGGGGTTACGAGAATATAATAGAAGGTGCACTAGGCTGACACACATTTTCATCATACAAATCTTCTGGTAGTTCTTCTTCATCTCCATCAGGAAAATATGTAGGGAATGGTAGATTTTTACAGAAGTCCTTATATGCAGGCAGTGTAGAATCTCTGATCTGGAAGGAGGGGGACGACAAAGACCTTATTAATAAGTAGTACCAGTTAAGTTACTTAAAGATAGTATGTTTTAATTATTAATAAACAATATTCCTACATTTTCTAATGTGAATAACACAACTGTTACATAAAGTGAAAGGAACTCAATGTATTCTTTTTATTCCAATAAACTTAATCCAATGACAGAAATACAACCTTCCTCAAGTCAGTCATCTGCCTTCTAAATTACTCTGATAATTACATATCTTACTCATAACTTACAAATCTCTAGAACTGCCCAGGAGGATAAATTATATTTTAAAATTACTACTTAGGTATCAACTATATCCAAACTATGTGCCTAAAAGTTATTACCATCTACTTCTTAATTATTGATCTTATTTTATTATTATATATTTTTATTATTTTATTTTCTACCATAGATTCTTTTGAGTTGAGGTTTTAAAAAAGAATTTACCTAGTATTTTTGTTAGTCTTACATCAAAGGGCACATAACCAAAAATACCAAGTTTTATTAAGGAAATAAGCTTACATTTAACAAGTACCATTATCACTGAGAAGAGAAGGACAAAATAATATTTAGCAAAAAACAATCATTCCATAAGTCTTTATACTAGTTTTATTAGCTCTTTCTAATCTAAAAATATTCTAATTATATCTGTAAATTCATAAACCAAGAAACAGTTCAGATGTTGGTATGATCTAAAATGTTGGGTTTTATTTTTGGAAAACATTACTGGTTCTTTAAAGCTTCTGAGTCATTCTACAGCTTTCATTCAGTGAGAAATTAAAAAAAAATTACATGTAATTATACACACAGAGTAAAACACGGCATAATCATTTTGGCAATAAGAAACGAATAATTTGGTTGAAATAAGTACACAGCTGCTAGGAACAGCTATGTACAGAAACACATCTATTTTAATCTCTCTCATTAAAATTGTTCCAAGGAATTTTCAGTTAGTTGCTCAGAAGAAAATAAACTCATTTAATTTTTTCTTTCCAAGTCACTAATCTTGGGTTGAACTTGAACTTGGGTCGGGGCGGGGGGGGGAGTCATATTCTTACTGATTTAAACTGTTTCAGAATTTAGAATGGAGAATAAAACCCAAGCAAATAAACAACCAAACCAACAACAGCAAAACTTTCTGTGCTAATTTGATAATTGTGCAAATTTAGTCATAAATGATCTAAACAGCAAATTCTCAGTTGCTTTTACATTTTGATAGATCTATCACACTTGAACATTTCAGAGAACACTACTTACATATTCTAACTATAAATGTTACAGTACTATAATTCATTGATTGGAAACATGAGTGACATTTTATTTAAATCTCTTTTGTCTTGGTGGCTCTAAAGCTGAGGGGCAGAGTTTGCATCCCATCTTTAACAAATGTGTAAGACTCAACAGTATGTATTTTTGTGCACTTAATCTAACCTCTGGCTTCATTATTTCCCCACCTTCACCAAAACTCTCTCAACTCTCTGGCTCATTCTTTTTATATTTCTGTATATTGGCAAGGCAGTTCAAATCCTCTGAGGAAAGATGAGGGGTAGGACACACACACAAACAGGAAATCTAGAAAACACTTAAATGATAAATTAGGCTACAGGAATGAGCACACACAAATAATAGTTAATAATATACATCACATAATGCTGTAAACATATTCTTTAGGCTTTTTTTAAATACGTTTAGTGAATCTAGACAACAACAAAAAATGCTTAAATTAATTAAACAGGTTGGTCATCCCTAAGACCATCTTTACTAACTTTAGCATTAAAAAGTTACTGGCAGGGGCGCCTGGGTGGCTCAGTCGGTTGGGCGTCCGACTTCAGCTCAGGTCATGATCTTGCAGTCCGTGAGTTCAAGCCCTGCGTCAGGCTCTGGGCTGATGGCTCAGAGCCTGGAGCCTGCTTCGGATTCTGTGTCTCCCTCTCTCTCTGCCCCTCCCCCATTCATGCTCTGTCTCTCTCTGTCTCAAAAATAAATAAAACGTTAAAAAAATTAAAAAAAAAAAAAGTTACTGGCAGCCCTGTACTCTGGGGGTGGGGTGCAAAAGTTCCTGTGGGATGAGAGAATGCTGAAGAGGCTGCCTGTCCACTAGGAGGCGCCTCAATCTCCATGGGCAAAGGGGCTCTTTTCACTTGCTATGGAATCACTGGGAAGTATAGAAAAAGTGGGATGACAGAAAAAGTTTTCAAAAAGTGGACCACACTTGTGTACTGCCACTTCTCTTAAAACACAAGCCCACAAAACACCCCCCAAGCCCACATCTTAATGTTTGGGACGGACATTTCTGTAAGGTTACAAAAGACTTGTTTAGACACTGTAGTTCGAAGATTGTTTTCTCAAGATGCGTTCTTTTTTTAATCAAAATATGTTTCTTGAAAATACATTAATTGGTATGTTAACATTTCTAAGTGGACTGTACATTCTTTGATGCTTGTTTCTTGAAATATACTTGGACTACCCTTCGGGAATTGCCTGCGGTCTACCTTCTGAATGTCTTCAGTAATGGCAAGCCATCATCCATTAACAGAGTTGAGTTTTTGGAGGCAATTTTTTGTTGAAGTAGGTGGAAGAGTAATAAATGTTGACTATAAACTGTTTATAACAACCAGTCAGAATATCACTGCACGTATTATGGTTTTTCAAGACAGCTGACCTATTCATCTATACTGGTGTCAAAGAAAATGCTGAGGTGTTCCACTTTCAGCTGGAAAGCAAGCCTTAGAACCATGTGTGCAGCAAAATGGGGAGAAAAGGAAGATCTGACAACATATAAAAATTCATCTGTTGTACAGTATAATTTTATTATGGAAAATAATTTAATTTCCCTCTTCTCTCTTTTATTAGGTTGTGATATTTGTAACATGTAATAAACCTGTAATGTGGAGGGGGTACATTTATTTATGAAGCCAAAATGTTATAGGAAGTACAATGCCAACTTGTCAGTCTCAACAACCTATCACTGTGTAAACAACCAGGTCATCTGGAGACTGGAAATCTACTTAAACTGAAAACATGCAAAGTAAAAAAAAATACTTGCAACAATTCATAAGATGTATTTTTTCTTTAAGAAAAATGAGAACAATTCAGTCAAAAAGTGAACTACAGAAAGGGAATTTTAATTACTGTAGGATTAAAACAAGTGTTATACTTTATGCTAGTAATGGAACCTACTTTAAGAAATGAAAAGAATACACAGAGAAAGACCCAATGTGAAAAATCAGAGGTTGAAGTTTCAATCTATTTTCATTGTTATTGTTGGAAAATTTCTGGGAATAAGCCGGTATTATTTCTACTACAAATTTATTTTCAGAATGGATGATTCAAAATCCCAAAGTGATTTCTTATATGTTGTTTTATGTTGGCCTAAATCCCAGGCGGAATATTTACTTTCTATTTTATTCGATAGAAATAAGTCTGTGAGAGTACAAGAATTTTCCCCCCAATTTATGCTATTATTTTTCTTTTACTTTGGTTTTGAGCATAAATATGAATGTGCATATTTTTAAAATACTAAAAGTATAATCATAACAATGCTAGTAACAATGAATCCCTCCTTAAAATGTTTACCTTTTACCACCTTTTTTTTTTTTTTTGTTTAATGTTTATTTTTGAGAGAGACAGACTGTGAGCAGAGGAGGGGCAGAGAGAGGGAGACACAGAATCCGAAGCAGGCTCCAGGCTCTGAACTGTCAGCACAGTTGTGGGGCTTGAACCCACGAACCATGAGATCATGACCCAAGCCAAAGTTGGACACTTAACCAACTGAGCCACCCAGGTGCCCCTACCACCTTTCTTTAAAAAAAAAAAAAAAGTAAAAGTTTTTTTTTTTTTTTTTTAGTAATCTCTACACCCAACGTGGGGCCTGAACTCACAATCCCAAGACCAAGAGTCACATACTCTTCGAATTGAGCCAGTCAAGTGCCCCTTTACCAAATGGTCTTGTTGACTCTCTCACTGAATTGCCATTTTGTGTATTTTCAGTTCTTATGTCAAAGTATTTTTAAAAAAAATTAGAAGTTCTTTTTTGGAAGGATATTGATATTTTAGCAACAGTTATCCTAATATCCTTTTTCTAGTTCTTTTAATATGAAATTTATTGTCAAATTGGTTTCCATACAACACCCAGGGCTCATCCCAACAGATGCCCTCCTCAATGCCCATCACCCACCCTCCTCTCCCTCCCACGCCCCATCAACCCTCAGTTTGTTCTCAGTTTTGTAGAGTATCTTATGGTTTGGCTCCCTCCCTTTTTTTTTCCCCCTTCCCCTCCCTCATGGTCTTCTGTTAAGTTTCTCAGGATCCACATAAGAGTGAAAACATATGGTATCTGTCTTTCTTTGTATGACTTATTTCACTTAGCATAACACTCTCCAGTTCCATCCACATTGCTACAAAGGGCCACATTTCATTCGTTCTCATTGCCACGTAGTATTCCACTGTATATATAAACCACAATTTCTTTATCCATTCATCAGTTGATGGACATTTAGGCTCTTTCCATAATTTGGCTATTGTTGAAAGTGCTGCTATAAACATTGGGGTACAAGTGCCCCTGTGCATTAGCACTCCTGTATCCCTTGGGTAAATTCCTAGCAGTGCTATTGCTG
The DNA here is from genome assembly GCF_046562875.1 of Panthera onca. Taxonomy (NCBI): domain Eukaryota; kingdom Metazoa; phylum Chordata; class Mammalia; order Carnivora; family Felidae; genus Panthera; species Panthera onca. The sequence continues at coordinate 131,315,675 of NC_138347.1, read as the reverse complement.
GGTCATAGGGTAGATCTATTTTTAGTTTTTTGAGGAACCTCCACACCGTTTTCCAGAGTGGCTGCACCAGTTTGCATTCCCACCAACAGTGCAAGAGGGTTCCCATTTCTCCACATCCTCGCCAGCATCTACAGTCTCCTGATTCATTTTAGCCACTCTGACTAGTATGAGGTGGCATCTCAGTGTGGTTTGATTTGTATTTCCCTGATGAGGAGTAACATTGAGCATCTTTTCACATGCCTGTTGGCCATCCGGATGTCTTCCTTAGAAAAGTGTCTATTCATGTTTTCTGCCCATTTCTTCACTGGATTATTTGTTTTTCGGGTGTGAAGTGTGGTGACTTCTTTATAGATTTTGGATACTAGCCCTTTGTCCGATAGGTCATTTGCAAATATCTTTTCCCATTCTGTCGGTCACCTTTTAGTTTTCTTGATTGTTTCCTTTGCAGTGCAGAAGCTTTTAATCTTCACGAAGTCCCAATAGTTCATTCTTGCTTTTAATTCCCTTGCCTTTGGAGATGTGTTGAGTAAGAAATTTCTGCGGCTGAGGTCAAAGAGGTTTTTTTCCTGCTTTGTCCTCTAGGGTTTTGATGGTTTCCTGTCTCACATTCAGGTCCTTTATCCATTTTGAGTTTATTTTTGTGACTGGTGTAAGAAAGTGGTCTAGTTTCATTCTTCTGCATATTGCCGTCCAGTTCTCCCAGCACCATTTGTTAAAGAGACTGTCTTTTTTCCATTGGATATTCTTTCCTGTTTTGTCAAACATTACTTGGCCATACTTTTGTGGGTCCAATTCTGGAGTCTCTATTCTATTCCATTGGTCTATGTGTCTGTTTTGTGCCAACACCATGCTGTCTTGATGATTACAGCTTTGTAGTAGAGGCTAAAGTCTGGGATTGTGATGCCTCCCGCTTTGGTCTTCTTCAAAATTACTTTGGCTATTCGGGGTCTTTTGGGGTTCCATACAAATTTTAGGATTGCTTGTTCTAGCTTTGAGAAGAATGCTGGTGCAATTTTGATTGGGATTGCATTGAATGTGTAGATAGCTTTGGGTAGTATTGACATTTTAACAATAATCTTCCAATCCATGAACACGGAATGTTTTTCCATTTCTTTGTGTCTTCTTCAATTTCCTTCATAAGCTTTCTACACTTTTCAGCATACATATTTTATATCTTTGGTTAGGTTATTCCTAGGTATTTTATGGTTCTTGGTGCAATTGTGAATGGGATCAGTTTATGTGTCTTTCTGTTGCTTCATTATTAGTGTATAAGAATGCAACTGATTTCTGTACATTGATTTTGTATCCTGCGACTTTGCTGAATTCATGTATCAGTTCTAGCAGACTTCTGGTGGAATCTATTGGGTTTTCCATGTATAATATCATGTCATCTGCAAAAAGTGAGAGCTTGACTTCATCTTTGCCAATTTTGATGCCTTTGATTTCCTTTTGTTGTCTGATTGCTGATGCTAGCACTTCCAACACTATGTTAAACAACAGTGGTGAGAGTGGACATCCCTGTTGTGTTCCTGATCTCAGGGGGAAAGCTCTCAGCTTTTCCCCATTGAGGATGATATTAGCTGTGGGCTTTCCATAAATGGCTTTTATGATGTTTAAGTATGTTCCTTCTATCCCGACTTTCTCGAGGGTTTTTATTAAGAAAGGATGCTGAATTTTGTCAAATGCTTTTTCTGCATCGATTGACAGGGTCATATGGTTCTTTTCTTTTCTTTTATTAATGTGATGTATCACATTGATTGATTTGCAAATGTTGAACCAGCCCTGCATCCCAGGAATGAATCCCACTTGATCATGGTGAATAATTCTTTTTATATGCTGTTGAATTCGATTTGCTAGTATCTTGTTGAGAATTTCTGCATCCATATTCATCAGGGATATTGGCCTGTAGTTCTCTTTTTTTGCTGGGTATCTGTCTGGTTTAGGAATCAAAATAATGCTGATTTCACAGAATGAGCCTGGAAGTTTTCCTTCCCTTTCTATTTTTTGGAACAGCTTGAGAAGGATAGGTATTATCTCTGCTTTAAATGTCTGGTAGAATTCCCCAGGGAAGCCATCTGGTCCTGGACTCTTATATTTTGGGAGATTTTTGATAACTGATTCCATTTTTTCGCTGGTTATGGGTCTTGTCAAGTTTTCTATTTCTTCCTGTTTGAGTTTTGGAAGTGTGTGGCTGCTTAGGAATTTGTCCATTTTTTCCCGGTTGTCCAGTTTTTTGGCATACAATTTTTCATAGTAATTCCCTGATAATTGCTTGTATTTCTGAGGGATTGGTTGTAATAATTCCAATTTCATTCATGATTTTATCTATTTGGGTCATCTCCCTTTTTGAGAAGCCTGGCTAGAGGTTTATCAATTTTGTTTATTTTTTCAAAAAACCAAGTCTTGGTTTCATTGATCTGCTCTACAGTTTATTTTAGGTTCTATATTGTTTATTTCTGCTCTGATCTTTATTATTTCTCTTCTTCTGCTGGGTTTGGGGTGTCCATCCTGTTCTGCTTCTGTTTCCTTTAGGTGTGCTGTTAGATTTTGTATTTGGGATTTTTCTTGTTTCTTGAGATAGGCCTGGATTGCAATGTATTTTCCTCTCAGGACTGCCTTTGCTGCATCCCAGAGCGTTTGGATTGTTGTATTTTCATCTTCATTTGTTTCCATATATTTTTAAATTTCTTCTCTAATTGCCTGTTGACCCATTCATTCTTTAGTAGGGTGTTCTTTAACCTCCATGCTTTTGGAGGTTTTCCAGACTTTTTCCTGTGGTTGATTTCAAGTTTCATAGCATTGTGGTCTGAAAGTATGCATGGTATGATCTCAATTCTTTTATACTTATTAAGGGCTGTCTTGTGACCCAGTATGTGATCTATCAGAGAGAATGTTCCATGTGCACTTGAGAAGAAAGTATATTCTGTTGCTCTGGGATACAGAGTTTTAAATATATCTGTCAATCCATCCAATCCAATGTATCATTCAGGGCCCTTGTTTCTTTATTGATCCTGTGTCTAGTTGATCTATCCATTGTTGTAAGTGGGGTATTAAAGTCCCCTGCAATTACCACATTCTTATCAATAAGGTTGCTTATGTTTGTGATTGTTTTATATATTTGAGGGCTCCTGTATCCGGCGCATAGACATTTATAATAGTTAGCTGTTCCTGATGGATAGACCCTGTAATTATTATATAATGCCCTTCTTCATCTCACTACAGCCTTTAAAGTCTGGTTTGTCTGATACAAGTATGGCTACTCCAGCTTTCTTTTGACTTCCAGTAGCTTAATAGATAGTTCTCTATCCCCTTACTTTCAATCTGAAGGTGTCCTCAGGTCTAAAATGAGTCTCTTGTAGAGAGCAAATAGATGGGTCTTGTGTTTTTATCCATTCTGATACCCTATGTCTTTTGGTTGGAGCATTTAGTCCATTTACATTCAGTGTTATTGAAAGATACGGGTTTAGAGTCATTGTCATGTCTGTAGGTTTCATGCTTGTAGTGATGTCTCTGGTACTTTGTGGTCCTTGCAACATTTCACTCACACAATCCCCCTTAGGATCTCTTGTAGGGCTGGTTTAGTGGTGATGAATGCCTTCAGTTTTTGTTTGGGAAAACCTTTATCTCTCCTTTTATTCTGAATGACAGACTTTCTGGATAAAGGATTCTCAGCTGCATGTTTTTTTCTGCTCATCACATTGAAGATTTCCTGCCATTCCTTTCTGGCCTGCCAAGTTTCAGTAGACAGGTCTGCCACTACTCTTATGTGTCTATCTTTGTTAGTAAGAGCCTGGGTATCCCTAGCTGCTTTCAGAACTTTCTCTTTATCCTTGTATTTTGCCAGTTTCACTATGATAATGTCATGCAGATGATCAATTCATGTCTGAAGGGAATTCTCTGTGACTCTTGGATTTCAATGCCTTTTTCCTTTCCCAGATCAGAGAAGTTCTCAGCTATGATTTGTTCAAGTACACCTTCAGCCCCTTTCTCTCTTTCTTCTTCTGGAATTCCTATGATACAGATATTGTTCCATTTGATTGCATCACTTTAGGTCTCTAATTCTCCCCTCATAGTTCTGGATTTTTTAAATCTTTTTCTCAGCTTCTTCTTTTTCCATAATTTTATCTTCTAAATCACCTATTCTCTCTTCGGCCTCTTCAATCCGTGCTATGGCCACCTCCATTTTATTGTGCACCTCATTTATAGCATTTTTTAGCTCCTCATGACTATCTCTTAGTCCCTTGATCTCTGTAGCATAGATTCTCTGCTGTCCTCTATGCTTTTTTCAAGCCCAGCGATTAATTTTATGACTATTACTCTAAATTCTTGTTCCATTATATTGCTTAAATCGTTTTTGACCAATTTGTTAGCTGTTGCTACTTTCTGGAGTTTCTTTTCAGAATTCTTCTGTTTCATCATTTTGGGTAGTCCCTGCAGTGGCTCCAAACTGCAGGGCACTTCCCTTGTGCTGTCTGGAGTAACTGGTGTTGGTGGTCGGGGCCACAGTCAGACTGGTGTGTACCTTATCTTCTCCTCTCCCAGGGGCAGGACTCACTGTAGAGTGGCGTGGCCCCTGTCTGGGCTACTTGCACACTGCCAGGCTTGTGGTGCTGCTTTGATGGGATCTGGTGTATTAGCCGGGGTGGATCTGCAAGGTGCACAGGGCCGTGAGGGGCAGGCTTAGCTCCATTTGCCGTCAGTGGTCCCCTGCGGGAGGGGCCCTGCAGCACCGGGAGGAACACCCGGAGGGAGGCCAACCTGCCAGAGGCGGGCGCCCACAGCGTTGGGCGTTTGCACGGTGCAAGTTCAGTGACAGGAACTGGTTCCCTTTCGAATTTCAGCTGAGGGATGGGAGAGGGTGATGGTGCTTACCAGCGCCTTTGTTCTCCCACCAAGCTGAGCTCTGTATTCTTGGGCTCAGCAACTCTCCCTCCCGATGTCCTCTTGCCCTCCCTGCTGTCTGAGAGCAGAGCTGTTGAGTTTTAACATTCCAGATGACAGCCCACTGGCTGTCAGAACTCACGGAGTGTGGCCCCTCCGCTTTTGAAGCCAGACTTCGGGGGCTCTGTCTTGCTGGGCAGGCTGCCCCTCCACCACCCTGGCTCCCTCCCACCAGTCTGTGTAGCACCCACCACCTCTCCGCCCTTCCTACCCTCTCCCATGGTCCTTTTGTCTATGCTTGGTTCCGGAGAGTCCATTCTGCTAGTCTGCTGGTGGTTTTCTGGGTTATTTAGGCAGATGTGGGTGGAATCTAAGTGATCAGCAGGATGAGGTGAACCCAGCGTCCTCCCCTGCCACCATATTCCCCTCTGAGCCTTTCTATTTTTTTTTTTTTTTTTTTTTTTTATTTATTTTTGAGAGAGAGAGAGAGGGAGACAGAAAATCTGAAGTAGGCTTCAGGCTCAGAGCTAACAGCTGTTAGCTTCAGCTCTGAGCCTGAAGCTGGGACTGAACTCAACAACTGTGAGATCATGACCTGAGCTGAAGTCACACACTCAACCTACTGAGCCACCCAGGCGCCCCACCTTTTTGCATTTCTAAAGAGCCTCTATTTATTGGTCCTACCATTCTCACAGGTTCATGTTTTTATGAACATAGGTACAGGATATTTTGTACAACTTTTTCAGTCAGGTACTACTGAAAAGTGGCAAAAAATTTAATTTGGCAAAGATTATGGAAAAGCAGCCACTTATTTTCAAGCCACATTTATGGGCCAAAGGAGAATTTATGGCACATATTCACATATCCAAACAATGGAAAATAAAGAGTTTACATACATTTTATATACATACCTTTACTAAGCAATTTTTATGTCCAGGTACAGAGCCATTTACATAGATTATATTGTGCTTTGTGTTTATTCTCCATACCTAAAGTAAGAAATGCAATTTCAATAGTTAAAAATTTGAGAATATACTTGTATTAAAACAAGCAATATGTGACTACAAGCTGAGTCTATAAGTAGCCTATAAAGTAATCATATTAGCACTTCAAAAAAATTTTTTAAAATTTTTTAATGTTTTTATTTTTGAGAGAGACAGAGTGTGAGTGGGGGAGGAGTAGAGAGAGAGGGAGACAGCATCTGAAGTAGGCTCCAGGCTCTGAGCTGTCAGTGCAGAGCCTGACGTGGAGCTTGAACTCACAGACGGAGAGATCAAGACCTGATCCGAAGGGACGCCCAACTGACTGAGCCACCCAGGCACCCCCTAGCACTTCAAAATGTTGAATGAGAATAGGAAAAATTCAAATGCTATGGATGACTTGTAATATAAGAGTATAACAGATGTGTTATGAAAGTGGTAGCAGCAATCCCTATCAAAATAACACCTTCACAGAGCTAGAACAAAATAACATTCTTCACAGAGCTAGAACAAACAGTCCTAAAATTTGTACGGAACCAGAAAAGACCTTGAATAGCCAAAGCTATCTTGAAAACCAAAGCAGGAGGCATCAGACTTCTAGTTGTACTACAAAGCTGTAATCATCAAGACAGTAGAGTACTGGCACAAGAACAGACACTCAGATCAATGGAACAGAATAGAGAACCCAGAAATGGACCCACAAACGTATGGCCAACTAATCTTTGACAGAGCAGGAAAGAATATCCAATGGAATAAAGACAGTCTCTTCAGCAAGTGGTGCTGGGAAAACTGGATAGTGACATGCAGAAAAATGAACCCGGACCACTTTCTTAAACCATACACAAAAATGAACTCAAAATGGATAAAAGACCTAAATGTAACACAGGAAGCCATCACAATCCTTGAGGAGAAAGCAGGCAAAACCTCTTTGACCTTGGTCACGGCAACGTCTTCCTCAACGTCTCCAGAGGCAAGGGAGAATGGGAGAAGATATTTGCAAATGACATATCAAATAAAGGATTAGTGTCCAAAATCTATAAAGAACTTATCAAACTCAATACCCAAAAAACAAAGAATCCAGTAAAGAAATGGGCAAAAGACATGAATAGACACTTCTCCAAAGAAGACATCCAGATGGCCAACTGATACATGAGAAAATGCTCAACATCACTCATCATCAGAGAAATACAAATCAAAACCACAATGAGATACCACCTCACACCTGTCATAATGTTTAACATTAACAACTCAGGCAACAATAGATGTTAGCGAGGATGCGGAGAAAGAGGATCTCTTTTGCACTGTTGGTGGGAATGCAAGCTGGTGCAGCCACTCTGGAAAACAGTATGGCAGTTTCTCAAAAAACTAAAAATAGAACTACCCTATGACCCAGCAACTGCACTACTAGGTATTTATCCAAGGGATACAGGTGTGCTGTTTCGAAGGGGCACATGCAACCCAATGTTTACAGCAGTGCTATCCACAATAGCCGAAGTATGGAAAGTGCCCAAATGTCCATTGATGGATGAATGGATAAAGAAGATGTGGTATATATATATACAATGGAGCATTACTCAGCAATCAGAAAGTATGAAATCTTGCCATTTGCAACTACGTGGATGGAACTAGAGTGTATTATGCTAAGTGAAATTAGAGAAAGACAAATATATGACTTCACTCATATGAGGACATGAACAGACAAAACAGATGAACATAAAGGAAGGGAAACAAAAGTAATATAAAAACAGGGAGGGGGACAAAACAGAAGAGTCTATTAAATATGGAGAACAAACAGAGGGTTACTGGAGGGTTTGTGGGAGAAGGGATGGGCTAAATGGGTAAGGGGCATTAAGGAATCTACTCCTGAAATCACTGTTGCATGCTAACTTGGATGGAAATTAAAAAATAAGTAAATTATAAAAAAAAAAAGTGGTAGCAAATTTTCATTTTATTCATTCCATCTTAAGTTTATTTATTTTGAAGAGAGAGCATGTGCAAGAGGGGCAGAGAGAGTCAGTGTGGGCCTGATGTGGTGCTCAAACTCGTGAATGTGTGAGATCATGACCTGAGCTGAAATCAAGAGTGGGATGTTTAACTGACTGAGCCACCCAGGTGCCCCAACTCTCATTTTAAATATAAATATGAATTTATCTAATATATGGGTGAGTATCCCATCTCTATAAAGAATTTATCAAATTCAACACCAAAGAAACAAATAATCCAGTGAAGAAATGGGCAGAAGACATGAAAGACATTTTCCAAAGAAGACATCCAGATGGCTAATAAACACATGAAAAGATGCTCAACATCATTCATCATCAGAGAAATACAAATCAAAACCACAATGAGATACCACCTCACACCTATCAGAATGGCTAAAATTAACAACACAAGAAACAACAGATGTTGGCAAGGATGTGGAGAAAGGGGAAACCTCTTGCACTGTTGGTGGGTATGCAAACTGATGCAGCCACTCTGGAGAACAGTACGGAGGTTCCTCAGATAGTTAAAAAGAGAACTATCCTATGACCTAACAATTGCACTGCTTGGTATTTACCCAAAGGATACAAACATACAGATTTGAAGGGGTACGTGCACCCCTATGTTTATAGCAACATTATCAACAATGGCCAAAGTAAAGAGCTCAAATGTCCATTAACTGATGAATAAAGAAGATGTGGTGTGTATACAGACACAATGGAATATTACTCAGCCATCAAAAAGATTGAGTGTTGCCATTTGCAACGACGTGGATGGAGCTAGAGTATATTATACTAAGTGAAGTAACTCAGAGAAAGACAAATACCATATGATTTCACTCATATATGGAATTTAAGAAACAAAACAGATGGACATATGGGGGGGGGGGACGAAAAACGAGGGAGGGAAACAAACCACAAAAGACTCTTAAAGATAGAGAACAAACTGAGGGTTGATGGAGGGAAGTAGTAGGCTGATGGGTACTAAAGAGGGAACTTGTGATGAGCACTGGGTATTGGATGTAAATGATGTATCACTGAATTCTCCTGAAACCAATACTGAACTGTATGTTAACTAACTAGAATTTAAATAAAAATTTGAAAATAAAGTAGTAATTTTATTTCAATTTTATTTAATACTAGCTTCCTGCAATTAGAAACTAGGGAAGTTACAACTTCTCTGGGTCTCATTTTCAAAATAAGTGTGCTGAGATGGCTCTCATGTGCATGGCCTTTCATGTGAAAAAAAAATTTACACAAAGGGAGAGAATGGTCAAGAAATGGTAGTGAAAGAACAAAGCATGTGAGGTGAAAATGAAGTCTGACCCACAGTTCATAGCTAATAAAGGCTAAGTGTTAAAATACTATGGAAACTGAAATATCTCACATATACACACATGCAAATACCACCACCCCACCCCCGACATACAAAGAAAATATCCACAAACAGATACAAACAGGTGATCTCTCACAGATGTAAAAATAATAGAAGGGAATAAAAATCTTTGGAGTGCCTGCAGGACTCAGTGGGTTAAATGTCTGACTTTTGATTTCAGCTCAGGTCATGATCACATGTTTGGTTTGTGGGACTGAGCCCTGCATTGGGCTCTGCTGCTTGGGATTCTCTCTCCCTCTCTCTGCCCCTCCCCCACTCATGCAAGCTCTCAAAATAAATTAAAAAAAAAAAGGGAACAAACCTTCAGATTTAATTACATAAAGTTTAAAAAAAACTGCTGGTCAAAATTTATAAATAAGTAAAAAAATATATATCTAGAATAGAGGCTGGAAGAACATGAACCAAAATGCTAATAGTGTTTATCTTGGGGTATTGTTTTCAAGAATAGCTATTTTCTTTGTACTTTCTATACTTTGAAATGTATACACATACATATAGAAACATTGGTTATTTGTCAAATTCCTCAGATTAGCAGGGATTGAATTTAACTTCTCCCCTTTAAATATATATAATTATGGATATATACCACAATCCTTTTTTTAGTACTATCTTTCCCTCCTGTGTTGATGGTCTCCCTCTCTCCTCCTCTACATCCACTTTTATCCATTCACACCTTTGACATATAATCCAAAATAATCTGGCATGTAATCCCACTTTTCTCTGTGCTTATGTAATGGCACAGCCACATATACATGTAGGGAGCTTTTGTTCATTAGTTGATAAAAGGGCAGTATTCTACACAATGCTCTGAATCTGACTTTTGTTCATGCGCTGTCTTCTTGTAGAAACCTACCAGGTCAAATAGATGACTTTTTCTTTTTATGACGGCACATTGCACAGCTTGGGTGTTAGATGAACACATTACCATGACTATGGCTACACACACACAGAGTTCAAGTATCAGAACGATTCTACACAGACACACATGCAGAACATCCTCTGGTGCCTTTGCATTCAGGCATTAATTTAACTATTCCTAAAAAAGAGTCACTTCAGAAACTTACTTTTAGTCCATATTCTGTCCTATCTTTGTTTCCCATTTGTCCAGGCATTTTAGTTCCAGGCCAGACTCTGGCAACATCCTACACAACAAAACCAAAATTAGCACTGTTAAGTACTCTCAATTTCAAATAGAACAGATCAAACTGAAATGCAAACTGAGACAGGAGTTATTAAAATGTTGGACTTTTTCCTCATTCTGCTAGGCCCCAGTAAGGAACTAAATATGGATTTAGACATATTTACCCCAGAGGATTTCCTTTCTAAATTAAGTTAGAGCAACAAAATAAATACAGACTAAGAAACATATGTAGGAGAAAAACTCAGTAACAAGAGAGTAGCAACTGAGCTAACACCAGATGAGAAGGAGAAAAGAAAAATTACAGGACATAAATACACGTAACACCACCATTCAAGGAAGACTTGACTGCCTGGTCTGTTTTCACTAATCTTCTGTATTAACTGACTTAATGGACTCAATCCACACCATTGCTGCTGGAATGGTTCCACTCCCCCACTCTTGCTTTTGATGTTACTCTCCTTCCCCAGAATGATTAAAGGACAGAATTAGTTATTAGAATATCGAGTTTGTCCAGTCCTGGTTGTCTCTGATTCATATAATTCAAACAGCTTCACACAGTCTCTCTGATTCTGGCTTTGGTAATGGATAATACTACATCTAAAGAAGCAAATTTGAATTACATCTCAAATGGGAAAGCTTCTCATGACACATGAACTCTTGGAATATAAACACTTCTGTATCACTAATCTGACAACCCGCAAAACTCCCATGGAAGTTGCTCACCATAGCATTAGAGTTGGTTACTATGTAACCAACACAGATTAAAGACAATTCTGCATGTTACAAACTATCACTTTTATTCATTCTAGAAACACACTCAGTGATAGGCACACCTTGTTTAACATTACATTACTAAAAAAGGACTCTGCCCCCCCCCCCCCCCCATTAAGTTTACATTCTCATTAAAAGTACACCCTCTCTGGATTATAAAGGTATTTACCAGCTAATCCTGAATGGCAATATTTACAAACACAGAACAGTGCACTTCATGACAAATAACTAAGCTGAGTTATAAAAATAGGTTCTTCTACATGTCATTTATTTATTTCATGACAATTAACTAACGAGTCATGTTCTTCCACATGCCATTTTAATTGTGTGTGTGTGTGTGTGTGAGTGTGTGTGTGTGTGTGAGAGAGAGAGAGAGAGAGAGAGAGAGAGAAAACAAGCCTAATTTTTTTTAAAAGAGCTAGGGGTGCCTTAGTGGCTTAGTGGGTTAAGCATCTGACTGTTGACATCAACTCAAGTCATGATCTCACGGTGTGAGACTGAGCGCCATGTAGGGCTCTGAGCTGAGCATGGACCCTGCTTGGGATTCTGTCTCTCCCTCTCTCTCTGCTCCTCCCCTGCTCAAGCCCTAAGTAAATAAATAAATATTTAAAAAAATAAAAGAGCTTTGTTGAAGTACAATGCACATACCACACATTTTACTCTTTTTAAAGTATACAATTTAAATTAAAAAAAATTTTTTTTAATTTACCCATTTATTTTGAGAGAGCACGTGTATGTGAGAGGCGGAGGGGCAGAGAGAGAGAATCCTAGGCAGGCTCCGTGGCGTCCCAACACGGAGCTTGATCCTACGAACTGAACCATAAGATCGTGATCTGAGCCAAAATCAAGAGTCGGAGGCTTAACCAACTGAGCCATCCAGGCTCCCCTGAAGTATACAATTCAAAGATTTGAGTATACACAGAGAGTCGTGTATTACCACAAATGATCTTAGAACATTTTCATTCAATCTCAAACAGATATTCCAAACCCATTAGTGGTCACTCCCTCCAACTCCCCCCAGCCCTGTGCAACCACTAATCTACTCTCATCTCCACAGATTTGCCTACAATGGACATTTCACGTAAATGGAATCACACAATATGTAGTCTGTGACTGGTTTCTTTCCCTTAGCATGTTTTCAACGTTCGTCCATGTTGTGGCATGTATCAGTACTTCATTCCACTTTATTGCTAAGTAACATTGTATGAATATACTACATTTAATTACCTATTCATCAACTGATAAACATTTGGGTTATTTCTCTTTTTTGGCTATTATGAATAATACTGCTATGAACATTCAGCAGACAGAGAGCTAAGGAACAAATAAATACACACATACGAACATATCTATTTCTCTTATATACATATACAGTAAATGTATACTGATATCTACAATCTGAATTCAACCCTATAGGGTTTGTTCTAATTTCCCTCCTTTTCATACCTGAGTATCTTTTTATAATAGTGAGAAATTTGCTCCCATTATCAATATATTCACTTATCATATTCAATCCTATAATTTACAGGAAATTATTTCAGAACACAAAATTCCTTCTCCATTTTCTATGTTCTTATTGTTTGTTTCTCCATTTTTCCTCTACTACTTCTCCCTTGCATGATACCATTCTTGACAATCTTCCCCAACAGTCTCTGTTAAGGCAAAGATGACTCTGGGAAGGAACCAGTGGGGCAGATTGGAAGGGCATTCTAATATCTGATTTCTTGGCGCAGACTTCAGAGGGCAGGATGGGAGACAGAGATGGAAATGAGAAAGCAGGAAGGAAAAGTACTGAGAAGACTGGCTGTAAGTATGTGGGTTATTATGAAATGATTCATGTCTGGCTCTGGAAAGTGAGACCAGGACTCATAAAAATGTGACAAGTACTATGACCCACCTGGAGTCAGATTAAAATTATGTGACTTGATCCCAAGAACAGACTAGAGCACTGTATGTGCAGAAGCTGAATATTTAGCATTAAAAAGAGGTCACTCAAGTTATACTTACACCAGTTGAAACAGCCCCAGGTCTCCTGTGGGTTTTTGTTTGACCATGAGTAGCAGGCTGGCCTTTAAATCCCCATCTTTTCATGACGCCTTGAAAACCTTTACCAATACTGAACAAGGTAGACATTAGAATTTATATAATAAACAGAGCATAAAATATTCCCAAGTGTGCATTTTCTTAATAGTACCTTGGAATTTTAACAACGCTGCTTATCTAAATAACTGGGAAAAGCTATGCAAGAAAACTGCAAATGAACAGTTCTTTACCTATGTCCTGTCTGCACCCCTTCCTGGAGCCTCATTCCATATAAAATGATTAATTCAAAATTATGAGACAATCTAAGCAGAGGAAGTTCTATCTGAACAGGGAGTTTTATTATCCTGTAAAACAAGGGTAAATTTCTAGAAATTCCAAAGTACTCATAAGCTATGTAGCAAGCAACCATTAAGATCCCCACCACCTGGTACTCATGTCCTTGTGTAATCACCTCCCCCGGAGTCTGGGTGCGCCTAGGAACTCAGGTCTAAGGAATAAACTGTGGCAAAACAATAAAAGGTCACTTCTGACATTAGGTTACAAAGAGACTGTGGCTTCCTACTTGGCACACTCTTCCTGCTGGGCTCTGGAGGAAGTCAACTGCCATTTCCTATAGAGTGTCATGTGGTAGAGATGTCTCCAGCCAACAGCTATGGTCCTAAGCCTTGCCAAGGCCAGGTCAGTGAGCTTGCAAGGCGGTGTTCAGGTTGAACCGAGATGACTACAGCCTTGACTGCCTGGTTGCAGCCCTGTTAGAGACCCTGAGCCACAGGCACTCAGCTAAGTTGTACTGGGATTCCTGATCCCAGAAACTGTGAGGTAATACATGTTTGTTGTTTTAAGCTGTTATGTTTTGGGGTAATGTGTTAGGTGGCAATAGGTAATAGAACACTAAATATAACAATGCCCTAATGCTGGACAAAGTTTACTTTTATAAGTTATCTGATGGATCTTGCTCTCAAGGTTTGAATAGGAAGCTCACAGAGAAACAGAATCAGAGACTAGCAATTTCTTAAAAATCTAGTATTTCAATTTTTAAATAAAACCATTCTGTTTTCAAATTCTGCTCAGTAGAGAAACATTCTGTGATGTAAGTAGAAAGTGGCTAATACTAAGGTTCAGCATTATTAAGGTTGTCTTTGTCAAATATATCAGTACAAAGATACAATGAAAGGGGTAGAATGCATTGCAAGGCTGTACCAAATATATCTGTATACTCTTAAGATAATAACTTTTTCGCCTTTCACTAGATAATATGTCAACATATTTTTAATGCTGTATTCCTTAATGTTAACAAAGCTAAATATTATTAGTGCATAGTTCAGGCCACTTACAAAATGGACAAAAAGCACAAGATCATAAAAACCATATTCTTTCCACAAGGACTTTGTTAAGTATTTGTCAATTATCAGAGAGTAATGGATTGAAGTAAGCCCATACAAGTAAAAGTTTGTCTTAAATTAAGTCAGTAATTCAACATAAAAACAATATGAACTATGTACGCGTAGAACCTAACAGCTGAATATTATCAAATTACAGGTCAAAAGTTACTTGTATAGGAATAATTTAAATGTAGCTTACACCATTTTCTTCACATTAATCAACTGAATGCATCACTGATGATGTGCACATAATTCTGCCTTGCCTCAAAAACTCAAGATAATGTTTATTCCTAGTCAAAGAGCTAAAATAGTAACTTAACATATATTAAATGAGAAATCCACTATAACTTTTGCAAGGAGATTATCATCTAAGAACAGAAACTGTGATAATCAAATGTTTTACTGAAGTTTTGCTTCTGAAACTTAAATATTTCTAGTTAATGCTGCATTTTAGAACATTTAAAAAATAAAATGCTTGGCAATTTAAAAATAAAGAAGAAATACCAACAAAGTCATTTGACCCTCCGGATAGTATCTGGCAAATAACACTTTAAAGAGAAAAAGAGAGGGGACTAGCAACACTAATCTAAACTGAACATGTTTTAAAAATACCACATTCTAACACTGGCCATTCTTGGTAGAAAGTTTACTAGTACCTTCTGAGTTCTCAAACTGATTCATCGCTTACTTAAAGAGTGCTAGTGTGTGCACCAATAAAACAAATGCCAGGTAGATTACAGAAGATAATTTAGGTCGTTTTAAGAGTACATGCTTATAAGAAAAAAGCGGCATCCTGAAAGTGCTAATTATCTGTTGACTAATTACAGACTGTTTTTCAATCTAGTTCTAGAATGCATCATGTTGTTATGCTGTGAACAATGGGAACCTCTTCAGTAAATAACCTTTAAACAACAGGATAAATGCAAATGACATGACAAATTATTGGCCCAATTCAGATGATGGAGAAGAGACTGCACCTGTTGATCCATGGGCGGTACAGGTATCTATTCTACTGCTTCTCTCAGTTGTCACCCAACTGGAGAACGAAAACAAAGCAAAAGCCAAGAAGAGAACCGAACTATATACTTAGCATACCCAGTCACATTTCAAATATAAGGTTTTCACAGGTCACATAAAAGAAAACCTTTATTTTACTAAAAATATACACAGCACATAACACATATGCTTTACCTCCCTACCCCTTTTCTGCTGTAGGTTTTAGTTAGCAGAAAAAAAATCAAATAAAGGAAAATTCAAGTCAGAAAGAACACAATGTGAGATGTTCCGAATTTCGTGAGATTTATCAGAAAATTAGGAAAAACATAAACATTTATTTAAAGCATTTATACTTGATAAACCAAAAATTCATCAGAAAGCTCAGAGATCCTATTAAATTTAGGAGAATACTACCCTTGTTTCTCAGTCCATTTCCCCTTAGTATACTTTAAATTCATGAAGGGCAGGGGATCGTGTTTTATTCAACCCCTGTACCCAACCTAGAAAAGTCAGTTATTTTGTTACTGACTATAGCTGTGTCTTAGGAAGAAGGCTAATTCTTTTCCTATATTTTGTCCTATAGTTTCCAAATGTTGTGTATAACGGGCATGCCTTAAGATGATGGTGTTAAAAAAGGGGGAGGAGGGGCTTAAAGGTATGACAATCATAGTATCTCACAGAAGAAAATGCATAATTTAATGTTTCCCCACTGCATTTTATAAATCTCTAGAGATAACTGTTATGTGAATTTCATTCCCTTGGTGTATTATGTCAAAAGCATAAATGTCTATCAGTAGACACACAGATTTTACTACAAATCCATCATGTATTTCCCCACATGGCAGGAAACTGCCGTTGACTGCATGATTCTAGATATATTTGTATAGGTGATAAAACAAAATGCCCACAGGTGAGGAATGCTCTCAACTCCACTCATTCTGAGTCCTTGGAGAACTTCCTCCCAAATTCTCATCACCAAGTTTTTCCCTCGACATGGGCTTCATCTATCTTTCTTTCCTTGGTATTGCTTTTTCTCCTCCTTGGGAAGCAAATGGTTCCCCCTTCATTCCCAAATCCAAAGACTTTTATAAAAATCAATTTTTATTATGGACATTTCAAAACTTAGTCAAAAGCAGAGAGACAAGTACAATGAATAACCTATGTATCCCATCACCCAGGGCCAAATATTACCAACTCAAGGCTTATTCTGTTTTATCTATTCCCCTCCTCTGTTAATGAATTATTTTGAAACAAATTCCAGGTATCATATCATTTCATCCATAAACATTTTAATATGGATCTCTTTTAAAGATCCTTTTCAAGAACAAAACCACAATACCATTATCACAATCTAAAAAAATTAGTGATTCTTAATATCAAATAACTAGTCAGTATTCAAATTTCTATGGCCTTTTTAAAAATAGAGTTGTCCTCTATCCTTCCTGCTTACCACCCTTCCCCTCACTACTCTCAGTCATCATTTCCTCCCTATTTTTCTGCTTCTCTAGCACTCTTTGAGAAGTTTCTTACCTCTTGCTGCTACATGAAACGATGGTCTTAAGAGTCCTGTGGCTGACCCTCATTTCAATATGGTTTAAATCAGGGTTGGCAAACTACAGCCTATAGTGGCCACTTTTGTAAATAAAGTTTTACTGGAACATAGCCATGTACATTTATTTACTTATTGCCTACGGCTGCTATGGAGCTATAATTTGCAACAGAGAACATAATGCTTGTAAACCTCAAAAATTTTAAATCTGGCCCTTTGAGAAAAAGTCTGCTGACTCTTGAACCTATTACTAATAAGCCAGGGTTTCACAAACTTTGCCCTCTGGCAAGAATTCTGCTACTATCTCATTCCACACATGTACTGTCCATAACTAATCGGAAGTATCACAGCCATTCAATCATAATGTTTCAGAAACAGAAACTGAACATCTCTCTTTCTTCAAGCTATGCTCCTTTAGAGACACTAGAGTGACATTCCTAAGACAACAGTCTTTTCACACAAGCTTTCCCCTGCTTTAAAAAGCAAAACAGCAACAACAACAAAAACAAGCAAACTAAACCATAACCTTAGGTGGCTGTCAGTAACTTCTTTAGCTTGGGGTATATGAGACCTTTCATAACTAGGTCCACTCTACCTTTCAAACACTGCCCATCCTAGTCATAGCAGATTATTCTGTGAATCCCTAAGTATTCCACTCTCTTTCCTGTTTTTGCTCATTCTGCTCCCTCAGCCTCAAATACCCTTCTCACTGCATTGTCTTTCTACTTTTACCATGAAAAAGAACTGAAAGTGTTTGTCGTCATGTGTTACATCAGCTACAAAGTACTTGATTTTTTTTTATTAAAAATAATCAAAATCCATTCTGTAAGTAGAGGTTTTTGTATCAGAACCATTTCTAAATTGAGTTTTACTTTTTCTCTTTACCTGATTTATGCTGTAAAAAGTTTAAGTGACTTGTACATAATCTCTCAGAAAAAAAATAACTGAGTACTAAATGGAAGAGCGGACTCTTGACTTGTCTCAAGATACCCTAAGATCAGACTATATTTTTATGGAGGTGAGGGTGGGAAAATAAAGAAATCAACTGATTGAAAACCAGCCTCTCTATGGTTAAACATTCCTATGAATAGAGGGAAATGGAGACACACATCAGGTCCTCACCAAAATCATGACTGGGCTGCTTCTTTATGAAATCGAGCAACTGAGAATAGATTAGAGTAAGATGGTATCTTTACTTGTGAAAAAGTAATGTGAAATATAAAGGCATAATGTCCAAATTAACAATCAAAAGAATCTCTTGTAGGATATAATTTGATATTACTTTCCTATGTTTTCAATTCAAACCACCCAAAAAGCTTTTCTTCTTTCTTTCCTTTTTTTTAATGAGAGACAGAGACAAAGAGACTGAGAAAGAGAGAGCCCGAGTTTGTGTGACAGGGACAGAGGGAGACAGAAAGATAGAGAATCTTCACCCAGTGTGGTACCAGACTCGGGGCTCCATCTCACAACTGGGAGATCGTAACCTGAGCCTAAATCAAGAGTCGGATGCTTAACCGATTGAGCCACCCAGGAGCCCTCCCTCCTCCCGACAAAAGCTTTTCATTAAAACTTTTTTTACTAGTAAACAAAAAAGGAAAATTTTTAATAAAATAAATTATATGCACGTAAAAGGCCCTATTAGCTAATTCATGATCTCTATCAGGATTAGCCTTTAATTTATGATAAACTAATAAGGCACAAATGTTTCAAAATTTCATTATAGCTTCTCATTTCAACAAACTCCTGCTACTTTCATCTCTGCACATTCCAAGGATAAGGCATCTCTCCGAGGACCCCCATAAACTTTAGGAATCAATTTGTACCTGATTCAGTGTTGTCTAAACCTATTCAAGCAGTGATATACAGCTCCTGAGCCCACAAGGCACAGTGGAATTTTTCAGTTGCTTTGTGTTCTATCACATTTAGTTAAAAGCTGGCACCAAACAGCTGTATAGCGGTTACCGTCTGGGATGAGTTTGTGACAGCATGACCCGAAATGTAGAATGTACTGTTTCTGTCTAAAAACCACACACCTCCCATCAATATCTGGGAACATTTTTATCAACGAGTGACTGCTAGGAGTACACGGCGTATAGTTTCCTGACTTCAAATCCAGCTTATTCAACAGTACAGAGAACCAAATATGCAGTGACTCCTTTGAATCCTCTTATAAAAGGGAGCACTTCCTGGTTGTCCTAAATAAACTCAGAAAACCCTATTTGCTGTCCTAAGTTCACTGTGTGCTTCTGAAACACAAACACACATACACACACAACAACAACAACAACAACAACAACAACAAAACCCAAAAAACAAAAAACCCTCAAATAACTGAATCATTTCATAATATCCTGAAAGGACATAATAGTTTTCTGCAGGTCTTTAGCCATATCACTTTCTTCAATAGATCAGAAGACCATATTGCTGTTTTGTTGAATCTACTGTTAAGTCTTCGTCTTCATTAATATAGATAAGAGTGAGTTAATATAGATAAGAGTGAGTCTCATGCCCTTACGGTAAAGAGCATGAAATCTACACTCAGACAAGTTAAGCCACCTGCCCAAGGACAAACCCCTGGTAAATGGAAGCATCTGGCCATGCTTTCAACCGAGGTCATACTGCCTCTTGGGAACCAGATTAGAGTAAAAACACAAAAATATCCAGTACGCTGGAGTGTCACAAAGCTTTAAAGGCATCCTCATTACTCTGTAAATTCTAGATGTAGCAGGTAGTATGTAATCTTAAAACGACATAGAGTGCTTTGTAAAGCTCCAACTTTGCTATGCAAGTCAATCTTAAGATGGCAATAACTAGATGTATCAGAAAATACCACCACACCAGAATTCCTAATGACTTAATGTTTTTTATTCATTTTAAAAGATATTTCCTACTGAAAAAAACTTTCCCCTAAAATCTGAAAACAAATAAAAAAGCAGTAATATCAACAATAGTGATGGCAGCCAATACTCTTGAGCATTTAATAAGTGGCAGGCCTTGAGCTAATAGCTTTCTGTGCATTCTCATTCAATCTTTACAACACGGCTATGAGGCAGTGCTAGAATTATTCTCATGTTGAAGATGAGGCAACAGAGAGGTTGAGAAAGCTGCCCAGGTCACACGGCTAAAGGGAAGCAAAGCCCGTGCTTTTGGCCATTCCCTATTCTGCCTCTCATTAGGCCTTACTTTTGCTGATTTTGAGTAAAAAATGCTATTTCGTATAGTTAAAAGTGAGGCGATAATAGATGACTACTATACAAATTTTTAAAGCAACAAAACAACAAAATATAACCCCAAAACACTACCCACCAAACTCTCCTTTATCTTGAAACACACATTCACTCCGATTTAAGAAGGATAGTTTTTATAGAGGTTATTTTCTTCTATAGTTTAATCACTCATTTTGAAACTGTTTCATTACTATGCTTAAAAATGTACTGCTTTGAATAATAGTAAAGTAACTTACTAAAAATGAATTAAAATTGAAAATGTACAGGGCTAAACAGCAATTGTATCCTGAAGGCAGCACATGCCTTGTTTTCTCCTCCTAGAGTTCAGAGCAAGCATCCGCTAGAAAGAAGAATAACGGACTAGTGGGGAAGGTTTCTGCCAGGATACAGGCACCCTTCTGACAGTATGCAGGACTGGGCATAGAGGCCAGAGAGTCTTTGCTCTTTTAAGAATCCACCTGGCGGGGCACCTGGGTGGCTCAGTCGGTTAAGCGGCCGACTTCGGCTCAGGTCATGATCTCACGGTTTGTGGTTTCAAGCCCCGTGTCGGGCTCTGTGCTGACAGCTCGGAGCCTGGAGCCTGGAGCCTGGAGCCTGCTTTGGATTCTGTGTCTCCCCTCTCTCTGCCCCTCCCCTGCTCATGCTCTGACTCTCTCTCACTCAAAAATAAACATTAAAAATAATAATAAAGCTTAATAAAACACTTGGCAGGAAAGGGCACCACGCCCACGTCATAGAGGTATCAGCACCATCGGTGTCCTTCCAGTCCTTTCAGACAAGACCTAACCGCTTTTCCCTACAATGTAGAGTGCATTTTTACAGTTTTATTTTTGTTTATTCTTTCATTCTTGTCTAATTTCTTTCCTTTAAAAAAAAAAACCCTATAAAATATGACAAGCACCATTAGGATTCACCAGAAAACAGTGGGCTAAGCATCCTATGTTGAGGACAGAATCAACAGTCACTCTCATCTCACCTACTGTTTATTCATAGCCATTTCCTTCTCAAAGCTGAGAGTGAAAGAAAGGGAGAACATCTATTAGAAGTTACACTGGAATGTAACTGCCATTATAGAACAGGGATATAAACTTTAAAAGATGCTAGGGCAGGGCGTGAGGAACACATCACTGTACATGCTAGTCTTAAATTTTTATTTAGAATGAATTACATAAAACTGTCATATTTCAAAGACAGGGCTTTTAACAGCATAGCTGTAAACAGGATAATGAAACTGAAAAATTATTCTGCTAGAATGGTTTTAAAAAAATTTTTTTAATGTTTATTTATTTGTGAGAGAGAGAGAGCCAGACAGGCAGAGTGTGAGTGGGGGAGGGGCAGAGAGAGAGGGAGACACAGAATCCGAAGCAGGCTTCAGGCTCTGAGCTGTCAGCACAGAGCCCGACACTGGGCTTGAACTCACGAACCGTGAAATCAGGATCTGAGCCAAAGTCACACACTTAACTGACTGAGCCACCCAGGCGCCCCTGCTAGAATGGTTTTATATATTAGATGTAAAAACCTTTCCTATTAATTTAAATTAAATTTAGATTCTCAAGCCCTCTGGATGAAAAATGATTTCTGGTATAAAAGTAAAAATTAAAATGAACTCTGGAAAGTATGTATTTACCTCATATTCCAAAGTGACGCTAGTAAATACTTATTTATACAGAAAATCATACCCAAATTTGGCACAGATAAATACAATGTATCTTTCTTTTTTTTTTTTTTTTTTTTTTTAAATATGGGAAGGTTTATAGTGTTTTTTTTTTTTTTTAAATTTTTTTTTTTTTTTTCAACGTTTATTTTATTTTTGGGACAGAGAGAGACAGAGCATGAACGGGGGAGGGACAGAGAGAGAGGGAGACACAGAATCGGAAACAGGCTCCAGGCTCCGAGCCATCAGCCCAGAGCCCGATGCGGGGCTCGAACTCACGGACCGTGAGATCGTGACCTGGCTGAAGTCGGACGCTTAACCGACTGCGCCACCCAGGCGCCCTACAATGTATCTTTCAATGCAAGCAGATTTTCCAATGCAATTATTAACTGAGAAACATTTAAAAATTTAAGAAAGTCTTCAAGAAGAAGTTAGTACTGTTGGTCACTGGTCACTTAAAAAAAATGCAGACGATTTCATCCTTGAAGTAGTTTCTATTAACATTGTATTCTCTTATTTTAGGTAGTATTTTGTTTTAAATTTTCTTATCTATCTATCTATCTATCTATCTATCTATCAATCAACAGTGTGAGGAGGGTAGAGGGGTGGGAGGGATCAGGGGGTGGAGGGAGAGGGAGGGAGGGAGGGAGGGAGAGAGAGAGAAAGGGAGAGAAAAGAGAGAGAGAGAGAATCTTAAGCAGACTCCATGCTCAGCAGAGAGCCCAATGTGGGGCTCAATCCCATTACCCTGGGATCATGACCTGAGCATAAATCAGGTGCTCAACCAAGTGAACCCTCTTTTCAAATTTAATTTAATTTTAGTTTTTTTGTAAAGTAGGCTTCATGCCCCGCAGGGAGCCCAATGAGGGGCCTGAACTCACAACCCTGAGATAAATGCCTGAGCTGATATCAAGAATTGGATGCCCAAGCCACCTAGGCGCCCCAAATTTTCTTAGTTATTCCTAAACTATGTTTAGTCAAGCAATTAAAATTGAAGGTATAAAGTAAAAAAAATTGAAATACTCAAAATATAAGTACAGATTTAACAATTAAATATAAATATTACAATGTGAGAAAAATGAAGATTTTCAATGAGATTAATTTCAGATTTTTCTTTTCTAATGGAAAGAAGATGATGAAGACCATTAATTACTAAAGAGACCAATTTTCAGTTTTATGTTAACTAAAATGTGAGTTATAAATAGGCCTACTTTTATTGACACTGTTACTCAAAACTGGATCGATTAAATTTGCTTGCTGTAAAACAGATGTTATGTGTTATAATTTGAATACAGACTTAGGAAAAGGAAAGGATTAGGATTCCAAGCTGGGTGAAGGAGTAGGAAGGGAATGTGGTTCCACTGGTGAGCCCTTGACTGTTCTCTAGTCCAGTGTTTCTTAAAGTGTGGTCCCTGGACTAGTAGCATCTACTTCAGTAGGCGCTTGTTAGAAATGCAAATTCTCAGGTACTACCCCAGACCTACCAAAAAAGAACTGTGGGGGGGGGGGGGGCCTGGAGGGTGGGGTGTCCTGCAATCTGTGTTTAACAAGCCCTCCTGCAGATTCTGAAACCTACTCAAGTGTGACAACCACTGCCCCTGCCTGTAAATCCATATCCTTCATCGTGTGACCTGTGTCACTGTACGATTTTTTTCTAACAGGATTAATAATTAAGAAAAGGGGGTCCAGACATATCAAAACATTTAAAACAGGGGCTGGAAATGGAGGACAAAGAAGCAAATCTCTGGCCACAAGCAAGACATAGTAAGGGACTGAGAGTACTCGTAATCTATTCCCAAAAGATGATGGTTCCATTTATAGTCAACAAGGAGAAGAACATTCTCATTGGCTGTAAAGAACTTCAACTCCGTAAACTGAGAAGCATCAGGAAAAGGAGACAGGATTTAAAAAGGAAAAAGAAAAGCGAGCAGATGCGTGTGTGTGTCCTCCATTATCTGTCAAGGGCAAAAGGGAGAGGCAGCAGCCACCAGGACTGCATGCAGCTGAGGATCCAATGCTGCCCCGGAAGGAATTCAAAACGGCTCCTCGTGAGAAGGACAGAGTCCCACTAATTTACAAACACTCAGAAGCATCTTGAGGCCATAATAACATGCTAGCTACAAGAGTCACTGGAAATATTCAGCAAAAAGCGGAAGTCTTATTTCATCACATCTGAAGTAATAGGACGTAAAGACACGCCCACGAGACTAAAGTGCACACTTGTGTGGGGTAACTCTTGCCAGTTACCTGGTGAAAAGTCAAACAGAATCCTGGACTGCAGCACACACAACAGTGAGATCTTCTCAAATGAAGGTCCTCCTTTCTCCAGAGTTGAACGGCAACTACTTTAAATCCCAGGGCTAGTTGTTCCCCCAGCTCTTATCAGCCATCTAGTCTTGAGACTGGCACAAGGATTTAGTTTTCTAGGTACATGATATTAAAACTGTTTTCTTTTCATTTTATACTCATAATAAAAAGGATGAAGTTTTAAAACTAACTTTTAAGAAGCCAATGAAACCTGACAGCAGCATATGAAATGAAAGCATTTGCTGAACACAGCCATCTGAAAAGCTGGCTTTAGTCCAAGCTAGTCACAAATCCCAGCACAAGGCACCTGCTAACAAAGGCCTCTGACTTTGTAGGACTTCTCAGAATAGCTCATATATTCGGTAAACTAGGTAACGGAATTCATGCACTATCAGCTGTGTGTATATTAACAAAATTACTGAGGTACTTTATTATATGTAATAATCAACTCAGAAATTAAAAAGGAAAATCATCTGATTCACGACACACACATCTCCCCAGGTAACGAAAGTTTTACAGCTCCAATATTCTGAGTTCTTGACAAGGAAAAACAGAATAAAGAAAGTTGCCAAGTAATTTTAGAGGCCTCAGTAAGTAGGAATGAGTCTGCAACAATCAGGATGCAGGAAAAAAAGGGGGAGAAGTCCATAATCTCTCTAAAAAGAGGACCCACTGTATTGTCCATCTATCTGGACTCCATTTCTAAATAGCTAATCAAAGGTAAGAGCTGTTTGCTATGGCTCTTACCTGAGTGGAAATAAAGTGCATCTGACTGCATTAAGGAAACTGATGCTGGCAATCATCTGGTTTCCTTGCTTAAAAGCTCTTTGGCTCAGTCACTGTGATTGTCAGACTGTTCCAGAGCACCTGTGGACCACCGTTAATTTTCAAACGGTTCCCAGACCCATTTTTCAAATGACAAAAAAGGCACACAAAAGAAGTAAAATTATCATCTGTGGTGACAGAACAAGAAACAAGAAGAGCCAAGAGCTGATATTTGGAGTTTAGTTTAGCCTAGGTCAGGTGGATTCTACTAACATATACTGAACAATTTCTACACAAACATAGACGGGGGCTCAGTTACTTCATTCCATAGTGAACTAATCTTAACCAAATTTTGAATTGCTGCTTCTGTAAGAGCTAAATGTTTCCTGGAGATCATCCTGCCAGTACCGAACTTATCTTAAGTCATCTGACAGTAAGATATGAAAAAAGTACAGTACCAGAAATACCACTGCCCAGTCTGAAAATGGATCAAAGTCAGCATTTTTCTGTTAGTGCGACAAATAAGGGTTGATTTCTGCCAAATTAAGCCCTTGTTTAAGGATAAAAAAATATTCTGTTTTTATGGAAGAAGTCTCACTTGTCCAGCACTGAGAGATAACCCCACACTGCTAGAGGCCTAAGGTGTAATACTACTTCTTCCAGCTTTTGATAGGCTTTTATTTTAACACAGTTAACAAAATGTTTTATAGTTACCCTAGGGGAACCTTAAGCAAAACAACCATCACAAACCATATAAAATGTTTGTAATGTTTCTAATTTAACCATCTCCTAGAGTTGGAAGAACCACCAATTACTAGATGACACAATCTCAAAAGAACTGCATAGCACTGTTCATTTATATTTCACCATCAAACAGCAGGTAGCCTTTGGTCTTAAAAATAGAAGCGGGCCCAACCCACAAAGAACCTGAGTAATGTGACCTTTCTTTCAGTCTCATTTCCAGAAGCATGCGTCTCAGTTTAAAACCTGTAAGTTGATGTGAACTCTTCACATACAACTAATTCAGTGCAATTTAAAATCCAGTACAATCAGTAACATTATAGAATTACGAATAAGAATAATGGTTACTTAATCTTTACTCATTGACTTGAAAGACTATACTTTCACTTGCTCTGTTATTTTTTAATATGAGAAGAACAAAAGGAAAAGAACCTGTTAAGCGGACCTACGTTTTGGCTGTGACATCCACATACTGTCCAGGGCGAAAGTGAGCAGCATAAAGAGGAGTGCCTTTATGAAAAGAAAACAAGCAATATATGAAATGTCGGCCCAGAACAATGTCACTGAACATAAACCACATCTAGAAAGCCTATCAGGTTTCCAAAAAAGTAGAAGATTCTCTTCTGCAATTATAATTATTAGAAACATCAATAATTAAAATTGTTCATCAAACATGTTTTAATCGACTGTCCATGGGCTGAAGAACAATGTGCCCCAGAATGTTGGGCCAACAGATCACGGCTGGCGGATGGGCTTGTGCCTTCACAGAGGCCAACGTGGTACTGGTTGAAATGGGTAATTCACATGACAGACACTGTATTCTTACTGGTAAATACATGGGTTTGATGATTTTTTGTTGCTTTGGTAAATAACAATATAGTGACTTAAGATATTTTTCCTATTTCATATAACGAAAATAAAAATAAAAGAATGACTCAAAAAAAAGTTCTGGCTGGATCAAATCTTTTTTAACCATTAGAGATAAGTTATCTGAAAGTAGGAACTTAAGTGTTTGAACCCAGGTTCATTGTACACTGGATGTGTGATATCCATATATAGCCCATACATATCTATTTTTGGAAGAATGGTCACTGTATCCATAAAATATAGTTATTCTAGCATGCCTGGATCATTTAGAATACTGAAAAATTGCTATTATTGATACCCCTAGTTTTATATACTAACATTTCCAAGTCTAGTTGTATGTAAATGGAGTCTTACTTAAAATACATCAGAAAAATGTGTTATTTAAAGGAATTTTGTAAGTGAAAGTCCTGCACAACATTTTGTTTGCCTCAATTTAAAGTTAACACTATGAGAACTATTTAATTTGACAATCGGCAAATACTGCACATTTACCATATGTACAGTTAGAAATACAGAAGTATAAGACACGGTTCCTGACCTCAAGAATTTATTATATAGGTGAAGAATCAACATTAACATCATCAAATAAGAGACATTTTTCTTAAAAACAAAACAAAAAAAGCCATAATCAATGTAATAGGGAATATAATTGAATGCTATTTTTGGCTCGTTTAAAACAGGGAGTAAGATTCTATGGGATTTCAGAGGGGTAGTATCCTTTAATGAAGGACTTAACCTAGATTTGTATGGGCAGAGAAAAACATTGAACTAAGAAAAAATAGGGGAGATTAAAACTGACTGAATTTCTAGGAGGTTGAATGACTTGAACTGTTGATACATGACCACTTTTCACCACAAAAACAATTTCAAATGGTTTGAGCTACAACAGAAGTTAATATGGACTTAATTTTTACATTTGTTCCCTTAATTCCATTCACTTTAGCTTTAAACTATAAAACTTGCACTTCAAAAAACACTTTTAATTCTAGCTTATATCAAGGCTGATCCTCTGTCATTCCAATTAATAAGGCCTATTGAAATTGTATTTTACATCATGAAATTCAGTTCAGATATTAAAGTATTAAATCTCAAGACACCCTCTGACTAATTGTTAGAACTCAAGTTCAAGACATGAGGGAGCTTTTCTGAAGTTCAAAGATGTCAAAATGTTGTTAACTACATAAACCGACATAAACACATTGCCAAACTGTAATTTTTGACATTTGGTAAAGTAAAATACTTTGGAATTTTTAAGTAAGGATCGAGGTGCTATGGTCAGTCACTCTACTGTTTCATATTTTCTCAAATTCTTCTATCTCAACGGGGGTCTAGGTATTCCTCACTTACTAAAATGCCACCCTACACCGAGTGAACTTCACATTTTAAAAGTTAGTGTATTTAAAA
The DNA here is from genome assembly GCF_046562875.1 of Panthera onca. Classification (NCBI taxonomy): domain Eukaryota; kingdom Metazoa; phylum Chordata; class Mammalia; order Carnivora; family Felidae; genus Panthera; species Panthera onca. The sequence goes on along the minus strand of NC_138347.1, from coordinate 131,287,592 downwards.
AAATAAAAAATAAAAATAAATAAAAGTTAGCGTATTTATTTGGAGTGACTCTTCCAAATGTAAAACTCTCTGTACAAGTTAAAAACAAAAGTGCTCCTCCCTCTTTAATGGAAAACAAAGAGTTCTCTACAGTTCTTTCTAGTCAAAAAAGAAAATGGCTTGTTTGTCCCCAAGTGATTAAATTAGATGCCATTTTGTATTTAAAAATAAATGTTTGGGGCTTTGTATCGTGGATTCAACTTTATCAAAAGGGCTAACATTAAACCACGTATCTGGGTATTTTTGCCTCCCTCCTCTCCCCAACCTCAGATTACCTGGTTTAATCACAGCATTATCTGTTACACGAAAGATTTTAACTTTCTGTTTTGGCGGCAATCCAAGTTCTTGGTAAAATTCCAATAGAGATGGAGATTTCTAGAGGAAAAGCAGTACACATAAGTAACTCATTAATACTAAAGGTGGAGTTCAATACACAGAGATCTAAACCAAGTTATCAACAAATCATTAAGAGCACACTGTTCCCCTAATGAACAAAGAGCACCACATTCCTCTTATTTGGGGAGGTGGGATTTTTATCTATAATCCATTACACCAAGGATCCACCATGTGCATGGTGGAGCTCATATACACTAAATGGTGAAAGACTTTTCTTCTGTAGGAAAAGAAAGAGTTGTGATCATATGTGAATTCTGACTGGAGACTGTAAGTATCAAGAAACCTAATCCTAAGGCACCTGGGTGGCTCGGTGGGTTAAGCGTCTGACTCTTGATTTTGGCTCTGGTCATGATCTCACAGTCCATGGGATCGAGCCCTACGTCAGGTGCTGTGCTGACAGCATGAAGCCTGCCTGGGATTCTCTCTCTCCCCCTCTCTCTGCCCCTCCTTGTGTGTGCATGCGTACTCTCTCAAAATAAATTAATTAAAAAAAAAAACCTTTAAAACACAAAAAACAAAAAACCCAAAACTTTCTCTTGACCACACAGCTTCCTTTAGCTAATCTTTCCATTCCCCCTTACAATGCTCCTTGAAAGACTTTTGCTGAATCTACGTTCTATCTTCCCATTCTCTTAAACCCACTTTAATTAGATGCTTGCAGCCCCTAATACTCAATGCAAAGTGCTTGTCAAGGTCACCAACCATCTCCATGTGGTCAAACACACCAGTCAATACTCATCTTACTGGCTCTATCAGCAATGCTTGGCACAGGTGACCACTTTCTCCTTGAGGCTGTCACTCTCTGTTCTTTCACACGCTAAAAACCCCACATTTCTAACTTCAATTGCAAATTCTATTCTGAACTACAAATTCATTCATCCAAATGACAACTCACTATCTCACTTTGATGTCATACAGCAACTCAAATCTGACATGTCTAAAATTGAACTCGACATCCCCCCAGAAGCCTGCTTTCCTCTGATCTTCCAAATCTCAACAAAGGGCAACTCCATACTTCTGTTGTTTGGACCCAAAATCTTGTGATTACCTTTGACTCTTCTTTCTCACGTCCCATGTCCCACTGATGAGCAGTTCCTGTAGACTCTAAAAATACAGTCCACGTGTGCCTGGGTGGCTGAGTCGGTTAAGGGTCTGACTCTTGACTTCAGCTCAGGTCATGATCTCACAGGTCCTGGGATTAATCCCTATGACAGGCTCCTCACTGTCACAGTGTGGAGACTGCTTGGGATTCTCTCTCTCCCTCTGCCCCTCCCCTGCTCACGCTCTCTCTCTCAAACAAAAGAGAAAAAAAATACAGCCCACATCAACTACTCCTCACCCGCACCCCAATCCACCATCTTTTTCCCAGATTATTTCCATAGCCTCCTAGTCGGTCTCCAAACTTCCACACTCCTGGCTCCATGCTTTGTTCTCCAGTCACAGGCTGGCATGACCCTTTTAAAACTCAAGCTAACTCATGTCTCCACAATGGTTTCCATCTCATGCAGAATCAATCCTAAATCCTTAACATGGTTTACAAGGTTCTGTACATTCTGTCCTCATCTACTACTCTCCTCCTGGCCACCTTGCTTCAGGTACAATGCATTCCTCCTAACCAGTCCAAGAACACATTAAACAATGGCCTCAGGTACTTTGCACATACTGTCCCCCCTGCCTGAAATGCTTTCCTGCCAGATTTTTTCCAGGCCTTGCTCCCTCAATTTATTCAGGCCTCTATGCAAATATTAACTTACCTTTCCTGATTATTCTGTCTAAAATAGCACCACGTTCTGTCACTCGCAATCCTCTCAACCTACTTTATTAGTCTTTGAAGCACTTCTATAGCCATTTTTTATTGTTTATCTTCTATGCTACAGCCTCCCTGTTTCACCCCCAAGCCCACCAAAATGTAAGCTTTGAGAACAGAAACTTTAGGTGCTGCTACATCCCCAGCTCCTGGTAGGTCCTGCTGCCTGTTTTTCCCTTCACCCTTGCCCTTTTTTCTGCTACTGTAAATATCCTTGAATAAAAAATACCTTTGAATGGAAAACTTCATGGATACCTCATTTCCTTAAAATGATGTCCTGGGTCTTTTTTTTAATTCTTAAGACTCTCGATATAGATTGCTGGAAGACTTACCAAAAGAGTTGTACCACTTTACATTTTCTGGTGTGAAGAGTACCTCTTTCATGTGCCTATAACCAACACAGGCGTATCTATCTTCCTGATGCTCTCTCCCCTTCAACTTCCTCTCTCATCACAAAAGAAACACCTGCAGCCCAACAAGCCATAGTACTCTATGTATGCTTACCTATGTCTGCTTACGCCAGTCCCTTGGCCTGTAATTCTTCTCCACCTCTGTACCTCCAAAGCATGTTAAAAATCTGTTAAATATATGTCTAGTCCCAGCTCCAGTGATATTTCCTGTCTAGATTCCTGTCTGGGCCGCCTTGCCAGAGCAGACTACTTCCTTGTCTGTTATCTCTAGACCTTGCATACATCTCAATTATTATTCATGTTACCTTACATTTACCAGTGAATGTTTGCCTGTCTGCTGGAGCACATGGGTGGCGAGCCGTTTTATTCACCTGTATCTGTAACTTTAGAGCTAAGCACAGTGGCAAGTCAGACACTGCAGAAGTGAGCTAAATGAATGGTGAAGACATAAGAGATGGAGGACAGACATCCGTCTAGACGTGAAGTCCTGGTTTGTCTCTCCAAGTCACCCCACCTTTCCACGCTTGCTGCTGCATCAGTTCTTGGCACACGATATTACTGTGTTTACAATGCTATCTTCGAGTCTAGTTATTTAAAAAATTGCAGGCCTAAAATAAACATTACAGCTTATTCTGAGGATGAGCAAATCTTCAGGAAACTATATTATGAAACCAAACCAAGAGTAATTTTGTAATTAAAAAAGCAAGCACAGCAGCAACTGAAAAACCCTAGCCAACTCAAGAGGATGCTGATGATGTACGGATAATCAAGCATCACTGCACACCCAATCCAATGGAGTATCTGCACAGCCAGACTTAATTGTAGAATATGTGAATATGCAGCAAACTGCAGTTCCTTGATTTCAGTTTAAAATGTGGACTGTTAGGGCCACCCTGTAACACTGAGAAGGCTGCCTTTGATAGACATGAAATTGGGTGGCACTGGCCCATAAGTATAGAATGTTAATTTTTGGGTCAGCCCACAAACCCTGGAGCCCTCTAGTGGAACCATGCAACAGATGCTGACAAGCTCTGCTTTGGATGCCTACAAAAGATTGTTCTGTACCTCAGTGTTCCCTCAAGAAGCTATCCTTTCCTCCTTTCCTCCAAAAGAATGATGACATAACTTCATCCCAGTCATTCTCTATAGTTTCACCTCCCACATGCTCAAATCCAACACTCATATTCAACAACACACTTATCAAGTCCCCTACTTTTCATCACCATACACACTTCATTTGCAACAAAAGCAAACACATAAGTTCTCATTTAAAAATGTGGCTCCTTGGGGCGCCTGGGTGGCTCAGTCGGTTAAGCATCTGACTTCGGCTCAGGTCGTGATCTCGCGGTCCGTGAGTTCGAGCCCCGGGTCGGGCTCTGTGCTGACAGCTCAGAACCTGGAGCCTGCTTCTGATTCTGTGTCTCCCTCTTTCTCTGACCCTCCCCCCGTTCATGCTCTGTCTCTCTCTGTCTCAAAAGTAAATGTTAAAAAAAAAAAAGAATAAAAATGTGGCTCCTTGCAATTATTTTACTGATGTTCAGATTTAGATTTATTACATTTTAGAATAGATTTCAAATTTATTTGACATTCACATATTCTACCTGATGATTTAAAAAGCATTTTATTAATAGCTTCTAAGTATGCGAGGGAGCTTCTAAGAAAAATCTTTTACTTTTCAGCAACACAAAATAAAGATAAACATCTTGACCTAAGTAACTACAGACTGAGACATAAAAGATAATACATAACATGCTTCTTGATTATCTTTTAATTTCAGTAAAATTGAATACTTTTTTTTCTTTTAAAAATCAAAATATCATAAAACTAATTAGGTATTGTTTGTGAAAAACACCAAATGCTCAAGTTGAGCTGAAAGCAGCAGTGGTGTAACACAAGGCTTTTTTTTTTTTTTTTTTTTTTTTTTTTTTTGACTTCCAAATAAATGATTTCAAAAGGCAATTTAAAAGACTGACAGCAATGTCACACTCGGATAATCCCATCTATGAAGCTGCATTTTTTTGTCTCCCTCTTCAAAGTTCTTTGCAATTATCCCTCTCACAATGAAAATGCTTCTCTGCTCCTAAGATGAATTGATTTGATCAACTTTTAAGGCCACTTAACTTCCTTGTATTCAAAAACACTATGTTTTTATTTACAATAAGCTACAAAAACAGCAAAAGCAAAACAATCTAATTTCTGGGAGGCCTAAAAAAGTCTTTACAGAGTTAAAAAAAAAAAAAAAAAACAAACAACAACCCAAAACAGTTCTAGCCCTATTATAAATAAAACTGATTCAATCATTTTAGAATGCTTAACTAGTTGAGATTTTATATTCATCGGTGTATTTGTTTTTAAAACCTTCTATAACCAACGTACTTGCGGTTTCTCTGAGGGATACAATACGCAAAAGGAAGTCTGCTTACTTTTAGGTTTGAAAATCTTTTTCCTTTCTGAACCAAAATTCTTTACTTATAAAGAATTCTAAAACTTCATTTTCACACCTCACTCTAAAAAAAGGTCAAAGACAAAGATTTTTCTTAGTATTTAATACATGTTCTCTGGACCTAGAAAATTTATATCTTGAAGAGCATGAAAGGTCTCTGTAGCACTTCCTATACCAGAGAGTAAATTAAAAAAATCTGTGCAAGGTAAGTGGGTGGAAATCCTCCACAACACAATAGAGCATCCAAATCACCTTGCTGTGCGGTATACTCATGAAAGAGAATAAAGCTTAAAATGTGTAGACCACAGTCTCAAGTATGAAAATGCAGTACTACCATTTCTGAAATATTTTAATTATTAGTATTATGCTAATAAAATCTTATCTATACGACACCTTCTTCATTAAGTAAAATAGAATAAAATGAGTTGCCAAATACATTTTTGGGGGGAACTTTTGTTTTTCCTTGAGAACTAAAATATTTGAGAGTTAATGTGAGACTTTTAGAACCAAAAGAGGATTAGCAGCCATCAAGTCCAATTCCCTGTTTTTATGTATAAGACGACAGATGTTCAAGAAAGTAGAGTGAAGGGAGCTAATGGTAGAAGTGAGAATTAGAACTCAGCTCTTCTGACCCCACATCCACTTGTTTTTCCACTGGCTCACAGTTCTGGGAAGTAATGTTCACAGATCTGTTGGAGCAGAGTGGATTATCCCAATTTTATGTTTGATTTACAAGTATCAAGGGAATAAAGTCATGAATTTACAAAATTGGTAATGAAAATAAAGATGATGGTGCTAGACATAACAAAAACACAGAAGTACAATCAACGAGAAAACATGTATCAAAAAATTATTCACATGAAGACTAGCATATATACATTTAAAATATTCAAACATTTGAAAAAAATCTGACATGTAAAAAAAGTTTCCATAAATACCTCACTGTGCTTTTCATTACTGTGAAATTATTTTAAATCCTAAAATTATTAGCCAATAAATTGTCAAGAGTGAATAGCAGAATTTTTAGCAGAACTAAAAATATATATAAATAGGCAATACTAGTATAATATGCAAAAGTAACTAACTTCTCTAACACTTATGAGACAGGCCTAAATGGACTCTAGTCCTACCAAACTATAGGACTCTGATGATTCTATATGGTTTTAACCATATAACTGAATTCACTGATCAGTATATCCCACTATTTACGGGACAACCCCACCTGAATTTTCTATAAATGCCGCACACACTTCTTTCCTCCAAAACTTCCTCTTTCCTTGTTGCTATTTCAGGTTACAGCATTAGCAATGAACCAGGTGCTCGCTTAGGAACCACTCTCTGCCTGCGTCCCCTCACCATATACTCACCCAGTCTTCTTTAAATCCCTGTCTCTTCCAAGCCCAATGCAACTGCCTTGGCTCAAAGCCTTTTATCCACTCTTCCCAGAGCTTAAAACAACTTCCTAAATGTCCTCCTCGCACCCAGATTCTTCTTATCTAGTTAACCAGGATAACGACCTGACCACATTACTGCCACAGTTAAAGAATTCAGAAAGCTCTTGGGGTGCCTGGGTGGCTCAGTTGGTTGAGCATCCAACTTCGGCTCAGGTCATGATCTCGCAGTTGACGAGTTCAAGCCCCGCATGGGGCTCTGTGGTGACAGTTCAGAGCCTGGAGCCTGCTTCGGATTCTGTGTCTCCCTGTCTCTCTGCCCCTGCCTCACTCATGCTCTGTCTCAAAAATAAACATTAAAAAAAAAAAAATTTTTTTTTTAAAGAATTTAGAAAGTGCTTGGGAGTCTACAGGATGAAGTCTAAACCCTTCAGCACTCTACCCAGAAAGGTGTACCTTTGCACCTTAACTACCTTTCCCCACGCTCACATACTAAGATCTCCTACACCACACCTCTCTTCCCAAGCACACATGCCCTCTTCCATGTGTCTTTGTAGAAGATACATATGAAAAATCTCATTAATCTTGGTAACAAATCTCTTAGGTAGGTAGTATTTTTATCCCCATTGTACAGATGGGTAAATACTTCAGCATGGAGGGTAAAGTTACTTGTTCCAAATACTAAAGAGAGGAACTGGAACAATAGAGAATCCTGGGCTCAAGGGCTTCAAGAAACTACCTCCACCCCAAATCCACAATTTACCACATGGACAAACACAAGTCTGTGACTACGGAATAGCCTTAAAACTTAAAGAATTCAGATCTGAAGCTAATGAAATGTACTATTCTAAAGAATGAAAATACATCCTTACATAGAAACGTGACACAGTTTTTCCTCCTACAGTTAGGGCTGCCATTTTTCCATCATGGTTTTCCTTTGGAGTATATTTTAGAACATGACAGTCTTGTACCTAAGAAAACAAATATAAAAAAACTAAGTTATGTGCCAAGATACATTTTAACATATCATACCAGCCACACCAAAGCCTTAGGACAATGAGGAATTCCCTAAAGTTAATTATCTCACCATTCCTCTAACACCAACCACAATCTTAAATTATAGAAATACCCTTAAAAAAAAAAGTCAAGTACAGGCAGAGCATACAGACAACACATAGAGAAAAGTGCCTAAAACAAAAATATACAACAGAACGCGTAGTTGTGAAGAAAACAGGCATTAACCACCACCCATGTCAAGAAGTAGAATACACAAAACCTCTGCATGGCTCTTCCCAATAACCTCCCTGCCTTTTTTTTTTTTTTTTTTTTTACCCCTGAAGCAGTGGTTCTCAATGTGTGGTCTCCAAAGAAGCAGCATCGACATCACCTGGGAACTTGGTGAAAATGCTGACCCTTAGGCCTCAGCCCAGACCTACTGAATCAGAATCTCATTTTATAAGCCTTCCAGGTTGATTGTGAGGCTCACTAAAATTTGAGAAGCACTGCCCCAGAAATAACTACTATTCTTGACACTTACAGTAATCATTTACTTACTTTTCTTTATAATTGCTACCTTTGAAAGTATTTAATAATGTAGTTTAGTGTTGCCTGCTTTAGACTTTGTACAAATAGAATCAAACTGTAGGTGCTTTTCCATGCTTTGCTTCTTTCACTTGTTTATATTTATAAGTTTAATCCATATTGTTGTGTGTAGCTCTCTTCTGTTCATTTTCACTGCCATCCAGCTTTCCATTTTGTGAATACCATGACTTATTTATCCATTCTGTTAGACATGTGGGTTATTTCTAGTTGGGGAAGTATTAAGAGCAATACTGCTATAATAACTGTTGTAGAGGTATCCTGCTCAAGTTTTCTGTTAAACACTCAGGAGTGAAATGGCCAGACTACAAGGTTCACCAATCTCAACTTTACCACATAATTATGCTAAACTGTTTTCCGAAGTGGTTGTACCAATTTACAATCCAACTAGGCATTCCTAAAAGCTCTCAAAGTTCCCTAGAGTTTTAGAAACTATAATCCTCTCTTTGATCATTCAGGGTCAATAACAATGTCCTAAGGCCTGTAAGGCCCCCTGGGGCCTATGAGCACTCAGCGTACTTCTGTGCTTGAGCACTCATTTTAAATTTTTTTTTTTTTAAACGTTTATTTATTTTTGAGACAGAGAGAGACAGAGCATGAATGGGGGAGGGTCAGAGAGAGAGGGAGACACAGAATCGGAAGCAGGCTCCAGGCTCTGAGCTGTCAGCACAGAGCCCGACGCGGGGCTCGAACTCACGGACCGTGAGATCATGACCTGAGCCGAAGTCGGACGCTCAACCGACTGAGCCACCCAGGTGCCCCTTGAGCACTCATTTTAATCACCACCATCTGTCCAATCACCTGTCTAGGATTAGTCCCCAAAGATGAACTCAGATGTCCAACCCAATTTGGGGAATGATGGTCTCCTAACTCCATCAGTGATCTTTCTCTAATAATAATTGTAAAGACAACAGTGGCCAATATAAATTGGACATTTAACACTATTTTAAAAGCTTGACATTTACACCTTGTGCAACTCTCACAAAAACCTTCTGAGGTGGGTAATAGTTACTTCCTTTACCAAATACAATTCTATCTTTTACAGAGGAGGCACAGTGCTCCAAGGAACACAGCTAAGCAGTGGAAGAATCAAGATGTGAAGTCAAGTATTCTGGTCCCAGCACCCGCATTTTTAACAATTAGAGTTTGTATCATCTCAGAGAACAAAATGCTTCCCTAGACAAGAGCGTTACATTCTAAGTTAGCAAAGAGATCAAATTTTTTAAAAAATTTGTATATTTAAATTCAAGTTAGTTAACACATAGTGCAATGATTTCAGGAGTCAAATTTAGTGATTCATCACTTACATATAACACCCATTACACATCCCAACAAATGCCTTCCTTAATGCCCATCACCCATTTGGCCCATCCCCCAACCCAACATCTCTCCAACAGCTCTCAGTTTGTTATCTGTATTTAAAAGTCTCTTATGGAGAGAAGGCAAGATGGCAGAACAGCATTGAAGTTCTTTGTGAGCCCCGCGTCCATGAAATACAGCCTGACCAACACTAAACCATCCTACACACCTAGAAAACTGACTGGAGGATTAACACAACAATCTGTACAACCTGAACCACAGAATGCAGCAGAAAGACAAAAAATTCATTTTTATTTTCAATTTTTATTAAAAATATTTTCCTTTAATTTTTTTACTATATTCTTTACTTTTGTGTAATTTTTCTCAAATTCTACCTTACTTCTATCATTCTATTTCAGTCTACTTCAGTGTATTCAGCTTTTCAAATTTTCAAACAATTTCCGTGTTTTCTTTTTTCATTTCTTTTTCTTCAAAGCAGACAGTGAAAAACTTCATTTTTACTTTCAATTTCTATTAAAAACATTTTTAATTTTTTCTTACTATATTTTTTTGCTTTTAGGTAAATTATTCATATTCTATTTTACTGCCATCATTTTATTTCAGTCTACCACATTGTATTCACTTTTTCAAATTTTCAAAAGATTTCCTTTTTTTCTTTCTCTTGAATATAGAAAGAGAAAAAAATTCATTTTTATTTTTAATTTTTATTAGAAATATTTTTCTTTAATTTTCTTCCTACTATATTCTTTACTTTTGTGTAAATTTTTTCAAATTCTATTTTACTCCCATTATCTCATTTTAGTCTACATCAGTGTATTCATTTTTTCAAATTCTCAAATGATTTCCTCCCCCCCCCCCTTTTTCCTATGTCACACCACTATCAACACCCAGACCAAAACACACCTAGGATCTAGCATCATTTATTAGATTTTGTGTGTGTTTATTTTTTAATTTTAATATTTTAATTTTAATATTTTTATAATTTTAATTTTTGTACCTCATTAATTCCTTTTCTCCCTTCAAAATGACAACACGAAGGAATTCACCCCAAAAGAAAGAGCACGAAAAAACGACAGAGAGTGATTTAACCAACACAGATATAAGCAAGATGTCTGAACCAGAATTTAGAATCATGATAATAAGAATACCAGCTGGAGTAGAAAACAGATTAGAATCTCTTTCTGCAGAGATAAAAGAAGTAAAAAATAGAATGAAATAAAAAATGTTGTAACTGAACTGCAATCACGGATGGATGCAGCGGCAGGAAGGATGGACGAGGCAGAACAGAGAATCAGCGATACAGAGGACAAACTTATAGAGAATAATGAAGCAGAAAAAAAGAGGGAGATTAAGGCAAAAGAGCACGATTTAAGAATTAGAGAAATCAGTGATCAAAAAGGAACAACATCAGAATCATAGGGGTCCCAGAAGAGAAAGACAGAGAAATAGGGGTAGAAGGGTTATGTGAACAAATCATAGTGGAAAACTTTCCTAACCTGGGGAAAGACATTGACATCAAAATCCAGGATGCACAAAGGACCCCCATTAGATTCAGCAAAAACTGACCATCAACAAGGTATATCATAGTCAAATTCACAAAATACTCGGACAAGGAGAGAATCGTGAAAGCAGCAAGGGAAAAAAAGTCCCTAACCTATAAGGCAAGACAGATCAGGTTTGCAGCAGACCTATCCACAAAAACTTGGCAGACCAGAAAGGAGTGGCAGGATATATTCAGTGTGCAGAATCAGAAAAATATGCAGCGAAGAATTCTTTATCCAGAAAGGCTGTCATTCAAAAGAGAAGGAGAGATTAAAAGTTTCCTAGACAAACAAAAATTAAAGGAGTTTGTGACCACTAAACCAGCCCTGCAAGAAATTTTAAGGGGGACTCTCTGAGGGGAGAAAAGATGAAAAAAAAAATTATGCAACAAAGATTAGAAAGGACCAGAGAACACCACCAGAAACTCCAACTCTACAAGCATCATTACAGCAATAAATTTCTATCTTTCAGTACTCACTCTAAATGTCAATGGACTCAATGCTCCAATCAAAGGACATAGGGTAAAAGAATGGATAAGAAAACAAGACCCATCTAGATGCTGTTTACAAGAGACCCACTTCAGACATAAAGACACCTTCAGATTGAAAATAAGGGGATGAAGAACCATCTATCATGCTAATGGTCAATAAAAGAAATCTGGAGTAGCCATACTTAAATCAGACAATCTAGACTTTAAAATAAAGACTGTATCAAGAGATGCAGAAGGGCATTATATCATAATCAAGGGGTCTATCCACCAAGAAGACCTAACAATTGTAAACATTTAGGCGCCAAATGTGCGAGCACCCAAATATATAAATCAATTAATCACAAACATAAAGAAGCTCATTGATAGTAATACCATAATAGTAGGAGACTTCAACACCCCACTCACAGCAACGGACAGATCATCTAATCAAAAAATCCACAAGGAAACAATGGCTTGGAATGACACACTGGTCCAGATGGACTTAACAGATCTATTCAGAACATTTCATCTTAAAGCAACAGAATATACATTCTTCTCCAGTGCACATGGAACGTTCTCCAGAAAAGACCATACACTGGGACACAAATCAGTCCTAAGTAAGTACAAAGAGGTTGAGATCATACCGTGCATATTTTCAGACCACAACGCTATGCAACTCAAAATCAACCACAAGAACAAATTTGGAAAGGTAACAAATACTTGGAGACTGAAGAATATCCTACTAAAGAATGAATGAGCTAACCAAGAAGTTAAAGAGGAATTCAAAAAGTATATGGGAGTCAATGACAATGGTAACACCACAACCCAAAACCTCTGGGACGCAGCAAAGGCAGTCATAAGAGGAAAGTATATAGCAATCCAGGCCTTCCTAAAGAAGGACGAAAGATCTCATATACACAACCTAACTTTATGCCTTAAGGAGCTGGAAAAAGAATAGCAAATAAAACCCAAAACCAGCAGAAGGCAGGAAATAATAAAGATTAGAGCAGAAATTAATGCTATCAAAGCCAAAAAAACAGTGGAACAGATCAATGAAACAAGAAGCTGGTGCTTTGAAAGAATTAACAAAATTGATAAACTACTAGCCAGTTGGATCATGAAGAAAAAGGAAAGGACCCAAATAAATAAAATCAAGAATGAAAGAGAAGCGATCACAACCAACACAGCAGAGATAAGAACAATAATAAGAGAATATTATGAACAATTATATGCCAATAAAAAGGGCAATCTGGAAGAAATGGACAAATTCCTAGAAACATATACACTACAAAAACTGCAACAGGAAAAAATAGAAAATTTGAACAGACCCATAACCAGTAAGGAAATCGAATTAGTAATCAAAAATCTGCCAAAAAAACAAGAGTCCAGGGCCAGATGGCTTTCCAGGGGAATTCTACCAAACATTTAAGGAACAGTTAACATCTATTCTCTTGAAGCTGTTCCAAAAAATAGAAATGAAAGGTAAACTCCTTTCTATGAAACTCTTTCTGTGATGCCAGCATTACCTTGATTCCAAAACCAGACAGAGACCCCACTGAAAAGGAGAACTATAGACCAATCTCCCTGATGAACATGGATGCAAAAATCCTCAACAAGATATTAGTCATCCAGATCCAACAATACATTACAAAAATTATTCACCACGACCAAGTGGGATTTATACCTGGGATGCAGGGCTGGTTCAATATCCGCAAAACAATTAACGTGATTCATCACATCAATAAAAGAAAGGACGAGAACCATAGGATCCTCTCAATAGATGCAGAGAAAGCATTTGACAAAATACAGCATCCTTTCTTGATAAAAACCCTCAAGAAAGCAGGGATAGAAGAGCATACCTCAAGATCATAAAAGCCATATATGAATCACCCAACGCTAACATCATCCTCAATGGGGAGAAACTGAGAGCTTTCCCCCCAAGGTCAGGAACAAGACAGGGATGTCCACTCTCACCACTGTTATTCAACATAGTATTGGTAGTCTTAGCCTCTGCAGTCAGACAACACAAAGAAATAAAAGGCATTCCAAATCGGCCAGGAGGAGGTCAAACTTTCACTCTTTGCAGATGACATGATAGTCTATATGGAAAACCCAAAAGATTCCACCAAAAACCTGCTAGAACTGATTCATGAATTCAGCAAAGTTGCAGGATATAAAATCAACGTAGAGAAATCGGTTGCATTCCTATACACCACCAATGAAGCAACAGACAGAGAAATCAAGGAATCGATCCCATTTACAGTTGCACTAAAAGCCATAAAATACCTATGAATAAATCGAACCAAAGAGTTAAAAAATCCATACACTGAAAACTGTAGAAAGCTTATGAAAGAAATTGAAGAAGACACAAAAAAATGAAAAAAATATTCCATGCTCATGGATTGGAAGAACAAATATTATTAAAATGTTGATACTATCCAAAGCAATCTACAAATTTAATGCAACCCCTATCAAAATTACACCAGCATTCTTAACAGAGATAGAACAAACAATCCTAAAATTTGTATGGAACCAGAAAAGACCCTGAAAAGCCAAAGCAATCCTGAAAAAGAAAACCAAAGTGGGAGGCATCACAATCCCAGACTTCAAGATGCATTACAAAGCTGTAATCATCCAGACAGTATGGTACTGGCACAAAAAAAGACACTCAGATGAACAGAACAGAGATCCAGAAATGGACCCCCAAATGTATGAGCAACTAAAATTTGACAAAGCAGGAAAGAATATCCAGTGGAATAAAGACAGTCACTTCAACAAATGGTGCTGGGAAAACTGTGGACAGCAACATGCAGAAAAACGGACCTGGACCACTTTCTTACACCATACACAAAAATAAACTCAAAATGGATGAAAGACCTAAATGTAAGACAGGAAGCCATCACAATCCTCAAGGAGAAAGCAGGCAAAAACCTCTTTGATCCTGGCTGCAGCAACTTCTTACTCAACACGTCTCCGGAGGCAAGGGAAACAAAAGCAAAAATGAACTACTGGGAGCTCATCAAAATAAAAAGCTTCTGCACAGTGAAGGAAACAATCAGCAAAACTAAAAGGCAACCAACAGAATGGGAGAAGATATTTGCAAATGACATATCAGATAAAGGGTTAGTATCCAAAATCTATAAAGAACAAAGAATCCAGTGAAGAAATGGGCAAAAACATGGATAGACACTTCTCCACAGAAGACATACAGATGGCCAACTGGCACATGAGAAAATGCTCCACATCACTCATCATCAGGGAAATACAAATCAAAACCACAATGAGATACCACCTTACACCTGTCAGAATGGCTAACATTAACAACCCAGACAACAACAGATATTGGCAAGGATGCAGAGAAAGAGGATCTCTTTTGCATTTTGGTGGGAATGCAAGCTGGTGCAGCCACTCTGGCAAACAGTATGGAGGTTCCTCAAAAAACTAAAAATAGAACTACCCTACGGCCCAGCAATTGCACTACTAGGCATTTATCCATGGGATACAGGGGTGCTGTTTCGAAGTGACACATGCACCCCCATATTTATAGCAGCACAATCAACAATAGCCAAAGTATGGAAAGAGCCCAAATGTCCATCGATGAATAAATGGATAAAGAAGATGTAGTATATGTATACAATGGAGGATTACTTGGCAATAAAAAAGAGTGAAATCTTGCCAGTTGCAACTACGTGGATGGAACTGGAGGGTATTATGCTAAGTGAAATTAGTCAGAGAAAGACAAAGATCATATGACTTCACTCATATGAAGAGTTTAAATGACAAAACAGATGAATGTAAGGGAAGGGATACAAAAATAATATAAAAACAGGAAGAAGGACAAAACAGAGGAGACCCTTAAATATGGAGAACAAACTGAGGGTTAGGGGAGGGATTGTGGGCGGGGGGATGGGCTAAATGGGTAAGGGGCACTAAGGAATCTACTCCTGAAATAATTGTTGCACTATATGCTAACTAATTTGGATGTACATTTAAAAAAATAAAAAATAAAAGAATAAAAAAAAAAATCAAGTTTCTTATGATTTGCCTCCATCTCTTTTTATCTTATTTTTCCTTCCCTTCCCCTAAATTAACTTGTTTTCTTAAATTCCACGAGTGAAATCATATATTTATCTTTCTCTGACTGACTTATTTCACTTAACATAATTCTCTAGTTCCATCCACAGTTACAAATTGCAAGATTTCATTCATTTTGATCACCAAGTAATATTCCATTGTATATATACAAGACCAAAATGTTAATTTTGAGAGGAAAGAATGAAAATAAGTTGGGACAGATTTTTCCGATTATGAATTAAACTGGTACCTTTGTGAGAAGCTAGGTTACACTGTTTTTTGTTCATTGCCCTAGTTAAATCCAAAGCCAGCATCATGAAGACCACCACTCAGGCAAAACTGAAACATTTACTGAAATAATCAGAAGTAAAGTTCTTTAATAGTATTTATGCTTGACATTAGCCCATTCTTCACCATACACTTATGTATTTTAGGATACAAATACTGCCCGTTCAGATTTGCACAAATAGATCTTGGTACACGTACAGATCTGTTACATCTTCTGTTTCTGTCTTACCTGAAGTAATGTGACCACATGTTTTTGACCATCTTTGGTCCATAAAGGCATCATACCCAGCTTTAGGGCGATAAGGCCTACTCTAGAGGAACCTGGTAATTAAACACAAATCAGTGTTATTACAAACTTTTTCAACACTCGTCAACATGATACAACAGTATTTCCTACACTGTGGTTTCAATATGAGCAATAGGCAGCTAAGACCATGTTAATATATTCACAGAGTAATATACAACTGCTCCTTAGAGATGTAAGAGACTTCAACCATGGCTGGGTAAGATATTGGTACTTAATAAATCTCTGTATAATGAACAAATATACGAGAACTATACAAAATGAAGAAAATAGGTAAACATAATATTCTGCTTTTAAAATAATGCTATTAAGAGAGGGCATAAATCTATCATTACACTTTGCTTTCCTAGTATCAATTTATATCTAACCTCATTAATTGGGAAACATCTACCACTCAAATTCTAAGAACTTAGGTGGGGTAACAGGGATGACACAAGAGGTCACGTTGCTAAAATATGTCAGCCTCCACCATGCCCCTTAGATTTTTTGCCTAAGTTCGGAAAGTTACTCCACTAAGAACTTCTGATCACTATACAATTCAATTGACACAATAAACCCCAACCAGAGACCACACTCTCAACAAGACAGGCCTTATTCTTCTTGGTCTGGCTACACATGGGTTTAATACTCTGCGAGCTACAAGTTGCTGATTCTGGAGTTATGCTTTGCAAACCTGGAGTGCTAGAACCCCAACTGAAAACATCACTGTGACACACTGCAGTTTAAATTACACTCCTCCAGCTTTTCTTCCCTGACTTATTTTATTTTTTTATCTGAAGGAAACAAGAAGACATATGCAGAATGATCTTCCTTTCACCTGCAAAATAGCTTCTTGAGGAAATCTTGATTACCATCAGACATTCACTCATAGTAGACCAGCATTCTAGAAATAAATTTGCAAACCAAACTACATTGAAACAGACACACTTGAGACATGAAAAATAAATTCAAGAAATTTATCATTTCGCAGCAGTCACTATGATTTTGAGTATGCCAGTCACATTAGGGAATGAGAACTTCTCAAATATAAAATAACTACCTGGCTCCCAAGGATGTAGAGGCCATGGTTCATCTTTTAAAGGACACAGTTTACTTGCTAATTGGGCTTTATTTTCCTCAGAGACCAACTGCTTAACAAATGAGACATTTTCTTCAGAAAGATGCTCATCCCACCAAGTACCACTCCTGCCATGGAGACTTCTAACCAAAAGCCAGATGTCTGCTCTGTAAAAACAAAAATTGGAAAACAAACCACAATATAAAAGGTTCCCCCATTTAACATGGGGAAGGGAGGTCACATGCGTTGGAAAGTGTAGTCTGGCCCTTAGGAAAGGGTCTGGAATCTGTGCAAGTTTGGTTTTTTTTTTTTTTTTTTCCCCCTCACATTTCTTAGGACAAAAATGGGATTCACACATTTTTTTTTTTTTTTTAACGTTTATTTATTTTTGAGACAGAGAGAGACATAGCGTGAACAGGGGAGGGGCAGGGAGAGAGGGAGACACAGAATCTGAAACAGGCTCCAGGCTCTGAGCTGTCATCACAGTGCCCGACGCGGGGCTCGAACTCACCGACCGTGAGATCATGACCTGAGCCGAAGTCGGACGCTTAACCGACCAAGCCACCCAGGCGCCCCGGGATTCACATATTTACTGTCAATGATTACCCTACGGTAAAAGGTCTTCATCTTCTCTGGGATAAACCAATTTCTAACAGAGCTGTCCTACAAAGGAGAAGCCACTGACCCATTTGTATATGTCCCTTAATAGTTTACATCCAGTGGAGGTGGCAGAATGTGGGATGCTGACCTTTCTCTGATAAGCTCACCTCTTCCCTGCAATGACATTGCCAAAGCTCAGAAGATACATAAAAGACATGGTCTCTGACCACTTGAACATACCAAGGAAGACTTCAGGGGATGAAAGTCGGGAAGGAGGTGTGTAATTCTTGCAGAGAGGGTCAGAAAAGGAGTAAAGCTTTCTGTCGTCTATGCCCCTTTTGTACTCAGGTGCATCCACGTTAGAGTCCCAAATTTTGCACTAATTAGTTGACTGATCTTACCTCCCCAGGCTGCCGTTTTATCTGCAAAACGTAATCATGACTACGGAATAATGATAGTATCTGTAGAAGGAATAACGACAGCAGTTCTATCTCATAAGGCTACGAGAACTAAGACGCCTAACATACTCAACAAAGCATTCAGTACAGAGAAAACGCCCACTAACTGGTAGATAATATAACTGCTGTTGGTAATGCCCTCTGCCAGTCGCTGGCTCATAAACATTAAAAACAAAAAACCACCCCTTCAGTCCTTTAAACGGCGCTTCCTTGGACTACCGCTCCTAACTCCTGTGTGCCTGCGGTCTGGAGACAGCCCATTTCTCCTCCACCCAGGGCAGACCCCTCCGCACTGGGCCATGGCACTGCTCCGGGTCGCAGTGTTTCGCAGGGACCACACCTCCACACCCAGTCTCGAACACCCACCTGTTTCCCGAGCCCCGGGCAGCACCCAGGCCGCTCGCGCCGCAGCCCAGCACCCGGGCGCCGGCCTGAGCCAGCAGCCTCCAACCAGGCATGGAGTAGCCGGGGAGGGCTCGGCCCGCTGCTCTTCCTGTCGCCCCGCCGCTCTGCTTTCAAGACGTCCCCACGCTGCAGCCTCGAATCCACCGGAGCCCTCCGGGATCCTCCCGCTGACTTTGTACCGCTGCCCTCCCAGGTCGGAAAAGAGCCGCTGGAGTCACTTCCGGTCCGTTTCCTAATGCGCTCCGGGCACCGAGGTCAACCCCCGGAACTAGAGTTCCGCTTGGGGATAGTCCTACTTTGGATCCCAGTTAGGGTAGGGATGGCGGGGACTAACTGATTTGTCTCTCCAGGGGTTGAAAAAAAAAAAAAAAAAAAAAAAAAAAAAAAAAAAGCGGGGGGCAGGGGGAGGGAAATAGGGAAATGTTCGGAATTTAAACTTTGCCAGAATGAAGCGAACTAGGGACAGGTTCCTTAAGGAAGCCAGGTCACTTCTAAATAATGCTCACTGCTGGGCAGCGCATTGTACTAAACAGCCCTTGATACTGTTACACTGGTTTACGTTCAAAACAACTCCAAAAGGAAATTGTTATTTTTATATTCTAAATGAGGCAACAGAGACTCAGAATTTTCGTGCCGGTCCAAAATACTACATCTGGCAGATGGACAGAGCTGGCACTGAAACAGGGCTGGCATGTGTTCACAACAGAATATGGCCAAGGTGATCATGTGTGACTTCCAGGGCTGGATTATACAGAGTATTGCTACTTCTGCGTTGTCTCCGATTGCTCCCTGTGGAGAAAGCCAGTGGTCATGTCCTGCAGACATTCAAACAGCCTTGTAGAAAGGCCTATATGAAGAGGAACCAACTTTTCAGCCAGGAGTGAGCCTCTTAGAAGTGGATCCTCTGGTCCCAGGCAACCCTTCAGATGCCTGCATGTGATGAAAGACCTCGAACCTGAACCACCCAGCCAAGAAACTCACAGGTTCCTGACCAGAAAATTGTCAAAGGGAATAAATGATTATTCTTATTTTTAAGTTTTAGGGTGATTTGTGATGCAGCAATAAGTAGCCAACATACCTTCTGTACAAATAAACCCTTGTCCTGGTTTCCAGACCCAACCCAATCATAATGTGTGTGCCTTGGGAGCTCATTCTACTTCTCCAAAAGTCCATTTCCTTATTTGCCAAATGGGTGTTTGTAGAAATTTGGGAATCAGAACTTAAAAAGTGTAGCAATTTCAAAAGCTCTTTTTATTAGTGATCTGGCTAGCCTGGCTTAAAATGTCCAGGCAGTGGTCAATTCCTGGTTACTACTTGGAATTCAGTAGGCTCAAAAGCTTTGCTTGCTCTTCCTTTCCACCAATTGCTATTGCTGTTACCCTGGACACTTTCAAACAACACTTTGGGCCATAGAGGAAAAATTACATCTCTTAATTCTAGCCATGCTCTCTGGCTTCCCAGTTACATAAGAAAGGCTCTTCTTTGAACAAATGTACCTTGAAGTATGCTACATATAAAAAGCCAGAGGAAAAAAGATTTTACTATCAATGCCAATAGCTAGCATTTCTTGTGCATACAGTATGTGCTCAGTGTTGTGGAAATCCCTCAAAGACCACCAGGGCCACACCTGAACTCATACAAAGTTAAGTTTAATTAGCTTGCTACAGCAAGACAGAGCATACACCAGAGGGTGTCTCCATACGAATGAGTTGGGTAGGGCTTGTTATAAGATTTGGACTTATGCTGGGAGATTTTAAGTGGGCATCAGGGAAGTTGGGACTTGTTTTGGAATGCTATCAAGAATCGAGGACATTGGGGGGTGCCTGGGTGGCTCAGTTGGTTGAGCGACTGACTTCAGCTCAGGTCACGATCTCACAGTTTGTGAATTTGAGCCCTGCGTCGGGCTCTGTGCTGACAGCTCAGAGCCTGGAGCCTGCTTCTGATTCCGTGTCTCCCTCTCTCTCTGCCTCTCCCCCACTCATGCTCTGTCTGTCTCAGAAATAAATAAACATTAAAAAAATAGAAAAAAAAGAATCAAGAACATTGGGCATCTCAAAAAGTTTGCTCTGGAGACAAGAAGAACAAAGTGAGACTCAGGATGATGTTGGGATGAAGGCAGAAATTACTCAGAAGAAGGAACTGTTAGTCATTTCATGGCAGTCGTGTGGCCTTGGGTATGATATGTTAGAAACCTTGTGTTGACGTTCCATTATAGACACAGCAGTCTGATTACTAACAATTCATTTTCACTCTTTCGGTTTATTTTCCCACTTAATCTTTATAACAACCCTGTGTGATAATAGTATAATTATCTCCATTTTACAGTCAAGGGGAAAAAAAAAACACAGAGAGATTGCATAACTTAAATACGGTCACTCAGCCAGTAAAAGGTAGAGCCAAGATTTAAATTTCAGCAGTGTGAGCACAGGGCTTATGCTCTTAGCAATTTTGTTTCCTTGGCTCTCTGTGACCAATATGTTACTTCTCTTGCATAGAATCTCTCTCTGGCTAAAGCGGAAAATTGGTAAGAAAACCTATCACACACAGTGGTCTGTGAGGATTGAGGAGGTGGCTATTCACTCTAGCCTTTGCCCCTGGTGCCAACTCTCTCCTGGTCCATAATAGAGGCCTTGAGTCAATGAAACCCTTAGCAGGCACCACTGCTTAACTAGAACTTAGCAAAGTGTGCTTTGTCTGCTGGTACATAGCACGCATCTTCTGTGTGCCAGCCGGCCTGAGGTGTCATCATATTTGATTTTGCCATGGCAGTATGCTCCTAAGTGGCAAGGACCAGGTCCAGTTCTTGAGGGAACCAGCCAGGACTCCTTTACGGCACTCGGGCACGGAGCTCAAGATGCCTGTCCTTTCTGATGTCATCCTTCAGATCCGCCTCTACCTCTAATAGCACTTTTCCTGTCTGGGACTTCCGTTCCTTGTTGGAACAAAGATAACCCCCACAATCTGTTTTTAGTACTATGGTTCTATACTTCTTACTCCTCTAATTAAAAAAGCTGATATAATGTTCCCCTTATTGAGTAGGACATTAAGAATAGTTTCACTTCTGAATTTCTAAAGCCATGTCCAACAAAAGAGACTCACCACAGAAGGAGTAGGTTTCAAACCAATAGTTTATTGGAAATATCTTTGCTATGTGTTTCTGCCGTTAGGCTCTTCAGTTAGTTCTTACAATGTTTGTGATATGTCCTATATGCTTGGATTATTGCAGAATAATTAATTTTTCATTGTTGGCTAATTTGCATTTTATATTCATTTATGCTCTCTCTTAGTTCATAACATGCCTTATATTTGAAATTAAAAATCTTTTTGAAGTGAGCTTAGACTTTTCATTCAATTAATCGTGGCTTTCTTCCCTTTTTTCTAAAAGTTGTGAGAATTTAGCATGTTCTAAAATCAATAGAGATCTTATGAAGGTGATTTGAGTATAGGACAGGGCAGTAGATGAAATGAACTTTAAGAAAACTTGAACTTTGAGACTCCATTGCTGGCTGCATAGAAAGCTTAAAAGACCATGCTGCAAAATCCACAGATGCTCATTCAGTAAGATGATGAATTCTGCTTCAGTGTCCTCCAGTAAGACCAAATCACAGTTTTCACTTTCAATATAAAGCTTTTGAAAACATGATTTTATTTATAAATTCTTAAGTCAGCTCACAGACTTTAGGGGTCCAAGAGATGACCAGACTGGAAAGCCTAAAAAAAGAGAAGAAGACGGAGGAGGAGGAGGAGGAGGAGGAGGAGGAGGAGGAAGAGGAGGAGGAGGAGGAGGAAGAAAAGTAGGGGAGGAGGAGAAGGAGGAGATGGAGAAAGAGGAAGAGTGTGGCCATGTAGTGATGTGGGTTTAAAGTTTCTCAGCGTCCTGTCCCCCCTATGTTGCATTCAGAATGGTTCTGAACCTCAATGTAATTAAGCCCATCTACATTTCTCTAAAATTCTTCGATGACTGAACAGAAGTGTTAGCTATCTCCAATGGGGCATCGCATGCCAGGGGACCAAATGCTTTAAACCAAAGGCAGGCCCTTCTCCCCGGTCTTTCTTCTGATGCCAGTGAAGTTCTGATGGCTAGAGTGTGACTCTAGACCAGTGAATATTCTTGTCACCTGGAACCACGGTCAGGGTGTCCCCTCTGAGCCCAGAAGATACAGAGTCTCGAGAAATTCATAGGGGCTGAGTTCATTTGGGATTTTTGATCATTCTTGGAAGGGGTCCCAGAAGAATGAGGAACAACCAACACGTCACTCTTGCTGAGTGGCAGCACCGCTCTAAGGGCTTTACGTATGTTAAGTAGCTCCTCGCTTATCATTATAGCTACTATTATTTTCATCCTCATTTGCAGATGTGGAAATCGAGCCACAGAGAAAACAAGCAGCTCATTCAAGGTCACAAACCTTAAGTTTGTTAAGTAAGTGGTAGATTTGGGAGTTGAGCCCATGCAAGGTGACTCCAGAGTCCAAGTGCCTAACTGCTCTGTGGTACTGCCTCTCTCCCAAGAAGAAAAAGCCACATGACACGCTACTGCAACACTGAACTTGGCTTTCAGAGATTGCCATGGGCAAACAAAGACTGGGGATTGTCGTGTTCAGTCTGCATCTTTAGAGACGTGATCAGCCTGGATCAGAATCAGTCGGGCTCAAGAGAGAGCAATGAGGTCAATAGCTTGAGATGCTCACTCACTTATCCCTCGTATAACCTTCTTGTCGGGAAAGAAACAGGAGGCTCTGTGATGTCCTGCATCAGTGCCTTTCAAAACTAAAGGTACTTAGACATTACCTGGGGGATCTTGATTAAATACAGAGGCTGATTTTGTAGGTCTGAGGTGGGGCCTGAGAGTCTGCCTTTCTACCAAGCCCGTGAGGTCATGTAGGTGCTGGTGAGCAGACCAACTTCGAGTAGCAGCATTGTAGAAAGAATTCTGAAACTTGGGATCTAACCTAAAATGACACTGAGTAAGTCACTTTACCTCTCTGTTGTCCATCTGTGAGATGGCAGAGGAGCAGGGTTTTTTCAGCTGAGGTTCCTTCCAGGCTTTTTAAGTTAACTTCTTTGTAGAAGACAGAATAATGGTTCCCAAAGTTATCCACATCCGAATCCCTGGAAGCTGTGAATGTGTTCTGTTACATGGCAAAAAGGACTTTGCAGATGTGATTAGGGTTGAGGGTCTCAAGATGTAGAAATGATCCTGGGTTATCTGAGTGGGCCTTAAATGTAATCACAGGAGTCTCTCAATTTGGGGAATCTTCCTGGCTGCAAGAATAGAAAAAAAAAAAGTAAGATAGACGCAAGGTGGAAAGGATACAGCCTGCCTCTGCTGGCTTGGAGGATAGAGCAAGGAATCCACAAGTCAAGGAATGTGAGTGGCCTATAGAAGACAGAAAAGGCAAAGAGTGGGTTCTCTCATCCGCAAAAGAATGCAGCCTTGCTGACATCTTCAGATTAGCTCGCTAAGACTTGTGTTGGACTTCTGACCTCTAACACTGTAAGATGATAAATTCGTGTCATTTTATGCCACTAAGTTACTAAGTGGTAATTTGTTATGGCAGCAACAGAAAACTAATATAAACCTTTACGCCCAAAGTCCTAAATGCTGATAACTCATGGAATAAACAGATCTTGATTTTGGACCATTTTGAGATGTGACAAAAAGGCAAGAATCACTGTTGTATTTTCAAGTTTGCTTTTGAGTCTGAGAAGGATAATTCTTGGTAAGGTTTTTATCCATTGCCAACTGCGTTATTTTGTACATACGTATGTCAGAAATATTTATTGACCATCGACTATGAAATACATAGTGCTTGGCACATAGTAAGTACTCAGCAAATATTGGTTGAGTAATCAAATGAATTTGAATCACACTGCACTAAGTGCAGGGGGTAATAAAATGATAATGATGATACTTGCTCTTTATGGAGCATTTTCTATGCCAAGCGCTGGGCTCAGAATAGATACCATCAAGATTGCTCCTCACAATGATAGGTATGGTCACCATTTTACAGAGGTGATTATATATAAGATTCCTCAGAGAGTAAGTAACTTGGCCAATTAGCGAATAAGTAGCCCAGCTGGAATTCAAAATGTAGGTATGTTTGACTCCAAAATCCCCAGACGCTCTACTCTATGGCTTCTGCTTCGAACATGCAAGATGAAATACCCCGAGTCCTTGAGGAACTTACAGTAAAGCAGGCAAGACAGAGGAGGTAAAGAGTCAAGGTGGTAAGTGCCAGAGTAAAGGTGTATGTTCAAAGTGTCCAGGCGGGTTACTCATAGAGAAGGTAACATCTGAATTACTCCTTGAGAGGAGAGTAAGAGTGCTCAGGGGCAGAGTAGTGAAAGGACATTCTAAGGAAAGGGAACATGGCTCCAGCTGCTATTCTGGGTAAGAAACCACTTAAAACTTTTTGGCGTAGAACAACCACCACATTATTATTTGTGTGGCTTCTGTTGGTTAGGAATTCAGAAAGAGCACGGGGAGAACAGCTTGTTTCTGCTTCATGATGTCTGGGAGCTCAGCTGGGATGACTCAAAGACTGGAGGTGATGTTAGCTGTGGGGCTGAAATAATTTGAAGGCTCATTCGTTCCATGTCTGGTGCTAGACGCTGCCATCAGTCAGGACCTCAGCTAGGCTGTTCTCTGGAACATGTATATATGGTCTCTCCATGGGACTGCGTGGGCTTCCTCATGGTGGCTGCATTCCAAGAACAAGCATCTCAAGAGAACCTGATGTAAGCTGTGTCACCTTTTATGACCTATCTTCATAAATTACGTGCTATTACTTCACTTCAGATACGAGTTGGCCCAGATTCAAGGGGGAAAGAACATAAACCCACCCCTGGGTGTGAAAATGGCAAAACCACCTTGTTAGAAGAGCAGGTGAGATGGGAAACATTGTTACAGCCATCTTCAGAAAATATAATCTGGCACAAACACCACGTGTATTTCCATGTGAAAGAAAAAGAATTGCACCTAGGTAGCTGCAGGAATTGAGAAGTTGCTGACAGATTTACCGTGATAGATTGACCCTGTAAAAAAGTTCCAGATTATGCCTGGCTGGTTTACAGGAAAGGAACTAAATTTTATTCCAGATTTTCTTCTGCTCCCTAGTACAGCTTCTGGGTAGGCGTCTAGTATATCCTCTACTCAGAGAGGCAAAGGCCAGGCCTGAAGGATGTGCCAAAGAGGACTTGAATATCACTGGCACCGACACTCTCTGGAACAGAAGGGGAGACTGACGGGCAAACAGGGTGAGCCCATGACCCTGAGGGCCCTTCCAACTGTGCCTGTGCCCCCTAGTGGCGAGGACTGGGTAGTGACGTGCGTCCAGCAGGAGGAGTAGCCGCAAGCCGCAAGGGGCAGGGAGGGCACTGCTGGACTGCTCAGGAGTCAGGAAGGGACTGTGGCTCCTCTCTCTCCTGTATTTAGACTCCAGCCAGGCCTAGCAGGGTCGTCATGGCAACTCGCCTGTTTGCGCGGCTGAGCTGAGACAGGATTCCCTTAGTAACCGAGGAGCCCGGGAGATGATGTTTAAAATAATCTTTTATGCCCAGGCAGAAATGCCTTTGCAGTTTTATTAGCCACGAAGCATCATGGGGCATGGCTTTCACTCCCACTGTATTTCAAAATGGAACAAAATGGCTTTTTAAAGCAGGTATTTCCAACCAAGGGCCAAATGCTGTCTTCACTCTGTGAAGCACACATCCCGCTGCAACCAATGAGCGTCACCGCCAACTTTCTGAGAGGAAATGCTGGTCATTATTATATAAATTACCTTCAAATAGACCCAGCGATCTCTGGCTGAAATCACTGGGCTTCATCTAATCTCTTTTCTGTTTCCTCCTGCAGCCTCACCCAGTCTCTCAGTAGGGTAAATAGTTATGCTTGGCAAGACTTTAACGCTCAGGTCATTTAGCCTGACAGTCCTTGCCTCTGACTCCCTCTCAGCTCATACCGCCTCTCCAATTTTCCCTCATCTGCAAGGTCTGCCCAGGGCCTGCCTCCTCCATGACAATCACCTCATAATGGTAGCCCTGGCTGTGAATTCCTGTCCTGTCTTAGCACCTACCCTATGCACACATGTTCTTACACCGTGTTATTGTCTTTGTTATAAGTAGGGAGAAGCCTCAAGTTTATAAACCAGGTATCCTCAACATGACTGCAAACTCTTTAAAGGCAGGGTAATATATATTCCCTCAGCTCTCCCAGAAATGCTGCATTTATACTAAGAGCTCCAGAGATAGTTGGAAATTTTAGTGGTGATAGTTGCAAAACTTTGTGAATATACCAAAGACAACTGAAGTGTACACTTTGTTTTTTTTTTTTAAGTTTATGTTTATTTATTTTGAGAGAGAGATAGCCAGCAAGCGAGGGAGGGAGAGAGACAGAGAGAGAGAGAGAGAGAGAGAGAGAGAGAGAGAGAGACAGAATCCCAAGCAAGCTCCGTGCAGAATCAACGCGGCATCCAATGAGGGGCTTGAACCCACAAATGTGAGACCATGACCTGAAATGAAATCAGGAATCAGACACTTAATCAGCTGAGCCACCCAGGTGCCCTTGAAGTGCACGCTTTGAAAGGGAGAATTCTATGTTCTGTGAATTACACCTCATTAACAAGAAAATTGAACGTATATGGAAATCTGATGTGAAATACTGACATCAGGCAGAATTACCACAGCAACCAGGGTACAGGCAACCCCGGAGCCATAGCCGGGATGAAAGGGCCTGAACTTGAGCCACCAAATGTCTAACAGAAGGGAAAGGGCTCTGCCTTGCCCACGAACATGCTCCTTCTACCTCCTCTTTCACCCACAGGAAGAGAAGCAGAGGACTTGATACACCCATGTAATGGCTAGCAATAGTCTTTTTTTTAGAAGTGGGTTCAGATCAGTGCTAGTGTTTCCATGCACCCGGGTGAATCACTTAGTATCTCTGAGCTTCCTCATCTGTAAAATATGATTTAAAAAAATGTCCTTCCCCAGGCAATAGTACAGCTTAAATGAAATGATGCACACGATGTGCTTAACACAGTCCTTGGCACATAGTAAGAACTAAACAAGTGCTGACTACTCCTATTATTAAAAATATAATTATATTCACCTTCTGTTAGATATTACAATAATTACAAAAAACCTTGATTCGTCCTGTTTTTACTTTCCCATTGGTATCTTCTACATGGACAATCTCATCATGACACAATCATGCCAGGTCCCTAACAAGAGGTTAGGGGATCTCTTCATCGTTCTTTGGCCTCAAGTTCCTTTATCTCTGTGCGTGCTGATCTCCTCTCATCGCTACAGAGATGCAATACGGGCAGGAACAGTGTTACCATTATTAAAAAACACCATGTCATCATCAGATACGCACCACAGTCAGGGAATCAGGGCTCTTTTCTGGACCAGCTGTGCGCGTCAAACCCACTTCTCTCTCTGCCTTCCATATCCTTCCATCCCTTTCTGTCTCCTTGGAATTTGCAATCCCCAGCCCAGGAGCAAGGCAGAGAATGCCAGGCGTGGGTCTGCAAACTTTGCCTTAAAGGAAAACAGTCTCCTTCAAGGGAGTCAGTCATGACGAGAACAGTCATTTGTTTGAGAGAATGTGTCCTTCAGAAATGAGACTGCTGTTATACCATAAAAGTAGTAATACACTAATGAACATGCTCATAAAACATTTCTTTCTAAGGACATTCATATAGTGTCTGGTGTGATGCTAAATGTTTTGCAAATATTATTTCGTTTAATCCCCAGAATAATCTATGAGGAAAGCACTGTGGCCAGAGAGATTAGGTAAATTGTCCAAGACCACACATCTAGTAAATAAACATCCCTAGTAAAGCTATGCATACTTAGCTCAGTCTGGTTTTGAACCCAGGTCTCCTAATTCTCATTCTGCATTTCTTTTTTTTCTTTTCTTTCTTATTTTCTTTTTTTTTTGAAAGAGAGAGAGTGCAAGCAGGGGACGGGTAGAGAGAGAGGGAGACACAGAATCTGAAGCAGGTTCCAGGCTCTGAGCTATCAGCACAGAGCCCATCGTGGGGCTCAAACTCACAAATGGTGAGATCATGACCTGAGCCAAAATCAGACACTTAACTAACTGACGGAGCCACCCAGGGGCCCGCCTTTTTTTTTTTTTTTTTCCACTCTACATGATGCTGGGCCTTTGATTTGCTGTTTTGGATGAGTGAAAGAAGTTATTTGTAAAATGTCTCCTTGCTTAAGTTGTGGCCAGCAGGAGAGGGGAAAAAATGATCTTTAAAGTGAAATATCAACAGATTGGAAGTGTCTAATGTAAAATGTCATTCTGAGTGTGCAAGTCCTTCTGCAAAAGGGAGTTTGGGACTTGGTCAGGCAACCAAATAAAATATATTAGAAATTGATTCCTGGGGAAGTTGAATTTGTCACCTAAACTTGACGCTTTTTCTCATGGGCTCAGGGGAAGGTCCTAGCACTGGGCAGTGGGGAGGCTTCAAGCAGTAGAAAGGTTTCTGGTCATAATGAATGCTTTCTTGCACTCAAAAGTAAGTGGCCTTTCCTGAGGAGAACAAAGAAGCCAGTTCATAGGACAAGGAGCCATTCTCCTTCTAACTTCCCTCAGTTTTCCTCCCACCTCAAACTTCCAGCAAATTTGGAGAACACCGTAATTGCCATTTCCCTCCTGCTTCCAAGAATGTGAGAGAGATTTGACCTTAATCTCTCCATTGTTCCATGCTTATAAATCCGAGTGATCTTAATCCAAGTCCTGAAGTGAAAAATGCAGTGGGTCATCATATAATGAACGTCGAAGGGAAATAGTGAGAAGTGGTAGAATATAGATTACCAGGAAGGAGCACAGTGGGTTTCCCAGAGGAGAGGGGACACTATAATCACCTGTCCTGTTGCCCTTTCCTTGCAGTGGCAACTCAACTGATTTTATCCAGTCTAGGAACAAATTACCTGTATCTCCTCTGTTTCTTTTCCATCTCACATAAGAAGGGAAGTAGAGGCTGGTTGGATGGGCAACGTGTTTGTTTCACTCAACGAATATCCAAGTACCTTCTATGTCCCAAATCTTATGTGCCATCTGCTGTCTGTGCCCTAGATCCTACAGGGAAATCGTAGATGAACCTGTTCTCCAAGGTCCTAAGGCAGAATATGTAGAGTAAAATAGTAATAGGTAGGCCATATATTAATTTAGAGACTTATCCCTACAAGAGTTCAGACCAGAAAGAAGTCTGGGAATTGAGTTCTGTTTGTGGCTGGTAGGAATGGAGAAGAATGGCTGTGCAGCACTGTTTCCCCACCCCCTGCTGCCCGCTTCCAGCCCCAGCCATCTTTCCTTTCTGCCCAAGGTCAAGCTACATCAACCAGAAATCTTTGGTTGCAAGCAACAGAAATCCAACTTCAACTGGATTAAGTGATAAGGGAATTTATGGGCTTTGGTGGCTAAGAATTCCAGTGATGAAGCTGGATCCGGAGGCTGATGGAGGAGGTCATCAGGCAGCCATCTTACTCTTTTTCTTATTTTACCACTTAGTTCTGCTTTCTTCTGTTTTGGCCTCATTCCCATGAGGTGGCAGGATAGCCTCTTGCCCATGAAGATTCATGTCCTCCCGGTGTAGCCACAGCAAAGAAAACTTACCCTCTCCTGAGAGCTCCAGCAAGTCTGGGGTTTGGATTAACATGTTTATCCGTGAGCCAGTCACTATGATGAGGGCCATTAAATGCTGCAGTGTTTTGTATTTTTTTTAGCCTACCTTAATTATTTTTTTTCACCATGCTTTTGTCTTCTGGGCTACACAGCTTACCTGGTATACTATAAATAATGACTTAGAGTCCACTTCCTGTGTGCCATCCATTGAGCCTGACATTTTGCAATTTTTGTTTTCAAAAAATTTTTAAGTTTATTTATTTATTTTGAGAGAGACAGAGAGAATGCAAGGGGGGAGGGGAAGAGAGACAGAGAGGGAGAGAGAATCCCAAGCAGGCTCCACTCTGTCAACGCAGAGCCCTACAAGGGGCTCGAACTCATGAAATCGAGCGGTCATGACCTGAGCCAAAAGCTCAACTGACGTGTTGAACGCTCAACTGACTGAGCCACCTAGGAGCCCTGAGCCTGACCATTTAAAGATATCTCCTTAAGTCTTCACAAGAACTCTAAGAGACAGATGATATTGTTTCCATTTTACAGGTGAGGAATCTGAACCTCAGAGAGGGTAACTCAATTTATATTCTCTGGGAAACATATTTCTGCCTGACACCAAAACTCTTGCTCATAACCATCACGATTCTGCCTTCTTCAGAAGGGTCAGGCCAGCTTGTTAACTATCCTTGCTAGAATGGATAAATGCACATCGTAGGGTGAAGTGCGATCTGTAGAATGGCAGCTCAGCTAAGCTTGTTCTGATCCTGAGGATATTAAATAAAGAGGCCGAGACAGAATGTGGTGGTAATTTCTGGGTCGTGGCTATATTTAATGATATTTTTAGCCACTTTCAATTCATTTGATTCCTATTAAACTCTAAATGAATTAGTTTAGATTATGAAATTATTTTCTCAGCCTAATCCAGTCTCTCCAGGTGTACGTATTTTTAATATCCCACACTCCAGTCCACCTGGGTTTGACATTTGGTTCTCTGATTGCTTTCCGTGATGCAAGGATTTCAATCCCAGTGGATCCCAGCTTGTTGCTAAGGATTTACCTTTGGGCTGCTAATGAATGCAGGAGGTCCTTTCTAGCATTTTTATGTTACTTGGAAAAATCATTCAATATGTGAGAGAGAAGAAAAGATCTCCCTTTTGAAACATAATGTACCTTTTAATCATCTGTGAAAGAAATTCCTTTCTTAGAAATCTCACCCCGGCCATCAGGATGGGAGAAAAATGGGGGAAATCGTGTCTGTTCATTTTAGAGTGAGCCTGCCAACCTTGCGTTTTGCTTTCAGTTTTACAAAAGTGAAAGTTAATGAATATACGCACATGTGCATACATATGTGTATGCACACGTGTGCATAAAGGGAAAGGGCACTCCATATACTA
The DNA here is from genome assembly GCF_046562875.1 of Panthera onca. NCBI lineage: Eukaryota > Metazoa > Chordata > Mammalia > Carnivora > Felidae > Panthera > Panthera onca. The sequence goes on along the minus strand of NC_138347.1, from coordinate 131,255,970 downwards.
TAAGACACCAGTGCATGTTTGAATCTATTTTTTTTTTTTTAAATTCTTGAGCAAGACTAGAGAAATTATTCATACTGTCAGAACCTGAAGCTGTATTTACTTTCCGGGGAAAAGTATTTTTGTGTTCTGTCAACAAGGCCGCAGTTTTAGGATCCTCTCATGCTCCCAGGAATCCGAAACACACATGGGGTGGAAAGGCAGCCTGGTGCTCCTTTGTGATTCCACGCCGGGCTTTTAAAATAGAAACCACTGTAAGTTTAATCAAATAGGAAATGCATACAAAACCCCAGTGTTCTTGGGTAAACTTCAGAATTATTTTATTCACCCTGAAGATCCGAAAAGGTCAGGGTCCCAAGCATAGTTACGAATCCCAACATTTCTTTGTGGTGCTCTGAATAACTGCACACAGTGGAAGAACCTTTAAAGCCACAATATGAAGAAGGCTTAGATGTATTTTGTCACCAAAGAAGAAAGGAGAATGGGATTGTGGGGTTAAACGTGTGATATTTTGGGGGAATATGAAGACTTCTGTAAATATTTAATGAAGTGTTTCTTTTCCTCCTATGGGTTGTTAAATTAATGATGCATTTTATAATCCGTGAGTTCTCAGCACAAACAAGGCATCCGGTTTTAAGTGTGTCTTCTTCGCATTAAAATTTCTTTTGTTTGGTTCCAGTATGCAGGAAAATTTCCGTTAAGTACTGCTGTGTGTTCTCGGCTGGAGTTCACGGGGTTCAGCAAAAGAACTGTGGCTGTGATGGTGGGTGTGGGGAGTGGGTGGTGAAGTATGATTTAAAGAAAAACTCAGCAGCCCAGAAATGTGTTAATGAGATATTAGTGGCAGGAGGTGATTAGCAAAAGAACCTGAAGCCACGTCCAAGGTGAGAAAGGAGGCTGGGTTTGGGAGGGGCACCTGATGAGCCACTGGATTGCTTGCTAATCAAATCAGCTGGGCTATTAGAACATGTTTTGTTTTGTTTTTTAAATGTTCATTTATTTTTGAGAGACAGAGACAGAGTGCAAGGGGGGGAGGGGCAGAGAGAGAGAGAGAGAGAGGGAGACACAGAATCCAAAGCGGGCTCCAGGCTCTGAGCTGTCAGCACAGAGCCCCATGCGGGGCTCGAACCCACGAACTGTGAGATCATGACCTGAGCCGAAGTTAGACGCTTAACCGACTGAGCACTCAGGCGCCCCTTGTTTTATTTTAAATTGAGGCGAAATTAAAATGGCTAATTCTCTGTTATATATGTTATATACATTATGTTAAGTGGACAATTCAGTGACAGTCTGTGCACTCACAATGTTGTGCACCATCATCTCTACCAATCACTCTATTCTATTGGGTTTTTTAATGAAAAGCTGGAGAAGTTTGGGAGATCTCTGGATTATGTGATTGCTTTACATAAACCTTAAGGCACTGACTACATTCTCTTGTGTTGTAAGTTTGTTGTCCTTAATGCTATTTGCCTGAAAATCTTTGACTTAAACTGAGAATTTCTGTGTAATGGAAGTTGATGCACCAGAATCTGACATGTGCTCAGCAGGTGCATTTCTCAGAGGACCGCAGCGAGGTTCTATCACACACCTTATTCCCTCCCATCAGAAGGCACCCCTCCTTTCCCGATTTATTCCTGCATGTTCTAATCGTGAATCAATTGCCAATAATAGGACACAAGAGTGAAAAAGGTGGGTAAGACAGGGCTCTGCTCTGTGGGAGAGACTTAGTTCCAGTTGGAGAGAGATGCTCTGATGGAGGCACGTACAGGTGAAAGGAGAGGACTGTCAGGAAGAATACTTGGCCAAGTCCAGGGGCTTCTGAAGCCAGATGGCACCTGAGCTGAGACTTCAAAGATGAGTAGAAGTCAACTGAGTGAAGGTGGCATGGGAAGCTTCCATAAACACAATGTGAAGAGGTCATTAGCTAACAGTGGGATGGCTAGAGGTGGACAAAAAGTAAAGACCGCTAGGCCACCCCCAACTGACAGCCAGTAAGCCAGTGGGACAATGGAACTCAGATGCACGTTGTGTTCATAGATGGGAAAATCGAGACTCTGAGACATTATCCAACTCTCGAGTAACAAAGATTGGATTTGGATCCACTTACCCTGGCTTGAAAACACTAGGTATCTCCACTGAACCATGCTCAGGAGGAGGGCACAGAGTCTAGACATAATTAGAAAGTAGAATTCTTTAGGTCCCGTTTGAAGGTCTATTTCACATGTGGGGCAAAGCAGAGGATGACGATGCAAATGGCTGGCAGGCTTTCTGTTTCTTCTTGCCCGTGTCCCTACCTGTCTCCCTCTACTCTTCTACTCTCAGTACTTAAGAACATCTTCATGAGGAAGTCCTTAAATATTATATGTCTTAAATGCTAAGGCATGTAAAATATGTACAATAAGATTCCAAAGTCCCAGAATCTGAGGGCAGCTCTAGGTTGTGAGCAGAACAGACACCATGTGTTTTACCTCCTGCTTCTTTCAAGCCTCACCCCCGCCCACCCCCGTCCCACTCCTCATCCTCACCTTCAAGCCTAGTGCAGGATTGGTATTTAGCAAGTGCTGGAAAGACTGAAAAAGGGAGGTATTCAAACAGATTTAGAATGAGCTCTCCTGGGCAGAGATTTGGAGTCAGCAGGTATTTTTACCACCACTCCTTGACCTCGTCTATATCCTCCTTCTGTCTCTGTGGGCAGCCCTTTTACAGTTCTTGAATACACCACATTTCCTTTTAGAATTGTCTGGCAATATCCTGCATTCCCTTTGTGGCAGGCAGAATGGCCTGTGGAACATCCAACCCCGAATCCCTAGAACCTACAAACATGTTATATTTCATGACACCAGGGACTTTGCAGATGTAACTAAAGTTACAGATCTCAGGATAGTGGATCCTGGGTTACCTGGGTGGTGCAGTCTCGTCACATGAACCCTTAAAAGCAGAGAACTTTTCTCTGGCAGGAGGCAGATGGATGCCACACAAGCCTGAGAGATTCAATGTTTGAGAGGTACTTACTTGACCCACCAGTGCTGGAGGGGCCGTATGGAAAGCATGGAAGGGATGTGGAAAGCCTCTGGGAGTAAAGACCACTCTCCCACTCCCAAATGACAGCCAGTAAGAAAATGGAACTTCCGTTCTACAGCCACATCCGACAACCTGAATACACCTGGAAGCAGATTCTTTCACCTGGAACGCAATCCTGCTGACATCTTGATTTTGGCTTTCTGAGGCCTTAGCCGAGGACCCAGTTGTCTTCCTGGACTTGTGATCTACAGAAACTGCGGTCATAAATATGTGTTGTTTTAAGCCACTAAGCTTGTGGTAATCTGTCATGCAGGAATAGGAAACAAATACACGCTTTGTCAAATGGTCTAGAGCGAGCAGTTCTCAAAGTGTGGTTCCTGAAGGTCCCCGAGACCCTCCTCACAGGGAGTCTGTGAGGCAAAAACTATTTTCATAATAATGCTAAGATGTTATGTACCTCTTTCCCTGTCTTGAACATTTGCGCCAATGGTGCAAAAGCGATGGTGGGCAAACTGCTGGAGTCTCAGTTCCTGTCAAGAAGGTGGTGCCACACTTTAGCAGAGGCCATTTTATTTTTCTCCATCACACCCTTTCAGGAAAGAACATGCGGTTTCACTTAAGGATGTTCTTGGTGGAGCAGAAAAATTACAGTTTTATTACGTCTTGACCCTTAAGTCTATGTCTTTTTCATATGCTGGGTGACAGAGCACAAAGCCCTCACACAGCACGCTTGCTGTTGTCCAGCCGAAGATGCTTGCCTCAAAGACACGTGCGCCGTCGTGTTGCATCCTCGATGGGCTGCTTTTTCTGTTTTGTTTTGTTTTTCCTCCACAGAACACCATTTTTAGTTGGAAAACAAAAAGACTGACATAAACTAGAGTTACTCAGATGTGGGTATTTGGGAGATACTTTCTTGAAAATGAAGGAAATGCATCTGTCATTTCAACAAAAACAACTGACAGTGTTTGTTGCCAGTGAAAACATTTGAGCTTTCTAGCAAAGATTAGAATTTTGGAAAACCTAAGTCTGCCGCTATAATTTGACAGATTCTCAATACTTAGTCTGTCTGAGGAGATAGGCAGTGTTATTATACATTAAAAGAAAGTGACTTTTTTTTTTTTTGGTATTTCGAAATAAACTATGTAAGCTTTCGGAACATCTAAATCAGTGAGCGGGTCAATATTTTCCAAGCGATCAGTGTGTGATGTTACAAAGTCACGCATGGGTACAAGAACGTTGAAAATACCAGGAAGGGTTTTTGATAGGGTTTCACGTTCCACATTGCAACTAACCTTTAAGAAACTACCACTTCTTGAGATGTGCTGTGGTGAAAAGAATTAGAACAATTATCTGAGAAGGCTGAAAATCCCCCTCCTTGTACCAACTACATAGCCATGCAAGGCTAGATTTTCCTCGTTGTACTTCAACCCAAAACATCATTACACAGCAGGGTGAATGCAGAATCAGATATGAGAATCCAGCTGGCATTTATTAAGCAAGATGTACAATGCTGCTTGCCTCACTATTTTTTGTCTTTGAAAATTAATGAATGAATTAATTAATTCGTTCATTCATTCATAATCTCTATACCCAACGGAGGGCTCAAACTCACGATCCTGAGATCAAGAGTTGCATGCTTTTCCGAATGAACCAGCAGGTGCCCTGAAAATATAGTTTTTTATGTTATTTTATTTTGAAATATAGTTAAAAAAATTTATTTTTTTTAATTTTTTTTTCAACGTTTTTTATTTATTTTTGGGACAGAGAGAGACAGAGCATGAACGTGGGAGGGGCAGAGAGAGAGGGAGACACAGAATCTGAAACAGGCTCCAGGCTCCGAGCCATCAGCCCAGAGCCTGACGCGGGGCTCGAACTCACAGACCGCGAGATCGTGACCTGGCTGAAGTCAGACGCTTAACCGACTGCGCCACCCAGGCGCCCCTAAAAAAATTTTTTATCGTTATTTTATTTTTGAGGGAGAGAAACAGAGAGTAAGCGGGGGAGGGGCAGAGAGAAAGGGAGACACAGAATCCGAAGCAGGCTCCAGGCACTGAACTGTCAGCACAGAGCCTGACGCGCGGCTCGAATTCATGAACCACGAGATCATGACCTGAGCCCAAGTCGGTCACATAACCGACCGAGCCACCCAGGTGCCCTGAAATACAGTTTCTAAAATAAAAATATTTTCTTTATGTTAATGTGTAATGGGTATATTAGTGTTATGTAAATGAGTTAGTAAATATATTTTAAGTTTCAATTTCAAATTGCAGCAAATGTCGATAGATGTAAACCACAGAAATAAAATATCTGTGGGTTGTCCAGGAATTTTGGAGTGTACATTGTCTACTGAGGCCCAGTGGAGGGCAGACCACACATGGATAGAACTCAGTGGTTCCAAACTCACCCTCCCAGCCAATTTAAGCTCAGAGATATTTTTCCTTTGCCTCTTACAGTTTGGTCCTTGTTGTATTTAAAACAATTGTTGGAGTTTGAATGAATTTGCCACATTTACAAATTGCTAAGTTTTATGTGAAAGATCACAGTTTCCAATTCTTTTGACAACCTGAGGGACTGGCTGCATTGCTTTCACACTTGTGCCAGGGCCCTGGAGCTATGCCCTTTTGTGGATACGTGCTTTCTAGTTTCTCTCCATCCTCACCACACTCTTCTCTTTATGTCCCTTGTTTTAACCTGTTCCTCCTCAGTCACTCACGTGGCTTGCTCAGCTCCTGGGAGCATTTGTGTTTGTAATATCTGATTTACATGGTCTCCTTGGTGGCACGAAATTGGGAAGACCTGAGTATCCTGAGTCTCTTCCACGGCTCCCAGGGGGATGTTATATCACAAGATGCCAAGAGCCCACATCAAGAGGCTGAGATACTAGGTGACCCAGAGAAATTTCTGAAATGGAGGCAAAGGTCAAGTTTTAAGCCTCATTCTCTCAAATGTCCTAAGTATCTACTGCTCAATATGGCAAGTGGGTAGGTATAGTGCCAGGAGATAGCTGAAATTGGGATTAGGAAATGGGCTCGGGAGCCATGGGGCACGTGGGTGGCTCAGTCGGTTAAGCTTCTGACTCGATTTTGGCTCAGGTCATGATCTCACGGTTCGTGAGATCTCTGTGGCTCAGTTTTCTTATCTGCAAAATGAGACTAGTAAGATTATCTACCTCATATGGCTTTTGGGAGAATTAAATGAGATAGTACGTGGCAAGCACTTGGGATAGGACCTGGCACCAGTAAGCCTTCAATGACTGTTAGCTACTATTTCTTTCTTTTTTTTTTTTAATTTTTTTTAACGTTTATTTATTTTTGAGACAGAGAGAGACAGAGCATGAACGGGGGAGGGGCAGAGAGAGAGGGAGACACAGAATCAGAAGCAGTCTCCAGGCTCTGAGCCATCAGCCCAGAGCCTGACGCGGGGCTTGAACTCACGGACCGCGAGATCGTGACCTGAGCTGAAGTCGGACGCTTAACCGACTGAGCCACCCAGGCGCCCTGTTAGCTACTATTTCTATTCTTCCTTTGAGCCGGGCTTCAGTCTGGCTATGAAAATTTAAGTAAGCCGTCATCAGGTTCTGCCAGGCAAACTAGACTCTGTCCTTGTCACCCTACCTCACAGATCCCAGGGATCCTGACATGAATGTAACAGATCCCAACAGATATTTGAGAATGACATGATTAACAGCCATATCCACTTAACTCACCTGTTAAATCTACAATAGATTTGAGATCAATCACGAGGCACATTAACAAGTCCATTCATTCGTTCATTTGATTAGTCATCTCTTTATTCATTAAATATCTATGGACTGCTTATTACTATGTTCTAGGCACATCGACATGGAAGCGCATCTGATGACAGAAACCACCATCAGATAATTCTGTACAATAGGGCCTTAATAGTTGAATCCTTGTTTGTTAAAAACAATGATCCAAGTGTTTCTACGGGACTGTGAAAGAGCGAGTCCTAATCTGAGGGTGTGTCATCTACATGAAATAAATCACTGCTAGCAAATTGCCTGGAAAAGAGAAACACGACTATAACTCTTGGAAAAAATTCTGTAAGTACTCAATTTATTCATAAAACAATACAGTTTAAATATTTATGATTTTTTTCAGTCATACATTTTTTTTTAACCATCATTCCCAAAATGTTGTGCATTTGGCTGACATGTATTTGCAAAGTTAGGATCTATAATTATAACACTGGAGATCATACAAGGCATTTGATTTGCTCATTAATACTTCCGCAACAAACAACAGATCTATTTTGCCTTGTGATTTACTTCCCCAATGCTCTGACCAAAAATAAATTCCTCCTTGTGCCTTTTATACCTGCAAAACACTTGTCCATTTCTCTGTGTGAACATTAGACAAGGGAAACATTCGTTCTGGTTCAAGACTGGCCGGTTTCTATCAAAACAAAACACCTCCACGCAGAACAATGATTCTAGGCATTTCTGCTGGTAGAATTTGCTCTCAGGAGTGATAAAAAGAGGCAGTCAGAAGCCCGACACTAAGCTTAAAGATCAGCTCAGTGGGCCAAGTTTCTGGAGAACCATACCGCATGGCCATCGGCCATGAACAAGTTTCCATTGTTGTGGTCCCACTGAAGACTCTGAGGTCTCTCCTAGGGATTGACATAAAAATGGAACGATCCCCGTTGAGGTCGTGTGATGCCTCCTTTAAGAGGGCAGGGGCTGGCAAGGAGGAACCCTCCCTAGTCTTTTTAAGGAAGAGGAGTGACTATAAAGCAGTGAGACTGATTTGGGGTATGCAGCTTCTGGAATCAGTTTCACTACTTTCTATTCCCACCTCGGAGACAGGCGGGACTTTTGTGCTACCGGCAGGGGACAAGTGCCCTTCGCAAGCAGACGAGGTGCTTCCCTGTTTCAGACGGTCTCTAGGATGAAACCCCAAAGCCTAGAACCTCAGTACTCTTCAGTGTAGACTGCAATGGCGTCACCTGGGACCTTGTTAGAGATGCAGAATCTTGGGTCCTGCGGACCTGTTGCACCAGTCTGAATTTTAACAAGATCCTCAGGTAGTCTGTGTGCACAGTCAAGTCTGAGAGGTGCTGGGCTGAGAGGTGCCCCAGACCCACTTCTAGAAGTCTATGTCTAGGTGAATGAACCTTTTCTTCAGCAAAGAGACCGTTCTTAGCAGGGAGGGATTATAGATAACAACTGCAAAAAACAGTGTGGTTTGTTCGTTGGTTTGTTTTTATTTTAAACATGCAAAATACAGTCCATGCATCTGCCATTTTGAAAAGTCTCTCATCCCGTAGCAGATAAAACCAAATATGTTTTGGCTATCGACATTCGGTAAATGTTTCAAAATGCTTCACAGTGTAAAGATAATAAGAAATTTAGCAAAATTTCGACAAACTTGTATAAAAAACGGATACAGACAATATTTTATTTCAAGGCGACATGCTATAATGTAAAGAGTAAGTTACAATTATTTGTGTTTCCTTGTAAAAAGTCTTTGACAATACAAGAGCTTAACAGATCCAGGCCTCAGGGCTACACATGCAAAAAAAATTGTCAGTTAGTTAAAAATCACCCAAACGTGCTATTTTTTAAGTGTGTATGTGTGTGTGTCTTTTTAAGTACAGGAGTAGTAGAAGTAGTAAATGTTATCAGGAATAGTGTTTCAGAACTCTGGAAAAGCGTGCGGAGTTCACGGCGCTAGTGCTCTGGAAGACTCATACATTTCTGATGAACATTTTGGCTTAATCCCTTTGCCATTGTAATAGTCCACGACTTGATTTGGGACTTCGGCCAACACACTCTTTGCCAGGGCAGCTGGAGATGCCTGCAGGGAAGAAGAAATCACCGTGACTTTGGCACCTGGCCCAAGGAATCTGATCCAGAATCAGCCTACAAGACTGCAGTCTTGCTCTGAGCTGCTACTCTCTCTCTCTCTCTCTCTCTCTCTCTCTCTCTCTCTCTCTCATTCATTCATTCATTCATTCAATCGATATTTGTTGGTCATCTACTCCAAGCAAGAGAGTTGTTAGATTGTTGGAAAATGAACCTTTCACTTAATAATTATATTTTTCATGCCTGTCTCAAAATATAAAGCTATCCACAGCTGAAGACGGGTGAAAGTTGGACAGCAGAATGAATTGTCTTTAAGTTTGGTTCCCAAGTTGTGTTCAAGTCCAGGCACGATGCCAGGGTTTATAAGAGTTTGTGGTTCTTGCCATTAAAGGAGGTATAATCATGACAGGGGAGCCTGGTGTGGCCAAAATGAACTCTACTGTGAGCTTGAACACGGTACATGCCACAGAACAACAGCAGCACGTTACATGGGAGCTTAATAGAAACGTACAACGTTAGACCCATCCCAGAGCTACTGAATCATCATCTGCATTTTGGTGCCCGTAGGGTGATTCCTATGTGAACTGAAATTTGGGAAGCACTGTTCTAGAGTCATTAATGCTCTGGGACGAAAGCACAGAAAACGAAAAGACCAAGTCATATTAGAGGAAATCACAGCAGACTTCCAAGAGGAGGTGGGATTTAAGTTAGGCATGTTTTAAAATGTAGAGAAGAAGGGGAATGACGTTTGATCATTCTAGGGACAGGGAGTCATCTGATGGGGCTGAAAGAAGTGTGTGTGTGTGTGTGTGTGTGTGTGTGTGTGTGTGTGTGTGTTGGGGGATGCAGGATTGTTGGAGTATTCTGTTGGAAGATAAGCTTGAGGCCAGGTGATGGAGGGTCTTGAATACCACTAATTAATGTAGTCTTATTCTGTCAGCAGTATGGTCCCCCTGTATGATTTGGGGCAGAGGAAGGTGGAGGTTGGTATTCTGCATGGACTCTGGAGTCATACAGAGCTGGATCTGACCTCTGGCTCTGGCATTCAGTACTAACTTTCCAGCCTCCGGGCAAATAAAATTGCCCTAGTCTCATTATTAGCTATTATTGAACTTGAAAACTTGGAGCCGAGGGACCAGTTAACGAATGCTTGAGATTCCTCAGCAAAGGAAAGAAAGAGCGTTCGACTAAATGCCGAATGACCTGGTTTCTTGCTCTTTCCTTCCTCTGTGGCTTGCCACTCAGCCATTCAACTTGGCTGAGCCCCTGTGTTCTTGGAGACAAAACAGCAAAGAATAGGGATTGGTTTTATCTCACACAGTTTTGAGGAGGCTCAAAATAGAGACACATATCTTGAAAACATGATGGGGAGTTTTTCTAAAGTGACCTCTCACATTTCAAAGATGTCTTAGCATGTTGGGCACCTGACATCCGTGAATGCTCTGTTAGTTTATAAATGTCTGCTCAGGGTTGTGTGTTACAGCATGGTCCACATGTACACTGGGGTAACTATGAAAGTCATTCCTACTGTAGTTTACTCTCTGGCCACATGTCATATAAAGCCTAGAAAGCCAAATACTTAATTTCTCAGCCTCCCTTGAACCTAAGGATGACCATAGGCCCCAGTTTTGTCCTTTGAGACATAAGGATGTTTCTTGGAAAGCTTTTTTTTTTTTTCCTGATTAGAGGGCACAGACATAATAGGCTTTGTTTCCCTTTCCTCTTCTTTTTTTCTTTAAACTAGAATGTAATTCCTGGAGCTACGGCAACTGTTTTATCATCACGAGACAACAGCAAGGGGAATCACCAAGTGCTTGCCTGATACTATCAAATCACTGAAAAAAAGATGTCAGCAGCTGCCAGTCCCTAACTTCTCGTTACAGAAGAACAATGTATTTGTATTTATACAATCCAGAGTCTCTCAATTTCGGCACTGTTGCTATTTTGGGCCAGCTAATTCTTGGTGTGGGGAACTGTCCTGTGCATTGTGGGATGTTTAACAGCACCCCTGGCCTCTACCCACTACCTGCAAGTAGCACCCACAACTGTCACCATCATAAGTGTCTCCAGACGTTGCCAAAGTTGTCCCTGGTTAAGAACCACTTGTGTAATCCCCTGTTAAGATGAATTTGCTGTTATTTGAAGACAAAGATATCCCTAACTAACGCTGGCAAGTAGAACTTTGTACAATGATGGAAATATTCTATATCTGCACTGTCCAGTATGGCAGTCACTAGATTCATGTGATTATCGAGCCCTTGATATGTGGCTGGTGTGAATGAAAAACTGAATTTTAAATTTTATTTAAAGTTTATTTAAATTTATTTAAACAGCCGCATGTGGCTATTTGTCACTGTATTAGCACAGTTTTTTTTTCTTTTCTTTTTTTTTAAAGTTTATTCATTCACTTTGAGAGAGAGAGAGAGAGAAAGCATGAGTGGGGGAGGGGCAGAGAGAGGGAGAGAGAGAGAATCCCAAGCAGGCTCTGCACTGAAAGTGCAGACATGGGGTTTGAACCCATGAACCTTGAGATCATGACCTGATCCAAAGTCAGACGCGTAACCTACTGAGCCACCCAGGCGCCCCTAGACAGCACAGTTTCTAAATGACTCTCCCATTCTTTTGCATATCTGGGCTGGCTCTGGTGGCTCTGGTGAGCAGTTAGGGCTTGAGGGCATGATCTGGTTGGGAAAAGGCCAAAAAGGTGAACACAGGTGGTATTTGCAGCTGTATTTATTAACTACCCATGATGCCCAGCTGCTGTGCCAAGCTTTATATAGGTACCACCTTCATTCTCCCAATGTATTTGTCATTTGCCTCATTTTACAGATGAAAGTCTATGGCACAGAAAGGTTAAATAACTTGCCCAGAGCCACACAGCTCAGAGTCTGTGCCTTGTCCACTTCAAAGCTTTGAGTTATTATGCAAAGAGAGGCAGTTCATGGGTGACTGGCTTATATGAAATGATACCAGCTCACCTTCCATTTTATTTACTGTGTATTGAATTCAGAGTAGATTCATTTGGATGATGACATAGTTTTCAAACTGTAATCTGAAATCCACGAAGATAAGGTGGGTGATATGCTCCTGGTGTTGTTTTCGTCACCCACAGAGCTGCTGGAGACTCTGTGCCCCAGACACACGCAAGCAGCACCCACTCCCTCACCCTGATCAGGGCGCTTCCCTTGTTGCTGATGCCCCCTCACCTCCCTGCCCACCAAGGCTCTGTCCTTCTTCCTTTTAGAACCTTAAGCTGTGAGGCTTTCCTCTCTGCTGCTCCTCTCTGCTCTGAAATCCTAGAGCAACATTTGAGCCCTTTTCAATCACCCACAGGTTGCTTAGCATGGGAGTTTTCTGCTGACACGTATGTCCCAACTATATAGTTCTCCAGAAAATTCCTCGAGGCCTGGCTCTGTGGCTTTACCATCTCACTGTGGTCCTAGTCTAGCACATGCTGTGCCCATAGAAGGTGCTCCATGAGTGTTTGAGGAATACGAGGAAGCTGGAGGAGAGGCGAGAACTCGCATGGCTCTGTGGCATTGCTGTAGCACACAGATGTGTGTGTGTGTATGTGTGTGTGTGTGTGTTTGCACAAGTGTGTGCATGCAGGGACAGAGAGAGGATGGTTTGGGGGAAGTGATAGCTTCATTGGTGAACACAATTGCAGCAAATCTAGCCTGCTCTAAAACATCCCTCCACCTAGCAGATAACACTCCTCACTGTCCCCATGCAGATGACCTGAGGGCTTGCTGAGCCTCTTTTATTTAGTAAGTGGCTTCATTTGGAAACACCCTCCCCAGGCAAACAGCCTCCTCCACAGCTAGCCCACACCCCCCACTAGTGCCTATGTGCTTTCTGGGGGCTTGGTGTGACTTGGAGCTCCCTTTGTACTCAAGGCTGTAACCAGGGATTGATTTTTGGCTCCTTTAATGATTCTAATTACACACAGTTCTCCTTAAAGGGCGAATAGCAATTGTGTGGCTGTAAGGCTATGAGCAATACCTTATTGTTCAAGGAGCCCTGGAGTGCGCAGGGATCTCTCTAAGTGGTCTCGGTAGGCCAAGAGATGTAGGGTTCAGTTGAGGCTGCTGGGCTCGTGATTTATCTGAATGTTTGCTTTAAAGTCCGTCCCCAAAAGGTGGTAAGCAGCAATTTGTGAAAAGCGTATGCCAAAGGCTCTGACGCTGGCACTGGGACTTGTTGACAATAAACCCATCCATCCTACTTTCATACTTGCCTTACCCAGTGTAGCTGGGGTCCCAGGGTGAGCCCAGTTTGGGATTCCGATGTTTCTGGATGTATCTGATAAATTGGCTAGGAGGGTGAAGGGTTTCATTTGAATGAGGGTTTTGGGCTTGAGGAGAAAGGCTTTTCCAGAAAATGTCAGAAGGGAAAGCTCAAGTTGGATGGCAGAGTGCCTGACCCTAAATAACTGACTTCAGGCCTCAGAACAGAGGGGCTGGAGGGGGAAGCCAAAGACATTTCCAGCAGGGGGATGGGAAGCGTAGGCATTGGTGGTCTGCCTTAATAGTCCAGGTGACAGAGGGCTCTCCGTAGCACGGAGAGGAGGGGGTTCTTGTCATTTCCAAGGGGACCGCTGGGTTTCCGGGCACTAAGATTCTGGAGATTCCCTTCTGCTGGGGCAGCTCAAGTTCAGTTGCCAGGCCTGGGAGCGGTATTGCTGGCACCACACACAGAGCAGAAGGCAAGGCTCCGTGGCTAGCAGGGAGCGGGTGCTCCGCTCTTGAGCGGCCTCCACGAGCGGCATGGAACAAAAGAACACAGAGGACTGTCTGTGACAACACACGTGACGCCCAGATGCAGCTGGAGGAGGCTCTGAAGAACCCCTCAGGGCCACTACCAACACAGAGGGGACATTTGTGTGACTCAGAGAAGGTGTCACTCTGGGCAACAGCAGCCCTCCATGTGCAGGGTTTTGTGTACATTTTAAAGGCGTCTTTTCTTGAGTTAAAAATCATCCCAAATTAGGAAATGCTGAAAACCTGTTACAGAGCAATTTCTTAAGGCCGTGTCAGAGCATTGTCTAGTGGGCCTGCTTTGGGGTCGTCTGGGGACTATGACACTGCTTGACTTACTGTTTGTTACTGACAGGAGCCCAAGGCTGTAAAGCTAGATGTTAACTTGCAGAAAACTGACAAGATTTCTGCCCAGTCAAGAAAGTAATCTAAAGATGATAATTATTATTTTTTAACCCTTTTGGTTATTAAGCAGTTTTGAATCCGCCTAGCAAACCTATGCCAGTATTGCCCACCCCCCTGTGACCATAATCAACTATTTTATACCCTCCTTTGAATAGCTTTGTTATCTTTCTGGTTCCCTCATTAAAGAGTTAAATAAATCTTTCATGCTGTTTACTGTATATTTATAGAGGATTTAGGTCTCTATCATTTCAAAACTATACTTTTCCAAGGCAAACACAGGCATCTCCGAGGGTCCGTGGCTTGACAAGGAGAACCCAGGCTGAATTTCAGCTTCTCTTTGCTACTTCGGCCTGGCACCATCGGGAAGGGAACAGCCTGCCCAAAGGTGCATGCAGCCCTGTGTGCACTAGAGAGCCGAAATTATACGGACGGGGGCAAATGCCAGTGAAACGCTGGCTACCGCAGTTAGCACGACTCCTCATCTCTTACTTAAGTCACACGTCTTTCTCCAAAGAGCCAAGCTCTGTGTATCCTGCATGTGAGATGGCCCGGCCCCACAGGGACAGCTAGCATTGCTTCACCCCAGACACTGGTGGCAAAATGTGGGAGTGGGCTTGCTTTGGTTCTGCTCTCCCACGGGAAGCCCCAGAGATATGCGTACGTGTTTGAAGTTCCTGAAGGGCACGAACTGGACGATGTCTCGAAGGACAGGCTCTCCCTTGGGTGACCTCAGAATGCCATCGTCACCATCCAGCATCTGCATGTCGCTGAAGTCAGCGTTGCCCACCCCGACGATGATGACCGACATGGGGAGGTGGGAGGCGTGGACGATGGCCTCCCGGGTGTCGGCCATGTCTGTGATGACGCCGTCGGTGAGGATCAGCAGGATGAAGTATTGCTGCAATTGATTGGAGGCCAGGTGACCACGGGGATGGAGAGGTGGGGGAGACAAGGACAATACCAGTTATGTACGCAGGAGGCTTCTGTGCATACTGACCACTGCGACAGTACTGACAGACTTTTATGGAGTCTGTCTTTTTATGGAGTCTTTTATTGAGTGTTACAGCCCCAACGACTTAAGGTTATGATGAATGGAACTTAAATGCAGGCATACGAATTGTGGGTTAATTCTAATAATCACCTTAGTGGCAGTTACAAAGCACAGGGTAGTGGACAGAGCAGCAGAGGGGAGTCAAGAGGGCCTGGCTTCAAAGACTCACTCTCTGAGTTCCTGGGAAAACTCCTTCCCTCTGCTGGGTCTAAGTCTCTTCATCTGTGAAGTGAGGAATGGGACTAGACCATTTATCCCATCCTCTTCAACTGTGGGATTTTTCAGAGTCTATGAATGATTTGCCCCATATGATAGCCACTAGCTCCATGTGACTACCGAGCCCTTGAAGTGTGACTAGAGTAACAGGGGAACTGGAATTTTAATTTTATTTCATTTAAATGAATTTAAATTTAACTTTCAAAATGAAGACTCGATTCAGTTATTGGAAACCTCTGAAGGACATCTGGAACCACTCAGGTATGTGAATCTAGCTTCTCAACGATTAACATATAAAATGTAAAGAAAGATCAAGTATTTGTGGTGATGATTTAGCATCCAAATTAAGATGATGTAAGTAAATACACATGGATTTTGAAGACTGAGTACAAAGAAAGAATGTAAAATATTTCATTAATAATTTTTTTATACGGAACATATATTAAGATGAGAATATTTTGGTTATATTGGGTTTCGATAAAATGAATTCCCTAGATTCCTTTAACTTTTAAAAATGTGGCCACTAGAGAAATTAAAATTGCATATACGACTCCCATTACATTTCCAGTGGACAGCACTCATCTAGAGCCTTGCTGGCGGAGGGTGAGGGCTGCAGTCTCTTTCCCCAGAGGCCATGCACCATGGTCTACTTCGAGTGTGCTTGTGGGTGCTCAGCTCCTGTGGCTTCCTGCCTGCAGACTGGCTGGCCCCTTTCCACCTGCATAGGCTGGCAGGTGGCTCATCTGAGATGGAGACTGCTGAAGAGGCTCTGTACGCATCAGCACAGGGAGGGTCAGGACGTGCTATGGGGTCTGGAGAAGGAACACTATCAGAGGTCATCACTGCTGTGAGTGGCATCATGATAGCCTCTGGTGTGAGATGAGAGAGAAGTAGGGCCCTGGCCTGCCACTCATGCCAATCTACTATAATTTTTGCAATGGGTCCAACATCTACAAGGAATAAATGTGGGATTATGAAGCCATTTCAAGTTGCCATATTTCAAAGAAGAAAGGCTGGATAGAATAGCCACATTCTGAAAACATTTGGTTTTGAGAATCCTACTTAAAAGGTTGCACACAGGCTGGTAGCATTAAAAGTTCCCACTTCTCTTTGTAAGTCTGAAAAAAACATTTTAGATGAAATAAGCTGTCAAAAGTGCAACTGGAGAGAATAGAAATTCACACTATGATGAAGACAGCCACATGTTCTACATGCTTTTCATATAGTTTAACGTAAAGACTATTTCTGTTCCATGTCCATTAATTAACTACCCATCCCTAGTTCTAGCTAACCGACCAATATGCAAGTTCATTTCAGTTGTACATTTTCATTCATAGCCATGCTCTTTGAGTCTTATATAGTTACAAAAAAAGGTAGCCTGGGAGTTTGGAGGAAGATTTCAGTAGGATGACCGCATAGTACAGCTAGAAAGGTGCAGAGAACGGGCAGAAGGAGGCAACTTGGTGGTGGGAGATATGGGGAAGAGGTATAGAATACACCAGAATCATAAATCACCCTTTCCAGGGTATGCGTTGGAAGGCCAGGCAGATGCCACACCTGGATGGAGATTGCTGCTGACTCATAAACAGATGAGCCCTAGTCTTCCTTTCTCCACTGTCCCCAACTGCCACCGATTTGATCTTTGTAGCCCCAAGGGATGGATCATCCCTACCTGCTCGATGCCTCCAGAAACAAAAACACCTGAGAGTCACACTACCACATCAAGAAACTTTAGACTTGAAATGGTCTAGAGACAGGGTTGGGAAAATATTTTCTGTAAAGGGACAATAACCAATTATTTAGTAATCTCTATCCAACAACCTAACCTTGCTAGCGTAATATGAGAACAGCAATTTCAATACTTAATATGAATGGGCATGGTTGTGTTCTTTTTTTAAAATTGTTTTAATGTTTATTTATTTTTGAGAGACAGTGAGAGAGAGAGAGAGAGAGAGAGAGCAAGAGCAGAGGAGGGAAGATAGAGAGGAAGACACAGAATCCGAAGCAGGCTCCAGGTGCCGAGCTATCAGCACAGAGCCCGACGCAGGGCTCGAACTCACGAACCATGAGATCATGACCTGAGCTGAAGTTGGATGCTTAACCGACTGAGCCACCCAGGCGCCCCTGATAACATTTTACTGATGGAGTCTGAAGTTTTAAATGTCATATAATTTCCATGTGCCATGAAATTATCATTCTTCTTTTGATTTTTTCAACCATTTAAAAATGTAAAAGCCCTTCTTAGCTTGTAAGCCATTGAAAAACACACTGCAGAATGTAGTTTGTTGACTTTTCATCTAGAGCAGGGATTTTATTTTATTTTTTTAAAGATTTTAATCTTTAAGTAAGCTCTACACCAAACTGGGACTTGAACTCAAAACCCCAAGGCCAAGAGGTGCATGCTCTACCAACTGAGCCAACCAGGAGCCCATAGAGTAGGGATTCTTAACCTGGGCCTGTGGACTGTTGAAGGATTTCAGATAGTCTGCGAACTTGGGGAAAATTACATTTTTATTTTCACTAACCTCTAACTGAAATTTATCATTTTAGTTTTAACTGTACTTGCAACTTCATCACCAATAGAAATCACAGAATATTTTCCTGTTAAATTACAGTGACTGCAAATATCTTACTATATCATTTATATCAATACTACTTAGAAATTACAGAATTATTAGACTAGTTACTAGTTCTTATAATTTAATGTTAATAAAAGAAGCATTTTATTACTATATTTATCATGCTTCTTAGCTACATTTAAAAATGTTTTGCTGAATGCATTTCAATACATTTGGTTTATTTATAATATATATTTTAATTTGTGCATTTAAAAGCATTTCTGAGAAGCGGTCCACGGGCTTCACCAGCTGTTAATGGCGCTCCTGGAACAAAACAGGTCTAGAACCCCCACTCTGAGAAGATTGTCAGGATTTTAGAATCTGATCCTTCCAGGTTCAATCTAGCTAAAAGTAACAGGCTGCACATTGCCGGATCGAAATCCTGATGGAAATTTCCAATAAAGAAAGCAGTAGCAGTTACTTCCCAAGTCAGGCCAGGAAAATGCTCACAGATGAAACATTACAGTCTTTGAATGAACTGGGGTCTTTAGATAGGAGGGGATTTTTTTTTATTCCTACAAGGGTTCCACAAAACCGAGAAGAAAATCTGACAGCCATAGATGCCCTGTACAACTTGCCCAAGAGGCTCAAGGTTAGGACCTTCAGCTATCAGTGATAACAAGGGGCCCTGGACCATACGCTGTTCAAAGAACAGGGAAAATCCCTGGGGAAAAACATCAGTGTTTCTGGCCTACAGGGTAAATTATCTGAGGTTGTGTGGATTAGATACTTCCTTCACTGATTCCTGACATGTCCTTTCAAAGCAGACACGCCTGTCCTTGGGGGAGTGAGTCATGGCCAAAAACTCACACTGGCTTTAATCAGGCCCGAATCCAGACCCATGTCAGCCCTATTCTCTTTTTATTCTTGTGGGTCCTGGTTTGCTAGAGGGCCTGGGATCATTCAGTTTTTAAACTGGGCTGTAGGGAGCTCTGGGGATATCTTGTCTGCTCTTGGGGATAAAGGAAGTAAAGGCGAACAGACAAGTTTGAACCTCATTCCTTAGCCCAGATTTAGCAAGAATGGTCTATTTTCTTAAAATCTATTTTATATGTTGGACTTCTGAGCAAGGTATCATTTGAAGAATTTGAGTTTGAAGTTCTGTGATTGAAAAAAAGTTAAAAAAAAAATGAAATACTGATCCTGTTGAACCCTTATTTGTAAATCTTGTATCTGTGAGGATTCAGATTTTCTCCATGGCCTCTGTGGGTTTGGCAAGATAGAGGCACCATTGACTCTGAGAAGTACAATTTTCAGAAGAATGTTGCGGAGGAAAGTCTGACTGGTATAGGTGGATCGAGATATTGAGGTAGATTCTGCTTTTGCTTTAAAGGAGAGTAAAGTAAGGGAGAGTAGCTAAAGGGTAAAGTGGTGTCAAGGGAGAGATTGTAATTCAAATAGAGATTATAGCCTGTTTTATTTGCTAATGGAAATAAGTCTTCAGTAGGAAGGGGAAATAGATGATAAGGAGAGAAGGGGAACATAACTGCTGGACCAATGTCCTTGGATAACTGAGAGGGGATGTGCTCCAGGACACAAGACAAGAGGTTGACATCAGGTACCAGCATGGCCCTCCATCTATTCTAACATGAGGAAGGCTGAGAACCTGGGCACATAGGTTGCGTGAGTTCATGTCAGGAGATGAGGGAGTAGCATATAATCTTCTTCACGGAAATGCAGTATCTTGGACCCAGGATAAAACTAGAGAAAATTTCAGATATTGGCAATATTCTACTAAATTAAGAAAGCTAGAAAGAAAAGATATCGGTATCATTAAAAATGATATATAGAAAAGTTATTATGGTTATATTCAACTCTAAGATTTTAGGGGAGAAAAAACCAAACTCTTTTCAGCCTTATAGCCTTGGTTTACATTTCTCTTAAGAAAACCATGAACATGGGAATGCAAGCTGGTGCAGCCCCTCTGGAAAACAGTATGGAGTTTCCTCAAAAAACTAAAAATAGAACTACCCTACGACCCAGCAATTGCACTACTAGGCATTTATCCAAGGGATACAGGTGTGCTGTTTCGAAGGGACACATGCACCCCCATGTTTATAGCAGCACTATCAACAATAGCAAAAGTATGGAAAGAGCCCAAATGTCCATCGATGGATGAATGGATAAAGAAAATGTGGTATACACACACACACACACACACACACACACACACACACGCACACACACACACACACACACACACACACACACACACACAATGGAGTATTACTTGGCAATCAAAAAGAATGAAATCTTGCCATTTGCAACTACGTGGATGGAACTGGACAGTATAATGCTAAGTGAAATTAGTCAGTCAGAGAAAGACAAAAATCATATGACTTCACTCATATGATGACTTTAAGAGACAAAACAGATGAACATAAGGGAAGGGAAACAAAAATAATATAAAAACAGGGAGGGGGACAAAACAGAAGAGACTCATAAATATGGAGAACAAACTGAAGGTTACTAGAGGGGTTGTGGGAGGGAGGATGGGCTAAATGGGTAAGGGGCACTAAGGAATGTACTCCTGAAATCATTGTTTCACTATGTGCTAACTAATTTGGATGTAAATTAAAAAAAAAAAAAAAAAAGAAAGAAAACCATGAACAGAATGTAAAATAAATCTTTGCCATGATGTTTTGTGTTGCTGCATCTGACCACAAGGGGACAGAATCATCCATTGTTTTACTTCTGTTTTGCTTTGCTTTCATCTGTAGTATGGGTCCATTGGAAAGCAAGCTTATTTTTGGATGATTTTTTTGCCCCAGGAATATGAGATGAGTATGACCTGCCATGGACTATAATAGCTTCCGTTGTGGAGTGTCTCCTGGGTTCAGATAATGTGGCAGACATTTGAGATGTGTCATCTCTGAGCCTCACAATAACCCAGCAGAGTTGGGTATGATTATGTTCATTTTTCAGATGAGGAGACTGAAGGTGGGGGAGGGTGAAGGCACTTGTCCAAACTCATACAAGTAGAAATGTCTGTATTTATTGTCAGAGTGGGATGGGTGCCATGGCCAATATCCGGGTGAGTGAACACCGTTTAGCAGGAGGACCAGCCCTCTCCTTACCGATGCCTCCTTGGTGTTAGTCTCTTCTGATGCTGACTTGGCGACCTTCTGAATGATGGGGGCGATGTTGGTGGGACCATAGAGTTGGAGCTTGGGAAGGCAGCTCTGATAGGCTTCCACAACTCCTTGAATTCCTAAGGTGAAATTGGTAAAGATCAGTAGCACTTCAGTATCTCCTTAAATCTATGTGCAATCAAACACACGCAGAAATAAAACATTAAATTGCCCCAATAGTCCTTTTCAATGTCACATTTATGTCCTTAAGGTAAAAAGGAAAACACCACATCACTGGTGGTGTTGCCCACAATCCTGATGAAATCATTCTCTTTAAAGGCTCAAGTCAAAAGCAACCTTTTCCACAAACATTTCCCTAATATCCCACTTTACACAAAAGATTTCATTAGATCTTCACAGCACAATGAAATAGATGTTATACCCCTTTTATAGGTGATGAAAACTGAGGCTCGGGGAGGCTAAATGATCTGCCTCAGGTCACAAAGCAAGTGAGTCATAGTCTCAGGATTCAAGCCTGGGTCTTGCCTGGCTCTCTCTAAAGGCTGTGCTCTCAGCCACTAGGCAAGTCAGCTTTAATGTTTCTCTAGATTTCACACCACCTGCTGACTCTACTCTAGTCTATATCACCCTCGGCCACCCGTAGGAGTCACGTGTACATCGTGTCATCATCATTATTTAATGGAATATGTTGAGGGATTTCTAGCTGGAAATAATGGAACACTGACCAAATCCTTTGAGAAGGCTCTTTCTGGCACAAAACCATAAAGCTTCTTGTTTGAAGTCACTGAGGCCATATCCTTTGCCAACATGCTGAAAGTGTCAAATGATTTCCGTGTTTCCCCCTCTCTTTATTCCTTTATACAGGAGGAAGTTGTGAAAAATAAATCCCTAATGAAAACTTGGAAAGCAGAAAGAGGGGTAGCGTATCACTGCCCATTGGATAAATTTCTCCCCCATGTTTCTTTGGCAGAGAAATCCAGAAATTACTATCAATATTCTTGCTGTAAGCTTAAGACCTCTTCTGCATTCTGTCTTTTAAAATTTTTTTTTAAATGTTTATTTGAGAGAGAGAGAGAGAGAGAGAGAGAGAGAGAATGAGAATGAGTGGGGGAGGGGCAGAAAGAGAGGGAGACACAGAATCCGATGTAGGCTCTGCACTGTTAGTGCAGAACCTGATGCGGGGCTTGAACTCATGGACCGTGAGATCATGACCTGTGCCAAAGTCAGATGCTTAACCAACTGAGCCACCCAAGCACCCCTGCATTCTGTCTTTTATGGCTATTTTTCTGCTCTGTTATTATGGCTCTCTGTTGCCTTTGGAGTAGTAAGTTTATTTGGATAGAGAAAGCCTAGCTGTCTGCTGTGGACAGATGACTGTGGATAACGGACACACTGTATCAGAGCAGAGAGACAAAAATAGGAAAGGTACACACGGAAGGGATGTGAGACCTTGGCTTTCTTTTATGTGTGATTTACCTGCACATTCTGGATTGTCTTCATTAAAGTTGATTGCGAAGTCGTGAGAGACCTAGACACCAATTAAAATTTAAAAAAGGAAGAAAGGAGAATTACAACTTTAATCCAGTAAGGAGGCACTGGGGCTTAGAGTTTGCAAACAAATGCCCATTACATTCATTATGTGTTAAGCAGCAGGAACCATTTTAAGCCTTTACACAATCAATCTGAGATGGAGGGTGAATTCTAAGCTCCCCGTGGAGTTGAGGTGACAGGAAGATTTTCTAGAATCAGATAAATGCTGGCAGGAGGGGAGAATAAGGCATATAAAAGGAATTGAAGAAAAGATTTCAGAAAAATGTAACTCCAAATAGCTTCCAGATAGAACTGGCCACAGGCTGGAGGCTTAGATTTGGCTGAACTCTATTTGGACCCTCAAAAACCCAAGCTGTCTGCTCAACATGGTGATGGTTATAAAGGCTCCAGCTAAGCTGTTGACATTTACGAATCATTCTAACATTATATGCAGAAATATAGGGCCAGAGGATTTTCAGATATATACAGGTAAAATGGACTCTATTCCTGGAAAAGTAATAAAGTAATATACTTTTTAAGCTTCCAGCACAAATTCCTCTACCTGGCAAGACCAGGTAGGACCATAAGGTCGAATAAAATATTATTTACTTTTTTTGTTTCTAAAACCTGATAAAACAAGAGGGATGTTTTGGCATCTGGACATTTTTATTGGATCATTTGGAATTATATAGAGACTTGCATTTCAAAGGCTATTTCCAAGCATTGACTCTATTAGGTGCTAGAAAATAGGTCACTGTGTGAAAAGACCCCTCTTTTCTTAGTGTTCACGCTAGCCCACATTTCCTTGCCCTGAGAACTTCCAGGAAGTCAGCTGACTTCTAACCATTTTACCTGCTTTACTTACCTTAAGTCTTTCTCAGGCCTCCAGAGCCTGCTTTGCCTGCCTAGCTGAAAGTTTTGGGGAATGAATGTCCCTGGCGAGTAGCCCTTAATCACTCACTGGATGACAGGATATGGTATATCAATACCCCAGCTCCCTTTATCTCTTGGGGTCTGTGTGCACTCTACGTTGTCTTCCTGGAGGCCCCAGAAGAATTCAGCTCTGGCTACCCCAGTGGTAACTGGCTTGTTAGCATACCCTATGTTGACTTCTCCCCATTTTCCCACCCTCTGTTGAGCTTTCCTCCACCTCTCAAATAAACAACTTGCATCCAAATCCTTGTCTCAAGATCTATTCCCAGGAAAGTGCACACTAAGACACAGGCGCTTGTGGCTCAGTTTCAAGACAAACTCTGAGATTTTATCCTAAAGAAGTAAATTGTGATGACCTTGTAAACTCTCCGGGGGCACCCGGCTGATTGAGACCACCAGTGCCTATTAGAGCAGAGGGGAAATTAGGCACGGCAAAGGGGCATTTGCATGGCTTTGTGAGAGCACAGATGAGGATATGTGAGGGATGCCTGTTAAGACAGCATCCCCGGGGCGCCTGGGTGGCGCAGTCGGTTAAGCGTCCGACTTCAGCCAGGTCACGATCTCGCGGTCTGTGAGTTCGAGCCCCGCGTCAGGCTCTGGCCTGATGGCTCGGAGCCTGGAGCCTGTTTCCGATTCTGTGTCTCCCTCTATTTCTCTGCCCCTCCCCCGTTCATGCTCTGTCTCTCTCTGTCCCAAAAATAAATTAAAAACGTTGAAAAAAAAAAATTAAAAAAAAAAAAAAAAAAAAAAAAAAGACAGCATCCCCATCTGAAGGGGATTGCATCTCTTCAGCTCTGCTAATTCTTGCGTGTGAAATCTCTTAATCTCAGTGTTGTTAGTTCTTTTAGTTTTTCCAGAGAAGCCAGAAATCTGATATTTTACATGAAATGGCTTAATTCTTAAAAAACATTTTTTTTAAACGTTTATTTATTTTTGAGAGACAGAGAGAGAGCATGAGTGGGAAAGAAGTAGAGAGAGAGGGAGACACAGAATCTGAAACAGGCTCCAGGCTCTGAGCTGTCAGCACAGGGCCTGACGTGGGGCTCGAACTCACGAACTGTGACATCGTGACCTGAGCCGAAGTCAGACACTTAACCGACTGAGTCACCTAGGCACCCCTGAAATTGCTTAATTCTTAAAAAAAAATTTGTGTCAAATATAATACATTTGTGGCCTGAATAATGTCTACAGGCCACCAGTCAGCAACTCCCAGTCTATGTTCTTCCTCTCCATGTGCTCCATTTCCAACAAAAGCTTCTAGAAATCTGTAGCCATGCCCAGCAGGGAAGACAGTATGGGGTATAAGGCAAACAAGAAAGAGGACAGGTCAGGAAGACATGCCACTCCATCCAGTGCTCACTTCAGCAGTATCGGGGAGATGGATTCCCTTTTTACAAAAAGGACACAGAAGGGGAAGGCCCTTGGTCTGACAGCTCTGGTGTGGGAGCAAACGTCAGCATTTTCCTCCTGCCCTGAGACTCAATCGGTAAAAGAGAAACTGATGACTGAGCAGTATTGCTTCCACTTGGCTTGCAGCTCAGAGGAATTGATGAGTTTGGAGCAGGAGCCTTGCTGTCTCTCCAAGGCCCTTCCTCCTGTGGGAGCAGAGTTCTCTCTGGAGAGCGTCCCATGGGGGCATCTGGTATACCACAGCACAATGCCTCAGCTCCACTGCAGTGCAAATCTCTCTGCACAACCTTTGTCTTCTTTGTTCATGAGAAATCAGTATCAAATAGGACTCCAGTGTTTACACGGGAAGCTTTCAGCTCCCCAATACTCTAAGCCAGAGTGCTTCTCCTTCAGGACTTCTCTGTATCTCTCTGCCACACAAGCCTGGTGCTCAGAGACTTGGCCTAAGGGACTCTGCAGAAGTCCTCGTCATGGACTTTCACAGTTGGCACTGTGATCGATAGGATCTTTCTATAGAGGACACCTGCGTAGATAGGTTCCGAGACAGTGGAGATCAACTTCCTGAGCGTCTTCTCAGTTTCTGACCATACCTACAGGAAGCTCAACAATGGGACTCTTCCTGTGCCCCTCTGGGAAGACTCATCCAGAATACCAGGAGATTGTTTCATCGAAAGATAGGCTCCAAGGGGCTAATTTCACTAGTTCTGAAGACCATTTCTGAGTTTTGGGGCTCTACTTACATATTTTTATCAAGGGCCAAAAGAGTGAATTCCTATGAGGGAAACCGAAGTTATTCTTTTTACACCAGAGGATCTATACTCACTCACCGTGTACTCTGGAGGTATCCTGGCACCGAACCCAAAGGCCGGGAACATTTTGTCACTGGAAAAAAAAATAAGTTGCTTCATTTGTTCACCCAATGAGGAAGAAAAACATGAACCTGTGTTACCTTGCTGGGACATTTTACTCTGCCAAATGCTGACTCATGCTCTTGATTATCTGTGGTAACAGGGGATAGTGGCAGCGTGGATAATTAAAATCAAGAAGGAATCCCAAAGTTCATTACAGTCATTAGTCTGCAATTTCTTCCCATAACTTTTTGCTAGATTTGATACTGACGAATAATGGTCCAGGATTTCCTCACCTCCCCAAGCCTACTTTTCTGTCTTTGAAAAGTGATCATGAATTAGGTAACTCCAATTGTTGACTGTGTTAGGGTTTTTCATATATATAATCTTATAAAATCTTTCTAGGGAGAGATCATTATTCTCATTTTACAGGTGGGGAAATGTCTTGGGAGGTAAAGTGACTTGTTCAAGATCAGGCTGCTGGTTAGAGCCAGGGTTCAAATCCAGACAAGTCTAAGCCAAAAGGGGATATTTAAAAGTAACAGGAAGCTTAGAAGGCTCTAATTGACAGAGCTTGGTTCCATCTACAGGACTCATTTTGCCCATTATTTTATTTCATACAAACAAGGATAAATTATTTACATGTCTTTTCATGTCTTCTGAATGCAGAGGGATGCTGTTTTTTGGTATTAATACCTTTACATCTGCCACTGCCTCTCTGTCCCAAAATGCCCCTTGCCCCTCTCTTCAGCATAATACTTGCCACAGAATGTGTGCTCCATAAATATTTAATGAAAAGATAGCCCATGAATTGAATCATGGCTTGGTTTCTCTTAGGCATATTGAAATTTCTCTCTTTAATTTATTCATTCACATATGTTATACCTTACCTCGTACTTTACTGTACTAGAGGTGAAATGATGGGGAGAAGAATTAACCTTAACTGGCACATCCAATCTGCCGGGTATGATGCTAGGCAATGTACATGTTTAATTCTTATACTACCCTTGAATTTCCACCTACTTATTATTCCTATTTACAGATGAATAAACCGAGTCTCAGAAAGGCTAAGAAAGTGGCCTAAGGTGTTTACCAGGGAGGATCGTGTGATTCTAAAGCCCGTGCCTTTTCTGTTGTCTCATTATACTTTAATGATTATATATAGCATTAAATGTGATTTCCTTCTGGCACTTCCTTCTGGCACTAACTGATCCCCTGACCAGACAACAGGTAAGACTCTCTTTAGGCAAATTTTGTGGGGTTCTGGAGTATTGCTCTCAGCAGAGGAATGTTCTTCTCATGCCATCTACCTTTTACTTTTCCATTAAATATACCACCAAGATTTGTTCTTGGAACAATTCCTACATTTCTCAGTTCTTTGCAGAGTTAGTCAAGGAGAAAAGGAAACTCATTAGGGCTCCCTGTCCCTGAATGGCTCTGTCAATAAGAGGGGACCCCCCCCCCCACAAGGCTGACAGAGAAGTCAAAGTACCAAAGCCAGATCTTCACCCACCACCAACTGACAGATTTAGAGGTCATTAGTAGCCAATGATGGCTTTGATAAAACTTCACCAAAATGAGCCAATTTGAGCAAGGTTGGGTAGGAGACATGAGGAAGCCAGCATTCTTTGAAATTAGTCAAATTCTCCAGAAAATCACCAGCTCTCCCTTTTCCTCACTGTTGTGTAGATATGGGCTTTGTGGGGCACTGCATCTAGCAGGTAGCAGAAAAGGTATTAATACTGATAAATAGAAAAACACAACAGCTTATAAAGGATTAGCCACAGCTCTGAGAACAAAATACTTCTGGTCCTTGGAAATACTGAAATACTTTGCCACAGTAATTCCACCACCCCTCCCCCCCCCCCCCCCCCCCCCCCCCCCCCCACTTAACCAAGACAAGGGCAGGCAGCTGTGAGAGGGAATCTATGAGGGAGATTTCAGAGGCCCTTTCAGGGTAACTAGGTATGGAAGAAAACTTTCTGGGTTGGAGAAGGGGTCCTGGTTCTTCCAACCCAGAGATAGCTCCGAAAAGTCAAAACAGAAACCTAGAAGGTTCCATACCTTTTATTTTTTTCTTTGAGGAGTTCGAGAAGGGTGAGATCTAATATTCCATCCATTTCTAATCACCAAACCAATGTTCCAGCCTTAAGGATATTCTTTTTATACCTTCCAAGCCACCCTGGGGATTTGAGGTTTGCTGAGCATGATGCACTGTTATGTAATTGAGTTTTAAGAGCAGGGAGGCAGGGAAAATGCCTCACTTACAAGAGGAATAATTAATAACCCAGGAGGGCATCAATTCTCTGAAGTTAGCCACCACGAAGTCTCTAACTAACAAACATACCAAAGAAAAACTTTCAAGCACAAGCACAATAGATTTACACTTCCATTCTTCCTGATTAAAAAATAAAACTAGTCAGAGAGGAGTCTTATGCAAGAGGCAAGAGAAGGCAGGTTGAGCACACAAGCAAGCATCCATATGCCAGCACTTCAAAGAACTTGAGATTGGAGTAAAGGGCACTCAGCACTGAGTAAAGGGGCCACTCTGCAACTACTAGGAACATGATTGGTGGAATCTGTGAACTTGGAAAACTCACGAGCATGTTACCACATTGCTAATGGCAAGATTTCTTACTACCAGAATAAAACAGCATAAAATACAATAAAAGAGCCCATGGTCTTCAGTGGTAATGAGCATGGAGTCCTGAACTTCTTAGGGAACGACTGATGGTTAAAGGATCTCCAGATGGAAGATTTATTTTCAAACACCATTTTAACCCTCCAGTTAGGGAAGACTTTGAGACAAAGCAAGAGAGTAATAAAAATAAAGACAAATGACCTCATCCATAAGGAAACAGAGACTGACTCAAGGCAAACTGGCATTTCAGAACACCTAGACAATTAAGACAGTGGTCTTAACACTGGGGTACATGGAAATGCAATGCCCTTCTGGGGATAGTAGGGCATGATTTTATTTATTTATTTTTTAAGGAAATCAGTATTCAGTTCCTCTGCTCCTATGTAGTCTCTGCTGAAATTGATCTGGGAACAGGTGTAATAGAAAGACCTGCTCTCCATTCACACCTTCCCTTTCACAATTATCCTTCTCCTTACCCATTATGAATCTTAACCACAATGGTGCATTGTTCCTTAGTGTAAAAACTCTGCAGGAGAAAATAAGGGAATGAGGAAACAAATCCTTTTGCAAGTCGGGCAGTTGCCAATTTTTGCTTTAAAAAGTTGTAGGAAGTGCTTATATCAGCTGGTAGATCATTAAAAATACATTGTGGTGATAAACCATTATGTGATTTTTTTTCATGTATAACTTAGAGTTGAAAGAAATGAGTAAAACTGCTAGTCAAACTCTTTCCATTACCATGTACTTATTTATAAGAACAGGTTTTCTTAGTATTTATATTGGTAAAAAAAATTGGAATAGGACTGAAAGTAGACTCTTCTGTTTTACTAATGGATAGCATTCATCTACAAATTGTAAACTAATTAGGGAAAACCCCTCACTATTTGTTTCATTAAAAGTTTTCATTTTTTATGGGCAATAATTAAATACTGAAATTTCCAATACATTTGTTCTTTTGGTCAATTATGCACTAATAATGATTGTAATAAAAACTCAAACAGAAGATTTTAGAAAATATTTTAAACCTTTTCAACACAGAACATTTTAGAAACTAGATATTTTAAAATTTATATTTGTATTTTTATTATAGAAATGTATGATACAGTGACCAATAAAAGAATTTTGAACCCAAATTTTAATGATACATTAGGATGAAATTCTATGGGGGAGGGGAGTGAAAATACAAGTTCATGAAAAAAATAAATAATTAAAATTCTCAACTCCAACTAAAGAGCTTGTTCATGCATTTTTAAAATGGATGATGGATCATATAGCTATGGCATTTACATTCTACTGGATGCATTCACAAGAGTTATGTAAGAGTTTTATTTTTAAATGTTCATATTTACAATACACTAGAATTTCCATTCTTTGCCATTATTTAAACTCATAATGGAAAACATTAGATGTCAATGTAAATGTAAAAATGTGTGAGGTTACACATTTTTATAAAATCATTTTTAGGGGTACATGCTCAAAACCAAAAATTAAAGTCATTGGTCCAAAATGTCCTTCAGATCTGACACCATAATCCTTTTTCCTTTTGTGTTCAGTTTATTTTTAAACCTAATTAAGAGTGTCAAAGATAATAGCCTCTATCATTTGCTGAGTATAACAGGCCGAACATGTGCTAGCTAGCCACTGTACATCTAACCCTTACAACTGCTCCTCAAGGAAAGTTAGAGAAAACTTCCACTTGAAATCAATGACACCAAGGCACATGGAACGCAAACCTCAGAACAGAGGTAGCTGAGCTGGGGTCTGAACCCAGGGTCTATTTGTCGCTGGGACCCCATGCTCTTTCTACCACTCCTGTTGACTCTGCCCTTTGTAGGAGGCTGGTTGGGTCTAACGATTCAGAATAATAAAGATAAGTCCATCCGTGTTCTAATAACAACTGAATTTCCCAGAACTTACCATCCTCAGAAGGCCTTCCTTGACTACCTCTTCTCCCACAAAGGAGAAAGTCAATCCTTCTCTTTTTATGCAGTCCTCGTCTACAGTCAGCTGCCCTGACCAAGCTGGGCTGCGATTTATTTACAAGCCCTTTTCTCCCTGAGACTGTGAACCAGCTGGGGGGAAATTATGCTTTGTTAATTTATCTCTGTCCTTACAACACCATGTGAGGTACCTGGCAGCCAATAGGTGCTGCTTGGTCCTTAGCCATTCCATCTGACCCATTCTCTCCCAATTTAACGCTGGGTCTCAACTTGGGATGCCCACTAGAATTAAAAATCCCGATTCCCCAGGATGTACACCAGACTAATAAACCTCTGGAGCGGGGCCCAGGTATCAGCATATTTTAAGACTGCCCAAATGATTCCAATGTGCAGCCAAGGCTGAAAACCACTGACTGGTGTTGGTAGAGTAGAAAAGGTAGAACTGTGACATGAACCTGTCTTTGGATTCTAAACCCAGTACCTGTCAGATTGGGTATCAGTTCTAACTTTGCCTCCTAGCACACCATGGAGGAAGACTCCTGCCTCAGGTGCTGAAACCTCCACCTTATGCTGGGGTGGTCGCATCCATAAAATGGCAGTCTGTGCTTCCAAGCACTGTATTCAGTATCTATACTCTGTCGATAGCAGACAGACCAGCCTTTTATTGGAGGGCATTCCAGGTGGTCAGAGATCCATATCTCTGCTGGGCCCACAGAATGGATGTCACTTGGTCTTGAGCAGCCTGACCAGGATGTTCATAGGAGCTGGACAAGTGCTACAACCAACAGGGAATATATGAGCTTGTGTGTGTGTGTGTGTGTGTGTGTGTGTGTGTGTGTACACATACATGTGTGCATGCTTGGCGACTCAAAGGGGAGGGAATGGGCAGTGTTCTCTCTTTCAGAGGCATAGAGACAGAGTGAGCTGGCAGGACTGTCTTCTGGCCTTAGGACCAGAAATTTGTGGAGAAGCTTCCCCTTCAAGGCACCCTGAGAAGGGCTTTATGCGTCTCCCAAGCTGTTCTACTTCATTGATCACCTCGTAATGACCCCTTAGCAATGACTGTACAAGGCAGAAAGAAAACCCTTGGCTGTCAGAGGCTGGGAGCAATTTCTAAGGCTCATGGGGATTAAAAACCTCTCCGTCTCTGCAGGAGGGGGAACGACGCCTTCTGTCAGTTTTTATTCAAGTGTTTCTTTTGAACATCAACCTCAGTGACTTTGATGTGAGAATAAATTAATTCCAAAGCCCCAACTTGAAATTTCCTGACTCTGCCTGTCTATTGTCTATCCACCCACGCAAAGGAGAAACTGCAGAACCTTGTCAGTTTTCAAGTGAGCAGCTTGCATTACACATTCTTCCAGGGAGTCTCTCAAAAGAACGCCTGGGCTTTTCAGTTCTTTTCTTCCTTAGGCATTTGCCCCTTTTAATGCTGAGCTTCCTTCTTTATATGTATACATATATGTATATATGTACATATATACATATACATATACGTATACATGTATAGTTCCACCGAACTGCGGAAACCTGATTTTCCTGGTCAGATGGGCTGATAACTTCACTATTTTCCTTTTAAAAATTTAAAAAGAATCATTTACAGTAATTCTTTATGTAACCCCTAAGGTATAATACCTTACTTTTATGTTGAATCTGTATTTTTGAGTGAATACTAAATGCTCTCCAGGCTTTGCCTGGCTTTTATATTATAAGAGGATAATAGCTCTAAAAGATGTATGGGTCACTTGGATTGTATCTGCATCCTGCATGTGAAGTAACCAGGAAACAGGAAGTTCAGCAGTTTGTTCCAGATCATCCTGTAAATCTGCTGCAGGACCGTAGCCAACGCTCTGGGCATTGGCATCTTAGTTTCTGGTCAAACCACCAATTTTCTCTTTGGAATTCGTTATTATACTGCCTTCTCCCCTAGAGTCTGAGTCAATTTTATTATTAAGCAGCATGTATTTATAGTATTGTATCGAATGCTTTACCTACTTTATCTCTTTTATGAGCATTTCATGATTTAAAATTATTAAGAATCCTGAAGATACATCCTCTCCCTTCTTTCTTGCCTCTTATGTATATACTAAATCATGCACTAAATCATTCATGTGCATGTTAGGAAAAAATGACTGTTTTGGTATCTTGGGTATGTCTGGAGAAGTTTCTGGCAGTGGGGAGGCAATTTGTTAATTATTTCTCTCCTTGGTAGAACTCTCCATATGATATATACCCTCTCTAGGAATACTCCCTGTATTTGGGCCAAAAGAAATCAGAGCTGAAATTCAAGTTGTCTTCACAGTCGATACCTCGGTTAAGTATAAGAAGTATCACTTTAACAAAGTAATTTAAAATGCTATTGCCCTCTGTTCTAACTGTATAAGAGGGCAAGTGTCAGCAAAGGCCTGAGTGTTTAAGGCTGTGTGATTTTACTGGATCTGTTTATTCATTCCCCAACTGCCCTCACACCCAGTTGAGTTATTGAAAATAACCAAGCCGAATGCAGAGATTCACCAGCAGGAGGACACAGATGAGATTTTTCCTATCCCTCTCCTGTTGGTTTCTCTGCACATTCTGGTCACTAGATTGTCTCATCCCCTGTGGTGCCTGGGGCAAGGGGTTTTTAATATACCTACCACTGGTTATGACACTAGAAAGAACAGAAATCATGCTGTCCCATAAAATTTCTCTGAAACTAGAGGACAGAGTCACTTTATTTTCCTGATTTAAAGGCTCACTTGGTTGCTTCTTATTACTAACTAGCCTTGTTTTACAAACACACTAATGACTCAACTGAGATGTATCCATATTTATATTTATATTCGTTCTACCTCAAAGAACCTTCTTGAACATGTGAACAACTTCACCTCAACCTGGAAATACTGGAAAGGCAAAATAAATTCAGTTTAATGTAATTTATGTAAATCACAATTCTCTTGGTGGGAAAGGTCAATATTTACCATCAAGGAAAAATAACTGTAGTACCAATCTGATCTCAAAATCATGTTATCTATATACACACAAGCAAACACACACATACACACACACTTCTGTGGATGGGCACACACATGTGCACGTGGGCAGACACACACCCTCTACTAATGTTACCAATAGCTCTGAAGTCAGTGAAACACAGTGATTAGGAGCTTAAACAGTAGGAGGAAATAGATCTCAGTTCAAATCCTGCCTCAGGCTGAGTGACAGTGCACAGCTTAACCTCCCTGCCCAGCTTTATTTCCTCTTCTGTTAAACAATACCTACAACATAAGGTATAATGTGAGGGTTAGATTCAAAAATGTCCAATAAACCAGTGCTTCTCAAACTCCAAAGTGCACACAAATCATCTGGGAATCTTGTTAACATGCAGATTCTGATTCAATAGGTCTGGAGTGGGGCTCGGGATTCTAAGTTCCCAGGTGGTGCTATGCTGCTTAGTCCATGGCCCAAACTTTGAGTAGCAAGACCCATCCGAAACTTAACAAGATAGAAAGTAGTTTTGCAAGCCACATAAGAAAGCTGAGAAAGGAGATTTTGGTTTTGGTGACCCAGGTGAGCATGGCATGAACTCAGCTTCTCTAGGTGTAGAGAGGATAAAATTTGGGGTCAAGGTTCTATTCTGTGGCTTCATGAGCCCAGTATGGGTAACTGCTGACTGCACGTCTGTTTTCCTGCCAAGGATCATCCAGGGACCATCAGAACCCACAGGGAGATGATAAGACCTGGGACGACCGGGGGTCTTGTACCTGTCATAGTCTTGGCAAATCTCGCCCACAGCCACCAAGGCTTTCAGGTACTCGTTGGGTTGGTAAGGGTGGATGTAGTGCAGGGAACAGCTGTTCCTGGGGTCCCCATTTGAGGCAGTGAAATCTATAGCTACCTGGAAGAGAAAATAGGAGAATGGGTAGGTTTAAAGTGAATGCATCTGGTAGGAATTGTGATCAGCCACACAAAAGACATGGCCAGGGATGGGAAAAGCAGCACATCACGTACCCTGCCAAGAAGGAAAGTGAGAGAAGTTATTAATCTGGCTGAGGCCATTTCTGTAGTCTTCCATTTTCCTCTCCTCCAATCCCAAAACAGAACTTGAGATTGACACGGGGGTCAGAAAGCCCAGCCACGCTGATCCACGTTGCCAGGCAGCAAGAGGAAGGATGAATATCTGCCCCTCAGTTCATAATTCACTAAGAGTCCTGTGCTCTTCAGGCAGGACAGTTCTGTTCGTGAGGCAGAGGTAAAATCCCTTAAAACTACATTCTGTGTTAAAGATGTGGTCTATAGAAGAACGCCATTGTCATACTCTCGTGTGCAGCCAGTTGCAGAGAGACGTGTTGAAGTGGTTATAATGAATTTTCTGCAAGAAGCAGCTTTGAGTGAGGCATTCAGCGAGAAGTCCTGCCTATACCAGAGAAGAAGCTGAATGCTATGGCATAGTCGGTGGGAAGCAGAAAAGGGAATCCTCTGCCTTGTCACCAAGGAGATATTATCTTTGAACTTCTGAGATTTTTTCTGACCCCTGGCATCATTATCTAAATAAAAGTTGACCCACTTAACACTCTTAACATCAACAAACAACAAAAGGCTCAAGCCTGGAGAGTGCTAAACTGAGAAGAAACATTTCTTTTGGTTTCTAGCATCATTACCATTTAAATAAAAGTTAGCCCAGCAAACACCTCTCAAAAAAACCAAACCAACCAACCAACCAACCAACCAACCAACCAACCAACAAACAAACAAAAAAACTTTAGCTTGGTGGGGGGTAGAGAGAAAGGATGGGGGAATTAAAACAAAAGGAGTTGTAGTAAAAGACAGAGATGTTCCTGTTGTGTCTTCCCTTTCTCTTCAGGGCTCAGCTGAATCCACTTACTAATGACAGAGAGGCTTTATTTTCTCTTATAATCTTGCAGATGGGAAATGCTACATGCATATTATTTGACAACATTCCATTATGACAAATAATTGGAATATCCCATTGGGTTTATTTAGGGTGGATGTTATTTCTGGAAGGACAGAGAAAAGGTGCTTTGTGTTCTGTTTCTGCTTCTGAGAGATCAGCCTATAAGAGTGAGGTTGATAGGGGAAAATGTCAGCCACACCTTATACTGCAATGCTGCAATCCAATCCACATGACTAGAAGAAGGAAAGCAATAGGCTACCAGGAGTTCACTTACACTCCCCCCCCTTTTTTTTTCATGAAGTTATTTCTTATCATCACTGATTTTGTTTCCCCTTTTCTTCTTCACCTCTCCCAGGATTATGTTGAAAAGAAATTTAAGCAGGATGCAAATTCTATTTTTGGAATAACCAGATGTTTTCAACAAGGGAGTACCAGCTGATAAGATGCTAATACTAATAATGTTTCAAAAGGAAAGGTCACGTGGAGAAAAACTGCAAGGTGCTTTCCTACCCCTGAGATGCTCTTACTTTAGATAACAAAGGGGAGAGGACTAGCCCTTGTTAAAACCCTACTTTGTGTCAGACACTGCGTTATCTGCTTTCCAGGTATTATGTTATTTTATTTTCATCAAAGAACTCTGGAAGGCAGAGATTGTTATTCCTTTTCATTGATGAAGACCCTGAGGCCCACAGGTGATGAAATTTCCTGGTGATGGAACTGGGTTCAAACCCCAGTCTATACGGCTCCAAAGGCTTTTCCTCCATTATGCCACTATATACCCCAAAGGAAACACAAGGCTGTGGCTAACATGCCAAGTTGTCACATGGGTATGTTTATGACTATAAAGAATGGAGAGGATTTAGCCTGGAAGTAGGGACACTAGCTACAAGGCAGCTAGAGTAATTTAGGAGAGAATGGCCTTGAATGAACAGCTGTTTATAATCAAAACAGCTGTAAAATGTAGAAATAGGGCAATTAATGTGTGTGTGTGTGTGTGTGTGTGTGTGTGTGTGTGTGTGTTTATGATGTTCTTCATCAAGGATCACCACAATACTTTACCTATGCCTCTTGAGGCTGCAGTTGAAAATTGTCCTGTGTGTTGATTACGTGACTGAGAGTTAAGGGTATTTCATAATGAGAAAAACATGCTGGTGTCTTGATATAAAACCAGAGAGTAAAATCAGGTCATATAAACACCAGAGGGAGAAAACATCCATAAAGAAAAATGACAGCTCAAGAAACTCAAATGTCCCTCTTATCCTCCCCAGGCATGGGCAAGATCCTCCAAGTATGCAGGCACCAAGTGGCAGCGTGCAAGCCCAGATCTAACACCCGAATGGGTATGTTGTGTTATGGGAAGAAGCGTGTATAATGTCTGGGTGAACACACACAGATTTTGGCAACAATACACTTTAAAATAAAGCCACACATCATAGGGTTGGGACCAAGGGAAGGTAAGACTGGTGACGAGGGTGTCAATTCAAGAAGGACTTCATTCCCAGCTTACCCTACATTTGCACAATCTTGAGAGTGATTGCCTCTTCTTAAATTTTGCATTGTAGGCCCTCTCTACTCTCCTGCTTCTTCATTCTGGCCCTATTTTGTCATTTCATTTCTATCAACTCTTCATCCCCAGGCTTGGAATAATTCTGTTATGCCTAACAAACCAGTGTGGGGCAGAGGTGATGGTGAGAAGGGGATTGTGACCAGAGATATTAAGGATAGAAAATGAACAGGATTTGGTGACCGACTGATGCCAGTTAGAGAAAGGGAGTAGCCACATTTCTTTGGAAATGGAAACGACATCTAGAGGAAAATGGAACCACCTAAAGATCACTGTTAGAAGGTTGGTGTTGGGCTGCCTGCTCTTGGTGGTGCTGTTTAGACATACAAACAAGCCTGATGGAAATTTTAATTTTTTTTTTTCTGTAGGCAGACCTTTGCAGGAGGTGGGGGCAGGGCTCCACTTTTCCCATGGGGATGGCCCCAGTATCTGTGACAACCACAGAGGCCATTCTAGCTCTGGAGACTCTGATAGAGCTTGGGGAAAAGGTATGAACTTAAAAATTACCTGGTGAAAAAGGAAATAAATCAATGATCCTTACCACCCACCCCTTTCTATAGTTCCCATTCTTCATAACAAAAATATTTTATCATTGACGAGAAAGCAATGGACAGTCTTAAGTACACAGCAGCTGAAAGATTTGTTTCCCTGGCAAGTGATGGTTTCTAAAGTCGCCCTGATGAAGCTGGAGATAAAATATCTTCAGGAGGTGGCCTTCTACCAAGAATTCTCTGTGCTCTTTAAGTTAGCATTAGTGGAAGGAGAACAGAGTGAAAGGTTAGATTTATTTTAAAAAGCAACAGGGAGGCAGTGAAAGACGGGATTAAGTTGAGAAATAAAAGCAAGGAAATGACTGAAAAATGCCAGTTTGTGGAGGTGGCTGCTGACGCCTGCTTCCTGAATGCTGGTGAGCTTGCAGAGCGGCTACGTTTTCATTTTCTGATATGAAGCATTTACGAAAGCCTGTGGTTCTGGTATGTGCTCCAATCTTCCCAGCAGGCGGTCCAAGAATAGGCACCCGCCCGTTGCTCTCCCCTTCTGCCCAGGAGGCCTCGCTCATCATTAAGCAGAGCTGTGGAGCAGCTTTGCAAGACCTTGTAAAGTAGGAATGTGAAATTTTCCCTCCATTGCCACCAAGTCCCCAGTGCAGAGCTGCTTCCTGGAAAAGGCTGGAAGCCAGTGATGAGCATCTATCATTGGACATTTTTAGCTTCTACACAAAACAAGCCCACTCCTCAGATTCCCTTCTCTGCCTGTGACAAACAAGCCATTTGAAACCTCTTGGGTGTTTTCTAAGCGAAGCTGCTGGGAACCAACCTCTGGTTAGTTGCCTAATCTCTCTGCAATCAACGTGCAGTAAACCTCTGCCATATCGTCTGCTGGGGCAAGAGATTTGTTTTTTGCTTGTTTGTCTTATATTTGTATACAATTTGGATCTGTAACAATAAGCCTTGTAGGTGGAGATACCGTTCAGTCTGAACCATTTCTTAATTGACAGATTAAACTCTTGTGCTTTTCGACCTCCTCAAAGCGCCACTGTGGGCAAAGAAATAGGAACCTAGACCTGATGGAAAGGACTCCTGAGGTCACCCCATTCATTTCCTGCAGACTGCAAAGCATTCCCCTCTTCAACCAGGGCTCATTCTCTTTTCTCAGAGGTCTATACCAGAGTCCGCCAGTGTTTAGTCTGGGATATAAAGATGTAAAACTTAAACTGGGACACAGTGTGGACATGTGTTAGTGTTGGAAAGATTTCCTGAGAAATAGGAATAGCTGGCCACCTTGTAATACGTGTTCTTTTTCTTTAGGCTGAAGGTTAATATGGGAGGAGCCACATTCAGCTTAGTATAGCAAAATTATATTGCCAAAATGTAGACTACAAAATCAGAGATAAAGGAAAGCAACATCATCCTTAATGTTAAAAAATTAGAAATAATAAAAATGGCCATCTGAAAATATGAAAAAATACATTTTTGAGGGTCACCTGGACCACTTGAGAATCTGATACAAGATTTATATCCAGTCTCCCAAAAATGCACATACCTAATTCTGCACACAATTTAGGGAGGTCAAGGATGCTGCCGAGGACAATCCTCGTTCCTCAAGGATTCCACTGGCAAGCAAGTTATGTTTTGTTTTTCTTTTCCTTTCTAGATTTTATCTCTCTCTCTACATATATATAAATATATAAACATTTTACCTGGTTGTAACCATAGGGTGGCTCTGCTTTACATTCCTTTTTTTCACTTAATGTTATGGCATAAACATGTCCTTATGTTATCATCAATCATTATAATCATTTAAAATGACTTTATCATAGGGCACTTGTACCCCAATGTTTATAGCAGCACTTTC
This sequence comes from Panthera onca, assembly GCF_046562875.1. NCBI lineage: Eukaryota > Metazoa > Chordata > Mammalia > Carnivora > Felidae > Panthera > Panthera onca. Next base: position 131,216,871 of record NC_138347.1, on the reverse strand, counting down.
AACAATAGCCAAATTATGGAAAGAGCCTAAATGTCCATCAATTGATGAATGGATAAAGAAATTGTGGTTTATATACACAATGGAATACTACGTGGCAATGAGAAACAATGAAATATGGCCTTTTGTAGCAACGTGGATGGAACTGGAGAGTGTTATGCTAAGTGAAATAAGTCATACAGAGAAAGACAGATACCATATGTTTTCACTCCTATGAGGATCCTGAGAAACTTAACAGAAGACCAAGGCGGAGGGGAAGGGAAAAAAAAGTTAGAGAGGGAGGGAGCCAAACCATAAGAGACTCTTAAAAACTGAGAATAAACTGAGGGTTGATGGGGGATGGGAGGGAGGGAAAGTGGGCGATGGGCATTGAGGAGGGCACCTGTTGGGATGAGCACTGGGTGTTGTATGGAAACTAATTTGACAATAAATTTCATATTTAAGAAAAAACAAATAAAATGACTTTATCATAATCCATCTAAATGAGTGCTGTACTTTACATACAGCTTATCCCTGAAAATCTGTTTTACAAAGTGCATCTTTATGCATCTGGGAAAGCAATAACTTTCAAAGGAAATGGTGAACTCTTCTACCATTTTCTTTCCAAACACCTTATGGTGCCTGTCTCTTCTGTGCTGTCTATAATTTTGTGTTTTGTGTGTGAAATTCTAGTATCTAATTTTATTTCTGGCTGCTTTGCCATGTGCCAAACACAGTGAACTCCTCCTGCCGCTCCCACCCCTGCCCCCTAGTCTGTTCCATCTCCATTCACCTCCTCCAAGTCTGCCCTCTGACGGTTGCCCTCCAGGTCTTATGACCTGAGGATTTGCATGAGGAGATGGAATGTCCTCAAGGGCGCCCTTGACCTCCTGAAATTGCATGCAAAATCGGGTGTGTGCATTTTCCAGGGAGAGGATATGGATTGTGTATCAGATTCTCAAGTGGTGCCGCTGACCAAAAAAGAATCATTGACTAGGGCTCTTTTTGGCATTGTTAATCTCGTTCACTCCACTGAGGCTTCTCCTCTGCTTATGGTCAGATTCTAGCCTGAAACCTCCCCTATTTTGATACTCAAGTTGCTATCATCCTTTTCCCCTCTTGCCCCATCTTGCCAAACTTCTTTTTTTTTTATATGAAATTTATTGTCAAAGTGGTTTCCATACAACACCCAGTGCTCATCCCAACAGGTGCCCTCCTCAATGCCCATCGCCCACCTTCCCCTCCCTCCCACCCCCCATCAACCCTCAGTTTATCCTCAGTTTTTTAAGAGTCTCTTATGGTTTGGCTCCCTCCCTCTCTAACTTTTTTCCCCCTCCCCCATGGTCTTAAGTTTCTCAGGATCCACATCAGAGTGAAAACATATGGTTATAGCAGCGCTTTCAACAATAGCCAAGTTATGGAAAGAGCCTAAATGTCCATCATCTGATGAATGGATAAAGAAATTGTGGTTTATATACACAATGGAATACTACTTGGCAATGAGAAAGAATGAAATATGGCCTTTTGTTGCCAACCTTCTTGAATGAACAGTTCTTTTACCTTCTGTTTAGACCTTAACTTCTGGGTCTCCCTGTCTCATACTGCTGAAATTGCTCTTTCAAAAGGTGATATGTGTCTCTTCATCACATGATCCAGTTTTTTATTCTTCACCTTCTTGCATATGGGATTATTGCCCTTGATCTTTTAATATTTTCTTTCTGGTCATTTGGGTTACTGCCCCGTCCTGGACCTTTTCCTCTGGCATTTCTCCTCCTATGGGTTTCCCTTCTTCTCCTTGCTGCCTGACGGAGATCTTCTATAATTCCCTGAGACGCCTTTTCTCTTTTCTTCTCTCTGGCCATCTCATCCAGACCCATATGTGTGCAGCTTCTACTTCTTTCCTGAAACCTAGGACCATATTTATAAGTGCCATCTCGACACTGAGAGGCCTGAAAGTACCTCTATCATGTCCAAAATAAAATTCATCATCTCGTCGGCGGCTCCTCTTGATTTCCATATTGCCGTGAATAGGATCACCATGCTTTGTCAGTCAGGCACAAAAGATCTGAGTCCTCTGGACTCATCATCCTCCCTTGCCTTCTGTCTCTTCATTGGATCAATCATAGGCCAAGGCTTATGGGACTCTCTTTCCACAGTGCCTCTCTTAACTGCTGTCCTGCTAATTTAGCCTCTTCTTACTTGTCCTCAGGATGGTTAATCTCTTCTTGCTTCATCTCTTTATTTATTTATTTTTGACAGAGAGAGAAAGAGAGAGACAGAGAGAGAGAGAGAGAGAGCATGCACAAGTGGGGGAAGAGCAGAGAGACAGAGAGAGGGAGACAGAATCCGAAACAGGTTCCAGGCTCCGAGCTGTAAGTACAGAGCTGGACTGGGGCCAAACACACAAACTGCGAGATCATGACCTCAGCCAAAGTGGAAGTCAGCCGCTTAACTGACTGAGCCACCTAGGCACCCCTCTGCTTGCGTCTCTTTCATAATTTCCTCACCACCTTCAATGCCTTCCACCAAACACTCCCAGATTTGGTTCCCTAAAGCATGTGCCCAGCTTCTTCAATGTCCTGCTCAAGATTCTTCTGAACATTCCCTTATCCACCATATTACTTCAAAATTAAAAGCCCTTCAAATTCTTTTTTAAAAAACTTTATTCATTTATTTTGAGAGCGAGAGTGCAAGCGAGGTAGAGGGGCAGTGAGAGAGGGAGAGAGAGGATCCCAAGCAGGTTCCGCGTTGTCAATGTAGAGCCTGACACAGGACTCGATCCCACAAACCGTGAGATCATGACCTGAGCTAAAATCAAGAGTCGGCCACTCAACCAACTGAGCCACCCAGGAGCCCTTGCCCTTCAAATTCTTAATCCAAACCACTTCTCCAATACTCCCCTAAATATACCCCGTTTATGCATATTAACCCAAATAAGGTTTTGGTATTTATCATTAGGCTATATGGACGTGTAAACATTTAAGTTCATAGGATGCTTTTTGAAGCCAAAACTAGTATCATACTTATTCATCGGGTTTCTTGTTTTTCCTCATCCTTCCCTCTCCTTTAAGGTTAGGGTTTGATCCATTGTAATTCAATAAAAGTACCTAATACACATCAGCCTGGCACCTGAAGGGGAAGATGCTCTACTTTTGACATTCTTAAGGTAGAGTCAAAAGCACCAGGCATCTGTGGAAAGTGCAAAAGCTTTCTCTCAGCCCCTGTTTATAAAGTGTACTGGTCAGGGTCTTAACGGGAAACAAATGGCCCACTCAGAAGGGATGATCCAGGAGAGCTTAATAAAAGGACAATTCAAAGAGTTTCAGGAAGACTGAAATGCTAAGGGAGGGAGAAGGAACTGGAGCTGAGGAGTAGTGGTATGTACATTAAGGTGGTACCTCCTCAGCTGGGGAGGATCAGCAGGGGTGAGAAAGGAGGGGAGGGCCAGCCTGGGTCAGACAAGCCACGTGGACCCAGGTTGTGGAGCTAGGGACCCTGTGGGGATAAACTTCTGGTGTTCATGGGGGCTGGTTCTTTGCAGCACAACTCCAAGGGCAGAGCAAGCCCCTGAAGGTTGAATAGAGTTGTTCGAGTGCATGGAATCTATAGACTCCAAACCAAATCAATAGTGCTCTCCCTTGAAAACCTATAAATAGTTTCCTGAATTGCTCCTTTGCCTAAGACTGTGGGACACTATTTCCAGGAGCTCTCCTATATGACATTGCTGGCTCCTCTACCTCTATGTGTATACATCAGTGCGACAGTGAACCCATAGGACAGCTGGAGTTACATGTGTGTGCTCACGATGAACATGTTTGCTACTTTCTGTACGTGCCAGTATGCATGCAGGAGGGCTGGGTGGGTGTGCCTTAGACTCTAAAGAAATGACCAAATTCTATAATTAACCCATACCTATTCAGGAGTAAGTGAACCATGCCCCAAGTTTAGAGAAGATATAGGCAGACCCTTCTGAGATTAGAGGATAGGCTTCTAGCTAAGGAGAGGTCAGTCTATAAAACTACCACTTTTCTCAACCCCTTGCAGCTCCTTTTAGTCCTATGAGTACTGCCGTCCCCGTCCCAGAAATACACTGGTCCTGTCTACTCTCTTGGGCTTAAACCTGGACAAAAAATTTAAACCCATCTGCCTTGCTTTTCTCACATGACTGATCCAGTCAAGGGAGCTAAACAGGGCTGACCTTCACGAGTACACATCTGCAAGACGGGGAGCAGAAGCTGTTCAGATTGTTGTTCTCTTGTTTGCCATGTTGCTTTCCCATAGGTTTTAGCAGATCTATCCTTGCCATCTGGGATCCTCTTTCTGGAGGTCACATCTGTCCAAACCTGGGAGGGTTTTGAATATTAGGCCACTGAAAGTAAGTTATTCAAGGGCAGATGGATTCATAAGCTTGGCCTACCAGGCACCTTAAAGAGACCCAGCCTACCCACTCAAATCATTGGAGTGTATAAATCCTATGGGTTCACAGATTATATTTAGGAAATGATCCCTGATCTACCCACTGAGTCTAGACACTCTGTTTCTCAACTTTGAAAGCCTAATTCTCCAATCTTTTGGAATTCACCTTTTCATTGCCTGATGAACCATTTGGATGGCTTACTCGTGGCACCGACCCTTGGGCATGGCGTTGGTGCTGGTCTTTGGGCTGCAACTGCCTTGGGTCAGTGGGATTTACCAGAGTGGCTTACTTCCTTCCAATTCCTACTCACCAGGTAATGGGATCTGGCAATATGCCCACTGCCCCATGCCTCATGCAGTTACTGAAAGAATGGGAAGCATGAGGAGGGTTCCCAAACCACCTGAGGTTGAGTGGCATGACTTTTCTGATATGACTTCCTGACAGCCATAGTCACTGGAGAAAACAGAAGTATGAACTCACTTTTAAAAAATTATATCAAAAGAAAGAAAAGAAAAAAAAATTATATCATACAATATTTCAGCAATGAGACCTGAAAAAACTGACCAAAGGTTTTAATAAATTTTTGTCTCCACATTCCCACAACCCTCCACCATGCCCCACACCTTGCTCCATGAATATGAACAAATGTGGAAACAACTTACTGTAAACTGGATTTGGCAGCCGCCCATGATATAGTCCAAGAAAGAATGCATCTTGTGGATCTGCATTGGAGGAGGAGAGGAAATCGTTTTAGTAACAGCATGATCTATTTCCTTATGGAGTGGAAGCTTAGTCTTTGGCATTAGACTGCTAACCTAAAAGAAAGAGCAGAAAGACATCTGTGGGGAAGAGATAGGTCAGTTGATTTTGATTTGATTTCATTTTTTTAAAAATATATATTTTTTAAAAATCTGCATTTATTTGAGAGAGAGCGCGAGAGAGAGACAGAGTGAGAGCAGGGGAGGAACAGAGAAAGAGGGAGACACAGAATCTGAAGCAGGCTCCAGGCTCCGAGTTGTCAGCACAGAGCCCGATGTGGGGCTCGAACCCACAAACTGTGAGATCATGACCTGAGCTGAAGTCGGACGCTTAACCGACTGAGCCACCCAGGCACCCCGATTTTATTTTTTTTAAGTTTATTTATTTTCGAGGGAGACAGAGACAGCATAACTGGGGGTGAGACAGATAGAGAGGGAGAGAGAGAATCCCAAGCAGGCTCTGCATCAGCCTACCGTGGGGCTCAAACCCAGGAAACCATGAGATCATGACCTGAGCTGAAACCAAGAGTCAGATGCTTAATTGCTCCAATTTTGATTTTATAGGAGAGAAAGAAAGCAATGCCTAATTCAGATGGCCCTGTGAGGGCTGCAGCTATTCATGCCCTGCTCCCCTCTTTTGGGTCATGCATGCCTCCAGGGAGAGCTAACACTATATTTTCAAGGGACACCACTGTTTCGGAATTAATAAAGTCTCATACTAGGCTTCACTCTTGCTCCCCAGTCTAAGTTCCAGTCCTGGTAACATTCTTAATACCACAAGTAATCTAGGTTGGCTGCTTCAGGATTGCAATTACCTGAGAAGGCCTTTACTGGCCGTTTCCCATTCATTAGATTCCTGCCATGCCATGATCAGCAATGACTAACTCTAAGTCAGGGACTTAACATCCATAATTTTATTTAGTTCTTCTTGGGACAGCCCTGTAAAGGTGGAGCTATTATTTCTACTGTGCCATTTTTGTGGAGGAGGAAGTTGAGGCTAAGATCACCTATCTAGTAGAAGGTGGAGGTGGGACTCAAATGGTGGCAAATGGACTGCATAGTCCATCCTTTGGACCTCTGTGCTGGAAGTCAGCATAGTCTCTGTTTTTTGCCCAACCATGATTATCAGTGTTCTCATGTGCCATACCAATTTTTGGTCTTCATTTCTGCTTCCTTATGATTCTGCTTCTTGACCGTTGGTGATATTCATCCATTTATTTATTTAACAATAAATTTTTAAATTTTATTTAACAAAGTCCCCACTATGCACTAGATGCTAGGGATATAGTGATGAGAAAAACAGACATGATACCCACAGTCATGAAGTTCGTCATCTGGCCACTTTAACCTGGACAGTGAGTAACTGTGATTTTTGACCCTCAATTTTCAGATTTCATCTGATGCTCAGGGCAGCTTCTCAGAGACTGACCCACAAGATCTCGTGTTGGTGTCTCCAGGTACCACCTCTAGGTGGCACACATCTCTTGGCAGACTTTTTTCAGGGCTGGTGTTCACTTGGCCCCCTGAATAGTGCCTGCTCCTGGCTCCCTGTGGCAATGCTTTGCTTGATGGTTGGGACACCCTACTATTGTCTATGTACCCAGGAAATAAGAACTTGGGAACGAGTTGAATAATATTGGCCCCTAAGCACTAAACTGTAAGATCAATTCATGGAGAATCAAAACAGACTTATCACAGGCACCTTAAGGAGACTGACAACCACCGAAGTGGTTCATCCACATCTTTTCTCCTGCTTCCCTGGGCACAGGGATGTTTTGAATGTGCCTGGGATTTGATTTGTATAGATAGGGGAGATGACCAGAGACAACTGCCTTTCAAAGAAGAGTTTATTACCCAGAGTTCCCCAAAGGGTAGGAGGCATGTCATGCCACTCAGGGGCCACATGGGAAAGCACTAGGGTCAGTCAGAAGGCAGAAAGATTGAGAGGAAAGTGTGGGTGGAAGTCTTTATTGTGTTTTATTGTGGGAAGGAATGAGTGGGGTATGGTAAGCAGTTAAACTGGTTTAGGATTGGAGAGTTTGGATACTTTTGGTGACTCTGGGCTATAGGGGTGGTCTCTAATTATGTAAAGCCTGGACCCAGGGAGATATAGGGACAGAGGAATAGTGTGTGTGTGTGTGTGTGTGTGTGTGTGTGTGTGTGTGTGTGTGTGTAAGCTTGATAAAGGAGGTGGTTGGGGGTATGGGCTCTGGATTGGTTAGTCTGCATATCAAAGGCAGGCTCACAAGCAAGTTGTTGGCTATCTATAGGAATTAGCTAACCCTGGGAGAAGTTCCTACCCAGCCCACAAGGCCCAGAGATGTTAATGCATCAAAAAAGTATAGAAAATAAAAGACATGATTAATACAATGATCCTAGATGGCCAATCTTAATACACTGATTGGTTCAAGGGGTGGGCATATCAGTCTTTCCTCTACTATTGCTCTTGCTATGAGAGGATGTGCTCCCACAGCTCCTGGCAGCCAGGGAGAAGCCAATCTGGGAAAAGGAAGCTGACATACACAGAGAGAAACTAGATGGCATTCAAGTTGTATATGGTGGAGTTAGACATGCATAGATTAAAATCTCAGCTCTTAAACTTACCATGTGTGTGACTAGTTACATGATCTCAGTTGACAGCAGAAATCTCAGCATTATGATACAAGTTAAACAGAATTCATCATAGTTACTCTCACATAGTAAGTACTCAACCAATGCCAGAATTATTTTCAGATGTGATTTAAGAGATTTGATTACTAGCATGTGGGATTTTCTGTGAAGTTAGAGCCCTTCTGGGAGGAATTTCTAGGCCTTCTAATCTTTCTCCATTGCTTTGTTTTCACAATACCCTTTCGGTATGGGTGAGGCACCACATATAAAGCACTGAACACTGTGACAGGTGCATAGCAGGAGCTCTGGAAATGTTGTCTTCCCCTTTTGGGGGATCTCCCTCTGGTGCTGTCAGGACAGAGAAGAGCCTGACATGTGACCAGGACTCCCCATCTTTGAGGGTATGACTGTCTTTGCAGAAGGGATGGTGGCAGTGGGCCACCACAGCTCCAAGACCACCCACACTTATGTTTTTCACTCCAAATCCATTATAACATGGACTTTATGTTTTTTATTACAAAAAACACTACACCTCCTTGACAGTTTGTCCCTCCAGCCACACAGTCTGAGCTCTTCCTCCCAGACAGCCCTAGCTTCATACTCCTGAAAGAGAAGGGCTATGTACGTACCTTGCACTGATTCAAAATCACAATGCCTGAGTTCTTATAGTTCTTCTTCTTGGCTTTGTACTTGGGGTTGATGCACTCCCACTGCACCTGCAACAAGAGGGGCCACAGCAAGAGAGCCTGCTTAGGAAGAAGTGGAGTCATTCCATGAAGCCAAGCCCCCAGGTGCTACGGCACATGGATCTGAGGGCTGACAAATGGTTTCTGCGGGATAACCCTTGCATTCTGAGGGAGGGTGGTTAAGGAGGCGTGGCTGAGTGAGACTCTGATATAAGGCTGCCTGGTTCCAGTCCTGGTCCCTCCACTTCCAGCTGTGCGACCCTTGGCAAGTTACTTGGCTCCTCTATGCCTTGGATATCTCCTCTGTAAAATGGAGCTGGTAATTGTATCTATCTCATAGGATTATTGTGATGATTTAATAATTAATCCACATAACACATTTAAAAAAGTGCCTGGTACTTATAAATGCTTCCTATTAATAGGATCAAATCAAGCACCAGAGGGAAGGAAACATCTGTAGACACACCGTTGAGTAACACGCTGTTGAGTCTTAGTGCGTGGGAATTAGCTTAAAAGGTCAGAAAACTGAGAGACAGTGAGTGCTGACTATAGGAAATTAGTGGGGATAATGATGAGTTTGCACAGAACTTCCCTGAGAACTAAAATAATGGAGTGATGCATATCACACCAGGGACACAACAGATCTCCAAAGGGGCTTCTCTGAGGGATAGTATCAGAGCTGCAGGAGTGGCTGGAAACTGAGGAGGTAGCTGGGAGCTAAGGGGGGCCTTAGGAGAACAGATATCAACCTTTCAAGCCTACAGGAGACTTCATGTGACAAAATCAACTTCAAGCCAAACATCCAAGAGCCACTGAAAACTCTTGCCCACCATTCTGTGGGAGCTGGATCCTTGGATTTCCACTCAGGAGACCAATTTTCACTCTCTGACAATTAGCGGTATCTGAAAGTAAAGCAATTTCTTTCTTTTTAAAAAAATTTTAAAGTTTATTTATTTATTTTGAGAGAGAAAGAGAGAGAGAATCCCAAGCAAGCTCTGCATTGTGACACAGAGGCCAATGCAGTGCTCGATCTCACGAACCGTGATATCACCACCTGAGCCAAAATTAAGAGTCCGACGTTAAAGTGATTGAGCCACCCAGGCCCCCCTGAAAATAAAGCAGTTTCTCAGGCAGATGTGAGTGGGGTAGACTGAAGCAGCATTGGCTCCCAGTGGCCCATTCCTCTCAGTGTCTGTGTATTCGTGCAGTTCCCTCCCACAATGACGGTGAGGTTAGTCATGGGACTTGTTTTGGCCAATGGGACATTAGCAAAAGTGGTATGAGCAGAGGATTAAAAAGTGTCTGGGCATTGGGGCCTGCCATCCTCTTGCTGCTGGAAGGTTTTTACCACCATGTAAAAAAGTTTAGGCTGCTCTCCTGGAGAATAAAAGAGTACATGAGAAACGTCTCGGCCATCCCAGCTGCGGAGGCACAGATGCATGAGTGAGTTCAGCTGACATCATGTAGAGTGGTGAGGAGCTGCCCCAGGTGAACTCAGCCTAAATTGCCAACAATTGTGAGTAAATAATGATCATTGTTTTCTGCCGGGAAGTTTTGGGCTAATTTGTTCCTCAGCAACAGATAACTGAGAACAGTAGTTTCTCAACACTGGGGAAGTTCCAGTAGGGACTGGGCAACCATGTAAGAGTTAGGAAGAAAGGAATCTTGTACTGGCTAAGGGCTCTCTAAAACTCCTTCCATAAAAGGAAGGAAATAAAAAGAGAAAGGAAGGAAGGGAGGGAGGGTGAGAGGAAGAGAGGGTGAGAGGAAGAGAGGAAGAGAGAAGAGTCAAACTGAAGCTGAAATCAGGACATCTCCAACCGTTTTGTTTCAAAGGCCTAATCTTTCCACCATCATGATGGTTGTCTTTCTTCCCTCTCTTCGGTTCTCTTCTAATCTGCTCTCCATGTGGCAAGCTCTTGATAAGCAAGAATTCTAGCTTGTCTCAAAGCAGATTTAGTGTTTTCAGACAAAGCACCCCAAGCCCCTCCCAAACCCATCAAAACTGAAATTGCCTTTCCCCCAAATCTTCCTCTAATGTCACAGTATGAACAAGTAGTGTGGGGATTTACCGTAACAGTTAGAAAGTGAGGCTGTGATGGTTCCTTTGTCGTTTTCAATCATTCCCATTAACCTCAATTTCTTCAACAAAGCAGGACATAACAAATGAAACTTTGAATGAGTTAGATTTCGAATTATATTAAGAATTATAATGATAGGGGCGCCTGGGTGGCTCAGTTGGTTAAGGGTCCGACTTTGGCTCAGGTCATGATCTTGCAGTATGTGGGTTTGAGCCCCACATCAGACTCCCTGCTGACAGCTCAGAGCCTGGAACCTGTTTCAGATTCTGTATCTCCCTCTCTATCTGCCTCTCCCCTGTTCTCTCTCTCTCTCTTTTACTCTCAAATAAACATTAAAAAATTAAAAAAAAAGAATTGTAATGATAATCCATGGAAAGTGCACTCATTTCTCAGGCTAAGGCAGACCAGTAGTGGAGGATGGGTTGGTGCAGCCAGACAAGGGTTCCAAGGAAGCTGAGTCGGAGCCTGCAGGCACTTGGGGCTTTCATGCCTGTTGGGTGGGAACGGGATGCTGATGAACCAGGTGTAAGTAGTTTGCATCTGTCTTGGGATAAAGTTTTCAAGTAACTATGGGGTATGTGCCTTACATCTACAATCCCACTTAACTCTCCCTACAACCCACTTTTGTAGACTAAAGATGAGGCTCAGATCATATGGGTGGCAACTGGTAGAGCTGGGATTGGTACCTGTCAGTCCCGCTCCAAAGCCTGGCCTATTAATGCAGGTTTCCACGGGGAGGATCTTGGAGGGACTCTCCTATTTGTTCTTCTTGCAAGTCTCCCTTTTGGCCACCTCAGACTAAGGCTGTTCATGAAGGCCACCCAAGAATTCATCCAAGTTAATCAAGAATTTACCCTGTACCTGCAGAACCATGACTCTCATAAGGAAGGAGCTTAAAAGAGGATGATGTGTCCTCTTTTTGTCTCTGTTTCTACTTACTGAGGTTCCTCAGGGTTCAACCCTCCTCTATCTGTCTCCCTATCCTCCATTCTCTTAACATCAACCACTTCTGTTTACTGACGGCTCCAAAATACATCTCCAGGTAGGCCTCTCCCCTGAGTGCCAGTTTCCCGAACCCCATTCTTGAACTTTCCACACAACTGGACCTCCCTGAAACAAGACTTCCTTACTCAGGAAATGGTACCCACATTTACCCATCTATCCCCCTCATATCCAAACCCTCAACATGTCTTAGCCCCTGTCTCCAAAATCCATCTTAAATCACTCTACTTCTCTCCATCTCCATTACCACTTTGTTAGCCTAAGTCATTATTACCTCTTGTCTTGCCTTCTGACAGATCTGCTTCACTGTCTTCTCTCTACAATGGATTATGTACACAGTAGCCAGAATAATCTTTTAAAAAAGTTAAAACCCATCATGTCATTCTCTAGCTTGGACTCCTTTGCACCACTGTCCAGTAGAACTTTCTGCAATGATGGAAATATTCTATATTTGCACCAACCAACATTGAAGCCACTAGCCATAGGAAGTGATGGGGTACTTGGAGTGTGGCTAATGTAACTCAGGAATTGAAATTGAAACTCAAATTTTTAATTAATTAAAAGTGAGGCTAAAATACATGTAGCTCATGGCTCCTGTCCTGGAGAGCACAAAGCTGTCTCTTTTTCAGTTAGAGGAAAATTGAAACTCTTTTCTTTGAGATATTAGAATGTGCTTTTCCTGGCCCTTGCTTCTGTCTTTGACCACATCCCGTGCATGCTCTCTGCTCCAGATACACTAGTCTCTTTCCACATCTTTAATCACACCAAGCTCTTTCCTCATTCAGGACTAATGTAAGATTCCCTTGGCCTTTATGCTTTTCTCTTGCTTGTTACATGGTTGGCTTTTTTCATCTTTAAGGGACCTCAGCTTAAATGCTGCCATTTCAGATTATCTTTCCAATACCATACCTTTATACTGAATTGGTTCAGTTTTTAACAGCATTTGTCACAAGCTGTAATAACATTTTTATTTTTTGTTTGATTCATGTCTATATTGTACTCTGATGCACAGTCATGACACACCTAGAGCTTGGCGCTTAGTAGGTGTTCCTTATAAATATTAGTAGAATTAGTAAATAAGAGAACATTTCCCACAGTGTAAATGCACCCAAATGGGGCTGAGTGATGGGACCAAATAAAATCTTTCTGGTGATACAGAAAAGTGCCATATCATATGATCCATTTCCTCAGTGGGACTTGAGGATTCATTTCTGTTTGTTTGAAAGCATCAGACTTTGGTGGTTTTCAATGATAATATGTGCTATAATTTTACTTTTAACACCCTCTTAGGAGCCTAAAGACGACATGTTTCTCACATTTATTGATTTGGCTATTTCTACTTGTAGAGGAGAATAAGGTACAACTTTATTAAAATTTTTAGAACTCTAGTAGGTGGTATTGATAACTCATTGATTTATTAGCACAGTGGGGCCTGGTTCAACAGAGCAACAACTTCTCTGGCTATCTTCCTTGTTATCCTGGGTGTGACGCACTTATAATTTAGTGTGATTTTGACTATGGCCCTGAAACTCTGCGTGCCTGCTCGTGGGGAAGATCTCTGCATGTTTCACAAGTTGCTTGCAATACTGGATATTTAATAGAGCATATACACCAGGTTTTGTGGGAGTTATGAAAAAAGTTGCCCTTGATTTTCTAGACCAAATGTAAGTACTCAACAAACGGTCCGATTTAGATTAAGCTTCCATTCTCAAGCATGTTAGTTTATTCCCATCCAGTCTAGGTATATCTTGACCTTATATCTGAAAGAAGAGACTGGAAAAATGAGTTGTGACATTTCTGTAATCAGCACCTCTGACCAGGCCGGGTATAGGATCTTATCTCTAGGGAAAAGACCTTTCTCAAAGCCACTGAATGGTCAGCTGTCACTCTTTTCTGCTCCATGGGGACAGTGGGTCTCAGAGTAAGAATGTCAGGTATTTTGGTTTGAGTGCCCCAGAGGCAAGGATTTAAGTGTAAATGGTTCACTTGGGAGGTAATACCAGAAAGTACCAATCGAGGAGTAGGGAATTGAGGTGCGGAGGCTGCCAAAAAGATGTGCGGGTCAGTTACCACTGTGGCCACCAGGGCCTATTCCCGCTGGGGAACCCTGGGAAGCTGCATAGAACACGCACTCCGAGTTCTGCCACCTGTGGGGCAAGACAGCTGGGTATTTATACTCCCTTTTCCCCCATGAATTATTTGTTGAGGGCCACTCCCTAGAAGGAGCTACACCTCCCCTCATACCTCAGCCTCCTGTGGGCCTGGGATGAATGGGCCACAGTCACCAGACAAAGCCCTCAGGCAAAGAGATACAGGTTTTGTAGCTGGAAATTGGGCAGGTGAACACTGAACAGGTGAGAACAGCAGTTCCATGGTTAGGGTCCAGATGACAGCAACTGACTGATCAATTTATTGATATGTGAATGCATGTGTGTCTGAGAGAAATGCAGAGGAAGTTTAGCTTTGTGTCTGGTGCAATGAAATCCCTATGTGCCTCTATGGTATATGGCAGTGTTTGGGTATGTGTCTTGGTATCCAGTGTGTGAGAGTGAAATGGAGAAGCCAAATGAAAATCTAGTGTCCATAATGAAAATTTGGAAGAATCTAATAACTTTTCCAAAGCACTAATGTGCACTGAATGCCACCAAGTCATGGAAAGAATAGTACTACTAGAAGCAGATATTTTGGAAGTACTAGCTGCATGCCAGGCACTCTGCTAAGTGAATACCATGGATTATCTCGTTTAATCTTCACAAAATTCTATTAGGTAGGTACAATTACCACCCTCATTTTTTAAGTGAGACAACTGAGGCACAGAGAAAACTGAGTCACTTGTCGCAGGCTATACAGCTAAGGGAAATGAGAAACATTCTCATCTGACCCCTCGGTTTTATTGATGGAGAAACTGTACCACACAGAGGCAGTGTCTTGTCCAAGGTCACACTGGTTGCTTTGGGTGGGGCTAGTACTAGACTCTAGGTACTCAAATACCCCCATGCTCCCTACTTGTCACATTTAATCAAGTATTGAGGTCTCCCCTCCTGCTGTTCCATGTATAGAGGGTGCTAAGGATGCATCATGAGAGAAGTGTGTGGGGAAATAGCATGCGTGGTTTACCACCTACCTGTTTCCCTTCCATTGCTCCTCTCATCTCTTTGAATGTCGAGGTGAATTCTCCAATGAAGTCATGTTTGCCATTGGAGTCCCAGTCCCATACTATGCACTGCAAGAGAAAGGAAGTATCTTTTAAAAAAAATTAAGAATGCATCCACAGTAGCTGAAGGCAGTGTGAACTTTATGAGGAAGAACTGATGAGAGATGCCAAAAGCCCAGCACTCTTAGATTGTGGCATTTTGGATGTAGTATCCCTTTGGTTTCTATAGTCTTTTTTTTTAATTTTTTAATTTTTAATTCCAGTGTGTAGTTAACATACAGTGTTATATTAGTTTCAGGTGTACAATATAGTGATTTCAACAATGCTATACATCATTCAGTGCTCATCGTGATAAGTGTGCTCTTAATCCCCTTCACCTATTTCACCCATCCCCCCACCCAGCTCCCCAGCAATGATCAGTTTGTTCTCTATCATTAAGAGTCTCTTTCTTGCTT
The DNA here is from genome assembly GCF_046562875.1 of Panthera onca. NCBI lineage: Eukaryota > Metazoa > Chordata > Mammalia > Carnivora > Felidae > Panthera > Panthera onca. The sequence continues at coordinate 131,201,732 of NC_138347.1, read as the reverse complement.
TGTCTCTCTCATTTCCCCCTCTGTTCATTTGTTTTGTTTCTTAAATTCCACATATGGGTGAAATCATATGCATTTTTCTTTCCTGCCTTCTTTCACTTAGCATTATGCTCTGTAGATCCATCTATGCTGTTGCAAATGGCAAGATTTCACTCCCAGTGGTTTCTAGAGTCTTTACTTAGTCTTGCCACTACAATCTCAAAGCAGCCCTGTGATTCATCAGTGACTAATAATTTGCCCATTTTTTAGATAAGACTAACAGGACCAAAAGTATATGAGTGACTCACTGAAGGACTATCTAGTGAATGGAAATCTGGGATGGGAAGGCAGATGTCCTAACTCCAATTCCAGTGTTCTCCCCCATAGCAGAGAGCCTCCCTGGTCTAGAGCTGGAAACTGATGCCTGACTCCATGTCTGTAGCTTCTACGATGGCAGTTTAGGTTTAATGATTTGAATGGGACAATACTAATCACATTTTCTTTTTCCATTTTTTTTCTGAAGGCAAAAGCATGATGCTAATAATGCTGCATAAGAAGGCAAACAAGTGAAATCTTTTAACTGTACCCATATGAAAAATGGGTGGAAAACAGTGACAGGTAAGTCACACTGGTAAATGTCAGGCATCCATCACAATGAGACACTCACTTCTACAAGAAGGCTCTTTCAAGCAATATTGAGGTTAAATTCTGGGCCCCCAAGCAACACTCTGTAGAGTGACTCAGATTAAATCAATAGCCCTCCCTCTGTTTGGTTACACATACATAGGTAAAGAAGGAATTCTCCATTTTTTCCAGGGTGCAGGTTGTGGAATAAGGTCTCAGTCTCAAGCGCTGTAGATGTCACTTCCATATATTAAGCTAGTGATTTGCACCAAGGAAGTCCCAGACCTCGAATAAGATGAAGGCAGCAAAAGGGATCTTTTACTCCAAAGTTTCCCCTGGAATATTGGGGTTCTAAGAGGCAACCTGTTCCTTCCTCAGGATGCAGACCTCTCTGGCCAGTCCTGCCTGAAAAACCTGACTTAACTCCTTTCTCTGATCTGTGGGATGCCTCAGACCTAAAATGAATTGTGTCCAAAAAGAAACATAATCCCCCCGCCCATTGATTCTTGCTCATTTATTTTCTGTCATGGTGAATTGTGCCAACACTCAACCAGTTGCTACAAAGAGAAAACTGAGTGTCATTCCTGATACCTCGCCTAGTCCTGGCTCCCACACCAACTCCTGTGCATTCCGTCCCCTATGGCTGGACTCCAGCACTGGCTGGTCTCCTTGCCCTCTCTCTTATGTTCCCCACCCCCAACCCCCCAATGCTAATCCACCAATCAGGCTAATTTCCTGCTTAAAATAAAAAAATGCATATAAGCTAACAGGTCTTCTAAGGACTTTCATGATCTGACTTCCTGGATATCCCCAAATTCACCCTTTACAATCCATGCATACAACATTTCAAATTTTCTTTAATATGAAGTTGGTTGGAATAAAAAGCATTTGCGACAAATTTTTTTGAGGCATCTTAAAGAAAAACTAATTTCTCAACTTTTGCTTTCTCTTTTAATGTGGAGGCTATGGTAGATAATTCTTTCACTTGTAAAACATATTAAGAAGTCCTTGTTATGAAGGAGATTGTATTAGAATAAATCAAAATGGTAGAGGTTAAGACAAAGGGAGCTCAACTGCTCTGCTGAATAAAGTAATGTCAAGTTGAATTTTCCCTTTGTAACTAGAGACATAGACATGGGGCCCAGCGGTGTGGGTTGAGAAGAAATTAGGCAAGGATTCATCAGAGAGCTGAAGATGGGCCTGACATTGGGGTTGGGGAAAGTAGGAGACAGGTAAGGAACTTTGGAAACTGTGAGGTCTAATTTTCAAAGGTCAAGTCATTTGACCCTGTCTACTTCCTCTTCTACTAGTCAGGTGCCCTCTCTACTTCCTCTTCCCTGTTATCCTTAAGACTGTAGTAAATCTGCCACCCATTATAGCATTTTCTGGTGGTGACTTGGAGAATAAAGGAGAGGGGCTGTGTCCATGTTTTGGGACAAGCAGACCAGACTGCAGTGTGATATGGCCCACAGGGATTGAGAACTTGGGGGAGAAGGGCTGTGGAGGGAGAGTCAGACAGATAACTCCAAGGAATGGAACCCCACAGAAACACTGGGGAGGTTATCAACTTCTGGAGTACATGGAGTTAGAACTCAAGATATCCTATTTCGGTTTTGAAAGAAACTTCAATCCCAGGAAGTTGGAGAATAACAATTAAAATTCAGTTGAAACCATTACTCAAGTTACACTAACTTTTCGGTCATTGCATGTTTACTCAATTGGTAGATGCTAAAAGTAAACTACTAATAGTATCTGTTATCTTAACCTTAGTCTCTAAGTGAGGGAAATGTGCAACAGAGTCCCCAGATGATCCAGGATGGACATTTGTGTCTACATGAAAGGATTCGGTGCTGTTTTCAGCCACTGAGATCATTACAGCATAACCTAGTCTGAGAACCATTTAAAGCGCTGTCATAGGAAAAGGTATTTCAATTTACTTTGACTCCAAAAGCGGGGAAGAAGTGGTGAGGAAGTTACAAGGAAGTAACAAAGAATTATACCTGTCCAGAAATAGTCATCTGTGTAAGAGTGAGTGTTTTATTACTGGAAATGTTCAAGAAGAAACTATTCCCCAAAAACGTGGTAGAGAAAGCCAAGTGGAGAATGTTATAGAGGACTGGGTGGGATGTTCTTTTGAGTTTTCTTCTCCCTTGGAGATGCTAAGATTATTTGGAGCTGTATAGGTTGCAAAATAACCTATGTCAATGAAAGGCTTAGCTCTTTCTGATGGAAATGATAAGCAATGCAATGTTTGTTAGGAGTGATGAGAACTCCCTTTTTAATTCAAAGTAGGATGAAGTTCTACCTCATTTATTCTAATGGCCAGGGGAACCAATCAATGAGTCAGTCATTTGGAAAAATCCGTTCAGAATGTGTATTATAAATATCACGTTGTTGAACACAGTCAGTTGATCTGCAGTTACTTACAACCAGGTGTTCTTCTCCCTGTTTGCCAGTCCCTCCCTCCTTAGACGTTTATGACATGGTCCGGGACACAGAAAGAAAGAAGGGCAGTTCTTGGGACCCTGTCTTTAAAGCTCATAACATTGCCTGGTCATAAATACAACCATGGGACACCTGAGTCTGACACTCAGATATTCTTCTATCTCTGGGGAGGAGCAGATAAAAAGACAAAGGGGGCAGAAGCACATGAGCGAGAAGAAATGGAAGCAGCCTTTATAACACTCTTCTGCCTTGACGAAAGAGGTAGGAGTCCCTCCTTCCTGCCTCCCTAGTCACAGTATAATACAGAAAAAGCAAGAGAGGATGTATGTAGAATTTCAGTCTGCCACATAATCTTAGGCAAAAACCACATGTCACTCTTTTTTTGCCCTCCCTTAGATTTCCTGTCATACTTTAGTTAGTTACCGTCCCCTCCCACCTGCCAACCACAGCATTCAGGATGTTTGTAATGTGCTATATGTCAGGGGCAGAAAGGGAGTGACCACTGAAGCCCCATGGACTGGAGGCTGAGTCAGGCTTGACGGGACTCTAATCCTGGCCTCCCCGGGGCAGGCCCTGTCACTGACATGGGCCCTGCTTCTTCGATTGGCTAGCATGTCTCATTATGGCAGACACAGAATTCTGTTTTGACCTTTTTCAGAAGGGACCCTAAAGGAAGGAAGACAGTGAAGCAGAAAAACAAAAACACTTTTTCCGTCTCTCCCTGCCATGCAGCTGGCTTGTGACAGCTCCGAGGAGGCTGACAGAGGAACACATCTTGGTGCAAAGTAAACAGATCAACTGCCCTGCAGAAAAACCGAGACAGAGGCAGGATTCTTGGTGTGAATCAATAAGGAAGCCTTGACAGATCTGTGAGAGATCAGCAGCTGGAGACTCTATGAGCCAGAAGTCTTCTCAAGTCCCTGCATCTCTCAGTGGAATTTAGCATGCAATCTTACAATGTCTGAGTACCACAGACAGTCCAATCAACTCCTTCATTTTACAGAGGAGGAAATGATGGCAGAGAAGTGAAGTGGCTTCTGTGCATTCACCCAGTGCAGGGCTGGGACTAAAATCCAGGTGTTCCATGTCCCTCATTTCACAGCTACCACATAAATGGAAAATTATAATAATTGCAACATATATAGTGCTTACTGTGTACCAGGCACTATTCTGAGCACTCAGTTTATATAAATTAATTTTATATATGAAAACATACATATCAACTCATTTAATCCCCAGAACAATTTATTGTTATGCTCATATTACAGATGAGGAAACTGAGACACAGAGAAGGAAAGTAAATTTCCCAAGACTACTCAGCTAACACTAGATAATCTCCGAACTAAAAGAAGTTCATAGCATGTCTTAGCTGATCATGTTTTATGAACTCATGCCACTTGGTTTATGGTCTTTAATCCTTCACGATAACGTTGAAATGACAATATTATTTTTACCATTCACAGGTAATGGCCATTCACAGGCTTAGAGAGGTTAAGTGACTTGACTGGACACCTAGAAAGTGACAAAGATGGATTGGAATCCAGGCGCCTGATGCACAGGTGATATATTTTCTGTTATACCATACTGCCTCTTAATGGAAGCGGAAATTCAGAATTTAGGTCTTGTTAGTTTGCTCTGTGTAAACAACTCCATTCTGTGATTGAAACTATAAATTATTAGGATTCTCCAAAGCTCAATAAACACACCAAGCAACAGAGAGAACCTGTTCACTGTTCCCACGCAAGGAGCCTCATCGATAGCAGCGTGCACATTGTCTCTGGGGTCCTTAGCTTGGTCTGTGAAATGCATGGATAGGTGCGTCTTGAGGGTCTGTACTACTCCATCCGGTTCTTATTGGACATTTGCATTGAGCCCATTAGAAGAAAGATATGTCATCTTATTTTTCATTAGCCTTTTGTGATGGTCAGTTTTATGTGTCAACTTGGTGAGGCTACAGTCCCCGGTGACTTAATCAAACATTAATCTAGGTGTTGTAGTGAAATATTGTATAGACACAGTTAATCAGTTCATAGTCAGTTGACTTTAAAATAAAGGAGACTTTGTGGATTCCATATGAATTTCAGGATCGTTCTTCTATTTCTAAAACAAAAACAAAAACAAAAACACACCATTGGGATTTTGATGGAGACAACATTGAATCTATAGACCACTTAGAGTAGTATGGATATTTTGAATGGTATTAAGTCTTCTAGTACATGAACACAGAATGTCTTTCCATTTATTTGTGTCTCCTTTAATTTCATCGATGTTTTGTCATTTCCAATGTGCAACTTTTAGCCTCTTTGATTAAGTTTATTCCTAAGTGTTCTATTATTTTTGATGTTATTGTAAATAAGACTGTTTTTTGTTTTTTTTTTTTTTAATGTTTATTTTTGAGAGACAGAGACAGAGCATGAGTGGGGTAGGGGCAAAGAGAGAAGCAGACACAGAATTGGAAGCAGGCTCCAGGCTTTGAGCTGTCAGCACAGAGCCTGATGTAGGGCCCGAACCCACAAGCTGTGAGATCATGACCTGAGCTGAAGTCGGACGCCCAACCAACTGAGCCATCCAGGTGCCCCAATAAGACTGTTTTCTTAATTTCCTTTTTGGATTGTTCATTGTTAGTATGTAGAAACACAACTGACTTTTGTATATTAATTTTGTATCCTGCAAGTTTACTGAATTTGTGTATTAATTCTAGTAGTTCTTTTTGGTGGAGTCTATAGGGTTTTCTACATATGGGAATCATGTCATCTGCAAACAGATAATTTTACAACTTCTTTTCCTATTTATATTTCTTTTTTTTTTTTTCTTTCCTAATTGTTCTGGAAAGGATTTCGAGTATTGTGTTGAGTAGAAAGGGGGAATCCTTATCTTGTTCCTGATCTTACAGGAAAAGCTTTCAATTTTCACCATTGAGTATGTTGTTAACCATGACCTTTATTACTTTGGAGGTACATTCCTTTATACCTAGTTTGTTGAGCATTTTATCATGAAATGGTGTTGAATTTTATCAATGCAGAAGAGCCAAAGCAATCTTAAGAAAAAAGAACAAAGCTGGATGTACTATAATTCTAACTCCAAAATATATCACAAAGCTACAGTGATTAAAACAGCATGGCACTGGCATAAAGACAAACCTGTAGGCTAATGAGACAGAACAGAAAGCCCAGAAATAAATGCACACATATATGGTCAACTAATTTTTAACAAGATATCATGAATACACAGTGAAGGATAGTCTCTTTAACAAGTGATGTTGGGGGGGGGGGCGGGGGGGGCGCCTGGGTGGCTCAGTCGGTTAAGCGTCCAACTTCGGCTCAGGTCATGATCTCACAGTCTGTGAGTTCGAGCCCCGCGTCGGGCTCTGTGCTGACAGCTCAGAGCCTGGAGCCTGTTTCGGATTCTGTGTCTCCCTCTCTCTCTGCCCCTCCCCTGCTCATGCTCTGTCTCTCTCTGTCTCAAAAATAAATAAAAACATGAAAAAAAAAATTTTTTTAATAAAAGAAAAACAAGTGATGTTGGGAAAACTAGATATTCAAATTCAGGAAGAAAGAAAGAAAGAGAGAGAGAAAGAAAGGGAAGAGAAAGGAAGGAAGGGAAAGGAAAGGAAAGGAAAGGAAAGGAAAGGAAAGGAAAGGAAAGGAAAGGAAAAGGAAAGGAAAGGAAAGGAAAGGAAAGGAAAGGAATTTGATTACAACCTTTCTATGCATAAAAATCAACTCAAAATGGACTAAAGATTTAAACATAAGACCTGAAACCATTAAAATTAAAGAAGAAAACATGGTGGAAAGCTTCGTGACATTGGTCTTGGATATGACATCAAAAGCATAGGCAACAAAACCAATGTCAAACTAAAAAGCTCTACCCAGGAAAGGAATCAACAAAATGAAAGGCATCTTCTGAAATGGGAGAAATATTTTCAAACTATATATCTGATAAGGGGTTAATTTCCAAAGAATATAAGTATCTCCTACAACTCAACAGCAAAAAAACTCCAAATAGCCCAATTAAAAAATGGACAAAGGACTTGAATAGACATTCCTCCAAAGAAGATACACAACTGGCCAATAGGTATATGAAATGATGCTCAGCAACATTAATTATCAGGGAAATGCAAATCAAAACTGTAATGAGATATCACCTCACATCTGTTAGGATGGCCATTACTTAGGGAAAAAAAACATGACAAAAGATAACAATTGTTGGCAAGGATGTGGAGAAATTGGTACCCTTATACACTGTTGGTGGGAATGTTAAATGGTGTGATAGCTATGGAAAACAATATAAAGGTTTCTCAAACAATTAAAAATATAAGTACCATATGATCTAGCAATTCCACTTCTGGGTATACATCCAAAAGAATTGAAGTTAGTGTTTTGAAGATATCTGCACTTCCAAGTTCACTGCAGCACTATTCACAATAGCTAAGATATGGAAACAACCCAAGTATCCACAGACAGATGAATGAGAAAGAGAATGGGGTATATATACACAATGGAATATTATTCAGCCTTAAAAAAGAAGGAAATCTTGACATTTCTGACAACATGGATGGATAATGTACTAAGTAATGTAAGCTAGTCACAGAAGGATAAATACAGCTTGATTCCACTTTTATGAGGTATATATAAGAATGGAACTCATGAAACAGAGACTACAATAGTAATTGCCAAGGGCTGAGGGGGTTGGGAGGGATAGAGAAGGTGTTGTTCCAGGGTTATAAGGTTTCTTATGCTAGATGAATACGTTCTAGAGATCTGCTGTAAAACATAGTCCCTATAGTTAACAATATTGTATTATGCACTTGAAAGACTTGTTGAAAGGCTAGCTCTCATGTTAAGTGAGGATACAGGACAATTTGGGAGGTGTTGAATATGTCTATCATTTTGATTGTGGTGATTGTATCATAGGTGTTTGCATATGTCCAGATTCATCAAATTGCATGCATGAAATATGTGCAGTTCTCTGTATATCAGTTATATCTCAATAAAGCTGTTAAAAACAAAGTAAAGGAGACTTTCCTTGATAATCCAGGTGGGCCTGATACAATCAGTTGAAAGGTCTTAAGAGCAGAACCGAGGCTTTGTTGAGGAAGAAGAAATTCTGCCTTGGACTGTCACTTCAGCTTATGCCTAGGAGTGCCAGTCTGCCCTTCCCAAGGCCTTGCTCTAGGGATTTCAGATTTGTTTAGTCACCTCAACAATCATGTGAGTCAATTTCTTCCAATACATCTCTTAAACTATATCCCCCACCAGTTCCGTTCTTCTGGTTAAGCCTGATCGACACACCTTTCTTCATCTCCTCCCTTGCATTCATATATTCAAACTTAGGAGTGAGTTTTCAGTGACACTTGGTATTCCCATACTGAGATGCTAACATTTATTGAACACGTACTTGGTCCCTGGAATTTGGATTTTTTTTACATTTTTTAAATGTTTATTTATTTTTGAGAGAGACAGAACACAAGTGGGGGAGGGGCAGAGGGAGACACAGAATCTGAAGCAGGCTCCAGGCTCTGAGCTGTCATCACAGAGCCTGACGTGGGGCTCGAACTCATGAACTGTGAGATCACGACCTGAGTCCCAGTTGGATGCTTAACCGACTGAGCCATGCAGGCACCTGGTCCCTGGCATTGTTCTAAGCATTTGACATGGTCAAACTCATTTAATCCTCAAGGTAACCTTACCAATGGAGAGCTTTTATAATTGTCTCTACTTTATAGATGAGGAAATTGAGAAACACAGAGGTTAGTTATCTACTGCTAGTACAGAATATTTGGTGTTCAGAGTATGGCTGACTTTGACATCAGAGTTCTCAGGGACAGAATCTGATCCAGTTCCTGGTAGGAAGGGTGGGCTGTCCAAACCAGGAACATAAAACTATATAACTGCCACTGATCACTGAAGAATTCTTGTAGATGAAGGGAATCTGATCTTCTCTTGACTTTTCACATTTCAATTTTTGTTAATATTGTATACTTGTCATTTGTCTGGATGAAGCAGAATTCACTGTCAAATTTCTCTTGGTTCCTTAGTCACACCATCCCCTTAAGCTTCTATTGCAGTCTGTTTATATCTGCTTTAATATCTCCAACTATGTGGTCACCACTGGTCTATATCCACAACTTGAAGGAAACCTTGGAGCACTCATATTTTTATCAGGATATAGCACAGTTCTTGGGCACAAGTAAGAACTCAGATAAATATTTGATACTGAATGAAAAAGGTCTCTCTCCCTGAGTGAAGTTGATGGCAGTTCTCCAAGTGTTCGGTCCTGTCTACATTGCAAAGGGAAGGGAAGGTATTGCAATCATCTTGTTAATTTTTATTAAAGGACATAATTGAACTGGATAATAAGCTTTGGTGGTTGTGGACATGGGTGTAGGAATGTAGGAAAAGGGATTATGGACACAATTTAACAATTGTAGTCATAGGTGCTAGGCACTGGGAAGCAGAAGAGAGAAGTTCTAGTCTGAGCTCTGTAGGCAGTGCTGTGAGATCCCAGGAAAGCTTCTCAATCTCTCTGTGTTTCCTTCTCTACAAAATGGGTGTCTGGGGATTGAAAATTGGAACAAATGTTCTGTGAGGTCCCTTCCAGATCCAGAATTCCCTAGTTATATGGCATTACATCTTTATTCCTTTTTCAACCTTTTGCTTCAAAGTCTGAGACTATCATATTAAAGTAATACAATTCTCTTTAAAAATTTTTTAATGTTTATTTTATTATTTTTGAGAGAGAGACAGAGTGTGAGTGGGGGAGGAGTAGAGAGAGAGGGGAACACAGAATCTGAAGCAGGCTCCAGGCTCTGAGCTGTCAGCACAGAGACTGATGCAGGACTCAAACCCATGAATTGCGAGATCATGACCTGAGCTGCAGTTGGACACTTAAACACTGAGCCACCCAGGCGCTCCTAAAGTAATACAGTTCTTAATTAACTATCAATGCCTGATTAATGTGATAATACTCTCTTTGTTCTCTTTTATTAGATATGTTTATACGCCTTGGAAAGCTAAAAGCCAATCGTTTATGGTCTCATGATGATCCTCACAAAACCCCCACCCTGAGAAAAGGGTCCATTTTTACAGATGATGATCATAAAATGCAATAAGGCAACTGAAGGTGGCCTATTTCCAAGTGCAGAGGTAGCAAGAGGTGAATAAAGCTGTGAACCTGGTTTCATTTCTCTACATCCAGGGCTCTTGTCATTATACCATTATACCATTACACTATTATAGCTTGACAATATACTTCTGCAGGTGCCTTTCCAATGGTAAGCTTTTTTCCCCTTATTCTTTTCTTTTCTTTTCTTTTCTTTTCTTTTCTTTTCTTTTCTCTTCTTTGCTTTGCTTTCTTTTTTTTTTAAATAATCAGCTAACTCATGATATCTGACCTCTCTCAGGGAAGAATACACTTATATACATTTTTAATGTTCTCTTTGATAATAAGAACTCTTTAAAATTGCTTGGAATGACTAATCCAGGTGGCGTCTTACTAGGTTCATTTAAAGATGTAATTTTAAATTGAGACCATCAAAATTAAATGCTAACAATGTAGGAATCAAACTGTGTTCTCATATCACTCAGTCTAGACCAGTTTTTTAACTGTAGCTTTTGGGAAATCAGGCAATATTCCAGCATTTTAAGGAGGATTTAGGCAAATATATACAATCATATTTCAGGACAGCCATGATTAGGGATTTGTGAGAAATTCATCCATTCTTTAGTATTTGGGATCACTTCTTTTTTGTAAAAATGCCATGACAACCCTTAACACAGTATTTGTTTAGTAGTTTACAGCACCATAAATATCTATAAGAAGAATATCAAATATATATAATTTTTTATTTGATGGTTGTGACTTGGGCACAGGCAGACCTTGGCATGGGTGTCCATGGGAAGAGGATCTAAACCCCTTTGGTTATCATCTAATCACTTCATTGTGATTGCTCACTGGCAATCGCCATCTGACATTAACCCAGCTGTTAGCATGGTAATTAAAAGTAGTTCCTCCATTGTGACATGAATACTCTGACTTGGACTTCTGAGTTTGGCAGGGCAGGGTTCCATAAGAAGCAAAGACAGAGCTTCATAGTAGAGTAGAGACTGAAGCTGGATCCAGTATATGGTAACATACAGGATGTAGATGGAGGGAAGAATTTCTCAAATAAACATTGTGTAGTTACAGCTCTAGAAGTGGCAGTCAAGGCTGAAGCCTCCAGCATGTCCATCTCTGGGAGCTATCTTCACTGGAATTGTGGGCAGGACTAATGGAAGTTTGTCTGTATGACAGCCTGAGTGTCTTCTGTGGGACTCCATCTAAGATGAGGAGACAGTAGGCTGACAAGATGGGTCCAGAAACAAAGAATCGGATTTTACAGGAGTGGGGCAAGGCTGAGTAGAGTCTGGTAACAATCGCTCAGGTTTTTCCACAGGCCTTGCCCCTGTGTCTGAGTTCCAGGGAGGGGACTTTCAGTAAAAAGGCAGCCCGAAAGAACAGTTTTCACGAAATAGCAGGGTCTTATAGCAGAGAGAAAATGGTGCTGGAATCTTTAGGATCCACGGAATATGACCCCTCTTGTCTTGGGGTTAATGTTTCTGACACAATTAAAGTGGAGAAGCGCCCTCAGCTTGTTTCAGGTGTAGCAGAAGCAGGAGACAATGCACAAAAGGAGGGTGGATGGCATGGTCCAGGTCGTGAGGTAGCTGAAATGACTTGTGGATGAGCATGTGCAAGAACTTGCCTGAAGTTTTCAAATAAGTAATTGAAGGGTGAACTTTAAAGGGGAGGGAGAGAGGTCAGAGGTCTTACTTTAGCTGATAAACAAGACCTAGTAAAATGTAGTTCTCTCACCAGTCTTTATTTTAAAATCTATGCTAAATATTGGGGGTGCCAGCATGTTTTAATTCCAGTGTGGGCCCTGTAAATGTGTCTGTACACAGTCATCCACCATCTGTTTTTCCTGACTGGTCTGCCCTCATCACTGATCCCCACCTCAAGAGGAAACACAGAGCATCTGGGACACGAAGTCTAGATGCAGTGGAGGAGTGCTCTGTGTTGCTTTTCAGTACTGTATGTCCAGAATGATCGGGCTTCCTCTAATCCTGAAACTCAGACCAGGTTCTTAGTGGGAGAAGCATCCCAAAGCACAAGTTCCCCTTGTAGACTCAGGTCAGTGCCATTTGACTCAATCTGTTTTTTTGGTTTTAGACTTTTTTTGCTGTTAACTGCTTTTTCTTCCAAATCTGCTCCCAATTTACACTTTGCATTCACTACATTTCTAGTTGTCAGGTCAAATTTCCTTTTCCAAATTAGAGATTTGGTTATGGAAGTAGTTACCTCCAGAGGAGGAAATACCTTGATGCTGAGGGTAAAATGCTAGTGGTTTGATAAGAGTAGAAATGGCAGTGCTCTTGGGAGTCATTCATAATTTGATTCAAATGTCTTCCCTTTCACTGGACAACTGTGTAATCATTACCAGGTTCCTTTGTCTTTTTATACCCAGTTTATTTATCTCTAAGGTAGGGATGATAATTCCTCTCTACTACTAGGTTGTTGCAAGAATTTATTAGACACACATATATTATTTATCACCTCCCATGGAATAGAAATTGTGCTGGCAATGGGTATAAAGAGACGAAAGACATTATTTCCTGCCCTCAAGATGCTGACAATTTAGCGCAGGAGATGCACTTGTAGGTAGATAATAATCACACAGAGTGGAAATCGCAAAACTAGAGGGTTGCACCAAGGGTTGTCTAGGAGTGTTCACTGTGGAGAGTCAGGGAAGGCTTCTAAGGGCAAATAAGAAAATAACACTTGCTGAATGGCATATGCAAGTATAAGAGCTCTTTATATTATTTATACAGAAGGATAAATGGCTAAAAGAAGATCCTTTTCTGAGCATAAAGGACAGATAGAGCAGGAGAGCACCCTGGGTGCCTGCGGGACAACTGGAGGATGCAGAGCTACTCTCTCCTTCCTCTTGTTTACCGTTGAGCCTGTACAGAACTGGAATGTAATCTGTCCAATTGAGTCTCTTGTCTCCCCGCAGGTTACATGCTCCAGAGACAGTGCAAGCATCTCAGAGCACTTTCCTGCAGGAACTTGTGCTATGCCATGATGAATGCTCCAGGATATGATGGTGAAGATGTTGTGGTAATAAAAGGACAGATCTGGGAAGGTACAGATATGGGCCCTTGGAGTGGCCTTTGGTGTTAACCAGCTATGAGACATTAAGCAGGTCATTCCACCTCCCTGCCTGAGTCCTATTCTGCAAAATGACTGGCTTGCATTAAAGGAATAGTGATAAGAAAATTTTATGCCTGTGAATTTAATATGCCAAGGGAGAGCTTGTTAAATTTCAGATTCCCAGGTCCTCCCTTCAGAGATTCTGATTCAGTTTTCTGGGGAGGGTACCAAGAGTCTGTCTTCAGAGCAAGCAACTTGCCATTTTCTATGCATGTGGTCTCTGGACACATTGAGAAACAATAGCAAATCCAGTAGTCTGTGACAATGGTGGCAATAATTACATTTATATTATCATTCACACTATCTTCTTCAATCCAGTAAGAACCTGACCACAGACAGCAAACAACATTCAAGGGCAATCCTGGCTTCTTAATGATCATGCAATACAGCACTACTCTAAGCAGGCAGGCAACATCCTCAAATGTTACGCTTATGAGAGTTGGACTAAGAGATACCCAGGAGGGAGGGGTAATGTGCATGTTGGCTTTATCTTGCAGTCCACACATCTCTTCTTTCCTGGAATGCAGCCAATCCCTGAGAGATTTCACAACGAAGTATGTCACTCTTGGAAGCTTTCTTTGGAGATTTATGGCTTTGGGAGGCTTGGTTAGTTCAGATAAGCTTCAGGGGCTCCCAAATGCTTGTCCAAACCTCTTTAACTTCACACCTCGCTACTCTTTAGGAAGATTGAAGCTCCCATGGTGGTGTGGGCAGAGTGAAGAGGCAGGATTTTAGAGTGACTTATGCCTCAAGCTTTCAACAAGAGCTCTATCTTCATGATCAGAGTCACTCTGAATTGATCAACCTGTACCACTCTTTTGTACCAAATTTACAGTTGTAAGATCTATCTGAGAAGCTGATAGTCAATCAGGGGCTGATAGGTGTTGGACTCAGGAAGCTTCTTTATGTAAATTGCAAATATGAACACCATCTCTACTTAATGCACAGATATTCAATAATATAAGTCAGTCCAGTAGGCTGTTGAGGTATGACGCATACTATCCTTAACATATAATTAAGTATGGTTCTCCTTGAGGAGTTCTGAAATTATAAGGGCCTCTTCCCCACTCTTTCTGGTCCCTGGTCTCTCGGTCTTTTTTCTATCTCTTTATCTCTCTGCATATTTCCTGAAATAATTGCAGGTGAAGCTGATGTATTTGATAGTAGGAGATTGAAAAAGTGACTATGGACTTTATTTTTCCTATTTTATAATTTTTTTTCATTCATTATCACACCTTTACTGAGTATCTACACTGTCAGGGGCTAGGTGCAATACATAGAGCAACAAATGGTAAAGATAGATGAATTAATTTTTACTCACATTAAGCTTACATTCCAGTCATAAAAACATTTATCACATATAGAAAAAAATTGTAAAATTTCTGGGTACATAATTAAAGACTCAGTAAGTGTTGGTTGGGCAAATGAATGAGAGAATGAAATAAACATGTGAATGGCATCATTCACACAAGGGTCTTGGGGCACTTTTCACAAAAGGTAAGTAATAATTCCCTCCTAATGTTTTAGAGGATATGTAGGAACTGATTTAGAATTTAGATTAGGAATATAACTTACTTCATTTAGAATTTAGATTAGATATATAACTTACAACTTCACAGCTTTATAACCTCAAAGCTGTAAGACAGAAAGTCCGTTCCAGGGCTCAAGAGTCTGAGACACCATATCCACACTATGTGCTGTGAAAAGAAATCGAAGTCTATCTACATCTCATGTTGGAGAGATACTGAGGAAAGAGGCCCTTTGGGGGGGAAATCTCAACATTCTCAGTAAAGATTGTCTTTCACTGAGTCACAGAAACAAATGTTCTGTACATCTCTCAGTGGGAGGAGCACTGGACAGAGGCAGGAGATGAGGGCTCTTGGTCTCGGAACAGTCATTACCTTTTTAAGCAGGATACTTTATTTCTCAGGGGCTCAAGGCTATCATCTGGAGAAAGAAAGGATTAGACTCAATGGTCCTTAAGTTCCTGTCCTACTCTTAAAATGATTGAAAAATTAAGTGATTTCCTTCTCCTTTACCTACTGTCATTCCTACCCGTCAGTGGGATCATACTTGATCAACCCTGGGAAGAATGATTGTATCATGCTTCCTGTGTCGTTGCATCTATTCTAGACTGTAACAACTCACTGAAAGTTAGAAGGCAAATTCTAAAATCTTCCATTTGATTTTTATTAGTTACATCTAACTCCAAGAGGCATTGATATCTCTCCTAGAAATATCAAACTAAACTTAAATTTTTAAAAAATGTTTATTTATTTTTGAGACAGAAAGAGACTGAGTGTGAGCGGGAGAGGGGTAGAGAGAGAGGGAGACACAGAATGTGAAGTACTCCAGGCTCTGAGCTGTCATCACAAAGCCCAATACGAGGCTCGAAATCACAATCCATGAGATCATGACCTGAGCCGAAGTTGGATGCTTAACCGACTGAGCCACCCAGGCGCCCCTCAAACTAAACTTTTAAAACTACAAAATCCTTATTTGACTTTGGGGTATCTCCATATTAGATTCCCTAACTTTTTTGAAAAAGGTGAATTCTGGTTGAGTGATGAGCCCTGGGTAAATGTCCTTTGACTGAACAGGGGCAAGATGTTCAATGTAGGCTTTAAGTTCTGGATGCCAGAGGTCACAAAGCCTCAATTTTCCTTGTAAACTACCCTGAATAGGTGATGCCTAATAAATGCATGGTTTTAGTCCACTCAATTTTTATTTATTTATTTATTTATTTATTTATTTATTTATTACTTTCCATAATTTATTTATTTTTTATAATTTACACCCAAGTTAGTCAGCACATGGTGCAGCAATGATTTCAGGAGTAGATTCCTTAATGCCCCTTACCCATTTAGCCCATCCCCCCTCCCACAACCCCTCCAGCAACCCTCTGTTTATCCTCCATATTTAAGAGTCTCATATTTTATCTCCCTCCCTGTTTTTATGTTATTTTTGCTTCCCTTCCCTTATGTTCATCTGTTTTGTATCTTAAAGCCCTCATAGGAGTGAAGTCATATGATATTTGTCTTTCTCTGACTGACTCATTTCACTTAGCATAATACCCTCCAGTTCCATTCACGTAGTTGCAAATGGCAAGATTTCATTCTTTTTGATTGCCAAGTAATACTCCATTGTATATACATACCACATCTTCTTTATCCATTCATCCCTCGGTGGACATTTGGGCTCTTTCCATACTTTGGCTATTGTGGATAGTGCTGCTATAAACATGGGGGTGCATGTGTCCCTTCGAAACAGCACACCTGTATCCTTTGGATAAATACCTAGTAGTGCAATTGCTGGGTCATAGGGTAGTTCTATTTTTAGTTTTTTGAGGAACCTCCATACTGTTTTCCAGAGTGGCTGCACCAGCTTGCATTGCCACCAACAGTGCAAAAGAGATCCTCTTTCTCTGCATCCTCGCCAACATCTGTTGTTGCCTGAGTTATTAATGTTACCCATTCTGACAGGTGTAAGGTGGTATCTCATGGTGGCTTTGATTTGTATTTCCCTGATGATGAGTGATATTGAGCATTTTCTCATGTGTCAGTTGGCTATCTGGATGTCTTCTTTGGAGAAGTGTCTATTCATGTCTTTTGCCCATTTCTTCACTGGATTCTTTGTGTTTTGGGTGTTGAGTTTGATAAGTTCTCTATAGATTTTTGGATACTAACCCTTTGTCGGATATGTTATTTGCAAATATTTTCTCCCATTCTGTCGGTTGCCTTTTAGTTTCCTGATTGTTTCCTTCACTATGCAGAAGCTTTTTATTTTGATAAGGTCCCAGTAGTTCATTTTTGCTTTTGTTTCCCTTGACTCTGGAGACATGTTGAGTAAGAAGTTGTTGTGGCCAAGATCAAAGAGGTTTTTGCCAGCCTTCTCCTTGAGCATTTTGATGGCTTCCTGTCTTACATTTAGGTCTTTCATCCATTTTGAGTTTATTTTTGTATATGGTCTTCTGCATGTCGCTGTACAGTTTTCCCAGCACCATTTGCTGAAGAGACTGTCTTTATTCTATTGGATATTCTTTCCTGCTTTGCCAAACATTAGTTGGCCATACGTTTGTGGGTCCATTTCTGGGTTCTCCATTCTGTTCCATTGATCTGAGTGTCTGTTTTTGTGCCAGTTATTTTTTATTCTCAAGTTACTTAACATACAGTATAGTCTTCACTTCAGGAGTAGAACCCAGTGATTCATCTCTTACATATGACACCCAGTGCTCATCCTAAAGAGTGTCTTCCTTGATGCCTGTCACCCATTTAACCTACCCCGCCCACACACCCCTACTCTCCTCAACCCTCAGTTTGTTCTCTCAACATTTGAGTTATTTTTGTTTGCCAAGTACTCATTGGCTAATTTCTCTGAGCACATATCATTTAATCCTCACAACAAACCTATGAGGTAGGTACTGATAAAAACATTTTGAAAGAAACTGAAGCCCAGCGACATTAGATAACTTTTCAGAGGTTACTCAGTTAGAAAGTGGTAAAGTTGGGATTTGAACCTTGGTTTCTTGGGGAAGAGTCTGTACTTTTCCATATACTGCATACCATACTGCCTATTTATTCATCAGTGAATGAATATCGACTGAGTATCTACTATGTTTTATGTGCAGATACTCTGAGCACTGATTACATAAGACAGGGTGCTATTTCACTGTTTTTATGAAGTTAATCCACCCCAGAATTTACCAAGCTACAGAATTCCTTGCTTAGATTAGTCCTCCACAGGCAATGTAGGGAGATCACTGTGGCTGCCTCGTGGAGAAAGAATAAGAGGGGAGAAATAGAAGTCCAATGAAGGCCTAAAATAAACCTGTGACATTGGAAAGATTATGTAGAAAGTAGGGAAATGGCAACTACAGGTCTCAATCTCTAAGTAGATGGGGTTGAGGGAGAAGAAAGGGAGGAATTAAAAAATGAGAATTGCTCCCAAGCTTCTGGCTTGGCGATTTTGGTGTACCACTCTCCTATATGGGAATCACAGAAAGAACAGGTTTGAGGGCCAAGAGATAGTTTATTATTTGATCATGCTGAATCCCACATTTTTGACCTCTGATTTTGACATCATGATTCTCTGGACCTGTGGTGAGTAATCACTGTTTCTTCCAGCAAAATGCCTGTGTCTCTGTTTCTAAATGAGCCATGCTGCTCGTGGTTTATTGATTGCTATAATTTGATGCCTAGAGACAACCTCCTGCTGTATCCCTGAGGAGGAAAAGGTGCTTGAGGACCGGAAAAGAACAGATGACTCCATTTGTATGGCTTAATGGTTCTGGAACCCACAAGTTGGCAATGTAGGACTCACTGACAGCCAGGAGGAAGTCTTGGCACAGCCAGGGAAACTGATTACTGTGTATTCCCAACATAATCTCATTTACTTGCTTCTTTTGTTTAATTATTGTCTATGCAACCATCATAGGTGTTCAGGACTTGGAAGTTTTAAAACAAGGGAAGAAAACAGATCCTAAAAGCATGGAGAAGTGAGCCACTCCTAATCAGTCACATGAAATGATCAACAGAAAATAGTTTTGGCACTGACATGTGCAAACCAATTCTCGGTATTTAAATTGGATTTACCATCTATCTGTAAGATAATATGAAACAAACTCAGGCATTCCAGTCAGATTCACAAAAAATTGTTCCGGATCCTCTTGTGTCATCATTACCATCGATTGTCCTTGCTCTGTTCTAGTGTTTATAATGTTTCTTTGACTTGCTTGGGTGTCTAGCTTATCCTTTGAATACAAACTTTGATGCTCAGGACTCTTTAGGGCCTAGCTAATCCTTGGGATCCTCTCACTCATGACTCTTTTGGGCAACCATCACATCTGACTCAGGCCTGGATCTTATGCACCCAGGAATTAGCTTCTGATTGGAGTCTTGTGTAGATTTACTCCATTCTTTTTTTTTTTTTTTTTAATTTTCATCTTTGTGTGTATGAGTGTGAAAATGTCTGTCACTTAGATTTTCTATATAGACTTGGCCATTCATGGTCAATCTGTGCCTCACTAAGTTATGATGCTTACTTATACAGTGTGAGACAAAGAGTTTGGAATTCCCTAGATAAAAGGAGAAAACCAAAAGTTTGGACAATGTTGTTAGCCTAAAATTGGTACTGGTGAAGCTCTATCTGTCAAAGGGAATAATTTCTCCTCTTCTAAACAATAATTATTATAGACAGACTTTTGAGTAGAACATTTTCCTGAGAGATAGGACTTGGTTCTATGAGTCAGACAGGAAGACATCCTATTCTTTTCATCTGGATGGAGTCAGACACACGTTTGTAAGATGGACAAGCAGAGATCTGAGATTTTGACAGTGGTAAGCAGGGCCATTGACCTATCTTATCACGCTTATTACCCAAGTAATTGAACCTTTCTTCTCATTCCATTTCTATCACTGGACAGACCTATAGCTGTATTTGTCTCTGGGGAGATGAAATAGAACTTTTTTTACCTGGAAGTGTAAACCCATCCATTCACTGATGGGAATGGCCTCCCAATAACAGCTTCATCAATAACTGCTTTGGGAGGCCAGAAAAAGTAGTGGAAACTAATTAGAAGTTCTTTGTGCTAACCTAACAGTCATTATATATTCAATGATGGTTTTTGATAAATAGACCCAACTTTCCAACTAAATTCCAATATGCACATTAAGGTTATCATTTGAAAGAAAAGAAATAAAAATTTATTAATCGATATAGTAGTGAAGCATTTTAACATTTTGTTTTACAGAGCACCAGTTGCATAGGAGGTTAATAGGTATTTGTGAAAAATAAAAAAGGACTGGTCCTCAAATAAGTTTGGGTCACTGAATAAGTCTGGATAACAGAAGTTAAATGTCCTCCTTCCATCAGGGCATTGGCACATGGTGTTTCTTCTAGCCAAAATGTTTTTCTCTCCAACTTTTTCTAGATGGCTGTTTAAATTTCAGGTGTCAGCTTAAATATCCCTTCCTCAAATATTCAAACTAGATCTAACTTATTTTAAACTTTCTTCTGTCCCTGTACTTTTTCTTCACTGCACATATGGGATTGTGTGTTTTTATAATTACCTGATTAATTTCTATTCTCCCCATCAGCTGTCAATTAGATCCAGGGGTAGCAAACACTCCTGTTTCATTCACCATTTTATTCCTAACAGTGAACAAAGAACTTTGCATACTTGAGGTGCTTAATAAATATTTGTTGAATGACTGGGTGGTGGAGTAGGTTAGCGACCCAGCACAGCTGGATGGGCTACATTTCCCAGCCATGTGACTGGTCACCAGCAAGGGAATGTGAAGTGTTTCACTTCTGGACTGAAGGTTAAGAAGGGGGTATGCTTTCTTACTCTCTTTTCTTTTCCACTGGCTGGAAGGTAAGGACTTTAAAGTTTCAGAGGATTGTGGATCCACACGATGGATGGAGCCTGGATCTCTCAATCACTGTATGAAGACTGCCCATGCAACATTGATTGGATCTTCCTTAACTGAGAAATAAACTTCCATTTTACTAAGCCACTTAGAAGCAGTTTTAAAAGAGCACATGTAAATAATACATGTAAAGAATAAATGAAAGGTTAAAAAGCAATTCCAGATATGATCAGAATGGAGCTCGTTCTCTGGCCTGTACTAGCTAAGGATTTTCAACAACATTTAATGAAAAGGAGCTAGGAATTAGTAGAAATCTTATTATTGTCATATTTATGTTTGTTCAAATTGACTGTGTGGTAAAATGATCACAGCCTTCATTTTAGACTAAGGATTTGATTATATCCCCCTCATCTGTTTGATTTAAGAGTCCCTCCTGGACTGTTACAAATGAACTCCTGGATGGATGGACAATATCTGACTTTTAGAGCCAAGATTCTTAAAGTCAAAGAGAGTGTAACTACATCAGCATAACCCCTTTAAGAATGACGTTTTACCCAGATTAATCTTTGTTTGAGTTTGTGATACATTATACTAGTGTAATCCTTCCATTAAGCCAACTTTGCTCTTGCCCTCCCTTGTTTCTCTCCTTTCACAAAGACTGTTTGAGGACTAACTGTGGGCCAGCTACTGTGCTAGTCACGGCGATAAAATTACAAATAAGACAGCGTGGCTTCTGCCATTATAGAGCCTACAATCTAGCAGGAAAGACAGACAACTAAACAATGGCAAAGCAGCATGATAAATGCTACCTTACAGAATGTACAGTGTGCTATGGAAACACTTCACAAGGCCAGGATAGCAGACACTGTCAGCACGTTCCACCCATGTCCCATTGGATCCCTTTACCATCTGGGGCACACCAATTCTTACTATTCTTTCTCTCCCAACTCCAGCACTTATGTCTTTGTTAGGGGATTGTCCTCAAGCTGTTTTTCCTTTTTGTGTAGTACTCAAAGTTCTTGAGGTAGCTCTTAACCAGTGATGGACACATGCAGAGATCCCTGATTGAGACAACTCTGAATTATAACTACACTTTTTAAAAATATATTCCTGGCAAGATTGAGCCAAGATTCCCCTCGAGACTTTGATTGATATCCTATCTTTCTTTTTACCTCCTTTCCTTCTCTGGTCCCATTTTTCCACTCTCCTACCAGTTAATCCTGGGAACACATTCACATGAATCCTCATCTCAGGGTCAGCTTCTGGATGACCCAGACTACAATGGGCATCTAATCCAGTCCAGAAAACCAGAGAAGACTTCTTGGAAGATGTGCCACTTAAGATTATGTCTGATGGATGAGTAGAGTCAACCAGGTATGTGGGTGGAATAAAAGGATATTCTAGTCCATGGTGGACAGGGTAGACACTCCTCCTGAAGAGGTATTGGTTGGATGCAAATTATTCCTCCTGAATCCATCTGAGTTTACCATTTTGTTAAGTTTTTTTTTTTTTAAGAGAGAGACAAACCAAGAAACAGACTTTTTTCCCCCTTAAGTTTATTCATTCATTTTTGAGAGAAAGAGAGAGAGAATGAGTGAGGGAGAGGCAGAAAGACAGGGAGAGAGAGAGAATCCTAATCAGGCTCTGTGTTGTCAGTGTGGAGCCCAATGTGGGACTCGAACTCACAAATAGGAGATCATGACCTGAGCCAAAATCAGACGCTTAACCAAGCCACCCAAGTGTCCCCCGCCCCCCATTTTGGTAAGTTTTAAGGTGAGCTCACATTTCCCTTACAGTCTATGTCAGTGATATAAAGTCCCTGTTTCCTCATGATCAGCATTTATCAGGGGATTAAGAAAAAAAAAACCCACAAAACAAAACATATTTGTCCCTCCTTTATTGATGGATTCATTGCCTGTATCAGTGTGAATAATGCCTTGGCAAAACTGGGAGCGGGAGAGCCCATTACATTTAGTGATATAAATTATCCTTGATGGAGAAGGTCCTTGTTCATCAATACTGATGTGGCTGTGTCATCAATTTAATAGCTGAACGCTAAGGACCATTAAATCTAGCACTGTTTGCTGTACCATTATTTATAATAGTGCCCAAGAGTAACATGTAATTAACTCTGTGACTGATTGACAAAGTAAATTGCAGGGTAATCAATCATATTGCATAAACACTTGTCACTGGGCCACATATGGGATGTGAACGTTGACTTGTGATGTTTTGGTGCTTCCCTGTCTGAATCGTTGTTCTGGGTGTGAGGCTTCATGCTGATAGGGACTTTTAGTTCCTATCAAGATTTAAAGCTGTTTGCTGCTTCTTTATATTCAGTCCAATCCTGCTGCTTAGCTTGATTTTTAAATGATGCCTTTTGGGAGGGTAACCAATATTGAGAATCTCTCAATTTCTCTTTATCTGGAATGGCTTTCTCTTTTTAGGTCTCTCCCACTCATGAGTTATTCCTTTGCCCACTAGTCCCTCCTTTCACTTAGTTTTCCTTCTACCAGTTGCCTTTAAATTTATACTCTTCTGCAATAGCTTTCCCTCATAAGGACATTTTGTAGCATGTTCTCCTCTTTGATCTGACCAGGAATGAAAAATGAATATTAAATTCACCATAAGCTGGGCAGGTAGAGAAGACCAAGTCAGAGTTTTCCTCTCATTTATGGACCATTTTGTAAAGTTTAGTCACCCAGAAGGGCCAGACTCTCTGCCTGTGAAAGCTATTTGTAACTTCAGAAACCCCAGTTTCTGTGTGGCCGGAAGGAAGTCTGAGACAATTGTTGAGATTCTTTCCAGAAGGAAAAATGGCTAATGGAAAGATAGAACTCCCCCATTAGTGTGAGTTTCTTCTGTATGAAATTTGAGGCTAATATTGAGGCTAATTGGACCTCGTGGTTAGGTGAGGTATTCTCTGAAATAGGAAGTATCAGCCATGGAAGAAATGTCAGGTCCTTTGAACAGTGAAAGAGAGGATTTTGTACCTGTCTCTTGCAATCACCCTCTTAGATCTGGAAAAGGGTGGTAAACACCCAGCATAGGCATTATCATTTATCCTTCCCACTATTCCCTGCCCATCCTTTTATCCTCATCCATTGCAGATGTCACCAATAAGTCATTATACTTTCCTCATTGAGACAGAATAAAACCCTAGACTCCTCATCAATCCAGCATCCCAGTTGGCCATTGTCTATTGGTCAGAGTTGGAATATAAGACTGAATCCTATTTCCTAGTGTTGTTTTCAAGCCTAATGCATCAGGGTGCACATATATCTTGTACACACTGATGGTGGGATGAGTTCTAGGAAGTAAAGAACTACCTAAAGATCATCACCTTATCCGATGGAGCAGTACTGTGAGCCCTGAGAATGAGTCATGTCTTTAAACCAGATAATTTTCATGTAATACTACTCCTTGGGTTTATTTTCTCTATGTTCTCACTTCTCTTTCAGTGACATTTCATTTGAATGGTCTGGCCTTACCATAGCTGGGCCATAGAGTAGCTAGAGAAGAACTGTGTGTCCATGGTAGAAACAGAGTTAAATGGAAAGCTAGGTTACCTTGAGGTCAGAGTACATCTGAGACTGCTAATTAGTGAATATTTGTAGGAAGTGTAGGTCTTTTAATTCAGCTACTTTTCCTTACTCTGAGAGTCTTCCTCCTACTGACAGCCTTAGTGATCCTGAGTGCTGTTTTATTACAAAAGATAACTTTCATTTTTTGTCACCTTGACAAGACTATCAAGAACTCACAATGAGGTAGCAAGAACTTACTTCATTCACAGAAATTATCATTCCATCCTCTTCCTCTGACCTATTCTTTTCACAAAGTCATGTGTTTTCCATGGCATGTCCTTCTAGTTTTATATGTCACTAAAGGCACATGATCAGATAGCAAATATCAAAGTCTCCAGATGACTGAAGAGCCCAATATCCCATGGATATAATGATGATGTTGATGATGATTTCCCCAGCATGAGTTTCTAAGAGAGACATAGGAACCTTGCCTTCTTCTCATTCTGTCCTTACTTAGAAGCTTAGCTTTTAAGATGCTCTCTGGAGCTTTGATCTATGAAGGGGTGAACAAATCGGCAAACATGGACCTTGTAATATATTATTATTCATATTTGCAAACAATAATGTTGGCAAGTAGGTATGTGCTTTATAGACCTAAGTATTGATTTGACATGTGAGTCAAAGAGAATTTGCAAGCAATAGACAGCTGCTCTTGGAGAATTCAACTTGGCATGTAATCTAGTTCAGTTGAAAGATTTGGATATATAATCACTGCTAAACAGACCACTGTCCTCCCCTGTGTCTCTTGGGTTATGTACAAATGATTCATTTGGCAGGTTCTTTGTAATTTCACTAATTAAAGGCATCCGATTGGTCCTTTTGGCCCTGAATCAGGATTCTATGAAATTTTTCTTCAAAGCCCAAACATCATCCCAACCAAAAGTAAGGGGAAGATAAAGCACAATATTTAAGATTTATTTTTAAACTTAATGAAGAGTTCTGTGGATTGGCATTTGGCCTGGTAGTTGGCCCAACACTTATTTGGATTTCTTTCCAGCCCAGCATGGAGAAACAGGAACCTACTTTTATTCAAATGAGTTGTTATTAGGATTCTATTGGTTTTATTTCCTAGGACAGTGGGTAAGGATGGATCAAAGGGCAGAGGAAGAAAATACGGAGAAACTTACTGTGAAGGTACAGATTCCATTTTGTACGTGACTATACTATTATTTCAGTCATAATCTTATTTTTCCAACCCAACAGCATGCCCCCAATATGTGCTTAGTAGGCTTCCAGGAAACATGCCATATATAATGTGAGTTTAAAACATCCCTCAAGGAGCTTGCCATCTAGTAGGGAAGATAAACATATACTGAAAGTAACCTAAAACCAAAGTGAAGTTGGTGAAAACTTACCAGAAACTATAGAGGAAGGTTAGAGTAAAAGCAAAGGAGGAATTGATCTGTTGTGTGCTTTCACTGGACATGAAAACAGGGATGGAATCTTACTTGTCTTTGTAACTTGTGGCAGGAAAAAAAGTGGTAAATAAATGCTTGATGAATGCAACTGAGAGGGAATATGGAAAGGGTCCTGAAGGAAGTCATTTTTGAAGCAAAACTGGAAGGAAATAATAGAGTTTGGGTTGACAGAGAGGAAGTAGGAGGAAATTCTACATAAGAAGTTGAAGGAGCTTAGAAACAGTGGGCAGCAGTCCTACAGAAGCAGAAGGGAAGAACAGAGAATAGTGAAATAGATCCAGGTATGTGCTTCATCCTTACACTGGGCTTCCTCCCAGATTTAATCCCCACTCAGAAACATCTAGGAATATAGCACAACCTCTTGTTCCCAATCAAGTTACTGGGATACTGCATTCTTCTCATGGGAAATGGAGACTTCCTGGGGTTTCTGAAACTCACAAAAGTCTTAGATCAGTATTCTCAAACTTTAGTATGCACAGGAATCCCCCAGAAGGCTTGTTAAAACACAGATTTCTGGGCCCCATCTGCCAAGTTTCTGATTCAGTGGATTTGGGTAAGACCTCAGAACTTGTACTTTTTAAAAATTTTTTTTAAACATTTATTCATTTTTGAGAGACAGAGTGTGAGTAGGGGAGGGGCAGAGAGAGGGAGACACAAAGTCTTTTTGACCCAAAGCAGGCTCCAGGCTCTGAGCTATCAGCACAGAGCCCAACGCAGGGCTCAAAGCCACCAACTGTGAGATCATGACCTGAGCGGGAGTCAGATGCTCAACCGACTGAGCCACTCAGGCACCCCAGGACTTGTACCTCTAACAAGTTCTCTGGTGATGCCAATATGCTAGTTCTGTGGCCACAGTTTGAGAAACACTGCCTTAGATAAATATACAGTTCCCTTTCCCTCATATTTATACCACTTCGCAAGACATGGAGAGAATCAAAATGTCATAAGTTGGCTGTGATGAGCAGAGATTTTAAAAATCTTTGCTGAAGGTAGCTGTTTCAAAGATACTTGATATAAGATTTCTGGATTAAAACTGCATTAATTTCCAATTTCGAAATGATTATATTCTGGAAGTTCCTACAATTAATTGGACCTTTAGAACTCAGAACATTATTTTCCTGCAACAAAGTTGTGAATAGTTGAGGTCTCCAGCTCACCACAAAAACCTAGGTCACCTGGAATATAACTAATGCACTCAGTTCTACAATAGATAATCACAGGAAAGAAACACCATGGCAATACTTATAGTTAAACCAACACAACCTTGAACATGTATGCTTCACTTTGTTCAACAAATGATCCTTAGAAGTTACATGACCACTAAATTGTGCTAAATTAAATTGTATTTTAGCACATTAGGAAGCTCACTAATTGAATGATCTTTATTCAAAGAAGAGAGTAGTGTAGGATAAATTTTAAAATAATGAAATGGTGCAAAAAGGAATTCTTAAAACATCTGTGTTTTTTAAGTTGGAGTTGATTTTTATAAATCATAGTTACTTATAGGAAAGAAAATTTGGCTTATACAGGCATCTTAGCCTCTGTTATGGCAGTGACTTCTTTAAAAAAATTTTTTTTAACATTTATTTATTTTTGAGACAGAGAGAGACAGAGCATGAATGGGGGAGGGTCAGAGAGAGGGAGACACAGAATCTGAAACAGGCTCCAGGCTCTGAGCTGTCAGCACAGAGCGCAACGCGGGGCTCAAACTCATGGACTGCAAGATCATGACCTGAGCCGAAGTTGGCCGCTTAACAAACTGAGCCACCCAGGCGCCCCATGGCACTGACTTTTAACCCTTTACTGAACAGGCTAGGCTTCAGAACATCTACTTCCTACTTCCACATTCCTCTTCTGAGGATTTCTCTTCATACAAGTTTCCATAATGACACCTCATGTCCATCCTCCCCTGAAGTGGGTACCTTGTCTAAGCACAGCCAATCCATAGGTTGGCCAGAACTATATGAGATGACCCGGTTTGGGATTTACTGGAATAAATGGATAAATTAGAACTTCAGATAGAGAAAAAGAAAGAAGCAGTTGGTTTGGGGACTAGTAGTCGAAGACACAGGATAGCTGAGTTGGTAGAACATAAGAAATATTTGTGAATCCTTGCTGCTTAAGAGGTTGACCAGATGACCCAGTCACTAGTGCTGCTCTGAATTCTGCATAATTTATTGAGTATTGAGCTACTTAATAAGCTTTGTGAGAACTGACAGTTCCTGGAATCCTGGGACAATAGAAAAATCCTTTTTTTTTTTTTTAATCTTCCTTTTTAAAGGTGAGTTCTTACACAACTCACCCAAACTCAAGGTCACCAAAATTCCTTTTAGTAAAAATATTCTAACCAACATAAACTATGGAAATCCTCTAGAGATAGATTTGGCACATAGCTGATGCTTACTCTCCAATCTTCATTTTATATCCCTGGGCTCAGGTTTTATATGTGCAGAACTGGGATAGTATTTCTACCCTGTCCCTCCTGATCACTCCCAACTGAAGGATTAGTAAGCTAAAATCTTCACAGTTTTGAATTAATCAGAATTGAAGGCACATAAAAATGCAAGGAATTAAGAAACAAACAATACAGAAAAAAAAGGAAGAATGAGAGTCAGGGAAATGAGCCCTCACCACAAAGGAAGGTGCAAAGCCTTTGATGAGCTTGCATCTGTAAATAATTAGCTCCGCCAGTCTCTGTAAGGCTTTGGCCAATTTGTCCAGGTCCACTAGGGATAATGAGGGCTAGGGACATACTACCAACAAGCTCAGCTATAAAATGAGTCAGAGGATGATGTGCTTCAGATACTCACCCTGTACCCTGTGTGATGTAGATTTATAGAGTCTGAGCACTATTCTGATGAGTGCTGGTATCTTTAGATTCATTAAATGGAATTTACCATGCCTTTCTTCAAGTTGGTTGTAGAAATCTTAGTATCTTAGATTCAATGGCAATTTGGGGATCATTCTACTATGACTCTCTAATTTTAAGGATAAGAAAACAGGTTGTAGGAAGATGAACAGCACAACATTTATTCATGATAGTGTTGCTTTTAAAGCTTTGCTCTACTTGCTCTTAGCTTAGAGGCAGTAAAAACTTCATCTTACTGACCTGTTAAATCACTTATTTCGTGGGACCATTTATGATAGCCCCACTGCTGTCATATATCTAGTCTTATTTGAGCCTCTCAACAATCCTTTGAAATGGACAGAGGTTTCATTTCCATTTTATAGATAAAGAAGATAAAACTCAGTGAAGTTAGACCACTTTTTGGAAACCCAGATCCTCTGACTTCTAATACATATGCCTTCTCTATAGATAATATATTTGAAATCAATTTGTAAACTAAAATTTGAAATAGAAATGCTAGTCTTTATTATAACTCTCACCTTCATCCCGATGCCACATTCCCTGGACTATAGCAAAGGCCCATCCTTAAGGACAGTGTCTTCTTTATATCTTTGGTTCTCTATGCAGCACTTTGAAATTATAGGAATTTTCCTCAAATTAAGTCAGAATCTCCACTGGATTATAAACAGGATCCTTTTGAATGGTGATAACTTTATCTGATTCCTAACAAACCATTCTGAGCCTTTGCTTAATCACTGTGACCATCTTCTTCAAAGGCTTCTGTGAGGCAACATTAACCTACCACCACTAAAGCCATTCATTCATTCATTCATTCATTCATTCATTCATTCTCTATGCAACTACTATGTATCAGACACTGTTAAAGGTTAAAGATACAAAGATAACAAGGCATGGTATCTGTTTTCCCAGAAGCTTATAATTTAGTGTGTGTAGGGAGTTGAGGTGCTGGACAGAGGAGTGGTAAAGAGGAAAGACAGGCAAACACACCAACAGTTATGGTAGAGTTGAACACTTGCTATGATAAAGATGAAGACAGAACGTTGTAGAAACACAAAAAAGGTTCTAAGTCAGAATGTGGAGTCAGGGAAGGTATTTTGGAAGGAAGGAAGGATGTGAGGGAGAAAGGAAGGGAAGGAAGAGGAGAGAAAGAAGGAAAGAAAAGGGAAGAAAGGCACATTCACTTTCATGTGATAAGAGAGATTGACAAGGGAAATCTACTGAACATTTATGGAGCCACTGATTTCTGCCTACCATGTTTTCAAGACTCCTCCTTCCTTCCTTGCAAGTGGTGATGAAACTCTGGCCAGCAGAGGCCCCTGACTAGTATCCAGTCATAACCTCAGCCTGCTGGGAAGTAAATCTGTCATGCTTCTTTTTCTTGTAGAATAAAAGTCAAGCTCTTCCTGGAGGCACTTCCTAGGACTGTGGGGAAGATTAGCATTCTTTGCGCAGGTGAGTGAAGAAAGGGGAACCTTTGTGGACATTTCCTCATGAATGAGAGGAAGCCATGTGGCTGGGAGAGCTCTGAAAGCCCATGTAATTACACAATGAAGTTAGTGACTGGGTGGGTAGGGGAGGTGCTGGCAGAGAGATTAACCAAGTGTTGCTGATTGTCATTCTATGACATCTGCAGTCAGTCAACATCTCCCAGCTGTGAAAACCACAATACAGCAGGTACTGTGGGGAGAGGCATGAAGGGCAAGGAGATAACTCACAATTATTGAACTCTGGGGCTCTGTATACAGTGAAATGCACACACAATCTCATTTAATTCCCCAAACAACCTATGCACTCTTCATTGCAGAGGTTCAGAGAAGCTAAGTAACTTATCCAAGTTCACCAGCTTGAAAAATACTCAAACAAAGGTATGCCTGACTTCTAAGCCCAGCTTGTTTCATCATGTCAGTCTTGCCCATCTTTGCCTGAGAACAAGATTCACATGGCAGGGTTGGGGGGGGGGGGAGTGGTTATTATACATGTAGATTCCAAGGGCCCTGCCAAGACTTAAAATCAGAATTTCCAAGTGAGGTGCCAGGGAATCTGCATGTTTGATATACATCTTAGGTGGTTGTTAGGACCAGGTCATTTTGGGGAAACCCTGCAATGTATCGTGCTGCTTTGGCAAGTAGCATGAGGTTGAAGAGGAAGGGGGGGGGGGATGTAAAGAGATTAGGAGATAGAATTGATGGGACTTGACTCATTACAGGAAAGTCTTCAATCCCTCATCAGCATTTCTTTCCAATGTTCTGTGGGTTGTAAACTTCTGCCTCACAACAAAATTCTTCTCTAAGTAGGGTAAAAGCAGCAAATGGCCATTCTACTATGTTCCCTTGGGTGTGAGCACCTCAAAAGAGATCCAGCCAGAGTGTAGTTGCATGCAGGTGTACTGCTCTGGTTGCATAATGTGTTGGATGTGATTTCATAATACTCATTGGTGAAAAAGAAATGTTAAAGGGTTTCTGGGAGAGCAGCCAACTATCATGTCCCTGTTTTCTCAACACAAAAATCACTGTAATTGGTTGATTTAAACAATAATGATGATGCTATATTACAATGAAATGATTTAAAGAGTTTCTTAGAGCAAGAAATTATGTCAAAGTTTTGTAAAAGTTTTAAATTGACAACACTGTGCTAGTGTAAATCCCTTTCTTTTTAGCACAATGAGCCATTTTCCCCTGATCCCTTGGGTCCCAAGTTGCCTGCTACCTCCAGACCATTTTTTGCCTTTAGTGAAGATACCACCTGTGGTAGAGAATAATTGCTCTTCAAAGATGTCCACATCCTAATTCCTATAACTTGTGAATATGTTACTTTACATGGTGATAGGGACTTTGCAGATATGATTAGATCTTGAGGTAGGAAGATTAGCCTGGATTATACAGGTGGGCCTGTTGTAATCACAAGCGTCTTTAGAAGAGGGAGGAAGAGGTCAAA
Source organism: Panthera onca (assembly GCF_046562875.1). Classification (NCBI taxonomy): domain Eukaryota; kingdom Metazoa; phylum Chordata; class Mammalia; order Carnivora; family Felidae; genus Panthera; species Panthera onca. The sequence goes on along the minus strand of NC_138347.1, from coordinate 131,170,264 downwards.
GAAGGGGATATGATGAGGGAAACAGAGGTCAGAATGATGTGAGTGCTGGAAAGGGGGTCATGAGCTAAGGAATGCAGGCAGCCTCTAGAAGCTGGAAAAGGCAAGGAAATTGATTCTCTCCTAGAAACTCCAGAAGGAATGTAGCCCTGCTTATATTTTATTTTAGACTAGAGAGATTCATTTTTTGGATTTCTGACCTCTAGAACTGTAATATAATAAATCTGTGATGTGTTAAGCCATTAAGTTTGTGTTATCTCCTTGTTGAGCAGGAAAGATCTTGTGGTCAAGTGGGTTCCTTATGAAAAGCCATCATAGGGGTCAAGTTAAGACCCAAGTTCAAAGTCTATGGTGTTGATCCTGGCTTAGAACTATCAATTGGCAGATAAGCCTTAATCCCCACATATGACTCTGAGATCCATGGGGTTTCTTGTTCTTGGAATTGACAGTGACAGTGTCCCATCTCACTGCCTTTGCAATGGTCATTTGTTCTCACTTCTGATGTTATCACCTCATGTATTCTCTAGGCCATTATCCCTTAGAAACTGCAGCTCTCACAGCCAGCTTCAGAGAATGTCCCCATTGACCCTTACAGTCTGTCAATCTCATTCTGAGGAAATTAGGGTAAATGTTTGCTAGAAATCCGGCCATTAAATGGCATGTGTCTGGGTATCACATTCCAATGTGTTCTTTCCTGGCTTCCTAATCTAAGACCCATGTCTTATGACTCTTTGTACCTTAGAGAAAGTTTCTTATTTGTAGGCATCAGCTCTAGGTCTGGTTGCTATCTACTATCTGCTTTCACCACTGTCAGGAACCTCTTGTATTTTTACTTCCTTACTCTAAATTTTGGTGTCAGGGACATTTCTGCTACGAAGGGGGTTTCACTTGCTATACTATTATAGGGAAAAGTGGCAACTTGATTTTGCTCACCTTGTCAATAGAGTATCTCATCACCATACATGACCTTAAGTTTGCATGGATTCTTGTTCTAAAGTGTGTTTCATTTAAAAATATTGAAGGCCACCTCCTACTCCTATAGACATGATATGATAGATGCATCTTGAAAAACTTGTTTGATATATGTGTGCCTAATTCCAGGAATATATATGGCAGCACCTGCCTATGGGAAAAGGAGTATGGTGTCCTGCATACATGCATTAGGAAACAATCCTATAACATAAGTAAAGGGGAGCATAATTAGCAGGAAAGGTGGATATTTGATAGGGCAGGTCAGAAATGACTGTCTTGTACACAGTGGAGAGGGGGAAATTATCTGCAAAGACCATAGTAAAGTCAGAGAAACACCTCCACAGGGATTTGCCTCTGTCTGTGGTGCTGAAGATGCTGGTTCTAGGCCACAATCTCATCACAGTCAACTTGGGGTTGATTCTGCATACTATCTTCACCTGTTACTTGGTGACTATACCTAGGGATATCTAGAAGATATAGAAGTATTCTCAAATCCCCAAGTATGCTTTGAATCCAGTCCACATGCTACAGGTCACAGAGGACAATAGGTACAAGGACAGAGGAAGAACTGAGTAGTTAATGGGAGACTATGGAGTTAATATGATAATTCTGTCTACAGAGTTCCCATTTCTATCTTTTTGCGACACCATCAATTCTATTTTTATATCAGCTTTCTATATCACTAAATTCTACTGTAGTGTCAAAATAAAAAAATTAAACTTGAACTTTTATTTTTATGCAACAAGACAGATGGAGTGTGCTAAAATGAAGTCCATCAATGGGTAATGATTTTTGTTTAGATTATGAAAAGCTATGATGGATCCCATGGGAAAACCATTTTAAATATTTGGCTATCTATCACTCCCCAATCTGCATGTAAAATTGTAGGTCACAATGTTCCCCTCCTGCTGGCCATGGGACTGTCAGCAGCCACTGTCCAAGGAAGGTTCCCCAAATCGCTCCTCTTAAGAACTGGCATTCTTGCCCAAACTTCACTTCCTTACTCCTGATAGATGCTTTCCTTATTTCCACTTGAAGTCTTCCCGCTTGGAATTGATTTCTGCCTTAACAAAAAGCTGTTACAGGCTACTGAGTCTGGGGTCCTAGTTGCTCATACTGTGGGGTGGATCAGTGTATCTGTGGATCAGCAATCACTGTGACCACAGGTGTGTTAGAAATGCACAGCCTCCACCCCAGACCTACTGAACCAAAACCTACATTTAAACAAGATCCTCTGGTGATTTACGTGCATATTAAAGTTTGAGAAGTACTGGTTTAGGCTATCAGTTGGCTGAATTAGAAAGGCCAGTTACCAATATCCGAAATCTGTCTGAAGGGTTTATGCATTCATTCAAAAGTTAATGGGCTCCTACTTTGTATTAGGCACAGCCCTAGGTTCTGCGGATAAAAGATAAAGAGGGTATAGCTCCTTTTCTTTGTATTTGCCATAACATTTGTTCACCACATTGTCCTTCCCTTTAGCTCTGGCAGGCCTGCTTCTTTCTCACCATCTTCTTTAATTTTGGTGCCTGCTCTTGTTCTAAACTCTTTCTGAGTTTTTCATGTCAGTTTGTTGTCTTTTGTGTTATCATGAATCCATCTGATATTTTCTAATTTTGACTTGAGACATCATTTTGGCCATGATTTCCCATCTTATTTATCAAGTTTTCTGAGCCTCTCTGACCCATGTACATGTCCCATTGCTACATCTGCCCTTGGAACATAGTTTTCTCACTTTAACCATGGGATACCTACTATCCTAGCTGCTATTGAGACCTGGGCCCAAATTTCTAGGAATTGTTGCTGCCCCTAGAGATTTCCAGGATTACACCTTGGAGAGAAGTAACTTGCGCTTACATAGGAAAAGAAAAGTTCTTTTCTTACCATACACAGTAGACTCCCCCACCCTTCCTCTAGTGTTTGTTTTGGCCTCTTTCTGAATTTAAATATAATAGCAGAGTAAGGAAACAAAATTGGAATAACAAATGGGTGTATTTTTTAGAAAGCCTTCTAACTTTTCATATTCTTTCCATTATCTCTTATCACTGACAGAACTTACTGTATGTTCAATTCAACCCCAAATCCAAGTAGATTCAATTAAGTTGAAAGATATGGACTGGAAACTACAGATCTTAATTTGGGATAATTTTTTTAGAAGGTGAACATCGTTTGTGCTTTCTTCTTTCTTCAAGGGGATAATGTTTCACCTCAGATTGGCCCTATCAGTTCTTTCACCCCTATAATCATATAGCACTTTACTAGGTTCCTATTGTCTCATTTGATGATACAAAAACTCTTTGAGGTCAGAGAGTCTATCATATCTCATTTTCAGGCAAGGATATTGTGCTTGGAAAGTTAAGTGAATTCGCCAAGATGGTGAAGCTTTTCTGGAATTGACTGAAACCCAAGCTTTGTCACCCAAGGCCAGGGCTCTCTGTTTACAATGCCCAATACTCCTCTAATCAGGACAGGGGATGACACATCTTGGTGTCCCATAATCCTGAGGCCAAAAATGTACTCTGAACAAATCCCAGCTTTATGTCTTGGATCCAATAGGCTTATGGCTTTCCAGAAATTAAAAGATTTTACATCTTCTAGATAAAATCTATATGGAGTATATAAAAGGGATATTCATAGTTATTTTCTTCTGTGATTTAAGTTTCAGTTTGAGGAAGAACTAACTCAATTTCTTCATTTTTACCCCTCTCTGATGATCTGAATATCCCAGTTTTCACCTACTCTTCAACTAAAGTGATGTCTCTCAAATACTATTACTAAAATCCTGCTAGAGCTGAGCTCCATGTATTCAAGCAGAAATGAATGGTCATTTGCAGATTTCCAGAGTCACCTTTATATCTCAAGTATCTTAGAGAGTCGCCAATTGTACTCAGAAATGAACATGTCCAGTTTCATTACTATGGGCACAGTTACTTTTCTTAGTCTCTCCTTAGCTACTTAAGGATGCCTCATGATTGTAGCTGCCATTGGTGTCCAGGATGACACCTGCACGTAAGAAAGTCGCCTCAAAGTTGCAAGATGTGGGGGTCCTGAGTAGGACTGAGTTTTGTAGAAGTAAAGACAAGGATCCTCTGCTCATGTCCTGCATTGTTACCCGAACCCCAAAGCTGCACTTGTGCACAGAAGCTCATAAAGATGCTCATGAAACAGTGTCTAGCTTCTGGTCTCACCTAGGCAACAAGACTCTAGCCCAGTTCATAAAGCCAGGCCAAAGGAGATGCTGTTCCATCCATCTATGGCTTGGCACCTCTTTCCTGCCAGGACTCTGACTACTACACTAATTATTAAACCTTTCTTTCCCCCTGCACCCTACCAGGGTCTCATATGTAGATTTCCTTTCCAGTTCCTCTCCTTTTCCATTCAAACAAAAGTTAGCATGCATTTAACAATCCTCCAACAGCCTCCCCCAAAACTTCTAAAGGGTCATAGGACCATTAGTTGAAAACAAACATGGAAACTGTATGGCCCTATTTGGCCTTCCCTCCATTCTTTTTTTCAACAAACATTTATTAAACTTTATTATCCATCAGCAATTACATTACCATATATCACTGGATCTAAGTTATTACTGATTGAAGGGAGCATAATTATTTTTGGTTTTTCTCTTTATCCAAGATGAAGAGTTTAATAGGAAACTTCTGCATAATGCTGTGACTCCATAGGGTTACCCCTGAGAGTAAGAGCAAATGAGAGAAAAAAAAAAAAACAACAACCCATCATGCAGGAAGGGACAGCAGGAACATTTACATATCTCAGTCTTGCCACTGGTTGAGGAAGAAAAAACTCTTCTGAGAACCTGAGCCAAAGCTGATATTCACTCAGGTCTATATAGTCTGAAATCATACTACCAGAGTAGTCCAAAGAAGCCTGAAGAAGAGAAGTTAATTTAAAGGAGTCTCAGGCTGGTCATTCCTCAAGTGAGTGGAAGAAACAAATGCAAATCCTTTCTGGAAGAATTCAACTTATACCTGCTGTCCAGTGTGGTAGCCACAAGCCACATATGGTATTTACATTCAGGACAATGAAAATTAAATCAAATGGCAAAAATCACTTCTTTAGTTGTACCAGCCACATTTCAAGAGCACAAGAGCCATGTGGCTTGTGGTGCCTGTATTGGGCAGAACAGATATAGAACATTTCCATTATCATGAAGTATTCTTTTAGACAGCATTGACCAATGGCTATAGTAACATGCCATTGATTATATGATGTGACCTGATTTCTGACACATAAGAATTTGTGCAAAATGTGTGTCTTAGACTTGGTGAAATATAGGAGATGCAGAGGTATGGAGATAAATGAAATCTCTCTTTGAGGACTTGGTAGATGTGAGCATCAGACTGCCTGAAAGTCATTTGGGACTGAGTCAGGGCATCCAGAAGTTCTAAATCATGGAGATTTCCTCTTTGGATTTCTGAGCTTTTACAGCAGTCAGGAGCCACTTGGACTGAGAGCTCACTGAGTGTGACTGAGGAATTAGTACAAAATCTCATTACTTGGATGAACTTCCAGGACCCCCAGTTCTGTGGAAATTAGAATTGAATGCAGAATGACATGTTTTTAGACAGCTTTTTCCCACAATTTGATTACCTTTGACCTTTTGAAATTAAATTCATTTTTATAAAGTTACTATGCAATCAGTAGAGTAATATATAATCATTGAACTGAGTCCCTAAAGAATACAGTATCAGTGGGAGATTCTGGAGTAAAAGGTTTTAAAGAGTGAATTTCCACCTCTCTAGATTTTCAACGATCTCTAACCTTTCACATGGCTCTCTGAGGATTCTGGCTTTAACTGAGAGTTTGGAATACAAGAGTTTTATGTAGGGAATATATGCAGAGTTATAATAAACCCAGAAAATGGGGCTACTGTTTTAGGTTTTCACAGTTCCAAGACTGTAGAAAGACTTAATACATAATGCAACTTAATAATACAATGTTTAACTTCATGAGAAATTACTTTATAATTCTGTATGTTTTTAAATTGCTATTCTCTCTCTCCCAGTCCAATCTATCATCTAATACAGAAAAAACTCAAATTGTTAACACGTTTCTTTTTCTTCAGTTCATACTAAGGGATAATTCAGATATGCTGTCTAACATCAAGTGCATTGTAATGAAGGAGTTGCCTCCTATAATACTAAATAGTACCTAGAATGTGATAAAGAATTGCAGCAGTAGGTTTGTGTTTGTGGGGAGGAGTACAGGAGGAGAGAAGTTGGAAATGAATGAAAGAGTTGTGAAATGAGACCTTACATTATATGAGTGCCTACTCCATGCCAGTTCTGTGATAGGGGCTTTACACACATGGTCCACGTTATCTCATGCAACTCTATAAAGCAGATTATTATCTTCATCTTATGAGTGAGGAAACTAAAACTTAGAGAGGCCAAGTACTTTGCCTCAGGCCACTCAGTGACCTTTTGCCAACAGTATTCTGCTACAACTGCTCTTATCAACATGGCGGCCTTGACAATGACCCCACAAGGCAAATTCCAATGATCAGTCTTCAGTTCTATCTTTCTTGACCTACCTGCAGCATGTGACATAGCCCATCACTCTCTCTTCCTCCATAGACTTTCTATACTTGGCTTTTTAGTACATGATCCTCTCTTGGTTTCCTTCCAATGTCACTAGACATACACCCTCAGATTCCTTTGACTGTTTCTCCATGTCTCCTTGAACTCCTAGTAAATAAAGAGTGCCCCAGAGCTAAGTCCTTGAGCATGTACTCTTCTCTAGCTATCCTGGTGACCTAGGTCAGGTTTTTATCAATCTTAGCACTATTGATATTTTAAACCAGATACTTCTTGGCTGTGATGGAACAAGTCTGTGCATTATAGGATGCTGAGCAGCATCCTTGGGCTCTACCCACTAGATGCCAGTAGCACTCACCCTAGTTACCCCTAGTTAAGAACCAATGCCTTAGGTGACTCATGGATTTTTATGGCTTTAAAAACCACCAGTAAATCCCCAAATTCCCAAATTTATATCCCAAGCTTATACCTTCAGTTCAAACCTTTCCCTTGCCTACTCCACCTCTCCATTTGGGTTTCTAACACATATCCCCATTCGAGTCTCCTACCCCAACTTGCTCTACCTGTGGTCCTCCCCAGCTCAGTTAATGACATCCCTCTCTTCCAGTTGCTCGGGCAAGGCTTCTCTCCCACACTTCACATTCAATCCTTTAGGAAATTATGTTGGTTTTACTTTAAAAATATATCCATAATCCAATTCTATTTCATCACTTCCACTACTATCTCCCTGATCCGTGTCATCATTTCCTGCCTAAATTACTGCAATATCCTCTTAACTGGTCTCTTTGCTTCCACCCTTACCGCTCTGTAGCAATTTCATTCACCTCCCCACTACCAACCCACCCTCCCATAGGAATCCATTCTAATGTGGGGGGAACATATTATTCTCAGTGCATATGAAATATTTATGAAAACTGACTTCCGGCTAAGCCTAGACCCTAAGGTGAACCTCAAAAAAGTCAAAGAGTCAATATAAGACAGATCATGTTCTGTAACTGCTACTAAGTTAAAAATTAATTATAAAAAACAACTACATCTAAACATACTTCTAATTTAAAAAACTTCACTAATCTAAGTATCATAACAAAAGAAATAATAATGGAAATTGAATGTAAGTTGGAACTAGATGACAATGAAGACACTAAATATCAGAATTTGTACATTGTGGTTAAAATGACCCTTCAATAAAAAGTTAAAGTCCTGGATGTTTATATTATTAATGAAGAAAGACTAAAAACTGTATAGAATTGTTGAGTCATTATATTGTATACTTGAAACTAATAGAGCACTGAATGTTAATTATACTTGAATTAAAAAGTAAATTTTTTCATGTTTATTTACTTTTGAGAGAGACAGAGACAGAATGTGAGTGGGTTAGGGGCAGAGAGAGAGGGAGACACAGAATCCAAAGCAGGCTCCAGGCTCCGAGCTGTCACCACAGAGCCCGACGCGAGGCTTGAACTCACGAGCTGTGAGATCATGACCTGAGCCGAAGTCGGATATTCAACTAAGTCACACAGGCACCCCTTAAAAGTAAATAAAAATTTTAAAAGCCTGACAAGCCAAATGTTCAACTTAAATGTACAAAAAAAAATAATAAATTAAAAAAAAAAAAGAAGAGAAGAAACCAAAAGAAAGTAGGAGGAAGGAAAAAAAATTGCAAATGATTTTGGTTTAACCTCTACCCTTCCCCCTCCACCCACCACCCCAAATACCCTATCTAGAAATTATATTATTTTTATTTTATTTTATTTATTTTAATTTTTTAATGTTTTATTTATTTTTGAGGCAGAAAGTGACAGAGCATGAGCAGGGGAGGGGCAGAGAGAGAGAGGAAAACACAGAATCTGAAGCAGGATCCAGGCTCTGAGCTGTCAGTACAGAGCCCGACGCAGGGCTCGAACTTACAGACTGCGAGATCATGACCTGAGCCAAAGTCGGACGCTTAACCAACTGAGACAGCTAGGCGCCCTGAAATTATATTATTTTTAAAGGGTAAAGAGGATTCCATTATGTAGACTGTTATATTGTTCATGTTACCATGAACAATCTATGTTAAACATTTCATCTGTAAATATAAAATCCCTGATGATATATATATAGAATAACTGTGAGGGTAAAAGTTTGCACATGTTTAAGGTCTCAGATATCTTTGGGGATTGTTATGGTTAGCCACATGGACCTCAATTAATGTTGGAGGTTATACCACAACCCTTGATAAATTTAGTAACAATATATTCCTCCTATTCTTGATCTTGCTTTTTGAGAGGTATAACAATGTATCCTCCCTACCAACAAGCTTATTTATCCCTCAGGTATTGGAAATGCACTTAATAATCTCCTGAACTTTGCATACTCTGAGCATCCATTAACTGACTTAATAAGTTTAAAAGATACAAATGCCAAGATTGGCAAATGTTTTACCAAGACTTTATACATAGGAAATCCAGACTAGAAAGAGTGCTTCACTTTGGATCATTTCCCTAGGTAAAGCTGTCAGAACCAATGAAGAAAGTAAGTAATCAAACTCACTTATTATCCCAACCTAATCTGGCTGAACTTCAGCTAGCAAAGCAATTCTAGGGACAATTAAACCTGGGTCTCTAGTTAGGGGGCTAGTAATATTCAATAATGTCATAGTTCTTACTTGCTCATCTCCATTCTTGAGGTGAATGTTTCAGATTGGGTAAATATGATTACTTCTATCATAAACCTACTCTGACCTTCAATATTGTTCGTGAGCCTGATGATCCCTTATTAGAGAATATAGATTAGAGAGATTAGAGAATAAGAAGGTAAAGTTGAATCAATGCTCTTTCTGAATTCAAGTGAGAAACTAAAGTTTAAAGAATTTCAAATCAAAACCACATTGAGATACCACCTCACGCCAGTCAGAGTGGCTAAAATGAACAAATCAGGAGACTATAGATGCTGGCAAGGATGTGGAGAAACGGGAACCCTCTTGCACTGTTGGTGGGAATGCAAACTGGTGCAGGTGCTCTGGAAAACAGTGTGGACGTTCCTCAAAAAATTAAAAATAGATCTACCCTATGACCCAGCAATAGCACTGCTAGGAATTTACCCAAGGGATACAGGAGTGCTGATGCATAGGGGCACTTGTACCCCAATGTTTATAGCAGCACTCTCAACAATAGCCAAATTATGGAAAGAAACTAAATGTCCATCAACTGATGAATGGATAAAGAAGTTGTGGCTTATATACACAATGGAGTACTATGTGGCAATGAGAAAGAATGAAATATGGCCCTTTGTAGCAACGTGGATGGAACTGGAGAGTGTGATGCTAAGTGAAATAATTCATACAGAGAAAGACAGATACCATATGTTTTCACTCTTATGTGGATCCCGAGAAACTTAACAGAAGACCATGGGGGAGGGGAAGGAAAAAAAAAAGTTAGAGAGGGAGATGGACCTCAATTAATGAGCCAAACCATAAAAGACTCTTAAACACTGAGAACAATCTGAAGGTTAATGGAGGGTGAAAGGGAGGGGAGGGTGTGTGATGGGTACTGAGGAGGGCACCTGTTGGGATGAGCATTGGGTATTGTATGGAAACCAATTTGACAATAAATTTCATATAAAAAAATAAAGAATTTCCAGCTGTTTTAAGAAAGGCTATTTCTTGGTTTTATATCATTACTTCATAAACCGAAATCATCCTGAGTGGAAAATGAAGGAAGTGGGTGGTATTTCTCTTGGGACAGGAAATTTCCAAACACTAAAAAATATCTGGCAACAGGGGTGCCTGGGTGGCTCAGTTGGTTAAGCGCCCAACTTCAGCCCAGGTCATGATCTCGCAGTTTATGAGTTTGACCCCGCATCAGTCTCTGCGCTGACAGCTCAGGGCCTGGAGACTGCTTCAGATTCTGTGTCTACCTTTCTCTCTGCCCCTCCCCCGATCATGTTTTCTCTCTCTCTCTCTCTCTCTCTCTCTCTCTCTCTCTCTCTCTCAAAAATAAATAAACACTAAAAATTTAAAAAAATATATCTGGAAACATTAACTTGACAAGATATCAAATGGTACTCAGATGCAGTCACATATGAACTTTTAAACTTCAAATTCTTTTATTGATATCTAACCTTTTGTAAAACTTGATAATGGTAGCTTTTTATTTATTTTAATTTATTTAAAATTTTTTATGTTTATTTTTAAGAGAGAGAGAGAGAGAGAGAGAGAGAGAGAATGCAAGCAGGGGAGGAGCAGAAAGAAAGGGAGACACAGAATCTGAAGCAGGCTCCAGGCTCTGAGCTATCAGCACAGAGCCCGATGCGAGGCTCAAACTCATGAACTGCGAGATCATGACCTGGGTTGAAATTGGATGCTTAACTGACTGAGCCACCCAGATGCCCCCAAAATGATAGCTTTTTACTGGGTGACATCACTCAGGATCAAAAACAAATTTAGATTTTTAAAACACTTTTGTATAATTTCTGATGAAGAACTATCAGTTGCACATTCTATGATTTATTTCAAACTTGGATCTTGCAACATTTCCCCATTTAAAATAGATTATCAAAGAACTGAAGTTGCAAAGTCCAGAAAGCCTGCTGGTCCTAGGATTATTTAGTCCCCATCATGAATAGAAGGTTCCTAACTTTGTCAAACTGTCCTAATACATGGTTTAGACATAATCACTTTTGGACCGGCCCTAGAAGTGGCCCACCAATTTTTAAAAAGGGTATTGTAGATGATTACTTTGTAAGTTTTCTAAGTAGTTTTTTAATATGTACAATCACCTTTGTTTTTTAAAAAAAAATTTTAATATTTATTTATTTTTGAGAGAGACAGAGAAAGAGAGACAGAGAGACAGAGAGAGAGAGACAGAGACAGAGCATGAGCAGGGGAGGGGCAGAGACAGAGGGAGACACAGAATCGGAAGCAAGCTACAGGCTCTGAGCTGTCAGCACAGAGCCCGATGTGGGGCTCAAACCCACGAGCCCTGAGATCATGACCTGAGCCAACGTCAGATGCTTAACTGACTGAGCCACCCAGGTGCCCCTATAATCACTTTCTATTTAATCAATTATTGTGTGAGATATTAGATTGACATATCCAGACTTACACTGTCCAGTAGGTTAGCTACTACCCACATGTGGCTATTTAGATGTAAATTCATTAAAATTAAATAAAATTAAAAACTCAGTTCCTCTATTGCCCCAAACCACATTTTAAGTGCTCAGTAGCTACACATGGCTAGTGGGTATCCTATTGGACAGCACTCATATTGAATATACTATTGAACACAGAATAGAACATCACAGAACGTTCTATGTGACAGCGCTAGTTGACACATCTATCTAATACCCTGCATAAAAAGGAAATAAGGTTTAGGCTGGGTAGCAAACTCAAATGTCTTCAGAGACCAGGAAGGTAAAATATATGGGTAAAGCAACCTAGTGTAAGACTAGAGAGAGATTTAGTATGTGTGTTGAATTGAACTATACCAAGTATAAGCTCCATCCAGAGAAATAACTGAATCCTGCTTTTTTCAGGTAGGTCTGTGATCCCACAGGGCCCTGATAACACTTCTGTTAATTTCAGCAAAACCTTGGATCTTCCAAAGTATTAGTTTACCTTGTCTTCTGGGTAAAAGAACAGACTTGAAATTCAAACCTATATGTGGAATCCAAACACACTTTCATGCATCAGTGGTCATTTAATGGCCATATACGATCAAGGTATATGATTTTGGCATAGCCTGTACCAGAGGGTCTTACACTTGAACATACATCAGAATCACATGTGGGGTCTAAATTTCTGCTTCAGTAAGTCTTGGGTAGAGTCTGAGGTTTTCCATCTCTAACAAGTTCCTCAGTGATGCTATTGCTACTGGTTAGAGGACCACACTTTGAGAAACACTAGTTTAAGTGCTTGCTAATGGCTCTTTACAGGGTGGGCCATTTTCCATGTCCATGTGGAAATGTGAATCACATTTCTGTTTTTGGTAGAAGAGGCCATCTACAGAGGAAATGAAAAGGTTCCAGAAAGAGAAGTTAGAAGACGTTGTTTCTTGTTTCAGCCCACTGATTGAATATATGAGGCCCGAAGCAAGTCGTACCATCCTCTGGGCCTCAGGAGAATGAAAAGGTCCAAGGATGCTATGGACTCTAGATAAAATTAGCAGGATGGGGCGCCTGGGTGGCGCAGTCGGTTAAGCGTCCGACTTCAGCCAGGTCACGATCTCGCGGTCCGTGAGTTCGAGCCCCGCGTCAGGCTCTGGGCTGATGGCTCGGAGCCTGGAGCCTGTTTCCGATTCTGTGTCTCCCTCTCTCTCTGCCCCTCCCCGGTTCATGCTCTGTCTCTCTCTGTCCCAAAAATAAGTAAAAAAAAAAAAAAAAAAAAAGTTGAAAAAAAAAAAAATTAGCAGGAATATAGGAGGTGCATAATCAAGGAAGGTGAAGAAAAGGTGGGCACAGTATAAAGTTTCAATGATTGTCCAGTAATGGACAGAAGCAAAGAAACAGCAAGCAACTATTCTAGCTTTAGATAATTTAGCTGCATCTCAATAAAAAAGTTTTCGGGTAAGGAGGAAGAGGCCTCGAGTGATGTTGTCCTAACAAAAAGCCTTTGATGAACTGGGACTAGGAATCAATTGCCAAGAGATATCCTGGAAATACCAAATCATCCCTGCCCAGAAAGGAAACAGGAAAAAGCCAAAAGACTGAAATTGTGCTGGGGAGAAGTTCTCCAAACTTAAAGGACACAAGATAGCTTAAATTACTTTTCTGTTTTTGCCATCCATCCACTATCCATCTACAATCAATCTTCAATGTCCAAACTAACTTTGCAACTATCCTGAAATGAGACCAGGCCTTCAACATTAAGGGCTAGGGTTACCTATGCTAGAGGCCTCTTGGTTACTAATTATGATAGTATGTCCACATTTTTTTTTTTTTTTTGCTTTAGCCATTTTTTTCTTGTAAATCCTGGCACTCTATAGGACTGGCTAGTACCTCATGTACATTTAATTTCATTGGGTTCCTGGCCAATAAACCTTCTGAATAAATGATATTTCATAACATCTAATACAGGTAACTTAGCCCATGCTTCTTGACGACTCATTATATGCTGAGTGTGTTGTGTGCACTTCCTCCTTTAATTCCTACTGCAGAGCTATGAGGCAGGGACTATTTAATGTCAGAGGTCCAGAGAAGTATCTTACCTTGTCATATAAATTTAACAAGATCCAAAATTTCAAATGTAGAGTCTTGATAAAGTAAGCAATAGTTGATTTTTCTTTCTTTGAAGTCTCAACATTCAAAGACTTGGTGGCATATGTCTGGCTGCCCTGTGTGGCCCTGACTGCTAAGAAGGCATTTCTAAAATAGCAGGTCCCTTAGAGCAACCCAAATTGCTTTCCGTACTTTCTCATTGACTCAAAAAATGTCATTGAGAAGTGAGTGGAGGCGTGCATTACCATCTTTGTTTTGTAGATAAAGCAATTTTAGTACAGGAAGGTTATTTATCCAAAGTCACACAGAAGAGTTTCAGAATTGTGAGTAGAACTCAGACCTTGACCTTGGAGAAAGACTCAGGAAGCTGAAGAAACTGTCCATGAAAAACCTTTTTTTACAACAGCAGCAGAGTATCCAATTTCTAATGCAGAGGTTACTTTGTACAGAAAGCTGCCAGAATCTCACTCTTTGTGATTCACTAAGGACACAAACTTTGCTGAAAAAGGTAACAAACTATATACAAACAGAAGGAAAATAATAGAAAACCTTTCACTGCATACCAGACTAGGATACTGAAAGGTTTGGGTTACATTTCTCTCAAAACATACAATTCCCCACCCTATGTTTGTTTGTTTGTTTGTTTTATTTAGAGAGAGAGTATAATCGAGGGAGAGGGAGGGAGGCAGGGAGGGAAGGAGTGGGGGGAGAGAGAGAGACAGAGACAGAGAGACTGAGAAAATCCCAAGCAGACTTCATGCTCAGCGTGAAGCCTGACACAGGGCTCAATCTCATGACTCTGGGACCATGACCTGAGCCAAAATCAAGAGTCAGCTGCTCATCCAACTGAGCCACCAAGGTGGCCCTCTCTATATACTTCTTTTTCTTTTCTTTTTAAAAAATTTATTTATTTATTTATTTTGAAAGGGAGAGAGTGCGAGCAGAGGAAGGGCAGAGAGAGAGGGAGAGAGGGAATCCCAAGCAAGCTCTGCACTGTCAACACAGAGCCTAACGCAGGGCTTGAACTCACGAACCATGAGATCATGACCTGAGCCCTAATTAAGAGTCGATGCTTAACCAACTAAGCCACCCAGGTGCTCCCTCCCTATATATTTCTTATTACAAAATGGAATCAACTGGAAAATAGAATTTGCTTTAGGTAATTTTATTGATTTAACTGAAACCACCTATTGTAAGAAAATTCTTTCCCCTACGTATTATGACAACAGAAAAACTCCTGAGGTCAAATTCTGTCCTTGGTAAACTTCCTCATAAAACCTCTCCTATGTCTCCAAGGTCCAACTAATGTCACAGGGCTAAATTCAGAGAGTGAGTCCTGCTGAGGGCAGTCACAATGTATCCAGTGTTAGGAAACCATCTCAAATCTAGGCCATTAGATTCTTTGAAATTTTCCTTGGCAATTTGGTGCAGCAATAAATAGATAAGTTGAAAAGGAGGAGATATGCTAACATGTCAGGATGAGGAAAGGCCTGGAAAGCCAGTGAAGAGAGCTAGATACAATCTCTGGGCTCCATGGTGGCTAGAGAATATCCTTGGAAATCACTGATGATGCAGAGCTTCAGGTGGCACCATTCTGTCATCTGAACCACTAGCTGAAGTCAGAGCACAGCCTCAGAAAAGATGGGGGAAGAGGAGTTTTCTACTCTATCTGCAGCTGTCTTACAACTGTTGTGCAAATCCAGAGGAAATTCAGAGGGGTAAATAGCTCCCTTCCACTGTCTAGATACTCCTTTGGCCAGACAGAAAGTTCTGTGCTGCAAATGATGGTTAGAGTGAAGGATGGAGCCTGGGAATCCTGGTAAGCAAACAGCAAACTGGAGTTCCTGGATTCTCATCCCTTAAGTTGTTCCCTTTGGAGCACATCAGATACCTCCCAAACCTGGAAATGCCATGAACAATCCCAGCAAATCTGCCTGCCAGCAATCACTGCAGAAACTGCCCATGCTAATTCTTACAGAGAGGATCAGGTTACCTGGTGAACCCTGAGAATCATGCGCCTACTGGTAGAGGAGAGTGGGGGGCGGACGGGTGGGGGAAAGGGATGCTGATGCTCGAGGGAAGGGAAATCTGGTTGTCAGCCCCACCCTTTGCCTGCCCTCTGCCATCTCCAGTCCTGCCATGTTCCTTCCTTCCCTTGTCCCATCTGATGGTTCAGGGAGTGGGTTTTTGGATCAAAGAAGAGGGGCATGTGGTCAGACTAATATGAAGATCCTGGAAGAGGCTTGCTTTGGAGTAGAAAAGCAGGGGCTTTGGAGTCAGGCTGGTTTGGGTTTGAATCTTGGCCCTGAGCTTAGGAGAGGCTTGATCTTGAGGCTCTCTGAGCGAAATGACAAAAACAATACCAACCCTGCAGGGCTGGCTGATGAAAGGAATTAATAAGATTACACTAGCTAGATATTGGAGAGGAATCTCGATTCCTCCATTTCTCTTCTCCCCTTTCCCATTTGGTATCTAGGTATGCAAATGCATTGCCAAAATAGGTCTCCAAATAACTCCTTTGTTCTCTTACCCTCAATGACACTGCACTTCAGGACCTTATTATCTCTGGTTTGGACACCACAGTAGCACCTAAACTGCTTTCTTCCCCACTCATTCAAGTCCATGGAGCCAGATTAACTATTAGAGATACAAATCTAACCTAATCTTTTCTTCTCTCATACCCCAGATTGGGTGCCCTATGGATTTTTCTTTCCTTGGTATTTCTGCGCTTTAAAAAACATCCCTCTGCTTATGCATTGACATCAGGCTTCCCCATTACACTTTGAATGTCCTGACAGTGGACACGTTCATCTTTGTACCTCCAGAAACTAACATGGTGCTTCACAGAGAGTAGGTCTTAAATAGAGATTTATACATGGCTGAATGAATGATTATATATTTACTGTAGTTAAGGAAGTTGCTACTTAAAGGATATTCAGCAAATAGTTATCACTTTTAAGGAATAAATGGTTTAAATAATTGAAATTGAGATGGTTCTGAAAGATCTAGGTTTTCCCCTTGATGACATTAGTTAATGTGGATTATTAAGATTTGTTCTTAATAATCTAAGATTTGGTGAATGAATGAATGAAGCAATCCTATGAAATAAGGGCAAGCACTATTATTTCCACTTAACTACTGATGAAAGCAAAGCTCAGACAGATTGGTAATAAGCTCTGGGACATATCCAAGGAGGTCTGATCACCTGTAAGTGGGTGGAAGAGCCAGAAGCCAATTTCAGGTTGTCTGATGCTTTTCTATTTTTTGTAAAAGTCCTTTCTCACTAGAACAAAATGACAACCAGCTAGACAAGTATGGAAACCAAAAATTTTCCCACTTTACTCTATGCTCCTGGGTTTGACTGGTGATAGGTTTGCAAGGCCTGAAACCTGGAAACACAGGGACAACAGCTGATAGGATGGCTAATGCCCAGGTGGAAAATTGCTTTGCAAAAAGCAGCAGTTTTTGGCATGCTGTTCCAATTTAGCACATCACAGTAAAATGAAAAGAGAGGCCATATCAGACTGCCTCCCAGAATTCCAAGCTCCATTGATACAGTTTGAGCTCTCCAGTCCAATATCTTTATGGCCCTGGCAGATGGTTCTCATACAGACTCCTTCTCATGTGTAAGAAACAACTACACCCAGAACCCACTGTTGTCACTAAAGAGAGACAGGCCATACAAAGTATCAGTGCTGAAGTAAAGCATTCAGGAGAGTGTGAACAGCATTAATAGAAACCCAACAGAAAGCTTAGTTAAGGGCTGACTTCCTTTTAGGAGAAACACCAGCAGGAGAGGGGAGCCTCAGGGTATTTACCTCTGCTGCTTCCCTGCCACACTGAGGTTTCCACAGTTACCTATGTTCCTTTACAGCCACAGCTCCTAGGGGAAGCGGGGGTTGGGGGTAGGGGGCAGGGGGGGACCTACTTTAGCTCTCCAGTAACATAACTCCCTCTCCTTTTCCCTTTAGACCTGGGGTGGTAAAAGCTTCCGGCTACTGTTAGTTGCTGGGCACTTTACCATCTCTTGTTTTACATCTGTGATAGTCCTTCATTAAATGCTCTGCCAGAATCCTGATTGATACAGAGGAGAAAATAATTTCTCAGCTCCTTTTCTTTGATATCCTGTGCAAATTACTTAATCTATGTCTTAGTTTCTTCATCCATAAAATGGAAATAACAATTCTTGCCCTGTCTACCTCCTAGATGAAGTTCTAATGGGGAAATGTTGGGGAGTATTTGGAAATAGATACAGTACCTATGAGGTAGGCAGAAAAGTAAAAGAGAGATTTTATCATCTCCGATTTTGAATTAAGAAAAGCAAGAAAAAACTATTAAGGTATCATCTCCTTTCTGCCTGTACAGGGTACTCCCAAGAGATTTAAAATACTATGGAACTCTCTGGATTTTATAACAAGCTTACAAAAATCCTTGAGGTTCTTGTTTCCTGGCTGATGGGTGATATTAAGGAATGTCCTTGGCATTTCTCCTCTTCCCTCATCTTTCAATAACGGAGGATGATGGATAAATAAATATTCCATTTGGTTTTTCTTCTGCCTTGGGGACAATGATTGAAACTGATCCCCCAAGGGATCATCATGATTTTGCACAACAATCACCATAGTATATCTAAGGAAGATAGTGTGGCCTCATAGAAGGACCATGGGGCTTTAGAAAACCTTCAGACCTGGGCTTCAGGTTCTGTCCTTAGAAGGTCAGTGAATTTTTAGGAGCTTATTCAACAGTTTGAGCTTCAGGTTCCATCTTTGTTAATGTCATAATTTTGTTGTGTGGATTATAGTAGATGGAATGTGGGAAAGTACCCAGCATAGTGCCTGGCTCACAGTTGGTACATAATAATGACTTACTGCTTTACATGCTTAATGTGTACTTAAGGCTGTAATTGTAGAATGGACAATGCAGAAATGTACTATATGATAAACTTGTTTTAGAAAACCAATAAAACAAACTTCTCTGTTTGTTTCACTTTGTATTACCAAGCAATTGCTCTATTGCCAGGTTACTTTACGCCTAAGAAGACACTGGAATTTAAGGGGATATAAGCCAAATTGACCCACAGTCTATTTTCCTAACTTTGTATAATGTTACTATACAAAAATAAGATATGCTTGCCTATCACCAGGAAAACACTCTGGGATTTTGAAAAATAATTATTTCAATTATGAATTTTAAAATAACTAAAAAGCAATAGAAACACTAATAATAATACTAAAAAGAAAACTGGTATTGATATTAAAAATTGTGTATTTTACACCAGTGTTTTCTTTTTCCTTGTTGCAAAAAGTAACACATTCTTATGGTGGAACAATTTAAGAAGTAGAATTAAAAGTTAAAAAAAATTGCTTCATTATTTAGCCACTAAGAAATGTACACTTTTGGGACACCTGGGTGGCTCAGTTGGTTAAGTGTCCAACTTTGGCTCAGGTCATGATCTTATGGTTTGTGAGTTCGAGTCGCACATCGGGTTCTGTGCTGACAGCTCCGAGCCTGGAGCCTGCTTCAGATTCTGTGTCTCCCTCTGTCTCTCTGTCTCTCTGCCCCTCCCCTGTTTGTGCTCTCTCTGCCTCTCTGTCTTTCTCTCTCTCTCTGTCTCTCTCAAAAATAAACATTTTAAAATTAAAAAAAAAAAGAAAGGTGCACTTTTAACAGTTATCATGTGGTGTGTTTCCTTCTAGTCACATATACATGTGCACTTGTATGCACGTTCAAATATGTACACGCGCATGCACACGCACACCCCCCGACACACACACCATCTATTTATTGACAACTCTGACATTTATGGTACAGCCCAGCTTTCTCTTCTGAGAGTCTAACTCAAAGAGGCAACTGCCAGATTGTCCAACTGTCCTGGTTTGCCCAAGACTGATGGTTTCCAGAGATGTGGAACTTTCAGTGCTAAAACTGAGATAATTCTGGGCCAACAGACCACTGGATGGCCCAGACATACCTCTCACTTAGCAAGTACAAAACCAAACTCATCATTCCCACCCCAAAATTCCTGTTCCTTTGATGGTATGATCTTAAGAAATGGTGCCATTTCCATCCATTTCACCAAGCCAGGAATTAGGGATGAATTCTTGAGGCATTCCTCTTCTTCTCTCTCTATCCAATAGCCACTCTGGTACCAAGTTCTGGTCATCCCTGTCTGGTAGGTAACTCTTACTTGGATTTCTCCTATGACTTCTAACCAGATCTCCTGCTTCCACTTGGCCCTCATTCAATCCAAATTCCACAAAAAAGGCAGAGTACTGATTCCAAGAATTCAAAACACGACCAAGTTACCTTACTGCATAGAACCTCTCAGTGCCTCCCACTGCTCTCAGGATAAAAATCTAAACTCCTTAGCATGGCCCACAAGGTTCTGTTTACTTCAGTAGCTTTGCCCTGCCCTGGGGCCTCGTCCGTAACATATTAAAATGTGGCAGCGCAGGATCTATTATCACATAATTCTGGGCCTTTTTAACACACTTTCAAGCTTCTGAAATGCTATGTTCTCCCAGGGAGCCTTCTCTAAAGCCTGTAAATATTTTCTATTCTTTACAATAAGTTTACATAACTTACATGTCAGCAGAATTTTGAAGATTCATTGGCTGAAAAAGTCTTAAACTTACTGGGAGATCTTGTATCAGTTGGCTGCCTCCTCGGTACGTATAAGAAAATCCAACAATGGGCTCAATCTTCTCAGTCTATTGAGTTGAGCAGCGGTTCTTGGCATGAGTGAGCATTAGAATCATTTTGGCAGCCTATCAACTTTGCTAATGTTTTGGCCTCACACCCAGAAATTATTTAATTGGTCTGAAATGAGGTCTAGGAATCAATAATTCTTAAAGCTTCCCAGGTGATTCCAGTATGTGTCCAAGGTTGAGAACCACTGCCATAGGCCACTGCAGTGCTACCTGGTATTTACACAGTTATTTTCTGTCCATCCTAAGCTTAACTGTGGGCTTCCGCAGCTATTGTTAGTCACAACCCAAACCTCTCCCAGAGGAAGCATTCCTTTCTTTAGCAGCAGTGAAGTGATAGTTTAATCTCCAAGCTTTGAGTTCCATCTTTATTTCTCAATTGGACCAAACTCAGGAAGGGATGCAATAAATTTTCACTCTCAAACCCCAACAGAGAGGGAGCAATTAAAGATACATTTGACTAGGGGCGCCTGGGTGGCTCAGTCGGTTAAGCGGCCGACTTCGGCTCAGGTCATGATCTCGCGGTCCGTGGGTTCGAGCCCCGCGTCGGGCTCTGTGCTGACAGCTCAGAGCCTGGAGCCTGTTTTAGATTCTGTGTCTCCCTCTCTCTGACCCTCCCCCGTTCATGCTCTGTCTCTCTCTCTCTCAAAAATAAATAAATGTTGAAAAAAAAAAAAGATACATTTGACTAGAGTAGTTCTCAACCACAGGCAGTTTTGTCCCCAAGGGGAAATTTGGCAACGCCTGGAGACATTTTTGGTTGTCACAACTTGGGGTTGGGGGTATGTAACTGACATCTAATTGGTGCAGGCCAGGGAGGCTGCTAAATGTTCTACAATGCATGGGACAGCCCACTATAGCAAAGAATTATCTGGCTCTAATGTCAGTAGTGTTGAAGCTGAGGAACTCCAATCGAGGGACCAGATGATCTCAAAGCTTCCTTCTAGCTTTAAAATACTTGTATCAATGACTAGCTGTGGAAGAGCCTTTGAGTTCTGTGAGGATCTAGAGTGAAGTGAGCCTATGAATAAGTTAGTTTTGGAAAGAAGAAAACAGTGGATGCAGATATAGAGTAGTTTTAAGGTGGAGATGCATGAATTGAGGGAAACATGATGGTGAGGGGGTATCTTGACTACTACTTCAATATCAGTGATTCTCCACATGAATTCTGGACCAGCAGCATCAGCATCCCCTAGGAAGTTGTGAGAAATGTGTATTCTCGGGCCCCACCCCAGACCTACTGAATCAAAAACTCTGGGGATGGGGCCCAGAATTCTGTGTTTTAACAAGTCCTCCAGGAGATTCTGATGCATGCTCAAGTTTGACAACATTGTTCTCCATCATATGTTGACCTGTCATAAGGTCTGCTGCAGTTTGGTACATTGTATGCCTCTAAGGGTCGGTTTCATTACTGGGAGTGGCAGGGGTGAGTGAATTGTAAGAGAGCTTCTGAAGAGGGCCAGCTGGTCTGCAGGGGAGATGAGCTGGAGGTAATGCTTCCTGACAAGTCCATTTAGTGATTTTACTCTTTCAGGGGTTGGCTGTCATAAAATGTTTTAAATGACAGTGCAACCAGGCATGCAGGTGGTCAACAACAATATTTGGGTAGATGTTTAATTGCCAGGGAAAAGGAAAGAAGGAAAAAAAAGAGAAGCAAATCATAGAAAAGGTTCCAAGGATCAGAATATAGACGATGGCCCTTTCTTTTCTCAGCCACTCCAGGGCTCAATTGAATCCTGCTTGTCTTACCCACCCCACCGCCCCCTCCTGATTTTTTCCATTGAATATCTCATGGCTTAAAGGTAAGCCAGCATTCATCCTTCCTAATAAGAGACTCAGTCCCTGCTATTTCAGAGATGGTTTGAAGGAAGTAATGTACCTGACCATGAATTATACCAGTGAAATGAAAGAGACCTGATATTTGGTAAGTCTACCAGGCTGCTTTCCTTCCCATTCCTTTTCTGAGAGGAATTTAGGCCCCTTTATCCTCTAAAAGCTCTTCTGTGAGAGCCAGGTGAGGCCAAGACACTGTTTCTTCTTTCTATGACTTTCATTCCAGCCCCTCACTCCTAAAGGAGAGTCATTCCCTGCTGGTTTCTTCCTCATCCAGCCTCTTCCTTGCTTTCCCCCCACCCCCTTCTTGCAACTCTGCGGCTCGTAGAGGGAAAGATGTGTTTAAATTCAATGGAAAAACTGTGTGTGTGGGGTGGTATAATGATAAATGGGCTGCATTTGGGTATTCTCTAAGACACTGACAATAAGAAAACAGCCATAATGAATTTAGACTTGCCTTGAAAAGGAAGCATCACAGGTCAAAAGTGATGTGATGGTGCTAATAAATTAGTCAGTAGTGTCAATATACGTGAGGGTAAGAATAAGTGGAGTGCTTTTCTTAGAGCCTTTAAAAGGGCAAACAAAATAGCAAAAACCTGGCAGAATGTTTTCCACAGAATCTGGTTAATGTATATATGGGCACGCATATATACATATCCCTCCACCCATGCTTCCATCCATTAAGTAGATATTTATTAACCAACTATATGCAAGCACTCTTTTAGGGGCTGGGGATACAGAGGTAAATTTGGCCAGTTCCTTTCCCTCGAACCTTGGTATTTGCATTTCATCAGAGGAGACCAACAGTAACCATGTAAACAAATAAACATGATTACAGATGATGGTAGGTGCCATGAGGGGGACTGATAAAGTGGTAAGATGGAGACTAACTGGAGGAGTGCATGTA
This sequence comes from Panthera onca, assembly GCF_046562875.1. NCBI lineage: Eukaryota > Metazoa > Chordata > Mammalia > Carnivora > Felidae > Panthera > Panthera onca. The sequence goes on along the minus strand of NC_138347.1, from coordinate 131,147,099 downwards.
TGAAAAATGAAGCCTGGATGGTGTCTCTGAGTGGTTGAGTTTTGAGCCGACACCTGAAGGTTAAGAATAGGCCAGCCATTCAAAGGTGGAGAGGGGGATGAGGGGGCCAGTTAGGGATTTCAAGCATATATCAGGCTCTAGAAATGTGAACTCAGGAGCTATCTGAGCCTCTTAAGAAAATTTACCCATAACCTAGAAATAAATCCATAAGCATGATTGCAAGTTCTTTCAATGGCGTGCTGAAGCTTTAACAGGCCTGCCCAAGGATGATTTGTTTTCCTACATGAATATATCATTGCTTGATTTTCCTATTTATTATCAATGAACTAAGAGCTCAGACTCTGTGGAGTTACATTGGTAAACTTGTATATGGTGCAATGATTTCTGTCTGATAGCAAAGATAACCCTGAAGTTTATGACTTACTGTTGTGAAGGACATTAACCAATTGTATCTCTAGAAATCTTACTCCTGTTTAAACAAAAACGCTATGTAAACTCGATTCCTCAAAATGCTCCTGGAGAACAGTTTAATCATATTATTGGTTTCCTCATTAATGAATGAAGTGAATGAAATCTTTGACACATGTTCATTTGATAGTTGGATGAGAGTCATGCTTTTAACTTTTTGAAAATTATACTTGGACCAGACTCACCATGGCTCGGCTCAGAGGTCTAGAATCCAGAGATCAGCTTTAATGAATTCACAAAGCCCTAGAATTGTATGCATTTTAAAAGCATATATCCTATTAAGTTAATCAGACTCTCTAGAGGGGCTTTGTGTCAAACTGCTAACCAAAGTAGAATCTCTCGAGACTCTGCATACGCCTTTGCCTTGATTTTTTTCCATGCTCGCCAAGTAACTTTCTAATTGCTAACTCTGCTTCATAAGTGTTCAGATTTCAAGGAAGGAGAACCTTGTGTGGAACACAAGGATTATAGGTTTTGTTAAATTAATTTATTAAAATTTTATTAAAAGTTTTATAATTTAATATATTGGCCTCCATCTACCTGTTTTATGAGTCCATTTTTCCAGGTCTTATCAAGTTGGGGCACATGGACAAAGCTGAGTTCATGTATAAGTTCAAAGGAGCTGCAGACCACACCGGGTGACAGGGAACGCTAGCTGGAGTAGCCCAGCCTGTGCAGCCTCTGCAGGCATCATGAGGAAGTCTCCAGCTTGTTTCTTTCTAACTCTAGGGTGGAGGCAGGGAAGATGATCATTGTAGCTTTCTTCTACTTATTGGGATGGCACAAAAGCATCTGTATCCTTTCTCCAATGAATCAAAGGTCACAGGAAAAAAAGGTGATTTATATGCTCCCAGGGAATGAATAATTCATTTTTTATGAGGTCAGTCAAACCTGTTGTTCCCTGACATCAATTTCATGTGCTCCCCACAGACAAAACCCTGGCTTTCCCCAACACTTTTCTGGAAATCCAAGCACTTTGCAGACAGCTAGGATCCCACAGGCAACATCTCCATGAGGAGATGTTGATGCCTCCCTCCCTGAGATGGAGGGAATGTGGAATTCTGCCAAGCACCTAAAAATGGGTCACTTCTCTTGGCCTCAAGGACTCTCTCCTTATAAAAGCCATCCTTCTTAAGAGATAGGTCTCTCACTGTTTTGTTTGGTAATTCTATTGAAAAGACTTCCCAGAGAGAAATGCCCAGGATGTCTTCAGATTGCAATACTCAAAAAAAAATTTTCTGTTTAGTGTTTAAAATGTGTCAGAGTAGCTGAGTATCCTACAGAAACTGATTCAAGGCAAAGGCCTCTTGGGATATTAGCTCAGTTTGTGGAAGACTTCCTATTGACAAGGCTAGGTTTAAAAACAACATTTCCAAAAGTGCAAAAATAAAAATTGAGCTCTTGAGGCAAGTTTTTCAGCTTCAATATTAACAAAGCAGTGCAATGAAAGGTGAAGTGGCTCGTGTTAATAAACAAGTAAGTGAACAAATGAATACAAGCAGTAGACAAGAATAACCAGCAGAAAGGGATGTCAGCACACAGCATCATTGGGACAGAGCAGTGACCCCATCAGTTTGAGGGGTGCCATAAAGCTCCATCAGCAGGTTCTCAGACTCTCTGCTTAGAACATTCCTTCCTCTGCATCATTCAGCTGCTTTGTCCAGCTTCCTAGTTTTATTCAAGCATCCTCTCAGTAGCTGTTTAGCTGTCTTAGGTTTTAGTGCAGAAGCAGACATGCATGGGTTAAATAATGGGAAGAAACCTCTTCCCATCACAGTAATTGTGATTTATTGAGATGGGAGTTCTCACTAGTGGAGAAATGTCCACCTTGGATGGCAAGAGGGCTCCCTTTGCACCTTAAACTATCTCACCAGGGCACCGATATGTGTTCAATTGGTGTTCTTACTTCAGAATTTCAAAGTGTTTTCCAAAGGTGATTTCTTCAAAAACATATTCTGAGTTAGTCAAAGACAGAGCATGGCCAGGGACAACTGTCCCAACAAAATAGTTTGGCTGGGTTACGCTGCCTCTTTTATGTTCTTTGTTTATAATGGTGGCGAAAAGAAGGCTCTCCCCTCACCCTCAGAAGGGTTTCTGAGAGGGAAGAATGTGGGTATGAGGAAGTTCTCAGGAGCCGTCACAGTCTCATCCCAGATTGCTGAGGCAAGCATCATCACAGGTAAGGTATGCCAGGTATAGGCAGATGTCAAATGCTCCTAGTACAATAACATCGAGTGGTTGTTTCACAAGAGGAAGTTCAAAGTCATGGTAACAGGAAGAGGGTTATTTTTGTAATAAATTTCTTTTTATTGTGGCAAAAGATATGTCACATAAAATCTGCCATTTTAGCAATTTTAAATGTTCGTATCGTTGTGCAAACATCACCACCATCTGTCTCCAGAACCTTTCCATCTTCCTATGGAGACTCTATATCCATTAAACACTATCTCTCAAGACTATTTTTTTAAAAATCTAAGACCAGATTATATGGTTTCCTGGATTAAAAAAATCCAAAACCCATAACACTTGCTTTAGCAAGGTGTGCCCTCTTCTCAAATATTAAGGAAATCAGACCTGATTCTCACTGATGAAAAATTATCTTGGCATTGAAGTACCTACTGTTGACCCCATGTGTAGGAAACCCATTGCTTCCCCTATGGAACCATTAAAGACTGGGCAGAAGAGGGCTCACATTAGCAGCAAAGGCCTGACACATAAAAGAGTGGAATTTTCTCTTTGGATGGTGTTCACCGGAAAAAAAGAGGATGGGATACTAATGGGGGGGGGGGGACTGAAAATAGGAAGAAAGCCTAAAGGGAAAGAGAGAAGAGAGGTTGGGAGAGAATTGTTCTGGCTGTATGTGCGTACTAGCTACTTTTTTGGAAAACACAGATATGAAATGTTTCCACTATCAGAAAGTTTTACTGGACAATGCAGCTATAGAGTGTAGGTTCCAGAGTTAGACAGACTTGATCCTGCCTATGTTGCTTGGAAGCTCTGTGAATTGAAACAAGTTATTTCATCTTTCCAAGCCTCAGTTTTCTCATCAGCAAAATGGGGACAATAACAACATCTTCCAGTGGAAGAGTCAGCTAGGTGGTCCCCCAAAATTTGTTTTCTTTTCTTTCTAGGCCCCAACTGGATCATATTTTGCAGCCTCCTTGGCAGTTCAGTGTGGTCATATGACTAAGTTCTAGTCGTTGGAATATAGGCAGCAATGCCAAGTGCTGTTTTTAGCTAAAACTTCTAGAGAGTTCCTTCCACATCTGTCTTCCACGTGCTAAATGCAAATAGCAATGAGGCCGTAAGGTATGGATGAACCACAAGATAGAAGCAATGCGGGCTCTCAAATCAAGGAGAGAGACACCATTGATTAGGAAGATTTACCTTTGATTGTTATGTGAGCTAGAAATAAACTTTACTGTATGGGAGCTCTTTGCTACTGCAGCATGGTTCAACCTAGGATAAGCATAGGGTTGAATGAGATAATTTAAGCAAAGTGTCCAGCATAGTAACAGGTAGCTGGTGAATGCCCTGTTCAGTAAATGTTAGCTAACTTTCAGTAGTGAAAAGCAAGGACCACAGAGCATGACAGACCTGGGTTTAAACTAAGCTGCACTACTTAGCTGTGTAATCTTAAGCAATTTGCTTACATGCTACCTTGAATTCGTCATCTGTAAAAAATGGGAAAATATTAATGAAAAGTGAAAAAATTATTAAAACTGAGTGTGTAGTTTTTCTCTCATTCAGAAGCCTCCTTTATTCCTATATGATTCCACACTGTTTAAGATGGCTGTTGCTTTCCCATACTGCAGTATTGATTACAGATCTCAGTAGAGGCAGCCTGCTGGGTCAGGGGTGCCATTTACTTAAGTGGAGTCAAGAATTCCTGTGCCATGGCTGATCCAATATAGAGACATCTAGAGGAGTCTTCAGTCCTCTGGTAATCATGGGACATTTAGGCTGAGCAAAGTATCGACAGGCACAAACCCAGAAACCCTTGAGCCCAGAAGGCCGTAAAAAGAAGTACTTGAATTTTAACAGATCTCAAGAGAACATAACAGGCCCATGGACCATTCAAGCTCTTTTTTTTCCTCTTTCAGTTGTAAGGTAGATAGAGAAGGAAAGTAAACTTGCTTTCAACTGTCTGAGAATGTCTTTATTACAGGCATTTCCAACAACACCAAATATAGTTACCAAGGGACCCCTTAATTCCACCTTCCTGTATTTGGCACCAAGAATCAGAAAATGTTAGTGTAACCCATGGGAGATCTCATGATTGAATCTATGGGTTTGGGGGAATTATGGGGCTGAATTGGGGCCACCATCAAGGATTGAGATCTGGGGTTAGAACTGAGGTGTGTGTGTGTGTGTGTGTGTGTGTGTGTGTGTGTGTGTGCGTGTGTGTGTTTCCGTTTCAAGCATTAAGAGTCAGAAGGGTTGTTACAGAAAAACAGGATGAAGCAGAAATAAAACAAGTTTGGCAACTAAACTCAAAGGATCTGAGGCAAAATAAAAGGCACTCAGGAATCCAGGAGTTAGGAGTCACATAGCATTGGGAATAAAGGGGGAAGGTCCAAGGCAAACTCCAAGAACACTCTCCTGGAGTCAAACCCATTTGGCACTTGTCAGTCAATCTGGCTCAGAGAGTCCAAAGCAAAGACAATGAATTTGTATTGAAAATGCAATTTCAATTCGAGATGGCCTGGTCACACTTGAGAAAGGGAAGACACCAATAGCTAGATGTAACCAAAGGGTAAGTGCTACAGATTTCATATAGAGGGAAGAGCAGAATGTATACATACATATACACTTAGCTCTTCAGTGAAAATACTGACCTCCCAAGAGAAGTTCCAGCAAGTCATCTAGGTTTGAAGACTCAGTAGGAAGACAGTATTTCTCAGTGTGTGCTTGGCAAACGGCTTGCACCAGCACTGTTTGGGAAAGTTGTTAAAATGAAGATTCCAGGACCAATGGGGTCTACAATGCTGATTCAGGGAAGCACTTTTCTGACTGGCCAGGAATCCAAATTTGGGGGTGTCAGAAGGGAGTTCATGAACATGGCTGTTCTAAATCAATCACACATGGCTACAGAAGAAGTAGGGTGTGACAGGTGAGTGAGATCAATCGTGGGTGAAGATGTCATTTGTTGGTTGCTTTGGACTTTGGGCCTCCTCTCACGCTGTCATGGGCTCCTGAGTCCTATAACCTCTGCTTTGACTTTGGGGATCTGCTTCTCTTTTTCTTCTGCTACTTCCTTCTGCCTGGTTGTCTTGGGTGTGCTCACTGTACCATGACCTCAGCTAATAACCTGGGTCTCTCTCTTGAATAGGCATGGGGACAGGGTGAGACAAGGATCACCTTAATTCCCTCTTCGAGGCAACCATACTCAGAAAATGCCTGATGAACTCTGCATGGAGAGTGTCCAAGTTACCTGTATGGTTTGAGAATTAGAAAAGGAGACAGGAAATGGCCTTGAGGTTCTTATATGGTATTTTCCTAGACTTTTCTGTCATGGCATTTTCCTATAGTACTAGGTACATTTAGGGTGTTAACAATGTGTTAATCATGCCTGCTGATAGTGCCTTCTCACCCTCTTCTCTTAGACCCCCATCTGGTAGAATCTATTCTGAATACTAGCAATGCCTTCTAAAGAATATGTACTGGATATTAATAATGTATTGATCAAATCAAAAGAAATGATTGATACCACATTTCATGGAGTTTAACAGGCACAGATTTCCTTATAAACACATGTTGGTAAGAAAGCGTGGCATTATGGATTCATTAAGAACGTTTTTTTCCCTTCGTGCTGCTTTACATAATTAATAGTGTCTCAGACTTCATGAAATATGTTACATATATACAAGACTTGTTTCTGTTAAATGTTAGAATAATGGCAAATAAAACATTCTGGCTGGTTCAGAGTTAAGCGATATGCTTTATCAAGATGATTTATTTTCTAAGAAATACAACAAAATAGAGACAGTATAATTCAATAAAAAAGAGCATTAAAGTTGGCATTTGAATGCATGGGGGTTTTTTAGCCTCTGTTTCTTCATCTGTAAAATGAAGACAATGGAAGCTACCTCACTGCATGGTTAGAAGTAAATGAAACTAGGATTTTGATAAGGACTCTACCATGCCATAGAAATCATGGACAAATTCATTAAATAGCTAATATTAAGTGTTAAATATATATTTCATCAAATAGCTAATCTTAAACATAAACCTAAATCTATTCAGGAAGTAGAGCAACTTTTGTCTCTAGGGTTACCAAAACCAACAAGAACCCTCCCTGAATGCTAGTACAGGTCTTTAAGGCTTGGTAGACATGGCTAAGAAAAGCGCTAAGCCTCTGACACCTTCATAATCAGTTTAAAAAATTAATCTCAGTCAGAATGAATGGAAAAACACTACAGAATTTTCCACTGTGGTGATGGATAAGACAAAGATGCTCTATTTCTCCTCTACTATTTAACACTATATTGGGAGTATTGGTCCATGTAAATAAAGAAGAGCAATAACTAGAACCATCAGGATAGTAAGAATGGGTAAAACAATCTCTATTTTCAGATGATAGAATTATATATTTGGAAAATGCTAAAAAAATGAACAGAAAATTACTATAAAAAGAATATAACTTAATAAAATAGCAGTTTTAGAAAACAAACAAAATTCAATAACCTTTACATTGACAAATGATAGTTAGAAGGCATAATGGAAGATTCCATTTAGAAGAGGTAAAGAAACAAACAAACACACAAAAACTAGGCATAAATTTAAATATAAATGTTCTAGACCTCTAAGAGAAAAACATTAAACACTCCTGTAAACACAAAAGGAGATTTGATCAAATGGGAAGACATACCATATTCTAGGACAGGAAGACTCAATAGTAAAGAGATTTCCTTTGCAAAACCAATAAAAATACCATCAAGTTGTTCCCCACCCCGCCCCAGTACTAGTTGTTTCTAAAGCTAAAGGGACAGAAAAAAACAAGCAAAATATCCAGGAAAACCCTTAAAAAGGAAAGGAATAGAGAAGTGGAAGGAGTTAGCACTGCCAAGTATTAAAGTATACTACAAAATGATTACCTATAAGGGAAGAGGGTACAAAGTGGAAGAGACAGGAATGGAAGGCAAATTTTTCTGAATATACTTGTTTTGTAGTTTTGACTTTAGAATCATGTAAACATTTCATACAAAGGAAAATTAAATTTGTAAAAATATCCTAGCAATGGAAAGCAAAATGAAACAAAATGAGAGTTCTATGGGGTAGATGTTTAGCTATGGAGAGAAATTGTTTCAAGAGACTTTAATATATGACTCAGCATCCACAGAGAGATAGATCTGATGGAGAAAGGGAATTACACAATTTCAAAATTTATGAATTTTAAAGTTTATACAAGAAAGCTAGGAAATGACTACATAGTATTAAGTTTATGTCAAAAGAACTCAAGAGCTAACTTAAAGCAGTTTTCATTGGTTAAACATGCAGCAATTCAAGATTTCAAAGGAATAGTAATAACTGAAATGAATTGAAAGACTCAGATATATTAAAAAATCTATAAATTCTTAATAATATTGGGGGACTTCACTAGTTACCTCTGGAGGATGCCAGAGAACTAATTTGTTATTCTGAAAATTGGTTAAAAAAGAAAGGAAAAATAAACCATTTTTCCTGTCTTTCCTGTATGAATCACACCTCAGGGAACCAAATAGTTTTTGAAGGAAAAGCTTTTCCTTATAGAAGACACTAAACAACAGATAAAGAAGAAATGACAGAAGTGGAAAATTACCATTTTGGAAGCCCTAACTAAATGGATGTAGGCAAAGTTCCTCAATGACTATTCACACCCTAAGAAAGCCGCATCACTTATAAAGCATTCTTGCTAGAAAACAGATCCCAAATCTGATCAAGTCCTAACTCTTCATTTATAGGGAACACAGAACATGAGAAATGCTACAGGGTAAACCAACCTGATTTCTTCAATAAGTAAACTGCAAGGGAAAAAAAAGGAGAAGGAACTAACAGATTAAAAGAGAACTTTGGAGGTATTTTTGTCTAATTCAATGCTTGGACCTTATTTAGATCCCCCTTTTTAAAAAAAAAAAGTGCAAAAACATTTTTTAAATAAATTAGACCATCAGTCATATATGAATAGTGGCAAAATATTTGATGGTATTAAGGAGGCTTAGTTAATATTCTTAGATATATAATATAATTAGATTATATAATGGCTTTGTAGTTATGTTTATAGAATGATTCCTTATTCTTATTCTTATACTGAAGCATTTTGGGATGATGTGATAAGGTATTTGGGACATGGCCATACCTTGACCTTCATTGGCCCTAGGCATTTTTGCCTTCATGGGTCCCCTTCCACCATAGTAGATTTTTAGGATTCTAAAAATGTCATTGCTTTCTGAGGTGAGAAAAAAAAACAAAACATTTTATTGAATCTTATTTATAAGTTCATTTTTTTCCTTTCTAATTTTAAAAGAATGAAAACATTTTCATGGACTCCTGAAAGTCTGGTGGGTCCTGGCACTGTGCTTGCTGGGCTTAATGGATGAGCTGGCCCTGGTCTGGGATTTGCTTCAAAATGATCCAGTGGGGAGAGGAAGAGAGAAATGGGTTACACACAATTTTACAACAATAATAATTGTTGAAGCTGTGTACTGGGCATGGGGAGTTATCACATCATTTCTCTACTTTTATGTATGTTTGAATATTTCCATAGTAAGTTAAAACACCAGTTTCTGAAAAAGGCTTCTTTGAATGCTTTTATTTTTTACACAAAGGAACAGTACAGAATAAATAAATAAAAGTAAAGCAGAAAAAGCTGGTTATTTGAACTGGGTGTTCATGTGGGTCCTGAATAAATGAGAATTAAAGATACCAAGCCTCATTTGGGACAAAGACCTAAGTGTCAAAATTTTGCTAAGATTGCTAAAATCTAAACTGACGGAGTGTTTTTAAAATTAAAAAAATTTTAAATCACTTTCTAATGTTCTTTGGTGATAGGAAGAACGACACCCATATGGACAGAGATACTGCCTGCCAATATGGTGCCATTTTATTTTGGAGAAAGCTGGCTAGGGACAGCATTACGAAAATTTCACAGTGGCCTTTGTGACAAAATAATGAATACAAGTAAAGGGCAATACAGGAAGTCTATCCTGCCTTTCAGAAAACTGCATTTGGATATTGTGAGCAGGTGAGTGCAACATTGGCTTTGTGGCCTAGGAAACTCCAGCATACCAAATACTGCTGTGGGCAATTCTCCACTCCAGTCCCTGCCCCAGAATACCCCCTGGTAACCTCTCAGTACTTCCCTCACACCTCTATTCACTCACTCTCCAATAAGTTACTGGGTAGGCACGCCTTGGTGGCTCAATCGGTTAAGCATCCGACTATTGATTTAGGCTCAGGTCATGATCTCACAGTTCATGGGATCAAGCACCATGTTGGGTGCTTGGGATTCTCTCCCTCTCTCCTCCCACCTCTCAAAATAAATAAATGAACATTTTTTGAAAAGTTACTGGGTATCTACTCTGTGCCAAGCACTATGCTAGACAGCTGTATACACAGTGAACAAAACATGGTTCTACTCCGAAGGAGCAAATTGAAAAAGACAAGTCGTCTACTGAGGAGACAGAGATGTACACAGAAATTTTCAAAACAAGTTGAGAAGTAGTTTAATGGGGTAAGTAGAAAGGGCTAGAAAGTATCCCACAGAAGCTAAAGAGGAAGGTTTTTTGAAAGTGGAGGGCGATTTAAGAGGCCTGAAGAAAAGTAGCCTGTTTAAAGAAAAGCAGACTGAGGAAGGCTTTTCAGGAAGAGAGAAGGGTGTGTGCAAAGCTGAGAAGGCTGGGACAGTGCAGAAAGGTACAAGTGTTGGGCAGAACAGAGGTGGTAAAGGGGAGACTGGGTGCTGGAAATTGCTGTGGAGACACTAGGGCATGGGAGAGTCATAATGAAGAAAAAAATGTCTACCCCTGGGTCCTTAAAGTGTGGGCTGAATCCAGCAGTGGCAGCATTACCCATGAGCTTGTTAGAATGCAAAATTCTCAGGCCCACCCTAGACCTCCTGAATCAGAAACTCTGAGTATATATATAGATATATACTTTGTAATAGTAAATACCCAGAGTTTCTGTATATATATATATATATATGTATATACATTAGCAAGTTATCTAGGTGATTCTGATGCATGTTAAGTTTGAAACCATTGGTTCTCAATCAGGAGTAATTTTACTCTCCAGGAAACATTTAGCAATGTCTGAGTAGACTTCTGGCTGTAAGACTCATGTAAGACTGGCTGTAAGTGGAGTATTACTAACATCAAGTAGCCAGGGATGCTGTTTGTTAAACATCCTAGAATGCATAGGTCAGGCCCCTACAACAAAATCCAAATGTCAGTTGTGCAGCTGTTGAGAAGCTCCGATCCTTTCCTTCTTCCCTTCCTACCGTTTCCTCTCCAACACCCTATTTCTTTCTTTCTCTTTCTTTCTCATCTGTCACTCATCATCTATCTCCTTTACTCCTACTTGTTTCTCTACAGATGGCAAAACATTCACAAGGCCATAATGTGCTGCTTTTCTGCATTTATTTATTCAATTACATACAGCCCTCTCCTTTTATTCAATTAATAACTCCATATGACAAAGTTGATCTATTGCTAATGGACATATTATTTGATTTCTATCTTAAACAGGGTCAATTATCTTGCTAGGAATGGGATGGAGCTGCTCAGAATACAGACGTTAATCATCACCCTATGCCTGAAGCTAAAGCCCTTGGCATTCCACATATGAGCTGACACATGGAGTCCCAAACAGCCAGGAGTCCTGATTTTGACGTAAAAGACAGTTCCGATGCCAAATGAAGCTTAAAGTATCTTAGCTCTTACAGGACACAAGATATTAGGGAAACTCTGACTTTCTCCTCAAGAATGTGGAAGTAAGTAGTCTACTGAGAGTTCAAGCACCAAGTCCACACAGAATGGTCTTAAGCAAAGATATATAAGGTCACATTAGAGAAAACGGGTTCTAATCTGACAACGCTGACAAATCAAAATAATTCTATCAGAAGAAGTTTTGTGAGGCAAAATGGATGAGGAAAATGTAAAGTTACAAAGACAAACATTGGCAATGCCCATCTAACAGTTTCCAGGAAATTAGGTGCCCTGAAAGATCAATGTGAACATTTAGTCTGCTGAATGAACCCATCTTCCCATAGTGGAGGCAGACGTCCCAGGCTTTCAGGCTAATATAGTAGCTGTCTAATAGTTGTCTTCCCTATGGCTGGCCCACATAGAGAAAATGCCCTGATTAAACTGAGGTGAATGCTGACTCTGCTTGAGGGACATGTTGCTCACTCAATATGAATTGATTGGCCCTTAGGTTTATAGGCTCTGGTTTCTACTGATTTTACTTAGTTATCCTGAATTGGTAGAATCAACTTGGGGGCATTGATAACATGGAGCTTCTGGACTTCCAAGGTAGAAGGAGGGTCAGTTTTTGGACCATAAAAAATGCCTCCTGGAATCTGCTTCTGGCATTCAGCCTCTTGTCTTCCTTTGGTCACCCTCACAATGTGTCTTTTCTTCCAACTTGTATATTCCCATGATACCCAAAAAGCATTTGTGGTAGACTGAAAAAAATGGCCACCATACTTTGCAGTTCCTCTCACCAAGTGGCAGAGTCAATTTCCTCACCCTCATCCCTGAATCTGGGATGGCCATGTGACTTGCTTGGACCAACAGAATGTGGAGGAAGTGACCTCCTATGCATTCTGTGACTAGACCTTAAGAGACTTTGCAGCTTCTGTTCTTGCTCTTTTGGAACTCTAAGGTTGCTGTGTGTACTAGGCCAAACTAGCCTTCTGAATGTTGAGAGATAAATGGCTCAAACACCCAGTCATTCCAGATGATAGCCAGTCAAGGCCCAGAAGAGAGCCACCCTGCAAATACATGAGGGCATCCAAGCAAGATCAAGAGAAGAACCTCCTACAGGAACTCAACTTGCCAGTGCATGGAATCATAAGCTAAATAAATGGTTATTGTTTTCAGTTACTACATTTTGGATTAATCTGTTATGCAACAATAGATAATTGATATAGTAATTTTTGTGTTCTTAATAACTCCCAATCACGCCATGAACTTATTGCCACAGTTTGTCTCTGAGAAGCCATGGACTTTCCCTCTTGACGTAACACAATTGGGATTTATCTTTGACTATCTCATGAGCTTCAGTGGCTCCTGCAGAAGAAACATCCCCTTCATCTTCCATCAAGATGCTAAGAGATTTGGGCAAGCAGTAAAGAAAATTTTGGGTTTTCCAACATTCACACAAGGAGAAAGAGGAGAGTTAAATACATAAACAATTGCATTTCTCAGACATAGATATCGAACCTTCAGCCGGCGGTCTGGATCTCCACTGCATAGAGAATTGACTGATACTTTGAATGATTTCCAGGCTGGGCTTAAGTTATTCATCACAACCTGAGAAAACAAAGAGAGGAGTGGTGGGTTGGGGAGGGAATGCTTGACATTTTCACATTTCAATACAAAAACCATCTGAGAAGTATTGTGGTGCTTATGAAAAGGACAACTGTCTGGAATAAGTGTCTTAATGAAAACTTGGAGTAAGGGTGCCCACTAAGTGGCTTGTTATGAGCAGAATTCCTGTGATCACTGGCCTGGCTGTTGTCTCATGAATAATGATCATCATATGGATGCTGGGGATGAACCCTTCTACACTGAAAGGAGCTAGGATTTAGGAGGCAGGTCTGCTTTTGGCCTCTGATAAAGGATCTACAGGCATAGATAAAGTTCTACAGGAGTGTCATTCCTATGGCATAAATTCTCTTCTATTGAGTATAGGTAAAGACTATTGGTTGGTGTAGGGAGTATAGCAGGACATTTCTACTGCTAAAGAATTGAATAGTCTTTGGTCACTCATGACCTCAGGTTAGAGCAGATTCAAGTCAGAGGAGAAGTTTCTAAAAGAAAAATCCCAAGAGCATACTTATATCAGCTTTCATATTAAGGTATAATATGGAAGATCTTCAGATCTTTAGTGTCACAAACTAAGTCTATAATACAGTGAAATCCTTCTGAAAGCAGCTTACTAATCCTGCCCCATAGTCCATACAAGTCAAGTCAGCCTGCCATCACTATGGTTCAAATAATTTGCATGGACATAGAATGCATGAGAATCTGCTCTGTACGTAGGGCTATATTGTGTACTTTAGGATAGAGGTTCCCAAAGTGTGGTCCTTGGAACAGCAGGAGAACCAGCATCACCTGGAAACTTGTTAAAGGTTCAGATTTCTAGGTTGTGCTCAGACCTACTGACAGAAACTCTGGAGGTGAGCCCCCTAAATGATTCTGATGCATGAAATTTGAGAACCACTGCTCTAGGGTATATACAAATGAAGTCAAATGGAATTTTGTCATATCGATTTGTCTTCCTGTGAAAGTTTTAGTTAGCAGAAGTCTTAGCATTATAAAAAAATGAATTCTCTATCCAAATAACATAATTATTTTATAAGTAATTCCCTCTTCTACTGGGTTCCTTAATATAACCATGAATTATTGATTGTATCATAGACTCATTATTAAATTTCTTTTAATGCATTAAAGTACAAAAATTATGTTCCTGTGGGGCTTTGTCTTGTGCCCTGATACCCTGGGGATGATCAAAGTTGTCATGAGAAGAAAAGTTAGATAAAAACATCTGGGTTAATTTAAAGTTCTCACCTTTATATAAAAACACTAAGAAGTGATATTTTATTGCCAACAGTTTTTTAAACATAGCAGATCAAAGTTTCAACTAGAAATTTCCTACGAAATTAGAATCTGTGTGTACATGAGTGTGCTTCCTCCAAGAGAACAGTATTGCCTAGTATTTATTTCATATCTCTTGAATAAGAAAGAGGAAAAAATCAATGTTATGTTGCTTGACTCACTGGAAAACGTAACAGTTGCATTGCTTGTGAGACTCCAGAAGCTCCTCAGCAATTAGGTATGGGAGGAGTTCTAGAGATTCTTGGGAGTAGGAGAATTTACTAATACTAATAATGAGAAAAGGACTGGTATCAGAAGCAAAGGAAAGGGAGATCTTGTGAGAGAAGTCTAATGATACATTCCCATCTCCTTTCTGTCTGCACATTTAAGCCCCCATTCAATGACAGGAACAAAAGGGCAAATGGACACCACTTCTAATTCTCCCCAAAGTTTATTTACTTCTCCTGAAAGAAGTTTGTCCTACCAAAGGAATCTGTATTTGTGAAAAGGACTCTATTTGGTGGTGGCAATCAGGTGCCATTCAGGGAGACTACTGTACCCCAAACTGTTCCCCAGGGGTTAAATTCCAGAGAACTACATTGTACTATTATAACATGTAGTAGACATACTATCTATACTCAGCTTCATTCATTTATTCATTTTTTTATTAAGCACAAGTTATTAAATGCCAACTATGAACTAGATGGTATCCATAGACTTTGCCCATCCAAACTATTTAATTCTTGTATACCTTTAATATGACACAAAAAGTTCCCCAAACACTACTTGAGACTCTATTACTTCAGGCAAATGGAAATGGATTTCCAATATGGGGTGGTGGGAACATGGAACCCTACTATCATCCTATGAAAGTCATGAGGGCTCCTTCTTCTTTTATCCCACCACACACATATATATGCATGCACAATAGTCCTATGTATATATATATATATATATATATATATATATATATATATATATGTATATATATATGAATATATATACACAATAGTCTTCTCTCAGCTCTTTCATTTATCACAATCATCCCACTTCCTCCTTATCAATGTACTTCTCACCCCCACAGACTCTCTCTTGGACCAGCTTGTAAACAAAATGAAAAGTGGAGATTGGGGTTGGTTGTCGAATGGGTGTGTGGCACTGGGTGGTGGGTTAATAAGAGATAAGGTTTGGAGCCCCGGAGAGAAAGACAAGGGGGCTTGAGAAGGAGCTGCAGCTAGACCACGCAGCAGCTGGGACAGAATAGCCGTTCACATAATAGGCCTGACATCAGCCCAGTGGATGAACTTTTGCTGGGGAGGCAGATGCGCTTCTCAAATTATCATGAAGCTCAGGCCAAACAAACTCAATTCAAACCTCTGCTCTACCCCTCACTAACTATGAGAATTTGGAAAGTCACTGGCCTTCCCAAAGGTTCAGTTAATCAACTATAAAATGGGGGTAATAATAATCATGTCAAGGGATTGTTATGAGAAGTAAATAAAGTAATGCATACAAATCACTTAGTACAATGCTTGGCACCTAATCATACACATTAAATGTTACCTAATATTCATATTCTTATTAATATGTTGCTGACTGTATTGAAGGTCAACAATGGAAAATTTGGGTCAGAGAGGGTCTTCTAACATCTAAATTGAGAATTAAAAAAGCTACAAAAGACAGAGAGTCCTCTTAAGGACAGTGAAGGCTCCAGGTCTGAGTGCACAACTACAGACATTAAGAAACATAAGGGGTTTCTCAAAACAGGTCAATTTATTATCTTAGGAGCTGAGATGGCACAGCTGAAGATAAGTCTTCTCACCTCAGTTCGGTGTACAAGCTGCTGGGTTGCATCATCATTCATACGAAAAATTTCCAGAAATGGGTCAGATTTACTGAAGAAATCCTGAAATAGACAAAAATTAGTTATTCCCCACCTACACACATTTGGTCCTTCCCTGGATCAAATACTGCTGGATTTGACCCTTCCCTGCTTTGTTCTTCATCTCTGTGATCCACCCTTGGCTAGAATGACTTGCATCTGACTCCAAGTCCTTGGAGAAGTACAATCTTGGTTAATTGAAATCCGAAGTATTCTTCAAAGATCAATTCAAATGCCAGTTTTTTGAAAAGCAACGTTCTGTTTTCTTAAACATATTAATTAGAGTCATTGTTAAAGCCTATGTCTGATGATTATGATATTTAGATCACCTTTGGATCTATTTTTATTATCTGTTTCTTGGTTCTGCCTCTTGTGTAGCAGATACTGTGTAAATAAAGATTATAAAGACTCAGATGAATCTTTTTTTTAATGTTTTATTTATTTTTGAGGCAGAGAGAGAGAGAGACAGAGCGGGAGAGGGACAGAGAGAGAGAGAAACACAGAATCTGAAGCAGGCTCCAGGCTCTGAGCTGTCAGTACAGAGCCCGACATGGGGCATGAACTCATGAACGGCAAGATGGTGACCTGAGCTGAGGTCGGAAGCTTAACCGACTGAGCCACCCAGGTGCCCGTAGATGAGTCTTTAGCAAGAGTCTGGCAAGCAGTTAGAATGGGGGCAGTCACCTGACTCCAATTAAGGTTGAGCTATTTAGAGGTAAGTTTCTTCAAAAATCTTTATAGGTGCAATATATTTTTGATTCACTTATTCTTTGAAAATAGTCCTTAAAGGGCTCCAGCTGAAAGGTTTTGTGTTTATAAGGGCTGGTGTTCCTTGACAAGCCCTCAGTGCTAATTTTTGTGAGACTCTCCAAGGCTCTGTTTATCTCCATAGTCTCTTGGCTCTAGCTTTTTGTTCAGTTTCTCTTTATGCTGCTTTGCTAATTAGTGGTTATCTTGGGAGAATAAGACATTCAGACTGTTTCTCTGAAGCATCTCTGAATCTTGGGCCCTAGCTCTCTTAGTATCCCTGAACTTCAGTTTTGCTTCTCTAGTCCCACGAGATTACAAAGACCTCTGCTTACTTTCTTATTTCTCACTATCTATTTTCTGCTAGGCTTCTTAGCATCTCTACCCATGGTGTTTTATTAATCAGGCTTGAGGAACTGCCTTGAGTGGAAAACCTGGATAGAATGTGTGAATCACCTCAGCAGATTTCTCTTCTTTCCATTTTTGGCCCCTCAAAACCTGACAGCCTTAGGACCTTCAAACAGATGTCTCTTGGTTCTTATCCAGTGTTTCTAGCCATTTTCATTGGGAGAATAATGTAAAACAAGCAGGTACTTCATTACTAGAAGCAGACATAGCCATATCCTTCCTGTACACTTAGTTTCTACCCCAATAGATTATGAATGTTCAGAAAGGAGGAATTATATCTGATTTTCTTTTATATCTCTACAATTTCCTCATATTTTACAATGTCTAGACTTTAGTGGCACATAGTGTTTATGGAATGTATGAATGAATACACAAATAAATGAATGAATGATATGAACAACTGGTATAGAATAGGAGGCTATCTGAGCAACAGCCTTAGTCACTACACTCTTATTATGTATTTCCTCAAGTGATCCCCCCACCCCCCAACCCCCACCGAATTCTAGACTGCAGCAAAACAGAATGAAGACTAAAGCCATCCTAGTCTTCAGCTCAACAAAATATTCTCAGGAAATATACTGATCATAGAGTCTCTGTGCTTGATGTTAATATGCAAGGAAGGATAAAACTTGGGTTCAACCCTTCAAAGTACCATCTGGTTTGGCGGTAAGAGGGAGCTGATGGATTTTCATTGGGAAATGTGGTTGTGAGGAAGTTATTTCTAGGGATGGAACAGGATGATTGAAGGTATGAAAGAGTGAACAGAGAGGCACACTAAGCAGCTTAATTCCACTGCAGCCTAAGGATGTGGAGAGGAGTTTGAGACAATGCTGACAAAGTCAGCTTCATGAGGTGAAGGGTCTTAAATGCTCATCCAAAGACTCTGCATCTGCCTTGGGAAGCAGCTGGGAGCCAATGTCAGATCTTGAGCAGGAAAACAATATGACAGGCTCTATAATAAACAATATCAGCCTAGAAACTACAAACCTTGTAGGACACCTTAGAAAGAGAAAAGATGGGAGATAGGACTATTTATCTTCCCACTGTGGTCTTCCTGCCCCAGCCTGAAACTAAACACCATGAGCCACAACAGTTGGAGTCTGGTGTATACCTTCCTATTCTATTTTTGAAGGTACCAAATTACCACAACCTTCATCTTGTTAAGAACCCACAATGGCTGTTTTTGCCAATAAATCTGTCCTGCAAACTGTGTCTGTCCACCAAAATGGCCCCTTTCCCTCCCAAACTGGTAGTCAATTCCTATCTCTACCCCTTTTACTCAAGACATTCACATTTCTCCCCTCCCCACTTATTTTTAACACTCATCTTAAAAAATTGGAACCTCCCTCTTACCTCCCTTTCATAATGGATGTGAGCCACATTAGCTTGTTCCTAGATGCCCTTGGATTCCTCTCTTGGAGTTTCGGCTTTGTTTCCTTAAATAGATTGTTGCTCCCTCAGGGAACATGCCGGTGAACTGCACTTAAAAATTGCTGACCACACTGAAGGAATTTTATCAGTCATTTTTCTTTTTTCTTTCATTGATATTTTAAACTTTTGTTATTTTTATTTAAAAATAGAAAGTAAGAAAAAAAAGAAGGAAAAACGCAGCCAATACTCATATCCATAATTCCACAACTATCAACATTCTGGTAAATACTTTTCTAGAATCTAGACATAATTTTCTTTTCTTTCTTTTAAAAATATATTTGTAATCATACTTTACATACACTTTAACATCTTTTTTTCTCTTGGTAGTATATCACAACAGTTTTTCTATTTTATTTTACACTCTTTTAAAACACTATTTAGGGTGGGGCACTTGGCCGGCTCAGTCAGTTGAGTGTTGGACTTCAGTGTGACTCAGGATCTCGAAACTCAGGAGTGCAGCCCCACATTGGGTTTATTGTTGTCAGCACACAGTCCGTTTCGGATCCTCTGTCCCCCTCTCTCTGACTCTCCCTGGCTCGTGCTCTTTCTCTCTCTCTCACAAAAATAAACATTTAAAAATAAAATAAAATACTATTTATAGGGTTAGCACAGAGATGTTGTCAGGACAAAGTATAAATCAAGGAAGGAAAGATCAGATGCCATCTATGCCTTCATGTAATTGAGACTATTACGGGCACACTATCTTGAGTACTGCTTTCAAATCCTGACTCCACTATATACAATCTCCATGATCTGGGGCAAGATATTTAATTTCCTTAAGGCTCAGTTTTCTGGTTGGTAAATGGAAAGGATGTCACATTTTGCCTCCTACCACTGTGGGCATCACTGATCCATGTGATATGTTGAGTCCAGCACCTGGCAATAAGTACTCAAAAAGTGTTGCTGCCACAATTATTATCAATAACAGACACAGTGTATGAGGACACTTTGTAAAGGACTACATGACTATCAGGAATGATTACCACTAAGGAGTCCTCTGATTCCTAGAAATAAAACAATTCATAAGCAGCTCAAAAATATCATAAATGTACACTCAGAAATTTGTAACTTAAAAACAACAACTCTGGGATTAATTGTATGGTTACATGACACAATGTGGAATTTTTGGCTTTTTTTTTTTTTTTTTTTTTTTTGCTTGACCATCAGCATTAAGGTGGCCCTTGGGACAGCTCAGTGCAAGCAAGGTTAATGATATAGGCATTTTACTGAGGTTTTGCTCTGGTAAAATTTTTAATAACTTGGAGGCTATATCGCCCTGCCCTTTTGGTCCAATATGAAAGACATTTTGTCAGGCAAGAAGGCAATAAGCAATCCGCTGAGGTCTGGAATAGAAAAAGAAGCAGTACATTTCTATGACAGCGATCTTGAAAATGGAATATTGGAATAAGAAAAGAGTATCTGAAAGATTTGGGGCCATACCCAAACTCTATAGCTTTCTATCACTGTGACTTTGGACAAACTATTTAACCTTATTATGCTTCATCTGTAAAATGTAAATAATAACATCCACCTTTAGGAATATGTTTTTGAGTTTTGGAGATAATGTAGGTTAGATACCTGACACTTAAGTCATTAATTATAACTTGCTGTCATCAACTCAGGCTAGGTTAGTTTTCAGGCAGCATACTTGAACATAGTAAAATTGCAGCCCAGCAGGTAGAGATTTAATGTTGCTTTAGAACAGGGGTTGGCAAACTATGGTGTGTGGCCTAAATCTGGCCCACAGCTTGTTTTTGTAAATAAAGTTTTACTGGAAGGCTGACATATTCATTTACGTATTGTCTATGGCTGTGTCCATGCTTGAGAAGCAGAGCTGAGTAGTTGGGGCAGAGACTATCTGGCCTGCAAAGTCTAAAATATTTACCATCTGGTCCTTTATAGAAAAAGTTTGCCAACCTCTGCTTTAGAGACATATGTGTTTATTTATTCAGCAACCCATCAATCTAGCATCTTGGGAACACTAAAAATGGAGTTTACAATGAGTACTGCTACAGATGTGGGGATCAGTAGTGAGAGAATTAGTTCCAGCATACCAACATGAATACTTTCTCAGGAAAAAGAGAAAGAATACTCTTTGTTGGCTTGAATGTTCTAAAGTGATTACATTCCTATCTCTACTTACTTATTAGATTAATTGCCAACTAGCTGCTAATGTACTAAATGTACTTTAGAAATTAGAACACCTACCTCTCCATTAAGTGAATTGCATTAACGTTAGATAAATAAGTTACTTCTTGCAAACCTAATCTATTTTATGTGTGGTTGTCATTGAAGACTACCTCTCAGATTTCAAGGACTCTGGATTTCGATCTTAGGTAGATGGCTGCTGATTCGCTGGAAATGCAAGTTAAGTGACTGTTTCTATCAAAAGAAAAGGGGAATTTCTCTGTCATTGTGATTTGCAAAGTACTTAGTGCTCACTGGTATACCTACAATAGCAATTCTCAAACTCTTTGGTCTTAAAACCCCTTTACATTCTTAAAAATTATTGAGGACCTCAAGGAGCTTTTGTTTATGTGGATTATATCTATTGGCATTTACCCTATTATAAACTAAAACTGAAATTTAAAAAATATTCATTTGCTGCATCATTTTAAAAATAATAAAAATAAACCCAGTACATCATAACAAAAATAGCATTTTAGTGGAAAACAACTGCATTTTCCAAATTTAAAAAATAGTCAGAAAAGTGGCATTATTTTACATTTTTGCAAATCAGTTTAATGACTTAATGGCTTAATAGAAGGCATTCTATTAATAGGCATTCTATTAATCCTTCTATTAATAGAAGGATTCTCATATCTGTTTTTGCATTCAATCTGTTGTGATATTAGACATCATGCCACTTCCAGAAAACCATTGTACACATGTGAATGAATGAGAGTGAAGAATGAAAATAATACCTTAGTATTATTATGAAAACAGTTTTGACCTCATGCATTCCCCTGAAACGGTCTTTGGACCTTGAACCACACTTTGAGGACAGCTGCCTACAGCATACCTTCACCTCCCTCCTCCCTGGTTCTATTTCCCTGAAATACCAAGTTCTCCACATCTAGAGACCAATTCAACTTATATTCATTTGCCCTAAGTCCTGAAGAAAAATTTGGATTTTAGATAGGCAACCTGATTGAATCCCTCTCTGTCAGTGACTCTGTGTGTGTGTGTGTGTGTGTGTGTGTGTGTGTGTGTGTGTAGCCTTGGGTAAGTCATTTCACATCTTCTCTTTTACAGATGAGGACAATGACATTAGATCAGAGGCTTTCTACCTGACGCATTTGGGTATCAGAAGGTTACCAGAGTATTACAGGGGCCTGGGGATCCAGATGACCTATAAGCATTGTCTGAATTGGATACAGCATATTTTCCCCACATATTCATATTGAAAACTTTCAAGTATATGTAGAAATTAGTTGCTCTCATGATACTAATTAACACAATTAAAAAATTAAGACCTTTATTTATCTTAGTGGCTTTTAGTCATGATACATTTTCTCAATTAATAGTTAAGTTTAACTGCTAACATGTAGGTTATGTAGGTAATGCTAAAAGCAAGAAGGAGATTCTCCTTGATAAACTCTGGGAACTATTTTTCTTGCTGTGACATGAAATAATTGTATTATCTTATTCTGATTCTATCACAAAAATACTGTGGCAAATTGCATTTTCCAAAGATGGCTACCACCATGTTCACTGTCCACATGCTTTTCTACAGTACAACTTTGCCACTCCCCCATCAGAGTGTGCAGTCTAACTCCCCTCTCTTTGATTCTGGGCAGGCCTTATGACCTACATAGAACTAACACAATGCAGCAGATGTGATGCTGCATGACTTCCAAGGCTAAGTCATAAAAATGCCACTGAGCTTTTCTGTTCTCCTGGGATGCTTTCTCTGGGAAGAGCCAGCCACCATGTGGGAAATGTGCCTAACCCAAGACTACTATGTAGGCATGCTGGCTGACCAACCCAGCTGAACCCAGCCTTTCAGCCATTCCATGTGCCAGGCATGTGAGTAAAGCTAGACTGAGCTCTCCAGACAAGCTCCTCCCCTAGCTGAGTATTGCTGTATGGCTTCTGTCAACATCATAAGAAGCAGAAGAATTGCCCCATTGAACCATGCCTGAATTTCTGACCCTCAAAATCATAACATGTAATAGAAGAGTTAAGTCACTAGGTGTTGAGGTGGTTTGCTTTGCAGCAATACATAACCAGCGGAGTAGTAGTATCTGGATAAGTCACCAGACCTTGCTGAGCCTTGGTTTCCTGAAGAGGTTGCATGAGGTGATCTTCATGGTATCATCTTAGAGCTCCTTAATTCTACAACTTTCCCCTTTTTCCACCTAAGACCATTCACCTTCCTGTCCAAAGAGGAGCAATGGCCTCAGCCTTCTCCTCTTTGGATTACTAAGGAGTCTGGGCTAGATACCACCATAATTTGAAGGATCTGGAGTCTACATCACTGGGGCACTGAGGCTCAGCGGTGACCAGGGCCTTAGATAATCAACCCAGACAAAGGTGGGAATGGCCACCTAGAACCAAATTAAGTGCTACATGAGATTTTTTCAGTTTTGTGAGCCAGTGCTCATTCAAATGAAGGGAAGCTGTTCAAACACCTCAGAGCTAATGGGCCCACTAACAAACCCCCAAGTCCTCTTGCACTATAACATAAGTCAGTTAGAAAGTGGACTAGAGGTGCTTAAGAGACTATTAAGTAGAAAGAAGCCATTATAAGCCATTAACTGAGCAGCTTAAAACTGCTACACACTGACCCAGTGGCTTATAATGGCATCAGGAAAGATACTACAAAGAAATTTGGTGAATTATTCCAAAACCTGGGGAGATGATGGGAAAGGAAAGAGCATAATAGCCATTAGGAACTTAAGATTAAAAGCTTACGTCCAAGTGACATCAATGCACACTGCAGTTTCCAGCACCCAGTTCATGCTAATGGCAGAAAGTAGCAGTTCTCGAAAGTTTCACACAATCTACTCAGGACACTAAAGACATCCAAATATCATCCATTCATAAGTATAGAGTCTTTTCTGATGTCCCTAGGCAGAATGAATTAACCTTCTCCAGACACTCTGATTATACATTACCTATCACATCCCGTCATGGCTATAGTATTATTTATACCATTTGTTGTTTAAATTTATGTTTCACTTAGTGAATTCCAGGTTGTGGGTATGAGAATGTTTAAAGAATGTCTTTTCCCACCATCTAATGCATAACAAGCATGCAGCAAAGATTTGTGAATGAATGATGAATGGAGAATGAACAAATACAAGAATGAGCTAATGAGTGTATAAATGGGCTGAGTACTGTTCATAGGTGAAAGTGAATGAGATACGCCAGGATATAAGCTGCCTAAGAATTTAAGGAATTGCTTGAGACATTGGTTTACCTTTTTCAGCCTAATGCCTATAAGCAAGTATTTGAAAAAATGGTGCCACCTCTAAAAATCCCCTGTTCTCTGGTTGTGCTCTAGGAAAATGGAATCCTTTGTGCATACATTTATTAATGTGATGTGTTTTTTTGACTTAAAGATACGGTTGGAGGGAGATCATAAAAATATGGTGAGGTTGGAAAGGACACCCCCCCCCACCCTTTTTGATGGGTGGAAACTAAGGAACTTTTTCTGTATATACAAGACTAACATGGCTTATGATTGGGTAAAAATTGTGAGATACAATAGAGAACACAGACGGGAGTCAGACTCCCATGTAACCGACATGGAAATGAATCCTCAGTTTTACAATTTACTAGCAGGATATGTTGGCCAAGAGAACTGCTTTACAGACCTCCCACTACAGGGAATATA
The DNA here is from genome assembly GCF_046562875.1 of Panthera onca. Taxonomy (NCBI): domain Eukaryota; kingdom Metazoa; phylum Chordata; class Mammalia; order Carnivora; family Felidae; genus Panthera; species Panthera onca. The sequence continues at coordinate 131,122,522 of NC_138347.1, read as the reverse complement.
ACTGACCAAGGGCCCCAGCCACTGTGCCCTGAAATACATCTCTGCACTTGCACCAAGGCCAGGCTTCCCATGGGCTGCTCCCAGCCAGTGCCTGCATGTGTAGGGGATATTAAGGCAGGCATGGGAGACATGAAACTTTTCTGCTGGTCAATATTGGCCCCAGGGCTCCCTGATGGCTTCGCTGACCCTTCCTTAGACTGAATGGCATTCTAGGACACTGCCACCTGCTCTTCTCTCCCTCTCTCCCTCTCTCCTTTAGTTATGGTAAGACTTGCATTGCGGTCTGCAAACTTCCTCCCTATGTTCCCTACACAAGCATTTTCCTAATAAAATCCTTGGGTATTTAAGCCTGTCTTGGTGTCTGTTTCTTGGATTATCTGGACTAACACATGGAATGACCTTAAGTTATTTCATCTTTGAATCTGATTCCTCATCTGCAAAGCAAAAGTTAATAATGCCTGTTACATGGGAGCTGTAAGAATGATCAAATGTGATAATGCATGAAAAGCTCTAGGGGTGCGTAGGTGGCTCAGTTGGTTAAGCATCTGACTCTTGATTTCAGTTCAGATCATGATCTCTCGGTTTGTGAGATGGAGCCCCAAGTCGGTCTCTGTGCCGACAGCATGGAGACTGCTTGGGATTTTTTCAGTCCCCCTCTCTCTGCCCCTCCCCACCCCTCACATGCACTCTCTCTGTGTCTCAAAATAAATAAATAAACTTAAAAAAAAAAAGCTCTTAACCCTGTTCCTAGAAAACATAGGTGCTTAATGAAAGTCACTTTTCCTCCCTTTCTTCTTTTTTCTTATGAAATTTTCCTAACAATGGGGCTTAAACCATATTTATCTGTGCACATTGACCTGTGACATTTGGGAACAAATGAAGCCTAGGTGTAACAAAATTGTCTTCTTTTAATTATAGTCCCTCCCACGTCTCATGAACTGCTTCTAAAATTTGGGGAAGTCTTACTTTGCAGACCTCTGTGAAATCTTTGATCTATTTAATAATGTGGGAAAGGGAGAAAACAGCTTCAGGGGAAAATCTGATTAAACTTTGTATGTTAGCCTTATTACTTTCTTCAGTTAGGTTAACACCCAGCACTTTACCTTGTCATCCAATTTCCGTGCATTGAATGCAAGTTCAACGTAGTCATCATTGCCAGATAATTCTTCAGCAATCACCTAAAGGAAAAAATTTTCACATATTTTCAAGTGTTTTCCAGAAGCTGTTGAAGCCATTGTTCTACTCCAAGGATCCCAGATTAAGAGAAGTATTTAAATATTTAAAATTAAGAAGGAGATTAAATATCTTTGAGATGAGTGAAGGAAAAAGATCTCTAAGATGTCTTAAAGTAAAGATGGCAAGATGAGGGGTTGTTCTCCTGGGAAAGAACAAAGGTAAATCTCATACCTGGATTTAATATCCCAAAGCTTCTCTGGGACTGTGGGCTTTGCAAGTGAGCCTTTGGATTCATGGCTTTTTAGAGCAACAATGGGGTCTTCAAAGACCCTTTGAATCATTTGTATGGAATTGAACCAAGAAGTTAAAAAAAAAAAAAACCTTGACATGAATGTATCATTTAAAATATTCAAGCAACAAACTCAGGTAAGTGCTTGTGAGAATGGTCATAACTTAAATCACAGGGAATCCTTTTGAATTTTTCCCTTAAAAAATGGCTTAAAATTTTTGAAAAGGGAATCAGTCACTTTCAAGTTAAAAAGGAATGTTCAAAGGAACTCAGGAGGTTTGCCTCCTGGCAATTTACCTCCCTAGCAATTCAGATTCTCCTGGTAAGTCATTCTACCTTTTCTTTTTCTTTTGTCCCCACAACTAAATGATTAGAACACTTTCTCTACCTTTCTCAAGGGCTCTAAAACAAGATGCCAAAGTTTCAAATACTAGACTTTAAGTACTCTAGTATTTGAAACTTTGGCATCTTGTTTTAGAGCCCTTGAGAAAGGTAGAGAAACACTCAGATATCACCTCACGCCAGTCAGAGTGGCCAAAATGAACAAATCAGGAGACTATAGATGCTGGAGAGGATGTGGAGAAACGGGAACCCTCTTGCACTGTTGGTGGGAATGCAAATTGGTGCAGCCGCTCTGGAAAGCAGTGTGGAGGTTCCTCAGAAAGTTAAAAATAGACCTACCCTATGACCCAGCAATAGCACTGCTAGGAATTTACCCAAGGGATACAGGAGTATTGATGCATAGGGGCACTTGTACCCCAATGTTTATAGCAGCACTCTCAACAATAGCCAAATTGTGAAAAGAGCCTAAATGTCCATCAACTGATGAATGGATAAAGAAATTGTGGGTTATATACACAATGGAATACTACGTGGTAATGAGAAAGAATGAAATATGGCCTTTTGTAGCAACGTGGATGGAAATGGAGAGTGTGATGCTAAGTGAAATAAGCCATACAGAGAAAGACAGATACCATATGTGTTCACTCTTATGTGGATCCTGAGAAACTTAACAGAAACCCATGGGGGAGGGGAAGGAAAAAAAAAAAAGGTTAGAGTGGGAGAGAGCCAAAGCATAAGAGACTCTTAAAAACTGAGAACAAACTGAGGGTTGATGGGGGGTGGGAGGGAGGGGAGGATGGGTGATGGGTATTGAGGAGGGCACCTTTTGGGATGAGCACTGGGTGTTGTATGGAAACCAATTTGACAATAAATTTCATATATTAAAAAAAAATAAAAAAATAAAATTCTAAAAAAAACAAAGGAAAATTTAAGGTTTTATTTAGAAATACTTCCAGTATTGCCCAATTGAACACTATGTGATGACAGAAATGTTCTGTAATCTGCACTATCCAATACAGTAACTGATAGCCATGTGTAATTATTTTTTATTAATTTTTTTAAAAATTCCAGCCGTTTCACATAACATGTTATATTAGTTGCAGGTGTATAGTACAATGATACAACAGTTCTATATATTACTTGGTGTTCATCATGATAACTGCTCTTTAATCCCCCTCACCTATTTCACCCATCCCCACACCACCTCCCCTCTGGTAACCATCAGTTCTCTATAGTTAAGAATCTATTTCTTATTTTGTCTCTCTCTCCTTTAAAAAAAAATCTTTTCCTTTGCTTGTTTTGTTTCCTAAATTCCATATATAAGTAAGATCATATGGTATTTACCTTTCTCTGATTGGCTTATTTCATTTAACATTATACTCTCTAGCTCCATCCATGTTCTTGCCAATGGCAAGATTTCATTCTTTTTATGGCTGAATAATATTCCATTGTATATACAGATACCACATCTTCTTTATCCATTCATCTGTGGATGAATACTTTAGCTGTTTCCATATCTTGGCTATTGTAAATAATGCAGCAATAAATATAGGGATGCTTGTATCCCTTCAAATTAGTGTTTTTGAATTCTTTGGGTAAATACCCAGTAGTGCAATTACTGGATCACAGGGTAATTCCATTTTTAACTTTTTGAGGAACCCCTATACTCTTCTACAGTGGCTACACAAGCTTGCACTCCCACCAACAATGCATGAGGCTTCTCTCCACATCCTCACCAACACTTGTTTCTTGTGTTTTTGATTTTAGCCATTCTGACATGTATGAGGTGATATCTCATTGTAGTTTTGATTTGCATTTCCCTGATGATGAGTGACATTGGGCATCTTTTCATGTGTCTGTTGGTCATTTGTATGTCCTCTCTGGAGAACTGTTTGTTCGTGTACTCTGCCTATTTTTAATTGGATTATTTGTTTTTAGGGTGTTGAGTTGTATAAGTTCTTTATATATTTTGGATACTAACCCTTTATGAGAGATGTCATTTGCAAATATCTTCTCCCATTCATTAGAATGTCTTTTAGTTTTGTTGATTATTTCCTTTGCTGTGTAGAAGCATTTTATTTTGATGTAGTCTCAATAGTTTATTTTTGCTTTTGTTTCCCTTGACTCAGGAAAAATATCTAGAAAAAAGTTGCTATGTCCAATGTTGGAGAAATTACTGCCTATGCTCTTTTAGGATTATTAGTTTTAGGTCTTACATTTAGGTCCTTAATCTGTTTTGAATTTATTTTTCTGTATGGTGTAAGCCAGTGGTCCAGTTTCATTCTTTTGTATGTAGCCATCCAATTTCCCCAACACCATTTGTCTAAGAGGCCATCTTTTTTCTCATTGCATATTCTTTCTTCCTTTGTCAAAGATTAATTGACCATATAAACGTGGGTATATTTCTGGTCTTTCTATTCTATTGCATTGTTCTATGTGACTATTTTTATGCCAATACCATACTGTTTTGATTACTAAAGCTTTGTAGTATAACTTGAAATCTGGAATTGTGACACTTCCACCTTTGTTTTTCTTTTTCAAGATTTTTTTGGCTATTTGGGGTCTTCCATGGTTCCATATGAATTTTAGGATTGTTTATTCTAGTTCTGTGAAAAATGTTGGTATTTTGATGGGATTGCATTGAATGTGCTGATTGCTTTAGGTAGTATAGATATTTTAACAATATTTATTCTTCTGATTCATGACATTGGAGTATCTTTCCACTCGTTTGTGTCATGTTCAATTTCTTTCATCAATATTTCATAGTTTTCAGAGTACAGGTCTTTCACCTCCTTAGCTAAGTTTATTCCTAGGTATTTGATTATCTTTGGTGCCATATTAAATAGGATTGCTTTCTTAATTTCTCTTTCCGTTGTTTTATTTCTGTATATAAAAATGCCATGGATTTCTGTACATTAATTTTGTATCCTGCAATCTTACTAAATTCATTGATCAGTTCTAGTAGCTTTTTGGTGGAGTGTTTAGGGTTTTCTTTATAGAGTATCACGTCATCTGCAAATAGTGGAAGTTTTACTTCTTCCTTACCAATTTGGATGCCTTTTATTCATTCCTCTTGTCTGACTGCTGTGGCTAGGACTTCCAGCGCTATGTTAAATAACTGTGGTGAGAGTGGACATGATTGTTGGATTGTACTGTTTATGACTCTAAAGTGTCCTTTTTTGTCCCTTGTTACAGCCTTTATTTTAAAATCTATTTTTTCAATATTTTTTTCCAAGTATTGCTACCCTGGCTTTCATTTTATTTCCACTTACGTGATAAATGTTTTCCATCCTTTCACTTTGAGTCTGTATGTGTCTTTAGGTATGAAATAAATATCTTGTAGGCAGAATATAGATGGGTCTCTCTCTCTCTTTTTTTAAGTCTATTCTGTCACTCTATGTCTTTTGATTGGAGTATTTGGTACATCTACATTCAAAGTAATTATTGCCATTTTGTTACCTTTTTTATGGTTGTTTTTATAGTTCCTCTCTATTCCTTTATTCTCTTGTTCTTTATCTCATGATTAGTTTTCTCTAGTAAAATACTTGGATTCCTTACTTTTTATTTTTTTTGCATATCTATTACTGTTTTTTGATTTGTGGTTACCATTCAGTTTATATATAACATCTTCTGCATATAGCAGTCTATATCACGCTAATGGTCCCTTAATTTTGAACTCATTCTTCATTCTTTTCCTCTCCACATTTCAGATATTTGGTACCATATTTTATATCCTTTTATCTTGTGCTTCTCTTGACTGATTTTTACAGACACACTTAATTTTTCGGCTTTTGTGCTATTTTTCTTACTCTTACTTATGGGTTTTATTTTGCACTCACAGAATCCCCCTTAACATTTCTTGTAGGGCTGGTTTAGTGGTCATGAATTCTTTTAATTTTTATTTGTGTGGGAAACTCTTTATCTCTCCTATTCTGAATGGTAGCCTTGCTGGATAGAGTATTCCTGGCTGCAAATTTTTCCCTTTTAGCACTTTGAATATATCATGCTACTCCCTTCTGGCCTACAACGTTTCTGCTGAAAAATCAGCTGATAGCCTTATGGTGTTTCTTTCATATGTAACTGTCTTTTCTTGCAACCTTTAAAATTCTTTCTTTATCCCTATTTTTTTCCATTGTAATTACTATGTGTCTTGGTGTGGACCTCCTTGGCTTGAGTTTGTTGGGGGATCTCCGTGCCTCCTGAATCTCTGTTTCCCTCCCCAGATTCATAGCCACATGTAAATATTGGCTATGATATATATGAACACTTGATACATGGTTAGTGTAAGGTATGGATATTTTCTTTTATTTAATTTTGAATAGTTTTATTTAAGTTTAAATAATCACATGTGGTTAATGGCCACCAAAAACGATAACATAAATCCAAACTATTATATTAAAGAGGAGGGCTAAATGCTGGGTTCTCTGGTCCTTAGCAACAAATCTAACCTTGGACTAACCATCATCAGAGCAGATTTTTAATTCTCAAAAAAAATGAGAAGCAGGGATAGGTAGTTTGATCATTTGAAAACCCCAGACAATTCTATATTCTTAATGTCATTGACAACTCCATTTTTGTTCTCCACTAAAACCTATATATTAACTGCAGAAGTGCTTAATAAAAGTGAATGGCCTCACTTTCAAATCCTTATTCTATTCCTTTTTCCTAGGGGTGGAAGGGTCAAAATTATATGGGAAAGAAGGATAAATAAGAAAAAAGGAACAAGAAGGATGGGGGTGACTTGGACAGCTGGGCAGTTGTGGCATCAACCCCAATGGGCAGAGTCTGCTTCTCACTGCAGGTTTGGACCAGCGAACACCATCTAAGCACCAAGACAGAGAGCTGCTAAGGGAGGGCTTACCGTGATGGAGGATTTCCCTGCTGTGTTCCCATGCTTCAACAAGGATTTAGACAGTTTTCTCTGGGAAACGATCTGCACAAAAGAAAACAAAAGGTGAAGATATTAGTTATATGAATGTCTACTTTTTAGTTTTTCCTTTACAAAATTCTGCATTCACAACTCTACTTGAAATTATAACACTGTATCTGTTTATTTTCTAAGATTTTTCCATAAGCCTCTCCTAAATACAGGTTCTTCTTTCTTTCTTCTTATGGCATGTGATGTAAGAGAGTGAGGGCATGAGAAATTACAGATTATTCAGTTAATTCAGAGGTGACTTAATTGTTCCTGAAACGTTTACCACCAAATTAGATAGAAAATGTTGGATATGCATTTTATGATAAAGCAGATAAAGTTTCAGAATGATCTCAAATTAGCACTAAAACCTCTGTGCAAAGTGGGTGATGGGCTACAGGGAGGAAAAGAAACTCAAGGTCTAAATATACATCTTCTATATCTATAATCTCTAGAGTTCTGTTTTTAATATATTCTTTAGGAAGCTATAAAGTCAGTCATTAGGAAACTGATGCTCAGAAAACCACTAGGAGTCATTGGAGTCCTCTTCATAATTCAGTATCAATGCACAACATGTCATGACAACCAAAGTTGCCATTATATTGGGAGCTATTTTTAGCAGAACGTGTCACATCCCCCTCTTACTTCCTTTTTTTGAAAAAAAAAAAAAAGTATGGCAAGGCATTGAAGACCTGATGGATATGGAACCCATGATTCCCAAAAGAGAAGAGGTTTAAAAGAATCAAATGAAAGCTGTGCTTTTGCTAAGGGAGAACAAAGTCATACTTTTTGGTAAGCAGCTCTACCTAAGACGGCTCCCAACAGTCCTATTCATGCCATTGTGCAATTCTCTCTCTTTGAGCGTGGGATAGATCTAATAACTTGCTTCTAATGAATAGAATACCACAAAAGTGATGGAGTATCCCTTCTGGGATTAGGTTACAAAATGAATGTCACTTCCTTCTTGATCATCATCTCTTATTCTTCTCAGAGCCCTGGCCCTGGGGGGAGCAAGTTACTATGTTGTGAGTAGCCCTACAGAACAGCCCATGTGGCAAGGAATTGATGTTTCCAGTCAACAGCCAGTAAGAACCAGAAGTCTGCCAACAGGCCCATGATGAGCTTGAAGCAGGTCCTCCCCTAAGTTGAGCCTTGAGATAACTGCACCTTGACAGCAGCCTTGTGAGAGACCCTGATCCAGAGGACACAGCTACACTCTTCCCTGATTCTGTGAGATTAATGCTTGTTTCAGCTGTCAAGTTTTAGGATAATTTTTTATGTAGCAACAGGGAACAACATACATATACACATTATTTACAGAATAAGAAAGGAGATCACTATAAAAAGCAAGGAGACAAACCCATTCTCTGACATCCTTAGATATTTTTGTCTCTGTCTTAGAGCAATGAAAATACTGAATGTGCTTGTGTTAAATTAAAAAAAAAAAATCATAGAACTTTCCTAAGCCAAGCAGATTTAAAGATCCTGATTCTTGGGGCTCCTGGGTGGTTCAGTCAGTTAAGTGTCCAACTCTTGACTTTGGCTCAGGTCATGATCTCATGGTTCGTGGATTTGAGCCCCACATTGGGCTCTGTGCTGACAGTGTGGAGCCTGCTTGGGATTCTTTCTCTCCCTCTCTCTCTACCCTCCCTTGTGCTCTCTCTCTCTCTCTCTCTCTCTCAAAATAAATAAATAAATAAAAATATCCTGATTCTCAACTGACTATGATTTGAAGAGGAAAGAGTATTTCTTTAAGAAACCATCTGGTGCTTGATGGTGATGATGATGGTGATGGTGATGATGATGATGACCACAATGGGAGCTCCCATTTTAAGGAGTACACATTCCCCAAATATTTACTTACGCTTCATTGTGTTCAGGTTTGGAGCAAAAAATAGATTGAAGTAGGTTGAAGAAGAGATGAAGAGGGAAGGAAATGGGGCAAACATATGAAGACAAATCTTTCAGTAAATTTGGTGATAAAGTGAGGCAGAGAGATAGAATAGAATCTTCAGGAAATGAGAAATTGATTAAGGTTTCTGTTTTAGTGGTCACTTTATTGCTAATTTTATATGCTTACAAATTTGGGATTGTTAGTTTCCTTTTCTACATGAGGAAAATAGGACACAGAAAGTTTAAGTAACTTTTCCAAGGACACAGACCTTAGAGTTAGTGTGGCAGGGATTTGAACATGGCTCTGACTTCAGAAACTGATGTCGAGCTGTAGCTGGTAAGTAAATTCATGAAACAGATTCAGAAAATTTTCACTCCTGGATTTTCACTTTTTATGTGTTTGCTTTTAAGCCCTTGATCTCATATTTGTGAATTTAACCCTTAATATGTAAACATGAAGAAGATTGTAAAGAAATAATCAAGTTAGGGGCACCTGGGTGGCTCAGTTGGTTAAGCGTCTGACTTCCACTCAGGTCATGATCTCGCGGTTTGTGAGTTCAAGCTCCGCATCAGGCTCTGTGCTGACAGCTCAGAGCCTGGAGCCTGCTTCAGATTCTGTGTCTCCCTCTCTCTCTCTCTGCCCCTCCCCCCCTTGTGCTTTCTCTCTCTCTCTTTCTCTCTCTCTCTCTCTGTCTCAAAAATAAATACACATTAAAAAAAAAGAAATAATCAAGTTAAACCTTAAGAATGAAGTAATCTGAAGATATTGGCCTTGGTTAAGGGGGGTGTAGCATAATGATTAAGAACATAGGTTGTTGTTTTTTTTTAATTCACAGCTGGCTATCAATAAAATGACATGAAAAAAATTTCAGATGATAAAGAATTGGCATTCCTTCTTATAGTTACTTCTAAATCTAAATTCCTCATCTTTTTCACTCTACTCATTAAGAAGGTTCCAGTGGTTCATAGCCAAAATTATCTCCTCTCCCTCTGCCATTCACAGCTTATTACTTGTTTTAGAAAAGCTACAATTTCCTAGAAAAATGTAGACCTCATTCTTGAACTTGAGATGAACCAAAACACAGAGGAAACACAGGAAAACAAACAGCAAAGGGACATTAGGAAGACTTTATAGTTTCTCTCCAGGGGGTTTTCAGCAAGGAGGAATAGTGGAAACACATGAATAATTGACAAGGGTCACTGGTAAGTAGCAGCCAGGCCAACATCTGACTAAAGAAAGGCAACATATCTTTTACTAAATAAATTTGGCCTCAGAAATACTTCTGTCCAGGTGCGCCTGGGTGGCTTGGTCAGTTGAGCGTCAGACTTCAGCTCAGGTCATGATCTCACAGTTCATAGGTTTGAGCCCCACGTCGGGCTCTGTGCTGACTGCTCAGAGCCTGGAGCCTGCTTCGGATTCTGTGTCTCCCTCTCTCTGCCCCTCCCCTGCTCACGCTCTGTCTCTCTCTCTCTCTCTCTCTCTCAAAAATAAATTAAATAAATAAATAAATAAATAAATAAAAAGAAATACTCCATTCTCATTGTTTCATCCACATTGGTGTCCTACCCCTATGGCTCAAAGTGACCCCACCACCCCTTCAGCACTGTAATAACCCACTCATTGGGTTACCGGGTATGGGTATGGGCACACTGTCTTTACAAACTCTGTCTTCCAAGATCCACATTTTCATTCCTCAAGTGAGACCAAGGGAGACTTAACTCACAAGAACTTGGATGGTCACATTCTCTTCCCTCACTCTTTTCTAGAAATGCCAACATTCTCATTTTTTGGGTGTAAAGAAAATGCTACTATGTTACAGCTCTTACCTTTTGCAAGTACTAGAAAGATAAGCAGTATCCTCAGAAATATTCCTTCTTAATAAGAGGGCATTTGGGTATACAAATGGCTAATCAAACAAGCAATCAAACAAACTTAATTTTACAGCCCCCAGGCCTCTATCTCAGCTCCAAAGAATGAGTAATAATTAGGGATTCAAACCTTTCATTGTAATAATGATCAACAAACAATGATGTTGCCATTCTTAGGACTGTTGGGCAAAAGTGGTAGGGATGTCCAGCTGGGTCAGTGTTCTATAGAAAAAAACCCTATTCATTGCAAATCTCACTTCTCATGTAGGTTTCCTGAAGCAACTGCATCAGGCTTAGAAAGGCCTTAAGTCTTGTCAGAGGACATCTAAGGCCAACAAACAGCCAGCTCTGCCTGGCAAGAGGATGCACTTGTTAGAAGTCCTCTAATTTAAGTAAAATGCTTGATAGAGAATTTAAAGCAATGACCACAAGGAATATTCACTGGACTTGAGAAAAGACTGGAAGACATGAGTGAGACCCTTAATGCAGAGATAAAGAATAACACAGCAGAGATAAAAGCCTCAATAAACGAAATGAGAAACATGCTTGATGTAATGAATAGTAGGATTAAACAAGCAGAGGAATGAATTAGTCATCTAGAAGAGAGAGTAATGGAAAGTAATCAGGCTGAACAAAAGAGAGAAAAGAATTATTAAAAAAAACAACAAGAATAGACTTAGAGAACTCTGTGACTCCATCAAACATAATAACATTCATATTCTAGAAGTCTCAAAAGAAGAAGAGAGTGAAAAGAGGGCAGAAAATTTATTTAAAGAAACAATAGCTGAAAACTTCCTTAATCTGTAGAAGGAAAAAGATATCCAGATCCAGGAGGCACAAAGAACTCCCATAAAAATAAACAAAAGCAGACCCACACCAATACATTTTGTAATTAAATTTGAAAAGTACAGTGATAAAGAAAAAAATGTAAAAGCAACAAGACAAAAGAAATCAGTAACTTATAAAGGAAAACCCATAAGGCTAACAGGATTTTCCAGTAGAAATTTGGCAGGCCAGAAGAAAGTGGCATGACATATTCAAAGTGCTGAAGGGGAAAGACCTGCAGCCAAGGATACTCTATCCAGCAAGGCCATCATTCAGAATAGAAGGAGAGATAAAGAGTTTCCCAGAAAAACAAAAACTAATGGAGTTTGTGACCACTAAACCAGCCCTGCAAGAAACATTAAAGAGGATTCTTTTTTTTTTTTTAAGTTTATTTATTTATTTTGAGAGAGACAGAGATAGTGCAAATTGGGGAGGGGCAGAGAGGAGGAGGAGGAGGAGAGAGAGAATCTCAACCAGTCTCTGCACTGTCAGCTGAAACCAAGAGTCAGTCACTTAACTGACTGAGCCACTCAGGCACCCCTAAAGGGGATTCTTTGAGTGGAAAGTAGAGAACATAAGTGACCGTATAAAGGTAGGAAACACAAGAGCTGTAAACAGGAATATTTCCGTAAAGAAATCAGTCAAGCAACTCACAAAAAAGTATATAAAATATAATATGTATCTAAAATGTGGAAAGGAGAGGAGAAAGAATGGGTTGAAACTTAAATGACCATCAACTTAATATTGACTGCTATTTGCAGAAGAGCTTATATACAAGCATAGTGGCAAGCATGTATCAAAAACCACCAATAAATACACAAAGAATAAACAGAAAGAAATCCAAATATATCACTAAAGAAAATCAGCAAAACATGAAAAAGAGAAAGACAAGAAAGGATTGGAGTAAATCTTCAGAAATGATCACAAAACAAGTAATAAAATGGGCAATAAGTACGTATTTATCAATTACTTTGAATGTAAATGGAATAACCAATCAAAAGACACAGCGTTACAGAATGGATAAAAAAAACCCAAGACTCATCTATATGCTGCCTATAAAAGGCAGTTAATTTTCGGGGCGCCTGGGTGGCGCAGTCGGTTAAGAGTCCGACTTCAGCCAGGTCACGATCTCGCGGTCCGTGAGTTCGAGCCCCGCGTCAGGCTCTGGGCTGATGGCTCGGAGCCTGGAGCCTGTTTCCGATTCTGTGTCTCCCTCTCTCTCTGCCCCTCCCCTGTTCATGCTCTGTCTCTCTCTGTCCCAAAAATAAAAAATAAAAAACGTTGAAAAAAAAAAAAATTAAAAAAAAAAAAAAAAAAAAAAGGCAGTTAATTTTAGACCTAAAGGCAGAAGCCCTCTAATTTGATTATTTTTTACTCGACAATGGGGTCATAACTGCAATCTTTACCATTCAACAAAATGGCGAAGTGTATGGGGAGGAAACAGAAGTTGAGACACTCTTTTTAGCAAATGTTGGACCAGAGGGACATCAGTGCCATGCATGATATGCATTTACAGATGGATCGGGGAGGAAACACTTATTTCCCTGTGAAATGGACAATATTCTAACACCATGGGTTCTCATTTTTCAGGAGAGTCCCCTGTTTCATTTGGATGAATGGGAACAAACCAGGAAAATAAAAAATGCTTTGTCCAATATTTCAGCAAGTGTACATTCAGCTGAAATTTCTTTCAAAGTCCTTCAAAACAGTCATTCTGGGGACTAGACAGTCATTTTTTATGGGATTGCTTTTATTGAAAGTATCTTCAGATTCTTTTTTGAAATTGCTTTAAGACTCCGTTGTAACAAAACACACTTATTGAACAACTTCTCTGTGCCAGGCACTGTTCTAAAGCTGTAGTGGTGAACTGATGAGAAACTTCTTTGGCAAATATTGACCTCTCTAGTATGAATCAGAATCAATTACCCCAAAATCATGTATTAGAGAACTTTTATTTCTTAAAAGGTAAGTACAAAGTACATGAAAAACTGTGGAAATAAGTCTGGAAATCACAGGATCAAATAAAGCTTGATAGTTCAACTGTAGGACATCAACTGAGCTTTGGATGTGCATCTCCCTAAGTACAACCATGTAAGAAGCCTTCCTTACATTTGTTTGGCTCCAGAGTTTTTTGTCAAGGAGCATCTCTAGTTCTGCAAACTAGCAATGACTACCACCACCACTCCAGAGAACAGGCAAGGTTTCCTGATGGCACACTGAGACGGAGAGAGGAAGACATGTCCAGAGCCCCTCAGGCTTTACTATGGCAGGGCTAATGGGGCTTCCAACAGCTGGCACGGGCATCTCATTGCCTCAGGGCTTTCTCTGGTATCCATGCCTGTTGTCTACAGGTGCAGCAGGCTGAAAGCAGGGAGGATTACCATCCTTGGCAGTGGATGTCAACCAATGACTGATGGGCTTTGGTACAGAAATCCCCCAGTTCTTTTGCCCCAGGGATGGGGGTGACTCTGCAGTGTTTTTTCTACACAGGCATCCAAGTTTCCCTAGTGGGAAGAAGCTCTAGTTTTTCCAGTGGTGATTTGTCAGAAAATACACCCTTTACTTTATTGGTTATTTTCCCTTTCCTGTCTCACTTATCCACTCCCCTTTTGGTTTTTCCTTCACCTCCTCCAATAATCTACATACTCTCCAGCCCTTATCTGCTTCTGGGAAAACAAACAAAACTTTTACTCTGTGCCAGATAGTGTGTTGAGTGTTTCACACATCTTATCTCATTTGTTGTTGTTTAATTATCAATACTCTCTCTTTTCCCTAAGCAACTGGAACTAGAGAAGCAGGGCTTGGAGAAATTAAGGAGTTTATCTAAGGTCACATAACATTATGGACTAAATTGTGTCCTCCAAAAATTCGTATGTTCAAGCTCTAAGCTACAAAGTGACTGTATTTGGAGGTAGGGACTTTAAAAGAGATAATTAGGGTGAAATGAGGGCAGAACCCTAATCCAACAGCACTGGCCTCCTTATAAGAAGAGGAAGATACATCAGAGAGTTTTCTCCCTCTGCATATGTAACGGAAGAAAGGCTATGTGCATATAGTGAGTACAGCTGCCTGCAAGTCAGCAAAAGGGGCCTTGCCACAAACCAACACTGCTGTCATGTTGATCTTGGAATTTCAGCCTCCAGAGCTATGATACAATAGATTCGTGTTGTTTGAGCCATCAGACTGTGGTATTCAGTTATGGCAGCCCTAACAAGCTGATACATACAGCCTATAAGAGTTGAAGCCAGGATTCATTCCTTCATCGAATAAATATGTATTGGATATTACGTGCTGGGTATTAAAAATACAGTGCAGACACGAGCAAGAAGGGGCACTGCCCTCCCACACAACACACAGGTCAAATGCCAGCTCTGCAAGGAGAAGCAATGCCATGCCACGAAGGAAGACTGGCCTGGTCCAGGAGGTCAGGTAGGGCATTTCTGAAGAGACTACTCCTGATCTGAGGCTTCTGGAAGAGAACTGAATAGTCAAAGAGGGGAGAGATGATGCTCTGAGTTGAGGAACTGTAGGTAAAAAGGGTATAAGTGAGTATGAGGAACAGGGTGAGTATGAAGACAGAAAGAAGATCTTTAATTGATCCCCAGAGACTAGGCTTTTGGTGGCATTGCACTCAGACACTAGGTGCTTTAGCATTGTTGGCTGTGGTGGGTTGAAAAATGACCCCCCATGCTAGAACTGATACATGAATTCAGCAAAGTTGCAGGATACAAAATCAATGTACAGAAATCATTTGCATTCTTATACACTAATAATGAAGCAACAGAAAGACAAATAAAGAAACTGATCCCATACACAATTGCACCAAGAACCATAAAATACCTAGGAATAAACCTAACCAAAGATGTAAAAGATGTGTATGCTGAAAAGTATAGAAAGCTTATGAAGGAAATTGAAGAAGATACAAAGAAATGGAAAAACATTCCGTGCTCATGGATTGGAAGAATAAATATTGTTAAAATGTCAATACTACCCAAAGCTATCTACACATTCAATGCAATCCCAATCAAAAGAGCACCAGCATTCTTCTCGAAGCTAGAACAAGCAATCCTAAAATTTGTATGGACCACAAAAGGCCCTGAATAGCCAAAGTAATTTTGAAGAAGAAGACCAAAGCAGGAGGCATCACAATCCCAGACTTCAGCCTCTACTACAAAGCTGTCATCATCAAGACAGCATGGTATTGGCACAAAAACAGACACATAGACCAATGGAATAGAATAGAAACCCCAGAACTAGACACACAAAAGTATGGCCAACTAATCTTTGACAAAGCAGGAAAGAACATCCAATGGAAAAAAGAAAGTCCCTTTAACAAATGGTGCTGGGAGAACTGGACAGCAACATGCAGAAGGATGAAACTAGACCACTTTCTTACACCATTCCCAAAAACAAACTCAAAATGGATAAAGGACCTGAATGTGAGACAGGAAACCATCAAAACCCTAGAGGACAAAGCAGGAAAAAAACCTCTCTGACCTCAGCCACAGCAATTTCTTACTTGACACATCCCCAAGGGCAAGGGAATTATAAGCAAAAATGAGCTATTGGGACCTCATGAAGATAAAAAGCTTCTGCACTGAAAAGAACACAATCAACAAAACTAAAAGGCAACCAACGGAATGGGAAAGGATATATGCAAATGACCTATCGGACAAAGGGCTAGTATCCAAAATCTATAAAGAGCTCACCAAACTCCACACCCGAAAAACAAATAATCCAGTGAAGAAATGGGCAGAAAACATGAATAGACACTTCTCTAAAGAAGACATCCACTGGGGCGCCTGGGTGGCTCAGTCCGTTAAGCGTCCGACTTCAGCTCAGGTCATGATCTCGCAGTCCATGAGTCCGAGCCCCGCGTCTGGCTCTGTGCTGACAGCTCAGAGCCTGGAGCCTGCTTCCGATTCTGTGTCTCCCTCTCTCTCTCTGACCCTCCCCCGTTCATGCTCTGTCCCTGTCTCAAAAATAAATAAAAAAACGTTAAAAAAAAATATATATATATATAAAAGAAGACATTCAGATGGCTAACAGGCACATGAAAAGATGCTCAACGTCACTCCTCATCAGGGAAATACGAATCAAAACCACACTCAGATATTACCTCACGCCAGTCAGAGTGGCTAAAATGAACAAATCAGGAGACTATAGATGCTGGCAAGGATGTGGAGAAATGGGAACCCTCTTGCACTCTTGGTGGGAATGCAAATTGGTGCAGCCGCTCTGGAAAACAGTGTGGAGGTTCCTCAAAAAATTAAAAATAGACCTACCCTATGACCCAGCAGTAGCACTGCCAGGAATTTACCCAAGGGATACAGGAGTACTGATGCATAGGGGCAGTTGTACCCCAATGTTCAGAGCAGCACTCTCAACAATAGCCAAATTGTGAAAAGAGCCTAAATGTCCATCAACTGATGAATGGATAAAGAAAGTGTGGTTTATATATACAATGGAGTACTATGTGGCAATGAGAAAGAATGAAATACGGCCCTTTGTAGCAACGTGGATGGAACTGGAGAGTGTGATGCTAAGTGAAATAACTCATACAGAGAAAGACAGATACCATATGTTTTCACTCTTATGTGGATCCTGAGAAACTTAACAGAAGACCATGAGGGAGGGGAAGGAAAAAAAAAGGTTAGAGAGGGAGGGAGCCAAAGCATAAGAGACTCTTAAAAACTGAGAACAAACTGAGGGTTGATGGGGGTGGGAGGGAGGGGAGGGTGGGTGATGGGCATTGAGGAGGGCACCTGTTGGGATGAGCACTGGGTGTTGTATGGAAACCAATTTGACAATAAATTTCATATCAAAAAAAAAAAAACCCTAAATCTTAACAGTTATAAATGAAGCCACAGATTTTAAGTAAACCATGTTTTATCTTCCTTCCTGGATATCTACAAGTATCAAAACAATATTTAAAACACCCACGTTTTAACATGTATAAACTTGGTAAAATATTCTAAAAATTACATTCAATGATTACTGCACATGTCTGGGTATTCCGGCAATGTCTGAATGAGTAATAAGGACAATTCATACTTTTGTATTTCTATTAAGTG
Source organism: Panthera onca (assembly GCF_046562875.1). Lineage (NCBI taxonomy): Eukaryota > Metazoa > Chordata > Mammalia > Carnivora > Felidae > Panthera > Panthera onca. The sequence goes on along the minus strand of NC_138347.1, from coordinate 131,105,139 downwards.
TAGATGTCTTTGATTTAATTTCAGAAATAAAAACCCTTATTATAATTAGAAAAAAAAAAAGAAAAATGACCCCTCAAAAGATATTCATACCTTAATCCCTAAAACCTCTGTATATTACCTTATATGGCAAAAAGTCTTTGCAGCTTTAATTAAGTTAAGATCTTAAAATGGGGAGATTATCCTGGATTATTTGAATGGACCCTAAATGCAATCCCAGTGTCCTTATAAGAGAGAATCAGTGGGCAGGGGGAAGGGGGGGGGTGCATAAGAACACACTCAGAAGAGAAGAAACCATGCAGATGGAACAGAGAGAGATTTGAAGGCACTGGACATTTGGAGTGATGTGGCCACAAGCTAAGGAACTGGCAGGGACCAGAGGTTGGAAGAGGCAAGGAATGGATTCTCCCCTATAACCTTCAGAAAGAGTACGGCCCTTCTGACACCTTGGCTGCAGACTTCTGCCCCCTGGAGCTGTGAGAAAATAAATTTGTGTTGTTTTAAGCCACCATGTTTGTGATAATTTGTGACTATAAACACAGGGAACTAATACATGAAGTTAGTCCATGATCAGGTTCAAAGTCCAGGAAAGGATGCCTCAGTGATGGCTGATTCTGGGGAAATCCCTACCTTACCACTTCCCTCAGCAAGACTGCTGGGCAGTATTACTTCACCTGGTAGAAATCAGACCTGCTCAAGGTCTGCATTGTGCTAGGAGAGCCTTCTCCTGGTGCTGTCCCTCCACTTCCTGGTTGCCTTGCTGCCACTGCCGACCTAAAGGACCCACATTGTTGTCTGAGCACAGAGTAACTCCTGAGATCTTTGGCCTCTCCTATGTACAAAACAATAAAGAGAAGTTTTAAAAATATTCTAAAGAACACTTTTTAAAAAACCTCAAGAACTGTGCTTCTTCTTAGGCTATTCCCTCTGTCTAGGATGACTCATACCCTCTCTCCTCAATGGGCAAATTTTATTCATTTTTCAAGATTAGAAGCTTTCAACAGTTGCTGTGTAGGAGGAAAGTGGTCACCTGTGGGACAGGGAAGAACTTTTGCTTTGCTCCTAATGTGTGTCCTCCCCTCCTTATCCTATCTGGCTCCCTCCAGCAGCACCAGCATGATCTGGGAACTTGTCAGAAATGCAGACTCTCAGGACCTACCCCAGACCTACTGAATCAGAATCTGAATTTCACCGAGATCCCCAGGTGATATGCATGCACATTAAAGTTGAGAAGCACTGAGCAAGAAAGTGAGTATTGAATGTAGACAATTTTAGTATGATATGATCAGATTTTAAAGATTTATAGGAAAGGCCTTTTAAATTAATCCATTCTGATTTAGACTTTCATTAATGGGTAAAGTTGTAGGAACTAAGAAAGGTACATGCTGAAGCTTTGTCAGCCATCCAGGGGAGAGGACATGTGACATGCATGTGTGCATACATTTTATGGGAATTCAGTATAGTCCTTGCTTCCCCAGTGGAAGCTTACAAAAGGAACACCCTGGGGAGAATGATTCAGAATGACAGGAACAATGGGTGATCTACTGGTTTGGACTTACTGTCTTAAGCTTTCTATTAAGCAGAGTTCTAATTACTTCAAGTGTAATTACAGGCTTTTACCCTTTCTCTGACTTCATTAGCAAGGGATGGAGTGGAGAGAGAGTTTCTGAGAGGGATTTAAGAATTGCTTGTGCATTAATTATCCACCTTTGTCTCTGATGATGGGTGTAAGTCCTCCTCATCACAAATGACTGGCTCTGAGTCCACCCTTTACCAGCCCCCAGTCATACTACGTGGCAATCAGGAGAAAGAGAAAGAGCTGTCTTCTCCAAGCAGCCCAGTGCCCAGGGTAGCGCATTTTCGTCAGGCCAAGGGCACGAGGCACTTTTCAACCATCATCTTTGGCAGTCTGTGACTTGTCTTCAGTGAGGCTCACAACTAAATTAGTAGTCCATAGGACAGAGGAGGATTGGAGAAATTCTTTGACCATTTCTAAGTGAAAGAAGCAAACTCCAGCTTTGAGGTTGTCAGAATAAGTATTTTTATTACCATTCAACAGCTGAAGGAACCAGAGGGTCAAAGATAACTAAGGTCACTCAGCTAATGAACATTAGTCATAATAAATTTATTATTATCATTTATTAGTCATAATAAATACTACTTCAGGAGAACTTAATATGTGCCAGCTACTGCTCTAAATTGCCTTATGTGTATTGATTTATTTAATTCTCATGACAGCCCCATGAAGTATGATCATATGCCCATTGACGGATGAGAGCAATGAGTACAGAGAGTGTATTCGTTTGCTACGGCTGCCATAACAAATTACCACCAACTCGGTGGCAGAAAAGAAAAGAAATGTATTCTCTCCTGGTTCTGGAGGGCAGAGGCCTGAAATCAAGCTGTCTACAGGACCATATTCTCTCTGGAGGCTCTATGGAAGATTTCCATAGCTTGTCTCTTCCAGCTGCTGGTGCCTGCCTTTGTTCCTTGATGTGTCCCTATATGACTCCATTTCCTTCATGTGGCACGCTCCTTCTGTCTGTGTCTCTCCTCTGGAGCTCTTTTATGAGTACACTTGTTACTGGATTAAGGGTTTACCTGGGTAATCCAGGATGACCTCTTCATCTTGAGATCCTCTACTTAATTAGATCTGCAAAGACTCTTTGTTCAAAGAATCCACATTCATGGATTATGGGGTTAGGATGTGGACGTATCTTTTTTGGGGCCACCACTTAGCCCACTACAGAGAGGCTAGATAACTTGCTCAAGGTCCCACAGCCAGGACATCTTCCATTCCCTTAGCTGCTACACTCATTCCCTTAGCCTCCCTAGTCCATCCAGTTCCATTCCCTTAGCTGCTACACTCTTCTGCCTTCCACAAATGACAGAGGCAGGTCCTGCGCTAAACCCTACCAGACACACAAAGTGATTCATACTCACTCATTGCCCTCAAGGAGCTTACCATAGAGCGTGTTCCCTCTCACTCAGACCATTGCAAGAGCCTCCCAACTGGTTCTCTAGCTTCACTCTTACTACATAATGTAGAACAAGAATCACACACAGGGCTCTGAATGTTGACTCTGGTGTGAGAGCGGGCAGGTTAACCTCTCCAAGCCTCAGTTTCCTTTTCTGTAAAATGGTGATATTATCTACTCCATTGGCTTATCATGTGCATAATGAGTATTATTAACAAAATCTCAGAATCAGTCACATATAGATCCTTAGGAAATGTTCCTTCCTCCTCTTTTTTCTCCCATCCTATCAATCCCCACATAGAGATAATTACAGACTTATCTTAGACTAGGACACTGGCAGTGGAAGAGAAAAGGGGGTGGATAATAAAGATATTTAACACACTAAATTGATGGGGCTTTGTGACTGATTGATGGGAAGGCTGTGGGGCACAGAGAATAGGAGAGTGGTACAAAAGAAGGCTCCCAGTTTGGGGGCCTCCCCATCTGGGAAGGTGGAGGTGCCATTCCCTGGGTGGGGCACAGTAGAGGAGGAGCTGGTGGAGGGGGTGGGCTGGGAGAGCAAGGGGAAATGGTGGCGTGGTTGGAGCTGTGGAATCTGAGAAGTCTGAGTCATTGGAGTGCAGTCAGTATCTAGAGACGGTTAAAGACATGAGTCTGGGGCTCAGAGGAGAGGCCTGAACTGGGAGTCTCCAACATGTGGTTGATAAATGGGAGGGCAGGAGCTGCTGGGGGCATACATGAAGGAGAGAAAGGACAAAGTCTGAGAGTGAGGCAACCTTCCCAGGCTGAGACTTAAGGCAATGTCTCCTTTCCTCATTCTACCTGTAGCCTCTGGACAAAACCTGTGGGGGCCCCGCCTCCAGGACCACAAGGGACCTGAGGGGTCATGCTCCTCTGTGTCCTCCCCGCTTAGGCTGGGACTAGAGGAACCTTTAATGGGGGCAGGTGGGTGACATCCAGTTCAGGGCAGCGGTCTTCTTTTCCCTGTGCTGAAAGAGACTTCAAAAGGAACAAGATTAAAAGTGGGAGGCATTACTGAGGATACAAAGAATACCATTGGGCACAGTATAGTGCACTGTTAGTTGCTACCATGTTTCTACACAGATATGTGGCAATTTGTATCAAGGACCTTAAAATGTGTGCCCAAATATTCCACTGTTATTAATTTATTCTAAAAAAATTCAGCATCAGAGGGCATGAAGATATACATAATACAATGCCCATTCAAGTGTCGTTTAAAATTGTGGAAAACTAGAAACAGCTTTCATGTCCGACATACGGGAGGCCTTACATGATTTTTGCTACCGTGGAATACTTTATAGCCCTTAAAATAGATGATGCAGAAGTACGTACATTAACATGGAAAGATGTTCAAGGTATTTTTTTATGAGAAAAAAGCAAGCAACAAAGGGCATGTATAAATGACCAAATGGTTGTTGAAATAAACAACTGTATGTATGTGCATACATAAGAAAAACTCTGGAAGAATATACACCAGAATGTTTACTAACTATCTCTCAATGTTGTGATGAAGGATGATTTTATTAGTTTTGTATATTTCTGAACAGTTTTTAAAAGGGGCATGTGTTGCCTTTATGTACAGAAAAACAATAGAGCCATTCCCTACAAATAATGGGGTGGAGGGATGGAAACTTGCTTGGTTTACAAGGATGTCATGTAGAAGAGGTTCTTGCATGTCTGGAGGAAGAGCCTGAGATGCAGGCCCTGCAACAGAGCTGAGGGAGGGTCTCTGGAGCAAAAGCCTCTAGAAGGAGACAAAGATTTAAAGCCCCCATCCTCATGGACCCATGAACATTCTTAACTTGCTCATTGCTAGTGCTGCAAACCCTCTTGGGTCTCTTCTGTAGTCAAAGCATTACAAAGACCAAAATCTGATGCAGAATCAGACGGAGGATACAGGCTTTGCAGATGTTTCTTAGGGATCAGTCATTCTCTCAGTCTTGTGTTAAAAGTGCAGGGGAGTGTTGCAGGCTGGGTGAGGCACTCAGCTGCTCAGTAGTTCCAATGGGGATGTTGTCTGGGAGCTAGGAGGCCTGGATTTAACTCATGGCTCCTGCACTTAAAAATGGTGTGCACTTAGGGTGCCTGAGGGGCTCGGTTGGTTAAGTGTCTGACTCTTGATTTCAGCTCAGATCATGATCTCATGACCCCACATCAGGCTCTGGACTGACCGTGCAGAGCCTGCTTGGGATTCTCTCTCTCTCCCCCTCTCTCTGCCCCTCCCCTGCTCGCTCACTCACTCTCTCTCTCTCTCTCTCTCTCTCTCAAAATAAATAAATAAATGTTTAAAAAAAGAGAAAAAAGTGGTGTGCAGGTAAGCAAGTCACTTCAATGTTCAGACGGCTGGCAGAAAATGAAAAAATAATGGCACATTCCCTTCAGGGCTTTTGTGAGGATTAAATGAGATAATGCATGCAAAGTTTTCAGCATAGGGATCTGGCAGTACTATGTAAGAACAGTTGCTCTGCTCTCTGCCTGAAACAATTTTCTGCATTTCTTTACATGGCTCATGCCCATACTTCATTCTGGTCTCTGCTCAGAAAGGGCCTCTCTGGCTTTCCTATGTAAATTTGCACCCACTCCCTTGCCACCACTCTACATTCCTTAGGGTTTCTTTCATATCACTATCATTGTCTGTTATTATATCATGGAGGAAAACATAAGCTCCATGAAAACAGGGCTTTGTCCTCTTTGTTCACAGCTGTTGCCCCGGTTTCTAGAAGAGTGTCTGACGTGCAGTAAGTGTCCAGTAAATGAATGAATAATTTCATGCATAATCATTTGGATGAGTGGATAACTGTATTTAAATTAAATGCTTTTAAATTATTACTGTTAGCATTAATGCACTATTCACTGAATGAATGAATGAATGAACGAATACCAGTTATTTACATCTGACTGTTATCTTTAATTGGTAAATGAGCAATAGGTCCATGCCAAGGGAAGGATGAGGCCTAAACACTATAAGTTGCTCAGATACTGTGGTCCAGGAGTATTTCAGATAAACACTCATGAATGGGGCATGTGTTTGCAGATGGATGTCACAGGTCTTCCTGAGCTGGGAGAATGGCTGTTTAGATATAGGAGTCAATTTAACCAACTTGTGGAAAAGGTTGCTTCCTTCTTGACCTCAGTTAACAGTCTTACAGTGATAGCATTTAGGGAGAATTGCTACTCCACTTTTTCTGATTTGCAAAGGGTTACAGAAATTGAATGTAGTTTGGTAGGCAATATGGTCTAATGGGAAGGCAGGTATTGAAATCAGATCAACTCAGGTGTGAATCTTAGCTCCATAACCTGCTGTCAGCATGATCTTGGATGAATTAGTTGAGCTCCTAAAGCCTAGTTCTTTTATTTATTTATTTTTTAAGAGAGAGTGCATGCAAGTGTGGGGGGACTGGGGGGGGGGGTTGATGGAGAGGGAAGAAACTCAAGCAAACTCCACAGTCAGCATAGAGACCAACGTGGGGCTCGATCCCATGACCATGAGATCATGACCTGAGCTGAAATCAAGAGTCAGACACTCAACCGATGGAGCCACCCAGGTGCCCCAAGCCTAGATCTTGATCTGTCAAATAGAAAAGATAGTGGCCCTCTTGTGACATGACACCTGGGATATAATAAGACCCTCAGAATATCAGTCTCCTCCTTTCAACTGATTACTTATGAGAAAATCAGTGGGAAGGTGTGGGAGATCTGTAAAGAGATAGGGATCTTTTTTTTCCTGAGTGCATGAAATGGAAGCCCAGAGGTAGCACACTTTAGGGGTGCAGGAGGAATTACTTAGTACCCTGAATCTGAATACAAATGCCTGTTTTTGCATCTTGATTTTGCCTCTTAGGATGCATGTAAATTTGGCTTGGTGATAATAGCGATGATGATGGTAATGATAATGATAATGTCAATAGCACCAAGCTCATGAATGCCTGGCACATGATCAGCTCTTAGTAAATGTTAGCTGTGAACGTGATTTATTATCACAAAGGGACCATCAACTATTTTGTCTAAATTGGGACACTTTTGAAAGTGAAAGGAGGCAGTGTTCATATTTAAGGCATGACAATAGGTATAAACTAAGATGGACTAGGGCAAACGCAGTCATAGGTTACACTAACATTATCAGGATACCTGATATGTAAGGATGAATTCACCCCTCCTTGGAAGTATTTAAGGAGAGACCAGAAGCACCAGAGTGCAGACTCTCATACTGATCTGACTAAACTCAACCTTGCTTTGGTTTTCCTCCCCATTTCAAGCTTTTCTGGTTCTACTGGAGTTCTGTCTGCAAGTTAATTGTAACACTAGTCTTCCTGGTTTGATTCTCACTGGGGACAGAGAGCATTGGAAGATTTCTGCTCCCTTGCTTCTGCTAACTGGCTTGGGAATGTATGCTGACCTCAGCCTCCTGTGGGCACATGCCAAGGAAGTGTGGGTGAAACACATTAATCAGCACACTCATGGCCTCACCTGACCTGCCTTTGTGTCCGGAGAAGCCCCAAAGACTCACATTCCATCCAAAACAAAGTTAATGAATTCGTACCCAGCCTCATTTTGTCCTTGAATCTGAAACCAAGACTCCTGGGAATGATTTTGTAACCCAAGCAGTAACTGTGTATTTCTTCCCCTAAACTTCATTGGGTTAATTCAAAATAAAAATATTCTTTTTTCCAAATTAGGCTTGAGCTGGAGGTTCTAGGCTTTGAAGGAATGTCAGAACCTCTTTGCAGTTCCAAGGAAGTTTCCTTAACTTAATCCTCAGTGGTGCTCCAAGCCCTCCAGGGTCTCTTCTGTAATCAAAAATGGTATCACAAAAGATCAGGATCAGATTACCCAAGCAAACCTTCCTCCCTGTGGGCCAAGGGGTTGGGGGATGAGGACTAAGGCTTTACTTGCAACATCTGCAAAATGTTCTCTCAAAAACCTGCCAGAGGGCACAGCCTCAGCAAATAGCTCATCCCAAAGCCTTTCCCTCACATTTCCCAAAGTAGGACTCTTCATATATTCTAAAGTTCCTCAAAAGTGTATCTATATAATACATATGTGTCATATTCCTCTACATGAATATGAATTCTTTGAAGTCAGTATATAGGCTTTATTAATTTTTACTAACATTTACTGTAATTTTTTCTGATTATAGAGGTGATATATACTCCTTGAAGAAAATATAGAAAAATATGGAGGTGACACTAAAAGTCACCCTTAATCCCATCTACATGCCATCATTGTTGTTATCTAAAAATATATCCTCCTAGTCCTCTGGTCTGGGAAGAAATGGGTTCTTTAAGAGCTTGCACCATATTTTTTCCCACCTTTGAGAGAGAAGGCAAAAGATAATTTAGTCTTCCTATGACTACACTTGATATTCATAAAAGTTTATGATAATCAGTAACTAAATTCATAAGCAGACTAAACTTAAAAAAAGCAGAAATCTTCACAGGTTTTAAGATAATTGTAGCATACTTTACAAACAGTTCAAATACCTCAATCAAGTATTTTGGTAAACAAAAATATTTAGCAGAGAATTCATATTTGGCCTACTGTATTGTTTGGTGGAGTGGCTTTTTGGTTATTTGACTTCAGTGAATTGGCTGTTTGGCATATTGATAATTTAGTTCATGTGCCATATGGTCTCAAGCTTCAGGCCTGAGACAAGTACAGGACATTTTTTTAATTAATTAATTTTGAGAGAGAGAGACAGAGAGAGCGAGCCGGGGGGGGGGGGGGGGAGGTGCAGAGAGAGAGGGAGAGAGAATCCCAAACATGTTCTGCGTTGCCAGTGCAGAGCCTGATGTGGGGCTTGATCTCATGAACAGTGAGATTATGACCTGAGCTGAAACCAAGAGTTGGATGCTTAACTGAATGAGCCACCCAGGCACCCCAAGTACAGGACATTTTTATTTAAGGCACTTAGGATGCTGGTAAGTAAGAGGGTATGGTAAGACAACATTTATTAGGGAAAAAGGAAGGGCCAGATGCTGGGGAGAGCATGTGTAAACACCATGGAGATAGGGTCCAGCTTGGATTTTTGTAGGTAAGTAAGTAGTTCTGAGTTGGGAGCAAGAAGAACTGGGATAAAAGCTGGCTGGAAACAAGCAAGTGTGGGAGCTGTGGTAAAGGTCCTAGGTGGCTGCCTTCAAACCCAGGTGTCATATGTGGCTCCCTGTTTGGGGAGGCAGGTCCAGGGACACTGGGGTGGTGGGCTAAGGGCTGAGGGCCTCACAATAGCCTGGCTTAAAGGGTTGGGACCAGGACAAACACCTAGGTTCTTTTCAGCGTGACATGTCAGTTCTTGCAAATTCTCATCCAGTTCTAAATCTCTTATTCTCCTCCCCTTCTCATTTGGAGCCAGTAGAGGTATAATATCCAAGTGTGGCTTATAAATACAAACCATTTTCATTGCCACTAAATGTATCGTTTGAAAACTATGTTTGAAATTAAGTAGACATAAGGAGTTGCTTCCCTGGGGGGCATTTAGGTAGGAACACAGTCTGTGGCTGAATGACATCTATGACTTAGCAAGAGGGAAGCATCTCATGCTAACAGATGATGTGAAAAGGGACTGGGGCTAGGGTGGAAGGGGACAGAGAGTATCCTGAAAAGGGATGAGAATGTAGGAAAGGATGCTTACTTTTAGTGACAAGGGGAAGGAAAGAGATGACTAAGAGTCATTGGCTATTAGAACTGGAAGGAACTTGGAGATGAATCAATACGAAACTTTCCCTTTATAGATGAGGTCACTATGTCACCAAGAGGTTAAGCAAACTGCCCATTATGACACAGGGAGTTGGTGACAGATCCAGGACCTAGGGCACAGACTCCAGTGGAGGACACCATCAAGGATATTTAAAGATACAAAAGGAAAACTCCAGAGAAAGCAGAAGAATTTTCCTAGGATGCGAATTTAAGATTACTTGCCTGACAATGACAGCAAAGAAAAAGGCAAAAATTAATTTTATTCTCCTTGGAGAACTGAGGGCTTGCTCACCTACAGTCACTCTACATGAATCCCAGTTGCCTATGAGCAGAATAGACAGTCAGCATTGAGACCACTTCCTGGGACTTCTCAGCCAGTCCAAGGGAGCTGAGATGATGGTTTTTATTTATGACATCATTTATCACTCATGCCGCTTCTGTTTGCAGTAATTCTGCAAAGTTAAAGAAAGCTTTTCATGTGAGAAGCAGAAGGGAAATGAATTGCCTGCTGTAATGTGTAAATTTGACTTCCCTGGGCCATCAATTTTATGCCTTGAGGATTATTAGATGTTATGCAACAAAAACCAACCTGTGGAGTCTCAATGTGAGCATTACATTGAGTGTGGATAGCTCCCTCTTCCATTGTCATACCCCAGTCAACCAACTGGGTTCAACCCACCCTGACAGCAAATTCCCATTGACCACTGACAGCTTGTGGTCTGCCAATCCTTTCAGGGGCCAATGTGGCTGAAGTAATCCTAACACTTGCCTGAATCAAGAAAGGAACCAGCAGTCTGGCTAATAGACCCATTCAACTACACTTAGTAGAGGGGAGCTGAGATCTTCACCAAAAATGTAAATTCTAAGCCCTGTACATGATCCTTTGTGGGAATGTAACTTTATGAAGCAACATTTTTCCTGCTCTCTAGATCTTTTCTTTGTCCTCCTTAATTTCTCAGATAATTACCTAAAACATTAGTTTTTTTCATAATTAAAACAAGTGATTCAGTGCCCAAGACTTATTAGCATTCCTCCCCTAAGACTCTGTGGCAGTGGTTCTCAAACTGTGGCCCAGGGCCAGCAGCATCCTTGTCACCTGGGATCTTAGAAATGCAAATTATTGGGTCTTTTGCTAAATCTGCTGAATCAGAAGTGCTGGGAGTGGGGCCCAGCACTCTGTGTTTGAATAAGTCTCCAGGGATTCTGATTAGACTTGAGGTTTGAGAACTGTTGCTCTGTGGGAAGGTGGTACATGATTCCTTTCTCATGAATGAAGGTCAGAGCCCCCAGACAGCCTAGAACTCCTTTAAGGAATCAGAGATTGCCCTGCCCCACTCATGCTGCAAGAAAGCAGGACATTCTCAGTTGTTTTTTTTTTTTTTTTTTACACTTTATGGATAAAATCCTAATTTATGTTATCAATAAATTAAGTTTCTAAAAAATAAACAAAAATGCTATGTTGAAGTAACATGCTATGTAAATGCAAAAATATTTTAAAGCAAAGTATCATTTGGTAAATAAAAAAGTACATCCTCTTTTAACTCTTTTCCATTTTGCACCTTTTCCGAAAAGTATATTGAGTTTTCTTAAAGGAAATTTTTTGGAGGAAATTTTATTTTATTTATTTATTTTTTTAATTTTTTTGTAATGTTTTTATTTATTTTTGAGACAGAGAGAGACAGAGCATGAGCAGGCGAGGGGCAGAGAGAGAGGGAGACACAGAATCCGAAGCAGGCTCCAGGCTCTGAGCTATCAGCACAGAGCCTGATGCGGGGCTCAAACTCACAGACTGTGAGATCATTACCTGAGCCAAAGTCGGATGCTTAACCGACTGAGCCACCCAGGCGCCCCTCTTGGAGGAAATTTTAAATGATTAGTCATCATATGTTCAGATGACAATGACTTTTTTAAATTATTAGGATTTATAGAATAATTAGAATTTTAAATTCAATAATTTCACCAGACTTATTGATGAACTCAGTGTTGATTTAGGTGTGATAGCAAAGATAGGTGAAGATAAATGCAACTATCTCTAGAACAAAGGATCCTAAAATTGGTATGGAACCACAAAAGACCCCAAAGAGCCAAAGCAATCTTGAAAAAGAAAAGCAAAGCTGGAGGCATCACAATTCTGGTCTTTAAGTTATACTACAAAGCTGTAGTAATCGAAACAGTGTGATACTGGGACAAAAACAGATACATAAATCAATGGAACTGAATAGAAAACCCACAATAAACCCACAACTATATCGTCAATTGATCTTCGACAAAGTAAGAAAGAATATTCAAAGGGAATAGGGCAGTTTCTTCAACAAATGGTGCTGGGAAAACCAGATAGCAACATGCAAAAGAATGAAATTGGGTGCTCCTGGATGGCTCAGTGGGTTAAGCATCCAACTTTGTCTCAGGTCATGATTTCACAGCTCGTGAGTTCGAGCCCTGCATCAGGCTCTGTGCAGATAGTTCACACCTCAAAACCTGGAGCCTGCTTCATGTTTTGTTTTTTTTTTTTGTTTGTTTGTTTGTTTGTTTTTTTGTATTTTTTTTATAGAGACATTCTCAATTTTAACAGAAATCTGAGCTTTGGGGGAAGGAATACACTAAAGTAAAGCTATATGGCAATGAAGAAAGGAAGACTATACACAGTCCTCTGAGCCATGAAGAAGAGAAAACACCCACAGGAAAAGCAATGATAAAACCTAGGGACAACTTCTAAATTTGGTTGATGGGTTTGTTCAACATGATTAAGGGTGAAAAGATCAGGAGGGGGTACCTTCTGGGTGCTGAATTTATAAGGTTCTGGTTTTGGGAGGTTGAGACTGATACTATTTAAGAAACTATGCTGTATTTAGAGTTAGTTCAGTATGCAAACACGCAAACATGGAGGAAAGATGACCAAGGCCATATATATGTACACGTATACATAAATGTATATATAATGTATACATAAAAAATATTTATGTATATATATACATGTATATATATACATACACATATGCTTATATATACATATACATACACACATGTGTGTATATATACGTGCGTGTATATATGTACATATACACACATATGTATACACATACACATATGTGTGTATATATGTATATATATACATATATATATGGCCTATATATATACACACATATATAAATACATACACATATACATATATATATATTTTTTTTTTTTCCAAGAGGATTCCTATAAGACAAACAAATAAACTTAAACTAATAAAACAAAACCCTAGCAAGGTCAACTCCAACTTGGCTTTGCATTAATAGATACTACATTCCAATTTACACTGGCTCGTGATGAGCTACAAGGGGCTTTGGAGGCAAACAGATCTGCATTTGAGTTCTACCTCCACCATTTACTAGCTGTGTGGCCTTAAATAAGTCACCCAGCTTTATTCAGTGCATTTCCTCAGATGTACATGAGGATAATGGTAGTGCCTATTTCCCAGGGATGTCAAGCTGATTAACTTAAGTGAGATGTAACAAATGCTTAGCCCAGTGACTGGTAAATAAAAAGTATCCAGGGAAAGTTAACTACTACATTTATTATTCTCATTATTTCTGATTTGGTGTTCCCACTGTATTTGGTGCATGAAGAAGTGGAAAAATTTGGGGATGACTGGACTGGTTAGTAAGCAGTGAAAGAAGTGAAAGTGGCACCTTGAAGAAGGTCTGTTTGCTGTTCGAGATAGTGAGGGACCATGGCTGTCCTTGGCATGCCCTCTGTTGGGTGCAGCAGGAGAGGGGCTTAGCTCCTGGTCTCCTTTCTGCCAACAGAAATCCAAGGACGGTCTTCAAGCTCACCCAGAAAGAGTACACAGCTTTCTGGCCACCCTGCATCTCTGTGATTCGCCCCCCTCATCCATCTGCTGAGAACACACAGTTCTGCCTGGAGTGCTCTTGGAGACATGAACCTTCATCTGGCATTATTGCTCAGTGCTAAGTCACTGGCTGTGCTTATACTCAACTTCATGGCCAATATCAGGTTCCAGCATGCTGAGGGCTGCCATTTTCCTTTCCTAAAAGCCACAAATCCCCCTGTTTCACATATCAGAGTGAGAATGTGGTAAACTCACATGGACAGGGCAAGTAGACAGTCTTGAAGAGACAGCTCTGAATGTGTGACTTCCAGCATGGGTTTTGGGATGTCACTTTCTCTCTCCTTTGGGGCCTTAGTTGAGCTCAGATAGGAATTGGAATACCTGTCCCCCAATTATTTCAGAGACCTGAGTTGAAACCACTTTCATTTAAAAATAGTCTGAAAAAAGTAAATATCACACACACACACACACACACACACACACACACACACACACACTGAAACCTTTGACTAAATAATATTTTCAACAAACTTGAGGCAAAGTCATAAGTTCAGTTTACTCATTGCCCAGGATATGGTGTTTTGTCATACTGTTTTCACCCTTTTTGCTTCCACTTTCACTCTTGAAACAAAGTTGGCCCCAATGTATGTTGATCCTTCTCATCATTTCCTAGATTTTCATGTCCTTAATAACAGCTTCCATACCCTGAATGCTCTCTCTGCTAAGCACCTTGTATGTTTTTTCTCACTTGATTGTCACAATATTTCTCAAGGCCAGCTCTATTATTATCTCTATTTTGTATATGAAGAGGCTAAGTCTTAAATGGTTGGTTGCAAGATTTTGCCTGTGGACATACAACTTGAGAGCGGCTGAGCTGGGATGTGACACCAGACCGTCAGGCTCCATAGTTAGTGCTTTTCAGCATTATGAAACTGTGTTTCAGACCCTGAATGCACCATTCCTATAGCAGCTCCTGGATCCAGCCATCCCCTGCCTAACTAACCAGTACAAGGAAAGGAATCTTCTTGAACCACTGAAATTATAAAGAAGAAAAATGTTGATGTGTGTGTGTGTGTGTGTGTGTGTGTGTGTGTGTGTGTGTTTGCTGGATCATATTAGAGATCTTAGAAAAACAACTTAGAAAAAAGAGAAAACTCCCATTTACATCAAAAGTTAACATTTTCACACTTTAATCTGAAAGAATGTAGAAAGAGATGTCACATACTCAATTTTTAAAAAATCATTTGATTTGTTCATATATCAATGAGTTACCTTCCAAAAATAAAAACAAAACATTTTCTTTGAGGGATCTCATCCACTTTCAGGCTGCATGGGCCATAGGGAGTCCACTGCCAAATCTGGATCATTTCCAGATCCTCATCGTCAGAGGCCAAGTGGCAACATCCTCTGGATTCTCCACAGACATCCTGAGCTCAACACGCCAGCATCACACTCTATTCCTCACCCCACTCCTCAATATGATTCCCCAGAAAGACAGACAAATCACTCCTGTAGGACCTGAGCCAGCTGCCTGCAAACTCCTCCCTCTTTCACCCATTCTCTAAGCCCTGTTGATCCTGTGTTTGGCCAAACTCTTTCCTGGGTCTCCTCAACTTCCATCACCACTGCCCTCATCTCTGATGAGATGCTCCTGCTACGGCACGAGCTTCCTAACTGGCTTCCTTGCCTCCATATCCACTCTCACCCATTCACCCTTCAAGGAATGCTAAAGTGATCTTTCTAATATGCACATCCAATCTTGTCCTCTCCCTGGTCAAAACCCTTCAGGACTTCCAGTGTAACACATCCAAACTCTCCAAACTTTAGAGAAAAGCACTTAAAAGCCTCTGGTCTGGCTCCTCTTCTCCTCTCCAGCCTCCTTTATCCTTTTCCCAACCTTTGACTATCCAGCCATGTTGAATCCCTTAGAGTTCTCTGTTATTCTTGTGCTGCTGTGCCTTTGTGTCCTGGTCATTTTGCCCAGAGGGTCCTTATTTCTTCTATCTGCTCGTGAATTCCTACTCATCCTGTGAGATTCAGGTCCAAAATCATTTTTCTTCTTTTTTTTTTTTTTAATTTTTAAACATTTATTCATTTCTGAGAGACAGAGTGTGAGTGGGGGAGGGGCAGAGAGAGGGAGACACAGAATCCAAAGCAGGCTCCAGTCTCTGAGCCATCAGCACAGAGCCTGACGCGGGGCTCAAACCCACCAACTGGGAGATCATGACCCGAGCCGAAGCCAGACGTTCAACCAACTGAGCCACTCAGGTGCCCCCAAAATCATTTTTCTTATGAGACCTCCCTGGTTCCCTGTAGGCAAAGGTAAGTCTTTCCCCTGTTGCCCCTGGAAAATATCCTGTTGCAGCACTAAATAACATGCATTTTAGTTACTTATTTAATAATTTTAATAATTTCCCAGCTAATTTTAAGCACTTTTGGGGCTGAGCCTCTCTCTTTTTTCATCTTTGTGTCTCTAGCACCTTCAAGAGACAAGTTGGTGTATCTGGGGCACTTGCTAATGCTTGTTGAAATAACAAATATGTGACTGAACGAAACTTACCATGTTAAAATAAAAGTTCATACTTATTTAAAATTTTCAAAATTAATCAGTAAATGTGGCTTAAGCATACGTGATATATAAAGCACGGTGCTGCATTAGACACAAAAAGGAAGTATTGATTATGGCCTCTGCCCTAAGAAACTTGCAAACTAGCTGGAGGGCTAGATAGTATGTATAAAAATGTTAATTGAGAGAGAAATTATTTTAATGAACTGAGAAAAAGGAACTTCTGGAGGCAGTGAAGAACAAGTTACTAAATGAATGAGATGGAGACGGGTTACAGGATCTTGGAGTCTGGAAAGGTCACTGTGGCTTGGAGAAGGTGTTCTATAGAATATGACTTAATTAGTTAGAACTCCATGTTGCAAGTGGCAAAAAGAATTATCCCACAATGATTTAAATGACAAAGTGAAGCTGTTGACCAAAATTCCTAGGAAGGACTGGCTGCAGACAGGACACTATCTAGCATGCAAATAATATGACCCGATTTCTCTCTTTTCTTCCCTTTAAGGTGCCAGGCTCTTTCCTTTTCATCCACATTTTGTCATGTTATCACCCTTCCTTTTCTTCCCACAGCAGCTCGATGTTCTCCCCTTGAAGGGTATCACTTCCAGACCTCACAGCATCACCTTTTCTTTCTCACAAGGCTCTAGCAAATATGTTTTTACGTTTCACTATCTCTGATTCGTTACATACTTTCATTGAACTAATCACTGTGGCCACAAAAATGGGATATCCTGGTTGATTTCAGTCAATTAGTGCCCACCCCAAAAGTATGGAAAGGTCAATTGTACCTATCACATGGCTGATAATATAAAAGGGTGGTTGTCTGTGAACATACAAGATACCCAGAGAGGCTAGCCTGTCCCCGGGGAGGGGGTTATGTGTGGGGTTGCGGTGCAGGAAAGCAGTATGGCTTGGGGAGCATGGCTTAAGGCTACACTGAACAAGTTTGACTTGCTGCTCATTTGTTTCATCTAAGCCATGATGTTAAAAGAGATCTCAGCATGCGGCCTCTCCACACTATCCTTCCCTAAATGGCAGAAGAAAGAGCTTTCAGATTAGGGACCAAAAGCTCCTGACTTCTGGTTTTGGCTCTGCCAGGACACTGAACCTTTCTGATCCTCAGTTTTCTCAGCTATAAAATGCAGGTGGTAACACTTGTCCTCCCAAACTTGTTAAGAGGGTCAAATGGTCAGTATGGAAGCTCTTTCAAGTCTCAAGATATAACTAGAAACTACTATTTGTAATCTTATCCTCAGTGCTCGCTTCTAGATATTCCTCATCTTGAGAGATTAAAAACTTAAAGCAATGCACTCCCCCCCATTTCCCTTTATTCACCCCACTCTAGAAAGTCCATCCATCTTCCACTGATATGCTTTCATTAATACACTCTATATCAATCATGATGCTTTCAGCTCAAGGAATGGAACATCTCATCCCAGGAAACTTTATTATCTTATAATAAGGAGTCCACAGACAAGGTGGGCTCCACGTACAGAATTTCAGCCAGTGCCTCCACCTGTCTTGGCTCTGACTTCCCCTTAGGGGTGCTCTCATCCTCATCCCTGCTACAAAGTGGCTGCAGTAGTTCCAAGAATGACAGGCAGAGACTTCTTTCTTCATATGTGGGTGTTGGGTGTCTCTCCTTCTCTCTCTCTCTCCCTCTCTCTCTCTCTCTCTCTCTCTCTCTCGTTAGGCTAAAAAACCTTTCCAAGAAAAAACTGTCATGTGTTATTGAATAGAACTGGCCACCAGCCCACCCCTAAACCAATCTCTGGCAAAAGGGAACGGGGTTCATATGATTGGCTGATAATACTCAGCATTCGCCCTTGAGCTAGGGATAGGGCTATTGTCTGCACAGCCACATGGTAGAAAATGATCAGGACCTGATGGCTTAAAGGGTGGAGCGACTGGCTTTTGGGTAGACAGCTGATATGATGCCCTGCTCATATACTCAGGCTCTATGACTTCAGTGCACACCATTGACTTCTGACCACCAGCACCTGCATTTCTTTGCTTGTAAGCTTCTTGGGATCTTTGGAACCTGTTTTGCTGCCTGTGAAATAAGCCAGAAATACTGGAGGATGGATGTTCCCACCCTGGAAAAAGCCCTCAATAACTGATGAACTATATATCTATATATCTATATATCTATATATCTATATATCTATATATCTATATATCTATATATCTATATCTATCTATCTATCTATCTATCTATATATATATATATATCCCCAAGAATATAAATGCTCCCGTTTCTCACCTATGGGGTGAGATAACTCAGTGGTATCTGTTCTACACTGGCTTCCAGAATTTCCCCAGCAGAATTAAGCTCTGGTTGGCCACAGTGGTGGATGGCTTGACAACACTCTTACAGGCTGCCTTCCTTTTCCTGTCTCACTTTTTCACTCTGCTATGGCATCTCCTTCACCTCCTTTGACTTCATATCTCAGAGTTAGCTTTGTGGGAAACCCAAATGAAGCTACTATGTACCATATGCCAAACTTCTTCCTGAATCCAGAGGCTTTGTATATAGTTTTCTCATCTGCTTGGAACATGTTTCCTCTTTCTTCTCACCTGATCCGCTTATTCTCCCTTTAAGTCTCGGTGTAAATGTCACTTCCCCTTGGAATCCTTCTTTGATCTCCTCTCCACCTGACACCATTCTCTCAGTTTTGCTCTCCTCTTCTAATACTTCTCCTTAGCAATAATTATAATGGTTGTAACTTAATTCATTATTTGCATAATTTAGTTAATTACTTGCTTCCCATCTTTATTCCCAGCTAGACTGTGAGCTGCTTGAGTGTAGGGACAATGTTTTTAGCTCAACACTACACCGCTGACACAGAGTGGAGGGTCAAGGACTTACTGGCTGCTGGAAAGATGAGGGTTGTGAGAGACTAAAGATGTAAGTTTGAGGGTTATTCACACGGACAAAATGATTAAATCTTGGGATGAAAAAGATCTTTGATTCACATGACTCCTACATGGATCTACATTTGTTTCTTAAGGAAGAATCTAACTTTTATACATGAGGGGATGTCCATAATCTCAGAGAGAATCTTGGAGTGGCTCATTTATATCTATAATATATGCCATTTAAATTATTGTATTTTATTTATACATTACAGAATTCTACCTGAAATCAATCATTCATTCATTCATTCATTCATTCATTCATTCAATGCCTACTACTTATTAGGCATTGTACCTGGCAAGACTCTGGAACCATCTACCATCAATTCTTCTCAAAAGTCATGAGAGAGATTATATTTATGGAGAATACCCCAGAGTCCTTCTCTGCCTTCATCTACATTGGGCTTTTGGCTTTCATTGAAGGAACAAGGAACAATTTTATGAAAGTAATCACTATATTTGCTGAAAAAGGTATCTTAGGACATTATTTATTTTGTCACTCAGTGCTCACAATGGGGAAATTAGTGATAAGTGGCATGAGGCATGGTAAAAACAAATAAACATGCAGGCTCGCCCCCTCTTTGCCAGGCAGAATCTTCCTTACTAAACCGTAAACCACACCCTTGCCTCTGCATGGGATTGATGCAGGTTTTGTGAGGGTTGAGGTTTATATAATTTGGAATCCTTTCAGAAAAAAGTACATGACTACAAATAAAAATGTCACACAGAGCCTTGGAAGCAGTTTACCCAAGTGAGGGGCTCTGAAGTTCAAGCTTCACTAGTTTTGTAGTAAATCAGCATCTGAGCCTGATTCAGTGAAACTGGGTCTCTTCTGTCCTTACCCTTGCCCTGGTTGTTCTGACCTCTAGGCCTTGCTTTGTATTGATTTCTTACCTGAAAGGTCTTCCTCCTCCTTCTTCCATCTATGGACTATATTTTTTCAATGTTTGAATCCACAATGCCTTCTGTGATTCTACCAAGCAGAAAGCTCTCCCTTCCTGAAGGCCTACAACCCTATGAATATAGCTCAGGATATTTTGTCTCATTATGGCTTAAGCTGCATCATGAATTACTTTTAGGTGTATGTAGTGTGCCTTCTCCAATTAGAATGTCCACTTCCTCCACACAAGGGCTATTTCTTCATTTAGACCTCCCCTCAGAACCTACTAAAGTTCTGGGCATGGCAGTAGGGAAGGGAAAAGTAAAAGTGTCCTGATGTAAAGTTACGGAGTTTATGGTGAGACCAACCTGGTTGGAGTTTTAGTTCTGCCACTTATCAGTGTGAGGCTTTAGGCCTAACTGCTCTGAGTCTTAGTTTTCTCATTTATAAATGGATATAATAATGTTTATTTCACATAATTGTGAGGATTAAGTAAAATCATTTATTCATGCACCAAAAGCTATTTATCCCCTTTCTTGGGCTATTTTGGCACCAAAAGCTTGGAATACATGTACATGAGCAGTACTCCCTGCATCGGGGTTCTCATAGTTGAGTTGGAAGATGGAAATTTATAATGTAACAGCATAAGACTATATATAGCACACACAATCAGAGTGTAGAAAGTGCCCAGTAAATAGTTGTGAAATAACTGACGGAATGAAGGAATTCAAAAGAGAAAATAGTTAATTTTGCAAAATAAGTAAGTCTTCACATATTTGCTGCATCATCCCTATGTAAATATAAAGTTAACTATAATGGGTATTGCAGTGAATGGAAACTCCTAAAATGCTACGTGTAAAAGGAAAATAAAATCAAAGGGAGAAATAAAGCAGAGGAGACAGGAAAAAGGGGAGGAAGAGAGGCCCCAAGGAAGCAAGGAGTGGGAAGGGCCCTCTGTGGACCCACCTGGCCGAGCGTGCACTCCATGCCACCCAGGAAGTCGGCCTCCTTCAGCCCGTTATGGTTGCTGCTGATGTCATGAACTTCAAACCGCAGGCGCTGCACCTCTTCAAAGTAAAAGTCCACAGTGAACAGTTTTGAATACACCGGGTTTATGCAGGTGCGAATCACCTCTGTTCTGTCAACCTGCAAGGAGAGAAGAGAAAAAACACGAGGGATTAGGGCTTTTTATTATTACCCTTTAGGTGAAATAATCTTATGGTGATTCTCCTTCTTCCAAAACATAAATGCCCTCCATCAAGTCACCAGAGTGAAGCAGTTTGAAAGCACACAAGGAAGCACCATCAGAGAATGAGCCATGTGTCAAGGAGGGAAATCTTATTAGCATAATCTGAAGCTTTGTATTTAAAGATTAGAGCATGCTATACTGTTGGGTGTAATAAGGCAACAAGATGGATCAATTATTGGTGGCTTCCTGGAGCCTTAGGATGAGAAAGAGTCTGAAGGCACATTTGGGCTCAGGAGGAAAGAAATCTGTAAGAGATCAGTGAAGTCTGATGGGCACAATAATGGCAAATGACCATGCAGGTACCCCATTTTAACTAATCCTACCCTAACATTAGTTTTATAACTCCTGAGTCCTAGAATAATGAAGTGGGAAGGCCATGAGAATGGATATGAAGATGACTGCCTTTGGTCTCAAGTATACCTTTATTGGGTTTATAATGGTTACTCAGTCATTTTAATTCCCTGGGTCTTAGTTTCCTCATCAACAAAGTGAGGATTTGAAGATGAAAAGCCTATTCTTGCTCTAACATTCCGTGAGTTATGATTCCCCTTGCCTTCTGTGATAATAACTCCTTATTTTCCCCTCTCTCCCAGATCTGTATTTGCCACTGTCCACCCTACTCTTGCCCCTGGACGTTGACCTCTATGGGTGGAATTGATTGGGCTCTATTACCCTGTAGGTTCTGCTTTGAGTCATCCAAAGGCAAGACTTGGCAGGAGATCAGAGAGTGGGAGGATAGAGAGGTGCTGGCAGCACACCATGCCTCTGCACACAGAGATTCTGCTAGTAGACTCCCTTCCACAGAGGGAGCTTTTGCAGGGTTCTGGTAACACAATCACCCCTCCCTGTCTTGACCCTTCAGACTAAGGGGTGCTAATGACTTTCTGCTGTTGCTATCCCCAGTGAGCCTCACCGTCCTTAGTTGGCTCCCTTATACTTGCCCATGTCCCTAGAAAGAGTCCCTCTGAAAAGAATTTAACACTTTAGATGAAACTCTCCGGGTATGCTGTTTTTGCTGGTACCCTTACCACTAAGGTTCTTTTCTTTTATGCCCATCACATATAAAAATACCATTTACAATACCATTTATATCCTGGGAAGTCTTAAAGGACCAAATTACAGTTAACCCAAGATCTTACAGTATTTCTCAACTGGAAATATCCATTACTCATATTTTACAGATCAATGGGAGCCTACATGTACTTTCAGCTTTCAAATAGAAACATGGTCTATTGGATACTTCCCAAGTGTCATTCATTAGCACAAATTGGGGAAACCATTTCCTGCACTTTTATTACAGTACAGGGAAATAGTCTCTCAAAGAAAAAAAGTGAAGGGAAGGTTGTGTTTGACTGTATCATGCACATACATGTTATCTGGCAAAGAAAAAATTCAATACTTGCTGCAGCCTCCCTTGACATTCTTGCATTCAGTATTTTGACCCTGGCTCCAGCCCTCCCTCTGGGCCCTGTGTGTGAGAGAGTTGTCCTATAAGGAACATCACCTGCTCTTCTTTTTTTTTCTTTTTTCTTTTTTAACATTTATTTATTTTTGAGACAGAGAGAGACAGAGCATGGACAGGGGAGGGGCAGAGAGAGAGGGAGACACAGAATCTGAAACAGGCTCCAGGCTCTGAGCTGTCAGCACAGAGCCGAATGCGGGGCTCGAACTCACGGACCGTGAGATCATGACCTGAGCCGAAGTCGGCCGCTTAACTGACTGAGCCACCCAGGCGCCCCTCACCTGCTCTTCTTGATGGGATGGACAATCCAGGTTGTGAGAAGGAGAATGTGATTCTGGTCATGTCCCTGTCCAACAGATAGGAAACCAAATCCCAACCTATTGTTGACTAGGCAGACCAATGGTTATTTGACTACTCTGTCTTCTGCTTAAAGCTCAGTTTCTATTTGAGCTGGATTTTAGATTTTTATATAATGTTCATTCTGCAGGACAGGACTGAATATGTCATTGGCTGATTGTATAGGTACAAGGATTTACTGTACTGGCATATTTTTTTTCAGTTGTTAAGAAATCATTGTTTTGAATAATAGTGTAAGTCAGAGGTCACAAACAAGCAGTCTGCAAGTTCAAGCTGACTTGGGAACTATTTTATTAGTCCCATTTAAAATTACTTTTCCCTTGGGGTGCCTGGGTGGCTTAGTTGGTTAAGCATCTGACTTCAGCTCACATCATGATCTCACGGTTCGTGGGTTTGAGCCCTACATCAAGCCCCACATCGAGCCCTGTGCTGACAGTGCAGAACCTGCTTGGGATTCTCTCTCCCTCTCTTTCTGCCCCTCTCCAACTCACACTTCTTTCTCTCTCAAAATAAATAAATAAAAAGCTTTAAAAATATTTTTTATAAAAGTACTATTCCCTTAATTTGGCAACATAAAAGGCAATTACAGATAAAATAGAATAGTCCATAGAAGGGACTATTTTTCTTCTCCCCTCCTCCCCTCCCCCTACCCCCCCCCCCATCTTTGGAAAAAAATCAGAATGTCTGCCACCCTGGAGCCACATTTACATGGCAACAATTGGGGACTGCCTCATTCATATGGGGCACTCACTCTCCAGTTTCCAAGCTATTCTCCCTAAGTGAGTTTCCTTGTCTGAGCCCTAGAGGTGTTTTTGCAATGTCTGGTCCAAATTCACAGAATAATGAGCCATATAAGAATTTTCATTACATTCATGTGGTGCCTTTTGATAGAGAATTTTGAAATAATCCCCAAGAACTAGCTTATAGGTGGATTTGACATCCTCAAGACACAGAAAAGGAATCTTCTCTCCTTGTGGATGGAAGAATAGAGTCCTAGGCAGGTTGAGATGATAAGAGATAGGAGGCTGGAAATTCCACCCAGTTCTAATCTTTGTTCCTCTGCTTTAACCACCCCAGATGGCACAAAGGGCTAATGTGCACTGATCCTGCTGCTTTTCTTCTCACTTCTTGATCTTCATATGGTGATTCCACGTAGATATAAAGTTCATGTTGGCATCAAGACACACACTTCAGACAGTCTATCCAAGGCAAGCTGCCAACATGCAACATGGAATGACTTGTTTTTTTGAGGGAAATGATTGGTTGGAAAGAAACTAAGAAATACACAATTGTATTACCAATACAGATAACTTCCAAAGACAATCTCAGAGCCAGTAAGAATCCTAAAAGCATAGAGGAGCTCAGGAAAAGAAGGAGGATGAGGTAGAGGAAGAGGTTGCAATACTAAATGCATATTTAGAAGATGTTTCAAAACTTTCTCCATTCATAGTCATTAAGGGAGATGCATTACCTTTTCTGGAGACTGAAGTGAGGCTTAATCTGAGCAATAGAGCCTAGGATAGCTCATGTTCCTCATTGAAAGGCATCTAGATCAAGGTGACTGTTTTCCAAAAGACCATCCACTGATTGGTGCTACCAGCTGAGTTAGAATCAACCAGGCAGCCTTTTTTTTTTTTTTTTAAACTCTGGTTCCTATTCTCTACCATTGGTGATTTTGACTAAGCAAGTATAGGGTGGAACCTAGAAATCTGCAGTTTTAAAAGTGTCACAGTCAATTCTGATGTGGTAATATCAGAGTAAGGAAATTACGGAGATGTAGGGTCTATCCCTTGCTCTTGTGTGAGATTTTTTCTGGTCAAGGTTTATTTTAATCTTGCTGGTCCTGTTATCCAGTCTTCAAAAATTCTGCTTATCTCCTTTCCTCCCTAGTTATAACTACTGATATATTCATGTTGCTTTATGATTTGCAGAACATGCTTACATCCAGTTTTTTGATTCTTATAGCAATCATGTGATATAACTTTGTACTATCTCAAAAATGAGAAAAGTCAAGGACAAATACCAGCACATGGTACTGGATGATAGAATGAGCACCTGAAATCATGCCTTTGGACTTCAAAGCCTGGACTATTTTCCTTAATTCAAGTTTCCTCATGAGAATTCCTTGAAAGAAATGAAAAATGTGGCTAGGTTATGGTATGATGGCAATAGAATCAATGATCAAGTACTGCTTTTGCTGAGATGCTCTTTTAAAAATTTCATCTAGGGGTGCCTGGGTGGCTCAGTTGATTGAATGTCCAACACTTGATCTTGGCTCAGGTCATGATCTCACAGTTTGTAGGATCGAGCTTTGCATCAGGCTCTATGCTGAGCATGGAGCCTGCTTGGGGTTCTCTCTCTCCCTCTCTCTCTGCCTCTCTCTCTCTCTCTCACACACACACACACAGAATAAATAAACATTAAAAAAATTTTCATCTAAAACATTTTTCAGTATAACGTTGAAGTGTATAATAGTTAATAGTTATAAAAGGCATGTTGTGTCAAGGTATCTACTTTTTAAAATTTTTTTTAAATTTTCTTTTATTTTTGAGAGATATAGAGCACAAACAGGGGAGGGGCAGAGAGAAAGGGGGACAGAGGATCTGAAGCAGGTTTTGCAGAGAGCAGAGAGCCTGATGTGGGGCTCGAACTCACAAACCATGAGACTGTGACTTGAGTGAAGCTGGACACTTAACTGACTAAGCCACCCAGGCACCCCAAAGGTACTTTAAAAATGTATTACTCAGGTTCAGTTGACATATAATAAATCACATCTATTTAAATTGTGCAATTCAATAAGTTCTGATATATGTACATACTTGTGAAACCATGACCACAATCAAGATAGTGAACATAGCCATTACCCCTTCAAGTGTCCTCATGCCCCTCCATAACTCTTTCCTCCCATCTCTCCCCCTACCCATTCCCAAGAAACTACCCATCTGCTTTCTGTTATGATAGATCAGTTTGTATCCTCGATAAGCTTATATTATAGTATATCGTCTTTTTTGTCTTACTCTTTCATTCAGTATAATTATTCTGAGATTTATTCATTATTATGTATATCAATAGTTCATCTTTTTTATTGCTGAATAATATTCCACTGATGTCCAATTGGATTGTTTTCCAGTTTGGCTATTATACTGCCTTACTTATTCATGTACAAGCATTTGTATGGACATACATTTCTTCTTTTGGGTAAATACATAGTATTGAAATAGGTGTATGTTTAATTTATCTATTTATGTTTTTTTTAACGTTTATTTATTTTTGAGACAGAGAGAGACAGAGCATGAACAGGGGAGGGGCAGAAAGAGAGGGAGACACAGAATCTGAAACAGGCTCCAGGCTCTGAGCTGTCAGCACAGAGCCCGATGTAGGGCTTGAACTCACGGACCGCGAGATCATGACCCGAGCCAAACTCGGACGCTTAACCGACCGAGCCACCCAGGCACCCCGGTGTATGTTTAATTTAAAACATTTTAATAGGTGTGCAGTGGTATCTCATTGTGATGTAAATTTGCACGTTCATAATAACTAATGATCAACATCTTTTTATATGCTTATTTGCCATCTATTTATCCTTCTTAAAATTTTTTAATGTTTATATATCTTTGAGAGAGAGAGAGACAGAGTGTGAGTGAGGGAGGGGCAGAGAGAGGAGAGATACAGAATCTGTAGCAGGCTCCAGGCTCCAAGGTGTCAGCACAGAGTCCGATACAGGGCTCAAACCCATGGACAGTGAGATCATGACCTGAGCCAAAGTTGGACACTTAACCGACTGAGCCACTCAGGAGCCTCTGCCATCTATATATCTTCTTTGATGAAATATCTGTTGAAATCATTTGACAGGCACTCTTTTTTCATCCTTATGAGAACATTATGAAGTAAGTATTGTTATTATCCCCTCTTACCAGGAGGTAGAGAGACTCTATAACTTTCCCAATTTCACACAGCTTGCAAAAGGTAGGATTTGAACCTAGGTAGTCAAGCTCCTGGGTCTGTGTGTTTTACCTTTATGTTATACAGTCATGCAAACTTGAAGTTTTTCCACCTAAACCATGTTGCTCAGAGTAATGCACACTCCAGATGACAAATGTAAAATGTGGAGGTGGTAGGGAAATTCAGTGAGTGACATTGTGGTTGTGCCTCTGCAGATTGGTTTATCCACTGGGCATATTAAAGGTATAATGGGAGCCCTGAATATCATCCATAGGGACTGGATTGTGTAGGGAACAAATGTCATCATGAAATAGTTCAAGACTATGCACAGAATGGCTGTCTGCTCCCTTGGGCTTCCAAGGGCTGGAAAAGAGGTGAGGGATGCGAGGGCTAAGCAATGTGATGATATTAGTGGGGGGAAGGTAAAGCCAGGAGACAAAACTAATGCCAGTCATTGAGTGGTCTAAGGTTTCTGGAGAAGTACAGGCCCTTATCCCAAAGATAAGGGTACTGGTGAAGAAAGGTACTGGTGAAGAAAGACATCATGAGCCAGAGAGAGACGAAGGATTCCTTCCACCCCAACTCTGGCAAGCTTATAATAAATTTTTCCTTCAAACTGATATTCCTTAAATATTTCCTCAATATTTACTTAGTGAGGGTTGGAAGAAAAGAAAGGATTTATTATCTTTTTTTAAACCACATAACTACCAAGGGGATGTATTAAACCACATAAAATTTAGGTAATAAAAATAAATCACTGAGCCATCAGAAATAGTGTTATTCAATTTCAGGATTTCAGCTGCTAGCAGCCGCTGATTTCAAGTGACTGGGTGCAGCACTGGTGGCTTGCCCTATAGCTGCAACAAACACAAAGCATTCAACAGAGATGATAGGATGATGCTGTGAGATGTGGCTTTTATTTTCAGTTTAAGTATATTCTCTAATTTGATAGGACTAGAACTCTTCAACATTTTACTGGTTATATAAAGAGTCACATGTAGAAACTTGAGTTTACTGGTGCCATTTTTTAAGATATGTCTACATTCTGGGGTCGCATCATTCCTGGTTACCGCATGGATGGGGGGTGCCTGCTCATCAGTTTCTAAAACTGAAGATATGCTTGATATCTTACTTATTTGGCAGCTTTTGCTTCCCTCTATCGTAAAATACCAGGCAGAAGCTGACCTCCCACCTGGACACATTCATTTAGCTTAGGGTTTCTCATTGGGGATAATACTCACTTTCCTGGAGGCACTTGGAAATGTGGAGAGGTGTTTGGAGTTGTCACTGAGGGGGTGACATCGCTGGATGCTACCTATCTGACATTGGAGACACGAGTCCTGATCAACGCAGACTTACACATGCCCTAAAGCTAGTGGTGTCCCCTAGTAATCCAACCTTCACCCTCAACTAAAAACACAGAAACTTCTCTGAGGCTCTCTGGTTCTCAGAACCATCTGCATGAATGTAATTGTTAGCCAACAAAGGAATAAATAGTGGGGTCCTCCAGAGAGAAATGCTGGAAGACACCTCCTATTTGAAGCAATCATAAAAATTTTGTGGGAGTAACACCCTTCCCAAAAGCCACCTCCTTAGAGAATCCTTTTGACCCCTGCCCAGTAAATTATTTTATTCGGTCTTGAAGTGGATGGCAAGTTGGGTGATGACCAATGGTGATAATAACTTTTCCACTCAGGCAAAGGAAGGGATGAGGTACAAAAGTGATGCACCTTTATTGTATACCTTCTTATCTTTCCACAGAAGGCACTCTATATGTCATCTTTAGTCTTTACCTTCATTGATTTTGAAACATAATTTTATTTCACAATTTAGCATATTTAAACTAGAGAGGCATGTTATAATTGATGATATGCCATTGTTTAATTGGAAGCATCTTTTCTTAACTGGTGATACATAAAAGTGCTTCATTTTACCACAGATTTATCACTTTACAAATGAATCTGTTAAATATATCATCCTTATTGTGCAGATAATAAAATCAAACTGCATTGGAAAAGCAGTGGCAAAAGCAAGGTTCAAACCCAGTCTGTCTGACTCCAAAATATATGTTCTTTCTTCTGTACCATTTGTTATGGGTTGAATAATACCCCTCAAAATTCATATGTTGAAGTCTTAATCGTCAGTACCTCAGAATGTGACCTTATTTGGAATAGGGTTGTTATAGAAGAAATTTGTTAAATGAGGAGGAGGTCGTACTAGATTAGGGTAAACCCTGATCTAATACAACTGGTCTTTTATAAAAGAATAAATTTGGACACAGACAAACATACATGGAGATATCCTGTGAACATGAAGGAAGAGACTGGAGAATCTAAGCAACATCAAAGGTTGCCAGCAAATCCCCAGGAGCCAGGAGCCAGGCATGGAAAAGATTCTCCCTATTGCCCTCAGGAGGAACAAACTCTGGCAACACTTTGATCTTGGACTTCCAACCTCCCAAACTGTTAGAGAATAAACTTCTGTTGTTTACCCCAATCTGTGGTACTTTGTTACCTAGGAAACAAATACACCATTCTACCTCTCTCAAGAAATATCCATTCTGGCTTTTTTTCACGGATTTATCTCCAAAAAGGCACTCTTCACCCACCACATGGTAAAACCTTCAAATGCTCTAGATTAAACTGAGTAAGTAGTTCAGGATTACAAGCGTCTCTCTCACTACTGATCCATTGAACCCTCCTGGCATCTTAGCCTGGCTATACGCTTAGCCTGGCTCTCATGTAACAGGACCTCTTGTGCTCTTGTGCCAGCTAGGTTCTATTTTGGGGGCCCTGGAGCTGAGCCTGCTAGAGAACTAGAGCTAGACAGTCCTTTGTCACCTGACATAGCTCTAGGCTTGTATTGTTCAGAGTGGACAACACCTTGCCCAGGAGTGTGGCTCAGAAGTAAATAAAATGAGCATCAACCTATAAGCACCTTCGTAGAGGTCTTTAGTGTCACAATGATGGGTTCTGGTTCTTCCTATTCCTTTTTGGCCCTCTCCAGCCCCTCTAGGCTGCTGGCTCCATCCATACAGAGCCAGAGTCAATGCTGACTAAATCAGCATACTGGCAGGGGGCTCAAATATGTCTTCCTGTACTGAATGCCTCTGTGTCCTCTACAGCTATTCCTTTTCCTCAACATGAGTGCCCAGTTTGTGTGGCTTAGTTTCCTGCTTTCTACTCCATGTCTCATTGTCTTGAGCCCCAGCCCACTTAGCTTAAGGGTTTTGTCATTGTACCAGTGCTATACAATAGAAATTTCCATTATGATGGAAATGTTTTAAATTTGCACTGCCCAATATGGTAGCCACCAGCCAGATATGGCTACTGAGCACTTGAAATGTGGCTAGTGGGCCTGAGGAATTGAATTTTAAATTCAATGAGAGTGGAGCCCTCATGAATAGAATTAGTGGCTTTATAAAAGAGATCCTGGAGAGCTCCCTTTCCTCTTCCACCATGTGAGGAGGTAGTGAGAAGCTGGCAGTCTCTGAACCAGAAAGAGGACTCTCACTAGGCAATGAACTTACCAGTACCTTGATCTCAGACTTCCTTGAGCTAAACTTCCTAGCCTCCAGAACTGTGAGAAATAAACTCATATTGTTTATGAGCTACCCATTCTATGGTATGGCTAAACTACCTAGTAGTTTAAAAATCTTAACCAATGTCCACAGTTAAGTTTGAAAACCAGTAATATTATATTACCAACTGTTAAGACTCAGCCCCAAGGTACACAGAGACCAGGAAACAAAGTATTGTGGGATATATTCTGAGTGCCACACCCCAGCTCCTGATTCAGACTTTGTATACTGGTACATTTCTGCTTTTGTGGAAGTGCCATTTTGACTACTGCTCATTTTGCTATAGGACATGAAGACTGAATGAAATAACCACATTATGAGTTGGTTTATTCAGATGTCTTGTCCAACTGAGTACTCCATTAATGGTGTGCTCCCAATTTGTAAAGCAAGAGTTAGTGAGTGTGGTGGTTATTCTCCTTTGCATCTCCAGATCTTTCTGCTCTGCTCTGTGCCCCAAGAAACTGGCCTGCATGGGTTGATTCATTTGGTTTTTTTTCTGCACTCTGCCTCCTTCAGCCAAAGGGATGCGCAAGTAGGAGATCATAAAGTGGGAGGAAAGAGAGGTTGGTATGTTTTGCTTGCCCCCTCCCTGCCTCATGTTGCAATTTTGGCAGTGACTATGTCCCTCCCCCTACAAATCTCCTAGAAATGCTTCCTGAAAGGCTCTAGCTCTCACTGGGTTCTGGTAACACTACTACTTCTGCCTGCCCAGTAAGCCTAGTGGTAGTTTTTCACTACTGCCAGTCTTTGAGCATCTCAGCATCTCTTGCTAATCCCTCTAACTTTGCTGACACAGCTATAAATGTTTCCTTTATAAACATATTTTTTGGCTGAAACTCTGACTGATTCAGGTATGCCCTTAAAAATGGCCCGAGATACCGCAAAACCTGGAAGAGCCTTTCATCCCCCAAGGGGAGATGGAATTTTGTCCAGTCTGGTGGCTCATGATGAATGAATTCTATGATCTTTTAGGACCTCGAAAAGTGGTAATCCATATGGGATTCATGTGGTAACTTCTTCTTTAGCCACAATATTGTATTCCCCAATCATGTTCAACAATGGATCATAAAGGACATTTATTGAGAACTTAGTATGCACCAGGCATTGTCCTAACCCCTTCACATATATTATTCCACTTAGTCACCCCAACAACCACATATTACCACTACCACTATTTTACATATGAGGAAACTTAGGGTAAAGAAGTTAACTTGCCCAAAGTCACCAGCTATTAAATGATAGAGCCACTTGGGATTTCCCCTAAACCTTTTTCCTGGCACATGGCATCTCTCTTAAAGAGAACACATCTATTTAGGTACCCTCTGACTACAGTGATTTTAAGTAGTACCCTTCCCAACACTCAATACTCCAAATGCTCTTTGAGAAGAAAACAATCTTTAACACCTTCAGCTGGGTGACAGACCCTAAAGTCTTTTTAGTGTGACTGTTGAGTATCCAGTGCACCTTTCTCAGTCTTCAAACTTTCTCTTCTCCCTTCTTCTGTATTTTATTCTTCAGGTTTCCTTCACTTAGCTAGAGCCCTTTTAGAATAACTCAGGAGAAAACTGAATGCTCTAAGCCAAGAGGACATAAGAAGATTCTATAACAGGGGTGCTGGGGTGGCTCAGTCGGTTAAGCATCCAACTCTTGATTTTGGCTCAGGTCATGATCAGTTCGTTGGTTTGAGCCCTGCATCGGGCTCCATGCTGACAGTGCAGAGCCAGTTCAAGATTCTCTCTCTCTCTGGATCTCTGCCCCTCCCCCATCAAAATTAATTAATTAAAAAAAGATTCTGTAACATAAATGGTGTTTTTCTTTTTTTTTTTTTTTGACGTTTATTTATTTATTTATTTATTTATTTATTTTTTTGAGACAGAGACAGAGCATGAACGGAGGTGGGGCAGAGAGACAGGGAGACACAGAATCGGAAGCAGGCTCCAGGCTCCGAGCCATCAGCCCAGAGCCGGACCTGGGGCTCTAACTCATGGACCGCGAGATTGTGACCTGAGCTGAAGTCGGACACTTAACTGACTGAGCCACCCAGGCACCCCATAAATGGTGTTTTTCAATCCTAAATCAGTTGTCTTCTACCTCCCACTCCAGCTGTAAGCTGGCACATAAATATCAAGCAATCAGAAACTGCCTCACAAAATTCACTCCTGCCTTCTAAAAGCAGGCAGCGCCTGCAGGATTGGGAGTGGGAAGGTGTTGGATTGCAGGTCACTCCAAATTGTGGCCAATGTCAGATCCTCCTCATCCAGGAGCTTGGAGGCTAATCCCACACAAGTGCAAAGCAATTTGCACTTCACTCAGATGTTGCTTATTAACAGGATGTTCCCACCTTCTCATCTCTCTGTCACAGCTGTGGAGTCCTCTGGAAAGGTCGTCCAAGGCTGGAGAGCCTTAGTTTTCTTATTAATTGATGTTTGAAATAGTGAAAAGAAACTCATCTACAGGGTGCTGTGTACGTATCCCAAGTCCAACATGCTCACCAGCCAGCACACTGTGAAGGTGGACTCGCCAAGGTGTGCCTCTGCCTTCCTCATAATAGCTGTCCACGTGCACGGATGAAGCAATAAGAAGTTGTCCATAGCTTGGGGTCAGCCCCCTGGGTCCCAATTCCTTCTTCCCCAACTCCTTTAGAATTACCAATATCCATTCTGCTTGTAAGTCAATTCCCAATTGTCCAAGTTGTGAATCAGTCACGTGATCCAAGTGGCCCTTCTCCAAATACCACTGGGTAGTGAGAGCACATCAACCTTATGCCCACAGCATTCCTTTATTAATGGAGGGGTGCTTACCTCTTCTTGACACTTTGCTTTTCTCATGAGGTATATGCCGCTGATAGCAGTTATCTCAGATCTTTGATTCTTAGTTCATCAAGTATAAAAATGGCAGCACCTTTTATCCTGCTCTTAGTTCAGAGTGATTGTTGGGAATGTGGTGTTACAAAGGTACCTGAGGCTATTTCTGTATTTAGTGGGACTATTGATCACTTAGCAATGTCTTCCCTGGGTGTAGGAGGAGGTAGGAGTGGCTAATGTGTTACACGTATGTCATTCCTCTTCTACTCCAGTGATTCAACGTTTAGCAGAGGAAACAGAGGCCCATAGGTCTTAAAACGACATTCCCCAATTCAGGAAGCAATTGAGATGTGGATCCAGCTAGATTCCCTGACTCCTGGTACACTGCTCCATCTCACCACATCAAACCTCTTATTCCATGACTTCCTGAATAGCTATACAACTTATAGGATCCAGGGCCTGGTGTTTTAGAAATCACAATTTAACACACAAAAAACCACATATACACATCTAGCCTTTTTTGTTGGTTTTATCAATAAGAACAAATCCCCCACAACATCTAAGACAAAATTCTGGAAAACAAATCCTCTGAAGGGGGCAACACTATGGAACTAGGCCACACCAAGAAATGGGCTAGCAGGTGGCTCCCTACACAAGCATCAGTCAAAGAGGTCCTGGAACCAAGCCAGATGTGACTGGTCAGCTAAGAGAATGGTGCATGATCAGACATCACTGAATGTCCTTTGAATTGGGTGATTAATGCTTTCGAGCAGCATTCTGGAACATGCACTGTAGCACACTAGCTCTGAAAGCAGCTCCTGGAAGTAAAGCACTCTGTAGTCAAACGAGTTTTGAAAGCCCACCCTACTAACCCTTTTTCTTAGAAAGCCATCAAGAGGGATTTATATTAAAGGTTTTTGAGTTCTGCAGCAAAGAAATGTGTTAACTTTTCTAGTATTTTTCAAACTTTTTAAACCCTCCTTTTCTTTTCAGAGATACATATGTTAACACCCAACAACATATATTTTAAAGAGCTTTCCTTAAAGTGTTATGAAAATAGGTAGAGTAGTAGAGAGAAATGAGTTTCTTCTCAGCCTCAGGTGGATTCTAATATGTGCCACAGGCCCCTGACCCTCTCTCCACAGTCAATTTAGACCACGCAGCTTTGTTTAGCCCTATGTCGCAGGCCCTGCTGAGTGACACATCTGGGGTGTTGCCCATTTGCTAGTCAGTGGCTATATACCTGGATTTTCTTTTCACTGAAACCCAACAACCAGCACGCACTCCTTCTGCCCCATATATATATATGCCCCATATATATATATGCCCCATATATATATATATATATATATATATATATATATATATATATATCTGCCCCATATATATATGTATATATATACATATGTATATGTATATATATATATACATATATATATATAAAGCAATATATATACATATATATATACACATACATATATGTATGTATATATATTGCTTTATATATATATATATATGTATATATATTGCTTTACTACTTTCTAAAAGATTTCTTCTTGAAGGCAAAGAATTTCCAATATTTTACTCTATTTGTTAATTTATTTTTTAATTTTTTAAAATGTTTTATTTTATTTTTGAGACAGGGAGAGACAGAGCATGAACAGGGGAGGGTCAGAGAGAGGGAGACACAGAATCTGAAACAGGCTCCAGGCTCTGAACTGTCAGCACAGAGCCTGATGCGGGGCTTGAACCCACGGACCACGAGATCATGACCTGAGCCGAAGTGGGCCGCTCAACCGACTGAGCCACCCAGGCGCCCCCTATTTGTTAATTTAAAAGTTGAAGCTGCTCACACAGGGTTGAGAGAAAGCATGGTAGGATGGATACCCAACATTTTAGAAGCACATCCTCTTTGTTTAATCCTGATCATCTGGGACTTAAGTCCCCCATCAGTAGGCTGAATACTAGAATGTGCTAGACTAATACGATGACAGCTCCCTCTCCACCCAGAAGATTCAACTATTCCATATACTACAAAGCTCTCCAAATGCATATTTTCCCCCTCCTATTCCTGTTTCTTTCCTTGTAAACATCAGAGAGAGAGAGAGAGTTTTTGATAAATGAAAAGGATTGGTAATCAGAAAATTAATCTCAATGGATTTTCAATTCACTGCCAACCACTCAGGTAGACTGATTCTTTGTGGCAAGTACTCTAAGGCTGTCACAAGATAATGTCTTTATTAGAAGAGGTAAAAATCCTTCTCTGTCTTTCTTTTTTTCCCTTTCCATTCTTAAACTTCAACTTCCCCTCTATTTACATACACATGTACATACAGCACACAATGCTTCTTTTATGGAGCATATGTCTCTTTTAGAAGTGTCTTCCACTGATGCGGTGACATCACTCTTACTCATTTGTCAGTCATCCTGTCATACTGAAGAGCTTCACCTTGGGGTGCTTCACTAGATATAAGCACTATTAGTGAGTAGAGCCAAATCTCTAAGTGATGAACTTGCCCATCACGCTATCATCACCATCAGCATCATTAAAATGATCATCCATAACCAATAGTTATTACAGGCCCAATTTTATAAGCAGGGGGTTGGGCACTCTCATGATTATAAAAAAGTAGCAAATCAGTAATATCTGGGGTGCTTTGACAGTTTACCATGGGGTCTGTGCTAAGTTCCTAATGCTCACTCTCTCCTTGAAGCTATACAATAGCCCTTCTATGTTGGCTCTTTGCGCAACAGGTGAGAAGCTTCAGGAAATGTAATCCAAAATATTGCTTTCTTGTAGCCACATCAGGGATATCAGTGCCTAACCTTGGCCCCCTGAAAGATAGTGTTTTCACTTCAAATACAAAGTGTACTCATTCACTCAGTGAAGATTTAATGAATGCATGTGATTTTTACAGCACTGAGCTAGGTCCTAGGGGTTCAGCCTTAAACTAAATACATTATCATTCAACCCAGAGCATGGAGTCCAG
Organism: Panthera onca; assembly: GCF_046562875.1. Taxonomy (NCBI): domain Eukaryota; kingdom Metazoa; phylum Chordata; class Mammalia; order Carnivora; family Felidae; genus Panthera; species Panthera onca. The sequence continues at coordinate 131,068,869 of NC_138347.1, read as the reverse complement.
TTTATAACATAGATGTCCTACTCAAGGTCCCATTTATTCCGTGGTAAGCCTTGAGTACACAGGAAGGACATTCTGTGTAGTGGTGGCTATTGGCAACACTGTGGTGCCCTGCAGGGGAGACATTGCTGCTCACAGAAAGAAAGACAGAAAACAAATTCTCGTAAGTGACATCTTTAGATGTACAACATGTGTAACGAATTCGAGTGGCTCTTCATCAGTTCTGCAAGCCCATTATGCACATTTTATCTGATTTGGAAGCTGTTTTGGGAGCAGGGCTAAATGCTTTTTGTATTTGTATGGCAAGACATCAGGCTTTCAGGAATTAACAGGCCGAGGCCAAAATGAAGCAGATTTTGGTTCCATACAGAGAAGACCTTTCTTACAATCAGAAAAACCTGAAGAAGGAATAAGATACCACTTAGCAGGAATGAAGAAGAGGAAATTTAAATAAGAGATGCAGGAAGGGATGAGGAATAGACTAACTCTTTTTTTTTTTATGTTTATTTATTTTTGAGAGAGAGAGAGAGAGAGAGAGAGAGAGAGAGAGAGAGAGAGAGAGACAGAGACAGAGTGCGAGCAGGGGAGGGACAGAGAGAGAGACAGAGACAGAGAATCCAAAGCTGGCTCCCAGCTCTGAGCTGTCAGCACAGAGCCTGACGCAGGGCTCAAACCCACAAGCCATGAGATCATTACCTGAGCCAAAGTCCGTTACTTAACTGACTGAGGCACCAAGCGACCCATGGAACGGACTAATTTTTAAGGTTTATTCTAACTCTGGGATTCTAATTCTATGCCTGAATCCAAATAAGATTTTTTTTTAACTGGCTTTGGTGGCCAGAGAATGGACAGTTTTTAATTACTTAGAGAATAAGCTTAGTGGTTATAGATTGTTCATGGTTCATTTCCAGCTTGCTGGCTTTTCTTGATCCAATGTGAGGTCTATTTTTCTTGGCCTAGTACATATGCACAAACATAGGCAAAACAGAATGAATGTATTAATTATGACTTTTTACTTTCTATATTTTTCATGCTTTCATATTTCAAGGCCCTGCTGACCATGGAGGGTCTGGTCTGTCCCTGTCAGGGCTGGCTAATTCTTAGAGACAGTAAAGAAACCTGGATCATGACCTTCATATGCAAACCAATGAATTCACAGCCCATACCCCCAGTGACCTCCTTTGCCCAGCTCTTATGCTCTGGGCCATGATTTCTATCCCAATCAGCCCAGGGACAGGTAACAGACTGCTAGGGTTAGCCCCTATTCTATGGAGCTCACTGAAATTATTCAAACTAGCTAATCCTTAATCTGTACCCTCCCTGCCTTGCTCATTCTTTTTTTTTTTTTTTTTTTAGCCTTTAAAATTTTTTTTTTAATTTACATCCAAATTACTTAGCATATAGTACAACAATGATTTCAGGAGTAGATTCCTTAATTCCCCTTACCTATTTAGCCCATCCCCCCTCCCACAACCCCTCCAGTAACCCTCAGTTTGTTCTCCATATTTATGAGTCTCTTGTGTTTTGTCCCCCTCCCTGATTTTATATTATTTTTGCTTCCCTTCCCTTATGTTCATCTGTTTTGTCTCTTAAAGTCTTCATATGAGTGAAGTCATATGATTTTTGTCTTTCTCTGACTGAATAATTTCACTTGGCATAATACCCTCCAGTTCCATCCACATAGTTGCAAATGGCGAGATTTCATTGTTTTTGATTGCTGAGTAATACTCCATTGTATATATATACTACATCTTCTTTATCCATTCATCCATCGATGGACATTTGGGTTCTTTCCATTCTTTTTGTTGGTATGTTGCTATTGTTGATAGTGCTGCAATAAACATTGGGGTGCATGTGCCCATTCAAAACAGCATACCTGTATCCCTTGGATAAATACCTAGTAGTGCAGTTGCTGGGTCATAGGGTAGTTCTATTTTTAGTTTTTTGAGGAACCTCCATACTGTTTTCCAGAGTGGCTGTACCAGCTTGCATTCCCACCAGCAATGCAAAAGAGATCCTTTTTCTCCGCATCCTCACCAACATCTGTTGTTGCCTGAGTTGTTAATGTCAGCCATTCTGACAGGTGTAAGGTGGTATCTCATTGTGGTTTTGATTTATATTTCCCTGATGATGAGTGATGTGGAGCATTTTTTCAAGTGTCGGTTGGCCATCTGGATGTCTTCTTTGGAGAAGTGTCTATTCATGTCTTTTGCCCATTTCTTTATGGGATTCTTTGTGTTTTGGGTGTTGAGTTTGATAAGTTCTTTGTAGATTTTGGATACTAACCCTTTATCTGATATGTCATTTGCAAATATCTTATTCCATTCTGTTAGTTGCCTTTTAGTTTTGCTGACTGTTTCCTTCGCTGTGCAGAAGCTTTTTATTTTGATGAGGTCTCAGTAGTTCATTTTTGCTTTTGTTTCCCTTGCCTCTGGAGACGTGTTGAGTAAGAAGTTGCTGCGGCCAAGATCAAAGAGGGTTTTGTCTGCTTTCTCCTCGAGGCTTGTGATGGCTTCCTGTCTTACATTTAGGTCTTTTATCCATTTTGAGTTTATTTTTGTGTTTGGTGTAAGAAAGGGGTCCAGGTTCATTTTTCTGCATGTCACTGTCCAGTTTTCCCAGCACCACTTGCTGAAATGACTGTCTTTATTCCATTGGATATTCTGTCCTGCTTTGTCAAAGATTAGTTGGCCATACATTTGTGGGCCCATTTCTGGGTTCTCTATTCTGTTCCATTGATCTGAGTGTCTGTTCTTGTGCCAGTACCATACTGTCTTGATGATTACAGCTTTGTAGTACAGCTTGAAGTTTGGGATTATGATGCCTCCTGCTTTGGTTTTCTTTTTCAAGATCGCTTTGGCTATTTGGGGTCTTTTCTGATTCCATACAAATTTCAGGATTATCTATTCTAGCTCTGTGAAGAATGCTGGTGTTATTTTGATAGGGATTGCAATGAATATGTAGATTGCTTTGGGTAGTATTGACATTTTAACAATATTTGTTCTTCCTATCCAGGAGCATGGAATATTTTTCCATTTTTGTGTGTCTTTTTCAATTTCTTTCATAAGCTCTCTGTAGTTTTCAGTGTGTAGATTTTTCACCTCTTTGGTTAGATTTATTCCTAGGTTTTTTATGGTTTTTGGTGGAATTGTAAATGGGATCAATTCCTTGATTTCTCTTTCTGTCGCTTCATTGTTGGTGTATAGGAATGCAACCGACTTCTGTGCATTGATTTTATATCCTGCAACTTTGCTGAATTCATGAACCAGTTCTAGCAGTTTTTTGGTGGAATCTTTTGAGTTTTCCATATAGAGTATCATGTCATCTGCAAAGAGTGAAAGTTTGACCTCCTCCTGGCCGATTTGGATGCCTTTTATTTCTTTGTGTTGTCTGACTGTAGAGGCTAAGGCTTCCAATACTATGTTGACTAACAGTCTGCCTTGCCCATTCTTTTCATGAAAAGCACAGTAAAGACTCTATCACGTGCTTCTCCTTACCCTCTCTGACTCCTGACTGACTGCAGTCCTTCTCAATGTGGCCCAGTGTGGGCATGTAGCATGTCTTCTGTCTGTGGGGAAATATAAGTACAAATCTCTTCCTTTATGATAATCATTCTGTGTCTATATGTCTTATCATGCCTGATTAAAATAAATCCAGGTACCCTTGAAACAACGTAACTGTAGGTAGGCAGACAATTTGATAGAAAAGAAACAACTAAAATGGAAATTTAGGGATTATTCTGTGGATTTAATAGCTTTCCCCCGGTCTCTAAGATTAGTAAAGGAAAGATGCTGACATTTATGGAGCATTTACTTCATAGAGCTATGCTCATATAATATTACCTAAGTCTCAGCACACAACAGCATTACAAGGTAGCAAGGTAGATACAATCAATGCCTTTATTTTAAAGGCCAAGAAACTGACACCTGAGGAAGTTAAATAATGCCCAAGGTCACACATTCAGCACCTGGCAGTGCTGAACAAGAAGCCAGGCTTTCTGTTCCAGGTTTTTTATTTATTTATTTATTTATTTATTTATTTATTTATTTATTTATTTATTTATTTAAATCATACCCCAGTTATCACTTTCCACACCAAATATGAATGTCAGAGCAGCCTTCCTTCATTCTGCTTCAAGGTAGAAAACACAGAATGGGAAAGGATTCTGCTCATCTCCTACTCACAGAGCCAGTTGGATTCTTGAGACAACAGCATATGCTAGACTTGATGAATGAAAAAAGCATGTTTATAAGCAAGTAATATGGGTACAGGATAAGGCATATAAGGTACTGAAACTCAATCTGTCTAGTGTGGCTTCAGATGGCACTTGCCTCTGGCTGATGGAGCCAAGTGTCTCCCAGTCCTAGCCTCAGGCAGAACACTTCTATTCACAGCAAAATGCCTTAATTCAGCTCTACAGGTTACGATGATCCAAGGCTCAATTCTTGAACTGCTTTTATTTTACCTCTACACTGGCTCCCATCCTATGCTTTAAATAAAACTGATAAACTAAGGATTCCAAAGTGAAATCTCAAGCCCAGAGGTCCACCCTGAACATCAGACACACAGATCTATCTGCACTATCCACACCTCCACCTTGGTGCAGTGACACAGAGGTTCTGTCCAAGGGGAGAAGCAAGCCTTAAAGAGGAGAGCTCTGCTGAAGGGGGCTGATTTTACTTCTAATGAAGTTGGAGAAGTTCTCCTAAATGCCTTGATGTCAAAAACCATGGAGATCTTGGTGATGAGCAGTTAAGAGAGGGCTAGAAGTCCCATGATACTAGTAGCAACAAACCACCTGCCCAACCTGCCAGATACTTAACAGAACCAGGGAAAGGGACAGGCTCGAAAAGCCTTGGTGGCAGTGGTGGTGCTGGTTAGGAAGGCTGTGGGCATGCTCTTGGCTGCACCCATTCAGGAACAATCAGACCAGAACATGGGGGCAGACATGAAAGCATCTCCTAAGCCACACACAGATCCATCAGCAAAACATAGGGGCCTTATGAGCTCAAGGGGATTAAGCACAAATTCGAACCAACACCAGCTAAATATTAAGCTACTCTGACTCAGGGATGATTCCTAGGAAGCCAGGCTTTAAAAATAAATTCAGACTCATCCCTGATGGTCTGGGAGACTGTGCACACATTCAAAGTTCATCCTTTCAGGGCAGACTGGAGAAAGAATCTCAGAACTACTGCTAAATAAAAGGAAAAGTTGAAACTCCTTGAATTCTAAAAACAGTCTCCAAGCCCCCCCCCCAACTCTCCCTGGTTCCATAACCCACATCCAATAGTAAAGTGTGAAAATCTAACTGGACAAAGGGGTTTAAGCATGGACTCAGCTGCCTACTCTGCCTCTCCACTTAACATTTCACAGGTATCTAAGACTTTACATGTCAAAACAGAGCTCCTAATAATCACTCCTGATTTTTCTAAAGAAAATTAGAAGAAAAATAGTCCAAATTAATGAGGGGACATGAATAGCAACTTTATCATATGAACAAAAATAAGGAAAATGAACGAGAAATAACAATGTAAAATAAATAATAAACATAAAATATGATGGAAGAAACAAATAGAACAATCATTGCCTAAATGTAAATAGACTGAATGCTCCCATTAAAATACAAAGACTGTCTTATTGGCTTTAAAAAAAACCTGGTTAATGCAGTTTGTAAGAAGCATAGTTAGGGAAAATAAAGATTAAACACAAAGGGATGAATTCAGTAAAATACAAATTTGAAGATGGTAGGATTGATGATATTAATAACAAACAAGATGGAATTTAAGGTTAAAGTACTTAACAAGGTAAACAGAGGTGCCATGTATTTGTAAGTTGCACAATTTGTGAAAAAGATATGTGTCATAAACCTGAATTCACACACACATAAAAATCATCTATACATATGTGAAACAAAACCTATGCAAGAGAATGCTACAAAAATACAATAACTATGGGAGATTTCAATACATCTATCTCAGAATGGGCAGATTTAATAAATAAACAATACAGTACATAAATAAAGAATAAATGGGGTGCCTGGGTGGCTCATTTGGTTGTGCCTGACTTAGGCTCAGGTCATGATCTCATGGTTCATGCATTCAAGCCCCGCATCAGGCTCTGTGCTAACCGCTCAGAGTCTGGAGCCTGCTTCAGATTCTATGTCTCCCTTTCTCTTTGTCCCTCCCCTGCTCACGCTCTCTCTCTGAAAAATAACTAAACATTAAAAAAATTTAAAAAAACCCAAAACAATAAACAATAAATAAGGCCACAGAGGATTTGGCTAGTACAAAAAAATAAGTGTGTATACATATACACATTATATATACACATGTAATATGTGAATAAACACACAGATACATACATACACATGTATATTCACATACATACATTCACATATATATCTTTATCCTCATTAAATAGGAGACTGTTTTTCTTTATGTCTATGGGACACTTATGTAAATTGACTTTATAATTAGCCACCAAGTGAAACTTAATAAAGTTTAAACAGCAGAGATTTTATATGACAAAGAATTTAATAAAAATAAAAATTAAAAATTAAAAAGTACCAAAAATCTTATTTACTTTACAATTTAAAAACAAAATTCATAGATTATATTTGTGTTAAAGGGGGAATAAAAATAAATTTCAAACAATCTAGAAATCAGCTAAATGAACACTTCTCATCAAAATCCATGAGACTCAGTGAACATTCTACTCTTTAGAAAAAGTGTAGCCTTGCATGTTTCTCTTAGTAAAGAATAAAAAATAAAAATACAGAAACTTGCTATTCATCTTAAGAAACTAGAAGAACAGTAAAATAAATCACAAGAAACTGGGAGGAGAGATAAATAAAGATAAAAGCTTGTCTCAACCAAATAGAAGACAAAGAAATACAAATATTAGGAAGGATAAGTAAATTTGGGAGGTTGTTCTTTGAAAAATAAGGTAAAATAAAGCAGACTAACACCTAGCTAGCAGTGGTAATGTAGATAAAAGAGAAAGAACAATCACAGATGCAGGAAAGATTAAAAGAATATTACATGCAAATTATTTCCTGAGGGTAAATTATTTTTTGGCAAAATATAAATTACTCCAGCCTATTTAAAAAGAAGTGGAAAATTTGAACAGACCAACAACTGTAGACAAGCTGGAAGCTGGTGAAGGTGATTGTAGAACCATCACTGAAAAGGGCACTAGGACCAGATGGGTTCACAGCTGAGATTTATCTAACCTTTATGGCATAGATAATTATGATGTTACTTCAACTGTTCAGGCTGTAGAAAAAGCTAGACAGCTCCCCAATTAAGTTTATGGAGCAAGGATAAATTTCATACCCAAATCTGATAAAGAATAGTAGAGAAATAGAAAAGCCTATGGCAACCTCATTTAGGAATATACATTTGAAAATTCTAAATAGAACAATGGCAAAAGAATCCAGCAGTGTATGCAAAAATACACTCAGACCAAATAGAGTTTATTTCAGTAATGCAAATGGAATTAAGCATCAGGACATTTATCAATATAATGAATTAGGGGCACCTGGATGGCTCAGTTGGTTAAGCATCCAACTCTTGATTTCAGCTCAGGTCAGGATCTCACGGTCCTGAAATGGAGCCCTGTGTTGGACTCCATGCTGGGCATGGAGCCTGCTTAAGATTCTCTCTCTTCCTCTTCCTCTGCCCCTCTCCCCTGTTTGCCCTCTCTCTCTCCCTCAAAAAAAAAAAAAAAAAAAAAAATCAATATAATTAATTATACCAATACATTAAAGGAAAGAAACCATGTGATCATATCTATAGATGTCAAAAATAATACAAAGTAAAATAGGAATGGCTGGAAACTGCTTAAATAACTAGAAGCAATTCAGATCTAAATAGAATAAATAAAATAATAAAAACATTTCAATTAACATCAGTAATTAGACCAGAATTCCTATTATTATTATTTAAAAGTTTATTTAAAAATAATAAAAAATGAAATAGCTGATAGATACGTTGAAAATTATAGTTAAAACGACTTTTTTTTTTTTTTTTTTTTTTTTGCTAATTACGATTGTACAAAGAAGACATGCTAATAAAGCCTACAAGTATTAATCAGAGAATTTGGTAACATGCCTAAAGATAAATTTAAAAAGCTACTAGTTTTCCTCTATTTTAATAATAAGTATCCAGAAACGGAAATAGGTAAAATAGTCCACTCATAATAGTAATAAAAGATTTTTTTAACCTTCAACTAAATTTATTTTTATTTCATTTTATTTTTTTTTAAATACAAGTACTTAACAAATAGCGTAATAATGGTTTCAGAAGTAGAACTCAGTGATTCATCACTTACATATAACACCCAGTGCTCATCTCAACAAGTGTCCTTAATGCCCATCACACATTTAGCCTTTCCCCCACCCACCTCCCCTCCAGCAACCCTGTTTGTTCTCTGTATTTAAGAGCCTCTTAAGGTTTGCCTCCCTTTCTTTTTTTTTTATCTTATTTTTCCTTCCCTTCCCCTGTGTTTCTATGTTTTGTTTCTTAAATCCACATGAGTGAAATAATATGATAGTTATCTTTATTTTTTTTTAATTTTTTTTTAACGTTTATTTTATTTTTGAGACAGAGAGAGACAGAGCATGAACGGGGGAGGGGCAGAGAGAGAGGGAGACACAGAATCAGAAGCAGGCTCCAGGCTCTGAGCCATCAGCCCAGAGATCGTGACCTGAGCTGAAGTCGGACGCTTAACCGACTGAGCCACCCAGGCGCCCCTATCTTTATTTTTAAATTGAGCCTTTTTTTATTTGGAACTAATTATAGCTTCCTATGCAATTATAAGAAATAATACAAAGAGATCCTCTGTACCCTTTACTCAGTTCCCCCCAGTGGTAATATCTTACAAAACTATAGTACAATATCATAGCCAGGATATTGACATTGATACAGTCAATACCCGGGACATTTCCATCACCACAGGAATCCCTCATGTTGCCTTTTATAGCCACACCCACTTCCCTCCCCGCCTTCTCCCCTCCGTAACTGCTGGCAGCTGCTAATCTGTTTTCCATTTCTATTATTTTGTCAGTTCACAAATGTTATTTGAATGAACTCATACAGTATGTATATAGGCTTTTGGGATTGACTTTTTTCACTTGACACAATTTCCTGGAGATTCATCCAGATTGTGGTGTGTATCAGTAGTTTGTTTCCCCAGAGTGTTAAATAGAATTCCATGATACGGATGCACACAGTTTGTTTCACCATTCACTCATGAAGGAACACCTGCGTTGTTTCTAGTTTTCAGCTATCATAGATAAAGCTGTTATAAACATCTGTGAACAGGCTTTTTTCGTGAACATAAATCTTAATTTCTCTGAGCAAATGCCCAGGAGTGCAATTGCTGGGTCGGACTGGTAGTTGCATGTTGATTTCTAAAGAAACTAAAAACTGTTTTCCAGAGTGTACCATTTTACATTCCACTTACCAATGTATGAGTGATCTAGTTTTTCCAAACCCCCCACAGCATTCGCTGTCCTTACTTTTTATTTTAGCCATTCTGATGGGTATGTAGTGATATCTCATTGTGGTTTTAATGTGCATTTTCCTAAGAGCTAATGATGCTAAACATCTTTTCATATGCTTATTTGTCATCCATTTGTCATCTTCTGTGAAATGTCTCTTTACGTTTTTTACCCATTTTCTAATTGGATTGTTTGTTTTTTATACTATAGGGCTTCAAGATTTTTAAATGTATTCAAGACTCTAGTCCTTTGCTGGACATGTGGTTTGCAAACACTTTCTGACAGTCTGCCACTTATCCTTCCATTCTCTTAAAAGAGTCTTTTGAACACTTAAAATTTTAATTTTGATAAAGTCCAATTTATGAGTTTCTCCTTTTATCATGCTTTTGGTGTCAAGCCTAGGAATTCTTCACCTAGTCCTAAGTCCCCGAAATTTCGTCCTGATTTATTTCTAAAAGTTTTATAGTTTTATGTTTTACATTTAAGTCTGTGATTCATTTTGAATTAATTTTTTCTTTAACATGGTGTGAGATTTAGGCCAAAGTTCATTTTTTTGTCTATGAATATTCAGTTCTCCCAGCACCATTTGTTCAGTTGCTTTTGTACTTCTATTAAAAATCAACTAGGCACTGGGGCACCTAGGTGGCTCAGTTGGTTGAGTGTCAGACTCTTGATTTCGTCTCAGGTCATGATCCCAGGGTTGTAGGATCGAGCCCCACGTCAGGCTCTGTGCTGAGTGTGGAACCTGCTTGAGATTCTCCCTCTCCCCATCTCCCTCAAAAAAAAAAAAAAAAAAATCAACTGGGCCTATTTCGGTAGGTATATTTCTGGGTTCTCTGTTCTGTTCCATTGGTCTAGGCGTCTACCCCTATGCCAATGCCACACAGTCTTAACTTCTGTAGCTCCATGATAAGTTTTGAAATTGAGTAGACTTATTCCTCCCACTTTAGTCTTCTTTTTTCAAAACTGTTTTTGTTATTATAGTTCTTTTGTCATTAGAAAAATCTTGTCTATATCTACAAAAAAATCTTGCTGGTATTTTGATAGAAATTATGTTAAGGCTATTTATCTATTTGGGGGAAATTGATACCTTATTAAATAGTTAGGTCCAAACAAACATGGCATGTGACTCCATTTACTTAGATCTTTGATTTCTTCTATTCACATTGTGTGGTTTTTAGCATACAAGTCCTGTACATATTTTGTTAGATTTACATCTAAATATTTCAGAGTTTTTTTTAAACAATTGTAAGTAATATTTCCCACCAAAATTGTCTAGAAATAGACAATTTACAGAATGATAATCCAAATGGCCGACATATTTTGGAATGCTCAAATTTGCTATTATTGAAGAAGCTGCAAATTGGAATAAAAATAAGATATTTAATTTCCATCAGAGTGGCTAAAATTCAAGAGCAATAATCCTATTCTTCTTGAGATGTGGCATCAAAAGATCTCTCATTCACTGTTGGTGAGAAATGTAAATATTATGACATTTGGGGAAAGCTATCTAGCTACATCTATTTAAAAAGTTTTTTAGGGGCACCTGGGTGGCTCATTTGGTTACATATCTGACTTTGGCTCAGGTCATGATCTCGCAGTTTATGAGCTCAAGCCCCACGTAGGGCTCTGTGCTGACAGCTTAGAGCCTGAAGCCTGCCTCAGATTCTGTGTCTCCTTCTCTCTCTGCCCCTTCCCCATTCATGTTGTCTCTCTCTCTCTCAAAAAAAATAAACATGAAAAAATATATTAAAAAAAGTTAAAAATTTTTTAAAATGTGAAAATGCCTTTCAATCCAGGAATTCTCTAGGAATATATCCTTTGGAAATAAAAATACTGGTATATGAGAAAATATGAACAAAGTTGTAGACTGTAGCACTGTTTTAGTGCCAGGTAAACTGGAAACATGATGAATTCCCATCAGTCAGAGCATAGCTGAATAAATTGTGGTTCATTCACACCATAGGATATTACACAGACATTTGAAAGAATGAATTAGTACTATCTCAATTGACTTGGAGAGGCTTTCACAAAGTACTGTTTTGTTTCTTTTTAAAGCAAGATACAAGAAATGATGTAAATGTGTCTCCATCATGTAAATCAATGACAGTGTCCATATTAAATAGTTAGGTCCAAACAACTGAAAAAGTCCTTTGAAAAAGTAATAAAATAAATTGAAAGAACAAATATTTTAAATTTCACTCTTTAATTATTATAGTTATTTGATAATGGAATGTGTGTGCCTGTTGGGCATTACACAACTTCTCAAGTTATTTCTTTTAGCCTAGATCCACTGTAAGAGAATTACTGAGCCACTTAAGTCTCTGTGAGTGTGTCATTTGCTACAGGACCACACAAATTAAGCTAAGGCCAAACTTCCAAAGGGAGGAGGCAATGGTTGCAATCACTATGAAAATAGCCAGATGGGCCTATGACAGATGACCATTACTTAAATACAAGGAGCTCTTTCCTCCTTTTGTAAATTTGTAAAAAAAAAAAAAAAAAAAAAAAAAAAATTAATCCTAAAAGCGCTACCACTGACTTTACTCATATTTACCCCAAGGAGTTAATTGATATTCCATCCTCTGCCTCCATTACAACCTGCAGGGGTGAAAGCATACAAAACAATTACAAATCGATTACTGTTACACTGGGTTTTCAGGAGCCATAAATCTGAGAGCTGCCTTGCTAGGAGATACAATAAGTTTGACAAGTTCCTTAATATTCAGAAGCCAAGCATCAGATCTATTCAGAGTTTGCACATTCTAGTGTTATTTCCTTTGTGTGTTTTATAATGGGATTTTGTTAAATACAAAGGCCACATGTCTACTTTATTATATCATTATTAAATAAATCATATTAGGATCATTTGTCCCATCACATTAGGCATTCTTATTCTGGAGATTGTCAGCGTTGCTAGCATAGTAAAACATTTTCCAGAGAGACTCTCCAATCCAATTTCAAAATGCAAAGCTTCCCTGGCATGTCCAAAAGAAATTCTTGATGGTGTGTTTGCATAAAGTGTCCATTCCCTCTCAAGAAAATTCCAATAAACTTAATCTAAGTCTACCTGATCCAATCATTGTTATACCACCATGGACAATGCAAGCTTACACTACAGTTTTATGGGTGACTATTATAGATAGTGGGTAATGGGGGCACCTGGGTGGTTCAGTTGTTTAAATATCTGACTCTTGATTTTGGCTCAGGTCATGATCTTGTGATCATGAGAGAGAGTCCTGCATTGGACTTTGTGCTGACAGCGCAGAACCTTCGTGGGATTCTCTCCCTCTCCCTCTCTCTCTGCCCCTCCCTCACATATGTATGTGTGCAATGTGTTCCCTCCCTCTCTCTCTCAGAATAAATCAATTTAAAAGATGTCAGAAAGCTTTGGTGTTTAAAACACTTTAGCATCTTTTTTGTCAAACACCAGAAAGGTAGATACTGTCTTGGTAATTAGGCCTCCACGTATTCATTAGTGCTAAAGCAAAAATGACCTCATAAAACTAACAATTGCATATTTCACTTTCTCAGTCCTCCCTTATCAGATGCTGAGAAAAGGGTAGGTTTTTCTCTTAACATTTGTTCTTAGCTCAGGCTTCCATTTTCACTACATTAATTCTTAAGCTTCAACATCCACCATACCCACACAGCAACCTACCCGGATGTAGTTCTCACTATCCAGAACCAGAATCTAGGAGTACCATTACAGGGTAGACCATCTCCTACTTTGCTGCTAATCCCAAAGTGCCTTCACCTACAAAGGTAAATTCCATTATTATTCATCCATGCTCTGCCTGGGAATAGGAAGGATAAATGGAGGCAGGCAGCTGGTCACCTTCAGTTTTGGCCAGGAGATGGCAGGAGAGGGCCATCCACGTGGAGATGGCGGACCCTTAAGAAGCCCCATTTGGGATAGGGCCGTCAGTGACAATTCTTGGGGATTTAGCAGTTCAATAGCAAGAGGCTAAATTGGAGGCTCAGAATTGGGAGCTGAAGCATGCCTAATTCAAAGAGAGAATCAAGTAGATTGGATACCAGTGGAATCTACCCAGTCCTACTTAGATAATGGAAATGGCAGAAAATGGAAGGAGCCAAGCAAGAAGGAAGGAACAAGTCAGGAATTAGCACAGGTCATTGGGCAATAAGCAACAGGTCAGATGGATGCTAAAAAGCCACTGAGGTTGGCAGGCAACAAATTGATTTTGGAGTCACAGCCTAAAGTTTCCATTTATACACAGGGTAGCTTTAATATCCCATGATCCTCTGCCATAGTAGGCTCTCATCAGAATCCTCACTAGAAGGTCACCTGACCTTGGAAAGTTGTCACTAAAAGCCAAGAAATTTGATTTCTTGACACCTTCTTCCATTCTCTTATTTACTGGGGCCAAGCCACAGTTACTGATTTCTTCTTCCCTAAAGCTCAACTTCTAGTTTACAAAATGGGGATCCTAAAACTCATCTAAGCCCTTCCCCCTGCCATTCAAATGAGCAAATGGAAATGGAGATACTAGCCCAAGCAAGAAAGATGTTGGATCAGATCCCAAATAAAAGTGAGGAATGGGAGAAAAATATGGAATTACAATCAAGTCCTGACACTGTTTCATTTACCAGGCTATGTCAACTGCTTCATTTTGCTACGATAATAAACAGAAAATTGCATAAGGGGTTAAGGAGAGTTTATAGATTCTTTAAAGCATATTTTCAGGGAAATTCTTTAAGGAAGTGATTAACATTAATGAGAAATGAGAAAACTTCAGCACCATTCCTTCTACAGATGCAAATAGATCTATACGGCACCCCACTAGCTATTCTAAAGACTGCACTCTAATGTATCTTAAGTGCTGTGGAGGGCAGAAGGTCATCAATATTATGGCTTTATTGGGTGTCCATTTTACAGAATCAAACTTAGATACTTTGCCACTTCTGAAATAGTACTTCCTCCATTACAAAGAGAACGGCTTGGTCATTGTGACCTGTTATGAAACCCACATATATAAGAATCTTACTAGCAACTTTGATGCATCTTGGTCAGAGTGAAAATAGTATGGACTGGAACAATTCCATCAATATTGGAACTGCCACAATAGCTTTTAATTCAAGAACAATCTCATTGAAATGAAATGCATGACAATAAAGCCCAAGTTATGGCTATATGATTTTATCTGATGTATAGGAGGAAATTAGACTGACAGTTTTGAGACCTTCTTATATGTCTATATAACTTAATTCTCACAACATCCCTGTGAAGTAGGCATCCTTCACCTTATTTTGCAGATGAGGGAAAGGAAGCTCAAGGAAGGTTTATATAACTGGCCTGAAGATGTCTAACTATTAAGTTGCAGATTGGCTATTTGAATCTGATGCTTTCCTTAAAGTAAATTATTTATAAAAACAAAACTTTTGACAGTTTCCCATTCACTAATCAAACCCAGGTTCCCATGTGATATGTGTCTAAATATTCACTTTAGGTGACCTAATAATCTTAGGCCCACATGTAGCAGAAAGCCTGGATCATTTTTACCCCTCAGATCATTTCAGTAGTTTTCAAGGTGAAGGGTGTGTGCCCATTTGTATATTTCATGGGATGAGATAAATCATTTTGCTATGAGGATGATTCGCCAAGCCAAGATTTGAAAGTCCTCATTCATACCCCATGAGCAACCACACACTTCATTCTGGGGAAAGCTTAAATATGTGACAATTTTTATTTTCAAAATGGCAATTTGGAAATGCAGATAATAGCAGCACTTTTTCCTAAAATGAGATTGCCAGTTCTGTCTGTCCTCATGAAGTGGTGATTTCAGGTGGTGATTGGAGCAAAGGGATGGTGAATCAGATGGGGGATATGACCTTGGTCAAAGCAAGACAAGGAGATTCAGGGAGATGATTTACTTTTCTTAGCAGTGAGCTCAAGAAGTTCTCGAAGGAAGAGACACATTTTCCTTGTTGAGAAGATGCCTAGGTAAGTCCATTTGGGAGTGCAATTTGAGCCTTCAGGGCCTGAATGAGGACAGAACCCTCAAGCCTGAGACTTAGGGTAAGATTTGTTTTTATCTGCAAAGAGTGATGAAACAGTTAGGAAAAAGAAAATAAGGAAAAGAATGCACAGCAGATGAGATGAGGAAAGGTCTCTTGACATATGGAGTGATTCCTTTCCAATGACCACCTTCATTTCTAATCAGGTTACTGAAGTCATAAAATACTTGAGAAAAATGGGATTAAAAAAATTTAACATTTTTATTTATTTTTTGAGAGACAGAGAGAGACTGTGAGCGGGGGAGGGTTAGAGAGAGAGGGAAACACAGAATCCAAAGCAGGCTCCATGCTCTGAGCTGTCAGCACAGAGCCTGGTGGGGGGCTCAAACCCACAAACCATGAGATCATGACCTGAGTTGAAGTCAAATGCTTAACCGACTGAGCCACTCAGGCACCGGGAGACAAAATGGAATTTTTAAATAAAAGTTCATGAAAAGCCTGGGAATATTGTCTGGAATAATGGAGTGGTACCATAGGAAAAATACTGGGGTCATAGAGGCAGAGATCCATAAGAAAGTAAGCTTCTGAGCACTTTTAACAATTGAGGGTGGGCAGGGGGTGACTCTAGACTCCCACAGGCTGTGAAACAGTTTGGGTCAGGTTCAATCCAATACCTGAGGTAGCTGACACCTGTACATAATATCTTTGCAATTCTGTGCTCTTGATATTTTTCATTCCATTTGCCTCTCTTAGGACCCTAGGACTTTTACCACCCCACAATGATGTCTTGGGTTAACTCTCAACAACTCTGTGGAGAAGAAGGAAGCAAAGACAGATGTAAAAATGGAAGCAGGTAGGATGTCTGGATGTTTCTTAAAAAAAAAAAAAAAAAAAACCATGATTCTCCAGCTGAGAGGAGATGAAAATCTACATTAGCATTGCTTTAATGCTCAGATGAACAAATTAGGAGGCCTTTTGAGTAGAAATAAATGACTGGATTACTATTTATAGTCAATCAATTAAGGAGCAAATGATAGCACTCAAATGAGGTTTCCCTGCTTGGTGAAATATAAATAGTGACCCCACATGATGCTCATTTTTATTAAGGATCTTTCTAGCAACTTTGATGTTCACTTCAAAAGGAAACTCATTTTTAAAATAAATGGCTCCTGCCCCTTCCATCAAATCTTCACTCTCCTTTTGTGGTTGAACTCAATTATCCTGGAGAGTGAAGGCTTAGTTGGTTTGAAGTTGTCCAGCTCATCCATATGTCAGAATGTTAAGGGGTGCCCAGGAAGACAGTGTCTAAATTTATTTTGTGATCTTTCTGAAATCCATTTAAGTGAACTCAGTGGTCACTCAAATGAACAGTTACTAAGTATTTTCCAGGTTCTCTATTAAATATTTTATATACCTGATCTCATTCGATTCTCACAAGGGCCCTAGAATCAAGGTAGTATAATTCTCATGTTGCAGATGAGAAAACTGAGGGTCACAGTAGTTCACTTACTCCAGTACCTCTTTTCCTTCCTACCTCCCTTCCTTTCTCTCTCCCTCCCTCCCTTCTTTCCTCCCTTCCTTTCTATAACTATTTATAGAGCACCTACAGTGTGTCACCCACTATTCTAGTTGCTGAAGACATTAACAGTGAACATAACAGAGAAAGTCCCTGGACTCATGGAATTTATATCCAAGCGGGAGATATAGACAATAAACTAAATATATAAGATATAAGACATATTATTATTATGCTGTTATAATAAAAAATAAAGTAAGATTAAGGATAGGAAGCATTAGTGGGATTGGAATTTTAAAGAGGATTGATTGGGAAGGCCTTATTGAGACACGCAATGGGTTAATGAGGGCTCAAGTTCTTTGCCACTTCTCCTGTTGAAAAAGGGGGTCAATTTATACCTTTCCCCTAGAATCTGGTGTCTTCTTTAATCAACAGCGTTTGGCAGAGGCTATGCTATGCTTAGTTGCTAGCCTTGCTTCAAGAGAACTGTCAGCTTCCACATTTGCCTCTTGGAGTTCAGAACTGTCATGCAAGAACTTTTACTACTCTGAGAGTGCCGTGCTGTGAAGCAGCCCAAGCTATGCACTGGGAGAAGCATGTGAAGAGAGAAGAGTCCCAGCCATCCCCCCACTGTTGCCCTCTCCATCTGTTCAAGTCATCCAGCAGAAGCCCCAGACACTGGGTACAGAAATAAGCTTTCCTCTCTACATCCTGGCTGAGTTCCTGACCCACAGAGTCACCAAATATAACAATAGCAAACTCTTATTATTTAAGACATTAATTTTTGAGGCAGTTTATTACACAGTGATAGACAGCAAAAGGAAGGTGACTTGTGAGTAAAGATACAAAGAGGGCTAGGGAGTGAGCTATTTTAGGAAAAGCATTTTAGGTAGAGGGAACAGAACTTTCAAAGGGCTTGGAGGGCTCAACAAATAGCAAGGAGGCTGGTGTGGCCGGAGCAGGTTGAGTGAAGGGGAGAGTAGAAATAGATGAGGCTGGAGAGATAAGGGGGAGGCTGATTATGAGCAACTTTGTGGGCCACTGGAATGATAATGCTTAACTGTTATACTTTAAGGATCTGTAAGCCAGTAATGTGTGTGTGTGTGTGTGTGTGTGTGTGTGTGTGTGTGTGTACATACCATTAAACAAAACCAACAGAGACACTGCCTTCATTAAATTTAAAGAACCCAGGGGCGCCTGGGTGGCTCAGTCGATTGAGCGTCCGACTTCGGCTCAGGTCACGATCTCGCGGTCTGTGAGTTCGAGCCCCGAGTCAGGCTCTGGGCTGATGGCTCAGAGCCTGGAGCCTGCTTCCGATTCTGTGTCTCCCTCTCTCTCTGCCCCTCCCCCGTTCATGCCCTGTCTCTCTCTGTCTCAAAAATAAAATAAAATGTTAAAAAAAAAATTTAAAGAACCCAGCGGTTAAGTGACAGCCAGATATGGGTCAGGGCTGTCTCTCTCAACCAAAGGTGGTGCCCTTAATCAGTGCACCATGCCTGCTCAAATCACAGACTGATAAACTTTTCTATGACATCTCATTTCTCAGCTAAGTTTCAATATCTTATGATTTTTTTTTAATTTGCTTAGGATAAACAAGGAACAACTTGCTTTTGTTACTCAACTTGAGAATTAGTATTGAATAGCATATAGGAAAAAAAGAAGAAACTAGAGGAGAAAATATTTTATCAGCTAGAGTTCAGCTTTTTTTTTTTTTTTTTTTTTACCACCACCTGTAAGGCTTCATGTTAAAGCAATTCTATGACTGCTCAAGGTGAAGATCTCTTTTGGGTGGGGTGACCCAAAAAGAGATGGCCTAGGGCTGAGCACCAATTCTATCTTGAAATCTCCTGTATGAGCTTGAAAGAGTCATTATCTTCTTTGGGTCTCTAATATCTCACCAGTACAATGAAGAGTATTTTCTAAATGTATTTTATAAAACATTAATTGATGAGATACTCTGTTAAAAAAAAAAAGTGTGCCTGTTTGGATGTGTATTATATGTGTGTGTGGAAGGGAGTGGGGACTTGTGGCAAATAAGCTGGGAAATTCTGTCTATTATGTGCCCCTCTTGAAGAACCACAATGCTAATTAACAAATTAAAGACCCTGATAAGTTCTGTAATGCACTTAGTGACTGACTCCTGATAACTGAAACACCTATGGTCTTTCTTGACCTCAATGATGCATTTTATGTCTGCCAAGCCAGGACATTTATTCTCTTGTCTCATGGTTGTGAGCTGAGGTTAAGTGATTCATCACAGATTAGCACATCTAATGTATGGCTTAATGTATGGTCAGTTTCAGCATCTTGTCTCATCTCTTCTTCCAGGTCTTTGTTTCTTGAATAATAAATCAAAGTGGATAATACATGCTCTGAGCACTGTAAATGACAGATGAATTTACTGTAGAGCTGACACCTTATTTTTTTTAAATATGAAATTTATTGTCAGATTGGTTTCCATACAACACCCAGTGCTCATCCCAACAGGTGCCCTCCTCAATACCCATCACCCACCCTCCCCTCCCTCCCACCCCGCATCAACCTCTGTTCTCAGTTTTTCTTTTAAATTTTTTTTTAACGTTTATTTATTTTTGAGACAGAGAGAGACAGAGCATGAACAGGGGAGGGGCAGAGGGAAAGGGAGACACAGACTCCGAAACAGGCTGCAGGCTCTGAGCTGTCAGCCCAGAGCCCGACGCGGGGCTCGAACTCACAGACCGCGAGATCATGACCTGAGCCGAAGTCGGCCGCCCAACCGACCAAGCCACCCAGGCGCCCCGTTTGTTCTCAGTTTTTAAGAGTCTCTTATGTTTTGAGCTGCCACCTTATAAACAACCACCTTTGCATCTGTGTCGTTTAGGGGAGGAAGTGTATCAGGGATAGAGGTGAGCCTATCACCTCATTTGTGCCAAGAGCTTCAATCTCTGTCTTCAAACTTTCTTTCTAGAGCAACTTAAGAGTGGTAGTAGGATGACACACATATTCTAACTTTTTTTCTTAGGAATTAACAAGTTGGTAGTCAGGGACATGACCTGAAGCGTGTAACGGGGAAAAAAGGAGAAAGCTGTCACCTGAACAGTATTTAATAAGAACTGGATAACCACTCCTTGAAATAAAAGCTTCGATAAGTACAATTCTATTCCTTTCAGTGGGAAAGCTCAGGTAATAAAAATATCAACCCCCCCCCTTACTTTCAATATACATTATTTTTCTCTTTGGCCAAGTTACAATGGGCCCAAGCTTACAGTCTTTTCAATCAATATTACAATTAAACTTGTACCTGTCAAAGCAGGAAAAAAGACATGCACACACACATAAGTGACTAGATCGACCCCACTGAGATTCCTATGGGGAAGGATGTAAGGCAGGCAAGAACATATACCACAAAGTGGTTTCTTTTAGAAAATAAAACTCTTTTTTACCACGACAGGACCACAGAATCTCCCCCAAATACAGTAAGCTATGCTTCCCCAGGAAATTCCAGGTTGTTGCATGTGATCTTAATTATGATAAAGCTGCCGATGTTGGACTCTCTCGCACAATGTGTTTTTCCTCTTTAAATTGGACAAGTAATAAAGTATCATGATAAATGCGATTTAGCAACTGACTTAATAACCGAGATAACGTGAACCACAGCTGCCACATTCAAGCGGCCTTCATTTGATGCAGCTGATCCGAAGTATACTCTTCTGAAGTGCTGGTCATGATAAGCCTGTCCAATGCTCATTGTGTTCATGTGGAGTTATAATAAATTAGGTTGTTACTCTTCCAAACCTTCCATTTATTTCTGGAGATGTCTCATTGTAATTTAGCTCAAGTTAATGATAACCCAAAACACAATATTACCAGTTATTATTTCTCACTTTAAAACAGTGCCTAAATGGCTAATGTTCTCTGTTATAGATAAAGTCCTGGGCCAGCTAATGAGGAGATTATGATGGGCAGAGCAAAGAGGCCACAGGAAATTGTGCCTCTGGCTCTCTGATCAGATCGTGTTTACCTCCCCGACTCTACCTGTCTCAGGAAGAATCTACAGGAAGTTGCTTGCTAACATCAAGGAAGAAATGGCACTCTTCTATGTGGTTTATGGCATATACTTTTTGGAGGAAAACTTAGCAATATGTAACAAAAGCCTTAAATATGTATGTGGTCTTCAATCAAACAATTTAATATTTAGGAATTTCTCTTAAGAAATGTTCATCACAACAGTTTTTGTAACAGAAGAAAAAAAGGAAACAAACCGACATGTCCAATAATATGGGTTTGACTAATTTATTGTGGCACATCTAATATTATTTCCAACAAAAACTCACATAGTATTCCAGACTCTTGGAGTATTATGAATTTTAATTTATTTAATCTCCAAAAGAACTCTATGAGGCAGTATGAGTCCTATTTTACAGATAAGTAATCTAAATCACAGGGATATAAATAACTTGCCCCAAATCACATGGCTATTAAATGGCCTACTAGGCATTTGAACCCGGCAGCTGGGCACCACACAGTCTACATTTTTTTTTTAATTGAAGCACAGTTGACACACAATGTTATATTAGTTTCAGGTGTACAATATAGTGATTCCACATCTCTATATGTTATGCTGTGCTCACCACAAGTGTAGTTACCAACTGTTACCATCAATGCCATTATGATGTCATTCACTATATCCCCTATGCTGTACCTTTCATCCTGATAGCTCATACTATCTATGCTGCCTCACAACGATGTACTAATGTTCTGTCAGTACAATAATACTACAGATACGTATCATTTCATGGAAAAATTTTCAACATATTGGGTGTGTGAAAAAAAGGTTACAAAATAGGTCGAACAGTGTGACCCCATTTTTACAGCAAAAAAGGAAGAATGTATTTATAGACAGGAAGAAACCTGAAGATTACTCAAGATACAGCCAACTGTATTAACAATGGTTATGTTTCAGTGGCATCTTTAGGTGTTTCTGAAATGCTGTTTTTGTTTGTCTCTTAGTTCCTCCAATCATTGTTACAAAGTCTGCATATTCAAATGTTAAGCCTCCTTAGAAATCAAAGAAATGGAAATTTAAATACGAAAAATAACATTATAATATATAACATATATTATATACAACATTCTAATATATAATATATAATATATAATATATATATAACATTATAATTAAATTATAGTATATATATTTTGAATCACAAAACCTAATGTTATCCATATTCTGGTGAAAAAACACTCGTGTGTTGCTGCTGGTGGTATAAATTGGTACAACCCTCCACAGAAGGTAGCCGGCAATCTTCATCAGGTCAAAAGCCATGAAAATGTTCATTTCCTGTTACTCTATGGTTCTATTTTTCGAAATTTTCTTATGTTCACAACTCAAAAGAAGAAAACTGCTTCATGCATTTAGTGATAAATATATAACTGAAATATTTAATTTGTGCACCCACTGGTAGAACCCTGAGAAGCTGGCCAGCTACCGGGGCTCCTATTTGTAGTTTCTCATTAGGTTTACAAGGTAAGGTAATGACTAGAAATACTGAAGAACTCTGAGGTTGTTTAACCAAGGCCTCCTCTCAATGCCCTGGGTGCCACTAAAACCAGGAAATGCACGAAAAAAAAAAAGTACCAAATAGACCTAAATCCACAAATGCCAGTGGTTGTGGGAAGGAAGGCCTCTGGAGTATAACATTTGTGTGGTCACCGGTATTGTCTTCAGGGACTTGTTTCAGGCTTCCACCATGAAGCCCTGTGAGAAGTGGCTTAAGGCCTCGTCTGACAATTCATAAGCATTAGTGCAGAAAGGGCCTCTTCCTCCCGAGAACTGAAAATATCACTTTTCTGTCTCATATAAACAATAGAGGGAGCAAGCACTTCTCCTCTTTCCGTGCTAAACATTATGGTGAAGAAACAAAAGTGATTTAGTTAATTGCTCTAGGGAATACTTGCATCAGGAAGATGAGAGCTTGAACCCACATAATCACTTATTCATGAAGACTAATGGCTTGCTTATTAAGAACCGCTTTAGGTCACTCACCTTACTGTGTCCACCAATCATAAGCGCACACAGTTGCCCCAATCCTAACCAGTTCCCTGCCTTGAAAGACCTGCCTTATATCACCCAGCCCAGACACTAAACCTTTTTAAATATCCTCTGAGATGCCACTAAGACTCTGTCTGGGTGGCATTCTCTCTCGCTGCAGTAAGGCAAACAAAGTGAAAACTTTGCCTTCTTGATCACTAGGCTTTCTGGTGGTCTTTTGCAGGGGCAACAGTTGTTTGCTTTCAGGTTCAGGAACAGGAGAAGATACTGGAAGTGAAAGGGATTGATGAGGTGATGGGTGTGACATCGCTGAGGCAGAGGCAAACAGTAGAACCCTATGAAGGGATAGCCCTGGCACTAGGAAGGCAGGGAAAGAAGGTGAACCATGAAGGAATAAGTGCTGAAGACTCTAAGGATGGAGAAGCTCTATCAACTCTTTGAAGACTGGAACCAAATGGTGCCAGGAGGGGAACAGGCCCCGGGAGTAGACCTGGCACCAGCAACTTCAGGATTGCCAGGCTTCAGGGTGGCCAGGGAGAATGTGTGAATCCCACTGGGCTTGTGACAGGGCTGTTGCAGACAGTCCACTTCTTGGGGCTCAAAGCTGGAGTTGTAGGAATGCTAATGACTGGCACTGTAGTTCACGGGGTGGCCTCTGGGGCCAGACGGCCTGAATTCAGACCCTGGTCCTGCCACTCATTAGCTGTGTGACTTAGGATAAAGCTACTCAAGAAGTGTTAGTCTTCAGAGGCACCTGGGTGGCTCGGTTGGTTAAGCGTCCAACTTCAGCTCAGGTCATGATCTCATTGTTCTTGAGTTTGGGCCCTGAGTCAGGCTCTGTGCTGACAGCTCAGAGCCTGGAGTCTGTTTCAGGTTCTGTGTCTCCCTCTCTCTCTCTGCCCCTCCCCCTGCTCATGCTCCATCTGTCCCTCTCTCAGAAAAATAAATGAACATTGAAAAAAAAATTAAAAACATCTTTATAAAGAAGTGTTACCCTTCATTTATGATTACTTCATTATCATTATCCCGTTAGTGGAATTCTTTTGCATGCCAGGAGGGGGGAAATTGTGTGTGGGAGGGGAGGGGCTTAAAGATACTCATTACGGTCTTTAAAAAAATTTTTAAGTTTATTTATTTTTGAGAGAGAGGGAGAGAAAACACACGAGCGAGAGAGAGGCAGAGAGAGAGAGAGAGAGAGAGAGAGAGAGAGAGAGAATCCCAAGCAGGCTCTGTGCTGTCAGCATCGGAGCCCAATATGGGGCTCAAACCCATGAACAGTGAAATCATGACATGAGCTGAAATCAAGAGTAGATGCTTAGCTGACTGAGCCACCCAGGTGCCCCAATCATTATGGTGTTATGCACACTAGTAAAAATTTTAGAAATAAGAAATAAGGTGTTGGTAAATTCGTGATATTTTCTAGTTTTCATGGTGTAAAGATTCCTCCCATGGCCAATTTTAACCTGCCAATTTGAACCCAGAGTAGGGAAGGGATGTGCACAAAGGGCTGGTACTAGCCAGCTAAGCACAACACTGGGAAGAGGCTTAATATTTGCCAAAGTACAGTGATCAGTAGAATGTCCCTTGATAACCTAATAGGATGCTATGAAAATTAGAATTATGAAGACTAGATACACCCTATAAAATGCTTATGATAATAAAAAAAAATCAATATTCAAAATCACATCTGTAATGAGATGGTAACTTGCAGGTTTCCTTGATTCTAAAATGCAGTTTCAGTCTTGCTGATTTTCTGTGCTCAGGAGGCATTTTACAATCTGCATTTCATGTTCTTTAATTTTTTTTTTTTGGTCTGAAAAGTGGTTAATAAATCAATGATGCCCCTCATAAACAATGCTACTCTAAAATCAACATTAAATGCAGATAAATTGATACCAACATCAGGATGGAGACAGGAAAAGAATACAGCAAAAAGAGTTTGATTTATTGTTGAAGCAAGGCTGCAAGTGAATTTTTTCTTTCATTTAGATGCCTGTTAATGTTGTATGCACAATATATCATAACAAAACTTCAAGGCAGAGTCTAAACCTGGGCACAAACATATGTGTACAAGGAAGAGAAAAAGGCTTTCCTTCCTTACCCTTCCCTTCCCTCCCATCTGCCTGACTGCCTCTCTCCTTCCCTCTCTCCCTCCTTCTTTTTCTTTCTTTCTTTCTTTCTTTCTTTCTTTCTTTCTTTCTTTCTCTTTCTCTGCTTTTGTCTTCAACAAAATTAGCTTACCTATGACAACCAATTATGTGGTAGTAAAAGCACTATGTGGAAAGTGCTTAGTGCTTAGTGTGTGTGTGTGTGTGGGGGGGGGGGGTGTTCACATATATTTAGATATTTCGTAAAAGAACTCCATCACTTCTCAGCTTGGTTTACCCTCTATCCAGCAATGATAAACCATACTGAGACATATAATTAGAGCTGGCTCTTTTTTTATTTTTAATTATTTTTTTAAATATAATTTATCATCAAGTTAGCTAACATACAGTGTATACAGTGTGCTTCTGGCTTCGGGAGTAGATTCCCATGATTCATCACTTACTTTCAGCCCCCAGTGGTCATCCCAACAAGTGCCTTCCTCAATGCCCATCACCCAATTTCCCCTCCTTTCAGCCCCTCCAGCAACTCTCAGTTTGTTCTCTGTATTTAAGAGTCTCTTATGTTTTACCTCTTCTCTGTTTGAAACTATTTTTCCCCTTCCCTTCCCCCATGGTCTTCTGTGAAGTTTCTCAAATTCCACATATGAGTGAAAACATGTATCTGTCTTTCTCTGACTTATTTCACTTAACATAATACCCTCCATTTCCATCTGCGTTGCTGCAAATGGCAGGATTTCTCATTGCCAAGTGGTATTCCGTTGTATATATAAACCACATTTTCTTCATCCATTCATCAGTTGATGGACATTTGGGCTCCCTCCATAATTTGTCTATTGTTGATAGCACTGCTATAAACATTGGGATACATGGGCTCCTATGAATCAGCACTCCTGAATCCTCTGGATAAGTTCCTAGTAGTGCTATTGCTGGGTCATAGGATAATTCTATTTTTAATTTTTTGAGGAACCTCCACACTGCTCTGTTTTCTAGAGCAGCTGCACAAATTTGCATTCCCACCAACAGTACAAGAGGGTTCCCGTTTCTCCACATCCTTGCCAACATCTGTTGTTTCCTGAGTTGTTCATTTTAGCCACTCTGACCGGTGTGAGGTGGTATCTCATTGTGGTTTTGATTTGTATTTCCCTGATGATGAGCGATGTTGAGCATCTTTACTTGTGTCTGTTGGCCATCTGAATGTCTTCTTTGGAAAAGTGTCTATTCATGTCTTCTGCCCATTTCTTCACTGAATTGTTTGTTTTTCAGGTGTTGAGTTTGGTAAGTTCTTTATAGATATTGGATACTAACCCTTTAACCAATATGTCATCTGCAAATAGAGCTGGCTCTTTAAGGAAAGTTGGAGAAAACCAGCTTAGACTGGTTAAAATAATAGCAGGACTCAATAATGAAGGGCTAGACCTGATTGGGCCCAGTGAATGACATTTTATATACCAACAGCCCAGCTGGCTCCCTTCAACATGGATTGGGCACTGAAAGAGGGCTTGGTATGGGGGCAGTCATGACCCCTTTCTCATTTAGGCAAGGAGAGAACATTGTTCATAATTTGTCAGACTTGAAAGGGGAAAAAAAAAAAATCACAGTCACATTTTTTCCCTGCTTCCCCAGTGAACATTGTTTCAAACCAAGAGCTTCAGATCCAATCTGCCTACCAAAAGGATAACTTTAAGCTAGAAGAATTTCTTTTCAATTCCCCAAACTCCCTCCCTGCAAATGCCCATACTCAGATGTCACAGTTTTTAAGAGAAACACATTTTCAGTGTCTGTATCCAGAAAGTCAAGTACCCTTTTCAAATAGAGCTTACATGCTACTATTTTATTCAGAAACCAAGTCTCCACTTTGTGGATGATTTGGGTTTTAGGATTTCCCATTCCCTTGCTTTGTTTCTCCTCCCAGGTCTGGTTAAGGGGAAGATAGGGAAAGAAAAGTAGCTTAATGTAGGTATGTCCCAGGATATCTGCAATCCCAAAGCTTGGTGGAAAATGAGGCTAAGACATATGGTTGCAATCAGGCTGAGGCCATTTTGCAGGTATTGGAGGTTTTGATCCTCTCCTGCTCCCATAATTTCTACAGAAAAGCAGGAGCTGGTTTTGAGAAGCCTTTGCACCCACTTATTCTAGAACCCAGTTGTGACTTCTGCTGGCTTGTCCAGGTCACTAAGGATGCCAGAAAAGAGATTCTGTCAGCTCAGGAATTCCAATTTCTCACTTTGCAAGAAGAAGTGGAAATAAAAACAGACCACTAGACAAGCTAAACTGGATACAGGAGAGACTTGAAAAAAATCCTATCATAAATGTAATATCCTGAGTCCAGAATGAGTCCATCTATGGGGATAGAAATTGAATCAGAAATCCTCCTTTGTGTAAATGCCCTTCATGTTGATCTTTTCTTTCCACCCAGTGCTGTTTCGGTATCAAATAGAATCTCTCAATTTTAAGAAATTGCAGCACTTAAAGGACCTTGAACTGGCTGAGACTCGGCCAACACCGTCTGCAAAAGCTGCTTTAATCAGAATGGTCCAGAGGGATGTTTGCTGAACAGCTTCATCATAAGCAGGATGGGAAATGGCTTCCTCTGATCAACTGTCGAAAGGCCTGGGAAAAACAGAATTGATCTCCTTCTGTTGTCGAGAATGATTTTGCCTTGTTTTTTATCTGGTGCACCATGAATGCAATGCCATACTTTCCCACAGTGCAACCAGATTGTGCATGAATACCGAATGAGTCCCTTGGAAAGAAACTCAAGCCCCAAACTAGTCCGGTTAGAGAGAAAGGCTATCTCTATCCTTCTCAAGGCAATTTGCTTATACAAGAGAAACTCTAAGTTCTTTGTATCTTGCATATGCTAGAAAAGGACATTCTGAGTATTTCATAGCCCTGATGACTGGGCAGAGTAAGTTGTTATCATAATCATATTTTTTAGGTATACGTTGGCAGGAATGTGTCAATTTTGGTCAAACGTCTACAAACCCTGACCTTGTTCAAGTTTGTGTTCATCCATTAGTGCTGTGAGAGAGACCCATATTCTGTTGCCTATGGAATTTTCCAGTGCTTATGGATTCCCTAGTGTTAGGTGAGATAATATTTACTTCAATGATCCTCTTCTTGAATATTTACCATCAGAAGGCAAGCTCAGGGATTGGGTTTCCGGACCTCTAAAATCAATTTGCTATACAAGTGAAAATAGAGAAAACTGCTTATGGGTGTCTCTCTCAGGGTTGTGGAAAGATATGAAGAAAACTCAAGCACCAGGTTCCCTCTGTCTGACAAACCATGAGACATGGCCATCTTTAAATGAGGTTATATGCTTTTGTGAAGAACATGTATGCATTAAATCTAACAGTTCCTTTTGTAGACAAGACAGCTGACAGCTGATTGGTCTACACTGAAAACTAAAAATTCAAGCTTTTTATTATGCTAAGTTAGTGAGGAGCCTAGATGAAAATTATGCCCAGAGAGGAAGAAACCTCCAAGCCACAGTGATGATAACCTTCTGGGGAGCAGGGGATAAAATTCTGCTGTCTGCAAGTGGTCAGGGGATAGCAGAAAGGAAACACAGGGTAGACAACACTGTCTAATAAGCCTCTTTCCATATTCTTATCTACTTATTTCCTCCTGCCCCTTTTTCCTGAAAGACCAGTGTTGCTGGTCTTAGAATTTACATGGCAGCAGGGGCAATCCACTTGGCTACTCCTAACCAGGGGGGTGGGAGATTTCTACCTTCTCTATTTTGAGCTGGACAGTGAGTAATTAATTGTGTGTCCTATTTTTTTAAGTGTTTATTTATTTTTGAGAGAGTGAGAGAGCGTGCATACGCGCACAAGTGGGGGAGGGGCAGAGAGGGAGACAGAGGATCTGAAGCAGGTTCTGTGCTGTTAGCACAGAGCCCGATGTGGGGCTTGAACTCACAAACTATGAGATCATGACCTGAGCTGAAGTTGGATGCTTAACTAACTGAGCCACCCAGGCACTCCTGTGTGTCCTATCTTTTAAACAGCACTCTGTTGAAATCAATTAGAATTGCATTATGAGATGAGCTTTGCTTATTTCCTCTTAGCTACACTTTTTGCCAAATAGGGCCAGAGATAAACCTTCAATTTATTCTCAGAGCTAAACTACTCCTGGTCTGAACCACAAAACACATAAGATGAATTTGCATAGTTCATGATGCTTTCACTCCAACAACAAAGCAAGAACCTTAAGCTTTGAATGACTTCAAATTATTCAATTTCTATATGGATGTAATTTTTTGTTTACTTTCACAGCATAAAACATGTTTTGGGCACTGACCAGCCACCCTGTAGATTCGCAAGCAATTGTTGAATTCTGTGACTGTGTCAACGTATTCCAAATGTGAAAGGATTTTACGTGGGGCTTTTCCTATTGCGTTGGAATTACCTCAAGCTGAAAACACAGATGTTAAGTACCCCATATTTTAAAGAGAAGAGTAAACTGGGGGTCAGGCACTCCCTCTGAGAAGACAACCAAATCCCTATCCATCGCTGCCTCTGATAGAAACTTAAATTGGTGAAGAAAGAGAAGGTTGCAAAGCAATGGAACTACTTTGATTGGCTGATAGGGAGTGTCACAACTCCCTTCTCTCCTCCAAAAGGGGGAGGTAAAGCTTCACTCTACAAAGTCAGTGGAGCAGACTCACTGCAGAGAGCTCTTGTAGAGAGACTGGCGGGGCTTGCAAGGACAGACAAATGTTATTGCTGGTTAGGCACTTGCATGTGTGGTGGGCTTGCTAATATTTCCTTGGTGCCTATCCGAACGGTAAAATAAGAGAGCTGAAGGGGAGAGCAGAATTAAGGACGTCCATCATTTGTTGTGGCCAAGATCGGTGACTCTTCTGTTGGTCAAGTGACTATCCCGGAAGGCAGACAGCTTTGAGCTGTCTTTCATGTATCCCATTCTTGAGTGCTGCCACCTGGAGGAGGCCCAGTAAACTATGGAGTGATTATCTAGAGGCAGGAGTGAAGGTATAGCTTAAAGAGCACTGGCGTTCTCTGCCTGGTGCTTTTGACCACCTGCTGGTATATAAGCCTAGAAGAGCAATTTCTAAAGCTGATATCTTGAGATTGCTGCCACCTTAGGATCAGCTTAAGTTGTGTCTTTGCCACCAAAAGTTCTTATCTTGGAAAACCTCCCTGACCTACCTTCCTAAGTTAAATGTCATGAGCTGGATCCCTGACTCTAAGCTGAAGACTCTACTCATAAGACATTCACTAAAGTTGTCCACCTGCAAAATATGGAGAGATCACATATCTTTTCAGAAGTCAGACTGACAAAACCTGAACACATAAAAATTTATTTATGGAAGTAATAGCTAAAAGCAATTGCTGGTGACCACCATAGTCTTTGTCTTGATTATAATTCCTTATTTCTGTATACTTATTTATTAAAGTTTTGCCTCCACCAAGTTTTAAGCTCCATGAAAATGAGAAACATATGGGATGACTTCTTCTT
Source organism: Panthera onca (assembly GCF_046562875.1). NCBI lineage: Eukaryota > Metazoa > Chordata > Mammalia > Carnivora > Felidae > Panthera > Panthera onca. Next base: position 131,038,249 of record NC_138347.1, on the reverse strand, counting down.
CTTCTTCTTCTTCTTCTTCTTCTTCTTCTTCTTCTTCTTCTTCTTCTTCTTCTTCTTCTCCTCCTCCTCCTCCTCCTCCTCCTCCTCCTCCTCCTCCTCCTTCTTCTTCTTCTTCTTCTTCTTCAGAGCTTATTTATTTATTTTGAGAGAGACAGAGAAAGTGTAAGCAGGGCAGGGGCAGGAGGAGGGAATCTCAAGCAGACTCCATTCTGTCAGTGCAGAGCCTGATGCGGGGTTCAAACTCACAAACCTTGAAATCATGGCCTGAGCTGAAATCAAGAGTCAGATGCTTAACTGACCGAGCCACCCAGGCGCCCCCACATGTGACTTCTTTAATGCAACATCCTCAGGGTTTAGCACAGAGTCTGCCATATGATAGGTGCTCAATAAATAGTTGTTTAAGCAACAACAAATCTTTAAAATGCCACATATGGACACATATAAGTATGAAGGCATACATTTATTTATTTATTTATTTATTTATCCAGTGATGAGGAAATTTAGTTCTGGAATCCATATTGATTTTTCAAATGCACATTCTGATTAGGTTGATACTATCTGAAAATGGTTTCATGTGCTTCCAATTTCACCTCAGACTCTCACTGCACAGTTGGAGGTTAGCATCAGGTTTTAAATTATTGCCCAGTGCACACAACTCTAGACACAATCATGCCTGCCTGTAGGTCTACATTTAGTTTGATTTTAAGGGAGTGATGGCCCTTTGCTGAGCTGTCACCGGCACGCCTCATCATTAATGAGCAAATGACCAGGCAACAGATGGAGCAAAGTACCAGTGGAGGTCCTAAAAACGAGATGTCCTAGGAGGTTTAGCAGGTTTCTTATCCCTCAAAGCAGGTTCCTCATTCTATCACAGGAGCTGACCACCACAGGTGGCAACGTCGCAAGGCTGATCTGGACTATCTTCATTGCCATTGAGAGGAAGGAATAACAAAGAAAACAAGGCTCTGTGACCCATACCCATACCACACCGAGAACTGTGCCTTGTGTATAGTGGGTGCTCAACGAATGTATGTTAAGTGAATGACTGGATGGGCTAACTTTGATCATAAACACTAACTGGTAGATCATAAACACTAATAATAAGAGTGAGGTCTCTAGTGTTTTGCCACACTAAATATGGTTGTAGCAGCTCTGTCAGACAGAGTCTGTAAGCTATGAGGTAGTGCCACCACGTTAGTCATGTGCAAGGAAATTCCACTTCGGGGTTCTCGACAGCATCAGAATCACTGGATGCATCTCCTTCCCTAGTAGACTCATCAGAGAGTCACAGATGCAAGAAGCTATAATTTTTCTCTGAAACTAAAATTATTGATGTGCAGTGACCTGATCTTTCTACTCAGATTTGTGAAACACAGATGGCTTGGTAATGCCCTGTCAATTAAAAGGGATGAATGCAGTAGGGAGGGATGTTTATCTATCCCAGATCTTACTGTGTATGATTTAATATTAGCACATTCCTTCCATTTTGTTCCTGTTTATACTTGTTTCTTTTGAGAACTAATGATTTGTAGGCTACATCATGAATGTGCATGGGGAAAAACTGAAGTTGGAGCTGCCCAGTGAGCATTGCCCACTGAAGGCTGGGCTGTCCTTGGCCTGATGTGCTGCCTATGTACACCATTAATAAAAGTTAATGGTATGTCTGGTGATGAGATGGATTGGTTGATATTTGAGAAATATATCTCAACAACTTAAGAATATGCCTCCAAATTCTATCATACAATTCCTTAAGAACTGATACATGATCAATTACATAAATATTTACTGAAACCTTTTTAGAATATACTGAATTTTTTGGACTGAATGAACTCATGGGTAAATTACAAAAGGACAGAATTAAACACCTTACTACATGTCTAGTACTCATTAGGCACTGCAGAATCTCATAGAATCCAGTGGAGGCAAAATCCCTTGACCCTCAATTTGGGATCGCATAATCTGCTAAACAAGCCAGTATGATGGAGGACAACTGGCTCTATGGCTTTTAAGCCAGCATTTTAATCTGAAAGAGAAATGTAAAGACTCTCAGGGAAGATTCTCTAGCTAGTTTCAGCAAGGACACATATTCTTTTACTTTAATAAGGGTATAAATTAATGTTAGTTTTTAAAATTATAAAAACAATACATGATCTTTTTAAGTTTATTCATTTGCAGAGAGAGAGAAAGAGCGCACACTGGAGCAGGAGCGGGGGAAGAAGCAGAGAGAGAAAAGGAGAGAGAGAATCCTAAGCAGGAGAGCCTCATGAACCGTGAGATCATGACCTGAGCCGAGATCGAGTCAGACCCTTAACAGACTGAGCTACCCAGGGGCCCCAGCAATACATGATTTAATGTACATGAACAATGAAGGTTTGGAAAAGAATGAAATGTAAAGGAAAAAATAATCCAATCCTGCACATGCTGACACCGTAACATTCTGACATACTTCATGTCATGTATCTTGTAAAATTCCCTATCCAGAGAATCTTGTTTGGTAACTTTTAATAATTATAAAATCTTACATCCTGTTTTTCTAATTCATGCCCTAGTATGAATATTTCAACTTGTTATGAAAACTCCTCACAAATATTTTAACACTTGATCTTAGCCAAAAGGCCGAGAAGCGATGCTCACAAATATTTTAAATAGCTACATAATATTCTATTAGGTGGTAGACCAAAACATACCTAACCATTTTTATTGCTGGACATTTTCAACGGCTTCTAAATGTCTGCTCTTTAAATAACAGGGTGTTGAATACCTATGTGTTCAACATTTCTTTATATTTGGGGGTTATTTCATTGGAAATGATCTTCTGAAGTGTAATTACTGGCTTATAAACATGTGGCCATACTACTTTCCAAATAGTTGCATGGGCGAACACTTTTATACATCAGTGTGCAAAATGTGTTTGTAAAGTGTTTCAGCTTTCTACAGTTGCACAAAAAGGGAAAACGTTCTTCTAAGTATTAACTAGTTAAGCTACTGTGGATATTTTATACCCAAATATGTGTTCAGAAGTTTCAATAGTTTTAACCACTATCAGTGGGATATCATGGGGAGGTGGGGTGGAGAAGGAAATAAAATATCTGCTTGCATCCACCAGTGAAAGTACTCTACATATAATGGTTTATGCTGAATATTACTTGAACGTTTTTTTCAGTGAGATCAGAAGAAACACTGATAGAACATATAATGTTAGTGTGACTTTATATTTTTAAGGACAATTCCGATTTCATAGGACTTTAAATTCTCTCAATGAAAGAAATTTATCAAATTTATAACTAAAGATGACTAAAAAGCATTTTAAAGAGTGGTCCTATAAATTCAGGAAATTGAAAAACATAATGTCTCTCAAGATAAGTCTGTTAATGTGTAACATATGGAAGATGAACATACTGTGTTAAATTAAAATCAGAATATGTGGTCTGATAGCAACATTATCACATATCAGATAAAAATTACCTGTTCACTGATTGATTTGTGTCCCTCAGAATAGTGGGCCATCTTTCAGTTTTGTTTTTGTTGAACGAGCAATTCACTATGGTTGTAACTGTATTGGACTTAATACATTGCTTTCTGAGTAAGTCACACTTGAATCTATTAATTTGAAGAGATGGGTAAGTGGTTTCATTAGAGTCTCCATGGCAGAAGATCCTGTATCTTACAAGAAGGAGACAACTGAATTTCATATGCAAAGACACAAGTCATTATTTAATCTTCCAACTAATTCAGAACTTTACAAGGAAGATAACACCTAAATCTCTTTTCTGAGCTCCTTGCTGGTTTCACTTTTGTCGATCTTCACAACAAACCTTGTCAAATAGGTTTTGTTTTCTCTATTTGCCAGATAAGGAAACTGAGGCTCAGGATCATCAGACCCATGATTGCCTGCCCAGTAGTCATTCCTCCCTTCTTCCTGGCTAATAGAACCCCAGTTTTAGCCAGTAGGCAGAGTCCTCATGCAAGATGGCCTCCTACTCAGAGGTGAAGCATGACTGGACAAAACCTCAAATGTAATCTCCTTCTCTTTGGTCAATCATTGCTATAGAGGTGACCCTCTATCTAGTTCCAGCTAAAAATACAGCAGGGGAAGTCTGTTGAGGGGGCTTCTGTAATATGTTTCCCCCCACCTTGAGAAAAAAAGCATCAAAGAGCAAGAAGAACCCTTTTTCTTTCTGTGGAAAGAAAGAGGGGGGACATATGTCTTGAGCTGTGGCTACCATCTTACTATAATGCAGAACTGGCCTGAATATGAAAGCCAACATGCTTCAGATGGAGGCACAAAAGGGTGAAAGAGTCCGGGTTTGGAGAAACATTAATAATAATAATTAATAAATAGTTGAGTGTTCTATTACTTGCGGTCAAAAGCATTCTAGCTCGTAGAGTGACAGAGATGAGATTTAAGCCCAGGCTGACTGACCACAAAGCCCACAAAATTACCAAGGTGATGTGATCTGGGGGCCCCTGGGAATCCTCCTCTTGAGTGCTTCAGGGGCTGCTGTCGAGAAGGGGAAGCTAAACTGGAACTACCTTACACTGCCCTCCAATGCTCTACCTCCCACCTCACTCCCTAACCTACAGAGGCTCAGGGTTAGATACACCTCTTAATAAGTTTCTCCTGATTATAAGAGAAAACCCTAGCACCACACTATGCAGCCTCTTTAAAGACGAATTTTTTCATAAAAAAAAAAAAAAGATGGATTTTTTTTCTTCAAGCCGATTCTAAACTAGCAGTTGTCTTTTGCTTATGAGGACCCTTCTTAAAATCTTGGTCTAAAGCTTGCTTCAATTATTTTGGCTGATAAGGAATGAAGGAGAAAGGAAGGAAAGATGAAATCCAAAGGCAATTCAAGAACCATCCTTTAACCGAACTAGTCTAATTTCCTCTTTCTTATCTAGATCTCTTTTCCCTTGGGCGATTAAAAAGTGAAGTCAGCTTGTTTTCTACTTGGATTTTTTTTTTTTTTTTTTTGTCTTTTGTCTTTTCCATTTTTCATTTTTCACTTCCAGGGAGGATTCTGATGAGGAGTAAAACAGCCAAGGGTCCTGCAGAGGAGAGAGAGACGACAGGGAAGATGCTGGGGGGTGTGGGGGTGATGAGGGGCAGTAAAATTTGTACTGTGGCAAACAGCTCAGAGCAGAAGTTCTTCAAAACCTTTGATTCTTCTCAAGACAGGATTCAGTGATCATTTCTTTTATTCCAGAAAATTTAACCATCTTAGGTGGGGTAGAATTTTAGTTCATACATAATAAATGTCTAAAAGACGCAATTAAAGGGTATGGAGAGGAGGAAGCAAACTCTTCTTCCATAAGTTTGAATGCCACTGAATACATACTTCTTTGGAAGGATCTAACCTGAATTCTCTAAGTTTGTGGTATGGGATATAGGTAAAAATGAGAAATGGGAATGGTCTGAGAGCCCTGAATCTTCGGGTTCTATTTTCTGTGGACCAGGGTTACCCCCCGGTAACTTGCACAGAGCCAGAGAGCAAGTTAAGAAAAAAAAATCTGGAAATATTCCAGATGGATATTAAAGACAGTTCAGAGTTCCCCATTTCCTTTTTCTTCTTTGTCTCAATCCATTATCCCAGACTTCAGAACTAAAAGGTGAAGGAAACAGTGCAAATGTCATTGCTTCCCTGTGTTTGGGAGAAGATCAGAACAGGTTGATAGGAGAACTCTTTTCGAGCAAAGCACATCATGAAAACAAATGCCCAGTACATGCACCAGCCTCACCAGGCTGCAGAGCTGCCTAGACCCTCATGCACAAATATGACCCAGAGGTAGAAACTGTGAGGCAGCAGACACATGGTTATCCACACTTCCAGGCTCGGGCCCTGGTTTTCTCCTCCAGGGTTGAGTAAACCCTTTTTCATGTTTGCCTCTTCTCTACCCTCTGACTTACCCTGGAGTATCTTCCTGCTGTGGTCACTGCCCTACTCCATCTCAATTGCTCACTGGCTTTCCAACAAGCTTCCCCAAACAACCATGCATCTTAGCTGGGTGATCACACATCAGTCTCTTCATGTATTTGTCATGGGCCTGATATCAGTGGAGGGGATCCTACCTCCTTCAATAAAATTGTCTCCCTTCTCACAGGTCAGGAAGCCAAGGCTCAAACATTTTAAGGAGTTTTTAGAGTTTCACTGATAGCAAATGGCAGACCAGGGGTTCCAACTGGGGGTGTCTGTGTTCTTTGCACTGCCTCAGGACCTTCCAGAGCTTCAGTCGGAGGCTTCAAGAAACCAGAGACTGCAACCATTGAGGGAGGAGGCTGAAAGCATCTTGGCTGAACATTTGTCACCTTGGCATCCTATTGCTGCCCACAAGGGATAAGGAGAGCATGTGATGATGGGAACTTTCTTTCAGACAAAACCATTCCAGTCAGCTTCAAATTGATGCACTGAAGCCAAGTGAGAGAGTTACCCCTAGAGATAAAGCAGATGCCAATTTTGGAAAAGCGCTGCACAAAAGCACTTAGACTGGAAGCAATCAGCATCTCCAAAAGCCAACATATTTTACACAAACCATTGAAAATGGGGCCACTTCACCTAATACGCTGCCTCTATTGCATCTTGTTGGACAATGGCCCTTTGTTCATCAGGAGCTGACAGTTGATTAAGGACCTTTCTTCAGGGAAAAAGCAACTCCCCTCCTCATCCTCTACCTGACACACAGATATTTACAGAGACCTATTAAACATTAAGAAGTATATCGAAGCAAGTGTATAGACTGAATTAAAGAGTGACAGTGTAATTCTTTGACTTTTATACTGGTTACTGCTACTCCTGTCCCCTAGTAGCACAGTAAGGAACTAGAATTGGCTGTACTTTCACATTTTCTAACTGGAGGTGCATGTCCCTCCCATCCTCAGAGCACAGCCATTGGACTATACCCCACCTACAGGCTCTGTCTCATCCAAGATATATTCTAAAGCACACACATTAATCATCCTGAAGTGGGGGCTCATCTTACATAAAGGTGCATTTTTATTTTTTAAAATTTATTCATTTATTTTGAGAGAGAGCCAGGGAACATGGGGAGGGGCAGGGAGAGAGGGAGAGGGAGATAATCCCAAGCAGGCCCCACACAGTCAGCATGCCCAATGTGGGGTTTGAACTCACAAACTGTGAGAGCATGATCTGAGCCAAAACCAAGAGTCAGATGCGTAACCAACTGAGCCACCCAGGCGTCCTATAAAGGTGCATTTTTAATGTGGAAGCCCTTTATTTCTCCTGAAATGTTGTGTGGTGAGGTAACATGAGAATAAGGCATGTGTCTTTCCCCTACAATGACTTACTCACTTCTCCTAGACCTCACAAAGCAAGAAGAGCTTTCAATATACCCTGCCCTCAGGTAACTCCATAACTGTAGAGACAAAGGAAAAATATGAAATGTGTTCAGTTTTGAGTTTTTTTGTTTTTTTTTTAATTTTTTTGAAGTTTTTAAATTTATTTTTCAGAGACAGAGTGCAACCGGGGGAGGGGCAGAGAGACAGAAGGAGACACAGAATCTGAAACAGGCTCCAGGCTCTGAGCTGTCAGCACAGAGCCCGATGTGGGGCTCGAACTCATGAACCGCGAGATCGTGACCTGAGCTGAAGTCAGACGCTTAACCGACTGAGCCACTCAGGCGCCCCCAATTTTGAGTTTTTAAGTAGACTTTAGACTAGCAACAACAGCATTTCAGGAAATTTTTTTTTCAGTTTCAAGAGCCTAGCAATTTCAAATATCAAAAGCAAATCTTAATATAATCAGTAGAATTGGAAAGAATTAGCTGAAGAGCAGGAAGACCTCCCCTGAGGGTAGGTAAGGGTTGTCCCACTGGAGGACGGATCACATCGGAGAGAAGGGTTGAAAGGGACCTAGGAGCAGACTTAGTGCCATCCTAGGGATCATTATTCATCAGGAGGTATGGTGGTTACCCTCCCTGGAAAGGATGTCTTATCAACAGCAGCCATTGAGACTCAATATGAACCCCAAGATTTTGTGCAATTCCATTGGTTTCATTCTTTATTGGCAACACCCTTTCCACATTTCTAGGAGAATCCTAAGCCCCTCAAGACCAAGAGTGATCCTTAGGCATGTAAAGGGATGATGAGGATATGGAATAAAAAGCACCTGGCACCTGTCCTTGGGCAAGAAACAATGTGGAGAACTCCTGAGCAGGCCTGGAGTTGAAATACACCACTTTATTGAGGCTATTACTTAATGATGGTGTGTTGAGGTGTGATAGGTTTGTCTTCAGAAAGGGGATTCACACTGATTCTTTATGATTTTGATCCGCTTGTCAAAATGGAGTCCCACAATAGGACTCAGTTTTGCTCTCCAGTGACATGTTCTCCACCTTGTGTAGGGAGCCTGCCTTCGTCTTGCCCTTGTCCTCTGGATTAGAGTCTGGCTGACCTCCAACATCGGGCCTGTTCCCTGCAAACAAATGATGGGTCTCTCATAAGGCTCCCTGGTCCACTGCAGCGTCTCATATTGCCCACTTCTACCTTCTGCCTTTAGGTATACCACACTGCCTTCGCCAGACCTCCCTATGGCCAGATTCTTGCATGATATAGTTCATGCATACTGCCTCAGTGTGGGCCCCTCCAGGAGTGTATTTCTAGTTCAGCCAGACACATAGCCTATTCTAGACAGAGTATGAATCCAGAGGAAGGTTCAAATCCTGGCACTTACAAATGATATGGCATTGGCTAAGTCATCTAACTTCTTTAAACCTAAGTTTCCTCATTTAGAAAATGGGGATTATAATCACTACTAGACAGGAAGTACAGGTAAAGTACAGTTTCTGGCATAGAACAGGATATATAATGGTAGATATTTTCTCTTCCCTCTATAGACTACCTTTCTGTTCCAATCCTACCGTATGATAGATCAGAAAATGTTTCATTTGTAGAACACCTGTAACACAGCAAGCTGGGAAAATTCCTAGGATGTCTAGACACTGGATGGCAAGCTACAGATACCTTCTCCCCTACCTGTCATATCTTTCCTCTCAGGAGCGAAGGGGAATGGGACAGCAGCTCATTGAGCTAAAGGTCAGATAAAACTCGTGCTCAGGGAGGAACACGGATGGGAAAATGAGAGATGCTAAAACCGTTTTTATGTCCAAGGGGAGAAGTGCGCCAATGTATAGCCTGAGATCAAATGTATAGATGGGAGGGTAGGGGAGGGCTGGAAAGGAGAGAAGGACATGAACATTGGCCATGGTGACAAACAGTTTTCTCAGGGTCTCCTAAAAGTTGCGTGAGTCAGCCTGGCTGGACGTTTGTCTGAGGTAGAGAAAACAACAGAAACAGAATTCCCTCTGAATCAGTCTGTCCTTGCTTGCTGGTACACCCAGGTATGGATAAAATGAAACTGGGTCTAACTTTGGCCCAACCCCTACCAAAAAGTCAGAGTTCTAGAGTGCATAACAAAGACAAAGAACATTTTCCCCAGTTTTTACATAGGTTGCCTGGATGTGGCTGGAAGAAGGCAATTTTCAGGAACAAATACGTTAAAAGAGCAGAAAACCTGTTGGTAGAGACATTCCTGTCCTGCCTTCCATAAGGAGGATGAATGATATCATAAATCTGTACCCCATCTTGTGTTTACCAGAGTTAAAGCTTCAAAATTTACCCCTGTCATTTGAATGTCTAAAATGAAGAAACCAATGAATAATAAACATGCAAAGGCTATTCAGAATCTTAGTGGCAGAGCAAAGTACAGGTCCTTCTAAATAAAAAACTGAAAAATTAAAATTAAGGTGTTTGCAACTAAGACACGCAGAGGAGCCCAAACTCAGGTTGAAGTAAATGAAAAACACTGAAAAACACAAGTGAAAATTCTTGCATGTTCTCTTTTAAAAATTTCCTTTCTGGGTCATGACTGGCTCAAAAGTCAACATTCTGGGTCTACGTGCCAAATGAAACCCTTTCTAAATGCACCGTTTTGAAAATGCCTGGGCTTTTCGCATATGCCAGGAGACATGATCAAAATTTCAGCTTTTTCAAACACAGACTTGTTCCCTTATGTAAATGGCTTAATCGTCAGTCTTGTTTTCCTTTGCTCAGAGCACACAGAAGGACCTTACCACCAATCCCATGACCCTGCCTCCAGAGTTTCTTGAAGCAGAGACAAGTTTTTCAAATCTCCACCTCCAAGAGCCTGCAGTGATCCTGGCACAGAGAGGGCACCAGTAGTTATTGTCTGGTAAATGAGTGAGTGAGGAAAGGAGATAACTGACGTGGAAATACTTTGAAATGGTTGAATGACTTTAAAATGCCACTCTCACCACCACTCTTCATTTCTTTCCTTCAGTAAAGCATCTTTAAAATCTTCAGTAGATGGGTGCTTCAAACAAAGGAAGCCATACTTTGTAGTATGTAAGGGGAAGTACCGATTTGGTCAATTCTGAAAATGACAGTTTCTAAAGTTCATAAGAAAAAACATAATGTCTGGGGCACCTGGTGGCTCAGTTGGTTGAGTGTCCGACTTCAGCTCAGGTCTCATGGTTGGTTAGTTCGAGCCCTACATGGGGCTCACTGCTATCAGCCTGTCAGTGCAGAGCCCACTTCGGATCCTCTGTCCCCCCCCCCCCCTTCCCTTTATCCTTCCTCCACTTGCATTCTCTCAAAAATAATGAAGTAATAAAAAATTAAAAATAAAAAAATAAAAAACATAATATCTTAGTGAAAAGGGACATCCAACACAAAAGATTATCATATACTATGACCATCTCACGTCTATTCAAACAGATTAAATGTGCACTAACACATTATACCTTACAAATACTTTATAATTCTATAGAAACATTTAATAATTTAATCCATATCTTCCTGATAGTCAAAGCCCTTTGAACACATCTGAATAAGCTCAGTCCAGTTTATCTCGTTTCGTTTAAAATCACACACACACACAATTTCATTGTTCCCAGTTATTTTGAAGGATTAATTTTATTCCAAAAAGGCCATCCACGGTTTGGGGGAATTAAGCAACTAGATTTGAAAACATTCAATATAATACCCTGTGAAAGAGGTGGCGGCTGGAGAGCCAGAGATTCTTGGTCCCCTTGCAAAGGAATGATAAATGGAAATATAGATCTCTTGGTACTTCATGCATTGCTGAAATTTTCTCTAGAAGGAAATGGTAAAGCCTCCAGACTTTTTCTGAAGCTGCGGGAGCTCACGGGAAAGGTGGCCTGGAGGTGTGGTGAGTTATCGCCCTAGAGGCAACCCCTCACCAAGAGAGTCAGGAACTGACGGGTGAATGTCCCAGCATCGCCCTGCCTTTGGAGGGACAAGCTGAGGTGCACTGCACACAATTCCTCATTAGTCCTCAGCAGGACTGGGCCCCGGTTGCCGACCGCAGTGAGAGCCTTTGCTGTCTTCTTCTTCTTCCCTCTCCCACTCTCCCCGCTCCTTCTTATCTGCTCCCTGGCATCACCTCCCAAATAAAATGCCTACATTCAAATCTTTGCCTGAGGCTCTGCTTTGGGGGGAACTGAAACTTAAGCCTCAATTGCTGCTGTATCTGGTTCAGGGTAAGAGAAAAATGAAACAACTGTTGTTAATTGCCTACTGTAAGCCCATCAGTGCATTTGGCCATTCCACAGACTATGGGAAAAACTGGGGCTAGAGACAAAAGCACCTATGTTTAAATCCCAGCTGTATCTCTCACTATTAACTGCTTGAGGCCTTAGTGTTCTCAAGTGTAAAATGGAAATAATAAGACCTACCTCAGAGGCTTCTTGTGAGGCTTGCACAGCAGACATAATAAATCGAAAGCAGTGCTGTTCCATAAATATGGCTTCTTTGCCAAAGTTATTTAATCTTCCCAACTCTGAGAAGTAGCCATTTCCCATTTTACAGATGAGTAAACAGAGGCTCAGGGAGATTAGCTGACCTAACTCTCTCCCTTAATTCATTCCCTTCCAGCTATACTGGCCTCTTCACTGTCCTCAAACATCCTTGCCACAATCCTTTCTCAAGGGACCTTCTTTATTCTTACCACTTGGAACTCCCTTTCTTCTGATGCCAACTTGACTAATTCCCTCACCTCCTTCCTGTCTAAGCTTGGTTTTACCTTTTCCAGGAGGCCTCCCTGATTACCTTATTTATTACAGTCTTCCTTCCCATGGCTCCCCAGGTCTCCAAAAGTTTTATTTATATTCTTGCCTTTACCTTATTGCTTCCTTCCTTGTAGCTCCCTGCATATTTTTAAAATAGTTCTTTGAAAGTTTCATTCAGACTGTGCTATTATCTCCAATTCTTTGGGTACAAAACTGACAGTTATACCTGCCAACCCTCTCTCATGATGGCTAATTTCTCTATGTGTTTTGTAATTTTTATTGTGAGCTAATCTTCAGCAGTAGTCATGTTCCTTGAGAGTCTGGGTGCTCTGGGTTTAGCCATCCTGAAGGGATGGGTTTTATGTTTGATTCTGCCAAGATCCTAAAGGAACCAAAAGTTCTAGGCTACTTGTTTTGTGCACTAATTTCTTGATTTGGGTTTTTACATATTTAGACAGTGTAAAAAACAGGACTATGTTAACTATTCTCAGGTGACTATTTCTTTTTCTTTCTTTAAAATCAAATGTTTATTTATTTTTGAGAGAGAGAGAGAGACAAAGCATGAATGGGGGAGAGACAGAGAGAGGAAGACACAGAATCTGAAGCAGCCTCCAGGTTCTGAGCTGTCAGCACAGAGCTCGATGGGGGCTTGAACCCATGAACTGTGAGATCATGACCTGAACCTAAGTTGTACACTCAATGGACTGAGCCACCCAGTTGTTGCTATAATTTCTGACCTCCTAATGTGCTCCTTCCCTTTTTCTTGTTATTAAAAGTATAGCTGTGAGTAAATATTTTTATTTATTTACTTACTTTTTAAATATTTTTTAAAGGTATATATATATTTTAGTGTTTATTTATTTTTGAGAGAGAGACAGATGGAGTGAGAGAGGGGAAGGGGCAGAGAGAGAAAGACACAGAATCCAAAGTAGGTTCCAGGCTCTGAGCTGTCAGCACAGAGTCCAACACGGGGCTCAAACTCACAAGCTGTGAGATCATGACTTGAGCTGAAGTCAGACGCTTAACCGACTAAGCCACCCAGGACTATTTCTATTCGTGCCTTTAGATAAATGACCAGTTTTCTTGATGCTTCTTCAGGTTTCTTTTTTAATTCTCCAATCAGGGTATCACTTCTCAGCCTTTTGGCTAAGATCAAGTGTAATTCTCCAATCAGGGTAACTCCCAAGGCTAAGTGGTAACTCCCAAGGCTAAGTGGGAAGTTCAAGGCCCAAGTGCCTAATCTCTTGTCCTTTATGGGAGTTTCAACACCAAGTCTCTAGGATCTGGATCTGACAGTCAGTTCTTGCAGCTTTGTGAGCTGGCCATCAACAGCTTCTGCCAAATACTCCGGCTTTGCCTCCCTTCTTCATTTCTGACAGCTGGGATTGCCTTGTCTTACTTTCAAGTTGAGCTCTGTGTTTATTTAATACTATTGTAGCTTTCGTCTAGCATTTCATTGTGTTTGGAGAAACACAGGGTTCTTGCTATGTCAATCGGTTTGCCAGAGAATGCTAGAAGAATCTCATATGCAAAGAAACATAGTTCAGACAATGTGGAAGTTCATGTTAGAAACCTAGAAGATAACAACACCGATAATAACAACTGATGCGTAAAGAGTTCCTTCTGTGGCAAATGAACTTCTAGAGGCTTTATATTGCACCATCTAATTCAGTCATCCAAATAACTCTGTGAGACAGGCAGCAGTGTGCCTATTATAGAGAAGAAGCAGCTGAGGTTAAAGGAATTTTCCAAGGTCACACAGTTGGTTATTGGCTGACACAAACCCAGAATAAAGTAGTGTTTTGGCTGCCGAGGCACATATCCTGAGTTCACCACTTATCATGTGTACAACTAAACTTTTTAAGGAAAATGGGAATGGAATTAATAATGTTGAATGTAAAGATTAAGTGAGAATATTCTTAGAAAGTGCCTAGTGCAGGGGTGCCCGGGTAGCTCAGTTGGTTAGGTGTCTGACTTGTGGTTTCAGCTCAGGTCATGAATGAACTCATGGTTCGTGAGTTAGAGCCCTGCCTTGGGCTTCGTGCTGGGGGCATGGAGGCTGCTTGGGATTTTCTCTCTGTCCTTCTCTCTTCCCCTCCCCTGCTTGCACACCCTCTTTCTCAATGTAAATAAATAAACTTAAAAAGAAAATGTTGAATCATTATACTGGACACTTGAAACTAATATTACACTGTATGCTAACCAACTGGAATTTAAATAAAAACTTAAAAAAAGTTCCTGGAGAGCAGAAGCTGGGAATTACGGATCTAAAGACCCCACAGCACATACCACATGTCCTCTATATGAGGGTGGAATAGATGTTTGTTAAATAAAAAGCTAGGGGAGAATTGTACCAAGGACCACAGGGGAAAGGATCACTCAATCTATCACTTTGAACAATGGTTTAAATGAGAAAAACAAAAGACTAATTGGCACCTACATCATCCCATGTACTGAAATGAATGGCAAGTATATTAAAGTCTTAACTACAGAAATTGAAATCATAAGTCTAAGAAAACATGGGTTAACATGACTCTGATTTTGAGGTATTCAAATTTTGGAAGCAAGGTAAGAAACCACAAAATAAATTCATAGTTTTCTTATATAATTTTTAGATTTCACATGTGAAAAGAAGGAAAAAAAATAAAGACAAATGAACAAATAGGAAAACATTTGTAACCAATTAAGTTATCTTTTTAATAAATGAAGAGGTCACAGAAGTTGATAAAGATAATAAAAATACCCTAACAGGGAAAAAAAAGCAAATTATATGAAAGTACAGTTCCAAAAAGAAGAAATACAAATGACCAAGAAATATATTGAAAAGGTCTAGCCACTTTAATAATCAGAGGACTACACTTTTATTTTATTTTATTTATTTTTTTTTTTTAATTTTTTTTTCAACGTTTTTTATTTATTTTTGGGACAGAGAGAGACAGAGCATGAACGGGGGAGGGGCAGAGAGAGAGGGAGACACAGAATCGGAAACAGGCTCCAGGCTCCGAGCCATCAGCCCAGAGCCTGACGCGGGGCTCGAACTCACAGACCGCGAGATCGTGACCTGGCTGAAGTCGGACGCTTAACCGACTGCGCCACCCAGGCGCCCCATGGACTACACTTTTAAAACAGACAAAAACATTTTTCATCTGCCTAACTGACAAATTTTGAAAAGATAATACTGTAAACAAAAATTGGAGAGATGAGATTTGCATATAGATTTGGTGGCAGAAAAAATCTATCCCATTTTTCTGGAGGACATTTTCACCATTTACATAAAATTACTATGATTCAAGCATTCTACTTTTAAGAATTTTCTGTAAAGAAATGACCTGAGATATAAATACTGATAAATATCCAACAACAGAAAAATTAGGATTAAATATATTATAGGATAAACTATAAACTGTGAAAGCTATTAAAAATCACATCACTGAATAATATTTAATGAAATTAGAAAATGATTAGGTTATAATGTTAAGTTGAAAAACGTCACATGCAACAATGTGAGTCTCAATTCACCTATAAATACATTTATACATATACATGTACATATGTGTATGTATATGTATATATTGGTATATATATACATATATATACATATGTGTATATATATACGTATATATACATATACATATACACACACACACACACACACACACTAGATGAATAGAAATTAGCAATGACGATGTCGGGAGGGTATAATGATGATAACTATGGCATTTCTTCATTCTTTTTTCTGTTTTCAATATTTTTACACTGTGCACATATGAATTTTATATTCAGGGAACTCAACCAAACACACATACATGCTTTTTAAAATTAATTAATCAATTAGTTATTTCCTTAAGTAATCTCTATGCCCAACGTGGGGCTGGAACGCATGACCCTGGGGCAAAAGTCACGCGCTCTATGGACTGAGCCAGCCAGTTGCCCTGACAGACTTTTAAAGAAGGGGCAAATAGCAGAGAAAGGTTCAGCTTGCTCCTGCTCTTTCACCAGGCACCCCTCTTCTGCTACTCTCCCTACATTCATGAAGGAAGGATACTTGAACCCTCTCAGCTTCCTTAGTCAAAGTATTTGAGCTGATTGTTCCAGTTCTGAGAGTGTACAAATTGCTGGGAAGTATGTAACAGACGTGGATTTTGAGTTGCACATGCTTGAATTTGGTCCTAGGCTAGCCAATCATTGTGTGTCTTGAGCAGCTTCCTTTTACTCTCAGAGACTTACTTCCCCTTTACTTTCTTTGCAAAACAGGGTTATAAGGTTATAAGTGACCCACTTAATAGTATTGTAACAAGAACACTATGGTACAACAGTTCAAAGCACAGACGCCAGTGTCACGTTGCCTTGGTTAAAATCCCAGCTCTGCTATCTACTCACTGTGAGACTAGGGCCAAGTTATTTAACTTTTATGGGATATGGTGGCACCCTATTTAATGGGAGATAATAATAGTGCCCATGCTGCAGAGCTTCAGGAGAAGCAGATGGGTTAAAAAGCACTTAAAAACAGTCCTGGATACACACTATGCCAGTGCTTGCTAAGATTATTCAAGGAGGCATCTAACATAAAACACCACTGAAGATATGCAATTCAGTTAAGAATTTTGTGCCTATGATGTGCCAATTCTTGCTAGGGATCCAGAATATTAAAATATATCACCTCTGATTTTGAGAAAGTCATAACTTTGAGGAGATACTGGAAGGGAAAAAAAAGTCCTTAATAGAATAGAATATATCAAATTGAAGCTCTGTACGAGGCACTCGAGGAGCACACAGAAGGAGCTCTTCATTATGAAGTCCACGAGTTCAATGAAGGAGATGATACTGAGCTGGAGCTTAAAGTACACAGTAGGCACTGAATCCATGTCCATTTCCTTCCTCTATTCCATTCTCCTTCTAATGACCTCCCGTTGTCAAGTCCTTAAGGGGAGAGGGGGTGACAAGAAATAGGAGAGGGAAGGAGGGAGAATCGTGCCCGTTCTCCCAGTTCTACTTACCCACCCCCATTTCAGGCAGCCGGGAAGTATAATACCAATTTGCACTCATATATGACATACTTTTGACATTTCAAGGTCCTTTCTTCTATTCCTGCCAGCCAGATATGGGAATTATGTACTTCTCCTCTATGGGTTGGTTTGACCTTTAGTGAAAGGCTGTACTAACCCCTGTGCTCACAAAGGAGTAAATACTCATGTCTTGCTGTCACAGAGTTTTAAGAACATGGGGACATTTGAAAATTAACTAAGCCGCTTAGCTAAAACCCACCCTCCCCAGGGGGCTTCTTTCTTCTGCAGGCTAAATGGGACCTCTCTGGATACCCCTCACCCCAAAATAGCTGATTTGTTTGCCAGTCACTCCACGCCTGGTTCTAAATGGCACTTTTCTTAGAAGTCTAATTTAGAAGTTCAAATCTCTCCAATACAAGTTAAGACCTGGCCAAGCCTCCCGAGGGCTATTTGGGAAGGCCAGCTGTACCCTCTGGCTAGAAAGTCTGCCCTTTTCTTCACCTTGCTGACTCCTGCTTGTCTTCTGAGACTCAGCTGGGGCATCATCCCATCTGAGACTCTTTCTCTGTCTCTGTCTCTTGGCTCAGTTAGGTACTTTTTTTTTTTTAATATAATTTATTGTCAAATTGGTTTCCATACAACACCCAGTGCTCATCCCAACAAGTGTCCTCCTCCATGCTCTTTTCACAGACAACATGATCCTCTACATGGAAAACCCAACACACTCCACCAAAAGTCTGCTAGAACTGATACATGAATTCAGCAAAGTCGCAGGGTACAAAATTCATGTACAGAAATCGGTTGCATTTTTATACACCAATAATGAAGCAACAGAAAGAAAGAAACTGATCCCATTCACAATTGCACCAAGAACCATAAAATACCTAGGAATAAACCTAACCAAAGATGTAAAAGATCTGTATGCTGAAAACTATAGAAACTTATGAAGGAAATTGAAGAAGATACAAAGCAATGGAAAAACATTCTAGGCTCATGGATTGGAAGAATAAATATTGTTAAAATGTCAATACTACCCAAAGCAATCTACACATTCAATGCAATCCCAATCAAAATTGCATTAGCATTCTTCTCAAAGCTAGAATAAACAATCCTAAAATTTGTGTGGAAACATAAAAGACCCCAAATAGCCAAAGTAATACTGAAAGAGAAAACCAAAGCGGGAAGCATCACAATCCCAGACTTTAGCCTCTACTACAAAGCTGTAATCATCAAGACAGTATGGTTATGGCACAAAAACAGACCCATAGACCAATGGAATACAACAGGGAACCCTGAGTTAGGGTTTTTTTTTTTTTTTTTTTTTGATGTTTATTTAGTTTTGAGAGTGACAGAGACAGAATGCGAGTGGGTTAGGGGCAGAGAGGGAGACACAGAATCCGAAGTAGGCTCCAGGCTCCAAGCTGTCAGCAGAGAGCCCTATGTGGGGCTCGAACCCACGAGCTGTGAGATCATGACCTGAGCCGAAGTCAGTCGCTCAACTGACTGAGGCACCCAGGCACCCCTGAGTTAGGTACTTCTTAGACATCAGCAACAACACTTATCCCACTAGTAACATTTAGAATAATTCTCTTTCCCAACTCAACCATGAGTTGCTTTTGTTTATTTTGTCTGCTTGTTTTTGAAAGTGGTTGTTCACCTTTTACTTGTGGCCCAGTGCCAGCATGGTGGTGACCTGGCACAGAGTAGGTGTCCTCAGTGTTTGATGAATGAGTGATGAATGAGTGAATGAGCAAATGAACTTCCCAGACAGGTCAGGTATATAACTTAATGCAAAGATAACAGAGAAAATTCTAGGCAGAAAAATGTCCTCCTAGACCTCCTCCTGGACTATGTCTCCTAGGGCATCAAAGAGGGCCACCCTTAGCCATCCAAAGATGAGCATATAGCTCATGTCCCTCAGTAAAAGGCATCCAAACTTCTCTTGTTTTATCTTTATCTTTACCACATAAGGAATACAGGATTATCCCAGGTTTTCAGTGCAGATAAATAAAACAAAGAGCCCAATCATTGCTAACATTTTCTAAATCAAATTCTTTCCAATACCTGAATGCCAAGAGGTATTTCTCACATGGGACTTATATGGTAGCACAGAGTAAACAAAACTCTTAATCAAAGTTATATGGAAAATAAAGTACAAAGTTTCATACATCTGGTTTCCTCTTAGCAAAGATCAATCAGTTGCAACTCAGATGACAAATATTTTAGGTGCTAAGTAGTTTTTTACAATATATATTAAAATATATATTTCCATGGTGGTGATGAATGAACATGAATGAACAACATGGGAAAGTACTTAATGCCACAGAACTATACACTTGACAGTGGATAAAATGATAAACTTTATGTTCTTTATATTTTACATACATAAATTCCAACCCCTCTTGTGTCCCAGTGGTCACTTTTGAAATTGTCCTGGATTAAGACTGCAACACCAGTGCTCAGTGGCCCAAGAGTGGCCATTTAGAATGAAGTTTTGTGTCCTTAGCCTACGAGAAACCTAAATGGCCCATCAGAAGATCTACCATGGGCTCTAAAAGAGTCATCCTCGAGTTTTGTTGCTTTTATGCCCCCTAAATTTTTTTTTGAAAAGCTATGAATCCACCTAAACACTTCTAAGCTGGTATCTAGAAATAATTTCATCACAGGTTTCAAGAGCTGCAAAGAGTATATTCAAATATAATTATTGAAATATTCAAATATAAAATAGGCAAAGAAGTATATTTTAATTCTGCCATCTTGTAACTGTTTGAAATCTATTCCTTTCTCCCTTCAAATTGTATTTCCACTGTATTTTCCTCATAAAATTTTATCTTAATGAAATATAATTTTATGCTTTAAAATGTTTTATTGGTGCACCTGGGTTGCTCAGTCGGTTGAGCATCTGACTCTTGATTTTGGCTTCAGTCATGGTCTCATGGTTCATGAGACTGAGCCCTGAGTTGGGCTCTGTGTTGACAGTGTGGAACCTGCTTGGGATTCTCTCTCTCCCTTTCTCTGACCCTCCCCCATCTGTGCATGCATACTGTCTCTCTCTCAAAAGAAATAAATAAACATTAAAAAATGTTTTATTAGTCTCTCATGCCTCTTTGTGACAAAAACATGTCTGTCAGTGTAAATCTTTAAAAAAAAGTTTTCCATAACTCTAAGTGTTGAAGCTTTTCATTTGGATTGAGTTATCATTATAATTATGAGTAAAAAATTGATCAAAACAATAAAATATCTTCCAAAGTCTGATAAAAAATTACTAAAGTTAAAATTACAATCCAAAATACATCTCTTAATGAGATGAATGGCTACTTCTCCTCTAATTACTTCACGTACTCATGGATGAATATAACCAGTCACCAGAATAAATGAGACTCAGCCTCTACTGCATTCCTATTTTTCATTTTTATAAATGCTTAAAACTGAGAAACTTTTTCTCATAAATAAATAGATATGAATGGAAGTTTTATAATAGCAGTGCCACTCAATTTTTTGTACCCCTTCCAAGTTAGTTGTATATCAAAATCACATAGTCATGTATCACCGAAAATTATTTTTAATGATCCGGCAACTGACAAGTCGATTAGGTCCACCCGCAATTTTGTAGAAAGCAAAGAATCGGAAGACCTTTCAGAAAGATTTGTGGATAACTGAGTCAAGACGGTCATCCATTTTCTCAATATCTACACTAATATTTCAAGGGGTCCCTTGTCTAGCACTTAGGAGGTTTTGAAAACCACGGGGCAATGTGCCATAAACTGCAGAGGGCACAGAGTTTCTTTCATTAGATTAAGTAGGAGAAGGGTGAGTTCCTAGACAGTTCAATTTTAGGAAATAGTACAGATGAAACTTGAACTGTAAATTAAGCCCTGCATACTCTTCAGAAAATCTTTGTTTTCCTAGGGGTGTGCCTTGCCAGGTTTGAAGAGTGTTTCCCTAAGTCAACCAATCAGCAGATCATATAAGACCAGGGAAAGAGGCAAATTACTGACATGGTTCTGGGGTAGAGAGATTCATCAAACTTCTCTGGGAAGGTACCTCCCAGGGCCATTTTAGTGCCCTGGGGCCATGTTGGTGGCAGATTTCACTCTTGGGGAGCTATCTGCAGTCACGCCTGTTTCACCATTACTTCAGCCATTCTCTAACAACATGACTCATTTTCACCATTAAGTCTGGTATTAAGACATCATTCAGTTACTTAAGATATTGGATTAGAATTACTCAGTCACAAAACAGGCAGTTTTCTGCTTGTATCAGAATGAAAGGAAACCAGGACCTAAAAGTACCTACCTTTTTCCTGGCAGAGAGAACCAGACTAGGATGAGGAGCAGGGTCGGAATAGGATACGATGAGTTACCCTCATAGATTTGCCCTTGGCTGCCATAGTGTGAAAGGATCCACACTTTTATCCTTGAAAAGTTCACTTACTCCCCCCACCCTCACACCAGCTCTTGCCTGTTACTATCCAGTTTCTTTCTCAAGAGAAAAATCAATCAACAGACCATTTGTTATATATTAACTACATATAACTGTATACATTGTTATTGTATATATAACAAACTCTTTACTTCCATTTTCTTCCACTTCAAATTCTTTTTCTTGTTCAGGGAAAATATTTCATTACCGGTGTAAGGGTGCTCTGCATAGAGACATTATTCCCAATTTTCATTTACCCCCAAAGCACCCACTTTCCTTAGATACTCCAATAGCTTTTCCACATTCATTCTGAAGAAAAATCTCAACCTATGGCATGAAATACCACTGACATACTATATAAACTCACAATTTTCTATGCATGGCCTTTATCTCTCTTCTAAATTCCTATTGTGAATATCCAACTACCAACCAGGCATCTAAGCTTCGAAACCCAACATGTACCCCAACATAACATGCCAAGACTTTTTTTTCCCACTCCCTTACTCTCCAAAAAAACTTGCTTTCCTCAGGGTCTTCTGTTTCTGTAAATGACACCACAATACATTAAGTTGCTCAAATAAAAAAAATCTGTTGGTCATTCATCATTTCCCATCCCCTCAAATCTTAATCCATCAGCAAATAAATATTTTAGAAAATGTGAAGGACTACACCTTCACATTTCGCCTATTTATCCATTTCTCTCTGACTACAGCAAGACTCCACAAATATTTACTCTGGACCTTCTTCCTTCCTGCCTGCCTTCTTTCTTTCCTTCCTTCCTTCATTTCTTTTTTAGAAAGAGAGAGCATGTGAGTCGGGGAGAGGGGCAGAGGGAGAGAGAATGAATCCTAAGCGGGCTCAACACAAGGCTTGATTCCACAACCGTGTATCATGACCTGAGCTGAAATCAAGAGTCTTACACTCAACCAACTTAGCCACCTAGGCACCCCGCCATGGACTTCTGATAGTTTCCTTCATCCTTGTCCTCTTTTACACTTTCAATTGATTCTCTACACAGGAGCAAGAATGATGTTTTAATGGTTATTTATTTTATTATTTTTGATAGAGAGACAGAGAGAGAGAGAGAGAGAGAGAGAGAGCGCGCGCGCGCGCATGAGTGGGGGAGGGGCAGAGAGAGAGGGAGACACAGAATCTGAAACAGGCTCCAGGCTCTAAGTTGTCAGCACAGAGCCCTGATGTGGGACTCGAACCCACAGACTGTGAGATCATGACCTGAGCCGAAGTTGGATGCTCAACCGACTGAGCCACCCAGGTGCCCCCAAGAATGACATTTTAAACACTGAAATCATATCATGTCACTTTGCAGCTTAAAATTCTTTTTTGTTTTTATGGGGCACCTGGGTGGCTTAGTCGGTTAAGTGTCTGACTTCAGCTCAGGTCATGATCTCATGGTTCATGGGTTCGAGCCCCACGTTGAGCTCTATGCTGACAGCTCAGAACCTGGAGCCTGCTTCTAATTCTGTGTGTGTGTGTGTGCCTCTCTCCCCTCCCCACCCGTGCTCTCTCTCTGTCTGTCAAAAATAAATAAATGTTAAAAATCTTTTTAAAAATCCTTTTTGGTTTTCTATTATTCTTAAAATAAAACCCAAACTTCTATAAGACTATATTATCAGTAAAATTTCACCTGTGATTAAAATCCCCTGGAGAATTTAAAACAACAACAAGAGTGGCAACAACAACAAAAATCAAACACCAGCACCCTCCCCCAGATTAACTGAGTTGGAATCTCTGCATGTAGAGCACCTTCATTTTTGATACATGGTGAGAGTTCACAACCACTGTCCAACATGATATGATCTCTCTACCCTGTTCTGGCCATTTCTCAAATCACTATTTCTTTCAGTCATTAAAATCCAAAAATACCTTCTCATTTCTTTTTTCAAACACACAAAATTGGTGCCTGCCCCAGGACCTTTGCACTAATCATTTCCTCTTTCTGGAATGCTTTATACCCAGATTGTCAAATTGGTTGGCTCCCTCTCACCATTCAGACCTCAGTTCAAATATCACTTCTTTAATGAGGAGGGAGTCACACAGAATCGGACAGCAGACTTACAAACCTTCTTGTCTTGTACATGAGATGAGTCTTGTCTTGTCTTCTTGTACATGAGATCAGAGTCCTCCTGTCAAAAGTTGGCACCATGCATTCTCCAGTCACTCACATATCGTGTGTCCTGTTTCTATAAGCTTGTTGTTCTTGGCTGCCCTTCCATTTTCTTGCCTATGGTGTACTGTCACCCTAAGAAGTGTGCTTAGCTACGAGGATATGTGAGGGATAAAAGCCAGCCCCTCACCAAATCAGTCCCCTGGCAGGGGAAAGTCTGTCCAGAGGAAAGGGTGTTTTTCTCAAATTCAACCACCAGAGGGGGCTTTTTTCTCTTTTCTGCAAAGGTGCCACATGAGGTAGAGGTAGCCCTGGCAATATTATTATTTCTGTTTGTTGTTTATTTATTGTTATATTTGCAGACTACAACTCTGTTATTCAGAGGTGAAGTACTCTATCCCAGTAGAAACTATTTCAGTGAGTCAAAAATTTGCCAGTGAATTGACAAAAAATCTAGAACTCTTTCCATGACTGGTATTCTTACTGTTACTTTGGGACGATCCCTGGTTTGTAACCAAGGATCACAGGGCAACAGTTGGATATAAGATTCCAGAGTGAAAGGCATAATCATTAAAGCACAGAGAAGTACATTAATGATGCCCTCCAATCACACAGGAGTCATTTAACTTCTCAGGGTTCATTTTCTTTCCTTGGAAATTGACAGGGTGGATGCAGCACCAAATAAGTTGCCTCTGGGATCTAATATCTTTGGCTCAAGATAGCAGGGTTGGGGTTTTCTTGTTTGTTTATTTGTTTGTTTGTTGTTTTTTATAAATGGAGAACTTCCTTTACTCTTTCATCACAGCTGGTCCAAGGTTACTTGAATCAGAACCAGCCTGTGAGACACCTTCTGCCACATTAAGCCACTTTGGAATTATCTTCAGCCTCATTAATTACTCAAGGAGGTTAGTATGGTCACTACCAACCTTCCCTTTTTTTTTTTTTTTTTTAATCAAACTTGCTGTGGAACTGAATCCCTAACTTGGATGAAGTCAGGTGTCTTGACCCCCAGGAGTTTAATTACAGACACATTCATTTATTCTGGACCCTACCCCTTCAGGTCAAGAGCATACAACCACCCCATAGCTTTCTGCTATGGACATGTTTTTCCAGCCTTGTCCTGCAGTCTTTGGAGGAAATGATGAAGGTTGGAGGAAGGAGGCAAACAAATACATCATCTCTAAGTCACTTCAAACTAGAATAATTCACAGCCATACACCCATCTGCCCCTTCCTCTCCCAGCTTCCCCCTTCCACCTCCCACCCCCACCCCAGACCCTCCATCAGTAAATGGATTTAACCTCATTTGCTGCTCTCAAGGGAGAATGCATTCAACCACAAGCTTCCCAAGGCGCTTCCTTCCTGGTATAAAAAGCTGAAAATGTCATCGCATTTGCAAATGAACAGAAACCTCCCACTCAAAGAGCATCAATGCCACTGTAGCTCACAGAAGCAGCTGGCAGGAGCCTTCCTCTCACTGACATTGCTTTGTTGTTAGAATAATACACATATATTCTTTTCATCTAATGATGTTGGGCAAGTTTAACTTTCTTTGCAAAGGTAACCACTCTGCCTCCAACCAGAAGACTGAAGTCTTTCTTTGGAAAAGGGCAGAACGGGTTCCTATTCACTCCAGATGGTATTAGTCACCTCCAGCCTCTAAACATGTATTCACTTAAGCTTTACTCCATACTGTAGGTCACAGTGGCTCTGGTATTCTTAAACTAAGGGAGTCTGAATTCTGGATTGAAATGCTGGCCACAGCAGGACCATCTTTCTTGGCATTCTCCATTTTTCAAGGAGAGATGGGCTGAAAGCAGAGCATGTCACCCTCGTAGCCTCATAATTTGCACTGACCTTGGGCTTCAGTGTGTTTTCTTGGATTTAGTATTTCCTGAGCAAGTATCCCCAAACTGGCAAGGGTGATGGTTCTGGATAAGACAGGAGAGAATATATCCAATCTGCTAGGCATCTACGTATGAATCAATCATGGTAGTGACTGGCTTCATGCCACACTGACTGATCAGGATGGACTGGTTTATCCCCTCACAGAGATCCCTCTCAGAATGCAGACAAAGATGACCAGACATTCCATTAGAAATGTTTCAGATAGACTGTGTCAGAAGCTTACCAAGTGAACATCCTAGAATGGTCCAATATTCAGGATACCTGTTATATGCTTTTGTCCCATTCTGCAGGAACCAGGGACGTGGAAATGAGGGGCTCTAGTTGCAAACCTTGTGAATACTTTAGAGTCACAGCTACAGAAAATGGGTTAAGTCTTCTACTCCAGTTTGGAATGGCAAGCTGGTTGGTCACTAAACTAAACTTTGGCTGGTTCACTAAAACTAAAGTAGATGTTCTAAGACAGACTGACTGTCCTGTTAAGACATAACACATCAGTACTTTTTACATCAAAATTCACTGAATGAGCTGTGTTGAGGCCAGCCTATTAAAAACATTGGGTGAATGAAATTGCCCAGTAAATGAACATGTGACCTCAGATGCTCTACCACTGACCCTCTGCCATAATTGGAAGAATAGCACTCCTCAAAAGGCACCAGTCACAGACTTCTACCAACTAAGATGATCTCTGGAAATATAGACAATAATTCATTCAATTATCACCAAGCACCTACTCTGTGCCATGACCCATGCAAGACAATGGTAAGGTAAGTAGGGCATGGTTTCCACCCTCAGGAATATTATAGCACAGTAGCACCCCCTTATCCATGGGGATGTGTTCCAAGACCCCCAGTGGATGCCTGAACTGCAGATAGTTCTGAACACTGTATATACCAAGTTTTTTCCTATGCCTCCATACCTAGGATAAAGCTTAATTTATAAGCTAGGTACTGTAAGAGATTAACAACAATAACTAATAACAAAACAGAACAATTGCAGTAAGTTACTTTAATAAAAGTTATGTGACTATAGTCTCTCTCTCTCAAAATATCTTCTTGTACCATATTCGCCCTCCTTCTTTTAATGATGTGAGATGATGGCTACCTGATGAGATGACATGAGGTGAATGAGGCAGGCAGGGGGATGGAGGGTGGGCTACTGCTGACCCTGACAATGTCACAAGGAGGAGCATCTGCTTCCAGATTACAGTTGACTGCATGTAACTAAAACCATAAAAAGTGAAATTACGGATAAGGGGCAGTCTACTATATAAAAGAAATGCACACACAGATACTTACAACAAAATAATGTAGTCTGACATTAAAGACAGAGTGATATGAAAATTGACACCTAGGAACATCATCTAACCTAGCCTATTAAGGGGTAATAAGAAGATACTTCCTAGAACAGGTGATTCTTAAGTTCAGTGTGATGGGATAGCTTTATGAGAGTCCAAGGAAAAAAGTTTGCCAACCTTCCAATTTTCTTTCAACTAGGCAAGAGTGTGGAAGAAAGAAAGCAATTACCTCTTATTCTCTTCTGATGAAATAATTAGCTGAATTGGACACTTATGGGCATTAGGTGGTGTTAACATGGCATTAATTAGGTGGTGTTAATATGACATTAATGTTCCTGGGCTCATAGCTTGAACTTCACAAAGAAAAGTGATTGCTTAGAAGTTTTTATTTTCTCTTCTTCATTCTTTTAACCAAAAACCAAGAAGGAAATCAATAAGATAAAACTGTGGAAGGTTTAACTCCATTACACTTTGGAATTTAAATTGAACTTGTGTGCCCCATAGTCAATTAAAGTCACTTTTCTCCAAACTCTCCTGAGAAGACATTTCCGAAGAGCTTAAGATGTATTTATTCACTTTGTGGAATTTTGAAAACTGGCCCTGAAAGAAAAAAAATGTCATGAATACTGCTGTGGATATGTTTTTAATGTTTTAAGTTATCCCATGAGAGACTAGATATAATTGAGTTAGAAAAGACACAGACAGCTGGGCCAGGACTTGCTCCAGAGGTAAAAATAAACTCATTAAAGGTTAAACCCTGTGCAGTGTCTTTAAGACCAAGGCAAGGAGGAGCTGCAGTACTAAAAGGGACCATCATACTAATATCATCCATGATGCGGCACCCATGGAGTCAGGTTAGGCTCAGAACTCTCCCACGTGTATTCAGTCCCAACTCACTGAATCTACTCTATAGGCAAGAGGGATTCACAGAATTATTATTTATGCTGAAAACAGATCATTATTTTTTACCTGCTTGTTTTGTTTTCTAATATTTTGCTGTTACTCCCCAGTCCCCACATTTAATTGTGAAATAAAGAGGCATAATCTTCTATAATCCTCACCCGTTCTCCCATCCCTCAGCTCCTTTGAATGATGCTCTATCACCAACATTAGGGCTACATACAATCATTGTTTTAAATGGCAGCCTAGACTCCCTTTACCTAG
This sequence comes from Panthera onca, assembly GCF_046562875.1. Lineage (NCBI taxonomy): Eukaryota > Metazoa > Chordata > Mammalia > Carnivora > Felidae > Panthera > Panthera onca. The sequence continues at coordinate 131,010,268 of NC_138347.1, read as the reverse complement.
TGTAATCACTGGTAAAATGTACCCAGAATGAAAATTCACTGTAGATTACTTTAGGGTTAGTAAAGAGGTGGCCAGTGCGAGCAGCCAGAGTTACTGTCTTCTTTCTATTGATGAAGAGCAAAAACAAGGTCTAGGAATGGAGCAGTCTTTAGTTCCCAAGAGCCCTAAACATCAGATCTCAGTCTTCAGAAGGACTGTTTATTGCTAGTATGTATTTCATGTTCTGGTTTCCTCCCAGAAACCTTTCCTAACCACCCCAAGAAAGTTCGTGTTATCCATGTAACCATTAAGATTGTTAGTGCAGCTCTCATAACACACAACGATACAGCTCTGTTTACAGGTGTCCACCACCTGGTTAGCTGCTTGAAGACAGGGCCCATTTATCTTTAAAACTTATATATACTCAGCTCCTTGCAAGTGCCCAGTGTATAGATGTTGCTCCATACATACTTACAGATGACTAGATGGATGGATAAATGGTAGAATGGGTGTTGCTTTGTGGTTGTAGCCTCAGGATAAAAATGACAATAGAAATGGTTTTGCACAAGTTTGACTACCTTGCTAATTCTGTCACATTTCATCAATCCACTCCAGGCAAAAAAGAATACAATATTCAGGATTCTGATCCTAAGTGTATCAATATTTTCATTTTATAGACACTTAAAATGTCCGGGATAGAACGGATCTGAGACAGTACTTGTCAAAATATTTGATGGGTGAGAAAAGTAGGGACTTTTCCAATTCTGTTTAATGCAGAATTAACCCCACGTGAGGCCCTTCTATTGAGCATCTCCCACTAATGTTGCCCACGTGCAGGCTGGGAAGGCCTGGCTGAAGATAATCTGAAGAAACGCTGGGGTCACGACTAGGGAGGCTCTGAATGTCAGCCTAAGGGTGTGGCCTTAATTTTATGATGAAGGTTTTTGAACACATGAGAGACGTGATTGGCTCTAAGCTTGGCATAAACAACACAATTCGATCTATTTTGGGGAAAACCACACTGGTAGCAATGGGAGAAGGCTCAGGACCAAGGCAGATGTGCCTGACAGGCAGCCACTGAATCCTCTATGAGGGAAATGAAGACGACCTCAATGAGGGTGAGGAGAAAAAAGAACTTGAGATTGAGAGCTATTTTAAGGGTGAACTCATCGCATCATCACAGAAAGGGGTCATCTAGGAAGATTTCCAAGGGATTCCGTGTTGGTTGTAAAGAAGAAAGTGAAGCTGAGAAAAAGGACAGAGTTCAAAGTGCCAGCAGGGGGTTACATCAAATACAGTAAGTATCCAGAACCCTGTAACATGGTACATGAACATAAATTTCCTCAGATGGCACTTGCAGGCAGCCTCCATCATTTATTCAAGGGGCCCGGGAGAAATGACCTGCTTCTATTAGCAATGTCCACAGCAGGCCAATCAGTCACTATTCAAGCAGTGCCTGAAATTTTGTAAAAAGCTCATGTGGCTTTCATGATTGAAATGGGGTCAGGTTTATTTTTGCACTTGACTGCATTTCACAAGAACGTCCTGTCTAATCACTCCAGACCATGTATACCATCGCAGAAGAGTTGAATCTACCGGATGAAAGCAAAAAGGTGCCTTGTGACCCTAAACAGAACAAGAAGTGGAATTAAACCCAGATATTCCATCTGGTCAGGTCTCAGCCAAAGTTGTATGCCAGCAGAAGAGAAACTGGGGAGTCTTAAGAGCTACGGGCCATTACTTCTTATCAAAAACAGGACTCAACCCAAAAACGGCATCACAGTGCAAAAAATTCTGGGATATAGAATGCAGTATACTTTATTACTATCTTCTCGGGCTTGTGAGTGTTGATAGTTATTTAGTAAATGTTCAGTGTCAGGACTTAGTCTGGATACATTGACTAGTGGCTTAAGCCTAGGCTTAAGCCTAAATCTAAGCCATGCTAGGATTCAAAAGAAATTAAGCCAGAATCCAAGAGAAATGGAGACAAAGAGGGAGGGAGTGGGGGAGGGAGACAGAGAGAGAGAGAGCACACAGCATTGTTAGGATCCTCAGATGAGATGGCAATAATCAGATGAGCCAATCCTCCAGGCCAAGGAAATAGGGTGGGGGAAGTTGGGAAAAGATAAAAGGAGATCATTTTCTTTTTTATTTATTTATTTTTAAAGGAGATCATTTTCATGCCCAATCAGGCTATTCATACAAAGTGAGAGAGGAAAAGAATAATATAGAAAATGTCCCAGAAGGACTTTGGGAAGAATCAGGACCCACCCACCTGGTCAAAGTAGAGTGCAATGGGTAACAGAGACTCGGGGCCATAGAAACATCATGTCCCCAAAGCAGAAGACAAGAAGAATATTAAGGAATATCATTCACATGCCTCAGACCTCTGGTCTCAGGTGCAGAACAGTAGACTATTACAAACTCTTCTGGTTTGCACAGCAAAAAATGTTGACAAATTGCCCAGCTGCTCCCTCTGGGTTCCAAAACCCAGGAAGAGTGAGAAAGTCCAGGTGGAGTGAGGAAGTCAGCAGATGCTGCTATGCCTTGAATGTAGGTGGGATGGGGCCAGGACAGTGCTGACAGGCACTATTAAATGGAAAGACCTGAGTCACACTGCGCTGATCTCACAGCAAGGCTGTGAATGATGTCAAAGAACAGATGTTTAAACAGAGCCCCTTAGCAGCATCCCCAAACCACAAAGTGTTCACAGAGAGGAACATTGGAATCTCCCCCAAATCATTAATGTATCTGGAAGCTCAGAATTGAATCCAACAGTGAAGACAGAATACTCAGCTTTATAAACACAGAAAAAGATGCTGCTTTCCCCCTGTCTGCAAAGAGGGACCAGGTTAAGACAACACAGAGCACAAATCATAAAGAACAGCAACGCAGAGATAATTATCCCTAAATCGGTACGTAGAGCCTGGGGTTTCAACATCCTCGCCTCAGACTGAAAACTGTGATGAACACAGGACTGGAATTAGAAGTTTTGAGGTTGGTTTATTGGAGTATTTTTTTTTAATTTTATTTATTTTGAGAGAGTGAGAACATGAGTTGGGTAGAGGCAGAAAGGGAGGGGAGAGAGAAAATCCCATGCAGGCTCCTCACTGTCAGTGCAGAGCCCAATGCCAGGCTCGAACCCACAAACGGTGAGATCATGATCTGGGGCAAAACCAAGAGTCGGACGCTTAACTGAGCGAGCCGCCCAGGTACCCTGGGGTATCTTCTAAGTTATATGTCCAATTTGGTTTCCAGGGAGGCAGTGAGAAGTTTAAAAAAAAAAAAGTGCTTTTAAATTAGACAAATCTGAATTCAAATCCTAGCTCTACCATTAGCCAGTCAGTGCCCTTGGGACCAGGCAAGTTGCATAATCTCCCAGAGGCCTGGATATGGCCATGATTTCACCCGCATCTTGGGTGTTGTGAAGGTGACATAAGATGGTGCGAACATCATGCCTGGCACAGCGTCTGGCATGCAGTAGGTGGTAAGAAGAGTCAACTCTCTTCCCCTTCTCTGTCCAGTCAGTCTCATTCCAGTTCAGTTCCTTATTTCTTGCCAGAGAACAAAAGTAAAAGTTTGGCTGAGAATTGCTTCTATCAAGTTTTTCACAAGGAAGAAAACTGCGCCTATGTGACTTGTTCTTCTCCTTAAAGGAAATATTTGGATAAGAACACTTGTGCGGCATAGACATCTGGGAATCTCTCCTGAGCAAAGACTTTAAAATGTGAGGGAAGATACTGAAAAACACTGTTAGCCACCTGCTCCATGCCAGGCGCTGTTCTAGGCACCAGAGACACATTAGATGGACAACTTCTACCCTCCTGAAGCTTATTCACAAGGCGGGGAGAACATACTCGGCTCAAATGTTTACCTGCAGCATTATTTGTAACAATGAGAAACAAGACACGATATAAATATTTAACAAAAGGGAAACAGTTAAATAAATTATGTGCTTCTAATTTCTGGAACATCATGCAATAGTCAAAATGATAGTAATAAAAAGAACGGACAACCATAAATAAAAACAAGCCTCTTACCAAACAAAAAAAAAATAGTCTTTAATAAGGTTGACTGCATCTGTGAACATCTGAGTTTTTAAGATACAGTTCCTGGCACAACGAATATTAGTTCTTTTTTATCACTTTGTTTTATCTCTTATGTCTCACAGTATCCAGAAGTAAATGTCTCTGTCTCTGTCTCTCACAGACACACCATTATTAATTAATCTATCCTATCAGAGTTGAAGCGGTTGGTTGAGATTCCCCTCTAGCACTGAACATTTGAGATTCTTTGATTCCACCATCAGGTAGAAATTCTGAGTTGCTATCACTTCTGCCTTTCCTGTCCATTCACATCGGGTTTTATTATCACCAGCATTTATATCTCTGTGGAACTCAATTGTCTGTCCTAAAAAGAATCCACATGACGTGATTTAGCCAAATGAGATCAGGGTACTGGAGAGGAAGCGTTAATAGCAGGGAATGGGTAAGTACTACAGAAATACAAACTGTAAATATCTATAGATTATGTGCTTACAAATGGAGGTATATGTTCCAAGTATGACTTTGGCCTTGTGAATAAATGCCTGCAGCCAGCTAGACTGCCCTCCAGAGCCTGATACACTGAATTAGCACAGACATTTGTACTGCTGGTCAACCAAGACCAGGATTAAGTGATTGTTAAACTGTGTATGTGTGTGTGTGTGTGTTGTGTGTTTGTTTGTTGTTTTGTTTGTTTTCACCTTTCCCTGTGCCAACATCTTTTATAATGTGACTTTTCAACTCATCTTGTCACAAGGTATAGTGTATTTCCCCATTCCTTATATCTGGGCGGGCCCTGCTTTAGTCAATGAAACGTGGTGTAAGTGGCAGTGTGCCAGTTCTACGCCAAGGCTATCGCATGCTTGCATGCTCCTGCTCTTTCTCTTGGAACTAGGCGACTGCCGTGTGACTAATCACAGGCTAACCTGCTGAAGAACAAGGGACACGCTGCCAGGTGATCCCCATTGCCCTTGTCATTAGCCAGGCCTAAGGGCAGTTGAGCACAGACACATGAGGAAGTCCATCTGAGACCAGAAGAACTGCTCAACTAAGCACATATAAATTGCTATCCACATAATAGGGAGTTAAATACCTGGTTGTTTTTTAAGCCACTATAATTTGGATGGTTTATAATTGAAGGGAAATAGAAACAGACTAGATGCTAAAGTGAACAGAAATCTGAGCACTTCTCAGATTCATTTGCCTTGGGTTTGGTCAGAAAAATTCTAGTTGCCCATTATGCGAGTTTTCTATCCTCATTACCATCTAAACAGCCCATGACTGAATCAAACAATACCTGCAAAACTGAGAAATGCGCAATCCCCTGGGAAGGACATCTCTTACATTCCTTGGTGCCCCGGGGAGATACATTATTCTGGCTAGCTAGTCTGAAGAATAATTTTGCAGAGCTGTATGTGACAGGAAGCTCTCATGCTTTCCAAGTATTTATGGCAAGATAAAGAGGTGGATGGAAAAAAAATTAGCATCTGGAGCTACAGTGAAACCACAAGCAGGTGATTCCAACAACTTTGACACCTCCAGTTCAGGGCTGTTTTTGTCCCTGCTCTGTTCCAGTTTTCTGTCTGTCTTTAAAAAACACCCTAAATTTAAATGTATAAAAAACACCCCAACCTTCACAGTTGTGGGCATGGAGTAGGCTCGACTACATGATTCTCACTCCAGATCTCACACAAAGTTGCAGCCAGACTGTAGGTGCAGCTGGAGCCTCCTTGAAGCCCCTCCTTACTCACATGTCTGGGGTTGATGCTGCCATTCACCTACAACTGGTCTATTCACATGGCCTGGAACTCTTCAAAGCATGATGAGTAGGCACCAAGATCAAATGGTCCAAGAAAGAGCTAGGCAGAAGTTGTACCTCTTTTAATGCCTCGGGGGTCACATAGTGTCACTTCCATTGTAAAACAGATTCTACTGTCTCTTCCACTCTCTTCAGTCAAAAGTGTGCCTGGGTATAGGAAGAGAGGACACGGATTCTACCTCTCATAACTATGGGTGTGGAAAGGTCACATTTAAAGAAGAATATGTAGGGTGGAAGATACGAGTATAGCCTACATTGGAAAATAAAACTTCCCAAATGTGTGTGTATAAAAAGTGGGAAATGAGAAAATTCCAAAGTCACTTTACTTTCAGTAACATGCAGCTACAGTCGCGCTAAGACATTAAATACTGTGTGGCCATATTCAGCCAGGTCTTGGATATAATTAGAACTTGAAATTTTCCCTGAGTCTTCCTAAAAAGCATCTTGGAAGTTAATGAGAACATTTCTGTTGGTTGGATGCCGTCCTTCCAGATTCAACTAAATGATATTCAATTTAAAATATAAACTTCACCTTAAAATATTAATCAGTACCTAGTAATTCTGCAGTTGTCAGCCTCTGCCTTGAACAAAAAACCCACAGTCAACCTGGTCAGCGGATGGATGTTAAGCCCCAGGTGCAGGAAAAAAGTAAAAATTCAAAACCATCTCTTAGACACTTTTAGAAGCCACAAACTATAACAAAGCTATGCATTCATGTTCCTGCCCTGGTTTCATATTGCTGGTCTACTCCGTGTCCTTGCCTCCAAAGAAGGATGTAGTGAAGAGAAGGGAGAGTGAACGCCTTGCAAGAAACAAGGTTTGTTTCCAAAAACCCAACATCCATTCAGGGACATGGATAGGGAGGGAAGAAGTTTGAAGCTGTCACAAAAATTCCTAAACTGAAGCAGGAGGTAAAGGGGTTCTCCTTATTCACAACTAGAGCTTCACCGGGTTAGGAGGAAGAGAGAAGAGAAAGAAAGGCACATATAACACCGGAGCAAGGGGAAGCACTCCTGGACAGGCCACGATGGCCAACAGATTAAGTGTGGGGGAGTTTAGAGACCTACAGCCAAAACTCTGAGCAGCCAGTATGTTGGGGCACTGGAGAGAAGGGTGCACAGCAAATCCGTAGAGGAGACATGCCCATGGTGGGCACAGGCAGGGGGCAGATAACACCTTGAACAGAAGCGCTCTTGCCCCAAACCAGACACTGAATCCTAATGAAGTCACAAGCCCTCAAGGTCATGAGACAAAGGATGTCTCAGCGACCATCTCTGTGGTCCTTGCCTTACTCTGGTACCAACCAGATAGGAAATGAGGAGGGTTTGGGGAGAGACAAAAAAGACAGATGTTAAAGGTAGTTAATATTAAATTGTATTAAAGAAAATAGAGTAAGTTACATTTCTTACTCGTGAGTGTGTGGACGGGGCTTCATCATCATTGCATTATTTTCAGACAAATAATGTTTTGGTAGTCCCTACTGTCCTAAGTTTAATAAAATTAATTTCATATTAATGGACAGAAAATTAAGGACATAAGGAGGAAATGCTTTTCATCCCAGTTTAGTGCAAAGAACATATCAAGACAGTCTGGGTTCAAATCCTGATAACACCACGGACTGGGTGCAAAATTATAAACATTTCATTTGTTCTCAGTGTTGTCATCTGTGATATGAAACAAATTATACGATGTACAGGATTCTTGAACAGCTTAAATATGACAAAATGTTTAAAGCCTGCTGTAAAAGAGCAGCCTTATAATGCCAGATATGTGAGTCTTCATCTCCTATTTTCTTTGCATATTGTAGGCAATCATGCAATCGTTTTTTTTTTAATTTTTTTAACGTTTATTTATTTTTGAGACAGAGAGAGACAGAGCATGAACAGGGGAGGGGCAGAGAGAGAGGGAGACACAGAATCCGAAACAGGCTCCAGGCTCTGAGCTGTCAGCACAGAGCCTGACGCAGGGCTCGAACTCACAGACTGTGAGATCGTGACCTGAGCCGAAGTCAGACGCTTAACCGACCAAGCCACCTAGGTGCCCCAATCATGCAATAGTTTAAATACAATTAATTTGAAAGGAAAACAATGGAAAAACCTAATTCTTAATTTAATGAACATATTATAAATAGTGATAGTAATCATTCTTATCATCTAATCTAGTCTGGCCATCTTTTGTTTAGTGATATGGCTAAAAATAATGGATTGGAAAATTACTCTGTGATGGTTAGTCTCCAAAATAGTTTCCAAATGATTCCCAGTCCCTGGTAGCCACTTCCCTGTGTAGTTCCTTCCCACCCTGAATAGGGCCAACCTGGGCAATGGACAGAGTACTGTGGAAATGATGAGGTGTGCCATCAGAGGCTAGGTCATACAGGATATTGCAGATTCCACCTGCTCTCTCTTGGATCACTTGCTCTAGAGGAAGCTGCCATGTAATGAAGGCACTCACATATTCCTGTGGGAAGGTCCACATGGTGAGGAACTAAGGCCTCCTGGCAACCACCCACACCAACTCACTCTCCACATAAATGGGCCACCTTAAAAGCAAATCCTCCAACTTCAGTCAAGCTTTCAGATGACCGCAACCCTGGCCAATATCTTGACTGTAATCTCGTGGGAGACTTTGAGCCAGAACCACCCAGCAGCATCTCTCTCAAATTCCCAAAAGAGCTTGAAACAAAAAACATTTAATGTTTTATGTCACTAAGGTTCAGGGTCAGGAGTTACACTGTAATAGATAATTAATATAGAGTTCCATGAAACCATTTGACCACCTCAGAGAGCCCATCTTACATATTTCTCAGTCAGTCCATTCCCTTTAGCTATAATATTTCCTGCTGGAACTTAAGTTGTCCTCACGCACTGGGGCTAAGTAGCACATTTGCTTAGTTGAACGTTAAGATTAGAAACATAAGTTCAAATTTGCTTTTGCCCTTGACTTTTAATAGTCTCATATAACTTCAGAGTTGCAAGAGACCTTCAAGTTAGCTGGTGTAATTATCTATCTGCTCAATTCAGGAACTCGTGTGGATATCCAGCTTCTTAGTGAATATCTGAACAGTAGGTTTATGAATAAATAGTTCTCCGCTAGCATTATTTAAATTTATCTGTCATGTCTCTAAGAAGTAATTTCAGCTATTCATCACTGAACACTGTTTTCAGATCACAAACCATCCAGATTTATCTCATTAGTATTTTTTCTGTATATCAACTTATTTTTTGATGTCTATCCTGCTAACAAAATTTTGTGGACATTTGATATCAGGTGATTGAGACAGAACACATTCTCCCTCTCTCTCTCTCGCTACCTATATATATAATGATATCTATATAGAATCCATATCTATATATACATATCTATATGTATATCTATATGTATAGATGTATATCTATATATCTATATCTATATCTATGTATATCTATGTAGATATAGATATAGATATAGATATAGATATAGATATGGATTTTGCTGATCTCACGGCTGACAAGCCCTTAGGTAAAATTTCAGTTGAGTCAGGTCTCCAAATTCCTATTTCCTTGCATATTTGACTTCTAGAACATAAGGGCAAACCTTCATCTTCTGCTAATCAAACTCATCTTATTGATTCCATCTCACTGTTGTGATCTGAAGTGACCATTCTGATTTTGGATTATATTAGTAATCCCTACCATTCCTCAAATCCTTAGATCTTTTGAAATTCCAATGAAACTGTCTTTAATATTGTTATTAAATCAATTGCATTTATATATAGATATGGAAAATATATATTAGGGCCAAATACAGACAGGTTCCTACAAATTTTCTCCAGGATGGCATCAGTGGTTGAACCAATTTAGCATTCCATTAAATATTATATTTATTTTTTCTACTCCAAAAGAAATATAGTAAGAGGTTTTCATTTTTTAGATTTTGTTGAGGAATAATTGACAAAGATAATTGAATATACTTAAAGTGTACAATATGATGAGTTGATATATATTGTGAAATAATTACCAAAATCAAGATAATTAATACATCCATCACCTTACATAGTTAACTCCTTTTTGTGTGTGTGGTGACAATGCTCTATTAACTCTAGTCACCATGTCGTACATTAGAGCCTCAGAACCTATTCTTCTTATAACTGAAAGTTTCCACTCTTTGATCTACATCACTCCATCTACATTTTTAGTTTTTATTTATTTTTTATATTTTTTAGGGATTTTTTTTTTATTTTTAAGTAATCTCTACACCCAACTTGGGACTCAAACCCACAACCTTGAGATCAAGAGTCGCATGCTTTACCTACTGAGCCAGCCAGGCGCCCCTACATTTTCAGTTTTTAAATAGACGGATAGGTCTAGGGAATATCACATACAAAGTGAAAATCTCTTGACTACCACCCAATGCCAGTTCTCTCCCAGAGGTAATCACATTTCTCCACTTTGTATCCTTTCCAGACCTTTTTCTATGAATAGAAATACACACATATGTACCTATAGAAATAAAAATTACTGTGTGGGGTTTTTTACAAGTTATTTCTTAAAAGGTATCAGATGACACATACTATTTCACACCTTAAAAAAAAACAATTTTATCTTATGCTCAGGTCACCACATATAGATATACCCTATTATATCTGTTGCATATTTCACAATATAGATACAAAGTAGAATATATTTTCCCACTTATAGATATTTATTTTCTTCCAATTTTTTTTTTTTCTGAAACAACATAGCAGTGAATGACCTTGTGACAGCCTCCCTGTGAACATTTTCATGTATCTCTCCAGGGTAAATAAAGAGAAATCCCTGGGTCACAGAGGATGCGTTTTTTAAAAGTTTATTTTGAGAGAGAGACAGAGGAAGAGAGAAAGAGAGAGAGAGAGAGAGAGAGAGAGAGAGCGCATCCAGGTGAGCAGGGAAGGGCAGAGAGAGAGGGAGAATCCCAAGCAAGCTCCTACTGTCAGCATAGAGCCCAATATAGAGCTCAAACTCACAAACTGCGAGATCATGACCTGTGCTGAAGTCAAGAGTCAGAGGCTTAACTGACAGAGCCACCCAGGTGCCCCAAAAGAAGATACATTTTTAAAAATCCATATTTTCAGTCTTGCCTAGTTATCTTCTAAGTGGTAGTTAATATCCTAATCTGCAAAATATGAAATAACTTGTTTCCCCATTCTCATTACATATTTATTATTTTAAAAATATTTCTTAAAATTTATGATACATTTTAGCAGCAAAAGAATGAGTAGAAAACACCACCTGTCTTCTTTATTTTTACACATGTGGAAATTAAAACAGTCCCTTGTCCATGATAGAAGACATTTAATCAGTATTAATTGAATGAATGTTTGAAACACAGAGGAGAGTGGAAGGAGAAATGTACCTTTCTTAAATCTACTTGAAATAAGATTTCTGTCTAGGATGTTGAAAGCCAAAAAGAACATTACTTCCACTATAATGATCAGAAAAAGCCAGATGATCTAAACGTTCATAACTTTTCTTAAGCCCAACAGAGAACCGAGGTCATGTGGTAAAAAACCAGCTGCAGAGCTAAGGACAGACAAGTGCCTGTGAGGAGAGGTGAGGTGCTGACAGTAGCACGCCTGTGGCAGAGCATGAGAGGAAGACAACACCACAATGGTGCCAGGTCAATGGAACAGAATCGAGCTCCCAGAAATAAACCTGGACATACCTGTTTGTTTCTGGTGTCAGGTAAGGAGGTTTCAGCTAGTACAGTCTTGGTGTAAAAACAGACACACAAATCTATGGAACAGAATCAAGATCCCAGAAATAAATCTGCACATATATATCCAATTAATTTATAACAAAGGAGCCAAGAATATACAATGGGGAAAGGATGGTCTCCTTGATAAACGGTACTGGGAAAATTGGGCAGCCACAAGCAAAAGGTGAAAATTAGTCTATTATCTTACACTATACACAAAAATTAACTCAAAATGAATTAAAGACTTAAATGTGAGGCCTGAAACCATAAAAGTCCTGGGAAAAAACAGGCAGTAAGCTGCTTGACACTGGTCTTGGCAATGATTTTTTGGATCTGATTCTAAAAGCAAAGGCAACAAGAGCAAAAATAAATAAGAGAGGCTACATCAAACTAAAAGGCTTCTGAACAGTAAAGGAAATCATCAACAAAATGAAAAGGTAACCTACTGAATAGCAGAATATATTTGTGAATCATATATCTGACAAAAGGTTAATATCCAAAATATATAAAGAACTCATACATTTCTGTAGCAAAAACAAAACAAAACAAAGAACCTGATTTTAAAAAATGCTCAGAGGTTCTGAACAGACATTTTCCCAAAGAAGACATACAGATGGCCAACAGGTACATGAAAAGGTGTTCAACATCACTAATCATCAGGAAAATGCAAATCAAAACCACCATGAGATCTCACCTCACACCTCTTAGAATGGCCATTATCAAAAAAAAATGAGAAAAAACAAATGTTGGTGAAGATATAGATAAGAGGGAATACTTGTGCACGGCTGATGGGAATATAAATTGGTGCAACCACTATGGAAAGTAGTATGAAGGTTCTCAAAAAAACCCTGAAAACAGAACTGTGGTAGGGTCCCCTCCCTACGGAGAGAAAAAACAACCCTCAAGGCAATCTGGCTATATGTGTACATGAGAACATCCCTCACGACTTTGTAACATGAGACCACTTAATTAGACCAATTAATTACACTGCATGTTTGTGTGCTACCATACATGGGAGACAAATGAATAGAAAATGTATAAAAAACTATGCCACATGATGTTCAGGGCTCAGTTTTTCGGGTACGAACCCACCTGAGCCATGTCAGCACAAATAAAGTTGCTTTCTGGAAAGAAAAGACTCGGTGTTATGACTCTTTGTGCAAGAATCCTCCTACAGAACTACTATATGATCTAACAATTCAACTTCTGGACACTTATCCAAAGAAAATAAAAGCACCAATTCAAAAAGGTATATGTCTCCCCCCATAGTCAATGCAGCATCATTCACAATAGTCAAGATACGGAAATAATCTGTCTCTATCAATGGATGAAAGGGAAAAAAAAGCTGTGAGATATATATATATATATATATATATATATATATATATATATATATATATATGAATGATAGAATACTACTCAGCCATAAAAAGATTGAAATCTTACCATGTGTGACTACATGAATAGATCTTGAAGGCATTACACTATGTGATATGAGTCACACAGAGAAAGACAAATACTGTGTGATGTCACCTATATGTGGAATCTAAAAACAAAACAGAAAGAAACAGATTCAAAAAACAACCCAAGTTTTAAGATACAGAAAACAGACAGGTGGTTGCCAGAGGTGGGGGGTGGGTAGGATGTGGGCAAAATGGGTGAATGGGGTCAAAAGATGGAAACTTGCAGTTATAAAATAAATAAATAATGTAATGTACAGTATGGTGACTATAGTCTTGGCATATTATTGACTATAATAATACTGTATTACATTTTGAAAGTTGCCAAGAAAGTAAATCTTAAAAGTCCTCATCACAAGGAAAAAAATTTGTAACTATGCATGGGGACAAATGTTAACTAGACTTATTGTGGTGATTATTTTGCAATGTACATACTACATCGAATCATTGTTGCACACCTGAAACTAATATAATGCTATACATCAACTATACCTCAATAAAAAAAAGAATCTAGCTACAGTGTTTAATGAATTGCTAACCCTAAGTGTGGACTTGGTCTAAAGTGAGTATACAGGGGTGCGTGGGTGGCTCAGCTGGTTGAACATCTGACTTTTGATTTTGGCTCAGGTCATGATCTTGCAGTCATGGGATCAAGTCCCATGTTGGGCTCTGTGCTGAGTGTGGAGTCTGCTTGGGATTCTCTCCTCCTCTCTCTGCCCCTCCCCTATTTGCACTCTTTCTATCTCTCTCAAAATAAATAAATAAAGATTTTTTTAAAAAGTAAATAAAATAAGTATACAGAACCCTACAAGCCACACACAGAACGAGAGTTCATGTCCATTTACAGGTTTTTCTCCATGACCTCACCTGTTGTTCATGAGAACAACCAGAGGCAGGCAGGATATTGGAGGAAGCTTCCTTCAGTGGTACAAGCCTACAGGGAAAGACTCACGACGGTGAGAAAAGCAAGGGTGCCCATCAGACACTTCGCACCTTAAGGAATTAAAGTGTTAAATGCTAGGGGAAGGGTGGCAAACCTTGTCACCTCCAGGGCACAGGTAAAAACCCACTGAAATTAGAAAAGAAGGAAAAAGGGAAAAAAATACTCTGTCTTTGGAAAAGCAACTGGAAAGTATTCTGTGATGGGACCATTGGCAATCTCTTAGCACTGAGGAAGAGATATGATCACTGAGAAAGCCCCAAACCTAATAATCAGGAGTTTAGGGTCTGCCTAAGATGGATATTGGACCAGGACAACTGAGAACACCCTCTCCCACAAACTAACAAGCACTGAGTAATATGCAAAAGCAATCTTCCATTAGGGAGAGGCAAGAGCATGAAGAGACCTTCTAAGAGGTACAGACAGAAAGGGAAAGCCTAAAGGTGGGAGTGGAACAGACACTGAGAAAACCCTCTGGAAAAACAACCCCTAAATTAAGTATGAGGTAATGCTAGAGGAATTTTAATTCAGTGGTGAACTGAAAGTAACCATAGCAATAACAACACTCAAAATGAGCTCAGCTTGTGGCTAATTTGACTCAACTCTCCATACCAACAGCAAAGCAATATATAAGGAGATAGATTTTCAAGCATAAATACTCTTTACCTCAAAGTTTATTGCCCTATACATGATATCTGCCATTCAATCAGAAATTATGAAACACACAAAAAGAAAAAAACAAGAGACAGAAGAAAGAAAAAGAAAAATAATCTACTATCAAGAGATAAACGCATCAACAGAACCAGACTGAGAGATGACCCAGTTTTAGAGGTATCAGACAGAAGATGTAAGATACCAAGGATTAAATGATATGTAAAGGCTAAAGGGGAAAAGGTGGACAATATGTATGTTAAGGTGGGGAATTTCAGTAGAGAGATGGAGACTATAAGAAGGAGTCAAATGGAAATGTTATAAATAAAAACCACAGTCATAGAGATGAGGGATGACTTTGCTTAGGTCATCAGTAGACTTGCCACAGTTAACTTGAAGACAGACAGGTCAACATAAACTACTGAAACTGAAACACAAAGACAAAGAAAAATCTTAATTGAAGAATGACCAGTAAAATATGGGAATAAACTTAATTTACTATAAGTAATGTGAATTTTTAAAAAAATAAAGCCATATAATCCTTAAAATATTTTAAACAGTTACTCCATATATTATTTGTGAAATTAGAAAAATTAAAATAGTAAAGATAACTTTTGTGAGAAAACCTATTTAATAAATTTAGTATTGAGGTTCCTAACATCCAGAGTAAGAAGGAAATGTGAAAACTTGTCAGTTTCTATTCTGATATTGAAGAGACTAAATTTCTTCTTTTCCCAGTATTTTCAGAAGAATTTGTTGTAAAGGATTTTGTAAAAGAGGAACTAAGCACTGTAATGAAAGTCATTTTTTCTAGAAGGTAGACTTCCCCCCGCAAAGTATAGATTTCTATAGCTTCTGAATGAACCGAATGTATATCTTTGATAATCTTTGATATAGGGAGCATACACACACGTGTATGTGCATTCATTTTGTGTGTGTGTGTGTGTGTGAACATGTGACTATGTTAGGTAACACAATAAAGGGAATTCAGGTTGCAAATGGAATTTAGGTTGTTAACCAGCTGACCTTAAAATAAGCACATTATCCTACATTTTTTCTGGTGGGCCCAATGTCATCACGAAATTCCTTACAAGTAGAAGTGGGAGGCCAAAAGGTAGGTCAGAATATTGTGATATGAGAAGGATTCAACCTGTCATTATTGGTTTGAAGATGGAGGAAGGGGGCCATAAGCCACGAATGTAGGTGGCTTCTAGAACCTAAAAAAGAAAAGAAGTGGATTCTCTTTTAAAGCTTCCAGCTCTGCCAACATCTTGATTTTACTTATTGAGACTTATGTTGGACTTATACAGATGTAAGATAATGAATGTGTTGTTTCAAGCCATTACGTCTGTGGTAATTTGTTACAAAAGCAATGCAAAATGGATATGCACTCTCCCTTCATCCACAGAGCTTCAATGGATACCAAGGAGATAGTGAGAAAACAGAATATGAGGGGTCAACCCGAACTGAGTGGTAATAAAAATCAGACAAAACTGACAATAAAATACACCAGGGTTAATGAGAAATCAATGGAACATGTGCTAAACTGGAAATATAACGTAGACAAACAGATCAGAAGCTACAATGTTCACTTATAAGAGTGTGAACAGGTCACAATTGACTTATAGATTATTGTAGAAATTTGCAAATTTAACACAAAAGGGAATAAATAACTGCAAGTTGACTACAAAAAGGCAGACGGTGTTTCTTAAGGATTAAAAACAATTATTTTAGGTTAGTCTAAGTAATCAGGATAATAGGTTACATCCCTGAATTGGCCAAAAATCTTGTGAGACATACAAGACACAGAAATTTTAAAAAGTCAAATGAGGAGGAGGGAGAGTGGAAGGGAAAGGAGAAGGAGAGGGAGGAGAAGAAAAGGAGGACAGGGGAAGAAGAAAGAGATAGAAAGAAGAGGAAGAGGAGGAGGATGAAGAAAAGGTAGAGGTATAAAAGACATTGATATATAAAGATGTTAATACCTAGAAATAACCTAAATATGCTGAATTGGAACACCAGGACATGGATAGGGAAATGAGAGAAAGACAAGTCAGCGAATGGCTTCACAGCCAACAACACAGTCATCTGGTACAAACTGAAGTTTCTACTATGTGTTCAAAGCTACCTTTCATGAGAGTCCACCCTTCCATGTTTTCCTTCTGTCTTAACCTTGCCTCTAATTCTTTCTCTGAGAATGTTATTCAAATGAGCCCTTATATAAAATTCTTAGCCTGCTGAATGTCTCAGAGGGAGGGCATTACGTAGATCTTCTCAAGTTAATAATCGGTATAGTGAACCAAGATGAGCACAATCCAAAATAAAGAGGAAATCAATACTTATCAAGAACTGATGTCATGTCAGGCACGATGTGAAGGGGTTTAAATATTAAATGCATCATCTCATTTAACCCCCTCATCTTTATGTGGTAGCTGTAATTATCCTTATCAGGAAACTAAGTCTCAAAGTGGTAAAATATGTTGCTCACAGTCATACAGCTAACAATCAGCAAAATTAGGAATGTGGCTTTTCAGAAAGATGGTGTTGAAGGGTACTGCTTGGTATTCAGGTATGGGAAAATCAGGGGTTGGTGAGGGAGGGCTCAGAAGTCAGCAATCCTTGCTAGTAATTCCAGGCTCCCTGCCCGGATCTTTGGGTCTATGAAAAACATGTCAGGTGATTTTATTCCTATCTCCTGATGGCCTAACTCATCCAGGACTATAATTCAGATCCAGTGTTTGTGGTTACCCAAGAGGAAATAAAGAAAGGGGAAATTAAGCTGGCCAATTTTGGGAGAAAAAAAGACCCACAAAGTCTGGAAAGCACAATTTTATTCAAAGAATCAATAAAGCTAGAGACATTAAGATGAAACTAAAACAAAGAGACTTAGCTTGGTGAGGGGAGGAAAGGTGTGAAAGGAATGCCCAGGAAGGGGAAAAGGCAAAGACAAATATTTAGCACAGTATGATGCAGAGCAAGGTGAAGGTCCAGTCAAGGTAGCAACCAGGCTCAGGGACCAAAACAAAGATACTGGAGCCTGCTGTTCTGTCAATTAGCCCAAAGCACAATTCCCACTGATTTGAACAAAAACAAAAGAATCTGAACTTCTCTGAGCCTTGTCTTGTGACCAACAGCCCTGGCAATAAATGTCAAACACGTGTTAATGTTGTGTGCCTGAGAGTATTCCCAACTTTTTATTCATCTCATTACACAAACACATATTGAGCACTTATTGTGTCCCAAGCGCTGTTGACAATACTGGTGATGGAGAGGAGAATAAGATACAGCGCCTGCCCTATAGCAGCTCAGAGGCCAGTCTGAAAGCAGACTGGTAGGCTAAAAATTTCAAAAGGTATAGAACATTCAGTGCTTCAAAATATGCAGTGTTGCAGAGGGAGCCTGGGGCATACTGGATGTTTTCCCAAATAGATGACCATTTCAGTTGGCTCTCAGAGTATAGACAGAAGTTCACCAGATACAAATAAAGGGAAGAATAAACATTTTAGTCATAATCTCACAGCTGGGAATATGCGCTAAGAAAACAGATTTCTACATAAATGCATAAAGACATGTAAAGCGGGCTTGAGGTTCAAACCTGTTAACAATCAGCATGTTCAACCACTGAAGAATAGGTAAAAATGTCTGTTGTGCAAAAAAAATATTTTGCTATATATGGCAGTTTCACATCCTTTAACCCAGTGGAATTTCGATCTAATGTAAGTTGTTCCAATGAAAATGGGAGAAAATCTGTGAAGACTATGTAGAAATAGAAAAAAGAATTCATGAAATAATGGCAGCTGAAATACAAAGAACAAAAACTCCAAGTGTAATACAAGTTCACGCCTGTGAAATAGGTTTCCATATTGACAAAGATTAAAAAGAAAGCAGAGAAATGAAAGTAGTTGTTGTAACAGAATAGCAGAAGCGACAGGAATATTAAAAACCCATTCATATTGTTTTAATATGTGTGCATATAATGTATATATGTATACATACTCACATGTATATCTAAATTTAAAGTGTGGCCAACCAAGGTGATACCGAACTAATCAGAATCTTGTAAAAACAGTTTAGTAGATTATCCAAAATATTCCATTTTATCTAAGTGTGAAAGAAACAAGTTAGCCTAGGGGCGCCTGGGCGGCTCAGTCGGTTAAGCGTCCAACTTCAGCTCAGGTCACGATCTCGCGGTCCATGAGTTCGAGCCCCGCGTCGGGCTCTGGGCTGATGGCTCAGAGCCTGGAGTCTGCTTCCGATTCTATGTCTCCCTCTCTCTCTGCCCCTCCCCTGTTCATGCTCTGTCTCTCTCTGTCTCAAAAATAAATAAACGTTAAAAAAAAAATTAAAAAAAAAAAAGAAACAAGTTAGCCTATTTGTCAAGGGGAAAAAACTTCACTGATTTCATTCTTAAATAGAAATCTCAAAGAGCAACCAACTGAAGAGGGAGTGATTTGCATGCTATGAAACAGAGATGGGGGGGTTGGGGGGGAGGGGATCTAGGAGGAAAACTCCCAGAACACATATTTGTTCCTGTCACTGTCACAGTACCCGAATCCAAGGTATGATGTGTTTAATTACATCTGACACAGCTTTGAAGGTGTGGGGGATACTTGATTTTTCTGTATCTTGGGTCTTTGGCAAGAGGTTCCAATCATGTCATCTCTTCTGGGCCTGATTTCTGTCTGACTGATAAATGACAAGGGTCTGGATGTAGGCATCACTGATGTGGTATTGTATCCAACAGAGGTTTGCTGTGTTCACATACTCAAAACCACTAAAACAGGCTGCTGGCTGTAACATAGACACCTACATACATGGGAGCACTGAAGGGTATCTGTTAGAGTTGTATCAGTCGTGACAGGCTAGATTATTCCACGGTAACAAATAGCTCTCTATTCTCAGAGGCTTAAAATAACAAATGTACATTCTCTGTTATTTTTACATGGACATAATAGCTTGGTGGAGGGGTTTCAGTTCCTTGTAGTAACTCAAGGAATCAGGCTAACAGAGCAGCCAATATTTTGTACACTGTTTTTATACACTGGCAGTCACTGTTCAAGAGAGAAAACAGCACTCTGGAAGGTCTTTCACTGGTCTAGAAGTGACTCAATCATACGTCCGTCACTTGCCAGAATTAGTCACAGTTCTCTCCCAATGATAAGAGCCCAGGAAGTGCAATCCTACTGTGTGTTCAGAAGGCAGAGAACTAGAGACGTTTGACAGACATCACCAGACAACTGCAAGAATCCTTCTTTCTGCATTGTTTATTTTTAACAGATGCATGAGACACTGAGATGTGATGCTAGCAGCCCTCAAATACCATCTCAGAGAGATAGTCTGCAGGATCACAGGGCACCAACAATCAGGAGGAGGTCTAAAGAAGAGCAACACAATTTTAAGAGACTGGTGAGTCTGGTGGATAAAGGAAGATTAGGAGAATTCAATATGTATAGTTTGGCTCAGCAGACCCAGCAGGGAGCAACAGTGGGTGGTAGAGGTGGACACGGCAGCAATCTAAAAATATTCATAAAATGTAAAGGATTCAGAAGGGAGACTTATTTAGCATGAAAACTAGAAAGTATCACAAGATACGGTAGAGATAAATACGCGGAAATGGACTCTGGTATCACAAACTTGGACAAACTGCTAACAGTATAAAGTGAAAGAGACAGAGGCATTACGGAATACTTTCTATCTGAGGAGATAGGAGAAAGAAAATCCAATGGATAAAGACTGGATGAGAAATGGAGATGTTCAGGGATAGAGATGAAAAGCATGTGGGGCAAACCGGATGCCCCGTATTCACGCTAGAGATTTATGACTGCTCTCCAGGTTGCAACTTGAGGGAACAGGATAGAAGCAGATACATCCTCCTGATAACACTTCTGAGAAGTGAAGTTCAACGAAACCATGGAATACTTCACAACAAGCCCTCCCTCTATTCCGGTACGGGAACACTCCAGAATCGACTATAAATAATACTTGGATTATGTTTGGAGAGAATTCCTAATATCCACTAAAATATAGTTACTTAAGGTACTTCTATAAATATTTTAATATTTTCCAAGTCTAGAACCATAGGTTTTAATATGTCCAGGACTAACACTGATACTGAGGTATTAATAGGTCTTCTCAAAAACCTTCCATGCTGTCATGGATGTTTCAGAGGGTGGGTGTTTCAGAGGTGGTAAAATTTAGATTTATGTCTTCCCTTTACTTCTTTGCATCCTCACATCAGAGATTGACCCCACTTATTTGAAAACTTAAACGTGAAATTGGGGGAGACGGAAGTGGACACCTTCAGATACCTGAGTATTTATATCTGAGGAGTTTCCAAGCTGGCTTCTTACTTGTCATTTCTGGTATTAATATGAGAAGTGTTCAATCATTTACTTTTTCCTAGTTTGTTTTCAGACAGATAGGATGAGGGGGGTTATTTGTTTCTGTATTTGTTTTCCAGATGAAAACTGCATGTTTTCAGAGTTAAGGGATTCTAATCCTTATCTCTTTATAGGAGTGAAACAGGGATCAGCTCACTTCAGAAAAAAACAAAACTAAACTGACCTGAAAATTTCTAATCTTTGGATTTCTAAGAGTAACTCTGCAAATAAGAGAAGAACCAGCAAGGACAATTCAGATGTGTTAACACCGAGGATATGCTCCAGTCATTCAAAGCCAGGAATGATTTGGATGGTATCAATTTGTACTGATTACTCATCCACACTATTTCTAAGGAAGAAATTTACCTTCCTAAATGCCAATTACTACCCTTACCCTGTAATATCAGCCTACCCTTTACCCACCCCATGTCCCAAGGTGGACACTTATATCCTCTTTTTAAAAATCAACTTTATTGAGGTATAATCTATTTATCATAAAGTGTACCCATTTAAAGTATACCATTTGGTGAGTTTTGACAAGTGTGCACACCTGTGTAGCCAGCAGCAAAATTAGGATACATGACAACCTCAACTTTTCTTTAGGAAAAAACTATTTCTGCTGTTTCTGAAGACTTAGATTTGCCTAATGTGGAAGACAGGGATTTCAACCCAAATCAGTAATGTTGAGAGGGAACAAAGAGGTAAGGAGTGATTTCAACTGGCACTTTAGTTCACTGTATAGGAACAGAAGGTTATTAGCCCATTGGAAAGAAGAAAAAGTAAAGTTGGAGGAGGAGTCAAGAGGGTTGGAGTGGGAGTAGCCATGATTTAGGGTTTGCAACATTAAAGGAGTAGTCAGGCAAGCCTCCCTTGAGAAAGTACAACTTGAAGGAGGGAAGGAAGTTAGCCAGGATGCTCTAAGGAGGCAAAGAGTTCCAGGCAAAGAGGACAGCCATAGCACAGGTCCTAATGCAGGAGTATACCTGGTATATTCAAGGAGAACCAAGAAGACCAATGTGGCTGAAGTGTGATAAATGAGAGGTAAATACTAGGACAGGAAGTCAGAGAGGTTTTGGAGAAATCAACCTACATAGCCACTGGAGGACTTTGACTATTGTTATTCTACCATGTCATAAGGGGGCTTGGAACGAGAACCTGGAGCCAGCAAGCCCATTCGCCAAGGAAAAAGTGACAGGTAATGTATTAGTTGTGGTCCAAGATCCAAAAAGATGGAGCAGCAAAGGCTTGCTGAAGGGATGAATGATCCAAGAGGGCAGGCTGGAAGAACACAGAAGCTCCAGGGAAGAAGCGAAGGAGGTCCAGCAGACACGAGATTGTGTTGCTGATGCTCATGGCAGAAGTTAAAGAGAGCACTTCCTTTTTCCACTGATAAAGGAATGCAGAAAAATCCCTTCCCAACCTTCTCAAAGAAGAAACATTTTACCACCTCCCCTAAATGAGGAGTATAAATAAAAGAAACACCGCCTACCCACATCTGAAAGGTTGCCAACTCCTGTTTTGTAAGAATCCCAGGATCTTTTCAACAAGGGGCTGCATTCTAATCTCAAAAGGCACCGTGTTGTTTTGCACAATTTCAACCATTTAGATCCCTTAAGCTTTTGAGCCACAACTCCATTTTCAAATGAACATCCCAAATACAATTTAAAAACGTAGTCGTCTGAGGAGTCCATCAAAAGGAGTAAATTCCTCAATGCCTTACTGTCAGTGTCAAAAAATTGGTTTCTTTTCAGTAAAACACAGAATTGCTTTATTAGTTGAATACATAAAAATGCCACAAGATTTATGTTCTTGTGTCAACACATGCTTGGGTAACTCCCATTAGTAGTCCTAGTTGCAAAGCTCCCATAAGGGAAAAATAGAAGCTTCGCAGGTGTAAGACAACAATAAGCAGCGGAGACACCCAGTGGTCACCTAGCTGATACTGCACGATCTGCTTGCTCATGGCTCAGTTTCTCCATCTGGCTAATAGGTATGAATTTTGTGCTCTTCTGTCCAAAAAGCATAGGATAACTAATGAAGGGTTCATACTAATAGCTACAAATGCATGGACCTCATATTATGTATACAGCATTATCTAAGTTCCTACCGCTGAAGTGAGACCCATGGACCAGCAGCATCTGCATCAGTTGGGAGCTTGTTAGAAATGCTGCCTAATCTGCTGAATCAGAATCCGCACTTTAACAAGATCTCTATCTTGCATGTTAAAGTTTGAGGAGTACAGTGCTGTTTGTTTTAAACTTAATTAAATCCATGTGGTAGATAAAATCATCCCCATTTTACCGATGAAGGAGTTGAGGTTCAGTCCTGATGTGACTTGCTCCAAGTCAATTAAGTGGTGAAACCAGGATTCAGACCCAGGTATATATCTGGTTCCAAAAGATACATGCTGTTTCCAGTAATACTTCACTGCCTCATGATACGTGTGACCATGAGAACAAGACTGAGGGAGGAAATTAGATGAAATCTTCATGCTTTACCTCAACATGATGTTTAAAATAAAAGAAAAAGACCACCATTACCATGTAGAAAAAGCTGTTTGGGCATATAACAGAACTATAATATCAATATAGGCCAGATCTAGTAGGAAAAACTATAATTAAAAAGGAAAGAGAAGTCTTCTAGAAGATCACAAACTAAAACTCTTCCTCCATCCCATGTATCTTGAAGAGTAAAAGGATACACACACACACACACACACACACACACACACACACACACACACTTTCCTTAAGAAAACCAAATCCTGCTCAGCATGAATATGTATAATTAGATGTTCCCTGGGAGTGAGAAGTAGTAATTAATTCAGTGTTAAACATCACAATCTATTACTTGAACTCCATAGCAACCGTGGTTGCCAATAGAGGGAAAACAAAATTTCGAAGCCTATTTTTAAAAGATTACATTGAAAATTTTTAAAATGTGTAAAAGCTGACACTTGCTATTTTTAGGCTAAAACAATAGCCATGAACTCAGGGAGTAAAGAAGGATGTCAATGAACAAAGGCAAAAGGAAGGGAATCTCATCTAAACCAACCAAAACGGTTATATGGACAGAATGATTCTCACCCTGCCCAAAGCATGAACCCAGTTGCTCACTCTGGGAAAGAATATTGTCCTTTCAGGCCAAGAAGAGATACACTAATAATTTCTTGAAACACAGTCTTTGTAATCAAACTGAACTAGATCTGAATCTTAGCTTGTTGTGTAATGTGTTTCTTTAGACAAGTTGCTTAATTCAGTTAGCTTTAATTCCTTTATCTGTTACAATGGGGAAAATGATAGATGTTTCATAAGGTCCCTAAAAGAATTCAATCTCAAATGCCCAACACAGGGTGTTATAGATAAGGTTTTCCTGGAGGCAGATTATGAGTGCAGTGCTCTGGGTATTTATTAGACAATGCCCTGACATCAACATCTGTGGAAGGGAAGGGAAGAAAGTAAGATAGGATAGATGAAGGCCCAACAACAGACATGGCTGACCTCATGGAAAGCTCTGGAGCTAACATGGCCTGATAGCTGTCTGACAGTGGGCTGAAATGGCCAGAACATTTATCCCACCTCCATCAGTCAGTCAACAGATGGGCTGCTCAGGGAATGACATGACCTTGGGTAAGGGGACTCTCTGCAGCGGAGTCAGTCCCTTTAGCATTAGCAGCAGCTGGACAACAAATCCTCTGAAGGGGGAATCTGAATGTCACATCTCTATATCCAAATACACACTACACAAGTAGTGCTTGCTTTACTTCCTTTGCATATGTGATCCTTACAAACATCTCTTACTAACAGAGATTCTGGTGTCCAGAAAAAAAACCCATTATGATTAACATTCCAACAATATCTGCTTTTAAAAATAACTTTTAGTGCTTTGTTATATCCTGAGCTCTGGGGCTCTGAAACCCACACTCATCTCATTTAAACTTCTTGATAATTCTGTGAGGTAATGTTCATCTCCATTTTATAGTTGAAGAAATAAGTACAGAGAGTTAAGTAGAAATAGTTAGCTCTGACAAGCAGTTGGGAGTGAAAGCACACTCTATTGAACAGGATTCTGATGGTGCTTGCCACACCATTGCTATGCCTGCTCCACATTAACTCAGTCCATCAACCATTGAACAACAGAAATGTCAAGGGAGCTGTGCTCCCTTTCTTCCCATTTGTTGATATCGGTGACTCACGTATTATGTTGCCAACTCACTTAACCTTTATGCCACAATGTTCCCACGTTTCAAGCATAATCACCCCATGTCTCGCCCCACATTCCTCCTAAGAACTGTAGAAAAATAAGTGGTTAGATTATAGGACCTGTAAAGCCCCTTTCAGCTTGAGAACTCTCCACTGATAATACTGCCTATTAGTTGATGGCTTCTAATATACTTTAAGACAAGCTTAGGATAAAGGACTAGATCAGTTTTGGTTTCTTGGTTGCAAGCAACAGACACTAGCTTTGAGTAATGTATAAAAAATAACATTTGTTGGAGAATACTAGGATTTTAGGGCGTCAGTGGAAGGCTGGAGGACTAGACTCAGAAACTGTCAGGACTAAATAGCCCTGTGGGGCTAGCATCCAGGAAGCAATCTGTCTCATTGCAAGAAGACTGGACAGATGCTGCCCATTCTGCTAGAGTAAACATGTGATAAATGGCTCCCAAATACTCCTTCCACCCTTTGTCACTCACTCAAGATGGAAAGTCTGAAGAGAAATCATCTATTGGATGCCCCATGGTTATATTAGGGAAAGGACAGAGAGGGCATGATCCCTTTGTTTTCTATTGTCAATGAGGGCACATGGAATTTTTCTCTTACCAAGGCTACACCAACTGGGGGAGATTTTATTTCACAAGAGGAATGGGTATATTTGGAAGGGGAGATATAGCTGTGTACTCCTATGCAAATTCCCACACTCATTACTATACCTTGCTCACTCAGTCTTATATTTCCAAACCAAATCAACTTATATCTTCGTATTCTTACACTGTTCAAATCCTTTCAGGATCCTGCTTTTCAGATCCCTAGGTTGCTCCAGAGGTTCTTATGCCTCCCATTTATACCTGATAGACTCCTCTGGAAAATAGGAAAACTTGACAACCAACCCTGAGTGCTTCTTCAAGAGATTACCAAAAGAGGTGTAATGTTAAACAGTAAGAAGGACTTGGTAAATATTCCCATAATCTGGGGAAATTGCTACTGTATACATATTCCTAATAACCAGGGCAGAGGAAGCCAATTAATTCTCAAATCCTTTAAATTCAGAGGAACTGGATTTACAAAACAAAGTAGAGGTTAATGGAGCTGATGCATCAGTCACTTATGCCCAATATAATCCTTTTTTTTTTTTTTTTTCAGGTTCTAAGGTAAACTACTTAGATTTTTAACCTCCAGTCAGGCTAAAACAAAAGGTATTTTGGTCATACCTCTGTAGGAATCCCACCAGAGTCCCTTGACAGGGTTTGGAATTTGGTTATTTGTCAGGAAATCTCAAAGAGGGATTTTTTTTAATATGAAATTTACTGTCAAATTGGTTTCCATACAACACCCAGTGCTCATCCCAACAGGTGCCCTCCTCAATGCCCATCACCCACCCTCCCCTCCCTCCCACCCCTCATCAATCCTCAGTTTATTCTCAGTTTTTAAGAGTCGAAGAGGGATTTTTATGTGTTCCTTACCCTGGTTGCCCTGATCCTTAGATCAGCACTGACCAATAACTGTAAGTCTAGACGTAGTTTGAATGGATCATTTTCCAAAGTGATATATTAGCAAGGGTTAGAAGATAATTAATTTATTCTTCTTCCCATTAAATATCTGCATCCCTACATGATTCAGCATTCACTAATTTAACAGGGTGGAGAGAATTTGACTTTGGGTTTGCTGTTCAGCTATCAAGGTTGATTATCTTTGTCTGCCTTGGGGAGTTGACTGGCTTTTCTAACTACACAGAAAACCAAATGCCTGCCCAGACACAATGTTAGAGTCAGTAGGTACCTTGTTCACATAGGTGTAACACACATCAAGGTCACTGCCTCACTTCTGCCATCCCAGAAAAATCCAGCTACCTAAAAGATCGTTTGGGAAATATTGCTGTTTCATATGCTTCAATTGGTTATTTTTGTCCAGTATTGGATCTCCAACATAATTTCCCCATTTCTTAGCAAGGAGGCAGTAATAAGTGGCCACTTACACATCATTCTTTATGCAGGAGAAAAAAGAAGGAAACTGACATTTATTGAAAGCCTACTATGTGCCAAGTGTCATGCTAGATGTTCCACATATCATTCAATCCCCAGTGCAACCTTGTGGGATGCCGTGTACTTTTCACTGAATTGACCTTTGGAAATGTTAGCAATTTGCCTCAGATGCCACAGTCTATAATTGGCAGAGCTGTATTTGACCCTAACTCCATCACTCTTGAGCCTTCCACTGTAGCACAGTCAGCTAGCCACAAGTTTGACAGCACCACAGTTCAGAAATCAGCCTCTTGGAGACTGTCACATCAATACGGACTCCACCACAATGAGTTGTTGGGATTAAAATGGGACATGTGTTCTCAGTATAGACAGGGTCAGGCATTCATTTTCACTGAGTGCATGACAATTAAATACCTTCCCTGAAAGCACATGATGGAGAATGAGCTTTGGAGCATCACTGAGGTACTTTCTAGTGAATACAAAAATGACTAGAGATGTAAAATCATGTTGCAATCACACCCTCCCTAAAAGTTAGGCATGAAGGCCAAGTTGCTTTCATCAGCCACATTGCAAAATATTTAAGGATAAGCACATGTTGCAGGGTTTCAATAAGACCAACATCAAAACTATATTCTGTTTCCAGTCTGGTATCATATGTAGTAAGCCAGATATTTCTTTTCTTTATTTATTTAAATTAAAAAAGAAATGGAGGTACTGGTGTGCATAGTGGAGCTTACAACTACATTGTAAGGTTTGGATACAGGAACTATTTCATGATTCCTTGGAGCCCTTCTATCAGCACAGGAAAGATATAATACAACAAATTCTTGCCTGAGTGAATGAGTGAGATCCTGCTTCCTTAGTCAGAGGCCAGAGGACAGAATCCAGCACTGACTAAGAATCTTTAATAGGCTAAGCTTTCAGACTAAAAATGAGTCTACAAGACAGAAAAACTGACCTCTACAACTAACTAGCTGGGTAAGTGATTTAAATTCTCTGGTCTTTCATACTTTATTTATCACATGAGAGGTTTGAAAGTCCCCATCTAACACTGTGACTCTATGTTTCTATGAAACAGAATCAGTTATTCAGACCATACTTACCCTCTGATATCTTTCTTGTTACCCAATAGCATAGGAGTTTCACATAAATGTGGCTTAGAAAGAAATACAGAACTCAAAGTTAAAAAAAAGAAAAAGGACTACCTATCTCAAAAGGCAGCTTGAGCGCTCTTGAGTATGTGGACAAAGGATGGGATTCAAATCTTCAGTGGATGCCAGTAACCTTTGCACATGTGATGTGACCTGGTGATTAGGCTTATCCTTCAGTTGGGTATGGAGGGAAATAGAGTAGAATTGCTGAGGTTGATTGAAGTCAGGGGTCTGATCAAGTCTTTTACTGTCTCTGCATCTCAGTTTCATCCATATTTAAGTAGGTAAACGGTGTAATCTTCTGATTACTGTGTAATCTTCTCTCATAGTAAAGAAAACAGCACATTGTGTAAGTGAAAGCAGATTAAGCAGAGGAACCTCTTCAAAACAAAAACTTTTCCCAGTTATTTGGTATGTTGGCTTCCTTCTTGTATGGAACAGAATTAGAGAAGAGAGATAAACTAGAGAAGTGTCCTTCCTCTCATTTCTAGGGTACTTTGGAAGAGCATCTTCAGTTAGGGGCCTGGAGTAGACAGAAAATTAGGGGGCAGGAAATAAGATAGGACAGATATTCCTGAAAATTCTTCATAACAGCACGGAATCTTGAAATCTTGAATGGGACCACCCGCATGGGTCCTCTGGTCCTATTCTCATGGAACATGACACTTGTACTTCCACCATCAATGGAATATGAATTAGGTAATTGGCTTTGCTGAAGCGGGACCCTGTGAGGGACCTAAGAGCTTCAGAGAACCACAAGGGGTCTATCACGAGAGCCCTTGGCAGCTTTTAGTGTCATAGTAATGAATTGTTCCAAATGTAATCCAGAGTGAGAGATAGGGACTGTGGGAGTGGTTCTTGCAGCATATTCTTAAAAATGATCCTTAGATATGGCAGCTAAAATTTGACAAAACCATTTTCACTGTCTTGAGGTCCAATCAACAAATAAAGAAAGTGGTAATTTTTGTGGGTAGTCATTTCTAAGGTAGAGCTTTGTCCCAACAAGAATGTGAGAACAAATGGAATGCAAGAAGTCATTCTTTTCCTACCATTGTCAGCCGCTTCTTGGTCATGTCCTGATTTGCCTTGAATATAGTAAATTGAGTATTAGCACAAAATTCAAGGCAGGCAAGAAAACATCCACTCTGTGTAGGTTTACACTGAAAGCAGTCATAAAATTCTTTCCCAGGCTGATGACTGTGATTCAGGTTATTGGAAAGAGGCCCAACCAAGGTCCTTGGGCTTCAAAAGACTATAACACACGGTGATCTCTCAGTCATTTCATTCAATATTGCTCAGTCGACAACGGCAGACCCAAAGGCACAGGCCATCTGTTCTTAGCATGGCAGTCGATGACTGAAGCATGACCCAGAGCCCAGACCCTATGCCCTAGGTCTTTGATGGGCATTGTGTGAAGCCAGAAATAATTTAAAAATGCAAGGGGCTCAGAGAAGTTTATGATAGAAGCAGAGAACACCACAAAAGCTCTAGTGGAATCTATTAAAGTATGTTCACCGCTGAAGGAAAAAAAAATGCCTGAACTAAATACTTCTTCTAAATACTTCTTCTAAAATACTTCTGTAGATGCTAAGAACATCCCAAATCCCCAGTATACAGATAAGCACACAGTAGGTGCTTAATACAAGTCCTGAATTTACATGAATAAATAAGTAAAATAAGTGAGTATTTTAGGGAGTTGAATCAAGACAGAGAGGTGATCATGGGCCCTGGAGTCCAATTCTGATTCATACAAACTGTATCCTGGGTAAGTTAGTGCATTTCATCCCCCTGAAAATAGAGGAAATAATATCTGTTTCACAGGGTTGTGGATGATGATGAAAGAAAATTGTGTGTGTGTGTGTGTGTGTGTGTGTGTGTGTGTGTACATATATGTGCCTAGTAGAATGTTTAGCTTATTTTAGATAGTCGACAAGTATGTTTGTTTGGCTCTTCTTGGCCTAAGGGAGCCCTAGAGAATCTGGGATTTTTTGGTTAGAGTAACACAAATGATTAAAGGGTACAAGTGACACCACATGAGGACAGTTGGGTGGACTAGAAAAAAGGAAGTTTACAGATCATTTTAAAACTGAGAAAGTTTCAAGCCAAAGTCACAGAAAGTCAGACTAGGCTGAAAAGAAACTTAGAGAAGACTATTCGTGCTTTTATAGTTTAGGGCTCAGGGGACAAAGATATATTTGCCTAGATCATGCAGGACTAACCCTAGTTCTTCTGACTGGATTCAGTTACTTCAACCACCCTGAGTTGGCCCCCCATTCTAGAGCATTAAGTAGGCTACTTTCCATCCAGTCTCTTATGCCATAAAGATAAGAATAAAAGGAAAACTGCAAGATGAACCTGGGAGAAAAAAAAAACTTTCTCAGGACAAACAACTTTCAGGTTCAATATGTTCTTTGGTCTCTCTGGCTCCCCTGTGGGATGAGCTCCCTTATACCACTAACTTACTCAGAATTGAGGAATACGAAATAAATGGAAGAAATTTATGTCACCTCTTAAGTTAACACCCTTCCCTAAACCTCATCCTAAACATTGTTTTTATTGAACAGGGCCATCCAATGAGATCTTAATAGCCACATCTACCTCATAAATGTTAACACACACAGAGGTACCATAGACCCTGTCACATTAGGACTTCCGGGTGTCTTTGTCTTAGTCACAACAATCCAATGAGCTTTGTGTTTCCACAAGCAGCCTGAGTTCTTCTTTGTTACCGTTCTTGAACTTTACTATATTCTTTGAAGACTCTTCTATGTAATTTGAAATCATATGTTACATCTCACTTGAAAAGGGAAGAATATGATTTTTTACAATATCCAAGATATGAAATATGAAAGTAACCCAAGTATCTATCAATAGATGAATGGATAAAGAAGATGTGGTATATATACACAGTGGAATATCACTCGGTCATACAAAAGGAGGTCTTGCCATTTGCGACCAATATAGATGGAACTATAATGCACTGTTGTGCATTATGCTAAGTGAAAAAAGCCAGAGAAAGGCCAATGCCATATAATTTCACTTATATGTGAAATCTAAAAAACAAAACAAACAAACAAAAAGCAGAAACAGACCCATCAATACAGAGAACTGATGGTTGCCAGAGGGGAAGGGGTGGTGGGGTGGGAAAAATGGGTGAAGAGCAGTGAGAGATACTTCAAGTCATGGAGTGAGTAAGTCTCAAGAATAAAAGGTACAGCATAGGGAATATAGTCAATGATATTGTAAACAGCAATGTACGGTAACAGGTGGTGGCTATGCTTGTGGTGAGCATAGCAGAATGTATAGAGTTGTGCAATCACTAAGTTGTATATCGAACCTAATTTAGTATTGTGTGTCAACTGTACTTAATTTTTTAAGAAAGAGAAGAATTTGAATTATGTTGATGACTTCTCTTATGGGATTCAAAAAAGATGCAGTTAAAACTTTAGTGTCAGATACATATTTGAGAGAAGAAAATGTCTCAGGATGATCACTTTAGAAAAAAACAGCATCAAGCCTGATCAGCCTAGTTCCCAATTGTTTTTGTGCCCAACCACAGACATTGAATTACCTAAAATGTATTCTAGGAAGAAACCAGACTCCATTGTAAAAATCATCTATTTAGTGTAAAGTTTCTTAGCTTTTTCAGAAATGGAAACTTGCCTCATTACACACATGACTTTAATTTGCACATTACATATATGATTTCATGTGTTGTATACATATATATAAAACAAATATGTGTTCTATCTATCTATCTATCTATCCATCCAGATAAAACAAGACATATTAAACGAAGTAGAAAAAGCAACCCATCGCTGCTATGACAGTCTCATGGGCTCATCTACAGAAGCAGCCTCTAGACTTATTTCATTTGTATTTTTAGAAAACAGCAGCAATGAACAAATAGGATATAACTGGTAGCACAGCAAAACATAAAACATTTTATGATTTAAACACAACAGCCATAATCCCAAAAAGGCAAAATAGAGGAGCGAATCAAATCTACCAATGAATTCCCATATTTTTGTCACAATGATTATAATGTTTTAGAGTTTCCAATGTTTGTCTTCAGATTTATTTCATGGTATCATCAGGAGGAATTTTGAGTTGAAACTGAAATGTAGGAAATGTAAGAAACTGGTGGCTCTTCAAGTTGGATTTGTAACAGAAACAACTGAGAGGTTAACAGGATAAAACAAGATTAAACGTGATGCTGGCCCAGATGGAGCATGGCATAAGTATATGGCAGTTCTACAACAAACTTCACATGAGCCTGGACTGTCATTACTCGTACCTTGGATGGTTTTCCTAGTCTGGGGACACAATAGATTCTAAGAAAATACTTTATGATATGCATTATGCTTTCAACAAAGGTGAATTATGGACTAATAAGCTCATATCTCAGAGAGGGAGAATGAAGCAGAAGCAACAATTAAAAATATAGTAAATCATTTATATGGTGGAAGCATCCTAATAAGGCTAGGGCAAGCCAACATAACACTATTGCTCAAATTCTAAACCTGCTTGGTGCAAATTTCTGATTGCTTGATCCTCAAACGTTACTTTCCCCTGCTCTTTTTGATTGATACCAGCAATAAAATGCACAGATTTTAAGAGTACAGTTTAATGAGTTTTGGCAAATGTACATATTAATATAACCAGTACCATAATCAAGATATAGAACATTTTCGTAATCTAAGCAAGCTTTTCCCTGTACTGATTTCTATCACCCTAGATTAGATTTGCTTATTTTTGGTTCATATAAATGGAATGGTATGTACATACAGAATGTACTCTTTTATATTTAGCTTTCTTCAGTAAAATAAAGTTTATGATATTTATCCACATTATTGTATACATTCATAGTTTGTTCTTATTGCTGGGTGGTGTTCCATTATATAAATATACCATAATTTGCTTATTTATTCTTATATTGTAGGACATTTGGATTGTTTGCAATTGGGCTATTATAAATCTGATATGAACATTCTTGTAGAAGTCATTGTGAAGATATATATTTTTTTTCCATGGATAAATATGAAGGAGGGAAAGTGTAGAGTTCACACATTCTATTCTTGTACTTTTATTCTGATTAACCTCTTAGTGATCTGGATCACATATTTGAATGATTTTTGCTGAAAAGTTTGGTAGGTTATATGTTTCTGAGAAATGGTTTATTTCTTGAGAACTTATATAAAAATAGCTTTGTGTTTTATGTACATGGATAATACACTTTTGGATTCCATTTCCTCTCTCATCTACTATCAGTGTCATTGCTCTAAACTAGGCCTTATCATCATTCCTCTAGAATATTGCACCTTGAAGTATCTTGACAGTATCTCTTCATCAGTATTATCCCAGTGCCTGGCACATGGCCAGAGGTTAGTAAATACTTGTAAAATGAAGCGTATGTTTTTGTGAGTCACCCAAACTTACATTTCACTGGTATAGTTTAGTTACTCCCTCTTATCCACAGCCCAACCCACAATCCAACCTCACTAGCACAAGGTGAAAAGTTACAAGAGCCAGGAATTAACATTCAAATCCCAGATGGAGCTGATAGGGCAACAAATACAAAAAAAAACCCGCACAGAACATTAACTACACAATCCTATAAAATGATGCTGTAACTATACTATAAAAAACAACAAATTAAGTAGTAAAGAGCCCATTGGGACATTGCCTGACAACTGTTGAAAATACTAAGCTAGAATAAATCACAAGTGACACCCCTTCACAAGAGGATGGGGAGAAATTGGCTGGATTTATGTGACATCTGCTGAAATAACTTCATACACATCACTGCCATTGGGACAGTTAACCAGCAGAACATCATGTTGCATTTCAATGAAGCCCCAGGTGATAGCTTTTAGAGGTAGAAATTAGTGAGATCTTATGTGCAAGCAAACACATGCAAACACACACACACACTTCTGAAATTCAACTATGGAAGATTCTGGCAAGAAGTGGTGGTCATCATTTAGACTTACTTCACTATATAGGCAAAAAAAAAAAAAAAAAAAAAAAAAACCCTACAAGTATCTTACAGATCTTGTCTCTTGAATTAAGTGTTTACCTTAGAAGATTCCATTAAAATATGGTTTCCTAAGGACCATATCTTTCTCCAGATTCATGTCTTTGTTACAGTGATTCCTTCCCAGGTATTCCATTCTATTCTCCCCTCATGTTTGCAAGTTCTTCCTCATTCTACATCCAATTCATTAAGAAATCCATCTACCTTCAAAATACATCCAGAATATTATGACTTTATCCACCTCTGTGCTGATCCAAGTTACCATCACCTCTCAACTGTATTAGTATAACACCCCTTCCATCTGGTGTACCTGCTTTCATCCTTGTTTCTCTACAGTTTGTTCTCAAACCAGCTGACAGCATGATTCTTCTAAAAGATAATACAGATCACTGTTACTCTATTTCCTCCAAACACTTCACCTCCTACCATTTCATTTCTTTACACCCTCCACTCTTGCTATTCAGGCCTCTTTGATACTCCTTGAACATTTCAGAAATATTCCTGTATCATAGAACTGTGATGGTATTTCCCTCTCCTTACTCTTACGTACCACTTTCAAGTCTTTGCTCAAATGTCATCTTTCCAATAAAGCCTGCGAGATCACCTTACTCATATCCCAGCACCAGCCTGCCCTCCCAACCCTTCTTATAACATAGAGCTGATCACTGTCTTTCTATGTACTTATGATATATGGCATCTGTTGTCTCTCTTCCCTAACCAGATCCACAAAGGCAAGCCCCACTTCTCATCTATTTTATTCACTGATATACGTATGCCAAGTGTGCAATGTTTAGCATGCATTAGGTACTCAATAAGCATTTGTGGAATAAATGGATACCCTTGCATTAGATGCTCCTGAAAATAAAGGTCTCCCTTGAGGTGAACTTCAGCATGGAAAATTTAGAAAATATATTGAAAGATACTGTTAGAAGCATTGTTGTATGTCAAATTTAAAATTCTATGTAGAACTCTAGGTAAAAATGATCTTACTTGGAAGTAGAAGAAGGCTTTTAAAGGAAGATAAATCTAGTTTTTCTAGCAGTTCATCTTGTATATAACATTTTTAGAAATTCCTCAAAAGTGAGAACAATAAGTTTTTCTTTACCCTGCAAGAAAAATGCTGTCACATTCTGGCACTGATATTTCTCAAATTCAGTGGTCCGTGCCACATGGGCTTAACGTGGTGAGTTCTAGAGGAAAGGATTATACATCATGTTATTGAAGCACTGACACTGTTCGAAGAATTTACAGCACCATATCTAAAACAAAATGTGTACTTCCCACACATTAGTCTTTCATATACTACGATTACTTGCATCTAGATATTTTTTTCTTTAAATTGACATATCGCAAAATTAAGTATATCTAAAAACCTGACACTTTATATTACTACCACAAATGGAAAATTAATATCACTTGCAATAAATAGAAGAGACAAATAAAAATACATACAACAAAAATGTAAAGTTCTCAAATTCTTGCTTGATACTATTTCTGGCCCAACACTTTGAGTTTGAGGCCTTCTTTCTCTTTGTTGAAAACGGAAAACATAAAATGTTAAAATGATGTGAAAAATATATAATACCAAAAAAAAGTTTCTTTTTGACACTATCAGTAGAAAGAGAATTCTGAGATCCATTTCAATGTGTGATTTAGTATTACTTAAGACTGTGCTCAGATTTCTCCTATAATATTCTTTTGTCCCTTGTGCCATATGGTGGTTAACATGGACTCTGGAGTGCAGTGTCCAGATTTAAATGCTGACCCCCATCACCTACTGACTCGGCAAACTTGAGCTAGAGAAATAATCTCTCCAAGTTTCATTTTCCTTCGTCTATGAAGTGAAGCAAACAGCACCTATTTTGCAAACTGGTGTGGCAGTTACATGAGAGAATATGTGAAACCACCAAGCAGATGTTTCAAAATGTTAGTTCCCTTCTGGGTCACACAAGATTCTTGGCCTTTAATTTCAATGACTAAAATCCTCCCTGTTCAGGGCATCCATGAGTCCACATTGCCAAGGTTTCAAAGTTCTCTTTAATGGATTTATGGTTTATATTTTGTAGTTGACATTTATATCAATATGTCATTATAGTTTGTGGGAGGGAGTGCTTGTTATGGATATTCTTATACAGCAAGTCCAGCCAGTTTTGAATGGAGAGTGACAGTAAATGGTAGGTCAAGTGAGGTCACATTGGGAACAAGGATGATCTTTCAGCTAAAAATGCCATCTGTACCAGAGGAGGGCTGGCCCACAGTGTAGAGATACGAAACTTAGTTGGGCTGACTAACTCAAGAATAATTCGTCAAAATTGGGAAAATTTGCAAAGGTCACCACTGACTCATCAAGAACATCCAACATTTCCAATTCTCTCCTTTACCCCACTTTTCACCCTGATTCCTTCTTCCATTGTGACAGTCGCAAACATTCCAGCAAGAGGAAATTGGCATTGGGAGTATATTTTCCCCAGCCATACAAAAGCAGGGGCGACTGGGGGTGGATATATATCTTTAAATTCATATAGCTATTAAAATAGCCAATTAAAAATATTTGAACAATTCAAAGACCTAAGCAAGGAAACAAGAAATATCTGCAAATCAAGAAAGATACAAATTTTTTTTCCTCCATGAAACACCAATTTTAATCCCACATTTTGGAAAGATAAGATGATAATAAATACTCATACATTCTGCAATTTTTAAAAGACAAAAGTTAGAAAAATGCAAACTACAGTGAAAGCTTGTGGTTTAAATTCCCTCTTTAGATTTTGTAATAACCTTTATCTTGCTGCATTTTCTCCCTTTATTAGTATCATGGGACAGCCAGATTTCATTATCTCCTTTTAAATTATGTTTCCTATTTCTTTATTTGACTCATTTACCTGTTTATTCCTTTAGATGTGGATTGATGAGGGAGGGGGAGAAAAGTGAGGACAAGGGGAGTCTTTCTGTGTTACCTTTTACGAGAGATGTTAGATTTTATTTTCTTATTTAAATTCCAAGAGAGGCTGCGTTGGGCTTGAAGATGTGGGTGGCAAAGGAATTTTTCTTTGAACGAAAAAGGGCTTATTCATCCAATAATTATATCTGTTAGTAGAAAAGGAAAGGACCACTAAATAAACAAAAATGCTGAGACAATTAACCATTTGGAAGAAAAAAATCAAGTTGAATCACCTCTTACCATAGAAGAAAAATAAATTCAAGATGGACTATGATTTAAATGTGAAAAAAAAAAACAAATAAATGAAACCAAAGAAAATATAACATTGTTTATCTCAACGTAGGATATAAAAAGAAGTAGGGGGAATGGGCTAAATGGGTAAGGGGCATTAAGGAATCTACTCCAGAAATCACAATAGAAAAAAATCATTATAGATTTGTAAAAATATTTTTAAAAAACAATAAAAAGGAGAAATTATTTTATATCAAAAAAATTATTATGAATAAGTAATACATATAAAGTGGTCATATTAAATAATAAGGAAAACATTTAAATCTCCTTTGAAATTGGCCAGAGGACATAAACAAGTAATTCAATGAGGAAATAAGAATAATACATACAGAAATCAAATTCTATCTCACTAGTAATGAAAATAAAATGATAGCTCTGGTTTGGGTGAAAATGAAATCAGCAGATTCCACCCTATTTCTGCTGCTAATTACAAATAAAACCCTGGACCCACATAAAGCAACTATCAGAAGATGCTAAAAGGTAGAATCAGAAAGATGGTGGGGCTAATGAAGAGGGAGCACTTGACAGTGGGTGCCTAGGGCATTATTTTTGTCTCATATATTTCTTGGTCTGGTGCTGAGGTACCTCCAATGCAGAACCACCGAAGGGTGTAATTAATAAATAGCATCCCAGGAAAAGTCCACTTCCTCTATCTAGAGGACTAAGAAGATCCTGTAGGGTGGATCCCTGTTACCCTACCTGCCCTACTAACCCTACAAAAGAAGCCATACCCCTTTCACTCTCTCCACCACACAGCTGTGGCATAACAGGCAGTGTCCCTTTCTTTGCCCTTCCCCCTTGAGTGCATCCACGAAAGAGTCTTGGAGTGGGGGCCCTATCAACTCACTTTTCATGCTGAGCAAGTGCCAATAAGAGGTGGTGACCCACCCCACCTCCCGGCATGACAGCTGCATATACAATGGAGTGGAGCTGTACAGGACTCTCCATGCCTGTCACTAAGCAAATGTAAGCAGAGGCAGCATCTTTTTTCTACTCTCCTTGCCCCAACTAGAGAGCGAGAAGAGGATGCTGAGAAGAGGAAGCTAGAAAGGAATCATTTATGTCTGTGTATGAAGTCCCAGGCTCACCCTGAAGTGGCCCGTGCATGAAGCCAACTGGAATGAACATAGCAAATGCTCTGAGAACTGAATTATGGTATGAAATATCGCCCAGGTTTCAGGTTGCCCTCGAGGTAAGTGTGCACAAATGTGGCAGACCAGAATAGTACTACCAGAATGGAGGTAGGTAGGGGGATGGGGGAAATAGGTGATGGGGATTAAGGAGGGCCCTTGTGATGAGCACTGGGTGTTGTATGGAAGTGCTGAAACACTGGATTGTACACCTGAAACTAGCATTACAGTGTATGTTAACTAACTGGAATTTAAATAAGAACTTAAAAAAAATGAAGGTTTTAAAGTGACATTGGCATTCGAACCAGAGCCCTCACAATCATAGATACAAAAACTTAACAAAACATTAGTAAATACGTATCAAGATCAAATGGGGTTTATTCCAGAATACAATGTTGGCTCAATATGCAAAAATGAATTAATGCAATCTGTCATATTTACAGTTTAAAGAAGAAAATCCATATGATCATATTGATTGAGGCAGAATAAATCTGATAAAATTTAACGTCCATTCACGCTAAAAACTTTCAACAAAGTAGATATAGACAGAAACTTCCTCAACATGATAAAAAGCATCTACAAAACAATGCACAGCTCACAACATATTCAATGTGACAGACTGAATGCTTTTCCCCTAAGATCAAGAATAACGCAGGTTATGTCTACTTTCACCATCCTATTCAACACAAGGATGTTCTAATTTGTGTGACAGGAAAAATAAAATAAATACAGTTTGGAAAAAAAATAAAAATTTTCCCTTTGTGAATGGGGGTTAGGCATAGTTCTTAGATATAAAACCAAAAGCATGATCCATAATAGAGTTGATAAATTAGACTTTATCAACTTTTGCACTATTTTTCTTTTTAGAGAGAGTGTATGTGTGTTTGAGTGGGGAAGAGGGGTAGAGAGATGGGAGGTGGGTGAGAGAGAGAGAGAGAGAGAGAGAGAGAGAGAGAGAGAGAGAGAGAGATTCCTAAGCAGGCTCCACTCTCACTGTGGAGCCCAATTCGGGGCTTGATCCTATGACCCTGGAATCATGACCTGGGCCCAAATCAAGAGTCAGATGCTCAGCCGAATGAGCCAACCAGGTGCCCCAAAGGCACTGTTAAAAGAAGGAAGAGACCAGCTACAAACTGGGAGAAAATATTTGTAAATCACAATGGAATTTTTAAGGAGTCCTTAAAGATCATATTTATGAAGACAATATAATACCATGGGAAGTGCTTATAATATAATATAAAATGAATTTAAAATCAGGGAGGGAGGGCACCTGGGAGGCTCCGTCTGTTAAGCATCTGACTCTTAATTTCAGCTCAGATCATGATCTCATGGTACATGGGTTCGAGCCCCACGTAAGGCTCTGCACTGATAGCATGATGCCTGCTTGGAATTCTCTCTCTCTCTTCCTCTCTCTCTGCCCCTCCCCCACCAAATAAATAAATAAACATTAAAAAAGATAAAAATAAAAATCAGGGCACAAAATTATACATATATTATATATGAATATATTCATATTTTGTTTTATTTATCCTATTTTATAATTAATTACTAAAATGTTGACATACATTTATTTACATTTACATATAGGTTATATGTTATCTTACATATTTTATTTTATATGTCAATATAGTAAATGCCTCTTTTATTCATTTGTATATTTATGTATACAAATATTAATACCATGTTGATTGTGATTATCCTGAGTAGTAGGATTATAGGTTGCTTTTATGCTGTATATTTTTATCACATATGGGAGCATTTTTATGTATAACATATGCAAACGTGTAATAATATTATAAACAGAACAATACTATGCCTTGAGAGTAAAAAGACCTGGTGGTAAGTTGCTATGTTACCACTAACCACGTAACCCCAGGCAGATTGTCAAAATCTCCTCATGCTCAGTTTCCTTATCTGTTAAAGGAAGAGTTAGATGATGTCATTTCAGGGTTCCCAGCTCTGTTACCTTACAGTTGTTAGCAAGCATGTATGAGGCACTGTATGACGCAATGTAAGAAACAGTGGGCTCAATATCAAGGACCTTACTGTCTACTCAGGAGGAAACAAAGGTGTACACATATAAATCCACTTGCTGGAGAGAGAATTTGGTGAGTGCCATGAGGGGTGAGGAATGGAGGAGAAGCCACATCTGGCAGGGTGAGCAGGAACATTTTCAAGAAGGAGTTAGCATAATCAGCCTTATCTCTTCCACTCCCAGTTCAGCTGATTTTCTCCCCTATAATTTTCTCAATTGGCTTCCAATTTTATTCCATTAGTAGTTTGGATCATTATTAGTTTTTATTTCAATTTCCTCTGCAGTGAGCCCTGTCAGCAGCCAAAGAGTGACATAAAACCAGTGAATTGGAATCCAAAAGAACAAATCGCAGCTCGTTTAACAAATATGTTGGCTAAATGCCGACCTCAGTAGAAAACAGCCAGCCAAAATATTTATCAACAGGATTTTAATTCTACAGTTTGATTTAAATTTCTGCTCAGCTGAGTGCAGGGTATATCTAGCTGGTTAACTCCAGAATTCTAATCAAAGAACCTTTGAAGCAGCAAGACAAATATTTGTGTTAGTATTTCAGTTGCCAACCTTAGACGGTGTGGTTCTTGAACACCTTCAGACACTACCCTGAGTCCTTGGCAGCCCTTTTAGAGGTCCTGTAGTGTGTTTATTTTCTAGTTTTTCGTATCATGCCGCTTGAATGCCCTCGCATCCTCAGAGTGGGCTTCTAGAACACAAATTTCTGGCTTGTTTATGACACCAGCTTGGTAGGAAATGTACTTGGAGTTGTTTTCCCCAGTAGTAATGATACATATAGGTATCTGCACTATCTCAGGAGGGCCTTCCAGTGGGACCATTTATCTGGATATTGAAGCCATCTACAGTGTCATTCCCTTGGGACACTTTTCAAGAAGTGGGGTAGTTTCCTTTCAAGCTGCACCTGCACTCTGCTTCTGAACAGAGTTCTTCCCCAACCCATCACCAACAAGTAAGGAGGAGAAAGGCTGTCCTTCCAGTTCCTGAGACAAGCATAGCGTAGTGCCTTCATCGCACCCGAGTTTGGGATGGCTAGAAGGGAACCATTGAGCTACTGCAACATGAAGGGGAGTTAAATGGTGTCACACAGGGAAGTGTCAGGATTGACAAAGAGTATTGCTGGTTCAGATTCCCATAAGGAAATGAGTGTATCTTCCCAAATGAGCATAAACTGCCCTTCCTTTCACTGCCATGAAGCAAAGAAATTTCTACATAGGAAATTAGAAACATAGGAACATAGAGTATTTAGATATTCAAAGGAAGAAAGTCAAAATTGTATCACTCAGAAAGCTTTGAAGTCACCCATTATTGCAATGGACATGGAGATGCACCAGCCAGATCTTCCTTTAAGGAAGGAGTTGTTGCCCCAGGAACTGGGA
Source organism: Panthera onca (assembly GCF_046562875.1). NCBI lineage: Eukaryota > Metazoa > Chordata > Mammalia > Carnivora > Felidae > Panthera > Panthera onca. The sequence continues at coordinate 130,968,112 of NC_138347.1, read as the reverse complement.
GCGCTATCAATAGATAGTCCTCAGTAGCAGCTTCTTGGGCCATCACCTGAGCCCCAGAGCCAGCTATAAACCATGGAGTAGGAGACATTATGATATAAAAGTGAAGGTGGTTTCCTGCCACGCTGGGAAGAAATAAAAATTCTGCCTATGTTAAAGAAAACTGGAGAGAGACTGAGATAGAAATGAGAGAGAGAGAGAGAGAGAGAGAGAGAGAGAGAGAGAGAGAGGAGAGGGGTGTTAAAACACAAGTTGAAGTCTGCTCCATGCCTCTCCCTTTAGGCATAAATAGAATGAAAACCTAGATGGGCTTGGGGCCTTCTTAGAGTACCCTGACCAACTTAAGGCTACCAAATAGAATAAAAATGGAATAGCACTTTGTATAAATATTTTTTAATGCTTATTTATTTTTTGAGAGAGAGACAGAGCATGAGTGGGGGAGAGGCAGAGAGAGAGGGAGTCACAGAATCTGAAGCAGACTCCAGGCTCTGAGCTGTCAGCATAGAGCCCGACGTGGGGCTTGAATTCATGAACTGTGAGATTGTGACCTGAGCCAACATTGGACACTTAACTGACTGAGCTACCCAGGTGCCCCTGGAATAGTATTTTTGAATGAGAGGGGAGGGGTAAAAATACAAGAATCAGTTTCCCAGTATCTATATGTGGTTTGCAGAACTTTCTGCAGGGAATGGAAGTAGCTCAAAAGGGCCAATCAGCTGAAAACAAACAAACAAACAAACAAACAAACCTGTTACTGAGATGATGAAGGCATAGAGAGAAAGTCAATGGTGCTAGAGCTCCACTAATATCTGAGTGGATCCATTTCCAAGGGCACTCAGTACAATGAATACAAATATCTACTTCAGAGGTGGCTAGGAAGGATCCATATGACTGCACAAAAGCCAGACACCCTTCCTCTGATGCCATGTAGCTATCTCCGCAGTGTCCCTCTAAACCCCAGCATCATATTGGAAAGAGAAGACTCCTTGAGAAAGAAGTGCCAAGATGGAAAGTATGCATTTTGAATTGACTCAGTTTAAGCCCTAAATTGACTATTTGCTCCAAAATGATCATATTAACCTGGATGAGACTCTTATAGACCGGAAATTTAGGGTCATCTCCATCACCACCAAGCAGAAATGAGGGCTCAAGAGTAAGCCCTATTCTGTTGTAGAAAAAGTCATATCTTTTCACATTTTGAGTTGTCACTGAAAAATTTAAGCCATCAACATATCTTTAAAAGTAACGTGATTTCACTAGACACATCTGAAAAGTGCTCCACGATGGAAAGAACCAGTGACAATGCACCGTATTTATCCATTGAGCAAATAAGGCATGTAAGAATAACACACAAGCTCAATGGGCTGAATCCAACATGGTTGCTCTTAGTCCCAATCTTACCCCTTCCACCAATATGCAACAGTACCTTGGACTACCTTTAACCATCTCTGCATCTCAATTTGCCTGCTAGTAAAAATAAATACAACCCAATAATATTAATCATAAAACACTTTGAAAAATGAAATGACAATAATTAGATTCAGAGAAAATCAAGTCTTATCTCTACCACCCCCATCTCCATATATCATGCCCACTACGATTCTGAGAGAAAGGGGGATGGCAGTTGCTGACACAAATCCAGAAAATCTGTAAATTATTTATGCAGAAACTGAGTGGGACAGGGCTTGCTCTTTGAATTATGCATGCTTCTGTTTTATCAAATCCATCCCTCCCCACACACATTACAGTTGTCATGTCTTATTTACACAGCCCAGGGTACACTGCTCAAATAAAGAGGGCAAAGCAATATGGTGCACACAGAAAACAGTGTTTACATGGCAAGTATGAGTATTTATTAATCAATTCAACACATTTTAGATACATTTTTTAAAGATGACGTGATGTGTGTTGACAATGTCCATGATGGAAAGAAGTTATTTCTTCTCATACTATTCAGCAGGCTGTTTGGACAAGCAGCATATTATTTCTGAATTGTAGTTTCAAGTTTTGCACTAGTTCCAGCTTTGTGATCATTCTGAGCCTCCTTCTTCTCCCATGCAAACTGCAGATAACAAGATCTTCCTTGCAGATCGCAGTGAAAGATGAAATGATACACTGGGCATAGAGCAGTCGGTGTTGAGTTTAGCAGTGCAAGCACCTTTTCCTCTTTACCCCTGGGTCACCAGTGTGACCCTCTGCTCTGGTTTCCCTAGCCTTGTATTGTTAAAGGAGACCAAGGGGGAATTTTTGCCATGAAGCCTCTCAAATAGCATGGGTACTATTTCCCTGACCTGGTCTGAGGATGGCACCAACACACACACAGATGAATGTTTCTTGAACAGAGCAGTGGAAAGACACGGGGAAGGGCACTGGTATGGAAGCAAAATAAAGATGGAGGGGGGAAATTAATTAAAAGACAATTTTTCCCTTCCATTTCCTTCTCTTTGGTTAGCACCTCTGCACACACCCCCCCCCCCCCCCCCGGCCTATCCCCTCTGTTGGCCCCAGTCTGTGCTCTAATTACAGCATATACAAATGTCTGCTCATTCTCTAAGGTCTCTGTGACATTTTCTTTGAGTCCTCCAGAAAGACAAAAGCAACTTTTTCCTATAAATGATCCTAAGAATCTCTGTATGTTCCATATATGGCATGTTCTCATTACTTTTTTCAAAGCCATTCTATCCACCAAACTGTAGCTTCTCAAAACTGATATTGTAATAAAAATAACTGTTAACATGCTATTACTGTCAACTACATGTCAAGCAAATAGTTTTAATAGATATCTTATAAAATATTCACAACTGTCATTGTTTTAGGTACTATTATCATGCCCTTTCTACAGATAAGTTGATGGAGCCTCAGGGAGGATAATGGATAGAAGGTCATAGATCTATGAAAGAACAGAAGAGGTATTTGGGTCCAGGCTGTCAACTCAGTAGCCTAAGCTCTTAGGAACTACACTGTGATGTCCACACCTCATGGCTTTTTCCACATCAGAGTCCCTCATGAGGATGGCATACTGTAGATATCCAATTCGTGCTAGTTGTCTGATTTCAACCTTGAGAGTATGGAACAAGAAGATCATGGAAGGGGCACCTGGGTGGTTCAGTCAGTTAAGCATCTGACTTAGGCTCGAGTCGTGATCTTGTGGTTCATGGGTTCGAGCCCCACGTCGGTCTCTGTGCTGACAGCTCAGAACCTGGAGCCTGTTTTGGATTGTGTCTCCCTCTCTCTCTGTTCCTCGCCCACTCATGCTATGTCTCTCTGTCTCTCAAAAAATGAATAAATGTTAAAAAAATTTTTAAAAAAAGATCATAGAAAATATAATCACTTTCTCTCCTATTTTTGATTTTTCAATTACAGTGCCTATGTGTGTGTGTATAAAACTTATATATACATAATTCATATTTTTCCTATATATAAACTGTATCTATAAAGTCTATCTCTCTATACCATATATATGGTATATGTGTGTGTGTGTACGTGTATAAAACAATGTTAAATCTTTCCCAGCCTCTACCTTCCTCTTTCTCTTTCAGAATTCTTCAGAATGGCTCCCACATGACACCAAAGGATATTCTGTACACTATACAAGTCAGTACTCTTAGAAAAGTGCAGTTACTATGAGCTACAAGTTTTATCCCATCTGCTACTTCTAGCTTACACATTCACTATTTAGTAATATTCTCTTTCCTTGCTAGTTCTTTTATATAAATTTCAACATTACATGAGATAAAAAGATGATTCAGGGAAATATCTAATAGAAAAAGAAAAATAGGCTTTCAACGTTTTGATTCCACTTGTGCATTTTCACTGGATTTGACACTTGCTGAAAAGTTTTAGTGCATTGATTTAAAAGACTGACTCCTACTGTATATGATTATAACATCATCACAACCACCACCACCATCATTACCTTATGTTGAATATTAACTATATGCTAGGTACCATGCTCAACCATTTAAATATATTGCCCCATTTAATCTTCAAACAACACTGTATACATGGTTAAATCCATTTCACAATGAGGAAACTGAGGCTTAATAGGGATAAATGATAAATATCTTACTTAAGGTAACTTCCAGGCAGTTGAGTCATGATTCAAACCCAGTGTTCTCTGACATCAGTTTTTGCACTTTACCATGTAGTTCTGCTTTCCAAATGTTACACCGTGCACCCATTTAACTGTAGTCAAATCTTCTGAAGACTAAAGTTAACTGTAACACAATTCCATTAATCTACTTAACTTCATCCTGAGAAATATGCCTTAAGTTTAAGAACCCATGACAGTCAAGAGACTCACAGACGGAACATGGCTCCAGGGCACTTAAAATATATCTAAGAATATTTTTCTGCTACTTTCATATACTTCCTTTAACATAATGGGCACTTAATAATTATGCTTACTGAGTGAATGAACAATCAGTTGATGAAACAGCAACTTGACTAGGCATGAAATTGTTGGTCCCTACACATCTTGCTCAAAGACTATGTAGATTATTCAGTTTCCTCTGGTATTTAATGTGGCAGAAATTGGACACTAATTTGGTTTTGGTACCCTCGAGGATATTTCAAAAATAGTTGGGTGTTTACAAGCTTTGTATTTTTGCTTTGTGTCACAAATTTAGCCACACTTAATTGAGGACTGAGTCTTTGTCCATGAATTTTTTTACTGAAATAGGATAAACCTTTTCAGTCTGCATCCTCGATTCTATTCTCAGTTCTAGAAAGTTAACTGGAATTAAAATAAACACTTGAGATTGATAGCATACAGGTCAACAGCACAGGGATTAGAGCCAAACTGCTTAAATTCCAATTTTTATAAGCTTTGCAATTCTGGGCAAGGCACTTCACCTCTCTGTGCCTATTTCCTACATGTAAAATGGGGGAAAAGGGTGTAGTTAACTCATGGAGTTATTATGAGTTAATGCATGTAAATCACTTAGAAGTGTTTGGCAGTTTGTATATATTCTTCAAGAATATCTAGTATAATTCTCAGGATCCAAGAGATAGTCACTGAGCACAGATGCTCTGAAATGAGCTGATGTCTTCTTGATGAAATAAATTAACAGAAATCACCATCTCCGCACCATGTCCAACTACCTGCATTCTTCTTTGACCCTTCAGTTACTGTACTTTATAGTCAGAACTTTATCTTTAAAAACTCTTTGCATCACTCCAGTTACCCCAGCACAGCCTGCTTCCTCTCACCCCATTCTTTGTCTGTTGATAGGGAAACACTGTCTCAGAATAGATGTAGAAAGAGAGGTACTAAGGGCTTGGCCTTACGCAGGAGGTGGATAAAAGTAGCAAATCAGCTGCGAATTTACTAGGAACATTTATAGAAGGCATGACAAGGATAGAATAAACTAGCTGCTTCATGAACTCATATCCACACAGTGAAAAGATGTTCAGTTTTCTGCCTGGTTCAGACCCTAGCAAGGAAGTGAGAAAGTATTTCCTTCCTTCTTTCACACTGGTGAGTGGTTTCAGATGGCAGGCTGCCTCCTGAGATTCTCAATTCAGCTCCATGAGATTTAAAGTGTGTGAAAACTCTTATAGAGTGAGTCTTTCTCAATGTCTGGTGGTGTTGTGGATTTTCTTTTCCTGTGCTTTGGGTGATATCGCAGCATGCATAGAGTTACTACTAGCTAAATGTCACTTTTATGTCAGTTGACTTGCTTTGTTTTTACCCATCTTTAGCAAACAACTTGATTCTAGCCTTTGGGATCCAGCCTCGTCTCTGCACCAGATTCTCACATTTTGACCATTTCTGTTCACATCTTCCCTATTCCAATTTCCATGCTGTATATCAAACATCCCACACTTAGCGGTATATTTCCATCCCCTTATTTTCAATATGAAGGTGTCTTTAGGTCTAAAGTGGGTCTCTTGTAAACAGCATATAGACGGATCTTGTTTTCTTATCCACACTTAGTGGTATAAAGCCACCATTTTAACATGCTCATCTGGATTCTGTGAGCTCCTCAAAGCACGATAGCTGAGTTGCAAGAGCAAATTTCCCCCCAACCCAAACCGGGCAGAAGCTATGTTCCTGTTTATGATCTAGCCTCAGAAGTCACAGAGCATGACATTCACATGGTCACGGTCTACCCAGATCCCACATCTTGGAAGGGAGGGATGTCAAAGTCCTATTATAGGAAGAGCGTGAGGGTTGGTCAATTACTGTGGCCATCCTTGGAAAATACAGTCTGTTACACTCCCCCTCAGACTTTAACTAACTTGGTCTAGTGTTCTCTCTTAGGTACAATATCTCATCACTGGCTCCAGTCAGGCTGTGTTCCTGCCATTCCTTTTCTAGATGTTGTTACCTTAAGGCTTTCACCTCATATTCCTCCATGGCTATGCCCTGGGTCCAGTTGCCCACCTATGCTTGGTTTTGCTCATCACCATTATTTCCACTGTCAGTTTTGTCTAATAAAAGTTTTTTATAGATGCCCTTCACCTCTCTGCCTCTCGTCTAGTAAAGAAGCAGATTCCATTCATTTCATCATTAGTCATAACTAGCATTACTATGGCCAGAAACTAATGTTCTTAATGTTTATTTTGCTGCAACCCTAGGCATATATGATTAAGTATAACTGCATGCATTGCTGACCCTGTCTATTCAGAGAATAAATCTGGTTATTTTCTGACTTGAGGCAAAACTGGAAAGAGAATCATGAATCGGTAGAGGCTGAATTGAAGGCTACTGCTAATCAGGTGTTAAAAATGTCAAAATAGTAGGGCTTCACTCAAACTCCACACACTGGGGTTTGTCCAGGTGGGCACAATGAACGTTAAAAGCCAGCTCAAGAGCATGGAGATTACCATCTACTTTAGAAAACCAATTGTTTTTAAAAAATCCCACTATCTCAAGAGCATACTAAAAAATTCAAATAGAGAGACAAAACAGATATTTATTGCAGCAGATGGGCGATTGTCAGACAGGATGTAAGAGAGAAAATGATGACCATGGATTAAAAAAAATAATTTAAATGCCTATTAAAGAATGCTTGGAATATACCAACCACAATAAAGAAGACAATTAAAACATCCCATTTGCTCATAACACAGAGATAAACAGTATGTACATTTTAGTGAGGTTTTCTTCCGGTAATTTGGTGCATATAACAACATACATATTTTTTCATAATTTTAACAGAAATGGGATATTACCACTCTAGTTAAGTATCCTTTTTAAACAGCATTATTTCATGACCTATGTCATTAAACATTGTTTGAATTCTCATTTTTAATGACTGAACACTACTGAATTGTATGAACATAATTTATGTAATTATTTTCCTATTGTATATGTAGGCTGTTTTCATATTTTCACTATTATAATAACATTGTGAGAAGCATCTTTCTCTATACATAAGGTTTATATATTCATTAGATTCTATTTCCACTGTTAATCATAATGGGTTTAGAACATCCCTGTACCCTCAACAATCCTGGATATTATCATTTTAAAAAACCTAAGTAATTATGATGATTGAAAAATCATATCTTATTTTAATTCACACTTATTTATCAATGGACTAGAGTATTTTAATGTGATTGTTAGCCATTTAAGAGTCTGCTTTAGGAACTATCTGTCCATAGTCTGCGCCCATGTATCTATTGGGGTGTGCTAATATTTATCAGAGCTCTTAATTACAAGGAAGGAAAGAAAGAAAGAGAGTGAGGGGAGAGACAGTAAGAGGGAGAGGGAGGGAAGTAAGGAAAGGAGTCAGGAGGAGGAAGGGAAGGAAGGGAAGGAAGGAAAGAAGGAAGAGAGGAAAGAAAAAGAGATTGAGGGAGGAAGAGAACTATATTTATAGGTTTTGAGGGTCAAAGGGTCTGTAGTAAGGCTTGAAAACCAACCTCAAGCTAAGCAGCCAGGAAACATCACTAATGCCTCCCTTTTCAACTAATTCTTGTGAGAAAAATACTGCCCCTATGGCAACAGCCCACCAGAAAGAAAGACTCCTGTCCTTTGTGTCTCCTTTCACTAGCTTTTGAGTCAAGATCCAGCAACAGCATTGCAAAGAGCCTGAGACATCATGGGGGAAGGAGGTTTAGGTACCCAAACATATAAGATGGAGATTTCCCAAATATAGAAATAGATGTGGCAGCTGAAATGACTGTGAAGCACCTACTATGCTTTGTAGTGTAGACCTCTTTATTTCTTTGTCCTTGGCCTGACCCAAGGCAATGCAGCCAGTGGGCCAGCCTAAGTGAGTCAGCAATAACCCATATTTGCACAGCTGAGAGTACACTTTAATGCACTTGACAGAGTCATTTGGTCTCGCCATTTATTTTATCTAATGAGACAGGAGATCCACTGGAAACAAAAACCTACTGCATAGTCAATCGACCACACAGTTTTCTTGCCCTCTCCTTCCCTCAGTTACTTCTCCCATGCAGAAGCCTTTCTGCTATTGTGCCAAGGGTTTTTCAGGCTTCAATCACCTTAAATTAAGCTTTTCACAACTCTGATTTGAATTTAATTGACATTTCCTGGTCACCTACCATGCATAGGTCTACCCAAGCTACTCCAAGGGTTTCAAAATCTAGGTTATTGCTGAACATGTTGTATTCTACCTAAAATGTATGCTACTTAGATGGTCCAAATGCTTCCAACCAGAGAACTCAAAACTGATGGCTTCCATTCTCCCCTCCTGATCCACTCTACTTTTCACCATCCTGTCCTCTGCTCCAAAGGCTGACCTTGCCCCATGGCTTCTGGCTGGAATGGGCTGCATGGAGCACAGCAGAAGACTGAAGGAAAAGAAATGGGAGACTAGTGTTTATTCCCCTAGATCCCTTGCGCATTTCTCCTGTCAGGCAGCCCACTCCACACAGCTGTGTCCCTGGTGCTAGTGAGCACTGTCTCTCTTGCCCCACAAGGCCCTGAGGTGGTGCTGGCACCTCATTGTCCCTGGGCACAGCACTGTTTCCCTCTCTGCGAATGTTCTCAAGTTACCCACCTTGATATGCTATCTCTTTCCTGCCATGACCCTCAGACACATCAACTGATAATACAAGAGTATTACGTTGATCAAGGAAATAATATTTTTTTCATTTAAAAAATCTCACCATTATGTCTGCAATTCACTTTGGAGTACATTTTTTTAAAAAGTATGAGTTGATGGATAGAAATGTGATAAAATATATTTTAAAATGTGAATGGCAGAATTTTGGTGGTGGGTACATGGTTGTTCACTGAAAAACCTTTTCAACATTTCTGAATGTTTGAAAAACTTCATGATAAAATGTTGGGGAAAATCCTATCACCCCAAATATGAAGGAGACTTAAGAAACTATAAAGACATGTGACAAGTTTGATGAAATGGACTATTGGTGGAAAAAATAGGAAGTAACAAAGTGACACATGAAAAAGCAGACAATTGGAACGGTCTAATAACCATTAAAGAAATTGGAAATGTTCTCAAAGTACTGCCCCCTAAAGCATGTTAAATCGTTAGAGTCTTATAGGTAAGTTATTTAAAGAACTGAAGGAATTAATAAACCCCATACTATATAATCAGTACAATTTCTGCTTGCAATTTTCATTCATTCGGTTTCTTTTGGAAATATCCCCCAAAGTGAAATGACTAGTTCAAAGAGTAGGAAAGTGCTTGTATGTCTTGGCTCTCTTGACTGATTTATAGTAGGAATAAGTAGCACTGTATTATCATTTGCACATCTCCTCACTGTCTAGTGGCCAATCCAGTCTATATATCCTATATATTCTCTGGGTTTGCAGGCAGTGCCGATGCCATCTCCTCTCACTGTGCTCATGCAAAGCAAATCACTCATATACACTTTTGACATTTGTTGGGATATCCATTGCTAATTTGAGAGAAAAGTAACCAGTAAATATAGGTAACTCATGAAGAATTAGAATGCAGTTTGCAGCAATATGACCCTGCAAAGCAGTAGTACAGAACTGCTTGGTAGACCTGCTTCCTAAAATAAATAGGTTATGAGAGAAACACACACACACACACACACACACACACACACACACACACCAAACCTTTCTCTAGATTTTTCTATTCTTCTTTAACACTTTTGATTTTATAGGCTGAGTAAGCAGCATTTTCAAATTCTTCCAGGTCTCATGACTCTAGGGAGGCTTCATAATAACTATACATAATATTTTACTCAGTCATTGAATTCTCAGATTTTAATCCCACATGAGCTTCCCAAAAGAGAAGTGGGACAGGGGAAAATATGTTCTGGGAATAAGCAACACAATAAGAGGCAATGTTCTACAACTTTCTTATAATAGCAGAACCAATCAGGTTACGCCATGATAAAGAACAGCAACAAGAGTCCAGAGGGGATTTGGAACTTCCAGCACATAGAACACACCTGTACCAAATGTCATGTATTACCTAAGTCAACATCAGCTAACATGAGGGTGACTCCATGGCACTGTCACCACTGCCATTTTTCAGAATGTAAACAGGAGGCTAAAGCTCCTGTAATGATCAAAAGTCGGTAAGCCACACTTTGTGTCTCTGGGGATGACGTCCATGAACACTGGAGCCCATGTGCCTCTTCCCTACAATGGCTGAGGACCACTGAGAAAGGCCCGGTCAAACCCAGGAGTCAGCCCATGGAGCGCACATGACAGCAAAGAACAGATATGTGGATGACTGAAGAGAAATATTCACTAAGCCATTATAAAAGGGTCAAGCAAAGCCAAGCAAAACAGAAACACGGGGCCTAGAAGGAGGAGGGAACGGAGAAGGGAAATGCGTGCTATAACCAAGAGCTAAAATGCAAGTCAGATTTTGAGACACTATCAAATATCGAAGGTGAGTTAAGTCTATATGAGAATCCCAATGCTATCACTTACTAGCCATGTCACATTGGGTAAGTTACTTATAAGTAAGCCTTTCTGAGCCCCTGGCTTCCACCTGTAGCTGAAATACCACTACCTAAATCACAAGCTTTTCTGTAAAAGTTATTGTGAATAATACATTAAATACCAATACAATGCACATAAAGGATACTCAAATACTTGATACCTATCCAAGCTGCCACTTGGATATCAGCTGAAGTCTCAACATCCATAGAGTTTAAGGGGTCCAACTTCATATACTATGGAACTCTGAAGACCCCTCCATAAATTTCTAAATTCTAAGGAAAGTTTGTGTGTGTGTGTGTGTGTGTGTGCGTGTGTGTGCGTGTGTGTGCGAGCACGCGTGTCTGTGTGTGTGTGTGTTGGGGTGAATGGGCACAGAGGAAATTTAACTCAATAAATCAAATTACACAAATGTAGTTTCTTTTATTTTCTATTAAATCATCTCATCTTTTTCTCAGTTTCTGAAGAAAACATGCATGTGCCAATTAAAAGTGACATTCTTCACATTAAAATATACCTACAAGTTATTTCCACTCCTTTGGGTAAATACTCTACCAATTCATCAAATTCCCCATCAAGGGTGTTCTTCTCTTTTCTTAAAGGATCTCTCCACCTCCATATTTCTACAAGCAGTCTGGGAGCAGGGGGAAGGGATGTCTGGTCCTATGCCATCCTTCCTTGTGGTCCCTGATGACCTCAAGGCTGAGGACAGCTCACCCCACCAGAGATTTAGGCAGTGGGCCTCTGCCCTCAGGGCAACCACTCCTCCAAAGCTGGGGTCACTTGTGGTTGAGGCCTGGCTTCTCCTTGCTGACTCTGCCATCAGCTTTTGCAGGCTCAGCTGATCTTCTGAGCTCTATGACTCCAATTTAATAGCAGCCTGGCCAGTCCTCCTAGAAACCCTCGGCCACAAACAGGGTCATTCTGGCCAGACCTTGCCAGAGAATGTCCTTCAGATATATACCACATTTTCGCTGAGCACAGAGGTAAAATGTGGTCCTTCCCTCATTATCCACAGGCTATCGGAACAGTGGGGTAGGTGTTAGTGGGAAAATGGTATCAAGTCTTCATTCTACATTCTACAATGCCATTTCAATCCTACTGGGGTCACCACATGTCACCATGAGACAGCTGTCATGTCCCCTCCTAGAGTTACAAACAGGAAGTCTTCTCTGCTTTTGGCTTCTTCCTCAACCCATCTGGGGTTTCTTCTCAGCTCATTTAAGCTAAAGCCCATGGAATGGATAAACCGGATTCCTCGTGGGGCAGAGTCCTCACCTTGGACTCATCTCAACTATCTCCTTCCCTATTCTGAAGACTTCTGTGTCCACTTATTGCCAGATGGTACCTTCCTTATGTTCAAGGTTTGAATCTTCTTTATACCAGTGTTCAGAATAACTTTCTATGATCAGAGCCAGGTAGGCTTGAGTCCTGCTATATAAAGGAGAGCTTCTACAATTTAAGAAATGCTTTTAGTATTCAAGACAATAAGAGTTGCACACTGACACTCTCTGATTGTTTTAACAATCCCAGCACGGGGCGCCTGGGTGGCTCAGTCGGTTAAGCGGCCGACTTCGGCTCAGGTCATGATCTCACGGTCCATGAGTTCGAGCCCCACATCGGGCTCTGTGCTGACAGCTCAGAGCCTGGAGCCTGTTTCAGATTCTGTGTCTCCCTCTCTCTGACCCTCCCCCGTTCATGCTCTGTCTCTCTCTGTCTCAAAAATAAATAAAACGCTAAAAAAAATTAAAAAAAATTAATAATAATCCCAGCACTCCTTGAGACAAAGTTTTCCTCTAGTTGAATGTGGAGGTCACAAGCAAATGCCAAAGGGAAAAATATATTAACATATTATAAAACATTCTCATCATTACCAGTATCTCCTTGGTTGTCTCTTATCCAAGATTTCCAAATCCAACAGATCAATTAGGTCCAGAATCATGTTGCCCTGCTATATCTGCTATCTCTATCCTCTCTCACCTAGACTCAGATGTGAAACTCAGGTAGTCCTGGCATTTACATACACATGCAGAAGCAGAAAGCAGACACTACCACAAGCCATTATGATACACAGAAGAAACTTTAAGGGTAGAGAGGATACATATGAGGGATTTATAATTCAGGAAAGCAAACTACTAAAATTGAGCATTAGGCAGTTTTGTTCTTAAAAGTCCATTGGTCTGCCCACCACTGGTGATTTTTCACAGGCAGCTTCCCACTCCTTAGCCCAAACCATCTCCTTCCTATCTTCCTCTTCTCCCCATCTTTACTCCTCCTTTCCCTCCTGTTCAGAGGCAGTCCTTCTCCAGCTCCAATGTACATGTGAATCACCTGGGGATCTTCCTACAGTGTGGATTCTAATCTAATAGATCTAGGGTGGTCTCAAGCTCCCAGATGTTGCCCATGCTGCTGGTCCAAGGACAATACTTTGAGTAGAAGGCTCTTGGGAATTCCATATTTTTCCTTGATGCAGATCAGTTCTGCTCTTACAGGCTTCTATTGCCAAGCTACATTTCCAAACCCACCTTTTTGCTTTTCCAAATCCATTGTTCTCATTAACAAGTGGAACGTGTATTTAGTATAATCTACCTCCATGGGAGACAGCTTCACTTAAAACGTCAAGGGTTGAGGCACCTGGGTGACTCGGTCAGTTAAGCATCCGACTTCAGCTCAGGTCATGATCTCAATCCATGAGTTCGAGCCCTGCATCGGGCTCTGGGTTGACAGCTCAGAGCCTGGAGCCTGCTTCAATTTCTGAGTTTCCCTCTCTTGGCCCCTCCCCTGCTCGCACTCTGTTACTCTCAAAAATAAATAAAGAGTTATAAAGAAAAAAGTCAAGTGTTTTTGTTTCCCTTGCATCTAGGTCATCAGCCCTCGGTTATCTATGTATCCCTAACAGAAAGTAGGTAGTACCAGTGACCAGTCTTGTTTTCCAGCTCCTACTCCATCTGGTCCCCCACTCTTCTTTTCTCCCTACTTCTTCTCATCCCCATCCCAGAATACTTCTCATTTAAGAGAGCATCTGTTTTAAGCTGACTTCCTTCAAGCCTGCACCATGTAAGCAAAAATGACAAATACAGAGGCAAACTCTTCTTGTTGTTAAAAATAAGAAAGGAAAGGGTAAAAAAAAATACCAACCCAATGAGCTGGAGTTTGCCAGGGAGGCTTCTAAATTTGTTCTGCTGTGAATTCAAACTGGGACACTGGGAACTTCATATCTTAACTACTTTATTAGGTGATTAGTAATTAAAAATGCCTGAAAGAAAAAAAAAGAAAGTACTGAAGATTTGCACCCAACCCTTATTTTGGCTCATCTGAACACAGAAGCACTTGAGAGATGTAAAATTCTTTAATCACTCCAAATTGCCCAAGCACAAACCAGGCCAAGAGCATCAATTGCTTCTAAAATAAGATGCAGGTGTTCTGAAAATTCTAAAGCAGCCTGCTCATTTTAAATTACTCTTCACTCCATGTGCCCATAGGGGAGGGAGGATTGAAGGAGGCATTTTCCATCACAGCCTCACTAGTGAAATAAGAGTGGTAATTCCAAAAAAGAAAAACAAAAAACAACAACAAAGAAACCATCCATCTCCTCTTTCTGTCTTAGCCACCCAGTCAATGTTGGAAGAGCAGACACATACCCTCAGAGGAACTCTCACTAAAATCCTAATGGTAGATGGGAATGCAAGGTGGGGCAGCCACTCTGGAAAACAGTATGGAGGTTCCTCAAAAAACTAAAAATAGAACTACCCTATGACCCAGCAATTGCACTACTAGGCATTTATTCAAGGGATACAGGTGTGCTGTTTCGAAGGGACACATGCAACCCCATGTTTATAGCAGCAGTATCAACAATAGCCAAAGTATGGAAAGAGCCCAAATGTCCATCCATGGATGGATAAAGAAGATGTGGTATATATACACAATTGAGTGTTACTCAGCCATCAAAAAGAATGAAATCTTGCCATTTGCAACTATGTGGATGGAACTGGAGGGTATTATGCTAAGTGAAATTAGTCAGAGAAAGACAAATATCATATGACTTCACTCATATGAAGACTTTAAGAGACAAAACAGATGAACATAAGGGAAGGGAAACAAAGATAATACAAAAACAGGGAAGGGGACAAAACAGAAGAGACTCATAAATATGGAGAACAGAGGGTTACTGGAGAGGGTGTGGGAGGGGGGATGGGCTAAACGGATAAGGGGCACTAAGGAATCTCCTCTTGAAATCATTGTTGCACTATATGCTAACTAATTTGGATGTAAATTAAAAAAAAATAAAATTAAAAAAAATAAAATAAAAATTAAAAAGTTTAAAAAAATTCTAGAGGTAGACTGCATTGTTGGTCAGTTTTCCACCTTCCCTGATTCCATGCCCTTTGCCAGTGGTTTCTTCACCCCAAAAGCACAGAGTGTATTTCTCCACACTTTGACTCTGGGTTTCTCCATGGTGTACTTTCTTTGTTGATAGAATGAAGCGGACGGGACACTGTGTTAGTTCTGAGCTCAGGCCATAAGAGGCCTTGTGTGATGCTTTTTGCTTTTTGGGACATTCACCATTTACCACGATAGAACGTGTCCTGGATAGCCCTCAGTTTGAAGAAGAAAATAAGATTTTTAAGGAACAGAGTTGCCCCAACCAGAAAGAACATGAAGGAGCCCAGCCTAAACCATCTGGCCCTCAGCCAACCCACAGATACCTGAGCTAAACAAAGTCACATTTCTGGTGTCACTGAGTTTTTGTGGTTATTTGTGCCACAACATCACTGTAGTAATAGCAAACTGATATCGTACTAACCCAGGCATTGAGAGCTGGGAGTACCCTGTCCTTGGGTCTGCTGCTGTAAACATACCTTTTAGTATACAGATGCTATCCTTCATTGTGTATAAAATTTGGAGTATTCTGATTGGTATCTCCTTAATATTGGGAGTATCAATTTGGTTGATACACTCTGCAAAATTTATCACTTCTGCTTTTCCTGCAATTTTAAAATACTTTTTAAATTTTTGGCTAAGATCCAAGACTCCTCTCATCTGCTTAATGTTAACTAGATTTTTTTTAATGTTTATTTATTTTAGAGAGAGACAGAGAGTGGGCAGGAGAGGAGCAGAGAGAGAGGGAGACACAGAATCCAAAGCAAGCTCCAGGCTCCAAGCTATTAGCACAGAGCCTGATGTGGGGCTTGAACCCACAAACTGTGAGATCATGACCTGAGCCGAAATCAGATGCTTAACTGACTGAGCCACCCAGGCGCCCCTAATGTTAACTAGATCTTAAGATAGTGACTACTTTTAAGAAATTTTTTTTTGGGGGGGGTTCTTGATACAGGATTAGGACACCTTAGACAAAGTATACCTTCCCCCATGAGTACCCTGTCTATACTAAAGACACTCTGCTGTCTGTCCTGGGAGAGTATTCATTGGATCAAAAAGAAGACAATACTGAATTTGAATTACAAATTGCTAGCTGTGTGGCCTTGGACAAGTTACTTAACCACTCTGAGCCATAATTACTTGATCTATAAATTGAGACTTAATAGGGCAGTTAAATTAGGTAAGCAATGTAGAGTACCCAGCATGATACCTGGCATATAACAGTAACAGATACTCAATAAATATTCATTTTGCCCCCACTTTGACTCCGCTTCTCATCATCTGCAAGGAGCTACTATGGCTATATGGAAGAATAGCCATTTTGGTGTTAAACTAAGACTGTTCAAAACGGATTTCCTGAATTCCTAATATGTGCCAAGTATGGCACTTTGGTGGGGATACAATATGAGTAAGACTTGGTCCCCAGCTTCAGTGAACTGAAATGTAGCAGAGGACATACTGGGGGTGGGCGCTATTTTAAGTGCTTCAATGTATTATTGTATTTAAACCCCATAATAATCCTATGAGAATGCATCCTTACTTTGTACAGCCCAAATCACACAGAAGTAGCAGAGAAGGGATTCAAACCTAGGTAGTCTGGTTCCAGAGCCGATGCTCTGAACCACTCTGCTATAATATTATCTATTAAAATAAAATACGTACATGTTGGAGCACCTGGGTGGCTTAGGTGGTTGAGTGTCTGACTCGATCTTGGCTCAAGCCATGATCTCAAGGTTCATGAGATCAAGCCCCATGTCGGGCTCTGTACTGACAGTAGGGAGCCTGCTTGGGATTCTTTCTCTCCCTCTCTCTCTCTCTCTCTCTCTCCCCGGCTCTAAATGAATGAATGAATAAGAAAATAAATAAATAAATAAATAAATAAATAAATAAATAAATAAGAAAATAAATAAAACCATACACATGCTTCATGATATAGCAATTCTACTTCCTGCCACTTTTCCTCATACCTGTGTCCAAGACAACATGTATAAGAAATTTCACTGTAGAACCATTCATAGTATTGATAAACTGACACAACATAATGAGGGAATATTTTGAAAATTATGCATTGCATGAAGCCTTTTATAATGACATTTTAGATTTCTTTAGGTGTATGTATGTATGTAAATACATGAGAATAGTCACCAAATGGGTAATCCCTTGGGAAGTGACCAGGAAAGAAGGTGGTTGGTTCAGAAGGATTTAAGCATTGACTATAATGTTTGAAGTTTTCAAAATGAGACCGTATTTGTATATTACTGATTCAATTAAAAATTTATATTTTTAATCCCTCCTTAACAAAAAACTCAATGAGAAACTCCAAAGGCTGACTTGAAGCATAATCTATGAGCTTAGCACCAGCTGTATAACAGTTGGGCAGAGGAAATATAACTGAAGCTGAAAAAATTAGGGCTAGAACATCATAAAACATAAATTGGACTATTCAGTCTTCAAATGAATCATACAGACAGGCTCCAAGGTACTGAGGGATTAATTATCAGTAAATAAGGATCTGTGTATATATAAAATATCTTACCAATTTATTTGTCAATTATACTTCAGTAAAGCTGGAAAAAAAAGAAGGTTTAACTTCCATCTTCATGTTAACAGAAACTGAGCATAAAAAAAAACTTGTAGCATCGTTTCATGGGAGTTGGTAATGGAAGAGAAGGAGAATAGGCATTCCTTTTGCTGAACACTTTTAATGCATGCCTTTAAACAAACAGCATGGAATAGTCATTATCAGAACGAGGAAAGCAGAGTTCTCCATGGAGAAAACAGCCTGCTTGGCCTGAGGAGACCTAGTTTCTATTCCTGGCCTCCCTTCATTGGGTTGTACCCCAGACTTATAGAATTTTATACCTAGAAGAGGGCTTAGAGACCACAGAGCCTTCTTACTTTATAGATGAGGAAACGGAGACACAGGCAGAAGTGGGTTGCTCAACATCTCCTGGTGGCAGCAGAGCCCAGACTAGGATCCCATCCAGAACCCTTTCATGATCACTACAATCTCACGGAGGAGCCTCCTTTCATGAGTGAGAATGGAACCATACAGATACCTGTCTACACCATGGACAGCTGTAATGGCACACAGCTATATATGGCACCCTAACTGTGCAGAGGAAAAGGTTTTAAGCCCATGCTTTTTATTAAGCAAAGCCTACTCTGGAAAGAGACATGGGAGAACCAAAGCACACACATTTGTTTATTCATGAAGTTTTCTATTCTTAAAATATTTTCTATGTATTTATTGGATACCATGAGTATGATACAGTGATAGGTACTTTCAAAGATAGAAATAAATTGCCCTCTCAAGAATTAAATCCAATGAGAGAGTATGATGGCTGTGTGTCCACTGCAATATTAGCAACATATAAGCAACGTGTAAAATGCAACAATATGTAAGAGAGATAACATATCACGACCAAATAAGGTTCATTTCAGGAATACAGGGCTGGTTTAACACTTAAAATGAATCAATATAACTTGCCACATAATTTATCATAATAAGGGAAGAAAAACATCATCATAATCACAAGAAGTACAGAAAAAGTATTTGACAAAACTCAAAAACCTATTCATGTTAATACCTCTTCAGATACTGGAAACAGAAGGGAGCTTCCTGAGTGCGATAAAGGACAACTATGACAGACCTAGAGCTAACATATTTAATGGTGAAACACTGAACATTTTTACCCAATATTAGGAACAAGGCAAAGATTTACATTATCATTACATCTATTTAAGAGTATACTGAAAGCTCTGGACAGTGCAAGCAGGGGTGGTGGGGGGGAAGAGTGGAAAGGAGAATTACCATTACTCACAGAAAATATTATAGTCTAGGGTGATAAAGTCCTATGGAATCTAAAAACATAACAAAATTAATAAATTAATTAGCAAAGTCACAGGACATAATATCAATATATAAAACAATCAACTGTATTTCTGTATATTAATCATAAATAATTAGAAAACAAAATTAATTTAAAACAACATAAAAGTAAAATACTTAGAGATAAATTTAGCAAAACATGTACAGACTTAAATAGTAAAAACCATACAAAGTTGTCAAAATTTAAAAAAAAATTTAGGAGCTATTTCATGTTAAAGTATACATATAAGTTATTAATTTCCCCAAATTGATATAGATTCAAAGCAATCCCAATCAAAATACCAGCAGAATTTTTTAAAGAAATTGCCAAATTGATCATGAATTTTTGTCAAAATGCGCATGATCTAGAATAGTCAAAATGATCTTGAAAAATAAGAGTGTCTGAGGACTCACATCTGAATTCAAGATATACTATGAAGATATAGAAACAAGAAAATGTAACACTTTTATAAGGATAAACAAGTATAAAAATATAACAGAAAAGAGTCTAGAAATGAACCTATACATTTTCAAATGTTTTTCGACAAAGTCACCAAAGCAATCTAATATGGAACAAAACAAGTTAAAACAATTTTTTTTAACAAGTGGCACTGAAATAACTAGATATCTGTATAAAAAATAATGTAAAAAAAGTTCAAATCCTACCTGATTCTTTAAACAAAATCAATTTGACATGGATCATAGGCTGAACTAAAAGATGTGACCTTTATAAAGCTTCTATAAGCAAACAGGGGAGTATTTCTGTGACTTTGGAAAAGGCAAATATTTCTTAGATAAGATACTGAATGCAATAGACATAAAAGAAAAAAAAAAAAATATATATATATCTATATATATATCTATATATATAGATATATATATAGATATTGAATTTAATCAGAGTTTAAAACAACCTTTTTTTAATCTTCTAAATATATTACTAGAAATAAAAAGTAATGTAATGAAAGAAATGAAGATAATATTTACAATATGAATATTCAGAGTCTGTAAAGAACTCCTACAAATCAACAATAAGAATACAAACAGGGCCGCCTGGGTGGCTCAGTCAGTTAAGTGACAGACTCTTGATCTCAGCTCAGGTCGTGATCTCCCAGTTGGTGAGTTCAAGCCCCGCGTTGGGCTCTGTACGCTGACAGCATGGAGCCTGCTTGGGATTCTGTCTCTCCCTCTCTCTGCCCTCTCCCCCTTGCTTGTTCTCTCTCTCTCTCAAAATAAATACATAAACTTAAAAAAAAAGAATACAAACAATTCAATTTATAAAGACATGGGCAAAGATGTGAAAGATACTTCACAAAAGAAGATCTATGGTGACCAACATGCATATGAAAAGATGCCTATATAGTTTAATCAGCAGGGAATACAATTTAAACAACAATGAGATAACATTTCAAATCCACTGGAATAGCTAAAATAACAAACAGTGACAATGCCAAATGTTGGCATGAATACAGGGAAACTAGAACTCTCTCATTCGTTCCTAAGAGTATAAAATGGTGTGACACCACTTTGAGGACTGTTTGGAGTTGCTTATAAAGTTAGACATACATTTCCTCTACGGCCCAACAGTTGTGTTCCTATGTATTTACCCAAGAGGAACAAAAACATATGTCCAGTAAAACACTGTATAAGAATCTTCACAGCAGCTTTCTTCATAATCGCTGAAAACTGAAAAAGTCCAAATGTCCATAAACAGAAGAATGAATAAAAATATTTTGGTATATCCAAATAAGGTATAAACGACTGGTACATAAACAACAGAAGTGACTCTCCAGAACATTATGTTGAAAGGAAGAAGCCAGAAACAAAGGACTGTATTTATATGAAATTCAAGAATGTATAAAATAAATGTATGGAAATACACATCTGAATAGTCGTTGTTTTCTTGCAAAGCAAGAGACTAGAAGGAGAAGGGTATGAGGAATTTCTGGGGTGATGAAACTATTCTACATACTGTTTTGGGTGGTTGTTACATAAGTATATATAATTGTCAAAATAATAGCATTAACATCAAACTGAATATCTGTGTATTTAATATGCAAATTTACCTCAATTCTTTTAAAAGGTAAATAATGGTTCCCAAAATCCCAGTGAAGAAAGGTATTTTTACATTCTATCTCAAGAACTAATCTTTGCACTCCAACCCAAGGTAAAACATCAATATTTTCCATTCGAATACCAAAATAAATAGTAGTCAACATTATTAAGCAGAGACTGTTTCTTTTATTCTCTTTCTTTCCTTTTATCCCTTTCTATATTCCTCTCCCTCTTTCTCCTTTTTCTTCTATTTATTTTGAAGGTCCTAGAAAACTGGAAGAGCTTTATTTGAAGAATACAATTCCACTCAACCCAAGATTTTAAATTCTGTGTGACCAAAGCACAACAAACACATCCAAGTGCTTGTCTATGAAACTTTTCTCCACTGGCCTAGACAAACCCATACATGTTTCTGTAGCTCCTTTTGATCAGCAATCCAAGGAAAAGGCAGGTTTAAGAGAAACTAGCTTTTGTTTCATGTCAGTGCATTTCTTATTAGCCTCTTTCTAGGTTTCAGTTTCCAGTATTCAAGGAGGTCTCCATAGACCTGATCTCAATGGATCCATTCCACAGTAGTTGGATTTTTCTTCTCTGGTCCCCAAGATACATAGCACTATTGATGAACAAGGTCTCATGATTTCCTAGTTGGACAAAGTTGGACAAAGATTAGCCTATGTGACAGCTAGGACACTTGGTTCAGCAGTACTAGGCTTGTACCCACTGAGGTTGGATCCAATGAGGTGACAGAAAAAGGACAAATACCTACAACTGCCCATCTGCAGTTTCTAGGCACAAGCACATATTTTTGGCTCTTGACTTGCAATAATTGTACCATCTTTCACAGCACTCTGATTGCAGGGTTGACTCTGCCTTTGTGTCAGGAAGGTGCTATAGGTGTTTGAAAAGGATGCCTTCTCTCCTACAGCTCTTCCTTCTTTTCAAGACTTGGATTGGTTTCAAAATCATCATTTTCATTGTCCAGCTCACACTCATTAGTTGCACAATTAGGTAAATCATGAGTTCCTGAATTTCTGTTTTGATCTGAATAGGCATTTGTTCCCCTTGTGAGTGTGTGTGTGTGTGTGTGTGTGTGTGTGTGTTGCAACCATTTAATTTTGAAGCATTTTGTTTGGGCCTCTTTTGATAAGGGCTCCACTTCCAGACTCTGCTTGGTTAAATCAATCATCATATGTCTAGCAATATTTGTCATCATTACCCCTGCAGTCAAGCCTGATCTTTTCTAATAAACAGATATTGAGTTCATATAAATAATATTTATTGTAATTTTATTCCTGTACTTGGTCTCATATATCCACTTTTCTCTGAATCCTCCTCTGACTGAAACTAGAAATATATTTGAGATTCAAGCCAATAGGTGATATGTTTAGACTAGTCCCTCTATTTGCCAAGATATTGTGCTTTCCTCCAACACAGGCCAGGAACTTTTGATAACATAATCTGATACAAAAAAAGAAAAATAACCAACCATGTGGTTCTATATATAAAGTCTATTCAGGTCAGCAAACATCTCTGGGGGCAACCAGTATATGCAGCATCTCAAAAAGACCTAAACATTTCCATTTAAATCATTTCTATATAATTGTTTTTCACAATGATAATGTAATCATTCTATCCAAGTTAAGATGTTTTATAGAAGGCAAAGTATTCCAAAATGCCATTATGAATGAGCCAGGAAATCAAAGGCATTGTACATTCTGAACAATCTATAGATTTCTTCCAGCTCTAACATTCTATGATGGTACAGGATATGATGAATCCAGCAACAGCAAGATGGGACATTCACATGCAGTTTCTGCACTAAGGCATTGGAAGAAGGAAAAAAAAAAACATACACATGTGTATGAGAAACATAGGAGGTAGAAAGAAAAATCTACTGAGAAATGATGGAACTTTGGAGAAGATGACCACAAAAGGACTTTCCAGGCATTATCTTTCTTGGCTGATAACAACTATCAATATTTATTAAGTGCTCACATCTGCCATATATTCTTTTTTTTTTTTATTTTTGAGACAGAGAGAGACAGAGCATGAGCAGGGGAGAGGCAGAAAGAGAGGGAGACACAGAATCTGAAGCAGCCTCCAGGCTCTGAGCTGTCAGCACTGACGCAGGGCTCAAACCCACAAACCGTGAGATCATGACCTGGGCTGAAGTCGGACGCTTACTGACTGAGCCACCCAGGAGCCCCTGCCATATATTATTCTAAAGCTTTGTATGTCTCAAAACATTTCGTCTTCCCATGAGGTAGATGCTATTGTGCCCATTCTACAGATGAGCAAACTAAATCACAAAAAAACTTACTCAATTTCGTACAGCTAATAAATGGCAAAGATGGGATTTGAATTCACTCAGTTTCCAGAGTCCATGCTCTTTCGCATGATGGTACATGATTTCATTCACTCAGAGGGCTAAGAAGGTATGGTTTTTGACATTACTTCTGTTTACAAGACATGGTAGCTTTGTCTGACTTAGATCATGTGTATATTCCACTTGGAAGTGTATGTCAAACCTTTGCCTGAAAGGATTATACAAGGAGAGAAACAAAGATGGCAAGTCATATTCTTTCATTCATGTGTTCCTTCCCATACTCTTTAAGTAAGATCTTACTGAGAGATACTTTGTTCCAATGCCAGTGCCAGATTCTAGGGTTTCAAAAGTGTGTTCAAGCAACTTACCCTTTGGGCCAATGGGTATTTTATATTTTTGGTAGCAAAACTGTGGTTTTTCTCTACTCTGAACATCTTATGTAGAACTCCAAAATAAATTTGGTAAAAGCGGCTCACTCACTCGCTGTCTGACATGAATACTTCCTCATTTGTACAGTTCCCAAACAAGTCAGTGGAGCCCTAGAGTTGGTAAATTTCCAGCTGGACAATGGGATACAGTGAAAAGAACAATGAATGAGAAACTAGAAAACTGAATTAGCTGGATATGGAACATTTCTGTCTCCCTGGGCCTTACTTTCTTCATTTTACAGAGAAGAGTTGGGTGACTAGAAATTCTCTAATGCCTTATATATGACATTTCTCAGTTGTATACAATCAGTGCTGGTTGCCTCCAGGATGGAAGGTTCTTCTGTGTTCCTACTTTCTGGGGGAGGGTCAATGAGAGAAATCTTCTATGAAATGGTAGAGGAAGCCCTGTTACAGCCCTCACTCATTGCCTTTCCATCTCTCAACCTCTCTGCTACTCAGTTAAACTCCTGGTCTAATTATGTTGTAGAATCTACTGAGGAATCCAATACAACCCTAATTTCTCCTGACAACACAGCAATTTCAAGCAGGTGCTAGGTGGGTAAAAAAAAGAAAGAGCACAGAGACTCACACCAGATGTAGCCCATATAAATACTACCACACAGGTGTTTGGAGGGGAATAAGTTCTCCAAATTATGCAAATAAGTCTCTTTTCTTGACAACTCAACTTTCTGGAACAGCTATACACATTTCTTTAGGGATTTTTATTAGTTTTAAGATATCAATTTGTCATGTGGGTGAGCTAATTCAATGCAATTATATCTTCAAACTTCTCTTATATTCTGGAAGCCAAGAGAATTAAAGATTTGACCATGATTTGTTCTCTCAAAACATAAAGAGTGAAAAAAAGGCAAATGAATGGCATCATTTAGATAATGTAAAAGCACCACTCCCACCCCAGCTTCATATTTTCCTCCCATTCAACCCTATCACCACACCCATTAATGAAAATAGCAGTTTAGTCTGGTCTCTCCTTCTTTATGATGTTTCCTCCTTTGATGAACTCTAATGAGCTACTGCTCAAACAAACAAACAAACAAACAAACAAAAAAGCAGCCCCAGGGTAAGGGATAAAAGAATAGAGAAGTGCTGATTATCTGGAATTTAAAAGTCAGCTATTTCACAGAGGACATGCTTAATATTCACTGAAAACATAAAAGGAGATGCTTTTCTTCTCATCAATGGAGAGCCTTTTACATCCTAGGGTAATATCATGGTATTCTAAAAGTTTTATAAAAGGGGTTTCAGACATTTTCTTCTTTGAATACCATCACATTGGCGAAGCAGTTGAAAATACTCACTTCCAAAGTCTTCACAAACCCACAGCAACTTAAAGATGATGAGTCCCCAAACCATCACATAATTTTAACACCAAATGGGACAAAGCACATACAGGAATTATGGCTATAAACCAACAAGACTCATTACATAAACCGCACAATCCATCTTGATATATTGTCACTTGTCATCGGTCAGCCCTCCACAAAGGAATGAAAACACTTTCAGGTTGAGCAAACCCAATGGCAACCATAGCAGAAGATTGGAAACACTTAAAAAACTTGAAAAGAAGAATTGTAATGTCTGGATTTCTATTCTCAAAATCTGAATTTTTTGAGGATGGGGATCAATATTTGTTTTTTAGAAGTTCTAGGTAATGCTAATATGCAGCTTAGGTTGAGAATCATTGTATAAAGAAGCTGGTGGAGCTGTGACTATGATATTATCAGAGATCAAAAATATTAACCACTTTCTACTTATAAAGGATATGTTTGAACATCCAATGAAATAAAGACAGTCTCTTCAGCAAGAGGTGCTGGGAAAACTGGAGAGCGACATGCAGAAGAATGAACCTGGACCACTTTCTTACACCATATACAAAAATAAACTCAAAATGGATGAAAGACCTAAATTATGTAAGACAGGAAGCCATCAAAATCCTAGTGGAGAAAGCAGGCAAAAACCTCTTTGATCTTGCCCGCAGCAACTTCTTACTCAACACATCTCCAGAGGCAAGGGAAACAAAAGCAAAAATGAACTACTGGGACCTCATCAAAATAAAAAGCTTCTGCACAGTGAAGGAAACAATCAGCAAAACTAAAAGGCAACCAATGGAATGGGAGAAGATATTTGCAAATGACATATCAGATAAACGGTTAGTATCCAAAATCTATAAAGAACTTGTCAAACTCAACACCCAAAAAATAAATAATCCAGTGAAGAAATGGGCAAAAGAATGAATAGACCCTTCTCCAAAGAAGACATCCAGATGGGCAACCAACACATGAAAAAATGCTCAACATTACTCATCATCAGGGAAGTACAAATCAAAACCACAATGAGATACCACCTTACACCTGTCAGAATGGCTAACATTAACAACTCAGGCAACAACAGATGTTGGCAAGGATGCAGAAAAAGAGTATCTCTTTTGCATTGTTGGTGGCAGTGCAAGCTGGTGTAGCCACTCTGGAAAACAGTATGGAGGTTCCTCAAAAAACTAAAAATAGAACTACCCTACGACCCAGCAATTGCACTACTAGGCATTTATTCCAGGGATACAGGGGTGCTGTTTCGAAGGGACACATGCACCCCCATGTTTATAGCAGCACTATCAACAATAGCCAAAGTATGGAAAGAGCCCAAATGTCCATTGAGGGATGAATGGATAAAGAAGATGTGGTATGTATATACAATGGAGTATTACTTGGCAATCAAAAAGAATGAAATCTTGCCATTTCCAACTATGTGCATGGAACTGGAGGGTATTATGCTAAGTGAAATTAGTCAGAGAAAGACAAAAATCATATGACTTCACTCATGGGGGCTTCAAGAGACAAAACAGATGAACATAACGGAAGGGAAACAAAAGTAATATAAAAACAGGGAGGGGGACAAAACAGAAGAGACTCATAAATATGGAGAACAAACTGAGGGTTATGGGAGGGGTTTGGGGAGGGGGGGTTGGCTAAATGTGTAAGGGGAACTAAGGAATCTACTCCTGAAATCATTGTTGTGCTATAGGCTAACTAATTTGGATGTAAATTTTTAAAAAGAAAAAAAAAAATAAAAGAAAAAAAATAAAATAAAGGATATGTTTACACTAGCCAAATGACCTTAGCATCAGAAGTGATGAATGAGACCCATGCTAAGGGTGAACATACCTCCCAATTTATCCAAGATAATTTTAGTTAATCCCCACTGTTTCATTGTACTTGCTAATGGCACTCCTTTTCATTTTCAAAAATGTGTGATTTAGATGATAATTTATATATTAAGCAATCCATGAAACACCACCAAGAAAGCTGGTCACAAACCACAGCTTGGCTCCTGATTTGCTTACCCCTCATCTGCTGGGATCTCAGTGGTCCTCAAGATGTTCTTCTGTACCCAATATCCAAAATTGGAAACCACCTGCAGTTAACCTCCTTTTGGCTACTTTTGCAACTCAGGCCAGTCTTGGCTTTTGACCCTCTTCCCTACTATCTTTCCCCCAAATTTAGCCTCTATCTCAATGATTTTCAACCTCTATCAGAGTGGTTCTTAAGTTGCACTTTAGAAACTCTGGTGGTAGTGGTGTGTGTGTGGCGGCGGGGGGGTGGGGGGGGGGGATGGTGGCTAAATATTCAAACATCCAGGCCAATAGATGTGGAATCTCTGGGGGTAAAACTCAGGCATTGGTATTTTTTAAAGGTGATTTGGGTGTATAGTCAAGTTTGAGGACCAATACTGTTCAGGTGATCCCAAAAAGCAGCTAGTGTTGCCAACCACTGAACCCTGTCCAATTTAGATTACTGTCTATGAATCTGTTGATGTCCAAACCTCTTTTGTTCTCAAGAACTTTACATCAAAAGGGGAAACTTGTGTCAGATGCTAATGGGAAAAGATGCACAGAGGAGTACTGATACTGCCTAAAGAAACTATAGTGATTTCAATCCAGTAGAACCTAGTCTATAATTAAAACAGAAAACGCTGATACAAATCCATCCACAGAATGACCATCATTCTATACTTTCTTACTCGGCACTTATTTCCTCATTCCTTTCCTTTATCTCAAACAGATCACCTTCTTCTGGGTTCCATCTTTCTCCTATGTACACAGAATTACAACAACCCCTAAGTCATCATTTAGACAAGTCAAGGCACTTGGGTCTTCAACTTTAAAGTCAGCCCTTCTGTGTCTATACAGTTATTTTAGCATATCACAAAACAAAGCATGAGATACCAAATGCCTCAGAAGTTACGTTTGGGAAATAAAGGTGGTCATAATAAAGACCCAATCCACCAGACTTTTTAGTTTCTAAGGTGACGGACTTACAAAAGTAAAACCGTTACTAAGTTACTGTGATAACTTTTTAGAAACAGTTTAGATATTAACTGAGGATTACAGAACACAAAGAGGAAAAGGCCAAGATATGAAGAATCAAAAACTAATTGAGCTCATTTTAATTACAGCTATAAAATACAGAAATGGAAGGTTCTGGAATGCGAAACAGTTGAGATAAAGTCTGCATATTCCCCAGCATTTCCTGTTGCTGGGATGCATGATACACTAAGAGAATTAAGACATCTGAAAATTGTATTTACTTCCCCTTAGTGAGGGCTTGAGGGCCTGTACACATTTTTAATGAAGGATTTAATGGAAACAGTGTGGACATGTTTTTTAAAGAGTATGGAACTTTGAGTCAGTCAGACCTAAGTTTGAGATCTAGGTTGTGTGACTAGGCCAATAAAACTCAAACAGTCCTTGTTTTACTCCTATTCAAGGAGTTATGTTGTTTATATCACGGGAGATGCTAGATGGATAAAATACAATAGCTCGTATCATCTGTGTGCCAAACAGTGCAAAGCAACACCAAGAACAAATAAATGAGAATGTTTATTAGCACACCAAAGAGACTCACAAATGATAGTTGAGTGTTTTTGAATGAATAACACCTGCTTCATGAGCTTGCCTTTAATTCTTGAGGGGAGAGAATTCTGTAAAGTTTCTGCACATCAATGTATGCAACTTTACTAAGCTGTTAGTTTAAATATGGGAATCCCATATTTGGTTATGTTCTGCTGCCTCTGTCACTATGGACTTCGAACATTTCTATCTGCCTGCTATGGAATGAATATTCGTGCCCCCCTCAAATTCTTATGTGGAAGTATAATCCCCAGTGTGATGGGGTTAGGAGATGTGTTGGCACCTTTTGGGGGGTGATTAGGTCATGAGGGTGGAGGCCTCATGAATGGTATTATGCCTTTTTAAGGAGACCCCAAAGACCCCTTGCTCCTTCTGTCATGTGAGGACACAGCAATAGAACAGCTGTCTATGAACCATGAGGCAGGTGCTCAGCAGACACCAAATCTGTCGGTGCCTTAAACTTGGACTTCCCAGCCTCATAATGGTGAGAAGTAACTGTTACTTATAAGCCACCCAGTCTATGGCATTCTGTAAAAGCAGCCTGAATGCACTAAGATACAAAGATACCACCTCATATAAAAATGAGTTTGAGTTTCACTGTTGAATACAATCAGAAATACATTCGCATTTACCTCAATTTTAGTATTTCTGAAACTAGATATATATTGTCCGTCTTTGCAGAAAACCCCACATTTGGAGTCAAGTAATGATTGTAAAGCATCATTTATTGAAGAGACTCTTACAGGCTTGGTTCAGCTCCATTTGATTCAGTTCAACACAAAGTTATTAAGTGTTTACTCCTCACCAAGTCTTTCAATGACAAATATAAGAGCTCTTGCTTTCAAAGAATTTGTAGAATAAGTGCTTCTATTGCAGAAAACTCTCCTGATTCAAGGGTTCAGCATTTACAGTTGCCTTCTGTGAATGCCAGTCACCTTATTATGACTCTGAGTGTGGGCCCCTTACCTTGTTAAAAGGGGATACAATGTTGGAACTGAGGAAAACACTACTTTCCCTTTCACATGATAGTGTTCAAGAGCACAGAAAATGGGCAAGCTTCGTCCAGTGAATATACAAAGTGATAAAGTCTAAACACCAGCTTAGAGTTTTCTAGAATCATCAAAGGGAGACTTACACTGCATGTTAATGAAGGGAGTGGAAACACAAATATTTAGTCATATCACTCTGTTCAGGATTCAACAGTATTTACTTACTCAAGTCCTACTAGACATGACAGCTGTTTCCTTGGGGGTCAGTTCTTTGCCATTTTTTTTCTTACATTCTACATCCTCTCTAAACAATATCACTCAAACGTATAGCTTCAAGTAACACAAACACTTCAGTGTATTAGAAACCTACATTTGCAGCCCAGGCAAGGTTCTATGTGTTAGAAACCTATTTCAAGTTGTCTTGTAAATGTCTCGTAATTCTTACCCTGGCTCTTGAGAGTACCATAACTACATCTCATCAGCCAAAATTCTCAATCATCTTTTTGATTCCTTCCCCTTCCTTACTACTCACATCAATCTAGACTCTGAGCCCCGCAGAACTCTCCCACCAAAATTTCCTAAATCCATCGCATCTTTTCTGTACCCCCAGTGCCTGTTCTAGTTCAGTTTCCCATCATGGGTTGCCTAGATACCAGACCAGGCTCTCTCCTGGTTTGCTTTTCTCTGACTTCTCCCTACCTAACCTCCTTTTACGTGGCCATTAATTGGTCTTTCATCAAACCTCAGATTTTCTTATAACTTTCATTCTGATACAAACAAATACAAATGGTTTCCCAAAGATTTATATGTCTTCCACTACCTGGCTTCAATTCCACCTGCCTCCCGTCCTACCAGAAAATCATTTGTCTTTTTCCAGCAAGCCACATTTTTTTAAAATATGCTCTTCCTTTTTTAATCCCCTTCACTCCCTCCTTTATATGGTAAACACCTCCACATTCAAGACTCCTCTCAAATCTCACATTCTCTGTGAGACCTTCTCTGGTTCTCTCAGGACATTTTTCAATCTGTCCCATATATTTCCACATAATCACCCCTATACTTCGACTCACCACACCAAATGAAAAGTATTTGTTAACTTCTCTGACTTCTTCACTAAGACTAGCGCTACTTCTGAATAAGGACCTTGTTTTATTCATCTTTGTGCTGTCAACCCTCCCTTTTCCACCCACCACCACCAATCAAGGCATAGCACTGAGTCTGGTACTGGCTAGGATATCAGTACACATTTATGACTGCAAAACAATATGCCAGGTATCACAGGTTGTGTTCTCTGAGCAGCAGACCCAGAGACAGAGTCTAGTGCAGAGGTATGTATTTAGGAATGCTCTTGGGACAAGTTCCTGTGGAAGGGAGAGAAAATCAGGGGTGGACAGAGGGAGAAGTCAAGTTGCTGTCTAGTTCACTGATAGCCACAGCCACTCCCATGGAAGCTCTAAATGGTCCTGTGGAATGTTACCAAGTTCAGCAACATGACCAGGCCTTTTCACACCCAACTGATGATTTATTGAATGTGGACCGCTCCAGGAAAGGGAATGACCTTGGGAGATGAGGCTCTCTGAAAATGAGATAATCCCCAAAGGGCCAGCAGCTGAGGATCACCCGCTGACAGCATGGTCGGTGACCAAGGCAATGGGTGATTTCTTCCTTGTTTGGATCTGGGTGGCACATCTCAGTGTGCACCACAGAAACTCAATTCATTTAGTTATAATCGGATCACTTAGGAACTGCATTTAGCTAAGAGTAGCAGAGTCGCCCAGAGCAGTGATATATACCCACCCAAGGCTTTATTTTTCTCTGAACAAGAATTCTGTAGGTAGGAGATTGCTGACATTAGTTCAGTGGCCCAGAGTCCTAGGGCTGAGGTCTCCTCATTCCTCTGGGCCTTTGTCTTGTGGCAAAGGAATGGCTGTGGCAGCTTTATGTACCGTGTTCATTTTCCAGGGAGCAGAAATGACACAGAACAAAGAAGAAAGAGCTGACTTGTTTGAGGAACCAAACTTTTTCAGAAATTCTCAGCTCAGACCTTTATTTATATCACATTGGTGGGAACACTATCACATGGCCACCCCTGGATGAAAGGGAGATTGGAAATCATAATTTTTTCATCATACTTACTTACACTTACCTTTATGAACTTTTACTACTATATTGGTCACAGCACAGTGGTCATTGTGCGTAAGACATTATACTAAGATTAGCTATTTATAAATAAAGGGCATACTTCCATCCAGAGTTTAGTGTTGGTGAGGAGACAAAATACAGACACATAAAAATAACAATTTCAGAGCAACAGAAGTATGAAGCAATCTAAGTTTTATCTTTTATTGTGGTAAAAAATGCATAACATGGAAATTCTAGTTTTCGTATCTGGGAGCAATTTCCCATCTTTCACTCTCCCTCAAAGCAGAGTTTTGCTGGTGAAAAGGGAAGAATGGATATTTGGCAAGTAGAGATTTCTGCCATATAAATCCAGGTTCAAAAACCTACATTCAAAGGAGAAACAAGTGACATGGAAGAAGACTGGATAACACAGAGACAGGGTAGATTCATATGGTAACCATGGTTTTGTCAAGTGACAGTTTCCCACTTAGCATAGCAAAATTACGTGCATTAATTAAGCTTGCCAGAGGAGATTAAGGAGAGAGTGAGAGGCATATAGTGCCTGACACGGCAGAAAACAGATTGCTGGGACAAAGTCAAAGTCATGTTAAGTTAAAGAGGGCAAAAAAGAGAATAACAAAGAAAAGGGCAAAACAGGAACAAGACACCACCAAGCATTAAAAGAAAACTGCAAGCATAAGACACAAGGCACAAGGATCTCAGCAACTAGTCAGCAACACTCCTTAGCAATTCAAGTGAGAAGTCAGAAAGGCAGCTGGTGCTGCTGGGAGTGTGTTAAGAGTTTGTTGCCAATGTTCATAAAAGAAGCTAAAGGTCACATTTTGAAGACAGAAATAGGTTTTCCTGATGCGAGGGAAGAGCTGGAATGGGGGTTGTGACAGTAGGAACAGACTCCCCACCTCCCTTGGGCCACAGCTGTTGCAGGAATGGATAAAAAAGTACTAGGAGCTGATAAACTAAGAATCCTTGAATTCAGAATCCAGCAACCAAAGACGAACACAATGCTAACCAGATTTCAAGAACCACAGCGTAGCCACAGGGTGGCCCCTATCAGCTAGTGACTGAGAAACAAAAGGACACAGACAACTTGAATAAGCCACTGTGAATTCTAACTCTAGTCCTCTAGTCGTGAGGAAAGCCTGAGGCTTTCCGTCACCGTCAGAGGTCAACTTGTCCAGCCCTCCGAGCAAATGCCCAGTTCCTTCCTTTCTCAGAAAATTCTAGCAACTTCTCTACAACTTCCTTCCATAGTTTAATCACTCCTCATCTTACAGTTGATTTTCATTTGGGGGAGGGGAGGGTTGTGCAACGGACAGGGTATATTATATTCTGCCAGGGATCCTGTGTTTTAATTCTGGCCCTGCCACTAACCAGCTTTATGACCTTGGAAAAACAGCATCCTCTCTTTGGGCCTCATCTGCAAAATGAAGGAGGTGGACCATTTTTCTCCCAGTTTCCCTCATTCTCTATGTAGATGGATAATGAATGGTGTTTTCCTTATAATAATCCTTCATAAAACATCTCGACAATAACTCTCTCCAAAATGAAACTTCACCTAACAATTGCCCTTTCGGAAAAGAACAACCCTGATTCCTGTGTCTTTACTCTTCTGAATTCCTACCCATAAGAACAGTACTAATGATCTTTTAAAAACAAAATCTGTCAAGGATACAGGTTTAAGAGTTTATGATATACATTTGTATCGCTTAATCCTCCCAGGTGAGGGATGGTGGTGGCAAAGACTTGTCATGGTCCCCCAATATCTATTCTTGTCTGCAGAGGAATAGGCCTCTAATTTTTATTGTGGCCCATGATCACCTAAAATAAAGACTGCTTTTCCCAGCCTGTCCCCACACACCCCCACACCTCCCACCCTTGCAGATAAGCACAACACCTCTCTAAGTTCTGACAGAAACTGTTAACATTTCCACAGTATGCCCTGAAAAAGAGGTGACCATGCACTTCTTCCAAGCTTCCTCTTTGCCATGAGCTCAAGTGCAAACTAATGGGTGGAGCTCAGGCAACTTCGTGGACGGGTAGCAGCTCCTTGTGGAGGACAGCAAAGCAACAGGATCGGGGTGATTCCTCACAACTCCACGAATCTGCCTAAGCAGGCTCTGGACATCTTTAAAGTATGAGAAAAATAAACTTCTTTTTTGTTTACATAAGTCGTATTTTTATTTGTTTCACTTGCTGCCCAAATAAGTCCCGGCTGATACAAATCCAGGAATTCTTAGTTTTATTTTACAGATTTAATAATTTGGTGAAAACTTTCATGGGGCTAATATTTGAATACAGGACAATTTTGACACCTATCCCGATGCACCCCTTCCTTCTCTCTAAAGCAATCAATAGCAGATATAAGACAAACTCCCTAAAAGAGAATTGATCCAAGTCTAGAACATTTCAGAAGCAACTCATGTTGCCTTCTACATGGAAAAGCATTCCTATGACATGTTAAAAGGGACAATCACCTCTCTATAATTAAGTAGGGGATGGACACAACCTTTTCAAAGGACTCTCATTCACTTTAAATTATCTAAGCAAGGACTAGGAGGACATGAGAACACAGTATCAGAAAATAGCAGGTAAATTAAAAAGAAAACCTTGCTAAGTTGCTATGAGGTGCATTTCGAAGGCTTTTGAGAACTAAGCCAAGACTTCAAGAGGAATTTTTCAGGAAACAAAGAAGTCCTTACTTCTCCTTTCCACCTAACCTCTCCACACTCTAGCCCTACACCTAGAACACTTGGGCAAGTCTTATCACTTCCAGAAAGCAGAGTGTTGGGGAGGTCAGTCTTGCTCCTCCCTGTGCTCAGGGAGACGCAAATTCTACATTGTCTCTCTCGCAGTGATGTTGTGTTCTCGCTGCCCATAGCAGCTGAAGTATAAACAGTATGTAGGAAATATTCTCCCCAAAACAGGGTATATTAGGACCATTAATTTCTTTTGTTGTTTTTTAGATGAAACTCCTCAGTGCGTCTCACAATAACCACATCCTCCTCTAAGAAGTAGATGGATGGCACTTATGATTCTCCAAACAGCCGGGATAGCCCCTTCCCAAAGAACAGCAGAGGAAGCCAGAGCCCATTAGTCATCTCAGCTTTTCAGTTTAAGGAAAATTTGTGGGCCATGCACCTTCTGCTTCTGCATATTTTATAGTAACAGAGTATTTTTAGATAAAAGCATAAATAAAAGATGTTGCTGGGTTTTTATACAATGCATTGTATATGTTATATTTTACTCTGGTTTTAATTTTTCACAGCTCAATCATAACTATATAGATGGTTATTGTTCTATGTTGGGGGAAGAAAAGGAGAAAGAAAACTATTCTAAGACCAATAGGGAAAATCCCGTGTTTATTAATCATTCATATATAATTTTATTCATATTTGTTGGGAGCCTACAGTATACTCAGCATTGTGTTTGACATTTGGGAATACAAAGGAGGATACATATGGACCTTTCTCTTGTGAGGTCTACAACTTGAAGGTGAATATAGATAATAAGCAAACAGTAAAATATGGCATTTCCTGTGACATGAGAAGTATAAAGAAGCCTATATACGAGTCCCTAACCTGGTAAAGAAGGAAGAGAGAGAAAAGTTTGGTGGGAGGGAGTTAGGAAAAGCTTCTCAAGAAAATGACAGCTAAGCTAAGACCTATCCATGATGAGTAGAAGATGGTCTGCAGGAAGGTCTTCAGCAGAATGAATGGCATGGGTAATTGTCCCGGAACGTCTCAGTGGGATCATGACAAGATACCATACTGGGTCCCACTTGGCTACCTTACCCAAAATGGTCAAAATAACACACTTGTTCATTCCGTCAGCTATTGAATATTCACTGAGCATCTACTAGGTGCTACATACTTTGCTATTGTTAAAAAGAAAACTCCACAGGCTCAAGGTGGAAACACTTGCCACCAGGACAGCCGAACATGACTTAATTGTAGTTTCTTTTTTTTTTTTTAATTTTTTATGCTTATTTATTTTTGAAAGAAAGAGAGACAGAGTATGAGTGGGGGAAGGGACCAAGAGAGAGGGAGACACAGAATCCAAAGCAGGCTCCAGGCTCTGAGCTGTCAGCACAGAGCCCAACGTGGGGCTCGAACCCACGAACCATGAGATCATGATCTGAGCCCAAGTCGGACACTTAGCCAACTGAGCCACCCAGGTGCCCCTGATTTAACTGCAGTTTC
Source organism: Panthera onca (assembly GCF_046562875.1). Lineage (NCBI taxonomy): Eukaryota > Metazoa > Chordata > Mammalia > Carnivora > Felidae > Panthera > Panthera onca. The sequence goes on along the minus strand of NC_138347.1, from coordinate 130,931,934 downwards.
AGCCTCTCCAGGGATGGAATTTTAAGACAAGCAATCTGGAATTTTCTTTTTTTTTTTCAATATATGAAATTTATTGTCAAATTGGTTTCCATACAACACCCAGTGCTCATCCCAAAAGGTGCCCTCCTCAATACCCATCACCCACCCTCCCCTCCCTCCCTCCCTCCCCCCCCCCATCAACCCTCAGTTTGTTCTCAGTTTTTAAGAGTCTCTTATGCTTTGGCTCTCTCCCATTCTAACCTCTTTTGCAATCTGGAATTTTCTAGTCAGCACCAATGAGGTAATCTGACGTATGGGCCCTCTCCACCTCCTAAAGGAAGATGAGGGAATCCACATGATACCACGCCCTGCCCTTCCCCTATGGGAAGATGATCTTGCCTGAAACAATCCTTTTTCCTTTGCTAATAACTTCTTGTCCAATCCTCCTTCTTACAAAAATCTTCTATTTTGTACCACTCCTTGGAGCTCCCCTCTACCTGCTGGATAGGATGCTGCCCAATTCAAGAATTGTTTAATAAAGCCAATTGAATATTCAAATTTAGTCACTTGAATTGCCTTTTAACATTTATAATTACAGAGCCTAAAGGGATAAAATAAGACATGGTCCCTACCCTCAAGGAGCAACCAGTTTTGCCAAAAGAGGTGATCCATGAATAAATTGCTGGTATCAGGACTTCAGCTGCTAATAATCAGGCATGACCGGGACACAGAGTGGTCACTAAAAGACAACAATTATCATTCTGAGGGGAGAGAACAAAAAGGCAGTGGGTGAGAGATCAAGGGACACCAAAGGAAAGGCAAAGAGAGAGTTCGATAAACTGCATGAAAGTTAACCAGAAGGGCTGACTTCACTTATTTATTGTTAAAGCAACCAACTTCTACACTTCATTAGCTTTGTTGGGCATGCATTGTTCTCCCAACCAGCTTCTTTTAGATGTTCTGAGAAAGGATGCTAATTAACGATGGTGCTAGCAGAAGGTTTCTATTTAGAAATCATTCAACTCAGGGTCCAGGACATCACACTGAACTATGTTAGGAGGAAACACAGAGAGCCACCCTCTGGGGAAGTAAGATCATTCAGTGTGGAGAAGAGAAGATGGAAAGGTAATTCAGTAACCTCCTTCTAGGAATGCCCTCTGTGAAGAGGACTAGTGATGTCTTAAGTGGGGGATGGGAAAAGACAGTTTAGGAGACCAATCATTAAACCACCTCAGGGAGAACATTCTAAGAGTCTAAAGAGGGGGCAAAGGGAACATAAAGGAATGAAAGAAAGAAATATTGCAAAGATAGAAACTGTTCCCTGGATGAAGTAGGGAGAGTACAGGAGAAAAAAATCAGCAACATCAAGATATCTATAACTGGCACTTCCCAGGGGAGCCTGGGTGGCTCAGTCAGTTAAGTATCTGACTCTTGATTTCAGCCCAGGTCATGATCTCAGAGTTTGTGAGAATGAGCCCCACTTTGGTCTCTGTCCTGACAGTTTGGGATTCTCTCTCTCCCTCTCTGTCCTTCCCTCATTCTCATGCTTTGTCTCTCAAAATAAATAAATAAATATATATATATATATATATATATATATATATATATATATATATAGAGAGAGAGAGAGAGAGAGAGAGAGAGAGAGAGAGCTTGCATTTCCAAGCTGATGGAGGACAAGTGCTGTACAACTTCACAGAGTAAAAGCATAATAGGAGGATGTGTTCCCTCTACCCTAGGGGGCGATTGTGATTAGAAAATAAGTATCAATTGTGATTTTTCCTGTTAAGAATTCAGAGGATTGAAATAAGATATACCAATGAAGGTTGAGGAGTCTTCCTCCAGGAAGACTTAAAAATAGGATTGTATTCTTAGGTGTCAGCACTGAGAATGTTTTTTAGAATTCAGCAGGAAACACCACCACCTCTAAGAATGTTTTTTTGACCACCTCCTATCCTAACCACAGGCCAAGTTAGATCCTGTGGCAAATCACATTTTCCAAAGATGGCTGCACCAATATATATCCTGTCCCATGTCCTCTTCTTATATCACGGCACTGACATTTCTCCATCAAGAGGTGGGATCATTGTTCCCTAGGCTGACCTGTATAACTACCTCAAACAACATATTGTGATAGAAGTGCATGATTTCTGACACTGGGTCATTAAAAGTGATATGGCTTCTGTATGGCTCTCGCATGGGATAATTGCCTTGGGAACCCAGCCATCATGTTATAAGGAAACTCAGACCACATGAAGAGGCCATATGCAGATGTTCTGACACCCAGCCAAAACATGACACATGTGAATGAGTCCTCAGATGATTTTAGCCCTTAGCCTTCAAATTCTCAGACCCTCAGACATTGTGGAGGGACAAATTAACCTAGATGTGCCCTGTCTTAATCACTGACTCACAGAAAACGTGAGAGATAATAAATGATTTTTGTTTAACCCACTAAGGTTTAAGTAGTTTTGCACAGCAGTAAGAAATGAATAGAGATACCAGTTTACATGGCCCTACAGTACCCATTTTAAGGATTTTAATGAAATCATAGCTCTTATCACATGAAGTAATTCATTTACTTTATCTCTGACAAAATTAGGAACTCTCATATGGCTGAAACCATGTCTTTTCACTTGTACGTCTCCAAGACCTAGCACAGGGTAATAAATAAATATTTGCTGGTCAGATGAATTTTCAGAGGACCCATCTCAATTTGCTCTTTTTTTCTTCTCTGACATCTTCTACCTTGTATAACCCAAGGTCAACATAAGTCATAAGAACAGATCTTCACTAAACCCCTACCAATGCAAGCAAATATTCTAAGGGCTTTATGGGCATAAATTTATTTAATGTTTATTTATGTTTGAGAGAAAGAAAGACAGAGACAGAGACAGAGCGTGAGCAGGGGAGGGGCAGAGACAGAGGGAGACACAGAATCTGAAGCAGGCTCCAGGCTCTCAGCTTTCAGCATAGAGCCCGACGCAAGGCTCAAACCCACCAGCCGTGAGATCATGACCTGAGCCGAAGTCATGGCTCAACCAACTGAGCCACCCAGGCACCCCTAGCATAAATTTATTTAATATCCACACCAGCCCTAGCCCTATGAGGGAGGCTCTTTTACTTAAGAATCTGAAAGAACTGAGGCACAAAGAGGCAAAGACTCTCTTGCACAGAAAGCACTGGAAGAGTCAAGATTCAAACTTTAGGCAAAAATCAAACTTCTACAGCCTAGAACAGCTTGGAGCTTAACCACTTCTCAATATAAAAGACCACAGACAAGAGCTCAGACAAGAATGGAAAATCTACTCTCACCTATCTAGGACTGCTGGTAGTATGAGCATGAAATCTAACTATTTAAGTATCAGCAATAGCAAATGTAGGACTTAGGTGTCTTGTGGAATAACTGCAGACTGACAGCTTTGGGAAGACAGGTGGGTATGCCAATTATTAAACGCTTGTCTCTCAGTTTCCAACCCATGCTTCTGAGACAGGAACTCTGAAAACTACTTTCTGCTTTGGCAGCTGGATTCCTGCTAGGGCCTACCAAAAGGGATCACCAGAGGTAACCACAAGACTAGAGGAGAAAGAGGAAAAGACCTGCCCCTCCCTGTTCCAGTTTTGCTTCTTGCCCCCCATGAGTATCAGCAACCTTCCCCAAGCAAGACTTCTCACTTTGGCAATGTCACTTCATTCCCCTGGAAGCTGCTGAATCCACTTTGCAGTTTTTTCAACACTCACAGAGCCAGCCTGTCACCCCCTCTAGACACAAGGCACAGTCTTCTCCTCAAAGGTCTGAATTTTAGTCCACCTTTCCCCCCTTGTTCTTCCAGCCCCAAGGGCAAAAGCCACTTTCTGCAGTTGCTGTTATTTTGATACCTTCATGTCTCCTATTTGCCTTTCCATATCTTTAATTCCTAGCAATTTCTTATATTAAATTCTGTCTCTTAAATAACTTGTATATTCTTTCTTTTGACTAGACTCTGATTGACACGGTGGGGGATGAAAATTATTACTCTAGCAAAGCCAGCTTCTGAGATTCCATCAGAGAAAACTGCCTTTAGGACACCTGCTCTCACCTCTTGATATTCTGATCTTTTAAATCAAGGTCTACCTCCTGGCTCTGTAAGTAGACCCTGAGACCACTTTGAAGCATCTGGTATGCATGGAATTTCATTTACAGAAGATACAATTCTTTTGCATGGGAAACACTTCTTTTAGTACATCAGCGTGTCCCATTCATGTTCACAAATAGCTATGAAACACTGATTTTTAACACATCATGTTGTAAAACCTATATATAAAAAATACATCAATTTTATTTGTTAATCATACCTCAGTTAAACTTGGGGAAGAATGGGGTAGGAAACAACACTAAATTTCATGCTAAATGCTGGGGATTCAGTAATGGCAAATGTCCAATCTCTATCCCTGAGGAGCCCACAGTCTTAGCCATAAATGAATCATCTCAGTTCAGCACAGTGAGAGCTATGGGCAAGGTATGCATTGGGCACTGGGGGCAGTTGGAAAGTAGAAGTGACCTCTGTATCTTCTCTGACTCCTTGGCTTCCTTTTGTACTACCTGCCTCTTTTTCCCCATTCAGGTCATTCCGTAGACTGTGGGAAGACTGAGGGATTACTAGATGCCTCCTCCCAATCATTTCTGTCTACCTAGGCTTTGACATCCATGATAAGATGATGGTCCAGTGTAAACTGCACTATTTGACCACCTAATCTCAGTTGAAAACTACTTTAGTTTTAAAGCTATTCATTCATCCAGTTGCTTATTTGACAAGAGCAGCTACAGCACTCCAGGCACTGGGCCAAAAACTGAGGATGAAACAGGGAATGGATGAGATACAGTCCCAGTCCTCAAGATGGTATGGTGCATTTATAAATGGATTATCTTGAGAAATTCCCACTTGTTTTCCCTTCTTAAACTCCTGAATGTTACCAGGTTGCAGCAGAGTTGAAGATAGGAAGATGCCTTTTGCTGATTTTGTGACCTTGATTTCCTCAGTTATAAATGAAGGTAACACCATTGATTTGGCAGTCGTAGTGAATATTAAGTGAATTTATGTTTAAAAAGGTATTACATACATATTGAATTGAATCCAAAACAAAATGATGTTACCTCATTTTTCTTGTTATATTTACAATGTTCATTTCATTTACACAGTTGTTTCATTGAAAATTATTCATTTCAATTGTATAATTAAAAATGAATTTAATTTTTTTTAACATTTATTTATTTTTGAGAGAGAGAGAGAGAGAGAGCAAGCAAGTAGGGGAGGGGTAGAGAGAGAGGGAGACACAGATTCTGAGGCAGGCTCCAGGCTGCAAGCTGTCAGCACAGAGTCCGACACGGGCTCAAACCCACAATCCGTGAGATCATGACTTGAGCTGAAGTTGGACACCCAACCGACTGAGCCACCCAGATGCCCCAAACAATGAATTTGAAAATTCACATCTGAAATTCCTTATAACAATGGGAGAAGTTGGACAGATTTTGTCTTAAAGCTAAATTAGATAAAAACAAAACAAAACAAAACATGTGTGTTATTTATGGATATTTCTCATATACCTACCTACATTGTCAGACTCAAACTTTCTTTTTTTTTATTTTTATTTTTTATTTTTTCAATATATGAAATGTATTGTCAAATTGGTTTCCATACAACACCCAGTGCTCATCCCAAAAGGTGCCCTCCTCAATACCCATCACCCACCCACCCCTCCCTCCCACCTCCCATCAGCCCTCAGTTTGTTCTCAGTTTTTAAGAGTCTCTTATGCTTTGGCTGTCTCCCACTCTAACCTCTTTTTTTTTACTTCCCCTCCCCCATGGGTTTCTGTTAAGTTTCTCAGGATCCACATAAGAGTGAAAACATATGGTATCTGTCTTTCTCTGTATGGCTTATTTCACTTAGCATCACACTCTCCAGTTCCATCCATGTTGCTACAAAGGGCCATATTTCATCCTTTCTCATTGCCACATCATACTCCATTGTGTATATAAACCACAATTTCTTTATCCATTCATCAGTTGATGGACATTCAGGCTCTTTCCATAATTTGGCTATTGTTGAGAGTGCTGCTATAAACATTGGGGTACAAGTGCCCCTATGCATCAGCACTCCTGTATCCCTTGGATAAATTCCTAGCAGTGCTATTGCTGAGACCCAAACTTTCTACAGAATAAAAGATCTTTAGACTGACATTTAAGGCCTTTGCCACCTGATCTTGACTAAGGAGATTTGTCAACATGATTATCATTTAATTTTTCTAGCAAACCTATAAGATGGGCATTATTACTATTACACAAATAAGGGAACTAAAGGCTAAGATGCTAAGTAACTTGACCAGCCTTATTCAACAAGCAGGTAGAAGATCTGGGATTCCACCTTTAAACAATTAACCTCTAAAAGCCATGGATTGATTTTATAACACATGACTTTATAGAAAGCGGTAAATAAATACTTGATCACACACACACACACACACACACACACACACACACACACACACAGATGAAAGAAAGTGTCTCCATGGGTGCTGTAAAACAATCTATTTAAGAAACCATTTGAGTCTTCTCTCTTTTTTTTCCTTGGCTAGTCTTGCTAAAAGTTTGTCAATTTTGTTTATCTTTTCAAAAAACCAATTCTTAGTTTTGTTGATCTTTTCTATTGTCATTCCGGTCTCTATTTCATTCATTTCTGCTCTAATCTTTACTTCCTTCCCTCTGCTAACTTTGGGCTCAGTTTGTTCTTTTTATAGCTCCTTGAGGTTTAAGGTTAGGATGTTTATTTGAGATTTTTTCTTTTTTTTTTTTTTTAAAAAAAAAAAACGTAAGTGTTTATTACTAAAACTTCCTTCATAGAATTTCTTTTGCTGCATCCCTGAGGTTTGGGTATATGGTGTATCCTATTTCATCTATCTCCAGATACTTGTTGATCTCCTTCTTTAAATTTCTTCTTTGACCCCCTGGTTGTTCAGGGGCATGTTGTTTAAATCTCATGTATTTGTAACTTTTCCAGTTTTCCTCCTGTTATTGATTTCTAGTTTCATACCACTGTGATCAGAAAAGACAAAGCCTTGTGTTTCTATACACTAATAACAAATTTTCCAAAAAAGGAAATTAAGAAAAAAATCTGCTTTACAATAGCATTAAAACAATAAATACTTGGGAATAAATTTAACCAAGGAGGTGAAAGATCTATACACGGAAGACTATAAGACATTTATGAAAAACACTGAACAAGACACAAGTAAGTGAAATGATATTCTGTGTTCATGGATTGTTGTTTAAAAAGCCATCCTACCCAAAGAAATCTACAGATGCAATGTAATCCCTATCAGAACTCCAAAGACATTTTTCACAGAGATAGAAAAGACAATCCTACAATTTGTATAGAATCACAAAAGACTTTGAATAGCCAAAGCAATCTTGAGAAAGAAGAACAAAGGTGGAGGCATTACATTTCCTAATATCAAATTATATCACAAAACTATAATCAAAAAAATATGGTATCAGCATTAAAAACAGACACATAGATGAGTGGAACAGAATAGAGAACCCGAAATAAACACAACCATATGCAGTCAACTAATCTTTGATAAGGTTTCCAAGAATATGCAAAGGGAAAGGATAGCTCTTCAATAAACAATGTTAGGAAAAATACATTTTCACATGTAAAAAAAGGAAGGAAGGAAGGAAGGAAGGAAGGAAGGAAGGGAGGGAGGGAAGGAGGGAGGGAGGGAGGGAGGGAGAGGGGTACCTGGGTGACTAAGTCAGTTAAGCATCTAACTTTGGCTCAGGTCATGATCTCTTGGTTCTTGAGTTCAAGCCCTGCATCAGGCTCTGTGCTGACATCTAAGAGATTCTGAAGCCTGCTTCAGATTCTGTGTTTTCCTCTCACTCTGCCCCTCCCCCACTTGCTTGCACGCGTGCGCACACGCTCGCTCTCTCTCTCTCTCTCTCTCTCTCTCAAAATTTTTTTAAAGAAAGAAAGAAAGAACATCGGACCCTTATCTTACATAATACACAAAAATTAATTTGAAATAGATTAAAGACTTAAATGTAAGACCTGAAACCATAAAGCTCCTAAAAATAAACATAGGGGAAAACCTCCTTGTCAGGGTCTTGGCAATCAGTTTTTGGATATAACACCCAAAATACAGGCGATAAATGCCAAAATAAAGAAGTGAGACTACATTAAACTAAAAAGCTTCTGTACAGCAAAGGAAACAATCAATGAGATGAAAAGGAAACCTATGGGATGAGAGAAAATAATTATAAACCATATATCAGATAATGAGTTAATATCCAAAAAATATTTAAAAAACTAATACAACTCAACAGTAAAAAAAAAAAAACCCAGATAAACCAATTTTTAAATGAGCCAAGAATCTGAATAAACATTTTTCCAAAGAAGACATGCAAATGGCCATTAAGTATATGAAAAATGTTCAATGTCACTAATCATCAGGGCAATGCAAATCAGAACTATAATGAGCTATCACCTGGCACCTGTTACAATGGCTATCATAAAAAAGACAAGAGATAATAAGCATTGGCAAGGGTGTGAGGCAAAGGGAATCATGTACACTATTGGCGGGAGTGTGAACATAGCCACGATAGAAAATAGTATGGAAGTTCCTCAGAAAAATAAAAATAGAGCTACCATATGTAATCCCGCAATCCCACTTTTAGGTATACATCTAAAGGAAATGACATCATTATCTTGAAGAAATTTCTACACTCCTGTGTTCATTGTAGCATTATTCACAAAAGCCAAGATATGAAAACAACCTAAGTGTCTGTCAATGGATGAATGGATAAAATATGATTATATGTATATTCATATGCACACATACACATACATATAGAAGAATATATACACACACACACATACATATACAATTTGTAATACAAATGCCTGACTTCAGCTTTGATTGCAGAGGCACCCATTTCAAAGACGGCCTCTTGAATGAATACATTGCCAGCTACATGACTAGATATAGAATCAAGCCATCTTACCAACATTGGGGAACCTTGTTTTAGAGATCTTGGTTGACTTCAGTAACTGACTATTTGAGCCACCTGTTTTCTATCTCTTCCTGCACTTTAAAATCCTACTCTTATGTTTTAAACTTACCAGTATAGAGTGAGCCCGTGAAGTCCTTGACCCCCAGTAAAAGCAGAACCCAAGCCCATGTGTGCAGGCTCTTTCTCTCTCTTTCTCTACCCATGACCTCCCTGTGTGGCCTCAGGTATGTCATTTGCTTCCCAGGATCCGTGAGTGATACACCTTCTTCTTTTTTTTTTTTTTCAAAGTTTCCTGGTGGTTATTGCTGAAGGGCATCTTGCAGTCATAAATAAGAATCAGATGCTCTGGTCCAGCCACAACACTGGTTATCAATAGGCTGGAATAGCACCCAAAACAGCCATAAGAAGAGAAGGAAATCATGCCATCTGCGATAACATGTATGAGCCCAGAGGACATTATCTAAGTGGCATAAGCCAGACACAGAAAAGTAAATACTGTATGATCTCACTCATATGCAGAAACTAAAAGAATTGAATTCACAGGAGCACAGAGTAGAACAGCGGAGGGTTGGGGAAATAGGGAGATGTTGGTCAAAGGGTGGAAACTTTCAGTCATAAGATGTATAATTTCTGGGAATCTAATATAAAACTTAGTGACTATACTTAATAATACTGTATTTTATACTTGAAATTTGCTGAGAGAGTAAATCTTATGTGTTCTTACCAGAAAAATAAAATAAGGCAACTATGTGACATATGTGTTCATTAGTTGTGGTAACTATCACAATGTGTGTATGTATGAAATCATCACATTGCATACCTTCAAAAATCATGTTGAACAATATAAATATATACAATTTTTATTTGTCAATCATTCTTTAGCAAAGCTTGAAAAAATGTTTAAAAAGACTCCATTTTGCCTTTTGCCATCAGAAATTTTACTGGGCTTTTAAAAACCTAAATAGGCTGTTAGGATTTTGTTGGTTGGTATTTTTGTTTTATTTACTCATTAGTGCAGTTAAAAAAAGAAATGAGCTACTCTTCCAGAGGCAAACAAGTTCCCATATTTATCAATAAAAAGCAAAACAGGGGCGCCTGGGTGGCTCAGTCAGTTAATCATCTGACTTTAGCTCAGGTCATGATCTCGCAGTTGATAGTTCAAGCCCTGTGCTGGGCTCTGTTGACAGCTTGGAGCCTGGACCCTGCTTCAGATTCTGTGTCTCCTTCTCTCTCTTCCCCTCCCCAGCTTGTGCTTGGTCTATTTCTATCAAAAATAAATAAATGTAAAAAAAATTAAAATTAAAAAAGCAAAAACAAATAATATTTATCTATGTATATATAGTTTTAACTACAACCAAATGGAAGGCCTATCATTCATTGATTGTGAGAGCTGTTTATTGCTGTGAAACATTCTTTTTCCCCTTTTCACTGAGTGTGTGTGTACATGTGTGTGTCTTATCATCAATTTCAGTAAAGGTTAATCTGCGTGGTAACTGACAAAAGGTGGCAGAGCCTAATGAAGCATGTGTGCAATATCACTAATCAGAAGAAACAGCTAGGGACAACATGGCAAGTGCTCCCTAAATCATGCCGTGAGCACCAGGTCGAAAGTGCACCAGCATCGACAAAGGATATTTCCTATGTTTCAAAAAGCCATTTTAGTGCTACTTTTTTCAAGGCTAAAGAGGAGTTGATTGTATCATGTTGTCTGTGGCTTCTTTTCTTTAACAGTCTATAGCAGACACTGTATGTTTGTTTCCTTGACTCCAAACCTTCCAGGTCTGGTATTTTTGCCTTAAGCATCTTTGCTGTAAGCATTTTTATGGCATAATCAATTGGCCTTAAGTCAACATTGCCATAAGAGATAAAAATACAAAAAATAAAAGAGAGCTATTCACTAAAAAGGACATAATAAAACGCAAAAAAAATGAATAATAAAATTAGAAAGCCTGTATTGCAAGATACAAAATATTTGAATATATTTAAAATGTGTGTAGAGCCATAGCAATACTGCACAAATAAATTATTTGATTTTGTGGGTTGTACCTAAGCACTTGTTTTTAAAGTCTTTTGGTCGTGGTATTATACTTTTTTTTTTTTTGGCTTATTGACTTGTCTTCTCATTTGACACTGTGCTTATCTTCTTCCATATGAGAGGTATCAGTTTCCAAATACCAGAATGCACATTTGTAATTGAGCTTTGAATTGCATGGTAAAAGCCTTCTACACTGTTGTTTGTTCTTGGCGTATTGTCATATGTCTGTTGATAGATATTTCAAAGTTCTATGGGAAACGTAGGTCCAAAACTCTGTGCTATTGTCTAAACCACTGTGAGGGCTAAGATTTATATTATATTATATTAATTACATTACATTATATTATACTATAAAATGGGAGTACTGTGTCAATGTAAAAATTAAACCAAACTGTCAACCAGTTGATGAAACCAACAAACTGTCAAACCAAGTTGTCAACCACTCATTTTTTTAATCTTTTATGGCAAAATTGCCTTATAGCCCATTAGTTATGTGGCTAAAATGTTTGCCACAAAAATGTTTGTGGCAAAGATGCTTACTGTGAAACTACCTAGGACCAATACGACACTCTCCTGCTTGTCTTCTTCTGCTTTAGGAACTACAAAGCCAAACACTAATTTCCCACATCCCTTTCAGCTAGTAGTAACCACTGACATAGTGATCATTAAATGACCATTGAAATGTAAGCACATCAGGGTTCCAATTACAAAAATGGCCCACGGCAGAAGACATGAATAGACACTTCTCTAAAGAAGACATCCAGATGGCCAACAGACACATGAAAAGATGCTCAACATCGCTCCTCATCAGGGAAATACAAATCAAAACCACACTCAGATACCACCTCATGCCAGTCAAAGTGGCTGAAACAAACAAATCAGGAGACTATAGATGCTGGCGAGGATGTGGAGAAATGGGAACCCTCTTGCACTGTTGGTGGGAATGCAAACTGGTGCAGCCACTCTGGAAAACAGTGTGGAGGTTCCTCAAAAAATTAAAAATAGACCTACCCTATGACCCAGCAGTAGCACTGCTAGGAATTTACCCAAGGGATACAGGAGTGCTGATGCATAGGGGCACTTGTACCCCAATGTTTACAGCAGCACTTTCAACAATAGCCAAATTATGGAAAGAGCCTAAATGTCCATCAACTGATGAATGGATAAAGAAATTGTGGTTTATATACACAATGGAATACTACTTGGCAATGAGAAAGAATGAAATATGGCCATTTGTAGCAACGTGGATAGAACTGGAGAGTGTTACGCTAAGTGAAATAAGTCATACAGAGAAAGACAGATACCATATGTTTTCACTCTTATGTGGATCCTGAGAAACTTAACAGAAACCCATGGGGGAGGGGAAGGAAAAAAAAAAAAAAAGAAAGGTTAGAGAGGGAGGGAGCCAAAACATAAGAGACTCTTAAAAACTGAGAACAAACTGAGGGTTGATGGGGGGTGGGAGGGCGGGGAGGGTGGGTGATGGGTATTGAGGGAGACACCTGTTGGGATGGGCCCTGGGTGTTGTATGGAAACCAATTTGTCAATAAATTTCATATTTAAAAAAAAAGCATATAGCAAATAAGAAAAATCATTATTTTTAAATGTCAGTATATTCAAATCCTTCAGTTATTGTGTACATCTTAGCTACCACCTTCTCTGGCAGCTCTTAAATGCTTAGATTTGGAACTGGTTTTTGTTTGTTTGACTTAGTTTTGTTTGATTTGTAAAATCCATGCTTATATCTGCTATGTTCAGTTTTAAGTGGTTTTCAGGGCCGGTTTAGGGATTTTGCTGACCCACCACCAGCAACTTCGCGTTACATGAGGAAAATTAACCCCTATTTGTTTAAGACTCTCTAGACTCATTCTCTCACAGATAAAAGCATTCTTAGCTGGCACAGAGATGTACTATGGCTTACTATAAAGCCTATGCTATAGTATGGATGATGATCACAACAATTATGAGTCAAGAATATAGCATTTTGAATAAAAAGATATCAATAATATTCATCAATAATAAAGGTAATGAAAAGAATGTGAAGTCCAACAAAAAAAAAAAAGAGCAGTAGCAAAAATGACTGTAATAGCTAAGAATTACCTGGTGATTATGGTAATAACTACTGTAGGAGTGAATTAGGAACAGGTTGAGAAGAAAGCAACCTTTGGGGTTGGGGACATATATGCAAAATAGAGATGACAACTAAACAAAATGTTTATCAACAGACGCATTTCCCAAAGTACAATATCCAAATGCCCAACAAATATATGCAAGCCCTCCTATTTTTATGCATCAGGGATAAGCAGATTAAAACCCCAATGGGGATATTACTATATACCTACCATAATGGCTAAGATGAAAAAGATAGACAATATCAAATCCTGAAGAAGATGTGAAACAATGTTAACTACCATATGCTACTACTGGCAGGAGTGTACTTCTGTACAACTGTTTGGAAAACTTTTTGGAAATATCTACCAAAGCTAAACATATACTCAGCCTCTGACCCAGCAATTGTACTCCTGGGGACTTTTACAAAGCAACATATACATATGCTCACAAAAAATAATCTATAAGAATATTCTTGGCATCATTACTGACTGTAGCCCTAGCATGGAAATAAACCAATTGTTTATCAGCAGATGAATGGATAAATCAATTGTGGTATATCCATACAATGGAACAGTATACGTCAATGAAAATGAATGAACTTGACTATATGCAATACCAGGAATTTCACAGATATAATGCTCAGTGAAAGAAGCCCACCACTAAAGAGTACAAGAGCATGCTCTATTTGTATGAAAGTTAAAAAGGCAAAACCAACCTATACTGTTAGAAGTCAGCATAGCAGTTACCTCTGGCACATATTGAAAGGTAGTAAACACAAGGAGGCACAATATGTGTGGCATGGCAAAGTTGATGTTCTGCTTCCCAATCTGGATGCTGTGTTACAACTGGGTTCATTTTCTGAAAATTTCTTGGGCTGTACACTTATGATGTAAAATAAAAAGTTTACCTAAAATGATTACCAGAGGACATTCCTCCAAAGACAGACTTAAACAAAATTTACACCAATTAGATGGTTCAAATGAGGAGAAGACATATCCTTGACTCCATTTGCTATGAAGAAATAAGATATTCTATTCAGAACAAATGTGCTACAACTACCTAGGGTACATTAATCTCTACAGAAGAATTTCCAAGTGATCAAGTTCAGCACTGATAAAACACCAACAATCCCTATAAGCAAGAGAAAACCTCATTCACCTCTACCTTCAAGTATTTGTTTAGTGTCTATCAAGTACTGGACACTGTCCTAGAAGCTGGAGATTCAATAATGAATAAGATAGATAAAAGTCTTGACCTCCTGCCTTAGCAACATATTTATAGATATGTCTCCTCAGGCAAGGGAAACAAAAGCAAAACTAAACTATTGGGACTACACCAAAATAAAAAGCTTTTGCAGAGCAAAGGAAATGATCAACAAAGCAAAAAGGCAACTCACTGAATGGGAGCAGATATTTGCAAATGATTTATCTAATAAAGGATTAATATCCAAAATATATAAAGAACTTTATACAACTCAACACCAAAAAATAAATGTCTGAATAAAAAATGAGCAGAGGACCTCAATAGACATTTTTACAAAAAAGACATACAAATTTCCAACAGATATACGAAAAGATATACTAATCATCAGGGAAATGCAAATCAAATGCAAATTAAAACCACAATGAGATATCACTTTACACTTTTCAGAATGGCTAAAATCAAAAAGACAAGAAATAACAAGTATTGGCAAGGATGTGGAGTAAAGGGAACCCTCATGCCCCCTTGGCAGGAATGTAAATTGGTACAACCACTGTGAAGATAGGAGGGTCCTCAAAAAATTAAAAACAGAAACACCATACAATCCAATAATTCCACTACTGGGGATTTAC
Source organism: Panthera onca (assembly GCF_046562875.1). Taxonomy (NCBI): domain Eukaryota; kingdom Metazoa; phylum Chordata; class Mammalia; order Carnivora; family Felidae; genus Panthera; species Panthera onca. The sequence goes on along the minus strand of NC_138347.1, from coordinate 130,916,929 downwards.
CCAAAGAAAACAAAAACACTAATTCAAAAAGATATATGCACCAGTAAGTTTAGTGCAACATTATTTACAACAGACAAAACCATTGGAGCCACTTGTGTCCAATAATAGATGAATAGATAAGGAAGATGTTGTGTGTATATGTATATGCATGTGCATCTCTCTCTGTGTGTATATACACATACAGCCATAAAAAAGGATGAGATCATGTCCAACCCTAAGTTGCTGAATGAAGAACACCTAGGAAATTCATTTGTTTATTCTGGGAAGTTCTATCACAAGTATGACTGAGACTATCTCCTACTTTTTGACTTCTTGAATCAGTTTCACGTGGTAAGCCCACTAACTAGATTTAACTATGAATTGAATCTAAAAGTGTAGAAGGGTATGTGTTGTTTGTAAAAACAAACAAACACCCAGACAGCCAGACTTAGAGTATTTGCTAGAATTTGTCAGCGAGTACAAACCACACAGTGTGTGAGATGATCTAAGAGACAAAAATATGATTACATGAAGTGATGGAAGTGAGCATGGAACATTTATAGGAGTGTGTATGAGTAAGGGTGTGTGTAACCAAGGCAGAAATCTTGTGACTAACATAAATCCATTTCCATTAATAATTTTTTTCTTAAGCTTCCTCATTGTTCCCCAAGATCTCATGATGTAAAAGAAGTCAGCTGCTTCATCTGACATTACCATATCCAGTCTCCTGTGGTACATTCATGGGAAAAGGCTGGCACATAAGCAATCTAATTCAAGCTCAAGGCTTCATCAGACTTATTCTCTGTTCAAAGGATTAAACCCTCAAAACTGGCCCCTGATCCTTCCTGGAACGTCCCTTCCTCTCCCCACTGAGAGCTGCTGAACACCATCTGTGCTAATAGGCTCTGTGACTCAAAACCCATCGACCCCCTAGGATGACTGTGGACTCCCGTTCTCGGAAGGTCTTTAAAAATAGAAGAGATATTCTCTTCTGGGGGTACGGCTTAGGCAGAGCTCTAGCCAAAAAGACAATGGTCCTTTCATAAAGTCCTATCAAGAACCATTTATTATCAGAATTATTGAGTTCAATGATTAGGAGGGGCTGTTGCCTCCTGTTGAAGTCAGCCCTTTGCATATAGCATAATTTTCTTTTTTAAACAATGTTATTCCCTATCTTGTCTACCTGGCAGAGTCAGCATCTAATATCTAGTGTAAGTAGCATCTTCTCTATGAAACCTTCACCGTCTCTTCTTCCCAGTCTACAGCTGAATGTACTTTCCTCTGACCCCTCCAAACGTTTAAAGAATATTTTGGCTCACACATTTTTCTGTCGCTTAAGGAATATGGGTTTTTGAAGACAGAGACCATAATTGTCCATTCTCATGTCCAGTGGCAAGGAGGATGCATGGCACGCAGGAGGCATTCAATAGCCATTTATTGAAGCCATGTCAGTGACCAGGTAATACTTACAAAATGGAACTTTTGCAAAATTATTTTCCCCCAAACACAGCTTAGGAGCTGACTTAATAAATGGAACAGAACTTAAGCCATCTACCTCATCTTTAAAAAAAATTCTCCTGTCGAGCTCTCTAATGAAAACTCAGGCTCTGATAGACACAGACTATTTTTTTTTTAATTTTTTTAAATTTAAAAAAAAATTTTAATTTAAGGTTTACTTGTTTTTCAGAGAGAAAGAGAGAGAGAGAGAGACAGGCAGAGCGTGAGCAGGGGAGGGGCAGAGAGAGAGGGAGACACAGAATCCGAAACAGGCTCCAGGCTCTGAGCTGTCAGCACAGAGCCTGACGTGGGGCTCAAACCCATGAACCGTGAGATCATGACCTGAGCTGAAGTCAGATGCTCAACCGACTGAGCCACCCAGGCGCCCGACACAAGAGTATTTCTTAAAGAGCTTACAATAGCAGAGATGAGCAGAAACTAGAATATCTTTAAAAGGACTCTTGGAAATTTTTCTTCTGACTGATAAGGGAGATAGAGAAAGAATAATAGGAAGATTTGGGGTTAAACTGAAGGGGAAAAAATAACTTCAAGAATCCGTGTGTATTGAACATAATAAATATCATGCTTTGGATAATAAGGAGAGCTGAGAAATAAAAAAGCCATTTGTATGGTTTCAAGACTTCTTACGATTGGTATTTTGCTTAGCCAACAAGTTGGTCCCTTGTTAAGAAAATGTTTTTGAAACAGAACAGCTTAACTTCGAGGTTTCACTATGGGCAAGAGGAGAGTCGCCTCTGAACGCCTGGGAGCTGTCTTGCTGGGCTGGCTTGATGCTATCAGCTAGGCCTTGGTGTTGCCAGGCGCTGGCCTGGCATGTAGAGCTAGGTTTTAGTGTTCTGTTGAACAAAGAAGATCTCACAGAACACCATTATAACACAAGGCCACCGTGTACCCATGATAAAGCAAGACAAAAACTAAACTGCTCCATAATCACACGTGAAGCAGACAAAAAGATAAGCACTGTCCAAGCCACAAGAATGACCAAACATCCCTCCATCCCAGTTAAAATGAGTGACTGCTGCCTCTCCACCAACTACAGCTTTAGCCTTGGTCTCTTCTTCTCTCTAGACAAGATCTTTTAAAGGACTGAATTATAAAATTGTTCTGGCTCCCTCAAACCATCCAATCCAAAGTAAAGCCTTCCTTCCTTAAATTCTCCTGAAAACACCTAACAACAGAAGGCCATAGGGGAGGGGAAGGAAAAAAAGAATTTAGAGAGGGAGGGAGCCAAACCATAAGAGACTCTTAAAAATTGAGAATAAACTGAGGGTTGGTGGGGGGTGGGAGGGAGGGGAAAGTGGGTGATGGGCATTAAGGAGGGCACCTGTTGGGATGAGCACTGGGTGTTGTATGGAAACCAATTTGACAATAAATTTCATATTAAAAAAAATTAAAAAAAACTGCTGAAACATTTTCAAAAAAAAAAAAAGAAAAAAGAAAACACCTAACAATAACCCAAATTCTATAAGTCCTTTCTTAAACCTCCTTACTGAGATGCCTCACAGTTTCCCAAGGAGAGTGTTCTCCATTGCGGCAATAAGTAATAATAAACCTGACTTGCTCAACTATAGTTGTCTTACTAGTGGCTGGAGGTTATTATTCCCTAACATTATTTGTTCATTAAAGTACAAGCCAACTTCTCCACGATGCCTGAGTTTAACACTAAAGTATTAAACACTCTTGATTAAATTTTACAATTCTTTCATATTATTATCATAATTTACTGTTATTCCATCCCACCTCAGTTAAATAGAATATTTTAGAAACCCCCAGGAGAAATGAGGATAGAATAAATTATTTTTAAGGAGAGAAAAAGCCTTCTATAACATAGAGCTCTGTAATATAGTGGTCAAATTTTTTCCATGGAAGCTGTGCATTTTCCTAAGATCCTCAGCTCATCACCATAATTTCTACCAGTTGTCTCTGAGATTTCTCCATGGAACTGTCACAATATTTTTCTTCCCACTTAGAATACCAGAGCGTTTTCTCTTCCCAAGTTCTTCTTGTGTTGTATAATGTGACAGGCTATTAAATCAATTTCTCTTCCTCTCTTTAAATAAAGCACAGAATCAACTGCAGTGATCATTCAGAATTAAAGGTGACAACCTGGAGATGTTTGGATTCATTCTTCAGTTCTGATACACACACATATGCAACCCACATCTCTCTCATGCACATTCTCACTCTCTTGCAAACTTTCACACACACACACACACACACACACACACACTCTGTACAGTAAAAAAAAAAATGTTAATTAGTTGTTTTAATTATGTTAGTATTTTATTATTATATCAGTCGTGTTATATTACAGTAATAACTACTATGCATATTAATATGAAGATAATTTTGGAAGGAGGACAGAAGTATGATTAGACTCACTTAATGAGCTCAAATGATGCCAAACCAAGGAAGTATTCATTCTATGACTGGGGCAAAGAGGATGAAAAAGGTCCCAGGAGTCTGTACATTAAAATCTAACTATTTAAAATATTTTTTTAAAGAATTGCCTCCTTTGCATCTCACAGTGTGCTGGTAGGGACATATTTGGTATGATTATTCCAGATAGGTAAATGGGTAAGCTTAAAATATGTCTATATCCTTTGACCCAACACACTTCCCCTAAGAAAACAATCATAAGTGTTCACAGAATTAAATTAATAATAACAATTGATGGCTATCAGTTAGGTAATTCTAAATTTTTTTAATGTTTATTTATTTTTCAGAGAGACAGAGACAGAGCACAAGTAGCAGAGGGGCAGAGAGAGAAGGCGACACAGAATCTGAAGCAGGCTCCAGGCTCTCAGCACAGAGACCGATGCAGGGCTTGAACCTATGAACTGCAAAATCATGACCTGAGCCAAAGCCAGACGCTTAACTGACTGAGCCACCCAGGTGCCCCATCAATTAGGTAATTCTAAGTGCTAGGCACCGTTGTGTGTTAAATCCCCAAACAACCCTACAATGTAGGTACTTTTATTGTCCCCATTATATAGATGAGAAAATGGAGGAAACTGACCTGTACAAGATCTTATAATTGGTAAATAAAGGGGCTAGGATTAAAATATAGACTGGTTTTAACAGGATCACACCGTACCAGTACATTACACTGCCTCTCACAATTAGAAGCATGTTCATTGCAGGATTATTGACACAATCTGCTCTTCCCCCAGTATTATCCATCATAACTGACCCAGTGGCTCAAACCTTTGGAATCATTCTTGATCTCTTTTTCTCATACCCTATTTGCAATCCATCAGCAAATTTTACAGAGTCTACTTTTAAAATACATCTCATTTCCAATCACTTCTCATCTTCTCCATGGTTACCACCTGATCCAAACTGTTACATCTCTCACTTGGACAAATACAGTAGCTCCTGAGTCTTCTTCAGCATCTGCTCTTGTCTCTGTACATTGTCTGGCAGAGCAAACAGTGTTATCTCTTAAAATGTAAATCACTTCCCTGCACTTCCAATTCTGTGCACCCCACCCCCCATCACATTTAGAGTACAAATCCAGGATCCCTACCATGGTTTATCAGGTCCTATACATTCTGGCCCCTAGCTGCCTCTCCTGCATCATATCCTCTCCCTTGTCTTCGTATCCCACTGCTCTCTAGCCTTCATGCCTCCCTCCTTTGGCTTAAATAGGCCGAGTAAATGTCTGTGTCATGGCCTCTGCTCATCTTTCTGTTAGAACACTCTTTCCCTGTATCCAGATGGCTCACTCCCTTCCCCATTCAAGTTCCTGTGCAAATGTTGCTTCCTCAGATAAGCCCTCTCTAACCACGATTTTTAAACTGGTCTCCACCCCATCACTCCCTACTCCCATCCCTGCTTCCTTTTCTTCATAGCACTTTCTACTACCTACAATAGATTATGTACTCATAGGACGAACTTCTCTCTTGTCGATGAATCTTTGTGGAAAATACTTATTAGGATTGGAAAATGCAGTTGGGCAAATTTCAAGGTGGCAGGTAGGGAGTGGACAAGAGAAGGATCAAGTAAGCAAAAACATGCAGATAACTGTGAGGGTGGTGCCCTCACCCATGGGTGCAGTGGCTTCTCTGGAGGGGGCAGGAATAATGGGTACCAGTGGGAGAAGGCTCATGGTATAACCAAAGGATCCAAAATTTGAAGTCAGACGATTTTAGAGAGCACATTCCACACATACTGACCACATAATCTTGGAAATATTGGTACAAGATCCCTGACTTTCAGTTCTCTCATCTGTGAATTGGCAATGAATATAGCAGTGCTGAATTTATTTTTTTTTTAATGTTTGTTTATTTTTGAGACAGAGAGAGACAGAGCATGAACGGGGGAGGGTCAGAGAGAGGGAGACACAGAATCCAAAACAGGATCCAGGCTCTGAGCTGTCAGCACAGAGCCTGACGTGGGGCTTGAACTCACGGACCGTGAGATCATGACCTGAGCCGTGAAGTCGGCCGCTTAACCGACTGAGCCACCCAGGCGCCCCTAGCAGTGCTGAATTTAAATAGACTGTTGTGAGGAGTCATTGAAAGAAAATGCGAAAGGGCTATGTAGATACCAGTTACTCTTATTTCCTCCTCCTCCTTCTGCTTTTTCTTCTTCTTCTTCTTTCTTCTTTCTTCTATCTACCGGTGGTAACATATAGACACATTATTCTTTAAATTGGGGTTTAAAACCAAGGGAAAGATTTCAACTTACACTTTCTGTTGCACTTCTTGAGGCTCTGCATTTCCTATTTTCAACACTCAGAGCAAAGTCTCTCCTTTTACAAGTTCTATATTTGCATCTTTTAAACCTCTAAGACAGTATCCTAAATGGGAATTAAGATTACAAATATGACCACATTCCCCCAACTACACCCTGTAGGGTAATCATAGGATCATGTGATAATAAGATGGGGCTCCTTAGTTCATTAAAATTTCCAGATATAGATTTTTAAACTATGTGGCAAACATTCAACACTCTTCCAATTAAAAGGATGGTCTGTGTCCTTGGCCAGAGGCTGCCCATGCATGGAAGGCCACACGCAGATACTCTAATCAGGAGTTCTAGTCTTCCATGAGAGTGAAGACACTTTCAGATGACTTGAAACCCCAGACTTAGTCACTGCCAGCCTTCCAGGCTTCCCCGCTGAGGCCCTGCACATTGTGGAACAGGGATAAGCAATCCCCACTATGCCCTGTCTGGGGTCTCAATGCAAAGAATCCAGGAAATTAATAAAATGGTTGCTTTAAGATACTAAATTGGGGGCAGGGGGCACTCGGGTGGCTCAGTCAGTTAAGCATCTGACTTTAGCTCAGGTCATGATCTTGAGGTTCGTGGGTTCAAGCTCTGCATAAGGCTCTGTGCTAAAAGCTCAGAGCCTGGCGCCTGCTTTGGATTCTGAGTCTCCTCTCCCTCTGCCCCTCCCCCACTCATGCTCTGTCTCTCTCTTTCAAAAATAAATAAACATTAAAAAAAAAGATACTAAATTTTGGGCTGATTGTTATGCAAGAGTAGTTATTAGAACAAACCGGCTGAAGCAAATCTTCAACAGTGGCAGGTTTAAATTGGTTCCCCTACCATAAATCCATTTCTCAGAAGCTGTTCTGAAAAGGCTAGAATTCACGAAAAGGAGGTTAAAAAGGTATCTGAATTGCTTACTTCAACACACAGTTCCAAAACTGTAATCTTTCAACAAGAAGAACTAGTCTTCACATTCAAGAAGAAAATATCTAAGACTAAATTCTCATATGAAAGGAAGCTATTGAAATACCAAGTGTTTGACTAGCCAAGATAGAGAGTTGAACATTTCTGAGCTTGAATCAAGATAAAATATTTAATTAGCCTATAAACTGACCCCGAGAACATCTGGAGTTTCCAGAAGGGAACATTTTTCTTGTCACTTTTTCTCTGAGACTGCCAAATTGTGGGGGCTGGTGTTGGCACAGAAGCAAAGATGGAAAGGTAAGGTTATCAGCACGGCCTCTCTGATTCCCATCCACAGATTAGAGAACATGGACAAGCGGAATGAAGTTGCTCCAAGTCTATTCATCTTCCTCAAAATGCAGAGAATGCAGGGGATGAGGAGGCTCAGATAATTCCTGACCAGGAGAGCCAAAACCAATCGATCAAAGTGGTTAGTCAGAGACTTGGCAGAAACTTAAAGACTTGTCCAACTTTCTCACCGAAAGTTCTCTGATTTTACACAGACAAATGGGACCAAGACTTCTTGTAGGGCTGAGTGGCAGACCCAAAACTTGTCACTGGCATTAAACACACCTCGAAGTGAATATTACCTGATAATATCCTCCATATCCTGAGCGCTAAGTTGTGTGCTAACCTCGTTAGTTTTGCACACATTATCTCCTTTCATATTTATTAAGCACTTACTATGACCCAGGTACTATATTAAGCAATTCTTAAGCATCATCTCATTTCATCTTTATGAAAACTCATGGAATAGGGTTGTTTTGCTTTGTTTTGTTTGTTTTATTATCTCCATTTTATAGATGTTGAAATCACAGGCCCAGGGAAGTTGAGGCGTTTGCATAAGGTTACACGGATAACTCAAACTGTCTGAGTCCAGGGTCTACAGCGTCAGCCACTTCACGTCCTGCCAGCCACTCCTTTAATACTGATAACAACCATTTAGACACAAAGCAGCAGGAGAGGCTCAGAGATGTTAGGTGACTTTCTAGGGTCACCCAGTTAACTTGTGCTAGACCTCAGTCATGTTTCCAAACTGACTTTAGATCAAGCCTGCCTGCTCTGGCAGCTTCCTAATTTGTCAGCAATGGGGATTTCAGGATGATCTGAAGCCTGGTGAGTCACACTATAAATAATTTAGTTTGATTCTGAGCTAAACCAGCTCTGGGTCTATTTTTCTTCTTATGGTTCTCTTTCTCTGACTTTTCAAATGTTCCTTAGCTATGGAACCATCTTTTCCTCTTTTCAACAAAAATCTTACACAGAGCCCCAATATATTTAACAGTTAAAGATGATATTTCATTAGTATAAGATTGTTCTATAAGCTGAAATTTCTGTCACTTAGTACATGTCAATCAATGGGAATATAATCTGAGAGTTAGTGGTTTCTGATGTGTTGAGATTTATCTTTGTTGTTTCCTGTAATATATTTTAAATATTAGCACATATTCTAGGAAATGTTCTATATCTTGATTGGGATGGTGGCTACCCAAGTATGTATATACATTTGTCAAAACTCATCCAACAAAACATCCAAAATGGATGTTTTTGGTTGGATTTCATACGCAAATTGCCTCACTCAAAATTGAGAAGCAAAAAATTAAATTTATATTTCAAACAAATGTTTGCAGTACTTCCAAAGTAGCTAGGTTCCCCACCCCCACCCCCAGAACACTATTTACAAGTCTTCAAAACAAACGCTGCAGTGACTCAGAATGGGGAAGTTGAGAATATTTCCTGTCCTAAGGTTCAAATAAAGACACTGAAGAACTTCACTCTCATTCCAGGGATTTCCATGGCTTAAAAAAAAAAAAACATTTAAGGGGTGCCTGGGTGGCTCAGTCAATTAAGCATCCAACTCTTGGTTTCGGCTCAGGTCATGATCCCACGGTTCATGGATTCGAGCTCCTGTAGGGCTCCATGCTGATAGTGCAGAGCTTGCTCGGGATTCTCTCTCTCTCCTTCTCTCTCTACCCCTGCCCTGCTTGCATGCTGTCTCTCTCTCTTTCTCTCTCTCTCCCTCTCCCTCTCTCTCTGCCACTGCCCTGCTTGCATGCTCTTGCATGTGTGCTCACTCTCTCTCTCTCTTAAAATAAATACATAAACTTAAAAAAATAAAATGCCTTAAAAAAAACATTTAATCCCTGAGAGCCAACAAAAAAAACTTGCTACTTCCTCTATACTCAGTTGCTTCTGAAGCAGACAGAGGAGAAAACTAGGTGGAAGGAAGTTGTGTTTTCAGCAAATAATTTACTGTTTCCCATATTGTCTCAGCGAGAGATCCGGGAGGTGGATAAGTCATCCAGGAGGATAAGTCCAGATGGCGCCTAGGGTGGAGGAGAGAAGACACAGGGAGACCCCAGTCTCCAACACTAACTGTAGCTATAGCTCTCCTTGTCTGTCTCTGTTTCACTCTCCCCAGAGGAAGAAGAAAAAGGGAGAGAGGAAAAGAAGGGGAGCAAAAGAAGTTTAGAGCTAAAAGGATGTAAGGAAGGAAACAGAGGCTAACAGAGCCTGGTAACAAAGGGCTCCATACTCCTCATCCCTGAGTGGTAGGAAATGTCCTTCCAATATCATCTCATGACTCCATTCAACATAGTTACAATACTGCCTGAATAGTTTACACACAAACACATAAAGAAAATCCCTTCAAATCAAACTTTTTGCCTCGGGCACCAATAATCCTACCTCCATGTAAAAGGGATAAGCCTAGTGGTGTAGGTGAGTTCTAATTAGCTGAGTTCTCATTCTCCTAAATGAGAACAGGACAGTCCTCAAAAATCCAAGGGTCTTTAGAGGTGAACATGGGGAAATGGACCATGGAAATTAAATCCATCTAACTACTGAATTACAAGCATCTCTTGTGTCAGGCATTGTGGTAGGCACGAGGGATGCAAAGTCAATAAAACAGTCACAGCTTTAGTGTCCTAGAATTTACTTCTCCAATGACCTCCTGATATGTCTCTACTGCTCAGCCTCTAGCCACAGGGCATCAATTGTCAGAACACTTGAGGACCAACCAGCACATCTTTCTTTAGAAAACAATTCTTGAAAAATGACAAATGTTCCTTAATCATAGCAGTTATTGATCACTGACTCTGTTGTATCAATGACACTTACAAGCATTCAACAGGTATCGAGTCATTGAATCCTCATAATGGTAGCAGGTACCATTATGATATCTATTTTATAGGTGAGGAGACTGAGGCACAGAAAGTTTTGGCTAATTTGCCCATTGGTACATCTAACAACGGCTGGGGTAGGACTTCATTCTAGGTAGTCTGGCCCCATAGCCTCAGCTGAGAGCCCCTATGCATGCACCTTGGGGAACCTTTAGGAAGTCAGGCTAAAATTGTACAAATTAGGAGATTACAAGGATGTTTCAGGTATTTACCAAAGCAAATCTAATTTCTGTTAAAAAAAATAAATGCAAACAGTTTTAAATGAGTTAATGGATTCTCTGAGGAGAGGAAAACATGTTCATCTTAAGGATTAGTAGCATTATATGCGGTTACTCTACCTCCACAGAGGCCAGGATGGGAGAGACACAGAGTCATGGAGACAACATGGGCACTGGAGACGCAAAGCTCTGGGTTCAAATCCCATCACCACTTCTTCCTAGTCTTGTGACCTTGGACATGCACTTTTCTCTGTGTTAGTTTTCTCACCTGTGAAATGGGTAAGCACAGTCTCTACCTTCTAATACTGTCATGAGGGTCGTAGAAAATGCATGTGAAGATTTAGCCCATGGCACATGGCGGACACTCAGACACTGAATGGTACTCATTTTTCTCAGAGGAGGGCAGTGAAGGATAGTGGCAGCGTAGTTTCTAGAGACAGACAGTCTGGGTTCAATCTGTCATGACTCCTCTACTTACTACTTGTGCTCCCCTTGAGCAAATTACTTAACTCTTCTGTGCCTCTATATAAAGTATATATGGAGTCCAAATTATAAGGTTGTTTTACTAATTAAATATGATGACACATACACAGTGCTTAGGAGATTATCTCATATACTGTATAACCATTCTCAGCATATTTCAAGGTATCATCATTAATAATTTTTAATGTTTGTTTATTTTTGAGAGAGAGAGAGGCAGAGTGCAAGTGGGGGAGGGGTAGAGAGGAAAACACAGAATCCAAAACAGACTCCAGGCTTTGAGCTATCAGCAAAGCGCCTGACAATGGGCTTGACCTCACGAGCCTTGAGATCATGACCTGAGCCGAAGACAGATGCTTAACTGACTGAGCCACCCAGGCACCCCAAGGTATCATCATTAATAAACCACCATTACAATTAATTTTAAAAATATTAAATGGATTGAAATTATAAAAGAAAGATGATTTTCTTAAGGACACGATTATCAGTAGTGAGTCTAGTTTAAACATTAAAACAGGAACCCAGGAAGTATGTTGAAAACATCTTCCTGGAGAGGGTGAAGGTTGTTTAAGCCAGAGGCAGAGGGCTCTAAATCATAAACGCTTCCAGAAGCTCTTTCCCTGAACTGTAATTCCATCTTTCAAATACTCATCATGAGACTCAAGGTACATTATAAAAAGCCATGGTAACCAATGGCTCAGTCTAGATGTTCAACTGTGGCTTGCCAGTTCTACAAGCTAAGGGGGGAATGAAGCCCATGGCACGGTGCTTTCCTCGCTGCAGGAGGATAGACATTATTCTTGCAACTGATAAATCCTCTCTGAGACACACAAGAGTTAATTAATAGTCAACACAGGATTTCAGTTCAAATTGTTTTTCCCTCATTTGCAGACCCAAATTTCCATCTTGTGCAATTCCGCTCTCAAACACCATGACATTGACAATTTTGAGATTTCAGTGATAAGAAAGCCACTCAGTCGCATCGTATGCAATGCATTTTTCTTCTCTCTTTTCACCCAAGTACATCACTTACAGACTGAACAGCAGGCAACTGCAGGCTCTGGTCAAAGGGAAGTGACCTCAGGCAGCAAGGAGGAAACATTTTTTGGTTCTAATATTTCATTTTGTTTTCTATTCAGTGCTTGGGGTAAGATTTCTAACATCACCTTTTTAGAGGAAAGAAATTATTCTTATTAAGGACTTGTTAAGGGGCGGGGGGTAGAAAACAACATCAAAGTTTTCCCGAGTGGGAGTCTGAGGTGAAACTGGAGGGAAAACTTTGTGAACAACTGAAGAAAACTGTTGTTTTTTATCATCTGTCATGCTAGGTGTCAGCCACCAAAACGCTACAAGTCAGCAAAGTGTGAACAGAAAATCTTTCAAGAAAGGAGGTTGTTTGTGATATCCAGAGGGAATGCTTTAATTGACTTAATTTTCATTTTTTCAGCTCTTGTCTGTGTCCACAACTGAGAGGTTAATTATGTTTGAGAGACCCAGCCCAGGCAGGTACAGGAGTGTAGTCTAAACTCAAATACTTCCAGGGGCCAGGCTAGGAGGGCAAATGATGGGACAGGCTGGCTAGCAGGATGCAGGAGGACAGACTCAGACTCTGGATACAGGCAGCTGCTACCCACGTTCAGCTCATTGTTGCACACAGATTAAAGTTTCCAAGGGCGTCTGGGTGGCTCAGTCAGTTAAGCGTTCAGATTCAGCTCAGGTCATGATCTCATGGTTTGTAGTTTCAAGCCCCACATCGGGGTCTGTGGTGACAGCTCAGAACCTGAAGCCTGCTTCGGATTCTGTGTCTCCCTCTCTCTCTGCCTCTACCCTACTCACACTCTGTCTCTCTCTCAAAAATAAATAAACATTAAAAAAAATTAAAGATTCCATGCTGCTAGTTTTTCTGGTTATTCTAAAGAAACCAGAAATCTGGAGTTTTATGAGAAAATAAAACTCCTGATCTTTAAGTTTTGTCAACCAGTGCAGACCTGCTTGAACACCATGAAGGTCGAACAAAATTATGTGTGGAACAGAGGTCTTGAGCTTCAAGTCGTAATCCCAGGTTAAGGTGAAAAGAATATAGATTTTGGAATCAACCAGATTCCAGCTTTCCTATTTATTAGCTGTGTGGCCTCAGGTGATTTGTTAATACTGCCCAGCCTCAGTTTCCTTACCTGGTTAGTAAAGTCTCCCTTGCAGGGTAGTTGTGAGGATTAGAAAGAATATATGTAAAAGGACTAATTCCAAGCTGGTGTTAACACATATAGATGGTTACTTTATTTTGTCATCACCCAAGTGTTCATATTGCCTGACCTATTTTCACAAAATTTTAGCACTCTGGAGTAAAGGAAAATCGATGATCTCTATTACAGGTTACATGCAAAGCTGCTACTTAGGGCTTCACCTTCCTGGCTCAGACACAAACGGGTGATGGCTCACTACTGTCCCGAGCACAAATGGGTCTTATTCTATGGAATTCTTCCATGAGCCCTCTAAACAAAAGGGAATTGCTGCAAAAATTCACATCCCACTTATTTGGGAGGGGGCAAGCCCCCCCACCACAGACTCCTATTTCCCCTTCGGTGCTGCCTGCTAGCAGGGATGAAAGATCATACGGCAAACACACCCGACATCTGGATGGATAGGAAGTGAGGAGAGAGGACAGAAAGTAAGGAGAGGTGGAAGAGTGATTTATTTTTATCCCCATCCCACATAAAGGTAACCTCTGCACCCTTGAGATGGTCTACTTTAGCGTAAGCCCTGACATGTTTTTTCTGTTTTGCAAAGCTGGTACCTGATTTAAGCTTCCACTGTTCAGGCTTTCAAAGAAGTATCCACTTCAAAGAGGACTATCTCAAATAAACACACAGGCAGCCACTGACTTCCTAAAGAGCCAGGCCACCTCCCCCACTGATGCTCTTTTGTTTTAGAAACCTTGATTGATTTTGAATAGTGACCATTTGGTCCCCTTGTTTTTTTCTCTTCCTGCACTTTGAATTTCCTCTTACGTTTTAAATTCATCAACAAAGAGTGGGCCTGCAAAACCCTAGGCCCCCATGCTCAACCCCAATAAAAACAGAACCCCAGGCTCATGTGCATACTCCCTCTCTCTCATTCTACCCAAGACCTTGCTGAGTAGCCCCAGGTGTTCTATCTAATTTCTAGGTCCTGTAAGCAACAAACCTTTATTTTTTCAAAGTTCCCTGATGGTTATTGCTGAAAGACATCTTGCAATTTTAAGAACCACAAGTGTAGGTCCACCCACCACACTGGTTATAGATAGGCTGAGACGCCATAAAACATCTACTCACTGAACATTCAGGGGAAGGAAGAGTTAATTTAAGTCCGGACCTTGTTTTGAGCCCTCTTCCTCAAAGTCACATAATCTTCCAAGCCTCCAGCCCTCCCTAAGACAGAGTTCTTCTACTAGACTCTGAGGTCTTTGAGGATACAAACCAGGTTCTATCATGATACCCAATATGTACTAGAATTAATTTCAATGTCTGTAACACCTTCTCATGAGGCTATTATAAGAAGCAAATGAAATAATGTAAGTAGATGGCGTTCGTGAATATAAAGTGCTATATGGATATATTATTATAAACAATAATAATCTTGCATCAGGGTGCACTGATAATTATTAGATAACCACACTAATTGCTACTAACAATTATTATTATTATCAACAATCTACCAAAGCACATGATTCATCATAACATGTTTTCATAATGGAATTGATCCAAGGGTAATTAGTTCTCAGAATTACTTAGAGCTTCCTATAGAGAAACTCAAACACTGTGTATTAAAATTAAATGTAAAAATGGAATTAAAGGTGATTAGAGCAACATCCTGGCAATGTGGGAATAATTTGGCTTTTTCCAATAGGGACAAGTACATGCCACTTATAGGATTTCTGCCAAGGGCCATGGCACTGCGGGCTTAGCTCTGCTTCATGGAGAATATCCAGTGTACCCAAGGGATACAGCATATGCTCTAGGAAACTGAATACAAGTCTTTAGTTCACAAGGGCCCTTGTCTTTTGAATCCCTGAGAAGTATTAATTTTTCCCACTTGGATATGTTGCCTGGTTCCAAAAGTTAGTGAACACATCAGTACTCACCAGAAGGCAGGAGGAAATTATTTCCACTCTTCATTGGATAATGGAATATGGTCTAAATATCATTACACTGAACTGTACCATACACTGTTGCCCCATATGGCTAGGTGTGAGTGCAGGGAGGATTTTTTTTAATGAGTATGATTCTAAATTAGGGAAATTAAATGGTAACTTGGAAATTCTGTTTGGAATGTACATCCAACTAACAAGTATTTTTTTTTTCCTTCTTTTCTAACACTTATAATCATGGCCATTGAAGATTTGCTGAAAGTTTCACCCAACAAGAATACCATCCCATCTCCATATTCTGGGAGGAAACAAAAGCATCCTCTCTCTTTTCTCAGTCCTCAGATATTCATTCCAAACTCCGTGCATCTGCAAAGAGCAACCGTCTCTTGTGCATTTCAGTACAATTGATTTCCAATATTTCAAAGACATAGATTTATCCTCATTGACCCTTAATACTATTAACAGCACAGGAGGTCAGACTGTAGGTCTTTTTGAGTCTAAAAATCAGGTTTACAGTGTCATGATCACTTTAGAGGCCAATGTTCTTTTTCCAGGGCTAACAAGCTACAGCATATTAAAAGAGCAAACAGTTCGCTTCCATATGGGAAGGCCATCTGAAAGCAGTTCTAACTACTGCAGTAGTAACCTGAGCTGTGAACCAGGGCAAAACGGGGCCCTTTCCCTGCTGCAGTTCCATTATGAAAAGCAGAGGCCAGTAATCACAATAAAAAAGAAATGTCAAAACCCTAGTTACATCTCCCCAAACCCAGTGAAGTTGTAAAATTAAGAGCCTACTCTAACATTTTTACAAACTCTCCTCTTCCCCACCCACCCAGCCAAATTCTCTAGCACACCAAAAGACTCTGGAACCATACTACTTACAATTACTCTTAAATTAATTAAAATTAAATATTTAAAAATTTTAGTTCTTCAGTTACACTATCCACCTTTCAGGTGCTGGTAGCCACATGTGGTAATGACTACCTTGTCCGACACAACAGATGGGGAACATTTCTATCACTGCAGCAAGTTCCAGTGGACAGTGCTGACTGGAGAGCCTCTTTAGTCAAACTTTATTTATTTTTTTAAATTTTTTAATGTTTATTTATTTTAGAGAGAGACAGAGCACAAGCAGGGGAGGAGTAGAAAGGGGGAGATACAGAACGGAAGCAGGCTCCAGGCTCTGAGCTGTCAGCACAGAGCCCGACCTGGGGCTCAAACCCATGAACCACGAGATCATGACCTGAGCTGAAGTCAACTGCTCAACCAACTGAACCACCAGGCGCCCCTTAGCCAAACTTTAAAATTCCCTCTGAAAGATATGCTCCCCTTGCTTTTCTCTCTCTCTCACCTTGTCACATCCCCCCCAACAATCTCTTCATTATGCAAATCAGCTTAGCCTCTTTGTTTTTTTCTCCACTTAATCAATTACCAGATTTCCCCACAAAAAAAAAGACATGCACACAGCCAGCATGAATTCTATTCTGCAAGGATTTCTCTCAGTTCTCTAACAGTGTACATGGAAATCTCTCTGCAAATCCAGATGTATTGTAGGGGGTAGACACAGGTAAATGCATCAATAAATCTTATCCCTGTGTCCATGTTTGCTAGCCTTCACTAAGCAAGGATAGTAGTCGCTACATGGTTTAAATAGACTGTCAGATGCTTTTAACTTGTAGCATAGGTGTGCTTCTAACCCCTAGAATTTGCTGAATTTGTACTGAAAAGTAGGTGTTAGCGTTAAACAAACATGCATTACTTGATGAGACAGGGAATGATGATCCAAGTTACTGTGAGTTGTCGAAGGTTTATGTGCTGGCCATGTACATCTTTGCTCTCAAGTGCACTCTGTACTCTTTCCCTGCAAACCTTGTCAATGGGCTTCTATCAAGGTTTGGTCAGTGGAAGGCACAGTGAGATACATGAGAGCAACAGGCAGGCAGATACCAGGGTACCCTCACCTCCCTTGCAGGCAGCATTTCCAGCACTATCCACATCTCCTCTATCTTCCTGGCTCCCACCAGACAGGCCTTCCTTCCATGGATCCAGCCTCTGCTAGATAGGTGTTTGGTTCCAGTACTCCCACCTCCCCCTCTGGCCCCTCTGGCCCAGTGGTGTGCTGATAAATGTTTACCAAATGGCTCTGAGTGGGAGTCGAGCCCTGATTAGAAATATCTGCCAAGTCTGTGGTCTAAATACCAACACCACAACTGTGTGCAAAGTTCCCGAATACGTAAGAGTCAGCTTTCACAAACCTATACAAGATGGCCTGGGCACACTACTGCCCCACCCTAAGCAAAGTAACAGCTTCCTGTCATTGATGCCTGCATTCCCTCACTGTCCCTATTTAGTTTCTCAGCATTTCCAACTCCTTTATTACTAGGTACCTGAATTAAATCCTTTATTAGCTACCTAGCATGGGCTCTGTTGTTCTGACTGTATCCTGAATGCATACTGTTAAGAGTATAAACTAGATTACAGAAGTGTTTCTCAAAGTGCCAGATTATAAATCAGCCTATTGCTCTGTATGCTGGAAGATCAGCTGACATTATTGTTTTTAAAGAGTAAGACTGTTTAGATGAACGAAGCGGGGAATCAATTTACACTGTGGCACAAGTTTCTTATCTGCGCACTGCTAACAGAGTTTGTGAGCTGGTAGCTGTGTGCAGACCATACTTTGAGTAACACTGTAATACAGCACTCTGGAAAAGCAATGTGGCAATACGTATCACAGCCCCCAAAGTTTCCTATCTTTGTACCAGTAGTTCCACTTGGACAATCTCTCCTAGGAACTCATGGAAAAGTAGGGAACAGCATTATGCACAAAGATACTCATTGCAGTTTAAAATAGGGTATTTTTGTTTGTTTGTTTTTTTATTTTTTTAACGTTTATTCATTTTTTGATAGAGACAGAGCGTGAGTGGGGGAGGGGCAGAGAGAGAGGGAGACACAGAATCCGAAGCAGGCTCCAGGCTCCGAACTGACAGCACAGAGCCTGAAGTGGGGCTCAAACGCACGGGCCGTGAGATCATGACCTGAGCCGAAGTCGGACGCCCAACTGACTGAGCCACCCCGGTGCCCCTAAAATAGGGTATTTTGGGAAGCAACTTCAAAGTGGAAAAAAACAGGAAAATTAGTAAATAAATTCATGTGATGGGATATTATGCAACTTTAAAAATTGTAATGATTAATATTACACCAATATAGAAAAATATATACTACTAGGTAATAAAATGAGGAAAGAAAATTTTACATGCATAAGAATCATGTGAGAATATGAATGCCAGAAGGAAAAGACATATATACAAATAATAGTTGTCTTATGCAAAGGGGGCATTAGGAGATGAATTTCTTTCTAATTTCTTTCCTCTCATTTTCAAAGAGTAATGTTTTCCCTAATGCAGGCTGCCATTTCATTTTGTTAAATAAAAAGTTAAAAACCATAAAACCCATCAACAGAGTCAATGAGACTATTTAGAAGGGAAAAAAACACATTACACATTAAGAGACCTATGAACGCTATTTTACGTTTACAATATAAGCACTGGAAAAGTCTTAAGTCCAAGACCCCCAGACTGCTCATCTGTCCTGCATTCCTCCAGGCAAGATGCCTCCACCTGAATTCCATGTTCTCACTCACCCCGACCAAACCTCCCCTTCAGAGAAGTGGCTTGTATCACATATGTAAGAATAAGCAAACAGGCTGCTTTTGAGCCCTCTTTCTTCTGTGGAATGGAAGCTTTTACCTCCTGGAACAGCATCTTCCAGCTATTTGCAAATAGTTGGAAGAAGTACTGAAGACTGGAGGAGTTTGTTGTAATGGACCCAAAGTTGATAGTAACCTCTACCAGTGCTCTGCTCAGCATGGCTTCAAACCCCTTCTCCAAATTCCACGGAGTACCTGGTTCCCTTAGAGATGATAATTACTGCTCCCTCTGCTGTATCTCCCCAACTCCCACCCCTCCTCTCCATCCCACTATTCACCTCACACCAGATCTTTAAAACATTGCTTACTCAGGGGCGCCTGGGTGGCTCAGTCAGTTAAGTGTGCAACTTAAAACATGGTTTGTGTGTTCAAGCTCTGTGTCAGGTTCTGTACTGACAGCTCAGAGCCTGGAGCCTGCTTCAGATTCTGTGTCTCCCTCTCTCTCTGCCCCCCCCCCCCCCACTCACATACTGTGTGTGTGTGTCTCTCTCTCTCAAAAATAAGACAGCATTAAAAAAAGTTAAAAAAAAAGACATTGCTTCCTCAGACCAGGTACTTAGGAAAAAGGAAAACCAAACCAAAATAGAACTTAAAAAATAGCTCTCATTAGGGGCATCTGGGTGGCTCAGTCAGTTAAGCATCTGACTTTGGCTCAGGTCATGATCTCATGGTTCCTGAGTTGGAGCCCCTCTGAGGATCCTCTGTCTCCCTCTCTCTGCCCCTCCCCTGCTCATTCTCTCCCTCCCTCCCCCCCTCAAAAATTAATAAACATTAAAAAAAAAGAGTCCTCATCCAATCTGTTTCAACTTTTAAATCAATTAACAAACCCAACTGCAGAATTCAACCTGCAGTGTTGCCACACAAACCACCAAAGACCACACTGGTACCCACCATCAGTATAAAATAGCAAGAAAGAGCTCAGGCTCTGGAGCCCAGCAGCCTGGTTGTAAGTATCAGATTTTCCACTTACAAGCTGAATGATCTTGGGCACATCCTTAACCTTTCTGTGTTTCCTCACCTGTTTCCTCACAGGATTGTTGTGACGACCAAATTAGTTATTTTTACATAAAGCACTTGGAACAGTGCCTGACCCTTGGTGAGTATCCAATAAAATGTAGCTAATATTAAGTTTTCGCTCCAAAAAATAAATGTTATGTCATGTGGCTTCTGTCAGGCACTCCTCCCTGCTCTTCCCCAAGGGTCACTAAGTCTACAATGAACACAAAGATTAAGGGTAAATGTCAAAATATCCACAGCATTAAAGCAGTCGCGTCAAAGCATCACAATGCAAGCAGAAATATGATTGTATTCATTTCAAGAATTTTCTATCTCATCAAAATAAACCACCTGAAGAAAGGAAATGCAAAAACATTTCTGAATCAACCCTCCAGTCCATTGCCTTGGACATGCCTACCTCAAACCACTGCCCGTGGGACTGCATCTTGAGGATGACACAGGGGTCTGGTTTGGAAAGAGCATCTCTGTCGGAAATGCCTTTGCACGCCACACGCAGCTCAACTTTGGTCAGGCAGGGGCTGTTAAAGATTCCCAGCGTATTGGCAGCCGACTCATAAATGTTGCTCATCTTCTTCATTCTGTTTTAGGAAGAAAAAGAGGAAAAAAGACATGCCAATCACCACAGTATTTGTTAAAGGAGAAAGCCTTCCAATCATCTTTCAGAATCTTTTTCAATACACAACTTCTAATATTGAATGTATTTATTACCTCGCTTTTCACCCCAGTGGCACAGTTCCAATGAAACAAACAAACAAACAAAACCAAAGAAACAGAGAAAAACCCCAACAGGTGCTGGTGCACTTGGCTAACAACGTTATTTTTCTATATGATTTGCATACATTTGCATAGCAAAATTTTTAGCTTGTGAAACAAAATTAATGAATTGGTGCAAACCGTAATCCAGCTCTATATTAAGTGCGTGGATTGTGTGAAATTTTACAGATTTGCTGGCTAATCAATTTAATCACATCCCAAGTTTCCAAGACTCCCTAAAACTCCAGGTCTCCTTCTACGTGATGGCACAGAGAGGATATCGTCCTCCCTGAGACACAGTCCAAATTTCCCTTTCCTAAACCCTGGCCCATCTTCTCAAGATAGCCAGCCAGCTCCAGGAGAGAGGCCCAGAATCTGATTCTGTGCTCCAAGTGCAGAAGTGTCTCCTCAGCTTTCTTCCCTCTTACCCGCCACATCGGAATTCAGAATCAAAAGGAAGAAAGTAAGAGGGAGACTGTGAGATAGGAATAGCACAGCCTCTGATTCTGAACTCATGGCAAAAGGAGCCAAAATAAGCACTGCAGGCCCGTCTCCCATCTCCACAGGATAACCTTTATGGTAACACTTGGCCTCATGGCGGCCTGGGCTACCGGGAATCCCCCAGAAGCCACCAACACTTTCCACCTTCTCTGAGGAGGATTGGACCTGTGAAGATATTGGAAGCTTCTCTCAGGAGTGAAAGTCAATGTCCTTCTCTTTGAATTCTGTTTCCTTGCAGATTCCTTAGGAAAACCAATGACTTCCTCAACCTCACACAGCATCAGGGCCCTGGCTTGGAATTTCTTCATCTATAAAATGAGGGCAATCCCTCCTCTCCTTCCCTTTTCCACAAATATTCAGTGAGTTTCCCCTTGGTACCTGGCACCATACTAGGTTCAAGTACACCATGCCACCTCTTTCACAAGGTGACGAGTGTGCCTTAGTATTACACACCACACACAAACACACGCAGGCAGACACACACACACACACACACACACACACACACACACACGTGCATGCCGCAGCTAGTCTCTCCAAACTTAGCTGCTAGCTCCATGCCAAAGCCAAGCCTTTTCCAATCTGACAATGCCCCACCCTCATGACAGATACACCCAATCTTCTCTCCCAATGCTCTTTTACAAAGTTCTCCACTCTTGCCCTCCATCCTTCTTCCATTTTCCTTCCTTCCTTCTTTTTCATTTTCTCTCTCATCTCCTGCCTCCCTCCATTGTTCTGTTCTTTTCTCTTTTTCTTTCTTTCTTCTTTCTTTCTTTCTTTCTTTCTTTTTTTTCTTTTCTTTTCCTTCCTTCCTTCCTTCCTTCCTTCCTTCCTTTCACTTCCAACTCTGCAGTGCCCTATTTATCTAATTATTATGAACATTGGTTTTCCCCTATATATACTGAAGGGAAAGTGTATTGACTGCCACAAAGTCATGTCCTTGAACAGGAAAGGACAAACTATGTCTTCTGCGTCAAATGTGGCTTGACCATTTGTTTCAGTAAATAAAGATTTATTGGAACACAGGCAAGCTCATTCATTTACATATAGTGTGTGGTTGCTTTCAGTGCAACTGCAGAGTTGAGTAGTTGCAACAGAGACTACATGGCCTGCAAAGCCTAAAATATTTACCATCTGGCCCTCTTTAGAAAATGTTTTCCAAGCTCCACTCTTAAATATCAGGTAAGGAGAATTTACAGTTGGGGAAGAATTACAGTTCTGTTTTAGTATCTGTTATGGGATCAGCTTGAGGACAAGAGTTGCTCTATGTTCAACCATACTGAACATTAACAAGGATTTGTGGACATTCTTTTTTACATATAAGAAAATTCAAGCTCAGAAAGAACTGGCACCTTACCCATGTCACACAGTTATTCTAATCACAGAACTGGGGCCAAAATGCCAGTTTTCTATCCCCTAGCCCAGAGCTGTTTTTACTACTCATAATACCTTTAGCTGGAGAATGCTTGAATCTATTAAGGATCAGTGAATATACTATCCCTGATTTATTTCAACCTCCATAAAGAATCATATTTTCCTTCTATTTTTAAGTAAATTTTACTCATGTATAGGAAATTTACAAACCATAAATGCACAGCTTAATAAATTGTCCCTCTAATTTTACACGTTGTGAGTAGACCAATTATTAAAGCAACGTAGAAGACAGAGCATATATATATGAGATGCAAGTTTAAAAAAACAGTGGGAAAAAAAGAAGGAATAGACTACTGGAACATGGCTTTGTGTTCAGGTAGTGTTGGAAGTATGTTGTGAGGACTTTATCAACTTTTTGATAAAGATAGCTCATTCTTCAATGTCTTCCTGAATTCTGCTTTTCCCAATGCATTAACTGGTTCCTTGGAATTCACATTTCCCTTGTGCTGTTCTAAGTGGTCTTTCCTATCTCTAGGAGGTATTATCTCTTCTAACAGCTCCTATCCTTGTAGACTCATGCCTGTGTCCATCTCTTTTCTCTTTTTCTTGTTTTATTTTATTTTTCTTAAATAATTCATTTTTCAAAACAATTTATTTTTTGATTCACAGCAAAACTGAGAAGAAGGTACAAAGATTTCCTATATCCCCTCTTCCCCCACCTGCGTATCCTTCTCCTCATCAAAGTGCCCCACCAGAGTGTATCTGTTACAACTGAGGAACCTACATTGCCTCATCATTATCATCCAGAGTCCATAGTTGACATTAGAGTTCACTCTTCATGTTGCATATTCTGTGGGTTTAGACAAATATATAATGGCATGGACCTACCATTATAGTATCATACAGAGTAGTTTCACTGCCCTAAAAATCCTCTGTGCTCTCTCTATCCATTCCTGCCTCCCCGCTAACCCTTGGCAACCACTGATCTTTTTACTGTCTCCATAGTTTTGCCTTTTCCCAGAATGCCATATAGTTAGAATCATAGAGTGTATAGCCTTTTCAGATTGGCCCCTTTCATCCATCCACTTTCTTGACCCACTGACTCCTTTATATAGAACACAAGCTTTTTGTACAGAATGACACATCTTCTCTAATGTCTAGTCTTAATCGTGAGGTATAATGGAAAAAAAGATTCTATCAAGGAGACATGTAGTTCCTTCCAGGTTCAAATTCTGGCTTCTCTGCTAACTAAGTGTGTGACTGTGAGCAGGGTACTTAATACCTAGTGTGAAGAGTTGCTATGATAAGCAGATGAAATAATGTATGTAAAGTGATTAGCATAAAGCCAGGTATACAGTAGGTGCTCCAAAAGTAGAGCTATTATTATTGTAATCTGACTGCTCTCAGTATTAAATTATTCATTTTCCCACTGCCAACTGAAACTCTTTTAGGATTCCCACTGTTACTTTAAGATCAAAGTTCTACTAGCCACCTTAAATGCATTCTGTCTTTGCAGCCCACAACTTCTGGGCATAGCACTCTCCACCTATTCATACAGCCACCTTCCAAATCAGTAGTTTATCTGAAGATTCAAATACATTAACCAGTAACTCTCATACATTCACAAGGCAGGTAGTAAAACAATGGTAACAATATGTGGGGCACCCACGTGGCTCAGTGGGTTGAGTATCCAACTCTTAATTTTGGCTCAGGTCATGATCCCAGGGTCATGGGATTGACCCCTGCGTCAGCTTCAGCAGGGCTCCGTGCTGAGCATGGATCCCTTTTAAGATTCTCTCACTCCCTCTGCCCCTCTCCCGTACTTGCGTGCGCGCTCTCTCTTTCTAAAAAATCAAAAAACAATCCAGTTGCAGGTGCCAAAAACTGTCCACAGTTTTTTTTGTTATTAAGAAGTCTTCTTGAAATATATACATAATTTGTGCATATAATCATTAATGATATATCCTACATAGTACTCAGAGCTATTTATTAGTTGATAGGAAATTAAATAGTTTACAAATGAATACACAAATGAACCAGGGCACATGGTTAGAAATTTTTTTTAATCAATGGGGTACATGATCCAGAAATTTTATGGATCATTCCTTTAGGCAATGGGAAACACTTGGAGGATTTAAAGCTCAGAAAATTAACATGATGAAATAAGCATTTGATGAAGATCAATCTGGTGCCAATGTGATGGTTGGAATGAAGGACAGAAAAAAGTTTGTGATTATCCAAGGCTGCTATGCTGGTCATTACCTATTTCTTCCTTCCTCTTTGATTCGTCTCCCTTTTTCTCTTACTTAGTTATCTCAGACACTGACTTGTATTGACTGCCAGCTCATTGCTGGCTACTTTCCTGTTGATATGGTCTGAATGTTTGTGTCCACCCACCCCCTTCCCCAAATTCAGACATTGAAATCCTAACCCCCAAAGGTGATAGTATTAGTAGGTGGGGACTTTGGGGTGATTAGGTCATGAGAGTGGAGCCCTTATGAATGAGATTAGTGCTCTTAAAAAAGAGATCCCATAGAGTGTCCTAGGCCCTTCCACTACATGAGGATACAATGAGAAGTATGTGATGCAGGAGAGAACCCTCACCTGCATGCTGTTCTTGAAGCCCACCCTGATCTTGAACTTGCAGACTCCAAAACTGTGAGAAATAAATTTCTGTTGTTCATAAGCCACCAAGTCTATGGTGCTTTGTGACAGCAGTTCATATAGACTTAAGACACCTGTTGGGTTTGACTAAAGGGATGTAGACCCAGGGAAGGGAGGGAGAGAATATTTCTTCCTAACTCCTACCCTGTTCCTTAGCAGTGGAAATTCCCAGAATGACCCTGGTCCTGTCAGACAATTCTATCTCCAAGGTTATAGCTCTCACTGCACTTTGGTAATACTGTTTCCTCCTTTTGTTCTACCAGTTTTATGGGTAGTATTAATTTCCTACAAGTCTTAAGTTGGGCATCGTAGAGGCAGAGACTGAAACAGGGTTTCAGATGTACTTGATTAACTGAGCAGAGGATAGAAAGGAAGTGAAGGAAGCAAGGAAGTAGCCTCAGTAGAGGTCCAACTGCTGAAGCATGGTTCCAACGGGGGGCTCTCTAGCATGGATTATAACATGGGTTTGTCCGCCTCATGGAAAGAGGTCCGGCCTCTTATATAATCCCATATAAGTCAGTCATGCCAGGGTAGAGAAAGCATAACCTCTTAGTTTTGGTCCCTATCCCCACTGGCTAAGAGTAGTCAATGCTTCAGAAAAGAGGCAGCTGTGAGCCATTAACAGCCAACACTCACCACCACTGGGGGATGGATCCACTAAATTGATAAAGGGATCTGGGCAGAATATCAACAGGGTCTATTTCACCTCACTGGTTAATCTCTGGTGTGTGTGTGTGCATATATATATATATATATATATATATATATATATATATATATATAAACTCCTTTAGGTCAGAGACTATTCTTGTAGTTTACTGTATCCCCAATAATGTTCATCTTGATAATATTTGTAGACTGAAGACGAAACCAATACAAACCTTCAATTCAGATGGGGAGTGGAAGACAGCATTTAGGTAAGATGTAGATACTGAAGATAAAACTCCTTTCACAATTATACCTAGCGTCCTGGCTTACCTTCATGTCCATGCACAAATGAAAGCCCTGAGCAGATATACTGGAGTTCATGAGTTCTGGCTGCCCAGAGAACAATAGTCCTGACCTTGACTTTGGAGGTGCTACATAGACAGTGAAGTCGAATTGCTTGGCTTTGGCCCAGCAGAAGCTCACTGCTGAAAGGTGATCACAAAATATGGCTCTGTCAACGAGTGATCAGCTACCTCCAGACACAGATAAGTGAAGTAAACAACTAATTTCACACTCTGTTAGAGAACAGGATTAATATGACCAGATTATCAATACATTTTCCGAGGCCTGTTTAAATCCTCTTTGTTGCCTTTCGTACAATACCTTGGTTTTACAGAGACTAATGTCTGCTGAGAATTATTTTGATGAAAGCTGACTTTTGGCCAATTTTAGAAGCAAATTATAATTGTCCTTTCACTCAGATAATTTAAGTTATATTAAAAAAAAAAAAAAAACCACCACTTCAGCATATCCACACTCTGTAACAGGACAAACTGATCCTGAAACTTAATTAGGTTCTGAATGAGTTGCAAATAACGCCAAGACAATAGAGAGCTCAAGAGGGAAGAGAATCAGCTTGAGTTCACAGGGGAACCAACTGAGCAGAGCTTGTCTTAAAACTGTGTTAAGAATAAGTGCATAATCACTGTTCTGCTTGCTTTGGCATTACTTGGCCTTTTTAAATGTCACAGCACATCCAGGGAAGGCTGGTGTGCTGGATATCTCTATCGCACAACATTTCCATCTTGATTCAAGAAATATGTATGAGGTTTCTGCTACGTGCCTGGCACTGTGCTGGATGCTGGAGGCAGCAGGCATTCATTCACTCAGCTGAAGATAAACCAGATGCTACTCCACTAGGACTCATCAATTTATTTCGTATTCAATATTCCTTGGTATACTTTTAGATCAAGAAAAAATCTACTCGGGGCACCTGGCTGCCTCAGTCATTGGAGCATGCTACTCCTGATCTCAGGGTTGTAAGTTCAAGCCCCACACTGGGTGTAAAGATTACTTAAAAATAAAATCTTAAAAAAAAAGGGGCGCCTGGGTGGCGCAGTCGGTTAAGCGTCCGACTTCAGCCAGGTCACGATCTCGCGGTCCGTGAGTTCGAGCCCCGCGTCAGGCTCTGGGCTGATGGCTCGGAGCCTGGAGCCTGTTTCCGATTCTGTGTCTCCCTCTCTCTCTGCCCCTCCCCTGTTCATGCTCTGTCTCTCTCTGTCCCAAGGAGCCTGGAGCCTGTTTCCGATTCTGTGTCTCCCTCTCTCTCTGCCCCTCCCCTGTTCATGCTCTGTCTCTCTCTGTCCCAAGGAGCCTGGAGCCTGTTTCCGATTCTGTGTCTCCCTCTCTCTCTGCCCCTCCCCTGTTCATGCTCTGTCTCTCTCTGTCCCAAAAATAAATAAAAAACGTTGAAAAAAAAAATCTTAAAAAAAAAAAAAAAAAAGAATAAATCTGCTCTTAGGTGGCAAGCACTAAGCCAGTCCATCTGCCCAAGGGTTCATATTCTGGAGCAGCACTTTTCAGACTTTAACATGATCATAAATCATGATCATAAGTCATGGGGAGCTTGTTAAAACATAGTTCCTGTTTCAAGAGTCTGTGGTGGGGCCTCCGATTCTGCTTCTGATTCTGTCACTGATCTTACTGGCTTTTGGACCACACTTTGAGTAGCAAGGTTTTTGAATATAAATTCAGCATTTATAAAATGAGACAAACTGTTCCAGGGGTTGTTTATCTTAAGATCAGACACCCACAAAGGAACTGCAGAAAGGCATAGAGGATAAGAGTGTGGATGAAGCATTAGAGAGAGCATTTGAGGCTAATACAAGTATTACTCACTTGTATGACTCTGGGCAAATTACTGGAATCCTCTCTACCTCAGTTTTATAATGTGGAAATGGGATAATCATAGTCCCTATCTTGTAGAGTTGTCTTGAGCTTTAAATGAATGAATCCACATAAATTCCTCAGAAGAGTGCCTAGTCTACAATGAGCATTCAATAAATGCAAATTGTACTTTCTAGAAATTATACCAGGAAGTTCAGGTAACATTTATCAAGCTCTTCTATATCTGACAGGCACTGGACATTAAGTCATCAGATCCCCAGGAGAATCCCTCACCTGATCCTCAAGAGAATCCCATGGTAGGTGTTGGTAGGACACCCATTTCCCAGGACAGGACCACAGCTCACAGAAGTGCAACAATTGCACTTGGCTAACCAGGCACAGAGTAAGGACAAGGATTTGAACCCAGAACTTCAGGGCCAGAATTTGGGCCCTTACCCCCTCTGCCATGCTTGCCTCTCCTATGAGACAGCTACTTAAGTAGACTTTCCAAAAAAAGCATACAACGCTTCCCAACATTTTCTTGATACACCTGGTTCCCCTGAATGTCTGTCTGACTGCAGCCGCCCCCCGCCCTGTTTTTGTCCACCCCATAAAACCTGCAGCACCCTTCTCTCTCAGTCTCCCAGGCTTTTAGATCCTTTTTTAAAAATTTCTTTCATAGAGAGTCTTTATTTTGTAAATTAATCTGCCCTCTAGGTTTCTCTCCTCTCACAACTTTAATCATTACTTCCCCTGTCAGCTCCCCCTTTGGCAGCGCAAACACTGAATCTTCCCAAGAGGGCGGGAAAGGGAGAAAAGCTGTGAATATTTATACTTTCTGTCCTCATCAAGCATATGATTCTCTATAAATCTCTTCTAAAAAGAACTTGCCTCCCTAGCCACTAATGCTAACTATGCTAATAACCAACTATATATATACTGTTGCATTTAATCCTTGAAACAATCTCTTGAGATAAGAATTGTAAGCCCTACTTGTACCCCAATGTTTATAGCAGCACTCTCAACAATAGCCAGGTTATGGAAAGAGCCTAAATGTCCATCAACTGACGAATGGATAAAGAAATTGTGGTTTATATACACAATGGAGTACTACGTGGCAATGAGAAAGAATGAAATATGGCCCTTTGTAGCAACGTAGACGGAACTGGAGAGTGTGATGCTAAGTGAAATAAGCCATACAGAGAAAGACAGATACCGTATGTTTTCACTCTTATGTGGATCCTGAGAAACTTAACAGGAACCCATGGGGGAGGGGAAGGAAAAAAAAAAGAGAGAGGTTAGAGTGGGAGAGAGCCAAAGCATAAGAGACTCTTAAAAAATGAGAACAAACTGAGGGCTGATGGGGGGTGGGAGGGAGGGGAGGGTGGGTGATGGGTATTGAAGAGGGGATCTTTTGGGATGAGCACTGGGTGTTGTATGGAAACCAATATGACAATAAATTTCACATATTTAAAAAAAAAAAAAAAAAGAATTGTAAGCCCTGTGCCACAGATGTAAAAAATGAGATTCATGGTGGTAGTTAAGTAACCTGCCCCAATGTCATAGCTGGTAAGTGACAGAGCCAGGAATTAAGCCTGGGTCTAATGGACTTCCAAACCTGTGTATTTGACCATTTCTTATAAAATGATTTACATTCTTAATTTGCTTAACAATTACTTTCTTTCTAGATGATGCAAAGGCAAACTTCAACCCTGTTTCAATCTTAACAAATCTCTACGGCACAGTGTGTGCATTAATGAGCTTGTGCTCTAGCAGTGCTTAAAAATTCACTTTTCTTTTTCCCCTTACTTTCAGGCAGCTCAAGTCATTTTTGCAACTGTGTTTCAGTAGCCTCGTCAGCAAGTTGAGAGGTCTGGGAATCCAGTGTCCCCACTCTGAGGATTTCAAACCCTGAGCATTTGCTGGGTTACAGATGGTGGAGCTAACACGCCCAGCAAACCCAGAGATAAAACCATGTGAACCACAAAAGGCCATGGTTCGAATGAATAAGATTCAAAATCACACTATGTGTACATGAATGTTTTTTGAGAATATACTAAGCCAAATTACTCAAGGGCAATAAATTATTATTTCAGTCATTTCCTGAGCTTTCTAATTTGAGAAAACAGACAGACTAAAAGAAAAAATTCAGCAGAGATGCTATTTCCTGAAAAACAGCTTTCTTGAGGAAATGTGCATAAGGAATCAGATATATCGATGTTCTAGGAACTTCCAGGCTCACATTTTTGTCTCTAACAGTGAGTCATAAAGATGAGAGTTTTCTAGAAAGCAATTATGTCCATCGCATCACATTCATATTAATTTTATAGCATTCAAATGTCACCCATTTTTGGGAGAAGAACTGGATGTATAAATTTAACTGGATAATTATAAAGGCTGATAGAGACTTTTAGAAGTAAAACTTGAACAAAATATCAAAGGAAATCATATGAATGACTATCTCTTCCATGTCAGAGCCCTCTTTTTCCTATCATACCAACTATAGCTCCTGAAGGAGAGAGAAAGAGCAAATTCAGTGATGTTCTTTATTATTTTGGCACTGAAATAATTTCCTCCTGTTTCTCAGGCAACTAAATTTACCCAGTAGAAAGATCAAATCCCAGCCTTATTTTGTTCAGTTATTTGCCTTTTTTAATATAATCATAGGTTGGATTCTTCCATTAATATCACGTTAATAGGAAGCTAGGGGCTCACAAAATGGATTTCGGGCTTCTGGTCTCATACATGTAGCTAAATTTAAAGGAAAAAAGGAGCAAGATTATTTTTACATTCAACAGCAGAATCTAAGACGCCATATAAAGCCAGAAGCCAATTTCCTTGAGAAAGCATGATAAGTGATCTACTTACGATCTCTTATCTGCTCCTACACCTTCTCATTTAAGACTTGCTTCTGCTTTTAATGACACCCTAGCATTTACATGCTATTGCTTAGGTGGTAAAGGACAACATGATGTGTTTTGGGAAAGAGGAAGGGGTTGAGTAGATGACAAAGTGTAAAAAAGAAATGCCTCTCAGGATACAGAACATGAACTATAATTCAGCTCTGCTTAACAGCAATATGTGTGGTTTTAGAAATATTTCATATCTATGCTGACCCATACAGCATACCTGATGAGCCCTTCAACTCTGGCTAGTGCAGTTGAGTAAGTGAGTTTTTAATTGTATTTCAACTAAATTTAAACTTAAATAGCCACCTGTGGCTAGTGGCTAACATAATTGACATGTACTGGACACACCGTATTAGACAACTGTTCATAGCTTTCTTCTTTCTTTTTTTTTTAAATTTTGTTTCTCCTGAAGACTAAAGCTAAGTGGTGTTGCCCAAAAACACTTCCCAATATACAGGCAAGGTCTAGGACCTCACCTTAAAGCAATTCATTAAAACAGGTCTCTTTTATAAGAGGAATCTAGCTGCACACTCTGTGGTGGAGACTGGATGCAGAGGCACTAAAAGGACTTAATAGGTCCAAGCTTGGCTCCTAGGCTTTCCTCATCTGCCACTCCAGCTGACTGGTGGTGACTGCCTGTGGTACTGCATGAAGACAGACTGCGGGGGAAAGAGTGCACCATTAATGACGGCTGCTGCCCACATAAGCCACAGGGGAAAGTGGCAGCTTGTGGCTTCTCTGCTGGTACTGGGACAGACCTTAAGGAAAATACTGGGGTGAGTATCTCCTTAGAACTTTCTTCTAATGTGGCACTGCCTTTATTTTTTTTAATTTACTTTTTAATTTACACCCAAGTTAATGAGCATATGGTGCAATAAGTATTTCAGGAGTAGAATCCAGTGATTCATCCCCTACATATAACATCATCCAGTGCTCATCCCAACAAGTGTCCTCCTTAATGCCCCTTGCCCATTTAGCCCACCCCCCCCCCATGTATGACCACTCCAGTAACCCTCAGCTTGTTCTCTATATTTAAGAGTCTCTATAGAAACGCAAGCTGGTACAGCCACTCTGGAAAACAGTATGGAGGTTCCTCAAAAAACTAAAAATAGAACTACCCTACGACCCAGCAATTGCACTACTAGGTATTTATCCACGGGATACAGGTGTGCTGTTTCAAAGGGACACATGCAACCCCATGTTTATAGCAGCACTATCAACAATAGCCAAAGTATGGAAAGAGCCCAAATGTCCATCCATGGATGAATGGATAAAGAAAATGTGGTGTATATATATATAATGGAGTATTACTCAGCAATCAAAAAGAATGAAATCTTGCCATTTGCAACTACATGAATGGAACTGTAGGGTATTATGCTAAGTTAAATTAGTCAGTGAGAGAAAGACAAAAATCATATAACTTCACTCATATGAGGACTTTGAGACACAAAACAGATAACACAAGGGAAGCAAAAATAACATAAAAACAGGGAAGGGAACAAAACAGAAGAGACTCATAAATATGGAGAACAAACTGAGGGTTACTGGAGGGGTTGTGGGAGGGCGGATGGGCTAAATGGGTAAGGGGCACTAAGGAATCTACTCCTGAAATCACTGTTGCACTATATTCTAATTTGGATGTAAATTTTAAAAAATTAAAAATAAAATAAAATAAAAGAGTCTTATGTTTTGTCCCTCTCCCTGTTTTCATATTATTTGTTTCCTTTCCCTTATTTTCATCTGTTTTGTATTTTAAATTCCACATCTGAGTGAAGTCATATGATAGTTGTCTTTCTCTGACTGATTAGTTTCGCTTAGCATAATACACTCTAGTTCTATCTACAATGTTGCAAATGGTAAGATTTCATTCTTTTTGATTGCTGAGTAATACTCCATTGTGTGTGTGTGTGTGTGTGTGTGTGTGCGCATATAAACACCACATCTTCTTTATCCATTCATCTATTGACGGACATTTGGGCTCTTTCCAAGCTTTGGCTATTGTCAATAGCACTGCTATAAACACTGGGGTTCATGTGCGCCTTCGAAATAGCACACCTGTATCCTTTCAATAAATATCTAGTAGTGTAATTGCTGGGTCATAGGGTAGCTCTGTATTTATTTATTTATTTATTTATTTATTTACTTGAGGAATAACACGGCATTACCTTTAAGTCTGATGTGTAATAATGTTTCTACTAAAAGTTTCCAAATGGCAGAACATAAGCTTTGTGGCAAATAGCCTTGCTAGAGCAGCTATGGATAAAAACAAAGGAGAGACAAGAATTTAGGTAGAAGTAGCATGTGAACCGGACATGGTTTTTGGGAGTGGAGAAGAACTGCTTAAAAGGATGGACACTGTGGAAAATAGCATCATGTCTGTCTCAGAGAGAGGTTATATGACCAGCCCTCATGGACACGTGGGTGATGCTTTGGGGAAGAGGAAAGCCACAGCACATGTGGAAGGAATGGCATCCAGCATCCACACATGGACACACACACATGGACACACACACACACACACACCACACACAGGTGCATTCTTGTTCTCTTTCCCAAACTTCCAGAGGACCAGACTGCAAGGTGGGATAGCTTCTGCGTAACAATGTGAGAAATGCATATTCACTGGAATTATTTGAGAAGGAGAAGACTCTCTCTGCTAGCATGGAGAAACTTTAGGGGTCCTCTGGCAGCAGGAGGGGGAGGCCACATTGATCAAGTCTAAGAACCTGGGCAAGGCTTTAGGGGAGACATTATTAGATGAGGAAGAAATATGATAGATACCACGTGTGTGGCAGCTGAAGAGTTCTGTGGATTTCCAATCCTCCCCAAATGTGAGAAGAATCTGAGCACAGGAAAATCTGTAGGCTCCAATGTGGGCAGAGACAGACCAGAGAAACAAGTGCCACACATAAAGTAATAACAGCCACAGCAATACTGATTATAGCAACTGTTCTTGAATACTTATGTGTGCAGCGCAATGCTTTATGCGTCCAGTCACACTAGCACCTTTAATCCTTTCAATGGTTATAAAAGGGAACTTGATATTATTTTAATTTTACAGATGAAAAACCTGAGATTCAGAAAATCTAAGTAAATTGCTAGATCACATTACTAAAAAGTGGAAGAGGCAGGATTCAACCAGAGTTTTTTAAACCCCAACTCCAAAGTTCAGGATTTCTTCCGTAATGTTGTTCTGCCTCCTGTACACCTTAAAATCTAGGGTTGCTTTCCAGTTCTACTTGAGTTCCTCAATGCTGGCAGTCCCAGAATGTTATATCTCATTCATTCATTCATAAAATATTTATTGAACGCTTCAAGTAGGTGCTGGAAACCATGCTGGGAACTGGGAGATACAAAGATGAAAAGACAGGGTAACTACATTCAAGGAGCTCACAGGCAAATGGGGATATAGATAAGTAAATATTTATAATGGATTAATTTGCCTGTTTTGCTTTTTGCTGTATTTCCATTAAAATAGTCAAGGAGAAACTCAGAAACTTGCAATAGCACTAGAAAGGAAAAAACATCCAGGTGGAATTTCTTCTGGCTGTTTTCTACATAGCACTATGCTATAGAACTACTGTTTTATTGTATGAGGTACTAATAGATATTTACAAAAGAAGCAAATGTATGATTTTATAACATAAAGTAGGTTTCTTTACAGCAGGAAGTTTTAGTCTTTAGTATGTGAATGTGCTCTGTGAATCTCCACAAAGGAGGTAGGTATGATGTAAAATGCTTTCCAAACTTAGTCCCAGAAAATTTTTCATGGAACACTTTCAAAGATGAATGATTAGCAAAAGAGAAAAACAAAAACAAACTTTGGGAGGGGCATCTGGGTGGCTCAGTGGGTTAAGTGTCTGACTACAGCTCGGGTCATGATCTCACAGTTCGTGAGTTCGAGCCCCATGTCGGGCTCTGTGCTGACAGCTCAGAGCCTGCAGCCTGCTTTGGATTTTGTCTCTTCCTCTCTCTCTGCCCCTCCCCTGCTCCTGCTGTCTCTCTCTCTCAAAAATAAATAAACATAAAAAAAAAACTTGGGGAAAATGAGGTTAAAGGGCAAGGACAATAAGCAGAGGCATATTGCATTTAGGGATATTTTGTTTCCCATGGAAAGTACCGTAATTGGGGGCTGATACAAGAATATCCCAAGAAGCAGTGCAATGTGGGAGGCATTATCTTTCATATACCACACTTCGTGGAAGAATGGACTCTGAGCTTCTGACTGAGTCAGAGAGCTCCAGCCACAGTCTGGCCAACCTATTCCAGATAAATATCAACTGAGTTCACCAACTCTAGATAGGTACTAGATATCAAGGTCACCTTCAGACATTCGAATGAAAGGTAGAAGCACTGAGTGGATATTAAGGAGGATTAATGACACTCCACTTAGCCTGTTGGCTGGTAAATGCCAGGCTAGACAGAATTTTTTCCCAATGCTGAATGACTAAATAGAAAATGACAACATTCAGGGCACCTGGGTGGTTCAGTTGGTTAAGTGTCTGACACCTGACTTCAGCTCAGGTCATGATCTCACAGTCATGAAATGGAGCCCCGAGTCAGGCTCCACACTGAGCCTGCTTGGGATTCTCTCTCTCCTCTCTTTCTACCCCTCCCCTGCTTCCTCTCTCTCTCTCTCTCTCTCTCTTTCTCCTCTCTCACTCACTCTCTCTTTCATAATAAATAAATAAGAATTTTTTTTAAAAGGGAAAGAAAATAACAACAGCAATAACATGTGACCCAAGAAAAGGATGGAGATAACTAAATTGTGGTCCTTTCATATGACACAATGCCACTGCAGGGATCAAGAGCAGGCTGCCCCAAGAGGGCAAAATATGCTGCCCCTACTTTGAGCTGAAGGCAACTGACACTGCAGGCTGAAGAGAAACTTTTGTTCCTTAATTACATAGAAGGATGGATCTAAATTGGGGGCCTCTTCCAGAATAAGGATTGTTAGCAGAGATGAATTTTACCTGAATGACCTATCTGTATGGCAAGGCAAACATCTGCTCCTCTTACTTCCTTGCAAATCGTAGGTGTGCAGTCCCACAGCCCCTACCCTGTCCTCTTTAGTTCAGGATGACATATATGTATGCCTCACTTTGCCTGTCTTTGGAATGTCCGTGTCTGTGTGGATTCCTTGCATATATAAAATTAAATTTGATTTTCTCCTGTTAATCTGTCTCATGTCTATTCGATTCTCAGTCCAGCTGGAAGGACCTTTGAAGGGAACAGGAAATTCTTGTTCCCTGACACCACATAGTAATGAAAATGAAGGACCTCTTTTGATATACACCAGCATGGATGAATCTCCTAGACACAATGTTGAAAAAAATTTGCCAGACACAAAAGAGTACATGCTGTTTGGTCCCAATTATATCGAGTTCAAAAACAGGCCCAAATTCATTATAATGATAGAAATCAGAATAACAGCTACCTTTAGTAGAGGCAATGACGAGAGGGATACAAAAGAGGCTTCTGGAGTGCAGAAATATTCTCTATCTTGATTTGGGAGTGTTTGCTCTGTAACAATTCACGGAGCTATATACTTATGATGGGAACTCTTCTGTATGTTTGTTGCACTTGCATAAAATTTTACTTAAAAATAACTAACAGATGGTATACATAAGGCCAACATATTTCATATGTTAGTAATCATAAAAAAGTTAAATTTCCCTTACCAAAGGACTGAGAACCTTAGATTATCTTTAAAATAACTAGGTGATACTTATAAAACAGATTATACTAAATAAATGAATGGATAAGCAAGTGAATGAGTGAATACATGGATAAAGCAAAATAGACAAACTCCAATGAAAAGAAAGTGGAAGGGGGTAATAGTAACATAAGATGAAATCGAATCTAAGGAAACAAACCTTAAGTGAGACAACCTGGATTCATTATAATTTATCCCTCATTGCAATCAGCAGCTACTAGGTTTTCAGAGGTATTTGCCAAATTGTTAAACTCAAGTTTGGTCACTCCCCTGCCCAACATCCTTCTGTGGTACGTAAATTCTGCAGGCCCAAGTCCACATTTCCCATCCTAGAATTACCAACTGACTTTTCCTACCCTTGTCCATCGGGCATACTGTCTCCTCTCCAGGCACTTTAAACAGCTCTATTCTCGTAACCCTTTACCACACTTTCAAGTCTTCTTTGTTCCTCTACTGATATGCCCATGGGATTCTATTATTTTTAAAATAAAAATAATTTTATTATTAAAAAAAAAAGCATGCCATGAGTGGCATGCTCACTTAGGCCAAATACCTCACATCAGTTATCACAGGCAGGTACAACTATAAGCTGTCATGGTCCTGGTGGGTAGGGACCAAGGACTGTTCAACAAAAGCTGAGAGCCGGATACACTGGGAGTGAAGCCTCCTGCCCTGGCTGATACGGGCAGAAGGTCTTGAGTGTTTGATACTTTAATATCTGTGGCTCCAGCTGCTGATAAAGAGATCTCTAGAATCAGAAATACAGACTCAGGTAGCCAGCCAGGCCCTCAAAATGCCAGGTGGCCTAGAAATGCAGCAAGTATGGCCTATTCCATCATCTTAGAACCAAATATTACCTCAGTGTAAGACTCCAAAGCATCCTATCCAAGAGAGCACTTTGCTTCCTTTCTCCCTCCCTCCCTCTCTCCCTGCACTAAGCTTCTCACTAATACTACCCCAAACACAGATTTACACAGTACATGGCTGAAGCAAAACAAAACCATGGAGGGTCTGAAATTCATAGGTTCAGTCGGATTGGTTAACCACAAGTAACCAAACAATCACAACAAAGCCTTCTTGGTTATGCTGATGTAGTGACAACACTGTGCCCACACAGTTGACACTCATTGGGCTGTACCAAAATGCAGTAAGTTCACTAGTGACACTTTTGCCTCTGCATCTTATAAATCCAATTCTCTAAGGAGAGATGAAGCTACCTCTGGGTAGAATTCAATTTATTCCCACCCAATTCATTCCTACTTCCACCACCAATTGGAACAGAACAATTGAGTACATTCCTTAACCCTCAGATCCCTCAGGCTCTAGTCTTTGTGTCTGTCTATTTCACTGGAGCAAAAAGCCTAGGAAGCAAGCAAAGCAAATTCTTATAATCCTAGACCACTGGGAAGAGATGCTCATAATCAGGAATACTCTCCTTTCACCCCTAAGATCCATAAAATTCAACCCCCAAAATACTTATTGTGCCTAATACTCTATTACATACTATGAGGAGAACTGAAATATTAAGATGTGGTCACTACCTTTGAAGAATTGTCAGTGTGACCAAGTAGATGAAATATTTTATTCATGGAAGGCACTATCGCATGATATTTAAATATGTACAATTTTTAGCCAGACAGCCTGGCTTGAATCCTAGATCTATAATTTACTAACTCTATAACTGTAGGCAAGAGGTACTTTGGTTTCCTCATCTACAAAATGGAACTAACAGGAGGCTCTACTTAGCACTGTTGTGATGATTCAGGGAGTAACAATGTACATACAGAGCATAGATTAAGTGCTAAGTAATTGTTATGGTACTAGTGCTAATGCAAAAAAATAGTTTTGCAAGTACCAAATGATAAATTGCTAAAGTAATTAGCAAGGACAAGACAAGTGATGATAAAACTCAGAGAAGATAGAGAGCTTTCGGCCCAAAATGTATCAAAGGAAAATGAAAAGCAATATTTATCAAATAGCCTTCTTTATCAGGTGCACTGAACCATCACTACATCATCTGTAAAATGGAAGGGACGGGTCCAAAGCTAAGCCCAGGAGCCTGGTCTGAATTTGGAGAAGGTAAGAAAAGAAGAAGGAAAATGCCAATCTGAATATCCAGTCACCAAAAAATGGCAAAGACACAGAAGCGGCATGCTGTACCTAGAGGTCATGAGATGCTCAAATGGCTAAGAACACCACCTGTGTGGTGCATGATAGAGTTGGAAGTGTTAGGAAACCAAGGACTTGAATCTGTGTCCTGGCTCTGACATTTCCTAGTTGTGATAGAAGGTCTCTGAGCCTTAGCATTCTCATTCTGAAAAAGAAGATAAATACAGCTATGTCCCAGGGCTATCGAGTGAAGATTAGAGGAAATCATAGACATAAAAGAACCAAGCATAATAACCAATACAGTAGATTTCCTAAAAGGGTTGTTTCTGGTTCCATTTCTCCTGTCCTATGGCCCCGAATATATCAAATTCCCAAATGCTCTCCATACTCAAGTGTCAGATCATTTGAGAGAGTTGTGATTCAAAGATGAATCATTATTATAAATCAAGACTCCAAATCAAAAGCTCATGTTGAGTTATTCATCTGTTTTGGTCTGGGTCAAAACTTTTAGAACAAATAGGTTTAATTATAATATTTTTAATGTTTATTTACTTTTGAGAGAGAGAGAGAGAGAGAGAGAGAGAGAGAGTACAAGCAGGGGAGGGGCATAGAGAGAGAGGGAGACACAGAATCCAAAGCAGGCTCCAGGCTCCGAGCTGTCAGCACAGAGCCCAACGCGGGACTCAAACTCACAAATTGTGAGATCACGACCTGAGCCAAAGTCAGATGCTTAACCAACTGAGCCACCTAGACACCCCAGTCCAATTATAATTTAGATTTGTTCATCAGACATGTGAAACTTTGGGGAAGTTCTGTAAAATCATTAGTTTTGGGGATGTTAAAAATTAGTTAACTCCAACTATGTGGCAATGAGAAAGAATCCAATATGGCCCTTTGTAGCAACATGGATGGAACTGGAGAGTGTGATGCTAAGTGAAATAAGCCATACAGAGAAAGATACCATATGTGTTCACTCTTATGTGGATCCTGAGAAACTTAACAGGAACCCATGGGGGAGGGGAAGGGGAAAAAAAAAAGAGGTTAGAGTGGGAGAGAACCAAAGCATAAGAGACTCTTAAAAACTGAAAACAAACTGAGGGCTGATGGGGGGTGGGAGGGAGGGCAGGGTGGGTGATGGGTATTGAGGAGGGCACCTATTGGGATGAGCACTGGGTGTTGTATGGAAACCAATTTGACAATAAATTTCATATATTAAAAAAAATGCAAAAAAAAATTAGCTAACTCCATTCTTGAAAGTCAAAGTTTAGTTTAATTGAAAAGCCTGCTATAAGTAACTCTGCTATATCATAGTCCTCTTTCATGCTAACTAGGGCTAAAGAAGCAGAGGTGAAAACGTGTGTGGGGTGGGGCTGGGGGATGCAGTATAAAAATCTTCTCACCAAGCATTCCATCTGTTCCTTTAGCACTCTTACAGTTAGGCAGAGCCGTGTGACTGTTTTTGAGTTTTGAGTAGCATTGCTCTTTAGGAAGAAGCGCAGAAGAGTTAATGCGTGTCCTTTGTCTGTTCTTCCTCTTGCCATGTTGACCAAAGAAGCCTTCTATTGAGACACTGGAGTGACAGTATCAAAGCATCTAGAGTCACTGAGTCACCACCAAAGACAGTAGCTATGGACAAATATCTGGACTTAAAAAGGACTTTATGGGGGTGCCTCGGTGGCTCAGGCGGTTAACCATCCAACTTCGGCTCAGGTCATGATCTCGCAGTTTGTGAGTTTGAGCCCTGCATCAGGCTCTGTACTAATAGCTCAGAGCCTGGAGCCTGCTTTGGATTCTGTGTCTCCCCCTCTCTCTGCACCTCCCATGCTCAAGCTCTGTCTCTGTCTCTCAGGAATAAATGAACATGAAAAATATTTCTTCAAAAAGGATTTTATGTAAGTGAGAAATAAGCCTTTGGTGTGCCAGGCATTGACATTTGGTTTGTTTGTTACTGCAACATAGCCTAATCTATCCTGATCAATGTAACAGATGTATCAATTTCTTTTCCTGACTCAAATAAAATGTGTGTGTGTGGTGGGGTATAAATACAAGAGATTCAAAGAAAAAGGATGTGCCAATGTGTACGCTATCAGAGAAAATCACTCTGTAAGAATGTAGACATGATTTACTGACTCTGATTGCTAGACCTATCTCCTAGACTCGGTTCAGGGTCTTCTGGAGTAAGTCATCTATAATGAAAACTATAATAACAATCTATAATGACAACTGAATGTTCCACCAGTGGCTATTCCTAGAATGGCTGAGGTAGAAGAGCCTCTTGAAGTTCAATTCTTACTTTTCATTAATCCATCCCTCAAATTCCTCTTTGATCACTCATGGTTTTCTCTCTAACTAGCCACTAAGTGCCTGTCATTCTGGCTTTGTAGAGACACTGTCCATTATTTATGACTTTTCCAGGAAGAATTAACTTTCTGTCCATGGGTTTTATCTCATGTGCCTTACACAAATTGTCAAACATTTCTTAAAATACAATTTACAGTTTTCTTTTACATAATGTTTTTCAGA
This sequence comes from Panthera onca, assembly GCF_046562875.1. Classification (NCBI taxonomy): domain Eukaryota; kingdom Metazoa; phylum Chordata; class Mammalia; order Carnivora; family Felidae; genus Panthera; species Panthera onca. The sequence goes on along the minus strand of NC_138347.1, from coordinate 130,875,658 downwards.
AATTAGAGAAATTCAAGTTCATGGTTTAAAAACAGGGAATATGAAGAAAGCACAAGGAAACAAAAACCATTTGTAATTTCACGACCCAGATATTAAAAACTATTATTATTTTGACATATTTTACTATGGTCTATTTCATGTTTATGAATTTTAAACAGAATCAGAATCTGTATTAGTTTTTTTTTGTACAGCTTTTTTAAATATAGTGATTCAACAATTCCATACATAATCTGGTGCTCATCACAAGAAGTACACTCCTTAATCCCCATCACCTATTTAACCCATCCTCCTCCCCCTACCCTCTGGTAATTTTTGTACTGCTTTTTAACCTAATGATACATTAAAGAGTATATCCCACTGTCATAAGTTTTTATGGACACTGGTTTTAATAACCAATATTCCATTATATTGACATGTTAAGTTTTTCCAAAAACTTCAGAATAAATAGGTTCATGATAATTTAGACTGGTTCATTGCACATGTGGGATTTTAATCCCAGACTGTTGTTCTTCAAAGATACTCTAACAGACTTACATATATATATATATATATATATATATATATATATATATATATATATATATAATCAGTATCACGAAGCCCAGCTTCACTCCAGATATCAGCTTCATAAAATTATACAGTACCATTCCTTAAAGCAATGTGATACTTTTGCTTTTTGATCACCGAAGTGAAGTGGGAGCCATCTGGCTTGTGAGAAGCCAAGGAAAGTGCAGAAAGCCCAACAGAGAGGGGTCTAGTAAAAAGAGGTAAGTAGATGAGTGGCTCATGGGAGCTAAGCCTCAGGCCCTAACAAAAATGACTCATTTTTTTCCAAGTTTAGCTTTCTAATTCTCCTCTCGACACCAAGAGTGAGTCCCAGAGGGAAAGGACAAAAACACCAAGGGGCCAGATGGCTTCTTCTCTTCTTCTCTCGGTCTAAATAACCAAAAGGACCCTCCTGACTCTCACATGGTCCAATTAAATCCCACAGAGTAGGAGACTAGATAGGGATTTGGGTCAATGGTTCACCTGGTGATAGGATTTATTTGCAATGTCCTCCACACATTACACATTCCCTCGGGACTGGCCAAGGACACTGAAAAGCAAAGGTCCTGAACACCTCATCAGAGACACAGGCAATAACAAAGCCACATGACGTGTCCTATTTCCCTTTCATCTGTTAAGTCCTCATTTGTTCTCCTCCCTACAGGGCCATCCATCTCCATCCTCCACCCCAACTTCCAACTCTCACTCTCTCTCATTCTCTCTTGTAATTTTGCAAATTCTTTTTACTTGGAATGCCTTCCCATTCCCCCGACACATACAGGACAATTTCAACTAAAAAACCACCTACTCCAGGAAGCCGACCAGAGACACCCATAGGCTAAATTAGTTGCCCATCCTCATGGCTCCCATAACACCTTGGGTTCATCACTGCACCAGCAGAGAGCTCATTTGATTACAGTCATTGATTCATCTGTCTGCTTTCTCCACAAACCTCTAAGCTCCATGAAGGCACAGGCCCTCCATCTTTCTACCTGTAAATGCCCATCAATTGGCACATGACATAAAATATAAACTTAACTTGTACACAAAAAAGTTTCTGCTTGAGGGGAAAAAAGATTTTTTTTATACTTCTACTTGACTGGTAAAATATATCTTTGGGATTGGGGGAGAAAAAAATGGGAAGAAAAAGAAGAAAGAATATATTCTTATTCTGTGCCCAATGCTACGCTAAAGTACATATACATGTAAGTGAAGTTCATGCATCAACCATCCAAAGGGTGTTACTAAGACACGTCTCAATATATAGAATGTAAAGTCTTGGACTATTTGGGTAATTTCCCCAGGGTCACACAGCAAATGAGCACTTGAGCTAAAAAATAAGCATAGGCATTCTGACTTTCAGTGATTAATCACCATGTTATCCTGCATTTATTGATAATTTCAGGGAATCTAGGGACATTTGATGTGTTTTCCACCTGCCTGGTCAGGAAAGTGAGGAAGTCAGAAATAGGATTGATTCTTTCACATCTACAGATGGAATAAAGAAGAGACTATTAGAAGTAATAGTCTTCAGATTGTGGGAAATTTCATTGCTAAGTGACATCCCAGTGCTAAGGAGATTTGCTCAGTTCTGGTGGGTTTGAACAGCAAGTAAGCTATTTAAGGAAAGAGGGAAAATAATTAGATATCGTAGCAGTTAAGGAATCATAGAAAAAAATTCTATGATCTAATTGGATTTTTAAAAATACACATGCACAATATTTAAAACTTACTGTATCCAAATTAAAAATTTTAAGTGCAATTTTTTAAAGGTAAATAATAAGATGGCTAACTAGCCTGAACTGTGCATTGTCTCCACTATAATCAACCATGGAGAATCCACAGAAACAAGAGGGAGGTGTGGATTAGAGGCATTAATTTAAAATCTTGTGAGAAACTCCAAGGGAAGGGACAGGATGAAGAAAAACTAGGTATTTTGTCTGCTTCTCCCCCAAGTTAGCATGTAACAAGCACTGAAAAAAAAAAAAAAAAGACAACAGCTAATAAACACTTGTTGATTTGAAACAGAACTACCAGAATAGATGTACCAAGAATTTTAAATGAGTAATTAAAATGATACTTATAACAAATACATTTAAAAACAAAGATATAAGGGATGCCTGGGTGGCTCAGCTGGTTGAGTGTCTGACTCTTGAATTTATTAGCTCAGGTCATGATCCCAGGGTTGTGGGATCAAGCTCATCTCCCTGCCCCCCCACCCCCGTCAGGTTCTGTGCTGAGTTGGAGCCTGCTTAAGATTCTCTCTCTCTCCCTCTGCCCCTCCCCTGCTTGCACGCATGTGTGCTCTCTCTAAAATAAAAAAATAAAATAATAAAATAAAAACAAAGATATGAACAATCATAAGGAAAGAATTATAATGAGAAGAAACAAGTGGGGTTATTGAAAGACAAAAGAAAACAAAAACATGAATAAAACGAGCGATTTTCAGGAGGAGCAGGGAGATGAGAAACCAGGGAAGGAAGCTGATCTCCTTGGGTCAGGTACCCATGGACCTTCCCCTGGAGAAGCACCCCCTGATTGTAGGTTTAGCTATTTTAAGTAAGAATAAACTATTTTAAAGTTTATATCTGTAAATCTCACTAAACAAAATGCCTGAAACTGTAAATCTCATTCTTTTAAACTCAGTCTCCAAATTTGAAATGAGAAAATTTCCATTCCTGTTGTCTTAAATTCCTTTACTCCTCTAGAGAAGGGGGATTATTTAAGTCAGGACTTGAAGGATGGGTCTTAAAGCAAGCAGACAAGAGAAAGAGGAAACAGCACACCAGGAAAACAGAACAGGTTGAGCAAAGAAGTGGAGGTCTGAGGTTGAGGTAGTGGGAGGCAGGGGTACAGCACCGAGTGATCCATGTGATTAGAACATAGGATGTGGTGGAAAGGAGAGAGCAGCACCGACAGGAGGCTGAACTGAGGGACACTGCGTGCCTTACAGCTAACAAGAGCTGGGGTCATGTACTGAACATTTATCAGGTTTCGGCGATTTGGCCTCACAATTCACTTTCTTTCTCGTTGAATTTTTTTCTTTTCATGTAAACCTGACAGGCAATTAATCCCATTTTACAGATGGGGGAAAATGAAACTTAGAGAATCTTGTTTGTTTATTTACTTGTTTGAACAACTTTTTTTAGTTGTTTTACTTGCTTTTGAAAGGATCATGGAGCTGTCTGATCTCAAATCTTGTCTGTTTCCAATTGTGCTGGCCAAAATACAAAAATGATCATTTAACTTCCCTCTCAATAATCCTTCACTTTGCACTCCAGCACTTTGAGGATTAAGAACAGGCTCCATGGTTTGACACACAAAGCCCTTCTCCCACTGTATCTCCACATGTGCCTTTCCCTCCATCCACTGCAAATGGCTTGTTATGTGCTACACATTCATGAGGCTCCATCACAATTTAAGACACCTCATTGTCATTGGTGAATTATTCATCTGGATCCCACCCCAGACTGGGTGCTCTCCGAGGTCAAAGGTGTGTCCTATTTATATTTGTATCCCATTGCCAAGTATAACGCCTGATTGAAAATGAGGGCACAATCAATGTTTGTTGAATGGACAAACTAATCAATCAATCAATCAATCAAATCATTTTTGTGTTCCCCTATGCAAAGCAATCCTCCAAATACATTCAACAGTATAGTTTGCCCTCTAATCTGGACATTAACCAGAGTTTAATTTTTCTCTGCCTGCCTCCACTGCCTACCTCCCCATCATGGTTTCCTGGCTTTGTTTTTGTAGCAGGAGGTAGAGGTAGGTAGTGAGGTTATGTTTGAAAGAACATTTAAGAACAATCTTGCAAACAGGCAAGAAAACTTATTTCCTTTTTTTTGTTGTTGTTTGAATTCTTGATGCCATTTACATTTATGTAAAAATATGTAAAAATCACTCATATTGGATCCATGCATAGAATAAAGGCCTGGAAGAAAATACACTACAATGTTAATATTAATTTATTTCAGAGTAATTCGATTATAGGTGATTTTAATTTTCAGTATTGTGCATTTTGGAATTTTCTAAATTGTAGGTAACAAATATGCATATATTACTTTTGTAACAAAAACACAATAAGGATTATGTTTTAAAGCATTAAGCAAATCCTGTAGACATGAGCTCTAGTTGTATAATATTGATATTCAAAATCTACAATAAGAATGTACTAATTATCTATACCACATCAATGAATTAAAACATATGTAATTTAAAATGTAGTCTGCTTTCCTAAAACAATTGTTTGCAGATAAATTTGGGACTGTACTTAACACAAAAGCTTAGTGATGCATGCTTTAAATCTACTTGGCTGTGAAACCTAAGGGAATTTCATCATGAAAGCAGTCCAAACCTATTCAAAGGAACAAGCCTTTCAAGCCAATGATCCCCCACAGCCCTTTTTCCTTTGCCATTCAGCAATCAGAGTTGCCCATCTGTTACAGACAGAGGTCTTAAAGAGCAACAGCATCCTAGCAGTGACTGTCCAGAGCAAGCACACCAAAGCGCACCTCAAGACCTGAAGCTGTGTCCAAGCGGATGTGCCTGAGGTGTGATTACCATGAGGAGACAAACACTGCGTCCTGACCATGCCTGCATTTGGCCGTAATTGTTAAGGCAAACATCCTGGAGTGATTGTTTGGCTGTCCACACTCACTCCATGTCATTCTGAAACAGATGGAAGAGCCAGAGGAGGCTGTCATTTGAGAAGCTTTTGTTTCCCTGACACCCATGTCAGGATGTAGAAAATGAAGGGAAGGAGCAGCAGCTGGCTGTTCCAGCATCTAAGTCTGGCTTCTGGTATTGACAGTGAGTAACGAGGCTCTGGATGCAGTCCAGTGGAGACAGCCAATCCTGGCATTAGCTGAGAGAAAGCAGAGCTCGAGAGTCTCCCAAATGATGGCTGCAAAGAAAGTCATTCTGATTTCTAGTGTCCATCAAATGAGCCTTGAGGAGACAGAAGCCTGCTTCCACCTCTAGAATGCTTAAGATTTTTAAGTTCAGCCAGATTTATATGTCACGCATCTTGCCATCTTCTCATTTATTTACCAGTCACCAGTCCCCAACCTGTCCTCACAAACACAAAAAAGACTTGGTATATTCTGGAAGACACCAATGATGGCTGCATTTACTCACTATTCACTCATTTATGCCTGAGAAGAAGTACAGATATCACCTTAACACAAACACCAAGCCCACAAGGGACCAGCAATCCCCAGTACAGACCAAGATTTGAATGACTTTGGGTACCACCTAGGTCTCTATGTTCCTTTATATTACCGTTGTATCAGTCCACAGGTGTTAACTGAGAATAGAGTAAAAGAGATAAAGTCTCTACCCTCATTGAGTTTTAGAGCACCAACCCCAATTAGTAAAGTAACTGACCTTGAGTCTGTTGTTCAATGCATTATCTAGCTTCCTCAATTAAGGGGTTGGTCAGCATCAGCAGGAAGTCTACCTTGGCAGTATTCCAAACCAAATTAAATTTCCCATCTCCTTCCTCCCCTCTTCTTTCTCTATATACAATGAACATATTGGTTCTATCCCTGATATAGCACATGCCCTCCTGTACTGTAATTACCTGTTCACTGACCTGTCTCCTCCACTCTCAGGTGAACTGAGTGAGAGACTATCATTGTTCTGTACTATAGACCCAGCACCTCATTCAGTGGTTATCATGTTGTAGACACTCAGGAAATACTCATGAATGGGAGAATGAATGACAAAGAGGACCCAAAAAGATGCTTCTGAGTTACACAATCTGGATCAGTTCCAGCCAAACTCAAGTGGGTAAGGTTTTTCTGGTAACCTCTCACCGACTGTCAATAATGTTCCTTCCTTCCCTTTCTGCATAATAGTAACAATAACCATAACGGCTAACAAAGAGTGAGCACTTAGTGTGTGCCAGGAATTGTGCTAAGCACTTTACTTGAATTAAGTTAATGCTCACAGTGCAACATGATGTATCATCATCATCATCATCATCTTAATTATAGATGAAGCAACTGAAGCTCAATCATGTAATGCAATTTAGCCAAAGTTACATGATTACTAAATATCAGAGTCTGATATCAGAGCTTGTTCTTAACCACTAGCATTCCTTTCATGGGCTTTTCCACTCTACTGCGCACTACCTCTCTCCTCCCATTCCAACTAAAGTATTCCTATTAAAACCAAGGTTGTGGGAGGTGGGACAACGATGGCACTGATACAGTTTCCAGTAGTTTCTCGGTAGCTCCTACCACAACCCTGGGCCTAATTTAAGGTGTGAACAACTAAAGAATTGGTGAACTTGCTCCAAATGCTTACCAATCTCTCCTGTTCTTGTAATCTCTTTCATGGAAATCCCCTTGAGTTTGTGGAGAAATCAGAAATATCAGATATCAGAAATAGGAAATGAGAGTGACTCTTTATGAGGTGGAAGGACTAAACTCTAAGCCAGAAAGATGTTTTGCCAGAGATCTACAATGACATCATCCAGGACCTGGAAGAGAAAAACCTGTAAGGTACACAGAGATTTTAGTTTTGCCCCATGTCTCTTTTCTGTCCCTTCTTTGTGTTTTTACATCTCTTCTGTTAGGTGCCTTTGGCCTCCAAGAACTTCCTCACCATACCATACCACCTGCACAGACTCGCTTCCTTGGCAAAGCTTCAAATGCTACTCTGCAAATTCTCCTTCCTTTATCAAAGTTGACCCTTTTTGTGTCCCATTCTCTCCTGCCTAGCTATCTTGCTGGAAAGTTCTTCAACTAATTAGCCAGTCTGTCAAAAATGTATACTACCGATAGGATTTTTGTTTTGTTTTTGTTTTGTTTTGTTTTAATCTTTAACCGAACGTTCCTAGAGGCAAAACCTTAGTGCTACTGAATGAACCTGCATTAATGGCACCCTGACAAGCTTCTGGGAGCGGAAAGACCCCTTTTCAGGGGAGGTACTATTCTAGTGTCTCTTAATCAACAATCACTTGAGTACCATCTATAAGATGCACATGTAGAGCAGGTCCTCTTGGTTACAAGTGCTATCGTAAATGTGCTGTGGAGATTTTGCAGGTAGGCACCTAAAATGCACCACCTTGGAGGCTCTTGCCAAGTGACAACACTTGACTCAACCGATAGTCATGTTAAGGTATTTCTTTTTTTTTTTTTTTAATATAATTTATTGTCAAGTTGGCTAACATACAGTGTATACAGTGTAATTTTGGGGTTAGATTCCTGTGATTCATTGCTTACATACAACACCCAGTGTTCATCTCAACAAGTGCCTTCCTCAACGTTAAGGTATTTCAATGGCTATTAACAAGAGGTATTGGAAAGGACCTTAACTTTCTAGTCAGATAGACTTTATCTTGAAATGTAGACTATATTAGTCAGGATCCCTATAGGAAACAAATGCACATTCAAATTAGGGATGCAGCAGCCCAGAGAGACGTGTGGACAGGAACCAAGGAACGTATACCCTGATGTCATCTTTTGTCTGATCGCCTGCTGGGGCTCCCAATAGAAACAACATCAAAAACAACTACAACAACAACAACAACAAAACAACTGGAAGCCAAAGGATTTATTTATTAGTATGGTTATCTGTGAAGCAGTTGTAGCAATTTTGATAATAGACGTTAGAAATACCTCACTGCACGACATTTAGTGGTACATGTTACAAAGCCTGCAGTGTGAATGGTGCCCCCCGGTATCAAGTAATACAGCAGCTCTGCACATTACAGTGCCAGGCAAGTAACTAAATTTAAAGTTGCCTATTATACGTAGATCTCTCGGGGTCCTTACATACAGGAACCTAAGGAACAGAGCTGCCCCCTTCAGTTTACCTCTTTCCTTTAGTTATCATAGAACTCACTGAATGGTATGGAGCTTTCAAACCTGACTCCTGTAATCATAGAATTTTCGGAAACAGGCTTTCAAACTTCCTGCTTCCCATCTTGTGCCTTTGCCTTTCTCACAAGGTGAGGTGAGGCAGATGAACAGATGCAAGGTGAGAAAGAATGAGCTCACACACAGGAAACAAAGTGTGTTGATTAGAAATATTTCTAATCAACGCATAGGCCAATACTTCATACAGGAAATATCACTACCTGATATTTTAGCAAAGACAACTTACACTTAGTCATTCGTCATAAATTTCAGGGCAGTTTCTTTCTTTCTTTTTTTTTCAGGGCAGTTTCAATCATGGCAGAAAATACAGCCAATGAAACTTGCTCTACCAAACAGACTGATAGGATCTTTCATGATATGCTCCTGAAACCCATGCACCACTGAACAAAATCCTCAGCATGTGAGTAGTGGAAAATGTCTCAGGAAAGGAAATGAAAATGATTTCAGTAAAGAAGAAATTGGTGGACCGATTTAATTAAAAGGTCAGGGAGGAACTGAATTCTCCTCAAGCAGAAGAGTATCCTTATCTTGACCAGCAGCACTCTTTTGCAAAGGGAACTATATTCAGAGAGTAAACTCTATCCCTAATTACCTCAGTGTTGCACATCATACTCATGGGTATGTCAACTGTGTTTGTAGGACCTGCCCCACTGTTTTCAGTCTATCTGACTTCTGAGGTTCCCTTGAATTCTGAGGGATGAAGAACCTAAGTATTTCCCTCTAATCACAGAGACTGCTGATGTCCCCATCCTCATTTCATCCCTACCTTCATTTTGCTCTAATCTTTTTACACCTCAGAAAAAATTCCAAGAAAATCAATCTAAAGCAACATGCACATATTTTGGTTATTAACATAAATATACCAGACAAAGGGATCAGGAAACTGTAATTAGAGAAATTACTTCTCTGGCCTTCAAATTTCTTATCTGTGCAACAGAGATTTAGATTAGAGCTATAACATACTTTCTCCTAATCTAAGAGAGAGGAAACAACCCCCTTGGTTCTTACATCTTCAAGTTCATTGCCTTTCAAAATACTACCTCTTTTTTCTACCTCTAGTTTGGTACTATGATACAAGTGAGCACCAATCTAATATAGTTTCAGCTGCCATAATTAAAAGGCAACATTCCAAATGGACACAATAGTCAGAGGACAGGAAGGTTCAAGAGACCTCACATGTCAGTTAATGGGTTTGGACAGGAGGATACAAGATCTCGGAACCAAAGGTCAACAGTGTAAACAGAAGTATACACATGCTGATAATCTGAAAGGCCTCATTACCATAAAATCAGCTGGTTTAGCTTCAAGGTCACAGTATAGGAGCCTAAAAAGAAACCTAGATATCTGAAAGATGACAGATTAAGCCACTAAATACCTCTGTCTCAAAGTAAGACCTAACCTAGATCCCCTCTCAATCATCTAGTGAATATTATCAATTGAGTTCCTGCTTTGTGTCCTATTTTGTCCTAGGTGCTGGTGATTAAGTGACTAAGACTGACTCAGAATCCACCATCATGGAAAAGACAAACATTAAACAAGTAAGTATATAAACATAGACCTATACACTTGGATACAGGCCATGACGAAAGGGTAAAGAGTGTGATGAGATAGTATAAGGGAGGTACTTTATGGTGTGAGAAGATTTTCTGAAGAAAGAACATTTAAGTTGAACCTGATGGATGAGTAAGAACAGTCAAGGAAAAAGTTAATGGAAGAATATTCCAGTATATCCGAAGTCTCCAAGCTTGTCTATACTTGTCTATACTTAGTCAATGTGGCTGAGGCACTGAGAACAGGAGGAAAAGGATACTGAGAGGCTATTAAGGGTCAGAACATACCTTGTAGGCCACACTGAAGATTTGAAATTTTACATATAGTGATAAGTGACATGACCTATATAATTTCATTAAGGACCACTCTGGAGCAGTGTGAAGAATGGATGGGGAAACAGCAAGAATGGAATTGAAGAGAATATCTAGGTGGTCATTACATCTGCAAAGTCAGAAAATGTCAGAAGCTTGTATTGATGCAGTGGCAGAGGACAGAGATGGGCAGATTTTAGAAGTATCTTGGGAAAAAAATTGACAGGTCTTATGCAAAGAGGGATATATGAATAGAAGATGAAGGAGATGACAAAATGACACCTGCCTATATTCACAGAATGACCATCTACATATTTGGAGGTACATGCTAATTTCTGAGAAGGGAGAGACACAGGGAAAGGAAGAAATACAGTAATCAGAGATGGAAATCAAGCATTATGTTTTGATAGAACTGTATGATTTTTTCTTATTGAGACATCTCCACCTCTCTCTCTCTCTTTCTCTCTCTCTCTTTCTCTCTCTCCATATAGATAGATAGATAGATCATCTTTTCCCAATATATGATTTTCTCCAGAGGTCTCCAACTAGCTCTTTGGATGTGGCACACAGTTTGGTGCAGTTGGGCTGAGTTCAGTTACAGTGATGGAGAGTAGGGCAAGGAAGTTGAAGGTATATTGCAAGAGAGAGATTAAAATGAAGGCTAATGGAATATAATCTGGATAGGAGAAATAGGAAGAGGGTGACAGAAAAAATAAAGAAATCAGTAAAGTAGACATATCAATGAGGTCTCAGAATCACGGAGTAGAGATAATTGAGTGAACTGAAAGGTGGGATGATTGAATTAGCAATACTGGAGGTGGGGCACATTGTATTGATGACCAAAGTAAAAAATGAAACACAGATAGGATAAATGGTGTAAAAGAAAGCAAAAGATCATTGGAGATAGGAAGGTCTCATCCTTTGGGGAATATTCAAGTACTATATGTCGTATCAAGGAGTTCAAAATTTTTAGGATAACAGCAGAAAGTAAGGAACTGAGGAAGACTGAGTCAGGTCTTCAGTGATTGAAAGAGTGTGACCAGGAGTAAGGAAAGAAGACAACATGGCTTGATAATGTGGCTTTGAAAAAATACACTTTGCTTGATAAGGCTACAGGAAAAGTCTTATTTTAGGGGTTCAACCATATGTCAACCTAGGCAAAACGGAGGATGAAATGTTTGCATCGGAAGTAAAAGATTTAGGTAAGTGTATTGTTTGGAGAATTCCAGGAAACGCCAACTGAGAGTCGGTTTTTGGAGGGAGAAAATAGTGTTTGAGATCTGTGAGGAATATGTATGGATTAGTGGAGAGCTATGACTTTCCCTTTATGCATTAAGAAAACCCAAGAGTAATTTAAGGCTGGAACAGTGAGGGTACAGCCGAACAATGTGATTCTCCCACTTTATTTTGCTTTGTCTTATTTTGCTTGTTTGTTTTGTTTTTTTGTGTGTGGGTTTTTCTTTTTTGTTTTTGCACAAATAGTATTCAAAACTCATATGATAATGGCTGCATAAGCCAGAACTTTTACCCTTTTCCACATAAAACCAAATAAAATAAAGAGAATATAAAGAAAACTTTCAAATGCCATTTTTAGTGAGAACAAGGAACAGATTTACTCCACAGAGCCCTGAAACACATAAGAGGGTTGCCAAAAGCATCAGAAGCAGAAACCGCCTTGGAGAGGAATATGAATAAATAGAAAAGACAAATCAACATGGACAGATTCCGGAAAGGATCAGCAACATGTACTTAATCAGGTAAGGGTTTTACCTGAAGTGCAAAAGGTGTATCTCTGTTTGGCAGTGTGTGTAGACTGGGTGAGCAGAACTGGTAGCAGAAGCCTGCTGTCCTAAGTCTGGTTCAGAGAAAATGAGACAGGATTACACAAGAAACACTAAGATGAGTCTTGTCTATATAGCATCAAAAAAAAAAAAAAAAAAAAAAAAGAGAGAGAGAGAGAATCTTTGGGCTGGGATGTTTTTAAGTTTACCCTAGACCCTTACCACCTCAAAGAGAAACTTACTACATATAACTAGTTCAGGAAAATCCAACTTGCTCACTAAAGAGTAATAAAAAGTGAATTGGCAAAGACCTGATACAAATATAAGGAAAATGTGCAAAAGAGGTGAAAAAACTTACATATAAGCAAAAAAAAAAAATTAGAAATTTTCATGTACATATGAAGAGTGTGGTAAAATACATTTTACCACAAACTTTTAAAATTTAATGAAACAATTCCTTCTATTATGGAAAATCATAGAGTAGTAACATAAGAACTCAAAAAAAAAAAAAAGACAGAAAAACTAGAGAAAAAGAAATGAATTAGCAAAACCTAGGAAACAAGCAAAAAGAAAAAATCAGACATAAAGATGAAACTTCAAAAAACAAGAGAAGAATAAACATCAAAGATAGTACATTAAGGGACATGTAGACTAGGAATGAGAAAACAATAAACCAAAAAACAGGCACATAAATGAGTTAAGGTTTAGACAATGGAAAGTATGAGAAAGGCCAACTATGAATAATCAGAGCTCTCCAAAAATAAAACTAAACAAAACTATACAACAAAACAGAATAATTAAAATATAATCAAGAAAACTTGCCTGTAATAAAAGTTTTGAATATACTTATTGAAAGGGTACTACATGCACCAGAAAGTTTGTATGAAAATAGTCAATACAGAGACATATCCCAAATAATCACATTTTATTTTTATTTATTTTTTTTAATTTAATTTATTTAAACTAAAAAAAAGTCCATCCATTGCTTCCATCCTTAACCCCTGCCTCTGGCAACCACCAATCTGTTCTCCAAACCTATGAGCTTGCTTTTTATTTATTTACTTGTAGATTACATATATGAGAGATTACATGGTGTTTAACTTTCTCTGAATTATTTCATTTATGCCCTTGAGGTCCATCCATGTTGTTGCAAATGGTAAGACTTCATAATACTTTATGGCTGAATAATATTCCATTGCACATATGTTTCACAATTTCTTTTTCAATTTATCCATCATTGGACACTTACATTGTTTCCATATCTCAACTATTGTACCTAATGCAGCAAGGAACATGGGCTGCATATATCTTTCAAGTTATTATCTTCATTTTCTTCAGATAAATACCCAAAAGCAAAATTGCTGGATGATATAGTGGTTCTCTTTTTAATTTATTGAGGAACCTCCATACTGTTTTCCACAGTGGCTGCACCAATTTACATTCTCACCAACAGTGCATGAGGGTTCCCTTTTCACATCCTTGCCAACGCTTGTTATTTCTTGTGTTTTTGATTATAGTCATTCTAACACATGTGAAGTGATATATCATTGTAATTTGATTTGCATTTCCCTAATGATTAATGATATAGAGCATCTTGTATGTCTTCTGTGTAAAAATGTCTTTTCAGATCTTCTACCTATTTTTTAATTGATTGTATTGTTTGCTATTGAATTCTATTGAGTTCTTTATATAGTTGAGATATTAGTCCCTTGTCAGATTATATAATTTACAAGTATTTTATCCCATTCTTTAGGTTGCCTTTTCAGTTTCTTGATGATTTCCTTTGCTGTGCAGGTTTTTTTTTCTATTTTTATTTATTTATTTTAATATACGAAATTTATTGTCAAATTGGTTTCGATACAACACCCAGTGCTCATCCCAAAAGGTGCCCTCCTCAATACCCATCACCTACCCTCCCCTCCCTCCCACCCCCCATCAACCTTCAGTTTGTTCTCAGTTTTTAAGAGTCTCTTATGCTTTGGCTCTCTCCCACTCTAACCTTTTTTTTTTTTTTTTTTTAATCCTTCCCCTCCCCCATGGGTTTCAGTTAAGTTTCTCAGGATCCACACCAGAGTGAAAACATATGGTACCTGTCTTTCTCTGTATGACTTACTTCACTTAGCATCACACTCTCCAGTTCCATCCACGTTGCTACAAAGGGCCATATTTCATTCTTTCTCATTGCCACGTAGTACTCCATTGTGTATATAAACCACAATTTCTTTATCCATTCATCAGTTGATGGACATTTAGGCTTTTTCCACAATTTGGCTATTGTTGAGAGTGCTGCTATAAACATTGGGGTACAAGTGCCCCTATGCATCAGTACTCCTGTATCCCTTGGGTAAATTCCTAGCAGTGCTATTGCTGGGTCATAGGGCAGGTCTATTTTTAATTTTTTGAGGAACCTTGTGCAGGGGTTTTTAGTTTGCTGTAGTCTCACTTGTTTATTTTTGCTTTTGTTCTTTTTGCTTTCAGTGTCAGATTCAAAAAATTGTCACCAAGACCTATGTCAAGGATATAACTGCCTATGTTTTCTTCTAGAAGCTTTATGATTTTAGGTCTTATGTTCAAATATTTAATTCACGTTGAGCTAATTTTTATATATGATGTAAGATAGTGGTCCAGTTTCATTCTTTTGCATGTGGCTGTTCATTTTTCCTACCACTTATTGAAGAGACTGTCCTTTCCCCATTATATATTCTCTTCTACATTTTAAATAATTATTTGGGCAACAATGCAAAACTATGGAGGAAAAATCAGACAGATTTAAGAGATCTGATGTAAGATTTCTCTACAGAGAAACTCTGTACCAGAAGACAATGCAGCAACACCTACAAGTTTTCAAAGAATGAAGTTACGAGCTAAGGATTCTAAATACAGCCAATATGTTGTACTTTAAAATCTTTTGATAAAATATTAGAAGATAAACTTAAGCAAATTACAAGATGACTGAGGAAATGATGGCAAACTGTGCATTGAATATATTTAACTCTCAAACTAAGACTAAAACAAATGTGAGTATTAAGATGCCAGAACAGAATGTATATATTAACATCTTGGCCATATAAACATATGCAAATAACAGAAATATAGGGGAGAAAGAAGGAAAGTTTATAGATAAAGACTGCTATTTCATATATGTAGCATCTGACAGAAAAACTATCATTTAAAGCTGATAAATCAAATAACAAAAACTATACTCACATTTAGTAGTACAGAGTTGATCAATAGGAAAGATATTATTGACTAAAATCGGTGGTAAAAAAGAGAAATGAAAATGAGGGGAAAGGGCCAATATGTTTACATGTCACTAATTGAAGGAAATAAAGGACTGATCAAGATGATAACACAGGAGACTCCTGACTCTCCCTCCTCCCACAAATGCAGTAATTAGACAGCTGATTAGATCAATTGGTAATTAGATCAATTCCCTCTGAGAGAAATGCAGAAACTAGTTGAATGACTAGAACATACCCACACTGAAATGGGTAGGAAAGACTGAAACACATTCTCACCATAAATCCTATATCTAGCACAGTGTCTTACATTTAATAGGGACCTCCTAATGCCCAGCTTCTCCTTCAGGCACAAAGAGTTTGTAACACATGTAGCACCCCAACTTATAAGACTGCCACTTCAGGTACAGACCCCAACATCACCTGGCTTTAAGAGTCAATGAGATTTGAAATCACAAGTCCCACAGGATAATAGCAAAGAAAGAAGCAGCTATTCAACAGGCACACAAGCCCTCTCTGTGGCTATCTCCTCTAGGCTCAGTGCAGAAGGAATAGGCAAAAATGCCCATCTCCCAGTCTCTCCCTGGACTGGGTTAACTGCATGCTTTCTTATTTGCTGCCTGAGGTTCTGGCTTCTAATCAGCTTAAATGTGGGTGCAGACTGTGATCTTCCTGGGAGCCTGAAAGAGGTGGTGGGCATATCTCCTGTTGTCTCACCTCATTCACTCCAAGCATAAAACCAAGTGCCCAGATTTTCCCTGGAAATAGCTTGTCCACACATATAACATCCCACTGTGGAACTGAGGAAGTGACTTCCAAATTGCCTAGCTCTGGGAGATGATGGGGCTCAGAATTCGTGAGTTCCCCACCATATCAAAGAAGTGGTTCTGCACACAAGCACTACCAGTGACTATTTCCTCTGGCTCAGCACAGAATGAGTAGTCAAAAATATTCAGCTCTCAGTTTCTCCCTGATAGGGGCTAGAATGCATATCCAATGTCCTGGCTTTCCCAGCTGCTGCCTTAAGGTCAGGCTTCCAATGAGTGTGCACCATGGAGCTGAAGGATCAGGCAATTAGTAGTCCTCTAGGAGCCTGAAGAGGCATATTGTCATTTCCCACACCTCTGGGACACTGACAGGTCTTGGCATACCATCATCTACTAGGAACCACTAAGAACAAAGACAGCAGCTTAGACAATCACAATAGTTTATGAAGCAGCTGGGAGCTCAGGCTGGGGTGATTGATGTGGTCCATCTCCTATACAGGCCAATTTTTCAAGATTGTGAGAAGTGGCTGTTTTATCTAATGAACAAAACCAACCCAGAAAGCCAAGGAAAATGAAGACACAAGGGAATATATTCCAAACAAAAGAACAAGATAAATCTCTAGAAGTCATCTTGAATGAAATGGAGGTAAATGATTTACTTGATAAAGAGTTCAAAATGAAGTCCTAACGATGCCCACCAAATTCAGGAAAGCAATGTATGAACAAAGTGAGAATTTCAACAAAGAGATAGAAAATATTTACAAGTACCAAACAAAAATCATAAGGCAGAAAAGTACAATAATTGAACTGAAAAATTCAATACAGGGGTTCAACATTAGACACGATCAAGCAGAAGAAAGAATCGGTGAACTCAAAGACAGAGAAGTGGAAATCAGTCAGAGAAGAAAAAAGAAAAGAAAAAGAGTGAAGATAGTTTAAAGGACTTGTGGGACATAATCAAAAGGACCAATATACGCATTATAGGGATCCTAGAAGGAGGAGAGAGAGAGAAATGGGCAGAAAGCCTATTCAAATAAATAATGGCTGAAAACTTCCCTAATTTGGGCAAAGAAACAGACATCAGAATCCAGGAAGTGTAAAGAAAATACCAAATAAGTTGAATCAAAAGACCACATGAAAACAGATCATAATCAGGTTGTCAAAAGTTAAAGACAAAGAGTCTTAAAAGCAGCAAGAGAAAAGCAACCAACTTGTTATGTACAAAGCAACCCTTATAATATTATTGGGAGATTTTTCAGCAGAAATATTGTAGGACAAGAAGGAGTGGGATGATATATTCAAAGTGCTGAGAAGGAAAAAGCAAAACAAAACCAACTACCAACCTATAATACATTAACCAGCAACACTGTCTTTCAGAATTGAAAGAGAGTTAGAGTTTCCAAGACAATCTAAAAAAGTTAATCACCAGTAGTCTGACCTTCGAAGAAATTTTTTTTTTATTTTATTTATTTTTGAGAGAGAGAGACAGAGCACAAGTGGGGGAGGGGCAGAGAGAGAGGGAGGCACAGAATTTGAAGCAGGCTCCAGGCTCTGAGCTGTTAGTACAGAGCCTGATGCAGGGCTCTGAGCTTTTAGCACAGAGCCTGACATGGGGCTTGAACTCACAAACCGTGAGATCATGATCTGGGCCGAAGTCAGACGCTTAACTGACTGAATCTTCCAGGCGCCCCATGGCCTTAGAAGAAATACTAAAGGGAGTTCTTCAAGCTGAAATTAAAGGATACTAATTAGTAACTGGAAAACACATGAAAGCATAAAACTCAGAGGTAAAGGTAAATATATAGTTTATTTAATACTCTAATGTGGTAATGATAGTGGGTAAATCACTGATAATTAGTATCAATGTTAAAAGGCAAAAGTGTTGGGGTGCCTGGGTGGCTCAGTCGGTGAACCGTCCGACTTCAGCTCAGGTCATGATCTCACAGTCTGTGTGTTCGAGCCCTGTGTTGGGCTCTGTGCTGACAGCTCAGAGCCTGGAGCCTGCTTCGGATTCTGTGTCTCCCTCTCTCTCTGCCCCTCTCCCACTCACGCTCTGTCTGTCTCTGTCTCAAAAATAAATAAAAACATTTTAAAAAAGGCAAAAGTGTTAAATAATTATAACTACAATAATTTGTCACTGGCTACATAACAGAAAATTATATAAACTGTGACATCAAAAACATAAAAGGGAGCGACTGTAAAAACATAAAGCTTTTATATGTATTTGAAGTTAAGCTCTCATCAGCTTAAATAGACTGTAAGCTTTTGTAAGTTTCAAGGTAACTAAAACACAAAAACCTATAGTAGATACACAAATGTAAAGAGAAAGAAATCAAATCATACCACCACAGAAAATCATCAATCATCAAAGGAAGAAAGAAGAAGAAGAAGAAGAAGAAGAAGAAAGAAGAAGGAAGAAGAAGAAGGAAGAAGAAGAAAGAAGAAGAAGAAGAAGAAGAAGAAGAAGAAGAAGAAGAAGAAGAAGAAAGAAGAAAGAAGAAGAAGAAGAAAGAAGGAAACTAAAAAACACCCAGAAAACAACAAAATGGCAATAGTAAGTCCATACCTATCAATAATTAATTTTTTTCATTTTTTAATGTTTATTTATTTTTAAGAGAGAGACAAAGCACAAGCAGGGGAGGGGCAGAGACAGAGGGAGACACAGAATCTGAAGCAGGCTCCAGGCTCTGCGCTGTCAGCACAGAGCCTGATGTGGGGCTTGAACTCACGAACCATGAGATCATGACCTGAGCTGAAGTTGGATGCTCAACTGACTGAGCCACCCAGTCACCCCAATAATTATTCTAAATGTAAATGGACTAAAATGCCCAATCAAAAGACACAAAGTGGTTAAATGGTAAAAAAAAAAAAAAAACAAGACCAGACAAGACCTCAACAGATGGACATAGGGGAAGGAAAGGTAAAATAAGATAAAAACAGAGAGGGAGGCAAACCATAAGGGACTCTTGAATACAGAGAACAAACGGAGGGTTGCTGTTGGGTGGGGGGATGGGCTAAATGGGTGATAGGCATTAACAAGAGCACTTTTCGGGATGAGCACTGGGTATCATATATAGAGATGAATCACTGGGTTCTACTCCTAAAGCCAAGACTACACTGTATGTTAACTAAGTTGAATTTAAATTAAAAAAAAAAGACCAAACTATATGCTGCCTTCAAAAGACTCACTTCAGCTTTAACAACACATAAAGACTATAAGTGAAGGGATGGAAAAACATACTCCAGACAAATACAAACCAAAAGAAAGCTAGGGCAGCTATACTTACATCAGACAAAGTAGATTTTAAGCCAAAACTGTAATAAGAGATAAAGAAGGTCATTATATAATTACAAAGAGGTCAATTCACTAAGAAGATTTAATAATTCTAAATATGTATATACCCAACACCACAGCAATTATATATATAAAGAAAATATTAACAGATCTGAAAACAGAGACAGCAACCCTCTAGTAGTGGTGAACTTCAATATCCTACTTTCACAATGCATAAATCATCCAGACAGAAAACCAATTAAAAAATGGACTTAAACTACATGATAGCTCAGATGGATCTAACAGACATTTGTAGAACATTCCATCTAACAGCAGAATAATATATTCTTATGCATACATGAAACACTGTCAAGAATGGATCATATGTTAGGTCATAAGGCAGGCCTTAACAAAAGTAAGAAGATTGAAATCATATCAAGCATGTTTCTGGATCACAATGGTATGAAACTGGAAATCAATTACAAGAGGAACTTGAAAAATCACCAATACGTGAAAATTAAGCAACATGCTCCCGAACAAGCAATGGATCAAAAACAGAAATCAAAAGGGAAATCAAAAAACATCTTGAGACAATGAAAATAAAAACACAATATACCAAAACTTATGGGATGCAACAAAAGCAGTTCTAAAATGGAAGTTTACAGCGATAAATGCCTACACTGAGGGGGGAAAAAAGAGATCACAAATAAACAACCTAACCTTATACCTCAGGGAACTAGAGAAAGAAGAGCAAACAAGCCTAAAGTTACTAGGAAGATGAATATTACAAAGATCACAGTGAAAATAAATCAAATAGAGATAAGACTCAAATAAATATAATTAAAAATGAAAAAGAAGACATTACAACTGATAACACAGATATACTAAGGATCATAAGAAACTATTATGAACAATTATATGCCAATAAATTATATAACCTAAAAGAAATGGTAAGTTCCTGCAAACATACAACTTACTGAGACTGAATCATGAAAAATAGAAAATCCAAACAGATAACTTACTAGTAAGGAAACTGCATCAGTAATCACAAAGTCCCAACAAAGAAAAATCTAGGACCAGATGGCTTCACTGTTAAATTTTACCAAACATTTAAGGAAGAATTAAAACAAACTCTTCTCCAACTCTTCCAAAAAACTGAAGAGGGAACACTTCCAAATTCATTTTACACAGCCAACATTACACTAACACCAAAGCCAAACAAGAACACTACAAGAAAAAAAAAATTATGGGTCAATATCCCTGATAAACATTGATGCAAAAATCCTCAACAAAATATCAACAAACTGTGATAAAAAGTACATTAAAAGAACCATACACCATGATCAAGTAAGATTTATTCCTGGGATGCAAGGATAGTTTAACATCTGCAAATCAAAAATGTGATATACTACATGAATAAAATTAAGGATAGAAATCATATGATCATGTCAATAGATGCAGAAAGAGCATTTGACAAAATTCAACATCCTGTATGATAAAAACTCTCAACGCATTTGATATAGAAGGAACATACTTCACCATAATAAAGGCCGTATATGAAAAGCCCACAACTAGTATTATAAACAATGAAAAGCTGAAAGCTTTTCCCCTAAGATCAGAAACAAGAAAAGGATGCCCACTCTCACCACTTCTATTCCAAATAGTACTGGAATGCTTAGCTAGAACAATCAGTCAAAAAGAAAAATAAAAAAACATCCACATCAGAAAGGAACATGTAAAATTGTCTTTATGTGCAGATGACATGATCTTACATATAGAAAATCCTAAAGACTCCAGCAAAAAAACTTTAGAACTAAAAAACAAATTCAGAAGACATGAACAGATGCTTTTCCAAGGAAGACATCCAGATGACCAAAAGACACATGAAAAGATGCTCAATGTCACTCATCATCAGGGAAATACAAATCAAAACCACACTGAGATACCACCTCAGGCTGGTCAGAGTGACTAAAATGAACAAATCAGGAGACTATAGATGCTGGCGAGGATGTAGAGAAATGGGAGCCCTCTTGCATTGTTCGTGGGAATGCAAACTGCTGCAGCTGCTCTGGAAAACAATGTGGAGGTTCCTCAAAAAATTAAAAATAGATGACCCAGCAATAGCACTGCTAGGAATTTACCCAAGGGATACAGGAGTGCTGATGCATAGGGGCACATGTACCCCAAAGTTTATAGCAGCACTTTTAACAATAGCCAAATTATGGAAAGAGCCTAAATGTCCATCAACTGACGAATGGATAAAGAAATTGTGGTTTATGTATATAATGGAATATTACTTGGCAGTGAGAAAGAATGAAATCTGGCCATTTGCAGGAACGTGGATAGAACTGGAGGGTATTATGCTAAGTGAAATAAGTCAGGCAGAGAAAGATACCATATTTTGCACTCATATGTGGATCTTGAGAAACTTAACAGAAGACCATGGGGGAGGGGAAGGGGAAAAAAAAGTTACAGACAGGGAGGGAGGCAAACCATAAGAGACTCTTATGGACCGAGAACAAACTAAGGGTTGATGCGGGAGGGGTGGGGGAGAGCGGAAAGTGGGTGATGGGCATGGAGGAGGACACTTGTTAGGATGAGCACTGGGTGTTGTATGGAAACCAACTTGACAATAAATTATATTAAAAATAATTTAAAAAATAAAATCTAAAAATTACAAAAACAAAAATAAATAAATAAAAGCAAATTCAGTAAAATTGCAGGATACAAAATCAATATACAAAAATCAGTTGTGTTACTATATACTAAGAATGAGCTGTCAAACAAGAGAAATGAAGAAAACAATCTATCTACAATAGCATCAAAAAGAGTAAAACACTTGGGAATAAATTTAACCAAGGAAGCAAAAGACCTGTATACCGAAAACTATAAGACACTAATGAAAGAAACTGAAGAAGACACAAATAAAAAGAAAAATATTGAGTGTTCACAGGATGGAAAAATTAATATTGTTAAAATGCCCATATGACTCAATGTACTCTACGGATTCAATGCAAGCCCTATCAAAATTCCAATGACATTTTTCACAAAAATAGAAAAAACAATATTAAAATTAGCATGACCAGAAAAGATTGCATACAGCCAAATCAATCTTGAGAATGAAGAACAAAGCTGAAAGCATCACACTTTCTGATTTCAAACTATATAACAAAGCTATATAGTAATCAAAAAGCATGGTATTGGCAAAAAGACAGACACATAAACCAATGGAACAGAATACAGAGCCCAGATATAAACTCATGCATATATGGTCAATTAATTTTCAACAAAGGTGCCAAGAACACATAATTAGGAAAGGAGAGCCTCTTCAATAAATGGTGCTGGAAAAACAGGATATTCACATGGAAAAGAATAAAACTGGATGATTACCTTAAACCATACACAAAAATTGACTCAAAATGGATTATACACTTGAACTTAAGACCTAACACCATACATTTCTAGAAGAAAACATTTGGGTAAACTCCTTGATGTTGGCCTTAGCAATGATTTTTTTTTGGAATTGACACTAACAGCAAAGGAACAAGAGAAAAAAGAAACAAGTGGGACTACATCAAAGTAAAAAGCTTCCGCACAACAAGAAAAACCATCAACAAAATGAAAAGGCAACATATGGAATGGGAGAAAATATTTGCAAGCCATATATACAATAAAGGGCTAATATCCAAAATACATAAAGAACTCATTCAATAGCAAAAACAACACAAATAATCAACTTAAAAACGCACAAAGGACCTGCCCAATTTTCCAAAGAAGACATACAAATGCCCAACAGGTATGTGAAAAGGTGCTCAGTATCCCTAATAATCAGGGAAATGCAAATCAGAACACAAGGCTAGGATGTCTACTATCAAACAGAGAAGCAGTAACAAATGCTGGTGAGGATGTGGAGAAAAGGGAACCCTTGTACATTGTTGGTGAGAATATAACCTATAAAGCCATCATGCGAAATGTGGAGCTTCCTCAAAATTAAAATAGAACGAACATATGATCCTACTTCTGGGTATATATCCAAAGAAAATGAAATCACTATCTTAAAGAGATAGCTGTACTCCCATGTTACTGTAGAATCACTCACAATAGGAAAGGTGTGGAAACAACCTAAGAGTGTTGATGCATGAATGGATAAAGAAAAGGTAACATGTAGGTAGATATCGGTATTTCACGTGCTTGCTTTGGCAGCACATACACTAGATATTGTTATTTCATTATATATTATATATATATATATATATATATATATATATAACATATATGTGGAATATATATATAATATATTTATACACATACACATTATATACATATATACATAAATATATATGCACATATATATGTGGAATGTCATTCAGCCTTTAAAAAGAAAGAAATCCTGCCACTTGCAACAATATGGATGAATCTGGAGGGTATTATGCTAAGTGAAGCAAGACAGATACAGAAAAATAAATATTGCACGATATCACTTATATGTGAAATCAGAGAGAGAGAGAGAGAGAGAGAGAGAAAGGGAGGAAGGGAGGACAGGGTAGAGCCTGCTTGGGATTCTCTCCCTCTCTCTTTGTCCCTCCCCCATTCACATGCATGCTCTCTCTCAAAATAAATAAACTTCAGTAAAAAAGAAAGAGGAAACAAATAATGAAAGGTAAGCATGCTACATAAATCTATAATATCAAGAAACTATTAGAATAAAAATGTTTCCTAAATATCAAACTCTAAGAAAAAAAAGGAAAATGTTACACTGTAAGTTTTTTAAAACTTCGTAAAGCATCATACAATAGTATGCTTAACAATGACAACAAAAACATCTGAGCTCAAAAGAGAGATTTCATGGGGACACTCAAGGGTCATCTCATTAAAGTCAGGAATATTCACGGATAGTTACCATAATGAGTACTGTTCAGCATATTATGAATTTCATACTACTACTAAAATATTATTAAATTGCCAAAACCAAAAGTAAAAGGTTGCCCAAATACTGTTGTCAAAGCCCTGGGGAAATGTGCACTCTCATACACCATTAACACAAGTCGGTACACAGTGGGAAATTTAGTAATGCTGCCGAAAATTATGAAAGCACATACCCTTTGACCCAACCACTCCACTTCTCCACACATACACCGAGTTACTCATTATAGCATTAGTCGAAATAGCTAAATTGTATACAAATAGCTAGATTGTATACAATTTAAAGTTCAACAATAGAGAATTGGTTAAATAAGTTAACTGTCTAACCAAACAATGGAACACCATGCAGCTGCTAAAAGAGAAAAAAAAGAATAAGACTGGCTATTTGTGTTGATACGGAATGATCTCCAGAATATACTATTAGAAAATAAAAAAATAAAGCTACAAACAGTATATAGAAAATATTGTCCTTTTTATAACAAGGGAGGAAAATAAGAAAACATATATGTGTCTATTTGCTTGTGTATTTACAAAGAAACCGGAAAATTTTTTAGAGACAATTAACAGTGTGTACATTTGGGGAGGGTTTGGGAGAGTAGGGTGGATAGGTAGAGTGGACTACATGTCTTGGTTAGTCTAGGATTATCCTGTATGGCCCAGACCACCCTGGTTTACACCTGTTGTTCCACTCTAATTATTAGCAATGCCTCCTTACACTCAAAATTGTTTCAATTTAGATGATTAATTATAGGTTACCATTAACTTGCACAGGCAGCCAATGATTGCAAACACTTACATAGCTCTTATGCTGTTTCAGGCACAGTTTTAAATACTTCGTGTATATTTAATCATCACAGCTCACTTTGTGCCACTGCTACTGTAGCCAGTGTCTCATTCTTATCTTGGTTTCATGCTGGCAGGACTGGGCCAGTCAGTAATGAAAATAACAGTAACAGTCTTTCATAGAGCACTTAAAGTACCCTGAGCACTTTATATGCATTCTCTCATCATCTAATCTGGTTAATGACCCTTCCAGGCAGGTATTAACACTGTTCTCATTACACATGTGATGAAACTTGAGCCCACAAAGAGTTGACGTAATTTGCCCAAAGTTACACAGTCAGGTAATAACATAGCTAGTTAGAGCTTGTACCGAGTTTGGTCTGTCTCCAAAACTGTGTGTGTGTGTGTGTGTGTGTGTGTGTGTGTGTGTGTGTGTGTGTACACTTGTGTGTATGTGTTCAAACTTCATCCCCAAAGCTCAATATAAATAAGTAATAATATTGTTTGGAGTTGAGAAGCTTAATTCCTCATAATTTTATCATGAAATTAAGGTATAATGATGGTTTACAGATAAAAGGAAAACAGGTTAAGTTTATGCTCTTGATGAAACTTTGTTTTCAACAATGCTCCTCTATAATATATGAATATTCTTGATACATCATGGCTCTCAACAGGTATCCACACTGAACACTAAACTTCATATATAGTATGATCCTAATTACGTAACTCACACAAACAGGAAAACAACAACAACAACAAGAAATTCACCAAAAAATAACAGTGGCTCTCTGAGTTGCAAAATTATGAGAAATTTTGTTTTCATCTTTATATTTTTCAGTATTATGGTCTTTATATTGAGCATTTTTATCGTCTATATTTTGAAAAGCATAAATAATCTACTTATAAAGGAAAATATATAGGCTCTAATAGAGACTTCTAATTATGTGGCTTATAGTTGAAGATAAATAAAAATGATTATATCAAAATTGATGAAGTGCACATCTTCCCAATATACAGTGGGAAACATCTCTCAGAACTCCCATCGAGAGTTGAATAAAGCCAAGCTTTCATTCTCTAATGAGATCACTCTATTTGGTCAGCTCTGGGGTGAGGAAAAACGAGTAACTATTGATCCGAGAAAAGGGGTTGGCAAATTCTAGACATGCCAGGTTTTGTGAACAGGAATAAATGTTTACAAGGAGACATGAGGACATCAATGCCTTTCTCCCTCATATCTAAGCTTCTCAGAAGACTGAGAGAATCATGCCAAATTTTCCTGAATATTCTGAATAACACATCAATCTAATTTGTCTTTGGAGATGGCGTTAAAACTAGAGATGCTGTCAGAGACACCAAGCAGAAGGAAGAGACTTAATAAAACATAAAGTAAGAGAGAAGAAAATTAAGATTTATGGAAGACCTAAGATGTTTCAAGGCACAATTTGGTAGTTTTAAAATTAATGCTTTCCTTTTAATCTTTGTAACACCTACTGAGTGGTATGCTGGAGATGGCTTGCACTGGCTCCAAGAACAAACTGTTAAATTTTCAAGATTTTGCAAGCTGATTGTTGAACATAGCCATTATTAAAAATTAAATTGTATAAACTTTATATTTAAAACAAAGGTAATGAATATGCAAAACTCATCACTTCCTAATTATTTTACTCTAGTCTATACTCTTAAGGTTATTTACATCTACTACATATGTAGAAAGGGAGGAGATACTACAAAATGTATTTTGATGTTACCATGGTAGCTTGAAATCAGCCAAGGTGGAAATATTTACGCCACAGAAATGAGGAAACACGGCAAATCTGAGTTCTTCTTCCCCTTTTCTTTCTTCTTTTTGAAGGCTATTTGTTAATCATTTACCAGCACACCACTAGTCACACCTCTATAAAACAGACTTTATTATCCTCAACTACGTATGAGAAAACCAAGGCCCAAAAAGAGGTTATTTTTGAAAAAATATCATACAGTATATCTGATGCTATTTACTGTTCTTTTACGGAAAAATATCACAGAGATTTGACAAAAGGTTAAAGAAATTTAAAACTTCCGGTCTAGAAGATACATATTTTAAATACCAAGATCAGGCCTACCACTTTCTTTGAGTCCCTTTATCATCTTGGTCACAAATGAGATGCTCAATAAAAAAACTGCCTCCGGTGGTTTACAAAAGTGTTGTTTATTCTTAACATGTATAAGTGTCACAATAATATCTTGTTTGACACAAAAACATGTTTACTTTCCTACTAAAACCTAATATAAATAAAATTGGGTTTTAATAAGCTTTAAAAGACTGCCTAAGCTCCCTAATGTTACTAAAATGTTCATTACATTAAGTATTGCTTTATTTTTACCAAACAATTCACTATGACCTGGAAATCTTTTGATACCTTTTAAAATTTGTTATTGCAATAAAGTGGACCAGTATAGCTTTAAAAAATTGAAAAACACTTAGAAAACATGAGGTAATTCCAAATAGTTAACAAAAATTCTACTTTAAAATTTTCCAGTGTTCATGGGCCATTAGCAAGTGGATAAGAAAGTAGTCAGTCCATTGAACATATGAAGTATGTACTGAAAGTAATACTTTTTTTTTTTTTTAATTTTTTTTTCAACGTTTTTTATTTATTTTTGGGACAGAGAGAGACAGAGCATGAACGGGGGAGGGCAGAGAGAGAGGGATACACAGAATCGGAAACAGGCTCCAGGCTCCGAGCCATCAGCCCAGAGCCCGACGCGGGGCTCGAACTCACAGACCGCGAGATCATGACCTGGCTGAAGTCAGACGCTTAACCGACTGCGCCACCCAGGCGCCCCGAAAGTAATACTTATTTATAAGACACTTCCTGCTTTCTCTTTCCCAAAATACATCATCTGTAAAATATATACATATTAAAAGCATATTTTCTAATTATAAAAGTAAAATGTGACAATTGTGAAAAATCTGGAAAGCTTTAATAATCAAAAAAAAAAATCAAATATAATCTTGCCACCCAAGGTTCATCATTGTTAATATTTTGGCAGGGTTCTTGCCAATTTGTGTGTGTGTGTACAATTTGTATGTGTATGTGCACGCCATCATTTTATTTTGGTGAGTTAAAAAGTAAGGAACAGAATCTTACCCCTATTCCTTCAATCTGGAGCTCCATGATCTTAGACGACTATTAACTTTCACCTCAACCTGATGAATCTTCCCAAACTGGAAACCAATCTCTTATTCCAGAAACTTCTTCCATCACCTTGGAGGGATTGTTTTTCCGGCTAAAGGACTCAATTTGAGTAAATGTGGTAAGGGAATGCTTCCACTCTTCTGATGCCTAGGTATTACCATTCACAGAAGCTAGCTTAAAAGAAACACATCGGTTGTCTCACCTGGTAAAATGATCTCTAAGATTTCTTTCTGCCAACCTAAGTAGACAATGCAAAAACAGAGTTCAGAGCGCAGGTTCTGGAGTCCAAAAAGGCTGAGTCACCATTTGAATTCTGCCATCACCCAGTTGTGTACCTTTGAACAAATTACTTCATCTCTCTGAGCTTTCATGTCCACAGCTATAAGTGGTAACTCTAGGTCCACAATCCCTTATCTGAAACCCTTGGGGTCACATGTGTTATGGAAATCAAGAAGCTTTGGAATTTACAAAGGCGATAAAGTGGATATAAAGTATAATTTGTAACACCCATAGAGGGCATTACAACATCTATTGTATATTTGGTAATATTCCCAGAAGGGTCTTGGGTAGCACTCTGTAATCAAACACATGTACATTCCTGCAGCAGAACTTGTGGCCATTTACATGAGGTAACAGAAAACCTATAAGTAGCCTCTTGTGTTTCAGGTCAGACTTTTCCAAGTGAGTTCAAAAGTCTAGTCAAGTTTTACCACAAATGAGTTGGGAAAAACTTTTCTGGGGGACACTTTCAAAATCTTAAAATCATGGATAAGGATTTGTAGCCCTTTAATATCTCATAGGGTTATCATAAATATAAAGAGACCTTACCTACCACAGGGCCTGGTACAGATGCAAAGACTCAAAAACGT
This sequence comes from Panthera onca, assembly GCF_046562875.1. NCBI lineage: Eukaryota > Metazoa > Chordata > Mammalia > Carnivora > Felidae > Panthera > Panthera onca. Next base: position 130,846,543 of record NC_138347.1, on the reverse strand, counting down.
TACTACGCAACAACAACTTACCATTGCCGTTACTGTTATTATCTCTTATTCAAAATCTCTGTCCTGTCTGCCCCCTTCTCTTCATTGCCACACTCGTTGGCATTAATCTGATCATCATCTTTTCCCACCTGGAATCCTCTTTCAGCTACTGACTCTATCCTCCCCCCTCCAGTCTTTTCTAGTGTACTCATCTTCCCCTGGAAGCACAGAATTTTCTAATGTGACCACACATCTCCTCTCCTCACTAGCCTCATTGGCTCCCTGTCACTGACTCCAATAAGCCTAAGTCATTTAGTGTGATCTACCATATCAGTTCTTGCTCTGGTTCCTGCTTCATCTTTTGCGACATCCCTTTCTCATATTTCACACTCTAGCAATACCTCTTTAAATCCCTTCAAACACACCAAGCCTTTGCAGAAACTTTTCTTTCTGCCTACGATGCTAATCTCTGTTAGCCCCTCAATGAATCCATAGTTACTTCTGATGTCCCTTTTGGGCAGCACCTCTTCCTGGCAGCCTTTCCTGATGCATCCAGATACCCCATGACACACGCCCCAAATCATTATCCTCTCTGTTGTTACTCTACTACATTTCTAACTCAATTCTACCATCATATGCGATTATTACATGAGATTGGAGCTTGTTTGCTCCTATGTATCCCTCTTTGAAGGCAGGGACTGTCTCTCAACTCCAAATTTCTAGCACCTGGCCATGGTCAGCATTAAAAAAGTTTACAAAACTGAATCCCTGGACTAACACTGTGTTATAAGGTTAACCAGGCACCAAATGTTTATCTCCTAAACATAACAAAGCTGAACCTATTTCTCTCTTTGGGCCAGAAAACAATCTGTGCAGGGAAAGCCCAAAGGAGTCCTTTTGGTGTCATCTCTTCTGCAGTGGAAGCTGACAAATGACTTCACGATACAGGCAATATGAGGGAGGAAGGGATGGGCTCCCGTGTTCTTGAGGAACATCCAGAAAAGCATACAAAGTAAGACAAATGGCTGTGAAACCACAGGGGGTTCTGTGTGTCTTCTCTGACCACAGGTTGCTCCTGGCTATCAGGATTGTCAATATTTCACTTTAAACAACGTGATAGCAGCAGGGGAAATAAGCAGAGCTCAACTCACTCTCAACTGGCTACCTCCCATGACTCAAAGCCCCAGACGAGGAGCAGCTGCTATCCATCTGCCTCTCTAAAGAGGACATGGGAGAAAGGAAGCCATTTCCAGGGTGGCAGTGACAACTTGGTGGGGTTGTGTGATGGAAGTGGTAAGATTTAAATGAAACCAATTTACATCTTATGTTCTTTCCTACTAAGATAGTGTTTACCAAAGATGAATATTTAAGTGCTGGAAATGTTATCATCCTTCCAAAAACTCCAAATGCCAACATGCATCTAGCGACAAGAGAAGAAGCTGTTTGGCACTTCTCTGTGATGTGCCAATGGAAAGTAAGACATGAGGAAATTAAGTAAAAGCTACATATGTGCAACCCCAGGCCTGGCAGATACTTCTACACAGACAGCTTTATACAATACAGAGAGAATTCATGCAGTCCTCAGTTCCAGATTGGGAATAAAATCTTAGATAAAAGTGTGCTTGAAAGGAACACATATAGGATGTGAGGTCAGGTTGGGTTATAATCTCCTATCTGTTACTTACTATGTAGCCTTCAGGAAGGTAAGTTTCTCTCTCTGAGCCAAAATTTGTTCATATGCATAATGGGCAAAAGAATAATGGTCAATTGTTTATTCATGCTAGGTATACTTCTATTACCTTATTTAGTCCTCCTAAAACCTGGTGATGAAAATGACATTCGCTCCATTTTGCAGATGAGGGTTCAGAGAGATTACGGGACCTGTCCATCAGACTGTGATGATCATGGAGGTGTACTGACCAGACTGTCCTTCAAGAGAAACTTCTGCAAAAGAGTAGTTGGCAGACATCTTCCAGCTGCCATGCCTTTGAATCCACGGCAGCATTCATCACCGAGATCATGCTTTTCTAGTGTTCCTCCCAGCCAATGATGGAAGATGGTTCAGGTATTAGAGATGAGCCATTCCAGACCAAAGCAGAATGCCTCTGATAAATAATCTTTGTTCTGGGGATCTTCATAGCCTGGTTGAGACTACACTGAAGTCTGAGGTTCTTTCTACACAATCCTCTGCCTTCTTGCTTTCCTTCCACAGGTATCAGACTTCTTCTCTTCTTCCTTTATTCTTTTCAGTTATTTATCCAAAATAAATCTCTTGCACATCTAATTCCATTTTCACATTTGCCTTTTGCAGGACCCAAAGTGACACACACATAGTGAATATGGACCACTGAGGTCCTAAGAAAGCTTAATGAGGACAGAAATGGGATAATGAAATAAAGCTTGTGAGAGTTCCCAAGACACTGCTGGCATGGCCAACAGTTCACAAACTTTGGTAAATATCTGAACCACTTGTGCTTACTTCTCAAAACGGACATAGTCAAAACCCATCTCAGACCAACTAGAAGTTCTGGTGGTTGGTCATACAATTATTTAAGTAATTTATTGGAGTGAAATTCACATTACATAAAATTAACCATGTTATTTATTTATTTATTTCACATTACATACAATTAACCATTTTATTTATTTATTGTTATTATTTTATTTGTTATTTTTGGATCAAACTCCTTTTTTAAGCCCCTTTAATTTTTTTAATTTTATTTTTTATTTTTTAAAATTTACATCCAAATTAGTTAGCATATAGTGCAACAATGATTTCAGGAGTAGAGTCCTTAGTGCTCCTTACCTATTTAGCCCATCCCCCCTCCCAGAGCCCCTCCTGTAACCCTCAGTTTGTTCTCCATATTTATGAGTCTCTTCTGTTTTGTCCTCCTCCCTGTTTTTATATTATTTTTGTTTCCCTTCCTGTATGTTCATCTGTTTTCTCTCTTAAAGCCCTCATATGAATGAAGTCATATGATTTTTGTCTTTATCTGACTGACTCATTTCACTTAGCATAATACCCTCCAGTTCCATCCACGTAGTTGCAAATGGCAAGATTTCATTCTTTTTTGATTGCCGAGTGTGTGTGTGTGTGTGTGTGTGTGTGTGTGTGTGTATGCACACCACATCTTCTTTATCCATTCATCCATGGATGGGTATTTGGGCTCCTTCCATACTTTGGGTATTGTTGATTGTGCTCCTATAAACATTGGGGTGCATGTATCCCTTCGAAACAGCACACCTGTATCCTGTGGATAAATGCCTAGTAGTGCAATTGCTGGGTCGTAGGGTAGTTCTATTTTTAGTTTTTTGAGAAACCTCCATATTGTTTTCCAGAGTGGCTGCACCAGCTTGCATTCCCACCAGCAATGCAAAAGGGATCCTCTTTCTCCACATCCTCGCCAACATCTGTTGTTGCCTGAGTTGTTAATGTTAGCCATTCTGGCATGTGTGAGGTGGTATCTCATTGTGGTTTTGATTTGTATTTCCATGATAGTGATGTGGCGCATTTTTTCATGTGTCGGTTGCCCATCTGGATGTCTTCTTCGGAGAAGTGTCTATTCATGTCTTTTGCCCATTTCTTCACTGGATTCTTTGTGTTTTGGGAGTTTGGTTTGATAAGTTCTTTGCAGATTTTGGATACTAACCCTTTATCTGATATGTCGTTTGCAAATATCTTCTCCCATTCTGTCGGTTGCCTTTTAGTTTTGCTGATTGTTTCCTTCACTGTGCAGAAGCTTTTTATTTTAATGAGGTCCCAGTAGTTCATTTTTGCTTTTGTTTCCCTTGCCTCTGGAGATGTGTTGAGTAAGAAGTTGCTGCGTCCAAGATCAAAGAGGTTTTTGCCTGCTTTCTCCTCAAGGATTGTGATGGCTTCCTGTCTTATATTTAGGTCTTTAATCCATTTTGAGTTTATTTTTGTATATGGTGTAAGAAAGGGGTCCAGGTTCATTCTTCTGCATGTGGCTGTCCAGTTTTCCCAGCACCACTTGCTGAAGAGACTGTCTTTATTCCATTGGATATTCTTTCCTGCTTTGCCAAAGATTAGTTGGCCATACGTTTGTGGGTCCATTTCTGGGTTCTCTATTCTATTCCATTGATCTGAGTGTCTGTTTTTGTGCCAGTACCAAACTGTCTTGATGATTACAGCTTTGTAATACAACTTGAAGTCCGGGATTGTGATGCCTCTTGCTTTGGTTTTCTTTTTCAAGATTGCTTTAGCTATTCAGGGTCTTTTCTGCTTCCATACAAATTTTAGGACTGTTTGTTCTAGCTCTGTGAAGAATGCTAGTGTTATTTTGATAGGGATTGCATTGCATATGTAGATTGCTTTTGGTAGTATCGACATTTTAACAATATTTGTTCTTCCTGTCCAGGAACATGGAATCTTTTTCCATTTTTTTGTGTCTTCTTCAATTTCTTTCGTAAGCTTTCTATAGTTTTCAGTGTATAGATTTTTCATCTCTTTGGTTAGATTTATTCCTAGGTATTTTATGGTTTTTGGTGCGACTATAAATGGGATCAGTTCCTTGATTTCTCTCTCTGTCGCTTCATTGTTGGTGTATAGGAATGCAACTTATTTCTGTGCGTTGATTTTATATCCTGCAACTTTGCTGAATTCATGAATCAATTCTAGCAGTTTTTTGGTGGAATCGTTTGGGTTTTCCTTATAGAGTATCATGCCATCTGCGAAGAGTGAAAGTTTGACTTCCTCCTGGCCTATTTGGATGCCTTTTATTTCTTTGTGTTGTCTGATTGCAGAGGTGAAGACTTCCAATACTACAATGAATAACAGTAGCGAGAGTGGACATCCCTGTCTCATTCCTGACCTTAGGGGGAAAGCTCTCACTTTCTCCCCATTGAGGATGATATTAGCATTGGGTCATTCATATATGGCTTTTATGATCTCAAGGTATGCTCCTTCTATCCCTACTTTCTTGAGGGTTTTTATCAAGAAAGGATGCTATATTTTGTCAAATGCTTTCTCTGCATCTATTAAGAGGATCATATGGTTTTTGCCCTTTCTATTATTGGTGTGATGAATCACATTAATTATTTTGCAGATATTGAACCAGCCCTGCATCCCAGGTATAAATCCCACTTGGTCGTGGTGAAGGATTTTTTTAATGTATTGTTGGATCCAGTTGGCTAATATCTTGTTGAGGATTTTTGCAACCGTGTTCATCAGGGAAATTGGTCTTTTTAGTGGGGTCTCTGTCTGGTTTTGGAATCAAGGTAATGTTGGCTTCATAGAAAGAGTTTGGAAGTTTTCCTTCCATTTCTATTTTTTGGAACACCTTCAAGCGAATAGGTGTTAACTCTTCCCTAAATGTTTGGTGGAATTCGCCTGGAAAGCCATCTGGCCCTGGACTCTTGGTTTTCGGCAGATTTTTTATTACGAATTCGATTTCCTGCCTGGCTATGGGTCTGTTCAAATTTTCTATTTCTTCCTCTTTCAGTTTTGGTAGTGTATATGTTTCTAGGGATTTGTCCATTTCTTCCAGATTGCCCATTTTATTGGCATATAATTGCTCATAATATTCTCTTATTATTGTGTGTGTGTATATATATATGTGTGTGTGTGTGTATATATATATATACATATATATGTGTGTGTGTGTGTATACACACACACACACACACACACACACATACACACAAATACCAAAAGCAACAAAGAGTAGAAAGGACCAGAGAACACCACCAGAAACTCCAACTCTACAAGCATCATAATGGCAATAAATTGATATATTTTAGTACTCATTCTAAACATCAATGGACTCAATGCTCCAATCAAAACACATAGGGTAACAGAATGGATAAGAAAACAAGATCCATCTATATGCTGTTTACAAGAGACCCACTTTACACATAAAGACACCTTCAGGTTGAAAATAAGGGGATGGAGAACCACCTATCAAGCTAATGGTCAACAAAAGAAAGCCGGAGTAGTCATATTTATATCGGACAATCTAGACTTTAAAATAAAGACTGTATCAAGAGATGCAGAAGGGCATTTTATCATAATCAAGGGGTCTATCCACTAAGAAGACCTAACAATTGTAAACATTTATGCACCAAATGTGATAGCACCCAAATATATAAATCAATTAATCACAAACATACAGAAACACATCGATAGTAATACCATAATAGTAGGAGACTTCAACACCCCACTCACAGCAACTGACAGATCATCTAATCAATAAATCCACAAGGAAACAATGGCTTGGAATGACACACTGGACCAGATGGACTTAACAGATCTATTCAGAACATTTCATCCTAAAGCAGAATATACATTCTTCTCCAGTGCACATAGAATATTCTCCAGAATACACCATGTACTGGGACACAAATCAGCCCTAAGTAAGTACAAAGAGATCAAGATCATACTGTGCATATTTTCAGACCACAACGCTATGAAACTCGAAATCAACCACAAGAAAAAATTTGGAAAGGTAACAAATACTTGGAGACTGAAGAACATCCTACTAAAGAATGAATGGGCTAATCAAGAAGTTGAAGAGGAAATTAAAAAGTATATGGGAGTCAATGAAAATGGTAACACCACAACCCAAAACCTCTGGGATGCAGCAAAGGCAGTCATAAGATGAAAGTACATAGCAATCCAGGCCTTCCTAAAGAAGGAAGAAAGATCTCAGACACACAACTTAACCTTACACCTTAAGGAGCTGGAAAAAGAACAGCAAATAAAATCCAAAACCAGCAGAAGACAGGCAATAATAAAGATAAGAGCAGAAATTAATGTTATCGAAACCAACAAAACAGTAGAATAGATCAATGAAACCAGAAGCCGGTTTTTTGAAAGAATTAACAAAATTGATATACCACTAGACAGGTTGATCAATTCTAAATATTTCATATTAATGAAATCACACAGTATTTTTCATTTTGTGTCTGGCTTCTTGTACACAAGAAGTGTTTTGGAGGTACACACATAGTGTTTTGGAGGTTTATCTACTTTGTAACATGTATCAATACTTCCTTCCTTTTTACGACTGAATAATATTCCATTCCATTCCAAAATTCATTATCTACTCATCTATTTACAGACATTTGGGTTGTTTCTGCCATATGGCTACTGTAAATAGTGCAGTTGTGGACATGTATGTACATGGACTTCTTTGAGTGACTGCTTTCAGTTCTTTTGGGTATTACTTAAGAATGGAAATGCAGGGTCTTTATATTAAATCAATGTTTAACTTTTTGAGAAATTGCCAAACTGTTTTTCCATAGTGGCTGGACCATTTTACATTCCTACCGAAAATGTACAATGGCTGTAATTTTTCCATATCTTTGATGCAGCCACTCTGTAAAACAGTATGGGGCTTCTTCAAAATGTTAAAAATAGAACTACCCTGAGATCCAACAATCGTATTACTAGGTGTTTACTCAAAGGATACAGAAACACTGATTCAAAGGAATACATGTACCTAGATGTCTATAGCAGCATTAACAACAATAGCCAAATTATGGAAAGAGCCCAAATGTCCAACAACTGATGAATGGATAAAAAAGTTGTGGTATATGTATACAATGGAATATTACTCAGCCACAATAAAAAATGCATTTTTGCCATTTGCAATGACATGGATGGAGCTAGAGTGTATTATGCTAAGCAAAATAAGTCGGTCAGAGAAAGATACACATCAGATGATGTCACTCATATGGGGAGAAAAAGAGAGGCAACCCATAAAACAGACTCTTAATTATAGAGAACAAACTGAGGGTTGCTGGAGGGGAGGTGGGCAGGGGGATGGGTTAAGCAAATGATGGATATCATCATTTGCACAAGACAGCACTTGTGATGAGTACTGGGTATTATATGTAAGTGATGAATCACTAAATTCTACTCCTGAAACCAATATCACATTATATGTTAACTAACTGGAATTTAAATAAAAACTTAAAACTATAAAAAAATAATTTCTCCATATCCTCACTGAAACTTGTTATTTTCCATTTTTTAAATTATAGCCATCCTAGTGTGTATAAAGTGGTACTTCATTGTGGCTTTGATTTACATTTCCTTAATGACTAATAGTGTTGAACATATTTTCATGCACTTGTTGGTCATTTGCATATAACATTTGGAGAAATGTCCATTCAAATCCATTGTACATTTTAAAATTTGGTGGTTTATCTCTATTGTTGAATCCTAAGAGTTTTCTTAAATATATATTCTGACCTTTATCAGATATATAATTGGCAAATATTTTGTCCCATTCTGTAGGTTATTTTTCACTTTCTTGTTAATGTCTTATGATAAACAAAAGTTTTTAATTTCAATACAGTCTGATTTTTTTAAGTTGGTCATGTTTTTGGTTTCATATCTAAGAATTCATCGCCAAAGTCATGAAGATTTATCCTTATATTTTCTTCTAAACGTTGTATGGTGTTAGCTGTTACAATTAGGTCTTTGATCCATTTTGAGTAAATTTTTGTGTATGGTGTGAGGTAAGGGTCCAACTTCATTTTTTTGCATATAAATATCCACTTGCCTTAGTACTATTTGCTTCCCCTATTGAAAGATCTTGGGACCTTTGTCAAAAATCAATTGGCCATAGATATATGGGTTTATATCTGAACTTTATTCTACAAGTCTATACATTCATCCTTGTGCCAGTACCATACTGTTTTGATTACCACTGCTGTGTAATAAATTTTGAAATCAAGAAGTTGTTTGTCTTTTTAAAGATTGTTTTGGCTATTCAGAGGAGTTTGCAATTTCATATGAATCTGAAAATCAGCTTTTCCATTTCTGCCAAAAAAAAAATGACCACTTACAATTTGATAGAGATCACAATTCAATCTGTAGATCATTGTAGATAGTATTGACATCTCAACAATATTAAGTCTTCCAATCCATAAACACAGGATGTCTTCCCATTTATTTAGGTTTTCTTTAATTTCCTTCAACAACGTTTAGTAGTTTTTCAGTGCAAAGTCTTTCATATTTGTGGTTAAGTTTATTCCTAGGCATTTTACCCTTTGGGGTACTTTGTAAATGGAATTGTTTTCTTAATTTCTTTTTCAGATTGCTCATTGTTAGCGTATAAAAACACAACTAATTTTTGTGTGTTGATCTTGTATGCTACAACTTTCTGAATTAGTTTATTAGCTCTATAATTTTTTTGTGGATTCCTTGACATTGTCTATATATAGGATCGTATCATCTGTGAATAGAGATCATTTTACTGATCTTCCTTTCCAATTTCAGTGCCTTTTACTCTTCTTTTTCTCATCTACTTATTCTGGCTAGAACTTCCTGTACAATACTGAATATCAGTGATAAAAGTAAGCATCCTTGTCTTGCTCCTGATCATAAGGGGAAAACTTTCATCACTGAATATGTTAGCTATATGTTTTCCATAGATGTCTTTTATCATACTAAGAAGGTTATGTCTTCTTATAAAGCACTGAAAATAACTGATACAGTTGGGAAGATGGTGGCAGAGTTGGAGGACCCTAGGCTTGCCTCATTCCATGAATACAACTAGATAACTATCAAATCATCCTAAACTTGTCAGAAATTGACCTGAAGACTAGCAGGACAAACTACACAACTAAAGGATGAGAAGAGGTCACACTGAAGAGGACTGTGCATTATCACAAGGGTTGGAGACAATCTATGCTCCAAGCAAGCTAGAAAAAGGCCAAACCTTTACAAGCAAACTCTGCAAACAAGGTACATCAGAAACTTGGCAATGAATTAATGTAATTTCTCAAGTTGTAAAGGAACTACACACATTCTATGAGAAATAATCCAGGCTGCAGCTGCTGGAGGAAACTCATCCTCTCCAGCCATCAAGAAATCTCTGTTGAAGCTGACGAGAATCAAAAATCAGCAAGAATGATTCTTTTTTCACTACTTTCTTTGAAATCACGTTAACAGCATTTCCAGCCTACATTGTACTTGGATGTAACCATGCAATTGGATTCTAACCATTGGAATGTGAGCAGAAGCAATGTGTACCATTTCCGTGCCTACTCATGAAAACCTCCCTCTTGAGATCTAACATGTTCCTTTGCTCTTCTGGATAATTGGAATGGAGGTATTTCCTAGAAAACCATAGATTGCAGATAGCAGTGCCACAAGATTGAAGGAAGGATACTGAATCTTTGAATCAATGATTGGAGGAAAAACATTTGACAATCAGGATCATCTACTTTGCAGTTTATATGAATAAGAAATAAACTCTATAAATTTTGAGTCATTAAAAAGGGAAAAAACTGATGTAGGAGCTCAGTATTTATTAAACCACAGTAAGTGGTTTCCCCTATCTGCTAGTATGCCTTGGCATGAAGCTGCTTAGTATATAAAAAGCAATACAAGCTAAAGTAAATAAAACTAAGTAGGCAGTTCTGAACACACTGATTGTGACTCTGAGAACCAGTACCATTATGTGAAGAAAAGAGTACAGGTTTTGGTGTCAGGCCAACTGGGTTAGAATGCCAGCTCTGCTATGATTCAAGATGTGTGACATTGAAAGATTTGCATAATCTCTCTGAAATGGTTTTCTTCTCTGTAAAGATAATATCAGCCTTGCAGGGTTCTGTTATGATTTCGTGTAAATGACCATGTTCTGTACCTAGAACATAGTAGCTGATGCTAACTAAGCCTATTCCTACCATTTGCAAAGCCCAGGGCAAGGGAACAAAAAAAATGTATAGCTGCCAAATATCTGGTTATTTGAACATTACAAATCAAAGTAAAAATGGTACTCCCTTCACCCCCTGAGTTTCCACATTAATTCAGTTAAAAATTATTGAGCATTAATTCATGCCAGGTACAATGCTTCACTTAGATTAAAATGTTAATAATGAAACTCTGGATAAGAATGGAGGAAAGCTTGGGGCACCTGGGTGGTTCAGTAGGTTAAGGTCCAACTTGGGCTCAGGTCATGATCTCATGGTTCGTGAGTTTGAGCCCTGCATTGAGCTCTGTGCTGACAGCTCAGAGCTTGGATCCTCCTTCAGATTCTGTGTCTCCCTCTCTCTCTCAGCCCCTCCGCCACTTGAACTAACTCTCTCTCTCTCTCTTTCTCTCTCTCTCTCAAAACTAATATTTTAAAAAATAATAAAAACAATAAATATTTAAAATATTTTTTAAAAAAAGAATGGAGGAAAGCCAGGAATATCTAAAACACTTTTCCCAATATTCCAATTGAAATACTCAATAAAGCACACAAAAAAATGCAAGAGCCAAAATCATATTTAAATGCAAAACATCAGAGGCATTCATTTTATAAACATTTATCCATCATCTACTATTTGCTAGATTCTATGGTAAGGAATAAAATAAGAACATCTGCTATTATAATTTCTATTTAGTACATTCTAGAAGTTCTACCTTATGAATAGAAAGAGAAGATCAAATTATTATCATTTGTACCTTTGCAGGGAAGCATTTCCTAGCCACCCTATTTAAAATTTCATAGAACCCCACACCCCAAGATTTACTTGTTATCTCCCGTATCTTAATTTTCTTCCATAGCATTTTCTACCCTTAACATAGTATATAATTTACATAGATTCATATTTATTTTAGATCTCTCCACTAGAATACTAGCACCATGATTGTTCCATTGTATGAATAAAACACAATATATTCATCCATTCCACATGTGAAACATTAGGACTGTCTCTACATTCTCACCATTACAAGCAATGAACACTCATATATGTCTTGTGCACATGTGAGAGTTTCTCTACGATATACACAGTTGATTCTTATACCTTGCAGTAGCTATGCTCTATAAATTCACTGTGAGCACTAAATTAGCAGATACTGAACCATTGCTCCTAGAGAAGACACAGAGTTAGGTCCCTGCAAGCCTCTGGTCACAACATTTTTATTATCCAATCAATAAATAACCTTGTTTTATGTGTGTTTTGGTTTAAAGACACCTTATTTAATATACATTGTTGATTAATTAACATTGAACTCATGGCCAACAGCATTTATTATAACTCATGCCTAAATGAAGTTCATCTAACACATGCTTTTCTTTGTAAGGCATAAAGGAACACCAGACAACACTTCAGCATTATACTTGGGGGACATTTTAAACTGAAAACACCAACAAGAAACACAAAAATGGCACTAACCAGAATATGAAAAAAATATTTTTCAAGAAGGCAGAGCATCACCTTGCTTGACCTCAGTTGGTACTGTACACATTGTGACTCAAATTTTTTTGCTACTCTGCATATACCTGCAAATGGCTGTGAAAACACCATGAATATTAATTTGAGGGTTATAAATAAATTTTAGCAAATAGGCAAATTTGCAAATGAGGATTGACTACACTTAGAATTGGTATTCCTAGATATTAAAGTATACCCATCTTCACATTTATTAGATGTTGGCTATTATTGCCCAAAATATTTGTATACCTATTTCACTTCCATCTTGTTTCATTCCATCCAAGTGTCCTCTTTCTAACCTTTGATATTGTTACTATTTTTAACTTCGGTCAATCCAAGGCACAGAAAATGGCAACTTACAGTTGATTATTTAAATTTGGATTTATCACAAAACCACAATGAAATATCGCCTCACACCTGTCAGATTGGTTAAAATCAAAAACATAAGAAACAACATATGTTGGAGAGGATGTGGAGAAATAGGAACCCTCATGCATTGTTGTCAGGAATGCAAACTGGTGCAGTTACTGTGGAAAACCATATGGAAGTTCCTCAAAAAATTAAAAATAGAAATTGGTACAAAAACAGACACATAGATCAATGGAACAGAATAGAGAACCCAGAAATGGACCCACAGATATATGGCCTACTAATCTTTGACAAAATAGGAAAGAACATCCAATGGAAGGAATACAGTCTCTTCAGCAAATGGTGCTGGGAAAACTGGACAGCGACATGCTGAAGAATGAACCTGTACCACTTTCTTACACCATACACAAAAATAAACTCAAAATGGATGAAAAGCCTAAATGTAAGACAGGAAGCCATCACAATCCTTGAGGAGAAAGCAGGTAAAACATCTTTGATCTTGCCCGTAGCAACTTCTTACTCAACACATCTCCAGAGGCAAGGGAAACAAAACCAAAAATAAACTATTGGGACCTCATCAAAATAAAGTCTTCTGCACAGTGAAGGAAACAGTCAGCAAAACTAAAAGCCAACCGACAGAATGGGAGAAGATGTTTGCAAATGACATATCAGATAAAGGGTTAGTATCCAAAATCTATAAAGAACTTATCAAACTCAACACCCAAAAACAAATAATCCAGCAAAGAAATGGGCAAAAGACATGAATAGACACTTCTCCAAAGAAGACATCCAGATGGGCAACCGACACATGAAAAAATGCTCCACATCACTCATCATCAGGGAAATACAAATCAAAACCACAATGAGATACCACCTCACGCCTGTCAGAATGGCTAACATTAACAACTCAGGCAACAACAGATGTTGGCGAGGATGTGGAGAAAGAGGATCTCTTTTGCATTGCTGGTGGGAATGCAAGCTACTGCAGCCACTCTGGAAAACAGTATGGAGGTTCCCCCAAAAATTAAAAATAAAGCTACCCTCTAACCCAGCAATTTCACTAATAAGATAAATATCCAAGGGATATAGGTATGCTGTTTCGAAAGGACACATGCACCCCCATGTTTATAGCAGCACTATCAACAATAGCCAAAGTACGGAAAGAGCCCAGTGTCCATCCATGAATGAATGGATAAAGAAGATATGGTATATATGTGTGTATACACACACACACACACACACACACACACACACACACACACACACACACAGTGGAGTATTACTTGGCAATCAAAAAGAATGAAGTCTTGCCATTTGCCATTACATGAATAGAACTCGAGGGTATTATGTTAAGCAAAATTATTCAGTCAGAGAAAGACAAATATCATATGACTTCACTCATATGAGGGCTTTGAGACACAGAACAGATGAACACAAGGGAAGGGAAGCAAAAATAATATAAAAACAGGGAGGGGGACAAAACAGAAGAGACTCTTAAATATGGAGAACAAACAGAGGGTTACTGGAGGGGCTGTGGAAGGGAGGATGGGCTAAATGGGTAAGGGGCATTAAGGAATCTACTCCTGAAATAATTGTTGCACTCTATGCTAACTAATTTGGATGTAAATTCAACAAAATGAAATTTAAAAAATTAAAAATAGAATGACCATATGATCCAGTAATTGCACTACTGGATAATTAATCAAAGAATACAAAAGCACTAATTTGAAAAGATATATGCACTCCTACGTTTATTGTAGCATTATTTATAATAGCCAAATTATGGAAGCAGCCCAAGTATCCATCAACCAATGAATGGATAAAGATGTGGTACATATATGGAATATTATTCATCCATAAAAAAAATGAAGTCTTGCCATTTGCAATAACATGGATGGACCTAGAGAGTATAATGCTAAATGAAATGGTGAGTCAGAGAAAACAAAGACAATATGATTTCACCCATATGTGGGATTTAAGAAAGAGAACAAAACAAAAATAGAGAAATCAAAAAATAGACTCTTATCAATAGAGAACAAACAGATGGTTGCCAGAGGAGAGGTGGGTGGGGGGATTGGTGAAATAGGTGATGGGGATTAAAGAGTACAATTGTCTTTGTGGGCACTGGGTGATGTACGGAATTCATGAATCACTTTATTGTATACATGAAACTAATATAACACTGTATGTTAACTATGCTGGAATTAAAATAAAACAATAAAAGGTAATTGGATTTATCAGATTACTAGTGAGATTGAGAATCCCTTTTATATATTTGGTCCCATATGAATTGCCTGTTAATGCTCTTTGCCCGTTCTCCTATTTGTTGACTGTTTGTCTTGGCTATCCTTGGACATACAAGTTTCGTATGTATGTATCCAACATACAATTTTTAGAATAAATTTCCTCAGTTTTACAGATACTTATGTTGGAATTAGAATTGCATCAATTTTATAGGTCAATTTTAAGAGAATTAATGTTATTAAAAGATCCATTACTATCTTCTTTAATTCAGAGATGGTTTGTGATTTTCTCTATATGAACATTGAGCCTTTGGAGATTCAATTTATTTCCAGGCATTGTGCAGTTTTTGTTATCATGATTTATATGTTTATCCATAACATTTTCTAATTGATTACTGTAGGTATAAGACTTACTACTTAAACTGACCACAGTTTTATTGAGATAGAATTGATATAAACATTGTATTAATTTAAGGTATACAACATAATAATTTGAGATATAGATGTATATATTGTGAACTGATAACCACAATAAGTTTAGTTAACATCACTACATACAGTTACAAATTCCTTTTCTTGTACTAAGAACATTTAAGATCACTTCTCTTAGCAACTGCCAAATATACCATACAATGTTGATAACTATAGTCATCACACTATACATTATGTGACCAGAACTTATTTGCCTCATAACTGGAAGTTTGTACCTTGTGACCACCTTCACTCATTTCCCTTGCCTCCACACCCTGTCTCTGGCAGCCACCAATCTGTTCTCTATTTTAAGGAGTTTAGTTTTTTAAGATTCCACATATATGTAAAAATGGAATATTATTCAGCCATAAAAATGAAGGAAATCTGTATTTGTGACAATATGGATGGACCTCGAGGGCATTATACCTAGTTAAAAATATAAATATATAGTGAAAAATATAAATATATAGTGAAAAAATATAGACAGAGATAACATTTTCTTCATCCATTCATCTGTTGGTGGACACTTTGGTTGTTTCCAAATGTCTTGGTCATTGTAAATAATGCTGTAATGAACATATAAATGCAGATACCTCTTCAAGAGGTACTCTTCAAGATAGTGATTTCATTTTCTTTGGATATATACACAGAAGTGAAATTGCTGGATGATACGGCAATTCTATTCTTTATATTTTGAGGAACCTCCATACTATTTTCCATAGTGGCTGCACCAATTGACATTTCCACACTACTGAAATGTTTATGTTTACCTGGAAACACTCTATCTCTTGTTAGTTTTAATTATCATCTATAGATTCTGTTGGGTTGTTTGCATACAGATATGGAAGAAATTAAAAATTATACTCCAGCATCCATTCATTTTTTCATTTT
Source organism: Panthera onca (assembly GCF_046562875.1). Lineage (NCBI taxonomy): Eukaryota > Metazoa > Chordata > Mammalia > Carnivora > Felidae > Panthera > Panthera onca. The sequence goes on along the minus strand of NC_138347.1, from coordinate 130,830,413 downwards.
GGAAAAGGACCTACTCCCCAACACACACACCAGTTTTAGTTGAGCACATGGCCACCAGTTAGAAATTGCATATCCTATTCCCTGTTACAATCACGTGGTTAAATTCTGGGATTTTGTGAAGGTTTTTTTTTTGGGGGGGGGGATTGTTTTTTTAAGTGGTAAGGACTAGGATTTCCAGTACAAGATAGAATCATAGCAGTGAATATGGGCATTCTTATCTTGTTCCTGACTTAATGGAACTACCTTTAAACTTCTATGAAATTTCTATTGCTTTTGGGTAGGTATATTTGACCATGTTATATAGTTTCCTTTTATTTCATAAAGTTTTTTTGTTTTTACTTTTTATCATAAATGTTATATCACATCGAATGCTTTTCTTGAACTGTATTGCATATTAGTTTTTGTGTGCCTCCTAGGTTTCCCTCAGCTGTCTCCTCCTTTTCTATCTTGGTTGGTACTCAAACCTGCTGAATCTCCCCTCTGTCTCTGGATTTGGATGAAATGCCACACAACAGGGCTTAGGATCTTGCTTCTTTAGCAATTGCTTTGTTGCCATGTATATGGGAATATTAGGTCTCGGTAGGAGGAAACTTGACCAACGGGAAACAAGTCAGGAGAGAACCAGACTGATAAATTTCCTTTCCTTTAGTCTCTCTGACTGCCCCATGGTGTACATTCCTGTTGCAAAACTTTTCGAGAAGTTTCCATGAGATGAAGGAGTATGTCTGGATGTCTTTGTAAGGTGTTTGGAAATTGGACCAGTATAGCAACACAATTGCTTTGCATCTTTCCTTGCCTAACATTACTTTTTTAAAACTATTTTCCTCATGAACTCACAAACCTGAGCTGAGAACAAGATCATGACCTGAGCTGAAGTTGGACGCTCAGCCAACTGAGCCATCCACGTGCTCCTATAGTATTCTTGTACTGCTGTCTATATCTAATTTTAATATCAAAGCAATATTTGTCTATAAAATGAGTTTGATAGCTTTTTTCTTTTTTTTTTTTTTTTAATGTTTATTTATTTTGAGGTGGGGAGAGAGAGAGAGAGGGAGAGGGAGAATCCAAGCAGGATCTGCGCTGCCAGCACAGAGCCCGACACAGGGCTCAATCCTAACAACTCTGAGACCATGACCTGAGTCAAAATCAAGAGTCAGATGCTTAACTGACTGAGCCACTCAGACGACCTGGTAGCTTTTTTTTCTTTTTATGTTCTACAAAATATGCATAACATGGGGATTACCAGTTTGTGGAGTTGATGAAACTTGTGTTCAAATTTTATTGGCCTGATGTATTTCTTATATTTGAGAGATGTAGGATTGATGGAGCATATTTTTAACTACTAAGAGTACTTCTTTAGTGAATATTGGCTCACTGAGGTTTTCTATGTCTCTATCAGTCAATAAAATCTTAGGTATTAAAATGGTTTGCATAAAAAATGTGGTTTGAAAGTAATGGCATAGTAGAGCACACTTATGCCCTCTGATCCAGTAAAGTTTCACTTTTATGTAGTTCTTGTACTGAAATTATCATAAATGTACACAAAATTTATATGTAGGTAACTTCTATTGATAGAAGTTCAATATAGCATTTGTTATACGAATAATTTTGGAAACAGTACAAATATCCAAAAAATGAGACTCTTAAACAATATGTTAAATCCACCCAATTGAATACCATATAGTCAGTAAAAGTTAGATTCTTAAAGAATATTTAGAGATTATAAGAAAAGACTTTGGGTTGGCAGGTGAGCAAAAGCTATATATTCTATTACTTAATTTTGTTTGCAAATACTAAAAGACAGGGTGGAGCAGAGAAAGGTAGAAAAAGAGAAAGAATAAAAGATTAGTAGGATATATCTCAAAGTTTTAACCTTGTTATAGTCTTCATTAAAGTCTTATTTATTTTATCATGAACACGATGACACTTTGTCATCAGGAAGAAAACAGATTATAAAATATTTTTGGGTCACTCTTGTTTTCTACAGCCACACTGATCTAGGATGGGGTGTTAGATCATCCTGTATGAGAGGCATTCTCTCCCAGTTCAATGCCATGTCCTACTTAGACTGAGTTGGGATGCAGCATCATCCCACAATGGAACTCGGCGAGAAAACTGCTGACATCTGTAACTGCTATCAGAGCGCGTACCCACTAGAACCTTATCCTTGTCAGAATACATCTAGGGCATCCTCCAAACTAAAAAAAAAAAAAAAAAAAAAAAAGATACAATCCTTACAAAGAAAAATAATGTATCCATGCTTGTCAGCCTGGTTCCAGCACAAATATAACAGCTTCCTGAAGTGAATCAAGGGGATTTTGAAAAAGAAAAGACTCCATAGAGTACACTAGCACGGGCTGTGTTCAATTCAGCACAAGACACATGGAAAGGAGACCCTAACTGTAAAATAAGCTGAAGAAGAGCATGCACAGAACCTTTGGTTACCAGCGTTGTTATCAAACTGCTGAATAGGAGATCAGTTGACCTAAAGACTGTGCAGATGTAGCAGAAAAGGTCTGTATTTACTTTTTTTTTTTAATTCAAATTCAAGCCTTTCATTGAGGAAAGCAAAACCCAAACCAGGGAAAGAATCTGCCACAGGTGACAAAATTCTTTCTAACCTCCTTCCAACTCCTTCACTTAGTCACTCACCAGATATTTGTTAGGGTCCTGCTAACTGTGGGAGGCACGGCAGAGGACCAAAGGTTTGTTGCACATAGCCCCTGTCTTCAAGGAGCTTATTCTAGAAGGAGAGTTCTGAAATCAAGCGATTCTACTGCATCTTCTGTGCTGGAAGGGAGATGAAGCAGAGAAGTGCTGGAGATGAAGTTGAGTGGAAAAATTGCAAAGCCAGAGGGTTTCAAACTTTACCCTATCCATGTGGACGTGAAGCTTCTAAATACCCCATGTTTAGTTGGTGGGAGAAAGATGTGAGCTAGGGGCAGTACTTGTTAAAGAAGGAGAGAAGGAATACCTCAGAGTTGGATAGAAAGCAACACAGATGTGATAAGCAAATAATAGGACTTCAAAAACAAAACATATCATGTATCAGGGCATGAGGCTCACTAGCAGAGCCCTGGCAGTGTGATTTAGTAAGAATGAGAACAACAGGTAACTTTATAGAGTGACTTTTGGATTCCAGGCACTCTTCTAAAGCATTTGAAATGCTTTACTTCGTGTAATCCTCACCTCGAGTCTATGAGGCAGATAAAGATGAGCGATAAGTAACTCAGAGACCAAAGGACTTTCCCCAGCCCTTAGTAATGGAGCCAGTGTTTGAATCCACGCAGACTGACTCCAGAAATCCATTTCTGTACACCACACCTAGTGCTTCTCAATGCAGTCCTTAGACCAGCTGCATCACATGGGAACTTGCTAGAAATGCTAGAAATGCGAATTTCCAGGTCCCCTTCCCTAACCTGCTAATTCAAAAACTAGGGCTAGGGTCCAGGAAGCTGTTTTAGCAAGCCTTCCAGGGGATTCTGATGCACTCCATGCTTGAGAACCACTGCTCTATCCCAGACTCTTTGAAATCAGAGACTTGGAGTGCAATTCCAGCTCTCCTACATACTAGCTGTATGTACTTTTCTAAGCTTTAGTTCTCCCATATTTAAATTGGTGTTAGTAATAAGTCCTCCTGCATACCCCAATCCTGGAGACTTTTACAATGAATAAAATGAGATAAATGTAAGCCAAGTGTTTAGAGCAGCGAAGTCTCCATAAATGACACGTGCAGCCCCATTTCCTGGTTGCAATCTGCCACAGTCTGTGAATCAGGCAAGAGTCCTCTAACCAAAAACAAAAGACCAGTGAGTTAGAAAAGAAGATTGGAGAGATTGGGAGTAGGCCATTACTGGGCACTGAAAACATAAAAAGCATTGAATAATAGGAGAAAGATTAAATGAAATATTGCAAGACCTAAGCAGTCAGGGGACTATGAGGGTGGAGAAGAAAGACAGGCTATTTCTAATCAAAACCCATGAGACAAAAATCACAAACCCAAACACTGTTCTTTCAGAACAGATTATCAATCACTGAGGCCAATATGCCTCAGCTAAACAGAGTGTTAGAGGTGGCGTCAGGGCATAGATACTAGCTTCCTACACACTCATCTAAAGATCACTGTGTAACTGCCCAACACCATCAGACTATGGAAAGTTGAACTTGAAACACCCAATTAAAAAAAAAAATCTCTCTTCCACTCAGTCTAGTTTACTAGACTGCCTAAAACATTAAAGCATGATGGTGCCTCTCTGAAAAATCATGGAAGCTTGCAAAGAATGTTTTCTACTCCCAGATGCAATTTAAGATGATCTCATTTGCTCCCCTTTATCACACACCCCCACCCACTCACATACAAAGCCCCCTAAATTACGTCATACAGTGCCCTGAATTACAATGACAGTGAGCTATGAATTTGAATGCCTAACAGAAGCTTCTTTCTTTTAAATGGCTAACCCCATTATTTTAAGAAATGTATCTTCTGAATACTAAAACCTAATAGCAAATTCAAGCAATATGTCACAGTATGTGGTGCTTCTAACGATTTGGGTCATTAAGATGACTCAAAACAGCAGCCTTGAAAAGGAAACAATTGTGAGACTGACAATTCACTGTATGAAGAATATGAGAGAGACACAGAGAAAGAGTGAGAGCCGTTCATGCTGAATAGTGTCATATATAATCATATTACTTCAGAAACCCTTATTGCTTTGAAAATGCTGATAATATCTCCTGACCGTGTTTATTTCCATGTGATATTTGATTTGCCTTCCAATCTAGAGTCGATTTCAAACAGTTTAGTCTCACTGCCATAATTTATATCAGAACAAGTAATGTAGCTCATATCTAGTCAAAACTTTAGGGTACAGATATGACAACCTCAGCGAGATGCCACAGGGAACAACAGTTCCAGAACTGTTCAGCGACTACTCTAAGGTCACAGAGGTAGCTAGTTAGTGGCAGAAGTGGCAGAACTAGGACTAAAATCCTGGCCACCTGAATCTTTGTCCAGGGTCCTTTCTTCCATGCTTTTGTAGAGAGAGAAAAACAACAACAAAAATCCTCTTAGGAGTAACTATGACTCATAAAATGATTTCTTTTTTTTTTTTTTTTTTTGAGCAATCATGTCAGAGTGTTGTATTAGAATTTAAACTCCCTTACATCCTAAAGGATTGAGTTTCAGTATACTCCCTGTGACCCTAGGTGAGTAACTTAATCACTCGGACCCTCAGTTTTATCACTGGTTGAACAACGGGAATTCTGGTTAACTCTCAGTATTGCTATGAGGAACAAACCTGTGTGATATTGCCCAACACAAGAACCCATTCAAAGTATCATTCAGCAAATATGCACTATCACAAGGCCGAAGGAAATGGAGTTGGGCTACTTCCTCAGTGAGTGTGCTATAGTATAACCTTTCCAATGACCTGGCTGAAAGGAAACTGTCATTAAAATATGCATTCAATGTATTACCCCCATTACAAGCAAGCATATCATATTCTCCAAAAGTATTCTCCTCTTTCCCTGTTCCCTACATCTGACTCTCAAGATCCAAACCTAGAAGACTGAAGGCAGACTATGTAGGATGGAAGGGGGCTTATGGTCCCTCATTAAAATCCTTAAACCATGCCCTTAAAGAAAGACCAGCAGGTGAAAAGACTAGAGACCATGGGGATGGCACCACCAAGAATCATACAAACTAGGTATCACAGAGTAACTTCCATCTCTCTCTCTCTTGCTCTCTCCTTTCTCTCTGTCAAGACCCAGGTCTGCCACTACATACACCTCACCAAGTCCTGCCCATTCCACTTCCAAAACATTTCTCCTTCATTAACTTATCTCCATTCCAACCAAACAAATCTAGATTGCCTCATTCATTCCCCAGCAAATTCACTTCCTACATTCTAAGCTTTGTAAGGGGTGCTAATCTGCGGGGATAGAGTTCACTGAAGAATATCTTTGGCTCCTGTGGATATCCTCACTTTAATTACCACCTAACAGGTCTCCTGGCTTCCTTTCTTACCACTGTAATCCATCTCATGTGAAAGGCCATTATCATCTTCCTACTCAAGAAAAAAAAAAAAAAAAAAAAAAACCACTGGACTCCCTGAAGTTCTTAGAATTCCATGCATATACAAATGTCCACGAATTTGCTATCACCCTTTGTTTAGACTCCCCTTTTAACCTGGCAAATTCCTTCTAACTTATAAAAAATATATTTTTTTCCTTCACTTCCTGGCTCACAGCTTCCAAAACCCTTGGAATTTCCCAAGCATTGAAAGTGATAAACTTGTCTTTTTTTTTTTTTTTTTAACATTGATGAAGTGACTTTTGGAAGCCACCTAAGGATGGGGGTTGGTTGCCAGTGGAGATGACCATGTGATTAGAAGGTTAAAACTTTCATACCCATCCCCTGACCTCCAGGGAAGGGACAGGGGCTGGAGATTGAGTTGAATCACCAACGGTCAGTGATTTAATCAATTTATGCCTATGTAATGAAGTCTCTATAAAACCCAAAGGAATAGGGTTTGGAGAGCTTCCAGATTGGTGAACACATGGAGATCTGGGGAAGAGTGGTACACCGAGATACAGCATGAAATCTCTGTGCCCTTTCCCCATACTTTGCCCTGTACATCTCTCCCATTTGGCTGTTTCTGAGTTATATCCTCTTATAATAAGCTGGTGATCTAGTAAGTAAAATGTTTGAGTTCTGTGAGCCATTTTAGCAAATTAATCAAGCCCAAGGAAGGAGAAAGTCACAGAGGACCTCTGATTTATAGTCAGTTGGTCAGAAATATAGATAATAACCTGGGCTTTCAACCAGTTTCTGAGGTGGGAGAGGGGGCAGTCTTGTGAGACTGAGTCCCCAACCTGTGAAATCTGATGCTATCTCCTAGTAGATATTATGAGTTGAGTTGAATTCTCAGACATCTTGCTACTACCTGAGAATTGCTACTTGCTACTACCTTGCTACTACCTACCTACTGTCTACCCCCACACAAACACATGTTAGTATTGAGTCCAGAACACCCTTTATACCCTTTACTGTTCAAGGTCCTGCCTTTTTCTTAGCTCCCACAGCAAGTTGCTTGTGCTTTCATTATGGCTATTCTCCAAATGCATTATGGGTGGTTGCCTCCTTCTGTTTGATCCATTAAACTAAGGACCTCCCAAGATCAGAATTTTCCCTTTACTTTCTTTTTCCTTAATGCCCACCCAACAAGTACTCAGTGCTTAGCACACGCTCAGTCAAAGGTAAATGATGAGACATCTTTCTCTTTCCAACGTGTTTCAACAACCACTCTGAGAGCCAACTCTGACAGTTATAATCAGTGCATTGCTTTATTTTCATTCAGTGTTTCATCTTCTCTCACTTCCTCTGGGCCCAACTCTCATGCTATGAACAACAACAACAACAACAACAAATGTGCTCAGATGCTCCAGAGCAAAATCCAGACCATCCTTCTGAGTGACAGCCACACAAAAAAGAATATATATTAGAGCTATATGTCAAATATTCCTTCTTTCTTTCTATTCATTCACTCAACAGCATTTATTGAGCACCTAATATGTGGAGGGGCCGTCTAGGAACTTAAACATTTATAATTGAGTATTTATCTAAGTCATGGCATCTTAAGCAAATGGATGAGTTTCTGGTGGGGAATGCATCTATGGAGCCCCTGAAACTAAAAAAAATTTCAAGTGTGCAAATACATTTTCCTAGATTTCAGCAGATTCTCAAAAGAGTCCCTGATTCAAAAACCTTAAGAAGCATTTTCTAAACTCTGTTTAAAACATACATGTATACCTGAACAAGTTCTAAGACTTTGCCATTTGTATATGAAAGGAATCCTTATTCTTTTATAAAACACCTTGTTCAAGCTTCAAGAGATGTAGCATACATTAATTTACAAGTGGACCCTTTAAGTGTATTTAAACCTATTTTTTAAGGATGTCCCTTTTTCGTGTAGTATAATAAGCTCTACAAGGATATTCAAGGCTGTGTCTTGATTGTTTCTTTTTCCTTGCAGGCCACCAACAGTACCCTGAACACAGGACTCCATAACCTGAGAGCACAGGTGTAAGGGGGAAACACAGTGACTTATTAAGATGAAAGTGACCCCAAAATACAAATACAGTTATTAAATTTTCCCCTATTCCTTTTTCCCTTTCTAGTTCCTAAATAATACAAATATGCTTGACAACACCATGTCAAAAAAAAAAAAAAAAAAAGAAAAGAAAAGAAAAAGAAAAAAAGCATGACTTTGGAATTAGACCTAAGGACCTGGATTCTAGGCTCTCCTCTCCCATTACCAGCTGTGACCATGGGCAAGCTGCTTGACCTCCACAGGCTTCTTCTACTTATAAAATAAGTTTCTGTTAGAATTCAGTGAGACATGCCTAGTAGAGTATCTGTTCTCTATATATAATAGAGGTTTGTGGACATAATTGATGTTGCTCACCAAGTGTTTCTGGTTCTTCCTTTTTCCAGGCAAACTTCCCTGCCCTCTTCAAGTTGAATGCAATCACATGACTTCCTTTAGCCCGTGAGAAGGGAATGGAAGTTACTTATTTCACTCTGATGAAGTTTCAAGAATCAGTGTGTGAGCCTCCAGTTTCCTTTCCAATGCCCTGGAGATGGTAGAAGCACGTGTTGAGGTGATGCCTCAGATATTATGTGTCTCTGGAGTAACTTCAGTGAATATAAACACACACCAACCTCAGCTGGACCTATAGTATGAGCAAGAAATACACTTCTCTTGTATTAAGTCGCTGAGAGCTGGGGCTTATTACAATGGCATGAGCCAATGGCAAAATTCCGACCAAGACTGTGCTTAATAAATATTAGTTCCTCTTCCTGATTAAGTTTCATTAGTTGCACATTTCCTTGTTGCATTTTGTCCTTAGAAAATAATCCAATCAAAAAATTCACTCTGACATGAATAAAATGTTTAATACTGTTTACTTGACAGAGCATCTGGGCAAGAAGTATATAATCTATTATGGTTTCTTAAATTTGAACTTTTATTTAAAAACAACTCAAGGTGAGAAGGGTGATCATCTTTCCCTGTGTTGCACTTTCTAGGATATCTGGTGGTACTGCTCTTTATTGCTTTCTCCACTTCTGGAAACTAAATCTATCCAGAACCTAACAGCTTCACATTAGAGTCAATTATCTGGCTAGATCACTTATCACAAAACTGTAAAGTTGTATGAGTTAGCATATGTATGTATAGGGGTTGATGGAGGGTTACTGTTACCTCCCATTACTAACGTGAATATAGAATGAATTAAAATAAACAGTTTGAGAGGTTTCCTGATTATCCATTGCCCCAAAACTTAGGGGGTTAAAACAAAACCTATTTTATTGTATCTCATAGGTTTTGTAAGTAAGGAATTTGGGAAGGGTTCTTCTGGGTGATTCTTCGGTTCCATGTATTGGAATGTTCCATGTATGAGGTCACTCAGTAGTGTTTATCTGGTGGCGAAGCTGGTCTAGGGAGTTCAAGATGGCTTCACTCACATACCTGACACCTTGGTGGTAATAGCTGGAAGGTGTAGGCTCATCTGGCTCTGTCAACTGGAGTGCCTGCTCCAACATGGTAGTCTCAAGGTAACTGGATTTCTTACATGGTGAATTGAGGTACACAGAGAGAGTATTCCAAGGCAGAATCTGCAAGATTTCTTAGGACCTAGCCTTAGAAATCCCAGAAATCACTTCTGCTGAAATTTATTGGCCAAAAAAACCAATTATCCTATATTCAGCTCACAGGGAGGGGGATTTAGAGTCTATGTCTCAGTGGGAGTGCTACCACAGCATTTGTAATCATCTTTATTATACCATGAAACAGAACCTCTTAACTGCTTCTCTGGTTTCCTATGAAATCTCTGGATCCAAAAACTCCAATGACTATAAGCTTTGATGAGCGAAAAGTAATTCTCTTAGAGTTTAAATGTCTTCCTTGGTTACCCAGAGGGTTTACCTGGATTCATTTACAAAATCTCTACTGTTATAGATATTTCCTTGCTCCTCCAGATGCACTCTTCACCATTACTCCATCGCTATATTCCCTGGAAATCTGACCTGCATTGGCTACATCGGGGACTCCCTTATCCTCTGGTTTCTCATTGGATGCAGTCAATCGGAGGTGCTGGAAGAGGAGTATAGGGCAAAAGGAGAGTGAGCAAGGGCATTACTACCCAGCTCCCTCCCATGTGGAGCATTGTGGTTGGTCATGTTCCTCTAGCTAGGCTGAGGTCACAACTCCTGTCAGACATCACCCACTTGAGACAGCTATTTTCTCTAATCTCAATAACACCTCCTACTCTTGTCCCCTCAGGCCTAGCAGTGATAGCAGTTTTAAGAGAAGTAAAAATAAAATGCATTCAGGTTTTATTAAAACAATTTAAAATTAAATCTATTTCAGTCCTCTCTGAGGGCAGTGTTGAGTAAAAATATATTCTTACATTATTTCTTGTGTGTTAACATCAAAATATTTCTTAATGAGAAATCAATGAGGAGATTACTGTTGAATTCATTTCTTGAAACGACTCTATGTCAAAAAGCAACAACAACAAAACTACCTACAAAAAGTTGATCATCAACAGACCAGCAGGTCTGAAATATTTCCTCACTTGGACTAGAAGATGTGAAATATTCTCTCAGACCACAGACCTGAAATACCTTACCAAATGATCTTCAAATTTCAGTTCTGACTATTCAATTCAGTCAAATTTTCCAAACGTTTATAAAGCATTATCTGTTGAGCACACAATGGAACCACTTACTTACCTCACTCTCACTAGCCTGTTGACTTTTGATGGTTCAGGACAGGCTCTTGGTTGCCTTTGCGCCCCTTCATTTAGCTCTTTGCCTAGCATTTGGTAGATGTTTAATGAATGTTTGTAGAACAAATAGATGAAGGAATGAATGAGAGAATGGCAAAGCATGTAAACTTAAGAGAAAAAAATGTACATGACAACCAAAAGTCAGAATTGTGATTCATGAAACTTCTTATCAGAGGAAAGTAAATACTGTTCTCTCAGAGTCTTTGAAGTCAATGAAAAGACTCAGGGTTATACATTAATACTCTCTCGGCACACAAAGGTCTCCCTGCCACCATTAAGTATACCCTCCAGTATGGCAAAAAAAAAAAAAAAAAAAAAAAAAAGTTCATAGCTCTCCACCTGGTGAATTCCCCAAGTTAAGTTAGCCAACTCCAAGTCTCATCATAGCATTTAGAATCAGAGTTTCCTTGTCTGGGGTAAGTAAGTACACAGAACTAGAACAATGATAATCCCTAGTGACTTTTGGTTCCTTCTTAAATAAACAGATAACATTACTGGGGAGATAGAATTCTAGTCTTTTCTGTTGGAATTCCACAGGAGAAAACACTGTACCCCACAGGCAGCTGCTGTTCTCATGGAACAAAGGATGTCTCTCACCTCTGGGAGGAATCCTCTAATAGTTTTAAAGGGCCAAAACATCATTCCTACACCCCAGACTAGAAACTGGAAGAGTATGACAATGGAGAGGAGGCCAAATGGTACAGAGGACTCAAACCATGAATAGTTCTATTTCTGAAAGTTACCTCTGGACTAGACCTCAGTTCTCATCCTACCCCTGTCTTCCCCCTCACCCAAGTTACCTTGGACAAGCCATTCATGTTTCTAGGCTTCTGTTTCTTCCTCCACAACTGGAAGGGTTAAAGTAGGATATTCATAATGGACTTACCCCAGATCAACCATTCGAAGATTGCAGGTTTCAAGGAAAACCTAGCAACAAAGCACTAACGTATAAAAAGAGAATGAAAGCATAGGGGAACCTGGGTGGCTCAGCCCGTTGGGCATCCAAATCTCGATTTCGGCTCAGGTCATGATCTCATGGTTTGTGCAATCAAGCCCCACATCAGGCTCTGCACTGAGCATGAAGTCTGCTTGGGATTCTCTCTCTCCCTCTCTCTCTCTCTCTGCCCCTCCCCTGCTCACATGAGCGTGCTCACTCTCTCTCTCTCTCTCAAAATAAACATTTCTTAAAAAGAGAGAATTAAAGCATAACAAAAATCTGCAGCTTAGGTTACTGCCATCTTTTTCCCATCACGTGTACATACTCCCTAACTTCTCCCTTGGCTCCAAAACTCCACCTGGTTGTAATAGCAGAGTGTGATTTAGCGCAAACTCCCAGTGAATCTGGTTATTTAGAGAAAAATCATTTTATACAACTCATTAGTGGTATGAGAGCCACCTTAAAAGCTACCAAAATCTGAGTTTATGAGCAAGGTTGGAGATTTTCAAATGTATTCAAGATTTTCAGGTGATCTTCAAAAAATTCTTATGATTTCAAGTCCTACCCAGCCTCTGTTCTATGGACTTTACTGTTTCCTTCATCTCCCCGGAGTTCATCGAAGTGTAGACTGAAAAAAATGTCAATTTTCTTCACCAAGAATTCAAGGTAATAATAACAGAAATAAGTAATGAGATATTTACAGCAGCACTATCAACAATAGCCAAAGTATGGAAAGAGCCCAAATGTCCATCCATGGGTGAATGGATAAAGAAAATGTGGAGTATTACTTGGCAATCAAAATGAATGAAATCTTGCCATTTGCAACTACGTGGATGGAACTGGAGGATATTATGCTAAGTGAAATTAGTCAGAGAAAGACAAATATCATATGACTTCACTCATATGAGGAGTTTAAGAGACAAAGCAGATGAACATAAGGGAGGGGAAACAAAAATAATATAAAAACAGGGAGGGGGACAAAACAGAAGAGACTCATAAATATGGAGAACAAACTGAGGGTTGCTGGAGGGGTTGTGGGAGGGAGGATGGGCTAAATGGGTAAGGGGCACTAAGGCATCTACTCCTGAAATCATTGTTGTACTATATGCTAATTTGGATGTAAATTTTAAGAAATTAAACATATATATATTTATACATATATGTACATAAATATATATAATAATAATAAATAAATTTAAAAAATAAATAAGTAATGAGAAAGAGGAGATGGAGGAGGAGGGATCTCACGTTTATATAGGCCCTTGCATGGAAAAGGCATGGATTCTAAATGCTTCATATATATTAATTTATTTCTTTTTACAACCCTGAACGGCAGAGAACATATCATCCCACTGGAACACAAGGAAACTGGGGATAAAAAAAATTAAGTAATTTTCTCAAGGTCTCCCAGCCAATAAGTGGCAGACCTGGGATTGAAACCCAGGCAATTTGATTCCAGAGTCAATGCTTTTCAACCCATTATACTGAACAACTTCTCCCCCTCGCCCCGCCATGGGAATCTTTTCAGAAGAAATCTGAAGGAATGCATTGAATAGTTACAACAGTGGAGAAATGAGTGTGAATGTTTATCTCTAAGGTCAGTTTAATCTGTATATCTATTTAACAATTATCTGGGAGGAGTAGAGATGTCAAAAGCACTTATCTTGTCAAAAGAAATTGGTTCACCAAGCATAGCACTGATGTTTTTCCCCTAAGAATTCAGCACAGATTAGCAAGGTGCCTAGCCACAAAATATGCATTCTCTGGGCTCTTTACCCTGACTATTCAAAATATGTTATCCCAAACTACATGGCCAAACCAGTTGCTTTAAATCACCATGGCAACCAGAGTCAGTGGAGATGCCCCCATGGAAAGACAGGAGAAGGGCTGTCATTAAAATCCTGTTTGTGGTAGAAAGGGGGTATTTGGAGAAAATCTGTCCTGCGGGAGATCTTTCACTTTAGGAAGAAAAACACCCTTGCTTTTGTCAGAACTTTCTGTTCTCAGCTTCTTAATATAGTTGTTTGTTCTTATTCTCCCTGGAAGAGATTTAAGAGAAACCTTATCTTCTGCTTGCCTTCACAGCTATACATTGTAAAATCTATTGTGCATGTATATATATGCAGACGCCCACATTTATACATAAATACATACATGTGCATGTATGTATATACACATAAACACTAAATGCACATTATATACACACATAATGTGCACATTCATACACATCTAACACTTACATACACACACATACTGACTTCCCAACTTCTCACCATGGCACTCTCAGCTCACGATTCTGACAGATAACCTATCCATCTGGAAGCAGACTCCGCTGAGAGAGACACCAACCAGCATCTTCTCTCCCCTGCCTCTAATGAAAAAAGGACCAACATGGATGTGATCTGACTCAGCAAGGTTGCCACTGGCATAAAAATGTCTCTGCTTGCATGCTTGCTCTGTCCTTCCTCCATGCTATGCCAAAAGCACCAGGCCTGTCTGCCCATTGTATCCCCTGTCACCCCAGCCTGTTCAAAAGTGATGCGAGAGAGAGAACCAGCCATTTTCCCCCAAGTTATACCATTAATTTCTAGCAGTGGTTTTGAAACCATCATCGACTTGAGATTGGGGCTCAGAGAAGTTGGCAAAATTTCTCTTGCAAGAGAGACTGCCTGCCAAATTTTAACTAGATTCTGGAGGTTCAGTGAGATGGTGTCTAAATGCCCCTTTCAAGTCTGAATTGATTAGTCAGGAGATCCTAGTCGAGGTCATAAGGAAAAATAGAAAACAGTAAAAGAAGTGGCCTGCTGGAAATACAGACAAAAGTGCACGTTTCCATGGCATAGTAGAAAAGCCATGAGTGACAAGATAGGAGGTTCTGCTCCTCACCACAGTAGGTGACTCAGGCATGAGACTGACTTTCCCCAGATGCTTAGTCCCTCCACTCTGAGAATGAGGAGCTGGATTCAATTTCCTTGTCACGTCTTCTACCAACTCCCAGCCTAGGCTCCTAAGCTATGACAAGCCTGGGTACTACAGGCTCCCACTTCTTCAGCCCTTTTCACCTCCCATCCAGGGAAATCTACTCATGCTGCTTCTACAGGCCCCAAGTGCCAATGCTGCAGAAATAAACAGCCTGACATCTGTATCTACAAGGGGAAATGCATGATCAGCCTAAAAAGAATGAGGTGGCTCTGTACCCATTGACATCCTAAGGTACATTGCAAAGTAAGGAAATCAGGATGCAAACTGCATGTTCTAAGAGTTGCTGTTTGTGTACACAAGTAGCTACAAACTTATACCTGAATACATACACATTTATGTCTAGGATGCACAGAATTTATCCAACAAATATATACCAAGTTATGAGGAAATGGTGGACAAATAAATAGAATCCTTACGGCATGGCTTGTAACAGCCAAAATGAATGAATGACTGAACAAACGAGTGAGTGAATGAATGAATGAATGGGATAATTGAAATGTCCACTGATAAAAGGCACATAGAATAGATGACAACTTTTCCATACTATGCAGCTGTGACAAAGAATGAAACAAACCTGAGGATACTGACATAAAAAGACCTCTAAAGATATACTTGTTGGTGACAAGAAACCTTAATAAGCTCTCTCTAGTATTCTTCTTCAAAAAGAAAGTGCCCTCTCCTTCCTTTCTCTTGCCCCTGTCCTCTCTCCTACAGAACATTCAATCCTTGGAATATAGAAGTAATCCAATGTATGGCAAAAAAAAAAAAAAGAAAAGAATCTCCTTAAAGTTCAAAATATACAGTAAAATTTGGAATTCCAAACTCTTCCGCCCAGTTATAATTCAGCAACTTAAAATCAATATCATGTATATAGCCAGTTATAAACCAATACCATGTATACAAGTAAAACTCGATTTAGAAAGCAGTGGGCATGGTGAGGACAAAGACGCCTTCCACACCACCAATCTGACGTGATCATTCCCTGGATTTGAGAACAAGGGGAATAAAGGTATATAAGCATTTGGCATGGATTCTTTCCCTTCATGTCTGAGGAGCCCAGGAAATGTTCCAGAAAGTCAGAGATACTGATATCCACACTGTCTTCCTGGGGAAACTGAGCAAAGCAGTTGTAGCCACACCCTCCACTGAAGACAAGCTCTGTACGGAATCCTTGGAGCCAGCTGACATACATCAGTGTGTCCTATGTGCCTCATGAGAGTCCCTATGTCTTCAGGCCAAAAATTACTGTATTTGGAAAATTACTTATTTGCAAAATAAAAATGATGAAGCAGTTAAAGATACTAGGAAGTAATTGTCTCATCTTTTTCTCCTTTAAGAAGGTTTTCTTTGCTCAAATCAGCATTACTTATCACTTTAGCAGGAACATCTGGGCCAGGAGTCTGGGGTGAGAGGGAGATTTACTCTTACAAGGTTTAAAATCCTTTTATACTATGACCATGGTTTACTTTCCTAATCAAAAACAAAAGTTTGGTTCATATAAAAATGAACAAATAAATGAAAACTCCACAATGAGAACAGAAAACTTTAATAAAGTTTGCCTAAGATATTTTTCCTTTAAGAGATCAGCCTGTGTGTAGCAATTTGGGTATGAAATGCTATAAGGGAAAGAAGTCTATTGGTTGGGTTTTTAATTTTTTTTTCCTGAAGGAAGAGCTGGAGGAAAAGTAGGAGAGGAAGAGAAGAAAACAAGAGAAATAAGTCTTCTCCTGAAGTAATCTCCTAAGAGGAATGTCAGAAAATTATGTCTAGCATCAGGCTGCACTATACCCAAGAGGAAAAGTAATTAAAGGAAGCTGGGGGCAGGGATGGGAGGCAGGGTAGGAATCATACAAATGATCAAGGAAATTACTTCTGAGTAAGAGCCAAAGGAAATGACCTGGTTGTGTAATGGCTGGTGAAGGATTTGACAATTGGATTCTAAATATCTGAAAGAAAGAAATATCCAACACTAAAAAATGAATAAGTGATAAAGGAAAAATATTTCCATTCTTGATAAACCCACTTTACGTGAACCTAATTCATTCTTTCCCCCAACAATCTTTGTAAAGATGCAAATCAAGTATGAACTAATTCTGGTCAGCAACAACGTTTAAGTAGCCTAGAGTTAAAGCGGTAAAGGGGAGACATAGCCAGAGAGGAACAAAGACCAGGCTCCTGTTATAGACAAGAAACGGACAGCAGCAGAGAATAGGTAAAAATTGCCGGTTTCCTCCCAGGTTGCATTTCAATTGTTTAGTAAGTAAACCAAATCGCTGGGGAAAAAAAATCTTCACCACATGGGTGATAATCAGGTCAAGCAAGACACCATTTTGTCATTATAATAATAAACAAGATACAGTAATAATTAGCCATCACAACACCTCCTTTCATGATTGTGAAAAGTGGCACAAGAAAAACTCACCCCTCAAACAAGACCTGCATCTGAAGTGGCATCTATGCAAACAATCTAGTAAATTCATGTGCACTTTCTCTCTGATAGATAGATAGATAGATAAGAAAATACCAGGCTTCACAAGAGTCCAGTCAATCTGCAATTATTCATTGCACACCTATGCACAGGATGCACATATATGCAGGTCCATCAACTTGAAAAAACAAAGTGCTAGATTTAGAAACTGAAGTCACATAAAAGGAGTAATTGGTTTCTCAAATATAATTATTCTACATTGATTTATTATAACTTCTTATCCTTTTTACCAGGATGAGAGTTTATGGTTCAAGGAAGATCATAACTTCCACCCTATTTGTGTATTTTATTGCCAGGATCATTGATGGAATATTGTTAATATCTGCTTATGTGAGTTTTACATTTGTCTATGTACTAAAAAATTCATATTGATAGAAAAAAGAGAAAAGGCCAAGATTTATTTTCATATATATGAAAACTTTGACGTGGCTTATCATGAAACTATCTAAAAGTACTCTGTCCACCTTATCTTCATGGATGCTCTGAAATTTATTCTTATGTTGTGTGGGAATACGTTTAGGAATTCCCTGAGCTTGCACCAATGGGTTAACAAGGCTGAGGACAAAAGCATCCAGAGTAGGTAAACAGGGCAAAAGCACCCCCAACATAGAACAAAAGCATAGAGCCGGAAGCTGCTTCCACAGGACAAAAGCATCTAGAATAGGTAAACAGGTAAATAGGGCAAAAGACCGCTGTAGCAGGGTGAAATTGCCTGGAGGGAACTAGCAAAAGAAAGGTGCCTTATTGACCCTGAGGTAGCATGCTCTGTCTAATCCCCTAGGCAAGTTAAGATCAACAGACATGGTGCCTGGTGCCTGCCATAAACAGCCATCTGCTCAGTGCTGGGATTTTGTTTTGTATTGACCCAAACCCCTAACACCACATATCTTCAAAACCCCCTTTTTCTCACACACTTGAGTTAATGATCACGGTTTCATTGTCTCTTTCTGCACGTCCAGCACATTTGTAAGCCTTCTGATCCTAATGAATATAGAACAAGGACCCTTACTTGGGGCTCTCGTCTCCTCCCAGACATTAGCCTCTCTCGTATTCAATTCTGCATCTGCTCTCTTGCTGGACAAGAGAGAACTCCAGACTCAAAATCTGTGACAATGTTGAAATAATAGATAGTGCTGATTTGAACAAAAGTTTCTTAATGGAGAAAAAGATGAGACAAGTATTTCCCAGTAACTTTGTCTCATTTTTATTTTCCAAGTCATTTCACCAAAATTATTTTCTAAAAATTGAAATTAGAAAATACTGTAACCAAATAAAAAGAAAGAAAGAAAATACTATAACCACACTAATATTGAATTATACTTTTGGTAAGTTTTAGATTTTCTTATTAAAAACCACTAACCTATAAATATCTAAATTTTTAGATACTTGAGTTTAGGGCTTTGGGAATTAACTCTAGTTAACTCCAGTTAATTTGATATTTGGCTAAATTTATTTTAAAAAGAGAGACAGAGAAAGGGATACTTAAGAGTTATTTTTCTCAAAATGTGTATAATTTTGTACTGCCATTTAAAACACAGAACCTGACAGGACTAATTTACATTTACATCATACTGAGATTGTTTAATTGCTAGAATGCCACATTGCATCTTTAAAATATATACCTATTATAAATTCCTTGCTTCCATGTGGAGCTACAAGAAAAACCTAATTTATAGAAAAAGAGCTCTTTAAAAATATGCAGTAAATTCTTAGACTTCTAAAGTCTTCCACCTAAATATTTACCCAGTTATAAAACCAATACCGTGTATACAAGTAGAACTCAATTTAGAAAGTGGTGGGCATGGTGAGGACAAAGACGCCTTCCACACCACCACATCTGACGTGATCATTCCCTGGATTTGAGGACAAGGGGGAATGAACGTATATAGACATTTGGTATGGATTCTTTCCCTTCGTGTCTGAAGAGCCCAGGAAATGTTCCTGGGATGTCAGAGATACTGATATCCACACTGTCTTCCTGGGGAAACTGAGCAAAGCAGTTGCAGCCACACCCTGCACTGAAGACACTCTGCATGGAATCCTTGGAGCCAGCTGACATACATCAGTGTGTCCCATGCGCCTCATGAGGGTCCCTGTGTCTTCAGGCCAAAAATTACTGCAGTGTTGTGAATACAGGAGAAGCATGAGATAATCACCAAGCCCTATAGGGAATTCAGGAATCTTGCCAAAAGCAACCAGAAGCACCTTGCTTTGGTGGCTGATGTAAGACTTGGATACTCCTACCCAGACCTCAGCATTTGGGACAACCCCTTTTCAAAAAACTATTCCATGGGCTCCTCAGCACAACAAATTGGCCAGACAGGTAATTTTTCCTTTTCAGTGGAGATTTGGGGAGACTTTGCTCCTTCCAAAGGCCATACAGATGAGCCAAGCTTCCACAGAAATCTCCTAACTCCCCATTCTGTGGTCCTTCCACTGAGCCACTCTGCCTCTAGACAAATCTGTGCTTTATCATAGTAGCATTGGATGGTTAAAACAGTACTGTTCCCCATCCACCACATGAAAAGTAAAACCGCATAAGGGTGTGTGTGTGTGTGTGTGTGTGTGTGTGTGTGTGTGTGTGATTTTAATCCAACAGCAGCGATGTTTGTTCATGCAAAAAGAAATACGCCATGAGACATTTGTGAAAACTGGAGCTACAACTAGTCTTAGGGGATGAACTAATGCTCCTTTGACCATACTAACCTTCCTGTCTCACAGTAATTGATCAGCAAACCAACTTCTGGTGTGAAGAACTCTTCCATATATAGCAACTACTAGTGAGTGTTCGTGGAGCTACCATAGATGTCAGCCCTTATGAGTCCTAACCTTTTGGCCCTGAACTATTTCTATGTATGTCAGTCCAACTTCCAACTGCCACTACCTACATCTCTCTGCTTGAGGACTGTCTCCGGTCACTGGATCCTGCTCTGCTCATATACATGGCAAGTTGTAGTGCCAGGGAATTCAGAACCAATGACTGGCAGGAGTTAGTGGATTCATGCATCAGCTTCCTCTATCTTCAGAGTTCCCCAGTAGGATTAAATTCCAATTGTCTACAGCACAAATTGGCTCAATAACATACCGTTTATTGGCTTCCGTCTCTTCCTGCCTCACTTCTTCATGCCTTACCAGTATTTCCTGAGTGGATCTTCCAAATCTGACATGATCATTCATGATTTGAGAACAAGAAAGAGTTCCATTGTGCCAGGTTTGAAGCTTAGTGTATTGCCTGTTTCATCTTAATTAATCCTCACAACAATCCAACAGATTATTTTTTATATTCATCTTATAGATGAGAAGCATGAAATTTACAGATATAATAACTTGACTACCAGTTGCTCAGCTAGGAGAAGAGTCATGATCCAAAGGCAGATCTATTTGATTCCAAAGTCTTGTTTTTAACCAAGAATCACAGTCCTTTATCAGTGTAGCTCCACACGTTTACATACCAAAAATCTGCAAAAGATCTTGAATCACTTTTCAGTCAGTGGCATTCAATGATCAGTAGAGATATAATAAGTCATACACCCATTAATTCTAAGAGCATACTAGATTCAATGAAAAACTCTTAGGTGAGATGCAGTAATGAATACTGTCACTGATTTCTGCTATGTTGTCCCTGTAGTGAGTAGAACACTGTGTCTAATGGCCTAAGTAAGACCAGACCATAGTGACTACTAGAAGCATGATTCCAAGGATTTCCAACCAAGCTGGATGGAAGAAACATAATAATCATGCCCATCTTTTTATACCCCCAAAGGAGTGGACACATTGCCAACATTACTTAACATAAACATATTATTAATTGCCAAATGGTAAGTTGGGGTTGGCAAAAGTGAAAGCTTGATCAGACAACAGGAACAACCACTTTACAACTACATTGACTAGATTAAGCATTGCTCCTTAGCAGTATTTACCAACAGGGAGTGTGTGGTGGCAAAACAGCTCTCCAGGAGGAGATGGGGGAAGAAGCAGAACCTGATTGGTAGTGTTTGCCGATTTTTGTGGTGTAAATACTCCCACCATGGCCAATTTCAAGCTACCAATGTGTTGTCATTGAATTCATAATTGGAAAGAGAAGCACAAAATCTGCCTTCCCATGCCAGTATGAGCCAGCTCTGGCACGCCCCTGCTCCCGTGGGATGATGATAACAGAAACCAAAGGCTTAACTATGTCTTCTTTGGGTTCTAGGGAAGGTGGGAGCAGAGAAAAGCAATAAACTGAGAAAGCAGGCAAGATCTGCTCTAGGCAAGTTCTGCCTCATTCTGCGAGGTAAAGACTGTTCTTTCCCAGCATAGATCAGAGAGACAAGAGGAGCTGTGCAACGTAGGAGGTACAGAGCAGCGGTTGTTGACATCAGCTGCATAGTAGAATCACCTGAGGCCTGTTTAAAAATCCTGCTTCCTAGGACTCACCCATGGCCAATGAAGTCAGAACCTCTGGGAGTGGTACCCAGGCATCAGCTGTTAGCGACAACACGCCGGTGAAAATGAACACTCCATAACCACACTTCTCAAACTTGAATGTGCATGCAACCCACCTGGGTATTTTGTGAAACTGCAGGCTCCCAAAATATTAAGTAAAAAACAGTGGTACTTTCTAAGTTCAGGAGCAGGAAAAGCTACTAAGCTAATTAATAGCAAGAGAAGTAAGACTAGTGGTCACCTCTGAGAGAGTACTGAGTAGAAAAAGGAAGGAAACCCTCTTGGGTGCTGGCAGTGTTTTACATTTGATCCAGAAAGTGGTAACACAGGTAACACACTAAGTTGTACACTTAAGTTTAGTATACTTTCTACACTGTACTGTATACATGGTATATCTCAACAATAAGAGTGGTACTAGGTGGGGGGCGGGGGGCGGGGAATGTAGAATCCAATTTAGTAGATCTGGACAGGTCCTGAGATTCTGGATCTCTAGCAAGCTCCTAAGCAACGCTGATGCTATTGGTCTGACCATGTTTTGAGTCTCAAGGCTCTAGACTGGAATCAGGACTTAGATGTCAACTTGCTATAAGTGTTACCTATAATGTGCCAGGCAGACGGCTGCGCCCAGTTGGTGTAAAACAGGAAGCCCATGACTAAGCCTCAAGCACAGTGCTGCCCCTAAGGAAGTCAGTCTACTGAGGTCAAACAATTAATGTAACAAATTCATTCACTGATTTAAAATGTCTCAGGGGTTCCTGGGTGGCTCAGTCAGTTAAGTGTCCGACTCTTGATTTTTGGCTCAGGTCATGATCTCATGATTTGTGAGTTCAATCCCGCGTCTGGCTCTGGGCGGACCGCTCAGAGCCTGCTTGGGATATTCTCTCCCTCTCTCTCTCTTTCTTTCTCTCTCTCTCTCCCTCTCTCTCAAAATAAATAAATAAACTTTAATAATAAAGAAAAAAGAAAAGAAAAGAAATGCCTCAGTGAGTCCCTGCCATGAGCTAGAAGCAAGTGATATAGACCTGAACACGTCAGGGAAGGTGCCTGTTCCCCATCTCCCAGAGTTTATAGATGTCAGACGAGAAAGTGCACAAATACTTACTCATCCCAAATGAGATAAATGCCATAAGAGCAGGGTGAAATGGAGTTGCTGAAAGAAGGCCAATGTGGCTGGAGGGTGAGGAGGCATGGTAAGTGGTAAGCACAGTGTGCTGATCCAGGCAGGGGCCAGAGCAAACAGGGCCTTGAGAGCCACGTTAAGGATCCCGGTCTTTATCTTAAGAGCAATGGGAAGCCTTTGAAAGGTTTTAAGCAGGGGGGTGGCATAATCAGATTTGCATTTTTAAAAAGATCACTCTAACTACAGTATGTAGAACCCATGTGGGGGGGGGGGGGGAGCAGAAAGAAGGCTAGTCCAGCAGACCAAAGGAGAGAAGCTATTAGCTTAGACAAGGGTGACAGCTACACAGACAGAGAAGGACATGATTCTCAGAGATTTATGGGGTAACATACACAGGTCTTGATGATAGATTGACTATGAGGGTGTCAGAGGTGACTCTGACTCTTCTCATTAGCACAACTATAAAAATGGAAGTGTCATCCACAAAGCTGGGGAAACACTGTCCTTATTGCTTCCATATTTTCTGGGCTTATCAAAAATATCCCAATTTCATGCAAGTTTATTCCTTTCCAGTTAATGTACTTTACCAAATCTAAGGCTTTTCCTAGAAATAAATCTGCAAATTAAAAAAAAAAAAAAGTTTGACAAGAATGCTCTTTTCCAATGATCACCATAGCCCTTTTCCTAAGTGAGGTACACTCATACAACCATGGATCACCCTAATGCCAGGCCCACTGAGGTTTCATTGTGAATATAGAGTCCCAAAATTCAAAAAATGAATCCAAATTATCTTTCTCTTCATGCTTCCCTTCCTTCTTCCCTTTAGTGCCCATAAGATAGAGACACATGCTTAGGAAATTGCTTATAATTGTGTGCTCTGCTGGCTTACAGTGTGTTGCATTTACTTCCCGAGTAATGTACTTTTTTGCATGTAAAACAGTGGGGCTTTTCTCCAGCCTCATTGAGGTATACTTGACAAATAAAAACTGTATTTACTGAAGCATACAACATACATTTTAAAAGCACAGTCAGAGCCCACAGGTGCCTGAATGACTGCGGGTGCCTCACAAAGCATGGTAGATGATAAACATGACCTCAAGGTGACAGGCTGCACATTGGGATCCATTATTGTGCATCCAGAGGAAATAAAACTTTTTGGTGGCTATTGAGATCAGATTCAGCACCAACACATAGGAGTTTGGAGTTGACTACAGTCTGATTAGGTTAACTAAAGGCCCCTAAAAGCACTCATGCTTGTTTCAGGCACAAAATGCTGCTTTAGAATAGAACATGGTGAGTTTTCAACCATCACTGTGAGTGGGTCACCAGAAGCTTTGACTAAAAATGCACTTATTTTTAAAAACTACATCTTAAGCACTAATGACGGTGAAAACAGAACACAGGTTTGGGAAATCCATAAAACCAAGAGTCTTACCCTCATGGAACTATAATCCACTGGGGAGACAGAATGAAAGAAAACTCAAAACAGAATGAAATTGGTGCTAAGAAGAGAGAGAAGCAATTTTTGTGAAAGGTAGAGGAACAATATATTTTCTCTTACTGGGGAAACAAGAAAGACATTATAAAGACAATGAAATTTGAGGTGGTGATGGCTGGGAAATAAATAAAATTTCAACAGGCAGAAAAAGCCTGCCCATCCCAAGACAACTCAGCCTTCAAACAAAGAAATTTGTGTGTGTGTGTGTGGGGGGGGTGGGTGGGAATCTATATTGTGTCAAAAGCATAAAGAAGCAAAATTGTGTTTGGATTTTAGCAAACAGCAGTGTGGTGTAAATGAAGGTTAGTTGCTCTGGAATAGGTAGGGTCAGAAACAAGCAGAGAAAGTAGAGTCCTGTGCTAAAGAGGTTGAGATGGGAAGCCATTGAAGGTTATGGAGCAGAAGGGCTGTGGGATGATAAGAACAAAGCATATATCAAAGTATTATAAATTTTTAGTCAGAGCTCCTATTCTCTCCAGTTGGTTTGTGATGCTCAAGTTTTCACTGACAACTTTGTACATCAAGGAGACATTTAAAATTCCTTACCTTTGGGGTGCCTGGGTGGCTCAGTCAGTTAAGCATCCAACTCTTGATTTCGGCTCAGGTCATGATCTCACAGGTTCATGAGATGGAGCCCTATTTTGGGCTCTGCGCTGACAACACAGAGCCTGCTTGGGATTCTCTCTCCCCCTCTCTCTCTGCACCTCTCCTGCTATCACTCTTTCTCTCAAAATAAATAAATAAACTTTAAAATAATTAAATAAAATTTCTTATCTTCTTTTATTGTTTTCTGTTTATCATTTAAGTCTCTGTAGACTAATATGACAACATCTCTGAGAGACAAAAACTTATCTGTGTTCAAGTTTTTTTTTTTTTAATGTTTATTTATTTTAAGAGAGAGACAGAGTGAGCATGGGAGGGGCAGAGAGAGAGGGAGAATCCCAAGCAGGCTCCATGCTTTTATCACAGAGCCCAAGGCAGGGCTCAATACCACAAACCATGAGATCACGACCTGAGCCTAAGTCGGGAGCTTAACCAACTGAGCCATCCAGGCATCCCTATGCTCAAGTTTCTTCAAGAAAAGACATAGGCAGTAAGGAGCAGGAGGTGGTTTGCGAAAGAATAATCTCAATATCTAAATTCTGATTGTGCATAATATAGGGTTTTGGTTTTTTTTTCCTAAAAATGTCTTGGTTTGAAGGCCGAGTTGAGTTTTTTTTAGTGGTTAAGTCCAAATGGCCATGGTTGAATAAAAGTAAAATAATTGTCTTGTATGTGGAATAAATGTTATTTAAATTCTTTTTCTCTTTAAGATCCCCCAGCAAACACAGAACAAAGCTTTCCAAGGACATATTCAATAAGCTATATAATAGAAATGTTACTTGACTTCAGAACAACAGGGTGAGCACAGAATGAAATATGTGAAAATTTGGGCTTCCTTAATTTCCTTGATCTTTTACTGTAAAACAGATATCTAATTTGGGAATTTATACTTGAAAATGAATTAAAATACTCATTGGTATCCCTTTCTCTTTCTGTTCCAGTATAGTTTGCTTGTCCAGGATATTCACTGATGATGACAGAAAAGGAGGATAATGGAGGTCTAGAAGGTAATGGAGGATAAGGCACAGGCAGAGCTGGAAGAGGTCCCTTTGCAATGGACCTAGAAAGATACAAGGAACTGTAATAAGGAAGGGGGTCCACACAGAAATGTTCTGTTCTTGGGAACCCTCTTGCACTGTTGGTGGGAATGCAAACTGGTGCAGCCACTCTGGAAAAAGTGTGGAGTTTCCTCAGAAAATTAAAAATAGATCTACCCTATGACCCAGCAATAGCACTGCTAGGAATTTACCCAAGGGATACAGGAGTGCTGATGCATAGGGGCACTTGCACCCTAATGTTTATAGCAGCACTTTCAACAATAGCCAAATTGTGGAAAGAGCCTCAATGTCCATCAACTGATGAATGGATAAAGAAGATGTGGTTTATATATACAATGGAATACTACTTGGCAATGAGAAAGAATGAAATATGGCCTTTTGTAGCTTTTGTAACGTGGATGGAACTGAAAAGTGTTCTGCTAAGTGAAATAAGTCATACAGAGAAAGACAGATACCATATGTTTTCACTCTTATGTGGATCCTGAGAAACTTAACACAAGACCATGGGGGAGGGGAAAGGAAAAGAAAAAAAAAAGTTAGCGAGGGAGGCAAACCATAAGAGACTCTTGAAAACTGAGAATAAACTGAGGGTTGATGGGGGGGTGGGAGGGAGGGGAAAGTGGGTGATGGGCATTGAGGAGGGTACCTGTTGGGATGAGCACTGGGTGTTGTATGGAAACCAATTTGACAATAAATTTCATATTTACAAAAAAGAGATGTTCTCTTTCACCTCACTGATAAAAAGAATTATGGATGGTGCTAAAGTTCTAAAGGAAGAACACATCTTCTGTTTCCTTTGCTATGTGAAGCTATGTTGATTGATAAATGGTACCCAGGTTCAGGACCTTTCTCAAAGGGCACAGATAACTTATGATTTTTATGTTGCGCTCAGCATCCTTTTGAAAAAGCAAAAGATGGTCACAGAGAACTACTGTTAGGGGTGGCTATTCAAATATGGGTTGCCCGAGCAGAAAACACACCTGCTTTGTGCACAGAAATGGCAAGAGATAGCACTGCTTAGACAGTGGTGAGCTCAAGCTCTGTGAATCACTAGCATGACTTTGTCTGTGAAGCAGGGCTGTCTCTGGGTCAACTCCAAAATCCTAAAGTGAAGCAGAAGTAGAAATAAAACCCTTGGGTAGAGGATGAGGTCTAGAGAGGTTTCTAGCCCACAGAGAAGATTCTCTCTTTGCAGCACAGTAACTATGAAAAAAAATTGCCTGAAAATATGTTAACAGGCAATGGATTCTCAGTTTAAGATACCACACTTAAAATTGCCTTAATTATTGCCTGAAATAATACCCCCAGCTTTAAAAGAATCATTGATGCACTCCTATTGAAAATCACACCAGAGATCTTTACTAGTACAAAAATACAAGAAAAAAACAAAGCACACACATTAGAAAGGGAAAAATAACACTGTCTCTATCCTCAGACAAAATGATTATCTGCATAGAAAATCGCAAAAGTCTATTAAAAAAAAAAGCTATTAGAACTGACAGCAAGCTTAGCAAAGTTGCAGGATACAAAGACTATATTCAAAAAGCAATAGCCTATCAGTATGCTAGCCATGGAGTGAACAATTAACATTTTTTAAAAGCATTATTCACAGTGGTACCTAAAACGTGAAATCTAAATCTAGATGAAGGTCTAAATCTATCAAGATACGCCCACGATTTGTATGCCAAAAGTACAAAATGTTAAAGAGCAAAATCAAAGAAGACCTAAATAAATGGCCATGTGTATGTCCATTTTGTGAATTGGAAGACTTGATATCGTTGTGTAGATTCAACTGGACACCAACCAAAATAGCAAGAAGGTGAGTTTTGTGGCTGTGTTCTGTAAAACATAATCTTACATAAGAAAAAGTTGAAGAGAACTCCCAAGCTTTAAGTGCAATGGAATCACACTTTTAAATGCCAGCTCCTTGCTTCTCAAAGTGTGGTTCATGCACCACCAGCAGCTGCACCATCCGGCCGCCATTCCACAACTGTTGAACAGAATCTGCATTTTTAACAAGATTCCCAGGCAATTCAATCTGTATGCACATTCACATCTGAGAAGTTAGTGTGATTTTCACCTCCAGTCCTTCCCTCAAACAAATCACTGTTATCCAAAGACTTTTCCCTTATTTAGGCAGCAAAGTGCAAGTAAAGGAAATTAATTAAATTCTTCCAAAGGTTTGTTTATTTCATTGGGAGAGCCCCATGTACTGGAGCCCTATGTTCCGGGCCCCTAAAGCTATCTCTGAGGTCTGAATGAGTTAAAGCAACTACTTAGCTTAATTAACACCTACTCCTCCCTAAGGACCTAAACTTTTAGAGAGTAGCATATACACTGGAGGGAAGATATACAAATGAAAATATATATTTTTTTCTGTAACAAAACTGGCACTTTTAGAGAAAAGCAGTTAATCAATGTTAAAAGAGAAGAAGGATTTTAACCGAAGCACAAGGCCAAATAATTTTGTAATAAAAATATAAGTTCACTGTCCTCCTTACAGTTCAACTTTTAAGATGCCATTCTTCCTTCACTCCTACCTCACCAAGCAATTTCCTCTAAGGTAGCTTTAATTTTATTTTATCTGTTCTCAAAGTAGAATACACACACACACACACACACACACACACACACACACACACCCTTTCAAGGGAATTTTAACGTGGATATTTCAGGGGTTGAGCCAGGTCTTAGATATTTCTGTAAAATTACCAATATTTTCTTTATGTTTGTGTGCATGTTTTATTTCTAAATCCAGGACCCAGACCTTTTCTCCTTATGGACCTCTGAATGCTACCCTCCCCAACTTTTGCCTCCATATAAAGGTCCTATAGTTGAACATGCTTCTTCACCTTCCTGCAGAACATCCATTCACAAAGCCAGAGAACTAGCTCTGGCCTCACAGATCCTGATAACCTGCATTTTCCTGGACACATAAGCAAGATGTCTCAGGGAGAGAGAAGATACCATAAAATGAGACCTCTCTGGAAGGAAACCAGTTTGTGGAAAGCCTGCTAAGAACATGTAAAATGAGGGAAGCCAGTCAAAACCATTTAGCTCAGAATTGGCCCAGGAGCCTAGCATCATGGGAATCTTCCCAACCTCCTCTGTGGCCTACCATTTCTGAGACATCTTCTACAGAAGGCATGTTGACTGCTTTCTGAGCACATATTATTAAACAGTTGCGTAAACCCTCACCTCAGCATGGTCTCTAAGAAAAGCTCAATTCCCCGGTTCACCAAAAAGATTACTTCTAGCAAATGAATTGCCATCGTGGCATATTCAGCAAGCAGCAGCTCAGAATTTGTGGTAATTGATTGTGTCAAAGAAACATTACAGAGAAACATTATATAGAAACCGCTGGTCAGTACACTAACTCTGTCAGCACCACATGTGTTACAGCAAGGGCTCCATTGACCTCATGCAGCTGAATTTGGGAGAAGTGTCATTCCTGTTCAGTATCTGACATCCATCAGCCTGCTCCATTGTGTAAATATGCTGTTGATCAAGCTAAAACTCAGCTTTTTTTCCCTCTTGAAGTAATTGGCTGTGACTCATCCATTTGAACAGGATACCATGAAATGCTCTCTGTGTTTTGAAGAAATTAAGTGCCTGACTTAATCCATGTGTTTTCCTTTGGAGTTTTAATTATTCATTTCTCCATGAGAGCAAAAGGTTGGATGTCTTGGGTTATTTATAGCTGGGGATTGTGGAAGAACACAGAGAGTAGGAGGAGAGAGAAGAGAACCAAAGGAGAAATTCCATTAAAAATAAAATGAACTCAGGCAGGAAGGCAGAAACGGCTGGAGATGAAAAAGTCAACAAGTAGGAGGAAAAGGAATCCGCGCACATGGCAAAGGCAGAGAAAGATGAGCGCTGGAAGGAGAAACTCAATAATGTCAGAATGAGATGGAAAACGTAATAAAGGAAGGAAACAGACAGTGCCCTGAGACAGGCACATAAGAAAATCCTCACCCCTGCAGTGAGGGTTTTTAATATGGTCTGGTACTTTAATTATTGCCTCTCAACTCTGCCCATCATCTGCCTGCAGCTCCCAGATGTGACCTGATCAGATCTGATGGTTCTGTACGAAAGCACAGTTCACGGGTTTGGACTTAGTGTGGAATCCTGAGCCTCCTGAGAATGCACTGTCACAGCCCTACAAGCCATGACCTGTTTTTTCAGTTAGGAGGGGATAATGAAGGAATGGCCCCATCTCTTTGGAAAAGTGTTTTCCTGCCTAGAAATGAAGCAGCCCAAATTTCAGGAGGCCCGGAAAGTTTATACCAGCATTTTTGAAATATTCCAAACTGCATAAAGCATTTGCTCAAAATTATGGGGTTTTACATGTGATGATGAGAATGGCTGGGTTACACCAAGAACTTTTACACAGAAATAAGAATACAGGGATAAGTCTAGGGTGAAGAGGCTATAATAAGTGCAGACACTGGTATTATTACTAGAAATGCCTCCCACTAATTCAAGTATGCTGAACAGTCCTTCACTCCACCATGGTTTTGATACAACCTATTTTAATAGAAGGTCTTTGGATTCTAACATCCCTCCAAATGTCTAATTCACTTGTCTGAAAAAAATACTTCCCAGCACATGAAAAGTCTGTTTTTAACCAACAGTGGAAAGGGTAGACCACTAGGGAATTAAACTTTCAGACATTGCAACAGCCACTGTTATCCTAAACATGACAACAAATTTAACAGATCAAACTGCCCAAACGGTCCTCCTCCTCCCGGCTGCACTGACAGGTCTTCAAAGCTGAATATGCTCAATGCTACAAGCAGCAAAGGCAACGGGGCTCCTGAGAAATGGTCTACTTGAGGATGAAGCATCTAATATTCATTTAATTTTCCTCAGTGCTGGCCCTGCTATCTGAAAGCAACGTGACCTTGATAAAGTCTCCAAAATTCTCTGTGCTTTAATTTTATTTGTCTGAATAAAATGAAAGGGCTTACCTAGAAGAGAAAAGGTACATATCTTATAGATAAGAAAACTGAAGTTTCAGGGACCCATAGCTGGATTAGTGGAACTAACACGCAGTTCAATATCTTTGATTTTAAGCACAGAGCTTAATTATGTACAATATGGAGAACATTTTCACAGGTAGAGGGAAGCCATCTTAGGTAGAATGTCCCCTATGCTAACAAGGTATGAATATTTTAAAAATTAGCCTAATAACAATAAAGTGGTCAGATTTGACAGGCACTTGAATGTGAGGCCAGAGTGTTAACAAACAGGATCCTACATTTCTGGAGCAATGGTGATATCAGTGACAGAAATAAGAACATTAGGAAAACAGCCAGTTTGGAAATAATAAGGTAAGTTTGATTTGCTGCCTGTTGAGTTTGAAAAGTGGGAAAGCCATACAAAGAGAAACATTTTTAAGGAAACTTGAGATACTGAGGAAAAGATCACGCCTAGATATATCAATTTAGTCATCACATGAGAATAAGTCATTATTGGGGTGCCTAGGTGGCTCAGTCGGTTGAGTGTCCAACTTCAGCTCAGGTCATGATCTCATGATTTGTGAGTTCGAGCCCCTTGTCAGGCCTGGAGCCTGCTTCGGATTCTGTGTCTCCCTCTCTCTCTGCCATCCCCTTCTCATGCTCTCTCTCTCTCAAAAATAAATAAACATGAAAAAAATTAAAAAAAAAAAAAAGAATATGTCTTATTGAAACTAAGAGACTACTGTAGTCTTTTAATCAGCCAGGGTCCTTCAGTTGCAAACAACAGAAACTTACTCAAAGCCACTTAACAAAAACAGGTATTGGAAGTACATGAAGTAAATCACAGAATTAAAGGATTTCCGCCCTTCACTATGGACTATGAGCCTGGAAATAAGATCTAGATTCTTATCCTGGCTTTTCCACTCATTACCTGTGAAGTTTTGGCTAACTTACTTGATATTCCTTAGTTTCCTGGTCTTTACAAAGTAAAAGGTAGGACCAATAATACAGAAGATCCATCATAAGTCTGGGATTTTCAAATATTTCTGTTTTCAAGAACTATTTTCTGTGATACTGGGAAAGGGTTTTCCCAGGAAGGAAGAGTGAGGTTTGGGAGAAAATGGAATTAAAGGGCTTTTTCTGTAATTCAGGAGATTATCACTGGGAACGTCCACTAATCTTCTGAGTTCCCTCTCGATAAAGCAATTAGGATTTCTAAGTCATGTAGTCAAACTACAAATAATCTCTTTTCAGAAAGTTCAACAATAGACATAAGAATTCAAATTCCATAGATGTTATTTCCACCATGCCCCAGCTTCTAGAGTTATATATGACAAGTCTGATTTCTTTTTTCTCTTGCCAGTAACTTCTTCCTAGATGGAAGCTTTTGATACTTTATATTTGGGAGAAATCCAGGAGCTTTAAAAGCCTATGCCCAAATGTGTGTCCTTTTAATTTTTTTTTAATTAAGGTCATTCAGAACTCAATAAGGACCTGCAATTTACAGACTCAAGTTTTTCTTCAAAGTAAGGAAATTTTCTCTTATTATTTTTAAAAATAACTGCCTTTCTTCCATCTGCTCTTTTGTGGAGTTTCTACAATGACTATGTTAGAGTCCTCAGACTGTTCTTTGGGTCTTTCAGTATTCCTCATTATTTTAATATTTTTATACCCTTGCTTTGTCTTTGAAATACTTCTTCCCATTCATCTTTCAAGCTACTCTTTTAGTTCTTAATAGCAATTATTTTTTCTTTCAGTTGAATTGTCACATTTTTAATATAAAAATAATTTTATAATTCCAATAACTCCTTTTTTTCTGTAAGCAAATCTTCCTAAATACTCTTTTATTGTCACTTGGTCATCTTGCATTCCTAGTAGCTAAATTTCCCTAGGCAACATCTGTCCTACATATTCCATTGGGCCATATTCCCTAAGGCTACACAACTATTTCCTTTGACTAATCACAACTGAAAATCTTCCACACTCCTCCTAATCCCCAGCAAATAGTGGAATGTGCAGCAGTCACTGTGGGCCTATATAGCACTGGTCAGTATCTGCCCATCTTTTATTCATTCTCCTAGAGGAAGCCTCTCTGCACCCAGGCCTTCCAAACTACAAGAGCTAATGGTCTCTTAGACTCAGGGATTTGAAGGATCTCATCCTGTCCCCTTCACTTCCTGGAAGTCACTCAGGGTCTAGGAAGATCTATCAGGCTTATCAAAAACCACATGTGAACTCCTTATTAAAGAGGTCCTTTCATCATCTCTCCTTGGTCAACATTTTGGGGCTATTTTGGCCTTTTTTTTTTTCACCTGGTCTTTCAGTATTCAGATTTCCTAGAACTTATCTGTCCCAAAGGTGAAGTCCTGAGCTTGCTCTCATATCCAGAAATCCCAGGCAAAGTGGCCTCAATTATACCTCCAGCATCTGCCAGCTTGTCAATCCCAAATGCCACTTGGCTCAGCAGAAATAAATGGGAGGTGAGAGGAAATGATATGAAGAATACACATTCAGGCTACCATCTTCCCATAATCTCTTACCTTAAGATGTCCCTTAAACTCAAATATTTTTTTAATGCAATTGAATAGATCAAAGTCTAAGTTTCTAAAAGATATAACGTGGGGTGATTATTCACATTACAGGATAAACTCTGCTTCACAAAATATCACAGTGCAGAGTAGCTAGCACCTCTTTTTTCTTTCAACTTTCTTTTAATGTTTATTTATTCTTATTTTTGAGAGACAGAGCATGAGCAGGGGAGGGGCAAAGAGAGAGAGAGACAGACAGAAACTGAAGCAGGCTCCATGCTCTGAGGTGTCAGCACAGAGCCCAACGTGGGGCTTGAACCCACGAACCATGAGATCGTGACCTGAGCCTAAGTCGGATACCCAACCAACTGAGCCACCCAGGAGCCCTGATAGCACCTCTTTTGAATTCCAACATCCTGGTTAAAAAAAAAAAAATCAATAGGTGCTTGGTTTTTCATGGTTATGCCTATCGCAGAAAGAGAAATCCAGGTCAATTTCCCCTCATCCCTCATCAAGGTGTTCTAGATTGTCTTAATACTATCAATTTACCTTTTCATCAAATCAAGAAATTTAGTAGACATGGTTTGATTCAATTTATGCACTGAACAAAGCCTTAACAAATGTGAGCCAGCTTCTATTGAGAGAGGAGGAGCAAGTGTTAATAGTAGGCACAATGGAAGATGGCTGCTTGAGTTAGGTCTCCAAAAAAGTGGGTTCTCCTCTGAGCATTGTGGCATCAGACTAGGGCTTATGGGGGTAGCTTTGGTTTTGGGACTATACACAACTTCAATCGTAACTTGCCTCTTTTCATATCTCTGTTTATAATATTCAGGACACATGCACACCAGGGGCCGGTGTAAAGAGAAGCTGATACTGGGAAGATTCTATTCCAGTGTCCCCACTGGTTGTCCATTGCTTGCATGGAGTATAAAATTCAGGGACTCCCTTCTCAATTCATATGATGAACAGGTCCAGTTCTCTGCTTCTACATAGTACAAGGTCAGCTAGATTGAGAAAGGAAAGACCTGGAGGTAGATATCACCAGGCATTCTTTCATTCTTGTCCTTCTCTGCCACTCCAGGAACTCCAAGAGCATAGAATTGCTGATTTTTCCTGTCTTTGAACTTCAAAGATCCCCTATTGCTGTGGCTACAGGCATCCTAGATAATAATCCATGAGCAAGACAAGAAAACCATGTCCAATCGCTAACCCCACTGTGTGTAGTAATTATCCTATAAGGTAAGTGCTTCTTCCTTCACCCTTACCCCCTTAATTAGGATAACTACCAAGAACTATATGGGGAGAAATATATATTAGCACTACTAAACATTACTTAATGAGCCAATCTGGTCACACAACAGCTTACAAGTGTGTTTTCACTTGTACCAGCAATTTGCACCAGCAATTTCTCCCTGGATATCAAGTCATATAGGGCAGATGCCTCATATCTCCAGCTGTGACCCATTTTTATCCAGTTTTTGAATATGTTTAAAAAAATCGAATTAACTGCCTTCATCTGACAATGCAGGAAAGAAGGCATCTTCTAGAGTGGCATTTTCTTAAGCGTTTATGATTCATCAAGAAACTGTTCTCATTTATCTATCAAATACATAATGTGCACTTGCTGTCTATTAGGTACTGAGGATTAAACAGTGAATAAGATCATTAGACTTCTAGCAATTAGGAATTTAATTATTCCTTAATAAACATTACCAAATGTTTATTGAGTGCCTACTACAAATCATGCCAATTTTGGACCACAGAATAGTCTAAAACTGTTTAAAACTAAGCTAATGTCAACCAATTTAGATTATAGAAAGAGAATACTAGAGCTGACAGGAGCTATCCCTAACTTATGTTACAATGGACAAAAAGAGAATTATCAGATTGTAAGAAATGCTGTGCAGATTATTAAAATAGAGTAATTTGTTGAAGATGGACTGTGTGATTATTTAGGATAGGTAGTCAGGGAAGCCTATGATCTGAATGACACAAAGAGACAGTTACATGATGATAAGGGACAAAGATATTTTACACACAGAGAAGAGTCTTCCAGATGAATAAAAGAATTAGTATAGAGGCTGTAAGGCAGAAAGAACTTTAGTGTGTTTGAGGACAAATAAGAAAGACAATGAATGTACTCTATGACCCAGAAATCTCAATCCTAGGTATTTATCTAGGGTGAAAGAGATTGCTTTGTACATGAATAGCAGCTTTACTGGTAATGTCCAGCAAATGGTACAAAGACAAACTATAGGCATCCAGGCAGTGGAATACTACTCAGCAAATAAAAGGAACGAGCTTGTAAAGACATGGATGAATCTCAGGAGCACTGTGTTTAGTGAATGAGCCCCATGTAAAAGACAGTATATACTGCATGTTTTCATTATGAAGCTCCAGAGAGGAAAAAGAAATCTATGCTGGGAAAAATCAGAATGGTGGTGACAACACTGGACTCTAGTTGATATAATTAGAAGAAAATGTTTTGACTGATGGGTGTGTTTCAATCTACTGCGAAACACACCGAAATATAAGATGGATAATAGACAGAAGAGTGAACAAATGTATACATATATGGTATCTATTAAACTAAAATGGTAGCCATAGAACCTAACTGGTCAGTACACAGGTGTTAACTGTAAAATTCTTTCAACTTTCCTGGTATTTCAATTTTTTTCATAATAAAAGTTTGGAAAAGAAAAAAAGTTCAATACAACTAGAGCAGCCTAATGTAGTGGAGATAAGTATTGATCAAATCATTCACACAAATAAATGTATTTCACTATTTTGTTTTTTCATTGAAAATAAGAGTTATTTTCTTCCTTTCAATTGGTTTCATGGTTTCTAGTTCATAAATGATAAATTCCATGGCCATATAGCAACCCCTCAATACAGACTGATATGGCAACAATGTTCAATGAACACTCACCATACCCCTGGCACTATGCTGAAGGAACTAGGGAAAAAATAAGAGTTATTTATTCCTGCTAACAAGAAGCTTGCAAAAATAGTTGGGGAGCTTGGGCTAACTCACAAGAAATAATCAGAGAACAAGATGTGAGACATAAAACAATAATGCTACTGTAAAAATGGGATTTAAAGAAGAAAGCAACTGGTAAGAGGAACATGTGAGTGGGCCCAGAAAGACATATAACCTGGATTCAGCTGCAGAATTTAAATAATAAGTGGAGAAAAGGCAGTATGAGGTCTCCCAGTCACAATGCAATGTTTATTAAGTACCTATTTTGTGGTGAGCTGTGATAGAAACATTACATTAATTTAACAAATCTTTACTTTATCCCCAAGTGCTATGGATAACACAGGGTACTTTTTTTTAAATGGACCTTACATTCTAATTGGTTGTGGGGAGAGAGAGTGGTGGTCAATAAACAAGATAAATAAAATACCCAGTTTATTAGACAGTGATAAGAGCTAAGACAAAGAATGAAGCAGGGAAGGATATAAAGTGTTAGGGTGATGGTAAACATTTTAGATAAGGGAAATCCCATTGAGAAGGGAATTCTTGAGTAAAAACATAAAGGGATTAGAGAGTTGATGATTAGGATTTCAGAAGAAGAACATTCCAGGAGATAGAACAAACCATAAATGCCAATGCCCAGAGGCAGGAGCATTTTAAACATGTTAAACAAACATCAAAAAATGGAGAAGACGTTATTATCTCACTTAATTCCACAGCTGTCAGCCCTATGAGCTGTGTCCTATTATCTCGACATTTTACAGATGAGAAAATTAAGGCACAGAAATGTTAAGATAGCCTCAACTCAAAACAAAACCTCAGTAAAATAAGTCATGACCATGTCAGAACAAAGTTGCTTTAATGTACAAGTATAGTCCCTCCTCAACAAGTGCTACCAGGAGAGAAAACTCGAAAGTTCTGAATATTATAACCTGAGCAAGAAAGCAAAGCAAATTCAACTAAATCCTGATTACCAAGTGATTTCTTCAGCTGGTTAGAGAACAAGAAGGTCAACTATGTTGACCAAAAGATGACTGGATTTGAATAGATAAGGACTATGATTAATCTTAATGCAAAAGAACCAAAATAAAATGCTTTTCTAAAGGGGCAGAGGGAAAATCTTATCCAAGTATGATGAGTAGATAATGTCAGCAATGTGGTTAATCAATATACCACAGA
This sequence comes from Panthera onca, assembly GCF_046562875.1. Lineage (NCBI taxonomy): Eukaryota > Metazoa > Chordata > Mammalia > Carnivora > Felidae > Panthera > Panthera onca. The sequence continues at coordinate 130,792,803 of NC_138347.1, read as the reverse complement.
TGAAATGATAGAGGCAATCTGTCTGCAAATGAAAACTATAAATACATCACAAACATGATATAGCAACTGTTACAAAGAGAAACTCAAAGCCTACTGGCCTGGACCATAGGAAACAGCTGGAGCCATGTAGTCCTCAGCATTAAAAAAAAAATAATAATAATAATAATAATAAATCCATCCATACTGAGTATTTGATTCCAAGCAACAATTCTGGGCCTTAAGCCTTTCTCCTTCCATGCATTCCACAAATGAAGAGAACATCCAGAGACCCAAGAGATGCATCCAGGCTAAAACCCACATCTATAGGTCACACCAAGACTCTCCAAATGACAGAAGGTTATTTAAGGCTTGCCCAGTGCAAGAAATCATTGGATATTAACCCTGGTAGCACATATGCAACGAAACTCATTTTTCTAACTTCCCTAGATCAGCTGCTGCTGAATAAAATTTTTTTCCCATTTGTGATCCTTTTGCAAACACTTTTATTTTCCTTAACCAGGTTATGCTGTTCCCAGTGAGTCCTGGGCTCCTTTCCGAAGGATGATATCACTGCAGACACAGCAGCACCAGCTAATAAAAATCTGTTAGGCTGCCAATCTTGTCGTCACCTCTGGCACCCACATCCACCGTGGAAATGGCCTCCCATGGCTGCTTTCTTGACTTCTCTTATTTGCCCCATCAGTCATCTCAATAGCACACCATGGCGTTCAAAATAGAGTCTCAGAAGGCCAAAGACCAATTGCTGCAGAGATGGGGATATTAAATTAAACCCATGCCTTGGCAGAAAGCCTCAGAGGGACCCAGGAAGAAAAGGCAAGTGACAGAGACCAAAGTTCTCCTTAATGTGTAGCTGATTTTTGGGAGTGTTTGTAAGGACTTGAATTCTGATTTAAAAAGGAATACAAGGCAAAGAAGTTCTAGAGAAATTTAATTTTCCTTGCCACTTTTAACCCACATATCTAGGCCTTTTTAATTATTTCTGATTTTTGCCAAGTTAGATCACATTAGAAAAATGTGAAATATGACAAGAAAGTCTTTAATAAGCACCAATCTGCATGAACCATTGGCCCTTGTTCTCCAGAAGCTTTCAGTGTAAGGAATTAAGGATGCAGGTTTAAGGTGATGAAGTGTGCCACTGTCCAGCCTGTAGAAAATCAAATGATGATGCCCATATGGCAACTTAAAAAAGAGAGGGAAAAAACCAACCATGAATCAATCCCTTTAAGAGTTATTTGCATCTCAGGGCACCTGGGTGGCTCAGTCGGTTAAGCATCTGACCTTTGTTCAGGTCATGATCTCATAGTCCATGAGTTCAGGCCCCACGTCAGGCTCTGTGCTGACAGCTCAGGGCCTGGAGCCCACTTCACATTCTGTGTCTCCCTCTCTTTCTGCCCCTCCCCTGCTCACACTCTGTCTCTCTTTGTCTCTCAAAAAGAAATAAATGTTTAAAAAAATTTTAAATAAAAACAGTTATTTGTATCTCAAAATCCACATTAAAACAATCACCCATTATAATAAGTAAAAATTAAATAGAGGAAAGTATCAAGCCTTGCCAACATCTTTCTGATAGGCTAATGATCCCAATGAAGACAACAGCTGTCCATTCACTAAACCCTCACTACTCAAAGTGTGGTCCTGCAATCAGCAGTCTCAGCACCTCTTAGAAACTTGCTGAAATGCAGAATCTCAGGCCTCACTCCAGATCTACTGAGGCAGAATCTACATTTTATCAAGATCCCCAGGTGATCTCTACGCACTTTGGGGCTTGGGAAGCACTGAATTCAATGAATAAGCTGTGGGTTCTGAATGGAACTCACGGTAATGGATACACTCTGCTCGTTTACTCATCATTGGCAGCTGCATGTGGTGAATGTCTAAACCACACTGTAAGCCCATGGTTCACACAGATGACATCATGGCTGCCACATGAGGGACTCTGTGCAATTAAGGAGTAGGTGAGAGAGAAGTGGGGTCATCTGTCAAGAGGCAACTTCTCCATCTATTTTGGATGATTCTCTCATCAGGAGGATTTGAGCTATTAGTCTGATGAGCCTTTTCACAAAGCCCCCGTGAGTCAGCTCCCACTCTGTTGACCCCAGCACCTTGCCTTGTTAATTTGTTCCTGGGGAGCAGGCAAGTGGAGCTCAGATCCCCCTCCTCTTATGATTAGGACAACAGGGCTTACTATAACCTCAAAAGCCGCAGGCCCATCTCTCTCCTACTTCCAAAGGAGGTCATCCTCACCTTCTACTTCACCCTGGGTGCTCCATAATGAGATGATGAGTCAGTGGGCATGAGACCCCAGCAGACACATCATCCTTGCATTGTATGAACCATCCTAATGGCATCTTTTTAGCACATATCCTGAGGGGCGAGTGACTAAATTAAAATTCAACCAATATCTCTCTTCTCCATCCAAGTTTCTTGGGATCTGGGAAAATAAGAAGTTGCTTGATGGAACCAAGTCATACAGGTCCTGATTAAAAAGACAAGACTGCTTTGTTGCACTATATGCTAACTAACTTGGATGTAAATTTAAAAAAAAATAATAAATTAAAAAAAAAAAAAGAAAGACAAGACTGCTGACAGCTAAGGGCCATCGAAGCCGAGATGCTGAAACTTGCCAGTACCAGCATTTTAATTGCAAGATGACATTCATCAGAATATACCGAATTAACTAACCTGGAAGAGCAGAGGGGATGGTGACGTGGGGACTGGCTGACCCTCATTAAATTGGATTTTGTGATGGAAGTGATGGTCCCCTCATCTCTGAATGGCATCTCTCTCCCTTCCTGCTTTCTGCACACTTCTCTCAACACAATCTCCAAGTTCTAAATGACTTCAAAGAGGAAACAGAGCAAGGGAGTAATCTATAATGAGCACAATTTAATTCCATTCTGTGAGACAGAATTGCAAAAGTACATACGTACTTTTAAATATCCATTCTATATCTAAAATGTATTTTGTCTGCTTATTACATACCTAAGCAAAACAAATAATGTTAATTTTTAAAAGTTGAATCTCAGTGTAAACATTTTTGTAAAATTCAGAAAACTATAGAAAGCAAAATAACCATGAAGCTCAGAGCTTATAGCTGTTAATATTTTGATATATTGATCTTCAGTATGGGGTGTGTGTGTGTGTGTGTGTGTGTGTAGAGAGAGAGAGAGACAGAGACAGAGACAGAGATAGAGGAAGAGAGACACGGATAGCAACTGTCAGAGAGACAGAAACAGAAATTTGGGATCATAATGTATATAGTTTTATATGCTGTTAAGTTCACCTGGCATCATTTTATGAAGGAGTTTAACAATCTGATGGAACATATATTTACATTGATAAAAAAAATAAAGAAAGAACTCCAGGTAAGTCATCCTTTGAGACAGTATCAAAAAAAGAGAACAATTTCTTGAAATAAAACATTCTTGATGGTTTAGAAGAAATATCCTTTTTAAAAAATTGCATGGGGAGCCAGGGTGGCTCAGTCGGTTAAGCATCCGACTCGATTTTGGCTCAGGTCATGATCTCAGAGTCGTTAGATCGAGCCCTGAGTCAGTCTCCACACACTAAGTGTGGAACCTGCTTGGGATTCTTCCTCCCTCTTTCTCTGTCCCTCCTCCCTCCTCTCTCTCTCAAAATAAAATAAACATTTTTTAAAAATTGCAGCTACTGGTATAGCCAACACATAGAAACTTCAGATAGCCAATCTCAGCATGAGTCACTGTGGTTAAACATATGGAATTAAAATCAACATCAGATGCCTAATGGAAGTGTGAGTCCATGAAACTATTCTGAAGAAACATCTTGGTATTATAGCTGTTACCTTTAATCCTTCCCATGACTCAGTAGAAGAAAAAACAATAACCAATACCACCGAGGTAGAGTCTTCTGGAGCTCACTTATGTCTATGTTCCCTTCCCTCCTGAGCACAAGGGGTAATGCCTCTTCTCCATCTCCTTAGCAGTCTGAGAGCATATGACCAATTTCAGCAAACAGGATGTGACCAGAAGTGCTGTGTGTCTCTTCAATGACCACTGCAAGACAGTGCCAGCACCCAGCTGTCCTGCTGTGGTGACTATGAAAAGGGTCTTGTGTTGAAATGGCAGAGTCAAAGATCTGGGCAGTATCTTAGACCACTGATAATGGGGAACAACTTCCTTAGAAGATTTGCTCAGTAGTACTAAGTCATTGGGTTATTTGTTAAGTTAGCATAATCTATCCTATACTAATATAGCCACACAAAAAAAGAATGAATGTCCCATTCCTATCATACATCTTATCGTGTATGTGTGTATGTATATATATATATGTATATATATATATGTATATATGTATATATATGTATATATATATATACATATATATATATGAATATATCATATTCATAAGATAAGATATATGATATGATAAGATATATCATATATATATCATATATATATATGAATGATAGCTGTAGGCTTTACAGAAGAGAAAGGAGGCAACCATCAATTAAGACCCATCTGTCCACTTGATAAAACAAGGTTGATCAGAATATGAGAAGGGACCAAAAGCAGGGAGAGCAGACCCCAGGGTCAGGTGACATTGACCTATGCAGATGTCTACTATGAGAAAAACCACTTTGCAGAGGCTTCTAGGTATAAAGAAATTAATCAGGGACAGTTCTCATCTTCTAGAAGTTAAAGTCTAACAGAGAAGAAAACCATAAGAGTACAAAGATTGGGCACATTTAACAGCTGTGTGACCCTGGGGAGATAGTTTATCTTGCTGAGCCTCAGCTTCATCGTCTGTCAAATGGGGATTAAAAACAGTACTTTCCTCACTGAAGTGCTGTGAGAGTAGAACATCTAGCACAATGCCTAACACAGAGTGATTACTCATTAAATACCTGCTACTGTTGTTTTTTATATACCTGTATGGAATATTACTATTAACACAGAATTGTTTCTCCTCCTATTTCAGGAAAGTAGCCCCTCTCTCCCTCCCAAGTGTTAAAATAGAGCACGGAATATGCAGCAGATAGTCCAGATGTGCAAAACTTGAACCCACACCCTGGACCGTGTGACTTCTGAAGACCTCAGTTTCATCATCAATAAAATGGAGGTAAAAATACTTCCTTTCAGGACCCTTGGAAGGAATTAAGGAAATCAAGTGCCTAACTCAGAAACATAAATCTCTTCCTCAGTTCTCCCCCTTTTTAAGAAAGATAACCAGAAAAACAGATGTAAAGTCTGTTTGCAACGGTAAATAGATAATCTCTAAATATCCTACAGGCTCTGAAATTAGGAGAGAAGAGCAGAGCACAAGGAGCAAGCAGTTTGCAAAGCAGGTATACTGCAATTCACCTTCCAAAGTCATAACTCGCAACCCTTCATTTCCTGAAACTTTAAAATTGTATCCATTGTTACCCGCTTTTTTTGTTTGTTTAGCCAGACATAAATTTTTCTTTCCCCTTTGTAGTTTTCTGGGTTGAGCTGTTATATTAAAAAGTTATTGAGAAATAAATCGCCTTTAGGAGCAAAAGCAATCAGGAGCAGTCCGTCAACCCCACCTGCTATGAATTTCCGTTATCACACAGAAGCATGAAATGCAAGGACTTCATGGGGCACAGGGTGGGGAAGGACTTGCTATTTCACAATCAACAAGTCTTGAGAAGACACCAACGTGACATTGTATTACCCAGTTTACTGCTGACTCAGGGATGGAGAGAGATTAAAAATGAGTTGTAGAATAAACAGGTCGGAACTGGATTAATCTTCCTGCCAGAGAAACTGATCCCGTGCCTCAACAGCTCCTACTACAACAGCTCCTCGTGTCAGCTGATCTAGGGCTGTTATTTTGCATTTGTTGTTAATAATACAAATGGTGTGCTTACCAACTCTACCGGGGGTGTGGGGGGGGGGGGTGTAGATTTCTGGGATCTTTGATCCAAGCTTCTCTTGAGAGGAAAAAGAGCCAAGAGCATGATGTAGTCAGGTAGGAGAAAACAGGACAAGGGTCTTACAGAGTTTGTGATTTGGAGCCCAAGACCTGGAGATATAATCATTTGGGTATCTTCACTTCTTTTTAAGTTTATTTATTTTTGAGAGAGAGAGAGAGAGAGAGAGAGAGAGAGAGAGAGAGAGGCAGGGTGCAAGCCGGGAAGGGGCAGAGAGAGAGGAAGACATAGAATCCATAGCAGGGTCCAGGCTCTGAGCTGTTAGCACAGAGCCTGACACAGAGGTCAAACCCACAAACCCCAAGTTCATGACCTGAGCTAAAGTTGGACAATCAACCAAATGAGCCACCCAGGCACCCCTTCACTTCTCCTTTTTGACCCTATAGACCAGACCTAAGCATTTGGTTCAAAGACAAGATAAGACCCAAATCATCAAGTTTAATTTCAAGAAACTGTTTTCTCCTATTTTATAGGCAAGAACTCTAGAGTCAATGGAGTCCCAATTCCAACTGTGAATCCTTCCCTTCCACCCCACCATGCCACTGACTCAACTTGTGAACCAGAGCAGATAACAACCTGAGTTCCAAATTCTGTGTTTGCAAAACGGGGAAACACAGTGGAGGGTTGGAAAGATTAAATAAGACTGTGTATGTGAAGTGCTTGGCAGACCCAGTGCACATGACCACACAGGCTGAACGCTATCTTCACACTTTGAATGGCATGCCTCGAAGTTACGCAGTGTAAAACATACAACCATACATGGCAGCCCTTTCCTTCATTCAACAGTTCACTCATTCAGAAATTCACAAACCATGTTTCAGGCACTATTCTCTCAACTTCCCTTAGTAAGCCTTAATGAATTATCCATCCATAAATTCATTTTAAATCAGTTCTTAGATTGCCATGACACCTGTCATGATTTTAGATTTTCCATCTCACAGTCAATTGCTCATGTGTCAGTTACTCACCACACCCACCATACTGCCATCTTCTAGAATTTCTGTTCATCGCTACATCCTTCTTCCTTAAGCACTCAGCACAGAGCATGGCACAAAATCTGTTCACAATGTATATCTCTGATGGTGAATGATATACATCTTTCCTAACAGCATGGCTGGAGTAGACTTGTCATGTAAACTACCAGGAAGCAAGGGTCTCTGTTTTCATTCTCAATTCCCCAGCCCCTAGACCAGTGTCTAACACATAATAAGTGCTTAATAAATGTTTACAGAATGCATGAAAAGTTCAGGCCCTTGGAAATGTTAAGTAAAAATAATTAGGAGTCTTGAAAGATGACTTATCATTCCTTATCAAATAAGGACTGAAAGAAAGTTATTTTGGGGTGCTTGGGTGGCTCAGTCAGCTGAGTGTCCGACTTTGGCTCAGGTCATGATCTCGTGGTTCATGAGTTCGAGTCCTGCATCGGGCTCTGTGCTAACAGCTCAGAGCCTGGAGCCTGCTTCGGACTCTGTGTCTCCCTCTGCCCCTCCCCTGCTCACGCTCTGTCTCTCCCTCTCTCTCAAAAATAAATAAACATTAAAAAAATTTTTTTAAAGAAAGTTATTTTGAAATGGAAAACACCCACATTTAGCTCCAAGTGTGAAATGGAGTATCAGGTATAACAGATAATAGCCTAATTACTGAAGAGTTACCTAAGAAAATCATCTCTGTCCCAGACTTGGTATCTGTTTTTCTTAATGGTTCATAAATTGATATCGTGATAATAATAATATTAACACTATTTATCAAGTGCCTTCTATTCTTTGCAACTTTAAATGTATGCAACCTTTGCAACCATGCCATAATATAGGTACTATTATGCCTTTTTTTAAGGACAAGGAGACAGGCTCAGAGATGTTAAGTAACTCATCCATGCCTTATGTGCAGGAAATGACTTAACTGAGATTTAAAACAGGCTCGTCTGATCTTTCCATATGGAGAAAAGAGTGTATGTGCACATGTGTGCATATGGGCATGAAGGTGCAGGCATGTGTATACTTCACACTATCGCTACAGTTCAGGATATGTTCATAAATCCTTTCATGAAGAAGAGTTCACTGAACTGAACTTCTACAGATTTTTCCTGGTGACTTTATTTCACTCCAAAAAATTTATGTTCTTAAAAAAAATGCCTATTTAAAAAAACCATTATGAATCCCCATGATGACATTACCCAGGAAGAAGATGTCTCACTGTAGGCATGATTATGAAAATTCACAAGCAGTCTACTTTTCTGGAAAACTATGCCAATGACCTCTCCAACCTTTTGCATCCTAGAATTATTAAATGGGCTGCTAAGCAGCTCAGGGTACCTGCTCTGTGACCAATACTCCCAGGCTGTTTATTGACCTAAAATTCTCCAGAGGCTATGTGTTCAGAAAGCAGTGGGTCACCACTGAGCCCCATGTCCTCTTACCTAATAGAAGGCATGGTTCAACAGGATGCCTGCCTGGAGCCAGAGGTAAAGGCTGGCACTGGGCCACATGGCTGCTCTAGGCCTTTCTCCATGGCAGATGTCAAGGTCTGAGGGGTGTTATATTAAAGGATCAAACTGCAATGGCTTCAAGATACCAGCCCTCTTCCCCACAAAGCCTTGGGCTGTGTGGAGTGAAGATCTCTGAGGAACCCCGGCTCAGCTGCTCCTAGGGGTGAGGGGAGTCAGCGCTAAAGCTTCCAGAGCTCAACACTGCCTGTCCCCTTCCCTCCATGCTTGTTAGACACCCAGCGTGGTTTTCAGAGGCCATGTTGATGCCATATGTTCATGCCAATGAAGCATTTTACTGCCTGAACAGAGGCACTTAGCACAAGGAAGAGAACATTATTTTCATAGCTGGTTGGCTCTTAATACTTCCCCAGGAGACTCCAGGCTCAAAGAGAGGGTGTCTTGGGAGTTTGGGAAGATGCCAACAAGGTAAAGCGTTCCCAGTGACACAGCTCAGAATGTCAGCCAGGCAGAGAGAAGGGCCCAAGTCATTAATAACAGAATTTTGGTGCAAAAGAGAAAAATTAAGGAAGACAATAAAGAAATTGCATATGTAGTTTTTTTTTTCTTTAATGGCAAATTAACATTACTTTATGTCAGTGATTCTCACTTGACCGGGGTCAATTTTGTCTCCCAGGGGGATATTGAGCAAAGTTTGGAGATATTTTGGGTTGTCACAATTGGGCAGAAATGAGGGTGCTACTGGCACCTAGTGGGTAGAGACCAGGGATGATGCTAAACATCCTACAGTGACACATGACAGCCCCCCAAAACAGAATTCTCTGGCCATAAATGTTAATAGTGCTGAGATTGAGAAACGCTGGGGTATAGTAACTCTGAACAGATAAGAACCCCCCCCCTTTCCCCCTGAAACCTTGTTGCACTAACAGTTAAAAAAAATTAATGTTTATTTATTTTTGAGAGAGAGAGAAAGTGAGCAAGCATGAGTGGGGGATGGGCAGAGAGAGAGACCCAGAATCCGAAGCAGGCTCCAGGCTCTGAGCTGTCAGCACAGAGCCCAACACAAGGCTCGAACCCATGAGGCCTGAGACCGTGACCTGAGCTGAAGTTGGAGGCTTAACTGACTGAGCCATCCAGGCGCTCCTCATTGCACTAGCGATAAAATTAGGCACATTCAGGGTCATGTAGGAAGGCATCAGGGCATGGCATTTAAAAGGAGTATCAGCTGAGTGTAAGATCTAGATTTAAATTTTAGGTGCAGAACTTTCTAGCTCTACAGCCTTGGACAGGTTATCTAACTTCAATGAGCCTCAATTTCCTCTTCTGCCAAACACAGACAGAACCAGCCACCTCTAACTTATGAAGTTTAAATTACATGAGATGATGATAAGAAAGTATTTAGCACCATGTCTACACAGCTACAAATACCTGAGTGATGATTATTAAGGCTCAACAAAGTGAGGGCAAAACAGAACAAAACAGGGTTTTAAGAGAAATTTACCAATCATCTTGGTAATTTGAGGGAATTGGGGTTTGAGGTCAAAATGCTCAGGATGCTCAGACCTGCTGCCTCTTAAAGGGTTCTCTGACTCCAGTGAGTCCCACCATCTTGTTGGTCTTTCCTTAGCTATCATTGTCCCTTTGCTCAGATCAGGTATCAGGTCACACTTATGTCCAAGTGTCTATGGTCAGAGGCCAGATAATCTGGTCATGGAGAAGAGATTGTCAATACCTGATACTTAACGCACATGTCACTGTTTCCCTTGTGCATGGAGGCAGAGGGGCTCTGGTCTCAGTCTACTGTTCCAATATTGAGCAGAATCAGGCCAGACTTAGCCACACCTGCCTTTGGTCTGACACCCCTTTGACCTCTCATAACCAATAGTTGCCTCAACACAACCCTGTCCTCACAGCAACCCTGGAACTCTCCTCCTCCAAGCCCCATTTCCTGGCGCACGATGTTTTCTGCTGACTTCAAAGGCACCCCAGGTAGGGAAGCACCACAGAGCATGAAGAGAACTGCTTAGCCAGCCACACAGACTGCCTCAAAAGGCCTTCAAATCAAAGAGTTCAAAGATGCCTTGGAAACCATCTAGCATAGTTTCTCCTGGCCAGTAAACCTGAAGCTCAGAAAGAGGAAAAGACCAGGTACTGCCACTAGCCCATAGGGTGCCTTTGTGCAAATGAGAAATGGCCCCCATCTGGATGGAGGCAGTCCTGAGCCATGGTGAAGAAACAGCCTGACAAGTGGAAGGGGCCCAGATCTCAGGCCAAGACAGGCCTCATTGTGCACCGAACAGTCCTGTGCAAAAGCTCTGGGAAGGGGTTTGCTCAAAATCACAAAAATGAATTGTCACAGAGCTGAGATCAGACTGACAACCTCTTAGTACAGTCAGTTACCTATGGAAAATGAAGGGCTCCTGAATCTCTGATCTCCTTGCAAAGTGAGATTTATTGGCCAAAAAAAAAAAAAAAAATGGATTTCACAATCCATCTTCCTTTTGGTCCCTTTAATGACAGTATGGGGAAACGTAGACACCTGCCATGGTGTGAGTTCCTTAAGGATACTTCATATATAGCTGGTGGCCCAGAAAAACTCAACACATTCAAAGGAGTAAGGGGGCTCTAGTAGCTGGGGAAGGGGAGCCTAATCACTGAGTTCAGAGGCGACACTTAATTATGCAAGGTAAATCCCAAAGGACAGCTTTGTTTTAACATTGTAACGGTCAGCATGGCATAGCTACAAAAACAGGAAACCATTTCAGAGAAGTCCATTAAATTTCCCACCACTGGAGTATTTCGTATCATTTTTTGTGATGAGAAAAACATGGGGCATATCATTAGGGGCAACTTCGATTGGAATTAGATGAGTTACTATATACTACAGCTTAAGCAACATCAGTTTTCCTGAATGGGAACCAGTTGATGATTTCAACTTCCCTATACTGCCTTGGGACAAAAACTTCCCCCTCTTCCTTTTGTCTACTCTGTAGGTCAAAGGTCAGCAGACTTTTTCTATAAAGGACCAGATAGCACTTATCTTAGGTTTTGTAGGCCACATGGTCTCTGTCACAACTACTCAACTCTTCCATTGTCGCACAAAAGCAGCCAGAGACAGTATGTAAATTCATAATTGTGGCTGTGTTCCAAAAAAGCCTTATTCATAAAACCTGGTGGCTAGCTAGATTGGACTCATTTAGCCCCCACTCATTGACACGGGTTGCAAAAGCCACCAAGATGGGATGCTCCTGGACAAACAGAAATGAGAATCCAAGATGGCAAGGGTGCGAAATCCTTCCTCTGACTCTACCCTTGATTGTCATGGAGCTGGGAAAAAGATTTATTTTTATTTTTATTTTTAACATTTATTCATTTTTGAGAGGCAGAGAGAGATAGAGTGTGAGGGGGAAAGGAGCAGAGAGAGAGGGAGACACAGAATCAGAAGCAGGCTCCAGGCTCTAAGCTGTCAGCACAGAGCCCAATGCAGGGCCTGAATCCACGATCTATGAGATCATGACTTGAGCCGAAGTCAGATGCCAAACTGACTGAGCCACCCAGGTGCCCCTGGGAAGAAAATTAAACAGAGAAAACTGGTATCATGCAGTAAGAGAAGGGACTTATCCAGAGCTTGGATGTTTCATCCTAAGATATGCCCCAAATGCTAGTTCCCATGGCATCATGAGATTAATAAATTAGTAGAAGATTCTGAAAACCAGAATGGCCTCCCCTCTACCTTCTCCCAGGATACCAAAGGGATACAACCACCAAAAGGAAGACCTCGATAGCAAGAGCACATTTAAGAATTCACATTGGCTGTATTTCTTTGGTCAGTTATATTGGCTTACGTCTGTGTCACAAACCTAAACAGGATTTCTCAGAGGCCTAAGATCTGGAAGCCATTAACATGACTAGAGGCTTTACCTCTGCTCCATCCTTGCCAGACCGTGAGGAGGGAGAGTATACACCACACCCCCGCCACCAGGCATAACAACTCATCCTTCACTGGATAGCAGAACACAGGACCAAATTCCTTCTTCATGAGTAAGAAATATTGTTTTCCTGATTATACCATAATCCCTCCAGGGCAGGGACTTTTGTTCTTGTCAGTATTATTACACCCTTGGCCAGAGTCCCCACAGGTTAAAATTATAATTGCTAAGATTCAAGGAGCAATTATTCTATGCCAGGCATTATTCAGAGTGCTTTAAAGCCCCTCTCGTTTAGTAACTTCACAACAACCTAAGAGTTAGGGCTCACTATTTTTATTACTCTATACTGATGATTAATGGAGCTGGGACACAAAAAGAATGAGTAATTTGCCCAATATCACGCAGCTGCAAGTGATGGAGCCCACATTTGAACCCCAGTATCCCAGCTCCAGAGCCAGTGCTCTTAACCTGTATGTAATACTGCTTCCAATAATGCAACCAATATAGGTGATCAATAACTTTTGAGGGCCAATGACAGTAATGACTCTGAGAAGTGGGAAACAATGTCTGAGTTGAAGCTCAGCCAAATTGTGCATGATTGCCAGGAGACTCATTCTGCACCTCCCTCTCCTGAAGTGGGCACCATTGTACTGCCTTGCCCTCTCAAAAGGGAGCAGAGTTCTAAGGGTGGTGGAAGCCATAAAAAGAGCTATCAGGAGACAGAGCTGCAGCTCTGTAAAGAAAGCCCTTTTTCAAAAGCATCAGGCTGGAATGCCCTGGAAATACACCAAGAGCTGGAAATGATGCTCTCCGTGCACACTCTCAGACCCTTCTCTTAGAGGACAGGGTAGAGAAAATGGCCCCAGGGCAAATTTCCTCTTCATTCTCCTCATCTCTCTGAGATCCTGCTTCTAAGGAACACAGGGGTCAGGCATTCTGCATATCCCAGTGATTGGGGTGAGGGCTAGAGGCAGCTGAGGAGGAAAGAGTAGGCAGAGGCACTACCTAGCAGGGGCTAGAAATGATGGCTTTGTTCATTAAACCACTTGGCTTTTCCTTCCTCAATATCCAGGGTATTTTTATTTTTCTTTCCTTTTCTTTCTTAAAATGTTTTTGATCCAGAAGCTCTTTTAATCTGTTTTTCTGATCTAACATTGGCATTTGGGAGTAGGAAATAGAGACTAATTACAGTTTTGATTACATCCCATGGTCTACAGGGAGGATCACACTTCTATTGTTTTTTAATATATTGTCTTCTTGGTTTCTGTCTTTCACAGAACAGTTATTTAATAGTTTCAAGCAACTGGATAGCTTTTAATTAGCTTAGTATTCTATACCTCCAAAGTCACTATAACATGGTATGAGAATGTAGTGTGCAAGAAGTCTGATTGCTTTTTTTAACCAAGAATATTTTTCAAACAGACCCTATATATCTTTGTGGAAAACTTCTATATTCTTGAAAAATATTTTATCCTCCATTTTTAAAATTTTTCTTCAAAATTCTGTTAAATCACTCCTAATGAAATGTGGAACAAGACTATTTCAATTATTCTGCTGATCAAATATTTAACTTACTTATCATTGCTTTCTTTGTCTAACATATTTTGATAATAGGGTACAAAGATTCTGTGTATCAAACTATTTCCTAGAGTCTGAGAATCTCTTCTCAGATCTTAGTTTTTCTTTAATCTGCTAAAGAGCTGGTCCAAATCACTTTCACCAAAATCACTACATATCTCTGAACCTAAGTTTCCCTTATTTATTACATGGAATTGAATAAAACATTTCAAAATTGCCTTCTAACAATGCTCTTGTAGGATAGCGAGGCTTCCATTTACCACCAGGGCCATCTCGCCTTTCTTTCTTCTACAAGATAATCCTTTTAACCAGATTTCATCTGATGAAGGAAGGAAAGGAAAAATAAAATAGACCCTAAAAATCACCATACTGTCCTTGGAAGGAAGTCCTTTGTTCTAACTCGTCTCACACACACACACACACACACACACACACACACACACACACACACACACACGTTAAATATATGACGCCTGAATGTGAGCTTTTCAATAATCAGTTGTAATGTGCCAATGAGAAAATATCTTTTTGGAGCAGCCAGCAAATATTTGGTGAAGCGATTATTTCCTTTACTTAAGGGCAAAAATCAAAAGGCTGCAAGGCGAGGGGATTCCAGCTGCCCCATATCTCCTAAAGAATACTGCCGATGAGGGTAAGCTGTTAAAAGGATTGGATGGAACAATCACAGAGAAATGCCAGCCTCAGCAGGAACAAATTTAGAATCTTCAACTTCCATGGCTAGACCATCACCAGTGTATCAGTCAGATTTCATTCAAGTAAGTCATTGCCAGGAAAGACACAGACATCAGGCTAGGAACAGGGCTCGTCAGGCACCTGAAAATAAAATACTCCTTCCTGGATTAGATATTGGAAGTAAATAGCATGAATTCATTTCAGCTCATAAGACAGGCATTTACTATGGAAACATCCAAGAACACAGGTTAAATGTACGTATCAAGGAACAAGAAAAACAGGAGAGTTTCCTGACCTATGGTATTGAACAATGTAAAAGTTAAGACAATCTCTAAGATCCTTTCAACCCTGAGCTGCTGCAATTAAAAAAACCAAACAAACAAAAAACAAAACCTCTAACAACATGCTAAGCATTACATACTGTATTGGACTCTACCATATTGGACCAGCCACACTAGGAATTCAACTGCGATCTTTGACTTCCTGGCTGTCTGAGATCTCCAGCATGTCAGACCAGTAGCCCTAAGGGTGGTGCTTTGGCTCATCCACCAGCCGCAAATAATTAAAGACTGTGATTTCAACTACGAGGGGGAAATAGGTTTCAGTGCTCTCTCTTTAATTTAGACTTCCATTCCAAGTAGCTCTTCCTGTGCAGCATAAGGTAACCAATCTACGGATCAAGGCAGGGCCTGACTGAGATAAACTGAATGATTCCCCTGAGCCCCTTGCCAGCTGAGAGAAGTGGCACCTGGTGGGGGGGGGGGGGGATACGGAAACTAGAGAGGATAAGGCACTGCGCTCGGGGAAGTGGCACCTGGCGGTGGGGGGGGGGGGGGAGGATAAGGAAACTAGAGAGGATAAGGCACTGCGCTGGGGGTGGGCGGTGGGGGGAAGAAAAGCAAAAGGAGCACTAAGAGAGGAAAACAGCTTCCCTGGAACTTTCTGTTGGAAAATGAAGGCGGAAAAAAAAAAAAAAAGATGCTGCTTGAGCTTTTACTTACATCAGTCCCCATTCTTGGACTGAAATTTTCTCTCCTCTTCAAATAATAAATCCTATTTGGAACCCCAGTTTGTATTACTTCTCTATAAGACTTCCCGAAACCCATCCATCCTACAAAAAAAAAAAAATGCTCCATTCTCGGAACTCAAAATGTCTCTCATTCCACTCATCTAGCAATAATGCTCACACTGTCTTGCATCATCTTGCATTCTTGTTTCGTGACATCACAGAACTGGTACACTATTATCTGACTTCTCATGCACTCATGTCTCGATTCCTAAGTTTGATCTTAACCTTCTTGAAAGTAAAGTCCATAATTGTTTAAGCTTTTTCCTCTAACGCAGTAATTTGTACATGGTAGGTGTTCAATATATGCTAGTAATTCAGGAAGACAAACAAGGAAGGAACGAGCAGGGGAAAGGTAACAACATAGAACAAAAATGCCCCACGGTAGCATGAAGGTGGACCTGTTGTACCGGAGAGGGAATCAAAATTCCATGCAAACTAAACCAATAGCACCCGGGAGATACCTAGAAACGTCTGTTGATTTAAAGGAAGGATGTGAGGAAAGGAAGAAGGGATGGAAGAAAAGGGTGATAAGAGGGAAGAAAGTGAGGAGGGGAAAGAAAGATGGAAGGATGGAGGAGAGAAGAATGGAAGAAAGGAAGGATGACAAGAAAAATGGAGGGAAAAATAGAAGAAAAGGTGGGAGGAGGGGGGTAGAAAAAAGGAAAAGGAAGGGACAGGGGACAAGTCTTACCCTTGTACTTCTGGATCTTCCATTTTTATACTATACCCTTTCTTGTTCCAAAATATCTCTTGGTGCCTTACAGGGCACCCAGCACCTAGTCCCAGGCTTGTTGGTGCACCTGCAGAAAGCCGTGTGTAAACCACGTCCAACGCTGATTCGCTTCACTGGTCAGCACCTGCCATCTCCTGCAGGTTACAGTGCCATCAATCCTGGGAAGTCAGCCCCAGGAAAGCTGCATTTCATGGCTCAGGGCTGACAGCTCTGGAGGACGTCTGGGCAGAAGGCTGAGGCACCACTGGCCTGCACCAGGAGTTGCAGAGGGAGGTCTTCTCCTCTTATTTGTGCCACAGTGTCACATGACACACTCAGTCCACTGGTTCCCTGGGCAGCCCATCAGGGAATCAGGGCTCCAAGGCTTCATGGGGTGGGGGCAGGGCAGTGTCTCTGAGGATACTCTTTGGCACACAGCCATGCCTCCCTCACTGCTAACCTCCTGAGGCACTGCCATTGCACCTCCTCCAAGCACCCCCAAGGACCCAGATGCTCAATTCAGACTGTGTCCCAGACAACATGGGAAGGTTGGAGTCTAACTCTCAACAAATGCACAGCTCTTTGTGGTAACCCCCAAAAAAGATCCCAGGCAGCTCTGGACTTCCCAAGACAATCTCCGTCTCTACTGTTCCCTTCTCCCTCTAATAGAAATGCCACAACATTATAAACGTTCATGTACATATTTTTTAAAAAGAAATTTGACATGGAAAACACATCCATTGAAGAGGCAGTGAAGGAGTTCTTGATGGGGAAAAGGAGATAGTCTATGCCCCAGGGATGTTTGTACACCCCTGAAATTTGAAGCAGACTTGATTATACGAGTAGGTGTGTTTGCCTTTCAGGTGAGAGAGTCCACAGCTCTCAGTAGACTTCTCCAAGAGAACTGTGACCCAAACAAGATTAAAACTATCACCCTATGTAAGGCAGGTTGTTGGGTGCTTATCAATCAGGAAAACAATGCTCGGTTAGTTTGCCAAAGACAATGGAATTTCATGAAAATGCATTTCCTAGAATTAACCTATTTTGCTAAGATGACAACTGAATTTTCTTCCCCTTCCACCTCGCATCTCCGAGGTGAACAGTCTGTGCTTGTCTGTACCCACCAGCCTATATCTGTTGGTGATGGCAGGGGAAGGCCATTTAAACTTGTGACACTTCATTAAGCCCATGCCCACTGCCATCACGGCTCTGAATTAAAGTAAACCAATTCCAAAAGAGCAAGCCTAGAAATGCTCTCCCTTCTGTCTGCCCAAATGCACTCCATAGGAATACAATGAGTGGCTTTAGAGAAGGTAGTTTTAATATACCACATCATTGTCTTGAAAGTTAAAATATCACTGAAAGAATGACCAAGGATATACGTGAAGTATTTAACTAAGCCCTAATATAGCACCGCGAGGACACAAGTGATTCGATTGCTACAGAATAAAATGAAGCCGAGAAAAATCAGGGCGATGCACTTGAGCAAGCCCCGAAACACGAAATAATGGGAAAATCTGCTTTATCACTTTATTTTTAAAAAGCCGTTAGCAGACTCTGCAGCTGTTAATCACTGCTCACATATGGCATGGCTGTCACCTTTATGAATCATGTTTTATCTTGAAAAGATTGTCCATTATTACCTTTCCTTTTGCACGTTCCTAAGGAGATGTGAAACAAGAAAATAGGAAAAGCTCTGAGGTTCTCTGCGCAAGGATCAACATTCACAAATAAAGCAAGCAAGAAAGTATGGTAAAGTTTTAAATATGTCCAATTCTGTGAAGCTGAATATCAGCATCTTCATTTCCAAGCAGAAACAGTGCTGTCTCTTACTAAAAGGAACGTCTACTCTAAGACTTTGCCTTGACTGCACATGAAATCTACGCCCTAGGTAGTGAGTAGCAGAAATGCTCAGAGAGCTGTTGTTTTAGATGAAGGATTTAAATAAATGGGACTCAAAACAAAAGACATGATATCACACATCAGTCTGTGATACAACACATCTGAGAAACAAATTTGACAAATGAAGGTAAAAATATACATTAACTGGGACCGAGGAAGAGACACATATAAAGGAATAAGGAACATTTACAATCCATATGCATATGATTTGTTCACTTACTTTAAAAACCAGAATGATAGAGTCAACCACTATGAAACTTGTGGCTCAGGAAAATTTGCCTCAATGCCCTCGCTTGACACAATCTGCCACTTTACTGCACTGCAACATTAGCCATACTTCAACAGAGCAAAAAGCAATCACTCTGCATCCAGTCCTAAGACTAATGGCTTTCAGAAGTTCTAAGAATCAGATGCTCTCAGAAACTAGCATCCTAGAAAGAAGCAAATTCTGCTCCTCAGCCAGAAGGACCAGGCAGTCTTCCCATGCAGCACCCAAGGAGCTGCAGGGTACCAGAGTCAGAACGTGGCACAAACTGCAAGGTGCCAGTGTCAGCCTTGTCCGGTGCTCCTCCCCTCCCCTTTCCGAATGGGAGAAAGTGGTCTGGGTCCTACACATAAAAGCCAAGAGCTTGTGAGCGGGCTTTCCCCTCCTCCATCCCAGGGCTGCTCGTAATCCTGCTTGCTCTCAGCTGTCCGACCTGACAGTGAGTAAGTCACTTACCACGAGGGGCAGGAGGCAGGGCTGCTCCGTCAGTACCCAGTGGTCCGGATGCTGGAGCGCCTGAGAGGAAAACCGGGTGCAGCCTAGGATGCGCACACGGAGGCTGAGGCTCTGCTCGCATCCTGGCAAAGGCAGCATGTCACCCTCCCAAATGAGTGAATTAATAAATGATAACCCCGTGGTCAAATCTGTGGAACTGAGCACATGGAAACCCTGGCTAGTTCCTTAGGCAGGGCACACCGTGAACTCCCGGTTCCTAAAGAGGAGCACAATATATGCTTTGAAGCAGAAGTCGGCGACCCAAATCACACCACAGAGCATGACCCCTTGTCCCAGGATGATGTATCTCTTATTTCCCCCTGAGGGGTGGAGGATGGTCAAAGCCAGAAGATTACCATCATCTCTCCCTCCTCCATCCCCCACCAAGTAATCAATCAATAGCTCTCTACCCCCCTGTCCAGCAGTTTTGGAAACCAGGAGGAGTGTGTGATCTCCAGCTAGGATTGTGGTACGCGAGCAAAGGGACATCAGGCACATCTGGCACGTGCCCAAGATTATACTAAGAGCTGCTGAACATGAACAATAAATATGTTCTTCGAGCCCATCTCTTTAAAACGACTCAGAATAAGCATTAAGCATGAATTTGATGCTTTCAACTGTTAAATCCCCGTGTCTCTCTCCATGTAGGACACCTGATAACACTGTGACAGCGGACTGTTGTGCTTTTTTGACCCTGTGTAATAACTCCAGCTGATGCTAAATGAATATGACTGATGGTGACTCAAGAGGCTATGGCTGTCACTTTGGCAGACTGGGGTGTAAGGCACCAAGGCTGTCTTGCCTCCTCGCTCTCTCTAATATGTAAAACAGTCTTGCAAGAAAGATCCTTAGATCCTTAGAGATCAGATACTTTGGTTTCATAAATGGGGAAATGGAACCCAGATCATAAAGTTGTTCTGTTTTTAGAGACAGAAAGAGACAGAGAGCACATGTGTAGGGGAGAGGGGCAGAGAGAAGGAGAGAGAAAGGGGGAGGGGGAGGGGGAGAGGGAGAGGGAGAGGGAGAGGGAGAGGGAGAGGGAGAGGGAGAGGGAGAGGGAGAGGGAGAGGGAGAGAGGGAGAGAGAATCCCAAGCAGGCTCCATACCCAGCACAGAGCCTGACATGGAACTCAATCCCACAACCCTGGGATCATGATCTCAGCCAAAATCAAGAGTCGGACCCTCAACCAAAGGAACCACCCAGGCACCCTGGGACCCAGATCATAAACCATTCATCTAGAAACTCACGATCATTCACCCACGAACACCTACTGGGTATAAGAGCTTCACAATGCATGGCAAGAAAATTCTATCATTTAGATATCTTGTCTATAGTCCATATTTCAGAGAAATATTTCCTTGGATTTTTTTTAAGTCTATGTATGTTTCCTGTCTAGAGATGGCCAAACAGAAATATGTTCCAAGTGCAGGAACTGGCAAACTTGTTCTACAAAGAGCGAGATAGAAAGCTGTGTGGGCTATACTCTATGTCACAACTACCCAGTTCTGGCATTGTAGTATGAAAGTAACTATAGGCAATAACAGGTATGACTGTGCTCCAATAAAACTTTATTTACAAAAAAAGTCCACATGCTGGATTTGACCCACAGTCTACATTTTGCTGATACCTGCCCTTAGTGGATCTCATCTGACAATGGGCTGAAGATCTCAAGTTTGCCTTAATCAGGTCTTGTTTAATCTCAAACCTCCCTTAGATTCATAGAAGTTTAAAAGTATTTATAAAGGAAAAATCACATAACAATTTGTTTAGAGAATGAACTTTGTAACTAGCTATTATAATTACCCATAAAACACCGGAGAAGAATGGGAATCACAAATAGAACTGTTCTTGCTCATCCAAATAAACAGGGAAAGAAGTTTTCATCTAAGTAACCAAGCACTGAGCCTCCCTAATCGGATGACGTCTCTTTTTCCCAGCTTAGGAAAGATGATGTTCCTAGGATATCAGGCAGATCCCCAGATTCCCATCATTCTGTCCCTATAGACAATAACTCCCATCTATTCCTGCTGGATGCAAGTCTAAGCAGGGCTGCTTATCTTGGTTGGAAAGGCAGACACAGGGCAAACTCAAAGGGTCAGTAAGCAGCTATAGTCTTCCCTGAGCCCATTCCCTGGACAGGGTGGGTGGGTGGGTGAGGAACAGGGGGCGAGGATCCTTCCCTCTTTGTGTCTGCTTTGGAGAAAGGAGATCTCAAAAGCGGCCCCCGCAATCTACAAAACCAACAGGGTTGCTCACCCGAGCCCACTGAGTCAGAATTTGAGAATTTGGGGCAATAAGCTCACAACTTAAAAACAGCACCCAAAACTTGGCTGAAAGGGTTCCCAGGAGATGGCCCCTCATGGGGCATACCACACAGACTCCCGTTTGATGTGAATGAAAAGAAGATGTGACCTGCGGGTACACTCATTTATGCCCTAGACCCTCCTCCAAATGCTGCTTTCCAGAAAGAGAATTCCTTCACAAAGTTATAATTACCTAGCAGAATGTGCTCTGTACACAGAAATGTGGTATAAAGGACTCCATGCTGCGTCTGATCAACTCACAGAAATGCCTCATGTCAAATTTCAGCTTTTAAGGAAGATGACAAATGATCACCTAGCATCACATTTTTTTATTTATTGTGGCTGTGGGATGTGCCTCTGTGACACCAAACATCTGGATAAACATTTTTAAAGTTTCTCTGTGAACCAGTGATCCAGATGTTTGCTGTCAAAAAGATATAACAGTCAAAGGACCGGAAGACACCCTCTTTCCAATTTATCATCCAAGGATCTGCTACATCTAAATCACTGCCCTAACTCTGCTGCAGAATCTCCCTTAGAGTTCATTGGTTTCTGTGAAAAATAAAAGGAGATTTGAATTCACTGATCATCAGTTGAGAACCACACTGAGTTACGTCAGCTCTGATTTGGTTGATTTTACTCAGTAAAATTTAACGATGCCATAAAACATTAAGAGTCAACCATGGCATCCAAGTCTGAACAACCATGGACCATTAAACACCAAAGGAAAGTATCTACTAGGACTCCTCTTTCCCGTTAGGTAATGAATAAAAATGATGGAATCAGTCATTAGCCCACAATTAAACACAACTCAGCTGCCAACATTACACAGAAAAGCCACAGCACTAGAATCTAATCGATCATCTCTTCCTCCCACTGTGAGGAGTTAGCAGGAGTGAGCCCTCAGCTTGCTTCCTTGGACTTCTCTTTTGGTGGCATGTGCCCTGAGGAACCCTGAAGGCAATACATGCCACAAACATTCACAGACCGTATCTTTCTAAATGCCCTTGACTGGGACAGAGATCCTTCGAGGAATAATAAAGCCACCACATCTCAGTTTGTTCTGGGATAGATAGTTTAACTGTTGGCTTTTCCTTATCATAAATGCACATACACATACATACTTACACACATAAAAATGTAAGAACGCAGTTCCAAAGCAGATCAGCCTTTTCTTTAGGAAGTTGCCATCACTAGAAATACAGGCTAAGGCTTAAGAGAGGTTTCCATATTTAAAAAAATACAAGTATAGGAGGAGATGTGACGAGTCTCATCTTTGCTGGCTACAAAAGTCATCAAAACAAATTAGGGTTGAGAATCTAAGAAAAATGGCACTATTTGCAGCATGGTCTAGTGCAGCTGTTCTCAGAAGGTGAACCCCTTTAATTTCCAATATAGTACATGTGGATAGATTTAGCCTAAACAAAAGCTCTTTTGGGATCTTTAATAATTTTTGAGGGTATAAAGGAGCCCTGAGACCAAAAAGTCTAAGAACCTCTGGTTTAGTGGAAAGAATAGATATTTTAAAGTAAAATGATTTTCAAGTTTGTTTTGTGCCCTCTCCCATTGGCTGTGTAACCTTAGCCAAGTTACTCAGCTTCTCTGGTCTTCTATACTCTATACATCAGACTAGCCACCCTTATAATTATCTGCTCAAACAAGTTTCCCTGCTGAAACATAATATCCAGAAAGTCAGGATTATGTCTGTAGGCTCACCCCATATCTCAGAGCCTAGCATGATACATGATAGGGTCTCAATAAATAATTATGACTTGATTGGCTGGACAGTTATGAGGATTAAATAGGACAATATGCATAAAGTGCCCGCTGAGGTACCTGACACATGGCAAATGTCATAGTTGCTCAGTAAATGTCAGATCCCTTTCTTCACCACTAACGCTGTTCTCGGTTTTACCACACAAGATAGAAAGTTCACAGTTTGTCTAAATAAAGGAAATATTTAAGACTTGGTTCTCAAAGTGTGGTCCCCAAACCAGCAGCATCAACATCACCTGGGAAATTGTCAGAGATACAAATTAATTGGCTCTAACACTAGACCCACTGAATTGGAAGCTGGTGGGGGCCAGAAGACATCTATCTGTGTTGTAACAAGTTTTCCAGGAGATTCTGATTTGTCCTCAAGTGTGAGAAACTTGGCTTTAAGACCTGCATTGGGTCTCTCTGAAAAGAGTATTTTATGCTAGCAGCATTTTGGACTTTGATAGCAGAGAACCCCCAATATGTTGTCTATTGCTTGCTGTCTAGAATCTTATTTGAACAAAGGTGGAAGATACATAAAGTCAAATACAATAAATGTCTGTTGCTGGACCTTGCAGGGCAGAGTGATTGATTTTGTATTCTAGCTGTGTATCTGGGGGCCAGTGCTAAACATACTTTGCATCAGAAATAAAGCTGGAACCAGCAGGAACAGAGAAGTTTTATCTTAGAGAAACCCCAGCATACCCCTTGAGTCATCTTTGTGTCTAGGCATAAAATTCGTGGGTAGAAACAGAGAAGAGGGAAGGGAGAAAGGTAAGTGGTTACGTCAGTAGCTGTGGAAAGCACACATTTTATTGCCGATTTCTATCATACTTTCATAAACACACTCCTATTTTTCACAACCCCTTTGCAATACAGCAAACCACTACCATTAGGGTAATTACTCACAAGCTCCCAAGTTTGAGGGGTGCCACCAGCCAATATTAGTTACAGTTTGAGCAATTTCCATGTGCCTGAAATCTGATGGGCAGTTCGGATGCCACAGATGTGCACTATATCTTTCAAGGCTCACAGTTATCCTTGGGCATAGGCACTATCATTATTCATTTTACATCTGTGGAAATTGAACTTCAAGAGATTAAGCAGAGCTGGGATTCAAACCCAGGAATCCCTGGCTAAAAATTCATGCTTTTCACTAATAATTCTACCTACCTATATACAGCACAGAGTGTAGCCTTGTAAATATAATGGAGCACATTTTAGGTAGGGGCTATGATTCAATGAGTGAAATAAAACCCATACACAGTCAAAATAATCTTCAAAATAAATCCCATAAGTTGTTCAAGTGCAACATATATTGTATTACATAGGTGATGTCTATAGTAGATCTGTAAAACCTCAAATGTTAATTTAGATTACACAATACAGAACGATCAAAATATAGTAAGAGTATTTTTTTCTAATTTTTTTTAGTGTTTATTTTTGAAGGAGAGAGAGACAGAGTGCAAGGAAGGGGGCAGAGAGAGAGGGAGACAGAATCCGAAGCAGGCAGGCTCCAGGCTCTGAGCAGTCAGCACAGAGGCCTGTGCAGGGTTCGAACTCACGAGCTGTGAGATCATGACCTGAGCTGAAGTCGGACACTTAACTGACTTAACCGGCGCACCCAGACGCCCCAAGAGTATTTTTAATGAGAGACGCTGTAGGGTTGATTTTGAGCAAGTTCAATGTGCAGTGTAAAGACCCACAAACTTGGCCTAGATGCAGGATACATGCTAAGGGGGTGGGCACACACACAGGGTGACGGAGAGAGTTATCTGTGTACCAGAAGGTTCTAGGCACTCTGGAGTTATCATAAGAAGTGCACTACACAGCTGCTACCCCGAAAAGCTTGTAATCCGCCAGGGGAGTGGGTACAGCCAGGCCATGAGGACACGTGAAGAAGAGGATGTGAGCCTTCTTGAGAGAAGCAGCTGTGGAAGGATAGGTAAGAAACAAAGATCATACGAAACACGAATTTGAAAAAAATACCCAGCTTTGGAATTGGAGTGGGAGCCCCCTAGATTTCAGTCCCCCTCTGTTGCTAGTGCTTTGGCATTGACTCAATTATTTATAAAATGTGACTAATAATATCTAACCCACAGAATACTCATTTGTAGTGATTATATACGTGTTTATGCTTACACAGTGAAATAATTTTACTTTTTATGCAAAATAAATGTGTACTATCTGAAATAAATTAAAATCACTTTGGAAAAAGTACTGTATTCTCCTTTAAATCTTCTCTGGGAAGAAAGGAGGAATGGGAGACTAAGAAAAACTAACACTTAGTACATACCTGTGATGCAGGTCCTCTGCTACTTTATATAGCTTTATCCCCAAGGAAATAAGGCTCAAAGACATTGAGTAATTTTCCCAAAGCCAAACAGCTATTGAGTGGCAAAGCCAGAATTTGAACCAAGTCTGCTTACCTTCAAAGCTTAAGCCCATATCATAACAAAACTCGGCAAATATTTGTCTTTACCAAATTGCATTGCAACCTAGTGATTTCTTGGCACATTCCTAAATAAGAGTGAGGAAGAAGGAAATAACATCGTTCACGTAGTCAACCAAAATTTTTTGAGCAATGGCTAGATGGCTGGTGCTGTTCGGGGTTCAGCCATGAACAAGACAGGGGCGGGGGGGCTGCTCTCTCCTGAAGCACGAAGTGGGGAGGAAGGATGAGTATAGCATGGGCCAGGACAAAGGATGCAGAAACTTCTGTCTTGCTCTAACTCAGTCTCCATACAGCTTGTGTGAGTGATTTCACCTTGCTGGGCCTCTGTTTCCTCATCCAAAACAATGGAAAGGGGTGAGCCTAATTTTACAGGATTGTCTAGTTCTTACATTCTTTGATTCCATAAGAAGCATTTTCTTTCCTGTCTCTATAAAATTCAATCAGGCCATGAGCTGTAATTTAATATTATTAGCTGCTCACTCTGCTCTGCCTGCACCAAACCAACTATTTCTACCATTTTCCTCTTATCAGGACTTTCCTCCCAATACGATTCACAGTCAGTGAAGTCACAGAATTCCAACCATGGATTCTAGCAGCTTAGAGATCTACCTAGCAGATAAGATTAACACACATGGCCCAAAGTGCCCATCCCTGGTTTCATATCAACAAGATCTCACATATAAACCTCCTTGACTTTTCCATTTTGTCACTGAAATTTTTGTCTCTCAGTTACTTGTTAAAATAACTGTACAAAATATAACAAAGACATCAATCAGGTTCCCTGGGCCCCCAGGGTCTCCAAATAACTTAAAAGCTTTTCTGTCACTTTAAGGATAATGATAAAACATTTCTTTTAACCATTCTCCTTCCGGTATAATTTTTCTTTTTTACTGATATTTATATTGAACACATCTTTTAATATTTTAAAAATAGAATCCTTATTTAGATTGTTCCAGACCCACATTAAGTGGTCAGTTTCTTGTTGTTGCTGTTATACTTCTACCGTTTCCTAAGAGACTGTTAAAAACTGAGAACAAACTGAGGGTTGATGGGGGGTGGGAGGGAGGGGAGGGTGGGTGATGGGTATTGAGGAGGGCACCTTTTGGGATGAGCACTGGGTGTTGTATGGAAACCAATTTGACAATAAATTTCATATATTAAAAAAAATCATTTTGCTGTTTAAATGGATTAAGTCTACTATATAGTCATTTATCTTATGATATAGATGCGGTTAAAATCCACAGGGCAGTGGTGTGAGCTGACTGGATTTAAGAACCTCTGTTAAACATACACACAAACCTAAGCTCACACTAAGGGAGATCGCCCCACATCCCAACCCTGATCCTTCCTCTCACTCAGAATCACCCTCCAGACCACGTTTCTTGATACATAGGGAGAAGAAAAAACACCTGAGTGTAAAGGACTTGAGGGACCATTCCCCAGGTTCTCTGAGACAAAGCAAATGACTCTCTTATCTCTTAACCCACATCATTTGTTCATCTCTCTCCTTACACTTACCTCCACAGGTTTTAATGCCTGTTCTCACGCACCTGTCTACCCCTCAAGCCTGCACTTCCAAAAATGTGAACATCACACTTATTCCCAGTGCCTAGCACAGGTTTTGGCATAAAGGATGTGATCAATTATTATTCAACAGATGGATAAATGAGACCCTTCTGCTGAGGGGGTGGGGGTGTGGAAACAGAAGGAAGCTCAGATGGAAAAGAAAGGATGAAGTTTTGGGAGAACTCTTAAGAGAAGGGACGCAGGAACTGGCATTTTCCTGCCAGCTAAAATACTGGACCGTTTTAAACATTCCAACATTCACCAACCACCACTAGTCCCATTTGCAGACGCTAACACTCATGCAGGTGCACTCTGTCTGCAGCTTGAAAACTATAAGCCCCATATTTAAACGAAGTTTTTCTGAGCCCAGAGTTCTTCTACTGGCAAAAGGTCCTGGTGTCAGGAAACAGAGGGCAGTCAGACTCCAGACAGCCTGAATCCAAAGAGCTGGCATGCTGTCCAGTCACTGGGCAACCCAAGCAGGCACTGGAAGTGCCCTACTGGATTCTGAAGGCAAAATCCTTTGTCTTCTCCCTGAAGTGATGCAATGTGGACTGGAGAGTCAGAGGCACGGGGGAAACCAGTATTTCATACCTGAGCACATCTTTGAGGTTCAGTCAAACCCCATCCCCGAGCCTAGAAGTCGGGTTCATGGTCCCAGGAGGTAGGCTCTGCCGGTGCTCCGGCGCCCTCTAGCGTCCGTCCACTCTAATGCCAACTCTCTCCCGCCCTTCCCCCTTGCCTCAACAGCTACTGGGGGCTGCCTTCACCTTGGACCCCTGCTAGCCTAATTTTGTTCCTCCTCTCCCTCAAAGCTCAATGAACTGACCTGCAGAGGTTTGGAATCTTTTGGGTAAGGAAGGTCTTTTAGTCAATACACCTTAAACTTGAGAAGATTTCTAGGCTTAACCAGAAATACTGTATTTTTCCCTTGATGTTTCCAAGGAGAAATGTTTCTAGTTTTCTAAGTAATAAGAAGTACAAAGTTAGAAATATTATGTTGAGCCAATGATAGAAAAACATTTTAGAATGTGTTCTTTTTGAATGGACCTTTAATTTAAAACAGGAAAAAAAGATTCCCCTGTGAGTTCCTGGAACTATAAACACTCATAAAATCTCTTTGTTTACTTTATTGATTCAGTTATGACATTTAAAGTAGAAAACCTAAGACTGTGCATGAACAATTCTTCACAAAACATGTACATTAACAGAGATGGCTGCAGACAATGATTTTGTACAAATTTAATCACATCTATTGGGTAAATATTGCACTGACTCCAATAGAGAGCAAAGTAGTAAGTCCCAAGCCTGCTCTTCCAAATACTGCAATGGAGTTGGGAGCCCCCCACCCCACCATCTCCAACTCAGTAAAGATTATCAGTGCACATGGCACCAGACACTGGCGCCACTACAGTCATTATCTCCAGGGAACTCAAGTCTATATAGAGAGAAAGGAATAATCAGGAGGGTTGTTGAGTGAGTCCCCTGACCTTGAACAAGTCAGCTCTCCAAGGTTTAGTTTCCACATCTGTCAAAATAAACAGCTAGAGTCAACAGATTATCCCCAAGCTCTCTTCCAGTTCGAGAGTCATAGATTCAAAGAGAAACAGTTGTTGTCCAAGTTGAGAAATAAACCCACCACAGGCCAACCCTCAGTTGGTTCCCTCACCCCTCGGAGTGTACAAAGTCATAGGACTGGAACGAACCTTCCCAAATAAGCCTTCCTTACCACTTTCTTCAACTTTCCAACACTTGCCTTCAGGCCTTCAATATTTACTGATCTAAAAGCTAGTGGTTCTCAAGAGACTTTCCAAAAAATACAACAGCCAAAGAAAGAACTTTTTGGGATTTGCCAGCTTAGAAAAAACATATACTATATATCATATATATTTAGTAATTCATAGACTAAACAGAAAGCTCCCACGTAAATGAGATTTCTAGTACAGAAAAGACTAAAAGTATATGTAGGCACTATGACGTTTTTATACTGCAGCCACAAGTGTTAGTAGATATCCCCTGACTGAACTGAGTGCTGAGGCCTGACTACATACTGTCTACTTCCGATATCATGCAGAAGACAGCACATCATGCCTGATCCATTGATTAAGCTTGATTTCAGACTTACCACCAACCTCCACATAAACACCTCATCCAAAAAATGGATTTGTAACTCCAACCCACTTATTTTCATAACACGCTTCCCTCAAAAGAAAAACCATTATAGAATTTTTAGGACATCCTAAAAAAAAACCTTAAAGTCCTGTAATCTGTTATTTACTGTCTACGTGCAGTCAGGAGAAAGGCAGATTCAAATGCAACTCTATTATTATATGCTGGAAGGTCAGTGCTAATGCACTATAGGATAGGGCTGAACCACGTGACATTTTTATTTTAAATGCATTTTAAATTTCCTGTCTTGATATTTTGTGACTCCGGTGTACTTACTACCGTTGCCAAGGCAATATGACTTTGGGTGACCGTATGATCCAAAGGGGTTTTTGTTTTGTTTTAAAATATTAACAAGACAAAAATGGAAAGATCAAATACAGAGAACAAATTTAGCCTTTTTCTTCTTTAAAATGCATGAAATACAGATCTTCTGGCCATATCTCTGATTAAAAATACAAAGACTCATGAAGTGACTTTCTTAATTAGTGTAGAGCTTTTTCCCAATCTAGCAGGTTGAGGCCATCAAAGCACTCTTCTCACTCTTTGTTCTGGATTCAGATCCCCATGTAAGTGTGGGGCATTAATGACACACACATTGACTATTCACGTTCAACATGTTTACTTCCAAATGGAAAAGTCTTTTATGTGAATAAAAGTGGCCATAATGATCCAGAGTGTTATACTTCAGAAAAAAAGGCTTGGTGCAAACCATATGAAAACATTCAGTTGGATACCAAAAGATTCAAACACAGGTGAGAACAAAGATTTCACTATTAACCCACTTTTTTTTCTGTGGTTATTTTTTATAGTCAGCATAATCTTAAGGTTTTCAGTCATGGTGGACTCAAATCATCTGGTGATAGGAAGAATCAAGCTCATATGTATATATATTTTTGAATACTACATAAATCTTCTCTGGAAACAGATAACACCTTTGCTTTCTACTAAATGGAAAGAGGTATGTTTTAATCAGAAATCCACATGCAGATCAAGAAACACTTTAATACAAGATACCTTTTAATTAAAACCTCTAAATGCAGGATTCCCCTAAAAAAAATCAATAATTCAAGCAAAATGCCATGTTGCTACCAAAGACCTAGAGATAAACTGGAAGTCTTTTAAGTACAATTAAAATACAATGCACAAACCTCAGAGCTGCTATTTTTTTTTTTTTTCAACGTTTTTTTATTTATTTTTGAGACAGAGAGAGAGAGACAGAGCATGAACGGGGGAGGGGCAGAGAGAGAGGGAGACACAGAATCGGAAACAGGCTCCAGGCTCCGAGCTGTCAGCACAGAGCCTGACGCGGGGCTCGAACTCACGGACCGCGAGATCGTGACCTGGCTGAAGTCGGACGCTTAACCGACTGCGCCACCCAGGCGCCCCTCAGAGCTGCTATTTTTAAAGAAATACTTAGAAGCTCCAGTAAAGTGGTTGTCTCATGCTGGGAAACTCACTAGACCCCATCTGGGCCTGTTTCCAATAAATTCCACTGGAAGTGTGTCTGGAAAATTAAAAATGAGGCTGACCACTCACAGGAAAGGTATAGATTTGATGGCCATGAGAGTTCTCACATAGTATTACATGAGTAGACCTTTGATTACATTATAGGCAAGTTCTTCTCACCCAACCATTCAAAACTGTCTAGGATTCAACATCCGCTCCTGCTATGGACTGATACTTCCTTTTATGTAATGCTCAGGGGAAATCACCTAGTTTTGATGTGATTTGAGTTTGATCTTGTGAAGCTGTCAGAATCTTTCCATCAGAGATAAACGAGGAGATTCTGGCCTTCATTAGTATGCACATTAACACAGGTGTCCTATCTGTATTTGCCAACCCTCCTATTTTTATCCACTTCCCTACATGTGAATACTTTTGACCTACTCTGAGCTCAGCCCCCTGATCTGCTAGAGCAACTCTGCCAGTCTTTCTTTAAAATAGACAGGCCAATAAAACTAATTTAACCTGGGAATGGCAGCTTAGTAAGGGAAATGAAAACATCAGAAGTTATCTAATCACAGCAATAGCCGTCCTGAGCTCGGTCTTATCTGCTGAGTAATAAAAAAGAAACGGGACCTTCCTAAACTTGAAGGGCATCACATAAAAGAAGTAAAATTCTTGCTGGCCTTTGGCTCTTGGGGGGATGTGCTATGCAGTTTAACCAGTGTATACTAACTACAAAACATTGCCATGGATTCGAAACACCTGTGCTCCAGGACAGTTGATTTTTCTGGGGGGAGGGGTTGTTTTGACCTAAAGCCAAAAAAAAAAAAAAAAAAAAAAATCTACAAACACCTTTGAGAATAGGGATTAAGAGGGCAGTCGAAGGAAGGAATAGAGAGAAAAGGATATTTCATTTGAACTTAAGACAGTTTTTCCATTAAGACTAGACTTCAGTCTCAGTTCAAGAACACTTTAAACACCTTGGACAGCTCAAAAATGCTGTTTAGGAAAACGAAAACCACGTGAGCCAAGAACAATCAAGAGCAGTGCTTCAAAAATCCCTGGCAAAGCAACAAAAAGAAACAAGAGGACGAGAGGTTGGTTTTGCATAGTTCTGAGCACAGGTGCAATGGAACAGATGTATCTCTTCCCAAAAGGCACCGAAATCCTGTAGCATCAAGTGGGTCAGTGTGTGGGGGGTGGGGGTTCTCTCCAGATATTTCTCTCGCAAAGTTTCCCTGGACACTCACTCCTCCCTACTCCCTCACCCTCACTACTCTGCTCACCTTTCTTTCCTCCACCTCCTGAACCCCCACGACATGCATTTCCTAAACTCGTGCACCATGGATCATCGCTGCAGTCGGCGATGTCTCCTGGAGCCTGGCAAGTTCTGGGACTGGAAGCCAGTCTTGCAACGACGTCGGGGGGGGGGGGGGGGCGCGGTCGGATCTGGAGAGCTGGATGGGACCTGGAGCCTTAAAGCCGAGCCTCTTTCCTCAAGAGGAAGGAGTGCATCTTCCTAAGGAGTATTTCTTAGGGAGGAGTGCATCCTCCTAAGAGTATTTCTAGGTGTTCAGCCAGCTCCCCACTGCATGGTCATCAACACTCACTTGACTTGGCGTGGACCGCCTCCGAATTGTCTCCCTGGATTCCGCCCTAACAATCCACGAGCTTCTGTGATACACAAGGGGTCCCAATCTCTTTGGTCTGCCGTGGCTAGCGCTTTGGTAGTCCCTCCGGTCCCACCCCTGGCCTCCTCCCCCTACTACCACCCCCCCCCCCCCTTTATCTAACATTAGAAGGAGAGTGGAGGGACTTGGCTGAATCGAGGGACTTGCAAGCCTACTGATTAGTTTTTAGCTGGAGAGCCTCGACCACAATTACATATTATTGGGACCTACTGGGGCGGGGGGGGGGGAGTTGAGAGGCTAAATCCAACAGCAGCTAGGTCAAGCCACTGGCCACCGATACAGTTTCCCACAGCTGTCTCACAGTCAAAGGGGAAGCTGCAACTTCAGCCAGGACTCTGCTCCCGGCCCTCTCCCCGATTTCTAAAACAGCCATGTCCTCCCCACTCCAGGACTTCCAGGACCCGCTCCCCAGCGGGTGCGCTGCGGTCCCCTCCGTAGGGTTGCTCCCGACCCCGCGCGCCCCACCCCACCCGGCGAGCGGAGGGGAGATGCAAGGGATGAAAGTTCCCTTGGATGGAAGACGGCTTGTAGCTGCGTCTTGAAACAACAACAGCGATGATAAACAAGCCACTCTGAGCGAAACCCGGGGCGTCTCAAAAGTTGGTCTTGCTACGCAGCAGCCCCGAAGGACTTTGCCTTCCTAGCGCCCCAAGAACACAGGAATGACAGAGTTGGTGTCTACTTACCTGGAGGTGTCAACGTCGAAGAGTAGGAAGAGAATCGAGTCCGGGACAAGGTGTGTCCCACCCCTAGGACGCAGACAGAATCCGGCTTTGGAGTGGAGGTGGTTGGTGGTGTAGTTGGTGGTGGTGTGAGGGGAGTCGGACGCTCTCCCTCCTCGTCCTCTGAGGCCAGTTTAGCAACAGCGGACGGAAAAGATGCAGAGAGGGGAGTTTGGTCTCTCCGGAAACCCCGACTCCATCCTTGGAGATGGGGACTGGGGAATGGGTGGGAATGTTGGGGGTGGAGGCTGAGCTCCCAGTTAACTCAGAGAGTCGAGGGGAAGGTACGGGTGGAAGCGGGAGGGAACAGAGAGGAGACGGGAGGAAGGGAGGGAGGAAGAGACGGGGACGCGAGGGTGGCGGGGAGATAGATGGCAGCTTCTCAGAGAGATTTCCACCTTCTGACGAAACCCATGCTCCCGGCAACCGGCGAGATACTAGTTGGGAAACCTCGGCGCGAGCGCCCCCTGGGGGGTTCCGGCGGAGGCGAGCCCTTGGCCGGGGAACGCGAGTCCGCGGCCCCGCCCAGCGCTGGCACTGGGCGGGGGGCGCGCCGCACCGGCCCGCCGCGCCCAAGGTCCCGCTGCCCGCTGGGCTGTGTCGCTCACGCCCGACTCCTGGGGACCATAATTGAGTTCTCCCAAGGGCTCAGACCTCATCTCCATTGCAGAGTAAAGCGCTAATATCTGGGAGAGGGTGGGAGTGATAGTTCTTTTTGCACACATTCAAGAAAACTTCTTGGATGGATGCTCAACCGCCACCAGAGATGAAGAGATTGCTCACCTCTGTATCTTCAGGGGCTCACAAAAGTGCCCGGCATATGGTAGGAGGGTAATATTTATTTTTTAGT
The DNA here is from genome assembly GCF_046562875.1 of Panthera onca. Taxonomy (NCBI): domain Eukaryota; kingdom Metazoa; phylum Chordata; class Mammalia; order Carnivora; family Felidae; genus Panthera; species Panthera onca. The sequence continues at coordinate 130,758,821 of NC_138347.1, read as the reverse complement.
AAATGAATGCATGAATAATTGACTGGAGGAGACTTTTCTTCATCACATATCTTCCTGAATACATCCATCTCACAAATAAGTATAAGATACAGAAATACTTAGTACTGTATTTAAAAATAGATATAAACATGCTGTCTTATGTAAGGGGTAACCACTGCCACATGTTACGAAGCACTTGAGGAAGCCAGTATGGCTTTCCTGTTCCAAAACTTATTCAAAGTCAAATTCAGATGAATGAGCAATGGAAGGACACACTGTGCATTGTATCTGATTGTTTCTGCAACAGCAGATAAACCAGACAACTATTCTGTCAGCATATTGCCATGCCATATCTCTCAAGTATTGTCAGAATCACAAATTGGACTTCAGAATGCAACCCAGGGTCAGAAGATGCTGTCTCTGACATTGGGATGACATGAAGGATGTTACAATAGAATATGGACAGGAATAAGGGGAGATAGGAGTGGAAGACCCCTCTTCATGTAAAGAGGTTATCAGCCAGGAACTTTTGACCAACCCCTGAGTTCTCGATTTCAAAGGGCAGTGAAGGCAAAATAATACAATAAGGAGCAGGTGCCCCACTAATGGTTCTATAGAGGCAATTAGGAAGATCTTTGAGAGGCAGGGGAAGAACCTTCAGAAGGATGACAATAATAATAATAATAATACAATAATAAATTTCTTCCTTCAGCTTGGCTCTCAAGACCTTCTGAACTGGGATAACACTAAACCTTGACCCCAGGATCTTAGGGAGCTTGCCTGCACACTGAAGCTCCTTTGATTGACTTTGATTTGAAAAACTTGGGTCATGTGGCTACATGTCAGCCCATCGATATGCCCTGGGATATGGGATTGCACTGAAGCACCAGGCCTTCCACAACATCTGGGAGCATTCAGTGTGCTCTTTAGTACTCCCAGAGCCAGAGCAGAGCACAAACTGATCCCCATCAACTGAGAGTAAAACATTGGGATGGTTCTCCAATGTAGTTTCAGGATCTTCCTACCAGGCATGGAGGGGACGGATGCCGAGCAGGCAAAAATCAGCCTATGTTCATTAAGTGTAAAAATATTAAGTCAGAAAATATTTCTCTCTTTTTTTTAATGTTTATGTTTGAGAGATAGACAATGAGCCGGGGAGGGTCATTGTCTCCCAATGAGGGAGACACGAATCCGAAGCAAGTTCTAGACTCTGAGCTGTTAGCACAGAAGCAAGTTCCAGGCTCTGAGCTGTTGTTAGCACAGAGCCTGACGTGGAGCTTGAACCCACAAACCCTGAGATCATGACCTGAGCCGAAGTCAGACGCTTAACTGACTGAGCCACCCAGGTGCCCCAGAAAATATTTCTTTCAGGTTTAATTAAGTAGCCTCATGGCACCTGGGTGGCTCAGTCGGTTAAGCTTCGTACTTCAGCTCAGGTCATGATCTCACAGTTCCTGAGTTCGAGCCCCGCATCGGCCTCTCTACTCTCAGTGCAGAGCCTGGTATGGACCCTCTGTCTCCCTCTCTCTCTCTGCCCCTCCCCTGCACTTCCTCTCTCTCTCTCAAAAATAAATACACATTTATTTTTTATTTTTATTTTTTTTTTTTTTTTAATTTTTTTTTCAACGTTTTTTATTTATTTTTGGGACAGAGAGAGACAGAGCATGAACGGGGGAGGGGCAGAGAGAGAGGGAGACACAGAATCCGAAACAGGCTCCAGGCTCCGAGCCATCAGCCCAGAGCCCGACGCGGGGCTCGAACTCACGGACCGCGAGATCGTGACCTGGCTGAAGTCGGACGCTTAACCGACTACGCCACCCAGGCGCCCCATAAATACACATTTAAAGAAAAAAAAAGCCTCAGTTATGAACTCGAAATTTGAACTGAATTGATCTTGCAAAGGTGAAGGGAAGAAAAAGGAAAGTCCTCATGCATTTCTTTGCATGTTGATTTTGTTCCCTGAAATTTAAGTCCCATGAAGGCAGATGATAGTCTGTTTTGTTGTCTTCTTTGTGATTGTGACCCCGATGCCTGGTTCGATGTCCATCACTTAGCAGGTGGTCAGTACACATTTGTCAAATTAAATTAAAAAAATACTTTAGAGATCATTTAACACAAAACTCTTACAGGTGAGAGGAAAGACATTAAGATGTACTGAGCATGTACTATTTCCAGACAATCTGTTAGGCACTCTATTGGCCATCCCATCGAGTTTTCTGAACAACCTGCCAGGTAGGTTTTATGATATCTACAAGAAACCTGGCATTTGAATGGTCAGGAAGACCAGACTAGGGAACACAACTAGTTAATGAGAGAACAGGGAATATTAACAGAAGCAGGCTCTGAAGGGACAAGTAAGAATGGCTGAACACATGAACCATGGAGCAGAATAGAGTCAGAACCCACAGGGAAGAATCCAGTACCATCATCTCTGGCCCCTATGTTAAAAGCAGAGACACACAAACTAAATGCAATGCCACAACTTATGACAAATACGGTTTCCTCTGCCAGCAGGCTGCAGCTCCCTAATTAGAAACAAACAGTCGCCCGCAAACCAGTGTGCAGAACACACGTGCAGCTTTTTTTCCAGAAACTTGGATATTTTTTTTCTCAAGGCATGACACTGAAGGTAATTTCAAAAAGACTCTTCACAGGGCACATAAAGCAGAATTTACTCCCACCTCTCATAAAATCAACAGCTCGTCTCTACAAATGAAGATAGATAACCAGCTAATGAACTATGGTTGCAGTTACTGTCTCCACAGCAAGTTGCTCACCAGCTGGAGTCCCTTCAACAATTGTGACATCAACATCCCCTTATTTGTATCACTCACCTCCTTCCAACTCTCCTTTTCATGGATTCGGAGCTGCTGGGTTCTACAGCCATAGTCCAAATGATCTAAATCCAAGCTACAGAGTCAGGGCGCCACTGGTGTTCCCAAGCCGCGAAGGAGGCTCCAGCTCTGAGTAGATTCACTCGCCAGGTCTCTGTTTGATAACATAAGGGGAGACATCCGCTCACTGTCCTATGCCAGTATGAAAGGCACTCCACCCATCAGTGTGACAAGGGAAATGCTGGAATGGAGCCAGAGAACAAAAGGGAAGAAATGTGGATTCTTACCAATGCAGTTGATACCATTTTTTAAGGGTAGCAGATGATGAAGGGGAAAAACAGGCAGGGAGTCAATGCCCTGCATGAAAAACCCTGGATCCATCCCTGAGTGAGTCAGGGTGAGCATTTTGTTTTGAAATTGAATTTCTGTTTTCTTTTTTTCTTTCAAGCTGTAGGATGGTAACATACTCAACTAGTCAAAGGGATGGCTGGAAATAACAGGATTTATTTTTGAGGCTTTGGATCAAATAAAAAACCTTGCATTTCCCCCCCCCCCCCCACCCCAGAGTTACTTATAGCTCAAAATGTGTTCTTTTTTTCTTTTTCATGTGATTTTGAAAAGTGACTGATAGGTCTTCCTCTGTGTTTCTGTATGTGCCTGAGACAGGTTGTATTACTGGAAAGCAGAAAGGACAGCTCTAAGAAAACCCTTCTAAGATGCTAAGGGTCAAGAAAGAACTGATAACACATGTCCCAAGCTCACCGGGGACCAGATCTTCCACTGTCAGCGCTTCCTCTATATGGGTGGCACTCTGCGTGACCCTGGTGCCTCCAACACCCATCAGTAGGGCACAAGCTAGGCAATGAAGGAGTGCCTTATACTTCTGTCTGCCAATAGGTGGCATCAAAATCCCTCTAGCCTTTCTTCATTGCATTAAAAAAACAAAAAAACAAAAAAAAAAAACAAAAACAAAAAACAGGCAGAGATCATTTTCTGAGATTTTGCATTTTGCCACAAGTCGTGTTTTAAAGGACACTAAATCAGCTATTATTTCAAAGCAGGATATCCCATTTAACTCTTAATTAGACCTCTCAGTCACCTCTGTAAGCCTTAGTTTCCTCATTATGAAAAGTATTTGAACTGAACTCGAGCTCTGGAATTCTGCTTTTTAGCCACATAATGTCTGCCCAACCACACCACCCATGTTTCTGATAAACCCATTAAGAGGTCATTCCTATGGGTCTAAGGAATGTTAGTGTGTATCTATCACCCTGCTGAAGAGGCTGCTATTTGCCTAGCCTATGATAATTTTTGTTTGTTTGTTTTTTCCTTACTAAGAAAAGCACAGTTTCGTGGGAGGTGGCCAATGTGCTCAGCCCAAAACCCACATTACTCAGGCTTTCTTGCAGATAGGATAGTCATGTGACAAAGGTCCAGCCCTGTACTAACAAGGTAGCCACCAGACACATGTAGCTACTTAAATTTAAATTTATTAAAATCCATTTAAAATACAATAAAGTGAAACTAAAAATTCATTTCCCCAGTCATACTAGCCACATTAGAAAAAAATTATTTTGGGGGTGCTTGGGTCGCTCAGTTGGTTAAGCATCCGACTCTTGACTTCGGCTCAGGTCATGATCTCACAGTTCATGGGTTCGAGCCCCGCATCAGGCTTCGCACTGTGAATGAGGAGCCTGCTTGGGATTCTCTCTTCTCTCTCTGCCTCTTTCTCTATCAAAATTGTAAAAAATTATTTTGGGCTTAAAGAACAAGAAATGTATTTTCCTACAGTTCTACAGGATGGTTGTCTCAAATCAAGGTCCAACAGAATTAATCTTTCTTTCTTTCTTTCTTTCTTTCTTTCTTTCTTTCTTTCTTTCTTTCTGTTTTCATTTGAGTATGGTTGACACACAATACTACATAAGTTTCAGGTGTACAACATTGCCATTCAGCATCTTCTCTATACATTATGCTATGCTCACCACATGTGTACCTATCATCTATGATACCATACGCTATTATAATATCACTGACTATATTCCTTTCGCAGTGCCTTTTATTCCCATGACTTATTCATTCAATAATTAGGGGACTGTATCTCTCTCTCCCTTCACCAATTTTGCCCATCCGCTTATGCCCCTTCCCTCCAGCAACCATTGGTTTATTCTGTGTATTTATAAATCTGATTTTGCTTTTTGCTTGTTTGTTTTGTTTTTCAGATTCCACAGGAGTGAAATCATATGGTATTAGTTTTTTTCAGACTGACTTATTTCATATAGCATAATACCCTCCAGCTCCATCCATGTTGTCACAAAGTGCAAGATCTTATCCTTTTTTATGTCTGTGTAATATTCATGTGTGTGTGTGACATCTTCTTTATCCATTGTTCTATTGACGGACACTTAGGTTACTTCGATATCTTAGCTACTGTAAATAATGCTGCAATGAACATAGGGGTGCACATATCTTTTCAAATTAATGTTTTTGTTTTATTTAGGTAAATACCCAGGAAAAATATTAAATCATATAATATGTCTATTTTTTATTTTTGAGGAAACTTCATATGAAGTTTACATTCCTACAAACAGTGCATGAAGGTGTCTTTTCTCCACATTCTTGCCAATACTTGTTCTTTCTTATCTTTCATTTTAGCCATTCTGGCATATGCAAGGTGATATCTTATTGTGGTTTTGATTTACATTTCCCTAATGATTAGTGATATTGAGCATCTTTCCATGTGTCTGTTGGCCGGCCATTTGTATGTCTTTGGAAAAATGTCTACTCATGTCCTCTGCCCACTTTTTTAAATTTATTTGAGAGACAGAGAGAGAGAGAGAGAGAGAGAGAGAGAGAATGGGGGAGATATAGAGAGAGAGGAAGACACAGAATCTGCGGCAGGCTCCAGGCTCTGACCTGTCAGCACAGAGCCTGACACGGGGCTCAAATTCACAGATTGTGAGATCATGACCTGAGCCAAAGTCAAACGTTTAACCAACTGAGCCACCCAGGCACCCTTTTTTCTCCCCTTTATTAATCAGATTGATTTTTTTTGGTGTTGAGTTGCATAAATTTTTTATATATTTTGGATATTAACCCCTTATTTGATATATCATTTGCACATATCTTCTTCCATTCCATAGGTTGCCTTTTTGTTTTGTTGATGGTTTCCTTCCCTGTCACACTAGCCACATTTTAAAAGCTAATTGTCATAAAAGGCTAGTCATCTCAGGTCACATACAGAACATTTCCATCATTGCAGAAAGTTTTGCTGTGCAACACCGGTCTACCTGTTGAGATGGCAGTGGAAGTTATAGTACAGTTTCTATGATAGTCTTCCAAGGGAAGAACAGACTGACTCAATAGACATGTACCTTTATTTCCTTACCCACTTACCCTTCCCTTCCTTTTGCCTGAAGGTGAAGGTAGGTCAGCCATCATGTGACTATGAAGCAGCAGTATTTGCCAATGCAGGCTAAGCAGAAGGAAAAAGGAACTTGGGTCTTTGATAATAACATGAAGGCAACCACCTTATCATCAATTTTATTATGAGAAAAATCAAACTACCAATTGATTCCAGCCATCATTTTCAGCATATTATAACAGCCAAGTTTTGTGTCTAACTGAGGTACCTTCAGAGAGTTAAATGGTTAGTTTTCTATTAATGACTTTGGATAAACAAATTTCTTCCCAGTTTCCTTTACTTTGGACAGAATAGAGGACAAGATCTTGGCTAAAAGAAACAAAACAATGTATGTACCCACAATAAGATAATTATTAATCATTCATTTCAACATGCCAAATAGGACATAAGGGAGGAAATGGGACATTAATGATACCCAAAAGAGTTGTCCTGTATTTTATAGTTTGGCTCAAGAACAGTTATGCATTTTCCTGAAGATGTTGGTAGATGTCTAGAGAAAAAGAAAACAACTGGCTGAATGATTTAAAGAAAATAGAGAAAATAAATTTAAAGAAAATTGGCTGAATAGTTTAACAACATTATCATATTTAAGTCTCATGACAACCTAACAAGGTAAGTATCTTTTTTGTTTTGTTTTGTTTGCATTAACAAACTGAGACCTTGTCAAAATCTACATAGTTAGTTTTAGAGAGGAGTTTCAAATCCAAGTCCATTTGGCTCTTGCCACACCTGCATAATGAAATTCTCCTGGTGAATAAATGTCATCAGATTCTTACTTATTTCAAGGGTCTCATTCCATCCTCGGTATCACTTTCATCATGGTTTTGATTTTTCTTCCACCACAGAAAAGACTAATGATATTTATCTTTATAAGCTATAGAAATTGACCTGACAGGTTAGAGCAAAAGGCTTTCCAAACAAGGAAATTACACAAGGTCTCCACGTCAAGAGCAGGCATGGCCTGATCAAGGAACCTAAAGTAACCGAATAATCCATTATATCTGGGGCAAAAAGAGGGAGAAAGGAGAAAAGACTGGAGCAAACAAGTAGGCTGGGCCTGTACAAAGGGTCCTGTAAGACTTACTTAAGAAGATTTGATTTTATTCCATGAGTCACTTATTCCCAAATCTTGAAAGAGATTACAGAATTTCTCTTAACCCATGGTGAAATGAGAAAAACAAGAAGTTTTTTTTAACAGCTATATTTTTAAGATGATCTCTTCATTTTTTTTTTCATTTAAATCTTAGTCACTATATTCTTATCATTGTTTGTGAGGTCTTGTCATTTTTAAATGTCCTTACTTGGAGCACCTGGGTGGCTCAGTCGGTTAAGCCTCCAACTTTGGCTCAGGTCAAGACCTCACTGTTCATGTGTTCAAGCCCCATGTCAGGCTCTGTGCTGACAGCTCAGAGCCTGGAGCCTGCTTCAGGTTCTGTCTCTCTCTCTCTCTCTCTCTCTTAAAAATAAATAAACATTAAAAAAATTAATAAAATAAAATGTTCTTACTTGGTAAAAGATAAGTACTTATGAGCCAAGGGCAAACCAAGAAATGTGCTTTGGGATCTGTTCTGTGAAAATCTAAACATTTATAAATCAGCAGGAGGTCATGAGAAGACATTGAAGAATGTTGAGGAGGCAGTGGTGATCAAATATTAGTGTTAAATTGAGGCAGGTTAGAGAGGGAAAATGCTAGTGTTGGGGAAACCCCAGAACAAGATGTCTTTTCATTGAATTCATTCACTAGATATGTATTGACCATTATTGTGGGGTTAAGGATACAGGGATAGACTGGACAGGAAAGGTCTCTGCCCTCAAGGAGCTGTCAGTCAAATTGGGGAGACAGTAAATGAAAAAGATAGAATGATATTGACAGTCGTACTGAGAGGAGAATGAGAGAGAAAGGAAAAGAAGAATTACTACAGATTGTAAAAACAAAGTAAAAGGGTGATGAGACAGGGGTAACTGGGAAATGCTTCTTTAGACAGGATCATAAAATAAAGAAATAAAGAAATAAAGAAATAAATAAAACACCTCTATCTACAGAGAGAACATTTAAGCTGAACACTAACAAGTAAGAAATGAACATGCAGACTGGGGGAAGAGCATTCCAGAGATGGGGAGGGGGAAGGGGGGGAAAGGCTCAGAGGTCAAAAGTCTATTTACATTCTTAATGGTCAGCTTTAAGAGTTTGGACAACAGAGGCAGTTACAGCACATGAAACTTCTTAAAGGGAGAAAGAGAAAGGAGGGATCAAAAGGATGTGAGGAGGCTTCAACAGGATAGAGGACTTATCTTGTTAGTTACATTAATTAAACACTTTCCAAGCATCTAGTCTGTGCCAAACACCTGCCTAGGTCCTGGGATTGACAAAACATTCAGGATGTTCTTCAGGATTGTATCATCCAGGGCAAAGCATAGAACAGAAAGTGAATCCGGCAGGCATAATCCACAGGAGCCCCTGGATGGGAGTTTACTTTCATCCCATAGACTAAAGACAAGATCAGCTTCCACTGACATCAATGGAAACCAAGACCTCTGGTCAATGAGCTCAGGCAACCAACATGCAGAGGGTCATTTCTGGAAGAGTGATTCCAAATGTTCACAAAGGAGACTTAAAGGAAGAACAGGATTAGCTTCAGCAGAATCCCTTCCCTCATAAGAACTTCTTTCCCACTGCTTCTGTTTTCTTGATGATTCTTCAGGTTTGGCCACCATGAATAGTTACATTTTGGGCCAAATATTTTCATCTATGCTGTCGGTTGTGTTATCTTGTTTACTCCTTGCAATAATTCTAAGAAACATCACTAGGGCCATTGTGTAGATCACACCTTTGACAAACGTGTACTCCTTCTGATCGAAGATAACTTCTGACATGTGCAGGTTGCCCCAGGAAGGCCACCTGCTTCCTGAGTCACAGAGTGGACCTCTGTATGGCAGAAGACACTGGCTCCTATGGGAGGAAGGTACATGCCCATAATAGGAGTGGACCAGGCCACAAGGCCCTCAGGGCCAGATTCTAGAATGAAAGTGTCTTCCTCATATGGCTCTTGTGAGGCACTATACAGAGTTTCTAAACCACATACACATAAAGATACTTTTAATTATTAAATTAAATCTTACTATATATTCTGCTTTGCAGCCTACATGTTTTTGTAGGTAGTATCTAAAAATACTAACCTATATCATAATTTATAATGGCTATGAACTATCCCCATACGTGAATGTAACAAAACATGCTAAACTAATTCTCTGTTTGGGGGCATTTGTTTCCAATTTCTCAATACTGTATATAATGCTTCCATGAGCATGCTTTTATATCACGTACCCCTGATGTAATGTGACAAGAACACCACACAGTGTACCTCTGTGGTATTCTTTCCAAAAATCCATAACCCCACTTTAATCATAAGAAAAATATCAAACACAAATTGAGGGACATTCTATAAACGACCTTATCAGTCCTCCTCAAAACTGTCAACATTAAAAAAAGAAAGAGAGAGACAGAGAGAAGACTGAGAAACTATCACAGACAGGAGGATATTGAGACATGACAATAAATGTAATGTGGTGCCCTACATTGGATCTTAGCACAGAAAGAGGACATTAATGGGAAAACTGGTGAAATCCAAATAAAGTCTAGAGTTTACTTAATAGTAACATACCAGTGCTGGTTTCCTAGTTGTGACAAATGTTCCACGGTGATAAAATGTGTTAACACGAGGAGAAAATGGGTGAGAAGTATATGGAAATGCTCTGTACTATCTTTACAACTTTTCTGTAAATCTAAAATTATCCCAAATTAAAGACTTATTTTAAACACACACACACACACACACACACACACACACAACTTTCTCACTTGTTTCCTTAGGATAAAGTTAGACTAGCTGTGGTGAAAGCTATGTATAATTTTCAGGTTTTTGATATATTTTATGAAGTTACCAGAATGATAATTTAACTTAATCCATCATTTTGGCCTATTCTGTAAGTAAAAACCTTACTTTATCTGATTGTCATCTTTAGGTCAAATGTCTTCTTGGCAAATTCTCCAGGAAGACATTCCCCAGCTAACTCCTGGCAGAACTCAGAATATGGATGAGAAACGCCACAGGATTAGGAGCCAGACCCCCTTTCCCAGCCTGGCTGGTTCTCAACTGCCAAAGGAATGACGAGGTGACCAAAAAAAATTCTGGGACACAAAGACAGAAAGTCAGAGGATGCCATTTTTACATAGTCATTTTTCTGATTGCAACTCCACTTTCTACGTTTTTCCAGCAGCGCTGCCTTTAAAGTGAATCACCGGTGATCAAAGGCAAACCAAAATAACACATTGTTCCTCTAGAGAAGAGAAGGTGAAGTCCTATCATTCTGAGGGTATTCTTGGGGGAAAAAGAAAGACGAGCAGGAGAGAGACCACATTGCCTACTTTTTCTAAAAGTAAGGCCTGTAATTTTGCTCTTTTGAAAATCTTTTTTAAAAACACTTGGTAGTTGGGAAAGACACAAGTAAGGCTGAGGCATATATTAAAAAGTTTATCTGTTCTGTTTCTATCACCTCCTCTTATGGCAGCATGCTGTGGGTGATCTACTTCGTGTCTGATCTTGCTGTTGTAGGAAGGGAGACATTAACAGGTGTTGAGCATATGTGCATCAGACACCGTACTCGCCCCTTCAGTATGTTCTCATTGACTTCTCCCACCTATGCAGGGTAACAGTCTGGGAGATTCCAAAAATGGTCACTATTCTTCCCCTCCTTATATCCACAGCCCTGGCAATGTGCCTCTGCAGCTCTTCCCATCAAGTAGGGGAGTCTGTTTCTCCACCCTCTTGAATCACAAGGCTGGCCTTGTAATTTGCTTTGGCCAAGAGAAGCAGCAGAAGTGATATTGAGCCAGATCTGAGCCTAGACTTTTAAGAGGTCTGGCACATTCCACTCAGCCACCATGAGCACAAGCACAGGCTATCTTGTTGGAGGATGAGTGAGAGATGGCCCAGTGTTGAGACACTGCAGCTAACACCCAGACAGGTGAGACAGCCCAGGCAAGATCAGCAAAGCAGCTCCCAGCCAACCCTCAATTGGCCATAAAGGCATGAATGAACCATGCCCAAAACAGCTGAGCCTGGGGAGAATTGGGAGCTAATAAATGCTTGTTATTTTAAGCCACTGAGTTTTGGAGGTGGTTTATGATACATCAATAGCAAACTGATACAAGAATAGTCATTTGTTTTTATGATATAAGAAAACTGAGGCATAGAGAGATTAAGTAATTTCCCCAATGCTACACCACCAGTGAGTGGGGATAGTCAGAATTCAATCTAAGGACTAAATAAATCTAAGATCTCCACTCCTTTTACTATGACCTCTGCCCATAGAATGAAAACAAGAAGAAAAACTAACACAACCAAATGCCACAGCTACTTAAATGTGATAAAATTAGAGTCGTTTTCTCAACTGCCTTCTAGATAGTGTGCAACATGTGTGTGCACATGTATACATTTGTAAAGAATTATCTATTCAGGGGCGCCTGGGTGGCCCAATCGGCCAGTTGGTTACACGTCCGACTTTGGCTCACATCATGATCTCACGGTTCATGTGTTTGAGCCCTGCGTGGGGCTCTGTGCTGACAACTCAGAGCCTGGAGCTTACTTTAGATTCTCTCTCCCTCTCTTTCTGCCCCTCCCCCACTCACGCTGTGTCTCTGTCTCTCTCTCTCTCAAAAATAAATAAACATTAAAAAAAAGAATTTCTGTTCAATGGAGAGAATGAGCTAGGTAAGGAAAGCTACATTTTAATTTAGCAACAGTCTTGGTGTAAATCTGTAATTGCATCATACTGACAACTCACTTGCATTTGACTAACTTGTTAATCTCCTAAAAGCAAGGTCTCTTCAGGGACAACCTCTCAGCACTCAGTTCCTCCCTCCCTGTGTGGCTCTGACCTGCTCTCCCATTCCTCCTTTGTTCATCTCTTCCCAAACCTTTTCCCTTTACTCCTGTGCTCATTCTCTAGCTTTCTCTATCAAACCTGTACAATGGTACTTTAATTAATCCTAATAGCCCCATTTTCCTAACTCCTGCATTTTTGATAACTTCCTCCAATGGTGTTGAATTTGTCACTCCACTAGTTCATCTAATGGTGAATTAGATCACATGTCCTTCTTCTGCTTAATACCCTTCAATACCTTCTTATTGCTCCCAGGATAGTCTGAACTCCCTAACATGGCCTGTAGGTCTTCTGCATGATCCAGTCCTTTTTCCTTTTCTTGCTTGGTCTCACACTATGACCCTCTCCAGCTCTCCATATCTGTGTTTTAGCAAGATTAAATTTCTTTCAGGTCCTTCAGCTCCTGTTTCTGAGCCTTCCTCCATGCTGTTTGTTTCCTGTACTAGGAATTCCCTCCATGTGCATGTGCATGCATGCACACATACATGCACATGCTAATTTCTAAAGTCTTTTTTTTATTTTAATTTTTTAATGTTTATTTATTTCTGAGACAGAGAGAGACAGAGCATGAGCGGGAGAGGGGCATAGAGAGAGGGAGACACAGAATCCGAAGCAGGCTCCAGGCTCAGAGCTGTCAGCACACAGTCTGACGCGGGGCTCGAACCCCCGAACCATGAGATCATGACCTAAGCTGAAATCGGTCGCTCAACCGACTGAGCCACCCAGGCGCCCCTAATTTTTAAAGTCTTAAAAGTAATTTTCCTCCTGCTGAGAATCCTGTCCTGAATCTCCTAAACAAGATAATATGGTCTTATTATGTGCCCACAACTAGCCTGTGCTTACCCTACTATAGCCGTTACCACTCTGGTTTAATTATCCTTGTCCTCATCTATTTCATTTCACATTGTATACCAGAGGCTAGAATGGAGCTTTATACATAATAGACTCTCAATAAATACTTACTGAATGAATGAACCATATTTTGGTTTTCTTCCTTATGTATGATTTACTCTCAAAAGAATTTTCATAATTTTTAATACTCACTGTACAAGAGAGCCAAGTTGGAATATTTTTGGTAGTAAGCAAATGAAATATGGACATAAACTAGTTTAATCAATCAGAAATTGATTAGCTTGTGTATTTGGAAGACTCAAGAGGCAGTACAATAATCAGGTGGTTTTATCCCGTAACTCTGACTCTTACTCCTCTCAATCTGAGATCATGAGATAGTTACAGCTTCTCATATCACACATTCACAGGTCCAGAGGATGAGAGAAAACGCTTTTGTCCAGAATGCCCATGCAAAAGTCAGAAGGTTTGCTCTGTTTTGATCACTTAGGCCATATGGCCAGCAAAGAGCCAATGTTGGGATCAGGATAATTTAATATGCTGATGGCTTAAGCTTCCCACTCCCCAAATAAGTGCCTTGTGTGGGGAAGTAGTGGCCAATTAAATGAAAATTAGGGTACCATTAAGAAGAGAGTCATGGTGCTGGCTGTAGCTAATAATGACCCTGCATTTGTCACTACACAGTTTTCCATGGATGAATTCATAATAATTTATAGGATATATGCTCAGTGTGTGATCTGCTCTGGATATGCAATCTTCACAGATTACACGGGTTCTGATGAGCCTCTTCTCCACATCATTCTGTGATGAACCAGTCCTCATAGCAGGGCTGCTTTATCATGACTGGTAGAAACTTTCCAGCCTCTTGATGAATAATCACTCAAAGTTATAATTTTAAATACAGAGACTTCCTCAACTATTTCTAAGAGCAGTTCGAACTCAGCTGCTGGTTGTTCCTTGTCTTGGGAATGGCTTGTCTCTCTTTGGTCTTATTTTCCGTTTTTGTATTTGTCTCACTGGAAGCCTCTGTATTTCACCTATTCTGTGTCAGTGGAAAAACATCTGACATTCTGCTCTTCGGGGACAGAAACATCAGCTTTAAGATCAGGCCTAAACTAAAAATATGTCCCTGCCTTGATCAAAAAACAGGATTCTTTCTATACAGATCACAAAACATTCTTTCTGGCTTTAGCATGTCAGAGATTTTACAACTCAACCCCTTGCCTTCCAATATTAACCAGTTTTACAAGTGAAAAGCAGCACAAGTAGGATAAAGAAAGATGTCAGGTCATTTAAGGGGGTGGTTCAGGCCATCAAATTTGTAGAAAATAATTCTACACATAATATCTTTGTTAATTTTTAAGTTTATTTATTTTTGAGGGAGAATACATGTGTGCATGCATGTGAGTGGGGGGAGGGGCAGAGAGAGTGAAGGAGAGAGAGAATCCCAAGCAGGCTCTGCACATGGGCTTAATCCCACAAACCATGAGATCATGACCTGAGCTGAAAACAAGAGTCGGACATTTAATCAACTGAGCCACCCAGGCACCCCGAAAATATACTTGCTTTTTAAGATATCAAATCAACAGGACTTCAAGATTCCTCTTTATGTGATATTTTCTGATCCATAAAAAAAAAAAAGGACCATCACAGATACAATATTCCACAGACTCTTATTAGAGTTGCCACAAGTAGCAAGTCAGTTTTTTTGTGATTCATTTCTTCTTCCTGAATGCTTCCTTCAAGGAATAGAGAAGCACAGAGTCAAAAGCAAGTGTCGACCATTATTCACTCATTCAGTAAGTAAGTATTTACTGAGCACCTGCTATGTGCCAGGTACTCTACTGGTCACTGAAGATACAAGGAAAAAACAGATTGATATTTTCATGGGGTGATAGTCATGCAACAGTTAAATCTTATAAAGCACAGTGAGGTTATAACAGAAAATGTGCAGGTGCCATGGCAGCACATAACTGGGGGAGTTAACCAGCTCTAGGGAAACGGAAAGGCTTCCTGGAGAAGTAACACTTACGCTCAGAATGAAGAGTCAGTATGACTTGCCCACAAAATGGGAATGAGGGAAGAAGAGGAGGCAGAGAAAGGATTGTGTCCATGAAAGTCCAGAGGCAAAAGTGTTTGGGGAAAGAGGTGGAAGAGACAGGCAGGGGAAAAACTGAGGTGGGGCTGGAGATGGGAAAGGGAGATTGGCTGAATCCGTGACATAGAGTTCTATAAGAATTATGAGGGGGCAAGGGGCTGAAGAGGCTGGTAGGAGGCAGGTCATGGAAGATGTTATAATGCCATTAAAGAGTAGACTTTAAGAAGTCATTGAAAAATTTTTAAAAGATGATTGGCATGATTTTACTTTCATTTTAGAAAGCTCCTTCTAGCAGCTGAATAGAGAATTGATTAAAGGTGAGCAAGAGAGGAAACAGAGAGACTATTTAAGATGGTGGCACTGATCTGGTGGGAAGATGATGGTGGCCTAGACCCAAGTGGTGACAGCGAGGATGGAAGAGCTGGATGATTCCATAGATAAGATCAAAATTCATGTAACTTGGGTTCATTTAGCATGGATCCAGAATACATGAACAGTTCAAATGTGTGACATCATTTACCACTGGTTTTATTTAGTGTAGCAGATGCTACTGGTATCCTCCCTCCCCATCCCTTGCCAAGCCTCCTCCACCCAAATCTGAGGTCACCTGTAGACACAGATGCCTGCCAGCACTTGAGTCTGGGGGCATTCTCTGGCCACTGGCAGGAGGCAGGCCAGAAAACAAGCAAGTTAGTGTCCCCAAGAGTGACCTCCAACCAAAAAAGTAAGAAAAATGGTGGATAAATATCCCAACTTCCTTATCCTTTCACAGAACAACTCTAAGGCATGTTCTATAAAGTCTCTGAGGAAGTTCTTCATTGAAATTGAGGCCCAGTTGCCTACAGTGATAACCCAGTCATGAATAACCTTTATTGACTTTCTGACCTTTCATATCTATTGCCCCTCAATTCTGCTTCCTGCGATAACTTCTCATAAACCTCTTGCACCAAAATTCTTGTCTCAGGGTTAGCTTTGGGGGAAAGTCAAATTAAGCATTACATTGTTGCTAGACTTACGAACTCAAAGAGAATTTTTCAAGGCTCATTGTTCCCTGTTTGAACATTTCAATCTCCCTCTCTTACTAAGCAAAAGTAATAATATCCAGATCCCACCAGCTGCACTTCTCCAGTGCAGTATTATGTTCTAATCAAGTCACACCCTTGCCCTCCTTACCAGGGCCTCTGTCAGTTCAGTGCTCTACTGAGATTCCCTCTTCCTCACTGATAAGTGGGGGGCAAGCAAGCAGAGGAGATTATGTCTACTGAAAATCATCTAAAAATCAAATACCTTAGTCTTTTGTTCATACATTTTATTAATATGTATTAATTCTTACTAGGGCCTTGTCAAGACCCTCCCCCCCCCCAGGGAATAATGATTTAGTATACAATAATTTTTTATGACTTCCTGGATTTTTACACAAATTGAATTTTAAAGAAGAAAGCATAACCCATTATCTAGGGATAGATCAGAAAGCAAATTCTTTGCCACCTGCCCACCACGTGATCTGACCTTATAGGAGAACATGATATAAGGTAAGAAAAGCATCTATGAAAAGTAAGTGTATGGCAGTTTCCCACACTCATTTCCTCACTAAGCAAAGGGTCTCTACTCAACTAACTCTGATCAGACAGCCATGTCTGCAGATCAGAAAGAAGCTGGAGGAAGGGAAGAGAGAGGACGAGGAGAAGCAGGAACTACTATTTCCCAGCACCTAAGTAGGGTCAGGTGGTAGACCCAATCCTTTAAATATGCCCTCTCATTGACTCCACCCCATAAATCTACCCAAGGGATATTATTCCCATTTACAAGTGAGGAATCTAAAGCTTAAGGTGGTTAAAGAATGTGACCAACATCATACATGTATGGGTAGTAGAGACTGAATTTCATTGAGACCTGTTTGACTCCAAAGCTCGTACTTTTTCCACTTCACCATTCGATTTCAAGCCACGTTTACTGTTTCATGTAGATATTTTACAAAAGCAGAGAAAGATTTTCCTGGTGGAACTTTCAGTAAGAGCATTTCCTAGCATCTGGGCAATCCCACAGAGGACAACATCAAGAACACTAGTGTTAAGTCCCCTTACTTTCTCCAGCACCAAATTTATCAACGTATCAGTAAATTATCACTAGTGCTATGAACATCCAGCCAGGCACACCTCTAAATTCAGTAAAAACTTAGTAATTCATAACAAGATAAGTGCTCTGGCAGGTAAAGACAACAAGTCACAGACTGTCCTTCCCCTGAATATGTAACAATAACAACAACTACACATTATTTTAAAAGGGAAAAGAACCACCACAACCAACATTATAATATAAACTTATAAAGACAGCAGCTGAGTCAGGGGAGTAAAGGAAAAGAGGATTCTGGGGCAACTTAGGATCAGTGTGATTGACCTGAGAATAATCACAAACAGCCCTCAAATCAGGAGGTGCCTATCACCATAGGAACACCAAGGGATGAGAGGAATTCCTACCACTCCATCTGAGCATCCTCCAGCTGAGTAAAATTAGTAAGACAAAATGTTAGAACTACCTAGATCTGTCTCCAACAATAATAGGGACTTAGTGGAACGAAGCAAAAAAGTGTATTCTTAGGAGGTGGGGGGGGGGGGGAGCTGGTGCACAGAGAACCCCAGATGAAAACTCAGGTCTCCACTAGAAGCTATGAATAAGGACTCAAATCTCCAGGTGCTATTTTTTAATTTCTACTGGCAGGAATAGAAATAACCATTGGGAAACGACAGGTAAATGGAAACAGAATACAAAATAAACAGGATGACCTCTCTGATATAAGTATGGTCCACAATGACTTACAGGACAGATGCAAAGAAAGATGCTATCCTTGTCCTCTCTCCCTTACACAAGAATAGAAAACATCTCCAACCAGGGGCAATGAGTCCTGATAGGGAACATTTGACAAAGCTTCAGAAGAAAGAGAAGTCCCAGGTCCTCCAAAGACCACACACAACCCAAACCAACCTGTCTCCCACTGTTCTGGGCTGTTTATTTTCTTAAATGAGTAGAACTAAAAACACTCCAATCAAAAGACAAAGGGTGACAGAATGGATTAAAAAACAAGACCCATCTATATGCTGTATACAAGAGACTCATTTTAGCCCAACAGTTGCTTGCCGATTGAAAATGAGAATTATAGAGAAACATCTATCATGCAAATGGATGTCAAAGAAAGCTGGAGTAGCAATACTTATATCAGACAAAAAAGGCTTTAAAACAAAGACTGTAACAAGAGACGAAGTATACTATATAATAATAAAGGGGACAATTCAACAAGAAGATATAATGGTTGTAAATATTTATGCACCCAACACAGAAGCAACTAAATACATAGAACAGTTAATAACAAAATAAAGGAACTAGTCAATAATAACACAATGATAGTAGGAAACTTTAACATCCTACTTACATCAATGGACAGACCATCTAAACAGAAAATCAACAAGGAACAATGGCTTTAAATGACACACTGGAACAGTTGGATTTAACAGATATATTCAGAACATTCCATCCTTAAAATAGCAGAATACACAGTCTTTTCAAGTGCACACAGAGCATTCTCCAGAATAGATCACATGTTAGCCCACAAAACAAACCTCAACAAATTCAAGTAGATTGAAGTCATACCATGTATCTTTTTCATCACAATGCTCTGAAACTCAAAATCAACCACAAGAAAAAAACCTGGAAAGACCACAAATACATAAAGGTTAAATAACATGCTATTAAATAATGAATATGGCAACCAGGAAATAAAAGAAGAAATTAAAAGTACGTGGAAACAAATGAAAACAAAAACACAACAGTCCAAAACCTTTGGGATGCAGTCCTAAAAAAGCAGTCTTAAGAGAAAAGTTTGTAGCAATACAGACCTACTTTGGGAAGCAAAAAAAATCTCAAATAAACAACCTAATCATATACCTAAAGGGGCTAGAAAAAGAACACTAAACAAACCTAAAACCAGCAGGAAGGAAATAATAAAGATTAGAGCAGAAATAAATAATATGGAAACAAAAAAACAATAAAACAGATCAATGGAACCAGGAGCTGGTTCTTTGAAAAAAAAAATCAATAAAATTGATGAAGTTCTAGCCAGACTTACCAAGAAAAAAAGAGACAGGACCCAAATAAATAAAATCACAAATGAGAGAGGAGAAATAACCAACACCACAGAAATACAAACAACTGTAAGATTATTATGAAAAACTATATGCCAACAAATTGGACAACCAAGAAGAAATGGATAAATTCATAAAAACATATAAACTACCAAAAGTGAAGCAGGAAGAAATAGAAAGTTTGAACAGACTGATTACTGGCAAAGAAATTGAATCAATAATCAAAAAATTCCCAACAAACAAAAGTCCAGGACCAGATGGTTTCACAGGCAAATTCTACCAAACATTTAAAGAAGAGTTAATACCTGTTCTTCTCAAACTATTCAAAAAAGTAGAAAAGGAAGGAAAACTTACAAATTTATTCATTTAGGCCAGCATTACCCTAATACCAAAACCAGATAAAGATACCACTAAAAAAGAGAACTATAGGCCAATATCTTTGATGAACATAGATGCAAAAAATCCCCAACAAAATATTAGCAAACCCAATTCAATAGTACATTGAAAAAAAAGATCATTCGCCAAGATCAAGTGGGATTTATTCCTGGACTGCAAGGGTGGTTCAGTATTTGTATATCAATCAACATGATCCAACACACAAATAAGAGAAAAGAACCAATATGATCATTTCAACAGATTCAGAAAAAGCACTCGACAAAGTATCACATCCATGAATAAAAAAAATAACCTCAAAAAAGTAGGTTTAGAGGGAACATACCTCAACACAATAAAGGCCACATAAGAAAAACTCACAGCTGACATCACCTTCAATGAAGAAAAACTGAAAGCTTTTCCCCAAAGGTCAGGAAAAAGACAAGGAAGTCCACTCCCACCACTTTTATTCAACATAGTGCTGCAAGTCATAGCCACAGCCATTAGACAACAAAAAGAAATAAAAGATATCCAGATCAGTAAGGAAGAAGTAAAACTATCACTATTTGCAGATGGCATGATACTATATATAGAAAACTCAAAAAAGTCCACCAAAACACTGCTAAAACTGGTAAACAAATTCAATAAACTTGCAGGATACAAAATCAATGTACAGAAATCTGTTGCATTTCTATACACCAATAATGAAGCAACAGAAAGAAATTAAGGAAACAATCCCATTTATAACTGCAGCAAAAATAATAAGATACCTAGAAATAAACCTAACCAAAGAGATGAAACACCTGTAATCTGAAAATTACAAAACACTGATGAAAGAAATTGAAGATGAGGGGCGCCTGGGTGGCTCAGTCGGTTAAGCGTCCGACTTCGGCTCAGGTCATGATCTCGCGGTCTGTGAGTTCGAGCCCTGCGTCGGGCTCTGTGCTGACAGCTCAGAGCCTGGAGCCTGTTTCAGATTCTGTGTCTCCCTCTCTCTGACCCTCCCCCGTTCATGCTCTGTCTCTATCTGTCTCAAAAATAAATAAACGTTAAAAAAAATTTTTAAAAAAAAGAAAGTGTGGTGTATATAAATAAAAAAAAATAAAAAAAAAGAAATTGAAGATGACACAAAAAAATGGAAAGACATTCCATGCTCATGGGTTGGAAGAATATTGTTAAGATGTCTATACTACCCAAAGCAATCTACAGATTCAATGCAATCCCTATCAAAATACCAATAGCATGTTTCACAGAACTAGAAAAAAACAATTCTGAAATTTATATGTAACTACAAAAGACCCCAAGTAGCCAAAACAATCTTGAATAAACAAAGCAAAGCTGAGGGCATCACAATTCCAGACTTTAAGTTATACTACAAAGCTGTAGTAATCAACAACAGTGTGGTACTGGCACAAAAATAGATAACATAGATCAATAGAACAGAATAGAAAACCCAGAAGCAAACCCACAATTATATGGTCAATTAATCTTAGACAAAGCAGTAAAGAATATCCAAGAAAAAAAGACAGTCTTTTCAACAAATGATGGGAAAACTGGACAGCTATATGCAAAAGAAAGAAACTGCACCACTTTATTACACCATACACAAAAATAAATTCAAAATGTTTCAAAGACCTAAGTGTGAGACCTGAAACCATAAAAATTCTGGAAGAGAACACAGGCAATAACCTCTTTGACATTGGCCATAGCAATTTTTTTTCTAGATAGGTCTCCCGAGGCAAGGGAAACAAAAGCAAAAATAAACTATTAGGATGACATCAAAATAAAAAGCTTCTGCACAGCAAAAGAAACAGCCATCAAAACTAAAAGGTAACCTACAGAATAGGAGAAGATATTTTACAATGACATACCCAAAAAGGGGTTAGTATCCAAAATATATAAAGAACTCAACACCCAAAACACAAATAATCCATTTAGAAAATGGTCAGAAGACATGAACAAACATGTCTCCAAAGACATCCAGATGGCAATAGACACATGAAAAGATGATCAACATCACTCATAAGGAAAATGAAAATGAAAACTACAATGAGCTATCACCTCGTACCTGTCAGAAGGTACCTGGCTAAGATCAACAACACAAGAAACAACAGGTGTTGGCAAAGATGTGGGACAAAAGGAACACTCGTGCACTGTTGATGGGAATGCAGATTGATGCAGCTACTGTGGAAAAGAGTATGGAGGTTCCTCAAAAAGTTAAAACTAAATCTACCTTATGATCCACCAATGGCACTATGGGATTTTACCCGAAGAAGACAAAAACACAAATTCAAAAGGATGCATGCATCCCTACATTTATTGTTGCATTATTTACAATAGCCAAGATATGGAAGCAGACCAAGTGTCCATCAATAGATGAATGGATAGGGGCGCCTGGGTGGCGCAGTCGGTTAAGCGTCCGACTTCAGCCAGGTCACGATCTCGCCGTCCGTGAGTTCGAGCCCCCAGGCTCTGGGCTGATGGCTCGGAGCCTGGAGCCTGTTTCCGATTCTGTGTCTCCCTCTCTCTGCCCCTCCCCCGTTCATGCTCTGTCTCTCTCTGTCCCAAAAATAAATTAAAAAAAAAAAAAAAATAGATGAATGGATAAAGAAAGTGTGGTGTTGGGGCGCCTGGGTGGCTCAGTCGGTTGAGTGTCCGACTTCAGCTCAGGTCATGATCTCACAGTTTGTGAGTTTGAGCGCCACGTCAGGCTCTGTGCTGACAGCTCAGAGCCTGGAGCCTGCTTCAGATTCTGTGTCTCCCTCTCTCTCTGACCCTCCCCCGTTCATGCTCTGTCTCTCTCTGTCTCAAAAATAAATAAACATTAAAAAAAAATTAAAAAAAAAAAGGAAGTGTGGTGTATATCCAATGGAATATCATTCAGTCATAAAAAAGAATAAAATCTTGCCATTTGCAATGACATGGAGGGAGCTACAGAGTATAATGCTAAGCAAAATAGGTCAGTCATAGAAAGACAAATACCATATAATTTCACTCATATGTGGAATTAAGAAACAAAATAAAGGAGCAAAAGGAAAAACAAAAACAAACCAAGAAACAGACTCTTAACTATAGAGAACAAACTGATGATTACTAGAGGGAATGTCAGAGTGAGGGATTGGTGAAATAGGTGATGGAGATTAAGGTGTGCCTTTCATGATGAACTCTGGGTGATGTATGGAACTGCTGAATCACTATATCATACACCTGAAACTGAAATACCACTGTATGTTAACTACACTGGAATTAAAACGTTTTCAAATGAGAACTCACAATATGCCCGTGACAAAGTAGCTCAAAGGAGGAAGACAAAGAAGTTACTCATAGGATTGGAGGAGAATGGAGGAGAATCTACCTATATTATTAGAACAAATAAAACTCTGGGTAGAGTTGTCCATTTCGAGTAATGAAGATGAAAAGAAATAGTGTGGCATTAAGAGAACATACCACAGCCAAATGAGAGCAGGAGGTGTGGGGGAGCAGACAGAATATCTGTTCCCCAAAACTGTTCGAAAACCTAACATGGAAGAAAATTCTCTGACAGCACCTCACACTATAATATTTCAATGGGATTCTATAGAAAATGAAATAAGACTACAAACCAAAGATAATAAAACAATAAAATGCCATTAAACTGAGATTGCAAAGATGAGGAAACTAGACAAAGACCAAAACAGCCCATTATGGAAAAAGGAATATAATAGACACAGCTGAAAACAATGACTAATATATAAGGAAGACTTTATCACAGTTCAGGTAGAAGGGAAAAAACCAAGAGCCTAAAACAATAAGAAAAAATATAATAGATGCAGAAAGGAGAAACAAAAAATGGCCCAACATAAGGCATATTATTGTTGTAGAAATAGAAACTTCAATAAGTGGAACAGAAAATGTATTAAAAGTTATAGAAGAACACTGGACAGTCACAGGTGAAAGAATGAAACTAGACCACCGCCTTATACCATGCACAAAAATAAACTGAAAATGGATCAAGGACCTAAATGTGAGTCTGAAACCATAAAATTCCTAGAAGAAAACATAAGTGGTAATTTGACATCAGCAGTAGCAATATTTTTCTACATGTAGTTCTCAGGCAACAGAAACAAAAGGAAAATTAAACTATTGGGACTACACCAATATAAAGAGCTTTTGCATAGCAAAGGAAACCATCAACAAACCAAAAGGCAATTTATTCAATGGGAGAAGATATTTGTAAATGACATAACCAATAATAAATCCAAAACACATCAAGAACTTACACAACTTAAGACCCCAAAAAATGAACAACGTGATTTAAAAATGAGCAGAGGACATGAACAGACATTTTTCCAAAGACACACAGATTTCCAACAGACACATGAAAAGATGCTCAACATCACTTATCATCAGGGAAATGCAAATCAAAACCACAGTGAGATATCACCTGACACCTGTCGGAATACTAAAATAAAAAAGACAAGAAATAACAAGTGTTGATGAGGATGTAGAAAAAAAAAGAGACCTTCATGAACTGTTGGTAGGAATGCAAACTGGTGCAGTCACTGTAGAAACAGTATGAAGTTTCCTCAAAAAATTAAAAATAAAAATACCACATGATCCAATAATTCCACTATTGGCTATTTACCCAAAGAACAAAAACACTAATTTGAAAAAATATATGCACCCCTGTGTTTATTGCAGCATTATTTATGGTAGCCAAGATATGGAAGCAACTCAAGTGTCCATCAATCGGTGAATAGATAAAGAAGAGGTGGTATATATATACACAATGGAATATTACTCAACCATTAAAAACAGAATGAAATCTTGCAACTTGCAACAATATGGACCTAAAGGGTATAATGACAGTGAAATAAGTCAGAGAAAGATAAATACCATATAATTTCACTCATATGTGGAACTTAAGACACAAAACAAAGGGGAAAAAAAGACAAAACCCCAGACTTATTTTTTAAAAAGATGAGCTTCTTTTTCATTTTTAAAAAATGTTTATTTATTCATTTTGGGGGAGGGAGGGGCAGAGAGAGAGGGAGAATCCCAAGCAGGCTCCACGCTGTCAGTGCAGAGCAAAGCTGGATCCAAAGCTCAAACCCATGAACCATGAGATCATGACCTGAGCCAAAATCAAGAGTCAAACACTTAACTGAGCCATGCAGGTGCCCCAAAACCAGACTTTTAAACAGAGTACAAACTGATGGATACCAGAGGGGAGGTAGGTGGGAGGATGGGTAAAATAGGCAAAGGGGATAAGAGTACACTTCTCGTAATGAGCACTGAGTAACGTAGAGAATTGCTGAATCACTGGGGCGCCTGAGTGGTTCAGATAGTTGAGCATCCAACTCTTGGTTTCAGCTCAGATTGTGATCTCTCAGTTCGTGGCATGAGGCCCCGGCATCAGGTCTTCGCTGTCAATGCAGAGCCTGCTTGGGATTCTCTCTCTCCCTCTCTCTCTCTCTCTGCCCCTGCCCTGCTCATATTCTCTCTCTCTTGCTTTCTCTCAAAATAAATAAACATTAAAAAACAAAAAGAATTGTTGAATCACTATATTGTACACCTAAAACTAATGTGACACTGTATGTTAATCCTATTTCAGTAAAAAAAAAAACAAAAAAAAAACACAAAAAAAAAAAAAACACAAAAAAAAAAACAAAAAAAAACAAAAACAAAAACAAAAACACTTGTACAAGAGCTGTTCCTTGAAATAAAGAAAAACTACAAACTGAGGGCATAGAATGTTCCAGGAAAACTTAATAATTGTGAGAGAATTATTAAAATCATGGTTAAGTTATTGGACTCTGAGGCTAAAAGAAAATTCTTCAGGCACTTAATAGACAAAAAAGCAAGTTGTGAGGACAAAAAATATGAGTCTGGCTTCACAATCTCTACAGCAAAGTATAACAACACAAGTCAATGATGAATGGCTCCAAAGTTCTGAGTTCAAGAAACTGTGACCTAAGACTAGCTTATAAAATTAAGATGTCTTTCAAGTACAGAGCAACCAAAAAAATTGCTTTCACCTTCAAAGAGTTAAGGGATAACACTTGAGATGCCTTAAAAAATTTAAAACAAACAAACAAACAAAAATCTTTCATGTGATTAAATCAAGCCAATAAAGCATTAAATCAAAATACACAATTCAAATATAAAGAAACTATACATAAAAGAACTAATTCATTTTAAATAAAATCAAGATTAAACAATTATGGGAATTAGGGTACAAAATAAAAGTAAATGTTTTAAATGTTGATGACCTACAAAAATAAAATACCACTAAAGGAAATCAGGAAATAAGGGAAAGAAAAATAGGAAAAAATGTAAATGTGCTTTTTCCTTTTTCATAGTAGAAAAACAGTCAGTATTGTATCAACATGGAACACAGTTAAAAACCATATATGACTCCTACCTGTCAATGTTTCTACCAAGTATTTTCTTATTGAGAGAAAGTGGGTCTCAAATTTCAATGTGTACAGAATACGCCAGAGGAGATGTTACCATACAGACTGCTAGGCCCCACGTGCAGAATTTCTGTTTTGGTAGGTGTGGGCTGATGCCTGAGAACTTGCATTTCTAACAAGTTCTCAGATGATTGTTGATGCTACTGGTCCAGGAACCATTGCTTTAGAAGGAGCTTGTAGGAATAAGTTCTTTTAGAGAAATCATTGTTTTGGTTTAAATTTAAGATAATTTAATTTTTATTTAAAGTGACATATATAGTATGATCTCTTAATATAATCATCATTTCATCTAACCCACCCACTTTTCTATTGTGTACAGTGGGGAAGAGGGGTAAGAAATGTTTAGAATAATGTTCACTTAATATTAATGATGGTTTATTCCCAGATGGTGAGATTTGGAGGAGATCTTATTTGTACTTTTTATATTCTTTGAAGCTCTTAGCATGAGTTTATGAGACATTTTTACAAAACAGCAAAGTCGTTAACAACAATAAACTACAAGATCAGAAATATAGCTTATATAATCTAGATTTCAGTTTCTCAGAGTGACCCCAAGACATGTGCTTTGAGGGTCATGGTAGTCTCCAGTGACATTCAAACACTCATTTCAGCTCTGCTACCTTTTGTTACAAACCTCATGTTTACTATCCGCTGTGTGAAATCAGGTCTTTCTTTAGTGATCCTAGAATTGGCTCTCCCAATTTTTTAGGGGCTTTGGTGAACAAGTTCATATTTACTTTCCAAGTATAGCACAGGGAATATGGTCAATAATATTGTAATAACTTTGAATGGTGACACATGGTAACTAGATTTATGATGGCAGTCTTTTCATACTGTACAAAAGTATCAAATCTCTATGACATATACCTGAAACTAACAAGATATTGTATGTCAATTATACTTCAATTAAAAAAATAAAGAAAAAGTAAAAAGTAAAAAAAGATAATGTGTTAAAAATTTAAAAAAAAAAAAGACTTTCTATATCTTTTCAGAGTTTACAACCCCATTTTCATTCTGCTTCAGCCTTACCAAAGATGTTTCATGGATTTTCTCCTTGTCCCAACATCCCCAATTCCTCCTGACTTGCTTCAACTACTCTTCTCTGTATATGTTTTACAACACTACCACCATATATTCTTGGATCATTGTTAAATAAAGAAAAGCTCTAGGGCCCCTGGGTGGCTTAGTCGGTTAAGTAACTCTTGATTTTGGCCCAAATGATGATCTCACAGTTTGTGAGTTCAAGCCTCATGTTGGGCTCCTTGCAGAGCCTGCCTGGGATTTTCTCTCTCCCTCTCTCTCTGCCCCTCCCCCATTGCCTCTCTCCCTCTTTCTCTCTCTCTCTCTCTCTATCTCAAAAATAAAAAACATTAAAAAATAATAAAATAAAAGCCTTCTCCCATAAGGTCAATGAGCACAGTTGACCCTTGAACAACACAGGTTTGAACTGCAAGGGTCCACTTATATGCAGATTTTTTTGATAAATACAATACAGTCCTATAAATGTATTTTTCTCTTATGATTTTCTCAATGACATTTTTTTTCTCTAGCTTACTTTATTGTAAGAATAAAGTCTGTAATACATATAACATACAACATGCATGTTATTCGATTATTTTATTAGTAAGGCTTCCAGTCGACAGTAGGCTATTAGCAGTTACATTTTGGGGGAGTCAGAAGTTATACATAAATTTTCAACTGTGTGGGTGGGGTGGAAGGGATTAGCACCCTAACCTCCACGCTGTTCAAGAATTAAGTCTCCTTTATACTTGGCTCAAGAGGTGAAAATGAGAAAAAATAAAATATAAAACAATTACAAGCTGCCAAATTATATGTCAACTTCAGAACAACTTCCCGTCAGTGAAGGAAACACAGGTGACATAACCACTACTGAAATGAGAGTAAAGAAAAGCACCAATAGCAATGGATCACCATGGCCCAACCTCAGTGGGTAGAAGGTTGCAATAGAACCTGAGAACTGAATTGGAACTCCTTTGTGTGGTGGGTGTAGGGGTGAGGGAGGTGGGAAGCTGTCCAGAGAGAAATGAGTAAGTGAATGGATGAGCCACTGTGGCTATTAAATAAGGACCAGCAAAACCAATGCTCCATCAGAGCAACTTAAAAAAAAAAAAAAAAAAAAAAAAAGTAGGATTTCTGATCTGATCTTTGTTTCCAGTTTGACCCCTGATGTGTGAATGCAGGTTGAGTGTAACCCCATCATCAATATCCATGACTCTTTAACTCTTACTATTTTGTGGATCCTCGTAACTCTGATTTTTCAGCTTTTGATTCTGAGTGTCTCCTCCCTGAAAACCAAGGTATTGGAGGCCATTCTCTGCCAGGGGCTGCAGCTGTTCTCCTGGGCCACATTCATCACCCAGCCAGATGCTAGCAATCCTCACCTGAAAGATCTCAAACTTCTCTCACCCCAGCATTCATTGCCGGCAAGGAGTGAGAGGATGAGACCACTGTCCCTGAGAGAGCAGGCAACTATTATAGTACATTTTGCTGAAGGCTGATAGCGTTTCTTATATTCACTTTTCTCCAGGCACTGGACTTTCTGAACTTTACAAGGTAGCCAATCTTCCAAAATTATCTTGATCTGTTCCCCATTCTACTCTGAGCAAGAAGAGTTGACTTTGTTCTTGGCACATATCTCCTAGCATCTCAGCCTCACCACCCTATTTTTGTTTGATTCTAGAGGCTTCATTCTGTCTTTTCCTAACTAATCTGTTTATCAATACCCTAGTCAAGTCTCATCTGCTGTCCCCAGACAGTTGACAAATGGAGGCCTGGGTGAATGCAGCCTCTAGCCCCCCAAAAACTCCTTTGACATCTTGAGAATGTTAACCATTTTCCTGGACTTTTTTCCTCCCAAGTTCATTTTCTACCAAGTCTGCCAAACTTGATAAACCAAAGGAGATGGAAAGAATGTTTTCATATGCTATATCAAGATGTTCTAAGCACAGCGGCAAGATACACACTGGGTTTGGAACTGGAAGACCTGGATGCCAATACTGTTTTCCATCTCTAACTAGTTGTATAACGCGAGATATACAGGTGCAGCCTAGTATAACGAAAGCTCTTTGGGCTTCATCTTCTGCCTCTGTTAAAAGCAAACAAGAGTACTCAAGCTGTCCTCTCACAGGACAGTGGGAAAGTTGGAGCAAGACAATGAATGTAAAAGGTGCTTTAATATTGATAAATTCCTCTGGACATGAAAAGGTTATAATATGGTAAGAGACTGAAGAACAGTTATTGACAATAACTGTATTTATTCTCCCCTTGTGTCTTTCCTCTCTTCTATATTAAAGAAAGGAAGTTGGGGGGAAAATAAGTGGGATGAAAGGCCGTGCAACTTGACTTCAGGTAATAGGAATGTATTGATTCAACATTAATTAAGCACCTATTCTATGCATGCTTACAATACATCTATCACATGTACAGCTAAGTAAAGTAGATTCATATTTGATGAAGAGTTTGATCCTCACTCAAAAAGCTGAAAATTTAACAAAGGGGCACAGATGGGGAAATAGACAATTTCAATATAGTGTGATAAGTGCCATGATCAAAATATGCGAGGGTCACTATTGAAAGCACAGAGATCGGCTATTGAACCTGACCTAAGAGATAAACTGAAAGAATACTTCTCAGAGGTGTTAATCCTGAACCAAGTCTTAAAGAACCAAAATTTGAGTGTTGGAGTCCAGATTCGTGTTTGATCTTCCAGCTCAGGTAGAGCAGAAAGCTGGCAAGGGTGACAGGCAACGGTGTTGTAGGTTCTGAAGGATGTGAGCTTACCTCAAGGGCATTATGATATGGGGAGTGAGAAGCAAGAATGAGGCATTCACTGTCAGGCTGGAAAGGAGCTCAGTATGGCTCAGGGTCATGCCTGAGGCATCAAGAAGCAGATCCTGGGGGAACAAAGGGAGAGAGCTCCTTTACAGTGTCTTATTTTCATGGATAACATGAACACTCAGAGGAAGGTGAATGAAATCCACATGAATTAAACTGCAGACACAGCTTTACAGAGTATAAATACAGTTGAATCATCAAATGTTAGACATCGGAGGGACCTAAAAAATGCATTCATCTAGTTTAACTCTTTAATTAAAAAAAATTTTTTTTTAATGTTTGTTTGAGAGAGAGAGCACGCGAGCGGTGGAAGGGCGGAGAGTGAGGGAGACACAGAATCTGAAGCAGGTTCCAGGCTCTGAGCTGTCAGCACAAAACCCGACGCAGGGCTCGAACCCACAAACTGCGAGATCATGACCTGAGCTGAAGTCAGACACTTAACCGACTGAGCCGCCCAGGCACCTCTCTAACCCTTTATTTTACAGATGAAAAAACTAAATCCACACTTGAAGTGACCTATCTAAAGTCACACATTTCGTTAGTAGCAGAAGTGGGATGATCCACAAATAAAGCCACCATTTTTATTGAGTGTCCACTCTATACCAGATACCTCATCTCTGATCTCCACAAGTTATAGGAATCAACTTACCTCAGCTCACAGAACCAGTAAATCATGGGTCAGAGATTTCAATATTGGTCTGGCTCCTAAAAAAATCTGAGTTCATTTTGCTACACTGTGCTGTTCTAGGTCTCTCCCAAGAGTTAAAGAAATGGAGGGGTTCACACAGCCCCAAAATGTCCAACTCAGGATTTGAACCAAAGCCAATGCCTTGTCAGTACTCTGAATTTACTTACATGGCTTATTTTTTAGCCCTTCTGAGCTACCCTACCCTCGGTCAGACATTATTCTCTAGAATATGTGTGCCATGAGACCAGCATTAAAAGCTCCTCACCATATGCCATAGGAACAAGTAGCTGAGATATGGCTTTGTTTGACATGAATTCAAGCTTTTTCAGTGACAATGACGTGAAGACATAACTTTGGACAAATGTTCTTTTACCAGCATACTGTAATTACCCATTGCCATGTAAATTGTCTTTCACTGGATTTTTTTCTTTTCTGTACATATGGAAATTGGATTAATTAAAATAATAAAAACACTTCATCATTTGCATAACCTCCCTAGTTCACATCAATTTCTCAAGACAATAGGGAAAATAACGTTTAGAAGTAGCAATGAAGAAGGAATATTGGCAATTCTTAAACATATTTCTACTACTTTGGGTTAGGAAAGAAACAGAGTTCTTGGTTTAGTGGACATAGTGAGTCAATATGCATTGAACTGAGGTCACTTTGCACTGGCAGAGGAGGGAGAAGAATTAAAGTTTCTGGAACTTCTTGTGAGTTAGCCCCTGGAAAAGGAGATAAAACTCAGTGATAAAACCACAATCAATTACAAAACAAAGCAATAGATTAGTGGGTTAAAAAAAAGAAAAAACACAATGTGGCACAGTATAGATGAAATTAGGTAGGCTTCTAATGGATCAAATAAATGCCTGTTGAAATTCCCGTTCATTCATTCATTCATTCATTCATTCATCAAATTGAAGAGATTATTTGGTCAGTCATCACTACAGTGCTGGGGAAAATCATGAAGTAGAAAAAACAGAAACAAAAACTAAAAACTTGACTCATAGAGGTCATATGATTGGAAATGGGAGAGTGTATATACACATATTTGTACATATATGTCAGGTGACAATAAATGATAAAGGGAAATAAAGTAGGGGAAAGGGATAGGAAGAGTTCTAGCTAGGGGGCTGCAGATTAAATAGGTTGTCAGAGAAGGTGTCATTTGAGCAAGGGCCTAAAGTTTTTAAAAAAACAAACCATGTTGTTATTTAGGGATAGAACATTCCAGGCAGAGGATAAAACACATTCAAAAGTCCTGAGGCACAGATACTTAAGAAACAGGAGACTGATGTGGCTGGAATGGAGTAAGCAAAGGAGAAAGTGGTGAGAAAAAAAGCCAGTGAGATAATGAGAGATCCCAGGGCCATTCAATAGAAATTTCTGTGATGATAAAAATGTTCTATACCTATGCTGTCCAGTTTGGTAGCCACTAGCCACATGGGGCTATTGAGCACTTGCAATGTGACTAGTGTGAATTCTTAATTTCATTTAATTAAAAAAATTTTTTTAATGTTTTATTCATTTTTGAGAGAGCGAGAGAGAAAGAGCACAAGTCAGGAAGGGGCAGAGAGAGAGGGAGACACAGAATCTGAAGCAGGCCCCAGGCTCTGAGCTGTCAGCCCAGAGCCCGATGCAGAGTTCAAACTCATGGACCATGAGATCATGAACTGAGCCCAAGTTGGACGCTTAGCCAACTGAGCCATCCAGGAGCCCCAAATTTTAATATACTTAAATTTCAATTGCCACACATGGCTACCATGCTGGATAGTGAAGAGCCTTGTAGGCCATTATCAAGATTTTGGCTTTTTACTCTAAGATAGGAAGAAACTGCAGGAGAGCAGAGGAGTAACATGGTTTGACCTGAGATTCAAAAAGATCACTGTACTCCAATGAAAACAGACTGTAGGGTCAAGAGCCGACTCGGAGAAGACTGACTTAATCCACGTGCTGGATGATAACTCAGATGGGGGTGGGCAGTGGTGGCAATGGTAAGAAGTGGTCAAATTCTAGATATAATTTGAAGATAGAGCCCCTAGGATATCCTGCCGGATTGGATTTGGGATATGAGAGACAGAAAGAAGTTATGAATGGCTCACAGGTTATTGTCAGAGCATTCCACAGAGCATGGTAAAAATTGTAGGTTTGAAAGCCTCCTTTCTTCTGCTATTGGTAGCCTGAAAAATTTCAGATTAATTGGAGATTATGCCTATGTTGCAAGGTCATTTGAGATTAAGGTCATGTTTAGCATGAAACTCAGCACATAGTAGGTCCTAACATGTTAGTTTTCTTCTCCAGGAAGCCAGAGACCCTTTCAACAACAAGAGCTCTATTGACTAGCAAGGGTCAGCATTTTTGCTATAAAGAACCCACTAGCAAATATTTTTGGCTTTGCACACCATACGGTCTGTCACAACTATTCAACTCTGTTATAACAACAGCAGTCAGAGACACAAAGCATAAATAAATAGGCATGGCTATGTTCTAATAAAACTTCATAAGAATAGATGATTGGTTGTATTTGGCCCATGGGCCATAATTTGCTAACCCTTGGTTTAGAGGAAATACTCATTGGGATGGCCCTAAATTAGGGCCACTTTAGAAGACATATAGGGTGACCCATATAGCTCACTCATCAGTGACAGTTCTAGTATACATCCACAGTCCCAGCATAATTATTAATACAGCCTTCCTTCACTATCAAGAGTGTCCCAATTTGAACAATACACTATATGGTCATGGTATATACCTCCTTGTCCTACATAGAAAACGAATAGAGTCATGATTCGAGTTCTGTTGATAGTTATACATTGTGTTTTAATTGATGAAATAAAACAAAGTCTTAGCAAGTGCCTATTCTTTTAACACTCTAAAAATGACCTAGAGCAGGACCAGGTAATACATGGCATACCCCCTCTCCCATACCCATAGAGGCTTCATTAATTGATTGTGAGAGTCTATTCCTGAGCCAAATCAAATACAACCCCACCATTCGGGGATTTTTGTTTTGTTTTGTTTTGGTTTGCTTGTTTGTTTGTTTTTTAACACACTTCTCCTGGCAACTACTACCAATAGTACCAAGATGAAATCTCTCATCCGGGTCTTGGAAAGTAAAGCATGGCTCCTTTTCACCAAGACTCACATTCCAGCTGGGAAGATCACGTTGCAAAATATATAATTCTAAAGTAGGTCTGACTATGACAAGTAGTGCAAACAATAGATATGATAAGCATTCTTAGTGGAAATTTTCACTTTCTGAGCCTCCTGTGAAATAACGGTTTTATTTCCCTTATGAAAAGCACAAGAACTTGCCAATGTTATGTAGTTATTTCCTTGTCTCTTTTTTTAGAAGTTGAGGAGATTGAAAAACATTACCTCAGAGAGGACAAAATGATTGTGTTTAAAGGTTTGGCCAGTCAGTAAGAATATTCTGAAGGCACATTGTGCAAAGAACACTAAACTAGGACTTACAAAAAAACACAAAAGAAGTAAAATTTTTAAAATGACGAGCAACTCTCTACCTTAACCAGGTGTCTTCTTGTAGTACATAAAACACAAGTCTACACAGAAGCCCTGCAAAAGAATCTACAGCACAGCTGTAGAATCAGAAGCAGAATATAATTGACCCCCTGTTATAAAAGGATACTAAGTTTGTCTACAAAATGCACCTGTGACGTGACACAGGTACAGACCTGTACCACTCACCTAGGTTGCCTCCAACGTGCCAACATGGGATAGTTGACTGTCAAGAATCAGGACCATGCATCAAGACTCTCTTTTCAGCCCTAGACTTACACAAAATAGCTAAGTTATGAAGTCATGTGGATGTAAAAGGTTATCAGTGTTGTTAATTGCCTCACCCCAGGATATCCCCCCTCCTGCCATGTACACACCCACGGTCAGCACATACACGCAAATCAGCTGCCTCTGGCAGACCCACATATTCAAGCTTTCTGGGAGGCATCTATCCTTTAATTTTCAAATAGAATTACTGGAGCCCCCATCCTACTTTCTTGGAAAATCCACCACCCACACTCTTCCTCTTCTCCCTGCCCCCTCCGATGTTTCTGACAATTCCCATAGATCCTAACTTGTCCTTTGCTCATCTCTTCTTATGATTCATTTTCCTGATTTTCCCAAGTCCTCCATCTCCACTTTCCAGCCCTTCTCCTGCAACTGCTCTGTTTTTCCTGCACATCATCAGCCCTTTGGGAATCCACACTGATCCTTCATTCCACACAAAGCACCACTGACCTACGGCAGGTCTGTATAACCAAACATCACTCAAAGTTTGAAGCAATAGAATGGGGACTACAATAATGTAAGCCATCTCAAAATTGGAAAGTAAGCCATTTTGCTCTGGCTGTGTTTCTTCCGTTAGGCACTGGCTTCCTGCCAACCTCGGTGCCTCTGGTTCTCTGTAGCTCTCCTTCATCTGTCTTCATTCTCTTAGTTCCCTTGCCTCTCACAAACCCTATCCCTTCCTGGGTGGCCCCTAGAAATTCAAAATTCCCCTCACTTTATTAGGTTTATTATGCAAATAATCCTGTCCCCCTGTCTATCCTCTTCTCCTTTAAGATGATGCCCTGGGAAAACAGGCACTCGAGTTTCACCCTCAAAGACGCTATCAAGGTAGATTCCTAATTCTTCATCTCCTTTGATGCAAAATAAAACCCTCCCCAGCCTGCAAAAGTGGCTACATTTCATTTTTCTGCTCTTTAAAATAGTATTTTTTTCTTTCTGCCATGCAAAAAAGAAATAGAGAAATTTGTTTCATGATTAATATGACATCCTTCCATTCTCTACACATTAAGATCTAGGAAATGTCCTGAAAGAGAAGCATTAAAAAAAATTCTATAATCCAATGGACCAGTTCTAGATATACCTGAAAATAGTTGCATATTTCTGATGCCACAGATACACATTTCTGGGTAGGGATTTTTTTCACTATTCTTTATCAGTGTTATTACTTGAGATTCTTATTTCTTGAGATTATTGTTTTCTTGAGATTAGAAAAAAACTGAGTCCCAATAATTATCAGTATCTAAAGACAGGAGAGTATGAGGAATTGGCACCAAGAAGCTGCAGTTGGGAATTGGGTGCTGTCCTTAGATTGCCCTAAGCGTGTTGGGGAGGTATATTTGCCTTTGCATTGTGATCTGAAGCTAGAACCAGAAAAGGATAAAAGTAGGAAGTGTTTCTCCTTTGTAAAATGGAGGATTTCCAGATCCTGCCACCTTACCCTCACTGGCCAAGCCCAGAAAACAGAGAAAGCCTTACATAGAATTTTCAGGAACATTTCACAGTCTACAGTTTGGGAATGGTCTCAACAAATCCTATTGCAACAAGCCAAACAACAAAGATCTACAGAAAAAAAAGAACAAAGGCAATATCCTAGATGACTTGAAATCTTTCTGTAGTGTCAGCTCACTAGGAACAGAGACAATAGTTTGATGACTTATTGATCCAAACTCGGGATAACTGAGTTTGGAGATGGCACTACAGGAACAAGTAAGGATGGGTGACATTTGAGGCTCAAGGACTGTCTTTTCCTTTCTTCCTCACTCAATAGAAGGATAATAAATTTAGCTAACCTGTATCCACCTACTATTTGACAAGGTCTGTGCTGTTTTGTTTGTAATCTATTATTTATCCTCTACAATGAACCCATGACATAAGTACTATTAGGTCTTATGATTATCTCCATTAGACTGAGAACAATTGGACAAATAACCCAATGAGCTTTAAACAATCTAAATCCAAACAGCAACTGTGGATGGAGGGGGTTGTCCAGAGAAAACACAACGGGGAGAGCCTGCAGCAGGAAAGGGACTGCAAGAAAAGCTAACACTTGACAGTACCTGCTCCATCTTGGGCAAAAGTTACGTGTTTTCTCTATTCTACAAGAATACAGAGTTATCATTATCCACATTTTACAAATAAAAAACTTCCTGCAAAGAGATCAACCATCTTGTCCATGACCTCAAAACTCGATGGTAGGATTTAAACCTACATCTGTCTAATTCCAATTGTACTAATTATCTGGGAACACAGCTGAAAAGCAGCCATAATTCAGCAGCTAGTTTTTCTAAGTCCTATTGTGGACAAAGATCCAAATTTGCCTAATGAAAAGTCACAGAATTATGGAGCTATTCTAAGATACAGATACCTGGTTTTAAACACACATGTCTAGGGGTGCCTGGGTGGCTCAGTCAGTTAACCATCCAACTTTGGCTCAGGTCATGATCTCGTGGTTTGTGAGTTCGAGCCCCGCGTCCAGCTCTGTGCTGACAGCTCGGAGCCTGGAGCCTGTTTCAGATTCTGTGTCTCCCTCTCTCTCTGACCCTCCCCCGCTCAGGCTGTGTCTCTCTCTGTCTCAAAAATAAATAAACATTTAAAAAAATAAAAATAAATAAATAAAAATAAAACACACATGTCTAGAATAACTATTAAATATCTCAGTGATGACCTTGTAACTCAGAGTAACCTGATTCCAATTTCCTCAATCACCAGAGAACATGCTGAGTCCATTCTGCTGCTCTGGCTCCTGCCTCTATTGAACTAAATGGAACATTCCAAGGGCTCAGTGGATGGGACCTTACTCTTTATCATCCCCATGAGATAACAGAATAAAGTCACAGAGGCAGGAACAAAGCTAAGGGACCAGTCTCTGAGCCAGAATGACATCAGAACTAAATGGAACATTCCAAGGGCTCAGTGGATGGGACCTTACTCTTTATCATCCCCATGAGATAACAGAATAAAGTCACAGAGGCAGGAACAAAGCTAAGGGACCAGTCTCTGAGCCAGAATGACATCAGAGCCTTGACAGTTTGATTCCTAACCCTGATTTCTGATCCCAAGATGACCCTTCCCATGGAGCTGTCCTGTTTCTCCTCCTACCTCCCTTCTGACTTCATAACCACCATGAACTTACAAATCAGCATACGGGCACCAGATGACATTATAAAAACGGTGGGAGAAAACATTGCATTTTTTTTTTCAACACATGATTTAAAGAAATCATAGCTCTGAGATTGGGAGGGTGGGGCGTGGGGAGGAATGTCTGTATGCACTTGTGAGTGTGTTATCTGTATGCATGCATGTATATGTGTACTCTGGTTCCTTAAATTTCTGCTCTAGCAGATCTCGGATTCATTTAGCAGATGGTCTGCCAAGAGCCTGATAGAGCCTAACCTCCCACGTTAAATGTTTATGGAACTGCTAATCAGAGGGACAGAGGGGGAATGGGGGAAAACTCAGAAAGCCCCAAGAAATAATCAAGCCCTTTTTATTTAAAATATCAATTAGAGGGGCGCCTTGGTGGCTCAGTCGGTTAAGTGTCCGACTTTGGCTCAGGTCATGATCTGGCAGTCCATGAATTCAAGCCCCACATCAGGTTATGTGCTGACAGCTCAGAGCCTGGAGCCTGCTTTGGATTCTGTGTCTCCCTCTCTCTCTGCCCCTCCCCGACCCACACTCTGTCTCTGTCTCTCTTTCTCTCTCTCAAAAATAAATATTCAAACATATATATCAATTAGAACATTTATTTGTAGCGCTTTGTCACTTGCAACCACCCTTCAATGTATATATTTATTTCAATTTTATACATAAGGCAAATGAAGCTCAGGAGAAAGGATGGGTCCAAGGCCACAGTCACTAAGTGGGAAAGAGAAGGTCTCCCCATTTCATGATCTTCAACTTCAAGTTTCATGTCCTTTTACCATCTTACCACACTGCCTATTCCCAGTCCTCCCAAGAGGCACAACGATAATAATGAAATGGACACACAGTAATCCTAGATCGGATTCCTCATCCAAAACTTTCAATACCCACTTAAAAAAATTAGAATCAGATGGCGTTCATCCCATGCAACAACATTTTTTACCCTCTTAAACTGATTTTTAAATACCAAGGACACCTGTAATAGAACAAATCCATAGAGGCAGAACAGTACATGAGAACAGGCTCATTTGTCAAAGATTTGGGGAAGGTCATCTTCCTTCAACCAGTGTACAGCAGGAAGTTAACTATTTGTGGATGAGAAACTCTA
The DNA here is from genome assembly GCF_046562875.1 of Panthera onca. Lineage (NCBI taxonomy): Eukaryota > Metazoa > Chordata > Mammalia > Carnivora > Felidae > Panthera > Panthera onca. The sequence continues at coordinate 130,720,135 of NC_138347.1, read as the reverse complement.
AGACAACTCTTCTGCCAATGCAAGAAACTTTGACACTTGCATGTGAGTAGTGACGATAAAGAGACAGAGTGTGGATGTGCAGTGTTTTATTAACATTATAGCTGCCTGAGAACTACAGCTATGTATTTCTTCTCAATTCATGTAATGAAAGGAGGTGAAGACAGGAAACTCTGAGTCAGCCAGAAGGACCCAGGAAATGAAGTAACTGTTCTGAGAAAGGAGAATCTATACAAGGGTCAATAGACCCAGATGGAAACCAGGTGTATCAGGATCCTACAAGACCTCAAGGGAAGGGCTGGCTTCAAAGACTCTGGGAGACCCTACAAATCTCAATGCTAATGAGACCTAATGAAGTAACAGTAAACTGAAGCAGAACATCCAGGTATCAGGACCTGACAGATATGGTACTGGGAGGGAGATGTTGAGGAAGAGTCAAAGGTGGAGAAAGGGCTAAGGGGAGAAGGAAACAATATGACTGGATGATATAGACACAAGCTTTCCTAGTGTGTTGTTGAGTCCTGAACAGGCTATAGCTATTTTAGTACCTATGAGGACATATACTCTCTGGAGAGAATAATGAGCAAGTGATTCCTTTTTTAAATTATTTTTTAAGAAAGGTATGAGAAAACACAAAGGATCAGATTGTCAAATCAGACTAACATGAAATCAGAGATCCTATACAGTTATCAAGCTTTTCTAATAATTTCAAAGATACAGATAATCACAAGGCACAGACAAAGCACAGAGAGGCTTGGAGATTTCTGATACTGACCCCTCCAAGTCTTTTCTTGCTACATCAGGTCACACTCCAGGCCCACGTTAACCTATGACTCTCTAAGCAATGTGTGCAATTCATATCACTTACACAGAACAGGTTGCCCATGCTCAGTTAGTAACATAGCTTACCTGCCATTTTCCAAAGAGCCACTACCCACAAATCCATAGATTCAGGTTTGTTTAGGATAAAAATCCTAGAATCCTAACAGCATCCTGTAGACAAAGGCTAAGCTTATTTTCCAAGGACTCTTCCCTTAGCATGTTTACTAGGAAACTTGACCATGTCTCTTCCCTTTCTCCAGGGGTAGAACTCCAATAAAGAGAGAGATTGAATTGTAGGCCTTCTCCTATTAACCCTTCCCCTCCTATTGTATGACTATACATGAGACAATGTGAATGGTGCTTAATGTTGGCCTTGATTTGGTTCTAATGATTTGGTATGTTAAAGCATTGCTCTGTTTGTCTCTAGATTCTGGCCACTGTTACAGTTGGAGGTAGATGATCAACTTAGAGGACAGGTGATTCATTAGTTCGATTGTTCTTTTTACTCAGTAAAAACAATTTTTATTTGAGTAATACTTTTCACTACATAGAGCATTTGCATGTGCATTATTCCATCCAATACACTAAACAATCCTAGAAGGCAGGCAAGAAAGATATTGGTTTAGAGATAAGGAATCTAGGGGCGCCTGGGTGGCCCAGTCGGTTAAGCAGCCGACTTCGGCTCAGGTCATGATCTCGCGGTCCGTGAGTTCGAGCCCCGCATCAGACTCTGTGCTGACAACTCAGAGCCTGGAGCCTGTTTCAGATTCTGTGTCTCCCTCTCTCTCTGACCCTCCCCTGTTCATGCTCTGTCTCTTCCTGTCTCAAAAATAAATAAAACATTAAAAAAAAATAAGAAATAAGGAATCTAGAGGCACGTGGGTGGCTCAGTAGATTAAGCATCTGACTCTTGGTTTCTGCTCAGGTCGTGATCTCATGGTTTGTGAGCTCGAGCCCTGCATGGAGCTCTGCACTGAGCGTGGTGCCTGCTTGGAATTTTCTCTCTCCTTCTTTCTCTGCCCCTCCCCCACTTATGCATTTGTGCTCACTGTCTCTCTCTCTCTCTCTCTCTGTCTCTCTTTCTCAAAATAAATAAATAAACTTAAAAAATAAAACTTTGGGGTACCTGGGTGACTCAGTCGATCAAGCGTCCAACTTCAGCTCAGGTCGTGATTTCACAGGTCCTGAGTTCAAGTCCTGCATCAGGCTCTGCACAGACAGCTCAGAGCCTGGAGTCTGTTTCGGATTCTGTGTCTCCCTCTCTTTCTGTCCCTCTCCTGCTCACACTCTGTCTCTCTGTCTCAAAAATGAATAAACAAAAAAATTTTTTTAAAGCTTAAAAAAAAAAGAAAGAAAGAATCTAAGGATCAGTTTCAATTAGTAAGTGTGGGGATTGGAATTAAATCCCAGGTGTGTTTAGCCTCCGTGTTCATGCTCTGCCCACTGCACAATATGACAGTTACTTTGAAAAGTAGACTGATGGTTTGCCCAAGATGGAGAGAAAAATCATAGTCTCCATGCTCCAAGGTTAAGAGCATGGAGACTGTGATTTTTCTCTCTACCCCTTAACCTCGAAGCAATTTTCCCCAAACTCTCCTTACACAAAATTTTTCTAACTTTGCAACGGTTGTGGTAAGGGCTAAGAGTGCTATGATGGAGGACTGCACTCACACCATGAATCGCTTTTTAAAGAACACACTCATGGAAACAGATAGGTGGGCTATCCCTGCACCCTTCCTCCCCCTCCTGACAGGTAGGACACTGGTAAGGGAATTGGATGCACTTCCCTTCTCTGGCCCCTCTCTCCATCCTCTTCAACAGGGCACTGATGATTGGCTTCTGGCAGATACATGAGCAAAGGGAAAATAAGAGGAATGGATGAAAAACCATCTTCATAATCAATCTGTAGATTCAAAAGAAAGGGTACTGCGCTGATACCAAACAGAAACAAAAGCATGAATTACATTATCCATGCTGTGTTCCTGGTCTAAACCCAGGCCCACCTGGCTCCTGCCAAACACAACTGTTTCACCTTACAGCAAGCTCCTTACAGTTGACCCCTCAACTGCCAGCCTATCCTGGGACGAAACTGGTTCTGAGCCAGCAGGTCATTTAAAGCTCTTGCTTAACACTCCATGACCCAGCTTTGTTACCCTGGATTGTAAGGTAGCTCTGGTCTTAACTCTGTTTAGGTTATAGAACTCCTCCTTTCTAAATCAAGTGACAACCTCGTGCCATCATCTGGTTAACTGACTTTCTGTCCTTTTGCCTGCCTAGGATCCCACTCTCTCTGTAGGGGCCTCAACCATCTTACCCTCTTTAGGTAGGTAGGAACTAGAGCCTAGGTCCTACATTCATAACATCTGGACACATACAATCTTCTGAAAGCATTCACTGAAGCATTGACCACATTGGCAGGATCACACAGCCATCCATTCTCACACTGTACTGTGCTTATCTGTTGAGACATCTCCATATTTCTTGTTGAAGCCCACTTCTTGTGTCACCCATTATTGTCATATTATCTAGTGTTTGTTGCCATATTATTTAGATACCATGTTATATAAATAGGTTGCACTTTTTTTCCAGCTCCCACAGTTAGTTCTGTTCCCTAACTGCTAGTTCATCCCAGTAAGCAGGTAATCTCAGCACTGGTCTCATCCTGGGCAACCTTACTTCACTGTTCTCACCTGTACTTTAAAAAAAAAAAAAAAAGGTCTTTTGCCATTAAGATAATATTTGTCAATCTTCAGGGAGCTGAGAAACTCTACTGGTTTGATTTTACGGTACTCTCTTCTCCTAAAAAGGTTTTTCAAATTAATTTTTCAAATTAAATTATATTTAGTTATATTGGAAAATAATTGTGGCAACCCAGAATAAAAAAAATGAATACATCTGGTAGTATGACAAAACCAGAGTAAGACTCTCTCCCTGATGTTAATTTTAAGTCAAGGTCAAAATGCTGAGTGGGCAAGAAAGTTCTAATAACCCTTCTCTCCTGATCCTAATCAGCAGCTTCAAGACATATCATACTCCCAAGTGCACTCTGACTTCTTTATCAGCCAGAAGGAGAAGAGAGAAATCATCATAACACAAGACAAGTGTTCGAGGGGGTGAGGGTGAAGAAGAACATGAATCATTTATGATGTTTCTTGGCAGCAAGATGAAGGCACATCGGAGGATGCAGAAAGTAACGAGGGCTTTCTGGACACCTGATTCACTCTCTTCATCCTCCTCGGGGAAATAGTCCGAAAAGAGTAATAAACATTCAGATATAACAAGAGATTCTTTTGAGACTTCAATAGACAATTCAACAGCTAATTCAATAATTTTTAGAGTAGTACAGTGTATTGGAGAGAGGGTACTTTTGAAATCACTTGTACACATTGCTGATGGGGTGTATTTTGGAACTTTCAGTCTAAAAAAAAAACCACTTTCTGTGGTACAGATTAAGAGCCTTTAGAAGTTAAAATCCCTAAATCAGTACTTCTAAGAATCTATTTAAAAGAATTATCAGAGGGGGCACCTGGGTGGCTCAGTCCGTTAAGTGTCTGACTTTTGATATTGGCTGAGGGCATGATCTCACAGTTCGTGAGTTCAAGGCCCACACTGGGCTCCTTGCTGACTGTGCAAAGCCTGCTTAGAGTTCTCTCTCTCCCTCTCTCTCTCTGCCCCTATGCCACTCTCATGCTCTCTCTCTCTCAAAATAAATAAACTTTAAAAAATTTTTAAAAAGTATTATCAGAGATGCAAAGAATATTCATAAAAGTATTATTTATAATAAAGAAAAATCAATTAAAATGGTTAAAGACGCACCCAAGTAATGAAATGTATGTAGCAATTACAATTCTATTCTAAAACTATTCAATGATACGGGAAAATTTTCAAGACCTAATGTTAGAGGAAACAGCCACATACAAACGGTATATATGTTATAATCTTATTTGTACACAAGATTATGTATGGAAGGTTAGATCACAGACAATATAAAATTCTTCATTAGGGGGCTCCTGGGTGGTTCAGTTGGTTACGCATGTGACTCTCAATCTTGGCTCAGGTCATGGTCTCACAGTTAGTGAGAATGAGCCCCACATCAGCCTCTGCACTGACATCACGGGGCCTGCTTGGGATTCTCTCTCTCCCTCTCTCTCCGCCCCTCCCCCCCCAAATAAACTTAAAAAAAATCTTCATTAGACTTTTCTGTATGTTCTGAATACAGAGAGTGGCTCAGATACTGGCCAAGCCAAGGAGCTAGGAGCAAGCCCTGCTCTGTAACTATCTTGTGCTTTCAGCAGGGGACTCCTTCCACATGGGCTCTAAAGGACTTGGACTTCCTCCACAAGATCTCAGACTGCACCATGCAGCTGGCTTTTGGAGAAAAAAGAGCAAATCTAATTGTTCTGGTAATTTCTCAGCCACCAGCACAGCTTGAAAATGGGACTTTCCTGTTCACACACTTGGTTTCACATCTGGGCAGTTTATAATGCTTATTTTTGGCAATACAATGGCTAAAGAAGTTTGTGGAAGCAGAAAAGATTTGTTCCTAGACCTGGTTCGGGGCATGTAGCAAGTACGTAATGTGTGATAAACAAGAGAATGAATGACTAAACCCAGGGATCAATCAATTTGTCAGTGATATTGGATTCTTGCCATAAACCTAAGTTATTCAGGGCATCAGGACAAACCTCTCACCTCCAGATTTCTCTCCTGTGGTCTCCAGTGAGCAGGAATTCATTCACTAGCCACCAAGAACCTCAGGATCCTCACTTCATTTCAGTGCTGTCCTCTGCCTTCTACTGCAGTCCTTTTCAGACATGGACTTACATACTGCTGCTCTATTTAGTGGCTAAATCCCACTGATGCAGGTGTTGAAAAATGTACTTTGGGAAGATGCCTAAATGCCCTCCTTGCTCTTGCAAGGGACTGCAAATGTTCGAGCTGCTGCTAAGGGACATTCAGGCACCATGATAAACAGCAAGTGTATTACAGAAAATTCAGAAGGTGAAAAGTAAGGTTTAAATAGACCAGGTGAAGGGAACCTGGGTGGCTCAGTCAGTTGAGCGTCCAACTTTGGCTCAGGTCATGATCTCGCAGTTCATGAGTTTGACCCCGCATCAGGCTCTCTGCTGTCAGTGCTATCTCCTGTTCCCCTCTCTCTGCCCCTTCGTTGCTTGCGCTCTCCTCAAAAATCAATAAATATTTAAAAATGAAATGAAATTAATATACCAGGAGAGGTCAAGTTCACGGTTATGGAACCAAGTGATCAAAGGATGAAGATCAGAAACTAAAGAAAATCAGGAACAGGCAAATAGTTAAGAGGCAGAGGTGGGGAGAAGTTCCAGGGTGGTGGCCACACCCACACACAATTGTTTTGTTTTGTTTAATTATTTAGCTAAACTGCCCTGGTATAAAGGGCAAGAAGCAAAGTAGATAAACAATGGGGAGGAAGAGCTGATCAGGTAGTAATAACTCACTGCTTTGTTCCTTTATATAGTTCCACAGAATTAGGAAGCCCACCATCAATTATTCTCACTGGCCAGGCAAAGCCTGGACATTAGGAACCAGCTATGGAGAAGTGAGCAAAGATGCAAATGAAAGCCCTGGGGGAATTCCAAATTTATTCCTTACAGCCATGTGGCCCTGGTGGCTTCCCTTATCTATATGTAGTGTCTGGCTCTCAGTCAGCACTCAGGAGAGGCTTGCTGGGGATTGTGTGTGTTTGTAATATTATGAGGTTAATTGGGACCTCAGAAAAGAAACACCCACATTATTTCATCTTTGAATAAATGTACACAGGGATAGGGATTAGGTGGGATACACTTAACTTGGATCTACAGAATTAATAGCACTTGAGGTGGCCACGGAGACGAGGTCCACTCTCCCCAGTTCTCTTATGAACTATATTCTTTCTGTGCCCCACCCCCCCCCCCCCCACCAAACATCACCCTCTGTTTCCTGAGTCCCAAAAGCAAGGATCATTCGGGTCGCACTCATCTTTGGGGCCAAGGCCATGTCATAAGCCTGGCAAACTGATAGATCCACTGGAAAAGTAGCAAACTAATACGCATCTTATAGAACCAGTTTAAGGATTTAAATAAGGTGAAATGTGTAAATGTACCTAGCATATCCTGGGCATACAGACATTCAAAATGTTGTTTTGATTTCCCTTTTTGTCTTTCTATAGTTGGCCAAATTAAATTTTAAGTCTTTGAATTTTCCTCAGAACATAATTCCTAGTCCCTAGCTATTTAGTGATGTTAATAATTGCCTATCTCTCCCATAGCCCTTTCTGGGTGAAATTGCTCACCTACAATCCCATGACAACCCTTTATCCACTTTCATAGCTGTTCAGAACAGGATAGGCACCTGTTCCTTTTATGGGTGAGGAAATTTAGGCACAGAGAAATTAAGTGAACCCTCCTATGCAAGCAGTAAGTGGCAGAGCTAGGATACTAAGCCAAAATCTTTTCTATTTTAATTGTACCATGAAAAAATGTCTTGAATGGTGGTAAAATACTAAAATTACAGAGAGAGAAGTGTCATCTATCCTGGAACAAAAGAGCCAAGCCAAAATAATCAGAATCCCTAGTTAATAAATGTTAAAATTTGTGCCCAAGCATAGCTTCTGACAGGTTGACTGCTGATCAAGAGAGCACCTCCAGGAGAAAGTTGTTGCCTGAAGCACACGAAGAAAAAAATAAAATCACAAGGTGTGATATCAGAGGTCCAAATCCACGGCGAGTTGTTAAATCACACCTGGTTCAGCTTCTGGATTTCCAAAGTGTATAAAACATTATCGTTTTTTTCAAGGCAGAGTGGTATTAAAAAAGGAATGAAATAAAAGAAAACTATTTGATTTATCAGGGCTCAGATGTACTATTCAACCTACTACATTATGAAGTCATATGAGGCTTTATAAACAATGAAATTTATCATTGCCTCCCACTTGTTCCATCAAATCATTAAGTATCAATTCAATTTCTTTATTTTTGAGGTTGTTTCCTCAATCAGGGGAAACTGACACATTAATTTTGGATCATCTGTAATCTTTTCTAAGTGAGAAATAAGCTGTTCGCTGTGGCTGGAAAAAACCAAACAAACAGTGGGAAACTATTGTGTCCCAATGGTTCTTTAGCTACATCCAGAGGAAGAAATGTTCAGTGTGCCCATGGCCTCTGAGTTTTATCCATTGGCCTGAGTTTCTGGATCTTCACCAAAGATGATACCACTGCTGCCTGAGGGGCCAGGCCTGCTGTGATGCAGACTGAATTTATAGGAAAAAGACTTCAAGAAGACAAGGGATGATCCTTGTCAATCAGAAGATAAGACAAATATAGCATATGCCTAATTATCTGGTGACTCTGGAGAGGAGAGTTCATTGCTAGCAAACAGACCATTACCCCAGCCAAATTATTTAAGAGATAATCCTGGCCATTATTATTTTTATCTATTTACAGTTTATCCAATATTTGATCTTGAAGGAACCAGAAGGCATGCATTGTTATCATACTGAAGTGGTGACTGATTGAGAGGAAAGCCATAACAGATATAAATAAAGAATATAGTTTGTGATCAGGATTGAGGGAGGGGAATGACCATTCATTGAGGTCTTCTGGGTATTACATACCATATGAAAGGCTTTACAACAGAGGTTCTTAAACTCAGACTATTTATTGACATTTAGGGGTAGATAATCCTTTGTAGTAGGGAACTGTCCCATATACTGTATGATGTTGTTAGCAAGATTCCTGACCCTGAATCAATGGATGCCAGTAGCATTGTTCCCCTTCCCCAAGCAAAAAAACCAAAATGTCTCTAGACATTGCCAAATGTCCCAAATGGAGAAATTGTCATTGGTTGAAAATTACTGTTTTAACAATAATAATAACTAATATTTACTGAGGGTGTACTACATATCTAGTATTGACTTAAACCCTTTTTTATTTTATGCTTTTTATAGTCACATGTATTATCCATACAGAGTGCACAAAAATGCATAACCTAATAACTTATCAAAAAGGGAATATCCATGTAATCACCCAGCCAGGTTAGGGGAAAAAAAAAAAAAGAACACTGCCATCTTTAGAATCTTGCATTGGACTCCCTCCTAATCCCTACTCACTGCTTGCCCTGCAAGGTAACCATTATCCTAAACTTCCTTGTTTCACTGTATAGGTCTGCTACCTAAACATGTACTTCTAAAGCTACCTTTCATGCAAACTTTCATAGGCATTTACTGGTAGATGTGTGCTATAAGAAAGAAAGAAAGAAAGAAAGAAAGAAAGAAAGAAAGAAAGAAAGAAAGAAAGAAGAAAGAAAGAGGAGGGGAGGAGAGCGAGAGGAGAGGAGAGGGGAGGAGAGCGAGAGGAGAGGAGAGGAGAGGAGAGGAGAGGAGAGGAGAGAAGAGAAGAGAAGAGAAGAGAAGAGAAGAGTAAACCAAAAAGAAAAAGATTTGGTTTTAGGAGACAGGAAGCAACACCAGAATCCCAAAAATGATGGGGGAGGGGTAATCCCAGAAAAGCAGCTGGCACTCAGGATAGAAAGCAGTCTATACTGGAGCAAATAAGGCAGTTCTGGGACAGATGTGTCAAGAAAATGAAATCAATATAATGCCTGATGCATCTGAATATATTGAGAGGCAAACTAGACAGCTGGTGAAAATTTGGGCTTAATTTAGGGAAAGGTACATAGAAAACTATACAAGCAAACAAAGGACAATTTCACTATGGAAAACAAAGAGCAGTGCAAAGTTATCCTTAAATTGTAATGCCATTGTAAACTATGTGCATTGTTGTCACAGTGTAAACCCTGAATATTAATCTCATAGATTAGGGTATAACTATAGTATGGCAAGAAAATGGAAAGTGTGGTGGGAGGATGGAGAATGGGCTTTAAAAGGAAATTAAATCCTCTAAAGTTAATGCCTAATGGAAGAATATTATTTAAAAATATGGTGGTCAGTATCAAAAGAATCCACTAAAAGAAATGAAAATGGAGGGAGGGAAAAAATTACTCAGTGAACAAAAAGAATGAAATGTTGCCATTTGCAATGATGTGGATAAGCTAGAGTGTATTATGCTAAGCAAAATAAATCAGAGAAAGACAGATATCATATGATTTCACTCATATGCGGAATTTATGAAACAGAACATAGGAGAAGGGGAGGAAAAATAAGATAAAAACAGGGAGGGAGGCAAACCATAAGAGACTCTTAAATAAAGAGAACAAACTGAGGTTTGTTGGAGGGGATGTGGGGGGGGGGCAGACAAGCTAAATGGGTGATGGGCATTAAGGAAGGCACTTGTGATGAGCACTAGGTGTTATATGTAAGTGATGAATCACTGGGTTCTCCTCCTAAAACCAATACTATACTACATGTTAACTAACTTGGATTTAAGTAAATTCATTATAAATAAATAAATAAATAAATAAATAAATAAATAAATCCACATGCCTTAAAAAATGTGGAATGAGGGCTATTGTTTTTCATATCAAATCTCGTAACACAGTTTGACTCTTTAACTCCTTTGCACGCAAACATTTAATGAAAACAAATGTTTTTAAAATAGATTTTAAAAAAGAGTTATTTATGATGGAGATGAATCCATAAGCAGTGATTGAAGCAAAATGAATAGGAAATAGGTTGGTATGTCCACAGACCCAGATATAACATAGCTGCTCCTGAATAACCATTTGCAAATAGGTAATGAGGTGGTTTGAGATGCTCCCGGAATGAAATGAAATGGCAGTCTAGTCATCTCATTCTATTCAAGCAAGGACCTTAAGAGATATGCCTTTAAGATCTAGAAAACCAAAGTACAAGGAAATTGAAATGGTCAGGAATAAAGATCTTCTTCCCAGTGAAATATTTACTCACTTTCTGTATTTTAATAGAACCGTTGCTTTCTAGGTCACACCAATCAGAGGGAGAATCATGAAGAACTCTATCTCCATGACCTCAACCCTGAGAATCCCTGTCACCCAAACCTCCCAATTCTTTATTTTCCCAAAGTGGGATCTGAGATTCCTCTGTGGACATTGACAGTTTCCTACAGAGGACACAGGGTGCAACAGGCTCCTAGATCAGATCTATTTTGGTCAGAATCCCAGTTCTATTCTTAATAGGTGCATGATCTTGGTAAAATTACTTAATCTTTCTTAATCACAGTTTCAACATCTAAAAATATAATGATAATAATGGTTCTCAAGATCACAGAGATCATTTTTCTAAATCCCATGGCACATAGCTGGTTCTCTAGTAAGTTTAGCTAATGTTATAATTATTATCATTGTTATAATAATAATAATAACCATTATTGTTACTACTGCTATTCCCAACAGTGTCGTATCCAACCCACTGCACAGTGACTCTACATAGCAGCTGCTGCTTCTTTTGTCTAATTCTCCAAGGACTCTGATCTTGCTAGGGACACTGGTGTTATCTACACCATTTCTGCCAACTGGGATTAGGATCAATCTCACCACTGTCACCAGCGGCTTTATAAGGCTTCCTATGAGTTTATGTGTTTTTTAGTTTTCTTAGTTCCCATCTTAATGAACTTGGAACAACCGTTCCTAAGGATTGGGTAAGATGGAATTTAAGTACCTCCATTCATTTATACAATGAGCATTCATCGAACAACTACTATAACTCCAATACAGGAGAATTAGACCATTCAAAGAGGTTCTCCGGCAGAGCACCCTCTTGTTCCAAATCCTACTTGTCTGCCTTCAAATGCTTGCCTCTCCCTGTCATAGCTGAATCTTTTTTTTCCTTCTTTTTAATGTCAGGTTTGTGACTTTCTATCCAACTTGTGGGAAACCCCACTTTTTATATGAAGGACCCCTTGGTCTAGGCAGGGAGTCAGCCCTTAAGTCCACCACGAAACCATCTCCCTTCAGGGCCTTCCCCAAGAATACTCCTTGGGTCCTACGTTTTTGGGTCCTGTCAGCCTCCATCTCCTTCCCAGTTGAGACAATCTCTTACTTTCAGGGACATCAAGGAAATTCTCTCTCTTCTTCCTTCCTTCTCTTCTGGGACATTGAACATTATAACTTCAAAAAGTGTGGACTTTCACAGAGATAGGAATATGGGTCTTCATATAGGTTTCCAGAAACTTTAGCTTTCTGCACTGCAAAACTCCAAGTTACAAGGAGTTACAAAGAGCCTGGTTACTTTCTTGAAATGGAAATGAGAGCGGGGGAAAAAAATACAGAGACCAAAATAAAACTAATCTCTCAATCATTTTGCCAAGTGTATTTTTGTTAACATCTGTATGTGTAAGTTCTCTTGGCATTTGGAGAAAATATGACCACTATTTCTAGGGTACAGTGTGAAATTTCCTTAAAGGCTTCTTTTGACAAGCCGCAAATATATCTTAAGATGGGATGGTGTGTGTCTTAGGTAGGCTTTTCCTAAGGTCTTCCAAGAAGAAGGTTCTGAGTTGAGGATTTATAATAAAGTATTTGTAGGAAAAATCAACAGGGCAGTGGGGAACTAGGAATTGCAAAAAGTCAAATTTAGCCTATAGTTTAACATTTCCTCTCTCGACTCTTCAGTAAAGTATAGCATCCCTGCACAACCTTGAGTGGTGTAGGTTGAGGATAGTGTCATCAGCAAGGGGAGTGAGGAATGCATTATTTATTCCACATCCACCCTTCTGATGGACCTATAGTGAAAAATACTTGTTCCTTCAAAGGGACTGTCCCAAGGAGTTCCACAAGTGACCAACATCAAGCAAATAGAGGACCCACATCAAATAGAGTGTTGGATAGGCAGTGAGTCATGTGGAGGAATCCATACTTTGAACACAGTACAGACTCAACAGTGAATACAACCACCAAGGCACTCCATGATTTGCTGGCAGACGGAATGATGATGCCATGGCACCACCTCTATTATAGATACGATCTTAGCTCATTTTAAAAAAATGATCTCCCCTAGGAATATAAGCATTTTCTAGTAGAATCTCTAAAATGCATTTCTAGTTAGAACTATGTACCTAGCTTGAGTCAACCTTAAGCACCTTGATCAACTTTAGACCCCTCAGTCATTGGAAATATGTTAACATACTAAGGGAAGAGGCAAGGGAGAGGCCAACATAAAGAAAATAAGAGTCAAAGTGATAGGAAAGACTAAAAACTACCAAAGCTCATATTTTTTTTAATAACCCTCAGAATTTTGAGAAAGGAGAAAGGCTATTTCGAATGGAATATCTACCATTCCACTTCCTATGAAGGCTTCAGTTTTTCACTAGTAATTAAACTCATCTGTAAATTCTATATTGCTCTGTCTTAGGTCCCCCTGAATAAAGACAAGGTCCAATCCATATTACAGGCTCCAAGCACCTATCAGATATTGAGAGTCCTATTGGTCCTTGAAAAAGACATATTGACCAGTATTTCTTCACTGATTCAAATGATGAATTGCCTTGGCTTGGATATGTTCTGAAAACACTACATTATAACAAAAAAATGTTTTTAATCTAATTCTAAGAAATAACCCTAATCAAATTTCTAGTCAACTGACTTAGGAGAACAGCCTTCTGAAATAATGAAATTTGAGAACCTATGTGTGGGAGTGAGGCAAACTCAGTTTCACTGCTGAATTTTGGATTTGCACTCTCCTACAGAAGATTTCAGCCAGCATTTTAACCGCCTGTTTCTAGCCATCCATCATTGCCTGCCAGGAACAGCTCTGAAAGCTCTGGACCTGATTGCCTGGCTAATTCACTCCCAATAGCAACATGGAACAGGGACGGCTCTCCACAGAAAAATGTTCGTCCATCCGCTTACAGATACTCAGTGCTCTGTGTGTTATAGACATGCAAGAGAAAGTTGGATTAAAGGAAGGAAGAAAGGAAAGAAGTAAGAGAAGGAGGGAGGGAGGAAATGTATCATCCTTTTCTAGTCCATTCACTTTCCTTCTCATGCCTTCTCTCCTCAAACTCCAAGACCCCTCCCACATTTTCACTCCAGACAATTCTCACTTTCTTCTTAGTGAAGAAATCTGGAACAGCTTAGAACTTAGACAAACTCAGCCACCCCTTCTGCCCATCTACCATCTCCAACACCTCATTTTCCATCTTTTCACCTGCTAACATAAGAATTAACCAAACTCCTGTCTAAAAACAATCCCTCCTCTTCTCACTTGCACCTTTGCATCCCCTCTGGACCACTGAAGGATACTGTTTGAGCAATTCTCCCTTCTGTCTCCCACATCATCAAATTGTCACCCTCTATCAAACCATCTCCACCAGTTTACAAAAAAGTTATTTCTCCCATCTTAGAAAGATCCTCTCTAGAAGTCCCTACCTTCCCTTTAGCTACCACTTCATTTCTTTCCCTCCCCTTTGAAAGTGTTGTTTGCACATATTACCTTCTTCTCACAAAAATCCACTCCAGCTTGGCTTTTCCACTGCTGCGCCACCAACACTGCTCTTATTCAAGTCTCCTTTATGCTGAAATCCAACGGTTGGCTTTCAGTCCTCATCTTCCTTGATCCATCGGCAGCATTTAACACAGTTCCTCATTCTCTCCTTCTTGAGTATACTGTTTTCAGTCAGATCCCTGACACCAAACTTTCCTGGCCTCCCTCTTACCTCCCTGGTTGCACCTTCTTAGTCTCCACCACTGACCTCTTGATGTTGAGGTGCCCCAGGGTTTAGTCCTTGGTCATCTCTTCCTCTCTATTTATACACACTATCCTGACAACTCCATCAGGTCTCATAGCTTTAAATACCATATATGCAAATTTACTACTTCCAAATTTACATCTTCAGTCCAGAGCCTTCTCCTAAATCCCAGACTTCAACATCTAGCCACCCGTCTAACAACTCCACCTGGATGTCTAATGGGCATATCAAATTCAACATGTCCAAAACTAAATTCCTGATTTCCCCTCTCAAAACCTGCTCCACCAAAGACCTAATTATCTTAATTAATAGCATGTCTACCTTACCCATCATTCGGGTCAAAGGTTCTGGAGTTGTCCATAACTCTATCTCACACCACAATTCAATCCACCAGCAAATGTTGATGGTTCTACCTGAAAAATATAGCCAGACTATCTCACCAGCTTTATCTGAGCAAAAAAGCCCTGACTGGGGCTTTTCCCCTTGCCCTCTCATAATCCATGCCCAAACAGAAGACAGAATTATCCTTTGTAAATATAAATCAAATCCTATTACTTCTCTGCTTAAAAAGTCCTCCAATGATTTCCCGTCCTGTTCAGAATAAAAACCAAAGTCCATCATAATCATTTACAAAGTAATTATAAACCTGCTACTTTCCTGAACCCATCTACTTTATACTCTTCATATACTCCACTCCCTGGACTCTGCTATTCCTTAAGCACACCAGAGATACTCCCACCTGAGGGCCCTTGCACTGGCTGCTCTCTTTACCTGGAATACTCTAAGTAGAGAATATGCTAGATAATACTCTTGACTATCCCCCCCCCCCCGCCAGAGATCCACATAGCATATTCTTACTGCCTTCAAGCCTTTGCTCACATGTCACCTTCTCAGCAAATTCTGTCCTTGCCACTCTATTTAAAATTGCATTCTTCCCTTCTTCTATCCCCAGGAATCCTGCCCTGGGTTTTTTCCATAGTACTTATCAAATTGTATGACTAATTTATTACACAAATTGTTTAATGTGTATCTCCTCAGTAGTATGTAGGATCCATGAAGGCAGGAATCTTTCACTGTTTTATCTATTGATATGTCCCACCTCCCTAGAAGACTGCCTGGAACATAGTAGGTACTTAAAACATATTTGTAGAAGGAAGGGAGGGAGGGGCGGGAGGTAGAGACAGAGGGAGGGAGGGAGGGAGGGAAGGAGGGAAGGAGGAAGGGATGAAAGGAAAGGAGGAGAGAAGGAGAGAAGGGGGAGAGGGGGAAGAAAGGGAGGAGGGAAGGAAGGGAGAAGGGAAGGAAGGAGAGGGCACAGCATTTTAGCCATTCTTGGACAAGTTCATTTAGCTGACCTCTCTGGACCTCAGCTTTCATCTTGAAATAAAGCAAGAGTTGAAGCAGATGAACTCTAAGATACCTTCCACTTCTACATGCAATGATTCTATGAACTATGTGAATCCAAGGGGGTTCACAAAAGAGGCAAAGAGCATTTGGACCTTACTATGATGCAGAATCTCAGAACAAGTGGGAGCCCTGGTAGACTATGGCTGAGCCTCCTTCTTCCTATTCCCAGCCTGCCACGAGGCTTTCCTGGCTGAGTCACTTCAGCCATCCTCCAGATAATACTGGTCCCGGAGAAGCTGGAGCATCTATCCCACACCACCCCCTGATATACAGGCTACACTACCACAGTCTTCATGAGATCCCAACACATGTCTCTGCCAAATTTAAGTCACTAGAAATTACCACTTGATGTGCCCTAGTTAGACTGTGAAAGCTATAGTTAGTTCTGCCTTTGACTCTTTTCCCCATTACCCTTCTGTTTGCCACATCCTGTCGGAGCGACTGTGAATAAAGCCTCTGCTCTTGGTAGGCTGCTCACAAAACTGCTCTATGCCTCTAGCAGCAAACGGCCCTGTGAATCTCTCTGCTCTTGGGCAAAGAGTGCTTGAAATACAAGCTGCCACACCTGCTTTCCCCTCTCCCCAACAGGACAAATGCTATTTCCCAAGAGAAGGGTAAAGGCTAAGCCGCAGGAAACATGGGATCCTGGCCCAGTGGGACCCTCACTGATGTAGAAAGACAAGGTCAGCATCTGTTGGCTGATTCCATCCCCACTACAGGAGCCAATCAAGAATTGGCAGGAGGATCCAGACCATGGAGAAGTCAGCAAGATACTGTCTCATGGTGTGAGGTACAGATGCATCAGGGAAGCTTGTTAGTGTCACCCCACAGTCACCCAGAAAAGAAAATTTTTCAGCAAGAGTTAGGCTGGGGCCCGGGTCTCATCTCCCTTCTCAAACCTGAAACCTCACTGCTCCTACATGGACCACATCACAGAAATCACATGGTTTGGTGAGCCAGGCCAAAGCATTAGGAATTAGGGGATATATATCCTCTACCCAAAGAGGTTTTCTCCGAGAACAAGTGGTTCACAAAAGACCCACCAAGCAGACCCAGAAAAGACACTGTTCCTAAAGGCTTGTCAAGGATCAAACTTGCCATAAACAATGAAGATACAGTTAATGTATCTTTTTATGAAGTCTGACCACTGACTCCTATAAGACGTAGACTGGTCCTCCTGCCTGAAATGTCTTCCACCTACTTCTTCACCTAGAAAACTGCTACTCATCCTTCCAGACTCAAATAAAATGTCCTCTGTGAAAACTTACCCAATCCTTCCCGAGCCTAAATACACCCACACATCCACCTCCCAATGAATCACTGTCTTCTCTTAAGACAGTGGGCACTTTATCTTACCTTGGGGCAATTGGGTGGCTCAGTCGGTTGAGTGTCTGACTCTTGATTTTAACTCAGGTTATGATCCCAGGTTCGTGGGATCGAGCCCCATGTTGGGCTCCACACTGAGCACAGAGCCTGCTTAAGATTCTCTCTCTCCCTCTGCCCCTCTCCTGCCCTCTCACTCTCTCTCTCTCTAAAATGATTTTTAAAAGAGTTCACTTGGGGCGACTGGGTGGCTCAGTCAGTTAAGCATCTGACTCTTGGTTTCAGCTTAGGTCACGATCTCAAAATGCATGAATTTGAGCCCCACCTCAGCCTCTGTACTGACATCGTGGAGCCTGCTTGGGATTCTCTGTCTCCCTCTCTCTCTGCCTCTCCCTCACTCACTCTTTCTCTCTCAAAAGAAATAAACATTAAAAAAATCTTTTATAAAAGAGTACACTAGGGGCGCCTGGGTGGCTCAGTCGGTTAAGCGTCCGACTTCAGCTCAGGTCACGATCTCGCGGTCCATTAGTTCGAGCCCCGCCTTGGGTTCTGGGCTGATGGCTCAGAGCCTGGAGCCTGCTTCCGATTCTGTGTCTCCCTCTCTCTGCCCCTCCCCCGTTCATGCTCTGTCTCTCTCTCTCAAAAATAAATAAACGTTAAAAAAAAAAAAGAGTACACTTATCTTGATGAACACTGAGAAACGCATAGAATTGCTGAATCATTACATTGTATACCCGAAACTAATATAACACTGTCTGTTAATTATACTTGAAAAAAAATAAAATAAACCATTGTCTTCTATATAATATCTCCTTTGTTCATAATTTGGTTAGTCCACAAACACCTTGAAGAAATAGGCCTATACCAAAAATGCTTAATTTAGAGCATTGGTGGTTCAGTGGTAGAATTCTCGCCTGCCAAAAATGCTTAATTGTGACACCTTCTTATCTCATTAATTGGATTCATATTATATATTTTAATGTTATTATCCAATGATGAACTATAACAATAAGAATAACAAAAACATTTTCAGAACAAACAATAGCTAAATCCCATACACATGGCCATTTCCCTTGTCCTCAAATTTAGTATATCTCATTTGCTTTCTATGTAAGGATTTTCAGTCTCTTCCACCAGAAACAACTAAGAAAAAAAATGCCCAACAGTATAATACAAGGTGACACAACTTCACAGTTGTTCTCCCTACTTTACCTGATGAAAATTACTTTCCTGCTTAACAATCTTCAACTTTACCTCAAATAAAAGCTGCCCACACTTGCCAGGAATATAGACATCAGAGCTAAAGGTGACAAACACATCAATGTTGAATTCTTATTCAAAGTCAGTTTTCAAGCTTGAAATCTCATCTTATGTCACTACCATTTTGAAGATTGGAGAGAAGAAAAGTGTAGGAATGTTCAGTCCAGCTGGCTGGGAGATAATGAGACAGCTAGTTCCTGCAGTAAATTGACATTTGGTGGAGATCTATCAATAGACCTTCATTAGACACTGTGGGTTCAGCCTACGCAGAAGTGAATTTTCTCTAGTCTGGTCCTCCCAGAAGGTGGAACAGTCTCTTCTCACAAAAGATACTTTTAAGGAGAAGAGGACTTAGATCATGAATGGAAACCAGAGGACAGTCCATGGAAATGGACAAAGCCCAACTAGGAAGGGTTCCTCTAAGTCAGGGGTTGGCAAACTTTTCTATAAAGGGCACATACTAAATATTTTCAGTTTTGCAACACATAAGATCTCTGTAGCAACTACTCAACTCTGCCGTTGTAGCATGAAAACTGCCATACTCAATAGAAAACTGAATGGACCTGTGTTCTAATAAAGCTTTAATTTCACCAACAGGCAATTAGCCAAAGTTTGCTAACCTTTGCTCAGTATTTCCCGAAGCACTATAAACATACCACACAGGTACATGGGTATACTGAGTGACTTTAAGTAGCTCACAAAGAAATATTTTAAAATTTTAAGTTATGTTTGTGATTTAATGTTTACTAGACACAAATATATAATTACCTTACCAAAGTCAATTTCATGGATATTATTGCTTAGGATAAGGCTAAATGTATTTATTTTTTTAAAAATGTTTATTTATTTATGTATGTATTTATTTATTTTTGAAGAGAGAGAGAGAGAGAGAGAAAGAGAGCATGAATAGGGGAGGGGCGGATAGAGGAAGAGAAAGAATCCCAAGCAGGCTCCAGGGTGTTAGTGCAGAGCCCAATACAGGGCTTGATCTCACAAAACATGATATCATGACCTGAGTTGAAATCAAGAGTCAGATGCTTAAAACTGACTGAGCCACCAAGGCACCCCAAGGCTAAATTTATTTTTAAATTAAAAAACACAAGTTGGGAATGCAAGCTGGTGCAGCCACCCTGGAAACCAGTATGGAGTTTCCTCAAAAAACTACAAATAGAACTACCCTACGACCCAGCAATTGCACTACTAGGCATTTATCCATGGGATACAGGTGTGCTGTTTCCAAGGGACACATGCACCCCCATGTTTATAGGAGCACTATCAACAATAGCCAAAGTATGGAAAAAGCCCAAACGTCCATCGATGGATGAATGGATAAAGAAGATGTGGTATATATACAATGGAGTATTACTCGGCAATCAAAAAGAATGAAATCTTGCCATTTGCAACTACATGGATGGAACTGGAGGTTAGTGAAATGAGTCAGTCAGAGAAAGAGAAAAATCATGTGACTTCACTCATATGAGGACTTGAAGAGACAAAACAGATGAACATAAAGGAAGGGAAACAAAAATAATATAAAAACAGGGAGGGGACAAAACAGAAGAGACTCATAAATATGGAGAACAAACTGAGGGTTACTGGAGGGGTTGTGGGAGGGGGGATGGGCTAAACGGGTAAGGGGCACTAAAGAATCTACTCCTGAAATCATTATTGCACTATATGCTAACTAATTTGGATGTAAATTTAAAAAAATATAACAAGCTAATAAAAATATATATATAACTAGATCCTGAATAAATGACAAAATCAATATTTCCAAAGCATTGCTGAGCTCACAACAAAGTAAGGCACAGCACCAAACAGGTCGTGAGGGAGGGGAGAAAGAGTGAGTAAGCTATAACCAGAAAGATGAGCAATGAGGAAGATCAAAAACCAGTGTTTCCTTGAGGGAACATGTCAAAACTAGCATTAGAAAAGGGAGACTAGACTTAGGGCAAGGTGGGAACCAAATTTAAGTCCTCTGTATTAGGCTTACATTCTCAAAAGAAATTTTAAAAAGAAATTAAAGTGGTCCTGAGTCCCACTGGCTCCCAGTAGAAACACATACGAATCCTATCCAGTGAGAGCAACTCCCAATTTAGGCTCTCAGTAATCTCCCAGAAGAAGGTCAATTAGATGTGATCTCACAGCACAAACTACCAATACACATGGAAACAATCACCATGAAAATATACTGTATTATCAGATACAAAGTATAAAACATAAATGAAATATTTAAAGAAATAAAAAATAAAAATAAACAAAAAAGACCTTTATACCAGAAAGTCTTGTCGGAATATAAAAACCAATAGGCTAAAGTTTTAGAATTAACATAAATAACTGAAAATGAAAATTCCGTTGAAGTGTTAAGGATAAACTGGTTTAATACAGCTGAAGAGGTATTAGTGAAGTGAACAATAAATGATATTGCCACAATTGGACATTCGTGTAGGCGAAAAGAATCTTGACCATAGCTCACACATCATACAAATATTAATCAAAACGGATATTACACCTAAAGGTAAAACCTAACCTTACAAAACTTCTAGAAGAAAATTTTAAGGAAACGTTTTTGTGACATTGAATTAGGCAAAGATTTCTTAAATATAACACCAAAGGCAGAGTTGATAAAAGAAAAAAAAATGATAAATTGCTCTTCATCAAGATGTAAAACTTCTGCTCCACCTTTTTTTAAGTTTTTATTTAAATTCCAGTTAGTTACGTGGCAATGAGAAAGAATGAAATATGGCCCTTTGTAGCGACATGGATGGAACTGGAGAGAGTTATGCTAAGTGAAATAAGTCATACAGAGAAAGACAGACACCATATGTTTTCACTCTTATGTGGATCCTGAGAAACTTAACAGGAACCCATGGGGAGGGGAAGGAAAAAAAAAAAAGAGGTTAGAGTGGAAGAGAGCCAAAGCATAAGAGACTCTTAAAAACTGAGAACAAACTGAGGGTTGATGGGGGGTGGGAGGGAGGGGAGGGTGGGTGATGGGTATTGAGGAGGGCACCTTTTGGGATGAGCACTGGGTGTTGTATGGAAACCAATTTGACAATAAACTTCATATATTGAAAAATAAAAATAAATTCCAGTTAGTTAACATACAGTGTAATATCAGTTTCATGTGTACAATTTACTGATTCAATACTTAACATACAATATGTGGAGATTGTCACAACAAGTGCACTCCTTAATCCCCATCACCTATTTCACCCACCTCCCCTCTGGTAACCATCAGTTTGTTCTCCATAGTTAAGAGGCAAAAAATAAAAATACACTAAAAAATAAAAAATAAGAAAAAAACCTTTTTCTTGGTTTGCCTCTCTCTTTTTTCCCCTTTGCTTGTTTGTATTGCTTCTTAAATTCCACATATGAGTGAAATCATATGGTATTTGTCTTTGTCTGACTGACTTATTTTGCTGAGCATAATACTCTTTAGCTCCATCCACATTGTTGCAAATGGCAAGATTTCATTCTTTTTTATGGCCAAGTAATATTCCATTGTATCTTCTTTATGCACTCATCAATCAATGGACATTGAGCTGTTTCCATAATTTGGCTATTACAGATAATGTTGCTCTATATTTTGAAAGACACCATTAAGGGAATGAAAAGATAAGCCCCACACTTGCAAAAAATATTTGTAACTTACATGTCTGATATAGGACTTGTATTCCAAATCTATAAGAACTGCTCTCAACACTCAATAATAAGGAAACAAACAACCCCTCCCAATATAAACATACTTTGCCAAAGAAAATACACATATATCAAATAAGTCATTAGACATCATTAGTCAAGATTACTAGCCAGTAGAAAGTAGGAAATTAAAACCACCATGATACATAGCTTCACATAGAATAAAATGAGCAAACGAAAAATAATGACAGTATCAAGTGTGGGTGACAACACAGAGCAATTGGAAGACTCATATATTGCTTATGGAAGCTCAACATGTTAGAACCATTTTGGAAAACTGTTTATTAGTCTCTCACAAAGTTAAGCATACACTTACCATATGACCCAACAATCCCACTCCTAGGTATGAACCTAAGAGAAATGAAAATTTATGTTCACACAAAAACCTACACGTGATTATTCATACAACATTTATAATCACCAAAAACAACTCAAATCTCCTTCAACTGATAAATAAAATGCGGCACATTCACTCAGTGAAATAATTCTCAGTAATAAAAAAGAAATGACTACTGAAGTACACAACAACATGGATGAATCCCAAATGTATTAGGCACCATTCGTTCAAAAGGCCAACCTTTCTCCATTGAATTTATACTGCACCTTTGTCATAGATAAGTTGCCAATCATCCAGACAGAAAAGTCGTAAGGAAACATCAGACTTAAACTACATGTTAGACCAGATGGATTTAACAGACACTTACAGAACATTCCATCCAACAACAGCAGAATACATTCTTCTCAAGCACACATAGAACATTCTCCAGGGTGGATCATATGTCAGGCTGCAAAAGAAGTCTTAATAAATTTAAGATGATCCAAATCTTATCAGGCATATTTTGCAACCACAATGGCATGAAACTAGAAATCAATAAGAAGAAAACTGGAAAATTCACAAATAGGTGATGATTAAAAAACATGCTACTGAACAACCAATGGGTCAAAGAAGAAATCAAAAGAGAAATCAAAAAATATCTTGAGACAAAGGAAAATGGTAACCCAACATACCAAAATTTTAGATACAGCTAAAAGAGTTCTAAGAGACAACAGTAATAAACAACCTAACTTTATACCTCAAGGAACTAGAAAAACAAGAGCAAATTAAATGCAAAGTTAGTCAAAGAAAGGAAATAACAAAGATCAGAGACTAAAAAGCCAATAGAAGAGATCAATAAAAATTGTTCTTAAAATGTAAACAAAATAGACATTTAGCTACATTAAGACAAAGTAGTTAAGACTCAAAATTAGAAAGAAAAGACATTATAACTGCTACAAATGCAAAGGATCATAAGAGACTACTATTAATAATACACCAACAATTTAGAAACGTAGAAGAAATACATAAATTCCTGGAAACATACAACCTACATGAACAAATAGAAAAACTGAGCAAAACAATAACTAGTAGGTAGATTGAATCAGTAATCAAAAACCTCCCAACAAAGAAAAGTTCTGGACCAGATGACTTCATTGGTGAATTCTACCAAACATTTAAGGAAGAATTAATACCAGTCCTTCACAAACTCTTCCAAAAATAGAAGAGGACAGAAACTTCCAAACTCATTTTACAAGGCCAGTATTACCCTGATACTAAAATCAGACAAGGACACTACAGGGAAAGAAAATTATAGGCCAATATTCTTGGTGAACATAGATGCAAAAATCCTTAACAAAATAATAGCAAACCAAATTTAATAGTACATTAAAAGGATCATGCACTATGATCAAGTGGGATTTATTTCGGCAATGCAAGGATGCTTCAACATCTGTAAATCAATGTGACACAAAACATCAACAACAAAAAGGATAAAAATCATATGTTTATCTCAATAAATGCAAAAAAACGCCCTTGAAAAAATTTGATGTTCTTTCATGATAAAAACTCTCAACTAGGAGTACAGAAAACATATATCAAGGTAATAGCCCACAGCTAACATCAGCTTTTCCTCTCAGATCAGGAATGAGACAAAGATGCCTACTCTCACCACAATTATTCAGTACCAGAATTCCTAGCCAGAGCAATTAGACAAGAAAAACATAAAATCTTCCAAATCAGAAAGGAAGTAATATTATCTCTATTTGCAGATGACATAACTTTATATAGAAAACCCTAAACACACCACCAAAAAACTGTTGAAATAAACAAATTCAGTAAAGTTGCAGGATACAAAAATCACTATACAAAACTCAGTTGTGTTTCTATATACTAACAATGAACTATCAGAAAGACAAATCAAGAATATAATTCCATTTACAATTACATCTAAAAGAATAAATACCTAGGAATAGATTTAACCAAAGAAGCAAAAGGCCTGCACACTGAAAATTATAATACAGAAATGAAAGAAATTAAAGAAGACACAAATCAATGGAAAGATATTCTGTATATGTTAATATTTTTATTTAATTTTTTTTAAAAAGGAGAGGAATGCCATGTCAACACCTGTCACAAAAGACTGTAAAGTCACACAAGCTCAAGATATTAAAAAGGTAACATCAATTTATTTCACCCACATGGTTTTCGTTTTTGGAGACTTTTTAACATCACTTCCCAGCCTGCAGAGTAATTGTAGAAGATCTAACCACTAAGCCAAGTCTGAAATCCACATCCTCTGAGTCTGGATTTGCTTCTCAACCTCAACCTCCTGAACCACAGTGACTATAACCAGCTTGCCTTTTCAGAGGACTTTCAGGATGCATTAAAGCAGAGGGAGAAATCTGGCAGCCTGTGGCAAAACCAACCAGCAGATTCTATCTCACATACGCAGTGATAGTTTGCACAGTATTTTAAGTTTTTAATTTGTTAACATTAAAAATTATCTTCACATAAAACCTTCATTTCCCACTTCTCTTTAAAAATATCAAAATATGGCAACAAAGAGCCTACATTATCACTGGAAGGAAATCTGCTCCGGGCATGTAGAAGCTGCCCCTGCAAACAGGACATGATTTTTTATTTGTTCAGAGTCCTTTTCCCTCCTTTTTGTCTCCTTTATCCTGACACTGAGCAACAGTTTCCTTTTATCACCACACTTGTGCTGCCATTTTTATTAAAGAGTTAAAAGTGAGGAGCGCCTGGGTGGCTCAGTTGGTTAAGCATCCAACTCTTGCTTTCGGCTCAGGTCATGATGCCCATTTATGGAATCAAGCCCTGCATCAGGCTCTGTGCTGACAGTGTAGAACCTGCTGGAGATTCCCTCTCCATCTCTCTCTGCCTCTCCCCTGCTCATTCTCTCTCTCTCTCTCTCTCTCTCTCTCTCTCTCTCACACACACACACACACACACACAATAAGTAAATAAACATTTTAAAGAGAGTTAAAAGTGAGATTGTTTATGTCTCAACATCTCTAAAATAAGGTGAAAGATTAAAAAAAAGAAAGCAGCCATGTGTTTTAAGACAATAAGAGAAAGCTTATTTCCTTGCTGGAACATGTCAGAAGGTAGAGGACGGTAAAGTATCCTCCAAAATGAGAAGTCGTCTTGAGAATGAAAAATGACCCAAGCCACTGCATGCCATTTACAGTCTAATGTAGGGGGAATCAGGCAGGCAACAATCCAGGCATACAACTACTCACCACCTAAAATACTCTTCTTCTCCATCAAGTCTGGTCTTTAACCCACAGCTTTTATACAGCAAGAGGCATTGTAGTGAGTCAAAGGGTAGTTATCTAAAGTGGCACCATGTGTGCTCCAGTCATCTCTAGTAGTTAGCTAAAGTGGAGCCTTCAATGAGTCACTTTAGGGAAGATCAGAACAAGGCTTCTCACATTCTGGTCAGGGCATACATTAACCCTCCATGGTGCCTGGAACACGTAGCCCTGAGGGAGGCCACTGTGTGGACATGAACAAGATAGTGGGCCAAAGATGGAGTCAGTGTTGTCAGCACCCCACAGAGTGGTTTCTTTCCATATGGGTTCAGTATAAAAAATAAAATAAGTGGAAGTGAATCTGAGGGAAATAAATGTCATTAAAGGTGGTCCAATGAAGTAAATCGTAACAAAGACTACTCTCTGAACAAATTCAGATATTTGAGTTCATGACTCTGGATTGAAGGAATCTTTGAACACTTCCCCCTAATAATAATATCTGTAATAGTTCTTAACGTTCCTAGTGATTTCTGTATTTGTCTAATCCAAAAGAAGTCCTTGGTATCCTGTCCCTACCATGACTTGTTATTGGTAGGGATACATAATTTCCACTCTGATACATAATTTCCACACATGTAAGTTAAGAGAAAATGGAAAGGAATGACAATTACCTATTTCCCCAAGACTTTAGGCCTCATTTTAGTCTTGGCCTGATTTTCTTGGGGTTCTGGATATATAACAAAGGCTAATG
Source organism: Panthera onca (assembly GCF_046562875.1). Taxonomy (NCBI): domain Eukaryota; kingdom Metazoa; phylum Chordata; class Mammalia; order Carnivora; family Felidae; genus Panthera; species Panthera onca. Next base: position 130,693,651 of record NC_138347.1, on the reverse strand, counting down.
TATCAGCCAAATATGCAATCACTGAAAAATAGTTGAGAGTTTTAGATGGGAAGGTTCCTGTGAAATACTTTCTTGAATGTCCAGAAAGGTTTTTATTAAACTCACTAAAATTAAGTCTTTTCAGGAGGCTGTAAGAATAGGAATTTATTTCCCTCAATTCAGCTTGTGAGATTATGGTTGCCATCTACAAGATACTCCATGATTTGATTATTTTCCTAGAAGATTTCAGAGGGAGGTGGAAAAGAACAAAGAATAGGAAATTAATTTTGACAACATACCAAACACTGATACACAGCAATAGTTAAATCTCACAGCAGCCATGGGAAATACAAGTATTTTTGTCCTACCTATGGGTGAGGAAACCAAGGTTTACACTGACGAAATTACTTGCCCAAAGTCACATTAAAAGTAAATGAAAAGAGTCAGAATTTGTTTTGTTTTTAGAGAGAGAGAGAGAGAAAGAGAGAGCATGAGTGGGGGAGGGCAGAGGGAGAGAAACAGAAAATCTGAAGCAGGGCTCAATCTCAGGACCGTGAGATCATGACCTGAGCCAAAATCCAGAATCAGATGCTTAACCGAATGAGCCACCCGGAAGCTCCAAGAGTCAGATTTTGAACTCATGCCTGTGTGCCAACCCTCTGTTAGTCCACTACTGAGGTTTTGGAAGTGTGTTTCCTGCACCCTCAGCCACAGTATTACAGACTCGTTACAAATGCAAATCCTCAGGCCTCATCCCAGAGCCTCTGAAAAACCAAACAAACAATCCTCTAGGCATAGAGCCCAGCAATCTATTGTTTTAATAGACGCCCAGGTGATTCTATTGCACACTCAAATTCAAGAACTACTGTGCTGTGCCAGACCAATTCATGACATTGGAGGAGACCTAGTGTTTCAAAGAGACAAGGTGCTGAACAGGCAGAGTCTTCATAAAGAGTGCACACACTGGATAGCCTCTAGCTTGGACCCTGGGAACAGCCTGGGGAAAAGATTCCTACTTATAAATACATGTTGAGAATGAGACTTAAAAGATAATACACAGGCATAGCTGATGCCCTAAAAGAAAGATGGAAACATTTAGTTGCTCCTTTTGGAGGATTTTAAAGCTGGAAAGAGACTGATAAGTAGCCCAGTTGCAAGACTCAGAAAGGTGAACTGATTTGTCCCAAATCCCGCAACTAGTTGGTTAGCAGCAGAGCCAGAAGCAGAATACAAGTTACCCAAATCTAGTTTGTGCATATTCTATTAAGCCTCCAATTCTTTCACTCTACTTCCCATTAACCATTAGCTATAGCACTGTGTTTTCCTCTTTCGAGTCACAACACGCCATCTGAGAAGATTTTTAACTTTGAAATTCTGAAAAAGGATTCCAATGTTTTTTTTTTCAACCTTTCTACTTCCTTGGCTTTGGGCCAAGGAAGTCAGCCACCTGTTCTTAATTCATTTTTATCAGCTAGAGAATAACTGAGAGATGCCAGCAGTAACCTCGTCCAGAAATAGGGCATAGGGGCCCCTGTTAAGGATGCCGAAGTCAACAGGGAAATTGTGGGGACAGCTGGCAGGCAGAGATGTAATCAAGAATGCAGATACAATGAGTGCCTGCTGTCATCTGGAACTGTTTCCTTCCTAGGTTTCCCAGCTCATCATAACACAGTTTGTTGGAAGGAGATAGCATGACTTGCTCCCCATAATGGGTGCCGTGAGGTAAGGCGCCATGAGTGGGTAGGGCTCGCCAGGGCAAGAAGTAGGGGCACAGCAAACCAACAACTATGTTGGAACCCAGGTACGGGATTAAGGAGAGACTTGAAAAGGGTCCCAAATATGGTCAAATTAAGAAGACATGCAGAGTCAAAAATAGGGATTCAGGGGAAAAGGATAATAAGAAAGGAGGTGAGCATCAAATCACCAAAAACATCAGTCGGCATTTGTGGCTTTTTTTTTTTAATTAAGCAGGAGCTGGTCCCATAAGTGGGTTTCCTCGTTTAATGGGTTAGGGTCAGAAGTTGGGCGAATACTGGTTAGCTAGACTTACCGAAGTTCCCATCTTTCATCAAGTCTGCTTATCTACAAAGACAATACTTGAAATTTGTCCTCCCACAGCTGCACCTGGCCAAGTAACTAAAGACGCAACTAAAGTGCTGTACACAGAAAAGGCTATGGGACGTAGGGGCTCTTCAAATGCAAGGGAATGATATTACCATGTCATCATTTCAATGGCTCTTCTGTGGTATTTTGGATCAGAGAGCCAGGTGGTGCATTTGTGGGCTCTCGGGCCCACAAGGGGACAGAACTCGGGAACGATAAGAGGGGAAGTCCCAGTAAACAGTACAGCAAAGTTTTCTTATCTGGCTGGGATTTACACTCCCATCACCAAAGCCACCAACTGTTAGACTTGTGATCCCCTTTATTGTTTCCCACGGCAACAACAGGAGGGGTGATTTTCACTTGCAAGATGCAACACGCACCCCAGTTACTGGCTCAGACACTTACTGAAAAATGGATGAATACCTTGTTCTTAGAGACTCTATTATTCTTTAAGACAGATAAAAGAGAAGCAGAGGATCTAGCTTACCTCCAGGACCCTTTGCTAAAACTACCCACTGGGTTATAAACTCTGCCTTATTCATGTCGGTACAAGTATAAAGCAAGGCAGTCTCCAGGATACATCCAAGCATGAGATTAGAGAATCAATTACTAAAACCACATGACAAAGGAATTCCTGACATAGACATTGTTAATTGTCTACCCAGTGGTCATTCCTCCCCGCCTCCTACCACCCATTCCTCCACCCTCCACCCTACTCACACATATACTTCTTTCTTACTAATCTGATTTGTTCAGGGTAGTGATACAGCTATTTATTCACAACGGTGGTCCTATAACACATCTCTGACCAATGAAATATAGGCAAAAGACCCTAAGGCAGATTTGGAAGTCCCTAAATAAAAAAATTAAGCCTTGCTAAAAAGACATTCCTCCACCATTTACCTTTCTTCCTACAATCATGAGGCCTAGGGATCTAGCTGCTGAGCCATCTCTGACCATGAGCTGACAAACATGAGGATAGAACCTGACCCAAAAAGGATGATGAATGGGAAACAGCCCGAGTCCCCAGGGGCATCACTGGGAAGCTGCAGCGGCCTGCTTCAATGCTTTTTATTGAGTGAGAAAAGTGAACCCCTTGTTTAAACTTCTCTCAGTTGGCCTTTCTTTTCTTTTCAACTAACATATTCCTGCTTGACAAAAGAAACTTTCTAAGGGATATTGGAACTTATGAGCCATATCAGTTCATGTGAGGCATTTACCGGGAAGACAGTGAAGGCAAGTAAAAATGATAAGGAAATTGTGGAGAGATGACCCAGAGGGCCTGATGTTTACCAATACATCATCATTCTGACATAAGTAGAAAAAGCTAATGGCATTTTAAAGGCAGCAAATTGTGGACATGACTCTTGCAGGGCTGCTCAATCTATTACCCTATGAATATTTACTGAGCCCTGTTCTGCACCCAGTGTCCTCTCCCTCCTTCTTTTGTCAATAATCATTCATTGGAACTCCAAGATTCTTCATCAGTAAAAAGCAGGATCTCATCTCCAAGGATCCTGATGTGCATCAGCAATATGTGGAGAGAGAAATGCCACACACTGATTTACTGAGAACTCTGTTATTCTCTCACTTAGCAATGGAGGTAGTAATAGGTACACACATTTATTTCACTTTTTACTGAAGCTTCTACTGATTGGCATCCTATGTGGACAACAAACCGTGAAAGCCACGCAAAAATGAGCTGAGTTTCTAGCCCTCATAAAATAACCTATGGAATGCTAACCATATTCATGTGATGTTGCATGATAATTATACTGAAGTGGTAACTGATATACATGAATGCTGGCAATTACTTGTGTACAAACAAGCCACTTTTTCAGGCATTCTCCTCATTTTATTGGTTTTCTAATCTCTAGAATTAGCAGCAAAGCCTGTGGAATTATTATTTTAAGCATCATATATGCACACCCACATATGCACTCAAGAAAATATAGACCGCATACCTGAACCCTCTCCTAGCACAGGAGAGTACCTCTTGTTTATGGCTAGACCCCCATGGCCCTGCCATTCACTGACCTCTGGGGATGAGGTTGTCTCTCCTCTGCCTATACTCAGAATCCTATCAACTAGTCTCATCCTCTATACTTACTTTAAAGTTACTGAAACACCAAGGGGCACTTGGGTGGCTCAGTGGGTTAAGCGTCCGACTTCAGCTCAGGTCATGATCTCACAGCTTGTGAGTTCAAGCCCCGCGTCAGGCTCTGTGCTGACAGCTCAGAGCCTGGAGCCTGCTTCGGATACTGTGTCTCCCTCTCTCTTTGTCCCTCCCCCACCCCTCATGCTCTGTCTCTCAAAATGAACAAACAATTAAAAAAAAATTTTTTTAAGTTACTGAAACACCAAAGCAATATGTCCCAAATGCTAAAGAGCCTACAAAAGCAAGATTCCCAGGGCGCTGGACTATAGAAATGAAGCATCACCTCCATAATATGATGTGCCCAGCATTCTTCTGAGTGTTTTACATATGGTCATTTAATCTTCACAAAACAACCCCATGAGGCAGATACTGTTATCATCATTTTGTAGGGGAGGGATGGAGGCACTGAGAAGTAATTAGCAACACAGCTGCTAAGTGGCAGAGGCGTGGTTTGAACCTAGACAGTTTGGCTCCGGAATCTGGGTTCCTAAATTCTATGCTCTACACTCTCCATCCTGGAGCACTGTAGGAACCCTGCCATTTATTCTCTGTACCCCCCATCTCAGCGCCCATTGCCACTTCTCACCCTGCTCTGCCCTCTGAGTCATGGCAGGCTGAACCCCACCTGCAGCACCCAGGCTCCCTTTCCCTGTGGCTTTCAGTTGGACTTGGCCAATGTAAAGGGCTGGCAGGAGACAAGAGGGTGGGAAGACGATATTTATTCCCCACTGCAATCCTTCCCTGCTCCCTCCTTACCTCACAACAGCTCTAGCTGTGGCCACTGCTCCTGTTAGGTGGTCACTCTCCCATCCTTCCCATTCTCCTTGGGCTCTGGACACCATCCCTGCTTCCCTCTCTCAGCCTAGTGAAGTTGAAGGCTCCCCTCTGTTGCCAATCTCTGGGTGTTTTCCTATCCTTTGTTGTTGGCTATAACTCTGTTCATACTTTGTAAGTAGTTCCTTCATTAAACCCTCTTCACCTAAAACTTTCAAGTATGTCATCTCTTTTCTTCCAGGATCTTGACCTATACAAAGGTTCATATGACAAAGGCTCCCTCTCTAGTCCGGGGTGGTGGCCTCACAGAAAGGACACACCACTGTGACTATAAGCTCCATTTCCTTAGTAGCATCTCAGTTCTTTCAAATAGTCTAATGGGCTGGAGACAAAGAGAGACCCTTTAAAAGTAATAAAATGATTGGGGGGGCTCCTGGGTGGATCAATCAGTTAAGTGTTTGACTTTGGCTCAGGTCATGATCTCGTGGTTCATGGGTTTGAGCCCCATGTCAGGCTCTGTGCTGACAGCTTGGAGCCTGGAGCCTGCTTCAGATTCTGTGTCTCCCTCTCTTTCTGCCTGTCCCTCACTCACACTCTGTCTCTCTCTCTCTCAAGAATGAATAAACATTTAAAAAAAATTTTAAGTAATAAAAGGATCAATATGTCAGGAAGATATAACAATTATAAATGTATATACATCCAACAATAAAAATTCAAAGTATATGAAACAACAATTGATAGAACTAAAGGGAGATAGACATATCCACCATTCTAGCTGGATATTTTAACACAACTCTCTCAAAAGCAATAGAATAACTAGATAGAAAAGTCAGTCAAAATGTAGAAAATCTGAACCACTGCACCCACCTTCACACCACTGCCCACAAAATCTATAGCAGGAGATACATCTTCCACTGGTATTTAGAGATAAAATAACTTTAAATGCCAGCACACTTGTGTTACTGTCTATCAGTAAAAATGCCAATGAACTATAAAATCCCTCAACTAGGAAGATGTGATAAGTAGAGGCTCTTGTGACGGAAGGTAACTAGACCTATTCAAGCAATCATTTCATAATGTATTAAAAATATTGAATCACCATGTCATATACCTGAAACTAACATAATATTATATGCCAATTATAATTCAATAATATCTAAACAAACAAATAAATAAAGGCTCTTGAAACTTGGAAAGGCATATGAAGAAACACATAAAGGAGAGGCTGAAGACTCAAAAGACAGAATCTGGCTTATAACTCAATCCATTTACATAAAGTTCTAAATTTCATCAATAGTGTTATAATGTTACAAGTTGGGAGGGAGGCAAACCATAAGAGACTTAAAAACTGAGAAGAAACTGAAGGTTGATGGGGGACGGGAGGGAGGGGAAAGTGGATGATGAGCATCAAGGAGGGCACCTGTTGGAATGAGCACTGGGTGTTGTATGGAAACCATTTTGACAATAAATTTCATATTAAAAAAATAGTGTTACAAGTCAAGATAGTGTCTACTCTTCAGAAATAATGGCTGAAAGATGGCATAAAGTGGACTCCAAGGACCCTGGTTGTATTTAGTCAGTTGATCTTGGTGCTGATTACACTACTGGGCTCAGTTTGTAAAAACTCCTTATGCTATATCCTCGTGATTTGTGTACTTTTTGGAATATACATTATTCTTCAACAAAACATCTTAAAAAGACAAACTCTGTGAACTTCATGGTTTAATTTCAGTTCTTGGTTTATCTTCATGAATGTTAATTGGAATAGAGAAATAATACATGCAAAGATATTTCATATCCAATTGTCCTTGGCATGTGTGCATTTAAGGAAAATATTAGCCATTAATTCAGTACCACAAATCACAAGGTGACTTGAAAAATAAATAAGTAGGCATTACATTTAACAAAATAGAATTTTCATAAGTTCGGGTCTCCCTATTAATTCCTGCCTGGGATTACCAGCTCCAGTCCCTCATTCTTCCTTGTATCCAAATACCATACTAGGTGCCTTTGAAAAAAGAAATTTCCTCCTGCCTCTATTGATGAGGTACCTTTCCCTAACCCTTCCCTTTGGGCTTGATCATGTGACTTTATTTAGCCAATTACAAATGGACAGGAGTGCTAGTTCCAAGTATAGGCCTTTAAAGTCCTCATGTATTTCTATTTATGCTTTTGTGCCTCTGCCATTGCCTTGAGAAGAATTTTCTCCAGGCAATTTCTATTCCTTTATCCTGAATCTCAGAATGAAATACATGGAGCATATCTGAGCCAACTAGACCCTCAGCTTGAAGCAGAGACACCCCAACAAACCAGCAGACATATGAGCTAAGTAAATGCTTATTGTAAATAACTGAGATTTTTATGTTTGCTTGTTACACAGCAACAGCTAACCACTACACTAGCCAATGCATGCTTTATACAGGTTATATAATTCTGCCTGATTCCTTTAAACCAGAAGACCTACTCATACACAATATAGCCTGTACCAGATTTATTGTTGTTGTTGTTGTTGTTGTTGTTATTGTTATAGGCTTCTGATATTCATACCTAGTTCACAGTTTTGGAGTAGCTAAGGGCAACACCCAGGTCAAAACTAGAAAAGAGACCTGGATGTCAGGTAAGAGATGCAAAGGAAATTTCTAAGTAGACCACAGAGTCCCTGAGTGTCCTACTTTCTGGTTTAGTGGTCTGTTTACAAATTTCTGCTTTCTGCAGTCCTAAGTAAAGACTTCTTCTGTCCAGCAAAGTCTTTATGCCAGATTCCTCAAAACAGATCTCATCTTCCTCTTCTGCACTGTTGAGCCATGCTCTTACTGTGGATACTCGGGCCTGGCAAATGGATTGCAGGCAAATTAAGCAGAAAAGGCCCCTCACTACTGGCAAAGTAGGCCACTTTTTCACATGATGCCTAATGAGAGGGTTAGCACTTTCCTCTCCCCAAGTTGCTATTTACTCTCCTCCCTCAAAACTATGTGCTCTGATCCCATGGCATTAGAACCCAGCTTAGGTCAGCATCTCAGAGGCTGTAAGTCACTCAGTCTCTCACCAGTCCATTTCTCCAGTCATTTTTCTCAGGCTGCTGTGAGAAAAAGTGAGTCCTGCCTTGGCAAGCCCTTGAAATATTTTCGTTTTAAAACTTTAAAAGATGCTCCTGAAAGTTTGAGCAATGGTGGCAAAAAAGGATGCATCAATAGTCTTTGAAAGAAATGCTGTTTCCCTGATATTCAGCAGCTCTTGGGAAGGTTTAATTTGCATACTCAACACTGTCACAGAGTGGGCTTTGTAAATCCAGAGTCTAGCATCTGTCAAAATATGAATGCACTTTAGAGTACCTGATGGGAATCTCAGAAGAATACCCAATTTGGAATCAGACACAGGTACACTTGGCTTTCAACTCACACAGCAGGCTATTTTTTCTGTGGATAAGTGAATCAGAAAGGAAATAAAATTTACTAAAAACCTGTAACGTGCCTGGCAAAGTACGTAAGATTTTCATGCAGTATCTCATTTAATCCTTATAACAGCCCTGCAAAGTCATCTTTTTCCTTTTATAAATAAGGAAATGGAGGCTCAAAGAGATAAAATTACTTGCTCAAGGTCATGTGGCTAACAAAAACGAGGTTCATTGTGTTCGTGGAACCCAAAAGATGAATGTGACTACAGAAGAACTTACATGTACGAGAACTACCAATGACAGGCACTTTTCAAAAGCCCACAACTGCATTATCAGGATGGTAAAGGCAGGTTACGAATCTGTCCCTAGAATCCAAGCTGGACCTTTCAGTTTCCATTAACCCTAGGTGCCATCGTCAGGAAATGTATTGGATAGACTTTCTTCAGGTAGAAACAGAGAGCTTTCTCATGACCCTCAGGTCACTCAGTAATCACCCAAAGCTAGTACTGTTGTTACTCCCACAGACAGATGGTATTGTCAGAATACTTTGAAGGGAAACAGGATATACTTGTCTCCGTGACAGAAGAAGGATGGAAACTGGGGCGTCTCACCAAGGCACGTGTAAATACCAAGAACAACTTTGTGATGCTCATGTCCATTCTGCCTGTCTACATTTTGAAACCTAGACAAAGGTTGGAGCTATGGAGCTCCTTATGATTTTTAAACAAGTTTAGATTCCAATGGAACTAATATCTGAAATTTCAGTATTAATTATTGCTTAATCTCTGGGTGATGACTTTCAACTATGTTGTCTTATTCACCTTCCTTGACAATCCTATGAGTGAAGAATCAATATTGCCTGAGAAAACTGAGATTCAGAGAAATTAAATATAGTGTGCAATGGCATACAGATAAGAATGGTAGGGGCGCCTGGGTGGCTTGGTTGGTTGGGCGGCCGACTTCGGCTCAGGTCATGATCTCGCGGTCCGTGAGTTCGAGCCCCACGTCGGGCTCTGTGCTGACAGCTCAGAGCCTGGAGCCTGTTTCAGATTCTGTGTCTCCCTCTCTCTGACCCTCCCCCGTTCATGCTCTGTCTCTCTCTGTCTCAAAAATAAATAAACGTTAAAAAAAAAATTAAAAAAAAAAAAAGAATGGTAAAGCTGCCTTTCAACTCAGCTCTCTCGAAGAGTAGTTCAGAATTCCTAGCTCTAGACTGTGGTGGTCTAGCTTTTTTTAAAGAGGAAGTATTTTGAGCAAGTATTTTGAACAAGTGCAGTATCATTGGAAGAAAGAAACTACCTCTAAAGGTGGGAATTGGAATGATACTTAGATTTTACATGAGAACAGAATTCACACCTGACTTTTCATTTTTTTAAGTTTATTTATTTTGAGAGAGACAGAGACAGTGTGAGTGGGGGAGAAGGGCAGAGAAAGGGGGAAACCAAGAATCCCAAGCAGGCTCTGCACTGTCGGCACAGAGCCCGATGTGGGGCTCAAACTCATGAAACCGTGAGATGGTGACCTGAGCCAAAACCAAGAGTTGGACACTTAACCAACTGAGCCACCCGGGCACCCCTCACGTCTGGCTTTTCTGAATAAATATTCTTACATAAATGCTTTTTAAAAGAAAAACAAAGCAGGATATAGACACCTGTTTCTACCAGCATCACTGACTTTATAGACATCCAGTGTAAGTTTATAAGGTCCTTCCTTTATGGAGCAATACCACTTCATTGATTAGTCAAATAGCCCGAAAGATACATAAATCCAGGAAAAAATACTCTAGGTTTTAGGAAGATTTTTGTTTTAATTCCTTTTAGGGAATTAGGTCAATGATTACCAGATGAATTCCTTAGGAGATTCCCAGGAGTTCTCAGACGTCTGTCATCAATGTTCTGTCCTCAAACATTTAAAAAGGCTAACGGGAATGTTGTGCTGGCTAGGATATGGTCATATAGACTAACAGACCAGGCCAGTTTAGCTGGCATTCTATCAACTCATTGGTTAGAAGGGCCGGTAGGAAGCCACAGTCAGCAGATGGAAAAACAGGTAGAGATATAGGCATGCTAAAATAGGATAACTAATTAATCGATACTTACTAATTATACATTTTCCAATGAAATACAAAAGGTTTGATGGAAAAGATAAAAACACCAATGAAAACAAATATGGAGCAAAAAAAAATTTATGAATAGACAAATCACAGAAAGAGAAACCCAAAAAGCTAACATGACTAATAATTGGAGAAATGCAAGACAAAATAAGATCCCACTTTTTGCTCATCACATTAGTAAGAAAGTCAGATGATACAAAGTATTGGTATCAGAGGTATTTTATATTATTTTCCGAAGGACTTTTATTCCTTACCCAGTAATAGCTCCTAACACTTTGCAATCAATCTTCTCTAGCCCCCTGTAAAAAAAATTTCAAGTGCAGAAAAAGGAAGCTTCATGTAGGGCTACTGGAATTCTGAGTCCATTCAGCCATTTTATAAATAAATCTGGTTATAGATAATGAAGATAAATGTTGTGTCCTTGAAATCTCAGCACTTCCCTCCTTTGGGGGAGATGTATTCCCTAAAGAAACCTTTGCCCAGGTCCAAAAGTAGTCAAGGATGTTCACCAGAATTCTGTTTGTGGAAGGAGTTTGGAGGCAGCCTGGTTTATTCATTAGGGAAATGGAGACATAAGATGTAGACTCAAACTGTGGAATACTCTGCTGGAATTAGAAGCAATGAACCAGATGTTCAACATGGCAAAATAACATGATTAAACCTCAAAAAGTTAGCATTGAATGAAAAACCAAATAAATCAGAATAAACGCTGTAGTGCAAAACCCTATGTGTCAACTTTAAAAATACACACATACACACTACATTTTCTACAAATCCGCACATAGTCAAGGATATGTATCTGATATACTACAGAGGGCGCCTAGAGAGGTACATGCCCATGGATAAAGAATGGGGGCGGGGGGCGGGCAGCTGGGTGGCTCAGTCGGTTAAGTATCTGACTTTGGCTCAGGTCATGATCTCACAGTTCATGGGTTCGAGCCCCACATTGGCTTCTGTGCTGACAGCTCAGAACCTGGAGCCTGCTTCAGATTCTGTGTCTCCCTCTCTCTCTGATCCTCCCCTGTTCTCGCTCTGTCTCTCTCTCAAAAATGAATAAACGTTTTTAAAAAAAGAGTGGGAATGAGGCTAAGGCATTAAAGAGAAAAGAAAAATAAAACAAGAGAGGGAACTATGTCAATAGTGTGCCATAAACTGAAGATGCCAATCTTAACTCTATGCACCTGAGGTCCAAATAAAGTATGAATTGCATGAAGTGAAGAGAAGAAGCATAATAAAATGAATACTAGAAAAGCAGCCAGATTAATAGTGATGGTCAGTCCCTTTCAGTCAAGATTTCACCACTGTCAATTGGTGAAAACCTGAGAATCATTGGAAGCATTGATATTGTGTTGTTCAGTTCCAGTTTCTCCTCCATGACTCTGCTAAAAAGCTCCAAGACCCACAAAGTGTCCAAGGAGAACCTAGTCCCATCCTTAGCTTCCAAGAGAAAATATCACCAGTACAAATAATTATTACAGTTATGTCTGAACTTGCACCCCAATTTAGTATAAAATAAATTGCTCTGCCATAGACTGAAAGGAAAAAGAGAAAAACTGGCATGTCCTGTGGAGGAAAACACAGCTTCTCTTGTCGGTCACCAATGCTGACCCATCACAGTTGAAACCTGTTTAGCAGTGGCTCTGTTGTGACCTCATAGTTATCCCTAGAGTAGGTTAAGAAATTCCAGGAAATACCAAGTCAGAAAGAGACACAGTTCCTTGGAAAGATAATTGGGAGTAATTAACTTCCTTAATCAACATTCAGACTGCAGGCTCCCTCTTGCTCCAATAAACAGGCAAATAAGCAAGCAAATAAAGAAGTCAGAAGCAGTTACATTTGCTGCTAGGGAGGAAAAAGTGACCTATATTTTCTAGAGCCACGACAAAACAACAATGCGAGAAATTTTGTGGGGGTGTGCAAACAGTTGTTTAGATATGAATCAACTGAAGAGTCCATCACATAAAGTATAAAGAGTACAAGAGATTAAGAAATGCCTTACAACAAAAACATCAAAAGTTAAATAATTACTAGCATCCAAGTTCATATTTAAAATAAAACTCCAGGTATTCATTTAGTTTAACACATACAGTCCTATGGTGGTCCAAAGGAATCAAATTGCTATGGATAGCACAAATATCACATAAGAAAGTCATTTTTCAGACAAAATATAATACATTTTTAAATATTTTTAAAAAGTAAGAACTAGAGTGACACAAAATTGAATCAAATGAAAATTCAGGGCCAATGCTTAAAGCTATTACTAAATTTTAAACATTTCTAGAAAAATTTTAAGATTTTTAGGCTGGGGAAGTGAGTAATTTTTAAATAATCTAGAAGTTTAGGGAATCCTATACTATATATGTGCCTTTTTAAAGTACTTTATTTTAAAAAGATAACTGGAAACCTTCTTTCCGAACAAAACCCATCCCCAAACCCCACACACCACCTCATCTTTGTCCCATTTAATGACATTAAAAACACAGAGGTATTTTATATTCTTTTCTGATTGACTTTTATCCTTTAGACAGTAACGGTTCTTAATGCTTTGAAATCAATCTTCTCTAGCCCCCTACAAAAATATTTCAAGTAATATTTACCATTTTATCTTTTCAATCCTGTAGGTGAACTAGAATAGAAATGGAATCCATGTGAATTCTTTACCACTCAAAAGAAGGGAAAAAAAAATTCCTGTACTTTCAGGTAGCTCAGAATCTAATGGGGAAGACATCGAGGTGGAAGGACAATATCACACAGAGAGATAAAAAATATGGTAGCAATAATTACAGGATTTTATGGGAGGATATAAACCATACTTGGGAAGGGTAGAAGGAAGGTCAGAGATAGATGCCTGGAGGACATGGTGGCTAAGCCTAAACCAGACATAGGCACAGAAGAACAATATACACTGAGTGTCATCATCTCAATTTTCTATAGTCAAATGTTTCAGTAATCTAAGGTGTTTAAGATCAACATGGAACAGGGGTGCCCGGGTGGCTCAGTCGGTTAGGCACAGGACTTCAGCTCAAGGCGTGATCTCACGGTTCGTGGGTTCGAGCCCCACATCGGGCTCTGTGCTGACAGCTCAGAGCCTGAAGCCTGCTTCACATTCTGTGTTGTGCCTCCCTCTCTCTCTCTGCCCCTTCTCAGCTCACGCTCTGTCTCTCTCTCCCTCAAAAATAAACATTAAAAAAAAAACATGGAACATAAGTGGAACTTATAACTGCAGTTATTATATACATATATATAACTGCAGTATTATATGTATACTTAATAATACCAGGAGGACTCTATGTAGTTTATTTCATAGTCCATCAAGTAATGTCATATGGGCCATCACTGATTTTTAGAATCACATTTCTGGAAATTTCACCCTCTTTGGTTTGCTCTAAGAAGCCATAATTGGTCTCTGCACCCTCGATCAACATCCTCTTCCCTCCTCCAGAATCTAGAAAAGATAGACTAGGCAATCAATGGAAATTATAGTATTTTCTTTACCCACATTTTCAGACAGAGCTTTTATTGCATAAAAAGAAGTACATTTGGATAGAAATACTTAAAAACTGTGCTGTGATGGTAGTTGCACAGCTTTATAAATTTACTAAAACCACTGCATTAACTGTTACAAAGGGTGAATTTTTAAGGTGTGTAAATTATAATTCAATGAAAGATAGTTAAATGTTGAACTTTAAAAATATTTCTTTCGATGCATTTTTCATGCATAGAAATTATTTCTTTTGCAAGGGCATCAGCCTTGCCTCTGCATCCACCCAACCAGCTCGATGACTCAGCAATCAGCCACCTCTCTGAAACCTAGTTTGCTGATGCAAAAGATGGGCTTGAATATTATTTACACATCTAACTCATAGGTCAGGTCAGGGGATAAATGAGAAAGTGCCAAGTGGGGTCCCAATAATTAATAGAAGCTTGGTAAATGTCCATTTTCTTCCTTCCTTCCTTCTCTTTCCTGAAGTATAACATTTGACAACAATTTGCATATTGCCATCACGCCCCTTGTACCAAGGGATTTGTGTCTCTGTTTAAGAAGCTATTAGTTTTGGGGGCGCCTGGGTGGCTCAATCAGTTAAGCATCTGACTTTGGCACAGGTCATGATCTCACAGTTGGTGAGTTCGAGCCCCACATCAGACTCTGTGCTGACAACTCAGAGCCTGGAGCCTGCTTTGGATTCTGTGTCTCTCTCTAGCCCTCCCCCACTGGTGCTCTCGCTCTCTTGCTCTCTCTCTCAAAAATAAATAAACATTAAAAAAAAATTTTTTTAAAGAAGCTATTAGTTTTCTACAGCAGTTACTTACTCCCCACAGTCTTGGCAGAATGAATCTTTTCACCTCTCTGCTTGATAACCTGCCCAGCCAGTGGCTCCCAGCTCCCCAAGAAACACCAGTTCCTCCCAGCTTTCCCCTCTTGCCAGTGGCCTTCTGAAAGTGATACCATTTTGGTTTGCACCTTTCATTTAAGATACAAAAGCTTGTTCTAAGCAACAGCAGGCTTTCAAAAGTACTTCAGGATTCTTAATAGTAGAGGTCAGAAAAGAGAGAGAATTGCCCCCCAAAAAGGAATCAGCTAGCATGCTTCTCCCCTGGTGGCACTTTGCGTTCCCTAGCTCCCTGGGGCTGTGTAGTTAACACCTTTCCCAGAGGACAAGGGGGGATTGAGATGTCTTGAATGAGAAGCAGCTGAGAAGGGGAAGCCTTGACCCTGACACCAATTGCAGTTTAGACCTGCCATGCCACGTGCTTTTCTCTTCTCCCATGACTCATCTGGGGCAAACGCTAACAGTACCTGTCACTCTCCTCATCTCAACAGCCTCAGGCGCTAGATGAGATCATCCTGCAGCCTTCAGCCCCACAAGTGGCTCAAAGCAATTCTCCGGAAGGGATTGAATTAAAGCAACTCAACTGCATTAAGGATGAATCTTTGGTTCCTTCTCTCGCTCTCTTGCTCTCTCTCTTGTTTTTTTTTTTTTTTTTTTTATAATAATTTAGCGTCAAACTGGCTTACATACAACACCCAGTGTTCATTCCAACAAGTGCCCTCCTCAATGCCCATCACCCACTTTCCCCTCTCCCCTACCCCCCCTCAACCCTCAGTTTGTTCTCTGGTTTCTCCTCTCTTACCCTCTAGGTCTGCAGCCCCCTTGCCCTCTGAGTCTGCTAAATTCCTTCCAAAGACTTTTGGAAAACCTGGAACGTGAAAGAGAAAGAATGGCACGCTTTTCAGAAAAACTAATGTTTCATACTACTTCTTCCTTTTCACCAGCCCTCTGGCCAAAACCTGTAATTCCACGAGAAGATCTTCATTTCTTTAGCCTAAGGCTTTTGTTCTTAAAATATAACCATCCAAATTTAATAATATGTTAACAGTCTTTAAAATGTTTATATCCTGGGGCACCTGGGTGGCTCGGTCGGTTAAGCATCTGAGTCTTGATTTCAGCTCAGGTCATGATCTCACGCTGACAGCACGGAGCTTGCTTCGGATTCTCTCTCTCCCTCTCTCTCTGCCCCTCCCCCACAAGTGCCTTTCTCTCTCTCTCTCTCTCTCTCTCTCTCTGTCTCTCTCTCTCAAAAATAAGTAGGATATAAATATATATGTTATAAATAACATATAGGATATGTTTATATCCTTCAATTTATCAACCCCAGGATAGGAGCTTAGTCTGAAGAAACAGAGACATGCAACTCTTCTGTACCAGGATGTTTATCGCAGGATTACTTACTATATTAAAAAGTAGAACCAATGTAAATTCCCCAAAATAAAAGTATGAAATAAATTTGGCATGGCATTTTAAATATTAAACACTCCTGTTTGTAGCTCATACACCAATACTTGTATGTTATTAAAAAGAACAGGACAAAAGTGGTATAACGAGTCTGATCAAAACAATGCACACGCACACACACACACACACACACACACACCCCACATGAGATTATGGTAGAGAAAATTCTGGTAGAAATGTTCAAAAATATTGATAGCATTTTTCTTCAGGCAGTGGGACTGAGTGACTTTTTTAAGTCTACTGTTCTATTTGATTCTCATTTAATGAGCAAAGGTTATGTTTCTAATGAAAATAAAAGACTTCAAAAAATAAACTGATGAAAATTCCACAATCTTCTAGAAAAGAAGGGATTTGTTATCTTGTTCTTGCAGAGGGTCACTGGGAATGTCCAAGGCATGTCAGTTGCCAATCTGTCAGTTTCCTTCCTCTGATAGGGTAGACTCAGAGCACTGAGTATTGAGTACTGAGGGGCAACAGGGGATGTGTGGTGTCGGTAGCCTGGGAGTGAGACTGGAGACAAACTCTTGATTCACCACCACCACCCAGACTCATTGCTCCTTCTCTGAAACCTGTAAACCCTGACAGCGTACTGAGAAAACTCCACACACGTAAGCAGGCAGCGTAGTATAGTGAGAACACAGGATTAGGGTGCCAAGATCTTTCAAAAAGAAAACAGCAGCCTCTGACAGTTGTCACATGTTAGCTGCCTGGCACTCATAGGTAGACCTTAGTATTCTCTAGCTAACAGTTTCATTTCAGAACATTAACATCAGATAAGATCACTCTTGTCAAAGACAAAAAAGATCTTGGAAGAATAGCATGCAAAACACAAAAATATCTTTCTTAGAGGCTAAAATGGGTGGCTGCTGCTTCTTTATCAATTACAGCTTTATCTCAGCTCACTCTTCAGAGCTCCTAAATAAAAGTTAACTAAGACACCCAATTGTAGAATTGTCCTATTTCCTAGTAGTGCTCAATCCAGAGTAAAGCCACGCACCCAAATCTCCAAGCTCAATCTCATAATAAGTTTCTCCTACAGAAATGCCCTGTGGTTCCCCATGGTGTGTGTCTTTCCTTATTGAAACGGATACCAATGAACCCAACTTGCTCAACCACAGGTGTGTGGCTAGTGGTCTTTGGCCGCCAAACATGAACATCTTATTTCCTCTCTTTGTTCTTAGTGGATGTGCTCTTGGGCAGGTCAATTATCTTTACCAAGTTTCTTTTTCCTTATTCTTAAAATGGTTACAATAAATTCTATCCCTCTTACCTCCCAAAAATTTTTGCATTTTGGTGCCACTAACAGCTACTGATAAAACAAGAATGCTGAGTCTTGGCTGAAAGCAAATTTAGAAGCGATGAACATGTGAGGTAGTCTGGAAAGAGCTAAACATCCTGGCTGTTCCACTTGCTTACTCCATGATGTTGGGCTAATCAATTAACCTCTCTAAATGTTATGTATAGGAAAATGACAATAATAATATTACAGCCATCTCATGGGCTTCTCTCATCGAGAAGCCTAGATGAGAGAATTATATAATTAATATAGTTCAATACCCGGGACATAGTTAACACAATAAATATGGCTATAAAGAGCGAGAGGCTCGGTCTTAAGTTTATTCATCTTGGTTTTCCAGTGCCTGACACTTGGTAGACATCAAAAGAATTGTTTCTAAGTTGGTATATGTGAATGAATTAGATTTGGAATTATTTTATTCACTGAACGAAAAATGTTGAGTACTTTCTACAAGACATGCCATGTGTTATAATCTGTGGGTGCAGTGAAAAACCAGTTACCATCTCTTTCAATCTAGTGAGGGAGATAAACATTAAACAAACACACCAAGAACTGCATTTACAAGTTGTGATAGATGGTAGAGCAGTGCTCCACCCTTGGCACTGCTCTCATGTAGAAACGTAATTCCTGGTTCGGGGAGCCACCCTGCACATTGTACGATGTTTGCCAGCATCCCTGGCCTCTACCCCATTACATGCCAGTAGCAACCCCTCCCTTCAAGTTGTGACAACCAAAACTGTCTCTACATGTTGCCAAATGTTCTCTAGGACGAGGGGTAAAATTCCCCCTCCCCATTCCACATTCAGAACCACTGATATAAAGGGAAAAAAGAACAGGATTTCTTGAGAGAGCTGAGTGAGGGGACCAAATTTAGGTTACGACTTAAGAGAGAATCTGGGGGCACCTGGGTGGCTCAGTGGGTTGAGCGAGCAACTTCAGCTCAGGTCCAGATCTCACGGTTCATGGGTTCGAGCCCCTTGTCGGTCTCTGTGCTGACAGCTCAGAGCCTGGAGCCTGCCTTGGATTCTCTGTCTCCCTCTTTCTCTCTCCCCTCCCCCAGTTGCACTCTGTCTCTCTCACTCTCAAAAATAAATAAACATTAAAAAATTTTTAAGAAAAAGAAAAAAAGAGATAGAGAGTCTGTGTGAGGAGAGAACCCTGAAGCTGACACCCCCCAGGTGAGCAGAATGTAGCTTGGCAATAGAGAAGGAGAACTATTCAGGCAGGGATCAGAGCCCCTGTGACAGCTTAAGCTTGGAGCTCTGGAGGAGTTAGAAGTCCAGTGTGGCTAGGCTCCAATGGGAGATGAGATGGGAGAAGAAAGGCCATTCATATGATCTGTAAAATAGGAGGATGATTAGCATACCCGGGTACCTGCTGTGGATCCACCCTGTCACCATGTGCAAATATCCTTTCTCATCTTCATTTGGAGTCTGTGTTTCACCATCTCTACAGTGAGGAGTCATGGAAGGTGAAACTAAAAGGGGTGAGACCAAGACTGCAAACTGTCCATCCAAATCCAAATTCTCTCCTCCCTGAGCAAACAGCCAAACTACGTGTTCCAGTGTCCATTCAGGCTGCCATCACAAAATAAGATAAACTAGGTGGCTTATAAACAACAGAGATTTATTTCTCACAGTTCTAAAGGCTGGAAAAGTCCAAGATCAAGGTGCCAGATTTGGTGTCTGGTGAGAACCCTATTCCTGGTTCAAAATCTGGGCCTTCTTGCTGTGTCCTCACAGGGTAGAAGGGGCAAGGGAGTTCCCTGGGGCCTCTTTCATAAGGGCACTAATTCCACTCATGAGGGCTCTAACTAATCACCTCTGAAAGGCTCTGCCTCCTAATACATCGCCTAGGGGATTAGGATTTCAATATATGAATTGGGGGTGGGGGGCCACAAACATTCAGATCTTAGCCACCAGCTTCCCTAGCATTGGATATGCCCATACAATTGAGTTCTGGTCAATGGAATGTGAGCAGAAGTGATGTGTACAACTTCTAAGTCCAACCTATGAGACAGTACCATGCACAATCTTCCTTGTTCTTAACTCTCCCCTGGCTACATGTCAATGTCAAGGATAACTATGAAAAGAACATATTGAAGATGGCAGCTCCTCTGTTAGTCTAGGTCCTTCACTGATTGCATAAACTGCACGGAGCAGACTCTCATTCATCTACCAGATTCCTGATTAGCCGCATCGGATTGTTATCCATGACAGGAGTAAACTTCTACTGGGTAAAGCCCTGCAATTTGGAGGTTTGTTACTAAAATTTGCATTATCCTGGGGCATCTGGGTGGCTCAGTCAGTTAAACGTCCGACTTCAGCTCAGGTCATGATCTCACGGTTTGTGGGTTCGAACCCCACGTCGGGCTCTGTGCTGACAGCTCAGAGCCTGGAACCTGCTTCAGATTCTGTGTCTCCCTCTCTCTCTGCCTCTCCCACACTCACACTCTGTCTCTCTCTGTCTCTCAAAAATAAACATTAAAAAAATTTTTTTGAATAAAATAAAATAAAATTTGCATTACCCTAACAAATATAAGCAACATGTTCAGGAAATAGCTCTCTCTGGATATAGGACACACATTTCCCTTGGCTAACCACTTGGTGCAGAAAAGTAAAACATCCTCCAGCCTTATTAAGCAGCTGTGGAACATTCGGGGAACAGCAAAATCCCAGACAACTCAGAGCCATGAAAGGGATAGTTTTAGCCTTAAACTTTGGATATGAAAAATATACTAAAAATGAGCAGGAAAGTTCTCACTTCTTTTCCAAATTGCATGTGGAGAACTTCTGTTGCAAACATTTTAACACTGTAACCAGTCAAAGGAGAAAATGCCTGAATAATAAAACGTTTTGAAACCAAACACGGTATAGCTAATAAACTCCAAAATCTTCTGGAAAACTACCACTACTACCACTAATGACCTGAAAATTAATTAATTACAAATCAACTAAAGAGCATAAAATATAATTTGAAAAGGTGCATCAAATCACCCGTATTTCTACCCTAAAGGTCTTTTATGTCATGCATATCCCCTTTTCTCCTACCAAACTTTTCCATCTAAGCTTATGAAACCAAATGTCAATAGCTAGCGATGACTTCCACTTTTCAGCAATTACACACTTCACAATCAACCAAGCAAAACGAACACACTTCTGTATATTTTTCAAATGTATGACTCCAAATCTATGTATCATATAAGGAGTGAAAAGTAAAGAGGCTGCTCTAGGGCAGAACTATAGGAACATAAGTCAGAACAAACGTGCTTCAGCTACAAGTAATAGCAAAGTCAACTTTTAATGAGTCAAAGATATAGAGGAGGAGACTTTTATTACTTAATAAGAAATCAGGTATAGTGATAATAGATGTATTTAACATTGCAACACAGTATATATGTATGATGTGCATATGCCTATATATACACACATGCATGTGGTTATCTGTATAAATACTGAAATAAAATTTTAATGAAACAAAGCATACTACATATAACATATTTTGATATTTCTTATTCTGTTTTATGTTGTTTCATTTTTAAAAGCTATCAGTGACAAACAACCCAATTACAAAATGGGCAAAATATCTGGACAGTTAACAACAGAAGATATACAAATGGCCAATAAGCACATGAAAAGACACTCATAAAAAGATACTCATCAGGGAAATGTGACTAAAATCCACAATAAGATACCACTAACACACACTAAAATGGCTAAAATTTAAAAGACTGACAGTGCTAAATGTTGCCGAGAAGGTGCAACGATTGGGAGTCATCATCACGTTGCTAATGAAGATGTGAAATGGTACAGATACTTTGGAAAACAGTTTTGCAGGTTTTTATTAAGTTAAATACACACTTACTATAAGACTGAGCAATTCATAGCATATACCCAAGAGAAATAAAAACACATTTTCCTACAAAGACTTGCACATGAATATTCACAGCAGCTTTCTTCACAATCCTTCAAAAGTGGAAACAACCATCATCAGTCCCCAACAAATGAATGGGAAGTAAACAAATGTGATATATCCCAACAAAGGAAAATCACTCAGCAACAAAAAGGAATAGTTGATACGCACAGTATCAATGAACCTCACAGATTATACTGAGTGAAAGAAATTAGATATAAATAGTACTTTTTGTATAATTCCATTTATATAAAATAGCACATAAGAGACATTTGTTCTTAATGACATATATATATATATATATATATATATATATATATATATATGACATGAAATTTGTTCTTAATGACATGTATGTGTGTGTTATATATGTGTGTGTGTGTAGACACACACACACACACACACACACACACACATATATATGGTGGGGAACATGGACTACAAACAGGCACAAGGAAATTTGGTAATGGGAATATTCTATATCATGATTATAATGGTGGTTATGGTGGTTATACCTAAACTGTAGGTAATGACTTGCTATTTGAAAAACACAACTTTATCACTCAAATTATTTAGACCCAGATAATATCAAAGGCTTTCTGGAATCAAAATGATTGGTATAAGAATCCAGGAGGCTGTCATGTTATTCATGATTGGATTAAATACAATGTGACTACTGAATGGGATACCTAATGCCCTCAATTAGCATAGGCCTACACAGTCTGTTTTCATCCTTATTTATACTGTGACTGGTAAGTACTTCAGTAAAAATCACTTTAATTTTGCAGAGAAATTTCACTTTCATTTTATCTGACCTGAGCAATAGTCCAGCAAGGCACATATTTTTATTCTCCTTTTACAGCTGAGGATCTGAGGTTTAGAGTCACAGAGCTAGCAAATACAAGATGGACTAAAGTCCACTCACACCCAAGTCTACTCTTTCCCCATTACATCACAGATGGCTTGAAGAGCACTGAGTCATGGGCTCTTGACTTTTGGTTTTAACTTCCTTGTTATTAGGCCACCCAAGTACCAGAAGACATATTTGGTACATCTTATTTGCTTTCAAAAAATAGAGTTTAGTTCTATTGCTATCATTCCAACCCACAGATCTATACTTTACGTGTTCTATAAGATCAAATGTAAGTCACCTAAAAATGCAGCTTTAAAAAAAGATGTCCTTTACCTAAACATTTCCATTTTTCTTCTTCCAAAGAGTAGACTGCTCTTTCCTCAATAGATTTGGCTAGTTAATCAAAAAGAAGAAATCACCCAAATGGGTGAATCTATGACCCCCTTGTCAAGGGAAGTCAAATAATCTAATGCCAAGAAGGCTATTTTTATTTTCATCTGATGATCTACAGGATTTTTTAAAGGTCAGCCCCATGGAAGTGAAAAGCAAAACTGTTTAAGAAGCCCTCACACAAATCACTCTCCTTTTAACAGCCTCAAGCCTGACCCTGTGTTATCAATAACCAGTTACTTTGGGTAGTTAGAGCACAATTACATAATGAGAACAAAGGACTAGTTCTATCCCTGGGGAGGTCACTGAAGTAGCTTTGACATGCTCTGGAGCAGCTGCACCACCATTGACACCAAGAGTCACAATGGAGTCCAGAAAGTGTGGGTGGATCTTCCTTAACTCATGCTGCTACTAGAAACACATGTCAGTAGCATCCTTCAGGGAGCTAATGGGAGGCAGGCCATTTGATTGTCCACTTATCCTTAGAGCATGACTATGAAGACCCAGTCCCTGGAGATAAGAAGGGTGGGACTTGTGTAGTCTGCATAACACAACCACTCTAAGCTACAGCAAAGGACACCTGGCATAAGTCATTCATTAACTCTTCAATTCTAGGCAAATCATTTCATTTCTCTGAGCTTTGGCTTCTTCATCCAGAAATGAGAACTGTCATTTCCTACCTCACCAAGTTTTTGTGAAACTTAAATAAGCCAAAAGTGAAAAAGCTGTGGGAATTGTGAAAAGCAGTATGAGCATTCACAGTCACCCTATTCTTTACCAGAAACTACTTTTTGTTAGAGGATATTATTTTTTACTCCACATCTCTGTTGATTCATTTAATAAAGGTTTGTTGAATGCCTGTGACATGTCAGACAATGGACTGTGTGTTGGAAATACAGAAGAAATATAATGAAATACTGATCCTCAAAGACTAGTCTGTGGAATGAGATGGGGAGTATGGGGTTAAGAAGGGCAATAGGAAAGGGAAGTTAAGTGGAGTAGATGCTATGATGTGACACTGACATCCCCCTTTCGTGTCAGAGGACTTACTCCCCCTGCTGTGGGAGGTAGCGTTCATCCCTCTGAGGGAATGCCCAGATGAAGAGAATCACCTTGCCCAAGGTCATGCCTGCTTCCTGAGGAGTTCATACCCAATTACTGATCAACTTAGTATACAAAGGCACAGTCCCCTTGCTCCAAACTGGGGCACTTCTGAAGGGTCATTCCTCTTTAGAACACCCATAGTGTTGGCTGACATTGACATTGCAGCTTACCTTCTTCCTCTGACCAATCCTACTTCCTTCCCTTCCTTTCCACAAGTATTGATTCCAGAGAGCTCCTTAATAAACCTCCTGCACAGTGACGATATCCTTTTCAGAGTCTACTTTCATGGTGATTAATTACCTATGTCAATTTCACTAGGCTATGGTACCCAGTTTTTGGTCAAACACTAGCCTAGATATTGCTGTGAGGGTATTTTTTGGTTGTGTTTACCATTTAAATCAGCAGACTTTGAGTAACACAGATTGACTCTATACTGTGGAAGGGCCTCATCTAATCAGTTGAAGGCTTTAAGACCAAAGTCTCCAAAGGAAGGAATTCTGTCTCAAGACTGCCTTCTGGCTCAGGTTACAACATCAACTTTTCCTTGGGTCCCCAAAAATTATAGATAGATAGATAGATAGATAGATAGATAGATAGATAGATAGACAGACAGACATTGGTTCTGTTTCTCTGCAGAACTCTAATACAACTTCCCAGAACTCAACAATAACTCAACCTGGCTCAGGTTACAACATCAACTTTTCCTTGGGTCCCCAAAAATTATAGATAGATAGATAGATAGATAGATAGACAGACAGACAGACATTGGTTCTGTTTCTCTGCAGAACTCTAATACAACTTCCCAGAACTCAACAACAATATCAGGCATTTATGATACAGTGATTAATAACCTGAGTTAGCACTAGGGCTGGCTTCATGCAATCTGTGCAGTCACACAGGGCCCCAAACTCAGAAGGACTGGGTTATATGCTCTACTGTCACCATCTTAAAGTCTTGGTAATTTTATCTTCAACCTTGTATTTTGTGAGTGAAGTATTATGGGACAATGGAGCATGTGTGTGAGCAGAAGGAGATACATGTAATATGTATGTTCACTGTTCCTTGCCACCCCATTCCTAGATAGCATTTGTGATGCTCTGTGACCTACTAATTCCAGTAGACTCACAATGCATGGGATCTCAGTGGGACTCAAAGAGGGTACAAGATAAGATTGTTACTTGTACAACTGAGTGAGTAGAGGAAGGGGGGTGGCTGACAACTCAAAGACGCCACACTTAAAATTCTGAACAAAATTTGAATCAAACATAGAAAGAAGGCAATAGCATTCTAACAAACATGTAGGCCAAGAAACACTATTATATTCTTCTTTTGCTCATGTTACTCCCCTGTTATTAGCCAATCATTTACATTGAAAATGATGATACAGAAGGAAGGAAAATATCCAGCAGACCATAGATCCTTTGCCTTTCAGTCCTTCCTTATTCATCAGTGAGCTGAAGGTTGGAGTGTTGGTAGAATGTGTGCTTATCAGGAAGTAAAACTCAATGTGTTGAGTGAGTTTTGTGCATATTTTCTATAGTCTGGTAAGAACAAAATACATCTCCATGTACAATCTCTGATTAATTAATTCTGTGATTTTGGTGATCCTACATGTGAGGTAGATGTTCTTATATATAACTGGCTTTGAACAATATAGACATGAGTGGCAAAATTCATGTCAATTCACCGTTTTAAATATTAATTTTCTTTACTTAGAATTATATTAAATAGCACATAAACAACAAATAGCAAAAAATAAGAGAGAGTATGGAAAAAAAGAAAATGATTTATATTACAGTAACTTCTTTGTTTGTTTATCTTGAAAGATGGGGGGGGGGGCAGAGAGAGAGAGAGAGAGAGAGAGAGAGAGAGAGAGAGAATCCCAAGCAGGCTCCCCACCAGCAGCATGGAGCCCGACGTGGGGCTGGAACTCATGAACTGTGAGACCACGACCTGAGCCGAAACCAAGAGTCTGGTGCTCAACTGACTGAACCACCCAGGCACCTCTATTATAGTACCTTTAGTGTCACTTTTTCTCCTGCTTTTTGAACAAAGGGCCCCACATTTTATTTTCCACTTTTCCACTAGGCTCTGAAAATTCTGTAACCCACCCCCTCCAATTAGCAACATGTTTTATGGATACACAGGGTTGGGTTTGAGGAAAGCTCAAAAGCTGAGTCCTAGGAGGGTGTCGGAAATAGCTGGGAAAGTGAGTTGAGGGAAATGGAGAAGGAGGCTCCAGGCAAAGGGAACAGGATGTACTAAGTTTTACAGTCTAGAGACAGCATAGCTCTCACAGAAAATTAGATAACATTTGGTTTACCTGGATCGTGAGTTGGAATAGTAGGGTTGGGGGATTTGGCAAGAGATGACTCTGAACAATACAAGACAGGTCAGATCATAAAAGTGATATACCCACTTTGATCAGAAAGAAGTGTACTCATTGTGCTTGAAGCAGGGAAAGATATTCCCACCCAAGGTGATAAGCTCAGCACAGGCTATGTAAGCTGTTTATCTCCTGGTGAGGCCCAAGGCCCAATCTTATGTAACTGAGTGGGAGCCCAAGATTGCTGGCATGAGGCTGCCTTTCCCCAAACTACTTATCCTTCAAGGTTCAGGTCAGATGCCATCTCCTCCTTGACTCTTCCAGAATCATTCTAAAAAGCCTAAAGGCAATTCACTGGAGAATGGTCCATAAAAGAAACAATTGGTAAATTAGACTTCACTAAAATTAAATATGTTCACTCTTCAAAAGCCACCGTTAAGAGAATGAAAAGACAAGCCACAGACTGGAAGAAATATTTGCAACGTAAGCATCTATAAAGAACTTGAATCCGAATATATTTTTAAAACTTTAAAAATAAATAGCAAGGAAAAAAGCAAACTTTTAAAAAATGGCAAAAGATTTGAATTCACAATTCACCAAGGAAGATATATGGATGTCAAATAAGTATGTGAGAAGATGCTCAGCATAATTATACTTTCCATTATAAAACTGAAAATAAAATCTCAATTAGATATCACTACTTATCAATTCGAATGGCAAAAACTTGAAAAACTGAACATACCAAATGTTGACATAGATATGGAGGAAACAGAACTCTCACATACTGCTGGTGGGAATGTACAATGTTACAACTATCCTGGAAGACAGTTTGGCAGTTTCTTAACAAGTTAAACATACAAGTAACATATGATTCATTCTACCCCAGGATTTACCTAAGAGAAAGAAAAGTATACATCCCCACAAAGACATGTACACAATGTTCAGAGCAGCTTTATTTGTAACAGCCCAAAGCTGGAAACAATACACCTGTTCATCAGCAAGTTACCAGATAAATAAATTTTATTATATCCATACAATGGAATACTACTCATCAATAAAAAAGGGATGAACCATTGATACACACAACAACATGAATGACTCTCAAAATAATTATGCTGAGTGAAAGAAATCAGACATTACAAAGACCACATGGAACAAAAACAGACACCCAGATCAATGGAATAGAATAGAGAACCCAGAAATGGACCCAGAAACGTATGGCCAACTAATCTTTGACAAAGCAGGAAAGAATATCCAATGGAATAAAGACAGTCTCTTCAGCAAGTGGGGCTGGGAAAACTGGACAGCGACATGCAGAAGAATGAACCTGGACCACTTCCTTACACCATACACAAAAATAAACTCAAAATTGATGAAAGGCCTAAATGTGAGACAGGAAGCCATCAAAATCCTAGAGAAAAAAGCAGGCAAAAACCTCTTTGACCTCAGCCACAGGAACTTTTTACTCAACCCATCTCCAGAGGCAAGGGAAACAAAAGCAAAAATGAACTATTGGGACCTCATCAAAATAAAAACCTTCTGCATAGCAAAGGATACAATCAGCAAAACTAAAAGGCAACTGACAGAATGGGAGAAGATATTTGCAAATGACATATCAGATAAAGGGTTAGTATCCAAGATCTATAAAGAACTTACCAAACTCAACACCCAAAACACAAAGAATCCAGTGAAGAAATGGGCAAAAGACATGAATAGACACTTCTCCAAAGAAGACCTCCAGATGATGAACAGACACATGAAAAAATGCTCCACATCACTCATCATCAGGGAAATACAAGTAAAAACCACAATGAGATACCACCTTACACCTGTCAGAATAGCTGACATTAACAACTCAGGCAACAACAGACGTTGATGAGGATGCAGAGAAAGAGGATCTCTTTTGCATTGCTGGTGGGAATGCAAACTGGTGCAGCCACTCTGGAAGACAGTATGGAGGTTCCTCAAAAAATTAAAAATAGAACTACCCTACGACCCAGCAATTGCACTACTGGGTATTTATCCAAGGGACATAGGTGTGCTGTTTCGAAGGGACACATGCACCCCAATGTTCATAGCAGCATATCAACAATAGCCAGAGTTTGGAAAGTATCCGTCCATTGACGGATGAATGGATAAAGAAGATGTGATATATATATATATGTATATATACATATATATGATATGATATATCTATCTATCTATCTATCTATCTATCTATATATATAGATATATCTCCAATGGAGTATTACTCAGCAATCAAAAAGAATGAAATCTTATCATTTGTAACTACGTGGATGGAACTGGAAGGTATTATGCTAAGCAAAATTAGTCAACCAGAGAAAGACAAATACCATATGACTTCACGCATATGAGGACTTTAAGAGACAAAACAGATGAAGGGAAGCAAAAATAATATAAAAACAGGGATGGGGACAAAACTTAAGAGATTCTTTAAATATAGAGAACAAACAGAGTGTTGCGGGAGGGGTTGTGGGAGGGGGGATGGGCTAAATGGGTAAGGGGCATTAAGGAATCTACTCCTGAAATCATTGTTGCACTATATGCTAACTAACTTGCATGTAAATTAAAAATAAATAACAGCAAACAAAATAAAATAAAATAAAATAAAAGTAAAAATAAAATAAAATAAAATAAAATAAAATAAAATAAAATAAAATAAAATAAAATAAAATAAAATAAAACAAGGGAAAAAATAAATAAAAAGACTACATAATGATTCCACTTATTTAAACCTCTGGAAAATGTAAGCTAATTTAGAGTGACAGATTGCAGATGGTGTTGCCTGCAGGTGGGACAAGGGAGGTGGAGAAGAGATCATGGGGAGTTGCCACAGGGAAAGAGTACAAAGAGGCATGAGGAACCTGGGAAGGTGTAAAATATGTTCATTATCATGATTATGTTGATGGATTCACAATCGTGTGTGTGTGTGTGTGTGTGTGTGTGTGTAACTTTTCAGGGGCACCTGGGTAGTTTAGTTGGTTAAGCATCCAACTTTTGATTTCAGCTCAGGTCATGACCTCACATTTCATTAGATCAAGCTCCTCATCAGGCTCCCCACTGACAATGTGGAGCCTGCTTGGGATTCTCTCCCACTCTCTCTCTCTCTCTCTCAAAATAAATAAATAAACATTTTTTAAAAATTAAAAAAAAACTTTTCAAATTATACCCTTTAAATATATGCAAGTTATCCTATGTCAATTATACATCAATAAAGCTTTAAAAATATGTATTTGTTGTCTTGGGATCCATTTCACTATTCTGTCCCCTTTTCAATATATTTAAAATAGTCCAGAGTAAAAGTCGAAAATAAACACCTTTGTCTTCTTGGTACAACATAATTAGAGACATGGAACTAGAAGGGGCCTTGAGGTAACATCGTATCTATTCCCCTCATTCCCTGGGAAGGTTAACAAATGCTCCCTCATGCACGTTGTAATCTAAGTGGCGTTGTTAGAGTTTTCAGGAACATGTTAGGTTTATGCAAATTTAACTTGACTTCTAAATTTGACCTTCATTTATTTCCCTCTGCACTTACTGCCCTCCCCCCCCCCAACCCCGTATCAGGGCAATAACCAAATGTCTATCACTGCTGGCAGTAAAGATTTTCCTACAGCCTCTGATGCCCATGAGAACAAACAGAGGTGGAGAGAAAAGCAATGCAGAATATATATGTGATTGCTCAATCAGCTGCTCTCTTTCTCCCAGATAGCTCCGGCTGATTTAAAGTCAGGCAGGACTGAAATGACAATCAGACTTGATTTTTCATTCCAGCTCCACTGTTAACTAATCTAAAACCTTGGGTAAGTCACTTCCCTTCTCTGCTTTCAGCCCTCTTCTCTGTAATATGAGGGGCTGGTGTCTAGACTACCTCCCAAGGTCTCTTCCAGGACTGATATTTACAACTTTTCTTCTCTTTTCTATGTCCTTGAAGAATTAAAAAAAAAAAAAAAAAAAAAAAACACTGCAGGGTGAGACTCATCAAGGATGTTACAGTATGAGCACCAGTCTGTGACTGGTGAGAGTCAGGAGGAGGAGTATTCTGAGATGGATGGGTGTCATCTGGGCTATCATGTCAAGTTCATTATACTGAAGTTGGAATATGCGTCTTGGTCAGGCATAGTTGGTTGAGAAGAATAGAATCCCATTTGTAATGCTCAAGCAAATGGGAAAATTTCCAGAAACTTCAGGGCTTTCTTAGAACTGAAATAGATGAAGCACAGCTAGATCCTACAAGAGGGTGAAACCAGGGACCATAAATCATGAACACTGTTATCTCCCACTGCCTTGCTCTTGTGCCCCCCACCCCTGGCTCTGTCCCCTCAAAGGCCTTACTCACGTCTTCTGCAAAGCAGCATTCTGTGCGTAAGTGGCACATGGTGGAAAAGGGCTCCAAAGCTCAACGTGACCTCCCACCCAAACATCCAGTGCCACCTAATTAGTCTCCCATTTGAAATTCCGGGGTCCCAAGAGAGGAAGTCCAGTGTAACCAGCTTGTACCTAGGTGGTTCCCTGGTACAAACTGCCGTCCTGGTTTAGAGTGGGGTGGTGGATCACGCAATACAAAGAACTGCTCTCTCTGGGGCTAGTGCAATGGAGGTTTGTTTAGAAAGGGGCATGAAATGATTGGCGTAGAGGCCATCTCTGCTGAAGTTTGGAAATCCAACTTAACGCCCACAAAGAAAATTTCTTTTTCTAATAACTTAAGGACAGAGTTCTTAACTTCTTAGACCTCTCAAACTTTATAGACAAGGGGCTGAGGGCAAGCTACATGTGGCAGAGCTAGATCTGGAACTCTGGCCACTTGATTTCTAGTCCAGGGTGCTCTTTTAGGATGAACTCTGCCAGAGACTCTTCTCATGTCCAGGATGGTGCTGTAGTAGTCTAGTGCCAGGAAGGATGTCGGTGATGATGACTCCACCATTAAATCATAAAACAGGAATCAGTGTTTGTGACAGACTGTATTTTTTTAAGTTTATTTATTTATTTTGAGAGAGAAAGAGAGAGAGAGAGAGCATGAGCACATGAGTGAGCAGGGGAGGGGCAGAGAGAGACAGAGAGAGAGGATCCCAAGCAGGCTCTGTGCTGTCAGCACAGAGCCTGACATGGGGCTCAAACTTAAAAACCCAAGAGATAATTACCTGAGCCGAAACCAAGAGTAGGACGCTTAACCGACTAAGCCACCCAGGATTATATTTTTAAGATGACAGCAACATCATCCCTTATCCCACATGCTCTTCTTACACTGCACCTTGATGTTCCTCTAGTGAGTGGTAGGGTCTGTATCTCTTCCACTTGAAACCTGACAGATCTTTGTGGCTTCCTCAACTAATAGAGCAGGAATGATGCTACATAGTTTCTGAGGCTAAAACATTAAAATGCCCCCATGTTCTTCTGGGACACCTGCTCTCGGAACCTAGCCACCATACCAGGAGGAAACCCAAACTAGACCACATGGAGAGGCCATATGTAGGTGTTCAAGCTGAGAGCCCAGCTGGGGTCCCAGCCAACAGCCGGGATCACCTCATGTGTGAGTGAAGAAGCCTCCAGATGATTCCAGTCCCCCAAGGCACTGAGAAACTCCCAGAGTTTGTATCTGAGGCCCCAGATATCAAGGAGCCATCTTTGCTGTGCCCTGTCTGGAATACTGATCCACAGAATCTGTGAGTATTTAACATAGTTATTTTGTGCTGCAGAGTTTCAGGCTGGTTTGTAATATAACATTAACTGGACCCACATTGGTAAATTAACCACTAGTAAAACTTTTGGATCTTAGAGACAAATTTTTCCAGGTATTTTTAACCTAACTATTGTTTTCAGACAATCTTCAATTATATTACTACTAGTTGCTTGATTTTTAAAAAGGAAAAAAAAAGACTTACGCATTAAACCCAAAGTCCTGTATCTGTGGACTTGTTTCATTACCTATTACAGTAAGTAATTAGTGCCCAGTGTCTGTCATTTTGTGATAAGGCAGGATTCCTTTGTGACACATAGAAGCAGCCTGAAGATGGTCTCAATTGCCCATATTTCATTCCATTCTTGGAATCTTTTCTTTCCCAATATTACTCACTACTCCCTCTAGTTGTGGCAGAGCTAAAAGATGCCAGGTGTTTCCCTCTCTCGGTCCATGAGAAAAGCTTCAGTATTGGTTCTAGCAACTCAGGAGAACTCCAGTGTCCAGATCCACTGAGTGGAGAAAGCTGGGCTCCATCAGCCTCCCTCTTCACCCTTTGCCTGCCCTCCTATCCTGGTAGCCACGGAGCTCCTGGCTTTGAAACCATTTGTATCCTGTGGTCCCTGCCATACCTCACTTCCACCTGTTGATTCCCCCTCATGTCAGTCATGCCCTGATAATCGCATGTTAACAGAACCTCTGTATTATTATTTGCAGAATAATACCCGATTATATCCCACAAGAATGTTTGTCATGTGCCAGGCACTACGCAGAGCAGTGGGGATACAGAGGTGAAGAAGAGGCACAGCAGGTCTTCCAGAGGCTTACAATCATCACACACAACTTGCACCTCCTACAAGACTCTGCTGCAGATCCACTCTGTTCCTCACCGCCCAATCACCGACCTTCAACTGCCACTGACTGTGAGACTTGGGTACATTTCTTAATATTACTGAGCTTTCATTTCTTCATCTGCACAATAGAAATGATACTATCTGGCACACAGGCTCTGGGAAAGGTGAAATACAACAGAAAGCTTAGTGTAACAGGGGAACTCAATAAACTGCAACTTTTCTCTCCTGCTCTAACTCCATGCTGCTGTTCCCAACCTACTCCGTTTTCTAATTTGAATGTCCTTCAGGCCCTGTTCCTCTGGCTGTCCCCTTCTCTGATGTGAGGGGAATTACTGTGAAAAGGGGAAATGGCAGAGTGACTTACAAAGACTATAAATTCAGAGTCAGTATGCACCATCCTGATGATATCTTAAGGATTACCCATTCCCACCTCCTCATTTTAAAAAGGTAACTTAGGGGCACCTGGGTGACTCAGTTGGTTAAGCATCCGATTCGTGACTTTGGCTCATGGTTCGTGAGTTCAAGCCCTGCATCAGGCTTTGCGCTGACAGCACAGAGTCTGCTTGGGATTCTGTCCCCCTCCTGCTTGCTCTCTATCTCTCTCTCAAAATAAATAAAAGTACATTTAAAAAAAATTTTTAATAATAAAAAAATAAAAAATAAAGTAACTTAATCTCCTTCCTTCCTTTTATTAATTCATCCAATAGTCCTCCTTATACACACAGTTAATGCAGCCCCATGTCTCTTTTTTTGTCAAGTGGAGAATCTGTCTTCTCTGAATCCTTGCCAGGTTCTAAGGCCTCCTCAGCTGGGTGCAGAGGAGCATGGTGTCTGAAGGGAGAGAGGTGATGGGAGGCAGAGCAGTTATAAATATAGGGAGGAGGCAGGTGTACCATTAAAAATGGTAATTTTATAATAAAAGACCATATCATGAAAAAAAAATTTAAGGTATTTCTGTTTGTTTTAAACCTATGGTAAGCTTTTTGCTTTTTTTTTTCTTTTTTTTTAATGGCCTCAATTCTTCATGTTTCCCTATATCTGCATCTTTTGCAATGTGACTTTGCAGCTCTTTCCATCAAGAGGTAGACTTTCTTTTCTCACACCCTGGATCTGGCTTGTCTGGGTGTTTTTCCAGTTCCATGTCTAGGTCTCAAGAGGCTTGCACACTTCTGCTCATTCTCTTAGAACCCCATCACCACCACATAAACAAGTTCAGGCTAGCCTGCTAGAGGACAGGTGCCCACACAGAGCAGAGCTCAGTTGTCCCAGATGAGGCCAGCCTTGACCAGCCTTCAACCAGTTGACACCCAAATATGTGAGTAAACCCAGCTCCAGCTGTGATCAAATGAGCGGCCACCTGGCCCACAGCTGAGCACAGATACATGCCTGAGTCCAACTGAGACCAAAGACATGCCCAATAGACTTGTGAGCAAACATAAATGCCCAGGGCTTGAAGCCACTGATTTGGGGTAGGCCATTTTGCTGTAATATACACCTGACACAAAAACTATAGAAAAATAAAACTGAACAAAATCTTCTTAGCTGATGGAGGTTCTCAAAGCAGGTTAGAAAGAGGTTTTGATAGTCTTTATTTTCTCTCAAAGCAAACATTGACTTAAACAAATGGAATAACACTGCTTTTAGTGATAAAGCCTCAAGAGGCCTGAATACGGTTTAAAAATCCTGATTAAAACTGAGTGTTCATTCACCTTTAAACTGAACATCCATTGTTGGAAACAATTAGAAAATGAAGCTGGGACCAGAGAAAAGGTGGGGAAGGAGGAAGTCCTTGCTTGAGATTTAAGCAAGAATCCTTGCTTGAGAATTAAAATATTAGAACCAAGATGAAACATTCCCCTCTGCTGGCAGAAGAGGAATGGTGAATGCAAGGCAGACATATTTTCCAGTGCTCCCCAAAGACCCAACATACCAAGAGTAGATAAGAGGCAGTGAGCGTCTTGGGAGCATCTGAGTTTCTGGTATCAGTTATTTCTGACCTTCCCAGAATTTGAGACCTGAGTCATAAAATCCCCTTTTTTCCTAGGCAGGTTCACTCTCAAACACTTGCAACCAAGAGTGTGATGATGGAATCAACAGGAAAGAACACCTTGCTTTTGCAATGCAGCTTTGAAGAAAATTTGGGGGGGAGAAAAACAGAGAAAGATACGTTACATGTGTCAGACACAGAAAAGCACTACTCAGATCCTCCTTCAAGAAAGAATTTGGTGCCCTTCTGGAAGGAATGTGGTTGGCTGACCTGTCTCTACTTTTGGTCCAATGGCACATGATTCTGGCAGCTCCTAGCCAATGACTGACTAAAGCAATGTAGTTGTCTTGCTGGGGGCAGCCCGCAGCTGACAGCTTAAGCAAAGCATGTGGTGCAAGAACTACCCATCTCCACCCAATGCAGGACTGACTCCCCTAGTGGACAATTTCCCACCCACCTCCAAATTCCCCAATGGACTGGCAGAGGCTTCGCCAGTTCAACATCGTGGTCTACTTACTGCCCAATTCCACTCCCTCCTTTTTCATTTCAGTGGTGTTACTCCTCTACAAATCTTTTGTATTTCTACTTCTGCGTCCAACATTTTAGGAAGCCCTAAATTTGATACTTGATGGCCTTCCATCAGCAAATTTATAATAAGACAATGAAGACCAGGAATATTTTCAGAGACATCTTCTTTACAATAGACAGAAAGAAAGAGTCCTTTCTAGGAGCCATGAGTAGGTAGAAATGACAAATATCTTCTTCTTCCCCCTTTATCCCAAACTCTAGTTCCCTGGTTCTGGTTCCTATCTCTGCCCACCAATCTAGGGGTCACACTGTAATGTGTAGCTAAATCAAGACCACAAATCAGGAAAGCTTTCCTGATCCATCTGTTATACTTGTGGTATCAATGAACTTGCCTCCAAGCCCCTGCACTCTCTGCTCACCACAACCCCTTCACTTGCCTCACCTCCTACACCATCTCTGGAGCAGGAGATTAATTGGTGAACTACCACTCCGAATGATGCAGACCTTGTACATGCCTGAGCCATTTATTTTGAATGTTTCCCATCATATCTACCCTTGAAGCTCCCAAATACGTGATAGACAGCTGGAAATGAGCCTGAACTTGATTCTTCATTTTATTTTCTACTGGTATATTTAGAAAGCGTTAGAATGGGAAGAAATTACAGCTTGTTCACGCCTTGACTTACATAGTCCCTGACCTTCAAAAGGATAGAATTCCTAGCAGAAATTCATATTTCTCCAACTTGATTAACACAGAGCACATTCACTTCATAATCAAGAATCAAACACTTTAAGCTCCACTTGTTTATGGGAAGTTTTGCAGATACCATTTTTTTCAGCTTTCTTCAAACCCAAAGACACAAATATTGTTTTGATGATACATAATAACTCTGAAAATAGTCTCCAAAAATTGCCACCAACAATTTTCAAGTCCTTTGTCCCTGAACCTGGGCTGGCCTGTAAGTGTTGTGACCAATATGGGGGGAAATGATGTTCTAGGATTTAAGAGCCCAGACCTTAAGAAAACTTAAGACAACTCTCCAGGAAGCCAGCTGCTTTTGTACAGGAAGTTCCACAGCACACACATTCTTGTGGCCCAGGGGCAGCCACAAGAATGAGCATCTCATACATTCCAGTGAAGTTGAATCCCCAGATAATTACAGTCTCTGTCTATATCATAAGAAGCAGAAGAATTGTCTAACTAAGACCAGTAAAGCTACAGAATCATGAGAAGTGATAAAATGGTTGTTGTTTTAAGCCACTAAGTTTTAAGGTGGTTTGTTACATAACAATAGATAAGTTAAACAATGATTTTTAGATATTCTTACTTAAGAAGTAATATGAAGGTGTAGGGAATGGGCACTCTCACATACTGTTGCTGAGAGTATAAATTCAGTATATACTGAACGCAAAACCAAATTTTGCATCAATTTTGATGGCAATCTGGCAGTATTTGTTAACATTCGGTATGCATTTGCCCTAGAGCTCAGCAATTCCGATGCTCAGTATCTGTTCTAAAAAATCACCCACATGTGTACCAAGGAACATATATAAATATGCTTATTTCAACATTGTTTGGGAGAAAAAATGAAAGAATGAGAAATGGAATATCCATCAGTGTAGGAATGGCTACATACCTAATATAAATTCTTTGTATCTACAGAAAGAATAAGATAAATCGATATGAACTGACATAAAACATGTCTCCAATATATTCTTGTGTAAAAATAATAAATTGCAGTACAATATATAAGAGAACATTTATGGAAGAATACATAAGGCAATACTACATATTTGTAACTGCCTATATATCTAAATGCATAGAAAGTCTGAAGGAGTTAACTGTATTCTTAGAATAGGATAGGCTATTCTTTGATAATAACTCCAAGACTGTAACAGCTCAACACAGTAAAAATTTATTTTATCCTCACAAAAAGTGTTATGTGGGACAGGTGGCCCTCTTACGTGGTTCTCCTCCAAATGGTGACTGAGAGATCTAGGTTGCTTCCATTATGTAGTTAGACAATCTGGTATGTGTAGCCTTCGGGGTCTCTGCATCAGGGGAGGGGAAGGACGAAGGAGGCACACCGGCTTTAAACTGCCACAGCTTAGAACTGACAACATGTCACTGCTGCTCACAGTCCATTGGCTGGAACTAGTCATGTGGTCCCAACCTTATCGCAGTCCCATCTTTGAGACACTTACATTCATTTCAAATATTTTTCACTATTATAGATAACACCATACTACTTGTACATGTGATAATCTGGCAATTTCTTTGCATTTATACATCCTTTTACAGTTTCAAACACATTTCACATCCATTATCTCTGACTAAACTTTACAAAAATCCTATGTGATAAGTAACCTAGTTATAATTCTCCCCTTTTGTAAAAGGGAAGATCAAGGCCTCAAGAATCTTGACCAAGGCCTCATGGGTATAAAAGAGCCAAGACTCAAAATGAACTCTGTGATGCTGTAAATCCAGTCCTCTTTTCACTGGAGACATGCCAATCAGCTTCCTGCCCTCTCTATATCTTTTAAGATGGCCTCAGTATGTGAGAATAAAAGGAATTTAACTAGAGAATAGATAAGGATTTTAAGGAAATGAAAGAAATAGCTATTTCAGGAATCTGGGTCAGAGTGGTTTTGGAAAATGTTTGTTTCCATGTCTGTCTCCTTGAGTAGAGCCTGACTTTCTTTTTTTTTTTTTTTTTTTTATTTTTTTTTTTAACCTTTTTATTTTTGAGACAGAGAGAGACAAAGCATGAATGGGGGAGGGTCAGAGAGAGGGAGACACAGAATCCAAAACAGGCTCCAGGCTCTGAGCTGTCAGCACAGAGCCCGACGCGGGGCTTGAACTCACGGACCGCGAGATCATGACCTGAGCCGAAGTCGGCCACTTAACCAACTGAGCCACCCAGGCGCCCTGAGCCTGACTTTCTAAGTAGCATTGGGCCACGTTCAGCTCTACAATCCCAAGTCTTGACCCATGTCGAGCCCTAGATATTTACTGAGTAAATAATGAATGGTGACAAAGGTACACCTTCTATATCCTCTACCATAAAATCATAGCATTTTCAACCTTGAAGAAATCTAGGCCTTTGCTACTCAAATGCAGTCCTGAAGCAGCAACACCAACATCACTTGGAAAGAATCTCAGACTTCACACCATACGTACTAATCAGAATCTTCATTTTAATGAGACTTTAAGATGAATCATAAGCACTTTAAAGTTTGAGTAAATTCAAAAAATAAAAAAGTTTGAGTAACTCAAATGCACTGGCCTTGAATAAATTCTTCCGTCGTATAGAGAAGTTCTAGAGATATCCCAATCTTGGGTATAAATAGGCCAAGCTAGAAGCATAGTCCCTCCCCTCTGATTTCATTGATCTGATACTTCTTTACACTAAACCCTCTTCGTAACATAAAAGAAACGCACAATAAATGAAATTTGTTTAAATCCAGTACATTTAGTGTCTGTGCAGGGTTGGAAGAGGTAAAGTGGTTTTTAATGGTATGATATTGACACCAATTCTGATTTGTGGGGCTTTTTATCTCACACCAAGCAGTTCTCTGACACCAGCTGTCTGGACTAAAATTCAACTCAATTCTGACGCTATCTACCCAGAGATAGCATCAGATACTACAGGCTAAGGATCCAGTCCCACAAGACTGCCCCCACTTTAGATGCCAGTCACAAGTCCAGGTTATCCTGTGCTTCTGACCAACCGGCTGTAAATCAGAGACTCCCCCGACCTCCTCTGTAGGTTCAGTTAATTTGCTTGAGTGGGTCACAGGACTCAGAAATTAGTTTACTCACTAGATTACCAGTTTATTACAGAGGACATTAAAGGATACGAGTCAGTAGCCAGATGAAGAGATACATAGGGTGAGGTCCCAAACAAAGGAACTTCTCTTTCTGTGGAGTTTGGGACCTGGCACAGAGGAACATGGATGCATGCTGGTTCAACAACCTGTAAGTTCTCTGAAACTCATCCTTTGGGGATTTTATGGAGCTTCATTACATAGGCATTTTGATTAAATCACTGGCCACTGGTGACTGAACTCAATCAATAGCTCCTCTCTTCTTCTGGAGGTCAGGGTTGGAGGAGGGGGACACAACAAAAAGTTTAAACCCTCCAGTCACACAGTTGGCTCCCCTGGCAGCCAGCCCCCAACCGTAGGCAGCTTTCCAAAAGTCACCTCATTTGCATAACAAAAGGCACCTTACCACCTTCATCACTGGAAGCTCCAAGGGCTTTAGGAGCTCTGTGTCAGGAATGGACCAAGATCAAATATATATTTATCATAAATCACAATATAACAAGTGATACAACAAGCACATTATACCTGGAGAGAATTTATAAAACACAGGATATTGAGGGAAATCCAGGAAGCAGCACCCCAGTGTTGCAGATGAATCTTCCTTTTCTCACCAGCTCTAACAGCCTAATTCCTCCTCTAGGCCTCCTTCCCAAGGCTGGCTC
Source organism: Panthera onca (assembly GCF_046562875.1). Lineage (NCBI taxonomy): Eukaryota > Metazoa > Chordata > Mammalia > Carnivora > Felidae > Panthera > Panthera onca. Next base: position 130,653,896 of record NC_138347.1, on the reverse strand, counting down.
CAGTTCTCAGGTCTTAACATCATTGTATGAAGTCACTGGGGCAGGGCATACTAAGGACAGCCCAGGAGTGTACCCCACAGGAGGAGAAACTGATACTGACTCTGCTAGACATTCTCACAAAGATCATCTCCATTAATCCATATACTACCCAATAAAGCTGATACTAGGGGTGCATGGGTGGCCTGGTCAGTTGAGCATCCAACTCTTGATTTCAGCTCAGGTCATGATCTCAGGGCTATGGGATTGAGCCCCACGTCAGGTTCCATGCTGAGCACGGAACCTACTTAAGATTCTCTCTCCGTGTCTCTCTCTCTCTCTCTCTCTCTCTCTCTCTCACAAAAAAACAAAAACAAAAACAAAAAAACTGATACTGTTCGCATTTCATAGATAGGAACACCTGAACTCAAAGAAAGAAGGTTAGTAGTTTGCTTAAATCACTCTATAAATGCAGAATCTTTGGTCACAAATTCTCAGATGGCCTGAGATCAACCTTCCTAAGCAAGCATCACCACTGGTTCAGTATTAACAGCAAAAGGTGGGAAGGTAGCTAGGAAGCTAGGAGCCTCTAAAAATGTTCAGTAATCCTACCTGCATGTAGATCAAACAAGGGTTTGCAAACACTGTATCCCAAACATTTCTGTCCTTGATACACAAATCTGGGAAATGATTTCAAATGGGAACACATGAAGATCAAGGAGCTTTGCTCTTCCATGTAGAAGTGACTCATGATTTGATAAGAAATATGAATTGGACGGGGCGCCTGGGTGGCTCAGTCGGTTGAGCCGCTGGCTTCAGCTCAGGTCGTGATCTCACAGCTTGTGAGTTTGAGCCTCGTGTCGGGCTCTGTGCTGACAGCTCAGAGCCTGGAGCCTGCTTTGGATTCTGTGTCTCCCTCTCTCTCTGCCCCTAACCCACTCGCATTCTGTCTCTGTCTCTCTCAAAAAGTAAATAAACATTAAAAAAAATTTTTTTTAAAGAATATGAATTGGTAGCCAATCACTGGTTAAATCAGAGGCTAAAAGTCATAGATTTTTAAGATTTTCAAATTCAGGAAACAGAGGACCAAGGATGTAAAAGGGCCAAGGTTACATGGCTAGTAAAGCTGAGAAAGAATTAGAATCTGGATCTGATTCATACTTTTCCCCTTCCGTGAGTAGATCTTGGCAGTATTTATACCTATTTGGTAGCCCTCTCCTTTTTTTCTATCAATATTATTATTTTCCTAGGTGATCTCTTCCACCCCATGGCTATGAAAACCACCTATATGCCATGGACTCTAAAATTCTTATTTCCAATTCTGATATCACTCTAATATTGATATCACATCAAAAGTATATGTCTAATAGCTTATTGGACATCTCTATTTGGATATCTAATAGGCATCTCAAACTTAATTTTCCCAAATAAACTCTTCATCCACATCTCTACCCAATTCTGTTCCACCTTCAGTCATCTCCAGATAGATAAATACACCACCCCACTTGGTTACTCCATCCAAACCCCAACTCACCTTGAATCCTCTTTTTCCCCTCACACCCCACATCCAATCCATCAGCATGTCACATCGGCCATAACTCCAGAAGGTGTCCCAGATCAATCCATTTCTCATCACTACCACTGCTTCCATCCTCTCTCACCTAGATTTCTCCTGATCAGCCTCCTGCTTTCACCCTTGCCCCACTCCAGTCCATTTCCTAACATCCAGAATGATCTCTGAAAGTATGCATCAGTTCATGTCACTACCCTGTTACCCTGTTTCAAACCATCCAAAGGCTTCCCAGTGTTTTAGAACAAATCCAATGCCTAACCATGGCCTCTAAAGCCCCACTGATCCTGCCCCTAACCACCTGTTTGACTTCATCTCTGTCACTCTTCCTTTTGCTGTGTCCATCCCTAACTAACTGACCTTTCTCTGCACCTTTAACATGCCAACCTGATTCCAGACTAAGCCTTTGCTGGTGGTCTTCCCCCACCCCAGGGGCTCTTCCCCAGATCTCCTTGTATGCCCCCTCCCTCCACTCAGATATCAGCCCCGTCACTGTAGCATGAAAGCAGCCATAGATGATATGTAAATATGTGAGCATGGTGTGTCCAATAAAACTTTATTTACAAAAATAGGTGGTGGGCTGGATTCTGCCCATGGACAATAGCTTATTGGCCTCTTATCTAGATGAGGACTTGACATGTAGAAGATGTTCAGTAAATATTTATCAAATGCATAAATAAATGAGAGATCTAAACAGAACACTTTCTGGGACGAAACGCTAAAAATAATAGGAGAGAAAATAAATAGCAAAACGACTCTTGGATATTGCTGGCAATAGCTTATTATTTTAAAAAGTCTTATTGTCTCTTATGTACTTAACACTAAAATTTAGTATTTCTGTCCTTCTGAGACTTAGCAAAGAGCTGAGAATATACTTAGCAAAGAGCAAAGAGCTAAGATATGACTTATCAGCTGGACCCTAAGGTGTTAGGAGACACCTGAGACCCAACCTAAGGACCTCATTTCTGCTTAGACTAGACAGGGCCTGAATATAGAAGGAATGGTATGTCCCATCAGCTGATGATAAAATGACCCACAGTTTCTAAAAGAAGATTTTAGTGAATTACCCACCATCAAAGATTTCCTCTGACTCTGCTACCCCCTGAACTGCATTTTCAATCCTTTTTCTACCACAATGTTTCCCAGATATCCTTTATAATGTATAAACATTGTGATTAAAACTCCATAATTATTGTGAGGCTGCCTCTGCCAAAAATAGGATTATTCGACTATTGAAAGAAGATATAAACACAATAGGAGATGTGACTTTCAGGGAAAACATCCTGTGCTTTGATAACGGTGGATTCCCAAAGCCCTGGATGGGGAGGAAGCTCAGGGCTGTCCCCAGGAGTATAACTGCCCACCTTTGTCTGTTTAAGGATAACAGAGCGTAAAGGCTGGTAAGCTCCGCCTCTATAATCCAGGATAATAAATGAGCAAGTTACAGGTGCCAGGAAAAGTGTCAGCCCCTGCAGCTCCACTGAGAGGAGTTCAGAATTCATTTTCCATAGAAACAATGGCATACACAATGCCCAGATTTTATTGAAATTGTGCCGAGACTCTGAACTTCAGACACAGCAGGAGCTAAGAAAACATTTCTAAAAACACCATTTCTAAAAACACCTGTTTCAAGAAGAAGGTGACTTTGAGTTCTAAGCCATGGACATCCAAATAAAAACCTTCAGGGTACAATGTGTTCAGAGAGGGGAGGGAGATACGTTTGGATCCCATCAGTGAGGAAAAAACCAAAATGGGGGCTAGATGGAGAAGAATCATTCTCTGATTATTTCCTTTTTTCCTCTGAGCCATCGAAAATACTAAAGCTAACAAAATTTTAAAAACTGAAGAAAATAACTTTATAAACTAAGGAAAGCAACCTTCCTTCCTGCCCTTCGCATTCTGATTTCTGAAAGAATGGGCAATGAATCAGTAAATGAGCAAAAATGTATCTTATAAAAAAGCTCTAGTCTTCCAAAAGGCTGTATCTCAAAATCTTTTTGCAGTACTTCAGTAAAAGCTCGAAGTCTGGCTTTTTCAGAAAGTTGCTGCTGACCGCCATCTACTGGGAATTACCCAAACTCTGTCTTGGGAAATTTCAAAGCACTAAGCGATGAAATTTCAGACTCAATTTTGCACAATGGCCTCCAGGCATAGAAAAGGAAACTCCTGGGAACCCAGGCAAACCCTTTTGGGTTCACCTGAGAATCCTGTCCTTTGCATAGGTATTGTGTTAGAGTTAGGGGTTTCCTTTCCAGGAGAAAATATGTAAAATGAGTCCCTCAGGAAATCAAGGCTCTAGAACATCTCTTTAAGAGGGCTAGGGTTTGGGGTAGAATCTAATGGGGAAAGGATACTGGCCAAGCAACCTCTCCTCTCACTGCCTTCAGGTAACTAGGAAGAAAGATTCAGTCATCTGAATGTCAGATTGCACTCAAAATTCTTTTCTCCTTTGTGGACAAAACAAGTCATGAATATTTAGTCTGAACTGGGTCCTCTCCTTGACAATGTCTATCACTGTCTGGCTAATAAGAGACATGTCTATGTGAAATCACAATGACTGATCTCTCAAATTCTTAATAAATTATATTCTGGTTAAATCCACTGACTAAAAATGCCACATTCCTGTGAAGCAAACAAAAGTTTCATCTCCGGATTTCCTCACCTAATAGCTCCAGCATCCTTGGTCTGTGTGGGACTAAAGATTCTATATCATCACTTCTGTTTTCCTTAGAAGTCCTTTAGAATGCTCTTGGCCCCTGGGGTGCTCCATTGAAGGAAGCAGAAAATCTGACTCTCACAAGAAAAGTTTTCATATAAAGGGGGAGCAATAGAATCACCCTGCCAAGGACACTGGATGGTGGAGAATGAAGTTGCGCTAAGAATGGGCAGTGCCATGGTGGCAAGAACATGGATTTGAGTTCCAGCTATGCCACATACCTGCAGGATGACTCTGATTACGTCTTAATGTCTTCGCCTTCACGTCACACTCTGTGAAATGGGGTAATACTGCCTCATAAGGTTGTTACGAGAATTAAAATGAGATCTTGTTTTCTAAGTCACCTGGCATATGTGAAGTATCAAACAATTTTTCTTTCTCGTTTTCTTGTTTATGGGGCCTCGATAGATCATAGATGGGAGAGCTCTTCCCAGGCTGTCTCATCAGAATGCAGAGCAATTACCTTTGCCGTTCACTCCAGGAATATCTGCAGTGTATTATTGCAGACTCAGCTCGTAAAGTATGCATGAAGTCTCTCCAAACTGGAGTTTTTTAACCAAGAAATAAACCACTTCCTTGTAGGTGCCTATAAATAACAAGAGGTCTCCAATCACCTTTCTGCATGTGCCAAGAGTAAACGTCTACATTTCTCAAGGGAATTGCTGATATAGGATTAAGTGGAAAACTTACCTATGCAAAGAAGTCAAAATTCCCCAAATGCCACCCCAACAAAATTAATTTATAGTAAATTGGCAAAAGTTGAAGGAGAACTTTTTTTTTCCTACCACAGCTTTCCTTGATTCATGAAATGCAGCTCCAGGGAACTTTATCTCAAACTGGCAAACACACAAAAAATGTTGTTGTCATAGAGATTGGTAGTTTGTTTAGATAAACATTTGCAAATAAACTTAGCTTTTAATATCCATATGTTGGAATTCCAATAGCATTCATTTATTAATTCATAAAACACTTTTGAACCTCAAACTTGAGCTAGGCAGTGTTCCAGGTGCTACAAATAAAACAGCGAACCAGACAGGCAAAGCATTCCTGCATTCATAGAGTTTAACATTCTAGTGAGAGGAAACTGGTAATAAACATGCGAACAAATAAATGATATATAATTTCAGAGAATAAGAAATACTCTGAGGCAATATAACAAGATAATGCAGTACTATAGGAGTCAGCACTCTCCCGCTCTCTGAGAGAATATTGCTTGAGCTGAAATCTGAATGACTTAACAGAGCCATGAAAAAAATGGGAGGGGCAGAGCAGTCAGACAAAGGAAATCCCAAGTGTCAAGGTCCTGAGGTAGGAGCCAAATAATCACATTATGGGCATAAAGAAGGCTACTGTGCCTGGGCCATAATATCAAAGAGGTTGTAGGCTAGGCTTCTAGAACTTGAATGTAAGTACAGATCGCCTGGGGATGTTGTTAAAATGCAGAGTCTGACTCAGTGCTTTATGCTGGGGCCTGAGACCACATTTCTAATCAGCTACCAGAAGAGGCTAACACTACTGGTTCTCAGAGCCCACTATGACTATTAAGAATATAGGGCCTTACAAGCCATGGGAAAATGTTTGAATTTCCTACAATTGCAGTGGAAAGTCACATTTATCTGATGCCCTCATACCTCTAGAACCTTTCTCCATTACACAAAGATTTCATACTTTAGTATTTTCCCCCTACCCAACACACAGCTGAGTACTTGGTAAATGCACTGAAATGCCTATGTTAGATGATAAGGCTGATTATCTTGAGCCTTCTTTGGGATTTGCCTGGTTCTAGGAAAAAATAACAAAAACAATGTTGGAATGGGGTGAAACAAACTTAGTGAACGGAAAGACTATAGATGGACTTTGAATCATATATTTTATGGGTTAAAATACTACACTAACAGGTGAAAGATCTTCAGCAAAACGTTCAACTTCTAGAGCCTTGATTTTCTTATTTATAAAATAGAAATAATATCTCCTTCATTAGGGACATGTGAAAATTACATGCAATAGTAAAATGTAAGTGCCTTGAAATAGTAGGTGCTCAATAAACATCCACTGTCTCTTCTCCTTCCCCAGCTCCACCTGACTGTCAGCACTATGGCATTTGTATCAAGAGCATCATAATCTGCAAATTATGTTGAGTAAAGTGGATTTTCAAATTAAGAATTCAAGGCCCAGCTCCATGTAAAGTAACTGATTACGGCCTCATAACATGTGCTTATTGCTGCTTTAAGCACATTCATGTCTAGGTTCTAGCCCTAGCTCTATTACTAACTTGCTTGACAATCTTTGATAAGTCCCTTGGCCATAAGTGGGCCTCTGTGAAATGAAAGATTAGTATAGATGGCCCTGCCAAACTCTAGGATCTTTGGACTATGATTACCCTGGTAACAGTTCTGAAAGAGTGAGCTTGTCTCCCAGGAACCATGGCAGAAGTCTGGGAACCAGGATATTTGGGTGATGAGATCCAAAGTCATCAAGGCAAGTGAAACCCTTGTCCACCAACCTTGGCCAACAAACAGCCTCATTCCTTTCCCTCCAATTCCATTATTCTAGGAATTAGAATGCCAGGAATATTATCTCATCCTCATTGGATCTTTAATATTTTTAAAAGCAACTGACATCACAGAGAAAAATTGAGAACAAGACTTAATGGAATCAAATGTACACACTTCTCTGGTTTTTGTTATTTGGTTGTTGCTGGTGTTTTTTTGTCACACAATGTTACAATGCTTTATTTCCAAAAATATCTTCAAGATGAAAAAAATCTCTATTACTTTCTATATATGTGCTAATATTTTAAACACTTGAAAATATTTTAGGAGGATGTTTAAGAGTTTATATCTCTTCTGGTCTTTACCACCTCCACCCTTTCCTCACCCCAACTTGGGATTTTTGTTGGCTTTTATTTGTTTGCTTGTTTTTGTTGTCGTTGTTGTTGTTAAGGTTAAACACAATGAAAATGAAAACAACTCCAGCAGCAAATGCCTCTGACACCGAAGAATTACAAATGTTGAGAGAGGCTTAGGCTGAAAAAGGAACTTAGACATCTCATCTGAAGATGTACATTTCAGGGAAATGGTTTTTCGATGAAGACTTTGAAATGAGCAGAGACTCATCTTAAAAGGTCAGATGCTTCATCCCAACACAATGTTTTCCCACCTCCATCAGTGGAGATATGTCAACAAAAGTACCCCAAAATTCAAGACCAGCTGAAACAAAGAATCTCTTTTTAGCCTGTTTAATCTCTGCCTTAAGCGTTTTGCTCTTTGCCTTCTTTACTCTGCTGTTCTGAAAACTTGAAATGCTGGGGGGGGAAAAAATGGACCAAATATCTAAGAACCAGGTAACGGTGACACCCAGGGTGATTTCAGAGAGCCCATGGCAGTCACAGATCATACTATGTTTAAGAAATTAAATTACATGTACTAAAGGTGTGACACTCTAAATCCCCCAAATTATATGTGTTCCCCAGATCCACAGTCTTTGGAGCAGGCAAAGGAGCAGGTGCTGCTTACCCAAAACATTGGCTCCCATAATATCATCTCCGCTCTTTCCTGGCCAAGGGCACCCGTAATTACCTCCCGTAAACTGAACCCGCAACCCCACCACCCTCCACATACACCCGCTGCTGAAAATTGTATTGGCAATTAATTTGTCAGGAAAATGCTAGGGGATGTGAACACTGGTAATTTTATACCATAGATATTCAAATTAAACCTCGAGCCTGAGTGTTTTCAGTGTCAAATTTTAGAATAGTTGCAGAAGAAGAGAGAAACACAATCTTCCTCCTGCTATCTCCTGACGAGGGGCAAAAAAGAATGTTCCAAGTGGATGTAATAACCTTGGCTCCATCTGTAGACTTGACTTGGGAACATTAAGAACAAAAACACACTAATTATGGGTGATGCTCCTTGTGTTCCTCTCCAAATGAAAGGGGATGGGGTTGTTGTTTGTTCTGCACCATTCCTTGAGTGCTGAGAATCTTTTTAATGAAGAAAAATAATGTCAGATACTAGTAACTTTGCTGGAGCCCACTCTAATTCTGCACCTTATTTTCCTGGGATTACTGTGGTTTATAGACTCTTGGTCAACTGAGAGCCGCAAAAGAAGTATCAGCATAGACCCATCTGGAAAGTCCCCCACATTATCCCATGGAGAGAAGGAAGGCCTCAGGACATTCCAGCTGAATCAAAGGGGAAAGCATGAAGCTTCAGATTCTCCTGTGGCTATCAAGAGTCCCTTCACTAATTCTTGTAAAGAAAGAAAGAAAACTAACACTGGTTGTCTAGTTCAGGCCAGAACTATGCATATATTATGTAATTTAATCTTTACATGAAATCCATTAGGAATATATTAGCCAACATCATTTTACAGATGAAGAAACTAAGACATATGGATTAAGTAGCTACATAGCTCAGCCAGTGTGTACTCTTTGTGGGATTCAAAATCAAGTCTTCCTTGGCCTTTCCCTACTCCAAATGATTCAAATTTCTATGTCAAGAACCCTTAGGGCAGGAAGTGAGACACATGGTTCAGTTGATGGAATTCATTCATGGGATTTCCCAATCCATCATACATAGATTAAATAAACGGTATCCTTCACTCATATGTACATCAATACTTTAGATTGTGCGTAGATGCTATTGATGAAACATAAGTGCCTTTAGGGTGTTAATTAACTCATAGCATTTTCTCATGATTGCATATGTTTTCCATCAGTATGTACCAAAAGTTCAATATTATCACATGGATATATGATATTTTGTCATTAGGGTTTTTCATACTCAAAAACTACTGCTATTCTCTCTGTAGTTTCTTGAATTTATTCCTTAAGATACGATGCAAACTGAGGACCACAGAATTAAATTATGGCACCATGAGGTTCACTTACATGAAGAATGGAAGCCATCAATGTCTGGTTTCAAGCTCAGGAAAGAACGACTTCACCATATATTGATAACTATTTTACAAATTGTGATCTAAGGACCTTCTTGGACTTGGTAAAAAATCATATTACTGAGCACTACCTCAGATTGATTAAGTCAGACTCTCTGGAGACAGGGCCCAAGAAATTGAATTTTTTGGTAATCTCCCTAGTATATTCTATTACCCATAAACTCTGAGAACCACTAGTGAAAACTAATAACATGAAATAAGTTCTGGCCAAACTATACAATATTGCATCTAAATAAGACTCAAGGGATTCACATAAAAGTATATAGAATGTTAAGACGTTGAATATGTGGTTCTTGTCCTTGGGGAACATAGACTATGGGTTACACTGTCCATGAAATTACAGCAAGGCAAAGATAAAGTCTTCAGTGTTCAAATCAGCAACACAGAATTGTTAACACATTATTAACCCAAGGGATCTTCCTCCTTATTCTGAGATGTGAGGATGTTTTGCCAAACTAGATTTAGAATCATTTTTTTTGTTTAATTCTCTATCTCTCCTACTTAATATAGCACAAATCAAATGTCATTCATTGATATTGATACAGCCTCTGTCTTTACTGCTGCTGTTTATTTCATTTCATGTGTTTTCACATTCAGGCACCCTTTCTTTGATGTATGCCAAAAACTGGAAATGGGAGTTGATCCTAGTGAGTCTGTTAAGATACCTGTCATCATGAACAATTAACTAGCTTTAGAAGCAGTTAACAGAAACTCCAACATGATGAGAGATGTGGAGCCCTGAACTCAGTCTGAGATGGCAAGAAGGTTCCATCCTGAAGGCCCCTCCTGGGGCACTGTGTTGAGAAGGATTCTGAGACCACACTCAGGCTCAATAGGAAAGAATAGTGGGATTGATTATGAGTAATGTGGCAGCAAAGTGCCAAGCATTTGGAATTCTTGCTCTTATAAATTCAGTATTTGCATTGGAAATGCCTGCCAAGACAAACAGCACCCAAAGTTAGAGAGTTCTGGAAACTTCCCCTCTTCCAAATCTTGCATTTGATGTAGAGTAATAATATCCAGAAAAGATGCTTCCCAAAGCACAAAACTACTTGAAAATGCAGGACCAATCTTAGAACTCCGTTTTCCCCCAATCCAGTTCTATTTAGTATCCCCAGCAATATCTCAGAATGCGAAAATTTCCCTTTAATCTTAGGGATATCTGTTACATAGCCTCAGGAAAGAAAGTTGAGCAAATCTCCACTGTGCCAGGTCAGCGAACACTTTTTTAAGCAGTGGGTGGCAACCCCTTACTCCTGATACCAGGTTGGCTCACAAACCACCAAGAAATAATCTGAAATATTCCAAGGAATAGCCCAACCCTGGAAGAACCAAACAAGAGAATGACTGGTTCTGCTCTCCTAAGCAGGAATATATCTTCAGGAAAATTGAATGACAATGGGATTCTCAGGGATAAATTTGGCTCTGAAATGACAGAACTGAGTGAGTGCTACATGTTGTGATGTGTTCTTCCTTGGAATCTACTGGTTTGAGGGGATGGAATTTAGCCCTGCAGGGGTATGGTTATGGATTCTCCTTCCCAAAAGCTGAAATGCAACATGACAAAGTCAATAACTGGAGGGCTCACACACAGAGATGCTCATAGGGTTATAAAGCTCTCACAGTTAGGGGCTCCTGGGTAGCTCAGTCAGTTAAGCATCTGACTTTGGCTCATGATCTCATGGTCCATCAGTTTGGGACCCCTCATCAGGCTCTCTGCTGTCAGCATGGAGCCTGCTTTGGATTCTCTCTCTCTCTCTCTCTCTCTCTCTCTCTCACTCATTCTCTCTCAAAAATAAATAAACATTGAAAAGAAAAACCTCTTAGATATGGTTAGATATGATTCCACCAATCCAGAAAACTGGAACTAAAAGGAAAATTAACATCATAAGCATTTTAGCACTTTACTTCTCTTAGAACCACTAAATAGTTCCCTTGTGTTTCTTTGTCCTTTCCTTTAGTGGTCTTAAATGGCTTTCTCTTTAAATTAAAAACAAAAATCCTGCATAAAATATTCCTCCAAGGTTCCAAGGCCACGGCTCCAATCCCCAGGGCCATGTTCCATTGGTGCCCAAAAAGAAACTGGAGTGCCATCCAAGGATCCTTAAGCAGACTCATAATACAGTACAGATCTTATCTACAGATCAATTACAAAAAACAAGGGAATGAGGCCAGAGTGCAAGGATTGAGGCAAGGCTCAGGGGTGGTTCACGTAGCTGCACCCTATGATGCCTGCAACAGGACAAAGTTGTAAGGAAGGGTGTCCCATTCCCCAAGCATGAGGTTTTCCTACTTAGCATGGCTTCTCTACACCTAGCCAGGTTAAGATTGACTATAAGGATAAGGGTAAGAGGAGAGGGGCAAGAAACTGCAACTAGACTCTCCCACTAGATTTGCAGGCACACCCCACTGGCAGCTCAGATACCAGTCTATTTGGGGGCTTTATGTGAACCAGAAAACGGCATCCCTTGCTCAAAACACTTTATTGCCATCTGCTGGAATGTTGTCTAAATAACTATTCATATCTAGGGTTACTGCAAGGGAATGTCACCCCTTGGAAGTGTTCTCTATCACTGCAAACCCAAACAGCTAATTTGAGGTCGACTTGGGAGGAAATCTAGTCTCCTGGGCAGAAGAGGAAATCCCAAGACTATGCAAGCATGGTTGTAGACCAGAAATCAGCCTACACCAGGTGACCAGAACCATGCAAATCAAAGTAAAGCATAATCCAAGATGAAGCACTCCAAAGGGAGTGCTGGGCTCAGAAAGCCAATGGGGCCATTGCCTCTGGTCATACAGCCAGTTACAGAGGAAGGCAGAGGGACCCTGATAAGCCCAAAGCAGGCCTAGCACCAGCCAGGCTGAGGAAGCAGGGTAGAGTCGAGCTCAGAGAATCAGACACAGGTCTTCCGAAGGTGAGTCTAAGTATCAAAGACTGAGGGAAAAGCTGAGGCTGCATATAAAATCAGCCAGCATCAGGAATAAAGACAGAAGGGCTGCAAAGCCTAAGGTTGTGGCAGAGTTCAGTAGTCATTCAACAAACATTTATGAAGTGCCTACTATGTGCTAAGCATTACACTAGGTGAAGAGGGTACAGAGATGAGTAAGTCATGATCCCTACCCTCAAGAACTCTTATTCTGATAAAAGCTTCAAAAACAACATTTTTGATGAATCTTACAACTCATAAGAAAAACAACACATACTTAATAAATGCTACAATATGCCTGGCCCTTTACTAAGCACAGGACATGTAAGAGTGAACTAGAAACAGTCCTAGCCTATAAGGAACCTATAGACAAGTAAATAAGTAATTGCAATACACTGCCAAGTCAGCACAGAGGACTGTAGGAGCACATGAAACGGGAACTAACCCAGCCTTGGGGGACCCAGGAAGGGTTCCAGGAAGAAGCAATAACTAAGAGGAGACCTGCATAGGACACAGTTTCTGGACTCAATGGGTTTAGAGCATAGGCCTGAACTATCCAATAGAGCAGTCACATAAGGCCAGGGTAATAAATAAATTTTAACTCATTTAAATTTTAAAACTAAAGCAATGCAAAAAAATTTTTTTTCTATCAAACACACTTCAGTGTTTTGGTAGGATTACATTTCATTCTAACCACTACATTGCATAAGATACTATTGTTTTATAATAGGCATGTACTTTTTCCTTTTAGAAGATTTGAAATTACATATGAGCCTCTCATTTATTTCTACTGGAGAGTACAGGTCTAGACCCAAGAGACAGTTATATAATCAAAAGAGTAAAGCAAAGTATTCATTATAATTGCTGGGATAGGAGTTGGTTCACCTACTGCCTACTGTTGCCTGGAAATATTAGGACAAATGCTGAGAAGAACCTAGATGGCAGAGAAAATAACATGAGCTAAATGCAAATTAACTCAAGCTGAATTTATGAAGAAATGGGTAGCTGATGCTTAACCAGAGGGAAAAAGCAATATATTTCCGAGGAGTAGCTCAGAATCTCACAGATAGGTCTGTGCACCGGGGGAGGGTCCTGACTGCTGTAGATGTGAAAGTACGATACTCACTGTAGTATATCCATCACTGGCCAAAGACTACACGTGATAAAAAGTCTAGGAGACAGTGCCCTAAGCTTTAAGGACATTTCTGGTTTACTTAACAAACCCAGAGGTAGGGGTCCAGGGCTGGTGCAACAGCTCAAATGTGTCCCCAGGAATCCAGTGATCGCTGTCCTTCCCTCCACCACCGTAAGGATTTGCTTATTTACCTTAGCCTTGTCATTTCAATGTTCTAAGGCAAGAAGCGAGGGGGGTAGGAGTAGCCAAGTTAGAGAACCTTCCTTTCAGCTCACTGACACTCAAAGTTCTACCCTTGGCTTCCAGAGAGGCAGAGAAAGGAATTATCTAGTCAAGGAGCTCCAGAAAGCCATGATAAGCTAATCACAAGTGTTCTGTTAGGGCTGGGTATATTGCTGCTGGGAATTAATTGGGGGTTCTGTTAGCAAGGACTAAGAGAAATACCTCATGATGTCTACCACAAATACCAATGCTGATACTTGCTTCATGATATTGAAGTCTCATTCTTAACAGGTAGCTGTCTAAAAGATACTCCTTTAACTGAAAACAGGGGAAAAGTTTGTAACTACATATGAAGGAAGACAAAGCTGAGGCTCCAGGCAAACAAAGCTGCAGTAACACAATGGCAGCCTGCCTACAATTCTCTTATCCTCATTTAGGAAAAGTAGTGTCGTCTCAGACCATTATCTTCAATGAGAAGGGCAAAGTGTGGGATTCACAATGACAGGGAAATTGTTGTTCCTGAGAAAATAAATTGTTTTTAGCTTTACTCCAAAGAGATGAGAAAACTGCAAAGTGTCCAGCATTCTTGAGCCAAAAACAAGTCATTTTCCAAATTTCTCTAAGTAATAAGGGCTTTAAATTGGACCCTGAACACAGTAATTGTTAAGACAAATTTTACAGAAAAACATGCTCCTTAGGAGTTATCAACTGAAGACTGAAGGGTAGGGAGTAACAATAAAGACCAATAATCTTAGTCATTGAAGAGGAGGAATCTCATTCTGACAATTAAAATGTGCCTTCGTGATCTACTGGAATGCTGCTCAATCACTCACACAGAATGCCTCACCCCTCACTGCATGGGCAGCTCATCCTCCGCAAGAATGTGTCAGTCCACAGAAAGGAAAGGAATGACACATTCATAAATCAAATGAAATTGGATTACATTTAACCATTAGAAGTACATGTGGGCCTTTCATTTCAAAAGGCATTTATTTTTTCAAAAAAATTTTAATGTTTTTTTTTGGGGGGGGTTGGGGGGGGAGACAGAGCTCAAGCAGGGGAGGGGCAGAGAGAGAAGGAGACCAGAATATGAAGCAGGCTCCAGGCTCTGAGCTGTCAGCACAGAGCCTGACACAGGGCTCGAACTCACACTGTGAGATCATGACCTGAGCCAAAGTTGGGCACTCAACCGACTGAGCCACCCAGGTGCCCCTCAAAAGGCATTTATTAAATTTCTATTTGGCTCTGGACACTGAAATAGGTCCTGGCAAAACAGAAGCAAACAGCATCAGGCCCTGCCCTCAATCTGCTCACACCCTAGTGGAGAGTCAGATGGGAAAATAGATAAATGCCATTCATTAGAACAAGTCTTTTAAATATTTTTTTTATATTTTATTTATTTTTGATAGACAGAGACAGAGCACAGGTGGGGGAGGGGCAGAGAGAGAGGGAGACACAGAATCCGAAGCAGGCTCCAGGCTCTGAGCTGTCAGCACAGAGCCCGACACAAGCTCGAACTCATGAACCGCAAGATCATGACCCGAGCCTAAGTTGGACGCTTAACCAACTGAGCCACCCAGGCACCCCAAACAAGTCTTTTCTAATAAAGATGAGAGGTTCTAGGAATATCTCACCACAGAGGTAATAGTTTACCTGGGTTCTAAAGATGAGGAGTCACTGTCCAGGGAAGCAAAGAGCTAAATGAGGTTTCTGAATGAAACACAAAGTAGCAATTTGAGAAGCAGAACAGTGTTTGCAGCAACCAGTTCCACAGGAATGTGAAGGAGTAGATTAGGATGATTCTGGAAGAACAGCCAGAGAAAAGGCTGGGAGGCCGTGCAAGGGGCTGTCCTGTACTAGCAACCAGCTTTGAGGCTGACACACCTAGTTTTGGGTCCCAGCCTCTTCACTACCAGCTACATAATTTTGAATAAGACATTTACGTTTTCTGAGATTCAATTCTCATCTTCATCTGTAAAACAGTAATAATACGTACTTCCCAGGGTTTGTGTGTGAATGAAATATGATAATGATTATAGCTACAAAGCATTATTATTTTTATTAGTATACACGTGTTATTACCAAGCTGGGTGTAAAAGCAGAGCAACCTGCATTTATGTTGCCATTCAGGAAAAAAAAATGGTGCTACTATTTCCCAGCAAATTGGTGGAGGCAAAAGAGGCAGGTAAGTTGTGAAAACTCATGTGATAGCCAAGACGATGCTACTTAATTTAACTGCACTGTGACTCTAGTGGCAGAGAGGGGTTAAAGACAGAGAGCTGTTAAAGACAGATCTGAACACTTAGTAGATGGGCCTACAATGTAATTCAGTGGCGATGTTATAGGAACCTTTAATGGAAATGTTTCATTTCCATTTGAAACCTGTTAGCCACCGGACATGCCCCAGTCCTTTCCCAGGGAAAACTAGGGCAGCAGTGTTAGCGGAAGCCTTGGTCAAGTGTACTGACTACACCTTCTCCATACTACCACCACCCCCGTTGTGTCTACTCAGCTTGGAAGCTGGTCACCAGGGCACCTATTTACAAACCCTTCCAAAGGACCTTTCTAAAGCACTCTACCAGGGGTATAAGGTGGTGACCAAAGCCAGGGCTGGCTCAGATAACTATATTTGAGCTCTAGCCTCAGCTATGCCATCAAATATTCAATATTCCTAAATATTGAAAAGTGACCTCAGCTTACTAGGCTCTGATTGCTCCTTACATGGAGAAAGAAGGTCAGTCTGCTCTATTTCACCTTTGTACAGCCATGCAAACATACTCACTCTACTGAACACTTACTGAAGGCCTACTGCACACTGGGGACAAAGTGCTCTACCAGGAGTCTGCATGGCTGTAAATTTTGGCCCACCAAGGTGTTTGTAATGGTTTCCTTCAGTCTCTGGTCTCTTTTCTCAACCAAAATTAAGCCTTTCTGAAAAGATGCAAATACTCTTTCAAAAACACATCTTTATTTAAGAGTGTTTTGTCTCACTTGTTCATTTGTTTCATTTTTTGAGATTTCACATCCAAATGAAATCATATGGTATTTGTCTTTCTCTGTCTGATGATTTCATTTAGCATAATATGCTCTAGGGCCATCCATGTTGTTGCAAATGGCAAGATCTCATTCTTCTTATGGCTGAGTAATATTCCATTGTATACATACACATCGTCTTTTTCCTTTCATCTATTGATGAACACTTGGGTTGATTCTACATCTTGGCTCTAGTGAATAATAACTCTTTTTTTTCTTTAATTTTTTTAACATTTATTCATCTTTGAGAGACAGAGAGAGACAGAGCATGAGTGGAGAAGGGGTAGAGAGAGGGAGACACAGAATCTGAAGTAGGCTCCAGGCTCTGAGCTGTCAGCACAGAGCCCAACACGGCGCTCGAACTCACGAACTCCGAGATCATGACCTGAGCCAAAGTCGGACGCTCAACCGACTGAGCCACCTAGGCACCCCAATAATAACCCTTAATTAAAAACAGAGAACAAACTGGTGGTTGCTAGAGAGGAGGCAGGTAGCAGCATAAGCAAAATATATAAAGGAGATTAAGAGGTACAAAATGCCAGTTATAAAATAAGTCACAGAGATGAAAAGTACAACATTGGGAATATAGTCAATAATATTGTAATAATGTTGTATGGTGACAGTTGGTAGCACCATTTATTGTGGTGAGGATTGAGTTATGTATAGAATTGCCAAATCAATATGCTGTACCTGAAACTAATATTATATATTAATTACAGTTCAATAAAAAAAACTTGCATATTTATAAATAAATGGCAATGTCTTTGTAATATTTCTGAAAGAATGAATCTGGCTTTCAAAGTTGTCTCATAGACTTTCCAAGGAGCTCTGATGCAGGAACCTATGAAACCAGGGCCCTAGGGGGCTAATATGTCAATATGCATAAAGACTCCAACATCATTTATTGGTGCACTTAAAGTGGGGAAAAGATAGACTCTGCATAGGAAGGTCTAGGTTTAAATTTCTAATTCTTTTGCTCATCACATGTATAACCTTGAATAAATCATTTAATTTCTTGTCTGCTATTATCACAGTATATACAAAAATATTAAGACTACCTCTCAAGGTTGTTGTGAAACTCAAGTTAAGATACAGTAGATGTAAAAATTCTTTTTTTATTTTTATTTTTTTTAATTTTTTTTAACGTTTATTTATTTTTGAGACAGAGAGAGACAGAGCATGAATGGGGGAGGGGCAGAGAGAGAGGGAGACACAGAATCGGAAGCAGGCTCCAGGCTCTGGGCTATCAGCCCAGAGCCTGACGCGGGGCTCGAACCCACAGACTGCGAGATCGTGACCTGAGCCGAAGTCGGATGTTTAACCGACTGAGCCACCCAGGTGCCCCTAAAAATTCTTTTTTTAAAAAAGAGCTGTAGGGGCGCCTGGGTGGCGCAGTCGGTTAAGCGTCCGACTTCAGCCAGGTCATGATCTCGCGGTGCGTGAGTTCGAGCCCCGCGTCAGGCTCTGGGCTGATGGCTCGGAGCCTGGAGCCTGTTTCCGATTCTGTGTTTCCCTCTCTCTCTGCCCCTCCCCCGTTCATGCTCTGTCTCTCTCTGTCCCAAAAATAAATAAAAAACGTTGGAAAAAAAAAAAAAATTAAAAAAAAAAAAAAAAAAAAGAGCTGTATGTTGTTATTTTTTCCTACACCAACACTTCTTCTAATTCTTAAATGGTTCTGTGACCAATACCAAGCTAGGTGTGAGGAACAGGACAGGTAGCCAGAACTAGAGGAGGAAAGGTGGAAGAAAATAAAAGTGACCACTCTGGGAAAAAAAAAAAAAAGAATTACAACTAGTATTTGGGTCAGGAAAGAGCAGTGTGCGGTCCTCAAACTCTTGAAAGATTGACATGTGAAAGCAGGAAGAGACTGTAACGTTCAGAATGTAGAATTAACTGATTGCAAAACAGTATAGCAACATGGCTAGTAGCTTAGGCTTTGGAACTGACTGAATTTGGGTCACATCCCGATTCTGCCATTCTTTCTGCATGACCTTTGGCAGGTAATTTAACTTCTCTAAACCTTAGTATTACCTGCCTCACAGGGTTGTTGTGAGAGTTCAATAAGATAAGGGGTGTGAAAGGCTTAGATGCCAATGGCTCATGGAATTTTTCTATAAATATTAGCTATTTCTATTAAATGATAAAGAGAGGGAGGAGGAGGTAGAGGAAGACAGACTAATGGGTGAAAGTTTCCGAGAGACAGATTCAGTTCCATAAGAGGGAAGATTTCCCATGGATAAATGCCATCCCACAATAAAAGGGTGTACTGCTCCCATCCCAAGTCCACTGCCAGGAGCAGGATAAACTCTGGGTAGTGTCTCAAGCCAGTGGTCTTTACCCACAAAGCTTGCTCTGAGGGTGAAGCTATGCCCTTCTTTTATTTGGAAGTTTGGATATGTGAAGCTGAGGAAGCCATAAAGTGGACAGTAGTGCTCTGGGAAAGAATGAATACAAAACCCCAAAAGGCCATGCAAATACATCACCAAACCAATGGAAGCTGGACAAAGAGGTAGGATCCTGGAAGGAGGCTAAAAGCAGAGCCAACAGGAGAGAGGGAGAAAGGTAGAACCTGGAGTGACTCCTCACCAGCAAGCAGGCAGCTGCTGGTATGTGTGTGTCTGTGTGTGTGGACACACGTGTGTGTGTGTGTGTGTGTGTGTGTGTGTGTTGGCACGCACATTCACATGCACCCAAGTATGCATTAAGGATTATTCAAGCAAATGAAGCCAGCCAGGGGCAGATGCCCTTCTGAGGCACTGTATTCCCAATCACTAAATGTTTCCCTACAGAGGCAGGATTCTATCCACCAGGCCACCTAAAGACAGTGTTCCATCACTGGCAGAGCACTTGGTCTACACATAAGACTTCTACAGTCCCTTCCAACTTTCTAATGGTTATACACCTCTATGGATTACAAGATACCACTTAATTATTCTCTATATAGCTCTCCTCCCTTCTTCCACACATTCAGTCTACACATGTTTATTGAAGTACTTACTATGTAGCAAACATTGCTAGTTACTGAGGAAACATGGTTCCTGTCCTCAAGGAGGTTATAGTCTGACAATGCTGTTCATTAGGCATATAATGTGATATATATATATATATATATATATATATATATATATATGTATAATTTTACATTTTCTAGTAACCAAAACAACAAAAGCAAAAATTAAAGGGTGAATTTAATCTTAATAACATATATTATTCAACCAAGCACATCAAAATATTACCATTTCAACATGCAATCAATATTTTAAAAGTTATTAATAAGACATTTTACATTCTTTTTTTCATATTAAGTCTTTGAAAATCTGGTGTGTATTTTACATATGCAGCACACCTCAGTTTGGACAAGCCACCTTTTTTTAAGTTTATTTATTTATTTTGAGGGAGACAAGGAATCCCAAGCAGGCTCTGAGCTATCAGCATGTGGGGCTTGATCTCACGAACCCTGAGATCATGACCTGAGCCGAAATCAAGAGTCAGCCACTTAACCGACTGAGCCACCCAGTGCTCTATAGATGCACATGCGTAGTGTTCCCATAATCAGACAGCACAGGTGTAATAGAGAAAGCAGTTTAGAAAATATATACACTGACCGAGGAAAGCAGCCCTGCCTTGAAGGGTTAGCAATGGCCTGCTTGTAATTATTTAATAACTGGTTGGGGAAGGGTAGATAATATTTGCTAATTTCCATGATGCCTTAATTGAAATTTTGGGCCAAATAAGAATGACACCTTCTCTGGTACCATGCAATTGTTCTTCCAGTGCAGATGAAATGAACTTTCCTCTCCTAGAAGGTGGCCACAAAAGAAGATCAGAGCTACCAGACAGAATGTGGCCTAATGGTTAGGTGTCCTGGATTCTAATCCCAGTTTAACTACCTTAAGAAAATCCTAACACTTTGGTTTCTTGTGAAAAGGGGATTTCACTGACTGCTATGAATCCACGAAAGGATAAAATGTGTGAAGCAGTCTTGCAAGGACCTCTACAAACGTAAAATTTTATTACAGATTTTTGCGTGCTTCGGTCAATGAGTTTTTATTAATAATTCTAGCTTCCCCACTAAGTCAGGAGAGAGAAAGGAAGGCAGGTGGCCACTTAAGGTCCCTAAGGAAGATCCAGACTGTCATGTTCCTACTGGAAAGATGAAGAGTAACAGCCACCATCGAGGTGGCCTAGTCTCCAAAACATACTCCAGCTGTCAAGGAGAAATAACTTCCTAGAGAGTTCAGGAAGATACCAGAGCAATTTATACATGTCTCTATGGCTGTAATTATTAATGAGAAGTCAGGGAGGGGTGATTTACTCATTGTTCTATACTTATCACAAAGTAATGCAGTTTCCCAAATAAATATTGTCAACTAATTGCCATCAGTCCTACTCCCCAGAAGTCCCAGATGAATGGGCATTTCCATCAAGGCTTCTCACAGAGTAGAATTGGAACAGATGGTTCCAGTGCTCAGCAGACCCAGGTGAAATGGGGACAAATATTAATAAGTAGCACTATTTATCAAGTGTTCCCTTGGCCTGGCTTCAGCCACAAAGGCTGGTCTATTCTGAGCTGCCTATTTAAGTGCTAAGGATTATGATGATGCTTAAGACCTGAGCCAGGTAGAAGCCCTCCAGCCAGCCTCTCCTCACTGGCTACACAGAGCAGCCTCATCATAACCCACACTCCAGAGTTCAGTTTTAGAAGATTCTGCTTTTTCTTGTCATGACGGATGAACTCTGTGATTCAGGATTGTTGTTGCTGATTTTCTGACACAGATATGTCAACCACCAACCAACACAGAGAGACAATCACCAAAATGTCTGGTAAAATGTCCAAAGAAAGCCACACGGTTCCAGGATCTCAAAAGGAGAAGTAGAAGGGTTAGGATTGCCAGACAAAATATAGGATGCCCATGCAACCTGTGGGGAATACTTACATCAACGAATTATTTGTTGTTTGTGCGTGTGTCTGTTTTTTCTAATTGTTTGTTGTTTATCTGAAGTATAGATTTCACTCGGTGTCCTGTATTTTATTTTGCTACATCAGACAATCCTAAGAGCCTCCAAGAGAAAAGGTGCTACATTAGACATGTGACCCACCTCGGGGCACCTGGGTGGCTCAGTCGGCTAAGCGTCCGACTTCAGCTCAGGTCACGATCTCACAGTTCATGGGTTCGAGCCCCGCGTCAGGCTCTGGGCTGACGGCTCAGAGCCTGGAGCCTGTTTCGGATTCTGTGTCTCCCTCTCTCTCTGACCCTCCCCCGTTCATGCTCTATCTCTCTCTGTCTCAAAAATAAATGTTAAAAAAAAAAATTAAAAAAAAAAAGAAATGTGACCCACCTCAACTAGTGATAGCCCCCTCCCATCCCTTACACTAGGAAAAGAGATTTCTTGAAGAGCACACAGGAAGATGGCAGCGTAGGAGGATGCTGGGCTCACCGTGAGTCCTGCTGATCACTTAGATTCCACCTACACCTGCCTAAATAACCCAGAAAACCTCCAGAGGATTAGCAGAACGGAGTCTCTGGAGCCAAGCGCAGACGAGAGGCCCACGGAAGAGGGTAGGAAGGGCGGCGAGGCGGTGCGCGCTCCACGGACTGGCAGGAGGGAGCCGGGGCAGAGGGGCGGCTCGCTGGCCAAGCAGAGCCCCCGAGTCTGGCTGGCAAAAGCGGAGGGGCCTGACGGACTGTGTTCCTACAGCAAGCGCGACTTAGCGTCTGGGAGGCCATAAGTTAACAGCTCTGCTCAGAAAGCGGGAAGGCTGGAGGACAAAGGGAGGGAGAGCTGCTGAGCCCCCGGACAACAGAGCTCAGTTTGGTGGGGAACAAAGGCGCTCGCCAGCACCATCTCCCCCGCCCATCCCCCAGCCAAAATCCCAAAGAGAACCAGTTCCTGCCAGGGAACTTGCTCGCTCCTTGCAAACACCCAACTCTGTGCTTCTGCGGAGCCAAACCTCTGGCAGCGGATCTGACCCCCTCCCGCTGCCACAGGGCCCCTCCTGAAGTGGATCACCTAAGGAGAAGCGAGCTAAGCCTGCCCCTCCTGCCCCTGTGCACCTTGCCTACCCACCCCAGCTAATACGCCAGATCCCCAGCACCACAAGCCTGGCAGTGTGCAAGTAGCCCAGACAGGCCACGCCACCCCACAGTGAATCCCGCCCCTAGGAGAGGGGAAGAGAAGGCACACACCAGTCTGACTGTGGCCCCAGCGGTGGGCTGGGGGCAGACATCAGGTCTGACTGCGGCCCCGCCCACCAACTCCAGTTATACACCACAGCACAGGGGAAGTGCCCTGCAGGTCCTCACCACTCCAGGGACTATCCAAAATGGCCAAACGGAAGAATTCCCCTCAGAAGAATCTCCAGGAAATAACAACAGCTAATGAACTGATCAAAAAGGATTTAAATAATATAACAGAAAGTGAATTTAGAATAATAGTCATAAAATTAATCCCTGGGCTTGAAAACAGTATAGAGGACAGCAGAGAATCTCTTGCTACAGAGATCAAGGGACTAAGGCACAGTCACGAGGAGCTGAAAAGCGCTTTAAACGAAATGCAAAACAAAATGGAAACCACGATGGCTCGGATTGAAGAGGCAGAGGAGAGAATAGGTGAACTAGAAGATAAAGTTATGGAAAAAGAGGAAGCTGAGAGAAAGAGAGATAAAAAAAATCCAGGAGTATGAGGGGAAAATTAGAGAACTAAGTGATACACTAAAAAGAAATAATATATGCGTAATTGGTATCCCAGAGGAGGAAGAGAGAGGGAAAGGTGCTGAAGGGGTACTTGAAGAAATAATAGCTGAGAACTTCCCTGAACTGGGGAAGGAAAAAGGCATTGAAATCCAAGAGGCACAGAGAACTCCCTTCAGACGTAACTTGAATCGATCTTCTGCACGACATATCATAGTGAAACTGGCAAAATACAAGGATAAAGAGAAAATTCTGAAAGCAGCAAGGGATAAACGTGCCCTCACATATAAAGGGAGACCTATAAGACTCGTGACTGATCTCTCTTTTGAAACTTGGCAGGCCAGAAAGGATTGGCACGATATCTTCAGTGTGCTAAACAGAAAAAATATGCAGCTGAGAATCCTTTATCCAGCAAGTCTGTCATTTAGAATAGAAGGAGAGATAAAGGTCTTCCCAAACAAACAAAAACTGAAGGAATTTGTCACCACTAAACCAGCCCTACAAGAGATCCTGAGGGGGATCCTGTGAGACAAAGTACCAGAGACATCACTACAAGCATAAAACATACAGACATCACAATGACTCTAAACCCGTATCTTTCTATAATAACACTGAATGTAAATGGATTAAATGCGCCAACCAAAAGACATAGGGTATCAGAATGGATAAAAAAAAACAAGACCCATCTATTTGCTGTCTACAAGAGACTCATTTTAGACCTGAGGACACCTTTAGATTGAGAGTGAGGGGATGGAGAACTATTTATCATGCTACTGGAAGCCAAAAGAAAGCTGGAGTAGCCATACTTCTATCAGACAAACTAGACTTTAAATTAAAGGCTGTAACAAGAGATGAAGAAGGGCATTATATAATAATCATAGGGTCTATCCATCAGGAAGAGCTAACAATTGTAAATGTCTATGCGCCAAATACCAGAGCCCCCAAATATATAAAACAATTACTCATAAACATAAGCAACCTTATTGATAAGAATGTGGTAATTGCAGGGGACTTTAACACTCCACTTACAGAAATGGATAGATCATCTAGACACGTGGTCAGTAAAGAAACAAGGGCCCTGAATGATACATTGGATCAGATGGACTTGACAGATATATTTAGAACTCTGCATCCCAAAGCAACAGAATATACTTTCTTCTCAAGTGCACATGGAACATTCTCCAAGATAGGTCATATACTGGGTCACAAAACAGCCCTTCATAAGTTCACAAGAATTGAAATTATACCATGCATACTTTCAGACCACAATGCTATGAAGCTTGAAATCAACCACAGGAAAAAGCCTGGAAAACCTCCAAAAGCATGGAGGTTAAAGAACACCTTACTAACGAATGAGTGGGTCAACCAGGCAATTAGAGAAGAAATTAAAAAATATATGGAAACAAACGAAAATGAAAATACAACAATCCAAACGCTTTGGGACGCAGAGAAGGCAGTCCTGAGAGGAAAATACATTGCAATCCAGGCCTATCTCAAGAAACAAGAAAAATCCCAAATACAAAATCTAACAGCACACCTAAAGGAAATAGAAGCAGAACAGCAAAGGCAGCCTAAACCCAGCAGAAGAAGAGAAATAATAAAGATCAGAGCAGAAATAAACAATATAGAATCTAAAAAAACGGTAGAGCAGATCAACGAAACCAAGAGTTGGTTTTTTGAAAAAATAAACAAAATTGACAAACCTCTAGCCAGGCTTCTCAAAAAGAAAAGGGAGATGACCCAAATAGATAAAATCATGAATGAAAATGGGATTATTACAACCAATCCCTCAGAGATACAAACAATTATCAGGGAATACTATGAAAAATTATATGCCAACAAATTGGACAACCTGGAAGAAATGGACAAATTCCTAAACTCCCACACTCTTCCAAAACTCAATCAGGAGGAAATAGAAAGCTTGAACAGACCCATAACCAGCGAAGAAATTGAATTGGTTATCAAAAATCTCCCAACAAATAGGAGTCCAGCACCAGATGGCTTCCCAGGGGAGTTCTACCAGACGTTTAAAGCAGAGATAATACCTATCCTTCTCAAGCTATTCCAAGAAATAGAAAGGGAAGGAAAACTTCCAGACTCATTCTATGAAGCCAGTATTACTTTGATTCCTAAACCAGACAGAGACCCAGTAAAAAAAGAGAACTACAGGCCAATATCCCTGATGAATATGGATGCAAAAATTCTCAATAAGATACTAGCAAATCGAATTCAACGGCATATAAAAAGAATTATTCACTATGATCAAGTGGGATTCATTCCTGGGATGCAGGGCTGGTTCAACATTCGCAAATCAATCAACGTGATACATCACATTAACAAAAAAAAAGAGAAGAACCATATGATCCTGTCAATCGATGCAGAAAAGGCCTTTGACAAAATCCAGCACACTTTCTTAATAAAAACCCTTGAGAAAGTCGGGATAGAAGGAACATACTTAAAGATCATAAAAGCCATTTATGAAAAGCCCACAGCTAACATCATCCTCAACGGGGAAAAACTGAGAGCTTTTTCCCTGAGATCAGGAACACGACAGGGATGCCCACTCTCACCGCTGTTGTTTAATATAGTGTTGGAAGTTCTAGCATCAGCAATCAGACAACAAAAGGAAATCAAAGGCATCCAAATTGGCAAAGATGAAGTCAAGCTTTCGCTTTTTGCAGATGACATGATATTATACATGGAAAATCCGATAGACTCCACCAAAAGTCTGCTAGAACTGATACATGAATTCAGCAAAGTTGCAGGATACAAAATCAATGTACAGAAATCAGTTGCATTCTTATACACTAACAATGAAGCAACAGAAAGACAAATAAAGAAACTGATCCCATTCACAATTGCACCAAGAAGCATAAAATACCTAGGAATAAATCTAACAAAGATGTAAAAGATCTGTATGCTGAAAACTATAGAAAGCTTATGAAGGTAATTGAAGAAGATATAAAGAAATGGAAAGACATTCCCTGCTCATGGATTGGAAGAATAAATATTGTCAAAATGTCAATACTACCCAAAGCTATCTACACATTCAATGCAATCCCAATCAAAATCGCACCAGCATTCTTCTCGAAACTAGAACAAGCAATCCTAAAATTCATATGGAACCACAAAAGGCCCTGAATAGCCAAAGTAATTTTGAAGAAGACCAAAGCAGGAGGCATCACAATCCCAGACTTTAGCCTCTACTACAAAGCTGTAATCATCAAGACACCATGGTATTGGCACAAAAACAGACACATAGACCAATGGAATAGAATAGAAACCCCAGAACTAGACCCACAAACGTATGGCCAACTCATCTTTGACAAAGCAGGAAAGAACATCCAATGGAAAAAAGACAGTCTCTTTAACAAATGGTGCTGGGAGACCTGGACAGCAACATGCAGAAGGTTGAAACTAGACCACTTTCTCACACCATTCACAAAAATAAACTCAAAATGGATAAAGGACCTGAATGTGAGACAGGAAACCATCAAAACCCTAGAGGAGAAAGCAGGAAAAGACCTCTCTGACCTCAGCCATAGCAATCTCTTACTCGACACATCCCCAAAGGCAAGGGAATTAAAAGCAAAAATGAATTACTGGGACCTTATGAAGATAAAAAGCTTCTGCACAGCAAAGGAAACAACCAACAAAACTAAAAGGCAACCAAAGGAATGGGAAAAGATATTTGCAAATGACATATCAGACAAAGGGCTAGTATCCAAAATCTATAAAGAGCTCACCAAACTCCACACCCGAAAAACAAATAATCCAGTGAAGAAATGGGCAGAAAACATGAATACACACTTCTCTAAAGAAGACATCCGGATGGCCAACAGGCACATGAAAAGATGTTCAACGTCGCTCCTTATCAGGGAAATACAAATCAAAACCACACTCAGATATCACCTCACACCAGTCAGAGTGGCCAAAATGAACAAATCAGGAGACTATAGATGCTGGAGAGGATGTGGAGAAACGGGAACCCTCTTGCACTGTTGGTGGGAATGCAAATTGGTGCAGCCACTCTGGAAAGCAGTGTGGAGGTTCCTCAGAAAATTAAAAATAGACCTACCCTATGACCCAGCAGTAGCACTGCTAGGAATTTACCCAAGGGATACAGGAGTACTGATGCATAGGGGCACTTGTACCCCAATGTTCATAGCAGCACTCTCAACAATAGCCAAATTGTGAAAAGAGCCTAAATGTCCATCAACTGATGAATGGATAAAGAAATTGTGGTTTATATACACAATGGAATACTACGTGGCAATGAGAAAGAATGAAATATGGCCTTTTGTAGCAACGTGGATGGAACTGGAGAGTGTGATGCTAAGTGAAATAAGCCATACAGAGAAAGACAGATACCATATGGTTTCACTCTTATGTGGATCCTGAGAAACTTAACAGAAACCCATGGGGGAGGGGAAGGAGAAAAAAAAAAAAAGAGGTTAGAGTGGGAGAGAGCCAAAGCATAGGAGACTGTTAAAAACTGAGAACAAACTGAAGGTTGATGGGGGGTGGGGGGGGAGGGTGGGTGATGGGTATTGAGGAGGTCACCTTTTGGGATGAGCACTGGGTGTTGTATGGAAACCAATTTGACAATAAATTTCATATATTGAAAAAAAAAGAAAGGGAAAAAAAAAAGGAAAAGAGATTTCTTGTTATTAATATTCATTTTAGGCCAAAATCTTGCATTTTGAGGCAGGCTTGAGGGACGTCAATTTCTGTCTTTCCTTTGACTTCACAAAAATAATAAAACTCTCCCTGATTACTTTAGGTCAGAAGGGCTTTGCCTTCTTTCAAGGTATTTGAAGACCTCAACGGCCATTAACACTGAAGACTGGTCTTCATGCTAGAATGCTCGCTATGGGCCACATTCTCTCTTAAACACTTGGCATATACCAATTAGCGCTCATAGTCAGCTCATAAGAATGTTACCTGTTACCCCTATTTTACAGATGAACAAATCAAATTTCACAGAACCTAAATACCTTGCCCAGGTCACACAGGTAATTAAATGACAGAGATCAGATTCAAACCCAGGTGTGACTCCAGAACCCATGCTGGGATAGATCTGATATAAAATCAACCAGGGAGCACTTTGGGAGCCTTTCGATGAGGGAATTGTACGGATTTTCTGGAAATAGAAATGTATCACCGGGATGCCTGGGTGGCTCAGTTGGTTGAGCGTCCAACTCCAGCTCAGGTCATGATTTTGCGGTTCGTGAGTTCGAGCCCCGTGTCAGGCTCTGTGCTGACAGCTCAGAGCCTGGACCTGCTTCGGATTCTGTGACTCCCTCTCTCTCTGCTCCTCCCCCACTCATGCTCTGTCTCTCTCTCTCTCCTTCAAAAATAAATTTTTAAAAAACATTAAAAAAAAGAAATGTATCACCTTCTTTGTAAGGTACTTCTTTTTCAAAGAAAACAAATATGCTTGATTTTATTTTATTTTTTTTTAATTTTTTAATGTTTATTTATTATTGAGAGACAGAGAGACACAGAGTGTGAGCAGGGGAGGTGTAGAGAGAGGGAGAGACATAGAATCCGAAGTAGGTTCCAGGCTCTGAGCTGTCAGCACAGAGCCCGACACGGGGCTTGAACTCACAAACTGCAAGATCATGACCTGAGCCGAAGTCAGTAGCTTAACCAACTGAGCTACCCAGGCGCCCCAGATATGCTTGATTTTAAAAATCAATTGCTGGAGAGCCTGGGTGGCTCAGTCGATTGAGTGTCCGACTTCAGCTCAGGTCATGATCTCACGGTTCGTGGGTTCGGGCCCCATATCAGGCTCTGTGCTCACAGCTCAGAGCCTGGAGCCTGCTTCGGATTCTGTGTCTCCCTCTCTCTGTCCCTCTCCCCCTCACGCTCTCTTTCTCTCAAAAACAAATAAACATTAAAAACATTTTTTTAAAAATCAATTGACAATTGATTAGCAGTAACATTAGCAGTAACAGGAAGCTAAGAATGGTCCCAAGTTGTGTCAGCTTGGGATTTGGACTGCTGGGACAAGTCTGATGCTACCAGGATCTAGGGAAGTGAGGCCAGGATGAGGGGGAGTAAGTTTCAAGGGCTGGAGCCCAGGTTTTGAGGGGTGGAGGTACCTGTGAGAAGAGCATGTCATTTCTCCTCAGATTGTTCCCTACCCTCTGTAGACTCAAGTCTGGATCATGGGGAAATTGGGCTGCAACAATCAAGTGAGTAAATATAGCTGGTTTTGTTTATGATTTCCTTGGGCCATTACGGGGACATCAGTAGCAGCAGGTTCTGTGGTGATAGGACACAATGGGTCAGTGTCAGTGGCTTTTGGAGAAGGACTGGCTTTTGGAGACAGCAATGGCTCCATCGGGAGTGGCAGGGCAGAGGGTGGGGCCCAGATAGCAGAACAGCATGGAAGTTTTTTTTTCTTTTTACTTTTTTTAAATTAATTTTATTTTTTTAATTTACATCCAAATTAGTTAGCACAGCATGGAAGTTTTGTTTGCTTCTCTCCTCCCTGAAGTGCAGCCAGATCAACACTAAACCATCCTGCACACCTAAAAAACTGACTTGAGGATTAACACAACAATCTGCACAACCTGAACCACAGAACTTGGCAGGTATGTGGCACCGAGAAGTGAACTCGGGGGGAAAGAGAAGCCCCGGAGGGTAGGGAACTGTTTTTGCTTGCAGAGAGAGAACAGAGATTGGGGGGGGGGGGGGGGGCGGGCAGGGGAAGAGTACAGGAAAGCATCCCCCGCCCCCAGAAAGCAGTTGGAGAAGAAAGAGTGAGTATGCAAGGGACTGAACAAAAAAGGGAGAAAGGAGAAAGGAGAGGGTTTAAATTCCATTAAGTCTCTATAAAGAAGGGGAGTGCAGAGTCTGAAACTCCACAGCTCCATACCTGGCGGTACTCTGGTGGGAAGGGCAAATCCCCTGGAGCAGAGAGCGAGGTCTGAGGGGTCCAGGAGCCACACGTGGAGAGGCAGTTCCCCTGCTGGGAGGACATTTGGTAGAGGCTGTGTGGCCACTCCACAGGCAGAGGTCCCAGCAGACCCTGGAGAACAACCATATTTGCTGGTGCTGGAACAAGGTCGTTAAGGGGGAAGTCTGGTGCCAGATGTGTGTTATGATTTATCATAATCCCTGAAACACTGCTGCTACATAATCACGTGAATTTCTTGTGGGGTGGGCTGGCGCCCAGCCGCAGTCTCTGGGCAACAGCAGCAGCACAATCTCATGAACTTTCCTGGGGGCAGGTGGGCACCTGGCCATTGCTCGGTGAGACCCTCCCTCAGATGGTCAGAGCAGGTCAAAGCCACAGTCCCTCATAAGTGAGGGGTTGGGAAACACAGCCACATCTGGGATAAAACTCAGGAGGGAGGTGCTGCCTGGCTGTCTGATGACTTGGTCACAGACAGTGTAGAGGGGGGAGTGGACAGAAGCCTGAGACAAAGGAGGGGTGCTCGATGGCCAGTCCAGGAGAACAGAGTTCCAATACTAGAGACTGGGGAGCCATTTCACCCCTCTAGCACACGCACATACAAGCCTATGTGCCCCACAGCAATCCACCCCCAGTAAGCTAAGCAGCGCCCTCTAGTGGAGAACGGAGCTGTTACGCTAAACCCCGCCCACCTGGGCCAACAGCACGCTTGACAAACACAAGTCTCTCCCTGCTTAGTTTATGGACTATAAAGTGTTTCATAGCTTGACTTCTACAGAAAACCAGACGTAATTTCAACCATACTTCATTCTGTTCGCTGGTCCATCTATTCAATTTTATTTCTTTTTCTTTTCTTTTCTCATTTTTGAATACAGAAGGAGAAAAAATTTATTTTTATTTTCCATTTTAATTAAAAAGATTTTTAAATTTTTTCTTTTACTTTTTTGTAAATTTTTAAAATTCTATTTTACTTTCATCATTTCATTTTATTCTATTTTATTGTATTCATTTTTTCAAATTTTCAAATATTTTCCTTTTTTTCCTTTTGTTCCCTTTTCTTTCCACTTTTTCTTTTTCTTCCCCTTTTTTCTCTTTCCCTTTTTTCTCTAATCTATCAAGCTTCTTTCAACAACCAGACCAAAACACACCTAGGATCTAGCATCCTTTATTTGATTTGTGTTATTTTTTAATTTTTTAATTTTAAGTTTTTATTTTTTTAACTTTATTAATTCCTTTTCTTCCTTCAAAATGACAAAATGATGAAATGAAGGGATTCACCCCAAAAGAAGGAACAGAAAGAAATGACAGCCAGGGACTTAATCAACACAGATACAAGCAAGATGTCTGAACCAGAATTTAGAATCATGACAATAAGAATAGTAGCTGGGGACTAAAATAGTTTAGAATCCTTTTCTGTGGAGATAAAAGTAGTTAAAGCTAGTCAGGAGGAAATAAAAAATGTTATAACTGAGCTGCAATCTCGAATAGATGCCATGGTGGCAAGGATTGATAAGGTAGAGCAGCAAATCAACAATATAGAAGATAGACTTATGGAGAATAATGAAGCAGAAAAAAAGAGGGAGAATAAGGTAAAAGAGCATGAAATAAAAATTAGAGAACTCAGTGACTCATTAAAAAGGAATAACATCAGAATCACAGGGGTCCCAGTAGATGAAGAGAGAGAAAAAGGAGTAGAAAATTTATGTGAGCAAATCATAGCAGAAAACTTTCCTAGCCTGGGGAAAGACACAGACATCAAAATCCAGGAAGCACAAAGAACTCCCATTAGATTCAACAAAAACCGACCATCAACAGGGCATATCACAGTCAAATTCACAAAATACTCAGGCAAGGAAAGAATCATGAAAGCAGCAAAGGAAGAAAAATCCTTAACCTACAAGAGAAAACAGATCAGGTTTGCAGCAGACCTATCCACAGAAACTTGGCAGGCCAGAAAGGAATGGCAGGATATATCCAATGTGCTGAATTGGAAAAATATGCAGCCAAGAATTCTTTATCCAGCAAGGCTGTCATTCAAAATAGAAGGAGAGATTAAAAGTTTCCCAGACAAACAAAAATCAAAGGAGTTCTTGACCACTAAACCAGCCCTGCAAGAAATTTTAGGGGGACTCTCTGAGGGGAGAAAAGACACACACACACACACACACACACACACACACACACACACACACAAAAGACCATAAAGACCAAAAGCAACAAAAAAATAGAAAGGACCAGAGAATACCACCAGAAACTCCAACTCTATAGGCAACATAATGGCAATAAATTCATATCTTTCAGTACTCACTCAAAATGTCAGTAGACTAAATGCTCTAATCAAAAGACATAGGGTAACAGAATGGATAAGAAAACAAGATCCATCTGTATGCTGTTTACAAGAGACCCATTTTATTTTATTTTTTTAATGTTTTTTTATTTATTTTTGAGACAGAGAGAGACAGAGCATGAACGGGGGAGGGTCAGAGAGAGAGGGAGACACAGAACCCGAAGCAGGCTCCAGCCTCTGAGCTGTCAGCACAGAGCCCGACACGGGGCTCGAACTCATGGACCACGAGATCATGACCTGAGCCGAAGTCGGACGGTTAACCGACTGAGCCACCCAGGCGCCCCAAGAGACCCATTTTAGACCTAAAGACACCTTCAGATCAAAAGTAAGGAGATGGAGAACCATCTATCATACTAATGGTCAACAAAAGAAAGCCAGAGTAGCCATACTTATATCAGACAATCTAGACTTTAAAATAAAGACTGTAACAAGATGAAGAAGGGCATTATATCATAATTAAGGGGTCTATCCACCAAGAAGATCTAACAATTGTAAATATTTATGCTCCAAATGTGATAGCACACAAATATATAAATCAATTAATCACGAAAATAAAGAAACTCATTGATAATATCATAATAGTGAGGAACTTCAGCACCCCACTTACAACAATGGACAGATCATCTAAACAGAAAATCAACAAGAAAACAATGGCTTTGAATGACACACTGGACTAGATGGACTTAACAGATATATTCAGAACATTTCATCCTCAGGCAGCAGAATACACTTTCTTCTCAAGTGCACATGGAACGTTCTCCAAAATAGGCCACATACTGGACACAAATCAGCCCTCAACAAGTACAAAAAGATTGAGATCATACCATGCATATTTTCAGACCACAATGCTATGAAACTTGAAATCAACCACAAGAAAAAATTTGGAAAGGTAACAAATACTTGGAGACTAAAGAACATCCTACTAAAAAATGAAGGGGTTAACCAAGAAGTTAAAAAGGAAATTAAAAAGTATATGGAGGCCAATGAAAATGATAACACCACAGCCCAAAACCTCTGGGACCGCAGCAAAGGCAGTCATAAGGGGGAAGTAGCAATCCAGGCCTTCCTAAAGAAGAAATAAAAGTCTCAGATACACAACCTAACCTTACACTTTAAAGAGCTGGAAAAAGAACAGCAAATAAAACCCAAAACCAGCAGAAGACAGGAAATAATAAAGATTAGAGCAGAAATCAATGCTATCAAAACCAAAAAAAACAGAACAGATCAATGAAATCAGGAGTTGGTTCTTTGAAAGAATTAACAAAATTGATAAAGGCCTAGCCAGTTAGATCAAAAAGAAAAAGGAAAGGGAGTAGCAGGGCAGAGGTGGAAGTCACTGCAGTAGATCAGAGCATGAGGGGAAAAGACAAAGGCAGACTGGGGGAGAGCATGTGTGAGACCTGCTCCAGGAACTTCCAGAACCCTGTGGAGAAAACCAAGATCCCACCAGGTAGGAGGGAGCAGAGACAAGAGAGAACAAACTGATTTGGGGTTATTTTTATAAAATATTCTTAGCCCCTGGCTGACTCTCTCTGGAGTAATTAGGGTACATTAAAAACAATGGGAACCTCAATCTTTTTACAAAGAAGCTTTCAAATTCAAAAATAGTCTTCTCCCTCCATTCTAACAAGATAATAAGAAAGGAAATGTAAGGAATAATTAGTGTGAATTGTCTCAAAATGTACATTCTAAATTCTATCAAATACAATAAATATATGCTTAGATTTAAGTCATAGGATTAGATTTAGGCATAATAAAAACACATTTTTTATGTCATTAAAAATTACTAATTCCACAGCAGGTCTAATGTTAGGTTGGCTAAAGAGATTGTATTGTTTCACCCTGCTAAGCATTTCATAACTTTTTGTAGGAATCAATTAGTCAAAAACTTTTATACATGTCTACTATTCTCTTCTCATATCTTTTTGAAAACTGTAAATGCAGCTATCACCAGGAAGTTTTCCTTTTGCATTTGTTTTGTGCCTTGCAGATTACCAACAGCCCACAGGATTGTTTTCTCTCTTGATTTCATATAAACTCTTTGGGGTACACAGGATAGCATGAGTCAGTAGCAGTGGTAAATTATCATTAATGAGTCTCCATTAAGGGTCAGAAACCATAAAAGTGATGAACAACAAATGGTTAACATTTGCTGAGGGTTTTTTACATCCCAGACAGCATTATAAGCCCTTCCTATGAATCAATTTATTCCAAGCAGTTTCTGATATAGACCATAAAGCCAGACACAGCCATTGAGCTGTCCTGCTTATTGGAGTCAAAAACCTCTTAAAGATGGCTCATTTTCTTGTGGAAAAACTGAACCTAGCCATGCGCTTGCACACCCCATCCCTTGACCTGGCACTACCAGACAGATCCTGGCTGGAAGCTGATCCAGAGCCAGTTGGTATATGCTCTGAGGGAGTCCACGTGTCTGTTGTTTGGTTAAGTACAGCCAGAGGCATGATGGAGGAGACCCCCGTGTCTCTTAAGTGGCTAAAACATTTCTTAGCCCAGGGAAGGAATGGAGAGAGACAGCATCTCAGCTGCATAGTGTCTAGTCCTCCGAGGCCCGAGCCAAGAGACTAGAATAGATCCAGGATCTTGGGTTTCATCTCATGAGGATTCTGCAAAGGGCCAGTTCTCACATGGGGATTCCAAGGCCAAACTGATGTGGTGAGTAGAAAGCCAGCATGCAAGGAATGAGTTGTAAACCAGGGAATGAAGTTGTGGAGTTGGAAACTGGAGAAGCAGATTGTATAAATCATGTTCCCTCCTCTCTTTTTTTTTGAAAGAGTTTATTTTTAAAAATTGCATTAATTCCTATGTAAATATTTGGTAGAAGTCACCAGTAAAGCCATGTGTGCCTCAGATTCTCTTTGTGGGTATTTTTTTAAACTAATAATTCAATCTCTACTTATTACAGGTCTATTCAGACGTTCTAATTCTCGATTTCATTTTGGTAATTTGTGTCTTTCTAGAAATTTGTCCATTTTAACTAAGTTATTTAAATTATTGGCATACAGCTGTTCATAATATTGCTTCAACATCTTTTTTTTCAATTTCTGTAAGGTTGCAATTAAAGACTGAATGTTTGTGTCCCCTCCAAATTTATACATTGAACTCTAATCCCCAATGTGATCCTGTTTAGAGGTAGGGGGTTTGGTAATTAGATGTTGGGGTTGGGGCCTGCATGAATGGGATTAGTGCACTTCTAAGAAGAGGCCGGAAAGCTAGCTAGCATGCAGTCTTTCTGCCATGTGAGGCTACAATAAGTCAGCTGTCTGTAACTTGGAAGAGAGCACTCACCAGAGCCCGCCCATGCTGGCACCCTGATTTCGGATCTCCCAGACTCTGAATTTCTGTTGCTTATAAGCTACCCAATTTGTTATAGCAGCCTGAGCTAAGACAGACAGTAACAATGTCCCCTCTTCATTTCTGAAACTAATAATTTGAGTCTTTCCCCCCTTTTTTTTCTTGGTCAAATCTAGAGAAAATTTGTCAATTTTGTTGATCTTTTTTAAAAAAACACAACTATTAATTTTGTTGTTTTCTCTATTGTTTTGCATTTTCCACTTCATCAGTTTCTGCCCTCATCCTTATTATTCCCTTTCTTCTGCTTGATCTAAGTTTATTCTTTTTTTTCCTAGTGTCTTAAAGTGAAAGGTTAAGTTATTGACTTTAGGTCTGTATTCTTTCCTAACAGGCATTTTATAGCTATAAGTTTACCTCTAAGCACTACTTTAGCTGCACCCCATAATTTTTGGTATGTTATAACTTCATTTTCATTCATCTCAAAGTACATTTTAATGTCCCTGTGATTTCTTTGACCCTTTGGTTACTCAGGAGTATTTCTCAATTTCCACAAGTTAGTGAGCTTCCCAAACTTCTTTCTGTTATTACTTTCTAATTTAATTCCATTATTATTAAAAACATACTTTATACGAAATTAATTTTTAAAACAAATATCTCATAAAAGTCAACATAAACAATTGGAATTTGAAATTAAAAACAGTATCATTTACACTGGCACCCTAAAAAATGAAATACTTAGATATAAATCTAATAAAATATATGCAAGCTTTATTTGAGAAAAACTATGAAATTGATTAACAAAATCAAAGAAAAACTAAATAAATGGAAACATTTCATGTTCATGGACAGAAAGACTCAACATGGTCAAGATGTCAGTTCTTTCCACCTTGATCTATAGATTCAATGCAATCCTGATCAAAATCCCAGAGAGTTATTTTAGGGACATAGACAAAAGGATTCTAAAGTCTATATGGAGAGACAAAAGACCTCAAATAGCTAAAATACTACTGAAGAACAAAGTTGGAGAACTGACACTACCCAACTTCAAGACTTCCTATCAAGTTGCAGTAATAAAGAGAGTACAGCATTGGCAAAAGAAAAAACAAATAGATCAATGAAACAGAAGAGAGAGCCCAGAAATAGACCCACATAAATACAGTCAACTGCTCTTTCTCAAAGGAGAAAAGGCAGTACAATAGAACAAAAGCAGTCTCTTCAACAAATGGTTCTAGAATAACTGGACATACACACACACACACAAAAATGAACCCTAGACACAGACCTTATACCCTCCACAAAAATTCACTCAAAATGGATCTCAGACCTAAATGTAAAACACAAAACTAGAAAGCTCCCAGAAGCTATCATAGGCAAAACCTAGATGAACTTGGGTATGGCGATGCCTTTTTAGACATAACACCAAAGACACAGTCCATGAAAGAAGTAATTGATAAACTGGACTTCATTAAAATTAAAAACTTCTACTTTGTGAAAGGCAATACCAAGAGAACTGGAAGACAAACCAATGTTTGCAAAGAAATATTTTCAAAAAACATATCTGATAAAGGACTGCTATATAAAATACACAAAAAACGCTTCAAACTCAGCGATAAGAAAACAAACAACCAGTTTAAGAATAGGCCAAAGACTTTAACAGACACCTCACCAAAGAAGATATACAGATGGCAAATAAACATACGAAAGATGCTCCCCATCAAATTCAAATTAAAGGAACAATGAAATACCACTACACTATTAGAATGGCCAAAATCCAGATGAACAAGTGGACCTCAGAGGACTTCTAGGGCAATAAACATACTCTGTATGATATTATAATGATAGATGCATGTCATTATACATTTGTCCAAACCTATACAATT
Source organism: Panthera onca (assembly GCF_046562875.1). Lineage (NCBI taxonomy): Eukaryota > Metazoa > Chordata > Mammalia > Carnivora > Felidae > Panthera > Panthera onca. The sequence continues at coordinate 130,616,205 of NC_138347.1, read as the reverse complement.
TACGCCAGCAAGAGTGAACTCTAAAGTAAACTATGGACTTCGGGTGATTATGATGCGTCAGCGTAGACTCTTCCTTGGTATAAAATGTACCATTCTGGTGACTGATGTTGACACTGGGGGAAGGCAGGCATGTGTCGGGGTGGGAGGTATTTAAGAAATCTCTGTACCTCCCTCTCAATTTTGTTGTAAATCTAAAACTGCTCTAAACAAATAAAGTATTAAAAAAGTACTATTTTCACTGAAACTGATAGAACACAAAATAGATTTTTTAGTTTTAAAATAAGACCCAAAATGTATCAAAATGGCTCTGTACTTTGGAAAGGTAGAAATTTCTTTTAGTGAAGTATAGTTGGCATGCAATGTTATATCAGTTTTAGGCGTACAACATAGTGGCTCAACAACTCTATACATTATGCTATACTCGCCACCAAGTGTAGCTACCATCTGTCACCACACAACACTATTACAATACCATTGACTATATATATTCCCTATGCTGTACCTTCCATCCACATGACTTATTCATTCCACAACTGGAAACCTGTATCTCACACTGCCCCTCTCTCCCATTTTGCCCACCCCTAGCCCCTCTGGCAACCAACAGTTTGTTCTCTGTATCTATGGTTCTGTTTCTGCTTTTTTTGTTTGTTCATTTGTTTTTTTAGATTCCACAAATGAGTGAAATCATATGACATTTGTCTGTCTCTGGCTTATTTTACTTAGCATAATACCCTCTAGGTCAAACCACATTGTCACAAATGACAAGATCTCATTCTTTTGATGGCTGGGTAATATTTGGAAAAGTGGAAATGCTACATCCACTTATGCATTATATCTCCCAGTATTCACCATTAGGCCTTGCATATGGTAATTATTCAAATACTAATTGAATGAGTGAATAAGAGAATGGATAAATGAATAAATTCATAAATGTACAGACATGTAAAGAGAGACAGAGATGGAGAGAATGAGAATATTTTAGTGCCATATTGAAAGAAGACTAACATAAAAGATTTAACATTCTTTCTGAAAGAAGCCATCACAGCACAAAAGAAACTCCTGATATCAGAGTGCTGTCCTGAGTTGCTCTTTCCCTGGTGTATTAGTCCCTCTAGATAAGCATTTGCCATCACATTATACAGGAATATAATAGTTGCTATGGCAGGGAACCCGAGTTCCTTGCCTAAAAAGTTTAACAAATGCTAAAATAAACAAAGGTAAACCTATTTCCTTATTGCTGGACTTCTCGCAACCTTTAATATGCCTATGTGCTATATGGGAGACTGTAGCAGGCTGCATTTCCCAATCTGCTTTGACCAAACTGAGTTTGGAGAACTCACTTGGGAGATCCTGCTCTCCACACATGATGCTTGGCAAAGAATGGGCACTTGGCAAATACTTGTTGACTTGGCAGAAGGAAGTGCTTCTAATGCTTGAGTACAAAGGTGTCTAAGTTTGGACTCCTTTGAGAAGCAGACCCTAAATCTGCTGTGAGTAACCAAATGCAAGTAGTTATATGGGCAATAAGGGGGAGAGGGGGAGCAAGACCGGGAAAAGCAGGCATATCAAGTCAGATATGTCAACCGGTGCCTAGAGCCCAGTCTCACCGAAAAAACTCTGGAGGCCACATGTTTCAAAGTTATCCTGCTGGAGAAGTGAGGGAACTGGAGTATTTATCCACCAGCTCCTATAACCCATTGGTTGAGGACAGTTTTCAGAGGATGTTAAGCCCTTAGCACTTCTAGCTTGCCCAGTGGGTTCTAAAATGGACTCTGGTAGCCAGAGAACAGCCTCCGGCAAAGAAATCAAGTGCCACGACTTGGATGGTAAGTAGGGTTTCTAGAATATTACTACAAAAGAGATCATTGGCAGTTTCTGGAAATCCCAACAAAGCTCTTCTGGACTTCATTTTCCAGACCAAGACAGGAGGAATGCCAGTTGATTCATACATTAAGCACTTTCCAATTTGGGATTTAAATGTGGGACAGCTGTACAATCTAGTGGAGAAAAAAAGAGAAAATATAATAAAATGAGAAAACTTGGCAGGGCGGGACAGAGGGTAGCTATTCACTGGATTAATATGTTACGAAATAATAAGAGATACACACACACTATACACACACACACACACACACACACACACACACACACACACACACGTATCTGCCCACTACTTTGGTTCCTGCTACTAATTGGTCTTTGACCCTAGTTTTTCACACAGGGCCCCTAAAACCCTTGCAATTTGTTAAGTGATAGGAGTGTCTGACATTGAGCTCCTGAATCCCTTGTTATCTCATGGGTGATAGGAGCATCTTTTGTTCTAACGAAGCATCTCTTGGTGGACACCTGGATGGGGGTTGGTCACGAGAAAGACCAGCCATGATTAGAATCTTGGAACTTTCAGCCTTATCCCACCCCCATTTTCCAGAGAGGGGAAAGGGGCTGTAAATCAAGTTAATAATCATTCATTACTACATGATGAAGTCTGCATAAAAAATTCCTAAAGTACAGAGTTTGGAGAGCTTCTGGGCTGGAGAACATCCACACATCACGAGGGTGGGTGGTTCACCCCACCTCCACAGAGGCAGAAGTTCCTATGCTCAGGACCCTTCCCGACCTCACCCTATGTATCTCTTCCTCTGGCTGTCCTGTACCTTTTATTATTTATTAAACCAGTATATATATTTCCCTGAGTGTCCCTACAAGTGACAACCTGGACTTGCAATTGGCATCTGAACTGGGGGACAGTCTTATGGGACTGAGCCCTTAACTTGTGGGATCTGATACTAACTCCAAGAAGACAGCATCAGAACTGAACAGAACTGTAGGACAACTAGCTGGTGTCTGAGAATTTGTTGGTGTGGGAAGAATCCACACATCTTGTGTCAGAGGTGTTGTGAGTACAGGGGCACCTGGCTGGCTTAGTCAGTGGAGCATGCGACTCGTTATCTCAGAGTTGTAAGTTCAAGCTCCACATTGGGTGTAAATATTACTTAAAAATAAAATCTTTACAAAAGTGTTAGGAAAGTGAATAGAGAAATAACAAAGAATTTTTTCTTATACATATGTCTAATTACTTTGAAGCATGTTCATGTCTCAGGAGGCTTCCTCCACACTCTTTAAGCTATTTTAAGGGGGAGTCATCTAACAAAGTCCAACCCCATAATCAAATCTCAACATGCAGACAGTATTACATCCACTTTCTTTAATGGGTGAGTTTGCCTGTTTACCTGATGCTATCACAACTCCACTCCCACCAAATATCACAAAGAGCAGGGCTGGGTTGTATCAAACACAGAAGAAAGATGAAGGGGGTTACCCACTTATCCAGCTGAACTCTCACCCTTTTCATAATGTTGTAGGAGGAAGTACATGGAATTTTAGAATCATACTGACCCGTCATCCTTTAGTTAGTCATATGACTCTGGATTACATAAACTCCTTGACTTTCAGGACCCTCAGCTGTGAAATAGAGATACAAACAGGCTTGTTCTAAGTACTAAATGAAATATGGGTATAAACCAACTTCCCTAACTGTAAAGTGCTCCGTGAACGTCAGTAGTTGTCTTATGCCTCACAGACCCACTACCTTTACCTCAGCCAGTGAAGAGCAGATACGCTCCACAAGCCCAATAAGAATTAAACATTAATTTACAAAGGGTGAGAGGTTTCCAATCAACTCTACTTCTACAGGGAAAAAAATACATCAAACCTGTCCTGAGCTTCCAACCTTTTATTATGCTTAAAAAATGAGAGGTACGCTTCAAAGCACACCCTTCCCATTTCAGAGTGAATCATGTTGCTAATCACCAATAGTAAAATCAAGCTCAAAGGGAGGAATGCTTGGTGGTTGTTTTTTTTTTTTTCACATTTGAAAGATGAAGCACTTAATTATGCATTCTGTAATTAGTTTGTAATTCTCACAAAAGGCACACGAGGAATGTTAATGATGGTTGCATGCCCTGTGGAGAGGAAGCAGCATATTTGATATTCAAGGGCCATCCCTTGGAAGGGGTTCACTGAGTACATTGGGATTGTCACTAGCTTTGTTCAACTACAAAGAAGTCCTAAAGGCAGCTCCTATCAGCACTGTAACAGTGGAGGAGGAAGACAAGATTCTTTACACATTAAGATTAGGCAACAACATTATTATCCAGGGAGTTTACTGCTTAATTATATCAAGTTCATGGTACTGCTGGTCATCTCCTGAGAAGACCAAGGAGTGTGTTAAAATGATATTTTTGTGTTGGATGTTCCCAGAAGTCATGGGGCTCAATTACCTTTTGTATTGTTCATTTCTGCTAGCTTTATCCATTCTTCCCAGAACTGGGTCCCTTGGGTGGCAAGCCATTACGAAAAGCATTTCAAGTTCAAAGGCCTACAGAATATGTTGGAGGTAATCAGGGTCAAGAAGCCTACTGTCCAAGCCTAAGACAAGGCAGTGAAGATATAATAACTGTGTTGCCATTGATTCACTTGGTGGGTACCTGGGCAGACTTCACCTCTAGTGAAAGGGAGTTGATTTTCTGTGCAAACAACGAAGTGTGACTTACATTCCAATATGGTGAGCTCTGCCTGCTCACAGAAGCAGAAGGACGGTTGCGTAGACTGTTTGCAAAAGGGGCCGCAATTATTCACCCTGTTAGCAGTGTGATTTTTTCAGTGTGAAAACTATTCAAACATTTACTTCCTAACCCTTTGAGTCTGAGCTGACCTCACCACTTGTTTTGGCCAATGACCACATCAGAGCCAGCTATGTAGCCCCACCCCCTGTAACAAGATTTAGCCCACCCACTTAGGTGAGGATAAATACCTGCCTCTGAGTGTTCCTCTGCATCTCTGGAAATAACCCCAACTCCACTTCTAACCTACCACTTCCTGTGCTCAATTTCCCTGCTTCTTTGGCCAAGTTTTGCTCCCTGCCTCAGTTACCACCATTTATTTGATCCCAGTTATCTTGATCATCTGAGTTCAGCTCCATTCTCCCGCTCCTCCCTCAGCTCCCCTTCACTCTCTTGCTTTCTGGCTTCTGTCCACACCACTGGACAGGCTACTCGCCCTGGGGGTCACTAATGGCCTCCTAGGTCCCACATTCAATGACCTCATCTCCTTTTGCCTCTTATTCAACATCTCTGCAGTACTTGATCTTGTTCTCTATGACCTCCATGTAGGAAAGCTTACTCAGGAAAGTTTCAAAACACTCTTCTTTTAAGGAATCCTTTCACTCAAGAAAGTCTCAAGGCTCAAACATGATTATAGTGAGAGACTTACATAGTCATAATCATTTCTAAACGATGGCAGTATTCCTAACTCCAAAGAGATGGCTGGGGGGTTAAAAAAAAGATGGTAAAATATGCTGAGTGTGATTCTTCATGTTCTTAGCATGTTCCAAACCAAGCCTATTTTTTAAAGAAAGGCCATCATTACATTTAAAAAAAGTAGAAGGTGGGCTCAAAAGACACCAGACTAGGAGACTCAGGAGTTCAAAACTGAGTCCCAGTTCTGCCACTTAGTAGCAGTCCATCTCTGCAAACTGCCTGAGCCTGTGGTTCATTTGTGAAATGGCAGCAATTGCCAGACTGTGAACTCCTTGAGGGTAGGGATTCCTTTTATACATCCTGGTACCCACCATGCCTAGCACAATGCCTGCTCCACAGCAGATGATCAATCAATATTTACATGTTTGTTGACTGAATTTAGAAAGAATGAACGAAAGATCTACAGTTATACACATGAAATCATAAACCTTAATGGCCTCACTACCATATCCCTAAATGCCAACCCTATCAGAATACAAGTCCCTCACTGGGATTTTATCCCCCCAACAAATATGTTCTTGATGGTCATGTAAATACATTTTCCCCTGGATGCGGTAGATAGATAGCAAGGGAGCAAAAGATGAGCTAAGATGTTCCTTAAACTGGTGTGTATCAGAATCACCTGAAGACACTGTTTTTAAAAAGCCCAGGGGCATCTGGGTAACTCAGTCAGTTCAGCATTCGACTCTTGCCTTCAGCTCAGGTCATGATCCCAGGGTCGTGGGATCAAGCGCCACATTGGGCTCCTCACTACGCATGGAGCCTGCTTGAGATTCTCTCTTTCTCTATCCTTCTGCCCCTCTCCCCTGCTCACATGTTCACACACTCTTTCTCTCTAAAATAAAAAATAAATTAATAAAATAAATTAAAAGTCCAGATTCAGGGTTCCACTCTGCTAGAATCTGATTTGGAAAGATCAAGTTGGGGCTTAGACGTCTTTTTTTAAAAATCAAGCTCTCCAAGTAATCCGGATGTAGACGGTCTTTTGTCACGACTTAAAAAACACTGCCCTCACCCTCCAAAAGCTTTCTTTCATCCTAAACCTCCCCTCCCACCTGCCCTGCTGACTGGCTCGTGGGTGTCATCCACACTGAGTGTCTTGCATTTTTAACTGTCTCAGCCAAGACTAGAGACTTCAAATGGACCTAACCTCACTTCTGCACAGAGACAAATAGGTTTCTGGCCCCCACAGGTTGCTGGATTCTGCCCCCAAATAGTCATTCAGAGTTCACAGAGACAACTTAGTGAGACGGGCTCAATCCCCTATGAAGTTATGAGTCAGAACATCTTTTTCAGTCTTGAAAGTGATTAGCAAAGCAGAACAGAGTCTTGGAAACATTGTCTTCCTCCATAACAAAGAGATGAGCATGTATCTATTTAAGTTAGGACCGTTGTTATAGAAACTACCTATTTTAAGTGAATGGTAAAGAAGCACTGCGTTGAAATGAACAAGCTCTTACTAAAGCTTGGGCAGTCTTGTTCAAAACCAACATCTCCGGGAGCTGACATTCACATATGTTTGTCTCTGACCACAAAGACATTAAGCCATGGCTCCTCTGGAGCTCTCCCCTTCCCTCTAACATGAGCCTTAGAACTCCTGAATACCTTAAAACCTTTTAATCACAGACCCTGTTTAAACACAAGATTGAGCTGGTCACCCTCTCTTCCTGTAGCAAATGAATGTAAAAATATAAGATAAGCTTTTTATGAATTACATCACCTCTGTAAAAATAATCATGGACCTCCTTCTTTGACCCCATCATGTAAAAGTAAGAGAAAACCCTGATCCAGGCTGTAGGGCAGCTCAGTGGGACAGCCGGAAGTTACCTTCTTGGACCTAAATACCTTGAGGCAAAATTTTTAAAGAGGCCTCCTGCCTAAGCCAGAGTGTTTTCTCTTATTCTCACCTTCCCCTCCTTCCACCTGCCTCCTAATACCCTAGTATTTGTAAAGTGTCACAAAGACATTCTGCTGGAGAAGCCACTGTGGATTGGTCTTCTCCTACCTCAAGTGTCTGCAACAAACTTTTTCTTCAAGGGCCAGGTAGTAAATATTTTAGCACGACGAGCCAACTCTGCCATTGTGGTAGGAAGCAGCCACAGACAATATATAAGTGAATGACCACAGCTGTGGTCCAGGAAATTCTCATCTACTAAAACATGTAACGAGGGGCACCTGGGTGGCTCGGTCGGTTAAGCGTCCGACTTCGGCTCAGGTCATGATCTCACGGTCCGTGGGTTCCAGCCCGGCGTCGGGCTCTGTGCTGACAGCTCAGAGCCTGGAGCCTGTTTCAGATTCTGTGTCTCCCTCTCTCTGTGACCCTCCCCTGTTCATGCTCTGTCTCTGTCTCAAAAATAAATAAACGTTAAAAAAAATTTTTTTTAAATAAATAAAATAAAACATGTAACGGGGTGCATGTTGGGCCACAGTTTGTCAAACCTTGCTATAGGAGATGCTGTTGAGTGCTGTCTGCATTATGCCTTCAGGACTAGAGTACTCTCAGTTTCTGGTGCTGGGAATTATAGAGGCTGAAAGCTCTCTGCTGAGACCCTCTGTGGGGCCTGCTCTCAGCTGAAGACAGGTCTCTACTCGAGGTGTACTCTTGTCTTTTCCGGAGAAGCCCACATCCAGTGACTGGGATGGAAAATATAAAGGCCCGATCTACTTGACCCAACCCACGGCAACTCTGAAAGCAGTGTCAGCTGCAGAATCCCCTGTAGGAATGACTGAGACCTTTTGTTGTTCAACTTGTCTCTCTTCCCAGTCTTGTTTTCTTCACTCCCTCTCACCCCAGGTGTTGATCCTGAGAACAAAGCCCAATAAACTTGCTGCATTCAAATCCCCAGTGCAAATAGATCTACCCTATGACCCAGCAATAGCACTGCTAGGAATTTACCCAAGGGATACAGGAGTGCTGATGCATAGGGGCACTTGTACCCCAATGTTTATAGAAGCACTTTCAACAGTAGCCAAATTATGGAAAGAACCTAAATGTCCATCAACTGATGAATGGATAAAGAAGTTGTGGTTTGGAATGGAATACTACTGGCAATGAGAAAGAATGAAAAATGGCCTTTTGTAGCAACATCGATGGCACTGGAGAGAGTTATGCTAAGTGAAATAAGTCATACAGAAAAAGACAGATACCATATGTTTTCACTCTTATGTGGATCCTGAGAAACTTAACAGAAGACCATGGGGGAGGGGAAGGGGAAAAAAAAGTTACAGAGAGGGAAGAAGGAAAACCATAAGAGACTCTTAAAAACTGAGAATAAACTGAGGGTTGACAGGGGTGGGAGGGAGGGGAAAGTGGGTGATGGGCACTGAGGAGGGCACCTGTTGGGATGAGCACTGGGTGTTGTATGGAAACCAATTTGACAATACATTTCATATTTTAAAAAAACAAAAACAAAAAACAAAGCCCCAGTGCAGAATGGGCTCATGGAGAACCCAACTGGAAACAATCACTGCCCCTGTCCTGCCTGCCCCACTCTCCTTTAAACCGGGCCTACACTGATGGGCCTACGTAACTCCTGGCTGGCCCCTGCCATGCTGTGGGGGCTATGGTGCACATAGCTGGTCAACAGAACTGCCAGGTGCTCGTCCTTCTGGAGCACATTTTCATCACTTTGCCCAGGCCACCATCACTAACATGGGTGTTACCATCACTGCCACTCAGTGAGTCTCAAACTATGCCTTCTGTAAAATGTAGATTCCAGGGCCTCACGCCTAGATGATGCACTACAGTAGACCTGGAGTGGGGCTTCCAAATCTATATACTTACTAAGCATCACCAAACACCACAGGTGATTCTAAAATCAGTGGTTTATGAACCATTCACTGAGAAACTCTGCACTATGCTTTACTGGTACTTAGTAGCTGCTTCACAAATATTGATTCAAGAGACATTTCTAAGCACCTACTATGCTACGGGAGTTATACTCCAAAACATATTATTACATATGTACAGGATATCCAACCAACAAAGAATAACTAAATCAACATATACACAATCTGAATTGCACGTGCTTGAGAATAAGAGATACTCACAATATATCATTGAGATTAAAACAGGGTTGGAATGGCTGAACTCGGAAAGAAGTTACACACTCAAACGGGAACACTGAGCAGGCAGATAAGGTAAAGCCATGATAGAGCTGGAAGAGGTACAATAGGGAATGCTGGGGACTGCAGAATACTCTCTCCAAAGGGCACTCATATCAAAAAGCTGTAAAATGTGAAAATGGGGAAACAGAGTTGTCAAATCATCTAATTTTTTAAAGATTTTTTTAAAGTTTATTTGTCCTGAGAGAGAGAGCGCAAGAGGTGTGGGGAAGGGGCAGAGAGAGAATTCCAGGCAGGCTCCACACTGTCAGCTCAGAGCCCAACGCAGGGCTCAAACCCATGAACTGTGAAATCATGACTTGAGCCAAAATCAAGAGCTGGATGCCTGACTGAGCCAGCCAGGTGCCCCAGATCCTCTAATTTTTTAAAGAGTAGTCTAAAACTAGATAGTTGTGACATAATATCTACAGGTTTTTAAATATTGGCTCATATTTTACTTTTTCTTAAGTCTGTAAATTCATTTAAGCCCTCAGGACATCAGCACTAGCTAAAGTTTCTGGGACTAGCAAATAGGGTAACTGCTTTTTTTGCAAGAAATAAATATTCCAGCATTCCCAAGGAGCATAGTCAAAGGAGTCTCAAGGGCCATCTGAGCAGGAAAACACCACAGATAACCTTTTAATGAGGCCAAAGGGACCAGCAGTACAGGTTTATAAGAACCAGAGTTCAAACTATGTGTAGAATCCTGGAAAGAGAGTTTAGTGAGAGGGGACAGGGAAGTGTGACTGGAGATAAGACTTGAGCATCAACTCTGGGGAGGGCCAGAGGCTTTGCCCAAAGTAGAGGAGGCACCTAAGCAGAGGCTGACTCCAGGAGAGAAAGGATGGGGACTCAGTCCTCAAGTCTGGGAGGCAGGGTTGGTTAGAAGCCACCATGGGAGCCAAGTCAAGTTACCTGATGCCAGTGGGTAGGATGTACCCACTTTTGAGGTAACAGAAACCAGGGTATCACAGGCCCATCACACAGCCATAGGAGATGTTATAGTTTCAACTCGTTGACAAGGCAAAAGCCTGTTACAATAACTCTTTTTGCTTTTGTTTTTGTTTAGTTGGCAAGCCAGTTGTGGTTTTATTTTAGAAGATAAAAGTAAGAATTGACATCAGAACTGGCATATTTGAATGAGAATAAATAAAAAAGACTAGGTAACTTTCTGGAATGTGTCTCATCTCCCAAGGAGAGATACAGTCCTTAATTTAATGGCAGGAAAAGAAAGTCTCAGAGGCTACACATACTTCCACCACCAGCAGACTATGTAAATGGCACCTGTCCCTGGTTTATTAATTCTAAAGGTGTTGGAGAGAATAATCCCTCAGGTTCCTTTCAGCATGATCAGTGCTCATCTGTGTCTGAATATTTATACCTTGTTTGCTTACAAGTAACAGAAAATATAACCCAAAGTTTCTTAAGCAAGAAAGGTATTCGTTTATTTATTTTAAGAGAGCCAGAGAGCATGCAAAGTGGGGGAAGGGCAGAGAGAGAGGGAGAGAGAGAATCCCAAGCAGGCTCCATGCTGTCAGCACAAAGCCCAACATAGGGCTTGATCTCATGAACCACAAGATCATGACCTGAGCCAAAATCAAGAGTCAGACACTTAGTTGCCTGAGCCACACAGGTGCCCCCAAAATTTATTAACTTATATAATTGAAAAATCCATGGGGAAATCAGATGTGAACTGATTAGGGCTCCAATGACTGTCCCCAAAACCTTTCTTCCTCTTTAGTTCTTGGCTCTGCCCTGTAGAGGTTCAACCCATGCTTAGCATTCACATGACAACAACATGGCTGTAACTGCGTGAAGAGCTACATTGGGTTTTTTTATTCAAATCTGGTGGAAAGAACTTTGCTTCTATCCTATATGTCTCAGGGAAAGTCTAAAGATATTCCATTGGCTTAATAGTGAACCTATGACCCACTTAAAACTCATGTTGGTGACCAGAACCTATGCAATGATTTGAGTGCCTTAGTGGCATGGAGTTGGGTAAGTCTGGAGTTGGAAAGTGGAATTTTAACAACAAAACGGGGCAAGTGCATTCTCCAAGTAATTGGCAGTAAAAGTGAGATGGACAGACACTGGTTGCCTAAACAAAGGCAACAAGATCTGATCTTGTGACTTCGTTAGATAGAATATGTGATATTCATATACTGTATATTTTTTTTTAGTACAACTTATTGTCAAATTGGCTAACATACAGTGTGTAAAGTGTGCTCTTGGTTTTTGGGGTAGGTTCCTGTGGGTCATTGCTTGCATACAACACCCAGTGCTGATCCCAACAAGTGCCCTCCTCAATGCCCATCACCCATTTTCCCCTCTCCCTCACCCCTCATCAACCCTCAGATTGTTCTCTGTATTTTAGAGTCTCTTATGGTTTGCCTCCCTCTCTCTCTGTTTGTTTGTTTTTTTTTTCCCCTTCCTTTACCCCATGGTTTTCTGTTAAGTTCCTCAAGATCTTATAATTTATGTTAAAAAATTTCCCTTCTAATAGGCCCATTAGGTCACACAAGGTATTAAATATGCAATAAAATTAAAAACGCAATAGAAGAAGCAATTATATAATCTACTTTGTGTGGTATTTGGTCAGTTCCAAAGCCTTAAACACACTGGACAAACTACATCTTGATTTTTCAGGGTTTGTTTGTTTGTGCTGTATTATTTTATCAGAAAGCCTCTCAGTCATAGGTACTGAAATCAAGAACTAATCCAAACCAAATGTAACCTAGGCTTCTGCTTTGGGTTCTTTTAGAAGAAAGCTACATGCATTCTGCTAATTGGAACTGTTACCTGTGACTTTTTCACTCTGGAAATGGTTTCACAGACCTCAGGAAGACCAGCTGATAAGCATGAACCCAGTCCCACTCATTAGGTATCAAATGAGAAGATACAAAGGCACATAAGGTTTGGGGAGAAAATCAGACAGAACTGTCTAATTAGATTTCATAGAGTTCAGGAGAACCAATAGGATAGAATTCAAGCTAAAGATTTATAAATTAGCTGCCAGAACTCTCTGCTTGCATTCTTTGTACCCCCATTGTCTAGAGAAACTGCTCGCTGTGGAACGAAGGGACGGAGGTGCCTAAGACCTTGGCAAGCCTGAAAATGAATCCACTGGTATCCAAAGGTAGAAAAATGCAGCCACATGCTGGCAACCATCAAATCTCCCCCCCCCCTTGATTTCGGCTCTGTTTCTTTAGAAAAGTTTTGGGGTTACCTGATGGGTGATCTAGCAAAGCTGGCAATTAAGTGGATCCTGAACAGCAGGAATGACTTCCTGTGTAACTCTGTTTGAGCTTGCCCGAACCCAAGACCTGTAGTTATCCTATGAGAAATAGCAGTGGCACAATACTTTGGAGATTCATAAAAGGGAAGAAATCTGGGCCATATTTTGAGGTAATGTCATTAAAGTTTCCAATGCACAGAAACGCAGGAAGGCTATTGTGCAGATGGTGTGGGTCTCATTACTGTGAAGTTTTATTTCATAGTTATCCCTACTCATCTACACTAAATATGCTGACAACCCTTCTAATGCACAAGCAATATACCAGTGTCTCATGTCTCATGATGGTTATTGCAAATTTAACCTACCTTTTTACAAGTCACCAAATTGCATCACTTAATTTCCTACAATTTATCTTGCAATTAGATTTTTTCCCCAATGTGTCCTTTATAGAAAATTCAAAAGTAAATGTCAAGCATCTGCAAAATAGGGGCAAAATTATTATGGGTACAGCTTACCTCACAAGAGCATCACAATTTATTTTTTTTTGTCCTGTCTGTGAAAAAGAAGGAGAGAAATATGACACAAATCCAGGAGACTCAAACCTAACACTTTATGCCACAGGCTCATGAGCAAGATGCACAGAGAGGAAACCTCAGGAAAATGCATGTTCTTTACAATGGGCTTTGGTTGACTTAAAGTGCAGTGATATGCTCACTGTATGAAATCATTTCTCAAAGCAAAGGTTAGCAAACTATGGCCACAGGCCAAATTCATCCCACCACCTATTTTTATAAGTAAGCTTTATTGGAACCCAACCACATTCTTTCATTAACATTATTATCTATGGCTGCCTTCAGATGAGTAGTTGCAATAGAGATTGCATGGTCTGAAAAGTCAAAACTATTTACTCTCTGGCTCTGGAAAAACAGAGTTTTTCCAACCCCTATCCCAAAGGGTAGAGGTAAGTGGCCTTCTTGGTGTCCTTGCCTTAGCTTTGGGTTTCATCACTCCAATGGCCAAGAGCAGGCAAGGAAAGTACATGTATACCCAAGAGGAAAATGGAACACTTCTTAAGACCTCAGGCAGACCAGGGTCCTGAGGTTTTCTCAAGGCAAGAGGCTCCTTCCGTGAGGGTGCAGCTCCAGTCAGCCTTCCTAAGAGAAAAGGATGCACTAGGAAAACTTAGAAAGAAAACACACCCCCAGTGAACTAGTGGGTGTCGTAATTAGCTGGATGACTTTACTGTCACACTTCCTAGTCCTGTTCTTCATTCCTCACAGCTGGGTATCTTCCCTATATCAGACAGCGTGTATTTCCCCCATTTTATGCTGTCTTCTGTATCCATTTCCCAAAGAATAAGTATTTGCTATAGCCACATTAATAACTATGTGCATAAAGATAATAAATGCAGCAATCTCAAAAGTTTCACCTTTCCCTTCTCCACACCCCAAACTATTCCTCTTAACACCATGACCCCATAACCATGTGGCTATAACCCATAACATTAGCAGTCTTCTTATCAAGATGAATTTCTGTGTGGGTGTTGAATTAGGGAATGGAAGAAAGGGGAGGGGTAATTACCCTCCCCCAAAAGCCAACTCTGGTTATATCCCCACCTGCCTTGATATCATAAATTGTTTTGAAAAATAAAGGTCTCGTGAGAGTTGCCACTAGTTCTATGGCCATCTTAAAGATTTTCCGTACACACCCAAGATTAAAGTCTCTAAGAAACTGCAATGCAGAAACTGTTTAACTTTGTTTAACCCAGTATATTAGGCAGCTATTGCCACAATAGTGCTGCATAACATACAACCCCCAAACCCCATGGCTTACAACAAGCAATTACTCTGACACTCACAAGTCTGTCGGTTGATAATAATTTGGCTGATCTAGGCTGGGTTCCATTGAGAACCTCTGCTACAGGCTGAGGATTGGCTGGGCTTGGCCTTTGGGCTCAGATCAGCCTCTGGAGTATTCATTCTGAGGCCCAGACTGAAGGAACAGCAGCAACCTGGGGGAATCTCTTGCACAAGCATATTTCAAGCCTCTGCTTACATCAGATCTGCTAATATCCCATTGACCAACACAAGACACATAGCCAAACCCTAGTCAAGGGACAGGGAAGTATATTCCACCTACTATGAAGCCATGTCTTGAGCATAGGTGTACAATTCTACTACCTTCTGACAGTCCATTAGCTTTCTGGCATTCCTTCCATCCTACTCTGACCCCACCAATATTCCAACTCTCACCCCAGCAGTTCTCAACTATTTTGACTACAGGACTCTCGTCTGACTCATATCTGGAAAAATCAGTTCCATGGAATTTCATTCCATGCTATCCTATCCATAATGGACTATATGCATAACTAAAGAATGAGGCTTGGTTTTCAAACACAGAGCACACCAGACTCTTTCTGCCATGAGAGAAAAAGAGGAGAGTATCTCTGAGACTCATCCTTTCTAAACACGCATGTACTTTATCTGTGCGATGTTACCAGAAAGAATCTGAAACTGCAAGACTAGCCTCACACGGCATATGAACAATTTTCTAAGACTATGCCAGAAAGTGACACGGAAACGCTTTACAGATGGTATGTCCTCCTTTTGGGTTTGCAAAGCCATGTCTTCAGCTCTTGCAGCTGTTGTCAGGCAGACAGTGCTGACTCATTAGAGTGGATGTACTTCAATAATTGTGCAGCTCTCCTACTCATCAGCAGAAGTCTTAGGAACCTGGCCTAGGAGCTGATCTGGGTTGTGAGAGGGAAATGTCAGCTTCTTTATCATCTGTTTGGAGCTCGATTCCAAGATCTAAGAGGCGGCATCTGAGGTGAAACTGAATAGAGAGGCAAGCTGACAATCCGTGATGTCAACTGAACTGACTGATTATATGGGCAGAAAACAAGGCCTAGATACAAAAACAGACACCTCAGGCAGAGCAGCAAGGTTCAGGGCACGGGGAAGGAGGAGGCACCACCTGGAGGGAGCCGTGTGGATCCTAGGGCCCTTGACCTTGATGGCGAGTGAAAAGAATCTGGGTCAGTTTGGATCAGTCATGAGCCACCAGGTAGCACTTGGGAACACCACAACTTACTTAGACGTGGCAATCATTGCATGGTTAATATGTTTCGATTAGAACATTCTAAAGCATGTTCTAGAGAACACAGGTTTTATGGCATGCTAATGGATATTACATGAAATAAGATTCCATAGATAAGTGAGTTGTAGAAATCCCTATTGGATGAGATTAGAGGGATTTCCTGGCAGGACCTTGCAGTACCTTTATAATGGCCATGTTTATTGTTAAGTCTCCAAGAGGAATATATAGTTCACAGAATTTTATGAACTGATTATGAAACCCACTTTTTTAGAGCACTTTGGCAAAATATACTACCTTTGGGAAGCATGGATATAGTGACATTAATCAGTTAAATTTGCTTTCTACTTACAAACTGTACAGTACCAGAATAGTTACTAAAAATTTTAAGTATAATAAATTATATTGTCACCAACTTAACTATTTTACTCATTTCATCTCTTATTATTTCTTCTCTTTTTTTTTTCAAAACCTGTGATAGTATTTTAATATGTTAAGTATCTTTCTCTTCTGTATTTCCTCGTACTAAACATCCCATAGTCTACTAGAAACGTCTGTTTCCCTTTGCAAGGTTAATGATTATTATAGCAAGAGTGCAAAAGGAAACACAGTTAATATTCACCTTTGGAGTCTGGCAGCAACTTAATGGTTGATAAAAGCAAGGTTTTTCAAGAGAAAAAGGATTTCCTAAATCTCTTTAATTCCCATTAACTTGCTAAGGGCTAGGCCTAAGTTAGCTAGATCATACAGTTTCTTCCACACCTGTGCTTCTCAAACCTGAATGTGCATATAAGTCCCCAGGGTATCTTGTTAAAAATGCAGCTTCTGGGGCACCTGCATGGTTCAGTCGATTCAGTGCCTGACTGTTGGTTTCGGCTCAAGTCATGATCTCACAGTCTGTGGGTTCAAGCCGCGCATTGGTATTCTCTCTCCCCCTCTGCCTCTGCCCCTCCCCTGCTCGGTCTCTCTGTCTCTCTCAAAATAAACAAATCAACTTAAAAAAATTTTTAATGCAGCTTCTGATCCATTGGGTCCAAGTAGGGCCTGAGACTCTGCATTTTAATACGCTGCCAGTTGATACAGACGCTGCAGGTCAATGAGCCACATGTGAAGTGGGAATGCACCACAGGGAGGTTACTCCTCACACATCTGATGGCTCATCATGAGGCTTGCTGCATCAGGATAGGAAAAAAAATAAGGTATACAGGAAGTGGGAAGCTCAAAGTTTTTCCCTTCCAACCTGAGGGATGATGGAAGGAAGAAAGGAAGCAGAGGAAGGTAAGACATAAACTCAATATCCCCTATTTGGACTAGAGTCCCAGAGAGCAGAGGTATGTTAGGAAGGGGTTTAAGGGAATTTCCAAAAAGGAAAAGACTTCTGTCTAGCATGTGGTTTCCAGCACTGGAATGAAAATACACTGATGTGAGCATCCCTGAGGAAAGGCCTCAGTTAACTCTCCATTGCCTTCTTCTGGTCCCATAGTTGGTATCCAAAACTCCTCAAAGCCTCTGAAAGTCAGCCTGGGGAATTTGACAGAAACTATCACATCAGGGGATCCCCACCAGGCTTCAGGGGTACCGACAGCACAGCAAGAACCAGGGTGAGGGCTAAGTTAACAGTGAAACACGGTGTAATGAGAGAAGCCAAACCACTGGGGTTCAGCAGCAGATATCAACTGAACATCCCTCTGAAGGGGCTAGTTGACCTGGGAGTTCTCCAAGCCAGGGAGTGGCCCAGCTCAGCCCCTCTGCTAGAGAGATCAGAGCAGTTCCAGAAAACAGTGAAGTCCAAGAAATATATCCTCCTTCCCCCACCGACCAGCCCAGGTCACATACACAACACCTAATGTACCCACCATGACTTTTTTTTTTTTTAATTTTTTTTTTAACGTTTATTTATTTTTTGAGACAGGGAGAGACAGCATGAACGGGGGAGGGGCAGAGAGAGAGGGAGACACAGAATCGGAAGCAGGCTCCAGGCTCTGAGCCATCAGACCAGAGCCCGATGCGGGGCTCGAACTCACGGACCGTGAGATCGTGACCTGAGCTGAAGTCGGACGCTTAACCGACTGAGCCACCCAGGTGCCCCTACCCACCATGACTTTAAAGAGGCACAGTGGGTGGAGACAGGAAGAGAATGTTCATGCAAAAAAATAAGCATAAACTTATAGACTGTTTAAATTACTGAGTTGGACTAAAATTATTCCATTGGACTAAATGTTAGTATCCAGCAGTGTGGATCAGATCAATTAATTAGGAAGTAAACTACCTACTCTCTGTATGTAAATTGTAGTCCCAGTTACAGACATAAGCAACCCTCATCTATTTTAATATGGCCTGGACTCACTAATGCAGCATGCAACTATGATATCAGATTTGTTAGTCATTTCCTACAACTCTTAGCCATTCAGAGGTATGAAATACCTCCAATGGTTAATTTCCTGACATCTAAGTTTTCCTTCTTCTTATGTTGAGCTTCAAACAACTGACCCTAACTTTAGCTCTTTTCTCTTTCTCAAATAATTGTTTATGGATGCCCTGACACTCTGAGGAATGGCCTAAAGGAAAATTCCTTCTTAAAAGAATGTATATCCCAATAGTGGGCATTAATTGATTAAATAACACCATCCCTGAGCTCCCTCTAAATTTATGCTGCCAGAAGGAAATGTAGAGGTGTTCTCCAAGAAATGATCCTTGGTACTGCCCATGAGGAATATGCTTTCCTAAGCTGGAAGTGATTGGACCTACCAAAGGGACTCGCCATAAGGATTTACACACACCTTCCCAAACCAAGAGCAGATAGAGAACACTGATTACTGCAAGATACCTGTGTATGGGCGAGCACATGTGGATGTGCTCGCACGTGCACATACACATACACACACACACACACACACACACACACACACACACACACACACACACAGTGTCCTGAATCCTGAAGTGATAGCAATGCCTCTTAGCTAAAAGCACTACAGGGGATAGAGAGGAGGATTTCTCGGGATCTCTGTGATGTTTCCCTTGGTGATGGGGGATATGTCCTTTCCTCTTCACCCTCCCCATTTCCATTCTCATGAGAATCCCTGCCATAGGGAGCCATCATTACTAATGGGAAGTGTTTCAAGTTGCTCAGACTCAAAAATGAATGAATGAATGAATGAATGAATGAACAGGAGCACCTGGGGTGGCTCAGTCAGTTAGGTATCCAGCTCTTGATTTCAGCTCAGGTCATGATCTCACAGTTCAGTTCATGAGATCGAGCCCCATGACAGGCTCTGTGCTGACAGTGCAGAGCCTGCTTGGGATTCCCCCTCTCTCTTTCTCTTCTCTCTCTGTCTCTCTCTCTCTTTCTCTCTCTCTCTCTCTGTCTCTCTCTCTCTCTCTCTCACACACACACACACACACACACACACACACACACAAGAAATAAACTTTAGAAAGAAAGAAAGAAAGAAAGAAAGAAAGAAAGAAAGAAAGAAAGATAGATAGATGAGAGTACATCAGAGAAACAAGAGCTGCTGTGTTGAGAACCCAAATAAGCGTTCATGCTTTAGAGTACATTGGAGGGACATGAAGCACTCTATAAAAATTAGTCGAAAAGGAGATCGTGTTTTTAACTAGTGTGTAAGCAAAGACCAAAAGACCCATCAATGATCAGTAATAACAAGCATGAAGCTAACGTCCCAGAACAGATGGGATATACTAACAAAGTATACCCAAATACATCATAATTACTCTCTAGGCCATGACTGTAAGGGATAATCACCAGCTCATTAGCGGGTGGAAAATGGATCTCTTGGGTCCTTTTTTGTGTAAGCATGTAAGTTAACTGTACCTGGTTCTCAGAACAGAATATGATTTCAGGAATTCTCAATAAAACTTTGTACCATCTTCATAAAATTCTGGGTGCAATATCCAGACATGCACCGAGTAGATCCTACCTTTTTGCAGGGTTGAGATTATGGTGCTGCAACAGGGAGGAATCAGGCAGCATCACCCCCGTAGCGATTCTCTCATTGTGAGCTACCTGTGTCAGGTGCACACAGCATCAAAGTTTATTTCCTCTAAGTGAATGATACATTCTATTGCCTAAGAAGCTGGACACTCCTCCTTCAAAATGTATTGGAAACCATCAAACAAAACAAAGTCTTACAAACGTCAAGCAAGTGTCTTTATGTCCTAGCCCACTGTACATTCTAGGCTCCCTTGATCCAGGCAGACAGTCTCTTCACAGGCTTAACCCTTAAACCACCCTTAGACACTCTAATTTTCCAGGTGGCGCCCAAAGATCTATGTAGTTAACTAGCACCAAGCAAACAGATGGAAATTTTCTCCCTTGACTCACTGAGTGTCCTCCTTGCCTTTCTAACTCATACTCGCCAGTTAAGGCTTAGATCATTTTTCACTTCCTTGAAAAAAAAAAAAACAAAAAAAACAAAAAAAAAAAACCTTCCTTGGCTACTCAAACCTTCATTGATCTCCCCCTTCAGTGAAACTTCTTGAGCGAGTATTGATTGTACCATAATTGCAGTATTTAATCACGCACTGTCTTGTATTCCTTAAGGTTTTTTTTTTTTAATACTATGGCATTTTCCAGAAAGAATTTGAAGATCTCACTACCAAAGCACTTGTCAAATAAAGGATTAAGTTCCAGGGTTTTTAATCATCTGGTTATGAAATGTTCTTCATCAGGAGCCCCACTGTTTCCTGATCTTACTTACCAGGGCAGTGGCTCCTAAAATGCTATAAACCAGGGTCACTGCCTCAGAAGAAGCTGGTGCTCCCTGGCTTCCTGATGAGTCTACCATCCCGCTGTGACATACCCACCACTTACCCCTGCTCCTGACTCACTCAGCTTGCCTTTCTGACTTCATCTTTCTCTTCTACCCACCAGCCTGGGCATCGCCTTTTTTCATAAGAGGTAACTGTCTCTGCTTCAGACCCAGATCTCTTCTTTTAGGGCTAAGCTTCAACCTGTCCAGGTTAAATGTGTCTTTAGCAGACACTCCTGGGAAAGCCAGCTTTGGGCTGCTGTTTTAACATCCTCCTAATTGATAACCTTGCTTCAGGGGGCCTCTATGGGCCATTCGGCGGCTCTCTGCTGCCCTCTCCTGGCAACTTGTGGCATTATGTCAGCTCGTTCAAGGAACTCCGCCAGTTGCCTTAACTCTTTAAATTCGAGTAAAACCCTATGGATTTGGCGTGCCTGGTAACAAATGGTCACTTAGTATCTATCACATGAGATAATTTTTACATTTCGTTACTGTTTCTTTTGCAGTTGCTTGCCTATCTCATGTTCAGCCACACAATCGGCTAGCCCTACCTTTATTAGATGCTGACAGATCCAAAAGGCTCTCCGAAAAAACCAACTATCTATACAAGACTTTTTTTCCTTTTATATGTATATAAAAGAAAATTGGAAATGTTACTATATGTGAGGCACTGAAGTTTTAGGCAAGTCATTATACTGCTCTCTTTTTCTGATTTGTCATCCACATGATCACAGAGTTAGGTCTGATGTATACAATGGTAATTCTCAAAGATTCATTTCTGTAAGACTTGCAAGGTCAGCCAGTTAAAAATTAAAATTTCTAGATCTCACCCTTAAACACTCTAATTTTCCAGGTGGGGCCGAAAGATCTGTGTGTTTAACTAGCACCAAGCAATTCTAAAGCAAATGGCCCATGAAAAACACTGGTCTACTAGCCTGATTCTATTTTTATTTATTCTATTCCTTGATTCAGCCAAAACCACACACTCTAAAGCGTAGAAATAGAATACCAGCCTAACAAAGACCTAGGGTAAAAACAAACTTCCATGAATAGGCATCTTTTATAAGGACCATAATCACGATTCTCTACTTGCTGTGTGATGATTGCGGGGCCCAAAATATGCCTAACACCAGCATCTGATGTAAGAGATAGTGTTGTAATTTAATAACTCTCTTCCATAATTTATCACCCTGGACCCTGCAGCACACAGAGATGATGAATACCCGAGTCAGCAAATATTTTAGTGCCAAGGAGACAAGTAACTGCTATTTAGAGGGCACTGTGGTGTCCTTCCTTAGGACTGGAGACATGAACTCAGAGAGGTTTTGTTTTGTTTTGTTGTTTTTTAATTGTGGTTATTTGCTTACCCAAATGAAGACATATCAGAATAACTGGGCTCCCTAATATTGTTAAAGCAAACACCATAGAGAAAGGTATCTCCACCAGCTCCCACAGCTGCTGAAAATGTAGTTTCCCCACATTTCCAGTGGAACGCTTGGTGGTAGAGATTCTCTAACACATACATGCATTGGAATCTCAGGGGCTCTTGTGAAAATGCAGATTCTGTTTCAGCAGGTCTAGCACAGAGCCCAGAGCCTGGGAGTCCACAGTTTTACCAAGCTCCTAGGGATTCCAATGCTGTTGGTCTACAGACTGAGTAGGAAGGCTTTCCTCAGGGCTCTGCTCTGTAGGAAGGCTGCCTGCCTTGTGCCCCAGGTGTTACCACTTTAGGAGTGACTCTGGGCAAGTCAACTTTGAGCATTAGTTTTTTTTTCACGTGTCAAAAGCACCTCCCTCAAAGGTAATTGTGAGAGGGGCACCTGGGTGACTCAGCTGGTTTAAGCATCTGACTCTTAATTTCGGCTCAGGCCATGATCTCATGGTTCGTGAGTTCAAGCCCCACATCGGGCTCTGCGCTGACAATGCAGAGCCTGCTTGAGATTCTCTCTCTCCCTCTCTCTCTCTGTCCCTCCTCTGCTCGCTCGCTCTCTCAAAAAAATAAATAAATAAATAAATTTTTAAAAAGAGTAAAGTGTGAGAATTAGAGGAGGAAGGCCTGTAAAGCATGTGGTACATGGTACATGGAGACCTTCCAATCCACATTCGTCTTCACTGCTGCTTGACAACATGGCTTCATGGAGCACCTGCGGCCATGGTCATCACAGTTCTCAGACATTGTTCCCATCCTTCCTGGATCATCTTCCCCCCTGCCTCTACATTCTTCACTGCCCCACACTATGCGACAGGAGGTGAGGTGAGGGGGTGGAAAAGACATCTGAAGATGGAAGAAGGAACCAGGAGTCCAGGAATGCAGCTCTAGAAGCCAGAAAGGATAAGAGACAGATTCTCCCCTATAACCTTCAGAGAGAGCGTGGCCTTCCAGCACATGCTTTGAGCCCAGTGAAGCTGACTTTGGACTCCTAATAATACAAATTATTATTGAACTGGCTCTTCACTGTAGTTTTCCTATTTTATCAGGGCCCCAACCAGGAATGTTCCCTTCCTTCTCATCCTACTAGAATGCAAATTCCCCAAGGACAACGATCCTGTGTAACTGTATCTCTACCAGCCACAATAGTGCCTGGCACATAGTAGATACTCAATACACAGTGGGTGAATGAATGGCCTATAGATGTGTCCTCACCAGTTCCCTCTATCGAGGACCTGGAGTACAGCCCCTTGAGTTCAACATTGCTTTAGTTGACCCAAAACTCCATACTACCAATGCAACTGGATTCTAAGAAATGAATACAGTCAAAACTGCTTCCAATTAGCCACAGACAAAACAGCACAGAGGAAAGGTGTGCTTTTGCTTTGGTGAAATTGTCAAACATTTCTGGACATAAGAGTCTCCATTGGAAGCTTTGTTTTCCTTCCCAGCTAATGAACTCCTGAACTGGGCCAGAAGCGGCAATTGGTTTACACGCGGTTGCTCATAAAATTTCAACAGAGCAACTGGCTAGTGTGGATCCTATGAGGGCAGTAAAGTTAACTAGTACATACCAGAGACAGTTTTGTTTGATAGCACCAATATAATTGGTGCTTCAATTGATGAAGTTTTGGGGTGATAGTGGGGTGGTCTAGAGCCTACGACCAAGAAAGAATTCTTGAAGACATCGTTGGTGAAAAAGGGTGATGTTATTAAAGCACGGGGACAGGACCCGTGGGCAGGAAAAGCTGCACTGGGGTTGTGACAGGTAACTCATTATATACCCTCAGGTTGGGATAGAGGATAGGGCAGGGATAGAGTTAGGGGTCAGGGATAGAGTTAAATCTCTAAGGTATTTTGGAAGCAAGGTTTCCAGCTGTTGCTTGAGGGGCTAGCTGTTGCTAGGGAAATGCCACTCGTTATTACCGTTTAATAAAACCTTAGTTATGAGACCCTTCAGAGATATATTGGGAGGTTATAAGCTTGAAGTATGATTGCAAGCATTTATCTTGGGGCAGTTGAGATAAAGGAAGTAGACTTACAAGATCCTCAAGGTTGGGATAATGTTAAGCTGAGGTTCTCTTTTGCTCCTAGCAAAGTGTCATCATCGAGGCAGATGAGCTCCTAGAGGGAGGTCACTCTGCTGGTCTCAAGGACTTGTCAATGGGCTGTAGGCAGTAAGGAAATTTAATTTTTCATTTGCCTTAGTTTCCCACATGATCATGGCCAACCACTTAAACCTTTTTCCTTTGTTCTTGGGTAGCCAGGAGTGTCAGAGGAATATCACACATATTCCACCTGGGTGGGGGCGGGGGGGGGGGGGGGGCTGCCAGCCTGTGTTTTGCCCTCAGCTTGCCCCAAGCACCCTCATCAGTAATCAATAAGATAGCAATGAAAAGCAGCTCAACCGGTCAGCACCAGATTCGCAGGGGTTTTTCCCTTCTCTTCTTTATCTAAATTATGGAATTACCCTTTCCTTCTTTTCATAAAAACCCCTTGATTTCCCCACGGAAGTAGCACATGTTTCTGGTTACTCCAGGATCTGTGCTCCCCAAAGGGTAATTCTGAGACCCCGAATAAAGACCTTTGTTCTTTTTCAGTTTTGTCTCCTCTTCTCCATTGACACTCTTAAAAGCAGCCAAGTCATCACCGGAAAGGGAGAAGGAATGACCGTTTGTTGATCACAGATGAGGAGACTAAATCTGAGAGGTTAAGTAACCTGCCCAAGGTTTTTTCTTCAGGGTTGAGTAACCAGAAAGTTTTTACTAACCCCAGTGGTTCTGAGGGTGTGCTCCCAGGACTACCAGTAACTCATCCCCTGGAACACACAGAAATGGCAAATTCTCTGTCCCCACCCTAGACCTACAGAACCAGAGATTCAGGGGGTGGGCTCTGCGTCTGTGTTTTTAACAAGCCCTCCAGGGGACCCCGTGCACACTGAAGTGTGACATCCTCAGTCCTCAGCCATGCTCCTCTCAGCATCTTCAAATCTACTCCTGGGAATATTTAAATGTTAAATCAGAGGATCTAATGCTTGCCCTAAAAAAGTGTAGACTTGCATGGTGCATAAAGTTAGCAATAAAGAGAGAAAAGATCAGTACTTGTCACAGGAAGGAAGTTTGAGAGAAAGCCAAAACATGATAACCCTCACCCCCACCCTACCTCCCACCCATCATGGTCCATGGACCCCACAGCACAAAGCAGACCAGATCCCTGAGGCCTGAATAGGCCACCAGAGTGAGGGAAATTCTTGAACTATAGGGATGCTCTGAGGAGGAAAATGAAGCAATATTATCTCATGAAGGAAGAGAGCCAGTATTTTGTATTTACTATTTTACATGAAGGGAAACAAAGGTGAAAAATGGAATCTTGGCAATATTAAACAGATCAGATACACAGTTAAGGACAGGAAAGGGAATATAAAATTTAAAAAGAAACATATCTAAGGGTGACATGAAGTTTAGGATTTTCTTTAAAATACTACTACAAAATAAGGGGCGCCTGGGCGGCTCAGTTGGTTAAGCATCTGACTTCGGCTCAGGGCATGATCTCACAGTTCGTGGGTTCAAGCTCCACATCAGCTTCTGTGCTGACAGTTCAGAGCCTGGAGCCTGCTTCAGATTCTGTGTGTGTCTCTCTCTCTGCCCCTCCCTTGCTCGTGCTCTGTCTCTGTCTCTCAAAAATAAATAAATGTTAAAAAATTGTTTTAAATACTACTGCAAAATAAAGGGGTGAAGCAGTGTAGATGAAACAAGACTGGCAACAAGTCAATGGCTCTTCAGAGTAATGGAAGTTCATTGTAATTCTCTCCACTTTTGCATGTATTTGAGAATTTCCCAGGACTCAGATAGAAAGAATATGTGAACATTTCAGCCCGCTAAAGGCATGTGCTGAAACAGGGAAGAGGCTAGAAGCTGCAGGAACTTATAGGCAACGACTCCATGGTTTTGATCTCAAGATACGAGCCGGAGTCAGTTTCACTCATAGGTTCCAGAATGCTAGCAAGAAAACCCATCGACCCTAGAAAAGAAAAATCCCCAGGGGCGCCTGGGTGGCTCAGTCGGTTGAGCGTCTGACTTCAGCTCAGGTCATGATCTCATAATCTATGGGTTGGAGCCCCGCGTCGGGCTCTGTGCTGACAGCTCAGAGCCTGGAGCCTGCTTCAGACTCTGGGTCTCCCTCTCTCTCTGCCCTCTCCTGCTCAGGCTGTCTCTGTCTCCCAAAAATAAGTAAACATTAAAAAAGAAAAGAAAAATCACCATATTCATACTAACAATTTACTTATTATTTATCTAAAATTCAAATTCAACTGAGCATCCTGGATTTTTATTTGCTAAGTCTGGCAACTCTAACAGTATTGCATTATCTAACCAAAATGTGATCATCAAAGGTTGGTCCAAGTGTATTTTCTATCTCAATCCCTGTCACTGTCCTCTCTTTACTGCTCATCCTCTATTTCTCCCCTTCCTTTCCAATACATTTTTCCCCCTTTTTTCCTTTCTGGTGTCTTTATCGTATGGTTAATTTCCTCCATAGTACAACCACTTCACTCACAGAAATCCATGGAACATTTTCTCAAAATGATGCCAGTTGGGGATAAACCTAGATTCAAAACAAAGTCAAGTTAACAGCTCCCTTGTCTTGGCATTTTCTGAATTAACTGCATTTCTTTCCAGTACTAGAAACCCAAAATTCAAGAATTTAAGAAGATCCAGGAAGAAAAGCGAGAGAACAGAAAGGAGAGAGCCAGTATGGTCCTGAATCTCACCCCCCTACCACAGACAGGGATATTTTTAGTCTAGTCTGTTACACCTAAGAAGTGAATCTAGAAAATTGGTCATATTTAAAAAGAAAAGACAAGATTTATTTTGCAGAAGAGAAGTTTTAAAAGCCAAAACAAAACACAAAAGGGCAGGAGACTCAAGAGGAAAAGATAATACATAGAACTCTTCTGCTGACATTTTGTAAAAACAAAGGATTTCACAAGAGTTCTAATTAGTCTTCAACCCCCATAGGTGGTGGATGGCATGACTTATTACCATATATTTACAAGGAGAGAAACAGTCTCAGCAGGGTGGGGAGGACTAACTGGGATTCTGGAGTTAAGGTTAAGTATGTGAGAAACCCAGCTTTGGGTATGAAGAACACGTAGGCCTCACTGGACCTCCAATCACTGGAGGCTCCTGGTGTCAGGATGCATTCCTGAGGAATCTTTTATTTGCAGGTGACAGAAAACAAGACTGGCAGTGAATTTTCTGAATCTCATGACTGAAAACCCCAGGAGTTGTCTAGCAAATCAGGCATCCCTTGCTCCAGGAGCTAAAACTACCTTACCAGGTCCTGGCCTTTTTCTCTCCATTTCTCAGCTTCCACTTCCTCTGTACTAGCAGCTCTGTCCTCAGGGTTTATTACTCCTTATGGTTTTTAGTTGGCGAAAAAGCTCCATCTTTTGCATACTTTCAGGTTCAAGGCCTGCAAGAAGTAAACAGAAAAAAAAGGAGCCCTTTCCTAAAAGAATCAGAAACAGTCCCTTCGAGAAGCACTCACTGTGCTTGGGTTGTGACTCCATTTCCTAACCAATCCCTATAGAGCAAGAAATGCAACTGAAGGATTGGCTTAGGACCCTGGCCGAGAATGGGCCACCAAATAGCACATAGCCAGAAACAGGGTAAATTCCTCAAGTGGCTGCATCCTGCCTTGCGATCAAATCCCTGGATTCAACCGATCTTTCTCAGGGGTCAACCTACCTCCTGTGAATGAGAAGAAGCCTTTTAGGGATCCCTTCAGAAGAGTCTGTGCCCATGGATATCAGCTCCTGCCCCTCAGAACAAGACTCAGAAGTGAGGTCGGGGCGCCTGGGTGGCTCAGTCGGTTAAGCGTCCGACTTCGGCTCAGGTCATGATCTCGCGGTCCGTGAGTTCGAGCCCCGCGTTGGGCTCTGTGCTGACAGCTCAGAGCCTGGAGCCTGTTTCAGATTCTGTGTCTCCCTCTCTCTGACCCTCCCCCGTTCATGCTCTGTCTCTCTCTGTCTCAAAAATAAATAAACGTTAAAAAAAATTTTTTTTTTAAAGAAGTGAGGCAGCATGAGAACGAGAAGGGAAAAGCCAGTGACATCAAGGATGGATACATCCAAAGCATGCCATGTGTATTCTTCAAACCCAGGCTGCCGTATACTACAAGGAGCTCTGAGCAAGAGCTAGATGGAAAACAAAATGGCGTGAGGTAAAATCCAGAGGCTACATAAGAGATCCTGGTTATGTTGCTGATACTGAGAGGCCAAACTGAGCTATGGGATGAGCTTTTCAATTCCCCGAGAAGAGAACCTGTAGGTTACCTGAGGGTCACCTGTGGCTGCCATGGAAATATGGGTAAGACCCACAGTCTTTCTTTATCATCTCCTCAGTTCCCTTTCTATAATTTGATTCTGACTGGCCATACCCAAGTGTGAATCCAATGAATAGATGTAATAACTATGTATTGTTTTTAGTCCATCCAAGATCTAGTTCCCTCTTTTTTTCTGGTAAAAGCATCCATTTTTTTTTAAATAGATAACCATCCACTCTCAACCTTCGTGTGGTTTGGATGGGGAAGAACCAACTCCCCAACTCTAGAAACAGTCAAATTATGATAGGAAAAGGGATAGGGAAAGGTAAGATAAAATAGGCAGCGAGGGAAAAATGAGGACCTGAGGTCCCTGGGTGGGGAAAAACGCATATTTTAAAACAATGCTGGGAGTATCTGACCAGAAACTAACCCCCTCAAGCATAAAGTTCCTCTTAAGAATGTGACAGACACTATCTACTCTCCCTCAGGTTCCTCTCAGGAATTTGGCAATCAAAATACCTAACTAAAATAAGTAAACCATAAAACTTGTGTTATGTGAGGGACAGTATGACCATGGTCTGACTCCTCACACAAGGGAATCGAGCCAATCAGAAGTCAACAACCCAGGACCTAGAGTTGTCCAGCCAATAAGGGTAGGACCTAAGAAGGATCAAGGGGGAAGGGAAGGATGGGGGCATGACCAGACCTTATAAAACAAAGTCCCTTACCTATTGTCCCCAGCATTCACTTTCAAAAGCCCCCTCTCTGTGAAGAGAGCTTTCATACTGATCTTATATACTCTCTTCTGATATATACTTTCTTTCTGATCTTATATACTCTAATAAACTTTTGCCCACTGCTCATTTTATTGTGTCCACCTCTTTATTCTTTGAAGCAGTGAGACAACAAATCCTGGGTATTGAGGTAAAGAATCCTGCAACAAAATCAGACAATTCCGTGGCCATTGCCACATGAATGGTGAAGAAACAGGCCAATGAGACTTAATCACAGGACTGGAAACACTAGAAAACTTCCTTTCGTCCTGGGGTGGCTAAGCCAAAAGGAAGTACATCTGGTCAACTGGACACCACTTGGAGAATCATTCTGAGAATAATGTGAACACAGAAAAAGGCAGATCCAAGAAAAAGAGAGAAACAGACTTCTGGTAACATGATCCAGGAACGTGGATCCAGCCATGTCTGAAGCCAAATATGAAAGCTAGATATTTTCCATTTAAATTCTTGTTTTGCTAAAACCAGTCTGAGTTGGTTTCTGTTGTGTACAACAAAAAGACATCCAACCAGGACCACTGCTAGCTCACAAGCACGGATGTGAAAATTAGCCCTGAGGGCTTCATGCTGAGCAAATCAATGGCATGTCTATCTGTGCACATTGGAAACAAGCTCCCTTTCCTCTAGGCACACAGAGTCCAAATTAACTCAGCTAGTGGAGTGTGAGCCAGATTTCAGCCGCAACTCACCCTCTCAGATGAGCAGTTTTGCATTCTCTTCTAACTGCATATATTTATACGGCAGCTCTGTGCCTGGTTAACATACAAAAAGTTGGAACTTAGCTCAAGTTAATAACTCACCAAGTTAGACACAGGCAATTAGGGCATAACCAATACATCAGTTAGCAATCACAAGGTAAGTGTTCGATAAATGACTGAAACTTGTCATTATAAAGAGATAAGACCCCTTGGATAGTGACATCAACCTGGATTGAGTATCAGAAATACATAGAAAGGGCTCTCTGTCTAGTGGCTAGTTAGGACACCTGGCCAAAGACAAAGATGAGCATCTAGACTCTGCCAGAACGGGCCAACAGAGCAGATCATCTTAAGAATTGAGTGGTATGTGAAGGGGCGCCTGGGTGGCTCAGTTGGTTAAGCAACCAACATCTGCTCAGCTCATGATCTCACAGCTTGTGAGTTCGAGCCCCACCTTGGGCTGTGTGCTGACAGCTCAGAGCCTGGAGCCTGCTTCAGTTTCTGTGTCTCCCTCTCTCTCTCTCTGTTCCTCTCCCGCTCGCACTCTCTCTCTCTCTCAAAAATAAATAAACGTTAAAAAAATTAAAAAAAAAAAAAAGAATTGAGTGGTATGTGGAAGGGAGTTTTCCCCAAAGATGGACTCTGTGGTTATAAAATATGCCCCCAAATTTTTGAGACTCCTCCCATCAGAAAGTAAAGCCGGTTCCCCTCCCCTTGAATGTGAACTACTCATAGTGATTTGTTTCTAACAAATAAAATGTGACAGAAATGATGGTTTATGATTTCAGGGACTAGATCTTAAAAAGCATGCCTTACTCTCTCTTGGAGCCTGGGGCAGCACTGAAACTGAACATCGGGCTAGTAAGGGCTGATCCTCCTGCAGGGGCAAAACCTGGTGGAAATATCAGCTTCCTGATCAAGCTCCAGGCAGAATGAGGTCCCAGGGGCTAAACTGCACCAGGATAAGTTGTCTGGAGCTGCCAGACACAGGGATAAAGGGAGGGGTAGAAATCACACCCAATGGCAGATCTAAGGTCCTAGTATAATGCAAAAGATGAGAGATTAAACTCAGAGCTGAAAAGGAGTGTATAATTGAGACAGCACACACAGTAACATCTCAGGGTGAAAGCTGGAAGAGGAGGAAGCTGAATCAAGCAGAACCCCCTGAGCTGGCCATGGGAGGAGGTGCTGGGCAAGCCAGGTTAAAGCCTTAAATGAGACTAGTGGTTTTAAACCTTAATGTGCAAGGGTAGCTTTCTAAAACATAAATTACCAGGCCCCACTCCCAGAGATTCTGATTCTAATGTCAAAGGAGGGACCTGATAATCTGCATTTCTAACTAGTTCCCAAGGTGCTGCTGCTCTCCTTGGAGAATGGCTACACTAGGCAGAAGGGCTGGAATTATGCACAGCTTCGGGTCCAAGTCTGAGCTGCAGCAGGAAGAACGTGGGGAGGAGATATCTTCGAGCAGAGAGACATTCATGTTCCCTGAATCTAATTAGGTATCTGTATGTCCCAACCCTATGTCCCCTTGATATTCCTTTTTTTTTAAATTTTTTTAATGTTTACTTTATTTTTGAGAGAAAGAGACAGGATGTGAGCAGGGGAGGGGTAGAGAGACAGGGAGACACAGAATCTGAAGCAGACTCTAGGCTCCAAGCTGTCAGCACAGAGCCTGATGCAGGGCTTGAACCCACGAACCGGGAGACCATAACCGGAGGTGAAGTCTGACGTTCAGCAGACCAAGCCACCCCGGCACCCCTCCTTGATATTTCTTAAGTCCCACCCTCTGCTCTGTGCTGCTCCTTTCACCACTGAAAATGAACCCACTGTGAAGTAATTGCTATCATTTATTGAGCAGTCACTATGGATTCATTAACATTATACCACTCTCACATCAAACTTAGCAAGAGGAATACTATTATTAACTCCAATGTACAAAATGAAAAGAACCCAGAACTTACAGAGGTTGGTTAACTGGCCCCAAATCATTCAAGGGACTGGAATAAAACTTTAGAAGTCATCCTAATTGTCTAACGGTGAGAGAGGTATACCCCTTTGGAAGCAGGAAGCCCAAATTTCCACAAAGTGAAACAAAACCCATCAGGCAGCAAAGTACCACGGAATGAGCTTTTGCTGTCATTATTTTTCAAAGAGAAATGAGACAGAGATGGTACCTTGCTTAATGAAAGCTTGGATGCAATTCATTTCCTTTCAAAGTAGAACATAATCGAGATGTTTTTGATATTTTCCTAAGAACTCCTGCTATAGGGCAACCTTCAAAAACCACCAAATAGAAGTCAGGGGAAATCTGTGTTGACTATTTCCTTCTTATCATGTGCACAAATGACTGATCTGTAGCTCATTTATTTACGACTCTCACCCCAGGAGACAAAGCCTGTCCAACTGTGTTTGGCACTGGGTTAATTACAGTTGGATAGGAAAGTTGGAAACTGAAATGCCCAACATATCATTTATATAATCCATACAATAAATACCAAGCAGCATTGACACTCTTATATTTTCGATAAGTTTTGGAATGTTGAACATCACATACGGAATATATTATTAAATGAAAAAGATCAGTTTATAAGAGTTTTTTTTTAATTATGTCTTAGGCTGATGTCCCGATTTGGGCTCTCATGGCAGCAAAATTCAGGAATTCTAATTCAAATAGCATATTTGGGAGGTGACTACAGGATACACTGGTAGAGGAGAGGGGAAGTGAGACAGGACAAGGGAAGCAGCCAACAAAGGTTGTTTTGTCATACAAGTTAACGCTGTGGGCAGCCCAGCTTAGTGCCATTGAGAACTCTGGAGCCGAGGTGGTTGGCATCATGGCTGAGCTATCCCACGGGAGGGGTAAGGAATCTGGGTTATTTAAACAGCAACCTCTGCCAGCTGTTATTGGAAGGTGCTCCCAGGGGCCATTCATTCTCTGGCACTTCCAGCTTGCCTCAAACAGATGTAGAATGGGCTCTGGCTGCCAAGAAAGAAAGAAAGAACGAACGAACTCAGGGGAAGAGATGCAGATGTTGGCAGCTGGAATCACGCAGAGATGGTATCTTGTTTAATGAAAGCCTGGATGCAATTCATTTCTATCGCCTTGTGGTAAAGGGTGAAGGGAAAACTGGCAGACCATCCTGACTGCCTGCATTATCTCGATACCCCAGAACCTAGAGCTAGAGGCAAAAGCTTACCTGCTATTAGTTTTTCACAAAGCGCGACCCCCAGGGAGGAGGGAGGTAAAAGGGGGAGCGAGGCAGAGAAAGGTTAGGTCAGTGCAAAGGTGCGTTTCCAAGCTGGTCATCATTTGTTAACAAGTGCAATTGATTGTTTGATCCCATAAAGCTGTCTTCCAGAGGGCATATGAGCTACAGCATCCCAGGACACTCTGTCCCAAGGAAGGGAGAAGAAGACTTAGCCCTCAACTTCTGTATCTTGTTGGCGAAAGGTTTTCCTCATGCTGCATTAGCTCCTCAACATTTCCAGGTTCTGTAGGTGGGGGCACCAAGGGGGTCTCATGGCCTCTCATAACTCAAAAGCAAGAGGGAAGCCAAGAGTGGGAAGCCAAGAGTAGGAAGCCAGAGGCAGCCATCATAGATAAAGTCAATGCACACTTGCCACTGCAATGGCAGCCAGGGTAGAGAAGCTGGCCAAGGGCCTCAGGAACAGTGAAGGACAAGAGGATCTGAGATGTTGCCTAAGACATGCCTGATATGTTTGGTTATGTTTATGTGTACATACATAAAACATACACACACATGTCCCATCACATTTAACAGACAACAGTTAACAAAAGATAGTGGTAGAGATGCAACCCAATTTTATTCCCTCCTATAAACTTTGATATATGTTTAAAGTTTTATACAGTAAATGTATTTTGATTTTATAATGGGTAAAGGTCATGTGGCCAATTTTAGAAAGGGAGGTAGAGTAGTAGACATTTATTTTCCAAAATAAAATAAATCAGCAAAAAAACAAACAAACAAAAAAGATAGTATTCTATGTTTTACTTGATGGGCATACACAAAGTTGTCTTCTTCAACAAAAGTTTGAATCTTTTAAGGGATTATTTAGAAGGCAGCAATAAGTTAGTTTTTTTTTTTTAATACTTTTATTTATTTTTGAGACAGAGACAGAGCATGAGCAGGGGAGGGGAAGAGAGAGAGGGAGACACAGAATCGGAAGCAGGCTCCAGGCTCTGAGCTGTCAGCAGAGAGTCCGACGCAGGGCTCAAACTCATGGACTGTGAGATCATGACCTGAGCCAAAGTCAGACGCTTAACCTACTGAGCCACCCAAGTTGCCCCAAGTTGTTTTTTTCTTAAATATGAGAGGTATAATTCTTGCCTTATAATTGAATCAGTTTCCAAATAACTTAAGAATAAACCTTGTTTATCTTGTATCAGTCATTTATTCATTCACTCAATTAGCCAAAAGTTGTTATTCATCAAATACCTTGTGAGCCCTTACCATGGGCAAGGTACTTACCAGTCGCTGGTGATAACAAGAAGAATCAAAAAGAATTGAGTAGGTAAGATCAGTTATGGCAGTGAAAGTTAGTACTCACTAACTATCCAAATGCTTTCTTCTCTTTCCTGGCCTCCACTGCAATGACACTGGGGACATAAGACTAGGTCTGTCCAATGAACTGTGAGCTGAAGTGAGGCATGTCACTCCAGGGCTAAGGCAGCTGGGAACTTATGTGACTCCTCTAAATCTCTCTACCCCTGCAGCAATGACTCTGGAGGCCCCATTGTGCTAGATGGACATAGTTGCCAGAGGGTGAAGGACCACCACACCCACTTCAGATCTTGCATCAATAAGATACAAATCTTTGTTGTATTAAGCTCTTGAGATTTCAGGGTTGACACCACACTATTGCCAAAGTTAGTCTGACTAATACACAGACCTATAAACAATTACAATATGCCATGTAATAATATTAAAAAGAGGTAAATTCGATGTGCTATTGAAACAAGCAAAAAAGGTAAATTAACAAAGCTAGAGTTGCCATTTATACTTCCAGTACTAAGTCACAGTACCCCCATGAAGGAATAGGTTTCCCCATGGCCTGGACTGAGTGCAGACTTTTTTTCTTGTTGTGACATCCACAAAACAACAATCTTATGGGTTATTGTTTAAACCTAGTAAACATACCAGAGAAGCACATCCAAATACATGAACACCAAAATCCAAAGAGACCCACCATGTGATATGCTTCCTTCTGTGTGGTATCTCACTTCAGAAGGTATATCCTCACAAGCTTCAGACCTTGTACTCTTAGCATCTTACAATGTAGCAGACTCCTAAATGTTTGCAGTGCTTTTCTTCCACCCCTAGTAAGACAGGAAGATAAGGGCCTATGACCATGACCTTTGTGATATTTTTCCCCCAAATCTAGAACTTTGGCCTAATCATGAGAAAACATGACACAAACCCAAAGTGAGGGGCATTCTACAAAATATCTGACCGGGACTTTTCAAAAGTGTTAAGATGACAAAACAAACAAACAACAACTCAAGGAAAAACTGAGTAACTGTCAGAAAAGGAAACTAAGGGGGCATTATGACTCCAGGCAGCATGGCATCCTGGACTGAATCCTGCCACAGGAAAAAAGACAGTAACAGAAAAATTGGTGACATCTGAATGATGTCTATGGTTTGGCTAATAGTGTTGCACCAATGTTTATTTCACAGTTTTGATAAATGTGGCATGGTTATGCAAGATGTTAACACTAGGGGAAGCTGAGTGAAGGGTATATGGGACATCTCTGTAGTATCTTCACAACTCTTCTGTAAATCCTAACCATTAAAAGGTTGAAAGTTTGAAGAAAGGAGGTTAGAAAGGGTCTGGCGAATAAGATCGAATACACAGAAAGGAAAAAACAAAGGTCCACGTGAGAAGATGCAGGTATGCGTATGTGTATGTATGTCTGTCTGTTGGTGGGTCTGTGTGATGGTGTGTGGGTCAGGATGTGTGCATGTCGGGGGACATCTGGTGTGTGGGGTGTGTGTATATGCCTCTGGACGTATGGCTGTGTTTATGTGAATTTATATGCACACAGCTTTACTGCGAGGGAATTAACAAGCCAAGATACTTATGTGAGAGTGAGCACATCCTTAAATTTGGAGCCCTAGGCACCTTGCTTTCCTCACTCTACACCCAGTATTTTAATGAAGCTGCCAAGAAGAGCAAAAGAACACCGAGGGGGCACCTGGATTTGAACCAGGGACCTCTTGATCTGCAGTCAAATGCTCTACCACTGAGCTATACCCCCTGACAGTAACAAGCTTCACATAAATACTTATTTCACTTTTATGAGTTACATCATACTTCATAAATACCTTTTATGGCTCAGATTCTTCCTGGACTTAAATTCATCTTCAATTCCCTTCCAGCCACACCAGCGCCTACTTTTCCCAGAGCATATATACTCATTCTCTTCCCAGCACCTCAAGCTGAGTATAATTCTGCATATAATTCTCCAGTTTTTAAAACACACTACCAACTGCCTAAAAATCTCTGGGTACATCGTGAATGTTTCTCCCCCCACCCCCACATCAAGGAATGTTTTAAGTTTTATGGGTCACCAACTAGTATTGGACGGGGGGGGGGGGGGGGGGGGGGGGGAGTCTTAACTGGGTATCCACAAACTTCAAAGGTTCAGATGTAACTCCGATATTGTAGGCAAATGTTGTGTATGTACGTGCATCGTATATTGTGTACGTTTTCATGAAATTTTCAAAGGGGACCTCATCCAGGATGAACTGTCTTATTTTACAAACAACAACAACTAGGTATTCCAAAGTCCAAAATTCACCTTTGAGCACCTCTGATTCCTCTTCTCTTTGGTTCCAGTCTGAGGATTTTTAATCTTGTGTACCTCTGAGACTGAGCAGAAAGGTCAAGGAAAACTCTCTCATTGCAACCAATCCTCCCTGAGGAGCCCTGTCGCCTCCTTGAAGCTGCCGAGCGAAGGCAGCCAGAGGTTCCGCTCACAGGCTCTCACGGGTCCCAGATACCCATTCCCAGTCACTCCACTCTGAGGCTTTCCAGGAACCTCAGAGTTCACACCCAGGGTGCCCCAAACAAACCTGTCACCTTCCTGCCCAAGCCTGCATCTCCTCCTATTCTGCTTTGTTGTAATAACGACAGTGCATAATTACTGGACGCTTTCTACGTGCCACGCACGGGACTAAAGCTTCCACCCGTAACTTCCCAGAGAATCATTACGAAAACGCCATAAAAAAGACGTTATCATTAGCATATTGATTTTGCAGGTAGGGAAACTGAAGCACAGAGTAGTCACACAGCCAGGAGGTGCTGCGGCCAGGATTCCAGTGTACCTTTGGGGCGCAGCGCCCGGCCTGCCTCCTGAACCATCCGATCAGTCTCCCCCCATCTTGGTTGGTGACACCACTGTGCACTCAGTCATTTGGTCGAAACGCTTACAACGGTGGCGCTTCTCTCACCGGCTCTTCTCCAATTCCAGGTAATCGCTGGGTATTGCTGATCGCGGCTCTGACTTCACTTAGGTTCATCCCAACTCCCACACCAGCAGTGCCACCACCTCCTAAATGGCCTCCCGGCCTCCACCCCTTACAGCCATCCCCCTGCTGCTCCCC
The DNA here is from genome assembly GCF_046562875.1 of Panthera onca. NCBI lineage: Eukaryota > Metazoa > Chordata > Mammalia > Carnivora > Felidae > Panthera > Panthera onca. The sequence goes on along the minus strand of NC_138347.1, from coordinate 130,578,808 downwards.
AAGCGGCCTGTTTTACAATGGAGTCTAGGGGCACCTGGGTGGCTCAATCGGTTGAGCTTCGGCTCAGGTCATGATCTCATGGTTCATGGGTTCGAGCCCCACATCAGGTTCTGTGCTGATGGTGGGGAGCCTGCTTGAGATTCTCTGTCCCCCTGTCTCTCACTCTGCCCCTCCCCCCACTCATGCTTGCTCTCTCAAAAATAAACATTTCTAAAATTTTTTAATTAAAAATTTAAAAATTCAATGGAGTCTCTCCAGGTCACGCCCCCTTTAAATGCCTTCCTGAAAGGCTCCAAGTTTGGATCCCCAACTGTCTCTTCAACTTCATCTTCTGACATGCCCATGTCACCTCTTGTGCTCCTGCTGCCTCTACCTGCATCCATCTGGCCCCAGTCTCTGCCCAGGCAGCCTTGTCTACCTGGACCTCGGCCACCACCCCGCACACCCCTACCTCCACTCCACCCTCTGTCCTGTGAGATATTATTTATCTTTGAAACTGTGATTTGCCATCTGCAACTCCAAAAGCCTCCTTTAACCTTCCCTCCTCCACACAGGAGTCACTGTCTCCTATGCACTGAGGCTGGCACAATGACATGCAGCTCAAATTGGTCCGATTTTGTACTTTGCAGGCCTGCTCCCTGGATGAGAGCACACTGAGGCCAGGCGCTGTGTCTCAGTCACCTCTGGGTTCACACTCTGCACGGCTCTGGCCCACAGAAGGCACTCTATATGTTGTTCAGGCTCCTTTAAAGACACAGCATTGCCTGGGCTGTGGGCAGGGGTCTGGTCCACTCTGGATCCTGAATGAAGGCACCCAAGGTGGGAGAGCTGAGCTGCAGAAAATGAATTAGGGGCGGAAAGGAAATAGAAACTCCTCAGGCTTTAGAGCAGGAAAAGAGTGCAGGTCCCTCACCTTCAGGCCAATTCATGCTCAGCCCTAGTGGTGTTTGGTGAAGACTATTCCCTGACTTTCCCCAGGTCACTGCACAGGGTGGGCACAGTCGCTAAGCTGCTGGGTTGACCCTGCAGCCAAAAGGTTCTAAACCTGGATGGACAGTCCTAGCACCTTGGGAGCATTACTAAGTGGAATTTGGTCACACAACTTTTAACACTAGAACAGTAAGAGTAGTTTGATAGAGTCATTGAGGCTGTGTGCTCTGAGTTCAAACCTTAGGCCTTCTCTTTGTAGACTTTTTTGACCGTTAGCCAATTCCTGAGCATCTCCAAGTCTGTCTCCTCATGTCAAATGAGGATACTGATGGCATGTATCTCATAAAATTTTGGAGAGAAATGAAGGAGATAATTAATGTAAATAATTTAGACTGATGCCTGGCCTATACACAAAGGACATTGGTTATTTATTCAACCATGAGCTATGGAAAATAATAAAGCTAAGGTCGATCCAGATTCTTCTGAAGCAAAAACTAGACTGTACAGGGGGCACCTGGATTTGAACCAGGGACCTCTTGATCTGCAGTCAAATGCTCTACCCCTGAGCTATACCCCCAGTGAAATGAGCCTGTTTTTATAGTCTATCTCTCTCTCAACTTACTGGTTCTGAAACCTCCAGTGACTCAGGGGAGCTATAATTAGAATGCTGCCTGGAAGCAGTCTGGGCATTATAAGTCTTAGAAGTTTATTATGAAAAAAGACAGGATTCCTGAGAACTAAGCTCCCTGAGCCTCTTCTTAGGCTTCCCAATACGCACAGCCTCTCTGTCCATTCTATGAGACTCACATAAACAGAATCTCAGTTCCAGGTAAAAATCATCAGGTTTTCCACAAATGGCAACATCAGTGTAGTGTCGATGACTGGATTCCTGTCACACTTCCTTTATAGCCAGAGCTCCTAGCAACTGCGGTTCTCATTCCTCTTAATGACTTCACAGAACTGAGCTCAGAACTGATACTCAATAGATATTTGTTTCATTAAATTGATTCTGGGGAAAATATGTGTAAATAATTATTTGTGTGAGATAGCTTTTCCAAGCCATAACTGTAGGATGGTTTTAATCCCACAAAAACAGATGGCCCCTGAGTTACGTTCTTATGTAACATAACTTGCCTAAAACTTGGAAAACTGTCAACCCCAAAAGGTCATTTGATGAAGAAAAACAAGGTTCCAAGCAAGAGCCTTTTAATCAATGAAGTAAATTATGTATCCTGGTCCTACCTACCACCAAAATTCCTTTTCAACTTGCAAACACAACCACAATTAGAGCCACCTATATTTCATGGCTTTATATAAAGTTACCTCTCACCCTAATAAACGGTTCAGGTGCTTCTTTTGAAAATCTTGAATGCTTAAACCTATTGAGAAGTCTCTCTTCCACTGATTTCCCAGACTACATACATTTTTCAGGTCTTTTCAAAAGATCCTAAGTTTGGGTGGGTTGGTCATTGTGTGTCAGGGTTGTGGCTGGTTGGGAGCCCAGGAGAGAGAGAGACTCCATTTCATTCTTTTTCTCCTCTGTGGCAGGCTGGAATTGAGAACTAAGAAAAGAATCACAATGCATGCTCTGCTCATTGTTCTTTCCCCATCCGGAACATCAGTGGGAGTTGAGATTTTAGCAGCAACAGAAGTAGTGCGTGCTCCATATCTAAGAACCAGCATTGGAAGGGATTTGGAGATCATTTATTACAACCACTTCTTTTGCAGACTAAGAAACACAGATGGAGGGAAGCCAAAGACCCTTGTTTAAAGTCACAGACATACCAAAGCAGGATCAGAACCAAGGGTCCTCCCTACTACCAGCTCCTTGGAGACTCCTCACTGCCAGGAATGATATAGGTGCTCAATGAACGTTTGTGGAATAAATGTCAAACTTATTCTCAATGTTTGTGGGATAAATATCAGACTTATTGTCAACTGGAAACTGAAAAAGTACAAAGGTGTTTAGTTGGAGACTCATAATTGTTTCAGGGAGTGCAGATTTGGAATGGAGTAGTCAGAAGAGCATCCTAGGGTGCCTGGGTGACTCAGTCATTTGAGTGTCTGACTTTAACTCAGGTCATGATCTCATGGTCTGTGAGATAGAGCCCCGTGTTGGGCTCTGTGCTGACATCTCAGAGCCTGGGGCCTGCTTTGGATTCTGTGTCTCCCTCTCTCTCTGCCCCTCCCCCACTCGTGCTCTGTCTCTCTGTCTCAAAAATAAAATTTAAAAAACATTAAAAAAAAGATTTTTAGAAAAGTGTCCTGCTCATGTGGGGAAAGTAAGGTATTCTCGTGAGAAAGAAGGATGGGGTAAGTATATCATTTAGAGAGGAGGAGAGGAGGGGAGGGGAGGAGAAGGGAGGGGAGGGGAAGGGGAGGGGAGGGGAGGGGAGGGGAGGGGAGGGGAGGGGAGGGGAGGGAAGGGAAGGGAAGGGAAGGGAAGAGAAGAGAAGAGAAGAGAAGAGAGAAGAGAAGAGAAGAGAAGAGAAGAGAAGAGAAGAGAAGAGAAGAGAAGAGAAAAACTACTTTTGGAGCTGATGGGTTGAGCTACTTCTGATTACTCTCTTATTGATTACTTCATTAGTGCTACCAAACAAAACTGTCGCAGGTGCACAAAACAGCACCACTTGTCCTACCTACAAGCTGGGGATCAGGAATGATGGTTGAACTGACCTGCTGTTGTATTCCTAACTTCTCTTCCCTTCACCATCATGATATCACACACATGAACTGGCTCTCATTGTGGAAATATAAGTAAAAGTTAGTATGTGTTTTAACTGTAAGGTATACAAGCCAAATAATCTAACCTGAGCTCCAAAGCCCATCACTCAAAGATTTACATCAGGGCCACAGAGGAGGAGGGGATGACAGCACAAAACATCTGCAGAAACCTCTGGAAAACTGTGGCAATTATTCAAAATATGCTCAACCACAGAGTTTTGGACTGAGTCTTCCTAATATTTCCAGATCCCACAGGACTATTTCATAATGGGAATGAATTAGAATTTAAGCTTCAGTAATCAGAAGCCTTTCTCCCCTTATATTAATAATTTCCCCCTTACCTTCCTTCTAATCAAATTATTTTTCACTTTTTAATCCTCAGGTGTAAAATGGGGATGTTGCGATTAGAAGATCTCCTTAAATTTTTCCAATCCCAGCAAAGTATAACTCACAAATTCCAAATTTAGCTTCAGTGGGGGACTAGATAAAAAGTACAAGCATGGCCAAAACATGGTAGCAAAAAGTGATTAAAAAGAAGGAATATATTACTGTGGCCACAAGATTTACCATCAGCCTTACTACCCTAATTCTTCCTCATTTTATTCCACACAAGATATGTTTTCTTATAAATATCTATGCTCTCTGAAAACATGTTCAACATCACTAATCAAAAGAGAAATGCATATCAACCACAATGAGCTATCACCTCACACCCCTTAGAATGGCTGCTATCAAAAGAACAGAAAATAACAAGTGTTAACGAGATGGAAGAGAAATTAGAACCTTCATACACGGTTAGCGGGAATGTAAAATGGTGCAGCCAACTATGGAAAGCAGTATGGTGGTTCCTCAAAAAATTAAAAACAGAAATACCCTGGGACACCTTGGTGGCTCAGTCGGTTAAACGTCCGACTTTGGCTCAGGTCATGATCTCATGGTGTGTGAGTTCAAGCCCCACGTTGGGCTCTGTGCTGACAGCTCAGAGCCTGGAACCTGCTTCAAATTCTGTGTCTCCCTCTCTCTCTCTGCCCCTCCCTTGCTCTCTCTCTCTCTCTCTCAAAAATAAATAAACATTAAAAAAAACTTAAAAAAAAAAAGAAGAACTACCCTATGATTCAGCGATCCCACTTTCTGGTATGTGTTTCAAAAAAATTCAAAGAAGGGTATCAAAGACATATATGCACACCTGTGTTCACTGCAGTATTATTGACAATAGCCAAGAGGTGGAAGCAACCCAAATGTCCATCAACAGATGAATGGATAAAGGAAATGTGGTATAAATATACAATGAAATATTATTCCGCCTTGAAAAAGAAAGAAATCCTACAATTTGTGACAAGATGAATAGGTCTGGAGGACTTGATGCTAGGTGAAATAAGCCAGACACAGAATGACAAATAATGCCTGATTCCACTTTCATGAGGAATCTCCAATAGCCGAATTATTTCTCTCATAGAACTACAGTGTAGACAGAATAGTGGTTACCAGGATCTGGGTGAAGGGGGAAATGAGGAAATGCCAGTCAGAGGATACAATTCACTGAAGCCAGATGAGTGAGTTCTGGAGATCTACAGTACAATATAGGGCCAACAGTTGACAATATTGTATTGTGTATGTAAAAATTTGCTAAGAGGGTAGATCTTATGTGAAGTGCTCTTACCACAGAAGAAAACATCTATTAAAAACAAGTAAATAAAAAATGTTTAGAAAAAAAGGGGATGAGGGGGAACTTTTAGAGGTGAGGTGATGAAAGTTTACAGCCTTGAATGTGGTGATAGTTTCATTAAGTGTGAACTCATTTCCAAACTCAACAAGTTGTTGTATACATTACACATATATACCTTTATTTTACATCAGTCATACCTCAATAAAGTAGTTTAAGAAAAGAAAGAAAAAAAAAGTAGTCATTGAGGGCTGGGAGAAGAAAGGAATTCTTTAATGGGTATAGAGTTTCAGTTTTGCAAGATAAAGTTTTAGAGGTCTATTGCACAACAGTGTGAGCATACTTAACACTAATGAACTGTATGCTTAAAAATGATTAGAATGAGGGGCGCCTCAGTGGCTCAGCTGGTGAGGAATCCAACTTCGGCTCGGGTCATGATCTCATGGTTCGTGAGTTTGAGCCCTGTGTCAGGCTCTGAGGCCCTGTTTTAGATTCTGTCTTCTGCTCTCTCTGCCCCTCCCTTGCTTGTGCTCTCTCTCTCTCTCTCTCTCTCTTTCTCTCTCTCTCTCAAAAATAAATAAATATTTAAAAATTATTAGAATGGTAAATTTAATGCTGTATTTTTTTTTAATGTTTATTCATTTTTGAGAGAGAGACAGTGCAAGCTGGGTAGGGGCAGAGACAGAGGGAGACACAGAATGTGAAGCAGGCTCCAGGCTCCGAGCTGTCAGCACAGAGCCCAACACAGGGCTTGAACTCACGAACTATGAGATCATGACCTGAGCCGAAGTCAGACACTCAACCAACTAAGCCACCCAGGTGCCCCTAATGTTATATGTTTTTTACCAGGAGAAAAAAAAAAACCTATGCCCAATATTAAAAAGAACTTGAGTAATGAAGCAAGCTACTTCAAAAAACCAAACACATGCCCGTTGTAGAAATGGCAGGCATATGTAAGTGCTTACCTCACTTGATGGAAAGCTACTTCACAACCTCCAGCTTCATGAACAGATTTTGCCTGATTCACAGACCAAGAAAAATTCTTCCTCTAACTCAAAGGCAACCCCAAATGCCTCTCTCTGCTCCCAGCAGGGCATACCACCACCTGGCATTCTCTATTCCCCAGATGGTCGCTGTATCATTTATTTTAGCCCCTTTTCATTACCCACTTAACAAAAAAGCAAAATGAAGCTAATATCATAGCCTATTTTTCTGTTCTTGGAGAAGCTGCCTCTGGATTTAGACCCACAGTCCAACCTGCAAACCCACCTGTCCTGTGCTCAGGTTTTCTACTCTGACCATACGTAGTCTAGAGAAGTCATTCAAGTTTGTGCTAAGCTTCCAGCCAGGTGAAAGAAAGTTAGAGGCTGGCGCCTGTTAGTTTTACTACAATTGTGTGTGTATGGCAGGGGGTGTCCCAGTCAAAGGGCATCCAAATGAATTGTCATGGGGAAGATTGGCCAAATGGTATTTTCAGTAATTGCTTCGCAGTTTACATTACATCTCCAGAGCCTTCAAGGAAAAGTCATGTGCTCTGCAGGTTATAACCCTGAGGTCACAACAAGTGTTGTATTTTACTTTAAAACTCACTCTCAAATTCACCATCTCCTTCTCCCCTTCTCTCTTCCATTCTTCTTTCTGTCTCTCAAAGCAATCTAGATTTTCCCAAGGTTCAATTTATTCCCTAAATGAAACAACAGCCTGTTTACAAGGTCCATTCAAGCTACTCAGATTGCATTGTTTCAGTTCAGAAGTTAAAATTTCAGGTACAGAAGTGCCTCGTTTGTGGGAAAATTCGTTCCTTACAAGTTACTATGTGATAACCATAGTCCTGTGTCCTTCCATGAATGCCTGTGCTAATTTGTTTCATGAAATATTGTCTTGCCTGGCACATATTCCCTCTCTCTAAGCTTTCCTAAAAATCTTCCAAAAACAGCCAACCTAGCAGTAATATCTTTGACATCAGCCTTAGCAATATTTTTCTAGATATGTCTCCTCAGGCAAGGAAAACAAAAGCAAAAGTAAATCATTGGGACTACACCAAAATAAAGAGCTTTTTTGCACAGCAAAGGAAACAATTTAAAAAAAAAGCAATCTACTGAATGAGAGAAGATATTTGTAAATTACATATCCAATATGCAAGTCAGCTATGCTCACCACTATACCACCAACGCTGCACGGCTGCAAATTATATATCAAATATGGAGTCAATATCTAAAATATATAAAGAACTTAAACAAGTCAACACCAAAAAAAAAACCCCAAATAATCCGACTTAAAAATGGGCGGAGAGCCTGAATAAACACTTTCCAAAGAAGACATACAGATGGCCAAAAGACACATGAAAAGATGCTCAACATCACTCATCATCATGTGAAAGTGCAAATCAAAACCACAGGATATATCCTCATACCAGTCAGAATGGCTAGAATCAAAAAGATAAGAAATAACAAGTGTTGGTGAGAATGTGGAGAAAAAGGAACCCTCGTGCACTTTTGGTGGGAATGCAAACTGGTGCGGCCGCTGTGGAAAACAGTATGTAACTTCCTCAAAAAAATTAAAAATGGAAATACCATACTACCAATAATTCCACTACTGGGTATTTACACAAAGAAAATGAAACCACTAATTTGAAAAGATATATGTGCCCTTATGTTTATTGCAGCATTATTTACAATAGCCAAGATATGGAAGCAACCCAAGTGTCCATAGATGAATGGAGATAGATGAATGGAGAAAGATGAATGGAGAGAGATGTGGTATATATACCTAGTGAAATATTACTGAGCAATAAAAAGAATAAGATCTTGCTATTTGTGACACCATGGATGAACCTAGAGGATATTATGTTAAGTGAACTAAGACGAAAAAGACAAATATGATATGATTTCACTTATATGTAGAATCTAAAAAAATAAAGCAAACAAAAAAAAAACAAAACAAAAAAGCAGGAACAAACTCATTAATAAGAGAACAGACTGATGGTTGCCAAAGGGAGGGGGATAAGAGGATGGGCAAAATGGATGAAGGGGAAAGTAAACACGGGCTCCCAGTTATGAAATGAGAAAAGTCACAGGGATGAAAGCCACAGCATAGAGAATATAGTCAGTGATATTGTAATAGCATTGTATGGTGACAGATGGTAGCTACACTTGTGGTGAGCGTAGCATAACATATAGAGTTGTTGAATCACTCTGTTATACACCTAAAATTAATGTGACATTGTCCATCAACTAAACTTCATTAAATTTTTCAATTAAATAAAATAAAAATAGCCAACCTGCCAATCATTTGGCTAGTACACCAAATATAAGGTTATTGGGAGGATAAGGAGAATAATTTCATTTATAAATGTGGTGGCTTGTATGACATCAACTGAGCTAAGCTGGAACTACATCTCCCAGAAGTCCTTTCTCTGCATGGTTCTGGGTTAGGGTTACACCCACAAGAGAGTGTGCAGGAGATGGGAAGGTGGGAAAGTGTTTACACTGAGATAGAGGGAGCTGGGGCACGTGCCGTTGTTGTCCACTCACACTCACTGATTTCTAGGCCCAATTTGTTGGCTTTGGACACGCCCAGGCTCACAGTCCTGTCCATTTCTGGCTGGATCTGCTCCGTAGCTTCTCTGAATCCTGGGCCATGTTCATGAGCAGCTTTGGGGTGAAATGTGCCAGCAGGTCACCCACATCATTGAAGTTGGAGGTTTGGAGGCATTGAGAGACTGATGTATGGGTTCCAGTTTATCTTTATGGGTTCCAGTTTGCCCTTTCTCTCCCCCATTTCATGTCCATCTTCCCTTGCAGACTGTTGGCCTCACTGGCCTCAGGCCCAGCACCAGACCCAGACTAACCAGACTTATGTATACTACTCAACCAGCTCCCACAATTGCATAAGGTCTTATATCTATAATAAATTCTTTATATCACATATATGCTTCTGCTTCACTGATTCAACCTAACTAATTTATGGAGGAAAGAAGTCAGCAAATGACATGTGGCAGCTGAAATTCTTTGGTCCAAATTGTTCTCTATAATGGCATTCCCTTGGATGGCTGAAGAGAAAGGTGGTGGCATCCAGATTTAAATATGCCATTTTCTTGTGAACCTCACTGTGAGCAGCACCCAGAACAGCTTCCAGCCTTCCTTGAGCTCTCTCTTCATAGTTGTACCCTTACCCTTACCTGTTGGTTCTTGTCTGTTTAGAGTCACTTTATATCTGAAATCAGACCTGTGTATATCAAATTATAATTGCTTGCTACAAATATACAGTTTCTTCATTTCTCATTAAGCTTTATCTAGCAATAATTCTGAAAACTTCAGACCCAAGAATCTCTCCTTTATGGGATGGAGAAGAACACTAGCTACAAGTCAAAACCAGCTCTGTTCAATCAGACTTTGGGCAAGCGCCTGAATCTCTTTGGATCCTCCAACCTTCCCCTGCAGAGAGAAAGAACTGGAACTGATCTCTCAATACGCCTCCATCTTCAAACATTCGATTCAAAATACATCTTCTAAATAACACTCTATATACACTAAGAGAAGTTTCATCTTTAAAGGAGCTGGAAGTAAATATTTCCAGATGCAAATATTTAGACTTTTGTACATTTTCAAAAATATGTCAAACCACAGACACAACTATATAGAAGCATATTTCAGAGTGAAACACAGTAAATTTAATATTCAATCACTGTTACCAAGTTTATTTTTTTTAATTTATCTGCTGTTTAATTTACATCCAAGTTAGTTAGCATATAGTGCAACAATGATTTCAGGAGTAGCTTCCTTAATGCCCCTTACCCATTTAGACCATCCCCCTCCCACAACCCTTCCAACAACCATCTCCATATTTAACATCTCCATATTTAACAGTCTTTTATGTTTTGTCCCCCTCCCTGTTTTTATATTACTTTTGTTTCCCTTCCCTTATGTTCATCTGTTTTGAATCTTAAAGTCCTCATATGAGTGAAGTCATATGATATTTGTCTTTCTCTAACTAATTTCACTTAGCATAATACCCTTCAGTTCCATCCATGTAGTTGCAAACGGCAAGATTTCATTCTTCTTGATTGCCAAGTAATACTCCATTTTATATATATATGCGCCACATCTTCTTTATCCATTCATCCATCAATGGACATTTGGGCTCTTTCCATACTTTGGCTATTGTCAATAGCACTGCTATAAACATTGGGTGCATGTGCCCCCTCAAAACAGCATACCTGTATCCCTTGGATAAATACCTAGTAGTGTAATTGCTGGGTTATAGGGTAGTTCTATTTTTAATTTTTTGAGGAACCTCCATACTGTTTTCCATAGTGGCTGCACCAGTTTGCATTCCCACCAGCAGGGCAAAAGAGATCTTCTTCCTCCACATCCTTACCAACATCTGTTGCTGCCTGAGTTGTTCATTTTAGCCATTCTAACAGGTGTAAGGTGGTATCTCATTGTGGTTTTGATTTGTATTCCCCTGATGATGAGTGATGTTGAGCATTTTTTCATGTGTTGGTTGGCCATCTGGATGTCTTCTTTGGAGAAGTGTCTATTCATGTCTTTTGCCCATTTCTTCACTGGATTCTTTGTGTTTTGGGTGTTGGGCTTGATAAGTTCTTTATAGATTTTGGATACTGACCCTTTATCTAACATGTCATTTGCAAATATCTTCTTCCATTCCATTGGCTGCCTTTTAGTTTTGCTGACTGTTTCCTTCACTGTGCAGAAGTTTTTATTTTGATGGGATCCCAATAGTTCCACTTTTGCTTTTGTATCCTTTGCCTCTGGAGATGTGCTGAGTAAGATGTTGCTGCGGCAAAGGTCAGAGAGGTTTTTGCTTGCTTTCTCCTCTAGGATTTTGATGGCTTCCTGTCTCTTGTTTAGGTCTTTCATCCTTGTTGAGTTTATTTTTCAGTATGGTGTAAGAAAGTGGTCCAGGTTCATTTTTCTGCACATTGTTATCCAGTTTTCGCAGTACTACTTGCAGAAGAGACTGTATTCCTTCCATTGTATGTTCTTTCCTGCTTTGTCAAAGATTAGTTAGCCATATGTTTGTGGGTCCATTTCTGGGTTCTCTATTCTGTTCCATTGATCTGTGTCTGTTTCTGTGCCAGTACTGTCTTGATGATTACAGCTTTGTAATGTCTTGAAGTCCAGGAGTGTGCTGCCTCCAGCTTCGGTTTTATTTTTCAAGTTTGCTTTGGATATTCAGGGTCTTTTCTGGTTCTATACAAATTTTAGGATTGTTTGTTCTAACTCTGTGAAGAATGCTGGTGTTATTTTGATATGTATTGCATTGAATATGTAGATTGCTTTGGGTAGTATTGACATTTTAACCATGTTTGTTCTTCCAATCTAAGAGCATGGAATATTTTTCCATTTTTGGGGTGTGTCTTCTTCAATTTCTTTCATAAGCTTTCTGTAGTATTCAGTATATAGATTTTTCACCTCTTTAGTTAGGTTTATTCCTAGGTAATTTATGGGTTTGGTGCAATTGTAAATGGGATAGATTCCTTGATTTCTCTTTCTGTTACTTTATTATTGGTGTATAAGGAACGCAACCAATTTCTGTGCATTAATTTTATATCCTGCAACTTTGTTGAATTCATGGATCAGTTCTAGCAGTTTTTTGGTGGAATCTTTTGGGTTTTCCATATAAAATATCATGTCATCTGCAAAGAGTGAACGTTTGACCTCCTCCTGGCTGATTTGGATGCCTTTTATTCCTTTATGTTGTCTGATTGGTGAAGCTAAGACTTCCAATACTATGTTGAATAACCATGGCCAGAGTGGACATCCCTGACCGTAGAGGGAAAGCTCTCAGTTTTCCCCATTGAGGATGATATTAGCAGTGGGTCTTTCATATATGGCTTTTATGATCTTGAGGTATGATCCTCTATCCCCACTTTCTTGAGGGTTTTTATCAAGAAACAATGTTGTATTTTGTCAAATTCTTTCTCTGTATCTATTGAGAGGATCATGTGGTTCTTGTCCTTTCTTTTATTGATGTGATACATCACATTAATTGTTTTGCAGATATTGAACCTGCATCCCAGGTATAAATCCCACTTGGTTGTGGTGAATAATTCTTTTAATGTATTGTTGGATCCACTTGGCTAGTACCTTGTTGAGAATTTTTGCATCCATGTTCATCAGAGAAATTTGTCTATAGTTCTTTTTAGTGAGGTCTTTGTCTGGTTTTGGAATCAAAGTAATGCTGGCTTCATAGAAAGAGTTTGGAAGTTTTCCTTCCATTGCCATTTTTTGGAACAGCTTCAAGAGATTAGGTGTCAACTCTTCTTTAAATATTTGGTAGAATTCCTCTGTAAAGCGATCTGGCCCTGAACTCTTGTGGTTTTTTTTTTGTTTTGTTTTTGGGGGGTTTGGGGGGGGAGACTTTGATTACTAATTCAATTTCTTTACTGGTTATTGGTCTGTTCCAAATTTCTATTTCTTTCTGTTTCAGTTTTGGTAGTTTATATGTTTCTAGGAATTTGTCCATTTCTTCCACATTGTCCATTTTATAGAAGTATAATTGCTCATAATTTTCTCTTATTATTGTTTGTATTTCTTCTGTTCTGGTTGTGATCTCTCGTCTTTCATTCTTGATTTTATTTATTTCAGCCTTTTCCTTTTTCTTTTTGATCAAACCGGCTAGGGGTTTATCAATTTTGTTAATTCTTTCAAAGAACCAGCTCCTGGTTTCATTGATCTGTTCTACTGGGTTTTTTTGTTTGTGTGTTTTGTTTTTTGGTTTCAATAGCATTGATTTCTGCTCTAATCTTTATTATTTCCTGTCTTCTGCTGGATTCGGATTTTATTTGCTGTTCTTTTTCCAGCTCTTTGAGGTGTAAGGTTAGGTTGTGTATCTGAGATTTCTTCCTTCTTTAGGAAGGACTGGACTGCTATATACTTCCCTCTTATGACTGCCTTTGCTGTGTCCCAGAGGTTTTTGGGTTGTGGTGTTATCATTTTTGTTGGCTTCCATGTACTTTTTAATTTTCTCTTTAATTTCTTGGTTAGCCCATTCATTCTTTAGTAGGATGTTCTTTAGTCTCCAAGTATTTGTTATCTTTCCACATTTTTTCTTATGGTTGATTTCGAGTTTCATAGCATTGTGGTCTGAAAATATGCACAGTGTGATCTCAATCTTTTTGTACTTGTTGAGGGATGATTTGTGTCCCAGCATGTGATCTATTCTGGAGAAGGTTCCATGTGCACTCGAGAAGAATGTGTATTCTGTTGCTTCACGATGAAATATTCTGAATATATTTGTGAGTCCATCCGGTCCAGTGTGTCATTCAAAGCCATTGTCTCCTTGTTGATTTTCTGTTTAGGTGACCTGTCCATTGCTGTTAGTGGGGTGCTGAAGTACCCTACTATTATGATATCAATAAGTTTTATGTTTCTGATTAATTGATTTATATATTGGGGTGCTCTCACATTTGGAGCATAAATGTTTACAACTGTTAGGTCTTCTTGGTGGACAGTCCCCTTAATTATGATATAATGCCCTTCTTCATCTCTTGTTACAGTCTTTATTTTAAAGTCTACATTGTCTGATATAAGTATAGCTACTCTGGCTTTCTTTTGTTGACCATTAACATGATAGATGGTTCTCCATCCCCTTATTTTCAATCCAAAGGGGACTTTAGGTCTAAAATGGGTTCTTGTAAACAGCATACAGATGGATCTTGTTTTCTTATCCATTCTATTACCCTATGTCTTTTGATTGGAGCGTTTAGACCATTGATGTTTAGAGTAAGTACTGAAAGATATGAATTTATTGCCATTATGTCGTCTGTAGAGTTGGAGTTTCTGGTAGTGTTCTCTGGTCCTTTCTAGTTGTTTGTTTTTTGTTTTTTGGTTTTTTGTTTGTTTCTTTTGTCTTTTCTCCCCTTAGAGAGTCCCCCTTAAAATTTCTTGCAGGGCTGGTTTAGTGGTCAAGAACTCCTTTGATTTTTGTTTGTCTGGGAAACTTTTCATCTCTCCTTCTATTTTGAATGACAGCCTGCTGGATAAAGAATTCCTGCCTGCATATTTTTCCAGTTCAGTACATTGAATATATCCTGCCACTCCTTTCTAGTCTGTCAAGTTTCTGTGGATAGGTCTGCTGTAAACCTGATCTGTCTTCCCTTATAGGTTAAGGACTTTTTCCCCTTGCTGCTTTCATGATTCTTTCCTTGTCTGAGTATTTTGTGAATTTGACTATGATATACCTTGCTAATGGTCAGTTTTTGTTGAATCTAATGGGAGTCCTCTGTGCTTCCTGGATTTTGATGTCTGTGTCTTTCCCCAGGTTAAGAAAGTTTTCCACTATGATTTGCTCACATAAATTTTCTACTCCTTTTTCTCTCTCTTCATCTTCTGGGTACCCTCTGATTCTGATGTTATTCCTTTTTTTCTTTTTTTATGTTTATTTATTCTTGAGAGAGAGAGAAAGAAAGAGAGCATGAGAGGGAGAGGGGCAGAGAGAGAGAGGGACACAGAATCTGAAGCAGGCTCCAGGCTCTGAGCTGTCAGCACAGAGCCTGACACAGGCCTGAACTCACAAGTCACAAGATCATGACCTGAGCCAAAATCAGATGCCCAACTGACTGACCCACCTAGGCGCCCTGATGTTATCCCTTTTTAATGAGTTGAGTTCTCTAATTTTTATTTCATGGTTTTTGCCTTAGTCTCCCTATTTTTTTCTGCTTCATTATTCTCCATAAATTTGTCCCCTATATCACTGATTTGCTGTTCTGCCTCATCCATCCTTGCTGCCATGGAATCTATTCGAGATTGCAGTTCAGTTTAGCAATTTTTATTTCATCCTGACTAGCTTTTACTTCTTTTATCTCCACAGAAAGGGATTCTAGTCTATTTTCAACACCAGCTAATATTCTTATCATGATTCTAAATTCTCATTCAGACATCTTGCTTGTATCTGTGTTGATTAAGTTCCTGGCTGTCATTTCTTACTGTTCTTTCTTTTGGGATGAATTCCTTCATTTAGTCATTTTGAAGGAAGAAAAGGAATTAATAAAGTAAAAAAAAAAAAAGCTGAAAATTAAAAAATTTAAAATAACACAAAGAAATCAAATAAAGAATGCTAGATCCTAGGGGCACCTGGGTGGCTCAGTCGGTTAAGTCTCCGACTTCGGCTCAGGTCATTATCTTGTGGTTCATGAGATTGAGCCCTGCATCGGGCTCTGTGCTGACAGCTCAGAGCCTGGAGCCTGGAACCTGCTTCAGATTCTGTGTCTCCCTCTCTCTCTGCCCCTCCCCAGCTCACATTCTGTCTTTCTCTCAAAAATAAATAAACATTTTAAAAAAATAAAAATAAAAAAAGAATGCTAGATCCTAGGTGTGTTTTGGTCTGGTTGTTGAAAGAAGCTTGATAGATTAGAGAAAAAAGGAAACTATAAGAAAAGAAAAAAGGAAAGAAAAGGGAAAAAAGGAAAACGTTTGAAAATTTGAAAAAATGAATACAATAAAATAGAATAAAATGATGAGAGTAAAACAGAATTTAAAAAATTATAAAAAAGTTAAAAATACATAGAAAAAATTAAAGAAAAATCTTGTTAATAAAAATGAAAAATAAAAATAATTTTTTTCTGTCTGTATTCAAGAATGAGAAAATAAAATAAAAAAATTTAATAAAAGGACCAGAGAACAAAATGAAGTATGATTGAAATTACATCTGGTTTCCTGTAGAAGTTAAGCTATAAAGCACTTTATAGTCCATAAACTAAGCAGGCAGAGAGACTTGTGTTTGTCAAAAGTGGTATTGGCCCCGTTGGGCAGGGCTTAGTGTCATGGTTCCATTTTCCACTAGATGGCACTGCTTAGCTTACTGGGGTGGATTGCTGTGGGGCATGTAGGCGTGTATGTGCATGCGCATGCTCAAGAGGGGTGAAATCGGTGTCACCCAGCTACCCAGTCTCTAATATCAGAATTCTCTGCTCTCCACGACCAGCAATCAAGCATCCCTCCTTTGTCTCAAGCTTCTATCCACTACCCACTTCTACACTGTCTGTGACCAAGTCATCAGACAGCCAGGCAGCACCTCCCTCCTGAGTTTAATCTCAAATGCAACTGTGTTTCCCAACCCCTCACTTCTGAGGGATAGCGGCTTTGACCGGCTCAGATCCCCTGGCGGAGGGAGGGTCTCGCTGAGCAACGGCCAGGTGCGGGTTCACCCCCAGGAACCTTCTCAAGACAGCACTGCTGCCAATGTCCAGAGACATCGGCTGGGTGCCAGTCCACCCCAGAAAAAGTTCGTGCGATCTTATGGCAGTAGCATTTCAGGGATTATGGAAAATCACAACACACATCTGGCACCAGGCTTCACCCTTAACGTCCTTGTTCCAACACCAGCGAATGTGGTTGTTCTCCATGGTCTGCTGGGATCTTTGCCTGTGAGGAGACCGCACAGCCTCTATCAAATGTCCTCCCAGCAGGGGAACCACCACTCCTCGTGTGGCCCATGGACCCCTCGGACCTTGCTCTCTGCTCCTGGGGATTCATCCTTTCCACCAGAACACCGTCAGGTATTGAACTGCAGTTTCAGACTCTATGCTCCCCCTGTTTATAAAGTCTTAATCGAATTTAAACCCTCTCCTTTCTCCTTTCTCCTTTCTCCCTTTTTTGTTCAGTCCCTGTGGCAGTTTCCACTTTTCCACTTTCTCTCCAGCTGCTTTTGCGGGGATGTGGGGTGTTTTCCCATACTGTCCCCCATCTCCATCCTCTCTCCGCAAGCAAAAACAGCTCCCTGCTCTCCGTGGCTTCTCTCTCCCCCCGTTCACCTCTCCACGCTGTGTACCTGCCAAGTTCTGTGGTTCAGGTGTGCAAATTGTTGTTTTAATCCTCAAATCAGTTTTCTAGGTGTGCAAGATGGTTTAGTGTTGATCTGGCTGCATTTCAGGGACGAGAGAAGCAAAAAAACCTTCCATGCTATTCCATCATCTTATCCCCTCTTCTCACTGTTACCAAATTTAAATTAAGTCTAATTTTTAGCATACTTATTTACATGGTTTTTAATCCTTTTTTTTATTTTGATAATCTTGTTTCTTAAACGTATACTGCTCAATCCTATTTGGAAGTATGTGAAATATAAACTACAAGGAAATATTAAAATATTTCAGCAGTTCTAAAGGAAAACTACTATAGGTTAAAACTCGTTGATTATGTCACCTGGGAACAACAAGTTAATACATTATTTAAGGTTGCTGGGAAGAATACAGTTCTCAAAGGACCTTGATTGACTTCTGGGAAGTGAGTTCAGCTTGGGGAAAAAAAATAAGCATAAAGTTTTTCTGACTTGACCAAATTCACATGGATCAAAAGAGCCATAGTCTTTGTCTTTTAGGAAACCTGCCTCATCGACCTGGGTCCTCCATGCTACCTGAGCTGATGCATACCTAGATCCAGGTCCCCACTTTATGTGAGGGACATCAGACATTAATTTCTGAAGAGTCCTGAAGATATACAGTGAGCTGTATATCTCACTTTATCACCAGTCTCTGCCCAGTGATGATCAGGTGTCTGCTGCAGAACCAAACCCAGGGGCCAGAGCTCTGCCCTCTGTGGACAGATGGCCCAACTACTTGGCTGCCTCCTTTCCCAAACCTCCTGGCATTTCCTCTGAGTCCATTTTTTTCTGGACAAGGACAGGTAATTCCGAGGGCAAAACTAAGAGCCCAGAAGGCAGAGTCAAGAGGCATGGAAAATCATGATAGTAGCATTGAGCCCTAACAGAATTAGGCACACATGTGTCTTACTTGATTCTAGAATTTCTATAGACCAAGGGCTGCTGTGTGCCTCCTGTTTTCCCTCTTTTTGAATGGGAGTGTCTATTCCAGCTAGCCTGTGCCTGTACCACCATAGTGGGACACATAATCTCTTCAGCTCACAGGTCTCCAGATTGAGAAGGATGATACTCAAGGAGAAAGATTTGAGGAGCAACACCCAAGGGCCCACATTTGAACTTGAACCTTGAGGCTGAGCCTGATTTCATAATGGGATGAGACTTTTGTAGGGACTTTGGAGGACTGAATGTATTTTGCATGTGGGAAGAATGTAAACAATTGTGGTCAGAGAATAGATTTTGTTTTAAAACATATTTAAAACATGACTTCAAAATGCTTCATTCTCCCATTGGAAAGTAGTCCCCTCCATTTGATTCTAACCAAGCGCTTGGGACTTCTACAACCCATAAAGTATGGCATAAGTAATGCTGTATGGCTTCTGAGGCTAAGTCAGAAATGGACATGCAGCTTCCACCTACTTTTCTTGGGATTCTAACTCTCGGATCCATGCTGGGAAGAAGCCCAAGCTGCCACATGGAAAGAACATGTGTAGGTATTCAGGCCAACAGCCCCAGCTAAATTCCAACAGCAAGACATGTGAGAGAACAAGCCTTTAGATCATTCCAGTCCTAGCTGGCAAGTCAACCCCAGCCTTCAAGTCTTCCAGCTGAGGGGCTCAGATGATGCAAATAGAGACAAACCCATCTCCATGGTGCCCTTTCCAAATTCATGACATACAGAATTCATAAGTATAATAAACAGCTGTTGTTTTGCACCATTAACTTTGGGATGGTTTATCAGGCAACAATACATAACTGGAACTACCTGCCTGTATTCCCTGTCATTGCTGTGGCTGTTGGGGCATGCTATCACTCTGTGCCTCAGCCAGGACTGGAGACTGCAAGGCCTTTGGGTCCTGCTCATTTTCTTTTTTTTTAAGTTTATTTATTTTGAGAGAGAGAGAGAGAGTAGGGGAGGGGTAGAGAGAGAGAGAGGAAGAGAGAGAATCTCTCTGTGCTGTCAGCACAGAGCCTGATTTGGGGCTTGAATCCTCAAATTGTGAGATGATGACCCAAGCCAAAAACAAGAGTCAGAGGCTTAACAAACTGAGCCACTCAGGTGCCCCTGGATCCTATTCCTTTTCTATCTCACTGAGTATCCCCCACCAGCATTGCAACGTATGAGGCTAAGATCCAGACCCTGTCCCTCCCTCACCCATTCTGATTTGCAGGATCACTGCCTTGTGGATGAAACACAAGATAGTACAAACATGATGGTGAGTAACATGGTCATGACTAGGCAGTAAATAAGGAAAATGAAATCAAAGTCTAATAGTTGAATTTGGCAATGTGGTTGAAATCAAAGTCTAATGGCTGAATTTGGTCTGGTGAGCAAAGCCTGACATGTCTGAATTTTTTTGTTTGTTCTTAATCTGTCCTGGCACCTCCATCTAGAGCATTGCCTTACATCTCAAGTTTCCCTTTGGTCTATAACAAGGACCAGTGACCAGTGGATGACGGGCTTCTGGAAAATCTCTAGCTTCACTTGGCAGAACCCCACACCAGGTACCAATCCTCAAACCCCTCTCTAGGCAAGCCAGGATGTCCTGTGAGGGAGAGAGTGTGGCCACAGCGATACTTTCCCACAGTCAAATCTCCTGGTCAGCACCCACCCCTCCTCCTACACACTCAGTCCCAGTCTCCTCTGGGTCTGAAATCTCAAGGCTTCAGGGAAGTGAGATGTTCTCCTCCCCAAATGGCATCTGGCACACAGCCCCTGTGTCTCTGTTCCCTGCCTCATTCTGCCAGCCAAATGTCATCAGCATCAGCTTACTGAAAAGCCACCCCACAGTACATGCCCAACTAATGACAGCAATGCCAACAAGAATACCCACTGCAGGGGAGAGGGCCACAGGATTCAGTAATATAACCACCAGAGTTATTAGATTGCCAGCTGATAAGGAATATGGCAGCAACCCCTTTTCACTGGTGTGACCTCTTGGATGGCGTATCCTAGAATGAGATGACAAGGTATCTGTGGAGGGCAATGCGGCAACCCCGGGTGTGGGTGTTGAGATTAGGAACAAAAAATGGAAATTGACAGATGGCAGATCCTGCGGCCAAGAACTGATTCTTCAATGTGACATGGTTGGCATACAGATTTTAAATAGACTTTGTAAAGGTCAGGTTATTTTACCACAGATCAAGCAAATCTTTGGCTTCCATAAGGTCTAAATTTTTTATTTGCTTTGCTTTCACTAATGTTTCTTTGCTTTCCAGGAACTTCAGAAGAAGGTAAGTGGGGGGAGAATGGGAGTGGCAGATCAAGGAGAATTTAAGTCCTGGATCTAAACTTTGAAATCCTAAAATATTTCAGTTATAAAAAGATGTCCCAATTTCAGAACCCAGTTCTGTAAACACTTTTCAGAAGTCAGGAGACTTGCAGTGATTTCACTTGGCTGACAAAATTTTCATTCGCCTCTTCCATATTTCATAGTGTCACTAGCTATAGTTTCCAATCTCTGAAATCCTAAATTAACACGGACATCTGCTTCTAACAAGTATAGTCAGAGCTGTCCTGCCACCACCAGTTTGCAATCATAAAACCAAAGAAAGAAAAAGAAGTGAAAAAGAACAACTTGGCACAGTTTCCAGGAGCCAGGATCTTTCCCAGCTCACCCCCTTCTTCAGTACCCCCTCCTGTCTCCCACCATGTCTCAATCTAATGTCGTAACTCAACTGCCAAATGCACATCATACCAAACATCAGCCCTGACTCTATTTGACTGCAATTATTCAAAAATCACCAAGTTGTCATCAGAATAGAAAACAAGAACAACGAGGGGCACCTGGGTGGCTCAGTCGGTTAAGCGGCCAACTTCAGCTCAGGTCATGATCTCTTGGTCCATGAGTTCGAGCCCCGCGTCAGGCTCTGTGCTGACAGCTCAGAGCCTGGAGCCTGTTTCAGATTCTGTGTCTCCCTCTCTCTGACCCTCCCCTGTTCATGGTCTGTCCCTTCCTGTCTCAAAAATAAATAAAACGTTAAAAAAAAAAAAAAAAAAAAAAGAAAACAAGAACAACGAAACTTTGTGAACACTTATTACAGTCAAAGATTCCATACACCCCCAGCCATGTCGCCACGACATGCTTGTAATGAGAACTAACTCCTTCTGGGTGGGCCGGCCTCTGCCTTGTGGCCTGATAGCCATGAAGTCTGCCTGACTTGGCTTCCACTCCAGGACAGCACCATCCATTGAAAATGCAATGCAAACCTCAAATGTGAGCTACACACATAATTTTTTTTTTATTATTGAAGTGTAGTTGACATACAGTGTTATGTTAGTTTCAGGTGTACAACATAGTGATCCAACAATTCTATACATTACTCAGTGCTCATCACAGTAAGTGTGGTCACCATCTATCACCAAACAACAGTATTATGATGTGATTGACTACATTCTGTCACTGTACTTTTCACATGTATGACTTACTTATTTTATAACTGGAAGTTTGTACCTCTTAATCCCCTTCACCTATTTCACCCAACCCCTCAACCACTCTGACACCACCAGTTTGTTGTCTGTATTTATGAGTCTGTTTCTGCTTTTTTTTTTGTTTGTTCCTATGTTTTATTTCTTAGATTTCACATATAAATGAAATCATATTTGTCTTTCTCTGATTTCACTCTGCGTAATATCCTCTAAATCCATCCATGTTGTTGCAAATGGCAAGATTTCATTCTTTTTATGGCTGAGTAATATTCCATTGTATATATATACACCATGTCTTTATCCATTACTCTAATGATGGACACTTAGGTTGCTTCCATATCTTGGCTATTGTAAATAATGCTGCAATAAATATAGAGATGCATATATCTTTTCAAATTAGAGGTTTCATTTTCTTTGGGTAAATACCCAGTAGTGAAAGTACTGGATCTTATGGTATTTCTACCTCTAATTTTTTTTTTTTTAGGAAACTCCATACCATTTTCTACAGTGTTTTCACCATTTTACATTCCCTCCAAAGGTTGGTGAGGATGTGGAGAAAAGCGAACCCTCATGCACCATTGCTGGAAATGAAAATTGGTACATATACAACTTTTAATTTTCCAGTAGGCCACATTACTCAGCAATCAAAAAGAATGAAATCTTGCCATCTGCAACAACATGGATGGAACTAGAGTGTATTATGCTAAGTGAAATAAGTCAGTCAGAGAAAGACAAATATCATATGATTTCACTCATATGTGGAATTTAAGAAACAAAACAGATGAACATATGGGAAAGGAAGGAAAAATAAGATAAAAACAGAGGGAGGCAAACCATGAGACTCTTAAATACAGAAAACAAACTGAGGGTTGTTGGAGGGGTGTTGGGTGAGGGGATGGGCTAAATGGGTGATGGGTATTAAAGAGAGCACTTGTTGGGATGAGTACTGGGTGTTACATAAAACTGATGAATCACTGGGTTCTACTTCTGCAATCGTTATTACACTATATGCTAACTTGGATTTAAATAAAATGTAAAAATAAATAAATACAAACAATGAACAGGTGAAATTAACTTTCAAAATGTTTTTAATCTAATATGTTAAATTGTCATTTCAATATGTCAGCAATATGTAAAAAATTATTGAGATATTTTATATTCTTTTTTCATACTTAGCCTTCTAAATCAGGTACGTATTTACACAGTTCAAACTAGCCCCATTTCAGGTCTTCAACAACAATATGTGGCTAGTGGCTGATTTATTAGACTGCACAGCTATGTACAGATAGCCTGTCCTTATTTTTATGACTAAATATATTCTTTTCTAAAAGAAAGTGTCTCAGGGTGCCTGGGTGGCTCAGTCAGTTGAGCTTCTGACTTTGGCTCAGGTCATGATTTCACAGTTCACGGGTTCAAGCCCTGCATCAGGCTCTGTGCTGATAGCTCTGAGCCTGGAGCCTGCTTCAGATTCTGTGTCTCCCTCTCTTTCTGCCCCACTCCTGCTCACACTTTGTCTCTATCTCTATCTCTCAAAGATGAATAAACCTTAAAAATTTCTAATAAAAATAAAATAAAAAAATTAAATTAAATTAAATTAAATTAAATTAAATTAAATTAAAAAGTGCCTCTCCTCGATTAGGCAACTGAAATGGGAATCCCTATTGCCTGCAAGTAAGCTTACCAGATAAAACTCAAGACATCTAGTTAAATTTAAATCTCACATAAATAATGAGTAAATTTTTAGGATAAGTGTGTTGCAAGTATTGCATGGGATATACTTATACTAAAAAAATGATTCATTGTTTATCTAGAATCCAACTTTAAGAGAACTGCCTGTATTTTTTATTTGGTAATCTAGCAACCCTACCTGAAAGGCATTAGTAGAAGTGAGTCTTCAGCTAAAGGAAAGTACTTATTTGGTAGGCGAGCACGGCTTTGTCCCATGAGGACCACAATTATAGTAATGAGGGAGAGATATGTCATCAGACAGCCAGTAAAGGCAGGAAGGGCTAAAATGTATTCTACCTTGATCTAGAACAGACAGAAATGTACTGGCAATCCTACCAAAAGAAAGAAGTAGGAAATGGAGGGAGAGGTAAAAAATATGGCAAGTGAGTGAGGCAGCAGAAGATGATGGTGCAGCAGGAAGTCAGAGACAGACCTGCAGGGAGAGCCACTGTGTTCAGGGTGAGAACCGCCATTATTAAGGCTGAGAAATGAGGGCACCTGCCAGAAATGTGCACAGGCTGAGCAGGAAAGAGTGCTGACTCTCTGGAGCCTACACCTCTCCACCCTGTTTTCTTCTTCCCTTTCCATTAATCCTATAAAGTTACCTGTATATCTCATAAGAATATACATTTTGCAAGACCTTGATCTTAATGTCATATCTGCAGCTTTCCAATTTGCTATGGATTTTCTTTGCTAATGAAATTGTCTTTTATTTTTATTTCATGTATTAAGAGTTCTGGCAATTCATGAGGAAAGAAAAGCAAGTTTGTTCAATGTGTTAGCTATTCCTTTGTGTGCCCCAAGTAAGAGGGTGAAATATGTCGCCCAAACTCCTAAAATTCCCCCCAAATTCTAAACCAGTACCCAATTAAAGCTAAGGAGCATAGGGATTACAGAACTCTTGGGGAGAGGTGTTTTTCAGATTGGCTAAGTGTTGAGTACTTTAAGGCTCAGGGATGAGATCCAGACCGAGTCAGAGGTCAGAGGTGAGGTCTTGAGAATCTGCATTCCTAACCATTTCCCAGATGCTAATACTGTTGGTCCAGGGCCCATACTTTGAGAACCAATGCCTTAGATAATGAGAGAGTTTCCATGGCGGCATAAATAGTACCCATCGAGACTTTCTGCTCTATTCTACAGTTATAGTCTCCTCAAGTTGGAAACCCCGAGAACATAAACTGCATCAATAGCGGTCCTGCAGGGCCAGTGGCCTCTGTTGTTGCTGTGGCTCATGCAGTTGTGTGATGTGGGTTTTCACATCATGAGTCAGTCAGCTTATTTGGAGCTCTGGAATTTGGAGGAGAAAGCCTCTCAAAGGTGACCCTTTGAGAACAGGTATCCCAAGCCAGACTCTTCCCACTCCCAGGTCATTTCTGCCCCTACCCCATCCGTCATGCACTGCACTTCCTTCTAATCAGCACTGGAGCACTACTCGGTCCTAGACTGTCCTCGGCCTCCAGCCAACCCTAGTCTGGGTCACAGCAGAGTTGCGTTCCCTAATCCATCATCACCCAAATCTTCCAGCCTATCATCACCCAAAAAGTTCACTTCTGGATATAGAAAACCTTTCATACTCTTTTCCTGAGCATGGTAGTGAGGAGACCACTTAACAGCAGGACTTCAGTTTCTTGGGTTATGTAGTTACTTCCTATCCAGAAGAGAGCCTCACACTTATCAGTCCCAGGCAAATGAGGAATATGGAACTCTACCTAAAGGCAGTAACGATGAGACTTAGTGAGATTTTCAGTACTTACAAAAGCCATTCCCATTTTCTAAACTCTCCTGAGGTTATACCTTTATCTTCCTCAGCCTAAACACATTCTTCCAGCAGGCTGCTGGGAGGCCAACCTGTTCTCTATTCCTCTTCTAGAATTTTGTCCCCTTAGAACCCTCTACAAGACTTCCTGTCTACCCAGGTCCCAGTTGAACTTGTCATCCACCCAATAAGGAATAAATACTATTCCTGTAAGGACTTAATAACTAAAGTAAATGGACTTATAAGGGATGTACAAGATGAAATATGAAGAAACCAGATAGATTCAAAACACCTCATTACTTTCTCCTCACCTTTGTCCCTGTTCTGTGCCAAGAAGCCCAGATACCCTCTCTGCTCTCTTTTATCCCCAAGAATACACAACATTAAGCCACACTAGTCACCCTTGCCCTTCTCTTGTCAAGAAAAACCACTCTACCTTGACCATCCACTGATAGTGAGCCATTCATTTTGGCCAGAAAGGAAGTTTAGGCAAAATCAATAATGGCGAACTAGGAAGACATTGAGCTGCCTCCTTACCTCAAGTGGGAAACATTCTTCAGGGCAACTTGAAAAGGGTCTTTTCTTTTTATGTTTATTTACTTTTGAGAGAGAGACAGAGTTTGAGCAGGGAAGGGGCAGAGAGAGAGGGAGACACAGAATCTGAAGCAGCTCCAGGCTCCAACCTGTCAACACAGAGCCTGACACAGGGCTTGAACTCACAAATTGTGAGATCATGACCTGAGCCAAAGTCAGAAGCTCAACTGACTGAGCCACCCAGGTGCCCCGAAAAGAGTCTCTGAGAACCAACAGAGAGGCAACATACTGGTTGCAAGAAAGACCTTGATTCCCACTCAGTCTCTGCTTACCGTTTTGCCCAGAGTTGTGGCTAGCCGAGCTGTGCCCTTGTGCCCAATTATAGAATTAAACAAATTTATTGCTAATAAATATGCATTGCAAATTAAGTAAATCTTAAAGTGCAAGCGATTATTACCCTTTTAATATTCTTAGTGAGGTCAGCCCATTTCCACATGAAATAGCTAATTTATGGAATCCATTTGCCATTTGCTTTAGATGCAAATTTCTCTGGATATTAGAAATCAAAATTAATATTCACTTTGCAAACTCTTCTTCTCTTGAAAGGGACATGACCAGGGAATCTTCCAGTAGTCTGACCATTTGAGTGTTCTGATAAACTGTACTTCTTAAACTGTGGTCAATAGGACCACCTTCATCAGAAATACCTGGGAGGCTTGTTAAAAATTCTTGACCTCCTCCCAAACCCACTGGGGTGAGGTGGGGACTTTCCCAGGGGGTCTTTATTTCTAACAAGCTCATTTAGGAGACACTTATGCTCACTAAATTTTGAGATCCACCACAATAAGTAGTGTATATTTATCCCACAAGTGTTTAATAGGCACCAATGTACTTAGAAAGCAGCTAGGGGTTGACAAAACTACACGCCCTCTGAGACTCCAGTTCCTCTGCTGTGTAATTATGCTGCCATTATTATGACAAAAGCTCTACCTTTATTCTAGATAGAATTCGACACTACATTGAAGAAAGTCCCTCTGGTTTTTCCTAATATGCTTTGCCCTTTATAATATGCTTCTTCCCCACTTCCCTAGCTTAGCATGCCATTATCCCAACTTATTCAACATATCTTCACTCTTTCATGTCCTGATTCAATGAACACATTACCCTTTTCTTCTTAGCAAACTTAACGTCTTCTCTAAACAATGGTTTCCTCCAAAATACACAGATTCTGTCACATTAACTCAGTTGACATTCCTAATCCCACCAACCAAACTCATCTTCCAATTTAGCAATAGCAATGTTTGAAGTACATAGGCAAACAGCTCACCATTTTTCCTTAAGACCAGAAACCATTTTGTTTATTCCTTTTTACAATGGCATGGGCTGAACTGATCCTTGTGAATAAATCATCCTAGATCTTCATTTCTCCAATTTACTTAATACATTGCCCTTTCCTTCACATACTTCAAATACCAGCTTCCTCCCACCTTCAAGGTTGAGATAATTATTAAACCTTCCTTTGTGCTGACTCTCTACTTTAAGCACACTTCAATTACTATATGTATCATGATGCAATATATCTATTTATTGTATGTTTCCCATACTAGACGATGATCTCCTGGGCAGGAATCTGATTAATTACTTTGTTATCTCCAGTACTTAACACAGTTCTGGCACTCACTAGGCATTCAGTAATATTTATATTGAACTGAACTATTCTCAAACTTTAATGGGTAGAGACATATCTTATTTAATGCTGTTCCATAAAATGGTGAGCTGCTATGCCACTGTTCACTTCTGAAATATTGACATATATAATACATGTAGTACTATTTGTTAATAATATATTTAATTTAATAATAGCATAATACATAAACATTATGTAACACATATAAGAAGTAGTATTAAATATAATAAATAGTATTATATATATAATATTTATAAGCAGTACACAGTTAATAGATATTTTTCATATGGTCAGTTAGTTGGTAGAGTCTAGAACAATGCTGTCTAATGATGGAAATATTCTGTTTATGCCATTCAATATAGTAGCCACTAGGTACATAGGGCTGCTGATGAACTCTTGAAATGTGGCTAATGAGACTGAGGAAGTAAATACTTTTAATATTATTTTTCACTGACTTAAATGTAATAGTCACATGTGGCCATGGCTACCTTATCAGACAGTGCAGGTCTGCTATATGCTACTTTTTTTCAATGTCCATTTATTTATTTTTGAGAGAGAGAGACAGAGCATAAGCAGGGGAGGGGCATAGAGAGAGGGAGACACAGAATCTGAAGCAGGCTCCAGGCCTGAGCCATCAGCACAGAGCCAGACACGGGGCTTCAACCCACAAACCGTGAGATCATGACCTGAGCCAAAGTTGGTTAACTGACTGAGCCATACGGAAGCCCCTGCTATATGCTATTTTAATGCTCTCATCCAGAAGGCACAAATGCATCAACCCACTTCCTTCCCTGTAGAAAAAGCCTGGCAATCGGTGTTTGTTGAGTAGTGGTGTTCCAAGTGGAGGAGCGGCGGGGAGGTAGTAAGAGTGGTCAGCTGAAGCACAGAGAAGTATTTTATCACTGCCACTGTTTGGACTCACTGGTTCATGGTGATAATAGAAAGCAGGCCAACTTTTAGTTGCGTTGCTATTTTTAAACCCCTGTAGATAGTGCCCCCACTTCCTGGCAGCACCCAGAGGGAACTGCTCCCACCCCTGCCCCTGTTACAGTACTATCTTCAGTCACTGCATTTCTTCTTGCCCTCACATCACATGCCATTGAAAATTTTGATACATGATGGATAACAAAAGGTTTGCAAGTGACTGCGCTGAAAATGAGTCAGAAGTGGCAAGGAAGGTATCGCATAGAGTATTAAAATACAAGCTGTACCTAGGGAAAAAGCTCCTTCACGTTGGGTCTTGGCAATGATTCTTTGGGTATGACATTGAAAGCACAAGAAATAAATGCAAAAATCAACAAGCAGGACTACATCAAACTAAAAAGCTTCTGGGCGCCTCAGTGGCTCAGTCTGTTAAGTGTCTGACTTTGGATCAGGTCATGATCTCATGGTATGTGAGTTCGAGCCCCGTGTTGGGTTCTGTGCAATCAGCTTGGGATTCTTTCTCTCCCTCTCTCTCTCTTCTCCTCCCCCACTCACTCTCTTTATCTCTCTCAAAATAAATAAATAAAAACTTAAAAAAAAAACTACAAAGCTTCTGCACAGCAAAAGAAACCCTCAACAAAATGAAAAGTCAACCTATGGAGTGGGAGAAAATATCTGCAAACCATACATCACACAAGTGGTTAATATCCAAAATGTATTTTAAAAACTCATACAACTCAATAATAAGAAAATAATCTGATTTAAAAATGAACAGAGGCACTGAATAGACATTTTCCCAGAGAAGTATACAAATGGACAATAAGTACATGAAGAGATGCTCAACATCACTTACCATCAGGGAAATGCAAATCAAAACCACAATGAAGTATCACCTCATGCCGGTTAGAAAAGCAATCATCAAAAAGGCAAGCGATAACAAGTGTTGGCATCGATGTGGAGAAAATGAAACCATTGTATGCTGTCAGTGTACATTGGTAAAGCCATACGGAGAATGCTCAAAAAATTAAGAATAGAGCTACCTTACGATCCAGCAATCTCTCTTTTGGTTATTTATCGTAAGGCAACAAAATCACTATCTTGTAGAGATGTGTGCACTCCTGTGTTCACTGCAGCATTATTCGCAATAGCCAAAATGAGTGGAAAAAGATGTGGTATACATACACAATGGATTATTATTCATCCATGAGAAAGAAGGAGGTCCTGCCAACATGGATAAACCTTGAGGACCAGGGTACTTATGAATTGGCCTTGGGAATAAAGCACTTTTTAATGTATATTTCCATTAATTGCCATAGAAATAAACTCATTATATGTTAAGGGCGGGGGGAAGCTTATAAAACAACATGTGTAATATAATCCTGATATACACAGGTATGTATGTGTCTGTATGTGTATAGAGCCACTAGCTACATTGTGTATGTGGGTATATGTATACATGTGGTATACATGGTACATGTGTGTAAATGTGTGTACATCTATACACATTCAGAGAATAGGAAATAAAGAGAATAGTAGAGAATGCAATTAAAAAAATAGCAGTGACTGGGCGCCTGGGTGGCTCAGTCAGTTAAGCATCCAACTTCGGCTCGGGTCATGATCTCAGAGTTAGTGAGTTCGAGCCCCACATTGGGCTCTGTGCTGACAGCTCAGAACCTGGAGCCTCCTTCAGATTCTATGTCTCCCTCTGTCTCTGCCCCTCCCCTACCCATTCTCTCTCACTCTTTCTCTCTCTCTCAAAGAATAAATATTAAAAAAAAAATTTTTAAATGGCAGTTATTATGTTCATACAGTGAAATCACAGTTTTATGTCTCCGATTACACAATGAATTTAAGCAATTAAGACACTTTCCACAAAAAGCATATAGCATTGGGGTACAAGTGCCCCTATGCATCAGTACTCCTGTATCCCTTGGGTAAATTCCTGGCAGTGCTATTGCTGGGTCATAGGGTAGGTCTATTTTTAATTTTTTTGAGGAAACTCCACAGTTTTCCAGAGTGGCTGCACCAGTTTACATTCCCACCAACAGTGCAAGAGGGTTCCCGTTTCTCCACATCCTTGCCAGCATCTATAGTCTCCTGATTTGTTCGTTTCAGCCACTCTGACTGGCGTGAGGTGCACTTTCAACAATAGCCAAATTATGGAAAGAGCCTAAATGTCCATCAACTGATGAATGGATAAAGAAATTGTGGTTTATATACACAATGGAGTACTACGTGGCAATGAGAAAGAATGAAATATGGCCATTTGTAGCAACGTGGATAGAACTGGAGAGTGTTATGCTAAGTGAAATAAGTCATACAGAGAAAGACAGATACCATATGTTTTCATTCTTATGTGGATCCTGAGAAACTTAACAGAAGACCATGGGGGAGGGGAAGGAAAAAAAAAAAAAGAAAGGTTAGAGAGGGAGGGAGCCAAAACATAAGAGACTCTTAAAAACTGAGAACAAACTGAGGGTTGATGGGGGGTGGGAGGGCGGGGAGGATGGGTAATGGGTATTGAGGGAGACACCTGTTGGGATGAGCCCTGGGTGTTGTATGGAAACCAATTTGACAATAAATTTCATATTTTAAAAAAAAGCATATAGCAAATAAGAAAAATCATTATTTTTAAATGTCAGTATATTCAAATCCTTCAGTTATTGTGTACATCTTAGCTACCACCTTCTCTGGCAGCTCTTAAATGCTTAGATTTGGAACTGGTTTTTGTTTGACTTAGTTTTGTTTGATTTGTAAAATCCACGCTTATATCTGCTATGTTCAGTTTTAAGTGGTTTTCAGGGCCAGTTTAGGGATTTTTCTCCTGAATAGCTTTTTGGTCATTAAACACTTGTTTAATGACATCAGTAAGGCCATGACTGGACGCATTTCTTCTTTATACAACTTCTCTTGAATCTTTCATTTTTATTTAGAATGATCTGAAACCATGATCTTCAAAACTTTTTGGATTCAGGGACAAAGGCAGAGTCCTTATAGACACCTGCTTCACCTGTTTCTGCTTATCACTTTTGGAAACTGGACAGTTGGCATTGCTTTCAACTAAACCCTAGTTGAAATTGTTTTTCAATAAGATGAAAAGGTTTTTTTAATTACATATCAAGTTGGATTATTATTTCAGGCCCCAAGTGAAAATATAGATACTATTGTAAAACTAAATGAAATACAGAACTGCCTAAAATAGCCAACTTAATGAGCCTCAGGCTTCATCCAAGCACCACAAAAAATGCTCATGATCTAGAGGGATGGATGGTGAAGTCAGATGCAGTCTACATTGTAAACTGAGACTTAATACAAATAAAAACAGACCTTTGTATTTTAAATTACATGTAAAGTGGTTTCTCCATATTAGCAATTCTTATGCAATTAGAAGTCAATCCTGCCTGATCGGATCGTTAGACTTGATAAACCAAATAACCTGGGCAGACCAGAGCTCTGAATGAGGCAATTCTGGACTCCACTTGAGGTGCCACGTTGCTTTGCCAACTGATATGTTGTGTTGTTTTGCCTTGGGCAAATTAATTGACTTCTCTGAGACTTAGCTTCCTTATGGAAAATCCTGGTATTGCTACCTACCTCCCACATTTGTTGTAAAGATTAAATGAATATGTGTGAAAGTAGAAACATAAGAAACGTAAGTAGAAACATATTTTTATGTTCAATCTTTATATTTCTCTGTTCATTCTAATGAGATTTGGAAAGGGAGGACAGGTAAACAGGCATTCTCAGTCAGCCATCTTGAACATAAAGTTTCATTATTAATAGTATTATTGACAGGTATGAAAAAACTCCTATACCAAGAAGACAGCAAATGGATAAAAACTACCCATTTTTTGGGCTCCCTTAAGATGTAAATCACCACTTGGAAGTCAGCAGACTTTTGAATCATCTGCTGATTCACCACTACTGGTCTGCTCAAAGTGAGCCTTCAAACTTTAATAAGGGACTGACTCCAGACATCTTCCTGACGAAATAGATCAGAGGAAGATGGAGTGATAGGGGAAGCAAATGAAGGGAGAGGAAGATTATCTAACAGCTTATGTTCAGGGTAAAAAAGAAAATAAGGAGGTTCAAAGTTCCTCAAGAGCCAGCTAAGAAAGGCAATTGGAACACAGACTAGAGAAATTAGAACAAGATCTCACTGTTCCCCCAACTTTACCATTTGGGTTATCCCATGTTGAACTACCTGGGGAAATGAGCAGTGAAAACCTTCAATTACTGAAATAAATACAACTGAATTTAAAAACCATGAACCAAAAAACCTTCATTTAACACCAAAATGAAACAACAACAACAAAATCTTCATTCTTGGAGACAACGAAGACCAGGTGACTTGAGAGGATGTGGTCCAGTTCATCCAGAGGAGGTCAGAGACAGGAAAAGTGTTTGTTAGCACGAAAAGAGGAGTAAACAGGACACTAGCATGCAGTGTAGGAGAGAGGAGAGTGTGCAAATAATCCAGATTCAGATACAGACTGTGCTACTTCCAAGTTATGAGATTTGGGGGTGGGGGGGGTGGGGAATGGATACTGAAATTCTCTAAGTCTCAGCCTCAACACTAGCAATAAATGGAATAATGAGAACACTGGAATGGGGCTTAATTGTGCTCCCACACCCCATTCATGTGTTAAAATCCTAACTCCAGTTCCTCAGAATGTAACTGTTTGGAGACAAGGTTTTTTTCTTTCTTTTTCTTTTTTTTAATTGAAGTATAATTAACACACAGTGTTATATTAGTTTTAGGTGTACATGAAGTTTATTCATTAAGTTTATTCATTTCAAGAGAGACAGAGAGAGTGAGTGCGGGAGGAGCAGAGATAGAGGGAGAGACAGAGAATCCCAAGCAGGTTCTACACTGTCCAACGCGGGCTTGAACCCTCAAAAGGCAAGACCATGACCTGACCTGAAACCAAGAGTCAGATGCTTAGCTATCTGAGCCACCCAGGCACCCAGACATACAGTCTTTAAAGAGATAATTAAGGTTAAATGAGATCACTGGAATGGGCCCTAATGCAATAGAACTGTTGTCCTTATAAGCAGAGGAAGATATGCAGGCACAGAGAAAATGGCCTTGTGAGGCCACAGTGAGAAGGCAGCCATCTGCAAGCCCAGGAGAGAGGCCTCTGTAGAAATGAACCCCGAAGACACCTTGATCTTGGACTTCTAGCTTCCAGGGCTCTAAGGAAATCAATTTCTTTTGCTTAAGCCGCGCAGTCTGTGATATTTGTTGGCAGTCTGGCACTCCTAGCAACTAGTATAAATACAACAATATATATGAAAGGGTGTTTGTGATTCAACAAGAAAAGGTAGAGAGGCAGGGGGAAGCAGACACCTAATGGTTGTCTTCCCATCCCTTTCCTGATTAAAATGGTTCTTAAACTGCAAACTGGCTATATTTGGATAGAAAAGCGTCAAATCAGGATACAACAAAAGTCCAACCCCTAAGCCACTCGAACCCAGAAATCTGTTGTTATAGATTCCAAATAACCTAAGAAATACTAAGAAACATTAGTATAGAGACAATTTCAGAAAAATAATTTCCAATTTCAAAAGTCACTTACACTAGAATTTACATGATCCTCGAAACAATTCGTTGATTTGCTAAGGTCTCTCCAGAAAAAAAAAAAAGGAAAAGAAAAAGGACATGTATGTTATTTGATGCTACAAATGAAAAAATCATAACTTTTGAACTATGCTAACTGGTATGGCTGTTATCATCAACACCTTGGAACCCAGACCCCATGAATTTTGCAATATGACCCATTCCATTTCTGCCAACATTGTTTTGTTGTCCAGGGAATCGAACATGTTTCTAAGCGATTCTGCAGCTTGCTCTCTGCCCGCCAGGTTTTCCTCCCCTAAAGGACAGTTTCAATGAATGACCCATAGATGGCACTAGTTGGCTATAATGAAATTGTTTCTTTTAAAAAATAAAAAACTTTTTACTATGAAAATTTTCAAACATATACAAAGTAAAGACAATATTATAACAAACCCCCCATGTACCTGTCCCCCAATGTCAACAATTATGAACAAGTGGCCAGCCTTATTTACTTACACCATCCACTTCCCTATCCACTAGATTATTTTGAATGAAATCTCAGATATCATACCATTTCATCTATAAATATTTTCATATGTATAAATAAAAGGTAAAGGTACTATGAGCAGCTTCATCAGTTTGCAATCTGTCTGGATTTTGATTTTTGTTTTTGTCTTTTAAGCCTCTAAGGTTGAATCCACACAAAAAAAAATTTCAAATAAAGTAATTCAGACTACTGCTCCATTTCACAGGGTCTTAGCTCTTTACTTTCGCTACCTCCCTACATGCTGCCCTCCCTGCTTGCTTCTCTCACCTCTGCACATACATTTGCTCTCTGTCCCCTCAAGTGACTATAAAGCAAAATAGGATGGATTTCGGGGCACCTTGGTGGCTCAGTTGGTTAAGTGTCCAACTTCGGCTCAGGTCATGATCTCATGGCTGGTGAGTTCAAGCCCCACGTCAGGCTCTGTGCTGACAGTTCAGAGCCTGGAGCCTCCTTGAGATTCTGTGTCTCCCTCTCTCTCTGCCCCTCCCCTGCTCATTCTCATTTTCTCTCTCTCTGTCTCTCAAAAATAAATAAAACATTAAAAAAAACTTTAAAAAAAAAAGATGGATTTTGCTCAGGCAAGTTAGACTTTTGTTAGTCTTATTACATCAGGTTTGTTATTTAATGAGAAGCATTAGGAAGCAAGTCAGTGGAACAGTTGTATTTCAAACTAAATCTACAAATTTTATTTACGTTGTTTAAAAACAACAAATAATAGCAATAACTTTCCATCCTAAGGGTGTTATGGTGTTCATTCTGTAATGAAATGGGTTCTGACTCAAGCCCTGACTATGCCTTCAGGCTTAGAGAAGAAGGGAGGCCAGAAAACAGCATGGCAGTGGGAAGAAACCTAACTTGGAGACTATGTAGATCCCATCACTTATTACTATGGAACTTGTCTTCTCTCAGCTTCTCTGTGCCTCAGTTTCCTCTTCTGCAAGAGGGGAATACTCCTACCTGCTCGCCCTAACATAATCATAGCAGGAATGGAGGGAGATGCATGGGAAAATTGCATCTCCATTCACAAAGTGCCACCTAAACCACATGAAGTTAGGTGGTTCAGAGCAGGAGCTCAGGTGTCAGATCCAGGTGGTATGTTTGACCGTGGGCAGGTGGCTTTACCTTCCCAATCCTCTGTTTCAACATCTACAAAATAATTACAGAATCCACATCGTAGGGTGATTTTACACATTAAAAAGCATGCATGTGGGGCACCTGGGTGGCTCAGTCGGTTGAGCGTCTGACTTTGGCTAAGGTCATGATCTCACAGTCTGTGAGTTCAAGCCTCCTGTTGGGCTCTGTGCTGACAGCTCAGAGCCTGGAGTCTGCTTCAGATTCTGTGTCTCCCTCTCTCTGACCCTCCCCTGCTCATTCTCATTCTCTCTCTCTCTCTCTCTCTCTCTCTCTCTCTCTCTCCCCCTCTCAAATATAAATAAACATTAAAAAAAAATTTTAAAAAGCATGCATGCAAAGCACTTAGCAGAGTGCTTGACCCACAGTGAACAATCAATCTATAGCAGTTGTTACCACTTATGACTTCATTTCTAAGCTGAAGGATGGTAGAATTACACAGAAGCCAAAACGACTATAAAGAACATTTCCTAAGAGAACCCTTTAGGGCTGCTCACTCAAATTCACAGCTCTGGTTCCTGGATCAAATTCACCCCAGAGCCTCCCTAATCCTCAGCTGTCTCCTTGGATGCTGGCTTTCCCAGCATCCTTTAGACCAGGCTCATTTCCTTGGAGGGATGTTCTAGCCAGAATTGTACTTCTGGACCTAAAACAAAGGGAAACTGAGCCCCCAGGCTGAAGGTCGGGGAATTCACGTTCCTCCCTCAACCTTCTTGTTATCCCACACATAATCTCAGGCAGTCATGTCCAGGTTCTGCTTAAAGAAAATGACAACTGTTGATCTGTCACAAATGGTGATGAGTGAGGATGCAAAAATGCAGTGATTCACTTGCTCCATAACCACACTCACCTAAATGTTTGACCTATCCATTTCCAGGAAGGCTGGAGCTGCCTGACTGGGGGTTTTCCTCAGCAGTTTTCCTCGTCACTCTTAAGTGGGAGGGATGTG
Source organism: Panthera onca (assembly GCF_046562875.1). Taxonomy (NCBI): domain Eukaryota; kingdom Metazoa; phylum Chordata; class Mammalia; order Carnivora; family Felidae; genus Panthera; species Panthera onca. The sequence continues at coordinate 130,542,405 of NC_138347.1, read as the reverse complement.
GGAAGGAGCAGATGCTTTAGAATGAGCCTGCTCTCAGTTCTCATATAAACCTGTGCAATAAGCTCTAAAGGAATGAACATCAACTTGATCTCATTCTCTCATTGGGCGTTTAATCAACCTCCCACTAAGGAGTGATACTTACACTGTAGATGCTCTTAAAATTGGATCTTCACAAAGAAGAGCTTGCCACAGATGCATGACTACCGCTTACATCATCACTGAGGCACTTAGAGATCTTATGTTTGGCTCGTAGAGTTTCTAAGAGCAGTGGAATGAAGGAAGTTTTCTTTACAAATTCCCTGTAAAGCTCCTTGTAGACAAATGTAACCAGTAAAAATACAACTGTCTGTTCCCTTTTGTAACAGGAACCTGAACTACTAACCTCAGCCAGAGCCTTTGCCATTTATAAAAAACCTAAATGTGACAGACCTAAGCACTAATGAACTATAAACTGGAAGAGAGAGAGAGAGAGAGATAATTTCTCTGTTATTAGAAGAAAGACAAAAAGGAAGTCACCACCGATGGCATCTCTCTCCCATCCACCGAAGCCAGCATTTCCCAAACCTACCTAATCAAATGATACGGTACATTGGTAAATTATAATATAAAAAGGAGGGTTTTTCTTGGTAAAAATAAGTTCAAGAAATATTGCATTCAATAAAATTAATCAGGTCACATTACCGCAAGAGTTCTCAGAGGCTTTAATATGTCACTGTGCCTTATAATACTCCAAGAGGGGGATGGGTGTCCGAGATATTTCCTAAACATGTTTTGCCATAATGTCTCTTATTCACAGATTAAGAAACTGGGGAAACTTCCCTAGAGTAATATATCATTTTTTAGACCCCATGTGTTCAAAGTATTACATTATTGCACAAAAGCAAAAGTACACATCCAAATATAGAAAAGAAGCAAACGTATTCTAAGTTAAAGAGTTGATGTCCTGGATCCACCACTTGCTGGCTGGGTGCCTCCTCTGCTTCTGTTCCCTTAAAACATACCCCCCCATATATAGACACATCATCAGGAATTTGCGATCCCTCTCAGCCTCAAACTCCACTGACCAGTAAAGGAAGTAGCCTATAAGCATGTGTTATGGGTTGAATTCTGTCCTTCCCAAATTCATGTGCTGAAATCCTAATCCCATGTACCTCAGAATGTGACCTTATTTAGAAATAGCCTCTAGCTTCTCTTTTAGAGGTACTCAGGTTAAAATGAGATTATTAGGGTGGACCTAACCCAATATGACTGGTGTCCTTATAAAAAGAGGAAACTGGGACATGGAGATCTGCATAGAAAAGTAATGGGAAAAGACAATAAGGAGGAGAGGACCATCCAGGAGCCAAGAAAAGATGCCTGGAACAGATCCCTCCCTCCCTCACAGTCCTCAGAAAGAACCCACATTGCCAATACCTTGATTTTGGACTTCTAACCTCCAGAAATGTCAGACAATAGAATTCTGTTGTTTAGCACCCAGTTTGTGGTACTTTTTTATGGTGGCTCTAACAAATACACTGCTTTTACCATCAGCTTTCATTTTGTTGATTTATTCCCTCATCAGATACTTGTTGAGAACTTATTAATTTCCAACACTGTTCTAGAGACACAAGGGTGAACAACCAAAAATATTTTCCCTGCCATTATAAATCTGACGGCCTATTGAGGGACGTAGATACAAAATCAAATAATAATTTCAAAATGTGAAAGTAAAAACTATGGAAATCACTAAGAAGAGACAATGAAGATGCTACATCGCCCACAGAGACAGGAGCCTGACCTAGTCTGAGGTGTCCAGAAAGCTTCCTTGGGACGAGCTATGACTTAAAGGATTAGCCAGAATCCATAAGTAGAAGGAAGAAGTGAGAATAGTGTGCCCACGGGAGGGAGCAACATGTGCAAGATTGATTTTTAGATAAAAAAATAGTAACACATGAAAAAGTTCAGGACATGTTATAAAGAGTTGAATTCTCCAGGAAGAAATGACTCCCAAGTCTGTCTTTCTAACAAGATATTTTTCAATTGTATTTATGAAATTGAAAGCAAAAGAGAAATGAAAAAAATCCCCCATCATAATGACAGATTTTACTATACTTCACTCAGTCCTTGATAGATCAAGAAGACAAACGTCAGGTCATAAAAGATCTGAATAAAGACACTTGATCTAATGGGGACAAATAGACATAAATAGACTACTACTACCAAGTGCTTCAAAATATACAAGCTTTTCAAGCACACAGAGAACATCGTGTACTAGGCCAGAAAACAAGTCTCGGGAGATTTCCAAGAATTGGTGTCAAAACGACTACAGTCTCAGATCAATGTGATTACATTAAAATTCAATAAAAAATGAAAACCACAATAACCCTTCTTTTTGGAAATAAATATACACCTAAATAATTCAAAGATTAAAGAAAAAATCTTAACGGAATCTACAAAATATTTAGAAATGAATAATAATGAATATACCTCACTTTGCAATTTATGAGATGCAGCTAAAATAGTACTTAGAGGGAAATATATAGCCTTAAATACACAGATCTGGCAAGGGCAGAGAGGGACTAAATAAATGAGCTAAGTCTCTCTGCTGATTACTTTCTGACACCCCCCTATCAGTTGCCCTTATTTTGTGCCCCTAAAAGTCCCACCTCCAAGGACCACATATCACTCCAGCTACCTTTCAGCTGACTTCTACTTTGTTTTGTTTTTTTTTTTAATTTTTTTTTTAACGTTTATTTTTTTTTGAGACAGAGAGAGACAGAGCATGAACAGGGGAGGGGCAGAGAGAGAGGGAGACACAGAATCTGAAACAGGCTCCAGGCTCTGAGCTGTCAGCACAGAGCCCGACACGGGGCTCGAACTCACGGACCGTGAGATCATAACCTGATCCGAAGTCCGACGCTTAACCGACGGAGCCACCCAGGCGCCCCACTTCTACTTTGGTTTACTCAGTGGGTGATACTGGCCAACAACAGAGGGTAGGAAGAGAAATGGGATTATTTATTCTCTACTCCCTCCTTACTGAGCCATGGAGATGGCAGAGTCTACGTTGCTCTGCTCAAGGTCATAGCTCTTTTGGGGCAGCTCCTCTGCCACACCATTTGTCTCATGGAGCAGGGGCGGGGGCAGTATTAGGAATAATTTTATGATAATTAATTTGAAAATGGATGAAAAGGATAAATTTCTAGAAAAAATATAATGCAATTCCAATAAAAGTCCCCAAAGATAAATAGCCCCATAAAATAGTGTCCTGGAGACATCTAACACTGGAATTCTAGAGCCATTTATCAAGTATTAAGGAAATTTGTGAGCCAACTGTTAACGACACCTTGATATTAGCCATGATGGGAGTTTATAGAAACCAGTGAACATTACAACCAGTATAGAATTAAGTTGTTAGTTAAAAATCGACCAAAATTAAAAACCTCAGCCTCCAAAAATTTAAGCATCAAGCTCTGTCAGACATTTATGAAACAAATAATTCCAGTCTTGTACAAACTCTTTCAGGGACTAGGTAAACAGGGAAGCATTTAATGAGTTTAGCATAACCTTGATGTCCCAACTGATAAAGTATGAATAAGAAAAATAGGAGAACCATCTCACTCATTAATACATGAGCAAAAAGGATAAACTGCTAGCAAAGCCAATCCAACAATGTGTAAATATAAATGACCACACTTACTGTGGTAAGCATTGAGTAACGTATAGATTTGTCCAATCACTGTGCTCTATCCAAACACTGTCCAAGCAGTTGTCCAATCACCTGAAACTAACACAAACATTGTATGTCAACTCTACTTCAATTAAAAAAAGATAACATAAAGAAAATGGATTTTACCCAGAAATGCAGAGATTAAGAAAATCCTTTAATGTGATTCCCCACCTTAAGAAACCTTATGAGAAAAGTGTCATCATCTCAATAGATAAAAAAGAACCTTTGATGAACATCGGTAATATTCATGATTTTTAAAAAGAAAAAAAAAATTCCTAACATCAAGAATAAATTTCTTTAACCTAATAAAGAACAGCCCCTTCCCCTCCAGAAATAAAAGCAACCATGGTAATACGTTAAGATCATTTTTTACAAAATCAGAAACAACTCAAGGACAGTCAAACTCTTTTACCACTTCCTATGCAACATTGTGCTGTGGGTTCTAGCTAGCATTTGAAGGCATGGGAAAGAAACAGCATGTAGGAAATAACAAGACTTGTTACAATATAGAGTGTGGGAGAAGGTAGCTGGTGCTGCTCTCATGGAGGAAATTTAAAGCCAGTATCATAACACAAGCCTTGAAGGTGTAGGGGCCAAGGGCAGGGTGCCCCAAAATGTGCCACGTTTGCATCTTGTTTATTTTAAATAAAAGTTACACAAGAATCAGCTGGTGCAAGGGCACTCAGACCCTCCTCTGTACCCCTGGAAGCAGGAACTACATCTCCCATATGAAAGGTACTCTCCCTGCACTAAGAAGACATCTTTAGCACCAGAGAGGAACTACAATGCTGAGAAAGCCGTAGAAACAAACCTTGTTCCTTTTTCCCTAATCTACTACACCTCAGCCCAAATTCCTTACTAATTAAAGGTCCCAAACATCTGTTTTCTTTATCCTGTCAATTCCTCACAAATTCATCGTCCCTTTGTCTAAAAAGTATAAAAACTACTTGCCTCGGCCATTTCCTTAGGTCCCAATTTCATTTTGGGGCCTCCATGTGCACATAGTCAAGCTTTGGAGTTTTCCACCTGTTAACCTGTCTCATATAAATCTAATTCTTAGTCCAGCTGGAAGACCTGGAAGGGAAGGAAGAATTTTTCCTTCCCTACAAAGCCAAGGAGAGAAGAGTTAAGGGGAAGACCCAAGAAGATAGGAAAACAGTTTCCCTCCTTGCTCTTCCATAATAATTTGCCTGAATCATGATAGGGGCGAAGCCACCCCTACCAGGCAATTATTAGAGATTCCCTAGGATGTCCCCACCCTTCCAGGGACCACACGCTCTGAAGCACAATGAGCAGGGGAGTCCCATTCCATCTCAGCCCACTCTAGCCTCCATCCAACGCTAGCCCAGGGTGAACAATCACTCCTTCCCTCCCAGGACACTGAATCCCCACTCACTTCCCACCCTGCATAGCTGCATGGCTGGTGGTTCCAGATTCCAGCATCCTCTAGTGAAAATTTTAAAACAAAACAAGCAGAAAAACCTGGTCTTTCACCTGGGGCACTTTTTATGTTCTCATTGTCCAGACCACACCCTATACCTATTAAATGAGTTTCGGGAGTGCCACTAGAAGCCAGTTTTAAAACAAAGCAAAACAAAACAAAACAAAAAAACCTAGGCTATTCCAGTGTGCAAGCAAGTTGAAGCCTTTCTCCTCCAAGTATGTCTATGGACCAATAGCTTTGGCACTGTGAAATGAGTAAGGAAATCTCATTTAAAATGGAGTTAGCTATTAATACAGAGAACAAATTGAGAGTTGCCAGAGGCAAGAGGAGCAGAGGGATGGGCAAAATGGGTGAAAGGGAGTGGGAGATCCAGGCTTCCGGTTACGGGGTGAATAAGTCACAGGAATAAAAGGCACAGTATAAGGAATATGGTCAGTGATATTGTAACAGTGTTGTATGATGACAGATGGAGGCTACATTTGTGGTGAGCATAGGGTATAGAGAAGTTGAATGCTATACACCTGAAATAATGTAACATTGTGCGTCATCTATACTCAAAATTTAAAAAAAAAAAAAAAAAAAAAAAAAAAATCATTGGAATAAGGAAGCCCTGAAGAGGGAGCTCTCGTGCAGGTACCACTCACTGCAGCCTGCATAAGCAGCAGGAAGAAGGAAGATCATTCTGGAAGGAAGAAAGGAAGGAACAGAGGGAGGGTGGGAGGGAGAAAGATCTCTCCCTGCCCAGCCACAACGCACTAAACACTGCTTGCAGCCAATTTCCACAACCTCAAACTCTTACTCTTCAACAAACTTGTTCGAAACCATCCTTCCCAATTTTTTCTTATAACCTGGTAAAAGCTGACCTTCCCTTTGTCTCTTAGGCCTTGCCTATTGTTTGCCACAATTTGCTCATCACAAGTTGCAATTCCTCTGCTATTCCTGAAAACTCCTTTTGCTGAGTAAAAGAACTGGCTATTTTTAAGGTTGACAGCACTACTGGGGAGCTCTTCAGACTGCAGAAACTTGGACTGCACTCAGACCTACTGATTTGTGTACCCATCCACGTCTGAAAGTGTTAAATTTAGGGAAATAGACCTGTGGAGGCTGCCAGGGTACAGAGATTTTTCTGCAGAAGCAGGTTGAGCTGGGTATTGATCACCCTGTTCCTGTCCATCTTGTCCACTGCTGCCAAAGTGATCTTTTCCTAAACTCAAATCCTGTACTGCTGTCCTATGGCCTGCACTGTAAAGTCCAACTCCCTGATCTTGGGGCCCACTCACCATTCCTCTCTCCCATCCCCAACATTCAGTCTCCTCCTTACCTACTAACCCCCTCCACTTACACGCCCTGCGTGCGCGCGCGCGCACACACACACACACACACACACACACACATACACACGCTCCTGACACACTCGTGCCTCTGCTAATTCTGCTCCTTTTGCCTAGAATTCTCCCCAGTCCCAACCCAGTTAGTCTCACCCTCTTGCTTGCCTAAAGAACTCTTCTCCCTGCTTCAAACTCTGCTCAAAGGTCTCCTTCTCTGGGAACCTGGAAAAATTAGGCATTTCCTCCTTCAATTTCCCACAGCTTCTCCTACAACAGTTTGAATATGGCTGTGATTACCAAGTGGGAATTGTTTGTTTTTCAAGTCTGTCTTGCTCATGGCTTTGTGCTCTTAAAGGCAAGGACAGCGCTTTCTTGCTCATTGTCTGCCGCTGACCTCTCACATCCACTGTCTAGCTAAAGGCATCATGCATTTTGCAAGGACCATTAGCCAGGCGTCTAACTAGACCCCCTATTCCTCCTCATAGTTCCATCACCAGCTCACAGGATTTCCCCTTCAACGCTCACATTCAACTAACCACATATAGGAAACATTTAGTAAATGCCACCTTGGGAATACAATGAAGACATACACATGTTGGGTGTGGGGACAAATGTTCTTCTACCTTTCAAAGGCTCTTCTGGCTGGTCCAAGAATAAAATTGACATGAGACAGATTAGCAGGAGAAAATCAAATGTACACTTGGGAACTGCACATGCACGAGCAATTCAAAGGCAGAGAGGTAAAATGAGGCTTTGATGCCATCCTGAGCTAAGGAATGGGATGGGGGCTGTGGCTTTGAAGGCAAGGAGGGTGACTCATAGGACAGTAGAAAGAACATATGTTTGGCAATTAAATGTTTGCCCTGCCACAAAGATGGGTCACTCAGTTAAAATCTATCTCTGGTATTAACTCTTATTCTGGGAAAGGCAACCAATTTAGATTCTTCTAGGTAGTTAAAGGAGAGGCAAAATTTTCTCCTGAACCCAAAAGGTTTCCATTGCATTCACCTCAAAATAGTCTACATGCCAAACTGGCACATTTTGAGGAGGCTTCTTCTGAACTCCTTCATGCACTTTCTTTTCAGAAAACATATCTTTGCAACATGTAACTACTCCATCCTCCATGACCACCCAGCAAGTATGTTGAAACTGGCAGTCCCAATGGGAGGTAGGGTGATGGCACTCTTTATATTTTCAGCTAGACTATTGAGAGTAAAAATATTAGATTAAAACATTAATAAGCCATACCCCTGGGGTGATATTTCACATATGGTGGGTGTGTTGTATACACCCGCCACAAACACTGAGTTAGCAAATAAACCTAGCCATTGCTTCTAGGGAGAATACAGGGTTAGGTTCCTGAAAGCCTCTGATCACAAGATCTTCATCACTGGGTAGATATGTAACCTTGTTTTATGCGTGACTCTGTTTAAAGGCACCTTAGCTGATATGTATTGTTGATTCAGTGACATTAAATCCATGGCCAACAGCACTAGAACTCATGCCCGCACGAAGCTTATCTAATATACGCTTTGTCTGAAACGCCCCTCAGGGACTTCTGTGCTTACACCAAACAGCACTTGCACACCACACGGGGGGGGGGGGGGGGGGGTGCATTTTAAGCAGTGGAGTCACCAACGAAAAGCACAAAAATACAAAAAACATGCCACCAAATAGACCTCAAAAAAGACAGTTGTTTGCAATAGGAGAACTGAAACAAGAAGGCAGAACATCTCTTTGTTGGACTTCATTCATCCGGGACCATGCCCGTGGAGCATGTCAACTATTTCACCACTTTGCATTTGTCCACAAATGACCGCAGAAGCACTGTGAGTCTTGATTTCGGATTACAAGCAGATTTCAGCGAAGAAGCATATTCACAACTGTGGAATCTGCAAACAGTAAGGATCAGCCATATCTAACAACTGGTAGGGCAGGAGCACCAGCAGATCAGAAAAGATGCAAACCACATTATTTAAGGCCCTGGGGGCCCATGATGTGCCAGGAAAGGATATTTCGAGTATTGTTGGGTGCTGGGTCATGAGGAGCTCTAGTGAGAGCCCAAAGGAAGAGCTGTGTTACCAGGAGCAGTATGGAGACAACAGCTAATTACCAGTCTATTATGGAATTATCAATCTGATTGGCTCTATCGGCCCTTCCTAATGCCAATGTAATAAGAGGCCAGGAAGTCCCAGATTTTTCTCATTACTCATCATTTTGTCAGTCTGCTTGACTCACTTATATTGGAAATTGCATTACCCTTGCCTCAGACAAAAAAACTTAATTGTATCTTAAGAAAGAGGAAATCTGACAAACAACTTTCATAGTGACCTATTGGCTACTGGCAAACTTATTATGCTTCAAGCCACACTGTCCTCCGTCTTTGTGGACAGGAACTAAGCCTGCTCTGCAAGAAACCTTGGTGCTGTCCGAGCTTACATAATGCCAGTTCATAATAACACCATCCCAGTGCAGAAGGAAGTGGAGCGGTGCAGCCCGTGGGTGTGCATCAGGAGTACAAGGACTGAGATGGGAGGAGACCCAGTCTGGGCCTGGCTCAATGCCCTTCAATGTCCAACCTGGTGTAGAGCAGTGCTTCACAAACGTGACGTGCATGCAAATCACCCGAGAATCTTGTGAAAGGCCAGATTCTGACCCAGAAGATCTGAAGTGGGACCCAACACTGTACATTTCTAACAAGCTCTCAGGGGATGCTGATGCTACAGGTCCATGGCCCACACTGTGAATATTAAGGATCTGGACTGGAGCAGTGGCCCTCAGTCACACCTGAGCATGTATCAAAATCACAGAGAGTCTGCAAAATCATAGATTGTGTCCTACGCCACCCCCAGAGTTTCAGACTCAGTAGCTCTCGGTTAGGGCCTAAGAATTTGCCTTTTTAACAAGCTCCCAAGTGACAATAATGCAGCTAGTCTGGGGATCACACTTTGAGAATTACTGGTCTAGTCTAAGCTAGTCAAACTCTTAGAGCCTTGTTTCCTCCAGCTTATTTATACACATAATAATGCTAGCTTTTCACCATACTGGCAAAGAACTTGAGGTTCTCATAAAAGCTATCACTCTAATGATGAAGTTCCTGAAGTCAGGGGCCACATCCTCTATTCATTTCATACAATATCAGTGCACTAAGGACAAATTAATACAATCTGAATTTGTGACAATGAAATACTGAATTTTACTATCTGATGAGAACTTTTGCCCTTCTGAGTGCTTTCTATTTCAACTGGCACAAAACTAATCATCGGCTGCCAACTCTTACTCTCAATTCATTTTTACAAATTCCAAGTTTTACAAATTTCTTCTTTCTCTTTTTGCAAATGAAAATCCCTAGAAAGAAAGCAACTGAGGAGCAGGGAGTATGACTCCTTCACTTTTTATCTCTTATGCCTAAAACGGGACCTGTCATAAAATATAAGTGTTCAGTAAATATTTGAGGAAGAGAAAGGGAGGGAGGGAGGAAATGTATACCCTTCGTTCAATGTATACTTTGCAAATAGCGTGTTTATAGAATAACCAAACTGAAACCCCTTCCTTTTTTTAAAACTTTTGTAATGTTTATTTATTTTTGAGAGAGAGAGAGAGAGTGTGTGTGTGTGAGTGGGCAAGGGGTAGAGAGAGAGGGAGACACAGAATCTGAAGCAGACTCCAGGCTCTGAGCTGTCAGCACACAGCCCAATGTGGGACTCGAACTCACAAACCGTGAGAGCATGACCTGAGCCCAAGTCAGATGCTTAACCGACTGAGACACCCAGGCACTTCAACTGAAACCCTTTCTTAAGGCAGAATTTTATATTTACTTTTAGTTGAGTCTTTATTGCAGATGAAGTCCTTCTGGCAATAAAAATTCAAAAGATTTCTTAATAATAATAATAATGGCAATAAATTTTAAGACCCACTGTGTTACAGCACCATTAGTTTATACAAAGCAGTTGGCAGCTAGGTTACTGGGAGGGCATTAACTATGACCTATTAATGAAATAAGAACATTATGGGCTGCTGGGTGGTTCAGTCGATTAAGCATCCAACTCTTGCTTTTGGCCCAGGTCATGATCTCATGGTTTGTGAGTTCGAGCCCCGCTTGGGATTCTGTCTGTCTGTCTGTCTGTCTGTCTCTCTCTCTCTGCCCCTCTGCTGCTTGCTCTCTCTTTCTCAAAATAAATAAAAATAGACTTAAAAAAATAAGAGCATTATCTTTCTTCTAACCAAGCTGATTGATCAGCAGAGTGTTCTGTTCTGGACGAAGATAGAGGCCACCAACCAGAGAAAATCACAGTCTGTTTGTACAGCTAAACAGTTGTTTGTCCACAGCAAGTCAACTGTCCCTTCACTGAGGTGTTCCAAGAACTTGTCAGGCCCGTCTGCCTCCCTAGAGATGAGATCAATGTTTGCAGACATTTGCCAGGAGTCTACCACGTGGTGGCGACTCTTGAGAGTCTGGAGGAGATTAAAGGAGAATGGATCAGGCGCAGTCTGTACCTAAAGTAGGTCCCAGTTGGTCTGGGGGGGGAGGGGAGGTAACTAAGTGACTATACTGGAATAGAGATGTGTACAAAGGCCGTGGGACACAGGAGGTAGTGGCAACATAACTCCTTGGGGGAATCAGAAAAGACTGAGAAAGTGTCGTTTACACAAGTTCTTAAAGGATGTGAGAAAGTGGACACAGGGCTGAAGGCAGGACACAGTGCATTCTAGGTGGAAAACAGCATGTGCAGATGTATCCAGAAGTGCACCCTGAGAGAAAAACAAGCATCGTTAAACCAGTAGGGGGTGGGGGAGTGTTGATATGGTCTCCCAGCTTTGAGCACCTGCCACCCGGGTCCACCCAAGCCAACTAAATAGCTATTGATAACACTTGTAGTATTGTTTAATTCAGGGCTTAATGATAACAGCAAACAATTTATCAAGAATGACCGAACCCAAACTATGGAATGAGAAGCACATAAAGATTACTACACGGCTCTAATAGCAAAAGCAATGTATCTACTGAGAAAGGTTTGATATGGACATCAAACTTCTCATCACAAAGTAAATGGTAAAAGTCCTTAACCACTGGGACTCTGTTACTCCAGATTTCTTTTCTTCTCTCATTGTTTGAAATCCGCTGACCTACTTTTCGGAGTCTCATGCCATTCATCCCGGCACAACCAACACTGTTGTCCTGGATTGGAACTTGCACTTTCAGTGCCTGCCTCAGCACAGATCCAAGGTGCATTATTATAACAGAGATTTGGCCATAGCTCTGCCATGAGGAACTGTCCTGCTTACTATATGAGTTATCGGTCCATAAATGGCTTCTCTCTTTGGTGAAAGGGCCATGAACCATGAAACGTAGCCTCTAGGAATGGAAAAGCAAGAAAAGTGCAGTTTCCCCGTGGAACCTCCAGAAGGAACACAACCCTACCGGCACCTTGATTTTAGCCCAGTGAGACCTATTTCTGACTTCTGACCTCTAGAACTGTAACAACTGTTAATAAATTTGTGTTGTTTTCAGTTACCAAAACGAAAACTTCTCTAATTTGCCACAGAAGCCATGGGAAACTAATACAGCATCCTTTAAAGACAAAAGGGAAGCACAGAGAAGTTCACTAAGGTACGAGCTGGAGTCCGAACCCCAGATACACATTAACTACATTCGAGTGAGATTCTGGATCTAAGACATAATACTTGGCAGGATTTGTTGACTATTTAATATGAAAGGATTCAGGAGATGAAGAAATCCAGGGTAGCATCAAGGTTTCTTGTTGAAGCCACTACTGAGGAAGTGACACCACTCATTGATGGTATTTTAAGAATCGAAAGAGCAATTATGGGAAAGGACGAAATCATATTTGTATTTAATCAGCTTACTCAAATCCAGACTCTGCCAATAGTGAAACTAAACTGTGGTAGTTCCTCCTAAGGAATAAGCTTCTCAATAGGACCGTCTCTGTGGTTCCTCATGGGAAAACAGCACATGAGAGAGATTTCGTCAAACAGGGTAAGTCTCTATCTTTCAGAAGAGGACTTCTCTGTCATGTGAGAATTATTATTGGACTGACACTTCTCTTCATTGTCATGAACTTCCCTCTAAATCAATTTATAAACCAGTTGCCTATCAAACATTCCTAACTCACAATCCATTCTTCAATTCGCAATGCAACATGAAGATCTGAGGAAACTCCTTTGCGAGAAGTTATTTAATGTGCAGAGGAAAACGTCCCACTGGTTAACATGATGGAAATTCCCTGCCTGAGGTTAGCAATATTGTGTAAGTGGAAACCCATAGGCTTTGGAATCACAATGACCTGGGTTTCGAAAGCTGGTTCTGCTGCTTACTCTCTGTGTGATCTTGGACAAATTACTTGACCTCCCTGAGCCTTCTTTCTTAATTTGAAAAATGAGGATATAAATCCTACCTCTTGATATTATTAGGAGGATTAAATGAGACACATATATAAAGTGCCTTGAACATAAAAGGCACTTACTCAACATTTCCCTTAACTTTTAAAATCAGAAAGACCTATGGTAAAAAAGAAAGGAAAAATTTCTGCCGGAAATATGTCATTACCTATTGTGGGAGGTCACTTTTACACAGTGCATTTTTATCGCCTCTAACTTGTGGCTCGATCTTGGCAAGTAGTTGGAGATCTTTGTCATTACCACATAGCTCAGCTGATTACTTACTCACACTCCAATTCTGGGCTCCCAACCTCTGCAGAGCCTGCTGGAGTGAGTGACAGTAGGCTTCCCTTATACAAGGAGAGCAGAGATCAGGGGCGCCTGGGTGGCTCAGTCGGTTAAGCACCCAACTCTTGATCTCGGCTCAGGACATGATCTCATGATTTGGGGTTTCGAGCCCTGCGTTGGCCTCTGTGCTGACAGCACAGAGCCTGCCTGGGATTCCGTCTCTCCTTCCCTTTGCCCCTCCCCTGCTCACTTGTACTCTCTCTCTCTCTCTCTTTCTCTCTCTCAAAATAAATAAATAGTTTAAATTTTTTTTTAAAAAAGAGGGCAGAGAACAAATTTCCTCTCTTCTTCTAGAGTCACTCAACCCAGTCAGCTCACCCATGAAATAACCCATGCAAAACAAGCTCCCATGGGGTCCAGTCTAAATCTATGGTTGTACTCAAAGAAATGAAGTTCAACAGGAAACACAAAATGGAAAAATCAGGTATTCTCTTCTCTGGATCATCTCCCCTCCACAACTGCTCATGACCGATGCTCTTTCTCAGAAAACCATGTTTCATTCTCTTTATTCAGCACTCTGCTCGAGTGTCACCTGTTCAAAGAGACCTCCCTAACATCTTTATCTAATACCATCCCCTATTTCTTTCCCTCATCCTGCTTCATTTTTTTCACAGAATTTAATACTATCTGAAATAATACCATAAATTTATGTTCATTGGAGTATAGTCTGTTCTTCCACTCCCATATAATCTCAAGGAAGACAGGGTCTTTGTTTTGTTATGTTTTTATTACCATCATTCACTGCTATGTCACTAGCACTTAAAACAGGTATGGGTACATAGCAGGTGCTCAATAAATTTTTATTAACTGAAAAAGACCTCTGTAAAAGATCAGTTGTCTAGGATAATAATACATATTATTTATATTATTTGAGTCAGGCCAGATAGAATTCTATGAGTTAAGCAGTATTATTATCATCCCCATTTTATAGGTGAGGAAACTAAGATTTCATAAACTCAAGGAGCTTGAGCAGAGACACACAGATTGTATGTAGTGGGATCCGGAGTCAAGCCTCCACCAGAGCCCTTAATCCCTACACCACATCCCAGCCTGCGGAGTTGCACTAGACAAGTGATTCGATTAATGGGCCTGTGAGACTACTGCCAAGTCTGTGGTAAGAAGAGGACACTCAGAAGGCTGTACAATGTTGCAAAAAAGTAAAACATTATAACTCTTAGGAAGTTAAGTTTGCCTGCTCCTCCGGAAGCAGGAAATCGCTATGAAACTCAGAGGGAAAGGAGCAAACATGTCTAAAAGAGGCAGCACTGTTTCAACCCCGCCACTGAGGCCTACATAGATTGACCTTACAAAGATCCATTTGGAAACTCGAGAAACATCCTCTACTCCAAACCTGTTCTGTTCTGTCTGAAAGACACACAGCAGATTTACTGTTCAAAAATGTGAGTTTGAATTGAGACCAGAGGGTGTGGAAAGACAAACAATAGTTAATGTGAAGATAGGAAACAGGTGGCTGGGACCATGCAAAGAAGAAGGTAACCCCAAGTTCTGGGGTAGGTTTGCTTAAGCGTCACCTGGGTTTTCAGAGAATAAAAGGAAGAATGTCACACACATACACAGCCAATTCCTCTTTTTTGAGCACTCTGAGCCCACCACGTTAGGCAATTATTAGTTTATCTGATTCCACTTGCCTCACTCTCAAATACTTCCCAAAAGTAAACATGCTTCTTTTATCTCTGCAATACCAACATCTACCGACCACTGCTCAAAATTCAAAGTCCAGTAAATATTTGTTAAATAAATGCACGATAGAAAGCAAAATTGGTTTGTGCTAATTTAAATACCAAGATAATAATTTCAAATTTTGTCATTTAAACTTTAAACCTCTGGCTCATACATACCTTTTAGCAGAGATGCAGCAGAAGGGTTAAAAATACCAGCTTTAGAGGTGCCTGGGTGGCTCAGTTGGTTAAGTGGCGACTTCGGCTCAGGTCACGATGTCGCAGTTCGTGGGTTCCAGCCCCACATCCGGCTCTGTGCTGACAGCTCGGAGCCTGGAGCCTGGAGCCTGCTTTGGATTCTGTATCTCCCTCTCTCTCTGCCCCTCCCCCACTCCTGCTGTGTCTCTCTCTCTCTCTCTCTCTCTCTCTCTCTCTCTCTCTCAAAATTAAATTAACAGTTAAAAAATTAAAGAAAAATACCAGCTTTATATTCAGGAAATCCTGGATTTCACTCGGGCCCTTAACGTTCTGCGTCCTGAGAAATCTGTTAACTCCAAACTCTTCATCTGTACATTGACAATAACAGCTACCTTTCTGTTGGAGGAGGTCATGGAGGGGACATGACCCCAAGCTGACCTGTAAGCTGGCCCTGGGGCGGGGGCATGGAGGCTCCTCACCCTCCCCCCTTGTCCTTGGAACAAACACACTTCTGCCCACCCTTCCCCCGGTGGGGGCCTTGTTCAAGGACGAAGCCTTGAGAGAGCAATGTGCTGTTGTCACCATCTAGAGGTATCCATTAAGGCCTCCATATAAACTTTGAAGATTCTGGCCACAGGTGTGGAAATTTGAATTTGGGAGCGCCGGAGACAAACCTCACGGGTAAGTTCCTTCGCTTATTAAACCAGCCACCTACCGATCTGGAGTGGCCTGCCTCTTTCTTTGGTCTCTCCTTGCCCTCTGTGTGTGGGAACCAGTTTCGGGTTTCACTCGGGAAGTTCCCCAGGTTGTGAACCAACACTTTCAGGGGTGTTGAGAGGATGGGGTACTATAGAAAGCTTTCAGAAAATGCTATGCATGGCCCTTAGAAAGTGCTTTCATTTAATTGTCTGAGCTTAGCCTCCTTACAAGGAGCCTTGTTGGAGCTCTTGTAGATAATTGGCTAATCATTCTCCAAGGTTTAAAAAGGTGAAAGTAAAAAAAAAGAAAAAAAGAAAAAGAAAAAGAAATTAAAAATAAATAAATAAAAAGTTGAAAGAAAAAAATAGATAAAAAGACTGTGTAAGAATTTAATACTTTGGCATGTCGAGATATCGTCAACAAAATTTAAACAAATAGCAAAAACTAGGAAAAGTATTTGTAATAAATAAAATACAGATTCAGTATTTAAACAGATCAATACAAAAAAAAATGTTTAAACCCTATAAGGGTAAACAATTTTAACAAAACATTCACCAAAAAGAAATTTAAATGGCTAAACAAACAAATTTAAAATAAAGCTTTTATGCTGGCCAGTACTTGAAGGACTACCTAACAAAACATTGAAATGCTATTTGTGGCATATCAAATAACTGAGAGAGAAAGGGAGAGAGAAGGAGGGAAGGAAGGAAGAAAATATTAATATTATGCTTTCAACTGGAGTTTTATATATGGCTGGTGGTGATAAAAATTGAAAGAAGTTTCCTAAAAACAATTTGGCAATGTTATGAACAGCATTTTAAAAATTCACACCCTTTGAGGGGCGCCTGAGTGGCATCAGGCTCTTGGTTTCAGCTCAGGTCATGATCTCACGGTTCATGAGTTCAAGCCCCGAATCAGGCTCTGTGCTGGCAGCAGGGAGCCTGCTTGAGATTGTCTCTTTTTCTCTCTCTCTCTCTCTCTCTCTCTATCTCTATCTCTATCTCTATCTCTGCCCCACCCCTGCTTGCACTCTTTCTCTCCTTCAGTCTCTCTCTCTCTCTCTCTCTCTCCCTTTCTCTCAAAATAAATAACTTTTTAAAAATTAAAAAAATAAAAATAATAAAAATCCACACCATTTGATTCAGTAGTTACAGTTTTAGAATCTATCCTGAGGAAATAATAAAAATTACATAAGATTTATGTATAATAATGTTCATTTCGTATAATTCAAAATAGGAAAAAAATGAAAATAATACAATTGTTAAACCATTACACTATAAGAAATGCAGTCATTAACATAATTTTAAAATATGTATCTTAGGAAAATACTTAAGCCAATGGTAAGAAAAATATAGTGGGAATACAAAACATTATGTTTTTGGAATTTGAGAGATTTTCATAGAATTTTGTGATTCCTGTTATATACATATGTATGTGCATATATATACTATATTTTAATGATTACAAGATGTATATTCTCACATTTTGAAATTAGAATCCACTTCAAACCAACTGTTTTAATTTTTTTTTAACGTTTATTTATTTTTGAGAGAGAGAGAGAGAGAGACACATACACACAGTGTAAGTGGGGGAGGGTCAGAGAGAGAGGGAGACACAGAATTGGAAGGGGGCTCCAGGCCTGAGCTGTCAGCTCAGAGCCTAACGCAGTGCTTGAACACATAAACCATGAGATCAGACCTGAGCTGAAGTCGGACGCTTAACCGACTAAGCCACCCAGGCACCCCTCAAACCAACTGTTTTAGATTCTATAAAATACTGTGGATTTATGATACTATTTTCTCTTATTCACTTGTTGATGATACTATGGGTTACTTTTATTTTCTTCTTTATCGTTTATTATTTTCATAAATCCATTTTGAATAGATTTTACTGCTCTAATATTATTTAGCAAGTCAGTAATAGTAAATAATTGACTGCCCGATGAACCACACTGGGAAAGAAATGCTAACACATAAGTGAAAAACCAAAATCAAATAGTGAAGGGAAGAGGAAAGAGGTAGAAAGCAGTGCTAGTCGTAACAGCAGTTACAAGCAATAGTTGTGCTGCCAGGAAGAGAAGGAGGAGGGGGATTATGGGTTGCATTGTATCTCCCCAAAACATGTTGGAGTCCTAACCCCCAGTACCTGTAAATGTGACCTTATTTGTAAATAGGATCTTTGTAGATGATCAAGTTAAAATGAGGTCATTAGGGTGCCTCTAATGAATATGACTTTATAAAAGGGGGAATTTTGGACATACAGATAGACACACACAGGGAAAATGCCATGGGAAGAGGAAGGCAGAGAGTGGGGTGGTGCATAAGCAAGCCGAGAGACACCAAATATTACCAGGAAACCACTAGAAGCTAGAGGACAGGCATGGAAGAGATTCTCCCTTACAGCCCCAGAAGGAACCAACCTTAATTAAATAGCATTAATCTTGGATCTCCAGCCTCCAGAACAGTGAAGACAATAATTTCTGTTGTTTAAGCCACACAGTCTGTGGTGCTTTGTCATAGCAGCCCTAAAACCTAATCACGATGCAAGAAGGGGAAGAGGGAAAGAAGAAAAGACAGCAGCTCTTGACAGCCTGGTAAACTGAGTCTCTGGGGAGATAAAAGGAAAATGTCCACAAAAAGCTAATTTGTTATGTTAAAATAGTCAATGTAACCACAAGTTTCCTAAAAATAGTTCATACAGTCACCTACGTGTTTCATTCCTGAGAAGATCATGGATCAGTGCAGACAGTCTGGAAGACATTGTGTTTCCTTCCTCTGCATTACAAATAGACTTCAATGGCAAGATTCAGGGACAGATAAATGTTATCTCAGAGATGAATTGAGAAAAGAAAAAGAATGCTTAGCATTTGCAGAGGGCAAGAGATCTGGGATCAAACCTGAGTAGCAACAGCATTGTTCCCTTCCCAGCTCCAGACCATGATGTCCTGTGAGGTTGTGGAACTAAAGGAAAAAGGATCCCAGAGTCTAGCTCATGCTCCTTTGGGAGGCCTACTGTTCCAAGTGGGCAAACAGCCTAGAGCAAATGATTTTTATTCTTCTCCAGTATTTCTGTGTTTATTTTTTGGCACAAGTCCTTCCCGAAGTCAGTGTTTTTTAAAGGGAGATTGAAATACCATGCTCTGCAACGTCGCTTGCAATACTTCTTTGAAACCCCAATTTCTGTCCCCATGCAACCCTCCAAATCTGGAGATTCAAGATCTCTGGGAGTAGAATCCAGGATTCTGCATTTTTTACCAGCATCCCTGGTGGATTCTGTCAGAACAGTTCTAGGGCCTAGCAGCCTTCTGGACCCTAGATCCTTGGGTTGCCCAAGTAACAAGGTCTATATGTTTGATTGGTTGGTTAGTTTTATAGGGAATACATTCACCACATTCTACATTTTTCTTTATGCTAAGAAAGGATCTAGAGATATCTGGAATCTTAACAGTATAATTGAAGCTATGAATCAGGGTATAGAAATTATGAATTCATGTGGCTGTTTATTATGACATGTGGGTTGTTTTGATAATGGACTGGCTCAAAATGGGAAGAAGTTTAGAATATACATTGTAAGATGAAGAAAAGGCCCAGCCATGTAATAATTGGGGTAAGTTTGCCACTTGGGCATAGAAAAAAAATACATAAAGATGGCACTATATCAAAATAATGATACAGTCTACAACAGAGATCTAATTATCGTAAGTTGTTATACAGCAGATATCATAGCATGTAAATCCATAAGGCAGCACTTTCAAAAAATGCAATGAGAAGTGACCAGAAATACAATTACAGTGGAGACTTTAGCTTACCTTTGAAAATTAAGAAAAATAAAAAAACTAAGTACTCTGGTCATCAGAAAATTTTGAAACTCTTAATTTGGTCAAGTGAAACAACATGAAAGAAAGACAAAAGCAGAAAGCAAGAAATTAAAAGAACAGAAAAGAAAAAAACAGAGACATAGAGCTAATAAATAACCCCAAAATCAAATCTGGAAACAATAACAATGACATAGCTCACTAGCTAAAACAATTTTTAAATAGGAAGTGTACAAATTAAGAAGTGAGAAAAAACGTGCCCATACACACACATATAAAGGGAATTTTAAAATATGGTGAGAAAACCAGATGAAATGCGTTCTTTTAATATAAATTATCAGATTTATATAGATACCAATTATATATTAATATAAATGATTAACACAGACATCAAAAGAGATGGGGGAAAAAGGAGACCACATACCACAAACAGAAAATTATCAAATAACTACCCTTTAAAAACCACTAAATCCAGGCAATTTCACAGGGAATTTCATTCACTTTCTTTCAAACTTACAAGGAGCAAAGTTTTCAATGCTATTAAGATAGTTCCAAAGCATAAGAGAAAAGAAGGGCATCCAAACAGTGTTTACAAAGCCAGTATAACTTTGACACCAAAACCTGAAAACACTAACACAGACAGCTACAGGCCAATATTTTAAGAATAATACTTAAAAGTCCAAAACAAAATCATAGAAATGGAATTTAGTTGTGCACTAAAAGAAAAATGCAACATGATCAAAAGGGATTGACTGCAGAAGTTTAATATTAAAATTCAACGTATTTAAAGATCAAAGGAGCAAAAATAGATCATTCTTTTCATGGATGTTAAAATGGAACTTGTAAAATATCTCCTACCTAGTCAATATACTTGTCTCAATTTTTGGAGACTTTTAATAAAGCAGGAATAGAGGGATTTTTTTTTTTTTATTAATTTATCTTCAGGTTCGTTAACATGCAGTGTAGTCTTTGTTTCAAGTGATTCATCTCTTACATATGACACCCAGTATTCATCCCTAAAAGTTCCCTCCCCAATACTGTTACAGAACCAGGCTGGAACACTGACGGAAAAACCAAGCGGCACTCGGAGATCTTGGTGGATTGGAGATTTATTTTACACCGGCGGGCTCAGACGAGACTGTTTCTCCAAAGGTCTGAGCCCAGAATGCAAGTGGGGAGGGTAATTTATAGCCGACAGCCTCCATATCTGTAGGGATTTTCGCACGCACAGCAAAGGAAGAAGAAACCGGAGGAGGGATCTCTAAGCTAGAGACCAGAGTTTGTTTTAGTCCAATCAGCCATCTTTGGTGTACTTTATCCACTTCTCCAACATTCTCCCCTTTGATGACTTTAAAAAAAAACTTTCAGTAGGCATCACCTTTCAGTTTTACAGGTTGGTACTCTCAGAAGGCTAAGATATATGCAGTAGTTTGGCAAACAACAGTGTTTTCAATAAAACGTACCATGGCATTCAGTATACAGGGGCTGATGGATACAAGTAAAATTATGGAGAAGAGGAGCCCCGCCAGGCAGGAAGCCAGGATGCCCAATCTGTGAGATCCCATCCTTTCCGTTGATTGATGTTTTCCTGTTGTCTACATTGAATTCTTTCCTTGAGTTGCTTAACCTTAGTTGTAACTATTCCTGACTGGTTTACGAAATAGCAACATTCCTCCCCTAGAAAAATGAAAGTCCCTCCTTTTTCTGAAGCGAGGAGGTCGAGGGCTCACCTATTTTGGAGGGTCACTGCCGCCAGAGAGTTTATTTGGCTTTGTGAGGTTACCGGACAATCTGCCACCTATTCCATGTTTTCATTTATCTCTTGAGATAGTCTATGGTATAGTCTGACGGATGAACCTATGCCCCCTATTCCAGTTCCTCTTCCTGTCACAATTCCTGCTGCTATCAGAAGAGTAGCAGGATTGCCCATTTAGCCCAGGAGGTGGGGCTAAAGATTGTTAGGGGCTGATCTTCAGTGTGTACGGATATCTCTGGGGTTAGGAAGATGGAATAACATATCTGAGTCCATTTGGCCTCTAAGCATCGGTAGGCCGAATTAGAATATAGACAGAACACCCCACGGGTTGAACATAGGGTTGTATTCCTCTTTAAGGTTATATTTCTTCCGTATAGAGAGGTACCATTCATATCTTCAGGGACTGTACAGATTAGATTGTTGGCATTTGTGAGATGGATCCCAGTGGCCAGGGGTCCAATTAAGACAGAAGTGTTGGTTTTGAGATTTTCAGGAGCTTCCCAGGTCAAAGGGATAGGAATGGCTAAGTAAGCCCTCCGGCTGAGGGGAAGCACATCCAGCAGGTTTGGGTGTGATTATCTATTTTATGGAGGACTATTTTATGGTAGAGTAGTGTTAGTCCAACGTTGGAGTGGGGAATTGGTAAGCATCTGATTGAGGGCTAAAAGGCTCAAACCCTGGTAGGCTGCCGGGGGAGTGGTCACCTTTATGGCTTATACTACCCTGTCCTGGGTATCCTTTATAACTTTTTGAAGGGTCCTGTCCTGCATCCCTTCCCCGCTCAAGATTCCCCTATTGAGGAAGGTAAGTGTAGCAACCTCGCTTCCCTCTCTGGAGGCCCTTGTTGTGACATGGGTTCCTGACATTTTGGGTTATCTCTACAGTCCAATACTTAGTCCTTGGGGCACCTGGTGACTGACAGAGAGTGGGTGTTTTTCCCTTGTAGCAATCTTTGTGGAGGGAGGTGAAGGCACTGAACACCCTTGACTCCCTTATTATCATATAACAATCCTGGGGGTGAAGTGGGTAAGCAGCAGTTGTGAGGATGAGAGAGGTTATCATAATATGCAGGCAATACTTAATAATCCTCCCATCCAGAGGAGGTATGTGACACCCAGCATGCATCTTTTGTCCCATGTCCAGCTTGTTGGTGCAGTCTCTATCAGCCCAACAGTAAGATCAGGGCTATGACACCAGTGAGGGGCAAGGGCTGGCAGAGTTGCATCCAAACCCCTGGGCTCGGTCCACGTGTTGATTTCTCAAGCTTCTGCCATGCGCAGGCCAGCCAGCTTCCAGGGTGTGGCTGGAGCAGGGCTGGAGATCTCAAGTGTCTTTTTGAGGGTCAGTTTAAGCGGGTTGACTGGATCTGGATCACTTTACCAGGTTGAGGGTTCCTCTGAGTTGGCCTTCTTAGCTCTGGAGTGATGGACCCATGGGGTGATACCTGAAACTGAATCCTCTATTTGGTTGTATGTCTGTAAGTCCACCTCCAAGTCTTCGAAAGGGGCAGGTTTCTGGTAACTGTCAGATCAGGTTTAGGGAATATATGGTTTGCATATTTGCAGATCCATCCTGTTTTCCAGTTGTTTAAATAATCATATACCCATGGGGTCTTATTATTATCCCCATAGTATAACTAGCACAGAATTTTGCCTATATATGAAATACTGTGACAATTTTCTAAAGTTTATCTCAAGTTGTCTAGTTTAGGAAAACAACAAACATTTAAAGGCAATCATAACTAGAATTTAACATCCATAATGGTGCATTGTTGAAACATAGTTGTTCTCTCTAAACCACACCCCCCCCTTTCCAGAGATAGCCAAATTGAGACAAATACATTTGTAGAACAAATCCAGTCTTAACAAATCTGGCCTAATTATTTACATAAGCTCAGCAAGAATAGCGATTGATCATGAGGATCTTTTAAAGTTTGCTTTGTTGGAACCTTTTATAAGGAATCTCTGGGTTGAACTTTCTGAACTCCAGGCCAGAAGCCAAGCCAAATACTTGCCATCAGACAGGCCTGCAATACCTATAGAATTGGGTGAATTCTTCTTCATGAGATCCCTGAGATATCCTGAGGTTCCTGCACCTGCCAGGAAGTGACCTTCTTTACTTATCTGGTGAGGCTGCTGGGAACTCTGTAAGTAAGACACCAGGCCAACATTTCCAAGGGGCTTTATGGCTCCATGTTTTATAAAGCCAACCCTAATTCCTTAAAGTTGTCTGGTCATATCTGAGTCTATGAATGTCATCCTCAAATATGACATTCCGGTCAAAGCCTTGGTAAAATAACCAGTATTTCCAAATGGTGACCTGTTATAAGATGAACAGATTCTTATTGAACTTATGCAAACAATTGTAATTGCCATGAAAGAAAGAATACTCATTGAGAGTTTTGAATTTCAGGGGAATTATGTAGAGAGAAAAGACAAATGCTTCAGTTTACAAATGCATACTTTATGACATTTTCGTATATCATAGATATCTTAAGAGAAAGTTTCCTTAATCTGGAAGAAGGAACATTAAGAAACCTGCAATATTTTCAACAAGAATCACAAAACTATAATCTTCCTCAGTTCATTTAATCCCATGTTCTTAATTCTTGTTCAATTGGAATGCAGCTTTGTTCTGGAATTTTTTACCCATTTTAGTATTAATCTTAAAGATGTCGAATACCTATGTTTATCCCCAAAGTCCTTTTTATAAATCTCCTTGAAGAAGAAACACGTTTTGTGAGAGAATAAGAACAATTATAAATGGCAAAATCTCGGAAATAGACATCGTTAAAGATCTGATGAGAGTTTATTATGATGCAATTGACAAATAAATTCGGTTATTTCTGTGACACATAACATCTCAAGTAATCAGAATATTAAGTGATGACCTTATATCAAAACATTAAAATTTTAGGAATTTCATATATTCGGGCAGTTATAGCATTTACCTGTGCAATACAATCTAAGGTTTACCATTGTATGACAGAGCTTTTCCAAATAACTTAACATCCCAAATAAAAGGACCTAATTCGTCAAGAAGACTTCATTTACCATTTAAATCCTGAGAAGTTTGTTAAAACCTCAGAAGTCATAAGTGCATCCTAAATAGAATTACAGATCATTACAAATTTTACAATTTTATATATTCAACCAAAGTGGCAATAAAAGATCCCAAAGGTGAATGTATCGCATTATACAGTTGTTATCAAAACCTAGCTCCTTTAACATGCAGAAGTTTTAACTAAGTAATCAAAGACCTGATAGAGATGAGACCTAAAACTTTGATTCTCCCGGAGGATAAACCTTTGTTTGCATTGTCTTATCAAGAGCAGATCAACAGTTCAAGAAAACTGTGTCATTTGAGCAGAGAGAAGAGCAGGATTTCAACCTTATACTAGTGTACTTTTAAAATTCCATTCATCTCAACCTTCTATAGCTTTCTTTTGCTTCTAAATTTTGTCCCAAATCCATTTCTTTCCAAATAACCAGTCTCATTTAGGACAAAATGACTTTCTCCTACCCTCAACGAAACTGTATTTCCATTCCTTATATCTTTCTTATATACCTCCTATTTTCCTACATACAGAGTTGCTTTCTTTATTTTCATCAGTCTTAAGTACATTTAGCAGAATTTTAACTCTTAGGAAACCTTAGTCCCCATTTGAGGACTTAGTAACCAATTGAGAGGGATTTACATTAGAATTTTTTTAGATGGTAAATTCATGAACCAATTAAGTACAAAGCATGTTTTCCAATAGGTCCGAATAGCCTTAATTTCTCAGCAATAAGAAGATAAAAACACAAACCTATGTTCAATAATCAAAGCTTTAGCCTTCCATCCTATTTGGAAAGTTTCAAGTTACCAAGCACCTTGAAAGTTATCTTAATAATTACCCATGAAATCTTTGAGACAGACAAAATTAATTATCATTAACAAATTGCAACAGAGATAACATGAGCTTGTTTGACCTTTGTTGATAACTTTAAAGACAGATCCAATAAACTTAAATTAGTTTAAACATTGAATATGTTTCACCTGCATCCACCTAAAAGTAAATTAATTTTTCCCCATTGTCAATTTTCATTTGGGGCACCAGTGGAGATATCTGAAATGGGTGGTCCGGGGGGGGGGGGGGGGGGGGGGGCGGTGTGCATTTTGCTCCTTGACTTGGAGGGTGGGAGGAGGAACCAATGTTGCCTGAGACAGTGAGGAAGGTATAGGACCACACCCAAGTTGTTGCAGAAACATGAGGGGGAGGGGAAGGCAGAAGCAGCAACTGCTTGGGAATATTCCTTGAAGTCCCGGGCCCAAGGTAGACTAACCACAGTTGGCTCCAATTATAGCTGTTAACCTGGGAAATAAGGGAGAATCCCTCACATCTATTAAGCAGAGAAACAGGGAGAGAGAGGCAGGGTCCCCTTTTAGTCTGGTTCTATCTCGGCTAGAACAGTAAGGTCCCCTTCTCAAGGTTCCTCCTGATCTCTGGTGGGTTTTTGGGACTCTCCCTGGTTGGGACATTTATTCTTTTTAATGTCCTTTCCCCTTGCAGCTGGGCATATTTATGGCCTTCTCAGCCCCCTTCTCTGGTCCCCCTGAGGGCCTCTTGATATCAGCGGATGTGGACTGGCATCTGGAGAGTGCCTGCCCCTGGCTGAGGGTACAATCTGGCCACCAGGACTTGTTGGGAGGGTTTTCTGGCCTGGAAGGGGAGGAGAAATGGGCTGCAAACAAAGGAAGCAGAAACCGGAGGAGGGGTCTCTAAGCTAGAGACCAGAGTTTGTTTCAGTCCAATCAGCCATCTTTGGTGTACTTTATCCACTTCTCCAACAATACCTGTCACCCATTTGACCCACCCCCACACACCCCCCTCCAGCAACCCCCAGTTTGTTCTCTGCATTTAAGAATGGAATAGAGGAATATTTTTAATTCTACAAACTTGGGGTGGAGTTGGGGAATGTATGCTCATATTTATGTGTGTGTGTGTGTGTGTGTATAAAATAAAAACTCCAGCTTCCTACCTAATGGTGAAACATTAGTAATCCCTTTAAAGTCAGAAATGGGCTAAAAATGCCCCCGTAGCACAAGTATGATTTAAAATTACATTTTAAGTACTATTACAATTAGAAAAGAGAAATAGGAGGTAAAAAAAAAAAAAAAAAACCCAGAAAGATATTCTTAACGATGTTGTGCTGGATAAAAGATAAACAGATAAAACAATGGGAGTAAAGGAATGTTGAAATACTATAGCCATGATTTCACGTGGGCCCCTGGCACTGCCTGGTAATTGCCCTGTCCTTCCATTGCTTGTTCATTTCCCTACCATCCAGGACATGTAGTTCCCAACTCCTTGCTCCTGAAACCTCTGAGACACATTCCACTCTCCTTGCTTCCTTTTCGCCAGGTGATGTTTCTTACTTTTTTGCGGAGAATCGTCCTCAGAATACAACCAGTTTTCCTCCTATTAAAATGCGTGAATTGTCCACTTCCTGTGCACCCTTTCCGCTGTGCTGTGGATCCCAGTCCCTCTTTCCTCTGTACTCCTGACAGCATCATCATACAAACTCAATACTTACACACTCACAAACACAGAGTGGGGAAAGCCCCCATCTTCTTCCTCAGATTTTCCATCTATCTCCCATTTTCCCCTCGTTTGCATAGCTAAATTTTTCCAAAGAGTTGGTGGTGGTTGCTGCTTCTCATCCTAGCCTCTTGTTTCCTTCTCGGTGGGTTCTGATTGTACTTCCATCTCCCCCGACTCCACTGGCACTGCTCCTTATCAAAACCAACATGACCTCTTCTTGCCAAATCCAGCGGTCACTGCTTCTGTCCCAATTTCTCTTCTGCAAACCCTCGGGGCTTTCGAAACGGTCAGCCACTACCTCTGTGAATTTCTCTCTCTCTGCCCATCAACTGTGACTACACTCCCTGTTCCCTTCCAAGTCTTCAAAACACCTTTCCAGGGCCCTCTTCTGTTTGTACTCTAAATGTTGCTGTGCCGTAGGGCTCTGCTCTTCTTAACATTATGGAGGTATAATTACATACCATAAAATTCATCCATTTTAAGTGTGCCATTCAACGATTTCTAGTAAATTTACAGAGTTGTGCAGCCATCACCACAATCCAGTTTTAGAACATTTCTCTGGCCCTGGTAAGATCTCTCTTGTTCATTTATAGCTAATTCTGGTTCCCACACCCAGCCTAGGAGGCTACAAATCAACTTGCTCTATATATAGATTCACTTTTCCTTTTCTCTGTTGACACATTTTCTGTAGGTGATTTCATATATGCCTGTGGCTTTATTTGCTGTCTCTATGTCCAGGATAACCAGATTTATGTCAACAGTCCCATCTCTGCCAAACACAGACTCACATTTTCAATAGACATTCAACATCTCTACTTGGATTTTTACTTTTGTTTATTTACCTTTTTTCTTAATTTTAGAGCAAGAGAAAGCATGAGTGGCGGACAGGGCCAGAGGGAGAGACAGAGACAGACACAGAGACAGAGACAGAGACAGAGAGAGTGTGTCTGTTAAGCAGCCTCCATGCTCAGGACAAAGCCTCATACAGGGCTCAATCCCACAAGCCTGGGATCACGACTTGAGCCAAAATCAAGAGTCAGACGTTCAACTGACTGAGCCACCCAGGAACCCCCCTACTTGGATTTTTAACAGACATTTCAAACACTTCTAAGCAGGATTGTTGCTTGTTTATTCCACATGATATAGTGGCTAAGAGTGTGTCTGTAGCCAGAATCCAGGATCTGAATCTTCTTGACTTGTCATTTATTAGTCATGTGACCTTAGGCAAGTAACTTAACCTTTCTGTGCCTTAATTTCCAACTCTATAAAATGGAGTTTGAGAATAGTACCTATCTCCTAGGACTGTTAAGAGAATTAAACAAATTTACATCCACAAAGCATTTTAAACAGGACCCTCAGTATAGTAAATCAGTGGTTCTCAAATTTTCCAGCATATTAGAATCTCTGAGGACAGCTTTTAAAGTTCTGGATGCCCAGCCTACACCCCATATCAATTAAGTTAGAATTTCTGGAGGTGATACCCAGACAGGTATTTTTTTAATTCCCAAGTAATTTCCATTTGAGGCTAAGGTTGAGGACCAGGGTCTAAGAGTTAGATAAGTTTGTATTAAATAAGTGAAACTGTTTCTCTCTCAAGCTTAACTTCCTGGTCTCCCCCATGTTCATAAATCTGTACCTGACACTTTTGTTGCTTACTTACAACGTCCACCCACATTTCTTTCATGCTAAAAGAATGCAAATCTTGGGGCACCTGGGTGGCTCAGTCGGTTGAGCATCCGACTTTGGCTCAGGTCATGATCTCCTGGTTTGTGAGTTCAAGCCCCACATCGGGCTGTCTGCTGTCAGCGCAGAGAGCCTGCTTCGGATCTTCTGTCCCCTCTCTCTCTGCCCATACCCAGCTTGAGTTCTCTCTCTCTCTCTCAAAAATAAATAAACATTAAGGAAGAAAGGAAGGAAGGAAGGAAGAAAGGAAGGAAGGAAGGAAAAGAAAGAAAACTGAGATGGTCTTCAGCCCCTCGTAACCCAAAGTATCCTGATGTGTGACCTCAATAACAACATAGCTATTCATCCAATTTCTCAAACCCAAGACCTAGGAGTGCTTCTTGATACTCCCACCCTTCACATCTCATATCCAAGGCTGGTCATCCCTTCCTTCCAAATATGTATTTTTCTATCCATCCACTTCTTTCTACCTCCCTTATGTCTGCCCTGATCCAACCCATCTGTCTCCTGGGCTAGTGTCATAGCCACCAGGCTGTTCTCTTTGCTTCCCATTTTGCTCCTCAATAATCCATTCTTGACAATCGGCCATGGTGATTTTTTTTTTTTAAGTAGGCTTCATGCCCAGCACAAAGCCCAACACAGAGCTTGAACCCACGACCCTGAGATCAAGAATCAGACACTTAACTGACTGAGCCACTCGGGCACCCCAGCCACGTGATTTTGAACATGTATCACTCCCTTGATCCAATTCTTCATTTGTCTTCCCATTGCACTGAGAATGAGTCCAAACTCCTCACCACAGCAAACAAGACCCTGTGTGATTTAGCACCTCCTCACCTCTCTGACTTTGTCCTCTCTGCCTCTTCCCCATGTTCACTAATCTCCCACCACATTGGCCTTCCTGTCTTCCCTCTGATACAACCACCTCATTCCTGTCTCTGTCTTTACCTGCCCCTCACTTTGCCCAGTCCGCTCTGCTCCAGAGACCCTTGTAGCTCACCTTCACTTCATTCAGGTCTTACCTTAAATATCACCTCAGGGAAACCCTCCCTGGCCACTCATCTTAAGTCACCCCCGCCCACAGATGTGCTCACTGTCATGTCACCTTATTTTACTGGACTTAACAGTAATTATCACTATATGAAATCATCCTGTTCATTCCTTTATTTGCTTATCTGCCTCCCCTGCTAAAATAGAAGTTTCATTAAAGAGGGAACTCACCTGTGTTGTTCACGCCAGCATTCTAAGGACCTAGAACAGTGCCTGACACAGACAGATGACCAATAAACATTTGTTGGTTTGAATTTGTAATGAAGGGCACGTAACCAAAACAGGTCAACTAGAGTTTTCCCTGGGAGTTTCGCACTGGATTTGGGGAAGAGTCCTTTCTTCTTGGGTGAAGGTATGAGCAACCTTGGTTCTAGTTTCAATTGGGAGGATGTGTGGTTTGAGAAATGGAAGCTGCATGAAGAGAGGAGAAAAGAAGAATGCATTAGATGAACCCCAGTTGCATTTTTGTTCCAAGTCCCACTGATCTTTACCCTTCCCTTTGTTCAGTTACATGAGGCAAAAAATTCTCTTCCTTGCCTGAGATGAACAAATCTGCCACCTGCCACCAAAAGAATCTTGAGTACTAAGGTGGGTTGCAGGCTTCAGAGAGGCTCCCAGTGCCCTCCCAAAGGAAGCTCCAACATCAGATGTTCAAGGGTGGAGGGAACCCCGGTCAGAAGCCAGGCACCTTGACTGAGGCCCCACTCTCCCTCAGCACCAAGCCAATGAGAACCGCCCTTCACTAGCTGGAAAAGTAGCAGTGGCTCAGATCTGCCTTCAAGAACAAACTTGTCAGAAATTCCAAGGAGTGCCATTAGCTAGCAGCCTCCAGTTGCACTACCTTTGGGATCCACTGTAGCATTTGAGCTGAGGCCAGATTCTTCTCAGGCAGCTCCCAGGCAACAACTGATCATAGTGGGATACTGAATTTTGGCCTAATTCAAGATTCTTCTATTGCACTGGAGTCCCCATGTTGCAGCCTGAGATTTTCACAGGGTTGCACCACAGTTTGAGTCTCTTTCTAGCTAATCGTCCCATCCATCGCTCCTTTTCCCAAGTATTGGACCTGAATCACAGTCTGAAGCTCTCCTTGCCTACTCTTTCCCCTCTACTAGACATTATCGCCAATAAAGAGCTTGTGCTTCTAACTCTGTCTTGGCATGTGCCTCCCAGAGGGCCTAACCAACACATTAACCAAGTGCAGGGCAAGGCCAACAGCCCTCATGCTCTCTGAAGGCCAATATACAGAAGAACGCATGAGACACAGGCAGGATGAGGAGGGGAGGCTCCTGGAGCGTTCACACTTTATATTTTCAGGGCAACAGTCTGCTTGCATTTGGTAGACAGCCCAGATCCTCCACTGAAGGAAGGACAGAGAGAGAAGGTATAGACGACCAGCAACAGCAGCAGTGGTGGGAATAAAGCAGAGCTCAGCACCATCTCCCTGGGATCTTTTCCTGCTCTTCTGTTGTAGGGGCTTTGTATGGATGGCCACGAGTCAGACGTTTTTAACTGTGGGTTCCTGCCTTCTGCCTATAACAAATTCCTTTAACTGCCTCACTGACTCTCTGTTGCTGGCTATATGTGCACAGAGCTCTCAGCACTTCCTGGAAATGGAGAGAAGAATTTTCTTTCGTCACAAGAGTATGTTCTGTCTTTTGGAGACCACAGACATTCCCCTTAGGAAGCTGCCCCAGAATGCCAGAAGACTGCCAGTGTGGCCCTAACCTTTCCATGTCTAGCACCTTGTGGTCTTGCTTTCACACTGATGCCTCCTTGGCCTCAGCATCTGTCTGCTTGCTTTCAGCTTCAAGTTATTCCTAGCCCACTACCCTGTAACTTTTCTGTCCTTGCTTGATGAAATGAAAAGAGTAGGGATTTTGAAGTTAGATAGACCTACGTTCGCATTCTTACACTGTACTCTTTTTTTTTTAACGTTTATTTATTTTTGAGACAGAGAGAGACAGAGCACGAACAGGGGAGGGTCAGAGAGAGGGAGACACAGAATCTGAAACAGGCTCCAGGCTCTGAGCCGTCAGCACAGAGCCTGATGCGGGGCTCGAACTCACGGACTGCGAGATCATGACCTGAGCCAAAGTCGGCCGCTTAACCGACTGAGCCACCAGGCGCCCCTCTTACACTGTACTCTTTAGCTAGCTGCCTTTCAAGTCTGTTGCGGGGATTACATGAGATAAGATGTGCCATGTGACTAGCAGAGTTCACAGCATACAGTAGGCACTCCGTAAATGTTAATGCCCTCTCTTCCTCTCTTTGCCCTCTCAGGGGCCCTTCCGTTTCCAACGTCTAGTGTTCACTCTCTGACCTTGACTTTATAATTATTATTCTTTACCTTTATGTTTGAGCTCTTGCACAACTTCCCTGGCCCACCCTGTCTGCCACCCACGCCTTCACGTAACTACACCCATAACTGGAGTTTTACAATCTCCCACCTGTCTCTCAGTCAGGAAGACCCATATTCCTCCCCCTCCAAGATGAGGAAATTGTAGTGACGCCATCCTTAACAATGTAGTATTAATGCGATGGTGGATCCAGTGGTGTGCTGGAGCCAGTTTACACTGGCTTGTGAGAACCAACTGTTAAATTTTCAGGAATTTTGCAAGCTCGTTGCTAAACACAGCCATTACTAAAAATTAAACTACGTAAACTTAAAATCAAATAGGTTATATTAAAAGCATAATAAATACTCAAAATTCATCACTTCCAAATTATTTTACTGCATAGTATTATTATCCATTCTCTTGAGGTGATTTATACTCATGGTAAGTGTAATAAGCACGATGGAGATACTATATAATGGTATGTTTATCTCTTCCCAGTTGCACACTCAGTGACATCATGTTGGTAGCTTGAAATCAGCTGTGGTGAGACTATTTGCACCATGGAAATTGGCAAATGCTATAAATGAGAATTTTTTTCAGATCCAATTGTTAAACATTTACAACACGCTAGTCAATGGATCGTTTTGTATACAGTCCAGCAATAATCACCAAGTATACTGAAGTAGCTAAAGACATTGGTAAGTTTTAAAAAGATTTTTTTTACCCTCATGATATACCAACCCAACTACTTGCAGTTTCCCAGAATGCATTATGTTCTCTCATGCCTCCAGGTCTTTTCTAGTGACCTAAATACTAGGTTAATATTTGCTTAAGTCAATGTTCCTCTTCTTAGTAACCATAATATTCTCTGCATGGTTCACCAGCTTCATCACAATATAATTGATAGTATGCTCCTTGAAGAAGGGGTTGTGTCTGCTCAAACCTGGTGTTCCCAGGGCCTGATCATAACAGACACTCAACAAATTTTTTGAATCATTAGCTTGCCAGTAGCAACAATTCTCAAACATTTGGTCTCAGGACCCCTTTATACTCTTAAAAATAATTGAGGTTGCTTAACAGCTTTTGTTTATGTGGTTTCTATCTGTTGATATTTACTGTGTTCAGAATTAAAACTGAGGACCAGGGGCACCTGGGTGGATCAGTAGGTTAAGCATCTGACTTTGGCTCAGGTCATGATCTCATCCATGAGTTCAAGCCCCCCATCAGGCTCTGTGCTGACAGCTCAAGAGCTTGGAGCCTGCTTCAAATTCTGTGTCTCCCTCTCTTTCTGCCCCTCCCCCTGCTCACACTCTGTCTCTCTCTCAAAAATAAACATTAAAAAAAATCAAAACTGAGGACAGTGAGGGAGGGAGTGTCAGAGAGAGAGAAAGAGAAAGAGACCCAGAATCTGAAGCAGGCTCCAGGCTCTGAGCTGTCAGCACAAAGCCTGACCCGGGGCTTGAACCCACGAATCATGAGATCATCCCCCGAGCTGAAGTCGGATGCTTAACTGACTGAGTCATCCAGGCACCCCTAAAACTGAGGACATTGTAAAACACAAGAATACACAAGCACACATTCAACTTGCCATTAGAGCAGTGATGTCATTTCACGTCCTGTAGACTTTGGAAAACTCCAATGAATACCCACGAAAGACAGGGAGTGAAAAAGAAAATAATATCTTAACATTGTTATAAAAGTAGTTTTGACTCCATGGGCCCTCAGAAAAGATCTCAGGAATCTTCTGAAAAGATCTCAGGGACTCCCTGAAGGGTCTCAGAGTCTCCAACCCACACTTTGAGAACCACTGCCTTAGAATAAATCTTCACCAGAACAAATTGATTCAGAAAAAAAATAAATACTCTGTCCTGGGTTAGGTACTATGGATTTGACAGAAAGGATGATGATTTAGGATTGAGCATAGCAACTATGTCCCAGTGGGATCTTCGAGAAGAGGTGGAACTGGCAGCCGTTTCATGTGAATCACTGCTTTGTAAATTAAAAGATGGGATTTTTGTAAAGCCATAACGTTGGTACTAAAGACATCAACAAAATATATTTTTTGATAGAACGTCTCTGAAGTTTGTATGGTATTTTTTTTTCATATAGACAATTTGTATTTTTGAGCAACCGATACTTTGGGAATATGTTTTATGACTTTTGCACTACTTTTCCATAATACCAGTAGCAGCACTTAACTTTAAAATCCTTCAGCTAACAAGGACCCTAGTGTTCAGTTAGGCTTTTTGACAACAAAAAGGCGGGGGCGGGGGGGGGGGGGTACATGAATGGAGACTCAGTGGGTTTCCTTTGAATTTTAAGACTCTTCTGAATGCAATAGCCATGTAGCCTTATAATCTGGTCCAATCCACTAATATCTACACATCAGTGTAGTAATTTCCTGTAAGAATATACTGTCTTGTCCAAATGCAGTAATTTCCTGTAAGAATATACTGTCTTGTCCAAAATTAGAACTATAAAAATATTTTTGTTTCTTATATCTGTATGACATCCAAAATTGTATCATGTTACCAAAGAGCTTGAATTTTTCTCATGCTGTGGATAATATTTCTGTATTCAGCATTATTTCTAATGCCCAGTGTCAGGCAAAGAGTATGAACTCCAGGTTACTCAATTTTATTTGAACAAATGTAGTGTAATAAATTTATTGAGAAGTGAAGAAGAATGAAATAGGGTTAAGTGGATATATTTAGAAAGTTTTAGGAATCCTACTCTTAACCTCACTATGATATAACAGGGGCCATCTTACTGCCCCTGGATGTGTGTGTGTGTGTGTGTGTGTGTGTGTGTGTGTGACAGTGACAGGACTGGAAAGGGTAAAATCATCATGGAATGTGTGTACCCTGATAAGGTATTTATTCTTTCTTTTTTTTTTAATCCATCCTCTCACCCACATCACCTCTGGTAACCATCAGTTTGTTCTGTATAGTTAAGAGTCTATTTCTTGGTTTGTTTCTCTCTCTTTTTCCCCTTTGCTCATTTGTTTTGTTTCTTAAATTCAAGATATGAGTGAGATCACATGGTATTTGTCTTTCTCTCACTGATTTATTTCACTTAGCATTATACTCCCTAACTCCATCCATGTCACTGAAAATGGCAAGATTTCATTCTTTTTTTTTTTAATTTTTGTAATGTTTATTTATTTTTGAAAGAAAGAGACAGAGTGCAAGTTGAGGAGGGGCAGAGACAGGGAGACACAGAATCCAAAGTGGTCTCCAGGCTCCAAGTCTCCAGCACAGAGCCTGACGTGGGGTTCAAACTTGTGAACCATGAGATCATGACCTGAGCTGAAGTCAGACACTTAACCAACTGAGCTACACAGGTGCCCCAATATTTCATTCTTTTTTTTTTTGGATGAATAATATTCCATTGTATATACATGCCACATCTTCTTTAGCCATTCATCTATTGATGGACACTTGGGTTGCCTCCATAGTTTGGTTATTGTATATAATGATACAATAAACATAGGGGTGCATATATCCCTTTGAGTTAGTGTTTTTGTATTTTGGGAGTAAATACCCAGTAGTGCAATTACTGGATAATAGGGTAGTTCTACTTTTAACTTTTTGAGGTGATAAGTAATTTAAAATATTTTTATTAAAATAAAAACGCAGACATTATCACATAAAATGAAGAAGTTATATTAATTTTTCACATCAAATATGGAATTCAAAAATATGTCTCCTTAATCTGACTGTTTCCCCCAAAATACATCCCAATTGACAGAAATTAGCAGATAGCCTAAAATCAGCAAATACTGGAGAAGAGGACTTAGAAAATCACAAAGCTTTGAAAGTCTCAGAATCAAGAGATAAAGATTGACATGACTTTATTTATTCAAAGGAAAGTCCTTCTGGTAATGGAATAAACAGAACCAGTTTAGAGATATTATAAGAAAGTTTTGAAACATGTTGGGAGGTTTTTTTAGATAAAGGAATTGATTAGTAAGAATTCATTCATTCATTCAACAAATATTCAGTAGACCCTTACTATGTGCCAAGTATTGTTCTAGCCAATGAGGATTCAGCAGTAAAGTCCTCTACTCTCATGAAGTTTAAATTCTAATGCAGGAGACAGACAATAAATGAACAAATAAATAAATATGTAACACAGGGCACCTGGGGGGCTCAATTGGTTAAACGTCCAACTTTGGCTCAGGTCATGGTCTCGTGGTTCATGAATTCAAGCCCCACGTCTGGCTCTGTGATGACAGCTTGGAGCCTGGAGCCTGCTTCAGATTCTGTCTTCCTCTCTCTTCCCCTCCCCTGCTCACACTCTCCCTCTCTCTCTCTCTCAAATATAAATAAACATTAAAAAAATGTTTTTAATTAAAAAAATAAAGTCAATGACCTTTAAGACCCACTTTCTATAACTCTGAGGGCACCCAGTAATGAAGTAAGAAATAGCATACAATTCATATTAGACATTTAAAAATTTCTTTTCTGATTTTAATAAAAATATCTGTTCATTGTGAGAAATTTAGAAAGTAGAGAAGAGTAGAAAGAAGAAAGTAAAACCACTTTACAATCACATCACCCAGAATAAAGCACCATCAAAATGTACATATTTCAATACACATTACACAAAATGAGATAAGATAATATTTTCATAAGTGGTCAGTTCTTTCCTTTACATGTTAAATATGGTAGAACCAATACAATGTTCAATCTGGACAGCTGTGTTAGAGGTGGAACAGTGCTAGGGCAGTATTTGCCTGGTTATCCCAGTGACTGGAACCTTGGAATGACACGCAAAGTAGACAGACCGTGACAAAACCTAGCTGCCCTGTCTCTCCTGCCAGTGCCTGAGCAATTGAGACTCGCTCTTGGGTGACAATTTCAGACTACATCTCTGTTCTTCAGAGCTCCTACTCATTTATGAGTCACTGTCACCTCTGTTCTCTCAGGTGGTTAGTTCTGAATGTGAGGAAAGCAGCGTTATCACAAGGGCAAAAGGGTGTGAGGGAGGCCAGCCCTAGGCAGGTAATCACAGTCCAAGGGGTAGCTGAAGGTCACCTTTGTTCAGCCTAACAGATAAATTCTCTGTTCTTTTCAGTTCTTTTTTGTTTTTATTCATTTTTGAGAGAGAGACAGAGCATGAACGGCGAGGGGAAGAGAGAGAGACAGAATCACAGTATCCAAAGCAGGCCGAGCTGAGAGCACAGAGCCCAATGCGGGCTCGAACCCATGAACCATGAGATCATGACCTGAGCTGAAGTTGGACGCTTAACCGACTGAGCCACCCAGGTGCCCCTAGTTCTTGATGCCTCAGTAGAGCCATCCAAACCGAGCCTTCTCCTACCCAAACCTTCATTTCCTCAGAGACAGAACCAGAGGAAGTCAGATCATTTAATCTCAAAAGAAGGGGCGCCTGGGTGGCTCAGTCGGTTGAACGTCCAACTTTGGCTCAGGTCATGATCTCGCAGTCTGAGTTCGAGCCCTGCATTGAGCTCTGTGCTGAGAGCTCGGAGCTCGGAGAAATTGTTCTCTCCCAGGTTCCAACTCTCAGAGTCACATCTGGGAACTAGGTGAGGAGAGCAAGGCACTCACCTTGCACTCATGATGTAAAGGGGTGCCAAAAACTTCCTAAAGATGATCAATAATATTTTAACACAATATTTTTAAAAACAAAAATTAATGTAAAACAATCTGTCATTTAAAAAGATGTCAAATTTGGGGCACCTGGGTGGTTCAGCCGGTTAAGTGTCCAACTCTTGGTTTTGGCTCAGGTCATGATCTCATGGTTCATGAGTTTGAGCCCCGCATCAGGCTCTGCGCTGGCAGCATGGAGCCTGCTTTGGATTCTCTCTCACCTTCTGTCTCTGCCCCTCCCCCACTCATACTCTTCAACGTGCTCTCTCTTAAAATAAATAAATAACCTTTAAAAAATAAATAAAAAGATGTCAAAGTTTAGAATAAAGGCAGGATCTATATTACTTCCTTTTGTCTCAGGCTCCCATAAGGTTTGGCAGGGCATTGTTGCTTATCTTACATCTGTCCCCCATTCCACCAATGACATGGATATTGGATGTTTGCCTAAATATTAAAAATAAACTAGACATACCAAGGGCAAATAGATCTACAGACAGACACAAAACACACAAAATGATCCATTGAGGTGAGGGGAGGAAATTTTCCATTCTTTTTTTTTTTAATGTTTATTAATTTTGAGAGTGTGAGAGGGTGTAGAGAGAAAAGAGAGAGAATCCTAAGCAGCCACCGCAGTCAGCTCAGAGCCCAACCCAGGGCTCAATCCCACAAAACTTGAGATCATGACCTGAGCCAAAATCAAGAGTCAGATGCTTAACTGACTGACCCACCCAGGCACCCCAGAAAACTTTTATCTAAACCCATCTTATATTCAATTTTGCCTCAAAACAGCTAACATTGTAAACAAGTTCTGATGCAACAATTTGCCTTTACAATGACTATAGATCAATCGATACTATTGATACTACTGATACTAATCAGCACCCAATAGTCCATAGGTCACTGAGAGTCAAACAATACAGTTGTAAAGGTATAGCAAGTCCTGGAGTTTAAACACAGCCTCTGCCTACTTGGTGAACAACCAGTATAGCTATTAGTGGATCTTAACTCCAACCTAGACTCTTGCTATCAGAAGTACACTTAGTACTTTCATAACCCTTGATCCACTGAGGATCATGAATTCTTTTCCAATGAATATGTGTTCATTGTCATGGGTTCTGTGTTATACCACCCACATGTCCCTTCATGAACTGAAGGATTAATTCCCCCCAGCTCTTGGGACTTTGTTGTCTGACATCACTCAGCAGTCAATTCCTTTCAGAATTGCCGTGGCAGAAGAGAGCCACCAGAGCCACCTTCCCTGCGGTCACACTCTCTGCTGGGAGCAGCCTACCTCCAGTGAGTGGCTGACACGGGGTAAAAAGCCTGGGTCCCTCACCCCAGTTCAGCACCACTCCCAAAGTCTTTTCCAGTTTCAGCATGCCTAGCAGGGTCAGCTGAGGCCTTCTCCCTCTGCCCAACCCTGCTTATTTCTCTTCCCCCTTCTGTTGTTGATCCTGAGAGCATTCCTAAATAAAATTTCCTGCATGCAAATCTCCATCTGGAAGTTTGCTTTCCGATGAACCCAACCTGCTCCATTTATGGGACTTCCTAACATCGTGTTAATTGGAGGCTGAACACTTGCCATATGAAGAAACAAAAGTGATTCAGCCAGTAAGTTCTGCTAATCACTGACACTAAGATTATTGGCACGCTTCATTGGGATATCAATTACGACATCCCAATATTTTTTTCAAGTCTCACCTTAAATGCTACCATATCTGTGTGTTTATTTAGATGACTCTTTAAAGTCTTTACAAAAGCCTTATGAGTTTAAGGTTCCAGAGACCAAAGAAGGTTTTTAAATGAATTTTATCTGAGTTGAGATGCTTTCAAACGCAACTTCATGGTGTTCAGATCTATATTTATGATCTCCTCTCCTTATAATTGGATGATCAAAGTAGAAGTTAGGCTGGAGAATAGAAGTATAAACCATCCACTTATTCCAACTTGAATCAGTTTAAGTTGAGACGTATTCACTCTAATCAGCCTTTTTCTGGTTCTCTCTAGAAGAAGTTGTTGCTGCTATTGCTACTACTGTTCCTACTTGGAGGGCTAAAAGGAGCCCCAAAGAGGTGACACAGAGAAAGTTGGGTCTGGACCAGAAAAGGGATTTATCCCAGCTAACAGGAATGGCATAGGTAGGTTAGAGAACCAGTCATTACCAGGAAGCACTGGTATAGCCAAAATAGTGCCAGGCATCAATCCAAAGGTAGACAAAGAAGAAGACAGGAGAACAAGGGGCCAGGCTGATCCTTGAAAAAAACAAGACATTCAACAGAATCACGGATCTGGCATGATTTAAAGCGTGTGGGTCAGAACCAAGTCTGTGGAAGGTAAACAGGTGCTGGAGCTTCTTTGTCAGGTGGCCTGGTGCATACAGCAGGGATCCGAGTGGCAATTTCAAGTCTGCCCTGGACAACCTCCCAATCTCCATCCCCCTTTCCCTGAACCCATCTCCTCAAAATGCCACCCACTGAAGAGGAGTGTGGGGAGTGGCAGGTGAAGAATGTGGCAGCAAAGAGAGGGTCACAAGTCCCCTTAAATGTGTAACCCTAACCACACATTCATTTGTTCCTCACACACATCTTCCCATACCAAAAGAAGCAACCTCTCTCCCACACACCACATTCTAGGGCGTCCTGTGATCACATTACAACAGAACCTTCTTGTCACGGGGAAGTGCAATGTACCAGAGAATAGGTTGTGGGGAAAACCACTGTTCTCTCTCTGCTAATGGAGTAGAAGCATTGTGACAGGGAGTTTTGCACCCAAATCCTGTTGTAGCCTATGATGGAACTGACAGATTGGGGGAAATGGACAGCTAAATTCCCTTAGTCCGGATTATCCTCTTTTATAGCGTCCCTGATGAGATCATAGCTGGAGAGGCAGGGGTGTGACTCCCAGAATGAAGAATGTAGGGCTAGTGGCCAAAGCTGGTGACTGAGCTTAGAGAGCTATAGGTAAGTTTGTCCTTGTCATTGTTTTTTAAATTGTGTCAGGTTTGGAAAGGTCCTTCCAATCCTAGTGTTGAGATGCCACAGATGAACCCCAAATATCTTAAGGTGTCACTGAAAATTTTGAAAATAATATTTCTCATACTTGCCTTCAATTTAAAAACACCCCTCTAGGCTACATGAGAGTTTTACAAAGGGAGCCATATTTGGCCTGGGGAATAGACCCCAAATATGCCAGAACCCGCAGTTCCTTCCATATATCTCTGCCTATAACTCTGGATTCCCAAAAGATGAGGAATCCCTGGCCTAAGGTTTCCAAAGTCAAGATTGATCCCTTTCCCAAGTGACAGTCACAAAGCAAACACTGTATCACACCCCACCTCAAGAAAAGAGAATGGTCAACTACAAAAAAGTCTCTCGACATGCTCTTTGTGACCTTAAGCAACAGCCTTCCCCTCGTTGGGCCTCAGTTCTACCTTAAATTCAGAAGACTGTGATCGCTCACACCCAGCCCCAAAATTATCTCACCAGTCACTTGCCAAGCCCCGCCCCAAGCTACCTGGCGACCTTACTATTTCTGAGTCTGGCTCCTCCCAGCGACTCCTTCCCTTTCAATTCCTTTGATAAATAGCTTCCCCTCTAATGGCTTTTGCTCTGGAAACTGCACCTCCTAACTCCTGCCAGAGACAGTTCTCCCCAGCATGAGCGCTGTCCCGCTCCCCTCGGCCAGGACAGCAGGTCTTCCCCTTAGCTTCTTGTTTCTGCTTTCCTTCTGGGTAGACCGAGGTGTGGTAGCTAAGGAGCTGAAGTTTGTGACATTGGTGAGTAGACTTTTCTCATTGCTTTTCCCTTAAAACTGTTACCAGCAGCGGCTGATAACCAAGTGTCAGGTTTCATATTAGCCTCCTGTGGTCTCCCAGAGACCAAACTCAAAGTGAATAATCAAGTTTCGCAAGTTCCTCCTAACGAATACTTAACATGTCCTGACAAAAAGTGTTTGGTTTGGTTGTATGTGCCTTTGTCGATGTTCTTTATTCACTTACTTCACAACTGCCCTAAATGCACGTTCCTTTTGACAGCCTCAGAGGTAGGGGGAGCTTCCTCAAAGTGAGGGGAGGCCTCAGCTGGCCATGGTTCGCACTAGGAGCTTAATCGGGCTTCATTCAGTTTAATGATGATTAGTTTGCAAACCAAAAAACTGTCCTTTTCTGAATTAAGTAGCCCCTTCCCTTTCATTTATCAGGAAATTGGAAAATATATTTGTAAACAGTCTTTGAAGCGTAAAAATGAAACTAAACTCGAGACTTCGAGGAGGACTTCCTGATGCATAGATTTGGTTGACCATTAAAATAATGTTTTTCTCCACGCAATGTAACATGCGACAAATTATGGGGAAAGGGGGTGGCATGAAGTTAAGGAAAGAAAATATACTGTTGGTGTTATTTTAAAAACAGATAGAAAGGGGCTTTGCAAAGTAAAGGGGATTTATCATTTTACCTGGGTGTCCTGGAATCAATCCCTCTGTGTCTCCTCGTTTCTCTTTGTGTTTGATTTTCTTTGTTTGTCTCTCTTCTTCTGCTTCACTCAGTCTCCCTCTGCCTCTGACCCTCTCTTTGTCTTTCACAGCCGCTCTCTCAATCTCTTTCTCTTCCTCACTTTTTTTTATTTGATAGAGTGAAAATATGCTAGTAAATAATTAAATTTTCATACTGTAAGAGTACTCAAAATTTATTTCTATAATTTGCAGGGAAGTCATCTTTTACTTAAAAATTAAACATGAAGTTCCTGTTTTCTCAGCTTAGCGTATTCAGCACTCCTTTCTTTCCCTACAGAAAAAAAAAATTTCATACCATATGATTATGAGTACGGTAAATCGTTACTAGGTCATGAGTCAACAAATGAGAGACAGAATCAGAAACATATCATCAATTTATTTACAAATGATTTACCAGATGCCAGACTTCCGTGCTAAAAAAAAAAAAGTGTGTAATATTGTGTACCTTCTGTAGAGACATCCATGCAAGTTAGACTTTTTTGTT
The DNA here is from genome assembly GCF_046562875.1 of Panthera onca. Classification (NCBI taxonomy): domain Eukaryota; kingdom Metazoa; phylum Chordata; class Mammalia; order Carnivora; family Felidae; genus Panthera; species Panthera onca. The sequence continues at coordinate 130,499,767 of NC_138347.1, read as the reverse complement.
TGTTTTTTTAACGTTTATTTATTTTTGAGAGCCAGAGAGACAGAGCATGGATGGGGGAGGGGCAGAGAGGGAGGGAGACACAGAATCCAAAGCAGGCTCCAGGCTCTGAGCTGTCAGCACAGAGCCTGACCTCGGGGCCGGAACCCACCTACCACGAAATCCTGACCTAAGCTGAAGTCGGACGCTTAACTGCCTGAGCCACCCAGGCACCGTAGTTAGACTTTTACTTGTATTCCTTGCCAACACGTGCGTTAAGTGAGTGTCAGGACTCTGCAGAAATTACACTGTCAACACTGTAAACCTGTTGCAAGCTGGTTGAGTGGAATCTTCTCTGAGATATTACAGTGAAGTTTCAGTTAACTTCACGTGGCCAATTCTCTGCCTATTTTACCAGAGTCCAGGCTAACTTCCATTGGTACCAAACTGTTGTGGCTTTCCTTTCTCCCCCATCCCTCTCAGTTAACATGTATTCAAGGACCACAAGTTAATTCTATCTATCTAAGGACTTCGGCAAGAAGATACTACTTTCTTGTTTTTATTGATTAGAGAGAATATTTGACTATACATGGTTAAATTATATACCCAGGCAAATCCTTACAAAATTATTAGAACCAGGAGCACCTGGGTGGCTCAGTCGGTTAAGCATTCAACTCTTGATCTCAGCTGAGGTCTTGATCTCAGGATTGTGAGTTTAAGCCCAGCATTGTGCTCCGTGCTGGGCCTGAAGCCTACTTTATTATTATTTTTTAACATAAACAACATAATTTAATTGTTCTAAAAAGCCTTTTCCCTAGGCATTATAGTCTTGATGTTATAAATGTGCAAACTAAGACAAAGAAAGTTAGATTGCTTGCTTAGTATCATAAACTATATAAGTGTTCATTATTTTATTTTTTTAGCTTTCTTTTTTTATTGTTCAAAATTTTATTTAAATCCAAGTTAGTTAACATGTAGTGTAATAATGGTTTCAGGAGTAAAATTTAGTGATTCGTCACTTACATGTAACACCCAGTGCTCATCCCAACAAGTGCCCTTAATGCCCATCACCCACCCATCTCCCCTCCAGCAACCCTCAGTTTGTTCTCTGTATTTAAGAGTCTCTTATGGTTTGCCTCCCTCTCTGTTTTTATCTTATTTTTCCTTCCCTTCCCCTGTGTTCATCTGTCTTGTTTCTTTTGTCTTTCTCTGACATATTTCAGTGAAGCCTACAAAAAAAAAAAAAAAAAAGAGAGAAAATTGTTAGAACCAGAATAAAGGAAAGCTGCCTCTGATTAAAGTGGTAACATTAGTGACAATAACCAATCGTGACTCAAATGTTTTTTACATGCCAGGCACTGCTCTGAGAGTTCAATATGGAATATGTCACATTATCCTCCCAAAAACGCTGTAAAGTAGGGTTTCTAGGAAAACACAGGATACCAAGTTAAATTTGAATTTCAGATGAACATCAAATAAATTTTTAGTATAAAGGGTGTTTCATGCAATATCTGGGCATCCTGTAGTTTTGTTTGCTATATCTGGCAACTGTTCCCCAAAGTTTTTGTAAAAACCTTACTAACTCTATTTTATAGATAAAGAAATTGAGACACAAAGAGGTTAAGCAGTTTGCCCATGGTTACACGGTGCAGTCAGGATTTGAATCCAGGCTGTATGATCAAAGAGGCCGTGTCCTTAATCACTAAACATATTCCATTCCTGCTGTGTGTGTTTAAGCCAGCACATGGAGCTGAGATCTTTCCATGGAGGTTAGGTGTACAGATTTAACTCCTACTCAAAATCAGCAGGTGGCTTCCTCGCTGTTTCTCTCTGATCCAAGAAAAATAAATCTTCCCCAATTCTAAAAAGCTGTTCTTGGCAGAAAGAGCAGGAAACTGTCTCGGGTTCTTGTTCCCTGTCATGAAAAGAGTCATCACATGATCTTTTAAAACAGGTTTATCAAAGTTCGTCTCATGGAATGCTAGTTTGATGAGTTGTTAACAGGAGTTGCTTGGTAAAAACAAAATGGGTTTCAGTAGTTAAATCTGCACTGGGAACAGAACAAGGGTTAAACTGTATTTCAGGTGTTTTAAGGGCAGGACTCCTCAGTCTTTTTCTGATATGTGCTGTGGCTTTAAAGGAAAGGATTTAATAAAACTGCATTTCCTAAACTTTGACCATAGAATCTACCTCCTTCTTTTCCAGAGTGTCCCATAGAAAACCCTTAGAGAATCATTATTCTTAACTTTTTAGAGAGAGAATAATAAGCATGGTGAGTATGGGAGGTCAAGGGAGATCTCTCTCGATTGCCTTTTTTCAGGAGGGACCTGAAATTAGTGACTGCCAGGATTAGAAGCCGAAGTAGGACATTCCAGGCCGACAGAACATCACTGCCGTGAGGCTAGGATAAACAATGTATTAGATGTATGTGCCACAGGGGCTCTGAGGCAAAGCATGTTTAGTAAGAATATAAAGTTATAACATCGAGGTGGGCAAGGCCAGATCAGGTAGGGTGCTGTGGGACCTACGTAACATGCCAAATCTGCTTAGCAGACTCAGTGGAGAAAGATCATTCATGGGGGTCCAAACCATGGGTTTTTTGGTTTGTTTGTTTTTGTTTTGTTTTAAGTAACCTGTGGGCACCTAGGTGGCTCAGCCAGTGAGTGTCCAGTGTTGCCTCAGGTCATGATCTCACGGTTCGTGGATTCAAGCCCTGCATCAGGCTCTCGTTGTCAGCATGGAGCCCACTTAGGATCCTCTGTCCCTCTCTCTCCCTGTGTACCTCTCCCACTCTGCTCCCTCTCTCTCTCTCTCTCTCTCAAAGATAAACAAACATTTAAAAAAAAGTTACCTGTGATCTAAAAGGATGAAGTGAATGTGACGTGGTGGGGAAAACAGTGGGTAGCCATCATGAAAAGAAGGAGATCTACACGACTCATTCAATCTCTTTGAGCCTCGGTTTCCTTCTTTGTTCAGGACAGCAACAGTGCCAGCCTGGCCTCACAGGAGTTGTGAGAATTGAAAGAGAGAGCAGGGAAAGAACTGTACAAAACCATGGAGGGTTGCACAAACACAAGAGGTTGTTATCCTGGATGTCTTCTATTGCAATTACCACTACTGCAAACAGTCCTACTGCTGACCCTCTATTTTTAGGTTTCTAAAGGATTTCGTAGAGTATGACTGCTGGACTGAGAACATAGGTTACAAATTTGGCAGAGCAGTAGTTAAGAAGATTGCCTTTCCACAGACTTAAAAGAGGACCTAGGCACGTCCAAAGGCTCCAGCTGAAACTCCAGTTGCTCAAGAATCCCACCTGTGCACTTGAGGGCACTCCCTGATATGCATGTGTGCACACGCACACACACATATTGATTTCCAGTGCTGGGTAGCGGGGGATGGCTTATCAAGTGTCTCTGCGGGACACCCCTTCTGAAGAGCTCATGGCGTGTTTGAGCCCTAAAACCTATTGAAATATAGAGGAGTTATTCCTGACCTGTAAGGACAGAGTGAGAAAGCTTGTTTAAGCCTTATGATTATGTTCCACGGCGCTGCTGTTTAACAATCCCTCCTCCAAGGGGACCACACTTATTTTCTCCCCAGGCTATACTGTCATTTAGATGCATAATCTCAGTTTTATTTTAAAAATTTTTTAAATGTTTATTTATTTTTGAGAGACAGAGAGAGAGAGAAATAGGGAGAGCATGCAAAAGTGGGGAGGGGAGCAGGCAGAGAGAGGGGAACAGAGGATCAGAAGCAGGCTCTGCACTGATAGCAGTGAGTCTGATGCAGGCAGGGCTCAAACTCATGGACCATGAGATCATGACCTGAGCCAAAGTCGGCCGCTTAACTGACTGAGCCACCAAGGTGCCCCTCAGTTTTATTTTTTAAATGGTATTCAGGGTTGTTTCTTATATCAAGGTTTTATTTTCCTCTAGTGCAATACTGCCTCCCCCCCAACACACACAGCTTCCAATCTTAGAGGAAACCCCAGATTCCAGATCACCCACTGGTGGGATGTTAAGGGCTATGTTTTAGCACAGAGAAATGAGCCTCTTACACAGGTTGAGAATGCAGGCATTGGAGACATACAGTCTGTGTTTGGATCTCTGCCCTATCATATCACTTACACTCTGTGTGACCTTGTGAGGTCACTTAACTATAGGGCCGATTTCCTTGTTTGTGAAATGAAGATAATAATAGTAAATGCTTTGTAGAACTGATGAATGGATTAAATTATGAGAAGCACTTGCCACATTTTCTAGGACACAACAAGCATTCAAAAAAACCTTGAGGAATTCTTGTCGTTATAGTACGGTAGGAAGCATTGTAAATTTTATTTCACTACAGTGTCTCTCATCTGACTTCTCTTTGGCTAACTCAGGGCCTCTCAGCTACAGGTACCCCCCTAGAGCACATTTGGCAGTGTCTGGAGAACTTTTGGGTTGCCACAACTAGGGATTGCTACCGATGTCTAGTGTGCAAAGGCCAAGCATGCTGACAAACATCCCACAATGAACAGGACAGTCCCTCAAAAGGAATCATCCAGCCCCAAATGTTAACAGTGCTGAAGTTGAGAAACCCTGGAAACTAAACATTGTAGCTTTTATAATCTATTGAAACCATATAACAACTTTAGTTACTCTGATGTAGGAAAGTATTTTGCACAATTACCTGGGATCTAAAAAAGTCTAAAATGTGTTTCGAAGATAGAGCACCAATGATTAGCCTCGATAATTTCTGAGAATGTGCAGCCTTTCTTTTTTCCATGAGGGGACCGTTCATGACCGCAGTTTCTTACCTGACCACAATGATTGCTTAAGACCCACTATACCCTTGTCTGTCTGTTTGTTGCAAACTGTTCTACTGAGACTTTAATTTCTTAGCAGTTCAGGGGACCAAAAGATCAGTTTTCTTTAGACACCAGAGACACAACCCAGGTCCTACAGGCCTCCCTCACTTTCTTAGAATCCCATCTGAAAGATAACCAAAATTTAAGACTGTTCCTTATTCTACGTCTACTGGAGCATCTTAGCCAGGCAGTGTAAATGATAAGTACAGGAAATCTCAGACACCGCAAGGCGTTATGCAGCCCTCCTCTGTATTAAAAATGTTTGGTGGCCTCAGTGTAGACTTCATCTTGAATTTCTTGAGTGTTTTACTTGCCTTATCTTTTGATTATAAAATAGCTTTGTGTTTGGTTTGGTATTCTACTCAGGAAGCGTACTGGAATCATAAAATACCAGGGTCTTGAAAGTCCGGACTACTCTCCCCCAAGAATAAAATGTGCAATCAAAATAGCATAACATGCATATGAATCCAGAAGTATGTTCTTAAAGGATTGATGCTTAGCTTTTCTCATCTTCCTATCCACAAGTCCTTTATTCCTAATCTCCTGAAAACTAATAAATCATTGACTCAAGACAATCACAAATGGTATGTGGCATTTAAAAGCCACTATTTTTATGTTATGTAAAACTTTTAACACCATTTTTACTGTAACCATAATTAAGGAAGAATACTTCTTATCAGAGTTTGTGGTAAAGTGATTTTTCTAAGCTTTGTGTTCCTTCTTGCCCTGATACACAAACCAATCTCCACACGTGGCTTGCCTGCTTTCTAATGAGTGATCATCTTGTTACCTACATTACCTGAAACACAGAAAAGTGTTAGTGAGCTTAAAACAGTGGTCCTTGAGGCACCTGGGTGGTTCATTCTGTTAAGTGTCCGACTTCAGCTCAGGGCATGATCTCACGGTTGTGGGTTTAAGCTCCACATCGGGCTCTGTGCTGACAGCTCAGAGCCTGGATCCTGCTTTGGATTCTGTGTCCCCCACCCCCGCCCCTCCCCTGCTCACACTCTTTCTTTCTCAAAAATAAATAAACACAAGAAAGAAAAGAAAAGAAAAGAAAAGAAAAGAAAAGAAAAGAAAAGAAAAGAAAAGAAAAGAAAAAACGGTGGTTCATAACCTGAGATTTACCTGGGGAGATCTTTAAAATCCTGATGCCCTGACCACATCCCAAACTAATTAAACCAAAATCAATAGGAGGGGGATCCAGTCCTCGGAATTTTTTTAATTGCCCCAGGTGATTCCAATGAGCAGCCTAGGCTGAGAACCAGTGGTTTAAAAGAAAATCTATTAGGATGAGCAGAGGCAAAATACCGAAGTGAAATTAACATTACTGTCTTGACCTCTTTTCAGGTATTTAGGCATGGAGACCGAAGTCCCATTGAAACCTTTCCTAATGACCCCATCAAAGAATCCTCATGGCCACAAGGATTTGGCCAACTCACTCAGGTTGGTTGAATTTTTAGCTAAAGATTGCCGATAAGTCTTAAGGGAAATTAAACTGTGTGGGGTCTGTAATATATTGAAGCCATACAACTACTTTAGTTACTCAGATCTGGAGGAGTATTTTGCACAGTTGCTTAGGATCTAAAAAGTCTAAAATGTGTTTTGATTGTGGAAGGAGAGGCAATAATGTTTAATTTCAGTAATTTCTCATTATGACCAGATCACCCTAGTGACTAGTAACTGTAGGAAAATTGTATAAAATTGCCAGTTTTGATTTTTTTTTTTTTTTTTTTACCCTGTTTGGCTTTATTGAAGCATGAGAGCTGTGCATGGCCACAGATGAATACATGAACTTAAAGGTGCTGAAGAGAGCCAACAAATGCTTGGAGGCCAGCCCCCGTTTCTCAGCCTCCACCTGAGAAAGTAGAAAATAATCTTGTAGTCGATAAACTGAATCAGCAGGGTTAAGAAAACAGAATTCCTCTGCAAATGCCCATACCAGATTTGATTTTTTTTATCAGCTATGTGCACTGGGATTGAGCCTTCCTGATAAGTGGTCGGTTAAACATAGGGAGCCCTGCTCCCTGAAGAGCACCAAAGGAGAAGGTGAAGGGGAGGAAGACAAAGGCATCTGTAGTCACCACTCCAGTGCCCCACCCCCTTCCCTTGCAAGAGTGGATGGCGCCTGTTTGGGGCCACGAGACCGCAGGTGTTGCTTCTGTCCCGACCAAAGCAGTTTAAATACATTAAGAAAATCTCATAGAATGTTTAGAGTCAAAAATCTCTAAACAGGGGCGCCTGGGTGGCTCAGTCGGTTGGGCGTCTGACTTTGGCCCAGGTCACAATCTCGTGGTCCGTGAGTTCGAGCCCCGCGTCGGGCTCTGTGCTGACTGCTCAGAGCCTGGAGCCTGTTTCAGATTCTGTGTCTCCCTCTCTCTCTGACCCTCCCCCGTTGGTGCTCTGTCTCTCTCTGTCTCAAAAATAAATAAACGTTTAAAAAAAAATCTCTAAACATTTAACTGAACATTTAAACCAGTGGATCTCAGGGTGCCTGGGTGGCTCAGTTGGTTAGGCGTCTGACTTCAGCTCAGGTCATGATCTCATGGTTCGTGGATTCGAGCCCCATGTCAGGCTCTGTGCTGACAGCTCAGAGCCTGGAGCCTGCTTCAGATTCTGTGTCTCCCTCTCTCTCTGCCCCTCTCCTGCTTGTGCTCTCTGTCTCTCAAAAATAAATGTTAAAAAAAAAAAATTTTTTTAAACCAGTATACCTCAATAGTGGCTAAAAATTGAGGTTATTTGGAGAGCTTTAAAAAACATTGATGTCTGTCCGGGCGGTTCTTGTTTGATTCATCTAAGATGTGGCCTGGACGTTGGGATTTTGAGAAGCTCCTCAGTTGAGCATTTGACTCTAATGTGCAGCCAAGGCTGAGAATCACTTCCCTAACTCAACCATGTTGCTTCATAGAGGAGAAATCCCACTGAGGCTATTTGAGGTCAGTATCTTTTGGCTCCCAGGTCTGAGCTCCTCCCACCATAGCCTACCCAGCTTGCGGCTCCTTAAAAGAGAGAACGGTAGCAAAAACCCAGCACTAGTCCTTAATACCTGTGGCGGTGTGAAGAGTCCTGTTCCCTTGCTTGCTTTTCCAGTAAGACGATAAAATACTTTTAGACTGTGGGATCTGGATTCTCCTCTGGGTGTCTCTTGACTAGCCATCAGATTTTCCTAGAGCAGTGTTTCTCAAGCGCCAAGTGTAAATGTATCATCTTGTTAAAATGCAGGTTCTAATATTCAAAAGAAATGAAAACACTAATTCACAAAGATACCTGCACCCCCATGTTCATTGCAGCATTATTTACAATAGCCAAGACATGGAAACAACCTAAGTGTCCCTCAACAAATGAATGGATAAAGAAATATAGAGAGAGACATATATATCTATATATACACACACATACACATATGTATATATGATGGTATATATTATATATATGGAATATTTTTTAGCCTTAAAATTATTAGATCCTGGTGTTTGGGACAACATGGATGAACCCTGAGGGCATTGTGTAAAGTGATATAAGCCAGACAGAGGAAGACAAATACTGTATGATCTTATTTATATGTGGAATTTAAAAAAAAATTTAAAAACCAAACTCCTAGAAAAAGGGATCATATTTGTGTTACCAGAGGCAGGAAGTAGGGGGAGGGAGGTTGGGAAAAGGGGGATCAAAATGTACAAACTTCTAGTTACAAGGTAAATAAGTACTAGGGATATAATTTACAGCACAATGACTATGGGTAAAACTGCTCTATGATATTCTATGATATATAGGAAAGTTGTTAAGAGAGGAGACCCCGAAAGTTCCCATTACAAGGGAAAACAATTTGTTTTTCTTTTTTTTTTTTTTTGCTTTCTCTTTTTATTGTATCTGTATGAAATGCTAACTAAATTTATACCAGTGATCATTTCACATTGTATGTAAACCAAACCATTATGCTGCATACCTTAAGCTTATACAGTGATATGTGTCAATTGTATCTCAATGACACTTGGGGAAAAAATGCAGATTCTAATTCAGCCAGTCTGACCTGGGCCTAAGAGTCTTCATTTCTAACATACTCCAAGGTGATACCAATGGTGCTGGTACATGAAGTAGCAAGGTTCTAGAGCTCAAATTCCTCCCTTGGCCAGGCACTTCCAATCTACATAATGACCGAGTGATGGCTGTCTAGGTCACTGGCTCTCAAAGTGTGGTCTCCGGATGAGCAACATCACCATCACTTAAAACTTGTCATAAATGTTAGTTCTCTGGCCCTCCCCAACTGAACCAGAAACTATGGGGTTCAATTCTGGGAACCTTTGTCTTAATGAATCCTCCAGGTGATTCTGGGAATGCTGAGTTTGAAATCCCCTGCTCTGTAGAAGATGACTGTTTCTTCAAAATTCAGCTGTAAGTTAATGCAACAAATTAGGTCCAAAGTACCTGCTTCTTTAGCTACTCGCATCACCCAGGAAACTAGCAAAAATTAAAGCACACCTGACTCTTTTCACACCTGCTTCCTCATCCTAGGGAGGTGGTAATGATCATGGTATCTTGGAGTAGAAGCAAATGAACAAATGGGACCAAGCCGAGCTGTAGTGACCATATCCTCTCTGACTCCCGAGGCTCTGGTAAAACTTGGGATTAAAGATGGACTCGAATGCAGTGTTTCTCAAAGCATGGCACTCTACTACATGGACCTGAATCACTCGGGGCACTTGTTGAAATGCAGATTCCAGGGCCACCCCAGGATCTAATGAGCAGGAATCTCTGGGGGAAGTGCTGAGTCATCTGCATTTCAACAAGAACCCCTAGATAATTTTGCTTCTGATGCACAGTAATGCTTGAGGATCACTGAACTAAAGCAACACTCCTCAATGGTTATTGGCCATCAGAATCTTAGTAAGCTTGTTAAAAACAGGTTCCTGAGCTCCACACCCCCCCTCCCCCGAAGATTCTGGCCCAGTAGATCAAGGTGAGTCCTAAGAATTGGGTTTCTAACATACTCCCAAGTGATGCTAATACTGCTGATCCCCAGACCACATTTTGGGTAGGAGGCTCTAGTTTTTCATGAACCAGGCATAAATAAACTGTGCAGATAATAAATCATTACACCTAGAAGTTAAAAGTGATCTTCAGGGGCCCCTGGGTGGCTCAGTTGGTTGTGCATCCGACTTTGGCTCAGGTCATGATCTCGCAGTTCCCGAGTTCAAAGCCCCGCATCAGGCTCACTGCTGTCAGCTCAGAGCCCACTTCAGATCCTCTGTTCCTACCCCTCCGTCTCTCTCTCTGCATGTCCCCCGCTTGAACTATCTCAAAAAATAAATGCAACAATGAGAAAAAAGTGATCTTCAGATTCATCAAGTCCAACTTCTTACCAGATGGTTGAATTTCTTCCACAAAACCTTCACCAAGTGGTCAACCAGCTCTCTTGAATGTTCTACAACAAAGATGAGCCAGTAATGTTCTACCGCACCAGAGATGAACCATTTATTTAAATCAGATCAATCACCAGCTATTAAGTGTTCAAGGCTCTATGTTAAGTGCTAATGAAGGTGAATGAGTTTTCTCCAGAAGTCATGGCTAAAGATTACAACTCTCTTTTCTTGTTTTCATTTAAAAATATGTTGTTGTTGTTGAACTATTGAAGTGCACCATTATTTACTCTGCTCATTCAGTGAGGAGAGATGAGACTCACACATAAGATTCCAGAATTTACTTTCACTGATTTTTGCTTTTATTTGTTCTCATAGCTGGGCATGGAACAGCATTATGAACTTGGACGGTATATAAGGCAAAGATATAGAAAATTTTTGAATGAGTCCTACAAACGTGAACAGGTAAGTTGGGGATCCAAGAGTGGAAACGTTTTTCCTTGATAGGATGTAACATAATGGTGCATTTGTGAAAGTATTTTACCTGTTTTCCAAGGAACTTATACAATTCAGAGATCTTATTTACAAATATACTCCTCTTTATACAAATATTTTATCCCTAAAAAATTTATGAATATGAATAAGTTCAAAAATTTATGGATAACTATTGGCAAATACTTTGGCCTGGCAAGTAGCCACCACTTAATTAATCTCTTTTGTCAATTCAGCTATTGACATACCACCTGGCATTCTCATCATACTGTCTCTATCTCCATAGATACTACGATCATGATGCTAATGTTTTGGTGTGAGGGTCCTGGCCTTTCTCAAAAGTACTCTTCACTCCACGGTGGAAAACCCACAGTTCCAATTGGTTGGATTCTCCTTTGATTTTCCCCACTGTAGGTTTACATTCAAAGCACGGACGTTGACCGGACTTTGATGAGTGCTATGACAAACCTTGCAGGCCTATTTCCCCCAGAGGGTATCAGCATCTGGAATCCCAGCCTACCATGGCAGCCCATCCCGGTGCACACAATCTCTCTTTCTGAAGATCGGGTCAGTATTCTGGGATAACCAGGACATCCCCTGGGGCTGAGGAGGAGGAAGGCAGGTTGTCCAGTACTTGTGGGCTTGGAGGTCTGGACACTGCTTGGTCTGTGCGATCTCAATCCTTTTCTAATAAAGGTGCAAGGGACAAAGTAGGACACAGAAAGCCCCAGACAATAGAGAGTAGGAACAGAATCTCAGCTTGGATCTTTATCATCGACTTGTTGTGCTACTCTTTCACCGAATGGCAGTTCATCCCTTTCCATCTTCACACACACACATGCACACACACGGGTTCCCCTTGTTCTACCTTCAATTCCCAGGCTTTTGGCGCCCCGCATAGGGTTCTCTTTCTTCCAGAACATCCTAAGACCTCTCTCCCTACAAAACACCCATCCCCACATGAAACTCTCATTCTGAGGTAGGGGAAAAAAGAAAGATTTGAGTACATAGTTAGTGACTAGCACTTTATATGTGTCATCATATTACCTTTTGTAACAATCTTGAATGGACAATATTAGTGTTCTCCTTTTATATCCAGGGATATAAGTACTCAGAGAAATAAATAAAATGGGCTCAATGCCACAAAGCTGGTAAACATCGCAACTGGGACTAGAACCAGGCCTGGGTCATTCCAGAGCAATTTCCTTCCCTGTAAAATAGTGGTTCTCAAAGTTATTATGTTAGAATTACCCGAGAATGTTTTAAATGCTGGCACCTAGGGCACTCTCCGCAACAAATCAGAATATCTGAGGCTGGGATGCAGATATGAGTACTTTTAAAATAATCTCCCTAGATGTTTCCAGTGGACAGCTGAGTGTGAGAACCAGTACCATAAACCAAGCTGCCTGAATGAGGCTATATAAGAGAAGCTCTCAAATTTATTCGCACTGCATAGGAGGGACCAAGAACTCTTTAACATTTTCAGAGGAATTGCTGTATTTTAATAGTATTAAGTACATCTAACTAATCTCCCAGATGCGTGATTTAAGACTAGATGAAGGAAATAGTTTGGGACAAGGAATCCATCCTGATTCCCCTGCAGTCACATTGTAAGCATGACCATGTCATTTCTCTGTAGCTGGGGCTTAGCACAACTTCTGCACCCGGATTGTTGCCCAGAGACCCCCTAGGGCAGGCCACTGTCCTCTTTGCCCTGCCAGTACTCCTAGCTATTTGACTGAACTGTTGCATCTAATGACGTAAGAATATTTCCCAAATACTTTGTAGAAACAGCCTGAGCCTGTCAACCTCACTCCAGGTAACTCTACTTTAACCAGTCGTTCTGATGTTTCCTGAAAAGATAGGATGATTTATTTGTACCTCTTTTTCTTCAACAGAATCAGGAGTAAAATATTATGATGATCAGTGTTCTTAGGAGTTGGTGAATATTGTCTTCCAAAAAGAAAAAAAAAATCACATTTGCCACAGCCTTTTCTGCAAAGATAGACACTGGACAGCAGAACCAAATTTAGCCGGTGCAGACCAAGGTAGCTGTTTAACCCTTAATCCTGAAAGCTAGTAATTAAATTATGTGGTAAAGAGAATATAGGAGCTATTAGAAGAGGAAAAGAGAAACAAGGAGAGCGAGGGAGAGAGAAGCAAGCGAGATTATCATGGCTTCCAGCTACGTGTTAAGATGAAAACAGTTCTAACATCAGCTAAGAAATCTGACAAAATCAATCAACACACAGTTATTCCCAGAGCTGTGCTAAGTGCCAAAGAGAAATATAAGGCCAGGTTCCTTCCCTAATTTATCATCCACTTGATTACAAAAGACTCACATGTGTGACACGTGCAGACCACAATACAAGTGGTGGGTTGATGATCCAAGTGTAAGCTGCCCGTGCTGGAGGAGCCCAGAGAAACACACACATGGAGCTGCCACAGGGCAGCCCGTAATGACAGAGTCTTCGTGGAGGGAGTGAGAGCTCACACCAGACCTTGGAGGAAGGAAGGAAAGGAGAAGAAAGCAGCCCCAAAACATGGCAGTGGGTGAATATACAGAGGGCTTGCCCTTCTGTGTCCAGAGTTCGTATTTAGAAAGAATGAAATGTCTGAATATATTGGACACAGATTAAAGAATCCAAATTGAATAGCCAGGGGGAATCTTGGGACTAAGTGTCAGTGTGATATAGGAGGGCTGCATTAGGGGCGCCTGGGTGGCTCCATCAGTTAAGCGTCTGACTCTTGATTTCAGCTCAGCTCATCATCTCATGGTTCATGAGATCAAGCCCCATGTCGGGCTTTGCGCTGACAGCATGGAGCCTGTTTGGGATCCTCTCTCTCTACCCCTCCCCACTGCCCCCTCCCCCCCCCCAAATAAGTAAACTGAAAAAAAAAGAAGGAAGGCTGCATTTAAAGCTGGAGAAACCTAGGTCTGAGAACCAACTACCATTTCAACTACCTCAAGTCACCCCCCTGCCTCAGTGTCCTTTTCTATAATGTGGTAACAACAGCACCCACCTAACTACTTCATGACGATTCGTGAAAACCCAGTTGGTTAAGAAATGAAAAATTTTGGGGTGCCTGGGTGGCTCGGTCGGTTAAGTGTCCGACTTCGGCTCAGGTCATGATCTCATGGTCCGTGAGTTCGAGCCCTGCATCAGGCTCTGTGCTGACCGCTCAGAGCCTGGAGACTGTTTCAGATTCTGTGTCTCCCTCTCTCTGCCCCTCCCCTGTTCATGCTCTGTCTCTCTCTGTCTCAAAAATAAATAAATGTTAAAAATTAAAAAAAAAAAAAAAGAAATGAAAAATTTTGTTAATTGCAAAATGCTGGTCAGATGTTTAGGTGATTATCCCACTTATTTTCAGCCTCTTTCATTTCCATATGTGGGATGAGAAAACTAAAGACTAGGAAGGTTGAGTAATTCATTGAAACCTAGACCTTTAAATGAACAGTCCTGTCCCTTTTCCCTTCGCAGTGTCTTCCCTTTTCGTTCTGTGGAAAAATTGGAAAGCCATGCAGGGAAATGAAGATGTAAAGCAGCAGACATAAAAGAAACATGTGCACGTTCATTCTTCAGTACCGTGCACACATGATAAGTGGTGGTCTGAGGCATCTGTCTGACAGTGGTTGGGAAGCAAAGAATACTGGAGCATCTGAGAATATCTGGGGAAGCAATTCAGCAATGAGGGGAGGAAGGTCTGAAATTAGATGCTAAAGACATTAGAGGAAAGAAAGCAAAGTAAGACAAATGAGACAGAGTGAGGAAGCAAGTTATTAAGAAAACAAGTTTCCTGAGTAGCTACTCATATGCCAGGCTCTGTTCGAGGCATTGCCAACACAGCAGTGAACAAGAGAGACAAGATCTTGACTGTCCTCGAGTTTGTATTTTATAGGAAACAGATGATAAAGAAGTAAAAAATAGTAACGATTTCAAATGGCGATGAGGTCTTTGAAGGAGATAAAGCAAGAAAGAATGGCTAGAAGAGGCTGGTGAGAGTCACCGGGGGCACAGTCTCAGGCAGGGGACCGTCTGCAGCGCCCCCAAGCCTGTGAGCTCAGGGGATAGTAAGGAGGCCGACAGTGTTGCTGGAGAGGAGTGGGTGAAGGGGCAGTAGCAGGAAAGCAGGGCAACGAGATCTCTGGAGTTAGCTGAGTTTGGATTCTAGCAAGTAAGATGAAAGCCAGTGAAGGTTATAAACTGCAGAATGGTGCGGTCTGATTGATGTTTTGGAAAGATTTGTGTTTATAAAAATGAAACGCGAGGGACACCTGGGGTGGCTCAGTCAGTTAAATGTCTAACTCTTGGTTTCGGCTCAGGTTGTGAAATCATAGTTTCATGAGTTCGAGCCCTACATCGGGCTCTGTGCTGTCAGTGCAGAGCCTGCTTGCGGTTCTCGCTCGCTCGCTTTCTACCCCTCCTCCGCCCATGCTGTCTCTGTCTCTCTCAGAGATAGATAGATAGATAGATAGATAGATAGATAGATAGATAGATGATGTGAAAAGGATTAGGGTAACTGCAGTGTGGAGAATGAATTGTGAAGGTAGAAAGAGTGGATGCCTACTGACCAAATAGCAGGCCCTTGCATTAGTTGAAACACAGGTTACAGTGGTTTGGACTGGGAGGGAACAATGAATAAAATGAAGAGGGATCTATTTTGGATATATTTTGAAAGTAAACAAACAACTGAGTAGTCTATGAAATAGGATGATAAATGTTACCATTGCAAAAGCAAGGAGATTACAGAAGTAAAATGGTTAAAAATGAAGTTGAGTTCAGTTTTGTACATGTTAAACTTGAAGAGAAAGAAACATCCAAGCAGTGATGTCCACTGAAGGCTGGAAATACGAGACCAGCCACAAATGAAAAGTCAGAGCAGCAAAATAAGCTGAAGAGTCACCAACCTGTAGGTTATATTAAGACTACAAAAGATTGTTGAATTTAAACTCATCCCTTTGTCCTCATAATGGGTTTTTAAATGTATTTTTCTACATATTTAGTATATGCCCTTATTTTAACAGCCTGCAAACTTGCAAGAATCCAAGTCAATGAATGGTTAATCAATCTCTTAAGATTCTTTCCAGAACCTCTTATTCATTTCTCCATACTTATGTGGGGTGGGGGGGGAGGGTGCACATACATGTGCAATTTGTGCTAGAAATGAAAGAGGTCCAGTAGGAAGGAAGATAATCGTATCAACATGGAAAACCAGGAAGTGTGACTCTTTTACCAATGATATAGTCCTACTTAGGCAAATTCATGAAAGAAGAAAAAAAAAGCTTTTCAGTTCTGGGTACATATCCTACTCTTTAAGACCTACAGGCCATTTATCTCCTTTTCCTCAATTTTAGAATTTCCTTTCAGCTAGAAACACATTTTAATCTTTTATTCAGGTTGCTTTGTACCTAATGAGGCTTAAAATATGTCTACTGCTTCTTTAGTGAAAAGTTCTTCCAACAAAGAATTTATGATTTTTCTTTTGTCCTCAGTTGCTGTACCTGCCTTTCGGGGACTGCCCTCGGTTTAAAGAACTTAAGGATGAGACTCTCAAATCAGAGGAATTCCAGAAGAGGCTGCATCCTTATAAGGTTAAAAAATGGTGTCATTTAGTGGTGTGCAGGAGTGAAAGGGCCAAAGACAAAGGATGAAACTCCAGCTTCTTAAACATGTGGGAGGAATATGTCTGCCAGTGGCTGGTTATAGCAATGGGTTAAAATGTTTAGTGAAATTCAGTCATCTCTACCCGGTCCCCTTCCCTGTGTGAGACCACAAGCTAATAACGAAGCCAGTCCCTTTCTAATCCTATACCCGTGTGTCTGAAGGAGCCAGACGAAAGTGCATAGCCAGGTCAGAATAAATGCAAGTCTAAAATGAACTGCCTTATTGAGGTTGAGGGGTTGGGACCATTTATCTTCAAACATAAAGGATAATCTTTTTTATTTTATGTTTCCACTTTGCAAAATACCCCTTTTTAATACTATGCAAAAGATAGATATAATGCTTCATACTTTTAAAAATATTTTGGGGGCACCTGGGTGGTTTAGTTGGTTAAACATCCGACTTCAGCTCAGGTCATGATCTCATGGTTTGTGGGTTCAAGCCCCGCATCGGTCTCTGTGCTGACAGCTCAGAGCTTTGCATTCTATGTCTCACTCTCTCCTTGCCCCTTCCCCACTTGTGCTCTGTCTCTCTCTGTCTCTCAAAACTAAATAAATGTTAAAAAGTATTTTTTAAGAAAAAATAATATTTTGAATCTCTAATACATTAAATACAGTGGAAAGTCTCTTAAAGACCCCACAGGTAATTGCTGGCAGTATTTCTTATAAAGTCTTGCAGTTTCTTTATGCATATGCAAATAAATATGAATATATTTTGGTGGTTTCCTCTTTGCTACACAAAAGTGGTATACTATATTCACAAGGTTGGACACTTTGGGTTTTTTTCAATTAACAATAGATTTTAGAAATATTTCTATATGTGTTCATAAAGAGTTTCCTCATTTTTTTATAACTGCATTTGAATTCATGGACCTCCCATACTTTCTCTAACCAGTTCATATTGATAGACAAGTGAGTCATTTCCAGTCATTTACCGTCTGTATGAGTATCTTGTGCATCTAAATCATTTCGCAAGAATATCTGTGGAATAGTATCCCAGAAGTAGAAAATCTGGGGCAATTGGAAATATTATCAAAATATCCTCCAAAGTGATTATACTAATGGCTACCCCTATCAACAATGCACAAGATTGCCTGTTTCTCTATAGCCTTGCCAACAATGTGTAGACAACTTTGAGGAGATTTGCCAATCTGTATGTTAAAAAATGTTATCATTAGAAGCATCCCCTCTAAAGTCAGGAACAAGACAAGGAAGCCCAGTACCATCATCATTATAGAGCATTGTGCTATAGTACTTTTCTCTTATGATGAGTGAACTTTGGATATCTTTATCTAGTTAAATGTCTTTTGTATTTCTTGTTGTCTTCATATCCCTTTACCATTTATCCTTTGAGTTATTGCTTTTCTCTTTTCTATAAATTTTAGGAGCTTTCTCCCTGTATTTTGACATTTTTTTCCTGTTCCATAAAGGGTGTTATTTCTATTGTTTGCCTATTGACGTTGTTTACAGTGTTTTTGCTAGAGCATAGTCTTAAGTGTGCTGATGCGTTCATATATGGTTTGTATATTTGTAGTCCTATTTAGAAAAGTTTTTCCCACTCCTAGGTAATAAAGGAAGTCTTCAATGTTTTCTTCTAATTCCACTCTATCATACATTTACATAGTGGACCCATTTATAGTTTATGCTGGTGTGAGCTGCGAAATTTGTAAACTGCTTAAGTTTTTCCATATTTCCCTAATCACCCTGTCACTATTTATTGAACAGTTCCTCTTTTTCCCACCTTTTTCTTATTATATATATTAAAATTCCCCAGTGTATGTGGTCTGTAGCTGGAATTTTTATTCAATTACTTTTACGTTTCATTAGCCAAAACTACGCTGTTACACTTAGTAACATTTATACAGGCTTTAATATCTAAAAGGCTTGTCACCCTTCACTCTCTACTTTTCTGGTTTTTCATGACTATGTTTTTATTTTCTTTGTGAACTTTAGAGTCCACTTGTCTGAGTTCCAAAACCACTTTTTTTTTTTCACTTTTTAGTGTTTTTATTGGAGTCAGATTAAATTTATATATTAACTCGGAGAATTTGCAATTCTATGATATTGAGTCTTCCTTTCTAAGAACATGGTACATGTTCCTATTTGTTCTCATCTTCAAGATTTTTTTTTCAAGTCTATTTATTTATTTTGAGAGAGAGAGCATGCGCGGGAGGGGCAGAGATGAGAGAGAGAAAGAATCCCAAGCAGTCTCTGCACTATCAGCATCAGGAGCCTGATGCAGGGATCGAACCCATTAACCTGTGAGCCAAAATCAAGAGTTGGATGCTTAGCCAACTGAGCCACCCAGGCGCCCCTTATCTTTAGGAATTTTTTAAGGTTTTCTTCATTTAAATCTTTACATTTATGGTTAAGTTTGCTCCAGGCTTATAACATCTGGAAACAAATATGGCTTATCTCTATTTTTCCAATATTTATGCCTCTGATTTCTTGTGCATATTTGCACTGGCCAATACTTAAAGTACGGTATGACATAATAGTATTTGCAGAGGACATCTTTGTCTTATTTTTTATCTATTAAGCATGTTGGCTTTAGGACCAAATAAAGATATTTGTATCAAGTTAAGGAATTAGCTATCTTTCCTATTTTGTTGATTGTTTTTAGTCAATAGTGGTGTTTAATTTTTTGAAAAGTCTTTTTAACATTATTTAAATATAATTAAGTTATTTTACCCCTTGGATCAATTACTAAGATTAATTATTTTCATAGATTTGCTACTATTGAGTCATCTTTAACATGTCTAGAATCAAGCCCTTTCTTTGGATATTGAATTATTTGTTAATATGTTACTTAGACCTTTTGTTTACATATTCAAAGCACCATTGGACTATAGTTTTCTGGCCAGTCTTTTGTCAGTGTCAGTGTTGCACTTACTCAGAAAAATGTTTTGGAAGTTTTTTCTTTTTTTCTTTTTCCACACTCTATAACAGTTAAAACAGCATTAGAATAACTTACTCTTGAAAATCTTGGTAGAATTCCTCTGTAAAGTTATCTGGCCCCAGAGCTGTTACTTGGTTTGGTTTCATTTCGTTTAGAGGGGTGATCTTTAATAATTAATTTATTTTAAGAAGATTTGTTTAGGTTAATATTGGCAAATTATATTTTCCTAGAAAATTTATCCACCATATAATATCTTTCAAAAGGATTCCCAGAAATTGCTGCCAAATCCATCAGGCAGGTAGCTGAACAGTAGGTGTCATTATCATGGCAATACAAGAATAATCCAGAATCTAGAGAAACGTGTGCATCCCTCCCAAATTTGATTGATCGCCAGATATCAGGTCCAGTTTCTGCTGTATATTCCTGAGGTGTGTTGGCCTAAGACCTGCTTCCCCTTCCCACCTTGACCAGTCATTTGTATATGTGAGTTATACTTCACCTATTTCCAAAAAAACATTTGAGGTACTACACTTGGCCTGGTTCCAAGACAAACCAGGAGCACGTGGCAGTAAGCCAGCATGTGCCCACATTTGAATGTAATCATTAAAACTAATCAATTAGTGGGGTGCCTGGGTGGCTCAGTTGGTTGGGCGACCGAGTTCAGCTCAGGTCATGATCTCACAGTTAGTGAGTTCAAGCCCCGCATCGGGCTCTGTGCGGACAGCTCAGAGCCTGGAGCTGCTTCGGATTCTGTGTCTCCCTCTCTCTCTGTCCCTCTCCCCCTCACGCTCTGTGTCTCTCTGTCTCTCAATAATAAATAAATGTTAAAAAAATTTTTTTTTTAAGTAATCAATTAGTGTTCGTAAAATTCTTCAGGTTTGTATTACCACAGCCAATATTCCAGGTTCACTTTCATGTGAAGAACGGCACAGCTCTCAATGGGGGCAAATTTGCCCCACAGGGAACATTGGGAATGTTTGGAGACACTATGGGTTGTCACAGCTGAGGGATGAGGGATGATGCCATGCTGTTCATCTGGTAGATACAGGTCAGGGAGACAGCCAAATGTCCTACAAAACATAGGGCATTCCCCACAACAAAATTAGCCCCAAATATTCATAATGCTGAAATTAAGAGTCTCTAATGTAGATATGTTTTCTCCCTCTGTGTGTGTTTCAGGATTTTATAGAAACCTTGCCAACATTTACAGGATACCATACCCGGGACCTTTTTGGAATGTGGACTAAAGTCTATGACCCTTTATTTTGTGAGGTAAAAGAAAAATTATCAAAGATTAACCTGCAATCTGATTTTATGACCCCTGCCTATTTTGAGACAGATGAATACATTTCTTTCACTTTTTGGCAGATATGTTACTTATGCTTCCTTTGACATTGAAACATAATTCAAGACTTCTTTATATGAACTTAAAAATTCTGACTTTTTCTCTCCATTATTTGTGTTTTCACCCTTTAGAAAATTGCACGCAAAATTGCTTTTCTTCTGTGCCTTGGCGTGTACTTATTTTTCAGTCACTCAGGAATGCTGGGCTCCTGTCATGGATTTTAATGAAAGCAGCAATGTTATTGAATAGACAGGGGAAAAAAGGCACCTCATTTCTGGATATAGAAATAAGCAAGCCAACTTGAAACCAGGTTATTGAAATTGGTTTATCGGGAATCTCTTCCTTGCGGTACAATGCATACGAAATAAACTCTGTAGCTGGATCAATGACCTTTGAGGTTTTCAAGCCTACATGGTATTTTTCACTCACTATGCACCACCTACTGGTCCAAAGGGGTACTCTATAATCCTATTTTCCCTACCAGGCTCCCTGAATCCTGGAGCAAAATTCTGACCACCCACACGATTTACAGCCACCTCTGATCTTGAGGCCATCATGAATGTCTGGGGACAGCAATTACTTTCATAGTTCATCTTAGTAACAAATGACACAGTTTGCCCCCTTTCATGATCGAGTTCATTGCCTAAAAGTATACACGACTCTCCCAATATTTTCACTTTATCATTAGCCCCTGTTTCAAGGAAGATTTGTTAGCTTTACAAAAGACTCCTTAGTGGGGACAAGAGCCCCCACATTTTGGTTCAAGTCTTGATTTCTTTTCTTTCTTCCTTACCCTGGGTTGATTTGAGCTGTTCCATAATGTGGGTGTGGTGCGTGGTTTCCTTTTCTCCTCCCTCCCACTTATTTCCTCTCTGGGCCACTCCACTTTGATCTCCTCTTTCAAGAATTCTCTGTCTCTCTGTCTCTCCTGTTTCAAATCTGGGGGAGTCTTAGTCAATTTTTCATAGCAAGTAATAAATATTGGCACAAAGCCTTTACCCACCATGCTATACAGCTTGTTCATCCGTTTAAAAAGTTTCACAAAGAGTCTACTGTATATACAGTGCACTTTCTCGGGAGTCAGTGAAGTGGAGCTAATGGGAGTGGGGGTCTGGTACTGAAGGTTCCAGAAATATATTGCCTCTCCCGGCTATCCTCTCAGGACGTTCATTCAGCTTTGAGGAAAACATCATCAAACCCTGTCAGTGTCACCTTCCCCACAGGTTAATAGATTTCTAAACCTTTCATAAAGGAATGAGGTACATTTTTACCCTATCTCACCCTTACTTTGCAAAATAGGAATCATCCTTTGGACCCACAGTTAAGCCAAAAGCTATGGACTGAGTAGGAAGGGGCAAATTAGTCCCTGTGAATTTTTCTTCTGAAAATTAATACCACTACTTATCACAAAGGAAAGGTTTCCTAGAGACAAATGTCAGGACAAGAAAGCCTAGACCCAGGAGTTCTTGTGGTGGAAAGAGGACAAAAAAGTTAACAAATAAAAATACACATTTTCTTCCCTTTTTCTCTGCTACAGAGTGTTCACAATTTCACTTTACCCTCCTGGGCCACAGAGGACACCATGACTAAGTTGAAAGAATTATCAGAATTGTCCATCCTGTCTGTCTATGGAATTCACAAGCAGAAAGAGAAATCTAGACTGCAGGGGGGTAAGTATATAAGAAAGTGAAAGGAGCATATTGGATTTGTGGTTGAGTGATATATACATATGTATTCGATAAACGTATGTATTCAAAAAGCTTAGGGCAAATAGTACCTGGTACATAATACACTGTCAATAAACATTATGTGTTTTTATACTCATTAACATTGCCCGCTCTGGGCCTTAGTTTTCCTATCTGGAAAATGGAAGCTTTGGGATAAAGGTAAATGATACTTTTCATCCTTTCAAACAATTAAGGCTTTTATTGTTGTTGTTTTAACTTTTTTAATGTTTATTTTTGAGAGAGAAAGAGCATGAGCAGGGGAGGGGCAGAGAGAGAGAGGGAGACACAGAATCCAAAGCAAGCTCCAGGCTCCAGCTGTCAGCACGGAGCCTGACACAGGGCTCGAACTCACGAACCATAAGATCATGACCTGAGCTGAAGCAGGGGCTTAACCAAATGAGCTACCCAGGTGCCTCAATGATTTTGTATCAGAGCTCCATGAAAAGCAATTGTGTCTGGTGGCCTATAGTATGAATTTTTCAAGGGGGAAGTATGACAAAAGGGGCCCATTTTCCCAAAATTCTTGGTGGTATCCACTGTTTAAGTTAATAAAACATATTTTTCAGGCTAATTGTGTCCTGTAGATTAACACATACTGCAACTGACAAGTTTATGACACAGCTTAAATGTTCCCATTGGGGGTGGAAGGTGTTTATTTCTCAGTGATGCCTCCTTTCAGCTGGATTTGGCCCTTCATTGTGTAGGACATCCTATCATAACAAAGGTAGACCAGGCAAGAGGATGCCAAATCCTTATAATCAGGATAGGTGGGTGGACGAAAAAAGCTAGGACCAGGCAGGATAGAGATACATGTGATGCTTCTGAGGGCTGTTGGGTGGCCAAGCTAAGATACCAAAGGAAGCGTCAGATTCAGGTGTTGTTAATATAGGCATTAAAAGTAAGGATGGAGAGGGGCGCCTGGGTGGTGCAGTCAGTTAAGCATCTGACTCTTGATCTTGGCTAAGGTCACGATCTCACAGTTTGTGAGTTCGAGCCCCATGTCGGGCTTTGGAATGATTGTATAGTCTGCTTGGGATTCTGTCTCTCCTTCTGTCTGCCCCTCCCCTGCTTGTTCTCGTTCTCTCTCTCTCTCTCTCTCTCTCTCTCTCTCTCAAAATAAATAAAAGTAAGGATGGAGAGTAAGATAGTCCATTATGGCAGGTTGACATAACAGTGAAGAAATTCTAAGCCACAGGATTAGAATTTCCAAGTCATATACGCTAGACAGTTTGAGAAAAAAAGGGCAATCACATCAAGACTCCAACCATTGCCAGACCCTATTCACTGGCGGGGTCAGGACAAGTTCAGCAGAGCCCCAGGAGAATACAGAGGCAAAGCATCCTGGTTGTTGGACCAGACTGGGCAGATGTTCATTCAGGGCTGGGTGTAGGGACAGAGACCAGGAAGCAACCCAATCTGATGTGCTAAACAGGAAAGGAGGCAGAGGGTGGAAGTTGGGCCTTGTTGACTACACATACACCGGGTCTTATTCCTGAACGACCAGGCCTTAGAAGTGTGACTCCATCCCAAGCCACATCAGATGGTAGAGACAGGGTTCTTGATTGAGGTCCCTCAACCTAGTCATGATGGGCTGAGGAATTTAGCCTCTCACTACTCAAAATGCAGTCCATGGGGCAGTGATCTCAGCCTCACCAAGCCTCTGGTTAGAAATGCAGAAATTTCAGGCCTCACCCCAGACCAGATGAATCAGAATCTGCATTATAATGAAATCCTGAGGTACCTCATAAAACATGAAAGTTCAGAAGCACTTCTCTAGATGCAAGAAACAGTGAAAAAATGGGCAGAGAAAGCCAGGCAGAAGTTGAGAATAGTTTAATAATAGATGTAGAACTCTGTACAGGAATAAAAAATGGGGGTTTTCCTCACAGCTTGTTCCTCTTCTTTTTTTCCTTTGACTACTAGAGATTGCATTTCAGGGAAATAACTTCCCCGCTCAGTCAGTTTCCCCATTTAGATTCTGTCTGTGAGAGTCTTTCCCTCAGGGGTTCTTTCCGTCTTGGACTTTGAAGACTGGTTTCTCTGTGAACGCACCTGCCCTGTTTTCTGGAGAAGTCCAGTATATTGATAAACCAGGGAATAGTTTCCTGAATGATTCCTACCAAAACCCAAGTTCAGCCTATTGTTTGGATCTGGCTAGGCAAGAGAGATTTGTCAACTGCGTGCTTGTTGAATGATGAAGCGGCTGAACACAATCCTGCAGGAAAAAAAACATATTGTCTAGGTGACAGAGTCACACAGGAACATCAGGACTTTGACTGGTATCTTCTGATCTTTGCCAAAACTTTTGTTCTACCAGTTGGTGTTAGGGATGATACAATTTGGTAATATGCACACTCCACCCACATTTTGCCACACACACACACACATACACACACACACACACACACACACACACACACACACACACACACCAAGAAAATCCCTAAGGTTCATTTAGGAATATATGGCTGGTCACATCTGTATTAATGTAAACCTCTTCTTGCTATAGACCACAGGTTAGTAAACTATAGCCTGCAAGCCAAATCCAGCCTGCTGCCTATTTTTTATAAATAAAATGTTACTGACACTCAGCCACACTCATTCATTTAGGTAGGACTATGGCTGTTTTGGGCTTCCACCCAAGAGTGAAGAGTTATGGCAGACCATATGGTCCACTGTCTGGTCCTTTGCAGAAAAAGTTTGCCAGCCCCTGCTGTAGCTCAAGAGTGTGGGAAGGGAAGTTTATGTCTTCCACTCAGTGATATTTTGTCTGGTTTATGCAGTTAATAAATGATGTAACAGGGAACGGAGAAGCTAGTGCACGCTACAGTGGAGTCTAGTGATTAAGACATGCTGGGTTCAGAGAAGTTCAGCCCCCCTGTGCACAAGTTGTGGAATCTTGGACAAGTTGCTGAGTGTCTCTGAACCTCAGTTTCCCCTCCTATAAAGCAAAACAATTGGCATGTCAGAGCCCGGGGATAACTATGGTAGTTACCCCTAGTTTCTTCTGGAGGCAAGGTGGACAATCACCTCAGAACCAAGAGCTGATATCATCTCCCATTATCAATGCTGAAGGCAGCTTCAAAGTTACCTGTTGCAGAGCAAGTTGCTGGTAGGTGATGGTGTTATCCCTAAAGGACTCTGAGAAAGCAACCTTCTCTGAAGCAGAGTGACGTAGACCCGTTGGAGAAGCAGCATCTAGCTTCTTCCGTTCCCAGTCAAGGGAGTCACAGCATCTACAGAAAGAACAGACCACCTCCCTTTGTAATTAGCCTTTTATTGTGCCTCTTGGTATATAGATGAATAAACAGTCTCTGTGTACTATTTTAAGAGATTTTCGAAGGCAGGAGTCTGATTCACCTAGCATAGTATCTGGCACATGGTACCTGCTCAGTGTGTGTTTGCTGAGTGGACCACAGAGTCCAGAATGACCTTCCATCTGTTAACATCAATGCCCTGCTCTTGACAAAAATGAACTGATCACTGGGAAGCCAGGAGAGTACACGTGTAGTAAAAAAAATGCCAGAGATATAAGGAGTCTTCAGGTGATGGTTGTGGAAGTTCCTGGGGCAGTATGTCCTCAAGACCATGCCTGGCACTCCAAGGTACCCCTCAGCCTTCAAGGACATGGAGACTGTGAGTTGTGTACCCGCCTTCATCACCTCAGGAGCAACAAACATGAAGGGCAAGAGCTCTCCTCTACTGAAGACAGATGGATTCCTTAGATGAAAGATGCGGACTGCCCCCTAATAGTGATACCCAGGGTAACCTGGAGTAATGGGCCACAGAAAACAGCCCATGACTTGTACAGACATCCAGAGAGCTGCTTTTTCCCACGGCCTCACACAGGTTTGACCAAGAGAACAGAAGCAAGAGGGGGAGACAGAATACGTGCCAGGCTATCGCATCACGGCTGCCCTGGAGAAGAGCACTCACTAAGAACTGTCTGAAAAATGCCATTTGCAATTCCTCTCAAGTTCCTCAACCTCCTGTCTTGAGCTTTAACAAAACCTGGGGGTGGTAGGGTCCCAGTGTGCCAATCCAGCTCTCTTTGCACAGCCTGTATATGACTCACTGTGTGTCGCCGGGCCTCAGCTTCCTCGGTGTAAACGGGGGATAGAAGTCAGGTTCAGTAAACTAATGTGTATAAAGCACAATAGATGCTCAACCAAAGTTAGTTCTTTTCCTCTCAAGTCTTGAGAATCATGGCAGAGAGAATCACTAAGTAGGAATAAACACAAAGTTTAGGAACTAAAACATAAGCCCACGTTTGGTTCAGCTCCTTTGTTGATCTATCTTTAAGGTGTCCTGGTCGGTGAAATCCTCAATCACCTGAAGAGTGCAACTCGGCCATCAAACCACAGAAAACTTGTCATGTATTCTGCAGTAAGTATTTTCATCTCCAATCAATATCCATTTGTCCAGTAAGTGACCTCTTTAAGGAGGGAGCCTCATTTTCTTCATCATCATTTCCCTAATGCCCAGCAGATAGTAGACAGCTCTTCAAAGCTTTTCAATATTGATTTGTCAGATCTCCTGAATATGTGTATATGTGACCACCTATGTGGTTGGCATTTTTTAATTTTATTTTGCTTTTATATTTAAAATTTTTAATTTTAAAATTAAACACCTAATTCTGGCCCTTGAGTTTACAGTCTAAAACTGACAGGAAGACATAAATACCATACAAAGCAGTATGGAAATGCAGTACAGGTAAAAGCTTTGCCTCGGAGAGGGGAAGCATCATTTCTGTTCCAAACCAAAAGCAGAGCATGAATTAGATGTGGGCAGAGAGTAATGACGTGGAGGTAAACCCACAGGTGAAGGCCATGTTTCAAGCCTCCAAGACCAAAAGGAGGGTGGAGCCATTAACGGAGGTGCTCCTGGGGCAGGGGAATGATTAGACAATTGGGTTTGAAGCACCAGGGAGCATCCAAATAAAAATCTCCAGGTGGCAAAGGGAATAGGGGAGAGAAGGGGGCAAATGACTGCAGCCTGAAGTTAGAGCTACACTGGGTGCAGGAAGAAAAAGAGAGGTCTCAGAGAAGACCTCCATCTTGGAGCAGGAGTCAGGCAAATGGGCACTGCTGGCGGGGTGGAGGGTGGGATTTGAGGGGTGCATTGAGCACAGAAATGGCCGTCCATGGACTGAGTCTGCAAAGATCAGCGAACCAGGACACGCAACATGGTGACTCGGCTTCCCACCCACTTCTCCGTGATAGAGGATTTCTCAGATGCGGTTTGGCTGAAGAAAGCCATGTTTCCATTCTGCAAGAAGATGGATGAGGTGACTGTAGATACAAGGAAGTTTGTTTATGATCAGGGGTTCTAAATGGGGTGAGACAAAGAGCTTATGGATGAAACAGAGTGTAGTGCTTCCTGGAGAAGGGCTTCCTGAAACCAGTCCATTCTGCCAATTTTTTTAGTTTCCCATCTGCTTTCCAGTTCTAACTTGTGTGATTTCTGGCAAGTCATAATTCTGTAATTCTATTTCTTTCTCTAGTAAATTAGTTCTAACCCCTTTTTAATATATGTACACTGCCATATAATTTAGGCAACCAAATGTTATGCCCATTTGTCGATAGAGAAGCTGAGGACTTTCAAAGATTGTGTAGTTAATTAGTGGCAAAACTAAGACTGAAAAACCAGTCCCCTATGCCTTCCAGCCACACTGGGATAAACCTTTAACAATTACTTTTAAGCTGTGCTCTCCATTTCCTTACATTTTTGTCTTCCCTGATATTTATAACCTTATATATTCTTCCCCAACTTTAAAATCACAGATTATTCTAATCTGTAGAAGAAATACAATCTAGCACTAATGTGTTCCAAAATATTTTAAAATGTAATGCAAATCAGTGAAACCAGCTAAAACAGAGATGTTCCGCTAGAAAAGGCAAGGGACAAAAGCAGAAAACTTGACTCAAATTTATTTCTTCCATTTCAGGGTTATATGACATTAAGCAAGTTACTTAATATCTCTGGGTCTGTTTGCTCATCTTTGTAATGGAAATAATATGTATTTAAGTCTCACTGCCTAGCACACAACAGATGCTCAACCAAAATTAGTTCTTCCCCTCTCTACCCCTTGAGTCATTGGGGTTACGGCAAATTTAATTGGATCGGAAACCATCATGGTTTTCTACAAGTGCTTAAAACTACCTATGGGACGTACATCTGAACCAGAGGTAAAGATCAAAAATGATTTGTTTCAAATCCCCACAGCATGATACTACCGTGGCTGGCTTGCAGATGGCACTAGATGTTTACAATGGAATCCTTCCTCCCTATGCTTCCTGCCACATAATGGAATTGTATCTTGAGAAGGGGTAGGTATCTAAAAGGTGCTTTTCGCAATCAACACCACTTGATCTCAGGTTTTATTATTATTAGCTTAAATATTTTTTAATATTTAATTTTCAGTTAGGTACATAAATTTAAAATCAAATACTAAAGGAGCACCTGGGTGGCTCAGTTGGTTGAGCATCCGAATCTTGATTTTGGCTCAGATCATGACCTCATTCATGGTCATGAGATCAAGCCCTGCATCGGCGTAGAGCCTGCATAAGATTCTCCCTCTCCCTCTATCCCTCCCCTGCTCATGGACTCTCTCTCATAAAATTAAAGTAAAGTAAAGTAAAATGTAAAATAATTCACTAAGTTAAAAATATTGCTTTATTCCACTTTCAGATTTCATGAAACAATTTTATCCAAACTCTATGTATGCATCTTAACTTGTGTCTTTACCACTAGAGTCCATTTTGAGTCCCCTAAAAACTGTTTTCCAGATATATTAACAAATAAGGGTAATTTTAGCTGCTATACAAATGAACCTCAGATTCCCAGAGGTTTACCCCAATGGACATTTCTTTCTCACATATCTAATACTCTAGTAGAGATGTCCCCAGCTAATAGGAGTTGATTCACCCATGGCGTGATTAGGGGACCCAGGCTTCCATCTTTTATTTTTTAATTTTTTTAATGTTTATTTATTTTTGAGAGACAGAGCACAAGTGGGAGAGGGGCAGAGAGAAAGAGAGGGAGACACAGAATCCGAAGCAGGCTCCAGGCTCTGAGCTGTCAGCACAGAGTTCGGCACAGGGCTTGAACTCACAAACCGAATCATGACCTGAGCTGAAGTCAGACGCTTAACCGACTGAGCCACCCAGGCACCCCCAGGCTTCCATCTTTTGGACCAATAGTTTTCAAGAGTGCTGTGCTCACCTGCAGGCAACTTACAGAAAGAAATGAGAGGGTAGAGAAGACAACCTGTTTATCAACCACCTTAACCCAGAAGGGGCACATATCACTTCTGCTTGCATTCTACTGGCTAAAATGATAGGCATACCTCATTTTATTGTACTTCACTTTATTGCACTTCATAGTTATTGCATCGTTTACAAATTGAACGTTTGTGGAAAACTTGTGTTAAGCAATTTTTTTGACAGCTGCTATTTTTTTTGGCAGCAATTGCTCATTTTGTGTCTCTGTATCACATTTTGGTAATTCTCGCCATATTTCGAAGTTTTCACTATTATTATATTTGTTTGGTGATCTGTGATCAGTGATCTTTTATGTTACTATTGTAATTGTATTGGGGCACCATGAGCCACATTCATATAAGACTGTGAACTTAGTAGATAAATGTGTGTGTTCTGACTGTTCCACCAACCGGCCATTTTCTCTCTCGCTCGCTCTCTCTCTTTCTCTCACTCTCACTCTTACTCTCACTCTCTCTGTCTTTCCCTCTCCTTGGGCTTCTCTACTCCCTGAGACACAACAATATTGAAATCAGGCCAGTTAATAACCCTACAACAGCCTCTAAGTGTTCAAGTGAAGAGAAGAGTTGCATGTGTCAAACTTTAAGTCAAAAACTAGAAATGATTAAGCTTAGTGAGGGAGGAATGTTGAAAGCTGAGATAGGCCGAAAGCTAGACCTTTAGTGCCACACAGGTAGCCAAGTTGTGAATGCAAAGGAAAAATTCTTGAAGGAAATTAAAAGTGCTGCTCCAGGGAGTACATAAATGATAAGGAAACAAAACAGTCTATTGCTTATATGGAGAAAGTCTTAATGGTCTCCATAAAAGATCAAACCAGCCACAACATTCCTTTAAGCCAAAGTCTAATCCAGAGCAAGCCCAGACTCTCTTCAATTCTGTGAGGGCTGAGAGAGGGAGGAAGCTGCAGAGGAAAAGCTGGAAGCCAGCAGAGATTGATTGGTTCATGAGGTCTAGGAAAAGAAGCCGTCTCCATAACATAAAAATGCAAGATGAAGCAGCAAATGCCAATGGAGAGGCTGCAGCAAGTGACCCAGAAGATCTAGCTGAGATCATTAATGAAGGTGGCTGCAGTAAACAACACGTTTTCAATGTAGATGAACCAACCTTCTATTGGAAGAAGAGGCCATCTAGGACTTTCACAGCTAGAGAGAAGTCAATGCGTGACTTCAAAGCTTCAAAGGACAGGCTGCCTCCCTCGTTAGGGTCTAATGCAGCTGGTGACTTTAAGTTGAAGCCAGTGCTCATTTACCACTTGGGAAATCCTAAGACCCTTAAGAAGTATGCTAAATCTAATGTACCTGTGTTCTGTAAATGGAACAACAAAACTGGATGACTGCACATCTGTTTATAACATGGTTTACTGAAATAGTATTTTACAAAAGCCTACTTTTGAGACCTGCTCAGAAGAATATCCTTTTAAAATATTACTGTTTATTGACAATGCACCTGGTCACCCAAGAGCTCTAATGGAGATGTACAATGAGATTAATGTTTTCATGCCTGAGAACACAACATTCATTCTGCAGCCCATGGATCAAGGAGCAGTTTTGACTTTCAAATCTTATGATTTGACAAACACCTTTTGGAAGGCTCTAGCTGCCATAGATACACTAGTGATTCCTCTCTGATGGATTGGGGTCAAGCAAATTGAAAGGATTCACTGTTCTAGATGCCATTAAGAACATTCATGATTCACGGGAAGAAGTCAAAATATCAACATTAACAGAAGTTTGGAAGAAGTTGATTCCAAAACCCTCATGGATGATTGGGGTTTAAGACTTCAGTGCAGATGTGGTAGAAACAGCAAGAGAACTAGAATTAGAAGTGGAGCCTGAAGATGGGACTGAATTGCTGCAATCTCATGACAAAATTTGAATGGATGAGCAAAGAAAGTGGTTTCTTGAGATGAACCTACTTCTGCTACAGATGCTGAGAAGACTGTTGAGGTGACAACAAAGGATTTAGAATATCACATGAACTTAGTTAATAAAGCAGTGGCAGGGTTAGAGAGGATTGACTCCACTTTTGAAGGAAGTTCTGTGGGTAAAATACTGTCAAACAGCATCACATGCTGCAGAGAAATTGTTCAGGAAAGGAAGAGTCAACTAACTGATGTGGCAAATTTCACTGTCGTCTTATTTTAAGAAATTGCCAGTCACCCTCACCTTCAGCAACCACCACCCTGCAGTCAGCAGTCACCAATACAGAGGCATGACCCTCCACCAGCAAAAAGATTACAATTGACTGAAAACTCTGATGATGGTTAGCATTTTTTAGCAATAAAGTATTTTTAATTAGGTTACACACATTTTTTAGACATATGCTGTTACACAGTTAGTAGACTACTATATAGAATATACATGACTTTTTTTTTTTTTTAATGTTTTTATTTATTTTTGAGACAATGCAAGAGACAGAGTGCAAGCGGCCGAGGGGCAGACAGAGGGAGACACAGAATCTGAAGCGGGCTCCAGGCTCCGAGCTGTCAGCCCAGAGCCCGACGTGGGGCTTGAACTCACGAACTGTGAGATCATGACCTGAGCCGAAGTCAGACGCTTAACCGACTGAGCCACTCAGGCTCCCCAGAATATACATGACTTTTACATGCACTAGGAAATCAAATAATTCCTTTCAATCACTTTATTGTGATATTTGCTTTCTTTCAGTAGTCTGAAACTAAACCCACAACATCTCCAAGGAATACCTGTAGTCACTTTGTCCCACCGAGGTACAAGGGAGTCTGGGAAATGTAGTCCATTTTCAGCCATAACTCTATTCAGTAGAAAGAGAATCACAAATTTTGATTGACTGTTAGTTATGTTTGCCATATCATCTTGAGATAAAAGATGCTGTCACTGGAAAATTATCCCGGGGTATAAGCACTCATTCACATAATATTGGGAAGTTTTTAAAAACATTTCTCTAAGTGAATATTTGCGGTTAATACTGTTTATGTGGCTTTCAAAGTGATGTTTTAAAGGCTTGTTTATAACAACAACCCAACAGTGGCAGTTGTGAGGTTACTACGGCAAGAATGATCACTAAATCCTACTTGAATTTCTCTCCTGCGTGTTTGGCAAAAGACTTCCATAAGCCCCTCGTACTAGTTTTACAAGGTTGGCAAAGGCCAGTGGTTTTTCCTGAAACAACACCTTGTTTTTTCAAGTAAAGTATCGAGTATGAGGGAGTATAAATTACCTAGGTATGCACCCACACCCTCTTTCTGAGATGTAATTTTGATAAAATCTTGATGTATATTTAAGCACATATGTTTCCAAGTTATTGCCTGGCCAAGGAGAAGAGAGACACCTTCATTCAGGGGAAAGGCTACAAGAAATACTGAGAGAGGAAAATAAAATGAAGCAAATGGGGATCATGAAGGAGAGAGAATAGAAAGAAAACCCAACACCCCACCTGATCCCCACTTTTTACTCAAAGGCTCATCAAATCACCCCCAACTCCCCCAACCACCACCTGGTAGCTCCCTCTCTGATTAAGCTTCCTGGTCCCTACCTCCTTTGCCCCTGGTTAACTAACAAACCAGTCCTCCCATTTCTACCCTCTGGATCTGGCCCACTGGCCCCAACTCCGTATTCCCACACCTAAGTTAGCTCATATCTACTCATTCCTGTATATTCTTCCCCTAGTCCTACAGCTGACACGTTACAGGCCAGATGGGAAAATATTCAATGGCAGTTCAACAACACAGAACTAACAGCTCTCTCTTCTACCTTCTTTCACCAGGGAGTATTTCATAGAGATGTACTATCGGAATGAGACGCAGCACGAACCATATCCCCTCACACTGCCAGGCTGCACTCCCAGCTGTCCTCTGACCAAGTTTGCTGAGCTGGTTGCCCCTGTGATCCCCCAAGACTGGTCCACGGAGTGTATGACCACAAGCAACGACCAAGGTACTTACTGAGGATGTTATGGATTAGTGTACATGCAGAGCTCTGTAGAGAAGGCAGAATACCCTTTCTCCAGACAGGTGGTGCTTTGAGAATATCACTCAGCCGTCACTCCCAGCTTTGAGGGAAATAGGTTTGAGGTAATAATTGTGTGTTTCGGGGACCCCCCCCAACTTCAGGCAACTCCAACCTCTCCACGAGGCCCTGCCCCTACTTGCCTAAACCTTGACTTGGTTTTTTCAGTGTTTACGGAAAAAAAGCATCATGTCAAAACATAATCAGAGGCAAAACTTAAATCAAAGTTCTTGGGGTTGCCATGAACTGGCCACATAGAGCCTTTTGGTTTTTTTTTTTTTTAAAGACTCCCAGATTTCATTTGAGCAGGATTAATGAGGTTGCTCTTGAAGTGTCTGAAGTGGAACAGATTTCAAACAAAATCCACAATCTAGGGTGAGAGCAAGGAAGGGAAGAAGTTCATCCTAGGCAAATGGGCAGAGGACCAGCTTTGGAACTGTTAGTTCCAGCCTTCTCACAAGGAGAGGCAGATAAATGGATACAGTGGAACAATCCGGAGAAATCACCTCCACCGGGACACTGGTACTATCTTTATATATTTGTGTTAAAACTAATTGGGTAGAAAAGCTGAAAAATAAACACCTCTTTGTATCCTTTAGCCCTGGAAAATCCATGTTACTTTTGAAGAAACCAAAAGCAAATTTGCCAGAAAACTTTGCTGTATATAATATATATGGCAGCTCTTGGAGAGCAGACATCCTGGCAAATAAGTAATTTGGTGAGAGCACAATATTTAGGCACAACCCATCAGAGATGAGTACCCTGCATGAGTGGTTTCTCTTGGAAGATGGTAAGACATGTTGAATGTGGAGTTGATTTGGGAGAGGAAGTATGATACATATCAAACTGGAACAAAATTAGAAATGTAAGAGCGTTCCTGAATGCCTTCAAGATCAAAACTTACCAGAATGTTGAAAAGTATGGCTGTGATAGCTGTTCTGAGGACGAAAGGAACGTGTAAGGTTTTGATCCCGATTATCTTCAGAAAACCTAAGCAAACTCCTGGCCCTGCTGAAACTACTCACTATGCAAGAAGAAATCATATTCAAATGGCACTCTTTAGAGTCTTGTAGATTTGCCATGTGGCAGATGTAACATGCCTAGAGAACACTGTGCTACGTTACCATTGTAGAAAAAGATGAAATGTTTTCTAGAGATGGTTTCCGCTGGGTGCCAGAGTCCAGAGGAAAAACCATTCCCTCTCCCAGTGAGTCATTGAACGACTGACTTGAGACACTGATTCATATATTTATTTGCATTATTTTTTCCCAAGGCAATATTTGTCCCCAGGGCTGCTCTCTGATTACTCTTCCTCCCCCATGCATGTAACTTTCCTCCACAATAAGACAAATGTAAACTAGTGAATAAAGTCATTAGTAGGGAGTTCAAAAACATTACTTTTAAAATGATTTTTGAAAAGTGTGTGTGTGTTTAATTAGAATAAAATACGTGACGGGCAGATTTTAGGGGCTACATTTTTATTTGGGGATTTTATTTTTAATGTAACAGGAGGGAAAATATTAATGTAAAGTAAAAATGATTTTGACTGGCTTAGGTGAATATTTTTCATTGAAAATGAGTTTAGTTTGGTCTTTACTACTTCAGAAAAAGGTTAAGCTGATGGATGGCTCTGCTTTATCTATTAAGATGGAACTTGCAAGAAAACACCCTTGGGAAATTTACAACCCAGTGGGGAAGCAAAAAGATACATATTACACAGAATAACAAGGGTTATATCTTACCACCACAAGGGTTGCTATGGAACAAGAGTTAACTGGATTCAGAGGGAGGGAGGCAGTAGGCAGTAAGGAATGTCAGCAAGGGCTACCTGTAAGAGGTAACAATTGCACCATGTGAAGTCAGTTTGGATGGAGGTTTCTAATGGTACAGCACAAGGTACTAGAAAGCCATTTATCAAATCTCTTAGTGGCTTGAAGCTGGGTTACTTCAAGCACTTACTCAGCAGAAGGTTCTGGGTCCAATGAGATTCCCACAGGTTTCCTTCAAGGGTCCAATTCTAATTAGATCAAATATCAACGGCACAAGAGCAAGGGTTTTTATCTGTTGTGTTCTCAATCTGTCTCAGAAATACCTGTGCCTGACATGAATTAGTGCTCACTAAATATTTGCCCAATGGATGTACAGATCACTTACCTTTCCTCCCTGAACATACCGTCTCTATCTTGATCAGCAGCGATACCTGCTAACCTGGGGGGTATTTTTGAGCCCATCCTTTCCTTTATCCTCCATAGCCAATATGTCACCTCCTCTTCGCAAATCTCGCTGTATTTATAAAATTCTTTTCCTCAAGACACCAGTATCAATTCAGTATTCAAATGGAGTGAAACCAATTAGCAAAATATGTTAATAAAACAAAAACTGAAGCATCGGTGTGCTGGAGCCAACACATACCAACCTCGAGAGTGGAATGTGCACAGCCCTTCCCAACTCTGAGTTCAATCACTTGACTTTGGCAGCATGAAATTGGTCATGGTGTCATGGCTGGAGCGTCTTCATCACAGAAATCAGCATATGCCACAAACCAGGGTTTTGTCTTTTGTGGTTTTGATCCAGTTTACTAGCACACCAGTGGATTGAGCTCATAGAAAACTTAAGAGTTTATAACATGAGGTGGTCTCCAACAAAGCAAATTCAATATCTGAAGTTCTTTAAGGAAAAGGGATTTGATTTGTTCTATATGGTCTCAAAGAGTGCTGCTTGGGGTATCAGGTAAAAATTTCAGGAAGACAGACTGTTTTCAGTGTTGGGAAATTCCTGGGACAGGAAATCCTATTTGCCTTGCCAGAGACACCATGAAGCACGCCAGAGCATGGAAGCGTATAGGCATTGAATGATTCCTTAGTAGGGCACAAAATTTAGCAAATAGGATGCCCAAATCAATTTGAATAATAGCTTTAACTGCTGAATTTTTATAATTTACTCAGAAAAAAATGGCTACAGAACATTTAGGGTGTCCTGAGAAAGCCAATACAGGAAGCAGGACAAACCATTAAATACAGGACACATCGTGTATGTGCAGAATGCCTGGCTACTCTGCCACCCATGAAATCCTACCCATACCTGTAAGCAGTGTTATTCACTAGCGTTAGTAGACCCAATTAATATCACTGTCATATCAATTAAAGTAAGCAGACTTTTTGCTGGGGAATTCATGATAAGTCTAAGTTCCATACTATGTTACTTGAAAATAAAATCCCTTTTTAGAAAATACTTTCTTAATTCCAAAATTTTACTAACACAGTCAGACTTTCATTGCTAGCACTCTCCCACCCCTCTCCCTCAATCTCCAGCACCACATACTTAGTGGGAAGGAGAATTAATGGTGGGAAGTTCAAGTTTCTCCTTATAAAAATCTTTGTAAATCTTCAGCAAATATACACATGCCCAAGATTCAACCATGAGCTTCCTAAAGGCAAGATCATTACCCTTTCCCTCCTTAAATCTTCAGACAATGCCTAGAACCTGGTACCTTCAGTCAGTATTTGCTAATTGAATATATGTTCAGCCCTTCACACTTAGCCTGGCTTCTTCATGGCTGGACCCAGGTATCAGGAGCTTAGAACTCACTTGTTCAATAAATAGGGGAGAGAAGCTATGAATGAGCCTCAAATGGGAGTGTACTATAAAGACCCAGTCACCAACTACATACATATATGTATATACCAATATGTCTGTATTATTTGGCCTGTTTTCAGCATTGTCAGCTTGGCATTCTTTTGCTCTCCTATTGCTTTTTGGAGCCACTGTTCATTGATACCCCTTCCAGCACCCCTCCTCCCTCAGAGATGAAGCCAGTTATAGCACCTGTTTCTCATTCTTGTTGCTACTATCATCAGTTTCCCAGGACATGTGTCATCATTCATTAATGGCATTGGGAACTTGCTCTGGTATATATGCCAGCTCACTCCTCACTCCCCCTCCTGTTCTCAGCCTAGGCAATTCTGACATAATAGTGGCCCATCCTATACCCTGCCCACCACAACAATATCCAACCCTTGGTTAAACCAACCACGCAGTGTTGGCATTCTGATCTGCTAAGTTGGAACAGAAGCCTATTGTTACCATTTCAAATTATGAATATTGAAATTTCTACTTCAATCCCAGCTGGTTCTTTCAACACTGTTTGGCCAAAGTATTCACCCTTCCTGGACCCTTTTCCTGAGTTCTACAGGAAGGCCTTGTTATTTTCCCCAAACTTTCAAGTTCATCTTGGCTTGTTTAATTCTAGTGAGATGTCCTTAGAAGAGCAAGATAGTCCACTGAAAACTCTTTTAGATTCTCCTGTCACTACCACCAAATATATTAGTAGCCTTAACTTGACTCTACTGCTACTCCTCAAGAAAACATGTTACTCCCTGAGTATCCTTTCCTCATGTGTATGATCCCACCCCTCGTTTCCTGGGACCTCAGTGAAGCTTAGCTTCTTTTTCTTCCTCTGTGTTGGCTTCCTTCTACTAGGAAATGCCTACATCTCTCATCAAAGGACATCTCAAGTGCCTGCTCCATCTCACTCTCTTCAATCCCAATTTTCTTGAACTAATCGTTTGTATTCTGTATTTCCTCCTCGCTCACTCCTGAACTATTCCGTAAAATGATGTTCTTCCTTCCATCTCTTTGTGGAAACTTCCCTTTTGAAAGTCATGGCACCTAGCTCAGTGACCTGTTTTTGTTTTCCTGTCAATAGGACATATCCCCACTTTACAGAGAAGAAAATAGCCTCAGAAAACAACATGCCACAAGTGTTAGGGTCAGGGTTCAAGCCTCACAGTCTCTAACACCATATTTCTACTATATCATCTTCCCTTTCCATCCCACACTGTCTTGTTGACTATTCCCCTGGGACAAATGCCCAAAACTTGAATTAGTGGGTCAAAGTATATGAATATTTAATGGGGTGCCTGGGTGGCTCAGTTGGTTAAGCATCCGACTTCAGCTCAGGTCATGATCTCACACTCCATGAGTTCGAGCCCTGCGTCGGGCTCTGTGCTGACAGCTCAGAGCCTGGAGCCTGCTTCGGATTCTGTGTCTCCCCCTCTCTCTGCCCCTCCCCTGCTCAACCTCTGTCTCTCTCTGTCTCAAAAATAAGTAAAAACATTTTAAAAAAAAACTTTGTAATGAATATTTAATAACAGGTATTTTTTTGAGTACCTCTCATGTACCCAATATGTGCCTATGTATCAGGTGTTAAGTTTGTTGAGAAAGTAGCAGCAATACAAGAAAATTGTCCCCATGTGACCTGGACCCCTTGGCAGGGAGGACAGGGGGATAAAAAATTAAATAAGCCCTAACAGTTAGGTATGGTAATGCTATAATAAAGGACATAGGGGAAAGGAAACTAGCTTAAGTCTAAGGGGTCAGAGAAGGCTTCTCAAAGCAGGTGCTGTTTAAACCAAAGTCTGGGAGCACCTGGGTGGCTTAGTTGAGCGTCCAACACTTGATTTTGGCTCAGGTCATGATTTTATGGTTTGGGGGTTTGAGCCCTGCATCAGGCTCTGCACTGTCAGTGTGGAGCCTGCTAGAGATTCTCTCTCTCCCTCTCTGTCTGTCCCTCCCCTACTCACTCTCTCTCTCTCTCTCTCTCTCAAAATAAATAAACATTTTTTTTAATTAAAAAAAATAAACCAAAGCCTGAAGGAAAGAAGGAATTAACAGGGTGAGTAGAGGTGAGGAGAGAGGAGAGTATTACAGACAAAAGAAAATGTGTAGAAGCCCAGAGGCTAAAGACAACATGGGGCATTTTAGGAACAGGAAGGAGTATGTCCGGTCATAGTGCAAACACTGGGAAGGCGGACATTAAGTGTCTCAGGTCAAGTTGAATAGCTCTAGTCATTAAGAGGTTTTCGGCAGAGGACAGATGATGGGATTGGCTTCTTGTTTTAGAAAGACCTCTGTCCTCAGTGGGGAGAGAGGATCAGAGAGCAGTGGGACTGAGAGCAGGGAGCACAGCTGGGAGACTGTTGCAGTAATCCAAGGACGAGGATGCGGACAGACTTATTCAAACAGAAAAGAGGAAGAGTATACAGGACTTCAGGAGTAATGGCGAGAGGAAGAGGCTTTTTGATACACGTTGCCAAAATAGATCTCAGAAGAGCAGTGCTGATTCACACTGCCTTCTGTGGCTTTCATGTGTTCCTGTGCAGTAGGAGAGCTTGTCCATCGTTACCGGTCCTACCTCTTCGCAGTAAGATGCAACTGATCGCTTTCTTTCTCAGACCCTAGAACATTACTCTATCAAACTCACAAAATGCTTCTCAGTACAAAGGAGCATAAATTTTTAAAAATTGAGGAGATATGGGGCACCTGGGTGGCTCAGTCCACTAAGCATCCAAATTCGGCTCAGGTCATGATCTCACAGCTCATGAGTTTGAGCCCCACATCAGGCTCTGTGCTGTCGGCATGGAGCCCTCTTGGGTTCCTGTCTCCCTCTCTCTCTGCCCCTCCCCAGCTTGTGCTTTCTCTCTGTCTCAAAAATAACTAAAAACATTAAAAAAAATTTTTTTTATTTAGGAGAGGGAGAAAGAGTCTCTCCTGAGTCTTTTCTACGTTCTTAGACTCATATCTTCCTCCAACCCCCTAAATGATAACATCCTACTGGCTTGTCCTTGGTTCCATCATTCTACCCTCGCCATGAGCCAGCATTACCCAGGCCTCCATCTTCTTACGTCTACAATCCTTATTTCCACATCTGCATATAGAATTCTAGATCTGTTTTTTTCAGCTGCCTACTGATCATTTCTACGAGGATATTAACCCATCTCAATCCTACATTTGAAATAAAATGTATTATCTCCTCCACTCCAAACTGATCCTTTTTAATGGGCTTCCAATCTCCGTTCATAGCCTAATCATCTTCTTCACCCAAGCTAGAACCCATGGGTGGCCGTGACTCCACTTCTCCTTTACCAGTACATTGTAATCCATCACAGAACCTGTCAATTCTACTGCAAGAGTATCCTAGAATTCCTTCATCTGCAATGTCAACCACACTTCCAGTGCTGAACCCTAAGTATCTTGTCAAAGGCATTTTAACAGCCATCAGGCCTAGAGTGTCTCCACCACCCTATCTTTCTCTGTAGTTGTTTTCTTTTTTTAAATACAAATTGGGCCATGTCACTTCCATGTGTCATAATTGCTGATGATTTCCATGTACCCACGACAAACCAGACCTTCTAAAACCTAGGCCTCAACCTACCTGTCTAGTCTTAACTCACCAGAAGCTATACCCCAGCCACGTGCAACTGCTCATTATTTCCCAAACACACTCTTGTGCAACTCATTCTGTCTCATGGAAAAGTCTTATTTATCTCAAAGGCTTGCTCAAATCTTATCATTTTCTCAGAAGACTTTCCAACCTCTTTCTCTTCTAAATAGAAAGCTCTGTATTAATTGCAACTTTTTCTCTACTCCAATGGCATGTCTTTTATACTTCTATTTTACTATTTATCACATGATCTCATAATTGTCTATCTGGTTCTCCCACTAGATATTGATGATCTCAAAATCAGGGATCATGGAACCCCAGAACCCAACACACCGCTGACCTGGCATATGGTGTGTGCCCACTGCATGTCTAGGAAAGACTGAAGGAAGGGGAAATATTGGGGAAGTATGTTCCATGGGACTATTATGACAATGTAGCCAATAAAAATAATTGAAAATACATTTCCAAATACAGATAGTCATCCATGAACATTAACTTTGAAGAATCATTAGTCTCTGCCTTCTTCCCCCATTTTATTTAGCTCTTTCCTTCCTTCCTTCCTCAATTCTCTTCAGTTTCCTCCACCTTTATATAAACTCCATTCGCAGGGGTAATGGCACCCATCCACCACGATCTAACTTTATTAATATTAATCTTCTCGTGATGCTAAGAGGCATCCTGACATTGTGAGAAAAGCACTGAACTAAGAATTGAGAACCTGTGAGTTCTAAATCATTCATTCTTTCCACAAATATTTATTGAGCATCTCCTATGTGCCAGGTATTGTTCTAACTGCCAGGGATACATTCATGAACAAAAAGACAAAGTTTTATGCCTTCATGAAGCTTACATTCTATTAGAGGGAGAGAGGGTTGGATAATGAGTAACAAATATAATAAATAAGTACTTTGGTAGGTGAGGATCCCAAGTGCCAAGATGGGGGTGGGAATGGGGAAAGGGCATATTGTTTGCACCTTTAAGTAGAAAGTCCTCATTAAGAAGATGAGATTTGAGCAAAGAAAGCAATAGAGTTACCTGATGCAGAGATTCATGAGAAGAGCATCTAGGCAATAGTAGTAACTATAGCAAAGGTTGTAAATGGGTGTGTGCCTGGCATGTCTGAGGAACAACAAGGCCTGTGTGGCCAAAAGAGAGTAAGCGAAGGGAAGGTGGTAGGAGACAAAATCTATGTTAATCAGGCCTGATGGTATAGAGCCTTATAAACTGTTATTGTTAGGACTTTGGTTTTCATTCTGAGTGAGATAAGCATTCATTGCAGACTTTGTTTTAGGTAGAAGAGTGTCATGATTTGAATTGAAGTCATTTGGCTGCTGTGTTGAAAATAGATCATAGGGAAGAAAGTATAGAAGTTAGGGAACAAGTCAGGAGGATGTTGTAATAATCCTGGGTGGTGGAGAGAAGGGGAGAAATCATTGGTTTCTAGATACAGTTTTTGGAAGAACAACAGGACTTACTGACAGATTGATTATAGGATGTGAGAGAAATAGAGGAAATCAGAGGAGATTTCAAGAGTATGGGGCTGAGACAGAAGAAGGAATTTTCCATCAACTGATATGAGGAAGGCTGCAGCAAGAACAGAGTTCGGGGCAGGGGAAGGCATGAAGGGATTGGGAATTCAGTTTTGGACTTGCTGAGATTGAAATGACTATTCAATGCCCAAGGGAATATGTCAAGTACACAGTTGGATATATGAGTCTTGAGTGTGCAGAAGATTTAAATTTGGAAGTCATTAGTGAACTGAGTCATTAGTGAATCATGAGACTGATAAACCTATATATTCCAACCCAAATACAATTATCTGCTTATCCTTAGCCAAATTATCTAATCTCTCTACTTCTTTTTTTTTCATGTCTACAATGATAAGGTTAGGTTAAATAAGTGATTTTCAACTGTGTTCCATGGAGCATGAGGGCTTCTGTAGACGGAGCTGCCAGATAAGAGAGATGTTTGCTCTCCCACTGCCTAAACCAACCACCAATCCTTTAGTTTTACAATGAATATCAGACATCCATTTAGAAATGGTACAAATTGATATTTATGATGGATATACTACAGTGTACCAGGGTGTACGTGCGCGCGCGCGCGTGTGTGTGTGTGTGTGTGTGGAGGGTAACTTCCTATATGCAATAATGAATAGCATCTCATAAAAAATGACCCCGTATATCTCCCCATGACTGGTCAGCTATCAAAAGGCTATGTGTAAATAAAGGTGCAGATTAGCAATAGTACACAGTTATCTTAAAAATGCTTGTGATTGTTAACATGTGCTCAAGGTTTCTTCTCTAAAATGTATTTATTGAAAAACAAATTCAGAAACTAAAAGATGATATTCCATTTCTTTTAGACCCAATTAATGATAGTATTTCTGTTGACACTGAGACCATGAACAATTGATCATTTTAACTGTATAAAAATGCATGAAGTTAATGCTGGAAAGGACCTTAGAAATACTTCAGTCAAAAAAAATAGAAGAAGAAGAAGAAGAAGAAGAAGAAGAAGAAGAAGAAGAAGAAGAAGAAGAAGAAAGAAAAGGAAAGGAAAGGAAAGGAAAGGAAAGGAAAGGAAAGGAAAGGAAAGGAAAGGAAAAAGAAATACTTAAGTCAATCACCCTCCCTTTATGGTGGAGGAGCTGAGACTCAGAGGTCAAAGGTCATGCCAGAACTAACCTAGGTCATTTCCTGACTCCTAGTCTAGTGTCTTTTCAGCACACTCTACTGGTTTCAAGCTTGCTTCAGAAACACCACTGAATTTTTACAATTAAGGCAGAAATCAACACTGATGTGTGATCTTCCTATTTTCCTCATTTTATAATCTTCATATTTTCCTAATCCATTAATTTTACATTATGGGTCTTCCAATTTTTCCACAGTTCTAAGGGTCGTCCTTGCTGTTGCCTTTTGCCTGGTGTCTGGTGTCCTCATGGTGTTGCTACTTACCCTCATCCGCCATGGGCCCTGCTGGCACAGAGACCCCTATCGGAATATCTGAACAGATGGCTGAATAAGGGCGGACACACCACACCAACCTCCTGGGATGCAGCACCTCTCAGTGATGGAAAGGACTGGCTTTCACCATGTGGACATCACCCTGCCCACACCCTTCCCTTTGAGCCTGGCTAGAGCAGGGTCTGAACTCATAGTGACCCAGGGACTGATGAATGAACCCCAAGTTACTTGGTTAGGTCTCCTGATGGTTAGGTCTCCTCATCATAGTGCAAGCTTCTCATGCATCTAGAAAGAAGTTCTTCTGCAAAGGATAGTTGTATTCTCTGGCATGGATGTCCAGAAAGAAAGAAAGAAGTTAAACTCCAACCAGCCTTTTGCCTTCAAAGAGCAAATGGTTACAACGTGTGACAACATAGATTAAAGAAGACTGGATAATGACAATAATTACACTAGAAATAGTATCATGTAGGATGATTCTTAAGAAATAAGACCCAACCAGAAGGTGTAAATAAATCCTTTTTTTAGCTGTTAAGTAGGTTGAATACAAACATGTATACACTCCTGAAAAGAAACTCCTACCCAGTGTTTGATAGCTAACAGATTTCTGTATGTGTATATATACTAACACATACAAACACATAGCTGTATTGAAACTGCCTTAGAGAGAGGTATTTAATTCTCAGAAACTGTAATATCAGCTATTGTAATTGTTTCTCAGGTCATTTTCCCCACAATTTCTATAATGGGGAATAACTAGGAAGTCCATGCAGTCATGTTTCTTTTTTCTACCTCTA
The DNA here is from genome assembly GCF_046562875.1 of Panthera onca. Taxonomy (NCBI): domain Eukaryota; kingdom Metazoa; phylum Chordata; class Mammalia; order Carnivora; family Felidae; genus Panthera; species Panthera onca. The sequence continues at coordinate 130,455,212 of NC_138347.1, read as the reverse complement.
CCATGAGACTATATTTTTATTTTATTTTTTTTCAATATATGAAGTTTATTGTCAAATTGTTTCCATACAACACCCAGTGCTCATCCCAAAAGGTGCCCTCCTCAATACCCATCACCCACCCTCCTCTCCCTCCCACCCCCCATCAACCTTCAGTTTGTTCTCAGTTTTTAAGAGTCTCTTATGCTTTGGCTCTCTTCCATTCTAACCTCTTTTTTTTTTCCTTCCCCTCCCCATGGGTTTCTGTTAAGTTTCTCAGGATCCACATAAGAGTGAAACCATATGGTATCTGTCTTTCTCTGTATGGTTTATTTCACTTAGCATCACACTCTCCAGTTCCATCCGTGTTGCTACAAAGGGCCATATTTCATTCTTTCTCATTGCCACGTAGTACTCCATTGTGTATATAAACCACAATTTGAGACTATATTTTTTAGTTCCAATTTCTTCATTTCATTTTAAAAGTAAGAGACTTACTTTCATGAGAACTTTTCATGGCCACTATGAGATAATAGTATATTTAATCACCACAAATAGATCTACATTTCCCAAGTGGTGAAGTAGAAAGAAAAATGGGATGAAGGTTGATGACCCTATGCCACAGCTCTGCACTGGCTTTAAGCCAACAACTTGGAACAAGTTCTTTTAAGTCTTTTAAACCTTGGTTTAATTATCTAAAAAAGAAGAGTGGACTAGATAAACATGGAAGTCACATCTAGTTCTCATATTCTGTGAACAATTTATTTTTCATTTCATTTCATTCATGGATTGGTCATTGTCCAAGAAAGCATGTTCATAAATGGTACCATTACAGTAAGCCTGATATGTATTCTAAACAGTCTTAACCCATCCTGAGCTTTTAACCATCCAATTGGTGGGAAATTCAATCTCATTCATTGGTAGAGTTCTTCACCTTCTCAGGTATTACTAAAGGTCCTGGAATGTTGTGGGAAGAGTTGGATGAAGGTCCTTTAGACTGCTATCTACACTGGTCTCCAATAAACACACTGTCTATTCCCACATGGTCTCCTGAAGGTAGGCAGAGGACATCTATGCATGGCTCCCAAGACCACACACTTGGACTGCACCATCCTGGCATTGTCTGGTCCCCTACCTGGGGTGATACCTATGAACCAGAAACCCTCCTAGAACCCCACCCCATCTCTGAGTCTCAGGAATCTTCTTCGCCCCTTGGATTCGACAGCTTTCTCCTGTTAAACTTCAAGCACTTACCTCTATCACCCTCACTTTCTATGTAATTTTCACTGAGCTAAGGCTATGCAAAAAAAAAAAAAATCTTGAGAAGAAGTTGTGTTCTCTTGCCTGGCAACTGCTGCTTTCTCCAGTAACACAAAAGGCATGTAGGAAAATAAATGAAAGATCTGGCTTCATCCTCAACTTGGGAAGAGGTAAAACATCTATAGCAGGAAAAACAAATGACAAATTACTGTCCCTATAAAGTAGCCAGTCATATTAGTAATGGGACATAATATCTTATGCTAATAAGTTATGAGACTTTAAAATAGAAGTAGAAAACAGAACCACAAGCCAAGGATCTTCTCACGTATTTAACATTGTTAGAGGACCTACTGTTAGCTAATCGCTGGCCTACATGCTAAATTGTCCATCCCTAATGTGATTAGTAAGGTGTTTGACCCCAACAACAGCCTTATACAGGGCTGGTAGAATGTGAAAGTAAAAACCTTCACAAGCTTTCCCTAATATCATCTTCTAACAGTGTCAATGTTTAATACTTTCTATTGTTTCAGCAGGGGGAGGTTAATCTCTCCCATTTCTCTTCCTTCTCCTATCTCTTGATGATTGCAAAGAAAGCTGTCATTCCCAACTGAGTTGTTTCTTTTCCCTTCCACAGAGCTACTCTGTTGACAAACACTGTAATTGCTTTTCATAGTTCAAGGCAGAGTGAAAAATCACAAGTGACAAATGATCTATGGCGATAAAGCAGAGAGCACAGATGCGCTCTCACATTCCCCAGGAAAAAAGCTAATCATCCAACTTCAACAGAAAAATACAAATTCTCTCTACTGATAAAAGTGACTTTTTCAGATGAGTCAGAGAAGCTCAGCTGACATGAGGAGAAACATTGCTTGCAAGATAATTGCTAGGACTGAGATAACTTCTGCTCTGCAGTGTATTCCCCACATCTGAGCCGCTATAGACACCTTCGAACAGGATTAGAATAAAGTAGTAATTACCACATGAATGTAGGGAAATAGCCTACCATAAAAAATATGATCAATATACATGTAGAAAAGTTCTATAAAAGTCAAGGTAGAGTATTCCCTTGACTAGTCTAGCTAGTATTCCTAGCTAGAATGGCATTGTGTAAGGAAAGTATTAAGAAAATATGATTATAAAAAGAAGAATTTATGATATTAGAAGAGTATAATACAGAGGCAAACATTTTACTGGACGTCATTCAACCAAGAAATCTTTTTATATGACAACTGGCATTTCTTCTCCCTGAATTCAGTCATGGTCTCTATTTTCCCAACTTCCTATTCTCTTTCTGTCTCTTTCTGTCTTGTTCTAATATCGCTAGCATTGATTGTGTCTTCATAGCCAGAGGAGTTTCTTGGTAAGTGAAAGCGAAAATGTTAGTTTTCTCCTTCAAAACTCTCTTTATAGAAACCCCACTGGAGCAGCAATGAATGTGTGCTACGTTTTGGTGCTTTGGACCAGGGCTCTCCAATAGAAACATAATGCAAGCCACGAATAAGTCCCACACATGGGATTTAAAATTTTCTAAGAGCCACTTTATAAAAAGGTAAAAATAGACATAAAATTAATTCTAATAAAATTTATGTCACCCAGTGCACTGAAAAAAATCATTTCAACACATTATTAATTTTTATCCAGATATTTTTCAGGTTTTTTAAATAGTATTTGAAATCTGATGTGTATTTTACCCTTGTAGCACATCTCCATCTGGACTAGGTACACGTCAAGTTTCAGAAGCTATAAGTGGCTGGTGGCTATCATATGGGACAGTTATACTTTCTACCAATGACAAACTTTTTGAAGCAGAAAGAATGTTTTGTGTGTGTGTGTGTGTGTGTGTGTGTGTGTGTGTGTGTGTGTGTTTTAATTTGCAAGATTCACTTTCAGGTTACAGTGAAGAAATGAAAGTCATCTTTTTTATGTGCCTACATCTTACTATTTGTGTGTGTGTGCTGAATTGATCAAGGTTTTCTCTGAAATATTTTATTTGTAGACCTGTCTTCACAGCAACACCCCAAAATTTTCCAACACTATCCTATACTAAATGAACTATTTCTTCTTATAAAATGTCTGAAGAAGGAATCTGACAACACCCTTTAAAACTACTGCAAGATTGGGGAAAGGATACCTTTTTAAATTTTTATTAAATTTTTTATTACAAGTAATTGTTTTTAAAACAAAAATAAATTCAGATGATATAGAAGAGTATAAAAATACAATAAAAAATGTCTTTCTACCCATTTCTAATCATCAGAGACAATCCTGTCAACGATATCTGGTTTTAGTTCTTCTAGTGACTAGCATGAATTTTATGAACTTTACTTATACCTAGATTTTCTGAATGTTCACATCTTTCCCTGCTTTTATAACCCATGGTGTCCTCTTTCTTGTATTATTTTTTTTTTCATTTTCTTTAAATAATTTTTTAAAGGACACTTGAGCACTAAGCTTTCTGATTCTGATATGTCCAAGTACGTGTGTATTTTACCCTCCCACTTACCTATCAGTCAGAAGGTATACATTTTCAGGTTGAAAATCATTTTCCCCCAGAATGTGAATGTAGTATTCTGTTGTCTTCTTAACACATAGGCCTGCTGATGAGAAGTCTGATTGGTATCATTCTCACCCAATGTAAGTAATCTGGTATTATTTCCTTTCCTTTCCTTTCCTTTCTTTTTTCCTTTTCTTCCATTTTTTTCTGAAATTTTTAAAGATATTTGTTTTATCCAAGGAGTTCTGAAATTTCACTAGGATGTATTTAGGCATGGGTATTTGTTTTTCTATCTATCTGGCTTATACAGGTCTTTGACTTAAAAAAGTATCTGGAATTTGAATTTTCTGGATCTATCCTCCATGCTTCAACTTTTCTCACATATTTTCCAGATTTTTCTTTTATTTCTAGGAAATTTTATTTCCAGAACACTCAGTCTTCAGAAAATCTGTTCTTCTTCTTTTTTTAATTATTATTTTAAGAATACTTTCCTATTCATTGATTGTTCCTTTTTCATAATGGCCACTTATTTTATGAATGCAATCTATTCTTGAATATCTTTAAGAATCCTACTTGGAATTTTTTTCAAATTCTTCTCTGCTCCCTATATTATCTCTGTTTCTCTGGGCTCTGTTGTTTAAATGTATTAATTCTGGACCTTCTTTTAGGCTCTGGGGTTTTCTCACATACTCATGAATCACAATCCACAAATAAAGAACTCTGTGGATTAATAGGGATGGCTGGTCTTGGTTTCCCTTTTAGTCATGAATATCTGTTTCCCCAACAAATGTCTACTTAAATAACTGCTTTAAAATTTTCGTTTGCTAGTTGCAACATCCTTGTCATCTCTGGACCCGTCTTGATTGTCTTTTCTCCCATGTATGGGCTATGTTTTCCTGTTGCTTTGAATATAATTTTGGATAGTGTCTTAGACATTGTGAATGATATATTGTAGAGACTCTGGATTTCATCGTGTTCCTCGAGCTGTCAGTTAAATTGACTAAAATCAAACTACAGTCTCCCCTACAATGGACAGCAGCTCAAATCTCAGCTCAGTTCTTTTAGCCTAAATAAGGCTGCTTGGAGTCTTCCCTGTCTATAGATAGTTAAGCTATGGGGTCAGCCATAGAGTTGGGGCAGAGTTTATACACAGAACTTAGGGCTTCTCCTCTCTGGCTTTCAATTGGGGGGAATTTCCTTCTCACTTTTAAGAGACTATGGGTGCCCACCCCCCAAACTCTGTCCTCTGGTGGTTCAAGTGGGTAAGATTATATTTTGTTTTGTTTTCCCTGTATTTTAACCATTCCACCCCCACACTCTGCCCCTGCATGGCATGAACTTGAGGCTGCACTTGGACTAAAGGCCATAACAAAATAAAACTAGCCTAGCAGCTATTCCCTTTTTCCAAATACTGATTCCCCTCCAGAATCTGCCTGGTTTTGATTGCTCCCAAGTACATTTAGTTAGTTGTATTTTATATTTTTCCCTAAGAGTTTATAGTTGTTACCTGTGGAAATTACCTTGATAAGAAGTACATAATCACAGATGGAAGTGAATGCTCTCATTTGAATGGGAAGGCCTGATCTGAATTTCTGTGGGAGGGCAAGAGCTATAGCATAGGTGCCCAGTAATGTCTGTGGGCAGGAAAGTGGCATGTCAGCTAATGACATATCAAAAAATTAAGACTTTACTCTTGGCTGGGGTGACTGTTTCTGTGTATGTATCTCCTGGGTGGAATGGCCTTAACTTTAAAAAATGTTCCCTCCACTCTCTCTTTAAAATAAAATAAAAATTTTTTAAATTTTTTTTAAATGTTTATTTATTTTCGAGAGAGACAGAGACAGAATGCGAGTGGGTTAGGGGCAGAGAGAGAAGGAGACACAGAATCAGAAGCAGGCTCCAGACTCTGAGCTGTTAGCACAGAGCCTGACATGGGGCTCAAGCTCAAGAGCTGTGAGATCATGACCTGAGCCAAAGTCAGATGCTTAACTGTTTGAGCCACCCAGGTGCCCCATAAAATAAAATAATATTTTATAAAGGGGACCTGGGTGCCTCAGTTGGTTAAGTGGCCAACTCTGGATTTTGGCTCAGGTCATGGTCCCAAAGTTGTGAGATCAAGCCCTGTGTCCGACTCCACACTCAGCATGAAGCCTGCTTGGGATTCTCTCTCCCTTTGCCCTTCCTCTGCTTGTGCATGCATGCTTGCACTTTTTCGCTCTCTAAAATAAAATAAAATAAAATAAATAAAATAAAATAAAATAAAATAAAATAAAATAAATAAATAAATAAAATAAAATAAAACAAAACAAAATAAAATAAAAGCAGGAGGGGCGCCTGGGTGGCTCAGTCGGTTGAGTGTCCGACTTCGGCCCAGGTCATGATCTCGCGGTCCGTGGGTTTGAGCCCCGCATCGGTCTCTGTGCTGACAGCTCGGAGCCCGGAGCCTGTTTCGGATTCTGTGTCTCCCTCTCTCTCTGACCCTCCCCTGTTCATGCTCTGTCTCTCTCTCTCTCAAAAATGGATAAACATTAAAAAAAAATTAAAATAAATAAAATAAATAAATAAAAGCAGGAAAGAGTATCCAATGGAAAAAAAAGTCTCTTTAACAAATGGTGCTGGGAGAACTGGACAGCAACATGCAGAAGAATGAAACTAGACCACTTTCTTATACTATACACCAAAATAAACTCAAAATGGATGAAAGACCTGAATGTGAGACAGGAAACCATCAAAACCCTAGAGGAAAAAGCAGGCAACAACCTCTTTGACCTCAGCCGCAGCAAATTCTTACTCGACAGATCTCCAAAGGCAAGGGAATCAAAAGCAAAAATGAACCATTGGGACCTCATCAAGATAAAAAGCTGCACTGCAAAGGAAACAATCAACAAAACTAAAAGACAACTGACGGAATGGGAAAATATATTTGCAAATGACATATCGTTTAAAGGGCTAGTATCCAAAATCTATAAAGAACTCACCAAACTCCACACCTGAAAAACAAATAATCCAGTGAGGAAATGGGCAGAAGACATGAAGACATGAAGACAGAAGACGTTTTTCCAAAGAAGACATCCAGATGGCCAACAGATACATGAAACAATGCTCAATGTCAGTTATCATCAGGGAAATACAAATCAAAGCCACAGTTAGATAACCACCTCACACTGGTCAGAGTGGCTAAAATGAACAAATCAGGAGACTATATATGCTGGCGAGGATGTAGAGAAACGGGAACCCTCTTGCACTGTTGGTGGGAATGCAAACTGGCGCAGCCACTCTAGAACACAGTGTGAAGGTTCCTCCAAAAGTTAAAAATAGAACTACCCTATGACCCAGCAATCACACTGCTAGGAATTTACCCAAGGGATACAGGAGTACTGATACACAGGGGCACATGTACCCCAATGTTTATAGCAAATAGCCAAATTATGGAAAGAGCCTAAATGTCCATCAACTGATGAATGGAGAAAGAAGATGTGGTTTATATATACAATGGAATACTACTTGACAATGAGAAAGAATGAAATCTTTGCAGCAATGTGGATGGAACTGGAGGGTAGTATGCTAAGTGAAATAAGTCAGTCAGAGAAAGACAGATACCATGTGTTTTCACTCATATGTGGATCTTGAAAAACTTAACAGAAAACCGTGGGGGAAGTGAAGGGAGGAAAAAAGTTATAAACAGAGAGGGAGGGAGGCAAACCATAAGAGACTCTTAAATACAGAGAACAAACTGAGGGTTGATGAGGGGTTCGGGGAGAGGGGAAAGTGGGTGATGGCATTGAGGAGGGCACTTGTTGGGATGAGCACTGGGTGTTGTTTGGAAGCCAATATGACAATAAATTCTATTTAAAACATAATAATAAATTAAAAATAAATAAAAGAAAATAAATTAAAATTTCACTCCATGTCTGTGATGTAAGTCCTGAGTTATCTCAACATCTACTCTGTTTTTCTTTCTGGGCACAGCAGCCACACAAGGTGTCCTCCCAAATGAGCACCCTCTTTCCAAAGACAGCACTCCTCGAAGATTTTATCGGGGGGGGGGGGGGGCGGGGCAGTAACCCTATATATGAGAAAGGAGTGGGATGTGCAGCTGACAGAGAATGTGTTCCTTAGCTACTTGGGCAAGTACTTCACAGTTCCCTAATGATCTATGAGATGAGCCAAGCTCCCACCTTCTCTGTGGCTCCCTCAGAAAGAATCATGTTCATCTCTTGTGGGTCTGACTATAATTTCCCTGTTTTGACTTCTTCATCAGTTCAATCATATCTGCCTATCTTTGAAGAATTTCTTAAAATATCTGACCTGCCACTGTCACTCTCTAGCACTGTTATGATTTCATTCTTATTTTTAACATCTTTTATATGACTTCAGTACAACTTTGGGAGGAAGGGAAGTCAGATGCAATGGATTTTTTTTCCCTAAACAGGAAACTCTAAGTTTGTTTTTTTAGCAAAGGAGTCTATAATTGTGTCTGTCAAAGTTAAGGAAGTGAGCCAAGCCATTCAGTGAAGGGGAAAAAAAAAAAAGACTTAACACTATGTACACAATTTAATCTCACCAACATTTGCTAAGTGCCTGCTCTTAGAATGAAGTAGGGTCCCTAGTTGCTCTCATATTTTTCAAAGGAAATCTTAACTCAAGGAAAGGTTAAGTACCATTGTGCCATGATTTGACATAGGGAATACAGTACTGAATTATTTATAGACCCTGCCTTTATAAAGCTCACAGCTAAATAATTTCTCTAACCGGGCTTTTCTGTTTTTACTAGCTTATATCGTTTTTCCTTTAGAGTGCCTCAAGGACTTGGCCTTTCCTATATAGTGCCGTCACCAAATTTTGCCCTCGAGCATATGTCTGGTTTTAAACCACACGGTCTCCTCCTCCTTCCAGTTAATTTTGCATAAAACATACATATTCCCCCTGAAGGAATCTGGACTGCCTTGCCAAGAAGGGGCCTGGCAGGCTTCCAGGGTATCATCAGGAGAAACCTGGGAGACTTGATAACTGGTAAATGAAGGACTCCATAGGCAACCACACCCAATAGGGACTGATGGGTGTCTCCAGCTTAAAGCTGCTGCCTCAGAAAGAGTTTTGGGAGGTGGGTTCCCTCCACCCCAGAGGTTATGCAGATGGTTCAGGACTGACTCAAGCCCCACAGGCCTGGAGTGCCCTGGCTCCCTCTGAGGAGCTGTTCCTCATGTATGAGCTGCACATGTCAGTGTAGCCAGGGACCTGGAACAGGACATCTATAGGGAGAGGTAGGGTCACAGGAGAGGGTAATTGGGAGTACATGCATCTGCCTTACCCAAGCCATCACCTCCACAAATGCACAGATTCCCCCTGAAAGCAGAGCTGGAGAAATCTGGACTGGCTAGCCAGAGTGGGGGTGTGCAGGGTGGTCAGAGCACCCTCCAAAAAGAGACACTTGATGGCTGGAGACGTTGATACTCCACCAAGCAGCTAGTCCAAATTGGGGCTATTGCCAACTTAAAGTTGTAGACTCAGAAAGATTTGGGGGAGTTGGCCTTCCTCCTCCCTGTAGGCCAGGCAGGTGGTGGGGCTCATTCCAGGGCTCACCAGGCCTGGAGTGCCCCCTGCAGTCTAAGGCCAAATGACAAGGTGTGTTTACACATGCACACACCATGCAGGTCAAGGTAGCCAGGGACCTGGAACAGGGCAGGTGTAGCGGTAGGCTGGCTCAAAAGAGAAGGCTGTTTAGGGTATCTGGTATCATCCTAAGTCCAGTCTTAACCCACACAAATGCACATATTCTCCCTGAAGGTAAAGCTGGAAGAATCTGGACTGCCTTGCCAATATGAGGCCTGGAGGTAGCCTTTAGTGAGAGACACCTGGGAGCCTTGATCATTGGTATGCCCTGGACCCTATCAGGCAGCGCCCAAATGGGGACTGCCTGTGGGCAATCTAAACTGCCTCTTAAGAAAGAATTTGGGGTGGTGTGCTCCCTCTGCCCTGGAAGCTAGGTGGATGATTCTGGACCAGCTGGAATACACAGGCCCAGAGGGCTCAGGATTCCCAAAGCAGGCTGATGAGCTGCGTACTGTGCCCCCAGGTCAGGGTAGCCAGGGCCAGACCTGGAAGACGGCAAGTGTCTGGAGAGGCCAGGTCTCACGGGAGTGTACTGTTGGGAGTCCAAGGTATGTGCCTGATTCCAAGTCCTAACCAACACAAATGCATATACAGGCATACCTCAGAGATATTGAGGTTCCGTTCCAGTACCTGTAACAAAGCAAATATTGTATTGAAGTGAGTCAATTTAATTTTTTGGTTTCCCAAGGCATATAAAAGTTATATTTACACTATACCGCAGTCTATTAAGTGTGCAATAGCATTATGTCTAAAAAAAAAAGAAAAACCAACGTACTTGGTTGGAATACTTGATTGTTGAAAAATGCTAACCATCATCTGAGATGTCAGTGAGTCATAACCACTGTTCACAGATCACCGTAACAAATATAATAATACTGAAAAGGTTTGAAATATTGTGAGAATTACCAAAATGTGACACAGACATGGAGTAAGCAAATGATGTTGGAAAGACAGCACCAGCGATTTGTTCAATGCAGGGTTGCCACAAACTTTCAATTTTTAAAAAACAATATCTACAAAGCACAATAAAATGAGGAATGCCTGTATTCTTAAGATTCTTTTCTGCCCCTTATTCAAGAATATACATTGGTTTGATTCAAACTAGGTTCTCTATAAATACTTGTTGATTGACCCAACCAATATTACTGTTGGTACTGACTGTATCACGTTTGATCAATTTCAAGCTGGAGGGGTTTCATGAAGCCCCGCCTCAAATTCACTGATTATAGGGACATTCCCGAAGTGTAACTAAACTAGCAGTTCTTAAACTTCAGTGTGCTGAAGAATCTACAAGGATTCAGATTCCCAGTCCTCACTCCTAGAAATGCTGATTTAGTAAATCCAGAAATCTGCCTTTTTAGCAGGTTATCACACCTGATTGTGCTGTAGGCAGTTCCTGACCTTCTTGGAAGAAACCCTGCTGTAAACTACGCAAGACCCCCTCAGGGTGAGCAGGATACTCACCTGTTACTTCAGGTTTATCTACTTCATCTGTGAAGTAGCTCAGAGGTCTAAAACAGTGCCTTCATTAAATAGACATTGAAAATAGACTATTGAAATTAAATAGTACTTTCAAAATAAGAATCAAAGAAGAAATTGGAAACAAGCTCACATTCTGAAACATAGTTTTAATAAGTCTTGCCTGAAGAATAGAAGAAATTAAAGAATTAAGGCCTATTAATTTACAATTAAAATTGTGGTCTTGAGAACAAAGAGCGATGCCTCCTCAAAAAGGTCAGCCATTCTCAGGGCACCTGGGTGGCTCAGTTGGTTAAGCATCTGATCAGCTCAGGTCTTCGGGTCATGATCTCACAGGGTTCCTGAGTTCAGTCTTGCTGCTGTCAGCACAGAGCCCCCTTCTGATTCTCAAGCCTCTGTCTCCTTCTCTCTGCCCCTTCCCTGTTCATGCTCTCAAAAAAAAAAGTCAGCCATTCTCAATCTGTGGTTTACAAATTAACTCATTTTATTACTAAACAAATAGAAATATGCTTACAGTGATCATATTTTCCAGGCCCAAACATAGGAAAAATAAATTTACAATGCAATAAAATATTTGAAACAATAACTTCCCTGAAAAGCCTGGGACAAGTCGTAATCTTGCCAAGGTAAGTAACATACCAAAGAAAATTTAAAGTCAAACTTTAATATGTAACTCATTGTTGTTACATCTTCTAGAACTACTTCCTGTTTATCTTCCACCCCCTTACATATGTTGTACAAAGCAAATCATACTTGAAATAAATAAGATGGATGGAGGAAAATAAAACATGTATGTCTCTCCTTCAATCTTTAGAAGTGTGTTTTTATTTTTTTTTCCTTTCTTCCCCTTTTCTGTCCCTGTCTTCTCACATCTATGTCTAATCTACGTATAATTAAATTATTTTAAGTTTTTATAGAAGAGGAGCCAAGTCTTTTAAGCCAAATTTTTGCCAAGTGCTTATTGTTAGTAGTTACCATTCTTAGTGAAGTAACTCAAGAGGAATTTTATTCAATACCATTATCAAACATGGGAGACAAAAAGAATAAAATGGTGGAGCCAGATTTCATGGTTTCAAATCCATGCTCTGCTACTTACTAGCCATATGACCCTGGGCAAGTTATTTAATGTTCCTGTGCCTCAGATGCCTCACCTGTAAAATGGCAATAATTATAGTACCTACCTCACAGGATTGTTATAGGAATAAACAGGTTAATATTTGTAAAGTGCCAGGAACAGTGCCTGGCACATAGTAAACAACATAAAGAGGGTTTGTTAAATAAAATATGGAATGAAAAGACAGGAATTTATCATTTCCATCTAAAAACATTATCATTTTGAATTTTATAAAGTAAAAAGAAATAACCATGAGATGTCGTTTTTCATTAGCTCTCTGTATATTCTCAAAAGCATGGGTTTTTTTTTCAGTCTTATTATACCACATCTTGAAGTGACAGCTATTATTAAAATGATGGAAGTTTCATCTGGTGGAGAAATAAGAAAACTTGAGATCTTATTAAAAATGTTACTTTGGTTGAGGATTTATTTCTGAGACAACGTAATACTCTTAATATTCTCCGGAAAAATCAAAGCAACTAGACATTACCGCAAGGTCAATTGTAATAGAATGCCGAGAAAAGAAAAGCCATTAAAGCATGAAGAAAGATTCCACAGGGAAGCCGGCTTAAGTTATTACCAATTCATTGTGAAGATAAGTATTGTAAACAAACAGAACACAAGCAAATGGTTTTCTAAAAATGTCTTATCTTGTTAATGATAAAATAGAATAATTTCAAGCAGACTAATATTGAGTGTAGGTGGTAGATATCTTTCTTTAATCTCTGGCTATGACTTAACTTCTTTCTTATAATTATAGAAGTCAGTTATCTCCTCTGTGCCCAGGCTTCATTGACCTCAATGGAGCAGACATGACCATTGCTCCAACACTGAGCAGGCTGCTGGTGAATGGGGGTCCTTCAGTAACTGGATGATTTCAAGCAGGGTCCAGTCGTCCACATGATCAGACTATGGACCAGCTTTTCCAGGTGGCATTTGTCTTCTCTCTCTGATAAGCCAGCAGAAAACCATGAATGGCCCTTTCCCACAGCATGTGAATCCTGGGTACAGTGGACTAGGAAATTATCCAAGTTACTAAAACAGCCACTTTGTTCATCTTCTTTTCCTTTCTACCCAGATCATCTTCCTGGCCTCTTGAGGGTGACATTCATGTGCAAAATTACCTCCCTTGGTTTTCTGAAAGACTGACAGGAACAAATGGAGATGAGAAAAGCATTTATAATGCTTTTAATGCAATGATGTTTCCAAACATAAGACATTAAGAAGCTGTTATTTTCATAATTTAAACATTTCATATATATGTATATATATGAATTATATGTATGAATTATATATATATGAATTACATATATATGAGTTATATATATAATTCCAAAGAAGTTACTCTTTGTTAAAAGGTGGAAAAGTACCCATATGGATGGTAATATGAGACCTTGGAATACCCTAGTTTCATTAAAGCAATGGATGAAACATCCCTGTGGTCAACAAATAAATTTTTTACATTCATTTAACAAACCCTTATATGGCACCACTTACTATGTGCTAGTCCTGTGAGGTAGGTACTAATAATAACATCATGCCCATTTTACAGATGGGGAGACTGAGGCTAAGTAATCGGCCTACAGTCACAGAACTGGAACGTGGCAAGGATGGGATCTCAGCCCACAGTGTCTTATTCTAGACCCTGCACATTTAAACTGCTACACTACACTTGCCTTCCTTTGAGGAAAAGCACTCAGGTAAGATTCTCAGAAAATCACATCTCATTCTTATTTTATTGTTTTACTTCTATCCAAGATATCTCACTTGTGTGATATCAATGCCTAAAGGAAAATGACTGCTAAGATGATATGTGAGTCCTACTCTAGTAGAGTATCATTTTATTTTGATAATTTCAAACTTGATATCTCTTGAATACATTAACTTGGGGTTGTTTTGTTTTTGTTTATGTTTTTACACTTTTTTAGGAAAATAATATTCCTATCTGGCCATTTCAAAATCCCTGAAAGATTTGGGAAGTAACTCTATACTCACAAAATATGTAATTCTCTTGACTAAATTTGACCTGCCACAATTACATAGACACGTAGGTGCAGTCAGATATGAAGGTAAGATTTGATACTCTCACGATTTTATGAATGACATATTGGGGCTCAGATATTCACGTCAACAATTTAATATGTTGATAAAAATAATCAGGTGTTTATTAATGACTCAGATCTCCCTTAGCCCCACCTAACAAAAACTTAGTGCTGAAAACTCCGAGTTGTCAGATCTCCCCCTAGTTTCCATGCTGCAAAGTCACTGCCAAATCATGTCATCACAACTGAATAGCTGAGTAGTATTGAAAGTCCATTGTAAGCTCCTCAAAAAGTGTTCAACCTCGGCATCAACACACACACACACACACACACACACACACACACACACACAAAACCAATAAGGACAAGTTTCCAGAAACCAGAGCACATGACAATAAAGTTAGTCAACCTAATGAGAATTTACTTTTACCAAAGTAACACATTAATTTTGTAGACCAGTGTTTTGTAGACCATAATTAATGATCCTTTTCAGGGAAACATGCTGAAATAAAAATCTTACTGCTTGCCCCATTGAAGACGCATTGCCCTTTTGGAAGGCACATGTAGATTCTAAATGGTGTTGCCTATTTTAGAGTGGTCAAACACAAAATAAATTAACTCAAAGAATTGCTGGTATTGGATGCTGATTGAGTGAATATGAATAAATGACCCCATATCTGTATTCCTCTCTCCTTTGTACACTGCTGGATTTGCAATGCTTGCATGTCCATTTCAGGCCTTTTAGTTCCATCCTCACCATTTGGGCCATTGCTATTCCCATTTATGGCTTCATGTATCTTTCAACTAACCCCTTGTAAAATCTCATACTATCCTATGTGTGAGCCCAGAACTGCTGGCTATCAATATTCTAATATACATTAAGCCAAATATAAACTACCATAGTCATAAGAAGTTGATATATGCACTATCTGAAATCACATGTGGCACATAGGTATTTTAGGAACCACTTAAATAATTCAAGAGTCACTGAAAGTAATTCAGGAGAGATCCATTTGGTCGTCAGTGGGACATCTGTGTGCCAAACAATGTTTCAAACGTATTAATTCAGCAAAATCTCATTATACTCCTATGAGGGGGGCAGGGCAATGCTATTTTATTCCTAGTTCACAGATGTGTAAGCTGAGGCACAGAGAGATTAAGTCACATGTCTTCGTCACATAGCAAGCCCTGTGGTGGAGCCAGATCTCACTTATGACATGTTGACTTCAGAGCCAGTGCTCACAACCATGATGCAATATTGCCCCTCTGAGCCTGTCACCAGGCCCAGTCCAAGTGTTTGTATGCACCAGAGATTGCTTCCAGCACAACTACACCATTTGAATTGTCATTTCCATTATCCTCTCTCTAATCCTCTTATACTCCTCCCTGGAGCAAGTGTAACCTCTGAGAATCTTTGGAAACCAAGCCAGGAGTCAGCATTTGGGGGGGATCCTGGGGCTAATCTGAGATCTCAGAAAGCAGGTTGGGTCCCTTAGAACCTGAGGTCATTTATTGGACAATATAGTTTGATCCCATGATGTTACTTCCTGTGGTTCTTTAACAACAGCAAAATGCTATGCAAGCCTCAATATGTCAACAGTTCCTGAGTCCCCTTTTTATGCCTGTCAATTTGCTAATGAACGTGAAGGATACAAAGGACACATGGAACATGGTCATGGTCCTCTATTCCATCTGTTACTCCCTAACAAACGACCCCAGATTTTAGTGGCTTGAAACAGGCACTTTATTTTGCTCACAATTTTATAGGTCAGGAATTCTGGAATAGCTCAGAGGATCAATTCACCTTTGATCCACATGGCATCAAGTAGGGTGGCTTAGAGTAAAGGATCCACTTCCAAGATGGCTTCTTCACTCAAGTGTCTGGTGCTTCAGTGTTCCTTGGTCACTTTTTCTCTCCACATGGCGTTTCATCCTCCAGAGCCTCTTCATAGGGCTTAGGTTTTTCATAGCATGGTGGTCTAGGTTAATCGCACTTCTTACATGGTGTCTTACCTCTATGAGGAGCAAAGCAGAAGCTGACGGAGCAGTTAAGGCCCATGCTCAGACTGGTATGGCACCACTTCTAACATATTCTGTTGGTCAACACTGGCACAGGCAGATTCAAGGGAGTGCAGAAATATCTCCCTCTTGAAGAGGGAATGTCAAGGTCATAGACTGAAAGAGCGTGTGGGGGTGGGAAATACTGCTGCCACTATCTTGGGAACACGCAGTCCACCACATCTGAAAGAGCTTTTACTCTAAGTCAGGGATTCATAAATAGGAGTCCCTGCATAAAACTCGGGAGGTCTTTGAACTTAGAAGGAAAAATTATATTTTTATTCTCCCTAGTCTCTAACTAAACTTTAGCATTTTTTCTCCATTTTGAATATAAGCACAAACTCAAGTGTTTATAGAAACACATGTGATTTTGTTATCAAAATAAATCATATATGTTTTTATAGCACATTCAGTTGTTACAGATATCTCAAAATATCATTTATACACATCACTGTTTTGAAATTATAGTAGATATAAAATCCTCCACTAAATCTTACTTAAGGTGTTCATAAAGAAGCAATATATTACTCTATTACAATTGTGTTTTTTAGCATTTTGGTAACTACAGCTCAATTTTAAAAGTCTCTTTTATAATCTTACATATTTTATTTTAAACATTTAAAAACATTATTCTGGAAAGCAGTCTAGACTGTACCAGAAAGCCAGAAGTTTCATGACCCAAAAGAAAGTTCAAGATTTCCTACCTTAGATGAAGATCAAAACATTAAATATATAAATGCAAACTAATTAGAGAAACCCTACATAATGGTATCATCTAATGTTGAATGTTGTAGCACAGGCTTTAAGTATTACAGGATTTCTTCCTCCTGATGCTTCAATCTGATTCAAGACACCATGTTTTTTGATTATTTTTGACAGTTGTATATACTCATATAATCATGATACAAGAGGAATTCAAACAAAACAAGGGACACCTGAGTGACTCAGTCAGTTGAGTCAGCTTCAACTCAGGTCATGATCTCATGGTTCATGCGTTCGAGCCCCACATTGAGCTGTCAGGGCTCTGTGCTGAGAGCTCAGAGCCTGAAGCCTGCTTTGGATTCTGTGTCTCCCTCTCTCTCTGTGCTCCTCCCCCACCCATGCTCTGTCTCTGTTTCCAAAAATAAATAAATAAACATTAAAAAACAACCCAAACAGCAGCAGATCTTCAAGAAATTTCTTAACTCCTAGTGTATAGAGAATATCCTAAGTTTCCAGAGAGGGAAAAATATGTCCTACAAGGGAACAAGAATGTGATTTCATCTTAGAATCCCTGGATGCAGTAGCTTCAACCCTCTGAGAAAAATAATTATGAAACTTTACATTCTATACGTAGTAAACATGTCAATCGAGAGGCAAAATAAAGTCACTTCAGACATGTAAAATTTCGAAAGGTTTATTTCTGATGCACGCTTTCAAGAAAATTACTGGAAGATATTCTCAGCTAAAACAAGAATAAAATCCAAGAAAGGTAAAGGTTTGAGATCCAAGAACACTGGCTTCAACCCAAGATCAGGGTAAAAGGAAGTCAGGATGAGGCTGGCATCCAGCCCAGAGAGTAGCTGGTCCAGATTGAAAAAAGAAGGCAGAAGGTGCTGCAAAATATATCTTCAATAATTACATTGTATCTTTTACCATGGATATGTTTTAAGAAGACAGAGGATCTGACTGACTTGATGAAGACATATGACCAAAAAAATGTAAAAATAAGGGTACTGAAATCATTGAATAATGAGCAATATTAACTAATCACAATAATGGAAATACTGTATATTGATATTACCAATTTGATTATTTTTTAAACGTTTACTAATTCATTTTTGAGAGAGAGAGAGAGAGAGCACGCATGAGGAGGAGGGGCAGAGAAACAGGAGACAGAGAATCCCAAGCAGGCTTTGCACTGTCAGCGCAGAGACTGACTTGAGGCTCAAACTCACAAACTGAGACCATGACCTGAGCTGAAATCAACAGATGCTTAACTGACTGAGCCACCCAGGCGCCCAATATTACCAATTTTAGATTCGACCAACAAACAAAGCATACAAGGATGAATTATGATTACAGATGAGAAGATGAATGTTCCCAAGTTTGGAGTAGGTTACAGATAGAAAAGTGGAAAAAGAGGCAAAAGGAAGAATAGGAGTCCTAAGTTACTCATGTTATTAACAATAGCTAAAACACTGAGTACTTACTGTGAGCTCATTCCAAGAGATAAACATGAATTAATTCATCTAATTTTCCACAATGAGGAAACTGAAGCACAAAGGAGTACCTAACTTGTTATCATCTGTTGCTTCTTCATGGAAAGTCAAAAAGGTACAAGAGATACTTTGTGATGGATCTAGAGAATAGGAGATTTATATATATAATTTCTAGAAACCATAATATATCTACCAGAGGTATAATGGCATAAAAGTGGGTATGTATATGACAATGGTGATTTTTATAACTCTAGAGGAATTAAATCAGTTTGTACAGGTTTGTGAATAGGCAGCCCAATGAGGGGGAAAGTATAAATTCCAGAAGTATGCACAAATGATATAAATCAATATATGAAACAGGTGGTATTTCAGTGAAAAGACAGGGCTGAGAAACTGGCTAGCTATTTAGAAAGCATATGAAAAATAATTTTCAGACAAATTATACATTTATATTTTTTAAGGAAATCAGATATAGTATACCAAGAAAGCACGTAAGATTATACAGATTATACATATATATATATATATATATATATATATATATATATATGTATATATATATAGTCTTGGAATAGGAAAAGCTTTTCAAAAACTTTTTAAAACTTAGAAGTGATAATCTATGAGCTTAATAAATAAAACTACATACATATTAAAAATTAGAGCATGGAACAAAATAGCATAAACCAAGTTAACAAATGACAAATGACAAACCTGGATAGAAAGCGGAAATATAAATGATAGTGGGCTTTTTTCCTTTCCTTTGCAGGGAAGGAGCTCTTAGAAATTAATAAGCGGAAGGCCAACAATCCAATTGAAAAACTGACAAAGGACAATACACCAAAAAAGAAAATGCAAATCATTTTCAAAGGGAAACCTTACTGAATGATATGCAGTTTGAAATGCAGCAAACTGTCTAGGGAGTTAGGCAATTTTGTTTACGTTAGATTTGGCTATTGAACCAACATTAACAACCCTCCTGAAAGCACTTGTAATGACTTGGCAGGATAACGAACAATCAGTGGGATGATGAACTCATGGGGTGTAAGGAAGAAAAAGTGAAGAATGTAAAGAGAAAAAATGGGAGGGAACTGAACAAGACTGGAGGTCACTGCATCAAGGGAAGAAGGAATCAGCCCAAGAAACATTTCAAGCTATAAAAAAGAGGGGCTAGTGTTAAGAAAGTCAAGTGGTGAACTGTGAATTTCAAGCTGGGCAAAGGGAAGAGGGAAGAATGTGGAGTCTGTGCCAAAAGGAATATGAGAGATGGCGGGGATCTGAGGTTTTTATGAGGCTGAATGATGCAGGCAGGAAAGACCTAGAAGTATAGAAGGACTTTAGACTTTGATTTCTAGGATGGCTCAAATTCCCACAAAGAAAATGTGACCCATTCAGTGGGTAACTTAACTGGAGAGAAAGTAGTCATTGGAATTGAATTTGAGCAAGATTAATATTTCAGACGGAGGCTGTCAGGCTCTATGCTGACAGCTCAGAGCCTGGAGCCTCCTTCGGATTCTGTGTCTCTCTCTTGCTCTGCCCCTCCCTCACTCATGCTCTCTCTCTCAAGAATAAAGAAAACATTTTTTAAAAATTAAAAATAGTTTCAGATGGACCATCTACAACACTA
Source organism: Panthera onca (assembly GCF_046562875.1). Lineage (NCBI taxonomy): Eukaryota > Metazoa > Chordata > Mammalia > Carnivora > Felidae > Panthera > Panthera onca. The sequence continues at coordinate 130,435,351 of NC_138347.1, read as the reverse complement.
CCGGAAGGCTATAGGATGATAGAAGGAGCTGAGAAGCATGAGACTGAGACCTAACAGCTCACATTGTCAGAATGGCCAGCAGGAGACATGGAGAAGGCAACTATTAGCATGCATACCTGAAGGCATACTTGCTGGGAGCCCAGCAGGAGTGAGGACCCTGGGGGTTGCAAGGTCATGGTGTCTAGGATGTCAGAGCTGGAAATGCATTGAAGAATCTCAAGTTTTCTAATAATTAACAGATCTACATATAATATCTGTTTCATAAAGCTGTTGTGACAATCCAATGAGATGACATATGTCATTATGTCATGTAAATAGCCTAGTTCAGTGGTAGCCAACATTATAATTAGCATAATCAGCCTTATTACGGACTCCTAGGAGCAGAGAAGAAATACATGAAATTAATCACATCTCACACTTTCATTTTCATTTGGGAGGTGGAATACTGGAAGGAAGACTAAGAGACCTGTTAGGTCATGCCACCGTTCTGTGCTAGAAATTCTAGATTCTGGAACTGGTTCCTTATCCCCAACACTGAATTAGTTCATTCTGTAAACACACACACACACACACATAGATAGATAACAAATCCAATGAGTAAAATAAAATGAGTCATTGAATATTGAATAATTTTAGGGAAATATGGTTTATTAATATCAGACAGGAAAATACAGGTCAAAATTGTTTTATTGGTCACTTCACCAACTTGATATAAAATGCACTAATGGAAACTTAAAAAGAGCATGTCTTTCAGTGAAATGTAGTTACAATTTAAAGTTATATAGATAAATAGATTAGTGGAATAGAGGTCTATATACTCATATAAATCATTAATGAAACTGTTATTAAATTAATCAGTGAAGGGGCGCCTGGGTGGCTCAGTCGGTTGAGCGTCCGACTTCGGCTCAGGTCATGATCTCACGGTCCGTGAGTTCGAGCCCCACGCCAGGCTCTGTGCTGACTGCTCAGAGCCTGGAGCCTGTTTCAGATTCTGTGTCTCCCTCTCTCTCTGCCCCTCCCCCGTTCATGCTCTGTCTCTCTCTGTCTCAAAAATAAATAAACGTTAAAAAAAAATTAAAAAAAAATTAATCAGTTAAGTTTTTGATAAATTGCAGTTATATTTTTGTGTGATAGGCCTAGTTCATGGTCTCAATTGTATATGATACAGATAAATACCACTTCATAGCTCAACAATAATCCTTTTTTTAAAAGCATAAGACTATAGTATTCAACTATGTATCCACAAAAGACTTTTTTCTTAGGCTCACTCAGTATCTGTCTTTTTGGTGGAACAAGATAGAGAACTGAGCAAAACTTGATAATTCTGATTGAGGAGTATGGAATTTAGATCCAACACCCTCCTTCTCTTTAAGGGCTTTTAAAAGAAAGGGACAGGAGTGCCCAGGTGGCTCAGTCGGTTAAGTGTCCAACTCTTGATCTCAGCTCAGGTCATGAGCTCACCATTCATGGGTTTGAGCCCCATATCCATCCCTATGCTCCCTCTCTCTTTGCCCCTCCCCATTGCGTGCATGTGTGCTCTCTCTCTTTCAAAATAAATAAACTTAAAAAAAAAAAAAAAGATAAAAGAAAGGGACATTAGAGACTGACTTCTTGCACTCAGCATGCTTTTAACATTCATCCAAGATGTTGTGTGTATCAAGAATTTGTTACTTTTTACTGCTGGGTAGTATTCCTTAGTACAGATTTACCACACTTGGTTTCTATTTAGCCGTTGAAGGGAATTTGTGTTGTTTCCAAATGCAGGCAATTACAAACAGAACTATGATAAATATTTGTGTACAGGTTTTTTTGTGGATATGCTTTCATTTCTCAAAGCAGGTACCAGGAGTGGAATTTGGGGGTCCTGCAGTAAGTTTATGTTTATAAGTTTCTAAGAAGCTATCCATTTTTCAGAGTGGCTGTACCATTTTGCATTCCCACCAGCAGCAGTGTATAAGAGTCTGGTTGCTCCACAACTTCAGTAGCACCTGATGTTGTCAGTAATTCTTATTTTCACCACTCCAAAATGTAATGGTAACTCAATGATTACTGGAGTTTCCCTAATAGTTTATGATGTTGAACATTTTTTTCATGTGTCTATTTGCTGTCCATTTTATCTCTTTGGTGAAGTGTCTACTCATGTCTTTGGCAGATTTTTAATGGAGAGTTTGTTTACTTATTGTTGGGTCTTCAGAGTCTTTTTTTTTTTTTTAAGTTTACTTATTTTGAGAGAGAGGAACAGAGAGAGAGAGAGCACGCTAGTGGTGGAAGGGCCGAGAGAGAGAGAGAGAGAGAGAGAGAGAGAATGGGAGAAAGGGAGAAAGAGAGAATCCCAAGCAGGCTCTGTGCTGTCAGCACAGAGCCCAATGTGGGCTCCAACTCATGAGATCATGACCTAGGCCAAGATTAAGAGTCAGATGTTTAACTGACTAAGCCACCCAGGTGCCCTGGGTCTTTAGCAGAGCAAAAGTTTTTTTATTACGACAAAGCTCAATTTATCAACTTTACATATTTTTAAAGATTATACTTTTGGTGCCATAAGTAAGAAGTCATCACTAAATCCAAAGTCTTCTATGTTTTTTTCTAGAAACTGTACAGTTTGATATTTTATATTTAGGTTTCCGGTCTACTTTCAATTAATTTCTGTGTATTGTATAAGGTTATGGTTGAAGTGCTTCTGTCTCTTTTTTTAAAAAAATATTTATTTTTGAGAGAGAAAGAGAGAGAGAGTGAACAGGTGAGAGGCAGAGAGAGAGAGACAAACAGAATTCGAAGCTGGCTCCAGGCTCCGAGCTGTCAGCACAGAGCCTGATGCAGAGCTCAAACGCACCAACCGCAAGATGATGACCTGAGCTGAAGTCTAATGTTCAACCAACTGAGCCATTCAGGTGCCCCTTCTCTCTCTTTTTTTTAACCCATGGATGTTCACTTGTTCCAACAGCATTTGTTGAAAACACTATTTGATTGATTGGTTGATTGATTGATTGATTGATTGATTGATTTAAAGTACTCTCTATGCCTAAAGTGGGTCTCGAATTCATGACTCCGAGATCAAGAGTCACATGCCCTACTGACTGAGCCAGCCAGGCAGCCCCCAAGACTATTTTTAATACTTTAAGCGGCTTTTGCATCTTTGTCAAAGTTATAAATTATATATGTGAGTCTATTTCTGGACTTTCCATTCTGTTTCACCGATCTGTGTCTATCCTTTCAATACCACACTGTCTTGATTACTGTAGCTTTCTAGTGAGTTTTGAAATGAGGTAGTGTGATTTGTTAAAAACAATTTTTCAGAAAAAGGTAAAAGCTCATACAGATCCAAAATCGAACACAGGTTAAGTTTTATTTTACTTACTAATAAGTGAACCAAGCAGATGTTATAAATCATTCAAAGGAAAGGTCAAAAGAGTACATATTTACATGGAGTAAAGGAATATTGAAATGAATTACATATGGAGAAGAAATTGGTCTTTCCAGAGTGTGAGAGACTACATTTGAACCTCTACCAAATGAAACAGAATGCCCATCTGTCTTATAGAATTATAAAACAGCTCCCTTAGAATCAGAATCTGATAAAGTAGAGAAGTATATTATAAACAATTCATAGTTTTTCATTGAAGTACAAAATGTTCTTTCTACAGACTGCTCCAAATTTATTCTTCCTTTAAAAAAATTGTTTTACCTCTTCTAGTTTCTTCACTTTTTCATATAAATGTTAGAATCAGTGTGTCTATATCAACCAAAAGTCCTGCTTCTCTTGGGATTGGTATTGTATTAAGTCTATAGTTCAATTTGGGGAGAAAATATCTTTGCTCTGTTGAGTCTTCCAATCCAAGAATGTGGTATATTTTTTTTTCATAAATATGTCTCATTTGATTTCTTTTATCAGCATGTTTTGTTAGACCTAAACCAAAGTATTTAATATTTGAGCTATTATAAATTGTATTTTTAAATATTTTGCTTTCTGGTTGTACATTGCTAGTGCATAATTGGTTTTTGAGTATTGACTATATGTTGCAACTCTGCTAAACACTTATTAGTTTCAGGAGTTCTTTTATAGATTGCTTGAGATTTTCTACTTACAGAATCATGTTATCTGAGATCTGAGAATAGGAACAGTTTTGTTTTTTTCCTTTCAATCTGTGTGGGTTTTTTTTTCTTGCCTTATTGCTCTGGTTAAAATTTTCAGTACAATGCGGAATAAGAATGTTGAGAGTGAACATCCTTAACTTATTCCTGAGTTTAGGGGAAAGCATTTCACCATTACTAAGCATGATATTTGCTATAGTTTTTTTTTTTTTTTTTTTTTTTTTTTTTGTAGATACTCTTTAGCAGGTTGAAGAAATTCCCCCTCTAATCCTAGTTTGCTGCAAGTTTTTGTTCAGAATGATCTTTAAATTTTATCTAATGCTTTTCTGCATCAACTGATAATGCTCATAAAGATTTTCTTCTTTATATTGTTGAAATGGTGGATACATTGATTGATATCTGAATGTTGAACCTTAGGTCCTGGGATAAACTCTACTTAGTATGATGTATTATTCTTTTTATGTATCCCTGAATTCAATTTGATAATATTTTGTTAAACATTTTTACATCCATGCTCATGAGAAATATAGGTCCATCGTTATTTTTCTTTTCTTACTTTTCTTTGTCTACTTTTGGTATCAGAGTAATACTAGCCTCATAAAATAACTTGGGACATATTCCCCCTTTTTCTATTTCATGGAGGTTATTGGATAGAATTGGTGCCATTTCTCCTTTAAGTGTTCCTAGAATTCATCTGTGGAAAATTCAGGGTTAGGCAATTCATTTTTGGAAGGTTTTTAACTACAAATTTAATGTCTATAATAGTTATAGGACAACTCAAGTTATATATTTTATCTTGGTTGAGCTGAAATTGGTCCATTTCATCTAAAGCATTGGATTTACATGCATAGAGTTATTCATAATATCCTCTTATTAGCATTTTAATATCTACAGAGTCTGATATTGGTAACTTGTACCTTCTGTTTTTCTTTGTCAGTCTTACTAGAAGTTACTCAGGTTTGGGGCACCTGGGTAGCTCAGTCAGTTGAGCATCTGACTTTTGATTTTGTCTCCAGGTCACGATCCCAGTGTCCTAGGATCAAGCCCCACATTGGGCGCCATGCTGAGTGCAGACTCTGCTTAAGATTCTGTCTGTTTCTCCCTCTGCCCTTCTCCCCTGATCACACATGCTCTCTCTGTCTCTAAAATAAAATAAATAAAAATAAAAATAAAGAAGTTACTCAAGCTTATTGCCCTCAAAAACCAGCCTTTAATTCATTTTCTCTATTTTCTGTTTTAAATTTTATTAATTTGTGGTCTGATTTTATTCTCCTTTATCATCCTTGTTTTCAGTTTAGTTTGGTTTTGTTTTTTCTGGTCTCTTAAGGTAAAGCAAGTAACTGATTTGATTACTTTCTTCTTTTCTAACATAAGCATTTTGATGCTATAAGTTTTCCTCTAAGCACTCCTTTAGCTGCATCTCACAAATTTTGGTGTTATATTCATTTTCATTTCTTTTTTTAATGTTTATTTATTTTTGAGAGAGAGACAGCATGTGAGTGGGGGAGGGGCAGAGAGCGAGGGAGACATAGAATCCAAAGCAGGTTTCAGGCTCTGAGCTGTCAGCACAGAGCCTGATGTGGGGCTCAAACTCATGAACTATGAGAACATGACCTGAGCTTAAATCAGATGCTTAACCAACTGAGCCACCCAGGCACCCCTCATTTTCATTTCATTCAAAATATTTTATAATTTATCCTGAAACTTCCTTTTTTCAGCCATGGATTATTTGGAAGTGTGTTGATTAACTCAAGTGCTTAGCGATTGTTCTGTTATATTTCTTTTATTGATTTATAGTTTAATTTCATTTATGGTTTGAGGGTATACTTTGTATATTTTGAATTTTTAAAAATTTGTTAAAGTTTGTTTTATGATTTGGAGTATGGTCTTTCTTTATAAATGTTCCATGTGCACTGAAAAGAATGTATTTTCTTCTGTTTTTAGGTGGACTGTTTTCAAATATCAGTTGGTTGATGGTATCGTTCAGTTACTCTATATCCTTGATATTCTATTAGCTCTATTACTGAGAAAGGAGTGTTGATGTCTCCAACTCTAATTATAGATTTGTCCTTTTCCTTCCAATTCTGTCAGTTTTTGCTTCACTAATTTTGACACTCTGTTGTTGCATACACATTTAGGGTTGTTATGGCTTGTTGGTTAGCTAACCCTTTTATCACTAGTAATTTTCTTTTCTCTGAAGTCAGGTAGGTCTGACATCAATACAGCTCTCTTGACTACTGTGTGCATGGTATATTTTCTTCCGTTCTTTTACTTTAACCTATCTATATCATTATGTTCGAACTAGGTTTCTTGTAGATGGCATAGAGTTGGACAATGTTTCTTTATCCAGTCTGAGAATTTTTGTTTTTAAATTGGAATGTTCAAATCATTTTTATTAATGTTATTGTTGATATGTTTGGATTTTGACTCATGGTATTCCAAATTCTGGTGTTCTTCCCCAATCTGTGTATTGCTATTTACTTTCCAGGGTCTTAAGGTACTTGTTCTACGCAGTCTGTCTGGGTTTTGTAGTTACACTCGGTAAGAGAGAAGCTATGAAGTGTGATTACTCCATCTTATTTGTAACTGCAACTCTAGGAATAATTGTTTTTAGAGGTTGCCTTAATCTGGGGATTAGGTTCCAAGTTTCTGCTGTCATGTTGAAGTTCCTGTCAGATCACAGAATCTCAAATTTGCCATTAATCCAACATACTTATATAATTATTTTCCTTCAGCAGTTAAAAAACAGAACAAAATTCTCAGGACTCCTAGGAAGGGCTGCTAGAAATGAATCCCTCCAGACTCAGAAGTTCCCCTTAGCTCAGAGATGCTTGGGATGAGCATCCATGATATTGTAGCCTTTTTTAAGAACAAACCAAACAGAATCTCTAGGCTGGCAGATGGCTGATGTCACAAAATCATGCCATGTATAAAAGTGCCATTTTTGAAGGCTTTATTGCCTTTTCCTACCATACTGCTTAAGTACACTACCTATTGCCTTTAAATCTAGAGTGTGTTAAGGACTTCAAAGACACCCCCACTCCACCTACCTTCTTTAAAATTCCTAATTTAAGACAAGTGTCCATGTCTGTAAGCTCTACATATGGTAACTTAGATCCTACAGGACTGAGGCTAGGATGTTTCAGTCACTGAAACATTCTTTCCCAGGGCCCAGCACCTCTTGAATGTGTATTTACGTGAGGGGGCACTTTCAGTGGTATCAGAATACAGAAACTTCCTATTATTCCAACATTTGTATGTATCCTTGATATATACCCTTTGAATGGCCTAATCTTTGTGATTCAAGAAGCTGGGGCCAGCTCCTTTCCCAAATATTTGTAAGGTTGCAGAGGACTTAACCATTAGTTTGTAGGTGTAGTCAGCCACCTACTGCCCAAAAATGGTATTTGTATGCTTGCTTTCATAGTTTAAAAAATAGGATTCAAAATGCAAATTAAATGTTTCACTATGTCTTATGAATGAATGAATGAATGAATGAGACAATCTGGATTCTTTTTATCCAGAATCTAATGATCTGCCTCCTTCATTCTAAATACCATATCCAGCTAAAATTCACCATCCTTCTTCCCTTAATATTGGGCCAGAACTTGGGCTTTCATTGATGTGCAGAAAAAACATTATTAAGGGAGTGGATTATATCAGTCACATTCTGGGGTGGTTTACTGCCTGTGCATAGTTTAAGGTTCAGTGAAGGTCTCCAGCTGCTTGAGAAAAACAACAACAATAACAACAACGGTTCTTCATCTAGATTTAAACTCTGTGGTCAGGAATGTAGAAAGGAGATAGAAAAAGGGTAGACTGCACTTTGACCATTTCATTTCTCTTTTCCTGAATACTTCTGCTCCCACATCTTCCTGTTTTCCTCCTTGCCAACATTCAGATGGCAATTCAAATGCTTCTTGGAGAGCTTTTCCCAACCTCCTGGGTAAAGTAGCCACTATACCCTCCACCCCCTTCACTCTGTAGCCCATTACCCTGTTTTTATTTCTTCTAAACACTTTCACTAACTGAAACTATTTGATTCATTTATTTGTCAGTGTGTCTCTTGTCTTTCTTCCTTCCCTACCCCAACACCCACTAGAGGTAAGGGCCATTTTCTTATTGACTGCTATATCCCAAACACTCAGAACATGATCTGACCCACAATATTTGTTGGAAAAAAATAACAGGAACAAACATTTTGTGACATTATCCATCTGCTAGCCTAGAGATTCTGTCTGATTTGGTCTTGGAAAAGTCTATTATGCATACTCACCTGAAGCATGTCCTAACTCTGGAAAACTTGAGTCTGAGGCAGAGCTGGGAAAGTTTTATAAGCAACTCATCCTGAAAGTCCTGAAGAGTTGTTTTTGTTTGTTTTAATCGCTGAAGGAAGATATTTCTGTAAGTTGGTTGGATTGTGGCAAATTTGAGATTCTGTGACTTGACAGGAACATTAATGTAACCATCAGAAACTTGAAATCTGACCCTCAGACTTAACGGGAACTCTAAAAATAATTATCCCCAAAGTTCTGATTGTAAGTAGATGGAGTCAGCATGCTTCATTTATTGCCTCCCACTGAATATAGCCAGAGAGCCTGGGGAGAATGCACAGAACACCTTTGTGAAGACTCTGGAAAGTAAATAGCAACAGGCAGGTTGGGGGAGGGGAGTGGGAAACACCAGAATTTGGAGTACCATCCATCTAAATCCAGATTGTCAAAAACAAGATGACAGGCCCCAAATGGTGTCACTTACACTAAGCCCCCATCACTAAACTTAGACTTAATCACAGTTTCAGCTCTCCCAGAAATGGAATCTTAAACCAGTCAATCAGCAGTTCCCTGGATGGTACTAGTTAGGCAATCTGCCTGATAGACCCATCCCTTAAGGAAAAGTAACTTTGTAATAATCAACTTGCTTTGTTGCCTACTATAACCTTCTTGTTCCTACTCTCTTCTGGCTATAGTAGCCTTTAATTTTTAACCAAAGAAAATTTTTTTTAAGTTCATTTATTTTTGACAGAGACAGAGTGCGAGCATGAGCTGGGGGGGTGGGGGGCGCAGAGAGAGAGGGAGACACAGAATCTGAAGCAGGGTCCAGGCTCCAAGCTGTCAGCACAGAGCCTGACACGGGGCTCAAACTCACAAACCGTGAGATCATGACCTGAACTGAAGTCAGACGCTCAACCAACTGAGCCACCCAGGCACCCTGAGTAGTCTTTAATTTTATACAGTTCTTTAGAGCTTCTTTCTTTTGGCTAGATTGGACAATGCCCTGATTTGAATCCATTTTTGCTCAAATAAACTTTTAAAATTTTTAATATGTTTCAGTGTATCTGTTAATGATATCAATAATAACATAAATGTAAATTATCTAAACATACTAATTTAAAAACAGGAAATGTGGAGATGGATTAAAAAATGTGACCCAACTCTGCCATCTGTAAGAAACTCAATTTAAATATGATACACGTGGATCAAAAGTAAAATGATGGAAAAGATATACATAATCCGAATAGGGGAGCAAATACATATCCCATTTCAAGCAAGTATCACATCATTCTTTTGTGCATTCATTCAGCAAATATTTATTGAAAATATCCTAGGCTTAAGACATTATGCAGCATAGTTACAGGTATTACAGAATAAGCTTAAGAGCCATAGTTTATTTTTTTTCAATATATGAAATTTATTGTCAAATTGGTTTCCATACAACACCCAGTGTTCATCCCAAAAGGTGCCTTCCTCAATACCCATCACCCACCTTCCCCTCCCTCCCACCCCCCATCAACCCTCAGTTCTCAGTTTTTAAGAGTCTCTTATGCTTTGGCTCTCTCCCACTCTAACCTCTTTTTTTTTTTTCCTTCCTCTCCCCCATGGGTTTCTGTTAAGTTTCTTGGGATCCACATAAGAATGAAAACATATGGTATCTGTCTTTCTCTGTATGGCTTATTTCACTTAGCATCACACTCTCCAGTTCCATCCATGTTGCTACAAAGGGCCATATGTCATTCTTTCTCATTGCCACGTAGTACTCCATTGTGTATATAAACCACAATTTCTTTATCCATTCATCAGTTGATGGACATTTAGGCTCTTTCCATCATTTGGCTATTGTTGAGAGTGCTGCTATAAACATTGGGGTACAAGTGCCCCTATGCATCAGTAGTCCTGTATCCCTTGGGTAAATTCCTAGCAGTGCTATTGCTGGGTCATAGGGTAGGTCTATTTTTAATTTTCTGAGGAACCTCCACACTGTTTTCCAGAGTGGCTGCACCAATTTGCATTCCCACCAACAGTGCAAGAGGGTTTCCGTTTCTCCACATCCTCTCCAGCATCTGTAGTCTCCTGATTTGTTCATTTTGGCCAGTCTGACTGGCATGAGGTGATATCTGAATGTGGTTTTGATTTGTATTTCCCTGATGAGGAGCGACGTTGAGCATCTTTTCATGTAAGAGCCATAGTTTAGAGTGAATTACATTAGTTAGGAGACCAGATGATGGTAACTGGGTCTGTGCAGGACAGGTAAAAATGGCAAACAAACAAAAGAGAAACCTACAACTCAATACTTGAGATAGCTTTCGATCCACAGAGGCAAAGTTTCATGGAGATTTCTAGGCAAGTGGTTAAGTGGAAATAAAATGGAGACAGCAAGATCAGTTGGTAGAATTATATCCTTTAAAATAAAAGTGTTTTTAGGGGCACCTGGGTGGCTCAGTCGGTTAAGTGTCCAACTTTGGCTCAGGTCATGATCTCACGGTTCATGAGTTCCAACCCTGTGTTGGGCCCTGTGCTGACAACTCAGAGCCTGGAGCCTGCTTTGGATTCTGGGTCTCCCTCTCTCTTTGCCCCTCCCCCACTCTCATATATACACACATACACACACACACACACACACTCTCTCTCTCTCTCTCTCTCTCTCTCTCTCTCAAAAATAAATAAACATTAAAAATTTTTAAATAAATAAATAAAATAAAATTGTTTTTCATCAAAATGAAATTAGAATATACACTAATGGGTCCGCAATTGTCAGCTACAAAATATTACAGTTAGGAATAAAGTCAGAACAAAGTTAGGAATCCTCACTGATGAGGGATGGTATGTATATTTTCCATTCAGCTTTTTGTTAAACAGATACTCTTTTCTTTAATGTAGGGCTGTTGGGGTTTTTTTGCTTAGTGGTATCATTTTTAGCATTCCATCCTTTTCCAGGTACCATCATGTGGTCTGCTAACCATTACTGCACTCTTAAATGTGTCTTTTTTTTTTTTAATGTTTATTTATTTTTGAGAGAGAAAGACAGGGCGTGAGTGGGGAGGGGCAGAAAGAGAGGGGGAGACACAGAATCTGAAACAGGCTCCAGGCTCTGAGCTGACCCGACGCAGGGCTTGAACTCGGGAACAGCGAGATCATGACCTAGGCCGAAGTCAGATGTTTAAGCGACTGAGCCACCCAGGCACCCCTTAAATGTGTCTTCTAAGATTATGAGTTAGTACTTGAAAGTGTGCAGTACATAAAATCATGCCTTAAGCTTAATAATTAATTTTCAATATTTGATGAATAAATGCATAAATGAATATGATATTTGTTCGATATAAGATATTTGTTTGCTCCTCTATTGGAGTTTGTTGATTCCAACAACATTAAATGGGATATTGCTACAATTCCAGAAAAATAATAGTAGGAAACACTTTCCAAGTACAGTAAAACCTTGGATTGCGAGTAACTTGTTCTGCGAGTGTTCCGCAAGACAAGCAAACATTTCTAATATTTCTAATATTTTAACTTGATAAACAAGCGATGTCTTGCCATACGAGTAGTACATGACACTGAATGTCACATGATTACAACTGAGTCAGTGGCGCCCTCTCTCTTTCTCTTTCTCTCTCTCTCTCTGTATCTGTGTGTATGTGTGTGTGTGTGTGTGTGTGTGTGTGTGTGTGTGTGTGTGTGTTTATGGGTGATCGTCTCCCATGCTCGGATGCTTGGTTTCAGGCTGCGGTGTTTGGCAGAAATTAGTGGTTTTTCAGAATGTTGGAAGGTGCCCACGACTGGCACTAGAGTATTTTTTTTATCACTTCAAAGCACCTATGGACAGTCCTTTGCTTTTCCTTTTCCAGGAGCAAGTTTAGGAATGCTTTGCTTCATTCTATGTCATTGAATAGGTTCCTTGTCAAAGTTGTAGGAAAAGAAAAAGATTCCATTGGGCCAATGGATAGCAGTGATTCCGTTAGGGATAGTGAAAGTCGTCCTACACAATAACCCTCCTCTCTCGTCTCCCTCACACCAGCCACAAAGGTTTTCAAAGGCAAGTGCAGGTTAATTGTTCATTTTTCTTTATATTTTGTATTTCTTTATTATTTTGTATTATATTACAGTATTGTAACCATTTTTATATGAATATTTTTGTGTTGTGGAATGAATCATCTGAGTTTCCATTATTTCTTATGGGGAAATTCACTTTGATACAAAATTGGTTTGGATTACAAGCATGTTTCCGGAATGAATTATTCTTGGAAACCAAGGTTTTACTGTATTTATCATGTGCCAAATACTTCTCTAAGTTTATCACAAAAATTAACTGGTTTATAGTTTCAACAAACATGAAAAAATAACTAGCCTGATTTTTCAGTTGAGGAGCCTGAGATACAGAGGTTTAATAACTTGCCTAAATTCACCTTTCTTAAAGAACTATTTAATGATAGATACGGGATTCTCATCTGTGTAGTCTGATTCCAAATTTCATGCTTTAAACTACAACCATGTTGTGGGCCAGGAATTCTCAAAGTTGAGTAAAAACCAGAACCACCTAGAAAGCTTGTTATACCAGACTGTTGGGCCCCACCCAGAGACTCTAATTCAGTAGGTACAGGGTAAGATCCTAGAATTTGCCTCTTGTTTAGTTCCCAGGTGATGCTGATTCATTTGGTCTGGGGTGGCACATTTTGCTAAGTTCATTTAAGAAGGAAACAAATTGCACTTGTGGACATTTCCACTCTGACCGAAGAGGTTCCTGATCCTGACCAGACATTACTCCAATTTCTGATGCAAATTGTGAGAACCTAGTGAATTTGGGTACACTAAAGTATAATGTAGTATTTCCCCTCCCTACTAGTTGATCCTATAAAGTATTGTCTTCTTTGTGGTGACAGCAAAGTTAGTCCTAATCCTAGCACTTAGCCTCAAATGAAATGATGGCATTGGTTGATGACCTTTGGGACTTTGTTGATTTTCTCCCTTATTGTCCTTCCAATTGTACCTGCGCTATGCAGTACCTAGGAAAAGATAATATTCTGAAAAATATATTTCTTGCTGTTTTATTTTGCTCAGGATCAAAATTTGGAAAATGTAGAAAAGCACAATGAAGTTGAGAAACATTTCTTATAGTACCACTACCGAATGTTAACCGAGTTTAATGTATTTGCTTCTTGTCATTCTTCCATTCGTATCTATTTTTAAAATAAAAAATTGATATACTCTTATTAAAGGATCTTGGCGGGGCGCCTGGGTGGCGCAGTCGGTTAAGCGTCCGACTTCAGCCAGGTCACGATCTCGCGGTCCGTGAGTTCGAGCCCCGCATCAGGCTCTGGGCTGATGGCTCGGAGCCTGGAGCCTGTTTCCGATTCTGTGTCTCCCTCTCTCTCTGCCCCTCCCCAGTTCATGCTCTGTCTCTCTCTGTCCCAAAAATAAAATAAAAAACGTTGAAAAAAAAAAATAAATAAAAAAAAAAAATAAATAAAGGATCTTGGCAAATAGTGTTTGAAAAGACTCACTGGAAGTCAGGGTGAGCTGACCAAGAGCTGCTCCAGGCTGGCCTAAGATCTCTTTACAAATTGCATCCTTTAGGATACGTCTGAGCAAAGAAGCATGTTCCTAGAACACATTGATCTAATTCCCACCAACAAAAGCCCAAGTTGCCGTAATATGACTTTATAAATTGGCTCCTTGTTACGAAGGCAAGAATTATGTTCATTTTATCTAGTTATGCTTTCAGCCACAAAGAATTTCTCCCATTCTCAGTGCTCATATTATAAGCCACTAAACTCTGATCAAAGAGTGAAGCAAGGAATATTTAACAGAGACATGCAGGTTCCTATTAAGGCATGTCTAATACTTGGGTTATTTTGTTACTTTAATCATGTAGCAATCTTGCTGCTTTCTATAGCAACAAGTAAAAAGCAGGAATTCTTCTGACCAGCTAGTTAAAAGCCATGTTCTTCAAAACTTTTTTACTGTTCTTAGTGTAGCTACAAAAATTACTTTCTAGCTGTCTCAACTTCTGAATAAGCTCTCTAATCTCAGTCTCTTTATCTGTAAAATGTGAATGATAACATTATTTATTTCATAGAATTTGTTGAAGATTAAATGAGTCGATGTCTGCAAGGCAACTAGCAAAGTACCTGGCACATGGGAAACACAATAAATAGCAACTAATATCTATTATTAACAAGGACTGCATAATGTAATTCCCGTCCTGTTTTCAGACAATTTCTGAGAAGCAATGTTATAGTTTGTAGTCTTGTGATGAGTTCAGTAATGTGTGAAAACGGATACAATAGCTACTTCAGTGGAGAAATGTAATAGGATATTAAATGAAAGTGCTGTTTTGAGAAGTGAATTAAATGCACATGAGGAAATAAATGCTTTGTTAAGGACATGAGGGCAAGCACAGTCATAGATCCCTTCCTTTTTAGAATGTTATCTCTAAGCCTGGAAGTATTACCTTTAAAGCTTAAAAAGGCCCAGAACAACAAGGAAGGAAAAAGGAGATAATATATAATGATTTATGGGTGGTGTAAATAAAGTATATCTATTATAGGCGGGTAATATGTAAAAATTATATACAAACAATGACATTGACTTAAGACATAATTTTTGTCACTTTACCATACAATGGAGCAATTCCACACCTAGGTATCTACCCAAGAAAAATTAAAACATGCCCAACTAAAGATTTGTACAATAATGTTCACTGCAGCTTTATTCGTAGTCACCAAAAACAGGAAACAATACAAGTGTCCATGAGCTAGTAAAAGAACCAACAAGTTGTGGTACATCTATATGATGAAATACTTCCAGGAAAGAGAAAGGAATTAATTGCTGACATATGCAACAGTGTGGGTAAACTTTTAAGACATGTTAAAGAAGCCAGACACAGAAGATTGCATGTTGTGTGATTCCATTTATATGAAATTCTAGAAAACGCAAATCCACAGAGACAGAAAGCAAATCAGAGTTAGCTTCAGGCTCAAAGTGGGAGCAGGGAATTACTGTAAATGGAAATAAAAAAACTTTTTGGAGGGATTGAAAGGTTCCCAAACCAGATTGTGGTGATGGTTGCACAACCGTATGAGTTTACTAAAATACATTGAACTGTGCACTTAAGATGGGTGAATTTTTTTATATGTAAATTGTACATTAATAAAGCTGTTAAAAAGCTAATGGGGGCGGGGGACACTTTGTGGGCTGGAAAATAAAAACTGTAATAAAGACTGACAATGCTGGGAGTGTTTAAATTGGATCAGGGAAGGCTGAGACTCAACAAATTCCTGTCCATTACTGGTCCCCAAAGTACAAAGTACCCAATTTACTCCAATGACAAATTTAGATGCAGGAGAAAATAAATCCCATATACAAGAAATTGTGATAATATCAAATCAAAGTTACCTTTTGTTTCAGTTTATACCTGTAAACAATGGTAAGAATCCGGAAAAGTAGCTGATAATTAAAAAATGCTTAAACAGAAATGAATTTTCTTATAACAAAGTAAAAGCACTTACTACACCTGAATGGATTGGAAAAATTCAATCAAACAGGACAATGCAAAGTGTAAGCTTACTAAAAGCATATCTCGTATGGTGCTATAAACAGTGGGAGAACTGCATTTGCCCATCACCTGACCATGTGTCTGAACTATGTTCATAGCTAGCAAGAGGACCAATTTTTAGTACACTATTTTAGTACACTATTTAGGACCAATTTTGAGTACACAAACTTTAGACCAAGTTCTTCAAAAATTTATGTGTGTATATATATTTCTTCAAATATTGGAAATAAGAAAGTATCTGACAGCATTGTTTGCAATGGCAGGAACCTGGCAATGACCTGAATATCCATCAATAAGGGAATAGAATTATGGTACAACTTATTGAGAATAATGTGGAACTCTCAAAATTCCCGAGTTAGATTTATATGCATCGAGCTAGAGGAATGTCTGTGTTGGGGGAAAAGCAAGATTTAGAGGAATGCATATAGTATCATCCAACTTTTGTAAAAAATAAAACTATATATGTCTAGATGTATGTAGGTGTTTGTAAAAGTATGGGAAAGTTTGGAAGGATAAACAGAATGTTTATAACCTCAAGTGGCTGGATTTGGAGAAAGGTGCGTGATATATCTCTATTGATTTTATTTTGATCTATCTCTATGGGTTTTGTTTTGATATATCTCTGTATCACTAGACTAGTTACAATGAACAAAAATTAATTTGCAATTTCAAACTGAAACTCTTGGTGTAGGCCCTCCTCCTGTCCTCATACTCAGCCAAATTCTTCATGTTGATATAGTAGACTTGGTATGAAATAAAACCACAGAGCTGATTTCTTTCCTAAGTGTGGAAGCAGATAATAATCATAATAATCACACCTGATCTCTTCAATGAACTTGGCTATTGCTGTGTATAGATCAGCTGGCGTTTATAGATGGCTTTACTGCCAAATTTCAATGTCAGCTGTTGATTTTTCCTGTTGCTACATTCTATTTTGTTCAGATAAATTGTTTTTGGTAAACCAATTAAGCATATAAACCTATACTGGAAGAAATTGATAGGTAATACTTCAAAACTAAGCAAAATGGAAGTATGGCAATCTAATTTTATTCAGGAATATACAGTTTCCACAATTGCAGTAGAAACTCAGTAATTAGAAATCAGTTTAAACCACATGTGTTTCAACTTCTTATTATTCTTTACCATATCTGTTTGTTGAATTCAGAAATAGCTGCATTCAAAATGAAAGAAACAAGGAAGTAAAAAGCCAGGAGTCATTTAGAGTTAAAAATTGGAACTTCAGGGGCGCCTGGGTGGCTCAGTCGGTTGGGCGTCCGACTTCAGCTCAGGTCACGATCTCGCGGTCCACGAGTTCGAGCCCCGCGTCGGGCTCTGGGCTGATGGCTCAGAGCCTGGAGCCTGCTTCTGATTCTGTGTCTCCCTCTCTCTCTGCCCCTCCCCGTTCATGCTCTGTCTCTCTCTGTCTCAAAAATAAATAAAACGTTAAAAAAATTTTTTTAAATTGAAACTTCAAAAAATATATATTTTCTTTATAAAGTGAAATGGTTAAAAGTATTAGGACTGAATACTAACTCTACCTATATATATGATTTGGGACACATTTTCTTAGCTACCAAATAAGAACTAATAATTCCATTTCTCTTATAAGTTTCTGAAGGATTAAATAACATAATGCATGTATAGTATTATTAAGACAGTGCCTGAAAAAAGTAAGTACTCAATAAACATCAGCTACTGTTATTATTATTTGGGACTATTCAATGGTTAGGTATAAAACTGAGTCTTGGGGCGCCTGGGTGGCTCAGTCGGTTGAGCGTCGACTTCGGCTCAGGTCACGATCTCGCGGTCCGTGAGTTCGAGCCCCGCGTCAGGCTCTGGGCTGATGGCTCAGAGCCTGGAGCCTGCTTCTGATTCTGTGTCTCCCTCTCTCTCTGCCCCTCCCCCGTTCATGCTCTGTCTCTCTCTGTCTCAAAAATAAATAAATGTTAAAAAAAAAAAATTTAAAAAAAAAAATAAAACTGAGTCTTAGCTATGCCCATCATGAACTTAATGCTCATGGCTGAACTTACTGGTAGTTCTCAACCTATATCATGCTCTTTTTTAATGCAGTTGAATATAACCCTTTTTGCAATGGGACTTCATATTTGTGTTTTCAACCCTGATTATTCATATTGAATTCCTCAGAATTGCTTTACCGCCATTGGAAATTCCTTGGTCTTCAGTATGTTTAGAAGAACTTCCTTGCCTTTGGAGATAGCTAAAAGAAAAAAAAAACACATTTCACCATCTTCATTTCTGGAAATAAAAGCAATAAAATATAGGGTATGAAAGATGATCAAGGGATCTAGCAAGTGAGTCTAACTCAAAGAAGATCTAGGACAAAACATGACTGGAGGCTGAAGTCATTAAAGGGATAGGACACTTAGATCACAGGATTGAAACTAAAGAGAATCAATACCAGAACTGAGAGTGGTTGTTTACAGGAAATCTTTGCAGACATTACCCATGTGCTCATGTACTTTATTTTTGCTACAAGCTTGGCATATGTAATATATAACAT
The DNA here is from genome assembly GCF_046562875.1 of Panthera onca. Lineage (NCBI taxonomy): Eukaryota > Metazoa > Chordata > Mammalia > Carnivora > Felidae > Panthera > Panthera onca. Next base: position 130,416,912 of record NC_138347.1, on the reverse strand, counting down.
ATTACATGTGTTAAAAATATTGTGTGTACATCTTACAAAAATAAAATAACTAGATAGGAATATTCTAAGCTACAGGAAGGCTACAATTTATTGCAGAGTGAGGAAGAATTGTACTAAACTTAATAATAAAAAAGTCAAGAGATATTCTTCCACATCTTTTGAAATGACCTATGTCCAATAATGTTCATTCCAGCCTTGTTTATAAAAGCAAAAGACTGGAAACAACCTAAAAGTCCATCAATAGGAGAAAAATTGAATTATGATTCATCTGTACATTGGAATAATTTTCAGCCTTCACAAAGAATGAGACAATGAAACCAATTCTGGGGATATATTATTAATCAAAAATGTAAGCTACTGAACTGGGTGTGGTTTGCTACCATTTCTGTAAAAATTAACTATATACATGTAATATAGTTATATTTGTTATATATGTGTTATATAACATGTATATATACATATACACACATATGTATCCATTATACACATATACATCGATGTATGCATGTAAGATACTCAGAATCATGGAATGGTCCTGATGCTTTCCAGTTCTCATTCTTGTAACATCCTGGAATAGCTTGGATTTTAAAAAGACATCCTGAAAAATTGAAATGCTATCAGCTTTTTAAGTGTCATCTTTTTAGGGAGCTGAGTTTAGCCTTTCTGGTGCTTCAATGAAACAAATTATAATTCCAATTGTAGTACTAAGTAGTAGAGCGGTATTTACTGTGCTCTTTCTCTGTTCCCGGCACTTTCCAGGCACTTTTCCACGCACTATAGATAGTGCACATATGTACGGACCTTCACTATAACTCTGTGAAATATGTGTTCTTTTTATTCATTTTAAGATAAGGAGAGGCACCTGGGTGGCTCAGTCGGTTAAGTTTCTGTCTTAGGCTCAGTTAATGATCTCATGGCTCTTGAGTTCAAGCCCCACATCGGGCTCCGTGCTCACAGCTCAGAGCCTGGAGCCTACTTTGGATTCTGTGTCTGCCTCTCTCTCTGCCCCACCCCTGCTTGAGCTCTGTCTCTCAAAAATGAATAAACATTAAAAAAAAAAATGTTTTTTTTAAAATGAGGAAACCGAGGCAGAGAGACTAGGTAACTTGTCTAACTCCCCCTCAAAAGTGAAGTGTGGACTGTGACCATGTTCTTCATTGATCAAAGAGGAGGGACAGCCAGTAACATTAAAAAAAAAATTTTTTTTAACGTTTATTTATTTTTGAGAGACACAGAGAGAGCATGAGCAGGGGAGGGGCAGAGAGAGGGAGACACAGAATCTGAAGCAGGCTCCAGGCTCTGAGCTGTCAGCACAGAGCCCGACATAGGGCTCAAATTCATGAACCATGAGATCATGACCTGAGCCAAAGTTGGACACTTAACTGACCGAGCCACCCGGGTGCCCTTCCAGTAACATTTTTATCATCAAAGTTCTCTGATTTCAGCAGACCGCTGCCAGAATGAATTCCTGGGTCACTCTGAACACAGTACTTGAAATGCCTGCCCCACCCTACCTCAGACAACTTTAATGAATACTGACAGATGAACATATGTGAAATGTCTTAACATGTGTAAGAAAAATGACAAACATTCTATTAATTCTAAAATACTTAAGGTAGACAAGGTTTTTATAATCTCAATACAGGTAATATCGCCATTTACCTAGCTGGTAATTTCTACCAGAAAAGCCCCTTTCTTCTTTGTATCTAATGCATTTTAGGAAAGCTAGTGCTCCTTTTAAAGAAGTCTAAGAAAACTTCCTAGTGAGGGAAAATTGCAGCAAAAATCCCCAGGCGAGGGCACTGGGGACAACAGACAATACCGGAGCAACTGAAGAAACAGGAGATGGCGAAGGAAAACCATGATAGCTCCTAACGGCAAGCAGTAAGAAAAAAAATCTATCCAAGCCAAATTGTTTTGTAGCCTTCTACTTCTAGTAAGGACAGAGCTGGCTCAGAACTGGCATAATTCTGAAAATTATAATATATGCTAGTGCTGACACTGTGTATCTTATGAGAGAGTATCAAAACATTTTACCCAAAGACAGCAATTTGACAACCTCTTTATTCTCTAGAACAAACCCCTTGCCCCGGGTATTGGAGGTTTTATTCGAGTTAATACAAAAGCAGATGGAGACTTCTGTCCTTTGTCTTTGGATTTAAACTCCTTCCCCTATAGAAAAGTGTGCTTGTGAAATACACAGCATTAACACTTTAGCCAAACATATTGCCAGGGCATCATGACTCGATCGTGGAAGGCCTTTTCTCAGCAACGCCAGCTCAGAACTATAAGCCAGGACGCTGCTTATGGCAGCAGGAAGTTTACAAAGCAGTAAACATCTTTCCTCTCTAACTAGTCTCACTTATAAAAAGAATTGTGTTCAGCAAATAACAACGTGGAACACCATGGGAAGAGAAGAGAGTAGAGCAGAACAGGGTCAGAAGTGAAGAGCTGGGAGAAAAACAACCATTGATTTTATTTATTTATATTTATGGATTTTGTTTTTGAACCTTTAATATCAGAGAATGGACCATAGTCTCGGTCTGGCTCCTGTAGACTTCTGGATGCCAGAAAAGGGTGGAAAAGGGAGAAAACGCCTCCCTTCTTTGCATTAGAAAGAGAAATGTCAGCAAAAGGTATTGGTTTGTTTTCTTTGTTCTTTTTATCAGCAAAGCCAGTGTGCTGCTATTGTTTGCTGGCCTAACAAAAATGAAATCAAGGCTTTCACTGAACAGCCCTTCTATTCTTTAGCCAAATGCTGAATCAACATCCCTGCTTCTGCAACAGCTTGCTTTAATGATCCTAGACAGTTTCTGTTCTTGTCATGTACTGGGTCACAAAGAGGAAAGAGGGATAACAGAAAGCAGAATGGGACAGAGACCAAATTCATGCTTTGAAGGCTATTTGGACTGGTATCAAAACAGTTCCTCAGAGAGGCAGAACTGGAATTATTTATTAGCTTCCTACTACATATGTTTTGTAGTTAGTTTGTATGCTATGGTAAAAATTAATGTTTTATAAAATCTCTATCCTTCTCATTCAACTGAGCACATTTAACTATTTTCAACAAATCCTGTTGTGATCTTCATGACTTCTCTGAGAATTTTCATATATTGATTTTTTTTTATTATCCATTGCTACAACTGTGTTAACACTATCTGACAGACAGAATCGAAGGTTAATGCAAAATGAGATAAACAACCTCCAATCCAGAGGCTTGTTAGGGTCTGGGGGTGCTACACGGTTCACTCTGGCCCTACCCCTGGCAGAACGGGAGATCATCTCTCACAGTCCAAATTGTTAGAGGCTTGAGTGAGCCCCCAGGGCTATGAGTTCACAGTGGTGACATGTAGTAATGCTTATGGCATTCTGAGCCAGAGGAAGTCAGGCTTTCTCTTCAGACACTCGAGCCACCACTCCCTACTGTCCAGTTTGTGGCACTGGATTTGCCATCACCCAGGACTCCTGCAGTGGAAGAGAGAGTCAATACCACAGTCACAAAGGGACAGCAGCAAGTAATGATTAGTTGCCTTTTTCAACTGAAAACACTCTTTTTTTTTTTTTTTTTTTAAAGTTTATTTATTTTTGAGACAGAGACAGAGCATGAATGGGGGAGGGTCAGAGAGAGGGAGACACAGAATCTGAAACAGGTTCCAGGCTCTGAGCTGTCAGCACAGAGCCCGACGCGGGGCTCGAACTCACGGACCGCGAGATCATGACCTGAGCTGAAGTCGGCCGCTTAACTGACTGAGCCACCCAGGCGCCCCTCAACTGAAAACACTCTTAATAATCTGCAACTGTGTAATCAAATGCCACCTAAGTCAGTGCAGATTCTTACAATGTTAATCAGGGTGTTTTTGTAATCAATTGTTGCCTGAGTAAATGGATCATGTAGGAGGACTCTTCAACTCTGTTGATGGTTGAAGACCTTTTGGTCATTTTTTATGTAAAAGTCCCCTTGAGTGAAGTTGGGGGGAGTGATTAAAAAGTGAAGTAAAGGAGTTCCCGGGTGGTTCAGTCACTTAAGCATCCAACTCTTGATTTCAGCTCAGGTCATGGTCTCAGGGTTGTGGAATCAAGCCCCCCAACACCCCTACCCCCACCCCCAGCCACCCCCGCCAGTCAGGCTTGAGTTGGGCATGGAGCCTGAGTTGGGCATGGAGCTTTTTTTTTAATCTCAAAAAAAAAAAAAAAAAAAAAAAGTGAAAACAAAAAAAAAATGCAGGTGGAGAGAGAGAAAAATAGAAAGGTCAACTATGTATGTTTGAAGATAAAACCAGGTTTCCTTGCTCATCCTTTGTGGGTTGTTACCACCGTTAAGGGCTGTGGTAATATATTCATCTGCTCACTTCTTAAAATATTGGGAGAGTGTTCCCAGTGTTGAAATAGTCCTCCTTTTCCCAAGACACCTTTTGCCAAATGGAAGAACAGGTGAATGAGTTAAGGAGTACCACTAAGGGAAACAAAGAAAATAACCAACAGCTTCCAGGACCTAATTTCTTAATACACCTGATGCCACATAGATGTGGACTCTGGGTGCAAGGCAACAGATAATGTAATAAATCAACTAAAATGCTAATATACAGTCGTTTTACTTTTTTTAAAAAAAGTATGAAAATATTCCCTTTAATCCACCAGCTTTGATCCTATGCAGTTTAATTTCAGTTGATTTTTGATTATTTTGCAGTTTCACTTCCCCCTTGTCACTTATTTGATTTCACTAGAAACGGACTATTTACTTTCTATTTGTTACTCCTAATTTAGGCTATCAATGGGTTGGAACTGAGGAAGACTGCAGATGAGAGTAAGTTCTATTTTCTGTTATTTAAAATTACAGACAATATTTTTGAGGAGTTCATTTACCCATAGGTCAAATTTTAATACAAGATAACACAGTGTTATGAATGATGTTGATAAGAATAAGGTACAAATGTAGTTCTGCCATGTTATTTTGAGAAAACACACCATAAACAAAGTGTGGAAGAGTTTTCCTTTATTTACAAACCTCCAACATAAATTTTTAGTGGAATTACAACCAGAAGTGACTTGGTAATGATCAAGGAAAGAGGAAATCATGGCTATTAGAGCTAATGTCTTAAATGAAGGTAATCGGTTTAGAGCACAGATTTTGAAATCCAAGGGACCTGGTTGGAAAGGCTCTGTAACTTTTAGTGATAAGACATTGGGAATGCTAAATACCTTCTCTAAAGTCCTGGGTTCCTCACCTAGACGGGGATAATAGCATCTTCCTTTACAGGATTGCAATGAAAATTTAATCAGATGATGTATTAAAGCTCATAGCATAGGGGCACCCGGGTGGCTCAGTTAGTTAAGCATCCAACTTCAGCTCAGGTCATGATCTCATGGCCCACGGGTTGGAGCCCCACAACAGGCTCTGTCCTGACAGCTGGGAGCCTGGAGCCTGCTTCAGATACTGTGTCTCCCTCTCTCTCTGCCCCTCCCCTGCTCATACTCTGTCTCACTCTCTCTCAAACATAAACATTTAAAAAATAAAAAAATTTAAAAAAAAAGTTCACCAAATCACTGGGGTACCTGGGTGGCTCAGTCGGTTAAGGGGCCAACTGCAGCTCAGGTCATGATCTCACGGTCTGTGGGTTCAAGCCCTGTGTCAGGCTCTGTACTGACAGCTCAGAGACTGGAGCCTACTTTGGATTCGGTGTCTCCCTCTCCCTCTCTGCCCCTCCCCTGCTTGCTCTCTCTCTCAAAACTTATAAACATTAAAAAAAATTTTTTTATAAGTTCACCGGATCACCAAGTTTAATTATTCTGTTTTTCTATATAATGTTAGAAGACATATATTTTCTCTAATGTGGATTTCATTAACCTATGTGTCTGTGTGTAAATATGGATTACTTGAAAAACTATGTAACTATTAGAAAACTATGTTTGCCATAAGATGTCTCTATACATGTTAAATAATTTAAGATTGTTTACAAATATTAAAACAAAATAGTTTTTATTTCTCAATTTAAACTTCTGTCAACAATCGAATTAGTTCTAAAACATGAATAAGTCCGAGTTTTGTAAAAATGTCCCCAGTGAATAATACAGTGAGATATTTAAATAGATGGTGACTCCATGGTGCTTTAGGTCTGAAACAAGCAAAATGTGGTAAATCATTATTTAGCACCTCCCTGACATAAATAATGCTGACATTATTTAGCTGTCAGCACAGAGCCCGACATGGGGCTCAAACTCACAAACTGAGATCATGACCTGAGCCACTCAACCAGCTGAGCCACCCAGGCATCCCAATTTGGTGAACTTTTAAAGTGTTCCTTAGTCTAAGCTATCCATATGATTTTTGAAAGATTCTGTTATCAGACCATAAATGATAAACTCAGCCTACATATAAGACTATATGTTGGAAATTCCTTGGTTTAGAAATATTAATGACCCTCACGAAAAATTTAACCCCTAAACTTCTAACTAGTTATTACTGCATACATTTTCTCTCTGGTGGAAATTCTCAGTGTTTATTATTTGGTAATTCTCCTGAAACCATCTGGGACTCCCTTAGGCATCTTTTCCTCTACCTACTGACGGTAATAATAACCACCACAGAATTTGTGTTCTGGTCATAGCAGAAAATCTTTAAGTTTCTAGAGAGTACAGAGGAAGGACTAGAAGAAGATCTAAGTTGTCTATTCTAATTGTTCAAACTGTATCATTTCGCCTGTAATTAAAAACAGTCATCAAATTACTCTTGGAAAATCCTAGGCTTTGGAACCAGGTGGATGTGGATATTTTTAAAAAAAATTTTTTAATGTTTATTTTTGAGAGAGAGAGACAGAGAGAGAGAGCAAGCAGGGGAGGGGCAGAAAGAGAAGGAGACACAGAATCTGAAGCAGGCCCCAAACTGTCAGTTCACAGCTGGATATGGGCCTTGAACTCACCAGCTGTGAGATCAAGACCTGAGCTGGAAGTCTGATGCTTAACTGACTGAGCCATCCAGGTGCCCTTGGTGGATGTGGATTTAAATTCTAACTCTGGCACTTACTTAACTGGGGGACTTTGGGCAGGTCCCATAAGCCCTCTGAACCTTGGAGACTTTCTCATCTATACAAAACAGGTAACAACATGTTATAACAGATCAGGGTGTAGGGTAAACTTTTAGTGCACAGTAATACCCCTCCCTTACAACTCTTCTTTGCTCTGTCATGCCTGTCTTCAACTTCCATTTTCAACATAGTAATATAAAGTCTCCTATTCCATGAATATGTATTCACAGATTAAAAAACAAATCTCCCCAACTCAGAACGGGATTTAGGTCATTAGAGGTCCTCAATTCTACACCCATGAAATCAGTGAAGGGAACTCAACAAAATTCTGATTTTTCCCATGATTATTATTTTGATGCTTTTAATAAAACATTAAATAGCAAATCCTTTTTAGGTTTCTTTCATCTTTGGGGTCTTTGCTTTGCTGGTACCCTAAACACTTGCTTAAACTGCCTGCTGTGTAATCCAGCACTGCCTCAAATATTGCATTATTTTCTTCTAGAATTACAGAGAAAGAGACAAAAGGTATATAAGGAAAAGAGGAAGTTAACACTTAGGAAACATGAGTGGTGCTTACTAAATGCTCCATAAAAGTCTTCTTTTGACCTTCTTTCTTGGTTTTTAACATTTAGACAGTATTAATTTATTCCCTATTATGAAAGATAAGGACTTGGCACATTTAGACTATCTCCCTCTCCCTTATCCCATTTTTAAGTTTATGATTTTTATTCTTCTATTATGTACATTTATAATATTAAATAATATTGGTCCCTCATTATCAGATAGTGTGTCTTGACTCTTAATCCTCAAAACAACTGTAGTTGATATGTATATTACCTTCCTTTCTTTGATAAGGAAATTGAGGTCCAAAGGTTAAGTAGCTAATAACTGGTAGAACTGGGATTTGAACATTTACAAGATAAAGGAAAGGTAAGAAAAACATACATACATACATATCTCCCCAAGTAAGTGAATACATTCGTCAGAAGATAATCACAAATGGGAAAAAAAGGGGACCCTACTTGCTGTAATTAAACCATTGTTTCTTTTGAGTACAGTACACTGCTTTCCACTGTCAAAGGTTTGTTTGATAGGCAGAAGTGTAATAGACCCACTGTAACTGTACCATTTTTTGAAATTGCGTGGCTGCAATGACTAAGTGTGTGAGTGACTTTCATATTAGTAAGATTTTTTTGAAATTGCATTAATAGGTACCTTTTATTTTGCTTTACATTCATTTACTATTTATTTTTTGCAAAATATCCACAGTATAGATTTGAGAACCAGTAGCTGAACTTGAAATACTACTTCCTATATACTAGTTTTATTTTGCTTTATGCTAAGTAAGTGGCTGCCACCTGTTTACTGTTGCTCAGAAGGAAAAAAAAAAGATAGTCATGGGTTTTTTTGGCAAAATTAAGTTTTATACAGAAATGGCAGTCATATCTTTATACGTACAAAGTCAGCAAGAATTTAATTTTGTAATTAAGTGTCATGTTCTTAGATGAACATAATATGAACAAGTCATTATCCAATATCAACAAATCGACATCTTTTCCTCATAGTTGTGAATTTTGATGAAATCAATGGGAAGTAGAAGCTTCTGTGCACCTAATTAACTTTAGAGAATGTTTTCTCACCTTGATTCCTAGTGAATGGGCCATTGGCATTCTAATAACTTCATGATCAAATTTTGGCTCATTACTCAAATATTGTACATATGAACACCGCATGTGTCTAGGTCTTTACACATCGTTAGCATTCATGTATGACTTTAGCAAGTCGACTGTGTTCTCTTGCAAGAAATAAAAAAATAATGACACCTTTTTGGCATGAAGTATTTTATGATTTTTCATGGGAAGAGTACTCAGATACAGTTGTCAAGAATGAACACTTGAACTTCCCTGTTTTGTGAAGTAATAGTTTAAATGTCTGTTTATCTTGTCTTGGCCAGACAGAGGGAACTCAAGCACAAGGATTATATATAAACTAGTTGGAGACCCCGAGATTAACTATAGTGAGGAAATTAGGTATCGAGTGCTTAGTAGGCAGGTGCTCCATCCACATAAGTTATTTTAACTCTCACTGCTGTCTCTCAAGTTATCAATATCCCTAGTTTACAGATGAGGGAACTGAAGCTCAAAGAGGATCAGAGACTTGCTTGTGATGTTTTACCACCTTATATTTCCTTGAAGGGCTGATGAGTAAAAATGTCTGTAATAATTTCATAGCAGATTGGAAATCTTTACTGCAAAACCCTTTGTGGAAAAGCATACATAAGCCTCTTGATTTATCCTCAAATCTGGTAATACTGAAAGTGTTTCATTAACTAGTAGGAACGTTTGAACTGGAAAATCCTCAGCAATGCATAGACTGCAAAAAAAAAGAAAAAGAAAAGAAAAGAAAAAAACCAAGCAGTTGGGGTTAAGTTTAATAAAAGAACACAGAAGGCCTTTTCCTTAATAAAACAGTATTTCAATAATGGTTTCAAATTGTTAAACCACACACCAGGTATTTCATTTTCCCTCTTGATCCAACTCTGAAAATAAGGTCAGAACTCAATAATTTTCTGTAATTAAATGAAAGCATGTTTTGGGTAATAGAAGTTCAAAATCCTTCCTATATGAACATAATTATACTCTTTAAAAATACATTTTCATTCATATTAATAAAATTAGAGTTCCTGGGATAGGATTAATTGAACAGGTGAAGCCAGCTATGATTGATTGGTTGAATTGATTGATTGATTGATTGATTGGCTGGTTTCAAGTATGCTCCATGCCCAGCTCAGAGCCCAACTCGGGGCTTGAATTCATGCCTGAGATCAAGACCTCTAAGCGGAAATCAAGAGTCAAATGCTTAACCAACTGAGCCACTCAGGCACCCCTATGATTTATTTATTTAATTGTGAATACTATTTATGTGTACATGCATATGCACATACATCAAGGAATCCATGTACTATCATCATTTGTCACATGTTGGTAATATTTTCAAGTCTGTACAATTATTTGAGTATTATAGAGGAACATAACAAGCTATATGTGGTGAGATAAACCTTAAGAAAAACAAACAAAAAACAACCACATAGAAAATTAAAATGAAGTCCAGTAGAAGGTGGTTCTGTGGGAGCTTCAAGCTTGTTAACTGGAAAGTATTTTCTGACTGTATGTCTGTACAAGACTTTCTAAGCCAGCAGTGTCAGAGGAAAAGATAATAGGAGCCACCTATAAAATTTTACATTTTCTAGTAGCTACATTTGAAAAAAAAGAAAACAAGTAAAATTAAATAATGTATTTTACTTAACCAAATATAGATCCAAAATATTCTTTCAACATGTAATCAACATAAAAATTATTAATGCAATATTTTACTATTAAATCTGGTATTTTAGCTTTATTTCAAGTATTCAGGAGGTACATGGGGTTAGTGGCTACTGTACAGAAAACAGGTCAAATCTTGCTGAATTACACAGAGTTCCTAGGGATTTATTTTGGGATCTGGACATTGATACAACTAGGAAGGACAATTTATTTATTTTTAAAATTTTTTTAAAGTTTATTATTTTAAGAGAGAGAGAGAGAGAGAGAAAGAGAGAGAGTGAGTCCCAGGCAGTCTCTACACTGTTAGGGCAGAGCCTGACCTGGGGCTTGAACTCACAAACTGTGAGTTCAATGAGCCACCCAGGTGCCCCAGGAAGGACAATTTAACTGCAACAGGGAGTTTAATCAGGTGTTTGACCATCTTGTGGGTTCCCTAAAATCTAAAACCTCTCCTGCTTTGTAAACTAACTTACACCACTGATGAAAGTAAACAGCTGTGAAATATTGTCAGTATATATATCACACAGTTTAGAATGGCATCTTCTGTGTTCCCCTTTCCTAACTAAATCTGATTTGTGTACACTATGAACGTGTTAGGAAAGCTAATGCAAATTTAAATTTTGAGTAAAAAGACAAATCCAGAAAGAGAAGTCTGAGGGGCCTGCCTTGTATTTGTCGCCCTTTTTAAAAAGAGTGTGTGTGTGGGGGGGTACGGTTTTAACGGAAGAAAAGGGAAATAAGGGACAAGTCCTCCTGTCCTTCCTGACTCCTGTGTTTAGCTCTAGTGTTTTAAGGAGGACACTGACAAACTTGTACAAATCACATTAAGAGCAACCAAGGCAATTGTGAAAAGGCTTGAAACCACATCCTGTAAGCAGTAGCGGAAACCATGAGGAATACGGTTTCTGAAGATGGGAAGCTGTGGCTGGGGTAGTCAGTGATAAACAGAAGAGAGAGAGTGACATAGGTGATTAGCTGTATAGGCAAATACTTAAAGGAATGCCACACACAGGCAAAACAAAAAACCAAAATGCTCATGAAAGAGAGGTCAAGTTGGCTGAATACAAATAAGATAGTTCCTAAACATTAAGAAAAATATCTTGGAAGGCAGGCGATTTTCCACTATTGGGGATGGGGGCATTGCAGTATGCCTGTCTTCTCCCAACTCTGAGAACCGATATTTGTCCCAAATATTGAACAGAGAGGCTGTGTGGAGGTTTACTATGTCACTGGCTTTGATGTTACAAGTTCTGTGACTGTATCTCTGCTTAACCTTTAGGAGTTAGGTCACCTTGGGCAAGTCTCTTGGACTGTCTTTGCTTCCTCTAAAAAATGAAAATAACACACTCCATACTGACTTCTGTAATTATTGGCAGGCTTTGCAACCTATAAAATGCCACATAAACCCGTTTCTGTTTCCATGGGATAAGACAAGAAGGCTCCTTAACTAAGCCCTCAAGTTTCTTTTTTCTTCTACCCTTCTACTCTGTTTAGGGTTCTGTCCACACCCAGCTATTCCTGACCCCACCCCTTAGATGCACCTTATCTTACTGCTGCAGTACAGGAAAGACTACTCTGAGCTTAAATGCAGTCTTTTTCTGCCCCAAGGTAGGGCAAAGGGTCAACAGAGTCAAGAAGCAAAACCTGTAAAAGTCACTGTCTACATTTTTCATCCTGCAATCACCATCTCTAAAAACAAGTCAACCGCTGAAAAAGACTCTGATAAATCAATTTCAGCATTGCTCTGCAGAATATTAAATCCTTCATCAGACACCTTTAACCCACATGAAATAATGTATCCATGCAAGTCACCCCCATTCATCTTTTGAAGTTTGCAGCAGCATAATTTGTTTTTGAACTGCGGTCTTTAGAGTTCAGGTCTGGGAGGGGAGACTGAAGTTCCTTTAACTTTTGCTCACAGGTGAACACACAATGTCCCTTCTTTTCTCTAACCTGACGCCCCGCCTCCAGCTCCCTTGTGTGCTCAGGGGAGAGGCTATTGAGGGCACTGACCATGGAGTCAGACTGCTACGGTTCAAATACCAAGTCCGTTACTGTGGGAAGGAGCCTTAATTTATCTGCAAAACAAGGACAATTCCTACTTCAGAGTTGAGGATTAACTAACGCAAATAAAACCCTTGACACGTGATCAGCCGACAATAAGTGGAGCTATCAGTATTATCTTCTCGGCCCTACCATCGACGGAAAGCCGGAGGCAACACCTAAGTTTTAGTCTTGGCGACCCCCCCAGACCAGCAAAAATTTAAGCCCTCAAACTGTCGTTCTGGAAGTTTTAATAGTGGTGAACCTGCTGACTCGCAATCCAGCCAAACCGCGTAGTAGGCTGACTCTTCGGATTGCCTCGTGGATATTCCACGGCACTTGAAGTCCAGCGCGAAGCTGCGGAAAGGATTTAAAACAGGACATCTGGGACTTAACAGCGTAAATATACGGACCGCACAACACCCGGCAGGACTCAGAGCCACACGCCGAAGGGCGTGACCTTAGGAGAACACGCCGGAGGGGCGTGGCTCTACCCGCGAGGGCGCGCGCGCTCCGGGGTGGGTGCTTCTCGGCACGCACCAAGGGGCGGATCCCCCTCACGCGCTGCGTGGACTCCGGATCCTACAGCTGGCCTCGTCACTTTGCGCATGTGTAACTTTTGGGGGGCGGGCGGGTCGTAGAACGCGGAATTTCTGGGAAAAGGGGGCGAATGGGATGGGGAGAGCCGAGAAATGCCTGCGGGAGGGCGGGACGGAAGGCGGAAGAGTTGAAATCAGCTGACCGGGTCTCGTGACAGCCTGGGCGGTGGCGACGCAGGCGTATTGGAGCACGGTCGCTGAAAGCCTGAGTGAAGATGGCGGCCTCCAGAGTGAGCCTCTGAGAGGCAGAGGGAGGAGGCGGAGGGGGCGGGGAGGCCGCGCCGCCGCGGCACCAGGAACCCGCGGCAGCGGAGCTACAGGGCCCCGACCGGGGAAAGGGGAAGTGGTGAGGCGGAGGAGGCCGGGGTGCACCTCATCTCACTCCGGACGCGGAGCCGGCGGCGGGAGGAGCTCGGGCTGGAGCCTCTCCAGCCTTCCGCGAAGGTAAACCGCTCTGGGCACCGGCCTCTGGGGGCTCTTTCTTACCCCCTTCTCACGCCACGGATACTTGAGGGGCCGAGGACAGGAAAAAGAGGGGTGGTGTCTTGGCCTTCAGCTGCTAAGGAAAGCAGATTACCCTCCCCCAAGGCTGCTGGTCTGGTTCCTCCCGTCGGATCCCCCGTGTCTAAGTGACAGTCTCCCAGGGTGCTGCCTTGTTCAACCCCACCACTCTTTTTTGGCTTGGTTTTTCGTTTTCTACCCACCGTGGCCCCCCAGATCCCCTCTGTACAGCCTTACCCCCACACACCCCTGACTCCCTTCTGGACTCCGCCCTCGGGATTCCCTTCCAGCCCTCTAGTCTGAACACACTTTCTGCTGGATGCCGGCAACTCTCGTTTCCTGGGGTCGGCGACCCCCTTTTCCCCCCACGTCCGGTATAGACTTCTGGACTTTCTTTGCTTAGCTTTGTTTCGTTTTGTTAGGAGATGGGGAGCACCCGCGTTTTTTTTTTCTCCAGTCTCTCCTTTTTCCAAAATCAAGTTTATCCTCTAAGGTTTTTCCTTTTCCTGCAGGGAAGCTTATTTTCAGTGGTCTTCTCCTTCACTGCCGTGATTTTTGCCTTTGAATGTGGCCTTTGGATTAGGTGAAGTAGGACTGAAATGCTCAGTGAACTGGCAGTTGAACGCAGATTTGAGTACACTGAAGAGTGTCTTCCCTTAAACTGCGTTGTTGCAGGGTGTTCAGTTAACCACTCTTGTGTTGAGATTGTTTTATCAGTTGATGTCTTGAGATTGTATCCTTTATCAGTTGTTGGGGGGGACAGTAAAAAAATCTCCCCCTAATGTGGCCATGGTTTCCCAAAGTGATAATTTCCCTTCTCTGCTTTCCCTTTTACCCTGCCGTGATTCCCCTAAAAAAGGAGGGTCTCTCTACCTGATGTTTTTACGTTCTCTATTAAGGACTTTACACTATGTAGGGTTATTTTGAGCCTCTTGGAGTGTAATGTCTTCGGGGGAAAAATTCAGAATATTTCTTCAGGATCTACCCTAGTGATTGTCTTACTGTATTATTATTATTTTTTTTTTACTTTATAGGGCTGATGGATTTCTAGGTTTGAAAATACTGTCTGCAGAGTTTGAGGAAATTACAGTGGTTAGGTTTTGTAGTATATTATCAGTACTCTCTGAGTCTATAGGGGTATGAAATAGGACTTGCCCTAAAAAAATTTATTTATTTATTTATGTATTTAGAAAACTGCTTGTGAGAAACTCCGTATCTGAAAAGGACTTGATTCGTGTTTCTTTGGTTTCTGGAAAGTGCTTTAGTGTTTAAACTGAATGTAGTATATAACCTAAAACCTTGTTAACATTTTAAATGTAATATGAAACAGTATTTAAACAGCTGTATCTCAAACTTGGCTTTTGCTGTTAATATTACAATGGGATATATGTCCTGTTTAGAAAATGTTACACTGTATTCCTAGCTTGAAAACAGGAAATAGAACATATTACGGGAGGAAAAGAGGAGTCAGAGGGTTATTAAGAGATAGGAATGTCAAGAACCTTAAGCTTATAGTCCGGTTCATGGAAAATACCAGCATTTCTATTCCACTGGGAGGCAATGGATATTCCTCTTTTTCTAAAGTGGCAGTAGTAAATAGTCTATAAAATATACGAACACTTTCAGTGCAAAAGTTAAGGAATGATGGGAAGCAGGAGTTATTTTGTAAGAATTTAACTTTACCCACAAATAAATTGAAGCTGGTTGCTAAGTTGGATGTAACAATGCTGGCTTTATTAAATTTGTAGAAAGGTTGATAGTTGAATCTGGTTCTCAATAGATACTAAATTACAGTTGAAAAGAAAAGGACCTGTTTTAACTTAATTTGGCTCAGTTCCTTAACCAATTCTGTTTACACAGGTGATTTTGAGATTTCCATTGCACTTTTCCCCTGCTTCTCTGATTGAGGTACTTAAAATGAGTAAATTAGATGCAAGACTGTGCAGATAAACTGTAACAAAAATTTGGTTGCTAATAGTTTTAGGCCTAAATGTTGACTGTAATGTCTAGCAGGGGTTAAAGGGGAGGTGTTTTGAAAGAAATCCTTTAAGACAGTGTTTCTCAATTTCATTAAACCTAATAAAGACCCCCTTTTTTATTCCAAATAATTTTTAACACCTGCTTTATTGTCCCAAGATAGTTTTTAAATAATACAGCCACCTCTGGCTTTGGTCCTGGGATAAAAAGAAGCTTTGCTCTCACTGTTGCACCAGAAAAGAATGGGACTAACTTTAAATTCATGACTTTTTTTTTTTTTTTTGGAAATCTGTTAAAAAACTGAGGTCACAGAGCAGACTACTAGCCCAGAATTTAAGGAGACAGAGTAGACTTGCATTCAAATTCACCTTCATTGGACACAGCTGGGTATTGGCAAGAAGCGTTGAGCTGAAAGAGCTGACAAATTGATGAAAGCTGAGTATACCTTTTTCCACGCTTTTTCTCCACAAACTCACTGGGCATTCCTAGAAAAGATTGGAAAGAACCTTGGGGAATATCTGTTGTTGGTGCTGACTTAGAGGAGGAAAATAGCAGTTCTCAGGAGGGGCACAAAACTCTGATTCTTTCTCTTTGCTTTTATGGAGCAAAAACCTTAATCTGTGGAGGGAAGGATATCTCTGCTGGCCTTGTTGGTGAGCATTCATTGAGCTGGGGGAAGACCAGAAAAGGGGAAAGAATCTTCTCAGGGAGGGGCACTGAGCTTAAAATTGCTGCCAGTGTGAATAAGATCATACCCCTGAGATCCAGAGATCTAGTGTATGCCTAAGACTGAACCTTAAATGAACCACAAAGACTATCTCCAACCCCCTACCATCATAAGAAGTTTTGAGTAACAAGTAAATGCAGAGTATTACTAGGTGAGGAACTAGATTATGCAAAGAGTACAGCACAAAGGATCAAATAGACATTGCTTTAGTAAACTGTCCCTCACCATGGGCACCAGCTATTCTGCACATTTGAAGCCTGTCGTACACTGAGAATAACCACAGCAACAGCACATCAAACCCAGCCTAACTTCTAAACAGATCACAAACACTGCACTAAAGACCTAGCAAAGACAAGCCCATTTTCAGTTACCAAATTTATTTGCCTCAGTCTCTCTTGTTCTGTACATGTTCAGCTTCCAACCAAAAATTACGAGGCATGCTAAATGGACAAATTTTTTTCTCGAGAAAGCAATTACCAGAAGTACACTTAGATTAACGTAGATGCTATTATCTGATAGGCAGTGTAAAATAACTATAATGTTAAATGTTGAACAGAAAAGTGGACAGTGTGCAAGATGAGATGGGTGGTTTCACCAGATAGAAACTATAAGAAAGAATCAAAAGAAATACTAGAAGTATTAATACACAGTAAAGAAATGAAGAATGCTTTGGGGCTTATCAGAATTGACATAGCCAAGGAAGGAGTCTGTAAACTTACAGATGATAGAAGAAATTACCCAACTGAAACATGAAGTTAAAAAAAAAACACCCAAGAGCTTGGGGATAGTATCGAACATTTTAATATATAATGACTGAAATCACAGAAGAAGAGAGAACAGAGCAGAAGAAATACTGAAATGTTTGAGGAAATAATAGAAAATTTTCCAAAATTAATGTCAGACATCAAACCACAGATCCGGAATCTTAGAGAACACCAAGAAAAATACCCATGCCCCCCAAAAACTCAAAATACACCTTGACATCATATTTAAATTGATGTAAACAAAGGAGAAAGAAAATCTTGAAGGTAGCCAAAGAGAGACCTGTACAGAGAAACAAAGAGTTAAAGTAGAGAGACCATGCAATCAAAAAGACAATTGAGTGACAACTTTAAAGTACTGGAAGAAAAAAAGCAAAAATATTTTTCAACAATGAAGACAAAATACATTCTGAAACAAAAGCCAAGAGGACTCAAAGTGTAATCTTTCCATTTACATGATAGTTGCATTCCTAGAAAATTATACTCATATTAAACTCTGCAAAATGTACTTTGTGATTTATATTTAATACAGAATTAAAATTGGCATTAGTTATAAGTAGGTTTTTATGGATGTGAATGCCCACTTGGATATTTGAAAGTCAACTAAGGGTAGTTCTTCAACCATAGGACTGTCTTATACATTGAGGAGTATCTAGCTCCATTCACTGAATCATAGTACCATAGTTCCCCTATCCCCCTTTATTCACTTTTCACAGTTTGAATTACTCAAGGTCAATAGCAGTCCAGAATCAGATGATCCTCCTGATGTCAGAAGGTCAGTAATAGCTAATGCTATGTTACAGTGCCTGTGTCATTCCCCTCATGTAATCTCATCACATAGGTATTTTATCTCAAATCAGGAGGAGACTGACAGTACAGTAAGATATTTTGAGGGACCATAGTCCCATAACTTATTGCAGCACGTTGTTATAATTGTTCTGTCTTATTATTAGTTATTGTTGTTAATCTGTTACTGTGCCTAACTTCTAAATTAAACTTTATTATAGGTAAATATGTATAAAGACATAGTCAATATAGGATTGGATACTATGTAGTTTCAGGCATCTACTAGGGGTCTTGGAACACATTTCCTATGGGTAAGGGGCAGGGGGACTACTGTAGTGTTTCTAATCATAGTGTCTCATGGGGCAGCATCCTGCCCCAACCATTACTGTAAAATCGTAGTCAGTAGTTTTCAATACATTTTTCTGCTTCAGCAGTTTTCACATGCTCAGCACATGCCAGTCAGTAACATCTCTTGCAGTATGGAATGATTCCTAATTGTGGATACTCCTTTGAGAGTCAGTGATTTAGGGATATTTTTGTAGTAAGTAACTTAAGCCAGCATGGTTGTGATCATCTTTGCTAACTTAGACACAGTTACATTTGCAAAGTACAGTTAAGTATGGTTCACTAAGATGTTTATCAATAAAGATAAACATAATTTGCTAGTAGCTCTTTTCACATGCTCCTAACTTTATTCAACAGCCTGCATATTTGAGTTTTACTTGTACTTTTATGGACTGCTTATAAAGAAGAGTGATCTCTAAAACAACAAAGTTAATTCATTGGGATTTTATAGTTGAAGCATTATAAGTTGCCCTTAGAAGTGACCACACTGCCTAAGCAGTGTTCACATATTTAGCACATGGCCATTGGTAATATCTCTGTGCAGTTGATGAGTAAAAATGTGATACATATTTTTTAAATTTGAGAGAGAGAACGAACATGAGTACCTGTAGGCACCAGCAGGGGAGGGGATAGAGAAGGAGAGAATCCTAAGCAGGCTTTGCACTGTTAGCACGGAGCCTGATGTGGAGCTCACAATCATAGACCGTGAGATCATGACCTGAGCTGAAATCAAGAGTCGACTACTTAACGAACTGAGCCACCCATGTACCCCAAAATTTGATATTTTGATGAACAGATCAAAAATAAAATCCCAAAGCAATCTAAAATAATTACTTATATGTTTTGATTTTGTTAAGAATAGTTGCCAGAACACAATGGAAGGATTGATAAGGTTATGAATATAGGAGATTCCCCCTAATATTTCATAAATCCTATATTATAATATTTACATTTTTTTACATGTTTTTCAGACGTGTATTCCTTAGTCATCTAGTGCTAGGAGGTTTTTCTCTCCCTCAAACTTCTACTTGAGATGCAGAATGTATTTTGGATGTTTATCAAATCTTAGAGTAGTTAAAGCCATTCCCTCGCCCCCAGCCTTAGATCTGCTGGGTTTAATTTTAAAAGTGGAATTTTCCTTTTTTTTTTTTTTTTTTTTTCTTTTCTTTTTTTTAGTTCACTGATAGATTTGGGAGTGTTCTGTAAAATGTGAAGAACTATGGGAGAGTTAGGAATACTAGGGAAATTTCAGAAAGAGCTAAAGGAAGACCTAAATGTTGTTGCTATTTTGTGTTAGGTGAAAGGGAAATTACAGCAGCCTAAATGTGTCTTTTTTTTTTTTTTTTTTTTTTAAGTTTGTATATTTATTTTGTGAGGGGGGAGAGCACAAGCAGGAATGGGGCAGAGGGAATCCCAAGCAGGCTCTGCACTGTCAGTGCAGAGCCCAATGCAAGGCTCAATTTCACCAACCGAGAGATCATGACCTGAGCCACCCAGGTGCCCCAACTCCTTGTCTTTTAATAGTGTATTTGCATATTAGGATGCTTACTATTAAACTTCCTCTAAGATGTATTTGTAATATGCTTAGGTAATTAAACCCCTATTATGCATTTACTGTAGTGATAGAAAAAACAGCAACAAGTTAAACATGGCAATTGAAAGTCTCTTTTACCCATTAGGGTCTACTTAGTGTAACAGCAAGATTATTAAGTACCTGTTTGTGAGCTGAAGAAGAGCTTATTGAACTAGTATGTTTTGTTCTTGCAAAAGCCAGGTTAGCTTCAAAGATAGAAATTATGTCTAAAAATTTTCAAGAATGTGTACAAACTAAAAATATGTAAATGATCAGTGACATTGATTTCACAGTATTTGCTTAAGTGGACATGTTTGCAGTTTTTAGGTGAATATTCAGGGCATTTTTTAAGTTTTGGAAAGGAGAGTCATAATCATGTGTCTTTCTTGGAAAAAAACTTTTTTTTGTTACAACAGATAGAGGTCTGTTTTGTGAAAAGTAAGAATTATTCCCTCAGATGAAATCAGCATACATGTGATTAAAATATAGAGAGCAATTTTTTTCAGTGTTTGATTTATATTGAATAGGAAAGGCCAACAAAATTAACTGCTGTGATATTTATGCTTGCCCTTCCCCTGATTAAGATAATATTAAAAGTGTTCTTTTAGATTTAGGGTTTGCTTTTGAGTTTCCCTTGCCCTTTTATTTCATGAATATATGTCTGGTTTCTAATTGGAAAGGAATGGGTTTTTTTTAAAAATGGGTAGGTGGGGGCGCCTGGGAGGCTCGGTCGGTTAAGCGTCCGACTTCGGCTCAGGTCATGATCTCACGGTCCGTGGGTTCGAGCCCCGTGTCGGGCTCTGTGCTGACAGCTCAGAGCCTGGAGCCTGTTTCAGATTCTGTGTCTCCCTCTCTCTCTGACCCTCCCCCGTTCATGCTCTGTCTCTCTCTGTCTCAAAAATAAATAAACGTTAAAAAAAAAATTTTTTTTTAAAATGGGTAGGTGGATCTTAGATTATTTTAGAAGTATTTAAAAGCTCATTTTGATACATCAGTGCAAAGGTTTCAGTATTGTAACTTTGGGGCAATTATTTGGAGATCTGTTGGTCAGCTGAAATTTGATAATACCACTGGCTTTCTTTGCTAACCACATTTATCTCTGGAGTTAGTGGGTTCTTCAAGTTTAGAAAGCTGAGGTAGGATGTATTCAAACCTTATTTTGTGATCTGTTTAATAAAGATCCCTATACAGTAGGTATTATATAAGTTACATTTACTGCTTTGTTGTTTATTTACAAGGAAATGCTTTTACTTATACTTGTGTTCTATATTAAAACATGAAGCTGAAAATTAAAGATTAAAGTTCATATCTGTTTTCCCCCATACACAGAACATTCTAAGACAATCTAGTTGTAGCTTTTTAATCTGGGTAAAAATTAACATTCTGTTAACTATATTTTGTGCTTGCTTTGGCAGCACATCTACTAAAATTGGAATGTTAAATATATTTTTACCTTTTTTTGAAACTGAACTAGCCACTCATATTTTGAAATCAGTTACAAATAAAACTAGGCCTTTAAGAAGCTAGTATTAAGGGGTTCTCTTTTTGGTTATTACTCAAGATTATTAGCTTTTGCCTTAGCAGTGGTTCTCCTTCTCCCTGCATTTTTAATAGGATATAGCTGTATGAGGAAATATTAAGTTGATAAATTAGTTCCTATCATATGACTATATACCATATTTTCTGGTGTAGTGTTACAATGTAGCAGAAAAATATTTCTCTTATAGGAGAATTTGGTCAGAAAATAAAGGTAAATGCAGTTTCCCTCCCCAAATAAATTTTTCATCTATAGCCAGGTTGAAAGAACTTTACATTACATATTCATATACTCGTCTCCCAAGATTTTCACATTATCATTACTGTACTTTATCATATTTCTATCCATCTTATTTTTTAATGCATTTCAAACAAACTCGTGTTTTTAATTCATTACTTGAAAGCAGAGTTAATTCTTCATTTTACAGACTGGAAGTGGAAAAATTAGTATCTTGCCAGTTCTCTCCCAAGTTGTAATTGCGTAAAAATTACTCTGTTGGTCATGCAAAATGTGTGCGCTTTAAAGGCAGATAGCCTTTATTAAAGCCATTTCCTTAATTTATTCACTAGTGTATCACATAAGAATCCCCAACTTAACAATAGTTTGACCTAAAATTTTTCAACTTTATGATGGTGTGAAAGTGGTATACATTCAGTTGAAATGATACTTTGAATTTTGGTACTTTCTTCAGGCTAGCACTATGTGGTAGCATACTCTCATGATGCTGGGCAGTGGCAGTGAGCCACAGCTCCCAGTCAGCCACACAGTCACAGGGTGAACAACTGATACGCTTACAACCATTTTGTTCTTCACTTTCAGTATGGTATTCAATAAATTACATTGAGATATTCAACACTTAATATAAAATAGGTTTTGTATTAGATGATTTTGCCCAACTGTAGGCTAATACAAGTGTTCTGAGTACATGTAAGGTAGGCTAGGCTGAGCTATGATGTTCGGTAAGTTAGCTGTATTAAATGCATTTTCAGCACATTATGGGCTTATCAGGATGTAACTCCATATGAAGTCAAGGCACAACTATTTTTCTGAGTATACTCATACATGTCTGGCTAAATGAAGTCTCTGTTTTTACTTAAGACTTGCACATAACGTTTAATTTTGCTATGTGTGCAAATTCTTTTGCTTCTAGCTTGGCTGTAATCTGTCTGCTTGGGTGCTGTGGTATCCAGGCGGTTTAACCTGCTCTTTGTTCTTAGTATCAATTTGATGTAGGCTCCTGCTCAGTGTAGACTGTCAGATCCTGTGGTTTTGTGTCACAGTTGTATCTTCTGAAAGATCTTATTTTATTCATAAATGATCTTAAATGGATTGCCAGTTTTTGCTGCCAGTAATAAATTAGAGAATGTTAAGAACATTAAATGTTGTTGGAAAGCATGAAGCAAGGGAACTCATGAATAGGGTGAATCTAGCCAAAATGCCCGTGTTGTCCTGAATTTGACTTTTTAACCCCTGGAAGAACACTTCTCTCAAAATAACAAAATGCAAAGTTGCAAAAAAGCTCTGTTGGTGGTGTAATATTAAGATTTGGAATGAAAACAGGTGAAGCCAACTTGCAAACATTGGAGCCGCTTCCAATGTGATTAAGTTACAAAGGAAATGGAAGCTTGTGTTTTCTCATCAAAAAAAGGGTAGGTCTTTAAGAATTTGAAGAGGGACACTATTGCAGGAATGAAGGAGATGAAATTTAAGCAATAATTGGTTTGAACAATATATTCTTGCTAACTTGAGTAGCATCTCAGCAACTGGCAGGGTAGCAAGTGCTGATGATGCAGCTGCTACCAAGATCTCATCTAACAATTTTTTACATGTTCTTAGTTGGATACCTCAATGCTATTTAGAGAATGTGCCTATAAGTGACTGTTACTGCTATTACCTGGTTGATGCTTGAGGGACTTGATATTAGAAATGTTGCAGATTTTGGGGGGCTTGAGTGATTCAGTCAGTTAAGCATCTGGCTTTGGCTCAGGTCATGATCTCACCTTTTGTGAGTTTGAGCCTGCATCTGGCTCTCTTCTCAGCACAGAGTCCACTTCTGATCTTCGGTCGCCCTCTCTCTGTCCCTCCCATGCACGCTCTGTCTCTCAAAAGTAAATAAACAAAAATTGTTGCAGATTTTCATGACTATTAATGGGAATTATGGTTGCTTATGAGTTTTTGCCTGTGAGCAATAATTTTAGAACCACTTTTAGAGCTTATTAAAGAATCTGTAAATATTAATGGAGAAATATGTAAATATTAAATGCAGCATAAATTATTTTTAGGGAGTGAAGTTCTTTTTTCCAAAAGTTTCTTAAATCATAGTTAACTTGTAAGTATCAAACATAAATTTATTTTTTTTAAGTTTTTATTCATTTTGAGTGATGGTGGGGGGAGGGAAGGGGAGGGGTAGAGGAGAGAGGGACAGAGAATCCCCAACAGGCTCTGTAGGGAATCTGATGCGGGACTCGAACCCATGAACCCATGAGATCATGACCTGAGCTGAAATCAAGAGTTGGTTAAGTGTCGGACTTCGGCTTGGGTCACGATTTCGTGGTTTGTGAGTTCGAGCCTCGCAGTAGGCTCTCTGCTGTCAGTGTAGAGCCTGCTTTGGATCCTCTTGTCTCCCTATCTCTCTGCCCTTCCCCTACGTGTGTGCGCTCTCTCTTTCTCTTTCTCTTTCTCTTTCTCTTTCTCTTTCTCTTTCTCTTTCTCTCTCTCTCTAAAAATAAATATTTAAAAAATAGTTTAAAAATAAAAATATTATGTTGGTTTCATCTAAAATTTCTAACCGATGAAATTCCAAATGTCTAAGAAGGAGGGGGTATTTATAATGTAGTAAGTATCATTGACTTGCAAAATGGTAGTATTTTATAGGACTAAAGTTGCAATAAAGAAAAGCTAAATGTTAGGTTATAGTTGGCTTACGTAATTTTTAAAAATTTCATCTATCGTGGGGTGCCTGTCTCAGTTAAGTGTTGACTTCAGCTCATGTCATGATCTTTTGGTTGGTGGGTTCGAGCCCACCCACCTCCCATCTGTGTCTCCCTCTCTCTCTGCCCCTCCCCTGCTCATACCCTGTCTCTCAAAAATAAATTTTTAAAAAAAGTAAAAAAAAAAAAAAAATTCATCTATCATGATTATCTGGACCTATCATATATTTTTTTCTTTTTTAAAAACCCTTTTAGGTAAGATAAATTGGAAGAGTAAAATAACAATGGATAATAAAATGACACCCTCATATTCCATCCAGATTAAGAAATATATATTCCTTAAAAAAACTTTTTTTTTTTAAATTTGAGAACGAGAGCATGTGTGCACATGTGCAAATGGGGGAGGGACAGAAGGAGAGAGAATCTTATGCAGGCTCCAGGCTCAGTGCTGAGGCCCACAAAGGGCTCCATCCCATCTCCCTGGGATCATGACTTGAGCCAAAGTCAAGAGTCAGATGCTCAACTGACTGAGCCACCCAGGTGTCCCTGTTGCTGTAGTTAATTTTGAATGGGTGGGTGAATACTAATTGATTAAGACAGTAAAACACTGTACTTTTGAAAATAACAATTCCAACTGATATTTGTTGGTAATACACATTAAATAGTACAAGGATTGAAATTAATAGAGAAAAGACTTAGGATCAAGTAATTTAATAACACCTTAAGAGATACAGGACCCTGGAAGCCTGAAAGAGAGAGAATTCTAGAAAGATAAATATTTCATATCTAGTACAGTACTATTTATTATTTAAAGTACAGTAATAACTATTATGATTGCAGTTAATATTTTTGAGTGCTTATTCTGAGCCAGCCATCACATTCTCCCCTTTATTTGAGTTATCTAATTTAGTCTGCACTAAAGCTCTTTGTTAACGATGCTTTTCTCTCCCTTTCATAGATGAACCTTGATTCCGAGAAGTTAGGAAGCTTTTTTCAAAGTTCTGCAGCCTGTAAATGGCAGTTATTACTAATATGTCTTTAGCCATAAGCAGTATTTTAAAAATTCACCACCCTTACTTACCTTGGTGATAGATTAAGTATTAAAACTAGTGTGTATACAGGGGTGCCTGGGTGGCTCAGTCAGTTAAACCTTCAGCTTTTTGGCTCAGGTCATGATCTTGCAGCTAGTTGGCTCGAGTCTCCTGTCAGGCTCTGTGCTGGCAGCTCAGAGCCTGGAGCCTGCTTCTGATTGTGTGTCTCCCTTTCTTTCTGCCCCACCCCTGCTCGGTGCGCACAGTGCACACTCTATCTCTCTCAAAAATAAATATTAAAAAACATTAAAAAAAAACTAGTGTGTATATTAATGTAGCTTGTGCTAGCCATTAGTTATGTTGATTGTGGTCTGGTATCTCTGCTACAGGGAAGTATTTGAAGGTTGTGTTACCAGATTAAATCATCACTTGAACACTACTTGGAAGACCCCAAGACTTGCACTCACTCATTTTCTAGTGGTTCTCTTGAAGGTGTTCCAAGTCTCACTTTGAATGATACATAATACAGAATTTCTTATCCCGTTTCTTCTGCATTTTCCTGATATTTGTGTATTGCCATTGTCTACTAATGAGTTATCTGTGCGTCTAGAAGTATTCTCATGGTCTGAAAGAGTGCTGTTTCCAGACCAGTTGCCTTCATTAGATGAAATGACTGTGTCACAAAGTGATTGAGGCTTTATGGAGAATATAAAATAGATTGACTTGAAAATTTGGAGATTAATATTATGCTGTTGGAAAGTAGGTCCTAGCCTCAGATCTCATTAATCTGGCTATATATTTTTTTAATGTTTATTTATTTGAGAGAGAGAGAGAGAGAGAGAGAGAGCGCACGAGCCAGAGAGAGGGAGACACAGAATCTGAAGCAGGCTCCAGGCTCTGAGCTGTCAGCACAGAGCCCAACACGGAGCTCAAACCAAGAACCATGAGAATATGACCTGAGCTGAAGTCAGACGCCCAACCTGCTGAGCCACCCAGGTGCCCCTAATCTGGCTATTTTAAAAGTTCAATGTTCGTTAAAAGAATATTTTTGAGCTCCTTAAAGACTATCGTGGAATCATATATTGGTAGCAGATTTCTGTTATCTTATGTTCGTCTTGAACCCTTTGTTTAAAAAGTTTTTTTAAAGCTTATCTATAGGCAGAAATTTTTGAAAGTTTATTTTTAGATGGTAGAGTATTTCAGCCTTGGAGCCTTCCTTTTTCTTTTATTTATTTTGTCCTGTGTTGAGTATGGTAGTTTGTTTTATTGTTTGAAATTGTGTGAAGATAATAATTGGAACTCGTTCTAAGTTAATCCTGGAATGTGCTGTCAAATGATAAATCTGTAGTTACATGGTCAGAATGAATTTATTTTGATTTCCTAAACTTGAGGGAAGGTATTATTATTGAGGTTAAATACATGGAGTGTAGAGTTAAGCAGATTGAGTCCAAAGTCTGGCCTAACTACTTATTTACTTACCAGCTGTGTGACCTTGGGGAAGTGATATAAATTCTCTAACTCAGTTTTCTTGTCAATAAAATGGGGATCATCCTACCTGTACCATGGTAGAGGACAAAATGAGGTAGATAAATGCATAGGGCCTGGCTCACTAAAGCATAAGGAATATGCAGTAAACCCAGGTTTTGCATAATTTCAGGACGTGTTCTAAATCTTTTTATTAGGGTCACCATGCCTCCCCAATTTCAGTATAATCTTTACTAAGGGCTCAAAAAAGCATTATCCTGATTTCCATTATGAGGCTATGCAGACACTAGTAATAAATAGCATTGAATTATTCCATTATTTCTGGGGTTGACTTGGCTACTTAGGTGAGTGTCTCCTCCCTCTCTTAACTCTCAGATATACCTCTGCCTATATATATATTTAACATGGCTAAAGCAAGCTTTTTAGAGAGAGTAATTATCTTTTATAAAGGGCACTTCATTTTACTAGCCTTTTTTGGTGGTTGTTACTCAGGATTAAAGCAGTTATCACTTACTGCTTCCTAAAATATTAGAGATAATGGTCCGGTGTGCTGATTTTGGCCATAGGAACTTCTGACGTCCAGAGAGATGAGTACTTTTAAAATCTTACATTGTATTTTTCTGTCAGCATAGTTACCTACATCAGTATTTCTTCTGTCAGGTCAGGTGGTCAATAGTTTAAAATTTTCTTAAATTTTATCGTGGTAAGAACACTTAACATGAGATCTGTCCTCATAACAGGTTTCTAAGTGTATGGTACTGTATTGTTAACTGTAGGCACCATGCTGTACAGCAGATCTCTAGAATTTAATCATCTCGCATAACTGAAACTTTATACCTGTTGATTAGCACCTCCCCATTTCTCCCACACTCCATTTCCTGGTTGTGTCTAAGAATTTGACTAGTTTAGATAACTCATGATACTGCGTGGAGTCATGCAGTATTTGTCCTGCTGTGACTGACTTCACTTAGCATAATGTCCCCCAGAATTCACTCATGTCATATATTGCAGGATTTCCTTCTTTTTCAAGGCTGAATAATATCCCATTGTTTGTGTATGCCACATTTTCTTAATCCATTCACCTGTTGATAGACTTGAGGTTGTTTCCACATCTTGGCTTTTACAAGTAATGCTACAATGAACATGGGAGTGTTGGCTCTTCAAGATGCTAATTTTAATTTCAGTTCTTTTGGATAAATACCTGGAAGTTTGAATCATGGATCCTTTGGTAGTTCTGTTTTTAATTTTTTAGAAACTTCCATACTATTTTTCATACTGCCTACACCATTTTACATTTCCACCAACAGTGTATAAAAGTTCAGTTTCTTTACATCCTTGCTAAAATTGTCTTTGGAGTTTGTTCTGATAATAGCCATTGTAACAGGTGTGAGTTTAAATCTCATGCTTTTGAGTTGCATTTCTCTGATAGTGACATTGAACATCTTTTCATATACCTGTTGGCCATTTGTATATCTTCCAGTAGTTTACTTTTAATATGTTAGGTCTTCTCTCCCTTTTTCCTTTTATCTATCCTAACCTAAGAACTCTCTGGATTGAGTTGGCTATTTAGGTATCTCATCACTTTCATCACTATCAAGTTCATATGTCTCCAGAAGGTTGTAGGTAAACCTTCTTGATGTAAACTTGTTTTAATTCCTCTCCTAAAAGATCTGTTTGAGTTACATATTCCCCCCCAAGTCAGCAATACTTATGAAATCATTCTTAAGGTTTTTTTGTTGCTTGTTTTTTTTTTTTTTTTTTTCCTGGGTTATGCTCTGAGTTTTTTTGGCGGGGGGGCTGTCATTTTTTTTTTTATTAAATTAAAAATTTTTATGTTTTTATTTATTTTTGAGAGACAGAGCACGAGTGGGGGAGGCACAGAGAGAGAGACATACACAGAATTCAAAGCAGGCTCTAGGCTCTAGGCCCCAGGCTCCAGGCCCCAAGCTGTCAGCACAGAGCCCCACGTGAGGCTCAAACTCATGAGCCATGAGATCATGACTTGAGCCAAACTTGGGTGCTCAACTTACTGAGCCACCTAGGCGCCCTTTCATTAAAATTTTTTTAGTGTTTATTTTTGAGAGAGAAAGAAAGAATGGGGGAGGGGCAGAGAGTGAGGGAGACACAGAATCCGAAGCAGGCTCCAGGCTTGAGGCTCCAAGCTGTCAGCACAGAGCCCGATGCAAGGTTCGAATTCACAAATCATGAGATCTTGACTTGAGCCAAAGTTGGATGCTTAACCAACTGAGCCACCCAGGCATTGGGGGTTATCATTTTAAAGTCTATTATTTTTCTCTCACTTCCATTTTAAATTTAAAGTCCCGACGGAAGATGGCGGCGTAGGAGGACGCGGGGCTCACAGCGCGTCCTGCCGATCACTTAGATTCCACCTACACCTGCCTAAAGAACCCAGAAAACCGCCAGAGGATTAGCAGAAGGGAGTCTCCGGAGTCAAGCACAGACTAGAGGCCCACGGAAGAGGGTAGGAAGGGCGGCGAGGCGGTGCGCGCTCCACGGACTGGCGGGAGGGAGCCGGTGCGGAGGGGCGGCTCGCCGGCCAAGCAGAGCCCCCGAGTCTGGCTGGCAAAAGCGGAGGGGCCGGACAGACTGTGTTCCGACAGCAAGCGCGACTTAGCGTCTGGGAGGTCATAAGTTAACAGCTCTGCTCGGAAAGCGGGAAGGCTGGAGGACAAAGGGAGGGAGAGCTGCTGAGCCCCCGGACGGCAGAGCTCAGCTTGGCGGGGAACAAAGGTGCCAGCGCCATCTCCCCCGCCCATCCCCCAGCCAAAATCCCAAAGGGAACCAGTTCCTGCCAGGGAACTTGCTCGCTCCGCGCAAACACCCAACTCTGTGCTTCTGCGGAGCCAAACCTCCGGCAGCGGATCTGACTCCCTCCCGCTGCCACAGGGCTCCTCCTGAAGTGGATCACCTAAGGAGAAGCGAGCTAAGCCTGCCCCTCCAGCCCCCGTGCACCTTGCCTACCCACCCCAGCTAATACGCCAGATCCCCAGCAACACAAGCCTGGCAGTGTGCAAGTAGCCCAGACGGGACACGCCACCCCACAGTGAATCCCGCCCCTAGGAGAGGGGAAGAGAAGGCACACACCAGTCTGACTGTGGCCCCAGCAGTGGGCTGGGGGCAGACATCGGGTCGGACTGCGGCCCCGCCCACTAACTCCAGTTATACACCACAGCACAGGGGAAGTGCCCTGCAGGTCCTCACCACGCCAGGGACTCTCCAAAATGACCAAACGGAAGAATTCCCCTCAGAAGAATCTCCAGGAAATAACAACAGCTAATGAACTGATCAAAAAGGATTTAAATAATATAACAGAAAGTGAATTTAGAATAATAGTCATAAAATTAATCGCTGGGCTTGAAAACAGTATACAGGACAGCAGAGAATCTCTTGCCACAAAGATCGAGGGACTAAGGAACAGTCACGAGGAGCTGAAAAACGCTTTAAACGAAATGCAAAACAAAATGGAAGCCACGATAGCTCGGCTTGAAGAGGCAGAGGAGAGAATAGGTGAACTAGAAGATAAAGTTATGGAAAAAGAGGAAGCTGAAAGAAAGAGAGATAAAAAAATCCAGGAGTATGAGGGGAAAATTAGAGAACTAAGTGATACACTAAAAAGAAATAATATATGCATAATTGGTATCCCAGAGGAGGAAGAGAGAGGGAAAGGTGCTGAAGGGGTACTTGAACAAATTATAGCTGAGAACTTCCCTGAACTGGGGAAGGAAAAAGGCATTGAAATCCAAGAGGCACAGAGAACTCCCTTCAGACGTAACTTGAATCGATCTTCTGCACGACATATCATAGTGAAACTGGCAAAATACAAGGATAAAGAGAAAATTCTGAAAGCAGCAAGGGATAAACGTGCCCTCACATATAAAGGGAGACCTATAAGACTCGTGACTGATCTCTCCTTTGAAACTTGGCAGGCCAGAAAGGCTTGGCACGATATCTACAGTGTGCTAAACAGAAAAAATATGCAGCCGAGAATCCTTTATCCAGCAAGTCTGTCATTTAGAAGGAGAGATAAAGGTCTTCCCAAACAAACAAAAACTGAAGGATTTGTCACCACGAAACCAGCCCTACAAGAGATCCTAAGGGGGATCCTGTGAGACAAAGTACCAGAGACATCACTACAAGCATAAAACATACAGACATCACAATGACTCTAAACCCATATCTTTCTATAATAACACTGAATGTAAATGGATTAAATGCGCCAACTAAAAGACATAGGGTATCAGAATGGATAAAAAAACAAGACCCATCTATTTGCTGTCTACAAGAGACTCATTTTAGATCTGAGGACACCTTTAGATTGAGAGTGAGGGGATGGAGAACTATCTATCATGCTCCTGGAAGCCAAAAGAAAGCTGGAGTAGCCATACTTCTATCAGACAAACTAGACTTTAAATTAAAGGCTGTAACAAGAGATGAAGAAGGGCATTATATAATAATCACAGGGTCTATCCACCAGGAAGAGCTAACTATTATAAATGTCTATGCGCCAAATACCCGAGCCCCCAGATATATAAAACAATTACTCATAAACATAAGCAACCTTATTGATAAGAATGTGGTCATTGCAGGGGACTTTAACACCCCACTTACAGAAATGGATAGATCATCTAGACACACAGTCAATAAAGAAACAAGGGCCCTGAATGATACATTGGATCAGATGGACTTGACAGATATATTTAGAACTCTGCATCCCAAAGCAACAGAATATACTTTCTTCTCGAGTGCACATGGAACATTCTCCAAGATAGATCATATACTGGGTCACAAAACAGCCCTTCATAAGTTTACAAGAATTGAAATTATACCATGCATACTTTCAGACCACAATGCTATGAAGCTTGAAATCAACCACAGGAAAAAGTCTGGAAAACCTCCAAAAGCATGGAGGTTAAAGAACACCCTACTAACGAATGAGTGGGTCAACCAGGCAATTAGAGAAGAAATTAAAATATATATGGAAACAAACGAAAATGAAAATACAACAATCCAAACGCTTTGGGATGCAGCGAAGGCAGTCCTGAGAGGAAAATACATTGCAATCCAGGCCTATCTCAAGAAACAAGAAAAATCCCAAATACAAAACCTAACAGCACACCTAAAGGAAATAGAAGCAGAACAGCAAAGGCAGCCTAAACCCAGCAGAAGAAGAGAAATAATAAAGATCAGAGCAGAAATAAACAATATAGAATCTAAAAAAACTGTAGAGCAGATCAACGAAACCAAGAGTTGGTTTTTTGAAAAAATAAACAAAATTGACAAACCTCTAGCCAGGCTTCTCAAAAAGAAAAGGGAGATGACCCAAATAGATAAAATCATGAATGAAAATGGAATGATTACAACCAATCCCTCAGAGATACAAACAATTATCAGGGAATACTATGAAAAATTATATGCCAGCAAATTGGACAACCTGGAAGAAATGGACAAATTTCTAAACACCCACACTCTTCCAAAACTCAATCAGGAGGAAATAGAAAGCTTGAACAGACCCATAACCAGCGAAGAAATTGAATCGGTTATCAAAAATCTCCCAACAAATAAGAGTCCAGGACCAGATGGCTTCCCAGGGGAGTTCTACCAGACATTTAAAGCAGAGATAATACCTATCCTTCTCAAGCTATTCCAAGAAATAGAAAGGGAAGGAAAACTTCCAGACTCATTCTATGAAGCCAGTATTACTTTGATTCCTAAACCAGACAGAGACCCAGTAAAAAAAGAGAACTACAGGCCAATATCCCTGATGAATATGGATGCAAAAATTCTTAATAAGATACTAGCAAATCGAATTCAACAGCATATAAAAAGAATTATTCACCATGATCAAGTGGGATTCATTCCTGGGATGCAGGGCTGGTTCAACATTCGCAAATCAATCAACGTGATACATCACATTAACAAAAAAAAAGAGAAGAACCATATGATCCTGTCAATCGATGCAGAAAAGGCCTTTGACAAAATCCAGCACCCTTTCTTAATAAAATCCCTTGAGAAAGTCGGGATAGAAGGAACATACTTAAAGATCATAAAGGCCATTTATGAAAAGCCCACAGCTAACATCATCCTCAACGGGGAAAAACTGAGAGCTTTTTCCCTGAGATCAGGAACACGACAGGGATGCCCACTCTCACCGCTGTTGTTTAATATAGTGCTGGAAGTTCTAGCATCAGCAGTCAGACAACAAAAGGAAATCAAAGGCATCCAAATTGGCAAAGATGAAGTCAAGCTTTCGCTTTTTGCAGATGACATGATATTATACATGGAAAATCCGATAGACTCCACCAAAAGTCTGCTAGAACTGATACATGAATTCAGCAAAGTTGCAGGATACAAAATCAATGTGCAGAAATCAGTTGCATTCTTATACACTAACAATGAAGCAACAGAAAGACAAATAAAGAAACTGATCCCATTCACAATTGCACCAAGAAGCATAAAATACCTAGGAGTAAATCTAACCAAAGATGTAAAAGATCTGTATGCTGAAAACTATAGAAAGCTTATGCAGGTAATTGAAGAAGATATAAAGAAATGGAAAGACATTCCCTGCTCATGGATTGGAAGAATAAATATTGTCAAAATGTCAGTACTACCCAAAGCTATCTACACATTCAATGCAATCCCAATCAAAATTGCACCAGCATTCTTCTCGAAACTAGAACAAGCAATCCTAAAATTCATATGGAACCACAAAAGGCCCCGAATAGCCAAAGTAATTTTGAAGAAGAAGACCAAAGCAGGAGGCATCACAATCCCAGACTTTAGCCTCTACTACAAAGCTGTCATCATCAAGACAGCATGGTATTGGCACAAAAACAGACACATAGACCAATGGAATAGAATAGAAACCCCAGAACTAGACCCACAAACGTATGGCCAACTCATCTTTGACAAAGCAGGAAAGAACATCCAATGGAAAAAAGTCTCTTTAACAAATGGTGCTGGGAGAACTGGACAGCAACATGCAGAAGGTTGAAACTAGACCACTTTCTCACACCATTCACAAAAATAAACTCAAAATGGATAAAGGACCTGAATGTGAGACAGGAAACCATCAAAACCTTAGAGGAGAAAGCAGGAAAAGACCTCTCTGACCTCAGCTGTAGCAATCTCTTACTCGGCACATCCCCAAAGGCAAGGGAATTAAAAGCAAAAGTGAATTACTGGGACCTTATGAAGATAAAAAGCTCCTGCACAGCAAAGGAAACAACCAACAAAACTAAAAGGCAACCAACGGAATGGGAAAAGATATTTGCAAATGACACATCGGACAAAGGGCTAGTATCCAAAATCTATAAAGAGCTCATCAAACTCCACACCCGAAAAACAAATAACCCAGTGAAGAAATGGGCAGAAAACATGAATAGACACTTCTCTAAAGAAGACATCCGGATGGCCAACAGGCACATGAAAAGATGTTCAACGTCGCTCCTTATCAGGGAAATACAAATCAAAACCACACTCAGATACCACCTCACGCCAGTCAGAGTGGCCAAAATGAAGAAATCAGGAGACTATAGATGCTGGAGAGGATGTGGAGAAACAGGAACCCTCTTGCACTGTTGGTGGGAATGCAAATTGGTGCAGCCGCTCTGGAAAGCAGTGTGGAGGTTCCTCAGAAAATTAAAAATAGACCTACCCTATGACCCAGCAATAGCACTGCTAGGAATTTATCCAAGGGATACAGGAGTACTGATGCATAGGGGCACCTGTACCCCAATGTTTATAGCGGCACTCTCAACAATAGCCAAATTATGGAAAGAGCCTAAATGTCCATCAACTGATGAATGGATAAAGAAATTGTGGTTTATATACACAATGGAATACTATGTGGCAATGAGAAAAAATGAAATATGGCCTTTTGTAGCAACATGGATGGAACTGGAGAGTGTGATGCTAAGTGAAATAAGCCATACAGAGAAAGACAGATACCATATGGTTTCACTCTTATGTGGATCCTGAGAAACGTAACAGAAACCCATGGGGGAGGGGAAGGAAAAAAAAAAAAAAAAGAGGTTAGCGTGGGAGAGAGCCAAAGCATAAGAGACTGTTAAAAACTGAGAACAAACTGAGGGTTGATGGGGGTGGGAGGGAGGGGAGGGTGGGTGATGGGTATTGAGGAGGGAACCTTTTGGGATGAGCACTGGGTGTTGTATGGAAACCAATTTGACAGTAAATTTCATATATTAAAAAAAAAAAAAAAAAAAAATAAAGTCCCTTAATGATATCAGTCACCCTTCACTCAAATACATTTTCTTTTGCCACTTTTCCTAAGGTAGGCCCTTGGTACAGAGTCTGACATTCAGATATCTTAACTTACGACTCTAGGAATCCAAACTCCACTCTTTAATATCAGCCATCATCTTTTTTGTCTTCTTTATTTCCTTATTCCAGTCTTCAGTCGTAGTATATAAGGGAAAGAGAATATCTCTAGACCTGTATTTTTCACTATTTTGGCACTTTATCGGAGATCCTATCTGAGTTTCTTTTCATCAGTATCATTTACTGCAAATGATTTAGAAGGCTGAGGAAATGTTTGCTGGTTTACTAAGTCTTCGTTGGCTGTTTCATCCCAGATACACGATGCAGGAAAAAACCAACAAAACACACCAACTGTCAGGACTATATTTAGCTGTCTCCATACACACTAGTAGGAAGATGTCAGTTGACTGTAATTTCCTCTCTGGTAACAGTAAAGGTTTCCCTAACCTTGCTGTTACTTGTGATTCTCTGATTCCTCAGAGCATGAGTTGATGCTTTTGCAGGTTTGGCAAAACTTTATTTAGGAGTACTTGTTAGAACATCAACTTGAAATGGATATCAGAGTTTCCCACGGGGTTGCTGTATGTCATTCATTCACTCAAATACTTAATGAGAACCTGTTTTGTGTCAGGCACTCTTATAGGCTCTGAGGTTTTTATATATATATACATATATATATATATATATATATATGTATATATATATATATATACACACACACACACACATATATATACATATATACACACACACACGTGTGTGTGTGTATATGTGTGTGTGTGTGTGTGTATAATGAGCTTAACACACAAAAACGCTTCTGTCTGGATATGGTAGCAGGATTAAATAATAAATTTAATAAGTTGCATATTAGACTATTAAAGTTGCCATAGAGGAAAAATGAACAGGAATCAGAAGGATTTAAAGTGTGAAATGAGGAGAATGATTATAATTTATAACAGGATGGTTAGGGTAGGCTTTATTATAGAATTGACATCTGGGGCGCCTGGGTGGCTCAGTCAGTTGAGCATCCGACTCTTGATTTCAATTCTGGTCATGATCCTCATGGTCATGAGATAGAGCCCTGCGCTGGGTGTGGAGCTTGCTTGAGATTTTTCTCTCTCTCTCTCCCTTCCTCTCCTTCTGCCCCTGCCCTGCTTGCAGGCAGGTGTGCACACCCTCTCTCTCTTAAAAAAAAAAACAAAACAAACAAAACTGACATTAGCACACAGATTTGAAGGAGGTGTGAGCCATATAGGTATCTAGAGGCAGAGTGTCCTACATAGAATGTAGAGGACCTTGCCAGTTTGCTAATACAAAAGCAAGTAGTAGGAATGAAGAAAGCAGTTTCAAAATAGAGGTGTCTTTTAAAATGTTTTTGCCCTGCAGGTATATGTACTCAAGAGAAATAACTGTTCATACAAATGTTCATAGCAGCATGATTCATAATAGTCAAAAAGCAGAAACAACACAACTGTCCATCAACTGATGAATAAACAAAATGTGGTGTATCTCTACAATAGAAGGAAACTAATCCATGCCAGAATGTGGATGAACTTTGAAAATGTCATGCTAGATGAAAGAAGGCAGTCACAGAGACTGCATTTTGTATGGTTACATTTATATGAGATGTTTAAAATAGGCAAAGTCATAGTGACAAAAGGTAGATTAGTGGTTGCCAGGTGCTGGGAGTGAGTGGAAATGAGGAGTGACTGCTAACTGCTAACAGGGTTTCTTTTTGGGGTGATAAAAATGTTCTAAAAACAGCCTTGGTTGTAGAACTCTGAATATACTAAAAACCCCTGACTTGTACACTTAAAAAGGGTGAGTTTTATGGTGTGTGAATTGTATCTCAAAAAGCTATTGCAAAAATGTTTTTGAATGAAAACGGTTTTGTTAAAATTATGAAAATAATACTTGCTGATTAAAAAAAACAAAACAAAACATTAGACCAGTGTATAAAGATATAAAGGGAGTTGAAGTGAACCATGATTCTAATGATTCAGTGTGCATTGACACTTTGGTATGTATCCAGTATTTTTAATTTTTTTTTAAAAATGCATTTCTAATTAAAGGTAAGGAGAGATAGTCAAGTCACAAAAGATGAAATAAATGACCATATTCATTTTTTTTTAAAGTTTATTTATTTATTTTGAGAAAGAGCAAGCAGAGGGGAACAGAGAGAGAGGGAGGGAGAATCCTACAGGCTCCCCACTGTCAGCTCAGAGCCCGACATGGAGCTCAAACCCACAAACTGAGATCATGACCAGAGCCAAAATCAAGAGCCAGATGCTTAACTGACCTGACCAAGCCATCGAGGTGCCTGACCATGTTCATTTTTAACTTTTATGCAGTATGAAGCAAATTATGTAGCATTTTCAAAATTTATCAGCCTTTCATTAGTTAACAATTCTACCGACTTATCCTGTACAATTAGCTAAATTTAAATTTTCTCATGAAATAAGTAGAGTCTGGATTTTATATACTTCTGGGTTATAGTCAATAAACTCATTTTTAAATATTGCATGTAACATGGTCCCTGTGCATATGGCTGGTAGGAAGCTATTACCGTGTGGTTTATCACACAAGTTTGAGAGTCCTGAACTATTTGGTCTATGTAACTCTTCAGCCAGAGGAGTCCACACACCGAATTGCTATAAAAGTTTCTAAACCCTTAACTGTCAGTTTCTGTACTTGGCTTGATGTTTGCAGTTACACTTTGAGTAGCATTGTTATACTATATTCATACAATGGAATAGCATGTAGACTGTAAAAATTTTAATTCCATAGAAGAAGGTTAATATTGTGTGAAAACAGGCTTAAGCAGTACAATTGACAATCACAATTTTGTTTAAAAAACCCTATTCTAATTAGAAGAAGGGAGGCTAGGATGATTAGCTTTGGATGCTAGGATTTACTTTGTGAGCACTTTAGGTTTTTTTTTTTTTACTATGGACATGGATAACTTCTTTAATGAAAATGTTATTTTTAACTAAAATCGTATTTGGAGTGGGTCTCCTTTAAAGTGACAATGATAGCAGAATGGCTGGCACTTAGCTCAGCAAAAACTTTTTGGAATTGATTGGACACCTGGCAAACATTTTTAGGTGCTTGTATTGTGCCAAGGCATTGTTTGGTAATGTGAGATTTAAAGATTCATTTACTTTAACATTTTTTATTAGATTCTCTATTCTTGGGATGTTGAGGGCAATTTTTGTCCTTAAGAAACCAAGTGTAGTGGAGGGGAGCAGACAGTCACAATATGGTGTGCTAAAGTGTGTGACAGAGAGGGGAACAGACCAGTACCTGTCCCTTTAAACCTTATGGACTTGTAGAATAAGTTGTGCCTTAAAATTAGTACTATATGGCAGGCTTTGACAGTATGGTATGTGAGATTCAGGAGAAACTCGAGGGATAACCGTACTAAATTCAGCCATATTTTTATCTTCTAGGTTTCAGCACAAAATGAACATGATTAGGGAAAATAAGGATTTGGCATGTTTCTACACAACAAAACATTCATGGAGAGGAAAGTAAGTATTTCTGTTGGTTTTATTTTTCGGTGCATCTATGAAGTATCATTTTAAACATAACCTTCAATATCTTGAGTAGTACCACACAGCTCAGTTATGCCATTTAGTCCTTCTCTTCTGAAAAATATATGTGCATATTTTAAATGCAAATGCTACACTTAGAATACATTATTGTTCTTTTTTTCTCTTGACATATCTGGTTTTCTGCTTCTGTGTTGGGAAGAAGTTGTTAAGAATTAAAAGTACCAGTTAAAAGGAAAACAGACCATCTATCTACCTCCTTAGATGCTGTCAGTTAATTATATGGTAGTGGCAGAGTATTAGCTTCACAACTTTATAGCCTGTGTGTGATCGCTCTGTTTTCATGTCCATTTGACTGTCAAGAGAGAATATGCTAGTAGTGCTTTTTGTAACCTTTCTTTAGGCCTATAATGAATTTTGAAAATTGGATTTGATCTTACCTTTTCCTTGAGAGGCAGTGACATTTTTTAGTAGCTTGCCTGGTCAAACCAAGATGTTGATGTTTCTGTTTCTTTTTTGTGAAAATGAGTGGTAATTCCTACCCCTCACATTGCTGTAAAGATTAAATGAAGTGACATGGAGGGTGTGAAGGTTTTAAAATTATGACTTAAATAAATTGAGTATTCAGTGAATGGCACCTGTTGACCATCACCAAAAAAGTTTCCTCTCTAGTCCTTTTAAGTAGTAATAAGTATAATGAGTGTCCCACACTGTGACGAATAAGTGACCACGTTATTTCAAATCAGGCCTCAGATAAAACGTGCCATGTTCACAAAGCCAATACCTTTAGTTCTTTTTCTGAACTTTTCATTTTTTAGGTAATGTAGTAACTTAGAGTGGTGCAACATGTGATTCTGTAGTGTTTCTGGTTTGCATTAGCAAACTGACTAATTTTGAAAGATTAGAATGTTTAATTTTGTTTCCTTTTAGTAATTCAATTGTAGGAACTCCTAAATTAGGGAGCATAACGGTTACACTTGTAGAATATCTGTCTTGAAATTTTCTCTTCATTTAATTTCATTGAGCAAAGGTAGAAAATTGAGATATCCAAGGTAGTGTGAGTCTCTTTAATTCTTTGAATTAGCCCTAAAAAAATTGTATATTGGGATGATTTTATTTTTTCCTCAAGTGGTAGATTGCTCTGGTCATCATAATATAACTTCTATTTTTAATACAATTATACCATACTGATGTATTCTAAAGAACAAGCTTACTGTAATACTTCTTGCTTTGCTTGTCAGTAAATGTGATCATCTGGAAAAAACTTTTTTTGATGTTCTAGGAAAGTTGCGACTAAGACTTAAGATATTTTTTTTCTTTTGTAATAATTTGGAGAACTGTTTATGTGTTGTCAGTACATTTCCTTGCTTCCATCATTGACACCTTGAAACTTTGTTTTTATAACAGTTTTATTAAGATATAATTTACATAACATAAAATTCAGCTTTTTAAAGTGTACCCATTCAGGGGTACCTGGGTGGCTCAGTCGGTTAAGCGTCAGGTCATGATCTCATGGTTTGTGGGATCTCTCTCTCTCTCCCCTTCTCTCCCTCTCCCTCTGTCCCTCCCTCTGTGCTCTCTTGTGTGCTCTCATTCTCTCTCTCTCTCTCTCTCTCAAAAATAAATACTTAATAAAAATAAAGTGTACCACTCCATGGTTTTTAGTTAATAGAGTTGTGAACCATCACCGCTAACCATTTTTAGAACACTTTCATCCCCTCCCCAAAAATCTTCTGTAATAATTAGCAGTGGCTCCTCTTTTCCCATCTTTCCAGCATCTGGCAGCCACTAATCTACTTTCTGTCATAGGATTTGCTTATTTGGCATATGTTACATGAATAGCATCATAAATTAATGTGGTCTTTTGTGACTCTCTTCTTTCACTTAGCATAATATTTTCTTTTGTTTTTCACTTAGCATAATATTTTCAAGGTTCATCCATATTGTAACTTGTGTGAGTAGTTCATTCCTTTTTTTTTTTGTGCCAATTGTATGGATTTATCACATTTTGTTTATCCATTCATCAGTTGATAGACATTTGTTTTGTTTCTACTTTTTTACTGTTATGGATAATGCTGCTATAAATGTTTATGTGTAACCTTATGGGTGAATGTGTATTTCCTGTTCTCTTGGGTACATACCTAGGAGTGGAATTGGTGTTGTATGGAGTTATATGGAGTTATATGGTAATTCTGTATTTAACTTTTTGAGGAACAGCCAAGCTTTTCCAAAGTGGCTGAAACATTTTACAATTTTATCAGTGTATAAGGAATCCAGTTTCTCCACTTCCTCACTGACATTCGTCATTGTCTTTTTTTTATTTTAGCAATCCTAATGGAGAACTGGTGTCTTGTTGTGGTTTTATTTTTTTAATTTACTTTTTAAGGTTTTTAATTTTTATTTTAGAGGAAAGCGTGTGTGCATGCATGCATGTGTACAAAGGAGGAGTAGAGGAGGGGGAAAGAGAAAATCTTAAGCAGGCTCCATGCTTAGCATGGAACCTGACACAGGGCTTGATCCCCTTGACCCTGGGATCATGATCTGAGCCAAAATCAAGAGTCTCAGATGCTCAACCAACTGAGCCACCCAGGCGCCCCTCTTGTTAGGGTTTTAATTTGCATTTCCCTGATGACTAAAGTATTGAATACCTTTTTTGCATGTTTGTTGGCCATTTGTATATCTTTCATAAGATGTCTTTTCAAATCATTTACCCATTTTAATTGGGTTATAAATGCTCATTATATGTTCTGAATACAAGTTGCTATCAGATACATGACTTGCAGGTATTTTCTCTCATTTTGTGGGTTGTCTTTTCACTTTCTTGATAGTCATCCACTGAAGCACAGTGTTTTGATTTTGATGAGATCCAGTTTATCTTTTTCTTTTGCTGTTTGTGCTTTTGTTGTCCTAAGAAGCCATTATTTAACCCATGTCTCAAAGACATATCCTATATCCTAAGAATTTTATAGCATTGATTTTGGGTTAATTTTTGTATATAATGTGAAAAAGGGATCCAACTTCATTCTTTTGCATGTAGATATCCAGTTGTCCCAGCATCATTTGTTGAAGAGATTATTCTTTCCTCATTGAATTGTTTTGGCACTCTTGTCAAAAATAATTGGCCATAAATGTAAAGGTTTATTTATGAATTGCCAGTTTTGTTCTGTTAATCTATATGCTTGTCCTTATGCCAACACTATACTGTCTTGATTACCGTGGCTTTGTATTAAATTTTAAAACTAGGAAGTTTCAGGTCCCAACTTTTTTCACTTACAACATTTGGCTATTCTGGGTCTCTTGCATTTCCATATGAATTTTAGAGTCAGCTAGTCAGTTTTACAAAAAAGGCAGCTGTAAGCAGTAAAGATGAATAAATATTTTTCCTTTTTTTTTTAATTTTTATTTTTTAATGTTTATTTATTTTTGAGACAGAGAGAGAGCATGAATGGGGGAGGGTCAGAGAGAGGGAGACACAGAATCTGAAACAGGCTCCAGGCTCTGAGCTGTCAGCACAGAGCCTGACGCGGGACTCGAACTCACGGACTACGAGATCGTGACCTGAGCCGAAGTCGGCCGCTCAACCGACTGAGCCACCCAGGCGCCCCTTTTCTTTCTTAAGATATGCCTAAATTACCATCTTTACTTCTTAACATATTTCCCTTGTTCCCGTTTCATGTTACCTTTGTAATAGTTTTCATGTGTTTCATTTTGCAGCCACTACTCATGTTGTTACCACTTCAGGTCTGTTCACTCAGTATAGTCTTCCTGGCTAGCAAAGTAACCTTTTCTCCTACACTTGTCATTTTCCCACTTGGAAAGTACATAATTCTATGCTTGCTCTGGAAGGAGCAGGAAGAGGGAGTAGCTTTCAGGAGTAAAAAGCACTTTCATGAAAGAGCAAAGTTTCCTTTTTGGCCTAAGCACATCATTTCCGATAGGAAGGAAGATACATATGTTTCAGTTAAAGCAGAAGTGCGGTTTCACTTTGGGAAACTTGAGGGTGATATTCAGAATATGGTTCTTTGTTTTTTCTGGATGGAAATCACAAGTAAAACGTGGGCATTTACTTCTGGGTCACTTTGATATTTGCATATATTAATTGTAGCAAATGCTCTGAATTTAAGGGTGGCATTTTAGTATCTGAAAGGGATTTTAATACATTGGGATATATGGTAATCAGTCCATGAGATTAAATGGCAGATCCTTATGACATTCATATACAGTCAGTGCAGTGACTAGATACAGGAAATAGGAAAGGTGACTCGAAGTGAAGATCACAAATTTCTGATACCTTATGTGTAGAAATTGGAATCCTAGAAAAGAAGAGGTACTCTTTAGCTGCCTGGTATTAACATATGTCACCAACTCTGATAATCCTAGAAATCCTGAGTGTTTTTTCCCTTGATTTATTGATCCTGGCTCTTGATGCTGCCAGTCTCTAAACCTCAGATGAGTTCATCCTGAACACTTTTTGTGTATTCTTCATATAATTCTTTGTGCTTAATATTAATCTGGGATTTGAACATTTTTCACCCAGAAGTGCAAATAGGAATGTATCTGCTTTATAAGATTTTCATATTTTACACACAGTGTTGCATTAAAAGCTAGCTTCAAGGAGCAGAAGATACTCT
This sequence comes from Panthera onca, assembly GCF_046562875.1. Lineage (NCBI taxonomy): Eukaryota > Metazoa > Chordata > Mammalia > Carnivora > Felidae > Panthera > Panthera onca. Next base: position 130,373,789 of record NC_138347.1, on the reverse strand, counting down.
TTTTGACAAATGATGCTTTTCACCTGGACATGGACATGCAAAAAGGAGGGGGAGGGGAAGGATCTAAGTACACACTTTATACGTCTCACAAAAATTAACCCAAAATGTATCACTGACCTAAATGTGAAACACAGAACTCTTAGAAGATAACATGGGAGAAAATCTAGATGACTCTTGTGTTTGGTGATGACTTTTTAGATACAACACTAAAGATGTGACAATACATTCAAAAAAATGAATTGATAAGCTGGGTTTCATTAAAATTAAAAGTTTCTGCTTTGTGAAAAACCCTGTCAAGAGAATGTGAAGACAAGCTGGGAGAAAATATTTGTAGAAGACATTTAAAAAAGGACTATTATCCAAAATACACAAAGAATCCTTAAAATTCAACAGTAAGAAAACAACCTAATTAAAAAAATGAACCAAAGACTTAATAGAGATCTCACCAAAGAGATATACAGTTGGCAGATAAACATACGAAAAAATGCTTCATATCATAAGTCAGGGAAATGCAAATGTAGAGATACCACTATAAAACTATGGATTGGCCAAAATCCAGAGCACTGAACACCAAATGCTGGTGAGGATATGAAGCAAAGGGAACTCTCATCCAGTGCTGGTGGGAATGCAAAATGGTGCAGCCACTTTGGAAGACCGTTTGATGGTTTCTTAAAAAACTCCAAATCCTCTTTGGGAGGTTCTCGGGCCACATGGGGAGAAGCGGTCCCACTGCTGGAAGGACATTTGGTAGAGGCTGTAAGGCCACCTGGGCCCAGCAGACCCCAGAGAATGGCCATATTCGCTGGTGCTGGAACAAGGTCGTTGGGGGTGAAACCAGATGTGTGTTGTGATTTTCATAATCCCTGAGACGCTGCTGCTACAGTCTCGTGAACCTTTTCTGGGGCGGGCTGGCACCCGGTGGTTGCTCAGTGAGACCTTCACAGAGGGGTGGAGCGGGTCAAAGCTGCAGTCCCTCAGAAGTGGGGGGCTGGGGAAGGCAGCCGCATCTGAGACAAAACTCAGGAGGGAGGTGCTGCCTGGGACCTGGTCATGGACGGCGTGGAAACGGCGAGTGGACGGAAGCTGAAGATGAAGGATAGGTGATTGCTAATCAGGGAGAACAGAGTTCCGATACTAGAGACTGGGTATCTGGGTGACCCCATTTTCACCGCTCCTCAGCATGCATATACGCACCTACAAGTGCCACAACAGTCCACCCCAGTAGGCTAGCAGCGCCATCTAGTGGAGAATGGAGCCTTTACACTAAGCCCTGCCTAACTGAGCCAACCTCCCTCTTCAAGAACACAAGTCTCACCACTTGCTTAGCTTATGGACTATAAAGCGCTTCATAGTTTGACTTTTAGGGGAAAACGAAGTAATTTCAGTTGTATTTCAGTCTATTACCTGGTCCAACTATTCAATTTTCTTTCTTTCTTTTTTTTTTTTCTCTTTTTTGTTTTCTTTTTCTTGAATACAGAAAAACTTCATTTTTATTTTAAATTTTTATTAAAAATATTTTTCTTTAATTTTTTTCTATATTTTTTACTGTTGTGTAAATTTTTTCAAATTGTTTTACTTCCATCATTTCATTTTCGTCTGCTTTAGTGTATTCATTTTTTCAAATTTTCAGATGATTTCCTTTTTTTTTTTTTTTTCTTTTTTCTCCCTTTTTTCTCTAATCTGTCAAGCCACTTTCAACACCCAGACCAAAACACACCTAGGATCTAACATCATTTATTCGATTATTTTGTGTGTGTGTGTGTGTTTAATTTTTAAATTTTAATATTTTTTTAATTTTAATTTTTTTTAATTTTAATATTTCCTACCTTATAAATTCCTTTTCTCCCTTCAAAATGACGAAACGAAGGAATTCACCCCAAAAGAACAGGAAGAAACAACAGCCAGGGACTTAACCAACACAGATACAAGCAAGATGTCTGAACCAGAATTTAGAATCACGATAATAAGAATACTAGCTGGAGTTGAAAATAGATTAGAATCTCTTTCTGCGGAGATAAAAGAAGTAAAAGCTAGTCAGGATGAGATAAAAAATGCTATAAGTGAGCTGCAATCTCAAATGGGTGCTGCGGCCGCAAGGATGGCTGAGGCAGAACAGAGAATCAGCGATATAGAGGACAAACTTATAGAGAATAATGAAGCAGAAAAAAAGTGGGAGATTAAGACAAAAGAGCACTATTTAAGAATTTGAGAAATCAGTGACTCGTTAAAAAGAACAACATCAGAATTATAGGGGTCCCAGAAGAGTAAGAGAGAGAAATAGGGGTAGAAGGGTTATGTGAACAAATCATAGCGGAAAACTTTCCTAATCTGGGGAAAGACACAGACATCAAAATCCAGGAAGCACAGAGGACTCCCATTAGATTCAACAAAAACCGACCATCAACAAGGCTTATCACAAAATACTCAGGCAAGGAGAGAATCATGAAAGCAGCAAGGGAAAAGAAGTCCTTAGCCTACAAGGGAATACAGATCAGGTTTGCAGCAGACCTATCCACAGAAATTTGGCAGACCAGAAAAGAGTGGTAGGATATATTCAATGTGTTGAATCAGAAAAATATGCAGCCAAGAATTCTTTATCCAGCAAGGCTGTCATTGAAAACAGAAGGAGAGATAAAAAGTTGCCCAGACAAACAAAAATTAAAGGAGTTTGTGACCACTAAACCAGCCCTGCAAGAAATTTTAAGGGGAACTCTCTGAGGGGAGAAAAGATGAATGAATACATGAATGAATATCAAAAGCAACAAAGATTAGAAAGGACCAGAGAACACCACCAGAAACTCCAACTCTACAAGCAACATGATGGCAATAAATTCATATCTTTCAGTACTCACTCTAAAGTCAGTGGACTAAATGCTCCAAAAAACTCCGCATTCTCTTACCATATGATCCAGCAATCACACTCTGTAGTATTTACTCAAAAGAGTTGAAAACATGTCCACACAAAAGCCTGCACACAGATGTTCCTAGCAGTTTTATTCATAATTATCAGAAATTGGAAATAACCAAGATGTCCTTCGGTAAGTGAAAGGATGGATAAACGGTAGTATATGCAGACAATATTATTCAGTGCTAAAATGAAATCAGCCATCAAGCCAAGAAAGACATGAAGAAACTTAAGGGAAAGAAGCCAGTCTGAAAAGGTTGTATACTGTTGAATTCTAACTGTATGACATTGCAGTAAAGGCAGAATTTTGGAGACAGTAAAAAGATGAGTGGCTGTTAAGGTTTAGGGGGTAAGGAGGGATAAAAGGTGGAGCACAGAGGGTTTTTAGGGCCGTGAAACTACTCTGTATGATGCTGTAATGGTGGATACGTGCCATATGCATTCATCAGACCCATAGAATGTACAAACCAAGAGGGAACCCTAATGTAAACTGGACTTGGGTTGATAATGATGTTTCAGTGTAGGTTCAGCAATTGAACAAATATACCCACTCCTGTGGGTGGAGGATGTTGATAACAAGAGAGGCTGTGCATGGGTAGGGACAGGAAGTACTTGGGAAATCTCTGTACCTTCTGCTTAATCTTTCTGTGAACCTAAAACTGCTCTAAAAATTAAAGTATTTAAAAAAAATAGCTCTATCTGAAATGGAAAAAATACCTTGTATCATGAAATGTAAATCTTTACATTTCATGGGATGCCCTTTATTTCCTCTGAAAGAAATGGGATAGTTTCTTAGTTATTGGGATAGGTTCTGCAGAGACATTCCCTCTCGCTCTTTTCTGAGGAGTACAGCTTCTGATATGAATGAGCCATCTCATGTGAACTTAATCTTACAGGTGGAGTTTGACCAGAATCGGAGTATACTGGTAATATAGGCATAGGAATGATCACTTTGCCTGTTATTTTTGTTCTATGTATTATGAATTTAGCAGTCATGGTTACTGGAAACATAATGATACTAATTATAACTAATTCAGTGACTCTACTGGAGTTTTGAGCCCCTCCTCCCTGTTATTTAACAGAATAATAACAATTAGAATAGCTAACATTGGGGCGCCTGGGTGGCTTCGTCGGTTAAATGTCCGAACTTGGCTCAGTTCATGATCTCTGTTTACGAGTTTGAGCCCTGCATTGGGCTCTGTGCTGACAGCTCAGAGCCTGGAGCCTGCTTCAGATTCTGGGTCTCCCCCTTTCTCTGCCCCTCCCCTGCTCATGCTGTATCTTTCTATCTCTCAAGAATAAATGTTAAAATAGCTAATATTTATCAATTATAAACAGCAAGTGACAAGTACTCCACACGGATCATTTCTTTTACTTCTCATATTATGAGATAGGTATATATACTGTCCACATCTTTCAGATAGAGAAACTGAAGCTTAGGTTAAGCAGATTATCAGAGGATGCATAGAAAGTGAATAATGCAGACAGTGTTCGAACTCAGGCAGTGTGGCTCCAGAATTGGTGGGCTTTAACTGTTAAGCTGTAGTGCCTCCTGTAGCAGTGCTTAACATTGATCTCCTAACTCTTTGAGAAACGTTGTATTTCAGTTATCCTTAGTTTCACTATTTGATGAACTAAAATTCTAATTCAATTAACTGGATTTTCAAGCTTTTAATAAAAGGAAAAACCCTATGTTCTGTGTCCTAATGGCTTCCTAGAAATTGGTAGCCAAAACTTATTTTAAAATGGTCAAAGGAACTAGGGTGTTCAGCTTAGGAAGAGGATTCAAAGTGAAAGTCTGGTTGGCACAAAAATTATTATACCTTTGTGAAGCTGAAAGACAGAACTTGGACCAGAGGGTGAAATTTGTGGGGAAGTCTATATTGGCTTAATTCTAAGGAACAATGGGCAGTATCTGCAGTACAGGAAAATAAATAGAATTACTTTTTTTTTTTCTTTTTTTTTTAAGTAGGCTCCATGCCCAGCGTGGAACACAATGCTGGGCTTGAACTCATGACCCTGAGATCAAGACCTGAGCTGAGATCAAGAGTCAGCCACTTAACAGACTGAGTCACACAGGCACCGCGAAATAGAATTACTTTTAAGGAAGGTTAGTTGGTTAGTTCCCTTGCACGAGTAATGAACAATTAAAACTAGCCAACTTTGCCCAGAGTACTGTAAATGTTCAAGCTGTATGTTATGGGGACTAGGCTCCAAAACATAAAGTCTGTCTTCCAACTCTGATTAGATCCGTTTGGCTTATTTGAGGCACATTGCATAGGCTATCTACTGAAAGGATTGAAGATCTTTATGTTTGTTTGTTTGTTTGTTTGTTTATTTCTGAGACAGAGACAGAGCATGAGTGGGGGAGGGACAGAGAGCAAGGTTCGAACCCACAAACCATGAGATCATGACCTGAGCCGAAGTTGGTCGCTTAGCCGACTGAGCCACCCAGGTGCCCCGAAGATCTTAACTTTAAAAGTAATACACAAAGGTTTTATGAACTCGAGAAATTTGACAACCATTATTTTATAGTAAACATAAGCTTTTTCTCTACTAAAAGTACCGTTGAATTTTCTCTATTTTGAGAGAGTTGAATGATAACAAATTTTTGTGCAGAAGAGTATTGTGATGGTGGCCAGTATTTTTGCAGTCTCTTTCTGTTGACACTATTGTATATGCCTAATTTTTACACAGTTTGCCTAAAATGCCTAAATTTTACACAAAAGTGATACATGCCAGCTAGGAGTATTCAAGTCTGGAATTAACTTTGAAACAATGACAAGTATCTTAGCTCTTAACTACTTTGCAGTTCATTTCAGATGTCTGAATTAGTTAATAATACATAAAATATTGGGAGGAAACTGGGTCTTTGAGGGGCTGACTCCCTCATTCACTGCCATGTCCTTGTACACAGCACTGATTTGTGCTCATTTAATATTTGGGCAATCCATGGTAATACTTAATACAGTATCTGATCTAACAGGTTTTTTTCCTAAGAAAAAACTTGCCCTAGGGAAAAAATCATGTTCTAAAAAGTTATTCAAAGAGGAAAGCAATATTTATAAGGACTAGGATGTTTAAGAATGGAATAACATTTTAATCTGCAGGAGTTAAGTAATACAGGAGTGTTTATTTTAATGTAAGTTAATATAAGTTTAGTCTGTTAAAAAAACCTGAACATCACCTGTCCAATCCAAAACCAGATTACATCCCTAACTTCTGCTTCGGTGGTCTTTCTTTGTTACAGATTATCTTTCTTATCTCCAGTCAGCATGGTCATTAGCACCTTTTTACTTGTTTTTATTTTTATCACCAACAGTTATGGGAGCAAAAAGAACCATAGATAAGGCACTTGCCTCAAACATGTTTTTATTTATTTGAATAGCATCAATTTCTTGATTCTAAATAACATTAGAGTTAATGGGTAATGTAAATTATATTTATTATTAAGCTGTCCTATTAGAATAAATGAGTTATGAAAACTTGAGGGGAAAAAATGCCTATTCCCTATAGACATTTAATGATGTGTATACCTTCACTTCCTGAATAAAATGGAAACAAGTGCAGTAAAGAAAATCAATAATGAATATTAATTTCTCAATTGGGGGAAAAGATGTTTGCTTTCACATTTCTTCATATACATATGGCATCTTTCATAAATTTCTCATACATTTTATTTTAGTCTTTATTCCTTTTTTTATTTGATTTTATATAACTTTTTATAGGAGCTTTATAATAATTTCAAGGAATTAGCCAACAAATTCATCTTAAACCCATAAGAATAGCAAATTAAGTTATAATTTATAAATGGTATTTTTTGCAGCTAGCAAGTAAAATGGGAATATTTTCTTTCATAAAAATAAAGACCTTAGTCATTTCCTGATATTATAGTGGTTATGAAATGAGTAAAACCTGGTGTGAAAGTAGTTGCTATTCTGTTTTAAAGGCAAGAGTAAATTAGGTCATAGATTTGAATGCATGTTTATGTATTATTAGATGGATTGGCCTATTTAGCTATTTGGTAAACACTGAGCATGTGCTGTATGCAGTCCTGGGTCTTATGTGAGAAGTTAGTTTCCAAGACAATGAAGACCTGTACCTCCCTGAACTTAGGGGATCTTTGTCTATTCTTCATGACTTAGGGTACTAATGACTTAGTAAAAGATAGGAAAAAAATCTTAAGTTTGCAAGTACTGTGACTAACATACCATACATGTGAGATCATTCAGATTTTAATTTCTAAATCTGATATCCATGGAGGCTTTATAGGTAATCTTTGAAGGTTTAGGGCTGCTTATTAAGGTGTTTTTAATGACCTAGAAGTATTTGTTCTATACTTAAAGGAAGTGCAGCAGCCATTATAGAGGACTGAAGCAGGGGGAGCACTCATGGAATAAGAGAAGGGGGAAGAGAGAAGAATGAAAGAGAAATCTTTTTCCTTGTAACTTTTTTCTTATGGAGGCTGTAGAGATCAGTATTTATCTGAAAGATAGCTCTGAGTTTGCTAGTCATAACAGTGCTTTGGGCCTAATGACAGTTAACTCCAGGATCCTTTTGCTGAAGTATCTAGAATGTGCTCTCTGCCATATGGCAGTCACTAACCACCTGTGGCTGTTTAAATTTAATCACATATAAATGTAAAATTCATTTGCATTAGCTACATTTCAGGTGCTTAATAGCTACATGTGGCTCATGGTTGCCTCATTAGCGTAGATAAAGAACGTTTCCATTTTCTTGGAAAGTTCTTTCGCATGGCACTGATCTAGACAACAAAGTTAATGAGAAAGATGTCAAAAGGGGTTTGGTTGTGTGGAGGAAATTAGTACATGATGGAAAAGAATATCTTCCTAGCTGGTGTTGAATGTGACAACACGAGTTGACATTGGAAACATTTCAGGCATTTAATTCTTCTTTAGTTCTTTCTTTTGCTCCCAAAGTAAAATAAAGAAATTCTGTAGTTTCACTTCAAGACTATAAAAATTGGCATGTTTGGCTCTCAAGATGATTCTGAAAGTTAGAATTGTGAATTCACATTTCTATCATACATTTGATTTCATTGGGTAATCTTTTAAGGCAGATAGTGGTTTAATAAGATCTTATTTCTTTGTTCTTGTAAGTTGTTAAAGCCTCTGAAGTTTTGAGACTTTTTTGCTGTTTAGGTTAATCCTTATATACTTCGCCAATCTCTCAATCCTCACTCAGCTTTAGAAAGCAGCAAATGAATGTTTTTATATTAGGAGGTAGTCTCTCTTTGGATCATTTCCCACTCCCTTTTATTTTATTTTTTAAGTTTATTTATTTATTTTGAGACAGAGGGAGAGAGAGCATGAGTGAGGGAGGGGCAGAGAGAGAGGGAGAGAGAGAATCCCAAGCAGGCTCCGCACTATTAGCACGGAGCCAGATGTGGAGCTCAAACTCAAGAACTGTGAGGTCATGGCCTGAGGTGAAATCAAGAGCCGGACACTTAACTGACTGAGCCACCCAGGTGCCCATCCCACTCCATTTTAGACATGTGAAATTAGGGAAAAGATATTTGTAACGTGGCAGTACTTTGTAAATAAATATATGGTAAAGATCAATAAAATCTTTTTCTTTTTTTCCCAAATGGAAATAACTATCATTTTTATTATATAATATACTAATTAGAAAAAAAGACAGGCAATAGAAAAATTGTGAAAGCCCTCTCGATCTCAGTGGAAATCCTTCTAGTGTTTTACTGTTGAGTCTGATAATGGCTGCTATTTAAGGTATGTATGTCTTTTTACTGTATTAGTAGCTTAAAGCAGAAAACTGTGATCTCCATAAATATCAAAAAAGCATTTGATTGTATTTAACATCCATTTTTAGTAATTTAAAAATCTCTTAACTAAAATACTAATAGATAAAATATGACCAATCATATTAATAGATTTTTCTTACATTGAAATCTGTTTTCCTAACATGAACCTTCTTTGGTCATAGTATACTGCTATTTTAATATGCTACTTGATTCTTCTTTCTAATATTTATTTTTTTAATGTTTATTTTTGAGATCATGCACATGAGCTGGGGAGGGGCAGAGAGAGAGGGAGACAGAGGATCTGAAGCAGGCTCTATGCTGACAGCAGAGAGCCGGATGCGAGAGGCTTGCACTCACAACCTGTGAGATCAATCATGACCTAAGCCGAAGTCGAGTGCTTCAACCAACTAAGCTACCCAGGCACCCCTATTGCTAATATTTATTTTAAAAATAGATTGGTGTATCTTTTTTTTTTTTAAATGTGTGTGTTGTCTTACCAGATTTTAGTATCCCTAAAAGAATTTAGAAACTTCCCTTAGTCTGTTTCCTGGAACAGTTTAAGAAGCATGGTATTTATCTGTTCCTTTAAAGCATTCATCTCCTTGTTGGAGCCATGGTTATTTTGTAGGTTGTAATTGTTTACAGCTATCTTAAACTCTTCTATATAGGGGTTGGTTTATTCATAATTTTCAAAGTTATCTGCATAGAGTTATACACATCTTTATGTCTTCTGTATGATCATGAATTCTTACATTCTTAATTTTGTTTTTTTAGACTAGCTAATGTTTTATGTATTTATTTTATTTTTAACATTTTTATTTTTGGAGACAGAGTGCAAGCGGGGGAGGGCAGAGAGGGAGGGAGACACAGAATCTGAAGCAGGCTCCAGGCTCTGAATTGTCAGCACAGAGCCTGACGTGGGGCTTGAACCCACAAACCACGAGATAATGACCTGAGCTTAAGTTGGACGCCTAACCGACTGAGCCGCCCAGGCGCCCCTGTATTTATTTTATTTTTAAAGAACTAATTCTTTATTTTTAAGTAAGTTTTTCTATTCAGGTTCTTTATCATTATGAGTTCCTCTCTATCCTAAAGGATTATTGATATCCAAGTGATTTTTTTCCTTAGATATGATACTTTAAAGTGAAGGAAGTAAAGTGGGAAGTGAAACTTGGGGGCTTGCCTGTGTATAAGCTTCCTACTTCTATAGAGTTGCAACACTTAACTATAATAGGTAGTTGCTTAAATAGAAATTATTAAGATTCCAGAATATTGTTGTGACTGATCAGTTACAGGCCATAGCTTTTCCTTCCTTTGCATCATTGTTTTGTTGAAAGGGTATTTTGAAAGAATTAGTAGTGTGCAGTGTTGTTGTTGTTTAATAAAATTTCCCATTTAGAATCTTGGCATCCTCGGGTGGTATCTTTTTAACTTCATGTATAGTAAGTCAATACAAGTTTGCTTGCATAGGTCATATTTCTCTACTTAAGGATCTCCCTGGTTCACGTAAACTGAGTGGTAGGTGGGTTTTGTTTTTTTTTTAATCTTTATTTTTGAGAGAGAGAGAGAGATGGAGTGCAAACAGGGGAGGGGCAGAGAGAGAGGGAGACACAGAATCTGAAGCAGGCTTCAGTCTCTGAGCTGTCAGCACAGCCCCATGTGGGGCTCGAACTCACAAACTGTGAGATCATGACCTGAGCCAAATTCACTCTACTGACTGAGCCACCCAGGTACCCTGGTCGGTGGGTTTTAATACCAATAATACTTTCTTTTTTTGGTCATTTTGTTTTATACTAGGTTATTTAGGAGTTCCATTTTCAGTCCTCAGTAGATTTTATGTTTTTCTCATATGCTTCTTCACTCATTACTTCATCCAGTTCTGAGGATTACTGAGTAATCTTGATCAGCCAACCGCCTTCTTGATAAAATTTGTTCAAGTTCTGGATTTTCTTCAAGAGTTCATTAATTTCAGTTATTTCTCCTGGTAGAGGAGAATAGAGCTCTAGCAGCTTTTGCACATTTCATCTTGCTTGTTCAGTTTTGTCCCAGCTTCAGACAGACTACAATAAACATCTCCCTAAGTTTCCCATACAAAATTGTTGATTCCACTGTCCCAGTACCCTTTTCAGTTGTTACCCATTCATGTCTGTTTATGAATTTATGCATGGAGAGCAAAGCAGAACCTGTGAACAGTATCCAGACGGCACCCACCCTCCCCGATAACACTTTAGAACATCAAAAAATGTGGGAATATAAAACTAAGCTCTATTTAGTTAGTATTAATTGTTAAATTTTTATGTTTATTGAAACATTCTTTTTGTGTTAGTATCATATTTTATTATAAAATGTTTCTTTTATTTAAGACTAAATTTAAGTACTTGTCTTTCTTTGTAGGTATAAGCGTGTCTTTTCAGTTGGAACCCATGCGATTACTACGTATAATCCCAATACCTTAGAAGTAACAAATCAGGTAATCATGTTAGAAGCTGTTAGGCATGTTTTGAACTCCATTTGAATTTTAAAAGCCAGGATATGACCCATGATTTCCCTTTCTTGAAATCTGTACTTTAGGTTAGAAAAGTCAACTTTGAAGGAGATTGATATGCTTATATAATGCTTGGTACTCGTACCAAAAGTAAATAAATAAAAGCGGGTGGTGAAGAATGTGTTTATTTCTAGGCTCTAAGGAGTATAACTTTTTGATATGTTACTTTTGATTGCCATCTCTTTTATGTGAAATTGGTACATTAGTTCATTATAGTTCTAAAGGCGGTATTAGTATTGTAATAAAGGTATACAGAAGTTGCAGTGCAGTAAATGGAAAGTACTTGTCATGGAAGTAGGATTACTGTTTATAAAGGCAAGACTAGCTTGAATATGGATAAGTAAACATATTTATAATCTAGTTTATTTTTAATTCTAAATTAGGCATATTTTACAGATTCCTTTTTGTTGTTTTAGCAGATCTGCAGGTAATCATAAAATTTTATTCCTCACTTCTTTTCACTTGTATGTATTTTAATTGCTTTGGATTAATGTCAGTAATCATTAAAGTTGGAACACAGATGGGATTTTTTAATTGTTGTCCCTGATAACCGAAAACCTTAAAAAGAATTTGTGTTACAGAATTACTATAAGATGTGACACCTTCTAGACCTCTGTATTATTTTGTAATTTAATCGGTTATTGTGAAATTAAAGTAGGAAAAACAGTGTTGTATTTCACCATATTATAGCATCATTTGAGAGAATTTCTTTTTGTTAGTGGCCTTATGGAGACATTTGCAGCATCAGTCCCGTTGGGAAAGGACAAGGAACAGAATTCAACCTCACATTTCGTAAAGGCAGTGGAAAGAAGTCAGAAACTTTAAAATTTTCTACAGAGCACAGAACAGAACTTCTTACAGAAGCATTGGTAAGAACAGTTCCGTGTTAATAAGCTAAATTTCTCCTCTTTTTTTTTTTTTTTTAAATTAAACAGTGATGTTACAGTACAGATAGTAATGTTTTGAGTCTCTGTGACCACAGTGTGTGTTTTTTCTTATTGACTGTTAACTTGATTCGGTGAAACTTTCACTTTCTCTAATGGAAAGTCTGGAAAATCCAGATATGTTTGATAGTGTTTAGTCTTTTTAAGCACATATATAGAGCAAAGCAGTCGTGTGTTTAATCTATCTTGTTTTTCAGTGAAGTTCCACACATTTTGTATTGAACAGCCTTAAACTATATCTTCAGTAACATTTTTTTAATATCAAGGTTATCAAGTTGGGGTTTTACATGTTTTGGATAGAAAGAACTGAACTGCAAATCTTCCTTACCAGTCTGTTGTCATTAAGTTGTGATTATGTTTTCTCTTTCAGAGATTTAGAACTGATTTTTCAGAAGGAAAAATCACAGGAAGGGCAAGTATTTAGCATTTATTAATATCTATTTTTATTCTAATGTTGCCCATTATTATATAGAAATGCTTCTGTGGTCTGTGTGTTCCTTTTATGGCAAAGCTGAAGGGAAAAAAGGAATCATCATTAAATGTTGTCTGGCACTATGTGATAGATGAATGTAGTTTAACAGGAAACTCAGATATGAGGAATTAGATTTATGACTTAATGCTTATGATAGGGAAAAAAGTCTTCAGGCAGAACTATGGAGCAATAAAAACAGTGCTGTTACCACTCAGGTACTTTTTATTCAATATTCTAAACAGCAATCGTAAGCAACACACTGTGGATGATACCTGTTGGAACCTGCAACAGTTGTTTTGTGTAGGATTTTTCTATTTCAGAAGCATTAAGTTTTTAAGAAGTTTGGGGTATATCAGAACTGTCTTATTATATGTGCCTGCACTGGATCTGGCTGCAAGTAAGGCTTTGCATGGTGCACTGACAGCTTTGGGGAAGTCACGGTTGCTTATTAGAATCTTCCTAACTTTCTCATGCATTCTGTAATCATGTTACAAAGGCATTTAAACTAAATTGGAGACTTCTGAGGGGGGAAAATGGGAGTCCATGCTTTTTTTTCACTCCCTTGAAATACTGAATTTCTTTCCATGAGAAGGTATTGGTTTTATAATGGGCAAGGGGGCAGAATAATGCCTAAACTGATAGCACTGTTCAGAACTTTGGCTCTTCTGGTAAAAGGCAGGAATTGAATTCTGAGAAGCTGGCAGCACCGTCTCCCTGCCTTTTAAGCCCTCATTCTTTCTGTGGATGTTCTGCTAGTTTTAGCATCCCAGAAGCTTCACTGATCTCAAGTCAAGCAAGTGACTGCTCAGGAGCCATTTAAAATAGATTAATGGCTGTTGGCAAGCTGCTTGTTTCTTGTTCCTCATGAGCCACAGTCACATTTCTATAAATTACAATTTCTTTCATGTTGGCAGTTGAGTTTTCCATATTCCTCATCTGTTTGAAAACTGCTGCTTCCAAAAGCATACTTTAGATTTTGTTTTAAGTTTCCCTTTATATCAGTTAACTTCAGCAACTTAGTATGTTTCAGAACTTTGAGGTAGAAACAGTGTCTCTAAAGACCGTCCACTTAATTTTATATCAGGAATAAATGGTACCTTCTCCTCCCCCAGATTCTCTGCTGCTGAACACTCTTGCATAAATTGAATTTGACACTCAGGCCTTCAATTGAGATATACCTAAATTAGGTCTCTGAGTCTCTCTCAGCCTCTGCAATTCTGAGGGATAATGATGTGTTTCCATCAGCCCATCTCATTATGGCCATTGATTATCACCTGGGAGGAATAGAGACTGTCCTGCAGAGTGGGTTGGGGCACATGAACAAGCATAGTTTGGAAAAGCACCACCATTTTCGTGGCTTCCCTTCTTCTGGAGAGGAGTGGCACTGCTCCATCCTTTAGTTCAGAGTCAAGGTGCTAAGCATATTCTTGGGTTAATGCAGGCCCTTTGTTCTGCAGAATTCCTTTTATGGAACTATAATGTGCATTATGTCATCGATCAGTAGTAGTGCTAAGGGGACTTGATGTCATATGATCCTGAGCCAAACTGAGGCTCATTGCTAGGTTCAGTGTTGGTGTGTTGTAGAGGTGTTTATTAATGCCCTTCTCGCTTTTCTAAACACCTACAAGAAAATTTCTCTCATTTCAGTATTAGAAATAGTTGTACTATTTTCTTTTTAAATTTTTTTTAATGTTTATTTATTTTTGAGAGAGAGAGTGTGAGTGGGGGAGGGGCAGGTAGGGAGACAGAATCTGAAGCAGGTTCCAGGCTCCAAGCTGTCAGCACAGAGCCTGACACGGGGCTCGAACTCATGACCTGAGAGACCGTGACCTGAGCCGAAGTCAGATGCTTAGCTGACTGAGCCACCCAGGCACCCGAGAAATAGTTGTATTCTTGAGCATCCAATTTACTTTTACCTTCAGAGTCATGTAACTGACTGTGTGTTCCTCTTTATATTGTCGGGTAGAGAAGTGGGTGGGTGAGGGGAGATTCATTTCACATCTGACACTTGATTATTTTTATTTTCTCTTGCCTCATTTTGTCTTTATTTTGAATTATTTTCTCTTGTATCATATCATTTTGGTTAGCAGCCTCACTGAAGCCCTTTTTCTTTTTAAGAATAAAACTGGGTAGTAAATGGATGTTAACCATTCTAATCACTTTTTAAATTTTTTAAAAAAATGTTTAGAGAGAGAGTACATGCGCATGCTAGTGGGGGAGGGGCAGAGAGAGAGAGGGGGTTGGAGAGAATCCTAAGCAGGATCCCTGCTGTCAGTGCAGAGTGGAATTCAGGGCTTGATCTCTCAAACCTTGAGATGGCTTGAGCTGAAATCAGGAGTCGGACACTTAACTTCCGGACCCATCCAGGCACCCCTCTAATCATTCTGATAGTAGGTACTTTATAAAGAAATGTCATTATCTAAATGGAATTTCACTTACTAATGTGATCAGATTTATACCTTTGGTGTGAATAGAAAAGTGTAAGGTCAAACTGAGGCTTCAGCATTTTTTGTGTGTATAGGAAGAAAATCTGTATTAGTATACTGAACCAGCTCAGGTTGTTTACATTGAATACTGTAACTTCCCCAAAATGTGACTTAGCTTTTTTCCATATGTAAGTTGGATTAAAAGAATCCATCAACAAAAGTTGAAATCTTTTTTCCCCGGCAAAAATTTCAGAGTATTCTTTTAGGATTTCCTTTTTTTAAAAAATAGATTTGCATAAGACTGACTTAAAATTGTTTCACAAAATATTGTGAAAATATTGTGAGGGGGTTAAGTGCCCCCTCCCCCACTCCTGCTCACACACTGGCTCTCACTCTCAATAAACAAAACCGATTGGATAGTAGCTGTAAATAATTATAATATTTGGATTTCTGGTTGTTTTGGCAGTGACTGATAGATTAAATGTGATTTTATTTTATGGTAATTTTAAATATGAACCTAAAAGTAATAACTGTTTGTCTCTCTAGAGGTATAACTGCTATAAGCACCACTGGAGTGATACAAGAAAACCTGTTGTTTTAGAAGTCACTCCTGGAGGCTTTGACCAAATTAATCCTGCAACCAACAAAGTCCTCTGTTCCTATGACTATAGAAATATTGAAGGCTTTGTAGATCTCTCCGATTATCAAGGGGGATTTTGTATACTGTATGGAGGATTTAGTAGATTGGTAAGTAGTATTTTTAAAAAGTCATTTAAAAAGAGACATAACCATTTGAAGGAAAGCGGGGTTTTTTTACACTTCTATTTCACATTTCACATGTGTCTTGTGGAAGGAAGTATGGTATTAAAGAGTACGTGCTTTGTTATCAAAGAGACCTGAGCTTGAATCTCAACGTGGAGCTCTCTAAAGTGACAAGAGTAATATGTATGTCATAGGTTTTTGTTTTTAGGGTTCTGTGAGATAATTTATGTGAAATGCTTAGCATAATATTTGTCTTAGTATTCAGTAAATGGGGGTTACAGTTGTTATTTTCATTATATCAGTGTCTTAACTGAAAGAATCTAAGCTTTCTTTGAAAAAGTAATTTAAGATCTTTTATTTTTATAGTCTTTACTCCTTTCCCCAGCTGTTTGTAATCTGAAATCTGAGTATTCATTGAAACTTCAAATTTGGAGTTCATTGCATGTTTTTGTCTTGAAATTTTGAATTATATGTGAATTGTGAGGTATAGCAAAAGCCACTTAAGATGCTCAGACCGTTTGTTAATTGGTAATAGAAGCTGAACTCTAAATGATGACCATCTTTTTTTATAAGAAACATTTTGCCTTCCTTAATGAAATCTCACCTCTTCAAGATGAGCACTGGAGAGTTTCCACAAGGAAAGGCTCAGTTGAGCTTACTCTCAAGTTTCCTTTCTCTTGAGAACTTAAATTTCTGTAGATATCTTAGTGGCCTGGGAACAGCTACTTTATGATTTAGTGTTCTATGGATAAATTATCCTTCTCTTGGTAGTAGAGCCAGGGCAAGCCTGGAACTTTTCGATAACACAAGAGGATAGGGTAGCAGAAGGGAATGATGATGGGGGAGGGGTGCTGAACTATTTGATTTACAAAATATGTCAGCTCTTCAGAGTTAGAGGCCTTTTTCCATCTTGGATTTCACCTTTGCCTGGGTGATGGGTACAATTCTGGTGTCCTTCATCTAGGAACACATATCTAGACATTTTGTTACCTTTGAGTCTAGACCCAAAAGATCTAGGCCCAAAGAGAAAATTAGGTTCCTTCCCCACCCTAGAGCAGCCTAAAGCCTGTTGTTGAAGTGCCATCCAAAGGCTTATCTTATCTCTTCCATGGACAGTGGAAATTTGTAATGATTAACCCCTTGGTGGAAACCATACCTAATTACAGGAGTGTAGCCTTGCAGACCTTAACGGGACAACTATATCACAGTAATTCAACTAAGCCTTACAGTGCGTGAGGTAAACATTAAGGATGAGAATTATCTGATACTCCTCAGTTACCAACAGTTTTTATTGCTTTCATGGCATCAAGTAGTTTTAATTTTAATCATCCATTTTCTAAGCATACTGTGCTTTTTAAAAGATGCTAGCTAAAATGAGTTAATTCACTGCAAATATGATACCATGACAGATTCATTTAGCAAACCTTTATCTGGTACCTTCTGCGTATATAGTAACTGTTATAAGCAGCTGGGAATAAAATCAGGGTTTAAGATTTTATTTGTTTGTTTATTTTAAGTAATCTCTGCACCCAGTGTGGGACTTGAACTCACAACCCCAAGATCGAGAGTTGCCCACTCAACCGACTGAGCCAACCAGGCGCCCCTAAAATCAGGTTTTAAAACGTGATCTCAATCTGTTACTCAGCAGGGGAGGTATTGGCATATGGACAGGACAGTTCTTATTATTGCATGGCACTCTCCTGCCCTGTCCTTTGCAGCCCATTTAGCATTTTTGGCTTCCAGGACTCAAATGCAGATAGCAGTACCTTATCCTTACCTTTGTAAAGTACACTCTTGGAGGTTGATTTGTAATATCCGTCAGCCAATGACTTGTAAACATAAACATTCCTCAAGGTGATCTTGCAAGAAAGCCCACTATATAAAAACATTAAATCAGAGCTACTTTCGTTGAAACTGGGAATCCTACCCACGTAGTACCCACTACCCCTACTGGACTTGGCTGGGGTCCCTGGGACCACTTTGGGAAGCCCCAGCATTCTGTTTTCCACATGATGATGGGAACCAGACCCTGAGAAGTTATGAAATAATTTCCATTCAGTTAGTTATTTGCAAGGTTCTATATCCCAGACTTTGCTATTTTAATTTAGTGGTTCAAATATAACGCACTGCTTATTTACCTTTGATAAGATCCACTACCTTTTTTTTTCTTTAGAATTGCTACTTCAGTCTCTTTCTTGTGAATTGATTCAAAATGGTCACATTTTAGTTGTTTCAATCCTGACTTTTCAAATTTTAAAATCTGTGCAGCATTTATTTGCTTCAGAGCAAAGAGAAGAAATTATCAAAAGTGCAATAGATCATGCTGGCAACTACATAGGTATTTCATTGCGCATCAGAAAAGAACCTTTAGAATTTGAGCAGTATTTGAATCTTCGCTTTGGAAAATACAGCACTGATGAATCCATCACATCGTTAGCAGAGTTCATAGTCCAAAAAATATCACCTAGACATTCGGTAAGACTCTATATTAAAAATAATTTGTTCATCTGATTTTGACATTTTTTTAATAACTTTTTAATATGTTTAAATTTTGTTTAAAGGAGCCTGTAAAACGAGTTCTAGCGCTTACAGAAACATGTTTAGTAGAACGTGATCCAGCAACATACAATATTGCAACTTTGAAGCCTTTAGGAGAAGTAAGTTTGACATTATTAGCTTTAATGAGGTTTCTTCCTGTTGATAATATAGAATAATATTCTATTTTAGTAATTTTTCATGTCCAACAAATGGAAAATACGGAGAATCTATTTAATTCTTCACATTATTATATTTATTGTACTTAGAACAGTGATTGTTAGAAAATTTGTTTTCCAAGTATACAACGAATGAAACTTTTTATTCAGTAATGGTATGACAATTTGAGACTTTTAAGCAGCTCTTAAATTCTGATCCTGTAAACAATTTTTAAATACTGACTTTTGTAAGCTAAAAGGGTAGTCTGTAGTTCTAAGGAAATGTCATAAAACTAAATACCATTTGTTGAACTTGTTTTTTGTTTTCACTAGGTATTTGCATTGGTTTGTGATTCAGAAAATCCACAACTTTTTACCATTGAATTTATAAAAGGGCAAATACGGAAATATTCTTCAACAGAGAGGTATTTTTTTTTTTAATTCATCCAGCTTTTAATATCCTAGTATGTGCAAGGCAAAATATTCCATCAAAGAGGAAAAACAAAGTTATGATCTAGATCTTTAAAATCCTATAACTTAGGAAAGGCAGCATTATTTTGTTGCAGATTTAAAATGACCATTCACGATAAAGAAATTGTGGTTTATATACACAATGGAGTACTACATGGCAATGAGAAAGAATGAAATATGGCCCTTTGTAGCAACATGGATGGAACTGGAGAGTTGTGATGCTAGGTGAAATAAGCCATACAGAGAAAGACAGATACCATATGTTTTCACTCTTATGTGGAGCCTGAGAAACTTAACAGAAACCCATGGGGGAGGGGAAGGGGAAAAAAAAAAAAAAAAAAAGAGGTTAGAGTGGGAGAAAGCCAAAGCATAGGAGACTCTTAAAAACTGAGAACAAACTGAGGGTTGATGGGGGATGGGAAGGAGGGGAGGGTGGGTGATGGGTATTGAGGAGGGCTCCTTTTGGGATGAGCACTGGGTGTTGTATGGAAACCAATTTGACAATAAACTTCATATGTTGAAAAAATAATAATAAAAATAAAAAATAAAATAAAATGACCATTCACTGGGGTGCCTGGGTGGCTCAGTTGGTTAAGTGTCCGACTTCGGCTCAGGTCATGATCTCATGGTTCGTGAGTTCAAGCCCCACGTCGGGCTCTGTGCTGACAGCTCAGAGCCTGGAACCTGTTTCAGATTCTGTGCCTCCCTCTCTCTCTGCCCCTCCCCCACTCATTCTCTGTCTCTCTTCATCTCTCAAAAATGAATAAATGTTAAAAAAAATAAAGATCCCGTTTTCAAATTTCTAAAAAATAAAAATGGTGATTTGATTTTAAATGAAATGATGAAAATAAGGTGTATTTCTGTAACTTATGCTTTTAAATAAAGCATTTTAAAATAGCACCTTTCACTTTTCATTGTTAACTTGTTTGAATAACAGCAGCAAGTTACTTTAGATACACTTTTAAGTTAGGTTTTTGTAAGTTAGTATCATTAGTCTAGTTACTAATTTTCCAGTGGAATGAGCCTGATTATTTTTATATCACTGTGACTTGGCTGTTGATGTGAAAAGCTGTGAGATGCTATAGCTCATCAACTCCTGTGAGGTAAAGAATTTGAATGCTATCCTAGTGTGAATGACTAGAACTCTCTTCATATACTAAGCCATTGTCATGGTATTGGCAGCTTTTACATTCCAGGCAGTTCTTTTGTGCTGTTTAAAAAGGTTGAGACTGAATCTGTTTTTAAAGCATAGTTGAAATGGTTCTGGCACATTTTGCCACTGTTCAGAATGCAGCCTTATTGAAGTCCTGTCACTTCCTGTAGTATGACCAGTAACTCTTTCTTACCTTGGAAAGCTTTTGATCTAAGTTCAACAAAAATGACATTTTAAGCAAAAGGGTGGTATTTTTTCCTGTCCTGAATTCAAGGAAGAGAACTTCTGGGGGGAAAAAAAACTGCACATGTTCTAATCAGGGAAGGGATCTCAACATTTACAGTTTGTCATGTGCTTTATGTACATACATTGTTTTATCCTGATCCCTAGGAAGAAGATGCCATTATTCCCAATAAAGTTTATATGCAAAAAGTAAAACAGTTTGTGACTTTGGATTAGGACAAGGTTTCTTTCTTTCTGTTCTTTCTAAATGTTTATTTTGAGAGTGAGAGGGCGTAAGTGCAAGTGCATGCAAATGGGGGAGGGGCACAGAGAGACGAGAGAGAAAATCCCAACCAGGCTCCATGCTGTCAGCACAGAGCCCAATACAGGTCTCAGTCTTACAAATCACGAGATCATGACCTGAGCTGAAACCAAGAGTCGGACGCTTAACCAACTGAACCATCCAGGTGCTCTAGGAAAAGGTTTTTAGATATAGTTCCAAATACATAATTCATGAAAGTCTGATTAATTAGACTTTGTTAAAATTTAAAACTTTGACCCCATTAAGAAAAGGACAAGCAAGCCACAGACAGCGAGAAAATATTTGGAAAACATATAGGTAGCAAAAGACTTGCTTTTAGAATATATAAAGAACTCTTAACTCAATAGTAAAAAAATTAAAAACCCAGAAAATAAGTAGGCAAAATATTCAGATAGACCTCTCACCAGGGAAAATATGTGAATGGTAAATAAACACATAAAAAGACCATGATTCATTAAGGAAAAGTAAAACCACTACATATACAGTAAAATGGGTAATATCGAAAAAACTGGCAATGCTGATTGTCGGCAAGCATGTGGATTCTCCTACATTGCTGGTGGGAGAACATAAAGTCATAAACTTTTGAAAAATAGTTTGGCAGTTTCTTAAACATAAAGTTATCATATGACCCAATGATTCTATTCTTAGGTGTCTACCTCAAGAGAAATGAAAACATATGACTGCATAAAAACTTGTATCTGAATGTTTATGATAACATTACTCCTAATAGCCAAGACTAGAAACAATTGATATATATATTACCTGGTGAATGAATAGGCAAACATGTTGAGTATCTACATGGTGGAAAACTATTCATCAATAGAAAGGACTGAACCTTAAAAATTTATGTAAAATGAGCAAGATACATAACACTACATATTATTCTGTTTATTTGCATTTTTAAGAGACTATTTTTTAGAGCACTTTGAGGTTTATAGCAAAATTGAGCAGAAGGTACAGAGATTTCTCATATACTTCCTGGCAGAGCCTCCCCCATTACCAGCATCCCCTACCAGAATGATACATACGTTAAAATTGACTAACCTACAATTGTATAATTGGAACAAATGTATAATGACATTTATCTACTATTATAGTATCATACAGACTTTTCACCACCCTAAAAATGTCCACAGATCCTCTCTAGCAGTAAAAATACTTTGGGTGAGGAAATCCTAATGCTCCACTAATTTCATCTCTCCCTCCCTCCTAAATCTTGACAGCCACTCATCGTTTTACTGTCTCCAAAGTTTTGCTTTTTCCATAGTGTCATAGTTGGAATTGTACAGTATGTAGCCTTTTCAGATTGGCTTCTTTCATTTTCTCCATGTCTTTTCATTCCTGGATAGCTCATTTCTTTTTAACACTTAATAATCCATTGTCTGGACATACCATGGTTTATTTATCCATTTGCTTACTGAAGGACCTCTTGTTGCTTCCATTAAAGCTGTTGTAAAAATCCGAGTGCTGGTTTTGTGTGGACGTAAGTTTTCATCCTTTGTGTAAATACTAAGGAGTATGATCACTGCATCATAGGGTAAGAGGATGTTGAGTTTTGTAAGAAACTGCCAAACTGTCTTTCAAAAGTGGCTGTGAATTTTATATTCCAATCAGCAGTGAATGAGAGTTCCTGTTGCTCCATATCCTCACCAGCATTTGGTATTGTCAGTGTTCAGTTTTGGCCATTCTAGTAAGTGCCTGGTGGTATCTCGCTGTTTCAGTTTGCATTTCCCTGATGACATATGTGTTGAGTATCTTTTCATATGATTATTTGCCATCTGTGTATTGTTTTTGGTGGGGTACATGTCTGTTAAGGACTTCGGATCATTTTTTAATTGAGTTCTTGGTCTTGTTGACTTTTAAGAGGTCTTTGTATATTTTGGATAATGGACCTTTATCAGATAGGGCTTTTATAAATATTTTTTCCCAGCCTGTAGCTTTCCTTTTCATTCTCTTGATGAAGTTATTTGAAAAGTCAAAACTACAGAGATAGAAAATAAGGAGTTGCCTGGATGCTGAGGAGTCTTTTGCAGATGGGTACATGAAAACTTTTTGGGGTGATGGAAGTATGCCACAGATGGATAGTTGCACAATTGAAAAAACTTGCTAAGATTTTATTTATTTATTTATTTAGAGAGAAAGGGCACAAGTGAGCAAGGGGCAGAGAGAGAGAATCCCACAGGGGCTTGTGTTTTACTCAAAGCAGGACTCCTGTTTTACCCAAAGGGGGGCTTTACTCACTTAGAATGGGGCTTGAGCTCACCTGATGCGGGTCTTGAACTCATGAACTGTGAGATCATGACCTGAGCCAAAGTCAGGTGCTTAACGACTGAGCCACCCAGGTGCCCTTTACTAAGAATTCTTAAACTGTACATTTTAATTGGGTGAATTTTTGATTTGTAAGTTGTATCTTAGTGAAACTGTTTTTAAAAATCTTAGAACAAAAATGTTACATTTACAGCGCTTTAGTAACTTGTACAAGGTATGTGACCGCAAAGTGCAGAGCTAGCACTGGCACTCCAGGCTCTTTCGTAAAGCCCCATTTCTTTCGTGCTTCTTCTTCTACTTGAGTGCCCTCCCTGAACAGGTTACCTGCTGAAGGGCCTGTGCTGCGTTCTGAGTCAAAATTCCCTTTAATTATCAGTCCTAAAATCTTTTTTATTTTTTACCTTGCTTAGAGATTCCTTATTAGCAAGTTTGTTGGATGGAGTAAGAGCCTCTGGTAACAGAGATGTTTGTGTAAAAATGACACCAACTCATAAAGGTCAGCGATGGGGGTTACTCAGCATGCCTGTCGATGAGGAAGTAGAGAGCCTTCATCTCAGATTTTTGGCCACACCTCCGAGTAAGTATTGATTTAAGTGTAATTGCATTTCCGTCCATCTGCTTAATAATTGAAAAGTTAAGAATGCATACCTCTAAATCTTTTTGAACCTTTTCATCTTACAGATGGCAACTTTGCAGATGCTGTATTCAGGTTCAACGCTAATATTTCATATAGTGGAGTTCTGCATGCAGTAACACAGGATGTAAGATGAATTGTATTTTAATTTGTTCATAGTCACTAACTTTTGGTATGGAAACTTTTTTGAAACATTCTTCCTTTACCTAGGGTCTCTTCTCAGAAAACAAAGAAAAACTGATCAATAATGCCATAACAGCATTATTGTCTCAAGAGGGAGATGTTGTTGCTTCAAATGCAGAACTTGAGAGTCAGTTCCAGGCTGTGAGGAGGCTTGTAGCTTCCAAAGCTGGTTTTCTGGCCTTCACTCAGCTTCCAAAGTAAGTTGCTTTGAACTTCTTATAGAGTATACGAACAAGTCAAAATAGCAAATGATCAAGTTTGTGTCTTTATATCTGTCTAAACCTGAAACTTTTTCATATGATGATATGGTAGTTTTTAATCATGAGAAATTAAAAAGGAAAGGGCAGTGGTACTAAAGGGGGTGGATATTGTTCTCATACATACCTGTAATATTACTGACTCTTATTTTAGTGAATTTGAACAGGAAGTGAAATCCATTTTAGTTTTAATTAGTTAAAACAAAAAATCTTCCCCCTGCAAAGAACAAAACTTAGGGGAGTAGATGTGTTCTGGAAGTGGAATTTAAAATAAGTACTTAGGGCACCGGGGTGGTTTAGCTGGTTAAGCATCCAACTCTTGATTTAGGCTCAGGTCTTGATCTGGTGGTTTGTGAGTTTAAGCCCTGCATCGGACTATGTGCTGACAGTGCAGAGCCTACTTGAGATTCTCTCTCTCCCTCTCTCTCTGCCCCTCCCCCGCTCACACTCTCTCTCAAAATAAATAAATAAACTTAAAAAAATAAATATATACTTGCTGGGGTGCCTGGGTGGCTCAGTTGGTTGAGCATCTGACTCTTGAGCTTGGCTCAGGTCATGATTTCATGGTTAGTGGGATCAATCCCTGCATCAGGCTCTGTGCTAACATCACGGAGCCTGCTTGGGATACTCTCCCTGCCCCTTCCCCACTCTCTCTCTTTCTCTCTCAAAATAAAATATGTACTTGCTGAATGCAGTAGAAACTTACAAAGACTTATTATGTCACATTTTAATGATAAAGTAATGCTCTGATACTGCTGTTATATGCTTGGGGGTTTTTTGTTGTTGTTGTTCCACAAGGTTTCGGGAACGTCTAGGAGTGAAGGTAGTAAAAGCACTCAAGAGGAGCAACAATGGAGTAATCCATGCAGCTGTTGATATGCTCTGTGCCCTCATGTGTGTAAGTAGTATTTTTTAAAATCCATCTACTTAATGTCATTTTACTGGTTTTTCTTAAGTTGATTGATGGTTTAAATTTCCACAAACCTAGATTTCCTGGATTGTTCTCATAGCCATTTATTTATTCAAATAAATGTGATTTTTTTTTTGTGGGTTTTGTGTGTGTGTGTGTGTGTGTGTGTGTGTGTTTTTTGTGTTTTTTTTTTTTTAGCATATCTTATAAACTGGCACTGTGCTATCTACTAGAAATAGAATTCCTTCCTTTCTTGAAATGGCTAACAGTCTAGTAAGGTAGGCTTGTATGTATAGTCTAAAGTAGTAGAGGTTACCTGATCCCTAAAAAGCAGCACTCAGTTTTGGTTTTGTGGTGAGGAAAAGATAAAAGATTCTAGGCCAATCTTTCTGGAAGGTGTTACACTTGAACTCAATCTTAAAGGATAGACAGGTATTTTCCCTCTGTGAGCGGCTTTCCTGAGAAACGGGATAGCATATACAAAGGCATGTTTAGGATGAAGCACATAATTGAAATGGCTGGGTCATAAAGCATGTATGGAGGTATGTGGGATTAGGAGTTAAAGTTAGAGATGTATTGCAGAGACAGTTATCAAAAGCCTTTTATATCAAAGAAGCTAGATTTATATTCTTTAGTAAGGAACAACCTGAAAGGTTTTTCAGCAGCGGAGTATAACATTAGGTTTGGACCTCTGAAAGCTGATTGATGGTATGTGGAGACTGCATTAGAGGTAAGGTTAGAGGCAGACTAAATATGTAAGAAATAAGATGGAGTAGGTTGGGGCTAAAGAAGGCACATTTGAAGGCTGAGGGCAAAGGTCTAACTTGGTGACAGTTTCTTTGGGAGGAGAAGCAATGAATTGTTCAGTGTAACTTGAAGTTCCTGATTAACTTCAATGTTGTATATAGTAGTGGGACTTTTATGTTTCATATAAAGTGCTGTAGGCAAGCTCAGTGGTATAGAATAAACCTAAGTAATCACTTACATAAAGTCTTACATTTATTCTTCAAAGTGAATTTTACTATCTTTACTACTCCGGGTAACTCCATTAAAAGAGTTAGTGGGATACCTAGAAAATAAACTGTGGTAGTGTGAAACACCTTGAGCTTTCATTACATATTAGGTTTTGGCTGTGTATCTTACATGAATTATCTCATTTAAGCTTCATAGTAGTCCTGTGAGCTGAGTGCCATTAATCCTACTTGATGACTGAGGAAAGGGAAACTTGGAGTTATAGCAATTAACCTTGCCTAAGGTCAGCTGTAGTCAGTAGCAAAGTTAGGATTGGATCTTTACTCCTAACCTTCATGTTAGAATCCGTTTTCCATTCTCCTTTATTCCACCAGTCAAAGGGACAAAGAAGTATTTGCTGCTCGTTTAGTACCTGCTTTTAAATGCTGTTTAAAAATATAGGTAAATAAATGCTAAGTTTTACCATTTCAAATTTAAATTATAAAATTGGGGGAGAAGAAATGGATGTCATATGCCTTTAAGGAGGAGACCTGGACTTTTGAGAGTGTGCCTTATATAGTACTCGCTACAGATACTCGGATTCATTATCTGCAAAGCCTCATCAGACCCTGGGGGAAATCATCACGTTTGCCTGTTTGTCTTATCACGAGTTTCCTTTCTGCCTTCAACCTTAAAGGCTATGGTTTTTAATTTTTTTTAGTATTTAATGAATACTCTCTATAAATGACTTCCGTGTGATGCCAGCATATGGGTTGCTCATGAATTATCACTGTTTTTAATCAATAGCCCATGCATGATGACTATGACTTAAGGCAAGAACAGCTGAACAAAGCTTCTCTTCTCTCTTCAAAGAAGTTTCTGGAAAACTTACTAGAGAAATTTAATTCCCATGTGGTAAGTTGTAATTAAATTTGTCTTAATGAGAAATACCATACATTATTGAAAGGTATTTCAGAAGTGCAGTTTGGACAGTTTTTTTTTTTTTAATTTTTTTTATTTTGAGAGAGAGGGAGAGAGAGTGCATGCATGGGAGTGGCAGAGAGGGAGAGAGAGAGAGAGCCCCCAAGCAGGGGGCTTGAACCCATGAACCGTGAGATCATGACCTGAGCCAAATCAAGAGTCGTACGCTTAACTGATTCAGCCACCCAGGTGACCTGGACAGTTTTTATTTAATTGGAGCTCCCAGCTTTGGTCAGTTGGTCATACACAGTTTGGTCAGCTTGGTCACTCACTAATAGTAAAATACTCTGTTTTAGGACTGTATCCATTCATCTGAAAAGAGTAAGTTGCAAAGACTTTAGATTTTTGCAGTGATATTCCAGGGTTTTTTTGTTCTTTAATAATGTCATTATGAAATAAGCTGCTCTTAAAAATTAGTGACATCCTTACTCTTCAGTCACTGGTAACAGTTTTGGAGATGGGCAGTCTGTAACATTTCGAAGGAACAAATTTTCAGGGTTTTATAAGTTTTGTCAAAGATTACTTTTTATATGAATTCTATACATGTTAACCTTTATTATACGTGTTTGAGGAGTCTTGGTTATTCTCTTGAAATTGGACCAAATTTTAATTATTTTCCTTTTGAAATATGGTAAGCAGTGGATTTATTGCATTAGTAAAACAAATACTCCTTAGTCAAACTTTAAACCTCATGTTGAGGAATACTTTTAACATATAGACTAGCAGAAGCATGTTACTACTGTTTTGCTTGAAATTCTGCCCTAAGTGATGGTAATATGTTACTTGTTTCAGGATCATGGGACTGGTGCCCTAGTTATTAGTTCACTCTTGGACTTCCTTACTTTTGCCCTCTGTGCTCCATATAGTGAGACAACAGAAGGACAGCAGTTTGATATGCTCTTAGAGATGGTAGCATCCAATGGAAGAACCCTCTTCAAACTCTTTCAGGTGAGAGAGTTTGTTATCTTCTTTATCAGCTAACAGCTACTCTAAGAGAGACCCACTTAGAGTTTGGTTTTAAAATAATGGATGTGTGCTTCTGTAATAATGTTGATAAGCGAACACAGCCTAGTATGTTATCCTATTAAGGATATTTAAATTCTACAGATTTCTTGGTGTTTCATGTAGAGCTCTATCAATGGCTTTTGACCACTGTTTTGACCCTGTTGCCCATCTTTTCCATCTCAGGAGTGAGAAATGCATTTTTTTCTATGATAGGCCCAGAGTACCCTTTTCTTTATAAATTACCAAATAATAGGATGAGTTTTAGTAGAGCTGTTCATAAAGAGCTGAAAACATTGTTATTTCATATATTACAGTATTACGTATATGTGATGTGTTTCTATATACTTATATTTTTATTTCATATTAATTTGTATAATGTCAGTATCATTACATTTGATATTTATTCAAATAAGTATAATTATTCAAATAAGTACCAGCTGTTTCCTGCTGATGCTTTGATTTTCTTTAAAGCTATGTTGTAAGGATACCTAAAATTTTTAACCAAACTGTGATCTGACTTTCAGATGTATCCTTTACTAATTTTATGACTTATACCTTGAATAAAATTGTATATCCTCCTTAAAAGCAACAGCTAGCCATGTTGGAATGAAATTCTTTCATTCTGTGATTCTTTTTTCTCCCCATGTTAAAGCATCCTTCCATGGCAATTATCAAGGGAGCTGGATTGGTTATGAAGGCAATAATAGAGGTGAGAACAGCTTGGAAATTTGAAACTTACTTGAATGTTGATTGGCTGTTTTCATTGAAGCTGACAAAATTACCTTTCAGCCTGTTATGGGAAACATGCACTTTTTCTGGGTAAGAAAAGTAATTTTAAATCTTTATTCAGAAGTTAGTTTTAAACTACAGAAACAATCCTCAATATTAAACTAAGAGTTTGAAAGTTCTGAGGTAAGTGGGTTTAGGGCAAATAAATCTTTCTTGTTCCTATATTATTTGTGTTGTGTTTGTTTAAGAGAATTAAAAGTTAGCATTCTCCCTCTCTTGCTCTTTTTTTGGGGGGCATGGGAGATGATGGTATTGATGCTACTGAAATCTTTAGGTACTGAGGTTACATGGAAATCTGTTAATGGAGTTAGTTCATAGCAAAGTGGTGTTAAATAAGAATGGTAACAAAAATAAGTTCCTCAGGCTAAAGTGCATTTGTAAGTGAGCTCTAGAGGTTAGTTTATGTTATTGGACAGACACAAGATATTGTTTCCCCAAGATAATTTCTTTAGCTTTCTGTGTTTTTTAGTAAACAAAATCATGGCTATGAATATCAACTTGCATACTGATGTTTACAATAACATCAGTTTAAGTGGCTTTGAATTCTTACTTTTTTGTCGTCATAGTAGTGGTTTGGATAAAATGTAAGAGTGCCCCTTTTATCAAAAACTCTCAGTGATTGTAACTCATAAATATAACATGTTGCTAAATAAAATGCACATAACTAGTATACCTCTAAGTAGATGTTAAAAAATTCTATATAGGTGTTATACATCAAAGGTTGTTTTCATTTTTAGTGGGTATATAAAGGCTGATTTTCTTCCTCTAGTTAATGGGTTGTTTCCAAAGTAAGTATCTCTCACAGAGCTGACAATAGCCAAGGACGGTTAAGACCACGAGACCAAACAAAAGTGTGTTCCTGACCCCCATCCACCAATATGTTGCCATTCATTCAGAAATACTTATTGAGGGCCATGTATAACCAAAATGTGGACTTAGGGCTTCAATATAAGCTACACATGTCCGTTTCATAGCCAGTGACTGGAGCTGGAGGTATCTATGTAAGGAACACCTTCTTTATTTACACTGAAATCCTGGCAAGTATCTTAAATTATTTTTTCTGATTGTAAAGCAATATATGATTTTTGAAGAAACATTGGAGTTTATAGAAAAAATTCAAGGAACAAATAAATCGTTTGTATTTTTATCATCCTGAGGTAACTACTCTTAGCATTTTGGTAAGTTTTCTCTCAGACTGTAGTATTCAGAATTATATGTGTACATATACAAACCATGCACTGTATATATTTGTATTGATAGTGCTGTCAGAATGATACATGTACATATATATTCACACTATGTGAATATTTGTATACATACTGCATACTCAGTTGTACTATATACTTGTACTTTTTTTCACTAACATTGTGAGCATTCATGCTTTTCAACAGATTGTCTTAAATATCACACTGCTTACTTAATTCATAGTTCTGTGATTACCTTTGATCAATAGTCCTGTCCTGTCATACTCTGTTGCCAAAATGAGCCCATATAAGCAGAGTAAAATCTAAGAATAAAAAGAACTACCCCAATTATCAATCATTCTTTAAAAAAAAAAATAACTGTGTTCACCATGAAAATGTATGTATTGTTAATAATAAAAGCAAGCCTGGTTTGTAGATGCCTTTGGTAGGAATTGCTGATTTCCCTGAGTTGCATTTCCCTTTCATGGGCTGATAAATACTCAGAGAATGAACCTAACTTTAATGTTAAATTAAGCAAAGCATAATTTATTGGATAAATGTGCTTGTAAACATTTAAAACCTCACACCACAGTCAAATAATATTTTTTAAATTACTTGTATCACCTGTGTTGTTTTTGGGTAAAGTTGCATTTAAAATTTTTATTACGTTGTATACTGTATAATTTTACTTAGAGATGTAAAATTAGTTTTATAAAATTAGGATAGCTTGTTCTAGATTGCTGCTTTAGGGATCATCTTACCCTTTTTCCAAAGGAAGGTGACAAAGAAATTGCTACAAAAATGCAGGAGCTTGCCCTAAGTGAAGGTGCCTTACCTCGACACTTGCATACTGCGATGTTTACAATAAGCTCAGATCAGAGGATGCTTACAAATAGGTAGGTTAAATTTAATTTGCTGTAAATTAACTTGCTGCTTAGAAAATGGATTCAGATATTACATAAAACAGACTGAATAAGTATTTGGATTACACGAATGATTCATTATCTTTTGATTCACCTAGTTCTCCTTTTCCTTCCCTTATAGAAAGATTGTGCCCAGATGATCATTGTCCCTGCCCCTGGATAACTTGGGAGGGACCCATAGTCAAGGGCCCATAGTCAAGGGAGTAGAATATGAAAAATAGTGCCTAGAAGCTTATGGAACTAGAACCACATATCCAGGCCTTTTCTCTTTGTATTTCCTTCTGGCCATGATGTCAATTTGTAAATATCTTTGGTTAGGTACTCTACTTTAAGAAGAAAGAAAACGGGCGCCTGGGTGGCGCAGTCGGTTAAGCGTCCGACTTCAGCCAGGTCACGATCTCACGGTCCGTGAGTTCGAGCCCCGCGTCAGGCTCTGGGCTGATGGCTCAGAGCCTGAAGCCTGTTTCCGATTCTGTGTCTCCCTCTCTCTCTGTCCCTCCCCCATTCATGCTCTGTCTCTCTCTGTCCCAAAAAATAAAATAAACGTTGAAAAAAAAAAAAAAAAGAATAAAGAAAACAGTGGGGCTCCTGGGTGGCTCCTTCAGTTAGGCATCTGACTTCAGCTCAGGTCATGATCTCACAGTTCTCCTTTGTATTCTGTGTCTCCCTCTCTCTCTGCCCCTCCCCTGGCTCACAGTCTGTCTGTTTCTCTCTCTCTCTCTCTCTGTCAAAAATAAACATTAAAAAATGTTTTTTAAAGAATAAAACATTATCTAATCAGCCTAATGTAGGCCTATTCTAAATCTATTGGAGTTAAACAGTTTCCACTTTGGCAAATTCTTTTTTTATAATAATCATTTAAATATAAGGAAGCATATAAACCTATTCATTTATTCCAGGCCATGTGAATTCCATCCCTTTTAATCTTTCTTTATGATTCCTGATGTGTGACTCTTCAGATAACCTTAGCATACTATATTATGACTCATGATTCATTAGTTTAAAAAAAGATGTTTTTGATTATGTTCTTTTTGACTTTTTAAATGATAGCATAAATTTTCACTTAGGTTTACTTTATGATACCATAAATTTGCCTTTTTTGTCACCTATATTCAGTTATTGGATGCTTTGGTATGCTCCCTTGCCAGTAGTTTTCTGCTGTTAGTATTATAAGAAGCTGTCTGCATCCCTCAACTTATAAATGTTAGCCCCAAAAGTAGTCTTTTAGGGCTGAGAGGACAAAAAGATCTAAAAGAAAGATTATTTCCTTGGCATATTGCCTTTTTAGCGATGCTAGATACCATCTTTCATTAAAATAGACACTATTTGATGTCTTATTCTATTAAACCCCTGTGTTAGATGTTTGCTTCTTGTGTTCCTCTTATTAATCAATTACATTCCCTACTGTGATCAGTTACACTAATGAAAAGCTATCAATTTATAATATAGATACCACTTGTTATTTGCATTGCTTTATTTTTTATTATATCTTTGCTATTATAAAATGTTATCCTGTTTATCCCTGATTAAAGCCTTGTTTAAGGAATCACTGATAATGATACCTACCTGATGCAAGTGAAGGAAAAAATAAGTGTAATTACTTCATTAGTAATTTCCAAATAGGCGCAGAAATGAACAGGTTTTTTTTTTTTTTTAAGTTTATTTCTTTTTGAGAGAGCATGAACAGGGAAGGGGCGAGAGAAAGGGGGAGAGAGAGAGAGAGAGAGAGAGAGAGAGAGAGAGAGAATCCCAAGCAGGCTCCACACTGTCAGCACAGAGCCTGACATGACTCGATCCCATGATCACAAGATCATGCGTAACCTGAGCTGAAACAAAATGTCAGACACTTAACTGAGCCCACAGGTGCCCCAGAAATGAACGTTTTAGTGGTGTTCATTTCTTTTGGTAACGTAACAAAGTGCAGTTTGGGTTTTTAAGCTTTTTTCTTCTGGGAATGTAACCTATTATAAATACATATGTCTGTAGGTTTGGTTATTTCACTCACAGGTTTCATGCCTATTCTTGAAGCACATGGCAATTTGAATCCCTGCGGAAGCACAGAAGGGTCAACCATGAAATATATTTTCTGCTTATGAGGAGCTTTTTAGCCTCATTAGGAGACAGATGTTATCATGAGTGTTAAGATTAATAAATGATTAAGTCATAAGTCAACATGGATCTTAGATTTCCACTTTGAACCAAAATATGTTTTTACCTCGAAGGTGGCATGATTAAGGGTGCCTGGGTGGCTCAGTCAGTTAAGTGTCTGACTTTGGCTCAGGTCATTAGCTCACAGCTCCTGAGTTTGAGCCTCACGTCGGGCTCTGTGCTGACGACAGCTCAGAGCCTGGAGCCTGCTTGGATTCTGTGTCTGTCCCTCTCTGCCCCTCCCCCACTTGTGCTCTGTGTCTCTCTCAAAAATAAACGTAAAAAAATTAAAGTGGCAAGAGTAGAATAATTTGCTCTGCTTTGAGTCTTTGTCTAGGCTCCAAAACTGAAAATATTTTCTATCCCTGACCTTGCTAAAAAGGTTATATTAGAACATAGTTACTGACTTTTGCTCATGTTGAGATTTCCAAGGAATGCCAGAATGCTACATGATCACTGTTTTGGGACTTACTATGCAAACTAATTGTATCATCCAGTCTAATTGCTTTATTTATTGTCCCTGTCTTTAAATGAGGTAAGAACCTACTTCATGTTCAGGTCCATTGAAAATCAGGGAGTTGATCAGGGAAGCATTTTGATTGGAGAAAATTCTAAAACGTTAGCAACATTTTGAATTACTATCTGATTCACCTCTCCACATTGAAGTACTAACTTTAAATATTAACATCAGAATGATTTTTTTTTCCTGTAGCCATATTGCTTATATGATATTTTGTTCTTAAAAATTCCTTTCTATTCTAGCTGAGATAAAGCAGCAAACCTTTCTCAACGTCTGCTTTTTTCAGACAGCTAAGTAGACATTTAGTGGGACTCTGGACAGCTGATAACGTAACTGCGACAAACCTGTTGAAACGCATTTTGGTAAGTCTGTTGAATGACCAAGAAGATTTATGCATTCTTGTCCAATAAAATTTAATTGAGTAAGTTTATTTATACTGTTAAAGAATTTTTTTAGTTTGTTTTTTATTTAAAAGATGTTTATTGTAGAAGTTGTCACATAATAAATGCTAACCTCAATAGCTTAAATCATAGTATTTATTTGAGTTTGGAAGCTAAATTTTCTTTTGTGTGGTTGTTTTGCAAATGGATTTTATGTTTTGTTTTTGTTTACTTTTAGCCGCCAGGCTTGCTGGCATACTTGGACAGCTCAGATCCAGTTCCTGAGAAGGATGCTGATCGCATGCATGTTAGAGATAATGTGAAAATAGCAATGGTAAATATGATTGTCCTAAGTGTCTTTTCAGGTTGAAAAGAACACTCTTCTCTGAAACACAATAAAATTTTTAGAGATAAACTAAGAATTCACGGAATTGAATAATAGTACTCTTTTTGTATCATTAACCACTTTATTAAGGTAAAATTTACATCCCATAATATTCTCTTGTTATAAGTATACAATTCAGTAATTTTTTTTTATATTTATAGAGTTGTAAAACTGTCACCGCAGTCTAATATTATGAATAGTAGTAATCTTGTATGTTTTGTTTCCCTTCACTCAGCTTATTGCCACATTCAGGAATGGATTTTTTTTTAAAGTTTCAAATGTATAATGTGATATTTTGCACGTAATATGTGATTGATAAATGTTGTTGGTGAAAGGGGCCAACAGTGAAAAAATTAACTTAGGTAGGACTTTTTTCTTACAAAAGCTATCTTTATTATTAAGGTTGGGCTATCTCTGAGAAAATTTACTTAAACATCTTGCAAGATACACTGTTGTAATAATGTCTTGTATGTGTTCTTTTCCTTTCCTCATCCCATTTTTCTATTTGCACCCATCTCCCATTCACATCCCACCACCCCTCACATAGGAATCATCTTGAAACTTAAGCAGAAAAGTTAAGATTTCTTGGACAAAAGTGTAATTTATTGTAGAAATTTTCACTTTGTTTCTTCACTGAGCCCCCAACATCCAGTATGTATTTTATCATGTAAAACAAATAGTGTGACTCAGCTTTACTTAGATTTTAAAAATAAATTTACAAACAGGACTGTAATGGATTTTAACATTGTTTTACAGGATCAGTATGGAAAATTTAATAAAGTTCCAGAATGGCAAAGACTAGCTGGGAAAGCTGCTAAGGAAGTTGAAAAATTTGCCAAAGAAAAAGTAGATCTTGTGTTGATGCACTGGAGGGATAGAATGGGCATTGCACAAAAAGAGGTAAAAATAAAATCTGCGTCCAAACTTCTAGCACTTCTGTATGTCCCAGGCTTACGTTCGTTGTTCCTGTTCACAGAGATGGTAGTCCAGTATTTCTGATTGCACATACGAAGAAATGTCACCTAATTGATTCATATTTTTATATAAGTTTTTCTTAATTCATAGTTTTAAGAATCTGTGATTAGGTTTTTACTTAGGTATTTTATATTAAATTGAATGTAAAATTTCACTCTTAAGTTTTCTTCCATGTTTTCAGTTCCTATACTTCTTTATCCATATGTTATCTCTTTTTCTTCCTTCTCTGAATTTTACTTTTATTTTAACTTTATTTTTTGAGGGAAAGCACGTGCGTGCAATTGTGTGAGGGACAGAGAGAGAGAGTCCCAGGAGGGGCAGAGAAAGAAGGAGAGAAGTAGGGCTCATTTGTACCCAAAGTGGGGCTTGAGCTCACAAACTGTGAGATCATGACCTGAGCCAAAGTCAGATGCTTAACAACTGAGTGACCCAGGCACCCCTCTGAATTTTATTTTATAGCTATAAAAGTAAAGGTGCTCTTCTTGTTTAGCATTTTTATTCAGAGCTAGCCAGACCAGTGTTTTGGTAATAAGTTTCACGAATATATATATATATAATATGTATATTATATATATATATATTCACGTATAAATATATATATTTACTTATTAAAAAACATTTTTTTAATGTTTGTTTATTTTTGAGAGAGACTGATTTGAGAGAGACTGAGAGAGAGGGAGACACAGAATCCGAAGCAGGCTCCAGGCTCCAAACTGACAGCACAGAGCCTGATGCAGAGCTCAAACCCACAAGCTGTGAGATCATGACCTGAGCCAAAGTCAGTTGCTCAACCGACTGAGCCACACAGGCACCCCATAAGTTTCATATTTTTAAATTAAACTTACTGTATGTACTTAAATTTCAATATTAGCTCCTCAAATCAGGTCAGGTCTGATTCCTCAGCATGTAGTATATATAATCAGTAGAACCTAATTTCAGTAATACACTCTTCTCTCTAGGATGTAATGTGCAGTGGTTAAGTCAACTATAAAAGTTGACTTGGTCTTACAGTTTTTGTTAACCACACTGAGATTCTTTGCTTTTAAGCATCTTTTCGCTTATGGTAGCTATTTCTTTATACAGAGAAAGTAATATAAATATCTTGTTAAACAGGTTTCTTATGAATTTCCAGAACTTCCAAACATAAGGCATCAGGTGTAGCAGAACATAACAGTCTTGTGTGTCTATGTGAAAATGAGACCAAAATTCAGTTCTTTAGAGCTTGAGCATAAATGCGTTCGTGCTGATTTGTGTGAGTGGCATATGCAATATAAAGAATCACTAGATAGGCTTTCTGAATGGCTACGATAGTGAAAATACTGAAGGTTGAACTGTTTAACCTACATCTCAGCCTAGTTTTATTTTGTTTTAAGTTTATTCATTTATTTTGGGCATGGGGGGAGAGACTGTGGAAAGGAGAGAGAGAGAGAGAGAGAGAGAGAATATGAATATCCTAAGCAGGCTCCACACTGTCAGTGCAGAGCCCCCTGTGGGGCTCAAACTCACAAACTGTGAGTGAAATCATGTGAAATCATGACCTGAGCTAAAATCA
Organism: Panthera onca; assembly: GCF_046562875.1. Taxonomy (NCBI): domain Eukaryota; kingdom Metazoa; phylum Chordata; class Mammalia; order Carnivora; family Felidae; genus Panthera; species Panthera onca. The sequence goes on along the minus strand of NC_138347.1, from coordinate 130,337,047 downwards.
AGAATCAAATACTTAACTGACTGAGCCACCCAAGCACCCTTAGTTTTATCATTTATTAACCCCAAACATAAGTTACAGGTTTTCAGAACATTACTTTCCTCTTTCATAAAATCAGAATAAGAGTATCTCCCTTCTCTGTTCTGTAGTGTTGCTTTGCTTTTTTATTTATAACAAAGTAACAATAGAAACACTGTATACATATCTGGTCATGATAATATTGCTGTTACATTTGGAAAGTCAAAAATATATAAATAGGGATATAAATGATTTTCAGTTAATAAAAAATTAGGAGCTGACTTCACGTAGTTAAGCCCATTTCTAAAATAATAGTTATTCAAGCTGTTGGATATAATTATCTAACTGAAAATAAGTTATTGGAATCAGCTTTCATACGTAACATTTATCCAGCATAAGTTTTAGCACAAAGTTACTTTATTTTAGTTCTAAATGTGGATAGCATTTGTTATTTAAAAAAAATTTTTTTAACATTTATTTATTATTGAGAGACAGAGCATGAGAATGAGCATGGGAGGGTCCGAGAGAGGAGGAGACACAGAATCTGAAGCAGGCTCCAGACTCAGAGCTGTATGCACAGAGCCCACGCAGGGCTCGAACTCACGAGATCATGACCTGAGCTGAGGTCAGATGCTTAACCGACTGAGCCACCCAGGTGCCCTGAAGCATTTGTTATTTAAAGAGAACAATTCAGAGGGAAAAGAATATATTTTTTAACATAAATAATGTTTTATTGGTCTATTGGTTTCATTTACGAGTGTTATCTGAAATGTTGAGCAAAAAATGATGCCCAGTATATATGCTGGTCAAGAAACTGTTTTGGTAGCAAATGGATTATTTTTGCCATGGTACTATTTTTAACATTAATTTCTTTAGAAAACAGTGAATAATCTTTGTGACTATTTTCTTTGTAGAAATATTAACACCCATATATGGAATGATCATGTGCTTTAGCTAGTCTGAAAACTAACCATTGTCAAGATTAACTGGCTAGCCTTGAAATGAACGGCATTTCTTATATAATCAGAACGTTTAGTAAGTCAATTTCATTTGTAGCTAATGTTCTGTGTCCAATTAATAATCTTTGGCTAATGTATAAAATTACTTTTATTTAATAATTTTTTTTTTTTTTTTTTTTTTTTTTTTTTTTTTTTTTTTTTTTTAGTTGAGGAATTTGTTTAGCTAGTTAAGGGTTTTAGCCTAAGTTTCTGAGTCCATGAGCTCTGTTTATGGAGAGCTGGTTGTATTTTTTATGTATAGCATTTACGTTTTCACTACTCTGGACCCCCAGCTTTTTGTCCTGAGAGCAGGGGAAATTGAAGAAAGTGCTCCTTAATTACAAGTTTTAGAGAAAGGTTTATCAATAAACTAAATTTTTGAATTATTTATTGCTTTATTCAAGTCACTTTACATGAGTTTTCATGAGAGTGCACAGAATTACAACTTTGTAGGAGACATTTCCTTATGTAACCAATAGATTTTATTTTTCAAACAGCATTTACTTTTTAAAATTCATTACTCATTTAGCCTTTATTCTTTTTATGTCATCTGGCCTGTTTTCTTGCTTTATTTTAGGTAATTTGCCACTTCTTTAATGAAGTTACACTTTCATGTTTTAATTTATAATACTTTCTACTTTTTGGTTCTGTCACATTAAGGACTAGAATTTTAACATCTGCCGTATCTACAGGTTTTACTTGGAGCAGAGATACCTAACTGCCAGCCCATATATAGACTTCAAGAAATCCTTGAAATCTTACCCTCCAGTTATAAACCTTATGTATGTCTTTCTCTGGAATAGGAGGCCATTGCTTTCTTTGAATTCTCAAATGGGTTTATGACTGCCTAAAATCTGAGTCACAGACTTAGAGAAGCAGGTGTCTTAAGGTGAAGGTAATTTGTATTGGTGACAACCTCATGGAATTTGTGTGATAGATACAGCTTAACTCACGCTCACTCTGTTATTTTTATTTTCTTTAAAACTTTTATTTTTTCCTTTTTACAATTAAATTCAGGACAGAAACAATATGGTGAGTTTAAGTCCCTGCTACATGTGTGAAATGCATTAAACTGCCTGGCATGTGGAGTTGTCTTTGAGATTCTTTGTCTAATAAATTAAATTCAAGTCTCACCTCACGTGTCTGAATGTAGATTCTTATTTCTTGTCTGTTAGCTATTTCAATTTATACTTGCGCATTATGGCTTTGGTGGCAGTTTAATAACCTATAATCTTTTGCATTTATTATTTTCCCATGACTTGTGTATTAACTGCATGTAAATGTTTAAAACAAGTCACTGTTTTTGACTCATAAATTTTATCAGTCATCACTGTAAACTGTAACAATTTGGTGTTGGAACAACTTTAGGCTACAATGGAAAATATTTCAACAACACTGTGGAAATACCTGCTAGCACAGTAGTATTTTGTGAAATAATCTAATATTTTATATTCATATTTTATAGATTTTGCTTCATTAACTTGTTTCTGCCAAAATTTGATGTAGGAAATGTCTCTCATCACTTAAAAAGTGATGATTTTCTGACTGAGCCTATTTGGTAGTCCCAGATTGAGCACTATGAAGTTTTTTGTTTTTGTTTTTGTTTTTCCAGAATATAAATCAAAAGCCAGTTGTTCTTCGGAAGAGAAGACAAAGAATAAAAATAGAAGCAAATTGGGATCTCTTCTATTACAGGTAAACTTAAAGCCTCTCTTCCAACAGATAGAATTTGGCATTGCCATTAGAGGAATCATCATAGGTTTTTCTTGCATGAAACTAGTACTTATGCGATGAGTACTTTTACAGCATGAAGTTAAAAAACTGTAACTGTTAAGATCGGTATGATTAGTGATGCTTCCATAAAATTAATGTCTTTTATAGAGTGTTGGTTGTCTGAGGAGCTAAAGTCACTTTTAAAATTTTATTAAGGCTTTGAGATAATCAGTTTAAGCATTACAACCTTTAAGCCTTGTAAGAAATGGGGTCTTAAAAGAGGTAGATGGATGAAAACATAAGGAGACTTGAGGTAAATGGGTATCCAGCTTAGCTGGCCTTTTTATACTTGTCCAGCCTTTCTGATCTATTGACCCCTTCTCTCCATCTACTGCTCCTGCCTCCTGTTCCTCCACCCCAAACACACACAGATATATACACACTGAAAGACTTAGAAACATTTTGGGGATTTGCTAAACTTTTGGGGATAACTTACTGTACTTACTCTGGAAGCTGACATTGATTATACCTTGGCTAATAAAGGAAAATACTGCTTTGCTTTGGAAACTTCCCAAATATACTTTTATATATAATATACTTCCCAAAATATACTTTTAAAGCATATAGTATAGTATATAGTATGGCCTTAAGAGTATTGGTTTCTTCCTCAGGAATTCTTTTATGTTGTCTTCCCTAGAACTGTCTTGGAATTCTGACATTAGACTTTCTAGAAGGGTTGCAGAATGAAAGTGAAAAGGATATGATGCCCCTCTACCTCCAGTTCAGACCTGGGTCCAAGTTTATCACAAGTTAAATTATTCCAGGAACAAAAGGAAGATATTTTGTAAATACCAATCTGAGTTTGGCAGTTTAGACATATTCTTCCTTAGGTAGTTTGTAACGTTCTCATCTAGAATGTTGCTCATCCTACACACTTCACACTCCATAGTTCAGAAATTATTATCTCCAATGTGAAATTTGATTTTTGATTATAATTATTTTCTGACTGGAATTTATACCAGTAATAAATACTGAAATTGAAATAACAGTTCCTTGGTTTGAAATCTACACAGATTTGTTTTACAGTTCAGGTTCATTTTTTTCCGCTAGCATTTTATTATGAAAGCTTGAAAATACACAAAAAAGGTCAAAGAATATTACGGTGTGTATCTGATACCTGTCACCAAGACTCTATATTGTACTGTACTTTACAGAGATTTTATTTTCTTTATTATACTTCTTGGAGTTTATTAATTCCACTGTTTTTTTTACTATAAAATGTAATAAGGGGTATTTATAGATTTTTAAAAAGTTTATCGTTTACTACTATTTTCTGATTATATACATAGGTTTGGTCAGGATCATGCCAAGTCAAACCTAATTTGGAATTTCAAAACACGAGAAGAACTGAGAGATAGTCTTGAATCTGAAATGAGAGCATTTAATATTGATAGAGAGCTTGGTAGTGCTAATGTGATCTCTTGGAACCACCATGAATTTGAGGTAAAGTTTAGCTTTGTAATATTAATTTTTTTTTAAAGCACATGTTATTTTTGGAGGTTTTTTTTTTTTTTTTAAGATTTGTGGTTATATAACATTTTTACCTTTCCTTCTTAATTTTGTGGGGAAAATATGTTAAAGAAATGTTAAAATGTTAAAAGAAAATTTTAACATTTGCCTGAGACAAAAACTTAAAATTACTTATGTTAAGTAACTCAGCTTTGTGCCTGAAAACCATGTAGAGGGTTAATGAATTGGATCCTGTACTTTCCAGATCTGTTCTTTGCTTGTTTTTTTTCTCCTTAGATTTTTTTTTTTCTCCATTAAAACATAGCCTGTTCTCCCTTTTTCCTTCTATTTGTACCTTGTTTAATTTTTTTGTGGTAGTTTTGTGAATGTGGCCATATTTTCCTTTTCTATTAAAATATTGATGTGAAGAACAACAAAACAAGATCAAGAAACATGTTGGTAAAAAAAAAAAAAAATGGTGGTGGTAGATAATCTTATTTGTGTGTATAATGTAAACTCTCATAACAGCTGTAAATATGAACCTACTCATGACCCCACAGGCTTTGATCTTGAATTCAACTGCATTTCCAAAATAAAACAATTTGTGCTCATTCTCTCCTCCTTGAAAAACTTCCTTTACTTGGTTTTGGGACCCTGTGTTCTCCTGGATTTTCTCCTCCTTCACGGTGCATTCCTCCTTCTTTGTTCATTTGTCTTATTTCCCCAACTGCTAAATTGTCCCAGTGGACCAGTGCTTGGACCCCTTACTTATATTCATTGTCTCAGTGATCTTCACCATTCTCATGGCTTCCAGTATTTTTTATTTGCTGGTGGCTTCCATATTTTTAGCTCAGGTTTTCTTTTTCTTGACCTCATACTTTTATCTTTAGAAACAATTTTTTAATATTTATTCTTGAGAGAGAGAGAGAGGGAGAGAGAGACCACAAGCCAGGGAGGAGCAGAGAGAGAGAGGGACACAGAATCAGAAGCAGGCTCCAGGCTCTGAACTGTCACACAGAGCCGGACGCGGAGCTCGAACCCACAAGCCGTGAGATCATGACCTGAGTCTAAGTTGGATGCTTTACTGACTGAGCCACCCAGATGCCCCAACCTCATACTTTTATCTTCTAATTGGATATCTAGTAAGCTTCTAGAGTATAGCTCTTAAACTGTGCTCTTATTCTTTCCCTAAACCTACTTTTCTTGTAGTCTTTTTGATCTTAGATAATGGCTCCTCCTTATTTTCTAGTCAAAACCCTTGAAGTCATCTTTTCTCTTACACCCCAAACCTAATTTATCAGCAAATCCTATTCAGTGCATCCTCCAAATTGATCCAGAACCCAACCATTTTCTCTCTATGGGGTTATATCAGTATATCTGCTTCCACTCTTGCCTCCCTGTAATGTTATCAACATAGCAGCATTATGATCTTGTTAAAATGTAAGTAGATCATGTCTCTCCTGTGCTCACCAGAGCCCTCTGGTGCTTCTGTCACTGTCACTTCCCATCTTACTTTGTCAAAGCCTGGGTCCTTGAAATGACTTACAGGATCTGTGCACCCCCTGACCCGCAGCATTGTTTCTTTGTTCTCATGTTCTACTACTGAGCCTTTCACTTTTGCTCCAGCAACACTGACTTCCCTGGAAACACCAAATTCACGTTCTTGATTCAAGGTCTTTCTGCTTGGTATTCCTGCTTAACTAAAATATTATTTTTCCTGGATAGCCTCACAACTTGTTTTCTCCTTCAGGTCTTTTCCTGCATATCATCATCTGAATAGACCCTTCCTGGCGAGTCTGCGAGTCTGTTTAAACATGCAGCCCTCTTTGTACATGGATATCCCTCCCCCCCCCCCCCCCCCCCCCCCCGCATAAGCACACACACTGTCCTTTTTCCCTGCCTTATTTCACCATAGCACTGTCACCCAACTGTTAATTATACTTTACTTTTTAAAATATTTATTTATTTTGAGAGCATATATACATGTGCACGATGAGAGGGGCACAGAGAGAAGAGAGCGAATTCCAGGCAGGCTCTGGCACTGTTAGCAAGCCTGACAGGGGGCTTGATCTCACAAACCATGAGATCATGACCTGAGCCGAAACCAAGAGTCAGACACTTAACCGACTGAGCTACCCAGGTGCCCCCATATTTTACTTTTTTATCTGCTGCTCCTATAAGGACAGTAATTTTTATGTTTGTTTATTGCTGTATCCCTGATGACTAGAACAGTGCATGGCACACACAGTATTATATGCTTAATAGATAGAAGTTGAATGAATTGAATGCTCAGAATTTATAGAAAGTGAAATGTGTGTGTGTGCATGCATGATTTTATATAACTTATATTTTTAGAAATCAGTTATTTTAGGCTTTGCAAAAAGAATTTAATAATAATCTGGTCAAGGAATTCCTTTTTGTAATAGTCTGAATACAAGGGTTATGGTGCCGCCTTAGCTCCTGATCATGGGCTCCTCCTTCATGTATCACCTCTTTTGTAATCTGGGGTAATTTGACATACAGAGAATGAGTAAATAAAAATATACAATAGGGTCGTCTGGGTGGCTCAGTCACTTGATTGTCTGGCTCTTGATTTCAGCTCAGGTTATGATTCCAGGGTCCTAGGATCAAGCCCCACTTTGGGCTCTGCACTGAGCATGGACCCTGCTTGGGATTCTCTCTCTCTCTCTCTCTCTCTCTCTCTCTCTCTCTCTCTCTCTCAAACAAAACAAAACAAAACAAAACAAAAATTACACCATAAAATGTAGTTGATATGTTGGGAGATGAGGGAAACCTGAGGTTCCTTGTGTGAATTGCACAAGCCGTGTATGATGCCGGATCATTTACTCTGTAGTTGGTCATGGCAAACTGAGAAGGGAATGAAGCAGATAATCTGTTAACAGTGTTTTGAGTTTTCCTTCCCTTAAACCTCATTAATACCATATAGTCCTGTGGAAGTTTTTATCAGCAAGTTTCATATTCATAAAATTGGTATGTAATTTCTGCTCTTTAACACTTACCTAAAATAGTGGGTCATATTAATCATAATTACCAGATATTTTAAGAAATGATGACTTTTTTTTTTCTGTTAAAGGTGATCTTAACAAGAAAAGAAAAAAGCTCTGAACAGAATTTGAGAAGTGATTCTGTGGAAACTGTCAAAAACTTCCTGTAAACTAAAATAATCTAATTTGCATTTATTAATAAAGGTTAAATATGAGTGCCTCGCAGAGGAAATCAAAATAGGAGACTATTACCTGAGGTTACTATTGGAGGAAGATGAGAATGAAGAAAGTGGATCAATTAAGAGATCGTAAGCTACTCTTCATATCTTGTTGTACTTGTTTTCACTAGTAGTTTCATGGCTAATTCTATTGTGAACTTTTTTTTTTTAATCTAGGTATGAGTTTTTCAATGAGCTCTATCATCGTTTCCTTCTCACCCCAAAAGTAAACATGAAGTGTTTATGTTTACAAGCCCTTGCTATTGTTTATGGCAGATGTCATGAAGAAATAGGACCCTTTACAGATACGAGATATATCATTGGAATGTTAGAGAGGGTAAGGATATCATTTAAGGAAATTGCTATGTGGTAGTGCATTTGGGGTACTTGTTACATTTTTAAAACTAAATGTAAATTCTGTTTGATTACATTGTTACCATAACTTTCTGCATGAGTTTTTGTGTAATTTACTTAATACTCAATTAAATATGTTAGATGAATAGGAAAATGACTAATAAATGGGTTAGTGTTTGTCCATGTCAGTGAAGTATGGATGAGCTGGACAGGTGTGTAAAAGAAATAGTGACTCTTAGATTTGTGTGTATATTTGGTTTTCCACTTTGGAAAAAGTCTTAAATGATGCTAGCATACTAAATTTCAAAGTGTGAAGATAGTAAAACTTTTTAGAACTACAGTGGTAACCAAAAAAAGGGAACCTTGAGTTAGCACATTTTAGAAAGTTTGTCATTTGACACTTGAGCTTGGCTGGGGGAAAGAACATACTGATCCATTCATCTAGTGCAGCCCAAATTTGAGTGTTACCTACTTATTGCAGTATAAACACTTTGTTCTTTCATTTGTGCTTCTCTTTCTCTTACATTTAACCATTTAAATTTCAGTGAACTGCCTTTGCACCATTTTACCAATTTTTATTTAAAAATTTTTAATGTTTATTCATTTTTTGAGAGAGAATGAGAGAGCATAAATTGGGGAGGGGCAGAGAGAGAGGGAGGCGCAGAATCTGAAATAGGCTCCAGGCTCTGAGCTGTCAGCAAAGAGCCTGACGCGGGGCTCGAACTCACGGACCGCGAGATCATGACCTGAGTGGAAGTCAGACATTTGGCCGCCCGCGTGCCCCTATTTCACCAATTTTTAAATGGTTTTTATAATCAATGCTTGTTATAGTTACCTTATGTGTCAGTCATGCTTTGTACATTAAGAAACTGATTCTGGATAAGGTTACAAAATGTACCTAGGAAATAACATAACCAGATGAAAAATCTTTCTTTGCTGTTATACCAGTTTGTACTATTGAATTCCAATTCACTGTTACTCCAGTGAACCTGAGTATTTGTGGCATAGCATTTGTAATTTTAGGTAGATATATTTTTCCTTCTTGTTTTGTGTTCATCATGATGTGATTTATGTGACACATCATTAATCATTCTTTAGAATATTTACTTGAGAAGTATCATTTGGGCCAATTCTTTTTTTTTTTTTTTTTTTTTTTTTAAATTTACATCCAAACTAGTTAGCATATAGTGAAACAATGATTTCAGGAGTAGATTCCTTAGTGCCCTTACCTATTTAGCCCATCCCCTCCCTCCCACAACCCCTCCAGTAACCCTCAGTTTGTTCTCCATATTTATGAGTGTCATATTTTGTACCCCTCCCTGTTTTTATATTATTTTTGTGTCCCCTCCCTTATGTTCATCTGTTTTGTCTAATCTTAAAGTCCACACATGAGTGAAGTCATATGCTTGTCTTTCTCTAATTTCACTTAGCGTAATACCCTTCAGTTCCATCCATGTAGTTGCAAATGGCAAGATTTCATTCTTTTTGATTGCCAAGTAATACTCCATTGTATATATATACCACATCTTCTTTATCCATTTATTCATCGATGGACATTTGGGCTCTTTCCATACTTTGGCCATTGTTGATTGTGCTGCTATAAACATGGGGTGCATGTGTCCCTTCGAAACAGCACACCTGTATCCCGGGGATAAATGCCTAGTAGTGCAATTGCTGGGTCGTAGGGTAGTTCTGTTTTTAGTTTTTTGAGGAACCTCCATACTGTTTTCCAGAGTGGCTGCACCAGTTTGCATTCACATCATTTGGGCCAATTCTTTTATTTATTTCATTTTTATATACATTCTTAAAGCTATATATCTGTTTTTGACTTTTAAAATAAATGCCTTCTGTGCTAGCTTCGGCAGCACATATACTAAAATTGGAACGATACAGAGAAGATTAGCATGCCCCTGCGCAAGGATGACACGCAAATTCGTGAAGTGTTCCATATTTTTTAAAAACTGAGAACAAACTGAGGGTTGATGGGGGGTGGGAGGGAGGGGAGGGTGGGTGATGGGTATTGAGGAGGGCACCTTTTGGGATGAGCACTGGGTGTTGTATGGAAACTAATTTGACAATAAACTTCATATATTGAAAAAATAAAATAAATGCCTTCCTAGGGAAATTGGATAAGTTATATAAAATTGCAGAGAATGCAAGACATTGATGAATTACAGTCTTCTCTCATTTTCTTGATGTTTAAAAGATCTTATTTTGGGGCACCTGTGTTGCTCAGTTAGCCAAAGCATCTTGATCTCAGCTTAGGTTTTGATCTCAGGATCGTGATTTGAAGCCCTGCGTTGGGCTCCATGCTACGTGTAGAACCTACTTTAAAAAAAAAAAAAAAAAAAAGATGACACTATTTCTTATTGACTGTTGTTGATTTTGTCCAGTGGTGATGATATCTTAATTTGTGTTTCTCTCACTTCTGACTAAATTCTCATTTATTTCATTAGTGCACAGACAAACTTGAACGAGATCGGTTGATCCTCTTCCTTAACAAGTTGATCCTTAATAAGGTGCAGTATCTTTGCCTAAATAAGCAATTATTTTCAAATAAATCACATAAGTATATAACAAAAAATAAATTATTACAGTTTGGGTTAATTATCCAGATGTGATTCTTTTCTTAGTTTCTCCTTTTAGATGAAAGGAGTGTGCTCTACCGGAGTGAAAATTTTTTGTCAGATATTCTCTGCACATTCTGTCCTACTCTTACAGATACTAAATAAATTAAGACTAATCAAATTCTGAATGAAGAATAATGAGGGATGAAATCATTATCCGATTATTCTTTAGGGACTCTTTAAGATTGGACTTTTAGTAAAACAAATGTTTGACATAAAATGGAAAGTTTCTAATTTATTCAGTGTTTATTTTGATGATAATTAATTTGAAGACATAAACTGAAGACTCCCATTAGCTCTTCACATTTTCTTTTTAAGACATTTTAATAGGCTCATACTGTTTCCAACAAGAATTTATAGTTGTAAATATAGCATCACTTTGCAATTATATGGTGTTGCGATGAAATCTGAGCAGATCTTTATATTTTAACTTGCTTAGTTTCAGTCTCATCTTTAGAAAATGATGCACATGTTTTAAAATGAAGTGTAATTAAGAAGTCTTAAGGAAATTTAAATTGTACCTTTCTAACTTGTAAGAAATTACCAGTTTTGCCTTAAGTTTACAAAAACAAACTGGAACGTTAAAAGGTTTTTTAATATACCATATTTTATTTCTGATTATAATCTGTTTATTAACAAAAATAACCTAGGAAAATGCAGGATACTTGGAGAACCAGAGAGTTTATCATGGGTGTTATTCCTGCTAGGCTTTATTTTTATTTTAATTTTCTCAGAATATGTTTAAGTAAAAATTCTTATGCGATCTCTTGGCCCTTTTCACATTTATCTAAATTCGTGTTCCTCGAATTCATGTTCCTTGAATACTAAGTAGTATCAGTTGTAGGTCAGTCTTTCCAACGAGATTCTAAATATTTTCTTCTTTGGGAGTCTTTTGATTTAGTAAAAGTACCTATTTGGAAGAAACATTTTCAATTATGTAAAAGTGTCTTTGTCTTCCAGAGAAATGTTAAGGATCTCATGGATTCAAATGGAATTAGGATCCTTGTGGACTTGCTTACCCTTGCACATCTCCACGTAAGCCGAGCTACAGTACCACTGCAAGTATGTATGCTTATCTAGATTTTACAAGTTTAATAGTCTTCGAGTACAATTTAGGATCAAAAGAATCATAAAAATTTGACATGAAAACATGTCAGTATACATGGCCATGAATATAGCCAATAATTAAGATATCCAATAATTACGATAGAACTAATGCCTAAGAGATTAGGTCACACACAAAAAGTTAAAATAACCATAAGAGCAGTCTAAAATGGACAGTGTTGATCCAGTTTTATTTTTCTTGTGTCTCTTGTCTTTTAAAGTAACGGTATTTCTAATGTGGCTTATTTTGAGGCAATGTGATCTTTAAGATTTAAACTGACTATCAGTTATGGAACTAGAACTTATAGTTCTAGCCACTGAGAATATACTTTGTCGTTAGCAATCTGGAGCCCTTATTGAAACCAGCCAGTAAGAGGGTAGAGCTGCAAGTCTTTACTAAAAGGCCTTTTCTGACACCTAACTTGTACAAGAGACCTATACCTAGCTTGGTGATATTTATGGTGGTTTGTTTTTGTTTAATCTGGTTTGAGATATTCTGTCTTAGTTTTTGGCTGAATTGTGTACAAAAGTGCTATTTGATGAATATTTAGAATATGGCATTTTCTATTATCAGGGATAAATGCTAGTAATTGTAATGCATGTATAGCATTACAGTATACCAGGTACTATTCTTGTATACGTGATATACCCACTCTTTGAAAAAATTTTTAATGTTTATTTTTGAGAGAGCACGAGCAGGGGACGGGCAGAGAGAGAGGGAGACACAGAATCCAAAGCAGGCTCCAGGCTCTGAGCTGTCAGCACAGAGCCCGATGTGGGGCTCGAACCCCCAGACCGTGAGATCATGACCTGATCCGAAGTTGGATGCTCAACCGACTGAGCCACCCAGGCGCCCCAATGATGTATCAACTCTTTAAATTCCATGACAGACCTCCCATTTTACAGATGAAGAAATTGTGGGACAGAGAAGCCAAGTGTATTGTCCAAAGTCATGCATTAAGAAACAGCCAGAGTTAGAATCTGGAAGTCTTTGCTCTTGACCACTTTGCTGTGCCTCTCTATATGAATCAAACCAAAAGTTAATAGGGTAGTTAAAACCTTGTTTTAATAAAATACACTAACTACATAAAATTTTTCTCTTAGGTTCTCATAAACATTGACCTATAAAATTATAAGTATCTGTAGCGAGGGTAGTAAATTGAAAGTGTTTAATAGTATTAAAAATTTTTGGTATTTTAACTCTTTGATCTTAGATGCTTATTGAAACTTTCAGTTGGATGAGTTTTTTCCCCTCAAAAGAATTTAAGGATTTTCAGCATTGTGGTTTAAGGTTAACGTGTTTATTTATATAGTTATTTGTAATATTCTTTGCTACTAAAATGTTATTGTACTAAGAATTTATTAATGACCATAGGGAATGTAGATGTCTTTGAATTTAACTTCTATTGCCAAGTGAATTTAGGAAACCATTTATTTCAAATGCATATTAATAAGGAAATAGCTTTTTTGAACTACTAGGTCAGACATCTGATCCTTAACTCTGAAAAAGTCATGTGAAAGGTGATTTTCTAAAGGAATGTAAACCCAGGAAATTAGTACTGTGTTACTTTTTATGATATCTGGCCACTTAGATTTCTGCCTTGGAAAATAACTAAATCTTTTTAAAACTTAGAGCAATGTAATTGAAGCTGCTCCAGATATGAAAAGAGAGAGTGAAAAGGAATGGTACTTTGGCAATGCAGACAAAGAGAGGAGTGGCCCATATGGATTTCATGAGGTTTGTGTCTTAGAAGAACTTTTTGTGATGGTCTTAGTCTTTCTTATGCCCTGCTGCTTAGCAAACTTAGGGGTGTTGAAGATTGTTAAACTATGGTTTGAATTACTATCATTAGCTCCAACGGCTCTGCCATTCATTTTCCATATGAAGGATTAGATGGCTTGCAGTTCTAAAGAACCACACATAACACACAGACATGCAGACACAGTCGTGTCTTCAAACCTTACTGTTTATGGGCCCTTGTTATGGAGGTAGCATTCAGATTTTTAATGAATTTTAAAATAATAATAGTTGCTACCTTAATAGTTATAAGGTATTATAATCTTATAAGTATTAATAAGCTTTTTAAACTGTAACACTCTATTATGGAATGAACAGGTAAACTTTAATATGAAGTCTGAAATTCATTGAAAGTTGCCTGTGCAATCCAGGTATAATTTCCATCTTAACGTTTGCTGATACTTGATCTTGCCCTCCCAGGCTCAGTTGGAATTTAGCCAAACATAGTTTTATAGAAGACCAAGCCTTTAGCTTGTTTATATCTTGATCATTTTACCATCTGCCTACTGTTTGCATTCTTTCCAATGTTCTTTATGCTCTGCAGGTTGGCCAACTGTATGGTAATTTTCTTACATCAGTAACCTAATTCAGGTTCCTGAAGGCTTGTCAACAAAAGTTTGTTACTGTTTTTTTGATTGTACACTTGCATGTAAATTCCCATAGTTCATGTATTTATCACAGAATAGAAGACATTAGCAAACTTCATTTTGCTTCATTCATGTTTGTAATAATGGTGCTTTCCATTCATTTAGATGCAAGAATTGTGGACCAAAGGAATGTTAAATGCAAAAACCAGATGCTGGGCTCAAGGCATGGATGGATGGCGACCACTTCAGGCAATACCTCAGCTTAAGTGGTGTCTGTTAGCCAGTGGACAGGCTGTACTAAATGAAACTGACCTTGCTACCCTTATATTGAACATGTTGATCACAATGTGTGGATATTTTCCAAGCAGGTAAAATGTAATTGAACATTTCCATGGTTAAGAGGTACTCTGAAATGTCTTGTTCTCTCCCAATGGGTGCTTCCTCAGTAACAACATGGGATTGGTCTGGTGATTTAGAGCAAAGATATTCCTTTTGTGACCTTGAGAGAATGCTGCTGAGTTTTGGAGCTTTTGAAACAGAAGAAATAACTTGCAAATTATATTGATAAAGTAGCTAGAAAGTAACTTTCTCTGGGAGACTTCTCTGAAGCTACCAAATTGAGGCTTACTAGCTACACTCTGGCAACAGTAACAATTGTCACATTCATAGGAAGCAGACATGAACATTTGAAATAAATACACTGTAGTCCTAGACAGCGGTGAGTGCCACCAGCAGCTCTTCATCTGTCACGTTAGCCACTCCTGGTATAGAACTTGAGCCTAAGCCCACATCTTGCCCCAGGTCTTGTTCCACTTTATCAGTAAAGGTGAGAGTTTGTTATACAGTGATAATTATAACTGTTGCAGGGAATTTTTCTATCTTTATAAAATATTTGTATATGCATCATTTTGTTTATTACTGTACTAAGGATATTTTGTGATGGAAACTACAGAGGGACTATCAATTTTATAACACTTGAAGCTTTCATGGTTCCAATTCTCTTTAAAACTCAGATCACACTTGAAAGCATACAATTAGCATTTAGAAAAAATGTAGCATTAAAATTAAAGCTATACGTGGAAAATACTGAGAGTAGTTAAACTAAGGTTTAAATTTATGTAACAACGTTTGATATGCCCTTTGGGGGGAAATATCCTCTGACAGTGTGTTGGACAACACCAAGTTTAATCAATTAAATAATAAATAAGAGTCTCTGGCTCTTCTAGGGTACTGTTTTTCAAGGAAATCTTATGGAAGGAAATGAAGTCATATTAAGCAGCCAAATAGATTTAAACCAAAATACCTAATCATGTTCCCAGCTGTATGAGAGCTTAGTCTTCATTAACAAAAAAGTAAGGTAACATGCTTCATGCCTAGTAGAATGTCCTATGCTCTGCACATACAAATTTTAATAGATATATTAAATGCCGACCTTAGAAAATATTTTCTAGGGATCAAGATAATGCCATCATTCGGCCTCTACCCAGAGTGAAAAGACTGCTATCAGACAGCGCTTGCCTACCCCATATCATTCAGGTGAGTTACCTTTATGTTATCAAATTAGAAACAGTATTTTAAGAATCATTCTCCCTTGTTCAATTTTATTATGAACACTAGTCTTTTTTTTTTTTTTATTGTAGTCTATTCCATTTCCAAAAAGCCTCAACTTTGATTTACATTTAGTTTACTTCTAATTGAGTTGATATTCTGAATAAACTGTGGAAGATTGTGTATCCAAGAGCCTAAACATGGGAAGCCCCCAGAGTCCAGAATTATTTTCAGAAGGTTTTCTTTATTCGTTCTTAAAATCACACCATTGAAGTTAGGACTCTGGGGAAGCACACTAGTGGGCTGGAAATGGACATGTGCTGGGCTGTGTCTCAAGAAATAATCACAGCTGTCTTGCCAGTTTGCCTCAGTGTTTTGACTCTTTTCAGTTAAATGTTTCCATGGACAGCAGCTGATCCAGTACATTCAGTTGGAATTATGCAGGATATACTAAAGTATCTTTTCTTCTTTTTTCCCCCCCTCATTATTCTGCTGTTCTGGAATTAAGGTATCTCCAGATTAGCATTAAATCCAAATAAGTCAGGTCCCAGAGATTTCAGGTCAGTGCTTCCCTCCTGTCTATGGAGTGTCCTATTGTTAAATCTCATTTTTTATATTAACCACACATGATGTGACTTTAAAGTATATGCCAGTAACTTTGCTGTTTGTACATATCACTTAAACATTGATGTAAAATGGGAAAGGAGAATTAGTTTGTTTATTTTTACATTCATGGATAGGTAAGTAAGTGCCTGTGCAAGTCACTGATAATGAAAAAGAGTTCTGAAATACAGTGCTAGTACCCTATTGACTACCCACCCCACCCCCCACTGACTTCTGTTACTTAAGCATATCAGCATTGCAAAATTTGTATGCCTTTCTGTTGTGGACCGTTCTGTTTCAGTGCTTACATGAAAGAACACTGCAGTTCTTTCTTGTAACCCACCATCCACCCCAGCCTAGAGAACTGTGTGGCTGCTTATGTGAGGTAGAATGAAAAGAGGGATTTGCCTTCTCTTCTGGACATGTAGATAAAGGCCTAGAAAATCTACCTCTCCCAAGCATTATTTTCAAGAATCAGGGAACTGAAAAGAAAGAAGTGAATGCGAACATTGTTGAATTTCAGGCCAGGAAAGAATGACTGGGGAAAAAAAAAATGATGTAGTTGGCATAACATGAAGCTTTCGAGGGGAAGAGTCCGTTTAAATTAACTAAAAAATCTCTAGTAATAGCTGAACAATTAAAATGACTCAGGAGAAGAATTTAATTTTTAACTCTAACTGCTCTTAATAGTGTATATATTTTATATATACTGAGTTCAAAAAATACTTTTAGAACATATTTTATTTTTCTTTAATTTCCTGTATTCTGGGAGACCTTACTCTTGCTAAACACAGGCAGCTATAGTAGTTTTCAGGAACACATTATCTACATCGGTTGGTACAGATTTCTGTACTTCATTTGACTTTAAGAGCACACCGGTTTTACCTTTTGATACAGCTTTGGAATTTTTAGAGTGTGTCTAAGATACAGTGAGTGAATGTCCTAGGTTTTCTGGTATAGTCATAATTTCAAATATTCTGAGTTTTTGCCTGCTTATTCCCATATTTTAATTAAAATGATGTCAAGTCTTGAGCTACGACTGCTACTAACACTAGGGAAAATCCTGTTACTGTATCTGTTTTTCCTTTGTAAAATATCTCATAGTACTAAATACTACATCAAAATACCTTGAGGAACAGATAAGACACCAGAACACAGAGAAATCTAGTTTACTAAAAGGCAAGACATACACCAGTTTAGTCTCCTGAGTCTGGAACTTTGACCTCCTAGTGTGAGCTAGTATTTACTCTTGTTATTTTTTTGTACTAGTAGCATTTGACCCAACACTGGGGATTCTTTGGAAATGTTTATAGAAAAGTGAAGTGCCACTTGTATTAAGATAAGACTTAGAAGATTTCTTGATCAAATGTTTATTCATGGCAACTCTATATGATTTTCAAAAGCCCAGACTCCTTATGGTGGCCCCAGATATTCCCTTCAGTGTTACTAGCTCAAATTTTTTTTAGAGATCACGTCTCTTGGTACTTTCGGCCAGCAGTAAACGTACCGCTAGTATTTGGTCACCCACATTCCTTCTACTTGTACTTGTAGATTCATTTTTTTAGTACTGCTAGTGTGCACTGATAGTTTTTCTCTGTTCCTTGAGTTCTCAAGTAGTCTCCAGGGAATTCTTCACATCCTGAAACTAACCCAAAGCATACCTACCTTTTTCTTTTTTATTTTGTCATTAACAAAGAAGGCCACCTAAGAAGATTCCTGCATAAGAAACGGTTTTATCTGTAATCATGACAGCATAGTTTCAGGCATCTTTGGGTCTTTTCTGAATAAGTTTTGAACAATTCTCAATATTTTACTATCTCTGCATTAAATGTTGTTAAATGAATTAATTTTCAAATCTGATGAGTCTGGTAGACAGTAGCTTACTAAATCCCACAGATTTTTATTTTGTAACTTATTACATATAAGAAAGTGTAACCTCAGCACATGAAGTACATAAGCCTGAAGTAAATGATGTTATTGCAAGTTTTTTATAATCCAGTAACAAAAACATTTTATTTTTTTAGCTACTGCTGACCTTTGACCCTATACTTGTTGAGAAGGTTGCGATTTTGTTATACCATATCATGCAAGATAACCCACAGTTACCTCGTCTTTATCTTAGTGGAGTATTTTTCTTTATCATGATGTATACAGGTTCCAATGTGCTTCCTGTTGCTCGGTAAGAACTTTAATGGTAATCTATTTAAAATTATTTCAAATGTACATGGACAGCTGTTTAACTATATGTCTGAGAATTTGGAAATTAGAATGGGGAAAATAATTATACCACTTTACCACATCTAACGTGAGAATTTATCACCATCTTTTATACAGTTTTAATATGTATTTAACATCACTATGTTCATATTGCACATACAGTTTGACATTTTGCTTTTTTCTTCAAATTAGGTAATTTTTCGTATTATATATTCTTAATATGACCATCATTTAAAAATCTTTCTAATTCATTTAAGTTCTTGCCTTCATTAGAAATTAAACAATTTGGGAGTATGTATTTTTACAAGTTGCCTTTCATGGCTTTTATTTATTAAAAAATCTGATCTTTAGAAAACTAAGATTACTTAATTTAAATCAGTTCCTATGTCTGACAGGTAATTTCTTTTTCTAGATTTTTGAAGTATACACATACCAAACAGGCTTTCAAGTCTGAGGAGGTAAGCCAGATTAATTCATGTAACTTGACGCTGCATAAGCTATTTGGCACTAAACTGTCCTGAGCTGTGTATGTTTACTAGATTATAAGCACTTGAGGGCAGGTACTGTTTTACTCCTCTTTCACATTCCTTGTGGTACCTTGTACAGAGAAAGTCTAAGCTAATATTTTTTAATGAAAATAAATGTAGCCCATTAGAAATTGCAGATATGAATTATAACATGACCCTGCTGTGAATATAACTTGTTCCCGTTGTGTAAAACCTGGATTAATAACTTCCATAAATACCTCAGTATATATCTGAATCTCACACTCAGCTAAAATTCAGTAAAGACTTCATCCTTCTTTTTGTTCAGATCCTCAGGTGGCAGAAGTGCCAATTTCTTTTTTGAAGCTATTCTTCAGGTGCTCTCAAGTATCCTTGCCATTTTACTGGGGAAGAAAAATAGGAATCCAAAAAAAGCTAAGGTTCATCCAGATAGCTTTGACAACCTGAAACTTTATACCTATATTTTACAGAGGTATTTATTGTCAAAATATAACTGAAAGATGATTCAAATTTTGTTAGAGTTTTCACGGAGCATTGATTTTCAGATTTTATTGTGAGCAGAATAATAAACCAACAGCAGTCCACTGCTGAGGACACTAACCAAGGAATGTTATACCTCTTTGACAATGTGGTATAATGTCATGTTTTCTAGAGCAGCCAGGGAAGGCCTGAAAATAATCTAATAATATTAAAGTGATGCCCATGGCAGTATAATTTCCGCAGCTTTATACAAATAGAAAATGAGAATATAAAAAGAGTTTTAAAAAAATTAATGCGACCACCACGGTATAGCATTAGGCATCTTTTGGCATTTCTTTTTTTCCCCTTTTTTTCTGTGCAGTTATGCATATGGAATCTTTTTTTCAAATTTTTATAACAAAAATGATATATCATTTCACCTAACAGTATTTTGAATAATTACAGCAAAACTGTGTTTGTAACAGAACTCTGGATGCAAAAACTAACCAAATAATGGCTTTTTTATTTTATTTTATTTTTAATGTTTATTTTTGAGACAGACTGAACACGAGCAGGGGAGGGGCAAAGATAGAGGGACACACAGAATCTGAAGTAGGCTTCAGGCTCTGAACTGTCAGCATAGAGCCCAACATGGGGCTCAAACCCATGAACCTAAGCCAAAGTTAGATGCTTAACCAACTGAGCCACCCGGAGCCCCCCAAATAATGGTATTCTAAAGAACGAAACCACCAATTCTTTGTCCCAAAATTTAACGGATAGTGAATTTAGCAAAAAAGCCTGAAAGTATTTATCATCTAATTTGTCTTGGCACTAGGTGGTAAAACCGTGTCTGGGTTTTTTCTTCTGTCTCTTTGTCAGATCCTAGAGGAATAAAACATTCTCACTTTGCCTAGAAGGAAAAAAGAAAAGTATTTATAGTCCTTAGGATTTTATTTCCATCAGGTAAAGAAATGAGTTTTAAAATTTAGTATGATAAAGTATGATCATTCTCCTGACTCCCATTTGCCAGCCAGAGAATATGAAGTTCTTAATACAGTTAATTATAATTACCTTGAATAGATACTTTCCATCTAAATAGCCACACTTCCTGAGGACAGGCTTTTTAAGATGTCGATTTTCTGGCCTTAACTTGTTTTTGAAAACAGAAGCAGTTATAGGTGAAAACTGCAACCAACAATGTAACACAGGAAAATTGATACAAGTCTTGGTGGCATCTCACCTTGTGCTGTCCTTTACTATTGCATGTGGTCCAAGCAGATCCTCCTAAATAATGTCGGCAGCCCCTGACATCTGACAAGCTTAAGCCTCTGCTGGAGGCCCAAATAGTGTTAATTCTACCTTGAACCTCATGCCAAAGCCAGTTAATACCAGACATCTTCCCCTTCACAATTTGCCATGTTTCCATCTAAATTTCCAGAACATAAAAGCAATTTGTTCTGGTTGTTTTCTTAAAATATTCCCTAACCCTCATTCATTTATTAGAAAATTGAACGGTAACTTTAGTGTTTTTGTGTTTTGTTTTAAAGACAAAAGGACAAGATATTTTTCAGAGAAGTATACTTGGACACATCCTACCAGAAGCAATGGTTTGTTACTTAGAAAATTATGAGCCTGAAAAGTTTTCTGAGATTTTTCTGGGAGAATTTGATACTCCAGAAGCAATCTGGAGCAGTGAAATGAGGTAAATAGCCAAGTGATTGTTTGTATTGTATACTCAGAATCCTTGCCTCTTGCCACCTGGTTTGACTTCTGTTAAAAGAACTGTTTTCACTAGTTACATAATCCAAGCTACAGTGATCATTGGTGCCAAATCAAGGGATGAGTTTGATGAGGCCATGAGCTTTTTTCTAATCTAACATGATTTGACAGAGTTACCGTTACCTTAATAGAGCTTTACATAAGGTTGATCCTATTACCACTGGTGATGCTTAAGTCAGTCTATGGAACTGGTAGAATTTTAGGCAGTGTATGTAAGGAATATATAGGGATAAAATCAAGACACGCCTCCTTGGTATTTGGAAACAGAGCTGTCCCCCACTAAAGACTGTGCCCACATAGAATGGATCATACCAGAGATACCCCAATTCATTTTAGAATGAGGCCCTTAGCACATTTTGACCTTAATGTGGAAATTAACTTTCCTAAAGAATGCCCTTGAGGAGGAAAAGCCTTGGAAAACAAGAAAAAGTAGAGGCACAGAAGCAGACGTCAGCATCCAGACAGGCTGTGTCTAGAAAAAGACTGCACACTTCATAGGTCCAGTATCAAGGCCACCACTATTGTGGAGAACCCCTCAGTCCTCTTAGTTGGATGGCGGTTGATCTGAGTCTGTTATTCACTCCCTTGGCTGACTTCACACTCACAGTGCCACTTGCTGGTTATCATTTGGGTTGTCAGGTAGGTTGACCCGTAGACTTGGCATGTGCTAGTCAACAATGTATTCTGTGTGACAATCATGCTTTTCATTGGGAACAAATGTATAGGAATATAAAGAAGTTTACAACACAACTTTTCTATGGAATATTTTTCTCCTGAGATTGGTTAATATAAGTCCCTGTCTAAAAGATATAGCTGTCTGTATACTAATCTGATCAAATTTCTGCTGAACTGAGAGCCAGACACCAGATTGTTAATTATAATAAATACTGTGTAGTGAGCTTCTTTGAGGTGCTAGTAAACTCAGTCCCCTGGTTATGCCCTCATGTGTTGCATGAAGTATGCAAATTCAATACCATTTGACCTTCTAATGACTGATTTTTGGAAGGACTGGGGATATCAGCCTTTTGCTCTATGCTTGTCCTTATAGATAAGTATTATAAACAAGTTTATATCCATTGAGACTTTTTACATAACAAGTATGGAATATTCTCAGTAACATTCTTATAAACACACATTTTAGGCCAATAATTGAGTTACTCTAAAGAAGATCCACGTAAAGATTGTGCATGATTACCTGTCTTAACCTTTTTTTTTTTTTTTTTAATAAAATAAACCTTTCATAATGCTTGGAGAGTTTTCTAATTGTAGACGCCTCATGATAGAGAAGATTGCTGCCCATCTTGCTGATTTCACACCACGTCTTCAGAGTAACACAAGAGCACTTTATCAATATTGTCCCATCCCAGTAATCAACTATCCACAACTAGAAAATGAACTATTTTGTAATATTTATTACCTCAAACAACTTTGCGATACACTCCGGTTTCCAGATTGGCCCATTAAAGATCCGGTAAGTCAGTAGGTTAATTTGTGCCTTCTCAAACTGTAAACATAGCTTCTAATCACTCCTGGGTATTTATTTCTTCTCTGATAAGGATAATAGCTTCCTTAAATGTTCCCTCTTATTTAAGGACTGTGTACCTCTGAGTGTAATGTAATATATTTGGATAAATCCCAAATATAGAAGCTTGTCTTTATAGCATATTGAGTAAGCTCGCAGATGTTGGAATTAGGCAGTCTGGGATTGAGTCTCAGTTTGGCCATTAGTAGGTGTATTTAACATTGCTTGATTTCTCTAAGCCTCTGTTACAGTAACAGTACTACTACTACTACTAGCAACTATCTCATGTGGTTGGGAAGATTGAGAATTCATATGAAAAATAGCATGATTCCTGGCACACATAGGAGGCAGTAAGTGGGACCTACTATTATATAGTAGCCTGTCCACAGTGCCCTTGGGAACCCTCCAACTTGAGCCCTTGGATATCTGCTGGAAGCCTGGAATAAAGTGGGCCTGGGTGCCCCTGTTGATTTTTTAGTATAGCAGTGGTTATACCATTATCCTTACCATCAAAAGATTTCAGAACAGTTGCCATCTTAGGCATTGCCTCTTTATTGTGACCAGATAAAGACAGCTGTCTCTGCTACCTGTTACGGATTCAGCATGAAATAGAAAAGTATGGGCTTTTTAGTCAGACTTAGGTTTGAATCCAGTTCTACCACTTACTAAGTGGGAAACATGGTGCTATCTCAAAGAATCTGAATGGTTTCATGTATTATTGAAATTTTGTACAAGAATTAAGTCTGCTACAGTCTGTAAAGCATCTAGCTCCTTGGCATAAATGCATGCAGTAAATATTGGCTTTCTTCTTCTGACCTGCTACCCAGACTCTCTTGGTTTTACTTACTGTCTCTTAGATTTGTTTGAATGTCAGCTTACCGGTAATTACATTAGATCACTTTGAGAAGCATGTAACCATATACTGCTTTCTTTCCTCGGTGCTTTCTGAACATTTCTTTTAACAATTAAAAGTAAAGACAGAAATTGTCAGAGAATAAAAATACCACATAAGAAAAAGAGAGGAATGTAGCCCTGTAGCAGATACCCTGCTACTTATTTAGCAGTGACTTTGGTTATGTGTATTTCAGAAAACCGTAATAGTTGGATAGCCCAGAAATGTCAGTTTAAATACAGCACAAGAATTCTGTAATTTATAACTACATTCTGAAATAGTTTTACTTTCACAAAAGATATAAATTTTAATCCTCTGTCTTTAAGGTTAAGCTTCTAAAAGATACTCTTGATGCCTGGAAGAAGGAAGTTGAAAAGAAGCCACCTACAATGTCAATAGATGATGCTTATGAAGTGCTTAATCTCCCTCAAGGACAGGGCCCGTGAGTTATTTTCAGTATTGTAATAGTAAAAGTTTGCCTTGCCTTAGAATATTAATATCAAAGACTGAGTTATTAAACAACGGTTTTTACATTTTTTTTTGCCTATTCTTTGATATGTATACACCTGTGGGAATAACCATATGGAAATGTATCCATGTGATTATCATTTATTACAAATTTGTTAGAATTAACATTTTTCTGTCTTGCTGGTACAGGTTTTGCTCTCTATTAACTGAAATAATGTAAAACACCTGGCAGTGTACCTGCCACATGGTCATCACTCATATACTCATCTTCCCCCTTCCTCCTACTATTTGTGTTACACGTGAGGAATAGATTTGGTAGCAATATATCTAGGACGCTAAGATGTATAGGAAAGAGTGTGCATTTACTTCATTAATATATAAGTGAAGTTTTTATAGTAGAATAGATAATATTAGAGAAAAGTGGTTTAAAAGACATTTTCTTAGGTCTGATTTTATACATTTTATACATTTTTGGCAAGGCTGATAGCCAATATTACTTAAAATTATAGAGTTTGAAGTGACAGTTCGAAAAATTGGAAAAAAATTTTCTTAGTTCTTCAAATACAGTTTTGTGATTTGAAGTGAATGATAACCTTCCATAGGGAACATTGAGGTTTTATCTTTTGTATGTAAAGAATACTCTTCGGGTGTCTTGGTGGCTCAGTTGAATGTCCAATTTCAGCTCAGGTCGTGATCTTGCGGTTCATGAGTTCAAGCCCCTCATTGGGCTCCCTGCTGTCACCACAGAGCCCACTTTGGATCTTCTGCCTCTTTGTTCTCCCCCTCCACTGTTTGCGCACATGTGCTGTCCCTCTTCCTCTCTCCCCAAAATAAATAAACATTAAAAAAAAATTCTTACTTGAATCTTACTGGGTTTAATTTGATGCCTAATATGTGATCATATATAATAAAAGTAAGATTCTTACAGTATCATTTTAAATGATTATATAAATTTTTTTCTTGTACCTTACTCTGTTCATAAAATAATTTTGCTATTTAACAGGCATGATGAGAGCAAGATTAGAAAAGCTTACTTCAGACTTGCACAGAAGTACCACCCTGATAAGAATCCAGAAGGGAGGGTATGTACTACCTTTGGAATTAGGACTTTTGGGTTGACTTCTTTTTGCTCTATTAATGTTTTAGGTGGAGAAAAGGTATATTCACTCTCTGTGCTCGTGCCCGCCTCGTAATGCCCAGTGTATGTTACATTAACCTGTGGCCCATATGCCCCTGGTTTGTGCATGAATGGTCCTCCCTCAGTTTACCAGAAGGACTGCCCTTATACTAGTAACTAGTGGATATTTTCTCATGTCTAAGAATTAAGTCTAATGGGCAGTCACATGAATAATTGAATGTTAAGAATGTGGATGAATGTAATTAATTTGTAGGTGAAGTTATGGCCATCTGAATTGCTTTGGGTGATTTTTTTTTTTCTAATGACATTCAACTTCATATTGTTCTAACTGAAAAAATAGAAAATTTGGATCAGACTTAAAAGTTACCTGGTGGTGGTATTCCCTGATCCTGCCTCTTCAGCTTCCTACTAAAATGCCAAGAAAGATTACATAAAAGATGAAATCACACAATATGATTTCTATAACTACGACTGATAGCTTATTGATAGAAACTTGGAGTAATTTCCACTGATTTCAAGGTTAATATTTTTTTAATTAAAGACAGACATTACTCCTGAATGGGAAGACTTTGTATTGAAAAGATACTGCTGGGATGCCCGGGTGGCTCAGTCGGTTGAGCATCTGACTTCAGCTTGGGTCATGATCTCACGGTTCATGGGTTCAAGCCTCCCATCAGGCTCTGTGCTGGCAGCTCAGAGCCTGGAGCCTGCTTCTAATTCTGTGTCTACCTCTCTGGTTCCCCCTCCCCTGTTCACACTCTGTGTCTGTCTGTCAGTCTCTCTCTCTCGCTCTCAAAAATAAATAAACATTTAAAAAAAATTTTTTTTTAAAAAAGAAAAGATACTGCTTTTATATGTTTAAGACATTTTAAATCAAAAGTCTGGGATTTTTTGAGAAATGTGTAGCAATTCAGGTTCATCTGGGAGAGAAAACAGTCAAGATAGGAAGAAATATTTAAATCAGTATTAAATTGCTAGACTTAATACCAGATGTTGAAATACTCTATAAAGCTATGGTAGTAAAACAATATGACACACAAGAATCAGCATGTAGATCAAGGAACATAATATGGTGTTGTAATTTAAGACATGGATTTAGGAGTCAGACCTGGGTGTAAGTCTTAGCCCATCACCAGTTGACTTTGTGACCCTGGATGAGGATATAACTGTTCACACTTCATATGGACGTTTGGAGGATTAAATGAGATAATGTTTGTAATGCATATTTAGTACAATGCCTGCTGCAGTACTCCATAAACAGCTCTTACTATTTTTATAATAGCTCAGAAACTGTCTTTATGAGTTCAATATGATATATATGGTATAAACCAAGTGAAGAAGAATTTTTTAGTAATGGTATTAAGGTCAGTAAATAGCTATTTGGCGGCGGGGGGAGGGGGGGGAGGTTTCACCTTGAGTGTACCAGCTAGATTACAATTGGAATGAATTCCTTAATGGAAAAAACAAAATAATAACTAAGAAGTTATTGGTAAAATACAGACCAGCTGTTTGGTTTGAGATCTTCCACACTAAAAGTTAATTATGTTTGGTCATATACAGGATATGTTTGAAAAAGTAAATAAAGCATATGAATTTTTATGCACCAAATCAGCAAAAATAGTGGATGGGCCAGATCCAGAGAACATAATTTTAATTTTGAAAACACAGAGCATCCTCTTCAACCGTCATAAAGAAGGTAAGGCTTGTGTTATTTTCAAATTCTAATTTACCTTCCAGCTGATACCTACCATGTTACTTGTTTCTACAGTATATTTTAATAGCTTTAGAGTTATTATTGCATAAGATTCTTAGAATTGCATTTTAGAGTAAAAGAGTAGTTTTCTATTGGAAGGGCCAAAATGTTGTTTGTTTTTATACTTTCCACTTCTTACCTATGTTTTTTAGTATTTTGCATTTCCAGCAAGTTTTTGTTACTCCTTCTGGAAGGACGTTAGCTTTTTGTGCCTGTTCATAACTTTAAAAGCTTCTAAAGAATGGTCTGGTCTTTAAAACCAATAGAAACTTTTCATGTGATCATATACTTTTCTCATACTTCTCATTTCCTATGGTAGCTCTCAAAACCCTCTGATCCTATGGGATAGTTTGTAAACCATGATTGTAGAATAAATAGGTATGATTTCACAGTACAAGGTTATTGGGAATTCCCAGCATGTTTGCAGTGCCATTTGCTGTTAACAATAACCAGAAAGCCAGGAAAGTGAAAACTTTAAAGGCTTTGTTGGGGATGGGAAGTTAGTTTCAAGACTGCAGGTGTCCTTTGGCTTTGGAACTGAACTTGGCTTGAAGCCAAGAGTTAGAGACCCATTTGCTCTGTAGGATGATGTTGGGAGAGAAGGAAGAGAGGACAGTGGGGATTTGAGATAAGCAGGACTGTTGGGTAATTGAAGACAAGTGGGATTGCAGTTTTAGTATTACACGGGACAGCATGGGGATCTAGCAGTTTGAGAGCAGTGACTAATTCACTTTTGCATATGAATTGAACAGAACACATTTGTAAAGCATTTAGTTACATGGCATTTACCACTAATCAAAATGACTGTAAACAAGTCTTTTTCAAACCATTGGTTACATTTTAATGGCTAATAACTATATTAGAGTTGCACTTGTGGCTCACCATTGGTTTATTACCAAGGTCATAATGTTTTTTCAGGCTGCACCTCCCACTTTTCCCAAAGGGGATTTATAAATAAGTTCTGGTGTGGGGTTCTGATCTGTCTGTGCTGTCTGCGGTCACATGAAAAGTTACACAGATTCCGTGGACAATGCAGAAAGTAGATATTTTGCAAAGGATCAAAACCACTACATACTTAAGTTTAGTAAAGTTTAATCTACCAGAAAATAATCTTTTTGGGAGCAGAAAAATTTTAGAGAAATCAGCCAAACAAGTATGCTAGAAAAGGAAAGATCCAAGGGATTTATACTAGGTTTAATTTCTTTTTATGAACTAGAATTAGGAGACATTTAAGATGTTAAATATTTTGTCATTTTTTTTAAGGGAACACAATTGAACATAGTGTCAGAATTAACTTAAAACTATGACAATCAATTTTTGTTTTGCTTACTGTTTTCCCAACACTAACTTTTGATTATTTCAGATTTACAGCCTTATAAATATGCAGGATATCCCATGCTAATTAGGACTATAACAATGGAAACTTCAGATGACCTCCTGTTCTCAAAAGAATCACCATTGTTGCCTGCTGCTACAGAGCTAGCTTTCCATACTGTCAACTGCTCGGCCCTCAATGCTGAAGAGCTCAGGAGGGAGAATGGAATTGAGGTAATATGGGATGACCTCTGTCCTTCTTTCTCTTCAAGCTAGTTGAGGCACATTGTATGACTTTTGGCAATAGAGAATTCACCAAGTACAAGTACAATTGATGGAATTTCTTACCTTAATTTATTCCACCAAATAACATGTTATGTTCTCCATATTCTAGCATTAAAATTAAAGGTAGAAATGGAGCTTTATTTCATAATGTGAATTGGAAAGTATTTGATTCAAAATTGATAACCTTAACTGCTCACAAAATAGCTTATTGGGAATGTTAAAAAAAAAAACAAAAAACTTCTAGGGATCTTTTACTTGTTTAACAAATGTTAATTGAGTAAACATTTATTTACCAAGTATCTAACATTAAAAGGTTGTTAATATTTTATTCCTACCAGAAAAGACTTTTCAGACTTCAAGTCAAAATGGGGAATTAATGGATAACTTCTTTCTCTTCAGGTGTTACAGGAGGCATTTAGTCGCTGTGTGGCTGTCTTGAATCGTTCTAGTAAACCAAGTGACATGTCAGTACAGGTGAGGCTAAAATGTGTGGTTCCAAGACAGTTACACTAGACCAGTAGTAATTGAAACTTGAACTTCTATGAGAATCACTTGGAGGGCTCATGAAAACGTGGGTGGCTGACCCATACTTGGGCTGCTGCCCATAGTTTCTGATTCAGTGGTTCTGGGGTAGAGGACTGAATATGCTTTTAACAAATTCTCAGGTGATACTGAGGCTATTGGTTTCTTTATCACACTTAAGTACTACACTAAATCACGTGGACTCTAGTGGCTTGATTTTTTTTTTCCTTAGAGAATAGTATGATGAACTCTTATATCCCCACCATCCACTTACAAACATTTGTCATTTTGCCATTCTTTTTTCACTTATCATCTGCCCCTTCCGTAAGTTCCTTCTCTACCTCCCTCTCCCATCTCTAGTCATGTTTTTCCAGTTGTATTAAGAAGCAGTTGGCATACATCATTGTATTAATTTAAGGCACATTGCATGATGCTTTGATTTACGTATACTGTGAAATGATTACCACAGGTTCACCTAACATTTGTCATCTTAGATATAACAATCCATCACTATAGTTTGTTTTTTTTCTGTTAAGGTTATAATTGAACTTGTTGAGAGAAAAATCCATCAGGAATTCATTAAGGTCATTGTAGAATGCATCTTTTTGTGTGGTCCTTTTTATGCCAGCAAATTTAGAATATAAAACAAACAAGTACAGGGTGCCTGGGTGGTGGCTCAGTTGATTAAGCATCTGACTTCGGCTCAGGTCATGATCTTGTGGTTGGTGGGTTTGAGCCCCATGTTGGGGTCTGTGCTAACAGCTCAGACCCCAGAGCCTGCTTCAGATTCTGTGTCCCCTTCTCTCTCAGCCCCTCCCCCATTCACATCTGATTCTCTCTCTCTCTCTCTCTCTCTCTCTCTCTCAAAAATAAATATAAACACTTAAATGAGTACAAGCTTTTTAGTTTCATACTTTATTTTGAAGTGTGGTAAATAAGCAGAATTGTTCTGCAATGTTCATAAGTTGGACAAAAATACCTTAACCGGAGGTTGGCAGACATCTTTTTATAAAGGGCCAGAGAGTAAATAAATATTTTTGTCAGACTATTTACAGTCTCTCTTGCATATTTGTGTGTGTGTGTGTGTGTGTGTGTGTGTGTGTGTGTGTGTGTGTGTTAACAACCTTTAAAAATGTAAAACTGGGGTGCCTGGGTGGCTCAGTCAGTTACGCATCCAGCTCTTGGTTTTGGTTCAGGTCATAATCTCACGGTTCATGAGTTCAAGCCCCATATCGGGCTCTGCGCCGATATGGCAGTGCAGAGCCTGATTGGGGGTTCTCTCTCTCCCCTCTTTATCTGCCCCTACCCCACTTAAACTCTTTTTGAGAAAAAGTAAAAACCATTCTTAGCTGCCTGGCCATACAAAAATGAACCAGGGCCAATTTGGCCCATGCACTGCAGTAGCCGTGGTTTGCCCACCCTGCATATAGAGGAAATCTTAGCCAGAATTACTAGTGATTCAGTAGAAATGTTCTTTTTAAATTTGGAGCATCATACATAGCATTAAGCATTATTCATGAATCTCTGCTGACTTGATTTCTGGTGTCTTAAATAAGGAATGTGCACGTGAACCTTTTTTTGGTTTTTGTTTTTGCTCTGTTGTGTTGCATGCAGGTGTGTGGACACATAAGCAAATGCTACAGTGTGGCCGCTCAGTTTGAAGAATGCCGAGAGAAGATCACGGAAATGCCTGGCATCATCAAGGATCTCTGTCGGGTGCTATATTTTGGCAAGGTAGAGTTCATCTTTAATGCTTTCTAGATGCAGTAGGCAATGGGTGTTCTTGTCACATAGCCAGTCCCCAATTTATACATAAGCTGTTTTCCCAAAATTGTTTTTATGTGCATTATTTGGATCTCTAAAATCATTTTTCACAGAACCCTTGGTGTAAATGGAGACTTTAGTTCCTATGGTGGCCCATAAGAAATAAGACTAAAGTGACATGTAAAGGGAAGTGGGTCTCATCTGAACATTGGAAGAGAGGCAGAGAAGAAATGAGAGACTAGAGTAAATGAATCTAATGCAAGTAAAGGACCATGTAACAATCAAGTCACTGGTGGGAAGGGCTTTGGGTTGCTGAGAAGTTAATATTTCCTCCAAATCCTGTACTGCTGAGGCAAACTAGGCAGTTTGCCTAGTTTGAGGCAAACTAGTTAGCCTCAAACTAGGGTAGGTGAAGTAGGTGACTGGGAAGGAGAGAGAGCTTTCTTAGATAACTGGATGGAGTGAGTTCTGTTGGAATTGAATAGGATTGGGGTGCCGATCCTGGACTAAGTTATCTAGAGTTAATAAATCTGATGAAAATCTCTTAAGTATATTTACATGATGTCCTTCGAAGTGTTTAATAAGAATACAAACTCTGATATAAAGAAGTAAATCCATACACCTGCACTAAAGATATTTCTGATACAGTTAAGACCCTAGCATGTGAGTTGTAATGCCTTATCACTGTTTTTAAAAATTAGAATACAAAAAATGGAGAAAACTATATTTCCGAATCTTTGAGCACTGGCCTCGAAAACAATTCAGTGTCCTATCACAGGGTCACTTTTAATTTTAGACTTTAAAGGATATTGGATTCAGATTTAAATTGGAATTGAAAATACAAGAGAGGTGAACATTTTGCGCAGTAAGATGGCTAGCTTGATGTACATTCATAACCAATTTCTCTTGGGAGCTTTTTTTTTTTTTTTTTAATTTCATTATTCTTAATCTCTCAGAGTATTCCACGGGTGGCCGCTCTCGGAGTAGAATGTGTCAGTTCCTTTGCTGTTGATTTCTGGCTACAGACACACCTATTTCAGGCTGGAATTTTGTGGCATCTGCTTGGTTATCTATTTAATTATGACTACACGCTAGAAGAGAGTGGCATTCAGAAAAGCGAAGAAACAAATCAGCAGGTAACCTTCACACTGCTTTAGTCTTGAATTTAAACCCAAACCATAGGTTAATGCTGAATAATGCAAAGCAAAGGTCTAGCTATACAGAGCCCCAGACATGAACTGTTTTTCTGGATAACTAAATTTATAGCTCTTAAAGTCCCAGAACTTATTTTATCTTAACCGTTTATGCTATGAGGATTCAAGGGGAGGGAATTTATAGTAGCATATACTGCACATAACTTAATCTTTTCTATTACCTAGAATCATTTTTATGATTGCAAAATTATGGTTGTATATCACAGAGAAATACAATGGTGCTGTTGGGGCTAGCTCCCCCAGGCACTTGAATACTTAACCTCATTTCCTTGAATATTTTTTCTGTCTCCTTTTTTAGTCACTCACCTTCATTACTCACGTTGTTAGTGTGTTCCTCTAGCAGGCAAGTCTGCCTACCTCTACTGTACTCCCCACCCTACCCCCAAATGTACTTCTTCCAGTTATCTATAAGATGGTGTAATGGTTATAACTGAGTATGTATATTCTAATGTTCTTTTGTGTAAATGGAAGAGTACATTCTAATGCATGAACTCTCTGACATCAGTGTTGGGAACTTCCTTTCTGCGCCTTAAATACGGTCCATACAGTTTTGATTTTATAAAGGCACCGTGCTACCTATGTAAGATGACATACCTACTTCAATGTATTAATATTTTTTGTAACAGGAAGTAGCCAACAGCCTTGCTAAATTGAGTGTCCGTGCTCTGAGTCGCCTTGGAGGATACCTGCCTGAAGAACAAGCTACCCCAGAAAATCCAACCATAAGAAAAAGTTTAGCTGGCATGCTGACACCCTATGTTGCTAGAAAACTTGCTGTAGTTAGTGCTACTGAGGTACGTGCTTCAGAGATAGCCTGGGTTTTGATGAATGTTGCAAGATCCTTTAAATAGGAGGGGAACACAGCAATGTTTATTGCTGTAGGAAATCTAAAAATTGAACCTGTTCACCTTTGTTCTCTCAGCCAGGAAATTCAGTTTATTGTGGATTGATGTGTTGGTAACGGTTGTGCAAGTCCACCCTTTCTGCAAGGGTAGATTAACTTCAGGTTTCTCTGCTCTGGAGCCCACCATAATTCTTCGCAACCTTGAGTCATGAAGAGACAGGACAAGAGTGTGAACCTGGAATGGTGTTTCACACTGGGCACAGAACTGGGAGTTAGGAGACCCAGAGTCCGGTTTTACAGGCTCGAACTTATTTACACTCAGAGTTGATATCCTAAAAGCTAATAAATACATACACATACATGGATTCGTGACAAAAGTCAAGCATGACTTTGACAGCTCTCCCAACCTCTTTGGCCTCTTTTGTGAGGATCATTGAGAAACAATCTAAGAATGTAGCATTAAAGTATAAAAACCCACTGAGTAAGATACTATGAAACCTTAAAGGTATATTTAAAGACATTAAAACAGGTTTAGGGGCACCTGGGTGGCTCAGCCGGTTGAGCGTCTGACTTCGGCTCAGGTCATGATCTCATTGTTTGTGAGTTCGAGCCCCGCGTCAGGCTCTGTGCTGACAGCTCGGAGCCTGGAGTCTGCTTCGGATTCTGTGTCTCCTTCTCTCTCTACCCCCCCCCCCCCCCAACTTGTGCTCTGACTCTCTATGTGTCTCAAAAAATAAATAAATATAAAAAAAATTAAAAAAAAAAAGATGTGTAAAGTATTTTAAGTGAAAAGGCTAAAAATCCCATTTTTGGTATTAAATGGGTGGATGTTAACTGTACTTCTCCCTGAATGGCTGAATTATAGGCTATTTTTATGTTTTCTCTGATGATCATCCAGTACTTTTGTAAGGGAAAAAGCCCTCAGTGTTCCAAATGTAAAGTATTCTTAGAATTTATTAAACATTTGTTTTTTAATTCAACCTGATTCTTTTTTTAGTGTAGACCATTGCTTTTCAGTGCCCTCTGAGCAAGAGGGAAGAGCTTTAGATACTGCTCCTCATGTTTGTACTTTCTCTATGCAAAGTATACATGATGCATTTTGCTGATTGAAAACATTCTTTCCAGAAATGCTGACAGGTTGTTGATAAACTGTCGGGTGGGGTGGTGGGGGGAGAAAAGTAGCATTTCAGAATCTTGGCCTAAACTCCATGTGGATTTTTCAAAATGCTTATTTTAAACTGCCATTTCTCAAAGTTTGATAATTTTCCTAAGGATGTATTTTTTCAATCATTTTATTTAACTAGTAGTTAATGTTTTAAAAACAGGTTAGATGGCTTTGTATAAGAGGAAGGTTATAACCTGCTACTCTCCTCCTAGTATAGAGCTCTGTAAATGTAGAATTAAGAAGTTTGTATTAGAGAGTCTCAAGTCTTTCTATAACACTGCTAATCGAGGAGAGCTAAATAAACAGTGGGAAAGCACACTGGATGGCTAAGCAGTCAGAAGCTGTGTCTTCAAAACTGCTTCATGCAGCCTTGAGTCCGGGTTTGGCCAAGGAAATCTAAAGTGACTCTCTGCTCCTCAGTTTTATTTCCCTTCATAGCAGTATACTTCAGAAAGACAGATTTTGTTTTCTGATTTGTTTATGTAAAGGCAGTATGGTACAGTTCTTTTTAAGCTCATGTTTACTGTTTATTAAATGTTTCAACACAACTATCTCATGTAATTTTCACCATAGCAGAGCAAATGTTACGATGTGAAGTCATACCGACTCCAATTTGTGTCCTAGTTTCCCCACTTAAGGCCTGTGTGACCTGGGACAAATCCCTGGATTACTCTCAGCTTTGATTTTTCTCAGTTGCAAAATGGATGATATCAGCAAACTTGTTAGAATTATTGAGGTCCATTGTCTCTAAGGCACTTGTTACAGTGCTTGGCATGTGATCAGCAGTTTCAGTAAATGATAAGTTGAATTATTTTTTTCCAAATGTTACAAAATAGTAATATTCTGTGCCCTAGATTCTGAAGATGCTTAACAGCAACACAGAGAGCCCCTATTTGATATGGAACAATTCTACAAGAGCAGAACTACTTGAATTTCTTGAATCCCAACAAGAAAACATGATTAAAAAAGTATGTTATTGTTTCATAAATTTCTTGGGTAACTTTTATAAATATTCTCTGGAAACATAACTTAGTACTGACAAAACAGAAACGTATTTATTGTGTCTCCATTTGGTGTTAATCAAGTCTATAGGTTTTTGCCACCTAATATGTGGTCCATGTAAGAACCGTGTTCTTGTATTTAATGATACATTTGTATTTGTGGTTGTTACTGTTTAGTTTACATGTAGCTGCTTCCCATTGTAACGAATTTTTCTACCTAAAAGCACTCTTCTCTTCAGCCTCTTTTTTGAGTATATCAGAGTTGCTTTCTGGTATCAGAATTGAATGATTTCTCTTGTCTTGCCATCTTCTGGTGGAGAATCTTTTAAGCTATGAAAAAACAAACAAAAAACCCCAAAAGACTGTACTGTGCCCAATAAGGATAAGGCTTGTATAATCCACATACTAGATCGTTGAGACTTGATGAGTTAGCAGACAGTTATGTCTGTGTGTTTAGAAGTTATTATGCAATAAACACCACTGTTATGTCCTGAACTATTTAACTCATTTCATTAGTCACTCAGAACTCTACATAGATAGAAGTCTTTTGAAAATTGCAGAGCTGGGGAGAATAGATCTCACGTTTTTATACATCTCTCCTTTTACCAGAAGGGACATAATAGCATTTTCTCTTTGTTTAATACTTCACAATTTATTGTATACTTTTACATATGATTTCAGTCCAACTTAAATTCTGTGTAATTTCAACCTGAATCTTCATTGGGACTGTTTCTCTCCCATTCCTCTTTTCTGTCTTTTTCCTTTTCCTTAAATGGAAACACTTCTGTTTGGCAATCTCTGTAACAGTACCCTGTCTTTTTTTTATTCAGAGACTCTGTTTTCCAGCACTTTCATTCAGCGTGTTACTTTTTAAAGGCCAGTCCAAATGTGTTCATTTCTGAGCTCCATCAGTCTATAGCTGACTAGGTCAAATGTCTGCTGAGTGGAATGAGAAGAACCAAGTGTCGTATACTTGCTTTATAAACACTAGCTCTAAGACACTTCATTGGCTGACTTCTGTGATCTTTTGAAATCTTAAAATGGGTTATAGTATTAATCTTTGAACTAAAAAATAACATAACTCCATGCCTATTTCAGAGTTCATATTATTATAAACATTAATATTGTATTGAGTGCTATGATTGGTTTCCTACCATGTTTTTCCTCTAGAAAAGGAATGGATCTGTTAAGCTATTTATCTGTTATTAAATTGAATATGGTTAGATTTGTAAGCCAGACAGTAATGATTTTGATTTACAACTAACAGCTTGTTTTCTTTTTTAAAAAGGGTGATTGTGACAAAACTTATGGATCAGAATTTGTCTATAGCGATCATGCCAAAGAACTTATTGTAGGGGAGATTTTTGTTAGGGTGTATAATGAAGTCCCTACTTTCCAACTAGAGGTAAGCTCTGTGCTTTTAGTTTCGTGTGATACCTTCAGTCATTTGTTATTGAAAGCTGCTAGTTTATTCACTTCCCGGTGTGGTATTCAGAAATAATAAATACCTGTCCCTTGCCTAATGCTTCATGCTAACCTGGGTATGTGACGGGGTACCATTACAGGCCTCTTTATTTTGCATGTTGAAGAATTTGATTTTTGTGGATTCATGAATAAGAAGTTATTCCTCGCCCAGCTATTTTTTGTATTTTATGCATAATGCTTCCCAGCTGTGTCATGTGCATATGCCTTCAACTTACTAGTCTCTCCTGGAAGTGCAAGGTCATTTACACATTCACTCCATCATCCACCAGCTAGAAGTACTTCTCTGGCCAATTATTAGAGGACAATAAGGAAATACCCGTGGAAAGCAAAGAGACTTTTTAGAAAATGAGGTCAAACCATGTCATTTCTTGTGGTGATCCCTAATCACTTTGAGAAGCAAGTGAGTGTCACGATGACAGCACAAGTTACTTTTTTGGAAAGTGACAAGGAGGATTTTGTGGTTGGTTGCCATGTAAGGAGGGAAGAAGGGAGACTGTTTTAAAGTTTGTGCTTGGAAAAAAAAGGAATTTACTAAACCATAATATATATTTTTTATCACGATAATATATATAAACAGCTGTTAAGCAGAATTAGTTCATTTATTTGTGAAGTCTCTTTGAAAACTGTCCCTTGAATTGATATTCTAAGTATATATTTTTTAAAATATAAAAATATAACCAAACTATAGAAGTTACATATTGTACTATCAATTACTTTGATTTGTAAAGGGAAGAGATACTCTAATTCAGAATTGTTACACTAAGATCCTAATGGGAGTATATTAGATCTCTAATGTATTAGGACAAAAGTTAAAGGACACTTTTTTTTTTTTTAAGTTTGTTTATTTTGAGAAAAGAGTGTGCACACTGCAAGCGGGAGAGGAGCAGAGAGGGAGGGAGAGAGAATCCCAAGCAGGCTCCTTGCTATCATTGCGGAGCCTGATGCGGGGCTTGATCTCATGAATTGTAAGATCATGACCTGAGCTGAAATCAGGAGTCAGATGCTTAACTGCCTGAGCCACCCAGGCGCCCTGAAACACTTTCTAATGCAACTGGGTGTTGTCCCCACAACCCCCAATTCATAGATGTTCATGTGTATGTATAATTTAATCATTCCATAGCTTGAAGGTTTTGCCGGAGGGTGGGTGGGGGAAGGTGTTGCTCTGGAGTTTTTTAATGATTATTTCTGGGGGCACACGTGTTTGTAAACATTTCTCCACTTAATTTAGGTTCCAAAAGCATTTGCCGCAAGTCTTTTGGATTATATAGGCTCCCAGGCCCAGTACCTCCACACATTCATGGCTATCACACATGCTGCAAAAGTGGAGTCAGAGCAACACGGAGACCGCTTGCCAAGAGTGGAAATGGCTTTGGAGGCTCTGAGAAATGTCATAAAATATAATCCAGGTGTGTGACTATACCCTTGATCAGTAAGATCCTTAAAGTAGAAGGGCCCTAAAAATTCCCAATTTTATCGGAGAAACTCAAAGAAAATAGTATACTTGGTTATAATGTTTACTTGGTATAACATAACAAGAATTGAGCTCATATTTTTACCTATAAACAGTAGGATGGAAGGAGAGGTCAAGGCATCATGTTTAGAAGTATTCATATCTCTAAGAGAAAATAAGTCTTAATGAGTTGAAAAGGTAGAATAACTTTGATGGTGTAAAATTTCACATTGATGACATAAGTTGACATATAAGTGCTTAAATTAGATTTATTAATTAGGTGATCTAATTTGCCTTTTCTGCTACCTGACACATAGTTTTGAGAAACTGACTGAAGCTTTTGGTATATAAAAATTGAAATAAAAAAGTGAGAGTTTTCATTCTTAAATGACCTTAAGAGGACATTTCCAAAAATGTCTTGCCTGACTCCAGGGAGATGCATGCGTGAAAATCTGAAAGCGTTTTCTAACTTTGATAACAGATACGGAATATAAAACCTAAAACAATACAGATTCAACGTAAGTTACTTGAAGACCCCAAATCCTTTTTATTAATTTTTATTATTAACTTTCAGGTACTCTTTTGCTCTTTTCAGTATATATTATGATATAGTGATTTGAAAATGAATTTAAAAGCAACCTATTAATGGAATATTTTCAGACTCTTTTAATTCAAGGAGACTGAGTGAATTTTCTTCTGAAGTCTCAAAAAATTACAGATTACACCATATGTGTTCTTACTACCATATAGTAAAAGGAAAAATACACTGAACAAAATTTTAATGTTTAATGTTTTTGTTCTGTTAACAACAAGATGGTAGTAAGTATATGGGGTTGGGGTTTGAGGTGGGTGAGAAACGGAAGAAATACTATTCAGTTTTATGTATTTTCGCAAGTAGCCCTTTATATATGCATACAGGTGTCTATGACACCTCAACCAGCAGAGTTCCAATTCAGTCTAAAAACTAAAAGGCAAATGATGTCACACACTCCCAAAATATAATTAGGCAGAGGGGGTAGCTATAAGATCTAGAGGTAAAGAGTAAAAATACCACCTTACACCCTTATTTTTAAAGTTGTATTTGGAGTGTGTATTTGATATATTGTTTTTAGCCTGAGGGCTAGGGGTGTGGATGGAAATGAAAACAAAACAAACCTAAGAAATTCTGTCTTATTCTTTGCCTCTTAAGATTTACTGCTGCTTAGAGGAACTTCACTCACTTAATGATAGAAATGTTGAGGAAAGATGATCAGAGACTTAGAATTGCCAGTAAACAACAGTGTATATTGGCTTTCTGAAGGTCTGTCATTTAGAACATTGCTTAGAAATAAAAGATAAACATTTTTATTCTTATTCCCTAGGCTCTGAAAGTGAATGCATTGGACACTTTAAGTTAATATTTTCTCTTCTCCGAGTCCATGGAGCTGGTCAAGTGCAGCAGTTGGCTTTAGAGGTAAAAGAATTTTATATTAAAGCATGTTGCCTTTCCTACCAGTACCGTATGTGGTTTAGGCCTTAATTAATCACCATCTGAATTTGGAAGTTTCCATGTGTGTTATGTTTTTATTTTTTCATTTTG
The DNA here is from genome assembly GCF_046562875.1 of Panthera onca. NCBI lineage: Eukaryota > Metazoa > Chordata > Mammalia > Carnivora > Felidae > Panthera > Panthera onca. The sequence goes on along the minus strand of NC_138347.1, from coordinate 130,297,611 downwards.
CTTATTAAGCCAAGTAAATATGGTCTTAAAATTTGAATTAGCGTATTCATTTTGAAGAGCAAACTGCACAGTGTTACTCAAGGTGCTTCCCTGTGTGGTCATTGTGTGTCATGCATCAGAACTTGGGATGCATTGTATAGTGTCATGCAGTGTGGGTTAAGGAATGGGCTTTACTGGAGAAGCTTGGAAGACACAGATGACAAGAATAGGGGGTAGGGTTTCCTTGATCTCCCAGTGTCCCCAGAGACCAGGGCATATTGCTGGCTACACACTGTAGGTTTGTGTTCAGAGGACAGATCCCACCCCCCCCCACCCCCACCCCCGCCCCTTCCCTTCAGTTGCTATCCCTTTTTGTGGATTAGTACAAAAGCAGCCTTTTCAGTGAGGGTTACAGACAAACAGCTGGGGTGTTAACACTCTTTACAGGAGCTGGTTAGGAAAGCCAGTTGCCCAGAACCTATGAGCCTTGGAGGTCCAAGAGAACTTGGAAACCCCTCCTTTAGGAGAGTCAAAGAACTGGTCCCATGGGAAGCCTGGTGCAGCCTTTTCCTCTGGGAGAAGCAGGAAATCCCTAGCTGTAGGGGGCTTATGGTCTAGGCAACCCAGAGTAAGCTCCCAGGATCATTTTTTTTTTTTAATTAAAAATTTTTTTTTTTTTTTAACGTTTATTTATTTTTGGGACAGAGAGAGACAGAGCATGAACAGGGGAGGGGCAGAGAGAGAGGGAGACACAGAATCGGAAGCAGGCTCCAGGTTCTGAGCCATCAGCCCAGAGCCCGACGCGGGGCTCGAACTCACGGACCTCGAGATCGTGACCTGAGCTGAAGTCGGATGCTTAACCGACTGAGCCACCCAGGCGCCCCTCCCAGGATCATTTTGTAACACAACTTGTAAAGAATACTGCTGTAACAGGTTTATGAGCAGTTTCTAAATTATTTGTAAAACGTGTTCTTAGATTGCATTTTGGTTTAAAGATTTTTAATAAAATAATACAAGTTGAATTGGTCAAAAAATCTTAAGCATGTTCCTCTACTTAATTCCTCCATGTACCTTGTAACTTTTTAAATGAACATTATTAAATCTAAGATCTGTTGGTTGACCACGTGGTTCAAGTGAAGCAAAATTGATCTTTACTATAAAAGTTAGACTTGAGAGTTCATCCTTTTTTTTTTTTTAATTTTTTTTAATGTTTATTTAGTGAGGGTTGTTATCTTCCTAACCACTCCCCTGCCCAGTTTTGTGATTGGAAAACATTGCATGAACCAGTATAGCATCAAAGACTTCTTAATAACCTCAAGATTTTGAATTGGTGCTAAAATATTTCTTTTGTTCAGTATTTATTTCTAAATTAATAGGAAGCTAAAGTACATAATATATATACGAGCATTAACATTTTAAGTTATTTCTCAAAAGATCAAAGTAATAAAGACATTCTTTTAAAATCAAACTGTTAAAAAATATTTTGCGGGTTACCTGGGTGGCTCAGTCGGTTAAGGCTCCGACTCTTGATTTCAGCTCAGCTCAGGTCATTTTCTCAGTTTGTGAGTTCAAGCCCTGCATTGGGCTTTGCACTGACATTGCAGAGCCTGCTTGGGATTCTCTCTCTCTCTCTCTCTCTCTCTCTCTCTCTCTCTCTGCCCCTCCCCTGCTTGTGCTCTCTCTCTCTTCTTCAAACAAATAAATAACCAGGAAAAGAAAATAAACTATTTTGTCCTCTAAACATTTTTTTCACTTTTGTGAAGCCTCAAATTTATTTAGGTCTGACTTAATTTGATTTAGGTCCAAAATTATTTCCCAAACTCTTAATATCCTGTTGATTTAATTTTCAGGTTGTGAATATAGTGACATCTAACCAAGATTGTGTCAACAATATTGCTGAATCAATGGTTTTGTCCAATTTATTGGCTCTTCTACATTCATTGCCATCAAGTATGTATATATATTCATGAATGGAATTTTGAAAACCACAGCATGGCCAACCTGTAGAGGGAGCAGTTACATAGATAATATAAAACTTCTGACAAAACACAGCCATGTTTACTTTGGAATCTCTTAAGTGGTATTTTTTATATTAAAGTTGTCTTCCTAACTATGTTATACATAAATAACAAAACTGTTTTGTATTTTCCATTTCGAAAGTTGGAGGTGAGAGAGGTCAAAAAGTAAAGAAAAATAACTGGGCTTTTCAGTTTTCTGAGGATGATATATATGTAAGTAATTGAGAATTGACACACAGTTTATAAAGAAACATCATTGGTCTTGGATGACAGGAAAAAAGTGCTTAAGATGAAAATTACCTTGTTTTCAGCTTAGAGTTCAGTCCTGCATTCCTGTATGAGATTAGTTTTTAAAAATATACCTATCTTGTTTCTTCAACACAGCCTGCACTAATATAGGCTCCTCTTAAATTGTGCCGTTGTCTAACATCGTGTGTATTTGTGCTTGAATCAACCTTGAGACTGCTTTTCAAAGACCATTGCACTATGACTCCAACATCACCACTAACAGAACATTACTCAGTTCTTTGCCAGCCTCTTGGAACCCATGTCACTCTTGGCTCATACCTGTCTTCCTCTGTGAGAGCAAGAACCTGTCTCATTCATTTAATGGATGCCTTGGTATCTTGCACACTTTAGGTGTTTCTTTTATATGCAGTGACTCGAATGGAGTCGAATTTCGATTCAATAATTTTGTTTAATAAATGACATTTGAAATAGTTCTCTAAAATGACAGCTTTTGAAAGTCATTTGCAGGTTATTTGTAGTCGGTTTTTCTTTTTTTTATTGCTTTTTGACTCTAGGGGCTATTAGATTTCACTCTCCTAGAGTCAAATAGCAAGGATAGACAGGTGCCCAAAGGGGTGTAAAGAGCTGGCAAGGAGGGTGGAGGCTGCAAAGGATGAGGCTGACACTGAAGCAACAATAAAAGCTGGTCACTGGGCTGGGCTGTGTTCACATACAGGAGAACAAACATTCAGAAGGGGGTTCCTAAGAGAAGCAACAATACATCATTGAAAATGCACCCCTGTTTAAACATAGTTTCAAAGGAAAACAAGTCTTTGGAGGGGACAGAGGGAGGCTAAGTAAACATTTCATGTATTTAAAGTCCCTTAGTAAACAGTGGAAGACAGATAATTAAGTCCAAAATAGAAATGACAGCAGAGTAGGCTGAGATTTCTAGGTGTCAGCTACTTTACCTGTAAGATTAAATGAGATAAAAATATAAAATTACACTTTCAAACTATGAATTCTGTAACATTCTTCATTCAGTGTAATTTTACATTGTTTGAAGTCACTGATTATTGTGGAGATTTAAGTATGATACCTTCTGTAGAACACTTGGGTCAGTGCCTGGCACAGAATTGATGCCCAATAAATGTCAGCTAATGTGATGATAATGCATTCCTTGAAATGTCTCTTACCCTGCAGGTCGTCAGCTTGTTCTGGAAACTCTTTATGCTTTGACCTCAAGTACAAAAATAATCAAAGAAGCAATGGCAAAAGGTACTGTATGAGGGCTTTCTCATCTAGTCCTGCTCAGTGATGATGAAGCTTATTTTGAACTGTTATGTGTAGTCTGATAAACTAGAAGAATGCTTTGGAGGGCTTACAATTAAAAAAAAAAAAAAAATCAAATGCATTAAGTTGAAATGAAGTTGAAAATGAATTCAACTAATCAGACAAGTCCTATTCTTTATAGTATAAATGCTAATCTTTTTTTTTTCCTTCATAGGAGCTTTGATTTACTTATTAGATATGTTCTGCAATTCAACACATCCACAGGTTCGAGCCCAAACAGCAGAACTTTTTGCTAAAATGACCGCAGACAAACTAATAGGTCCAAAGGTGAGCACAAAATGGGTCTTTAGAAAGAAATTGATTGTTAAATCTGTTACGTTGATACCGATTTCATGAAGTTTACCAAAGTATGACGTTGAAGATGAGGATATGATTTGATATGAAAGTTGGAGGATTGGCATACTTGGAATTGTTGCTCTGTATTACTACTTTGAGAAGAGTTACAGTTGGAGAAGTCTGAATTGGAAATGAGAAGTCTTAAGAGTGTGTTGGATTATGGTGATAAACTGTTTAACTTCCTTGAAGAAAGAACAAAAGTATATGTAAGTTATGACAAGATAATTAAGTTAGACTTTGACACTGTCAGGATTGGTCTGTGTAGCAGTAGCTAGTGAAGGGGAGATGGTGATCTATGTTCTTACCCACTCCACCACATCTGTGTTAGTAAGGATACACAGCCCTCAGGAAGTAAGTCCATACAGGCATGTGAGTGTAACAGCCTCTCCACTCTGCAGGGAGATCTTTTCATCCACAGTCTGGAGGTGACCAGATGATTTTTGGAATCATGGTCCAGTTTGTAGAGCAGGAACCTGTTAAAACAGTACTTCTAAAGAGAATTTGTCCAGACATAGGTGTAGTCAGTCTTCTTCTATTATTAACTTAGTTTGAAAAGAAGTAGTGCTCACTGAAGCGTTGTCTGTGCCAGCCCATGAAGCAGCACCTCAGTGAAATGTGTCTTGAAATAAAGGCTCCTGAGCCCTCACTCCTGGAGTCTGATTTTGCATCAGTGAAGTAATCTGGATTTAGTGTGTGTGTTGTGTGTGTGTGTGTTTGGTCTCCTCTCTAGATGTTGAGAATGTGTCACAGGGCCTGAAACAGCTTTACTTTGGGAATAAAGTTAATAGTCTGTCATCACAAGGGTTGATGAACTGAGGGGGATTACATTTGGATGTCTATTGAAAGGGCCCACAAAAGTATGAGTATTGGTAGTTAATTTGTTTTGAGAGAGAAAGAGCATGCTCACGGGGGGGAGGAGTGGAGGGAGAGAGAGAATCTTTTTTTAGTGTTTATTTACTTTTGAGAGAGGGCGCACAAGCAGGGGCAAGGAGGGGCAGAGAAAGAGGGAGACAGAGAATCCCAAGCAGGCTTCGTGCCATCAGCACAGAGCCCAATGTGGGGCTCAAACTCACAAACCAAACTGTGAGGTCATGACCTGAGCTGAAATCAAGAGTCGGACACTTAACTGACTGAGCCACCAAAGCACCCTCTTTTTAAATTAATTAAGTAATTAATTTTAAGATTTTATTTTTAAGTAATCTCTGTACCCAAGATGGGGCTTACCCTGAGATCAGCAGATGCATGCTCCACCTACTGAGCCAGCCAGGCGCCCCTAATACTTGAGCTTTCTTAAAGCTAGAGTTGTGTAGTACAGTGTTTTAGATAACGTTTTAGGTGTTTAAAATAAATACTGAAGTTGACTTTGAGCTGTTCAGTATCTTTTGACCTTTGAAATACATGAGGGACAGGGGCTCCTGGGTGGCTTGATCCGTTGAACACCCAATTTTGGCTCAGGTCATGATCTCATAGTTCATGGGTTTGAGCCCTCACACTCTGTCTCTCTCAAAAATGAATAAACATTAAAAAAAAAATTCAACCATATGAGGGACAAATTTTATCAAGTGAATATATTTATACTTAAACTTTTTGTATGGGAACAATACAAGTAACATCTCCTTAATTGAATGATTTGCAGGAAGATATTTTAGAACTGGGGTCAGTAAATTTTTTTCCCTTTTGGTTAGCAGCTTTATTGAGATAGAATTGATATACCATACAGTTCACCCATGTAAAGTGTACAATTCAATGGTTGTATTATATTTACAGATTGGGTAACCACAGTCAGTTTTCATTAACCCAGGAAGAAAACCTGTTGCCTTTAGCAGTCACTCTTCCTAGCACCTGGCAACTGCTAACTTAAATTCTAGATTTGTCTATTCTGAGCATTTGCATTTCATGTAAATGAAATCTGACAATATGTGTTCTTTCGTGACTGGGTTCTATCACTTATCATGTTTTCAAATTTATAACATTATTGCAAGTATCAGTACTTTATTGACAAATAATATTCCATCGTATAGGTATACCACTTTGCTTTTCCATGTATCACTTGATAGACGTGAATTGTTCCTACCTTTTGGTTGTTCTGAATAATGTGACTGTGAACATTTGTGTAGGAGTTTTCATGTGGGTATGTATTTTTATGTCTCTGAGAGTGGAATTTGTGGATCAAAGGGTAACATTTATTTAATTTTTCGAGGAATTGTCAAACTGTTTTCCAAAATGGCTGCACCATTTTACATTCCCACCAGCAGTTATGAGGGTTCTCATTTCTCTACATCTTATCTAACGTTTGTTTTTATTTTTTTTTTTAATTTTTTTTTTTAATGTTTATTTATTTTAGAGACAGAGCATGAACGGGGGAGGGTCAGAGAGAGGGAGACACAGAATCTGAAACAGGCTCCAGGCTCTGAGCTGTCAGCACAGAGCCCGACGCGGGGCTTGAACTCACGGACCGTGAGATCATGACCTGAGCCGAAGTCGGCCACTTAACCAACTGAGCCACCCAGGCGCCCCTAACATTTGTTTTTAGATACCTTTTTTGATTACAGCCATCCTAGTGGGTGTGAAATGGTATGTCATGATTTTGATTTGCATTTCTCTGGTGACTAATGATGTTTAGTATCTTTTCATGTGCTTATTGGCTGTTTGTACATCTTTTTTAGAGAAATGTCTGTTGGTTCACATCTTTTGCTTATCCCTTAATTGGGTCATTTGTCTTTTTACTATTGAGTTATAATTGTTCTTTATATATTGTGGATGCAGTCCTTACCAGATATATGGTATGCAAATATTCTCTCATTCCATGAATGTCATTCTGTTTTTCTTCATGGTGCCTTTTGTTGAAGTACAAAAGTTTTCAATTTTGGTAAAGTCCAGTCTCTCTCTTTTTTTTTTAAGTGTATTTATTTTGAGAGAGAAGAGGGTGTGTGAGCAAGTGGGAAAAGAGCAGAGAGAGAGGGAGAGAGAAGAGAATCTCAAGGAGTCCCCGTGCTGCCAGCACAGAGCCTGACACAGGGCTCAAACTCATAACCATGAATGAGAGCATGACCTGAATGGAAGTCAGGACTCAGTTGCTTAACCAGCTGAGCCATCCATGTGCCCCCTGTAGCTTGTGCTTTTGATCTTATATCTAAGAAATCATTGCCTATTCCAAGATTATAAATATTTATGGCTGTGTTTCCTCCTACTAGAGTTTTATAGTTTTAGTTCTTGGATTTATATCCTAGATCCATTTGAATTAATTTTTGTACATGGTGTGAGGTAGGGGTGGGACAAGTAAACTTTTCTATAAAGGACCACGTAAAAAATATTTTATCCTTTTTGGGTCATCCGATTTCTTTCACAAATACTCAGCTGTGCCCTTGTAACAGGAAAGCAGCCATAGATAGTAACTGTGTAAATGGTTGTGTCAGTGTTTCAGTAAACCTTTACATACAAAAACAGTGGCAGGCCAAATTTGGCTTTTGTGTGCCAACCCTAATTTGTGTGCCAAATAACTAAGTAACTTGGACATGACTTTGAAGGCTTATAGTCAAAGAATTTGCATTACAGAAATTGTTTTACTTACATGTTTAATATCAGTGAGTGGTTGCTTTCTAATTGAATTCTGTCATGATCAAGAAGAGTGAAATATGGCACAAAAACAGACACTCAGATCAATGGAACAGAATAGAGAACCCAGAAATGGACCCACAAACTTATGGCCGATTAATCTTTGACAAAGCAGGAAAGAATATGCAATGCAATAAAGACAGTCTCTTCAGTCAATGGTGTTAGAAAAACTGGACAGTGACATGCAGAAGAATGAACCTGGACCACTTTTTTACACCATACACAAAAATAAACTCAAAATGCATGAAAGGCCTAAACGTAAGACAGGAAGCCATCAAAATCCTCGAGGAGAAAGCAGGCAAAAACCTCTCTGACCTTGGCTGCAGCAGCTTCTTACTCAACACATCTCTGGAGGCAAGGGAAACCAAAGCAAAAATGAACTATTGGGACCTCATCAAAATAAAAATCTTCTGCACAGTGAAAGAAATAATCAGCAAAACTAAAAGGCAACCGACAGAAGAAGAAGATATTTGCAAACAACCTATCAGATAAAGGGTTAGTATCCAAAATCTATAAAGAACTTATCAAACTTAACACCCAAAAAACAGATAATCCAGTAAAGAAATGAGCAGAAGACATGAATAGACACTTTTCCAAAGAAGACATCCAGATGGCCAACAGACACATGAAACGATGCTCAATGTCACTCTTCATCAGGGAAATACAAATCAAAGCCACACTTACATACCACCTCACACTGGTCAGAGTGGCTAAAATGAACAAATCAGGAGACTACATATGCTGGCGAGGATGTAGAGAAACGGGTACCCTCTTGCACTGCTGGTGGGATTGCAAACTGGTACAGCCACTCTGGAAAACAGCATGGAAGTTCTCAAAAAATTAAAAATACAACTACTCTATGACCCAGCAATTGCACTACTAGGTATTTATCCAAGGGATACAGGTGTGCTGTTTTGAAGGAACTCATGCACTCCAGTGTTTTATAGCAGCGCCATTGACAGTAGCCAAATTATTGAAAGAGCCCAGATGTCCAACGATGGATGAATAAAGAAGGTGTGGTATGTATGTATAACGTGTGTGTGCGCGCATATATATATATACGCGCGCACACACACACAATGGAGTATGACTCAGGAATCAAAAAGAATGAAATCTTGCCATTTGCAACTATGTGGATGGAACTGGAGGGTATTATGCTAAGCGAAATTAGTCAGAGAAAGACAAATATCATATAACTTCACTCATATGAGGACTTTAAGGTACAAAACAGATGAACATAAGGGAAAGGAATAAAAAGTAATATAAAAACGGGACAAAACATAAGAGACTCTTAAATGTAGAGAACAAACATGGTTGCTGTAGGGATTGTGGGAGGGGGGGATGGGCTAAATGGGTAAGGGGCGTTAAGGAATCTACTCTGGAATAATTCTTACACCATATGCTAACTAACTTGGTTGTAAATTATAAAAAAATAAATTATAGAAAGTAAAATAAATAAAAGACATTGAAAGACAATTAGTATCCTGCATTGCCAAGACATTTGGTTCTATAGATACTTCTTAAAATTTAGTAAGTTGAAAAATCTACTTTTTATTTTATTTTTAAAAATAAACTTATTCATTTAAAAAAAAAAAAGTGAAATAATTCCTGGTGGATGTTCTCTATTATGTAACTGATAGTTTCCTTTAGTTCTTGGGTGCCTAGCAAGTTCAGAACTAAATTTGTAGTATAAATTTACTACATTGAATGTGTAGTATATCACTGTCAATTATAGAAAATTATTTCCTTTGTGGCTGGCTTTATATTAGTCTTCATTCAAATAAGTTTTTGACTCTCATGCCAGGGCCTGAAAATACAAGCAATGAGTGAGACAGACCAGGTCAGGGAAACTTTCCAGAGGATGAGTTTGAGCACAGGCTTGAGTGATATAAAGGAGAGAAAACCAAGTGAAGACCTCAGCAGAAAACTTCCCAACCTTCCTTTTCCCTCTATTATAATGCCTCAGTGTAATTTTCAGTGTGTGTGTGTGTGTGTGTGTGTGTGTGTGTGTGTGTGTGTGTTTTGGATGTATTATTTTTACTGCTTTTTTTAACGTAATCACTACACCCAATGTGAGACTCGAACTTATGACCCTGAGATCAACAGGTACATGCTCTACCAACTGAGCCAGCCAGGCACCCCTGTATTATTTTTAAAGCTGCATTTTAAGTCCTTTTCAGAAAAAGCCACAGTATAATATAAAAACATAGTATAGCAAAATAAATACACTAAAAAAGACTTGAAAGACACAAAGGCCACTTTGTGAGAAAAATGAGAAAAATGTGTTTGCAAAGGCAGGGAGCATGGGGCAGGGTTGGGGGGACAGGCCTGGAATACCAGAATAAGGGTATTCTGGGAAGAAGGAACAGTATGTGCAAGGCATGATCCAGCAAGGTGTGCCCTAGACACTACATGGGTCAGCAGTATTGAATTTCTTCAGGTATCTTAAATGTGAGACCGAGATGAAGTGAAACTGCATAGGTAAGTAGGAAGTCTTGTTAAAGTTACCCTTGCATAAACTAGGTTGGATCCCTTCTCCCACTCCAGAACTTTGGATAATAGTTACGGCCCAGATCAGTCAGCCACACCACAAAATACAACAGGTATCATATCCTAGAGAAATACAGAACACACCCGACACCAGTAGATCTCTTTTCTCTCTCAATCCCCCTGCTGTAGGTCCGCATTACGCTAATGAAATTTCTACCAAGCGTTTTCATGGATGCCATGAGAGACAACCCTGAAGCTGCTGTACATATTTTTGAAGGAACTCATGAAAATCCTGAGTTAATTTGGAATGATAGCTCCAGAGATAAAGTGTCTACAACAGTTAGAGAAATGATGCTAGAGTAAGTAACGCCTTCAGGTAAATCGCCAAAAAGGACAAATGTTTCCCATTTGTCCATCACCTCTCTAATATTTATTCTAACAATTGATGAATGTGCATTTTGTGACTGAAGTTTGATATTCTACCCTCTCACTTTCTTTTTCCCCAAGGCACTTTAAAAATCAGCGAGATAACCCTGATGTAAATTGGAAGGTAAAATATACTTTTATTCAGAGGAAGGAATTCTACATTTTATTGTATTTTTAGTTTGCTGTTTGCTGTTGTTTTTTAATTCCTACTGCGTCAGTTTGATAACTGTTAGACACTTTGTCATTAAGACACTTAAGAATTCCCCTGGGAAGTCACGTTTTAAATTTAGGAATATTCACTTTTTAAGTAAGTAATCAAAGTACCTTTTTTGAAATTTATTAAGGGATTATACAAAAGTATGTAATTTGATTATATTAATGACTATTTAATGGGATTTGCATTTTTTGTGTCATGTATGACTAAGGATTAAGTGACTTGATTATGATTCTTTCTTTCTTTAAAGTTGCCTGAAGATTTTGCTGTGGTGTTTGGAGAAGCAGAGGGTGAACTTGCTGTTGGAGGAGTTTTCTTGAGAATCTTTATTGCACAGCCAGCGTGGGTTCTAAGAAAGCCTAGAGAATTCCTTATTGCACTATTAGAAAAATTAACTGAGCTCCTGGAGAAGAACAATCCTCATGTAAGCTTCAGCCATCAGCAAAACATTTCCAGTAGTTTGCTAAATATACTGATGGGATTTCTGTTAAAACACCATCCTCATGGCCCATACATTAAGAATTGGTTACTTTTTTCAATACAGCAGCCAGGTTCAAATTCAGATATGCCGATTCATCTTATTTTTGGGGCATGTTCAAAAGTGAACATGGTTATTTCTGAACCAAAGTTGGAGATGTCTATATTGACAAATTGCTATCTCTGGCAAGTATAGAGGCTCTAAAAGAAGGTATCTGCAACTTCATCTCCAATGGTTATATTAGTTTAAGGAAAAACACAAACATTCGGTGCTCCCCTAGAAGTGTGTCCTGCTAGTGTACTTCACTCAGCCTTCCATATGTGACCCTTGTGAAAGACATTGATAGGAGAGTGAACCTAGTATCTGTGTTCAAAGGCAGAGGCTACAAGGTAAGCAGGAGTGAGAAAGTAGCCTTATACTACATAAGGTTTTGTTATTTAAACCTTTAGAGTAAAAATAATTGAGGTACGTGACTGTTGGCTGTATTAAACAGGCTGACTATGGAACAAGGTAATAAAGAGCCCAAGCTGTGTTATTAGATGGTCCTGGATCCCAGTACCAGCTTCACCACTGACTGGCTCTGTAACCTTGAACAGTACTTCGTGGTCTGCCTCATTTATGGAAGGATCACGACACCTGTCCCTAAGGCTGAGGTTTTAGTGAGTTTTGACATATGGAGAGTACTTAGAATAACGTCTGGCACATGTCAAGTACCTAGAAATTACTAGTTACTATCATTAGCTTAGCACAACTTAAAAAAAAGTATTATTATTTTGCCAAATGTTTACGTACATAACTTTTCAGTCTCATTTTCTGTTTACTAGGATTTTTGCTACGTAAATAGATTCCTAAAAAAAAAAAAAAAAAAAAAAAATCTTCAAAAAGCAGAAACTTAGGGGAAAACACAGCATTTTCCTCCCCTATCACCTTGGCTTTGGGGCCCATCCCAATTTCCATGTTTGTTTCAGATGCTGTGGGTGTACACGTCTGATAAAATGGGATAAGTTACAGGTTTTTTGCAATCCACAATAGAAAGTGCATTATGGCAGCCAAACCAGTTCAATAGGATTTTTTTCAATAGGATTTTTAATAGAACTAGGATACCCATTTCATGACTTCTGCATTCTCATGAACTATTGATGTTCCCTGATACTGACATTTTTATAACACTGACTAAAACTTTCTGGTAATAACTTTTGGGAGATTCTCTCTCAAACCTGCAACAGAAATGAGATGTGACCTGGCCCAGTGAAAGACTGCTTAGATTAATTAAGAGAACACATTCTTGGGTCGCCTGGGTGGCTCAGTCAGTTAAGCATCTGACTTCACCTCAGGTCATGATCTCATGGTTTGTGGGTTTGAGCCCTGTGTGGGGTTCTGTGCTGACAGCTCGGAGACTGGAGGTTGCTTTAGATTTCTGTGTCTCCCTCTCTCTCTCTCTCTGCCCCTCTCCTGCACTCTCTCTCTCTCTCTCTCTCTCTCTCACTCTCACTCTCACTCTCAAAAATAAATAAACATTAAAAAAAGATCACATTCTTAAAGTCCTTTGACTTTGAATTCATGCCTTTTTTCAAGATGGGAAGATAGTTGTTTTCTTAGGATTTGTGAATCGGTTTTAAAAAGTCAGCACGTAGAACTTGTAGATCTCTAGGGTAGAACACCAAATAGTTTCCAAGGATGTTTAGGACTTAACTTTGTCAGTATTTTATAGTTTGTTTCTTTGTTTTATACCCTCTAGGGAGAAACTTTGGAAACTTTGACAATGGCAACAGTATGTCTCTTCAATGCACAGCCTCAGCTGGCTGACCAGGTCCCACCATTGGGCCACCTCCCCAAAGTGATCCAGGCAATGAATCATAGGAACAATGCCATTCCTAAGAGTGCCATCCGCATTATCCATGCCCTGTCTGAAAATGAGGTAGTGATAAATCCAGTTAGTAGCTTACAAATTTGGAATTTATTTATGTTCCCTCTTTGTGATTAATGTACATTGCAGTACACATCTGCTTCCTACCATGTGCCTTTCTGCATGTGAACCAGTGGTATTGTAGCAACTCTTAAACTGGTTTAAATGATGTAATTAACAGGAGACTGAATTTGAGTTCATTATTAAACTTGAGCTGAATGTAGGTTTTTCATATATTTTATTATTGTATTTACTGTGTTTATTGTATTTACTTCTTTTTTCGGACACTTAGCTGTGTGTTCGAGCCATGGCATCTTTGGACACCATTGGCCCACTGATGAATGGGATGAAAAAACGACCAGATACTGTTGGTTTAGCCTGTGAAGCAATTAATCGAATGTTTCAGAAGGAGCAGAATGAATTAGTAGCACAAGTAAGTGACTTTCTAGATTCAGTACTATTTCAGGAAAACAAACATACCCAGGCAAATAGATTTTCACTTGTTTAGCACTCATTTGGTTTCTCTGACATAGGTTTGGTAAAGAGATCATTTGTGGGTTAATGCATGGATGATTTTATATTTTATATACAGACAGGCACATGCCTATATATATATATGCATGCATGCATACACACACACACACTGAGAAAGGTGGGCCAGCTGTCAGGAATCTTAACCAACTTCAGAGTACTTTTGTGATATTTAAGTTTTGAATTTTGGTTTTCTGCTAAGCATTTATTCTTAGCTTGCTTTGTCAAATTTGTTTCATTATCTTTGGAAAGATTCACTTTGTTTAGTGATTCCTTGATTCTGAAGTCATGTTTAAGAACATGCCAAGATTTCTACTGTTTTTTTTTTTTTTTTTTTTTTTCAAAGAGACTACCCTACCTAATGAAAATAAGACTTGGTGGGTATGAATGTAGTGTAGACAGACACTGAAGGAACAAAAACTATCACAAAACTGATCTTCCTAAAATATAACTCTAGCTGGGTTACTGTTCATTTTAAAAACCCTTCATTGGTTTCCCATTACCACCAGATAACAAAGTGACAGCTGACATCCTTAGCCTCAGTACAAGGCCCTGCATTTTTGTATCTGGTCCTCCTATTCTCCCAGCCCCTTTTCCTCCCCCGTCTCCTATTCCCATCCCTCATTTAGGCAGTTCAGAAGTACTGGGTACATCTCAAGGAGGTATTTGGATGCCCTGAAGTTCAGACTTATAATTGGCTGGGGAGAGGAGTTGTATTAGAAACAGCTTGAGCTGGTGCTACCACTTGATGGCTCTGTGACCTCAGGCATGACTCACAAACTTACATTCAGATTCTTCATCTGTGAAGTAAAATTCTAACTCCCTCACAGGGTTGTTAGGAGAACGGTATCTATAAAGGGAGGTATACTCACTAAATGTTAGTTACTTCCATCTCTTCCCTCTGAGTTTTAGCGTGGGTATTGAAAGTTGTGCAATACCAGAATGTTAACTAGCCTTTTTAAGACTGACAGGAAATGTATGGTAAATGCAAAAGTTGATGTTTTAAGAAAATGTGAAAAAAATATTAAGATACTTTAAATTTTGTGCCCATTACTATAGTGTCATAGAAGAGGCAGCCCAGTATAGTGGCTAAAAGCTCATGTTCTGCACTTTGTAGTTCCAGATAGAGATTGCATTGATGCCTGTTACCTGTCAACAGGTTTCACCCTCTGTGCATTGATTTTTCCATCAGTAATAATAGTAGTGCCTATGTCATTACATGTTGTGATGTGTAATGACACAACTAGATGTTTCTAGTCTGTAACATTTAGAACAGTTGATGGCATGAAATAAAATCTTCTTAAATAAGAGTGTCATTGGGGCGCCTGGGTGGCTCAGTCGGTTGAGCATCTGACTTCGGCTCATGTCATGATCTCGCAGTCTGTGAGTTCGAGCCCCACGTCAGGCTCTGTGCTGACAGCTCAGAGCCTGGAGCCTGCTTGGGATTCTGAGTCTCCCTCTGTCACTGCCCCTCACCTGCTCATGCTCTCTCTCTCTCTCTGTCAAAAATAAATAAACATTAAAAAAAAAAGTTAAAAAAAAAAGAGTGTCATTATTATTAGATCTGTAAAAGAAATCTTCATCTATGTTAAAATGAAAGACAGGAGGTTGTCTTCCAGGTATGGTTCTGGGAGTGAAATTGTTTCTTCAGTGTATGATTTACATTTTTTTCAGCATGTTTATGGTATGCTTTATATTTTCTTCTAGGCCCTGAAAGTAGATCTGGTCCCATACCTCTTAAAATTACTTGAAGGCATTGGTCTTGAAAATCTTGACAGCCCAGCAGCCACTAAAGCTCAGATTGTTAAAGCTCTCAAGGCCATGACTCGAAGCCTGCAGCATGGAGAACAGGTGAGTCTACACAGGGGTGACTTTGATTTGCTGGCTATGACAGGGTATTCTCCAAACCAAGGGTCTTGGCCATGGGTGATCTCTGCACCTCTCCTCATAGACTCAAGTAGTGACTTGGGGGGATTCTTTTTTTGAATGCTGATGGTATGTCGTACATTTCAGGAAGAAAAATGCTGAAATTCAATGAGCATTTAAAGCTGGTTTTAAGGTTAATGTTCAGTTCTAGCATGTGTTGCTGGATAGTGATAACCACATTTATTAACAATCCCATTATGCCATTTTGGAACATTGTTTTAGTTTTATCACCTTTATTTATTAACACTTAACAATGTGTGTCAGCTACATACATATGCTGATTTCAAGACAGCCCAGTAATTCAATTTTCCTCTTTGGTTTTATTCTTGTTGCTTCCGAGGAGTTCCTCATTCATTGTTACTGTCCAGCATTATCTAATGCTCTCTCGCTCTGTGTTTATTTAATTAAGGTGAAATTTACACAACATAAAATTAACCATTTTAAAGTGAACGATTAATTTGTGTTTAGTATATTAACAATGTTATGCAACCACCACCTTATCTGTTCCAAAACATTTTTATCACCCCAAAAGAAACATCTGTACCCATTAATCAATTACTTCCCATTTGTCCCTTTCCTCAGCCTCTGGCAGCCACCACTTTGTTGTCTGTGAATTCACTTATTCTGAATATTTCATATAAATGGAATCATACAATACATGATGTCTGGCTTCTGTCAGCATGTTTTCGAGGTTCATCATGTTAGAGCATGTATCAGTGCTTCATTCCTTTTTATGGCTGAAGTATTCCTGTATGTATATGCCACAATTTATACATTCATTCAGTGATAGACACTTGGAGTGTTACTACCTACTCATGTTCTTTCATAGGTTTAAATTGACTTAAAGTTTTCTTTTAGTGATTCCATTGTCTTTGTGTAAAGTCTAACTAAAGAAACATTTTTATGCCGTTGCCCATTCTATCAGTATCACCATTTGAACAATTTAATATTATTGAGATTTGAAGTATTGAGGATTATTGAGGATATTTGAAGTATTTGGGGGCTTTTTTGTGGGTGTTCTGAACTTGCCAAGCAGAGGTACTCTAGGCAGGCAGTTGTCTTATCCTCAACCTACCTCAGGATTCCTCTTGATGAAATTAGGCAAGTAACCCTGACATCCATCTTCCGATTTCAAGGGGAGGAAACTGGTGTGATAGTTTCCAAACTAGCAGATCCCCCACCACCTTCACAAGTAATTACTTCCAGTAGTGATTCCAAGGTTACAACAGGGAGCCTCCTGGGCTTGTGTGGCCCCACATATATCTTTAATGCCTGCCACCAAATTATCTGGCAGTGTCTTCCCCTGCTAGACTAGACTGTGAGCGCTTCAGAGACAGAGAC
This sequence comes from Panthera onca, assembly GCF_046562875.1. Classification (NCBI taxonomy): domain Eukaryota; kingdom Metazoa; phylum Chordata; class Mammalia; order Carnivora; family Felidae; genus Panthera; species Panthera onca. Next base: position 130,280,770 of record NC_138347.1, on the reverse strand, counting down.
CATCTCACATCTTTGTGTCCCATTATGCCTCCACATGAGGTACCCAATCAATATGTGATCTGAATGTTGATATGTGAAAGCCTCTAAGTTGGAATTTCCTAAACTTTTTTTCATCTGTATCACACAAAAATGTCTTTGGTCTTAGTCCAGTATACTTTACACACACGTTATTTGTACTTACATGTATATACATCAAATATGAGTGTTCACCCATTTTACATGTGAATTCTGATGCTTTCTATATTAACCTATTTCCTCAAGCATGCTGATTAAACCCTCTTAATCGATTTCATAAACTTCTAATAGGTCACAACCCATAATTTTTTAAAGTTTATTTTATTTTTTTAAAGTTTATTTTGAGAGAGAGAGTGCACATGCACAAGTTGGGTAGGGGCAGAGAGAGAGGGAAGGAGAACTACAAGCGGCCTCCACAGTGTTAGCACAGAGCCCAACGCAGGGCTCGAACTCAGAAACTGCAATATCATGACCCGAGCCAAAATCAAGAGTCAGTCGCTCAACCGACTAAGCCACCTGGGCGCCCCAAGACTGCTTTAAGTTTTAGCTTGAGTTTATAGCATCTTCTCCCTAGACCCCTTCCTTGGGAATAACTTCATGAGGTCATGCCACACTGTCAGCCAGTTGTTACTATCACAAGAAAATCTTTCTGCCCAAATAACAAACAAGCCAGTAAATTATAAGTTCAAATAATAGTGTCCAATTTTAGAAGGAAGCCTGACTTAGGGCCTTCTTTGGATCTGGTTTCACGAGATGTCTCTGTCCCTGTGCCTGGCATAGAGCATTTAAGGAATGCTAGGTCTTGCTCCATCTTTGGATCTTTCCTCGGCTGACTTTCCTTTTGTCTTGGAAGTTTGCTTTTTCTCTTTGGTTCTTCTTCCAACACCCAGTCCTCAGTAATGAGGCTAACTTAAATTCATTATGTTCAAAGAGTTTGTTTTACTTCTCTAGGTGAATGAAATCTTGTCTCGTTCTTCAGTCTGGAGTGCCTTCAAAGATCAGAAACACGATTTGTTTATTTCTGAGTCACAAACAGCAGGATACCTCACAGGTAATCCACACCTAATTGGTTACTCTGAAACATATGGCAGAAGCCACCTTCCTGTTGCCCTGATTAAACTGAAATAGCATTTATAGTGTCTTCCTAAGCTACTAGCCACCTGTCTTGGAGGTCCTGTGAACATGTGGTGGACCTCTGGGGTTAGCCCTGGGCAAATGTCAACTGCTAATGTGTTGAATGTGTGCTGACTGAAACGTGAACTTTGCTCGGTTTTGACCCAATGAATTGATGGTGTCATAGGTTATATTTGGAGCATGACTGTTGAAATGTTTATCTTGAACGTGTAAAAAGATTAGAGAAATACCTATTCAGAAATATCAGTATTAGAAACATGATAGCGTATGATATTTTCCATTTCTGTCAAAATAACAGATTGGAACTCCAAATATGTACATTCATCTGTGAAATATTTTTCTTCTAAGTTTCCAGTAATTAATCTGTAGTTTTATAAAACATATACAATTTGTCCTTTTGTAGGAAGAAGTATGTACCATAAAGGGAAAGGACATTTTAGTGTCTAGGGTTCAAAAGATAGTATGTTTTTGAAGCTCAGGACATTTGTCCATTTGACACACTAATTGCATAATAATTTTCCAATATTTTCATATTGGCTTCTATTTAAAAAGAAAGTCTTACTATTCTTTTGGTATATCCGAGGATGAAATATAGTCTCTGGTATAAAAGTTTTCAGTTTGAAATTAACCTTAAGAATAACAGGTGGTTTTTGCCATCTGCCTGAGTGTGGTATATAGGTAAACAAAAATCAGCTCTGCATCCTCCTCTTACCAGAGCTGATGTAGGTAAATTGAGAGAAAAAAACAGTACCCACTGGATTTTATGCCAGTGTAACTTTTTGAGTAATCCCGATTGCTGGTGTAGAAGTTTATAAATCATGAAGACTAAAGTTTGTACTTTAGTATAACTTTAAAACTAAAGTTTATACATCTTGAGTACTTAAAAATGGGGACTTCAGAGAATATTTTGCCTGGTTTTAATTTTAGTCTGTTGTGGCACTACTGCTTGCTTCCTCACTGTGACCACTTAATATTAATCCACTAAAATTTATAAGCAGAGCCCTAACATTTGTTTTTGTTTTAACTCGTTTTATTTTTTTTAATTTACATCCAAATTAGCATACAGCAGAGCCTTAACATTTGTAAACACACGGTGCTTTGATTGCCCATCCCTGCATGTACATTAAGAGCAGTGTCCTACGGTTCCCTTCTAACTTTCCCATGTGCCTGTCCTGTGATTTCTGTGGAAAGAAATACCTAGAAAATGGTCTTTGGCTATCTCGTATCTCTCTTTGAAATTTGAGGTGAAGCAGTAGCTTCTAAATAAGAGTATGTTCTATAATAGGCACACTAAAAACTTCTTTAGACTCGTTTTCCAAAAGTTTATGTAATACCACCTTTTTGTGGCATTACGTTAATTACCTTGTATAAGGATGTTGTGACTGGGAAGTCTGCCTTATGTTTTTTCCAGCTAAGAATAGCTACTTAAAAGTTTGGCCTTGAAGAATAGAAAGATGTAGATTATAAGCTTTTCTACAGGGACACCTTTCTAATTTGTTGTGTTCTGCATTGTGCTTAGTGTTCATTGACTTGATGCAATAGAAGACTTTAAGATGGTCCTTGACTTAGTAATGGGATGTGGGTCACAAAGTCTGTGGTTAGAATACAGAAGAGATAGGGATTTATCTTTAGAGACTAATTTCCTTCAGAAATCTTTAGGTCCTCGCCCCATCCATATTTGCTAATAACTATAGAAAAATGTACAGGGATTTGAAGGGTTCCTGTCTGTGCCTTTCCTTTTACTTGGATCCCTGGGGTAGCTTCTGAAGGAGTTGTGAGAAGGAGCTGTGATGAGCTGTAGGGGATGGAAGAGGGTTGGGGAAGAAGAAAAGCTGGGATTTACAAATTTCTTTACATCCTCCTTTGGGCCCACTCAGGGCAGCAGGTTCTGTACAAAGCTGGTCAAAGGGGAGATGGTATAAATCCCAACTTGGACACATCCTCGTGTTGCTCTGGCCGTTCTGCAGGCCCCCCTGAAGCCTGTAGGCACGACTACGTGGGACAGTCTGGACTAGCCCTGAGCTCTGTTGGCCCGGAAATTGTCTAGTTCTTAGCACATCATCAATCTGGGATGTTCTTTTGTTGAAATGTTAGTTGTTTGAGAAGATTTTCCCATCAGCTCTCCTTGTTTTGAAAGGACTGTTTAAAGAGAGCACTACCTTTTGAATTGTCTACTCATTGTTTAGGTTGTCAAATGTTTTCTTTTTTGTGTTTGAGCTGTTCCATTGATGCTTTGTATTGTGTGTCATGTGTTTGATAAAAGGTACAAGTTATTCTAATAATCGTAAAGTCGCATTAGCGGAACTCCTTGGAATGTATACAGTGTTGCATTGAGTTGGAACTTTAATTGATTAGGATTTACCCCACCCTGTGCTCAGCCTGGAGGAGATTCTAATTGTGCCCAATGTGCAAATGAAATAAGGTGCTGTGAAAACACACTTCACTAACCATTTTTCTAAAATACCGATGGTAAGTTTGGCAAGTAGATTTTGTTTAGGACATGGTGAAAGATAGAGGAAAGTTAATTACTCTTTCAAAGTAGGATAAGAATGACCAAAAATACAATAATTATTTTCTTTACCCTGGCTGCTGAGCAGATATCATTCAGTCACATCTCAGGATTGGGAGTATGGATAAAATGTCCTAGGCGAGATTGCTCCTTGTAGATGAATTGAGAAGAGGCCACCTGGTTCCATAGGTTCTTTGGCCTGGCATACTTGTTTTGTTTTATGATAAAAACTTACCTAAACTGTCTAATGCAGTTTTACCTACAATGCAGACAAGCTATGTTTTCATTGACCTGGGCGTTAGTTACTTAGCTATTTGTTAGGTTCTAGAAGGGCATGTTGGTGAGAAGTTCAAGGCCCTGTAAAAACAATTTTAGCAGGGAAAATCCTCCAATTACCTCACCTAGAAAATCAGTATAGAGAAAGAAGGAACCAGAGGGAAAGGAAGAGAAGCAGGGCAAGGGAAACATGGTTGTAGGAGTGGGAATTGATGACGAAGAGCTTTGTGTACCCCCCCCCCCCACACACACACACTTAATTGGAATATGGAGATGAACTTCATACACACACCCCCCTGTATATATTTATATTAGAGGCATGTCACATAGTTAATTTGGCTTCCTAAGGTCATTAAAGGGGGGTGGATGCAATTCTAAGGTCTCTCTTCATACAGGTCCATCAGTTCTCTACGAGTTAGGATTTTTTTTCCACCTTGTGTTGTTCTTTGTCCACCTGTCCCAAGACTATATGATGTGAGTGATGTTGGGAAAGATTCCCTGAGCTCATCAGTTTACTGTAGGACACTGACGCTGAGGCAGAGCTTCCTGCTTTTGTTTTCCCTCCTGAGACTCTCACGTTCATTTTTAACAAAGCCCATGCTCTTTCCACTGCTCTATCGTTGCAGGCAATTCCATTTTGCGGGGTTCTTTGTTAATTTTCCGTCTTTTCTCATTCTCAAGTCTGGCAGCCTTGCACGTTATTGCCACGTGCCCCATTTCTGGCAGCTCCTGCTCTCTCCTCCCACCTTTCTCTGGAGAACACAACTGCTCTGTCCTCATCCTAACCAGACACCTTCTAAAAGAGAAGCCAGAGGTGTGAGAGAAAGAGCATTTCAGACTTATTTACAGAAATACCCAGGAATTTGTTTGTCTTTTCCTAAAGTGGCAAATGGTGGGGCTGGAATTTGGTCTATTGTGGATGATTCTTCTAAGCCTATCATGTCTCAATTTAATTTTAGCCCAGAAGTTCCCAAACTTTTCTCAGTTCACAATGCCTTTAATGTCTTAATGATTTTTTCATCTACTGCTAGGCCAAAAGAAATAACCTAATAGCTAAGTTGAAGTATTAGGTCCAAACAACTTGAAAGTGGCTATGTGGCATCCAGCAGATGTTGCTGTGTTTCTCTCCGACGTAAAATATCTAGCAGCACCCCTGTGAGTTTGTCCCAAGGTGCCTCCGCACACAGTTGAAGAACAATAGCCTTAGTCTGTTTTCTATATGTAGCATTCATATTTGGTCTCATCATCTCCTCATTTGATGTGGCCAAGATGAGTCCAACATTGGAAGTGCTTGGGAAATTGACCAGTCCAGGGTGTTTGGGGGGGTTATTCTTACAGCTTCTATCTTTGGTGAGACCCACTTAATCGATCTGTGGTAATCCTGCTGCTGCCTAGGGTTCAAAGGTTGATAGGTTGGTGGGAAGTGATGTGAACAGTGTGGTGCTGTAGCTCCCAACTGCCTTGTCAGAGGGGGTAGGTTGAGCCGGTGGTCTTCTGAGCTGTCTGTGGAAGGCCTGGCACCCTGCTTGGCAGAAGGCAGGAGTTGGTAGATGCAGGCCTTACAGTGCCTTAAAAAGGGAAGATCCTTTTTCCAACGTTTATAAGTCCAAGGTTCCGAGTGTGCGTGTTACAGCTCACACAGGTGGAACTGTGTCTGGCTGTATAATTACATATGAGATGCAGTGTTCACTCAGTGGTGTAAGCCATTTCACGTCCTGGATACAAGTGCTTGTAACGTGAAACAATCTGAATTGTGCCCCATTTGTCCTACATTAGTCCCTGTTACGCCTCAGCCTTCATCAAACTGCTCTGCTGTTTGCATTTCCTTATAACTTCCCTTGCTGCTTATATTTCTTTTTTCCCCTCAGGTGTCTCTCCTTCCCTTCTAACTGGCAGCAGCCCCCTTCACCTCAGGAGCGGGCTTTAGATCCGCTCTGCCAGGCAGCTTGCTAACTTCTGTGTAGCTCTCTGAAGCAGGTAGAGAATCATTTTGCTAAATGCATGCCGCTCCCACTGCCTTTCTAGTTCTAACCCTTGATGTTCCTTAGCTGTTTGCCTTATTTCCTACGGTTTCAGCTAAGAGTATTGCTCGGTTTGTGGTATTATGCTACAATGTCTCTTGCAAGTACTCTGTACAGTTTGTGCAGTGCTTCTGGGATGTAATGGTCTCTGCAATGTTTACGATAAACTGGAGGGCTAAAGCCATTATCTACAATGCTTGTAGGACACATCTTGATAAATGCTGGCATATGTAGCATTTCTATGCAGTAGAGACTCTTAGAATCAAGGAAGACCTATAAAACGAAAATATTGATATCTTTTTCCATAGCATTCTTGTTTTGACCTGTGACAAATGTCCAGAGCCTTCCTTTTGTAGAGCTGTCAGTGTAGCAGCCCTTGTTCATTTGGTGTTACTAGCTATAACAGCATTTCTTCGCACCAAATGAAAGTAGGTTAACTTGAATGTTGATAAAGGTTTTTCTTGGCATTTTATCAAGTATGACTTTTGGATGGGCTTAGTATGGAGTTTCCTTCCTCTACTTGTTCTTTTTTTTTTTTTATTTTCCATTTGACATAGCTATCCTTCAGTGCCCAGAATTTTTTGAAGCATTGAATTCCCAGAATTGAGAAGGGCCAATTTTCCATGTTTTCACACCAGTGTTGCTGTCCAGTATCAATTTTGAAATGATTTTTAACTTTGTCATATAGTAAAGACATACCTTGAAAATGGCACTGGGTAGTTGTCTGTTAAAGTGTGTGATCAGGTACTTGACTAGCTTCTGACCTTCTTATAAAGGTGTTTTTACACGACTCTGCTCTCTAGAAGGTGTGTGTTTTCCTTTCTTTCTTGCAGGACCTGGAGTTGCTGGCTACCTTACTGCAGGGACATCCTCGTCAGTCATGTCCAACCTGCCGCCTCCCGTAGACCACGAGGCAGGCGACCTTGGCTATCAGAGTTGACACCTTTGTGAGAGACAGTAAATGCTGACAGGCCAGTGCCCAGTCCACATTCCTCCAGCTGATACGTTGAAACAAACTCTTACTGCCTTTCTCCTGGTTTCATGACAGTGTTATTCCTTTTTCTATAAATATATTTTTATTTAGGAAAAAAAGTCAGTGATTCTAATTGTATCACGTTGTAAGAAAGCACTCTGTGGATCAGCCTAAGTGGGTACACAAGTTTTTTTTCTTGATGTATGTAAGCACATTCTGTTCCTTTGTATCTGTTTACAAGACTGTGAATCAAAAAGACAAAACTTTCTTCCTAGTTTTTATAATGTTTTTTTTTTGAATTAGCGTGACTGTGGGGTTGAACTGCAATCTACAGCAATTGGACTAGGTCACTTGTCCCCGGAAGACAGTGTTTCCCTCTCCTGCATCGAGTCCCTGTGGCTGTCCCCCTCCACCGTCCAACACTAGTAGGCTTCATCCTCGTGCCTGTTCCCCGGTATCCTCTCCCCAATCATTAACCTTCTGAGAGCTCACAGTACATGTCGGTATGTATAACTGACTTTACCAAATTGAATGAAAAAGGAGCTTGTGCAAAAAAATTTAAAAACGGATGTCAAGATGTTATGTAAGAGATTAGTGTAATTGTGAAATGTTCTATACAGTATCAAATATATAAAGCTTTCTATATTGAATGTACATTATACAGATCATTCATATGTGTACATAAAATTTTAAAAATAAAAGGAATTGACTGCTTTGTTAATGAGATATATTTGTTCTAATTTAATGTTTCCCTTTGAGGATCTCCTGCTTTTTTCTAAGACAGATCTAGTACTAGGAATAAACACAAACGCTCCCTCGCGTTCACAGCTCCTCATCCAGACAACTACGTTGACACATCTGATCATTCCCAATGCCCTTTGGTAATATTTCAGCCACATCTGAACTTCCAGAAACTAGCGTTTCATTTATTTTCTATTTAATAATTCAGGAATGGGTGAGGCTAGTATTACTCTAATGGGTGAGACACATTAATTTCAACATTTTTTAAAGCGAGAGAAATTTAAAGTGAGAGCATATTTCAAATAATACAGATCTCAGCACATAGGTCTCCTAGTATGATCATAAACTACAAGAAAATGAAAACCTGTAAAGAATACAAACACTTCTTAAAGAATGAGGAAACACCCACACCTCCACATTGCCTTTGAAAGCAAGAGCCAAGTTTATTCCATAGTTGATGTGTAAGCAGAGTGTAATGGAGACTTACTCCCCCGATAAGTCTCTAATTCAGACTTTAGCATCATCTCTCAAAGGTTATAGAGTAATATACCCATGCACATATTTTAATATACAACTGTGGTTTTAGTTTCTAGGCAATACTTGTCATAAAAATATGTTCTCTAAAAGAAATTGTAACAGCTAATTTAGGAGTAGGTGGTATGGAAGAGCACAAATTAATATATTTCCTTTAAGTACTAGGAGAACATAAATATTGTGAGTATTTATGATATTTAAAGGGCTATTTAAATTAATTCACAATCAATGATAGTTAAGTAATAGCTCATTCTTACTGAACATAGGCTGTATGCCAAACATCCTGTAAACTCATACATACGTAGTCTCATTTAATCCTCAGAACAAACCTATGGGCTTGATACTGATAAAATTCTTATCTTCCAGGTGAAGAACATGGGCTCAGAGAGGCAAAGCAACTTAGCAAAAGTCACACAACTAGTAAGTAACAGAGTCAGAAATCAAAACTACTTAGACCTGACACCAAAGTCTGTCCTGAGCCATGATCCTAACACAGCAGCAATCTGAAGCAGTATGTAACTAGGAAAACTGAGAGGTGGTTTTTTTTTTTTCTGTTTTGTTTTTAAACATTTTTTACTGTAAACCAAAACACAACTACAGAAAATCTCGCTGAACAAATTCGTCGTTAAAAGGCAAATCACCCTTGAAACTACCATCTATGTCAAGAACTTTGCCAGCCTCTCCAGAAGCCCCTTCATGTGCCCCCATCAAAATCACAGCCACTCCCTTCTTCTTGAAAGTGACCACTTAAAAAAAAAAAAAAGGGACCACTTGTCTTACGCTTCCTTGTGTTCCTTTGTAGTTTATCACCCAAGTGTACATTCCTAGGGTTTGGTCTTGCATTTTTCCTTCTGTTAATATATTTTTGAGTCTTTTTAAATCTTGTGGCTCCCTTTCCATCTGCCTTTTCCCTATAACTTTGTTGAAGGCCCTGAAGCCGTTGGTTGGTTTTCCCAGTCTTGAGGTTACTGATCACACATTCCTAGTGCAATTCAACTTTTTCCTCTGCTCTTTGCATCTAGAGGCTTGATCAAACTCTGGTTCCATTCCTTTGGCAAGACTAGAGGGGGGCTTGGTTTTTTTTTGTTTTCTTAGAAGCACATCATGCCTGTAAGACGTGATATTAACAATAAGGGAATCTCAGTGTGACTAGATCCATTCATATACTGGGAGTTATAAAATGCTGCTATTCCACTTAGTAACTGGAATGCTTTTATAAAGAAATGCTTTCTTACAAAAAAAAAAACAAAAACAAAAACAAAAATGTTAAGTAGGACTACATCAAACCAAAGTTTCAACACAACAAAGAAAACATAAAAAGGCAACCTACTGAACGGTGGAAAATACCTGTAAGTCATATATTCAATAAGGAGTTAATGTCCAAAATAATGTGGAGAACTCAGCAAAAAATCCGATTAAAAAATGGGCAGAGGGTCTATATAGACATGTCCAGAGAAGACCTGTAGATGACCAACTGGTACATTGAAAAGATGTTCAACATCACCAATTATCAGGGAAATACAAATCAAAACCACCATGAGCTATCACCTCACACCTGTCAGAATGTCTAGTATCAAAAGGGCAAGAAATAACAAATGTTGGAGAGGATGTGAAGAAAAGGAAAATCCTTGTGCACTGTTGATGGAAATGTAAATTGGTGCAGGCACTGTGGAAAACAGCAGAGAGGTTCCTCAAAAAATTAAAAATAGAACTAACATATGATCCAATGAAAACACTAATTGAAAAAGATACATGCACTGTGTTCTTTGCAGTGGTATTTACAATAGCTACAGTATGGAAACAACCTAAGCGTCCATCAGAGGATTAAGGGATAGAGGGGATGAGGTGTTGATATACAGTGGAATATTACTTAGGCATAAAAAAAAAAAATGAGAACTTGGAATTTACGACAACACAGATGGACCTTGAGGGTATTACCTTAAGTCATGGAAGTCAGACAAATACCCGAAGATTTCACTTATATGTGGAATCTAAAACAAATGAACAACACAAAACTCATAGACATGGAGCCCAGATTGGTGGTTATCAGAAGGGAAGGAGTATGGGTAGGCAAAATGGGTAAAGTGTTAATTGTATGATGATGGATGGTAACCAGACTTACTGTGGTAATCACTTTGTAGTTTCTACAAATACTGAATTAGTATGTTGTATAACTGAAACTAATCTAATGTAATATAACAATTTTACCTCAATAAAAGAACAAAAAAAAAAGAAATGATTTCCTTTATGTGTTTTGTCACCCAGTGGCACACGTCATATGGGAAAGGCAGGATGAAGGCTTAATTCATTTCCTTTACTCATCAGCTTTCAAGATAATGAATCTGTTCCCTGTCATCTTCTGAAGGTGACCAATTTTGTTTTTTTTACTAACACCATTATTGAAGTATTTTTTAGTATCATAGATTTAAACATTTGCCGTTTTTCAATCCTTTGCTGTTATAGACATACCTTGTTTCACTGTACTTTGCTTTATTATCCTTCACAGATACAGCATTTTTATTTATTTATTAATTTTTTCCCCAAATTGAGAGTTTTGGCAACGCTGTGTCAAGAAACTCTTGGCACTATTTTTCCAATGTCGTTTGCTCACTTTATGTCTCTGTCACATTATGGTAATTGCAATATTTCAAACTGTATTATTATTATATTTCTTTGTAACTGTGATCACTGATCTTTGCTGTTACTATTGTAATTATTTTGGGGGAAACATGAACTCTTACTATGTAAGATGGCAAACTTAATAAAATGTATGTGTTCTGGCTGCTCCACTGATTGGCTGTTCCCCAGTCTGTCCTGGGGCCTCCCAATTCCCTGAGACACAGCTTTATTGAAATTAGGCCAGTTAATAACCCACTGTGGCCTCTAAGTGTTCAAGTGAAAAGAATAGTCACATGTCTCTCACTTTCAGTTAGGAATTAGAAATGATTAAGCTTAGTGAGGAAGGCATGATGAAATCTGAGATGGGTGGAAAGTTAGACCTCTGGCACCACAGTTAGCCAAATTGTGACTGCAAAGGAAAGTTCTTAAAGGAAATTAAAAGTGCTGCTCCAGTAAGTACATGAATGCTGAGAAAGAAACAACATTATTGCTGATATAGACAAAGTGTTAGTGGTCTTGATAGAAAATCAAACCAGCTGCAATATTCCCTTAAACCAAAGCCTAACCCAGAGCAAGACCCTAACTCTTCGACTCTGTGAGGGCTGAGAGGTGAGGAAAAGTTTGAAGCCAGCAAAGGTTGGTTCATGAGGTTTAAGGAAGCGGCCGTCTCCATAACAAGGTGAAGCAGCAGGTGCCCATGGAGCAGCTGCAGCCAGTGACCCAGAAGGTATGGCTGAGACCGTGAATGAAGGTGGCTGCACTAAGCAACAGATTTCGAATGTAGGCAAAACAGCTTTATGTTGGAAGACAAGGCAATCTAGGACTTTATAGACAGAAGTCAATGCCTGGCTTTAGAGCTCCAAAAGACAGGCTGACTCAGGGACCAGTGCAGCTGGTGACTTTTAAGTTGAAGCCAATGCTCATTTACCATTTGGAAAGCCCTTAAGAATTACGATAAATCTACTCTGTGGTCTGTAAATGAAATAAGATCTGGATGGCAGCACATCTGTTTGCAAAATGGTTTACTGAATATTTTAAGCCCACTGTCGAGACCTCCTGCTCAGAAAAAAAGATCTCCTTCAAAATATTACTGCTCATTGACAATGCATCTGTTCATCCAAGAGCTCTGGTGGAGATAGACAATGAGATTAATGTTTTCATGCCTGCTAACACAACATTCATTTTGCAGCCTATGGGTCATGGAGTAATTTTGACTTTCAAGTCTGATTATTTAAGAAATACATTTATTTTGTGGGGAGCCTGGGTGGCTCAGTCAGTTAAGCTTTCGACTGTTGTTTTGGGCTCAGGTTATGATATGGTTCATGGGATTGAGCCCCGCATTAGGCTCTGAGCTGACAGCGCGTAGCCTGGTTGGGATTCTCTCTCTCCCTCTCTCTCTTTGCCCCTCCCCAGCCCACATTCACTCTCACTCTTTCTCTCTCTCTCAAAAAAAAAAAATAAACTTTAAACAAAAGGAAATACATTTTTTAAGGCTCTAGCTGCCATAGATAGTGATTCCTCTGATGGATCTGGGAAAAGTAAATTAAAAACGTTCTGAAAAGGATTTACCATTCTAGATGCCATTAAGAACACTTACAATTCCTGGGAAAAGGTCAAAATCAACATCAACAAGAGTGGAAGAAGTTGATTCCAGCATTCATGGATGACTGAGGGGTTCATGACTTTGGTGGGGGAAGTAACTGCTGATGTGGTAGAAAGAGCCAGAGAGCTAGAATTTGAAGTGAAACCCGAAGATGTGACTGACTTGTTGCATCTCATGATGAACTTGAATGGATGAGGACTTGCTTCTTAAGGATGAGGAAAGAAGGTGCTTTTGTTGAGATTAATCTGGTGAAGATGCTGTGAACATTGTTCAAATGACAACAAAGGATTTAGAATATTTCATAAATTTAGTTGAAGCAGCAGCAGCAGTGTTTGAGAGCATTGACTATAATTTTGAGAGAAGTTCTACTACAGGTAAACTACCGTCAAAGAACATCTCGTGCTGTAGAGAAATCGTTTGTGGAAGGAAGAGTCAACCAATGTGGCGAAGTTCATTGTTGTCTTTTTTTTTTTTTTTAATTGTTTTTACATTTATTTTTGAAAGAGAGACAGTGTGAGCAGGGGAGGGGCAAAGAGGGGAGGGGCAGTGTGAGCAGGGGAGACACAGAATCTGAAGCAGGTTCCAGGCTCTGAGCTGTCAGCCCAGAGCCTAACATGGGGCTCAAACTTGTGAACCACAAGATCATGACCTGAGCTGAAATCGGCCGCTTAACCGACCAAGCTACCCAGGCACCCCCATTGTGTCTTATTTAAGAGTTAGCACAGTCACCCCAGCCTTCAGCTATACCACCCCGATCAGTCAGCAGCCATCAACATTGAGGCATAGCCCCCCACCAGCGAAAAGAGTACAACTTGCTGAAAGCTCAGATAATGGTTAGTACTTTTCAGCAATGAGGTATTTCTTTTTTTTAATTTTTTTAAAGTTTTACATATATTTTTAGGAGATAGAGTGCAAGCAGGGGAGGGGCAAAGAGAGACACACACACACACAGAATCTGTAGCAGGCTCCAGGCTCCTTGTTGTCAGCACAGAGCCCGACGCGGGGCTCTGAACCCACGAAGGGCAGGATCATGACATGGGCCAAATTTGGACGCTTAACGGACTGAGCCACCCAGGTGCCCCAGCAATAAGATATTTCTTAATTAAGGTATGTAAATTTATTTTTACATAATGCTGTTATAAACTTGATATTACAGTTTATTATATATTACTATATATATGTTATATATACTATATATAGTATAATGTAAACATAATTTTTATATACACTAGGAAACCAAAAAATTCATTTGACTCATTTTGTTGTGATGTTCACTTTATTGCAGTGCTCTGGGACTGAACCCCATAATATCTCCAAGGTATGCCTATATCTTTGTTGAAGTTGTAAATGTCCTGTCTTTGCCAGTGGAAGCTTCTTCAGCCTGGTTCCTTGAGTCCCCTTTTCTTTCTTTTTTTTCCCCCCCTTAATGTGGTAGAGTACACATAACATAAAACTTATTATCTTAACCATTTTAAGTATACAGATAAGTATTATTAGATATATTGATAATGTGCAACTATCACCACCATCCATCTCCAGAACTCTTATCACCTTCTAAAACTGGAAGTTTATACTCATTAACTGATAATTCCTCCTCCCCCAGCCCCTGGCAACCAGCATTCTACTTTCTGTCTCTGTGAGTTTGACTATTCTTTAAAAAAAAATTTTTTTAATGTTTATTTTTGAGAGGTGGGGGAGGGGCAGAAAGAGAGGGAGACACAGAATCAGAAGCAGGCTCCAAGCTCTGAGCTGTCAGCACAGAGCCGAACAAGGAGCACAAACCCACAGACCTCAAGATCATGACCTGAGCTGAAGTCAGACGCTTAACCGACTGAGCCGCCCAGATGCCCCGAGTTTGACTATTCTAAGTATCTCAAGTGGCATCATATAGTGTTTAAATTTTTGTGAATGGCTTATTTCATTTAGCATAGTATCTTTAAGATTTGTTCATGTAGCATATGTCAGAATTTCATTCCTTTTTAAGAAGCTGAATAATAATCCATTGTATGCACATGCCACATTTTCTTCATCCATCTCTCTATCAATGGACGTTTAGGTTTCCATATTTTAGCTATTGCAAATAATGCCACCATGAACAACTTGATTTTAAAATGGGCAAAGGTCTTAAATAGGCATTTCTCCAAGCAAGGCATAGAAATGGCCAATACATACACAAAAATGTGCTGAGTCACTAATCAGGGAAATACACAGGGAATGAGCCCTTTTAGTAAACCTGAGGATTATCACCAGGTGGCTGGAGAATCCCTTTCAGTCCAGAAATTCTGTGATTCCCTTTTCTGATCTTAAATTCCATTATATGATGGAATGTCCCTAAATACCTAGGCTTTACTAATAAATATTTTTTATTTATTTATTTATTTATTTATTTATTTATTTATTTATTTATTTTTAGAGAGCACACTTGCCCGTGTGGGGGCGGTGGAGTGGCAGAAGGAGAGACAATCCCATGCAGTCTCCATGCTCAGCGTGGAGCCCAACGCAGGGCTCAATCCCACGACCCAGGGATCATGATGTGAGCAGAAATCAAGAGGCGGAGGCTCAACAAACTGAGCCACCCTGGCGCACTGGAAAAAAAATACAGATAAACTTAGTCTATTTCTGGCAACCTATTGACTAGGAATTTAATGGCCTACTTGAGTTTTCAGGAACACATGGCCTCCTATATGGTTTAAACACTTCGGGGCACCTGGCTGGCTCAGTGTCTAGAACATGTGACTCTTGTCTCAGGGTCATGAGTTCGAGCCCCACATTGGGTGCAGAAATTACTAAAAAAGTATATAGCACTTACCTT
This sequence comes from Panthera onca, assembly GCF_046562875.1. NCBI lineage: Eukaryota > Metazoa > Chordata > Mammalia > Carnivora > Felidae > Panthera > Panthera onca. Next base: position 130,265,533 of record NC_138347.1, on the reverse strand, counting down.
TGACCAGAGGAAGTGTGAGCACAGAATGCAAAGACTTCTTTGAGCTTGTTTACTTATCTATAAAATAATGTTGATAATTCTTAACCCATCCTTCACAGGGCTGTCGTGAGGAGTGAAAATATGTCTGTGAAAGAACTCTGGGAACCATGAAGCATATCGATGGTGGTAATAATCGTAAGTACCCAAGTCAGCAATCATCGATAACAATTTTTCTCATTCTATTTAGGATCAGGAATGGGGTAAAACAAATTCCAACGACTTTAAGGTCTACATAAAATCATTTGTAATTTTTTATTAGTTTTTGGAAGTAGTTCTGTTGCTAGGTAAGCCCTAACTAAAAAGCGGCTACCGTGGCTCCCAAATCAGAGATGCTGTGCTACAGTCTTCAGTCGGTAAGATCATCGGTTTCCCACAGTAAAAATACATTTGTCCCTGAGCCGTGGCTCGTTTGCCAGCAGATGAGGTCCAAGAGGCCAGACCTAGAGAATGACTTAAAAATTTGCTTCCAAGCTGAGAAGAATGCCGGACAACAGAGTGGAATGAAGAGTTGTTTGTGAACTGAAATACTGACCATTTACACAGTCAAGCCAATCTCATTGTCATATCGATGAGAGAGCATAAGGCAAGCTGAGGGCAAACTACAGGCTAGCACACCCCCGTCCCCCCAAAAGGGGGGAATATGTGTGACATTCCTCAGGTACTCTTGGCTGCCCAAGAACAAAGGAAAGGGAAAAACAGATGGTTAGCTGATAGAGATCAGAGTCCTGCAGGACAGGAGTCTCCATCAGTTCACAAATATCTTAGTAAATTACAAGAAAAAGGCAATCTTATCAACAGCCTAATCTCCAGAAACTTACAGACTCAGCTTCCTGGAGCCCTAATATCACCCTCTCCTCCACAATGATGTAGGGAACAAAGGCAAGAAGGAAATGGCGGATAAAATTAAATTTCCTTATAACCTGCAGCCCATTGACAAATACTTGAGTCAAATACAGAGTCTGACATTTCTCCAGGAACTCCCTACTGGTCCTAATGTTAATGCCACACTAGAGGAAAAACAACCTTAGCTTGACAATAGCAAGGCCTCAGGTATCTTAAGAGTCCTCTTTAGCCTATCAAAGTCCTTCTAGAAGCCTGCCTTTTGTCTTTTACCCGCCCTCCTCCCCCCCACCCCCTCCAACTCCATTGGATATAACCAGGTACTCTTTACTACCCCGGTGCAGCTCTTTCTGCCCACGGGTCCTATCCCCGTGCTTTAATAAAATCACCATTTTGCACCAAAGACACCTCAAGAATTCTTTCTTGGCCATCAGCTCTAAACCTCCCTATCCCCCCTCACCAATCCAGAACCACATCAGGGCCATCTAGGCTGCAGTCCTGGCCCTCACTGTGTGATCTCTCATCCTTAACACTTCCCTTACAGTGCTGTTCTGTAGCTAAGAGATAATGGATGTAAACACCTGATATAGTGCCAGCCTCTTAGATGGGGTGGTGGTGTTGAGAGAAAACACCAGCTTGGCAGACCCAATCTGCCCTAGTTAGATTTCTGACCTTGGGCATCAGTTTCCTCTCTAAATTGCCTGGGTTGGTCCGTCAGGAGATATTTCACTCTTAGGAATCTAATGAAAGGTAATATAAGCCCTCTTTACAAAAATGTACAAAAGGACATATTTTTTAAATATTAGAGAACTCAGTCCCACTCTAACCCCGGATAAAAAGCCCAGAGCTGGATAGCTTCTAAGAATTATGTATGATATTGTTTCTTACAAGTAACTGGGCTTATCATGACACAGACTGTCTTTGTCCTCTACTATGGAATCTATCCTAGTCCTCAGCGCTTTCCTATTACTAGTTTTTTACTACGTGTGTTTAATATGTTACTCAGCATTTAAAGCAAAAAACTTCACATCTGAAGTTGACCATCCACTAACGTCCAGATTGAAGGAATAAAAGGCAAGGCCAGTTTACTGTGGGATCCAGGGCCCCATAAATACAGTAAGTAGGGGTGGCCAGTTTAAAAAGTTTGTTTCTCGGGGCGCCTGGGTGGCTCAGTTAGTTAAGGGTCCAACTTCAGGTCATGATCTCACGGTTCGTGTGTTTGAACCCCAAGTTGGGCTCCGTACTGACAGCTCACAGCCCAGAGCTTGCTTCTGATTCTGTGTCTCCCTCTCTTTCTGCCCCTCCCCAACTCACACTCTGTCTCTCTCTCAAAAATAAATGAACACTAAAAATTTTTTTAAAAAAACACTGTATTTTAAAAAATAAAAAGTTTGTTTTTCCACCAAGCTTACCAAAGATGTGTACATTTTCATCATTTTTACAAAGCCCCAATTTAGGGAAATAATTTAGTAAGAGAAGAGAAAGTACCAGAATTGTTAATGGAAGTCTCAGTTCCTTATACAAATAAGAATCAATGTTTAAGCTTACATTTTTTTTTAACATTGAAAAGGTGTATGGTTTGTCTAACAAGATTATGTGGTTACTGTGTGTGAAGAGTTTTCAGTTATTCTCCAGTCTGCGAGGAACGTTCACCTCACTCCCTGGCCCTTGCCAAGTGGTGATGTCTGTGAGCAGGAAAAGAAGAACCCCATGCCCTCACTTTCTTTATTTCAGGGAAAATTTTATGAAAATGGTACTTGAGTCAGTGAAGGAATGAGTCATTTGTCTTTAAAAAGAAAAGTCATAAGCAAGTAATTCTGCAAATACTTAGTTATGCATAAATTTGGTGAATTAGAGCTTAAGCTCAAACCCCACTCTCACCCTTAAATATTTTGCAGGACTGAGAACAGCCCTCCATGTACATTTATCCATTTTCCAAGACAGGAAATGGGAGCGTCTTTCCTGGCTTTAAATGTGGGAGTTGTCCAGACAGACATCGTTGTCAACCCTGAAATGATCAAGATGAGTTCAGAATATTTATGTACCTCCTGTGTTTAGAGCAGGAAACGTTATCAGGTACTACAGAGCTGTAGACACCACACCCTTCACTCTTAAGGGGCTCAGCTTGGTCAGACCTTAAAGTGCCAATAAGTACATCCCCCGAGGCAGGATTTTAAGCAGGAGTGAGGCCAAAACAGAAAAGAAAAAGGTAATTTGGAGAAAACAGTGGAGAAAGAAGAGAACATTGGAAAAGAAAGCTATCATATTTAATACCCTTAGAGATAAACATTACATGCACAAAACAAAAGGAAGCCACTGTAAAAAACATTTTTTTCCTAGAGAAAATCCTGTGTTACAAAAAAAAAAAAAACAAAAAAAACCCAAAAACCCAAACAGCAGAAATGAGAAACAATGGAAGCCGCTGAGAGATAATGTTGCAGAAATTTCCTTAAGAAGCAGAATAAGCAGAAACAGATGGAAATAAAGGACACAAAGTTAAAGTAGGGGATGGCCAGTCCAGGAGGCCCATTATAAAAAAAAAAAAAAAAAAAAAAAAAAGTTCCAGAAAGCAGTAGTAGTTTTGAAAAGGAGATTTGTGTCCCACCAAAATTCCTATGGTGAAATCCTAACCCCCAAAGTAATGGTATGAGAAGGTGGTGCCTTTGGAGAGGACAAGGTCTTGAAGGTGGTGACCTTATAAAGGGACCCCAGAGAACTCCCTGGAGCTCTTTCTGCCACGTGAGAACACAGCGAGAAAGCAGCATCTGGAAACCAGAAGCAGGGTCCTCCCTCACTGCTGAATCTGCTGGTCCCTTGATCTTAGACTTCCAGCTTCCAAAACTCAAAATTAAGCCACCCAGTTTATGGTATTTCGTTATAACAGCTTGAGCTGAGTAAGGTGGGTGGAGGACAAAATAAAAAACTCAAAAGTGTCCCCATAAAGGAAGAGTGTGCCACTGAGTATCCAGTCTAACAGATGAAAATAAACCCTTACAAATGCACGTCATTGTGAAATTTTACGATAGGAAACAAGAAGTTCTTATAAACATCCAGGGTATTGCAGGAGAAGGAAAGAACATTTCTTAGAAAGGAGCAAGAATCAGAATAGCACTGGATTTCTCAATAACACTAAAAAAAGACAAAGGGGTGATGCCTTCAAAAATCTAAGGGAAAAGTGATTTCCTAGCCTAGGATTCTAAAGCCAGCCAAACTGCCAGTTAAGTGAGGAGACATCATTTAGACATTATCAAACACACCAGCTCTCAGATTTACTTCCCAGGAAAGTTTTGTAAGAAGGTCCTAAAAGATGTTCTCCCCCAGAGTGGGATAACCAAGAAAGGAAAGGAGGGATTCTCTGAAAGGTTGTGAAAAGAGATGCTGAATCAAGACAAGAGCTGGCAGCTGACTTAGAGTACAACCAGCTGAGCCCAACCCAGCCCTGAGCAGGTCAGAGACTCTGGGAACAAATTCTTCAAGAAGATGAAGTCTCTCTGCTTGAACATACTGAGAGGAAGGAGATTGGAGGAGGTGAACAGAAAAATCTCTGTGGTGCGACATGGTGAGGTAAGGTTCTGACTGGTACTTCCATAATGATGATACCAATATGAGTGTATTAGAGAATGAGAGAACGGATGTGTGTGAGAGTGTATGTATGTTTGGTGGGAAGAGAAGATGAAAGACAATTGAATCTTCTAAATTCAGAAGTCAATAGATGATGGCTAAAGCAAAAAAACAAGAAAATGAAGGAGTAGCAATATAACAGACTATATACGAATAGTAGTGTTTTATCAAGGTCATGTTTCCCGAGTGTAATCATTATATGGATAAGTGCCATGATGTCCGCAACTAACTCAAACAGCGGAGAGAGAAGAAAGCAGGCGTGAATCTAGGTGCGGTATATGGATGTGCACCATGCTCCATAAATTTTCTCAAGATGTGAGATGTTTTCAAAAAACCTGGGACATCAGTACTAGTACAATTGCATTACTTAGAAGAAGATAGCTATGCTTATCAATTAAAAGTTTTTAAGGGGCGCCTGGGTGGCTCAGTCGGTTGAGTGTCCGACTGCGGCTCAGATCATGATCTTGTGGTTGACGAGTTGGAGCCCCGCATTGGGCTCTGTGCTGATGGCTCGGAGGCTGGAGCCTGCCTCAGGTTCTGTGTCTCCCTCTCTCTCTCTGCCCCCCTCCTACTCATGCTCTGTCTCTCTCTGTCTCAAAAATAAATAAACATCAAAAAAATTTAAAAAAAAGTTTTTAAGTGGTTGTGCATGGGATTAGGAGATGAGCGTATTGAAGCATGGGGAGGAGAGAGCGCTGTGCTTCATGACTAGATTTGAATGGGGATTTGACTTTTTTTTTTTTTAACGTTCGTTTATTTTTCAGAGAGTGAGAGAGCACAAACGGGAAAGGCAGATAGAGAGAGAGAATCCGAAGCAGGCTCCTCACTGTCGGCACAGAGCCTGATGCAGGGCTCGAACTCACAAACTTCGAGATCATGACCTGAGCTGAAGTTGGGCGCCTAACCAGCTGAGCCACCCAGGTGTCCCTGATTTGACTCTTTAACTCTGATATACACACCTTTTATTAAAACCTGAATTTTAGGGGCGCCTGGGTGGCTCAATTAGTTGAATGTCTGATTCATGATTTCGGCTTAGGTCATGATTCTAGGGTCATGGGATCAAGGCCTACGTCAGGTTCTGCACTGAGTGTGAAGCCTGCTTAAGATTCTCTCCCTCTCTCCCCTTCCTCGGCTCATGTGCTCAAACTCTCTCTCCCAAATCAAAACAACAACAACAAAAAAAAAAGGCCGAATTAAAAAATATCAATGCATATTAAGGGAAATTTTAAAATCAGCAAAACCAAAACTTTATAAAAGCAGCTTTTGTACATACAAACAATGGTAGAAAAAATACTGTCTGCCACAACAAAAAGAAACACTAACTATTTAGGCACAGCCTTAACAGGAGATGTGCTAGATTTACCTGATGTCTGTCTGACCCTCTACTGAAGCACATAAAGGAATTCTTGAACAGAAAGACACATCTTCTTCCTAGTAGGATGATTGATTAGAAGTGTCACTTGTCCCTAAAGTAAACTTAATGCAATCTCCAAGTCCCAACAAAATGATTTGATGGCCTATTTGTAAGAAAACTATAGAAATATGTGAAAGAAATGGCTAAGGACTTCCTCAACCAGATTTGAAAGCTACAGAAAATTAAAACTGTGAACAAAAGGCCAACTGAAACAGTCCTAGGAGGAAACCCCGTATCTGCCGCACGGCTATAGCCTGTGGACAGCGAGATCCAGGGACAGAGTCTCAGCCTGGCCACTGCTGCCCAGAGACTGCTGAGTCTGAGCCCCTGTCCATCTGTCACACCCACTCTGGACACGGCACATCCGGTCATGGATACAAATGACCTGCTGCAGAAGGCCATTCTGGCCGAGCAGGCCGAGCGATATGATGACCTGACAGCCGGCATGAAGTCTGTAGCCAAGGAGGAGAGGAATCTTCTCTCAGTTGAGAGAGGGCAGAGGGGGCTCGATCTCACAACCACGGGATCATGACCTGAGCCAAAACCAAGAGTTGGATACTCAACTGACTGGGGCACCCATGTGCCCCAACTTTTTACTTTATTTAATGTGGCCCTAGAAAATTTTTAATCATGTGGCTTGAATTCTGTTTCTCTTCCCTCTTCCTTTTTGAGGATAGGCTGCGGGTGGAAGTGTAACCTGAGTTTGGCCAACCAGAGTCTCCCCTGTGCCCAAGCAAGCACAGCCAGGACAGAGGAAGGTCAGAGGAAGGGAAGCCACAGCTGGGGTGCTCCTCCAGATGTCTCAGTCTCCCAGGTCCACACCCACCGAACAGGTTCCCTTTTTGCTCGCATTAGCCAGTCTCTTCCTGGTGTTTACAGTCAAACACCCTAACGGACTTGATCAGGAAGCAGTCCCTGGTGTATCTTGTTACCACCGAAGTCACACAATTGCTGGGGCAGTTGAGTCTTTATCAAGCTCTGCAGGGGATTCTGATGCTTAGCTAGAGTTGAGAAGCTTAGCTTTAGGTCTTTTAAAAAGCATCTGTATGGCCAGGGAGCAACCATGAGCCTGTGTTATCACAGTTCTGATTTAGAGGTTAAAGGAACTGCCTGGGATCCCTGCCCTCCTGCAGCTGGAAGAATTCCATGCATTTAACAAGTATTCATTGAGGACCTGCTATGCATGCTCCAAGCATTGTCCTACACAATAAGGATAGAGCAGTGAGCAAAACAGACAAAAACCTCTCTCTGCTAAAGCATACTATTTAGTGGGGGAAGCAGGGACAATAAGCCAAATTAAAAAAAAAAAAAAAAAGAAAGAAACATTATGTGGTGAAAGTTCTAAGAAGAAAACCCAACCAACCAGGGAAGGGGATAAGGAGTGTGTGTGTGTGTGTGTGTTGGAAGGGCTTAGAAATTTAGATGGGATGGGGTGCCAAGGTGGCTCAGTCCGTTGCATCCGACTCTTGACTTCAGCTCAGGTCATGATCTCACAGTTCTTGAGTTTGAGCCCTGTATCAGGCTCTGTGCTGGCAGCATGGAGCCTGCTTGGGATTCTGTCTCCCTCTCTCTCTCTCTCTGCCCCTCCCCTGCTTGCTCTCTCCCTCTGTCAAAATAAATAAAAATAAACTTAAAAAAAAAAAGAAATTTAGATGGGATGATCACAGAAGGAAAACGAAGAAAGTCATGTTTTCAGGAAAAGAGCAAGCCTTGACAATGTGGGCTGGGGAAGCGCTTTCTAGGTAAATAGAGAAGCAAGTGCAAAGACCTTGAGGTAGAACCTTGGGCTTGAAGATGACCTCAAGTTCCTGAATTGGGCTACTCCCAGCTTGTGAGGCTGAGGCTGCTCAAGATTTCTGGGTGCTGGAAGCTGCCACTGAGGAGAAGGGGTGGGCAGGACTAGGTGGTCCCAAAGGATGAAAGGAGGGGAATGGTGGGGTCAGAGTTCTGTGCATGGAGTTGGAGAGACTGTGGCCTTAATGACTTTTTCTACTTTGTGTAACTTGGTGTTTCATTTCAGAATTTGCATTCACTCTTGTCAAGGAATCTAGAGAGAATTTGGAGAAGTAAGCAAGCTTCTATAGCAGATACCGCCTGTGGCCAGAGGGCTGCCCTACTACATATACCCAGAGTCCTCCTTGCTGAAGAGGGAATCTCAGAGTCTCACTGGAGGCACTATGCAGGAGCTAGGGTGGCTTTGATCCCTAACCAGGAGCACCTTATTTCCAATGTACCATCTAACTCTGGGCAGCACATGGAGATGGGCAGTTGAGGTCCACACCTGTCTGTCTGTCCAAGTGGACTGGGCATATGTACCAAGGGACAGATAGCCTGCTAATAGTTGGGTTTTGATGTTTTTCTTAATGCATGCAAACAATCAAAAATAAAACTAGAGTAGCCTAATTTCCCAGGAGTAGATGGAGAACTTTCCCTTCTACACCAGGAGGAAAGTTTTGAATGGGAGAAAACCCAGGAAGCCTCTTTTTGCACACTCTTTTCTCATGAGAGGACCCTATAATAAGAAACAAATATCTCTAACTTAAAAAAATCCAGGATACTGGAGAAACAGCAGAAGGCCAATGAGGCTGGTGTGGGGTAAGGGAAAAAATGGTAGCAACTGAAGTCAGAGGTAAGGACGTGGGGGGAAGAGGCATCTGCAGTCTCCATCTTTTCCCATTTAAAAAGTGAAACATGACTTTTCACCCAGGTGGTATCAGCCATCAGCCCAGTGGGTGAAAGGGTGCTTGCTGCTAAGGTACTGTCCTGAGAGAGAGGCAGAACTCTGGGATAATCACCCTTTATTTGGATAATCACCCTTTGTTTATTCAGGTAGTTTTGGTGAAGATAAGGTAGAGAAAAGTCCTTATTTCGTGGAGCTTATCACAACCAGACACTTCGATTAGAATGTTTGTGGATTTTCTTCATGACAATGAGAAATACTGAAAAAAAGAGAAATAAAAATATTGTGGCAGGATCACAGACCCTAAATGCTCTTTGCCCTGAATTAAGTGAGGATACTTCCCAGAATCCTGTTTATCTGGAAACTTGGAAATTCTAGTGATCACCAACAGTGGTTTTATTTTTCTTAGGACTCCCGACTTCCCTTTGAACTGAGAGTTGGTCACAGCACTCTGGCTGATTAGATTGGATTAGAAAGCAGGAAAACTTAAAAAGTAAGTGTGTGCATTCCTTTGGATTGTCAAATACTCATCAAACATTATTTCATCGCCTGATTTGCCCAAACTGCTGTGCACCGCCCACTGCTGGGGCACCGATGTCCTCTCCAGCTACCCATAACCCATTCTGGGGCTGTGTTCGTGGGCCGGACGTTAAATTTCTGCTCTGATCTGTTTGCAGATCTATAAATAAATGTTTTGCCCTCTCATCAGTTGCAAATCAGGGATCATCCATGCTCATTCATTCATTCATACTTTGGAGTACTTAATGGAGGCCAGGCATGGTTCTAGGGACTGAGGGGAACCCCAGTGTATAAAATAGGTGAAATAAGTGACTATAGGAGGGGAAAACTGGGGTTACATGTGTGCGAGCATGTCATAAATAAGTAGACACGAAATATGTTAGGTGTTAGGTCCTGTGAGAAGAGAACGGCAGAGAGGTGGAGAATGACAAAGCAGGTGCTAACTTGTTTGCTAGGGTGACTTTTGAATAGGCATCTGGAAATCTCAGGGTAGAACTTTTCAGGCAGAGAAAACAGTAAGAACCAAGCGTCAGAGGTCTGGCTGGGGTTGCATGTTGGAATAGCAGATAGGAGGCCATGATGGAGGGAGGGAGCCTAGGGGATGAGTTCAAATGGTGTCAGGGGATGAGCTCAGATGAGACCTTGTAGGTGAGATGCAAAACCACTGAAAAATTTTGAGAGGGTCATGCTGGCTGCTGTGACAACAAACTAGAAGCCCAATCAGGAGGCTACCACAGTAATTCAGGCAAAAGAAATGGTGGAAAAAGACATGCAACAAACACTGGCCCAGAGCACTAATAGGAGCCTGCTGATTGGTCTGCACCCCCTGTATTCTGCTCCTTGCGGAGGGATCAAATGTCTGAGGAGAAGCCTGGTCAAGGATACCTGGCTTGATTGAAACAGGACATTTGTTCATAGCATTTTCTTTAAATTTTTTTTTTTTAATATTTATTTTTGAGGAAGAGAGAGAGAGAGAGAGAGATAGTATGAGTGGGGGAGGGGCAGAGAGAGAGGGAGGCACAGAATCCAAAGCAGGATCCAGGCTCTGAGCTGTCAGCACAGAGCCAGATGTGGGGCTTGAACTCAAAAACTGAGATCATGATCTGAACCTAAGTTGGACGTTTAACTGACTGAGCCACCCAGGTGCCCCATAGCAGACATTTTTTCTTTTCTTTTTTTTTTTTTTTCCAGACATTTTCTTAAATACATTTCACTTTATAATATCCTTTAAGACCTTTACTAATTTGAATACCTTCAGAAGCCTGGGTAAAAAATGCCTGCCTTCTGAACTTCTCAGAAACTGTTGTAGCTTAATTCACGAAAGGACGAAAAACGTGGTTGTTTTGGCTTTTTTGCAAGCCCTATCAACCTTTTAAAATACCTAGATGCCACTGTGGACTTTGCTGTTTTCACCCACTTTAGTTCTCTTGGACAGAAAGTGAGTATGGAAAGAGCTGGGGTGATGCAGACTTCGGGGAAGCCTCCGTAAGTAATCGCAGTTTGATGAGTAAATCTACTTGTCCACAAACTTTCTGCTGTATGTTTTGAAGGTAAAATATCAACCACCAAAGAGATCCTTAACTGGCCACTCCCCTGGACAAGCACTGCTACACCTTCCGTGACCACTTTTGTATGGAGCCTCCTGGAAACTTCCCTGGCAGGCTGTCCCCGAGGTCCCTCCTCCCCGCGGCTGACCACATGCAGATCTTGGAGAGGTCATGACATCCGGCACTGCCTGGTGAGCGCTCCTCCTTCTCTGCCATGTGGTTATTATGGAGGGCAACTTCTCATTTTGAACACCGAAAACCGTGGCATGGCAAAGCTGGCTGACTGCCCCTGGGCATACGGCCACAAGGCAACTCCCAGGGACAGCCTGAGGACGTCCTAGAAATGGCTCTGAGTTTCCATGCTGAGTCACCATGGCTGAGGCAAAGTATCCCTTGATCTTTTCATTCTTTGGAGACTGTAATTTTCCTTTTCAAAACAACCCTTACCATTCTTTATAATATTTTATCTAAATAAATGAATGGTAGGGGAGAGAAATGAATATGGATCACATGGAGTGACTTGGCTTAGGGATGGTTGTGTTCATGACACACATAAGTAAAAATAGATGAGCTAAGTCAACCACCAATTGAGGCCATTTTCTTCAAAGGCATAGGAAAAAATTATCACAAAATTGTAAGTACCAAACATAAACCTTTTTCTTTTAAGTGTATTTATTTTGAGAGAGTGAGAGCGCACGTGTGCACATGGGGCGGACAGAGAATCCCAAGCAGGCTCTGTCCGCACTGTCAGCACAGAGCCCACCACAGGGCTCGATCTCACAAACCCTGAGATCATGACCTGAGCCAAAAGCAAAAGTCAGATGCTTAACTGACCGAGCCACCCAGGCACCCCAATCCTGATTTCTTCTAAGTGACAACATTTAAAACTAGAAATAAGATTCGATAGCTTGGGTTATAAGATTTTATCTCCTTCATATGAGGATATCTTATAAAATATTGTGGTTCAGAATATCCAAGTGCTTCTACATGGCTTTAGTGATGGTCACAATGAATGCTCAGAAGGCAAGGATTGAGGTTAATCCCCTGCACAGAAAGAAAAGCTGAGGTGTAGAGAGGTTAAGGCTCAAAGGCAAATGTTTAGGAGGCCCATGTGACACACAAGAATCAGAGCCAGGTCTTTGTTAAATGCCTGCTCCCCACTCCAAGAAGGCATTTAAATAATCTCTGGACATCAATAAATGTTTGTGATGTGTATGCTCATATAACAGAGTTTTAAAGTTTTTAGAAATAAAAATACTTTCATTTGAAAATTTAAAATTTTACCAATATTCCAGTGGCATCAAAAGGTAACAAGAAACAGGTGAAATTGATTTTAATAACATTTTACTTCAATCACAGGCATACCTTAGAGATGCGGTGGGACTGGTTGCAGACCACAATAAAGTGAATGTGACAATAAAGCAAGTCAAAGGAATTTTCTGGTTTCCCAGGGCATGTACACTATACTGTACTCCATTAAGTATGCAATGGCATTGTCTAAAAATCAGTGGACACACCTTTATTAAAAATATTTTAGGGGGGCACCTGAGTGGCTCAGTCGGTGGAGCACATGACTCGATCTCAGGGATGTAAGTTCGAGCCTGACAATGGATGTAGGGATTACTGAAAAGCAAAATCTTTAAAAAAAAATAATTGCTAAAAAATGCTAACCATCATCTGAGCTTTCACCGAGTCACAATATTTTTGCTGGAGGAGATTCTTGCCTCTATGTTGGTGGCTGTTAACTGCTTGGGATGGGGATTGCTGAAGGTTGGGGTGGCTGGGAAATTCCTTAAAGTAAGACAACACAGTGAAATTTGCTGCATTTTTTTCATGAACTATTTCTCTGTAGTCTGTGATGCTATTTGGTAGCATTTTACCTGCGGAACTTCCTTCAGAATTGGAGTCAAATCTTTGAAATCCTGCTACTGCTTTATCAACTAAGTTTATGTGATATTTTAAGTCTTTTTTTTTTTTTTACCATTTCAAAAATCTTCCCCAGGAGTAGATTCCATCTCAAGAAACCACTTTCTTTGCTCATCCATAAGAAGTGAGTCCTCATCCAAATTTTATCATGAGATTGCGGTAGTTCAATATAATAATGAAAACATTTATAATATTGTGAGAATTACCAAAATGTGGCAGAGACACAAAGTGAGCAAATGCTGTTGGAAAAATGGTGCCGACTGACTTGCTCGACCACAGGGCTGCCAAAAACCCGCAATTTTAAGAAGTGTAAAAAGTGAAGCACGATAAAACAAGGTATGCCTTATATCTACATTTTATCATTTCAATATGTAATCACAACTTAAAAAGTATTAATGAGGGATTTTACCTTTTTTTTTTTTTTTCATAGTAAGTCTTCAAAATTTGGTATTTTACAGTGACTCTGTTTCCTACTTTGGATTCTAAATTTTCAACTAAAATACTTCCTCCATGTTTAGATTTCATAAAATTTACATTTGAAAAAGTAAATTCACATACCCAAGTTATTATAGGCATACTTAAAAGTTTTCCAGTAACTAAGAATAGTTAATTAAACTTCAAAAAACCTAAAGTTCCTCAGTGGCACTCGGCATAATTCAAGTGCTCAAGAGTTCCATGTGGCCAGTGGCCACTATACTGGGCAACACTGATTTAAAGAGCTGCAAGAATGTTTGCTTAGGATTTGATATTAACAGAATGGCATTCAGAGCAGATGGTTTTTAATCTCTTCTCAAAACTAAGCAACATTCTTGTAGCTTCACCTATCCACTGTTCTCATCAACAGAATTAAAAATTTTCTTAATTACATTTTCTCATAATATGCCATGTTTTCTAGTAAGGTTTAAACTGCATTCAGATTTTATGTATGTTTTCTGTTGAATTATGAAGAGGCTTATCTGCATTAAATGACTCCTGCAGCTCTCTCCAGTGCAAACACTGTAATACTAAAAGTGTTAACCCAATCCCTAAACCCAGTGTTAAAAAGGACACCAATATGTTTTTTACACAACAGTGACTCCTTGGATATTTATCTAAATGGAACAATTTCTGAGAATCCAAAGGTGAAAATATTTTTATGCCTATGCAGTTTACTTCATTATCTCTACAAGCTGAATGTTTTAAAAATAAATGCTGAATGCTTAGGTGATAGACTGAATGATGGCAGCTATACAATTTCTTATTTAACTTAAACCTGTGTGACCCTTAAAATGATAAGACCCACTGATCAAAACAGATGCTCAAATCTTTACTGAAAACGAGCAATTAATCCTGTGCTCAAACTGGTGCAAAAACAGAATGAGGTGCAAATGCTGGAGCTCGAGAAGTCTGTCTGGAGGTGAGATGCCGCTGCCTCCTACACCTTGGACCTCATGTCTCTGGCCTGGTCCCGCAGCTCCAGTGCCGCGATCGCTGAGAGGTGGACTTCATCGGGCCCATCTGCTATGCGCAGAGCTCGTGTTAGGGCATACCTGGAAAAACAAAAAGCGCAGGGATGGCAGGAGTTGTCAAAGAGAAACCTGCTACTTTAACGTCAGTCACTCTGATTCTAAGCCAGGACTATTCATTTTTGAAATCTTGCCAAGACGGTGATGAGAAAAAGCACAAAGAAAATCAAGGAAAGTAAGCCCAAGGGCTTGGAAATGCCATTTAAAGTTCTCGCCCTGGGAAGAGGAATCTTAAATGGCCCAGTGCAATGGGCTTAATCTCAGTCTTGGTTTGCTTTAGGGTTCTAGAAGTTGCTAGACCTAAGAGATACCTCAGGTAAGCCACAGGCAGTGAAGTTAAATATGTACCACTTATATATGTAGTACTATATATTTAGTTCTTTCTTATGGTTAAAGATTTCTGGGAAAAACTGGTGGGGCACCAGATTCTCCAGTGTGCGAGAGAAGGTGGCAGGGGGCTGCGAGGTGACAGGCAATGGAGAGTGTTCCTCAGCTCCCAGCCACCAGAATCTGGACCTGAGATGGTCGCTGGCCTGAGGCATCCCTGCGGACGTGGCAAACAGACCTAAGGACATACTCACGCCCAGCTCTGGGCTCCCTTTGCCATCTGTGATCCTGTGTGATCCTACTGGTTTCAGGGTGAACCCCTATGCCATTTCCTCGCTAGTCCACGAGCCCCAATGTGCCCAGTGAAATAATTGTGATCCTAAGAGCAACCATTTATTGCACCTATATTACCTCATTTAGCTTTGAACTATACTTTTAGTGTCTGTATTTTCTTCTTAAACAGTTAGTGTCGAGGCAGCTATAGATTTCTAGTCCCATTCCAAGCCTGTCAGATGAAGACGATTACTAAGTGACATCTACTCACATGGTAGCCAGAGGGTAGTCCTGGGAAACACCCGCGCCTCCACACACTTGGATCGCCCGGTCAATAATTTTGCAGACGGCCCGAGGGGCAGCCACTTTAATCATTGCAATCTGCATAAGCAAGATATAAGAAGGTTTCTCTCTTCGACAATATACAATGTGGCAGAATTTTATATAATCTGTATTTTCTTTGTGAAATGAGACAAGGGAACTTTCCCACATTAATTCATCACTGAAACAGGATCTTTGTTGGCATCCATCAAAGAGATCCGTTGTAATGCCACTAATGGCCATATTGCAATCAATACATTCTGGAATGAGAGATCTTTTCCAAATCATATTTTATTATTTGTAAGTTGATTGTTTCCAAAAGGATTTAAGGCAGCTGATAAATCACATTCATCACCTTAGGGATCATAAAAAAGAATTCAAGGGGCACCTGTTTGGCTCAGAGCATGCAACTCTTAATCTCAGGGTTGTGAGTTCAAGCCCCATGTTGGGTGTGGAGCCTACTTAAAAAAAAAAAAAAAGAATTCAAGAGCCTTCACTAATGAGTTCTCTTTTACCAATTTTATTGGCTTTTAGAATTAAACGATCACGTTCTTACTCCATGTAAGCCAGAAACATAAAGCAGGGAATGAAAGGAGTCTCTTATGAAACATTCACTATGTGATAGCAAAGTGCTACACATTCTGTGTCATCTTTGCCACTCTTCGCTAAACCCTAGGCCACAGGCAGAAAGATCAGATACTTTGCCCAAGGCCACATGGCTAGCAGAAAGTGACATACTGCGTACAATTCCAAGTCTGTGTAGTCTAGCATTTCCCTCTTCCCGTTGCATCTCAAGAATACTGAAGATATTCTGCACCCTGAAAATCATTCCCTAAAACAGGCAAGTGAAAGGAAAACTAGCAAGTGACCTGTATCTATAATCTTGAAACCAAAATCACATGGAAACTTCCAATATTCTGAGTGCCATCAGGGTACCACAAAACCTGAAATGCCCAGTGGGTGAAAGAAACTGAAGAAGCCTTGGCAGATGGTGGTCCAAGGGGCCTCACCTCCTTCTTAGCACCAGTGCTGCCTAGAGTGTCAATGCTGTGGGCAGCTTTCAGGGTCAACAAACGTATCTTCTCAATGGCAATGCGGCTTTTAGCAATCCAGTGAGCCACAACCTCCTGCAGGGGGGAGCAAAGGGCAACAAAAAAGGAGGAGTGGATAAGTTGTGAGTCCACATCCAATAGAACTTTGTAGTTTGGTAAAATACTCCAGGCCATTGACTGTTCCCAAGCCTTACTCTATTTTTATTTTACTTTATTTTTAATTTTTTTTTTTAAATTTACATCCAAATTAGCATATAGTACAACGATTTCAGGAGTAGATTCCTTAATGCCCTTTACCCACTTAGCCCACCCCCTCCCACAACCTGTTTGTTCTTCATATTTAAGAGTCTCTTAGGTTTTGTCCCCTTCCCTGTTTTTATATTTTTGTTTCCCTTCCATTATTTTTTAATGGAAGACTTGACTTATCTGATATATACCAGGCAACCACATACTTGTGGAATGCTACAATTAACATTGTTAGATTTTAGAAAGAAATTTTATTTGCTCAGAAAAATAATTTATTTTGGATATCTTAATGTCTAAAGTCAAGATGGCTGAATTGAGCAACCGTCTTATTGCTAAAACACTCCTCACTGGCCCTCCTGAATGCTAATCTCATAATCTCATTGAAACTTGGATAATGTCTGATGGTGGACCAGATTATAATCGAGATAATTCCCAGGACAATTTCAGTGTGGGGAAGGTGCAATAATAGTCCTTGGTTGTGTTGTTATTTAGTAACAATGACCTTTACCTTTGGTGAACAGTTCTATCAGTTGTACCCCACCTATAGACTGGTGTAGCCACAATCAAGATCTAGAACAATTCCATCTCCCCTTAAAGCTGATGCCCTTCTCTAGTCACACCCTCCCCAACCCCTAAACTCTCACAACCACTGATCAATTCTCAGTTATTATAGTTTTGGCTTTTTCAGAATGTCATACAAATGGAATCATGTAGCATGTATTCTTTAGAGACTGGCTACTTTCATTCCACATAATGCTTTTGAGTGTCATTGACCAAGTTCTGTGTACCAACTGTCCATTCCTTTTTATGAATGAGTAGTATTCCATTGCAGGGATGTACCAGTTTGTTTATCCATTCACCTGCTGACGGATATTTGAGTGGTTTCTAGTTTTTGGTGATTATTAGCAGAGCTTCTATAACCATGTGCATACAGGTTTTTGTAAGACTATACTTTGCATTTTTTAAAGCAGATGTAGAGAATGGAATTATTAGATCATCTGGTAAATGCTTATAGGAAGCTGTCAGTTTTCCAGACTGGCTGTACCATTTTGCATTCCCACCAGCAGTTAATAATAGTTCCAACTGCTCTCAAAACCATCAGCACTTGTTGTTGTTTTTTTTTTTTTTTTTTTAACATTAGTCATTTTAACAGTGAGCAGAGCTCTTACATGGTAGTTTAAGTTTGCATTTCTCTATGACTAATAATGTGGATCACCTCTTGATGTGCTTATTTGCCATCTATATATCTGCTTTGATGGCATGTCTGTTCATGTCATTTGCCCACGTCTAAAATTGGATTGTTTTCTTACTGCTGTTTATCTTTATTAAGTTCTTTATTAAGGATACAAGTCAGTTGTCAGATGGGCAGTTTGCAAATATCTTCTCCCAGTCTGTAGCATTTTCATTTTCTTAATAGTAACTTTTCAAAGGACAAATGTGATTAATTTAAATGATGTCCAATTTGTCAATTTTTTTCTTATGGTTGCTCTTTTGGTGCATGTCTAAAAACATTTTGCCTAATCCCAGGACACAAAGGTTTTTTTGTTTTTGTTTTTGTTTTTTTTTTAAATAGAAGTGTTCTAGTTTTACCTTTTACATTTAGATCGATAATACATTTAGAGTTAAATTTTACGTGAGGTATAAGCTTTAGGACAAGGTTCATTTTTTTTTTTTTTGCCTATAAATGTTCAACCTTTCCAATACCATTTACTGTAAAGATTAACCTTTCCCCATGAACTACCTTTGCACCTATATAAAAAATCATTTGACCCATATTTTTATGAGATTATTTCTGAACTCAGTTCTGTTCCAAAGATCTATGTGTCTTTCCCCCTGCTAATACCACAGAGTCATGGTTGTTGTAGTTTACAGTAAGTTTTTAGATCAGGTAGTGACCGTATTCCTCCAACTTTCTTCTTTTTCAAATTGTTTTGGTTAGTTTCTTTGCATTTTGTATAATTTTTAGGACCAGTTGCTGATATCTACAAAAAAAGTCCTGCTGGGATTCAGATTAGGATTACATTAAATCTATAAATCAATTTGAAGACAGCTGATGTCTTTACTATTAGTTTAACAGTGCATGGACACGGTATTTCTCCATATTTAGGTTTCCTTTGATTTATCAATTTTATAATTTTTAGCATTTGGATACTATATATGTTTTGTTTGATCTGTGTTTTAAAAGTCTATTGTAAATAGTATTTTTTGAATTTCAGTTTCTAGTTCATTCCAGTTGTTCAAAAAATGGATTTTATGTGTTCATCTTATATCTCATGACTTTGCTCAACACAGTTCTAGGAAGGTTGTTTTGTTTGGTAGATCCCTCGGGATTTTCTAATAATCATGTTGTTTGTGAATATGGGCAGTTTTACCTCTTTGTTTCCCTTAACTATATGCTTTTTTTTTTTTTTTTTTTTTTGACTCACTGCATTGGCTAGGACTTCCTCTATGATGATAAATATGAGTAGTGAGAGTAAACATCCTTGCTTTGTTCCCAATCTTGGGGGAAAAGCATTTAGTCTTCCATCATTAATTTTTCAGATGCTCTGCACTGGGCTGAATAAATTCCTTTCTATTCCTAGTTTGCTGAGAGTTTACATCATGAATACATGCTGAATTTTGTCAAGTGCTTTTCTGGATCAGTTGACATGATTACGTGCTTTTTATTTTTCAGGCTAACATGGCAGATTACAATAATTATTTTCTTAGTAATTGAGTATGAATCAGCCTTGCATTCCTGGGATAAACCTTACTTGGTTGTGGTATACTATTCTTTTTATATATTGCTGGACTTTATTTCCTAATAGGTTTTTGCATCTATATTAGTCTAGTTTGTTCTTATCTGGTTTTGGATTAGGGCAATTCTGGCCTCAAAATGAGTTGGCGAGTGTCCTCTACTTCTTTCTGGAAAAGACTGCAGAGAATTGGTGTTATTTCTTCTTTACCTGTTTAGTAGCATTTACCAGTGATACCATCTGGGCCTGATGATTTCTTATTTCAGCAGAGTTTAAACTATGAATTCAACTGCTTTACTAGTTGCAGAATACTATGGTTATCTATCTCACCTTCAGTGAGTTTCAGTAGTTTATGGCTTTTAAGAACTCAGTCAAGTTGTTTATGTGCTCTGCACACATGCCTCAGTGTGTGGGTACACTCAGAAACACTACAGATAAATCAAAATGGAATTCTAAAAATGGTAACTTAATCTAAAGGAATCAGGAAAAAGAAAACAGAAATGAAAAACAGAACAAAAAAATTAAATGGCAGACTTAAGACAAAGACTGATAGAGTGGACTGAAAAACATGACCCACCTAAATGCCATCTAGAAGAAATTCACTTCATATATAATGATATAAGTAAGATGAAAGCAAAAATAATAAAAAATATATAGTATAGAAACAATCAAATGAAAGTAGAAACAGCTATATTAATATCATATAAAGCAGACTCTGAACAAAGAAAATCACCAAAGACGTAGAGGGTTATTATACAATGATAAAAGGGCAAATTCTAAATGTATATGCATCAAACAGTGGAGCTGCTGAATATGTATATATAAAACAAAAACCTGATAGAAACCAAAGGAGCAGTAAACCAATCCACAATCCTTGTTGGAGACTTTAACACCCCTCTCTCAACTACTGAGAACAACTGGACAGAAAATCCGCAAGAATATACAGCAATTTAACAACACTACCAAGCAATGTGAATATGGGCAGTTTTACCTCTTTGTTTCCCTTAACTATATGCTTTTTTTTTTTGTTCCACCCAACAACAGAGCACACATCCTTTTCAAGTGTCCTCAAACATATAATAAGATAAATCATATCCTGAGCCATAAAACAAATCTCAACAAATCTGAAAGAAATGGAATAATACAGACTTTGTTTATAACCGCAATGGGATCAAACTAGAAATTAAGAACAGAGGAACCGGAAAATCTCCAAACGCTGGAAACTAAGTAACATACCTTTAAATAATTCATGTGTTAAAGAAGAATCTCAAAGGAAATTGAAAAAGACACTGAGCTGAATTGACATGAAAACACAATATATCACAATCTGTGGGACACAGGTAAAGCAGCACTGAGGGAAATTTATAGCACTAAAAACATACATTAGAAAAGAGGAAAAGTCTCAAATTAATAATCCATGCTATGGCCTCAAGAACCAAAATAAAAGAGCAAAATGAATCCAAAGAAAGCAAAAGAAAGTATATAATAAAGAGCAGAAATCAGTAAAATTAAAAAAAAGAGAGAAAATCAATAAAACAAAGATCCTGTTAATGTTAAACCCTAATATAACAATTATATTGGATAGTTTTATGTATTAATAATATATTTTATATTCTTTGAAAAGATCATTAAGAGCAACAGGCCTCTAACAAGACTGACAAAGGAAAAAGTAGGCACAAATTGCCAATGTCAGGAATGAAACGGGGGATATGTCACTAAAGACCCTGCAGACATCAATAGGGTAACAGGAGAATATTATGAACATCTCTAAACAACAAACTTGACAGCTTAGATAAAATGGACCGCTTCTTCAAAAAACACAACCACCCACAATTCATTCAATATAAAACAGATAAGTTGAATAGCCCTATAACTATTAAGGAAATCAATCTTCAAAAAAGCTACCTCCCGGACCCAAATCTCCAGGCCCAATGGGTTCATTAGAGAACTCTTACCAAATGTTTAAAGATGAATTAACACCAATCGAGACAATCTCTTCCAGAAAGTAAAAGAGATGGGAAAACTTCCCACATCACTTTGTAAACACAGTATTATCCTAATATCAAAATCAGATAAAGACAGTACAAAAACAAAACAAAACAAAAAACTACTGACCAATATCCCTCATGACTCCACGTTCAGAAATCCTTAACAGAACATTAGCAAGTAGAATTCAGCAATATATAAAAAAGAATTATACACCATTGCAAAGTTGGGATTATTTCAAGGATGGAAAGCTGGCTCAGTATTTGAAAATCAATTAATGCACTCTACCATCTTAAAAAGGCTAAAGCAGAAAAATCACATGATCATATAAATCAATGCAGAAAAATCATTTCACAAAAGTCCATTCATTCATGATAAAAGATAAAAATTCTCAGAAAACTAATTACAGAGGGGAACTCAATGAAGAATATCTAAAAAAAAAACCTATGGCTTGGAGCACCTGGGTGGCTCAGTCGGTTAAGCATCCCACTTTGGCTCAGGTCATGACGCGGTCCGTGGGTTAGAGCCCCGCGTCGGGCTCTGTGCTGCCAGCTCAGAGCCTGGACCCTGCTTCGGATTCTGTGTGTCCCTCTCTCTCTGACCCTCCCCTACTCGTGCTCTGTCTCTCTCTCTGTCAAAAATAAATAAACATTAAAAAAACCTATAGCTAACGTTATTACTTAATGTTCCCCTAAGATTGAGAACAAGGCAAGGATATACACTCTCTCCTTTCTTATTCAATAAAGTGTTAGAGGTTCTAGCCAGTGATATGAAGCCAGAAAAGGAAATAAAATATATACGTATCTGAAAGGAAGAATTAAAACTTTCTCGTACTTGGAGATGACACCATGGTCTACAAAACAACAAACAAAAAACCCACCCAATCTACAAAACTAATAAGTGAGTTTGGAAAGGTCACTGAGTTTTAAGATAAACAGACAAAAATCAATTATATTTATATATACCATTAATGAACACATGGACACCAAAATTAAAAGCACAATATCATTTATAATCACTCAAAAAACTAAAATACTTAGATGTAAATATAACAAAATGTATAGGATTTGTATGCTAAAAACTACACATAGATGATAGCAAGAATCAAAGAAAAGCTAAATAAAGTGGAGAGACATACTGTGTTCATAGATTAGAAGACACAACATAATAAAGATGTCATTTCTTCCTAAACTGATATATAGGTTTAACACAATTCCTATCAAAATCTCAGGAGGATTTTTTGAAGCCATAGACAAAATTATTCTAAGTTCATATGGAAAGGCAAAGGAACTAGAATTTTGAAGAGAATAAAGTGAGATGAATTAGCCATCCTGATTTTAAGATTAATTATGTAACTATGGTAATCAAGACTGCATGGTATTGGCAGAGGGGCAGACATAGATAAAAGAATACACCAGAGAACCAGAAATAGACCCACACAAATATGCCTAATTTTTGAGAATGATGTAAAACAATTCCATTAAGGAAAGCTAGCCTTTTCAACAAATGGCGCTGAGCACGTGGACATCCATAGGCAAAGAAATAAACCTTGACCTAATTCTCATATACCTTATACAAAAATTAACTCAAAATAGATTGCAGATTCATAGAAAAAAATTATAGAAGAAAATCATCAGGATCTAGGGCGAGGCAAAGTGTTCCTAGACTTGAGACTAAAAACACGATCCATAAAAGGAAAACTGACAAATTAGAGCTCATCAGAATGAAACAATTTTGGTCTGTGAGAGACCCTGTTAAGGGGATGAAAAGATGAAAAGATAAGCTACAGAGACAGAGAAAATATTTGCAAGTCAATATTTAGCGATGGAATAGCTAGAAAATATGAAGAACTCTCCAAATTCAGCAATTAAAAAGCAAAACACACACACACAAAATCCAGGAAGAGCATGAGCATAAGACATGAATCAACGAGGATATAAGATGGAAAATAGTCACATGAAAGATGTTCAAACATGACTAGCCATTAGGAAAATATAAATGAAAACCACAATGAGTTATTACTATAATAAACTTATTGGATGGCTAAAAGAAAATTAAAAATAAAACAGTGACAACACCATATGCTGGTGGGGATGTGGAGAAACTGGATCATTACTACACAGCTGGTGAAAATGAAAAACAGTATAGTCACTCTGGAAAAGAGTTTGCTGGTTTCTTTAAAAACGAAACATGCTACTACCACATGACCCAGCATTCTTGGGCATTAATCCCAGAGAAAGAAAAGACTTATGTTCACACAAACACCTGTACATGAATGTTTATAGCTGCTCTGATTGTATCAGCCACAGATGGGAAACAACCCAGATGTGCCTCATCAGGTAAACAGTTAAACTGTGAGAATCCATACCAAAGAATACTACCCAGACATAAAAAGGAACCAACTATTGATACACATAACCTGGATGAATCTCCAAGAATTATGCAGAGTGAAAAAAAACCAACCCCAAAAGTTTATATACTATATGATTCCATTCTTGGAATGATAGAATTATAAAAATGAAGAAGAGATTAAAGGTTGTCAGGGGTTAATGAGGAGGTGAGGATAAGAAATGAGGAAGTGGGTATGGCCATGAAAGGACAAGATGAGGGATCCTTATGGCAATGTAAATTTTTTTTTAAGTTATTTACAGAGAGCGTGCACAGAGGGGCAGAGAGAGAATCCCAAGAAGGATCCACACTGTCAGTACAGAGCTTGATGTGGGGCTTGAACTCATGAACTGTGAGATCATGACCAGAGCCAAAATCAAGAGTTGGATTCTCAACCGACTAAGCCACGCAGGGGCCCCAGTGATGGAAATGTTCTAGATCTGGACTATATCAATGACAATATCCTGGTTCTGACTTTGTAGTCTAGTTTGGCAAGATGTTACTTACCATTGGGGGAAACTTAGGAAAGGGAATAAGGGATCTCTCTGTATTATTTCTTACATCTGTATGTGCATCTATGATGACCTCAAAATAAAAATTTTAATTAAAAAAAGTTGGTACTTGTTTCTTAATTGTCTTAGTAAGTTTTCTCCATTGGTAAAAACTTCGAAGAGAAGTGGGAGGTAAGTGGAGAATAGGGGGATCAAAACTTATCATAAATCCCACAAGCAAGCAAACATTGAGAATTCAGCACTGAAACTCAGTAGACAATAACAAATGCTTCTGGTTAACCATATGGGTTTTTGTTGTTGTTCCCAATCCTAGTCATAGAACTGCTGTTTACAGTAGAGAACCATATTTGTCAAGTTTGACCAGCAGCCAATTACAGTACAATTATTTGAGCCACGTTAGCCTTCCACAGTCATTTTTATGCTTGGTTATGTTTGTGCTAGTACATTTCTTAAAGAGTGGCTATTTGATCAGTTTCCCTAAAACAGAGATGTTCAATATGGTAGCTGCTACTAACCACATGTGGCTATGAGCATTTGAAATATGCCTAGTCTGAATTGAGATGCATTACAAGTGTGAAATCTACAACCAATTTAGAAAAATGGGTATTTTTTTAAAAAGAAAGTAAAATACCTTATTAATACTTTTATATTTCATGTTGAAATGATAACATTTTGGATATAGTGAGTCAAATAAGATATATTACAAATATCAGTTTCATCTGTTTCTTTTTACTTTTAAAAAATGTAGTTGATAGAAAATTTTAAATTACATTTGTGTGTCACCAGTATATTTCTATCGGATGACTCCCTAGAGGTTGAAACCAGGCTCTGCATTAACAATTTCAAACAAGGCCCAGTGGTAAGTGAGTATATTTTTGATGGCTGTAAAGCTGGGTGATTATAACTTCATGAACAGACCACAAATACATTTATTTCTTAGCTTTGGAATAAAGGAAAGTGTTCTCAGCCGGGTCTCTATAGACCCTAGATTTGCTTAAAAGCATTAAGTGGATAGAAACTGAGTGCTCTAAGGAGTTGTCACATTTATTTACTAAAACAGAATTTTGATACAGAACTTTTTGCTTTAGTGCCTGGAATAATTTAGAAGGCAGCTGGAAAGAATCTCCAAATTCATGGAAATGGAATGTTACTTTCACAAATTGAAAAAAAATCTGGCTCAGATTTTTGTTTATGATATGCCTCCACATCTCTTTTGCTTCTGCCAGATTATTTTCTTTGTGCCAAGTGCAAGAAGTTTCCAGTGAAGGGAGGCATATTTTTGAAAAGCTGGGGCTTGTTCTGCTTGATACATTAACCTACAAAAAGCAGGAGGGAAATCTCCCTCTGATACAGTGTTAAAAACATCTCTCATAAAACTTAAGCAGAGTGCTTTTATGTGTTTAAGAGGTCTGTGGGGCAACCTCGCTGTGCCCGCCCTCCATCCTGCTCCGGGGTTTGGGTGGCAATCTTGAAAAGAGAAAAGTGTATGTAGGAAGTGATATTGATGCCACGAGCAACTCTTTAGCTCATACACAGAGCAGCACGGGGTTGTATCCACAACCCCAAAAGTTCATGCCTTACTTTCTCCTACAGTGTCCATCCAACAGCTGAACCCTTGCCCTCACCATATATTGAAAGGGTTCCCCACAGATTACTCCCAGGTGTGCACCATAAATTAGGCTGTATTTTCCCATAAAACTGTGTTACAACTAAATTACAGATATGCTGAATAATATCACAAAAAGCAAACATAGCCTACAGGAATTTAAAAAAAATATATACTACGAAATTTTAAAAGATGCTCACAAATGCACTTGACAAGGGGACCAAAGTACTAAAACACACGTGTCCAGCAAACACAAACACAATTCTACCACCCCACTAAACCGTTAGCATCCTAAGTACTGAATATGTAAAAAATAATTTTTCTTGCCTTAAAAGTTACAAGGTTTTTGGGAGATGATTTGAATATCCCACTTCTCTTACAAAGTTTTCCAAGGAAGTTGGAATGACAGCTTCTTTTCCCTCTTGATAAATATTCTCTAATTCTGACTATACTGCTCACATGTAACTATATTGTTTACTCTGCTTTGTAAACAACAGACTTAGCGGTACACAATTTATAGTTGGGAATTCAAAAAATCATGAACATCCCACCAAATACTGATCCCATTTCTACTTGCAGTTTTCCAGTGACAGGGAACTCACTTCCTAGACTTCCTAGGAGTTCGGAATCTAGAAGCGGGGGCAAGGAAGCTAAGGATAAGGGATGTGGAGGAAAACAAAGAAAGGCAAAGAATGGCAGTCCATTCCATTTTTTGATCTCTCTCCTTTTACTGAGCTTTAGGTTATTTTCCTATATTTCCTCACGTACTCCCTCCAGAAAGCCAAAGAACAAGGCCAATCCTTCTTCTTTATGACAGCCTTCTCTACAGAGAAGTGTTAATGTACCAGGTTCTCTAGAGAGCAAGAATCTGAGAAAGTTGAAGGAAATGTCCATACTGTTTGCACTGAGGTGTTGAAGCACTTTAGGAATTATTTAATCTTTCACAAAGCTAAAGATCTCCATCAGACTATATTTAAGTACAGACATAAATATACTTTCTGGGGGAAAAAACCCATCTTATTTATGTAGAGGAGATCTCTCTATGAACAAGTAATGCTATTTTGTTTCAAGGTCAGTAGCGCACGGGGCTACAATAAACTCAAGTAAGTAATCATCCTTACATGTGAAAACAGTTTCTTGTTAAAGGCCACCCTTTGTGTTGCCCGTTCACACATGATCTGCAAAGCACGTTCTGCCAGACCTACTATTCTCATACAGTGGTGGATTCTACCAGGTCCAAGGCGGCCTTGGGCGATTTCAAATCCTCTGCCTACACCTATAAGAAAGAAAGAAGAACATGAAAGTGACCACAGCCATTTACTGTGTTATTTAAATAAATGTTGAGAAAATGATGAACTGCCCTCAATGAAAATGGCATTCTGGTAGGAAAAAAGTTCTGTAATAATGTTCATTATTTGTAGAACTTTTTTTTCTGGGGAGAGGGGTACTAGAAAATCTTTTTTTTTTTTTTTTTGTTTTTAATTTAAATCCAAGTTAGTTAACATATAGTGTAGTATTGGTTTCAGAAGAATTTAGTAGTTCGTCACTTACATATAACAGCCAGTGCTCATCCCAACAAGTGCCCTCCTTAACGCCCACCACCCTTCTGGCCCATACTCCCACCCTTCTCCCTGCCAACAACTGTCAGTTTGTTTTCTGTATTTAAGAGTCTCTTATGGCTTGCCTCCCTGTTTTGTTTTGTTTTTAAATTTTTCCTCCCTTTCCCCTATGTCCATTTGTTGTGTTTCTTAAATTCCACCTATGAGTGAAATCATATGATATTTGTCTTTCTTTGCCTTACTTCATTAGCATAATACACTCTAGTTCCATCCATGTTGTTGCAAATGTTGAGATTTCATTCTTTTTGATTGCTGAGTAATAATCCACTGTATATAGGTACAACATCTTCTTTATCCATTCATCAGTCGATGGACATTTAGGTTCTTTTCATAATTTGGCTATTGTTGATAGTGTTGCTATAAACATTGGGGTGCATGTGCCCCTCTGATCTCTATGTTTTTTAAACCACAATCATTAAACATTTTAATCCAATTTAAGAATGTCTCCTGAGTACCAATTATGCATATGCTGTTTTATAAATGCTGTAATGGTTACAAAGGTAAATAAGACACAGTCCCTTCACTAGGAGTTCGGAATCTAGAAGCGGGGTCAAGGATGCTAAGGATAAGGGATATGGAGGAGAACAAAGAAAGGCAAAGGAAAGAGAGCTTGTATCCTCAGGACTCGGCAGGCAGCAGGGGTTTATTGAGTGGATGGGGTGAAGAACACAAAAACCTTTCTGAAAGAGGTACCACTTGAGATGTTCTCTGAAGGTTGGGTAGGATTCCAATAAGCAAGAGGGTCAAGTCATTCCAGGTATTCAGTATGCAAAGTTATTTATGATTCTAATGTGTTTATATGTAAGACTTAAATTCAGAAAGTACTGTGAGGTTTTCTTAAAACAAGTAGAGGCCTGAAGACCATATTTTAGGAAACAGTGTGTCGCTCTGAATTGTGTATTTTTTGTAGTTAGCTAGGTTTTCAATTAATGTGATATATAAAACCATATCAAACACTTAAATAAAACATTATTCCATGTAAGAAAATCCACCAAATGGAAAAATGTTCTCTTACAAATAGGGTAAGAGGGAAAGGTATCTAAGAGGGAAAAATACCTAAATTAAGGTAGACTTCATATCTTTTCCAGATTTAGACCTGAAAATATTTTAGTACACAGTACTGGAGAATCATTTTTCCAAAGTTATCTCACCTA
This sequence comes from Panthera onca, assembly GCF_046562875.1. Lineage (NCBI taxonomy): Eukaryota > Metazoa > Chordata > Mammalia > Carnivora > Felidae > Panthera > Panthera onca. The sequence goes on along the minus strand of NC_138347.1, from coordinate 130,237,223 downwards.
ATATTATATTGGTGGCAGGAACTCGTACTTGATTAAAATGGATCTCAAAATGTCCTCCATGTAAATAATCTATAAAATAGAAAATATAATTTTGAAGATCAAAATGGGTTGACCAAAAAATACTCATATGTAATTAATAATTACTCAAAAGAAGTCCAAGTTAAAAGCCTCATATGTCACAGATATTCCTAGGTAGATCTTGAGCTCTGAACCCCTAGCACCCTAGAACCCAGAAAACTCAACTGTTCCGCTTCGAAGAGATTTTAGAAATCATTTGATCCAGAGGTTTTCAAACTCATTCTCTGAAGTTGTAGAGTTACTAGAAGGGAAGGCATTTTCATACATCCAATCAGATCATTATTGTTTGATTATTGCTTCTTTTCTGAGACTTTTTTTATGTATGGCCTTCCACAGAAAATTATGCTTGGAAAAAAAAAAAAAAGCTTCCAATAGTTCAAAAGTCGAAAGTGAGTAATGTGATTCAGGTTTCTTATTTTATCATTGTGTAAACCAATGCCAGGACATGCAAAGAGCCTGCTCAAAGGGACAGAACAGGCTCAGCACAGACTGGGCCTTGAGGTATGTATTCTCCCAGTCCAGGCTTGTTCACTATGTGTTTGCCTCTGGGAAATGCTGGCATTTGACAGAGAATGGGAACACATTCACACTCTTGTCTACGTCACACCGCCCACCCTTCCTTACTGCCTCCCCAACCCCTGGTTCTGGAGATAATCTCATGCTAACTCCACACCCTTTTCCTGTCAGAATACACATTAATAATCAACCTTCTCTACAATTGTTTCTTTTGGCCTTGGGCATGGGGAGTTGGAGAGGTGCTGGTGAATTTGTCTCACTGCAAATTCAAACACAGTCTCTGAAGTGGAGGTTATTTCCAGGCAACCTAAATTATAAATCCATTTTGGGGGGTCTTCAGGCTATTGCTCTGCAACCCAACAAATTCCCATTCACAATTTGCTCCAGTGAACTTGTTCATCACCTTCTTGCAAACGACACTTAATCTGTGGGTGCATCCTATGGAAGGTGATGCCAAATGTTCTCTAAAACTCTAAGCCTTTCATCTGCTACTTGAACATTTTTATTAGCCATATTCAACAATAAAGAGAAAGCCAGGGTCACCACAGAGCCTGAGGTTCAATAAACTTTTCCATAGCATTTATGACCTGCTAACTTGCTATAATTTACTTATTTACATGTTTGTAGTTATCACCTGTCTCTTTCCCCTAACATGTAAGCTCTATGAGATCAGAGATCCTAACCTATTGTGCTCACTAATGTATTCTAAGCACCTAGAACACTGGTCGGCCCTCAATAAATACTTGCTGAGTGAATTACCTGAGCAGCAAGGCAACAACGAACATGAGCTTGAGCTGGGTGGCCAGAAACAAAAGTATCCTTGCTTCTTAGAAATTCCACCCAAGCACAGAAGAATGGAAAAGTTTTGCATTCAAATCAATCAAAACTCATTGCTTATTTTTTAAAGTACATTTTAGGGGTGCCTAAATTTTAGGGTGGCTCAGTTGGTTAAGCATCCGACTTTGGCTCTGGTCATGATCTCGCGGTTTGTGAGTTCAAGCCCCGTGTCGGGCTCCGTGCTGACAGCTCAGAGCCTGGAGCCTGCTTCTGATTCTGTGTCTCCTCCTCTCTCTGCCCCTCCCATGCTCATGCTCTGTCTCTCTCTGTCTCTCAGAAATAAACGCCAAAAAAAATTTAAAAAAAAAAAAAGTAGATTTTAAAAAAATGTTTATTTGTTTATTTTGTGAGGGTGAGGGGAGACAGGGAATCCCAAGCAGGCTCCACGCTGCCAGCGCAGAGCCCAATGCAGGACTTGAACCCACGAACCGTGAGATCATGACCTGAGATGAAAACAAGAGTCAGACGGTTAACTGACTGAGCCACCCAGGTGCTCCAGAACTCATTGCTTATTAATAGCCCTTGCAGTTTGATTAGTTAAGAAAGCTAAACTTGAAGATAAAAGTGAATTTCATTGTGGATTATGTAGATTTAATTTTTCTAAGTCTATTTCGTTAGTCCATTTTGCTGGATGACAAAGGGATGAATAGCAGCCAGAGTTACTGTTCCTTGAATACAATCTACCCTTTCTCAAAAGTAAACAAAGTGAGGTCCAGTGCTGTATTAGCTTTCTTTATTTGCTCTATTCTGAGTTCCACTGACATTTATGTATGTATGTATGTGTATATATATATATATATGCGTGTGTGTGTATGTGTATATATATGTATATATATATGTGTGTGTATATATATATGTATATATATACATATATATGTATATATATATATGTGTGTATATATATATATATATACACACATACACACACACACACACACACACATATATATTACCCCCCCCCCACACTGGCATTTATATTAAGATAGTTGTCAGCACCAAAGGATTTCTAAGAACACATTTCCTATATTACAATGCTGTTACCTTCAGTGTTACTGCATATTCCTGTCTTCCTGCTAGCTAATGCATGCTTATCTTGGTTGAGTACTTACCCATATAGCCAAAAACTGACAAAGGCCTTATTATTTCTACTCCAGGTGTGTTGATAGGAACAAGAACCATGGTGTGTTGTTTGTATCTGGTTAAAGAAAAGCAGATGTTAGGAAAAGTTTGCCATGTGGAAAAATAAAACAGATGCTAGGTGGAGTTACAACTGTCATTTTTTTGTTGTTGTTACCACGTAATCATGTAAGCAATGATGTCTGGAATGGGAATTGTGTAAAAGGCATACATCAGGCACAGTTGGATGCAGGCTGTATTTGGGAACAATAACAGTGATAAGTTGAAAATAAGTTAAAGTTATTTGATTGAGGCTTCTCATTGCTCAGAGTGGAAACTAGGAACTGATATACAGTATCAAATGTTGCAAGACTATCGCCTTTGATCTAAATATATAATCACTTAATTACTTACAGACAGTTCTGAAAATTTCTATATGTCTCATAATCTGACCCAAACAGATTTGAGGATTCAGCAACACTTTTTAATACAGGAAATTCCACATTAAAGAATGCATAGAAACACTCCCTAAAATGTTTCCTAGATATAATCTTACAGCAAAACAATTGTGAAACACAAATGTGACATTAATCTCATAATATGCTTTATATTATTATGATTTGTAATTCTAAATGGTGCATTTTAAGTAAATTATGTGGGTAGAAAGAGTAGTTCTTATTCCCAAATAAATTTTTCAATCACAATTATTTTATTACCTGGCTGCAGAGGTATTTTTAGTTCTTCCCAAAACAATTGCAATTGTGCACTTTGGATTCCCAGCTCCTAAAATCAGGGAGAAAATAAGCAGAACACATCATAAAAAGAAATTTTTAGTCTGACATTTCACCCTAGAAGTTCTAATCCTTCCAAGTTTATCTTGCAAAAAAATAGGAAGAAAATCCTTGATTCATTAAAAAATGCTTATGTATAAAACTGTACATCACCCAAGAAAAATGATCAGGCAAAGCCAAGAATGGACTTCATTAATGAGAGCTGCTGCACAAAAATAATCAGAAGTCAAAGCCCCGAAACGGCTGCAACCCTTAAGGACGGCTCCCCCATCCATACTATTGCGGCCTGTTAGAAAGGTTGTGAAATTCTTCTAGTGTATCTCGTCCTGTTTAGATCTCATATTTTCTGACATATGGACAAGAAAAAATTTTTTTCAGTTTATTTATTTGGAGAGAGAGTGACAAAAAGTGAGGATCAAAGAGAGGGAGGGAGAGCGAGAATCCCAAGCAGGCTCTGTCCTATTAGCCCCATGTAGGGCTCAGATTCATGAACTGTGAGATCATGACCTGAGCCAAAATCAAGAGTTGGAGTTACCCAGGCGACCCTGGACAAGAAAGTACTTAAACTCATATGATATTAACTACCCAACCAGTGGCTGAGAAAGATATCATTTCCCCAGGCATGAATTTGGGTGAAGGTTCATTGGTCTGAGGATCTCAGTACCTATCCAGACTACGCCATCTGGTCTAGATACACTAAGGAGAAGCTGAAGATGGTTTACCTGGAGTTGTCCACATATATAAGGCTCTCATTCGACCATCAGTAGGTCCATCCGTAGGTTCTCATGTTTTATTTATCAAAGGTTAGGAATTTGAAATATAAAGTTATTTTCATTTTATTATTATTTATTATTTTTTTGAGGGAGACAGAGAGAGTGAGAGTGAGTGCGCTAGTGTGGGTAAGGGGCAGAGGGAGAGAGCAATTTTTTTTGAGAGAGAGAGGAAGAGAGAGAGAGAGAGCACACAAACGGGGGAGTGGAGGAACGGTGCAAGAGGGAGAGAAAGAGAATCTTAAGCAGGCTCCATATTTAGCACAGAGCCCAATGCAAGGCTTGATCCCACAACCCTGGGATCATGACCTGAAATCAAGAGTCAGATGCTCAACTGACTGAGCCAGCCAGGTGCCCCAGAGAGACAGAGAGAATCTTGAGCAGGCTCCATGCTCAATCCCACGACCCCGGGATTATGACCTGAGCTGAAATCAAGAGTCAGATGCTTAACCAACTGAGCCACCCAGGTGCCCCTTTATTTTCTTGTAGTTTGTGATCATACTAGGAGATGTATGTGCTGAGATCTGTGTTATTTGAAATATGCATGAATATAGTTTAATTTATAAATTAGGTACAGTAAGAGATAAACAACTACAACAATAAAATAGAACAATTAAAACAACATACTATAACAAAAGTTTGTGAATGTTGTTGATTAGGCAAGAAATAGGGGCCAAGGCAAGCAGAGATAAAGAAACAGAAGGATTAAAGTCAAGAGTAAAGTTAGAGAAAAGGGGTTTACTTTAAACCCCAACACTCACATTTGAAATTTTAAAATTCCTTACAGTTGAGTATCTGGCTCTATAGAAGAAACAAATGAAATAGAATGTACAGTTATGGCTCTTGTGTTTTCATTCTATCTGAGAAGATACTAAATAAATAAAAAACCATACAGTGGAAACAATCTAAAATTTGCTAGAGTTCAGAATGGAAACTGAATTGGTAGCTTTTCTAAAACCAACTTGGAGAGATTCAAGATGGCATAAATTTATGTTTGTCCCCCATTGCTCCTGAGATTCCACTGAAATAAAAATATTTATTTTTTTTTTCTATCCCTCACCGTAGAGACGGTGAGGGATAGAACTGGGGGTGTTGGTGGTGACCAATGGATGAGAGATTTCAATAAATATCTAGGAAAAAGATAAAGGCAAGTTGACCAATGAAATGGGCAGAGAAGTCAGTCCAGAAAATGATGTATGAAACTGTAAAGGGAGAGGGTTCTGGCCCCAGAGTCAGAAGGTATGACTGAGAAGCAAGGTTACAAAAGGGGAATAAGTTCAAGATTGGCAGATGTACCAGGTAGCACTTCTACAGGCACATATGTAACCTGAAAAACAGAAGTGTGTAGAATGTTACCAAAAAACTGGATCAAGTTATTCTGAGACTTGGAGGCTGTAGCTTGAAAGCTAGCTTCCAATCAGCTGACTCTAAACTGAGTCCCAGCACTGCACCACCAAAAGTTTCCTTATGTAATTCCCACCCAGGAGAGGAACATGGCTGGAAAAAATCTCTGTGTTAATAAAGGGGAAAAACTCTACCACCTACGCTTCCTTTTCTCTTAAGTATGAACAGAAAACCAAAGATCTGTAGTATGTGAAGAGAGCCTGCCTGCAGCATTAAAGACAATGAATGCCTAAGATAAATAAACTGTAAATTTCACTATAGAGTAACAAAATAAAACAAGAGAGAACCTAAACAAAACAAAATGAGCCAAAGCAAACAACAAAAACTCTAGTTGATGTAATCAGACAGATTTGAATGTACTGCAGCCATAAAACCAGAAGAGGATGTTATGAAACAGGAACAACCAGAGAACAAAACAAAAACTCTTAGAGATTAACATATGGTGGCTAAAAACCTATAAAGTTTAACAGAAGCACTAAAAATCAAATCAAGTAAATTTCCCATGAGCAAAGGAAAAAGTCAGAGACTGAAAATAGGAGAGCAAAGATCAGAGACACTTAGAGCAAAAATATGGAGTCCTAACATCACAGTAAGAGGCCAAATAAAGAGAAAACAGTCCCTCCCCCCCCAAAAAAGGGAGAAAGATAAAGGGAAGAATTTATCAAAGAAACTTAAAGAAGAAAGTTTTCTAAAACTGAAAAAAAAAAAAAAAAACCCTCAAATTAAAAGGACCACTGACTGGCAAGAAGAATCTATCTCTAGACACATGCTTGTGATGTGTCAAAACATCAACAATAAAGAGAAAATCCTAAAGGGTTTCAAAAAGAAAAAACAAGCAACCTCTAAAGGAATGAGGATTAGACTTACATCAGATTTCTCATCAGCAACAATAGAATGAAGAGTTCAATCTGTTGATTGATACTATTGATACCATAGTGTCAATCTCTGTTAAGGCAAAATAAATACCTATCCAGACACATAAGATCTCAGATAATTTGACTTATTATGCATTTTTTCCTCAAAAAGTGAAGAATGTACCTAAGCAAAGGAAGATATAGGATCCAAAAGATGGTAGATGCTAGAAAAGTAATCTATGGATATCCAGGATAATTGTACTGAAATATGCCTAAAAGATATTCAGTCCAGATTGGAACAGGATTGGATGACGACTCTAAGAGAAAGGTCTCCAGAAAGGGGAAAACTCACTAGAATCACAGGTACAATTTAAAGGTACAAGTGTGTATGTGTAAAGGGGTATAGGTGGGAATATAACATGATACAAATAAAAAATGCAGTGAAAGAAAAATGGCAATTAGGAACTCCAGGAAAATTGGGGAGCCTGGGCAGCTCAGTTGGTTAAACATCCAACTCTTGATCTCAGTTCAGGTCTTGATCTCAGGGTCATGAGTTCAAGCCCCACATTGGGCTTCACACTGGGCATGAAGCCTACTTGAAAGAAAGAAAGAAAGAAAGAAAGAAAGAAAGAAAGAAAGAAAGAAAGAAAAAACTTCTATTTACATAGTCCTATAAGGCAAGTGCTTTTGTTGGTTTTCAATGTTTATAGTCATCCTGTGGTCAATCATGATATTGCAAGAAGGAACATAAATTTAGTAATCTTGACAATGTAAAAATAGACGCTGTGGCTGACATAGGGTACAATATGGAAGGGAGGGATAAAAGGTAGAGACAGCAGTAAGAGTACTCATATTCTTATGTTATAAAACAGAGCTTGAAGAGATTCTGTCAGATGAGGATGTAGAGGAGAGATTTAGAAGTCATTTCAAGGCTTAAAAAGTAATCAGAAATGTAAAACAATAAAATAAATATCTAATTAGGAAAGGGCAGGGAGTTACAGTACAAAGAACCAAAAGTTTAAAATTCTAATCCCCTCTACTCTGTATTGTGAATCATACATGTAAAGTAAAATATATTTAAGGTTAAAATATAATTGTTTTATTACAGTTTTAAAAGAATTTTTCAAGTTTATTTATTTATTTTGAGAGAGAGAGAAAGCTCATGCATGAGCACAAGTGGGGGAGGGGCAGAGAGAGAGAATTCCAAGCAGGCTTTCAGGTGCTGTGTTACAGAGCCCAGTGTGGGCCTTGATCTCAGGAACTGTGAGATCATGACCTGAGCCAAAATCAGGAGTTAGTTGCTTAACCGACTAAGCCACCCAGGTGCCCCTAAAATATAATTGTTTTAAAACAATTTGGGTTCTTTCATATTTAATGGAATTTCCTTTTCAATCAATTCTCACAGGGCTCTCTTTAAAAGAAGGATGTTTCTTTCAACTGGCATCTGCCAAATTTTAATGAGAAAAGATCTCCCCATTCACATATTTCAAAATTAAGTTAAAAAAATCTCAGATGTTATACCTTTGATGGTGAGTCCACTTAACTCACTTATTTAATCATGTTTGAATTTCCAAACTGTGCATCACTGTTCTATAAGAGTGTGTCCTTCTGATTTTTATAGGTGCTAATAGATAAAAAATGAATTCCACTAATCTGAGAATCTGAGAGAATCTGAAAAACATTAGGATGATACTATACACACACACACACACACACACACACCCATAGTGTATTGTGGATCTTAACTGAAATTTCTTCTCTGAAAATAGTGGACTGGGGAATTTTTTTACACTTGAGTGGTCTTGGCTGTGCAATAATATGCAATTGTGCTTTGATTCTTAGTTGGAAATTAGAGAAAAATTTTTTTTCCAGAGAGGCTCACTTTTCATTTTTCAAGTATTTTTTCTACTTTGAGTTTTTGAAGTTTTAGTTGTAGGAAGCCTTGCAGCCCACAGCCTGAAAGGGTCAGGCCACTTGCTTCATTTAGCACATATGATTTCCATGTGGACGTACTTCAGAAAATCAGATTAGAACATAATGGCACAATCTGGGGTTCATTTTCATTAGAGATCTTTTCTTTCTCTACTGCCTATCCTAGTAATCAAGGACATCTTGGATAAATCTTTTATCCAACCTTAGATGACCACAAGCTGAATCCTTCAAAAGCAAAATCTTTTCTACAATTCCCTCAAGCCTAGATGAAAGCCAGGGTCTTTTTCTAATATTCAGAATATATCTTTCTCTAATATTTCCCAATAGCATTTCTTGCCTTGCTCTATCATGAAAAATTGTTGCCATAGCTTTATATACGTGCTTAATAGATTGCAGACATCAGGTAAATTTTGAAGAAACTCAAGAAACAAGGCAAATAATTCTTTGCTTCTGCTCATTCAATCTAATATGGAAAACAATTCAGATTATAAAAAATAAAACTCCTAAACTGGCTTTTCTTTTGGGGTCATTAAGTAGAGGAAATAAGGGTGAATGCATAGTTTGTAAATTTTGAGATATTTTAATTTAACCTTGATGTTTCAGAAACTGGGAAAAACCCCTCACAAATATATCATCTCAACTCAGCTACATGCAGAATTTGGCAGGTGCAACAGCTGAAACATAACCTTCTTCTAAAAAGAGCTTTTGCTCTTTTCTTATTTTAATGAACAGGATACCAAATGTCGTAAATGAAATATATTAGAGGAAATCTGAATAGGCCAGAAAACATTGAAAAATATCTGTTGTGTCACAGCCCTTCATGAATGAAAACAGATGGCACAGATAAAATAATGTTGTTTTTAATTCAGACTCTGTGGTATTTCAAGATTGTTCAAGTGCCAGGATTAAGTCAGGCTGAAAATGACATCTCTCTGAAATTTGCTGGTGAGTTTTAATTTTTTAGGCGTTTACAAACCATATGGTTTATCAAACAAAATCAGTCTCTAACACAAAAAAAGGTGGCAGGCGGAGAAAAACCATGGCCATTAGGTATGGATGTGGTAACAATAAAGAAAATGATGTAAATAATATATTGCATGAAGCACAGTGAGCAGTCCACAGAGTCTCAAAGCTATTTCTTCTACCAACATTGAATTTCTGAGGTGAAATACTTAAACTTCAGTTGGTCTTAGCTTTAATACTAACACTTAGCTTTAATTCAAATTGGAATAAAAACTGTTATGAGTTCAATGCCATTTTACAATGAAATTTCCATTTGTTAAAAAAAAAAATGTTGATCATACAACCACATTTAAGAAAAAAAAAACCCAATTTAATGTGTTCTCGTGGAGTGTGTGTTATTTTTAATGGGGGAAACACCCTTTGAAATTCACTTATTCCACCACTAGAAAGGTTTATACGTAGTAATTATGCAATTATTGTCAAATGCTGCACTACTGCTGTCATCATTACAGAATATGGCTGGATCAAAATCAATTTCAAATATATCAGAGTCGAAAATTCTTAAATTTTTTTTAGTGTTTACTTATTTTTGAGAGAGAGAGAGAGAGAGAGAGAGAGAGACAGACAGACAGACAGACAGACAGAGTGTGAGCAGGGGAGGGGCAGGGAGAGAAGAAGACACAGAATATAAAGCAGGCTCCAGGCTCTGAACTACCAGCACAGAGCCGGCTGTGGGGCTTGAACTCTGGAACCTTGAGATCATGACCTGAGCCAAAGTCAAATGCTTAACTGACTGAGCCCCCCAGGTGTCCTGAAAAATTTTAAACATTTAAATAATCAAGCCATAAAAAACTATAAGAAAAAATAATTTAATATTTATGAAATTGATGGATGGGAAAGAAATTTTAAAACTTAAAAATGACAAATGAAATAAAAAGATCAATTGATTTGTTTATATAAAACTATTGCACATTAAAAAACAAAATTAAAAAGCAAAATAAAACAACTGGGAGAAAATATTTCACACATGGCTGGCAAGAAGATGGGAAGAGTACCGAATCTGTTACAAGTCATTAGAAAGCAAAATGGTAGTCAAACAACACATTTTACTGGCAAAGTTCTGTGGAAATAGACACATGCATTTTTGATGGGTGTACAAGGTAATATCCCTAGGCATTACAATTTGGCAATATCCATCAAAATTACAGATTCAATTACTCTTTGTTCCATCAATCCAACTTCTGGGATTTGTCCTACAGATATAACTGTTCCTGAATGAAAAGACAGATGCACGAGATTATTCACTGCAGTAGTACTGTTTGTATTTGCAAAGAATTGGGACATAAACCAATATCCATCAATAGGAGACTATTGAAATATGCTGTGCTGTGTCCATATAATGGAACCCTCCCAAAAAAGAATAAGGAACCTTTCTATGCACTTATCTGAAAGAACTCTCTGATTATCCTTTGGTTAGAATAGCAAGAATGCTATCTTTTGTGTAAGAAAGAGACAATTATACATGGTTAATCATTCTTCACTTCTCTGATTAAATTTAGTTTCCCACATTATCTACAAAGATGCTTTTTATAACATCATTTGTAATAGCAAAACACTAGAAATCTTCTGTAAGTCATATAATAGCTGAATGGAAAGGCAAATTATGATCCACACAACAAAATATTATTTAGTTATGAAAACAACACAGTGAATTTGGAATAACATAAAAATGCTTCAGCAAAAAGGCTAAGTAAAAAACTCATATACAATATGAACTTAAAGAGAAGTCATGAGATTATCTAAATGTTCAATAGATATCTCAATATCCATGATATTTTCAGTGATAATACAATATTTAGTTTAGTCAGATTGCTTTCCAAACATCTATTACAAATATCTGTAGTAAACACCGCTACAAGAGGAAGGCTGATAAATGGGTGTGGTAAGAAAGATTCTTCAGGAACAAGGGACATTGCTATGTTAAGGCAGGAAGGGTGAGAGACAATTTATGGCGAGCAGCCAGTTGGAATCATGAAGACTCTGTTCTTAGGGAAATGAGAAGTAGGAGACAAGTACAAAAGCGGGGGGGGGGGGCGGGGGGCACTAAAAGAACATCAAGTAAGCACTTTGAAAATTTGCTTATGGTAAGTGATACTTTTCCCTAATCTCCAAGCTACATGATTGCCCTTCATATTTTGTCAAGTCTTCCCCATCAACACTATCTCTTCTAGTCTGTCTGGGGAGGAGGAAAATATAGGAAAAGGACAGGCAACAAACTAGTCCCACCATATTTCATATGGTATATACTACCAGAAGAGGCTTGATTCTGAGATCCTTTATGCCCCAGGGCATGGGTATGTGTGTGAGTTAGCAAAACATGTTGTCCAAATTAGAAAGATGTAAAGATTATAGTATTATAACTAATTTACAAGAAGGGAATCCTATTTATAAGAAAACATGTGATTATTGGGGGTGTAAAACAAAGGAAAAGGATAGATACTTTATTTATTTATTTATTTATTTATTTATTTATTTATTTATTTTTACATTTTTTTAACGTTTATTTACTTTTGAGACAGAGAGAGACAGAGCATGAACGGGGGAGGGTCAGAGAGAGAGAGGGAGACACAGAATCTGAAACAGGCACCAGGCTCTGAGCCGTCAGCACAGAGCCCAACGCGGGGCTCGAACCCACGAGCCGTGAGATCATGACCTGAGCCAAAGTCGGACGCTTAACCGACTGAGCCACTCAGGTGCCCCAGGATAGATACTTTTAAATATCTTTATAAAAGTACCAAGATTCTATAATAGATGACATAACGGAATAACAAAAATGTGTAAGAGAGAGTATGATAAAGTGAAAATAGTCTAAGATTAAAGATTTGGATCCAAAATTCCAGCTCCACTGGTAAACTTGTAAGTCTGTGGAGGATAAGTGAAACTGATTCATTCATTCATTCATTCATTCATTCATTCATGTATTTAATTATTACTCAGTAAACTGGTACCATAACTAAGGCACCCAACTAAACGTTGAGGATATAGCAGGATATGTGATTGTTATGGAAGATAAAAGATTTTACTAAGTGCTAACAACAGAGTGAGAGAGTACTCTAGGAGTAAAGAGTACATACATCTAATCTGGGAGGGTTAAAGGAAGGCTTCCTGAATTAAGTAATGGTAAGGTCAGACCTGAATCTGATCCTAAATAGGAGTTAGGGAGCTAAAGTTAGGGAGTGGGAGGAGTAGTCTAGATAGGAGTAATAGCACAAGCAAAGGCCCACAAGTCAGTATTGTATAGTAGTGGATCTACAAACTTTTTTTTTTAATGTTTACTTATTTTTGACAGAGAGAGAGACAGAGCATGAGTTGGGGAGGGGCAGAGAGAGAGGGAGACACACAATCTGAAGCAGGCTCCAGGCTCTGAGCTGTCAGCACAGAGCCCGACGCGGGGCTCGAACCCACAGACTGCGAGATCATGACCTGAGCCGGAGTCGGATGTTCAACCGACTGAGCCACCCAGGTGCCCCTAGTAGTGTACCTACAGATGGACTGAAGAGATTATATAATTGTTAATTATGCAGGCTGCAGTTATAAATGAGTCATTAAAGAAGTATAGCATCAAGGTAAAGTAAAATGGGATAAGAATCAGAAGGGAAAGTAGAATTATTTATTAATTCAAAATATCCCTGAGTACCTACTATGTGCCAGGCACTATCCTAGGCACTTGGGATGTATCAATGAACAAAGCAAATAAAAGTCCCTGCTCTGAGGAAGCTTATATTCTAATACAGGATGAGAGATAATAGTAAACATAAAACAAAATGATATAGTTCATTAGCAGAAGATAAGTGCTATGTTTAAGGTAGATTGGAATATAGGCAGGTGAGGGGTATTTTAAATAGAGTAATTAGGGACTGCCTCAGTGAGGAGGTGGTGATTGGACAAAGCCTTGAGAGATGAGGGAGTGAGCCTTGCAAATATTAAGAGGAAGCACATTCCAGGCAGACAGAAGAGTCAGTACAAAAGCCCCAAGAAGGAATGTGCCTGGTACATTCCAAAACAGCAAGGAAGTTGGTGTGGCCGACCAAATAAGCAAAGGAGAAAGTAGTAGGAAATAGGACAGAAAAGCGATGAGGGATGGAGACAGACCTTGTGGGATTTTGTAGGCCAGTCTGAGAATTTAGGGGAGTGTTGCTTGTTCACTTCTTCCTGCTCCTATGTATTTAGATCAAGAACAAGAAGTAAGAGAGGAGGTTTGGAAAGATGGCAGAGTAGGAGGCCCCTCATCCCATGTCTAAAACTAGATATGAATCACATCCAAGTGCATAGACCAGACAGCTATTTGAAGACTGGCAGAACAAACTGACAACTAAATACAGAAAATAAGCCACATCAAAGAGGTTAGTAAGAATAGAAAAGGTGGTTGCGAGGTGCCTGAAGGAAGGAGGGAGCTGTGGGTGCAAAGAGGGGAAAGCATCAGGGAGCCCACAAGGGGAAAAACAAATCCTAAAACGTCTGGCCTTGAAAACCAGAGGGGCTGCATTCCATGAGTTTGTATAACCAGTGGGACCTGGAGCCTGGAGCCTGGAGCTTTAAAAATCAGCTAAGTCAGCACTGAGCAATCAGGGATGGGAGTGATAGCTGGGCCTCCACCCTTAAAGAGACAACAGCCCACAGAGAGGCAACATAGAAGTGACAGTTTACATAATGGGAGGAAGATCTGTTTATACTGATTCAGAGTGTACTGGGGGATTTCTCTGGGTACAAAAGAACTAGTAAGCGCCATTTTCCTCTCCCATCCCCCAGCATAAACACAGAGCCACAGACACCTGCTACCTAACCTGCTAGCAGTGCACCCCACAGACAAGTTCTCCTAAAGACTTGCACACCCCAAGCCTGTTGTCTTCAGCCCTGGGCTCAGTGCAAGTTTTGTTAATGCCTCCACATTTCAGAGGATCCAGCCTAGGACTAGTGGCTTAGCACAAATTTTGCTAACACCAATGTCCTGCCCCAAGCCCTTCTGGAATATGCCCCCTCAGAACGAGCCTTCCTAGGTCTCACTAACATCACAGAGAGCAAGCACAGCCCACAACAGGCAGAGAGTCATGACTGAAAGGAAAAACAACTTGGACACAGTAGCAGAATGCAAGCTACACACACAGGAGACTCCCTGGAAGTGCCAGGTTCTTGTGAACAGGGGCCACTGCACTGCAGGGAACTATAGGACCTTTTCTTCATAAAGCCACTACTTTCACAGCCAAAGAAATAGCTGACTTTCCTCACACACAGAAGCAGATACAGAGAGGTTCACAAAATGAGGAGACAGACAAATATGTCCTAAATGAAAGAACAGGATAACAGCAGGAGATCTAAGTGAAACATAAATAAGTAATGATATAAACAATTTAAAATCATGATCACAGGGTGCCTGGGTGGCTCAGTCATTAAGCACCTGACTTTGGCTCAGGTCATGATCTCACAGTTCATGAGTTTGAGTCCCACATTGGGTGAGCTTGAGCCCCACTTCAGATGAGTATGAGCCCTGCTTTGGGTGAGCCCTGCTTTGGGTGAGCCCTGCTTCTCTCCCTCTCTGCTCCTCCTGGGACTCTCTCTCTCTGCCCCTTGCTCACTTGTACCCTCTCTCTCTCTCCAAAAAAAAATAAAAAAATAAAAATAAATAAATAAAGTAATGATCATGAAGATATTCACTGGACTTCAGAAAAGGGCAGATGACATCAGTGACACCCTTGACCAAGAGATAAAAACTAACATATCAGAGATGAAAAACTCAAAAAATGAAATTAAAAATACAATAGGTGAAGTAAATAGTAGGCTACAGGAAGGAGAGGAATGTATCAGTGACCTGCAGGGTAGAGTCATGGAAAGCAATCAAGCTGAACAGGTGAGAAACAAGCAAATACTGCATAATGAGAATATACTTAGGGGAACTCAGTGACACCATCGAGCATAATAACATTCACAATATAGGGATCCCAGAAGTAGAAAGGAGAGAAAGGGGGGCAGAAAATGTATTAGCTAAAAACTTCCCAAATCTGGGAAGGGAAACACAGATCTAGATTCAAGAGGCACAGGAATCCCCAACAAATTCAACCCAAGGAGGTCCACACCAAGACACAGTAATTAAAATGGCAAAAAAGAAAAAAAGAAAAAAGAAAAAAAAATAGTGATAAAGAGAAAACAAGAGAGTTACATAAAAAGGAAACCTTAATAGGCTATCAGTTGATTTTTTAGCAGAAACTTTGCAGGCCAAAAGGAAGTGGCATGATGTAGTCAAAATGTTGAAAGGGAAAAATCTGCAGCCAAGAATACTCTATCCAGCAAGGCTACCATTCAGAATAGAAGGAGAGGTAGTTTCCCAGACAAACAAAAGTTAAAAGAATTCATGACCACTAAACCAGTCCTATAAGAAGTGTTAAGGGGAACTCTGAGTGGAAAACAAAAACCATAAGCAAGAGTTAAAAAATAGGAAGCACGAAAGAAAAAAAAATATATATATATGTCTAAAAATAACTCAAGAGAAACACAAAATAAAAGGATTTAAAATATGATACCAAATATCTGAAACATGGAAGGGAGAGGAATAAAGAATGAATTCAAATTAAGTGACCATCAGCTTAATATAGACTTCTATATGCAGAAGATGTTATATATAAACCAAATGGTAACCACAATTCAAAAAACAGTAATAGATACACAAAAAAATATATAGTGTAAGCAATCCAAGTATATCACTAAAGAAAACCAACAAACCATGAGGGAAAGAGAAGATCAGAGAAAAAGTTCAACCACAAAACAAGTAACAAAATAGCAATAATATATATCAATAATTATTTGAATGTAAATGGACTAAACACTCCAATAAAAAGACATAGGGTAACAGAGTGGATAAAGAAACAAGACCCATTTATGTGCTGTCTAGAAGAGACTTGTTTCAGATGTAAAGATAACTGCACATTGAAAGTGAGGGGCTAGAGAAACATTTATCATGCAAATGGAGGTCAAAAGAAAGCTAGAGTAGCAATACTTATATGAGACAAAATAGAATTTAAAACAAAGTCTGTAAAAAGAGGTAAAGAGGGACAGTATACTAAAGTATACAAAGTATACGAAGAAGGACAATACTAAATGGACAATCCAACAAGAATATACAACAATTGTAAATATATATGCTCCCAACATGGAACACCCAAATAGATAAAAGTGTTAATAACACAAAGGAACTAATTGACAGTAATACAGTAACAGTAGGGGATTGTAACACCTGACTTACATCAATGGACAGATCATCCGAACAGAAAATAAACAAGGAAGCAGTGGCTCTGAATGACACACTGGACCAGATGGACATTCCATCCTTAAACAGCAGAATACACATTATTTTCAAGTGTACGTGAACATTCTCCAGAACAGATAACATTTAGGCCACAAAACAAACCTGAACAAATTAAAAAACATCATAGTCATACCATGCATCTTTCTGGACCACAACACTATGAAACTAAAAGTCAACCCCAAGAAAAATCTAGAAAGACCACAGATACAAGGAGGTTAAATAACATGCTACTAAACAATGAATGTGGCAGCCAATAAATCAAAGAAGAAATCAAAAAGGACACTGAAAGAAGAAAAATGAAAACACAAGAGTACAAAACCTTTGGGATGCAGCAAAAAGAGGTAAATTAATAGCAATATAGGCCTACCTGAAGAAGCAAGAAAAATCTCAAGTGAACAACCTAACCTTAACACCTAGAGGAGCTAGAAAAAGAACAAACAAAACCTAAAACCAGCAAAAGGAAGGAAATAATAAATATTAGAGCAGAAATATATGACATAGAAACTAAAAAATAGAACAGATGAATGAAACCAGGAGCTAATTCTTTCAAAAGATCAACAAAATTGATAAAGGTCTACTAGACTCATTAAAAAAAGAAAGAAAAGATGGGGCGCCTGGGTGGCTCAGTCAGTTAAACATCCGACTTTGGCTCAGGTCATGATTTCATGGTCCATGAGTTTGGGCCCTGCATTGGGCCCTATACTGACAGCTCAGAGCCTGGAGCCTGCTTTGGATTCTGTGTCTCCCTCTCTCTCTCTGTCCCTCCCCTGCTCGTGCTCTGTCTCTCTCTGTCTCAAAGATAAATAAACATTAAAAATATTAAAAAAAAGAAAAGAAAAAGTTCTCAAAATCACAAATGGAAGAGGAGAAATAACAAGAAACATCACAGAAATACAAACAACTATAAGAGAATATTATGAAAAATTATATGCAAACAAATTGGACAACCTAGAAGAAATGGACAAATTCTTAGAAACATATAACCAACCAAAACTGAGGCAGGAAGAAACAGAAAACTTGAACAGACTGATTACCAGCAAGGAGACTGAATCAGCCAAACAAAGCCCAATACCAGATGGCTTCAGAGGCAAATTCTTCCAAACGGTTAAAGAAGAGTTAATACCTATTCTACACAAACTATTCCAAAAAAAAGAAGAAGGAAAACTTCCAAATTCATTTTATGAGGCCAATATCACCCTGAAACCAAAGCCAAATAAAGATACCACAAAAAAAAAAAAAAAAAAAGAGAACTACAGGTCAGTATCTCTGATAAATATAGATGCAAAAATCCTCAAGAAAATACTAGCAAACCAAATTCAACAACAGGTTAAAAAAAATCATTCACCATAATCAAGTGGGATTTATTCCCAGGATGCAAGGGTGGTTAAATATTCACAAAAAATTGTGATACATCACATCAATAAGAGAAAGGATAAAAACCATATGATCATTTCAATAGATGCAGGAAAAGCATTTGACAAAAGTACAACATACATTCAAACAAAGTAGGTTTAGAGGGAACATATTTCAACATAATAAAGGTCATATATAAAAATTCCACAGCAAACATTATACTCAATGTGGAAAAACCTAGAGCTTTCCCCCTAAAGTCAGGAAAAAGACAAGGATGTCCATCCTTATCACTTTTATTCAGCATATTACTGGAAGTGCTAGCCATAGCAATCAGACAACAAAAAGAAATAAAAGGCATCCAAATCGGTAAGGAAGAAGTAAAACTTTCACTATTTGCAGATGACATGATACTACACACAGAAAACCCTTACAGCCTCCACCAAAACTGATAAATTAATTCAGTAAAGTTGCAGGATACAAAACTGATATGCAGAAGTCTGTTGCATTTCTATACACTAATGATGAAGTAGCAGAAAGAGAAATTAAGAAAACAATCCCATTTACAATTGCACCAAAAATAATAAGATACCTAGGAATAAACCTAACCAAAGAGGTAAAAGATCTGTACTCTGAAAACTATAGAATACTTATGAGAGAAATTGAAGAGGACACAAAGAAATGGAAAAATATTGCATGCGCATGGATTGAAGAACAAATATTGTTAAAATGTCTATACTACTCAAAGCAATCTACACATTCAATGCAATCCCTATCAAAATACCACCAGCATTTTTCACAGAACTCGAAAAAACAATCCTAAAATTTGTACAGAACTACAAAAGACCCTGAATAGCCAAAGCAATCTTGAAAAGAAAAAGCTAGAGGCATCACAATTCCAGATTTCAAGCTATATTACAAAGCTGTAGTCATCAAGACAGTACGGTACTGGCACAAAAACAGACACATAGATCAATGGAACAGACTAGAAAACCCCAAAATGGACCCACAACTATATGGTCAACTAATCTTCAACAAAGCAGGAAGAATATCCAATGGAAAAAAGACAGTCTCTTCAACAAATGGTGTTGGGAAAGCTTGACAGCTTTATGCAGAAGAATGAAACTGGACTACTTTCTTATACCATACACAAAAAGAAATTCAGAATGGATGAAAGACCTAAAATGTGAGACCTGAAACTATCAAAATCCTAGAAGAGAACACAGGGAGTAACTTCTTTGACTTTGGCCATACCAACTTCTTTCTAGATGTCTTCTGAGGCAAGGAAAACAAAAAGCAAATATGAACTATTGGGACTACCTCAAACTAAAAGGCTTTTACACAGTGAAGGAAACAATCAACAAAACTAAAAGGCAACCTATAGAACGGGAGAAGATATTTGTAAATGACATATCTGATAAAGGGTTAATATCCAAAATCTATAAAAAATTAATAAAACTCAACACCCAGGCACCTGGGTGGCTCAGTTGGTTGAGGATCCAACTCTTGATCTCAGCTAAGGTCTTGGTCTTAGTGTCGTGAGTTCAAGCTCCACATTGAGCTGTGTGCTGGGTACAGAGCCTACTTAAAAAACAAAACAAGAAACCTCACACCCAAAAAACAAATAATCCAGTTAAAAACGGGCAGAAAACTTGAACAGAAATTTCTTCAAAGTAGACATACTGATGGCCAACAGACACATGAAAAAATGTTTGTCATCACTTACCATCAGGGAAAAGCAAATGAAAACTACAATGAGATATCACCTCATACCTGTCAATGACTAAAAACACCACAAAAAACAACAGGTGCTGGTGAGGATGTGAAGAAAAAGGAACCCTCTTGCACTGTTGATGGGAATGCAAACTGATGGAGTTGCTATGGAAAATAGTACGGATGTTCTCAAAAAGTTAAAAATAGAACTATCATACAGTCCAGCAACTGCACTTCTGGTTATTTACCCAAAGAATACAAAATCACTAATTCAAAGGGATACATGTACCTATGTGTTTATAGCGGCATTATTTTTTTTAAATTTTTTTTCTTAATGTTTTTATTTATTTTTGAGACAGAGAGAGATAGAGCATGAGCAGGGAAGGGGCAGAGAGAGAGACACACACACACAGAATTGGAAGCAGGCTCCAGGCTCTGAGCCATCAGTACAGAGCCCAATGCGGGGCTCGAACTCACAGACTGTGAGATCATGACCTGAGCCGAAGTCGGACGCTCAACCGACTGAGCCACCCAGGCGCCCCAATATAGCGGCATTATTTATAATAGCCAAGATATGAAAGCAGCCCAAGTGTCCACTGATTGATGAATGGATAAAGAAGTCCTATATATGTATACAGTGGAATATTATTCAGCCATAAAAAAGAATGAAAGCTTGCCATTTGCAACAACATGGATGGAGCTAGAGAGTATAATAGTAAGTGAAATAAATCACTTGGAAAAAGACAAATACCATATGATTTCACTCAAATGTGGCATTTAAGAAATGAAACAAATGAGGGGCATCTGGGTGGCTCAGTTGGTTAAGCATCCAACTCTTGATCTTGGCTCAGGTCATGATCTCATAGTTTGTGAGTTTGAACCCCATGTGGGGTTCTGTACTGACAATGTGGAGCCTGCTTGGGATTCTGTCTCCATCTCTCTCTACCCCTCTCTGGCTCATACACTCACTCTCTCAAATAAATAAACTTTAAATAATAATAATATGGGGCACCTGGGTGGCTCAGTTGTTGAGTGTCTGACTTCGGCTCAGGTCATGATCTCGCGGTTCGTGAGTTCAAGCCCTGTGTCAGGCTCTGTGCTGACAGCTCAGAGCCTGGAGCCTGCTTCAGATTCTGTGTCCCCCTTTCTCTCTGCCCCACCCCTGCTTGTGCTCTGTCTCTCTCTTTCAAAAATGAATAAACATAAAACAATTTTTGAAAATAATATAATAATTTAAAAAATGAGCAAAGAGAAAAAAAAAGAGAGGGAGAGGCAAATCAAGAAACGGAATCTTATGTTTGTGGGAATGCAAACTGGTGCAGCCACTCTGGAAAACAGTATGGAGGTTTCTCAAAAAATTAAAAACAGAATTACCCTGGGGCACCTGGGTGGCTCAATAGGTTAAGTGACTGATTTTGGCTCGGGTCATGATCTCGTGGTTTGTGGGTTCGAGCCCTGCATTGGGCTCTGTGCTAACAGCTCAGAGCATGGAGCCTGCTTAGAATTCTGTGTCTCCCTCTTTCTCTGCCCTTCCCCACTCATGCTCTGTCTCTCCCTCTCTCTCAAAAATAAACATTAAAAAAATAAACAAATAAAAAATAAAAGTATAATTACCCTATAACCCAGCAATTGCACTACTAGGAATTTATCCAACAGGAATTAGATACATGAGTACTGATTTGAAGGGGCACATGAACCCCAATGTTTATAGCAGTGCTATCAACAACAGCCAAATTATGGAAAGTGCCCAAATGTCCATCAACTGATGAATTAAGAAGATGTGGTATATACTTACAAAGGAATACTACTCAGTGATTAAAAAGAATGAAATCTTGCCATTTGCAACAACATGGATGGAACTGGAGGGTATTACGCTGAGTGAAATACGTCAGAGAAAGATAGGTATCATATGATTTCACTCATGTGTGGAATTTGAAAAACTTAACAGATGATCGTAGGGGAAGAGAAGGAAAAATAAGATAAAAACAGAGAAGGAGGCAAATCATAAGAGATTCTTAAATACAGAGAACTGAGAGGTGATGGGAGTAAAGGGGTGAGAAAAATGGGTGATGGGCATTAAGGAGGGCACTTGTTGGGATGAGCACTGGGTGTTATACGTAAGTGATGAATCATTGGATTCTACTCCTAAAGCCAAGACTACACTGTATGTTAACTAAGTTGAGAATTAAAAAAAAAAAAGAAAGAAACAGAATCTTAATTATAGAGAACAAAGTGATGGTTACTAGAGCGGAGATGGGAGGGTTGGGTCAAATAGGTGATGGGGATTAAGGATTGCAATTGTTATAAGCACCAGGTGATGTGTGGAATTGATGAATCACTATACTGTACACCTGAAACTAATATAACACTATGTTAACTTTACTGGAAAAAATTTAAAAAATAAAAAACAAAATGCACGATACATTTTTGGAAGAAATCACACGAAATAGAATGGATATGAAT
This sequence comes from Panthera onca, assembly GCF_046562875.1. Taxonomy (NCBI): domain Eukaryota; kingdom Metazoa; phylum Chordata; class Mammalia; order Carnivora; family Felidae; genus Panthera; species Panthera onca. Next base: position 130,215,079 of record NC_138347.1, on the reverse strand, counting down.
GTTTATGTTCATGAGGGCAAAAACCTGCAGTAGTAACACAAACAGCAAGTTCACCTGCCTGTGAAGTATATTTCTATTCTCATGGAAAACAGATGACAAAATTACAAAATTGAAGAAGTGACCAAAGGGTATGCAACTAGGAGCATATGGGAAGATGCGGTTCAAGGGGCAAAAAGTTTCATTTATGCAAGATAAGTCAATTCTGGACATCCAAGGTACAATCATGTAACTATAGTTAACAATATTATATTGTATACTTGAAATTTGCTAAGAGGGAGATCTTAAGTTTTTTACCCATCACCCCCAAAAAAGTAACTATGTGAGGTGATGGACAATGTTAATTTCCTTGATTGGGGTGAATATTTTACAATGTATACATGTATCAAATTATCAACTTGTACACCTTAAACAATTTTTAATTGTCAACTATATCTAAAGTTGGAGGAAAAGGATGTGTAGCTGAAAAATTCTGGAAAAATAGTACTATTGAGATGTGTCAGGCAGTTTATTAATACATTTTCTTTTTTTAATGCTTATTTTATTGTAGAGAGAGAGAGAGAGAGAGAGAGAGAACATGCAGGGGATGGGCAGAGAGAGAGAGAGGGAGACAGAGGATCTAAAGCAGTCTCTATGAGAACAGCAGAGAGCCCAACACAGGACTGGAACTCAGGAACTGTGAGATCATAATCTGAGCTGAAATCGGACACTTAACCAACTGAACCATCCAGGAGCCCTAAAATATTTTCTTGAGGATTTTTCTTTAAGTTTTGGTGTTTGTTGGCCTCTTAAGTTTTATAGCTTGTTGTGATATATTTCTCATCAAAAAATATTTTTTTAACGTTATTTTTGAGAGAGAGCACAAGCAGGGGAGGGGCAGAGAGAAGGGGACAGAGGATCTGAAGCAGGCTCTGTGCAAACAGCAGAGAGCCGATTCTGAGCTCAAACTCATGAACTGCGAGATCCTGATCTGAGCCGAGGTTAGATGCTTACACAAATGAGCCACCCAGGTGCCCCACATCTCTCATTTTAAATACATACTTATATTTGTACAAAAACAAAACAAAAAAACAACAAGAGGTAAGAGGAGGAGAAAAACCAGATAGTCTAGACAGGCAGGATAACATTAAGTGCAGTGTCTGTCAGCAAGAGACTAATGATCAGTCGTGGTAAGAAGAGATGCCTCTTTCCGAATAAGTGTGCTAGAGCCTGCTCAGGAGAGCTTATAATTAATGCTCCCCTCTTAGCAACCTTGCCTTCAGTGACTTCACATTGATACCTTAAAGTTGGCCAGGGTGGGAGTATTTACACATTGGAAAATGACAAACACCACAAATCCAGGCACTGTGTGCGTGTGTGTGCGTGTGTGTGTGTGCGCGCGCGCGTGCGCGCATCCCCGAGCTGGTTTAGCTGCATGCAAATGACTTTCTACAAGAGTGGTGGATTACAAGGAGAAACTGGCAGTACTCTCAGACTTATACTGTGGGAAGATGAAGGAAGATGAAGGCCCAGTGACTTAGAGCCTCTTTTCTGTGAATTAACAGGAGACTTTGATCAACTGCTTGCAGAAAAATTGACATTCCTCTAAAAGGATTTCTGCAGGTGGAGACTGAGCCTACCTAGTCTTGCAGGAGAAAGGAAATAAAGGGAATTATTAATGCAAATGTAAGGAAAGTCAAGCTCAAATAGACCCCCAAGGGCTTAATCTGCATGCATTTCTTCTCTAATTTTCATTTGTTTGTTAGCGTGGGAAAAACAATGTCCCCAGACAAAAGGATTTTGAAGGTTTGTATGCTGGTCTTTGAAGAAGAAGGTTACAAGAAGGCAAGAGAATTTAAAGTCATGGGGAAAGACTTAACTCTGGCGTCAAGGACAAAGAAGAAATATAGCAAAGCTAAGAGTACTTTAATAGTTTAAGTAAAATATTAAATGATGTGGCATAAAAATATTAAGTTCTATAAATGCCTAGTTGTTACTCAGAATTTAGTCTGCAATAATTCAGTCTTCAAAAAGATAACTTTCTGAGGTAAAGTCATTTTTCTTTTCTAGACAAAATAACTTTTACAAGTTATTTCTCTAGATGCTACCTATGAGCGCTCATTAGCTGCCTTGACTCTCAGGGTGAATTCTTTCAGTTTGGCGATTGGTTCCTCAGCTGCAGACACATTCTTGTTCCCTTCATCTAAGTGGAAACTCTGAAAGTTATGTAGTTTTCGAAACAAGATGGAATTCTTTCAAGTTTGTATCTTAGGACACTTAAGAACCTGGATTTGACTTCCAGGATGGTTATACAAAAAGTAAAAGATCAAGTGCTCACAAGGTTAAATTTCAGGAAAGCCCTCTTGGATGCAAGACAAAGGCGGGGTGTAAAACGAAAACAAAAGTAGCTTGAGTTAAAGAGGTCATTTGATTTTAGTCTTCACTCAAGACTGCTCCTCTCTGCCCACTGAAACAGGTTGGTTTTTTCTTTTTCTCATTCTAACTTGGATAAGATTGTTTTTTAAAGCCCAAAGACTTTGTATATTTACCTATGTAGAGGGAGTCTTGATGCATAAAAGTCTAAACGTTTATATGTGCAAAAAAGAGCTATTTAAAAGCAGCTATACACTTTAATCTTAAAACCTAAATCTGAAAATAGCAGGATGAAAATATTTTATTTCTGATATTATTTTAATACCATTACTTGCCTATACAGCTTTGTTAATGAGAAAATAAGTTTTGCTCTACCTTTTTTTTCTACTTTGTTTTATAAATGCTATCTTTTTTGTTGTTCTGGTAATAATTATAAAGACATCTAAAATGTATTCCTATATATCTGCTGAAGGATCATGTCTGCAAATAATTTCCAGTCCTTGTTTTACTTACTCATATTTTTAATAAGATTCTTATTTAAAAAATATTTCCTTAATGTCTTGTATTATTTGGGCATGTTATTCCTTATCACCAGGTTCAAGATTTGTGATGAATGAGAAAGAACAAAGTGCATACTGTGTTAATAATTAACACATAAGAAAATGATGATCAGAATGGTCTTCCAGATTGTAACTTTTCAAATAACCTTAAGGATAAAAATAGTCATTTTAGATTGTTAGCACCTGGTTTTTACATAACGAAAAAAGTTCTTCTATGTGGCATATTTCCTTGGGGGGCCTTCTTTGCTTTACTATCCAAAAAGGGTTAGTAAGAATAAGAACATTCTTTTGAAAATGTACAAGTTGGCACACTGTTTTAATTTTTTTTTTTTAACGTTTATTTATTTTTGAGACAGAGAGAGACAGAGCATGAACGGGGGAGGGGCAGAGAGAGAGAGGGAGACACAGAACCGGAAGCAGGCTCCAGGCTCTGAGCCATCAGCCCAGAGCCCCACGCGGGGCTTGAACTCAGGGAACGTGAGATCGTGACCTGAGCTGAAGTCGGACGCCCAGCCGACTGAACCACCCAGGTGCCCCTACAAGTTGGCACACTGTTTTAAAAATAGTAGTTTCATTAATGATTCCCTAAGAATGTTAGAGATTCTTCCAACTGCAAAAGCAATCAAAGGGAAACAGAACGGGTAAGGAAGGAGCAAAATGAAACTCAGCACTAAAATAAAAACACCGAAAGTAATTTTTATATACTTTTAAAAACTTGTGAATTCTGTGCAAGCTTATCTTACTTCTATAGGGTGTTAATAACCAATATAGTAAAATAACTAGTGATGAGACAAGAAGATTCCTGGCACATCATCTATCCATTCTAGAGTAATACCTTTATACCTCTGCTGGTAAAACCTTTAGTTTAACAAATATATACTGAGCACCTAGTGTGTGCCAGGCACTCTCCAAGGTATTAATTAGAAACATAAACCCAATAAGTCACACTCTTAGGGAACTTAAGTACAGAGGGAAAAGGTAGTCTAGGAAACCCATCTTTTCCATAGGATGGGGTCCATTCTCTAAGAGTGAATGTAGGTATGTATGTAGATATAGCTATTGGATCAGGAAAGTCTTCTGGCAAGGTGAGATCCAGGTTAACTGAGGAGGAAGTGGCCCTTTAAGGGAAGAGCAGGAAAGAGTCTATTAGATAAAGGAACAGAATGAGTAATGATGAAGATATGTGCTGCAGCATGGTGTATGCCAGCAAAGTGCTTCAAATGAGTACTATTACTGTCTACAGCGTAAGGCATATAGTAGAGAAATGTAGCAGGAACCATGGGTAGGACCACATTAGGGAGGGACTCTTGGGCATAATGCTAAGGAGCTTGGATTCTATCTTTCAGGTGAAGAAATGTGTCTTTTAGGGGAGAGCTAAGCAGAAGAGTGACAGATTGACATTTTAGAGATAGAGCTCTGGTGGCAGTAAGAAAAAAAATTTTTTTAATTTATTATTCAGAGAAAATGTGTGTGCACATAAGCAGGGGAGGGGTCGAGAAAAAGGGGGGTAGAGAGAGAGAATCCCAAGCAGACTCTGCCTGTCAGTGCACAGCCTGACACGGCTCGAACTCACGAACTGTAGTATCATAACCTGAGCTGAAATCAAGAGTTGGATGCTTAACTGACTGAGCCAGCCAGGCGCCCCAGAAAAATATTTTATTTTTTTGATGTTTAATTTTTTGAACAATGTTCTGTCTTTTTTAATGTTTATTTATTTTTGAGAGAGAGAGACACACACAGACACAAAGTGTGAGTGGGGGAGGGGCAGAGAGAGAGGGAGACACAGAATCCAAAGCAGACTCCGAAGCAGCTCTGTGCTGACAGCTCAGAGCCCAAGGTGGGGCTCAAACCCACGAATGGTGAGATCATGACCTGAGCCGAAGTCGGACACTCACCTGACTGAGCCACCTGGCGCCCTGAAAATAATTTTATTTTAGATGAACAATTTAATTTACTGACAATATACTGCATAAGAATCACAAAGTTGTATATGTAAAAAATAATAACATTGTTATTCCTTTTGCTGAAATCTAATTTTTCATATGTTAAAAACTATTTTGTGGGTACCTGACTGGCTCAGTTGGTAGAGGATGTGACTCTTGATCTTGGGGTTGTGGGTTCAAGCCCCATATTGGGTGTAGAGATTACTTAAAAAAGGTAAAACCTTAAAAAAAAAAACCCAACTATTTTTACATAAAAGTCATTACTTTCATTTAGGGTTTAATGACTAAGAAAATTCCTCAGGGTATTAATTTTATCTTTCATGTTTAAATCCTAGCTCTTACACACAGACTTGTAAAACCAAAGGATGAAAAAATAACCTTGGGGATATATTCCTAAGTGGTTTCCATTAAAAGGTTTCAAATTTCAAAGAGTGGCAGATTCAGTCTCACCTATGTTATGGAAACAATCTATTCTCTAGTTTTTGTTGTTGTTTTTAATATTTATTTATTTTTGAGTGTATGCATATTTATTTTGAGTGTATTTATGTGTGTATGCATAAGTGGGGAGGGACAGAGAGAATCGCAAGCAGTTTCCACAATCAGCATGGAGCCTGACTCCTGTGCCTGTGAGATCATAACTTGAGCCGAAATCAAGAGTCGGATGCTAACTGATAGAGCCACCCAGGCGCCCCAATAATCTATTCTTGAGTAAAAGAACAAATACATGCTAGATCAAAAATTGTTTCCTTTTAAACAATATTAAAATGAATATTCTGTATTCCTTTTGACATTTAGATTGGAGCCATGGCTTTGGAACACAACCAGTCAACAGATTACTATTATGAGGAAAATGAAGTGAATGGCACTCATGACTATAGTCAGTATGAAGTGATCTGTATAAAAGAAGAAGTCAGAAAATTTGCAAAAGTCTTCCTGCCTGCCTTCTTCACAATAGCTTTCATCATTGGAATTGCAGGCAATTCCATAGTAGTGGCGATTTATGCCTATTACAAGAAACAGAGAACCAAAACAGATGTGTACATCCTGAATTTGGCAGTGGCAGATTTACTCCTTCTATTTACTCTGCCTTTTTGGGCAGTTAATGCAGTTCATGGGTGGGTTTTAGGGAGAATCATGTGCAAAGTCACTTCAGCCTTGTACACTGTCAATTTCGTCTCTGGAATGCAGTTTCTGGCTTGTATCAGCATAGACAGATATTGGGCAGTAACGAAAGCCCCAAGTCAATCAGGAGTGGGGAAACCATGCTGGCTTATCTGTTTCTTTGTCTGGATGGTTGCCATCTTGCTGAGTATACCACAGCTGGTTTTTTATACAGTAAATCACAAGGCTAGGTGCATTCCCATCTTTCCATATCACCTAGGAACATCAGTGAAAGCATCAATTCAAATGTTGGAAATCTGCATTGGATTTGTAATACCCTTTCTTATTATGGGAGTATGCTACTTTGTCACAGCAAGGACACTCATCAGGATGCCCAACATTAAAAAATCTCGACCCCTCAAAGTTCTGCTCACGGTGGTTATAGTTTTCATTGTCACTCAGCTGCCTTATAACATTGTCAGGTTCTGCCAAGTCATAGACATCATCTACTCCCTGATCACTGACTGTGACATGAGCAAACGCATGGATGTTGCCATCCAAATCACAGAGAGCATCGCACTCTTTCACAGCTGCCTCAACCCAGTCCTGTATGTTTTTATGGGAGCATCGTTTAAAAACTACATCATGAAAGTTGCCAAGAAATATGGGTCCTGGAGAAGACAAAGACAAAACGTGGACGAGATTCCTTTTGACTCAGAAGATCCTACAGAGCCAACCAGTACTTTTAGCATTTAAATGTAAAACTGTCTCTTGCTTCGATTCACATGAATGATGCTTCTCCCCAGAGAAAACATCTGCTTTATTCTGAAACTTAAATGTTAAACACTGTGGTGCCAACTTATAACAATCAAAAGGTGGGGGAGGATGGGAGAATGTAGCAGCCAGGAAGAAGAGGAAATGAAATCACAAGTGCACAAAACATGAACTTAACATTAACAATATAGGAAAATAGTATTAACAGATATTAATAATAAAAACACTATGCTATCAATTAGGCCATCTGAAACAGATTAATACAGAGGCTTATATAAAGGAGCATTTATAATTATTTTAAATGATCTAAATTTTAATATAAGAATGACTTCACTGCATAATTTCAGTACTTGAATAACTATACAGCAAAATTTAATCCTTTTTTCCCATTTCATAGTTTGTGATTTCGTAAGACCCCAGACAGAATAACAATTTAACAATAAAAAAATACATAAAAAGCTTTAATGGCCCTTTTAATACATCCGTGGTAAATTTTTTTTTCTTTTTCTTTTTCGTTTTATCCCTGCTAGATTTCTGAACACATAATTTGCTTCCATGATGTCAACTTTCTTTAATAATAACTTGGTTATCTTATTAGATTTACATGTATACTCTAGAAGAAATCTTTAGATAATCATTTTTATCCAGGTTCCAATTTTATGACTTCCTAAAGGGCTCATCCATTTATGTGAGTCTATTACCGAGGGTTAAGAATACATTTTCTCATGTATAGATTCTTATTTTTTTGCTTAAGCACTTGTATTTTTAAGCAATGAAGAAACATGACACAATAAATGATTTCTAATAACATGTACATCTTATCTCTTTAAATACAATTATCTATAAGTTATATTTCATTTAATATATCCCTATTAAAATTTAATTTTGATAGAAATTACCATGATCACAAATAGTGTGCGCGGATATGAATTTTCTCTCATAAACCTTAAAAAATTGTGAATTGTAAAACTGAAAAAAAGACATGTTTTCTGCTCTTAAATATCACCTAATCAAGATATGTTATTTTAAAATTACTTTTCTTTTTAGCAAATATTTCTAAATTTCAATATGCTTTTAAAGGCAGAATTTAAGGAACTATGATCACAAAACTAATAACTATGTATCACATTATTCTAGCACAGCACCTGGCACAAAGGATGGATCTGAATACTCACCACTGCTCCACCATTTCTTGCCATTAATTACATAGCTATCTCCGTCTTGTTGGATGCTACATTCAATATTTGTGGCATCACTTGAAGCTACATCGGGCTCTATAAATAAGCAAAGGTTGAATTTATGGGCAGGCAGACATCATCTACTTACAAAAGAGACTTTGAATAAGGAAATGTGAACTCTTTGAGGATAGGGGCATGTTCCTTCCCTTCCCCCCATCCCACCCTGGTCCTCCCATAACCTACACATAGCAGGTATTCAAAAAGTGTACATTGGAAGAATGAATTTCGAACACTGGGATCAGCAATCTGAATTGTGTTCTTGGCTCCCTCACTGGTACATGATTTGAGATAACTCATGGAATCCATTCTCCAAACATCAAAACTAGATTAAAATGTTGTTCTTTATTTCCCACAGTGAAAATATACTAAATACTTACAAGTCAGATTTCCATATAATTTACTATTTTAGACAATTTCTAACTGTGTCTTGAGAATTCCATCTCACCAATTTATTCTGCATGCTCAACACAATGTCTTCAGAAAGTTTTTCATGGGACACCCTTACACAACTGCTTTATTATATGGCATTTCAGAATGTAAAGGCTAGCCCTCAATCATAGTAATGTGCACTTGTTAATATCCTGCTTTTTTAAATGGGTCCTTCAGATATTTTGTGTATTCTATTTCTAAAACTAGAAACCCAGTTCCTTTAGCCGGAGCGGTGTACTTGCTCTGTAACCTCCAACTAGTGCTTTGTAGAAAACACATCATACTATAGGTGTTCAATAAATGCCTCTTACTGATTTTAAATGAAGATCAGTTTTGCTATTATAAACATATGCAATATTATAGAAGAGTTTAAAATCTGGCCAGAATTATGGCCAGATGACATATAGTTTAATTCTAAACTCAACTATAGAATGACTTTTTCCTTTGAAGAATTCGTTATTGCTGTTTCCTATGTACAAATGGTACCAAACCCATTTTCATTAACATGCCCCTAATTTTACTTCCCCACATGAACATAATTTGAACAATGTGACTAGCATTGGTGAATGTTCTATTTTTCTAGGTTTATGGCAGGGTTAAATATTTTGTATCAACATAAAATTATCACAAATATGAGTATTTCATCATAAGGGCAAAAAAGATATTAAATATCCATAGATAACAATTTTTGAAATGCTAGTCAAAAGATTATGAAGTTAGGTTTACCCTGCGCTAAATGGCTAAAGTAGACAGGCAGAAAACATCAGCTGTGGTAGCCTCCCAAATGGGAGGGCAATTTTATTCTGCACATTTAAAAACGCCAATATTTGAAACTGCACTCAAAACAATCATATTTACATTTCTAGCCATGGGTGGGTGAATTTGCCTGAAACACAGAGGCACCTCCCTCCTTTCTTTAGCTCATCCATAATAGCTAATAGTTATCCAGGATAACTCACTGCACAAGGGGAGAACCGTGATTTGCTTTTACCTGTCATACAGAAGCAGGACGTAATGTTTCCTTGAAGAAGAGGCTCAAGCCACTGCTGCTTCTGCTTTTCACTTCCATATAGGTGGAGCACCTCCATGTTCCCTGTGTCTATACATAAGAAAAAATATTTCTTTTACATTTAAAAATTTATCAATACGAAATCCAAACTTATGTTGACAATATACACATGTACCTTTTAAGTATTTGCTAACAAAAATATTTTGAAACATAAAATGTAAATATAATTTATAATGAAGATATGACATAGTTATTATAAGTATATGGCATTTGGTGCACATTTATTCAACTTGTGAATTACACACACTTGTTTGCTTCATCTCAATAAAGCATGGCTCTAATGAAGTCTGACTCAATTAGGACTAAGGGAAACAATTTACTGGCTTAATCTTTCCCGGCTCTCTTGCAAATATGCTCTGCTAGGGGTGATGGCTCCTGGAAAACAATTATCATTACATGTTCTATTGAGAATCCAGCCCTGAGACTCCTGTTCCTCAAGCATACACTGTGCTTTCTAACTTTCATACATTTGCTTGTGCCAAGCCTTCTCTCAAGTACAAATCTACCCATCATTCCTAAGTAAATTCCTGCTTCTGAGCCACTTGCATTGTGAAGAATCTCTGATTACCCAGTCAGAAATATCTCCTTCCTCTGAACTCACAGAGCAATTGTCTCTACCTCTACCAATGCTCTTACTTCTGTGTGCCCCCTACCATCTAGAAAATACCAGGTCGAATCTCGAGAATGCTAAACACAGAATCCCTGATAGAAAGTGACGGCAGATAACTTCAAAGACCCTTTCCAACACATCAGAGGGTGTTGTTCAGTGACTGACACACTAGTATCATTCTCATATAAAAAAAAGAATACTTCATGTCTGCTATGGAGCAAAATGCTCTAGAGGCTTTCCTCTGATATTCACTCCTATCAAACTTCAAAAAATGTTATCTGAAACCCTTCCTTTGAAAACTGATTACTCAAAATTTTGAGGAAGCATTTTTCAATATCACCTCTTAAAATGACATTATGGATAGTCACTGAAATGCCTATGAAAACTGAGTTAAATCCATGTTAAGTCTCTTAAAATATGTTTGCACTCTGGTTAGACACTACTAACAGAGCCAAAGTTATACTAAAATGCACAAAATTCGTATAGATGAACAAATTCTTAAAATTTGTTAAAGCTTAAAAGCTTTTTGAATGAGGGAAAAAATGAGTCCTCAGTTAGAATTAATGAAACTCATCATTTTCTTTGCTTATTTTAAATTGTTTCTTGTTATAGTTCTAATGAAGTAAATACTGAATTAGATCTTTCCAAAAATTATCAGTTTATTCTGAGAAGCTGGCAAAACAAAGTTATATTTTACAGGATGGGAAAAAGCCTAGGTAAATTATTTCTACAAAAAAATCACCAGCCCCCAAATCAGCCCCAAGGCCCCCAAATTTTCTAGTAAGAGCTTTAGAATTAAAAATTGCTATTTTCAGGGGCACCTGGGGTGCTCAGTCGGTTAATCGTCCAACTCTTGATTTCGGCTCGGGTCATGATCTCATAGTTTGTGAGTTCAAGCTCCATGTGGGGCTCTGCACTGATGGCACAGAACCTGCTTGGGATTCTCTCTCTTTCCCTCTCTCTGCACCTCCCCCGCTGGTGCTCTTTCTATCTCAAAATAAATCAATAAACATTTCTAAAAAATTCCTATTTTCAATATCCCAATATATAATACTGTATGACTTAATGAAGGGCAAAAAAACAAAAGACAAATTGGGAAGCTACATATGGTTCCCATAAGGTTTTAGAACTATTTGAGCTTGAGTAGAAATTCACCTTTTATGCTTAAGAAAACTCCCAAAGTATTTAATTGACATCAGTTACATTCCCTTCTTCATCTGCTCTGGAAATGCTCCAAAACCCAGTCCCCAAGGGCTTCATGAAGATAGCTCCACCACAAAGAGTAAACGCCTAGTGTTCTACTTACAGTTTTACACATCTTTGTTTGCTAAGGAGAGTAGCTGATCAAACTTTGGTCAAAGAAAATGTATTTTCCTGGCCAATTTAAAAATTTCAGCAGAACGGTGATGTCATTTAGATAATACAACTAATAGACTCATGAAACTTTAATACTAGAAATTTTAATGCTAGAAAAAAGGCCTTCCAGTGAAAAGTGAGTTCACGGGTCAAATGAAGAAATAGTGGCAGAGCAGTGTCTACAGAGGAAGTCTTCTGTGGCATTATTTTTCATATTATGACCCATTAGTAGGTCATGAAATAAATTTAATGGAATATGGCTAACATTCTTTAAAAAATGAAATAGATCAGAATAGAATACATTAGATTAGACTCAGTGGAAAATATCTGAATATGTTGCATGCAATAAGGGAAACTATTATTTCACGAAACTCTTTTTCAGTCCCCCCGCCCCCTGCCCCCTGCCTTGTACAATCCATCCACAAATATACACATAAAACTACATAGGCTACATACTGGGTCACAATTTCTTACTATGAGTAGCAATAAAAAAAAAAGTTCTAAATAAAAGACTACCAGTAATCCTTCCATGAAATTATGCCCCCTTTGTAGCATAACATAATAGCTTCACACAAATGAGATGAAATCTTTAGAAATTCTAGGATAGATTTCTTGATTTTTACAATAGCCTCATTATTAGATTAAAATATAGTACAGCAGTAATTTGATAAACTGGTGTTTTGAAGAGGATTTCCTTCCACTTACCACGTCAGGGATAAGTTCAACCATCATCAGAAGTCCATGAACTATCTTAATAGTTGGAAATAAATGAGAGTTAAAGTCCAGGGTGCAAACACTGTGCTATGCAACCATATTGTGTTTTCTCTCAGACATCCAACATTCTTCTTTTTGGCAGTTCCATCCTTCATTAACCCTTTTTGAGAGAGCTTTAGCACTAGAGCCATACAATAAGCACAATAGGCAATATCAAGGTCTAACTTGTGCAGTGACAACATAGGATATCATACCATCATCCTTCTACAACAAATAAAATGTTATTCCTTGACTAGTAGCAACAGAATAACTAAAGTAACTTGGGGGGAAAAAACAAAAGACATTTACAGGGTCTACCCTAGACCTACTGAATCAAATCTTCAGGAATGGAGCCTGCGAATTTGTTTTTTAAGTTCCTTAGCCAGGTCTTTGGCAAATTCAGGTTTGAAAACATCTTCTACAGACTACATTCTAGGTTTATACCTTCCATATTACCTTTTTAAAGAAAAATTGGCCTTCTTTCCTTATCCTTCCAATTTTTAATGGCATCCTTTGGAGGCATCCTTGACTCCCTCATATCCAATCAGGAAATCCTCTTTGCTCTTCCTTCAAAATATATTTAGAATCTTTCCACTTCTATTCCACTGATACCAGAACAAACAAATCCCCATCATCTCTAACTAGGATTATTACAAGAGACTCCCTGCTTCCTTCCTTCCCTCGTTTTGTTAATTCTCAACATAGTAGTCAAAGTGATTCTTTTAAAGCTGAAGTTAATCTTGTCACTCTTCTGCTCAAATCTCCCATGGCTTCCCGTTTCACAGAAGGTAGAAGCCATTACCTACCCTATAATGCCCTTTCCTCTCTGCTATCTTCTCTTACTAGTCTCCCTACTACGCTGGCCTCCTTGGCTATACACCAATCACACTCTTGTCTTAGGGTCTTTGCATTTTCTGTTTCCTCTGCTATGAAAATTCTTCTCCCAGATATCAGCATGGCTAACTCTCTCATCTTCTTTAAGTCTTTATCGAATGTCATTTTCTCAGTAAGGCCGATCCTGACCATTCCATGTTAAATTGTAATTTGCATTTCTTGTTCCCTAGCATTCCAGCACTCCCCCCTACCCTAAGTTTTTTATTCCCAAAGCACTTTTCATCTTCAAACTTACTACATAATTTACTTATTATATTATTTATTTTTAATGTTTATTTATTTTTGAGACACACACACACACACACACACACACACACACACACAGAGTGCAAGTGGGGGAGGGGCAGAGAGAGAGAGAGACACAGAATCTGAAGCAGGCTCCAGGCTCAAGCTGTTAGCACAGAGCCCAATGTGGGGCTCAAACTCAGAAACTGTGAGATCATGACCTAGGCTGAAGTCAGATGCTTAACTGACTGAGACACCCAGGTGCCCCTATTATTATTATTTTTTTAATGTTTATTTATTTATTTTGAGAGAGACAGAGAGTGCAGGGGAGGGGCAAAAAGAAAGGAGAGAGAGAATCCCAAGCAGGCTCCACACTGTCAGCTCAGACCCTGACAGGGCTCGATCCCATAAACCGTGAGACCATGACCTGAACCAAAATCAAGAGTTGGATGCCTAACTGACTGAGCCACCAAGTGCCCCTATATTTATTATTTATTTGTTTCCCTCCATTAGGATATCAGCTCCATGAGGGCAGGAATTTTTGTGTATTTTTTTCCTTGATATATCCCAAGGATCTAGAACACTAAATAATTAGTGAATAGATGGAGAGACAGGCTAACCAAAAGAGTTAGAACTCTCTAGCCATTCCAACTAGCCATAGAAATATCCAATACCCAATCATGAAACTGCAATCCTTATACTGCAATCCCTTTGGTGGTGATCTCTATTCACTAATACTCTTAATGCAATGATGTTTAACCAAGGAATAATCCAATGAGGACACTGGATCCATTTTTTAATATTTAAATCAAAGTAAGTGAAAAGTAAAACTACAGACAAGTTTATAAATCCATGATTTTGTGTAGAAAAACTTCCTGTCATAAAATAGACAAATTTCAAACACTCCTCAAAATATCTGAGAAAGTTTCGTTTTTAAATAATGTAGTAACCTGGTGCTTGGCAGTTAAAGACGTCTGGAGCAAAAAAGCATTTTCCTGTTTCTTCAGCAATCAAGGCATAGTCCACCTGGCTGAGACCGCTTACAGCTGGCAAAAACAAGTTCCAGAGGCCTTCTGCTTTGGCCATTTCCTGTCAAGGTGATGAATACGCCAGTGTGATCATAATTTACCATGAACTAAAATAGTTTATTTTTAAAAGATATTGTTATTTATACTTTTTGCAATTTAAAAACACTTATGAAATTATTCATTTCATTTATCCTACAGTGTGTGAAACCAAATAGTTATTAATTCATTATAAAACAACAATCAAAAGGCATTAAAGAAATGCCTTTTCCTCCAAGTTTCCCTAGATTTGGCTGAAAAACTAAATTTGCTTTCTTGGGTACTCCTTACTGAATCACAGAATTATGATTACAGAGTCTTACAGAATTCTTACAGAATCTCCCACATTTGAGCATAATTATGCCACACATACTATTTTGCACAGTTCAGTTGCTTATGTGTGTGATGGTTAAGATTTAAAAACATCAAATTTAGATTGAGCCCAGGTGGGAAAATGTCTTGCTTGACTTCTGTCTCAATTGAGTGACAGATGGTAGTGAGTGGTGTTGACCATATTTTTTCTTTGAGCAGCTCTAAGAGGCTGTCTCTGTCTTCATCACATACCATACACAAAACACTATGTAGCCTAATTTGCATACTACATATTCTATATTTTCTTTTTAAAAAGTTATTGATGTATTTATTCACTACATACAGAACAACAGCAAATAACAAACTGAGGTCTCAAAAAACAAACAAACAAAAAACACCTGCATTAAAAAAAAAACCAAAAACCTGTATATAAATTTTCCATTATTAAAGGTTTTCTTATTTTCTTACCTTGAGTTTATCAATCACTAAAGGTTTTTTCCATCTGTCCACTGAATTTTCATTTTGAACATAGAACTCAATTACCTCCTTAAAGTAATAACAAGAAAAAAGTTCATTAGCTAAAGTTAATACAAAGTAAATAATGCCATAAGCTGCTAATATCCAAAGTAAACATATTTAGATGAAGAGGTTTTTAAAGCTGCTATTTGATCAGTAATATTTCTTTCTGAAGCCAGTATAGGAGTATAAAAAATTCTAGAGGTTTGCTGCTCACAAAATTATGCTGTCTCAATATTAGATGACAGCCTTACAAAATCTTGTACTAAGATTTGAATGTTCCAATTTTAGCAACACAGCACACTGGATGGTCATAAGAACCCCTCTTAAAGCAGAACAACTAAAAATGCCAGAGAAAATATTTAAAATAATTTTAAAAATACATGTAGTAATGAATAGCTGTGTCAGAAGAAAAATAAGGAAATTTCTCAAAGGTCAGAAATAAAGAAGCCCGAGTTTTCAAGTGTTGCTAAAGTACTTGTTTCAAGCCACCATTAGCAAAAATTAGCAAAACCAATAGTTTAACAGACTCACACTCCCCAAAGACTACAAACTAATGATCAGATACAGAATATAAAGTATTTGTGTCCAATAGATTTCAGGAATAAAGGAAGGAATTAAAAGTATGACAAGGGTTATCAGAATAAGCCAAATTTGAAAAAGAACCAAAAAAAAAAAAAAAAAAAAAAAGAAAAGAAAAGAACCAAATGCAACTTGGGAAAAGAAAAACCATGGTAGTTAAAAATTCAATGGCAGTTGTTCTCAAACACCATTGGTATCAGAATCACTCGGGGCACTTGGTGAAAAGACAAGAATCCATGAGCCTTTTACTTCAATGAGCCTAGGGCTTCTGTATTCTTTACTAGCTTTGGCAATTCTGACACTCTCCAACTTTTGAGAGAACCACTGTTCTATGGATGGTTGAAAAGTAGATTAGATATAGCAGAAAAAAAATAATTTGGAAGAAAAAGCATGAAGAAATTACTCCTTTCTATGAATGAGGCACAGAAATTCAATAGAAGGAAAATATGAATGAGTAACAGATATGATGGAAATAGAGAAATGTTCTCACATCAGTCTAACTAGGGCCCAAGATCAAGAGTATAACAAGAGGGGATACTGGAAACATTTACTTCTGAGTTTTTAGAACTGATGAAAGATACCAATCTTCAAATTCAGAAAACAAAGTAAAGCCAAAGCACAAACTATACAACACCAAAGAAAAATAAAAGCTCTTAACAGGAGAAAGAGGAGGGGAGGACAGATCACTGATAAACAAGTAAGACTGAGAACTGACTTCCCAGAGCAACAAATGAAGCCAGAAATCAGTGGGACAACGCCTTCATTTGCTGAGAGAAAGTAACTGTCAACCTAGAATTCTATAGCCAATAAAACAATCTTTCAAGAATTAGGACAAAATAAAGGCATTAGAAATAAAGAAACAGAGAGAGAGACAAGGAATCTGAACCATTAGTTCCCTCTCCTGAGCAAAAAAAAAAAAAAAAAAGAAAAGAAAAAAAAAGAACTATCAAATAAAAGGTTACTAGCAGATTCTCATTAAAGAAAGTTGATTGCTAAAGAAACATCTGAGTTGCAAGAAGAAACAGTAAATAAAGTGATAAATATATGGGTAAATCTAAATTAAAAGCTAGCTATGTATGGGGCACCTGCGTGGCTCAGTTGGTTAAGTGTCCTACTCTTGGTCTTGGCTCAGGTCATGGTCTTGCAGTTTCATGGGTTCGAGCCCACATCAGGCTCTGTGCTGATGGTGCTGCAGATCCTGCCTGGGATTCTCTCTCCCTCTCCCTCTGCCCCTCCCCGACTCATGCTGTCTCTGTCTCTCTCAAAATAAATAAGTAAACTTTAAAAAAGTTTTAAAAAACTAGCTACATAAAACAGTAACAATAATCTCTAATTTGTGCAACTAAAAGAATCAAGATGAACTAAAATACGGTCTATGATGGCATTCTCCAATATTTGCTATTATTCATCTCTGTACTTATTTTTTTTACACTTAGGCTAGTACAATTACTAGATTAAAGGCTATGAATATTGTCACAAGTCCACATTACAAAATCATTTTCTAAAATTGTTCTATCACTTTACAGTCATACAATATTCAGAAATGTTCTTTTTATTAAAGCATGGCAGTCCAGGGTACTGATGTATTTAGTGAAAACTTCAAGAAGACAAAGGACAGCTCTTTCAAAGCCAATAGGATAAACAGCATTTGTCATTTGTGTCAGGAAGTCAGTTAAATTGGAGATTTCCTGTTTAGGGTTGTTTATTATTTCCATCCCTCGTATTGCCGTGGAAATAGTCAATGTTACTGTGTTTGATAAGAAATATATTATGCAATACATTTACAAATTCCTCATCTCTGACTACAGTTTGTGAGAAGTTATGATACTACAGTTTATGATACTACAGTTCTGAGAAGTTAAAATATGCCAATGTTTATATAATTATTTAAAAACTTGTGTGATTTAAAAATTCCTAAAGTCTATCCATTCAAGAGATCTGCAAAATCTATTTGTGGTATGGCAGGAGTCAGAATTAAAATATCTCATCAGAATGAAGTTCTCTTTAGTTCTTAGAGTATGAAAAACAGAAGGAAGCAGAAAATAAGTTTGGTGCCTGATCAGTTCTCCCCGAATAACGCCTTTAACATCTAACTTCCTCATTCACTGATTGAGATGCGGCTTTGAAGTATGTTGGTTCAGAATCTTAAATCTGAGCCTACAAATAATTTTGCCATATAATATGTTTTTCACTTTAAACTTAAGTCTATTAGAAAGAAGCAACAATAGTTCTTTGCCAGTACATTATTACATTGAGTAGGAAAATATGGCTAATGTTATCATTACGTTAAAAGTGTGTTCTCAAGAACATGTTGCTAGTTCCTGTTTTACATGCTATTTTTTAGGTCTCCTTATCCATTTTAAATAGGAAGAACTGCCTTTTAACATTTTCATAAGTAATGGGTTCTTATGTTCTCACTTTAAGATATCCAAGGAATTTCCATGGTCATTTGAATAGTTTAAATGAAGCTTATTTTTTTCCCATTATAAAAATTTGGAAAAATATGTAAAAGTATTATGAAAAATTCATTAAGAGTCTTACTAAAGATGTGTATTGCTAAAAAACTGGTGCATTATGTGACATAATCTTGCTTTCTAGACATTTTTTTTCTAGACATGATTTTTAATTTTTACAAACTTAGTTATAATAATATTGGATAGAATTTTATAGACTTTTCCCCCTCCCATTTTGAGAAAGCTAATTACTTTTCTCCAGATATTTCAAATGTCGATGTTCACAGACAGGGATTAGTATTGTTCAGAATCATTCTACAGGATAAAACATTTTTACAGATGTCGGTTTAAGATTTTTTTTCAAAGATTTTATTTTCAAGTAATCTCTACACCCAACATGGGACTCAAACCCACAACTCTGAAATCAAGAGTCACATGCTCCACTGACTGTGCCAACCAGGCATCCCAGTTTAAGATTTTTAATGGAAGAAAAAGTTCACGTTATTATGTGTGGATGTATTCTAGATCTGAACAATCTGCAACGAAAAAATGATTGTTGCTTTCCTTGCCACATAAAATATTGACAATCTTCCCTTTAAAGCTATAGACTGCTTTTTACTTATAAGAAGGCATTTTCTTTTACATTGAAAATTCTTTGTAAATATTTTCATAGCTGTATGCTATTAAGTTCAGCAGATGTATCACAAGCCAATTTGTGATACTTCTTTTCTGTGCTGCATGCTTCCTTTGATTCCCATTCACATCTATAAATGAAAGAGCAAGGCTACTTGGTTTCTTCTGCCAATTGTGGCCTCTCTTTCGAATAATCAGCTGGTTCCAAGCACAAGCATGTCAACAAATATGCTTCATTTTAGGGTGAGTAGATAGGAATCAGGCAAACTGACAGGCAAGCTGGGGGTCTACACCATACCCCCACTAAAAAAAGAAAGAAAAAAGCCAAAATTGGAGGACTCTAGAGGACTAACCCTCATGTTGAAGCCCTGGCTTCTTTGAAACGGATAATTTGTTGTTGCTGTTATTGTCTTTTTCATTTCCTTCCTTTCTTTCTTTCTTTTTAGTTTTTCTTTCTTCTTTTTCTTTCTTTCTTTCTTTCTTTCTTTCTTTCTTTCTTTCTTTCTTGTCTTTCTTTTCAGTTTGTCCTTTCTCTTTCTTCCTTCCTCCTTCCCTCCTTTTCCTTCCTCCCTCCATCCCTTTCTTTTCCTTCCTTCATTCCTCCCTTCCCCCCTTTCTTTCTTTTTTCTTTCTTTCGAGTTCTAAATGTATTACTCATAGCTTAAATGTTCTCTGACTCATTTTCAAGCCAGAGTAATAACTGTACCCCCTCAGCAAGCATTACATGAGTCAGTGTACATGTACATGAGTTGTTGGTACAGTAACTGGCAGAGGAGTAAGTTCTTAATGCATATTACCTAGTGTTGTTACTGTTGATTCACTGTTTGTCTTCCTCTTGCATTTGACTGTGAAGATATCAACTCTGTTTAATATTGTCATCCTTAATAAGATTTAATATCACCATGTCCCCACCATCTAGCATAGTGACCAGCATACAGAGGTGCTCAGTGTTTGTCAAATGTTTGAAGTAAGTTTTTTGCTGAAGGTAGAATTTAGGCAAAGTCTGAATCAGAACCCATGCTCTAACTCTAAGAGCCAGGTTTTCCACACTGTTCCACATTGGCTTCCTTCTCTCATTGATTTAGGCAACTTGCTGAATTTCTCTGGCCTCAATTTCCTCATTTTGTTTTTTGTTTTGTCTTTTTTTAAATTGGAGTATAGTTAGCACGCAGTATTACATTAGCTTTTGAGGTACAACATAGTGATTTGACATTTATACACATTATGAAATGATCACCATGATAAGTCTAAGCTGATCATTTACTTTTTTAAAGTACTCTTACAGCCTTTCATTTGAAGCAAATGCCACTACTATTCAGGAGTGTTAGAGACCTAACCCCACGGGCCACTTGCAGGTTAATTAGTCAAACAACTTGATTTCTCTTTTCCTTCTCACTCTTGCTCTCCATACCAGCCAATCACAGGAGACTCCATTAAAAATTAAAAAAAAAAAGAATGAAAAAAGTTACCACCTGTGCTACAGCCTTCTCTTATTTCAAAATGATTTTAAGATGTGGCTTTTTCTGTTAAAGGTTATTCTTTGGTATGATCCATTCTGCTTTCCAAATCCAATTTCCATTCTCTTTTCAAAACCTTTAGTCCTCTGATGTGTCCCATTTCTGTTTTTGTGCTTTTAGCAACTTATGCTATTTCTTTAAACAAATTTCTTTATTGTTAATGGGATTTTATTTGAGGGAAAGGAGATAAATGCTGAATTCAGACTGCCATTTTGAACCAAAAGTGTTGCATTTCCTTTTTAACACCCAAAAGTTCAGAATTTTAAAACTCAAGATTGTATATGTACTAATTAGTTCATAAAGTTTCCAAAGTGATATCTTAATCACTGAACACATGTAAGAGGTGACTATTTTAGAAAGAACTTCCTCATATTTAAGTAGTATTTTCCTTAAAAAACAAAAGACAAAAAATAAAAACTATACCCTGCTTGGTCAGCAAAATTAATCTCATGCCAGATCTTTACTAACAATGTAATTCAAGCAACAATATTTATGTAATTTAAGCAACAATAGTAACTGCCTTATAAACACATATCGACTCAATATTTTTATTGAAAGAATTTTGGGCTTTTTCAGTTTCCTATTTGATTTTGTCAGTCCAGCTCTAGACTTCTCAGAATCATGGAAAATTAAAATGAGAATTTATTGTATATCTACTCATATCTATTCACATCACAGATGAAAAGACTGAGGCACCGAGAATTAAAGTTATTTGCCCATGACCATCTAACTTGTAGAAGAAATGGACTAGAATCAAACCATTATAATTTCTACACCAGTGTTCAACTCAAACACATACCTGGCCCCACCCGCCTTATGTATTATTCATAATAGCTTTTATCTTTTCTTCACAGCATTTATCTTCCTTATTTAATGTCTTTCTTTTGTGCTAAAGTGTAAGCTCTGTGGAAGCATTAGCTCTGTCTTGTTCTTTCTCTTTCAATAGTTCTCCAGATGCCTAACCCATTATTAGGGTACCTGATACTTACATGTTAACTAAATGGCTGAATGTACCATGTTACTTCTCTATCCTCAGTGAACTTATGGTTATTTACTTAACACCTTAAAATAGTAACTTATGGGGAGAGAGGTAGTATATCTGTGAATAGGTTGAAATGATATGCAAAATTTTCTGGTTATGTCCACCTTATTTACTCTGCAGTTTTCTTAATTCTCAAAGGAGTCTATAAAGAAAAAAAAAAAAAAGCCTTAGGCAAAGGCCCTAAAGTAATGCTTTACTCTAATATATTTAGGATCTCAACTTTACAACAGTTAATTCCCTTTGACTGAATTTTAATTCCAATCATTTATCTGTAGCATTCCCTTGACATATTTTAGAAACTTATCAGCTTCTGCAGTAGCTCAGTGCTAAGGGGAAGAGTGGAATGAGGTAAGGATAGGATAGGATACCATGGTACTCCTAGAAACAGAGATAACAGACGTCATTCATCAACAGTCCTTGAGCACAAATACATTCTATTTGTTTGGATGGTACTTACTTTTTCAGCTGGAAGGATGTGTTGTTTCATGAAATGCTTCATCCTAATAAGAACTTCCTGGCCTGTCTTACTCTGTACAAAAAACTGCTGGGAAGTATCAATCTGTGGTGGCGTAGTACCAAAAGTCCTTTATTAAAAAAAAGTAATAAAGGTGTCCAAAATCATTATTCTGTACTTCTGAATATAATGTGAAGACTTCCCCAACTCCCCCAAAATATACCTCAGGAGTAGCCATATTTCTAATTTCTTAAGTTTTTCATATTACGGAATGAATGCAGAATCCCTTTACTTTGAACATTAAACGCTAAAGCTGAAAGCACTACTTGGTAAAACATAAGCCTGGCCTGACCTTAATCAGTGGTAGTTTTGAATCTTTATTAAAGCCACTTATCACAATCTCTAAAAAAAGCAAGTGAAGAAATTGAATAGATTTAGTAATTATTCTTAGTATATTCCTCACAAGTACAACTGTTGGCTGTCATTATAAACAAGAACTTTAAAGATCTTTATGAAGAGCAACACAGTCAGCTGTTATGTTGAGGAGAACACAAATATCCATCTATAATGAATTGTAAGACATAACTGTCCTAATGTTATGCCACGGGAACTTACGGCTTGGACAGTATTTCCAGGGACACCATCATCCACGCACTCAGTAAGTGCTATAGATCACAGCACTTAGATGGGAGTGTGTGGTTGGCAAGTGAATTAGATGCCTTGAAAAGTGCTCCACTGATGGAGATATGGATTTCAGAGACACTTATGAAGTGATTGAATAAAGTTTCATGAAATATGATAGAAAAGAGCAATACTGCTAAAGTTAATAAATCATCTTTTATGTTACTTTATTTTATTTTTCAGAGACAGTGTGTGAGTGGGGGAGAGGGGCTGGGGAGAATCCTAAGCAGGCTTCACACACAGTGTAGAGCCCCACACGGAGCTCAATCCCACGACCCTGGGATCATGACCTGAACCAAAATCAAGAGTCGGATGCTCAAACAACTGAGCCACCCAGGCGTCCCTGTAATATGTAATTTTAAATAGGTATATGTAAGTAACTTATGTTACGTTCGTTGAAACGAAACATTTGAGAGTTTTATCTATGTCTTTAAAAGTTTATAGACTCAAGTTGGCAAAAAAAATTACTTTTAATCATGAATATGGATTATAATTTTTTTTTATATTTGAAGTCTTTTGATTTTCAGGCATATAAGAGAGTTACCAAAAAACTACTGTGATTGGCAGCAGCAATCCCGGTGTAATCAATAAAAACAGTCCCTATCCCAAAGTTTACAACCTTCATATATCTAATAAAGGCTCTAATTTGAGGTATCCAAGGAATTCATTTTGCTTACCGTTTTGAGAGTTGTAATCCAGTTTCTGCCAGAGGTTGCACAATCTTGGCAAACAGAAAGCTATTCTCAGATGCATTATTTCCCTGAAGATATCTACGATATACTCCCTATAAATAAATTAACATAGAGCAATTAGGATTCATTGAAAACTGTTCTTCAGCTATCTAGTCTTTCCAGTTTCCCAGCTATGAGTCCCTAAACTCACAAGGTATCAAGATGTAAATCAGATCACCAATTCTACTTATTTACATGCAAGGATAATTACACCTTCTTAAATTAAAGAGTTATACATGCATAATTTGGTTGACACACTCTTATCCTAACAGAATTATAACTGGAAATCAAATCAAACTTGAAAATGAGTTCAGAAGCTAACAAAGATACCAAATTGGCAAATTATATCACCTCTAAAGATCACTATTTTCCCTTCATACTGGAAGAAAATCTACAGACACAAAAATAAAGTAAAAAACAAACAAACAAAACAACTATAAAACTAAAGAGAAGGCAATGACATGATCTCTACGAAAATTTTCCCTCATTTTTTTTTGACTCCTAAATTAGTTAACTGTCTCCTTGACCAGTGTTAGTTGAATTCTAATTAGTTTTTCTTTCTTCTCCATGTTCTTTTTTTTTAAAGTTCATTTATTTTTAGAGAGAGAGAGACAGAGCACACATGCAGGGGAGAGGCAGAGAGAGAGAGAGAGAGAGAGAGAGAGAGAGAGAGAGAGAGAATCCCAAGCAGGCTCTGCTGTCAATGCAGAGCTCAACATGGGGTTTGAACTCAGGAACCAGGAGATCATGACCTGAATCGAAACCAAGAGTGGGACGCTTAACCAACTGAGCCACCCAGGTGCCTCTCTTCTCCATGCTCTATGCTTTCAAAATAGCACACTCTCCTCTCCCTTGCTTCTTCCACCCAAACACAATCAACTGAATCTCCTTAGTTTTATTTCTTCATGTAATTCTTTATGCAATAATATACCCTAACAGTTTTTCCATCATTTCCAATTTCATATTTATAGTTAGAATAGAATGTTTATGATCATCTCTAAGGTTACCACATATAATGTATGACATACATATTAATTTCAACATAACCCACGTCAAACTTTTGTTTGAAAAGAAAATCCATTTTAAATTCAAAGCCTATTCGTGGAAGCTGACAAATATAAAAAACATACCATAATCCCTATTTTGAGAAACCCATCCAATCAACGTGATTAACATGATTCTAAAACACAGGATGAAATGTAATACAACTATATCCTAGAAGACATTTCAGTTGTTCATGGATAGCATGGACTCTGGAGACAAGGGGAAAAAAACCTTAATTCTTTTCCCATTCTTTTTTGTTTCTGAAATCTCTTATTTACTTATTCCACCAAGCCCTAGCCCTTTGCCACTGATAAAGCATCTCAGTTTCTTAAATAAACTCCCGAGATTCAAAGCACATGGAAACTAAATCAGTATAAAGACAAATACGTTTCAGATGAAGCCATAATATAAAAAACTAAATGTATGCTCAATTTCCTCTCAAAATTAATCACATAAATATGACCTTGTTAGAAAATGGAAAATTTTACTCATCTATTCTCTCAAAAACATATATTAAGAGGCAACTATATTCTAGGTACTATGCGAGGCTTTGGGACATGCAAAAATTATTTCTTTCTTTATCATGGCCCTTGTTAATAAATGGTTTTATATTTGAAGCAAACATCATTAAAAGATTTTAGCTCTTTCTTAAAATGGATATTCAGGTAATACCGAATCTTCACATGGCTTTCTCTTTTTCTCTTTATGTCTTTCTCCCCTCCCCTCCCCCAAAAGTGATAACACATTTTGCTACTCGGTTTTTTCCCTTGCCAAGTTCCTATTCTGTAAATTCTGGATTCATATTCAACCATATTTGGTATTTGTCATTATCGAAAGCAAAATGATCTAAGGACAAAGAATATAAAACTCCTGAAGACCAGAAAATATTGTGAACATTACATTAATAAATAAAAGTGAAACACAGGTTAAAAAGAGTGAATTACCTGTGCTATGCTAGCCATTTTAAAATATGCCAGGGCAATAAAGAAATTCCAGTTAGGAAGAATAGAATTAATTCCTCTGCAGCGGCAATATATTGAAATCATTTCTTCCATTGATGGTATCCCTATAAAAATAGCACATACTGTAAAATTTAATGAAAGATATCATGGTGATTATTTCAAACTGTAATAAAATTGCATATGTGTATAAAACTGAATATAATAACCATTAATCTGAATAACAAACATGTTCTGAATGTTGACTTCTAAAAAGAATGATGTATATAAAAAGGCTATATTTTATCATAAATTGCTAAAAGTGAAATGCTATGTTCAGAAAAATCAAGAACAAAATGATTTAGAAACATTTCAAGAAATTAATTAAAAGTTCTTAACTAAAATTGCTATATAATCTTACCTTTTAATTATGAAGAATAATAAATATAATTTTATATTAATAGCAATTTAGGCAACATGATGGTTTCATACCTATGTTTTCTTGAAAATAAGAACTTTGATTTAGCATTGGAACTGTCCTTGGCCAAAAGTAGAACATGGAGAGATGAGCTAAGTCTGACAAAGGATGACCAATGGTTGAAAGCTCCCAATCCAGTACAGCTATAACTCGAGACTGCAATTAAAAATGAAAAGGTTTTAACATATTTAATACAAAACTAAAACAAGGAAATAAATGAAATCCTGTTTTTCATCAAAAGCAAATCTGAGGCCATAGCTTGCAGTCTTTACCTACAATGGCACATTGCATTTATCAAATAACTCATTAGCCTTGATCATGTAGAGCCAAGTCCTCTGGCTCCATTATTGGCCCTCAGTTCTCCTACATTTTACTTTATATACCCTTACTATCTCTACTAATGAGTGGAGGCAAAAGCAGTTGAAATTGCTCAACTGAGAGTTAACTACAGTAAAGAAGAAACTGTAGTAATTACTGGGGTGTCTGAGTGGCTCAGTCAGTTAAGCGTCTGACTTGGGCTCAGGTCATCATCTCGCAGTTTGCGAGTTCGAGCCCCACGTCGGGCTCTGGACTGACAGCTCAGAGCCTTGAGCCTGATTCAGATTCTGTGTCTCTGCTCCTCACCCACTCACACTCTTTCAAAAATAAACAAACATCAAAAAATTTTTTCTTAAAGAAACTGTAATAATTACTTATAATTCAAGCATCTATGCCAAGTCATGTATAGTTAAAGAGTTTGCTCTGGTGAAAAATCTTTCTGCACAACAAACATTACACTCTTAGGGCAACAGTAATTTTTACCCAACGTTTTTTATTTATTTTTTATTTATTTTTGGGACAGAGAGAGACAGAGCATGAACGGGGGAGGGGCAGAGAGAGAGGGAGACACAGAATCGGAAACAGGCTCCAGGCTCCGAGCCATCAGCCCAGAGCCTGACGCGGGGCTCGAACTCACGGACCGCGAGATCGTGACCTGGCTGAAGTCGGACGCTCAACCGACTGCGCCACCCAGGCGCCCCGACAGTAATTTTTAAAATGAGTTATTTCATGTTGTAGATACAAAAATATAATTGTTTAAAAGATGTTATTTGTTTTATGTAGATAAAATTCACAATCATATGGCAGTATCATAAAATAGTCATGTAATCTGGAACCAATAAAACAGAAAACTTTCCCCATTCTACTTTGTAACACAGGCTATTTGGGGTGCTTGGGTGGCTCAGTCAGTTAAGTGTCTGACTCTTGGTTTCAGTTCAGATCATGATCTCACGATTTCATGAGTTCAAACTCCATGTCGGGCTCTGTGCTGACAGTGTGGATCCTGCTTGTGATTCTGTCTCCTGCTCTCCGCCCCTACCCCACTTGTGTTGTCTCTGTCTCCCTCAAAATAAACAAACTTAAAAAAAAAACATAGGCTATTCAACTGTAAATATAAGAGAAAAAGCAATTTGCAGAATATGTAGAATGTGTACAGTTTATCCTATTTTTGTTTAAATAAAAAGGTTATAAACCAATACCCAAAGTTGAAAGGATATACAACAAACTAATGGCAATGGCTGTGGTTATTTCAAGGTATGGAGGCAGGAGAAAGGAATGGGGGTATAGAGGGGGGAACCTCCACTGGAGGTTTCTGTACAGAGGAGTGACATGATAGGGTTCATATTTTAGGAGGGTCACTCTGGCTGCTATAGACTATAGAGGGGCCAGTGAGGAGGCTACACCAATCATCTAGACAAGATTATCCAAGCCAGATAAAACAGCAGGCTCAGCTAGGCAATGCAGGTTACTGGGTTCCATGCCTTTATATGACTTTGTATGTGCTTATACTCCCCCTGCCCCTCTGGCACACTCATATTGTAACTTTGTGGGAGGGCACAAATTTTGGAATAAGACAGACCTATATTCAAATCATACCTCCACCATTGAATGACTGTGTGACTCTGAACCATCTAGTTAACCTCTCTGAGCCTCAAATTTTCTCAGCCATAATATACCTCTTGCATAGAGTTAGTGGGCAGATTAAATGAGGGCAAGTAGCATGTGGTGTTTGTTTACCAGTTCCTAGCAAAGTAACTGTCACATAATAGGTGGCCAATATTCAATAAGTACAGAGGCTGGCATATAGTGGGCATTCAAAAATTTTCTATTATAACTAAAGGAAAAATTGATTACCCCCTCTTCCATGATTTGACTTAATAAGACCTTTTATTGTTGTGGTTATAGTGTATTGTAAATTACTATATGAGCTAGATTTGTTAAGAAAACAATAAAAAGGATTGGGTGCATTTTTCTCTATATTAATTTATTTGTTTCTATGCTCTTACCATCCAGGGAAAGGAGATGAGATACTTGCTTATGCTATAAATGTTTACCTTTTTTTCAATGAAGCCTGGGAATCTTCTCTGTAGTTAAATTTATCTAAAACATTTTTAGGTAATCACACAAAGCTATAAAACAATGGCTAGTAAGAAACGTTGATGGTTCATCAAACTTTATAAATTAGTGTAAAGCAGCAATAGTTTATGAGAACACCATCTACACCTGTTTGTGTACAGAGCTGTAACAAACTCAGTCTAAGTCCTAGTGGTTAAAATGAACATTTACTAGTTCATCTTCCTGCTAACGAACTTATTAATAAAATGACTTCTGACAGTTTTTCTGAAACCTCAGCACAAATTCCTTTTCATTTTGCTGATTATCCTCTACATTGAGTTTTATTTTTCCAAGTGTGCTTTCTGTACTACTGGATTTTATTAAAATGTGTGTGTGTGTGTGTGTGTGTGTGTGTGTGTGTGTGTATTACCTTTTCAAAACAAAAGAAACACATGCGATCCAACATTACACACAGGAGATGAAGAAGGCAGGGAAGAAGATGTTAATAGAATTTTAAATAAAAAGATGAAACTAGAGGTAAGGTTATTTTGTTAGTGTGGACAGTTAAACATCGCTTCAAGTTTTCAATGGGCAAAATAAAGTGTGAAGCATGACCAGTCAAAATGTTTACAGCATATACAGATTAAAAATAAATCAGCTGCTTCAGAGTGACCACTTTTCTTGGCAATGAAGCTTAAGAAAAATCTGACCCATCAACCTGCATGAAACAGATATTTGTTGGGGCTCCTGGGTGGTTTGGTCTGTTAAGTGACTGATTCTTGATTTTGGCTCAGGTCATGATCTCATGGTTTTTGAGTTCGAGCCCCGCACTGGACTCTATGCTGGCAGTGCAGAGCCAACTTGGAATTCTCTCTCTCTCTCTCTCTCTCTCTCTCTCAATCTCTGCCCCTCCCCAACTCACATGTGCACTGTCTCTCAAAATATATAAATAAACTTAAAAAAAAAGAAAGACTGTATAGAGTATATAGAGTGCTAAAATGTCTTCAACAATGTAAAGAGGACTTCAAGGGGCCTGTGATCCCCAGAAAGCAGCTTGTGCCAGAAAGTGACTACAAGGACAAAAATGAACTAAGCAGAAGGCAAGACAATAAACTGAGAGTGGGAATCTAAATGAGAAAAGCAACTTCATAGTTTGCAAAGAACAGAAAAGATCTGAAAAAAAAAAAAAAACGTGTATATAAGTCATAGATTTTATGAAAAGATGAGATTACAGCCTAGATGAAATTAAGCAACATACATATGTCCCAGATTCTGTTAACGTGATTCATGACTTTATTCTCAAGCAAAAATAAAATGACCCAAGATTAGGGTTAGAGACTATTATAAAGTCAAGAGGTGAGAAGAATCTGGAAGATTAAAAAAATATAAGGTCAGGAAACTTTATAACTCTTATATTACTTGTATATATCCACAGTCAAAGAATTAATTTAATTGATAATAAAGAAAATACTTTTTGAAATAACTGATCCATGCCCACATGGGCCAGGCAGGATAAGAAGTCAAATAGAGTCATAAGGGGTTCATGGATTCTAAAGAGTGAGCAATCAAATTTGTAGCATCTTGGGGAGGTATAAAGAAATAAGAGGGGTGCCTGGGTGGCTCAGTCAGTTCAGTGTCTGACTCTGGATTTGGGCTCAGCTCACGATCCCAGGGTCATGTCAAGCATGAAGCCTGCTTAAGATTCTCTCTCTCCCTCTGTCCCTCTCCCCACTTGTGTGCTTTCTCTCTCTTTTAGAGAGAGAGAGAGAGAGAGAGAGAGAGAGAGAGAGAGAGAGGCAGAGGCACCTGGGTGGCTCAGTCGGTTAAGCATCCGACTTCAGCTCATGATCTCACAGTTTTGAGTTCGAGCCCCACGTTGGGCTCTGTGCTGACAGCTCAGAGCTTGGAGCCTGCAGATTCTGTGTTTCCCCCTCTCCTTTGCTTGTGCTCTGTCTCTCAAAAATAAATAAATGTTAAAAAAAAATTAAAGATTAAAAAAGAGAGAGAAATAGAGGGTAAAGAGGGTGTGGTCAAAGACAAGGGGTTTCAATTTCTTTTTTACTTTTAATTTTTTTTTAATCTTTACTTTTGAGAGAGAGAAAGAGAGACAGACAGACAGACAGACAGAGTGTGAGTGGGGGAGGGGCAGAGAGAGAGGGAGACACAGAATCCGAAGCAGCTCCAGGCTCTGAGCTGTCAGCACAGAGCCTGATGCGGGGCTCAAACTTACAGACCACAAGATCATGACCTGAGCTGAAGTCAGACGCCCAACAGACTGCGCCACCCAGGCAACCCAAGGGGTTTCAATGAAGTTGACCAATTCCAATAGGGGGGAAAAGCAGTATGATGTAGAAAAAAATATACAACACTGCAAGTCTATAGGCCTGAGTTCAAAACCTGGCTTTACTACCACTGAGCACTTACTAAAGAGTATTTTTAAAATATCTGTAATGTAAAGGGGTTGAAAAAAACCCAAATGCCACATCTTTTCTAGGAATAAAATTAAATTTTATAACTATGCCTCTCCTCAACTACACTAACATTTAAGAGATAATGGAGAAAATTAAAAAGAAAAAGCCATTTAAGGGGCGCCTGGGTGGCTCAGTCGGTTAAGCGTCCGACTTCAGCTCAGGTCACGATCTCGCGGTCCGTGAGTTTGAGCCCCACGTCGGGCTCTGGGCTGATGGCTCAGAGCCTGGAGCCTGCTTCCGATTCTGTGTCTCCCTCTCTCTCTCTGCCCCTCCCCTGTTGATGCTCTGTCTCTCTCTGTCTCAAAAATAAGTAAAATGTTAAAAAAAAAAAAGCCATTTAAATACGTTTTGTTTGCATATCAAATCTTTTTTCTTCATAAATTAATATATAGAAGGCTTTAAGATAGAGGACTTCAGAAGAAGTTACCTGTTAATGTTATCTGAAATATATCTGACTACTAATTAATGAATACAGATGAAAAGGTTTATCTGTTTTTAGTTAAATATACTTGTTTTTCAAGTTGAAATGCACACTAAACTCCTTAAACATTTCTCTGCCAAATAGGTAAGATCTTGTTTAAAAAATTAACAAGGGGGCACCTGGGTGGCTCAGGTGGTTGAACATCTGACTCTTGATTTCAGCTCAGGTCATGATCCCAGGGTAGTGGGATTAAGCCCTGTGTTGGGCTCTGCATTGAGCGTGGAGCCTGCTTAGGATACTCTCTACTCCCTCTGCATCTTTCCCCTGCTTGCACTCTTTCTCTCTCTCTCAAAAAAAAAAAAAAAAAAAAAAAAATTAACAATATTTTTCAGGAAAACTGGATTTCTTCTAAACATTGCAGTAAGCATGTTGTACTACTGAAATACTCGCTCAATCATGCTTCAAATACTTTACATATAAGTAAATGGAAAATAGGGATTGCAAAACTGAGTAATAAGCTTTGGTTTTGCCATACCCTTTTTAGTAATCCTTTACTGGCTTACCACACACATTCCTGGAAGGTTTATCATTTAAATTTGTTTTTGTCTTCTTTCTTATGTTTTCTGACAACAAAAATAAAACATGCTATTCTTCGGAAAAAACACAAAATGATAAAACCTCAAACCTTGTACATTACAGAAAAGTACAACTTATAAGTCTCCTATAATTTGATCCCCTACAACCACTGCTTAAGTTTTAGTACATATTATGAAATACTTACTTTTACCTTACTAGTTTTATGAAGAATAGAGCTTGATAGGCAATTTTAGAAAAGTAAAATAGAGAAAGAGAGGAAAAAAATGGAAAAGAAAAAGAGAATTGAAACAAGTTGAGCACAGCTATGCCAGGTACTAGCTACTTGCTCCAAACTGACTATTTCATTTTAGCTTCCCAGCAACCCTGAAATTTTGGTATTTCTTTATCCAACTTAAAAGGCACACAATGTCAATTCCCTGGCTTTGAAATATACTACAGTTGTGTGAGATCCATTTGGGAAATTTGGATGACAGGTATATAAGACCCCTCTGTACTCATTTTACAACTTCTTGTGAGTCCATAATTATTTTAAAATAAAAAATTAAAATAAGTGAGTGGTTCAAATAGTAGCATAGGAAAACCTTGAACTCAACTCTTCCACAAACATCATATCTTCAGCTCCATATAGAACTGTCTCTGAAAAAGACCTGAAAACTAGCTGAACAGCTCCACCACAATAAAGGATAAAAAGGCTACATCAAGGGCACCTGGCTGGCTCAGTCAGTGAAGCATGCAACTCTTGATCTTGAGGTTGTGAGTTTGAGCCCCATGTTGGGTGTGGAGATAACTTAAAAATAAAATATTAAAAAAGGGGGGGTACATCAAGATGGGTAGGAGAGGTAGAGATGTAGTCTCACCAAAACCCCACACTCCAGTGTGGCAACCCACAAGCAGGAGGGATCCCACAAATATGGACTATATCCCTGAGGAGTGTGGGGTTCAAGCCCCATATGAGGTATTCCCATCCTTGGGAACTGCACCAGGGAGATGAGCCTCCAAAATGTCTGGCTTTGAAAACCAAAACACCAGAAGAACCAAAAGGCTCCAGGAAATGGAGACTCCACTCTTAAAGGGCTCATGCACAGACTTACCCATCTTGGATCCCAGCACAAAAGCAGCAGGTTGGAAAGAACTTAGATCATATATGAAAAGATTTACTGGCTAATCTTAAATCATCTGTGGGAGTGGCAGGGGTCTATTCGAACTCTCTCTGGGGATAAAGATGATGGCAGGTGCCATTTTTGCATTCTCTATCTTGCTAGTGCTGCTTGCCCTGGCCCTGTGCTACCAAATGGCTCTGCCTCACTGACCTCAGCAAATAGGCTACCCAGCTGGGTGCTCCCTTGAGGCCTCACCCCAGTAAATCCAATGGATGGTACTGTCCTGACCCATCCCTCCCTATGGCCCCACCAAAGCTGACAGGTGTATGCTGTCCACAGAAGGGATACCTCTTGAGTGCCTGGCTCTGGTGGCCAGGGGGTTTGCATTTCTGGGCCCCATGGTGGCTGAAATGATCAGAGAGACAGTCCTTGGCAGGCTACCACCCTCAGGGGACTGCACAGAGAGCAGACTGAAATACATTCTACCTTCCTGAGACCTCTCCTTTAAGACTGGGAGAGATAGCTGTTGTGCTTAATACATAGAAACAAAGACAGAGAATCAAGCAAAATGAGGTAAAGGGAATAGGTTCCAAACAAAACAACAAGATAAAACTCCAGAAAAAATCTTAATGAAATGGAGATAAATAATTTACCTGATAAAGAATTCAAAGTAATGGTCATAAAGATGCTTACCGATTTCAGAAGAGTAGATGAACACAGCAAGAGCTTCAACAAAGAGATTGAAAATATAAGGAAGTACCGAACAGAAATTAGAAAGCTGAAGAATGCAGCTACGGAACTGAAAGATACACAAGAGGGGTTCAACAACAGACTAGATGAAGCTGAAGAAAGGATCAGTGACCTAGAAAATGGGGGAGTGAAACTCACCAAAATCTAACAGCAAAAAGAAAAAAAATTTGAACAGTGACAATAGTTTAAGGGACCTATGAAACATCAAGTGGAATGACATTTGTGTTATAGGGGTCCAAGAGAAGAGAGAGAGAGAAAGGAACAGAAAACTTATTTGAAGAAATAATGACTGAAAATATCCCTAACTTAGGGAAGGAAACAGAGTTGCAGATGCAGGAGTCCAGGACCAGACAGCTTTACTGGTGAATTCTATCCAACTTTTACTAAGATTTAATATCTATCCTTCTCAAACTCTTCCAAAAAACTGAAGAGAATGGAATGCTTCCAAACTCATTTTATAAGCCAGCATTACCTCGATACCAAAGATAGGCAAGACACCAGAAAAACAGAAAATTACAGGCCAATATCCCTGATGAACATAGATGCAAAGATCTTCAACAAAATATTAGCAAACAAATTCAACAATACATTGAAAAGATCATACAACATGATGAAGTGGAATTTATTCCAGGGATGCAAGGATGTTTCAACATGTGCAAATAAATCAATGTTACATACCACATTAAGAAAATGAAGGCTAACAATCATGTGATCATCTAAGTAGATGTGGAAAAAACATTTGACAAAATTCAATATCCATTTATGATAAAAACTCTCAAAAAAGCTATTATAGTGAATGTACCTCAACCTAAAAAGGCCCATATATGATAAGCCCACAGCAAACATACTCAATGGTAAAAAGCTGAAAACTTTTCCTCTAACAATCAGGAACAAGACATGAATGCCCACTCTTGATACTTTCATTCAACATAGTGTTGGAAGTCCAGAGCAATTACATGAGAAACAGAAATTAAAATGCATCTAAATTGGAAAGGAAGAAGTGAAACTGTCACCATTTGTGGACAATATGATTCTACACATAGAAATTTCTACAAGACTCCACCAAAAAAAAGTATTACAATAAACAAATTCAGTAAAGTTGCTGGATACATAATCAACATACAACACTGTTGTGTTTTTATGCTGTAACCACAAACTATCAGAAAGAGAAATTAAGAAAACAGTTCCACTTACAACTGCACCAAAAAGAATAAAATACTTAGGACTAAGTTTAACCAAGCAGGTAAAAGATCTGTATAATGAAAACTATACAACACTGATGAAAGAAACTGAAGAACACACAAACAAACGGAAAGATATCCCATGCTCATAGACTGAAGAATATTATTAAAATATCCATATTATCCAAAGCAATCTATAGATTCAGTGCAATTCCTACCAAAATTCCAGTAGAATTTTCCACAGAAATAGAACGAAGAATCTTAAAATTTGTATGGAAGCACATGAGATCCCATATAGCCAAAGCCACCTTGAGAAAGAATAAAGCTCGAAGCATCATGCTTCCTGATTTCAATTACAATGCTATAATAATCAAAACAGTATTGGCACAAAATAGACATAAAGATAAATCAAACAGAATAAAGAGCCCAGGAAAAAACCCCACCCACATATGGTCAATTAATTTGTGACAAAGGAGGCAAGAATATACAATGGGGAAAAGACAGTCTCTTTAATAAATGGTATTGGGAAAATTGGACAGCCACATGCAAAAGAATGAAACTGAACCTCTATCTTTCACCATACATAAATGAAATCAAACTGGATTAAAGACTTGAATATAAGACCAGAAACCACAAAATTCCTGGAAGAAAACATAGGCAGTAGGCTATTTGACGTTGCTCTTGGCAGTATATATATACATATATGTATACATATATGTAACTGATTCCAGGCAAAGGCAACAAGTGCAAAAATAAACAAATGGAACTACATCAGACTAAAAACCTCTACACAGCTCTACAAACCTCTACAAACCTCCTTTATTGAAAGGAAACTCAATAAACTAAATAAAATAAAATTGAAAGGAAACTCAATAAAATAAAAAGGCAACCTCCTGAGATATCTGCAAGTCATATATTCATAAGGGGTTAATAGCCAAAATAGATAAAGAACTCATATAATTCAATAACAAAAAAACAATCTGATTAAATGACAGGCAGAAGATCTAAATAGACACTTTTCCAAAGAAGGCATACAGATGGCCAACAGTCACATGAAAAAAATGCTCAGCAACACTAATCATCAGGGAAATACAAATCAAAACCACAATGAGATATCATCTCTCACCTGTCATAATGGCTATTTTCAAAAAGATGGGAAATAGCAAGTGCTAGTGAGGATATGGAGAAAAGGGAACCTTTGTGCATCACTGGTGGGAATGTAGATCGATGCAGCCACTATGAAAAACAGTATGAAATTTCCTCAAAAGAAAAGAGCACTACCACATGATCCAGCAACTCTACTTCTGTATATTTATATGAAGAAAATGTAGACGTTAATTAGAAAAGATATATGCACCCCTACGTTCACTGCAGTATTATTCACAATAGCAAAGATAGTAAAACAACTAAAGCATCCATTGGTGGATGGATAAAGATGTGAGATACACACACACACACACACACACATTGGAATGCTATTCAGCCATAAAAAAGAATGAAAGCTTGCCATTTGTGACAACATGAATGGACTTTGAGGGTATAATGCTAAGTGAAGTGAGTTAGACAAAGGAAGACAAATACCATATGATTTCACTTATATGTGGAATCTAAAAAAACAAAACCAACGAACAAGCAAAACAAATATAACCAAACTCATACATAACATGCAGAGAGCAGACTCATAGTTGCCAGAGGTAAGAAGGTATATGGTGTGGGTGAAATGGGAGAAGGGGTTAAGAGGTACAAACTTCCCCATAAAATAAGTAAGTCATGAGGATACAATGCACTAGAGTCTAGAGTCAACAACATTATATTGTATATTATGTGACTACATATGGTGAAGGGAGAAACAATACTTATTGTGGTGACTGTTTCATAGTATATGCAAGTATCAAATCATTATATTGTACACCTAAACTAATATAATGTTAAATATCAATTAGGCATCAATAAAAACAAATTAAAATAAAAACTGAAGCACAAAGAGAGGTTAAATTATTTGCTTTAAGGTCACATTGTCAGAGAATAAAAATTAAGCAGAAACATAGGATATAGAAATAGTGATTAATTAAAATAAATTCTTTCAACTTAGATTGATTCAGAAACATAAACACCTGCTTCATAAATGCTACAGTCATTGCTTTAAAGGAGGTAATAGAGTAGCATGTCCCCATTTATTGAGCATCCATATGGACTCTAGAGACGAAGATAAAAAAAAATTAAGACATAATCCTTATCCTCAAAGAAAAAAACTAAAAAGCCTTCAATCATAGTGTTAGGAATATATACAGGTGAGCACATACATACACATATTCAGCTCGCTATAGTCCAAGGATTGATTTTCTGATTTGTGGAGTGCCTTCACAAAAAAAGCATATAATCTAATATTTTCCCATTTACTTATGAAATCTAAAAAAGCGAGGTGGAGGGGTGCCGGGCTGGCTCAGTGGCTAAAGCATGCAACTCTTGATCTTGGGATCATGAGTTCAAGCCCCACACTGGGGGTAGAGTTCACTTAAGAAAATAAATAAATAAGAAGGGCATTAAAAAATAAGTAAATAAAAATAAAAAATGAGGTGGAAAAGATAAACTATTAAGCTATTTCACAGCTTTCAATGCCAGCACAGTGTATCTTTCCCTCTGACTGCTCTTACAGTTCATTTTGTAGGACATACTTTAGCACTTGGATATATATTGTTCTCTGCTGTTATATATTTTTCTCTACAGTTGTGTTTCGACCTCATTAAGAGCTGTACTTCCTTTCCAACTCCATCTTTCAGAGCAAATAGTTGGTAATGAATAAATGCTAGTTGACTTGTACTCTGCCAACCATATGTTACTTCCATAAAAAAATTAGCTACAATATTTAAATAGGAGGCAGAAATTAATTAAATTTAACTAATAATTATGAGATTATTGGGTATAAAGTAGAAGAAATTTTACTAGATACCATATAACTCTAATAAAAGATAAAGATACATGTCACAAATTGGTATTGCAGAGAAATAGCTTCATGCTGTGCCTCTAGAAGTTGTTTCTTTTTTAAAAAATAGTTGGAAGAACTACTGAATATTCTGCTTATCTAAAGGAAGTTGACACCTGTTTGGCAACTTTAATCCTATAAGAAGTGGTTTTCAAGAATAAATATTGTCAAAATGTCAATACTACCCAAAGCTATCTACACATTCAATGCAATCCCAATCAAAATCACACCAGCATTCTTCTCGAAGCTAGAACAAGCAATCCTAAAATTCACATGGAACCACAAAAGGCCCTGAATAGCCAAAGTAATTTTGAAGAAGAAGACCAAAGCAGGAGGCATCACAATCCCAGACTTTAGCCTCTACTACAAAGCTGTAATCAAGACAGCATGGTATTGGCACAAAAACAGACACATAGACCAATGGAATAGAATAGAAACCCCAGAACTAGACCCACAAACGTATGGCCAACTCATCTTTGACAAAGCAGGAAAGAATATCCAATGGAAAAAAGACAGTCTCTTTAACAAATGGTGCTGGGAGAACTGGACAGCAACATGCAGAAGGTTGAAACTAGACCGCTTTCTTACACCATTCACAAAAATAAACTCAAAATGGATAAAGGACCTGAATGTGAGACAGGAAACCATCAAAACCCTAGAGGAGAAAACAGGAAAAGACCTCTCTGGCCTTAGCCGTAGCAATTTCTTACTTGACACATCCCCGAAGGCAAGGGAATTAAAAGCAAAAATGAACTATTGGGACCTCATGAAGATAAAAAGCTTCTGCACAGCAAAGGACACAATCAACAAAACTAAAAGGCAACCAACAGAATGGGAAAAGATATTTGCAAATGACATATCGGACAAAGGGCTAGTATCCAAAATCTATAAAGAGCTCACCAAACTCCACACCCGAAAAACAAATAATCCAGTGAAGAAATGGGCAGAAAACATGAATAGACACTTCTCTAAAGAAGACATCTGGATGGCCAACAGGCACATGAAAAGATGCTCAACGTCGCTCCTCATTAGGGAAATACAAATCAAAACCACACTCAGATATCACCTCACGCCAGTCAGAGTGGCCAAAATGAACAAATCAGGAGACTATAGATGATGGAGAGGATGTGGAGAAACGGGAACCCTCTTACACTGTTGGTGGGAATGCAAACTGGTGCAGCCGCTCTGGAAAACAGCGTGGAGGTTCCTCAAAAAATTAAAAATAGACGTACCCTATGACCCAGCAGTAGCACTGCTAGGAATTTACCCAAGGGATACATCAGCATACGGGCACTTGGACCCCAATGTTTATAGCAGCACTCTCAACAATAGCCAAATTATGGAAAGAGCCGAAATGTCCATCAACTGATGAATGGATAAAGAAATTGTGGTTTATATACACAATGGAGTACTACGTGGCAATGAGAAAGAATGAAATATGGCCCTTTGTAGCAACGTGGATGGAACTGGAGAGTGTTATGCTAAGTGAAATAAGCCATACAGAGAAAGACAGATACCATATGTTTTCACTCTTATGTGGATCCTGAGAAACTTAACAGGAACCCATGGGGGAGGGGAAGGAAAAAAAAAAGAGAGAGGTTAGAGTGGGAGAGAGCCAAAGCATAAGAGACTCTTAAAAACTGAGAACAAACTGAGGGCTGATGGGGGGTGGGAGGGAGGGGAGGGTGGGTGATGGGTATTGAGGAGGGCACCTGTTGGGATGAGCACTAGGTGTTGTATGGAAACCAATTTGACAATAAATTTCATATATTTAAAAAAAAAAAAAGAAGTGGTTTTCTAATAGGAGATTAAAAATTAAAAGGGAGTAACCATTTAGTACTTAGTGTTTTTGCCATTATTTTCAGCGTATTATGATTAATCCTAAATTTAAACATGTTGGTAGATGACACAAAATTCAAGAGATCTAGGTCTGAATTTTTCCTTCCTTGCTTAAGCAATGAGTAGAAAAGTACATGGTTACAGAACCCATAGAAAACCCTGAATTATTCAAAGATAGGCTCTTAAAATATTAGACACTTCTATGGTACAGATCAAATACAGGCTTGATCCTGCTAGGTTTAAAGGTATAAGCTTTAAAATTTTTTGTAGGTTATGGGGCACCTGGGTGGCTCAGTTGGTTAAGAAACCAACTTGGGCTCAGGTCATGATCTCACGGTTCGTGGGTTTGAGACCCACGTCAGGCTCTGTGCTCACAGCTCAGAGCCAGGAACCTGCTTCGGAATCTGTGTCTCCCTCTCTCTCTGCCCCTCCCCCACTCACTCCCTGTCTCTCTTTCTCAAATATAAATAAACGTTAAAAAATTTTTTAAAAATTTTTTCCAAGTTATTAATTAGCATTGTTTAATTTTCCTAATCTATATTTAACAAAGTTATTTCAGAATTCATCAGTGCCATTAACAAAAGTCTACGCATACACATTTATAATTACATACACATAATTTTAATATCAAAATTTACTTTCCTATGTTTTCTGTCTTGCTGGTGAATGTACTCACGTCTTTATGCTATATTTGAATTCTTACTTGATACAGTACTACTTTGAATTATGACAGCAATGTAATTTACAATGCTATTTTTCTCCTGTCCTCTTCCTGTATGGAGAGAACATGAAATCCAGAAGCTTAGCACGCGAATTCAGAGCAGTTCTTACTGCCCTAAAACATCTCAGCATCTGAGAAAATTAATCAACCCAGAAAAAACTCTTTTTAACAAGTAGGATTCAGGAAACTATAAATCTTTCACATTAATGTCAGAATTAATATCTTGTTAAATGGCATACAGGTAATGAGGAGGACTGAGATGGTTTCCTCGCTCCCACCATATTCCTCCAATCCCAGACTTCACAGTCTGTGCTCAGTGGAGGGAGGTTATAGTTTTTAATTGTTTGAATCTTTTATAAAGATGACACTGTGTACATTTACACAGAGCAAGGTCACGTTAAGCTCATATAATTATTTCAAACCGTCAAAAGAGGCGTTTGGAATTCTGTCCTCTCTGAGCTTATAATAGTCACATTAAAAATTCTTCATGAGATAAGAAAAGGGAACTGAAGGTGAACCAAAAGAGCAAGAATATGGGTAAGCTAAATACTTGTTGTAGATGAAAAACTTTTCTGAAGAAAACAGTGACATGCATGTAAGTTCCCAAATCCCCTTTAAGCAGTAAGTCAGATACCCTGAGGATTGCACTTGGCCTTAAAAGTAGGCAGTTACCTATGCCATAAAATCTATAGGACTCATTTCTGAAAGTTTTGAGTGGTGAAGACAGTACCAAAGAGGAAGAGTGAGGTTGGGTTGGGTTGGGTTGGGTTGGGTTGGGTTGGGTTGGGTTGGGCTGGGCTGGGCTGGGCTGGGCTCCATTGGAACCCTGAGGGGAATATCTAGCTAGTACTTGTGTCCCAAGTCAAAAGTGCTAAGACCTAATTAATTTATTATAAATACAGCTTAAATACCTCTGTAGGGTGGAAAACTATGTTATCTAGTTTGTAGTCTCCATGAATCAAATTTTCTTCATTGTCATTATCTGGCAAGTTTTTCATTAGCCAGTGAAATAGCTGGTTCATGGCAAGGATGTCCTGATGAGCTGCAGCTTTATATTGCTCTATCCAGGTTGATACCTAAAGATATATAAATAAGAAAAATTGTAAAGTTGAACATAGAACTTAGGTTCCAAATTTAAACAAAATTCAATCATATCAAATTTGGTTTTATTCCTCAATGCTCCAGACAAATCCCTCTAAGTGACGTTCACATGAACCTAAAACATTTAAATCTCTCTTCCATCTAGTTCCCTTTTACTAACTTAGATTTTTATCAGGAAAAAAAATACTGGCACAGGGATCAAGAAATGTGGGTTCTAGCCTCTATTCTGCAACTATTTCGTGAAAGAATAAAAGAATGTACACAAACACATATATACACAAATAAAAAGTTATAGCAGATTTCTGGAAGGGTCACAAGAAACAAGTAATCTCTGAAAAAGGAAATATGGGGGCTGGGAGAAGAAGGGAGATTTTTACTTTTCATTTTAATACTTTTTCTTATTACCCACAGAATCTTCTAAATATATTTCAGGTATAAGGAGTGCAAAGACTTTTTATTGTTCTTAGAATCAAATACAAACAAATCAAATTATACTCAAAGTCCTCCATCAATTGAAACCATATTTTTCATCAGCTCATAGTTCTCTCCCCATTGCCCAAGGTATCTCTGGTCAACTTAGTGCAGTAAAGACCTTCATCTGTGGAATCATACAGACTCAAGTATAAATTATGCCTAAGCCACTTATTCACGTATTATTCGATATGCAGTAGCCCTTAGATTCCTCATGTGCAAAATGAGGGTAATAAATAATACCTATGTCTTAGGGTTATTACGAAGATTTTAAAAGAGTAGGTCAGCAACCTACCTACCATGGGGCCTGGCATAGTGTGAGTACTCTCTAAATCTTACTCCCTTCTCTCTTCCCTTAGCCCCCCTCAAAAAGACAGAAAGACAGACAGACAGACAGACATAGGCAAATAGTCCCATACATATCTGGTCTTGCTGTCTCTTTGGTTTGAAATGCTCACCATCTCTTCCCTATCACTCTAGATTTTCTCTTTACTTAAATACACAGTGCAAGACAGATCTCTCCCACAAAGCTTTCCCCACCCAAGTAAGGGCACACTGATATGCACCCTCTAAATAGAACAGCTCTCATGATGAGTACCAAACAATTTACTACTATATCATATACTCCTTTATTCTATTTTCAAGTTTCACATAAATGAGATTCATGTATAGGTCTCTCAAAAAAATGTTCCTTTAGGGGAAGAACTTATTTCTATTTTCTTGATATTTAACAGTGTACTCAGGAAGTATTAAACACACACAATCGTGCTTAATAAATGTTAACTTCAAAAGGAAAACTGTATAGAAAACATATTGATAAATTAAGTGAAGAGGCATAAAAGCTTTAAATTTGCATCCATGTACATGTTGTTAGTTACAGAAGCTTAGGCTGAACAAACCTGATCTAAAAATATAAAATTATTTTCTGCTAACAAAAAGCCAATATAAAGGTTGATATTAAAAGTTATACCCAAATTTCAGGAAAGTATAATGGGTTTTTATTTTGACTAATCAAGGATATTATTTCCAAGAACTTGAGAAAAGGAGCTCTTCATGTGGACGCATTACCTGTCTTTTGCAGTACCCAGCACCTCTACCATATCCTTCCAGCTGCAACGACTGTACATTCAAGGAATGTAAACGAGCCAAGGTTTCTATCATGGCCACATATATGGCTGAGCGTTCTGCTGGGCTAACTCCAGGAATTGTAAAATCACGAAAGATTCGGCCCTATAGAAACAATTACAATAGATAATTTAAAACAAAATACATTTTTTCACTCCAATTACTTGTAATGTCATAATCCCCCATTGTCCACAAAAAAAAATCAGGATAACAGTTTTCCAGCAAAAACAATTCTTTGTAGAATATGCTAGAAAAACATTCACTTAGGAAAACATGTTTAATAGAATATGTATGCCAAAGGGAAAATACAACGATATTCCAAAATGAACTTAATGGACAAAACTACTCTCAAGTTACAGTTTACAAAATAATTTTTTTTTTTTTTAAACACTTTGAATTTATTGTTCTTAAGGGATTGATATTCTCTTTGGAGTAGTATTTTTCTGTCCACCATCTGGAGGGTTTGGTTATTGCCACTACATATAGCTCTTTATTGCCATCTAGAGGAAAATTTGAGAATAAGTCAACACGTGCTAATTACTAAATTTGTT
Organism: Panthera onca; assembly: GCF_046562875.1. Lineage (NCBI taxonomy): Eukaryota > Metazoa > Chordata > Mammalia > Carnivora > Felidae > Panthera > Panthera onca. Next base: position 130,171,649 of record NC_138347.1, on the reverse strand, counting down.
CCTAGTCTATTTCATCCCTCCTACACTGCCTGTGCTCAAATTCAAATGAAAGTTTAAGCCCTTGCAAAGCAAATTACCTAAAATGTTAACTAATAAACTATTATTTATTAACATCTAATTTTCACGATTAAAAATAAAAGCAACAATAAAGATTAAGTGTTAATTTACCTGCACATGTTCCATCATGTAAAATTCTGTTCCAATGATAGAAGCATCACTGCAGTACAATAAAGGCTTGGGAACGGGGAATCCAACTGAAAACAAAGCTTTCTGGACTTTAAATTCTCTATCAATCTAAATAGGATGATGGATTATTAAAAATTAGAAACACAGAAATTTAAGTTAAAAAAATTTTTTTTTGATGTTTATTTTTGAGAGAGAAAGACAGAGTATGAGCAGGGGTGGGGCTGAGAGAGATAGAGAGGGAGACACAGAATCCGAAGTAGGCTCCAGGCTCTGAGCTGTCAGCACAGAGCCTAACATGGGGCTCAAACCCATGAACTGCAAGATCATGACCTGAGCTGAAGTCAGAGGCTCAACTGACTGAGCCACCCAGGTGCCCCAATTTAAGTTTTAATTAATTTTTTTTAAGTAATCTTTACACCCAGTGTGGGGCTTGAACTCCTGACCCTAAGATAAAGAGTCATGTGCTCTTCCAACTGAGCCAGCCAGGTACCCTAGAAACACAGAAATTTAATAACTATTTGTGACCTTACATTAATGTTAGAAATCAATTTTATTTAAAAAATTTTTAAATATTAGGGTGCCTGGGTGGCTCAGTCAGTGGCTTCGTCAGTTTGGGTCATGATCTCACATTTCGTGGATTTAAGCCCTGCATTGGGCTCTGCTGACAGCTCAGAACCTAGAGCCTGCTTCAGATTCTGTGTCTCCCTTTCTCTCTGCCCCTCTCCTGCTTGCACTCTGTCTCTCTCTCTTTCTCTCTCTCAAAAACAAATATGTAAAAAAATTTTTTTTAATTTTTTAATGTTTATTATTTATTTTTGAGAGGGACAGAGAGAGAGAGAGACAGAGAAACAGACAGAGTACAAGTAGGGGAGAGGCAGAGAGAGAGGGAGACATAGAATCCGAAGCAGGCTCCAGGCTCTGAGCTATTAGCACAGAGCCTGACATGGGGCTTGAACTCACGGACCATGAAATCATGACCTGAGCCAAAGTCAGATACTTAACCAACTGAGCCACCCAGGCACCCCTACAAATCAATTTTAAAACAGTATCAACAAATGACCTGGGGGGTAATATTTTCCTTAAAAGTAGTCATGTAGTCATAGCAATTATTACAATTATAAATTAGGCCAGCACTTAAAAAAAAAAAAAAAGAAATTTAATTAGTCTAAAGGATAGCACGTGAATGGGGCTTCATCCTGGCTCTGCTCATATGAAGGCAACAGTTCCTGATCACAATATTTCACAAATTTCATAATATTTCACAAAGAGATGTTCTCAGCAATTCACGGCTCACTGGCTTGCTCTCATTTACTCTTTCTCTCTTTTTCTGTCTCTCAAGGGGGCTCAGGCAAGTCTCTATTCTAAGGCTCTGAGCACAGTCAGCTACATGGTGGTGGGGGAGGCCAGTGAGTGTTGGTAGAAGGGAAAAGCACTAGCTTTTCTGGAGATCTAAAGAGGTATTTGTTTCTAAAGCAGAGGATGGGAATCCTTCCTGGTATCCAAGGCTGCCATGGAGTTCAAGATAACCATGGGGAAAGGAGGCAAAGAGACGTAAGCTAACACTGAAACAGGAACCCAATATGATAAAAGGGTCTCCTCAACCAGGACAGATATATGAGCCTATCACTCAGGACCTCAGGACATGGCTCACAGCAGAGCTGTGATGCTGACTTATCTGGCCCCAGACTCAGCGGTGACTGATGACTTCTAAGGAGGAGAAACCACGCAGCTCACTTTGACAGCTGTAATAAAGCAGCAGTTGATAAAGATTAACTAGAGCAGGGACATGACTAAACAATGACCAAGGTGAGAGAAGCCAGCAGAGCCATAGGCTGTGACAGAAGTGTTTGTAAGCACCCTGGTGCTGGAATGATGACCTGAGCTGAAGTCCAATGCTTAGCCAACTGAACCACCCAGGTACCCCTCCTCAAGTCCTTTTTAAAAACAAAAAGGGATACAATTCAAGTGAAATTTTCATCTGATAAATAAAATACATTATCTATTATTTAATAACATGAGATGACTTTTAAAGCAATTTAGGGGCGCCTGGGTAACTCGTTGGGTTAAATGTCAGACTTCGCCTCAGGTCATGATCTCACAGTTCATGAGTTTGAGGCCCACACTGGGCTCTGTGCTGACAGCTTGGGCCTTGCTTCGGATTCTCTTTTTCCCTCTCTCTCTGCCCTTCCCCTGCTTGTGAGTGCTCTCTCTCAAAAATAAACACTTTAAAAAATAAAAAATAAAAGCAATTTAAAATGTTTTTTTGTGTGTGTGCATAAAAAGCATTTATTTGTCAACAAAGAATTATTGCATTTGTAGAGGTGCCTGTATGGCTCAGTTGGTTGAGTGTCCAACCCCTGATTTCGGCTCAGGTCATGATCCCAGGGTCACGGGATCGAACCCGGTGTTGGACTCCACACCAAGTGTGGAGCCTGCTTGGGATTCTCTCTCTTTCTCTCTCTGCCTCTCTCTCTCTCCCTCTCTCCCCCGACTCCTGCTCCTCTCCCCTGCTCGTGTACTCTAAAATTTAAAAAAAAAGGGGGGGGGGTGTCTGGGTGGCAGTTGAATGTCTGATTCTCGATTTTGGCTCAGGTCATGATCTCACATTTCATGAGTTTGAGCCCTGTGTCGGGTTCCGTGCCATCAGCAAGGAACCTGCTTGGGATTCTCTCTCTCCCTCTCCCTCTGCCTCTCCCCTGCTCTCTTTCTAAAATAAGTAAACTTAAAAAAGAATTATTGCATTTGTACACCATACCTTATGTGCTTTAGGAAGAAGTGATCCAGATGGTTTTTTTCTGAGTACATATGCTTGATAGCCCTTCTGGAGATAAAAGGTTGGATTGGACTGTCCTGATCTGGGTAAGAGTAGAGAAAAGGTCTATTACAAAGATATATTTTCCTTCCCCAAATGCTACCAAGATGTCAAAAGAAGCACAAAATGAAAATAAATAAATTTCAGTGCTGGGAAATCAACAGAGGTGCTACCAGCAGCTCAAAACACTAGTTTTGGGATGATATAAAGCAGATAACACAGTGGCAGCTGGAGAATCTGTAATCCACAGAGGTAGAAGAGAGGACCTCACTCCCTGCCTGTAAATCATGAATTTTATCAGTAGTACCCCTAGAACAATGCCTAGATCTAAGTAAATGAAGGCTGGGAAAAGAAATTGTATGTGATCAGTCAGAAAATTAATTAAAGGATGCTGGAATAGGTGGGTAAATGGCTCCTCATCTGCTGTTAGAGATATAACCCCCAGATGCTTCACCAAGGCTAGCACCTAAGTATAGCTCTCCACAATGGGAATTCTGGTAAGAGAGAAGTGACTGGACCAGGGTGAACATCTGGGCCAGGGAAATACAACAGTGCCCCAAGGAACTCATAGATACCAGGGCATTGGCTTTCCCTGCAAGGAGAGCAAAAATTCTCACATGGACTAAAAATATCGTCCAGATATCAAAACTATTCAATTTACACCTTCATTCACAATATAGCAGTTTAGAATTACCCAGCTTTTGAAGATTCCAAAAGCATGAAAGAGAGGCCTTAAACAAATAATTAAAAGAATCAGTCTCTGAAGTAATAGGTAATAGGAAGTGAAAAAAAATCTTTGAAGTTTCTCCCTAGGCCTTTAGCTTCTATCTGCAAAGGACAAAACTAGTACAGATTGAATGCAGTAGCAGCTCCATTGTCTACATCTTTCTTCTACAAGCCAGACCCATCCTTCCCAGGAATCATATCTAAGAACACTGATTTTGGCACCATCTAAACCTGTGTGGGTGCCTTTTAACATGGAAAAATAGAGATCATTGCCAGTGGTCAAGAATGGGATCACCTCAAGCTATGTTGATTATTGGGACATGGGAAAATTTATTTGTGATGCTACAAAGAGCAATGAAACTTACAACATTTTTTTTAATGCCAAAAGTCTGATTGATGCATTTTTTGATGATGCAATCATATATGAAGTACCAGCCTTTCAAGATAGTAAATGACATAAGTGAAATATAAAGAAAAAGCAAAAACCTTTTTATTGAAGATAGAGTTACCATATGACCCAGCAATTCCACTCCTAGGTATAGATCTAAGGGAACCGAAAATACATTTGTATAAAACCTTGTCCGTGAATGTTCATAGCAGCATTATTCACAACAGCCCCAAAATGGAAATAACCCAAATGTCCATTAATAGACGGATGTATAAACAAAATGTAACACAGCCATATAATGGACTGTTAGCCATAGAAGGAATAAAGTTCTGATACATACCGCAACAAGAATGGGCTTTGAAAACATGACGCTAAGTGAAAAAAAGCCAGTTACAAAAGACCATGTGTTATATGATTCCACTTCTTTGAAATGTCCAGAGTATGTAAATCCATAGGGACAGAAAGTGGATTAGTGGCTGCTAAGGGATGGGAGGAGGGCAGAATTGGTAGGTAAGGATTGCTTTCTAGGTTGATGGAAATGTTCTGGAAATAGAGGTGCTGGTGACACAACATTGTGAATATACTAAAACCCACTAAGTTGTATATTTAAAAATAGTTCAAATTTTAAATGTTATATAAGATAAATTTTGTCTCAAAAAAATCCCAGTGACACTATACTTCAACAGAAAAATAAATTAAAAAATACGTATTTCTGTTAAAAAAATCTCACCAAATTAAAATCTTCTCCTCTGTGTACATATATACTATGGTTCCTAAAAAGAACCCCCCAAAATGCAGAAGCCCACCTTGGGAAGATCATCACCAACACTGTGCACATAGTAATGGCTAACTTTAATCACTCTAAACATCAGGTTGCCATATAATCCAGAAACCACTGATGGTACCAATATGATAAGAATCATCAATAAGCCAATAGCCATAGCTATTGTTTAGGAGTTGGACAAGATATTTGGTGCTGAAAGAAATGTGTTGCTATAACCAAAGAGGTGGTATTTTTGATTTGCCAAATCTTAGTTAACAAAGATGGAATCTTCGTATTTAAGTATGCAGTTAGGGAAATTCACTCGGCTGGAGAAGACTTTGATTAGACAATCAGTCTCACAAAACCTAATTGACTACCCTCTGCACTAGTTCACTTGGAAACATACAAAGTCAGGGGTGTCTGGGTGGCTGTCAGTTAAGTGGCTGACTGTTGATATTAGCTCAGGTCATGATCACATGGTTTGTGAGCTTGAGCCCTGCATAAGGGCTCAATGCTGACAGCACAGAGCTTGCTTGGGATTCTCTCTCCCTCTCTCTCTGTCCTTCTTTCCCCCTCAAAATAAATAAATAAACTTAAAAAAAAGAAGAAGAAGAGGAAGCATATGAAGTCAGGAAATACGGTTTTGCAGCAGGGCAACATCAGATGAACTTCTACAGCAGGGGCATCACAGTAATCCATGCAGCATTCTAGGATCTACTTGGTGACCCCTGTGTTCCTTTGGTGATGGCTCAGGTTCTAAGAAATGGGACCACATAGGTTCCACCCTGGCTTAGAAGCCTCATGTTCCACAGGAGCTATTGTCTCTAGTAACATTCTTCTGGACACAGCTCCCTGCTTCCTGGCAAGGGACATGAGCAGGTACAAGAACTTGCTACACTTAGGGAAGCCCAAAGTACCCCACCAGATACTTAGAGTTCATTTCCAGGACTTCTAGTTTAGATTACAGTTTATCAATTACATATTATTTTTACCAGAAGTAATGTTGCCTAGAAACACAGCTGACATGTCACCTTTAAGGAGTTACTAGAGTAACAAAGCTAGAAAGTTAACTTAATTTGTCCATAGAGAAGGAGAAAAGGTTCTTTAAGCCTTTCTTCACATCTTGCTAGATAAGTCTCAGGCCCACAAGGTCATCCTACTGGGCGGTTTCAGCTGCATCTCCAAGCTTCAGAAACTTAGAAATACCTATAGGAATTTTCTTTCGAAAGCAAGAAATTAGAAAAAAGCATCAATCCTGACAAGGGTGTTACTTATGTTTGCAGCTATGTAGGCAGCCATCTTGTCTCTTGTCCAGGGATAAATCTGAAACTATTCAAAATTCACTGATCTTTGATATCATTCCATCTCCTTTGGTATTGAAACCACTGGTGGAGTAATGACTGTTCTGATTACGTGCAATACCACAGATCGTACCAAATGGACTTTGACCTTCACTATCTGCTCTGACAGTCAGTTTAGTGTGTCCATTCAGGTTCACGAAATTGAGCAATGATACAGGATAACAAGTAGTTTGGAAAATTTGAACTAATAAACATCCCTCCTGCACACTTTAGAGTTGTACAATTGAACTTTTTTTCATTAATTTTTTAAATGATTATTTTTGAGAAAGACACAGCATGAGCAGGGGAGGGGCAGAGAGAGAGGGCGACACAGACTCTGAAGCAGGCTCCAGGCTCTGAGCTGTCAGCACAGAGCCCAATGCGGGGCTCAAACCCACAAGCCATGAGATCATGACCTGAGCTGAAGTCAGACATTCAAATCGACTAAGCCACCCAGGTGCCCCTAAAGTAACTATTGATGTTGATGCTAACAGCATTTTAAATGTATTTGCTCTAGATAAGAGATCAAGAAAATTAAAGATTAAAAGACCACTGTCATGGTGTTCGAGCATGGAAAACATTGAGTATCCAGTACAAGAGGCTTAGAAGTACAAAGCTAGAGATTAGAAGCAGAGAGGCAAAATATCCCCTAAGGACATGCTCTGATCCTATATTTTCTTTTTTTTTTTTTAATTTTTTTTTTTCAACGTTTTTTATTTATTTTTGGGACAGAGAGAGACAGAGCATGAACAGGGGAGGGGCAGAGAGAGAGGGAGACACAGAATCGGAAACAGGCTCCAGGCTCCGAGCCATCAGCCCAGAGCCTGACGCGGGGCTCGAACTCACGGACCGTGAGATCGTGACCTGGCTGAAGTCGGACGCTTAACCGACTGCGCCACCCAGGCGCCCCTGATCCTATATTTTCAACAGTAAGGCCATGGTGGAAGATGAGACACATCAATGCAGAATCAAAGATGAAGTCAAACAGAAGAACCCTGTTGTGGAACCATGACTGCAGAAATAGACGAAGCTGACCAAAACAACATAACACATTCCACAGAGTTATGAAGTCTGAAAGATCCTAATTTGTAGAAAGATCAGTGACAGTTTTTAAAAATCATATTTGAGCTATTACTAGACATTTTGAATACTTGAATACACACAGGGGAAGAGAATAATACAGGTTCATTCTATTCATATGATAAACAAATGGAAAGTGCTATTCATTTTAGAGAACAAAGTTTGGGTTTTTTTTTTTTTTTTGGTTTTTTTTTAAGAGAGAGAGAGGGTGGGAGAGGAAGAAAGAGAATCTTAAGCAGGCTCCATGCCCAGCATGGAAAAATGACATGGGGCTTGATCTCACAACAGTGAGATCATGACCTGAGCCGAAATCAAGAGTTGGACACTTAACTAGCTGAGCCATCCAGGCACCCCGAACAAAGTTATTTTTAAATTGGCATCATTTGTTGGGGGGGGGGGGTTGGAGCCCAGAGCACTTAGTATAAGACTGCCCCTCTGTAGTCCCAAACACTTCACTTTTCTTATTTCCCATCACTTATATCACTACTGTCATGAACCCCCCAGGATTGGTCTCATCATGTTTTTTTTTTTTTTTTTTTTTTTTTAAGTAAGCTCTATGCCCAATGTGGGGCTTTAACCCACCATTATGAGATCAACAGTCTCATGCTCTACTGACTGAGCTAGGCAGATGCCCCTTATGTTCTTTATCCTTGTTTAGGTCATCAACAAAAGTCCCAGATTCCCATATCACCACTTACCTACTATACTCTAATTCCCATAAGGCTCTGCACAGGCCCTGTTTTGTCTTCTTCTCCCACCCTCCCCTCCCCCAACTCCTGATATCTTTTCTCTGTGCCCCTGGAACTCACTGTCTTTCAGCATAATCACAAACAGCTTCACTCTCATCTCTGAATGGACACTTCACCTTCTCGCTGTGACTAAAGTTTGAATGTTCCATGAGGCCCCTGTTTCCTTTGCAGGCTTATTACATGGTAGATTCCACCCCCCTCCCCCACATCACCTATCCTGTAGGCCTGGAGATGGAGTCTACGTCCCTCTTGATGCTCATCGCCACTTGCAAACTTTTTGCCCTCCCTCCTGCCTAAACCCTTCAATCCAGCTTTGAAACTCATGTTATGAGACTACTGCACTCTACCCTTTCTTGTTGCAACCAACTGCTCTTAAGTCACTCCCCCTCATTGCCTACTGATTCACTATTGCTCTTATTTACACTATTCCTATCTTCATTAATAATTTCAAAATCTAGTCAGATGTTCATCTAACACTCAGGACTGTGTCAGTTCCTTGAATTCTTCTACTCCGGTGATATTTTCCTTTATACTACTTCAGTCACCTACTCTAGGGGACACACCTTACACACCAATTCAAGCACTGCATAATCCATCCTCGTTAAGCATTTCTATCTCTGACCATTATCTTTTCACTCACTCCTGCTGGTTGGTACCTTGATTCCAACAATCCTTCAATCCTGGGAACTACCATTCATTGATCATACTATCTTTTAGCATCCTTCAGTTTCCTCTTCCCCCACATCCTTCCTTCACTCGTTTAAATTTGATGGTCAATTACATAACCACCCTCTTGAATGCATCTTTAATATACTTATTAAACCCCTCTCCAGATTATTTGCTTGGCTTCCCCCATTCTGGTTTTTTCCCCCTTAATGTTTATTTATTTTGAGAGGGAGCGTAAATGCACAGGGTGGGTGGGGAGAAGGAGGGGCAGAGAGAGAGAGAGGAGAGATAAAATCCCAAGCAAATTCCTGCTAAGCGTGAAACATGAAACCGATGGGGCTGGTTCTCAGGGAGATAAGATCGTTGACCTGAGCCAAAATCAAGAGTCAGTTGCATAACCAACTGAGCCACCCAGGCAACTGCCGCCCCCCATACTCCACCCATTCTAGTTTAAGTCCAACTCTTTGCCTGCACTCATATAGCTGAACCCAGCTGGAGAAAGAAACATGGTCGGTATCACATGCTGTGGGAGATGCAGGAGAGAAGCATCAAAGGAAAAGACTTCAAAAGGGAAGGGCTGGAGAAGGTATAAGGCCTTAGCATGTTTACACAGCTGAACACAGCTGGCTGTGCTGTGGCTTGTAAGGATCGCCTAGAGCCATTAACGTTGTCTAGGGTCAGATCCTCCTTCACACCTGACCCTTCCTAGTGTTATAGAAACCAATTAACTTCAAATTCAACCTTGAAAAGCTAAACCATTAGATTGATGAACACACTTGCTTAGCTGACTTTATGCACATAGTCTTCCGCAATTATCCTAATAAAAAGAAGCTTCATTCTGGAGTCGGGGCCTCATTCCGACTCGAGTATGAGGACCTTCACTTAACTGCACTTTGCGGACTCATCTTTTGCGACTCCGGCCATACTCCCTGCAACAATACTCAATATCATATGCCTCTGGCACTTATCACTGGCATTTGTATTCCATGACTACTGATTTATGTGAAAATAAAAACAGTGGTAAAGGAGATGGATCAGAGAGTTTTGTGGTATAGAATTAAAAGGTACCACATCCCAATAGATACTGGAGGCTGAAGTAGGCGTAATAAAAAACAGCTTAGGTTTCCAGCCTAGAAGCCTTGTGTTGTAAACACTGTTTAAGACCTTTCACCTACTATTATGCAATTTAATTATCAAAAGGAGCAAGTACTTATTGCAGATCAGGAAACTAATTCTCAGGGAGTTTATATAACATTAAAATTCCCAGTCATTAAGTGGCAGATAGAATTTCCTGGAAGCCAGCACTGTTTCTATAGTTCTGCCTTTATCACAACACTATTTTTAGAATAAATTTTTTTTAAATTTGTTTTTTTATTATAAAGCAGACCAGAGCCAGATTCATGGTGGAGAACAGTATTCTCAGGAGCGTCATCCAGTTCCATTCCCTCACTTCAAAAAGAACTGAAGCCCAAAGTAGTGCTGTGATTTGCTAAGTGGAAGATCTAGGATTAGAATTCAGGCCCACCAGCTGGTGCCATTAACTCAACCTTCGAGAACATTGCCAATTACAACGGAATTGCACCTGTTTCTCAGAAAAAAAAAAAAAAAGGTCTAACGGTCACCTAACAGAAGTTGAGAGAAAACCTCTTTATATTATCCCACAAAGCTTCCAACCTTAATTGCCTCAGTGAATCTTCCAGGTACAGGATTGCATCCTTCAACAAAGATTCCTTCTCATAGCTGGACTCATGAATGTTGTGGTGCTTCCATTATTGTCCTCGAATTGGAAATACCCAGGATGAAATGCAGGGGACCACTGACGGCAGCCCCCACCTACAGAGCGAGTCAGTGCAGGAAAAGAAGCGGGGACGGGGGGAAATTGCGAACCCACCGTGGGCCAAAGAAAGAAAAGCACACTGTACAGATTTGTTTCCGCTGGAGGAGAAGGCCGGCGTCGATACCTGTATTGAGCAACGGTCAGGTGGGCCTCTGGCTCGGCCCCAAAGCCGGGCAAGTGCTGGTTTAGATAGGCCTCCAGGGACCCGGTGTCGAACTTGTGCTGGGGCAGCACTTCGGTGGTCTCGGGCTCGAGGGAGGCACCGCCCTCCATGACTGCCTCTGTCGGCCGCCTAGATGCAGAATGCACAGGCCTTCCGCGCTGAGACCTCTGGCCTGAGGAGTGCTACTCCACGGCTTGGGGGCGAGGTCCTGACGCGACGGGGCGGGAGTGGCCCCGACGCGACGGGGCGGAGGTGGCCCCGCCTCTCCTGCCAATCACACACATCCCTGGGCACCGTGGTTGAACAACATTGGTCCCTGAATCTGGTCATTCAGGCTCTAGTCGGGTTGTGGGAGATGACCTCCATGTGCTCGCATTTAACAATTTCAGTCAGCCTCACAGTTGGAGGCCGCTATTCTGAAGAAGGTAAAGCCACGTTAATCGCTCCTAATATGAAGAGGCCTCTTCTACCTCCAAATTTCACGAACCGACAGGCGGAAAAGACCTACTGGGTCCGGTTCAGAAATGGGCCCGTCGAGACCTTGGGCCCAGGAATAAAAAGATCCTGGGTGTTTCTCCTAACCGCCCGGCTGGAAAGGCACCATCAGAGGCCGCCGGCTCCGGTCGCTAAGAACTCTGGCCCTGGTGCGGCCGGGTCTGTTAGGACCGGCCGAAGAAGGAAGCAAAGAGGAGCGGGTTTTTTTCTGAGGGGGAGCGGTGACAGCAACGCACCGGAAGCGGTACAGCGGCCGGACCCCGGGAGCGGCGGCGACGTGTCGTTCGTGAGGCGGTGGGAACACTTCCCCAGGGTTCTGGGCTAGGAAGGCCGCGGCTAGGTGCCTTCTCGCTTACCCCTCACGGGGCCAGCAGGCCTAGCAGCGTGGGGCGGAGGCGACGGCGAAGGCCGGGGCTGGGAACGTTGGCGGCCGGCGTCCCAGCCATGGCCGAGTCTGTGGAGCGGCTGCAGCAGCGGGTGGAGGAGCTGGAGCGGGAACTGGCACTGGAGAGGAGTCGGCGGGCCTTGGGGGGCGGCGACGGAGGCGGCGGCCGGGTCCGCATCGAGAAGATGAGCCCGGAGGTGGTGGACTCCAATCCTTACAGGTGATCTGCGTTGCGGGTGGGAGGCCGGCGAGGGGGCGAGGTCAAGGTCTCCGGGTGGTCAGGAGTGAGGCGCTCCCATCCTGTGCAGCTCACGCCGCCGTCCACCTTCCTCTTCTTGAGTCCTGTTCCCAAACGCCCGGGGCCAGGTCTCAGTACTACTCGGTATTCTTCCTCTTAAGAAACAAAACCCGAGCGAACCAGCCATATGGTGCTGCTCGCGGGCCGGCTGAGGACACGCGGCCGGTTTCCTAACGCCCCTCCCTCTGTTTTTAGTCTGCCTCGTTGTGCATAAAACTGATAGTAATAACTTTCAGAAGATATTAAATATAAAACCCGCTAAGCATAGACTTCGAGTTTCATAAAGGCTTCTCAAAATTTCAAAATTGGGGGCGTGGTGGGAAAGCACAATTAGCTTTAGTGTTAAAGCTGTTTGACTTTACCAATACTGTCAGCCGGCTCGATACAGTGCAGGGGTTAAGAGGAAGGTCTCTAGAACCAGATTGATTCGATTCAAATCCCAACTCTTAGTAGCTGAGCAACCATGGGAAGTATTTGTGTTTAGTAGGGACCAGTGGTACGAGTGAAATGTTCAAATAATACCTAAAACTGAAAATCCAGAAGTAACAACGTTAGCATGCTATTTAGAGATGTGTTAGTAACAGTTGAAAATGAGGAAGGAGAGGAAAAGGGATGTGGGGGCCAGGAGCTTGCAGAATTTTAGCAAGCCTGGTAGAAGTATTTGACTCTTTAAAGTGTAAACGATTGGGAATTTCATGTATATGGGTTTAAATACACACACACACACACACACACACACACACACACACACACACATATATTGAACTCAAGATAACAGAGCAGACTAACTAGGTAAAGTACCTCTTAGAGTCCTTGGCATACAGTAGGTGCTTACTAAAAGTAGACGTCATCCGTTTTGGGCAGATACAACTGATGTTAAACATTAATCTGAGTGTTAAATGTTAAATACATATGCTAAGAAAGCATGGGAAAATGTTGAAATTTTACTTTGACCTGCCTCATCTAGACACTTAACATTTAAGTCAATTGTTTTTGACCTTGGCTGCCCATTAGAACATCTGAGGTGCATTTTTAAAAAATCTTGTTGCACAGGCTACACTTGGAAGCATCTTCAGGCATGGGTGTTTTTAAAGTTTCCCAGGTGATTTAGTCTCACCTGGTAAAGGCAGGCTGAAAGATTTCTTTTAAAGCATTAGTAGTGATTGAGTTTGTGTTTTTCTGGGATGATGTATGTTTATCTATATCACATATTAAAAGATTGTAATTTAAAACTTTTTTTGTTTTAAGCCGCCTGATGGCATTGAAACGAATGGGGATTGTAAATGACTATGAGGTATGATAAACCTTTCCAAGTTTTCGAAGATGATTTCAGTAAATGAAAATAATTTCTGACATTTTTGATGAAAAGTTAACCAACAAATGTATAATTTTGCATTTCACAGAAAATCCGTACCTTTGCTATAGCAATAGTAGGTGTTGGTGGAGTTGGTAGTGTGACTGCTGAAATGCTGACAAGATGTGGCATTGGTAAGGTAAAAACATTTCTCTCCTTGTCATGTAGGGAACTACTCACTTATGGAGTGAATCAGGTACAAATTAGGAATTTTTTCCTCATTACTAATGGTTTATTGATTTGTGGTGTATTTATTCGGATTGTTCTTTCTACCCAAAGGAGTTAAGATGTAACCATATCCAGGGGCACCTGGGTGGCTCAGTCGGTTAAGTGTACGACTCTTGATTTCAGTTCAGGTCATGATCTCACAGTTTGTGGGTTTGAGCTCCACATCGGGATCCTCTCTGACGATGTGGAGCCTGCCTGGGATTCTCTCTTTCTCTTTCTCTGTCTCTCTGCCCCTCCCCTGCTCACTCTCTCTCCCCTTTCTCCCAAAAAAAAGAATAGATAAAAAAAAGACATAATACCACCCAAATGGGAGGTGATATTAATGCTAATAAAACAAGGAAAATCTAAATTGTCTTCAGGAATTTTTTGTTTGGGGTAATAGATTACAATTTGGACTTAAGTGTTTTAGATATAGAGCTTTGAGAAGAAGGCAGTTAATAACGTGTGAAACAAAAACATGTAACATAATTTTTTTTAAGGTTATTTATCTTGAGAGAGAGAGCGCGCGCGTGACCATCTGAACAGGGGAAAGGCAGGGAGAGAGAGGGGGACAGAGAGAATCCCAAGCAAGCCCCACACTGTCAGCACAGAGCTTCATGTGGGGCTCGATCCTAAAAACCATGAGATCATGACCTGAGCTGAAATTAAGAGTTGCACGCTCAACTGACTGAGCCACCCAGGTCCTCCTAACAAATTTTATTTATTTATTTTTGAGAGAGAGAGACAGTGTGTGAGTGGGTGATGGGCAGAGAGAGAAGGAGACACAGAATCCGAAGCAGGCTCCAGACTCTGAGCTGTCAGCACAGAACCCAGTAAGAGGCTTGAACTCACCAACCACGAGATCATGACCTGAAACGAAGTTGGATGCTCAACCAACTGAGCCACCCAGGCGCCCCTAACAAATATTTTTTAAACATGCTTTATACAAGATGAACTAGAAAGCATGTACCTTTCTTACTTTTTTTCCCCAAAGAATAGTGGCCTTTTATTAACTTATTCAGAAATACTTTTAAAACTTTTAGTTGACAGGGTTGTATTAGTTTCAGGTGTACAACATAGTAATCCAACAGTTTTATACATTACTGATTGCTTATCATAAGTATAGTCGCCAGCTGTCACCATACAATGTTATTCCAATGTTATTAACTATATTCTCTATGCTGTACTTTTCAACTCCAGGTCTTATTTTTACCCAAAGAAAAATAATTTGAAAAGATATATGTACCCCTGTGTTTACAGCAGCCTTATTTACAATAGTCAAGATATGGAAGCAGCCAGCCCAAGTGTCCCTAGATAGATGAATGGATAAAGAAGATCTATGTAGGGTCTGTGAGTGTAAAATGGAATATTAGCCTTATGAAATCTTGCCATTTATGACAACATTGATGGACCTAGAGGGTATTATGCTAAGTGAAATAATTCAGAGGAAGACAAATACTATATGATTTCACTTCTTTGTGTAACCTAATAAACAAAGTCTGTTAAATACAGAGAACTGGTGGTTGCCAGAGGGCAAGTAGGTTGGGAGGATGGGTGAGATAGGTGAGGAGGATTAAGATAGAAAAACTTCCAGTTATAAAATAAATACCTCTCTTACTCTTGAAATTGAACTGGAAAATGCTCTAGGTTGTTTTTTGTATGTATGTTTGTTTTGTTTTAATTTAAGATTTTATTTTTAAGTAATGTCTACACCCAACATGGGGCTAGAACTCACAACCCGGAAATTAGGAGTTCCACAGTTTACCGACTGAGCCAGCTAGGTATCCCTTTAGATTTTTTTAACCTGTACATTTTTATTTAACTTATACTTTCTTTTTTTTACTTTTTTTCCTAAAATTGATGTAGGTTATGGGTAGGAAAAAGAGGTAATCTTATACTAGAAATTAGTATACCTACCAATTTCAGATTTATAAAGCCAAAGTCCATGATGTTAGATTCCTAGTGGTTGAATACCAAAACTTTCCACAATTAATTTTCACCCCTTTGTCATTTTGATAAAGCAAATATTTTCCCCACAGAGTTTATCAGTGCTTTTTAATATGTTGGTCCATCCCATACCCCAAATTATTTTTTTAAAGTTTATGTATGCATTTAGATTTATTTGAGAGAAAAAGAGAGGGAGTATTCGAGTGAGCAGGGGGAGGGGCAGAGAGAGAGGGGGAGAAAGAGAATCACAAGCAAGCTTTGAGTAGTCAGGTGCAGAGCAGAGCTGAGGTGGGGCTGGATCTCAAGAACCATAAGATTGTGAACTTGAGCCAAAATCAAGAGTCAGATGCTTAACTGATTGGGCCACCTAGGTGCCCCCCTCCCCCCGCCATGCCCCAAATTCTTAAAGTAGTTTCAAAGTTGGCATTCATTTATCAATATAGAAAAGGCAATACAAAAATACTGAAAATGTTTATTGACCTTTTAAAGTTTTTCAAGAGGTTTACAAAAGCCAGCCACCAATTGCTTAGAGCTGACATAAGAACCCTGGCTGATTGATCTAGGATAGTAGATATCCTAGAAATTGAGTTTCTCAGGTTTGAGTGTGCATCAGAATCACTTGGAAGGCTTCTTAAAACATAGATTGCCAGGCCCTACCCTGGTGGTTTTGATTCTTTAGGTTTCGATTGGAATTGGAATTTCAAACAAATTCCCAGGTGATTCTGATGTTCCTAGTGGGGGTAGGGGAAGGACAGACTTTAAGAACTGCTAGATCCTTGGCGCATCTGGGTGGCTCAGTAAGCATTTGACTCTTGATTTTGGCTCAAGTCATGATCTCACAGTTTGTGAGATTGAGCCCTGAGTTGGGCTCTGTGTGCTGACAGCACAGAGCCTGCTTGGGATTCTGTCTCTCACCCGCCCACCCCTCTGCCCCTCCCTGGCTCATGCTGTGCTCGCTCGCTCTCGCTCGCTCTCTCGCTCTCTCTTGAAATAAACAAACTTAAAAAAAAAAAAAAAGAACTGCTAGATCCTTGCTACTCAGTCTGATGTCTAAATTAGTAGCATCAGCATCACCTGGGAGTTTGTTAGAAACAAAGACTTCCAGACCCTTCCAGATGTGATGAATCAGAATCTGTTATTTTAACAAATCTCCAGATGATCCACATGCATGTTAAAGTTGGGACAGTGCTCCTGTATTTCTGATGAGCTCCAGGTGCTGCTGATGCTGCTTGCACAGGCCACGTTTTGAGTAGCCAGGATCTAGAACAGTAGTTATCAAATATTGCTGTAACTGGAATCCCCTGGGAAGTTCAAAATTTTGATGTCCAAACTGGAATAGAATCAGAATTTCTGGGGATGGGACCCAGACATCAGTATTTTTTAAATGATGCCAGTGTACACTCAAGTTTGTAAGTTAAGGATGTACGTAGGTAAGTTTCAGAACTCTTTTTTCAGTATGTAAAACAGATAAACAAGAAGCTAATTCGTGGGGTTAAGTGGGGAAGTGGAGAATTGGAGACTTAGAGCCCACTTCTCACCCCTGAAAGTTTCTGGAATACTTTGTGGTGCCTTGGACCATCAGATCTAGATTAGCTGCTTTATTGAAGATACAGGCCTAAAATGTGAGTGACTTATCCATGATAAGAGCTTATTAGTGACAGAGCTACAACTCACACCTCCTAACCCCAAATTTGGGAATTCCTGCACCTTATAAACCAGCTACAAGGCTGAAGAGTAAAATTTAATACTTGGCCTGACCGAATAAATATTGTTGAATGAGCTAAAATAAACTTTATTTTGGAGACTCTTAAGTCGGGTCAGAAAATTACCACAGGGGACAGAGGTGGTATATTTTCTAGCAAGATACTAAGGGTTACCTAGATGTTCTGCGGGATGAGTTAATTTTGTTGTTAATAAGATCCCCCCCTTCTTTTTTTTTTTTTTTTTTTTTTTTTGTAATTTTAGCCATGCATAGGACAGTTGCACCACAAGCCACAGTCCCCCTTAACCACTGCTGTAGCCCTTGCATCTATGCTTGCCCTGCCCTTCTCCCCATTTTTGTTTTTGTTATTAAATTTAGGATGCTGAGAATTGTATTAAGAAGTCACAGGATTTTAGATTAAGAAAGGGACCTTAGAAATCTTTGGGTGCAACCTGTTCTTACTGATAGGAAATGGGATCTTTAAAAAGGTGTGTGTGTGTGTGTGTGTGTGTGTGTGTGTGTGTGTGTGTATGTGAAATGTTGTCATGCCTAAATATACTTTGGAGTAATAGCTGTGGGTATGTATGGTGTCATAGTCACAAAAGGAGTCATGTTATACTATAGTTTTAAGTTATGGCATTTGTTTTTATCTTATTTTATTTTATTTTATTTTATTTTTTTAATGTTTTATTTATTTTTGACAGAGCATGAGCAGGGGAGGGGCAGAGAAAGAGGGAGATACAGAATCCAAAGCAGGCTCCAGGCCCTAAGCTGTCAGTGCAGAGCCCGACGTTGGGCTCTAACTCACAGACTGCGAGATCATGACCTGAGCCAAAGTCATGACCTGAGATCATGACCTGAGACACTCAACCGACTGAGCCACCCAGGCTGTTTTTATCTTATTTTAAAATTTCATTCATCTAATGTGTTCTTGGCCTTTAGTAAACAATTGGAATGAAATGGAATAAACATTAATTTCTCAGTGGATCATTTGGAGAGGCAGTAAATGTTAGGGTGCAGATGCTGGATTGAGAATGCCTGAATTTGAATTGCATTTCTGCATATATTAGCTGAATGAGGTTTTTGAACATGTGCTGTAGTTGTTTCATTTATAAAGGAGAATTAAAGTCCCCATATACTTAAGTCATGGGAGCATTAAATGAGTTAATATATGGCACCTAGTATTTTAGAGTTAGCTGGTATTATTTCTGTTAAACCCATCAAATGTAAAGTCCACTAATTTATTCTTTGTTATTTGTAGTTTATTTCTTGGTATGTTTTTCATCAAAATACCACTATTTTCATTTTAGTTGCTACTCTTTGACTATGACAAGGTGGAACTGGCCAATATGAATAGACTTTTCTTCCAACCTCATCAAGCAGGATTAAGTAAAGTTCAAGCAGCAGAATATACTTTGAGGTAAATGGAATAGTGATTAAAGACATCTTTAGTGACATCTTAGTTTGCATATTTTGTATAAGTTAACCTAATGCATGAATTTTTCTTTACAGAAATGCAGGTTTCACATCAATTCTCTTACCTCTTGATACTGTGTTGGCAACCTTTTTCAGATAGGGCTAGATAGTAAATATTCTAGGCTTTGAGGGCCCACTATGAAACTGCCCTCAAGTCATGTAGTTGTAGTGTGATAGCTGCTATAGGCAATACAAAAATGAATGAACATGGCTGTGCTCCAATAAAACTTTGTTTATGGACTCTTAAGTTTAAATTCCATGTAATTTTAGCATGTTATGAAATACTGTTCTGTTCTTTTTCTCCTGCCACCATTTAAAAATGTAAAAACTGTTCTTAGCTTGCAGACCTCGGAAAAACAAAAACAGGTGGCAGGTCATACTTGGCCCCAGGTCCATACTTTGCCAATCCTTATTCTAGGAAGTTTCTTTGTGACCCCAAATGTCTTTCACTGAAATAAGGAACAAAGAAGTTCTTTTGTCAGGCTAGGCTATAGCTCACCTAGGTGTTAAAGGCTTAATTCCCAGCACATAGATGGTGGGAACATTTCTGTAATCCTGCAGTCAACATGTTTTGAATGTAGTCTTCTCCTTGGAGTGGGGCACAAGAGGTAGAAGAGGACTTTAGATTTTCTTTGAATAGCTTGAATTCCATTTTTCTTACCTCTGTTACATGATCTTTAGCTTTTTCAGTTCTTTTTCCTGTTTTCTCTTAATATTCCTACTAGTAGTTTTTATAATCATTCCCTTTTTCCCTCTTAGGAACATTAATCCAGATGTTCTTTTTGAAGTACACAACTACAATATAACCACAGTAGAAAACTTTCAACATTTCATGGATAGAATAAGGTAAAATTTTACTATGAATATTTTGCAGTGTCCAGCTCAGTTAAACAAGTATTATTAGAAAACCACTGATGTTGGGGCACCTGAGAGGCTCAGTTAGTTAAGCATCTGACTTTGGCTCAGGTCATGATCTCATGGTTCATAAGTTCGAGCCCCATGTGGGGCTCTGTGCTGACAGCTCAGAGCCTGGAGCCTCTTTCAGATTCTGTGTCTCGCTCTCTCTTTGCCCCTCCCCTGCTTGGGTTCTGTCTTTCAAAAATAAGTAAACATTAAAAAAAAGTTTTTTAATAAAAAAAATCTGATGTTTAATTCAGCGAGTTGGTAGATTTGATATATATTTTTGTTTTTAAAGTAGTTAATTTTTGTGTTAGTAACTCAGTAAAAAGTACTGTCCAAAAGACAATAGTAACAACAATCAAAAATCAAAAACTCTGTTGTTATGGTGTTATAACAAGGGATCCTCAACTATAAGTTCTGTGTTCTAGATTATATTTCTATGTGAAGGTGGTTTTCTCCAGATTGTAACAACACTGAGATACTGAATTGTATTCAATTTTTATTACATTTACATTTGGAATGAAAAAGGAATAAAAGTCTATGAAAGCTGATGGGGAAATGGTAACTTTTGTGAGCAGACTTTATACTTCTTGTGTCTTCTTTGAGAAGCACTGTAGTATCATTGATGTTATATACATATTAGTTAGTCAATACATACTGGATCTTTAACATTAAATACTATGCCTTAACTGTACTCAAACATTTACTGAAAGCACAAATGTATGACTAAACAAATTAGAGTGTATTTTGTGTCCTGATTTCTTTTTCCTCCCCAAGTAAAATTTATTTTCTTTACCTAGTAATGGTGGATTAGAAGAGGGAAAACCTGTTGACCTAGTTCTTAGCTGTGTGGACAATTTTGAAGCTCGAATGGCAATAAATACAGTGAGTATTCCTATTGTATAAGATGTTATACTCATTCATCTGTTTTCTTGTATAGTTCTGTATTTAAACCCTTTTATAATGTGTTTCATTAATTTTTAATGTTCTCTTAGCCTACTTTTAAAATTTATTCTAGTGTGCCTAGGTGGCTCAGTTGGTTGAGTGTCCACTCTCGATTTCAGCTCAGGTCATGATCTCGCGGTGTATGAGTTTGAGCCCCACGTCAGACTCCATGCTGACAGTGAAGTCTGCTTAGCATCCTCTGCCCCTCCTTTGCTCGTCCTCTCTCTCTCTCT
This sequence comes from Panthera onca, assembly GCF_046562875.1. Classification (NCBI taxonomy): domain Eukaryota; kingdom Metazoa; phylum Chordata; class Mammalia; order Carnivora; family Felidae; genus Panthera; species Panthera onca. The sequence goes on along the minus strand of NC_138347.1, from coordinate 130,150,997 downwards.
CTCTCTGAAAATAAAATAGACATTTAAAAAAGTTTTATTCTAATAGTTGTGGGGCCTCTCTAGCTTTGCTGGTGTGGCTTATGTTTCAGTATCCTATTCTTTATTATGCCAGTAGAGGAAACTATAGTAGATACTTCTGATGTACAATTTTTAAAATAAATGACTATCTTAAAATGTGTTATTCTATGTTAGCATTGGTTTTAATATTTTACTTTATTTTTTAAGATATAAATGCGCATACATTGCTTACAAGCCTTGTTTCTCAGAAATAAAACAATTCTTTGGAATTACTGTGGTTTCAGCTTTTCAGAAGGTATTTTGCAGTTTTTTGTTGCTGAAATTATTTTAGAAAAAAGAATTTTTACAATCAGAAATACAATAAACTTAATCACTCAATTTAATTAAATATTTATTGGCTGCTTACTTGAATGCTGTCAGTTTACTTTTTAAAAAAATGTTTAAAAAATTTAGAGTGGAGGTGGGGTGGGCAAAGGCGGGGGGGAGAGAGAGAAAGAGAGAGAGAGAGAGAGAGAGGGAGAGAGAGAGAGAGAGAGAGAGAGAGAATATCTTAAGAAGGCTCCATTCAGTGCTCAGCATGAAGCCTGAGATGGAGCTCAATCCCACGACCCTGGAATCATGACCTGAACTGAAACCAAGAGTTGGATGCTCAACCCACTGAGGAATCCAGGTGTCCCCAGTTTACTTTTTAAGTAGAGAATGGCAGTTGCCAAGGAATTCCATTATTGATAACTTTCCTCTTTTGAAAATTTAAAACACCCTTTGGTAATCATTTAGTTAAGCTCCAGTTTTTCATGAAATAACTTTTGATAAATTAATTCTTGCTTTTTTTGTTGTTTTCATCTGTTTCTACTAAGGCTTGTAATGAACTTGGACAAACATGGATGGAGTCTGGGGTCAGTGAAAATGCAGTTTCAGGGCATATACAGCTCATAATTCCTGGAGAATCTGCTTGTTTTGCGGTATGCATGATTCATTTTGGCTTATTAACTAAAGTATTGAAAATGTACTTTGTATTGAAAATGTATTATAATTCAACGAATAAAAACTTTGAACGTGATGGAATACTATTTTGAACCTGCTTACTTTTTCCCTTTCATTTTGAAATATATTTTCTTTCTTTTTCATGTAGTGTGCTCCCCCACTTGTGGTTGCTGCAAATATTGATGAAAAGACTCTGAAACGAGAAGGTGTTTGTGCAGCCAGTCTTCCTACCACTATGGGAGTGGTTGCTGGGATATTGGTACAAAATGTGTTGAAGTGAGTGAGGGCGAATTTTTCTGAATAGTTTTGTTTGCTTTTGATAGAAATATATTTCATAAAGCATTTCAAATATTGGAATTACCATCTAAGTATATAGTTTCTTAAAATCCAGCATATGGTTTTTATATATGTATAATATATATACTTTGAATTTACATATATTAGTATATCTAATTTAAATATAAACATATTAATATACATACATGTGTGTTACTCTGTGCATTTAGAATAGCTCTTGTTAAATGGTACAGTAGTACTGGTGTGTTTGTTTATGAAATATTAACCAAATGATTTAAATTTCTGCAGGTTTGACCAAAGAACATAAACATATTTCTTTACTTAACTCTTACTAAAAATAATATGAATGTGATTAAACATTAAAAGGATAATACCTCTGCTCTCTGAAAAAAAAGATATTCACAACCACACCATCTAAACTATAGTGAAAAAGGACAAAGGTTTCTTTGCAGCTAAAATGAATGTAAAAGAGTTTTATTAATGTCAACTCACATTTTATTAAAAGGAGAAAGCCTTTAGGTGTTCCTTTCCTCAGACCATTTTTTTCTCACTTTACAACTTTAATAAGCTTAGTTATGTTTCCATGCCTTCCAGTATAAGAACAAATTGCAACATGATACAGGGAGGTATCCTGATATCAGAAGTGTCAGCTACCAGCAGAGAAATTGCAAAAAGCATACCTAAGAACTTTCAAGGCAACTGTCGAGGGCTATTTTATGTAAGAGCAATAGCTTGTACAAACTTCAGTAGGCTCTATCCAAACAAGATATTTTATAGTATGTTCCAAAAAAAAAAAAATCATAGCTGCAAACTATTTTCTTAAGGACGTGTCCTATTTAGCCAGCCCCCTATGGATGGACATTTAAGCTACTTACACATTTTTTTTTGCTGCTATTAACAATGCTGCAAACAGCACCTTACATATATCTCTAAGTTAGGTTTTTGTAGATACGAATTTTTAGAAGTGGAATTTCTGAGTTTATGCAATATTTATTTTGACGGATACTACTAAATTTCTCCTTCAGAAGGATTGTGTATTTCTATCACCGGGTAGGAATACCTGCTTTGCCCATACCAGTTCATAACATTGGGTGTTATCAAACTTTTTAATCTTTGTCAGTATGATAGGTAAAAAACGGGTATTTCATTTTAATTTTCAGTTACTTATGAAAAGGGGTGAGCACTTACATTTTTCTGTGAATTGTCTGCTTCATATCATTGGCTCAATTTTTGTCTTGTACACTCAGTGCAAATGTGTTTCCTTTTGTTGTTTATATTTTGTATGTGATTTTTCCTCTCTTTATAAGCTTCTAAAAGGAATCAGAACTGTTAGGGAACACAAGGGAACTTTAAGGCATATTGGAAATGTTCTATATTTTGATCTGGTAGTGATTACATGGGTAAAGACTTTTGGAAAATTTCATTGAGCTGTACATTTAAGATTGTTAACCTTATAGTAAATTATATATAAAAACTTTTAAAAAGTAGTTAGATGTAGTACCAATCTCAGGGATTCTTCTCTACATTTTAATCTGACAACAGTACTTAAAATACTGTTGCTTATCACAAAAAACCATTAAGTATTTAAAGATCAATTTTTAAAAATTCAGTTCTTTTATGGTTTGTTTCTTTATCTAAGTGTACTTTGATTTGCTTTTCTAGGTTTTTGTTAAATTTTGGTACTGTTAGTTTTTACCTTGGATATAATGCAATGCAGGACTTTTTCCCTACTATGTCCATGAAGCCAAATCCTCAGTGTGATGACAGAAATTGCAGGAAGCAGCAGGAAGAATACAAGGTATACATCACTTGGTCAGAATGTATGAGAGGTCATACTGTTTGGACAGTATTTTAGAACAATTACTTAGATTTGGAAAATAAGATAAATGGATTCTGGATTTTTATTTATTGTATCTCTAGGGGGTAAATGTTAGTAAGAAATTAAATTCACTATGCTACCAAAGAGAAAAAATTTGTTTGAAGTCCTTTTTTACTTTGGTAAAATAAAAAGCCTGTCTGAATTTTTGATTAATGCTTCAGAGGCCTGAGAATGAGTAAGAATACTTTGATACTGTTTGATTTCTTCAGAAAAAGGTAGCAGCACTGCCCAAACCAGAGGTTGTTCAAGAAGAGGAAGAGATAATACATGAAGACAATGAGTGGGGTAGGAATTCTTTCATAAATTGAAATGGCAGCATGAAACACAATCTCTTATGGGAGAAAATATAATTAAATTATACAAACTTTGAATAATTACTGCTTATTAAATTTCCTTGAAAACTATTATAATATCACATTTAACTCTATAGGTATTGAGTTGGTGTCTGAGGTTTCAGAAGAGGAACTGAAGAATTCTTCAGGTCCAGTTCCTGACTTACCTGAAGGAATTACAGTGGCATATACAATTCCTGAAAAGGTACACCTAAAAGCTGATTTACCATAAGTGTCAGATAAGAGAAAATGTCTACTTACCTTCTTTCTCTTCATCCTAGTTTATAATGCCAATACAGTATTTCCTAATTTGGATATTTTATGCTATAGCAGTTAAGATGTGTGAGAGAGGTATTCAGTGTTAATGTGGAAATATATAGTACATTTTCACCTGTTTGAAACATAGACCTAAAATAGTGATATTGACTCATTAATGGAGCAAGTAGGTTTTAATTAAATGAAGATATCATTTTTTATATTGAGAATTTTAGCCATAATACCATTTAAAAATACCACTTCAGTAGAGATCTTAAGAATACTGAAATTACTGCCTTGTAAATCAAAACATTGGTGGGGAAAGTAAAAGACTTTGTCTCTCCTAAAAATTAGAAGGTATATTTATTAAAGAAAGTTTACTTTATAAACTAGTTGAACACAGTAAACTTAGTGATTATATATTCCTAAGCATCAAGAATTTTAGACGGTTATTTTTTCACTATGTTTCCCTCATTTGATAGCAAGAAGATTCTGTAGCTGAAGTAACTGTGGAAGATTCTGGCGAAAGCTTGGAAGACCTCATGGCCAAGATGAAGAATATGTAGACAATGGACTGACCTACATTTTATTTCCTGAGTTTAAGCAAATGTCCTTGCAATTAAAAAAAAAAAATCACTTAAAAACTTACAAAGCTTAGGGCAACATTAATTGATACATAATCTTCACAGAATTGTTACACTTTTTGAAAGTACTGTATCGTTTATCACTTTCTCCCTTCAACTAAATCAATAACTCTCCTAAAACTTCTGTTTCATTCCTATTAAGAAAACTTGAAAACTTAGCCACTGAAATGTTTTGGCCTTTGGAGAGGGATGGGAAGGATGGACCAATAATATGCTATGTTTCTTTTCTTTCCAGTAATTCTTTGTGGTGTGTCGTCTGAGGCCATGGACAATAAAGTAGTATGTGGTTCTCAAATGTAGACAGGGCAGGGGGTACCACCTATTGGTTAGAGCTAGCAGGCCTCCACTCATTGTGTTTAGAATCACTCTCTACAAGAAAACTACTACCATTAACTTGGCCAACAGTGAATTTAAAATAATTAGCCTATAAAATAAAAATATCCTCTCAAATGTTACCTGATGAAATACAAGCTGAAATGTAGTCATTGGAAAAGTTTGTAAACCTGTAAGTTATATATTAAAAACAAGACAAAGGCAAATAAAAGGAAACTTTCTTCACGGATAAACAGATAAAAGGTACTTTCAGGAAGTACAAGTTATTATATTTCTGCACTGACCAAGGCAAAGGAATCATAGCATCTGTGGAACATATATATCTGGAGTCACTGTACTTTATTTTGAGCAGCAAGGAATGAATTTAAGCTAAGATCCTCTAGATTATACCCATTGTATGGGCTACCTTCGGAATACTTCATTTAAATTTGATTCTCTAGATAATTAGTTATCCTGTATGTGGGCATAAGAGAGACGTAAAAAACCTCTGTAATGACTGATGTGTACTTATTCAGTGGGAGAGAATCAGTTACCCTGATTATGATCACTAAGTTATAAATTGATAAACTGGTTTTCTTTGGAGTTGCATACAAATAATGAAAGTTTAGAGAGCCTTGGATAAATAAATTCCCAATGGTTTGGAGACCAAAAAAAAAAAAAAAAAAAAAAAAAAAATATATATATATATATATATATATATATATATATATATGCGCATGTGTAACCATTATCAGTAGGATGTTACTATGCTAACCTATTTTGATGATTTTTTGCTTTGAAGATAGTAATATCTAAATTGTATTTCTAGGGAAGAACATTAGTACAAAATGAAAAATGCAGTATTCCCTTGTAAAATAAAGTTCTAAAAACTGATTTCAGAAACCTCCAAATATCAAATATGTTCAATATATTTGTTTTGAGATTCTAGAATCATATAGTGATTCTTATGTTTAGAGTGAAGTTTGGAAAGTAGGGGGATAGTTCTTCTAGCTTTGAAACTTATTTATGTTGCCTTGGTAGGTCATTTGCAATTCAAAAAAAATCCGTGAATTCATGTGTAAAATAGTTTTTTTCTAGTTACTCAAGATGTTTTGAATTTCAAAAAAGAAAAGTCTTTCTAAAATAATCCCATTCCTTTGGAACCTCTGGTACACTGATTTAGGAAGGCTTTGCTTATAATTTAAAAATGGTATAGTTTGATAAAGTATAATAGCAAGAACACACTTTTATTCTGCTCTTAACATAGGATTTCACACTGCTGGTGTTTTATACTGCATCAAATCTTAGATCTAAGTTATATAATTCTTTGTCTAATATATTCCATTAAAAAATAGTTACTGGATTATTTTACCAGAAAAAAATCTGGTAACAGGTACCTTTTGCTATGTGGAGTGCTCTTTTGATAATGTTTGCCATGAAAATTAAATTTACAGGAGCTGATAATGAGAAATTAATCAACACTGAGTTTTACATTACTAAATAAAACCAGTGTTTGATCAGATTTCTAAAAATGACTGTTTCTAGAAACGTGAAAGAAGGAAACACACTTCCAAAATTGCCTTAGCACAAGGGCTTTAAATTATAGTAAAACAATTATGTTCAGCTCCCTTCCCCATTGTTAGTGGGGAGCTAATTTATGTACTACTTAAATGTTTTATTTAGTAAAAAAAAATATGTATTATGGGTTTCCTCACATAAAAATACTCCTTGAATACAGACACAACACAAAAAGGTGGTAACCATTTAAGAATATTAAGATTTAACCCTCCCCGATCGCATTTTTTCCATATTTTTTTCTGTAAAGTATTAATGAAAACTATAACCACCATTATTTGGTTCCTACCAATTCAGATGTATAATTGAGTTGTTTCAAAGCTACCTTTTTCATTGTGAAGGTGTATATCAATGTAAACATAATAGTTCTATTTGAGAACCTCAAATAGATGTCTGTTTCAGCAAATATTTATCTTAAGTAGGCATTTTACATAGAAACATTTGAGTTGGCAGTACAAGAAGTAGATCAAAATACAGCTTTCAAAAGTATATTTAAACTTAAATCTCTTGAAATATATGGAGTCCTCAATCCCCGACTATAATTAATGAATTTTTACCACAAGTCACTTTTTTTTTTTTTAAATTTTTTTTTTTTTTCCAACGTTTTTTATTTTATTTTTGGGACAGAGAGAGACAGAGCATGAACGGGGGAGGGGCAGAGAGAGAGGGAGACACAGAGTTGGAAACAGGCTCCAGGCTCCGAGCCATCAGCCCAGAGCCTGACGCGGGGCTCGAACTCACGGACCGCGAGATCGTGACCTGGCTGAAGTCGGACGCTTAACCGACTGCGCCACCCAGGCGCCCCTACCACAAGTCACTTTTAATAAATTATGTTTCCACTTAAGGTTTTCAAGTCCAAATTATGTAGGAACAAAGAATAAATGCATATTATTCTTTTGCTGGTTTTTACTTTTTTCAGGGTTCTTCTAGAATATTAATCTCAGATTATTTCCAAAAGCAGTTTAAAAATTTTTTTTTAATGTTTATTCATTTTTGAGAGAGACTGCGAGTAGGGGAGGGGCAGAGAGCAGGGACACACAGAATCTGAAGCAGGCCCCAATATGGGGCTTGAACCCACAAACCGTGAGATCATGACATGAGCTGAAGTCAGACAGCCAACTGAGCCACTCAGGTATCCCACAAAGTAGTTTTTTTAAGGCATTAAACTTAATATTACTACTTATAATGTTTTAAATTACTAGCTATTAGATAATTACATTTTATTTTTTTATAGATTAAAAAAAATTTAATTTTGAGAGAGGGAAAGGCAGAGAGAGAATCCCAAGCAGGCTCCATACTCCCAGCACAGAGCCTGACACAGGGCTTGAGACCATGAACCATGAGACCATGACCTGTGTAGAAATCAGGAGTCTGACACTTAACCAACTGAGCCATCCAGGTGCCCCAAGATAATCAAATTTTAAACTTAACAGCTTAATTCTGAAATGAGTGGTAATTTGTGAATTTAATTAAGATGTGTTATGGTCGTGTTTTATCTTTTTTCCTTTTGAACTTCTCACAAAAGGGGGAGAAGGAGGCTCATTTTATAAGATCCTGCCCAATTTCTTCTAAATCACAGCTATCGTGCCTTAGAATCAGACCATTGCTTGTCAAACTTAGGTGCATATGAATCACCTGGGGATCTAGCCAAACTGCAGATTTTGATTCAGTAGGTCTGAGGAGAACCTCTAGAGTCTTAATTTTTCATCAGCTCCCAGCTAGTACTGATGATTCTGGTTCATGGACCATCCTGTGCATAGCCAAGCCTTACAGAACATTAACCAAAACCTTATAAAGTCACCAAAACTCAATTTGGTATAAAATGGAGTGGTAAAAAGAAAACTTGAAATTGCACTTTTATTTTTAAATTTCCCTTAAAAAAAAAAAAAGTTAGAGAGAGAGAGAGCCCTCTGTGCACAGGAGGGGCAGGGAGAAAGAGAATCCCAAGCAGGCTCTGCAATGTCAGTGCATGGACCCAATGTGGGGCTTGAACTCATGAACTGATGAGATCATGACCTAAGCTGAAATCAAGAGTCGGACACTCAACCAACTGAGCCACCCAGGTGCCCTGCACTTTTATTTTAAAACAGTGAAGTATAGCTATTACATCTTTCACCTTTATAATTAATATGTTGGAATCTTACAAGTATTAAAATTAAAGATTTTATTATATATAAATACATAAATGGTTTTAACCAAAATGTGGCAACATTTATAAAACCTGTAAAACATTTCATTTTTCAATACAGAACAGACTAATCTGAGTTTGAGATAAATGAGATCAATTTAGGCCATTTAAGAAAGAAGAGACTGTCATGTCTCTATCTTGGGGAAGGTCAAGGAATGCTAAGAGCTTGACTTGTTACTGCATTAATGGCTTCAGATTATGCAGGTACATATAACACAGCAGAACAATGTAGACTAGGCCTGGCCCAGTCTGCTCATGGAAAAGGTAGAATTTTTAAAAAGGTAGCAGAGACAACTGTTACTAGTTCATTTTACAGAAGACAATTCAAACCTTTCATAAACATTGTCCCTTTATTCTTTGAAACTTCTTCGAGGTAGAGAATTAGGCCAGGCTACTGCTGAAAAGCATGACCAGGAATGGTGAGGCCAGAGCAGCTCTGAGAGATGAAAGAATTATGGAATTGAACTCCTTGTCTTTACTGCTCTTCCAGCTCTTGTTGAACAGACCAATCCACTCTTCATGATCAATTCTTCATATCATTTTAGGATTCTAAGGTGTCCACATCCATTGGTCCCATACAATAGGAAAGTTAGTTATTTTAAACAGCATACACTGACACAATCCTGACTGAAACCTCAATGTAGTCCAATGCAATTTCATGCAAATATCAATTAAATTACACAAAGTAAAAATAAATTAACATTTTTTTAATGTTTTAAATTCTAATGTTCCAAATGTTTCTTAATTATTTTGTCCGAAAGTGCATTTGCAATGAATTGTAATTGCCATTACCTTGGTCCCTGATGAAGGAAAACATTAGGAGAATGGGTTGTTTTTAAGCTAAATGTGTCTCCACTTGATGAATGTCGGGAAGGAGCTTTTCCACCCAAAAGTGATGTTTCTGCTTCTTTTATTTCCATCGCCCTTTTGTATAGTTCAGCAGCTTTTTCAAAATCCCCTTCTTCATAGCTTTGTAAGGAAAAATTGTTGAAATGAGAATATAACCTCTTAACAACTTGAAATGACCTTACAGGATACAGAATAACAAGCTGTGAATAATTCCTTTCTCCCTTCTATTTCCAGTGCATGTGCTCAGGCTGACTAGTAAAACAATACCCAAACTCTCCTTTCTATCTGAACTGCTAAAGTATATCTCAGTGCCTCATATAGACACCAGAGAGACCATGTTGTAATGGATGCAGTGAAACTGCTAAGGGAAGTCTCCGCATCTTGAGATACACAAACACAGAAAAAGCAAAATCAACATGCACTTAATGGTAAATTAGTTTTGAGGACAGCAAATTGCCCATATTACCCCCAGAGCCTGTTAGCTGCAAATGTAAACCATCTTTCACTACTTACCTGATACATTCGTCTACAACAGAGATTATGCAGCCTTCATTTCACTTCTGGATACTACTTTACTTTAGTATCTTGAAGTAAATCAACCCCAAACAGCCCATTTACCCCCTCGAGTCCAAGGAAAAACAATCAGCACCAAATATTCTGTTTTGTTCTATGATGACTCAAAGCTGTTCTAAAATGGAGTTTGGCTGTTATCAGGAAGCTGAAAAAATTCTTACCTAAGCACAGCTAAATTTTTTAATGTTTCTCCAACTCGAGGATGCATCCGACCCAGGCTGTCTTCATAAATCTTTAATGCTCTTTCATATAATGGCAAGGCTTCGATATGTTTTTTCTTATTAAAAAAAAGTAACAACACTCACTTGAACACATGGAATTGCTGAACTTACTATTAACATATTCTAGACTAAGCTGATATACTTGGGTAAGCACCTCTAAAAAGGTTAATAACCTCCCACAGGATGTGGATAGAAAAGATTTATTAAACATAATGGTAGAAGCAGTATACTAGAAAGTCAGAAACCTAAGTTTTAGACCTGTCTTGGTGACCATTGACCTGAATCCAAAAATATAAGCAAAAACCTATTTATTGCCCTGTGGGTACAACACCTGCTTTTCACCTATCATAGACAAATGCCACAGCTTAAAGACAATATTAGATATAGAGATGTACGGAATCTCCAGAATTTAAAAACCAAGCTTATGCAATGAACTAAGCACTCAGTAGGTGTTTTACGCTAAGAGGAAGGGACTGTTTTACAAATATAACTTCAATAATTTCCCAAGTACTAAAGAAAGCATTAGTAATCTTTTTTTTTTTTTAAGTTTATTTATTTTGGCAGAGAGTGCATGAGTGGGAGAAGGGACAGAGAGAGAGGGAGAGAGAGAATCCCTAGCAGGCTTCTCACTGTAAGCACAGAGCCCAATGTGGGGCTTGAACTCACAAACTGTGAGATTATGACCTCAGTTGAAATCAAGAGTCAGATGTTTAATCAACTGAGCCACCTAGACGTCCCTAAAGGAAACATTAGCAATCTTAAATTTCCTTTAATTACTGCTACTGTGTCACAGCTAATTCATATTTATCTATATTTCATACCTTAAAACCATTCATAAAGAGTTAATATGTAGGAACTTACCATTTGGCTATAGAGAACAGCTAAGTTCACCAGGGCAGTAGCTACACTAGGGTGCTTTGGGCCAAAAGATTTCTGTCGAATTTCAACAGCTAGCTCATACAAAGGTACAGCTTTGTCAAGTTTCCCCTAAAAAACAAAAGTGAAATCTAACAAAAATATTAAAACAATAAATACTATCTGATCAGAGCTTTTTCCATAAATAAAATTTTCTATTAAGTAATTTTGAGGAAAAAAAAATTTCAGAAGCATTTTCTCCCACTTTAATGGTTAAGTTCATAGATAGATAACTGAAATCTAATGAAGTAAAGCCACACTGAATATAAAAACATTTTCTTTGATAATTCAAAAAGCCCTTTTATAAAGATCACCCATTACCACTAAGTTCCCGGTGACGTAAAAATACCGGGAAAATATGTTTGCTACTGTATATAATTTAGATTTGGCATCAAAATAAAATCTCATTTTCCACCAACTCCCTTCCAGGTTTTCCTAATTGTTTCTTTTTCACTTGAAAGTTGCACAGAAATAGCAACAATGCATCATCGTTCTTACTAAATCATCAACTTCAGTGCCAGGTTGACCAGCAAGGGTCCCACAAGGTCTAAAGACCTTGTCTACACAGCTCTATAACTGCACTAAATAAAGTGAAAGTGGACCTCTTCGGCTTTTTTTTTTGGGGGGGGGGGGGGGAGGGGGGAAACAGCTACAAAAACTCCCAAGTATCTCAGGCTAGATTCCTATAGCAAAAAATGGTTACATTTCATTGCAGGCAAAGAAAAGAAACAGTGACATTTAAATGGTCACTTAATCACCTACAAAGATTCCTCCTTCACCTCTGACAACTGGGTGATTTGTTATGTTTATGGCTGCTTAACACAGGAAATTTAATCATGGTTGAATTTTAGAACTTCTGAAATGTAAGTTCCATCCAATTAGAATGCTGATAAATGCATTTGTATTTGGAATGTATTTTAACAAAACCAGACTGGTATCTTAATTTAGTTAAGTCTGATATAATATTTTTTAATGTTTTACTCAGCTATTTGTTAAAAAAAATTAATCATGATTGAAAAGCTCAGAGAAAATAATCTATCCATCAGGAGACAAATTATTTTGCTGCCAGTAATTATGGCTTAATTGGTATGTTATAAAACACATGTAAGCATGTCAAGGATTACTTACCATTTTCTTATATAAGATTGCAAGGTGCTTCACTGTATAGGCCAAAGAAGGGTGATCAGGAGCTAATGCTCGTCTCCGAATGTCTAAAGCTCTTTCGTAAAGCTCTTCTGCTTTATCATACTGTTTCTTTTCATTGCACAGAGCTGCCAGATTATTTAAAGACTGGGCACAGTCTGGGTGATCTGGTCCTAGAACTCGCTCTCTCATTTCTAAGGACCGCTTCAGAAACTGGTCGGCTGTTCTATGAATAAAACCCCAAAATGGTTTAAATAACGTATTTGCTAGAAGTAAGAATCCTTAACCCTAAGTCAGGTGGAGAACTGAAGCATTTTAATTATTAAATCCAAGATAGTTAATAAAAAGCATTTGGTTAAAGTCCTCTCTCCCTCTTTCCTACCCCTCATTCCTTCCTGCCCTTTTCCAAAAATTAAAATTTCCTGATAGTGTGAGGGCCTAAATTATCTGGAATGATTGCCTCAGTTCTCCACTTGACTTCTAAAAAACAAAGCCATAAATATTTTCTAGGACAAACTTCTGATACCTTTAAAACTACTAGACCTAACTCAAAAGATTTTGGTATTCACTCTTCCTTCCTTTGATGTTAGTACTAAATAATTTTTAATTCAAGAACCCCTTGTGAAGGAGACTAAGGATTTGTTATACTTTCCCCATATCCAAAGTATCAAATTTGTTACAGTTTTCTGAAATCCAAGTTAGTCCAAAAACACTTCTTTTTTCAGAGTGTAAATATGAATGCCTTTTTGAGTCCTTTAAGTACAAATAAACTGAAGACCAAAACTAGCAGCCATCTATATTCTATTCTTTAATATCCCTTGGTGCCAGTTTCTTTTGTGAAGTCTCACATACAATACTGACACAAAACACTTTTCATAAACATAAAACATACTAGGGATGCTACAGATACTCTTTTTAGTAACTTTTTAGTTACTAAAGAAACAAAGTGACAGAAACAGTAGAGACTATGCCATGGTCTTTGTTAAGTGTGGCTATGTTCAGAACATACTGTACATGAAATCTGGCATGGTTTCTATCAATTTATTCTAGCTTGACTTGATAGAAACATAAACCAGCTTTTCATCTAAGAGACAAAACGGACACTTGTTTTCATAATTAACATCATGGTACTCACTCCAGGTTATTCTGAAGATAGTAGAGAACGCCAAGTTCATTGAGGGTCCGAGCATTGTCAGGGGTGTCCTTACCTAACGTGAGCTCTTCTAACTGTAGGGCTCGTCTACGTAAAAGGGCGAATCCATACTGAAATAAACACAAATTGATAATCATTACTAGGTAAATGCAGTCTTTGATTCTGAAACACTATACTGGAGTCCTAAGAAATCCTGGCTCCTTTCGTTCCCTTTAAAGTAGATTACAATTATTTTAAGTTTCACACTGAATTAATCCAATGATTATTGAAAATGCACATACTTCCACATGGCATCACATTTTTAAATTCATTAAAAGTACCATTTTGTGAAAGTGATGATAACGTATTTTAGCAAAGTGAACTGAGCCCCAAGTGCTTCAAAAAGGTCACGAGACAAAGTTAACCTGCAGATATTTACCAATCCCACTGCTAAACACTTAAACATCAGGTACTTAAACCGTATATACCACTTGCAAGTAGTAAACAAATCCTGGAAATCAAATGCAGAGTATAGTGAATACAGACAATAATCCTGTATTATAATCATCAAACTTGCTAAGAGATTAGATCTTAATTATTCCCACCACAAAAAAGAAATGATAATTACATGATAGGATAGAGGTGCTATCACTACAATAGCAATAATATTACAATATATAATGTATCAAATTAACATGTACAACCTTAAATTTACAGTGTTATATGTTAAAAATATTTAATTAAAAATGTACATAGCATTTGAAGTTAAAATAAACAGGCTATATTTAGATTTTATCAGCAGCTTAGAAAAATGAAAATATTTTTTTGTGTGTGTGCTCAAGGGTAAGAATTTCTATGCATTTGCATTTAGCATAATATATTAAAAATATCTTTTTTTTTCCTTTAAAGAAAAGAAGCAGCTTTTAAGTCCATCTTCCAAAGTCTAACTTTCAAATGAACTTTATAGTTACACTTTTAAAAAAAGTAAAAAAAAATTATTTTCAATGTTTATTGAGACATAATTGCCATAAAACATTGTGTGAGTTTAAGGTATACAACATGATGATATGAAATATGTATATACTGCAATATACTGTAATATATAGTTCCACTTTTTTTAAATGTTTCTTTTCTTTTTTTTTTTTTTTTTTTGAGAGAGAGAGCACAAGCAGGGGAGGGGCAGAGAGAGGGGGGACAGAAGATCTGAAGAGGGCTCTGCATTGACAGTAGTGAGCCCAATGTGGAGGCTTGAACTCATGAACTGTGAGATCGTGACCTGAACCGAAGTCAGACACGCAACAGACTGAGCCACCCAGGTGCCCCTAGTTCCACTTTTTAAAAGCCTGCTAAGTTGTACTTTCCAGTAATTCTAATACTTACGCAGGTATTATACATATAAGGAAAATGTTAATTAGTACTTTTATAGAAGCCAATTTAATATCTAAAGTTCTTAAATAGGTGAGGTGTATGCATCTATATTATGATATTCAGACATGCTCTTTTCTTCTGCTTCAAAGCACAACACAAAAGAAATCTTTCATTACCGAGTTGCCTTTTCTCCTTGTAGCTTTCTGACGAATTTTAAAGGATTTTTTCCTAAAATGTTCAGCTTGTTCATATCTTAAAAAAAAAAAAAAAGTCAAACAAAAGAAACACATGTCCAATTTATCATATTTCAGGCAAATGAAAGCATTCCTTACCTAGTGTAAAGTTTTTGTTTTGTTTTTGGCTCTTAAATATAGCATAATTTCTAAAGATGACAGTCACACAGAATTAAAAATCTTTAACAAAAACTTCATAAAACATAATCTAACAAAACAAACCTAGCTCTGCAAGTAGCTGACATTTAATAGATTTTTAACTGACTTAACTCACTTCAAATCTCTAAAGGATGACCTAACTAAATGAAAATCTAAAATTTTAGTTTGTTCTACCATCTTCTTCTGTATGTGCTAATTTCTGGTCAAATATAAATGTGAAATTCACAAAAAAATTGTGTGAAACAATACTTCTAGAAATTAAAAGAAAAAATTCCAATATGTATCATTTACGATAGTGCAAAGAAAATGATTTCTGATAGAGGAAAAGATGACATTCAGTGGGTGCCTAATAGATATGAGACTTTTTATTACACCAGGGACTGGTAAACTTTTTCTGTAAAGGGCTAGATAGTAAATATTTTAGGTTTTATGGACCATGTGGTCTGTTACAAATATAAAAATCTGTTAGTGAATCATGGAAGCAGCCGTGTGGAAGTTTATGGAAGCAGTCACGTAAAATGTGCCTATGTTCCAATACAACCTTATTTACAAAACAAGGGGCCTTTTGGATTTGGCCTGTGGGCAATCGTTTGCTGCCCTGTGTTAGTAATACACTTAATATTACAAAGCCAGTCAATGAATGGGCCCAGATTTAACCCGACTATACAACTCCAAAGTCCATGCTCTAGCCTGCACGCATCTTCAAACAGAGATGAATCTTGTGGTGCTAGTTTTCTGTTTACGCCACAAACACCCAAGACTGAGAATAATATTTGAACATGGTGGACTGAAAAGAATATAGGATAAGGAAAAGTACATAGCCACAAAACAAAGCTGAACACATAAGTACATCAAGAACTGTGACTCCCCATCATAAAACCAGAGTATTACTCATCTAAATCTTACTTATTTTGTTTCTGGTACAAAGTTGCAAGTGCCTCAAGTTCACGAGCAATATGTGGATGCTCCGCGCCGTAAGCATTTTCTGCGATTTCTAATGCTTGTTTATACAACTGTTCTGCATTGCCAAACTTCTTCCACTGCACGTACACACTCGCTAGTTGGTGGAGGGACTGAGCCACTCTTGGGTGATCTGGATCTAAAGCTGTTTCTCGAATTTCTAGAGACCTCTGCAAAGGCACCACAGCCTAGGAAAAAAAAGGGTTCAAGGCCAGGTAAAGTGAGTGAAATACCGTTAAGAGCTGCAATGTGATCAGCACAACAAATGAAAGCTGCACTAACTCCTAGGGAGGAGAGAAGAGCACACAGGAAAAACCCACACAGTCTGTGATTCCTCGCTGAGCATACCTGACTAAGGAGGCCTAGATCCCTGAGAAATCGCCCCAGGGTTTCATAAAGATCCGCCAGGCAAATCATGTTCTCCTCGCCTTCCCAGTTTTTCTCGTGCTGCTTCAATGAATCAAAGTACTCTGCTGCCATTGCGCTTTTGTCTTTGCCAACAAACTGCCAATAACTCAGCAAGTCAGCAAAGTGTCCTCTGTTTCAACAAAAAACAGTAACTTAATGAAAATCAAACATTAAAACCCACTGTTGAGTGAAAGTGCCAGAATTCATATAAGCTACTGACGCTTTATTAGTAGGCAAGTGTAGTACAGAGAGAGGGAAAACTGTAGACTCCAACCTGCTAAGTCCACCGCTTCCTAGCTGTGTGGTCTTGAGCAGGTTGTCTGACCTCTTATACTCTGTCATCCTTTTCTGCAGAAAGGGGTCACTGACACTACCTGCCTAAGGTGTTACTATAAGCAGATTATAGCACACAGCAAGTACTCCATAGTGCCGGCTGTTATCATTACTATCATTATGGTTACTCACCAGTGGAAATCTACCAGAATCCTTTCTAGACATTTCGTGATATGCAGTCAACTGCTAAATTCACCCAGATCATTATTTTAAATGATGGAAATTAGAACAAGAAACTAATGAAACACAGGCAACTGTCAGAATAGAAATACAAAAGTAAGCGTATTCATCTGGAGATGACATTAGTAGGATGGGAGAGCTGGCAAACTAAGAGTAAATCTGATTTCAAAGGAATCATGATTTCAAAGGTTGGAATGGAGATCAGAAATAATTTAGGAGGTATAACAAAAAAATTTGAAAAGTTCACTTAGGAGCAAAACAAATTATGTAGCTATGTTAAGAGAAATGTCTGAGTTTCTAGGTAAGACAGTAACGTGAACTCCCATGAGGCTTAGAGGTCAGAAGCTTGATCGTGAAAAGGTGGTCTGGCCACTGGCAAATTCAAACATAACCAGAAGAGACAATACAATTTCTGAAAAGGGGTAATCCTTTCTTTAAATTTAACACCAGTCGGATTTTGTGGCAAGCCGGCCCAGAATCTGGTTTCAAGGCTATACTTTGAGATACCTGAGGGCCATGAAAGGCAGATGTCATGAACCACCACCATGGGTGGTTTGGATTTAAACCTGCTTAAATGCAAGGGTAAGATAGAAAGGTATCTCAAGATCATTTCAGTTCTGATTTTTTAAAAACCGCAATATTCTTTTTTACTTTATCTCTTGGGAAAAGATCTCGTGGCAATTTGCAAATTGTCTTAAAATTTCTCCCAGTTTTTTTAAATTTCAGGTACCACTGAATCTGGACTTGTTTTTATAGGTTTTTTTTTTTCATTATTATTTTTAATTGTGCTATGTTTTATCCCTAGCACTTGGGGATACAATAAGTACTTGTTAGGTTAATGTAATGTGCTTATCAGCAGAGCTCAGCCCATAGTACACACAGCCTTCTTTCTGCTCATCTAAATTCTACAGCAGAATCCAATTTCATCCATCTTTCCAGGCCCGCTCAGATGTTCCTCTTTGCCAGCTGCTTTCTTCTCTAAATCCCACTTTTATTACAGCATTATATTTTTTTTGTAATTTATTTATTTTTCAAGGCATAGTTGATAAACAACTATTAACTTCAGGTGTACAGCTACTGATTTGAAATATGTATATACAGAGTTCCCCCATCCCCAGTTTCACTTTCGGCAGTTTCAGTTACCAGTGATCAACCACAGTCCAGAAGTAGATGATCCTCCTTCTGACATATCATCAGGAGGTCAATAGTAGCCTAAGGCTACATCACAAGCCTACTCTATTCACCTCACTTCATCTCATACCATGTGGGCACTGTAACATCTCACATCATCACAAGAAGGGTCAGTCAGTCCAGGAAGATATTTTGAGAGAGAGAGGGACCACATTCACTTAACTTTTAGTATAGTATAACTGTTCTATTTTATTATTAGTTATTGCTGTTAATATCTTACTATGCCTAACTTATAAATTAAACTTAATTAAAATTAAATTAAAATTAACCATAGGTATGTATGTGCAGGAAAAAACATAATATATATAGGGCTTGGTACTATCTGTGACTTCAGGCATCCACTGGGGGTCTTGGAACATATCCCCCATGGAAAGGGGGTATTGCAAAATGATCACCACAATAAGTCTAATTAACATCTGTCCTTATTGCATGGTTACAGAATTTCTTTTCTTGTCAAGAGAACTTTTAAGACCTACTTCTTTAGCAACTTTTAAAGATGCAGTATAGTATTATTAACTATATAGTCGTCACGCTGTACATTACCTCCCCATGACTTAGTTATTTAATAACTGGAAGTCTGTGCCTTTTGACTCCTTTCACCCACTTTAACCCCTTCCCTACCCTCTGCCTCTGGCAACCACCAATTTCTTCTCTGTATCAAGGGCATGTTTGGTTTTTGGTTTTTTTTTTTTGTAGATTCCAGATATAAGTGAGATCACACAGTATTTGTCTTTCTGACTTCTTTCATTTAGCAAAATGCCCTAAAGATCTGTCAGTGTTGTTGCAGATGGCAAGATTTCATTCTTTTTTATGGCTGAGTAACATTCCATTGTATGTATGTATATGAATGCACACACACACACACACACACACACACACACATTTTCTTTATCCATTCATCTATCAATGGACACTTAGGTTGTTTCCATATCTTGGCTATTGTAAATAATGTTGCAATGGTGCACATATCTTTTCAGATTGTTGTTTTTGTTTTCTTCAGATATATACCCAGAAACGAAATTGCTGGATCATATCACAGTTCTATTTTTAATTTTTTGAGGAACCTCATACTGTTTTCCACAGTGGCTGCATCATTTTACATTCCCACCAACAGTGCACCAGGGTTCCCTTTTCTCTATATCCTCGCCAGCATTTGTTATCGCTTGTCTTCTTGATAACAGTCATTCTATAGGTGTGAGGTGATAGCTCAGTGTGGTTTTAATTTGAATTCACCCAATGATTACTGATGTTGAGCATCTTTTCATATGCCTGTTGGCTACATGTATCTCTTTTTTTTGAAAAATGTCTATTCAGATCCTCTGCCCATGTTTTAATCAGATTCTTGTTGTTATTGAGTTGTATGAGTTCTTAAATATTTTGAATGTTAATTCCTTTGCATATGTATGATTTGCAAATATTTTCTCTTATTCAGTAGGTTGCCTTTTCATTTTGTTTATGATTTCCTTTGCGGTGCAGAAGCTTTTTTAGTTTGATTTAGTTCCACTGGTTTATTTTGTTTTTGATGCTTTTGCTTTTTATGTCAGATTCAAGAAATCACCACCAAGACTGGCGTCAAGCAGTTACATACTATGTTTTCTAGGAGTTTTATGGCTTAAGGTCTTAAAGCTAAATTAAAAATGCCATTTTTCTTTGTTACACCGATCAATTGTTTAAATCTGTTTTTCTGGGGAAAGATGTTCTACAAATAAGTTTCTTACCTTTTATAAAGGTTTTGAGACACAAAGAGATTGAGAAGGCAATCATGTAACTTCTGTTTACTTCCCTGCTGCTGAAAAAGCCAAGGGAGTTCATCTGTACTTCTCCAAGTCACTCGGTCCCGACTGTTAGAAGGGAAGAGACAACACTCAATAATACCTTCCAACAATGATATTGCCTCAAAAGGCAAATGGTGAAGGAAGAAAAATGTATTCTCTGACTCTTTAAGTGTAATTAAAAAAAATTTTTTTTTGTGTGTGTTTAGTTTGAGAGAGAGAGAGAGAGAACACGTGAGCAGGAGAGAGGCAGAGGGAGAGAGAGAGAGAATCTTAAGCAGGCTCCATGCTCAGCACAGAGCCTGACATGGGGCCAGATCCCATGACTCTGCGACTATGACCTGAGCCAAAATTGAGTTGGATACTCAACTGCCTGAGCCACCCAGGTGCCCCTAAATATAATCTAATACTGAGAAAATTATGTCAAAATCAGAAACTCTGTCAATGTAACTAAGAAAATAAATAAAGTGGTATTAGGACCATCAATCAAACTCTCAAGGTATTTTCTTAAAATTGAACTATTTAAAAAACTCTCAATCAACCCAAATATACACACATGGATATACACAGACACACATTTTTAAACTACTAAACTGGAATAAAATCATAATAATAAAATAACCCTACACTGATTTCATGTAAATCAATTTAAATCTTTAGCATAATATTAAAAGACTGACTTACATAATAATCTTTATAGTTCTTTTGACATTACCAGACTAGGGAGAATATTTAATGTTTTTTGTAATAATTAAAAAAAATTTTTTTTATTTCAGAGAGAGAGAGAGTGAGTGAGCATGAATGGGGGAGAAGGGGCAGAGGGAAAGAGAGAGAATCACAAGCAGGCTCCCTGCTCAGTGTGGAGTACAACGCAGGGCTTGATCCCATGAACTGTGAGATCATGACCTGAGCCAAAATCAAAAGCCAGACACTCAATCAACTGAGCCAACTTATTATTACCTTTTAATAATTAAATTTTTATACATTAAGTTATAAGCTAAGGAAGAGAAATAAAGACACAAAGATAAAATGTGTTACAGAAGAACTATATGGATATTTATAATACCTTAACTGCATGGTAAAATAGTTGATTAGCTTTTGCCTGTATGAAGAAATAACGGTGGGATCTTCCATGTATTCCAGTCTCACTGTTTCCCAAGCCTGGAAAAAAAAAAAAAATACTGTAGTCTATTTTCTGTTAGTCACTGAATATCTAAAAATTAATTTATAAATAGGAATTTATAATTATTTCAATTTTATAGTTGTATAATACAGATGACATAAAAATATTTTAAAATTCAGCATACATTTATGTGATAAACTGACATGAGAATAAAAATCTCCTGGAGGCACCTGAAACACAATTTAATTCAAATTTCTAGTTAGTGCAGAAATGTGGAGTGAAAAAGTACTAAAAAGGAATTTATTTAAGCAATACACAATAAAAGAGAAAGATGAGCCTATGAGATCACAAACATTTCACACCTACAAATACAATGCAGCATACTCACATGAAAGACTTAACTTGCATTTGTATACACATAAATCAACCATGGCATTGCAGATGATAACAATTATACTAGTCAGTATTTCCTAAACATTCACTACTATGTGCTAGACATCATGTCTAGGACCTCATTAGGGTCAAGGACCATCTCAACAAATTCTCTTCACATACCCTGTAGTAAGCTGGAAAAATCTACCCACAGCTTACCGAATTTACCCAAGGTTACACAGCTGTTAAACTGTGAAGAGCTGGATTGTGAACTGAGGCATACTGACTTACTGAGTCCAAGCTCTTGAAGCGTAATTACACTAGCAATCAACAGAACATAAAATTGAAAAAAAAAAAATTTTTTTTCTCTTTTGGAAAGAAACTACTTTGTAAAGTACTGTAGTTCCTTTTTATCCCCAGGTTCACTTTCTGCAATTTCAGTTACCCATGGCCAAATGTGGTTTAAAAGCAGACACCCTTCTGATATTATGGTCAGAAGGTCAGTAGTAGCCCAAAGTTAGGTCCCAGTGCCTATGCCATCCACCTCACTCCATCTCATCATGTAGACATTTTATAATCTCAAGAAGGGTGAGTGCAGTATAATAAGACATTTTGAGAGAGAAAGAGACAACATTCCCATAATTTTTAGTACAGTACATTGTTATAATTGTTTTGTTTTATTATTAGTTATTGTTGTTAATCTCATACTGTCCCTAAATTATAAATTAAACTTTATCATGGGTAGGCACGTGTAAGGGAAAAAACATAGTTTATATAAGGCTCAGTACTATCCTGGTTTCAGGCATTCTCTGGGGTTCTTGGAATGTGTCTCCTACAGATAAGGGGGGGGCTGTTGTAATAGCCATTTCATAAAGGTACTTTGTAAGAATAATATTAGCCAAATTTTACACTTAACCTAAAATCACTGCAAAAGCAATTTTGTAATGCCAAATTTAAAATTTCAACTTTGTCTTATAATGGAAACACTTAAAATAGCATGGGATGTTGACATTTATAGTTAAAAAACCGTATTACAATAACATCTACCTGTAGATGCTGAAACTTGAGCAAGCCACAACCATAAGTCAACAAGCACATTTTGTGTAAACTGTGAATGAGGGAGGTCAAGACAGCCCAGGACAGCTCAGGGTAGAGTTCCATCAATTCTGATTCACTCACACCATTGTGACTAACATTTATGAGGCAGAGAATCTAGGTAGAGAAGTGAATTAACAATGATCACCTCTGTAAGTAACAAAAAGCCATTAAAAGGTTATTAACTTCTTATTCAAACTTACTGTTCAAATGATTTAATAAAGAAACAGATTTCTTAGAATAAAACATACTTTCCAAAAGCCATTAATCAAGAATAAGATAGTGTATATAGTAAATCTAGCATGCCAAAAATAACACACAGAAACAAGTTTCAGGACAATTAAAGCCTCAGGAAACAGATTAAAACTAATGACAAAGTTCCAATTTTGGGACAATGGTAGAAGAAAATAGTTCTTTTACTATAGATGCCTGTTAATAGAAGACAACATATAACAAAACATCTCTAAAAGTACAGCTGAACCTACGAAAAAGAAATCCCCCAGGTGCCAGAAGTGAATAGGAAAGTGAACATCAGAGGGCTAAGGGCTGGAGCTGCTGTCCCTGGGGGAGGTGGGGATCCAGGACAGGCAACCTTCCCAGTAACTCAAATGCTTGGGTTTTCACACCCACAGCGGGGATGGAAGGTGAGCCCTTAAACCCGGTAAGGGGAGGAGTTAGAACTAGAAAGCTTGCCAACACCAGGGATCCAAGAGCTGTACCCTCAGTGAAGAGGTGCATGAGAAAACATCATCCCACAGACCAACCATATATGAAAGCTTACTTTAAAGCTCTAATAGTTAAGACACCATGGCATTGGCAAGGAATGAGCAAAACTGGAACAGAAGAGCTCAGAAAACAAAGTCATGTTAATTTGTGAGTGTGATAATCAAATTAGCAGAAAAGATGTACTCCAGAAAAATGAGGGGCGCCTGGATGGCTCAGTCAGTTAAGCGTCCAAGTTCAGCTCAGGTCATGATTTCGCAGTCTGAGATCTCGAGCCCCTCGTGGGGCTCTGTGCTGACAGCTCGGAGCCTGGAGCCTGCTTTGGATTCTGTGTCTCCCTCTCTCTCTGTCCCTCCCCCACCCATGCTCTGCCTCTCTCTTTCAAAAATAAACATTAAAGGGGCGCCTGGGTGGCGCAGTCGGATAAGCGTCCGACTTCAGCCAGGTCACGAGCTCGCGGTCCGTGAGTTCGAGCCCCGCGTCGGGCTCTGGGCTGATGGCTCGGAGCCTGGAGCCTGGAGCCTGTTTCCGATTCTGTGTCTCCCTCTCTCTCTGCCCCTCCCCCGTTCATGCTCTGTCTCTCTCTGTCCCAAAAATAAATAAAAAACGTTGAAAAAAATAAAATTAAAAAAAAAAATAAACATTAAAAAAAAAATGAAAAGTTAGCTAACCATATGATAAAAGATTAAAAAGTAGATTCCTTCCTCACACAATAAACAAAAATAAATCCTCAAGATAAGGACTTACACAGGAAGAACAACACTGTAAAGTATTTTAAAGGGAAAAAAAAATACACAGGAGAACATTTTTATGATAACAAAAGATTTTTTTTGACAATAAAAGATTTTCAAAATAAGATATAACAGGCATAGGTCATAAAATAAACTGTTGATAAATCTGACCTCATCAAAATAAAACTTTGTACAATGAATGATACCAAAAAGTTAAGACAAGAAACAAATAGGAAGAAGGAATTAATTTACAAACTGTGCAAAAAAGAGGATTTGTATTTAGCGACTCAATTAAAACTCAAGTAAAAAGGCTTGGATCAGCAAACCACATAAAAGGAGACAGGAATCACTAGTAAACATGAACAGATGAAAAATCTCAATGATCATGAGGAAAATGCAAGTTTCTTGAGATACCACTTCTGGCCACAAGCACACTATGGTAGCCAGCATTCCTGTAGATGCTTGAAACATATTTAAGCACACATTTAAAAATAATTACTATTTACTTCAATTCACACATAAATGCAAACTTCTATGAGTTTATTACCCTTTACCTGTTTCATGAGTTCTTTATCCATATCATTTGCCAGGGACTCCTGGATAGATCGCAGAGCAAGTCTGTATAATGAAATAGTGTCTTGACACTGGAAACACTGATGAAGGATTTTATCTAAATTGCCTGCTCTCCCAGCACTGTTGGAATTGAGAATAGGTTTAATTTCTTACAGACAGCCAACATCTGTGAAAAATCTAGGGTAGATAAAAACAACGTGGTCTCTATTTTTTATACTTCAACTGATTAACAGGAATTCAATAAAACATGATATAGGAAAATGGTAGTTTTATGGGGCTGCCAGCATCATCAAGTTTATTTTAGTATACAGTTTAACTCGATGCAGTAAACACGTGCTGGGGACTTACTATATGTCAAGCAATTACTGCACATTATGGAACACAGAAATGAGTAAGACAGGCTACCTACATACAGGAAGCAGGAAAAGAATTATAAGTAAGTGTTATTAGTTAGCGATGCAAATTAAATTTGTTTAGAGCCAGGATTCAGAAAATATCAGGCTAAGAAAATCGGAAAATAGGGTGGTTTTAAAATATTACACAATATTTACCAATAGTTTCTTTTTTCAATATGAAGATATAGAGAGAGAAGAAAAAAAAGGTCTAGAGTCTAATCAGACCTTCTAAAGGTCTAATTTGAGATTTCTTTCTAAGTCAGCATGAAGCCATTTGAGATTTCTAAGTCAGCATGACTGTACATAAACTTTGCTTAAACCAAAAGCCTGATTTATGGCTCACAAAATATTCATTGTACCTTGCCTTATAAACAAGTAGCCTAAAGGAAAGCCATCTTGTCCTTAAGATGTCAATCAATGCTCCCACACTCTGCATTCTGACATTAAAACTCATGATTCCTACTTATGTTAATCCATAATTTTTTGAGCTTTCACAAGATGCAAAAACAGTATATAACCCTGTAAAAACTGTTCATTCTTCAGAGCACTTTCTTTCCTGTGAAGATCATGTTTCCTAGGGAAGGTGTCCTACTGCGGGCTCGAATAAAACTCTCTTCGGGCACCTAGGTGGCTCAGTTGGTTAAGTGCCGGACTCTTGATTTCGGCTCAGGTTATGACTCATGGTTCGTGAGTGGTTCATGAGTTCGAGCCCCACATCAGGTTTTGTGCTCAGAGCGTGAAGCCTGCTTTGGATCCTCTGTCTCTCTCTCTCTGTCCCTCCCCAACTTGTTCTCTCTCTCTCAAAAATAAATAAATGTTAAACTTTAAGAGATTCTAAAAGGTTTGTTCATCTTGTGTCAACACTCTTAAAATAGCTAAATTCAATAAATGTTATGAAATGTGTGGAAAGGGACTCACACTCTTGAACCATACTTCTGCAAGCTGTTGATGTTCACAGTGGCCAGATGGACTGCCAAAACTGAAAACAGTGGGAATATCATGGGCAATTCAAAATTTTAGAAGATGTTTTCGTTTCCAATTTGGTGCTCAAGATGGGAATGTGGAATTAAGAGACATGAGTACCAGGGGCACCTGGGTGGCTCAGTTAAGCATCTGACTTTGGCTCAGGTCATGATCTCATGGTGTGTGAGTTCGAGCCCCACACTGGGCTCCTTGTGGAGCATGGAGCCTCCTTGAGAACCTCTCTCTCTCACCCTCTCTCGCTGCCCCTCTCCCACCCATGCTTTCTCTCTCTCAAATAAACATTAAAAAAAAGAGAGAGAGAAGAGTACTAGATTCAGTGTCTAGAATATGAGTTGTACTAGGATTACCATCTATTGTGATGATCATCAGAACCGTATTCATCTTTTTTACCTCTGGTTGTGAAGAGTTGAAGTAAGTTGAGACTATACTGAAGAAGAAATGTAGTTACACTTTGTAAGGCTTACCTAAAGGGAAATGACTAATGGCTATCATGGATATTTGTTTTTTAAAATTTTTTTTAATGTTTATTTAAGTTTGAGAGATAGAGACAGAGAGAGGGAGAGAGGGAGAGAGAGAGAGAGAGAGAGAGAGAGAGAGAGAGAGAGAGAAACAGAGCACGAGCCAGGGAGGGGCAGAGAGAGGGAGACACAGAATGTGAAGCAGGTTCCAGGCGCTGAGCTGTCAGCACAAAGCCTGACACGGGGCTTGAACTCATGAGCTGTGAGATCATGACCTGAGCCAAAGTCGGACGCATAACTGACTGAGCCACCCAGGTGCTTCAACTAATGAATATCTGATATAGAAGAATCCATTTTAGGATGAAAGGTTTATCAGGATTTTAGAACACAGACAATGAAAAATTCCTACATACCTACCTACTAATATTTAAGGATACCTGAAATAACATTTGTTTGCCTCAGTTGCCTGTCATTTTCCCAAAGCTAGGGGCCTCAAGCAAGTGACAAGAAACACTCATGGACCCCAAATAAGAGCAAAGATGGCCTTCTGTGGCAACCCCCAGTAGGGATACGGTAAGTGTGATGAAAATTAGACAACTATATCCAACAAGTTATTATAATTCATGGGCTATCATCAATCTGCAGTCGCGAGTCACATTCTCACAGGGTGTTAGTGTCTCTGTTAGAATCAACAGAATCTGATATGAGTGGCACAAGAGATTGTCGCAGTGATCAGCTCTCGGTTTCCCAAGACAAGGAAGCAGTCTGCGGCAAACACAAGACATGCAGTTCATGTAAGCTCGCCACCACTTACCGCGCCATCACTTTGCCGAAAAGGGTGACATAAAGGGCATTGCAGGTTGTAGCAGAACGACAGTGTCGCTCTAGCTTCTTCTCCTGTACCAGTTTACCAAAACACAAAACAGACAAACAAAAACAAAACCACCCTGGAATTAAGCGGTCTTTACTATGGAGCCGTCAACAAATATCCCTGGCAGAAATGACATGGCTCCTGCCATCAGTGGCATCACTGCCATATGGTGGGGGACCGCAGATGCGGTTGGAATGCATATGTTCTTCTGCCTTTAAAAACACCTGGTTAATAAAGTAAAACTTAAGCCCCAAAAGGTTTTTATTGCTCCTTCTATATTTGTTAAAGAGCAAATGCATTTAACAATTATTAGACTCCAATTTCTCTTAACACAATAGAGAGTTCCTACATTGAATTTTAAGTCTCATATAAGGTGTCTTATAGGACAGTCGATAGAGAGTAAAAGAGCACTAAAATTAAAAACACTTACCTGCTCTTTACTCAATTTAATGTCCATAGAGCGGCATTCTGCAATTATAATAGATTTTGCATCCTTTGGATTTAGAGGATCAAGATGAAGTGTAGGCCACAACCTTTTATTTAAAGGAAAAAAAATGAAATTCTCTTCTAATACAACTAAAGCTGTAATCTACCCAAACACAAGTCAAAATCCATTACAAGAATTAATTTTTTAAATTTATTTTTATTTTATTTTTTAGAAGATTGATTTTAACTTTTTTTTTTTTTTAATGTTTATTTTTTTTTTTTTTTTGAGACAGGGAGAGACAGCATGAACGGGGGAGGCTCAGAGAGAAAGGAAGACACAGAATCTGAAACAGGCTCCAGGCTCTGAGCTGTCAGCACAGAGCCCGACGTGGGGCTCGAGCTCACAAACCATGAGATAATGACCCGAGCTGAAGTCGGACGCTTAACCGACTGAACCACCCAGGCGACCCCAACAAGACTTTTAAATAGTGTATACATTAGGCAGCAAAGTGGTAGAACACTTCCAGCTCTATGTTCTATACTATTAATAAAACTAAACATAGGTATTGTATTCGTGCCTATGAAGATAGTACAAGATAGCGTTTGTCCACAAATTACTCGTAATCCGATTGGAATTTAATCATCCTGCAACATGCATTCTCAATGCAACATGCATTCTCAATTTTCTCATCTGTAAATTTAACTGCCTGCTAGCCATCACTACTTGGAGCTACACCTGGCAACTCAAATCAACCATGTCCAAAAACGAAACTTCTAACCTTTCCTCCACAAACCTTCCCATCGTTTTTGTTCCCCATTTCAGTTCACAGAGCCACAATTTACTTGATTTCCCAAGTCAGAAACTTGGGGGCCGTTCAGCTTTACCCTCCTTGACATCCCAGATCTAGCCTCCCACCAAATCCTATAGATTGTATCTTTCTCTTGAATTCATCCACTTCTCCCTATCCTCACTGCCACTTATATGAAAAACATAAAAACACAAACACATATCTTTTAAAACCTTTCCTTGTTTGTACTTAAGACACTTCAGTAATCTGAAAGAGCTAAAGTTAGGTCATACCTCCATGCTGGAGGGCATGTTTCCACATTCACAGAAACAATTACTCTTACATTCACTGGCAGTGGATCTATCAGCCATTTCATGTGTTTTTCCACTTGCTTAAAATATAAAAACAAAATTCATTCTATTAATTCAAAATATTTCAAAACAACCCAATAATAGCTCCCCAAGTAAAATGAAATTCTCATTACATCTCTCATTATTATCGAGGATAAAATCTTTTTTTTTTTTGGATGATTTATCTCAGAATATTAAAAGACAAGTGGCAAAATACTATTATTACTGACACAAGTTCTGGACACTTAAGGAAATGTCCAGGCCCTAAAAGTATGTCAAAACAAACAAATTTGTTAATTGGTGAATTCAATTGGTCTTTCCAATAAAATACTAGTGTCTACTGGCATAAAGAACATTTTTTATCCACATGCTTCCTCCCTAGAAATTAAGCAGAAATAACAGAACCAACATCAACATTTTCTTCTCATAAACATATTTAAATGCCTACTATAGCCATTACTGATATTTTTGTTTCTTTCTGAGAGTATCATTAGGTTACAAAGTGAAAACAGTACCTGAACTTGATCTATAGAATCAATAATGATGATGATACTGCCTTGATGACGGGCAGAGAGTTTTTCTAGCCAACGTGGAAATTCTTCTAGAAGCTTAGCAGGATCCAGTGTCAGAGTAGATACTGACCAAGAGTGCTGCATCAACTACAAGATGAAAACACATACAAATTAAAGTAGTTGCACGTTATCACATTGGTGGGAAATTTCTATCCCTACTTTTTAAACCAAACTTGAGTAACCAAGAGGACCCAACTGCATCGAGTATTATTTTTAACTTTCTACAAATCCAAAACAAATGGGTAATATTGAAAATTGAAAATTATTGGGTACTTGGCCCCAACGATTTCTGATCCTAAATAAAAATTCTGATCGTTCTGTGGGGCGCCTGGGTGGCTCAGTCAGTTGAGTATCATCTCTTGATTTTGGCTCAGGTTATGGCCTTATGCTTCTGTTCACGAGATCAAGCTGCATGTCAGGCTCTGGGCTGATAGCATGGAGCCTGCTTGGGTTTCTCTTTCTCCCTCTCTCTCTCAAAATAAATAAATAAACATCAAAAAAATTCTGGTAATTCCAAATCATGCCATATTATACCTTTAGAGTTAGCCGTTTAATAATCAATGAAGGCTCTGAGCTGGTTGACATGGGCCTTCCCACAAAATGAGAAAGAATTAGCGTGTTAGGGGAATTCTTCTGTTGCAACTGAATCCTGAAAGAAAAAGACCTTTTATAAGACTGATAAAACTCATTTGTTATCAATACAAAAAAGAATTCACAATGCATTAAACATCAAATGCTACCTAGCTCTCAGCAATCACCTATCAGTCACTTTTGAATAAACATGGGAGATTTCCATCTTTATTCCACTTTTAGATTGTTTTAAATAAACCTTTAAAAATTATAGGTTCATTTTAATTAAAAATTGATATTAAATAATGGAAACCAACATAGTGTACACTTGAAGTTAAAGTATTAGTGAAATGAGCATTAACCTTTAACTAAAAATATATTAGAGGAAAAAAGGAAGCTTCTTTGCTAGGTAGAAAAATATTATTTTCTAAAAAAATATTATTTTCCACCAAATAAAAGGGCAGTAAAAAGGAAACAACACATGCTAATTCTTCAATGTAAATCATAATTATGAAAGAAAATATTCTAATTGTTTTTAAATAATAGGAACTAAAATGAAAGTAAAAGAGAGCTTATCAGCGTCTATAACCCTTAGTCCCTAATTTGAAGAATGACTTTACATTCATAATACAAGTCATCCTTTATTTTGTTTTTTTTTTTTTAACGTTTATTTATTTTTGAGACAGAGAGAGAAAGAGCATGAACGGGGAGGGGCAGAGAGAGAGGGAGACACAGAATCGGAAGCAGGCTCCAGGCTCTGAGCCATCAGCCCAGAGCCCGACGCGGGGCTCGAACTCACGGACTGCAAGATCGTGACCTGAGCTGAAGTCGGACGCTTAACCGACTGAGCTGCCAAGGCACCCCAAGTCATCCTTTATTTTGATGTACTTTATGACTTATTTCACTCTAAACAGTCTTTGTCTTATTTGAAATATTAAAATCCCAATGAAACTTTTAAGATGAAGCTGATAACTGAAAACAAAGGCACATCCCCTGTAGAATTCACCTAATTCTATTCCACACTGACCACTCCCTCACACAGCACGTGCTTGGCTGTGACCCACATAATTAATATAAACAATCACAAATGCTCAAATTTCCAATTCCTTTCTCATTCTGTATTCTAACATCCAAATTGTACACACTTCGGGGCATGAATCTATTATTTTATACGTTTTTGCTTTTTTTAATGTTTAGTACAGACCATGCAGGAAGGCAGGCAGGCAATAATACATTTTGTTGAATGAGTTCAGTAATTCGAATGATGACAATGGTAACAATGTAATTGTACTGCATCATACCACTTTGATAAAAGAAGGGACTTTCCAGAACCTGGTCCTCCAGATACAAGAAGGGGTGGAATTGGTGCTGGTGCCGCCACTAGATCATTAAGCCGTTGGTAATACTAGAAACAAAAATGAATTTAAATTGCAAGGAAGCATACACCTCTTATAATACTAGAGTCAACTTCGGATCATGCTCTGAAATCATTAGAGAAAAGCTGCATGAGAAAATGAAATCTACTTTTAGTCAACAGGATCCTCATAATTGCTTATTTTTATGGCTGGTTAAATATGCCCAAAATAGTAAACTAAGAATGAGTCCCAATTTTTTCTACACATAGTGCTGCTATAAATTAACGGACGAGAGACAACACTTAAGATCCCCATTGGGTTTTACAACATTCAGATTTTGCAGAATGCTGCAGGAAGGCCAATGTTTTATCCTGTATTCCCTAAACCACAGAAAGTATCACAGAAGGCTTTGAGGGAGTCAGCAGGCATCCTCAGTCTGCTGGTCAGAAGAACACCATCCTACACACCCCCACAGTTTCCAGGGATTTCTGAAAATGGGTCCGAACAAGAGCAGTTTTGTGTGGGCCCTTTATCTGAGTCTCCCAACCTGCCACGGAGAATCAGGTTAGGACAGACTGCCTACCTGAGATCTTTCTGAAATTAAGTGAGCTCTCGGCAAAGTCCAAGAACCCATATATCTCAGGCTTTCCCCAGACACTAAAAAGTTGTTCAGAGATAAAAAGGCCACACTCAGAAAACCAAAATACCTCAGTATTTACTGGGGACTTGGCAAAGTTATCTTGGGGGTTGAGATGTTATTAAATGTACCAGTGGTCTAAATGACAGCAGATAAGGAATTAAAAGAATTTGTAATAAGTAGCTTGTGGTTAGCTTTAGGGAAGCAGACATTTCTAACAACTACAATAAGTTACTATTTGGTATAGTTTTTCAATCAATTTTTGTTTGCCATATTATGAACACAGAATATATTCCCCAGGAACTCAAATTATTCTGATAGCAATGGTGCGTCTCAAAAAGCAAAAGACTTCATTGATTTAGAACCCTGTAAATCCTAACAACTTAGTTCATGTTCCCACATAAAGCCCATTTATAAAACCATGGTTCCCAAGTTCAGACTACTTGCCATAGAAGAAAGAGCATAGGATTAGGAGCCAGAAGATCTAGGTTCAAATCCCAGATCTGCAGTCTACTCCATGTGTGTGCTCTCTTAGGCAAACTGTAACATGAACTTTAGGTTCTTCAATTATGAAATAATGATAGCAATACCTCTCTTATAAAACAGCATATTTTATATGCTATATAGT
This sequence comes from Panthera onca, assembly GCF_046562875.1. Taxonomy (NCBI): domain Eukaryota; kingdom Metazoa; phylum Chordata; class Mammalia; order Carnivora; family Felidae; genus Panthera; species Panthera onca. Next base: position 130,118,425 of record NC_138347.1, on the reverse strand, counting down.
TACATTCATCATGTGCCAGGTACTGTGCCAAGTGGTCGACGTGCTTTACCTGGCTGAGTCCTCCCAACAACCCTGTCAGGTAGGTAAACTACTAAATCTCATTTTACAGACAAGGAAGTCAAAGGTCAGAGCTTAGTAATGATCACAATCCAGAGTTAGGAAATGGTGGAACCAGGACATAAACACAGACAGTCTCAATTATAAAATTTCTGTGCAAATACTGCTGCTAGTGACAGCTACGATAATATTCTTTAAAACATTCATTCTTACATTAATTTTTAAATATTATTAATTTTTTTGAATTTGGACATAGATTGTGTACTTCAAGTTCCATTAATTTGTTTAGATATCTGTGGATGCTAATGAACTGATCAGCCTATTGCATTAACTACTGTGCTGTTTCCTGAATGTTTGACATTTTGATTCCTCCAAGCCTTGGAAGAATAGAGAGCCTTACGAGTTTTATCAAGTTTCTTAGCTATCCTAAGCTTGGTTTGGTGAACTTCAGATGGTAGCATAAAGCACATGTAGTTGATAAGTCCTCATCTGTAACTAAAAATGTTTGATGTTCATAAATATAGTTGAACCTCACTTTTCTTTCATATGATACAAAGTTAAGCAAATGCCTCAGTATGGATAATCAAGCCACGAGGACAATTATGAACTAACAATTATGAACCTTGACTATATTTAGGTAAAACCACAATCATAACAGAGTCTTAAGTGGTGACTGATCTTTGTTGGAACAATACTCCAAATGCTCACTTTGTCAAATCCCAATTCGTGGGCTGAATTTGAAGCCTGTTGGAAAGTTTCCATTTGCTCTTGTTCATCATGTATGTCCCACAGAACATCACCATAATCATCTTCTTCTGGAATAGAATCTTCACTGCCCAAATCCTTAGTCTCCATGTCTGTGTTCTCAAAGCCCAGGATGTCCTGAACACCAAGAGCAAGCACACGAAAGTGAACAAAGAACTTAAACATCTTGTAGCAGTGTTAGCACACAGGCCTAAGGTGGTCTTCACTTACTGAGGGGGACAAGTCCAAACCTATGGCCTTCGTATACTACCAACAAGAATAAATATAAAACCATAAAAAAACATGAGTTTAAAAATAAAGAAATATTAAAATGATAAACACAAAGATCTTTCTCTTTTATTAAAAATAGAAGGGCATTTGGGGCCCCCAACTGGCTCAGTCAGTAGAGCATGTGACTCTTGATTCTGGGGTCATGGGTTCAAGCCCCACACTGGGTGCAGAGCCCCACACTGGGTGCATATCTGGGTGCAGATATGTTGTTCCTCAAACAGTAAAGATGGCAAATATGTCCACTTTCCTTTGCTGCCATTTATTCTGCTCAATTAATTTTATTTAACTGTGGTCCTAAAATTCACAAGATTGTTGAGAAGATAAAAATTGATGTCAATTTTTATACTAAAGAACACTGTACAAAATGTGTTGCCAGAAGTCATATCATTATATTCTCGAGCTCATTCTTTTTCTCTGATAACAAATCTCCATACTTTTAATACAAATTAATTAGAAAAAGTAATCTAATCCCTAACTTCCCAAATAGAATCCCAGGTCCCTGCAGGGGTGTCCGCAGGTATGGGCAACTGCAGGCTAAACGTGGTACATCTTTCTATTGCGCCCATTTTACTTTAAGGGTGTGGGTTCTTTAAGGGTTCTTTTTCTTTTTATTCTCATTACTAGCATTGTATTTATTTATTTATTTATTTATTTATTTATTTTTAATGTTTATTTTTTTTTGAGAGAGAGAGATAGAGCATGAGCAGGGGAGGAGCAGAGAGAGACGGAGACATAGAACCTGAAGCAGTCTCTAGACTGAGCTGTCAGCACAGAGCCCGACGTGGGGTTTGAACTCATGAACTGAGAGATCATGACCTGAGCTGAAGTCGGACACTTAACCAACTGAGCCACACAGGTGCCCCTCATTACTAGCATTTTAGAGGATATATAATTTAAAATAATTTTTTATATTAAAAATAAACACAGGTATAACATTAAGCAGAATATAGAACTCACATAAATTTACAAGTTAATACTTGAGATATCACAGACACTTTCAGCCCGAGACACTTACTATGATCCATGACCTCAGACTCTTAGAGATATGATTTCACCCCTCTGTGTTGTAGGGATAATGTAGTGGATAAATTTGAAAAAGGTTTTTCTAATTTATAAAAGTTCAAGGTGCACACAAAACCTTGAATAAGATAAACATCTTCCCTCAAATACTTATACTTTTCACCTGGCACTTTTGCAATCTACTGTACACTTATCAGGTATTGAGGCATCAAATAGCTTTGTGAAACAAATGACAGAAAAGATACATGGTACTTGGGGTGCCTGGGTGGCTCAGTTGGTTAAGCATCTGACTCTTGGTTTTGGCTCAGGTCATGATCTCGCAGTTCGTGGGTTTGAGCTCTACATTGCGCTCTGTACTGGCAGTGCAGAGCCTGCTTGGGATTCTCTCTCTCTGCCCCTCCCCTGCTCATGTGCTCTCTCTATCAAAATAAATAAATAAACTTAAAACAATAATTTAAAAAAATACATAGTACTAGTAATACGATGACAATACCACAGGATAGACAACCACTTTCCCAGGTATTATTTTCTCCCCCCCACCCTCAGGTATTATTTTCAAAAACACAAATAAGTTGTTTTCATTGGAAGACCCAACTTTATGGAAAACAGTCTTAGAAAGAAAAATTTTTTTTAACTAGGCTCTACACCCAACATGGGACTCCAACCCACAATTCTGAGATCAAGAGTTGCATGCTCTTCTGAGCAAGCCAGCCAGGCGCCCCTTAGAATATTTTAGATAAAATCTTACAAGGAATGCATATTTTTACCTGTTTAATAATCTTTTCCACATAAATATAAATTTTATATACTCCTTCTGTAGGATCTCCAGAGTGATCAATGACCTGGAAAAAAGAAAAAAGTTCAACAACAACATGAAAAAAACAATAACAGGAGGAGGTGGTGATGGTAAATACTTCTATAGAAGTTATATGTCAGGGATTATCCTATGTAATACTTTACATATTAGTTCATCTGTCCTCACAACAATCCAATGAGAGAGACACTATTATATTTTTTTTTTCAAGAACAGAATTTAGCGATTCATCACTCACATAACACAGTGCTCATTGCAACCTCATTACCTCTCACCCCTTTAGCCCTTTCCCCTACCCAACACCCTGCCAGCAACTCTCAAATTGTTCTCTGTACTTCAGAATCTCTTATGGTTTGTTTCCCTGTTTTTATATTATTTTTGCTACCCTTCCCTTATGCTCATCTGTTTTGTATCTTAAATTCCACATATGAGTGAAATCGTAGGGTATTTTGTCTTTCTCTGACAGACTTATTTTGCTTAGCATAATACACTCTAGCTCCATCCACAATGTTGCAAACAGATGCAAGATTTAATTTTTTGATCACGGAGTAATATCCCATTATATATATATACATATATACCACATCTTCTTTATCCATTCATCAGTTGATGGACATTTGGGCTATTGTCGGTAGTGCTGGTATAAATATTGGGGTGCACGTACCCCTTCAAATCAGCACTCCTGTATCCTCTAGATAAGGTATTTACCTAATAGTGTGCAATTGCTGGGTCATAGGGTAGTTTCTATTTTTAATTTTTTGAGGAACCTCCTTACTGTTTTCCAGAGTGGTTGCACCAGTTTGTGCAAAAGGGTTCCTTTTTCTCTACATCCTTGCTTTAGCTATTAGGGGGTCTTTTCTGGTTCCATACAAATTTTAGGATTGTTTGTTCTAGCTCTGCAAAGAACACTTGTTATTTTGATAGGAATTGCATCGAATATGTAGATTGCTTTGGGTAGTATTGACATTTTAACAATATTTGTTCTTCCAATCCACGAGCACGGAATGTTTTTCCATTTTGTGTGTGTGTGTGTCTTCTTTAATTTCTTTCACAACCTTTCTATAGTTTTCAATGTATAGATTTTTCACCCTTTGGTTAGGTTTATTCCTAGGTATTTTATGGTTTTGGTGCAATCGTAAATGGGATTGATTCCTTGGTTTCTCTTTCTGCTGCTTCATTATTGGTGTATAGAAATGCAACCATGGGGCACCTGGGTGGCTCAGTCGGTTGAGTGTCTGACTTCAGCTCAGGTCATGATCTCATGGTTCGTGGGTTCAAGGTTGGCATCAGGCCGCTGATGTTAGCACAAAGCCCGCTTCAGATCCTCTGTGGCCCTCTCCCTCTGCCCCTCCCCCACTTGTGCTGTCTCTCCCAAAATAAATAAACTTAAAAAAAAGAAATGCAACCAATTTCTGCACAGTGATTTTATATCCTGCATCTTTGCTAAATTCGTGTATCAATTCTACCAGGTTTTTTGTGGAGTCTTTTGGGTTTTCCACATAGAGTATCACTGTCTGCGAAGAGTGAAAGTTTGACTTCCTCCTTGCTGATTTGGATGCCTTTTATTTCTTTGCGTCGTCTGACTGCTGAGGCTAGGACTTCCAACACTATGTTGAATATCAGTGGTGAGAGTGGACATCCTCAGATCAATTTCCTAGGTGTTCAAAGGGTTTGGTGCTGATCTAGCTGCAATTCAGGGATAAGACAAACTCAGGGTCTCCATGGTGGTCCACTATCTTCAGACACAATTACTTTTAATTTTTTTTTTTTAAGAGAAAGGGCGTGCCCAAGAGGGGGAGGGGCAAAGGAGAGGGAGGGACAGAATCTCAAGCAGGCTCCATGCCCTACATGGAGCTCAATCATGTGAGATCATGACCTGAGCTGAAATCAAGACTTGGACACTTAACTGACTGAGCCACCAGGTGGTATTGTTAATACTTCAATTTCACAGAAGAGGAAACGGAGGCAAGTTATGCAAACTGTTGGAGGTCACACAAGGGGATTTATTGTGAACAATGGGAACAGTGTTGCAATAAAACAAAAAATACACTTTTTTCACTTACTTATCCAAATTCTTATATACATCCATACCACTCAAAATATATGACCTTCAAAATACATCAAAATCAATTTTTATAATAAGACTATAATTCTATAAAACAAAAAAGCAAAATGGTATTCTGCTATATAAAACAGTAGTCTTCTGAATTTTCTGAAAGAAGAATGCCCTACCTATAAAGAACATGTGTGTTGCTAGTAAATGATTATTGGATAAAATTAGAGTAGGGCAATGGTTTTACGAAGCACATCAAGTGAACCAGAATGGAAGTTTATCCTATGTTTCCATTTATAATCATGGTAGACAGATCTTATTTTACTCCTATTTTATAAAATAAATTCATCCCTCTAGCGTATTAATTTTAAAAATCAATTTACAAATAGAATAGAGATCTGAAAGAAAAGTCAGTATCATTCCTCTTAGGATCTAGTGGACTAAGCTCATACTAATGTAATTAAAGCAAATAATGAAATGGTTCTGGAGATTATAACAAAATACACTATTTTGTGTTGGGCTCTTTAATGTTACATTGGGCTCAAGCTTTTTCAATACTAAATGATGTAAAAAAAAATGCTTGTGTTCACATTCGATCTTATCTCTTGAATGGGCACAGAGAAATAAAAACAATGTCAAAATCCAAGTTGTTTTCAACTATATTCTTTTTTTTTTCAAGACTTTATTTTTAAGTAATCTTTATACCCATTGTGGGGCTTGAATTCACAACCCTGAGATCAAGAGTTGCATGCTCTACTGACTGAGCCTGCCAGGTGCCCCTCAACTGTATTCTTAACACAACTGTAAGAATTTTTAAGTTATCTCAGTGTGCAGTAAGGCAAAGCCTGTAATCTCTATTCTAAATATTATCCCACCATGCATCTAAGAATGGTCAAATCTCTCATACTGTTATTCACTGTTTTGCTTTTCCCAATGCCCTTCGAAGAGGTTGCTATGAAAAGGCTCTTTCTTACACTGATCCTTGGTCAACAGTAGACAAAAGGACTCTGCACTTGGGGAGAAAAGCACAGGAAAAAATCTGATTTTTCCACTCATAGATCATACCCTTTGTAGCTGTGTATTGCTATTTATCCCTTTCTTTTTCTCATAGTTGACAACTAAGTCTATTGGCTCTACTGTCAAAATTTACCAATTCCTGTTTCTCATCACTTCCTCTACCTCCACCCTGGTCCAAGCCACCAGCATCTTTCACCTGGTAACTGCAAGAGCTCTCCAACTCTGCCTTCCTCCACTACACGGCAGCCCAAGAACATCCTTGTCAGAATTGTATTTCTTCTACTGCTGCTTAAAGTCTTCCAATGACTCAAGTAAAAACCCCCAGGTTAAAAAAAAAAAAAAATCTCACTCGCAGTAAAAAAAACAAGGTTTCTATAGTGATCTCCAAGGTTCTTTACCCTTAGCTCCCAGTCACCTGTCCTATTAATCTCCCCTTACTCACTCCCACCTCATGGCCTTTGCTCTAACACTTCCCTTGGGCAACCAGGTTCTTAAAAAAATAATCTTCTGAATTTTACCTTGGCTTTGTTGGTCTTGTTCAGGTTAGAAACTTGATCAATCAGTTGCTGGATGGAGTTGGAACTGACTTTCCCATCCTCTAAGCGATGATAGATTAATCGTGGTTTGCCTTCAGGGTTTTTCAGAAAAGCTTCTTCGCAGTCTTCCAATAAAAGGCTAGATTGGAAATCAGTATTTCTTGTCCTACACTGCACTATGGCAGCAAACAATCAACCTAAGTGTCAATAATGGCAGTTTAAAGCAATGACAAGGGGCCAGAAGCCCAGGGACAGAACAAGTGCACCTTTCCAAAAATGGATGTTTTATAGCTCTGTTCCAGCTTAGCCAGAAAATATAATGCATTCATTAGCAGACAGAACAAGTACAATAAATTCTGCATTAAATTGAATCTCAAAGGATACATAACTTTAATTTTTCAAATCTAACAACAACAACAAAAAAAAAAACTCTCAAAAAATACTGTAAATATGGCTCAAAATAATGGACCAGACTCATGAGACTTTGCAAATAACTGGAAACCTAATTCCACTTAGAAATACATAATTTCAAAATTAAAATACAATTATTATCAAACCCAGTGCTTCAAGATTTTTCTCTTCTCTAGTCTGTTAGCCTTTCTCATCCAATGAACGACCTGAATCTTTATACCCAAGATACAGTATGAGAAAGATCCAGAGGCAGATGGGGGAGGTCAGATGGCTAGTAAAATCTTAGTTGAAGTACAGGGTTAAAAAAAAAAAATTCTAACTTTGCTACAGGGTACCTATTTAAATTCTAGAAAAATCTTAAAATAACCTACCAGTGTTTTCTACACGGCAAGGAAAATTACAACCAATTCCCCTTTCTAAAAAGCATTAATTGAAAGATTGTCTAGAGAGGCAAATTAGTGTGTGTATGCAAGGGAGAGCTATTACATGATTCACAATTTACATAATATATTAAAATACTAGCCCCAATACAAAACAGAGTAATGTTCTATCATACATCTCTGTGCCAATCCAATCAAACCAAACCAAAGAATTTTTCCTTGTTCAAATCATTCTGACCATGTTCTATATAATTTTTGGATTTTGGTTCTTTTGTTATTACTTTGGGAGAAAAGTCTGTGGTGCATGTGAATACTAAAGAATGGGCCACTGTTCAGGCACATGTTGCTATTTCAAAATCACTCCCTACAAAATTGACACGTGGGGCTCACATGAAATGATATGACATCTGGGATTTGGTTCAAATTCTTTGGTGGGAGGGAAGAATATGGGGCTACTGGGTACTGCTAAGGGGACATGATTCTAGAGTCATCTTTTGAGAAGAATGGGGGAGTCATCATGAGAAGTGAAGGAACAACCTGAGAAAAATAAAAGCTCTATCAACCCTTGTTTACGGTGTGAAGCCTACAATTACTGCCATATTTCTTGACAGCCATGAAATAAACATTAAGGAAATAAAATAATCAGCAGATGGAATATGAAAAAATTAAAGCAAAATAAAGGCAAAGCATAGGTGAAGAAATGATTAAATTTTAGAAATTAAAATTCTTATTCTTTAAGAATAAAGTTTTTAAAATGTAAAATAAATAAAATTTTAGTTAAAGAAGATAAGCTGAAATCTGCCAAGCAAAGTAATAAAAGATGAAAGAAATGAAGGATAAAGGGTAAAAGATTAAGGGTAAAAGATTAAGAGGGATTTAATATGAGAAAGATAGAAATAAATGTTAAAAATGTAAAAATAATGTGCAATATTTTATTAACTAAACATGGATAAAAGGTAAAGAAAAAACAAGATGGTTTAAAGGATTAGAGAATAAGAGAAAAACAACAAATGACATATTACCACCTGAGATAAAATACTACCCAGATATTAAATAATAAAACAGAATATATCCTTAATAAATATAAAAAAATAACAGGAAAAGAAAAGGGGCGAGGGAGGAAAAGAACCCCAAGTAAAAGGGAATCAAGTGGAAAGAATCCTTAAAACTTGTTTGGGTGGAGGCTCATTGACCAACTGGTTCCTTGGCCACTGGGCAGTCTTAAGGAGCAATAATGGATCACACTACAGGGTCTCTGGTAAAGCCTAGGGCTCCACATCTGCACACAGTTGAGGTCAGAGTTGGTCCTCAATAAAAGGAAAAATGCTCTGGAAGGGTTAAATCCAATCAGACAGCAAATGTAGAAAGAAAACCTCTTATTAAATAAATTTTGTCTTCTATCTATGTATCTAGTTGGTTAAAAAAAATCTTTATTTGCAGACTAACTCATTGGTGTTAATTATATTCACACTATAAGAAAATTGCTCACTTTACTGGAATTAAGTAGTAAGCTCCTCAGAGAATTAAAAACTTGATTTAACATCTATATAAGTGTTCAAGTAGCTCTCAATTTGTATCTGAAGAAAGAAAATAATGAAAGTTAATGCAGATTATTGAAATCAGGAGTTGCCAACTTGCTTTATTAGGGCCAGTGAGTATACATTTTAGGCTTCATGAGCTACACAGTCTTTGTTGTAACCACAGTACTTAACTCTGCTCTTGTAGTATGAAAGCAGCTGTAAAAATACATAAATAAATGAATATAACTATGTTCCAATAAAATTTTATTTATAAAAGCAGGTGGCTGACTGGATTTGGCCTGAAGGCCATAGTTAGCTACCCCTGATTAAAATGATCTTTGCATTAATGATGCCAACATTAGGACCTGTTAATGCAAACAGTGTAAAGTTCTTAATTCTTTGTTTCTGTATGAAAAGCCAAAACATTTATTGAATTTTGTGGATTGTTTTTGATTATAAGGATGCAATTAGAACTTATCTTTGAAGTTCATTTGGCAATCTCAATTCTTTTTTTTTTGTTATTTATTTATTTATTTATTTATTTATTTATTTATTTATTTATTTAAAATGTTATTTTTTAAAATTTACATCCAAATTAGTTAGCATATAGTGAAACAATGATTTCAGGAGTAGATTCCTTAATGCCCCTTACCCATTTAGCCCATCCCCCTCCCTCAACCCCTCCAGCAACCCTCAGTTTGTTCTCCATATTTATGAGTCTCTTCTGTTTTGTCCCCCTCCTTTTTTTTATATTATTTTTGTTTCCCTTCCCTTACATTCATCTGTTTTGTCTCTTAAAGTCCTCATATGAGTGAAGTCATATGATTTCTGTCTTTCTCTGACTAATTTCACTTAGCATCATACCCTCCAGTTCCATCCACGTAGTTGCAAATGGTAAGATTTCATTCTTTTTGTGGCAGTCTCAATTCTATACAACTCCTACACTTGATCTTAGTCAAAAGGCCAAGAAGTGATCAATTCTATACAACTCCTGTAATAAATGACAGAATTTTCAGCTTACCTTGGTAAGGTTAAATGAATGAATAAAATAACTAATGAACTCTTCTCAATTTCCCATTTTCTAACAGCTAGGTATTGATTTTCAAGATCTATTGGAAAATATATAGCGTGGAAAAAATATCCCATTGTCTCACACATTCTTTTAAGTTTAGGTGAATAGTCCTAAAAAGAAATTAAAACAAAACAAAACACAAGAAATTAAAACATAATAAAAGTACAGCTTATATAACTAAAGATCTAGTCAGCTTCATACTACTTAAAATAAAAAAGCATGCTTTAGAACAGGTTATGTTGAATATTTTTTTAATTTAAAACTTAAAAATATAATCATATTTTAAAGAAAATCTTTAAGAGAAAAGGCAAGTTTCCCTTAAAACAAAAATATATAAACTTAGTAACTTGGCTGTTTCCTAGCTCAGAAAATAATTTATTTCATAATAAAACCTAAAACAATGGAAGAAAAATACTGGGATAATTTCCTTTGGTATTTATTTTTGTTATTATTATTATCATTATTATTATTATAAATGATTTCTGCTTTATTGTTATAAAGAGTAGAAAACCCAAATCCATGAATCTATATTGTAAAAAGTGTCCACCATGATATATTAGAACATTAAAGCAAACAGATATAAATAAAAAAATTATGTTGGTCTATAACAAATTAAGTTACTAAGTAATGATGAGTATTATTATGCAATTAATGAGTAATTCCCTCAACATCAGTTTGGTAATAACCTATATTCAGTTAGTGAGTAGAAACTTTGGTTTTCAAAATATTTTATCTCTCAACCCAAGTTGAACAATATCAAAAAGCAAAGCTAAATAAATTCATTAATCAATAATCTTTTAATCAATAATGTTAATATAGCAGGTATAGCATGTGGCATGCAGATTTATTTAAAATTCAGTTAGAACAGTAATAGGCAAACTTTTTCTGTAAACGGCAAGTATTCTTACAAATTAGTAATAGCTTAATGACTTGATATTTTAGCAGAGGTCCTTGGGGTCCATTTAGTCTCTTGTGATTTATTCCGCCATTGTAGTATGAAGCAGACATAGACAGTGTGTAAATGAATAAGCTGTGTTCAGCTTAATAGTATGTAAATGAACACTAGCTGTGTTCCAGTAAAACCTTATTTATAGACACTAAAATTTGAATTTAATATAATTTTCACATGTCATAAAACATTCATCTTTTCATTTTTTTTCCAACCATGTGAAAAGGTAAAAAGCAATTTTAGCTTTCGGTCCTATAAAGACAGGCTGCAGGCCAGATCTGGCCCACAGGCTGGAGTATGCCTGCCCTCTCCCTCAGGTTAACCCCAATGACTGCCTTGAAAAATTAAAAACCATGATAAAGATTAAATTCTGTTATAACCTGAAACAGATTCAAGGCTAGGGCTGGCAGATATTACCTAAAGCAGGCGCTATCAACAAGGGTCTTAAACGCTGTGCACAATGTACAATAAAGCACTCATAAAAATTAAGTTCCAAAGCCTTTATTTGAATACACTGATAAAACTGAGCAAGATTTTCTCTTAAAAAAAGCCCAAATTCTTCTTGCTCTTTAAGACATATAATCTGATAGGTAGTAAACTACTTGGTTTAGATGTAGTAGTGTCATAAATAGGACACGATATTAACTTGTATTTTAAATCAGTGAATAAAGAATTTATAAATATCCTCACCTTAAGGAAAAGATCCACTTCAGGCTGGGTTTCATCTGTATAAATGAGGTAACATCTGACAGTGTTACTCCACAGAGAATGTGAAAACAACGGAGTAACTTGTAATAAACTAGCTACAGCAACATCCCAGTCATCTAAAAATAAAATTTATCATGAGTTCATGAAAAAAAATCATCAAAAAACATTTGAGAAGATGTTTACAAGTCTTTTAAAAGTCTGAAAAAACACAACAGGCAACATAGAATGCAATCTGATCTTACTCGTTAATAATGATACACCTTCTGGAATAACATATTAGAAGGCAAACAGTTCTTTAACCTCAAATTCTATCCTTGGGCATAAAGTAATCAATGTCACCCAGGGTCCTTGCTGAGGTACCAGTGGTTCCAGTCAATATCATGAACCTATGTTACTTGAGCTGTTTAATTAGTTTGCAACTGTAGGAGGGCCTACATTTGCAGGCTGGTCTATACTTTTATCTACTTATTATTCTTGAGATATATTAAGTCAAAAAGAAACTTTAAGAATGGCATAAAATGAAATGCTATTTAGTGAAAAAGAACATTTTAAGACATATTTGGCTAATTCAAAATGCATAATTGAACACTTTTCATTTTGCTGATAATCTTATAGTTTAAGAAAAAAAAATAGAGCTACTTATAACATCTCAGATCTGCACTGGCATTGAAATTCTGAACAGATCTCAGAGCTGTTTTGGACACCAAATTATATAAAAATAATGAAAATATTCTTCTGACTAAGGATACTACATTGCATAACTTTGTACTCTATTCTGCAGCCTTCTCTAACCTTTAAAAGCATCAAAAACACAGAGGGAAAGACTAAAAACTAGTGTTTCTCAGTTAATCTATATTACACTCTCAATGATCAACTGAAACCCCTGAGAATTCAGACCAGAAGCGAAGTTTTTAGAACCTGATTTGTCAGTCTGGCCAGGGAACACCATCTGATCCTGATGTGAATTACAGAACTTACTTAGCCCGGCTCAGTGACAGCACCGGTAAGTACATGCTGGTTTGACGGTGGAAGACACCCAGAATAAAAATCTCATGCCTGGTTGATGGTCGTTTTCCCAGCACACAAGATTACAGCATAGGAACAGTCATTACCATTAGCCAAAGTAATTGGCAAATGGCTTGTGTTACCTCTGTTGACATTTGCAAAGGGTCCTTCCACATCTATAGAACTATGGGCAAACTCAGGACCCCTGAAGGACTGCTGAAGCTGGATCATACTCCCTATGGAAGGTTCACTTCCCAAAGCTCCTCCAGTCCAGTATTCACACTGGGTTCCAGCAGCTATAAATGCAAGAGATTTTATCTTGTGAAAACCAAATTACTGAATGTTCAAAAACTTATCACACGTACTACACAGGATTTCTAATTAAAAAAACAACAACTATAATATTATATACAACAAATATCCAAATATTCAATCTTTAATGATTTTGAAAGTACTTTGTCACCAACTTTTGGCAACTTCTAAGGTGCTGGTTAGCATAATTCTGGTTGTCATCTCAAACTCAAAGAGGGGACTAAAGAGAGAAAGATGAAAAGAAATAAACGATATAGTAACCAAAGGAACTGTAACAACTGTGAGAAGTTAAAAATATCCTCATACAAAAATTCTAAACAAGATTTCTAGGCATAGTTTAGGCATCAGTGTAAAATTTGAAGGAAAGAATTTAAAAGGAAGACTATTACTAGCACACCTGTAATTAACATTGGTAATTCATTAGGATGTAAGCTAAGGATGTAAAGAGTGCCCCCTCTTTAAACTTCCAGAGAAATAAAATTAGTGTCTGAATCAGTTGGTGCTTATGAACACAGCATCTTTGACTAAATATGCATATACTAGTATTTGGACTTAATATCTGGCAAAAATGAGATTATTATTTGTAGGTCTTTGAATGTGAAATGAATGATGTTCCCTCAGTATCCTTTATGTTCAAATCAAAATATGAAGAAAGACCTAGGAGGAAATACTAACTTGTTCTTATTAACTTGCCAAGGCAATTACGATATAATAGCTTTGAAACACTGCACATTTTAAAACATGTCAACACTGAAATAACCACTAAGACTAATGTGGGGTCAACAAGAGGATCCTCTTAGTCACTCAAAGCCATTAAGAATCACTTCATTTTTTTCCCCTTCAAAAGTTAGTAATAAAAATCCCAGAATGCTGGTCAGATTCCAATGGTTCTAAAATGTAAACTAAGAGGGAATTGTCAAGTTGCCATATTTCACTCCCAAATCAGTTTGTAAGAATAAAATGCAGGTTCCTGTAAATGAGAGAGTGACTACATTTTTCTACTGCACTTATCAATAGAATATTTTTCATTTTTCAGTATCAGTCACAGTTTATTATTATTTTCTTAGAACATGGTAGACCCTTGCCTTCTATGGCTCCAAGCTTTATTTCTAGAAAAACATATTTTATATGTTTAATTATAGAATATAAACTTTTTGAATAGCTTACGGGACTGTCCTGGAAACCATTTAGTGGAATATCATGCAGATATTCTAATGGATGGTTGCAAAGAATTTATCATTATGTGGAAAAATAATGTAACAGAGACTACCAACTATCCTCCAATATCCATTCTCCCCTTCTTCCTTTAGTAACAGAATTTCCAACTTTACGTGGATACATGACTCTCCTACTAATGATTACACTCTCCAATCTTCCTGAGTGTAGTGCTGGCCAATGCGGTATCAGATTGTGCTTCTTTCTTCTCTCTTTCTTTCTTTCTTTTTCTTTCTTTCTTTCTTTCTTTCTTTCTTTCTTTCTTTCTTTCTTTCTTTCTTTTTCTTCCTTCCTTCCTTCCTTTTTTTTTTTTAAGTTTATTTCTTTACTTTGAGAGAGAATCCCAAGCAGGCTCCACACTACCAGCACTGCTGCTGGATGCAGGGCTCGAACCCACAAACCACGAGATCAAAGACTGAGCCCAAATCAGGAGTTGGACACTTAACCAAATGAGCCACCCAGGGGCCCTTTCAGATTGTGCTTTCAAGGAGAGGAATGAATTCCCTTCTGTCTTCCCCCAGCCAAAATGGAGATATCACGGTGAGACCTGAAGGAGCTGTCTGAGACCAGAGAGAGAAAATCTATGGGGTGACGTTGGCAGTGCAAGTCAGAAGAAAACATGGCTCTTAACAATGTCACGGACTTCATGGAAAATTGCTGTCATAACACCTGAGAAAGAGGCAGAAAGTGCAATTCTATTTATAACAGCAACCACTCACAACTAAAAGGATTCAACGTTGGCTCTACAATATCATTACACCTATAGTGAAAACTCAAAATATTATAAATAGGAAGTAAATTTACCAGTAACATCTGTACAGTTGTCATCCGAATCAGACTCTCCAGGATCAAATACTTGGATTCCCTGAGCCTGGAGCCTCTGAAGTTTACTTTCCAACTCTCGCTTAGCCCTCAGTAAGTCCTGAATTTCATTCTCCTTGGTCTCCCTAAAAATCTTTAAAAGACAAATGTTAATTTTGAAACCTCTCCCATAATCAAAAGGTTGTGTCATCAACTCTTAACCAAAAAATCTTTCACTCATGAAACCAATATTCAGTTCGGTCCTGACCTGTAGGATGAATAACTAAAGTAACTCTATTGTTTTGTAACTGGAACCCACTGGAATTTGGGCAGGAGGCCTGTCTGTGCCGTGGGGCTGTTTTGTGCACTGCTGACGTTTAGCAAATTTGTCTCCCTGCCACTAGATGCCAGTAATGCCCGCCCATACAAAACATCCCCAAATATTTCCAAATGCCTTACCCCCATATGGAAAGACTTCTTTTCCCCAAATCCCTATTGCAGTGCTCACTTTTTTATTTTTTCCTTGAAATGATCTCAAGTTTACTAGGTCCATCTCAAAAATGTAAAAAGTGCTCTACTGTAGTTCTTAGAACCTTCAGGACTACATCTATTTATTCATGCAGCATTATAGAAACTTTTAAAATATGTTGTTTTTATTCTGCATCACTCTGCGGGTAAAAACATAAGGCATTTACCTTGAATTGCCTTTTCACTTTATCTCTGTCATGTTCAAATGTTGCTGCTCTCTCCATTGCTTGGTATTTTGCTTCTAAAGCACTTTCCTTTTCTCGAAGTATCTTCTGATATGTTTTTTGAAGCGCCTGAAATAACTGACCTTGTTATTTCTAACAAAAATAGTATTCCTCTCAAATTTTTCAATATCTTACATATATATTACACACATACCTTAGAACTGTACCAATCTACTTACTATTTTACCAGTTATCAAGAACTACATAGTGCCATTTTATTCAAACACATAATGAATCATGAAAAAAAATGCAAACATTCTTAACTGTAATAAATGAAGACACTTCAGTGTTAAGCTTTTAATGGAAATTAGTACTGTGAATTGAAATTGAAATACTGTGTCAAACTCTTAATTTTCCCTATGGCACAGTTTTCCCATCTGTAAAAGAACAAAAAGTATATAGTTTGTAAGTCTTAACTTGAAGGATAATTAATTCTGTGTGACCAGGCACTTCCTGGCTCCATGTCTTTCTCATTTTGCTATCCCCAGAGCCCCCTTGGTGCCTGTAACATTGAAGGCCTCCAGTAAGTGTATGACTGAATGGGTTAAATAAATATGGAAGAGGGTTTTTTTTAATGCCTAGATATATGAGAAAGGAATCAAAAAGGCTGCATAAAAAAATGGGTGGGTTAGTTAAGGAATCAGTTTAGACCTCAAGATAATACTAAAATGCATAGTGGATTCTACTCAACTTTCAGAACTACTACATAAGGTAACAGGAGGAAACTGAGACTGGCTTTTGTCAGCCGTTACTGCACTCTGCCCTGGTTGGTCCAGCCTTCTTTTCTACCCCCCATCTCACAGCCATTTCCAATGTGCAGCGTCCATTAGACAATAGCTTCGATGCATGAAATCAGGTATCTGAAATTCGTTAAGTCCATTTTATACAATGCAAGCGCATTAAGACTGCCCAGTAGGAGGGGCGCCTGGGTGGCGCAGTCGGTTAAGCGTCCGACTTCAGCCAGGTCACGATCTCGCGGTCCGTGAGTTCGAGCCCCGCGTCAGGCTCTGGGCTGATGGCTTGGAGCCTGGAGCCTGTTTCCGATTCTGTGTCTCCCTCTCTCTCTGCCTCTCCCCCGTTCATGCTCTGTCTCTCTCTGTCCCAAAAATAAATTAAAAACGTTGAAAAAAAAAAAAAAAAAGACTGCCCAGTAGCAAAACTGGTAAGACAACAGATAGGCTGGTAAGTAATTCTTCCCAGATAACAGTCTAATTTTACAACAGCTACTAGGAAAGGTGCCTAGTCTAGAAGGAAGGAGGATTTTTTTTTTTTTAATGTTTGTTTATGTTTGGGGGCCACGAGGAAGAGAGAGAGGCAGAGGTAGACACAGAATCTGAAAACAGGCTCCAGGCTCTGAGCTGTCAGCATAGAGCTGGATGCCAGGCTGGAACTCATGAACCTTGAGAACATGACCTGAGCCAAAGTTGGACGCTTACCCAACTGAGCCACCCAGGTGCCCCTGAAGAAGGCTCTTCTCAGAAAAATCAGTGTGAGGTATTTATTTAATTCCTACTGTGATGAGCCCAGAAACACTTGGGCTGTCTAGAAGTCTCTTCCACAGTTAAAAAAAAAAAAAAAAAAAAAAAAAGTAAAACCACAACCCTCAGAGAGGCCTAAAACAGATGACACAAAGTCTGACAACTTTGCTCACAGGAAAGCAACCTCTTGCTTTACATACCATTTTAATGAGTCAAAACACATCTACTAGAGGGAGACCACGCAATAATTGTTTTTCTGAGTAAATTAGTCAAGTGCATTAAGAGCATTTGACTACACCTAGGGAATGTTTTCAATCAAAGCAGTTAGGAGATGGTGAAAATCAGGTTTCCAGAAAAATTCACTTCAAGATCATTAAAACTCAAGAGCTCCACACGAAGAAACTGAGAGATATATTTAAGGGGGCGGGGAGTGGAGTTAAAAACTCCTAGGGAATTTGATGAGTTGGCTTCAACAGATGTCACCAAAATCTTTTGTGTGTCTGTGAGCCCTGGGTTAACCTACTTCCCTGGAAACCCCTGCAGATTGGCATTTGCTGCTTCAGGACACTTTCAGGTTAATTGTTTCAAGGTGTCTGAATGAATGAACCAGAAATAGAAAAGGGGCGGATTAGTTAAGGAAATCAGTTTAGACCCCAAGAGAATGTGCCTCTCAAATTAAAATGCAGAGCGGTTCCTAGCCAACTTTCAAAACTACTTGGTTTAGAGAGGGGGGGCAGGATGGACGAAGGACGGAGTCAGGCGTCCAAAGCCCAGCCTGGCAGGGCGCGGGCAGGGCGCGGGCGGGGCGGGGCGGGGGGGAGGCGTCCCAACTGCCCCCGCCGCGCACGCGGGCCGGGCGTTACCTGCAGCTCCGCCCGCAGCCGCTTGTTCTCCGTGTCCAGCTTGGCCTCGCGGCGGCCCATAGACAACAACTCCTGATTCTTGCTGACCCGGAAGATCTCGTATTCCTTCTTCAGCCGCTCGTACTCGGCCGCCGCGTACTCCAGCTCCGGCACGGACGAGCCGGTAGACTTGAAGCTAGCTCCCAGCAGCCCGCCGCCGCCCGCTCCACGGGGCAGCGACCCGGGCCCGGCCCCTGCCGCTGCTGCTGCAGCGCCGCGGCGGAACGAGCTGCGCAGCAGGCGGGCCTTGGGCTTCACCTCCACCGGGATCTCGCAGGCCTCGCCGCCGCCCGCCCCATACGTGTCCTCTATCACTTCCCCGCCAGCGGGGCTCACAAGCGACGAGGCCGTCCCCATTACGCCTGAGGCCGCCCCTACCAGCCAGCGGGGTACCAGAAGGGGGCGGGACGCGGCGAAAGAGACAGGGCGGGGCAGCAAGAAGGGGCAGGGCAGGGCGAAGGGGCGGGGCGAACGGGGTGGGGCGTGGCAGCAGGACGGGGAGGGGCGGAGCGCAAGGCGTGCGGGGCGGGCGGTGTGATACGGATGGGGAGGGGCAGCAGGACGGGGCGGGGCAGAGCTCAAGGCGGGCGGGGCGGGATGGATGGGGCGTGGCAGGAGGGCGGGGCGGGGCAGAAAGAAAGATGGACGGCCGCGCGTGCGGGACCTATACTGTACTAAGTCGGGGCTACGGACTAGCGCGTGCATGGCTCCTCTCAGCAGGGTCTTCTCGGTCCCAGGCCCCCTGACGAGGGCGTGCCTCACAGCTGGCAGGGTCCCGGGTTGCTCTACCTTAGCGGCTGCAGTTCCTGTTCTGCCGCCGTGGGAGACCCAGCGCTCCTCTCCAAAGGCAGTTGGGAAATCTGAGAAACGTACTGAGCGCCTGCTGTGTACCTGTCACTCTGTGTTTCACAGTATGCATGCAAGTAGTTGGAATGGCCAGCAAGACATAGTACCACACAAGAAAAAGCTTTTAGACTTTACAGCCTGAGACCACCAGGGACAATCTTTAGACAAGGTGAGGTTTTTTGACTTTTTGTACGGATTTTAGAGACTGCACATCAAAGGAGCTGTGGGGCATATCACCAAATAAAGGGAAAGATAAGAGTATTACGGTATTTGGGGCGAGGGTGGGCTCTAGGTGATATGAAAATTTTCAGAAGATGGGGGAACTGTTTTAAATAAAGTCAGGGAAGGGGTAGGGTTGACGTCTTTTACCCTATCTTGGGTTCTTGCCCCTGCACCTGCTAACTCGGGCTTCTAACCTCTCCAGGTTGGGAGGCCTGGGAGAGAAGACAAGAAAGTATTTGACTGACACTCCTGTGAACTGTATGTTGGTACTCTTTGGACTTGGTAAACTGTTAAAAGTTGGCCTTTTTTCCTCACGGGTACTTTTGTTAGGTTTTTCAAAGACCCCTCTCCCCCTCATAATTAAAAACCTCGACCCAGGCTGGTGTGGCTCTATTCAAGCTGTTGCTCACTCTTTCCCCAGCTGGAATACAGTGATACATTAAACATCCTCTCTGCTGATGTTTGTTCAGATCCAAGAAAATCCACTGGTTCACTTGACCCAGAGGCCCACATCTGATCCACAGGTGTTACAGGTCAGGTTTCCTGGGAAGCTGACTCTGAGATGGAGACAGCCATGCAAGATGTTTATTAGGGAGTGTCCTTGGGATCAACACCTGGAAAGTAAGGGAAAGAAGCACGTTTGCGCAGCAGCAGAAGTTGAGCTTTGCTGCATCTCAGTGGAGGCCTCAGTCAGTCCTCAGAGAGTTCTGATGCTGGAATGGCCCTGTAGAGTGGTCCTAAATTGGGGTGCAGGGCTGGGACTTTATACCCTCATACCAGCCAGTCATCAGCAAGCTCGCTCCAGCCAAAGCAATCCCCATGGAGACTCATAGTTGAGGGCTCTCTGCAGGTATCACTTCCAGTGGCTGGAGGAACAAGTCTTTCAGTCATCACATCTACCACAGTAGGAAACACAATCTTTTCCCTGAAGAACTCTGGGAGCGCAAGCCAATTCTCCACCAAAGTAGCTAGTCATCCTTTCTCTTACCCTTTAGATTTTCATCAGGAGGGAATCAGACACCAGGCCATTACGGTTCTTCAAACTCCAGGAGACACATATTAAGTCTTCAGGTTGTCTTCTGAGATTAAGGGAATCATTACTACCATCCCAGTACCTCAGGAACTCTCTCCCTTTTAAAGTCCCTTCTGATCTCTAATTTCCAATCCTTGTACCCTCAATGTGGATCAGTGCTTTAAGGATCATTCACTAGGTTTCTGACCACCTCCTCTGAAAAATTCTGCATCTTAATCTTGCACCTTCTTTGGAATGTAGCTCAGTTGAAGACTTCCATTATTATTCTTGCATATAAAATAAAAAGCCATCACCCATCCCCTTTAAACCAGTAACAAACTGCAGTAAACTTCCCACAGCTTGTGGAGTGAATTCAGATTCTGCATCCTGGTACTGAGTGCCTGAAGCAATGAGTCTCTCCTTTCTTCACTTCTCATCTATCCAGTAACATCCCTCTACCCACGTTACTCTATCCTAGTCGGGCTAATTTTCTTCTCCTCAAGCCAATAGGGTTTCTATTTCCTTTCAGTACTATCTGCCAAGTTCCATCTCTTTAAACATCTACCTTCTTTCCCTCAGAAACTTGCCCTGGATAATTATACCTTTTGAGTTGATCATATCAGTAGTTTCAACTCCGTAATCCTTGCCCCCCATGTGCAAAGTACTATACTTAACTTTTCCTGACCTTGTTCTTCATTCATTGTGTCTATCAATCTTGGTCTTTCAGTAGTTGTTTTTGTTATTGTTGGTATGCCATTTGTTGCTTAGATTCATCCCAGCAACCCTTATTGAGCTCCTGCTGGAAACATAATGTAGCACAAATGACTGATGACCCAAAGAGATGTTAAATGTGGCTGAGTTCTCAAAAAGCATGCGAGTTGTCTCTGCCTTCCTTGATAACCTTTAAATAGTTTCGACAGATGCCCCAAAACACAAATCCAAGTTTGCTGAGATCATGGAGACTTTTCCTTTTCCCATATAGTAATTACTAGCTGCCTTTCTCATCAAGGACACTGTGTATACTGCATGCATACTGACCTTGGATAACTGTTGGTTAATGACTAAGCCACCTAACTGGGTGAGCCCAGAGGTGATCAGGTCTAGAGTACTAGCAGGTACTCAACATAATAGCGTGGTTGGTTTTCAACCTATTTCTTAATTGTAAAACATCACAGAATTTAGTCTAATGTTAAGTCTAATTTTCAACATCATAATTTGTTTTTCTTCTTTATGCTGAATTTAACCTACATACCTCAGTTTGAATTTTGAAAGGATAACTTTGGGGGTGCCTGGGTGGCTCAGTCGGTTAAGCATCCGACTTTGTCTGAGGTCATGATCTCACTGTTCTTGAGTTCGAAGCCCATGTCAGGGAGCCTAGAGCCTACTTTGGACTCTGTGTCCCTTCTCTCTCCTCCCCTCACCCTGCTCGCTCTCTCTCCCTCTCCAAAATATATAAGCATTAAAAAATTTTTTTTAAATAATTTAAGAAAGTATAACTTTGAATACAGAAGTATGGTAAGGAATAAAGTCTCTGGCAAACAGCTTATGACTAATGAAAGATGGCTACAAATTTTTTAATTACTCCTTTTATTGTAAAGTGAAGTTTAGGAGGACAGGCTATATAATTTGTGGGACCCAGTGTAAAATGAAAACGTGTTGCCCTTTGTTCAAAAATTGTAAAGAATCTCAAGATGGCAACAGAGCATTAAACCACAACCACAGAGCCCTTTTGTGTTGAGCACTTGGGGTTCTTCATGGGTTGCACAACCATGACTCCCGCCTGTTTATGACTCCTCCCCTTGAATCTGGTTGGGCTCTGTGACTGCTTTAACCAGTAGACTACGGCAGATATGACACTGTGCGAGTTTCTGAGTCCGGGACTTGCGAGAATGGCAGCTTCCACTTCCTGTGTCGTGGAACAGTCTGTCTGGGAGACTTCAGCCACTATGTAAGGAAACCTACTACCTCACATGGGACTGCCAGACTGGAAAGGTTATGTGTGGACATTCCAGGCAACAATCATGGGAAGTGAAGCCATCTTGGACTCTCTGGACCAGACTATTTGCTAGTTGGATACTACTAAGTGACTTTAGTTAACACCACAGGGAGAACAGGAGAATCACTCAGATGATCTCTACCCAAATTCCTAATCCAACAAAATCATGAGATATAATAAAATTGTTGTTAGTTTAAGCCACTGAATTTGAGGTAATTTCTTCTCACATTTGGGAGAAAGATTTCCCCGCATTTGGTGAAAGTAGCTTGTAAAATTAATGCTACCACCTTTTTAAAAATGTGATTTGTAGAATAAATAGCATTTGTGGTGGTGACTGTGTATTTGGTTCTCAGACTATGAATCTCAGAATCATTTGGGACACCTGTTAAAAATTAAGATCCACTGAATTTTAAATTCTGAGACTGGAGCTTGCAAATTTGCAGGTTTCATTAGCTCCCAGGTGACACTTATGTAGCTTAAGATCTCAGAACCAGTGAAATTGCATAAAGATTGTGGCTAGGGATGACCTAATTCCTTGCTACTCAAAGTGTGATCTACGGACAGGAGCATCAGCATCACCTTAAAGCTTGTTAGGAGTCAGAGGCTCTGGTGCCATCACAGATGTACTGAATCACATGCAGAGTAAGAGGATCTCCAGGTGATTTGCATATACCTTAAAATTTGAGAAACTACTATAGAACAATGTTTTTAATGTTGGTTGCACATCACCATCACTTGGAGAACTTAAAAAAAAAAATACTGCTGCCTGGGTCTCTCCCCAGAACAATTAGATCAAAATCTCCAGAGGTGGGGATCTGGCCATCATTATTTTTTAAAAGCTCCTCAGAGGATTTTAATCAGCAGTCAAGGGGGAATACCAATGGCTTCATCCTCTGCTGTCTCATTATTTCCAACATGTGTGCAATCCACCTTGGAAACCGTCTTGGCATATGTTTGCATACATCTAGCTTCCTATTGAAGGTTTCTTTCCTTTAATCTCAGTTCATCATAGCGAGTGCACATGCGATTTTGACCATATTGTTAGTATTGTGCTTCACTTTTAGAAATAGACATGGCATCACAAGTGGTCACTATATCCCCCCAAAAATCTGATTGGAAATGCTGCATGGGGTAATAGTGCTTGGAGAGCAAGCAACTTTACAGAAGGAAGGGATTCTAATTCTCATTAAAACTGCCAATGTTCTCCCAGGCCATTTAGTCCTGCTCCATTATACCATTCATAATAAGAATCAGGAATTCTAATTCCTGAAGTCCCTTGCTACAAAGTCTATATGTATGACTCGGATTTCAAGAATTAGTAAACAATGGGCAACATCTAATCTGATTAAGCATCTGTGATTTAACATTTCTACCATTAGGGGGCAGTATAACTCAGGAAAAATTAATTTGGTTGGTAATTTGTATATATAAAAAAGAATCCTCATATGAAGCTAACATTTTATTTTTTATTTATTTTTTTGAAGATACCATTTGAAAGAATTTAGTCCAAGTGTTGTTTTCAGTAGTGATCATCTACATTGCCTTACTTAGTTCCCATCACAATTAATAACACTTGTCTGGAAATTAGTCCTGAAACAGACAAGAGCATAGTTTGGCAAAGTTTTTTCTGTAAAGGACCAGATAGTAAATATTTAACTCTCTGTGGGCCGTTTGATCCCTGTCTCAATTACTCAACTCTGCCATTATAGCATGAAAAAAGCCATACACAGACATCAATGAATGGGCATGTCTGCATTCCAATTCCACTTGGTTTACAAAAACAGATGGCAGGGCATATTTGGCTTGAGGGCTGTAGTTTGCTGACCCCTGAACTACAGGGGCAATTTTCAGACCTGGAAAATTTTCAGAAGTACCTGGGGAGCTTGTTAAAAATGTAGAGTCTTGAACCCCACATCAAATCTACTGAATCAAAATATCTGTGGACCAGGCCCTGGCATCTAAATTTTTTTAAGTCCCCATGTGACCCTGCAACAAATATGAATTTAGTAACCATTAGGCCAAAATAAAGTTAACTGCCCTTTTTGGGAATTGTAAGGTCCTCCTTGGCATTTTATAATATTTTTAGTATCTGAACACATTGTAAAGGATATATATGTGGAGTTTAGGGTTACATTATCCTATGGGTGCTATCAAAGTGCACCAGTGAAGGCCTCATTTCTGTGTAAATGTTTGTATTGTGTGCATGGTTTGGGGGTTGTTTTGTACCACAGCACATGTTAGCCCATCCTGACTGGTAGAGGGGCATACTGAATTAGTTTGAACAGGGAAGGGGAGGAGACTGAAGAAAATGGAAAAAGGAGAAAGAAGAGTTTAGTGAGATAGTGGAATGTTGTGTGGGATCTCTCCAAAATGTCCTAAATCTGCAATAAATTTACAAAATTTACAAAAAAGGTGGCTGTGATTGAATTTTTGATTTTTTTTTTTTTTTTAAGAAATTGGGGAAGGAGAGGAGTTTAATGCCTGGATGAGTACAAAGATGAAACAAAGGCAACACAGATGTAGTGGGCAGGGAAGTTGGGTAAGAATATTTTATGTATGGAGTATCCATTCTTCATGATGTGTGTTCTCTGAAGATAGGGTTGCCCTGGGCTTTTTACCTTGGATTAAATAAATATATGGGTATGTAGAAAGACATGCTCTAAAAAGAGTTGCAATGGGTTTTCTTAAGAATATGATAGCAAATATATTTACTAGTGGTCCTAAAACAGATCGCACATTTTGGACACTTATTTAACAAATAAAGCGATTCTGTTTTTCCAGAGCAGAAGCAGCCTCGGAGGTGCAGGAAGCCATTTATTTCTTGCCTGCTGAAAAATGTCCCTTTGTTTCTCAAGTTCAGCATTTTTCTTCCCCCCTCCTTCTACTCACATTCAGCTGTGAAGTTGAATATAACCTTTTTTGTTCTTTTGAAGCTGAATATAACCTTATTTTTTTTTTAAATTGAACCACCCATTTGAAATCTGGCAGCCAATGTCCACTTTAGGCTGTCATTAGCGACTGTCACTTCTTACCCACACCCATGACCCACATGGCAGGAAGCAGGCAAGGAGCCAGATTTAATCAGCTCCCACAAAGGAGAAATGAAGTGTTTTCTCTACTGTATAAATGTAAATGTGAAAAAGGATGTGCCTTTTCTGACTTAAGTCAGGCACTGAGGAGAGTCAGCTGAGATCGATAGTTGTAAGAAGAAATTTTTGTTTCTTCACAAGTAATATGTGAATAAAAACAGGTTTTAACTTTCAGAGTCTAAAATATAGAAGAGTTTATCTTTTAGATATGATTTATTCATGGTTATGAAATTTTACTAACTCTTATAAAACTGATGGGAGTTATTTGAGTTATTGCCTCAATCTGTAAGTGAGTTGTGTTCCAATGATTAATTTAATAATCTGATATTTAGTATTTGAAGCATATTTTCTCAAGAAACAATGTTAGATAAGATGGTTATTGTTTCATCTCAGCACACAGAATACTATTTATGGTAAGTGCAGAATAAAAATAATTCAGATGCCATTGTAACATGTCATCTATAGAGCCATGCTTTCAGCATATTAACTCAGATTATCTAGGAACACATCCATCTTTGGGTTGTAAAATCTTAGATATCACCTCTGCTCATATTTGTGGCCTGTTGGTCTCCATGAAGAAGATAACTACAGAAGGCAATAGTAAAGAGTAGAGTGGAAATAAATGAAATAGAATGGAAAAACAATAGAAAAGATCAACAAAATGAATGGCCGGCTGGTTTTTGAAAAGATAAACAGCATTGACAAAATTTTAGCTAGACTTGAGAAAAAAGGAAGACTCAAAGAAAACATAGAGAAAAAGCTCCTTGACATTTGTCTTGGCAGTGATTTTTTGGGATATGACACCAAAATCACAAGCAACAAAATAAAAAATGAACAAGTGGGATTGCATCAAATGAAAACGCTTCTGTACAGCAAGAACAAAACAAAACAAAACCAACAAAATGAAAAGGGAAATAGGCACCTGGGTGACTCAGTTAAGCATCTGACTCTTGATTTCGGCTCAGGTCATGATCTCACAGTTCGTGAGATTGAGCCCTGCGTTGGGCTCTATGATGATAGTGTGGAGCCTGCTTAGGATTCTCTGTCTCTGTCTGTCTGTCTGTCTGTCTCTCTCTCTATCTGATCTTCCCCTCACTTGCATGTGCTTTGTTTCTCTCAAAATAAATAAATTAACACCCTAGGGAATGAGAGAAAATATTTACAAATTGTATATCTGATAAGGGGTTAGTATCCAGAATATATAAGGAACTACATATACATGGAACTTAGACAACTCAATATTAAAAGCATCAAATAATCTAATTTTTAAATGGGCAAAGGACCTGAATAGGTAATTTTCCAAAGACGTACAAATGGTCAACAGGTACACAAAAAAGTATTCAATACCACTAATCATAAAGAAATGTAAATCAAGACCACAATGAGATACCACCTCACACTTGTTAAAATAGCTGTTATCATAAAGACAAGAGGTAATAGGTGTTGGCAAGGGTAGGGAGAAAAGAGAAACCTTTTGCCCCACTGTTGGTGGCATTATGGAAAATGGTATGGAGTTTCCTCAAAAAATTAATAGAAGTACCAGCAATCCCACTTGTGGATATACATCTGCAGGAAATGAAGTCACCATCTCAAAGAGATAATCTGCACCTTGTGTTCATTGCAGTGTTATTCGTAATAGCCATAACATGGAAACAACCTAAATGGATAGATGCTGGTGGATGAATGAATAAAGAAACTGTGGTACACATACCCTGTGGAATATTATGCAGTCTTAAAAGGAAGTCCTGCCATTTGTGACAACAAAGATGAACCCTGAGGGCATTATACTAAGAGAAATAACCTAGACACGGAAAGACAAATACTGCATGATCTCACTTATATGCAGAATCTAAAAAAGTCAAATTGATAGAAGCAGAGAGTAGAATACTGGTTACCAGGGGTAGGGAGGTAGAGGAAATGGGGAGATGTTGGTCAAAGGGGACAAACTTTGTTATAACATGAGTAAGTTCTGGGGATCTGATGCACAGCATGTACAGCCCTGTGACTATGGTTAAGAATATTGTATACTTGAAATTTTCTAAGAGAATAGATCTTAAATGTTCTTACCACACACACAGAAATGGTAACTATATGAGGTGATGGGTGTGTATATACTAACCTTCTTGTGGTAGTCGTTTCACAATATATACATATATCATATCATCACATTGTACACCTTAAACTTACACAATGTTATTTGTCAGTTATATCTCAATAAATCTGGAAAAAAAGATTCCTCTATATACTCATCCACATAACTAGAGGAAAAAGAAAAAAAAGATGATTTCTAAGTGTCAGAAGAATAAAAATTTGGAGAAACTGCAACTCTGTGCACTGAGAATATAAATTAACATAAACACTTTGGAAAATTGCTCATAGTATCTCTTAAAGCTGCATATCCTACCTATCCTAGTCCTAGGCATAATCCTTACACAAATGCACCAAAGCCACATACGAGAATGTGAAGAGTACTATTACTCATGACTACCCAAGTTCCCATCAACAGTAAAATGGACAAATATATGGTGGTATATGGTCACAGACAAATACTACACAATAATGAAATGAATAAATTATGTCAACAGGTAGTAACATGGTTACGTTTCCCAAATATTGGAAAAAGAAGCAGACACAAAGGAGATAATGTTTCATGATGCCATTTATAGTATGTTCCAAAGCAGGCAAAAGTAACTGATGATGGGAGGGTACAGTAGCTTCCTTTGGCATGAGAGAGAGAGAGAGAGAGAGAGAGAGAGAGAGAGAGAGGGAGAGAGAGAGAGAGAGACTGGGGGCTTCTTGGGTACTGGTTGTGTTCTATCTTTGATCTCTTCTTTGATCTGGAAGGCAATAACATGAGTTATTCACTTTATAAAAATTAGCCAAGATTTACACTTAAGATTGGTGTACTTTTCTGTATGTCTTATTTATTTTAATAAAGAAAATTCACTCTTAAAAAGAAAAAAGAGGACACCTATAGCCACAGGTCAAAGTGGGCACATCCCACTGGTCTGAAACATGCTCCAGCAGGGAGGGGACCTGGAAGAGGGGAAAGGGAACAAGTTGTTATATAGTTTCCATTGTTTAAATTTTTTTTTTTTTTTTTTTTTTTCAACGTTTATTTTATTTTTGGGACAGAGAGAGACAGAGCATGAACGGGGGAGGGACAGAGAGAGAGGGAGACACAGAATCGGAAACAGGCTCCAGGCTCCGAGCCATCAGCCCAGAGCCCGACGCGGGGCTCGAACTCACGGACCGTGAGATCGTGACCTGGCTGAAGTCGGATGCTTTAACCGACTGCGCCACCCAGGTGCCCCTAGTTTCCATTGTTTAGATTCTAGCAAGATCTTGTGCAAATTATTTGACTTCTCGCACTTCTGTTTCCTCATTTGAAAATGAAGATGATATGGGGTGCCTGGGTGGTCAGTCGGTTAAGCATCCGACTTAGGCTCTGGTCATGATCTCGCTGTCTGTGGGTTTGAGCACCGTGTCAGGCTCTGTGCTGACAGCGCAGAACCCGGAGCCTGCTTTGAATTCTGTGTCTCCCTCTCTCTCTGCCCCTCCCCTGCTTGTGCTGTGTCTTCCTTGCTCTCAAAAGTAAATAAACATAATTTTTTTTTTTGAAAATGGAGATGATAGAAATTCACTTCGTAGCAGCTGTGGACAGCCAAATGAGTAGTCTAGAAGTGTTGGAATTCATTATATTTTGTTCCTCAGGGAATCCAGAAACACACTACCTAATTTATCTTAATTCTCTTCTTTAAGTAACTTAGTAGGGTTGCGCAAAGGAAGTTTGACAAGCCTGACAGATATATTCATTCTCTGAAGGCTGCTTGGATTGACAGACCAAGACTCGGCCTCTCTGTGACAGAGAAAGCACTGGCGTATCTGCATCCTTATGCACACATCACCACTGTCCTAAAAACAGTATCTCTCGACTGTTTTTGTGGCTGTTCCATTTTGAGCCAATCAAATCATTCCAAGAAGATAGTCTGTTAGATTCTGAGGTCAAGAAGCAGGAAATGTCAGACTTCTTTTTAGCAGCATCTGAGATGTCTTCCATATATCAGTTTTTAAGATGGCAACAGATTCACAAATCAAATTGAACCAAATCAAACCCAAATCCACAAAACACACTCCCCTGAGGATGGCAGAAAGCATTGTTTTTCATGGAGGAAGAAACATAACCAGAAGAGAATACAATTTTTGTCTTGACACATCATTATTTGGTAGCACAAAATTACAGACTATAGCAAATAGGGAATAGCTTGCCTAATCACTTTTTATTACCTGTAATTAATGTTTTCTGCACTCCTATTGGACTCACGGAGTCTCCACAAAACTGTCTTTGGCTTTTCTTCCAGTGTATTTAGGTTTTGAGTGGCCCCATCCTCAGCTACAAGGTCAGCTGCATTCTGTGTACAAATGACATTTAAATCCACCCTTTCACTCTTGAACTCCTCTCTGTCCATTTTTGTATTATCTTTTGTCAAGTGTACTTCCGCTGGATGCTTATTTGCAATTCAAATGTACCTGGGGAAAGCCCATCTTCTAATCTTTTCCAGCAAAGGGTAGCAGCCACAGTCTTTTTTCTTACACCATTTAATCTTCAAATCAGGCAATTAAGTAACATTTGTGACCTACCAATAAGGTCTCACCACTTTCACAAAGCCAGTCATGCAAATTTACATGATTCTCAGTCACTAGGAAGTTTCCAGAGATTCAGGTTCACTGCCCTTGCCTTATCCTACGCGTTCTACGGGTTAATTTTTATCCTTGGTGGTTATCCATAATTTCCCTTTATTTTTTTTATACCTTTTTTTAAATAACTTAACTTTATTTTTTATTTTTTAAAATTTACGTCCAAATTAGTTAGCATATAGTGCAGCAATGATTTCAGGAGTAGATTCCTTAATGCCCCTTACCCATTTAGCCCATCCCCCCTCCCACAACACCTCCAGGAACCCTCAGTTTGTTCTCTATATTTATGAGTCTCTTTTATTTTGTCCCCTCCCTGTTTTTATATTATTTTTATTTCCCTTCCCTTATGTTCATCTGTTTTGTCTCTTAAAGTCCTCATATGAGAGAAGTCATATGATTTTTGTCTTTCTCTGACGAATTTTACTTAGCATCATACCCTCCAGTTCCATCCATGTAGTTGCAAATGGCAAGATTTCATTCTTTTTGATTGCCGAGTAATATTCCATTATATATATACATATATATAATATATATAATATATATATAATATATGTATATATAATATATATTATATATATGTATATATATATATATTATATATATATATATATATGTATATATACCACATTTTCTTTATCCAGTCATCCATTGATGGACATTTGGGCTCTTTCCATACTTTGGCTATTGTTGATAGTGCTACTATAAACATGGGGGTGCATGTGTCCCTTCAAAACAGCACACCTGTATCTCATGGATAAATGCCTAGTAGTGCAATTGCTGGGTCATAATTTCCCTTTAGAGTAGTTTAAAAATACCACATAAGAAGAAACTTCAGATTCACTTAAAATCCATTCTTGTCTTTCTCCATTATATACTATTCATTACTTAGGATTATTCACTTTTTCATTAGAGGATTTTAGATTTTTATGCTATCTTTTTCATCTTTGTGGTTTTCGAGCCACAATAATATTGCCCAGAATAATGTAGCTATGTTTTCACCATAGTACACGCTCCAGCATTAGGTCTTTTCTAGTTAATCCCTGAGACTTTCCAAAGCTTTGGCTTAGTGGAAGGAATAATAGGAGGTAATGAACCATGCCAGGGTTTGAATCCCAGCTCTGCCATTTTCTAGCAGTGTGACTTTTGACAAGTTACTTTACCTCTCTGAACCTTTTTTCTGTTAGTCTTTTTTTTTTTCCTTAATAATAAAATGAAATTGCTTCATAGACTGGCTATAAGAATTAAATTTGGTTTCACAGTGGTGACCAAGCTTTATCTAGCACGTTCCCTTTCTCAGTCAGTGGTAGCTCCTTTCTCCTTCACCTCTGCACCCCCTTGCATCTGGGAACTAAATGAACCAATTTCCTAAAAGAATTAAAGGGCTGAAGTTCAGACAGAAGTAGGTTCTGACATTATATGCATTGTTAATAAAAAAACCCAAACATGTAATTGTCACTTCCGAAAAATTCATTTATAGAGAAACCTCAGCTATGGGGAATACCACCCAAACAACATAAATGCAAAAGGAGGAAAGTGGTGTCTCCAAAGTCCTTAAGCTTTGCATGGACAACATTCACTTGACTCACAGGAAAGCATCTAAGGTCTCTATGAAGATCCTATGTATTATTATGTTGGATATTG
This sequence comes from Panthera onca, assembly GCF_046562875.1. Classification (NCBI taxonomy): domain Eukaryota; kingdom Metazoa; phylum Chordata; class Mammalia; order Carnivora; family Felidae; genus Panthera; species Panthera onca. The sequence goes on along the minus strand of NC_138347.1, from coordinate 130,086,884 downwards.
ATTTCCAATTTTATTTTATTTTACATTTATTTATTTATTTATTTATTTATTTATTTATTATTTTTTTATTACATCCAAGTTAGTTAGCATATAGTGCAACGATGATTTCAGGAGTAGATTCTAGTGATTTATCCCCTATGTATAACTCCCAGTATTCATCCCAACAAGTGTCTTCCTTAATGCCCCTTACCCATTTAGCCCATCCCCCCTCCCAGAACCCCTCCAGTAACACTCTGTTTGTTTTCTATATTTAAAGAGTCTCTTATGTTTTGTCCCCATCCCTGTTTTTATATTATTTTTGCTTCCCTTCCCTTATGTTCATCTGTTTTTATCTTAAATTCTACATATGATGCAGTCATATGATATTTGTCTTTCTCTGACTAATTTCACTTAACATGATATCCTCTAGTTCCATCCACGTTGTTGCAAATGGCAAAAGATTTCATTCTTTTTGATTGCCAATTAATACTCCACGGTATATATATATATACACCGCATCTTCTTTAGCCATTCATCTGTCAATGGACATCTGGGCTCTTTACATACTTTGGCTATTATCGATAGCACTGCTATAAATATTGGGGTGCATGTGCCCCTTCGAAACACCACATCTGTATTCCTTGGATAAATACCTAGTAGTGCAATTGCTGGGTCATAGGGTAGTTCTATTTTTACCTTTTTGAGGAACCTCCATACTGTTTTCCAAAGTGGCTTCACCAGTTTGCATTCCCATCAGCAGTGCAAAAGAGATCCTCTTTCTCTGCATCTTCACACACATCTGTTGTTGCCCGAGTTGTCAATTTTAGCCATTCTGACAGGGGTGAGGTGGTATCTCATTGTGGTTTTGATTTGTATTTCCCTGATGATGAATGATGTTGAGCATTTTTTCCAGTGTCTGTTAGCCATCTGGATGTCTTCTTTGGAAAAGTGTCTATTCATGTCTTCTTCCCATTTCTTCACTGGATTCTTTGTTTTTTTATCTTGATGAGGTCCCAATACTTTGCTTTTGCTATTGTTTCCCTTGCCTCTGGAGATGTGTTGAGTAAGTTGCTGCAGCCAAGGTCAAAGAGGTTTTTGCCTGCTTTCTCCTCGAGGATTTTGATGGTTACCTGTCCTACATTTAGGCCTTTCATCCATTTTGAGTTTATTTTTGTGTATGGTGTAAGAAAGTGGTCCAGGTTCATTCTTCTGCATGTCGCTGGCCAGTTTTCCCAACACCACTTGCTGAAGAGACTGTCTTTATTCCACTGGATATTCTTTCCTGCTTTGCCAAAGACTAGTTGGCCATATGTTTGTGGGTTCATTCCTGGGTTCTGTATTCTGTTCCATTGATCTATGTGTCTGTTTTTGTGCCAGTCCCATACTGTCTTGATGATTACAGCTTTGTAATACAGCTTGAAGTCTGGAATTGTGATGCCTCCTGCTTTGGTTTTCTTTTTCAGGATTGCTTTGGCTATTTGGATCTTTTCTGGTTCCATACATGTTTTAGAATTTTATGTTATAGCTCTGTGAAGAACACTGGTGTTTGTTGGTATGAGCACTGGGTGTTGTATGGAAACCAATTTGACAAAAATTTCATATTAAAAAAAAAAGAACACTGGTGTCATTTTGATAGGAATTGCATTGAATATGTAGATTGCTTTGGGTAGTATTGACATTTTAACAATATTTGTTCTTCCAATCCATGAGCATGGGATGTTTTTCCATTTTTTTGGTGTGTCTCCTTCAATTTCTTTCATAAGTTTTCTATAGTATTCAGTGTATAGGTTTTTCACCTCTTTGGTTAGGTTTATTCCTAGGTACTTTATGGTTTGGTGCAATTGTAAATGGGATTGATTCCTTGATTTCTCTTTCTGCTGCTTCATTATTGGTGTATAGAAATGCAACTGATTTCTGTACATTGGTTTTATCTCTGAGACTTTGCTGAATTTGTGGATCAGTTCTAGCAGGTTTTTGGTGGAGTCTTTGGGTTTTCCACATAGAATATCATGTCATCTGCGAAGAGTGAAAGTTTGACTTCCTCCTTACTGATTTGGATGCCTTTTATTTCTTTGTGTTGTCTGGATGCTGAGGTTAGAACTTCCCACACTATGTCGAATGACAGTGGTGAGAGTGGACATCCCTGTCATGTTCCTGACCTTAAGGGGAAAACTCAGTTTTCCCCAAATGAGGATGATATTAGCGCTGGGTCGTTCATATATGGCTTTTATGATCTTGAGGTATGATCTTATATCCCTACTTTCTTAGGGTTTTTATCAAGAAAGAATGCTGTATTTTGTCAAATGCTCTCTCTGCATTCATTGAGAGGATCATGTGATTCTTGTCCTTTCTTTTATTGATGTGATGTGTCACATTGATTGTTTAGCAGATATTGAACCAGCCCTGCATCTCAGGTATAAATCCCACTTGGTTGTGGTGAATAGTTCTTTTAATGTATTATTGGATCCGGTTTGCTAGTATCTTGTTGAGAATTTTTGCATCCTTGTTAATCAGGAAAATTGGTCTGTCGTTCTTTTTAGTGGGGTCTTTGTCTGGTTTTAGAATCAAGGTAATGCTGGCCTTGTAGAATGAGTTTGGAAGTTTTCCTTCCATTTCTATTTTTTGGAACAGCTTCAAAAGAATAGGTGTTAACTCTTCCTTAAATGTTTGGTAGAATTCCCCTGGAAAGCCATCCAGACCTGGACTCTTGTTTGTTGGGAGATTTTTGATTACTGATTCAATTTCTTTACTGGTTATGGGTCTGTTCAAATTTTCTATTTCTTCCTGTTTCAGTTTTGGTAGTTTATGTTTCTATGAATTTGTCCATTTCTTCCAGATTGCCCAATTTATTGGCATATAATTGCTTGTAATATTCTCTTACTATTGTTTGTATTTCTGCAGTGTTGTTTGCGATCTCTCCTCGTTCATTCTTGATGTTATTTATTGGGTCCTTTCCTTTTTCTTTTTGATAAATCTGGCTAGAGGTTTATCAGTTTTGTTAATTCTTTCAAGAAACATCTGGTTTCATTGGTCTGTTCTACTGTTTTTTTTTTTAATTTATTTATTTCAATAGCATTGATTTCTGCTCTAATCTTTATTATTTCCCATCTTCTGCTGGTTTGGGTTTTATTTGCTGTTCTTTTCCCAGATCTTTAAGGTGTAAGGTTAGGTTGTATATTTGAGACTTTCCTTACTTCTTTAAGAAGTCCTGGATTGCTATATACTTCCCTTTTATGACTCCCTTTGCTGCATCCCAGAAGTTTTGGGCTGTCGTGTTTTCATTTTCATTGGCTTCCATGTGCTTTCTAGTTTCCTCTTGAATTTCTTGGTTAACCCATTCATTCTTTAGTAGGATGTTCTTTAGACTCCAATTATTCATGGTCTTTCCCAAATTTTTCTTGTGGTTGATTTTAAGTTTCATAGTGTTGTTGTCTGAAAATATGCAAGGTATGATCTCATTCTTTTTGTACTTGTTGAGGGCTACTTTGTGTCCCAGTATGTGATCTATTCTGGAGAACATTCCATGTGCGCTCAGGAAGAATGTGTATTCTGCTGCTTTAGGATGGAATGTTCTGAATATATCTGCTAAGTCCATTTGGTCCAGTGTGTCACTCAAAGCCATTGTTTCCTTGTCTATTTTATACTTAGATTATCTGTCTATTGCTGTGAGTAGAGTATTGAAGTCCCCTACTATTATGGTATTATTATCAATGAGTTTCTTTATGTCTGTGATTAATTGATGCTTCCACATTGAGGGTATAAATATTTATAATTGTTAGCTCTTTTGATGGATAGACCCCATGATTATGATATAATACCCTTCTTCATTTCTTATTACAGTCTTTATTTTAAAATGTAGTTATCTGATAGAAGTATGGCTACATCAGCTTTCTTTGGTGACCATTAGCATGATAGATGGTTCTCCATCCCCTTACTTTTAATCTGTAGGTGTAATTAGATAAAAAAATGGGTGTCTTGTAAGCAACATAGAGATGGGTCTTGTTTTCTTATCCATTCTGATACACTACGTCTTTTGATTGGAGTGTTTAGTCCATTGACATTTAGAGTGAGTACTGAATGATACGAAGTTCGTGCCATTGTGTTACCTGTGGAGTTGCAGTTTCTGGTGATGTTCTCTGGTCCTTTCTAGCCTTTGTTGCTTTTGGTCTTTTTGTTTTGTTTTGTTTCATCTTTTCTCCACTCAAAGAGCCCCCCTTAAAATTTCTTGGAGGGCTGGTTTAGTGGTCACAAACTCCTTTAATTTTTTTGTCTGGGAAACTATATCTCCTTCTATTTTGAATGACAGCCTTGCTGGATAAAGAATTCTTGGCTGCATATTTTTCCAATTCAGCACATTGAATATATCCTGCCACTCTTTTCTGGCCTGCCATGTTTCTGTGGATATGTCTGTTGTGAACCTGATATGTCTTCCCTTGTAGGTTAAGGACTTTTTTTTTCCCTTGCTGCTTTCATAATTCTTGCCTTGTCTATGTATTTGGTGAATTTGCCTATGATAGGCCTTGTTGATGGTCAGTTTTTGTTGAATCTAATGGAAGTTCTCTGTGATTGGATTTTGATGTCTGTGGCCTTCCCCAGATTACAAAAGTTTTCTGTTATAATTTGTTCATATAAACCTTCTTCTCCTTTTTCTTCCTTTTCATCTTCTGGGACTTCTATGATATGGATATTATTACTTTTTAATAAGTCACTGAATTCTCTAAGTCTTGTATCATGCTCTTTTGCCTTTGTTTCCCTCTTTTTTTCTGATTCATTCAAAAGGTAGTAAAAATTTAAAAATTAGAAAAAAATGTATATAATAAAATAGAATAAAATGAAATAAAGAAAGTGAAATAGAATAAAAAATTTACAAAACCACTAGTAAAAAATTTTTAAAAATTAAAAACAGGGGCGCCTGGGTGGCTCAGTCGGTTAAGTGGCCGACTTCAGCTCAGGTCACGATCTCGCGGTCCGTGAGTTCGAGCCCCGCGTCGGGCTCTGGGCTGATGGCTCAGAGCCTGGAGCCTGCTTCCGAGTCTGTGTCTCCCTCTCTCTCTGCCCCTCCCCCGTTCATGCTCTGTCTCTCTCTGTCTCAAAAATAAATAAAACGTTAAAAAAAATTAAAAAAAAAAATAAAAAAAAATTAAAAACAAAATAAAAATTGAAAGTAAAAGTTTTTCTTTCTGTATCTAAGAAAAAGAAAAGAAAGGATGAAAAAAAAAGAAAAAACAATTTAAAGACTGAAGAAAAAAAAACTGAATATAGGAACCAGCAAACACAATGAAACCTGAATGAAGTTACATCCAGTTTCCCTTAGAACTCAAACTATGAAGCACTCTATAGCCTGTACACTGAGCAGGCAGAGAGACTTGTGCTGGTCTAGCGGATGTGCTTGGAGGGCACAGTTGGGTGGGGCTTGGTATAATGGCTCAGTTCTCCACTAGGTGGCGCTGCTTGGCTTACTGAGGTGGATCAGTGTGACAATAATGCATGTGTGTGTGTATGTATGTGCATGTGCAGGAGAGGTGGAAATGGCTTTACCCAGCTTCCTGGTCTCTGGCACTGGAACTTTGCACTCTCACCGACCCACAATCAAGCACCCCTCCTTTGTCTCAGGCTTCTGTCTACTCCCTGCCTCTACCCTGTCTGTGTCCATGCCATCAGCCTGCCAGGCGACACCTTGCTCCAGAGTTTTTTCTCAGATGGGTCTGCATTACAAAACTCCTCACTTCAGAGAACCCTGTGGCTTGGACCCACACCAACCCTCTAGTATAGGGTCTCACTGAGCAGTGGCCGGGTACCAGCTTGCCCCAGAAAATGTTCTTGTGATTGCACAGTGGCAGAGGTTCAGAGATTATGGCAAATCACAACACACAGATGGTGCCACGTTTCACGGCAATCTGGAGTCTTTGTCCCAATACCAGCAAATATGGCTCCTCTCTGGGGTCTGCTGGGACCTTTGCCTGTGGGGAGGCTGTATGGCCTCTACCAAATACTCTCCAAGCAGGGGAACCACTTCTTCCCTTGTGGCACATGGATACCACAGACCCCGCTGCCTGCCTCTGGTGGTTCACCCTACTTCCTCACCAGAGCACTGCCAGGCACTGAGCTCCAGAACTTCCAACTCTGTGCTCCACTGTTTATAGAATCCTAATGGTATTGAAACCCTCTCTTTTCTCCCTGTCAGTGGTTTTGGGGAACAGATTTCTTGTTTAGTCCCTTGTGAGTGTTTTCACTCCTTCTCTTTCTCTCCAGCTATTTTCGAGGGAGTGCTTTTCCTTTTATTCTCCCAGTGTGCCACACTGTGCCCCCACTTTCTCTGTCCTCTCTCTGCAAAAACAGCTCCCTACCCTCCACCTCCCAGTTCACCTCTCTGCACTGCATACCTGCCGAGTTCTGTGGCTCAAATTATGCAGATTGTTGTGTTAATCCTCTGATCAATTTCTCAGGTGTGCAAAATGGTGCTGATCTAGCTGCATTTCAGGGATAAGACAAACTGAGAACTTCTATGCTTCTCTGCCAACTTGTGTAACCACCACCCCCCCTCCAACAACTCTCAAGTTTTTTTTTTAAAGCGTTTATTTTAGCACTCCTGTAGTCCCTGAGAGCATTGCAGGATAGTATAATAGTCAATGTCCGTAATGGTTCCTTAATTGTCATTAAAAGCATATATTATGTTGTTTTTTGTTAGTTTAAATATATTGGTAAGTGTGTAATAAATTTTTTAAAATTTCGATGCTAAGTAGTTAATGTTTTCTTGAAAAAGATGTTGGTGGCCCTTCATCAAGAAATTTCAATTATCTTGAAATTTTTTTTCATGTTATAATAATACCAACATTTTAGGGGCACCTGGGTGGCTCAGCTGGTTAAGACTCTGACTTCAGCTCAGGTCATGATCTCATGGTCCATGGGTTCGAGCCCTGCATCAGGCTCTGTGCTGACAGCTCAGAGCCTGGAACCTGCTTCAGATTCTGTGTCTCCCTCTCTCTCTGCCCCTCCCCTGATCACACTCTGTATTTCTCTCTCTCAAAAATAAATAAAACATTAAAAAAATATGAGCCAAAGCATAAGAGACTCTTAAAAACTGAGAACAAAATGAGGGTTGATGGGGGGTGGGAGGGAGGGGAGGGTGGGTGATGGATATTGAAAAGGACATCTTTTGGGATGAGCACTGGGTGTTGTATGGAAACCAATCTGACAATAAATTTTATATATTAAAAAAACATTAAAAATAATATCAACATTTAATCTTATTGTTTTTTCTTCTTTTTAACTAACATTTTAAAATTTATTTTTAAAAATGTTTTTATGTATTTTTTTATAAATTCACTATTTTAAAAAAAATGTTTATTTATTTTGAGAGAGAGTGTGTGAGAGAAGGGGAGGGACAGAGAGAGAGGAAGAAAGACAATCCCAAGAGAGAGAATCCCAAGACAGAATCCTGATGTGGGCAGGATCTCTGAACCATGAGATCATGACCTGAGATGAGACCAAGAGCTGGATACTCAACTGACTGAGCCATCCAGGTGCCCCTTTTGTTTATTTATTTTGAGAGAGAGAGCAGGAGAAAGAGAATGAATGGGGGAGGAGCAGAGAGAAAGGGAGAGAGAGAATTCCAAGCAGGCTCTGCACTGTCAGAGCAGATCCCCATGTGGGGCTCGAACCTGTGAACCGTGAGATCATGACCTGAGTCCAAATCAAGAGTCAAATGCTTAAATGACTTAACTGTTCACCCAGCCTCCCCATTAACCAACATTTTATTTTAAATAACTGTATTCATGTAGTACAAGGAATACACAATCTGAGAGTTCTACTGAATCTGTTTCCTGCTCCAATCTCTCTGAAACTATTTTTTGATAAGATTTTCATTCTTTGGTCAGTGGAAAGATTTGAACATTATTTGTTTACATAGGCAAAGATCATAGACCCTCATTTTATGATTTTTGGGGGTGTTTGTGAGGAATTTCTTAAGATGCCTCCCTATTTAGATTGGACTAGTGTCTGGGTAGCGTGGAGAAATATTCAGGAGATAAGCCTCGTACAAAAATGACAAATTTTCTGAGATTTTTTTTCCCATCTCAAAGTATTCTCTTTGTGATTCTAGATCAGTGGTTTATTATAAAAGCATATAACTCAGGAATAGCCAGGTGATAGAGATGCAAAAGGCAAGGTATGTGGGAAACAATGCAGTTTCCATGCCTTTGCTAGGCACACCACTCTCCCGAAATCTCCATGCGTTCACCAACTCCGAAGCTCCCGATTATCTTGAAATTTTATACGTGGAATGTCTGTGATGTCAGTTACTTCTATTCGTGTGTGTGTGTGTGCGCATGCGCGCATACAAACATATAATTCTCTGTGTAATATTTTGTTATAAGATAATATATTCATGTAAAGTCATCTCCTCTGAACTCTAGTTTAGGAGATGCGATTTCTAAGAGTTTAAAAATTTTTAATTCTGTTATGGTTTCACAGAACATTGCTGCAGTAAGGTCTCAAGGGACAAAACCACATCTATCAAATACTATTTCCTTAGATTATGAACAAACATCCTTTGAGTAAATTAGATTCTTCTTCAATAAAATTTCAGGGTCCCATCATCTCCTAAAAAGTGATTTTTTGTCACTCTTCCCTCTACATTAAATTATACTGAATATTTCAGCTTCTTAGAGTAAATTGGCTTCCCCAGAACTACCTGTGTTTTTGAAATTTCTTTTCGTAGAAGTAATTTCTATACATTATTGAACTCTATCACAAAGTTTCTAACCTGGGTAATTTTTCTTTAGCAACTTCATAGACTTAAACATAATAGATTCAATGCCACGTATAAATTGCCAATATTTTTTGTCAATACTCATGACTTAATTAAAAAATTTTTCCTCTTAGTTTTCTTTTTTTATCAAAATAAACCAAAGACCTATATCCAGCAGATGCTGGAGTTCTACTTCTATTTAAAAGGGGAAATATATACCTATCTTACCTTTATTTACATTAATCAGGTACTGTATTTTAAACTCATTCCATCTCTCCATATGAGCTTGTTAGATGTACATTTATGTATTAATCTTTTAGTGGTTGCTCTAAACACTTCAACATGTATTGTTGGTTTATTAAAGTTTATCATGAATTAGAACTTTGAGCACTTCTCAGATAATGCAAGTATTTGAAAACATAAACTTCATTTACTCTCCTTCAACTTTTGTGTTTTTGATATGCGTTTTATTTATATATATATATATATAAAATCCCCTGAATTATTTTTATATAGTGGATATTTATTCGTATATTTTTTTAATGTTTATTTATTTTTTGAGAGAGAGATAGAGAGACAGAGTACAAGTGGGGAGGGGCAGAGATAGAGGGAGACACAGAATCTGAAGCACGCTCCAGGCTCTGAGCTGTCAACACAGAGCCTGACGCAGGGCTCAAACTTACATACAGTGAGGTCATGACCTGAGCTGAAGTCCTACGCTTAACCCACTGAGCCACCCAGGCGCCCTGATATTTATTCATATTTATGCCACATTTACCCTTTCTGTTGCTCTTCATCCCTTGCTACATTCTCTGCTTCCATCTGGGGTCATTTTTATTCTCTTGAAAAACTCCCTTTAGTGTTTTCTTTTAGGGAAGGTCTGCTGGTGACAGATTTCTCCATTTTTGTTTGTCTTAAGACATCTTTATTTCATTCTCTTTTTTGAAGGATATTTTTATTGCATTATATTTTTATATAGTTTATTGAGTATACTGTATTTATTGGATGATAGGCTGGAAGCTTTTTCTTTCAGCATCTTAAATTTTGTTTCTTTCCATTGATTTCTACTTTCATTGCATATGTTTGGTAGTCAAATATAAGACTCATTACTGAGCCTTTGAAGATAATGCCTACCCTGTGTCTGCCCCACATGGCTGGTTTTTTATTTTCTCTTTATTTTTCACTTTCAGAAGTTTGGCTGTGGTTTTTTTTTTGCACACTGCTTGGGATTTTAGAGTTTCTTGAGCCTAAATCTTGATGGTGATCAGTTTTATAAATTCCCAGCCAGTCATTCTTTGATTCAAATATTGTTTTAAACAAATCAAATGTTGTTTGTTTGTTTGTTTGTTTCCAAATCTCTCTCTCTCTCGTTATTCTGGTTCTTTGATTAAATATATATTTGACCTTTTGACCTTATCTTATATGTCTTTTATCTGTTTTCTGCATTTTCCATTAAAATTTTTTTTTTAACATTTATTTATTGTTGAGAGACAGAGAGAGACAGAGTGTGAGCAGGGAAGGGGCAGAGAGAGAGGGAGACACAGAATCTGAAGCAAGTTCCAGGCTCTGGGCTGTCAACACAGAGCCTGATGTGGGGCTCAAACTCATGAACTGTGAGATCATGACCTGAGCTGAAGTCAGACACTTAACCGACTGAGCTACCCAGGCACCCCATTTTTAAAAAAATTTTTTAATGTTTATTTATTTTTGAGAGACAGAGAGCACGAGCGGGGAAGGGGCAGAGAGAGAGGGAGACACAGAATCCGAAGCAGGCTCCAGGCTCTGAGCTGTCAGTACAGAGCCCGATGTGGGGCTTGAACCCACAAGAACTGTGGGATCATGACCTGAGCCGAAGTCAGATGCTTAACCGACTGAGCCACCCAGGCACCCCTGCATTTTCCATTTTTTTAAATGCTCCCTGTTCTTCATTCTGGATATTTTATACTGAACACTTTTACTGATCTTCACAAATACTGAATTTAATCTGCCTTTAGAATCATCTATTGGCATATTTATTCATTTAGTTGTTTTTGCTTATTTCTACTAGAATCTTAACTCCTTCAGGTAGAGTCCAGTCCTTTTATAAAAGTCTCCATATTGTCATCTATTTTCTTGAACCTATTAGTCTCCTAGAAAACCCACTAGACCAAAAGAGTTTGGTAGGAAATAAATCTGCTGAAGGATGACTGCTGTCCTGGCCTATTAAATCTCATTTCTACAAGAGGGAACACTAAACACAAGATAGAAAGGTTAAAAAGCAATGAGAATTATATATAACAAAAGAGAGGATGAGCTGCATTTATGACACAAAATGGTTAAGAATTTAAATGCTGAATAAAACTTTAGTGATAATGTCAGCAAAACCCACCATAGTGTCTAATGTCGCACACCTAATGAACACTCAGTAAGTCTATCTAATGAATGTATTCTCTGGATGAGTAAATCAAGCCCAGATGACCTGCCCAGGAACCATTATGCAAGCATGGCTAAAATGGAGCTCAGTTCAGCAGAATGTCACAGAATCATCATCTCTATAAAGTATCTTCCATTGACACATATTCCTTTGTTTACTAGACTTTTTATTATAAAAATTTAAAACATATGTACAGTAAATGGAATATTTATATATGCAAAGTAATGAATCCCATGAAAATATCATCAAAGTTCAAAATTCTTCAACATTCTAATTATTATTTTGTGTAATTATTATTTCATTGGATTACCTACTCACCAACCCTCAATTTACAATTTTTTTCACAAAATTTTTGAGGTAGAACTTACAAACATTGAAAAGAAAAATCTAACTGTACAATGTTGGCAAGTAGATCCACTCATGTAACTGTACTGTTATGGACTGAATTGTGTTTCCTTAAGATTCAGTTTGAAGCCCTAACCCCCAATGTAACTGTATTTGGAGACAGGGCCCATGAGGAAATAGTAAAGGTAAAGTGAGAGCATCAGGCTGGGGCCTTAATCTGACAGGGTGTCCTTATACAGTAAGAGGAAGAGACACAGAGATGTCTCTTTGCACACAAAAAGGAAGGGCCATATGAGCACACAGCCAGATGGTAGCCACCTATAAGCCAAGAGAAGAGGCTTCAGAATGAGACCTAACTGGCAAGCACCTTGATCTTGGACTTCAGCTCCCAGAACTGTGAGAAATACATTTTTGTTGTTTAAGCCTCCCAATGTATGGTATTTTCTCATGACAGCCCTAGCAGATGAACACATACCCTAGAATGACAGAGAACATTCTTATCTACCCAGAAAATTTCCTCATCTTTCTTTCCAGACTATCCCTGATGCTCTTCTTCCTACTGTTGAGACAACCACTATTTTGATTTTTTTTAATTTTAATTTAATTTAATTTTTTTTTATTTTAGAGAGAGAAAATGCAAGCAGGGGAGAGCAGCAGAGGGAGAGATAATCTTAAGCAGGCTCCTTGGTATGGAGCCCGATGTAGGGCTCATTCCTATGACCCCAGGATCATGACTTGAGCCGAAATCAAGAGTTGGACACTCAACTGACTGAGCCAGCCAGGCGCCCCAGCGGTTTTATTTTTATTTTTTAAACTTATTTATTTTTGAGAGAGACAGAGACAGTGTGAGTGGGAGAGGGGCAGAGAGAAGTGACAAAGGATCCCAAGAGAATCCCATGAGATTATCACCTGAGCTGAAACCAAGAATTGGATGCTTAACCAAGTGAACCACCAAGTGCCCTTGATTTTTTTAACCTTATATTTATTTTGTCTGCTTAAGAAATTCATATAAATGAAATAATTCAGAATGTTGTCTTTTGGTGTTTTTTTGCTCAATATTATGTCTGTGAGACTCATCGGTGTTGTGTGAATATGTAGTTCATTCCTTCTCATTGTTCAGTAGGATTTGATTGCATGAATATATCACAGTTTATCTGTTCTCATGATGATGGACATTTGAGTTGATTCCCATTTTTGGCTATTGTGAATAGAGCTGCTATGTGCATTCTTATACAAGCCTTTTTATGGCATAAGTTTTGATTTCTCAGATAATGCTTAGGCATGGAATCGCTGAGTTAAAGAGTAAGTGTGTGTTTAACTTCATAAGAAACTGCCAAACCTTTTCCCAAAGTGGTTGTTACCATTTTATGTTCCTACTAGGGATGCTTAAGAGTCTGGTTGCCCTCCATCTTTGTCAGCATTTGGTGTTTTCAGTCTTTTTAATTTTAGCCATTCTCGTGTGTATGTAGTAGTATCTCATTGGGATTTTGGTTTACACATCCCTAATGATTAATAATGTGGAACACTTGTCTTATGTACTCATTGGCCATTTGTAATTTTCCTTTGTGAAGTATCTTCTGTAGATTTACCTTTTTTAATCATTTACTATTATTATTTTGTTGTTGTCATAATTCATTATATGTTCTAGATATAAGTTCTTTGTCAATCATAGGATTTATAGTTATTTGCCTATTTGTTTTCTTAATATTGTCTTTTGATGAGCACAAGTTTTAAATTTTGATGAAGTCTAATTCATCAACATTTTCTTCAGTAGTTATCACTTTTTGCATTCTGCCTAAGAAATCTTTGTCCACTCTCAGGTTGTGAAAATATTCTCCTATGTTTCTTGGAAAGGTTTATGGTTTTATTTTTATGTTGTGGTGTATGATCTGTCTTTTTTTAGGTCTTATTTATTTATTTATTTATTTATTTATTTATATTTTAGTTAATATACAGTGCAATATTGGTTTCAGGAGTAGAATTCAGTGACTCATCACTTACAAACAGCACCCACGTCACAAGTGCCCTCCTTACTACCCATCACCCATCTAGCCCCTCTGCCATTCACCTCCCTCCATCAACTCTCAGTTTGTTCTCTGTTGTTAAGAGTCTCTTGTGGTTTGTTTCCCTTTATTAACACACTTGAGGTCACACTGTATATTTACATTTTAACTTGTCCCCCTCCTTGTATTTCATCAGCTTTTCATAGATCATTCAAAATACTTTATGAATAATGTTAGGGGCTATATAATTTTCTGTATTGTGGGTGTTCCATAATTTATTTAACTACTTATGTTTGAACATTTACGTTGTTCTCTCTTTTTTTCTGTTATAAATAATATTTGTAATGGAAAAGGTAGGCTTTTTGCATATCTATGTGCATTTTGGATAATCTTTCTTTGCGTGCATTCCTAGAAGGGGAATTACTGGGCCCAGCAGTACAGAATATCTTTAAGACTCTTAATGCATATTATATTCCCAAAATGCTTTCTGGGAAAGAATGTGACAACTTAAATCCCCTCCGACAGCATATGAGGATAGCTATCTCACCATAGCCTCTCATAGAGTACTGTAAATCTTTTCCTTTGACATGTTAAGGAAGATAGTGTCAATTTGTATTTTTTATTAATGAGTTTGAATTTTTTTTTTAATTTTAAGTTTCCTTATTTTAATTCCAGTATAGGTAACGTGCAGTGTTATGTTAGTTTCAGGTGTACAATATAGTGATTTGTCAATTCTATACATTACTCAGTGCTCATCGTGATAAGTTTACTCTTAAAATGAGTGAACATTGAGTAGGGGGATGGGTTAAATGGGTGATGGGCATTAAGGAGGGCACTTGTTGGGATGAGCACTGGGTGTTACAAGTAAGTGATGAATCACTAAATTCTACTCCTGAAACCATTATTACACTACATGTTAACTAACTTGGATTTAAATTTTAAAAAACCCAGTAAAAAATAGATTTATTAAACTTGTTTTCCTTAATTTTGAATAGTCAATTCATATTCTATGCTCACTTATTTATGGTTTATCTATACGGCCTCTACCTTTATTTTCTATCAGTTTGTAACAGAAATGTATGTATTAAACCTGTTAATCTTTTGTTTTATTTTACTGTATGCTCATATTATTGTCAGTTTTTACTTGAGAATTTTGCTTATGATTTTTGATATTGTTAGTGATTCTAGCCAAAATTATTGCCAGTACTATAAAGATATTTAGGAATATACCAATTAAAAAATTTCAGGGGCACCTGGGTGGCTCAGTTGGTTGGGTGTCCGACTTAGTCTCAGGTCATGGTCTTGTGGTTCATTAGTTCAAGCCCCACGTCAGGCTCTGTGCTGACAGCTCCTGCTTCAGATTCTGTGTGTGTGTGTGTGTGTGTGTGTGTGTGTGTCTCTCTGCCCCACCCCTGCATGTAATTTGTGTCTCTCTCTCTCCTTCTCTAAAATAAATAAACATTAAAAAAATTTTTTTTTAAATTTCAGAGGCAGGGGGAAGGTAGTAGGAGTGAGCTAAGCATAGTGGCTTTCACTGGGATGGCAGAGTAAGGACTTTCATATTTGACACACTCAGAGATTACTAGGTATTCATGAATAGGTCCCATGTTTTATCTTCTGCTTGTTTCCCCATGTATAAAATACAGCTAACACTACATACCTTATGAATTAATACTAAAAATTTATGTGAGTTCTGGATGATTGCACAGGATAATTAAATGCAAAGTATTACACCTATAAGCTATTTTAGCTTGCACATTGTGTGCTAAGTAGAGACCCATTTTCTTTTTTTCATATATTTGTAGGAGATAAAAATGTCATAAAAATGCATGTATCATTTCACTTTTATGACAAAAGTAAATTTATTATATTTAAGATAAACAGCTCCCTAAAAGGAAAGATGTGTCGTTGGTAGAAGATTCAATTACCATTATATGTAATACCCTAGGAAAATTGAGGAAGAAAGAAAAGTCTTAATGAATAGAATGCATTCTAAAGACATGGTTTGTATCAGGCACAGCTCTGCTTTCTGATGTCTTACCATGTGCAGCTACTCCCCTTGGTAGGTAATACCAGAATTCACTGATATTCATTATGGATTCAAACCATCTTATTTATATCCAATTGCCTCCTTTATATTATGTAATTATAGTCTCATGGAGTTACAGACCTGGAAGATTGGAAGACTATCTTGTCTAGTTTTGTTGTTGTAAGAACTGAGGACTAAGGAGTTTTAGTATTTTCTCAAGAACTAGTATTTCCTAAAAACTAAATCTAGAGCCTAGATGAGACCTAAAATCTTTTGCTTCTACTCTGGAGTTTTCCATAACTCTATATTGAGTAAAGGAAGTTAGTAAGTAAATTTTTAAGTTTTTTAAAAAATGTGTTTATTTTGAGAGACACAGAGACAGTGCAAGTGGGGGAGGAGCAGAGAAGAGAGGTTGAGAGAGAATCCCAAGCAGGCTCCACACTGCCAATGCAGAGCCCAACATGGGGCTTGAACTCACAAAGCTGTGAGATCATGACCTGAGCCAAAACCCAGATCCGGTGCTCAACCAACTGAGCCATCCAGGCGTTCCAGTAAGTAAATTTTTAAAAGTACAGCTACCTCAAAATGAAAAAATAGGGCATTGAAAAATTTGTACTTTTTAGCTTAAGGTTCACTTGTCCAAGAGCCACTTGTTTTCTCGTTCTAAAGCAATGATTTTATTATGTTCTAATATAATAGGAAAGAAACTACCAAACTCAACATGTAGAAAATAATGTGTTTAAAAAGAGATGCAAAGGGGTGCCTGGCTGGCTCAGTTGGTAAGAACATGGGGCTCTTGATCTTGGGGTTGTGAGTTCAAGCCCCATGGTAGGGTGTAGAGCCTACTTAAAGAAAGAGGTGCAAATTACGACTTTCAGACAGTTTGCCCTTTGCTTATAGAATGGATTCTGCTTTATAAGGCTCACTCCCAGATGTCAGAAAGCAAATTTTTTGGAAGTATTTTCCACTTGCTGCTTAAGAAAAATG
This sequence comes from Panthera onca, assembly GCF_046562875.1. Taxonomy (NCBI): domain Eukaryota; kingdom Metazoa; phylum Chordata; class Mammalia; order Carnivora; family Felidae; genus Panthera; species Panthera onca. The sequence goes on along the minus strand of NC_138347.1, from coordinate 130,070,379 downwards.
TCTACCTCTGAAAACCTCTTTTAAATTTACTTCAGAGGAAAAAATATCTGCTGCGAAGACTCTTCAGCTTATTTGTGAAAAATGAATTGTCATTTCATTTTAGAACAAGGTAAACAAAGCCATAAAAAGCATTGCTCAGAACTGTCAGAGATGCATACGGCTTTTAAATCAGAAGGAAAGCTCAGTGCTGTGCTTTAAACCAGTGCTTTGTTGTGGCAAACTAAGTAGTTGAAATGATGAATTAAAAAAAAAAAATTCTAGTGTTACAGTGATAAACATGCTATCTACACTCTTGTTAACTACTGCAGAGCATGACAAATGGAACTGATCCCCTGACCTTTGCAGAATGAACTCCTTTCTGTAGGCTATGCGGAAAGCTTGTTATTATCTAGATTTATTTTAAGTTAGATGGACTGTTGTTTGGACAAAATGTAGTTCCAGTAGTTGTCAGTAAAAAACGGACCCAACTAGATGCTATTAATTTAGTTACTTCCCTTGCAAACATATTTCATGTGCACATGAGTATCTATATGGACATCCTGGAAGACAAGGGAGTCTGAAGCTTTTTGAGAATATTTCTGAAAATTAATCAGAAAGTAAGATATTGAATACAGGATTTTTTTTTAATGTCTATTTATTTTTGAGCAAGACAGAGACAATGCGAGTAGGTTAGGGGCAGAGAGAGCGGGAGACACAGAATCCGAAGCAGGCTCCAGGCTCCGAGCTGTCAGCACAGAGCCTGTTTTGGGGCCCGAGCTCACAGAACTATGAGATCATGACCTGAGCCGAAGTCAGACGCTCAACCGACTGAGACACCCAGGAGCCGCAATACAGGATTTTTTAAAGTTTGTTTGTTTGTTTGTTTGTTTATTGCCCTAGCAGAGGACAGGCAGAGACAAAGGGAGAGAGAGAATCCAAAGCAGGTTCCCTGCTGTCAGCATAGAGCCTCAGGTGGGGCTCAAACCTATGAACTGAGGAGAGAACCTGACCTGAAATGAAATCAAGAGTTGGATGCTTAACTGACTGAGCCACCCAGGTGCCCCTTGAATACAGGATTTAAAAAATGTTTATATATTTATTTTGAGAGGGGGCAGGGAGGGGCAGAGTGAGAGAGAATCCCAAGCAGAGTCTGTGCCTTCAGTGCTGAACCAACACAGGGCTCGATCTTACAAATCATGAGATCATGACCTGAGCCAAAACCAAGAGTCAGACACTTAACCAACTGAGCCACCCAGGGGCCCAATTGTTTTTTTGAAGATGGGATTTTTGATGTACAGTCAATATATTTAACTTGGTGGGCCCAGCTCAGCAAAGTTGCCCGTTTTTTCCTGTCACACTCTTCTACAGAACATTAAAGTATTTTAATTAGATGTTCCCAGAATAAACTTTAGTTCCAATACTTGGAGTCACTTATTCTGTTTTACTGAATTAAGTGTCTATTGTGTGTGTTTTGAAAACTTGAACCAGTGACTGTACTAATGATTTGGTGTAGGCTTTTTAAGTGTAAGCCCATTTCAGAAGTGAATAAGCTTGGCTGTGGAGGAAGAGTATTGAGCTTCTTAGCAGATTGCAAGGGCTGATGGTAGAGTGCTGGACCTCTAGAATTCAGTTTCTGGTGCCAGGTTCAGAGCTCTCTGAACCTATGCTAAGAAAGAGTTCCATCTGTAGAAGCACTGGGAAAAGGTAAAGCTTGGTGTTTTCATTTTGTCACATTTTTCTTAATGAAAATGGAAATAGAGATGTTGTTAAATAACTACATTTACCAAACAGTTCTTTTTTTGGGGATTTAACTCAGCAGGGAATCTATTATAGTTTCCCCTTTCTAGGTCAAAAAGAAATATTCCAACAGCGCTCAGGAGATTTTGAAGTATGCATCACAACTCCCAAAAGGAATTATAAAATCAGAAGTGGGATTGCTTAACTAATGATTAGAGTGAAGAAATGCTGCTCCTATTCTAACAAGCTTTGGTATTAACTTGACATGTGTCTCACTTAGGTCGGTAGAGTCGGTGCTGCAGAATTAGTTTTTGGCAATATGCTCTATGATGCTTAAAGGAAAGATTGGTGTTGACTGTGTCGAGAGCAGCATCAAGGGTCTTGCTGGCATAGAGCCGTAGGGTGGAATGAGGACACATATGCTCTGTGGGGATAAAGATGGTCCCTGACAAATATTGAAATAATGTGACCGCTACATGGTAATTACTTTGCAATTTTTGCCTCTGAATGGAGCTTCTTGTTAAACAAGAAAAGACAAAATATCCAAACATGAAACTGCTTAAGAATTTAACTAAAACTCCAGTGAGAAGTAGAAACACAAGCAGGATGACAATGATTATTCAGAGTAGTGACTGTCACCCAGTTTCCTGATGATTATGTCTATTCATGTTGAAGTTCATGTTGAAGGAGATTTCATGCTGAAGGATATTTGTGCTCCTTGAAATACAGCAACCAGGAAAGACCACTCCATTGGATCCAGCTCTAATCATTTCTAGAACATTAATCACAGACCAAGTCAAACATTTATTCACAGCAAACTATTAATTGATATTTTCTACAGGATTACTTTTTTGAGCTTTTTAATTATATATATATATACATATATATATATGTATACACATATATATATGTATATATATATATGTATATACATATATATATACGTATATATATATGTATACACATATATATGTATATATATATATGTATATACATATATATATACGTATATATATATGTATATACATATATACACACACACACACACACACACACACACACACATATACATATATGTATGAAATAAATAGAAATCTTTATTTGGGATAGAAAGGATGATATATTAGTCAACATCTCATTTGTTCTACAGTTATTTCCTTCTTTGAGTCCGTGTTTTAGGTCACCATGCATATGTGGGTAAATTCAATCAATAATCAACAGTTTAGTTTTTTCCTGTAGTAATTGTTCCATTTAAGACTAATGTTTTATTTAACCAAGGTTAGTATTATTACCCTTAATGGATATGTATGACATTGAGCAATTTGTTTAACCCTATTAAGCTTTAGAATTTTTTCAGTTATAAAAGGGATGAAAAAATACTAACAAATATAGTCGGCCTCACAAAGTTGTACTGGGTGGTAGGAGATAGTATCCATGAAGTGTTAAACACAGGACTGGCACATAATAAACATTCAATAAATGAATTATATTGGTATTATTAATGATGTAGTAAAACTGAGGATGTGTGTGTGTGTGTGTGTGCACGCGTGCACACATTTGAGTGTATGTGTGTTTTGCCTACAAAAGCTTGTTTGTCTATTTTTCCTTAGGTTTGGTGCTTTAAAACAAAACCTTTTGGAATTTCTAAAAACACATAAGGAACAGACTTCACTGAACAAACATTGTCTTTAGAATTACAGTAGTATGGAAGCATATTATGAATATTTAGTGTGGATTGTTTGAAAATAACAATGTGAGAACTTCTATTAAAAATCTTGGTTTGGGGGCACCTGGGTGGCTCAGTCTGTTAAGCATCCAACTTTGGCTCACATCATTATCTCATGGCTCATGAGTTTGAGCCCCATGTTGGGCTTTGTGCTGACAGCTTGGAGACTGAAGCCTGCTTTGGATTCTGTCTCCCTCTCCCTCTGTTCCTCCCCTGTTTGTGCTCTCTCTCTCTCTCTCAGATATAAGTAAAATTTTTTTTTAAATAAAAAAAGCCCTGCTCCAAAACATGAATAGAGGTCAACTAAAGCAGCTAGAATATATGACTCCATACCTGTTCTATTTTTAATGAGTTCTTAATATGGAAACCTTTGAAGGAGAGTTTCTTCTCCAACAGAAAATATGTATAGATATTACATTGGATTTAAAAATTATTTTTCTGTAGTGCCTGGCTAGCTTAGGTGGTGGAGCATGTGACTCTTGATCTTGGGGTTGTAAGTTTAAGCACCACTTTGGGTATAGAGATTACTTAAGAATAAAATCTTAAAAAAGAATAAAAATTCTCTTTTCTAAAATGATTCTTCTATGTTATCGCATTAGTAAGGTCTTCAAAAATACCTTTTTAAAAAAATTTCTAGCCTCAAATGATAAACACCATTTAAAAAATATTCCTTTTAGGGGCGCCTGGGTGGCTCAGCCAGGTAAGCAGCCAAGTTCAGCTCAGGTCATGATCTCGTGGTCTGTGAGTTCGAGCCCTGTGTCAGGCTCTGTGCTGACAGCTCAGAGCCTGGAGCCTGCTTTGGATTCTGTGTCTTCCTCTCTCTCTCTGCCGCTTCCCACTCAAGCTCTGTCTCTGTCTTAAAAATAAATAAATGTTAAAAAAGTTTTTTAAAAATTTCCTTTTATTGCAGTATAATTGACCTATAAAACATTATATTAGTTTCAGATGTAGTTTCAGATACAATGTAATGATTCAAAATTTGCATATTCTGTGACATGATCACCACAATAAGTCTAGTTAACATCCGTCATCATCCATAGTTACAGATTTTTTTCTTGTGTTGAAAAATTTAAAGATTTATTCTCTTAGGAACTTTCAAATATGTAATAAATACAGTTTTTATTTGTTGTTTGTTTCAATTTTTATTTAAATTTGAGTGAGTTAACATATAATGTGATATTAATTTCAGGACTAGAATTTAGTGATTCATCACTTACATATAATAGCCAGTGCTCATCCCACCAAGTGCCCTCCTTAATGCCCATCACCCAGGTAGCCCATCCCCCCACCCACCACCCTTCCAAGAACCCTCTGTTTGTTCGTTCTCTATAGTTAAGAGTCTCTTTTACGGTTTCTCTCTCTCTCTCTCTCTCTCTCTCTCTCTCTCTTCTTTCCCCTATGTTCATCTGTTTTGCTTCTTAAATTCCACATATGAATGAAATCATAAAGTATTTTTCTCTGGCTGACTTATTTTGTATTATGCTATATATATATAGAGCATAATACACTCTAGCTCAATCCACGTCATTACAAATGGTAACATTTCATTATTTTTTATGACTAATATTCCATTATATATAGGTAGATATAGATATAGGTATAGATATAGATATAGATACACACACACACCCCACATCTTCTTTATACATTCATCAGTTGATGGACATTTGGGCTCCTTCCATAATTTGACAATTGTTGATAATGCTGCTATAAACATTGGGGTGCATGTGCTCATTTGAATCAGTGCTTTTGTATCCTTTGGGTAATGCCTAGTAGTGCAATTGCTGGGTAGTTCTATTTTTAACCTTTTTTAAAAATTAAAAAAAAATTTATATTAGAGAGAGAGAGAGAGAGAGAGAAAGAGTGTGTGTGTTTGTCTGTGTGTGAATGGGAGAGAGGGGCAGAGGGAGAGAGAGTGCAAATCTCAAGCAGGTTCCGTGCTCAGTGCGGAGGATTATGACCTAAGTTGAAATCAAGTCAGATGCTCCACCCAGGCACCCCTATTTTTATCTTTTTGAGGAACCACGATACTGTTCTCCAGAGTGGTTGCCCAGGTTGCATTCCCACCAACAGTGTAAGAGAGTTCCCCTTTCTATTCATCCTTGCTAACATCTGTTGTTTCTTGTGTTGTTAATTTTAGTCATTCTAACAGGTGTGAGATGATATCTCATTGTAGTTTTGATTTGCGTTTTCCTGATGATGAATGATGTTGAACATCTTTTCATGTGTCTGTTAGCTATCTGTATGTCTTCTTTGGAAAAATGTCTATTCATGTCTCCTGGGTCTTGACTCTATTTTTTTTGTTTTTTTGGGTGTTCAGTTTGCTAAGTTCTTTATAGATTTTGGATACTAACCCCTTATCAGATATGTCATTTGCAAATACCTTCTCCCATTCCAGACATTCCCTTTTAGTTTTGTTGTGCAGAAGCTTTTTGTCTTGATGAAGTCCCCATAGTTCATTTTTGCTTTTGTTTCCCTTGCCTCTAGAGCCATGTCTAGTAAGAAGTTGCTATGGCTGATGTCAAGGAGGTTGCTGCCTGTGTTCTTCTCTACGATTTTGATGGTTTCCTATCTCACGTTCAGGTCTTTCATCTATTTTGAGTTTATTTTTGTATGTATAGTGTAAGAAAGTGGTCCAGATTCATCCTTTCCATGTTGCTGTCTAGTTTACCAACACCATTTGTTGAAGAGACTGTTTTTTCCCCTTTGGATATTCTTTCCTGCTTGGTCAAAGACTAGTTGACCCTAGTTGTGGGTCTGTTTCTGGATTTTCTATTCTATTCCATTGATCTGAGTGTCTGTTTTGTGCCAGTGCCTACTATCTTGATGACTACAGCTTTGTAATGTAGCTTGAAGTCTGAAATCGTGATGCCTCCAGCTTTGCTTTTCTTTTTCAAGATTGCTTTGGCTGTTTGGGGTCTTTTGTGGTTCCATACATATTTTAGGATTGTTTGTTTTAGCTCTGTGAAAAATGCTGGTGTAATTTTGATGGGGATTGCATTGAATGTGTAGATTGCTTTTGGTAGTATAGACATTTTAACAATACTTGTTCTTCTGATCCATGAGCACAGATAGAATGGTTTTCCATTTCTTTGTGTCATTTCAATTCCTTTCATATGTCTTCTCTAGTGTTCAGAGTACAGATCTTTTACCTCTTTGATAAGGTTTATTCCTAGGTATTTTATGGTTTTGGTGCAATTGTGAATGGGATCAATTCCTTGATTTCTTTTTCTGCTGCTTCATTATTGGTGTAGTCACCATGCTGTACATTATATCTTCATGACTTATTCATTTTAAAACTGGAAGTTTGTACCATTTGACAACCATCACCCATTTCCCACACCCTACCTGTGGCAACCACCAGTCTGTTCTCTGTATCTATGAACTTGGTTTTGTATTTGGGTTCAGCATAGAAGTAAGATCATACGGTGTGTGTCTTTCTTTGACTTACTTCACATAGCATAGTGCCTTCAAGTTGCATCCATGTTGTTGCAAATGGCAAGATTTCATTCTTGTCTTTACAACTGCATAATATTCCTGTGTGTGTATATCACGTTTTCTTTATCCATTCATCTATCTATCTTTATTTATTTATTTATTTATTTATTTATTTATTTATTTATATCTATCTATATAATTCTATATACATATTCTATATATATATATTCTATGTAGTCTGTATATATTCTATATATATAATATATATTTTAATTCTATATATATTATATATATTATTTTAATTCCATAGTTTTTAGTGTATAGATTTTTCATCTCTTTGGTTAGATTTATTCCTAGGTATTTTATGGGTTTGGGTGCAATTGAAAATGGGATCGATTCCTTGATTTTTCGTTCTGTTGCTTTATTGTTGGTGTATAGAAATGCAACCGATTTCTGTGCCTTGATTTTATAACTTGAGACTTTGCTGAATTCATGGGTCAGTTCTAGCAGCTTTTTGGTGGAAAGTTTTGGGTTTTCCATATACAGTATCATGTCATCTGCGAAGAGTGAAAGTTTGACCTCCTCCTGGCCGATTTGGATACCTTTTTATTTCTTTGTGTTGTCTGATTGCTGAGGCTAAGACTTCCAATACTATGTTGAATAACAGTGGCAAGAGTGGATATCTTTGTCTTATTCCTGACCTTAGGGGGAAAGCTCTCAGTTTTTCCCCATTGAGGATGATATTAGTGTTGGGTCTTTCATATATGGCTTTTATGATATAGAGGTATGATCCTTCTATCCCTACTTTCCTGAGAGTTTTTATTAGGAAAGGATGCTGTATTTCATCAAATGCTTTCTCTGCATCTATTGAGAGGATCACGTGGTTCTTGTCCTTACTTTTATTCATGTGATGAATCACATTGATTGTTGTGCAGATATTGAACCAGCCCTGCATCTCAGGTATAAATCCCACTTGGGTGTGGTGAGTAATTTTTTTAATGTATTGTTGGATCCGGTTGGCTAATACCTTGTTGAGGATTTTTACATCCATGTTCATCAGGAAAATTGGTCTATAGTTTTCCTTTTTAGTAGAGTCTTTGTCTGGTTTTGGAATCAAGGTAATGCTGGCTTCATAGAAAGAGTTAATAGGTGTTAATTCTTCCTTAAATGTTTGGTAGAATTCCCCTGGAAAGCCATCTGGCCCTGGACTCTTGTGTTTGGGGGAGACTTTTGATTACTAATTCGATTTCTTTATGGGTTATGAGTCTGTTCAAATTTTCTATTTCTTTCTGTTTTAGTTTTGGTAGTTTATATGTTTCTAGGAATTTGTCCTTTTCTTCCAGATAGCCCAATTTATTGGCATATAATTGCTCATAATATTCTCTTATTACTATTTGTATTTCTTATGTGTTGGTTGTGATCTCTCCTCTTTCACTCTTGATTTTATTTATTTGGGTCCTTCCTTTTTCTTTTTGATCAAACTGGCTAGTGGTTTATCAATTTTGTTAATTCTTTCAAAGAACCAGCTTCTGGTTTCATTGATCTGTTCTCCTGTTTTGTTTTGTTTTTTGTTTATTTCAATAGTATTGATTTCTGCTCTAATTGTTATTATTTCCTGTCTTCTGCTGGTACTGGGTTTTATTTGCTGTTCTTTTTCCAGCTCTTTAAGGTGTAAGGTTAGCTTGTGTATCTGAGACCTTTCTTCCTTCTTTAGGAAGGCCTGGATTGCTGTATACTTTCCTCTTATGACTGCTTTTGCTGCGTCCCAGAGGTTTGGGGCTGTGGTATTATCATTTTCATTGGCTTCCATGAATTTTTAAATTTCCTTTTTAACTTCTGGGTTAGGCCATTCATTCTTTAGTAGGTGTTCTTTAGTCTCCAAGTATGTACCTCTCCAAATTTTTTCTTGTGGCTAATTTCAAGTTTCATAGCGTTGTGGTCTGAAAATATGCACTGTAAGATCTCCATCTTTTTGTACTTGTTGAGGTCTGATTTGTGTCCCAGTATGTGATATTCTGGAGAACGTTCCATGTGCACTGGAGAAGAATGCATATTCTGCTGCTTTAGGATGAAATGTTCTGAATATACCTGTTAAGTCCATCTGCTCCATTGTGTCATTCAAAGCCATTGCTCCATTGTGTCATTCAAAGCCACTGTTACCTTGTTGATTTTCTGTTTAGATGATTGTCCACTGTTGTAAATGGGGTGTGGAAGTCCCCTACTATTATGGTGTTATTATCAATGAGTTTCTTTGTGATTAATTGATTTATATATTTGGGTGCTGCCACATTTGGAGTGTAAATGTTTACAATTGTTAGGTCTTCTTGGTGGATAGACCCCTTAATTATGATATAATGCCCTTCTTCATCTCTTGTCTTTATTTTAATGTCTAGACTATCTGATATAAGTATGGCTACTCCAGCTTTCTTTTCTCAATGATTAGCATGATAGATGATTCTCCATCCCCTTATTTTCAATCTGAAGGTGTCTTTAGGTCTAAAGTGGGTCTCTTATAACAGCATATAGATAGATCTTGTTTTCTTATCCATTCTGTTACCCTATGTCTTTTGATTCGACCATTTAGTCCATTGATGTTTAGAGTGAGTACCAAAAGATAAGAATTTATTGTAGAATTGGAGTTTCTGGTAGCATCGTTGATAGTCTTTGTTGCTTTTGGTCTTTTTTTTCCATCTTTTCTCCCCTCAGAGAGTCCCCCTTAAAATTTCATGCAAGGCTAGTTTAGTGGTCACAAACTCCTTTAATTTTTTTTTTTTTTTTGTCTGGGAAACTTTTTTTTTTTAAATACATGAAATTTATTGTCAGTTTGGTTTCCATACAATACCCAGTGCTCATCCCAAAAGGTGCCCTCCTCAATACCCATCACCCACCCTCCCCTCCCTCCCACCCCCCATCAGCCCTCAGTTTGTTCTCAGTTTTTAAGAGTCTCTTATGCTTTGGCTCTCTCCCACTCTAACCTCTTTTTTTTTTTTCTCCTTCCCCTCCTCCATGGGTTCCTGTTAAGTTCTCAGGATCCACATAAGAGTGAACACATATGGTATCTGTCTTTCTCTGTATGGCTTATTTCACTTAGCATAACACTCTCCAGTTCCATCCACGTTGCTATAAAGGGCCATATTTCATTCTTTCTCATTGCCACGTAGTACTCCATTGTGTATGTAAACCACAACTTCTTTATCCATTCATCAGTTGATGGACATTTCGGCTCTTTCCATAATTTGGCTATTGTTGAGAGTGCTGCTATAAACATTGGGGTACAAGTGCCCCTATGCATCAGTACTCCTGTATCCCTTGGGTAAATTCCTAGCAGTGCTACTGCTGGGTCATCGGGTAGGTCTATTTTTAATTTTCTGAGGAACCTCCACACTGTTTTCCAAAATGGCTGCACCAGTTTGCATTCCCACCAACAGTGCAAGAGGGTTCCCGTTTCTCCACATCCTTGCCAGCATCTACAGTCTCCTGATTTGTTCATTTTGGCCACTCTGACTGGCGTGAGGTGATATCTGAGTGTGGTTTTGATTTGTATTTCCCTGATGAGGAGCGACGTTGAGCATCTTTTCACGTGCCTGTTGGCCATCCGAATGTCTTCTTTAGAGAAGTGTCTATTCATGTTTTCTGCCCATTTCTTCACTGGATTATTTGATTTTTGGGTGTGGAGTTTGGTGAGCTCTTTATAGATTTTGGATACTAGCCCTTTGTCCGATATGTCATTTGCAAATATCTTTTTGTCTGGGAAACTTTTAATCTCTCCTTCTATTTTGAATGATAGCCTTGGTGGATAAAGAATTCTTGGCTGCATATTTTTCCGATTCAGCACATTGAATATATCCTTCCACTCCTTTCCAGCCTGCCATGTTTCTGTGGATAGGTCTGATGCAAACCTGATCTGTCTTCCCTTGTAGCTTAAGGACTTTTGTTCTTTTGCTGCTTTCATGATTCTCTCATTGCCTGAGTTTTTTGTGATATGCCTTGTTGATGGTTGATTTTGTTGAATCTAATGGGAGTCCTCTGTGCTTCCTAGATTTTGATGTCTGTGTCTTTTCCCAGGTTAGGAAAGTTTTCCACTATGATTTGTTCACATAGCCCTTCTACCCCTATTTCTCTCTCTTCGTCTTCTGGGACCCCTTATGATTCTGATGTTGTTCTTTTTAATGAGTCACTGATTTTTCTAATTCTTAAATTGTGCTCTTTTGCCTTAATCTCCCTCTTTTTTTCTTTTTTTCTTTTTGCTTCATTATTCTCCATAAATTAATCCTGTATACTGTTGATTTGCTGCTCTGCCTCATCCCTCCTTGCCGCCGTGTCATCCATTTGAGATTGGAGTTCAGTTATAGCATTTTTTATTTCATCCTGACTAGCTGTTACTTCTTTTATCTCCTCAGAAAGAGATTCTAATCTATTTTTGACCCTAGCTAATATTCTTATTATCGTGATTCTAAATTCTATCTACTATTGTAGATAATGCTGCTATATATATCGTGCTGCATGAATCCCTTTAAATTAGTGTTTTTGTATTCTTTGGGTAAATACCTAGTAGTACAATTGCTGGATCGTTGAGCAGTTCTATTTTTAACTTTTTGAGGAACATCCATGCTGTTTTCCACAGTGGCTGCACCAATTTACATTTCTTTTTTTAAAATTTTTACATGTTTATTCATTTTTGAGAGACAGAGAGATTGAGAGAGAGAGAGAGACAGAGCATGAGTGGGAGAGGGGCAGAGAGACAGGGAGACACAGATACCAAAGCAGGCTTAGGGTCTGAGCTATCAGCACAGAGCCCAATACGGGGCTTGAACTTACAAATTGTGAGATTATGACCTGAACTGAAGTCAGACACTTAACTGACTGAGCCACCCAGGTGCCCCACCAATTTACATTTCTAAAGACAGTGCACAAGAGTTCCCTTTTCTCCACATATTCTCTGACACTGTCATTTCTTGTCTTTTTGATACTAGCCATTCTAACAGGTTTAAGGTGGTATCTTGTTGTGGTTTTGATTTGCATTTCCCAGATTATTAGTGATGTTGAGCATGTCTTCATGTACCTCTTAGCCATATGTATGTCTTCTCTGGAAAAGTGTCTATTCAGATCCTCTGCCTGTTTTTTAATCAAATTGTTTTTTTGCTATTGAGTTGTATGAGTTTTTTTTTTAAATGTTTTTATTTCTTTTTGAAGGAGAGAGAGAGAGACAGAGCATGAGTGGGGGAGGAGCAGAGAGAAAGGGAGACACAGAATTCGAAGCAGGCTCCAGGCTCTAAGCTGTCAGCACAGAGCCCGACACGGGGCTCGAACTCACGAACTGCGAGATCATGACCTGAGCCGAAGCCGGACGTTCAACCAACTAAGCCACCCAGGCGCCCCTTAAAAAATATTTTTATATATTTTATTAACCCCTATTCAGATATGTGATTCACAAATATAATCTCTCATTCAGTAGATTGCCTTTTCAGTTTGTTGATGATTTCCTTTGCTGTGCAGAAACTTTTCAGTTTCATGAAGTCCCACTTGTTTATTTTTGTTTTTGTTGCCTATGCTTCTGGTGTGAAATAAAAAAAAAAAAAACATCACCAATAACAATGTCAAGGAGCTTACCACGTATTTTTTTCTGGGAGCTTTTTGTTAAAAAAATTTTTTTTAATGTTTATTTATTTTTGAGAGAGAGAGAGAGACAGAGTGTGAGCAGAGGAGGGGCAGAGAGAGAGGGAGACACAGAATCGAAGGAGGGTCCAGGCTCCTGAGCTGTCAGCACAGAGCCCGACGTGGGGCTCGAACCCAAGAACTGTGAGATCATGACCTGAGTTGAAGTCGGACACTTAACCTACTGAGCCACCCAGGCACCCCTCTGGGAGCTTTTTGATTTTGAGTCTTATATTCAAGTCATTAATCTGCTTTGAATTAATTTTTGTGAATGGTGTAAGACAGTGATCTAGTTTCATTCTTTTGCATGTAGCCATCCAGTTTTCCCCATGCTATTTTTAAAAAATGTTTATTTATTTTGAGAGAGAGAGAACATGTGCATGAGTGAGAAAGGGGCAGAGAGAGAGAGGGAGAGAGAATCCTAAGTAGGCTCCATGCTCAGTATGAAGCCTAACGTGGGGCTTGATCTCACTGTCATGAGATCATGACCTGAGCTGAAATTGAGAGTCAGATGCTTAACTGACTATGCCACAATGTGCTCCTCCTCACATTATTTATCAAAAAGACTGTCCTTTCTCCATTGCATATTCTTGGCCCTTTGTCATAAATTAGTTGACCATGTATGCATGAGTTTATATCTGGGTTCTTTATTCTGTTTCATTGATCTATGTGAATGTTTTAATGTCAATACCATACTGTTTTGATTACTATAGATTTGCAATATAGTTTGAAATCAAGAAGTGTGATGCCTTTGTTCTTCTGGATTTGCTCTTTTTTCCTCAAGTTTACTTTGGATATTTAGGATATTTTGTTGGTTCCATACATATTTTAGAATTTGTGAAATTGCCATTGTGAAAATGTGAAAAATGCCATTGGAATTTTGATAAGAATTGCATTCATTCTGTAGCTTGCTTTGGGTCATATGGACATATTGGCAATATTAATTATTCCAGTCTATGGGCGTGAGATATCTTTCCATTTATGTCTTTATTTTAGTTTCATTTATCCATGTCTTATAGTTTTCAGTTTACTGGTCTTTCACCTCCTTGGTTAAATTTATTCTTAGGTTTTTTATTCTTTCTGATACCATTTTAAATGGGATTGCTTTCTTAATTTCTGTTTCTGATAGTTTGTTATTAATGTATAGAAATGCAACAGATTTCTGTATATTTATTTGTATCTTGCAGCTTTACTGAATTCATTTATTAGTTCTACTAGTTTTTTGGTGGATTCTTTAGGGTTTTATATATATAGTATCATGTCATATGCAGATAGTAACACTTTTACTTCTTTTCCAATTTGGATGCCTTTTATTTCCTTTTCTTGCCTAATTGCTCTGGCTAGGACTTCCAGTACTATGTTGAATAAAACTGACAAGAATGGACATACTTATCTTGTTTCTGATCTTAGAGGTAAAAGTTCCAGCTTTTGAGTAGATGTTAGCTGTGAGTCTTTCATATATGGTCTTTATTATGTTGAGGTATGTTCCCTTTATACTCACTTTATGGATATATTTTATAAAGAATGGATGTTGAATTTTGTCAGATGCTTTTTCTGCTTATATGGAGATGATTATATAATTTTTTTATCTTTCATGTTGTTTATTATGTGTATCACATTGATTGATTTGTGGATGTTGAACCATCCTTGCATCTCTGGAATAAATCCCACTTGATTATGACATATGATCCTTTTAAAGTTTTCTTGAATTCAGTTGGCTAATATTTTTTTGAAGATTTTTGCATCTGTGCTCACCAGAGATATTGGCCTGTAATTTTCCTTTCTTGTGGTGTCTTTGTCTCATTTTGATGTCAAGGTAATGCCTCATAAAATGAGTTTGGAAGTTTTCTCTCCTCTTTTTTGAAAGAATTTGAAAAGGATTGGTGTTCATTATTCTTTGAATGTTTGATAGAATTTACCAGTGAAGCTGTCTGGTTCTGGACTTTGGTTTGTAGGGAATTTTTAAATTACTGATACTATCTCCTTACTAGTTTGATCTATTCTGCTTTTCTGTTTATCGTGGTTCAGTCTTGGAAGGTTGTATGTCTCTAGGAATTTACCCATTTCTTCTAGATTGTCCAATTTGTTGGCATATAAATGTTTGTAGTAGTCTCTTATGATCCTTTGTATTGCTGTGGTATCAGTTGGAAATTCCCCTTTAATTTGTGATTTTGTTTATTTCAGCTCTCTCTATTTCTTGGTGAGTCTAGCTAAAGGTTTGTAAATTTATCTTTTCAAAAAACCAGGTCTTGATTTTATTGATCTTTTCTATTGTCCTTTTAGTATATATTTAATTTATTTTTGCCCTGGTCTTTGTTATTTCCTGCCTTCTACTAACTTTGGGCATTGTTCTTTTTCTAGTTATTTTAGGTGTAAAGTTAGGTTGTTTGAGATTTTTCTTGTTTCTTGAGGTACATCAGATCACTATGAACTTTCCTCCTAGAACTGCTTTTTTGTGTCCCATAAGTCTAGCATGTTGTATTTCCCTTCTTGTTTGTCTCAAGGTATTCTTTGCTTTCACTTTTGATTTCTTCATTGACCCACTGGTTGTTTGATAATAGCATGTTGTTTAGTCCACACATATTTGTGAATTTTCCTGTTTTCTTCTGGAAATTGTTTTCTAGTTTCATACCCATGTTGTCAGAAAAGATGCTTGAAGTGAGTCTTTTGAAATTTGTTAAGATTTATTTTGTAGCCTAACATAGGATCTGTTCTGGATAATGTTCCATGTGGACTTGGGAAGAATGTGCATTCTGCTGTTTTTGGATGGAATGTTCTGTATATATTTGTTAAGTCCATCTGGTCTAATGTGTCATTTAAAGCTGATGTTTTCATGGCACCGGAACAGCTCAGTTGGTTAAGCATTGGACTTCAGCTCAGGTCATGGATCTCACAGTTCATGAATTTGAGCCCAGAATTGGCTCTCTTCTGTCAGCACAGAGCCCGCTTTGGATCCTCTGTCTCCTTCTCTCTGTCTCTCCCCTGCTTGTACTCTCTCAAAAATAAAGAAAAAAACATTAAAAAAAAAAAGCTGATGATTTCTGATTGACTTTTGTCAGTATGATCTATCCATTCATGTGCATGGGGTATTAAAGCCCCTTACTACTGTATTGCTATTTCTCCCTTTAGTTCTATTAATATTTCCTTTGTGCATTTAGGTGTTTCTAATGCGTGGTGCACAAATATTTACAAATGTTGGATTGACCCCTTTACCATTATGTGATACCATTCTTTGTCTCCTTATTATACTCTTTGTTTCAAAATCTATTTGTCTGCTGTAATTATAGCTACCCCAGCTTTTGTTTTGGTTTCCTTTTGCATGTAATATCTTTCCCCATCACTTCACTTTCAGTCTGTGTGTCCTTACATCTGAAGTGAGTCTCTTATAGGCAGCATACAGATGGCTCTTTTTTTAAAATCATTTCAGCCACTTTATGTCTTTAATTTTTTTTTTTTAACGTTTATTTATTTTTGACACAGAGAGAGACAGAGCATGAACCGGGGAGGGTCAGAGAGAGGGAGACACAGAATTGAAACAGGCTCCAGGCTCTGAGCTGTCAGCACAGAGCCTGACGCGGGGCTCGAACTCACGGACCGTGAGATCATGACCTGAGCCGAAGTCGGCCGCTTAACCAACTGAGCCACCCAGGCGCCCCAACTTTATGTCTTTAGATTGGAGAATGGAGTCCATTTACATTAAAGTAATTATTGATAGGTGTATGCTTACTGCCATTTTGTTAATTGTTTTCTAGCTATTTTTGTAGTTTCTCTCTGTGCCTTTCTTTTTTTCTTACTCCTTTTTATAGTTTGATGATTTTCTTTAGTGTTATGCTTTTATTTCTTTTCTTTAACTTTTGTGTATTTACTGTAGGTTTTTGCTTTGTGGTTACCAAGTGGCTCATATATAGCAACTTATTTATAGACAGTCTATCTTCAGTTGATAACAACTTAAGTTTGATCCATTCTAAAGCTCAACATTTTTACTCCCTCCACCATGCTTTGTTTTTGATGTCACATTTTATACATTTTTATCTTGTGTATCTCTTAACTAATTATTGCACTCATAGTTATTTTTAGTACTTTTGTCTTTTAACCTTCCTACTAGCTTTATAAGTGACCTGAGACCTCAGAGATCTCAGGAAAAGTTTAGAGTCAGCCCTTAGATGTGTGTTTAATTAAAAGCTGCCCTTCATGCTGCAGCTATGATGATGAGCCAATTGGCTTCTTTCACAGAAAAATTGAGCTCCTTAGTCTCTTGTCTCTTACTCAGCCCTGGGTGGGTAGCTGTTTATGAGTGCTTTCCTCATTGGTTACAATTCTGTGTGACCCATGAGTATAAGCCCCATGGGGCCCAGAAGTGCAAGCCCCCTGTCCTCCAGAGCCAGGCAATCAAGGGATAGCCCTTGTGTGGCAGCTGCAAAAACTGGGTCACCAGATGTAAACCCCAGGGACCCAGTTGTGTATATCTGGGAGATACTGGCACTCTGAAGTGTGGCAGAAGGAGAGTGCAAAGATGGCATCTACCTAAAAAATTGGGAGTGGGGAGGAAAGGAAAAAAAAGAAGAAGGGGAAAAGGAAATTAAAAAAAAAGCTGATGACCCTTGGCTTTACCAAGGCAGAGGAAGAGGACGTATGGTATCAGTCCACCAGATGGAGCATAAAGGTGGCCCCTGAAGGAAAGGGAAAAAAAAAGATGGTACCTGTTAGCTTTAGCAAGGCAGAAGGAGAACATGAAGATAGTGCCCACTGGCCTCTGATCTTGGAGAGTATCCTATCAGGCCCCTGCCCAGTGCTTTAAAGTTAGGAAATGAATCTTTCACATAAAGTCTGGGCACTTTTCAAAGGGCTGCTTCTGTGTGGGGCCTTGGGGTGGGTGAGTCTGCATGTGGGCTCTGTAAGAGACGTTCCTCAGTTCACCACAGTCCTGTGGGTCTTAAGGACACAAGCCTTGTTGGTCTTCAAAGCCAGATGTTTGGAGGCTCATCTTTCAGATGTCAGTCTTAAAAGTTGGGGTCCCTGGGGGCACCTGGGTGGCTCAGTTGGTTAAGCGTCTGACTTTGGCCCAGGTCATGATCTCATAGTTCTCGTGGGTTCGAGCCCTGCATTGGGCTCTGTGCTGACAGCTTGGAGCCTGGAGCCTGCTTCCGATTCTGTGTCTCCCTCTCTCTCTGTCTCTCAAAAATAAATAAATGTAAAAATAAAAAAAATTTTTTAAAGTTGGGGAACCTGATGTGGGGTACAAACCCTTTCCTCTTCAGGTTTTGAGTTCCCTTTGGGTTGTGGGGATAGGGTTTATGGCGATTGTATCTCGGCTTCTACCTGCTTCAATGTGGTTTTCATCTCATTTGCTCAATATGAAAGGGTTATTCACAGTTTCTAGAGGGTTTTTTTGGAGGAATTTTTTTCTGTAGATAGCTGTAAATTTGGGGTGTCAATGGGAAGAGGTGAGTTTAGGATCTGGCTAAGTCACCATCTTGAATCAGAACCTTGATGAATAGGGGCACCTGTTTGCCTCAGTTGGTTAAGCATCCAGTTTGGCTCAGGTCATGATTTCATGGTTTGTGAGTGTGCTGAGCCCACTTTGGATCCTCTGTCTCCCTCTCTCTGCCCCTCCCCAACTAGTGCTCTCTTTCTCAAAAATAAATAAACTTAAAAAAAAAAAGAAACTTGATTAAACATTATGATGAAAATATTTTTCCATTGTCCTAGGTTTAACAATTTTTATACTCTACACATTTCAAAAATGACCTTCATTAAAGTTGCACTTACATTACAGGTAAAAAAAAATTTTTTTTTTTAATTTACATCCAAGTTAGTTATCGTATAGTGCAATAATGATTTCAGGAGTAGAATCCAGTGATTCATCCCTTATGTATAACACACAGTGCTCATCACAAGTGTCCTCCTTAATGCCCTTTGCCCATTTAGCCCATCTGCCAGCCAGAACCCCTCCAGCAACCCTCAGTTTGTTCTCTGTATTTAAGAGTCTCTCATGTTTTGTACCCCTCCCTGTTTTTACGTTATTTTTGCTTCCCTTCCCTTATGTTCATCTGTTTTGTATCTTAAATTCCATGAGTGAAGTCATATATTTATCTTTCTCTAACTAATTTTGCTTAGCATAATGCATTCTAGTTCCATCCACATTGTTGCAAATGGCAAGATTACATTCATTTTTTTATGAAAAACATTTTATTAACGTTTATTCATTTTTGAGACACACACCGTGAGTGGGGGATGGGCAGAGAGAGAGGGGAAGACACAGAATCTGAAGCAGACTCTAGGCTCTAAGCTGTCATCACAGAGCCTGATGTGGGACTCGAACCCACAAACCCTGAGGTCATGACCTGAGCCAAAGTCGGACACTCAACTGACTGAGCCGCCCAGGCACCCTGGCAAGATTTCATTCTTTTTAATTGCTGAGTAATACTCCACTGTGTGTGCGCGCACGTGTGTGTGTGTGTGTGTGTGTGTATACATCACATCTTCTTTATCCATTCAACTTTTGATAGACATTTGGGCTCTTTCCATACTTTGACTATTGTCAATAGTAATGCTATAAACATTGGGGTGCAAAATTCTTTATTTTATCAACAAGATTTAAAGATACTAGCTTGGTAGTGACCAAAGCCTTGTCTCTTGATGGAATTCTAACAAGGACCTCACCTTCCTACAGTCAAATCTTCATTCATCAAGGGGTTTTGGGCTAGGGGAGCAAGTTGTAACAAAATACGCTTTGTTTTAGAATTATTCTTGGTCACACATAAAGGAGACCAGAAACAGGAAGATAGATACTCAGATGGTCTCTGGGTCTTTTTGGCTTCCATTTATGTGCCATTTATTCATTTAGGTTTTAAGCAATACGTGGCCTATTTGCTATTTGCTGGGAGCTTGAGGTCCAGTGGTGACAAAAACAGTCTCTCACTGGATGCTCTGGGAATTTGGAGTCTAGGGAGAATACTAGTAGTAATAAAACAAACTGTGTGAGTCAATGTAAAATTGTAGGCATGAGAAGAGTTACATGAGAAGGGCTCCTGATATAATGAGAACCTAGACAAGGGAGCCTTAACCTGGCCAGGGAAGTCAGGAAAGCTTTCTTGGGGAGAAGCCATTTGAGCTGAAGCCTGAAAGGATGAGATGGAATTCCAAGATGGAAAGGCCTTTTGGTAGGATGGAATTTAGTGAGTGTGAAAGGCTTGAGAGAAGGAAGCAGTGGCTCAATTGTTGAGGAACAATGTGTAACTAGAAAAGGCTGGAGAAGTGGGCAGAAGCCAGAGCATTGCAGGGTTTATAGACTGTGTTGAAGAGTTTCCCTCTTTTTTTAAACAGATTAAAAAAAAATTGTTTAATGTTTGTTTATTTTTGAGAGAAAGAGACAGAGTGTGAGCGGAGGAGGGGCGGCAGAGAGCAAGAGCGAGACACAGAATCCGAAGCAGACTTCAGGCTGTGAGCTCTCAGCACAGAGGCTGACATGGGGCTCCAACCCACTAGCTGTGAGATCATGACCTGAGCTGAAGTTGGACATTGAACTGACTGAGACACCCAGATGCCCTGAATAGATTTTTTAAAGTTTATTTTGAGAAAGAGAGCGTGCAAACAGGGGAGGGGCAGAGAGAGAGGGAGAAAGAGAATCCCAAGCAGGCTTCATGCTGTCAGTGCAGAGCCCAATGTGGGGCTTGATCCCATGAACTGTGAGATCATGACCTGAGCTGAAATCAAGAGTCAGACACTTAACTGACTGAGCCACCAAGGAGCCCTGAAGAGTTTCCCTCTTTATCCCCAAAGTAATGAGAAGCCTTTAGAGGGTTTTGACTAAGTGGTATGACATGATCAGATTTGCATTTTGAAAAGATGCCCATTCTGGCTGTGCGTAGAGAATGGATTATAGGGGACAAAAGTGGTTCAGGGGATATTCTTTAGAAGGCTACTTATAAATGCACACACATAAAAATGATAGTGGCTTGAACTACATCATGGAGGACATGGAGAGGAGTGGCCATATTTAAGAAGACTTGGATGTGGAGGGTGGGAGAGAGGGAGGCCTAACTTTCTGAATTAGAAGACTGTAGAGATGGGCATGCCACTTGCTGAGTTAGGGAGCAATAAAAGGTGAAAGACCTGTTTTTCAGGAAATGATCATGAGGTTTTTGTGTTTGTTATGCTGAGTTTGAACTTTATTTGAGGGTGCTGAGAAGGGCTCTCAAGTAAGCTTTTGGGTATTGGTGTCTACCCAGGGCTTCCCCCCATAGGCTACCACTATGTCGGGGGCACATTTTAATTCCCTTAACAAACTTTAGTAGGAACCTGCCTTGGGTTTAGACCCTAGACCTGCATTCTCTGGCCCTGGCCTCCTCGAAGAAGTTGCACTGGTCTGTGAAGCCTGTTACAATAGGCCTTCCTCCCCACACAGAACTATCTTGAGCCTCAGCCAGGTAGCATAGTATCTTCTTTCCTCTGCCTTGAGCTACAGGTGGAAGTGACTCCTGGAAGTAGTTTCTTCATCTCAAGTCCATTTCTTTCCATTGTGTCGGAACTATACTCACCAGCAGGTTATTAGGTGTGGTTCTATTTATCTACTCACCTGTGAATATGAACCTCTTTGAGGGGACTTTAGTGGTGAGCCCTGTTCCAAGGGGTCTATCAGTTCTGCTTGCTTCTCAGCTGCCTCTAGCACAAACTTTTTGTCTCGTTCTGTTTTAGCTGGAACAACTTATTAAAACCCATGGTAAATTCCTGTTTCTTGTCAGGAATTTCTATAGTTTTCAGTTTATGGGTAGAACAAAGAATATTGATAGGTCTTGAGCTTGCTTACTTTACATAGTTCTGTTTGATAACTTGGCAGCCAGGTAACTACCTCAAAGTGAATTCTAGAATCCTGTAACTTCAACTTTAGAGCAGAAAAATACTTGACAAATATAATAATAATTACAGATCATTCCTTCCCAAAAGAGCAGGATCATTTTCAGTATATAAATGTCTATTTTTAATGATTGATTGATTTACTGATTCACTTATTTAACAAAGATTTCCTGGGCCTGTTCTCAGAGTTTGAATTAGATGGAAGAATTCCTTGTACATCTTTTATTTAGGAATTGACTAAAGAAATCTCTGGTGTCCAATTAACACAGGGAAAATAAATTGTTCAGATGCTCTCGGTGGCAATAGAGTTAATTAATTTTGACCTGATTTTTCAAAAACTTAATTCTCAAAAATCCCCCACGAAAGACAAAAAACACTTATTCATTTGCCAAAAGTGCCTTACTGATTTATTTCTCAACATCCCACTCCTGGTCATTAAAAATGCTGACTGAAATGTTTAAAAACCTGTAAGCTTCATTCACAATTCTGTGTGAATCTACCTTGTCATAAGATTTTTATTTTTATCTACCTTAAGTTTAGGCTGCAGAGATAAGTTGGCTTACTGTGTCAACTTTTAATTATCATAGATATAAGTTTCCTTGACATATAATATAATTTATCTGCATTTTATCTCAAATATACCTGCAATAAGAAAATGAGATACTTCTTGGTGTTTTCCAAATATCACTGGGAATTATATAAGAGATGAAGAGCATGGTTTTTCTGTTTGCTGTATGAGGAAACTGAGTCACAGAGCAGTTAAATACTATTAAAGATCATCCAATATCTATGGCTGAAGAAAATAATAAATTATCTGGTAGGAAATAAAATGTTTCAAATGGATACAGCTACCTCTAGTCAACCTCCATGAACTCTTTCATGATGACTCATTCCATTAATACTTTTTCCTCATTTTGAGTCCCCTTCACATATTAAAAATCATGGTCATTCTTATATTGTTAATTTTTGTTCAAATGTTGTTTATAATTATTTAAAATTGCTTTTCATCTATGTGTGGTTTTGATCATAGATTGTGGCTGCTAGAGGAGGGGGCAAACTTTTATTTATTTAATTTTAAATCTCCTTAGAATATAGGGTACAGAGATCAGTGTATAATCAGAGGTCAGTAGATTTTAGTTGATTGTAGCTCTGTTTTTTCTATCTTGTATTGTTTTGACTGAAAAGTTTCTGGAGTTTCTGACAAAACTCTGCTGATTGGTGGTCACGAAAGTAACCCATAACCAGAGAGGTTCCCTGTTTGCGTCTTACACTCTGTCATATCTATGGGCAGATGCTATGAAGAGAAGAAAACTATTTAGGCTGAGCATTTGAAAAGCCTATTATGTAAAGGTTTTGCCAGTGTGTCAGAACTTTGTCCATCTGTTTATTTACTCCTTAAAAAGCACAGACTGGGAATTTTGAGTACTGGGTCAAATTTCCTCCAGCTATGAGAATATGTATAGAAACATTTTCTAATGTTTCCTAAACATTTTCTAATGAGCGATACAAATACTTCTCACCCAACTAATAGGCTTTCATGTTAGTCCATAAACTTACAAAGATAACTGAATGTTGAGAAATTCCAGTAGTATAACTGAAAAAAAAATCCAAAGCCTTGATTTAAAAAAATTCTTGCCATCATGGGAATTTTCTATTTTTATTTCTGCAAGTAAGTATTTCAGTTTATGTTCCAGTTTATGAGCAGTCAGATGTTGAAATATTAGTCCCAAGTCAAGGTCAAACATCTCAGACAAAGAATAACATTTCTCTAAAGTACAATACTTCTGTGTAGTTGGAGTGCATATTTCATGAGCAGAACTCATTGATCTGATTCTATCATAATCACAAAACTCAGGCTTCTTTTGAAGTGATAGTGATAATGTGTTCTAACAAGTATAGAGCCATCTGTGATCCACAGTTTTAGACATTACCTCATTTGGCCTTCATAATGGCTCTGTTAGTTGGGTAGAGGAGTCATTACGATTATTAATATGCACATTTGAAAATGAGGATCTCAAAGCCATGGTCAAACCAGTTATCATCCAAGGTACAAGCTGGTACATAGTGGTGGGGAGAGGCATTTAATTAAGTGCTTATCATGTATTAGAATGACCAACAGACCAACAGACATTAAATTTTTATATAGAGTATATAGGTTAAGAACATGGTAGAGAGTATATAGGTTAAGAACATGGGTTCTGGGTTCAAATCTTGGTTTTATCACTTACTAATCCTATGACATTGGGTAAATATAAACTTTCTCAGAAAATAATCTTAAAAGTGGAGAAAACGCTATCACCTGTTTCCTAGAAAATTAAATCAGTTAAGGGATCTAAGCTCTTATCTTATTATCTGGCATACACAAAAAACTCAATAAATAAAACTCGTAGCATTAATCCAACTAAACCACACACACACACACATACGCCACACACACACACACACACACACACACACACACACACACACGACACACCCATTACCAACAACAACCCTATGAATGGAACAACATTTATATATTCTTTCTTCATAATCACTCTTTGGATGATATCATCCAGTTTTATGACTCTGAATACTATTAATTCATTGATGACTTCCAAATGTATCTGCGCTTCTTCTCTGAACTTGTACATACAACTGCCAACTTGAGATCTTCTGGATGTCTAAGAGCATCTAAAATGTAATGTACCCCAAAGTGAGCTCATCCAGTATCTCCTGCAATTTTCTCCATCTTGGGTAATGGTTAACTCCATTCTTACAATTGCTCAGGCCACAAATCTTAGTGTCCTTCTTAACTTCTCCTAACATTCCTTATGTCTCTTTTATACTACACACTGGGTCTAGAAATAAATTATGTTGCTTCTACCTTCAAAATACACCCAGAATATTATCACTTTTCACTACTCCCTACTTATCACTATATAACATATGAAGCATTATACTATTTCATCTTGTTTAGTGTCTGCTTTCCCTGTTAGAAGGAAAGCTTCATGTGGGTAAAGAATTTTTTCACTTTATGTATAAACTCACTGTGCTTAAAACAGTCCCTGGCACATAACAGGTACTCAACAAATTATTTGATGAATGAATGAATGAATGAATACTTATTTAATACATGAAGAAACTGAGCTTCACAGAAGCTGATTAACTTACCCAAGGACAGGAGTGGGTAAGTAACGGCACCTAGGTTTATGTGGCTCTAAAACCCACATTTACAAGTACTACACATTTTGTCAGGGTTAACTTCTAGATATTGGTGATAACCTAGATGTGTCTTCAGGTACATGTTAATTAATGATGTCTTAGCTTGTTCTTGGGAAATAAAGATTTCTTATAATAAAATCAGCCAATGTTTTAAAATTTTTTTTTTTTTTTTTTTTTTTGAGAGAGAGAGAGAGAGAGAGAGAGACAGAATCCCAAGCAGGCTCTGTAGTCAGTGCAGAGCCTAATACAGGGCTTGAACTCACAAACCATGAGATCATGACATGAGCCGAAATTGAGTTGGATGCTTAATGGATTGAGCTACCCAGGTGCCCTGCAGGCAGTGCTTTAAAAAAATGCTTTTCAAGGGTAAGTGCTTGCTGGCCTGAGCACAGAGAGGGAAGGGAGGCTTGGGAGGACGGGAGGAGGGACTTTTGGTCTGCCTACTTGGCTTTTCCCTTCCTGGCCTGAGTCCTCAGATTCCTGAAAGCACTCCTTGCTCAGGCTGGGGAGGTGTCCCTTGTTTTCCTCACCCTCTTTCTCTTTCCCTCCTGTTTCTTTCCATCATGTCTTTTCACTCATCTCCTTCTCCCTTCATACCTTTCCTTCTCTTTTGAACTCTGTCTCTATCCTTATTCCTTATTTTGTGAGACTCCCCCTCACTCTCTCATGAATGTCAGTACTGTCTACTAGGGCACAAAATTTAAAATTCATTACGCAAAATGTAAACCCTGGCTCCTGAAACCCTGAAATTTCACATAAGTAAATTATCTTAAATTAGTATTAAATAACCTTGGGTTAGGCAAAGATTTTGTAAAGATACAAATAGCAATTATCATAAAAGCTATGGTTGATAAATTAGACTTCATTAAAATAAGAAAAATTATATTCATCAAAAACACTGAAAAGTGAGAATGCAAGCCACAGACAAGAAGGAGATATTTCAAAAGATTTATATTCAGCACATGTAAAAAATCCTACAAATCAATAATAAAAAGACAATGTAATTAAAAATGGAAAAAACCTTGAACAGATACTTCACCAAAGAGTATATTCAAATGACCATTAAGTGTATGAAAAGTTCCCAACATAATTTTTCATCAGGGAAATATAAATTAAAACCAAAATGAGATCACACAGCACATCTCCCAGAATGACTAAAATTAAAAAGACCTTCAATACTAAGTATTGATGAGGATATGAAGTAATTGGAATTGCCATACATTGGTGGTAGGTATGTAAATAGATAAAACCACTGTGAAAAGCTAAACATGGCCTTTATGTGGGCCCATAATTCCAATACTGGGTCAAGAAAAATGAGATTATATGTTCACCAAAGTCATGGGCAAGAATGTCCATAGTAGCTGTAAGAAAAGAAACCTGGGAACAACTCTTATGTCCATCAACAAGGGAATGGATAAGTAAATGTGGTGTATTTATACAATGCAATGTACACAATTTATACAATGCAATGGCACTACAATAAAAAGAATGGACTCCAATCCCGCAGAACACCATGAGTGAATCTCATAGAAAGTTGTTGAGCAAGAGAAGCCAGACGCAAAAGGGTGCATATACACTTTATAATTCCCTTTATATGATGTCCCAAAACAAGCAAAACTAATCAATGGAGGCAGAAGTCAGAATAGTGATGATCGGCACTTGTGTGCTGGATTGCCAAGATGTCGTTCCCCAAGTACCAGCCATCGCGCCTGGCCACCCTATCCTCCACCCTCGACCCAGCCGAATACAACATCTCTGGAAGGCGCAAGCCAAGCGTTTGACCACAAGAACCCGACTTAAACGGGAGTACCTGCTTCAATACAATGACCCCAGCCGCTGAGGGCTCATCGAAGATCCTGCCTTGACTCGTGGGACCTATGCAAGATCAGCAAATATCTATCCGAATTACAGACCTACTCCCAAGACCTTATTCTTAGGAGCTCTGTTTGGAATTGGGCCCCTCTTCTTCTGGTATTATGTTTTCAAAACTGACAGAGATAGGAAAGAAAAACTGATCCAGGAAAGAAAATTGGATCGAACATTTAACATTTCATATTAAGTCTGGCAATGATGACTCTATGTATTATGTTTAAATAAATCTTCTATTAATCATTAAAAAAAAAAAGAATAGTGACGATCTCTGCAGGAGTCTGCTGACTAGGAAGGGGCACCTTCTAAGTATTAAAAATGTTCTAAATCTTAATCTGTATGGTGTTGCACAGGTGCATATGAATATAAGCAATGATCAATATGTATATTTATGATTTGTGCATTTTTTGTATGTTACACCTAAATTTAAAAGTAACATCTTCCCTCCTAGGTATTTACCACAGAGAGATTTATACATAAATATTCATAGTGGCTTTAGTCATGATAACCCCAAACTGGAAATTACCCAAATGTTAATCAACATTTGAATGAATGAACAAACTATAGTACATTCATACAACCGGCTTTTTTCAGCAATAAAAAGAATTGAATGATAAATGCAACAACATGGATAAATCTCAAAATCATTACATTGAATGAAAGAAGCCAGAGAAAAAAGACTACATATTATATGATTACATTGATATAAACTCCTAGAAAATGAAAATGAATTTATAGCAACAGAAGCAAATTGGTTGGTTGATTGTCTGGGTAGAGGGAGGGACTGACTGAAAAGGGAGATGGGGAAAACTTGGGTAGGGGAAGGAAATGTTCTGTATCTTGAAGTGCCAATGGTTTCCAGACGGATACATGTCTCAAAATGCAAATTGTACCTCTTGAAGGGATGCAGTTCATCGTCCATAAATTATACTTCAGTAAAGGAGTAAAAAATAATATATATCAAATTAAGCATACTCATTGGCTTGGACTTGACTGAAAAGGTGTAGAGGGCACTAGTTACATAAACTTCAGTTTCCTTCCTAGGACCCTTACATCCCCACTAAAGTTAAAGCTAACATAAGCAGGATATGTGTAAGCGAGAGGGACACTCCTACCCACTTTGCCATATGGAGACAAATGGCAGACATGAATGGGCAGTGGAGAGCAAGAATGTATGGTAGATGATAGACATCATACTAGGTATTTGAGCTGAGGGAATTTAAAGGATTGTTAGCTGCATAATTGAAAAGAGCAAAAAGAGAATACAGAGATATCAGAGATGTAGCAATTGCAGGATGCAGCTACCACCCTTAGGTTTGAGGGAAGAGATAGAAGAGGTTAGAATTATTAAAACTTGGAAACTCAGAAAATGGTCCTGGGGTCTGGGACTCAGAGCTTTGAGGAGGAGCTGGCCGTTGCAGGGGTTTCTGAGGCTGGTTTTACAAGCATCTGAGAAACTAAAAACTGGATTTAGCTGCTACTCTAGGAGGACCCTGCTAATGTTGAGGTGAAGAGGCATTTCTGGTGTGACGCTTTTAGGAACAGGAAGTAAACAGGAGAAAGCATATCCCTTCTCTCTCCATCAGCCTTGCAGTCTTCCTCTAGTGTCCCTGGTGGCAATGCCTAGCAATGAGCAGCTGGAAAAACCAAAATGTGGTTTGCAGATTGCAAGCTCTAGCATCATAAGCACGGTGAAGAAGGGGATGGGGAGCACTTTGAGGTTGAAATTTGGTCTCAAACTATTTTGTGTTTAAATCTTGATTTTGTCCCCCACTTGTTGTGTGACCTTGGGCAAGTTAGTTAACCTCTCTGAGCCTCAGCTCTACATCAGTAAAATCAAGGTAATACTCCCTTCTTTTTTTAATTTAAAAACATTTTTTACATGTTTTAATTTATTTTTGAGACAGAGAGAGGCAGAGCATGAGCAGGGGAGGGGCAGGGAGAGAGGGAGACACAGAATCTGAAACAGGCTCCAGGCTCTGTCAGCACAGAGCCCGACTCGGGGCTTGAACTCACAGGGTGTGAGATCATGACCTGAGCTGAAGTCGGACGCTTAACCGACTGAGCCACCCAGGTGTCCCAAGGTGATACTCCCTTCTAACCTTGTAGTAGTGAGCCTTCAATAAATGGACCCCAATATTTAATTTCTTTGTTTAGGTGGCACTTTTTCCCTCTTCACACTATTCCCTAAATCACTGCCACCATCATGACCCAATTACCTGGTCCTTGAGATGGCTCTGCTCAGAGGTGCCTCAGTAGCTCCATGCCCTCCAGTTTGCTCATAAGAAGCCTCCTAATAGTTAGAGAATCAGAGAACTAAGGTGTGGAGGGTTAGATTGTGGTCCATGAGGTAGCACTTGGATTTCAGTCCTGAGGAGGAGAAAATTAATCAGCTGGCCTACAATTAATTTCTCTCCTGCTACCAGGAGGACATTTTTGGGAGACAAAGAAAGCAAGTGATCTGATGTAATCTCCTGATAAACATGCTGATAATTGGCTTCCTGGTAAATAAATTGAGATTGACTAGGAGGAGAGTATCCACATATGGAATGCTTTAAGCAGGAACGACTGTGGATTAGGATTGCTTATGGTAAACTAATTTAGAGTCTATGGATTGGCATGGCTCCTTGGTGGATTTCATGTCAGTCACATAATGATCTGGGTATCAAATGGAGATGATTCATAACCTAAAATCTCCTTGCTGTGTGAGGTAATCCACAAATCTCTTTGGAGGCCCTATTATTGCTCTGGGCTAGAGAGTACATGTCTGATGCAGGACAAAAGGATCTGGGCAGCTACCATCCATGTCCTGGACCTCTCCTGGCTTTGCCCATGCTCTTAATTACATGTATCCTTAAAATTACTACTGAAGCTTGATGCTGAGTAACAGAGAAGCTCAAACTAACCCAGAGTGTTGTTGGTATGGTCCAGCCATGCTTTTCCAGTGAGCAAAGTACTATTGAGACCTAAATACAGGAGGGCTCTAGAGGCTCTAAAGGGTGTGTATCAGATACTTTGGATTTTTAATTCACTAAATAAAATTCATGTCCTGGAATCTAATCTTATGTGTTTCTCTGGCTATTGTAATTTTCCTTTCTCTAAAGGAATAGAGGTAAAATAAGCACTAAACTTCCTTTAGAAAATAAGGGTTCTAGGGCACCTGGGTGGCTCAGTCAGTGAAGCGTCTGGCTCGATTTCATCTCAGGTCATGATCTCACAGCTTCGTGAGTCCGAGCCCTGTGTGGGGCTCTGCAATGGTAGTGAGGAGCCTGCTTGGGATTCTCTCTCCCCCTCTCTCTCTGCCCCTCCCACACTCGAGCTGTCTCTGTCTCTCTCCAAAAATAAATTAATAAACTTAAAAAAAAAGAGGAAAATAAGGGTTCTGGTCTTAGCTCTGCCACAAATGGACTCTGTGGCCTTGGTGGAACCCTCAGTTTCCTCATCTGCACAATAAGGGGGTAGCAATCATAATTCCTTCTCACAGAGTTTCCATGAGACTCAAACAAAAGATGTAGGAAAAATGCTAAATAGGCCGTATAAAAGTACAAAGTCATATTTCTTCTAGAGGTGTCATCCTTTCTATCTACAGCTTCACATTCATATGTAATGTCTATACAATTTAAAGAAGCAACTCCATCTCTTCCAGTAATTATATTAATACTTGCTTGAATATATAGGTAAAAATCTAAATTCTCTTACTATACTGATACGTATAGATTTCCAATTTATCTGTTTGCTACAAAATGTTTTATTGACATATTTTATAAAAAGCAAAACACATAGATATTAAGTACACAGTTCAACGAATTTTGACAAGTGGATACACCTGTGTAATCCATACTTCTATCAAGACGTAGAAAATTTCTAACATGCCAGAAAAATCCCATGAGGCTTCTTCTAGTCTATCTAGAAGCAGCTATTGCTTCTGATTTCAGAGGCAGCTATTGTTCTGATTTCTACTGAAGTATGTTCATTTCGCCTGTTGTAGAACTTCATACTTTCTTGTGCTTGGCTTCTTCCATTCAGCATAATGTTTTTGAAATTTAGCTATATATTATGGCAGATGTAAGTAGCACATTATTTTATTGTTTTCTGCATAGAATTCCATTGTATAAATATGCCACAATTTATTTATATTCCTATTAATGGCCATTTGAATTGTTTCTAGATTTTGGCTGTTAAGAATAAGGCTAAGGAAAGTCTTATACAAGACCTTGAGCAGACACATGTTTTCACTTCTTTTGGGCAAATACGTCAGAGTGACATTGCTGGTCACAGTACAGATGCATGTGTAACTTTTTAAGAAACTGCCAAATAATTTCCCAAAGTGTATGAGAATTATAGTTTTTCCATATCCTTGCTGCCATTTGGTGTTGTCAGACTTTTTTTCAGGACAGCCATGGGTGTGTCATGGTATCTTTAGTTTGTTTTTTTTCTTCTTCCAAGTTTTCTTGGAATCTTAAACTGCTATCTGTGGAACTGCCCTGGGGTATGCTCATGAAGCTGTATGCAAAAATGTATGCCCACTTACATTTTCATGAGAATAAGATCTATATGTTTCAGCTTCTTAAAGTAGCCCTTCATTCCCTCAAAATGCTAACAATCATAGAAAAAGCAGTTTCTAAAGATGTGATTTTTAAAATCAGTCTGATAGCCTAAGCCATAATTAACTAGCAGCAATCAACTATTTATATTCCTACATCTTAAAGATTTTGTTTTACTGTAACATGCAGTTAAACATAACACAAATTCTTACTAGCTCTTAATGTCTTAAAATACCATTTGGCCCAGATTTCTAAAATATCCTCTTGTATACACAGTCCTTTCTATAATGAAAATCATGTTCTCTGATCCTGTGCTATTAGAAAAGGACATTTGCAGTCCTGATTTGATTAAGGAAAAATTAGTCATGGAGACTTATACAAGGAATGTCTTTTGGTCTACCTTGAACTTGAGGAAATAGAACAGGTAGGAAATAATCACCTATTCAGCATGCTCTGTAAGGCCCAATTTATGTTTGTAACTAGCCTCATCATTGCAGGTTTTTGGGAGCTTGCTTCCTAGATTGTTATGTTCATGTGTATAATTTAGCAAAAGTTTTCAAAGCACCATTTGTATGTGTCTGTGACTTAAAAAGCTAGTGAGCTTCAGAAGAGATAAAGTTTCCTTTATACAAACCCCTCACATTCACTTTGAGAATTCACACTGAATGAATGAATGAACGAATGAATGAATTCAAGGACTAAAGAAAGAATTGAGAAATGTTTGCTCATTCTCTGGATATCCTGTTTGTGCCCAATTCAAAGCATGTCATTAGTTTGTGGTGGTCATTTCCAATATGATAATAATAATAATAATAATAATAATAATAATAAAAAGAGCAGCTTCTAGCATTCATCTTGGTAAATGCTTTTTGTTAGGCATTTGGGTTTGAACAAAAGTAACAAAGAATTGTGGAGGCTTCTGGGTGACTCATTCAGTTAAGCATCCAACTTCAGCTCAGGTGACGATCTCACGGCTTGTGAGTTCCAGCCTCGCGTCGGGCTCTGTGCTGAGAGCTCAGAGCCTGGAGCCTGCTTCAGATTCTGTGTCTCCCTCTCTCTCTCTGCCCCTCCCCCACTTGCACTCTGTCTCTCTCTCTCTCAAAAATAAATAAACATTAAAAAAATTTTTTAAGGTAACATAGAATCGTGTGTTGGCCAATCTACACTGCATCCAAACTTCTTGAATATTAAAATAATGAATGAGATACAGTAGGGTGGCACTCCATTCCAGACTACCATAGTCATAAATGCATTAGTTTAGTATCTCATTGATTGTCATCTGTTATGACTGGGGGAGAAATGGAGAAGGAGAGGAGGTTCTGATATGCTTTTACTTTTTTTAACAAGTTTATTGAGATATAATTCATATATCATACAATCCACTCATTTAAAGTGCACAACTCATTGTTTTCAGTTTATTCATGGAGCTGTGCAAACATCACCACAATCAATTTCAGAACATTTGCATCATCCGCAAAGAAGCTGTTTCCCCTTTAACAGTCCCTACTGCCCCCCCCACCCCACCCCCATGCTCCCACTTCCCTTCAGTCTTTCCAGCTCTAGGTATCTATGAATCCATTTTCTCTTTCCATGGATTTTTATGGATATGCCTATCCTGAACATTTCAAATGAAAGAAATCATACACTATGTAGTCTTTTGTGACTATCTTCTTTCAATTAGTTTAATGTTTTGAGGTTCATCCATATTATAACATGTATTCATACTTAATTGCTTTTTATTGTTGAAGAATATTTCAGTATGTGGATATACCACGCTTTATCCATTCATCATTGGTAAATGTTTGGGTTGTTTCTACTTTTTTTGGCTATTATGCATAATGCTGTGATGATTTGTGAACATCTGTACATAGCTTTTTGCATAGACCTATGTTTTCAATTCTCTTGGTATATATCTAAGAGTAGAATTGCTGGGTCACACGGGAAGTCGATGTTTAACATTTTGAAGAACCACCAAACTGTTTTTCAAAACAGCTGCGCTATTTTGCATTCCCACCAGCAGTGTATCAGGGTTCTGATTTCTCTACCTTTTCACCAACACTTGTTATTATCAGTCATTTTTATTATAGCCATTCTAATGGTGTGAAGTAGTATCATTGTGGTTTTGAGTTGCATTTGACTGATGGCATCTTTTTGTGTGCTTATTTGCCATGTGTATATCTTCTTTAGAGGAATATCTATTCAGATCCTTTGCTTACTTTTTAATTGGGTTATATTCTAATTATTGAGTTATAATACAGTCTTGATATGCTTTTGAGTAATAGAATGAATGGAAAAAGTGGTAATATGGGTATTTCCAAAATGATAACAATATACATATTGACTGAGATGCTTTGAATCACAGAACTTAAAGAGGTAGAAGTCATTGTAAAGATCCACAAGGGAAGGACCTCCTTTTATAGACGAGGAAACAAATCATTTTGAATGTTCAGTGATTTCCTAAGAAGCTACAGCCAAGAGGTAAAAGAACAGAAACTCAAACCCAAGTGTTTTTATGCAGAATTTGCTACTCTGGCTGATGCACTGTATTGCTTGGAAATGCAAAAAGATGCTCTGTGCTGCCAAGAATTCTTAGATCTTTGCCTCTTGTTCTTTAAAGACAAATGCAACATTTATATTTATTGCTATGGATCATACAAGTTTCTTTTTAGGGTAAGACTAATGGATAATGAGTTAGAGCAGTGCTCTCAGATTTGAGCATGCAGAATCTCCTGGGGGAGCTTGTAAAACACAGTTGTGTCCAGCATACATAATACATAATGTCATGTAAATATATATATATATATATATATATATATATATATATATATATATATATATCACTGTACACGATGCACAAGTGCCATTAACAAAGGCTGAAAAATGTATAGCACTTATTACATGACCCCAAATAAACATCTATTGAGTGGAAATTAAAAACACAGTTTAATGTATAATCTTACAACCATGGCTCTGAAACAAGCATGTATCAGAATCACCTGGAGGGTTTATTAATACACAGGTTGTTGGACTACTTCCAAAGTTTCTCATTTAGTAGATCTGAGGAGGGATCCAATAATTTGCATTTCTAACAAGTTCCCAAGTGATGCTGATGTCTGCTGGTTCCGGAACCACACTAGAGGCAAGAGA
The DNA here is from genome assembly GCF_046562875.1 of Panthera onca. Classification (NCBI taxonomy): domain Eukaryota; kingdom Metazoa; phylum Chordata; class Mammalia; order Carnivora; family Felidae; genus Panthera; species Panthera onca. Next base: position 130,036,224 of record NC_138347.1, on the reverse strand, counting down.
ACATTTCAGTGCCTGGGAAAAGGATAATATGGTGGAGGAAAGGCCTAAATTATAAAATAATGCCATATACAAATGAAAATTTTTTCCAGATAGACTTAATCCTTATCCTTAACTTTTTTTAGTGTACAACTTGGAATACCTAACTTGCTCTTTCTCTTGTGGCTTGAAATGGAGAAAATAACAAAAATGTCCATTTTTTAAATTTCCTTAAACGTACATTCCAGAACTTCATACTGTCCAGATATTTTGTATTCTGTGTGTGTGTGTGTGTGTGTGTGTGTGTGTGTGTGTGTGTGTGTAACTGTAGTTATTCACAGTTATAGGAAACTTCTTTTAAGGTTATAGTTATAGGAAACTTATTTTAAGGTCAAAGAAGTTAAATAACTTATAAAAGATTACTATTGCACATTAGGTTTATATATGTGCTTATATATGTGTGTGCTTATATATAAGAACACATATATATAAAGGAAAATATTTGACAAGGATATTTGGTTTCATTTGTTACATAGAGTGGCTGTTTCTTCTAAAACAAGGCAGCAAGAAGATGATCACTCTGATCACTCAGCTAGAAAGCCGATCAGATTTCTCTGGAAGAGCTAAGTCATGGCCAGGGTGCTTAGAGTATATAATGCTGATCCTTGCATACCATAAGTCCTCTGGAAATATTTGTTGAATGGATGAATGCTATATATTTTTTGTTAATTTTTCAAAATATTTATTTATGAGAGAGAGAGAGACAGAGTGCAAGCAGGGAAGAGGCGGAGAGAGAGGGAGACACAGAATCCGAAGCAGGCTCCAGGCTCTGAGCTGTCAGCAGAGCCTGATGCGGGGCTCAAACCCATGAACTGTGAGATCATGACCTGAGCTGAAGTCGGAGGCTCAACTGACTGAGCCACCCAGGTGCACCAGGGTGAATGCTATATCTGCCATGGGTTTTACTTAGCCTCAGTCATGTAACTGTCAAATTGAAAAATATGGCTGATAAATTGTACCTATACTTTTCAGACTTTCATATCAAAGTGAGAGGCTTATGAATTTCATTAAGGCTTTCTGAGTTTTTTGTATATCTTTTTCCCCTGGGAGTTCTGAATCAATATCCATCCTTAACCTTAGGTGATCAAATATATTTAAAAATGAATGCCACACATCTGACACAAATTATGCTCAATTTGTGTCACTCAATTATTCCTGAATTCTAAGAGAATTCTATGATGAAGCATTTGGAAGTTACCTAACGAATTCACCTAGATAGAATATGTTTTAAGTTTTTACCATACTTAGTGTTTTGGTTGAATCTACTTAAGATGTAAGGAAATTTTTGTGGATAACCTTAGAAGAAGTGTTAATCATAAAAAATAATAATAGAACTAAGGTTGAATTATCTACATAAAATATGGAAAATTCTCATAATCTCAAGACACCAAGGCTATATATCCAGAACCAGCTATAAATTATTTTCCTTTATAAATTTTGTAAAATGGTAAAACATATAGATACCCAACCAGCTGACTGCCTATTGGGGCAAGTGCAGTGGAAGAGTGCATGGGCTTTGGTTTCAGAGCTATATTCACATTCTGGCTTTTGTTACTTCCAGGTTGGTTGACTGTAGCAGATGCTGTCATGTGTTGCTCGGATCTCTATTCGGGACTGAAGAATTTATTTTCCTCAGCTGCTGCTAGTGCTGTAGATTGTGTCCAACTGGTTTTCATGGACGTGTAAAATCCTGACCCACACATCCCAACTTAGGACAACTGTTAAGGGCCATTACAGCTCTAGAACTCCCTATGGGATTAGCTGAGGCCTCCCTGAGACTCTATTGAAGCCCAACTCCTCTTTCTGCCCAACGCTGCTTTCTTCCCTTCTCCTCCAGGTATTGATCTTCAGAATACAAATTCTCTGAACACAAATCTTCATCTCAGAGTCTGCTTTCTGGGGACCAAGGTGCAACAGTGATCTTTTATAAGTTATTCAACTTCTTTGACCCTAAAAGAAGTTTCCTATAACAATGCCTATCTCATTTAGGGTTATCAGAACTAAATTAGATAATGTGTTTAAATGACTTTAGCACAGTGTCAGACACAGGATAGATACCCAATCTGTTACATTCCTTTCTCTTCTTCAGCTGTTGGCTGAAGAACTGTTGGCTGTTAAGTCAGTTTTTCCTTGACTATTCACCTTATGCAACCATAGATAAGTTGGAGAATATGAGATGTGAGAGAGTGTGAAAACTTTCACTTGGTTTGCCCAACCTCAGGCAAAACAGTCTCATTCTGGGACTAATTACAAAGAAATATGGTGTACAAAATATATACCACATAGCGTACCAGGCTATGGTTCCCAATGGCTACTTCTGCACTAGTTTTCTCTGACTGCCAAGAAAATGGATGATAAGCATTTTTTAAGTCAATGGTATCACGTTTGATATTTATTTGTTTATTTGATATACCACATTTTAAATTTAAAAAAAATTTTAATTCTAGTGTAGTTAGCATACAGTGTAGCATTAATTTCAGGTGTACAATATAGAGATTTATCAATTCCTTACATCACCCAGTGCTCATCACAACAAATGCATTCCTTTATGTTTGTTATTAACTGTTTCATGTACTTCGGTGCTCTCATATCGGGTACATATATATTTACAATTGTTATATCCCCTGTTATGTTGTCCCCTTCATTATTATATAGTGTCATTCTTTGTCTTTTTTTACAGACTTTGTTTTAAAGTCCATTTTGTCCAATATAAATATTGCCACTCTGGCTTTCTTTTGACATCCATAAGCATGATAAACATTTCTCCATCCCCTCACTTTCAATCTGCAGATGTCTTTAGGTCTGAAATGACTTCCTTGTAGGCAGAATATAGATGGCATTTTTTTGTTTTGTTTTGTTTTGTTTTATCCACTCTGTCACACTATGTCTTTTGACTGGAGCATTTAGTCCATTTGCATTCAAAGTAATTATTGATATAAATGTATTTATTGCCATTTTGTTACTTATTTTGTAGTTGTTTTTATAGTTTTTCTCTGATCCTTCCTTCTCTTTCTTTCTTTTATTGTTTGCTGGTTTTCTTTAATGATATACTCAGATTCCTTACTCTATTTTTTGCATATCTATTACTGTTTTTTTTAATTTGTGGTTATCATTCAGTTTATATATACTATATTCTGCTTATAGCAGTCATTAGTAAGCTGATGGTTGCCTAATTTTGAACTCATTCTTTCCTCCTCTCCCCTCCACATTTTGGTATCATATTTTAAATCTTTTTATTTTGTGCTTCTCTTGACTGATTTTTATAGATACATCTTTTTTGTGTGTGTGCTTCTTGGTTTTGTTTTTTTTACTCTTACTTGTGGTTTTTGTTTCTACTCACAGAGTCCCCCTTAACACTGCTTGTAGGGCTGGGTTAGTGGTCATGAATTCTTTTAACTTTTGTTTATCTGGGAAACTCTTTACCTCCCCTTCTATTCTGAATGATAGCCTTGCTGGACAGAGTATTCTTGGCTGCAGATTTTTCCCTTTCTGCACTTTGAATACATCATGCCAACCCCTTCTGGCCTACAAGGTTTCTGCTGAAAAATTAGCTCATAGCCTTATGGGGTTTCCTTTGTATGAAATGGTCTTCTTTTCTCTTGCAACTTTTAAAAAATTTTTTTTAACATTTATTTATTTTTGAGAAGAGAGAGACAGAGCATGAGTGGGGGAGGAGAGAGAAAGAGGGAGACACAGAATCTGAAACAGGCTCCAGGCTCTGAGCTGTCAGCACAGAGCCCAACGTGGGGCTCGAACTCATGGACTGCGAGATCATGACCTGAGCCGAAGTCGGATGCTTAACCGACTGAGCCACCCAGGCACCCCTCTCTTGCAAACTTTAAAATTCTTTCTTTATCACTATTTATTTATTTATTTATTTATTTATTTATTTATTTGCCATTTTAATTCCTTTGTGTCTTGGTGTGGATCTCCTTGGGTTGAATTTGTTTGGAGATTTCTGTGCCTCCTGAATCTGGATCTGTGTTTCCCCTCCCAGATTCAGGAAGTTTTTAGCTATTATTTCTTTAAATACATTTTATGGCCTCCTTTCTCTCTTTTCTACTTCTGGGGTCCCTATAATGTGACTGTTATTATGCATGATAGTGTTACTGAATCTCTAAGTCTATTCTCATTATGTAGTATTTGTTTATTTCTCAGCTGTTCAGTTTGATTGCTTTCCATTGCTCTGTCCTCCAGGTCACTGATACATTCCTCTGCTTCCCGTAGCCTACTATTTATTTCATATATTGTATTCTTAGTTTCATTTATTGAGTTTTTCATCTCTGATGTGTTAGTTTTTATCTCTTGATCTAGGTTCTCACTGATGTCCTCCACACTTTTCTGAAGTCTAGTGAGTGTCTTTATGATCCTTACTTTAAATTCTCTATCAGGCCCATTACTTGTTTCTGTTTCACTTAGATCTCCTACTGTGATTTTTCTCCTGTTCTTTCATTTGGAACATATTCCTCTATCTCCCCATTTTGTGTATCACTCTGTGTCTATTTCTCTGTATTAGGAAAGTCAGCTACATCTTCTGCTCTTGGCTTTATGAAGAAGAGGTCTTATAGTGACCTACAGTGCAGTGTCCACTGTTTACCAGAACCTGGCACTTCAGGGGAGTCTCCTATGTGTGTTGTTTGTATCTTGCTGTTGTGTCTGAATCACTTTTTCTTTCAGTCCAGATGTCTGCCTTGACTCTACCTGTTGTGGGCTGTGCTTGGTCTCTGTGGTGTTAATGAGACCCTCACAGGCCAGCTCTAAAGGGGCATGACTGCAGAAGGATTCAGAGATGGGGCAATGGTGTTAGCAAAATTTGTACTAAGCCACTAGTCCTAGATTGGATCCCCCAAGCGTGGTAACCCCCCAGGGGTGAGTCATGCAGTGACTGTGTGGTGCAGTGTCTGTGCCTATGGTGGCTGGGCAGGGCCATGTGCTGAGTTAAGAAAATTTGGTCTGTGCCCAGAACTGAGGCCAGCAGACTTAGAGTGGTCTAGTCCTCATGAGAACTCCTGAGTGGGGTGCACTGCTAGTGAGTTAGGTAGTAAGTGTCTGTGCAGCACCACCCCCACAGGTGGATCTATGCTGGGGGGGCAGGGGAGGAAAATGATGCTTGCCAGTTTTTTGTTCCCAGAGAAATCCCCCAACATGCTCAGAAATTTGTGTAAATAGATCTCACTCCTATTTGCCCCAGGCATTTTGTAAACTGTCACTTCTATGTTGCCGCTCAGTGGGCTGTTGTTACTTTAAGGGTAGTGACCCAGCTATCACTTACTCTCCAGCTTGCCTGTGCTGAGTCAGCTAACTTTTAAAGTTCCAGGCTCCAAGTCCCCACTGCTTATACAGACTCAAAAAATTCAGCCTCTCTGGTTTTCAAGGCCAGACATTTTGGGGATCCATCTTCCCAGTTTGGGCTTCCTGATACTTTCCCCTCTCTACACCTGCAGCTCCCTCCCTCCTGCAAGGAGCTCCCAACCACCATTTCTGCCCTTCCTATGCTCTTAGATGTGGCTTCTTGTCTACATTTAGTTGTGGAGTTTGTTCTGACAATCTTTGGGTCCCTTTCTAGTTTATTTACATGGATGTGAGTGATATCTAGTTGTAAACATAGGATGGGGGAAGCTTAGGATCCTCCTACTCTGCCATCTTCACAAGTTCCTCATGTGTTTGATTTAAATAGTCAACTTGAGAGAACCTGAGCATGCTTTGAGAGTCTTTTTAAAAGAGTTTTACTCCTTTCTCCTCAAAAATATCAAACAGTAAGAATATACTGAAGTGCTTCACCATGTAACCAATTGGGTCATATGGTATGTAAAGCCAACAGTGTCATATATATGATATAGTACTACTCATTAAAAATGGAAAGTCTGCAATCCACATGTTGCTAAAGGGGTTTAACCCAGATAAGGGCTCTTGGAGTGATTATTTATTTTGATAAACATTTATTAAGAATATTTCTATGTTAGGCTTGGAAGCTGTGGAGGTGAATAAGACATAATTCTCTGCCTTAAAAAAAAACCCTCATCTTTTAGTCCTTGGAGGTGCTGGCTGTGTGGAATTCTTTATTAGTGGTAAGGGGGACCAGAAATAAAATGCCAGGGGGTGGCTAGGTGGCTCAGTAGGTTAAATGTCTGACTCTTGATTTTGGCTTAAGTCATGATCTCATGGTTCATGAGTTCGAGTCCCATGTTGGGCTATGCACTGTCAGTGCAGAGCCTGGTATTCTTTCTCTCCCTCTCTGTCCCTCCCCCATTCGCACATGCTCTCTCTCTCTCAAAATAAATAAATAAAACTTTTTAAAAATAAAAAAAAGAAATAAGATGTTAGGTGATTTTTTTTACCATAATAGCAATCTATGTAATTTTTGTGATTATATATGTAATCTATGTGAGAGTGTAGCTAATATAAAGTGTTCATTCTATCCTTCTTCCTTTTAATAATAAACAACTTCCCCCACAATTTTAACTGGGTGTATGTCCATCTAAATAGAAATGACATTTCCCAGCCTCCTTTGCTGTTGGATGTGGCCACATGACTGCATTCTGGCTGATGGTATATAAACAATAGTGATGTGTATGGTTTTTGGGTCACAGATTAAAAGGAAGCTTTCTTAAAAGAAAGCACTCTGCCACCATTATCTTTCCTCCACACCACTGGCTGGGAGATGACCCATTCAAAAATGGAATCCATATTTTGAGCATGCAGGGGTACCTATGAGCCACTGCTTCTGGAATATTATATAAGAAAACTATTTTTATCTTATTTAAGCCCCTATATTTCAGGGTTTCTTTGTTATAGCAATTTGGTCTATACCCTGACTATGACATGTATTATTTTATTTAATCCTTATAATACTTATTACGTGAGGTATTTGTTAGTATCCACATCTATAGAAGAAACAGATTCAGAGATTAATTCACCCAAGCAAGTAGAAAAACTGGAATTCAAGTCTAATTCTTCTCTCCACATGGATTCTGTTACAGGAGAAAACTAAAACATTTTTAGTATAGAAAATGAAGGGCCATGGAGACATGACCTAAAGTTCATAAAATCAAGTAAGAATAGTCTGAACTGGTAATACTTATCAAACCTTGCCTTTAAGAACTGGGGGCTTCTTTGAAGATTGAAACCAGAAGAATTAAAGTTAACATAAAGAGGAATTGTTCTATTTTGCAAAGAAAGTCAACTAAGGTTGACTGCCCCAAGAAGAAGTAAAACTGAAAATATAAACTAGCGGAAGGTAGTTTAGGTTGTTCATTCATGGTAGACTCAGGTTAGGGTTTTGTATGTATTTGGGTACATCCTTAACTTGTGATTTTAAGTTTTAAAGAACAACTCTGTCTTCCTACCAAGTTCCCCTTAGGGCCTCGCTCTGCCAGAAATCTCAGATGGACTGGCTGGCACAGCGTGCCATTCCTTAAATTGTCATGCTGGTGCTAGCACAGCACACCAAGCTGTGAGCAGCTTTGCTGCCAACAACTTCAACGAGGAAGAAGCAGACCATATGCTAAGATGTGACCTCTGTAAATGTCCTTAAATTCATAGTGATGAACAAGCAGGTGCTTAATAACCATATTTTAAAATTATGTCACAATTTTGGGTTTTGGAAGAGCATCAATCCATCCCATATTCACAATGAGAAGACTGTAGATTATCTTTTAGTTGGTTGCTCTTGGACGTTTCCTTTTGTGAGGACCTTCAGAATAAATGTGTGACATAAGTTAGTTTTTTGTCTTTGAGAGAGGCCACCTTCCCTTAAGTGTGGCCTCAAGTGATCTGTCTCATTTCCCTTTCTTCCAACAAGTGTGTTTTGATGCAAATTACACATCCACTCCACCCCTGTCCTTCTCTTCTTTACTCTGCTTCTTTCTATTTATGCTAAAGGAAAGAATGTCCCTCCTTTCAAACATCAAAACTGAGGCCCGTTTCCTTCCTTCTTTTGTTGGGATATTTTTCTGTCAACTGTCCCTCTTAATTGACCCTTCAACTTTTCCATCTGGTGATCCTTGTCTTTTCTTGCACACACACACACACACACACACACACACACACACACACACACCTTGTGGTGGTTTTGTAATGTTTTGACTTGGCTAGGATGAGTAACATTCCCCAGAATTCCCTTTCTTGTATATATCTAGTTAGGGTGGGCCATAGGGAGATTCTTGTGGGAGATTTGGAGGGTAGAAGTGAAGCAGCAGTCATGTTGTAGCTCACACACGTTGTCATTTATCTACTGACTCACCCAGTGGCTGTGAGGCAGCAGCTTGGTCTGCAATTGTTCTACCTTCCCCTGTACCTTCCTTCTGCACTCTGATTCCTGGGCCAGGTGTATGTACGGAGCTCATGAGGAAAGCTCCAGCTTCTGCAGGACACCCACACCACTAGGACCAGAGGCAATGAGAACCGACACAGGTTTCTGTCCAGACTTGCAGGGCTCTAGCTCACGTTTGTTGATGCCAGACTGGTCTTGATCTATTCCTGTTTATATCCACCTTCCCTCTGTTTACCCTATGGATTGTGTGTGTGTGTGTGTGTGTGTCTGTGTACATGTGCATCTCCTAGTAGTTGAATCTCACTGATACTCATCTCTTGACATTTTTAATCTAACACCTTTCAAATTATATGCTACCCACATTATTCCTTTCTTTCATCTTGATATTCTCCAGAATGTAGTTTAAAGTTTTTTAAGTTTATTTGTTTATCTTGAGAGAGAGAGCACAAGCAGGATAGGAGCAACGAGAGAAGAGAGGAGAGAGAGGAGAGAGAGGAGAGAGAGAATCCCAAGCAGGCTCTGTGCTCTCAGCATAGAGCCCGATGTGGGCTTGAACCCATGAGCCATGAGAGATCATAACCTGAGCCAAAGGCAGACGCTTAACTGACTGAGTCACCCAGGAGCCCCCAAAATGTAGTTTATATTCAGTATCTAACTACAACATTTAAGTATTTCTCAAAGTGACTAACTGCATGAGAATGCTTTTTAAAATGCAAATCCTGGGGCGTCTGGGTGGCTCAGTTGGTGAAGCATCCAACTCTTGATTTTTGCTCAGGTCATGATCTTATGGTTAGTGAGTTCAAGCTCCACATCAGGCTCTGCACTGAGCATGGACCCTGCTTGGGGTTCTCTCTTTCTTTCTCTCTCTCTCTCTCTCCCTCTCTCTGCATTTCCCCCACTCTCTCAAATGCATACATACATACATAAATACAAAAATTAAAAACATAAATAAAATGCAGATCCCTAGACCTGCACCTCCAGCTGGATTGAATCAGAATTTCTGGGAGTAGAGCCTTGGAATATACATTTTGAACAAGGTCTCATCAGATTGTGATATATATTAAGTATGAGAAACACTGGTTGACCCCTTGTAAGTGAGAAACATTGGTTGACCATTTTTCCCTCACCTTTTCCCCTCTTATGCATCTTCTACATTCCACTTGAAACTTCTCTCTTGAAAGGCCTTTCTTGTTTGTCTAATCCAAATACTTTTTTTCTGGCTTTGGTCCTCAGGAGCAATTGACATTACTGAAAACCCTTTTCTTCTGTTGTTTATGTCCTTATAGGCATATGTACTGATGGCTCTACCCTAAAAAATTTCTGGCCTGTTCTAGTTACTGGGCACCTGCAACTCTAACCTAATTTTCCTCCTTAACTCCCATTCCTTTTTTGTTTCCTTAGCTAGCATTCCCCAATGTCATGTAATAGCTCAATTCAACTGGGGAATGTATTGAACAATTACTGTGTGCCCTGTACTGTACTGGGCTCTGAGAGTATAGATGCGAGTAAAATTCAATCCTTACACTTACAGAGCTCACAGTCTAGTGGTCCGAGAAACTATAGATTACTAATTAAAATTCAGGATAATAAATGCTTCCAGGGGTGAATAATGGGTGGTAAGACAGAAGGAAGAGGCCAGGGCAGTATGTTTAGAGGAAGACTTAAATAGTTGTCACTCCAGGCAAGTACAGAATTGAGTGAGGATGTTCCAGCAAAAAGAAGGGTCTGGTGAAAAGGTAGAAGGTGTGAAGGATCAAGGTGCACTCTGGGATATGTAAATAATTTGTTTTGTCATATGAGGAAATGGCAAACATGAGACTGAACAAGTAAGCTTTATACACCTTGTTAAGGAGTTTGTCTTTAAAATGGCACTAGGGAGTTTTAAGCAGCAGAGGAAAATGGGTGACAGATTTGTGTTTTGGAAATACTACTGTGGTAGTGGTGATAAAGGTGGTGGTCCTAAAGATATGGGAACCAGTTAAGAGGCTCTTGCAAAATCTAGGTGAGGAATGGTGAGTCCCTGTACCATGTCTGGTTGAAAATGAAGAGTTATCCTTGAGTTGGGGTTGACAGAGGTCATTGTCTGCTTAGAGGATTGGGGAACTTAAAGATAGAGAAGCCTAGGATGTTATGTAAATTTCTGTATGAAGTGAATAGGTTATGTGCATTTATCTGAGATAAGGATGTAAGGAGGAAAGCCAGGTTGGAGTGGGGTGGCAGGACAGGGGACAAGAATGAAGAGTTCAGTTCTGGGTCTATTCAAGTGGAGATGTTTAGAAGACAGATGAACATAGGGATAAGCAGGCTTGCTCAGGGGGTCCTGGGACTTGCCAACCTCATTGATGCCCTTCTTTTAGGACACCCCAACCATGGGCACTTGACTGGGCTTTTATATAGAGGAATGATAGCCCAACAAATTAAAACAACCTAACAATTGGACCCATTTATTAGCCCTACCCTCCTAAAAACTCTGTTACTCAACATCTCTTTCCTTCCTCTTCCCTATTCTCCCCAGCAACACTGAAGGGGAATTTATGGGAGGCTAAATAATGACCCTTCAAAGATATCCATGTCCTGATCCCATAAACCTGTGAATATGCTACCTTATGTGGCAAAAGGGAATTTGCTAATGTGATTAAATTAAAGATTTAGCAATAGAGAGATTATCCTGCATTATCTGAGTGGGCCAATATAATCAGCAAGGGTCCTTACAAGAGAGAGGGATGAGGGGCAGAATCAGAGAGATGTGATGAGGAAAGCAGTGGTTGAGATGATTGCAGGGCCATAAGTCAAGCAATGCAAATGGCATCCCGCAGCTGGAAGAGGCAAGGGAATGGATTCTCCACTAGAGCCTCCAAAAGGAACTCTACCTGCTACACCTTTAAAAAATTTTTTTAATGTTTATTTATTTTTGAAGGAGAGAGAGAGTGTGAGTGGGGGAGGGGCAAAGAGAGAAGGAGACACAGAATCTGAAGCAGGCTCCAGGCTCTGAGCTGTCAGCACAGAGCCTTACGCAGGGCTTGAACTCACAAACCATGAGCTCATGACCTGAGCCAAAGTCGGACACTTAACAGACTGAGCCACCCAGGCGCCCTGACACCTTGACTTCAGGCCAGTGGGAGACTGAATTTGGACTTTGGATCTCTAGAACAAAAAGATAATACACGTGGGTTGTTTTAAGCCACCAAATTTATAGCAGTCTGTTATAGTAGCAATAGTAAACTAACACAGAGTATAGCAAGAATTGAAGCTGGAGGGCAACACAATGGCCTTAGATGTTAGCACAACTGCAACCTCAAACCTGCCTCATAGTGCTAGGTTACAACCTCCTAAAAGGCCCCAGTGCCCAAGTTTATTATTTCTTGGTTAGATACCAGTAACTAATGCAATGATTCCCCAAGAAATTATACTTTATTGTTATCTCTTTTGCTAATCCAGTGGTTTCCAGACAGTGTGCACTTGGAGGTGATTGGTAGGCCCCACCCTCAGAGTCTGTGATTCAGTAGGTCTCATGTAGGGCCTTTCTGGTAAGCTCTCAGATGATTCTGTTGGTCTGGGGACCACAACTTTGAGAACTACTATAATGTGTGTGTTTGTGTGTGCGTGTGCATGTGTGTGTGTGTGTATACATCATATACATATGTATACACACACACACACATATATATATATATACACATCAATGTCCTTTTTCTCACTCTAGGAGTTGCTGTATGGAGTCCTCTCTCCTTTTTTTTTTTATTAGATTATCAATTCTCTTAGGTTTTATTCTTCTTTATATCCTTAGAGTTTAGCAATGTGCTTGACTAAGTAGACATTTCATGAATGCTTGTTGATTCCCTGTGTAGTCCTGTCCTACTTCTGTTCTCTTAAAGTTAAGGACCCAACTCCTTTCAGCAAAAGATTCTATTGCACAAAGCGTTCTTTGAGATGCAGAATTTTTTACAACCCCAGCAAATTTCATTGAGATATAAGCAGTTGCACACTATTTCCAATAAATAGTGCATGGTCCACGGTCTTTTTTTTTTTTTTTTTATAATCCTGGAAGACTAAGTTAATTATATTTTGGTTGTTGGCAGCTTCTCAATAAGAGATCTGTCAAATGTAATACTATCACAAGCCATTTGGTGACATAAAGAAGAGCAAAATTATGTAAGAAGAATAAACATTTTTCCCCCACCAGGGACAGGAAAGGGGGTGAGAAGACAGCCACATTAGTGGTTTAAAATGCTCTTTCTTGTGAGAGCTTTCAGGAAAAACAGTGTTGGTTTATACCAGTTAACACTGGGTTTCCAGAGATTATGCAGTTTTGTTTCAGTGCAGCCTTTCCCTAACAGCTCAAAGCTTGACTCTGCCCCAGAACCATTTTTTAGCCTGATGTGACTCCCCAGTTGAGTTCTGCAGAGAAGAGGCTCTCAAAGCAGGTTTTTAATCTTTCATACGTGTTTAGAATTTTTGTGTTAAAGTGTCTAGAGACCCTCATGTACCAGAGTCTTCGAATATTCTTTCTAGTTAGTTGGCTTGAAAAATATAACTGGCTATTAGAATATGAATGTGATATCCTATAAAATCATAAAATATAATTACAGTTTTCCTTTGTTATGTAATCGTAGTGATTTATTTTTTAGAATAAGGCTGCATGGTTATAAAGCATATGCTTATACATGATTGACCAGAGAGTACCCACCTGACTTTGCCTCCACTGAACCCAAATACATCTCAGAATCCTCCTCAACACATTTTCTTATATGGGTAGGGGTGTGGACTCTGGAGTTAGAGCTGGGTTTGAATATACACTACTGTAGTTACTAGAGATAAGGCCTTGCTTGGTCAAGGCACTAATCTCTAAGCCTTAGTGTTAGTAAACAGAAGTAATAATAGTACTTCCCTCACAGAGCCCTAATGAGCTTAAATGAGAAAATGCATACACATTCCTTAGCACAGGGCCTGGAACAAAAAGCTTCATAATATTATCTATTCTTCTCTCTATTATCAAAAGCTATTGAGAATGGGCAAAGGATGGAATTATTTGAGTGCCACCCCTCCCCCATGGTGTTCAGATCATATCTGGGCAGAGTCTTTATTTGTTAGGTTTCAAAGTTGCTTAACTAACCAGGCTCTATCCCTTTTGGCATGACAACACATTTTAGTGGACACCCTGTTACCTACCCAATTGGGGTACAGCCGTTTGACTCTAAGCCCAGTTTTCCCCACAGCCTCTCATCTCCTTCAAGCCATCCTGCTCAAATGGTAGTTCAGACTTAGGGGAAGCTGCTGCTACTGTTGTTCGTCATATCCTCTCAATCCTTAGAGAGCTCAGACTAGAACTGAGTCTCCTACAACTTACCCCCTGCTCCTGTCTCTCACTAGAGTTTAAAGATATTGAATGCAAAAATTGCTCTTCCATTCAACTTCCCAAGCATATCTTAAACCCATCCATTTCTCTCCATATGCATGCTGCTACTTTTCTAATTCAACACATCATTATCTCTTGCCTGAATTTCTGAAATAGCCTCCTACATGGGCTTTCTCCTTCCATTTTTGCCTCCTTCCCATCCCATCTCCATCTTGGCCAGTTTGATATTTTAAAACTGCAATGCTGACCATGATCCCTGCTTAAAATTCTTCTTCCTAGGTTCTTATAATAAAATATAAAATCAAGAGCCAGGCCTACATGGCCCTTTATAAATTTGGCTCAGCTTATTTCCCCACCCCCATCTCCTACACTTCTCTTCCTCTCTGTCTACATCACAGCTAGACTGACATCTTTCAGATCCTCAATGAGCCAACCTCTTTCCTTTCCCAGGGCCTTTGCACATTCCATTCCTTTTGCCTGAATGATATTCCCCCAACTTCTAATCTGCTCGACTCTGGTTTTCCTGATAGGTTTCAGTTCAGGGGTTCCTTCTTCAGAGAGTCTTTATTCATTCCCACTCCTTAATATGAGTTCTATTCCCACCTGATATTTTTGCCAGACTATTTGTATTTTTTCTCCATAGAGCTTAGCACAATTTGTAATTCTACACATAACATTTGTTTAGTATTTCTCTCCCCTTCTATATTGTGTGATGTTTGTGTGTTTAGTCTCCCAGCCCAAGAAAAAATCTTATTTATTTATTTATTTATTTATTTATTTTTTTTTTATTTATTTATGAGGGGGGGGGGTGGGGAGAATCTTAAACAGGCTCATGCTCAGCATGGAGCCTGAGGTGGGGCTTGATCCCACAACCCTAGGGTCATGACCTGAGCCAAAATCAGGAGTCAGACACTCAATCGACTGAGCCACTCAGGGGCCCCTAGCTCAGTAAATCTTTTTTTTTTTTTTTTTTCCTAGCTCAGTAAATCTTAAGCAGGTTCTGGTTAGCCTCACAAATGTAAAAGTAGGACCTTTCCCTCCCTTACTGGCATACTGCCATGGTAGATTGTAAGGGCCTCACCCTCCTTTGGGTGTGGGTGCTTACTGTGTCCTGGTATTTTGCAATGGGGTGCCTGTCCTCATGGAGTGAGCTGGACAAGGAGTGAACTAAGTCCAGGGAAAAGAATGTATTGCTTGAGCTGGAAAGCTGCTTGAAATATTAGAAGAGTAGACAAAGCTTTCTGTAACCAACTGCAACATTTTTGTGACTCAGTGCAGTAAAAATTAACTTCTCACACAAGAACCTAGTGCAGATGTTTCTGATCAGAGTGGCTACCTTAGGTGGCTCTCTTCCAAGAAGGGACCCAAGGACCCAGGCTCCATTCATCTTTTGACTCTGCTATTTCCTAAGGCCTTGGAGTCCATCATTTATATCTGACAGAACAGGAGAGAGGGATTATGGAGGGTTGCATTGGAAATATTTATGAACAGGATAGGAAGTGGTATATATTACTTCCCCCCACAATCTTTTGGCCGGAACTCACTGGTTTGTGATATGGTTTCATCTAACTGCAAGGGAGGCTGGGAAATAGAGCCTAACTATATGCCCAAGAAGAAAAGGCAAGCATGGAGTTTGGATGGCTGGAGAAAGGATGGCTGATATGGGCCCAGGTGTGGGTGATAGGTGGTGTTGGCAAATGCATCCTTGACTATCATCTGGTTCCTGGGTGTCCACAAATTCTCCTCACTGTGGCCCTTGACTGACATAGTTCTCATCCATGACCCTTCAGATCTGATTGTCCTTCCTATCCCCACTGGCCTCTATGGAAATTCCCTTGCTTTCCATGTTTCTTTCTCCTTTCAGCTCAGAGAAATCTTTTGTCACTTAGTGGGGCATCTGTGGGGGGTGAAGCTCATGCTAACATATACTCTATGCCTAGTATCACTTTTATTCCTGTAAGTACAGGAAGTCTCTCCTTTTTTCTCTGTCTTCTACTTATTACATCTCTTCTCTGAGACAATGATCAGAGCCTAGCTACTTAAGTGGGAACAGGGAGAGAAAAAAGTAACTATTGAGAGAAAATAACATTGGTTAGTATTTCAAAAACATTGTCCTACAACATATATAAGTTCAATGAAGGTAGACACTGTGTCTGTATGTATACCACAATATCTCCAGAATCTAGCAAAGGGACTCAATAAATATTTACTGAATAAACAAATGCATGAATAAGTACCTGAATGTTGTAAGAAGCAGCGTTCCTCACAGATAAACTCTTACATCTTGATTCTTCCATACCTTTCCAGGCTTCTCAAAAGGGAGTGAGTGGTGCTTTTTGGCCCCCACAGGGAGACCAGAGAGAAAGCTGTAGTGACAGTGCTGTGCACTCTGCAAGTTTGACATATTGTCTTATACTTTTATACACACACACACACACACACACACACACACATTCCCATATATACTTAGAATGAAAAATAATAATAAATAAAAGTAATACAAGAAAACAGGACAGGAAACAATAATAAAGGGAAGAGGAATAAAAACACCCAGTGCCTGACACATAGGAACCCTATAAATGTTTATTGAATGAGAGAAAAGAAGAAATGCCCAGCTTTCCCCATTCAGGGACTGAAATGGGCAGTTTATGGACATGCATTGAATTCCAATATTCTTTCCTTACAAATTTACTGAAGAGAGCTATGCTTGTAGTCTGGTCATAATGTCACTCTTGTTCCTTAGTAACAGACCAGGTTTGTTTTTATAGCTGATCTGACTCAAGGACTGTGTGAATGGTATCAAATGCTAGAGGAGAGCTAACTCTCATGGCAGGGGACAGCAGGACCAGGAGGAAATGAGATGGTTCCCATCCAACACTGATAAGGAAAGTGATGTGGTTTGAGATGGATTATTTATCACGGGTTCCTCTGCTGATGTTTTTGAAGAGGGAAGAATTCAATGAAAACCTTTTTTCCTTTTTTTTTTTTTTTTAAACTTCTCATTAACATTTGTGGCAAACACTATAGGTTGGCACTACCAACTCTCATATCAAACCCCTTCTTTCTGGCCTATTATATGAACTGGAAAAAAAAAAACACCATTCCCAAACTCCACTGCAGCCAAAGAGGCTATCTGATATAATTCTGGATCATGGGACATAAGTGACCCCCCTTCTCTCCCTTCTTTTCTACTTTGAATGGACAAGATGGCAGAAGCCGTAGTTACCATTTGTGACTATGAGGGAGAGGTCAAGAGATGTTGGCCTTCACATTACTGAGCCACTGAACCAATGCCAGCAGACACCTGTCTTTAGACTTTCTCTGTTGTGGGGAAAAATGAATTCCTCTTTGTCCAAAGTCCTGAAATGAAGGACTCTGTCACTTGCAGCCCAAAGTATGTTACTGACAGCTCCTCTTTCTTTTCTTTTATTTTTTTTTCCAGATAGAAGTAAATAAACCAGCTGTATTTAATAAATATGAAAAAAATTCCACAAAATATTAAAATAAGATTTTAAAATACGGAATTGCAGAATAGGTGAAACAATTCGGAAAAGAACAAAGTTGGAGGACTCACACTGCTTGATATTAAGAGTTACTCTGAAAGGTAAGAATTTGTAAAGTCTTTATAAATCAAGACAGTGTGTTATCGGCAAAAGGATAGACACATAGATCAATGGAACACAATACAGCATCCAAAAAAGATGGACTTGCAAAATATTCATCACTGCAGAGCACTTCCTAACAGACAATATTCAACAATTCCTATTACCTCTTCTACTTAGAGTTTCAAGTCAGCTCAATTCCTGGTTACTTAGCCTAAGACAAATTGTAATCATAATAAGTATGTTTAAGACTAAATTCTACATTAGCCTTTCCTTGACTAGGATACACTTCTCCAATCAGGTCTTCTTGCTATTCCCCTCTGATCTCCCTGAAGTCTTAGGAAAATTCCTTTGCCCTTCATGTAAGCCAGTCCAGGTACTGTCCATATACCACCTCTAGTCTGGAACAGGTTCAAGGATTGTTCTTTCTGGTGTTCATGCTTTCCTTTTCCTGCCTTTACTAATTTTCTTTTCCAGACACATCATCCATCTATCTCCCTCCTTCAGTTGTCCTTTGGTTCCACAATTTCCTTCCTTCTTATTTATTTCCCTAAACTGTGAATCAGCTGAAGCCTCCAGTAAGTTATCCTTTTCATGAGGTCTGTTCCTTCAACACAAACAGAGGCCTTATCCGTTATCTATCTGGAGCACTCTTTCCCCACATGTTGGCATGCCCAACCATGTCTGGACATTAAGGTGAATATCTTCTCAAGAAAGCCTTCCTGACTGTCTACTTCTCCACCCTGCATTATTTCACCCAGTTTTTCAATTCTCTTCAAAGCTTTATCAGCCTCTAGCTATCTTGTTCATTACTTTATTTGCTTTATTACTTTCCATTGGTAGCATTTCTATACATTAGTAATAAAGTAGCAGAAAGACAAATTAAGAAAATAATCCCATTTACAATTGCACCAAATAGAGTAAAATACCTAGGAATATACTTAACCAAAGAGGTGAAATATCTATTCTCTGAAAACTATAAAACACTGATGAAAGAAATTGAAGATGACACAAACAAATGGAAAGATATTTCATACTCATGGACTGGAAGAATTAATATTGTTAAAATATCCTTATTATCCAAAGCAATCTAAAGATTCAATGCAATCTCTATCAAAACAGCAACAGGATTTTTAACAACACTAGAAAAAATACTAAAATTTGTATGGAATCACAAAAGACCCCTGATAGCCAAAACAATCTTGAGAAAGAAAAAAAAAAGCTGGAGGTATCACAATTCCAGATTTCAAGATATACTACAAAGCTGTAGTAATCAAAACAGTATGGTACTGGCACAAAAATAGACACATAGATCAATACAACAGAATAGAGAGCCCAGAAATAAACTCAGGCTTACATGGCCAATTAATCTATGATGAATGAAGCAAGAATATGCAATGATGCAATGAGGAAAATAAATGGTGCTGGGAAAACTGGACAGCTACATGCAAAAGAATAAAACTGAACCACTTTCTTACACCATACATAAAAATAAACTCAAAAGGATTAAAGACCTAAATGTGAGACCCCAAACCATAAAAATCCCAGAAGAGAACACAGGTAGTAATGTCTCTAGCATCAGCCATAGAAACATTTTTCTAGATATGTCTCCTAGTGCAATATTGGTTTCGGGAGTAGAATTCAGTGACTCATCATTTACATACAACACCCAGTGCTCATCACAAGTGCCCTCCTTAGTAGCCATCACCCATCTAGCCCATCCCCCACATACCTCCCTCCATCAACCCTCAGTTTGTTTTCTATTGTTAAGAGTCTCTTGTGGTTTGTTTCCCTCTCTTCTTCCTCCCCCGCCCTCCACCCCATAAGTTCATCTGTTTTGTTTCTTAGATTCCACATATGAGTGAAATCATTTGATATTTGTCTTTCTCTTATTAACTTATTTCACTTAGCTTAATACATTCTAGCTTCATCCATGTTATTGCAAATGGCAAGATTTCATTCTTTTTGATGGCTGAATAACATTTCATTGTATATATACCACATCTTCTTTATCCATTCATCAATCGATGGACATTTGGGCTCTCCTCATAAGTTTGACTGTTGTTGATAACGGTGCTATAAACATCAGGGTGCATTTACCCCTTTGAACTGATCAGTGCTGTTTATAACCATACCTCTCTGATACAGTGAATACCTCAGCCTCAATACAGACTTGATTTAAAGCAGGGAATAGAGGTGGGGTAAACAAACTATAAACGACAACTATGTCAGCTAATATAAAATTATTTCTTTACTACAAAGATATATTTGACCACTTTTAGTAAATTCAGAACATTCAGCATATGGAAGGCTGATAATTTATTTAACTGATCCGTTATTAATGAGCATTTCAATTTTTTTCCAATTTTTTCTTTATTAACGGCGTTGTGACATTGAACATTCTTATGTATTTAGCTTTGTATACATGTGCAAAATTTCATCAGGATAAATTTCTATATGTAAAATTGCTGGTTCAAACAGTCTGCAAATTTACAATGCTGATAGTTATTGTCTAGGGCCATTTTAAATAGGAAATTAATATAACAATCACTTCCCTAAAGTAAACTTGTATTTCAGTTGCAATTTCAGAGTAACACACTTGTATTTTACACACATACAAATATTCTCTCTCTAATGAAAAATTTTTAGATATCCAAACTATATAATTATGTTTTGCTTTCCCAGCTTTCAATTTAATGATTTCTAATGAATGCAATGGAGTGAATTCATGTATTATTAGCAGCGATATGCCTTCTTTGTTAATTTTAGGCTATTTAATGGTCACAGATGGATCTCTAATTTACACATCTCTCCTTTTTGTAGATAAGAGTCCCAGTGTCTACAAACTTAAGGATGTAGTTAGTTGTACACAAAACTCTGAATTAAAGTCAGTCTTTGGATTTTGTTTTGAATCACAGCATACTGGAGCCATGAGGGATCTTATAGATCTGTAATTGGCATGGCCTAATTTATAGTTTGGGATATAGATAAGGCACCACTCAGGTGGGCTCCCAAAGTTGAACATGTGAACCCTCATATGGCCAGTGAACAGGAAATACCATGTCCTTCCCATATGCCAGAGCCATCATGATCACTTCCATTTCTGCTTCTGGAGTCTCAGTAGAGATGTCCCCTCAAGGCCAGGGGTCTCCACTACCCTCACGAAAGACTGGTGGCTCCCAAGGAACCGCTAGTGCAGACTTTTGCTTGGATCACTGCTCTTCCTTCAGAGGCCAGAGAGAAGATTCCCAGACCTCAGGAGTAAGTTCCACCAGGGGCGGACTCCAGGCAAACCTGGCCTGGATGCCCATTCCTATAGTTCCTCATGTTCCCTCACACAGCCACTTGTCCAGTACTCAAGACTGCTACCTGATTCCTGGGATGGGTCCAGTCCTTGTGGGTACTGATTTACAGACTCCTTTTTGAATTCCTAAGTCTGTGCAGAGGCTGGGCTGGCAGTCCTACTTTTTTCTCCTTGATGGTGAGTTTATCTGATGGGTCTTGTGTTCATTCTCTGACTTTGAGCCTTGCTCAGGGCAACCTCCAGTCCACTCCAACTAGTTTTAATTTCTGAAACAAAGTGTTGGGGTCCTGATGCCTTCCCACCCTCATCCTCAAGAGTATCTTGGGCTCCAACTATAATCTTCAGGCTGCAGATCTCAATACTTTCTCTTTCCCTCACACACAGATATTAAATTCTATTTTATCCATCCATCCCACTGGAGATCATGTAAGTGCAGCCCTCTCATGTTAAAAATGAGGAAACTGAGGCACAGGGGAGTAACTTACCCAGGGTCACATACCTGGTCACTATAGGCCAGAGATAAGGACCTTGCTTTCTAAATCATAACTCAGGGCTCTGTTATTTCCTTTGAGATGTTTCTCTTTTGTGGTTTTTCTCTGGTGAGTTTTGAAATCCTAAGCCATTTACTCTCTAGCATTCTTGGCCACATTCCACACCACCCAGCTGAAATATACTTAGACATGCTGCATACCTTTTTATTTACCTAGTAGTGATTTCCAGAGTCAAAACCAAAACGGTCATTAAAATCAGCTGCTCTTTCAGAAAACCCGCATTATTATTCCCCTTCATTAGGGTAGAATAATCAAGGGCTAGTGCAGAGCACATTCATTGCCCCAGAATGTGCTTTGCTGCTTCTCTGTGATCCAGTGACTCTAGAAAATACTTACGCTGCAGCCCAGCCTTTGGCACATGTTTCCTTTCATCATCTCCTCTGGACTCTTCATTAGGTCAACCTTTTGGGGTGTTTTCAGTTCTGTCTCATCCTAAACAAACATTTGTCACTTGATGGACAGCTTAGGGAAGCAACTGGAAAGCAATTAGAAAGGTAAGAAATCATTCTGACAAGCAATCTCAATCCACCAAGTCATGGTTCGTATCTCCTGGTGTTGGAATCCTCATCTACGGCCTGGAATTCCAGACACAGTCTCATTCCTCAGGCTGATGGCTAGCTTTGGGTGGGGTGTAGAGTTTGAGAGTGTCCGGGTCATGGGGGGGGGGGGGGAAGGGAAGGGTAGTAGGAGTGTTTACATTTAGAAGTCCTTCTCCTGAGGAATTTTATTTCAGTCTTAATGGAATTTAAACCCTCTCCTTTCCCCTTTCTCTCTTTTTAGTTTAGTCCCTGCAGCTATTTCCGATTTTCCACTTTCTCTCCAGCTGCTTTTGGGGAGGGGTGCTTTTCCCTGTATGCTCCCCCCCTCCCCAGTCTCCATCCTCTCTCTGCCAGCAAAAGAGGTTCCCTACCTTTCGGGGCTTCTTGCTCCCCAAGTTCAGCTCTTCGTGTTGCGTACCTGCTGAATTCTGTGGTTCAGGTTGTGCAGATTGTTGTGTTAATCCTCCAATCAGTTTTCTAGGTATGTAGGATGGCTTAGTGTTGGTCTGGCTGTATTTCATGGACGTGAGACACACAAAAAGCTTCCATGCTGTTCTGCCATCTTGGCTCCTCCAGGAATTTTATTTCAAAAAGTCTGGGGATTGTCGGAATATGAGTAGTTAACCTGCCTAACGTTGGATCAGACTGCCTGCAAGCATTGTGTCAGAATGCCATTCTACAAAGACAGCTTCCAGAACTTCCTGAAAAGTACCTTTTAAGAAATCATGTTTCTATCTTGATTTATCTTTATTAGTTGACATGCAGAGAAGACTTAATTCTCTAGGTTTGTACCCATAATTTTACTTAACGTGGAAATCCCACTTTCTGTTTTCCATATTGGCTCATCTCTCTCTAAGAGAGAGGTCCTCAGCCCTGGCAGCACATTGAATCAGCTGGGGAACTTTTAGAAATTGCCAGTTCCCTGGAAACACCCCAGAGCAATGAAATCATCCCCACTGGGGGGGTGGGACCTAGGCATCAGTACATTTTAGAAGTCTCAGATGATTCTGTTGTGGAGTTTAGGTGCCTAGAAATTACTACCTACAGGCAACAATTTGCCTGAATGCTGAACTCTAAGCTTTGTGGGGGTAAAAACTGGTTTGTTTACCCTCTCTCATCCCTGACACCTGTAATACCTCCTGACCCATGAGTAGTAAGTATTTACTGATGGAAGGAATTCATGCTTATTTTGAACTTCATGAAGATGTAGATAAACCAATGCTCTCCCTTTGGGGTGCCTGGGTGGCTTGGTCAGTTAAGTGTCCGGTTATGATCTCGCAGTTCATGTGCTCAAACCCCACATTGGGCTCTGTGCTGACAGTTTAGAGCCTGGATCCTGCTTCAGATTCTGTGTCTCCCTTTCGCTCTGCCCCTCCCCTGCTGCTCTCTCTCTCTCTCTCTCTTTCTCACAAAAATAAATAAACATTAAAAAAAAGAAGAAGAAATGCTCCCCCTTTTACCTAGGGATAATGTTGCACATCTATAGTCATGGCACTAGATTCATATTAGAAGCTTCTATGTACCCTGATTCTTAAATTACAGGATCATGAAAGGTTTATGGTCCGGGGGGAGAGCTCTGGTTTGCCAGGGCTATGGGGACAACTAGGGGCATCAGGACCATGGCTGTTTACCAACTGGAATGAAAATAGTTTAATATTTTAACATAGGTCCTCTTGTACTCATGTATAAACAGGCCACAGTGGTTTGGTTTTGGTCCTTATGTTGCCAGGGATTTCCTAGTCCCAAAAGCTGTATGTGATCTGGTGCTGTCCATTCTCTGACTTGTCATTGTCCTCTTCCTTTTCCTTGCACTCCAACCACCCTGGCTTTCTCTGTTTTCCTTGAACACTGTCAAATGCCTTCTTGCCTGAGGGTCTTTGCACTTGCTGCTCAGTCTGCTGGAACATTTTCCCAATGGGAGGAGCTGCCAAGTCACGTTGCAAAGGGCATAGAAACAAACATGGGAATGACAGCAGCCAGTTTGGCAAACAGTCTACCACATGGCGCCTTTAGGGAAAATATTCAGTCTCTTAGATAAAATGCTCAGCACCTCAGATTTCTCTTCTCTCTCTCTCTGTCTCTTTTTCTCTGTGAGTGCTTGAAAACATTCTATTTTGGCTGCCAGAATCTGAATATTAACTATTTTTCTTTATGTTTCTGCAATAAATCTAATTGTCTTTCCTCTCATTTCTACTCCATACTCCCTGCCCACCTCCTTCTCCAGATAAATGCTTTAGAGTGGCTAAGGAGATGCTTCATATGAAAATAGAAAGGAGAAATACACATTTAATGGCTTAAGATATTATTCCAGTTACAGTAGTTCCACACAATGGTCTCAGGCAATGGGCTGAGTACTTCCTACACATTGTCTCATTTGATCTTCACAAGAGCTCATCTTACACATAAGGAAACTGAGACCTTGAGTGGTTGGAGAAACATTGACTAGGTAAATGGTGAAGCAGGATTTGACCTGAGGACTGCCTGACTCCATTGCCCATGGTCTTCGTCCTTACACTCTCTTGTGTTTCTCTCTGTCAGATCATCATCTGTAATGTCCCCTTTATAAAGCTCTAAAATTCCTATGTGTTTAAAGCTTGTTTACTGCTCTAAGAAGTATGCACTAAGAGCATACTGCCTGGCTAAAATTTAAAAGACAGCAAAAAGAAGCGTGACACAGAGAGTGATTGCCATTACAATGGCAAACAAATCACAGAAGAATAATAGGAAAGCCTCCATACAGAAGGCTTTTATTAATCCATGGAAGTGGCAGTGATATTTCACCATGAAGCACAAGTTAGCAAGAATGGGCCACCAGGCTGAATTATATTTGAATATCTTATCTTCATGTTGGACACATGAGCAAGGGTACATATTATATGCATGATTATTTTTCTTTGGGTTAAGGCATGTTGTTGATGCAATAAATTTCTCTTGGGGCTTAGTATCCCATTTAGGCTTCTCACAAAACCATGGCTTCCTAGTCCTAAATTCAACATTGTTGAAAAAGATGTTTCTTCACAGATTCTATCATTTATACTTAATCCTAAATTATTAATACTTTAAATTTATTCCTAAGGAGTTGCTATTTTACTTTCTAACTATTCAAGGGGGAGATTTGAGTGGAAAAAATGTTAGCATTTATTTATTTTTTTCTTGTACCATGATGTTAAAAAATAACGACAAAATGTGGTCCCTGGACCAGCAACATACAGATTACCTAGGAAACCTGTTTGAAATACAAATTCTTGGGACTCACCCTAGACCATATGTGGTCTCCTAGAAGCCATGTAGTTTCAATTTTTGTATTTAGGTTTATAGTTCATCTCATATTATATTTTTCCATATACTTATCCAGTTGTACGAGCATCACTTATTTAAAAGACTTTTGTCCAAAATCAATTGACTCTAAATGTGTGGTCTATTTCTGGTCTCTTTAATTTGTTCCATTAATCTATTTATCCTTTACCAATACCGCACTGTCTTGATTACTGTACTTTTATAATAAGTCTTGAAATCATGTAGGTTGAGTGTCTGACATAGTTCTTTTTTCTCCATTTCCTTAGGTCATCTTTAATTTCTCTCAGCAATGTTTTGTGGGTTTTGGTGCATAGGACTTGCATGTCTTTTGTTAAATTTATTCCTATTTTACATACATATATAAACCATCACTACTATCCATCTCCAGAACTCTTTTCATCTTCCCAAGCTGAGATTCTGTACCCATTGAACACTAAATCCCCTATTCTTCCCTCCCCCTTCCCCCCAGCAACCATCATTCTACTGTCTGTTTCTATGAACTTGACTAATCCAGGTGCTCCATATAAGTGGAATCATATAGTATCTGTCCTTCTGTGACTGGCTTATTTCACTTTACATAATGTTTTCAAGGTTCATCCATGTTGTAGCAGGTGTCAGAATTTTCTTTCTTTTTTAAGACTGAATAATATTCTAGTGTATGTATTTTCCGTATTTTGTTTATTCATCCATCTATGGATTCTTGGGCTGATTCTACTTTTTGGCTATTATGACTAATGCTGCCATGAATATGAGTGTACAAATATCTGTTTGAATTCCTGCTTTCAATGCTTTTTAGTATATACTTAAAATGGTATCTTTAAGACTCTTTTTTCCAAATGTTTAATGACAAAATATAGAAATACACTAATATAACACTGTATGTTAACTATAGTGGAATTAAAAATAAAAAATAAAATGAATTAAAAATTTAAAAATTTAAAAAACAAAATATAGAAATAATTGATTTCTTATAAAGAGCCCACCAAACTCCACACCCGAAAAACAAATAACCCAGTGAAGAAATGGGCAGAAAACATGAATAGACACTTCTCTAAAGAAGACATCCAGATGGCCAACAGGCACATGAAAAGATGCTCAACGTCGCTCCTCATCAGGGAAATACAAACCAAAACCACACTCAGATATCACCTCACGCCAGTCAGAGTGGCCAAAATGAACAGATCAGGATACTGTAGATGCTGGAGAGGATGTGGAGAAACGGGAACCCTCTTACACTGTTGGTGGGAATGCAAATTGGTGCAGCCACTCTGGAAAACAGTGTGGAGGTTCCTCAGAAAATTAAAAATAGACCTACCCTATGACCTAGCAATAGCACTGCTAGGAATTTACCCAAGGGATACAGGAGTACTGATGCATAGGGGCACTTGTACCCCAATGTTTATAGCAGCACTCTCAACAATAGCCAAATGATGGAAAGAGCCTAAATGTCCATCAACTGATGAATGGATAAAGAAATTGTGGTTTATATACACAATGGAGTACTACGTGGCAATGAGAAAGAATGAAATATGGCCCTTTGTAGCAACATGGATGGAACTGGAGAGTGTAATGCTAAGTGAAATAAGCCATACAGAGAAAGACAGATACCATATGGTTTCACTCTTATGTGGATCCTGAGAAACTTAACAGAAACCCATAGGGGAGGGGAAGGAAAAAAAAAAGGAGGTTAGAGTGGGAGAGAGCCAAAGCAGAAGAGACCCTTAAAAACTGAGAACAAACTGAAGGTTGATGGGGGGTGGGAGGGAGGGGAGGGTGGGTGATGGGTATTGAGGAGGGCACCTTTTGGGATGAGCACTGGGTGTTGTATGGAAACCAATTTGACAATAAACTTCATATATTGAAAAAAATAAATAAATAAAATTCTACCCTTAGAAAGGAGGCATTATGGAATCAATGACACAAGTTGGTGAATAGAAGAGGTATCTTTTAGTCGAGCTGAGGTTGCTAACTGAGTCAGAAATATTAGCAGGGCTATGTGTCGTATTCAAAATATAAGCAAATCACTCACAGGTATCTTCAGTGTTCTCAGTGCTGGCAACTTTTAAAAAAACTCAAATAAAAAATATATTAAAATAAACAAACAAACAAACAAAAGAAATAATTGATTTCTGTATATTGATATTGTATCCTGTGCCTTTGAGAAATTCAATGATTAATTCTACCAGTTGTTTAGTAGATCCTTTAAATTTTATGCATATAGTCTTGTTGAGTGTGAATAAAGATAATTTTACTTCTTCCTTCCAAACTTTATGCCTTTTACCTGTTTTTCTTGTTTTAGTGCATGGCTAAGACCTTATGGACAATGTTTAGGAAAAGTAATGACAGCAGATATCCTTGCCTTGCTCCCAATCTTAGGGTGAAAGTGTTTAGTATTTCACCATTAGGGAAAACATTAGTTGCATGTTTTTTCTTAGTACCTTTAATCAGATGGAGGGATCTCTTCTATTCCTGCTTTGATGAGAGTTTAAAAAAAAACACTTTATAAAGGTATAGTCGATATACAAAAAACTGCATATGTTTAATGTATAAGGATACCTTGTTTTTTTGCACTTTGCTTTATTGTGCTTCACAGATATTGAATTTTTTATAAATCGAAGGTTTGTGGTAACCATGTGTCAAGCAAGTCTATCAGTGTCATTTATCCAAAAGAATTTGCTCATTTTGTGTTTTTTTGTGTGTCCCATTTTGGTAATTCTCAGAATATTTCAAACTTTTTCCCTATTATTATATTAGTGTGGTAATCTGTAATTAGTGGTTACAACTCACTGAAAGTTCAGATGATGGTTAGCATTTTTTAGCAATATTCTTTAATTGAGGTACAAAATTAATTGTTTTTTTAGACATAATGTTCCTGCACATTTAACAGACTATAGTATAGTGTAAATAGAAATTTTATATGCACTGGGATACCAAAAAAATCCACTTGACTCACTTTATTGTGATATTTGCTTTATTGCAGTGGTCTGGAACTCAACCTATAGTATCTCTATGGAATACCCATATACAATTTGATGAGCCTGACATACACCTTTGAAACAACAATCAAGGTAATAAACATAACCATAATCTCCAAAAGTTATCATATGTGTACACTGAATTTTGCCAAATGCCTTTTCTGTGTTTATTGAAAAATTCCCCAGCAAAGAGCAATGAATTTTATGATTCAATTCCTAAGTAAGGTGAAAGTCCCAAATGCTTTGTGCATTTTACTGCCTGAACAAAATTAAGATTTATAGACTAATAAAGAAGAGAGAGAATGGGTGTCGTAGTGGCAATCAACAGTAATGTTCATAATACACCTTATGACTCAATTTTAGAATTTTGTGTAAGTTATACTGCAACTAAATTAATAGAATAACTTGCTATATTTGACATATTGTTTCACCCATCTACCCTGCTCATGCATTAAAACTTGTCTTTCTAAAATACAGATCTGACTATTTTACAACTTTGCTCAAAAAACTTGCTGGCTCCCTAACTACAGAACAAGTTCCATAGCATGGCATCCAATGCCTTTCTGGAATGGGTTCCATGTTGTCTTTTTAGTAGTATCTTTCAGTGCCTTGTCACCCAACATTTGCTCTTCCTCTGATATGCTGTGCATTCCTGTGTCTATCATTGCTGGTAATGCCTTTTCCCTCCTTATGTACTCCACAATCCACTCATCTCTCAAGACCCAAGCTCAAATGCTGCCTCTTCCATGAGTATACTGTGGAATATTCTTCCACAGTATTTCCAGTTGCTATGGATCTCTATTATCTCTGTGCTCCTATTGTACTGGTAATGCTCTCTTGTTGGATATAGTGGAAAATTTGTTTGGATTATGTTTTCCTCAGCTGTGTGGCCCCACATTGCTTCATATAGGGATGGCAGATATTACAGAAGCCACAAGTCCCCATTTGTGAGCCCATGAAAGTTATTACTAAATGATTACAGCATGATTTTCCACCAAGCCTAAATGGACTTAAAGGCACCTCAGAACATTATTAATTGATTATTAATGAATGATCTAGGCAGTTATTGGATTAAATTCATTGGATTAAATGAGAACTGCATTAAATGAAAACTATCTTTAGTTAAATTTATGGCCTCGTTCATAACAAAAGCCCAATTCTTTGGTTAGTTGAAGTGAATTTCACTGCATAGACCCCAGGGGTGGTTTCCACCAGGGACTAAATTTATTTGGGTGAGAGTAGGAAAATAGAAGATTATAGCATATTATAGAACTATAGCATTATAGCATGTGGAGGAACTGGCCACATGGAAGGAATCTGTTAGTAAGAGTGACAAGCTCCTGCTGAAGGGAGGCCAGGCTGTCAGACCGATTTCATTTTCTTCTCAAGAAACTCACCAGGAGATCCTGTTATTTTCTTGGTTTAGAATCTGAGAATCAGATAAAGCTCTGTATCAACTGTGTGTAAGGTCATACCCTGGGAATCTCATGGGCCAAGGGGAGGAGTGAGAGTGTTTCCAAATGCCACAATCCATTTCATTACTGTGGGGCAAACTTCTATCAGACATGGCCTTAAGTTCCCCCCTGGGACTAGCAGGTGTCTACAGCAAATAGAATCCTTTAAACCATGCAGACATCAGTCTGACTAATGTTCAAAAGTCAGTTTGGGAAATGGCAATCATTTGGGGTTTCTTTGAAGAGAAGAGTTTTGACTCTTTGTCAAGTTCTTGGAAACCATATGAAGGCTATACTGTCCAAGCTTATGACCATTAGCCACATTAAAAAAACATTTTTTTAATGTTTATTTATTTTTGAGAGACAGAGAGAGACAGAGCATGAGCAGGGGAGGGGCAGAGAGAGAAGGAGACACAGAATCCGAAGCAGGCTCCAGGCTCTGAGCTGTCAGCATAGAGACCAACAAGGGGCTCGAACTCATGAACCGTGAAATCATGACCTGTGTTGAAGTTGATGCTCAACCAACAGAGCCACCCAGGCGCCCCTTCCACATTTTTGTTTTAATTAAAAAATTTTTTTTAGTTCATTTAGAGACAGAGAGAGAGAGAGAGAGAGAGAGAGAGAGAGAGCGAGCATGGGTGCATGTGTGCATGAGCAGGGGAGGGGCAGAGAGAGGGGGAGAGAATCCCAAGCAGGCTCCATGCTGTCAATGTGGAGACTAACGCAGGGCTCTATCCCACTAATGGTGAAATCATGACCTGAGCTGAAATCAAGAATCAGACACTTAACCAACTGGGCCATGCAGGCACTCCACATTTTGTTTTTAAATTTAAGTTTGTTAAATTTATTTTATTTTTATTTTAATTTTTTTTTACAGTGAAAAATCAAGTTTTATTTATTTATTTTTCCAATATATGAAATTTATTGTCAAATTGGTTTCCATACAACACCCAGTGCTCATCCCAAAAGGTGCCTTCCTCAATACCCATCACCCACCCTCCCCTCCCTCCCACCCCCATCAACCCTCAGTTTGTTCTCAGTTTTTAACAGTCTCTTATGCTTTGGCTCTCTCCCACTCTAACCTAATTTTTTTTTCCTTCCCCTCCCCCATGGGTTTCTGTTAAGTTTCTCAGGATCCACATAAGAGTGAAACCATATGGTATCTGTCTTTCTCTGTATGGCTTATTTCACTTAGCATCAGACTCTCCAATTCCATCCACGTTGCTACAAAAGGCCATATTTCATTCTTTCTCATTGCCACGTAGTACTCCATTGTGTATATAAACCACAATTTCTTTATCCATTCATCAGTTGATGGACATTTAGGCTCTTTCCATCATTTGGCTATTGTTGAGAGTGCTGCTATAAACATTGGGGTACAAGTGCCCCTATGCATCAGTACTCCTGTATCCCTTGGGTAAATTCCTAGCAGTGCTATTGCTGGGTCATAGGGTAGGTCTATTTTTAATTTTCTGAGGAACCTCCACACTGTTTTCCAGAGAGGCTGCACCAATTTGCATTCCCACCAACAGTGTAAGAGGGTTCCCGTTTCTCCACATCCTCTCCAGCATCTATAGTCTCCTGATTTGTTCATTTTGGCCACTCTGACTGGCATGAGGTGATATCTGAGTGTGGTTTTGATTTGTATTTCCCTGATAAGAAGCGATGTTGAACATCTTTTCATGTGCCTGTTGGCCATCTGGATGTCTTCTTTAGAGAAGTGTCTATTCATGTTTTCTGCCCATTTCTTCACTGGGTTATTTGTTTTTCAGGTGTGGAGTTTGGTGAGCTCTTCATAGATTTTGGATACTAGCCCTTTGTCCGATATGTCATTTGCAAATATCTTTTCCCATTCCGTTGGTTGCCTTTTAGTTTTGTTGGTTGTTTCCTTTGCTGTGCAGGAGCTTTTTATCTTCATAAGGTCCCAGTAATTCACTTTTGCTTTTAATTCCCTTGCCTTTGGGGATGTGCCGAGTAAGAGATTGCTACGGCTGAGGTCAGAGAGGTCTTTTCCTGCTTTCTCCTCTAAGGTTTTGATGGTTTCCTGTCTCACATTCAGGTCCTTTATCCATTTTGAGTTTATTTTTGTGAATGGTGTGAGAAAGTGGTCTAGTTTCAACCTTCTGCATGTTGCTGTCCAGTTCTCCCAGCACCATTTGTTAAAGAGACTGTCTTTTTTCCATTGGATGTTCTTTCCTGCTTTGTCAAAGATGAGTTGGCCATACGTTTGTGGGTCTAGTTCTGGGGTTTCTATTCTATTCCATTGGTCTATGTGTCTGTTTTTGTGCCAATACCGTGCTGTCTTGATGATTACAGCTTTGTAGTAGAGGCTAAAGTCTGGGATTGTGATGCCTCCTGCTTTGGTCTTCTTCAAAATTACTTTGGCTATTCAGGGCCTTTTGTGGTTCCATATGAATTTTAGGATTGCTTGTTCTAGTTTCGAGAAGAATGCTGGTGCGATTTTGATTGGGATTGCATTGAATGTGTGTAGATAGCTTTGGGTAGTATTGACATTTTGACAATATTTATTCTTCCAATCCATGAGCAGGGAATGTCTTTCCATTTCTTTATATCTTCTTCAATTACCTGCATAAGCTTTCTATAGTTTTCAGCATGCAGATCTTTTACATCTTTGGTTAGATTTATTCCTAGGTATTTTATGCTTCTTGGTGCAATTGTGAATGGGATCAGTTTCTTCATTTGTCTTTCTGTTGCTTCATTGTTAGTGTATAAGAATGCAACTGATTTCTGCACATTGATTTTGTATCCTGCAACTTTGCTGAATTCATGTATCAGTTCTAGCAGACTTTTGGTGGAGTCTATCGGATTTTCCATGTATAATATCATGTCATCTACAAAAAGCGAAAGCTTGACTTCATCTTTGCCAATTTTGATGCCTTTGATTTCCTTTTGTTGTCTGATTGCTGATGCTAGAACTTCCAACACTATATTAAACAACAGCGGTGAGAGTGGGCATCCCTGTCGTGTTCCTGATCTCAGGGAAAAAGCTCTCAGTTTTCCCCATTGAGGATGATGTTAGCTGTAGGCTTTTCATAAATGGCTTTTATGATCTTTAAGTATGTTCCTTCTATCCTGACTTTCTCAAGGGTTTTTATTAAGAAAGGGTGCTGGATTTTGTCAAAGGCCTTTTCTGCATCGATTGACAGGATCATATGGTTCTTCTCTTTTTTTTTACTGATGTGATGTATCACGTTGATTGATTTGCGAATGTTGAACCAGCCCTGCATCCCAGGAATGAATCCCACTTGATCATGGTGAATAATTCTTTTTATATGCTGTTGAATTCGATTTGCTAGTATCTTATTGAGAATTTTTGCATCCATATTCATCAGGGATATTGGCCTGTAGTTCTCTTTTTTTACTGGGTCTCTGTCTGGTTTAGGAACCAAAGTAATATTGGCTTCATAGAATGGGTCTGGAAGTTTTCCTTCCCTTTCTATTTCTTGGAATAGCTTGAGAAGGATAGGTATTATCTCTGCTTTAAACGTCTGGTAGAACTCCTCTGGGAAGCCATCTGGTCCTGGACTCTTATTTGTTGGGAGATTTTTGATAACCAATTCAATTTCTTCGCTGGTTATGGGTCTGTTCAAGCTTTCTATTTCCTCCTGATTGAGTTTTGGAAGAGTGTGGGTGTTTAGGAATTTGTCCATTTCTTCCAGATTGTCCAATTTTTTGGCATATAATTTTTCATAGTATTCCCTGATAATTGTTTGTATCTCTGAGGGATTGGTTGTAATAATTCCATTTTCATTCATGATTTTATCTATTTGGGTCATCTCCCTTTTCTTTTTGAGAAGCCTGGCTAGAGGTTTGTCAATTTTGTTTATTTTTTCAAAAAACCAACTCTTGGTTTCATTGATCTGCTCTACAGTTTTTTAGATTCTATATTGTTTATTTCTGCTCTGATCTTTATTATTTCTCTTCTTCTGCTGGGTTTAGGCTGCCTTTGCTGTTCTGCTTCTATTTCCTTTAGGTGTGCTGTTAGATTTTGTATTTGGGATTTTTCTTGTTTCTTGAGATAGGCCTGGATTGCAATGTATTTTCCTCTCAGGACTGCCTTCACTGCGTCCCAAAGCGTTTGGATTGTTGTATTTTCATTTTCGTTTGTTTCCATATATTTTTAAATTTCTTCTCTAATTGCCTGGTTGACCCACTCATTCTTTAGTAGGGTGTTCTTTAACCTCCACGCTTTTGGAGGTTTTCCAGACTTTTTCCTGTGGTTGATTTCAAGCTTCATAGCATTGTGGTCTGAAAGTACGCATGGTATAATTTCAATTCTTGTAAACTTATGAAGGGCTGTTTTGTGACCCAGTATATGATCTATCTTGGAGAATGTTCCATGTGCACTCGAGAAGAAAGTATATTCTGTTGCTTTGGGATGCAGAGTTCTAAATATATCTGTCAAGTCCATCTGATTCAATGTATCATTCAGGGCCCTTGTTTCTTTATTGACCATGTGTCTAGATGATCTATCCATTTCTGTAAGTGGAGTGTTAAAGTCCCCTGCAATTACCACATTCTTATCAATAAGGTTGCTTATGTTTATGAGTAATTGTTTTATATATTTGGGGGCTCCGGTATTTGGCGCATAGACATTTATAATTGTTAGCTCTTCCTGATGGATAGACCCTGTAATTATTATATAATGCCCTTGTTCATCTCTTGTTACAGCCTTTAATTTAAAGTCTAGTTTGTCTGATATAAGTATGGCTACTCCAGCTTTCTTTTGGCTTCCAGTAGCATGATAAATAGTTCTCCATCCCCTCACTCTCAATCTAAAGTGTCCTCAGGTCTAAAATGAGTCTCTTGTAGACAGCAAATAGATGGGTCTTGTTTTTTTATCCATTCTGATACCCTATTTCTTTTGGTTGGCGCATTTAATCCATTTACATTCAGTGTTATTATAGAAAGATATGGGTTTAGAGTCATTGTGATGTCTGTATGTTTTATGCTTGTAGTGATGTCTCTGGTACTTTGTCTCACAGGATCCCCCTTAGGATGTCTTGTAGGGCTGGTTTAGTGGTGACAAATTCCTTCAGTTTTTGTTTGTTTGAGAAGACCTTTATCTCTCCTTCTATTCTAAATGACAGACTTGCTGGATAAAGGATTCTCGGCTGCATATTTTTTCTGTTTAGCACACTGAAGATATCATGCCAGTCCTTTCTGGCCTGCCAAGTTTCAAAAGAGAGATCAGTCATGAGTCTTATAGGTCTCCCTTTATATGTGAGGGCACGTTTATCCCTTGCTGCTTTCAGAATTTTCTCTTTATCCTTGTATTTTGCCAGTTTCACTATGATATGTCGTGCAGAAGATCGATTCAAGTTACGTCTGAAGGGAGTTCTCTGTGCCTCTTGGATTTCAATGCCTTCTTCCTTCCCCAGTTCAGGGAAGTTCTCAGCTATTATTTCTTCAAGTACCCCTTCAGCACCTTTCCCTCTCTCTTCCTCCTCTGGGATACCAATTATGCGTATATTATTTCTTTTTAGTGTATCACTTAGTTCTCTAATTTTCCCCTCATACTCCTGGATTTTTTTATCTCTCTTTTTCTCAGCTTCCTCTTTTTCCATAACTTTATCTTCTAGTTCACCTATTCTCTCCTCTGCCTCTTCAAGCTGAGCCGTCATGGTTTCCATTTTGTTTTGCATTTCGTTTAAAGCATTTTTCAGCTCCTCGTGACTGTTCCTTAGTCCCTTGATCTCTGTAGCAAGAGATTCTCTGCTGTCCTCTATACTGTTTTCAAGCCCAGCGATTAATTTTATGACTATTATTCGAAATTCACTTTCTGTTATATTATTTAAATCCTTTTTGATCAGTTCATTAGCTGTTGTTATTTCCTGGAGATTCTTCTGAGGGGAATTCTTCCGTTTGGTCATTTTGGATAGTCCCTGGAGTGGTGAGGACCTGCAGGGCACTTCCCCTGTGCTGTGGTGTATAACTGGAGTTGGTGGGCGGGGCCGCAGTCTGACCTGATGTCTGCCCCCAGCCCACCGCTGGGGCCACAGTCAGACTGGTGTGTGCCTTCTCTTCCCCTCTCCTAGGGGCGGGATTCACTGTGGGGTGGCGTGTCCCGTCTGGGCTACTTGCACACTGCCAGGCTTGTGTTGCTGGGGATCTGGCGTATTAGCTGGGGTGGGTAGGCAAGGTGCATGGGGGCAGGAGGGGCAGACTTAGCTCGCTTCTCCTTAGGTGATCCACTTCAGGAGGGGCCCTGTGGCAGCGGGAGGGAGTCAGATCCGCTGCCGGAGGTTTGGCTCCGCAGAAGCACAGAGTTGGGTGTTTCCGCGGAGCGAGCAAGTTCCCTGGCAGGAACTGGTTCCCTTTGGGACTTTGGCTGGGGGATGGGCGAGGGAGATGGTGCTGGCGAGCGCCTTTGTTCCCCACCAAACCGAGCTCTGTCGTCCGGGGGCTCAGCAGCTCTCCCTCCCTTTGTCCTCCAGCCTTCCCGCTTTCTGAGCAGAGCTGTTAACTTATGACCTCCCAACGCTAAGTCGCGCTTGCTGTCCGGACACAGTCCATCAGGCCCCTCCGCTTTTGCCAGCCAGATTTGGGGGCTCTGCTTGGCCAGCAGGCTGCCCCTCCGCCCGGCTCCCTCCCGCCAGTCCGTGGAGCGCGCACCGCCTCGCCGCCCTTCCTACCCTCTTCCGTGGGCCTCTCGTCTGTGCTTGGCTCCAGAGACTCCGTTCTGCTAATCCTCTGGCGGTTTTCTGGGTTATTTAGGCAGATGTAGGTGGAATCTAAGTGATCAGCAGGTGATCCCAGCGTCCTCCTACACCGCCATCTTCCTATCCTTCCTAAGTTTGTTAAATTTAAATAAAATTAAAACTTTAGTTCCTCAGTCACACTAGCCACATTTTAAGTGCTCAACTAGCCACATGTGGCTTGTGGCTACCACATCAGACAGATTTCCATCATTTCAGAGTGTTCTAGTGGACAGCACTCATATAAGGCCTCCTGTAAAAAAAACTTGAACTCCTTTGCACTGTAGTTTCTGCAGAAAGTTTTGCTTTGCAAGGACCAATTATATTTTTTGGTATTTCTATTATTTATATCATGTAACTATTTTATTTATGTTTATTTCACCTAAATAAGTGCTTTTCTCTTTCAAGGCCTTTCTGTTTAATGTTTCATTTGAGAAAAATATCAAGGAAGTATTTATTCCCCATAGTTGGAGGCCTGTTTGGTAAGCAAGATTCTATTATTTATCTTCCATTATTTCTTTATGGTGGTTAATATCTTCCCTGATCCCTATGAGTTCCTTTTTGTAAACCTCTGCTTGCTAAGTCGGCTATGTCTCGCATGGTTGTTTGAATTTAAATTACCTGCCATTTTGCCTTACTAAGGGAGATGTAGTGAATTCAGTCATTAAAGTAAGGGTCTATTGGGAAATAATGTGCCATAAGACTCCTATCTATTCTGACATTTTTATTCTTGCCTCCTCTCCCACATTAAATAAAAGCTATTGTATATAGGGAGATGCATTAAAAATAGGCCACACAATACAATGTGGATAAAGCTTTCACATTGGTTTTAAATGGGGTTCATTTGAAATGACTTTAATCTTGGTTATGGTGGCTATTCAGTATAGCATTCTGTTACAACTCAAAGCTTTGTGTTTATTTTATTTATTCCTATGAAGATAAGAATAAATGTTTTTAATACTTTTAAGTAAGGTGAAATATAAATAAACAGAAATAAAATGCATTGTGGCATAGGAGATAAAATCTAATCTCTATTTCTACTTCTATGGTTCTATAGATTATCATCTTTCCTTGCAATTTCCTACTAAGGCACTTCTTTGAATAAGGTCTGGATTGGCTACTTAGTATTCACATATTTTCTTTATCCACATGATGCAGAGGCTAAAAAACCTGGTTTATATTTGGACAAAATAAACCCAAGCTTTCCCTTTCTGGTTCCATCGTTGTCACCACCACCCCTCTTCAGAGGCCCCTGTAGAGGGATGGTGTATTATACAGATGGCTTTGAATCCCAGCTCCACCCTTCCTGGCTATGTAGTGGACCACAAAAGTTACTTAATATTGTGTACTTTGTCTTCTTCGTCTTGAAGATGAGTTAGATTTCCAAACCTACATTATTGGATCTTCCAGAGATTTAATTAAAACCCTTAAAAGAGTGCTCTTATTTTTCACTTGGGTTTCAAGTCTAAGAATCATTTTTCTGTGATTTTAAACTTTTAAAATTGAAATGTAATTACTATGGTCTGAATGGTTGTGCCCCCCCAAAATTCACATGTTGAAATCCTAGCACCCAATGTAGTGGTGTTAGGCAGTAAGGCCTTTGGGAGGTGACTAAGTCATGAAGGGTTTACCTGCATGAGTGAGAATAATGCCCATATAAAAGAGACCCCAGAGAGAGTTCCCTTGTTCCTTCCACCACATGAGACACAGCAGTTTGCAGCCCACAAGAACCCGACCATGCTGGCAGCCTGAGCATGGAGAACTATGGGAAGTAAATTTCTGTTGTTTATAAATTATCTGATCAGTGGTATTTTGCAGCTAACACAACATTTTACATATAGTGAAATGCACTGATCTTAAGTATACAGTTTGATGAGTTTTGATAAATGCATATAGCATATAACCCACTATCAAGATATAAGAGATTTCTATCTCCCTATTAAGTCCCCCTAGTGCTTTCCCAATCAGTCCCTGCTCCTCCCCAACACATACTCACACACACACACACACACACACAGCAATCACTATTTTGATTTTATTGCCAGAGCTTATTTTTGTCAGTTCTAGAATTTCATCTGAATGTAATCATAGAGTATGTATTCTTTTATATCAGGCTTTTCTCATTTTCCATAGTAAATTTTTTATCTGATATTTATCTCTAGCATTATATTTTTATAATATTTAATTAATAATTATGTATAAGGTCACAGATCACATATGGGAAAGATTGGAATTTCTTTAAAATTGAAATATAAACAAAAAGCAAATGACCTAAAACATAGCTTATTTTTTGATATGCTATTGTGTTTGTGTGTTTTTATTTTTATGATAATGTCTTTAGTTTGCCTTAGTTTATTTCTCATGCAAATTTTTTTAAAGAATTAATTCACATAAAGTATACTTATCATGCTATGCAAACATTACTATTATGTAATTCCAGAATATTTTAATCACTCTCAAAAGAAATCCCATACCCACTAGCAATTGTTCTCCACTCCCTCCCACTCAGCTCCTAGGAGTCACTAATTTACTTTTTGTTTCTATAGATTTGCCTCTTCTGGACATTTCATATAAATGGAATGCTAAAGTATGTGGGCTTTTGTGTCTGGCAATTTTCACTTAGCATGATATTTTTGAGGTTACCCATTGTGTAGTACATATTGGTAGAGCTGACCCTTGAACAACACTGGGATTAGGGGCACCAACCCCCTGTGCAGTTGAAAATCGGTGTATAACTTTTGACTCCTCACAAACTTAACTGCTAGTAGCCTACTGTTGACTAGATGCCTATTGGTAACAAAAAATAGTTGATTAACACATATTTTGTATATTATAGCATTATATACTGTATTCTTTTTTAAAATATTTTTTAATTTTTATTCATATTTTGAAAGACAGAGACAGAGCATGAGTGGGGGAGGACAGGGAATGAGGGAGATGCAGAATCTGAAGCAGGCTCCAGGCTCTGAGCTGTTAGCACAGAGAGCCCAACACAGGGCTTGAACTCATGAACTGTGAGATCATGACCTGAGCTGAAGTCAGCCACTCAACTGACTAAGCCACCCAGGCACCCCTATACTGTATTCTTACAATAAAGTAAGCTTGTGGAAAGAGTTATTAAGAAAAACATAAGGAAGAAAACTTACAGTACTGTGCTGTATTTATTGGGAAAAAATCCACTATAAGAGAACCTGCACAGTTCAAACCTGTGTTGTTGAAAGGTCAACTGTACTTTATTCCTTTTTATACACGAATAATATTGCACTGTATGGATATTGCCACATTTTGCTTATTCAGTCATCAGTTGGTAGAAATTTTGACTTTTGCTACTTTTTGGCTATTTTGAATGTTGCTTGTGCTTATCAAGATGATGAAGATACATAGATCAATAGAACGGAATAGAGAGCCCAGAAATAAACCCACACTCATAAGGTCAATTAATCTATGACCAAGGAGAAAAGAATATGCAATGGGGGAAAAACAGTCTCTTCAACAGATGGTGTTGGGAAAACTGGACAGCTACATGCAAAAGAATGAACCTGGACCACTTTCTTATGCCACACACAAACATAAACTCAAAAGGGATTAAAGACCTGTATGTGAGACCTGAAACCATAAAACTCTTAAAAGAAAACCCAGGCAGAAATTCTTGGTCATTGGCCATAAGGATATTTTTTCTAGATCTGTCTCCCCAAGCAAGGGAAACCAAAAGCAAAAATAAAACATTGGGACTACATCAAACTAAAAAGCTTTTGTACAGCAAAGGAAACCATCAACAAAATGAAAAGGCAACCTACTGAGTGGGAGAAGATATTTGCAAATGACATATCCAATAAGGGGTTAATATCCAAAATACATAAAGAACTGATACAATTCAACATCAGAAAAACACAAATCATCTGATTAAAAAGGTGGCAGAGAACCTGAATAGACATTTTTCCAAAGAAGACATCCAGATGGCCAGCAGACACATGAAATGATGCTCAACATCACTAATCATCACAGAAATGCAAATCAAAACCACAACGAGATATCACTTCACACCAGTTAAAATGGCTAGTATCAAAAAGACAAGAAATTACAAGCATTGACAAGGGTGTGGAGAAAAAGGAACCTTCATGCACTGTTTGTGGGAATGTAAATTGGTATAGCCACTGTGGAAAAGAGTGTGGGAGTCCTCAAAAAATTAAAAATAGAACTACCATGTGACCCAGCTATTCCACTTCTGGGTATTTACCCAAAGAAAACAAAGATAGTAACTCAAAAAGATGTATGCACCTTCATGTACACTGCAGCCTTATATGCAATAGCCAAGAGATGGAAACAACTTAAGTGTCCACTGACAGATGAGTGGATAAAGAAGCTGTGGTATATATATATATATATATATATATATATATATATATATAAGCTGTGGTGTGTGTATATATATATATATATATATATATATATATAATGAAATATTTTTCAGCTATAAATAACAATGAAATCTTGTCATTCAGGACAATATTGGTGGACCTAGAGAGTATTGTGCTAAGTGAAATAAGTCAGACAGAGGAAGACAGATACCATATGATTTCACTTATATATGGAAACTAAAAAACCTAATGATAAAAAAAACAAACGAACCAGAAACAGACTCATAAATACAGAGGAAAAATTGGTGGTTGCCAGAGGGGAGAGGAATGAAGGGATAGGTGAAATAGGTAAAGGGGTTTAAGAGATACAAACTTCCAGTAATAAAATAAGTAAGCTTATGAGGATGAAAAATACAGCATAGGGAATATAAACAATAAATATTGGAATAACTTTATATGGTGACAGATGGTACACTTATTGTGGTGAGCCTTTTGTAATGCATATAATTGTTGAATCACTATATGGCATACCTGAAAGTAATATAATATTGTACATCAACTAGACTTCAATTAAAAAAAAACATAAATAAATGGAAAAAAAATCCACAGGGTGTATAAGAAGAGTAAAAAAATAAAAGATGTCATTTGAAGAGGAAAAAGAATAGTCTTTTCAACAAATAGTGTCAGGAAAACTGGGTTTTCACATGCAAAATAATGGAGTTGGATTCTTTCCTCAAACAATATGTAAAAATTAACTTGAAATGGATCATAGGCCTAAATCTATTTGCTAAAATTGTAAAACTGCAAGAACACAGGAGTGTATCTTCTTGATCCTGGGCTAAACTGCAATTTCAACTTTTTAGTATTTATTTACCCCTTTATAATTTATAGAACATTGTTTCTATGTTATTTTATATAATCTTCATTGCATCCCTTATAAAAAATAGGTGATATTATTTTTATTTTATAGATAAAGAAGCCAAAACTCAAAATGGTTAAGTAACTCACCCAGAACCATCCAAATAGTTAGTGGACTTTAAAACAGGGCCTCTAAAAAAAAAAAAAAAAAAAACAAAAACAAAAAAACAAAAAAAAACAGGGCCTCTGGCACAAAAGTTTGCACTCTTCATGGAGCAATGCCATTCACCCTGGGGTAGAGAAAAGAGTGACCCAAGACCCTGAAGTCTTGCTGCTCTTATGGCACCCAAGCTGGCCAGGCAGACGTGTGCATCCTCCAAAGCTCTCCTCGTGATTTCTGCCTTCAGCACAGGTGGTGCTTGGCTGTGAATTGGCTGTGATCCAATGGTTCCCCTCTTTGTTCTTTCATTCATCAATAGGTGTATGTTATTCTGGCCATTTGTGTGACTGCTATATACCAGAACCTATTCTGGGCACTGGAAATTTAACAATATGCAAAATAGACAAACAATTTCCTGCTGTAATGTAACTTACATTCTAAATGGTAAGATGGACAATAAGTGAATGAACAAACCTGCTTGTTTACTTATTTAATGTTGGGAGCAATATGTTCTT
The DNA here is from genome assembly GCF_046562875.1 of Panthera onca. Taxonomy (NCBI): domain Eukaryota; kingdom Metazoa; phylum Chordata; class Mammalia; order Carnivora; family Felidae; genus Panthera; species Panthera onca. The sequence goes on along the minus strand of NC_138347.1, from coordinate 129,994,228 downwards.
TAAAGAAAAAGGGAAGAGGGAAGAGGAAAGAGGAACCTTGGGGTATGGGGGTGGGGGGTTGTTGTTCTAAACAGAGTGGGGAGGAAAGGGCTTGTTGGCGAGGTGAAGGAGGTGGGGAGTGGGCCACCCAGATATGTCACTGGGGATGTTCCTGGCAAAGGGAAGAACAAGTCTACAAGCTCTAAGGCAGGAGGGTGTTTGGCATTTTCTGGGAACAGCCAGTAAGCCGTGAGCCTGAGCAGAGTGATCCAGGAGGAGGAGAGCAGGAGAAATAAAGGTGCCAACCTTGGCAGGACTTATTTGCCATTTAGAAATTTTCGGCTTTTACTGTGAGTGAAATGCAAAGCCATTAGAGGATTCTGGGCAGAGGAAGCCCATGGTTTGTCTTATATCCCTAAGGGATGTTGTTTTGCAAACTCCTCAGGAGCTTCCTGGGTATAATCAGAAAGTGCCCCCACCTTGCCACATACAAAGAGGACAGGGAGAGACCCAAGAAAGAGCAGGCCACTCCAGATTGGTAGGTGGCAGGCTTAATAAGCAAGGTAACTTACATACAGGGCAGCTGCAAGACATTAGTAGGTCTCAGTAGATCTCTGTACCCATCTGCCACATCGTAAAAGTTTATACAGAGGGTTTATTTAACCGGATTCAGTCATGTATGACATCCAGATGGTCTCAACACCACATCACTAACTCAAGGCTGTGTCCTTAAGGGCAGCTCTTGACAGCAGAGAAGGTGAGTGGAATGCACATTCCAAGAACAGGGGAGAGGATAAGGAGCCTCCAAATGCTCCGGCCCAACTCATGGGTCAACTGGTAGTCATATCCTCTCTATGACCTCTTCCAACAAAAGTCATTCTGACTTCTGGGGTGAGAAGACCCGTAGGAAGACCAGGAAGACAAGTATGGAAGCAGGGAGACCAGTGAAGAGGCTGTTGCAACAATCCAGGTGAGAGATGATGTGGTGATTGAGGTTATGAGAAGTGGTTAGATTCTGGATATGATTTGAAGCTGGAGCCAATAGGATTAACTGATGAATGGGCTGTGGTTTGCGATAGTGAGGTCAAGGTGATGTCAGGGCCTTTGTCCTGAGTCAGTGAAAGAGAGAATTTCTATCACGTAGGGTGGAGAAGTCAGGAAGGTGAACAGGTTTGGGCAGGAACATCAGGAGTCTGTTTTTTGGAGCAGTTGTGTTTGAAATGCCTGTTAGTCTTCAGGTAGAGATGGTAGGTAGCAGATCTAGACCCAGATATGAGTCTAGAGTGTAGGGACAAGTTTGGGTTGAAGATACAGATTTAGAAATTATGAGAAAAGAGGCTCAAAGCTAGAGGCTAGATGAGTACATCGAGAATGTGGGAGCGTAGATAGAAAAGAGAAGTTCCGTAAGAGTCTTTTTGGAACTGATGAAAATGTGAGTTAAAATAAAAGCTATCTCTCAATTACAGAAAGGTTATTGGAGAGGTCTTTGTCCTCTATTACTATTTAATAGTTCCATGACACTTCTCACTTATTCCTCACCCATTCTTTTCCTTACTAAAGAGATTCTCATTGATTTTATCTTTAGGATGAAAACCAGCCCTGCAGGCAACTTTTTCTGGGTCCCCTCGGATTAATGGGCACTGGAGTTACTATTGAGACTGCTCTCCACTCTTTTCAACTCTTTGTAAATTAAGAGGAAGCCAAGTAGGCATAAAAACAAATATATTGTCTGTGAGTTTGAGGTCCTTATCAATGTGAGGAACAGAGTTTTAGTTCAAAAAGGTCTTGTTTTTCTATAAGAAGTAAAGATAAGAAATATTCCAACCATTTTTTTGCTGTAATCTGTGACCTTGAGAACTGAATCCATCTTACAGAGAAACAAAATCCTATTTTGCTGAAATGTGGATAGGCAGAAATAATAATTCCTCTACTTTAGATATTACTATCTAGTCTTTAGGTTGTTTGAAAAAGGCACTCTGAGAGTAACCTAAAGATGAAATGAGAGATAAAATACCTGGAAAGATTTTGTTCCAGTTACTATGGCTGCATTAAGATTTGCAGTTATGGCATAACAAATTACCATAAAATTTAGTGGAATAAAACAAATTTATTATACTTTTGAGTTCTGTGGGTAATGAATTTGGATGGGGTAGAGCAGGGATTACCTGTCCTGCTCCATGATGCCTGGGACATCAAATGGAAGAAGGGAAGTTTGGAGCAGGAATCATCTGAAGGGTTACACACTCAACTAACAGTTGCTAGTAGGTGCTTTTGGGGTCACAGTTCCTTTTCACGTGGGCTTCTCTAGGCAGTCTGTCTACATGTGCTAGTTGGAGCTTATTTGTAGCATGGTGGCCGGGTTCCCAGGGTGAGTATCCTGAAAGAGAGCCAGGTGGACACTGTCCCCTTTGTCTTACTTAACCTCAGAAGTCACACAGCATCACTTCTGCCACACTTTATTGGTAGGGGCAGTCTCAAGCTCACCCAGGTTCAGTGGAAGGGATATAGGCCCTGCCTCTCAGTGAGGAGTGTCAATCACATTGTAAGAGGTGCATATGGGATCAGATATAAATTGATGCACCCATCTTTGGGAAAATACAATCTGCCAAAGATTTAGTGACTACTAGGAGCATAAGCCATTAAATTCAACGAGTTTTTTTTCTTGTAGAGAAGTAGAGAGGAGCTAAGCACTCTGAGAAGAGGCAGGAGATTATGGTAAGAACTTTCACTGCCAATTTTAGAAATGTTTTATTTCTTTTTTTTTTTTTCTTCCTTCCTTGTAGACCATGAAACTGTTGCTTTGGGAAAAGGTCTGCCTATATCTGTATCTCAGGTTCAGAGTCTCATTAGGACAGTATTTGTGCCATTTGCTGGATGACAAGCTTCTCAAAAGGACACAGGGAAGCGACATATAGTGGAGTTGTAAGCAATTACTGAAGGCCCTTGGGAGTTTGCAGGCATCACCCATGGGAGATTAGAGAGAACTTTGCTGTGAGGCTGTTCCCCTCACTTAATAAGAGACCAGTAAATTCTCTAACCTGCCCTGTGCTTAACTTCCACCAACTTCCCTCCAGACATGTGCAAAGAGAATCAGGGTAAATCATACCCTTTACCTCTGTAGATTTAGATCTGGGAGGAAAACTCTTCTCTCCCCACATACAATGTCAGCACCATGTACTCATTTTTAGAAGACATTGATGGTGAGGTGCAGGTTAGAGAATACACCAAAAAGATTTACATCTGTCTTATTCACAAAGATAGACTGAGGGGGGAAAATATTGAAATCCTTGGTGTTATGAAATCTCAGATAAAGTAAATGCAAATATGTGGACCAAATTTGGGGAGTTATTTGGGATGTTTCCAAATTCCCAAGCAGTACATATGCTAAAGGTGCAAACATCAGAACGATATTTTCTGGCTTTGCCCATATACAGTCCAATCAGAAGAAGTTCTAGGCTTCCTATCTGCTCTCCTGAGTAAGGTGACACAGAACAGAAAGATAGCTTTTTAAAAAATAGAAAACACTTAGGTCACAAAATTTTAGAATTGATCTCAAATCTTAATGCAGTTTAAATGGACCAGATTTTTTTGCAATTTTCAAAATATCTACAGCCAAGGCTGAACTTTATTGATTGGTTCTATTTTAATTGGCCTTTGACTATTGGAATCTTAGAAAATTGGACCATGAAGTTCCTACAGATGTGGTTTGTCTGGCTGGCTTCTGCAGAAGCATAGACATCCAAGGGAATGATGGGTGCTGTAAGAGCATTGTGGGGTCAAGGTTGGCTTGGTGAAGACTGAGAAATGTTTGGCAGTCAGGGGAAAGTGAGGGAACCAAGAATATCGAAGTTAGTTCCCCTAAAAATGGGTAATTTCATGGAAGCACTGACGAAAGTATTTGGAAGGAAGGTAGTAGTGGGAGGTTGAGGTGGGGATGAAGAATCCCAGACCAGTTCTAAGATAAGTTTGGGAAAGAAAAAATGACCTAAGTGGGTGGGAAACTTACATTTTGAGTAACTCAGACTTTGAGGAAGAATAATACTTTATGTAGTAGAGTAACTCTCTGCCTTATGTGGTAGACACACATCTCCACTACATAAAGTATTATTCTTCCTTCTACACTCTCCGCTCCCCTCAATCTTTTCTTTCCCTTTCACGGAGGGTATGACCTGCCTTTTCTGTCTGGTGGGAATGACCTTTAAGTCACTTCCTCTCTTGTTCATCTGTAGATATCTTTGTTTTAAGTGGCCGTGCCTCCTTCCTCAAGCATTAAGCTTAGCCTTAATGGTGAACATGATTCATGGGAGAATAAAACAAAGAATCAGGCTCACATTTTCCAGATAATCACATTAGCATTTATAAAGTACTTTCTCTCTGGAAATTCTGCCTATTGCCTGATATTATTGGCATTTGCTGATTTACTTGGTGGCAAGTGTGTGGTGAGCACTTTGAGGGATGTGGATGGTCCTGGTGTCAACCCTGTGGTTCAAGTTGGTGGGTTGACCCAGGAAGCTCCTTCCACTCTGTGTAACACTGCGTGTAAAATATTTGTCTGCAACAAAATAAACTCAGAGTATAACTTCCAATTCCCATAGAAACCCAATTGGAAATATAATTTTTTCTTTTAAGTCTTCCAGCTGCCCTATTATCCTAAACCCCATAGCCTAATTTCCTTTAGGGTCTTATTGACAGAGTAATGGCTTATTTCAAGACTGCCAAGGATCAAATGAATAAATGCAAAGACTTTAATTTTTTTTAACTTGTTTTTTGGTCACGTGGTTGGTCTTGAGGCCTTGCATGAGTTCTGTCTTAAAAGAAATTATCATTTTTGTACAGAGTATCTGGTTTAATTTTGTATCTCTCTTATGGGATGGCCACACAAATATGACGTCCATGGATCATTTTAAGCCAAACCCCAGGGAGGCTTGATGCTTTTAAGCCTTGAGAATTGTTTGACCTGAGACTTTTAGTTGTTCTTTATGAAAAATAATGATTACTCAAGAGCTTTTAATTCTTTTTTTAGTTTGCTGCTGAATATTTTTAGCCATGCGTGATCTTATATCTGTTGAGCTCATGATACTCTGTCTTTCATCCCCCTACCGAACAGTCAGATCATACTTCAGGATATTTCTCTCTGGTGGCAGAGACATTACAGAGGAAACTGACTTCCCACCTTTAGTTAACACAGCGATGATGGGAGGTTGTTCATAAGCAGATGTGTGGCATTTTTGACAAAAGATGCATTCTTGAATGCTGCCTTGAAAGTGAATCTCTTTGTTTAAAATACCATGACCTTATTTATATGATTGGATAGCTTTTGTGCATTACTTAAAAAATACGTCGGATACACCTCTTACTTGAGCTACTTCTGTGGCAGCTAGTTCCTGCAGACTTTAATCTGATTTATGCAGGGGCAATTAGACTGAGACTTCCTATGGGCTCATGCCATGACCATGTACCTCTAGTTTCTTCCCCTATTGCTTCCCTGATATCACATCACAGGATAATGCCCTATACTTATAGATATGCAACCCAGAAATTCAGGGGGAGTAAACCCTCACTTGAATTGCCCTTGACCAATGGGGGAGAGGAGCAGGTGGATAAATGCTTCCTCTTTTGTCCCCAGGGTAGATACTCTGAGAAACAATTCATAAGCCTCCTTGGAACGTTCTGGTAGATCAAATGCTATCTGCTCATAGGAATGACCAACTCAATAACACATTTTTGTGTTGGCTTTGCCTTCTTCCTGTTTTGCTTTTCCTGTCCTGTAGTCTTACTCCTTATAAATCATATTCCAAAATAACCTACCTGCAAGGAAATTTTGCCTCAGATTTTGTTTTGGGGGGAGCCAAGCCTAAGATAGTATTCTTCTTTCTATTTTATTTTATTAAAAAATTTTTTTATTATGCTTCTTTATTTTTGAGAGGCAGAGAGAGACAGAGCGTGAGTGGGAGAGGGGCAGAGAGAGAGGGAGACACAGAATCTGAAGTAGGCTCCAGGCTCCGAGCTGTCAGCACAGAGCCCAATCCCAGGCGCCCCTCTTCTTTTTAAAACAATGTTTTCTCTTGTTTCTTATCTTTTCTCATTAAAGCCTACCAAAAGAGAGGTGAATGTACAGAGAAGAGTTTGTGAGTTTGGTGAATATATGGATATATACCTGTATATGTTGGAGTGTCCAACTGTATTCCATAACCATCTGTAGTAATTATTTGGAAATCCACATAAAAAGACAGACAGATGGATTATTAAAATATCATTTATATTTGATATTAAGATGCATCCATTCCTTCATTTACTGATAGTCAAAATGCATCTTACCTTTTCTATTCCTGGCTTCAAGTTCCTTCCTACTTGATACTTTATAACATAGGCTTCTGTAGTATAATGGTGGGGAAGAGATCTTGGAGAATCTACAAAGCAGATAAACTGACTTAACTGTAAAAGTTAAATTGGAATTATCTGCTGCTTTGGATAATTCACTTTTTATTTCCGATTGTTAGTATGAATAATTAAGGATTGATTGAATTGATAATGATGATATAATATGATTTGCTTTTTTTTTTAATATGAAATTTATTGTCAAGTTGGTTTCTATACAACACCCAGTGCTCATCCCAACAGGTGCCCTCCTATGATTTCCTTTTTTAAAAAAAAATATTTATTTTTGAGAGACAGAGAGAGAGAGAGAGAGCAAGAGGGAGTGAGCACACTAGCAGGGGAGGGGAACAGAGAGAGGGAGAGAATCCAAAGCAGGCTCTGCACTATCAGTGCAAAGCCTGATGTGGGACTCAGACTCACGAACAGCGAGATCATGACCTGAACTGAAGTCAGATGCTCACCTAACTAAGCCACCCATACCTAATATGATTTCCTTTTACTTGAGACTGGAAACCTGTCTAATTAGTGGTTCCTAGAGGATATATTGTCAATATGGCCTTCAGGAGAATGGTTCATATAATTTAGAGGATTAAAAGAGAAAGGGGTTAGAGAAAGACCTTGTTAGGTGAAGCTGGGATCCCTCTGAATTCTAGAGCCTCATGATCATGGAGGGGGAATCCTAATGACCATTTCCATAATCAATGTCTTGAAAAGGAATTTATCCCCCTGCTGTGATATTGTGATTTACAATAAATACATATTTGGCCTTTATTCTTGGCACAGAGCTCTTAAGACCCTTGGAATTTCCTAAGTGAAGAGAAGTTGTCTTATGTTAATAACATGACATTTGGAAAGCGTCTATGTAACCTAAGGATGGGAGCTGGTTGCCAGGGGAACCAACCTTGTGATTAGAGAGTTTGAACTCTTAGTCCCACTAACCTTCCACCTCCACCCCTATTTCCAAGGAGGGGTGAGGGACTGGAGATTGAGTTTGGTCACCAGTGGCCATGATTTAATCAACCATGCCTATGTAACAAAACCTCCATTAATCCCCAAAAGGATGGGGTTTGGAGAGCTTCCAAGCTGGTGAGCACATGGAGGTGTTAGGTGAGTGGTGTATCCAGAGAGCACAGAAGCACTCTGCTGTCCCCTCCCATGTACCTTGCCCTATATATTCTTATTCAGGCTCTTCATTTGTATCCTTATACAAATTACCTGTAATAAACTGGTAAACATAAGTAAATGTGTCTCTTAATTCTGTGAACTGAGCTATCAAATTACTTGAACCTAAGGGGTTGGTGGGTCAGAAGCACAGGTGAAAACCTGGACTTGCAATTGGCGTCTGAAATTGTGGGAGGAGATGTAATTCTGTGGGACCTAAGCCCTTGACCTGTGGGAACTGACGCTGCCTGGTGTTAAACTGATTTAACTAAATTTAACTAATTTAACTAAATTGAGTTAAACTGTAGGACACCCAGTCAATGTCTGTTGAGTATTAGAGAATTGCTTGGTGGTGCTGGGAAAACAACAACAACAACAACAACAACAACAACAACAACAACAACATACATTGGTCCTGCCTAGGAAGATAGAATCCCATCAAAATCTCAAAGAAATAGACATGCTGTAAGAGGACTTTAGAGGAACAGATCTCTAAAATCTTGTGACCTACCAGACATGCTGAAATTGGGGTTCTGTCACTTGATAGCATGTTCCAAATGATTTTTATCTTATTTTTGCTCCTTTCTGAGCAACCAGTAGATACCATGTAATTCTGGTTTCTTTATCTTTTTTCCAGGAGAGGCAAAATTTAGACAAAATCTTTTCTTGTCATTGTATTATGTGGGTAATTAGTCATCTCTTCAATCTTCTGTTTGACTTTGATCATTTTGTTTCTTTTTGTGAATCATAAGCAACCATCATTGCTCACATGTTCTTTTTGAGATCTTTCAATAATATGCCAGTTGGATAAGGAATTATAGAAGTTGATTGTATTAATTAGGGCTATTTTGGTAGCAAATGACAGAAAGTCAAGTTACAGTAGTTGAAACAATGATGCTGTGGTATCCATAGATCTCAAGGGCAGAAGTGGAGCTGGGATGCCAATCTTGGGCAGACCTCTCTCTTCACCATTTGCCTATTTATGTCTTTATTTGTCTACCTCATTTTTCTCTTTCTTATTTTTTCAACTGGCTTGCTTTGCCTTGGATTAGAAGAATACATGGTTATTGACAGGACCTACCTGAGCTTTCTATTTATAGTTTCAGTCACCTAGAAAGAGATGGGCTCTCCTCATTTTCAGTTACCAAATCCCTAGCCAAAAATTCTGAGTGGCCCAGCTTGGATCAAATGCTCAGTCTGGAACCAATCTGCTGGACAGATTCTTGGAGGTGATTGGCCCAGATATCTTACCCTGGACCAACTAACTGTGGCCAGGGCACATTTTGTACAAGATGATTGGTCCAGAGGTTATCATGTTGATAGAGCAGGGAAAAAGAGAAGAAAGAGGCTATTTCCAGAAGATAGTAAAGGAGGGGTAGAGGTGGCTGTATGTAGTTAGAGCAATAATTATTCATGATGTTGACATGAAGGAATTTGACCCTGTATAGTCAATATGGTAAATTTAACCTAAAGTATTACATCTCTTTTGGTGCTGGGAATATAAAATACAAGAGTGTTTTAAAAATATGTAGTTCCCAATTATGACATGGATAAAGATGATGTAACAATTCAGCATAAATATAAAGTCTTATAAAACATGTAAATACTGGAATGTTGATGGAATATTGGAATGTGATAAAAACGGCATATCAGATCGCTATAATTTGGCTTAATTCTCCAAGCTACGGAAATGCTCTTTCAATTAAATGTGTATTTAGTTTTATTGGTTGTTATTAATTGTGCAAATAAGAAGTGATTAAGCAATCTAGCTCTGGAGGTATTTTGCTTGGTTCCATATTTTTCTTTGCCACGTACTAGTTCCGTGGCCTTGGAAAACTTATTCAATCTCCCTATGCCTCAGGTTATTTATCAGTAAAGTAGGGGTAATAATCATGGCCTTTTCATAGGTCATTATGAGTATAAAATTAGTTAATACACGCACGGTGCTTAGAACAATGCCTGGTGTGTAGTCAGCATTCAAGAAATGTTAGCTATTACTATTAGAATACTCTTTGAGCATTGCTTTTTCTTCAATATTATAAATGAATGGTACAAATGGACTTTCTTGGATACTTTTTTGATTTTCATTGAAATGATCACTTAAAATGGGCTCCTTGCAAAACTTTCATGAGCTCCATCTCACAGAAAAATACAAAGAAGAGATTACTGGTCATGCTTCAAGGACCTGAGGCATATTCTGCCATAGGTATTCATTAAGACCTTTTGAAAATGTTCCATTTCATAGATGTTCCAGCACCCTCTCCTTCCAGGCACATGGTAGAATTTTATTTTCCATCTTTGGGAATTTAAGTGTGGCCATGTAATTTGCTCTGGCAATGATTTGTAATCTTTCTGGGTAAAAACTTTAACCGACTGAGCCACCCAGGTGTCCTAAATGTTTATCTATTTTTGAGAGAGAGAGAAAGGGGGGGGGGGCAGAGGAGCTGAGGGAGAGGGAAACAGAGGACCCAAAGCAGTGAACTCACGAACCGTGAGATCATGACCTGAGCCAGTCAAATGCTTAACCGACTGCTGGGTAGACACTTTAAGAATCGGGATATGTTTTGCTGCATTCTATTTTCTTTCTACCATGACAACTGGCAACGTCTAAGACAAGGGCTTCTCCGTTAGCCTGAATCCCTGATTGACAACTCACAATGGATATATGGTATGGACGACAAAAGAAATTTTTGTTGTTTTAAACAACTGAGATTTCACTGTTTTTGATTCCAGTAGTACTGAAGTCCTTTAAATAAGGCCTCTGATAAGGAGGGTATCTTCAGTCATCAGGTCTGGCTGGGCTGGTTCTTCTTTGGCTATGTTTCATTCAGGAATGAACATCTGCCTAATTAGGACATCAATTTCAAAAAAAAAAAACACATCACCTTACTAAGAACAAACATTTTAATGCAGGAACAAAACACCGTATTTTTTGCAATGATGCAGTTATTATTTAAAACTCTGGCATCAGTTGAAAATTTATATTAAAGTAATAAATTTCTAACCCAGCCTCTCAGAAGCAGAACTCATTTTTAAGACTGTCATTCTGCTTGCCTGGTAAGGCCCATCCACCCATCATTCCAACACTTCCAACTACTAGTATTGATAAACTATCTTTCATTGCTCTAATTTTAATGATACATTTCATCTATCTTTTTCTTTTTCTAATTTATGACACTTGATTTTCTCTGCCCAGAAATTCTTTCAAATTAAGTCAAATTAAATTTATTATTTTTTATCCATCTCATCCATCCAACATAAGCATACACATAAGTTTAGGGGCTCCTGGGTAGCTCAGTTGGTTGAGTGTCCAACTCTCGATTTCTGCTCAGGTCATGATTTCACAGTTCATGGGATCGAGCCCCATGTCGGGCTCTGTCCTGACAGCATGATGTCTGCTTGGGATTCTCTCTCTTCCTCTCCATCTGCCCCTTCCCTGTTCACACTCTCTTGCTCTCTCTAAATATATAAAATTAAAGAAAACAACATAGGTTTATTTAGCCCTTAAAAAATGTTTCCTGCCATTCCTAGACCAGGAATATGTATATAGCTGGGTTAAGGACCAGTTTCAAACCTGTGGAGATATAGTTTTACTGAGGTCAGAATTTTGCCATATCAATTCTTCCATATCCCACTGGCCAACAAAATCTCTTTAATGCTTTTTCCTCAGGAATTGTCTCTTGAACCCGCTCACTCTTTTGCACCTGTTGAGTAGTACAACAGTTCAGATTTCCTCATCCCTTGCTCATAATTTAAACTCCCAGCTGGTCTTCCTGATAGTGTTCTCTCATCTATCATCAGAATTACCATTTAGGAACCAAATTCTAGAAGCTCATTATCTGCCCAGGGGTAAAGTGAGTACTTTAGCATTTAGGGTCCCTCTTCCACTGTGTTCCTTACCCCACCTGGAGTACCCATAGTTCTCCAAATACACATTTTCACCATTCACTGAAAATGTCATAGTGTTTCATGTCCTGGGGCTCTGCCCATATGCCCATCTATGGGGGCATCAAATGTCCCTGGTATGACAATTTTTCTTTCAATTTTACTCTGAGTTTAAGGATGGTGAACTGTCAGAAAATATCTTCTTTTGCTATGTATTCCTTTATTTTTTATAATAATTTAGTGCAGTTTACAGAACAACAGCACATATACATTTAGTCCCCAGGTGTCATTTGGCCTCCAATGCCACGTCTGGGGAACTGGGTGTTGGTACTAATTCCACTAACTGTGGGATCCAGAGCAGGACATTTAATTTCCTGGGAAGCAACTTCCTAGTTTTTAAAGTAAGTGATTGGACAGAAAGCTTTTCAATGGAGGAGCAATTGACACTGAGGCAGGACAATTCTTCCATGCATGAGACTGTTTTCACATTGCAGGACACTTAAAATCTCTGGCCTCTGACCAGTAGCAACTGCTAGTCTTTATGAAAACCCAGAATATCTCCAAATATTTCCAAGTATTCTGGCTTTGGAACACTGTGCTTTCAATTCGAGAATTCTGGGACCCTTGTAATTTTTTTGACAGTTAAATATATGGCAAACGCCTCTTTATCTGAGAAAACCCAGATAACCAGTTTTCGTTTTGTATGTGTTGAGGGAGTGGAAATTATATATTCTGACTGTATTTTTGTATTTTTAGAAGAATACAAATGATAAGCAAATAACTTGTGTCAATTCTGAAATGTTGCATGCAAGGCACATCATTGGGTTCAGATTAAACCCAATGTCTGATCCCTCTGCAGTTTCAGAATGGTAGCCATTAGCCACATGTGGCTATTTAAATTTAAATTCAAAATAAGTAAAATTTACAGTTCAGTATCTCAGTTGTAGTAACCACATTTTGCTACACATGTGGCTGTACCTGGGGCTATTGGTGATTGTATTGGATAAGGGCAGAGGTACAGGGCACTTCCTTCAACAAAGAGAGTTCTGACAGAAAATTGTTAACAGTCCTAGTATAAGTAGCAATAGCTGATTCAGTGTTTGTCATGCAAAATTTTATTTTATTCAGTTCATTTTTAATACTGAGAATGTCATTATATGTTAGTTATTTTGTAATCCAGACATGAAGATCTTTCCTCCACCCATTAAGGAAGGCTGAAAGTTCACTGTAATCAGTAAACTATGCATTCAGGAATTAAGATATTTAAATTTTGTGTAGAGGATCAGAATCTGAAAGAACTGGCCATCTGGGGGTACCTGGGTGGCTCAGTCGGTTGAGCGAATGACTTCGGCTCAGGTCACGATCTCGCCATCCATGAGTTCGAGCCCCGCGTCGGGCTCTGTGCTGACCGCTCAGAGCCTGGAGCCTGTTTCAGATTCTGTGTCTCCCTCTCTCTGACCCTCCCCCGTTCATGCTCTGTCTCTCTCTGTCTCAAAAATAAATAAACGTTAAAAAAAATTAAAAAAAAACTGGCCATCTAGATTTTTTTTTCATTTTCAATTTTTTAAAAGTTTTTATTTAAATTCCAGTTAGTTAACATACAGTGTTATATTAGTTTCAGGTGTACAATAAAATGATCCAACACTTCCATATGTCACCCAGTGCTCATCACGACAAGTGCACTCCTTAATCCCCAACACCTGTATCACCCATCCCCCACCCTCCTTCTGGTAACCAGCAGTTTGTTCTCTATGGTTAAGGCTCTGTTTCTTGGTTTGCCTGTCTCTCTCTCCTTTTCCCCTATGCTCATTTGTTTTGTTTCTTAAATTCCACTTATATGGGAGCCTCGTAAGACCTACTTCTCTGTTTCCAAGGGCCCTGCAAACATAGACATTTCCACAGACACCTCCTCCTCCTTATACATGTTTAGAGTCATTAAAGACAAAAAACATCACTTGGATTTGGTATGAGTCTTTTGATTGTGAGAGTCCACTTGGTGAAGAAGGCTTGCTTACTGCCTAATGTCAGGATTAAAGAGTTTATGTCTGGAGGGGCCTCTCTTTCTTGTTTTTTCCCTCCTGGAGCCTCACATGTCTGCATCCTGTCCCAGGAGGCAGGACTAGGGCTTGAAATCGCAAGGTGGATGAGGCAAGTGTAAGATCACAGGTAGGTTGAGGTGTCCCTCATGACCACACGGTTATGTTTTAATTAGTGGAGCTTTTTCATCTCCATGACTCTATTTCAATTGCCCATGCGAGAGCCTTGCTTCTTAGATGAAGTCTCACAGAGTCCCTTGGAGACCCAAGAAAGATTTATGGCTGCTTATCCAAAGGCTCCAGATGGTTTCCTGTTACCACAACTTTAACTCAACTCACAGTTATCAGTAAGAGATCTTTAGTAAGAGGCCAATATGATCGTCAGGTCCTTTTACCAACTTCTAACTGTGAGAATTCATTTCTCTTTAGAAAGCCCTTTTAAATGGGTAAGTAATCTCTTGTCTTTGGCAGTATTCATAGCCCACATTGATGGAATGCTTACATTGTACCAGACGGTGGGCTAAGATTTTTACATATATATTTCACTTATTCCTCCCAACTGGATGAGGAGTGTTTTATTATTAGCCCTGGTCTCAGAGATATTAAGTAACCTACTGAAGGTCACACAGACGTAGGGCTGAGATTTGAACATAGGCAATCTGACACTAGAGTATGTGTGCATATGCACACACACACACACACACACACACACAATTCTATTAAATGCTTGATATGCTTTTCTACTCCACCTTCTTCATGATCTGATGAGGTATAAAAGGGCACAAAACAAAGGGAAAAAATAGACTCCAATGCCAGAGAAGTTAAGTTTCCAAGCTCCTAAAGAAACTGACATTGTTGTCCTTAGACAAGACTATGCCTGTAACACGTCCTGACAGCTCTGCAGAGGGAATGGACACAAATGGGAGAGAGGACCGAGCTAGAAGCAAAGCAGAAATCTGCTACTGGTTAGACTACTCTTTTGGTCAAGGGTAGCAGAGATTCAGGTAACCTCAGAAAGGGGACAGTTATTCTAAAGCTACATTTGGGGCAAAGGTGCATAAGCAAAAGTGTCTATTCATGTACTCTGCAATAACGTGGATGGAACTAGAGTGTATTATGCTGAGTGAAATAAGTCAGTCGGAGAAAGACAAATATATGATTTCACACATATGCAGAATTTAAGAAACAAAACAGATGAACACAGGGGAAGGGAAGGAAAAATAACATAAGATAAAACAGAGAGGGAGACCAACAATAAGGGAATTTTAAATACAGAGAACAAACTGAGGGTTGCTGGAGGGGAGGGGGGTGGGGGGATGGGCTAAATGTGTGATGGGCATTAAGGACACTTGTTGGGATGAGCACTGGGTGTTATATGTAAGTGGTGAATCACTAAGTTCTAATCCTGAAACCAATACATGTTAACTAACATGAATTTAAACTAAAAAAAAAAAAAAAAAGGTCGATGGGGACTGTCATGGAAATCTACCTCCTGGGTTTGGTCTTCTGGAGCCAGGAGGTGGAGAGGGACTGGGATCTGAGGCAGTTTGAGGTGTTTCAGGATCCACCTTTGGACTCCTCCACTATCAGGATCAGCTTCTCTAGTGCATCCAGCACTCTCCGTGGTGCCCACATCTGCCTGGCAGCAGCAACTGCCTTGTTCTTCCCCTATTTCTAGTTCCAGTAATGAGAGAGGAAATCTGATTGGCTCAGCAAATATTCATCATGTCTGTTTGGGCAGAACCCCCAACCCCCAGGAGGACTTGCCTTAGTAGATAATTTGGTGTCTTCTGTCAGCTGCCCACCCAGGCCCAATCAGCCAGGCTGGAGGTGTGGCACAGGGTGAGAATGGTTGGGGCAAAATAAATGGAAAATCTTGGTCATCTGGACCAGACCCTCTGCAGAGCTGTTTTTCTCAGAAGAAGCTGGGGATTCAGAGGCACTGGCATTAGTGTATCTTTTACAGAGAAAAAAATACTGCTTTTTTTTTTTTTTTTTTTTTTTTTTTTTTTTTTGCATAGCTACATTAAAGTTCACTCCTGTCTAGTTGGTGTTTACATTTGGGAAGGTGATTTTTCAGTTTTCTCCAAGTTGTATAATTCCACACCTAATCAACGCAAAGTACTCATTCCCTCCCCACCCCCTTGCAAATTAGATGTAGGTAAAATTCCTATGCTGCAATTTTTTCCTTTTAACCTGGAAACTTCCAAGACTCGAAGTCACCCTGAAACATGATATGCCTGTTTCTGAAGGTCCCGTGTGGGATTTGGGTTGAGGTTTTCAGGCCTTAACTTTTATTCTTTATTATCTTCCCTGCCACCTAATCATTCTCACATAAATTCTGGGAGTTACTAGTGTTTTCTGCTTGCATATATCCTACTTAGTGTTTCTCAGCTATGGCTACATAGTACACTCACTCAGGGAACTTTAAAAACTACTGCAGCCTGTGTCATACCCACAGAAATTGTGATTTGTTTTGTGAAGGCCTGGGAATTTTTGAAAAGCTCCCCAGGTGATGTTAATGTAGAACCAGGGCCCATGACCACAGTTCTCAAAGTAGGGTCCCTGACCAGCAGCAATTAGAAGCATCTGGAAACTTATCAGAAATGCAAACTTTGGGGTCTTATCTCAGACCTGCTGATTTAGAAACTTTGGGGGTAGGACTCAGCAGTCTGTTTTATCAAGCCCCGCAGGTGATTTTGATTCAGGCTCAAGTTTCAGAACCACTGGTCTACATGGAGCTGTTTAATTTATTTTACCTCTTCATAGACCCATATCTCAAGCCTTTGAACTAAGCCTTTTGGAGGTGGCCTCTTGAATCAGATTTGTCACACAGCTTTACTGACTTCCTAAGAGCTGTGTTGAGCTGACTTATGGCTTGGCAGAAGGTTAATTGTTTGATATTTTGGTAATCCTGAGCTCATTTGTCTTTGATTATTAATTACCAAAATAAAATACCTCCATCTAGTCCTCTCAGTGGGCTCTTTTTGTTATTTTTTTAATGTGATTGTTACCCTAATTGTTTCAGACAATCATTTTTCTCCACGCCTGTTCCATGACATGATAAATTGACCAGATATTAAGTGGCTGCTTAGTGTATCTTCAACTGCCATTATATGATTTTTCATTTTTTTTTCTTTTTGAGAGACAAGACCTAAAAATTGTTTACCAAGATTTTTGATGATAAATGTTTTTATAAACACATGAAGTATAATATACTTGCCATAAAAGCAAACACATATTGTATAGGATATCACGTAGGATCTAAAATTTCAGGATGCAATGCAATGTTATTGTGTTGTCATTGTCTTTATATGTCCCCCACTGAATACAGGGCTTCTAGGGGGTGCATATCTTATTCTTAACTGTCTGGCAGAGTGGCTGATGTGTAATAAACACTGAGCACATGTTTGGTGAATGACTAAAAGAAATGAATGAATGATGGCATCATCCAACACTAGCTGGTCATATCCAGGTATCATGTTTATTTTGTCTGGAGCCACACTGTAGAAGGCTCATTGTTGTCATAAACTGAAGGTGGAAAGTCATACTGAGAACATGAGAATCATTTGGGTTATGGAAGCGTGTCTAGGAGAGGAAAGGGGAATATTGCATGGGTTTGGAGTAGTTCCCTTGTGGGAATGGAACTGATTTTCCCTTCCCCTGTGAAGCTGGGGAAGGCTCAATACTGTCCTGTCAGCAAATGGAGTGGAAAGCATAGCTTGGCATGAGAGAGTACCATTATTATAATAAATGAGAAGGAATCAAAATATGATGAATGTGAATGCCCTTCTTTTTTAAATGTTTATTTATTTATTTTGTGTGTGTGTGTGAGAGAGAGAGAGAGAGAGAGAGAGAGCGAGCAAGCCTGAGAGACTGAGAGCCTGAGTCAGGAAGGGGCAGAAAGAGAGGGAGAGAGAGAATCCCAAGCAGGCTCCTTGCTGACAGTGTGGAGTCTGACATGGGGTTCAAACTCTCCAGCCTTGAGGTCATGACCTGAGCTGAAATCAAGAGTCAGATGCTTAACTGACTGAGCCACCCAGATGCCCCAAGGGAAGGTGGTGGGTGGGGTGGGGGAGAGCTGTGGGAGTGGTTACCCATTAGGAGCATATTCCTTAAAAGTAGCATCCTGACAATAGGTTTTTTAAAGTTCAATGTTTAAGACAATGATGAAAAGGCATGGAACAGATGAATTATAAAGAAAGTTCTTGGGATGCCTGGGTGTCTCAATTAGTTGAGCATCTGACTTCAGCTCAGGTCATGATCTCACAGTTTGTGAGTTTGAGCCCTGCGTCGGGCTCTGTGCTGACAGCTCAGAGCCTGGAGCCTGCTTCAGATTCTGTGTCTCCCTCTGTCTGCCCCTCCACTGCTTGCACTTTGTCTCTCACATTGTCTCAAAAATAAATAAACATTTTTTAAAAATTTAAAGAAAGTTCTCAAAAAATAGTACCATGTTAGCCCCCCAAGTCAGACCCTGGCTTTACTTGTAGAAAGAGAAGGGGTGACTGTGGAGCTAAGAAGCTGTCTCAAAACAGAAGGGTCACCTCTTGAGGCAGCCCATTTTCTCCATCAGGTTAAACCAGCCTGACCCTATACTGGCGGAGAGGGATGGAACACCTGATTGTGGGATGAACAGGATGGTCCTGCTGGAGATTCAGTCCTCACAGAACGTTGAGAGTCCACAAAGCAGTGGCAATTAATAAGAAATGTTAAGGCTATGAAGGTCTTAGAATAGAACAGAGCTTACTTTCTCTGGGACCTAGAACTGGGCACATTTGTCAGGGTGGTATGGCGAAGGGCGTACCTTGACCTGAGAGAAACAAAGAGAACCATTTCTGCCCATTTTTTACCTGGGAACACAATAATGTTTTTCATTGATGAAAGATTTGGATTTGATGTTTCCTGATCACTCTAGTTTATTTTTCCATTACCTTCCTCCTCCTTGGTATTTCTTCTACCAGCCCCTAAACCATTTATTTCTGTTCCATTTCCCTCACGATCCAAGTTCAGCTCTGTCCAGTGCAATGGATGCCTTCCATTTCTGACTCACTTGCACCGGGATATGGCAGGGAACAACAATCTATTACTATATGAAAATATGGTTTGATTTTTTACCCATACTTGGGCTCCCAGCACACACAAATATTTTATTAACAGTCCAAAATGAAGACTTTCTGGTTATTATGAACATAAACAGGACCAATGGCCTTTACAAGCCTCCTTTCAGTTCCTTCGCTGGGCATGGTAGCTCCTGCCTCAGGGACCTTTCTGTTCCCCTATCTTGAATATTCTTATGCTCCCTTTTTACCAAGCTAATGCTCACTCATCCTTCAGATTTCAGTTCAAATATACTATTTGTAATATTAGAAAAAATGACAATACTAATATTTCAGTATTTGTTTCAAGTTTCAACATCATCATCATTATTATTATTATTTTTTTTTTTTCAAAAAGTGTCAGCATAGCATAGTGGTTAAGGGCATGGACTCTGGAGATAGGTTGCCTGGTTTTGAATCAGCTCTTCCATTTACAACTGTGTCATCTTGGTCAAGTGTTTTAATCTCTCTGAGCTTCCGTCTCCCCACCTGTAAGTGGGGATAATACTAGTATACCCACGCCATAGGGTTGCTGTAAATATCAAATGGTAATATTTATTAAAAATGGATTAATTAAAACCAGAAAATTAATATTTAATACATTTACATGTAAACACATTCAAGCCTATTATAAAAAGGAAATGACAATATTACTTTATGAAAATACTAGGCATATTTTTCTGTTATAAAAATATAATTGCTAGAAATAAAATATAAAAATAATTGATGCTACATAAAAATGACTAAAACTTGAGTAATAAGGAAACATTTATTATGAAATAATTTTTGATATTTTGAAAAACTATAGTGTTAAAAAATGACAATCATGTCATTATTGAAACTCCAGAGCATTGGTTTTGCAGAATTGTCTGGCTGTTGGAAGCTCTGGTCCATGAATTCAAGGAGAGATTTTAAACTGTAACATTTTCTTTCCTTACTTCCCTACCTTCAGATAATACCATCTCTTAATTGATAAGTGGAGAAGTCATTTTTGAACACTTTCCCCCATAAGAACTACAGAATTCCACAAAACCTTTTATTTTTACTTTTTATCTTTCATTTTTTTAAGTTTTTAAGTTATTATATATAAAGTTTCATTTTTTAAAGTTATTTTGAGAGAGAGAGAAAGAGAAAGTAAGTGCACATGAGCTGGGGAGAGACAGAGAGAGAGAGGGAGAGACAGAATTCCAAACAGGCATTGTGCTGTCAGCTCAGAGCCCAACATGGGGCTTGATCTCACAGAACAGTGAGATCATGACCTGAGCTGAAATCAAGAATTGGACGCTTACCTGACTGAGCCACCCAGGTGTCCCTCTCTCTCTCTCTCTCTTTTTTTTTTTTTTTTTTTTTTTTTTTTTTTTTTGAGTGATACTCAGAAAGTTTTTCTTTCAAAGGGAGCATTTGTGGTTCATTTTTGTCAGGCTTAGATTTCTTATTGTATAGGTGAAGGTTCTAACTCAGTGTTATCTGTAGCTGTGGAAACTGTTACCTTCCTGTTCCACTTTTTCAAGAAAGTCTCTTTCCACCGTTACTTTCCTTTTTTTCTTATCCTGGAGGAATAAAAGAACACTTTCCAAATGATTGCAACTTTGATTCAAAATTTTAATGCAGAATAGAACTCTGGGTATTTCTCAAGACATGATTCTGGCTTTAGTTTTTTTCAAGATGCCAGTGTAACATTATACCAACAAAATATGAGTATTTTTTACTTAAAGATTTTGAGATATGCTGGATTCCAGAATGACAAAAACAGATTTTGCAATCAACACTCAAATGTCATTTACGTAAAGAATCCCCTTTTCTTACTCCTCAAACTGGATTAAAGCTCTATGCTGTAACAGAGGTCTGCAAACTATGGCCTCGGGTAGCTAAATCCAGGCAGCCTCCTGTTTTTGTAAATAAAGCTTTACTGAGCACAGCTATGCCTATTCATTTATATATACGGTATATAACATTATATATATAATGGTATATGACAGCTTTTGCAATACGATGGCAGGGTTGTAGCTGCAAAAGACACTGTAGAACCCACAAGTTTAAAATATTTACTCTTTGATCATTTACAGAAAAAGTTTGCCAATTATTATGTCCCTATACCTGTCCTTCAAAACCCAAATACAGGGGTGCCTGAGTGGCTCAGTCGGTTAAGCGCCTGACTCTAGATTTCCGCTCAGGGCATGATCTCATGGCTCATGAGTTTGAGCCTTGCATCAGGCTCTGTGCTGACAGTATGGAGCCTGCTTGGGATTCTCTCTCCTTCTCTCTCTCTCTCTCTCTCTCTCTCTGCCCCTCCCCTGCTTGCACACACACACACACACTCTCTCTCTCTCTCTCAAAATAAATAAATAAACTAAAAAAATACAATTTGTAATGATATATCTTGTGATTATTTTATTAATGTTAATCTCTCACCTATTCTTTAAGCTCCATGAGGGCTAAACCCATGTTTATTATCCTCACTATTACATCCCCAGAACATAGGCTAGTGTGGCACATAGTAGTTGCTCAATAAATGCTTGGTAATTAAATAATTAGATTATATAAGATCACAGTTTGGGAGCAAATACTGCCTCTGGGGTAAATGTACATTTCTGTTGAAGCTTGTAGAAATATAGTGGTGAAGAGTTAATGGGATAATACACAAAGTATGCAGTATAACGTGTAGAACGTAGAATGTGCTGAATAGATGACAGCTCTTATTATATAAAATCCTCCAGATTGCCTTTTTAAGATCCTGAAGATACTTTGTCAAATAAATGCACAAAAACTTTAGAAAGTGGATTCATTCCAGGGCACATGTTTATTATGTATTTACTCCATGCCTGGTGAAGCCACTTTCCTTATTTCATGGCTTCTGAGGTTTACCACCCTGCCCATTTTTGTTTTTTGTTTTTTGTTTTTTTTTTTATAGGCCCTGGCTAATGAAATGTGTTCTAGAAAAGAGGATCAGTGGAGAAGTTATCAGCCTTACCAAAGAACATGTCAGTTCTTCATTTGTTTGCTTGTTGACCAGGGCTGTGCATTGCAATCACCTGGGGAACTGTTAAAAATAATGATGTTTGGGCTCCATTCCCAGAGGGTCTGGTTTCATTGGTCTAGGGTAGTGAGTGCTTTTAAAGCTTCCCAGGTTATTCTAATATGCAGCCAGTGGTAAGACTGTCAGTTTTATCAGTTAAAAGATGTTCAATGAATATTTGTTCAGAGAGATTGAATACACAAGCAGACAATGGCCAGACCATAAATGACAAAAGAATTCTGACTCACAACCTCTGCAGTAACTGACCTACAAGGATCGGGACTTAGTAACTGCCAGCTTCCCCATTTTTGTACCTCCCCCATCTTCCAACTCAAGACCAACTAGAGAAAATCAAACACATTTCCCAAACAAATCAGATAGGATGCATCGCTTCTAGCTAGCCTGCTGCTAGCATTCCCATACTAACAGTCTCCAATCAGGACATACCTGAAGTCTTCCTTTTTATTTTCTCACCATCAAGCTTTCCTATTCTCCTGCTTGTGTTTGTGTCTCTGCCCAATGCGAGTGATGGTGGCTAACTCCCTTGCTATACCAGACTCTGAATAATTAGCTTCTATTCTCATTTGGGTGGTCTTCACTTATTTCCACAGTGCTGTTATTATTGTTACTGTTACTAGTGTTGCACAGATAAGTAACATACTTTGGCTTCTCTCACAACCAGGAAAATCATCTAACAGAATCCCCCTGGGATTGGCATAAAAACTGGAATGAATATGAGGATTCAAGGGTGTCTCAGGCAATTGAAAGACAGGGTTCAGTTGGGTCTCAGGAACCCAGGAAGGGAAGGCTATTGGGAATCAGGAAACTTCCCCATTCTGTCTCTCATCCCCATTTTTCTCTGGGCATCTGCTTAATTCTTTCTTCTTGGTTTAGACCACCTGTCTATTTTCCAGCCCACATGGTAGAATAACCACTACTGGCAACCCTTAGGTTTATATCTCCTCAATTAGAGACAGAAGAGCTAGGCCATCTGGAATCTCTTATTCTACATCCACATCCCAAGGAAGAATCTCAATGGCCCATCTTGGGGAGGTTCATTTTTCTGCTGCTGTCTATTGTGACCATGTGAAATGCTAGAGAAGATCAGTTCCTACAATAAACATGGAGGGTGCCTGAGGGGGACACTTTAGCAATACAACTTTAATAATAAAAAAAGACAGCTTAATTTAAATTCTAGGCTTGTACCAAACCCTTTGTTCTGCTGTTTTGTTTTTATTTTTTGTTTAGTTCCCTAGTGATTTCCAGCCTCATCTGGTGATGCTTCCCTTGTATAACTTGCACTCTCAGGCGTCCTGGGGTTATTTAACATTGTAAGGAAGATTGTCCTTGAGACTATGGTGCCTCAGAAAACCTTATGTGTGTCTCTCTACCTTATAAGCTTACCTGCCCATAGAAGTGTGCCAGCTATGTCCATGCCCCCACCATCTCCCAGTGTCCTTTATTTTATTTTATTAAAAAAAAATTTTGTTAATGTTTATTTTTGAGACAGAGAGAGACAGAGTATGAATGGGGGAGGGTCAGAGAGAGAGGGAGACACAGAATCTGAAACAGGCTGCAGGCTCTGAGCTGTCAGCACAGAGACCGACGAGGGGCTCAAACTCACGGACCGTGAGATCATGACCTGAGCCGAAGTCGGACGTTTAACCGACTGAGCCACCTAGGTGCCCCTCCCAGTGTCCTTTAGAAGTATACTTCACCTGTTACTTGAAGAGGGGAGTTGATGCCCTAGCAACTGCTAGGATCCATGCTAACATTTTAGGGGGCTTTATGTCCTTGGATCTTCTTACCCAGCAGACCTAGGGTTGGAACAGCTGTTTGGAGTCGCCCCCCCACCCCCCTCACCAAACCTCTCACTGCACCTGTTCCGCTTTCCAAAGTGATTCTGTTCTCCCTCACTTGCTCATCACTCCACCAACCCACAGGGATGCAGAGTCAGCAGGAAGGTACTAGGGATCGAGTAAGAGAATTTCTGGAAGTGGAATGAGCTCAGAGTCATCCACTCCTAATCAACTCAGGCACTAAAAAAATTCTAGGCAACACAAGTAGGCAATTAAGCATAAGTGTATGCCATTTGCTTTGTAGGTGAATATAAATTGCAGAGACTAGAGTTTTGAGACACTGTGCTCAAGCCAAAACTAGGGCATACTGTACTTCTTCCATCAAATCATATACCATAAGTACAGAGGAGCCCATAGGATTAAGCCCAGAATTGATACGTTCAAAGGAAGCTTGGAGAAAAGTGCTGTTTCAAACATTCCTGCCACTATAACCACAGAGCATTGCACTGAGGTTTGATATCAAAGATTTGCTGAGGACCTGACACATTTACCATTATGCAAATAACATATTCTTACTTTTCCCAGCCGTGAAGTTCAATTAATGTTTTATGTGAAGTCAAATAGCCTGCGACTCCTTAAAGTTCTAGTTTTAAACAAGCAGTGGTATTGTCAGCCGGCTTTGATGTCTGCTTATCTCTAAGCAAGGAGAGCAGGAACAAAGATATCTGGGCATTTTACACTGGTTATGTAATTGCAGAGTTCACAGTCTCTTTGCCCTTTTCAAGGTCTTGGGACTGTCTGATCTGACTTTCCCCAAGCCAGATAGCTGAGGACAGCCTCTGAGAGATCATCTCTCTCTTTTATTCCCCTCTCCCCAGAATATTTTACGTGAGTTTGCACTTCATCTGATCCTTCACCAGAAAGGATTTAATAGGCCCTTAGAGCTGGAGGACACTGTAACCCAGATGAAAGGGACTGAGTTTCCATTCCCCTGCTTACTCACAGAGGTGGGAGCAAGACACCTAGGTGCTTTTGAGGCTTGATTTTTTCACCAGTCAAATGGGAATAATGTGCAAAGCGATGTCTTATCAAATGGTGATCAAAACAGATCCTGGGGCGCCTGGGTGGCTCAGTCGGTTGGGCTTCTGACTTCGGCTCAGTGTGAGTTCCAGCCCCTTGTCAGCCTCCTGGCTCGGAGCCAGGAGCCTGCTTCAGATTCTGTATCTCCCTCTCTCTCTGTCCCTCCCCTGCTCATGCTCTGTCCCTGTCTCAAAAAAAAAAAAAAAAAAAAAAAAAAACATAAAAAAAAAAGAACATTAAAAAAAAAAAAACAGATCCTGATGTGGAAGTCCAAAAATCACTTGCTGAGCACTTACTGTATGCCATGTAATCTACCAGGGCCTGGAGATGCAGTGATGGAGCAAAGATAGACGTAGTCACTTTTCATATGGGTTTACTTGAATCTTTTGGAAAGTTAGGTATTCATGGGTTCTTGGCCTTTTGGCTAAGATCGGGTGTGGAAAGTTAGATATTCAGTTTTAGAAGGCACATGAACAAAAGTAAACTTTAAGTGTGACAGATGCCCCAGGGTTGGAGGTATACGGTGCTGTGAGAGGCTGTGTTAGGGGCATCTGTTCTAGATCGAAGGTCAGAGAAGCCTTCCCCTGGAGTGGCAATGGAGCTACAGTCTGAAGGGACAATAGGAAGTCACTAGGGGAAGAGGTAGAGGAGAGCATTCCGGGCAGGGAGAATGGCATGTACAAAGGTCCCATAAAGAAGAGACTGTATGTCTCTTGTATGCAAGGGACTGAAAGATCATGCAGAAGGACCCCTGGCACCTTGCCCTACCACTATTATAATTGAGGGTACACATTGCATACGGAGGGGAGAATAAAAACAACTTTGCATCCTTAAGTGACCTTAAAAAAAAAATCAGAAAAACCACATGTAATCCTACTTTTCAAAATGAACAAAACTTTGAGCCATGTTTCAAAAGTTAAAAACAACTTTATCTCTGACTTTTGTAACTTTGATGTCTTCATTTATAATAATAGTTGAAGATATGATTATCGAGTGAGGAACTTCTGGCTTTTGAGCAATGAAAATAATAAATGGATTTGTAACTTTATAACATTTTTGTTTACATACCTACGTTTTCCTTTATTCAGGGTGCCCCACTCCTCTGAAGGTTGGACTCTTGCAAACAGTGTAAGGCTCATTTCCTAGGGCTTGAATCTCCCTCTAGGTTCTCTCTTGATGGTGGTAGTGTGACTGGAATGACTCCAAATGACTCTAGAGGGAGGTAGTTGGGGCCAGCTCACAGAGTCCTGCAGGTTACACTTAGAAGTCTTGTCTTTACCTTGAGATCAAGGAGGAAGCCCCTGGGGTCACGGGGACATGATCTCTTACACTTTGAGATCATCTCTCTGCTTGCAGAGTGAAGAGTGCATCAGAGATTTAAGACAGAGTAAGTGCAAGTGTGTGAGAAAATAGGTTCTACTTATATAAACGGGTTAGAAAAAAGCTTAGGGTGGGGGCGCCTGGGTGGCTCAGTCGGTTGAGCTTCCGACTTCCACTCGGGTCACGATCTCACGGTTCGTGGGTTCGAGCCCCCCGTCGGGCTCTGTGCTGACAGCTCAGAGCCTGGAGCTTGTTTCAGATTCTGTGTCTCCCTCTCTCTCTGACCCTCCCCCACTCATGCTCTGTCTCTGTCTGTCTCAAAAATAAATAAAAAAAACATTAAAAAAAATTAAAAAAAAAAAAAAAAAAGCTTAGGGTGGAAAGCCCCCTCCACAAGGCAAAAACGCCTGAGGTTAGCTTGCGAGATGCTATAATGGGATCACGAGTAACTTGTTATATCACCTGCAGGAAATTAGCTTCCATCTCTCACCAATATATTATTGTGCTTTGATCACAAACTCCACTTGCTCCCCAGACCCTTTGCTTCTTACACCTACAAGTTAATGATTACTATCTGATTGTTTTCTCCACGTTCACCTGTGTAAGATCTTGTTGTCTTCATGTTCACCACGTGGGTAAAAATCTGTTTTCCTCACGTTCACCACGT
Organism: Panthera onca; assembly: GCF_046562875.1. NCBI lineage: Eukaryota > Metazoa > Chordata > Mammalia > Carnivora > Felidae > Panthera > Panthera onca. The sequence continues at coordinate 129,967,811 of NC_138347.1, read as the reverse complement.
GGGTAAGATCTTGCGAGCTCAATAAATAAGTGACACACGGCCTGTTGGGGGCTCTCGTTTCCTCCTGGATGCTATCTTTCATATTTGCTTCTGTGTCCGCTCTCTTGCTGGCCAAGATGGAACTCCAGACTCAAAGTCTGTGACACAAGTAGGCAAGTTAGGAGACACTGTAGTAACAGAGTTGAGAGAAGATGGACGTTTGTTCTGGGGTGGTGACAGTGGTGGTGGAATGGAGAGGAGAAGGGAATTGAAAGATATTTAGGTGGTAAAATGAATAGCACTTGATTCTGGCCTGAGAACCAGTTGGGTGGTGAAGCCATGCCCCGAACAGGGAAGCTACTGGAAGATGGGCAGGCCTGGGGTCTTAGAGGGTACGTACACAGGTCAAGTTTAATCCTGGTTTTCCAGGAATTGAAGAATTCCTCAGATGATGGTACAGTTACACTCCATTCAAACGTGGTGCTTTAAACCCAGCATTCCCAAAGCTCATTGTGTAATCCTTTAACCTTCCCCCCCCTCCCCCCCCCCACCAAAATGCACAGAATTCATTCCTTTGTCAAAACCACTATTGTACCTCCTTGGAGAACTTATTTAAACGTATCTATACTCGGGAACCCAGACAGAGGAAGCATTAAGCCAGAATCTTCTTCTTTTAATAACCTCTGTGTTTACACGGTATCTTTTAAATTCACAAGATGCTTTACCACAGTGCTACTCAAAGTGTGGTCTCCAGAAGGCAGCATCACTTGGGAGCTTGTTAGAAATGCAGATACCCAGACCTTCTGAATCAAACTTGTATTGCGGGTGTTAGTAGGGGGAGGTCTGCAATCTGTGTTTTGGCAAGCTCTGGGGGTGCATCTGCCGCATACTTAAGTTTGAGAAGCCCTGCTTATCATATAATTTCTCTTCCATGCTTAACAGCAATTATGGAAGGTAGATATTATCATCCTTTTTTCGCTGAAGAAGAACCAAGACTCTACAGGTTAAATGACCTGCTGAAACATACAGATGGTGGTGGCAAAGGTTGAAATCCAGTCCATGGATCTCCTAAATCTACAGTTAGTGCCTTCGTAGTCTTCTTACTTGAAATGAGTGCAAGGACCTTAAGGGAACAGATGAGTAAGCTTTAATGGGGACAGAGGGTGGGTTTGGAAGAGATGGAAGGATATCCTACTTCATACCAAATAATAAAACATCAGATTATATTCTTCTGCCTAGGGAGGGCCTCCTAAATTGGAGCAGGGGTGTGCTGGAGCTTGCTGGTACCAGTCATGAGAGGACATAATGCACATCTCTTCCAAGTTCCGTGTTCATTAGTGACATGCTGGTAGGTTAAAATAGACCACAATGGGAATATTTACACCACAGAAAATGGCAAAGGCTGCAAATCAGGGCTTTTCACTAATACTCCCAAGGGCAGATTGTTACATACTTTACCAGCACACCCCTGGGGGAGAGTTAAAAGATCTCAAATACAATGTATCATAAAATAGGGAAGGAGTTACTAGAGAAATGGGGCAGGGTCACTGTGATCAAGACAAGATGTTGCCAATTATAATGAGCCAGGTGTTTCTTCTATGGATTAAGATAAGTGGGAACAAATAAATGTATCTTAAATCTTCTGCTTTTAGCTGAGCTAACCTAGTCAAGATGGGACAGACTTACTAAATACAGTTAGTTTTGAGACAAAATAACAAACATTTTAAAACCGTGGTCTCTAGTATCTTTTAAACATGGAAAGCAACATGGACAGGATTTTCATAACACTTCTTCAGCCTTTCCCCATCATCAGCTTGAAGTCGCTTATAAGAACTATTGAACAAAATGATAAGAGGTGCCATTAACAAGACCTACAGAATCTGGAAAGAAATGAGTTTTTCCCAAGATCAGGCTTCTGTTATATTTCAGTTAGAGTTTAAATTGAATAAAATTGTATGCATTTTTCTAAAAACCCAAGAAAAAGAAACTCTAATTATATTGACCTATAGATTCACTCTGGGAGGATTATTTAAAATGGAACTTATCTTAGCTAAAATCTGAATATATCTTGGTTTAGGAACCAAGAATGAAAAACTATGATGTTGGGTTTTTAACTCAGAATGTCATAAAACTTGGCTATTGAAACCAGTGATAGGAATCACCTACATCCCCCTAGTCCATGTAAGTCTCAATCTGGGTTTCACATTAGAATCACTGGGTGGGGGAGGGCGCCCGTGTAGCTCAGGTGCTTAAGTGTCTGACTTTTGATTTTGGCTCAAGTCATGATCTCATGGTCATGAGATCGAGACCCTAGTTGGGCTCCATGCTGAGTGTGAATCTTGGGACACTCTCCCCCTCTGACCCTATCCCCCACTCACACACACTCTTAAAAAAAAAAAATCATTGGGGCAGCTTTAAAAAGAGTTGATTCCCAGGCTTCACCCCAGACCAGTTAAATCAGAGTCTGGGAGTGAGACCCAGGCCTCATTTTAAAGCACCTCAGATGGTTCCAATGTACATCTAAGGGCAGGAACCCCAGTCCTGGAACAATGATAGAAACCACCCTCCTATTTTACAGATGAGAGGCTAAAAGCCCAAATTGCTTCACTGACTGTTCCAGAGCCACTCACCTAGGTGCTCGCTGGTTCATCATCAGTTGGGTTAACAACTGTGGAACAGTTAGTATTGGCTCAGTCCTGGGGTGGATGCCATGGAGTTTGGGAAGACCAGTGCAATAGACTGTGGAGCTCCGTGCTTCTAACTCCCTCCCACTGGCATTTTCATCCTAGTGAAGTCATTTTAAATCAGTAGTGCCTTCGGGTCTTCATTTCACCGCAAAAATCCTTTCCCACCCCAGGTTTTTCCAATGCTCTATTTAATATCACTGTACTAGCACTCTGTAATTTGTTTTCCTGGCATACATTACAGTTTGTAATGATATATTCATTTATGAGATTATTACTGTAGGCTCCCCCACCAGTCTGTCAGCTCCATGAGGGCAGGGATTGAGTCTGGGTTTTGTTCACTATTCATTTATTTAGTCAACCAGTATTTTCTGAGTGCGTACTCTGGGTTGGGCTCTGTTCCAAGAACTAGAATATTGCCTGAAACATAGTAGTCACCTCATGGATGTTTCTGTCAGTTACAAAAAGGCCAAAGGAAACAATGTATGGGAGCATAAAGAGGCCACCCTTGACCTTAAAGTGTGGTTCTCAAAGTGGTTCCCAGACAAGCTATTTCAGCATCACCTGGGAACTTGTTAGAGGTGAAAATTCTTGGGTCCCGCTCCTGATCTATGGAATCAGAAACTCTGGGTTGGGGGATGGGTGGGCAGCAGCCTGGACTAACAAGCACCCCAGGTGACTCTGCTGGATGTAAAGGTTTGAGACCCTCCTCACTGAAGAAGCTGGAGGAATTGGGAGATGATGATATGCTTCAGGTTTTGCTTTGGCATCAGTTCACAAATGCCATCTTTGGCCCTCCCACTGGCTACCTCTGCCTGTCCCTCTTTAAGGCCCCCCCACCTGCCCCAGAAAATCTAAAAGTTCAAAGTGACCATCAGATTTTGATCCTCAAGGACAGCTCTTCCATCAAGCTATGGCCCACACCTTCAGGAAGGTGAGATTGCACGGTAGACACAGTTGAAAGAGATGATTTCATGAAGCACTTTTTTTTCTTGGATAGAGCATGAGCAGGAGAGGGGCAGAGAGGGAGGGAGAGAGTCCCAAGCAGATTCTGCAGTGTCAGCCACTCAGGCATCCCCCATGAGGCACTCTTAACAAGACTTTGAGAATTTCCTCTTTTAAATGAGTTGGCTGTGTTAGGAGTTAAACATACACAGCCTTACAAATCAGAGACAGGACTGTTGATTGGTTACAAAGTTTGATATCACCCAAAACAGAAGAGACTCTTAAATATGGAGAACAGGGGCGCCTGGGTGGCGCAGTCGGTTAAGCGTCCGACTTCAGCCAGGTCACGATCTCGCGGTCCGTGAGTTCGAGCCCCGCGTCAGGCTCTGGGCTGATGGCTCGGAGCCTGGAGCCTGTTTCCGATTCTGTCTCCCTCTCTCTCTGCCCCTCCCCTGTTCATGCTCTGTCTCTCTCTGTCCCAAAAATAAATAAAAAACGTTGAAAAAAAAATTTAAAAAAAAAAAATATGGAGAACAAACAGAGGGTTGCTGGAGGGGTTGTGGGAGGGGGGATGGGCTCAATGGGTAAGGGGCACTAAGGAATCGACTCCTGAAATCATTGTTGCACTAGATGCTAACGAATTTGGATGTAAATTTAAAAAAATTAAAAATAAAACAAGTTAAAATTTAAAAAGTATATATAAACAAATAAATAAATAAGTTTGATACCACCTTGTCCTGTGGTACCTGTTGCCAACTGCGGCCGCCAGCAACCCCTATTTCTGTTTGTTTCTCCCTTGCTCAGATGGCGCAAGAATTTCTGAAGAAAGTCGCCAAGCCTTGCTGTTTGGTCCACTCTCAAGTCACACCAGCTTTAACAAGGCCTTCCCCGGTGCTGCTGCTCGTCCTTTCTGTCCTCTCATTCCCACTCCTCGACATCCACTTTCCACTTCCTCCCGCCAGCCCCCCTCTGACCTCCTTCACCCTCAGCTCCTACCCTGCCACTCCTCTTAGAAGGTTAAGGAGTCCATGGGGTGCCTGGGTGGCTCAGTCGGTTAAGCTCCAACTCTTGATTTCGGCTTAGGTCATGATCTCATGGTTTGTGGGTTCATGCTGACAAGGTGGAGCCTGCTTGGGATTCTCTCTCCCTCACTCTGCCCTTCTCCCATGCTCTATTTCTCTCAAAATAAATAAACTTTAAAAAAAAATGTCAGAAAGTCCAGCACAATCCTTCTCAGCTTCCTTGTCTCATTCTTGTCTTTCTGCATCTTGTTTCTTCTTTCCTCATTTATCATTTCACCTATAAAGGATTTACTGGGAACCTTCTATGTGCTAGGCACAGTACAGCCTGTAATCCTGTTCTCACTGTGCATTCAGGGAAAGCTGATTAAAAAAATATGCAAGCAAGCAAATATATACAGTATACCAATATATGAGACAGGATAGTTATAAATTGCAACAGGAGCCATGAGGGAAATTAACCAGGTCCAAAGAGAGAGAAACAGAAAGAGGAAGAGGTGATCTGTTTCTTTCCAGGGCTTTCTTCCCTCTGCACATTGTGATTCCTGCCTGGTTTGCTTCCCTGATCTAATTACTATCCTTTCTCTCTCTTACTTCCAATCCTTTCCTTCTGCCTACAAATAGAATTGACTCACTCCCACTGTAAAACATATCTTCATGATTCTAAGATTGTTTTACAATTGGGTGTTTGTTTCCGCCTCTCTACTGAAACTGGACCTTCCATTAGACTGATATAGACTTAAAGTCTAAATCCCGTGGCCATTGCTTAGTATTCTTGACTTGCTTATGAGACTGGGTCTCTTTTGATCTAAACCCATTCCTTCTCTGATTTCTGTGAAGTGGAACCAACCTTGTTCTCGAAACTTTCCAAATGTGCACCTCTTCTTGTCTTTCTCTTCTACATCTTCACACTCCCCTCCTTTGTGACATTTTTTATTTTCCCCAGGCAGAAGTGACCAGGCCCTTCTCTGCTGTCTCACAGTTCTGTCCTTAACAAGTGGCCTCACTCACTGCCCTTCTGGAGCATTTTCCTTTTCCTTTCTGAGCCTACAATATGCCCAAGGGCAAGAACTGTGAATTCAGCCTTCTGATCCCACCCCAGGGCTTTGCCATGGAGGCATTCAATAAATATTTAGAAGGGATTGCTGTTAGCAATGGTATTTGGTAGATATCCTTAAGTAACCTCTCAAGATATTTCTTAATTAACTTGATGTATTTGTGCATTTCATGGATATTAGGACCTGGAAGCTGGGAATTTGATATTTCAACTGGGGGAGAACTGGATTCTAAAACTAAAAGCCAGGGCCATCTGTAGTCCTGGTGCCTATGAACAGGACCTCAGTAAAGGCTGCCATAGCAACACACAGTGTTGCTTTGTTTTAGTCAGCATAAATTAACCTTTTAAAACATATGACTGGAAAGGGTTATGTTATTTTTGTAAAGCGTATAATTACATTTTTGCTTTGAGATATCCTTCCCCCCCGCCCCACATCCCCACTATTATGACTCTGGTGGCTCATTATGACTGTGCTCCTCTGATACTTTCGCCTCCCAATGAACAGAAGCAACTTGTTGGATCACATCTGGCATGTTAATAGATGTACCTTTGCACAGTAAAATGCTAAATGATGTGCTGTGGATGCATGGGTGTTGTCAGGCTTTGCAGGGGGAGAGAGCTTGATGTTCAGAAAGTGTTTATGGCAGTGAGACTAATGAGTGGCCTCTTAGGGCTTGTTTGATTCAGCCAGACTGAGAGTGAGATGATAGGGCCCTCCAGGTGACACAGAGTATGGACTGGGGCAGTTAACAGGAATACGGATCTTACGTACAGATGAACCAAACTGCCAGCCCCAGGTTTGTTCATAATCTTTGAACTCTACTGAGTTTTACTTGAGTATATGAAGACCCAACCACAAATCAGTAAGAACTAGACAGAGAAAAGCATTTCTACTGATTTTTTTTTAAACACGCTTCAAAATGCTGCTTTTTTCCCCCAAGTCCTATTCACAAATCCTGTTCCTCTCTCTAATCAATATGATGACAAGTGGGTGGAATAGTGGGGCATAAATGAATAACACCTTATGAGTAAAAACCAACCTTCAAACATTGTCCAAAAAGGTTTTTTTAAAACATATCTTTTGATATTTCAAAATAGGCCACAATTAGACCTTAACAATCCTAAACTCTCATGTTATGTACCAGATGTAGGAAAAGAAATATTCATCCCTTTTCCCATGATTATCCATGTGTAGAGGTGTCTATTATTTGGAGGCCTGTTTGTTTAACATAGTCATCCAAATTCTGTGAGCTGAGAGGGGCAGAATTACAGGAAAGCCTTCAAATATTTGGTTATGCATGATCATTCTGCCTGGGAGCAAATGGACAAAGTATGGCACATTTGAATTTTTCTGAGGTCATTTTCTAATTTTATGCTAATATTAGATGCCAATGTGATTAATAATATAACCTATCAGTTTTAGCCACTTGATAATTATTCTCACTAGGCTCATGTATAACACCATTTTCCCCCATGAGAAACCCAAATTATTTTATAAATTTTCACTTGCTAAATAAACAACAATTCTCACACTCTGAGAGCAAGACAAGTGCAATTGCATTTCGATGAGTCTAGAAAAGGAGATGCTCTTTCTTATTTAATATTTTTAGTTCCACCTGTTCTTCTCAGATATATTTTTACTTTACTCTTTGATAGTTTCCTTTGCTGAATCCCCTTTCCCACCCAATTCTTTTGAATCTGTAATTGAAAGTGCTTTCTGTAGCTCTCCAAGCAACTTTAAACTGAAGACTCTTGTGTTTTACCATCCAAAGCAGTAGAATCTACCACTTCCTGCCTCTACCACCAAGCTCCTGTTTCGTGAACTTCAATAGACTGCAAATACCTCAAAGGCAGGGATAGAGGCTGATCCACATTTGTATCCCTGGGGTTGAGCTAAATGCTTGGCAGTTGGAGATCCTCATTAAGTGCTGTTTGAACAACAACAACAACAAGAAATGTGTGGGTGACCATTCCATTCTAGACCACTTCATTAGAAATTTATGAGGTGCATGTAGGAGATGTAAGAATGGGAAACTATTTAACACAACCCCTCACCCCCCTCCCCTTTGATAACCATCAGTTTGTTCTCTATAATTAAGAGACTGTTTCTTGATTTCTCTCTTTTTTTCCTTTTGCTCATTTGTTTTGTTTCTTAAATTCCACATATGAGTGAAATCATATGGTATTTGTTTTTTTCTGAGTGACTTATTTTGCTTAGCATTATACCTTCTAGTTCCATCCATGTGGTTGCAAATGGAAAGATTTCATTCTTTTTTATGGCTAAATAATATTCATATATATATATATATATATATATATATATATATATATATATCTCACATCTTCTTATTCATTCATCAATCAATGGATGCTCATGCTGCTTCCATATCTTGACTATTGTAAATAATGCTGCTATAAACATAGGAGTTAATTAAAGTTCTTGTATTCTTTGGGTAAATAACCAGTAGTGTGATTGCTGAATCGTAAGATAGTTCTATTTTTAACTTTTGAGGAACCTCCATACTGTCTTCCACAGTGGCTGCACCAGCTTGCATTTCCACCAACAGTGCACATGGGTTCCTTTTTGTCTGCATCCTCACCAACAGCTGTTGTTTTTTGTGTTGATTTTAGCCATTTGGACAGGTGTGACGTGATAGCTCATGTAGTTTTGATTTGCATTTCCCTGTCAGTAACTGATGATGAACACCCCTTCCTGTTTCTGTTGGCTAGGTTGTTCCAAATTCTGAAGGTTCTTAGTCTTTGGGAGAAAGAAGAGAGCTCAGATACACCAATGGGTTGGCAAAACAAAGCAGTTAACACAATTGAGCATTCTTTTCTGTGTAGGGATATTTATATACTCATTTTCACTTAATCTTTATAGCCCAGTAAGTTTAACATCATACTTATTTTGAAGTGAGAAATAGAAGCTCAAATGTATTAAATATTCAGGGAAGCTTTGATGAGAACTGTAGTATTTCTTGTGAACTCACCACCAAAGTGCTAAAGTCTGGTGTAACATCTTTGGTCAGTTTTTCTCTCCCTTAAAACCATTAAGTACTGTAATGAGCATCTGTGTGAGTGTGAGTGTGAGTGTGTACATGTATACATGTGTGTATGTGCTAAGTGTGAAACTGTATAACTTTAATTTTTAAAAAAATTGTCATGCAATAAAATTGTCTTTTCTTTTAGTGTACAATCCTTTTTTTTTTAAATATTTATTTATTTTGGGCAGAGCACAAATTGGGGAGGGGCAGAGAGAAGGAGACAGAGGATCCAAAGCAGGCTCTGAGCTGACAGGCTGACAGCAGCGAGCCTGATGTGGGGCTTGAACTCATGAACGGTGAGATCATGATCTGAGCCAAAGTCAGAAGCTCTGCCAGCTGAGCCACCCTGGTGCCCCTCTTTTGGTGTACAATTCTATGAATTGTGTGTGTGTGTGTGTGTGTGCTATTGTATTATTTTTAAATGAAGTGTATTTGATATACAATGTTACTTAGTTTCAAGTATACAACATATTGATTGGACAATTCTATACATTACTCAGTACTCACCACAATAAATGTAGTTACCATGTGTCCTCACACAATGTTATTACAAGATCATTGACTATATTCCCTATGCTGTACTTTTCATCTCCATGACTTATTTATTTTATAATTGGAAGTTTTTATTTCTTAGTTTCCTTTACCTATTTTGCCCATCCCCCCCATTCCCCTTTCCTCTGATAACCACATTTGTCCTCTGTATTTATTATTGTTTTAAGTTTATTTATTTATTTCAAGAGGGGATAGAGGCAGAGAGAGAGAGAGAATCCCAAGCAGGATCTGTGCTGTGAGTGCAGAGTCTGATGTGGGGCTTGATCCCATGAACTTGTAAGATCATGACCTGGGATGAAACCGAGGGTCAGCATTTAACCAACTGAGCCACCCGAGGGCCTCTGTTCTCTGTATCAATGAGTCTGTTTCTGTTTTTGCTTGTTTGTTCATTTGTGTTTTAGAGTCCATGTGTAAGTGAAATCATATGGTATTTGTCTTTCTCAGTTTTTTGAATTTTTACATATGTATGGTTTTGTGTTCTCTCCACCATAATCAGGCACAGAACAGCTTGATCACCCTAAAGAGCTCCCTTGTGCTGTCACCTTGTAGTCATACTCTCCCCCCAGTCTCTATCTCCTGGTGACCCCTGGTCTGTTCTCCATGACTGTAATTTTACCTTCTCAGTAATGTCCTATAAATGGATTTCTTTGGTACCTAAACTTTTGAAATTGGCTTTGTTTACTCATTATGATGCCTTTAAGATTCATCCAAGTTGTATATACCAAAGTTCATTCCTATTTATTGATGAATGGGATTCCATTGTATGGATGTACCACAGTTTGTTTAATTCATTTGTCAATTTGTAGTGGATAACCTTCCCAAAGATGTCCACATCCTAATCCCCAGAACCTGTGTTGTGGCATGTTATAATACATTATCTTCCAAGGCAAGAAGGAAATTAAGATCATTAATCATCTGAACTGGCTGCTGATGACTTCAAAAATGGAAGGGACCATGAGCCAAAGAATGCAGGCAGCCTCCAGAAGCTGAAAAAGGCAAAAAAAAAAAAAAAAAAAAGAAAAAAAGGATTCTTCTCTAGAACCTCCAGTTAAGAATGCAGCCTATCAGAAACCTTGATTTTAGCTCAGTGAGACCTGTTTCAGATTTCTCATTTCCAGAAAGCCAGAACATGCCCCCAATGCAGGACTTGATCTCCAGAACTGTGAGATCACAATCTGAGCTAAAATCAAGAGTTGGACACTTAATTGCCTGAACCACCCAGGCGCCCCATGGGTAGTAGTTTTAATTTGCATTTCCCTAATAGCTAATAATGTTGAATGTCTTTTTATGTGTCTGTCTGTTAACTTGACATCCTTTTTAGTGAGGTGTCTAAGTCTTTAGTCCATTTTCAAGATTGGGTTATTTATTTTATTGTTGAGTTTTGAGAGTTCCATTTTCTTTTCTTTCATTTATTTATTTATTTATTTATTTATTTATTTATTTATTTATTTATTTAAATTCAAGTTAGTTAACATACAATATAGTATTGGTTTCAGGAGTAGAACTCAGTCATTCATCATTTACATATAATACCCAGTGCTCATCCCAACAAGTGCCCTCCTAAATACCCATCACCCAATTAATCCATCTTCTTACCCCCCTCCCCAGCAACCTTCAGTTTGTTCTCTATTTAAGAATTTGTTATGGTTTGCCTCCCTCTCTGTTTTTATCTTAGTTTTCCTTCCCTTCCCCTATGCTCATCTGTTTTGTTTCTTAAATTCTACATATGAGCAAGAGTTCTATTTTCTGTGTACAAGTCCTTTGTTGCACATGGGTCTGTTTGTGGGAGTCTACTTCTGACCTCTCTATTCTGTTCCATTGATCTCTCTGTCTATTCCTTTGTCAATATTACACTGTGTTGGTTAATGGAGCTTTCTAGTAAGTCTTTAAAGTGGATAATGTGATTCATCCAGTTTACTCTTCTTTATCAATATATTTTCTAGCTATGCCTTTTGCCTTTCCATATAAAATTTAAAACCTGTTTGTATATATCAACAAAAAATCCTGCTAGGATTTTGATTGGGATTAGTTAAATCTATAGATAATTTTGGGGAAGTTGATTATCTTTACTGTCTCCATTTATTTGATCTTCTTTAAGTTTTTTTTATCAGCTTTTTAGTTTTCAGCATATAGACCCTGTACATGTCTCATTATATTTCTATTTCTTGAGTTATTATAAATAGTGTTGTTTTTTAAATTTCAGTTTCTAATTATACCTTGTTAGTATATAGAAATGCAATTGATTTTTTTGCATGTGTCGACTTTGCATACTGCAACCTTGCTAAATCTACAATTAGTTTTAGAGGCTTTTTATGGATTTCTTGAGATTTTCTATATAGACAATCATGTCTGAAAATAGAGTTCTATTTCTTCCTTTCTAATTTCTGTGCCCTTTCTTTCTTCTTCTTCTTCTTCTTCTTCTTCTTCTTCTTCTTCTTCTTTTTTTTCTTATTGCACTGGCAAGGATTTCCTACACAATGTTTAACAGAAATGGTGAGAGTGAATATCCTTGCCTTGATTCCAATATTGGGAGAAAACATTCTGTGAACCACCATTAAGTATAATGTTAATTGTAGGGTTTTTAGATGCCCTCCAACCAGGTTCAGGAAGTGGCCCTTCTATTCTTAGTTTATGGCATTGTTTACATGAGTGGATATTTTATCAAGTGTTTTTTTTGTACCTGTTTGAAATAATCATGTAGTTTTTCTTTTTTATATTCCTAATAGGGTAGATTACATCAATGGGTTGATTTTCAAATATTGAAGCAGTCCTGCATTTCCAAAATAAACTGTGTTTGGTCTTGAAATAGTGTTCTTTTTATATATTAACTGGTTTCTATTTGCTAATGTTTTACTGGAGATTTTTGTCTTTATGTTCAAAGGAGATGCTGATTTACAGTTGTCTGTCTATCTCTCTCTCTCATTCTCCCTCGTAGTATCTTTATCTGGTTTTGGTATCAGTAATGCAGAAATGCACAAAATGTATTGGAAAGGATTTCTCTCTTCTATTTTCTGGATGATATTATGTAGAATTGCCATTATGCTTTTGTAAAATGTTTGATAGAATTTACCAGTGAAACCATCTGGGTCTACAGATTTATTTTTCCAAAGGCTTAAAAACTTTTTTTTAAATTTATCATATGCTAGAGGTGCCTGGGTGGCTCAGTCAGTTAAGCATCTGGCTCTTGATTTCAGCTCAGGTCATGATTTCATGATTTGTGAGTTCAAACCCTACATCAGGCTCTGTGCTGGCAGTGGGGATTGTCTCTCTCCCCCTCACTCTGCCCCTCCCCTGCCCACTCTTGCTCTCTCTCTAAAAATAAACTTAAAAAAATAAAAATAAATAAAAATTTATCATGTAGTAGAATTGATTTATTTTCTTTTGATATACAGTTCTGTGATCTTTAAAAAAAACTATGGATTTGCTCTTTCAAAGAGTATTTATAATGCAAATTCAATTTATTTATTTCACAGTTATTTAGTAGTTATAGGGCTTTTCTGGCTGTTTATTTAAGCTTGGTTAATTTCATGTAAGTTGTTGAACTTTTGTTGTTAGTGTTCCCTTATGATCCTTCTAATGTCTATGGGGTCTATAATGATATTCCTTCTTTCATTGTGGAATTTTCTTAGTTTCCTTAATTCAAGAATATTCTTTTATTTCTGAAGTATGTTTTCACTGGATATAGAGTGTTGTGTTGACACGTCTTGTCTTTGGGTACTTGACAACTATTGTGCCTCTTTCTCCCAAATTCCAAGACTTCTGCTGAAAAATCTGTCTTTTGAGTCATTGCTCCCCTACACATAATGTGTCAATACATTTAGGTATTTCCTTTGTCTTTAGCTTTTAACATTCTTATTTTTATGTGCCTACATATGGATTTCCTCTTTCTTTCTTTCTTTCTTTCTTTCTTTCTTTCTTTCTTTCCCTATTTGGGGTTTTCTTAGCTCCTGGAAAGTTTTATAACTTTTCACAATCTCCGGAAATATTCACCATTTCTTTAAGTATTTTTTTCAGCACTATGCTCTTTTTCTTCTTCTTGTGGGACTCCAATGACACCATTAGTAGATATTTCCTTTTTTCTTTATTTTTGTCTCACAAATCCCCAAGGCTCAGTTCAAGCTTCTCAATGTATTTTCTCTTTGTTGTACAGATAGAATGATTCTTACTGATCTATCTTCAAGACCACTGACTCTCTCCTCTGCCATTCTGCTCTGGTATTGAGTCCATCCCATGAAATTTTTGTTACCGTATGTTTTTGGTTCTATATTGCCCACTTGTTCTATTTCTGTTTTGTTGCTGTTGTTGATACTTTCTATTTTGTTTTGAGAGTGTTCACAATTTCTTGTTGAAACTTTTAAATAATATATTAAGGACTGTCCAATAATTCCAACATCTGTGTCATCTTGGCATTGGTGATCCCATGTATGTTGATGGTTTTGATGTTCTTTGCATGCTAAGTAATTTGGAATTATATTCTAGAAACTTTCAAAATTATAAGACTCTGGGTCTTGATTACATCCTATAGACTGTATTGAGATTTTTGTCTCAGTAGACACTTGACCTCCTTAGGTTCAGTCTACAAGTTCCAATCCACTTTCTGTGGCCTGCCGTTGCAGCAACACCTTAGTTTTCAAAACATTTATAGTTTCCTTTGGGTCTACCTTGTGCGGGTGTGTCACTCAATGGTCACTTTAAATCTAGGTGAGAACCCCTCTATTAACTTCGTTCTCAAAATCTTTGCCAATATGCCAATAAAGACCAGGTCCAGAATACACAGGTCAGGGTGAGGTCAGAAGTTCCCACACAGATGTATGGGGTTGCTTTTTGAGCTTCTTCCCGTCCACTATCTCCCAGATACTTCCTGGTTCCAGAGAGCTCCACTTTTCAGTCCTCTGTTCAGAAAGTGTCCTTCTCTGATTATGCTGCTCTGTTGAAAGGATGGAGAAAGGGGGAAGTGGAGATCATTGGGATTTAGTCTGCACTCTTGAAGCTGCAGTTCCACTGAATTGAAAAGAAGTTTCCTCTCCTTCTTTCTCCTGTAGTTTTCCTTTATTTCCATGCACCTGGCACTGCATTGCCTTGGGTTGTCTGGGACCTGGGGTAAAAGAGAACAAAAGGAGAGAAAATGACTGAGGAATTTACCCTACTATCTCTGAGCTTTAGGAGATCTCTTTTCTGTTCCTTGCCCTCACATTAGAGGGATTCTCTTGGATCTTTCTCTATTTGCATCACAGTGCTCACTTTGTGTTTCAGGTAGCATTGAGTTCAAGATAGAGGATACTTGAGAGGGAAAATGGTAAACTCACCACCAGTTTGGTATTATTTTGACTCTAGTATTCTTCCTCCATCTGCCTACTGCTACTTACTTTTCAGAGACTTTGAATACCTATACAAAGCAATCTAAGTTTTATCATTGCATTCCATGGGAGAGAAAGATTGGCGTGTGTTTACTCCATCTTCCCTGGAATCAGAACTCAGTGCATGTATTTTTTTTTGTCACCCAAAATATTTTTCCCCGTGGTAGCAGCCCTTTGGTTTCCTTTCAGGCAACAATCTCCTTCCCACTTTTAGCCCAGATGCTTCCAGAGGAGTTGGTCCCATTAATAACTCAGGGTACAACAAGTGATTCAGGCCTACAACAATTCACTCAATGCATTCTTGTGGCCAAATTGATTGATTTAGTATTGGACATAGATCCACTCAGAGCCAAGGAGATGGGGCAAGATTTCTGCTGGAGTTTAGACAAACAGCACTAGTTCTTTCCCTTCTAGACTTAAATTTGGAAACTTTTAGTACCAGGAGCTTCTGGTAGCTATATTGCAACCATAGAGGAGAGGGTTCCCAGAAATGTCACCAACACCAAGGGTGCAGAGCAGAGGGAGAGAGAAAAACCACACCCTGGTATTGCCATTTGAGCCTTGGGTCAAATTTTATCTGAAACCAGTTACATTTCTCCTTGAACCATCCTGTAATTGGAGTCAACATATTCCCTCCTATTGCTCACTGCACAATGAGTTGAGTTTTCTGACATTTGCAGTGGACATCATTCTGCATTTCCTCACATATTAAAAACCACTGATTAGTTATAACATATTTCTTTTTAAAGCATTTGCCTTTACCTTTTTCTTATGGACCTAGGCAATCTTGTTATCCATATGTCCATTTAATGTGATGAAATGGCAACAAACCCAGATTCCTCTGGAAACCTTCCTGTGACTGTGAACAGGTGTTAGGTATTGTCAAATGCCAAGAGCTCGCAAAAAGAGATTTCAGTGTGTGTGTGTGTGTGTGTGTGTGTGTGTGTGTGTGTGAGAGAGAGAGAGAGAGAGAGAGAGAGAGAGAGAGAGAGATGAGATGGAAGATGGAAGGTGGGAAGAGGCTGAAATGGAGATAAGTGTATAAAGTTGCAGTAAGACACTACAAGCTTTGGTTAAACGGTATCCATTTGAGGTAGCCCAGAGAACTTTATAATTTTTCTCTCATGAAGGTAAGCCTCGTGGTATCAGCAAAATCTCCCAAGATGCTGCCAAACTTGACTGATCTCTCTCATCTCTATGCTAGAGTTCAAGAGATGTTGGACCCTCTTGCAGAGGGGGTGGCCTGGTATTGGTAGCAAAGTGCTTAGATGACTCAACCAATTACTTAAAAAACTGGAATTTGAGGGAAAAAAACCCCACATGACAGCACTTGCCTCTGAATCCAGATCTGCCTGACTCCAAAGCAATTTATTTATCCTTGAAGCTATATGATCACTTAAAACACCACCACTTAGAAGCACACATCTGAGCAAAACTTCCTGCTCACCAGCCAGGAAACAACAACAAAGGAGTATTCATCTCCTTTTATGCTACAAATTATTGCATCGACATCCTGGAGATCATAGTCTCTTCCATAGTGTCCATAGAGACCATAGTAGATTAAATATTCCTGATATTCCTTGCTATTCCTTCCATTAAAAGGTGGAGTGTAATTCTCACCTCCTTTTAGTATTGGCTGACCTTAGGGACTTGCTTGACCAATAGAATGCAACAGAAATGATCTTCTGGGACTTTGGGGACTAGGTCATAACAAGCCTTCCAGCATCTGCCTGAGTCTCTCTCTCTTTTTTTAAATTTATATTTATGTATGTATGTATGTATGTATGTGTGTATGTATGTATGTATTTAATGAGAGAGAGAGAGCGCACATGAGCTGGGGAGAGGGGCAGAGGCAGAGAGAATCCCAAGCAGGCTACATGCTCAGCATGGAGCCTGACCTGGGGCTCGATCCCACAACCCTGGGATCATGGCCTGAGCTGAAATCAAGATTCAGACACTCAACTGACTGAGCTACCCATGTGCCCCCCAAGTCTCTTGAAACACACTCTCTTAGAGCCCTGAGCTGCCATGTAAGAAGCCCAATTACACTGAGACTGTCATGCTGAAGAAGCCAATGTAGATGCTCCTGCTAATAATCCCCACTGGACTCAGGCAACAAGACACCAGAAATGTGAGTGAAGCCATCTTGGCCATTTCTTTGTTATTCTGTGAGATATCCAAACATAGGAATTTTCTCACAGATTGAAGGATCTGTCACGTCCAAGTGCCCTGGGTGACCTCAGCCATTCTCTGTCCAAGGTATTAGGCTTGTTTGCCATTTGCAGAAACCCCCTACACTGCTCCTTTCTACTCCCAGGGAAGCTCTTTCTAGTGGTTGTGCCATCCTGGCTCCCATTTCACCTAACTCACAGCACTAGCAACCAACATTCCCCTCTGGGATAGCCCCAGCTTCATTCTCTTCAATAAAAACTGTTTGCTTCCCATCAGTGTTGGGGTGCAGGTGGTGTCTTGTGGTAAGAAGAGTTTGGACTTCATGGAAACTACAATGGTTTGGTGGAGTGGGGACAGGGGAAAAGAGTTGTTTTGTTCTCCCCTGATGAGTCCATTAGAAGAAGGCAAAGCAAAACCAAACAAACATAAGATGCCAGTTAGATTTTTCTCTAATTTGTAATCACTTCTTGGGATAAGCACCTCTTCATGGTCTCCAGGTCCTGGCAGTGTTGAGAACTGAATGATATGCCAAAGAAAATGGGACATAAGCTCTCTGAAAATGGCCCGTCTTGTTGGAGAAATGGGCTTCATATACGAAGCAGCATCTTTCGCCATGAAAGTTTTTCTTCCAGGTGAAGGCACTGTTAGACCCTTATAAAAATGTATAATTTTTGGGGGCAATGAGACATGCACCCAAGACAATCAAAAAGCAGTACACTTCAGTGGGTGTATGATTAAATGCTAAAAAGGTGTGGGAGAGACAGTTATGTATGCCCTGGACTGTAGGAAAGCTATTTGAAAACCATCTCAGAAAGGGAATACAGTTTCTACAGCTGTTCTCAAGTTGCCACTTTGCCCAGATGACCTCTTCATGACCTGGAGACAATCTGCCTGTGAGAATTTGAGTGTATGTTTTTCACTGAGTAATGGGACAGGCACTCCCACATTCTGAGAGGACAGACCAACAGCTCACAAAGTGGAAAGCATCTATGCATGATTCTTGGCTTGTCTTGGTTTCATCTATTAAATATATGGTTTTCTTTCATCCCAGCAAATCCTCTGAAGTGCCTATAAGCCACAGGGTGAAAAAGTGCCAGGGGTCCTGCAAGGAGGAGAATATCTTGTCCCTTTTGAGAGGTAGTATAATGAATGGTTGCATATGTCGGCTCTGGATTTGGACACCTTGAGTTTGCATCTCTGTTCCTCCACTTATTAGCTATGTGATCTTGGGGCAAGTGAATTAATATCTCTTCTTCTGGAAAAAAAAGTGCATAAAAATTCCTCCTTCACAAGATTTCCTGAGGATTATATTAGTTAATATATAAAAATACACTTAGAATGGTGCCTAGCACATTGTAATTGCTCAGTAAGTGCCAACTATTAGTATTCTGGCATTTCCTCTTTGAGGGTACCTCTAAAGAACAAGGAGTCTATGATAGGTTTGCAGGCTAGGCTCTAATAAACAAAACACTAACGAATAGATGTGGTAGCCTTTGGAAGATTAAAGGAGGCAGTATTAAGACATGTTGAAAATAATGTTGCCTTACCTGGCAAGTATGAAGCATATGGAATTCACTATCCCAGGGAGTTATATAAGCCAAAAATGTAAATAGAATGAAGGAGAGGTGAAATAAAACTCTGAGTGGTAGGACATTAAAGTTAGGATGTGCTGAACTTCTGAGGCACAGAAAGCACCTGCTGTTTCCATAGCATTCCCCGTGGTGCCACGATTACAGAGGGCTAGCTGGATTAAACAAGGGCCAGGCCTCACAGGAGATCTGTTTAGGTAGAGCTTGAGGAGGGTTAGTGCTTTGATGGCTGAACCTTTCCAGAGCTCACAGCTGGAAACTCCACACCTGCCTGCCCAGAGAGGGTACTCACAAAGTTTTGTCAAGTAGCAGAGATCTCCAAACTCTGGGACCCATCCTGGCCCCCAAGACAGAGAAAGGAGCCTTGTCTCAGGAGTTTGGGTCATCGTGGCACTGTTTTTGATTGTCTATACTGCAGCTATCCTCTCTTCTTTCTTGCTGACATGACCTTCAGTGTGTTCAGATATCAGGGCACAGTATATCAAGTTCCAGGGCTTGCTTCATGATTGGTCTAGACAATTGTTGTCATCCCACTCCCCTTTGCAGTGATTGGTTTACTTGTGGTCACATGATCTGGTTCTGGCCAAGTGATAGAGGGATTTAATTGAGAAGCTTTTGGAAAAGATTTTTCTCCAAGATTAAAAAAAAGTCTGCAAGTTTCATTCCGTCCTACTTCCAACACCATTATGTGAAGGTGTGATTTGTGGGGCTACAACATTCTTCTTGCAGTCATGAGGGAAACTGAAAAGATGTTCAGCCAGAACCCTGACATTGGTGAGTGACTCAGACAACCTTTGGACAGTGTACTTCCAGACTCTGTGTGAAATTACTAATTACCCCTATTGTATAAGCCACTTTTATTTGGATATTCCATTACTTGCAGATAAAAGCATCCTAACTGGTATAACTACTGTGTATGTTTTGTTCACCATCAACTAGTGCAGTGCTTGGCATATGGCTAGGAGCTCAATAAGTTTATTAAACTAATGCAGGACAGCACTGTTCAATCTTGCTGCTAAGTCTACTCTGTCCTGATTCTGGTGCTGAGGGCCTAGGAGGTTACCTGAGCCCTTGCCTAAGTAACCTGCCTGCAGTGGCAGCCGCTTGTCCACTGAGCCTTTTCTTGCTCCTGTCAGTTCTTTTGGGCTTGGAGTCATGCCCATGGTCAGTAGTGGCTCCTATCTCTCCCTGAGACCAACTTTCTCTCCAGATTGTGAAAAGATGGCCTGCTTTCATATCTTCTGTTACTGAGTTCCTATTAGAGAAGATCTATGTGTTACCTTCTGCCGAACTGCCCAGCCACAGACTGCTGCCTAGCTTGTTAGATTTTGTCTTTTTTTTTTTTTTTGTTTGGTCTGTTCCTATATCTTGGAGACTATTTTACCTGCCTCCTTGGAACACACCCCTATCCCTAGCCTACCCCCACTATCACCACTGTCTCTTGTTTCTTGTCCAGAAGTGGCAGGTGTGGCCTGTTTTCATCACCCAGACCCCAACCCCAGCCCTTTGATCTCATGTGGTCTGTTCTATCACAGACTTCCCAAATTCTGGAGAGTGTTCCTCTTGGTATACTCAGAAGCCATTTCTGTCATCATTGTACAGAGTTTGGTCAGATGCTATTGAACAATGACAACAATTTCTTCCTCTGCAGGCTAGGAAGCTTCACCTGTGATTGTGTAATATCAAGTAGAAGCTGAGCTAGAAGAAGAATAAAATTATCCTCTGCTCATTGTTCACTTCTAGAATTAAAGAAAGTGTCCCAGGCTTTTTGAAAGCCCTATACAAGGACATTTCAACCTCACTCTTTATAATATCAAAGAAAGTAAGCTTATTTTCAATCTTACTAAAATTCATGAGAATTAGGAATATGGGATTGTTTTGTAAATTTTAAAATTACATGACCTGACAAAAGTGAAACCTACCCAAATGCCCATCACCAATAGAATGGTAGTTCACCTGTCGTATATGTTCAGAACAATAGTTCAATGAGAAAGAATGATCTACAACCATGTGGATGAATTTCAAAATGTTATTTTGAGTTAATGAGGCCAGACACATATATACTATATTTGTTTAAAGTTCCAAAACAGGCAAACCAAATTTGTGTTATTAAAAGTCAGGACAGTGGTTACCCTTATGAGACTGGGAGGCTGTGACCAGAAGGAAGCACAGGGGGGCTTTTGAGATTCTGGTCATGTTCTACTTTTTGTTCTGGGATCTGGGTGCATGGATGTGTTTAGTTTGCAAAAATTCAACAAGCTATACACTTAGGATATGAGCACTTCTCATTGAAAAGTTCAAACATATTTATATGGCATGGAAACAAGGCGTGGATCAGAAAGCAAGCAAAGATTCACAGAATTCTAGTGGCAAAAATAAAGCCCCCCATTTCACGGAGGGGAAGACTGAGTACTCTGGAAGTCCAGTGAATCATCAAAGATCCTATTAATGAGCCAACGGTCAAATCAGACATTGCGCCCACATCTGATTCCAGCCCAGGGCTCTCTCATTGAGTGGGCATAAAGGCACTTAGATTGTGACCAGAAATCTAGTGATATTTCCTTCTGTGCATCTTCATTTTTGTTAGATTTGCTTGTGAATCAGGGTTGGGGGGATATGGTCCCAACCCTGGCATATTTATTGCTAGCAGACACCTTTGTTGCTTAGCTGAGGTCTGCAGAGAGTAGCACAGATGAACAGGGCTGGCAGTCACACAGGAACCCAATCTCAGAAGGGCTCCAGCCTTGATTTAATGCTCTGTTGTTTCCATCTTGAAATCCTTACTAATTTTCAAACAAGGCACCTGGCGTTTTCATGTTGTACTGGTTCCCACAAATTATGTAGCTAGTCCTGCAGATAAATGTTGCTTTGTGTAACACAGAGGATATGAAAGTCAAGTATTTGTGATCAAGACCTATTTTAAGTGATCTAGGGAAATTTGTTATTTAAAGATAAATCCTATACAGCAACAAATCAGTTTTGTACAAAGAATAATACCCCAATATATGTATTTTATTGCTAAATTTCTATGCCACCAGTCAACTTAAAACACATGGAAAGTGAAATAATAAATAAGAATCTTGGAATCATCTAATTTAAGAGCTGGAAAGAGATCTTTAAAATAATCCATCCGTCTTATTTAGCAGATGGAGAAAATGAGGCTTAAAGAAGGGAGTGATTTGCGAAGGAATTGAGTCAACTATGTAGGTGGAAGTCAATCAAAATTGATCTGCATAGTGCAGTATTTGAAGACTCAGTGATATTTGGAAATTTCTGGCAAAGTTTCTGGAGCATTTCTTTTTCCATCTCAGAAAAAGCCTCTTAGCCAGGCCAAAACATTAAACTTTGCTTTGTGCAGAATCATTTGCTGGATGGAAAGCATACAGGGAAATTGATTACATGTGGTATAAAATAATTACCTTAATGTAGCATCTGCCATATACAATGTTCACTTGGAAACAGAAATGTCTGTCCGAATGGCTCTGCCTCAAACAGTTTGTTAGCATCAGCTTGACCCAACTCCGTGTCTGCCACATGCAGATACCAGCATCCAATAAAGATCTTGGCATCTGCCAAAACACTAGGCTTACATCTTAACCCACCTCTATTTGGCTTCACTGAACAGATTTGGGTCATGGCTTTGTTCTGCTTTAGATCAATGACATTTCTGAATCCAGAGGAAAGATGAATGAATTAAACCTTTTAAGTAGCTGCTATGGGCCAGAAGTTTGCTAGGTGACAGGATAGAACATGCCTGTGTTCTGGGGGAAGCAGGCACAATTACATCTCAAGGTAGTGAGTGCTACAGTGCAGATACACAAAGGGTAATGGGGTAGTGGGGTTACCTGGGGGAGCCTGGCAGCAAAGTGGGGAGCAAAGCAGTGCTGAGTCTTAAAGGATGAGTAGAAGTTAGCCTGCTGAGAGCCCAGGAGGGGGATGACATATCATATGGGGCAAAGAGCTCCAGGAAAGAGTATGAACAAAGCCAGTGAATGGTTTTAAACAGAGAAGTAGTTAATGCTTCAGAAAGATTATTGTGGCAGCAGCAGGGACAATGGATATTGGGTGCTGAAGGGCAAGAAGTCAGGCAGTGGTCCAGATAAGCAAAGATGAGAGTCTGAGATATAAGTGCCCCTCACTCCATCTCAGAAAAGGTGTCTGGAAACAGTAGACGGTGAAGTTATCAGGATCTGGTCATCTATGAGTGTAGAAGATAGGAGATAAGAAAAAGAGCCCTTTTGTATCACCAAGATGGTGCAGGCATAGTGGTGCCATCACCTATCCTAGGCCTTCAAAGGAGGAATTAAAGCGAAAGATGGTCCATTTTTGGAGACGCGGAGTTTGAAGTAACTGTGGAACATCTAGATGGCTAACTTTCACCACTTACAGTAGGAACATTTGAAACTTTTCTTGAAGTTGTCTAAATATGTATTTTTGATCATTAGACAAATGAGCTCAAATCTCTTATGTGCATATAATATGCAGTATTATGCATCTTTATTTCAAGAGGACACATCATTAGGCATTCATTTTTATGCCATGTCTAGAGAGAAGAGAGTAGGGAGGTTAAAATACTGCAATTTTATTGCTAAAAGGAGCCACGGGAATCACATTCCACATGAAGCATTTGGAGCTCAGTGAGACTAAGTGTCTCTCCCAAGGTCTCCTAGCTAAGTGTCAGAGTTGGGATTCCAGCCTGGTGCTCTATCCCCAGCCCCATGCAACTCACCTGTATAAAGTTTGCCACCATGTTTCCCACACCAACCTCCCGTTTTAAGGGAGAGCTTTGAAAAACTATCTTCTTCCAGCCTCTACATCTGCCTGCCACCTAATTACGGTTTTATTTCTTCCTTTCAACTCTGGTCCAAACTTTATCCTTGTATTCTCTCCCCTGTCTAGCTCTAATGTTTCTAAGAGGAGCGGCTTGGAGAAAGTCATCATGACATTGTAGTTGATTCTGAGGTTTCCAGTGAAGTGGGAAGCCTGCTGAACACCATCAGTGAAGGCAGCCCAGTTGCCTTCATTTGTGCTAAGGGCAAGCAGGATCTTGAATAGTTAGAGGCCCAGGAGAAGGCAAAGCAGGAAACTTTGGATCAGCTTTTCCTTCCGAAAGGTCCTCATGGAGAGAAGCAGTATTATCAGAATCAAGCAAGTGTTAGATCCACTGGGAAGACTTTTGAATTAATACTATAGAATTGTTTTTTAATAATTCTGCCTGGCCTTTCAAATCATACTCCACCCTAAATTCTAAGAAGGCAAATTATTATATGTCACTGTCAAGCCTTCATTTTACATAAAATTGATGGTTATTGGGAGCCCCCTTATAGCATCACTGTGCACAGCAGAGTTGTGTCTGAATTATAGAAATCAGCACGGAATGTTTCTTTCTAAAATGATTATAGATTTATGGTAGAACATTTGCCTGGTGGAACAAATTACTCTGTCCCTAGACCTTTGTTGTTTTACTCCATTCTTTCTTCTGGTGGAGAGGGGAACTTTAAGCATAAAGTAATGTCAAAGTTAGTCTGTGAGAAGTCATCAATATGGGTAAGAGGGAATCAGCATCGTCTGTCTTATTGTACCTCCACTCTAAAGAATTTAAAGCTGTGGGAAAGATTTGTCAGCCTAACAACCATGGAGACTGAAGTAGGTGCCCTGGCCAGGGGCAGGGGAGAATGAAGCAGGGAGGGAACGAGAGCTTGAACACCCATGTGAGCGACCTCAGTACAAAAGGGGAACTATAAAAGCATTTTGACATCCTCTGTGCTCTGAACAAGATTTACCTTGAGTAAAACTGGGCTTGTTTTGGTGAAGGACTATGTCTACACATCTCACTGTGTAATGCAATAGTATTCTAGTTGCTTATGACGTGCTACTAAGGGCTGATCTATGGAGATAGGGAGCCCTTGGTCAGGAATGCCTAGTAATCTAATAGGCATCTACTATTACCATCTACTATGTGCTGAATACCATCCTAAGTGAGTAGCTTGACCAAAATCTCATAGCCAGGGCAGTGGTGTCCAGACCAGAACCCACGTCACAGGGCTGCCATG
Source organism: Panthera onca (assembly GCF_046562875.1). Lineage (NCBI taxonomy): Eukaryota > Metazoa > Chordata > Mammalia > Carnivora > Felidae > Panthera > Panthera onca. Next base: position 129,943,360 of record NC_138347.1, on the reverse strand, counting down.
TCTGAGCTCCTTCTATTGTACTATCTTGCCTAGTGTTTATAATCTAGTATGGAGGTATGTGTGCACATGGAGACAGAAGAGCTGCCAAGACTCCAAAGAATGAATCTTAGGTGGTAGAATGTTAGGAATGTGAAAAGACTGGGACTTGATCCAAGTTTCTGAAAATAGTGCCAGCTAGGAAGGCTGCTCTGCCCAGGTTAAGGATATACTGTGGAATGTGGTTATTGGGAAGTTTCAAGACGACAAATGGTGAAGAGCCTGGCACACAGTGTGATTAATAAATGAATTATATGAGCTCTAGAGGGCCTCTTACACTGCATATTTGAAGCCCTTCTTCTCTACTGCCCCACCTCATGAAAGCCACTAAACACAGTATTTATCACCATTTGATAGACTATGGAGAGCTCATCTTCTTTGAGAATCTGGGGGGTGCCCTGGGTTTGGAGACCCCAAGGGCATATTTGTGGCTGTTTCTGCCAGGCTCAAGGCATTCACCAGGTAGGTCTTGGACAACCTTGATCAGTCCTAAGTTTCTATTTTTCATTAGTGACGTTCTCAAACAGGGCTGGGGCAGGAAGCTTGCTTCCAGAAGCAACTTACCAATCCCAGACCACAGAGGTGGCAGGGACCTGTTCTGGCTGCCTGCCTCTGACTCTGCTTCCTGCCCAGGCATTAAAACCTCTTCCTTTCAAGTGTATCTAAAACTTATATCCTGAGGGCTTCATAGCTTCAACTCCCACCTACTGCACTATCTTAAAGTCTTCTTTACTTCTGGTTCCTGGGAATTCCCTTTCTTGTTTGCATGCGTATTAAAGAGAAATCTTGTTACGAATCCTCAATTCAGGGGTGCCTGTGTGACTCAGTCAGTTAAGCGTCCAACTTCTGCTCAGGTCATGATCTCACAGTTTGTGAGTTCAAGCCCCGCATCGGGCTCTGTGCTGACAGCACAGGGCCTGGAGCCCACTTCGAGTTCTGTGTCTCTCTCTCTCTCTCTCTCTCTGCCCCTCCCCTGCCCCTGCTCATACACACACACACACACACACACACACACACACACACACACACTCTCTCTCTCTCAAATATAAATAAACATTAAAAAAAAAGAATCCTTAATTCAGGCCCTTCACTGAATGGAAGCTTAGGCAACCAATCCTGGACTTGTTTGAATCTAGACTTCCCTAAATCAGAGACAGGAAAAGAAAGAATTTACCCTCTGCCCCAGGGCCAAGTTCTTTCAATTTTTAATGGGGAGATCTGCTGAACTCATACCTGAATGAGGTGACATTGGCTATTCCCAGGTAATCAACAAAACCAGCTTTGTTTCAGACCACTTTTGGTCATCTTTGTTTCTTACTAACACATATCTTTTCTGTATACTTGGAGCAGAATTTGGGGTACAGTTTGTTTACACATCTGCTAAGTTGGCCACCTTGTCTACAAGTCTAGGTAACACTGTAGCATTTACAATGTTGGCTCACATTGTAATACTCCACAAAGGCCCTCAAGGTCAGGGAAATACAGCCACAAGTAACTGAACAAAGAGTGCCCAAAGCGTCTTTTCTGAGGTAGAAAAAGGCTCTCAGCTGCCCTGGCCAAGGGCACAACTTGCTCTTCAACCCAAAGTCACAGAGGCAGAGGGCCACTTTCTGTGTAGTCAGGAATTTGGGTTCCCCCATCAGCAACCATATGCGTTTGGGAACATTCATCAGCTAGAGAACTCGCTGAGCTGGAAAAAGACTTTTCACAGGACAGCTCAAAATACTTTTTTTAAACTTATGGAAAACTGGTAGTGACTTTCTTAATATGCCAGCTGCTGACAAACATTTTTGTTTAAAGATATACCAGGTGGAAAATAAAATGGTTCAAGGAATATTTCAGTGGATAAGCGTTGGCTATTCCAGGTGCATTTGAAAGAAAAGTTACCCTCAGTAGAAGGGATCAAGGTGGGCACCGATAGCGAATGCTACAGTATACATTCCATGCAGGCTTTTCTTTTTAGGAAATTCAGCAGTCCCCTTAAAAGGGTGTGCAGCTGATATCTACATTAGTTTCTTAGTCTTGAAAAATGCTCTGTCTATGAAATATGCATTGAGGCAGAGCAGGTTCCTCTACCCAGCTTTTGCCCTTAATTTGGCCCTGATAGATAGCACCCTTCTTTATGGAATTGTGTTTTCATTAGAATAATAATAATGCAACATAGCACACACATATGTATTGTTCTTCCTCAAAGTAAAACTTGTGTAAACTAAAGTCTTATATACCCCTAACATTTGTGGGGTCCAATGAAAGAGCACCAATGGAGGCCTACATGCTATATGAAAGTATTTAAAAGGTACAAATCAAGCTCACAAACTGTTAAGTAAGTTGTATCTCTTTACATTGACATATATGCATTCATAACATCCTGAAAGGCCAAATTTGAGTTTATAATTTTCATATTTCTCTAAGTTCCATGCTGGAATGAGATGGCCAGTAGAGAGTATACCCCCCCCCCCCAACCTATGGCCCACCTCCCTTCCTCTGCCCATACCTAGTCTATTCTGTTCTGTGGGGGACCTTGTGCACTAATGTATTAGTTTAACTGGGTTTCCATAACAAAATGCCACAGGCTGCGGAGGGGGCGTGGCTAAATAACAAATTTATTTTCTCACAGTTCTAGAGGCTGGAAGTCCTAGATCGAGGTACCAGCTAGTTTGGTTTGTGGTTTGCAGATGGCTGTCTTCTTGCTGCATCCACATATGGCCTTTCCTCTTTGGCACATGGACAGTGGGAACTCTCTTGTCTCTTCCTATTCTTCTAAGAACACCACCTTTTTGGATTAAGGCCCTACCCTTATGACCTCACTTAATTTTTACTACCTCTAAAGGCCCTCAATTCAAATACAGTCACATTAGAAGTTAAGGCTTTAACATATGAATTTGAGGGGGATACAACTCAGCTCATAACAACAAGCTTATAGACATTCCAGCCTGGACAGCCAAGCTGTATCTACATAGCTTGCCAACAATAAGTTTTTAGCCACCCATTAGGCCTTAAGGTGCTCATATCCGCAACATGGTCTACTCTTAGAAAGATTAACCCAGAAAAAAAGATAAGCCTGGGAAATGGGAAACTCTTGGACATAAATTTTTGAGGTCCCAGAACTTGACCTGGATGAGTCCCATGCAGTGATGGAAACACTATGTTTGGGCTGTCCAATATGGTAGTCACTAGCCACTTGTGGCTACTGAGTATTCAAAATGTGATTACTATGACTGAGGAACTGAACTTCAAATTTTATTTAATCTTAATTTCAATTTCAATTAAAGCCACATTTGACTCATGGCTATCATACTATTCAGTGCAGATCTAGAAGTTGGGGAGCAGGCTGTATGTAATTATATCCTCTGGCCCCACAGACTCCTTGTCCTGTGGGTATGTATTGTATTTTCCAAATATGGCCAAACTCTTTACCAAGAGTTGGGGTCTGTGTTCTCCCCAGGCAGGCAGTTGTGACTGCCTAGACCCAGGAAGTATGGTAGAGGTGATAATATGTGACTTCTAAAGTTAGGTCATAAGGGGCATCTGGGTGGCTCAGTTGGTTAAGCATCCGACTTTGGTTCAGGTCATAATCTCGGAGTTTGTGAGTTTGAGCCCCGCATCGGGCTCTGTGCTGACAGCTCGGAGCCTGGAGCCTGCTTTGGATTCTGTGTCTCCCTCTTTCTCTGCCTCTCCCCTGCTCATGCTCTGTCTCTCTCTGTCTCAAAAATAAATAAAACATTAAAAAAAAATTAAAGTTAGGTCATAAAAACGGCACAGCTTCTGGCCCACTGTCACTTGTGCTCATGCTTTCTCTCTCTCTCTTTTTCTCACTCACATGCACACACACACACATACATACACACATGCACACAATTTCTCTCAGAACTTTTTGCTTTTAAAACTATGGGAATAAACAAAGAGCACCCAAATGAGAACAAGCAAAGCCTACTTAATTCAGAGCTTAAGTAGTAAGGAAGTCAGCCACCATGACTTGTGTTTTGCAGAGATCCAAAGGCAGGTAGAGGAGTGGAAAGGTATAAAGTGGAGAAAAAGGAGGCTTCAGATGTGCCCTGATTAGAGGCTCTTGCCATGGGGAAGCTGTAGGCAGGCTAACTGGAAGTGGAGCATGGTACATGATTGGTTAGGGGAGCATATTTGTTTTTCTCAGTTGGTCCTATGTTGGAAATGGGGGCAAAGATTAAGGAAGCTATCAGTTATTGATCAAGCCCTGGTCATAGTTATTGCTATGGAGGTTGTGGTTAACTTCCTGGGGTGGTTGCTTCAAGTTGTGGGTCAGAATTCTGTTTTCATATTTGACCTAGCCATTGTCCATTTGTATATTCAGTCTCTTAGAACCCAGCTACCATCCTGTGAGAAAGCTTCCCATGTGGAGGGGAACTAAGGTCTTACAGCAGCCAAAACCAACTTGCTAACTCTGTGAATGAATCACCTTGGAAGTATGTCCCCTAGTCTAAGCCAAGCCTTCAAATGACTGTAGTCCCAACTGACATCTGACAACTTCATGAGAAACCTTGAACCAGAACCACCCAGGTTAGCTACTCCCAATCTCGAAACCCACAGAAACCATAAAAGACCAAAAATGATTGTCATGTTAACCCATTGAATTTTGCAGTGATTTTCTATGCAGTATTAGATAACTCATGAAGGAGAAGAATGCAATAGAAAAGGAGCCAGAACCCTCAAAGGTGTGGGGCCCAGGATGGAGGCTTCTATTGCCTGGATCTAAGGGCAGTACTGATGAAAGGATTTTGTTTGTTTTAGTACGTAGGTATTTCCTAGGGAGGATGGGCTTATTTATACAAAAGAGGAACTTGGAGGGCTCATTTGGGGTTTTGAGATTAGGAAATTGTCTTACAAAAGCTATAACAAAAGAGCCTTTTGTCTGGAGTGCACAAACTAAAATGTAATGAGACCATTTATTTGCTTGATTGTGTAAACATACAAAAATGTACACATTTTGGAATAGTCACAGTGGAAGGATATCTGCTTAAGCCAATGATGCCGTTTGTCACTTCAAAAATGCCAGTGAAACTTCTCTTTCAGAATTGCCCACAAAGCTGGATTATGAGCTTCCTGTGAAACCAGACTCATCACTCAAGCTAAGACTTGGTTTGTGACCCCAGACAACATTTCCCAGCTTGATCACCCAACCTACTCAGCAGACTCTGCTCTGAATGGCTTAGAACTCTTTCCAAAACTCACATCCCCCCTCTGAGGATACATGTCAGAGTTATCTTTCTAAAACACATCGTGGATCATGTGCTTCAGTGGCTCTTGGTTGCATGAGAATTAAGCCCCAGCTTCACAGCCAGATTTTCAAAACTTTCTATAATATGCAACCCCACCTTGCTTTCTAGCTCTATCTTCCCAGAACACAGGATGCCCTCTCCACTTACAGATGACAGGTGCATTTACTGAGCCCTTATTATGTGCCCCATACTGTGCTGAGAGCTTTATATTTCATCTCATTTTCTCTTTATATAATTATGTAGAGTAAATGTTATCTCTATAGTACAGATAATAAAACAGCGATCACTAACACTTTGTATAGTGATTACAATGTGCTAAGCCATCATCCAGTAGAAATATAATGTAAGCCATCTATGTAATTTAAAATTTTCTAATTATTACATTAAAAAGCAAAAAAGAAACAAGTGAAATTTATTTCAATGAAATGTTTTATCAATGGGCTTTTAGTCAATAAAAACTTATTAATGATATATTTCATATTCTTTTTTTTCCCCTTTTTGGTAGTAAGTCTTTCAAATCTGTGTATTTTACGCCTACATCACATTTCAATTTGGAAACTAAATTTTCATTGGAAATACTTGACCTGTATTTAGATTTCATAAAAAGTACAGCGGAAAAATTAGATTCACATACCCAAGTTGTTCCAAATATACTTAAAAGATTTCCAGTACCTGAATCGAGTGCCTAAAATCCTTTCCTTTTCTATTCTTATCCATGATGATAAAAACTGCTTCAATTAAAAATTTTTCATTTCAGGGGCGCCTGGGTGGCTCAGTCGGTTGAGCGGCCGACTTCGGCTCAGGTCATGATCTCGCGGTCCCGCGGTCCGTGAGTTCGAGCCCCAGTCAGGCTCTGTGCTGACAGCTCAGAGCCTGGAGCCTGTTTCAGATTCTGTGTCTCCCTCTCTCTGACCCTCCCCCGTTCATGCTCTGTCTCTCTCTGTCTCAAAAATAAATAAACATTAAAAAAAAATTAAAAAAATTTTTTTTAAATTTCAATCTCAATTTAAATAAAATAAAAAATCTAGTTTTCCAGTGCACTAGTCATATACCAAGTGGTTGATGGCCACATGTGGCGAGATACTACTATGTTTGGAACTATAACTCTAAGCACTTTACTGTTATCAACCTAAATGTAGGAAGAAGGTGCTATTATTATCTTCACTTTACAGGTAAGGAAACAGAGACACAGAGAGGTAGTAACTTGGACTAGTACACACACTAATAAGCTGAAGCTGAGAATGGTTGATTTGCTCAATGCAATTTAGCTAACAAAGGTTGGAGTTAGGATTTGAACTCGGGATTGTTTATGTCCAAAGCCTAAGTTTTTATCCACTGTGTTGTCTGCTCTACACCCTTACTTTCTCACTATTCCCCTTAAATGTTTACTTCCCTGTTTCTGGTCTTTAATCAGACTCTTCCCTCTGTCCTTAATGCCTCGCAAGGTCCATTTTGAGTGTCATTTATTCATCTGGACAGACATGTGGTCACATTTTCAGCAAATATTGGCAGGCATTTTTCAAATATCTTTCATGTAGGATAGAGCAGTGATCAAGAAAGATATAGCCCCTGCCAGTCACAGAGCTTATAGTCTAGAACAATGCTTCACAAACTTTGGTCTCAGGACCCTGTAGCACTCTAAAAACTGAAGGCCACAAAGGGCTTCTGATTATGTGGGTAAAAGCTGTCAATGTTTAGTGTATTAGGGAGTAAAACTAGGAAACTATAGACATATTTATAAATTCATTTAAAAATAATAATATGAGGTCAGGTGGGAAGGTGATAGAGTAGGAGGACCCTAAGCTTGTCTTGTCCCATGGATACAACTAGATAACACTCATATCAGTGTAAATAACCCAGAAAGCATCCAAAGGCTGGCAGCTAAACTCCACAACTAAAGGTAGAGAGGAGGCCACATTGAAGAAAGTAGGAAGGGGGAAGACAAGGTCTGGGAACAAAGTAGACTGTGGCTGTCTATGGTGGGGAAGGAGCTAATGGTGCAGACAAGGGTGGAAAACAGACTAGCACACTGGGAAATCCTTGAACAGGGAGAATGAATCCCCATACCATTTGCCTTTGAAAGCAAGAGGGCTGAATTTCATGAGTTCTTACAATCATCAAGACTTAGAGCCTGGAATTTTAAATACCACTGGGCACCACTCTGGGAGAGCCTGGAGGGCATTAGGAAGCAGAGTCCCCACCCCTAAAGAAATAGGACAGCAAACATCTTGTGCAGATACAGCCTAGAACCAGCAGTTTGAAAAATGCTGGGGGACATACAGGAGGCAGAATGATTTGCTTATCTTAGAGCATGCCCTGAGAGACAGGGATCATGGGGACCCCAGAAACAAAGGAGCTCGCAGGTGCTGTTTCCCTCCCATACCTACCAGCATCAATAATGGCCACCTGTGGGAACCAGTGTGTCACTCCTTACCTAATTTGCTCATTCCACGACCCACCCCCTGCCCCGGCCCCCCACCACTTCCCAGTCATGCTCGCCTTACTCCAGCTCTGTGGACCCGAGAAGACCAGCACAAACCCTGAAAACACCACAAGTCCTGACCCATGTGTTTTTCAGGACCTCAGTTCTGGTGGCAGGTGTCTTTACAGAAGTTGACCACTGAACACCTTGTTAAAATGTGCCCCACGCCTGCTGGGGAGCAAACACTACCCACAACTTGTTGCAAAGAACATCTCTGTAGACAGCTGGATTGAAGGAAAGAGAGGTCAAGACTCAACAGCGGAGCACATGCAACACATATAGGAGACACTTCCTGAAGCACCAGGCTCTGGGGAACAAGAGACACTGCACTGCAGGGCACTTCAGGACTTCTTCACAAGGCTATTATTGTTAAGAGCAAGAAAAGTAGCTGACTTTCCTAACACACTGAAACAGACAAAGAAAGTCAGACAAAATGAGGAGACAGGGAAATATCTTCCAAATGAAAGAACAGGACCAAACTATAACAAGAGACCAAAGCCAAATGGAAATAATATGCCCAATAGAGAATTCGAAGTAATGATCATAAAGATACTCACTGGATTTGAGAAAAGAGTAGAGGACATCAGAGATAAGAAAGAACCAATCAGAGATAAAGAACACAATAAATGAAATTAAGAATGCACTTGGAGTAAATAGCAGGTTAGATGAGGCAGAGGAATTAATTAATGTCCTGGAAGACAGAGTAATGGAAAGTAACCAAGCTGAGTAAAGGAAAGGAAAGAAAATTATGCAAACTGAGAATAGTCTTAGGAAACCTAGTGACTCCATCAAGCATAAAATTTGAATTTTAGGGATCCCAGAAGAAGGAAAGAGAGAAAAGGTGGCAGAAAATTTACTTGAAGAAGTAAGAGCTGAAAACTTCCCTCATATGTGGAAGAAAACAGATATCCAGATATAGGAGGTACAGAGACCCTGCCCACCACCATCAAAATTCAACTCAAGGAGGTTTACACCAAGACACATAATAATTAAAAGGGTGATAAGTAGCCATAAAGAAAAAAAAATTTTTAAAGCAGCAAGAAAAAAGAAGATAGTTACATTCATTGATACCCATAAGGCTATCAATGGATTTTCAGCAGAAACTTTGCAGGCCAGAAGGGAGTATGGCATGATCTTTTCAAAGTACTGAAAGGGACAAATGTGCAGCCAACAATACTCTATCTAGCAAGGCTATCATTCAGAATAGATGGAGACATAGTTTCTCAAACAAAAACTAAAGGAGTTCATGACCATTAAACTAGTCCTACAAGAAATATTAAAGAGAGCTCTTTGAGTGGAAAGGAAATACCATAAATGAGAGTATGAAAAGTAAAAAACACAAAAGCAGTAAATATATATATTTCTGTAAAAGTCAGTCAAGAGATTGATAACATAAAAGGATGTAAAATATGATACCATATACCTAAAATGTGAGGAGGAGAGGAGGAGAGGGTTTAAATTTAAGTGACTATCAATTTAAGATAGACTGCTATATGCAGAAGATGTTATATAAAACTTAATGGTAACCACAAATCAAAAACCAGTAATAGATATGCAAAAAATAAACAGAAAGGTATCCAAGTATGTCACTAAAGAAAGCCAACAAACCATGAAAGAACAAGAGAAGAAAGGATCAGATAAAATCTACAGAAATAACCACAAAACAAGTAATAAAATAAAATGGCAATGAATACATATCTATCAATAATTACTCTGAATGTAGATGGACTAAATTCTCCAATCAAAAGACATAGGGTGAAGGAGTGGATAAAAAACAAAAAAAACAAAGAAACAAAAAAAACAAGACCCATCTGTATTCTGCCTATAAGAGACTCATTTCAAACTGAAAGACACCTGCAGATTGAAACTGAGGGGTTTGAGAAAAATTTATCGTGCCGATGGATGACAAAAGAAACCTGGGGTAGCAATACTTATATCAGACAAATAGACTTTAAAACATATAGTAAGAGACAAAGAAGAACATTATGTAATAATAAAGGGGACAATACAACAAGAGGATATAAGAATTGTAAATATTTTGCACCCAACATGGAAACACCCAAGTACAGAAAACAGTTAATGAAATACATAATGGAAATAAATTATAATAATATAATAATAGTCAGGGACTTTAACACCCCACTGACATCAATGGAAAGGTCATCTAAACAGAAAATCAACAAGGAAACTGGCTTTTAATGATTCACTGGATCTAACACTGGATTTAACAGACATATTTATAACATTTCATCCTAAAACAGCAGAATACACATTCTTTTCAAGTGCACACAGAACATATTAGGTCACAAAACAAGTCTCCACAAATTCAAAAAGATCGAAATCATACCATGCATCTTTTTCTTTTTTTAAGTTTTTATTTAAATTACAGTTAGTTAACACATAGTGTAAAATTAGTTTCAGGTGTACACTTTAGTGATTCAATACTTACATACAACACCTAGTGATCATCACAACAAGTGCCCTCCTTAATCCCCATTCCCTATTTAACCCATCTCTCCACCTACTTCCCCTCTGGCAACCATCAGATTGTTCTCTATAGTTAAGAGTCTATTCCTTGGTTTACGTCTCTTTTTTCCCCCCTATGATCATTTGCTTTATTTCTTAAATTCCACATATGAGTGAAATTATATGGTATTTGTCTTTCTCTGATTAACTTATTTTGCTTAGCATTTTACTCTCTAGCTCCATCCACAACACTGCAAATGGCAAGATTTCATTCTTTTTGATTATTGAGTTATATTCCATTGTGTATTTATACCACATCTTCTTTTTTCTCTCTCAAGTTAGTTAACATACAGTGTAGTCTTGGCTTCAAGGCATAGAACCCAGCGATCCATTGCTTACATATGACACCCAGTGCTCATTCTGAAGAGTACCCTCCTTAATGCCCATCACCCATTTAACCCAGCCCAATCAACCCTCAGTTTGCTCTCTGTATTTAAGAGTCTCTTATGGTTTGCCTTTCTCTCTGTAATTTATTTTTGCTTCCCTTCCACTATGGCCTTCTGTTACGTTTCTCAAATTCCACATATGAGTAAAATCAGATGACATGTGTTTTTCTCTGAGTTATTTTGCTGAGCATAATACTCTCCAGTTTCATCCATGTTGTTACAAATGGCAAGGTTTCATTCTTTTTGATAACTGAGTAATATTCCATTGTATATATAACACATCTTCTTAATCCATTCGTCAGTTGATGGACATTTAGGCTCTTTCTGAACTTTGACTATTGTTGATAGCACTGCTATAAACGTTGGGGTGCATGTTGCCCCTTCAAATTAGCATTTTTATATCTTTTGGATAAATTCCTAGTAGTGCAATTGCTGGGTTATAGGGTAGTTCTATTTTTAATTTTTTGAGGAAGCTGCACACTGTTTTCCAGAGTGGCTGCAGTAGTTTGCATTCCCACCAACAGTGCAAGAGGGTTCCCCTTTCTCCACATTCTTGCCAATATCTGTTGTTTCCTGAGTTGTTAATTTTAGCTATTCTGACCAGAGTAAGGTGGTATCTCATTGTTATACCACATCTTCTTTCTCCATTCATCAATTGATGGGCATTTGGGCTCTTTCCGTAATTTGGCTATTGTTGGTAACGTTGTTATAAACATTTGGGATGCATGCATCCCTTTGAATTAATAATTCTATATTTTTTTGGGTAAATGCCTAATAGTGTGATTGCTGGATCACAGGGTAGTTCTATTTTTAACTTTTTGAGGAACTCCATACTGTTTTCCAGAGTGGTTGTGCCAGTTTGCATTCCTACCAACGGTGTAAGAGGGTACCCCTTTCCCGCATCCTCACCTGTTGTTTCTTGTGTTGTTTTGGCCATTCTGACAGATGTGAGGTAATATCTCATTGTAGTAGCAATCATACTACTGGGTATTTACCCCCCACCCAAAAAAAACATACAAGAACACCAATTCAAAGGGATACGTGCACTCCTATCTTTATAGTGGCATTATTTACAATAGTCAAAATGGAAGCAGCCCCAAGTGTCCACTGATAGATGAATGGATAAAGAAGGTGTGGTCTATATACATATATATGGTATGTATATATATGGTATGGTATATATATGTGGTATGTATACATATATGCATATATATACCATATAGATACATATATATATCATATATATATATACCATATATATATACACACCATATATATATATATATATGATATATATATATATATATAAATATACCATATATATATATAATGGAATATTACTCAGACATAAAAAGGAATGAAATCTTGCCATTTGTAACAACATGAAGAGGATTAGAGAGTATAATGCTAAGTGAAATAGTCAGAGAAAGACAAATACTATATGATCTCACTCATATGTGGAGAATAAGAAACAAAAGAAATGAGCAAAGGAAAAAAAAGACATCGAAGAAATAGACCCTTAACTATAGAGAACAAACTGATGGTTACCAGAGGGGAGATGTGGGGGGGAATGGGTGAAATAGATGTTGGGGATTAATGAGTTTACTTATCATGGTGAAAAAATAAAATAAAATAAAAATAACATAATGAACCTGTTATATGTAAACATAAATAATGTATTACTATGAAAAGATAGCTATCTTTTCCAAAACAAGAATATTAATGAGTAGCATTGTTTTCTAATTTTGCTACTGTCCTTAATGTCTTTATAAAAGACAGCTGGACTCTCATCTATGCTTCTGTCTTTAGTCTGTTGCAATATGTTGTTTTGGTTGAAGTATATATGGAAAATCTGGCCTCACCCAGATATGCAATTGGAAAAGAGAGGAATATCTTAAACATCTTTTCAGATAATTGTGAAAAGTCTTCTTTGCTACTATACCCAAATTAAGCTAGTGGTAATTTCTTAAAGGTTAGCTGCAATATAGGATCTAAAACCATATCGATGGTAATATATGAAATAAAGCTCTCATATACTAAAATTAATTAGTCTATCTTGCACTTTCAGTGAGTCTTACATAGGATTTTGTAATAACATGCATTGTTTATTTGGAAAACATTGATTTACTGAGTTATACTACATTTTCAAATGTTGACACATTTCACTATACAATCTATAAAAACCACATTCATTAATATCTGCACTGATCACGTAAGAAAAGTCCTTAAGCATTGAGAGGCTGTTAAACTTGTGGTGGCAAATATAATTTTTCCAGAATTCTGACTTTTTATTTAAATGCTTGAATTTTGCCTCTTACACGACATACTGTGAATTGTTTTTCTTGAAGTGAAAGACTCACTTTGTTCATTTTATGACAAAATGTCTGCCAAATACTCAGGTCTAAGAGTTTAACTTCCTGTTGTTTTTTCTTTAAAAAAATTTTTTTTAATCTTTATTTTTGAGAGAGAGACAGAGTGTGAGTAGGGGAGGGGCACAGAGAGAGGGAGACACAGAATCTGAAGCAGGCTCCAGGCTCTGAGCTGTCAGCACAGAGCCCGACAAGGGGCTTGAACTCACGAACTGTGAGATCATGACCTGAGCCGAAGTCGGATGCCCAACTGACTGCGCCACCCAGGCACCCCACTGCCTATTGTTTTTTCAGGTAAAAATGGTGCTCCATTTGTGTAGCTCAGCTCACAATCCAGTCACTGAAGTGCTTGTTCTTGAGATGACCATTGTACTCATTGTGAGGCAGAAGTGTTTTATGCATATTTTCCATTTTGTCATGCTCAAGGGTCCTGATTTAATAAAAGTAATCATTTTTACTGCTTAATCAAGGACATTCTCAAGTAAAACCAGCATTTTTTTTCTTTGAGTGGATGGGTAAAGAATACAATGACCGATGCTACCATTTGTTGCCACTGTCTTGACTCATCCTAAGGCACAAGCAGCTTCCCACTATTGCTTTTGTACATCAGTACAAATGTCAATACATTGAAAAAGGTAAATAACATCTTAGAGTATTATTAAAATAGCTTTGACCTTGTAAACCCCATAAAACGGTCCCAGGATCGTGGGGGTCTGAGGACCACACTTTGAAAGCCCATGGTCTAGAAGGAAAGATAATTAGGCAGGTACATGGGTGAGCTGGTCTACCCCAAGGGCTTAAGGAAGGATTCGTGGCTATTTAAGGTTCAACTAGAAATATATATGCCAAAGGGGTGCCTGGGTGGCTCAGTCAGTTGAATGTGTGACTTCGGCTCAGGTCGTGATTGGTGAGTTGGAGCCCTGCGTCAGGCCTGTACCGACAGCTCAGGGCCTGGAGCCTGCTTCAGATTCAGGGTCTCCCTTTCTCTCTGCTACTCTCCCATTCATGCTCTGTCTCTCTCAGAAATAAATAAACATTAAAAAAATTTTAAAGAGAGAAATATATATGCCAGTAATCCAGGGGAATGGGGAAGGAGCTACAAGAAACTACAAGAGGTTCGTTGACTAGAACTTGAAAGATCACAGGGAGAGCAGTCAGTGATGAGGCCAGAGAGATGGGCCTGTGAGCAGCCTTGCAAATGCAATGAGGACATCACATCACTTCTGATTAGTCCTAAAAATGTTTAACTAGAGTCTAATCATGTGGAGACAACCAGAAAAATCTAATTTAAGATACATTCTGCCAAACAACCTGCCTGGACTCTTAAAAAAATGTCAAGATATTGAAATACAGAAGAAGGCTTAATTAAAGGAGACTGGAGACACAGCAACTAAAAGCATTATGTAATCTTTGGGTCCTGGATCAAAAATAAATAACCCAATAACAACAACTATAAAGGACATTACTGAAACAATTAGAGAGATTTGAATACAGACTGTATGTTAGGTACTAATATTGTATCAAGGTTAAATTTTCTGAATGGGAACACTGTATTATGGTTATATAGGAGAATGTCTTTGTTCTTAGGGTATTTAAGGGTGAAGTGTTATGATGTCTGTGATTAATTCAATTCTCAAATGATTCATCAAAAGCTAATTATATGTATATACAGAAAGAGAAAGAGATAAGACTAATGTAGCAGAATGTTAATAATTGATTAATTTAAGTGCAGGGTGTATGGGCATTCATTTTACTATTCTTGCAAGTTTTCAGTAGATTTGGAAATTTTTCAAAACATTGGAATATAAGGAGCTTGGGCTTTATCCTCAAATCAGTGGAATCCACGAGAAGATGTTTTTTTTCTTCCAAGCTTTTATTTAAATTCCAGTTACTTAACATATAGTGTAATATTAGTTTCAGGTGTAGGATTTAGGGATTCATCACTTACACATGACACCCAGTGCTCATCACAAAGTGCTCTCCTTAATACCCATCACCCATTTAACCCATCCTCACATCTACCTCCCCTCCAGCAACTCTCCGTTTGTTCTCTATAGTTAAGAGTCTGTTTCCTGGTTTGCTTGTCTCTTTTCCCCTCCATGTTCATCTGTTATGTTTCTTAAGTTCCACATATGAATGAGATCATATGGTATTTGTCTTTCTCTGATCGACTTATTTTGCTTAGCATAATACTCTCTAGCTCTATCCATGTCATAATAAATGGCAAGATTTTATTCTTTTTTATGGTTGAGTAATATTCCATTGTCTGTGTGTGTGTGTGTGTGTGTGTGTGTGTGTGTGTGTGTAAAAGTAACATAATTAGGACTCTTAGATTATAAGGAATCAAAACCCAATTTGAACAGGAAACTTACTGATTCATATGATCAAATATGAGGGGTGATGCTGGTCTCCAGATTTCAGAGTTCAGATCACCTCAGGCCCTACCACCCTGCTTCTAAACCTTTTTCTCCTTGTTTGTCTGTAACACTGGCCTCATTCTTGGCAACTGCAGGCAGGATTTCTCTGCCAGGAAATATGGCCTCAGACAAGTGAGAGTTTATTTCCTCACTGCCTCAGAATCCCTTGTCCCCACCTGTTTGAAGTTGACTAATCCCAAGGGAAGCATTATTATTGGTCCTAATGGGCACCATACGTTCACCCCTTTGACCAACCACTGAAGCCATTGATATGAACAATGATAATTCGTTCCCCTGATCCTGCACTTGCCCTAATGTGCATCACTTCCTCCTCTGAGAAGCAGGCAGTCAAGACAGGATTTCCAAGAGATTCTTTGAAGGAAATGCTGGTAAAGGATAAACTGGAGGGGCATAGGAGTAGGCCAGGAGAGCCTTCAGACTGTGATGCAAGCCTGAATCCCATCGAAGAAGAAAGGGAAGGAAAGATGAAGTAATAGGAAGAGTGTCAGTCCGCAGCACGCTTCTAAGAAAGTCCCTATCAAGCTAATACACAGTTTCTAAGAAAAGATTTCCCATTGGAAAAGTACTACATCAGGCAGAAATATCCTAACTCTAGACCCCATTATGCTCAGTAAGGGCTGGGAGCAGCATGGGGGGAAGTGTGATCTTGTTTTGAACACAACAGTGGAACCCAAGGTGTAGCAGCCAGAGCCTATCAGTCACCTAGGTCCCGCCTCCCCAGCAGGTTCTTCAGAATGAGGTCTGCATTGTATGCTTCAAGGTTACCACACCCTGTTGGTCAGAAAGGGAATGGGGGCAATGGAGGAAGAGGTGCTGGGCAGAAACAGGGTTACAACAGTAGCTGTTACACTATTTTTCTCTGCGAGGGAAAGAATCCTGCCTTTTCCTGGACTTTCAGTCCCCAGTTGTTTGCATGTCTATGTCCTTACACAGTAATGTGTAATAATTAAATTTAGATTCTGGAGATGATTACAAAAGAAAAGGTGTAAAATAGATTTTATGTAATAACAGAGTGATCTGACTCAGTCTAGCTGGAATGATTCCTTGGAGGATAAAAACATGCACGTGATGTATAAAGTCTAGTGTTTTAAATTTTTTTTTGCTTGTCTTAGTCTAACTTCCTGTCGTCCTAAATTAAGTTTTCTACTTAAACGACAGGATGCTTGTGAGGGTCCTTGTTTCTTATTTGATAGTGATGTGAGGTAGTGGCAGAACTAGAGAGAGAAGCTAGGTTTCCTCTGTGTTGAACCCTGGTTCCTTGCCACAGTCACCTTGCACAGATAACCAGGCTGGAACACACAAGGACTGGATTGTCACCCAAAGATGGATGGGATGTTGAGATGAGAGACCTGAGTTTGGTTTGGAACAGAACTGTTAAAAATGAAATGGGACGGTACAGCTACAGTAGAAAAGAGTATGGTGGTTCCTCAAAAAGTCAAACAGAGTTGCTTTATGATCCAGCAGTTCCACTTCTAGATACATACCCAAAGGAATCGAAAGCAGGGACTCAAACAGAAATCTGTACACCTGTGTTCAGGCTGCATTATTTATAGTAGCCAAAAGATGGAAACAGTTTAAGTGGCCATTGACTGATGAATGGATAAAGAAAATGTGGAATATACATGCAATGGAATATTATTCAGCCTTAAAAAGGAAAGAAATTCTGACATCAGCTGCCACATGCATGAATCTTGAGGACATTCTGCTAAGTGAAATAAGCCAGTCACAAAAGGATAAGTACTGTTTATGATTACATTAAAAAATTTTTTTGAGTTTATTTTTTTGAAAGAGAGAGAGAGACTGTGAGAAGGAGAGGGGCAGAGGGAGAGGGAGGGAAAGATAAGCAGTCTCCATGCTTGGTGCAGAGCTCCACACAGGACTCAAACTCACGAACCACAAGATCATGACCTGAGCCAAAATCAAGAGTTGGACACTTAACTGACTGAGCCACCCAGGCATCTCTATGACTACATTTATATGAGGTACCTAGAGTAGTCAAATTCATAGAGACCGAAAGTAGAACACTGTTGCCAGAGAACAGGGGGAGGGGAAAATTTGAAAAAAATGAAATGGGAACCATCTTGGAAAACTATCTGACAGTATCAACTAAGGACAAATTTAAATATATTCTAGAACCCAGCAATCCCAGTCATTAGTACACGCCCAAGATAACTGAGTGCATCTGTCCACCAAGAGACAGGTGTAGGAATATACATAGCAGCACTAGTTACACGGCCAGAAACATTCACATGTCCACCTGTAGGAAGATGGGTAAATAAATTGTGGTCTATTTATATGGTAGAATACTATACAGAAGTGGAAATGAACAAACTACTGCCACACACAACATGAATGAATCTCACAAACATTAGGTTGAGCAAAAGTGATTCCATTATGAAAAGAAGAAACTAAATTTTGGTGTGAAGTCAGAATGTTCCTCCCCCACTTTTGGGGAGGTGGGGAAGGAATGATGGAGGGAGCCCGAGGCTGGCTCCTGCGGTGTTGGTAGTGATCTATTTTTTTATTTAAATAGTGGTCACATCCATGTGCTCAACTTACAGAATTTCATTCATTGTTACACATATCATTTGAGCACTTTTATGCATGTATGCCTCAATTTCTGAAAGCTTATTAAAATAATGGATCAGGAGTAATTCAGATTTTAAAGTCACCATAGAGTTTGAAATTAGTACTCAGAATTGATATATGGTAGATAATTTAGGGCCCATATGTGGGAAGATGGAGACCTTTCCTGCATAAAGCAGGTATCCATGTTTGTGTGACTATGTAGGAGTTAGTGGCAGACCATTACATTTTAAAAATGTACTTTAGGTTAGACTCTTTCAGGTGTTTTCACTACGATTAGCTCCTCATAACAACCCTGAGAGCAATTGCCACCATAGGCAATTTCCAGGTGAGAAAACCAGCACTCAGAAAATCCAGTGATTTACTAAGGTCTCTCATCTACTAAGCAATGGATTCAGAACTGAAGCCCAGGTAGACTGACCCCAAAGCTTGTGTGGTCTTATCCTCCCCATTCTGCCTCTAAGTATCTTTTAGTATCTGCCAACTTCCCCTCACACACATGATTTTGTGCCTGAGTAACGTGGTCCTTGTTATATTATCTATACATTTCTATTGTAGAGAAAGAATTCTGCAATTTTTCTTAGAGCTTGCTTTCTTTACCAATTAGATGTAACTTTTTATTGTTTTAATTTTTAATTCAGTGCTTTATTAGAATTCTAATACATTAAGAATTGTTTTTACTTAGGTGTTTACATCATAAAAGCAGAATAAAAGAAATTGAGAAATTAAGAAGTCATCCATAATCTTGTCATCTTAATCCAATTACTGTTTAAATTATTGTATACCTTCTTATAGATCTGTTCCTATTGTTTATTTTCCCCACTTTTTCCACTTAATACATATCTTAAAGTCTTTAAATGTGTTCTAATGTTTATTTTTTGAGAGAGAGAGAGAGAGAGAGCGCGCAAATCAAATGGGGGAGGGGCAGATAGAGAGGGAGACACAGAATCCAAAGTAGGCTCCAGGCTCTGAGCTGTCAGCACAGAGCCCTGCTTGGGGTTTGAACTCACAAACTGCGAGATCATGACCTGAGCCAAAGTTGGCTTAACTGACTGAGCCACCCAGGTGCCCCCCTATCTTAAAGTCTTTAATGCTACATATTTAGAAAAGACTTTTGTGTGTGTTGAGAGGGTAAAAAATTATATTTAAAACATTTCAAACTGAAAAAAATGTAAAGAAAAATAAAAATTATCTTAATTGCACAACTGAGCAAAAATCAGTACTAACAATTTACTGTGTTTCTTCCCAGGGCTTTTTTTTTTTTGTCCTGTGAGTATATATTATTCATTTAGAAATTGGAATCACACTTATGAAATTGTATCCTGCTTTTTTTTCTCACTTGTATTCTTCCAGGCCACCAAATACTCTTTGAAATCATACTTATAATGTCCACATCACAGCTATTGGATAAAAATATATTAAAAGAAAATTTCCCTACATCACTTTTTCATTCTTAATGTTTTTTCCTAGTCTATACATATATAAATATAATTTTGGACATAATTTCAAAGATTGTAAGCTTCTTAGGGGCAGGAGACACTTGGAACAAGTACAGAATCTTGTGAATCAAAATGATATCTCACCAAAGGTGTTATCCAGAGTGGCGGATAGCCCAGTGAATGTTTTGGATTGTGGTATTTATTATTTCTGGATGAAAGATTCAATGGAAACTGGTATCTTAATATTTACTTATAAAGGTAAGAGAATCTTCACATATCAAGGCAAATAGTCTTTGGCTAATGATAGCAAGTAATCACATGTATTTGAATATACTCCAAGTATCTTTAGCTTTGCATATGTACCCACTGCCCTACTTGCCATAAATTTGTTCACCACCAGGTTTCTCTGTGGCATTCCCATAGTGCCCCTTCTCCGTGCTGTGGTCATGGTGTTGGTGTAGTTGCTGGGCTGTCACAGGCGATAGCAGAGTTCTCTAGTACCTGGCCTTGCTCCCTCCACTGTAACTGCTTTAAGATTCCTCCAGGCTCTTGGTCAAGACCAGAGAGATGAGGAGTTCCCTCTCCTTTCCATTCCAAGGACTGTCAAATTTCCTCCCTTGAGCTTTCCTTTATTCCAGGACTATTAACAGGAGAAACAACTATTCACTTTAGGGAAAATCCTTGCCTCTCTTACTAGGGGCATATTTTATTTTCGTTGCCCCCCAAAAGCAAAATAACAAATTAATTCAATTTTGGCCTGGCTCCCATAATCTGATTCATCCTTTCTTATCCAGGATTTTCAGAGTGACAGATGCCCCATAAACGTAAATAGGTCAACTTAACTCACCTAAAATTAAAAAACAAAAGATGTGTTGGCACAAAGAGCCACTGCTCACATTCCAGTCAGCTTCAGGCTGCTTATTTGGGAATACTGAGAAATAGAGAGAGATAAAAATTGTAAAATCAGGTTCCTGCATGGTGTCACATAACAACCATTTTGCCCGTCTCCACTTCTTTAAATTCACTATAATGAGAGATGCCCTCTGACTTGAAAACAAAGGTTCAGTTAAAATAACTGGCTGTACAATGTTGCTTTCCAAACAGGTATGTTCACCAAAGGATTATGAGGATTAGTGTTTAGCTTCCAGGCTATTTTAGTCCTGAATGATGCAGACATTTCTCATAAACATGAAGACCCTGGTCAGGGATATGTGTTGTGCATTCAGTTACACCTTTAGCAAAGTATGGGCGTTCTATATGTTGTGAGTATAGCAGTTAAATGTGTTGCAATCTAAAACTGCATCCTGTTAATGGCACCAGTGGAAGTAAACAAATACACTGCTACTTCATTAAATTTAAATATTATTTATGATCCTGTAGGTATAAATAAGGTTATTGTTAGAATTGTGTTCCCCTGTGGTTATATCTTTCTGTAAAAGTCACCCAGCATCTCATGTCTTCTAAGATCATCCTGCACTTGCTATGTATGCCTGAGAATAAAGAAATTATAATTATGGGAATGAAACCTGTTGGGAATGGAGGGAACTCTGTGTTTGTCTTCAACTACCCATGGTATTTTTTTATTTCTTCTCCCAGTTCTCCCCTCTTCTTGGGACTCTCCTCATTCGCAATATTTATAAGACCCTGGGATCCATTATTTCCTTGGTGCAGACTAGAATTATGTGCTCTGCGAATATCTGCACAGCAGGGGAGGAGGGAGAACTGGAGGAAAACATGAGGAATGTTAATAAACAGTCTGATGGAGGTAAAATAAAAGTGTTCCACAGAAATTAACATAGTAATACAATGAAGAAGCCTGTTCAATAGTGTTTAAAAGTCATGGAGCCTAATGTAATTTAAAAGAGATTAGGACTATTGCCAAATGGCCACATGTTTGTAATATATATATCCTCAAATGAAAAAGAATAAATGGTTTAGCTTTTTCTGGGTCAAATATAATTTCTGATTAGCTTCCTGCTGAGTTCTCCAACAGATCAGAAAAGAAGCCCAGTAAATTCGGAGTTTGGTTGAGTTTAAAGATTCATTTATACTTAGAGATGTTGTGTTATATCTCTTTTCTGATATCAAATAGAAACTATTTCCATAGTGAAATAGTTGGACTGAAACTAATGGTATAAGTAACGATGAGGTTATAGCAATGAAGTTGCCCTTGTTAAGGAGCCAAAACAGCCCATACTTTTAAGGAAATTTTCACATTCATGAGTCTTTCCTAACATCCTCAAGTAGACTTGGCCATTCTCTATTTATGTAGCAAAGTATATTACTATGACTCTATCATAAATGTTTCATAATGCATATCAATTACTTATCATTCCCAACAATTTATTGCAGCTCTACTCTGTGTCAGACATTGGGAATATGAGGTTGAAGAGGGTACACACCCAGTCCTCAAGGGAAGACAAACATAACAACATGTTAAATGGGACTTTCCCTATTGCCTTAATATTATGCCTATATATTCTAGGGAGGGCATGGGATGTCTCCACAGGAATTGCTAAGAGATAGCAAAGTTAATTCTTTGACTCTTAGCCCCTCATTTAAATTCATCCTATAAAAGAGAGGCCTAGATAGTTGGGTTTTTTAAAGAACTTATTGGAAGGTAATTTATAGTAGTTGAGAACTTTTAGGTAATTCTCCTCCGTTCCCTATCAGGGAGAAAAGGGACATCCTTCCTGGCTCTTTTTTTAAGACAAGTTGGAGCTGTAGGGCACCAGGAGTACAAGAAATATGTCTCTTATACTTTAATAGGCATAGAGACTGATCTACATCTTACTTGGAAGCTGGTGGAGGAAACAGCTATGACCCTAAGAAAGAGAGATGGTTATAAAAGGAATGGCCCATACTTCCAGATTTTGTTGGGACAAGGGTACAGAAATTTACTGGTGGACCAAGCAGATTCTGCAGAAGGGCTGCCAAGCTGGAGTTATCCTGAAAAGATCCAGTGTGAGAGGGATGAACCTCAGGCTTCCCTCACCCTAAAGGTATTCTGCTGGAGGGTAGAATCTGAGGAGTGAAGAGGTTTGCAAACCAGTGAATGTCTAGTCAGTGAGATCATATCTATGAAAATCACTCAAGAATCTACCAATGTGTGTCATGAAAGAATCAACCTTTGGGTGAGAACATTTAACAGCCAAATGAGAGCTATAGGCAGTATTAGTTAAATAAATGGATCTTTGTCTCTTTTCTTCTATCCCTATCCCTGACCCCATTCTTGGAGGCACCATAAGTAGAATCAGAGAATTGGATGAAAGATGGAAATGCTGATATTGAATTGGACTGCATTTCTTAATATCTTAAAATAAGACTGTCCTTTAACACCTGAAGATATCAGAAGTGATGAGATTTACCCTAGATGTTACCAGGAGGAAGGAAGGGGATATTTGCCAGTGTTTGAAAGCATTGGTGGGAGAAAACAAAGACAAATTCAACTCATTGAATAAATCAGTCAAGTAAATGGAGAATTATAAGGGAATGACACAAGGCTTGTTATACAGATGCATGTGGCCTGTCATGGGAAAAACATGGAGGCACCTGGTTGAGTCTTAGGGGAGCAGGGAATGATTCCTAGAATCAGTGAGTTTACATAGCAAGTAATAGTTGGCCAGGGAAAGAGTGAAAGATTGGAGGGGAAGTTCAGCTGGGCAAAATGAGGGGCAGGTGCAAATTTCTAGAAGCAAGACAAACAATGACCTGTTTTGGAAATTACAATTCAGTGTGTTTTGAGTTTAGATTCTGATCATGGAGCAATGCAATGTCATGAAATATATACCATAATAAGGAGGTTGAATGTAATCCTGGAGTCTATGGGAATCCATGAGGTAGCACATTTAAGCAGGGAAGTAGTCTCATGAAAGCCTACTCTAGATGCTGTGTTCTGAGACACGTGGAGTCAGGGCAGACCTGTTAAGGAGCGCTAACAGTAATCAAAGTGAGGGATGCTGGTAGTTGGAACTAGAACTAAGGTAATGGCAGTGAGAGTGGAGAGAAGGTGACAGATACCAGAGCTCTTCAGGAAGTATCATCTAAATACTTGGCGACCAACTGAATGACAGGTTAAGTAGAAGGAACATGTTTCCATGTTTACAGCCAGATTCATTCAGTCATTCAATAATTTCTTTTTCAGCTCTTCCAAAATACCAAGCACAGTTAGGAGTGTTGGGGTACAGGTTTTGTAGTAATTGGCAGAGTAATTGGATTGCAAAGGAAATGGAAAGGGTGAGTATAGACAGCTCTCTTTTAATAATTTGATGGTTGTGGCAAGGGAAAGAGTGGGAGGGTAGTAAGTAGAGAGAGAGATGAAAAGTTGGGAACAGGTTTTCTTTTTTAATGTGTGTTGAAATGCTGCTGGAAAGAGACTGGTAACAAAGTTGGAGAGTGACATCCTGGGAGAGGTGGGATGGGAAGGGAGAACACAGGTGAGGAATTGGAGGAATTGGAGGAAGGTGAGGAAGGACCATTGGGATCAGATGTGAGAGGAAAAGATGGGCACAGATGTAGGCTAGCTTGTAGGGAGAAACTGAGCAGATGGATGAAGTTTCCCTTATCTGCTGAGAGTGAGGGCAGGAAGAGTGAATGAATACAGGGGCTCATGAAATGACCCATGAACAAAACCTATCCTTTTGTGAAAATTACGCTAATTGAATCTGAATAAATAAATATCACGATAAACTGAATAAGGAAGCAAAAACAATAGAAATCACACAAATTTTCAAT
Source organism: Panthera onca (assembly GCF_046562875.1). Lineage (NCBI taxonomy): Eukaryota > Metazoa > Chordata > Mammalia > Carnivora > Felidae > Panthera > Panthera onca. The sequence goes on along the minus strand of NC_138347.1, from coordinate 129,919,109 downwards.
GAATTATCAAAAAGTATTCAGTTTACTAATAATTAAATAAATAGTAGTAGAAACTGAAACAACCGTGAGATATGATTCCTCTTTATCAGGCTGCTAAAGGTTTAAAAGATAATGCTCAGTGTTCATGGAGATTTGGGGGAATCTTATTGATAGGACTATAAAGGGAAGTTCCATTTGGAGAGAAATTTGGGAAAATGTGTGATAATTAAAATATGTTTCCTTTGACCTAAGGACACTACCTCTAAAAATTTATTCTAAGGAATTAATAAGAGCATATACAGACATATGTGCAAAGATGTTTGTTTATTCAAGCATTGTTTTTATTATTAAAAACAGAAGCAAATGAAATGTATAACAATATGGATACTCAAATATTTATAATATGTTGTACTTATCATAACATATCCATACAATGGAATGTTATGAGTCACTAAAAATAATGATAGAGATCTATAGTTATTGATATGAAAAGACCACTATGGTATATTAAGTGGAAAACTGGTTAAAATGAAAGAGCTTATTTTCTCAGAGTTGTAAAAATATATATGCATAGAAAAACACAGAGTAATTCTTTCTTGGAGAAAACATTTCCAATGGTTTTATTTTCTTCAATAAATTTTCTGGTATTGACTGACGTTTTTTTCACAGTTTACATAATTTTTTTGCCACTCCTCCCCCCTACAATTTACATATATTATTGTTTTTGAAACAGTAAAGCTAATGCCAGTTTTGTTCTACAAAAAGTAAAAGTAAAAAGAAAGTGCCAATTAGAGAAATTTTTTAGTCATACTACTGCTTTGGGGTGAAATGACACAAAATGACAGTTTAACACACATCTTTCCACTCTCTCCTACCTGTTATATGCTATAAAATGTGTTTCCTACTCTGTTAACTTACAGATTGAGGATCTGGCCTGGTGAGTTTTGCGGATTTTTATCATTTTGGTCTCTGGTTAGGCCTCAGCTTCTTGGAAGGTAAAGTCAAATTAAATCAGAGAAATTGTCAAACCCAGCTAAAACCCCATTTAAAACTGCCTGGTGGTGTAGGGGAAGGCCATCATGTTTGACCTGCCGATGATGTGACTCATCTTGCCACCAAAGGTAGAGGAATCAACTGTTGTTTATAAGCTGTGCTTTTGTCAGCCACACAAGAGTCTTCATTTGGAGTTGGGAATGTGTCACTGATAAGGCATAGATTATGACTCCTGCCCTCTCATTTTACAAACCCAGTTAGAGTTTGCTGCTGACAAAAACTGCACCAATAGAGTCATAGTTTCCAATCACAGGCATTGGTCTCCTTTGGATGTGAGTGGTGGAATGACAGTATGGCCAATGCATACTTGAGATGGAAAGTAATTCTTTTCATGAGTCTGTCTCCAATAGGTATCAAAAAAAAAAAAAAAATAGGTTAGTCCCATGTGGTCCACTTGTCAGAATAAACAGTGAAATCATTAGCTACAATCTACGTGAACACAGTATTAACAAATGTACATAGGAGGCTCAGATTTACAGAAAGACAAACTTGAGGATGCTGGTTTGGGGTTGAGTTTTAATGGCCATGATGGATATTTACTGATGAACCATGCAATCTAAGAGCTGAAAGCAGTCTTAGAAATTCTCTAAGTCCTCATTTTATCATTAAGGAAGATGGTCTTTATGACTTATCAAATATAATAGGGGTAATAGCAATACATCAGTAACAGATTGCAAAAAAAACATGCTTTTGGTGTTGTAATTTTATATAACAAATAACTAATATACTATTTCATTAATGTGGTATCTTGGTTGAGCATAAGATTTTGCTGGCTTACTTTTCTACAAATTCATTTGTTAGGTCATCAAAATTTACACTATTAGGAACTTCATTTGCAATCAATATAATTCAAAGTGACATCAGTAGCTTTTGGGGAATGCAAAATTGCAAATAATTTTTGATAATTTTTCACTTTGAGGAAGATATTTTTGTTGAGGAACAATTTTTCTGGAGGAATTTTTCTAAAAATATTTAACTCTTTATAGAAATCAGTTTCATCTAAGTCTGAATTTAATCTTAAATGTAAAGTTATACAATGGCATTTTAATATTTTCTTTGACATTTTCTGTAACTTGCAGAAACTGAAGATGGATGGCTTCATGATTTGTGTATGATTCAAAATACTTGCTTATGCATATTATTGCTGTATATTCATTTATATAATATATAATATATATATAATATATAATATATATTCATTTAAATTATTATTAAAAAAATAATTTAAAAAGTGTTTCCTCATTAACAATGAGCTCATTTGAAGCTTCGTATAAAAACAGTTTTCTTTTCCATTGAATAAAACAATTTTTAAATTTAATTTCTATTTCTAAGCCTATGGATATTTGTTCTTAATATTACAACAGGTTTCAATACCAAAGAATCTAAGTTATTTGAAGCCAAATAACTCCCTGATATGCCATATTGCAATGCCTAGTCTATGTGCTTTTATTTTGTAATAATTTACTGACAAATTTTACTGTCCATGTGCCGCAGTTCCTGTCCTGATGTGTAAGCTAGAGAATTAACATGTGTGCAGATGATGTAAGAATGGGGTCTGGATAGAGACAGGCAAGTTGATCTCTCATTGCAGTCGTGGTGCTACTCCATGCAAAGCCCCTCCTCTCTCCTGGGGTTACCTACTGCCTCTATTATTTCTGCCATTACTGCTAACATTCTGGGTCTGATCACGTCCCTTGACTTTGGCCTCCTCTTTGGGGTCCCATGGCAGCCTAGACCGATGTGGGTATGTGTTCTGGTGCTACATAGCCAGGCTAACTGGTCTGTGCTCTCACTGCTTGCTATTTGCTATGCTCGTGGACCTGAGCTCATGCCTACACACAAGATACCTACTATATCTCCTCTGCTCGTATACACTTTCCATTGTCCCATCGGATTTCACCTATAAAACACAAGCTCACAAATCAAATGGCAGAGCATCGAGCCAAGGATGGGCCCATTTCAAAGAGCTGCACCCTCTGAAAATGTTGCATGCAAAAGTTGCTTGCCCATGAAGCTGGCCCTGTCCACAACAAAGAATGATCCAATCCAAAATGTCAATAGTATCAAGGTTGAGAACCTTGCTTTAGATTAGTTTTGTGTGATTTAGATTTCATGTAAATTGAATCAAACTGTACTTTCAGAGTCATTCTTTATATTTAATTTACATTTCTTGATGTATAATTTTTTTTTAAGTTTTTTAATGTTTATTTATTTTTTGAGAGAGAGAGAGTCAGAGTGCGAGCAGGGAGGGACAGAGAGAGAGGGAGACACAGAATCCGAAGCAGGCTCCAGGCTCTGAGCTGTCAGCACAGAGCTCAATGCGGGGCTTGAACTCACAAACTGAGAGATCATGACATGGGCTGAAGTCAGATGCTTAACTGACGGAGCCACCCAGGGGCCCCCTTTTTTTTTAAAGTTTTTTTAAATGTTTATTTCTTGACATATAATTTAATATGCAAGTAAAATCCATCCATGTGAGTGCACAGATCTATGACTTTTGATAAATGCATAGAACTGAGTCACCAATACCACCACAGTCAAGACATGGAACAGTTCCCTCACCACCCACCCCAAGTTTCTCTCATATGAGATTAGAGTTGACAGGATAGAGATATACTGTTTGAGAAAGATGAATTCAGATTAGTGCAAGAATCTTTGGCATGGTATGGAAAGGACTTGATTTGGGAGCTCAAGGAAAAAGAAGATGCCTAAACTGGTGAACTCTGGCCTGCAGCAGGGGGTCTGTTAATGGTATGGGGAAACTTATGAGGAGTTTATCAAGCAAGTTTTTTAAATTTAGGACCATTGTGTATTTTTAATATTCTGGCCATCTAGGGGTCTTGAGTTTTCTGAAATACTTCCTTTTCATTCAGATTCAAATTGGGATTGCTTAATATACTTCTATTACCTTTGAAATTACTTCCTTCTGTGTGACTAGAACAAAATGTATAACTAGAACTAGCTATACAGACAGAACACTCACACACACACACTCACACACACACACAATCTACGTGCCATAGCCTGAGGCAGATGGGAAAACCTTATCAGAGAGGAGGTTTGTCATGGGTGACTTGTTTGCTTCAACCTGGGGCCATTTCTCAGGGTGTTACAGATTTGTTGTCTTGATTAGAAATGCTCACAAGTACATAGATTGGGTGTTTGAAAAGAAGATCTCACACAATCTAGCTGAGAGAAAGAAACAAGAGAAAGATCATAACTCCACAATACAAGAAAAATAAGTCAATGTAGGGAATGCATTTGGGGCAGCAGCTTCAACACTTGATTGCCTGAAATGTCAGGTGGCAAAAGTCAGCCACAAATGCTCAGACCAATTTTTTTCTATTATTCTACTGTAGAGGCCAACTGAATGGGCTCCAAATTTTACACAGCTTATCCTGAGAATTCTGGATGCCCAGGCAGCATAATTGGAGTGGGTCAACACATTTTATATCAGTTCTCAGCAAATTCCCAGAATTGAATATACCCAAGAAAATATAGGCTTGGTGTCTATATGTACACACAAACCCATACTCCCACTCTATTATTTTAAATAGGCATTCTCTAGACTTTTATAGGTTTCTTACGAGGTGGTATGTGAATAAAAATTAAATATGCATGTGCTTTTGTTATATGGGCCCTAAACTTGATTAAATAATCAAGCCTTTGCTTACTGAGCCATGATGTTGTCCTTCTGTTTTTCTGGTCTATATGCTTAGATTTTGGCTTGCCAACTGGTAAGAGGCATTTTCAATCTAGAGAATGTTTACTTCTAGATATGGAGGGATTATCATGAGGGAGATAATTGCAGAAAACAAGAAGACAATGGGACTTGAGGCTTAGGAAGGCAGAAAAAGGGTGCATCTAGAGGCAGAATGAATGGTGGATAAATGTTTGTGGGTGATGGCAGGCATAGGCAAATAATAACATCAGAAATACTTCTTGGATGTGACCTTGTAAAAGAATGGAGATAGAATATATATTAATTTGACATTCAACCTCAAGTGGTCTATATATTTCTTCTAGGGCATACATATATGTATGCACTATAGCTTATAATTTGATTTTTGAAAGTCATTGAGATACAACCCCCCCTTTCCCTTTATAATCCATGAATAACATGGGCCATGAATCATGCCTGGGGGCTCTTAGAATAACTTCACAAAGTAATGACATGTCAACTTTAACTTGAGTTTTTATAGCAGATTTTATGGAGAGGAAAAAAATAACTATTTATTAAACTGACAGTGACTAGAATTATCATTGTCTGTGTTTCCTCAAATGCAAACACTGCCACCACCTTAACACATGTACATTTTGTCTATGAGTCTTTTGTCTTGATGTTATAAAGATTGTTCATCTTTATAACTTATTCTTGGGACACCTGGGTGGTTCAGTTGGCTAAGGATCTGACTCTTGATTTGGCTCAGGTCATGATCCCAGGGTCATGGGATTGAGACACACATTGGGCTCTGTGCTGAGTATGGAGCCTGCTTGGGATTCTCTCTCTCCCTCTCCCTTTGCTTTCTCTCTTTCAAAATATATATATATATATATATATTTCTTATTCTGGTTCAGGTAAACCCAGGAGGTGTGGTGTGTCATTAGCCTGAATATGATCTCAGTCTAGGGCCACTGGACAAAAGGCCAAAGTAGGATTTATCACATGGTCTTGTTCATTCTTGAATGTTCTGTTAAGCATACATATATGTTCTGTTAAATATATATATATATATATATATATATATATATAGAGAGAGAGAGAGAGAGAGAGAGAGAGAGAGAGACAGAGAGAGAGTGGGAACACTTATGTTTGGTCAGTGCAACAAAAGTTGTTCTCAGAGTCAGTGTAGTGATGTCCACCTATAACTGGATGGATTTCCATGAATGGGAGAAAAGCATGAGATTGTCCCTGTGTGTCTAGAAGGTTAGAAACCACCTAAAATATCAATCACAGTTATCTAGCAGTCATCTTAAGGTGATAAAATATGAACATATTGGATATTTTGGAGCAGAAATTACTTCCATTGTATACTCTGTTTTAGAGAGATATAGGATGGGCAGAAAGCATTTTAAAAAGGATAGTAGGAGAAAAATCTTGTCAGAGCATGTGGAAACACCATCCAAGAAGTAGAGCCTGGCAAATAACAAAGCTTTGTTTAAAAGAGGAGAGGAGTTCTTGGCTCATTTTCTTGGAGTTATGCTGCTTCCAGAACCAGGTTATGCCCACAGAGTTTGGTAAACATGAAGATGTGCCACCCAGCTCCTTCAGGGTCTGCCTTTACTTCAGAGAACTTCCAGCCCAAGGTTTTGACACTCATAGGGCAGAAAGCTACTCCTACAGTTAGGCTGGAAGGGCCAAGGGAGTAGGTGGTATTATCAGAGCCCAGAGGCCAGGGTTATCTGGAAGAAGCCAGAACCACAGTGAGACCTGTCTAGCATGAACTACAGCAATGAAGGAGACCCAGATGCAGTAGGAAGCTTCTGAGACAGAAAGAAAGTGGGGAAAATACTTTGGCTTCTCCCTTCCTTCTACCTTCCAGACTCCCACCAGCACTTCTCATTAACCAAAGCCAGCTGACTAAGAGCCTGGAGACTGAAGCCTACCAAGTCAGCCTGAGTGCCACACAAAGTTCAGGGCCATCATTATCAGGATGTATTTCAGTCAACTCCCATGAAAAACCCCAAACTGATACAGATGGTTCCCAACTGAAGATGGTTCCACTTATGATTTTATCTTCTTTGGAAACGCTGGACAGTGGCAGCGAGCTGCAACTCCCAGGCAGCCACGTGATCATGAGGGTGAACAACAGATACACGTACAACCATTCTGTTTTTTCACTTTCAATACAGTATTCAATAAATTAAATAAGATGTTTGTTCAACACTTTATTATCAAATAGGCTTTGTGTTAGTAATTTTGTCCAACTGTAGTCTAGTGCAGGAACCTTTAAGACAGGCTAGGCTAAGCTATGATGTTTTGTAGGCTGGGTGTATTAAATGCATTGTCAATCTCTGACATTTTCTCTTTTTTTTTTCCAGAATTCTTTTTTGTTTGTTTGTTTGTTTATAATTTACATCCAAGTTAGTCAGCGTACAGTGCAATAATGTTTTCAGGAGTAGATTCCAGTGATTCACCCCCTATGTAGAACACCCAGTGCTCATCCCAACAAGTGTCCTCCTCAATGCCCCTTATCCATTTAGCCCATCCCCCCCAGGAACCCTCAGTTTGCTCTCTGCATTCGAGAGTCTCCCATGTTTTGTCCTCCTCCCTGGTTTTATATTCTTCCTGCTTCCCTTCCCTTATGTTCACCTGTTTTGTATCTCAAATTCCTCATATGAGTGAAGTCATATAATATTTGTCTTTCTCTGACTTTTTTGCTTAGCCTAATGCCCTCTAGTTCCATCCATGTTGTTGCAAATTGATTGCCGAGTGATACTCCATTGTATATATATACCACATCTTCTAATCCATTCATCTGTCAACGGACATTTGGGCTCTTTCCTTACTTTGGCTATTGTTGATAGCACTGCTATACACATTGGGATGCATGTTCCCCTTCAAAACAGCTCACCTGTATCCCTTAGATATATACCTAGTAGGGCAATTGCTGGGTTGTAGGCTATTTCTATCTTTAACTTTTTGTGGAAACTCTATACCGTTTTCCAGAGTGGCTGCATCAGCTTGCATTACCACCAACAATGCAAAAGAGATCCTCTTTCTCCGCATCCTCACCAACATCTGTTGTTGCCTGCGTTGTTAATGTTAACCATTCTGACTGGTGTGAGGTGGTATCTCATTGTGGTTTTAATTTATATTTCCCTGATGATGAGTGATGTTGAGCATTTTTTCATTTTTCATGTGTCTGCTAGCCATCTGGATATCTTCTTTGGAGAAGTGTCTGTTCATGTCTTTTGCCCCATTTCTTCACTGGATTCTTTGTTTTTTGGGTGTTGAGTTTGGTAAGTTCTTTATAGATTTTGAATACTAACGCTTTATCTGTTATGTCATTTGCAAATATCTTCTCTCATTCTGTTCGTTGCCTTTTAGTTTTGCTGATCATTTCCTTTTCTCTGCAGAGGCTTTTACCTTGATGAGGTCCCAACAGTTCATTTTTGCTTTTGTTTCCCTTGCCTCTGGAGACGTGTTGAGTAAGAAGTTGCTCTGGCTGAGGTCAAAGAGGTTTTTGCCTGCTTTGTCCTCTAGGATTTTGATGGCATCCTGTCTTATGTTTAGGTCTTTCATCCATTTTGAGTTTATTTTTGTGGATGGTGTAAGAAAGTGGTCCAGGTTCATTCTTCTGCATGTCGCTGTCCAGTTTTCCCAGCACCACTTGCTCAAGAGACTGTCTTTATTCCATTGGATATTCTTTCCTGCTCTGTGAAAGATTAGTTGGCCATACCTTTGTGGGTCCATTTCTGGGTTCTCTATTCTGTTCCATTGATCTGAGTGTATGTTTTTGTGCCAGTACCATACTGTCTTGATGATTACAGTTTGTAACACAGCTTAAAGTCTGGGATTGTGATGCCTCCAGCTTTGGTATTCTTTTTCAGGATTGCTTTGGCTACTCAGGGTCTTTTCTGGTTCCATACAAATTTTAGGATTATTTGTTCTATCTCTGTGAAGAATGATGGTGTTATTTTGGTAGGTATTGCATTGAATATGTATATTGCTTTGGAGTGACATTTTCCACTTACCATTAGTTTATCAGGATGTAACCCCATTGTAAGTTGAGGAAGGTCTATATAGCCATTTGGGGGACCATCAGGAGCAGGCAGCCTATATTCCTTAGATAATAATATCTACCATGAATTGTACCCTTGTTGGAATGATAATTATATGAACCAACCACTGTGCCAGACACTGTTTATATTCTTTATTCTAAAGCAGATCTGGGGCACTTGGGTGACTCAGTCTGTTAAGCATTGGACTGTTGATTTCAGCTCAGGTCTTGATCCTGTAGTCATGTGATTGAGTCCCATGTTGGGCTCCACACTGACACCATGAAGCCTGCTTGGGATTCTCTCTCTCCTCTCTCTACCCCTCCCCGACTCAGTAAATACATATACGTATACGTATACGTATACGTATACGTATACGTATATGTATATATGTATACGTATACGTATACGTATATGTATATATGTATATGTATATATAAGCAGATCTAAATATCCAATGTAAATTCACTTAACTCCAGGGAATTAACATTAACAGAGACTAACTTGAAATCACATCCATTCAAGACTTTTCATAAACCACATGATAAAAGCTGAATTTAACCTATTCTCTTAATAATTCCAAACTGAACATCCATATGCCATGTGAATAAGGTAGAAAACCTACTTAATTGAATTCTAGGGAATGGAGAATGAACAACTAGTTGTCAAACCCTGAAGGAGTGCATTTGTTTAATTTATTTTATAGGGAAAGAACAATTAAAGCTGGAAAGTTTCTGAATAAATAGTCAATATGCTAATAGTATGTTTTTAAAAATGTCAATTACCTTCCACAAATCCCTCCAGAAAATGAAATGAATTGGTTTCCTATATTCATTGTTGTTGTTTTACCTCTAATGCATGTTTCCTTTGTGTTTTCATGAAAAGAGGCTGTCTCACTGTAGGGTAGGTGTTACTTATTTTTGTAAATATCCAACAGAAGAATTATGCCTTTTATGGAAAAAATATTTTTAGCAGGACTTTCAAAGCATCTTGCTTATGATGTTTCTCTGGTATGTCAGTGCAATAACTACATAGATTTAAAAATCGTTAAAGCCATAAATTTTCCATTTCATTCTTGCTTATGGAAAATTACAAAGGAAAACGGATCCTTTTAAAAGAAAAGTAGCAATTTTTGATTTGTGGACAAAACAATTAGAATAAATAATTTAACAATATGGGGATTTAAAATGTGTCCTAAAGGAAACTGGGTTCAAATACCAACTTTGTTTGATTCAAAGATGTCTTTTAAAGTGTAAATAATTGAAGGGTACTATGGCACAACATTCTTACTCAACTGAGAATAAAATAAACATGATTTGTTGCTGGTAATTTATGAGAAGTGATAGGATTTAGCTTGGACACAATAAAAAGAACGACCTAATAGCCAACCCAGCCAAAATGGTAGCGATTTAGTTTAGTATACCTGAAACATTCCAATAGTTGGTGGCCTCCAAACGCCTGATTTCCAGTTTTGCCAAAAGACAGTCTGAGAAGAATTTAGTTAAAGTTTCAGAGATTTAGATTCCTTCCAGCTTCCAGAGGTAGGATTATGGAAACAGGGAGCAAATAAAGGCTGACTCTACAATGCTTAGGATTAGGGCCTTTCTTGAAGGTTGTGGAGATGCTTGTACTGAAAATAAAATTTAGAAAAGATTGCATGTCTGAAAAATCTCTTAGACTAAATTCAGACTCCAGAGTAAAAAAAATCCAATAGTTTATCAAGTCAGTCACAAAGATCCATTTTCCAAAGTAATAGACTGTAAGAGATGAGTTTCAAGACAATAAAAATGCTGAGACACATCCCAGTTCCTCTCTCCTGTCTCTTTACAACATTGTTGTCATTCGTTTCACTTATCCATATGTTATAATCACTCAATACATTGTTGCTATTTTTACTTCAGTTGTCTATTAGATCAACCGTGAATTTAAAAAAACAATGCTATTTTACCTTTATTTATTCCTTCTCTGATGTTCGTCCTTTCTTTATGTGGATCCAAATTCCTGATTATCATTTTTCTTTCCAAAGAACATCTTTTGACATTTCTTACAAAGCAGGTGATCTGATAATGAATTTCTTTCATTTTCATTTGACTGAGACAGTCTCTATTTTTTCTTTGCTTTTGAAGGATAATATCACAGAATATAGAATTCTGGATGGGTGATATTTTCTTTCAACACATTAAATATTCTACTCTACTCTCTTCTTGCTTGCATGGTTTCTGACAAAAAGTCCACTGTAATTCTTATCCTTGTTCCTTTATAGTTAAGGTGTTTCGCCTCGCTTTGGCTTCTTTAAACACTTCTGGCTTCCTACAGTTTGAATATGATATGCATAGTAAGAGTGTCTTTGGTTTTTATTCTGCATAGCGTTTTCTGAGCTTTCTGGATTTGAGGTTTGGTGTCTGTCATTAATTTTGGCCAATTTCCAGTCATTTATCACTTTAAATATTTATTCTGCTCCATTTTCTCCTTTTTCTCCTTCCCATTTCCAATTATACATATGTTTCATCTTTTGAAATTGTCCCACAGTTCTTGGATATCATGTTCGATTCTTTTCATATATTTTTTTTCCTCTTTCCATTTCAGTCCGGAAAGTTTCTTTTGCCATATCTTCACATTTAAAGATTCTTGGCTGTATCCAGTCTGCTGATGAACCTATGGAAGGCTTTCCTCATTTCTGTGTTTCTTCTTTCTAGCATATCCTTTTGATTCTTTCTTAGAATTTCTCCCTCTTTGTTTACATTACCCATCTGTTCTTGCAAGTTGTCTGCTTTTTCCACTAGAACCCTTAACATATTACTCAGTTATTTTTATCTTATTTTATGTAAATCCCCTGCTTTATTTTTTAAATTTAAATCCAGTATAGTTAATATACAGTGTTATATTAGTTTCAGGTGTACAATGTAGTGATTCAATAATTCTATTCAATACTCAGTGCTCATCATGATAAGTGTACTTTTTCAATGTTTATTTATTTTTTATAGAGAGAGAGAGAGAGAGAGAGAGAGAGAGAGAGAGAGAGAGAGAATGAGCAGGAGAAGGGCAGAAAGAGAGGGAGACACAGAATCCGAAGCAGGTTCCAGGCTCCAAGCTGTCAGCACAGAGCCTGACACGGGGCTCAAACTCACAAACTGTGAGATCATGACCTGACCTGATGCTTAACCCACTGAGCCACACATATATACACACACACATATATTCTTTATCCAGTCATCTATTAATAGACATTTTGGCTGCTTCCATAATTTGACTATTGTAAATAATGCTGTAATAAACATAGGGTTGCATGTTTCTTTTTGAATTAGTGTTTTCATATTCTTGGGTAAATACCCAGTAGTAACATTTCTGGGTCATAGGGTAGTTCTATTTTTAATTTTTTGAGGAATCTCCATACTGTTTTCCACAGTGGTTGCACCAGTTTGCAGTCCTACCAACAATGCACAAGGATTCCTTTTTTTCCATATCCTTGTTAACACCTGTTGTTTCTTATGTTGTTAATTTTAACCATTCTGACTGGTAAGATATGTCATGGTGGTTTTGATTTGTATTTCCCTGATACGAGTGATGTTGGGCATCTTTTCATGAGTTTGTTGGCCATCTGGATATCTTCTTTGGAGAAATGTCTGTTTATGTCTTCTGGCCATTTTTTTTAAACTGGATTATTTGGTTTTAGGGTGTTGAATTTTATAAGTTATTTGTATATTTTGGATACTAATTCTTTATCAGACATGTCATTTGCAATTATCTTGTTCCATTCAGCAGATTGCCTTTTGGTTTTGCTGATTGTTTCCTTTGCTGTGCAGAAGGTTTTTATTTTAATGTAGTCCCAATAGTTTGTTTTTGCTTTTGTTTCCCTTGCCTCAAGAGACATATCTAGAAAAATGTTGCTATAGGCGATGTCAGAAAAATTACTACCTGTCCCTTTTTCCCCAAGATCTTTATGGTTTGAGGTCTCACATTTAGGTCTTTAATTCATTTTGAGTTTATTTTTGTGTACAGTGTAAGAAAGTGGTCCAGTTTCATTCTTTTGCATGTGGGTGTCTAGTTTTGCCAACACTATTTATTGAAGAGACTGTCTTTATCCCATTGTTCAATCTTGCATCCATTGTTGAAGATTAATTAATCATATAATCATGGAATTATTTCTAGGGTTTCTATTCTGTTCTATTGATCGGTAATGTCTGTGTTTGTGCCAGACCCATACTGTTTTGATTACTACAGCTCTGTAGTATATCTTGAAATACGGAATTGTGACACCTCCAACTTTATTTTTCTTTCTCAAGATTTCTTTGGCTATTTGGAGTCTTTTATGGTTCCGTACAAATTTTAGTATTATTTGTTGTAGTCTTGTGAAGAATGCTTTTGGTTTTTTGATAGGGATTGCATTAAATCTTTGGGTGGTATGGACATTTTAACAATATTTGTTCTTCCAACCCAGGACCATCATTTCTATTGTTTTTATAACATATTCACTATCTTTCATGTATGTTTTTATAACAATGGTTTTATTTATAGAAATTCTGTTTTACCCACTTTCAAATTGACCTCTTATTTTTATTTTTATGTTATATTACTACATTAAAATTTTTTATTTCATTTAAGAGGTAATGATCTGCCATGATCTCTATCCTATAGATCCACCATATCTGTATCTTAGTAGAAGCCACAAACAGAATTCGCAACCTAAGCACTTAAACAATAGAATCTAAAAGAGATTGTGAAAAAACTATGCTTGAAATAATTAAATGAGAGAATTCTCATTTCAAGCATGTTTTCTCACTGTTCTCTATTTCAAGCATAGTTTTTTCAAAAAAAAATGGTTTTGCATTTATTTATGCTTAAGAAAAACAAATGCTTCACTGGTCCCAGAAGATACTTTACATTAGTTTCTACACTTGCGATTCTTATACTCCATGATGAGTATACATTTAAGTTTCCTAGCCATTATTTAGCATAGACTTGCGGTTTTGACTGTTCAAACAAAACAATAATTTTACTCAGAAATTCAGGTAGGCAGCAAGTTTTCCTGGGCTCAGGTGGAGGTTGTTTATAGATCCCCTTGCATGGAGATCTATATGCAGTTCTGTCTCTCCACCTCAGCCATGCCCCTGTCACATCTGACTCAAGTGTGTGCTAAAATCCAGCTTTTAGACATTGGGACCTATATTTAGGTCTCATACCCCTCTGTTTCTAGAAATTGTGGGACTAACTGTATTATGAGCTTTGCTTTCTCTTAAAAACTGTTTTGTACAAGCAGACATGCCAGCTCAGTTGAGCCTCAGCTGACAGCACATGATGCAAAAGGACCCACACATAAGTGATGGGGTTGCTTTTTAAAAAAAAATTTCTTTATGTTTATTTATTTTTGACAGAGAGAGAGAGAGAGAGAGAGAGAGAGAGAGAGAGAGAGAGCATGAGCAGGGGAGGGGCAGAGAGAGAGGGAGACACAGAATCCGAAACGGGCTCCAGACTCTGAGCTGTCAGCACAGAGCCCGACGCGGGACTCAAACTCACAGACCGCAAGATCATGACCTGAGCTGAAGTCGGAAGCTCAACCAACCGAGCCACCCAGGCACCCTGAGGGGTTGCTTTTTTTTTAAGCTTTGGTTGCTATATAGTAATAGATAACCAAATTACTCCTGTCATCTCCAAGCTGTCTGTAAGGTCTAGTTAAAGGTTACCATCAGGTTACTATTATCACTGGCAAGATTTGAGAGAAGGGGATTGCCCCCCCTCCCTTCATTTACAGGTAGGTAGTAGGGGGGAGCAGCTGGAGGGACACCCCTACCAACAGCACTGTGACCCATAAAGGAATGTACAGAGGTATGTGTAGGAGGGAGAACAGCATTTCACATTCAGTGATGATCAATATAAATCCCTGAAGATTCCCAAAAGTAGCTCTGGAGGGGAATCTGGCAAAGACTCGGTTATACCATCACATGAGCTGGGGACTTGAGTCATAGTGATTGGTGCTTAAAAATATGAACTCACAGCCTAGTGGAGAGTCAGGAAAAGGAATACCACCTGGAAGGTAGTATTATGAGTCATAAAGTGAGACACAGTGGGGCCAAGGGCATTAATTTCAAGAATGTGTGTGTGTGTGTGTGTGTGTGTGTGTGTGTGTGTGTGTGTTTAGTTTTAGAAAGAACAGTCAAGACCCACTCTCAAAACTGCAGGCAAAAGAAACAAGGTTCACACATATCTATTACATTTGGCAACGAGATTTATCTACTGCATGAATTGTTGGACTAGATAGATAAGATCCCTTTCTCCCCAGAAATTATTTGATTCTAATGCTTCCATGTATCACTGTCTTTTTGATTCATGTCATAGAGCTCTTCTGTATTTTATACTATTCTCTGTCTGTGGGGAAATAAGAATTTGACTGTCTATGTTCTGAAAACAGTGTAAGCCCACTTGCTTTTATCAGCTTGATATTCTTGATCCTAAGCAGGTAACATATTATTATATATGTTTCTACACTCACTTCCCATCAGCCCTTTCAAAGTGTCTAATATGTAAGTAAATAGATTATTCCCCAATAGAACCTAATTTTTGCATATTAGTAGTAGTGGGGGTTTTTGAACAAGGAATCCGAGCATGACAGATTAATTCTGTGGTGATGACTAACACTTGTCTAGCATTGCATGAGCCAGTCACTGCTCGTAAGTACTTTATAAATATTAGGCAATTTAATCCTTACAGCACACCAAGGGAAAGATGCTGTTTTTATCCCCATTTTACCAATGAGAAGACTGATGAGCCAGAGGTTAATTTGCATGGCCAAAGTTCAAGCATTTCAAACATCGATGTTATTGCAGATTGGGTTCTTCAGAAAGCTTATCTAGAGTGGAGTTTGGTGTACAGAAAGTTTAGTAAGTACTCTCAGGACAAACACCTGTAGAATGGGAGAGAAGAAAGTATCACTGAGCAGAAAGAGAACTTGAAAAAATGCCCTGTTAGCAAAAGCCTTTGTCAAGACCATGGGGATCTCTGAAGCTGAAGTGACCCTTCAGAGTGGTTCCAAGTAGGGTGAGGGGACCATGACTTCCACACTGACCAGTCATCGATGAAGGCTGCCCTTGGAAAAGAGGGCATGACCATGGTGAAGCAGCTCTCCAGACAAGGGCATTTTCCAGAGAAGGGCAGCATCCACAGCCACTAGGAAGATAATTGTTCAGCCTTAAAGGGGGAACAGAAAAGCACATCCAGCAACTACTCCATATGTATTTATGAATCATTCAAGGATCTTAAGATGCAGCTTCTGATTCAGTGGGTCTCGGCTGGAGCTGGGAGCCTGCATTTCTAACAAGCTCCCAGGTGACGCCAGTGCTGCTGGTTTGTGACAGCAGGATCCTGGTCATGCTGCATCAATGGTGCAAAGTTAAGAATAGAACCTAAGCTGTCTGGTTATGAGACTGTGGTATTACAACGCTGCTGCACTGCTGCTTAAAGAAATCCCCTACTACTTTTTAATTCCGAAGATCCAACTTGATCTAGCATGCCAGACTGACTAGCTTTAAAGCATTTTCAAGTCTCCTGGCCTACATCTTCGGGGGACATGCTGTCCCAAGCATTTGTTTATTGCTGCAGTCTATCATTGCTGGCTTTCTTAGTGATGGTTCCATCCAGGGTGTTCTTTTCTTGGCTGGCCTGACAGGTTTTGTTTCCTCTGACAATTAAGCAAGTATATCAAACATGAGAATGACCTTAGCTACTTGGTATTCATAATTTGTGGCACACATTGGCTATTATTATTTTTATCAGAAAATTACCATTTTTCTATCTAAAGAGTTTATTATATTCTAAGGTATGATTTTATTGTGTGTTAAAGCCACTTTTCCCCCAAAGGAGTCTATCTTTAATTTCATAATGAGAGCCAGTAAGAGAATTGGATTTGACATCCAGGTTCATTTATACTCATTTTTTTTTAGAAGCACCTCTATTCTATAAAGTCAAACCTATCCTAAGAATTTTCCAGGTCACAATATTCTGTTAATTACATGATGATACTTTTCTCACTATGTACTCCCCACAAGCACAGAGGGAAGAAAATAAAACACCATGCAATTTTATAATGTCCACACAAAGGACAAACGTGAGAATCAGTAACATGTGTGTTAGCCCTTACCTTGTTTGAAATTCTTATAAAAAGCAGTGATCTAATTATTTTACTTTTCATCATTAAAATTTTTTTTTAATGTTTATTTATTTTTGAGACAGAGAGACACAGAGCCTGAACAGAGAAGGGTCAGAGAGAGAGACACAGAATCCGAAAAAGGCTCCAGGCTCTGAGCTGTTAGCACAGAGCCCAACTCAGGGCTCAAACTCACAGACTGCAAGACCATTACCTGAGCCAAAGTCAGACACTTAACCAACTAAGCCACCCAGACACCCCTACTTTTTATCATTTTAAAAGAAGTATCCTATTGTGTGTGTGTGTGGGTGTGGGTATGGGTGTGTAAAATCCTACATAGAGCTTAGGCAGGAGTGACATGGAAAAGAGAAGTGATCTTTTTTTTTTTTTATGTTTATCTATTTTGAGAGAGAGAGAGAGAAAGAAGCTGGGGAGGGCAGAGAGAGAGAGAGAGAATCCCAAGCAGACTCCACCCTATCAGCACAGAGCCCAACATGGGGCTCCATATCACGAACTGTGAGATCATGACCTGAGCTGAAATCAAGAATTGGATGCTTGGGGCACCTGGGGTGGTTCAGTCAGTTAAGCCTCCAATCTCGCAGTTTGTGAGTTCAAGCCCCGTGTCAGGCTCTGTGCTGACAGCTCGGAGCCTGGAGCCTGTGTTGGATTCTTTGTTTCCCTCTCTCTCTCTGCCCTTCCCCTCCTTGTACTCTGTCTCTCTCTCTCTCTCAGAAATAAATAAACATTAAAAAAAATTAAAAAAAAAAAGAGTTTGATGCTCAACCGACTAAGCCACCCAGGCCTTCCAGAAGTGATCTTAAAATGTTTATTGGGTTGTAAGAAAGAAAATCTTGAACTGGGCAACATTCTGGTTAAGAAATCTCTTCTAGCTCAGTTTGTTCCCTAGGCAACAAAGTCTGTGTTTAAAAAGAAAAAAAAAGAGGGCGCCTGGGTGGCGCAGTCGGTTAAGCGTCCGACTTCAGCCAGGTCACGATCTCGCGGTCCGTGAGTTCGAGCCCCGCGTCGGGCTCTGGGCTGATGGCTCAGAGCCTGGAGCCTGTTTCCGATTCTGTGTCTCCCTCTCTCTCTGCCCCTCCCCCGTTCATGCTCTGTTTGTCTCTCTCTGTCCCAAAAATAAATAAAAAACGTTGAAAAAAAAATTAAAAAAGAAAAAAAAAGATAGCACTTAGAGTAGTTAAGGTTTTATAGCCATTCTTCATTCAGGAGATACACGAGGAAACATCATTTATTCAAATATTACAGTTAATAATAGTATAATAATTTGGGTCAGCATATAGAGTAGCTGTGTTCCTAGAATGATGATTCTGAAAAGTGTGGTTCCTGGACCAGCAGCTTCAGCATCACCTGGGAATTCATCAGAAATATGAATTCTCTGTCCCCATCTTAGATCTGCTGAATCAGAAACTGGGGGTAGGGAGGGGGGAGGACAGTGATCTGTTTCCCAAGTCTTCCAAGTGGTTCTGAAGCCCAGAGAAGTTTGAGAACCACTGTGGTTATGAAAGAATTTTAATCTGTTTAGAACCACTTCTGTTCCAGATTTTTTTTTTCTACACATCTATATGGACACACATCTTTGAAACATTAGTTTGAAGGAACTCTTACTAAAATAGTTGTAGTAGAAACAAATTTCTTACTCAAGAGGAATGGATTAGAATTGTTTCTAAAGTTCCTTTTAATGCCTTTTGTTATGCAAGTTGCACGGGCAGCCTCAGCAGTGAAAATGCTACCATTGAATTTAATTTCAAGCAGTATCTCGAAGAGCAGTCAGCAGCAGGAGATATCTTTCAGAAGGAAAAGGACGTCTTTATTCTTTAAATCAAATGGGAAATGACTCCCATTGGATTGTTGAAAGCAGCCTTCCTATTGAGGTGGAGCAGTAGTTGGCCAGGCTCACTCCTCTCTTCCTGCTGCTTGGAGAGAAGGTCAGGGAAGATAAGAGCAGTGAACAGGAGGGGAAATACTGTATTTTGTTCCTGGCTTTTCTTCCTTTCACTAGTTGATACTGGGGAGATAGCTGTGAGATCAGTAACCACTGGTTGAGAAGAAAAGACTAGACCCTCATTTTCAAAACCATAGAAGAGATAACCTAGGGTATTCATAGCCAATACCTAAGAGAGGAGTTGCAAAGTCCCGAGAGCATACTTATCTAAAATCTTGCAGCCCTAGAAATAATGGAGTAGAAGTTAGTCAGTTATAAAAAAGGGAAAAAATTGAATAACATCCAGAGAGAATAGCAAAAAGCTGGCTTTAGCTTTAATTTAAATATTAAGACTTAATGTGGCAAGACTATATGGAGTTTTTTAAATCTTGTTTTTTCAACTAACATTTATTGAGTGTCCTCTAAGCCAGGTGCTTAGCGCTGAAATACAAAATCTACACTTGATCTTAGTCAAAAGGCCAAGAAGTGATTGAAATACAAAATCTATATTTGAGTATCTTAATTAAATATAGTGTTTTACAAGTAGTTTTCTGTATTTGTTCAAACATACATTTAAAACTACAACAAACAGGGAAATTACTGCTCTACTACTCAGTAATGGCTTATAGCTACTACCATTTATGTGTTTCCAAAATATGATCTCATTTAATTCTGACAATTCTCTGAGGTTTGCACCATTTAATGTTCATTTTATATGTGAGAAAAAGACGGTTTTCTACAAGTTTAGTCGAGTTCATCCATCAAGTAAATTGTGGAGGCAAAATTTGACCCCTGATCTGATTCCAAACCTTGCTCCTTTGTTTTCTTTTAAAAAAAATTTTATTTACTTAAGTTCAAGTTAGTTAACATACAGTGTGGTATTGGTTTCAGGAGTAGAACCCAGTGATTCATCACTTACATATGACACCAAGTGTTCATTTGAGTAAGTGCCCTCCTAAATGCCTATCACCCATTAGCCCACCCCTCACCAGCAACTCCTCTCCAGCAACCCTCAGTTTGTACTCTGTATCTATCCAAGGGGCACATGCACCCCAATGTTTATAGCAGTGCTATCAACAATAGCCAACTTATGGATAAAGCCCAAATGTCCATCGACTGATGAATGGATAAAGAAGATGTGGTATATATACATAATGGAATACAGCTCAGCAATCAAAAAGAATGAAATCTTGCCACTTGTCACAATGTGGATGGAAATGGAATGTATTATGCTAAGTGAAATAAGTCAGGCAGAGAAAGACAGATACCATATGATTTCACTCATATATGGAATTTGAGAAACACAAGAGATGAACATAGGGGAAGGGAAGGAACAATAAGATAAAAACAGAAAGGAAGGCAAGCCATAAGAGACTCTTAAATACAGAGAACAAATTTTGCTCTAATTTCTATACTCATTGGCCTCAATCAATTACTCATCACCACAGAAGACTGGTGGTTGACCATGCAACCACCATATACACTGCCCCCTTGTGGTCTTGTTTTCTAATTGCAAGTCTAGTTCTTTAATGGGGTGAATGTGTCTTTTAAAAATTGACTGCATATGTTTCATATATTCAGAAATCAAGGTCAGTTAAGAAAAAGAAGCATAATAATAGACCAAAATACATTTTTTAAATTGAGGCAAATCACCCACTGTAAGTGTACATTTCAATGATTTTTTAAAAAATAAATTGACCAAGCTTTGCAACCATGATTATAAATGAGCTTTAAAACATTTCTAATACCCCAGTAAGATCCCTCATGCCTCTTTACTTTTAATTTTCATCACTACCCACCTCACCCAGGCAACCAATAACATCTGCTTTCATTCTCTTGTAGTTTGCCTTTTCTGGGAATTTCATATAACTGGAACCATACAACATGTGGTCTTTTATTTCTGGTGTCTTCAATTTAACAATGTTTTTGAGATTTATCCATGTTGTAGCATGAATCAATAGTCCATTACTTTTAATTGTTGAATGGTATTCCATTGTGTGAATATACCACATTTTATTTATTCATTCACTGGCTGATTGATGTTTAAGTTGTTTTCAATACTTGTCTATTATTAATAATTTTGCTAAGAACATCCATGTACAGGTAAGTCTTTGTGTGGGTATATGCTTTTATTTCTCTTAGGAAGATGCTGAAGAGTAGAATTGCTGGGTCATATAGTAAATTTAGAGTTAATTTTTAAGAAACTGCCAAACTGTTTTTTAAAGTGGCTCAACAATTTCATATTCCCACTAGCAATATATGAAGGTTCAGTTTCCTCACGTCTTCACCAACATTTGATATTGTCTGTCTTTTTTTATTATTATAGGCATTCTCAAGGGTATGAAGTTCTATGTGCTATTTGCATTTTCCTAATCACTAATGATGTTGAGCATCTTTTCATGTGCTTAACTGCCATCAGTAAATCTTCTTTGGTAAAATGTCTTTCCAAATAATTTACCCATTTTTTAAAAAAAATTAGGTTGTATTCTTATTATTGAGGTATAAGAGTTCTTTGTATATTCTATACCTATGTAAATTATTCAGTCCTAAATCTCTGACTCACATGTTTTAGAAAGACAGTGTACAATACCCCAATCTCTATACATCTCAAAGACATTGAAGCCACACCATACAATTTCTATGTTGATAAGATTAATATATCTGCAAGCACCCTATCTTTTCTGTGAGGTTTTATTCCTCACAGCTGGAATCAGTAAACACAACCTACCTTTTAAAAGAAGACTGTTATCACAATGTGGTGGTTTTAAAACATGGCATCAAATTCTTTGCCGTTCCTCTCCTCAAGAGATGGAGTCTTTTTCTTCTGCCCTTGATTCTATGCTGGCTTGTAAGTGCTTTGATGAATAGAGTATAGTAGAAGTGATGCTTTGTGACTTCCAAGCTTAGATTGTAAAAGGGCAAGCATATTCTGCCTTGTTTGTTGGAATACTTGCTCTTAAAGCCCTGAGCTGCCATGTAAAATGTCCATCTATTCTGAGGCTGCTATGCTGTGAGCAAACCCAAGCCATAGGGAGAGGTCGTGTGTAGACATTTTAATCAGCAGCTCCAACCAAGGCTGTAAAGTAAAGAAGCTGCCAGATGACTCCACGCTCTAGTCATTTTCCCAGCTGAGACCCAAGACTTCATGGAGCATGGAAAAGAGATAGTCATTCCTATTGAAGCCACGTCTGAATTCCTTATCCACAAAATCTATGACTATGACAGCATGGTTGTTATTTCATGCCACTACATAGAAGCTTATTGTTCATTCAGCACTCTTGTGACTATAAGGGACAGAAGCCCCCATAAGATTATTCAAATAACATGAAGTTTATAATAAGGATCTTCTCATGGACTTTGAAGGACTGTAGAAAACCATTAGAAGTTAAAGTGTCACTCCCCACTTCTCAGGGACTTCTCCTGTTCTCATGTGCACACCTGTTCCATTCCCCCTCTTATGGCAGACAGAATTCTTTGGTGTACTTGTCAATCTGTATATGACCCATGGCTTCCCCACCTTGGCCCCTAGCTACATCATCACTTTCCAGCTTTATGTCCCACTGCCAACTGACAGTCTTAGGTCAAATTCCCAAGTGGAAGAACCTAATTAGTCTAGCTTATTTGTTTGAACTGAACCATTCAAGCTATAGATGAGCCAGTATTGGCTACTTTGGGATAAGTTATGCACTCCTAGTGATGGCACATGGGTCCAGGGAATATAGGGTAAAAAAGATGATCTTTTAGGAACGGTGGGCAAGGAAGGAACCATGAAACCTATGTATTTCTCTAATAGTAACTATATAATATGATGAAGACTATGGGGAAATGTAAACAACATACTATAAAAAGGCAAAAGAAGAGTGATTAATTCTGCTGGAGAAGTCAGCAAGCCATCCCAGAGTTGGTAGCATTTGAACTTCGTCTTAAAAGAAGTAGGACTTAACTAATTTTTCAGGCAAAGGCAATGACTCAGGTCACGGCAAAGACACACTGACATATGGAGATAGCAAGCATTTTCATGAGATTATGTTGCCAGAGAGCTTGGAGACATGAGGCCAGAACATTAGGATGATATACCTGGAATGCCCCTTTTCATTGTAATCTGACTAGAGGAGGCATAAACTTTGAGTCAATAAATGTGACAGGTTATGCAAGATTTAGATTTATTCTCTAGGTTTGTAGTTCTGAAATTTGAGTGTACATCAGCATCACCTGGAACCTTTTTTTAAATATATAATTAAGTAGGCACCATGCCCAATGTGGGGCCCGAACTCCTGACCCTGAGATCAAGAGTCACATGCTCTACCAACTAAGCCAACCAGGCACCCCAATCTGGAGTCCTTTTAAGAAAACAGATTGCCAGACTCCATCTGAGTTTCTGATTTAGTAGGTCTGAGGCAGCTCATGACAATTAGCATTTCTAACAGTTTCCCAGGTGATGCTGAATAATGCTCCAAGGACCACACTTTGAGAACCACTGCTCCCTGCAGGTGGCTTTTAGAACTCATCCTACTTTAGCGCCAGGACTTAGAACCCACACACTGCTGTCTGATTCTGATGTAGACTCACATATCTAAAGGACTGGATTTTCCCTTCCTCTTATACATCAGCAGTTCGCCTGGTCTAGGTTGATGAATGGCCAGGCTGTATGAATGTTTCACAACAGCAATAAATGGTTGCCATAGTGATTCTGTCTTATTATAGGGATGTATTTGTACAAGATTTGGAATTAGAGTTGAAAATGGAGTCTATCACTTGATAATCAAAATGAGTAATCGCAATGGTCTCTTCTGATCTGACTGCATTGGTGAGAACTTATGAGCAGATATCATGATCAGCACTGAGAATACAGAAATGTCACTGCCTCTTTTTCTCTATCACAGAAGAGTGCTTGTTCCTTCTTAGTACTCACTGCATTTTGTAATTATTTAATGTTTTTGTTTGCTTATTTATTTCCTGGCTCTACTACTTGATTATAAGCACCACAAAGACTGGGATCTAGTGTGCCTTGTTTATAATTTTGTTCCCAGCCCTACCATGATTAAATAAAATAAAGAAGGATACACCTTGCTCTCAAAGAGCTAATAGTCTGTTGACATGTGATTAAATTACAACATAATAAGTGATTTAATAGCTGAATGTTGAAAAAGCTATGGAATACGGAAGAGGGAGAAAGTAACTCTGTCCGAGGAGAGTAAGAGAAAGTACTACTGGTAAGAGAATATTTTAGATGAGGGCTTGCAGGATAAGAAGGAGTTTAGAACATAGACAAGGATGTTGTGAGTTGAAATTGAAGACAAAGAAAATATCACATGTGAAAGCATAGCTATGTGATGGAATGTGGCATGTGGGAGTAGTTGATATGATGGGGCAAAAGGGATGATAGAAGGAGATAAGATAGGAGATGGAAAAGTATTCTAGGACAAGAGTGTAAAGGTTCTGGGATGCTATGACATGAGCTTGAATCTCTCCTCACATTTTTGGGGAGCCATTAGAAGCATGAGAGTGATGTCATTAGATTGCAGGAAGATGTCCCTGATGGAGGTAGCAGGGGTGTCTAATGGGTCTAAAAGACAAGTTAAAAGAGTATTGCAGTCATTAAGGCAAGGAATGATGATGTCCTGAGACAAATCATAACCATGGAGTCAGAAGGGTGGGAGAGATTTGGGTGGTATTTAGAAAGCAAAATCAATGAATGAGTCCTGGTAACATAATAGAATATTATGGATTTGTGTGAAAATTTATTCCAGATGACACTTATTGTGCTCCACCTAAGTATTTGTTAAATACTGTTCAAATTACTCTATAGGCATTCATTTAATCTTAGCAGCCCTGTGAAGTAGGTACCATTGTTAGCCCAATTTCACAGATGGGGAAATCTAGGTACCAAGATGTCAAGTAACTTGCTCAACATGACACAGTTAAGTGCTGGGAGCCAGGATTTGAACTCAGAAAGTCTGGCTCAAGGTCCATGCTACTAAACACTAAAGGAGTAATCTTACAATTGTCTTGGCTCCAGGGACAAGGTATCTGGGAGCAATTGCAAAGTGCATAAATGGAGTAAATGCAGTTCTTGGAAATTTTGATATTGTCCTTCCTTTGTCTTTCAAATGCTAACAAAATACTCTTGCATTTCCAATATTAATGATTTCAGTGACTTTCTGAATGGAATCAACTGGGGCTGGAAAGAGAGACCATTGGTTCTGAACAGATGTCAAGGGCAGAGTTAGAGCCTAATGAATGGCGGTGGATGGGTTCCACAGAAAGGACTCTGAGGAAAGACCTGGTCATCCTTGTGATGGATGGGGCTTCTGATAATGACTACATCCTGTAAAGACCAACTTCTTTGCTTGCCAGAACCCTAGCAAGCATGTACAGTGAATTGTTGTTTTTCTGTAATTCTTAGGAAATGCTTCTTACGTAATCTGCAATATAGCTTATGCACTTTGGTATACCTAGAAGTTAAACCAGATGGACATGGACCTTTCAAATCTACATGCCATTGGAAGGGAGCTTTCTAAGGAATAACCAAAAATGACTTTTCCAGTCTCTCATCTATATATTCCCTCTTAATATCTGGCCTAATTCTCTAACCAAGAGCAGAGGATGTGGGCCTGGCCCAGTATGTTGGAAGGAAAGCCACCAGGGAGTACAATAGTTAAGGTAAATGGTTCTAAGACTCATTTGGGTGGTGGCAAGCAAGTAATTATTAGAGAAATGTTAATGTCCTTACTGTGTTCCTTTAGTGTACTGTCCCACTGATAGAATTTGAACCTTCATGCATTCTCTGTTTTTTGGTGTTGGCAAAATTTTAAAATTACTCTGTGAGTAGAAATTTTATTCTAGCACTTCCAAGAACTACTCATAGGATCTCTGCTTGTGTTGGGTAATTTAAAATGGAAATCCCTAATTATATAAAAGTAAATGCATTTGCTCAAAATCATAGTTTCTTAACAGACTGAGGGTTGATAGGGAGCAGGGGAGAGGGGAAAATGGGTAATAGGCCTTGAGGAGGGCACTTGTTGGGATGAGCACTGGGTGTTGTATGTAAGCAATGAATCATGGGAATCTACCCCCAAAACCAAGAGCACACTGTATGTACAGTATGTTAGCCAATTTGGCAATAAATTATTTTAAAAAATTATAGTTTGTTAATAAGATTAAATCAAAGTTTGGCAAAGTATGATTTGATGTGCCGTTCAGCATCAACTACAACGTTCTCTCTATAGCTTGGAATCATTTTAGTCTCAGTTATGTTGGAGAAGGCTGACTTGACTTTGTAAAGCCTAATTTACTGGTATCACTGACATGGGATTAAAAAAGTATTTTACTCATATTTTTCTAATTCCTATTATTTTTCATGCTCAATGTAATTGAGAAAGGACTACATTTTTCCCATAAAAGTTGTTTTGTATTGTGATAGAGGGCTATTGCCTTGGTATCCATTTTTTTCTATGTGGATGTCAAGGGCAATACACGATGTTAAAAAAGGAAAAATGAACATTAATTTTTGAAATTGTGATAAAAAACACATTTCAACCATTTTTTTTAAATTTTTGTTTATTTCTGAGAGAGAGAGAGAGCACATACAAGCGGGGGAAAGGCAGAGAGAAAGGGAGACAGAGGATCTGAAGCAGGCTCCAGGCTCTGAGCTGTCAGCACGGAGCACAATGTGGGGCTCAAACTCATGAACTGTGAGATCATGACCTGAGTCAATGTCAGATGCTTAACTGACTGAGCCACCCAGGTGCCCCCATCTCAACCATGTTGAAGTGTAGTTCAGTAGTATTAAGTACATTCACATTGTTGTGCAACTATCACCATCATCCACCTCCAGAACTTCAATTTTCTCATTTATAAACAATAACCTGTCATATATGTTATTACCCATCCATTTATATTAAAAGGGTTCTCAGAGGAGAATGTAAGTCACCAGCCTCACTAAATTAAAACACCTAACTTTCCCTATTCTAGCTTGCTGGCACAGAGTAGGCAGGTTGTAAATTTGAATGAATAAAGAAATGAAGAAATTCCCATCAACATCTCCATCCCTTCTCTACTGGGAAAGTGTGGATGGTCCCCACAGTCGATTCTATTTGGTGCTAATGAAGGGCTCCTTAGTGTTTAGATGTCACAGTGCTCTGGTATAGCTATCAGTTGTAAGTGGCAGAGTTTGTAGGACATTCAACTTGGGGTCTCATGTTAATAATGGTCTTGGGAATTTTTTTATGTACTCCCCATGGTTGGTAGCCCATAGAAATAGAAATATCAGAAATGTGAAGAGACTACATCTCTTCTCTGGCTGGCTGGGGTTTTTGCTACTTTTAGCCAGATATAGATTAGCTTCATTTGTCAGTAAATCTGAGTTTTAAAATTGGCCTTCTGTATTCTCTTGGGTAATAGCTTAGCCTACCCTCTTCCAGATGAGTGAAGACATAAGAATTCAATGAGAGTAATAATCATTATACCATATTTTGAGTACTCACTGTGAGCCAGGCTCCGTGATGTGTCTTACGTGTATTATTTCAAATAATCCCCCAAATCACTCTCCAAGATAAGGGTGAAGTTTCCGTTTACAACTGCCAAGTGTCTGTGCTCCATATGCCATCTGACTTAATCCTTAAAGCCACTTTGTTACATGCTTCATTTCACTAATGAAGAGACTGAGGTTCAAAGAGTTTAGAAACCCTTGATGGTTATTTAACTGTTAAGTGACAAAGCTGGGATTCAAATTCAGGCCTGTCTGACTCCAAAGTCTGTGTTATTTCTCTCAATCCTCTTTAAATTTCTCCTTTGAGTCATCTGAATTCAAATCCTACTTGTACTGCTGATCTTTTGCAGCCTTGGTTTTTTGTTCTGTTTTGTTTTGTTTTTTAATGTTTTTACATATTTTGGCTTTTTCTTGCCATCCATATCATGAAGATGGTGTTCTGAGTTCTGAGTCATTGGGAGAGGGATTAGATAGATAATTTGCTTCTAGGAGAAATAGTCTGTCAAGGCTTGTGGCTATTTTAAAAAACTGTAATTACAAAAGGCTTCACATCAAGACCAGGTACTGGCCAAATGGCTTTGAAACATATAAATCGACCTTCATTAACACCATCTGAGAAGAGATGGGAAGGCTGACAGTAAGGAAGACTAATACCTCAAACTCTCCCTGAAGTGTTCTTTCATCTTAAATGAACAAAAGGAGAGCAGATGTGATAGAACCATGGTTGTTTTATCACATTAAAAGAATCAATATTAATTTTTAGTAACTGGTTTTGCAAGTCTTTGTATTTGAGGTTTTAATAGACCTTACCAAAAATAATTCCATAGTCCTGTCACTTTCTTGCTTTTTCCCCCCTCGTTACAAAAGTAGTGCATTTTTATTGCAGAAAAGTTGTAAAACATAGAAGAGCAAAAGAAGAAAATGAAATATGCCCCTTTGTTGACCTCCTTTCTTGATGTCAGGAGAAAGGACCCCTTGACTCGCCATTCCATTACAGAATGTACCGCACGTTAGCTTTCTCCCTCTGGTTTGGTGTAACAAATAGATTTCCAAATATTCAAGCCAAGAATGAATTCATGTTACATAAAAGACCGAATATACTTGTTAATATCCTTGTCTTAAGAAAGCTGAGACCTCCTGATAGTTTGCAACCATTTTGTTTGTGATTCTTTTTTCTCTATATATCTTTTTTTAAAGCATTTTTAAGAAATATTTATCTTTGAAAGAGAGAGAGAGAGACAGAGTGAGAGTGGGGAGGGGCAGAGAGAAAGGGAGATACAGAATCTGAAGCAGGCTCCAGACTCTGAGCTGTCAGCCCAGAGCCCCATGTGGGGCTTGAACTCACGAACTGTAAGATCACAACCTGAGCCAAAGTCAGACATTAACCCACTGAACCACCCAGGCATCCCTGTTTCTCTATATATCTTAAGGATAATTGATCACAGAAAAAATTAGTAAACCTCTTGTTGAAATTTTATTTGTATTCATTTTTTCATTTTTCATTCTTTTTTTAGAGAGAGAGGGGGAGAACACAAATGGGAGAGAAAGGTAGAGGGAGAGAGAGAGAAAACCCAAGCAGGCTCCATGCTCAGCATGGAGCCAGACATGGGGATTGATCAGTCCCACCACCCCTGGCATCATGAAGCAAGCTGAAATCAAGAGTTGGACGCCCAACCAAGTGAGCCATCCAGGTGCCCCTGTATTCATTTTTAAAAGTTGATTTTGAAATTACATTGAACTTCATAGCCTGAAATGTGTCTATTACTAGTTTGTTTGCAAAATACACATTTTCTCCCTAGCAGAATTGAGCTACTTCTATGGCATGCTTCCAATTATTTACAGGTTGAAAATGCTACATTTTGGGGAAGATGAGATGGCATACATGAACGCATTGGACACAGTCTTGCACCTACTAGGTGTTTGGTGCATACTGAGTGCTGATAATATGCACGTAGCATTCAAATGCAGCCCAGGCGGCTGGGGAACTTTCTTTTGTGCTGTTGTGGCTGAAAAGACTTAAGTGGAACTCAGAGCTCACCTGTCCCTCTGTGCAGGGCATGTTCTTTGAACTGGTGCTGCTTTGCAGGGCTCCTCAGGGCAGAAAACACATGTCTTTTTTTTAACAGTAGAGTAAGAGAGAGAGTGCTTTAATAAGGACAGACTATTAAACTGTAAGGATTGTTCAAGAAGTAAATTTATAATAATTTTCAGTGTATTTGCTCACATGCTCCTGTCTGCCTGAAGGCCTTTTATGAATTTTCAGGTGGCTCCAATTGGATATTCCATAGCACTGTAATTCCAACAGGTGAAAATAAAAAGTAGAATTTATCTCTGTTCACTGCTGTATCCCCAGAGCTTAAAACAGTGCCTAGCATGGTGGGCACACAATAACTTATCCTACCCCTCTCTTCATTTTCTTTCTTAATGGACTTACCACCAGGGTCATCTTTGACTTCATCTCTTCCTTCACACCTTAGTCTGTCTGAGCTGCTATAACAAAATACATAGACTGGGTGGCTAATAAGTAACAAATTTATTTCTCACAGTTCTGGAGGCTGGGAAGTTCAAGATTAAGGCACTGGCAAATGTAGTACCTGGTGAAAGCCTGCTTCCTGGTTTGATAGACAATCATCTTTTTGCTGATGGTGGGAAGGGCAAGGAAACTCTCTGGGGTCTCTTATAAGAGCACTAATTCCATCATGAGTGCATCACCTTCATGAGCTAATCACTGCCCAAAAGTCCCACTCCAAATACTATCATATTGGGGATTAGATTTCAACATACAAATTGGGTAAGGGCATAAACATTCAGTCTGTAGCAATCCCCATATCCAAGTTGTCACTATATCTATCAATCCTGCCTACAGTATGTCTGGACAATCACTCCCTCATCTCTATTCTCACTGCCTGAGAATAAATATGCTCACCTGGTTGACATAATGCGGACTTTCTTCTCAGAATTGGGAAGGTGGGGATGTCCAGGAAAGAGTGGAAAGGATTAAAGATAGGGAATCCCTACAAGCCAGAGCCCTTTGTTCACTGGTGTCTCCTGCATAATGCAATGGAGACCATGGTTGCCAGAGATTTCATGAAACCTTCAAGGACACACTATCTTGATCACCTCTCCTCAAAGTACCATAGAATTCCAGTTCCATGGGGTAGAATAGGTTTAATTAATTAATTAATTAATTTAAAAATTTATTGATTTCTTTTTGAGAGAAACAGAGAACACAAATGAGGGAGGGCAGTGAGAGAGAAGGAATCCTAAGCAGGCTCTGAACTGTCAGTCCAGAGTCCCATATGGGGCTCAAACCCACGAAATGTGAGATCATGACTTGAGCTAAAATCAAGAGCTCGATGCTTAACTAACTGAACCACACAGGCACCCTCCTTATAGTTTTTAATTTGCTTATATTCGATTGTGAAATTGTAAGCAGCAGTGACAGTACACATATTTTCCAAACTTACTTGGAAAATACAGTCCTCTTTCTCTAGACTCAGTTGAGCAGGCTTGGAATGAAGAGAGCATGGCCTAGGAGCATTGCAAGAGAACAGAGTTTACACAGATCAGCCTGAATGCAGAAGTGGGACTGAACTGGTCAGGTCATGAGAAGTTTCATTGATTATATCATAATTTTCTCATAATCAATACTATTAAACCACAAACAATATTTTATTCTATATGTTAGGGTTCACCAGAGAAACAGAACCAATAAGATATATCTACGTATCTATGCTTCTCTATACAGATCTAGGGATTTATCGTGAGGAATTGACTCATGTGATTATGGAAGCTGAGATGTTCTATGATCTCCTGTCTGCAGGCTGGAGACCCAGGGGAGCTGGTAGTATAATTCAGTCTGAGTCCAGCAGCCTGAGAATCAGTGGAGACAATGATGTATATACCAGTTCAGGGCTGGGAGGAGATAAGATTAGATGTTCCAGCTTTATCAGTGAGGCAGGGAAAAGGGACAAATTCTTCCTTCCTCTGCCTTTTGTTCCATTCAGGCCCTCAATGGATGGGATGACACCCAGGCACATAAGGGAGGGCAGTCTCTGCTTTACTGAATCTACCACTTCAAGTGCTAATCTCATCCTGAAACACACTCACAGATGCACCAGAAACAATGTTCAGTGTGGGCACCTGTTGCCCACTCAAGCTGACATGGAAAATTAGCCATCATACTCTACAAAGAATTTATGTAGAGAAGTGACAAGAAGGTACTGTTGATATTCTTGTAACAATTATTTTTCATTGCCTAAACATATCTTAGAAGTCCTGTAAAATTACTTTATGGACAACCTTTGTGGAATATAAATATTTACATTTCAAATAAATGTTATTACCCAACAGTATTCCACTTCTAGGGTGTTAGATGTGATATTTGATGTTTTCCATTTTAAGAATATAAATTAAAAGACTTTAAATATATATATATATATATATATATATATACATATATATATATACTTTAAATAAATTAAGAAACTTTAAAAACATTTCTCACTTTACAGAAAAAATTTCTTCAGTCAAAAAATCCCTCATGATTTCATGAATGATTAATTTTGGAGAAGAGGGTAGGAGAGCAACTTTAAGAGTCAACTGAAGATGAGTGAGAAATTAAGATAAAACATTGCTAGGTGATGACAATGAGGGAGAATTGATTCAATTATGTATTTTATTAGGCACAACTTTTCAGGAAAAACATCTGTTCTGTAAAAAGGATGACACATGTTTCCCAGGTGTTAAACAACAACTAGAAGTACATGGTCCCTTCAAAAGTTCCTTGCAGTAGTTTTGTACTGTGTCAACTTGACTAAGCTAGAGTTTCATTTCTCCAAATTCCCTATTCTGTATGGCTTTGGGTTAGGGTTGGCCATAAGAGGAATTTTTGAAGACGCAGAAGGTAGAAATGAAGCAGCAAGGTCAGCGTAGTTCACCGAGTGCCCCTGCAGCTTCCCACACCGTCGCTATCTGCTGCCCAGCCTTGTTGGCGCTGGGCCACAGTCAGTTCTGCACCAGCTTTCCTCCTTCCGTGCCTCTGGGTCCCAGGCCAGGTGTGTGTGTGCAGCAAGGGAGCAAAGGGCAGCAGCATTTTCTGCAGATCCCTGTGTCATCAGGTTGGAGGTGGTGAGAGACAGATGTAGGTTTCGTTTGTCCTTCTCTTCTGCTTCCCATCCAGTTTTTTTCCCTACTATTAGCCCTGCTGACTTGTGGAAACTTCAGGCCTACCATCCAAGGCAGAGGCCACAAGACTTCCAAGGACTTCTTACTAGATCCCACAGTTGGTGTAAATCCAAATTCCTGCAGTGAATCCCTTATTCTGCATCATTAACAGTGGATCCACTTTCCTGATTGAACACTGACTGACACATTTCTGTGTAACATTGTACCTAGAACCTTTTTATAGGATTCACTTTACTGGATCATCCTACTTAGGGGCAAATTACCAGTTTATTGCCCTCATAGGAGGTCAGTTCCAGAGGTGAGGTCATGTTTAAATCAGTATCAAACAGTTGTAGCTAAGAGTATTGTCTGAAATGTCGGGGGCGGGGGTCCAGGTTTAAACTCAAGATTGGCTACTTCCTGGCCATACTTGGGCCTGCTCCTTAACCCCCCTGAGACTTAGTTCTCTCATTTGTAAAATAGACACAATAACACCTGTCTCACATGGTTGTTATAAGATTTGAACAAACCCAAGCTACATTAAGCACTTATCCTTGTAGGGGGCACAAAGTAAATGAATAAATCTCAACTATTAAAACAAAAACACATCAGTGTAATCATTTTTCCAGAAAGGATTAGAGAGAGCTCTTTCATTGGTTAATGATTTAGAAACATTAGGCAAATCTTCCACTAATATATACTTAAAAGAAATCCTTATATCCCTAGAATTACATCAGGTCAGGTAACTTTACCTCAGTCTCCATTATCATTTAAGAACCTGTCTATGAAGAAACTCTGTGGAGAGATAGGTGGGGGGGAGTGCACAGAGCAGAGGAGGCAAAGAGCTAAAGAAGCTGTTTTCAGTTGGTAACAAATATGTTTGATGAAATGGAACCCAAACCAATAGGGATGTGCAGCTGCCATCGCCCACACATCTGCTTCTGCTGTCACGTGACAGATGAGGCTGGAAACCACACTTCATGAAAGATGAATGCCTCTGAGCTATTTGATTTGTGAAGCTCGACAGAGAAAGCTTTCCACATGCTTGCATGGGTGTTTTTTTTTTTCTTTTTTCTTTCTTTCTTTTCTTCTTGCTCTTGTTTTGTAGAATGCTGTCTGCCCTTACCCAAGTTGCTGATGGCTTATTAGAGGCACAAAGAGGAGGTCTCTCCCAGTGGGGTACACCGACCTAACCCTCAGAGGGTTCTCAGCAGTGCTGGGAGAAAGATGTCCCATTACAATGCCTTACCCTGGCATGTGGTTGAAGGGTATTTGTGGTTCTGGAGAACACCTACAGGTACCATTGTCCTTCAGAGACAGGAGGCTGAGTAGGTTTTTGTTTTTTGTTTTTTGTTTCCCAGACAAAGGAAGAGGAGGGGATTTCAGGCCAAGTTTAGGCTTTGGTACAAACTAATTAAAAAGTAAGGGAGAGAGGATGGACTCCTAATCAATGTGACTATAAGGGATTCACCCTTTTTAATCGTGTCCCAATGTGGCTGGTTCTCTAGGAGAAAATTGTATTTCAGAGTTTAAATATCATGAAATTTCATCAAATGCTCGTGTGAATTTTTATGGATGAAGGAAGTCATTTTTAATAGTATATTTTAATGATGGAATTAAATAATGGCTTTGACTCCAAAATTCAATAGCCTTAGGTTATCATAAGAAAGATGATAAAATATTCATTTCTTTGTAATTAGTCTGAGTTAGAGGTAAAATGAGAAAAAGGTCTGTAGTTTTGAAGTGCTGGCTTAAGAAGGATGCTTTCTACAAAAGTGGAAGAGTCAATGGCACTGTGTTTAGTAAAGACTATAAGGTCATGAAACATGGCTACTTCACCTATCTGCTGTCCAAGTTTCAATTTGCCTACAAGCAGATAACACCTATTAGTACACACACTGTTGGATCACATATTTTCTTACTATCTCATGTTTATTGTAGTTTTCACACAGCCTGCAATTCAAAGGAGAAAATTTTTTATCCTTCCCCCTCCTGCAATAATTATGGGGAGTGTAAGATTATGACTCAGCTGTTTACATCTACTTTATATCCATAAAGGTAAAGTTGTTTGTTATTTTTGAGTCACAAACCCCTTTGAGAATTTAATAAAAAATACACATCTCTTCTCTAGGTAAAAACTCCCACACATTTGCAGACCCACACTAAATTTGCATATAATACCCAGGGGCTCATGAACTCCCCAGGGAACTTCTTTGGACTCCAACATGAGAGCAACAGATTGTAAAATTGGATGGCTATTTCCATGTTGGAGTGGATATGGGGAGTGGAGTCAAGATTCAAGATGAGGGAGAAATCAAATGACTCCTTGTTTGTTTGTTTTTTTAAGATTTAAATATTCACAGGTTGTTTTTAAAATGAATTTCCAGAACACTAAACATACCCATATCCAAATATAATTTTAAATGGATCACTTCTTGGTACCTTATCTCCGGAGGACAAATTGGTGATATGCATCAGTAGCCTTAACAGTGTTCATAGATTCTGACATAGTCATTCCAATTTAATAAATCTATCCTAAGGAAATATTCAGAGATGTAGACAAAGATCTATGTTCAAGAGAGTTTATCACAGTATTATTTATGATAGCAAGAATTTGGAAACAACTTAGATGTTTAGGGGAAAAAAGGTGATAGGTTAATTAAGTTAATCATATCCGTGCAATAAATTACACCTAGCAAAAATCAGGTTTTAATAAGAATATTTAATGGCATGGAAAACTACTTAATATCTAATGTCTAGTTAAAGTGAACAGAAAGTATTTATATAATCTAGATTATAGAATTAAAAATTGATGGGAGTGGGTTTTAAAAGCCTTATGTAGGGGGCACCTGGGTACCTCAGTTGGTTAAGTGTCTGACTATTGATTTTGGCTCAGATCATGATCTCGTGGTTCTTGAGATCAAGCCCCCCATCAGTCTCTGCACAGATAGCACAGAGCCTGCTTGGGATTCTGTCTGCCCCACCCCCACTCATGAGCGCTCTCTTTCTCTCAGATTAAATAAATAAACATTTTTAAAAAGCCTTATATATGTAAGTAGTGGGATTATAGATTATTTAAAATTTATCTTCTTGGGGCACCTGTGCAGCTCAGTTGGTTAAGTGTCAGATTCTTTATCTCAGCTCAGGTCTTGATTTCAGGATCGTGATTTCAGGCTCTGCATTGGGCTCTTTGCTAGGCAGAGATCATACATACATACATACATACATAAAAATTTTCTTCCCTATAAATCTGTATTTTCCAAGTATTTTTTATAATGAATCGGTTTATTTTATTAATTGAATAAACCAAAATTTATTGTATGCTTATTATATGTTAGATTCTATGCTGTACCTATGCTAAGTAATATTTATCATTAAGAAAAAACAAAGGAAACCCACGGTTTCATCTATAACAGTCACCAGACACATGAAATTTCTCTTGACTGGTTCCTGTGTATGTTTTATTTTCCCCTTATGATGTAACCTCCTGTAGGGTAGAGGATTTCATTGAACACACATTTACTAAGTATTTCTTTGTATTGGATACTTTTCTAGACACTTAACTTGTCCAGCACTTTTTAAAGTCCTCAGCATTATCCAGAGTCCTATAGAGTGCTTTATAAATGCCTGTTGAATTAAATTCTAATGCCAAAGAGAAATACGTTTGGGCTTTGTTATCAGCCAAGTGAAATCAATCTCTTGATAATTTTGAGACAGCAGTATCTTACCTCTATGAAAGCATTTCTTCTTTTTTTAATATGGAGCTAATATGACCTGCCTCCAAGTGCTAATGAGGAAATTAAAGGAAATATTGCACATAAATGTCTGTCATAGTATCAAGCAAGTAGTTGACCTCACTCTTTCTTTTCCATTCCCTTATCTATATATTGAACTTAGTGATAGTCAACCATTTTTTAATCTACAAAATGGCAGTGTCATATATTTCTATCTCATAATTGTGATAACTATGATATATAGTGGCACCCTAAATGAATTATATAGGGAATGTATAACTCTAGATTGAAACAGAAAGGGAGGGCTGGATATACTTATGGTGAAATAATTCAATGAAATTCTGAGAACTAAAAATATTGCCTAATTTTAAAATAAGGATAGCATTTGTACCAGCCATGTTTTAAAAACAAAAAACAATAAAATTTGGGACACCACATGTACAAAGCCTTCTTAACTAAGACTGGAAAACCAGAAATGCTATTAGAAAAGTCAGACCTACTTGAACACATAAAACTTTTAGAAATCATATTAAAGTACTATAAATAATAATGATTGATTGATTGGCTGTGTTTCATCCCTGGAATATGAAGTCTAGCAGAAAGGGATTTTTGTCTATTTTGCTCACTAATGAACCTTTAGTACATGTAACAATGTCTGGCACATAGTAGGTGTCATTTCAAAAAATACTGTAAAAGAGTCAATCAATAAATAATAGATGTGAGGCAAATATTTGCAATAAGAGAACAAAGGTTTAATATTTCTAATGCAAAGGAGTTCCAAAAAATTAACAAGAAGGGGACATGAAACTCATAGGAAACTAGGAGGCTCCAATATCCAAGGAATATATGAAAATATTCTCAAACTAGTACATAGCATAACCACTTCAGGCT
Organism: Panthera onca; assembly: GCF_046562875.1. NCBI lineage: Eukaryota > Metazoa > Chordata > Mammalia > Carnivora > Felidae > Panthera > Panthera onca. The sequence continues at coordinate 129,881,997 of NC_138347.1, read as the reverse complement.
GGCAAAAGTTGAAAGGACTGACAACCTCCTTTGCTGATAGGAATGTGGGGCCAAGGGGATTACCATACATGGTGAGGAGGTGAATTGCCTCAGCTATGGTTGAGATGCAACCCGATGCTATCTGTTAAAATTTAAAATGCATGTACACTTTAACTCACAAAAGCTTGTACACTTCTGGGCATCTGTTCCACGGAAGGGAAAGCACAAGCATATAGCATATGTGCAAGGACACTGATTGCAGCATTATTTTAGAGACACGACAGAGTAAAAAGTAGAAGCAATGTGATTGTCCATCAATAGGGGAATGGTTGAATAAATCATGACACATTGCAACATAAAATGTTACGCAGCCATTACAAAGAGGGTTATTGTTGAGAAAAAGCAAGGTCTGAAAATATATGTATGTTCCAATTTTTGCAAAACACTGACAAAACCTTTCTGTGTATACGTGTGTTATGAATATGTATGTGCATTTTGTGTAGTCATTTACTTATGAATACATGAGCATGTCGAGTAACATGAAAGCATGTGCAGTAGGTTTTAACATGGATTACTTTGTGTCTATGAGGAGATAGTGCAGATTGAGAGAGGAGTATATGTGAAGAGAAAAGCTAAACCAAAACAAAAATTGCGTTTAAAAAAACACTAGGTATTATATGATCACACATATTGAATTTATGTAAAATTATATGTGACTGTTTATATGTATAAATATTTAAAAAGAAAATAACAAACAGAATAAGGGAAGTGAGATTTACTGAGCCCATGGCCATTTCAATGCGGCCGACGTGTCTTGGTGCAGCCGTAAAGAATACAGTAATACGACATTGGAAATGGAAAATAATATAAGGCAGGACTGCCAAGCCCATTATGAGGGGGGATGGAGAGGGATACACTTTTGCCACCAGATAAATCAAAATGAGTTAAGTAAGCCCAAAGAACCAGCTCCTACAGACCGTAAAAAAGTCAACAGGGAATTACTAGTAGAAAAGTATGAAAATAGAAAATAGTAAAAACCATACCTTTGAAGCACATTTGTTAGAGGTCTGATCCAAGACTCTAGTTAAACTCCACAGCAGAGACAAGCCCTGAAGAGAAGCAGAAGACTTGAACTATGTCTCACACTGGCTGATTTCTAAGGTACATTCATGCTCCAAAAGTCCATAAGTGTAGAATGCAATGGGGATGAGCTAACATGTAGGATTCATACAATCATGGAATTTTGGAACTCGATGGGCCTTGGAGGATTGTCTAGTCCTGGGCCCAAAGGTTGTTTTTTGTGGTTGCTGTTTGAGATTTTATTTTTAAGTAATGTCTGCACTCAACATGGGGCTCAAACTCATAACCCTGGGATCAAAAGTTGCATGTTCTACCAAATGAGCCAGCCAGGCACCCCCAAAGGTTTTTTTTTTAATTTACATTTTTTATTACAGTAAAATGTATATAATATAAAATTTGCCATTCTAATCATTTAAAAAAACTTTTTAACATTTATTTATTATTGAGAGACAGAAAGAGAGAGCATGAGCATGGGAGGGACAGAGAGAAGAGGAGACACAGAATCTGAAGCAGGCTCCAGGCTCTGAGCTGTCAGCACAGAGCCCAATGCAGGGCTCCAACTCACAAACTGCGAGATCATGACCTAAGCTGAAGTTTGGTGCTTAACTGACTGAGCCACCCAGGAGCCCCCACCCCCATTCTAATCATTTTTAAGTGTATGGTTCAGTGGCATTAAGTGTATTCACATTGTTGTGCTAAGCCTTTTTTTTTTTTTAAATGGGCCCATTGGGGGAAACTGGACAAAAGTATACAGTACTTCTCTGTATTATCTTTGCAACTTCCTGTACATTTATACTTATTTCAAAATTTAATGGTTTTATTTTTTCTATTCAGCCTTCTTTCCAGCTCCTGGCAACCACCATTCTACCTTCTGTCTCTATGAGTTGGACTACTATAGGGATCTCATATAAGTAGAATCATACCATTGTTTGTCCTTTTGTGTGAAGCTTATTTCACTGAGCATATTGTCTTCAGAGTTCACCTCTGTTGTAGCATGTATCAGAATTTTCTCCCTCTTTTTAAAAAACTTGAAGTGTAGTTGACTCACATTAGCCTCAGGCATACAATTTAGTGATGTGACAGCTCTATCCATTCTGCTATGCTCACCATGAGTATAACTGCTGTCACCGTACCACACTACTACAATACCATTGACTATATTCTCTATGCATTTTATTGTTGTTGTTTGTTTTTGTTTTTGTTTTAATGGCATGCCCATGTGAGCTTCAGTAGCTTCCTTGCAAGTGTCAGAGAGGCAATAGGGGCAAAACTCCAGAGGTAGCTTCTCCTGCCCACCTTCACTCAGATCAGCGGCACCTTGTCTCTTTCAGTATTGTGCTTCTTCATGAAATTTCTGAAATTTCTTTTATTTTTTAAAATTTTTGTAAGTTTATTTATTTTGAGAGAGAGTGTACGCATGAGGGTGGAGGGGCAGAGACAGGGCGGGGGGAGTGGGAAGGGAGAGGATCCTAAGCAGGCTCCCCATCATCAGCCCAGAGCCAGACGTGGGGCTTGAACTCATGAACCCTGAAATCATGACCTGAGCCCAAACCAAGAGTCAGATTCTTAACTGACTGAGCCCTCCAGGCACCCTGAGATTTCTGAAATTTCATGTTAAAAAACAGTCCCACTAGGGGCGCCTGGGTGGCTCAGACAGTTAAGCATCTGACTTCAGCTAAGGTCATGATTTTGCAGTTCATGAGTTCAAGCCCTGCATCGTGCTCTATACCAACAGCTCAGAGCCTGGAGCCTACTTCGGATTCTATGTCTCTCTCTCTCTCAATTGGCCCTTCCCCCCACTGGTGCTCTGTCTCTCTCTCTGTCTCTCTCTCTCAAAAATAAATAAACATTAAAATAATTTTTTAAAATTAAAGAAAACAGTCCTACTACAAAAAAATAGGTTTGAAAACTGACTCCCCTTTTTTATTTTACCAATAAGAGAGCTGAATTTAGTTTTTCCGAGGTTACTAGGCCAATAAATGGCAGAACTAGGACACAAATTGAGATCTGTTGACTCGTGGTCTGGTCTTCCCTACACTTTACCAGATTGTCTCCATTCAAATACAGAGATTTTTGTTTCTCTTCCTGGCTCTTACACCATATATTATAACCTAAAATGAACACCATCATACAGCAACACAGGTAATGTGTGTAGTATAGACATGGAAGAAAGCATGGTTGAAAACAAATCTAGAGACTCATAAACCTAGAATTTCAAATTCCAATGTCTTGCAAGTTTGTAACCTTGACCTGATAGGTGTATATGCATATGTCTTTGTCTCTTGAAAGAATAAGCAATGAAAGGTAACAAATCTGACCTGAGTCTCAGAGAAATTTAAAAGAAAAATAAGTTCTGGCTTTTCAGTTCATTTGGCATATGTTTAATGCGTGTCTAGTAAGTGTTAGGAACTATGACAGACACAGGATTCAATGATGAGCCATGCAGAACATGCCTTTGCTCTCATGAGCTCACTGGCTAGAAGTTTGAAATACACAGCTATTAATCCAATAATTAAACCAATGAATAGATATTCCAACTGAGTTTGAGGAGAGGAAGGGATGAACATGTATAACAGAAAATGACCTAAAAATGGTCAGAGAAAACTTCCCTGTAGAAGTCATGTTTGAAATGAATCCACAGGAGAAATAACAGTCAACTGGATGTGTTTGTGGAAAGTTATTTGTAAATAAAATCATAGTTTGATTTTTCTTTAGGGAAGCTTTATTGAAAAGATAACTATTGTAGAGGAGAGTGTTGTTTAGGTTCAACAAATATGTGCCCTTCTGAGTGCCACACTCCCCACACTCAACCACAGCAGACTTCACCAATCAATTACAGCCCCCTTTTCTGGTAAATCCCCATTCACCTTCTTACCAGAGATCCAGGCAGTCATTGCCAATCAATCACATTTGGGGCTTGAAATGAAGTGTATTTGCCATCTTGGGTATAGTGAAAAAAGATCTCTTGTCTCAAATGTAGAAGTTCTGAGTTGTAACTACATGACTTTAATGATACAAGGGGACTGGCCAACATTTGGGCATTTTACCTCAGTCCCTTTAATGATTAATTTTATGTGTCACCTAGATTGTGCTAAGGGATGCCCATATAACTAGTAAAATATTATTTTTGGGTATGTCTGAGGGTATTCGTATTTGAGTCTGTAGACTGAGTAAAGAAGATAACCTTCATCAATGCATGTGGACATCATCCAAAACACCTAAAGCCTGAATAGAGCAAAAAGGCAGAGGAAGGTTGAATTTGTTCTCCCTGCTTAAGCTGAGACATCTGTCTCTTCTCCTGCCCTTGAACATAAGTGCTCCTGGCTCTCAGACTCAGACTGATATTACACCATCAGTCCCCCAATTCTCAGGAGGTTGTACTCAACTTGAATTACATCACCAGCTTTCTTGGTTCTCTGACTTGCAGATACCAGACTGTGGGCCTTCTAAGCTTCCATAATCACATGAGCCAATCCTTGTAAAATACACACACACACACACACACACACACACATGCACACACACACACACATACACACATATACGTATACACACACACACAGTTGGTTCTATTTCTTTGAAGAACCATAACTAATACAGTCCCCAAAGAAGACAACAGGTACTGCCTCCCCATCCTATAAACTATATGAAACAGTCTATAAGTTAAGGGAGGCCTCTTTGAGTTCCAACCCTCAATCTATGGATAGAAAAGTTAGCCAGAAAATATGTCCTTGGGCAGTACCAGAATTTGTCAATTTGCCTGGGGATTACAAAAATATTTTGCTGAGACTTGCAAAACTTAGACTAAAAAGAATGTGAGTATCAAAGGCATGAAATTTCAAGCCAGAAGGGGTGATATTAAAATTTTGCAAAGATGTTAAATGCACATAACTTAAGATCTGTGGACACTCCCTGTTCTTCAGGTCACAGAGCCATGGCAATGTTCTCTGAACAATAAAGAACTGATTATGCACAAACTCTGGTTGAGTAGGAAAATGGATGCTTGCAAGAACTTCTGTTTATTTTGGGCTTAAAATTAAAATGCATATTAATACATTTTTATAGTTTTTCTCCTAACCCCTACTTTCTATATGTGTTCCTGCCAACTGAAGTTTTTCCAATCATGATACTCCAGAAGCTGGCAAAGGATTACTGGATTTCAGAAGTTTTTTTCCTTTTAAAAACTTTTTATCTCGACACATGGTAATATCTTTAACACTGGCTGTCATACTGTTGGAAAAAATGTTTTGCATATCCCGTGCTCTGTTTAGAGCCACTCTGGTACCCTGCCATGTGTCATCAGCACAGTCCTAATGAGCAGGACCATGGATGGGCTCTAGAGTGAACTGGTCCTCACTTTGTCTAGTGGAAGAGACAGACACTTGATTCGGGATGAAATCTTCATGCTTTTCACTTCTGTAATATTATGATGGATAATTGGCATTATGCTAATAATAATGATTGTCTTTAGTATTTGATTATGTAACTTACCTGGCTACACATTCTTTGACTACAGTCTTTCATATCAATGCCAAATTGTATGACAGCTACAGAGGAGATTTCAATTTAAGAAGCGGAAAGGATGCTAATCTTAATTCCACTATGTAAGTGTGTTGGCAAATGAATCTGAATGACACAAGTAACTCTGTTGGCACCATTTCATTTACTCCAAAGAAAGATGAACGTTGTATCTTCTGTTTAACTATTGTCATTTTCATCTCCCTTTCCTCCTTCAGGCTCTCAGTTGAGAGGTTTTAGAGGGGCGGACAGGCAAAAGTTAGATAGTGGTGCTCATCAGTGTTTAGGATGTGAACATAGTATCCCTTTGGATGTGTGTAGCAAGAGTGCCAACCACACAGAGGCAAAGCAGAGCCACTCCTGTGGCCTAAACTCTTAGGAAGCTGTGTTTGTGCATCTGTGTAGGGGGTGGGGGTGGGGGTGTCGGGATTTCTCTATGGTCTGATGGCTCCTGCTCCCTGATCCACCTGTCAGATGTTTGTCACTTTGTTGTTACTCCCCTACACTTTTCTCTTCTTTTTTGGTTCATTGTTATTTCCTTCTGGTGACTGTGGATCAAACTTTAGGAAAGCAAAACATGCACTCCCACGGTGTTCTCAGCTCCCTGAGGTAAAGTGTTGGAATGCAAGACTATTGCAGTTGAAACCCCAGACAGCCATGCACATGCAAGGTGCAGCCCTCCAGAGTCCCCACAGACATCTTTTTATAAACTCTGCCCCCTTCCTTCATATTTTAAGTTTGGAATATATATAGGTGCCTGGGGAGGAGCAGCCACAGCCCATAGTTCCCCAGGTTCTATAGGAATCTGTTTTGCCCTCCTGCTGGGAGTACATGGTATCTCCAGGAGAGTTTCTTTGGGTGGTTGGTAGGATTTGAGAATTTTAAGATCAATGATTTTAGAAAGTACAGCTTTAACCAAAATACAAAATGGTTTTAGTTTTTGAGTAATTTAGATAATATGCTGTTCTAATAGCCTATGATGTTGTAACAGCTTCTTGCTTCCAGATCTATTTATAAAACCAGCTGTATGACTTGGGGACACATTGCTTCCCTCTCTGAGCCTCAGACTCTGCTATAAAATGAGAGACTTGAACCACATTAGTGGGTTTCATTCATGAGCTACCTTGGGGGAGGTCAAAGGAAGCTTATACAACTCCACTGTCCACCTAAGCAGCTCAGTTTTGTTTGTTTTATGTGTTGATACTCCATGTAAGATTTAAATTGGGAAAGAGAGAGAGGAAGAAGAGGGAGGAGGAGAAGGAGAAGAAGAAGGGGAGGGGGAGGGAAGGAGGAAGAGAAGGAAAAAGAAGAAAGAGAGAAAGCATTCTGTGGTTTAAGGTTGTTTGAGAAAACAATTGAACTACATGATTCTAAATATTTTTCCAGATTATTTTTTTTTTTGATTCTAAGAACCTAGATTCATCCATGAGATGTAGGGGACTTGCAATGCTTGATTATTCAATTACAAAGTTGCATATGTTAGCAAAGAGCTATGACAAAGGTGAGAATGTAGCTTCTAAAGGGTGTCTGTCTTATAGTTTGTTACAAATTGGTAAGGAGTCTGAGGTTAAATTAATAACTTGTCTTGTAGGGCTTTCTCTATATCCTTTAACTTTAGCTTTCTTCTCTGTCACTTTCTTGAGCCCCTAACCCTAACCCAAAGATTTCAGAGGAAATATGAAGGAACTCCAGCCATATTAGGTCCTAAACCAGCAGGTGGAGGTACAAGGGTACCCAGGCTCTTGAGAGGTGGTTTAGCTGAGAATCACTTGAAAGGGTGAAATCCCTCAAGACTCCTTCCCACAAGCCTCTTTCCTAAAGTCTCCTTGTAATCTTGGATGACCCTCTAAATCCCCACACCCTGCCCTGCAGCGCATGCTGAGGTGTGGTACTCCGTCCCAAACCCCCAGTCACTGAATCATTACCAGACCCCTTACCTGACCCACACCTCCTGCCTTGTTCCTAGTCTTCCAACTCACCTGCCATCAACATTTCTATTTTCCTTCCCCATTACTCCTTTATCTTGCCCTAAAATGCTTTGCATGTTTTTGTCTCTCTCCCTTCACCTCTAATTATTACTATTTCTCTCTATCACAGAGAATGCAAAAGTGGACCTTTTCCCAACTTGACCCAACATTCAGGAACCCTCTGCCCATTTGCTAAGTGCATGAGTACTGTCGCATCTCACTTCATATGAGCCTCACTGATGGGACTTGACAAATGTCTCCATGTCAGTATCCAGGCTGCCAATGATTTGGATCCAATTTATATCACAAACTGCATATAAATTAAAAGATCGATTGACAGGGATCCATGTCTTCAATTAACCTTGTAAAATTTTTATTTAACTAGTTAAGTTTGTGTGGCTTACGGGGTGATCAGTTTGCAATGTATACAAATGTCATATCACTATGTTGTCCACTTGAAACTAACATACGATGGTATGTTAATTATACTTCAATAAAAAAAGATGGCAAAATGTAAAGTGGAAAAAAAGGTAATAATTAAATGATATTATCTACCTCAGAGGAGTTTTGTGAGAATGAAGTGAAATAATGCATTTAATACACCAAACACAATACCTAACACACTGCAGGTGGCCAATAAATAGTAGTAGCCATTATTATTTAGATTGTTGATTTTGCAGGAGATCCTATCCATTGCCTGCTCCAAATTCATTGTTTCCTTCATTCTTGCTGGCAGTGTTTCCATTTTATTCCTCTCTCTACTCCCACAATGCCAATGATAGAATTGTGTATAAAGAGAAAAAGCTTTCATGATAAGGAGAGATTTCTACCTTCTTGACACCCATTTCCCCTTTATCATCTCTGATCTGGGTTGTCCTTTCTGCAGAGCTAAGCAGGCAGGTCTGGGCCCAAGCCTGCTAGATGCAAGTCTTCTGAAAGCTACTTGGTTACAGATGGGATATATACTTTGAGATTTCACAGAAAAGAGTTGTTGCTTTATAATATTTAAGGAAAAGGAAGCCACATCTATAAACCAATAAGAAAAAATCCAACTTGTTAGTGGACTGATTTATAGGAATCTCTCCATTGTATTAATAAAACCAGTTTTTAAAACTTCATGTTACCATCCAATCAGTACTTTGTGAAATTAATAGTAGGTCCAACCAGCAATTTTACAATATAATAAAATTGAACAGAACATATTAGGTGTGGTTACACATAATAAGAAAAATTATTGTTGTGTGAAAAGTTTGATTCAGTTAAATATATACAAAAATATGTGTACATGTATAAGGATGCAAAGTTAAATGTATTTCTTACTGTGGGTGGTGGGCAAAACATTTGAAAATTACTGATTGGTAACAATTGTACCTGGAAGTCAACTTGGGACCATGGATGGGCCTCCTCTTGGTCTTGGAAAAGTATCTGAAATGTCTGGGTAAATGTCCCCTTCTTAGAGAACTTAACTGCTGCATGGGAACCAGGGTGAGTCTTTGGAATCATGAGTGAAGTCCTCTATATCTTCCAGTGAAATCCTCCCTATGACTTTGGTGACTTAAGGACTGGACAGAGGCCTCTCCCTCATGTGGGTAAATAGAGTAATTGGAGAAATAGCCAACCCTTCTTTAAAGATGAATAAGCCCACATGTATCTTCTTTCATTTCTATAAATGTGACTGTGCTATGAGTTTGCCTTCTCATGGTCTCAGAAGGGCCATCTGTTCTCCATCTTTCTCTAACCTGGACCATGTTACAGCTTCATTGGAAGATGATGACTTCAAGGAAACTCCTCTCATGTACGCTAATGGCTGGTATGGCTAAATTTGGTGAAAAAAAACCCCAAGTAATCGTAAATATCTGACATATCTCTGCCGTGAGAGAAGTTCCACTGTCTCATAGCTAGCTTATACTGTCTCTTCAACCATCAGTCCTACACCGCCCCCCTTTTTTTTCTATGCCTTTATCCTTCCTTGTCTTCATAGACAGGCTAAAAATATATGTGTGCTGAAATTCATATATATAACTTCTGACCTAGGTACACTGATTACCCATCCCAGGTCCAATGGAGTCCACTGCCAAGTCCCTAATGGCATTCGGTCTCTGAAGATGATTTCCATCTGCCAATTCCAGGAAGCATATGGGAGTCTTCACAGGCTCCATACAGTAAACATTTAGAATATTTTATATGCCACAAAATCTAACATAGGTTTTACTTTGACTATTAGGTTTATCTATTTTCAGAACTTTACTGTTCAAGCTGCTCCAGTATTAAATCTTTTGGACCCAAACCATTGAATTCTGAGATATATACTAAGAATAGACTGATGCTCGCCATAAACGAAGGCCGACTGTAAAGCTTATAGCCTTCTGCAGCTATATTCAAAAATTCCTACCTACTTTAGTTTTTGTGAATGTGTCTCAATAGAGGAAATGGCCAGGGACACCTGGCTGGCTCAACTGGCAGTACATGTGACTCTTGATCTCGGGTTGTGACTTTGAACCCTATGTTGGGTGTAGAGATTATGTTAAAATTTTTAAAAATATTTTTAAAAATAGAAGAAATGGAGACCAAGCCACATACTGATCCAGACCACCAGGGAAAAATTCAGGAAACAACCAACAGGATGACTGTTATGGTTAATTGCTATAGGTGGTAAGACTTGATTTGCAGATCTTTGCAGGCAGCACCTACATAGGCTAGGATACATTTTAGATGCTTAATAATTGAGAATTGTTGGTATTTTTATTTACTTTTGTTATTCTCATCACCTCTGACCAGCCATACTTCATATATATACTTCTTACTATAAGAGAGAATTATGAGCATGAATGGTTCAGTACAAAATCTCATCCATTTAAGGAATAAATAGCTTGCTCAATCTGTGTGTTGTACTATTGGGTCATCGATGCCATCATTTTTAACGTTACAGGGTATATTACCTCAAGAAGGAATGGTGTTGTAAACAGGACTCAGACATGTAAGCCCTTCCAGGTCCACCTTTGCCCCCAAAGTCCTGAGTGAGTTGGATTTTCTGGGGTACATTCAGGAAACTTACTGTGCCAGGGCACAGGCATGTATCTGAGTGAACTGATTGCATTTCAGCAGCTTCCCCTGGAGCCAAGTCTTCTCACAATTTTTTCAATAAAATATTCCGGCAATAGTCTTATTTCTCTCCTTCCCACATACTTATACTTCTTAAAAGAATGAGTTCTACATTTACAACTTCTAGTTATTCAGCTCCTGTGTTAGTTAGGGCACAGGTTAGGTAAGCCACTGTGACAAAGAGATCCAAAAATACAGTGGCTTATATAATTTAGAACTTCTTTCTTGTCATGTAACATTCCAGAAGTAGGTAGTCCAGCTTACTATAAAGTAGCTGAGGTCCATTCCAGAGTGCAGGCTCCTTTTATCCTGTGGATCCACCATGCCTTAGGGAGATTGTCTTCATTTGAGTGATGACCCCAGGGATTTGATCTGTACAGCCATTAACTGAAATGGGAAGGTGGCAGAAGGAGCAGGTTTAGGGGACAGAGATGAGCTTGCTGTTAGTCATGTTAAGTTTGTACGTCCAGTGGACTATACCTAGGTAGTTGGATAAACAGATTGGGAGTTCAGAGGAGAGGTCCATGCTGGAGACATGACTTGAGCAATCATCAGTCAGGTATCTTGACAAAATTAACGAAGGAATGAGTATGTATAAAAAAAAAAGAGGCAAGGAGTCAGGACTGATCCCTGGGTCACTCAAAAATGTGGAGGTTGGGGAACATGAGGAGAATGAACCAGAGAATGAAAAGGGGCAAACAGTAAGATAGAAGAAAATCAACTTCTCAAAGCCAAGAGAAGAGTGTGTGTCAAGGGGGAGGGGACAATCAACTTGTCAGATGCTGCTTACGAGTCAAGTCAGGGGAGATACGAAGACTAGATTTAGCTTCAAGTGGCAAACAAAATATCTGCAGAGTGGAGGTGAGACTGAGTGGCAAGATGGACTCTTGTTGTATTGATTCATTTATTTTTTCATTTGTTTACTCAAGAAATACTGAATCTATACAATGCATCCTACATTCACAACAAATGCCTTTAGGTAGATAATCGAAACAGATTATTCATAAATTAAGCCACGTGTCTTAGATTCAATCCTGTAAACAGTGCTGTTTATCTCCAAAGGCCCCCTCTATTCTTTCCTTACAACAAATTCCCCCCATTTACTAGACACACCAGCTGCCTCAGTGACCCGCCTGTGGCAAAAACAGTCACCCTGTGAAAGGATAACCCTAAAGATGAGATACAACAGTCAGAGAAAACACAGATCATTAATGAAATCAGGTTTAGTGTGGAATAGGGAAAATGCACAAAACTCTGGAAGTAACTGGGCCACAATTAAAGTCCTCTCCAGTTCCACGGGTCAGAGATCGCCAAGAGGATTTCATTTCATTGAGTGCGCACAAGTATTCACTCCTGGTGATTCGCTTTGATGAAGTGGAACAATGACATAAATTAGTCAAATCAGCTTTGAAATCACTACACATGCTCATGTTTGTTTAAATGTTTGTTAAAATGAGCTCACTTATCTGAACACATTTCAGCATGGAGGGTGGGCCTGCAGCCAGGAGGGCCCCAGGGATATGTGACAACGCAGGACGTTAAAACCCACCAGGGAAAATCCACAAGGCAAAATCTAAAGAAGGGGGTGTACTCATCTAACTGGTATTAGACAGGCTTCTCTGAAGCAAACAGGTCACTGACTAAGGGGGCAGAAGCCTCTGGTTCTGGTAAAAGCTGTCATTATATGTGTGACCTTGGGTACATGGGGTTTCCTTTCTGGACCTCCTGCAGTTAAATGAAGGAGTTGGATGAGATGACCTTTGAGATCTCTTACACCTCTTGCATTTCAAAACTAAAATCTCCCAAATGTGAAAAAAAGGTTCACTTTGTTGATAATTAGAAAGTGCCTTTTTAGTTACACTGTTAGTTTTGACCTGGATGCATGCATTACTAAAGGTGTCAATGATTTTATCCTTGTAAGAAGCCACATGCATACACAACTTCACAGATGTGGAGGCCTAATAGTTTGAGGGGGGAGGTATTTGCTGCCTTTAACGTACATGCTCAGAAGGATTTGTCTCCAATATGCTTGGTCAGGGCAAGACAATGGAATGGCTATTGCTAGGAAATGAAGCATTCTGTTACTGAGGGAAAAAAAAAGGACAGCAGATGTGTGGGATCAGCTCTGTGGCACAGATCTGACAGTGATGACACTCCTAATGTGTGCAAGCTCGCAGCATCCTCTTTCTCTCTGACTTCTCACACTACCTTCCAAGTTAATTCTTCGCATGCTTTGTGGATGAATGTTGTTGGACTTCTGTGCTGGGCTCCACGTCCCTTTTCTGAATTGCATACAACGTGGTGCAATTGTTGTTTTGTAAAGAAGTTTATTAGTAGATTGGGGCACCTGGGTGGCTCAGTCAGTTAAATGTCCAACCTCGGGTCATGATCTCGTGGTCTGTGAGTTCAAGCCCCACGTCAGGCTCTGTGCTGACAGCTCATAGCCTGAAGCCTGCTTTGGATTCTGTGTCTCCCTCTCTCTCTGCCCCTCCCCTGCTCACACTCTATCTCTCTCTCTCTCAAAAGTAAATAAACATTAAAAAAAATTTTTTTTAAGTTTATTAGTAGAATTCACACAAAGCCGCTCTAGCACAATATTCTATTGTGGAAACTGAGAGCCTATGGAAGATATGAACTTGAAAAATAAATTAGGAGATATATCTATATACCTATATAATAAATTAGGAGATACATATTTTAGTAATATATATTAGATATGATTATTAGTAACAAATATATTAGGCCATATTTGCTGTACAAAAGGGGGTGGAGAAATGACCATATGATGGCATGGATCTCAGGCCCCCTGCAGGGAATTTTCTCCTACATTCTCAAAGACAGGGATTGATGCCCTCAAATTCATACCTCGACAAGTGGTAAAACTGGGATTTGAATCTTGATTTTTTTAACTTTCTCATAAATTCAAGAGCACAACTATAAGACTCAGTTATAATTTTTAGGCCACTAGCACCCTTTGACACCATTCGAACTTCGGATAGAACCAGGATCAAGGTGAGCTCAGCCTCTGGACTCGCTGATAATTAAGTGAATTAAATCAGTTAAATGAGCTGATAAATGGTCTTCTTTGCGCAAGCTACTTTGACAGTGGTTTCTGTCACTTGTAAATAAATTTTCATAAAGATATACGAGCTTCTCAATTCTGGAAACAAGTGTATATGCCTATAAAGGAGGGATAATTGCGTGTTCTAATGGTAACCTTCGTGCCAAATGCTTTGCTAAAGACTTTGCATATGTATTCATTTACTCTGAAAACAATGAGGGAGATGTTTTCATTGTCCTAATTTTCCAGTTGAAGAGACCGAGGTGTTAATTATACTTCTCAGATCATGTATCTAGTAAGATTCAGAGCCGAGATTCAAACCCTGGTAGTCAGACGCCACAGAGCCCACTCAAAGTCACCCCTGTATGGGTGTGCACACGTATATCTTAACTGTCGTGTGAAAAATAGGCTTCTGGGGAAGAAACTGAAGCTTCTAGTTTGTCAGTCATTTTCTGCAGAGCAGACTCTGATCTCAGGATGTGCAGCCACACAGTATTCTGAGGACTTCTTCCAGGGAGAGATCAATGAGTTGGGACTAAGTCACTAGATCAGTGACCACAGCAAGGATCTTTTGGACACAGGTGGATCATAACATCTGGTCATTGAACAGGAAGTTTGAAGGAATGAGAGAGGGATTTCTGGAAGCAGAATTTAGCCCAGGGAAGACAAAAAGGGTTAGACTGACAGGAGGGTGAGTCAGGCCTCTATGCTCCCCTACCCTTTCCTCCATGTGCACCTATAACCTAAGCAGTATTTAATTTTATACCTTTTCAATATTTATAAACCTTTTTCATCTTTGAAAATAACATACATAAAAACATATTGTCTGATTTTAATGTTTTGTTTTGTTTTCTCATGAGATTGTTCCTATATTGGCAATTAGGCAACTGGCCATTTAAAATTTTTTCTCTTGTGAATTTTTTAGTAGCAAGTATATCAGGCCATGTTCTTTCATTATAAATGACAGAAACCCAACAAACTTGGAGATTTATTGGATTTTATAACTGGGAAGCCTAGGGGCACATGTGCTTTTAAACAAGTCTAGATCCAGGACCTGAAACAAATAATCATGAAATCATTCATTCTCTCTCTGTCTCTGTCTCTGTCCCTGTCCCTGTCTCTCTCTCCCCTTGCCACCCTACCCCAGTGATCTATCTTCTTAGCCAGGCTCTCTCCCACGTAGCAGTAAAGATGGCTGTAGGCTTACATTGTCCTCTAGCTAGTGATTCCAGAAAAAAAAAAAAAAAAGGAGAGAGTTTCTTTTATTTTTTAGCATATTAACAGCTTATAGCATCTGCAAAAGATTGACTCATTGGGAACATGCTAACTCCTGACAAATCAGTGTGCCTGAGAGGGATGATGTGATCTAGTTCATCACATGCCAATTCTTGAAGTAGGGAAGGTAGTACCATGCTATACAGTTCCATCATGTAGTAACGGGTATTTTCCCAAAGCAAAATTAGGCAAAAGAGAGAACAAAACAAAAGATGACCACTTTTTAAATGCTCTTTCCATTTAAAAGTGAAGTGTTCAGCTTTTTATTGATCTGGAAGCACTCTTTATATATTAAGAACATTAGCTTTTGATCTGTACTATATGAATCATATGCTTGTCACTTGTCTTTCACTTTGTTTATGGTATATTTTTCCCTTTACAGTAATTTAAAAATGCAAGCCCCCACACAGTTCAGTGAGCTTCCTCAAGCAACTTGAGGAGATCCTCCCCTATGTCTCCAGGCCACTCACCACCTTGCTCTACACACCTGAACAGCGAAATGTGCTAAAGCATTATTTCTCTGTCTCCTCAAGGAGATTTTCAGGCATCAGTTTCTCCATCTGTAAAGTGGGTAACAATAGAACTACAAAAGTATACAGTTATATAGCAGGAGGTCCTTATTTCTAGGATATGTATGCTGAAGTGTTAGGATGTCCATGGTTTCTTTTCCAGTGGTTTATCTAAAAAAATGAAAGAATGAGAGACAGGTGGGTAGGGTAAATAGTACAAACAGTTAATAATGTTGAATCTAGGGAGTGGGTAAGTAGATGTTCATTGTACTGATTTTCTACTTTATTGGAAAATTTTCCTAATTAAAAAGTTACAAAAGAGAGTGAGAAGGAGCACTGGACAGTCGTGGAGCACATGAGTTCTTTGCCATGCCTGCCCTCCTCCTTATCAGTTCCACTGATGGTCTGTCCCAGTAGCCGGGTCTGGGCTTGGGTTCTATGTGCAACACTGTGGGATACACAATATAGTCATCACCCCCACTACCACCATTGCTGCTGAAGGAGGATTTGGGGTGAGGGTGGGGTGTTGGTGTCATGGAAGGGCTGTGAACCTCAGGGAAGCCTTACTTCCAGCTAATCCTTGGAAAGCTGTGTGAGACAGTGGCTGTGCTACCTGAAGACCTGGCCTGGGCTTTGACATCTACAGCTTCTTGTGGGAGCAAGAGGCACATTTTTCATAGGACTCATATTTTGTTCAGAATATTTAGGTCAAATAAAAGCCATTTTTTATTAAAAGGGGGGAAAAAACCTGCCCCAGAGCATGCTAACATTGATTCAGAAAAAAATGTGAACTCTTTGACAGGCTTAGCTCTGTTCAAAAGGAATATGAAAAACTGGAGTCACCTTTGAAGAATTCTAGCCTAGAGAAAGAGTCTGGAAGAGAAAGAGTCTGGAAGAGAAAGAGTCAGAAGGCTGGAGCCTGGAGGAAACTAGAAAATTTAAGGAGAAATTAACTTCCTGAGAATAGGACCTGAATGAAGAAAGCTCTAAATGCACAGAACAAGAGAAGTTGGCAGCTAAAATTATAAGAACGATCCATTCACTAGAAGATGAATTAAAAGTCATCACATCACAAGCAGCTTTTCCAATAGAGCATGAGGGCAAGAGTCAACCTCCACGTGGTCCCTCACCAACAGGTGGACTGTCATTTTGAAAACAGAGCTTCCTCTGCCCTTCATTCAGGTCTCACCTTTGCTACCAGACTATGTATACCCATCTCTTCCTCCAGTCTGAAGTATTATTCCTCACTTACTGCTGGTGAGCCCAAGGGAGCAATTTCCACAAAAATGACCTTTTTCTCCTTCCTCTCTGTCTCTCCTTCTTCCTCTAGATTCCCTGCTACTACCACCTTCATGTCCTGAAAATAAAGAGGATTCATTCTAGATTAACTCAAACCTCAAACAAACCAAATATTCCAGAACCATACTGAGAACCATACTGAGAACCATACTGAGAACCATACTGAAAACATTGGGACCTCTTTTTGTCTCTTTTTAAAGAAATAGTTTTGGAATTATTTACCTTTTATTATTGGTTTAAGAAACTACTGCTACTTATTTTTTTGCTCAAATTGAAGCTTGATGGAACAGTTGTTCTCAATATTTTCAAGATAATATTTACATACCAACTTATGAGTAATATTTCCATTTATTTTATCCTTTAGTTAGCATAAGCACTGTATTTTAATTATAATAACTATAATCTCAATAATAATAGGAATAATATGTGTATAGTTCAGATACGGGAGTTGTCTTAAATCGCAAAAAGCAGTTTTTGTTTGCCCAGAGGTGTCTTGATTACAGTTATAAAGCAAATGTAAAAGTCAATTTTTATCTAAATAAATGGTGATTAGTGATTTGGTCTTGAAGAGATATCTGCATTCCCATATTCACTGCAGCGTTGTTCACAATAGGCAAGATATGGAAACAATATAAATGTCCATCAATGGATGAACATGTGTATACACACACACACACACACACACACACACACACACGAATATTATTCAGCTCCAATAAAAGAAGGAAGTCCTGCCTTTTGCAATAACCTGGATGAACCTGGAGAACAGTATACTGAGTGAAATAAACCAGTCACAGAAGGACAAATACTGCATGCTTCCACTTATATAAGGTATATAAAAGAGTCAAACTCATAGAAACAGAAAGTGGAAAGGTGGTTGTGAGGAGCTTGGGGAAAGTGAAAATTGGGAGTTGTTCGATGGGTGTACAGTTACAGTTACATTTGATGAATAAATTCTAGAGATTTGCTGTACGACATTGTGCCTAAAGTCAACAACACTGGACTATACACTTAAAAAGTTATTAAGAGGGTAGATCTCATGGTGAGTGTACTTGCCACAATTAAATAGATACCTTAAATAAGTAGTGATTGGTTGGTTGAAAAGGATTTTATGTGATCAAATCTATCAAACATTAATGACTGTTTTGACTTTTCTTCCGTACTTAGAAAGTTCTTTCCTACCTCTACATCATAAAATCTTGTAAATTGTGTTCTGGAGTATTTATAATTTTATATTTCAATCCACATCAAAGTCATTTTTGTTAGTTAAGGTAGCACTAACTCTGGTAGCAGATAACCCCCTATCGCAGTAGTTCAACACACTAAGAGTGTATTTCTCACCAACATTGTAGTCCAGTGCAGGTGTTAGCTGGGCAGCCTTCTGCATGGACCCACAAGGACTCGGGTCTCTTCCACCTTGAGTCTACACCCTCCCTTAGGTCAACAGAGTTTTCTCCAAGGACCTCAAGGGAAGAACATGGCAGAATGTTTATGGAGAGTTTACATGGGCCAGTCCTAGAAGAAGCACACATCGCTTCTGTGTGCATTCCACTGGTGTCCACGGACACAGCAAACTGCAAGGGAATCTGGGAATTTCGATATGGTAAGGAGGGAAAGAAAGCAGACTCTGGGGAACACAGAGAAGTCTGTGTCACAGTTTTGCACAATTTTGTTGTAAGATGAGAAATAGAGATCCTTAGTATTTGAAATGTTCGGGTCATGTTGAATAAATCATTCCCACTTCCTTCATTACCCTTATCTTCAATTTGCTTTAGCTATTCAGCTTTACCTTTTACTCTAGATCTTAGATTATTTGGCATTTTTGTATTGTTTTGTTTTATTTTTCATATAGTGGGAAGTATGACTACCACTTGGCTTCTGTCTATGTGGTGACCTCAGTTTTCCCAGCATCATCTATCTAAATAATATAAATAAACTATAATTTAAAATTTTCAGTTAGGGGTGCCTGGGTGGCTCAGGCAGTTAAGCGGCTGACACTTGATTTTGGCTCAGGTCACGGTCTTGCAGTTTGTGAGTTTGGGCCCTGCGTCAGGCTCTCCCCTTACAATGTGGAGCCTGTTTCAGGCTCCCTCTCTCTGCCCCTCCCCTGCTTGCACTCTCGAGCGCTCTCTCTCTCTCTAAAATAAATGTTAAAAAAATTTTTTAATTAAAAGAATAAAAATTTTAGTTAAAAAATGAGATGCCATCACCTATCGTGTTCCCACATGTATAAGGTCTCTCTCTGCTCTTCCAGTGGTCAATTTGTCTGTTTTTTTGTTGTTGTTTATTACCACACTCTTCTTATTATAATAACTCTTGTTACTGCAATAACATTATGTCTACCATGGCCTGGTCTGGGGAAAGCTGCTAGCACTCCATGTCATTTCATCATTGTCTTTGGATTAAAAAATGTCTAAACTGAGTCTTCAGTTATGATATCATTCCATTAACAGCAGCAGCACTGGGACAGGTGAGATCTGACCATGTGGTTTGCAGGCTATACACTGAGTATACAGCATCTGAGGGAAAAGGTGGTTGTCCTTGTTGAATCACCACCATGATAGCCAGGAGGAGGGTTTGCTTAAGCCAAGGAACCAAGATAACATTGCCCTTGTCACTTTGTGGCATCCAGAATTCTCAGCAACATTTCCTTCACAAACTGACTCCAGCCTATTTTTCTAGTCTCACAGTCAGAGATAGCATTGTGTTCATTTTCTCCAGTCCCTCATTTGACCCTTGGGAAAGCCAAGCACTGCAATCATTGACCCCAGATTATTTGGCAAGTTCTGGGAAAAGCCAGGACCACAACCGAAATCTCCCCTACTTTGTAAGTATACTGCACTTCCCACCACCATCAACACAGTTCTTGCATGGGAAGCTTGTCTCTCCATGTCTCAATTCCCTGTTTCTGAATACTTGAGAAATTCTGCATCTTATCATAGATACTGAGACCAGAGAGTGAGGTCTATTCTTCTTTTCCTTCTCTGAATGATTCCTGATTCTAGGAAAGAGGTGAGTGAACACATGCAAATTTCACTCATCCTACTTCTTTACTGGGTTGTAGAGATGAAGTTGACGGCCCGCTAGCTGAACATGTAAAATCTCCAAGTCTTTACACCAAAAAACAAAAAAAAATGTAAGGAAACCTCTCATTATCACATTAGCGAATATCAAGTACTTACTCCTTTTTTTTTAAGTGTATTTATTTATTTTAAGGGTGAGGGAGGGGCAAAGCAAGAGGGAGAATCCAAAGAGGCCCCACGCTGCCAGCACAGAGCCCAAAGCGGGGCCCGGTCCCATGACCATGAGATCATGACCTGAGCTGAAATCAAGAGTCAGACACTCAACTGACTGAGCCCCCCAAATACCCCAAATATTGAGTTCTTTTATCCTCCATCTTATCAGCATACTTCTATGTATGTCCTGGGAAAGTGGCTACAGAAGTAAAATTTATTCTACTTAGGAACTACATGAATGACATTCCAGTTGAGAACATGGCATCCTCTGTGGAACAGCATTCGTGCATAACCATGAATAGTCTGGAACTCCTAGGGATGAGCAAGATGGGGCTATGAGGTTTATGTGATATCACCACCCTCATTACTCTTAGAAATTATAGAGAAGTTCCTGTCTAATCATTTGAAAAAAAGAGATACACATTGAGCACTAAGAAATACACTGTCCATATATATATATTCTCTCTGAGATGTCAGGTAGCCCTAGATAAAATCTAAATCTCACCCCAGGTGTTAGATGGATAAGGATAAGAATCCAGGCATGAGAAATGGAAGCAGAGAGGCAGTGACATGTCCAAAGCCAGGTAAAAATTGAATTTCTGAATTCTTTTACGCTCTGGGGTTATTTTCATTAAGACCAGAAGCTTCACACATTTATGTCTCCTTTTCAGAAAAGTAAAGTCTGCTTGGGGGAAAAATGTACTTGGGATGAGAGTTCCTACACTGCTCCTAACCCCAGCATATAATTCTTGAGACAGTAGTTAGCCTTTTCAGGTGGAGAAAGGAAATTATTTGGGACTAGTAACCATTGCTGACATTCAAGTGCTGTTCCTTGCAGAGACTTACATGTAGAATCTTTGAATCAAGGGGCCTTAAAACTCCTACCTGACAATCTGCTGGGTTGTGGTCTGTAAAAGCTTTGACCTGTCTGGGGAAGATGCAGAGGAGAAGCGACACAGAGGCACATGTGGGTCGGCAATCTGAGGCTTTGCAGAGGCATGAATCGTCAGCATCTGAGGCTATTTTTAGGAATTTCAGCCTTGTAACTATATGATAGCCATCTTTAGGTCTGTGCATATTCCTTGGGTGTGAATGAAAAGTCTAAAATGAAATCCGTTTTATTTAGTATTCACTGCTTTTCTGATGCTGCTGCTACAAAAAAAAAAGTTACTCCGATTCATTTTTAATAATTCCCTTGAAAGAAAGGTCAAGGGAGTTTCCTGGGCAGTTCCTTGAGAGCTGACTTGGGGGCTAATTTATCTGCCTCAGATGGTGCCAAGAACGTAGAAGCTGCTCTAACAAGTTTTGTGGACTGAATAGTTGTCCCCATTCCAGAATATCTGTAACAGGAATTTGAGGCCCCATCTGTCAGAAGTGGTTTGGATGCCATTCAACAGAAAGACAATTTAACTCAAGGGTCAGACACCATAGCCTTTTTTCCCTCTCCTCTACCAACCAGCACCTCTAATTCTGAGAAATGTCACAGAATAGTGGAGAGATCATGAACTTCTAAGTCAGAAAATTAGAGTTTGAATCTTAAAATTGCCACCCATTATCTGTGGGGGCTTGGGAGAATTACCTAATTTTTCTTAACTTCCCTTTGTCATTATAAAATAAAATTGCTGGGAGAATGAAGTGACAGAAAGTGCAGTGTGTAGGTGGTAGGGGCTTCATAAATTATATTTTCTCCTTGTTCTCCAGCCCAAATTTAAGAAGTGCTGAAGGACAATGTCAGGTGGAGGTCAATATAAGCAGTGGAATAAACAAAACCCAGCTGGTATAATTTACACATCAATTCATTCAATCACTCATTCAGTCAATACACATTGATTGAATGTTGAAGTGTGTTGAGAGATGGGAATTCAGCTCAGGCTGGGTCTGCACTCTGATATCCCACCCCAGCCCCACCCAGACCTGGGGAAAGTGAAGGACAGATGCCTTTCAGCAGTGCAGAAAGTCAAGCTCAGAATTTTTTTTATTAATTTTTTCTAATGTTTATTTATTTTTGAGAGAGAGACAGAGCGTGAGCAGGGGAGGGGCAGAGAGAGAGAGGGAGACACAGAATCCGAAGCTGGCTCCAGGCTCTGAGCTGTCAGCACAGAGCCCAACGCGGGGCTTGAACACACAAATTGAGATCATGACCTGAGCCAAAGTCGGACACTTAACCAATTGAGCCACTCAGGTGCCCGTAAGCACAAAACTTTAAGTGCTGAGCAGATTCAAGGCCAAAATAGGACTGAGGTCCTGAGGCCATCCGTGCTGGTCAGCATCCTCAGAGCCGGCCCAGGGCTCCAGGCTCCTCTGTCTCCTGGCGATGACGTAGGACCACTGTTTTGCTGACTGACACACTTAGGGTTGCTAAAATGAAAGCAGCTTAATATGCCCTGGCTTATTGACTGCCCTGTGGAAAGGCTGGGACTTCCTTCTCTTTCGCACTTCTCTTTACAAAAGCTTTTGAGGGCAGATAAGATGACCTCAGACTGAAGATGGAAGACCTGCTGGGTCTACATGAAATATGTTTGTCTTCTTTGGCAGGCTGGGCCTCGGTGAGGGGAGTGCTTTTGCCTGTGACACGGCAAATGTTTACTTTGAGTGAACGCCCAGAAAAAAGTGAGCTTGCCCTTTACTCTGGAATCCGTAATTTATAGCATTCCTTAAGCTGTCTGTTATTAGAGTCATAATTTTTATTTTAGGCAAATTAAAATGTAAGTAGAAGTAAATAATATCGTGAATTGTTTATAAAGTGAAAGCTTCTGAGATAAGGATAGCAGGATTCTTTGAATGCTTACTTATCTACTCATTGTTTTTGTTAAATATTTGCCTTTATCCTCAATATAACTATATGAGGTAGGTATGACAATCTTTATTTTGCATGTAAGCAAAACTTGGATTTGAGAGGTAAATACTTTGTCCAAGGTCACACAGCTACTAAACAGCGAAACCAGGTCTGTCTGATTGGGAGGTTCACAATCTGCACAGTGTACCAGCTCTGTATCATGTGAATAAAACGTGTGATATATGTGATATGATTCATAACACAAGTGTGTACAAAGTGCCACAGAAATTCCACCGTAGAAACAAATCATTCTCCCAGGAAAGCCATACAATGCTTCACAAGATGACGATCTCATTTTAGAGGCAAGAAAATGAAGCAATGAAACTCAGAGAGGCTGTGACTTGCCCAAGGTGGCAAAGTGGCAGAATTAAAATGCAACCAAATGCCTAAGCAGTGCTTTTCCTGTGAAGAGAACATGCTGTCTCATTAAGCCCAAAGTTTTGGAGCTCCATAGCAGCTAAAATGATTTATGTAAAAGGTAACCCGAAAGTTTGAAAGTCAAGACAGCTACTAACATATGATGTGACTGGGGGCAGGTTCACTCACAGCCAGAGTTTCCATGGTTTCAGAATAGGGATGTTCCTGTCTACCTTGTGGGAGGGGGTGTGGAAGTCCCATAAGGTGGTGTCTTAGAATCAGACCCTGAAACAAACCCTGACATTGGAATGCATGTGAAGGGACTGTTGTTGGTAAAAACTAGTAGAGAAGTGGGACATTGAGACAGGTAGGGAAAGGAAGACAAGTTGCATCTTACAGCGAGTAAGTCCAAGTCAATCCCACAGAGTTTTTATAGAGGAGAGCATAGGTAACAACACAGAGAGGGAGTGAGGGAGCTGGGGAATTTACACCCCTACAGTTTTACATTCCCACACCTGTGAGTCATTAGGTTAAAGCCTGCTCCTCCCCACCCCCAATGTAAATTCCCCAGCACTTCCAGCTCCTCCTGTGGCTGGAAAAGTGGGCCCTGGCAGCCTGAAGGCAGCCCTCCAACAAAAGGATGCAGTTTTAGGGAGTAAAAGCTACACCAGAGGCCAGTGTGCAAAAAAACAAAAAAGGAACTGGAGGGTATACGAGCAAAGCTACAGGTAGTATAGATAAGCCACACAACACGGGTGTGTCCTTGGTAGCCCCCTTAATAAATAGCAACAATTCTCTCCTTTTCTCTCTCTGCCCCTCCCCTGCTCATGCTCTATCTCTCTGTCTCTCAAAAATAAATAAATGTTAAAAAAAAATTAAAAAAATAAATAGCAACAATTCTTTATTTAATGACGTTGCTATTGGTGAATAGTGTAAAATATTTTGTATTCCCCTAAATTCTGGAGGGGAAGCCACTGACAGGTGAGGTAAAATACAGTTTCCCTCATATCCGGAGCTCCTTCTAGCTCCGGATATGTCCCATGGGCCCCATTATCTCTGAATCATCTGCTTCACATCACTGTTTTGATGAAAAGGAAGGCCACTTTTCACTTTTCCAAGCCAGGGGTGAAAGAACAACTTTGCCCTTCTTCATCTCCTACCCCAGCCCCCTCTGCTTGTCAGTGGATTGTGTGTCCACAGGCTGGCATGACTGGGGCCCAAGCTGCTTCTGCAGTTTGATCATTACCCTTTAGATGTGCGGGGCAGGGGACTGGCTCCTGCATCTGATCTCTTACTGGAATCACTGGGATCCTCTCTGATGGCACTTGCTGTCCACCATTATTTTTTTTTTCATCCGTCTTTCAGCAACCTAAAGGCAGCATGTTAAAACAATCTCAGTCCCCTAGGGGCGCCTGGGTGGCACAGTCGGTTAAGCGTCCGACTTCAGCCAGGTCACGATCTCGCGGTCTGTGAGTTCGAGCCCCGCGTCAGGCTCTGGACTGATGGCTCGGAGCCTGGAGCCTGTTTCCGATTCTGTGTCTCCCTCTCTCTCTGCCCCTCCCCTGTTCATGCTCTGTCTCTCTCTGTCCCAAAAATAAATAAAAAACGTTGAAAAAAAAATTTTTTTTTAAAAATTAAAAAAAAAACAAACAAAAAAAAAAAAACAATCTCAGTCCCCCCTCCTCTTTGAAATACCTTCAGAGTCTTGGCCCAAGCTCACTTGGCAGAGAAATTCCCTTAGTACAACTGTGGGTGGTGCTTCTCAGCCTTAGTCGGTATAAATCTCTAAGTTCTCCTTGTCCCATGGACTTCATAAATGATGGTGTTATGGGTTGAATTGTGTCCCCACCCAAAATATATGTTGAAGTTCTAACTCCTAATAGTGTGGCTTTATTTGGAAATACAGCCTTTACAGAGGTAATCAAGTTAAAATGAGTTCATTAGGGTGGCCCCTAGTCCAATATAATTGGTGTCCTTATGAAAAGGGAAAATTTGGACACAGAGCCAGACATGCACAATGGGAAGATGGTGTGGAGATGCACCGGGAAGCTCTGAGGTGATGATGAGGCAGAGATTGGGGTGAGGTATTTACAAGCCAAGAAACTCCAGGGATTGCTGAGAACCACCTGAGGCCGGGAGGAGGACAAGAAGAATTCCCCCCTAGAGCTGTCAGAGAGAGTCTGGCTAAGCCGAAGCCTGGGACTCACATTTTTAGCCTCCAGACGTGTGAGAGAATTGACTTCTGTTGTTTAAAACACTCAGTTTGTGGAATTTTGTCACAGCAGCCTTAGCAAAGCAATACAACTGGGATCTCTGATACCCCTGAGAACGGACTGAAGGATCTTTGCAAGATGCTTCCCAAGCTCTTCAGGCCTTCACTTCCTCATCTGGAATACATGGAGGATGGATTTAACAGCTGTGGCAGATTGTATTTTCCAAGACGTCCACAAGAATACTGCTCATCCTACATGCTTTTCTACAATTGGCCATAAAGACATTCATTAAAACCAGGCCCTCCCCTGCCTTAAATATGGGTGAGCTTGTGAGTCAATTGTGTCCAATACAAGAATACAGAAGCAGCACTGCATGGCTCCTGAGCCACCATGTAGGAAGCCTGACTATCCTGAGGCTTCCCTGCTGGGAGGAAGCCCAGGCCATTGGGGGAGGTCACAGGTAAGTATCAGGGTCAATAGCCCCGGCTGAGGTCCCAACATACAGTCAGCATCAACATCAATTAGACATTTAAGTAAGGATGTGCCCAGGTTATTGCGTTCTCACCCGTAACGTCTCCTCTACTCACAGTCTTCCCAGGTGAGACTTCAGACATCCTCAAGCACAGAAAAGCCATTTCCACTGTGTCCTTTCTAAATTTCTGACCCGCAGCACCCATGAACATAACAAAATCGTTGTTTTATGCCACTAAGTCTGGGGATAATTTGTTAAGCAGGAATAACAATAGGACCACCAACTCTCCAAGGTCTCTGCCAGATCTTACTGCTTGGAGTCTGAGAACAGGTCAGGAGTATTCTGAGTAGAGCATGAAGAGACAGACTCTGGGAGGACCAGGTCTGCCTGTGAAGAGTGTCCTGCTCTTCACCTGTCTTCTTGCCAGAGTTGAGGAACCAATACCAAAATAAGTGCATGTCTTCAGGACACCTCCAATGAAATCATACAGCATTTCCACAAAGTTCATGTGAACCTGCTTCCCACAAGCATTTATGAGTATTTCACCTCCAATTCCATTTAATCCACAAATCTGCAGTGGACATTCATTATGGTCGTGTGTCCCCTGTGCTCACTTCAGTCTTCCTTCTAATTACTGCCATTTTACTCATTTGAGACCCAATTCATTCATTCAACAAAGTTACTATATGTCAGCTATGTATAACTATTGTGCGAGCCTTTGGGGGTCATCGAGAAGGTATACAGAAATGATACAGTCACTGATCTCGCTCCTAAAGGAATTTGTATTTGAATCAGAGAACTCACATTGCAGGTAGAAGGTGATATGTGCCATACAAGAAAGAAGACAAAGTGCTGAGTGTTGTGCAGAGAAGAAGTGACTCCCTGGTGTGATGGGCCAGTTATTAAATGATTGCTCTCTCAGCTTTAAACCCACCCTCCTGTATTCTTGATGCTGAGGCCGGGGCTCTCAAACTGCCTGTCTGCTTTTCCAGCTGCTCTTTCTTAGGCTCTGCCAATAGGGGGCACTAGAAGAAGACTGGAGGCTGAGGGGAAAAGGATTTGCTTCACCTGCTTGCTTTCTGTTGCTGTGATCATCGCTCCAGCAATGCTGCTTTGCCCTAGCAGCAGCACTTTAACAATGGCAGTTCATTCCTGGGGTGGCAGCTGAATCCAGTTTGCAGTCTGTCTAATAGAACAGAACCGGCCTCACTGTCCCCTCTCAAAGGCACCAGAACTACTTAGCCAGCTTGTGCCCACTCCTCAGGGGTCTGGATCCCAGCCTCACAGGACCTCTTCTAAGTCTCTAGACCTTAACAATCCCTGCCTCTTCCCTTCATTCCCTCAGCCCCAGGGTTAGCTGCCTTCTGCAACTGTCATCTTCTCAAAAGCTTAGAATTTCCTTTTCACTCTTTCAGTTACCTAATTAACAATTCTTTATATTACATTCTCTTCATTCAAAAAAAAAAAAAAAACAGGTGTGATGTTGGGTGAAGTTGGGAAACTGGGACCCTGTGCACTGTTGGTGAGCATGTAAAGTGGTGCAGCCACGAAGCAAAATGGTATGGTGGTTCTTCAAAAAATTTTAAAATAGAATTACCATATGATCCAGCAATTCCACTTCTGGGTATATATCCAAAAGAATTGAAAACAGGGTCTCAAAGGGATCTTTGTACACCCATGTTCACAGCAGCATGATTCACAATAGCCAAGAGGTAGAGCAACCCAAGTGTCCACCAGCAGATGAATGGACCAACAAAATGTGGTGTATACACACAATGGAATATTATTCAGCCTTAAAAAGGAAACAAATTCTGACACTTCCAACATTCTGAATGAACCTTGGGAAACTTATAATACGAAATAAGTCATTCACAAAAGGACAAATACCACATGGTTCCACTTATATGAGGTATCTAGAATGGTCAAACTCATAGAAACAGAAAGTAGAATGGTGTTTCCAGGGGCTAGGGGGAGAGAAAAATGGGAGTTATTGTTTAATGGGTATATATTTCAGCTTTGCAAGAGGAAAAATTTATAGAGATTGGTTGTACAGCAATGTGAATATACTTACTGCCAAGTACACTTAAAAATGGCTAAGATGGTAAATTTTATGTTATGTGCATTTTACCACAATTAAAAAGAAAACTGGTATGATTTCTGTCTCCCAAGTGGACGCTGAATCATGTGACAATTAGAAAAACTTTTGTACTAGTCATGGGGTAGGTGCAGGGAGGGAGTGAATAAGTAAAGGACGAACAGCTTAGATCCCAGTGGCTTCACACAATAAAAGTTCATTGTTTGAATCTGTCACAGTTCAGTGTGGCCAGCAGGGTGGCTCTGCTCCTTGGGGCATGCAAGGACTCAGGTTTCTTCTTCCATCATGTGAGCTCAGCATCTTCAATGTGATCTCTAAGGTCACCACAGAAGGAAAAGGGTTTATAGCTAAGGTTGTCATGCAAATATCACATTTCCCAAATTTTCCATTGGCCAGAATTCAGTCACATGACTCAAATGTAGCCATAAGGAAAGCTGGAAAGTTAGTTTTCCAGAGAGCATAGGAGGAAAATTAATTGAGTAAATTGTTGCTACCACAGCTTTACAGAGGGAATGGTACTTGGGCTGAGCCTTGAAAATGAGTCTGTCCTGACTTCATCTCGTGTATTTATTGCCTTCAGCAAAGGGCCTGGCATACAAGACTTTCTTGATAAGTGTTTATTAGATGGATAGATGGATGGATAAATAAAAATGTAGCTTCATATGACTACTGAACCACAAAAGAACTAGAACCAATCTATTTTATTTATAGCAGAACTATTGTCTGATGTCTTCCTTTGGGCCCTGAGATCATAAGACAATGCTGGTTGCCATCACTCAGTAGATTTTTCTTTCAGCAGGAGACACAGACTCAGAGAAGTTGGTGAGTAGCTTGTTTCCATGGCTCAGTGATGGAGGATGGGCCAAGAATCATGATCCCAAACTGGAACATAGTCTGGTAGATGATCTTGAGTCCACACATGAAGTGCTCCTCAATCAGTGTGAATCGTGGTCCCTCCCAATTTCTGACACAAGTGCTGGGTATGTGGAGAGTAAATTGCGTCTATCTTGAGACATGCCTCACTTGTCTCATTGAGCCTGTGGAAACCAGCCCATATATGAAGGCATTTGTTCTTTTCTCTTTTTGGCTTGTTTGAGGAGATATTAATAAAAATAAAGCCAGTAAAAGCAAAATGATCGTAATTAATGCTAATAAAGGGAAAAAACAGATTGCTGAATGCATCTGTTCAATCTGGCTTCTTGAGTATTTGGCAGGGGTTTCATCATTGGTAAGTGGGAGATAGTGAATTCAGGGCCATTACCCATTCCTAATATACTTACATATGGATAATGATGGCACAGTTACTGTCCCTAGAACTTGGACACCTGCCCAGTAGGTTTTGTGTAACAATATAATCAACTGTAATCTGGGTGAGAAGATTTTTCTTAATATTCTGCACTGAAAGTGTTCCTGCTTGGAGTCTGTGTTGTCATTATCTACTGCTATGTAACAAACTTGATAAACTTAGTGACTTAAACAACAAACAATTTGTTGTGTTCATAGATTCTGTGGGTCAGAAATTCAGAAAGGCCCAGTGGAAATATTTACCTCTTCTCCATAATGTCAGAGGCCTCAGCTGAGAAGACTTAAATGACTCAGGAGAATCATGTAGGAGATTCTTCACTTTCTCTGGTGCCTGGCCTGGGATTACTCAAAGGCTAGGCTCAGCTGGGACTATCAACTGGGGTACCTATGCTTAGCCTCTCCATGTTGCTTAGATTTCTTACAGTAAAATAGCTGGGTTCCAAAAAGGAAGAGGCATTTGAAAAGACCAAGAAGAAAACATGTGGCCTTTATGACTTAGCCTCAGAGGTCACCAAACATCACTTCCAGTACTTTAAAGATCAAAATAGTCATAAGCCCATCAAGGAGAGGAGACATAGACTCTCAAGACGGGTGAGGTATTAAAGGATTTTGGGCTGTTATTTTTTAAAAACCACCACATGTAGACTCACTTTTGTGTGTGTGTTAACCAAATTCTTTTGGTCCTAACCTTAAAACATATCTTGAATCCAACCACTTCTTACCACCTCCATTGTCATCACACTGGTTCCAAGATTTCCCCCCAAAATTATCACAATAGCCTGTTACGAATCCTTTCCTCTACTTCATCTCCCTAAAGACTGTTTTCAACAGTTACCAGAGTGATCCTATTAACCATTAGTCATATCATGGCATTCCTTGACCCAAACCCTCAATGGCTCCCCATTGTTCTAAGAGTAAAATAAATTTTTTTTGGTGGCACATATGGGTCCCTGTTACCTCTCTACCCTCCTCTCCTGCTACTCTCTCCCTTGATCCTTCTGCTCCAGCCACACTAGCCTCTTTGCTGCTCCTTGAACACACTAAGCACAATCCCATCTCAGGGCCTTTGTACTAGGTATTTCCTCTGCCTAGAATGTTTTTCCCTCAGATATATGCATGGTTTATTCCTTCACCGCCTTCAGGAATCAATTTATATATCATCTCAGTGAAACCTTTGCTTACCTACTTCAAAAGAACACTTCAGCTCACCTTATCCTCCAACATTCACTTCCCTACTGTTTTTTCATAACACCAAACACACAATGTATTTTATTATTTGTCTTATCTCTTGATGTCTTCCCCATTAGAATGTAAGCTGCATGAGGACAAGGATTTTCTCCTTTTTATTGACTGTTGTATCTCTAGGACATAAAACAATACTTGTCACACAATCAATATTCATTGCATGTTTGTTAAGCGAGTGAGGAAATTAATGAGAAGATGAATGAATGCGAGAAAAATAGAAGTTCTGTCAACTTGGGCTCAAAAACTGTTCTGATACGATAAAATGTTTCAAAGAGACCCATAAAGGAAAAGGGTTTGACTCTATTGAGTAAGCATGGGTGGTCTGCTTTCTTTTCATAGGGACAATGTCCCAGCTTAACATGTTAGTTGGGTTTTCACCTCTTCCTTAGGTATACGTAGCTGTGTAGCAAAAAGAGGAAAAGATCCCAGCTTTCTTTACCTAGCTGTGTGATCAAAGATTACCCACTTAGTCATCCTGAGCCATAGTTTTCTCTTCTATAAATTGAGAGAAATTGTATTTGAACCAGATGATCTATCTGTAAGATCTCTCCAGCCTTGACATTTAATTCTTTGTTTTTGCTCACCAGATCATTCTCCACTGAATTCTAGGAGAAATCTAAGGGCAACATCTCATGACCTGGCAATAAAGAGGATGAATCAGAAAGAAAGAGGAAGTAAGCCAAGGTATCAGTGTAACCCTGAGCAAAATAAAATATGCACTGCACTGGAATGTTTTATGAAGGGAACCATATTGGACATGAAATTCTGACATTTGGTGGAATCAGAATATTGCTCACCCTTTGTGGGCAGGGGTTGAGTAATACCTGGGAGGGAACATCAGGGAACTTCTAGGTTATTAGAAATGTTACTTGTTTATTTCAGTTGTGGTTGTATAGGAGGGTTTTGTGAAATTCTGTCCATCTCTCACCTCACTTGCGATTTGTATATTTTTCTCTATATATGTTACATTTCAATTTAAAAGTTCACCAAAAAACTCCAACCCAGAATTATAGATAGGTAGATAATAGATAGATAGATAGATAGATAGATAGATATAGAGAGATGATAGATATATATAGAGAGATGATAGATAGATAGATAGATAGATAGATATGGCCTTTTCAACAGACAATTATTAAGGAGAATTTAGACATTTTACATAACTAATGACCTGGATAAAAACAAAAGATTTAAAAAGATTATTTATGTGGTAAGAATTGGCAGGGGGAGTTCTCAGCTTCATTCCTGAGGAAAAATTATGATGATGAACCTCAAAGTGGCTGAAATTTATACAAGGTAGCTCTTAAACATGGATTCTTCTCTTCTCAATTGTCCTAAGCCTCTCTGAACTCTCTGGTCCATGCGGAGGGTTGGACCTGGGATGCTTCTGGAATTCCCAATAAACCCTTGGACCTATTCTGGTTCTAATCATTCATAGCACCATCTCCACTGTAGTCTTGGGGGTGCTTTCACACAGTCTATTTCTGTAGCTTTTCTGATCTATCAAAAGCTTTTAGGGACTCTAAAAGGCCATTTTAAAAGCAAGGGAGGAAGATGTACAAATGGCCCAGGAGAAAGGCTGCATGCCTTTCAGAAGTCCCATGAGTCAAAAAGTACAGCTAGTCTTTTGAAACTATTGTGCAGGCAGGATTTGGGGACTAAGAGCGAGGTATTTGAAGAAGGTGGTTAGATTTCCCACTGTGAGACACTCTGGAAAAAATAGACATTTTAAGCTCAGGGCTGACATCTTACACCTCATCTATTATCCCTAGCAGAGAGAAATCCCTTTTACAAAGTTCCCAGGTACAGAAGCTTATTGTAGCAGTTCCCCCACACCTTTTTTTATTATGAAACTTGGGGTAGTAGAGTGTGCTGATTATATTGATAATCAAACACTAGTTGGTCTGCTTTATGGAGAGATCTGTTCTTTCGTACTCAACCTCATTCATGTTATCTGGTAAGATGCTTCATCCTTCTTCTCATAGTTCATCTTTGGTACTACTGCCTTTAAGATTTATATTGGTTCGATGTTATGCCAGTTGTCTGTGGCTTTGTGACAGACCATTCAAAAACAACCATTTATTTTGCTTTTGAGTCTAAAATTTGGGCAAAGCTTGGCAGGGATGGCTCATCAGCTGGGACAACTTGACTGGAAGCTGGATGCTACACTTTCAAGATGGCCCACTCACATGACAGGCAAGTTGATGCTGGTTGTCTGGTGGGAATTCAACCAGGGCTATAGGTCACAGAACTCTGTTCCATTCCACACGGTCTCTTAACAAGCTTCTTGGGCTTCAGTCTTGGGTGTCCAAGACAGAGTGTCCTAAAAGGACAAGATAGAAGGACATACGATCTAGGTTTGGAAGTCAGGATGTCACTTCTGCCATACACTGTGGTTGAGTTAGTCAAAAAACCCACTCAGATTCAAAAGGAGAAGACATAGACCCCATCTTTTGATGAAGGAATGATAAAGTCCTAAAAGACAAGAGAATGTGGGAGGGGAGATATTGTTGTGGCCATCTTTGGAAAATACGATGTGCCACATATGTTGAAATAGTTGATAACTGAGAGGAGTGACAATGAAACAAATGTGTGTGTATAGATGTGCAGGAAATGTACATGTGGAAGAGAGCCTTTGGTTCCCTTTCCACATACATTCATGAGAGAATTTCAGTGCCAATCATCAGAAGGAGTATGTATTAAAGGACTACTTTTTTTAAGTTATTTATTTATTTTTGAGAGAGAGAGAGAGAGAGAGAGCATGCAGGGGAGGGATAGAGAAAGAGGATCTCAGGCAGGCTCTGCACTGTCAGTGAGGAACTGGACATGGGGCTGGACATCTGGACATCTCACAAACTGTGAGATCGTGACCCAAGCCAAAATCAAGGGTTGGATGCTTAACCAACTGAGCCACCCAGGCGTCCCTAAAGGACTGCTTCTGATCCTCATTCCACACTCCCTCTTCCTTTTCTCCCCAAGGAACAAGGTATTCCAGAGCCACTTTACTGAAATTCAGACAAGGCTGTTTTTCTCCCTTAAAAGAAACCCTAAGGTGAGATATGTACAATAGGTAGTTGGAGCTTGTGCTTTTTGTCTTCATGTGGAAAGAAAACTGAGTGCAGCCTAGATTGGCAGACCCTATCTTCCAAGTTTTCTGTATCTGGATGGGTGAGTTAGGGTCCTATGGATCCCTACATCAGAAGGGGGAGGTGGGGGAGGATTTACCACGTTCTTTAATTCAACCTTATGAATAATAAGCAGATGTTGTTCAGTGCTTTATTTGGCTCCTTGCTATTATTTATCAATTGGTTAAGAACCCAGACCACATAAAGGATGTAATTAGCATCCCTAAACTTCCAAAATCCCTATCACTAAAGTTTGATCTATAGCTCAAAATTAATCATTCACTTAAAGGTAATAGAGTTTGGAATCAGCTACAAGGCATAGAGAATACTGCTTGAGCTGGTATCAAAGAGACAGAAGAGCATGTTATGAAGAAGTGTGCAGGTTTTATCAGAGACCTTGAGCAAAACACTCAGTTGGAGCCTTTCTCCTAGCCCCATCCTATCTATTGGCAAGGAGACTCTGGACACCTGCAAGCTGCTGCTACTTTTTCTCAGCGGCTCCAACAGATTCCCTTAGCTGTATGTCCAGAGTTCTAGCCCCACCTGTCCTTGGGCTGCAATTTCCCCTGCTCCATAATCTAAGATTGAAGTACCCAGGGATTTCAGCCTGACCTTCTGGGTCCCTTTTACCTGGAATGTTTGGGCATCAAAAATTTTTCCAACTTCACCCACTGAGGCTGTGGCATTTGGGGGAAGTCTTCTCTTTACCTGATTGGGATTGACTCAGTCAGTCAGTCTATAATTATGTATTGAATGCCCACCATGCCAGGCATTGTGTTAGACACTGGGTATAAGATGGTGAATAAAACAGACCCAGACTTTGTCTTCATAGAGTCTAAATATCTAAAGGAGAAAGCATATAATAAGACAGAAACAGACAAAAACCCACAAATAATATATAATTACAAATTGTGGTAGGTGCTTTGAAAGAACTAAACAGGGTACAGAGGGATAAGACCATGCGGGGGGAGGCATCAACTTAAACAGGCCCAGCATCTTGTCTAATTCCAGCTAACATTTTCTTGGGAGCTACATCCCTATTTCTTCTGTGCCCCACACTGAATAAAAACAACAGTGGTACCCCTAAATAATAATAATACTTAACACATATAACACTATGTCCCAGTGATTTGTAAATAATTTTCATGTGCTAACTCATTTAACATGGTGTTGGTTAATGGCCTGGGTTGCACCAAGATTTAAGGTCTGCTATTACCCATATCTCTCAAAATCCATGCATTACTGCCTTGCTCCCCTTCTCTCGTCTCTCATACACCCAGACTCCCTCTCCTCCCCTTCAGCTTCTCCTTGCAACCTGAGATCTGTTTGAATGAAAAATAGAGCAACATATCTGTTTGGTCTATAGTTGTGATGGCTGACCTCTTCTGGGGGCAATGCTTCTGTCAGTGTGTGTGTCCTGCACAAATCTCTCACTCTCTGTTGCCTTCTCCTTACTCGATGTCCCCAGAAATAGTGTGCAGATGCAGCACTGATCTACCCTCACAGGGAGCCAATCCTATCAATATCCAGCTGGAAAGGAAGATAACTATTGCAAAGATATGGGAAATTCAGTTAGGTCTGGAATTTTAAAAATCACACAGGAGAGATAAACTTGGGTGTACTAGTTTTCTAACATATTTTTAGCAGCTAAACACTTTTTAAAGTGAAATGTTATTTGGAAATTCCAATATACAAGACAGTTAAAGAGTGAGTGGGAGATCCAAGGTCTACCCTTCCTATCCTTAGGGGACCTGAGTCAGCCACATGGAACTCTATGGCTCTACAGAACTCAACTTTAAAACACTGCATTCAGCAATAAGGAGCAGTTGTGAGTAATCGAGTAGAGGAGTGACATTTTTTTAAGTGTAGTTTTAGGAAATTAATTTGGCAGTAACATACAGAAATAATTGAATGAGGAAAAATGGAGTTGAAGAGACTCTAACAGATTGTTGCTGATCTTCTGATTTGAGGTGATAATGATAACGTCTTAGCTCTGTATAGTAGTTCTGATAATTAAAAACCCATTGTGTACTCCACAACACTGTCATGTGATATGCAAGAAGACTGTCATTACCTCCATTTTATGATTGAGGAAGGCTCATAGGTAAGGACCATATCAAAATATATAAACTGAGAAACATAGTTCTCAATCTGTAAGATCCTTCTCTTAGCTCCAAAGCAATAGCTTTCAGGTGTGGACCTGAAGGAATGGAACATAAGACAGATACATTTCAATAGGGCAAGAGGAAGAATTGATCTAGAGTGATATTTCCAAAGATGTGTTCTTGGGATATTTACAGGCATATTGATGGGCGTTATTTGGAGAACCCAGATACATCTTCAAATGAAGCTGGGAAACACAAGGCTCCACTTATGTTTTAAACCCTAGTGCCCTTCAGAGATTTGATAAGCTAATGTGCATGAGCTCTCTCTAACTGGGGCATATAACATAAAGAATCTGCTACTTGGGGCTCTGTCTTTTGAGGGCATCTCAGAGTTTGGCAAGGTTCTACAAAATGAATTTGGGGAAACAGTGGATGAGGCCTGGAGTTGTCAAGCTTTTTCTGTAAAAGGCCTGATAGTAAATACTTTAGGACAGGCAGGCCATACAGTCTCTGGCACAACTACTCAACTCTGCCACTGTAGCAAGATGGTAGCCGTTAACAGTAGGCAAACAAATGGACATGGCTGTGCTCCCTCAGGGATACTGAAGTTTGAATTCATATAATTTTCACATGTCATGAAATATTATTCTTTGAATTGCTTCCAACTGTTTGAAAGGGTGAAATCCATTCTTAGCTCTTGGGCCATACAAAACAGTCAGGGAGCTGGGTTCTAGAACTTAGGGTAGTACTTAGGAAGGACTGACTGTGGGGTGGGGGGCTGGGGTGCATGCAGAAGCAAGCATGGAGTTGTAGACATCTGTGGTTTGGGAAAAAGGATGATGGTGAAGACTGGCCTCACTGCCTTTGGAATTCTGCCTGAGCCTGGCACTGTCAGAAAGTGTAACTTGGCGAGAACTTCAGTTCACCTCAGTTTGTTACAGAGCCTGGACCATTTACCTGTAGCAATAACATTTGGGGTAAATTCACCCTATAACTCTTAGTCAAAAGCAATGACCCAAACAACAGTAACAAGATGGCTCAATGACTCTCTTGTCTGAAGAAATTTTGTTAACCCTTTTTGCCGTCTTGCTCCATGAGCCCTAATTTCTTCTGTCAAATCCCCTTCCTAATAGTAGGCAATTATATTTTGGCTCTTTCTTAAAGGTCTTGGGGTTATCGCTCATTTATCCCAAGGCAGTGTTTGAAATGAAGTGAGTCCCTTGTTGTCCGCACTTTCCATTGCTTCCAGTGTAACTGTTGCAAAAACTCAGAAATACTTGAATCAACTTTTTCTCTCATGATTTTCCCACTTATGTCCCATTTGCCAAAGTACAGGCTGAATGGGGTTGAGGATGGAAAAGGCGGGAAAATGTTTTACCCCTTCATCTCTCCTGAATTCACTTTCACTTTTACCCAAACAGGCTAAACGGTATTCTCCCTCAAAGTTCAGTAAGCATTTGTCCTTTTAAAAATGCTGGAGGAGTGTTGGGAGGGGGGAAAGGCTAAATGGGCAAGGGGCACTAAGGAAGACACTTGGGATGAGCACTTGGTGTTATATGCAAGTGATGAATCATAAATTCTATTCTGGAAATCATTATTACATTATATGTTAACTAACTTGGATGTAAATTAAAAAAAATAATAAAATTATTACAAAAGTGGCAAATTATTACAAAAGTGGCAAATGCTCATGCAAAGAGACAGAGGAAAAGAGAGAGAGAAGGTAAAGAAAAGCCACCTAAGGGGTGCCTGGGTGGCTCATTCGGTTAAGCGTCTGACTCTTGATCTTGGCTCAGGTCATGATCTCACAGTTCATGAGTTTGAGCTCCTCATTGGGGACTGCACTCACAGTGCAGAGCCTGCTTGGGATTCTTTCTTCCCTCTCTCTCTTCCTCTACCGAGCTTGCTCTCTCTCTCTCTCTTTCAAAGTAAATAAATAAACGTTAAAAAAAAATTAACAAAAGCCGGCTTAGCCCACTGCCTGGAGATAATAGCAGCTGGTACGTTGTTCTTTATCTTTAAAGTTTTTAATGCTCATTTAATTTTAAAAAATGAAAGAGTCCATTCTGTACATACTCCTTCAAAGTAGAATTTTTTTTCCACTAAACATAGCAATTTTCCGGTGATGCATTTTAGCCTAAATCAATACTTCTCAAAGTTTCTTCCATAGAGCACTATTTCCATGAGTAGTTATTACACAGCTGGAAAAAAATGAGAGGAAGGTTATGATCATACATATTTGGGAACTGAGAAGCGCTGGGTCAAATACATTTAAACAGGCTTCTTTATCTCAGGGTTTCCAAGTATCTTTCATATGCTGGTGGGTGTTATAAATCCTCAGATGAGGACTAGAGTATATAGTACTTCCCAACTTGTTGAACTACAAAACTCTTTTCTCCTCTAAGAATCTCATTCCTCCACACAGTCTGGGAAATGCTGGCCAAAATCATTAGGAGCTGAAATCAAACTTTCTCATTTCTCACAGCTATATATTTGGAGTTATTTTTATATAGTATTATGAGATCTTACAGCTATATATTTGGAATTATTTTTATATAGTATTATGAGATCTTTGGGCAAAATGGTGGACAAGACAAACTTCAGAAGGCTGGCTGTTCCCAGCCACCTTCTGAAACACTTCTTTCAAGTCCATGGTAGTCAAAGCCAATTAGCTCAGGGGAGAGAATCTGACTCTAAAAGAGCCCATCTACAAAGCATAGTGATCACCTGAAGCAACCAGATTTGGAAAGCTAAGCTGT
The DNA here is from genome assembly GCF_046562875.1 of Panthera onca. NCBI lineage: Eukaryota > Metazoa > Chordata > Mammalia > Carnivora > Felidae > Panthera > Panthera onca. The sequence goes on along the minus strand of NC_138347.1, from coordinate 129,843,459 downwards.
GATTCAGAGAGTCAGCGAGTTGATGATAGGAATGGATCCATGGAGCAAAATGAAGGTAGACAGAGTAGCAGAGTCACACAAGCAGATTTATGCTAGGGTAACATACAGGAAGCCATTTTTGGAAACTCCCTGGGACCTAAATGACCTCCATGGCCCCACCCCACAAGTTCCCATTGACATGTCACCATGAGGCTTAGCAGTCCCTGAGTGAGGCTAGCCAGAGAGTTGAAATTCTTGCTTTGCTCACATCCACAGGGTTTTTTTCACAATGGGCAATCTGCGGCAATAAGGAGCACAACTGTCACTTACCATAATAGCCCAGCTCACAAAGCTGGAAAACATAGCTGGAAAAATGGGGACTGTTCTCCCTCCTTACTGCTCCCTTAACAATAATGATAATACAATATAATAAAAATAATAGAATACCTGTCCCATTTGCTCAGGAGGGAAAGGGGATGTCTCCTGATATCTGCATCTTTTAAGCTTCAAGTGACTTGGGCATTATTCTCGAGCTTCAGATCTTTCGCCCATCAATCGCAATAGGTGAATGGGCTTCAGTATCTTCGTGAATCTTCTGATAGCATATGTAAAATTTTTTGTCTATGTATATTTTTCTGGGGTGAAGTACTATTCATAAATTTCTTTAGGCCCTCAAAGTTATCTGCAACTCAAAAATGATTGCAGTTAGAAAGGAAAATCTAGGCTTGTTTGTTTTTGATCCATTAGCTCTTTCTATAGATCAAATATCTTGACTCTCTATATTAAAATATTAGGAATTTCTTATAATTTCTCTGAATCCATTCTGTATAACTTTATTTTCCTTGGATCTCTCCCAGCTTGACATTACTACTTTCATCTTAAAAGAAGGGGAAAATGTCTCTATCTAATGTATAAGTAAACACACTGAAAAAATGTACAGAGTCACAGTCTTATTTTATGTTGTAAAGTGACGTCTTTTTCTGGCCTTGTCGTGTCTCATGCCAAGGCTTTCAAGTTGAAAGTACATCCACCTTTAAACAATCTGCCTCTCTGTGACTGATCTGTCTCCTCCCCTCTTGCTCAGGTATAAATTCTCTTGCTTGCTCTCTGTCACCCACAAATATAGTTCCAAATTCCAGGGAATGTAGGAAGGAAAGGGGAGAGCTAGTGAAGTCACTCTGATAATGAATAAAAGAATGAAAATCCTTGAAGATGCGAAAACCCTGCACAAGCTAAAAACTAAAACTGATAGTGTTGAAATATACCCCCATTAGGAGAAAGGAGAGCCAGTGAGGTCAGTTTTATTTTAATGAATACTAGAATAAAAATCCTTGAAAATGTCAAAAACATGAAAGCTGAAAAATAAAACACTCTCTCATGAATGTGTTAAAATCTACCCGTAAAAGTAGACATTTTTAATTGAAAAATTTTTTTGGCTTTGCAATAATGATTTCATATGCTGAGAGAGCAAAGCAGGCTAAGAAGGTTATGACCTCAATTTAATGAACAGTGAAACATGGAGTCAGTGTTGCTTGTGGATACTTAGTAAGATGGCAGCCCGGCAGGGTCTGGGACTCTGAGTGTCCCTCTCTCAAGCCTGTGGTTAGATCAATGACCCAGGCACTTTTCATGCTTGTGTCCATCAGAGGAAGATCAGATAGCAGTAGAGTAAGAGATTTGAGATGAATCATCAACTAAAAGGAAAAGGGCACACAAGAGCTCTTGGTCTCACAAGTTGGTCCCTGTCAAATAGTCTAGAAATATAAATCCTTGTAAAGCTTTCAAGTGATAGTTTCCAAACATTACTTTTATTTCTCTCCTTTTGGATTGAAGACAGTGATAATTTTAATTTTTAAAAAGACTTCCACGTTCTAGGGATGTCTGGGTGGCTCAGTCAGCTAAGTGTTTGACTCTTGATTTCAGCTCAGATCATGATCTCATGGTTTGTGGGTTTGAACCCTGGGTCGGGCTCTGTGCTGACAGTGTGGAGCCTGCTTGGGATTCTCTCTTTCCCTCTCTCTGCCCCTCCCCTCTACTTGTACTCTCTCTCTCTCTCTTTCTCAAAATAAATAAAATTAAAATTAATTAATACATAAGAAGATTTCTATGATCTAATTCTTGCCTTATTAAGTCTTACTTGGAAATGTAATCACTTTGTTTAGTAAACAGATATTTTCAAGGATTAAAAGTGGGTAGGAGTTCAACTTAAAAAAAAACACATAGAAATACTACAACGGATTTATTGTTAAATTCCCTTGACAATGTGTAGGGCAAAGATAATCTTGTGAAGAAACCTAAAATATGCTATTCCCATTTTTTGTTCTTTTTAAAAGTTTTGAAATGTAACAAACATACTGAAATGTGCCTAAAATGTCATGGGTTTGTGGTATTCCATTGTGAGACTATGCCACAGTTTGTTTATCCCTTTTGCTGTAAATTGACTGGGTTATTTCCACAAAGGCTATTATAAGGAATGCTGCTGTGAACATTCTTACATTCTTGTGGGGCACGTAAGCATGCGTTTCTGTAGGGTCTATACCTAGGAGTGGAATTGCTGGGTCATTAAGGTATGTGTATCTTTACCTCTATTAAACACTGCCAAACTTTTTCCAAAGCAGTTATACCATGCTTAGACTTTTCTATTTTTAATTATTATAATGGTGTACCCAAGTCACATGGTTAAGGACTGCACCTGGTTTTCCTGGCAAGAATAGGTTGGTAAATTGGTTTGGAAACAATTCTTTTTGCCAATTCTTGTTTTCCTTGATTAAATTTCCCCCAGCGATACACTACTTCAGACATTATTTCTCTTGCCTTTGCCATGATAATACAGTCATTTTTTATCAACCTCTGACCTGTATCAATATAGCTATATGCAAGTTGGGATTAGGGGACTGAGAAGAAAGCCAATATCAGGGAAATAATTTGCATAGGAATAATTTCCCTTGGGCCTAAAGCATCTATATTAAAGCTTTCTGTGATGTGTAGTACAATCTGGGTTTTTTTATTCTTTTTTTTAAGGCTATTTATGTGATGCCAATGTAACAGAATGACTTAACACTGTTAAATGCCAAACTGGGATTTCAAATACCAATGTTTTCTTCTTTAAAGTTGGATCCCTCCAGGATATTATGAAGATGCAAGCATCTTCACAGCAGTCTGTCACCTTGTGGCTCCAGAAATTGAGAGCTCATCATGTTCATGGATCAGCACCATTTTTACTTATTAATATTTTTAGTGTCTGCCTGTAAATCAGGCTCAAAGTAAAGGGCTTTTAAAAATAGCCTTCTCAGTCTATTCAGGCTCAATACACTCTGCTAAAAGGAATTGTTGATATCAGCATCTTCCTCTTTTTCCTTCCCCCTTTCTGGCCTCTCCCTGGATATGGGATGCACCTGTGTTTGATCCAAGTCAACCAAGTTCTCCAAAGATTTACCATTGCTTGCCTTTGCTTCTCCAAAACTCTTGTGGTGGCCATTATCTTATTCTTTCATCCAAAGAGAGGTTCTAATAATTCAAAGTTAGGTGCCAGAGTCTGGCCTGTGGCTCTGTTTTAGTCCAGCTTACCTAGCACTGGACAACAAAGAGATCTCACATTAAGTGAAGTAAATCATTTGCCTGCTTAAAGGGAAAGCAAAGATGGTCTGGACAGTGACTATTGTGACAATTGTATAGTATTAAGGATTTAGGAGGACACACACACCAATATATTTTGCAAATTTGTCATTTATATTATATGAAATTAATGATACCTTCCCTGACCTTAAGGAGATTGAAATACAATTCAGGAGATTATACATATATATGGCAATAATTAAAGAGCAAGTGCTGGGTACAGCACAGTATAACAGGACTTTGGGATTCAGATGAGGACTAACACCACAAAGTTAGGGACTGAAGTTGGACCAGAAGAGGGTTTGAAAGACATTGGACAGGCAGGGAAAGAGCACTGTAGGGAAAAGTACCCATGAGCTATGATGATGGCATGTGAAAAAGGCAGAGAGGCTGGACTGATATGGCTGAATCATGTTTGGGAGAAATGATGCTGGCTACCTAGGTGTGGAAACCTATCCATGGGGAATTTACATGGCAGGCAGAGAAGTGGCAAGGAGATGCCACTGAGTATTCTATACTTGACAGATTAATGACAGGAGTGACTTCTAGAAAGATGAACCTAGGAGCACCTGTGTGGCTGTTGGCTGAGCTCTGACTTCAACTCAGGTCACAACCTCATGGTTCATGAATTTGACCCCCACATCAGGCTTTGCCCTGACAGTGCTGAGTCTGCTTCGGATTCTGTGTCTCCCTCTCTGCCCCTTCCCCACTCGTGTGTGCGCTTGGGCGTGAGCTCTCCCTCTCTCTCTCAACAATAAACAAACATTTTAAAATTTTTTGAAAAAGAAAGATTAACCCATTACAATTAATATCAGAGGATGGACAGACAGAGAAAATATTCTGGCCTCATTGAAAGAGAACTAGTTAAAGACTTACATTGCCACATGCAGTTGAGCAGATGGTACATCATGATATAAATGGCACCCAGTAGAGCTGTGCATGTACAACCTGAAAGATGTTTTGTTTAGGGACAGAGAAGACTGGGAGAGTAAAGAGCCATCTCATCTGCCACGAGAATCACAGTATTTGAATTTTGTAAAATGCCCCCACAAATCAACAAAACCATATATGTACATTAGAACTTAGACTATATGTACATTGACATTAACATCTTAAAAATATATTGTTTGACTTCATATGAGCACTTGTATAAGATGTTCATAGAAGCACTACTCACAGTAGCCCAGGACTGGAGACAATGCAAAAACCCATCATCAGGTGAATGAATGACAAACTGGAGTACATCCATGCAATGGAACAATACCCTGCAACAAAGAGGAATGAATGAGTCATACATGCAACTACCTCGATTTATTTCACAGGCCATATGTTAAACGAGAGAAGCCATGCCAAAAGAGAACACAATGTGTATGTAATTTCATTCATGTAAAAAGAAAATGTATACCAATCTATAGACAGAAAGCAAATCACAAGTGACCTGGAGGACAGAGGTATATCTAAGGAGCGACTGCAAAGGTACATAAAACTTTGGGGAGTGATGGAAAAGGTCTTCATAGTAATTGTGGTGGTTTCAGGAGTGCATCTCTTAAAAATTCATTGAATTATACACTTTAAATATCTGCAAATTACTGTAAATAAATCATAGCACAATGAAGTCAATTAAAGGGAGAGGCCAAAATTGCAATTTCTTTTAAAAATTATATTCTGTTATAATTACTAATTTGTGGTGACTTCTTAGTTTTTAATCCTTCAGTGTATTTTTAAAAGATTTCCACATTCTAGTTCTTGCCTATTAACAACTTTTGCTTGGGAGTGTAATCTAATTACTTTGGAGAACAGAAGAAAACAGGTATTAGTATGAATCAGGAAATCAAAAGCAACTGAATTATAAGAACTAAAAATTATTTTCCCATTCATATTACCTGATTTTGTATTTTAAAATGCAAACACATTCAGAAACCTCGTTAAGAATTTATTGTTATTACTTCATCTGATAGTTTCCTGATATCATAGAAAGTCAAACTGAATCAATAAACTGGATCATTTCCCAGTTTTTCTCTTGTTAGGTATTTGCTGAGTCCGCAGAAAAATCAGTCACGGTTTAGCTCCAATGAATAAAATGACAGCTTGTGTCACATTTGTCGTAGGAACCAGGCAAACTGAAGAATGGCAGGCAAACTTTAAAGTTCCTCCTTCATATGGGGTGGGAACGGCTTTCTTTCTTCATGATAATCTTTTCTTTTTCTCTGCTGGAAGATGAACCAATTACAGTCATAGCTCAACGGGAAGGGGTTCTGACATCTTTGATCACAAAGATATTAATAACCATTCTGCCAGTGATTCTTTGTGGTTTGGTTATATCAATTATTAATTTGTAAAGTGTGAGTCTGTTATTCCTTACTGAAATGCTGGCTGCACGGACTGGTACACAGTGGAGCAGCGGAGGAGGGTGGTGGCTAAGAAAGGGGCTGTCACTTCAGCATTATAAATACGTTAGACCCTTGTTTGAAAAAACTGCCACTTGGAAACTGTTTCACTTTCATACATTCAGCTGGTGCCATCCACGACCTAAGACTTATACCTTTAAAACCTACTATTTGTAGCATCCATTACAATGCATTTAGAGCAGTGGTTCTCAACATTAGCTGCACTTGTGAATCACCTGAGGAGATTTTTAAAAAATATTAAGGCTGAGCCCCAACCCCCAGAGATTCTGACTTAATTGGTCTGGGATGAGGCCCAGGCAAAGATATTTTTGAAAGCACTTCAGGTGTTTCAAATCTGCAGCCAACATAGAGCACTACTGATTTAGAAGCAGGACAGTGCTTTTTAAGTCCTCTAAATAAGTGCAATATATGGAAGTTTTTATAGTCCACATTAATTCTAAAAGGCTTTGAAATGGGTTCCAGAAATATTTTCATCCAAGGATTTTTTTAACTCTGAAAATTATAATTAAATAAAAGGAAATTTAAAATACCATTTTTTTCCCATTGGCAAAAATGTAAAAGATTGATGACATCCAGTGATGATGAGAATGCATGGAAATGGTAAGGCTGATACAACACACATAGGAGTGAAAATTGGTGCCAGTTTCCTGGAGGGCAATTTAGCACCATCTATCAAAATGTTCATGTCTCGTACCAATTAATCTAGCAATTTCTGCTAGAAGTTTACTTGCAACATTTCACCAAGATATAGGTTTAGGAATATTCACTGCAAAAAATTGTTAATAGTGAAAAACTAGAGAAAACCAAGTGCCCATCATTCAGAGAATAGGTTAAGTAAATTCTGGTATATTAATAATATGGAATACTATGGATACATTTAAAAAGAAGTGCTCCCTCTATATGTGCTGATGCTTAAAGATGTCCAAGATATATACTAGATGAAATATTAGAGATATTATTATAATATTATGTATTCAATGTATAGATATATTATGAGGTGAAAAAAAGATACAGAAAATTACATAGGATATGATCTCTTGTGTGTAAATTTAAATAAATATAACTTTACTTTAAAAATGTTTATTTATTTTTTAAGTTTTTCTTTTAATTCCAGGTAGTTAACATACAGTGTTATATTAGTTTCAGGGGTACAATATAGTAATTCAACAGTTCCATACATGGCCCAGGGTTCATCACAAGGAGTGCACTCATTAATCCCCATCACCTATTTCACCCATCACCCCACCCATCTCCCTCTGGTAACTGTCAGATTATTCTCTATAAGAGTCTGTTTCTTGGTTTGCCTCTCTCTCTTATTTTTTTTTCCCTTTGTTTGTTTTGCTTCTTAATTTCCACATATGAGTGAGATCATATGGTATTTTGCTTAGCATTATATGCTCGAGCTCCACCCATGTCATTGCAAAAGGCAAGATTTCATTCTTTCTTATGGCTGAATAATACTCCATTAAATATATCACATCTTTTTTTTTTTTAATTTTTTTTTAACGTTTATTTATTTTTGAGACAGAGAGAGACAGAGCACGAACAGGGGAGGGTCAGAGAGAGAGGGAGACACAGAATCTGAAACAGGCTCCAGGCTCTGAGCAGTCAGCACAGAGCCCGACGCGGGGCTGGAACTCACATACCGCGAGATCGTGACCTGAGCCGAAGTCGGACGCTTAACCGACTGAGCCACCCAGGCGCCCCTATCACATCTTCTTTATCCACTCCTCAGTCGATAGACACTTGGGCTGCTTCCATGTCTTGGCTATTATAAATATGCTTCCATAAACATATGGATGCATGTAGCCCCTTTGAATTAGTGTTCGTGTATTCTTTGCATAAATACCCAGTAGTTCGATTGTTGGATCATAAGTTACTTCTATTTTTAAGGAAAATTCCTCTTTTGAGGAATCTCCATACTGTTTTCCAGAGTGGCTGCACCAGTTTGCATTCCCACTAACAGTACAAAAGGCTTTCCCTTTCTTCACATTCTTACCAACATCTGTTGTTTCCTGTGTTATTAATTTTAGCCATTCTGACAGGTATGAGGTGATATCTCATTGTACTTTCATTCGTATTTCCCTGATGATAGGTGATGTTGAGCATCTCTTTATGTGTCTATTGGCCATCTGGATGTCTTCTTTGATTAAATATCTGTTCATGTCTTCTACCCATTTTTAATCGGATTATTTCTTTTTGAGTGTTGAGTTTTGTAAGTTCTTTATATATTTTGGATATTAGCCCTTTATTGCATATGCCATTTGCAAATATCTTCTCCCATTCTATAGGTTGCCTTTTAGTTTTGTCTTTTCCTTCACTGTGCAGAGCTTTTTGTTTTAATGTACTCCCAGTAGTTTATTTTTGCTTTTGTTTCCCTTGCCTCAGGAGACATAACCAGAAAGAAGATGCTACAGTCAATGTTAAAGAAGTTACTGTGTTCTCTTCTAGGACTTTTATGGTTTCAGGTCTCACCTAAATAAATGCTTACAGATGTATGGTTTTTCCTTGAAGGAAATGTGGTTTCTTTGAGAAATTTGACTTTAGGATAAGTGGGAAATTTTATTTTTCTTTTATACCTTTCTGTATGTTTGAATTTTCTAACCAATTACATATATTAGAGTAATATATATTATATATATTAGAGTATATATATAATATATATATAATATATATAATATAGTTATATAGTTATATTACATATTACACATCACTGGAGTTATCTGGGTGGTGAGATAGTGTCCTACTTTTTTTCTTTATAATATAAACTTTGTAACCAGGAATAAAGGTTAGAAAAATAAAAATATGAGTAATTTGGAGTACAAAATACACATCTTAAGATCTCTGCAGCTGCTGACATGTGACCACACATTTGGCTCTGATCTTTCTAATAGCCAATAAAATAAATAAAAAATACCACCAAATCAATTATATGATTCATGTCTGCAAGATAACAATGTATCTGTGAGGGAAGCCCAGGAATTCATGAAGATTTGCTGCAGTTTTTGGGGTGGATCTCCAAAAGGAGAATACTATGTGGGATAACAGGGATACCTTTAACAGCTATTCATGAAAAGTTTGGAAAGTTGGATCTATTTTATGGAAGAGAAAACAATAACAGGAGCTCAGTTACTGGCCCTTTCTGCTAAGACAGTAGTGTTCTTAGCTGCAACAAATGACCTCTTCAGCTAATGTTGCTACTGATCACAGACATCATAGATCGCATTGGCAATGCTGAGCTGTAGTGCCAGACTACCACCTTATTGCCCTCAGAAGCCAGACAGCTACTGCCACCCTCCCCAGAAAACAGATCCCCTTTGTTCTCTTATAAACCAAAGTCTCCTGCATGACTTTTGATTGATGAAGTTGAAGTCATGTGACTGTACTGTACCTGCAAAGAAAGTTGGGAAAATGGGACCCATCTTATGATATGGCAGGTTTTCCCCAGTATGAGGGCAGGATATTCACAAGATCTGGGCCGATCAGAAAAAGGGCAGATGCCCACCAAGATTCCAAAGCAGATCCATGATGAGGGTCAAACAGCATTCAGTATCTATGACTCTGCTTTGCATTATACTTCTTGCTTTGTTACCAGGAAATTCTACTTACACTTTGTCTTAACTGAAATATCTTTATCGGTTCCAGCACAGATCATACAAACATGTAAACTAATATGAGCTAAAGGTTTGAATACGCCTTCTTCTTATAGTCCCAGATGCTGATATAGGCTTTTAAACAAATGAAAACTGAAATTAAAATTCAACATGTAATGAAATCTGGAAATAGACCAAACACCTTTCAAGTGGGGAATGGATAAACGAACTATGGTACAATATACAATGGTATTTGGAAATGAGCTACTTATATATGCATTACTGTGGAAGAACCTCAAAAACATAATGCTAGATGAAGTAAGCCAGAATGAAAAGGCTGCCTACTGTGTGATTCCATTTATGACATTCTTACAAAAGCACACCTAGAAGGACAGAGATCAGATTGGTGATTGTGGGTGGATTGAGGAGGGTAGAAGGACTTGACTACAAAGGGGTATGCGGGAATTGCAGGGAAGATTGAACTGCACGGTTCACTGCCTTGATTGTTCTGGTGGTTACATGCCTGTAAACATTTGCCAGATCAATCAGGACTATACACCTAAAAGGGTGAAACTTACTGCATATAAGTTATACCTTATTTTTTTTTAATGGGGGGGGGATCACTTTTTCAACCATATTTACTGATCACCTCCTATGAGCCAGATACTCTCAACTTTTTTAAATGTTTTATTGATTTTTGAGAGAGAAAGACACAGAGTGTGAGCGGGGGAGGGGCGAAGAGGGAGACACAGAATCTGAAGTAGGCTCCAGGCTCCAAGCTGTCAGCACAGAGACCGATGTGGGGCTTGAACCCATGAACCATGAGATTGTGACCTGAGCCAAAGTTGGACGCTCAACCGACTGAGCCACCCAGGCAACCCACTATGTGCTAGATACTCTTAAATGACCATATAGTTAAGCGAAAGAATCCCAATGTATATAATGTATTACAAATAATCTAAATTACTCTCCCAATTCCTTAAACTTGATTTGCAGCCAAGAGCAATGTATGAAGAACTTTAGCAGTGACGGGAAATGGTGGCAAGTAGTGTCTTTAATCCATAACTGACAAAACTACTGAAGTCTGGTGTGAAGACATATTGCAGCCAATGGATTTGACACCCGCCAAGCACAAATTTAGAAAATCATTTTTAGGTGATAATTGGCTGTGTGAAATTCACATTTTGGTGCACAGAGGCCTGGAATTTCTGTGGAAAGAACTGGGGAAGAAAAATGGTGAGGGAGGTTTTGTTTGGGCAGCCTGGGGTAATAAGGTGGAGAAAGCAGAACGTTGGCAGAGGAGGTCTGTAGATGTTATTAGTCCTCCTCCTGATGTGGGCAGGGTCGGTTTGCTTTTTGGACTCTGTTTCCTTATCCATAAAATGAATGAATTAGAAAAGCAGGACAAATACTAACTGTACAATATAGCGCTCTTCCACCAATCACCTGTGACGTTGGGCAAGTTGGCTCTTGGGCTTTACTTTCTTATTATATTAAAAGAGAAGTTTAATGGTTGCAGAACAATGTTAATACTACTGAACTACAGGGGCGACTGAGTGGCTCAGTCGGTTAAGCGTCAGACTTCAGCTCAGGTCATGATCTCATGGTTGATGAGTTTGAGCCCCGCATCCAGCTCTGTGCTGACAGCGCGGATCCTGGAGCCTGCTTCAGATTCTGTGTCTCCCTCTGTCTCTGCCCCTCCCCTGCTTGTGCTTTGTCTCTCAAAAAAAAAAAAAAAGAATAAACGTTAAAAAAATTTAAAAAATACTATTGAACTATGTCCTTACGATGGTTAAGATAGTCAATTTTATGTTACATATATATTTTACTGCAATAAAAATATATTTTTCAGTTGGAAAGCAGATTTAGACAAAATGACCTTTTGGGTATTGCAGTTTGATATTTCCTCTTTATTTTGGGTCCAAATTCCTTAACAAAGTCATCTATGGGATGTGCAGACCCTGGGCAAATGTTTTTTATGGGGCCCTTGTCTATATAAACAGTTTGAATCACTGAGAATCAGCTGGTCAGCACCAGCCTGGCAGCCCAGTCTCATGTGATCCCACAGAAGAAATACTGTCCCTGCCAGCAGGAGCAATCTGCTTGTCAGACTGTCATTCTGAAACTAGGGCCTGGCCTTGGGGCCCCAAGAATATCCCAGAGTATGAATCCTGTGGCTTCTGGTCAACCTCACACATGGGGTAGAAGATGAAGAACACTCTGAAGGAGAGAAACAGAGTTTGTGCAGCTCCCACTCTGGCCTCTGGGCCCCACGCAAATGGCACTCTCATACCCATCTGGTCTGAAACACCAGAGCAGGACTTAGATAATTTTGAAGAAAGCCCTCCAAAGCACAGAGTCCCTGAGGCAGGAGCCCAAGCAGGGGGCAGGGCAAATGCGATGGGGGTGGAAGTGCTTGAATGAATTTGCCCATGCCTAAGGCCACTATAACAGGTACTTCTTAATTTGGCTTATAAACCTTGTCTGATCTGTCCCAGATGTGCTGGGTGATTTTCATCCTCAGACCAAAGCACCCACATATAGTTTCTCTACTCAGAACACAGATTTCTGCCCTCGGAGAATCTTACAGAGGTGTCTGGGGGCTTTCCTGGTAGCTCATTTGCCATGATATGGTGAGCATGTCTTCTATGGGCACATGAAATTAGAAAAAATTTTGTTAAGACAGCACAACGCTTCAAGGGTTAGACCATGCCATTGCCCTAGGAATTAAAGGGAGCATGAAACATGAGATATTCTGCTTTCTTACACTAAATCCTAAGACTGTTTCTAAGCTTGCTACTTTGTAGCATTTCCTCTCAGAGAACAGAAGTCCAAGTGGGAAGCAAAAATTTATAACAGGTCTTCACTGTCAGGCACCGTGAATGGACAAGGCACTTAACAGACAGAAGGAATGACAAGGTCATGTCTACACGATTTAACCACAGACAAATCTTTTAATCAGCCCCTCCAAAGACAGGGGTCAGGAAGGGGGTGTGGTGGCCTCTTATGTCTACCCTACTCTCTGAAATAGTTCAGCAGTTAAAGGAGAGAAACCTCACCCACACGGGTGCTGAGAAAAGAGTGCAGGGGATTTCTGAGATTAACAGGATTTGCTAAAAATCCTTTCCAACTAATGTCTACCTCTATAATTGGTTCTGGATTGATAAAGAAAATGAAGTTTCTTCTATTTTCTCCAAATTTCCTTAAAAGAAGAGTTCCAAAGCATTTGTTCCACAACTGGTATTTCTACCTCCGTCCCTATATAAAATAACCAAGAAAGATTAACAGGCTGCCTGATGTTTTCTCAGGGCCCTCTGCCTGGGTATGAACTATTTTGAGTCTGTGACTTCTTTCAGAATAGGACAAAAGCTATGGGCCTCCTTCCCAGAAGAATGCACATAAGCCCCCACACACAAAATTTTTCACACAATTGTAGTGGATTCAGAGACCCACTTGCAACTTACCCATGTACCCTAAGGGATCTGTGCTCTAGAAAGTATTTAAAATGTAATTTGTTGCAAAAAAGAGCTTTGGATTTAGCTGCATTGATTGATGAGTCCCCAGAAATATTGGACGTGGTTCTTAGGCTAGAGGTTTGTGGAAAAGTTCCAAGGGAGGAGTGAAGTCAGTAGCTATAGAAATGGGCACAAATGGGCAGTATCTACCTCTGTGATGATGACACAACTCCTCTTAGGTAAGGTGGCCTGACAAAACACAGGATAACCAGTTAAACTTGAATTTCAGATAAACAACAAATTCTTAGGATAGTATGTCCCATGCAATATTTGGGATATTGTCTTAGTTTGTTTAGGCTGCCGTAATAGAATATCACAAACTAGGTGGCTTACACAACAGACTTTTATCTCTCACAGTTCTGGAAGCTGAGAAGTCCAAGATGAAGTCACTCACAGTGTTGGGTGAAGGCCCATTTTCTGCTTCATAGATGAACATCTTCCCACCATGTCCTCATATGGTGGGAGGGCTGAGGGAGCTCTCTGGGGTCCCTTTCATAAGAACACTCATCCCATTCATGAGGACTCTACCCTCATGACCCAATCACCCTTGAAGACCTCACCTCTAAACACCATCATCATAGAGGTCATTAGGATTTAACATGTACATTTATTTCAGGGGAATACAAACTTTTAGCCCATTGCTGATAGATTTATGCTAATAATTATTCATTGTTTATATGATATTCGAATTTAATGGGGTTTCCTCTATTTTGATTTATTAAATCTAGCAACCCGACTCCTGCTCACTTCTACTTTGGCAGGTTTCCCCATCTTGGACTTGTTATACCTCTGTTCTCTGTGTGTTCCTCTTGATAATGGCCTTTCTTCTCCCTTATTTCTAGATGTACCTTAGTTTGATCAAGCTCTGATGAGAAACTAATGATGATTATTTGCTATCATCACTCCCTCTCCACAGTACAGGAATTGTGAAACTGTATGTCTGTGTATGCACATGCATGAGGGAGAGAAAGGGAAACAGAGGGAAGTGATTTAAGAATTACTATTTTAGGGGCACCTGAGTGGCTCAGTTGGACGGGTGGCTCAGTTGGTCAAGTGTCCAACTTTGTCTTAGGTCATGATCTCATGACTCATGAGTTCAAGCCCCATGCTGGGCTCTGTGCGGATGGCGCAGAGCCTGCTTGGGATTCTCTCTCTCTCTCTCTCTCTCTCTCTCTCCCTCCCTCTCTGTCCCTTCCCCCGCTCACTCTCTCTGCCCCCCTCAAAATAAATAAATACAATTAAAAAAAGAATTACTATTTTAGAAAAAAAAAAAAAAAAAAGAGAGAGGCAAACCAGAAAACAGACTCTTAGTAATAGAGAACAAACTGAGGTTTGATGGAGGGGAGATGGGCAGGGGGATAGACTAAATGGGTTATGGGCATGAGGGCACTAGTGATGAGCACTGAGTATTGTATGTAAGTGATGAATCACTAAATTCTACACCTGAAACTAATATTACACTGTATGTTAACTAACTGGCATTTAAAAACTTGAAAACAAAAGAATTACTATTTTAAGGGGTGCTTGGATGGCTCAGTCAGTAGAACATGTGGCTCTTGATCTCAGGGTTGTGAGTTTGAGCCCCATGCTGGATGGAAAGATTACTTAAAAATAAAATCTTAAAAAAAGATAATTATTATTTTAAAATAAACATGCTTACAAAATGAAGTCTAACCACCATTGACTTCAGAAAAAGATATTAATATAACTAGGACACAAGATAAGGCAGTGACTTCTAATAACAAAATAGGAAACAATGCTTGAGGAGTATGGAGACTCACCAACTACTTGTCAATGGGAGTTAATTCTCTTGAAAGTCAGATGGCTTAGGATAACTGCTAGTTGCTATCACCAATATCCTCTGTCTTCTTTTTCTTTAAAAACCATCTCTGGAGGTGCCTGGGGGCTTAGTCAGTTAAGCATTCTACTCTTGATTTCGGCTCAGGTCATGATTTCATGGTTTGTGAGTTTGAGTCCCATGTGGGGCTCTGTCTGTGCTGACAGTGCTGAGACCTACTTGGGATTCATTCTCTGTCTCTCTCTCTGCCCCTCCCCTGCTTGTACTCTCTCTCTTTCAAAATAAATAAAATTTAAATAAATATATAAATGAAAACCTTGATCTTTGATTTTGGTCAAGGCAGCATTGTGTCTCACTAAAACACACATTTTCCAGCATCAAGCTCTGGACAATGAAACATAATGGACGATTATTGGGCATTTCTGGGAAGTAGTTGCTTTTCTGATATAGGTGTTATGTTTTTCTCCTTGTTGCTTCCTTCTTGTTCCTGCCCAGAGAACAGACATAAGACTGAGGTGGAATAGTCATCTTGAGATCATGAAGCAACCATGAACATGAAAGCCATGTGCTTAGAATGGCAGATCCAACAGGGAAAAGGCATCTGGGACATTGACAACTGTGGTGGGCATTGTACTATACCTGCCTGCATCCCTTCCAGGACTGAAGTCTTTGATCCCAGCTGCTGAGACTGTTGATAGCTGACATCCCTCAGCTGTCATCCCTGTTGGGACTTGCCCTCAGCTGAAGACAAACACTTCACCACTGGTCATGCCCCTTTCCTGCAGGTGCACAGCCTGCACCCAATGACTGGCTGATGAGACAGTATAAAGGCCTGTTTCCTTGCCCCAGTATGGAAAAACTCTGAAGGGCCAGCTTCAGAGTTTCCCATGTGATCAGCTGAAGCTTTTTTGTTACCACACCACAACCCAATTTCTTCCTTTTACCTAATTCTGCTGATTTTCCTTACTCAAAAGGTGTTAATATCAAGTACACTCCTCAATATAAACGTCCTCCATTCAGTCTTCATGGTAGAGTTTGCTTTCCAGGAGAAGCTGACCTGCAACAATGACCTTGCACAGCTGCTATTCCAGGCTATCTCTGGACTCCTTGAATCATGAGATTGTTTAAAATATTGGATAAGCCACAGCAGCTGTATTTCACATATATCCACTCCAAAGCAATGCCTGTCAAAGAGGGGTATTTTGTATCTTGAACTGTGAGCTTCAAAATGTGAATGAAGAACTGATTCACAAGACTTAGCTTGGGTTGCTGAAGGCAAATGGACTATAAGTGAAACGTCAGGATTGAGGAGAAAAATATAATTCCTGTTGGATTCCTGCTTTTGAATAGGAGGATGAGAAAAAGCCATTCTCTAAAGCTGAGGGAAAGGCAACTTGACCTTTCTCACTGGAAGAGTAATGAAGAATGAACTCCAAAAAGACTTGGCTAGATTGAAACACAAACATTAACTCTATGAAAGCAGGCAAAATAGATGAAGGTACCGGAAGAGTTGGTCAGCATGGCTCAGAGTAAACAATTCCAGCACCACGGATTTAATGTTCAAGTGTGGATTTGCGTTGCTGTTGACAAACTCCTCAGCTATCATTAGCTCTAGAAAATCTTGATAACTAGAGATGTTAAATCAAGAAGATTTTATCATAAGCACCAAAAAACAAAGCAAAACACAAAACTAAATAGCAAACCAAAAAATACCTAGAAATGAATAAATAAAAAGTAAAAATGGAAGCAAATTATTCCCCTTTTTCCCCAGTGAATGTAATGTGAGGTTAAGTATACCCTCAATCATAAAGTTTAAAGAAAATGAAATCCAGGTGAAATTGAGATCTCTTGAGACTACAGAAAACCTGAAATTAGTATTCTTCCTAGTGTCACATTTAGATGCATTATACCTATGTTGTTTAAGGTGAAGCCAGAAAATCTAAAATCAGAAAAATAATAAGGCAGTCCTGAGGGCTTAGTCAATCCTCACCAATGACCATTGCATCATTACAAGTGGATTATTGTCTTCTTTTTCTGGGTTTTAAAATTAGTACAATTGACTCTTCAAATAAGATAGTTATTGACATGAAAATGAGAATGTGTACTTGGTCCATACAGCTTTTGACTATAAAGAGATTTTCCAAAGTAATTTAAATCTAATGACTTCTCAGACATTTGCTTGTCTTGAGACCGGGGCAATGACAGGAGAAGTACATCTATCATGTCATGAAAGTCCTAGCAAAATCAGGGATTCAAATTTTAATTTGTGTACCTGGAACTTCTAGCGTGTCTTTCCTTTCCCATTTGTCTGCTTTACGCAGACCTGTACTATATTGAAAATGACCACATTTGGCACAATGATTGCAGTCCTTTAATTTAATGTAGTTCTATAATAAAACAGTACAAGTTATATTATACTCAGGCTAATGGATTTGTCTAGAGACCTTCAGGTATCATTCAAGAGCAGGGAGAAAGGAGTTTGCTGAGAGAGTGAATGTTTGTGAAATTCTCTTAGACCTAGCATTCCAAAGCATGGGGGATCTTACCTCCTTAGGATGTGTGGTCTCCTTTCTTGCTTAGTAGTAGAATCCAGATTTTAGTCAGGGTAACAATGTACCCTGCTAAAAAAACCAAAAAACCAAAAAAACGAAAAACTACACTTCCCAGCTCCCTGGCACTGAGCAGTGATCACATGACAATTCTGAGAGTTTGGGAGTTTAGGATGAAGAATTGACCTTTTCAGCCAAAGGGTGTGTCTGGGCCCATGTCAAATGTTTTGCCTGACCCATAGAGACTTCCTTTTAAAAAACTGAAAGGAGGGGTGCCTGGGTGGCACAGTTAGTTGAGCATCCAACTCTTGGTTTTGGCTCAGGTCATGATCTCACAGTTCATGGGTTTGAGGCCCACATTGGGCTCCACGCTGTTAGCATGGAGCCTGTGCAGGATTCTCTCTCCCTCACTCTCTGCTCCTCCCCCCACTCAAATAAATAAACAAAACTTAAAAAAATTGAATATATTTTCTTAAAAACTCAGATTTTAGATTCTTTTTTAAGAATTATGAAATGTCGGGGCGCCTGGGTGGCTCAGTCATTAAGCGTCTGACTTCGGCTCAGGTCATGATCTCGCGGTTTGTGGGTTTGAGCTTCGTGCGGGGCTCTGTGCTAATAGCTCAGAGCCTGGAGCCTGCTTCAGATTCCACATCTCCTTCTCTCTGTGCCCTCCCATGTTCATGTTCTGTCTCTGTCTCTCAATAATAAATAAACATTAAAAAAAAGGAATTATGAAATGTGATTCATCTTGCATTCCCATGTCGCAGTAATAGGCTACAACTTAATAACATGTCCACTTCTTCCTGTTGTCTTCATGTCTGCTGTACTCTGTTTGTCACCAGCTAGACCCCAAGACCTGACCTTTACTGCCCACCTGCTTTTACTCACCAACATTTACCCCACATTCTTCCTTGAGCTCTTCTTTCCAGCTTATTTCTTAACTCAGCCAAATGGAAAGCAAAACCACCCCTGGAGCAACAGCAATTGCTCTAACAAGACCTTGAGCCAGACCAGACCACCTAGACCAGTTTGAGTTTAACCCCTGACTCGCACCTGCGCAGATGGGCCACGGAGTGATCTCTAGAATGACCGATGACTACATTTACCTCATTATAATACTAAAATCTCCACTGAAAGAGGAGCCCCAGCCTCATTTACATAATACACAATGTGTGTATGGGCATAGTTCCTTAAGGCATGTGTGTGACCTTATGCCTATCTCTGCATCCACTGACCAGGCTTCCCTATCTAAAATACTCAACCTAACCCTAAATGAAAGGAACCCATCCACCCTTGCTCAGGGAGTCATGGCTTTGAAGGCTATTCCCTATGTTCTCCTTGTTTGCTGCAAATAAAGTTTACTTTGTGTTAGACAATTCAACGTGATGCAGTTTTTAACTCCCCTTGGAGCAAACCCCTTGGTTTGGTTACACTTTCTCTGCCCACCTCATCCTGCAAGTATTTGTTTTGTAAACCTTATCTTAAGCTGTAGTCTGTATCTCTCTCCCTCTTTTTCTTGTCTGTGTCCTATGCCATGTTTTATCTGTCTGTGCCTTAGCCCTGGGTGACAGATGTGTGCCCAAACTCACAGTTATCAGAATTGCCTGAATTACCATGCCCAGGTGGCACTTTTTAAAAGCTGGAGCTTGTGTGAGTAAATGGAATTACTATTCATCCACTTTAATATTTTTAGTTACTGGGGGCACCTGGCTGGCTCAGTCAGTAGAACATGCAACTCTTGATCTTGGGGTCGTGAGTTCAGACCCCATGTTGGGCGTAGAGTTTACTTAAAAATACATATTTTAGTGACTGGTCTTGAACTTGGATCACAGGTCATACTTTAATGTGAAGTGGACCACACAAAGTCTAAAGGTCTAGACTGCTCATCCAGTCTTAAGAGTTAGAACTGGGTTACAAGGTAAAACTCAAGGAGTATTCACCATATTCTTTTTATCAAAGGTAGCACTGGAGGCCCATTGATAGATAAGTAGTCCTCCTTTTTGTGAACCATGAAACGCTAACAATGTATGGTTTTATCCATTGTATACTTGACAGAATATGTTTTTGTTATCTTTATTTTCCTTACATCTGTTTCAGGGGTTAGGAGTACCACAAAATCACACCCATTAAATGAAGTAGTACTTTCTTCATAAACTTACCTAAGCTCAAGTTTCAAAGGACCCTCTGCATTCCAGGATTTCAGAATCGGGTTATTAACCTATCTGTACTGCTCCTGATGTTAGAGGCTTCGAGTGTCCTAATTTTTAGCTTTTACCATTCTGAAATGAAAAAATCTCTTACTTTCCTTTATTTAGCCACATAAGGCAGGCTTCTGTCCGGTAGAACTCTTGCTTTCTATCAGCCCAGCTGCTCTTCCTAGCACTTTTCCCAGGACTGTTGTAGCCTTTTCTTGAATTTCAGAAACCAGAGGTACACAGTTTTGTTGGGAAGAAAAATATGTTTCTTTTGAATGATCTTCAACAACTGGTTGATCACTTGAGCTACAGAGGCACATTGGACTGACATCTAAAGTGTGGTTCTTAGGAAAAAGCATTAGCATCATCTAGAAACTTGTTACAATGTACATTTTCAGCCCTCATCTGAAACCTACTGAATCAGACACTCTGGGTAAGTTCCAACAATTTTGTTTCCACAAGCCCTTTAGGTGATTCTGATGTACATTCAAGTTTCAGCCCCACGGACATAGTGTTTTGTAAGTGAATGAGATATGGTGACAGAAAAATTCATATGAAAGGGACTTTCTACTTAGAACCAGAAAAACTGGAAGGTAAAGGAATGGAATATGGAGAGTATCTTGTTGTGTTGCTTTTTTGCTTCTCAGAATTAATGGCTACAGTAATACGATCACTGGCAATGTGCACAAGGTGTCAGTTGCTCATATTTGAAGCAGCACTATCTAGGTTTGATGATCTTACTAAAATTAGCAAGGGGAAAGGAAGAAACGTGAGGCTGGAAAAAGAATTAACCTGAGGGGAATTTAAATATTTATACATGCACATATTACCAGAGAGAACACAGAACCCAGAAAGGAAAAGAAACATAAAGGAATGTTAATGACAGACTGTACTAATAGGTAATGGCAATTCTCCAATTCAGAGTAGAATCAGCAGAGATGTCCACAGAAGTAGAGGGAACATTCTGAGAAAGAGAGCTTCCATTCATTTAACAAATAATTACTGAATACCTGCTTCACACCAGGCAGTGTTCTAGGGGCCATAGAAATGATCCCTGACCTTACAGAACTTAGTCTAGTGGAGGTCATGAACCACTGAACAATGAATTGTAATGAAGTGTGATAGAAGCCATGTAGGGGGACATGCAGGGTAGCTATGGGGGCTCAGAGGAGAGGTGCTGAACCCAGACTTGGGAGATGGGGCCTCTTAGTAAGGGTCATCATAATGTTTTGAGCAGAGACATCACAAGGGTAAAGTGAAGAAAATTAGTAAAGTACTTCTCTGAAGCTTCTAATTATCTCTGTGAGGTGGGAAACATTAGTCTCAATTTGGGGTTTTAATAGAAAATGTGTGTGTTATGAGGATATTTGACAGAAAGAAAGATCTTGGACTATGGAAATCAAAACCCTTGGCAGAAGCACAGGGCTGGGTCCAGCACCCTCTGTGAAACCACTTCCAACCTTGGGAAGCACAGGTAATTGTAGCACTGAGGAGAGGGCTCTAGCCAAAGAATGTGATTGTTAGTTTTTTGTTTTTTTAATCTTTGAAAGCAGAAGATCTGAATATTTTCCCTAATGGGAGAATATGGCTTTAGCTACTCCAAGGTCCTCTCAGAAAGAATTATAGCCATAAGAGCTTTTAAACGTAAATAGCTATAAGAATATATGAGGGCCATGCTTTGGGCCCTTTGTTAATAGACCCTTTTGTCAGAAGACTGTTGCTGATGTAGCAGGAGATGATGGAATTCCAGAAGGAGCTCTCAGTACAAAAAAGGAAAGAAAAGAAAGGAGGAAGCAGACAGCCTAGAATTTATTTTATTTTAATTTTTTGATTTATATATATATATATATATATATATATATATTAAAATTTTTTTTTAAAATACTTCTTTATTCTTGAGACACAGAGACAGAGCATGAGCATGAGCAGGGGAAGGGCAGAGCGAGAGTGGGACACAGAATCCGAAGCAGGCTCCAGGCTCTGAGCTGTCAGCACAGAGCCTGACGCAGGGCTGGAACTCACGGGCTGTGAGATCATGACCTGAGCAGAAGTCAGATGCTTAACTGACTGAGCCACCCAGGCCCCTTGGTTTTTATATTTTTATTTATTTACTGAAAAAAATTTTTTTAAGCAGGTAACATTTATTAAATGTTCACTCAGGCTCTCAGTTTGTTTTCAGCCTATAACTTTAAATGTAATTGGCCAACAAATTTGTAAGTGATAGTGTCAAGAAACAGTACAAGAAACAGTAGAAAGAACATGGCCACGTGTAATTTTTATCAGGTCTCTTCAAATAGCCGTTTCATTAAGTTATTTTAAATCAGGCGAAGTCATGGAGCCAATAATTGAGAGTAAAGATTGTTGAACATGAAAACAAAATAATCTTAGGGATTATCTTTTTTCAAGTCTCTTGTGAGACCCTGTACACGAATGGGCAACAGCTACACATTTGTATATACAACTCATACTAATGAATCAGCAGATTCTTCATTTCTGAGTCCTGATGGTATATCCACACTGATTTTGCTCAAACTGAAAGTATCCTGAGTACATGAGAACTGTTATAATCAAGTAATTCTAACTAGTCCCTCTTTGTGGATATCATAGGAAAGGAAGTCTCTGTATTATCCTTTCAGTATCTTAATTTGCAGCAAATAGTTCAGCTTCTTCATGCTTCTTTCCATTCTTGAGCAAATCCTTTATCCCATCAAGATCAAAGGACTCCACTTACGCTTTGAGTGACTTACTCCCTTTGACATGTTAAAATAATCTTCTTTTATTGGTTTCACAGACACTTGCAAGGTGCTCTTCAGAGTGTTTTTCTTGTAGCTGTTATTCTTTATTTTTCTCACATGAACTCCCTCACCAATTTGGGGAAAATGCTCTCTTTTTTCCTTGATAATATAGATGGTTCTAGCAGTTCTGTTTTTAGTTTCTACCTCTAATGCTTATTATTTTCATTCCTTGGTGTATGCTTTTCATGGAAAGTAAACAACAGCAACACAATATATAGGCTTTTATTGTGGGTTGTTGACTTTTCATAGTCTTTCCTTTTAATTGTCTCCTAAATGGGGACTGTATTTATCCTATTTCCCTTTCTAAAAATTGAGAGTGTGTGGGACGTTACTTGGTTTTCCCCTGTCCCATGAGGATGTAGAATTTAATTATGTTTTTAATCTTTGCTTAGTGGTTCACCCACAACAATCTTGTGGGTCCATTTCTGATCCTGTTTAGGATGAAAGTTCCCTCTATTTCCCTTCCTAGTGAGATTTAGAGAGCGGTGCTCAATTTATTAACATCCAGCCCCCATCCCCACCCCTGTATCTCTCATCCTGATTGGGAAGTTCCTTACTTTGTATTTGTAGCCTTCTATCATTATCTGGACTAATTTTTACAGCTTTTCCAATTCCATTTATCATTTTCTGTCTCATTATTTCACTTGGGTAATCTATAATATACATTTTTTTGTACATAGAAGTTTTAACATGAATTATTTTTACAGTTGAAAAGTTATAATTCAAATATATCCTGTGAAGCTCATTCAACAAATACTTTTTCAGTAGCCATTATGTACCAGTTCTAGACACTGGGAATGAACAAGGGCTGGAATCAAAATTTAAATTCTAGTGAGGGGCAGGGTAGGGACACCATAAGAAATAATTTGTCAGATGTTGAGAAGAGCTAAGAAGAAAAAAATGTAGGATGATAGTTCAGAGCAGCTATTCTCTACCAGTTCTACCAGAGAATTAAACTCTAGTGCCCTACAGCACCCTCTGTATACAATGAATTACCTTCTCTGCTATGCAGCTAGAGTGATACCAGTTGGGAAATGGGAAAAAAACAGTCACTGAAATAATTTTCTGTAGGGCTTATACTGCCATGGAACCCTAGGTGAGAAAGGCTGGGATAGAGAGCAAGGTTGTGGGAGTGAGTGCTGGTTGGGATGACTTGGTCATGGAGGGCCTGTCTTTAATATTTTTTAAAATATTTTATTTATTTTTTAAGAGAGAGAGTGGGCAGGGGAGGGGCAGAGGGAGAAGGAGACAGACTATCCAAAGCAGGCTCCACACCGGGCTCAAATTCACGAAAGGAGCTCATGACTTGAGCTGAAGTCGGATGCTCAACTGATTGAGCCACCTAGGTAGGTGCCCCAAGGAAGGCCTTTCTGACAAGAAGTCCTTTAAGCAGAGACCTGAGTTCAATAAGGGAGGGAGGTCCCCTGAAGATGCAAGGTGGCTGGAGGGGGCAGCCACAGCAGAGTACTCCAGCCAGAGACAAGAGTGGGTTTGGTATATTTGAGGAACAGTTAAGAAGGCTGGAGCTGAGTATCAGGGGATAGAGAGGTGGGGATAAGATCAGAAAAGTGGCTGGTGACAGGTACAGATGGTGAGACATGTCAGAGACATTTTAGCTCGAGTCAATTCAACAAAGATTTACTGAGCTCCAACTATGCGCCATGACCTGGGGGCTTCAAAGATGAATGAATCATGGTCTCTGTCTTTATGCAACTTACAATATAGAGTATATCACATGACTTAGACTAAGTAAATACAGTTTGATGAATGCTACGCCTTAATACTAAGCAAGTGGGTGGCCATTGGTTGAGTTCTCTCAGAAGTGGACCCTGAGCCAAGCATTCAGGCACTAGTGATTTAAAAGGAAGTGCTCCTAGGAGGAACTTAGAAGAGCCAGGTAAGGGTGGGATTTCAAGCAACAGATTCAGCCTGAACTATAGGGAGTCGTGTAGTGTAAATTACACTGCAGAGTCTGTCACACTTTGAAGCAATTGAGCTGAATTTTTATACATGTATATCTGCTAGTCATTGAATATGGGCTCCCCAAGAGGGTGGTGTCACTCTCAGGTACTTTTGGTTCCATATAGGTGAGATGGCTTCAATATCGAAGGTAATTGTCTGAAAATTATAACAAAGGGAGTAAAAGCTGGGGGATGAGAGCACAGAGCTGGTGAAAGGGATCCAAGGGGATCTTGGTTGGGAATCAACATTCTCTACCCCAGGGCTAACAAAGCTTCAGGCAGCTTCCCCAGGTCGAAACCAGCCCTATTTTCTTGGCTTTGTGCCCTCGGCATCTAGTCCAGTTCTTACTCACCATAGAGAACCTCAGAGATGTCTCTGAGTGGGAACGAATGCATGCATGAACCCACGCCAGGCTAAGGAATTAATCTTGAGAATTTTTAGAAATCATTTGGCGGAAGCCACATACCCCAATATTGCATCTTCATAGAGGATGCTAAGCTCTTCTGCATAGGAATGGCAAGCTGGTGGGAATACAGTTCAGAAATCTGGGAGGTATAGCCATAAAAATAGCATATAAACTCAAGTATGAGCAAGTGAGAAATAATACATCTAAGGGACAAAAAGTCCAAACATCTTAGAGCATGATGTATTCTATTAAAAATTTCAAAGAAAAAAAAAACCCCAGTGGAAATAATCTATTTAAATTTTCAAGAAAACATTTAGTTTTGTCAGCAGCTAATTTTTTGTGACTTGCTGTTGGACAGAGAGAGACATTTTCTCATAGACAACTTGCTTAAATGTAGACAAGAATTAATATAGGTGAGTGGTACTAGGCCATAGTGCTCTGAATCAGAGTTGTGTCAGGCACTAGGGAGGGCTGGGAGGTATCTCTTTGGGTGTCAGTTCTGATTAGTTGAAGTTGGAAGCCAATAACACACTATTGAGAAGGAGTCCAAGGCCACATCCAGGTTCAGGAGAAAACTATTATTAATAGCTAATGTTAATTTAGCACTTCTATGCCCCAAATGCTCCTAAGCACTTTATATTATTTAATCACCTCATTAACTTGTAAGAGGCAAGTACTTGTATTGCCATTATTTCCATTTTACAGATGAGAAAACCATGAAACATTTCTCCAATATCTTCCAAGGGCCAAATTGTCCACATTTGCACAGGTGGTAAGTGGAAGAACCGGGATTTGGTCTTAGATTCTACTCAAAATCACTAGAATAGAGTTGAATGCCATGGTTGATTACTGGAGGGAGGAATGGCATATCATGCATTTTCATCCTCTCATTCTGGCCTTTTCCTCACCCTCCAATCATCCTCCTTCCCCTTTCACATCTAGTCAAATTAAACTACGTTCTCTTCCCCAGTGTCCATACTCTTGAATGGGCTACTGCTAGTCCTGGAGCACCCAGCCTCTAGCCCTTGGCAACTTAACTCTTACTACTTCTTTGGAATTCAGTTCAGGCATCACCTTGCAGAAAACCTTCCCTGATTTCATCAATCAGAATTGGTGCTCCTTCTAAGTGATTTCTTATAGAGTTATGAATCTTGCTGGTAACATAACACTTTTTATTGTGAATTGTGGTGGCTTACTTCTCTTCAAATGAGCTGAAAGAAAAGCACATGTAGTGTTTTTATTGAATGAATGAGACCTGATACCTCCCCTTCTCTCAGCTCCAAACTATTGGTATTGTCTTCTAAAAATTACCTGTTTTCCAGGTTCATTTTTGTAATTGTAAAACACAGGTGTTGGACCAGTTGGAAGTTCCAGCTGTTATCTTTTTCATATATCAGGTTGGGAACTTCCAAATACTCAGTAAAAATTTTACCCATTTACATTTGTTCTCTATTATATGCATACAATATGGTATTTCCTTCCATAAATCACTCTCTCTCTTTTGTAGCAAAGCTTGCTAAATGTGCTATCTTCATCTAAAACAATCAATTTGTTGGGAGAGATACGTGGGTGCTTTGTATTAAAAATGTTTTATTTCTTAAGTTGGAAGTGGTATGAAGGGGCATATAATATCAATGTGTATGTCATTATATACACATGTTTTAGTATGATTATTTTATAACAATATAAAAACATTCATATTCTTTATGTATAACAAATTATAGAATTAATTATAGAATAAATCCTATAAAAATATAAAGGAAATGAACTTACCTAAAAAATGTCCAGTGTGTTAGGTTAAATCAGTACACAGTTACACTGAATGAAAAAGAAGGTTAACACCGATAAGCAGCGGGGGCTGGGTGGCTCAGTCGGTTAAGCCTCTGACTTCAGCTCAGGTCATGATCTCACAGCTCATGAGTTTGAGCCCCACGTTGGGTTCTGTGCTGACAGCTCAGGGCCTGGAGCCTGCTTCAGATTCTGTAGGTGTCTCTCTCTCTTCCCCTCCCCCACTCACTCTCTGTCTCTCTCTCAAAAATAAATAAACATTAAAATTTTTTTAAATAAATAAAACACAGATAATAGATATAAAATGTTATTCTGATCAGATTTATGTGAGAGATGGAGACTAGAATCTTGGGTAATATTGGGTCTTCATGAAGGAAATCAGTTGAGAAAAGCTATTTATTGATAGATTAAAACAAAATTAGCAATTATAAAGTAATCTGTAGGGGTTCTGATCATTAATGGAGCACTGGATAGATTTCTGTAGACTTGGAAGTTTTCATCTATCTCTTTTTTTTTTCAAGTAAACCTAAAGCTCTTTCTAAGCAATTTGTGGAGGGTATTGGTGGTGGGGGTTGGGAGGGGGGTGGTAGCTTAAGCTAACTCATGATTTAAATCAGATACATACATATCCATTTCCTGAAATAGGATAGCCAGTTTATGTACGTGAGGCAGGCAGACTGAAAAACAGAAAATGAATGACAGCCTGGATGTTCTTTTTTCTAATACTTAACCTCAAGCAAGAATCTCTGTTTCTTGTTGTCATTTTTTTGTAATGATGACACTCACAAAGAGAAAAATAAACGCTTTTTTTCTTGTTAAAAATTTACATTATTCGTGCTAAATATCAGTGAAAACTGTCCTCATTTTACCCAGTAGATAAAGATACAAGTTTATAAGGTGAGAAAATCTTCTCCCCATCGGAATGCAGTGAAATGTATTTTTAAAAGTGTCAGAGCAGGAGGGAAGCTAGTTTGCAGGCTCCCACATTAGGCTTCCATTTTTCTGATGTGGCAAATAAAGTCAAGTTTGGGCAAGGTGGCTATTGTTGGCACAACGTTCTGAGGGGACCTCACTAATTCAGTTAAAAACTAGGTCAAATTCTGATACTGCAAATAACACTCCATAGAAAAACTCCATGCAACAACAGCTTTCTAAGATCCAGGCACTAATCTCTTTATTTCACAAAATAAGAGAATTTGGCAAAAACCCAGGAAAAAGAAACTGGAATCTCTTGGAATTCTTTAAAATAAAATAAGGTTTATTTAGCTTGCATGGCAAGCTAAACTAATAGCACATCTATTTTCCTTGAGGGTTTGCCTATAATGTATATGTTCTGTATCAGGAGGTACCACTTGGACTCAAATTTAACTAGTACAGCTTCAGAATTGTTGCAGGAGAGGCTAGAGGAAGTTCAGGATGGCGATGCTGGGAATCTGTATTTGAACAAGTATTCCAGGTGATTCCATTGCACTTTGGGAAGAGCCTCAGAGAATAACTCTTAATACTGCTCAAATAGACATTTGCTTTTAGTTAAGAAGAGCATAAAACAAGCAAAGATATCAACAGACTTGATTAGTTTAGTGGTTAAAAGGTAATAGTTTCTTTTCTTTAAATATTTAGTTAATCAACTGGAATTAAACTTAGTTGTGGACATGGCTTTTAGATTTGTTCCACTGGACAGGTGTATCTATTACCTGTGAATTATTTTCGGCCTTTAAAAACAGTCTTCTCACAAATTATGTGGAAACTTTCCTCTTCTCAGAGTCTTTATGTCCTTAGTGATTTGTGTTGCAGAGTTGGTTTTCCCTTGTTAAAGAATGAGTCTACCAACCTAGCAGCTTATGCAGGTATTCTCAGGCAAGCCTGGGTACAAACCACCTGTAGATCTTTTAGAACCTCCAGTTGCTGAGGCTGCCCTCCTTACCCCAATCAGAATCTCTAAGCATATGGCCCAAAAACCTATTTCCTTAAAAGTTTTACTGTGCAGCTAGGCTTGAGATCCAGTGGTTTAATGATAGCAAAAGAAACTTTGAGACTTTCCAACATAATCTTCTTGATTGGACATTTCTTTACTGTTGGTATAGCTAGAACCATTGTTGTTCTAGGTTCAATGTATTCCATGAAACTCTGGATTTTGTGCCAAGCCATCTCTGATACACATACTGTGATGAATAGTGTCTAAGATTGCTCAGGGGGCTTTATTTCCCGGGTTGATAAGCCCAAGACAGACACACTGACAAAGGTGAAGTTTTCTCTAAGTGGCAGTTTGATCTTCTTGATAAACAGTGACAGAAAACTGCTTGAAGCAGTGTCATACCATCTGGTCTGAAGAGCTGCGGAAAGAGGGTTTTGAAGAATTTAGCACTTAGGGCTTTGAATCACCTTGGTACTCTATTGGGTAATGTGAGCTTGACTATGCTGAACAACAAAGGTTCTAGCTGACAAGTCTGAACACATTTAGGTTCAGGTAAAGTTTTGAGAGATGGTGGAGGCACAGGACTTCCTCACTTCCAGACTCTGATATTACTGACAGAAGGACG
The DNA here is from genome assembly GCF_046562875.1 of Panthera onca. Taxonomy (NCBI): domain Eukaryota; kingdom Metazoa; phylum Chordata; class Mammalia; order Carnivora; family Felidae; genus Panthera; species Panthera onca. The sequence continues at coordinate 129,814,316 of NC_138347.1, read as the reverse complement.
TCTGGGCAATTTTTAAGATCCCTATGGTAGGAGATTTATTTTACAACACCTCTGGCTTATGCCTGAATCGTCCAAGATGCTGAGACCATTAGTACCCTGAATGTTTTTCCTATATGCTTCTTCCTGAGCTTGTCTATATAGTTCCATGACAGAATGTAAATTTCCAGAAAGCAAAAATTATTTCTGTCACTTCTCTAAGGGTTTAGCACAGTCACATTGAGACACACCTGCTGAATACTTTAGAATGAAAGTAGACCTAGTGTTCTCTGCTGGGAGCATTCAGTCCCCACTTCTAGTTTCCACACTCTAACCATCAAGTTGGCACAGATCACTGCCCCACTGTCTAGGGGTAGGTGATATGGGAATTAAATACACCTTCCCTCAGCCGGTGCCCAAATTATGAGTGTCACCAGAACACCCCATGTTTACTCAGTCCCTGGAATGCTTTCTATCACTGGTGAAAGGAAAAGGTCGTGGAACTTTCACATAACATGGAACAAGGGCTATAACCATTTTCTCACAGGTGCCCTTAAAATCTTGCTACTCAAAGCGTAGTCCTCAGATCAGGAGCATCATCATCACCATCTAGAGCTGGTTAGAAAGGCAGAGTATCAGTTTTCCATCACAAATTTACTGGATCTGAATCCTCTTTAACAAGATACCCAGGGGATAGCTATTCATATTTAGAATTTCAGATATCAATTGATGTATTAATTCATTCATTGAGCAAAAACAGCTCCGGAAAACAAATCCAGCCCTTTGTGCCCGCTTCGCACCGGCTCCGCACGGTAGCAACCGAACCCCCAGGGACATCGGAGCGGGTGTTGCCGAGGGCAATTTGGTGATTGGCTGGTCAGGCCACGTGATAGGCGGGGGGACTTTCCTGTAACCTGATTGGCTCTCGCGGACTCTGACGGCCAGTGTCGGGGCGGGCCTGAGCCGGGACGGAGAGGCGCGCGCGGGGGCGCGAAGGCACGAGAGCGCGAGTGCGCGTGCGCGAGCGGCGGGGCTTTCTCCGGAGCCGTCGGAGGGAGCCGGAGTGCTTCTCCTGAGGTAAGCGCAGCTGCGGGGCGGCCCTCTGCCCCTCAGCGGCTGGTGCGGACCAGCGGGTGGCCAGGGCAGGGCTGGGCGAGGTGGAGGGAGAAGTCTGGGGTCCGCCCTCCCCAGGAGCTCTGCTCCGGGTAGGATGCAGACTCGGGCTCAGCCATGCCCGTTGGTGCCTCGGTTTCCCTTTTTCCCTTTTCCTACCCTCCAAATGCACCTTCCCAGCCCCCTCACCATGGTGACGAGTCCGCCCGAGGGGAGTTGCCCACCTGGCAGCTTCGTCTCTGCCTTTGTTTCCCGCCTGGAGGGATGCTGGTATCGGCCCCCTCCCCAGGTAAAGAGTGAGCGTGGTGGGGCGGGGGCATCACGGACGCCGGACTTGGGCTGGGGCCTGGGAGAAGATGGCTTTAATGCAGTGGGACCTGTCACATGTGAGAAGGAAAGGAAAAAAAAAAAAAAATGTGTCACTTTAGCCAAGCGGCGGGACTCGAACTAATCCGGCGGCGAGCAAGCCGAATTCCTAGCGCAGCTGTGCGGGCGGGGGTGGGGGGCTTGACCGGTGGACCGAGCCCAAGTGTTGCTGGTAGAAGGCTCTCCGGACCTGCACGCCAGCTCGCACCCCAGAGTTGCATCGAAACTGAACGCTTTCAGCCTGCCGAGGGAACCTAGGTTTTCGTTAAGGGGTGAGAAAAAAATTTTAAAGCAGTTGGGCGCTGGTCTAAATAAGAGGTTACATTAAGGAATTATAGATACAGCGAAACTGATGACTGGTAAACTGTGAGGAGGGAAATGCCTGCAGTGAACTGCAGACCAGACCGTCACAGTGAGATTCTCCTTCAAGAAGATAGGGATTTGGGGTGTGTGTGTGTGGGGTGGGGGGGATTATCTCTGTAAACTGAGGTCTTTCTGGGCTGCTGGAGAGAGTAATTATTTTAAGCGTGTTAATGGCCTGTAGGGAGAAGGGAAGGCATGGTGTAAATTACACCTGTTCAGACCTCAATTCTTTGAAAAGTGCCTGTTTAAAGACCATTTGGATGCCAAAACGGTTTGTGTGTTGGGGCTGGAGGGATGTCTCCTTTAAGTCCTACTTTAAAAGGGGGAGGCGGTTGTGTGCAACACATCTGGTTTCCTACTCCATTTCCCCAGACCTGTAATAGCAAGGCCATACTGTCTATCTTATGATGAAATATTAAAAGTCCCTTCAGTTTTCCACTAATTTGTTGGATGTATCTTGTAGTCTACTTGGTAAATGGCTCATCGGTCATTAGGATTTTTACCATATGCTGGAGTTTCACCGTGATCTATTTCGAACTTATTCTGGCGTGAGCTGGATGAGAATCTGTCTCCCTGACTCCTTGGAGACATGCTGTTTCAAAGCCCTTTCATTACTCTTACCTTCCCCCATGCAAAGTTTTGTTTCTTCAGGAAACAGTGCAATGCTTCAAACATCTAAGACTCGCATCATGCCTGTGAAGTGCCTGCACTTGCTAAGAAATCAATTTACTTGGCAAGTTAAAACAAATTGAAGAGGGAACACTTAAATTTGTTAGGGGAAATCAGGACATTTATCAGCTGCAGCAAATCAACTTTTTGATGGTTGTCTGAGGTGAATGGAAGTAAAAGAGGTTGCTGCAAAGCTTTGGGGGGATGTAACAAATGACCCTAGTAAAGTGAATATAGATCATCACCTGATAGATTGGAATATAAAGTATAATTAGTGGGAATAATTAAATTTGTCAGTGTTTTTTTTTTTTTTTTTTTAGGTGGCATGTGATGGTGGGGAGAAGGAATTCTGAAGGTGGAGTAGGTGGTATAGTTTGAAAAGATGTGCTTTTATGTTTAGAAAAATGGCATTTATGTAAATCAGATAAAGGTCACACTATGTTTACATTTAGCCTTTGGCGGAGAGGCAGTGGTTTTAAAAAGGTAGAGAAACATTTATAGGCTTATCCTAGGGAAAAGAGGGAGATGGGCTGGCTTAGTTCATCTTGAGGGAAGCAGTGTGCCTCAGTGACCTGCAAGACAAGGTTTTATTTTCTGATTCAATGAAAGCCCACTAATGTTGCTTTCCACGCAACCACAAAATCATTTCATTTCTGTCATTTCTGTCCTCTGGGTCAAGAGCGGGGAGGATGGAGAGCAAATGAGAGAGATTAGAGTCCGACCTGCATACCTAAGCAATCGTGTCCTTTGCACAGGATCTGTGTCACATTGTGTAAACATAAGAGCCTTCACATTGAGAGGGGTCTGAGCATCTTCCCTAAGACCTGTGCTACAAGATACAGCTGGATAACATTGCCACAGGTGGGGCATGGGTGAGATCATCTGATACAGAAGCACTGGAGGAAATGTTTAATTCAGTGAGGCTCCACTGCTTGCCTTAGAGCCTTGAGGAGGCATTTCCAGGCAGAGCTCATTATTGGCTAGCCTGGCTGGGCTGTATATGGCTTCCACAGGACCTGCCTTTCGTGATGGAGACTCCTGTGGAGGTTCCGCTTCTCAGGTTGTAAGCATCAGTTAGGTTCGTTACATGCTCTAGAAAAGAAAGGCTCACAAAGACACAAATCTAGCCTGCCATTCTTTCAGGTCCTTGGCTCCTGTCACCCATAGGCTTCCAGAAATAAGTTGTGCCCTCCCTACCAGTAGATGGCACTGCTGTCTCTGGAATTCCTGGAGGAGATGAAACACAGAGCTGGCAAACCAATGGTGCGTCGCCTCCAGATTGTGAAAGGCTGTGTCAGCTGTCAAAAAGAATCTAAAAAAAAAAAAAAGTTCTCAAGGCCAGAACTGTTTATATTAGGTGGGAATAATGTGTGTTACGGGGATTGAGGAATGGGTACAATTTGCTGGTGATGTGTAGGAGAAAGGGCAGAGGGTAAACTGACAATTAAGCATTGTATCGTAGGGTTTAAAAGCTCTTGGCATACGTTTTGGTTAATTGAACGTGAGGTTGAAATTATGATTCAATCAAAATTCCCCAAAATTTAATAATTTCTAATTCTTTGCATATAAAGCTAGTTTACACACATGGATAGGACTATGGAAATATACATGTAACTTTTAAACCTGATGAATATCCAGTAATTACATGCTGTAAAGATAGTGGTGAGAGTATTAGTTAAACAGTGGTGGTTAAGTTACTGTACTTCAGGGCTGTCCACAGAAGGTAGGTCAAAGTTACTCTGAATCAGTTTCTTCCAAAACTTAGAAATTCCTAACAAATATTTTAAGGTTTTCTTAGCTAGTGCTCTTCTTTCAAGATTACATTATTCCAAATCTTGAATTTTGGTTTTATTAACCTTATTAGCCAGGGTTCACTTATCCATTCCCCTGTTTTGAAATAGCTATTCTTTCTTTGTTACTGATTGTTCTTTGAGATGGAGTTTGTAGCCATATTTGAAAGAGGAGAGTGCTGTTGACAGTGAGGTTATAATGTATATGGGAGCCTCCGTTTTGACCCTGCTTGAGCTGCAGGATGCTGCCTCTGGGTGTCATTACCCCAGTCACCTGCTTCCTCGTGCAGTTCCCTTCCTGTGGCTCAGCTTATTTGAGGTTTATTTCTGTCTCCAAGAGAGCTGATTAGCTGGTCTTTACTACCAATGCCGAATCCTGAAATCCTGCTGGTGCTAGATGGCGGTAGTCACAACAGTCTTTTGCTTCATTATGTGACCTCAAATAAATCTTTGCCTTTCTGAGCCTCCGTTTTCTTGCCCGATCACTGGGATTGCTGAGGTGGTGTGTGTCTGTGAAAATCTCTTCCAGTCTTAAATTCTGTGGCACGGTGACTCCCATAAGGTATTTCTGAAGCCTCTGAAAAATTCTCTTACAGAAGGTAATTTCATACTGTGAGCCTAGGGCAAAAAGAAATCTCACTAATACTTCTTCCCAGAGAAATGATTATGCATTGTCTTAAAATCCTAATAATTCAGAGTTGGAAGAAACCCTAAAGGTGGTTTAACTCAACTTTCTCATTTTATAGGCAGAGAGTTTCAAATAAGAACTAAGTGATAGAACTAGTTAGTGGTAGAGAACTAGGACCTGAGCTCAGACCCCTCTCCGTCTTCACTTCTTCAGTGTTGCCTTTCTCCACTTGCCATCAGGACTCAGAATATGCTGTGTCTACAGGGCTGGAGCCAAGAAAATTCTCTGAGTAATTCCTTAATGTGGCATTTTAAAGCCACAGCATGAATAACATTGAGTTGGGGTAGAAATTCAAGGTCAGGCTTTTCTTTGCAGCTGTTCTTTTCCTCACTGACTGATCCTCAGCAATATTCTTTATGTGCATCTTTGGGTTTTTAAAACTTTTTTGCATGCTGTTTCCTATAAGAAAAAACTTTCATCATCCTAGAAGAGTCACTCCCCATTATATAGTCTTATATTAGGTTCATGGAATTCTGAGTGCTCTGTGGAAAAAGTATTTCCGTATGATGGACATCTTTCATAATCTTATATATTTTATCTTATACATTTAGCACATTATTCTGAGAAGGAGTTTCTTAGGCTTCAATAGACTGTTAAGGCCAGGGGAGTGGGGAGTGGAATCCATGGCACAAAAATAGGGTAAAAATTCTAGAGTCTAGAATAGGTTGTGGAAAATTGTCAGTATGAGAGAATATTTGAGGAGCTAAAGACACTAGGTGGATGAGGATTGGGGGCGGGGGGACAGGGTGGGTAGCATACAAAAGTAAACTTACGGAAGTTCTTAGAACATTTTACCTTTATTAAAATGTTTAAAATTGCTCACTGAATGAAGATGCTAGTAGTATTTTGTTCATGTTGAATTAATAATGGATGTGCAAGTATTGATTTCCATTTATCGTTGCTTGCTCAATAAGTACTCCCTTGTGATTTCAATATCAACACACTTTGATATTCATGTTGCTTCATTGAAGATAACATGCATTGTAAGAGGGTTCTCTCCCCACCCACCCCACCCCTGCCTATCTGATTTGATTTCAAGATAGTACTTTTCTGACTTGTAACTTGGGGGTTTTTGACTTCTATTTTTCGCTTCTGAAGTCCTATGTTTCACTATTTTTTACTATAAGCTCCTAGGACTCCCCATGATCTCAGAGGTTCAAAAATAACATACATGACAGGGATTTAAAAAAAATCTTGAGATTCCTTTATTTATCTTTAGGGTTTATCATAGAAACTGCTGCTTCTTGGCTAATTATTTTTTTCTCTTTTCTATTTGCAGCCCCCAATTCTCTTTTGCTAATTGTTCCCCAAATAATAGTGACCCAGTCTGTATATATTGAAAATCTTTTTGTTTTTTGCCAGGGAGTATGTAGAAATTAATTTGTGTTCATATTTTGGACATGTGAAACATAACTTTGAAGATCACTACATTTGGAAGAACGTCTGTTTGAAAATCTCTTGATGTCTTTTCCATGACACCTTGCCTACATTTAGTACCATGGTGATCCAAACTGGTGAATGCTACCTTCTGGTACCTTTTTGGGTATGGGCTAGAATAGTATCTGTTATTGCTTTAGCAGAAGAATAAAAATTACCCTTTGTTTCTCAGGTTATCAGTTGAGTTTATGTAATAATAGAAAAAAGTAAAAAATTTCTGCATTCTTTTTCCAGCACCCTAATTTATTGTGAGATTTGGGGGGCAGTATTGACATCTCTGAGTTTATTTCCTTTTCTGGAAAATAAGAGAGAACAGTGACCACTTAAATTCTTTTCATTTCCAAAATCCTGTGACTCTATGAAATTTTATATGGTACCTAGACTAAACCTATCCTAAAAGTGCTAGCTAGTTGGGAGTTATAATCAAGTTAGTGCCAAGATAATTCTTGATATCTGCAAATTACTTTTTGGCTTACAAAAATACTCTCTTTATCTTCTTTTTACTTAAAGTGTAGTCAGAGAACAGCAGCACTGGTATCATCGGGGAGTTTGTGGGAAATGCAGATTCTCAGGCTTCATGCAGGACCTACTGAATTGGAATCTGCATTTCATCAAGGAGGCCAGGTGTTATGTGTGCATGTTAAAGTCTGGGAAGTGCTGCTTTGTCTCATTTTGAGTCTTACATTGACCCTGTGAGGAAGGAGGTATTTTACAGCTAAAATAAATAAATAAACAAACAAACAAACAAACAAACAAGGAACCAAGATTCAGTTAACTAACTAAGCCAAGTGTCTTACCCAGAACTCTCTACACCAGACATAACACTGTCATCTTGGTTGGGCTGGAGCCAGCCCCTGTATGATGGATAGTAACTATTAGCTGCCCAGCAGCCATTGGCTTAGGTGTGGCTATGTTACTGATTGTAGCCACTAGAACCTGAATGGAAGTGCAGTAGTGTTGCAGTCCACTTATGGGGGGGAGTGGGGGGGAACACATAAAGAGAATGCCTATGTGAGCTTCCATGCTGTTTTCCATGCCTGACTGGTTGGAATGGAGAGGATTCTTAGGGCAAGCTTGGAAATTTAGTTTTAAAAAAGGTGGCAGGACATTCATTAGCCTTGGTGCCTGGATCACGGCATGAGGGAGAGCCACTCCACTGACCTGTTCACCTGTTCAGTATGTATATGGGAACCAGAGATAAACTTTTATTGAGCTTGAGCCATTATATGTGTTTGCGTCTATATGTTAAACACTTAGGCTACTCACAAATTTACTTGAGCAGTGACTCTGGACTTGAAGTTATGGAACTTGTGGCCTAATTCATTCTTTTACTTTTTGTCTTTGACAGTTGGTGATCGATCAGTGGTGGTCCAATATGCAGAAGTGAGTGAGTGATGAAAAGCAGCAGAGCTGATGGGTTATGAGGATGTAAGTGTGTTTGAAGGCTCTCTCACCCTCTACTCCAGGGTAAGTCAAAGGCATTCTCTGCCATTTTCCTGGGTTTACTGTCATAGAGGCTCTGGTCTCAGTAGCTTCTTGGAGTCAGTACAATGAGGTACTCTGTGAAAGTTTCCCAAAGCCTATATTGATTCAACTAACAGACACCATGGAAATCAACAATTATGAAGACAAAATTCAATAGGGTGATGGGATGGAAGTTATGCATGGAAATATCTTAATGCAGGAATTTTCAGTGAGTTTGTATGGGATGTGATTTACATGGGAGGAGCTGGTTGACCTTCCTGATAAATGCTGTAGAGAAGGGAACCAGGCCTAATGGCCTTTTTCTTATAGTTGTATCCTCATGTTCTGCTGCATATAGTTCTCTCTCCAAGCATCCTCTTCTTCCATGGCTTACTGTGCTTAACTTTTCCTTCATTAATTTTTTTCCCCAGGAAGGAAACCACTTATCACAGAGTTAATGATTCCCACTTTGGTGGATAATAGCTAGCAGGTGGTTCTACCTGTTCCATGTTATTTTATCCATTGTCACTGGAAGTCATGTGTCCATTCTCTCCTCTCTTTGCAGTACTAAGTATAATGGATACGGGCATTGGGAGCATTAAACTCAGAGCTGGCTTTAGATTTTCATTTGTGCTGAAGATTTTTAAGACCAGAGGGAGAAACATACTGTTTGGTGTGCCCTTCTCAGAGTACAGGTGGAGGTCCAGGAAGGATAAGTTGAAAGAATGTCATAACTTTTCTGAGTTTCATGGCTTCAAGAGCTTAAACTAAAACCAGACTCCTTGAAGAGAAGAATCATAATTGATACAGATCTAAGCAGAGCTAAGGATGGTTAGCAAAGAGACAGGAGGTTAAAAAAAAAAAAAAGGTACTCAGCTGAAAAACTGGACGGAGGGTTGTTTTAAGCTTCTCAATTCAATACTGTGGAGCCTTTGGCAGATAATGTCCCATTACCCAGGCTCATACAAAGGGCAGCCAGAAAGACTGATGTCCTTCAGTGTCTCACGTGACTTAGTAATGAGTACAATTTACTGAACGAAATAGACAATTAGGGTCTGTAGATCTCTGGAGATTCCCATAAGCATACATCATTACTGCTCTGGAATAATGCATGTGCTTAGAGATAAGCAAAGTAGAGAAAAGGGAGTTGCAAAGCACTTTCACAACAGAAAAGTCCAGGTGAGCAGCCAGATACACACCATAGCTCAGGGCCTGGAGGTTGCTAGCTCAAGCACCTGGTCTTTGCTAGGTTTTCTCCTTAAAGGAAAGAAGCCAGACTTTGCTAGCTTTCCTCATTTTCCTCTGTGGTTCACATGGATCTTATATTTTTAAAGTAATTAGAAAGTATAGAAGGCCAGAAATAATACTTGATTGGCATGTTCCTGTGTAAATACTGTACAAGGATCAAATTGTAGAGGGAGCCATTCTTTATTGATTAGGGGGGCAAAGAAAGTAATGCTAGAATTGCCAGCGAAGCAGGGGTTCTCATCCTTAACACTGTTGACACTCTGAGCCAGGCAGTTCTTTGGGGGTGGGGTAGGGGAGGGGCTGGCCTGTGCACTGTAGCATGTTTGGTAGGGTCCTTGGCCTCTACCCACTAGATTCTGGTAGCACTCTCTATAGTCAAAAGTGTCTCCGGACGTTACCATATGTCCTCTTGGGGTGGGGGCAGGAAACTGCCAGCAGTGAGAACCACTGCTAAAGTAATACTGCTGAAGGGATTGTTGTTCTGGGACTAGATTTTAATCATTTAGCTTCATTTTACTACAGTTTCCCTACCTGTAAAAGAGATACAGCATTAATAAACTCAGTAGCCTAAGAAAGTGATGTACATAGTATTTGTTGTGTGACTACTTGGGGGCTCTATAAATGTTAAGAAATGATGCCTGTTTCCCCAAATTTCTAGGACCCAAGGATCACTCTTAAACTTTGTGAAAGTACTAACTGAGGAATATTGGGAGTTTGAAGAAGGGAGAAGGATTGTTGGTGAGGGAAATGAACAGTACTGGATTCTGATTTTATTTTAAGGCTTCATGTCCTATTTGTTGCAGCAATGTATTCTGAATGAAGGCTTTCTTTTTGGAACATTAAGAAAGAGGGGAGTGAAGGAGGCAAAAAAGAAGGCTATTGAGAAGAATAGTCAAGGAAATTTCTTTACAAAAAATGGGGCACCTGGTTGGCTCAGTCAGTTAAGGGGTCCAACTCTTGATTTTGGCTCAGGTCATGATCCTACAGTTGTGGGATTAAGCCCCGTGTTGGGCTCAGCACTGGGTGTGGAGCCTGCTTAAAATTCTCTCTCCCTCTCCCCTGCTCGTGTGCATACCCACTCTCTCTCCCCTCTCTCCTCCTCCCCTCCCTCCCTCCCTTCTTCTCTCTCTCTCCCCCCTCCTTTCCCTCTGTCTCTGTCCTCCTCTCCCTCTCTCCCCCTCTCCCTCCCTCTCTCCCCCTCTCCCTCCCTCTCTCCCCCTCTCCCTCCCTCTCTCCCCCTCTCCCTCCCTCTCTCCCCCTCTCCCTCCCTCTCTCCCCCTCTCCCTCCCTCTCTCTCCCTCCCCCTCCCTCCCCCTCCCCCTCCCTCTCCCTCCCCCTCCCTCTCCCTCCCCCTCCCCCTCCCTCTCCCTCCCCCTCCCTCCCCCTCCCTCTCCCTCCCCCTCCCTCCCCCTCCCCTCCCCCTCCCCTCCCCCCTCTCCCCCTCCCCCTCCCCCCTCCCCCTCTCCCTCCCCCTCCTCCCCCTCTCCCTCCCCCTCCTCCCCCTCTCCCTCCCCCTCCTCCCCCTCTCCCTCCCCCTCCTCCCCCTCTCCCTCCCCCTCCTCCCCCTCTCCCTCCCTCTCCTCCTCCTCTCCCTCCCTCTCTCTCCCTCCCTCTCTCTCCCTCCCTCTCTCTCCCTCTCTCTCCTCCTCCTCTCCCTCTCTCTCCTCCTCCTCTCCCTCTCTCTCCTCCTCCTCTCCCTCTCTCTCTCTCCTCCTCGCCCTCTCTCCTCTCTCCTCCTCGCCCTCTCTCCTCTCTCTCCTCTTCTGTCTCTCCTCTTCTCCCTCTCTGTCTCTTTTCTCCCTCTGTCTCCTCCTCTCCCTCCCACCCCGCCTCTTTATCTCTGTCTCAAAAAAAAATGTTTTAGTTGACACAGAATGTTATATTAGTTTCAGGTGTACAACATTGATTCAACTTCTCTCTATGTTCTGCTATGCTTACCACAAATGTATCTACCGTCTGTCACCATACAATGCTATTACTATATCATTGACCATATTCCCTATCCTGTGACTTTTATTCCTGTTACTTTTTCATTCCATTACTGGAAGCCTGTATCTCCCCCTCCCCTTCACCCATTTTTGCCCATCTTCCCACCTCCCTCCCCTCTGGCAACCATCAGTTCTCTGTATTTACAGGTCTGATTCTGCTTTGTTTATTCATTTGTTTTGTCTTTTAGATTCCACATATAGGTGAAATTATAGGGTATTTTTCTTTCTCAGTCTGACTTATTTTGCTAAGCATAGTACCTGCTAGGTCTATCCATGTTGTCATGAATGGAATGATTTAATAGTTTTTTTTTTTTTTTAAGTTTGTTTATTTTGAGTGAGAGAGAGGGGCAGGGAGAGGGAGACAGAAATTCCCAAGCAAGTTCTGCACTGTCAGCATGGAGCCCGATATGGGACTCCATCTCACAAACCATGAGATCATGACCTGAATTTTTTTTTTTTTAACGTTTTATTTATTTTTGAGACAGGGAGAGACAGAGCATGAACAGGGGAGGGTCAGAGAGAGGGAGACACAGAATCTGAAATGGGCTCCAGGCTCTGAGCTGTCAGCACAGAGCCCGACACGGGGCTCGAACTCACGGACCGCGAGATCATGACCTGAGCCGAAGTCGGCTGCTTAACCGACCGAGCCACCCAGGCGCCCCATCATGACCTGAATTTAAATCAAGAGTTGAATGCTTAACTGACTGAGCCACTTAGGCATCCCAAGATTTAATTCTTTTTATGACCGCGTAATATTCTGTTGTGTGTGTGACCGTATGTGTGTACACACATACACCACATCTAAGGAATTGTTTTTTCATGGGGTGGTCTCTTAATGTTAAAGTAACTCATGTATAAGTACATAAAGAACATAAAGAAGTGACAACCCTCAAAAGAAATATATCCTCCCAAATGACCACTGATCCTAGAACAGATTTTATAGGTAATACAAAAAAGACCACAGAATATTTGTAGAAATGTTTTTATTCTAAAACCTTTTATTTCTGTTTCTTTGGAAATATGGAAAGGGTTTATCTTCAACCTATGCCCTTTGAGTGATAAATAAAAATTTTAATATAACATGTGTTCTTTTGATACTCTTCTAGAACTGTGTTGGAATGGTGGTAACCCTGACCTAGACCTGAGACAGTTACATTATTCTAATAGAAAGCCTCATTTTGACTCCAAGACAGGGCCAATGCAGGAATTAGACGTAGAGTGTCCTGGCAGGTTTGAGTTCCACCTTGCTGTGTGTCTGGCCCTTGTAATTGTTAGATACATCCACAAAATTTACAACAAATAAGACCTCCAGGTGATTCTGATGGATGCTAACATTTTATATTATTTATTTATTAAAAAAAAATTTTTTTTAACGTTTATTTATTTTTGAGACCGAGAGAGACAGAGCATGAACAGGGGAGAGTCAGAGAGAGAGAGGGAGACACAGAATTGGAAACAGGCTCCAGGCTCCGAGCTGTCAGCACAGAGCTAGACGCGGGGCTTGAACTCATGAACCACGAGATCATGACCTGAGCTGAAGTCGGACACTTAACCGACCGAGCTACCCAGGCGCCCCGCATGCTAACATTTTAAAAGCACTACTCTTTTCTGATGTTTTTTTATGTTGTGACTTCTTACGAATTGTCCCTCTCTGGCAGGGAGTGCACTGAGAAAGTATTTTCCAGGTAGTCAGAAGATATGTAACATTTTTTTGCGATAATCTCTTATGTCATTTTCCCAAATCATGGTCTAAACCTTTTCCTGCATTGTTCAATACAGTAGCAACTAGCCACGTTTATCTATTTTTATTTAAATGAATTAAAATTAAATTAGAAACTCAGTCCTTCATTCATGCCAGCCACATTTCAAGTGCTCCATAGCCACATGTAGTTAGTGGATACCATATTGGACAGCAATATTAGGAATGTCTACAATACTAGGAATTTCTACGGGGCATGGTGCTTTCATCTACAAGGACCTTACTTGTTGGAAACCCTTATTTTTAGTGATAATATGCTCTTGTTCTAACAAGACTTCACCTCATTTAAAACAGAATTGCATTTTGGACTTTTTCCATCCTGGGGAGCTTTTCAGTCTGTGAGTGTTTCTTGCTGAACTTTTACCTTGCTGTGGCATCTCTGTGTTACAGAAAGTGCCATGGGCCTGTCTCTCTGACATAAGTATACTGCCTCTAAACTATTTGCCCTTTAATCAGAAGTTTCTGAGCTGTCTCTTTCCATTTGGTCTCTCCACAGTGGTGAAATTTGTGCAGGTTGTCTCTTTGGATACTGCCTAGAACTTAACAAAGAGCTTGGGAGAGGTAGCAAGAGAATTTTCACCTTTCCTTCTGCCAAGCCCCAGTGTGGCTCACAAAAGTGTTTCAGAAGATGGTAGTAATTCATAAGCCTAACCTCTGAGGAGTTACGCCCTAAAGAATTAGTCTCTAAAGCAAATTTTCCAACAGACCTATTATAGTACAAATTTAGTAATTAAGCCCTTTAGCAATGTGGTAGAATTTTCAGTTGATATTATCTATTACTATTACCAATATTAGTTGCTCAGAAACTATCATAATTAGAACAAATGAAAAGATGTGGAAATAAAGACACAATTTTTAAAAAGATGTAATTTAAATCTGAGCCCAAGATTGTTTTGCACAGTAGGGGGAATGAGAGTAAGAAGTCTGTGTGCCATGAGTATTATTGTTGGAGGTGAGGAGAAGGAGGTCAGCAGGGCCTGAGACTGATCTTTGGACAGCCTTTACTAGACTGCTTCACTTATGATGGGGTGCATTGCTTGTTCTCTTACTGCTCTCCTCTCTTCAGTTTGCCTTTCTTTCTTGCTTTTTGTCTGCCCCAAATGTTGGAGAGGGCTCAATGTTTCTCAAGGGAAGTGCTATTAGCATTTTGATAGAATGATTCATCGTTGTATGGAACTTTTTTGGTCTATTTATGTCCATTATAGGGTGTTTAGCATCTCTGGTCACTAAATTTTAATATTACTCAAACCAAGTCATCAAGTCAACCAACATGTCCCCCCATCACCCTCTACTTCTAAATACCTATGATTGAGAATAACTGCTAGAGGGATGAATGGTGTGTTTTTGGGGGAGGGAGGAATAATGAGTTGGAGAAGGTACAGAAGCTTTGTGGGGGCTGGCTCATTAATTTTTGATATAACCTGACCTTTTCCCAGTGCTGGAATAGCTTTGGCAACCAATTTTATTCTATAGGGATCAGAAGAATCAGATTTTGTCAATGTAGAGATTGACCCCTGAGCCTTAACTCAAAAGTCACAGGAGGGAATCTGTCAGTGCCACAGAAGATAGACTACTGAAGCTCCCATAGGATTTTGGGTTTTCATTCTTGACTCACTGCGGCTAATCTTCTACATCTACTTGAAAGTAAATTGTGGTCTATATGTGGCAACAGAAAAAATGCAACGATGGCGATTTTAAGACAATCCAAGGGAGATAGGCTTCACTAGCCATTTTTTTTCTTTCTCTTATTGCAAATAATTGGCAGAGTAGCCCTTAAATTTGTGAGGTTATATGTACGCTGTCAGAGAGGAGATCTGAGGTTGTGTTACAGTTAATAAAGAGAAAAGGAGAGCTTTGAGTCATTTTGCTGTGGGACCCATATAAATGTCTTTGATCCCAAGAACAGAAATTCATTTAAGTCACCTAATAAATGGAAGGGTTAAAAATGTGTGAGAAAATAAAACAATGTCAGATATGTAGCAAGTTGGGAAGAATCCCAGGGTTCTTTCAGATTGAGAAGGAGGTGTAGTCTGGTCAGGCCTCACAGAGACAGGACCTAACTCAGGACCAGGAAGATTGTTCCCAGTATTCTACAACTCCAGGATGTTTGGTACTACCAGTGGTTGGTCAATCCATATTCTACTTCTTGACCATTTAACATGGCACAGCATTTCCATTTTGGCTTCTCTTCTCATGTATTCCTGTTCCTGCTTTTTCTTTTTGTCCCCACAACCTAACTGGTGATCTGTGTATGGACCAAGAAGAAAAGGAATATGATAGTTCTGTAGTAACTATCATCCCTAGTGGTCAAAGCTCTTCTACCAGAAATCTTAGGGTAACTGATGCCCTCTCTTGGTCCAAACGGCTGTGACCTGGGCTACTTGCCTCAGTAATGACTGCGGTCCTGGCAGTTTCTCTAGCAGGGAGCAATCATGACATATACTGATACAACATGAGCTCTCTCTCAGGCCTGAGACTGATCTTTGGACAGCCTTTACTAGACTGCTTCACTTATGATGGGGTGCATTGCTTGTTCTCTTACTGCTCTCCTCTCTTCAGTTTGCCTTTCTTTCTTGCTTTTTGTCTGCCCCAAATGTTGGAGAGGGCTCAATGTTTCTCAAGGGAAGTGCTATTAGCATTTTGATAAGATCCTGAATTCTTAACTCTTAGAATGAATATAAACAATATTTGTGGGTTCTGTGTAAAATAAGAATTGGAAGATTATTTGTGAAGCCTCCATGTTCAGTAGCAATTGTGAAAAAGCCTAAATCCATTATTTTGGGAAGATTGGCTGCATCCCAAGGCAGAATGGTAGGGAAATTGCTGGGCTAGATGTTTGGAAAATGAAGAGTTGTATTTGCCATATGGATGACTTATTTTTTGCATCTGTCAAATGTGATTCTCTCAGCCACCCATGTATCCCATAGGAATAATGGCGAGGTGGCTGTCTAAATGTTGAAAGACGTTTCGACATTTTTGACAAATGTTGTTTAACAGCTGGGTTTGTAAGATTCTAGTTCTGACAAAGGAAAATAATTTGGCTTATGACTCTAAAAATAAATTCTGCATAGATGTTGTCATTTTGGGGATTACTGCCTTACAAAGTAGACTTAATGTTTGTGCTATAGTGTGTTTTGTGCCTTTATCCCTGATCTTGGAGAGTTAGCTTCATTTGAACCAATAGATTGTGACTTTACAAGGTAATGCATTTTCATATTGTGGAAGGCTCTGTCCTTACTGATAATTCTGTGTCAGGGTAATAACAAAGGTCCTGGCTTCATGGACCCGCACAGCTGTGAGTGGTGTGATCTGTGGCAACACAAACAGACCATTGGTTCATGGAATTGATTTAAGTCTCTCACACTTCTCAAGTGCCTGGAACACAGTGGTGCCACATATAGACAATCAGTATTTCCTTGGGTGCAACTTTCGTTGAAAATGGCAAAAGAGGAGTTCAGCAGGGCTTCTGCAACTGCTGATTGAGAAAAGAATGTAGTCTGTTATTGAAGGGTGATCTGGATCAGGTTTCTCACCCTGCTGCTGACTACTGAGATAAAAAGAGCAAAGATGAACCATTTGCTGCAGTTTCTCCTCGTCTGACTCTGTGAAGATCCCTCTCCATCCTCTCTATTGATTTTTTTTTTTTTTTTTTTTAGTGGAAAGAAAAAGGGAAAAATGTAGAATTGTATCCAGTGAGGTTTAATATCCATATTTTTTCTGAATAGGAACATTTATATTAGATAACCACATATTGCCAGGTTAAAATCTTTAATATTAAAGAAGTATTAATCTTATAGTATAAGCCAAAGTAACTCAAATTTGTGCATGTACAATTTTTTTTTTTACAAAAATAAGACTGTATTCTCATAGAATCAGGTATTAATATGTAGCCCCTCCATGAAGATTTTGTAGCAACAGTAAAGACACCTGCTCTCTCTAGGGTATAAAGAGATTCTGAAAGATGGCCAAGAGCCAGGATCCTGAGTCCTGAGATTTTTGTCCTGCTACAGGCCGCTCTCTGTGAGTGTTAAATGTGCACAAGGGTAAGGACTATGAGTGCAGATGCCGGAGGGCAGGGCTGAAACCTCTAGCCTTGATGAACTGGCCTGTCCTTCCTGTGAGCCACAGGAAGGGGTGATTTCATTCTCTACCCTTTGCCTCCTGAGCCCATCATTCCATCTTGGCCTTCACCTTTCCAAGAAGTGAAGCTATAGCTGAAATAATGTCCCCAAGTGTGACCCATTCTTTATCAGCATACCCCCTGAAGGAGGCTTCATGGGCAAGGAAGAAGGCAGATAGGCACATGCTTCTCTTAGCTATCAAAAGCTGTCCCTGTTTTGGGGGAAAGAAGACTTACTCGAGCACTTCTGGAATTTTTAATTATTGACATCAGTAAAGCATTAAGCAATAGGACATTAGGGACCCCCAACTTAGAAGATAATGTTTTTACTTTGAGAGACCCAAATCCTATGTTAATACGGTGCTTGATTTTAAATCTTTGTTCTTTTCTGGTGTTTCTCCAAATGCCTTTCCCTAATGCCTTGTTTAGATTCTTTCTTACCTTTTTGTCTTATCTGTGGTTCCACCAACTGGCTGCAGTACAAGGTGCTTCTTAACTGGGCATAAAGGCTGTCCACAGTCTGTTTCCCAACTTTCTGACTTTCTTTCTGTTCTTTCTACACATAAACTTCTCCTAACTCAAATGGATCCTTGGTCCCATTTTCTCCTGTTTGCATAGAATGCCTGTTTTTTCTAATTTTTCTTCAGTGACCAATTGGTTTGGCAGTATTGATAGACCCTTGGCCTAGGACCCAGACCTGCATTTCCATCCTGCCTGTATCAGCTTTTAGAAATGTGACTTTGGGAAAAATATTTAATTTCTGTCAGCCTCAATTTTCTTACTTTTAGGTTGGGATTCATAATATCACCTTATAGAATAATTGTGAGCATGGCACTTGTGGTGCTTTTCCACCTGTATCCTCTTTTCTGCATGTTTGGCACAGAGTTCTGCATGTAGGCTCATCATATGTGCTTGCTGATTAAGTTATTATTTTTTGTATGTTTATTTTGAGAGAGAGAGAGAGTGCATGTGTGCATGTGCACAAGCCTTAGGGAGGGGCAGAGAGAGGAAGAGAGAATCCTAAGGGGGCTCTGTGCTAACAGCGCAGTGCTGGGCTGGAATTCATGAACCGTAAGATCATGATCTGAGCTGAAATCAAGAGTTGGCCACTTAACCAACTGAGTCACCTAGGTGCCCCTGACTAAGTTATTGAACATCATAGCAGAGTTGGTTTGCATCACAGTTCTTGATTAGCCATCCTCTACCTACCACTTTCATGCCTTCTCTAACTACATCTTTCTTTGATAAAGGCCACTATTCCTAGCCCCAGCAAGCACCTGAAGATATATTCTCCCCCCTCCCCCTGTGATTGTGAAAATTATGTTCGTGGACATTCATGGGGCTCTAGTGTATCTGCCCACATCAGAAATGGACAGCAACTTCAAGGTTACTCTACATAACCTTGATAAGAGATTCCTTCACATTTGTTTCTTCTCATATATAGTAAGATTTATCGTAGAGCCAAATGCTATCATTATAGCTGTCATTGGAAGGTAAGGCATACATATTCTTAAAACAAAGTTTTATAAGGCCCAACCAACAGGGTTTTTATTCCAAACATCATTTAATAAAATGCAACATGACATTAACAGGTTTGCTTGGACAAACTCTTGGAGTTCATTTAAGCAGACTCTGCCCTGTATTGATTCTCAATTATAACATGTTAGCATGAATAAGCCTGCCAGTGTTCTCAAATGATGGTGGTGCTCTCCTGGCAGCTCTGCCCCTCTCTGAATACGGGGCTGAAAGCATATCAGTGTTTCTTTTGTTCTTTCTACTTAAGTTATGGTTTTCTACATTTTGTTCAAATAATTTAAGCCATATGTTAGGTCAATAAATTTTGGTTTCATAAACTCTAACTCCTCCTATCCCTTCTCTTTTTACAATTTTTCTTATTGTTTCATGCACAAAATAAGTCTTAAATTTTTTTCCTACTCAAGAATAACTTAGATGCTTGTATTGCTTTTCTAGTTTGATATATTGGTTTTTTAAGTTATTAAAATGGGCTATAATTTCATATAGATGTGTGGTTCTCATTAAATTAATTTTGTCTCTTTTTTTCTTGAATTTTTTTTGGCAAGAGACAGGAGTATAACTACTTAGATTCTTTTGCATTCTTTGGTTATTCGTGTGTATTGCTAAATGGACCCTTACCAGTCGTTTTGTCTCTTTTTATCTCAGGCTTTTGAAAGAAATATGTAAAAAGCCACAAAAATGTTTGTGGTATGAAAAGTTGTGTTTCATTCTTCTCAGATTCCTCTTTTGGAGAAGAGTAAAGACACATTTTTTTCCCCTCATAATCAGAAAGATTATCTAGTGTAACTTCTTTGAATAAAGACATATTATAGGCAGGCAATAGGAGCCCCTTGACATTTCATTCCATAGGTGCTGATGGAGGGAGTGCCCATATTTGTGTTTCAGAGGAGAAGAAAGGGAGAGTGGGAACAATAAACTGTGAAACTGCTTTGCACTTAGTTGCTGGGCCATCCTTCTGAAAGTCAGGGAGATGTCAGGGCCTCAGCCATGTGCTCTTCCTCACAGAAATATTATAGTTGGAGGAAGCAAGAAATATAACCACTGAGCAAGTTGGATTTTTTTTTTAAACCATGGCAGTAGGATAAGAAAAATAAATGGCAGGAGAGATATTTATCAGCTCAGACATGTGGCTGTTTTGTTGACTTAGGCCAGATATCCTAGTCTACCTTCAGTTTTAAATAAACCTCTCAATTTCTTGCCGTGTGAGCTAATCAGAACTTTGTGCTGCTCCTGGAAGCTATCCTCTCTTCCCTCAGGATTTAGGAAGAAAAGCTGATGTGTTGGGGCTCTGTCTATAAAGAATTGACTGCCCTTCTGAGGGTTTGCTCCTGAGGAAGGGAAGAACTGCTTGCATCTTGCTCTTGTGCAAATCACACCCTACTCTGCCCTTGGAATCACTGCTGCGATCAGATGTGTGCTCCCTGCCACATCTTGTCCGTCTGGGGCTCCCTTCCTCTTGTTTGGCTATAGGTCAGGCTGCTGAGTGTTGTGGCTATTCTCTTGTGCCTACCAGCCCTCTTTCCAGGGTGGAAAAAATGGAGGAAGAATGCTTCTGAGGGGTGAGAGGTTCAAAAAGACAAGTGCCAAGGCAAAGCCCTGTTTCACAGATCTGCTCCAGGCCTTGTTGTTTACCTAGATTTACTTCATTGGATATTCTAATTTGAGGCCATGTTTTTGTGACTGGGAGACTTTGTTACTTGCTGGAATTTTTTCCTCAATTATTTGTCTGTCTCCATATTAGACAGTAAGGCCTTTATAAGCATGAACCATGCCATCAACTTCCCTTGGCATTATTTATATTGCCTGTACTGTGGGAAGCACATGACAGGAACTCAGAATAGTGGGGTTTCAGTGCATTAATAATAGTTTCTGCAGTCTTACTCATTCCCTTCACCTCTGCTTACTTACCATTCTTGTATTTGTATTCAATAACCACTTGCTTGGTTCTCCCTGGAGTAGCATTTATGTTCTAAACAGGTCCAAATTCTCCATGCCTCCAAAGCAGTCTGTAGTAGGACTGATTCAGCCATACCTGATTTTTTTGTTTGCTTGTTTTAAGTAGGCTTCACTCCCATTGCAGAGCCTGATGACCCTGAGATCAAGACCTGAGCTGTTGTTGAGTCAGACGCTTAACCAACTGAGCTACCCAGGTGCACCTCAGCCATATCTGATTTTTGTCTGTTGAGCTAAATCTTACCTTTTCCTCTCTTGTAAACTTGCGATCTCAGGAACATGAGCCACACTTTTGACTTAAGAGGATTCTTTTTCCTTTCACTGCCAGGAAATGGAGGATGCCTAGATCCTTTTCAATCAGGTCTCACTTGGTCTGTGTGGCTGCAGAGGAGTAAGCACACCTCTCTGTATAGTGCATTCTCATAATTGAGAGCCATCCCAAGTCCTCTTACTCAAACCACTTATTTTGTTACTGGTTTTCCATCACTCTGGTGAAGTCATTATTTTCGTTAAAGTTCTATTCCTTCATCCTAGTTGTTTCGAATTTTTTTTTTTTTTTTTGCCAGACCCATTTCTTTGAAGGGCAGGGACAACATCTAATTCTCATGTCTTCTTGGCCCCACTTTTTCTCCCTGTAGACAAAAACCTAAGACTCCATTCAAATTAGGTGATCTATAAATGTATTAACCTAATTAAACCCAAGCATTTATAAAATTCAAGAGGAAGAAATGGCCTTAATACATTAACATCCAAACATACTTTAGAGATCTTCTGGTTTACCATCTCATTTTTTGATTGTGGGCTTATTGATTCAATTATTTCTTCATCCCTCGTTCCCTCCCTGCCAGGCATTGTGTAAGGAGCAGCAGATCTGAGGTGAATAAAGACATGGAGCTTATCATCAAATGGAAAATACTTAAATGTCTTAGGAGAGCTCTAGGTATTGAGAGCTTTAGAAGTCCATGATGCTGAGCTGCCTTAGGGCCAAGGAGGCTTTTGATGTTTAATCTGAGGATTTTTAACCTAGAGAAGGGAAGTGACTTGCCCAAGGCCAATTAGTAGCTCATGTGTACCAGAGCTTGGCCTGTAATCTAGATTTCTACCCTCCTTCAAATTTTGTGAGAATGCTGTGAAAACACTCATTGTTAGAATACTTTGGTCTTGAATTTCATTGGGTTACACAGCTTAGCTATTAAATGAATAGCTTACATTTTGTTTTTTTGTTTTTTTGGTTTTTTTTTTTACATTTTGATAATGTCCTTATTATTTGTATTTGATAATGAGGAAACCTTATATATATTTTCCTTCCTTGATACCTATAAAGCAGTATACTATGTTTTAGTACCTTATCTCCTCCTGGAATAGTTATTGGCTCCCCTCCTATTAGCTTCTCTCAACACTGATAGTTTATGGCCTTCATGAGTTTTACATTTTTTCAATTTCTTCTAACTCAGTAGAGTTTTGTTTTAAACTGTGTCCTAGAGAATGTTAAAAATGGAAAGTGGCCAAAAGATGAATGATGAGCAAGTAAGAACTTTAACAAAAATTTTGAAATTTTAGAGTAAACTCAAGAGGTTTTCTGAAATGAGTTCAGAGGGTAGAAAATGGTAAAGGAATCCCTTTACCATTCTTTCCTAACTCATTGACCTCTTCACATATGTGGGCCCAGCCAGAAGTGCCATTGGGCAAAAACTGAAGGGAACTTCTCTTTATATGTTTACTCAGAAATTATTCTTGTACTGTGCATGGGAAGAGGGACCAGATGGGGGGATATAGTCCTTGACAAGAGAGCTACAATAAGGGAGGCTGCTTAACCTGTGGATATAGTAGGTATTCTGCATCCTGCCTTGTGCAAATAGCCCCTGATAGAGAAATATTTTATCATTCTACATTTGTTTGCAGAAAAGCGTAACAACAGATACAGAAAATGTGATTGGAGCAAGATGACACATCTAGTTAGTGAGTTCTTGAACTGTGTGAAATTGTCTGTAAAATGTTTATATTTAAGGGCATTTTTTTGTGGGTGGTTATGGTTTTATCAGATTCTCAAAGGGATTTCTGATGACAGAAAGATTAAGAACAATGATACCAGGGGGTACCTGGGTGGTTCAGTCAGTTAAGCATCTGACTTTGGCTCAGGTTATGGTCTCCTGGTCTGTGAGTTGGAGCCCCATGTTGGGCTCTAGGCTGACCACTCAGAGCCTGGAACTTGCTTCAGATTTGTGTCTCCCTCTCTCTCTGCCCCTCCCCTGCTCACGGTTGGTCTCTCTGTCTCAAAAATAAACATTAAAAAAAATTAAAAAAAAAAAAAAGAATGATACCAGCAGAAAATATTGATGATTTTAAAAAGCTTGGGTTGATGGAATCTTTCCTTATGTGTCATGAGAACCAAACTATTAAAAAGTTGCTAAGCTTTATAATGTAATAATTTAAAACTTATATAGTGAAAATCACCATAAACAAGATTTCAAAGATATGAGTAATTGAAAAACATGTAGAGAATGTTTGTTGTTAATATCCATAACATGAAAATAGAAGTCAAATTGGCAGTGATTATAAAGTTAACATATAATGGTGTTGGTGAATGTGGGGCCCTCTGGAGCACTATGGTTGGTTGGGTCTGTGTTGTTATAACCTTTCTGGAGCACAGTTTGACAACATACACAAAAATGTAAAATGTACTTACACTTTGGTCTAGCAATTCAACTTCTAGACTTTATCTAGAGAAAGCAATTGCACAGCTGTTGAAAGATGTATACACAGAGATACCTGTAGTTTTGCGTTTGGTTAAAAAAAAAAAAACTATAAATAACCTAAATATCCATTAGTAGGAGACATTATTAAATGATACATGTATACTCTGGAATACTAGGTAGGCATTAAAAATGACATAGTAGTACTTTGTTTTTATGGAGAGTTATCCATGATACGTTAGTTAAAACAGTTCTGGTTACAGAACAACATAAATAACCCATTCATATAAAATTGTAAATGCATATATGTGAACACACAAAGAATGCTCAATAAAATTCTAGCAGTGTTTTTTCCAAGTGATTTTTATTTTTGTTTTGGTACTTTGCTGTATAATTTGAATGTTTGTGCAATGAACAAGTCTCATCCTTAAAAATCATAATATTTAAAACATGCTTGGCCTTATTGATCAAGTGTTTGGAGCATCATGCAAATAAGACATATTAAATGGGTGGAAAGAACTGGACATTGTTTTTATAGAATATCTATTAAGTTAAACTGTGTATATGCTACTATACTAGGTGATAGAAATACAGAGGAGTGCCTTTGTTTCCTAGGAGCTTAAAGTCTAGGGTATCAAGTGGGTGTGCAGTTCTGTGGTATGGAATATGTAAGTACCTTCCTAAGGCAGCTTTTATGATGGCATGTGTATTCAAATATATCATTTTACCTTGAGTGTTTACCCAAATATGAAAGGAAAATCAGTGAGTGCTTCACATTGAAGGAGGTATTTTGGCATAATTTTATGGACCTCCAAAACCATTTAACTGAGTGTTGCTAACAGTTTTGGCACTTATTTTTAAAAAGAACTGGCAATTTCTTTCATTGGTAGTTTATTAGGTATCTTAAACACCTGCAATTTAAATGGGGGTAGCATGGACACAGAGTCTTTTCCATGGCAGTGCTGGGAAGTCAGAATGCGTTTTCTAGGAGAAAAGGTCATTTTGCAAATAAAATTAGTGCTTAGTCATTCCTTAATCCAGTTTTTTTTCCTGATATGTGTATTTTCCTCTAGCATTGTCACATTATTTTTGACGGAAAATCATAACCTGTTGACCTGATGGACAAAATATAGCCATGAGACCTTTTGAGGGTTTTTTTTTTTAATAATTATGTTCCCCATTAACATCTCATTTAAAATTGTCTTATAGGCTCAGAAAGAAAACATCAGCCTGCAGCTAATGGACATTCTTTTGGGCCAGAAGGATAGGAACCCCTGATCTAAAGGGGTAGGTTTAAAGGAAGTTGGTTAGTGAGCTTAAATCGTAATGTGTTCTACCATTCATTTTCTGCTTCTAGTTTTGAAGGAGGTTGTGCTAAGGGCAGTATTCAGAAACATATTCTAACTCAGAACATATGTATTGCCTTAGAAACTTGGAGTAAATTGCATACAAAATTTACTTTCGCAGTATTAACTTTCAGTCTAAAGTCTGTTGACAGAATTTAATGCCAGTTCATTGCTACAAAGATTTATCCAGCCCCTGTGGATTTAAGAGAGAATGGGAGGAGAAAGATTGGAGGCAACACTTCAGAGGACTTTGGCCAGTTACCTGGGGGATGTAAGTAGGGGCTCACTGGAGGACACAGATTCAGAGTGAGAGCATTCAATGGGTTGTGTATGGTTCCTGTCTCTGGGCCTGTATGTGCATGAATGGAGTAATGAAGTTGACCATGTTGTAGTTTTGCCAGGTTTGCAGGTCCACATGAGAGTGAGAGGGAGTTCAGGGTATATTCTTTCCTCACTCAAAAAGGGAGTGGTTGTAACAATTGAATGTGGAAATCAAACTCGTTGAGGGGTTGAGGCCAGACATGAGAAACTCCAGGGACAGTGAAAAGTGGTAAGATCAGTGGTTTGCAGGTCTCGCTGGAGTCCCTGAAGTTGGTCTTACTGAAGTTGCGGTACCAGAGGTGGAGAACTGTCACAGGAGATGGTGGTGGTTAGTAACACAGAGGAATTACAGTTAAGAACTGGTGTCTAACCTTGGAGTTAGGGTGGAGGACAAAGACTGAGCAGTCAGAGCACTGGATCATCTGTGTGGATATTGAGTTCACCTGGAATCATGGCCATGGTAGTGAGGGAGGATGGCAGGCAGCTAGGAACCCAGGTCTTCCCCGAATGAGGGGGAGTGGGTGGTGGTCTGATTTTTTTGTGACTCAAAGCTCAGCACTTGTACAGAGAGGAAAGGGAGAGACAATGGTCTAGATGTAGGAAGAAATGAAAACACCCACCTACCTCTAATCCTTGTGGTTCAAGGAATGTTGAGGGGAAATAGCCACCACTTGGGTGGTTGAGATGGTGGGGGTTGGGGAGGAGTGCCTTCAGTGACTAGCCAGGTTACAGTTAGAGTAGGAAGATGGTGGGAGCATTTAGAGAAGAGGCCAACGATATAGGGGATCTTCTTGCTCATGGCTGTCTGTGAGTTTCAGAAAGCACAGGAAAAGGGCTTAAGGCACTGGGGGTGGTAGAAAAGATAGGGTCAAGAAAATGAATGAAAGAGGTTATATGGCCGTAAAAGTGGGAGGAATGAGAAGTGATCTGGGCTTCTCAGTGTGTATTGTTAATAGGGATAAAAGGTATGATGAAATTAGTCCTAATATTCTCAAGGCTATGGCCATAGGGGAGTAGGATGGGAGGCAGGCAGTGTGGATATTGGAGCAATCAGGGTTCTGGGTCTTCAGACTCTTGGTTGAGAGGTGGTCTTACACTGAGCACATAAGACTCCCATTTAACCCCAGCTGAAGGAGGGCTGTCTTAATTTCAGGCACTCAGAGTTCCTCCTTAGTCCTGCCCAGGGAAATGTAAAGAGCAATAGAGGGTAATGGAAGGCTCTCCTGTTTTATTCACTTTTGGGAATCACTTTACATATTTCACCACAGAGACTACATCCCTTTGTGACATATTTTTGCTGATTACTTTGTGCTTGATGAAGAGCCCTCCTTCATTTCTTGCTCCTTTACTTTCCACTTATCCATCTGTATTATCTGACAGATGAAAGCTGCAATGTAGGCCAGTCTGAGGGCAGAGCATCTGCAGGGCCCAGCTCAGTTAAGATACTGTCTGCAGGAAGTCATTTGGTCATTTTGGACCAGGGATCATGCCTACCAACCTAAAAGGGATTCAGTTCTATCTTGGCAAGCCAAAAGGGATCCCATAGTACAAGCCAAAGGAAACAAAATGTATGAACTGACCTTTAAGTGATCTATTTTGGGGAAGTTAATTTGTGTTTAACTCTTTGTGAGCATTATTTAAAATTCAAAATGAACTCTTTGATAAGTCCTTACTGTCTCCCTGTGGAGAGATGCTAGTGTCTTCGGTGTCTGTTTGCTCTGTGCCCCAGTCTGTTGAGACTTAAACACACTGTATAAAGAGATCCAAAAAAGATTTGCCAAAGGGAGCAAATTTTAATTCCAATTTCTCTTTCTGGAATCCTGCTACCTTGGCAAGAATATAATACAGAAAGGACATTTCATGAAACATTTGAGGAGTTTTAACATTTCACTTCTAAATGTCTATTTTGCGTGTAAGGGGAGTTCTCACATATGAATCAGAATTTTCAAGACAAAGGGAGCAAATGTGAATATAAAGGTTGGTTAGAGAAGGAACCTCTCTCTTTTTTCCCCCCTGTGGAAAATTATAGAATGTGGTAGAAGTTTCAGAGATGGAGCAAAGCAGGGGAAGATAACACTGATGAAATCATAGTTTTAAAGGTCCCCCTTCTTTCCTTATAAAGAAATATATCCTACAGATCACTTACACAGTATGTGAACAGCAAGCACAACCAAAGGTGATTTACTGGCATTTTTCCCCGCAACTTTGCATTGACACTTCCTCACAGCTGCAGTATAGTCATGATCATAGTGTAATTCCTGCAAGACCCTGAAAATCCTGAAATGACAAAGTTAAATCAGATCCCTGCCAGGCTGTAAACTTCTAGAGGGCAGGACCAGGTCTTTTATGTGTTACACAGTGACTTTGGGGAAATGATCTCACCCTTTGAGATGTCCTAGATGCCAAAGCCACAATGATATGATCCTTGAATATAAATGAATTTACTGTATATTTGTTGGATGAATTGAATTGTGGTCAGTGTAATTTTTTTAGTACCGTGCATTTTCTAATTCTGTGGGTACTAGCAATCCAAATGCTTGAGTATGTATAAGGATATGTACAAATATACGTGTATATAGGAAGACATGCATGTAGACATGCACTGATAGAGGAGATAACTTGGATATACAGAGAGCCACCCTAACTCTTTGCTAACATGAGTTTTAATTAGCCACAATGTTGCCTTTCCCAGCTATGGCAGATACAGTAAGTTTACTGTAAATGTAGTTACATTTGGCTAGCTTTTTAATCTTTTGCCTCATAGAGGAAATAACCATGTTTAGGAAAACCATGTCTTAGGAAATCATAAAATCATAAAATGTGACCTAGGGAAGGGAAATGTGGCATCTTCTCCTGGTGCCTTAAGCCTAACCTCTCAACTTCTGACCTAGTTTTGACATTTTTAAGCTCTAGTTAGTACAGAAGAAACCAAATTTGTCTTTGTTCTCTCTGAAAAAAATGAAAGGACCTCAACTTAGGGTGCATATTCCTTAATGACGTGCTGTTATGATACATGTAATTGATAGCTCCTTGATCTTGATTCTGACAAGTTTTTTTTTTTTATTCACAACGGAGCCACTTTTTAAAGTGAGAGGGTTGTTTTTGTCCATATGGCATTCATGTGGTTATGAATATTTGTACGTAGCATTCTAGGAATGAATATATAATTTTAAAATGAAAGTCGTAATACCAGCACATGCCTATTTCTACATAGTTTAGCTGCTTTCAAAGCTTAAAGTGGGTGAGATCCACACATCTGAATATTTCAATATAATTGTAGGGTTATTAATGCATGGCAATTTTGGTTCTGTAAAAAGAAAATACACTGTTCTGGAAGTTCTTCTGTGATGGGTACATATATTCTCTAAGTTAAGTATAAGGATCGAAAACAACCGTAATAGCAATGAAAACCGCTGCCTCTTCATTAGTGTGTTTTCTTTGAGTTTTTACTGTGATCATAATTCTTCACATGTACTTATGCTCCAATTACCTTACTATGCTTGGCAGTCCAAGCATGATATTCCTCACTGGACTTTCATTGATTTGCTTAAACTCATCTTTCTGTGAAGTAAAGACTTATCTGGAGCTTGAAATATAATTTATGTTACACCAGGATAACTACCAGTGTCATTTCTGTTTCTGTCTGGTATGAGACCCTTTAGTGTTTTGTGTGTTTGGTTACAGGATGATCCCTTTAATCTGTTTTATATTACCACATTATTTCTCTTGCATATCTCATTTATTTTATACCACATCTTGTTCTGGAAAGGATTTAGGAAGATGCGCAACATACAACAAGTTAAATTTTAAGAGTGAAAGTGAAAGAAGGGGGAAAAATATACAAAAGTAGAATGCTGAATGAAGCTAAGAACATTTCAGGTTATGGGGACTGATTGTCTTACTTTTGAGAGGATCCTTACATGGCTTTGGGTTTATAGCATCTGTTTTGAAGAAATCTCTGTTCCATTACACCGGATCCTAAGTATAAGAAAAAACCATCTACCTTCCCCCTTCTATAGTTTGATCAGTGTTTAATTAGTTTTAAAAGAATTACTATACATAGAAAAGTAGTGATGTATGTGTAAGGTATGAAGAATAAAATGTGTCCCTTCTGTGTACTCTTCACCAAGCTTAAAAAACAGAATATTGCCACTTCTTTTGAAGCCCCTGTGTGCTCTTCTCCAGTTACATTCCCCTCCTTTTCCCTTACTAGTTGTAATCAGTATCTCCAACTTTGCAGTTATGCCTTACTGTTTAAGTTTTATCATCTACGTATTTTTAAGCAAAAAAAAAAAAAAAAAAAAAAAAAAAAACCATAATATGTGTTATTCTGTGACCTCTTATTCTTGTGCTTAGCACTGAGATTCCTCTATGTTGAAGTTTGTACCATAGTTAATTCATTTTCACTTATGTGAATGTGTGCTATTGATCCATTCCCATATAAACAACAGTGCTGTCAGTGTTCCTATTTACAACTTGGTTCATGTCTCCCTTGTGTATGTCTTACACAGATACATATGTGTGAGACTTTCTCCAGGCTATGTAATTACACAACACAAATGTTGTGTCATAGGGATTGTGAATATTCAACTTCATTAGATAATGCCAGATTGTTTTCTAAAGTGGTTATACCATTTTATGCTATTGCTAATGTAATGGGAGCTCTTGTGCTCCATATCCTCATTATACTTGGTACTGCATGACTTTGTAATATCTGCCCATTTGGTAGGTGAATGGTGTATTCTTTATAAAGGTATTGCTAGACAAGAAGCCTGGCACCAGAGGTGAATTACTGTTTATTTGGTCCACCAGACCCCTCTAGACACTTCTCTTTAGTCCCTGTAGTTTTCCTTCATACTGTCCACCAAGACTTGAATGTCTTGCCTGCTTCAGCTCTCTGAATTACTAATGTTCATGTGCTATCACCTTAGATTGAGAATTTAGAACATGCTTTCAAATGTCTTCAGTTTTTATTTTCTCAGTTAATTCAACACATAATTACTTGGTGTTGTATCTAGTCTATGCCAAGATATGTTCTCTGCTCCCAGAGACCTTCTGTGTCTTTTGAGGGTGAGGGCCAATAAGGCTGTAAACAGATTATAAATTAAAGTGCTATGAAGAAAACTTCAGGTGTTGAAATGGAAGGTATTGTGGGAAATGTACCTCAGGCCTCTCAGGCAGGTGGATTTAGTTGAGACATGAATAGCAAAGGGTTAGCTATGCCATGTAATACTATGTGTGGGGCAGATTGGGGAGAGGAAAGGGGATGCAGAAGGCCAATGAGAAAAAAACATGTAAGGAACTTGAGGCCAGAATAAAACCCAGCATGTTTAGGAATTGTGAGAAGGCAGATACGGCTGGAAGTCAGATGCTGGTTTGGAGTACTGTGGTAAAATTGTGGAGTTAAGAAAGAACCAGATCGTGTAGAACCTTTTAGGCAGAGTGTGAGGAGTATGGATTCATGCTTAAGTGTGGTGGAAAGTTGTTGAAAGGTTAGAAAAGGAGACTGGAGGAGAGGGTGACATGATGTAGTTGAAGTTTTAAGATAACTCTTGCTGATATGTGAAGAATAGATTGAGGGGGCAGGAAGGGTGTTAAAAGAACCACAAAATTCTAAACATTTGGGGCACCTATTACCTGTGATGATACCAAGTGAGGTCCTTACCCTCCAGAAGTTATTTGTGGTGGTGAAACACAATTGATAGTACTAACTGTGCAGTTGTCTGGGCAAAGAAGACCTTAGGGGTTGAGAAATGGGAGAGAGCACTGTGGACAGGAGCAGTCAAGAAAGACTTCTTGGGCAGCTGTCAGATTCAATATGGACCCAGAAGGATGGGTAGACGTTAAATAGCAGGGAATGGGGAAAGTGTTGCAAGCAGGACAAAATGGTGTAGACCTCGGTTTGGATGGAACAGAGGAGGGCTGGGAGGTGAATTTTGAGGGAAAGCTTTTGCCATGTTGTGAGAGACCTTGAATGACTTTTCTTCCTTAGTATGGTACCACTAGTGGAGTAGTGAGTTGATACATGTTCCTCATTTTTGTGAGGATGTTGCTGATGGCTTTAGTTTCGAAGACTTCACTAGAAATATAGTTTCCTTAAAAAGCATCATTGCATTTTTTATTATAGACTGATTTTGTTGTCCTGAACTACTTTCCAATGGGATTTTACTAAGTCATTGGTTAATTTTTAGTTTGTCATTAGGTCTTCATATAGAAGAACCAATTCTTTTTTAAATAACGGAAGAAATTACACGTATAGCTAAAAAAAAAAAAAAAGAAAAAAGAAATAAGGGCATTTATCTTACTCCCTCAATCCTTTTCTTCATTTCAGCAATGAGGTGAGAAAATGGTTGAGACAACATGTATCTGCAGGATTTATTTATTTAGATCAGCCAAGATCAAGTCGAGTGTTGTTCTCAAGAAACTAAAGGTCCAATTCAGTACAAATCCTTTTACTTAGAATCCAAGCCATTCCCCTCCATATTTTATCCTTTATTTAATGCCTGAACTCCTTTCTAGTCTGCTCTGAAGGCAGAAATAGTGAGACCACATGGTATCCCATTCTAGATTTTTGCTTCCTTCATTTATGATTTTGCCTTTACCACATCATGCTCATAGCCAGGAGGGGTGCATGGTCTGTCCAGTCATTGTCTGGTCAAAGTCTAGCTGTGTAATTGACCTTAGTCTCACACTTCTGAGAATGTGTACCTTCTTTAGTCTCTACTGCTTTTCCACTGATTTGCATACCTGTAGATGATCTCTTGAATTTCTTGATTGACTACATCCTATTTTTACTCAGAAAAATTGATAGATGTTATTTGTCCAGAATAATAGATTTTTCTTGGATTGATGATACCAAGAAGCATTTTCCACTTTTGACATGTCTTTCTAAATTTATTTTCCTATAAAAGCCCCTGGTGCATTTTTACCCATTCTTCTCTTTTGGCTCAGTACCACCTATCATAACTCATTAAGTGCTCCTCTCTGGAAGCATTGAGTGACACCACCAGTATAATAAATGTCCTAGGTACCTGCTAACTTCCTTTCAGGTTACTTGAGCCATTTTGATAGCCTGTCACAGATTCAGAGGGACCCTGTAAGTGCCCAGGGTGTGTGACATTCTGCTTGTCCTCTGATAGGCCTGCTGTCCTGGGAGAAGAGGGCTTAAACAGATGAAGAGTGAGCAGATAGTACAAGACTGGAGTCACCAGGATGTCAGTCACTTCTGTTCAGCTCAGCCTGGGTAGTTGCAGAGCTGTGGTGTACCTACTACCTTTCTCCGCCCCCCCCCCCCCCCCCCCCCCCCCCCCCGCAGCTTTTAGGCAGTGAGCTGTGAAGCTGAGGAAATTTAAAGTGAATTTTTCTCTGGAAAGGCATAGGACTCTGATGCAACTTAAGTGAAAGTGATGTGAATACAGATACTAAAAGAAAAACATAATAAACCCTGAAGAATGTTTATTAAGAAAAGAGCATGATTTAAATCTCATTATAACATTGCATTACGAGGACTCTGTTTCACAAAGCCATGTCCACATCCTCGCAGGCGACCCACGGAAAAAGCTTTTAGTTGATCCAACTACAATAAACGCTGCAATGAATACTTCCTCTGAGTCTTGTTCACTGAACAGTTACTTGTCATAAGAAATGAATTGTGTTTTAAGCTGGAGATAGGTACTTGGGAATTGGGCTATGGTAGCAACTCTGAATGTTCTGTTGTCATTTTTAAAAATGTATTTAACATTTATTGCCCTCAGGGAACTCACATCAAGGAAATGGAAACCTAGACAGCCAACTAATGATGCAGGTCTGATCTCCTTGAAGGCAGGAGCTCATGAATTTATCTTCTCTCTGTGTTACTAGCACTTTATATGTGCCTTATATGCAAAAGGTGCTCGGGGAATTCCCCCCCCCCCCCTGCTTTTTTTAGTTTGGAAATAATTTCAAACTTTTAGAAAAGCTGAAATATACTACAGAATACTCATACCGTTTATCCAGGTTTATTTATTAACATTTTGTTCCATTTACATGCTCAGGTGCACATGAGCTTTCTCCCCTCCTCCCCCATGTAGATAGGGGTGTGTGTGTGTGTGTGTGTGTGTGTGTGTGTGTGTGTGTGTGTGTGTGTAGTTTTTTTGGAAACCATTTGAGATGTGTATCTCATTATTCTTTAAACACTTTAGTATATATTTCCTATGACTAAGGATATCCTCTTACATGACCACAGTACTTTACCAACCTTGGTAAATTTAACATTGATATAATGCTTTCATCTAATATACTGTCCACATTCCAGTGACCCAGTATCATCTTTTACAGCATGTTTTTTCCTCCAGTCTAGGGTCACTTATGCTGTTTGTTCTGTCTCTTTATTTTACTCTAGAATAGTTACACAGCCTTTCTGTGTCTTTTATGACATCAGTTTTTTTTTTTTAAACAGCTTGATACAGAATTTACATGTGATAAAAATCACCAGTTTAAGCAAAAATTCATTTATTTTTAGTAAACATGCAGAATTGTGCAAACATCTCTATCATTGAGTTTCAGAACATTGCATTTACTACAAAAAGATACCTTGTGCCCATTTGTAGTCAATCCCTGCTTTCAATCCCAGCCCCAGGAAATCATTAGTCTGCCTTCAGTCATTGTAGATTTGCCTTTTCTGGATATTTCATATAAACGAAATTATACGATGTCGAGTCTTAGGCATCTGACTTTTTTCACTTAGTGTAATGTTTTATGAGGTTTGTTAACATGTAGCATGTATTAGTATTTTCCTTTTTACTGCTGAATGGAATCCCATTGTATGGTTATACCACATTTTGTTTGTCCATTTATCACCTGGTAAACATTTTATTATTTTCACTTTTTTTGTTATTATGAATGATGCTGCTATGAACATTCATGTACAAGTCTTTGTGTGCACATACTTTTTCATTCCTCTTGGATAGATACTTAGGAATGGAATCATGATAAATTTATCTTTGTAAGAAATTCCCAAACTGATTTTCAGAGTAGCTGTACATTTCACATTCCCCTAAGCAATGTTCCTTTGCATCCTCATTAACTTGTTACTGTTTAATGATAGCCATTCTAGGTGAAGTAGTATCATATTGTTTTAATTTGCTTTTTCCTAAGGACTAATAATGCTGAACATTTTTTCCATGTGCTTATGATCTTTTTTTGTGTTTTTTTTGGTGAAATGTCTATTCAAATGTTTTGCCCATTTTCAGTTGGATTGTTTTCTTTTGAGTTGTAAGAATTATTTGTATATTCTAAATAGTCTTTTGTCAGATTTATGACTTGCAGA
This sequence comes from Panthera onca, assembly GCF_046562875.1. Classification (NCBI taxonomy): domain Eukaryota; kingdom Metazoa; phylum Chordata; class Mammalia; order Carnivora; family Felidae; genus Panthera; species Panthera onca. The sequence continues at coordinate 129,780,179 of NC_138347.1, read as the reverse complement.
TATTTTCTCTCTGTGACTTTCTATTTTCTTAATGCTTTCTTTTGATGTGCAAAAGTTTTAATGTTTGAAGTCCAATTTATCATTTTTACTTCTATGGATCATGCTGTTGATATTGTATCTAAGAAATCTTTGCACAACTCAAGGTCATGAAGATCTGATTACTTCCTTGCAGGGGCATATTACATGTGTCTAGTGCTACTAGATAGCCATGAAAATACTCAGAGGTTTTCTCTGACTTCTTTCAAGATTTTCTCTTTGTCTTTGATTTTCTGTGGTTTGAATATGGTATGCCTAGGTGTAGGTTTTGGGACATTTATTCTGCTTGGTGTTTTCTGAGCCTTCTGGTTCTGTGATTTGGTATCTCTCATTAATTTAGGGAAATTTTCACTCATTATGGCTTTAAATATTTCTTCCCTTTTCTTCTGATTATTCCCATCATGAGTATGTAATACCTTTTGTAATTGTCCCACAGTTCTTGAATATTCTGTTCTGTCTTTTGTTGTGTTTTTGTTGCTCCTCTTGTGTCTGAGTTTCCTTAGAGACTGCTTCTTAAATAAGGTCTGAGACATGCAATTCTTCTGGTTGTAATCCCCTGTTATTAAACAGAAGCCCAATGGATGTGGGAAGGTAAGAGTTGGGGGAAGCCTTCTCTAGTCTTGTAATTAGGTCTTAGTCTTTTAGTGAGCCAGTGCTTTTCATATCCTTTCCTCCTTCACTTAGGTGTGACAGGAAGGTGAAAGGGAGCTGAATTTAGGTATTTCCCTTCCTGTAAGTTGAAGGCTATAGTGGGCTGGAATTAGGTGTTTCCCTTGCCCCATGTCAGGCTCTGGTAAATAGTTTCCCTTGAGGGCAGACCTTACTAAGGAGAATTGGATTTTTGGGTGTACATCAAAATGGCTACTTTCCCTCTCCTCCAGCAGGAAGCAGGAGGGAATTTTTCTCTGATCCTCAGTGTGAGAAATGCTGGTAGGTAAAACACTTAAAAGTGTGCTGTCTCCCCCTCCTCAAGACATTCACTCCTGCAATCCCACCCATGAAGATTTTAACTCAGATTTGTTGACACTGAGCCCCTAACAATTCATCAATTATAGTTTCGGTTTGCTTACCTTGGTACTGGTTCCTCCTGGAGGTCTCGGCTTACAGGTGCCTGCTCTAGTAAGTTAGACTTCTATGTATCTACCTGACCATCTCTAATTTTGGGGATAGTGGCTTGCCCTGTGACCTCAGTTCTCTGATGGATCTAAGAAGAGATGTTGATTTTTAGTTTGTTCAGCTTTTCTCTTGAGAGGAGGGAAATGATGACTTCCAACCTCGTTACGTGCTGACCAGAAACCAGAAGCTATTTAAGAGTTTTCAAGGGAGTAAATAAACCAGTGTTTAAAAACACATCAGCAAAATATCAAATTAAGGCTAATATCACTTTTTTTTAGTTTTAAATTCCAATTAGTTAACATACAGTGTTGTATTAGTTTTAGGTGTGTAATATAGTGATTCCAATCTTCTATACATCACCCTGTGCTCATCACAACAAGTGCATTCCTTAGTCCCCATCCCCTGTTAATTTCACCCCCCCCCCCCAAGCCCTCTGGTAACCTTCATTTCTCTATAGTTAAGAGTCTGTTTCTTGGTTTATCTCCTTTTTTCTCTATGCTTGTTTGTTCTGTTAAATTCCACATATAAGTGAAATTATATGGTATTTGTCTTTGACTTATTTTGCTTAGCATTATAGTCTCTAGCTCCATCCATGTCATTGCAAATGACAAGACTTCATTCTTTTTTATGGCTGAATAATGCTCTATTGTATTTATATATCCTATCTTCTTCATCCAGTCATCAGTTGATGGATACTTGGGCTGCTTCCATGTCTTGGCTATTATAAATAATGTTTCTCTAAACATAGGAGTGCAAGTATCCCTTTCAGTTAGCGTTCTTATATTCTTTCGGTAAATACCCAGTGATGTGATTGCTGGATCATAAGATAGTTCATTTTTTAACTTTTTGAGGAACCTTCATACTGTTTTCCACAGATGTATACTAGTTTGTGTTACCAGCAGTAGTGGGAGAGGATTCCTTTTTCTCCACATCCTTGCCAACACCTGTTATTTCTTGTGTTGTTCATTTTAGCCATTCTGATGGAGGTGTGTGTGGGGTGATATCTCATTGTGGTTTTGATTTGCATTTCCTTGATGATGAGTGATGTTGAACATCTTTTCATGTGTCTGTTGGCCACTTGTAGGCCATCATTGGAGAAATGTCTGTTCATGTCTTTTGCCCATTTTTTAATTGGATTTTTTTTTTTTTTTTTGGTGTTGAGTTCTTTGAGTTCTTTATATATTTTGGATATTGAACCATTATTGCATCTGTCATTTGCAAATACCTTCTCCCATTCATTAGGTTGCCTTTTTATTCTAATGATTGTTTTTTGTTTTGTGTTTTTTGCTGTGCAAAAGCTTTTGTCATGCCAATAGTTTGTTTTTGCTTTTGTTTCCTTTGCCTCAGGAGATAAATCCAGAAAGATGTTATAGTTAATGTCAGAGAGATTACTGCCTGTGCTCTCTTCTAGGGTTTTTAGGGCTTCAGGTCCCATTTAGATCTTTAATCCATTTTGAATTTATTTTTGTGTATGGTGTAAGAAAGTGGTTTAATTTCATTATGTTGTATGTAGCTATCCAGTTTTACCAACACCATTTGTTGAAGAGACTTTTTCCCATTGCATATTCTTGTCTCCTTTGTCAGGTTAATTGACCATATAATTGTGGGTTAATTTCTGGGCTCTCTGTTCTATTAATCTGTGTATCTATTTTTGTGCCAGTACCATATTATTTTGATTACTGCAGCTTTGTAAAATAACTGGAAGTCTAGAATTGTGATACCTCCAGTTTTCTTCTTTTTCAAGATTGCTTTGGCTATTTGGGGTCTTTTGTGGCTTCATAATAACTTTAGGATTGTTTGTTCTAGTTCTCTAAGATGCTGTTGGTATTTTTTTTAAAAATGTGTATTCTTGAGAGAGAGAGAAAGAGCATGAGCAGGGGAGGGGCAGAGAGGGAGGGAGACACAGAATCTGAAGCAGGCTCCAGGCTCCAAGCTGTCAGCACAGAGACTGATGCAGGGCTTGAACCCACAAACTGTGAGATCATGACCTGAGCCGAAGTCAGGTACCCAACCGACTGAGCCACCCAGGCGCCCCGTAAAATGCTGTTGGTATTTTGATAGAGATGGCATACTAAATATGTAGATTGCTTTAGGTAATGTAGACATTTTGCCAATATTCTTTCAACCCATAAGCATGGAATCACTTTCCATTTTTTTGTGTCATCTTCAATTTCTTTTATCAATGTTTTATAATTTTAAGAACACAGGTCTTTTACCTCTTTTATTAAGCTTATTCTTAGGTATTTTATTATTTTTGGTGCAATTGTAAATGGGATTGCTTTCTTAATTTCTTTCTGCTGCTTCATTATAGTGTATACTTTATTAATATATAAAATTAGTATATATGTTTATTTTTATATATTTTTTAGTAAGCTCCATGCCCAGCATGGATCCCAGTATGGGGCTTGAACTCACAACCCTGAGATCAAGACTTGAGCTGAGACCAAGAGTTGGATACTTAACTAACTGAGCCACCCAGCTGCCCCAATATATACATTATTAATGTATAGAATTAGTGGATAGAAATACAGATTTCTCTATATTGATTTTCTAACCTGTGACTTCGCTGAATCCATTTATCAGTTCCAGTAATTTTTGGTGTAGTCTTTAGAGTTTTCTATATATAGTATCCTGTCATCTGCAAGTAGTGAAAGTTTTATTTCTTCCTTACTGATTTGGATGCCTTTTCTTTTTTTTCTGTTCTTTTTTTTTTTTTTTTTTTTGAGAGAGAGTGCTTGTGTGAGTGGGGGAGGGGCAGAGAGAGAGGAGGAGAAAATCCTAAGCAGGCTCTGTGCTGTTAGCAGAAGCCCAATGCAGGGCTTAATCCCACAAACCATGAGATCATGACTTGAGCCAAAACCAAGAGTTGGAAGCTTAACTGACTGAGCCACCAAGGTGCCCCAACTTTTATTTCTTTTTGGAATGATTGCTGTAGCTACAACTTTCAGTACTGTGTTGAGTGAAAGTGGTGGCAGAGGACATTCTTGTCTTGTTCCTGATCTTAGGGGAAGAGCTCTCAGTTTTTCACCAATGAGTATGTCAGCTTTGGGTTTTTTCATATATGGCCTTCATCATGTTGAGGTATGTTCCCTCTAAACTAACTTTGTTGAGTGTTTTTAAGAATGAATGTTGTACTTTGTCCTATGCTTTTCCTGCATCTATTGAAATGATCATAAGATTTTTATCCTTTCTCTTGTTGTGATGTATTACATTGATATGCAAATACTGAACCATTCTTACATCCCAGGAATAAGTCCCACTTGATTGTGGTGAATATTTTTTTTAATGTATTGTTGGATTTAGTTTGCTAACATTTTGTTGAGGAATTTGTTTATCTGTGTTCATCAGAAATACTGGCCTTTAGTTCCTTTTTTTAAGTCTTTATCTGGTTTTGGTATGCAGGGTAATGCTGGCTTCAGTGAATGAATTTAGAAGCTTTTCTTCCTCTTCTATCCTTTGAAATAGTTTGAGAAGTCATCTGTGAAGCCATCTGGTCTTGGACTTTTGTGGGGAGTTTTTGGATATTGATTCAATTTCCTTGGTGGTAATTGGTCTGTTCAAATTTTGGTAAGGTTATATGTTTCTAGCAATTTATCCATTTCTTCTGGGTTGTCCAATTTGTTGGCATATAATTTTTCATAATATTCTCTTACAATAGTTTGTATTTCTGTTGGTGGTTATTTCACCTTTGATTTGTGATTTTATTTGAATGCTTTTTTTTTTTTTTTTTTTGATGAATCTGGCTAGGGGTTTATCAGTTTTGTTGATCTTTTCAAAGAACCAGCTCCTGGTTTCATTGATCTGTTCTATTAGTTTCTGTTTTGTTTGTTTCTGTTCTCATCTTTGTTATTTCTTCTACTGGTTTTGGGTTTAGTTTGTTCTTTTTCTAACTCCTTTAGGTGTAAGGTTAGATTGTTTACTTGAGATATTTCTTACTTCTTAATTAGGACTGCATGGCTATAAACTACCCTCTTAAAAGTGCTTTTGCTGTATCCCCTAGATTTTGGACCATTGTGTTTTCATTTTCATTTCTCTATATGTTTTTTTAAACTTCTTTTTTGATTTCTTGGTTGACCCATTCATTGTTTAGTAACATGTTATTTAACCTCCATGTATTTGTGTTGTTTTCTAGAGTTTTTCTTGTGGATAATTTCAAGTTACATAGCATTGTGGTTGGAAAAAATGTGTGGTATGACTTCAGTCTTTTTGAATTTGTTAAGACATGTTTTGTGGCCTAACATGGATCTATTCTAGATGTTCCATGTGCACCTGAAAAGAATATGTATTCTGCTGTTTTAGAATGGAATGTTAGGAGTACATCTGTTAGCTCCATCTGGTCTAATGTGTCATTCAAAGCCACTATTTGTTGATTTTCTGTTTGAATGATCTATCCACTGATGAGTGGGGTGTTGAAGTCTTCTACTTTTATTGTGTTATCAGTTACTTCCTTTATGTTTGCTAATAGGTGCTTTATGTGTTTGGGTGCTTACATGTTGGGTGCATAAATAGTTACAATTATTATATTTCTTGTTGGACTGTTCTTTTTTGTAGTGGTATTCTTTTTTGTCTGTGGTTACAGTCTTTGTTTTAAAGTCTAATTTAAATAAATAATAATAATAAAAATTTAAAAAGGAAGAGACACTAGAGATCTTTTTCCACATACATGCAGAGGAAGGTGAGGACACAGCAAGAGGACTGTATCTGCAAGCTTGGAAGAGAATTCTCTCTGAAAGCCCTCCCTGACAGCACCTTAATCTCAGACTTCCAGCGTCCAGAACTGTGAAAAAATCAAACTCTGTTGTTGAAGTCATCCAGTCTGTAGTATTTCATTATGGCAGCCCGAGTAGATTAAAACATAAAGCATAATGGAGACCTATCTCGTAAATTGTTTGTTGCGAGTAACAGAAACTGAAATTACCTTAAAAAGAAAATGTCTTAGGTCAATAATTGAACAGTCTGAGATCCAGCTACCACAGGACCCAGGATTTCTTCTGCCTCCCTCTCTCTCTCTCTCTCTCTCTCTCTCTCTCTCTCTCTCTCTCCTGGATCTGCCCCTCCTGCTCCTGGCACCTCTCTCCTCTTGGTGGTTCTTCCCTGGGGTAAGTCTCCTCACCAGTAGCTTTGTGGAGGCAAGCACCTCCTTTAGGAGGTCAGGCTCAAGGCATTAAGGGACTCAGAAGCCACAGCAACAGTGTGGGTGAGGCACAGGGCTGTCCCTCTAGAACACAGGGAATGATCATTAAATGCAGAGCTCAAAAAAAAAAAAAAAAAAAAAAAAAAACGGATTCCAACAATGATGACAAAGGGACCCTGGAGTGACAGAACGAGCTCCCAACACCATAGGTGGATCAGTCTGAGCAACAAAATAAATAGCCTCGTATTGGATTATAACCCAAAGTAAAAAAAGAAGAAAAATAAAGATCCACGAGTTCTTACTGACATAGATGATTGAATAAATAAATGTGGGAAAAGAGACAAATCTCCCATGCTGAAGAATTCCAATTAATGTATGCAGATATGCCACCCTCAAGGGGATGGAACATAACCCCCCCCCTCCCCCCCACCAAGAAGTGTCGGCTGCAAATGACTTCTTCCAAAGATGACAGTGTGGATATCAGGAGGTAATGAATTTTTTTTCGGGAGAAATCTGACACACATTATCTCAGCCAAGTGCTCAAGTCAGCATCAACAGTGATGGGTCATGTTGATAGGATATCCCTTGAAATGATGTAATGGAAATAAAACTTCTGTGCTTTCCTCCCCAAATCCTGTAACCCCATCATAATCACGAGAAAGACATCTGACAAAACCCAGTTGATTAAAAAATGACACAATTGGAGTTTAAAGTTCTGTGTACCTGTCTTCCAAAGTTCTGGGAATTTTTTTAAGTCACAAGTACAGGGAGTGAAGTTAATCTTATCTTTGGTTCATGGCACATTATGAGCATTGGTTGTACAAGGCCCCCTCTTGACATTTATGTATATGTTTATTTCTTTTATCCCCCCCCCATATGTCATTCTGATTCATCTCTCCCCATAGGCAATCATTTTGTGTATATCTTTCTTTTTAATTTCAGTACATTGTAAAATTCATACTTTGTATTCATGTATTATAACAGAACATACTTGATGTCTTTTTTTCTTACTACTTAAGCCTTTCATTTTTTAAGATCGGTCCATGTTGCTCTAGGTACATCTAACCTGCTGCTTCTCTTTGGTGGGCTTCTTCACGGCACATCTACCACATTTTACTCATCTATCCAGCCAGGAACACTTGGCTTAGATTCCCTTCAGCTCTTCCTCCCCACAAACGGTACTGCCATTGACAGCCTCTTTTGACTGTGTATGAGCATTCCTTTAGGATTTATACACAAGATGGATATGCTAGGTCATACTTAATTTTACCAAGTAGCCTTTGCTCTTCAAGAATGTCTGTATCTGACTGTCCCTCCAGCAGCATGTCTTAGGGAGTTCCTGTTTTCCTGAGTCCCTACTAACACTTGGCATGACCCAACTTTTAATTTTTTCCAGGTTTGTATGTGTACACTGAAATTGCACTATTTTTTGCTTGCTGTGTTTCAGTTGTTTCTAGCAAGTTAAAAGTGCCCTTATTGAGTAGTAATATTAACCCTCAGAGTCCACCTCATCACAGTTCTTCTATTTTCATTATCTCCTTCATCACTCCTTGTGTCTAATGCATCCCCATAGTTTTGATTTCTCCTCTGGCCATAATTCTCCCTCTCTTGTACCTTATCCTTTGTAGTGGGAAAGACAGGGCATTATCTAGTCCACCCTATGTTTCATTGTTGTGAGAAATGAGGAGTTTTCTCCTGCTTTGTACCAGCACAAAGGAGTCACAGAGGAAGTAACAGATGGTTCAAAGGGTGAGAACAAAGGCACAAAGCCATATGGGAATAATGTACCTTTAAAAACCAACATTCAGGGGCACCTGGGTGGCTCAGTTAGTTAAGAGTCCGATTTTGGCTCAGGTCATGATCTCGCTGTTCGTGAGTTCAAGGCCTATGTTGGGCTCTGTGCTAACAGCTCAGAGCCTGGAGCCCACTTCAGATTTTGTGTGTCCCTCTCTCTCTGCCCCTCCCCCGCTCTAACTCTGTCTCTCAAAAATAAACATTAAAAAAATTTAAAAACCAAAATTCAAGGTAAAGCAAGTTAAAGAGTCTGAAAGAGTAAGGAATCATGACACAGGTTGCTAGGAAAGGGGTCAGGTGGTATCTGGAGACCTCAAGACCTAACAGAAGAAGATGATCCAGAAAGGTATATAGTTTGGGGTGATGTAAGCATAAAGAAAAAGGGAGACTCATTGAGATTTGGAGAGGGAAGAGAACAGACAGAGTATATAAGGTAGATTTTTTAATACATGTACTTTTAAATACAATATATATAATAAAACACATATATTTTTTAATACATGTACTTGACCATGTGGTATATAAAATGTTCCCTGTAAGATTAAGCCAAAAGTCATAGTGTCAGCCCCAGAGGACTTAGAGTCTAGCAGCCCAGCTTTTAATTTCTTTAGAAAATGTGAGTCAGGGAAAATACTGAAAAGTGTAATAGACACTTATACAACATGTCCTACTAAAGTTCTGTAGATGGTCTGATTCAGTAGTTTGCAACTTCTATCCCACCCACAGGGGAAGGGGGCTCTGATACACTCTGTAAAGTAACAGTGACTAATAGTTGAATGAGGTCTCTCAGTATGGTGGGGGAAGGAATGGAGGAAGAGAAGGTCAACTTTTGAGGTTCATGTCTGTAGAAGAATGAACAAAGTGGTCAAAGATAATGAAATAAGAAACCAAAAAGAAACAACCTAGAGCATCAACCCTTCATTTCACTACTGCAGAGGCCCCATTGACTTCTTGCCTCAACTTTACTTTTTTGCCCTCCCTACAATACACAAATTTTAAGGATACCTTATCCACTTTATCTTTCAGTCAGGTCCCCTGAAAACAGTGGCTTTCTGAATTGTTCCCTCTTGGTTTTTGAGATCAGCGATGGCAGTTGCTGGAAATTATGGGCCAAAGGAGAAGGAAAAAGCATGGTATGTATGAGGGGAAATTCAGTGGCTGGACAAGGAGTTTAAGGAGCAGGTTGTAGGTCTTTATATTGACCATTTCTCTGTCAGACAAGTATTGAAATCTGGCAGTTCTGGTCTCAGCATCCCCGAACTTCCCTTATTTTGTAGCTTCTCACCCTGAGGTTCCCAATTTTTGAGTCTAGGAAACTCAGTCATTTATGAATTAAGCTGAAAGGCCAGAGTTAAAGGTTAAGACACAGAATAATCAGTGAAGGATGAAAGTAATTCCTAATGATGGGAAGCAGAGGGAAGAGTTAAGGCACTGGTAGATTTACAAAGACTAAAAGGAAATATAGCTTTTCCATAAAGGCAGGAAGTGGTGCAAATAGTAGTAGTAATAATCCTTTATGTGTATATCATTTCCGTTTAGTGTTCTTTTTACAATTTGAGGAGTCAAGGACGTGACTGCCATCCTCATGCATACAAAGAGATTGGATTATAGATTGGGAGAGAGACTTCCTTGAGGTCTCCTAGAAGGTGAGAATGGACCTATGGTTCTGAGTAGCTTATTGCTTCTTTCTGTGACAAAATGCTAAATATTGGGATCAGAGTGCCAAGGACAGGCAGAACATAAAGGAAAAGGAGGTCAAAGGAACAGAAAGACTGTATCAGCAGAATGTGTACTGAAAATTAAGCTACTCTGCCCTTAGTTTCTCTTATAGTCTTCCACTTTAAATTGTCCCCTTGGAGTTTTTCTAGTATATAGAATCAGAATTTTAGAGCTGCTTACCTTTTTGATATTCTATTCCATCTTCATCTGGCTCAAGGCCAAAGACAGTTTTCCAGCTTGAAATATAGGAGAGCCTTGACAGAGGGTGGAGCCCAAATTGCCTGATCTCTATGAAAAGAAGGGGCTTAGCTTCTTGATGTTACACCACTTTTCTAAGGCTAACTGGAATAGGGTTTAAGTCAGAAACAAATCCAAATCTAGGGTGAAGCCAATGGAAGGAAGTGAAATCAAGGGCAAGGCCAAGAAATTAGAATCAGGTTGCTACACCAAAGTAAGGAATGACCACATTCAGAGCTGAGCAGGCTGGTGCCCTGCCTTGGTTCTATATATCAAGTCGTCATGCTAAAGCCCATGAGGCAGATCTATGACATACAGATCAGAACAGGCGGCTGAGCTCCTGTGGTTTCTCATTCTCAGGCTGGTTGGGCCAAAGACTTGGGTAAGAGGCAAGAGAAATAAACAAGTGGATGACCAGCTGCTGGGATGAAGCAGGGGGCATGCAGGTTGGTGGCTGGTTAGTAAGTGCCTATTTAAGTGTGCTTTGTGTTTCTCTTCCTTTTTTCCTTTTCTTTTAGTGATTGCAGTGGCGTTTGTGAAGATCCAGCCACATGAGGGAGGGCTGTTGTCCAGAGGAAGTGCTGGACAGCAGGGGGCAAGGCATACTGGGGTGTACTGAAAGCACAGTACAAGACAGCATGGGCCCCCAAATCAAGATTCCCATGAGCTGTGCAGCTGGAAATTGATGCTCTATTCTACAGAGTTATTCTTTGGGGTGATTGATGGGTCTTGTGAAATTCTGAAGAAAAATGCAAACTCTGTCTCCAAGAAGGATGTTTTGGTCACATTTCCTCTCTGGAGGCAGCCTCCAAAGTTCTCAAAATGATAAGGCAGAAATAAAAATATGTCAACTTCTTTTTCCCTCAAATACCCCTCCTCTTTCAGTCTTCTGGTGGCTAGGCAAATTCCTGCTTATTAAAGCCAGCTTTGTCTGCCTGCTGCTTAGAATTACAGGAGAGAGAGCCCACTCAGGGAAAATCTCTACTCCTTATCTTGTGTGTAAGGGATGAACAGGAATCTGGCCAGGGTTCCCTGAGGTCTTGTTCCCAGACTGACTCAGTGTTGCCTCTGTTCCCAGGATGCAAGTGTGGTGTGTGTCCTCCCAGGGTAGCCATAGGGGCATTCAAATGAATCACCCTGGATGCTGCTAGCTTTCTTTAGCGGGTCTTCTAAGACAAGCTCAAGTCATCCTTGAGGAAAAAGAGTTCCCTAAACTGAATAAAGCAGAAGTGGGCGAGGGTAGGAGGCAAAGCAGTTTCGTTGGCATTCCTTAGCTGAAAGGGGTCGAGTTTGGAGATGCTCATATGTGTACATGTTTCAGGTCTTTATTCTGCCACTCACATATGTGCCCCTAAGTCACTTTTTGTGGATAGCAGGACACGTACCTCCTTCTCAACCCTTTGGGATATCCAGTCTGTTACTATCACCTAAAGGACAGCTCCAGCCTTCTTCCCATCTCCTAAGTATAAAAAAACACAGGTTACCCCAAACAGGCCAGTGTCTGAACCCCTCATGGCAAATGATGCTCTGCAAATCTTTTTTGAATTGCTGAGCTGAATGTGTGGGGTTAGATTAAGCAAGAGTTGGAGAAACCCAAGAAAAATTGAAGCTGTAGTTATAAGACTGCCACCCTGTGATGAGCCATGGAATTAGTGATATTTACAATTTTTAATTATTGATGGTGATTCAGTAATTTAAGTGAATAATCAACTGAAACATACATGTGACTTAGGAAGTAATTAGAAAGTTGAGATGTTAAACTAGAGGAGTTTTAAGATTAGAATTTATTCAGCCAGAATAATTGCACTAAATAAGACTAAAGTATTCATTTACCAAATGTGAAATGTTTCCCTTCTTCATACACACACATATACACACACACCCCTCTGTGTATTTTATTACTCTTGGGTCTTGTAAAAAAAAAAAAAAAGGAGAAGGAACATGTAGTTACCCAAAAAGCTACTCACTTATTCAACAAATAGATGTTGAAATCTTACATTGTGCATAGCTCTCTGCTCAAAATTATGAGGGGCCATCTAATTGGTATGTAATTAGATCCTAGAAGATGGGCAAAGAGACCTAAGGGAAAGAGATCCTTGGTAGCTGCATTTTACCAATTATCCCCCTGGGTTTGTTCCCTGTGTGTAGAGAAGGGGCTTTTACACCTGGTCAGGTAAGATAAAATATGTACTGTATACTGCATTTACCTAGGACTGTGTCCCAAGAATGGTCTTTCAAAAAGTAGAGTTGTCCAATCTCCTCCATGATTCTTTGGGGATTATTAGAGATACTCAACATTAACTCTGTGTTGCAGATAAGGAACAACAGATCAGAAGGGCTCATAGTCTTTCTAAGATGAGAAGGGCCTCAGGAATGTATCCTTCTGAAATAAATGTCAGATGGGTTAGGCATAAAGCTTGAAAGTAGAGAAGAGTACTTGTCCACAATTGGTGTCTTGCTCATGTGTTGGGACAGAGGTGTGGGTGTACCTTCTCTTAAAGGCAGAACTTCAGTAGAGGCATAGAGAAGCCTCTGAGTACAGGCTGAGGTGCTTCTCTAGAAGACTACAGACCTCACCCCAGTGCATGGCATGTGAGACCTAAGTTTTGCAGTGTTTTCTTGCTGCATGCCAAGGTCATGAATAACCTGGACAAGTGGACTCTCACCACATATTCTACCTGTTGTCATCTTGTACAAAGAAATTGGTTGATAACATAGAGCTAAAGTGAGCTGCTTAAGTTTCTCTTCAGGTCAAGAAAATGGCCTGGTGGGAAAAGTGGAGTCTCCAAAGTGGAGACTATTTGATCATGTTCCAGAGAGCTATGGTAACCACCTATAGAAGATTGTGGCATAGTGTCTGCTGTCTGCTGCCTACCCTCATTCATATTTATTCTTTGTATAGATTAAGTAAGAATAAGCATCTGAAGCAAAAGGATGGTGAATTTTAGGTTCTTTCATTTGTGATTAACTTGAAGTGGCCACTAGGAACTGATTTATGTGAACTGTGATGCCAAAACTAAGCAACTCATTTGCATCTTTGCCTTTGCCTCTCCAGGCACATGCCTCCAAGGGCATTTGTGGGTCAGCTTTGGTACTTAACAGTGACTTTAGGAAATGAAAGTTTGATCTAATGCTTGCTGCTTCCTCAAGGCTCAACTGAAACATGCTTTCTGCATGTAATTCTTCTCTGAGCTCTTTAGTCTTGTATATCTTCCCATAGCTCTTAGTTCATGTCTCTTAGGACCACATATTTGGTTATTCACAAATATGCTGGGTTCCTCCATTGAATTTTAAGATCCTTAAGGACAGATTTTATATATTATTTTTTATACTCAGAAGCTAGAAATAGTAGGCACTCAGTGGTGTATGCTGATGGAAAAACTGGTTATATAAAGGAAAGTCTGTACAATTCAGAATTAACATTATGAAGGACTGTAATCTCTGCACATTATGTTTCAGTATTTTCTCAGATTTTGTACAAATACTAGGACCTAATGCTTAAGAGAATATAAATATTTGTATCCAGGCAGACTTTAAATGGTGTTTCATCATATGTGAAATTTATGAATTTATCATCTTCATTAGCTTCTTACAGCTTCTCCTCTGGGTTCCTCTTTGTGGGAGACAAAGTGGTTTCATAAAAAGACCATGGACTTCAAAGCTGACTAGATGGGTGACTTGGGTAAGCTACTCTGCCTCTCCTCTATTCATTTCCTCAGCTATCAAATAGGAATGATTACAGTTCCCTTGCATGGTTCTAAGATGTGTGGTTGGCATGTGTTTGGGCTTTGTCTCCTATGCCTTCATCCATACCACCATCATTTCTCATATAGATGTTTCACTGGAAGGTGTTGATGCTATGCTTTCAAGACATTTTCCACACTGGTGTGTGTGCAGTGTAGACCTCTCAACACTTCCCTGTGTTGAGTACTTCTTTATCACCTCCAGAATAAAAAGTTGGTTGCTTGCTTCAGGAAGTAGACATCAGTATGGAATTAGAAACAAGAGATTTCATGCCTGTGAAAGGTTATTGGGCAAAGGGAATGGGAGTAGGCAGGGGAAGCTTTAGGTTGTCATGCTGGTCTGACACCTGTGACAAAGAAAGGAGGAAGGGAGCATGATTTAGCAGGAAGGTCTTCAGACTTTGGTGAAGCTGTGTGAATGACAGTCTTTTCCAGTCCAGTAAGTACAAAAATTACCTGTAGATGAGTCCCTGCTGTTGAGTAATGGTGAATCTTGCCCAGTCATTGGTGGGAGCTGCCTAAACACCCTAACTTCAGCTTGAGAGTTGAGGCAGATCCTAAAGACATCCATAGTTAGCAGCTCTCTGCTAACTGCACTCCTTGAGGAAGATTCTTTCTTGAAAATAAGTAGCTGCATATCTCATGAGCATTTCAGTCTGCTTTGTATTTTCTCCCCTGCCATGTCAAGTTCCTTTGGCAACCATTCAACAGATACGAGTGTCCACTTTGTGCCTGTAACCAAGCTTGCTGAGCAAAGGCAGGCTTCTCTGAAGCCTGCAGCCTAATGGGAGAAATAAATGCTAGTCAGATATTCACATTGACAGTTGACTACCAACTACAGTGAATGCTCTGATAGAAAGGAAGCTTATTTTATGGGGGCGAGCGACAAAGGAACCTGAATTCCTATAACTCATCACATAGTCTCTTGCCCTTCTATATTTCTGCGTGTTGTCCTTTTGCTATAACATCTTTTCCCTGCTTTACCTAGCTCACATCCTCAGTAATAACATCCATAAACACATGTAGGGTGACCATGTGTCTTCTTTGCCTTGGGTAGTTCCAATTGACCTTTTCTGTTCCAGTGTAATTGTTAACATCACTCTCATGCTCAAAATGTCCCAGTCTGGACATTATGTGATCATTTATTTGCCAAAAATTCTAACATATTTTATACAAAATATTCCTTTAATACTGACTATACCCTTTGGAACAGTAACTACTTTTTACCAGTTTTACAGAGTGAAAAGTGAGACACAGGTCAAATAACTCAATCAAGGTCACAGAGCCAGTGGGATTTGAACCCAGGAACTCTGACCCTGGTCTTCCCAACCACCAGGCTGTTTTACCCCCCACACAAGGGTTGGCTTTAGAAGCCCTCTTCTGATGCCCTGTTCCACCACTTAGCCTGGCCTGGCTGTTTTCTGTGTGATCCCTTCATACCCTGTACATTGTGAAGGCAATGGACACTGTCTCTCACTCCTCATTCCCCTCTGCCCCCAGCACCTCACACATACTGAGAGTTCAGTAAATCTGTTGAATGACTGGATTGAGGCAGGTGAGGAAGTTGTCAATGCATACCACATGGATTGTTAAACAGGAATAGACCCTTGAGTGAGTAATAGTGCTCCTTTTTAGATGTTTTCCCCTTTAACCTTCAGTCATTATTTACCTTCTCCTCCAGACTTAATACTGTTCCCAGACCTACCTAATTATGAACACTGTGGACTAAAAAGGGACATTTTTTAAAAAAGTGTATTCCATAATTCATTGTTTGGTCTAGTTTCCCTTGTGGTGTCATATTCATTGGGCATTGTTTCTTCTCATGTCCCTGAAATAATGTTTTATTTTTAGATAGTTCTAACCCAGAGGGCATTCCGAAGACAGTGATATTTCTGGACTTGTTATAAAAGAATACATAATATAAAAAACAAATTTTGAATTTTGCTGAGGAACTTTCTAAGGGAAAGGATAGCTGAGTAACTTGGAGATGAAGGGGTTTTGTTTTTGTTTTTACCTTGACTCTATTGCTTTCCCTTTTTACCTTCCATAGGGGCAAGTCCTGAGGGAATGTAAAAAGGGGACATAAAGTAATTCTAAAAACTTGATGCTCTCTTTGTGCTCGTAGTTAGAACCTTCCTAAATAAATAACATTTCTTAAGATATTGAAGATGAAGCTCTTGACATGGTTATAGGGGAGCATAGTAAAGGCATTTGATAGATTACTCTTCAACCAGGAAGCTTTCTGTCATCTACACGATGCATACCCCACTATCATGGAGAATAAGATTTTATTTTCAACCATTAGATTTTTAAAAATTTCATAGATTAAAAAATTATTAGAATTTTTTTCTTTTTTTCCATTTATTTATTTTTTAATATATGAAATTTATTGTCAAATTGGTTTCCATACAACACCCATTGCTCATCCCAAAAGATGCCCTCTTCAATACCCATCACCTTCCCTCCCCTCCCTCCCACCCCCCATCGACCCTCAGTTCTCAGTTTTTAAGAGTCTCTTGTGCTTTGGCTCTCTCCCACTCTAATCTTTTTTTTTTTTTTCTTCCCCCTCCTCCATGGGTTTCTGTTAAGTTTCTCAGGATCCACATAAGAGTGAAAACATATGGTATCTGTCTTTCTCTGTATGGCTTATTTCACTTAGCATCACACTCTCCAGTTCCATCCACGTTGCTACAAAGGGCCGTATTTCATTCTTTCTCATTGCCATATAGTACTCCATTGTGTATATAAACCACAATTTCTTTATCCATTCATCAGTTGATGGACATTTAGGCTCTTTTCACAATTTGGCTATTGTTGAGAGTGCTGCTATGAACATTGGGATACAAGTGCCCCTATGCATCAGCACTCCTGTATCCCTTGGGTAAATTCCTAGCAGTTCTACTGCTAGGTCATAGGGTAGGTCTATTTTTAATTTTTTTTTTAATTTTTTTTAACGTTTTATTTATTTTTGAGACAAGGAGAGACAGAGCATGAACAGGGGAGGGTCAGAGAGAGGGAGACACAGAATCCGAAACAGGCTCCAGGCTCCGAGCGGTCAGCACAGAGCCCGACGCGGGGCTTGAACCCACGGACTGCGAGATCATGACCTGAGCCGAAGTTGGCCGCTCAACCGACTGAGCTACCCAGGCGCCCCTATTTTTAATTTTTTGAGGAACCTCCACACTGTTTTCCAGAGCGGCTGCACCAGTTTGCATTCCCACCAACATTGCAAGAGGGTTCCCGTTTCTCCACATCCTCGCCAGCATCTATAGTCTCCTGATTTGTTCATTTTAGCCACTCTGACTGGCATGAGGTGGTATCTGAGTGTGGTTTTGATTTGTATTTCCCTGATGAGGAGCGACGTTGAGCATCTTTTCATGTGCCTGTTGGCCATCTGGATGTCTTCTTTAGAGAAGTGTCTATTCATGTTTTCTGCCCATTTCTTCACTGGATTATTTGTTTCTCGGGTGTGGAGTTTGGTGAGCTCTTTATAGATTTTGGATACTAGCCCTTTGTCCAATATGTCATTTGCAAATATTTTTTCCCATTCCGTTGGTTGCCTTTTAGTTTTGTTGATTGTTTCCTTTGCTGTGCAGAAACTTTTTATCTTGATGAGGTCCCAGTAGTTCATTTTTGCTTTTAATTCCCTTGCCTTTGGGGATGTGTCAAGTAAGAAATTGCTGCGGCTGAGGTCAGAGAAGTCTTTTCTTGCTTTGTCCTCTAGGGCTTTGATGGTTTCCTGTCTCACATTCAGGTCCTTAGAAATTTTCAACTGATAAAGTCCAAAGAGAACAATGTCATGAACCGCATATATCCAGCTTCAGCTTTTATGGGCATTCTATCAATCTTGTAACCGGACCTGCCTATCTGAGTCATGAATGCTAGCTAGGCTTTATGATCAATTGGTTTTTCTTAAAATGCTTGGTTTCTCTTGGGTTAAGTCTCCTTTTACTTTCACTGAAAAGATAATCTGCTAGACCTATTTTAGCCACTCTTCCCTTTTCTCCCTACTCCAAAGAAGAAATGGCCTTTCATCATGGTTTGATGCAGGATGCTGTGAGGTTATCCTGTTTTGAAATGGTGTAGGCATCCAGGAGCTATCAAAAGATAATAGCATAGGAGGGGCACATGGGTGGCTCAGTTGGTTAAACATCCAACTTCAGGTCAGGCCATGGTCTCTTGGTTCGTGGGTTTGAACACATTGGGCTCTACTCTGATGATGTGGAGCCAGTCTGGGATTGTTTCTCCCTCCCTCTCTTAATCTCCCCTACCCCACGTGCACGTGCTCTCTCTCTCTCTCTCTCTCTCTCTCTCTCTCTGTCGGTTGCTCTCTCAAATAGGTAATCTTAAAAAAACAAAAAACAAAAAAACCCCCACTATATCATAGGAGAACAAGGGAGGCAAATAGTAGCAATTCCTGTCAGAATATTGAAGACATCAGAGCTGCTCTTTGAAGGATTATTAGCTTTTGGAGAAGCTTTTGGATGGATGAAAAAGAATAATTGCAATTTTTATGATAAGCACAATAGTTAACAGTTTTGGCATGCTTACTACATGCCAGGCACTGTTTCAGTATTATACTTTGCCTATATTATTTCATTCTCACAGCAGACAAGTGAGGTACAGGAGCTGTTAACATCACCATTTTACAGATGAGGAACCTGAAACACAGGGGAGTTAATTGATTTCAGGGCACACAGCACAAGGAAATGGAAGTTCAAACATTCATAGGTCCATAGAGTAGGTATTAAGGTCATAGAGACCGATTCCTTTATTAAAAAAGCCATAATGCAAGTGGTAAAGGGCTTCTCCAGGACACACAGCTAGTGTGGGGCAGGGTTGAGACTCATATCCAGGAACCCTGACTTGAGCCTGGTATGTTTCAGTTGTGCCACTCAGCTGTCTCCACTGCTAGAAGTACCCAGAGGCCTCGTGACATCAGTTCTCTACCTTTTAGCTTTTCTTAGGATTGACATGCATGTTACTCTACTGCCTTCTTCTCTTCAGGAATATTTAATTTTTTTAAAATCTTAACTCTGCAAATTATTGAACTTTGCAAACATTTAGAGAATACAGCCTATTCAAGGCATTGTGTAAAAGTCAATGTAAAGTTGGGTAAAGAGTCTCCGGCCTCCTTATGTGAAACTCTAAATATAAAATGAATTGTTTTCATTCTTTTTTTCATTTCTTCCACTTTATACACTTAAAAAAGTGATAGATGTCTGAAGGATAATTTCATTCTTTGCCACCAAAGGCATTGCCCACTGTGGTGCTTACTCATGTAATGTTACTTTTATAATAGAAAAAGGGTATACATAGCAAAAATTCAGTGTGAAAGGAACACAAACACATCACTGATTATCAAATCAGAGGCTGCAGCAAGACATGGTGTATGATTCAGTTATAAGGATCTCCCTTTTTCTTTTTTAGTGCATGTTACTCTATACTCATGGGTTTTTATTTACTATATTATAGTCCATTATAATTTTTTTAACCAAATTTGGCCACTGCAAGCCTCTTTAATATGGGTCCTGTATCTTTTTGACATAATCCCATTAGTCTCTGAGCCTTTTCTTGCTCCCTATGACATTAAGATATCTCCAAAAGATGTTGTGTTATATGTTCTTGCCAGACTTTTTCTTTGTGTGCATGTGTGTGTGTATGTGTGTGTGTAAGCCTAGAAAGAACAGTTTATATGGATTTTAGAACTCCTTGAAAAATTTAAAAGCCATTATTTAGATCACTGTGCTAGTTGCAATTTTTAAAAACGGAATTTCGGCCTTCAAGAGCAATATTTTTAGAGTGGAGACGTATTTGGGAAATGGAATTTATAAGTTTTCTAAATCAGGGGTTTACTAACTTCATCTTTTCGCTTTTCAACTCTTTGACTCATTTCTCTCTTTGCTGAGAGAAAAGAAGAGAAAGAATACACTGATAATTGCTTACTAAGGAAATTTCAGATGAAAAGAAATGGAATTTTCAGATACCGATCCTGCCCAGAGAGTGGTGAAAGGGGTAGCATACCAAATGTACTCTGTCCTCCATGGTCTTCTCTCCTCCCCGTATCTAGAGGCTCTCCCTCCACTCCTGACCTCCCCTCTCTGCCCTGGCCTGTCCACTGTTGGCTAGAGGTACAAGGAGCTGTTCACTTCAGAGCCAGACATGCCTGGAGTCACATTTTAGTTCTCTTCTTACTTAATCTCTGGAGCATTTGAGGGTTTTTCTCTTCCATCTATAAAGTAAAGCAAAATCACACTTATAAGTTAGGAGTAAGGATGAAATGACAAATTCTACATAGTATAAGTACCGGACCTGAGGCACAGCAAGTGTTCAGTAGTTGTTGAATTCCTTCTACCTTGTATTATATTTACACATGCAGGATATGTGTCTGCCTCATTTCCCTAAGCTTTATTGTGAAATATAACACAACTAGAAAAACTGCATAAAATAAACAATTTAATGAACTATAAGGTGGGCATTTTTTTTAGACATCATCCATGTGAAACAGGTCTTGTCTTCCCCCGTTGGATGAGATACACTCTATGATGAATCAGAACAGTCCTGTTTTTTGCAGTGTGGATGATTCTGTACCAGCTTCCAGCACTGGAAGTCACACATGGGGATGAAAGATGACGTTTCATTTAGTTAAATTAAGTTGGCCCCAATCCAGCAAATATTTTGATAGCATTGTCCACTACAGTGTAGTTTGGGCTCACTTTTATGGCTATGGAAAGACTGGCCCACTGTGCCATTTTTAAATCACAAAATGACTAAGAAAAATGCAGATGTCCCAGAAATCTTAAACTTCCAGTTGTAAAAGGAAATTTGGAATGTCAGGAAACCCTAAGGAGGAGCATTCAACTTTAGGACCTTGGTGCTATTTAGCTGACTCAGTGGCAGTCACAGACTGTTGGGTGTGATCCTAATACAGCTATACCTGGGGCACCTGGGTAGCTCACTTGGTTAAGCATCTAGCTAGCTTGTGTCTTTGAGAAATAATACCTTTGTTAGAAGGAAAGAACCCACCCTCAATAGAGAACTTTCAGAGAGCTACAGATAAATATAATAATTTTGGTATTGTACCTGTTTGGTGAAGAGAGAAAGATTGTTACTAGAGTGTTGAAGTTGACTTTAGGGTTTTCTTTCTCAATCAGGGCCCCAGTATTTCAGCCCATGGTAGGCCTTTGAGGCAGTACAAAGAAGGATGGCCATGGTCCTTGCTCTTGAGATATCTCTAGTCTTGTTGGACTACAGCAGATGCCAGGGAATCTGAGAAGGGTGCTCTGGGACAGACAACATGTGCTGCAGGATTGTCAGAGGGCAGGAAAGGCTTTACAGAGATGATAGAACATGAAGGTCTTGTGCTTGATGTTCACAAATGGGAAGATTCCTAAGGGCAGAGAGGAGGGCTTTGGAGGAGGAGACCAAGTTATGAACAAACTAATGTATTTAAAGGAATAGAGTAGGAAAATTAGGCTGGAGGGGAAAGATAAGACAAAGAAATGATTAGGTGGAGGGGAAAGATAAGACGAAGTAAATTAAGAAGGGTTTGTTATAGATCATAGGTGACAATAAATGACAGCCTAAGGGGCTTGGAGGGGTGATGAAGGTGATGTTCTCAGATTAGCCTTGGAAGGGTCTGCAGGGTAGTAGGAATGGGGCAATGCTGAGAATTGGGTAATTGGTGGGGATAGATTGCAGCTGGGGCTGTCTTTTTGAGTAGCAAGGTTTAGGCCCCTGTGTTTCCCTCCTACACTAATTCTAATAGATTTTTATAGATCCATGGTAGCAGTTCATCACACAAAGAAGAATTTTTGCATGATTTATGGTGCTAAGCAGTACATTCACACTATATTTGAATGTTTACCTTGGAATAAATATTAACATGAATAACTTTTTAAGGACTTTTCTGATTGATACTAGACATTTCAATAGCTGCTTACTAGACTGACTCCAAGAGTCTTGAAGCTAGCTGTAGCATTATGACAATCTCTGGCATTGCTGTTTGGGACCAATGAGGGAACTTACTCTGTCATTAAAATTCTGTGCCATGGCCACAAATGCAGTGAGAAACCATCCTATGCATGCAGCCCTGGTCACTATGCACATTGCACTGGAGGGTCCTTATCAGAATTACGTCAGTTGTCTGGTCAGCTTACCAGTTCATGTTCTGTACTTTTCCCATAATTTTGACATTATTTTTTGAATTTCTTAATTAAAAATAGATTATTTTTTAAAGAAAATGCATATGAATCTTATATTTTGGGCTGTAATTCATTTTTGATAGATTTCTTGTTGTCCACTTGAATCTGAATGTGCCTCATGGACTCTTATGGAGCCTGCTTGGGATTCTCTCTCCCTCCCTCTCTCTCTCTCTCTCTCTCTCTCTCTCTCTGCTCCTCCCCGCTTATGCATGTGCTCTCTCTCAAACAAACATTTTAAAAAAGAGATACTTCTCTGATTTGAGAGACATAAAACATCATGATCAATGAACCAAGAGCTGGTTCTTTGAAAAGATAAAGAAAATTGATGAACCCCTAGCCAGATTCATAAAAAAAGAGAAAAAAAAGAGGTCTCAAACAAAATCACAAATGAAAGAGGACAAATAACCAACATGACAAACACAAAAATTTATAACAGAATATTATGAAAAATTATATGCCAACAAATTGGACAACCAAGAAGAAATAAATTCCCAGAAACCTATAACCTACCAAAACTGCAGCAGAAAGAAGTAGAAAATTTGAAGAGACTAATTACCAACAATGAAATTGAATCAGTAATAAAAAAAACTTCCAGCCAACAAAAGTCCAGGCCCAGACAGCTTCACAGGTGAATTCTACCCAAAGTTTAAAGAGTTAATACCTGGGGCGCCTGGGTGGCTCAGTCGGTTGGGCGTCCGACTTCGGCTCAGGTCATGATCTCGCGGTCCGTGAGTTCGAGCCCGGCATAGGGCTCTGTGCTCACAGCTCAAAGCCTGGAGCCTGTTTCAGATTCTGTGTCTCCCTCTCTCTCTCTCTGACCCTCCCCTGTTCATGCTCTGTCTCTCTCTGTCTCAAAAATAAATAAACGTTAAAAAAAAAAATTAAAAAAAAAAAAAGTTAATACCTATTCTTCCCAAACTATTACAAAATAAAAAAGAGAAAGTAAAGGGGTACCTGGGTTGCTTAGTCTGTTAAGCATCTGACTCTTGATTTCAGCTCAGGTCATGATCTCACAGTTTGTGGGTTCAAGCCCCATGTTGGGCTTTGCTCTGACAGCATGATGTCTGCTTGTTATCCTCTGTCTCTTTCTCTGCCCCTCTCTCACATGCATGCTTGTACTTTGTCTCTCTCTCAAAAATAAATATATATATTTTATAAATTTTTTTAACATTTATTATTTTTGAGAGAGAGAAACTGAGTGCAAGTGGGGGAGGGGCAGAGAGAGAGAGAGAGACAAAGAATCCAAAGCAGGCTTCAGGTTTCAAGCTGTCAGCATACAGCCTGATGCGGGGCTTGAACTCATGAACGGTGAGCAGAAGTTGGATGCTTAACAACTGAGCCACTCAGGCACCCCCAAAATAAATATTAAAAAAATAAGAGGAAGGAAAATTTCCAAATTCATTCTGAGGCCAGCAGTACCCTGATGCCAAAGATGAAAACACCACAAAAAGAACAATAGGCCAAGATCTCTCATGAACATAGATGTAGAAATTCTCAGCCAGATAATAGCAAACCGGGGGTTTTGGGTAGCTCAGTCAGTTGAGCATCTGACTCTTTGTTTTGGCTCAGGTCATAAATCCAGGGTCATGGGATCCAGCCCCACATTGGGCTCTGTGCTGAGTGTGGGGCCTGCTTAAGATTCTCTGTCTCCCTTTGCGCCTCTATGTGCTCACATGCTCTTGGTCTCTCTAAAATTAAAAAAATAAATATATTCCTTTAAAAAAAATACTAGCAAGCCAAATCCACCAATAAATTAGAAAAAAAAAACAAAAAACACAAACATTCAGCAGGATCAAGTGGGACTTATTCCTGGGGTGCAAGGGTGGTTCAGTATTCGCAAATCAATACAATATATCACATCAATGAGAGAAGGATAAGAACCATATGACATTTCAATAGATGCAGAAAGAGCATTCAGCAAAACACAACATCCATTTATAATAAAAATCAACAAAGTAGGGTTAGAGGAGCATAACTCAATGTATTCCTCTGATACTAAGCTAAAGTACTCTTTTCTGAAACTGTTAAATGGTAGGGAAGAATAACCAGGAAGAAAGAGTCCATCATTTCAGCCTTAAATTTATAAACATATAAAAATTATATAAAAATTAAATTACACAAATCATCTTCATTTCAGATCCAGAGTGACAGGGAACAAGCCATGAAAAAATCAGATTTCTAGAACATTCTTCCTCATTGTTAGTTGCATATATAGAGTGCTATGAAAGCTCTCCATTGCTTCCTGAACTCCAGAATCTAGGGACTGTGGTGGATAGTATTCTTTAGCCTTTTTTTACCAAGTGATATATAAACATTTTTATTCTATCAAATTTTAAATTTATAATTTTCTTTAGTTGTATAATTTAAAATGTATCAAAATATTAAATCACTGTTTATTTTTTTAAAAAAATTTTAATGTTTTTTTTTTGAAAGAGACCGAGCATGAGGGAGGAGGGGAAAGAGAGGGAGACACAGAATCTGAAGTAGGCTCCAGGCTCTGAGCTATCAGCACAGAGCCCAACTGGTGGGGAGGTGGTGAGGGGGGTGGAGGAGGGCTCGAACTCACAAACTGTGAAATCATGACCTGAGCCGAAGTCGGACACTTAACATACTGAGCCACCCAGGTGCCCTGATAGTTCACTGTTTAGAATCTAGAACTTTTTAAAATAACATTTGTTCATAATTCTGTAACTGCAACATAATTGCCATTATTATTTTAGTTAATTTTTAACTTTTATTAAAAAAAAGGAATGGTTTTACAAAGTGTAATCATAGGTTCTATTCAGTGTTGTAACTTGGATTTTTTTCACTTAATATTAAATTTTTAAAAGCTTTCCTAATTTACAGTGTAGTCTTGATAATGTTAATTATCAAGATAATGTTAGTAGCAAAATCATTTTCCATCAAGCAATCATACAGTTTACCATTCTCTATTGTAGAACATGTCCATAGCCTCTAATTCTGGAGGAGTCATTGAAATTATACTTATAATACATTCATTCATAAAATCATCAGATATTTAACAGTGAGAAGGGAAATTACATAGAAGAAAATGGCACATAGCTGTGTAAGTATCTTAAAAAGTTCATTTAGACATATCTGAAAAAGTTACTCTGTCACATCCATGGCTTGGGGGGAAAAACATGATCTCACTTTTAATATGTTTGTGGGTAAAGATTGGAGAGGCTAGAATGAAGTCCCACTTGTAATAGGAAGCTGAGACTGTCCCTCATTAATGCTCAGTGTCCCTGAGCACACTGCATTCTGCAAGAAAGCTTGGTCATCAGGCCCTAGATGGGCAAGAAAAGTATGGAGGCAAATCTTCTTGGACTGATTCTCCATCTTTATTGTGTGTAGGATCTTGGCAAGTCACTTTATTTCTCTGGGCTAGTTGCATCTTATATAAAAATAGATCAGATGTCTTCAGTACTTGCCAGCATTCTTCATTCTGTGATTGGTTAATATCCTACCTGCTCAACATTGCTCTAGGTGGTCTGGAATTACGGGAAATTAATATAACTTATTGGGTGGAGGAAATTTAATTCTAATGGAGGCAGAAGTTTCCTAGAGCAGATAAATAAGAAGGCCCAGTGCAACTTGCTTTAAAACATTTTTGTCTCTCCTGACAATTCATGTTTACTGTTAAGACAGTGTGTCTTTCTGAACTGGAAATCTGGCTAGAATAGAGATACTTTCAGTTTGTTGAAAACTCAGGTGGTGGATGGCTGTGACTTCTTTTCTGCAGATTGTATTTTGTCCTACTGAGAAGTCCATCCTTGGTTATCTGTGATCCTGTTATTTTCATTTATAACAATGGTGATAACAATGAGGGGAGTTGATGTGTGAAGCAGGTACCTTTGTAGCTTAAGAAGGTCTTAGGAACTTGTTATAGTTTGTAGACCAGCTGTTGTATAGATGGCAAATATTTAGCTTAAGTTTCCAGTTCAATCCTGTTTCCAAAGGAAACTACTTTTAGGATGTGAAAGTACACAAGTCTGTGTTTCTTAACTCATAACCCATGTCCCTCCTGAGATCTGAGTCAGTTATTCTCTTTGTCCCTCCACTCTAGTGTGTATACATGGCCACATGAAAGATGCTTCTAACCAGGTTGATAAGCTTTGGTACAAATGGAAAGAGCTCTACATTCATTTCAGGGCAACTTGGTTATAGTCTCAGATCAGCCACTTACTAGCTCTGTGGCCTTAGATAATTTATCAGACTCCTCTGTTTTCTGTAAAATGAAGGCAGACAGTCTCCAAGATCCACAAAATTATACTTTCAGAAGTAGAAGGCCTGAGACATAAATAAATGCAGGCATGCAGGCCTGGCCCCAGGCACATTGGTAAGGCAAGACATGCTTTTTGCCTGTGGAATTCCCTCCTCCCTTTGTGCACGCCTCATCATTCACTCACTTTCCCTATTTACATTCTCCTTACCACCTGGCGCTTAGAATTTTGCTGCCTTCTGCTGGCAGGCTCCTTTCAGCAATAGGGTAGCAGTTTTATGACATTTCCTCAGCCATCTTGCCCACATAGCATATTCATATGGTAGCCGTTCTTCAACATTCTGGTTGAATGCCTTCTTCATGAAGCCATATTTGATTCCCTCATCTAATACTAATCTCTTCAATCTACTAACTGCTGTAGCACTTGTTTCACTTTTTAAAATTAATGGTATTTATTTCTGCCTTGTAGATGTGAATAATACTTCTTTTATTGGATTATAGCCCCTCTGAGGGCAGAATTTATATCCCAATTCCTGGTACACCTGTTGAATGAGTGAACGAATGACTGAGGGAGGGAGTTAGTGAATGAGTGAATTAATTCATTACTGTAGCCACACTTTGTACTATGGTATTTGGTAGTAGACTCTCAATAAATTTTGATAAATGAACAATTCTGCTTTTCCCATCATTCCCTTATGTCCTTTCTAGCTAGATAAACTAGCTTTTTAATGTCTGATTAATGAAGAGGGTATTAATAGCTAATTGCCTGATACATTGCTGCTCAGAAAGGAATTTTTATTTTTATAGCAGATTGAAAGGTGTTACTCTTTAATGGTATACATGTCAGGTAATGGACTAAAAGAGGTTTATGGGATGTGTAGGTGCACGTGGTCAAGGATGGGAGGTGGTTCCATCTACCATGCAGGTACCTGTCTCTCAACTTCTCTGTAGAAAGCTGGTCTGATTTACTTGTATTAACTTTTAATTTGTTGTGTGGATTAAAGATTCTCCATAGAACACTAATAATTGTTTCAAATCTGACATCCAGCTGCTGTTTTGTTCCCTTGCAAACATTTTTTTTCCATTCACTTGCAGTGTTTTTTTTATTTTTGCCGTCTTGGCCATGAATCTGTGAGCTACACTGAAGAAGGAAAACTGAGATTATCCCAAAGAATAGAGATCTGGTGTGCTTAACCTCTTCCACAGTATCCTCCTGGAGCTCATGAAGCAGTGCTCATTTACTCTTGAGGGTGCAGTGGATGATCTCTTTGCAACTGGGAGATGAAGGAGGATCTCTACTAATGAACAGCACAGTCTTTCTTATCTTTTTGGATTATGTCTGAACAGCTTCACTTCATGTAAACACAAAATTCTGATGGCTCTGCCTCACCCACCGCCATACACTGTGCTTTTCTTATGATGTATGCCAGAAAAGAAGATAGGTGGTAAGAACAATGTAAACTCTGAAGGCCGATTATTTTGTGACTGTTCTCTTGTTCAGTCTCCATAAGTGTTCTGTGGATTATATTTATCAGGTTCCAGAAAAACATGTATATCTACCCAGCAGAGTATATCATGGGTGAACTGGCACTGAATGAATGACTAGTGATGAGAATGGAGGTTTGCAAATATAACTTCCAAGAAACCAGGGAAAAATTCAGCTTACCTTGAGTAGTTGGCCCCATGAGGAAACATGTCTCAGTTGGGGAGACTGCTGGTTTTGGTGTTTGTACTGCAGGTATCTTCCTTCTTTTATACTGTGTCAGCAACCCCCACCCCCACCCTGGCATGTTAGAAAGAAACATTATGAATACCTGGAGGTGGGAGGAAGATAAAAAAAAACAAAAAACTAAAACTTGGTTAAATTGGCCATTCTCTTTGTTGTTTGAAGTTACATAGAAGCCATAACTGTGGGTCATTGTGGGAGCAAGATACAGCCTTTGATCTGTCTTCAGAAAGTAGTATGTTTAGAAAAGCCATCACTCAAGGTTAATAGTGCTGTGTCTGTGGTGGTTGGATTTAAAGAATCGATGTAAACATCTTTTATTCAAAGAAAATGTTCTCTGGTGGTTAATGTATTCCAAGTATACTTGAGATTTAGGAGTATACAGAAAGTAAAAGTAAATTTCTCATAATTTAGAGTTCTGATGGTGAAAATATAATCATTTTTTAAAAATGTATTTAAAAATTGTTTTATTCAGTTTACTTAAATTAAAAAACCCAGCCAGTTCACCCATTTCTCCCAACCCCCACCTTCACCTCTTACAACCACCATCTGTTCTCTGTATTTATGAGCTTGGTTTTTTGTTTGTTTGGTTTTTCTTTTTTAGATTCAACATATGAGAGAGACTATATGGTATTTATCTTATTTCATTTAGCATAATGCCCGTGAAGTCCATCTGTGTTGTCACAAATGGCAAGATTTCTTTCCTTTTATGGTTGTATAATATTCCATTGTATATATACCACAATTTCTTTATCCATTCATCCGTCGATGGACACAGGTTCTTTCCATATCTTGGCTATTGTAAATAATGCTGCAGTGAACATGGGAGTTTATATATCTTTTCGAATTAGTATTTTCTTTTGGATACTCCAATGCGGAATTGCTGGAGATGTGGTAGTTTTATTTTTAATTTTTTGAGGAAACTCCATACTATTTTCCATAATGGTTGCACCAGTTTACATTCCCACCAACAGTGACAAGGGTTCCCTTTCCACATCTTTTCCAACATTTGTCATTTCTTTTTTTTTTTTTTTTTTTTTTTGTTAAAGATTTATTTAAGAAATCTCTATACCCAGGGCACCTGGGTGGCTCAGTCGGTTAAGCATCCGACTCTTGATTTTGGCTCAGATCATGATCTCATGGTTTCATGAGTTTGAGCCCCACATCGGACTCTGTGCTGAAACTGTGGAGCCCACTTGGGATTCTTCTTTTCTCTCTGCCCCTCTCCTGCTTGTGCTCTCTTGATCTCTCTCAAATAAACTTAAAAAAAAAAAAACTCTACACCAAATGTGGGGCTCAAACTCACAACCTCGAGATCAAGAGTCTCATGCTCTTGAGCTATCCAGGCACCCCTCCTTGTCTCTGATAATAGCCATTTTAACAGATGGTAGGTGATATCTCATTTTGGTTTTGATTGGCATTTCCCTGATGATTAATGATGGTGACCATCTTTTCATGTACCTGTGGCTATCTGTATGTCTTTGAAAACTGTTCAGATCTTCTGCCCATTTTTAACTATATTGTTTGCTTTTTTTTTCTTTTTACTATTGACTTGTATGAGTTCTTCACCCATTGTAGATAACTCCTAATCAGATAGATGATTCGCAGTTACTTTCTCAATTCAGTAGGTTGCCTTTTCATTTTGTTGATTGTTTGCTTTATTGTACAGAAGCCTTTTAGTTTGATGTAGTCCATCTTGTTTATTTCTGCTTTTGTTGCTTTGGCTTTTGGTTAAAAAGCTATCACCAAAACTGATGTCAAGAATCTTACTGCCTATGTTTTCTTTTAGGAGTTTTTACAGTTTTAGGCCTTATCTTCAAGTCTTTAATCAATTTTGCGTTATTTTTTGTATATGGTTTAAGAAGACCCAATTTTGTTTTTTTGCTTGTGGCTGTCCAATTTCCAGCACGATTTATTGAAAACTGTTCTTTCTCCATTGTATGTTTTTGGCTCCTTTGTCATAAATTAATTAGACATACATGCATGGGTTTATTTATGGGCTTTCTATTGTGTTCTCTTGATCAGTGTGTTGGTTTTTGTGCTAAAACCATACTATCATATGATATCTTTGTAATGTAATTTGAAGTCAGGGAGTGTGATGGCTCCAGTTTTGTTGTTGTTTCTCAAGACTGCTTTGACTATTCAGGGTCTTTTGTGATTCCATATGAATTTTAGCCTTGGTGTATCCATTTCTGTGATAAATACCATTGGAATTTTGATAGGAATTACGTTGAACCTGTTTGTTGCTTTGAGTAATATGAACATTACAGCAATGCAGAGATTTTTGCATTTGTGTTTGTCAGAGATATTGGTCTGTAATTTATTTCCTTCCTTCCTTCCTTCCTTCCTTCCTTCCTTCCTTCCTTCCTTCCTTCCTTTGTAACATCATTGGTTTTTGGTATCAGGATAGTGCTGGCCCTGTAAAATATGTTTAGAAGGTTACCCCTTTTCTGTATTTTGGAAGAGCTTGAGGAAGATTAATTCTCTGACGGTTGGGCAGAATACACCAGTGAAGTTGCACAGTCCTGGACTTTTGTTTATTGGGAGTTTTTTGATTACTGATACAGTCTCTTAGCTA
The DNA here is from genome assembly GCF_046562875.1 of Panthera onca. NCBI lineage: Eukaryota > Metazoa > Chordata > Mammalia > Carnivora > Felidae > Panthera > Panthera onca. Next base: position 129,749,667 of record NC_138347.1, on the reverse strand, counting down.
GCAAGCAGTCTGTTCAGATTTTCTGTTTCATCATGATTCAGTCTTGGTAGATTGCATGTTTCCAGGAATTTATGTTTCTTCTATGTTGTTCAATTTGTTGGCATGTAATTGTTTATAGTAGTTTCTTATGATCCTTTGTATTTCTATGATACCAGCTGTAACATCTCCTTTTTCATTTCTGATTTTTATTTGAACCCTCTCTCTTTTTGTTTTTTTTTCTTGAGGGGTAGAGCTAACAGTTTGTCAATTTTTATATTTTCAAAGAACCAGCTTAGTTTCAATGATTTTTTTTTCTATTATATTTTTAGTTTCTGTTTCACTTATTTCTGCTATAATCATCATTTCTTTTCTTCTAACTTTGGGCTTCATTCTTTTGGTTGGTTTATTTCTTGATGTGTGAAGTTAGATTGTTTACTTGAGATTTATCTTGTTTTTGAGGTAAGCATTTATCACCGTGAACTTTCCTCTTAGAATTACTTTTGGTGCATCCTATAAATTTTAGTATATTGCACTTCCATTTTTGTTTGTTGCAAAGCATTTTTTGATTTCTCTTTTGATTTGTTCTTTGACCCATTGGTTCATTATCATATTGTTTAATATCCACATATTTGTGAATTTTCCAGTTTTCTTCATGTAATTAATTTCTAGTTTCATATAATTGTGGTTGGAACAGATGCTTGGCATGATTTTAATCCTCTTAAATTTAATAAGATTTGTTTTGTGGCCTAATACATGATCAGTCTTGGAAAATGTTCCATGTGCACTTGAGAAGAATATGTATTCTGTTGCTTTTGGATGAAATATTCTGAAAATATCTATTAAGTCCATTTGGTCTAACATGTTGTTTAAGGTAAATGTTTCCTTATTGATATTCTGTCTAGATGACATAAGATAAGGTATTAAAATCCGCTATTATTGGGGCACCTGGGTGGCTTAGTTGGTTGAGTGTCCGACTTAGCTCAGGTCATGATCTTGCGGTTTGTGAGTTCAGGCCTCGCGTTGGGCTCTGTGCTCACAGCTTGGAGTCTGGAGCCTACTTTGGATTCTGTGTCTCCTCCTCTCTCTGCCCCTCCCCTGCTCATGCTCTGTCTCTCTCTCAATAATAAATAAATAAATAAATAAATAAATAAATAAATAAATAAATAAAATTTTTTAAATCCCCTACTATTATATTGATGGCTGTTTCTCCCTTTAGTTCTGCTAACATTTCCTTTATGCATTTAGGTGCTTCTATATTGGGTGCATAAATATTTACAAATGTTATATCCTCTTTTATCATTATGTAATACCTTTGTCTCTTATCATATAGTCTTTGTTTTAAAGTCTATTTTGTCTGATATAAGTGTAGCTACCCCAGCTTTCTTTTCATTTCCATTTGCATGGAATATCTTTTTCCATCCATTCATCTTCACTTTCTGTGTCTTCTTACATCTAAAGTGTGTCTCTTATAGGCAATATATAGGTTGTTGATATTTTTGTCCATTCAGGCACTACATGTCTTTTGATGGGAGAATTTAGTGCATTTACACTTAAAGTAATAATTGATAGGTTTGTGCTTTTGCCCTTTTGCTAATTGTTTTCTAGTTGTTTTCATAGTTCCTCTCTGTACCATTCTTCTTTTCTTGTTCTCTTCCTTTGTGGTTTGATGATTTTCTTTAGTGGTATGCTTCTATTCCTTTCTTTTTATCTTTTGTGTATTTACTATAGGTTTTTTATTTGCGGTTACCATGAGGCTTACATATAACGACATTTCTATAATAGTCTATTTTAAGCTGATGATTATTTAAGTTTGATGTCATTCTAAAGCTTACCCTCCCCCCCATGTTTTGTCCCCCTTTTTACCTCTCTCCTATGTTTTATGTTTTTGATGTCATATTTTACATTTTACTTTTTATCTTGTGTATCCTTCAGTTATTGTAATTGTAGTTAATTTATGCACTTCTTTCAACCTTCATACTAGCTTATAAGTAATTAATCTGCTACCTTTACTATATATTACTTTTGCAGTGAGATTTATTCTTTCATATGTATTCTTGTTATAATTAGGTCTCTTTCTTTTCAGCTTAAAGAAGTCCTTTTAACATTTCTTTTAAGGCTAGTTTAGTAGCAGTGAACTTTAGCTTTTGCTTGGTTGGCAAACTATTTCTTCTTCAGTTCTGAATGATAGCTTTGCTGAATACAGTATTCTTGGTTGGAAGCTTTTTTTCTCTTAGCACTTTGAATATATCATGCCTCTTCCATCTGACCTGCAAAGTTTGTACAAAAAATCTGCTGATAGTCTAAATGGGGGTTCCCTGGTGTATGGGGGTTTAGATGTCTGGTGGTAAAAACATAAACATTTTTTAATGCCTTAATGTGCTTTCTATGGTGATTCCCGAATGTATTTATTATAGTTATTTCTTTTAATGTTTATTATTTTTGAAAAGAGAGAGCAAGTGGGGTATGGACAGAGAGAGGAGGAAGATTTGAAGTGGCCTTTGCACTGATAGCAGAGAGCTCATTTTGGGGCTCAAACTCCTGAACTGGGAGATCATGACCTGAGCTGATGTTGGACGCCTAATTGACTGAACCCCTGTATGTACTGTACCCCTCTATGCTGTAAGTACAGTCACAAAGGAGTTGTTCATAACCCATTCCGGGCTCTTTAACAAGACTTTGATTTTCTGTGAGGTGATTTTCAGTTGCGGACTTTGTGCATGTTTGTAACCTCTGACCCTTCAATTTATCTTTTTTTTTTTTTTTTTTTTTTTAATTCAAATTTTCTTTTAAGCCTCAGGACTGGCTTATTTCTTTGACATACCAGTTAAATTGTTTCTCTTGGAGACAATATTAGCTACAAACTATTCAAAACTTGTTCCTGTGTTGTTCTTCCTTTGCCCTCCAGACAGCCCCAGGACTCTCCCAGAAGCAAGAAATTTTTGTGTTTTTTTTTTTAATTTGAGATTTTTTTTTTCCCTCAAGTTAGTTAACATACGATGTAGTCTTGGCTTCAGGAGTAGAATCCAGTGATTCATCACTTACACATAACACCCAGTGCTCATCCCAACAAGTGCCCTTCTTAACACCCATCACCCATTTTCCCCACACCCATTATTTTTGAAGGAATTAGAAAAATAATACTGGTGGCATTTGAAAGGATAAAATTAGAAATTACTGAACACTTAAATAAAGCCTGGTTTTCACCTATAAAATGCATGATAGCATCTTCACCATAAGAGCTAAATGAACTATTGTATGTGAGGCCACTCTGTAATTTATAAACTTTCTTATAAATTTATTATATATTTATTATAAAATGGTCCAGTTTTTGTCACTTTGCCTTTCTGTCTAGAAATCACATATGTGCATAGGTAACACTGAAAAGGTTGCTTTAAAATTATTTTATTATTATTTATTATATTTACTATTACCTATTTGTTTTACTACTATCTGAATGTTAGATTTCTATTTGGAATTCACTTGTAGTTTGGCATCATTTAGTAATTATCCAGAGAGACAGAAATGTGGTTTACTGTTCATTTTTAGGGTGAGATCCATTAGTAAAGGGAGATAAACCTCATCATATCCATTACTATATACTGATGCTGCGGTGAACTCATCCATGACTCTATAAACAACTGGAGTGTAATGCCAAATGTAGGAATATTTGTTTTGGGTTTCTTAACTCAGCCTTCTGGTGTCAGTTTGATTTAATCTGAGAAAGGCCAAGTACCAGCACAGAGGAGGGCTGCTTTGTGAGGATGGATTGAAAAAATGAGAATTCTTCAGCCTAGATAGATACTTAACAATAGGATACGTGAGCTAAATCAATAAAATGGTGAAGAGTTAGGATTTTTTCAGTACCTCCAAAAGAGTAATTTTTAAAACTTTTTAAGCATTAGGACTTAGATTCCACTGTCCATTCCATCAAATCTAAAACCTGAAGGTGATTTTTTTTCTAATACTTTTCTGATTATACAAGTAATATGTTAAAGAAAATCTAGAAAATTCAGTTCAGCACAGTAAAAAAACAAACAACCTATAACCCCACATCACAGGGATTGTTGTTATTAACCATAACTGTGATCACTGTGAATAGCCTTTCAAGCTTTGTTTTGTGTGTGTTTATATCTATATCTAGTTATCCATACCTAGTTGTATATATAACTTTTGATTTTCAAAATTGGGATCATATAGTTTTTATTACCTAAATTAAGAACATTTCCTCATTGCCACATGCACATAAGTGGAGAATCCATTATTTAGATGAACCATAATTTATCTGTGCCCTATTTTTGGACATTCCAAGTTGTCTTCAAGTTTTTGCTCTTATACATAATGGGACAATGAAAAGAACCTTGTATGTATTTTTTTTTTTTTTTTAATTTTAAAGACATTGCAAGCGGGAAAGAGGGGCAGAGAGAGAGAGGAATATCTTAAGCAGACTGCACATTCAGTGTGGAGCCGGTAGTGGGGCTTGATCCCACAACCCTGGGATCATGAAATCGAGAGTTGGATGCTCAACCAACTGAGCCACCCAGGCACCCCTGTAATCTTTTTTTAGTGTAGTTGACATACAACGTTATGTTAGTTTCAGGTGTACAATATAGTGATGCATTTTGCTGTGCTGCCTGCAAGTGTAGCTATTATCATCACCATAGAATGCTATTAAAATACTACTGACTATATTCCCTGTGTTGTACCTTTCATTCCTGCAACTTATTCCATAACTGGAAGCCTGTGTCTCCCACTTCGTTTCCACCCTCCTCCCCCCTAGTCCCACTGCCCTCTGGCAACTATTAGTATGCTTTCTGTATTTATAGGTCTGATTCTGCTTTTTGTTTATTTGTTCATTTGTTTTGTCTTTTAGATTCCACATATAAGTGGAATCATATGGTATTTGTCTTTCTCAGCCTAACTTATTTTCACTTATCATAATACCCTCTAGGTCCATGCATGTTGTCACAAATGGCAAGATCTTGTCCTTTTTTATAGGTGGGTAATATTCTTGTGTGTGTGTGTGTGTGTGTGTGTGTGTGTGTATTTATTTATACCACCTCTTCTTTATCCATTCATCTAACCATATGTGTAAAAATTCATGTGAGTTTCTCTAATTCGTGTGTTATGGACAGTGCCTAAAAATAGAATAGCATGGCCAAAGGTACCTATAGTTTTAAGGATTTTTGAAATACACTGCCAGATTGTCCTCCCAAGTACAATGAGAGTTCCCAGTGTCATACTTTCACCGCAGTTTTACCAGCTCATTAAGTACTATTTAGGCACAGACTGCAAATGACATTCCCCTCACTAATGTCGCTTTAGATCACACCTCATCATTTTTTCACTGGTTTACATCAGCCTCTAGTCTTGACTTTCTTCACAGCATTCTCCATATTTTCAACATGATCTTTCTCAAATAGGGATCTTATCACATCTGTGGCTCCCTTATAGTCTTCACATGAACCCACGTATTCTAGCATGTATGCAGAACTCATGGGATTTGCAGTCCTAACATCTCTAGCCTCATCTGTAGATACTTGCCCACATACAGTCTTTGCTTTAGTCCTCTTAAATTATGATAGAAGACTTCTGATTTGAGGCCTGATTTTTTTAATCAAAAATATTGGCTAAAATAAAGTAACAAAAAATGATACATCTTAAAATTTTTATTTTAGCTTAAAATATATAACTGGACATTTGTTTGAAAATCTTTTGATGTAGGGCCAAGGCCTTTGCCTTGAATGTAGTTCCACTTGTCAAGGTCACTGATTTTTATTGTGTAACCACACCCATAATATGTCACTTATGAATTCCAGTTGGGGTTTCTTTCAAGTAGAGTGAATACAAGAGCAGAATCTTCTAGGTTGTTATGGTATATTTTCCAGTGTTCTGTGGCTATCTCACACTTAATTTACCAGTATTTTTTTTTTTTTTTGGTGGCTAGTCTTTTTTAGTTTACATCGAAAATAATAACTCATTCATATTTCATTGACTTATGTAACATTTAATAAAATTACATGATTATTAAACCAAGCACAACTGCTATACATAGGTTGGAAAGAAACATGAGTGACTCTTGACAACATATCCCTTGACTGGGGGAAGTACTAAGTCCCCTGGCCTATTGGAGGGAAGCCACCAGTCTGGGAATACTTGGCTTGGCACAAGTATCATTGAGCATGTCTTCAGAAGGAATTGAGAGTATTTATTAATTCAGGAGTTGGTTCAGTGGGAGGTTAGTGAAAGGAGTTTTTCACTAATAGTTTTTCCCTGTGCTTACAGTCCCTTAAATAAGTCATGGTCTCTCCCTTCTATATCTTTGGCCTGCTCTTTGCTCTCAGATCCTTGCAAACTGACCTGTGGTATCATGGCTTCTTCCAGAAAGTTTTCTCTGTCATAGCCCTTCCCTTTCCAGCTAATTGCTCCTTCTGTTTACCCACTTACAACCATTTGATTTTCTGTATTATAATGCCTATTGTAATTCCCTTGGTTAAAGTGTTCCTGTATTAGGCTGTAAGCCCAATGAGACTAGGAGCCACATGATTTATCTCTAATTTCCTAGCATTTGACACAAGTTTGGCTTTTAGAAAGTATTGGATAAATTAGCTTAAATTTATTTTTTTCAGTGGTACAAACTAAGGATATAAATACCACACATTCTCATATTAAGACACATTTAATATTTCTGAAACTAGGACTTAAAACAAGTCCCGTGTTTTCTGAAAAGCAATTCTTGATGGTGTACCTTAAAAATCATAGAAAGAGAGTGAGTTAAGAAAGGTTGGATCACTTCAGGGACAGCTAAACCTTAATGAGCACAGTCATTGAGTGTGTTCTTTTATAAACACCCCTTTGTGGTGCTATCAGAATCTGTTCTGGGCTTGAGTAACCAGTGCAACGTTTCTTTTTAACTTATAAGTCCTAAGAATGGTTCTGGGGTGGGGGTGGGGGTGTTGTATAGCTCTGTGTGTAAGAACATGAAGACTGGAGTTAGAGTGCCTGGGTTCTCATCTTGGCCCTGCCTCTTACTCTGTGCCCTTGGACAAGTCAGGTCCTCACTTTTCTCATCTACTAAACAGAGAAACTTATAACTTTTAAATGATCCATAAGAAACACTCAGAGCTGCTTGGCACACACTGCTGTCCGAGCTTCAGTTTATGTTCACAGTTGCTATTGCTATTGTTGTGACACTAAAGAATTGATAAAAGTGATCCTATAAATAGTATAATCACAGAAACATTCATAAAAATGCTTTTATAAATAGTATCATCCCTCCTGCACACTCACTGCATGGAATCCAAAGAGGTAGTAGTACTAGGTGGGTAGATATTTGAATCTGGAATCTACCATTTATTAGCTATAACATTGTGGGCTATATTCTTAACATCTCTTAGCCTTGAGTTCTTATAAAATGGAGACGATGACAATACGAGACTTACAGGGTTATTATTGATAGTAAATTATAGGATGAATGGAAAGTATAGTTCCTGGAAGATAATAACTGCTTAATAAATGCTATCTATCTCTGACAGTTAAAATTGACCATCTCAGTCTGTACCTGAAGTTTTTCAAGTCTTGAGCCTCAATTTTCTCCACTGGCATAAAAGGAAATCTTGTCAATTTATGATAAATTCAGAGAATTCCAGACTTTTCCCCTGAATCTCTAGTTTGAGTAAATAATCAGTTGGCTTTGGAATTCTTTCCTTCTGCCTTATATTTTTCTTCTTCCTAAGAGTGAGGATCTGGAGATTAGTGTTATTCTGGTATCTGTGAAACTTCAATTCTAATATAGAGTTCCTAATGGTGTTTGGTTCTGCTGAGTGCACAGCTGAAATTTTTCATTCCCCTTCTGCCTCCTGGGTGCCAGATTCTGCAAGTACCTTTGATTTCCTGGAGCCTGGTCTACCTTCTTCACATCTGTTGCTTTGGCGGAAATTTTTGGTGTTCTCTGGGTTCTCGCTATAGAGAGCCCAGAATCTATAAGAGCCCCCATATGTTTCCATGCTCACCCTGTGCTACCATGGCTGTCCTATCCCTCAGGACCCTACTGGGTGCTGAACTGCTGTCCGAGCTTCTGAACTTAACCTAGGGTTTCCTTTGATTGATCCTCCAGCCACCTGGGCTTGGTTCAAAGTGCAGATCATTAGAGAAGGGCTCTGTTTCCTTCTCAGAAACCCCAGACTGCATTTAACTCTTAATTTTTGTGCATGATTTTTTTTATTGCTGCCATAACAAATCAATAGCAGCTCAAAAACCAAGCCCAGGTTGACTTGGCTGACTTGTCAGGCTGAAGTTTCAGAAAGCTGAAATCAGGGTCTACTTCAAGCTTACCAGGTTGTTGACCTCCAGTTTCTTGACTTTGTTTATAGGACTGAGATCCCCATTTCCTTGTTGGATGTCAGCTGGAAGTTCTCAGCTCCTAGAGGCTACCCACATTCCTTAGTTTGTGGCTCCCTTCCCTACTCTTGAAGGCCAGTAACGATGGTTTGAATCCTCATGTTTTGAATCTCCGAACTCCTCTTCTGTATCATTTTTCCTGCATTCCCTTTTCCATGCGTTTCTGTGACTCCTCTGCTTTTCAGGACTCAGGTGATCTGTTGGGCCCCCCAGATAATCTCCCTGTCTTAGGGTTAGCTGATAAGTAACTTTAATTCCTTCTGCAAAGTCCCTTCACAACAGTACCTAGATTAGTGGTGGATTGAATAGCCAAGGAATAGGAAACTGGGCTAAGGGTATATCTTTATAATTTGGCCTGTAACACTCTTACTCCAAACCTCCCTTGACTGTCTCTCCTGTGCAGGTGGAGCAATAAGCTGGCTGGGCATGCATTCTTCAAAAATCATCCCTTATCCTAGGACCTCAGCTTTTGATACACAAAGATGTTCAAAAGTGACAAACTGTTCTCTATCATACCTCAAGATGCTCTGGACATCTAGAACTAAAATCAACCTTTCTTTCTGTTACACCTTGTGTACCTCATGGACATTGTGTACAGAAAACCCTCCCTGTCTCTTTGGATGGACCTCCTAAAGATAGGCTGGTTCAGTTAATCAAGCATTTACTAACTATTCTGTAGACAGTATCATGGGAAATTCTGACTTTGAGGACTTTGTAACTCAGTATGGTGAATTTCACTTAAATAAATACAGTAAATGCACAATGTGAGAAGACTGTATACGAATATTCATAGTACTGTCGGTACTCAGAGGAGGCAACTGGAACTTCAGCTAAGAAGTGAAACCTTTGAACAGTGGCGTACAGGCAGGCCATAATAAAGGGTGGTGGCCGAGAAGAAAAAATTTACATATTTGCAGTCTACAAAGTACTTTCTATACTGGATTTCATTTAGTACTCACAGTTTTTGCAGCAGAGATTATATTATTTGTGTTATAGATACGGGAGCTAAAGCCAGAGAGACTTGCTTCAAGTCATATTCCAGACTTTGTCTGAAATTGCACCAGTTTGACCAACTCTAGATTGTGATTTTTTTTAATATGAAATTTATTGTCAAATTGGTTTCCATGTAACACCCAGTGCTCATCCCAACAGGTGCCCTTCTCAGTACCCTTCACCCTCCCACCCCCCATCAACCCTAAGTTTGTTCTCAGCTTTTAAGAGTCTCTTATGTTTTGGCTCCCTCCCTCTCTAACCTTTTTTTTTTTTTTTCCTCCTCCCCGCCCCCCCCCCCCCCCCCCCCCCCCCGCCCCATGGTCTTCTGTTAAGTTTCTCAGGATCCACATAAGAGTGAAAACATACGGTATCTGTCTTTCTCCGTATGACTTATTTCACTTAGCATAACACTCCCCAGTTCCATCCATGTTGCTACAAAAGGCCATATTTCATTCTTTCTCATTGCCACGTAGTATTCCATTGTGTATATAAACCACAATTTCTTTATCCGTTCATCAGTTGATGGACAGTTAGGCTCTTTCCATAATTTGGCTATTATTGAGAGTGCTGCTATAAACATTGGGGTACAAGTGCCCCTATGCATCAGCACTGCTGTATCCCTTGGGTAAATTCCTAGCAGTGCTATTGCTGGGTCATAGGGTAGATCTATTTTTAATTTTTTGAGGAACCTCCACACTGTTTTCCAGAGCGGCTGCACCAGTTTGCATTCCCACCAACAGTGCAAGAGGGTTCCCGTTTCTCCACATCCTCGCCAGCATCTATAGTCTCCTGATTTGTTCATTTTAGCCACTCTGACTGGCGTGAGGTGGTATCTGAGTGTGGTTTTGATTTGTATTTCCCTAATGAGGAGCGACGTTGAGCATCTTTTCATGTGCCTGTTGGCCATCTGGATGTCTTCTTTAGAGAAGTGTCTATTCATGTTTTCTGCCCATTTCTTCACTGGATTATTTGTTTCTCGGGTGTGGAGTTTGGTGAGCTCTTTATAGATTTTGGATACTAGCCCTTTGTCTGATATGTCATTTGCAAATATCTTTTCCCATTCCGTTCATTGCCTTTTAGTTTTGTTGATTGTTTCCTTTGCAGTGCAGAAGCTTTTTATCTTGATGAGGTCCCAATAGTTCATTTTTGCTTTTAATTCCCTTGCCCTTGGGGATGTGTCAAGTAAGAAATTGTTGCAGCTGAGGTCAGAGAGGTTTTTTCCTGCTTTGTCCTCTAGGTTTTGATGGTTTACTGTCTCACATTTAGGTCCTTTATCCATTTTGAGTTTATTTTTGAGAATGGTGTAAGAAAGTGGTCTAGTTTCATTCTTCTGCATGTTGCTGTCCAGTTCTCCCAGCACCATTTGTTAAAAAGACTGTCTTTTTTCCATTGGATGTTCTTTCCTGCTTTGTCAAAGATTAGCTGGCCATACTTTTGTGGGTCTAGTTCTGGGGTTTCTGTTCTATTCCACTGGTCTATGTGTCTGTTTTTGTGCCAGTGATTTTTTTTTAACTAAACCACATTAAGATGAGCAGAAGGAAGAGGGGCAAACCATGTGGAGAGAATTGCATATGCTGAGGTATTGAGGTCATTAGTATAGTATGTAGAGTAGCCAGCCTCTAAGAGCTGCCTGTGATCCCCAAGTACTGGTATTGACACCTTTGTGTAGTCATCTCCCAAATTGGATAGGGCTGCCTGTCTAAACAGTAGGATGCTATAGAAATGGCCAGGTTTGATTGTGAAGCTAGGTCAAAACAGACATTGTAGCTTGCAGCTGGCTTTCCTGAAATCTCTTTATGAGGGGAAATAGCTGCCATGTCCTAAGAGACAAGCATCTTTGGGAAGGTCATGTGGCAAGACAATGTGAAGGCCATCTTGGCAGCAGATCATCCAGTCCCAGTCAAGCCTCAGATGATTGCAGCCCTGGACAACACCATCACTGCAGCCCTATGGGAGGCCCTGAGCTAGAATCATCCAGTTAAGTTGCTCTCCGATTCCTTATCCACAGAAATTGTGTGAGATGTTTATTGCTGATTTAGTCCATTAAGTTTTAGGTTAACTTATTTTGCAATAATAGGTAACTAATACAGCATGGATTTTAAGAGAGTTAGTAATTAATCTTATTTAAGTTGTGTTGAATGGATTGTAAAAGAAAAAAAATTGCCTTACAGTCTAAGAAGTTTATTTTTTATTCTATAAGCATGAAGGAGACACTGAAAGGTTCTAAATAGCCAAGCACTTGGAAAAATAGACTATTGGAGAGTCTCTTCCATACGGAGTATTTACAAATTAACTGAATTCCACGCCATTTGGGCCTGGAAAGCAGTCACTAAGGTTAAATATCCTCCAAATACTTCTGTCTTAATTTTTTTGAGTCTGAAAAATCTTAATTTTTTAATGGTTATTTATATTTGAGAGAGCACAAGTGGTGGAGGGGAAGGGAGAGAGGGAGACAGAATCCAAAGCAGGCTCCAGGCTCCAAACTGTCAGCACAGAGTCAGACACGGGTTCAAACCCACAAACTGCGAGATCATGACCTGAGCCGAAGTTGGATGCTTAACTGACTGAGCCACCTAGGCACTCCTTGAGTCTGAAAATCTTAAAGTCTATATCTGACTCTTTCTGCAATCCTGGAAATCTTATTTTATTTTTCTAATTATTGCAGAACTTCCTACTTCAAGCATTCTTACAAGGCTAGCATAAGTCCCTGAAAGATAAAATGGCTTGTCTTAAGAGTACTATAGGCGGGGCGCCTAGGTGGCTCAGTTGGTTAAGCGTCCGACTTCGGCTCAGGTCATGATCTCACAGTCCGTGAGGTCGAGCCCCGTGTCGGGCTCTGTGCTGACGGCTCAGAGCCTGGAGACTGTTTCGGATTCTGTGTCTCCCTCTCTCTCTGACCCTCCCATGTTCATGCTCTGTCTCTCTCTGTCTCAAAAATAAATAAACGTTAAAAAAAAAAAAAAGTACTATAGGCAAATCTGTGGGTTACCATTAGGAGGAAGTATGCGTGGTATGAAAGCATGTACTGCTTAGATTTCAGCCAAACACAACCATAGGGGAAAGTGTAGTGGGAAGACTCTTATCTGGAGTCTCTATTCCCTGTCCTTCTGGGGGAGTCAAATGATGAGGGAGATTTAACTGCCAGCAAAACCTAGACATCACCTCATAGCCACCAGGAGAGAGTGATTTTTCCTGATGTGCCAGCATACCTCGAAGGAAACAGTTGACACATCCTATGCTTTTGAGACCTGTAGGGCTTGAAGCTCCACTGCCTAAACCCTGTCAGTGAACAGCCATAACCTCTAAGTTACAATGTACTCAGGAGAGTAATGTGGGTGGAATGAATGCTTTCTTTTTAAGTGAAGTGATATCCAGATTTAGAGGAAGTCTAAAGTGGCCCCGCATCTTTGGACTTTGCTTGAACATTGTAAGGGCTAATCTCCTGTGGATACTTTGTCTCTGAAGGTGACCTTTCTATATCATGGGTGCTCTTGGTCATGCAGGTGACCTCAGCGACATCATCCCTGGTTGACTCTGGTTGAAGCTCAGAGACAGAATGCTACGGTGGAAAGAATAGAGGACTGGAGATTACAGAGATGACTAGCTGTGTGATCTTGGGCAAATAGTGAATCCCCTGGGTCTTCATTTCCTGCCCATAAAATGAGGGAGGGTTGAATTAGATGATTCCTGAAGTTCGTTCTTATTACAACATTCCATGACTTAGGATTTCTTTTATGGAATATCTCTGTCAAAATTGAGGTATCATGTATCTCTGGGGAGAGTTTAGAGTGATAAACTGACTCTATTTCTGAAGGGAATGAGACAAATATTATAACCAAAAATGTTTCTTGCAAACGTAATGCACTGTTATTAGACACCATGCATATCCATTTGCTTAGTTTTCCATGTAACATGAATATTCCTTTGTAATTGTAAGAAATACTTAATTTCTAAAATTCATAAATGTTATGGTGGGGAAAATGAGAGAGGCTGCCTGCCATTGCATGCATTAATAATGATTAAGCAAGTCTGTGCAATAAATACTGTTCAGTGTGTTTTTATTCTGTTTAGTGATTTCATTTTAAATCAATTATTATGATTTGTAGCATCTTAAACTTCTTGCAGGAGGTACAGCCTCCTGCCTACAAAAAGGTTTTGGTGCAACATTAGTATGTCATAGAATGCTTGGGAGTTGCAGTTTGTAGCTATTACAGATACTCTTTTAGGATAGGTAAATGGAGCTGGGAATCCTTATAGAACTCTACAGGATAACTGAAATTCACTAATCACAAATCCTGATTTTAGTTTTCATTGTAATTGCAACTCTTTTTCATCAAGCCTGACTGTTCTGCCTTCTTTTTTTTTCTTTCTCCTCCCCTCCCACCTCCCCCATCCCTCAGAGGTTTGGTGAAAATGCAATTAGATGAGCAAGCAGAGAAATGAAAAAGGCACAAAATTCCTAGGTGTTTTGAGAGCTCTGTAAAATCAAACTCTTGATTCTGGAGTTCATTTGAGCATGGAGAAGGGAGAGAGGGAAGATGGTCACCAGGTATAGCAACTTGCCCTGTTTGAGCATGCAACTACAACTTCAGACACAGAGCAGACAGGATGACAAATAGAAATAAGTAGTTGGTGCTGCGCTTGTGAAAGCAAGTATCTCCACATCAGTTCTACCACTGTGGACCCTATTTACTCTCTCTAGTATGTTATTTCTTTTTCTACACTCCTTTCCTTCTAAGAGGATTATATACTCCATTGCTTTCTGTCCACAAATCCTCTAATGCCATTTGATCGGCATGTTTGTGACATTTCTGGTTCAATTAGGATTGGGCCATACCTCTAATGGTCTGAGGAAGTGGTCAGCATTATTGGGTGATTAGCCTTCTGCTCTCACATAGCCAGAGGGTGATGTGAATTCATTGCTAAGTTATAGAACAGGGCCAGAGGTATACTGGGATTCATCTACTAAATCAGACCTTTTCAAAATTCTGACTTGAAACAAACACAGACTCCTGAAGCTACTGAAGCAAAAACTCTGTCTCGTAAGGCTATGGTTCTTGAACATGAGTGTGCATCTTTTGGAGATGAGAATCTTCTGAAGGGTTTGTTAAAATCCAATTGTTATGTCCCTACTCCCTGAGTTGCTGACTCAGTAAGTAGAAAGTAAGGCCCCCAAATTTGCATGTCTAACAAGTTCCCAGGTGATGCAAATGCTGCTGATCCAGGGACATTTTGAGAACCACTGTCCAAAGGTTCACCAACCTGGAATAATTTGAGATGAGGCTACAGTCCTCCTGAGGTTTCTCAATTCTGTTGCTCCTTTGAGCCAGCTTGACTCTGACCCACTACCCCTCAGCTCTGGGGATGATGGGTGTGTGCTCGTTTCCTATCTTTCAGATCCTTAGTGTCCCAGACAACTGAAACTGTATCTGGGTGCTCAACCAATCTGAATTTCTGAACCTAGTGTAAAACAGATTTAGGGCAGAATTTATCATCTCTTATGAAAATAACACTTTTAGGTGGGGAGTATTCTACTTTATCTATGAGGAATTGAAATTCAAAAGGTTTAAGTTACTTGCCCAGGACATAAATGGCAGAACTAATTTGAGCCCAGGACTCTGGCTTCAGTGTCTGATTATCTTTCAACCAAATCTCTTTGTCCTGGGTTCCATTTTGAACTGAGGGTTTTCACCACCCTCTTTCCTCATTTTTATATAACCAAGATTATAAAGACTATCTTTAATTAGAGTTTAGATTATGACTTACACATATATATTTGTGTGTACTCATATATATATATGTCACCAGGTATAGCAACTTGCCCTGTTTGAGCATGCAACTACAACTTCAGACACAGAGCAGACAGGATGACAAATAGAAATAAGTAGTTGGTGCTGCGCTTGTGAAAGCAAGTATCTCCACATCAGTTCTACCACTGTGGACCCTATTTACTCTCTCTAGTATGTTATGTATGTATACATACATATATATATACACACACACATGCTCTTTTGCTTCATTCTTGTTATTTTGGATGTGTTTTTATTATACTACATAATAGACATTTTGTAAGTTGCCCTAAAGCAGTTTAGGAACAGGGCAGGCAATACATATATGTATATGTAAATACACTCCCAAGTATAGTTAACATGTGCACACACACATTAGTCATGTACATGGAATCTGGTTTTTCCTCCATAGCTCACATTAAGTCTAAGAAAATGTGTCTTTTTGGTAGCCGTAGACATACTAGGTTTCAGCCATGCCCCAGACTGCCATCAGTAAACAGTTGAAACTGTCTTTGCTATCCTGCCCTCCTCTCATTCTCCCCAGTAGTTCTCCGTAAAGGAGGAGATTAGAGCATCATTTAGTTCCGGTGGGAGATAGTTGGCAGGTCTGTATTGACATACTCACTCTGTTGGAAAACAAGGACAAGCCCTCAGGGCTTTGAGACTGTGTCTGCAGTGAGAGTTTATGTACTTTGTCCACATTAATAGCAATGTAGTTTTGGTTTTTTTCTTTCCTAAACAAAACTGCTCTTTTTCCACTGGGGTGGGGGAGTGGGGGAGAAAACAACCCAACAAATTCTGGCATCTACTATTGAAGGCTGTAGTGAAACAAGAGTCTGGGTTGCAGGAGGAGTGGTGATAAGGGGGAAAAAATGGTGGTTGTAAGTAACCCCAGGAAGAAAATGACTCTGGGAAAATATAAACTCACTTGCTTTTGTTTTTAATTTTGCTTGTGGAAGTCGGCATTGGAAAGGTTGCAGCTTGTAAGTTATTGTAAAATGGTGTACAGAGGGCTGTTTAAAATTTGAAAGAATACTGTAACAGCAGATGTGGACTGGTGGCTCATAACACATGAATAGGTAGCTGGTAGGGGTTAGGTATGTGCGTGTATGTGCATACACTTTGGTTCAGCTGCGAGTGGGTTTCCACAGTCACCTATTGTTTCTGAAGGATGAAATTACTCATAAGCAAACATAAAATCTTCATTATGCTCCAATTGTTCCCTATTATATCACTTGCAATGAAACAAATTTGTGTTTTCAAAACAAGCATTATAGCAGAAGTGACTTTATAAGGTAATTCTCAGATGATTCACCCCTTCTCTTATTTTTAGACTACTTGATGGTCATTTGTAACATGAGGGCATACAAGGGTGGCACTTTTACACATACTTATTTTCTATCTCCTATAAAATTTTAGATAATATTAAAAACAAAATAATGAGTAAAGTCCCCGTTCCCAACCTCACAAAACAAGTGTTAATTTTTTTAAGTCACATAAATATTCAAGATGACATGTTCTCACCCCATCCCACCCCATCCCTGCCTTTGAGCAGAGCCAAGTGGGGCTAAGACACTGATGGCTGAATGTTTTTTCTCTCTGATTATTTTTCTTGACTGATATCCCTAGGAGTTATCTGTTGACGTGGCTCTATATTGTTTAGTGAAGTATGTATACTCATTTGTTCCTGATCTTCAGGCAGTTCTCAGGATCTCATTTGTTGATTTCAGGATATGGCTGAGTATACTGGATACTTCTCAGCAAATCCTGCATGGAGACTATTTGTGATGGTTAATTCTTGGATTCTCTGGGTGTTTTACCCTTTTGAGGTACATTTTGAGGGGGAAAAAAAAGAGAAAATCCACATGGAGAAAGAAATAGCTCCACATCTTTGAACCTACATTTTCAGGGGAGCCATCTCTGGGGAAAAGCATAGTCAAAATGATGTCCTTGGATGGAGCACTTGGTTATTTTCAACAGGTTGAATCCCTGTCTTCTAATTAAATGCAGCAACAGGATTCTCTTGTGTTTGAAATAGAAAGAGATGAACATTGCATCACTAATATAATTGCTGGGATAGGTAGTATCCATGGAAATGTAGGAAAATTTTTTAAAAATCTAGATGTAGTAATAAAGTATAAGATTCTAGAATTTAGGGCTGGAATGAAATGTGGGGGAAAAGGACACTTTGTCCCATGGTTCATCTTACAGTGAAGAATGAAGTCTACAGAAGCATCATGACTAGGCAGGAGATCCTGGCTGGTTAAAACAGAACCAGGACTTAAACACTAGGGTTTCTAGCCATTCACTTTATACCGTGTATTGTTTTTTGTAGTTCAGTAAGTGCTGACCACTTACTTAAGATTCCAGACAGCCCCCATTTTGTTGCTGCTGCTCCCTTTAACCCTGGCATTTGTCACACCTACTTGATTTGATTCTTCTGCCTGCCACTTCCATTTTATTTTTAAAGCTGAGAAAAATGGAGGGATGCTTGTATACAGGCCAGGGTTATCACTAGTTATTTTATTTCTTTGATTGACATCCTTTATTACTGTCATGGATAGAAATATGAATAAGAATACTGGTATAAGGAAGAACAAAAGTGCTAGCCTACTTTGTATGGAGGCCCATTTTCCAACAGTTCTAGACAGTGAAGTTCTCAGATACATTACTGGAGATACAAAGACCTGGAAAAAAAGTGCCTAAGAAAATTTCAGAGAAGAATATTTAACTCATGTATATCCTCAAGATATACATACATATACATACATACACACACACACATATGTACGCATATGTATGAGTATGTATGTATCTATGCATGTGTACGTATATGTGTGTATGTGTATGCAGACATATACATATATATTTTTAATAACTGGGAAAATGTATTATGAAAAATGTTTAGAATGAAATGCAATATTTAAGATATAGAGTGTTGTATGCTATTAATGTGTCGTGTAACATTGCAAAATGAATTCTAAAAATTAAGTAACTGGAGGGCATTCATGAAAGACTATTTAGTTTTGATTTAGTACAATCTCCATACCTCCAAAGATAAGCTGAATGATAATAAAGGCAGCCGACACTTCACTGAGCACTGACTAGGTGTCAGGCACTATTTTGCATGGCTTATAGAGAATCAATCTTCAACACAACCCCATGAGGAAAATTCCATCATTATCACTCCATTTGATGGTGGGGAATTTGAGGTTCAGAGAGGTTGCTTTACTTGCCTAATGCCACACAGTTAAACAAATTGAGCTGGGATGTAAATCGAGGCTGTCTTTAAGCTTACACTCCTAGTAGAAATGAAGGGAGGAGGTAGAAGCACCTGCCTTGGTCATGCCTTTCTCATTTATCAGATAGGTCAGGGCATTTCTTCAAGCAGATTTGTTATCTATTAAAGGGGAATAAAAATAATACACTGCTTTGCTTTCTTACAGATTTGTTGTGATACTCTAAGAAAATAGTGGAGGGAATTTGTATTTAATGAACATCTATGAGCCAGGGGCCATAGCAGATATATTTCACATTGCATCATTAACTGTTGCTGCCCCTGCTATTGTTACTGTGCAATTCTCAAATTCACTGGTGACTCCAGAGTCACTGCCATTTTCAGAAGATGGATTAACTGCCATCTGTTCTCATGTGTGGGTGTTTCTTTTCGCCTCTCTTGTCTGTCTTGCTCAACTGATTTCACTGGGGCTGGGAGATTATTTTTAAAGCAGTACATGTTATTTGTAGAGATTTTGGCCAATGGATTCGAAAAGGCAGTTTAAGAAGAGGAAACTCAAAACACCATCAAGCATTGGAAAAGATACTCTAAGTCACTAGTAAGGAGAGAAATGCAAATTAAGTCAGTAAAATGTATAGCATTTTAGAGAGCTCAATTATGCTAAGTGTTTCTGGGACTGTGGGGACGTTCATGCATTGCTAATAGGTGCGTGTACTGATGCTACCATTTTGGAGAGCCTTTTGGCACCCTTCTTCAAACTATGGCTACTCATACTTCCATGACCCAACAGTTATGCTCTTGGGGATGTATGAAAATGCCTTTGTTTTGTGTATACACACACACACACACACACACGCACATACATATACATACCTCTGTGCGTTTGTGTGTGTATAACACACCATAGTGGGACATAAGAGGATATTCATGCAAGATTACTGTGATTGTAAGAGAGAGTTGGAGGTAACTTGGGTTTCCTTCACTAGGAAAGTGGTTAGTTCAAATTTAGTGAGTGAACATAAAGGAGTTAGCTGTTAGAAGCAATTGATTAGATGAGCAGTTACCAACATGGATTTAAAGGGCATTGTGCCAAGTGAAAAAGGTAAGAAAAATAAGACACAGTGCAGAACCATTTCCCCAAGTTAAAATACATGCCCATAAAATGATAGTCATTTTGTAAGAGCATATACAAAAGAGATATCTGTTACATTTGTCAAAACAGTTGTATGAATATTATATGAAGGATGAGGGGGAAAAGTAGAGATAAAAAAGGGGATAGTCAATAAATCAACAAATAATCTCACAGGAACAATAATAATGTGCCCTATGGAGGATAATGATTAACTCGACCCCCTGAAAAGAACAAAAAAATTATGTCAGAACAAAACAAAAAAATAAAATGATCCATAATCCTATTTGCAGATAGGTATTAAAACTTCAGTGTATATTTTTATATTATTTTATATGTGTGTCCATGAATGTGTTTGTATATATGTATATGTATGCATCTATTTTGTATATACACACAATTTTTTAATTTTAAATTTAATTGAAGTATAATTGTTCAATGTTATATTAGTTTCAGGTATACAGCAACATTGATTCAGCACATTATTCAGTGCTTACCACAATAATTGTAGTCACCATCTGTCACCATACAATGTTATTACCATCTTATTGAATATATTGCCTATGCTGTACTTTTCATCTCTGTAACTTACTTATTTTGTAACTGGAAGTTTGTACCTCTTAATCTTCTTAATCTGTTTTATCCATTCCCCCAGCACCTCCCCCCCTGCAACCACAGTTCTCTGTATTTAAGAGTCTGCTTGAGGGCACCTGGGTGGCTCAGTAGGTTAAGCATCCAACTGCGGCCCAGGCCGTGATCTCAAGGTTTGTGAGTTTGGGCCCTGCATCGGGCTCTGTGCTGATAGCTCAGAGTCTGAAGCATTCTTCGGACTCTGTGTCTCCCTCTCTCTCTCACCCTCCCCTGCTCACACTGTGTGTGTGTGTGTGTGTGTGTGTGTGTGTGTGTGTGTGTGTGTGTCTGTCTAAAAAATAAACATTAAAAATATTTTTTTAAGTCTGTTCATTCGTTTTTTTCGATTCCACATATAAGTGGAATCAAGTCGTATTTGTCTTTCTCTGTCTGACTTATTTCACCTAGGATTATACCCTCCAGGTCCATCTATGTTGTCCTGAATGGCAAGATTACATTCCTTTATATGGCCAAATAATATTCTATTGTACATATACACATCTTCTTTATCCATTCATGTATTGATGGACGCTTGGGTTGCTTCCATAGCTTGGCTATTGTAAATAATAGTGTGATAAACATAGGGATGCATGTATCTTTTTGAGTCAGTGTTTTTGTTTTCTTTGGGTAAGTACCCAGTGGTGGAATTACTGGATCACATAGTATTTCTATTTTTAATTTTTTTTAGGAACCTCTGTACTGTTTTCCGTAGTGGCTGCACCAATTTACATTTCCAAAAACAGTGCACAATGGTTCCCTTTTCTCCACATCCTTGTCAACACTTGTTATTTGTTGTCTTTTTGATATTAGCAATTCTGACTGGCATGAGGTGATATCCCATTGTGGTTTTGATTTGCATTTTCCTGATTAGTGATGCTGACCTTCTTTTCATGTGTCTTTTGGCCAACTGCACATCTTCTTTGGAAAAATGTCCATTTAGGTCCTCTGCCCATTTTTTATTTGACTTGTTTGGATTTTTGGCATTGAGTTGTGTCAGTTCTTATGTATTTTGGTTGTTAAAACCTTATTGAATATATCATTTGCAAATATCTTCTCCCATTCAGTAGGTTGTCTTTTTTGTTGATGGTTTCCATCACTGTGCAAAGGTTTATTATTTTGATATAATCATAATAGCTTATTTTTGCTTTTTTCCCCCCTTCCTGAGGAGACTTATCCACAAATATGCTGCTAAGGCCAATGTCCAAGAGATTACTGCCTATGTTTTCTTTCAGGAGTTTTATAGTTTCAGGTCTCACATTTAGGTCTTTAATCCATTTTGAGTTTACTTTTGTGAATGGTATAAGAAAGTGGTCCACTTTCATTATTTTGCTTGTAGCTGTCCTTTTTTCCCAGTACCATTTTTTGAAAAGACGGTCCTTTCCCCATTGTGTATTCTTACCTTTGTCACCAATCAATTGACCATATTATTTAACTGACTTGGCTCTTTATCTTGTTCATTGATCTGTGTATCTGTTTTTGTGCCAGTACCATAATGTTTTGATTAATATAACCATGTAGTAATTTCTTCAAATCTGAGATTGCAGTATCTCCAGCTTTGTTCATTCTCAAGGTTGCTTTGGCTATTCAAGTTACTTTTATGGAACCACATAAAAATTTTGGGATTGTTTGTTCTATTTCTTTGAAAAATGCTATTGGTATTTTGACAGGGATTGCATTGACTCTGTAGATTGCTTTAGGTAGTATGGACATTTTAATTATATTCTTCTAATCCATAAACATGGTGTAGGTTTCCATTTTCTTCTGTCATCTTCAATTTGTTTCATCAGTATCTTACAGCTTTCATGGTATAGGCCTTTCACTTCTTTGGTTAAATTTATTCCTAGGTATTTTATTCTTTTTGGTACATATGCACATTTACTTTCACAAATAAATGAGATGGAGTCATTCTTCATGTACTTTTTAAATTTTTTATTTGGTTTGTTTTGGGGGGGGGGCGGTGTTGGTGTCCTGGCTGTGAAGATACACTGAATTATCCCTAAGATTCCTTCAGTTCTAAGACACTCACCCTTCAGGATGAATACTATGTTATAAAATTCAGTCAAACTCTAAGTGGACTTTTGTTCAACATGACCCAAAACATATTTTGCTGAACACTCTTGGTGGTCATCTATAAGATACTAGTGCACTCAAAGGAAAATACATTAATTTGCATTTAATTCAAATAGTACTTATTTTGGCTAGATATGCTTGATATTAAGTGTGTTCAGACCATTTGACAGGATGTTAGTTTAAGAATAGATCACATCATCAAATGAATGTTGTTCCCAAATGGAACAAGTGAGGTTGAGACTTGGTCTGATGTACCAGGAGGCCATCCCATGTGAGTGACCACATGGTTTTTCATAGGCTAGAGCTAAACAATTTCCAATGATTATTTGTTCAAAACCAAGCAAATTAGTGAATAAGAGTTCTGAACCTTTGTTCTCTGTTTTGTACCGAGATTGTGAACAACCTTTAATAAAGAATGCTTTCCTTTCTGCCAGAGACAAAAGCAGAACTTCCTAATGGAAAACAGCATGTACATCCAGGCCTCCTTCAAAAGCCAACAGAAACTTCTCAAGGGAGACTCAGATCTCAAATCATTGCACTAGGAGCTGGAAATGACAGAATGTCATTGGCTGTTGTTGCCATGGTAATCACCGCTGACCCCACAGGTCCTCCCTCATGATTTGTAACAGATTCATTTGCTGTTATGCATTTATTGTCACATGCATTTGCTGTCATGTGTATGTGTGTTTATCTAGGTCAATTTGCGTGCTTGTGGCTGAACTGTCTGAATCCAAAGTCAAAAGACAGGAGGCACCAGTGCCTTCTACATAGTAAATACTAAATGAAGATTTGTGAGCTTGGATTGGGTGCACTGGGTTTGGAAAAAATCACAGACATGAGGAGTTTGACAAATTTCTGTAATTCTCAAAATGTAGTCCTTGAAATCCATGTTGTTGCTGGCTACTTTTTCTTTTGGACAGTTACAGCTGCTTGTTAATCAGCAACTGTGTGATGTTTGCAATTCTCCAACCCACAAAAGCCCCCCAGGTGGCCAGGAGAGGGTAACTATTTAAAAAACTATCCTTCTTTAGGGTTTATTTTAAAGATTTTCTGGGGGAGGAAGCAGCATGGATTTAACAGGCTACTGGATACTCACCAGATTGTCTTGTCTCTGGGGGTTGATTGATCAGTATTTCTAACACCCATCTGAGTAAAAGCTGTTTGGGCTGAGTAAAAGCTGTTTGGGATTCTGATGCCCATTGAGATGTGGGAGTCAATCAATAATCTCAAGACTATCTTAAGACTTTGCAATCTTGAGATTTCTCCAAACCTAAACTGATATTATATCAGAGTTTTCTACATCTCTCATGAAAAAATAGTGTTCCCCATGTTAATATATTGCTTATTGTTGTAGAGTACCAAACTTTATATGCAATCATTCTTTCAAAAAAGAAGTGAAAGGGGCGCCTGGGTGGCGCAGTCGGTTAAGCGTCCGACTTCAGCCAGGTCACGATCTCGCGGTCCGTGAGTTTGAGCCCCGCGTCAGGCTCTGGGCTGATGGCTCGGAGCCTGGAGCCTGTTTCCGATTCTGTGTCTCCCTCTCTCTCTGCCCCTCCCCCGTTCATGCTCTGTCTCCCTCTGTCCCAAAAATAAATAAAAAACATTGAAAAAAAAAATTAAAAAAAAAAAAAAAAAAAAGAAGTGAAAGAGAATACCCAAAGTTTGGGAGATAATTTAATTAAGCATTTATATTAAGTTGGCAAAATAACTTTCCAGTTGCCTCTCACTTATCCTCACAAGACAAGGCACTGCTGCCTCCAATGTACATCTCAAGTTTACGGAGAAAAATTCAGAACAACAGGTAATTTGCCTTGGACTTTACCCCCAAACCAGGTTTTTTACTAGTAGAGGAACAGATGCAGATGTATTTGACATCTGAAAAGTAGCTGCCCCAAAACTAGTAAGTCCTTTGTGAAATCACAGTGAGGCCAAGGATTGTAAATCACCTCTTCTCCACCCAGGGTTCTGCTTCCCACAAACAGGATAAGTTCGATGCCAGGGCTTGTCAGTTTACCGTAGGGTTGTGTAAAAAAGCTTTGTTACGTTCTGAGACAGTGTGGTGTAGAGATAACTGCAGACCAGGTGAGAGGACTGGACTAAATGCTGGGCCCTATCATTTCCGAACAGTGTGGCTTTGACCAGATCAGTATGAAGATGTTTGCCTTCCTTGTCTTATAGGTGGTTGTATCAAAGAGTAACACTGATCATTCTTTGCACCACTGGAGTGCTTTGGAAATGTGTTAGCTCCATTCACCGAGCCTTATGATCCTACGCAGGTGAGAAAAAAATGTGTGCACGTGTGCTTTCATGAGTCTAGGTTGTCAGATGCATCTTGCTCAGACTCCTCAGTTTGAAAAAACTCTCAGAGTGTATCCCAGAATACTGGATAAGAGGTGAAAGAAAAAATAGAAAGGAAGCAAGAAAAGATATGTATTCTCCTCCATCCACTTTCCTCCATTCAGTACACTGATTTCATTCACCATTCTTTTCTGCTTTGTATGCAAACACGAGCCTCTCGTGATAATGTGCATGAACAGTGGAGTATAAACAGTCATTGAAAAGTAAATTCACATGTAGTTGGCTGCAGCCATCTGATGGAACCCTAGATCTCTCATTGGTAGTGCCATCCATTTATAGCCCTGTTAATTCATGGTCCTTAATAATTTCTTCAGAGTAAATCTGAGGTTTACTTTGTTTTATCTATGAAGAATGGACCCACAGAAGAAATGAATAGTGTAAATAAGTTTTCTAGGAAACATATTAACCCACTTGAGAGAAAGGGCGGTTTTCAAATGCCTTTCATTTGTTTGCATCCTTTGTACTGATTATGAGTGATTCCAGTCATTAAAGTAATCCTATGAGGATATTCACTTGGTAATATTTTATTAGCACTTAATTTGAATTACTCTAATAAAACTCTACTTCTTTAAATCTTGTCCATAATTCAATATTGTCACACATATCTTCTACCAGTATGAGTTGGTTGTAAGATATTATTGTAATTAATTACATGCTTTTAAGTTCCTTGGATACCATCTGGCATGGTTACATTGTTTGAGCAAGACTTTCAATTTTCCCTTGGTTTCTTAAGATTAAAAATGTCTTGACACCTAAGTGGTATCACTAAGGTTCGGATACAGAGAGCATGCCTATAAGAACCAACTAGGGAGCTATCTCCTCTGTGACTAGAGTCTGGGCAAGATAAAGGTCAACTTTTTCTCCTCAAAACTTGGTTAGATTTCTGTGATTGCATGAACAAACCTTTATTCATAAAACCTCTGCACTGTGCTTGACTTAAAGTGAACATGGGTAAATGATGAGGGTGTAAGAGTACATACATCCTTGGGGTTTGTCTTTCATATAGACTGTCTTTTAATATTGAGCAGACTGTGTTATGATTGGAGCACTGCAAAAGGATTATATTGAAAGCACTACCTATGATCATCCCACCTATCCATGTATCCATGTTTCAGATATTTAGGGGAACCTACTGTGGAACCATCCAGGCATAGAGAAAAGTCCCTGTCCCTGTCCATGTCATATTTAATGCACAAGTCACTTAACCTTTAGTAGAGAGATGGATACAGTCTTTTGCCTCTTGCTGTGCTCAGAGTTTCTGTGTGCTTGGTCAGTATCTTATCCCAGATGTCATCTTGTGGTTATTGCTTTGTATTTATGGGACACTGGTTACAAAAAGGCAGGTTCTATGGGCATAGCTGATCCCTACTTTATGTTCTTGTCTCATGTTTTTCACTTTATGTTAATTTGTTTACACAAATTACATCCAGGGACTCTCCAGTATAAGGGATCCACCGTTCTAAGTAAATCAGCTTTGTACTAAAGGTAATAGCTAATATTTTTGAGTATTTGCTGTATCTATGCCACTCTTGTAAGAACATTTCACATTTTCTCATTTAATCCTCATGGTATCCATGAAGTGAGTGTTGTTATTGTTCCCATTTAACAGATAAGGAAATTGAGTCATATAGGATTATATTGGTCTTTTTGATAGTCCATTTTGGCATCCCATTTTTTTCAGATTGTTTCTGTATGTTCCCTCACTTGATCTGACATTAGTTTACATGGGAGTAGTGAGGTAAATGAGGGTGAGTCTCCACTTTGGACGTCGAGGACTGTAGAGTACTTGAACTCAGGGCCTTTAAATCCTGGTCCAAGACTCGTCCTCCAGGAATGCCCTACCTTTTTTCTGCTCATCTCACCAGTCGATCTCTACTGAAGATGTGGGCCTCTCAGTTTTAAGGGGAGATTTAGAATGTTGGTGACTTTAAATAGTTACTGGAAGAGCATTGTAATGTTGTATGTTTCATATCCACTCTATATAGTCTAGAATCTAAAGTATTACAAATAAGCACCAGGCACCATCTTTTTCTGCTCCTTTGTTGGATTAATATCTGGAATCTGCTCCTTAACAGCTCTGGAGGAAAAGGCCAGTTTTCTGACCAAAGAGCCAGTACTAATGGGGAAATAAATGAGAGTTTGCTGCAGCTAAAAGGGGGAAAACTCCCACACATTTATCTGTCATTTTGATTGATTCTTTCATCCTTGATAGTAGATTTTCAGGGTCTCAAAGAATCTCCCTCTGTCTATGAATGTACCTGTAGAAGCATCTTGTTTTACATATGATGAAAATGGAGAGAGCACTTCTTTTGACAGGAAACTTCACTTCTTGTTGCTGAAAACTGTCACAACAGTCATTATGTCTGGCTTTCACAGATTTCCTGGAATTACGAGAACAATAGACAGTTTCAGTGGCAATATCAAGAGCATTTTGGGGTTTTATCATGAGTACCAAGGGAAATTTTTTCTCTTGAATTTGTAAGAAAAAAGTAGGAATATTTGGGAGGCTGAGAATAATGTGGAAATGAACGTTAATGCTTTATTTTTTAAAACAGTGCTCTTCCTAATCATTGGAAGTTGAAAAAAAATTAATTTCTTTTAATGTTTGTTTATTTTTGAGACAGAGACAGAACATGAGCAGGGGAGGGGCAGAGAGAGAGAGGGAGACACAGAATCTGAAGCAGGATCTAGGCTCTGAGCTGTCAGCACAGAGCCCGACGCAGGGCTTGAACTTGTCAACCGCAAGATCATGACCTGAGCCGAAGTCAGATGCTCAACTGACTGCACCCCAGAAAAAAAATTAATTTTATACCATGGTTCCCATTTTCTGATTACTGAATTGACAGTGACTAAAGCATATTTCTCTTCAGCTGTGCCTGTCTGCTTTTTAAGTAATCCCCCCAAAAAGGCACATTTGCAGCTGTCTCTTTATTTGATTGAGCATCATTTAGAATTCTTGGATCCAGTTTGTTGGTTCTTAATTTCTTTTATTTATACAGGGCTTCTGAGGCTTATGATTTTTAACTTAGCAATAGGAGTTATTTCTCTGCTTCCTGTAAACCCACCTCGCACCCCCCACCCCCAAAAGACTTCCATGCATTAGGAAGAACATTGACTTATCTTATTGTGTATTACAATGTGAGTTTTCACAATTTTTAAACCTTAACTTACATAGCTCAAATATAATTTCTTAATTTTAATATAGTTTTGATATATTTACCATGTCTAACACATTAAAAGTACAAGCTTTGTATACAATTTATGTGAGCTGCTGCTTCCACTTTTGCAGTTTCTTGCTTTCAAAAGTAGTAGATGGTTTTAGAGACCCGTGTGTTAGTTACTTGATGTACCTGAAGGGTAAAAACAACCTAATGGCTTTATTTTTTTGAAAAACTAATTATATGAAAGTAATTATGAATTACTAACATGTTTTTAAATTTTTTTTTTAACGTTTATTTATTTTTGAGACAGAGAGAGACAGAGCATGAATGGGGGAGGGGCAGAGAGAGAGGGAGACACAGAATCGGAAGCAGGCTCCAGGCTCTGAGCCATCAGCCCAGAGCCCGATGCGGGGCTCGAACTCACGGACTCACAGACCGTGAGATCATGACCTGAGCTGAAGTCGGACACTTAACCGACTGAGCCACCCAGGCGCCCCAAACATGTTTTTAAAGTATAAGTAAGACTTACTCTTTCAAAGTAATCAACATTTTTAGACGCTGTTAAGTGAAAATAAATCTTTCTCCTTTTTCTGTGGTTCCTAAATATCATTCTTTAAAGATAACCGCTGTGAAATTTCTAGAGATCCCTCTAGGAAAGATCTACTGTTGATTTGTCTACAAACATGTAGAACACTTAATACATGTATACATGCACCTGTACACATAACACACATCTGTGCTTATTTATGGAGACATATGGGTTCTGTAATACAATATACTTTCCTTAGCAATATATCTTGGATATCTGTTTACATCAGTACATATAGATCTCCCTCTTTTTAATGTCTATATAGTACTCCATTGTGATGGCATGCCATAATTTAACTTCTTTGTATCAACATTTTGGTTGTTACCTGATTTTTCATGTTGCAAGCAATGCTACATCTTTCAACATATCTTTTTACATTTTTTTGGTAAATATATTTGTAGGATACATCCAAAGGAGGGGAGTTACTAATGAAAGTGTGGGCATTTTTAGTGTCACTAAAAAGTGCCAAATTGTCCTTCAAAATTACTGCACCAATTTATACTTTCACCAACACTGTGTGAGAATGTTGTGTTTCTCCACACCTTTGTCAGCACTGAATGTGACAAAAATTTTAGTTCACAGGTATAATAGGTGAAAACAGTTATTTTAATTTAAATTTTTGGTTAGTTCTGTGTCCGTAGTTGATTTCAGTAAATAGTTGCTGAACACTGTGTACCATCATTGAAATAGGATCTGGGGATCAAAAATTGTCCTTGTGGAGTCATGGAAGTGAATAAGAAGGCTCTTTTTAGAAGAAATCAAAAATTACAAGCATAGAAAAGTGAATCATTTCCTCCATGCTAACAGAAGGAAGTTGTCTCATAAAGGAGGGACCGTGTCCACCAGTGTCGACTTTTGTCGTTCTATTCCTGGCTTAAATTGGCAAGTCTTCACTTCTGCATCAATGGCCTTGCTTTCCTTGTCGAAGGCAGTAGCTTTTGTTTTTCCAGGACCTGGCTTGATTATCTCATCAGGTGCTTTTAGGAGCTAATATCTACCTTTGGACTCTGTTCTGAAAGGGCACCAAGCATGAGATCCTACCAGCAGAACAGACCTAGGGCTGAAGAAACTTGATTTATTCATTGTTCAAGCTCTTCCACTTCTGTGGGTTTTCAGAGAAAGTATTTCATTTAGGGAACCCCAATTATATTATAGACACTTTGTGTGTTTCTTAGAATTCACTGAGGAGGGAAAATATCGATAGCAGTATCAGTCATTTGGGACCATGTTGGTTCCTGATACCAAAATTACCTAAATGAATAAAGTAAAATATGTAAGTTAAAATATCTGGTTGCTAGGGGTGCTTGGGTAGTTCATTCAGTTAAGTGACAGACTTCAGCTCAGGTCATGATCTCATGGTTTGTGGGTTTGAGCCCTGTGTCGGGCTCTGTGCTAACAGCTCAGAGCCTGAGCCTGCTTTGGATTCTGTGTCTCCCTCTTTCTCTGCCCCTCCCCCCACCAAATAAATATTAAATTTTTTTAAAAATAAAAATCTGGTTGCTATCCTATTAAATAAATTAATAGGAGTGTCCTAAATACACAACATGATAGATAAACCTGGTTTTATGAATGAAGGCAAATAAACCAATACTTCGACACTTTATTATAGTCAAGGATGAGCAAGATTTAAGGTTCTCTAAAAGTTGAATTTTCCCTGGAGTTAGCCTAAAGTGAGCTCCTTAGAGCTATCCACTCTTGCCCCATTGTCTTGAGCCTGTGGACTTTTTTTTTTTTTAACCTGGGGGCAAGAGAGGGCTCCAGTTTGCCCAAAGGTAGGGAGGCTGACTTGGCAGCTGCCCTTTGTGCAGCCAGCGAGCTCCCATTAATAAAGAGAAAAAAGCTAAGTCCCTCTAGAAGGGCTGGAACAGGCTAGTAGTTGCTAGGCAAGTTAAAGTAATTCAGTGTCCT
This sequence comes from Panthera onca, assembly GCF_046562875.1. NCBI lineage: Eukaryota > Metazoa > Chordata > Mammalia > Carnivora > Felidae > Panthera > Panthera onca. The sequence continues at coordinate 129,719,426 of NC_138347.1, read as the reverse complement.
TGCCAAACGTCTGCCATGCAAATAAGGAACTTTCAGGGAAGTGGAGTGAGATGGTGGTGCATGTTGGTTGCCATAGGAATGTTTCCCTGATTGGAACAAGACCACAGAGCAGAGAGAGGAAGACAGGCTGTATCTATGGTTCTTTGTGCTTGGAAATGGAAGCCCAGAGTGGGCGGTGCAGCAGAGGTAAAGCATGGGGATGAAGGAGCAAAACCCGAGGTTCTGTAGGGGTAGAAGTATGGGAAAGGTATAAGGACAGTGCATCCTCTGAAGAGAGAAGGGCCCCCGCAAATGAGACCCTAGATGCCATATGAAATGAATAGTTTCTGAAGCTAAAGTCAGGGGGAGAAGAAAAAATACATTAATTCAGGAAAATTACATGATGAGCTCCTATGCTATTCTGAAGACCTGAGACTTATTGGAAAAATTACAATTCAAATTAAATCAGGAAGAATTCCAGTTAGAGTCTGGACTAAACCCAGGTTTAAGTTAGATGGAGGTTTAAAATAATGGAGTTTAGTGGAAAAAGAGACTTAACTTGAAGGTAGGCATTTTTAATTTATGTAAATATTATGCTAGAATGTCTTTATTTTAATTCATAAAACAAAGGTAGTGATTAAAAATTTGTTAATGAATTGTGCTGCTATATTTATCAAATTCTGTTTTTATAGGAAAAACACAACTGACCAAATTGTGTACTACCAGTGTAAAACATTAAAGAGACCCTCTGAGTTGGGCTTACTGCACTATTATTAGTAAGCACCTTACTCATCTGGTAGCTGCTTCCAGAATGCCAGCTCGGGGTCCAAGCAGCTTTTAGCAAATATTGAACTTTGATTGTGATGTTTAACTTCTGTTTGATTAATCGATTATCTAGCTCTTAAAATGGAGGTGATAGCTGATCCTTTTATCTCAGAATATGTGAGCATGGATGCTGCTCTCATTGAATACAATTTCTGGGGGTGGTATAAGATTCCAAGGTGCCTATGATGATAATGACAACCTTAGTTTGTCAGTAGTGGTTTAAGTCAAAGATTTTTTTTTAATTTTTTAGGCTACAATCTTAAGAGGAACTTTATTTAACTGATAAAGGTTTACTTGTATATATGCAGCATATATATTTATTATCATTTGCCAAATATTTGGTTCATGTGTTCCATGGATATTTAAAATAGTTTCTCCTTTACAATGTATATGTGTATATATCAGGATTATATGTAACTGTTGACTTTTATGTGGTTTCTTTTTTGGGTCATGTAAAAGAAGACTAACAGAGCATGATATTTATTCTCAAATATTTGAATTCTTGTGATGCAAAAGTAGAAAGGATGCCATTGGACCTCGATTAGGAGTCGCTGTGTTCTGTTTCAGGGCTCACTCCCTTAGCTAGTTTCTTGAGTCTGGAATTTCAATGTCAATTTTACTTTAGAATTGATCAGATGCTCGTTGATTGACACAAATTAACTTATCTGAGACAAATTTGTAAACCAAACACCAAGTTTTAATTTACTGGAAGAATGTACTGGGAGAATGTAATTAGAAAAATTATCTTTAAGCTCCTCAGATGGTATAACCTTTCCCTAGTATGATTTTGACAAAGACTCCAAAATATACACTGACTATAAATTTCTTTGACTATAAATTTCTTTAAACAACAACAACAAAAACGTGATATTCTTAATCTAGATTCTCTAGACTCTAGAGCAGTGCCATCCAATAAAAGTATAAGGTGAACCTCAAATGTGAGCCTCATATGTAATTTAAAATTTTCTCGTAGTCACTTAAATAGTAAAAGGAAATAGGTGAAATTAGTTTTAATATATTAACCCTATATATAATTTACCATTTAATAGTAATTAATAATGAGATAGTTTGCTTTTTTTCATAATAGATCTTGAAATACACTGTACATCTTACACTTAAACAGCACTTATCAATTTGGACTCTAGATTTTTATAGAAATCTAAATCTGTATTTAGATTAAAATTTACAGTTGAAAAAGTAGAGTCATATGACCAAATCAATCCAAACATGTATATCACTTTTCAATAACCGAATCAGTGTCTATATCTAAATTTATCTAAAGTTAAATAAAATTTAAAATAAAATAGAATTCAGTTTCTCAGTCACACTACCCATGTTTCAAGCACTTAGTGATGACATATGGCTAGTATTGGCTATCACATTGGACAGCACAGAGAGGACTGCTTTTATCCAGCTGCTTTTTCTCACTGATGGAGATCTGTCTGAGAAATCTAATGGAGAGGACTCTGGCTTTACAAGCATGGAACTACAGACAGAGTTTATGCTCTTCAAAGGAAATTTCTACTTAAGATGTATTACAACTTGCCTGGCAAGGAGTTATTTATGTGGTTGACCACACTATCTCCACTTTTGCTTCCAAACACACCCCTTATTGTCTTTCCAACAGACAAAAACATGCCAACATTGACAGTTTGCCTCAGGTTCCTCTTGTTCTCTACTCCATGATAGTTCATTTCCATTACATCAATACATTCCTTGGTTATGGGTGACCCCTTTATCTTTCTCATTGTTTCAGTTTCCACATTTGGCTCTTAGTGAAGGATTCAAATGTTCAAATTGCAGTTTAGTTGGTGAGGTCACCTATACTGAGGTAAATTTGATTGGTTTTGTTAATTTGAATAAGAACATTTTCCTCCTTTTCTCCTTGCTCCAGATTTCTAAGGTGACTGGACCAAGAAACCTCACTCTCCCCTTACCCAAGAAAGTATCTTTCTTTGGGAAAATCAGGGTTCTTCCAGATAGTTACCTGTGGTCAGATCTGTTAACCTTAAAGAACCTCTCTTTTCCCTCGACAGGAGGAATTAACAAATAAGTTAGTAGATAATGAGTTGGAAGGTAAAAACTCCCCATAGACTTGCCAGAATTTTTTTGCCTTGCATCTTGGTTGAGTCTGAAACTTGTTTGGCACACAGTAGAAGAGCGACTCCATCACTAGGATGATACAGAGCACAGAAGTTCCTACGTTCCTGTTGAGTACCCGCGACTCTCAAGGGACATTGCTGATGACAGTGTTGAAATTTACCCTTCATGTTCTGGAATATATAGAGTGAAAAGCAGTTATAGAAGGTTTCCAGGTCTAGAGAATGGTGTATTATCCAAGACAATAACAAATACCGTCTTGACAAGAAACCTAGCTTGGAAATTAGGAACTGTTTGACCTATTGAATCATGTAAAATCAACCTGAATAGGAGTCCATATTGTGTCTTTCCTCTTTATCATCAGAGTCAAGTCATTTTAGATAGGGCTTTGTGGAATTGAGGAACAGCTGGAAAATCTTGGCTGCCAATACCTAGTCTATCAGCTATTAAGGGTGTGACATAAGGAAAGCCATTGACTTGCTCTAGGCCTCACTTTTCACCTGTGAAGTGAGAGTGTTACACCAAAAGGTCTTGAGGCTCCTTTCACTCATCACATGTTTTGATCTAGTCTAACCCCACAGCTTCTTAGATGAGGAATAAAAGGCTTGCAGAGTCTCTTCCTGAGATCATATAGCAAGTGGGAGGCAGATCTCCAGTTATCACAGTCATGTGCTTTGTCTATCCCAAGGAGCTTCATTGTGCAATTAGAGGTGAGGTTGAACTAAATGAAGATATCCAGAAGGTTGGCTGGTTCTGTTTTTCCCCATAACATTCATTTTGTCAACTGAATTGGAGATTGCTGGCTGAAACCCCTAAAACCCCTAGGTTACCTGTTTCTGTTTTTTTTTTTTTTTTAACCTCCTTCATATAACTAGTCAGTAATTCATCTCAGATATCTGTGCGGCATAAAGTCCCCCAGTGACCTCAAAATGAAAAAAAAAAAATTGTGTCTGTGTGTGTGTGTATACATACACACACGTACACATATATATTCTTTGCTGCTGAAAATGCTTGATAACAAAGGGAAAATCAGTAGGTGGAATGCAAATTTAAATTTGCTTCAATATTTACCAAACAATTACTACAGCAAAGCAAAGCAGAACAGAGGGCCCTGTCAGGTGCTCTTGTTGAAGTTCCCAGTACAGGTTGGAGGCCCACTTCCAATTGTGGGAGTAGTATTTACAGATAAGAAGTTGAGCCTTTCTCTGGAGGGCTTCTTTTAGCTGGGCAAACCTAGGGGCCTGCAATCTCCTTTAGCCTGTCATTGAATAAAAAAAAAAAAACAAACCAAGAGGTGTTAAGAAAAGGAAACTTACTGATTGCCTGTTATGTACCAAGCATGTTAAGTATTTTATATATATTGACTCTTTTGATTCTGTAACCACCCTGCAAGATAGGTAGGTATTATTTTCATTTTACAGATCAATAAAAGTGCTCAGCAAAGTTATGTAGCTTGCCTAGGGTCACATAATAAGTGAGCAGGGATTTTCTTTGGCTCTAAAATCTGATTACACTAGCATCCAATAGCAGATGGCAATATGTAGACCTCAGTAATTGCATTTTGGTTCCACTAAATTTGAGGAGGACATCTTCTATCACACTGTGATGCCAACATAAATAGACCAAAATAAAAGATACATACAGTAATGGAATAAATTTTATTTACAAACAGAAATTGTTAACATGCATCTCTGAGATCCTCTGAAATAATTAAAAACAAAAATATTAAAGGTTTTTTGTTTTTTGTGTTTTTTTTGCAGATAATAGGTTTATAAATATAACCACTTATCAGCATCAGTGATCAGCAGCAGGTATAATGAATCCTAAATGAAATTTAACTTTCAGGGTAGTGCTGACTGCTTTTTGGGTGTATTGCAGTTCTATCCTTTTGATTTTTAGAAACCATGCTGTCTGGATTGTTGGTTCAGGATGACATTTGCATCCAATATCTTCTCTGTAGATATGACAGCTGTTCAGGTTATTTAATGCTGTAGCACAACAAACTTAGTGTCTTAAAGTGACAACTATATTTTGCTCACAAATCTATAATTTGGGCAGGGCTCAACAGAGACGGTTCATCTCAGTTCCATTCAGTATCATCTGGGTTGGCTTGGAGGCTGGGGATTGTCATCATCTAAAGCGCACTCACTCACTATCTGGAGGGCTGGGAAGACTGAACAGCTGTGTTCCTCTATCATCTCTATTTCCTTGTGGTCTCTCCAGCATGACAGCGTCAGGGTAAGCAGACTTTTATGCCAGCTCAGTGCTCTCAAAGCATATGACCCAAGAAAGAGAAAGTCAGGCGGGAACCTTATCTTTTATGACCCACCCTAGGAAATCACACAGCATCCCTACCCTACTCATTGAAGCAGTTACAAAGGCCACTCAGTTTTAGTGCAAGTGGAAATAGATTCCATCTTTTGATAAGGAAGTGGAAAGCTTCTGGAAGAGCATGTCGGACTGGAAATATTGGAGTGGCCATTTTTGGAATATAGTTTACTACACAGATAAGCCAGGCTACAGGTTACATGCTAGTGCTCAAGCCACATGTGTTTCTGATGATTTATCTCTCACCCAAGGGAGCATATTGGCATGCCAATAAAATATTTCTTTCCCTATAATTAAACCCACCAAAAGTTATACTCTATCTGCAAGTTTTTGGCACCCTAACTATATTTAGAAACATACTATTTATTTCTAAAGCACTAGTGGATTAGGCTAATGAAGTAGATAGTTGAGACTTTCCCTAAATTTTCATCCTTGTTAAGCTGATACCTGTTATGTGTTCCTGAATCATCCTATTTTTGCTTTTCTGCTTTGTGTGCAGAGGTAAACAACTGAATATTTATGTAAACAACTTTGTATAGAAACCTTTCCATTTAAAACTTTAAAAAAAGACAATTACACTTAAATTGAATGTTTCCTGAAGGGATTTGTTCTAGCATTTTATAGCAGCTTCCGCCTCCTCTTTTGGAGATGAAGTGATTATTCAAGACACATTTTCAAAATTGACAAAATTAGTATCTTCTCCCAAGCTCTTCTTGTAAATTGTGGGAATCCTATGACCTGACAGACAACAGACTTTTTATGTTAATTGGGCTGTTTGTTCTGGACCTTTTTTTAAAACTATAAAATAATTCATCCATATGAGAGAACATAAAATTTATAGGTACAGTTTAAAGAATTAAAACTATAAATACTCATGTGCTTACCATCCAAGTTAAGAAGTAAACCATTACCTTCCCTACCCCTTGGAGGTCAAACCCAACCTGACTTTTATGTTAGTCATCACTTTTCTTTCTTTTGTCATATTACCAACCATCTCTACAGTCAAATCCTTCAGTTGTTTGGATCTTTATACAGTGCTTTTCACTTCAATTAAAAACATTTCATATAAAGAACTTTCATATCTTTTGTTAAATTTATTCCTAGATGTTAGGGTCAGGCGTAAGGCAGGGTAAAGATAGGAGTCAGAGGCTAAAAGATTTTAGCAGTCAATGGCTTTATTTGGGAACTAAGGTCTCCAGCGAGGTTCCGTGACTCAGGGAGAGAGAGAGAGAGGGAGGAGTCAGGGAAGTCTCGCCCAGGTGTGGTGGGGTGGGGTTTTCAAGCTGCAGCGGTTCCGGGTTTAGGTCCCGGTGGGCCTTTTTCTCATCTGTCAGGTCGTGCTGTGATTGGTTGGTGATTGGTTGACCTCCAATTCGTTCTGGCAAGCTGCTAGGGGCTTTTCATTGGGTTGTGCTGGCAAGATGGCCGTCCCCTCTACTGTGGTTCCAAGGACATCCTAACACTAGATATTTTAAATTTTTGTTGCTGTTAATGATGTCATTCTGATTATTGCTGAATATAAACATGTAGTTGATTTCTACAGACTGGTTTTTTTGAAAAGTCAAATTTGGTAAATCTTACTAATGAAAATAATTTGTCTTTTGATTCTTTGGGGATTTCAACAAAACATATTGCCTATAAGTGACATCAGTTTTGTAGCTTCCTTTATAATTTTTTTTCATTTTCTTATATTTTTGCCCTGGCCAGGCCCACCAGAGCAATGCTGAATAGATATGGTAATAGCTGGCATTCTTTCTGATTTTAAAAGAAATGTTTTTTTTATTATTTGCATTATCGTGTATATAATGTTCATTGTAGGTGGGTTTTTTTTTTTTTGTTTTTATTTTAATATCTTTTATCAGTCAAGGGAGTTTTTTTTCCTATTCTTAGTCTGCTGAGTTTTTAAAATTGTGAATGAATGTTGAATTCCATCAAAAAGTTCTCTGTGGCTAATGATTTGATCATATGATTTTTTTCCCTTTACTTTGTTAATAAATTACATTAACTGGTGTTCTAATATTAAATCAACTTTGCATTCCTTTGATAAACCAAATTATGTTTACAAGTAATTTGCTTAGAATTTTTCACCTATGTGAAATGGACCTTTAATCACATTTCTCATTCTGTTTTTTTTTTTTAAAACATTTGATTTTATTTTTTTTGAGAGAGAGAGAGGGGAGGGGAGGAGCAGAGGAAGAGAGAGAGAGAGAATCTTATTTTTTTTTTAATTTTTTTAATTTTTTTTTTTTTTTTTTTTTTAGGGAGAGAGAATCTTAAGTAGGCTCCATGCTTAGCACAGAGCACAACGTGGGGCTCAGTCTCACAACCGTGAGATCCTAACCTGGGCTGAAATCAAGAGTTGGTTAGACGGAGCCACCCAGGTGCCCCTCTATTTCTTTCTTAATTTGGAATCAAGGTTATGTTGAAAGAGTTGGGGAATGTTCCCTCTTTTTCTATCCTCTGGAAGATTGGAAGAGTAAGATGAGAATTTCTGTTTCATGAACATCTCATGGAACTTGCCTCAACCTTATAAGGAAGCTGTCTGAGCCTAGTGATTTCTTTGTTGGAAGATTTTTAATTATCAATTCAAGTTACTCAAAAGTTATAGGACTATTCAGGTTTTCTATTTAAGTCATATTTGGTAAGTTATAGCTGTATTTTTCTAGATATTTTTCCATTTCATCTAAGTTTTTAAATGTATTGAGCTAAAGTTGTTGAAAATATCTTCCTATTTATTAGTTGTATCATTTATGGTTTTATTTTTCTTTTCAGCCCTATGATTATATGCATCCCTTGAGAATTTTTCCCCCTTTGATTAATCATACTGGAAGCTTCTCTATTTTCTTAGTTTTTACCAAGACCCAGTATTTGGCTTTGCTGATCATTCCTATTATGTATTATCTTTTTCATTAATTTCCTTAAAAAAATTTTTTTTAATGTTTATTTATTTTTAAGAGAGAGAGAACACAGAGGAGGGGCGGAGAGAGAAGTAGACAGAGGATCTGAAGTGGGCTATTTGCTGACAGTAGAGAGCCTGATGCAGGGCTTGATCTCTAGAACCCTGAGATCATGACCTGAGCGGAAGTGACTACCTGATTAATTTGGAAATTTTCTTCTTTTCTAATATAAACATATAAGGTTATAAACTTCCCTTTGTATTCTGGCTCCCTTCCTCAAGTTTTGATAGGACAGTTTATTATTGTTCAGTTTTAAGAATTTTCCAGTTTCCATTTTTATTTCTTCTTTGTGAGGTGTTTTGAAATACGTTTTTCTCTAAACTTCTAAATGTATGAGAGTTTTCTAGTTATCTTTTAAAATATGTTTGTAATATTTAATTGTATTACAGTAAAAGAATCTTTTGAAATTTATTGAGCTATCATTATAGTTATTTTTCAGAATTGTATAATGTATCACTAATTGTTGCATTTAATATTCTAAATGTGTTCTATGTTGTTAAAAAGCTTATTATTTAAGCTGTTAAAAACTCCTCTATTGTTACTAATATTTTATTTGCTGAAGATGTCAGTTGCTAGGAGATTTGTATTGCAGTTTCTGCCTCTGGTGATGGATTTGTCTGTATCTTCTTGTTACCATGTCAATTTTTGCCTTACAAATTTTGAGATAATATTAATAGGTACATACAAATGTATAATGTTTTTACATGTGTCTTGTTCCATGTTTTAGGTGTATCTTTTACAAGCAACATGTAGCTAGATTTTTGTTCAGTCTAAAAATATTTACCTTTAATTAGAAAGCTGAGTCCATTAGCATTTATTGCAATTAATGATAAATTTATACTTCTTTCACTGTTTTATGTATTTTTATCAATGTTTTCTATTTCTCCCCTTTCCCCTTTTTGCCATATTTTGAATTCATAATTCCCCTCCCCCTCCCTCCCCATTCCAGTTTTTTCTCCTATTTCTTTGGAGGTGATAAGTTTTGTGTCTACTCCCTTAATAGCTGTCCTTGCTCTTTTAATGGACACACTTTAAACATTTTCTATTAATGAGTATGTTAACACTCATGCTCCAAAATTCAAAGACTTATCTCTTCTCAGGTTCTCTGCCCCTTATCCCCCACCCCGACACACACAGGTTGCACATTTTTCTCACAGTTTTAAGTAAAGTTTGCTTAGTTTTACCCATCTATTTACCAATGTTTTTCCTCACTGTTACTTTCATCCCTCTTTTTGAAGTATGTCCTTCAGAATTTCTTTAGTGAGTCTTTAATAGCAAATTCCATGCTATATATCATTGATACAGAAATGAGTAAGATACACTTGCACATGTAATTGCAGTGTAAACTAAGTGCAAAAGTAGAGATCAGGACAAAGTGTTGAGAGCACAGAGAGGGAAAGCTAAGTGTAGAGAATGTGAAAGGGCATCTCAGGAAAGACTATGAGCTATGGGTGTGTTCATGGAACATTCATCATCAGCTCAGCGGGCTGGAACTTAGGCGGGGGTTGGTGCCAGATGGAACTAGAGAGGTTAGCTAGCTAGCTAGTGGGTTGTGAAGAGCCTTAAATGCCAAACTGAAGGCAACAGAAAGTTGGGGGAGGTTTAAAGCAATAGAGTGACATGATTAAATGTATTATTTAGGAGTTATATGTGTAACTATATGGAGGACAATAAGTTGCATAGTCACCTGAGAGGAGGCTGAGTGACTAAACCAAGGCAAAGTAAAGATAATGAAGAGAAGAGATGAAATTTTAAAAGACATTGACAGGTAAAATCTTAATAACAGATTTAAAGCAGAGAGGGTTGGAGGATGTATTCCAAGGACTCTAGAGGACTGGCAAGATTGAAGTGGTGTGCAGGTTTGGGAGTGGAGGGAAGGTGTCATTGGGGAGAGAGAATGATTTTTTTGTAATATAAAGCATTTGATTTTTCAGGACAAATGGTGGGTTGGTTATTGAAGAATCAATAGTTAAGGTATTTGGGATGTCTCTGGGCTGAAAACTCAGCAACATTTTTTTATTGTATCTCATCATTCTGGTCATTAATGTTTTTCCCTCTTTTGCTTTCTGAGTTACAATGTCAATCTGTGTTTCAGGATGCAAAGGGTATATTTTCAGCAATAAATTTAAGAGTTGGATTTCAGTTAACTTTCAAATCAGGAAATGTAGAACTGCCTTCACTGCTGTTTGAAAAATTACTTTAATTGGGCAGTGGTTGTTCTTGGTTGGTGGGACCTCTTGTTTGAGGTCTGTTTTTATCTTATCCCTTTTCACAGGCTGGCAGATGTGACCCAGAGTATCTAAGAGCATCTGGTGGTGAGAAAGGAGAGAAGGAATACAGAGGCAGAGTAAGGGAAGAAGAGAGGGGGAAAAAAAATACTTAATTAGCATATTGGCAGAGCTTATGCTTCCTACCTACTGTGGGGGTTGTTTTTTTGTTTGCTTATTTGTTCTGCATACCACCTATTTTTTCTGGTTTCATTGAGTAATAATTGACATACATTACTGTTTAAGTCATACAGCATCATGATTTGATTTACATATACTGTGAAATGATTACCACAGTAGGTTCAGGTAACATCCATCTTATATAGATATAAAAAGAAAATAACAAAAGGGAAAAAAATTTTCTCCTTGTGCTGAGAATTCTTAGGATTTACTCTCCTAACAAGTTTCCTACGTATCATACAACAGTATTACCTGTAGTCATCATGTTGTACAACATCCCTAGTACTTACTTCTCTTATAACTGGAAGTTTGTACCTTTTGACCACCTTCCTCCAATTCCCTTCACCCCATTCTCTTTTTTTGATAACCACAAGTCTGATGTCTTTCTAGAGGAGTGGTTTTTGTTTTTGGTTTTGGTTTTTGGTGGTGGGGGGGGGGGAGTTTAGATTCCACAGGTAGGTGAAATTATATAGTGTTTATCTTTCTCTATCTGAAATCCATCTATGTTGTTGTGAATGGTAGGATATCCTAATGTTTTATGGCTAAATAATATTCCATTGTATATATACATTTGACCCTTGAACAACATGAGTGTTAGGGGTGCCAGTCAGTCCCCTGCATAGTTGAAAATCCACGTATAACTTCTGACTCTCCAAAAACTTAACTACTAATAGCCTATCGTTGACTTGAAGCTTCACCAATAATAAAGTTATTTAAGACCTTTTTTGTGTTATGTGTGTTATATACATGTTCTTAAAGTAAACGAGAAAAATGTTAAGAAAACCATAGGAGAAAATCCATTTACAGTACTATATTGTAAAAAATCCATGATAAGTGAACCCACATAGTTCAAACCTATATTGGTCAATGGTCAAATGTACAACTTCTTTATTCATTCACCTATTAGTGGGCACTTAGCTTCTATGTCTTGGCTATTGGAAATAATCCTGCTATGAAAATGAGGGTGCAGCTATCTCTTTAATATAGTGATTTCATTTCCTTTGGATATACACCCAGAAATGATAGTGCTGGATCACATGGTGGTTCTATTTTTTTTTTTTTTTTTAAGATCCTCCATACTGTTTTCAATAGTGGTTGTACCAATTTATATTCCTACCAACAGAATACAAGGGTGCCCTTTTCTTGTCTTTTTGATGAAGGCCATGTTAACAGGTGTGAATTGATTTCTCTTTGTTTTAATTTACATTTCCTTAGTGACTGGTGATGGTTGAATATCTTTTCATGTGTCTATTGACCTTCTGAATATCTTTTTTCGAGAAATAGCTATTCAAGTCATTTGCCCATTTTTTTTTTTTTTTTTTTAAATTTTTTTTTCAACGTTTTTTATTTATTTTTGGGACAGAGAGAGACATAGCATGAACGGGGGAGGGGCAGAGAGAGGGAGACACAGAATCCGAAACAGGCTCCAGGCTCTGAGCCATCAGCCCAGAGCCTGACGCGGGGCTCGAACTCATGGACCGTGAGATCGTGACCTGGCTGAAGTCGGACGCTTAACCGACTGCGCCACCCAGGCGCCCCTCATTTGCCCATTTTTACATTGGGTTATTTGTATTTTTGCTATTGAGTTGTATGACTTCCTTGTATATTTTGGATATTAACCTCTTAGGTACATGGTTTGCAAATATTTCTTGTCATTACATAGGTTGTCTTTTCACTTTATTGATCGTTTCTTTTGCTGTGCAGAAGCTTTTTAGCTTCATGCATACCCACTTGTTAATTTTTTATTTTCTGGCTTGTGCTTTAGATGTTGTGCACAAAAAATCGTTACCAAGGGCCACCTGGGTGCCTCATTTCAGTTAAGCCTCTGACTTTGGCTCAGGTCATGATCTCACAATGCGTGGGTTCAAGCCCTGCGTCAGGCTCTATGCTGATAGCTCAGAGTCTGGATCCTGTTTTAGATTCTGTCTCCCTTTCTGTCTCTGCTCTTCCCCCACTCATGCTCTGTCTCTGTCTCTGTCTCTCTCAAAAATAAATAAACATTAAAAAAATTAAAACAAAACAAAAAATCCTTACCAAGACCCATGTCAAGGAGCTTTGTTCCTCTGTTTTCTTCTAGGAGTTTCATGGTTTCAGACCTTACATTTAAGTATTTATTTCATTTTGAATTAACTTTTGTGAGTGGTGTAAGATATGGAGGGATCCACTTTCATTCTTTTACATGTGAATATGCAGTTATCTTAATACCATTTACTGAAGAGACTGTCTTTTTCTTTGTCAAATATTAGATGACCACCTATACTAGGACTTGTTTCTGAGCTTTCAGTTCTGTTCATTTGGTCTATTTGTTTGTTTTTATGCCAGTATCATACTGTTGTGATGACTACAGTTTTATAGCATAGCTTGAAATCAGGAAGTGTGAATTTGTTTCCACCTTTGTTTTTCTTCCTCAGGAATTTCTTTGGCTACTTAGAGTCTTTAGTGTCTCCGTATAAACTTTAGAAGTGTTTTTTCTACTTCTGTAGAAAATACCATTGGAATCTTGATGGGAATTGCATTGAATCTATAGATACAGCTTTTGGGAGTATTGAAATTTTAACAGTATTCTTGCAGTCCATGAACACAGATATCTTTCTATTTTATTTGCGTCTTCTTTGATTTCTTTCATCATTGTCTTGTGGTTTTTCAGCATAGAGATCTTTCACCTCCTTAGTTGAATTTACTCCTAAGAATGTTGGTGTTGTTGATGCTATCATAAATGGGATTGATTTTTTCTTTTTCAGAAATTTTGTTGTTAGTGTATAGAAACATTGCTGATTTTTGTATGTTAATTTTGTATCTTGCAACTTTATGAATTCACTGATTAGATCTAACAGATTTTTGTTTGAGTCTTTCTGATTTCCTACATATAAAATCATGCCATCTGCAAATAGAGACAGTTGTACTTCTTTCTTTCCAATTATGATACCTTTTATTTCTTACCTGATAGTTCTAGCTAGGACCTCTAGTATTCTGTTAAATAGGAGTGGTGGGAGTTGGCATCCTTGCCTTATTCCTGATCTTAGAGGAAAATCTTTCAGTTCTTCCCATTGATATGATGTTAACTGTTGACTTGTCATACGGCCTTTATTATCTTGATATATACTCCTTCTTGCCTAATCTGGTAAGAGTTTTTATCATGAATGGATATTGACTTTTGTCAGATGGTTTTTCTACATCTATTGAGATGATAGTGTTCTTTCATTCTGTTAATGTAATGTAATGTAATGTAGCTTGTTGATTGATCTGCATATGTTGAACCATCCAAGGAATAATTCCCACTTGATTATGGTGAATAATTCTTTCATATGCTGTGGAATTGGACTTGGCTAGTATTTTATTGAGAGTTTTTTGCATAACTGTTCATCAGGGATATTGGCCTATAGTTTTCTAGTAGTGTCCTTTTCTGGCTTTGGTATCAGTTTAATGCTAGCCTATTAAAATGAATTTAGGAATGTTCTTTCTTCTTTTATTTATTTTTTTTGAAGATTTTTAGAAAAATTAGTGTTATTTAAAAAAATGTTTTTTGCAAAATTCACCAGTGAAGCCATCCAGTCCTGGGCGTTTCTTCATTGGCAGATTTTTGATTACTGATTCAATCTCCTTACTAGTAATTGGCTTATTCAAATTTTCTGTTTCTTCCTGATTCTGTCTCAGTAAGTTATATGTTCCTAAGTATTTTTTCCTTTCTTATGGGTTGTTCAGTTTGTTGACATATAATTGTTCATAGTAGCCTCTTATAATCCTTTGAATTTCTTTAGTATCAGTTGTATTTCCTTTTTCATTTATAATTTTGTAGATTTGGGCTCTTTTATCTTTGGTTAGTCTGGCTAAGCACTTGGCAATTCTGTTTATTCAGAGAAACAACGCTTAGTTTAGTTAACCATTTCTGTTCTCTCTTCACTTATTTCTGTATTAATATTCATTACTTCCTTTCTCCTGCTAACTTTGGGATCAGTTTTTTTTTTTTTTTTTTTTTTTCTATTTTCTTAAGATATAGAGTTAGACTGTTTATTTGGTATCTCTCTTGCTTCTTAATGTAGGCATTTGTTCTTAAGTACTTCCTTCTTGCTGCATCCCGTAAGTTCTGGTATGTTGTGTTTTTTTGTTTTCATTTGTCTCAAGAAACTGCAAATCGAAATTTCCCCTTTAGTTTCTTCTTTGATCCCTTCGTTGTTCAGGAGACTGTTGTTTAACTTTGACATGTTCATGAATTTTTCTAGTTCTTTTTACTGATTTCTGGTTTACTCATTTAATAATTTCTGCCATTGTGGTCGGAGAAGATATTTGGTATGATTTCAGTCTTCTTGAATTTGCTAAGACTTATTTTGTGGCCTAAATATGGTCTATCCTAGAAAATGTTACATATGTACTTGAGGAGAGTGTATGCTCTGTTGTTGGATAGAAATGTTCTGTGTGTGTCTATTAGGTTCATTTGGTCTACAATATTGTTCACATCTTCTGCTTCCTTATTGATTCTCTGTATGATCTATTCTTTGGTGAGAATAGGGTATTAAATCCCCAACTATTACTATCTACCGTATATTACTCCTTTTAGCTCTCTTGGTTTTTGCTTTATATATTTAGGTGCTCTGATGTTGGGTGCATAAATATTTACAGTTATTGTATCTTCTTGATGTATTGACCACTTTATCATTATATGACCTTCTTTGTCTCTTTTACTTTTTTTTTTTTTTTTTTTTACTTTAAAGTCTATCTTGTCTGATGTAATATAGCTACCTCTCCTTTTTTTATTTTTTGGTTACCATTTGCTTGAAATGTCATTTTCCATCCCTTCACTTTCAGTCTGTGTATGTCTTTAAAAAGCTAAAGTGAGTTTCTTGGGAAGCATATTGTTAGTTTTTTAATATTGTATTCAGCCATTCTGTGTCTTTTGATTGGAAAATGTAATCCATTTAAAGTAATTTTTGATAGGCAAGGACTTACTATTGCAATTTTGTTAAGTGTTTTCTGGTTCATAATTTTATGGATCCATTGTTGCTTGTTTCTCATCCTTCTGTCTTGTGTCTGTGTTTTGATGTATTTTTGTATATATATGCTTTGACTTCTCATCATGTTCCTTTGTGTAATTACTACAAGATTTTTCCTTGTTATCATGAGGCTTACATAAAATATCTTAAACTTAAAACACCTTATTTTAAAGTTACAACAACTTAACTTCAATAGAATTTGCATACCTTACACTTTAACTTCTTCTCCCCCTCACATTTTTGTTTGTTGCTGCTAAAATTTACTTGTTTTTCATATTGCTTAATACAGGTTATTATACTCATGGCTATTATTTGCTACTTTCATTTTCCTTAACTTCCAAACTAGAGTTGTGAGTTACGCACCACTATTAACAATTCTGCAGAATCAAACTATGACTATATATTAATCATTACCAATGAAATTTATACTACCTTCTTCTGTTTTATGAGATTAATTAATATTCTTTTACTTCCACTCAAAGAATTCTCTAGCATTTTTTGTAAGGCAGTCTGGTGATTATGAACACCCTCAGCATTTGTTCAGCAAAGTCTTTATCCCTCCTTTGTTTATGAAGGACATCTTAGTTGACAGGTTTTCTTGTTGTTGTTGTTTTACTTGAATATTATGAATGTGTCATCCTATTCTCTTCTGGCCTGAAAAGTTTCTGTTGAGAAATTGCCAATAATCTTATGGTGGGTTCCTTTGGATATAACTTCTCTCTTTTCTCCTGCCGCTTTTAAAATTCTTTCTTTGTTTTTGACTTTTGACATTTTAATTATAATGTGTCTCAGTGTAGTCTCATTGAGGTTAAATCTCTTTGGGGTCCTTTGGATCATGGGTCTAGATTTCCATTTCTTTCCCCAGGTTTGGGAAATTTTCAAACATTATTGTTTTAAATATACTTTCTGTCCTTTCTGTTATTCTTCTGGAGTTCCCATAATGCAAATATTGAATGTTATTTCTTTTTATAATGTCCTAAATTCTCATAGGGTTTTTTCACTTTTTCTTTTTCTTTTTTTTTTTTTTTTTTCTTTTTGTTTCTGTGTCTGGTCAGTTTTCATTGTCCTATCCTCCAGGTCACTAAATTTTTCTTCTATTCAGTTGAGTATACTTTTGAAACTCTGTTGAATTCTGTAATTTAGTTAATGTATTTTTAAACTTGAGGATTTCTGTGTGGGTCTGTGTGTATTGGAGGGTTGGTATGTGCATTGGTTTCTATTTTCTTGTCAAACTTCTCATTTTGTTCATGCATTTTTGTTTTAATTTTGTTTCGTTAGCTGTGTTTTCTTGTAGTTTCCTGAACTTCCTTAAGAGGATTATTCTAAATTGATAGTTCATAGATCTCCTATTTCTTTAGGATCAGTTCTTAGAGCTTTATTAGTTTCCTTTGGTGATGTATATATACCTGATCCTTGGTTTTTTACATTGGTATCTGTGCATTTGAGTAATGGAGCTCCTTTTCTAAACTTTACAGGTTTACTTTGGCAGAGATAGTTCTTGACCACTTACTCAGTTTAGGTTTTGGGGTGTGTCTGCTGGTGATGTCTTTGGGCAAGAGGGGCCTGCTATTATGGTATGTTTTGGGGGGAAGCAACTATTTGAACTCTGAGGACAGGGATAGGGGTGTGTGCCACTGAGAACTGTTGGATAAAACTATTTGCTTGGTTCCCTACCCAAGTGAGGCTGTAAGATGGGCTCTGTGGTTGCCTGAATCTCTGGTCAGCCTTACTAGATGATCAGGACTAAGTACTGTATTGATTAGTATCTAGGGCTGTGAGTTAGCTTCCCTGCCCCAACGGAGTAATAGGCCAGGGCTCAGGGCCTGTATAGCTCATTCATTGTTTGGGAGCCCAAATCAGGCCTGAATGTGTACTGAATTCCTTGGTTAAGTGAGGTGACTAGTTTTGCTCTTGCATATAGGCAATGCTGTCTGTTCTAATGCCACTGTACATAGGGTTGTTGAATTGGGCTACACAGCTTCCTGTCTGCTCTGGTTCTGTTCCTTGATCGGACAGGCTGAAGGCTGTTTTCAGCTATGAGTAGGGCTATAAATTAAATTCTTTGCTCAGAAACAGCAGGAGAAACAACTCTAAAACTGGTAAAGCTCTTTGTTTGCTGTCTTAAGCTGACCTGTACCCCAAGTTCCTTGGCTGAATAGGACCACTGGCTTTGCTCTGCAAACTGTTGTCTCTATCTTGCCTGGGCAGGATGGGGAGGGGCCTACTCCAGGGTATTCTGTTTCCCAAAGAGGCTTTCCAGTTTGGAGTTGCCAGGAGCTACCCTCAGCTTGGCAAAGAATCATTCCCTCTGCCTTTACTGAGTATGGGCAGCCTTTGTGCCCTATACTGATTTTGCCATGGAATTGATCAGCTCTACCCACTTGCCTCTTAGGTTAAGTGTCACTGGGCCACACAGCTTCCAACAGTTGTCACCAGCCCTTCTGGTTAGATGAAGCTAGAAGGCACTCTCCACAGAGAGTAGAACTTTGACTCAGCTTGCCTTTGACTCTTACTTGCCTGGGTATGGGAAAAGTCAGCTCTACAGCCAGCAAAACTCTTCATTTGAGGATCCAAATGAGGCAGATCTGCACTCTGCCAAATTCCCTGGTCAGAGTGCACCCCAGAATCAGTTCTGCAGATCAGCAAAACTGATGACTGGAATTACTACTTGGGCACTGCAGTTATGAACTCTGTCTGCCAAGATCTGTGTGTTGGTTGTTGCAAGCTACTCACCCCTTTTCTGTCACAGTCAGATTGCCAGTGGCTAGGCCCTGTAGATTCCCCTGCATTCTTCATCATGTGAGATCAAAGTATGGACTCTCACAAAGTGATCCACAATGCTTGGGGGCTCTTTTCCTACTGAAGGAACTGGCAGCTCAAGGGCGACCTCTCCTGGTGGTGCTGCACAGTCCTAGAGGAGGGACAATGTGGTCAACATGTAACCACATCTGTTACCTTCTAATGCAGTCTCTTTTGGTCTCTGAGGTGCAGGGTGTGCTTTCGGCCTCACCTCTGTGTTCTAGGATTCTCTTGGTATCTTTTTTTTTTTTTTTTTTTTTTGGAATAGATGTTCTTCTTTTGAGGGGGAGTATCTTGGTGATGTCACTCTCCTACCTGCTGTTTTTATCTAGCAAGATCAGATTCTCCTCCTGGAGATAACTGCCTGGCCCGTCAGCCCAGAGGAGGGCTTCCTTTTTGATGCATGAGTCATCACAGTGACTCAGTGACTTACTGGTTGCTCACATGTAATAGTTGCAATGAGCACTGCTGAGAGTTGAGAGGAATTTCTCCCTGCCAGGGTGTGAAGTAGCTTTGACAGCAGGTGTGTCAGCTGGAAACCCAAGCAGCTATTCACCTTCTACCTGGTACCATCATGTAGTACTCTGGAATCAGGCATGCATGCAGAGTGTCCCATCACATACAGCCATTTCTTGACAGAGGAAGAAGTTGGCCAGGGAGTTTGGAAGAGAAAAAAAAATCGCATACTATAAAATGTTTTCTTTGGGGAGCGATACTCTATCTGGCAGCATCATGATCTGAAATAATTCTTAGTCTTTTTATGTTGTTGGTGGTGATTGACCCATGGGATCCTGCTATGTGGATTGGCTGCTGTTAAAATTATCTGATCTTTTAGCAGTGACTCAGGAGGAAAAGTGTCAAGCAAAGGTTAATCATTTCATCCTAGTCAAAAAAAAAAAAAAAAAAGAAAAAAGAAAAGAAAAAGAATTTGAATTGTTAAATTGCAGAATGAATCTACAATTTTTTTTCAGAAATTACAGTTATGACAGAATATATCCCTGCATGCATGCAGACAGGTTTGTCACTATTAGTACCTGCCTGTGGATGGCATTGGTAAGGCAGAAAGTGAGGAGCAGTGCAGTTGGTGACATGTGTGAGCACATACGAATAGTGTTGGGCATTTTATGTAAATTACTTCATCTAATTGATTGTGCAGTTAAGGAAGCTTAGAGAGTAGGGAAACTATTCAAGGTCATTGAACAGGTACATGGTGATCACAGTTCAAATCCATGTATAATTGGTGGCAAAATGTATACCACATTACCTCCAAGCATGTTTTGGTATTTGTTCGTTTGAGAGAACAGATGTTTCTGTGATGAATTAGTCTCACCCAGGTATTTTCCCTTGATAGACACACCATCCTTCTATGCCTGCCTCAGATTCCAGACTTCTGTCCCTAGATACTGTTTCCAAGTTACAATACACATGTGCTAGAAAAAAATGAAAAGGGGGCTCACTCAACACTGCAACAGTTAGCCAGCTCTACTGCATTCTCCTTACTGAATACCTGTTAGGTTATTTGTCAGCGATGTTTTTACACTTATATAATTTCTGACTGTCCTGGGGTGCCTGGGTGGCTCAGTTGGTTAAGCGTCCGACTTCAGTTTAGGTCATGATCTCACAGTCCGTGAGTTCGAGCCCTGCGTCGGGTTTGTGCTCTCAGTTCAGAGCCTGGAGCTTGCTTAGGATTCTGTGTCTCCTTCTCTCTCTGCCCCTCCCCCACTCACACTCTGTCTCTCTCTCAAAAAATGAATAAACATTAAAAAAAACTTTTTTAATGAAAAAAAATTACTGACTGTCTTTATTACAAGGATAGATTATACAAGGTTCTGAACAGCAAAGATGTCAGTTGTGTAAATGTAAGGATTTGTTCCTTATTTTTCCTAGCAACTTAAAATTGACTAAATGCCAAGAATGAGCCAGATGTCAAGCCATCACGAAAGACAGGAGCATAAATGTTGTCTTGGGAGCAGGTCTCCTTGGTGCCAACATGGAGTAGCTTCCTGAATTCCACCAAGCTTGAGGAAACATTCATATGGAATGTTCTGTTGTCTCTATGAGAACTTATAATCACTTGCTTGAACAAACAGAATTTATAATAAGAGGGCTTGAGGACATGCATGGATAGTCTTTTATTATGGAAAGAAGCTGTGTTATAAATTCTGTGTTATAAAGATGTAAATGTTACTGCTTAATAGTTTTATATAGCAATTAGAACTGGAGTGTATATCTATGTCCTGGTCATTTTCCCTGGGATTATAAGTACCCAACTACAAACCTAGATTATTTTTAGCAGAGGTTGTCCCCCACAAAGCACATCAAATGAAGAACTAGAACCAGGAATTGGGAGTTATGAAAAAGTGGAGCAGAAGGTAAGAGGAACATTTCAGAGCCATGACTATAACATAGGTCATCATGATTCATGGGACAGGTGTGATCCACTCTCCAGTGTAGAGTTTATCATCTGTTTAAGAATACACAGAGTGACTTCCTGAAGAAACCTCTATTATTCCTTCTTCCTTCCAAAGAATTCTCAAGAGAAAAGAGTAAAAGGGAATACAGACTACATGTAAGACAAAGATTAGGGAAGATCTTTATATCATATCTGGTACAGATAGCCCAAATCAGTTTTTGTTAGTTTTTGTGCCACCTGATCATTTTTTTAGTTTTGTGCCACCTTTTTGTAGGTAAATGAATTCTGGCAAAGACCCAGGAGCCATTGTACTAACCTCTGTTGATTTTCTACTAACTTTTTGGAGATTCATACCCTCAAACTGCTCAGCGGTTTTGGATTTCCCTTCTATGTAATAAAGGAGGCAATGTAGATGATCATAGCGGGTAAGTGTAAATGAGTTTAGTTATCATTTGATGTGGTAGACACACAATGAATGACTAGGGGAAAATCAGCCAAGGACAAGTAGCAAGTAGCTCATTAGAGCTCTGTCTGGTTTCTGTTGAGCATACACCGCCTTCCAGATCACCAGAGAAAAGGGGGATCTTACTTAGCTAGGCCCTCTCTGGTTATTTCCTTCCCTGGATCTCCCTATTAAAATTTCTGGCTGGTCTGCCATTTTGATACTTTCCCAACCAATATCAAGAGATCAGGCTACCCCTGATATTAGCCTTTCCTTATTGTTTGCCACTGAGATTGCTCTTGTTTCGAACAGTACCCAGGCAGGAATTTTCTATGCTCTGCTCCAAATAGGCAGCTCCCCTCCAGCCGGGCAGCAGAACTGCCAGTTCCCACAGAGTTCTTCATCTGCTAAGGCTGGGGGAGAACTTCGAAGTAATGGATCTGAGGTAGAAGGGGCAAAGGTTTGGAGCAATTCCTGGCTAAAATGTAACAGACTCTCACTGTTCTGAGATTCAGTAGGTTTTCTTGAATAAATCCTCAATTTGTTGTATGCCTTCTGTCAATTTCCAGATTGGTTGAATGGTTGGTTATTTTTTTTATTGTTTCTTTTTTTATTGAAATATGACTAACATTGTATTACTTTCAGGTATACAACATAATTATTTGATATATGTATATGTTGTGAAATGGTTACCACAAGTTTAGTTAACATCCATAAGGATATATAGTTACTTTTTTTTCATGTAATGAGAACTTTTAAGATTTACTCTTTTAGCTACTTTCAAATATACAGTATTGTTAACTATAGTCATCATGCTATGTGTTACATTTCCAGGCCTTATCTATCTTATAACTGAAAGTGTGTACCTTTTCACCACCCTGACTCATTTTACGTGTCTTCTCATCCCCTCCCACTCCCACCTGAGGTAACCACAAATCTGTTCTGTGTATGTATCTAGGTAGTTTTTTGTGTTTTTTTTTAAGATTACACATATGAGAGGTCATATAGTATTTGTCTTTCTCTGACTTATTTCACTTAGCAAAATGCTCTCAAGATCCATCCATGTTATTACAAATGGCAAGCTTTACTTTTTTTTAAGGTTGAATTATTTGTCCATTGTACATATGCACCATATCTTTATTCATCTATTGATGGACATTAGGGTTTTTTTTTATATATCTTGACTATTTTTTTATAACTTTTTTTTAAAGTAATCTCTACTCCTAACATAGGGCTCAAACTCACAACCCCAGGATCAAGAATTGCATGCTTTAATGACTGAGCCAGCCAGTTGCCTCCACTGGCTATTATAGTGCTGCATTGAACATGGAGGTGCATAGATCTTTCAGGATTAGTGTTTTCATTTTCTTCAGATAAATGCTCAGAAGTGGAATTGCTGGAGTCTATGGTAATTCTGTTTTTAGTTTCTTTGAAGAACCTCCACACTGTTTTCTATAATGGCTGTAGGAATTTACACTTCCACCAACAGTGCACAAAGGTTCCCTTTTGTCCACATCTTCAACACTTGTTATTTTTTGTCTTTTTGATAATAGGTTTTCTAACAGGTGTGAGATGATAGCTCACTGTTGTTTTGATTTGCATTTTCCTAATGATTAGTGATGTTGAGCATCTTGTCATGTACCTGTTGACC
Source organism: Panthera onca (assembly GCF_046562875.1). Lineage (NCBI taxonomy): Eukaryota > Metazoa > Chordata > Mammalia > Carnivora > Felidae > Panthera > Panthera onca. The sequence goes on along the minus strand of NC_138347.1, from coordinate 129,696,497 downwards.
GTTTGTATGTCATTTTGGAAAAGTGTCTATCCAGATTCTCTAACCGTTTTTTAATTGTTTTGTTTTGGGTTTTTCTTTTGCTTGTTTGGTTTTTTTTGTTTTTGTTTTTTTTGTTTGTTTGTTTTTTGTTTTTTTTTTTTTTGCTCTTGTGCTATCGGAGTTAATTTATATATTTTGGATGTTCACCCCTTATCAGATAATATGGTTTGAAAATATTTTCTCCCATTTTGTAGGTTGGCTTTTCATTTTGTTGCTGACTTCTTTGCTGTGCAGAAGCTTTTGTTTGATGTAGTTCCACTTTTTCTGTGTGCTTCTGGTGCCTTTGTTTTTGGTGTCATATTCAAAATAAAAGGGGCTCCTTGCTACCTCAGTCAGTTAAGCATCCAGCTCTTGATTTCGGTTCATGTCATGATCTCATAGTTCATGAGATGAAGCCCCACATCAAGCTTTGCACTGGCAGTGTGGGGCCTGCTTGGGATTCTCTCTCTCTTTCTTTCTGTCCCTCTCTCTATCTGCCCCTCCCTTGCTTGTGTGCCCTTTCTTGCTCTCAAAATAAATAAACATTTTTTTTAAATACAAAAACAAAACAAAACAAAAAAACAATAGCCAAGACTGATGTCTAGGAGCTTATGCTCTGTTGTCTTCTAGGAGTTTTGTGATTTCAGGTCTTATATTTAAGTCTTTAATCCATTTTCAGTTGATTTTTCGTGTATGTTGTAAGATAGTGGTCCATTTCTGTCCAGTTTTCCTAATACCATTGATTGAAGGGACTGTCCTTTCCCCATTGTATATTTTGGCTCCTTTGTCTTGAATTAATTGACCATATAGGCATGTTTTTTTTTTTTTTTTATTTTTCCCTAGGCTATAGATTCTATTCCATTGTTGTGTGTGTGTGTGTGTTTGTATGTGTGTGTGTTTATGCCAATACCATACTGTTGTGATTACTATAGGTTTATAATATAGTTTGAAATCAGGAGTGTGGTGCCTCCAGCTTTGTTTTTCTTTCTCAAGATTGCTTTGGGTTTTGTTTTGTGCTTTCATACAAATTTTAATATGTTTGTTCTAGTTCTATGCCAAATGTCATTGGAATTTTGATAGGGATTACATTGAATCTGTAAACTGCTTTGGGTAGTATGGACATTTTAACAATATTAATTGTTCCAGTACATGAGCTTGAGCTATCTTCCCATTTATTTGTGTCTTCAGTGTCTTTTTTTTTTTTTTTTTTTTTTTTTTTTTTTTTTTTTTTAATTTATTTTTGGGACAGAGAGAGACAGAGCATGAACGGGGGAGGGGCAGAGAGAGAGGGAGACACAGAATCGGAAACAGGCTCCAGGCTCCGAGCCATCAGCCCAGAGCCTGATGTGGGGCTCGAACTCACAGACCGCGAGATCGTGACCTGGCTGAAGTCGGACGCTTAACCGACTGCGCCACCCAGGCGCCCTGTGTCTTCAGTGTCTTAAAGTGTTCACATCTTTCACCTCCTTCGTTAAATTTCTTCCTAGGTTTTCTTCTTTTCAATGCAATTGCTAATAGGACTGTTTTCTAATTTCTGTCTCTGATAGTTGTGTATAAAAATGCATCTCTTATATATTGATTTTTGTATCTTACAGCTTTACTGAATTTGTTTATTAGCTCTAACAGTTTTTTGCATATATAAAATGTCATCTGCAAATGGAAACAGTTTAACTTCTTCCTTTCTAATTTGAATGCCTTTAATTTATTTTTGTCAGCTAATTGCTCTAGCTAGGGCTTCTAGTACTATGTTGGATAAAAGTGAGCATGGGCATTCTTGTTTTGTTCTTGATCTTAGAGGAAAAGCTGTCAGCTTTTCACATTGGGTATGATATTAGCTATGGGTTTATCACATATAGCCTTTTTGTATATTGGTACATTCTCTCTATACCCACTTTGTTGAGAATTTTTTATCATGAATGAATGTTGAATTTGGAAATGCTTATTCTGCAGTTATTGAGGTGATCATGTGATTTTTATCCTTCATTTTGTTAATGTGGTACACATCACATTGATTTGCAGATGTTGAACCAACTTTGCATCCCTGGGGAAAAAATCCCACTGGTTATCAGTGTATCGTCATTTAAATATATTGTTAAATTCAATTTGCTAATCCTTTGTTGAATATTTTTACATCTGTATTCATCAGAGATATTGACCTGTAATTTCTTATAGTTTTCTTGTTTGGTTTTGGTATGAGGGTAATGGTGGCCTCATAAAATGAGTTTGGATGTGTTCCCTCCTCTTCTATTTTTTGGACGAATTTGAGAAGGACAGTATTAATTCTTTTTTTTTATTAATTAAAAAAAATTTTTTTAACATTTATTCATTTTTGAGGGACAGAGACTCAGTGTGAGTGGAGGAGGGGCAGAGAGAAGGAGGAACAGAATCCGAAGCAGGCTCCAGGCTCTGAGCTATCAGCCCAGAGCCTGACACAGGGCTCAAACCCACAAACCCTGAGACCGTGACCTGAGCCAAAGTTGGACGCTCAACTGAGCCACTCAGGTGCCCCATATTAATTCTTTTTTTAAATGTTTGGTACAATTTACCAGTAAAACCATATGGTCCTGGACTCTTGTTTGTTGAGAGATTTCCAATTAATGATTTAATCTGCTTATTAGGAATTGGTTGATTCATATTTTCTACTTATTCATGATTCAGCATTGGTAGATTGTATGTTTCTAGGAATTTATCCATTTCTTCTAGGCTGTCTAATTTGTTGGCATATAATTGTTTCTGATAGTCTCTTATCCTTTGTATTTCTCTAGTATCCATTGTAACGTGTCCACTTTGATTTCTGATTTTGAATCCTCTTACTATCTTGGTGAGTCTAACTAATGGTTTGTCTAATTTGTTTATCTTTTCAAAAAACCAGCTCTCAGTTACACTGATCTTTTCTATTGTCTTTTTAATTTGTTTCATTTATTTACACTCTGATCTTTATTTTAATGAATTTCATTGTTTTCAACAATTTTTCCAGGTTTGTTATTGCTTTGGGGGGAAAAATATTTGGTAAGCTCCTCACTCAGCCATTCCAGAAATCCTATCTTTTCATAAAATATTACTCAAAATCTATTTTACAGTCTTATGGCTTGAAATTCATGCAAATATACTCTACTTAAATACATCTGCGTCTCTTCATTTATCTCCTGTGATCCCTGCAGATGAAGCTTATCATGACTTGGTCTTAAACCATACTGATTTAAAGCAAGCAATCAGCTATGTATATTACCTCATGATCTGTTGGTAACTGGAAAGATCATGTCAGTAGGTATTATCCTGCAAATGGTAGAATATCTATGAATTTTGTATTTCATACTAAGGTGAAGCTTAATACCTTTCTCCCTGAGTGTGAGTTGGACTTGGTGACTCATTTCTAATGAACAGTGAATGGAAAAGGAACATTAGTAACCTTACAGTAGAGAAACCTGGGAAACACCACCTTAGCCATGTAATCAGGGAGTAAATCACCACCAGTAGTAAATCACATAGACATTTTATATACCCTGATACGATGGAATGAGAAGAATACTTTGCCTCTTTGGTGTTCTTCCTCCAAATCCACAACCCCACATTAAGGGGAATTCTACAAAATGCCATTACTCTTCAGAAGTACCAAGGTCATGAAAGAATAAAGACAAGGAAAGATGAGAAACTTAATAGATTGAAAAAGGCTAAGGAGACATGACAGTTAAATGTCATGTTGGATCCTAGACTGAAGCTAGGAACAGAAAAAGGATATAGGGGAGGAAAAATTCTCCTTTATATTCTTAGGCTGTCTGATAGGGCTTAAGAGTTACAGTGACAGGGGCACCTGGGTGGCTCGGTCGGTTAAGCATCCGACTTCAGCTCTGGTCATGATCTCACGGTCCGTGAGTTCGAGCCCCGCGTCGGGCTCTGTGCTGACAGCTCAGAGCCTGGAGCCTGTTTCAGATTCTGTGTCTCCCTCTCTGTCTCCTCCTCCCTTGTTCATGCTCTGTCTCTCTCTGTCTCAAAAATAAATAAACATTAAAAGAAAAAAAAAGAGTTACAGTGACATAAGACTATTCACAAAAAAACATACAAGTTTTTTAAAACTTTTGCATGTATGTGGGGGCCTTCATAAGAGTATGAAGAAGTGACCAGAGTAGAAAACTTTTATACTGTTTAGACAAAGAAATGACAAATTTGTGAAGAAATGACCAGGGTTTAGTCTAGGGGCAATAAATTGTAGAGAAATGACTAGGGAAAATACAGGATGGGAGGGAAACTAGTGGAAGATATGGATTACTTTAGTAAGTTTGTTTGTATAGATCCATTTTAGTATCAGTTCCTAGTGTCCGGTGATAAGGATGTTCTCTTCCTGGTGCAAGGAGGGTACCTTATGGCCTGTTTTTAGGTAGAAAAGGGGAGTTCAGAGAGCCCTTCCTGAATCTGCTTCTCAAATCAATTACTCCAAAATAATCAAAATGCCAAATGCATACTTTGGGGTGGCACATCCTGAACAACTTCAAGGATATTAGTGAAAAAAAAAATGGGGGAATTCAGATGACATTGTAGTTAATAATATTATCCTACTGTTAATTTCATAGTTCAGTACCATGATTATATAAGTAAGATGTTATAATCAGGGGAAGCTGGGTAGATGATACACAGGAACTCAGTGCTATATTTGCAACTCTTTTATAAATCTAAAATTATTTCAAAATAATAAGTTTAAAAGTTTTTCTCTTATATTTTTCTTGTTTTGCATGTCTTCAACACCTGCATTTATAGACTCCCCAGGGCCGCAATCCACTTATTTATTTACTTAAGAATTTTACTCTTAAAAGTATGTATGTTCTCCCAGTTATTATGTAAGCACTAAGAAAAATTAACGATACTCATTAATGAATAAACAAATGAGCAGAAATTTATTGAGAAAACTGGAAAATTATTGAAATATACCCAGTAAACATTCACTGCATGCAGGTTTGTTAGTTGGCGTTTTGTTTTGTTTTGTTCTGTAAGGTTTTTCTTGACTACACCTTCCTCTAAGGGTGAGTTAGGCTGTTTGGTAGGTGATTTTTAAGCAAATGGAGCACCATTTTTCTCAACTATGCTCAAATCATAAAGTGTAGAACAGTGTCCTCAAAGACTGGGTCTTAGATGTCGGCCATAATTTACATGTATTATTCACTACAGATAAAAATAAGATCTAACAGTGGCCTGTGTTTTCTTAAACATACTCATTTCTTAAAAATATTCAGGGTCAGGGCACCGGGATGGCTCAGTCAGTTGAGCATCTGACTCTTGATTTTGGCTACAGTCGTGATCTCATGGTTTATGGGATGGAGCTCGGAGTCAGGCTTCACACTGACAAGCATGGAGCCTGCTTGGAATCCTCTCTCTCTCTCTCTCTCTCTCTCTCTCTCTCTCTCTCTCTCTCTCTCTCTCTCTGCCTTTCCCCTGTGGATGTGCTTTCTCCCAAACATTTAAAAATAAAAATAATAAAAATATTTAAGGTATTTTAAGGTTAGCAGATTTGAATTCCTAGCCAAGTGTTTCCTCAAGTTATAAAGCTTAACCTCATAATACTGTAATTAAATTGTGCTGGTGGGATATACATTACCCGAAAAGTTTATTTGCTACTACTTTAGGTTTGAGGGAATCTTTAAAAGTAATAATTAAAATCTGTATGATAGCTATTTTTCTAAGGGGCAGTTGGGAAATGCATAGGATAACTTTGGAGCCAGAAAGCTGGGTTTTCTTGAGGTGGTGGTATTGTCCTTTTGTTTCTACAGGCATTAATTTTTTTTAATGTTTGTGTGTTTGGGGGGGGGGGGCGAGAGAGGATGAGTGGGGAAGGGGCAGAGAGAGAATCCCAAGCAGGTTCTGTGTGCTGTCAGCACAGAGTCCAACGTGGGGCTTGACCCCACGAACTGTGAGTTCATGTCCTGAGTCAAAATCAAGAGTTGGATACCTAACTGACTAATTCACCATCCAGGTGCTCCTAGGGGCATTAATTTTTTTTTTTTAATATTATCTTCCGTGAGGATACTACTTGTTTCATATAATTATGTTTTTAATTAAGTGATGTTAATTAACAATGGGAAAAGTTTTTGTCATGAATGAATGTTGAGTTTTCTCAGATGATTTTAATACATTTATTATGTGTCTAGTTATGAGTAGCCCACTGGTTAGTTAGGGCCTACAGCTTAATAAGCCTGTTTGTGTCAGCTCAGTGGTTGTTGTGGGCACTCTTACCTTGCTTAAGTTTCCATTGCTAAAGCCTGTTGACTAAAAGCAGCCTCTCCAGGCTTTTTTTTTTGTAGTTTTTTGATTATTTTTTTTGTAGTTTTTTGATTGCCAATTAAATTGGTCTGTTCAGATTTCCTATTTCTTCTTGATTCAGTTTTGGGAGAGTATATGTTTCTAGGCGTTGACCCATTTCTTTTAGGTTGTCCCATTTGTTGGCATATATTTTTTCATGGTATTGATGGAAGTTTGGGGATGATGGGTTTGTGGCGTCCAGAGCTGACAACCAAGAAAGAATTCATGAAAACCTCTTTGGTACAAAAAGGTGATTTTATTAAAGCACAGGGACCGGGCCCATGGGTGGTAGCAAGAGCTGAGCTGTAAGCCTAGGTGGTGATGGGGGGGGGGGGGGGGAATAAAGTCAAGAGGGAGTTACCAAAGAGACTTTCACATGCTAAAGACTTACTGGAGGCCTAGCTATTGTCAAGTGAAGGTTATTTTTCCCTCTAGCAAAGCATTAACATTGAGACTGTAGGGAGTTCCTGGAGTTTATCCATGAGATTGCTTTTTTCTGGTAAACTGGTGGAGACTCTTACCAGTTTGACCATTTGTTTTTTGTCCTTTCTTATTTTGGGGTAGCAGCAAGTGCCCAAGGAATATCATACATGTCCCACCTGGGGCAGGGGGTGCTGTTAGCCTGCACTTGGCCCTGAGCTTGCCCCATGCTCCCTCATCAGTTTTCTCTTTGTATTTCTGTAGTGTCAGTTGTTAACTTTTCCTCTCTTATTTGATTTTGAGTCCTTTCTGTTTTTTTCTTGATGAGTCTGGCCAAGGGTTTATCAATTTTGTTGATCTTTTCAAAGAAAAGTTCTTTGATTCAGTGATTTTTTTTCTATTGTTTTTTATTCTTTTTTTTTTTTTTTTTTTAATTTTTTTTTTCAACGTTTTTTATTTATTTTTGGGACAGAGAGAGACAGAGCATGAACGGGGGAGGGGCAGAGAGAGAGGGAGACACAGAATCGGAAACAGGCTCCAGGCTCCGAGCCATCAGCCCAGAGCCTGACGCGGGGCTCAAACTCACAGACCGCGAGATCGTGACCTGGCTGAAGTCGGACGCTTAACCGACTGCGCCACCCAGGCGCCCCTATTGTTTTTTATTCTGTATGTCATTTATTTTTGTTCTGATCTTTATTATTTCCTTCCTCCTACTCACCTTGGGCTTTGTTCTTTTTCTATTTCCTTTAGGTGTAAGGTTAGATTATTTAATTGAGCTTAGATTCTGCTGCTGTTTCACTGATGAGGTTTTAGAGTTGATGGGGCGAGGGTTCATGGGATCCAGAGCTGATAGCCCAGAAAGAATTCTTGAAGACATCTTTGATGCAAAAAGGTGATTTTATTAAAGCACAGGGATAGGACCTGTGGGCAGAAAGAGCTGCCCTGGGACCCTGAGGAGAGACTGATTATATACTATGGAGTTAGAGGAGATAACCTCAAGGGGAAGGTTCCAAAGGGATTTTAATATACTAAAGAAGGCTCACAGGGTACTGGAGGCCTAGCTGTTGTCAAGCTAAGGTTGTTTTTCCTTCTAGCAAAGTGTTAACATTACAGTGGGGAGTTCCTGGAAAACATTTTACTCTGCCTGCCTCAAGTATTTGTCAATGGGCGCAGGTTATAAGGAAATTAAATTTTACCTGCCATATCCTTCTTGCCTTTGTTCCCCCTATCACTGTGGAGGGGAGGGTGATGTCGGAGCTCCAGGAAACCAAGTCTATAGGTTTCTGGAGATTAGGCTATTGATAAGATTGCCTTTTTCTTATAATTTACTAAGATATTTGTAAATTGATGGAGACTCTATCAGCTTAACCATTTGTTTTCTGTCCTTTCCTTTGTCTTTGGGCAGCCAGGAGTGCCTGAGGAATGTCACCTGTATCCCACCTGTGGTGGGGGTGGGGGTGGGGTCTTGTTAGCCTATACTTTGCCCTCAGCTTGCCCCACACTCCCTCATCATTCACCTTGTGTGTTTTTTCACCATTTCTTCCAGGAAGTCTTTCCTAGACCCCTCTGGTCTGGGTAAGAGTACTTTGTAAAATGCTCCTTTAGTATTGATCCTTCTGTCAGGAGCACTTGGCATGCTGCATTGTATGTAGCTGCTAATTTTCTGTTGCCTCCTTGGGAGTCTAGATGGCAAGGAACATGTTTATTTTGTCCACATCCCTAGCACCCAACACAGTTCTGGCACCAAGATGCTCAATAAGTACTTGTTAGATGAATGAATGATGAGTGAATGAACAAATGAGTAATATTAAAGTTGAACTCGGGAGACGCCTGGGTGGCTCAGTCAGTTGAGCATCCTACTTTGGCTCAGGTCATGATCTCACAGCTTGTGGGTTCAAGTGCCACATCAGGCTCTGTGCTGACAGCTCAGAGCCTGGAGCCTGCTTCAGATTCTGTGTCTCCCTCTTTCTCTGCCCCTCCCCAGCTTGCACTCTGGCTCGCTCGCTCTCTCTCTCTCTCTCTCTCTCAAAACAAACAAACAAACAAACAAACAAACATTAAAAAAAAAGCTGAACTAGGTTACTGAGGAGACTTTCCAAAGTCTACTCCAGAAACATTGGGAAAACCAAATGGAAATCAAATTACAATACACCTTGGAAGTATAAATGTTCTTGGTAGGGTCATTTTATCACCTATATTCCAAGAACAGTCTGATAGAAATTTAGCAGGTTAGGAATGATTAGCATTAAACCAGGATTTTAAACAGTAGAAATAAATAACACTAACAGCCTATTGTATTACAACAAAACTAGTCTTACATTTTGAGCTAATTTAATGAAGTTATTTGAGTAACAGATCTTTCTTTTGTGTTTATGAATAGCAGTAGAGCAATTACAGAGCATTTCCTCAATATTTTAAATTGCAGACTGTTACTAAATTTTGCAGTATCTTCTCAATTTAAGTAGAGTTTTATTTGTTAACAACTCCACAATTTCTTGGTATTTTGGGTGCCTCGCAAATCAGTTGTCTCTTTTAGAGCTAATGGCAAAGTAGAACAAGGGTCTGAGTAAGAGAATGGGGAGTTGAATGTCATGGTAGATGCCAACCAGAATAGACCAGATGCTGTTGTATGCATCTACAGGAGACATGCACAAATAGAGTAATAATGCATTTATTTGGTTGTTAGAGGCTTAAATTAACCAAAATAGCATTTGCCTTCTCAACTCCATGCGCAAGTTTTGCTGGTTGAGTGAATACTTTCAAGATGCCAGTAGAGCGTTGGTCGTGTAGTGGTGAACATAGCTGCCTTCCAAGATGCCAACAGAGCATTCATTTTAATCTGTCACAAGTCATACTTAATATATACTAGACTGAAGAAGGTATTCTCCATTTACAGTGCCTTTGAAGAACAGCATTGGTTGCTAAGGAACCACAATAGTGTATTTTTGTGGAAACAGTTGGTCTGCTGGGAATTCACATTACTGTTTCAATCTTACTCTTTTCCCAGAGTAGAGGTAATATCTCTTTTGTTTCCCATTGTAATGGCAACATGCTGACTTTGGTTCACTTCATCTATTGTGGTCAAGAGGTATCTCAGGTGAATCTTCATAGGGACAGAAGAGAAGCTAGGATGGCATATCTACTCTTCATTGAATACTGACTAGATTCTGAAAAGAAAAAAATTTAAAAAGGCACCCACCTTTACAATTGTTTTAGAAATTGCCACCATCTATTTGGGTAGTGCCTTTGTCAGATGGCTCCTGTGTATCTCTCCTGAGCTACAAGGGTCATGATTTCTATTTCACCAACAAACTCAGTGGCTTACTTTGGAGGAATGAGAATTTAACTCTTAGGGCCTGGAGGGCCTGGAAACTTGCAGGAATTTCCACAGTCTTCATTACCTGGAAAAAAACACTTTTAGACTGTTTTCTGAAATGCCCTTCTCTAAGCCTTTTAAAAGAGAACCGGTTCAAAGTATTCCACTATAAAGAACATTGGAACACAACAAGTATTTCCATTAGCTCTTAAAATTCCTGTAGTATAGCAGTTAAGGATGACTTAATTAAAAAAACAACTGACAATATCATTAGGCTGGTGAGCAAAATAGAACGATTTTCAGACTGGAGTCCTACCTCTAGGCTGTAGAGACCTTTGATTTAATATTTGGGCTTGTTTCATTTTGTTCTCAAGACAGAATTTAACAGTGATGACAGTTGGTTGTGTTCTGTCTACTTAAAAAGATGAATTTTCAGAATAAATAAAAACTGACCAAAGTAAGTCAACTTTGATTTGTGTGGCATCAGGTAGACTGCTTCTTTATTGTGTCAAACATGCTTCTAAACAAGGTGTTCCTACTAAACATAAAATTACAGTCAGGAGACCAGATCCTATCTTGGCTGCATCATATACAGTTGATCTCAAGCAAATCTCTTGAATTTCTTTGGAGCAGGTGGATTCCAAAGTGTCTTCCAACCCTGAATTTCATTATATGTTAGTATCTGAGCTAAAGTGGCTCAAGTGGAAGTTTTTGGCAATATTCAAGGAAAGTAATAACTAAAATTTAGTGAGTGTTGGGGTGCCTGGGTTAAGCCTCCAACTTTGGCTCAGGTTATGATCTCACTGTTGATGTGTTCAAATCCCACATTGGGCTCTGTGCTGAGAGTCCAGCACAGTGCCTAGAGCCTGCTTCAGATTCTGTGCCTCCCTCTCTCTCTGCCCCTCCCCTCCTTGCACTCTGTCTCTCTCTCAGAAATAAATAAACATAAAAAAAATTTAAATTTAGTGAGAGTCTACCATGTATTAAGCATGTTCTAGGTGTTTTTTGCATTACCTTATTTTTAAATTCCTACAACAACCCTATGAAGGTGGGTACCCTTAATCTTTCACTTTTACCAATGAGAAAATGGAGGACAGCTAAATAGCATGTCCTGGGCAAGTTCAGTCTCTGGTTATATTAAGGCAAATTAGACAAGCTATTGGATAACTGTTTTTACCATCATCACCTTTGCTTTTTATTAAGACTTGAGTGCCAATCAAGCACTGTGTTTTTGAATCTTCCAGTCTTGCCCTGTATGCAGGAGCACTGAATTCATTCCAGAGTTTTCAGAAGGAATTATGCCTATGGGGATCAGCAGAAATGACATTATGATGACAAAATGACTTTTAGTAATTCACAAAGAGGAACTTTGAGTGTCAAAGGCAAATAGGAGTCTGTATAACTCTGTGGAGGCTGTTATAAGAAAGATGTATTGTCAGTAGTGTGTGGTGTGATTTGCTGTGAAGAAAAAGGAAAGCACATGCATGTCAGTGTCACAACTATGAAGCATTGTACCTGTAAAGGCAGGTGGCATCTATAAGACATCTTCAAATGGAACAGTGTTAACTTCTCCCTCACAATAAAGTAGTTGGGTAGTTTATCTAGTTGGCATTTTTTCTCCCCAGCCCCTCAAAGCACAGCCTGGGTGTTCAGAAAATAGTGATTCTGTAGGTGTTTTTCACGTCAACCAAGACACTTAAAAATGTATAGTCTTCTGTGATTCTCAAGTGGCTAAAATGCTATGGAGAATGCAGAGAACTATATGAGTATATGTCCTCAATAAAATATGTAATTAGAGATATAGAACAAGTAAAATATACATGAAGATATGAGCAATGGTGAGATGTATTTAATAAATAGCCAGTTGGAATGGGTACAAGGATTATACCTCAATAGCTTTCTAACTAAAAGATTAGGATTTGGAGTTCCAAAAACTGTTTGACTTACTATTTATGTGATTTAAGCATGTCATTTCATCTCTCTGAGCGTTATTTCATTTGTAAAATAGGGTGCTTATAGAACCCAAACTATTAGGGTAGAATAGAAATCAAATGAGATAATGAATGTGAAAGAACTTTGCCAAGTTTTTAGATGATATTGTCATTTGAGATAGCAATTAATAATCTTCACAAGAAATGTCTAGCTTGGTGCCTTCTAACCATAGTTAGAATTGTACTGCCGTGCCCCCTTCAGTTAGGTATGGTCTGGTAATTTACTCTGGCCAAAGAAATATGAACCCAAGTGGAAATGTGTCCCTTCTACTTTAATAGCATATGCGATTCATTACTGTCCCTTTTGTTGGTATGCCAGTGTGGTTGTGGGAGCATTCTTGAGCCTTAATCAACTTGTGGTCCCTTGAGTGGCCACAATGAACAAAGCCCCTAGGCAGCCAATGTTGAACATAGAGCATGAGCAAGAAATAAGTTTCTGTCATGGTAAAGTAAGAAGATTTGGGGTTGTTTTTATAGCATCATCCCCTAGCATACTCTCACTAAAATGTGTATCATTCATGTTTAATATTACTTGACTATTTGTATATTTAGGTTATACTTACGTTTCAGTGGTACTATCTACTACATATGGGAGTTGTTTATATCTTTGCTAACTCCACTTTTCCAAAAAAGATGTTGGTCTCAAACTCAAACCAGTCTTTTTTTTTTTTTTTTTTTTGTCTTGTGAGGTATTTAAGGTATCTACAGACTAAGAATAGAACTGGACTGTTCTGTCTACTTCTATTTTGCAATATTAGATTAATTGAAAGGAAAAGTTTCTATTTGGACAAAATTTCTCTTTGTTTTAAATATGAAATTTATTGTCACATTGGTTTCCATACAACACCCAGTGCTCATCCCAACAGGTGCCCTCCTCAGTACCCATCACCCACCCCCCATCAACCCTCAGTTTGTTCTCAGCTTTTAAGAGTGTCTTACGTTTTGGCTCCCTCCCTCTCTAACCTTTTTTTTTTTCCTTCCCCTCCCCCATGGTCTTCTGGTAAGTTTCTCAGGATCCACATAAGAATGAAAACATATGGTATCTGTCTTTCTCTGTATGACTTATTCACTTAGTATAACACTCTCCAGTTCCATCCATGTTGCTACAAAAGGCCATATTTCATTCTTTCTCATTGCCACATAGTACTCCATTGTGTATATAAACCACAATTTCTTTATCCATTCATCAGTTGATGGACATTTAGGCTCTTTCCATAATTTGGCTATTGTTAAGAGTGCTGCTCTAAACATTGGGGTACAAGTGCCCCTATGCATCAGCACTCCTGTATCCCTTGGGTAAATTCCTAGCAGTGCTATTGCTGGGTCATAGGGTAGATCTATTTTTAATTTTCTGAGGAACCTCCACACTGTTTTCCAGAGCGGCTGCACTGGTTTGCATTCCCACCAACAGTGCAAGAAGGTTCCCGTTTCTCCACATCCTCGCCAGCATCTATAGTCTCCTGATTTGTTCATTTTAGCTACTTTGACTGGCGTGAGGTGGTATCTGAGTATGGTTTTGATTTGTATTTCCCTGATGAGGAGTGACATTGAGCATCTTTTCATGTGCCTGTTGGCCATCTGGATGTCTTCTTTAGAGAAGTGTCTATTCATGTTTTCTGCCCATTTCTTCACTGGATTATTTGTTTTTCAGGTGTAGAGTTTGGTGAGCCCTTTATAGATTTTGGATACTAGCCCTTTGTCCAATATGTCATTTGCAAATATCTTTTCCCATTCCGTTCATTGCCTTTTAGTTTTGTTGATTGTGTCCTTTGCGGTGCAGAAGCTTTTTATCTTGATGAGGTCCCAATAGTTCATTTTTACTTTTAATTCCGTTGCCCTTGGGGATGTGTCAAGTAAGAAATTTCTGCAGCTGAGGTCAGAGAGGTTTTTTTCCTCCTTGTCCTCTAGGGTTTTGATGGTTTCCTGTCTCACATTCAGTTCCTTTATCCATTTTGAGTTTGTTTTTGGGAATGGTGTAAGAAAGTGGTCTAGTTTCATCCTTCTGCATGTTGCTGCCCAGTTCTCCCAGTACCATTTGTTAAAGAGACTGTCTTTTTTCCATTGGATATTATTTCCTGCTTTGTCAAAGATGAGTTGGCCATACTTTTGTGGGTCTAGTTCTGGGGTTTCTATTCTATTCCATTGGTCTATGTGTCTGTTTTTGTGCCAATACCATGCTGTCTTGATGATTACAGCTTTGTAGTAGAGGCTCAAGTCTGGGATTGTGATGCCTCCTGCTTTGGTCTTCTTCTTCAAAATTACTTTGGGTATTCGGGGTCTTTTGTAGTTCCATACAAATTTTAGGATTGCTTGTTCTAGCTTCAAGAAGAATGCTGGTGCAATTTTGATTGGGATTGCATTGAAAGTGTAGATAGCTTTGGGTAGTATTGACATTTTAACAATATTTATTCTTCTAACCCATGAGCACGGAATGTTTTTCCACTTCTTTATATCTTCTTCAATTTCCTTCATAAGCTTTCTATAGTTTTCAGCATACAGATCTTTACATCTTTGGTTAGGTTTATTCCTAGGTATTTTATGCTTCTTGGTGAAGTTGTGAATGGGATCAGTTTATTTGTCTTTCTGTTGCTTCATTATTAGTGTATAAGAATGCAACTGATTTCTGTACATTGATTTTTATTTGTATCCTGCGACTTTGCTGAATTCATGTATCAGTTCTAGCAGACTTTTGGTGGAGTCTGTCGGATTTTACATGTATAATATCATGTCATCTGCAAAAAGTGAAAGCTTGACTTCATCTTTGCCAATTTTGATGCCTTTAATTTCCTTTTGTTGTCTGATTGCTGATGCTAGCACTTCCAACACTGTGTTAAACAACAGCGGTGAGAGTGGACATCCCTGTCATGTTCCTGATCTCAGGGGTAAAGCTTTCTGTTTTTCCCCATTTAGGATGATATTAGCTGTGGGCTTTTCATAAATGGCTTTTATGATGTTTAAGTATGTTCCTTCTATCCTGACTTTCCCGAGGGTTTTTTTAAGAAAGGATGCTGAATTGCATCAAATGCGTTTTCTGCATCGATTGACAGGATCATATGGTTCTTATCTTTTCTTTTATTGATGTGATGTATCACATTGACTGATTTGCGAATGTTGAATCAGCCCTGCAGCCCAGGAATGAATCCCACTTGATCATGGTGAATAATTCTTTTTATATGCTGTTGAATTCGATTTGCTAGTATCTTATTGAGAATTTTTGCATCCCTATTCATCAGGGATATTGGCCTGTAGTTCTCTTTTTTTCTGGGACTCTGGTTTAGGAATTAACGTAATGCTGACTTTGTAGAATGAGTCTGGAAGTTTTCCTTCCCTTTCTATTTTTTGGAACAACTTGAGTAGGATAGGTATTATCCCTGCTTTAAACGTCTGGTAGAACTCCCCTGGGAAGCCATCTGGTCCTGGACTCTTACTTGTTGGGAGATTTTTAATAACTGATTCAATTTCTTTGCTGGTTATGGGTCTGTTCAGGTTTTCTATTTCTTCCTGTTTGAGTTTTGGGAGTGTGTGGGTGCTTAGGAATATGTCCATTTCTTCCAGGTTTTCCAGTTTGTTGGCATATAATTTTTCATAGTATTCCCTGATAATTGCTTGTATTTCTGAGGAATTGGTTGTAATAATTCCATTTTCATTCATGATTTTACCTATTTGGGTCATCTCCCCTTACCTTTTGAGAAGCCTGGCTAGAGGTTTATCAATTTTGTTTATTTTTTTAAAAAACCAACTCTTGGTTTCATTGATCTGTTCTACAGTTTTTTTTAGATTCTATATTGTTTATTTCTGCTCTGATCTTTATTATTTCTCTTCTTCTGCTGGGTTTGGGGTGTCTTTGCTGTTCTGCTTCTATTTCCTTTAGGTGTGCTGTTAGATTTTGTATTTGGGATTTTTCTTGTTTCTTGAGATAGGCCTGGATTGCAATGTATTTTCCTCTCAGGACTGCCTTTGCTGCGTCCCAAAGCATTTGTATTGTTGTATTTTCATTTTCGTTTGTTTCCATATATTTTTTTAATTTCTTCTCTAATTGCCCGGTTGACCCATTCATTCTTTAGTAGGGTGTTCTTTAACCTCCATGCTTTTGGAGGTTTTCCAGACTTTTTCCTGTGGTTGATTTCAAGCTTCATAGCATTGTGGTCTGAAAGTATGCATGGTATGATCTCAATTCTTTTATACTTGTTAAGGGCTGTCTTGTGACCCAATATGTGATCTATCTTAGAGAATGTTCCATGTGCACTCGAGAAGAAAGTATATTCTGTTGCTTTCGGATACAGAGTTCTAAATATATGTGTCAAGTCCATCCCATCCAATGTATCATTCAGGGCCCTTGTTTCTTTATGGATCCTGTGTCCAGATGACCTATCCATTGTTGTAAGTGGGGTACTAAAGTCCCCTGCAATTACCACATTCTTATCAATAAGGTTGCTTATGTTTGTGAGTAATTGTTTTATATATTTGGGGGCTCCCGTATTCGGCGCTTAGACATTTATAATTGTTAGCTCTTCCTGATGGATAGACTCTGTGATTATTATATAATGCCCTTCTTCATCTCTTGTTACAGCCTTTAATTTAAAGTCTAGTTTGTCTGATATAAGTATGGCTACTCCAGCTTTCTTTTGGCTTCCAGTAGCATGATAAATAGTTCTCCATCCCCTCACTCTCAATCTGAAGGTGTCCTCAGGTCTAAAATGAGTCTCTTGTAGACAGCAAATAGATGGGTCTTGTTTTTTTACCCATTTTGATGCCCTATGTCTTTTTGTTGGAGCATTTAGTCCATTTACATTCAGTGTTATTATACAGAGATATGGGTTTAGAGTCATTGTGACATCTGTAGGTTTCATGCTTGTAGTGCTGTCTCTGGTACTTTGTGGTCCTTGTAACATTTCACTCACAGAATCCCCCTTAGGATCTCTTGTAGGGCTGGTTTAATGGTGTTTCAGTTTTTATTTGTTTGGGAAACCTTTATCTCTCCTTCTATTCTGAATGACAGACTTGCTGGATAAAGGATTCTCGGCTGCGTGGTTTTTCTGTTCATCACATTGAAGATTTCCTGCCATTCCTTTCTGGCCTGCCAAGTTTCAGTAGATAGGTCTGTCACTAGTCTTATTGGTCTCCCTTTATATGTTAGAGCATGTTTATCCCTAGCTGCTTTCCGAATTTTCTCTTTATCTTTGTATTTTGCCAGTTTCACTATGATATGTCGTGCAGAAGGTAGATTCAGGTTATGTCTGAAGGGTGTTCTCTGTGCCTCTTGGATTTCAATGTCTGATTCCTTCCCCAGATCGGGGAAGTTCTCAGCTATGATTTCTTCAAGTACACCTTCAGCCCCTTTCTTTCTCTCTTCCTCTTTTGGAATTCCTGTTATACAGATATTGTTGTGTTTATTGGATCACTTAGTTCTCTGATTTTCCCCTCATACTCCTGGATTTTTTTTATCTCTCTTTTTCTCAGCTTCCTCATTTTCCATAATTTTATCTTCTAATTCGCCTATTCTCTCCTCTGCCTCTTCAGTCCGAGCTGTGGTCACCTCCATTTTATTTTGCACCTCATTTATAGCATTTTTTTACCTCCTCATAACTATTTCTTAGTCCCTTGATCTCTGTAGCAATAGATTCTCTGCTGTCCTCTATACTTTTTTCAAGCCCAGCAATTAATTTTACGAATCTTATTCTAAATTCTTCTTCTGTTATATTTTTAAATCATTTTTGATCAATTCGTTAGCTGTCGCTACTTCCTGGAGTTTCTTTTGAGGAGAATTCTTCCGTTTCATCCTTTTGGATAGTCCCTGGGATGGCACGGAACTGCAGGGCACTTCCCCTGTGCTTTCTGGTGTAATTTGCATTGGTGAGCAGGGCCACAGTCAGACCTCATGTCTGTCCCCAGCCCACCGCTGGGGCCACAGTCAGACTGGTGTGTACCTTATCTTCCCCCCTCCCAGGGGCAGGACTGACTGTGGAGTGGTGTGGCCCCTATCTGGGCTACTTGCACACTGCCGGGCTTGTGGTACTGCTTTGATGGGATCTGGCATATTAGCTGGGGTGGATCTGCAAGGTGCACAGGGGTGGAAGGGGCAGGCTCAGCTCACTTTGCGTCGGTGGTCCCCTGCAGGAGGGCCCCTGCAGCACCGGGAGGAAGGCTGACCTGTCGGAGGGATGTATCCACAGAAGCACAGCGTTGGGTGTTTGTGCGGTGCAAGCAAGTTTGGTGAACTGGTTCCCTTTGGGGTTTTGGCTGGGGGATGGGAGAGGGAGATGGCACTGGCCAGCGCCTTTGTTCCCCACCAAGCTGAGTTCTGTCTTCCAGGGCTCAACACCTCTCCCTCCCAGTGTCCTCTTGCCCTCCCACTCTCTGAGCAGAGCTGTTGACTTAAAACATTCCAGATGTTAAGTCCCTCTGGCTGTCAGAACTCATGCAGTCCGGCCCCTCCACTTTTGCAAAGCAGACTCGGGGATCCCACGTTGCTGGGGGGGCTGCCCCTCCACCTCCCAGGCCCCTCCCACCAGTCTGTGTAGCACGCACTGCCTCACTGCCCTTCCTACCCTCTTCTTTGGGCCTGTCTATGCTTGGCTCTGGAGAGTCCGTTCTGCTAGTCTTCTGGTGGTTTTCTGGGTTATTTAGGCAGATGTGAGTGGAATCTAAGTGATCAGCAGGATGAGGTGAGCCCAGCATCATCCTATGCCACCATCTTCTCCAGTATCCACCCAAAATTTCTATTTGACTATAACAGTATTTGGAAGAGTGGTTGAAAAATTATAGAAGATGAATTACCTTTTTTGTATATATTTATTTCTTTAAAAATAAAGACCTTTCAACAAAGGTCTTATTTTAGGCAAAGTAAACTCATACTCAGTTTCAAGTTCTTACTTGACATACTTTTCTCACTTAGAGAAGATTAAACCCATTTTAGACCATGTGATCATGAGCTTGGGCTTAAGAGCCATGCAAGGAGTGGCATTTTGAATAAGAATACTCTTCAAAACGAGAACAACAAAACCTTCTGGATGATGCCTCAGAACTATTTTAGATTGTACTTTTTTTCTGCATTAAAGAATATTGTAAGTGTCCATTATTGTAGTCACTAACTTTGAGGATTTGAGCCGTTCAATTAGAATGATGCCAATGTACCCCCATTTAATATACCTTTCTCTGAGTGTGTTTAAGCCAGGTGAATGAGGTCCTTTCTTTGTTCTTGGATGAACAATTAGCCTGTCCCTGGGCACTGTGAGTCTGTCAGAAGGCTGGTTGGTGCCAGCACTGGAGGCAGTAACATGGACCTTTGGAGCATGTAGTCTCTTTAGATTGAAGAACTAAACCCATCCTTTTTTTAAAAAAAAATGTTTATTTACTTTTGAGAGAGAGAAAGACAGAGCATGAGCAGGGGAGGCATGGAGAGAGACAGAGACACAGAATCCTAAGCAAGCTCCAGGGTCCTAGCTCTCAGCACAGAGCCTGACACAGGGCTCAAACTCATGAGCCATGATATCATGACCTGAGCTGAACTTGGACGCTCAATCGACTGAGCCACCCAGGTGCCCCTAAACTCATCTTTTGGGAGCAAATCCTATGTACCATATGCCAGGTACTGGACTAGGCATTTGCAAATAGGTTTTGTCCTTTAATCCTCTTAATCCTGTGAGTCTTGTCAACTCCCTGTAAAGATTAAAACACACACACACACACACACACACAGTCAGTTCTTCCCTCTACATTTCTCTCTGTTGTACCTCATATATCTTAGAGATTGTTTAGACGTGAAGTAGGTTGGCCTAAGGGAACAAACTTTTAGTTCTTTTTTTTTTTTTTAACATCACAAAAGTGACCTATTTTTCAAAGGTAATTGAAAAATGCTATAAAGCCAGTAGGTCCATAATTGTCCATAATTCAACCATGCAAAGCAAATTGTGGATACTTTGGCATGTCACCCTTTCCTAAATCCAAGTGTGTGCAGTGTGTATGGAAGGAAATGAGAGAGCACTATCTCTCTTCCTGTAGTACTTGAAAAACTGAGTATCTCAAGAATAAGGGGCAGGAGAATTAATTCAGTAAATAGGCAGCTTTGCGAGATGATGTCACAGGGCTAATGTCTGTGGTTACTATCTCCTGTTGACCTTTTCCACAGCTGGCTGATGTCACCCAGCTACTAATCAGAGCTTGTGAATAGTTGGCTAACACAGGAGAATAGAGCTCAGCCTGTAAATATGTTTACCAGACTGTAAATACCATAAATACCATCAGCCTTTCCCATATATAGAGAGTTAACGGTTGTGCTGTATCTGTTAGAGCATGTGAGGAATCACCTGGAAAAGGATGGCAAAAATGCAGACATACCGTTTACATTCTGCCTAAATCGCATTCATTTTCTCCCCAGATACTCACTTGTGACATCCTGCTATTTCTGATAGATTGTCTTCTGTGATTTTCTATTTAATCCAGTAGTAAGGTGTTCCATATGTCACTTATCTTACCAGTTGACAGTGATGAGTAGGAACTCATCACTATGACATACTTTGTGATTTTCCACCTGTACATTCGTTTTTATTCTAGTTTTCTTAATTAAGTTAGGTAAATCCCCACAGCTCATTTTCCTGGGATTTAGATATTTAAAAGCATTTATACACCTGTGCAATTCTCTCAGTTCTCCTTGGCTGCATTTATCCATGCTCTATTTTCCTCCATCTGTTCATGGGGATCCACCCCTTCAACTACCTAATCATGGAGAGTTCTTGTACCTTACTTGACATATTTCTGGTGTAATTCTTTCCAAGAGTAGAACCAAAAGTTTGCATTCAATTTTGAAAAACCCATGATGATGATAATAGTGGTAGTGATCATTAACACTCACATGGCTCTAACTTGGGGCCAGGCACTGTTCCACATGTTCTTGTTAACTTAATTTCACAACAGCCCTATGAATGGGTACCGTTGTTATCTCCATGAGGAAGCACAGTCACAGAGAAGTTAAATGACTTACCCAAACAGAGGCAGAACTGGTATTCAGACTCAAGCATTGTGGCTCTAGGGCCTCTTTCCTTTAATTGATACTCTGAATGTTTTCATTCTGCTTCCACTTTCCACTTTTTTCTGACTTACTCTTCAATCTGTGTATTTGTTTTGTTCCATTTTATTTGGGAAGATCAACAAAGACACAGAAATAGTAGTTTTGTTTCTGATATCACTACAAGTGTGAATGCATATTGAGAAAAATGGGAGATTCAGGATATCAAACAGAAAATTCCTGATTCACAATCACCTTCTCTGTTAATAGCTTTCAAGAACTATAGCGATCTGTGGTAGGCTTTGCACTATTCTCCTACTATAGTATATGCTTATAAGGACAGCTGGCTGCTTTATGGCCAGCCTGAGGCAGAAGGCATCTGGGGCTAATGGGCTTGCTTTAGGGCCCACTTCACCTTAGGTGGGTCACAGCTTCAGGTTAAAGTCTTCAACATAATGAGGGTCTAACATGCAGGGAAATCATAGTGTTTGCTAGTGGAGTTAGGAGTTCCCAGAACTCCATGATGCAGGAGGAAAGGGTCCTGGAAAGTGGATCTGGTGGGAGAAGAGGAGCTGACACCATTCAGTGGAATCATATGAGGAAACAACAACTGTATTTGCTTTGTTAGTAGGACGTGAGATTGTAGGAACGTGTGTGATTCCAATTCATAAACCATCTCACACCAAGAGTTGGATTTGGATCTAAAACAATACTGTATTTTTATTCTAGGTTGTTTCTGCAATTTTAGCAAACAAGAAAGCATTTTCCTTAGTGGTTTACCCTAGTGTCTTTTCATGCATTATCTGAATTCCTCACACTGAATTGAATTTAGGGAGCATTCTGGTCTGGCTCCCTTGTTACATAAACCAAGACACAAAGGTCTAAAGGACTCCAGAGCTTTACTCAAGTTCTCATTCTAAGAATACAACTCTGATCTTTGGCTTGCCAGCCCATGTTCTTTTCCACTTTATTTCTATCTTCTGTTTATTGAAGAAAGGAATAAATATTAGTTGGAGCATTTGAAGGTTGACAGATATCATTTGTGAGAATTTTTTAAATTTAGAGTTTACATGAACTATAACTGTGAGCAAAAGCAGATTTCAGGGTAGGCCTCAGAATTTACCCAACTTAATACCTTCATTTCTCCACATCCATTTAAACAGGTATAATATCTGGAATCCTAGATTGAAGGAAAGCTTTTTCTAGCTTGATTGACTTACTGTTGACAGTAAAGGAAAGGGGACAGGGGATGAAAGGAAAGAGGGTAAGGGAGAGGGTGGGAGAGAGATATAGGGATGGGGGGATGGTACAGAAAAGGAGGAATGAAGAGACAGAAAAGACACAAACTAATAGTTACTCCCAATTTTATGACTTGGAGAACATTGTAACTTTCCTTAACACCAATTAACATACGAGGCTTGGACTTCCTTAGTAATTAACTTCTGTTCACTTTTAGTTGGTGTCACTCATTTAACATTTAAACAGCAGCATCAGCAGGAAGCTGAGGTTTTTGTGAAAACTAAAGCAGTGAAAGGGTGAAGGTATCTAAAAGGTGTACCGTGGCTTTAACTGTAGATTTAGGTCTTTGTCATAGGAAGATTCCAGCTGAAGATCCTCAAAGAAACATTCTTTAATTGCTCTCATGTAGCTACCTATCACTCTTCAGGTCTTGTTTATTCATTATCTGTTTACTTCCATTAGAAAATAAACTTCATGAAGTCCAAGATCTTTTATGGCCTATTTTTTTTATTGTTTCCTCAGTGCATACAGTGGTACCTAGAACATAGTAGGTGTTCAGCTAATATGTATTGAATAAATGAATGACACTTGGTAAGTGCTAAGTAAATGTTAGCTATTATTAATTGTATTAGAGAAAAACAAAAAGATGAAACCTTAATATAACTGGGGCCCATTTGGTCCTGATTTTATGCAGTGACATGTTCAGAGAAATAGCTGTTCAGAAAAATAGGACTGAAAGCAACTAAAATCTTTATTTCCTCAAGCAAACGTTAAAGGTGAGAGAGTGTACTTTTCACCTTTTATAAGACTTGACAAAATCCTGTCTTGCCATCTATAATCCCTCACAATACCCAACACTCATGGCATCCACTCCACCAATGCTATCTTCCTGTCTCCCTGCTAACTCCCAACAAAAGAACTGTTCTCAAACATGTGTAACCTTGCTGAGAGCCTCCAGGTGCTGGACCCATTTTCTGAATCAGCATAACAAAAAGCCAGGAGTCAAAAAGGCAGGCTTGGAACCCTGGGGTGTAGGTGGTGGAGGTGAGACTGGGCATATTCATACATTAACAATTATGTAACTGCTACACATACAACAAAAAAGAGTAAACTGGAAGGTTTTAATGAATTCTAAATCTAAACTGAATGGTACTTAAGAAAGACTATGAAATAGCTCTACTTGGGGAGCATTGAATCCCACAAACTTTTTATTAGGAACTAAATACACAAAAGGTAAGTCTTATGAGTAGATACTTTTCCACAGAAGACATCCAGATGGCTAACAGACACATGAAAAGATGCTCAACATTACTCATCATCAGGGAAATAGAAATCAAAATCACAATGAGATACCACTTCACATCTGTCAGTCTGAATGGTTAAAATTAACAACACAAGAAACAACAGGTGTTGGTGAGGATGTGGAGAAAGGGGAACACTCTTGCACTGTTGGTGGGAATGCAAACTGGAGCAGCCACTCTGGACAACAGTATTGAGTTAAAAATAGAATTACCCTACAGTCCAGCAATTGCACCACAAGGCATTTACCAAAAGGATACAAAAATACAGATTCACAGGGGTTCATGCACTCCGATGTTTATAGCAGCATTATCAACAGTAGCCAAGCTATGGAGAGAACGCAGATGTCCAGTGACTGATGAATGGATAAAGATGTGGTATATCTATCCCATGGAATATTACTCAACCATCAAAAAGAATGAAATCTTAACATTTGCAACAATGTGGTTGGAACTAGAATGTATTATGCTAAGCAAAATAAGCCCGTCAGAGAAAGACAAATGCCATATCATTTCACTCATATGTGGAATTTAAGAAAAAAAACAGGTGAACATACGGAAGGGAGAGAAGAGAGAGGGAAATAAACCATGGGAGACTCTTAGAGAACAAACTGAGGGTAGATGGAGAGACATAGGTGAGGGACAGGCTAGATGGGTGATGGATATTAAGGAGGACACTTGTTATGATGAGCACTGGGTGTTGTAAGTGATGAATCACTGAATTCTCCTGAAACCAATATTGCACTGTATATTAACTAACTAAAATTTAAATAAAAATGTGAAAAACTAAATAAAAAGGTAAGTCTCTTCATTTTTAGTATCCTGCTACAAAGCTTTGGACCAAGGATCGAGGAGATGTCTATTATCAAAAAGTTCTTCCTTACTTAGATCCTTATGGACTCTGATTAGATGATGTTGTTAACTTTATTATTTTGTTTTTAACTATTGTGGATTAGAAACTGAACCTACAAGAGAAGGGGAACTGTTACAGGCAGAGAAAAGAACTTGATACCAGACAGCTTGATAAGCAGACCAAGATGAAGAATGATCTTACTATACAGTCATGACAATGACTCTGATTCCTAAAGTTGGTTTCAGGTCATACTTTGTTCCTAACTTTTTTCTCTGGTAGTAGGTTCTGGCTTCTAGAACCATTAGTGCTTTCTGTTAGGCACCTTTAGGTCCAATGCATATTTGTAAGACAGACCCTTAGGATCACTGGATGTAATCTGAAGGAAGCAGGTCTGCCGAAGAAGCTTTTCTGAGCCCTTGGCTTCTTTAGCACAGTGCTCCAACCAGCTGACCTCAACTGACTCATCAGGTTATAAGAGAAGTTGGGAATAGAAATTATTTCCCTGGGGGATCCTGGCTGTATAATAGCTATCATTTGTATGCAGTTAAATGATTTGCAGAGTAGCATAGCTCGGAGCTCCCAGCTGCATTCTGTTTATTTCTGGAAGCATATGAAACAGTTGGCTGGGAATGTGGTTTCCAAAAGGTATTGTAGGCATTATAGTAACATCTGGGGCTGAGTGTTTCCCCCACCTCACCCAGATTTTGGTCAGAAGTCCATCCTGCATCCAAGAAACTTGGATTTAATGGTTATTGCCTGCTTTCCAATGCTTGCCGGTTAGTTCTGTTTCTACCTGCCACAGTCTTGAGCCTCTCAGCTGCCATCCCCCAGAGAGTGCCAAGGCACATAAATATTCATGAGGGAAAGAGATTCAGAAGGCTGAGGTCAGGGGAACCCTATTTCTGAGATGGGCTACTGGCTTATTGCCTTGCTTTCCTTTTCTTCCCTCCCCTCCTCTTAGAGTAAATTGTTATGTAAAGTGGCAATTATCTATCTTCTCCATCCAGTAGGGAAGAGGCAATGTGGTAGGTAACAGCCAGGAGAGGTGTGGGAACCACATATGATTCCCTGGGATGGCACAGTGTTTACACCACTTACACCAATGATGGCTTACACCAATGATGGCTAAATTGCTCCTACATTCATTACATATTCCAGGAAACAAAGAGGTTAAGGAGAGCAGAAAATTATACGTAGTAACATCTGTCATGGTTGACATTGGAGGGATGGGGGAAGGAGATGCTGTTTGCCCTAGTCAGGCCACCCGCAACTCTGCCCTGGGGACCGTCATACAGGAGCTCACAGTGCTGCTTGCTCTGATCCCCCAAACCTTTCTGTACCAGAAACCAAATTAAAAGGAATAACAGCTGCAGCCTAGTAGACTCTGAGAGAGGAAGCATATTTCAGCCCTTTGCCTCCCTGAAGGGTGGAAGGGTAAGGTTAAGTGGCCTGGAACTAAGAAATCTGGAGAATTTTGACACCAGGTAGACCTTCCTCAACTCTCACCTTTTGCTTCCCTCTGAGTCCCATTAACACTGGCTGCCAGGTTTCTAAAGCTCAGGCTGCTGGCAAAGGCCCCAGTCTGTCCCACACCAGAGACTTGTTCTTTGACAGCTATGTGTTTCAGCCTCAAGTTCCTGATTTTCAGTTTTGTCACTATTCTAAGCAAGGATTTTGCCTGTTACGAGTTATCCTTACCTGGGTTTCATCTTGTGACTTCCAATCAGAGATGCTTAATTTAACTATCTCTTTATAATTCTCCTTTCCCTTTTTCTGTGCTAGAATTGGTCTCTCAAATCACATTAATTTATAGAACGGCCAGCAAAACCATCTTTATTGCCTACCTCTGCATGAACTATATTTAGTGCCTTTTTATATGTGGCAAGAATAATTTTAATCATCTCAGCAGACAAGGCCAAGTGTCAAGTCACAGCATGGGTGGCAGGGGCAAGGATTTCTCCCTGACTTGATGTAACACCATGAAGAGTTTCTTGGCTCCTTTAAAGGCTAGTTCAGGTAATGGAATACACCAGTGATTTAACACAATCCTTAACCCAGCCAGTTTATGAGCCATGTGTGGAAATCCTGATACCGTGAACAACTGGCAAGTCCCTGAGCTGAACAGTGAAGACCCAGTAGCCTGTGAGAATGAAAGAGCTTTGTGTTGGAGCTTAAGAGGCCAGCAAGAGGCAGTGTGATATAATACAAGGAACACCAAATTTCTAGTGAGAGTCCTGGGTTTGGGAGCATCCTTACTCTGTCAACTTACTGGCCACGTTTGTGGTCAAGACCTTTAACCTCATAGTTCAGGTGTTAATGACTCCTGTGCATCAGGCATCGTGTTGGCATTGCTGATAAACTTGTTAATATGACAAGGTTTTGTGGCTAAGTGTGACAACCCTGGATATATTACAGGGTTCTTGTGAGAGCCATTTCTTTTGCTAACCTTAAGTGTTCACAATACAAGTATTATTTCTATGGGAAATACCGTTAATAACAAATATACCGATCTCCACAGTGGGTTTAGGTCTTGTTAAGCCCATCATAAGTTGAAAATACCATAAGTTGAAAATGCATTTAATACACCTAACTAGCCAACAATCATAGCTTATCCCAGCCTACCTTAAACGTGGTCAGAACACTTACATAGCCTATGGTTGGGCAAAATCATCTAGCATAAAGCCTATTTCAAAATAAAGTGTTGACTATCTTCATGTAATTTATTAAATACTTTACTGAAAGTGAAAAGTGTTTATAAGTGTATTGATTGTTTTCCTTAGTGATTGCCTGGCTGCCTGGAATCTGCAGGTCTCTGTCCAGCATCACAAGAGTACAGTACCTCATATTGTTAGCATGGGAAAAGATCAAAATTCAAAGTGTGATTTCTACTATAATGCTTATCACTTTCATACCATTATAAAATAGAAAACTCTTAAGTTGAATGATCCTAAGTCAGGGACTATCTGTATTTTAAAGTCTATATGGGAGACAGTTAATGTATCCAACCAGGGTACCATACTGAAAAAAAGTACAGAGCAATGTAGATGGGGAATGCACAGTATCTTCTGGGAAAAGATTTTTTGTGCTTTTATATTCATATAATGGCAAAAATTAACATTACAGCCATTGATATGAGGGATATAAGGTGCTTATTAAAATTAAACTTCATGAAACTCTACTTGTTTCTTTTAAAAGTCACTTTTCTGTATTTTTACTGAATACCTGAGAAGACTGCAGGCTTATTATAAAGAACATCTGTTTATATAGCATATTTTCATATCTCTCCTAAAAGGGTCAAAAGCAGCAGAGCATGGGGTGCCTGGGTGGCTCAGTTGGTTGAGCGTCCAACTCTTGATTTCAGCTCAGGTTATGATCCCAGAATTGTGGGATTGAACCCTGCATTGGGCTCTTCACTGAGCATGGAGCCTGCTTAAGATTCATTCATTCATTCATTCATTCTCTTTCTCTCCCTCTCTGCCTCTCCCTCCCTCCCCTCCCCCCACTTTCACACACTCTCTTAAAAAAAAAAAAAAAAAAAAAAAAAAAAACAAAAAACAACCTGTGCAGCAGAGTGCCTTGAAGGGATGGATTGAGGACAATCTTTAGATCACCCTTTCATGGAGATTCAGGGCTTTGTGAGAGCTTCTTTGCTTATTTGGAGCCCAAGAGACAGTCCTTGGGATCCTCCTGAGAGAGTAAATACCAAAGGTAGATTAGGCTTGGGCAGACTTGGATGCAGTATACATTGGATGACTCAAAGTAACTGAGAAGAGCATTTTAAAATCATTAACTACATAGCGCCTAGGTGGCTCAGTTAAGTGTCTGACTATTGATTTCAGCTCAGGTCATGATCACAATTTGTGAGATCGAGCCCCACATTGAGCTGTGTGTTGACAGTGTGGACCCTGCTTGGGATTCTCTCTCACACACACACCACCCACCCTGCTGCCTTCTCTCAAAATAAATAAACATTAAAATTAAATCATTAATTGTAAAGAGTTTACAAATCAATAAAAAGACACTGTCCCATTGAAAGCTCTTCATGATGTGTTGGTAAGTGAGAAAAAGACCACTGACTTCCTTGTATTGTATAATCTTACTTTTTGTAAAAAAGTGTTTGCAGGTTTATATAGAACATTAACTGTGGTTATTATTGGATGGTATGGTTCTGGGCTTATCTTTAGACTTCTCTGTATTTTTCAAGTTTTCTGCAGTAAGCATGTACTTCTTTTATCCTCAGAAAAATAGTGATTATAATATAAACATAATCCTTAAATATTATCTTTGCAGGAAAGGGACTGTGTGCTGTTGACTAGTTTATTCACAGGGTCTAGAATATACGTTAGAATCACCTGAGAGCTTGTAGAACTAGTTTTGTGAGCCTCATCCCTGGAGATGCTGTCTCAGTTGGACTGGCAGGAGACAAGGTTGCCCAGGGAAGTGGAAGCAGATTCTAGACTAAGTCACACTACAGAGTATCAAAACCATCATTTCCTATATAAACTCTAGGTTCACTGTAACATGGGGCAAAATCTGCATTCCAATTGAAAGTTATAATTTAGTTTCCCTCCAAGAGTTCCCTCTTGACTTTGGTAGTTGCTTTACCTGGGAAGAATGTATCTAGTTCAGTTTCCCCGAAGATGACTTTCAGGCTCGTGGGATTTGGAACAGGCAATTATCTATCAAATACCAGATGGCTGTGTAGATTAGCCCCAGTGAGTAAAAACACAGTGATTTGAACAAAAGAAATGATTAGCTGGTTGAATAACAACAGGTCATCTCAGCACAGGTGTACTAGAAACAAGGTCAGGGTCAGATACTAACACTTCTATTTTCTTGAGTTCATTAACAGTGTATTCATTATTTCAATACTACTCTGATGTTAACAGTACGGAGACATGGAGAAAGGGCTAACTTATATACCACAGCATTCATATTTTTTATTAAAATATTTTCCTTAAAATTTCATGAAAAGGTTGGCTTTTATAAAGGTTCATATAACCCTTTATAAGATATAGGTAAAATCTATAAAGAACTTATCAAAAACACACCTAAAAAGCAAATAACCTAATTAAGAAATGGATGATGCATCACATTATCATCAGGGAACTACAAATCAAAATCACAATGAGATACCTCACACCTGTCAGAATGGCTTAAAATTAACAACATAAGAAACAATAGGTGTTGGCAAGGATGTAGAGAAAGGGGAGCCCTTTTGAAGTGTTGCTGGGAATGCAAACTGGTGCAGCCACTTTGGTGAACAGTATGGAAGTTTCTCAGAAAACTGAAAATAGAACTATCCTGTGATCCAGCAATTGCACTACTAGGTATTTATCAAAAGGATATGAAAATACAGATCAAAGGGGTTCATGCACCCCAATGTTTATATAGCAGAATTATCAATAATAGCCAAACTATGGAGAGAACCCAAATGTTAATTGATGAATGGATAAAGAAGATGTGGTATATATATCTCATGGAATATTACTCAACCATCAAAAAGAGTGAAATCTTGCCATTTGCAACAATGTGGATGTATTATGCTAAGCAAAATAAGCCAGAGAAAGACAAATGCCATATCATTTCATTCATTTGTGGAATCTAAACAGATGAACATATGTGGGCAGTGGGGTGGGGTAGAGAGAGGGAAACAAACTATGAGAGACTCTTAAAGACAGAGAACAAGGGCTCCTGGGTGGCTCAGTTGGTTAAGTGTCTAACTTTGGCTCCGATTGTGATCTTGCAGTCCATGAGTTCAAGCCCTGTGTCAGGCTTTGTGTTGACAGCTCAGAACCTGGAGCCTGCTTTGAGTTCTGTGTCTCCTTCTCTTCCCTTCCTCCATTCACACTCTGTTTCTCTCTCAAAAATAAACATTAATTTTTGTTTTATGAAAGAACAAACTGAGGGCAGATGGAGGGAAGTAGGTGGGGGATGGGCTAGATGGGTGATGGGTATTAAGGAGGGCACTTGTAAGTGATGAATCACTGATTTCTATTCCTGAAACCAGTGTTGCACTATATGTTAACTAATATTTAAGCAATAAAAATAAAAAAGACAAAAAATTTCATGAAAAAAGAAAACTTAATGTTATTTCTCCATCTACTTGTAAAGAATAGTAGTGTGTGCACTTCCTGGGAGATTTTCTTCTTTAAGAATTCCAAACAGCACATGGATGGCTCAGTTGGTTAAGCGTCCGACTTCAGCTCAGGTCATGGTCTCCTGGTTCGTGAGTTTGAGCCCCACGTTGGGCTGTTTGCCAACAGCTTGTAGCCTTGAGCCTGCTTCAGATTCTGTCTCCTTCTCTCTCTGCCCCTCCCTGACCCCTGCTCTGTCTTTCTCAAAACTAAATAAACATTAAAAAAAAAATTTTAAACAATTCCAAACTAAAAAGCGAAAAACAAAAAACAACAAATTCCAAACTAAGCATTTTAGTTCCATTTATGACTGCAATAGAAAAACTGTATTTACACTGTCCACCTATGCATGCACAGAACTATGTTGTATAAAAGATAGTAAAAGCTACCCAAGTGCTTAAGACTGCCATTCCATTTCTGCTTAGTTAAAAAAACAAATTGAAAGTTTCTAAGATGCTGCCTGTTGAAAACCCTACTATAGACTTCAGGATCTCCAAGCTCTCGATTAACTAAGGTATAAATGGGGAGAGGAAAGATCACATATAATTTAAAATATAGTTAAACCAAAACTACTCAAAATGTAGTACCAAAATTTTAATTGTAAACATATTTAGTTCAAAATGTATCCAATGTTCAGACATACATTGACATTGTAAAACATCATCAAAAAACATAAATAGGTATTGTTGGTGTGTATGCAGCTAAATATCATATTACTTACTCCACAAAGAAGTGGTCAAAATATGAAAATCAGATTTTAAAAGATCAAAGTCTGTTAAAATATACTGCTGGATTTTTTGTGGAGAGAGTTGTGCCCCAAAACATGATTGACATGTCTGTTCATTAATATGTATTTCTAGTAGTAGACACATTGTAAAATACAGATATTTGTGCATAATTGTGGTGATTTTGGTTTTGGACAAATGCATTATCTATGTATACTTTATGGGCATGTTTAATCTTCATACTGATGTGTCCACTTGTAGACAACAGTTAAACCTCATGCCGCCCTAGCCCATGTTCCTAACATTTAGATAAGTGTTGAAGATTAGGCAACTAAAAGCAGTGGGTATTATTAGCAAGAGGCAGCTCTGTGAGGTGAGTTGGTCTTTTTTGTTATTTTACTTATTTGTTAACATGAAGTCATTGGTTCATACTTTCTCCTGACATTTAGGTAATTCACCACCGGATAAATAGTAATGGTGGTAACTTGACTTTCCATTAATCTGTGTCTCCACAATTGTCATTTGTCCACACTTACTAGATACATGAAAGAAGTTAGCAAAGCTATAGAATAAATAGATGAATGTGGTATGCTTTCAGAGAGTAACGGTTTTACTTGAGGATGTTGAAGACAAAATAAACAAGTTGTATTGATGATAATTTAAAAATTATTTTTATATTAAAATGATGTGTACATATTGCAGACTATAAAGTAAAATGTACATGATTTTAAAGGTGAAACAGGAGACTTCAAGGAAATTTCCTGATCAGAGAGGCCACTTTACACTATACCCAAGACTTCAGAATATGGGATTGGGAGGGGGTGAAGTGGTATATATTAGTTCAATCTAGTTATGTGTTCTTTTGTGAAAAGATTGAGAAGCACTGCAAGGGGGCATGAAGAAAAATAGCATAAAATTTAGTTCGATAGATGCCCATTTAGTTACAATTAGGATGGGATTCCACTGAATTAAACTTTTTCTGAAAAAGCCTAACTCTTAAATGAGCCAAGCGTAAATCACTAATTATCCTGTTTATGGGGACTCAAGATTAAGAGAAGAGTTTAAAGAAATAGAAATAGCTAGATTATAACAATTTCCTGATAGAGAAACATTACTTTCCTCATTTATTTACTTTATGTCTCA
Source organism: Panthera onca (assembly GCF_046562875.1). Classification (NCBI taxonomy): domain Eukaryota; kingdom Metazoa; phylum Chordata; class Mammalia; order Carnivora; family Felidae; genus Panthera; species Panthera onca. The sequence goes on along the minus strand of NC_138347.1, from coordinate 129,664,065 downwards.
TTTACCCTTTTGGTGTCAAAAGTTCCCATGACTTATGCATACTTGCAGTCTTGCTGCTAAAGATTCTCTACAGCTCAGACTTTGATGATGATGATGATGGTGATGATGATGATAGTCAACACCCATATAGTGTTGATCGTATGTGAAGCACTGCTATAGATGCTTTGCATTTAGCCCTCACAACAACCCAATGAGATAGAGTTACCCGTATTTTTCCATTTTACAGATGAGGAAACTGAGGCACAGAGACTTCAGTAATTTTTCCAAGGGTATGTTGCCTAGAAACGGTAGAACCAAGATTAGACCCCAGGCAATCTGGTTCCAGAGTCCTGCTCTTAAATATTATCTTTCCTACTTCTCATCACCAAAATTATTAAACATTTAGGGCTTACAAGGCTAGAATTCATGAAGCTGTTGGAAGTGATGTTGGAAAACTGCTTTGAGTCACATGAACAGCATTAACAAATGAAGATCTGGTAGAATTAGACAATCAGGACACAGTAGATGCTTCCAGAGAGAATCATTTGGCTAACAAAGTAAATAAAATGAAGCCCTGAAATAGATTTTGTTTAAATTACTTTCATTATGGTCCTTGTTTCAGCAGCCCATGTACTAAAATTGGAATGACACAGAGAAGGTTAGCATGGCCCCTGCGCAAGGTTGACACACAAATTCATGAAGTTACTTTCACTATAATTGTGCTGTGAACATCCCGTGTGAAATAAAGGATGTTGTATGGTAGGTATATTAGTTCTGTCAGGAAAAACACATAAGTTCCAAAAAGCATTACATTTGGTGTGTATTCAGAGAATTAGTGACTTTTTACAAATTGTTTTCAGATAAAGAAAATCTGTATTAAGTGTATGCTTAAAAGTTAACTTCAGTCTAGTTACTGACACAGGAAACTAGATAACCATAGGAAGTTGATGATGCCAAGTGTCAGTAAAGGTATGGAGGAGTTTCATTTGTGATCCAGTTGTCCTGTCCCAGAAGAGAAGAGCCTGAGTGGCCTTACCTATGTCCTGTCACGCCAGATTTCTTTATTTGTCTTCATCGTAAGTGAGGAAATCACTCAGGGGCTGCATTGCTCCTTATGATTGCTCTGAACTTGGAAACTGCATGTGTGTTTAATTTCACTCCTGTTAACAGCTTCCTTCCTTAGGTCTATGCTTTTTGAGGGCAAAATCTGCATTCTTTCTAAATACTGTTTAGGGTCACTTCATCACTAAAGTTGCCCTTCCCACAGCCTGGACTCAGAGATTATCTTCTTATGAAAGACCCCACTGCAAAAAGAGAAACATTTTCAGGCACATTTAAGTGGAATATATAAAGATTTTCCAGGAATGATTTTGCTCCAAGAAAATGAAGCTTTCAGCAAACCAAATCCAGAAGCATGAATTTCAGTTAAACAGAGGAGGGGAGATGGTTCACTGTCACCATATTAATCTTGGATTTTGATCATTGTTATAAAGGTTTAACCAGCTAGCTAACATAAAAGCAGTTCTAAGTCCAGTCTTTGGAAGTTCTCATATCAAATAATTTGACAGTGACCAAAATTAAATTTCAGCTTTTATGCTTTGGGCCCTGAAAATAAGAATGTGGTTAATATTGAAACAGTCTAAATATTCAGAAGTCTTTTTGCCCAGAGAATTGCATCAAAGATATCTTAAGACACAATGAACCTGTGGCAATAGTCTTTGCCTCTAAACTCCAAGTCTTCTTTGCCTAGTACTCCACCTAGTAGATCCCACCCTATCTAGGCATTCCCACCTGGCTTGATCTGCCACCAGGCTGCCATTTATCTGTCAGATGTGTCAAGGTCCAGTAGTTTCTGCATGCACTTGACTGCCAGCTTTTTATTCCAATTTTAATGGAAACAGAGTCCTTCCTTCCCATTGTAGATCAATTAACCAGATTGTATTGAGGGCAGAGAAAATTAACTTTTCCTTCCAAGACCAATAGTCCTAAGGAAAACATGAAAGATTAAAATTTACTTTTCTCTAGGAAAATTCATAGGTTTGAGTCTCCACAGAGAGTTGTCTGAGCTTACATGTCAGTGGGAGCTTTAAAAAGACCTGCTGGGGATCACTCTTTAAAGAGAATAGCCTGAGATTCCAGTGTGGGTTTGTTGCTGGCCACATGTGTGCATTAGCAGACCATAAGAAGGGAATTCTAGGAATACTAGGTAGTGGCAAACGTTGTCATATTGCGGTTTTTATTGTCTGCTGGTTTGAAGGTTCACAGTAAAACATTTTCTTCCCACGTTTTAATATTCTTGTGCCCTTAAACACCGTCTTAGGCATTTATGTCTGCCTCAGCCAGCAAACCATTCTTCCCTTATTCCAGGAGCACAGGGCCCAGCTAGAGATGTGCTAAATACAGCTGTCCTTTTAACAAAGCCTTCTGAAGTCCAGATATGATACTCCTTGTGAAACAGACCTAAACCAAATATGTCTTGATAAGAGGATTCTGTGAGAGGTGCACCTGACTCATTTTTGTCGTTTCTTGCATTAGCATCCTCACTGTATTGTCCAGTCCAGACATCTTTCTAGAAATAGCAGATATTAATCTTTAGCTAGAAGTAGAGAAGACTTTATTATAAAAACAAAAATATTAGTTGGAACTGCTTGACTCCTCACTCTGGAATGAGTAAATATATAAAAACAAATAAATGTATGTCTTCACAGATATTACAATAATACATCTTCTCTTCCCCTCTAAGTCTGTCTCATTATAGGATGTTATTCTTAAGGCACAGTAGGTTTATGACTTCAGCATAGGAGACTGGTGAGACAATGGGTATGAAAGCAGACACTGAGGAGTGAGAAGGTCCATTAAATTATTGTATCTGCCCCGTAGGTATAGAGAAGACAAACCTAGAGGGTCCAGCTCATGAGGCTCTTCTATAGTGCAGAGAGACTGGAATTGGGAAGAAGGAAAAGATGATATGAGAAAAGAAATGTCTGCCTCTGTCCTGGCTAGGGTAAAGATGGGCAAAGGAAAATAAAAAGAGGAAGGGAAACAGAAATGTGTGTAAGAAAGGCATCTCCACAGTTAGTTCTGCACTTTGGTGTTGAGAGACTGAGGACTTCAGAGTAGCCCTGCAGACTCAGGGTTCTGCCCCTGTGCTCTTAGTGGGACTGGGGACTGCGAAGGAGCATTGTGCTCTACAAGCCAATATGCAGCAGCTCACTTATCATGCAGCAGGTTTGCTGAGGTGAGAATCAGAATCATTACAGCAGATGTTGGGGCAGACGCCTGGGCAGGGGGCTGAATGGTAAAGGAGCACACTCTGGGGTATGCAGCCAGCCAGGGCTGAACAAAAGGGCATTGGCAAGACCTACCTGGGAGCATTACTGGAGGTAAAAGAAGTGGCCAGCATGGTACTTTAGCATCAAGAGGCCAGAAAGACACATGGTGACAGGGAAACGAGATGTTACTACAAACCAGTGGGTGCCAGGCAATGCATATGAAAGGACTGACACAATGCCAGATGACTGCCCCCAAACCCCATCAGACACTGGGCAGGGCTGGGTGCCAGTAGAGGAAGACAGAAATCTGTCAGGGTATCTGAGTATTTTCTAAAGGATAGTATTGACATTTTAACAGTATTTAACAATATTTATTCTTCTAACCCATGAGCACGGAATGTTTTTCCATTTCTTTATATCTTCTTCAATTTCCTTCATAAGCTTTCTATAGTTTTCAGCATACAGATCTTTTACATCTTTGGTTAGATTTATTCCTACGTATTTTATGCTTCTTGGTGCAATTGTGAATGGGATCAGTTTCTTTATTTGTCTTTCTGTTGCTTCATTATTAGTGTATAAGAATGCAACTGATTTCTGTACATTGATTTTGTATCCTGCAACTTTGCTAAATTCATGTATCAGTTCTAGGAGACTTTTGGTGGAATCTTTCGGGTTTTCCATGTATAATATCATGTCATCTGCAAAAAGTGAAGGCTTGACTTCATTTTTGCCAATTTTGATGCCTTTGATTTCCTTTTGTTGTCTGATTGCTGATGCTGGAACTTCCAACACTATGTTAAACAATAGTGGTGAGAGTGGGCATCCCTGTCGTGTTCCTGATCTCAGGGAAAAAGCTCTCAGTTTTTCCCCATTGAGGATGATATTAGCTGTGGGCTTTTCATAAATGGCTTTTATGATCTTTAAGTATGTTCCTTCTATCCCAACTTTCTCGAGGTTTTTTATTAAGAAAGTTGCTGAATTTTGTCAAAGGCCTTTTCTGCATCAATTGACAGGATCATATGGTTCTTATCTTCTCTTTTATTAATGTGATGTATCACGTTGATTGATTTGTGAATGTTGAACCAGCCCTGCAGCCCAGGAATGAATCCCACTTGATCATGGTGAATAATTCTTTTTATATGCTGTTGAATTCGATTTGCTAGTATCTTATTGAGAATTTTTGCATCCCTATTCATCAGGGATATTGGCCTTTTTTTACTGGGTCTCTGTCTGGTTTAGGAATCAAAGTAATACTGGCTTCATAGAATGAGTCTGGAAGTTTTCCTTCCCTTTCTATTTTTTGGAATAGCTTGAGCAGGATAGGTATTATCTCTGCTTTAAACGTCTGGTAGAATTCCCCTGGGAAGCCATCTGGTCCTGGACTCTTATTTGTTGGGAGATTTTTGATGACTGATTCAATTTCTTTGCTGGTTATGGGTCTGTTCAAGCTTTCTATTTCCTCCTGATTGAGTTTTGGAAGTGTGTGGGTGTTTAGGAATTTGTCCATTTCTTCCAGGTTTTCCAGTTTGTTGGCATATAATTTTTCATAGTATTCCCTGATAATTGCTTATATTTCTGAGGAATTGGTTGTAATAATTCCATTTTCATTCATGATTTTATCTATTTGGGTCATCTCCCCTTTCCTTTTGAGAAGCCTGGCTAGAGGTTTATCAATTTTGTTTATTTTTTTAAAAAACCAACTCTTGGTTTCGTTGATCTGCTCTACAGTTTTTTTAGATTCTATATTGTTTATTTCTGCTCTGATCTTTATTATTTCTCTTCTTCTGCTGGGTTTGGGGTGTCTTTGCTGTTCTGCTTCTATTTCCTTTAGGTGTGCTGTTAGATCTTGTTTCTTGAGATAGGCCTGGATTGCAATGTATTTTCCTCTCAGGACTGCCTTCACTGCATCCTGAAGCATTTGGATTGTATTTTCATTTTCATTTGTTTCCATATATTTTTTAATTTCTTCTCTAATTGCCTGGTTGACCCATTCATTCTTTAGTAGGGTGTTCTTTAACCTCCATGCTTTTGGAGGTTTTCCAGACTTTTTCCTGTGGTTGATTTCAAGCTTCATAGTATTGTGGTCCAAAAGTATGCATGGTATCATTTCAATTCTTGTGTACTTGTTAAGGGCTGTCTTGTGACCCAGTATGTGATCTATCTTAGAGAATGTTCCATGTGCACTCGAGAAGAAAGTATATTCTGTTGCTTTGGGATACAGAGTTCTAAATATATGTGTCAAGTCCATCCCATCCAATGTATCATTCAGGGCCCTTGTTTCTTTATGGATCCTGTGTCCAGATGACCTGTCCATTGTTGTAAGTGGGGTACTAAAGTCCCCTGCAATTACCACATTCTTATCAATAAGGTTGCTTATGTTTGTGAGTAATTGTTTTATATATTTGGGGGCTCCCGTATTTGGCGCGTAGACATTTATAATTATTAGCTCTTCCTGATGGATAGACCCTGTGATTATTATATAATGCCCTTCTTCATCTCTTGTTACAGCCTTTAATTTAAAGTCTAGTTTGTCTGATATAAGTATGGCTACTCCAGCTTTCTTTTGGCTTCCAGTAGCATGATAAATAGTTCTCCATCCCCTCACTCTCAATCTGAAGGTGTCCTCAGGTCTAAAATGAGTCTCTTGTAGACAGCAAATAGATGGGTCTTGTTTTTTTATCCATTATGATACCCTATGTCTTTTGGTTGGCGCATTTAGTCCATTTACATTCAGTGTTATTATAGAAAGATATGGGTTTAGAGTCATTGTGATGTCCGTAGGTTTCATGCTTGTAGCGATGTCTCTGGTACTTTGTCTCACAGGATCCCCCTTAGGATCTCTTGTAGGGCTGGTTTAGTGGTGACGAATTCTTTCAGTTTTTGTTTGTTTGGGAAGACCTTTATCTCTCCTTCTATTCTAAATGACAGACTTGCTGGATAAAGGATTCTCGGCTGCATATTTTTCTGTTCATCACATTGAAGATCTCCTGCCATTCCTTTCTGGCCTGCCAAGTTTCAGTAGAGAGATCAGTCACGAGTCTTATAGGTCTCCCTTTATATGTTAGAGCACGTTTATCTCTAGCTGCTTTCAGAATTTTCTCTTTATCCTTGTATTTTGCCAGTTTGACTATGATATGTCATGCAGAAGATCGATTCAAATTACGTCTGAAGGGAGTTCTCTGTGCCTCTTGGATTTCAATGTCTTTTTCCTTTCCCAGATCAGGGAAGTTCTCAGCTATGATTTCTCAAGTACACCTTCAGCACCTTTCCCTCTCTCTTCCTCCTCTGGAATACCAATTATGTGTAGATTATTTCTCTTTAGTGCATCACTTAGTTCTCTAATTTTCACCTCATACTCCTGGATTTTTTTATCTTTTTCTCAGCTTCCTCTTTTTCCATAATTTTATCTTCTAGTTCACCTATTCTGTCCTCTGCGTCTTCAATCCGAGCCATGGTTGTCTCCATTTTATTTTGCAGCTCATTGATAGCATTTTTTAGCTCCTCCTGGCTGTTCCTTAGTCCCTTGATCTCTGTAGCAAGAGATTCTCTGCTGTCCTTTATACTGTTTTCAAGACCAGTGATTAATTTTATGACTATTATTCTAAATTCACTTTCTGTTAGATTGTTTAAATCGTTTTTGATCAGTTCATTAGTTGTTGTTATTTCCTGGACGTTTTTTTGAGGGGAATTCTTCCGTTTCGTCATTTTGGATAGTTCCTGGAGTGGTGCCAAACTGCGGGGCACTTCCCCTGTGCTGTCTTGAATAACTTGCGTTGGTGGGCGGGGCCGCAGTCAGACCTGATGTCTGCCCCCAGCCCACCGCTGGGGCCACAGTCAGACTGGTGTGTGCCTTCTCTTCCCCTCTCCTAGGGGCAGGATTCACTGTGGGGTGGTGTGGCCTGTCTGGGCTACTTGCACACTGCCAAGCTTGTGGTGCTGGGGATCTGGCCTGTTAGCTGGCGTGGATCAGCAAGGTGCACAGGGGCGGGAGGGGCAGGCTCAGCTCACTTTTCCTTCAGAGATCCGCTTCAGGAGGGGCCCTGCGGCACCGGGAGGGAGTCAGACCCGCCGCCGGAGGGATGGATCCGCAGAAGTACAGCATTGGGTGTTTTTGCGGTGCAGGCAAGTTCCCTGGCAGGAACCAGTTCCCTTTGGGATTTTGGCTGGGGGATGGGCGAGGGAGATGGTGCTGGCGAGTGCCTTTGTTCCCCGCCAAACTAAGCTCTTTTGTCCCAGGGCTCAGCAACTCTCCCTCCCGTTGTCCTCCAGCCTTCCCTTTCTGCTCTCCAAGCAGAGCTGTTAACTTATAACCTTCCAGATGTTAAGTCCCGCTTGCTGTCAGAACACACTCTGTCTGGCCCCTCTGCTTTTTCCAGACTCAGGGGCTCTGCTTGGCCGGCGGGCCACCCCTCCGCCCTGGCTCCCTCCCGCCAGTCCGTGTAGCGCGCACTGCCTCGCCACCCTTCCTACCTTCCTCCGTAGGCCTCTCCTCTGCGCTTGGCTCCTGAGACTCTGTTCTGCTAGTCTTCTGGCTGTTTTCTGGGTTATTTAGGCAGGTGTAGGTGGAATCTAAGTGATCAGCAGGATGCGCGGTGAGCCCAGCGTCCTCCTACGCCGCCATCTTCCCAGGATCCTCCGAACTTCCTAAAGCAGATGTTTAAATTATAGTACTGAGGCAAAGTGTAAGGTAGATTGAACATTTAGTTACATTGAAAGGCGATATATCAGATGTGATCAGAACCAATTTTTTTAAATAATGGTTAAAACAAAGAATGATAAATAATTATATTTATATTTGTATATATCTTAAACATTTTATTTTAATTTACTGTTAATGTATATTCATACAGCATTCTTTTAATGTGGGGCCAACATCCTTTCTTCATATATTGGTCTTCCAATTAGTGTTCTTATTTCTAGCATTAATTAAACCTATCATGCTTTGTCTACAATTTCTAACTGTATTTTTTTACTAGGTCAATAACTCCTTAAGCCGCTTGCAAAGAATTTTGAGATAGAATCTTAGTTTTTTTTAAAGTTAAAAAAATCTTACAATTGCCTTGACACTCCATTGAAATCATTGTTAAAGGAAACTCACTTTAAGTCTGTTCAAAGCATTCAATTTAGTTTTCGTACAGACAACTCTTTATCTCCACAGTCGTTTTTTCCCCTATTTTGCAATGTGATTAATTATATTACATAACTAAAATAATACATAAGGTGGTCATAAATAGATTTGGGGACACAATTGACTTTTGAAAACAGACACTGTGTAGACATCCCAGACAGAAACCTGTAACCTGTGAGTACTCTGCATATCACAGGAAACCGTATGGTGAGGAGACGGAATGGAGGGTGCTGGTTAATTCAGCTGGTTGTTTAAATGGAGATTGGTTAAGAGTACGAATAGTATAACATTTTCTCTGTAACAGCAGGTGATGGCTCAAAAAGAAGGCCAAATTAGTTATGGATAGCACTTTAACATTTTGTTAATTAAAAAGATTTTTGTAATTAAAAGATCTTTAATTAAAAAGATTTTTGTAATTACATTGTCCTCTGCACTTTCCAGTTGCATGCTCTGTGGGTTCAACTTTGAAAAAGCCCACTATATACATTCATAATCAAACCATGAATGTATATTGTTAATTTGTGCATGGATATTCACTGGAACATTGGCTTTTTTCCTGCTGATCCTTTTCCATGATATTCTTGATTACATGATAGTAAACCAGTAAGGTTTTTCTTTCTTGTCTAAAGTTCATCTTGGTTTCTGCTTTCACACCTCCTGGAAGGTCTCTTAAAATATGGTCTTCATTGCTGTATTTGTAAGGAAGTTCCTTCCTGCCACAAATTCTGCAGAATTATAGCTGTCTGCTCTAACCCAGGTTAGAGTTGCCTTTGTTGCTCTGGCTTTGTCTATTCTCTAATCTGTGTCCTGTTTCAGTGCTCTGACTAAAGAATAAATAGGGGATATTTTAAGGTACTTTTGGTTGGAAAAGTAACTTTCTCATTGGGGGTCCCAGCTACAAGCAGTTGTTTCCCCCATTGAATGGACATGTCAGTGCTTTCTATTGACTCTTATACTTCTCTGTCCTTTACCCTACCTGCACTTCTGCCTATCACCAAAGGTGCTTGTGTTTTCCGTTTCATGTCCAGTGCCATGCAGGCTTCTTGTGTTCCATGCTTGGGCACTATTTATATATGCAATAACCCAATTCCTACTCCCTGCGGCCACCTGAACCTGAAGTGGAACAGGTGGAAAGGAGAGTTGGTACGCTCTTCCTTGACATTCTACCCATGTGTGTATTTACCTTTTCATTTGCAGAGCTAAAGATCCTACAGGCTGACTTCTGGCCATGGCATAGGAGGCAGAACTGTGAGTGTTTGTTGACTTCTGCAGCTATAGGAAAACTTTGATCTAGAAATAAGCAGCTGCCTCCAATATGTTTAGCAAATGAACTAAAGATCTTTTCATTCTGTCAGAGGATGCAGATTCCAGAACACGGCTGACATCCTTCTCAGCTTGGAGGATCAAGAGTAATAAGCCATTTTTTTGCTTTAATTTTGATATTTTTGCCAGAGCCAACACTGTTCACTTCAATAGGAACTATTAAGGGTTGCTTCACAGTGTTTGTGATCCATTAGTAGCATATTTCTGAATCTTACTTTCCAAACATTGGTGGTAAAAAGAGTTGGTTAACTTCCCCCAACCATTTGAATTAATCCTACTGTTCTCTTCCTATTAAATATAACTTGTAACTAATTCCTTACTGTCCTAGGTCTGACCACGCCTGCAGAGCCATGTCATATAAAATGATTTTTTTTTTTTAAATTTTAGAGAGAACATGCATAAGCAGGGAGGAGGGACAGAGGGGAGAGAGAATCCTAAGCAGGCTCCATATGCAGCGTGGAGCCCGACGTGGGACTTAATCCCACAACCCTGGGATCATGACCTGCCGAAATCAAGTCAAGAGTTAGACACTCAACTAACTGAGCCACCCAGGCACCCCTAAAATCATTTTAAAATGCATAGCATCAACCACTGTGTTGGGTCAATTTTTAATACTCTGAAAAGACTTAGAAATCAGACTCAGTTTAAAACTTAGTCTATCCTATTTGTGAGTAGAAACAGAAATATCAGTTGAGAGCATATTGTGACAAATCTGTGGAAAATATGTCCTCCATTGATCTGTGCAATTATCCCTGGAAAGAGCATATAAGGAAAGAAGTCTCCCCAATCTAAGTTTCCTTTTGATAAAATCTTGGCAATAAGGTTGGCAACAGCTTTTCTAATCCTAGGTTTCAAGTCTTTAAGAATAATTTTGTTGGATGATGCCTACTTTGAGGATATGATATTTTAAATATCATATTGCTTCCAGACATCTGAAGGTTTAGCATGCAAATTAGTATATAATTTCTCCTCGGTGTGTGTATGTATGTGCATGTTCTGTCATATCAAATCACTTCATCATATCAGAGAACAAGACCTTGGGCAGGCAAGTCAGTTAACCTTTCTGGGCTGTCGTCTCACATGTAATGTGAAAGAATTGCACTATGTTTTATTCTAAGCTTTTCACAGTTATAACACTTTTTCATTCTAATAGGAAAGAATTTTGAGATCACATGCTTATATGTGCCCTGCATATGCAAATTACATAGACTAAAATTTTATTTCTGAGAGCCTGGACTAATAAGATGCACGTAAGCTATTCTCTTAACTTCTGTTTTATTTCTTTATATATGTAAAGTGAAAAGGTGTCAAAAAAGATTAAAATCTTTTTTATTAATGTTTATTTCTGAGAGAGAGACAGAGCATGAGTGGGGAAGGGGCAGAGAGAGGTGGCGGGAGGTAAGGAGACACAGAATCTGAAGCAGGCTCTAGGCTCTGAGCTGTCAGCACAGAGCCCGACATGGGGCTCAAACCCACAAACTGCGAGATTATGACCTAAGCCAAAGTTGGACGCTTAACCAACTTAGCCACCCAGGTGCCCCAAGATAAAAATCTTTTTTGAGTAAATATTGGATCCTCACTTAAGCGGATCTTCACCATCAACCACCACTGCCCACCTCCAATGTTGGAAATTCTGTAACAGAATGGTGTCATATGAGCTACTGAAGGATTGAAGGGTCAGGAGAAGAACTTTGGGCCTATGTCTCCCAGGGCTGTCACCAGCTCAGTAAGTAGTGGTCTTGAGGGTGCTCTAACAGGACAATTTGGCTTTCCTAGCAATTTCCTATTCACATTCAGGAGAGTGTTATAGCTTACTTTAAGTTTTACATTTATCAGGGCACCAATCTCTGGAAAAGGAAGAAGACAGGAACAAATAATCTGTAGGCTTAAAAAAATTCTGAAGGCTCATGTGCCACTTCTTCTTGGAGCCATTAAAAGCTGTCTTTAGACTTAACTCTCTGTCTAATCTGCTAAAATGAGAACCATGGCTAGTCCTCACCTCCTTTCTTGATTCTCACACTCCATTAAGATTGAAGCCGGTTTGTCACATTGACACTGAGGAATGTTATTATTCAAAGCTGAATTAAAAAGGGAATTTATATAGAACAAAACCAATAAGCCAAGCAGCCTTGACATTTAATTTTCTTGGAAACCTTTCTCATTGAACCAGAGAAGTCTGCATACTACACATTTGCAAAATGAAAAGTGATATAGTAGGAGGATAATCTCCTCATATAAATGATGAGTAAATAATCTGAAAGAGATTAGATGTTAGAGATGGTCATTTCTCCTTGCCTTGTCCTCTTTCTCTACCCTGAAATGACATTTATGAGTTCCAGCTTTTAGAGATGGTTTCTTCTATTCTTTTTGTTTTTGTTTTCAGACGTGAGGGTATGGGGAAGTGGGGGAAGGGATAATTCTTATTTATGTTTTTGGCCATCAATTTTAAGTTTTCACTGTTAATACTGCTTCTTGGCACATAAATTCAGAGTATCAGTAACCAAGAGACCCCTCAAAATCCTAATGTAAATTGTGTAAGTTTAGTTCAAGACACTTTTTGGCTCTTTAAGGTAGGCTGAACATACAGAAGGAATCATTTCAGGATCCATTTAGCTTTCTGCTTTAGAGTAGGTAGTGGTTGTTGTTTTAACAAAAAGTCAGATTCTCAGTAGTTTGACATGATAAAAATTTATCACTCACATCCTGATTTAGTGTAGATTAGCAGGAGGTGAGGTGAAGGGTCCTGTTCTATATAGTAATTTGGGGACCTAGAATTTCTCTATAGTGTGAGTTCGCCATCTTCTCACATTCAGCATCCCTCCACTGGATTCTTTGTATCTACCTGCGAAGGAAGTCAGAAAGAGAATGTAAGGTCATGCAGAATAGAGATAGGTGGGTCTGTTTGCAGGTTTTAGACTAGAATTCAATCACGTGGTTTTACTTAACTGCAGGAGAGCTTTGGAAATGTAGTTTAGCACTGTAATCTGCAGAAGGAAGAAATGAGTTTGGTGACACATAGTACTGACTCTGCCTTGGTTCCCTTTCCTCTTGCTACCCATACCTGTGCACACAGTCCTTGTCTTAGGGTGGTCTACCTGTGATGACACCAAGGCATTTAGTTTGATCTAGTGGTTAGGCATCCTTTTGATGCTTTTTTATTCCATTTGCTTTTCTCTGAAAGGAAGTGACCTTTACACATAGAGGATGACTTTTCTACTGTCAGGGGTAAAAATGTGTAAATATAGACTCTGCTTGAATCCCCGTATTTTTAAACTGGAATTCTACAGGGAGTGGATGCTAACTGTTTCATATATACTCAGGGGAAGAAGAGATATCATCCATTCATCTATTATTTTGGGAAAAGCTTTAAATGATCTTCTCTATCAAGCTGTTCCTGTGTGTAGAAGAGAAAATTACAGAGCTTCAAGATGACCAGATGATGAAAAGAAAAACCAGAGAGATTTTAGGTTAAATGATAATGGAATAAAGTGACACCATGATGTATAGTAACAGATTATTGTTTTGAGACACAATGTTCTAGAAAGATTCATTTATGCCCCTTGACCTTATTCCAAAATTCAGGGTCTAAGCAGTTCTAAACTCAAGTTGGTTCTTTATTAAGAAGCAATTCAGACAAGTGAAGGACTTGTAGATAAGGCCAAAAAAAGTAAAGAAACTTACAGGAAACTAATAGGAGTCAAAGATAGGCCTGTATACTTCTACAGCAATTTTAGTGAATTCTTCAGCAGAGCATGGTAAAGGCATAGATTGGCATTTTGTTGGACATGCTGGTATTTCACAGGGGAGGTTTCTACCCATGGATATTTAGGGTCCATCAAATATGGTTCTGTATGCTTTTGCTCAAAATCCCATACCCCTGGAGGGGTGCGGAAAATGAAGTACTACTTATTGATTATAGTACTGGCTTTATCTGCCAACAGAAGGCCAGTACTGCAAGAAAAATCCCATTTCCATGGCAACAGTGATCTCTACTTTTAACTGGATATCATGTGAAGAAGAAGCTATTTTTTTCTTTAACCTTAAAGATTACAATTTTGAGAAAACGGGAATGATTTTTGGCAGCAGGGTGTTGTTAGAGCATCTGGGCCAAAGGGCTAATGTCCAGGGTGAAGGCTTTTAGGACTTTTAATATGTCAACCCTGACTTTATATCAGGGCAAGAAGCAGAACTTAAACCATATCAGACATCATTTTACTACTCAGGAACAGTGACCTTTTATTCCAGAGGTATCTCAAGGTTAAAAGAATAGGACATATCCATTTCTCTGAATATTACCAGATGTTCAAAAATGAGGGGAGAGAGGAGCCAATTAAATTAATCTTTATTGGATGTTACTATGTTCTTTTCCTGATAATTTCTCCTTCTCTCTTCATTAAACCTGTTAAGACCGTGGAGCCAGCCCTATAAGAGATGCTTGTCACCCTGGTCTAGAAAACTGAGCTCTAAAAGCTTTGCTGTTGAGAAATCCTCTGCCATTTTTGTTTTAAAACCTTAAAATGTCAGTAAGTCTGCTCAGCCAGATCTCTTCAATAAAGAAGCAAGGAGGAATCTGGGTATGAGATGAGACCTGGCACTTACTGATCACATGCTCTGTGCCAGGCACCGTGCTGGCTGTTTGAGCATAGTATGTGCCATCTTCCTTGCTCTTGTGAATAAAGATCATTGATTGACAGTGGATATCATTAGAGGCAGTCACTTCTATATGAGGATCTAAACTAAGAGTTCAATACAACATTCTATAACCATTGGTGCTAAGTATATTATGATCTATCAGAGTTGACTGATCTGGTATTTCTGTTAAACAGTTGTTCTGGTGGTTCATTGCAAACAAACAAACAAAAATCCTAAATATGCCAATATAGTTGATTTTTGTTCTTGATCAAAATATTAAAATTTTCATTTAGAATTATTTGGAGGAAGTTACATAATGTGTTTTTGAGTAGTACCACTGTGAATAAAATTTCAGTATGGGGGGTGGGTACTTTAAGGGAGACAGCCATTCAGATTGTTCTTTTAGAAAAATGGAGGTGAGAAGGCAAAATCAAAAGGGGATCAGCTTTTACAAAGTATAATCCCCAACAGAACTTTAATAACTAGGTTTTAAATTCACCAAGGTTTTCTCCTTCACTGGTCACTACCTTTGTTTAGAGTAAATTTTCACCTCTCTTATATGAAATAGGCATCTTCTCCTTTGAAGTTTTGAGAAATGTTTTTAAAAGTCCCTCTATTTTTCAGAGTGCTTGATTTATGCTGTGGTAGCAAACTACCACAAAATAGCAGTAGATGACAATCACAAGTTTATTTTTCCCTCATGCTACATGCCAACAAGGATGGGCTGTAGCTTTGCTTACTCATCTTTACTAAGACCTAGGCTAATGATATAGCCTCTGGAACACTGCCAGTTTTGTGGTAGTAAGAAAATCATTCCATCCTGTTAATGGAGCAGTGGCCATTAAAGCTTCAGTCCAGGATTGACATGCATCACTCCTGCTCACATTTCATTAGCCAGACAAATCACATCACCAAGTCTGGGCAGGGAAGGAAATCCTTCTTCTCTTTCTAGACTTAATCTTAAGTACCTTGAACTTCTTGGGGGTAGAGGTACCCCCTTTTTCTTT
Source organism: Panthera onca (assembly GCF_046562875.1). Lineage (NCBI taxonomy): Eukaryota > Metazoa > Chordata > Mammalia > Carnivora > Felidae > Panthera > Panthera onca. The sequence continues at coordinate 129,648,724 of NC_138347.1, read as the reverse complement.
TTCCTGGGTCATGTCCAGTTGGGGACCACCTTAAACCATTCAGTGGTTTTTTAAAAGGTTTTAAAGCCACACCTTTAATTTGGTCCTTGACCTGAGACTAAGATTTAATTACCTGAATTGTTCAAAGGTCTCCTCAGTTTTTTTGTGTTACAGTATGGGTAAAGAAGTTGGCTCTTCTAATCCTACAAGACTTGGAATTTCTGAACTCTTAGTCCCTTTCATTTCTGCTTATAAACTGTCCATTTCTTTAATCATCTTTTTTCATGGTACAGTTGTCAGATGCAACCAACAGCAGTCAAAGGATGCTATTAGCATCCCATTTTTCACCTTTTTCACCTAAAGCAACAAGCTTATCAGGTGCATTATTTGTATCCTAAATTGTCACAGGTGACAGTTTTTAAAAAATGTTTTCCTGAGGCACCTGGGTGGCTCAGTTGGTTAAATGTCCCACTCTTGGTTTCATCCCAGGTCATGATCTCATTGTTCATGGGTTCTAGCCCCATGTCAGGCTGTGCACTGACAGAGTGGAGCCTGCTTGGGATTCTCTCTCTCCCTCTCTCTGACCTCCCCATCTCATGCTCATGCTCGTGTGCTCTCTCTCTCTCTCTCTCTCAAAACAAGTAAACTTAAAAAAAAATGCTTTCCTACTGCAAAATGGATTGCCACTCTCCCAGGCTCTGCTAAGAGTTTCCATACAGCACTATTGCCTGACCCCAAGTTAATGCCCTATATTTGAGTGCTTTTTGTTGTTACAGGAACACTCCATTCCTGATACCAATACTTTAATTTAACTTTTTAAAGTTTATTTATTTATTTAAAGATAGCACAGGAGGGGCAGAGAGAGAGAATTGCAAGCAGGCACCCTGCTGTCAGTACAGAGCCCAATCTGGGGCTCCACCTCATGAACCCATGAGATCATGACCTGAGCTGAAACCAAGAGTCAGATGCTTAACCGACTGAGCCACCCAGGCACCCCTTAAATTAACTTTTAACTTAAAATTTCCTTAGTCATCCTCAACCCTGCATTAAATGAAGATAGTAAATCTTGCACTGACTCTTGTTTTGTATAGAACATGGGAATAGGACAACTCAGTCGGTTGAGTGTCTGACTTTTCATTTTGGCTCAGGTCATAATCCCAGGGTCATGGGATTGAGCCACATGTTGGGCTCTGCACTGAGCATGGAGCCTGCTTGATATTTTCTCTCTCTCTCTCTCTCTCTCTCTCTCTCTCTCTCTCCCTCCCTCCCTCCCTCCCTCCCTCCCTCCCCCTCTTACTCCCAGCCCCTCTCTCTCTCTCTCTCTCTCTCTCTCTCAAAACAACAAAAAACATACATAATCACTACATAAACAAATACACAGTATAACTATGGTATTAAAATTTGGAGGGAACATTTGGGAGGAAATGTCCAAAAAAGTCTGCTAAGGGAGAGAAGTAATGAAAAAGTTGCCACATCATATTATGAACTGTGTATCATTCATAGAGTTTTAGTCTTAGTTTCAATATTGACAGTTAATCTGTATTTCCTTCTAGAATGTCTCCTTCAAATTTTTTACCTGTAATTTGAGTTGGTTGCCACTAGATGGCAGCCTCTGGTCTCAGAGTCCAACCAGACAGGCTTGGCTATGTAGCTAATGTAGGCTACAAGGAGGTAGTAAACTTTTAGCAAGATTTTAATGCCTCTCTCTAATGCTTCTACAAAAATATAACTCTTGATTAAAAATGAAGTATAACACTTAATAGTACATTGGTTTTGTGCATTTAAGTAGCATCTTAAATTTGTTTAAAAAAAATTCTTAATGTTTATTTTTATTTTCAAGAGAGCATGCAAAGCGGGGACGGTCAGAGAGGGAGACACAGAATCTGAAGCAAGCTTCAGGCTCTGAGCTCTCAGCACAGAACCCAACTCGGGGCTTGAACTTCCAAACTGTAGGATCATGACCTGAGCTGAAGTTGGATGCTCAACCGACTGTGCTACCCACACACCCCAATAACATCCTAAATTTAAAGCAAGATTTACTTTTTTTTTTTTTTTTTTAAGATTTACTTTATTTTTGAGAGAGCACAAGCAGGGAAGGGGCAGAGAGAGGTGGACAGAAGATCTGAAGCAGGCTTTGTGCTGATAGCAGCCAGCCCAATAAGGGCTCAGAGTCACAAACTGCAAGATCATGACCTAAGCCGAAGTCGGACACTCAACCAGCTGAGCCACCCAGGTGCTCCTAAAGCAAGATTTGAAGAAATAACACAAGTTTTGGGAATTTTTACATATCCTTGATGTTTGCTTAGTTGACCAGAGTTAAGCCAATTAATAATGGTAACTCAGTTTACCTTTCTCAGAGGCAAATTATATTCTCCTTGGAGCCTTAGGAAAGTTTGACATTAAAAGAAGAGCATATATACCCTTTTTAATAATTTTTGTTTAACCTTCCCTGTTTCATAGCATGAATTTCTTCTCTTGAGTATCACCATGGAAACAACCCTCCCCTCCCCCCACCTTTATTTCTATTTTGGCTAGTTTTCAGTGTTGCAAAGAGGACTCCTGTATTGTGATGAGATATAAATATTTCCCCTTTGAAGCTTCTTAAAAACTCTAGGCCTTTTTTTTTTTTTTTAAGTTTTTTTTATTTTTATTTTGAGAGAGACCACACACGTGCACATAGGGGCAGGGGTAGAGAGAGAGAATTTCAAGCAGGCTCTGTGCAGACAATGTGGGGCTTGAACCCAGGAACTGAATTGTGAGATGACCTGAGCCAAAATCAAGAGATGGACACTTAATCAACTGAACCACCCAGGTGCCCCACAACTCTAGGACTTTTTAATTTGGTGAGAAATAGGGGCACCTGGGTGGCTCAGTCGGTTGAGCGTCCGACTTCAGCTCAGGTCACGATCTCACGGTCCGTGAGTTCGAGCCCCGCGTTGGGCTCTGGGCTGATGGCTCAGAGCCTGGAGCCTGCTTCCAATTCTGTGTCTCCCTCTCTCTCTGCCCCTCCCCCGTTCATGCTCTGTCTCTCTCTGTCTCAAAAATAAATAAACGTTAAAAAAAAAAAAATTAATTTGGTGAGAAATAGATGTGTGATATGTGTGATTGTTGAGAGATGTAGGTGAAGGAGGAATTATAGCAGGAGAGAATTTTGGAGAAATTAAGTCTTGAAGCAATTATGTTTGAATTGCTAGAAGAAAGTAAAGAAGACATTCCCTGTAGGGGATTAATATTGAAGTGGAAAAGGGCAGCATGAAGTTCGTGTGTGAGTGTGCATGGAAAGATGTAGGTAAGAACACCAGCTTGACAAAGAAGAAGAATGTGTTGGAAAGCAATACAAGATGCCATGGGAACATGCTGAGGAAATGTGAAATATCAGACAAAAGGAAGCCTGAACGGATTTTTGAAAAGGAAGTTTACACCATATATGTGTGTGATTTCAGAAAAAGAAGTCAGTGGGTATAGCAGAAAATTGGTGAGTGGACTTTTTCAGGAATCTACCTGATGTGTTACTTAATCTAGGACATAGTGCATTCTTGATTTGGGAGACAGGGCTCTGGGAAGGATCTTAACATTGTTTTGCAAATTAATATTTCTTATGACAAAGGAAATAAAAACGCATGTATCTAATCTCCCAATGTGTGTAGGGGGGAGGGGCTAAAGAGGAGGTAGAATTTTGTCATTAAACATAAAAATAGTTTTTTAGAGTTACTTTTGTTCCTCAATTTTTAAAAAAATAAAAAAGAGAAAAGATACACCTTTTGACCACTTTGTAGAGGACCAAAAGAAATCATCAGAATTAAAGAAAAGCATTTATTAGGAGCCTTTGTGACTATTGATGATGTGGGGATTTGGTGGGTTTGGGTTTTTGAAGCTAATTAATAAGAATTGAGTATATCTTTATACCTAAAAGAGAGCAGCATGGTTTTGATCCAAAGACAGTGGGCTTTAGCAGTCCTTAATTAGAATCATGACTCTGCTATGAGCTATCCTTATGGCTTTCTGAGTGCTCCAAAAAAAAGCAAGGACACTAAAAACTATTTAATGATGTGAAGCCACCAATGAAAAGGTCCCATCTAGCATGTCACTGAGCACACATTCACTGCATAGTAAATGTTAATTTCCTGTGCTGGTACCTATAAGTTAAACCTATATAGTGCCTGCATGAATGGTAGGGCCTTAGACACACCATTAGGTCTATTTCTGGATTACGAATCAACTAAAGTAAAGAGATGGGCATATTTTTTTTTCACATAATTAAGCTTTTTATATAAAAATTGGGCTTACTATTAAACTCCCTAAATACAAGCATTAACTAGATCTATCATATTTATAAAACATTTTATTATAAGTTGCAGTTAAATACAAATACTTAGGAAGAGTAGGAACATTAATTCTTAAATCATATCAACCTCTACTTAATTTAAGCTCACCTTTTTTGCCATGAATTAGTAATGTAAGTAATTTCACTGGACACTTCCTTGAAATCCTGACTTTCCTAGAGCATTTTCATGCCAGTTTTGCTGTAGGCAGATTTCTGCATTTATTAATAATAACATTTCAAATTAAGCTTCTTCTCTAGTGACTACACTCGTTCCAAACTAGACAAAGAAAAATAGTCTTTTCTGCTGTATTTTTTAAACCAACTTCCTGAATATTCAAACTTATCAGCATCATAAAAGGAAGTAAAGCCCAATGATATATTTGCCATTATTAAATCCCATAATTTACTTTTCTAATCAGCAGGGAAGCTAATTCTCTTTTTCCAAGTTTCCCCATCCTTGCTAGCTAGAAAGTCTACCTAGGTGTGGTGAGGATCAAAATGTGGGTTAGTACCAACTTCCTTTCTGATGCAGAACTCCTTTTTTACATTAAAGGCTTTAGATTTCCTTTCTGGTTATAAATTCAATCTCATGAAATTGGAACATCTTTAATCCTACTTAATATAGCCAAAATCATCTTTACTGTCTTTCATCAATGTTTTCTAATTTTCAGAGTATAGGTCTTTTACCTACTTGGTTAAATTTATTACTGGGTATTGTTTTGTTTTGTTTTTGTTTTGTTTTTTTGGTTCAATTGTAAATGGGATTGTTTGCTTAATTTCTCTTTCTGCTTCATTATTAGTGTATAGAAATATAATGGATTTCTGTACATTAATTTTGTATCCTGTGACTTTACTGAATTCATTTATCACTTGTAGTTGATTTTGGTGGAGTCTTCAGGGTTTTCTATATATAGTATCATGTCATCTGCAAATAATGAAAATTTTACTACTTCCTTACCAGTTTGAATGCCTTTAATTCCTTCTCACTGTCTGATTGCTGTGGGTAGGACTTCCAGTGCTGTGTTAAATAAAAGTGGTAAGAATGGACATCCTTCTCTTTTTCCTGACCTTACAGGAAAAGCTTTCAATTTTTTCCCTTTAAGTATGATGTTAGCTGTGGGTTTTTCCTTTAAGGCCTTTACTATTTTGAGGTATGTTCCCTCTAAATCTACTTTGCTGAGCATTTGTTTTTTTCTTTTAAATCATGAGTGGTTGTTGTATTTTGTCAAATGCTTTTTCTGCATCTATTGAAATGATCACTCATCATCAAGGACATTCAAATCAAATGAAATATCACCTTATATCTGTCAAAATGTCTAAAATAAAAAACTTAAGAAACAACAAGCGTTGGTGAAGATGTAGGGAAAAAGGAACCCTCGTGCACTGTTGATAACAATGCAAAGTGGTGCAGCCACTGTTGAAGAAAGTATGGAGGTACTTCAAAAAATAATAATAATAAAAATAAAACTACACTATGTGACCCAGTAATTGCACTATTGGATATTTACCCAAAGAATACAGAAACGCTAATTCAAAGGGATGCATGCACCCCTATGTTAATTGCAGCATTACTTACAGTAGCCAGCTATGGGAGCAACCCAAACGTCCATTGATTGATGAACAGATAAAGAGGATGTGAGATACGCACACACACACGTACAGACATACATACACAATGGAATATTATTCAGCCATAGAAAAGAATGAAATCTTGCATTTGCAACAACATGGATGGATCTAGACAATATAATGCTAAATGGAATAAACCAGTTAGAGACAAATATCATATGATTTCATTCATATGTGGAATTTAAGAAAAAAAAAAAAAACAAATGAACAAAGGAAAACAAAGAGACAAAACAAGAAATAGACTCTTAACTACAGAGAGCAAATAGATGGTTTCCAGAGGGGAGGTGGGTGAAATAAGTAAAGGGGATTAGGTAGGAGTGCACTTCTCCTGATGAGCGCTGAGTAATGTATGGACCTGTTAGATCACTATATAGGACACCTGAAACTAATATAGTACTATATGTTAACTATGCTGGAATTAGCATTTTAAAAATATAGCCCAGGGGCACCTGGGTGGCTCAGTCAGTTGAGTGTCCGACTTCAGCTCAGGTCATGGTCTCGTGGTTTGTGGGTTCAAACCCCACATTGGGCTCTGTGCTGACAGCTCAGAGCCTGAAGCCTGCTTCGGATTCTCTCTCTCTCTCTCTCTCTCTCTCTCTCTCTCTCTCTGCCCCTCCTCCACTCATGCTTTGTCTCTCTTTTGGAAATAAATAAACATTAAAAATATATGTATATAGCCCAAATCATAAGAATATAAAATTTGACTTGAAAGAACTTGTTTGAACATGGTATAACAGTTACCATGCAACACTTACATAGTAAAATCCAGCACCTGACCTCAGGGAACTGACGCTGGGTATGTTTGTGTGTCTATGTGTGTCTGTGTGTCAAAGAACAAACAGGTAATGCACAACTGTTTAACAGTCTACTACATAAATCATAATGTCTTACGCCTGGAAAGAAAAACTTGTCCCAATTATGCCCTGAACTTTCCCATATTTGAACTTTTTTGTCCTGTTTGCGATATATGAAAGAATAATGAAAACAATTGTAAGAGTAGACCACTAATTACATTTCTCTTTATAATTTATAACATACTTCCACATGTATTACCTAATTTAATATATGCAATAACCAACTCTGAAGGGTGATACTGTTTCCTATTTTATAGGTAAGCAAACCAAGGCTCACAAAATTTAAGTAACATATAAGATCTAAGAGACAAACTGGGACAACATCCAAGATTTCCTAACTTAGGCCCTATGCATCACATTTATTGCTTTTTCATCTAAATAGTCCTCTTGACCTCCTACCCACCCTTTGAGGTTCTGCTGGGCTGCCATCAGGTCCTGTGGGATATTCCATTCATCCCATCTAAAGGAAATTCTATTCTCAGCTCTTAGAGCATCGCATATTTCTGTTGTGGTTCTTAACCTACAGTGCCTTTGTGTTATCATTATTGCTGTATTTGTCATTTTCCTCCCAGATTGGTAAGCTCCTTGAGTCCAGGGGGTTACCACTTGCTGGCAGTAGGCATGCAGGAAGAGTGAGTGAGTGAGTGAGTGAATAGAATGAATGAATGAATGAATGAATGAGTGACATTCCAGGAGTCTCTGCCATCAAGCAGTGTTGTGATGATTCACTTAGCCAAGGATATTTCCTCATAGAGTTGCCAATAAAGGGGGAAAATGAGCTCAGATATAAGATGAGGCTGAGTTTTGCTTACACAGGCATAGTGCATGGTGAGCCATGATAAGCACGCCTGTTTGGCTGTGATCTCTTTAAATTCTTTTTTTTTAATGTTTATTTATTTTTGAGACAGAGAGAGACAGAGCATGAACGGGGGAGGGTCAGAGAGAAGGAGACACAGAATCTGAAGCAGGCTCCAGGTTCTGAGCTGTCAGCACAGAGCCCGACGCGGGGCTCGAACTCACGGACCATGAGATCGTGACCTGAGCTGAAGTCCGACGCTTAACCGACTGAGCCACCCAGGCGCCCCTGCTGTGATCTCTTTACCATGGTTTCTTTCATATCTCTTTTAGGCTATATAATAGCTCTGGAGCTGTCAGATAAAAATGCTCATCTTTGTCTCTTGTTATTAAATAGTTCTTTCATTAAAATTTTTTTTAAGTTTTATTTAAGTAATCTTTATAACCAACATGGGGTTTGAACTTACGACCCTGAGATAAAGAGTCACATGCTTCTCTGACTGAATCAGCCAGGCACCCCTAACAGTATTTTTTAATTTGGAGTGATGCAGGGACTTTTCCACCTTTCCCTCCATCTTTTGCAGGTAGAAGCATATCCTTTAGCTGTTAGTAAGCCATTGGCCACACTGGTCTCCTGGTCATCTTCTCATTGTTGTGTGTGTTTTCATCTCTATGTCTCCCTTGACTGTACTCTGTTTGGAACAGTGGGGGAAATTTTCTTTGAAGGAGGTCACGCTGGCTGTCTTTAATAGTCATCTTGTGATAAAAATCATTGTAGAGCTATCATAGTATGTGCTGCTTTATTGAGTGGACAATCTGCTCACAGTTGTTATGAGTAAGGATTCCACAGAGCATTTTCTTTCCATGTAGCCTATGAGCTTAGAACTTACTAATAGTATATTAGACCGGTGATGAAATGGAATTTATTTAGCAAGATAATTACAAAACAAGTACAGTGTCCCTTTCCAGAATATATAGTGTCATAGTATGATGGTAGCCATGTAGATTGATCTAGTCCTTTTGTAAGATCACTTAGCATCATTTGTAAGATCATTTAGTATCATAAATTTATGTATATACCTCTCTTGACCTGGCAGTTTCCTTCCAGGAGTCAAGTCAAAGGAAATGATTCAAAGTGAAAAATATGAAGACAGTGTAAGGGGATTGCACTCAGCAGGGTAAAAGAAATCATCACAGCAGCTTAACAAAATGGACCTTTATCTTTCTCACATAACAAGAAGTGAGGAGACCAATATTCAGGGCTCCTGAGGCAGCTCCATCATACCATCAGCCTCCCAAGCAGTGTTTTTTGTCCTCACTGTCCCTTGTGGATGTAGGATGGCAAGTTTATTTCATGTCATTGTTCCAGATGGGAAAAGAAAAAAATAAGGAAGCCAGCTTAAACTTTTCTAGGGTGAACTTCTGTTTCTCATTAGTTAGAACTATGTCTCTCCTAACTTCAATGGAGACTATAAAATTAAGGTTTGGCTCAATGTTAGAAGGTGCAGGAGAGACAGTAAAGTATCTCTCAAAATGAGAAGGCACTTTGAGACTGGAAACCGAAGCAGACCACTCCATACAGTTTACCGAGTTTTATTCAGGGTAACTTACTGACAGGGGGATTGAGCAAAGGACAATCCACAGCAGGTGCATAGTTATTCTCCACAAAATCTTACCTTAGTCCACAGATTTTATAGAGTGAGGGGACATGCCAAAGGGCATTGTAATGAGATGTTACACACACCTCATGGGGCTTACATGCATCTAATTGACAGCTACCTTTTAATTAGATCTTGTGGCACAACCTGTGTATTGGGAAGGGGAAAGACTATATTATCTCTAATAGATTCATGGGAGGCCAAAACAAACCTCCCCCTGTCCCAGACGTGGCAGGCATTTCTAAGGTATGTATATTAATCTCTCTGGGGCTCGGAACATGTAGCCCCAAAAGACATCGCTGAGCTAACATGAACAAAATGGAGGACCAAAGATAGAGTCAGTATGGTCAGCATGCCTACAGTTAGCTATATTGGGTCAGGTTAACCCAAATAAGGTTTTGTTAGTAAGGTATACTGAAAGAATGTCTATTGATAAAACAACTAGTAATATTTTCCATAGTAATCAAAGTACTGAAGATAACAAAAGCAAAATAATGATGCCCCTCTTAATGTCTGTTTGCAGAGTAATAGGTAAAATGATCTATTATGTGATGGAATATTGTGTAACTCTATTAATTATAGTTGGTTCAGGAAAACAGAAGCCACTCTGTGAGGAATAGGAAATATTTTTTTTTTATTTTTTTTAACGTTTATTTATTTTTGAGACAGAGAGAGAAAGAGCATGAACGGGGGAGGGTCAGAGAGAGAGGGAGACACAGAATCGGAAGCAGGCTCCAGGCTCTGGGCCATCATCAGCCCAGAGCCCAACGCGGGGCTCGAACCCACGGACCGTGAGATCGTGACCTGAGCCGAAGTCGGACGCTTAACCGACTGAGCCACCCAGGCGCCCCAATAGGAAATATTTTAATACAGGGAAACAAAAGCTTATACAATCTTTGGAGGGCTGGGGGAGCAAAGGTCAGGAAAGCCACTCTCTTAGTTTGGATTCCTCACAAAGTAAAGCTTGAGGCAAGGACTTAGGAGTAGATAGTTTACTTGGGAGCTGATCCCAGGATTAGCAGTGAGAAATAAGGCAAAGAGGAATGGCCAACAGGGGTGTGTTGTAGAGATTGCATTATGGGAGCTTGATTCTAGCAGAACCTACTTAGAAACCTATAGAATCCATTCCAGAATTGTCCTCCCATGGGATGAAAGGTAGGAAGAATTATCCATTGCCTTCCAAGAATTGCCCCATGGATATTAACTCCCTGTATTTCTGAGCTGTACCACATTTTTGTGGTCCCAGCCGACTCCCATGACATCTGCAATGTCAGAGGAACCCTAGAACAGAAATAGAAATGTGTATCTGGCACTTGAGGAAGAATGCTGCCACCATGGAGTTGAAGCTTGTATGGAACTGTGCAACCATGGCTGAAACCAGAGGTGAAGCCAAGAGGATATAAACCAAGGTGCAGTCATTTGCTATAGCAGATTTTAGGAAATTGGATATGCAGGAGACATGAAGGAATAGCCAATAAAAGCCTTAGCTGCCTGTAGCGCCTAAGTAAATAGATGGTTCTCTGGTGGACCCTCAGAAGTCTCTGACCAAACCTTCTGCCTTTTGTCTAGTGCTATTAACCCACAGCTGCTACTGGAGAATTATGGCTTTTCTTTCACCCTTCAAATGTCACGCTCTGGCTTCTAATCAGTGATAATCTAATGGGAATCTAATCTGATGACAAGGATCTCTAAGAAATAGAGTTTTTTTCCAAGTTTCATGCCCCTGAAAGGGTTGAGATTGTCCTAAGTATCAATAAATTATATCTGGCCCAGCAACAACTGATGAATTACCTATGAAGAGTTTGCAAAAATATGTAGAAATTGAGGGGGTTTTAAATTTTTTTTTAATTTTTTGACAGAGTGGGAGAGAGGGGTGGAGGAAGGGAGAGAGAGAATCTTAAGCAGGCTTCATGCTCAGCATGGATCCTGACATGAGGCTCGATCCCACAAACCTGGAATCATGACCTGAGCCAAAATCAAGAGTCTGACACTCAACCAACTGAGCACCCAGGTGCTTCTATGTAGAACTTGTTTTAATGACTTTCTATTCGCTCCATTGGTGAGGGAGGGAACTCACCCTAGGGGATGAGCCAAACACGCAACACAGGATGCATGTGATCAACAGCAGTTGATTAGTCACATGTACTCAAAGCTTGGGGGGGGGGGGGGCATGTCACACAGGGCTACTGGGGAGTTGCACTCAGGAACAGCATGAATAGCTAGGAGTTGTGGGAAGCAGGTTTGTGGTGTCAAGAGGGTGGGGTCCCCCCTGATTCCCGGGGAGGATGTGATGGGCTTGTTTGAATAATTCCACTTGCTTGTTAGGAACTAAAACCTTCTACTCAGGGATAAGCAGGAACTATGCCTGATACCTTTGGTAAGGAGAGTTGCTTTGCTAGGGAACCTTATCCAGAGAGAGTTAGGCCATTCAAGGCCCTCTTGATTTTACCAAAAATCAAGGCAGCACCTAATACTATGCTGTAATTTTAGGCTTTATGCCACATACACAACAATCAATTTTCACTAGTTTGGGTAGAAAAAAAAGGGCATGTCTTTTTTTTTTTCCAATTAAGATTAAATGGTTCTCATTTAATTATCTCATTTTGCAAGGCAGCCCTTTCTTCCCAAGATTTCCTCTATTTTGTGGCAAGCCCAAGAACCTCAAAGTCCGACTCAATTGCAAGGATCAGTGCTTGGGATAACATCCCCTAAGAAGGGAAAAGAAAACAGGGCCTGGCACTTAGGGAGCATTGGAGAATATTTGAATGAACACATGAACCAGCTAGCAAGCTGAGCCAGGAGAGAAATCCCAACTTCTTCACTGCTTTTGTTTCCGTAGACACTTGGTGTCTTTGGCCGTACAGCAGTCACTTTCCACCAGCTGTTGGTGTCCGTGGGTTCAATACCACCTTGTCCCTGGTGGTTGAGGAGTGTTGTCTCTCCTCCTTAAATCTGAAATTCAGTCCTCCCTGTCTCAACAGCTGCTGCTACAGACTTTAGGGAAAGTGGAAAGAATCTGGAGCCCAGGAAGCATTGTCCACCCAATCTGCCTTTATCTGAACCACTTTCCCTGTCAGAAATAATATCACAGTTTGCTGCATTATATACTCACTCTTGTTTTTCTGTGCACCCCCCACATACATTTTCCTCAGCCTCTATAACTGTGTCTACATAATTTTCAATTAAATAGCTATTTAAATTTAAATGTAAACATTTTTCCCAAGTTACACTAGCAACATTCTAAGTGCTCAGTACCACCTATAGTCAGTGTCTACTGTATTGGACAATATAACTTATACAACTTTTTTATCATTACAGAAAATTCTGTTTGAGAGTGCCACCTGTATCAATTTTGTGGATCATTTATGCATTTACTGAATACCTGCTATGTGCTTGACCTTATTCTAAGCACTGAGGGCATAGCAGTAGACAAGATAGGCAAAATTTCTACCATCCCAGAACTTACATTTTAATTCACAAATCCTACATCTAAATGTCAGTGTGTATCAATAGCTTGAGGAAGGACGCCACTGGAAAACAGATGGCTAATTGTTCTTAAACATCCTGATTCATCCCCAGTCTGATTTCTTTGAGGTATAGCTCAATTTTCTTCAATTTTTGGAGCTCTGAATTTTATACTCCTGGTTTGGGCTGATTTGCAAGGCACAAATGGCTTACATATTTGACTCACCTTTAAGTATTGACTGTCATTGTTAAGTCTTTTAGATTCTGGGTAGAGGTTTATTTGAAAAGTAGTTGTTCTAGGATTTAATCATTTAAATTCATTCTGGCAGCTTGTGTTTATAATTTTAATTCATTGAAAGGTCTCATTTTTATTGAAGTGTATAACCACAACAGAGACTAGGAAATACACTGTAGTCATGTTGTTTTTCTACCACAAATCCATGTTTTAATACATGCCACCCCCCATGTAGGTGTTACTACTCATACAGCATTAATATTACTAGCCTAAAAAGTTGAATAATGGAGATGGGTGACATTTTCAAAGCAGTCATTAGGATTCAAACATACTATGCTAATACTCTCAACAAGAGCCACAAATGCCAGCACCAACAATTCAAACTAATGAACTATAAACATTTGCACACTTGTGAACTGATCAATTGTAGTATGTTACAGTTGAAAGAGACTGGAAATGGACCTTTCTGCTCTAATTCCCTCTTTCCTCATTTATTGGTCCTTTGAAGATATAAATGATTTATCCAAGGTAATAGTTAAAGAGTAAAACCCTGCCATAGCCAGAAATTCACTTTTGCAGAGGAAAGGTTCTCAGACTTCAGCATGCATCCTTGAGGGCTTGTTGAAGCATAGATTGCTGGGCCCTACCTTGAGAGTTTCTAATTCAGTGCTCTAGGGTGGAACCTGAGAATTTACATTCCTAACAACTTCCTGGTACTGCTGGTGGTCTGAGAACCACATTTTTAGAGTCAGTGGTATAAACAATGTGGTTACTGCTGTGAAGTTAATGAAATGATGAGAATGAGCCTACATAGCTAGCCCTAGGGATCTGAGGGTCCAGCTGCATGATCATATCTATCCATGTATCCACTGGTTTTGGCACCACGCAGTGCCACTTGGCTAGTGCCGTGTAAACATTAATGGGGATGTAAACATTCTGGGTCTGATAGCTGCCTGGACTTATAAGACAGTGACATTCCAGCTGTCTCATGGTTAGTAGGCATTTATTTTGATCCGGGAAGATTGAGCCTTGGGGACCCAGCCTCCATCTCTCTGCCTCCCAACTTCTGCCTGCTGTTTCCCTGTCAGTTTTGTCCTTTCTTCGGAATATCCTTCCCTCCCCCAGAAAATGAGAACATTGGCCTAATCTCATTTGAGAAGCTGGAGAGTCACATAGTCAAATTGCATTGTTTAGGAATTTTAAAGCAGCAAGTGGTAGATCTTCTGTGGTTTAATGTACTCATCTTCAAACTCCTGCCTCATTGTCCTCACTCAGCATCTTTGTACTTTTTTTACCTTTACTAGTCAGAATCCTTCTTAACCTTGCAAGTTTAGCTCATATTCCATCTCCTTCAGAAGTCCTGCTACTCTCCAGAAGATGTTATTTTTCCTTCCTCTGAAGGGATAGGACATGTTTCTTGTACTTCTGTGGTCTAAACTCTGTGGAGGTGTTATTTCATTCGCAGAAGAACCTTGTAGCATAGGTGTGATACCTGTTTTACTGACAGAAAATGTGCTACCCTTCTTGAGTCTCAGGGTCTAAGTTGTTATAATTTTCTAGAATACAGTGTAATAATTTGTCTTATACAACTGATAAGGGCAAAGCTGGCTATAGAGTGATTTTTTTTTTGACATGATATTTGTTCCCCCTGCTAAACTGCAAGTTCCTTGAGGGCAGGGATCATGTCTCATTTGCTTTTATTCCCAGTCCCAGTCCCTACTGCTAACACAGTACTTAGTACTTAGCAGCACTCAGTATTTTCCAAAGAAGTGGATCTCCAGGTTAATTGTTGTTTATATTGTATCTTCCTGCCCTGATTCTCTGTGTAGTTGGCTTTGGTCCCCACAGAAAGGAGATCCTTTCAGTGTCGTTTATCCTCCCTGATCCCACACAGAATTTGTGGCCATGGCTGCCCCCTCTGTTTTCTCTGTGAATGCAGTCTTGGGGAAAAGGAACATCAGTCTACCTTAGGAAGAAGTGATTTGGGATTAGGGTTGTTTTAGCTTTATGCCAGTCTCTTAGTCTGTACGCGGCTTCCACACCCTCTTGACTTCACTGAACCACATTCTCTCTCCCTTTTAGTCATTATCTCCTTAATCTTCCTGACATCCCTGGAAGCCAAGTAGCAAGGACAAGTGAGAGGTATATCAAAGATATATTGGGTAAAATATCACAAAGAATTCACGTTGCATGAAACTTGAATCGCATGGGAGGCTGTGGATCTAAATATTTAAGAAACACTGAATCAGTCATTTCTGTTTTAAACATAACTTGCAAATGTGGTTTCATCAATCATCCTACTTCCTTCATCTCCCATAAAATGCCAGTCTCAGGAATGAGAATAAGCAGCGCTGGCCTCACTGTGGCTCTAGTGCTCTTTCAGGCTGGGGTAAGGGTCCCTGGTTCTTGATTGACTGCACATTAGAATCCCAAGGGAATCTGATTTAATCTACCCAGTACATTCCTCCAGGGTTCTAATGTGTAGTCAGGATGAAGAAGTACTAGATTAGGTTCTTGGTTTCCAACCTTGGTTGATCATAAGAGCCATCTTGGGAGCCTTTTTGATTGCTCCATCTAAGAACCTGGGAATTAGAATTCCTGAGGGAAAGACTTAAGAATCTATCTTAAAAATAGGTTCTGACCATCAGCTAGTCTTGGGAATACTAATTTTGATACTTGTAGATATTTCTTCTCGCCCTTCCAGTTATCAAAGTAAGGTCTAATTATCAACATAGTTAAGTGGGCTGGTTAAGGCCCTCACAGGTGAGATGAAATGTATTATTTTACTCATGCTTCCTGGAGCAAGGAATAAAGTTGAGAATTATCAGAAATGCTTGGAATATTGTGACTTCACTGTGGGACTGAACTTGCCTACACGGATCTTGCCCATCACTTTAATTCCTACTCTTCAGGTAATGGCTATAAGTGTTCCTCTCTTCCCCGGGTATTGTGGGCAGCATAGTAGTGACTTCCTGGTCCTGTACCACATAGGGAGTGACTTGCACACTACCAACACTGAGTTGCAGGACATCTTTCTTTGTATTGGGAGCAGACAGCACTGCATTCCTCTGATGGCCTTGCCCGCAGATTGAGGTAGAATCTATAGAGCCTCAAACTTCAGGCTGTATCTGTTTTATATTGGCCCACCTCACTCGTACCCGCATAATTTTTCATTTCATTATAATTTTTATTCCAGCCATACATTCAACAGACTCTGCATCTCCTATGGAATCACCAGACATAAATTACATATTTTGAAAGATTAAACCAAAGCCATAAATTAAAACCGTCTTCACACTGGCTCAAGAATTACAGAAGTCTTTATGTGGATTGAAGTTGGATGGGAGAAGCTCAGGACAAAGAATGGCAGGAAAAAAGACTGTTCTTGAGATCAAAATTAAAATTTAGCAAGGACTATGATATTAGGAATAATTTCACATACTGAAATGTATTGCTGGTTCATAGCATGCAGCATTATTTAAATCTTCTCTCCACATGTAAAACATGGTGATAAGAGTTTGCCTGTTTCATATGGCCTTCCCTCCCTTTCCATTGTAAAAACTTGGCACATCTTTTAGGACAAATGGCTGCTTCCCAAAGGAAATACACATATTCTTAGGTTCCAAAATTCAATTTCTAAAGATATTTTTCAGGCACTGCAAAAGAAAGAAAAAAAAATGAATGTGTTTGCTGTGGACAAGAAATAATCTTTTTCATAAGCAGTCCAGTCAAAATGATAAAACATCCTCCTTTAGCATTTGGCATTGCTACAATATCATTTAATTCCCTGACCTCAGTGTATAGTTTTTAATCCCAAAACCATAAAAGAGGGAGTGTGGTATGTGTGCTTCACCTTGCACAAGCACCTTTCTGTCTCCTCAAATGAGATAAATGTCCTTAATACACTTTAATGCCATAAAAAAGAAGTCTGTGTCATTCTAATAAGCCTCAAGCTCCTGGTCCTATTTTTACCCCCTTGCTGACTTCAGTGGCTGTGGACTGCAGAACACCCTCCCCCAGCAAATGCAAATAAACTCCAGCTGGTCTTGAACACTCAGGCAATTACTTCTCAGTCCTCCAAGCAAAGTCTACATTAATTGATTCCTTTTTGTAGGCTTTTCCTTAGTAGAAGGGATCTGTTTTTGCCCTTCTGTTTGGAATTCAGCATCTCATGGATCTGACAGACTCTAATATTGTCTTTTATTTTTCAGAGAAGAAAATACAGAGGGGAAGAGAGGGAAAGGGCACTACTGAAGTGTTTTTTATCCTTCAGAGTTTACTGAGATCCTGGCTCCAAGGGTGGAGGGTAGATCTGCTTGCACTGCTTCCTAAGTCAGTACGGTTCTCTCCACAGACAGACATTTATTCTCCTCCTAGTTTACTAGAAAAGTGCTCATGCAGGTTCTGCACCACGAAAGCCTTTATAAATCGGAAATCACACAGTCCTATTTCTTTTGGCTTGTAGTCTTGCCCCTATGAATTAATTGCTAGTGTTTTAAAATAGGGAGAGATGTGATGTATGGCTTCTCTTGAAAATTTAGGGAAAATTTTTTTTGAGAAGATTTTTCAGTTTAAGGGAAAAAAAGACTCCTTTTCCTACTGACAATTGGCTAGGACCTAAAAATACCATTCCCTTGTGTTTTCAAGTTCACCATAGTCACCACTATTCCCTATAGACTCCCAGGACTGAGACAAAGTGACAGGCTATAGTCAGGCTCACAATGTCGATCATAGGTTCAGAGGAAAGTGAAATATTTCTTGCTCAAAACTGAAAAAATTTGGAAGAACGATTGGAAAAGCCACAAGTTTCAGGAAAAATTATAAGAACATCTATGTCTTTATGGAAGTGAAGGATATTCTTGTGTTAAATATGCAGATCATCTGTATGAAAAGAATTTGACTAAAAACCTTTTCTAACCCAAACTTAGCCCTGTGGATACATGCGTCTATTTGTGACTTAGGATGTAAGTGAGCCTGAGAAACCTTCATATTTGCTTTCCTGAAGTAACCCACTGCTCATGATACTCAGGCCCTGGGGTAACTTGCTGAATATCAGTTCCTTTCACTTTCCTGATTTTTTTTTCTCTATCCTCACAAGACCAAGAGCAGCAGTCTGTATGCCATTCGCTTGGGGGAAAGGGAGAGACAGAAGCAACGTACTAGATACACAGGAGGTGCTTCACTTAATTTAATTCTCTCAGTAATCTTTTTTTTATCATTTGTTTATTTAAGTTCAAGTTAGTTAACATACAGGGTGGTATTGGTTTCAGGAGTAGAACCCAGTGATTCATCACTTATGTATAACACCCAGTGCTTATCCCAACAAGTGCCCTCCTTAATGCCCATCACCCATTTAGCCCATCCCTACACCCACTTCCCTTCCAGCAACCCTCAGTTTGGTCTATTTAAGAGTCTCTTATGGTTTGCCTCCCTCTCTGTTTTTATCTTAATTTTCCTTCTCTTCCCCTGTGTTCATCTGTTGTGGTTCTTAAATTCCTCATATGAGTGAAATCATGATATGTGTCTTTCTCTGATTGACTTATTTTGCTTAGCATAATACTCTCTAGTTCTGTCCACGTTGTTGCAGATGGCAAGATTTCATTCTTCTTGATGGCTGAGTATTATTCCATTGTATATATACTACATCTTTATCCATTCATGAGTCGATGGACATTTGGGCTCTTTCCATACTTTGGCTATTGTCAATAGCGCTGCTATAAACATTGGGGTGTATGTGCCCCTTCGAAATAGCATTTTTGTATTCTTTGGATAAATAACTAGTAGTGCAATTGCTGGGTCATAGGGTAGTTCTATTTTTAATTTTTTGAGGAACCTCCATACTGTTTTCCAGAATGGCTGCATCAGTTTCATTCCCAGCAGCAGTTCAAAAGTGTTCCCCTTTCTCTGCATCCTCACCAACATCTGTTGTTGCCTGAGTTATTAATTTTAACCATTCTGACTTAGGTGTCAGCCTCATTTACAAATGAGAAAGCTGACAATCAGGGAAGTTAAGTAACTTGCTTAAGATCACATAGCAAAGCTACTCAGTGGTAGGCCTGCCTGGTTCTTTTTCCTACAGCATGGTCCACCTGCTGCTCATTGAAATGCTTTCCCTGAGTTACTACTTAACACATGACTTGAGCTTTTATTATGGGTTGACAAGGAGCAGCCATGCCAAGAATAAATAATCTGTTCATATTCCATGAATATGGAATGAATATGAGGAATTCCATCCTCATACTGAGGATGCTAATGCTTATCAAAAATTGTCTAATGATCTTTTCTTAGAAGTTAGTGATAGAAAAGGGTTGTATTCCTGAACAAAATGCAAACTGTACCTCTATGCAGCCAGAAAAAAAATTATGCTATCTTTTTTGCATTTACTTCTAGGAAGCTCCAAGACAAAAGTATTATTGTTTCATTGTATTTTATGGTAAAATTGATTTCCACTTTGTCCACATAATTTTGGATCTCCCTTTTTGATATTATTAATGTGCTTTGATGTGTTAATCTCTTATACAAGTTGCATCTAGTAGTAAGCCTCCTCAGAGAACTTTTTAAGGAAAACAAAGGTATAAATAACAACCTTAAAGTTCAACTTGTACCCATAAAAATAAATTCTAAATTTAATTTAAATAAGACACTGGATTTAACAAAAGGGACTATCTGAGTAATATCCCAAAGTCTTTGTTTCATTTCTAGCTTAGGGAAAGCACAATTCAGAGATGGTTGGTGAGCTCTGGCCTAATGTGTCATTTTCTTGTCTTCTGCTATTAGGTATTCACTCTGAGCACTTGTTGTGTGCCAGGTACTAGGGCAGGTGCTTTGCATGCATTGACTGGTCTTTGCAGCAAGCATATCAAGTAACATTCTTACCCCATTTACAAACAAGAAATCCACCAATCAGAGAAGTCTAGAAACTAGCTCAAGGTCTCACATCTGGTAGATGTGATGTTGAACAAAGACTGAGTTTTTGGTGTCTGTGTCCTCGCCTATAAAATGGAGATGTATGCCCCTTTCGAAACTTTTGTGCAGGCCTGTGATGTTACTTGTTATTTGAACTCTCCTGTTCTTCTCCCCCCACCCCCTTCATCATTTTCCCAAAGGGCACTATTATAGGTGTTGGCTGTTAGTTTAGTCAGTTCTTCCTGAGTCCTAAAGAGATGGGGAGCCATTGTTTTGTTTTGTGCCAACTTTTATTATTCACCTGAATTGTTGGTCATCTTTATTCTTTGCCTCGCAAAATATTTTAAAGCTCATCTTAAATATAGTTGGTTCTCATAATTCATGGCAGTTATGTTCTATAAAGTTTTCATAAATACTGAATAGTAAATACAAGCCATTGCTCTTAGGGGAAATAAAGGGTTAGGTTCCTGTGAGCCTGAGGTCACAGTTTTGTCAGTTGATCCATATGTAACCTTGTTTTCATGTGTTGTTGTTTAAAGACACCTTATGTAATATATATTATTAATTCATTAGCTTTGAACTCACAGCCAATAGCACCATAACTCATGCCTTGTTGCACTTAGGAGCCCTAGACAGCACTTCAGCACTGTGCTTGCAGGCCATTTCAAATAGAACAATAAAAAGCTGGGGCGCCTGGGTGGCTCAGTCGGTTAAGCGGCCAACTTTGGCTCAGGTCATGACCTCGCGGTCTGTGAGTTCGAGCCCGGCGTCGGGCTCTGGGCTGACAGCTCAGAGCCTGGAGCCTGTTTCAGATTCTGTGTCTCCCTCTCTCTGACCCTCCCCCGTTCATGCTCTGTCTCTCTCTGTCTCAAAAATAAATAAATGTTATAAAAAATAATAATAATAAAAATAAAAAGAAAAAGAAATAAAAAGCCCCCAAATGTTAAAAACATAGTACTCAATAGCCTATGGAAAGGATAATTGTTCACAGTATGAGAGCTAAAACAAGAAGACAAAAATAAAGATGACGACAGATCATTGCCTTGTTTGACCTCAGCTGGGAACATGTGTTTTGGACAATGCAAGCATGTATGCAAATGATTGCTAAGGCACCTTGAGGATTGATTTGGGGATTAGGAATAAATTTTAGGGATTTTAACTCTTTGCTTTTTGTAAGATAAACATTTTTTTCCAGGTTTTTATGGTTTTTTTTACTTAATTATAGTTTTTGCTTTGTAATTTTTATGTAATAAAGTTTATGTTTTTCTTGTTGCTTCAAACTTTGATTTAGATTTAGCAAAGCTTCTCTACTCCCAGTAGAATTTGCTCTTTCTTCTAGTATTTGTATACATATTTTACATTTAAAGGTCTGGTCCTTTGAATTTATGCTGGTGTGTAATATTTGGAAGTTAGTACAATTTTATCTTTCCCATATTACTCTGCTAATCTCTCAATGTTTACTTAAAAGTTCTTTTTGCCTATTAATTTAATATGCTGCTTTTATCATATAAATTTCCATATATAATTGGGTCTATTCATGTGTTAATATCAAATTGGCTTGATTATGTAGTGGCCTTACAGTTTGTTTCAGTGTCTGGTAGGGCTGACAGTCCCTCTTTCCCCTGTCCTTACCTTATTGGGTTTTTGTGTTGTTGTTTTCCAGGATTTTCCTGGCTGTTCTTCCTTATTCTGTATGAACTTGTTATTTCAAGTCAGTTTACACATCACATATCAGAGCTTTTCATTTGGCTCTTCATTACTTCTTCTCTGCTACATGAACATTTCTAATTGCAACATTTTAAGTGACCTGTGAAAGAGAAAAATTACCCTTCCTGAATCAGTGGAATAGATAGAACTGTTCCATTTAAACCAAAGCGGGGAGAAGTAGGATTCTTTTAGGCTCACCTTCTTTAAGAAGTGATTCAGGTTACTTGTACCTCTTTGTTTTCCCTGAGCCTAATAGTCAGTGAGATCCCCACCTGTGCCACTGTATCTGCATGTTTGGGCAAATATTTTCATCCTCCTCCTCTCTTCAGTCTCTTGGCTGTAAACTGTACTTTCTTAGAATTTCATCCCAGATATTAGTTGTCTTCCTTGGAGCTTCTAAATTATTCCCCGAGGGACCAGATACAATGAATGTTTCCTACTATATGGTTAAAAAACAGCTTTAGATGGAATCTCATTGTGCCTGTCTGTCTATCCAAAACACAACTACCCACCCAAGAGACTCAGGTGAGAAACCATTGTTAGAACTAAGTGAGTTTGGTTAGGTCACAAAATGAATACACAAAATACAGTCATTTTCATATAGAGGCAGTTAGAAGATATAATGGAAGCAGAAATCCCATCACAGTGGCAAAAAAATATGTGTATATATATGTGTATATGTATATATGTATACATGTATATATGCATATAAAATGTATATAAAATGCCTAGGAATTAATTCAATAAGACTATAGAACTCAAATGAAGGAAAAACACTATAAAACTCCACAAAACTATTAACTATACTGGAATTAAAATAATAAAAACCCACACACAAAAAACAACTCCACAAAAAGACCTAAATAAAGATTAATTTTGAATAAATACAAGCCATGTGGTGCTTATAGTTGGGATACCCCTGTATAACCCAGATGATACCAAGTGCCCAATTTATGAGCTCAGTTGTTTCTTTGATATGTGAATAAAATGGCTCTATTGTATATATTGTCGAAAGTCGAACAGTTTCTCAAAAATCTCTCAGCATTTTTAGAGATGACTGAGGGGCTTATGTTCTTCTTAATCAATATAAACTACAACTGTTTCTCTGCTCTCCTGTTATTTAATCATTTATTTATTCATTCATATATTTAGTCACTTTACAATTGAGTGCTTGCTGTGTCCTAAACCCTCCATAGATGCCCACTAACCGTTGCTTAGGACTCCTATGACTCCTTTCTATTCATGGGCACTCTTGTCTTGGAACATAGTCTCTTCTGTCATTGCCCATCTGAGCACCACTGACATAAGGCTGTTTTGTACAAGACTTTTGCTGAGATTTTTGAGGGTACTAGTGGTGGATAAGCATTGTGGAGGGGAAGAATAGATGTAGTGTATAAGTAAAAATAGCATAAAACAAACAAAAATTAAATGTTACACATCTTAAAGTTTATGGGTCATCCCCTCTGGGAAATTTCTCACTTTATCTTTTATTCTTGGGTCCCACCTACTCCTATCTTTTGGAATTGCCCTTTTTCTGTCTCTCAACATGTCTTGTGTATCCTCTCTTTAGCCTCTGATTTCTGGACTGCTTAGCCCCTATCCTACCTTAGAGAACTGAAATCTGTTATTTTTATAATGGAGAACAGTTGATCTCTTTTTCTCCCTCTTGCTCATCCAGATCACTCTCAGGGGGGCTTTAATTAGTCATTGAGCTATTGTGCCCATACCCAAAAAAGTGCTTCTTCTCACTCTCTGAAAAGAATTCTTTTGATCTTCATAGCTATAATTTTTAAAATTATTTTTCTCCTCAGTACACTCAGATTTTGAAGAGATCAAGTCTTTACCAAATTAATAAAGTAAGTAGAAGATAATTACATCTATAATACCAATGATATTTTTTCTGGAATTTAATAAAATGATAAAGTTAATTTAAGGGAAAAACATACTCAAAGAACAAGATAAATCATAAAGAGTAATAATGGAGGACTAACTTTACCAAGAGTTTAATTTAAACAACGCTTATTATTATAGTAGAAGAATGAACAGAGATGTAAAATGTAACACAAAGTCCAGAAATAGATCTAAAGGAAATAAAAAATACCAGAAGAAAATACAGGCGACTATTTATGTAATCCTGGACTAAAGAAGGCCTCTCTAACCATGGCTGTGTGTGGATTGGTGTGTGTGCGTATCATTCTTACAAAAAGAAAATGATGTTTTACAACATGGATGGACCTAAGAAACGTTATGCTAAGTGAAAGAGCCATATACAAAAACTATGCATTGTATGATTCTATTTATGTGAAATGTACAGAATGAGCAAATGTGTATAGCAGATTAGTAGTTGTCAGGGGCTGGGAAGAGGGGAGAAGGAAAGTGACTGCTAATTAAACATAGGAGTTTTTGGATTTTGTTTTTTAAGGTTTTTCTTTTTTTTTTAGAGTGATGAAAAATGTTCTGGAATTAGGTACTGGTGATGGTTACACAACTTGAATATATTAATGACTACTGAATTGTATATTTAAAAGGCTGAATTTGGGGCACCTGGGTCGCTCAGTTGGTTGAGCAGCCGACTTTGGCTCAGGTCATGATCTCGTGGTCCATGAGTTCGAGCCCCGCGTCGGGCTCGGTGCTGGCAGCTCAGAGCCTGGAGCCTGTTTCAGATTCTGTGTTTCCCTCTCTCTGATCCTCCCCCATTCATGCTCTGTCTCTCTCTCTGTCTCAAAAATAAACATTAAAAAAAAGTAATAAAAATAAAAGGCTGAATTTATTTATTTATTTTTAAAAAAATTTTTTTTTTAACGTTTATTTATTTTTGAGACAGAGAAAGACACAGCATGAACGGGGGAGGGGCAGAGAGAGAGGGAGACACAGAATCGGAAGCAGGCTCCAGGCTCTGAGCCATCAGCCCAGAGCCCGACGTGGGGCTTGAACTCACGGACCGCGAGATCGTGACCCGGGCTGAAGTCGGACACTTAACCGACTGAGCCACCCAGGCGCCCCAAGGCTGAATTTAATAATACATGGATTATATCTCAACATAAACATTTTAAAGATAAATCTGTTCCACTTGGGATATTATGAGAAAATAATGCAGCATGCCAGTAGAGAATGGTTAAAGAAAGCGTTAAAGAAAAAGATACTCAATGACATTTGTTAAGGATGGTGCGTCAGGCTCTATTCAGGACCTTCAGGACAAGTATAGGGAACCATGCAATGGGATATAACAGTTGGGGAGAGAGATTGGGCTCAACTCTGAACACAGCTTGGGCCAGTGGCCGTTTATAGCCAAGGATCAGGGTGGGGGTCAGTGGATGGAAAATGACTAAGAGGAAACATCAGGGGTAAAGGGTTTTGGCTAAACTGACCTAACAAGATTCTTGCTAAAGACAGTCCAGGGTAATTATCACCTGGGGCTTGATGGATACTGAGGGTGGAGGGTTCTGGTCAAACTGAGTTAGCGTGTGTTGTTGCTGAAACTAGGTGTTATAAGTGTGTGAATGGACCTAGGAGAAGGTCCAGGAGCCTGACTAAAGGATCTTTGTCAAATGTGAACTAAAAATTTTAAAAAGACAAATGATTAATAAACATATAAAATGCAAATTAAAGCAATAAGATGAAATATTTGCTTATTTATTGGCAAAGATGGAAAGAAATTATAAATTTCCATCATTGGGTAGGTTGTAGTGTAATGGATATTCCCACTTACTGGTATGGACAAAGGGTAATTTGGCAGTATATTTCAAAAGCCTTGTGTCCTCGTGGTTCCATTTCTAGGGATTTACCTTAAAGAAATACTGTGTGCCATTTAAAATAAAGTAGCAAATAGTAGTAACACAAGAAAATTTTTCTGCTAGGGAGAAAAATTAGAATGTATAATAGAGGCGGCTCCTGACTGGCTTAATCGGTAGAGCATGTGACTTTTGATCTGAGTGTCATGAGTTCCAGCCCCTCGTTGGATATGGAGCCTACTTAAAAACAAACTAAAGTATAATAGATAAAATGAGACAGATCGATAGAAGTGCATGTTGAAAGGCTGGAGAGATAGGTAATTTGTATTTCCTTATAGATTCTTATCTCTATTTCATTTAGCTTTATTTTCCAGATATTCTATACTGGATTATCTGTTATAACCAGAAAATAATGGAAAAGTTATTTAGCATAATACAACTTAACATGTGGTAAAGCTTTTTGGGTGGTTTTGTTTGGTGAACACCACAAAAGAAATGAGATAAGAAATTTTTTGTTTTTCCTGTTTCAAAACTAGAGATTCAGGAGAAGCTAAGTGGAAATCCTCAAAAGTTCCAGTCAGACTCTCACTCTCTAATTGCCCACATGAGTTTCCTTCAGTGGTGTATAGAGTTTCAGTATTTAACCAGTCGATGAATTGGTATTTGTATAACGTAGACTGTTTTAAATTAGACTCTGATGGGGCCGACTGGATGGCTCAGCTAAGTGTTGTACTTTGGCTTAGGTCATGATCTCACTGTGAGTTGGAGCCCCGTGTTGGGCTCTGTGCTGGCAGCTCAGAGCCTGGAGCTTCTTCAGATTCTGTGTTTCCATCTCTTCCCACCCCCCCCTCCTCCCCGCCTCCTGCTCATGCTCTGTCTCTCCCTCTGTCAAAATTAAATAAACATTAAAAAATTAAAAAAAAATAGTTGCTGGTGTATCCTTATTCCAAGAATTTTCCTCTTCAAAGTCAGGTATTTTAAGGATGGAGTTCTTTTTGATTGACTTGAATTCTGTTCCCCAGGTGTAACAATTTTCTTCTCCTGATTTCCTAGACAGAATCATGAATAAACTGGAGGACAAGCAGGACCAGATGATACCATGAAGAGAAGTTTACAGGCCCTCTATTGCCAACTGTTAAGTAAGTTGATGTCACATTTCTTTTAGAATATACCAATGTTATTGTTTGTCCACTGCCAGAAATTTAATACATTTTCTGGAGGAAGACCAGGGTTTTCTCAATAGAAAATTTTCCCTCTGTTTGATCTAGGTAGTTAAAGTGTCAAGCATTAAGTCATTCTATTGCTTTGGGCATCTGTTGTGATGTAGATTCCATTATAATAATACTAAATTGGCGTGTTAATCATAGTTTATTCAAGGATGAGTGTCAAAAACATTATTGTTCTTGGTTTTGTGGCAGAATAAAGGGTTCCAGTATGACCTTCTGTAGGTTCCTTATAAAGAAGGAATGTTAGGCTGTGTTTTGTGGATTTTGTCACATAGAACTTGTTACTATTCGGTGACTATACAGCCTTTAGTTATGTGTGTTCCTAAATAATGAATGATTAAAATGTGATTTCTTTAGGTTTGGTGGTAGAATGAATAGCGTTTATGACTTTATGCATGTTGCTCATGTGTTTGGGGGGTTGTGCTACAAATCTCTAGTTGGGATTGCAATTGTTAATGAATGTAAAAACCAATACCAATACCAGTGGTGAGTTTGATGTTCAGATTTACCCACTTAAGACAATAGACATTGCGCATTCCAGGTCAAATCAAAGCCATTGGGTTGGGAAAACCTGGAGTTCACTGTGTTTGTCTGGTTCTTGCTGAGGTATGAAAAAGGTATCTTTCCTACACTGGATGGTTCCTTTTTAAATTTAGCCAAGAAAATAACATAAGGAAAGATTGAGATGCAGATCACCAGTTGGCCCTTAGAATCTATCAGTTCAGGTTATGTTGCACTTCCAGTGCAAAGCACTTTATTTACAGAAAGTATTCTGGTTAGGTTTTTTAATTAACTTATTTCTGCTACTAAATTCTAATCCCTAAAACATGGATCACCTCAGCCTGTTTTCAGCTGGTGAAATGTCACCAAATTATATGGACTCTTTCATGTTCTTTTTCCATGTATTCTATAGGACTGTGGGTTTGTTGCCTTTTTTTTTTTTTTTTAATAGTAAGCTGGCTTGTTAGAAAAAAAGGCTTTACAGATTGAAGAAGCAGTCAATCAACTAATGATTAACTCTGCCTTGATGGGAGAGGGATCATTTGAAGGTTAAAAAGGATTATACACACACACACACAGATACACTCCCCATCAAGAAGGGAAAGCAAGCTTTGTAGGCAGAAGAAACAGGAAATGAAAAAGAGCTTAGTAGATTTGGGAGGCAGCAAAATGTTTGTTGAGTTCATCACCTATGCTGGTTGTATGCCCCAAAGTTCAAGTAATATTATAAGGTCATGTATTATTTGAAAGGCATCAGGTAAGTATTCTATGAGTCAGAGATCAAGTGTTGGATGCTAATGAGGTCCATCCTCCCAATAGAGCCTATATGAAAGCTGAAAGGGTTTTCCTCAAACATCTGGATAGCTGCAGAAGTCAACTTCGTCTTAACAGTTTCATTGTTTGCAGCCTTGCCTTGAAATGCAAGCAGCCCAGAGTAGGTAGTTTCCTGCTAGTTAGGAGGTAGGTGGTAGTGACCCTTAATAAACCACCCTGGTTACTAGGTAGCTGACTGTGGGAGTCCAGCTTTGTACAGAGCTGGGAGGGTGGAGCACTCGGGCACTGGTCAATTAGTCTGACTGCAGAGAATGGTTTTCACAAGTTCATGGAGATGAGGGGTTGTTATTTATAGCATTTTTTTTTTTCTCAAGAGAATTGGATATTTTGTAAAACCTTAGCTAAAACTCTGGCACAATTCGCACTCAATAGCTCGTATGTGTCATGGGTTAGCCAATTATTACACCTGGATTAAAGTTATCCACAAACAGTATATTTTTTTCAGTGTCTAAAACAGACTTGAGAACTAGAGTTCTCTAAATATAGACTTACCATGTTACTTTATATAATTCAGCAAATTGATGTTTTTAATTTGGGGGGGAAAGCCTGGTAGAGTGTTCTGGTTATATTTTGTTCTGTAACAAACCACCCCAGAACTTTGTAGCTAGAAACAACAACAGTCACATATATTGCTCTTGAACCTGCAATTTGGGCAGGGGTTGGCGGAGACTGCATAGTGTCTAGGATCTGGGCTGGAGGTTGGACAGCCTGGGGCCTGCCAACATCTTTTTACCCTGAGGCCTTTTCATATGACAAAGTGGGGGCTTCATGTGAGGCAGCATAGTGGCCTCATGGTAGTCAGACTTCTTGTATTGCAGATCATGACTGTGAGGCCAGGGCAAAACCTACAAGGCCTGTTATGAGTTGGCTTGGAAACCCAAGAGTAATACTTCAGTCACACCGTATTGGCCAAAGGAATCACTTAGACCAACCCTTATTCAAGGGAAGAGTTATTGAATGCCAGCTCTCAAAGGGAAGATTAGTAAGAATTTGTAATCCTCCTTAGTCTACTACAGAGAGTGTTTGTTTAAAAAAAAAAAAAAAAAGCAATTACTTACTAATGGACATGAGTGAGTTCATGAGTCATCTTTATCATCAAAGAAGCCACTCCCTCTTGAGTGCCTACTGTATTCACAGACATCTGCTTATTAGTTTGTATCATGTCATTCATTCCAGAGGCAAATGCTTCAAGATAAAGAAGTGTTAACCGATGAGTAAGTTAAGGACTGTCCCAGGGTGACCAAGTAGTGAGTGATGGAGTTGGAATTCACATCCAAGTCTCTCTGATCTCTTTGTTCACACATGTTTTTTCATCCGGCCTGTGTGCCTCCACCACACACAGGAAAAATCAGTAGTGTGACCTCTGTGCTGTCCATATGGCTGGTTAGAGGTCGTTCTGACCCGTGGTTGGTAAAGTTTGCATCCTATTAATGATGACAGGTGAAGCTTTAAGAAAAAAATCCAGGCTTGGGGCGCCTGGGTGGCTCAGTCTGTTAGGCATCCGACTTCGGCTCATGTCATGATCTTGCTGTTCAGAGTTTGAGCCCCACGTCAGGCTCTGTGCTTAGAGCCTGGAGCCTGTTTCAGATTCTATGTCTCTCTCCCTCTCTCTCAATCTCTCTCTGCCCCTCCCCTGCTCATGCTGTTTGTCTCTCTATCTCTCAAAAATAAACAAACATTAAAAAAAAAAATCCAGGCTCTCTCTGGATCGTTGCATCACAATCAGTAGTCATTGGGGCTTATGTGTGTCTGATAGGGGCTAAGAGATGCAGTCTTTGGCAGACTGTGAAATAGAGATTTTAATATTTTACTTTTATTACAACTGACTGTGTCTAATTTGTTTTATTTCTTGAGCTCTATTCCACAGTGCAGCATTGAGTGTTTCATCCTGCCAGTTTTAGCTCTTTGGTAAGGTTTAACACATTTTATATGATACTTTGAAACAACTGAAATCTTGAGGGTGAGGGTGGTGGTGAGAACTTTCACGGTTATGTAAAAATCAAGTGCTGCGTTCATTTTTCTTTTTTACACCATAAAGTAAGTATGAAGCTAATGCTAAGAATACCTGAGTTTTTGAGTGGCAGACCTGGGTTCAGATCCTCACCCTACCACTTAGTAGGTGGCTTATGTTAGGGAAATTACTTTACCTCCATGTACCTCATGTAATATGGGATATGACCACCCATACATAAGATGGTATTGAGTGAGATAACACAGCACATAGAAGACCTACAGTAAATGTCAGTTTTCTTACCAGGTCTTCTGTCTCCAAGAGAGAGGTACAACCTAACCAGGATCTCTACTGTAACATTTACATGGGACTTTCTGATTCACCAAACATTTTCACAGAATTTGATCCTCAGGATATCTATTAAGGCAAGAGGGACATTAATTATCATTGGTCACATTCTACAGAGGAAGGAGTTGACATGATCAAGACTGCTTTTCCCAAGCCATATCACAATTTTATATTAAAAAAAAAAAAAGAATAATGGAAAGTAAGGAACATCATCAAAAACCTTTAAGAACACGACACTGCTGGGGAGGCACTGAGTCCTGAGTTAGCAGATTTGATCTTTGCCTAAGTGCTAGATACTTTGCTACTTGGTTAACAATACCAAGATAATTATTATGAGCTTATGAAAGTAAGTTTTTACATACCAATATCTGTTCAAATTAAAGTTGTTCGGGTAGAGTCAAGGAGTGGTTATATTTAGTAAGTTAAGTGTTGCTCTATAATCAGGCATTTGTATTTCTTGAATCACACTCTGTATTATTATTGATATAGCTTGCTTGCTGTTGAATGTCTTACATGTACTGAATTAACTGAAGTTGACTCATGTGTTCTGTCTTCATGGTTTGTTTCTCCTGATAAGTGAGAGGAAATTTTTCCCTAAGATTGAGGAGGGAGAGTTGATATAAATCATAAGTTTAGGTCAGTTTAGATCCAAACAAGTATTGACTCCAGAAACGTAGGCTCTTCTAGATTTAACAAGCAGTCATAAACATACTGCAGTATGGACACATATGAAATGAAAGATGTTCATCTCCTCCACTGCCATTGAAGGTGTCTTCCCTTGCCTTTTACTGCTTGTTCATAATATCCATAGACAGTAACAGTGTGGCAACCATGGTTAAGGGTTTGGATTCTGGATTAAGACTGCTTGGGTTCAAATCCTGGCTTACCACAAATTCTTTTCCAAATGATGTTTACCCCTTCCCATACAAAACATACCAGTTGAGCGTGCCTTCACTGCCAGTAGCTGTTGGGCTATCTGTCTACCACCCCTTGCAAATCTGTCGCTCTTGAGGCTACTAAAGATTCTGCTCTTGTTGAAATAAAACAGCATGTCCTATTTAGTAGCTAAGAGCAATTTATTAGCTTGCATTTCTCTCATGCTACCACCAGTGGCTATAATAATGGTAATAACACATTTGGTATTCATTCAGCATTATGGAAATGGATACATCCGTTTCATCAAAACTGCGATTCAGTATTTCAGGCTAGATTATTCTGATTGGCTTTCATCAATGTTTCTCAAACTTGGCTTTACACTGGAATCACCTGGAAAGCTTTTAACAAATCCCCTTGCTCAACCCTACCCTATATCAATTAAATCAGAATGTTTGGGGGACGGAGTGGAATGTGTGGCAACTGGACATCAGATGATTCTTTTTTTTTTTTTTTTAATTTTTTTTAACGTTTATTTATTTTTGAGACAGAGAGAGACAGAGCATGAACAGGGGAGGGGCAGAGAGAGAGGGAGACACAGAATCTGAAACAGGCTCCAGGCTCTGAGCTGTCAGCACAGAGCCCGACACGGGGCTCGAACTCACGGGCCGTGAGATCATGACCTGAGCCGAAGTCGGACGCCTAACCGACCAAGCCACCCAGGCGCCCCGGACATCAGATGATTCTAATACACAATCAGGGCTGAGAATCACTGGCTTACAGCAATGGTTTTAAATTTAGTCATGCAACATCATCACCTGAAGACTTGTTTATACACAGATTGCTGGGCCACACTCCCAGAGCTTCTGATTCAGTAGATGTGGCGTAGGGACAGTAATTCGTGCTTCTAAGTTTCTAGTGATGCTGAAACTTTGGTCCAGGGATCACACTTTGAAAATCACTGTCTTAGACTTAAGAAAGGCTATCCTGGAGCAACAGGAAGCTTTCAGCTTTCATGTATCACTTGAGCTGCCTAGTGGTGAAATGGATCTTGGAACAAAACCAGGGTGAGTTAGAAATGAGAAGGAAGGGAGAGATGTCAGGGCAGGAACTAGCAGAATCACAGTGTTGTAGAAATAGGAAGTATTAGAATTTGAAGTTTCATGTTACTCTTCATTGTACACTGGAAGTTGGTTTTTACTCTCAACAATGCCAAAGGCACAAAGAGTGGCTAGATAGGATTATAAATAAAGCAAAGGGAAAACACAAGAATGGCCCTGGGGCCCATTTCGGAACTCGATTTTATAAGACTATTTCTTCCTCAAATCATGCTGGATAATTCTTTTGCAAATCACAAATTTGAGGTTGGATTTTTTTGTTGTTGTTATGAAAAGTCTTGCAAATGTTCTCTAGAGAAAACTGGTTTCTTTCGTTCTGAAGAAAAATTCATTCACAGAGAAAAATTGAGGAAGTTAACACTTTCAAATGTGACATTAACCCAGGAAGTTAGGCATCCTTAATATGTTCTGCATCCTTAAATGTGTTCTATTGATTTAATGTCTTTTACATTTTAAGTTGTGATTTTTAAATTTGCATAAGTCAACACACTCTTTTATGCAGATTAAACAAACCTTAATAAGACCTTCTCATTGTAACCAATTCTAGTGAAGACTGAGGAATAAAATATTTTTTTTTTTAATTTTTTTTTCTTAATGTTTTTATTTATTTTTGAGACAGAGAGAGACAGAGCATGAGCAGGGAAGGGGCAGAGAGAGAAGGAGACAAAGAATCGGAAGCAGGCTCCAGGCTCTGAGCCATCAGCACAGAGCCTGATGCGGGGCTCGAACTCACAGACTGTGAGATCATGACCTGAGCCGAAGTCGGACGCTCAACCGACTGAGCCACCCAGGCGCCCCAGGAATAAAATATTTTAAAGAAACAATTTTATGACTTTTGAGAACTTTCTCTTACATGGTTGGCAGGAATGTAGATGAGGGAAGTCATGCTCACGCTTGGGAGAACTGTTGACACTCAAATTTAAATGTTAACTCTTCATGAGTAAATTCAGTTTTCTATATGAAAGTACTTTTGCTAAAACATATGGTGGGAGAGAGCACAGAATTTGGATTTAAAGGGTATACTTTGAGCTCTCACTTCTCTTACTAATTATGGGACTTTGCAAACACTTAACCTTCCAGAGCCACTTTATTTTCCTTAACTACAATACACAGATAATGAGTATTATAATATCCTTGATGATTATTGTGAAAGCTAAATGAGAAGGGTATAAAAACATTTCATAAATTGCAAAATGCCTTCTAAACGTGAGTTGCCATGTTAATACTGTCCGTAAATAACTTGTTTCTTTTGTTGTTGTACTGTTGTTTAGCAAATCTTGTTTAAAATTTTTAAAAATGTGAAAGATAGTCTAGCATGTCCTCACCCAGATTTCAACTAAGTAGAGCTCTCGTGAGTGCACATAAAACCTCATTAGTGGGGGATTTTAACAAGGGTTTCTAGCTGATCAGGAATTGGCAAAATTTTGGAAGATTGTTCTGAATAAGGCAGGGTTGAACAGAATTATTTAAAGTTTATTTATTTATTTTGAGAGAAAGAGCAAGCCAGAGAGGGTGAAAGAGAGGGAGAGAGAGAATCCTAAGCAGGCTCCACGCTATATCAGCACAAAGCCTGATGCAGGGCTCGATCCCACAAACCATGGGATCATGACCTCAGCTGAAATCAAGAGTCAGATGCTCAACCAACTAAGCCACCCAGGCACCCTTTGAACAGAATTTTTTAAATGAAGAAAAAGGATTTTTTTTCAACACCTTCGTGTTGGCTTTGTAATAAACCTAATCTGAAAGTTTTCTGAAATGTGTAACCATTTGCCTTTGCAAATGTGATGCACCCTGGAGACTCTTAGGCTAGGGTCCAAGAAGCTCCCAAAACCTAAAACACACTGCCCTTGCAGTGTTGTCTTTCATATCTCCCTCTCCTGTTTACCCCTACCCTTTCCCTTCCTTTTTTGGGGGGGTTTCCATCACCAGGCTAGGCTCTCTCTTCTCTTCGCTCTTCTCCGTCAGAAGTTTTTGAGCTTTTCTTCTCAAGAAAGGCTTTATCTGCTGCAGGCGTCCTAATAGCTTCTCACAAAGTGAGTTCCTTGCCTTTGCTCTGACTCCACCACAGTATCCACAGTATCACTCAGGGTACCCTGTGAGCTGTGGTCAGTCTCACTACTCACTTGCTTCCTGAGCATCTTCAATTTCCCCATCTGTCAAAGTATGACTGCCATAACAAGTTACTACAGACTTGGTAGCTTAAAACAACAGAATTTTTTTCTCTCACAGTTCTGGATGCCAGAAGTTAGAAATCAAGGTGTCAGCAGGGCTCCACTTCCTACAAAGGCTCCGAGGGAGAACCTTTCCTTGACTCTTCCATTCTAGTGGCTCTAAGATGTTCTTTGTTTGTGACTGTATCACGCCAGACTCTGCCTTTGTCCTCACATGGCCTTCCCTTCTTCCTTGTGTCTCATAAAAGGACATTCATCATTGGATTTTGGGTCCAACTGGATAATCCAGCATAATCTCTTCTCAAGATCCCTGAGTTAATTACGTGCACAATGACCCTTTTTGCCAAATAAGGTCACATTCACAGGTCTCAGAGTTAGGATGTAGGAATAAACTTTTTTTTTTTTTTAATTTAAATTTCAGTTAACATACACTGCAATATTGGTTTCAGGAATAGAATTCAGTGATTCATCACTTACATACAGCACCCAGTGCTCATCACAAGTACCCTCTTTAGCACCCAGCACCCATCTAGCCCATCTTGTACCCACCTACCTCCGTCAACCCAGCCTTTTCTCTATCATTAAGACTCTCGTGTCATTTGTTTCCCTTTCTTCGCTTCCCCCCCACCCCACTTCCCAAAATTTTACCTGTTTTGTTTCTTAAATTCCACATATGATTGAAAGCATGTGGTATTTGTCTTTGTCTGATTGACTTATTTTATTTAGTATAATACTCTCTAGCTCCATCCGTGTCATTGCAAATGGCAAGATTTCATTTTTTTATGTCTGAGTAATATTTCATTGTGTATATATACCACTTCTTCCTTATTCATTCATCAGTCAGTGGACACTTGGGCTGTTTCCATAATGTGGCTTGTGTAGATAATACTACTTAAAAATTTTTTTTCTAATATTTATTTTTGAGTGAGAGAAGGAGACAGAGTGTGAGCAGGGGAGGGGCAGAAAGAGAGGGAGACACAGAACCCAAAGCAGGCTTCAGGCTCCAAGCTGTCAGCAGTCAGCACAGAACCCGATGCAGGGCTTAAACCCACAAACTGCAAGATCATGACCTGAGCTGAAGTTGGGCGCTTAACCGACTGAGCCACCCAGGCGCCCCTGTAGATAATACTTGTATAAACATCAGGGTGCATGTATACTTTTGAATGAGTATTTTTGTATTCTTTGGGTAAATATCTAGTAGTGTGATGCTGGATCATAGGGTAGTTCTATTTTTAACTTTTTGAGGAATCTTCCTTTCTTTTCCACAGTAACTGCACCAGTTTGCATTCCCACCAACAGTGTGAGAGAGTTCCCCTTTCTCTGCATCCTCGCCAACATGTGTTGTTTCCTGAGTTATTAATTTTAGCCTTTCTGACAGGTATAAGGTGGTATCTCATTGTGGTTTTGATCTGTATTTCCCTGATGATGAATAATATTGAGCATCTTTTCATGTGTCTGTTTGCCATCTGGATGTCTGCTTTGGAAAAGTTCATGTCTTCTGCCCATTTCTTCACTGGATTATTTGTTTTTTGCATGATGAGTTTGATATGTTCTTTATAGATTTTGGATACTAACCCTTTATCAGATATGTCATTTGCAAATATCTTCTCCCATTTTGTAGGCTGACTTTTATTGATTGTTTCCTTCACTGTGCACAAGCTTTTTATCTTGATGAAGGCCCAGTAGTTCATGTTTGCTCTCATTTCCCTTACCTTTGGTGACATGTCTAGTAAGAAATTGCTCTGGCCAAGGTGAAAGAAGTTGCTGCCTGTGATCTCCTCTAAGATTTTGATGGTTTCCTGTCTCACATTTAGGTCTTTAATCCATTTTGAATTCATTTTTCTGTATAGTGTAAGAAAATGATCCAGTTTTATTCTTCTGCGTGTCACTGTCCAGTTTTCCCAACACCTTTTGTTGAAGACATTGTCTTTTTCTCATTGGATATTCTCTCCTGCTTTGTCAAAGATTAGCGGACCATATAGTTCTGGGTCCATGTCTGGGTTTTCTATTCTGTTCGATTGGTGTATATGTCTGTTTTTGTGGCGATACAATACTGTCTGGATGACTACAACTTTGTAATATAGCTTAAAATCTGAAATAGTGGTGCCTCCAGTTTTATTTTTCCAAGGATTGCTTCGGCCATTCAGGGTCTTTTGTGGTACCATACAAATTTTAAGATTGTTCTATCTCTGTGAAAAATGCTGGTGGTATTTTGATGCGGACTGTATTAAATGTATAGATTGCTTTTGGTAGTATAGACACTTTAACAATGTTTGTTCTTCTAATCCATGAGCATGGAAGGCTTTTCCATGTCTTTGTATCTTTTTCTGTTTCTTTCACAAGGGTTTCTGTAGTTTTCAGCACACAGATCTTTTACCTCTTTAGTTAGGTTTATTCCTAGGTATCTTACTATTTTTGGTGCAGTTGTAAATGAGATTGATTCCTTGATTTCTTTTTCTGCTGCTTCATTACTGGTGTATAGCAATGCAACAGATTTCTACACACTGATCTTATATTCTGTGATTTTGCTGAATTCATGTGTTCTAGTAATTTTTTGGTGGAGTCTTTCGGGTCTTGTACACAGAGGATCATGTGATCTGCAAATAGTGAAAGTTTGACTTCTTCCTTGCTAATTTGGTTGCCTTTTATTTCTTTGTGTTGTCTGATTGCTGAGGCTAAGACTTGCAGTACCATGTTAAATAGTAATGGTGAGAGTGGACATTCTTATTTTTTTCCTTACCATAGGGGAAAGGCTCTCAGTTTTTCCCCATTGGGGATGATATTAGCTGGGGCTCTTTCTTATATGGCCTTTATGATGTTGAGATATATTCCATGTATTCCTACTTTGTCAAGGGTTTTTATCAAGAATGGATGCTATATTTTGTCAAATGCTTTTTCTGCATCTATTGACAAGATCGTATGGTTCTTATCCTTTGTTTTAGTAATGTGGTCTATCACATTGATTGATTTGCAAATATTGAACCAGCCCTGCAGCCCAGGAATAAATTCCACTTGATCATGATGAATAATTCTTTTAATGTACTGTTGAATTCGATTTGCCAGTATTTTATTGAGAATTTTTGCATATGTGTTCAGCAGGGATATCAGCCTATAATTCTCCTCTTTCAAAAAATTTTTGTAATGTTTATATATTTTTGAGACAGAGAGAGCACACAAGCAGGGCAGGGGCAGAAAGAGACAGACACACGGAATCCTAAGCAGGCTCCAGGCTCTGAGCTGTCAGCACAGAGCCTGACACAGGGGTCAAACTAATGAGCCGTGAGATCATGACCTGAGCCAAAGTTGGATACTTAACCAACTAGCCACCCAGGTGCCCCTATAATTCTCCTTTTTAATGAGGTCTTTGATTTTGGAATCAAGGTAATGCTGACCTCATAGAATGAGTTTGGAAGTTTTCCTTCCATTTCTATTTTTTGGAACAATTTGAGAAGACTAGGTATTAACTCTTCTTTAAATGTCTGGTAGAATTCCCCTGGAAAGCCATCTGGCCCAAGACTCTGGTTTGTTGGGAGATTTTTGATTACTGATTCAATTTCTTTGCTGATTATGGGTCTGTTCAAATTTTCTATTTCTTTCTGTTCCAGTTTTGGTAGCTTGTATGTTTATATGAATCTGTCCATTTCTTCTGTATTGCCCAATGTGTTAACATAAAATTTCATAGTAGTCTCTAATGATTGTTTGTATTTCTGTGGTGTTGATTGTGATCTCTCATCTCTCCTTTGTAATTTTATCTATTTGAGACCTTTCTCTTTTCATTTTGATAAGTTTGGTTAGGGGTTTATCAATTTTGTTAATTTTCTCAAAGGACCAGTTTCTAGTTTCATTGATTTGTTCTACAAGATTTGTTGTTGTGTTGTTGTTGTTTCTTTACCATTTATTTCTGCTCTAACTTCATTAGTTCCCTTTCTCTGCTAGCTTTAGGCTTTATATGCTGTTTCTTTTCTAGCTCCTTTAGGTACGAAGTCAGGTTGTGTATTTGGGACCTTTCTTGCTTCTTGAAATAGGCCTGAATTGTAATATACTTCTCTCTTAGGACTGCTTTTGCTGCATCCCAAAGGGTTTGGACTGTCTTATTTTCATTTTCATTTGCTTCCATGTAGTGTTTTATTACTTCTTTAATTTCCTGGTTAACCTATTCATTCTTTAGCAGGATATTCTTTAACCTCCATGTATTTGAGGGCTTTTTAAATTTTTTTCTTGTGGTTAACTTCAAGTTTGATAGTGTTGTGGTCTGAAAATATGCATGGTATGATCTTGATCTTTTTGCACTTGTTGAGGGCTGAT
Organism: Panthera onca; assembly: GCF_046562875.1. Lineage (NCBI taxonomy): Eukaryota > Metazoa > Chordata > Mammalia > Carnivora > Felidae > Panthera > Panthera onca. Next base: position 129,610,114 of record NC_138347.1, on the reverse strand, counting down.
CTGTGACCCCAGTATGTGATCTCTTCTGGAGAATATTCCATGTGAACTTGAGAATGTATATTCTGCTGCTTTAGGATGAAATGTTCTGAATATATCTGTTAAGTACATCTGGTATAATAGGTCATTCAACGCCATTGTTTCCTTGTTGATTTTCTGCTAAATGATCTGTCCATTGTTGTAAGTGGGGTGTTAATGTCCCCTACTATTATGGTATTATTATTGATGAGTTTCTTTATGTTTGTGATTGATTTATGTATTTGAGTTTCTCTATGTTGGGGGCATAAATATTTACAATTGTTAGATCTTCTTGATGGATAGGCCCCCATTAAGTATGATATAATGCCCTTCCTCATCTCTTGTTACAGTCTTTGTTTTAAAATCTAATTTGTTTGGGGCACTTGGAGAGCACAGTCGGTTAAGTGTCTGACTTCAGTTCAGGTCATGATCTCGGGTTTTGTGAGTTCAGGCCCTGCATTGGGCTCTGTGCTGACAGCTTGGAGCCTGGAACCTGCTTTGGATCCTGTTTCTCTCTCTCTGTATGTTTCTCTCTCTCTCTCTCTCTCTCTCTCTCACTCTCACTGTCTCTCTCTCTCACTCTCTGTCTCTATCAAAAATAAATAACCATTAAAAAATGTTTTTAATAAGTAAAAAAATAAAATCTAGTTTGTTTGATATAAGTATGGCTATTCTAGCTTTCTTTTGCCATCTGTTAGCATGATAAATGGTTCTCCATCTTCTCACTTTCTACAATTTTTTTTTAATGTTTAGTTATTTTGGGGAGGGAGGGAGGGACAGAGAGGGAGGAAGACACAGATCCAAAGCAGGCTCCAGACTCTGAGCTCTCAGCAGAGCCCGACATGGGCCTCAAACCCACGTGGGACTTGAACCTGTGAGATCATGACCTGAGCTGAAATTGGGCACTCAGCTGACTGAGCCACCCGAGCGCCCCTCCATCTCTTCACTTTCAACCTTCAGGTGTGTTTAGGTCTAAAATGAGTCTCTTGTAGGCAGCAAATAGATGGATCTTGTGTTGTTGTTGTTTTTTATCCTGATTTTGATTGGAACATTTAGTCCATTTACATTCAGAGTGGTTATTGAAAGGTATGAATTTAGTACCATTGTGTTACCTGTAGAGTTGGTATTTCTGGTGATGCTCTCTGGTTCTTTCTTGTCTTTGGTCTTCTGGTCTTTTTTCTCCACTCAAAGAGTCACCATTAAAATTTCTTGCAGGGCTCATTTAGTAGTCATAAACTCCTTTAGTTTTTGTTTGTCTGGGAAACTCTTTATCTATGCTCCTATTCTGAATGACAGCCTTGCTGGATAGAGTATTCTTGGCTGCCTATTTTTCCCATTCAGCATGTTGAATATATCCTGCCACTCCCCTTGGTCTGCCAAGTTTCTGTAAACAGATTTGCCATGAAACTGATCTGTCTTCCCTTGTAGGTTGATGACTTTTCTTCCCTTGCTGCTTTCAGGATTCTTTCCTTGTCTCTGTAATTTGTGAATTTGACTATGATATGTCTTGGTGATGGCCAACTTTTGTTGAATTTAATGTGAGTTCTCTCTGCTTCTTGGATTTTGACGTCTGTCCACTTCTCCAGATTAGGGAAGTTTTCAGCTATAATTTGCTCATATAAACCTTCTGCCCCTTTCTCTCTTCATATTCTGGGACTCCTATCATATCAGTGTTACTACATTTTAATAAATCGTTGGCTTCTGTAAGTCTGCCTTCATGATCCCTGATCTTTGTTTCCCTCTCCTTTTCAGCTTTAATATTTTCCATAATTTTATTTTTATTTTCTATGTTGCTAATTTGCTCCTCTACTTCATCCATCCTTGTTTTTATGCCTTCCGTTTGGGTTTACATCTCAGTTATAGCATTTTTAATTCCAGCATGACTAGATTTTAGTTCTTGTATCTCTTTGGAAAGAGATTCTCAAGCCCAGCTAGTATCCTTATAATTGTTGTTTTAAATTCTAGTTCAGACATGTTACTTCTATCTGAATTGATTAAACCCTTTGCCATCATTTCTTCCTGTTTTTTTGAAGTGAATTCCTCTGTCTTATGATTTTGGAGGAGGAAAATACCATAATAATAGAATGAAATATAAGTTTTAAATTTGTTAAAAAATCAAATAAAGGAAGCTATATCTTAGGTGTGTTTTAGTCTGCTTGTTAAGATCTTAGGTGTGTTTTAGTCTGCTTGTTAAGAGAAGCTTGATAGAAAAAAGAAAAGAACAGAAAAAATTAAAAATTAGAAAAATTAAATATAATAAAATAAAAATTTTGCTCTTTCTGTATCAAAGAAAACAACAATTAAAACAGAAAAAAACTGATCAAGCAAAAAAAAATAAATAAAACCCAAATGAAGCTAGATCTGCTTTCCCCTAGAACTGAAACTATGCAGCAGTCTATGTACAGTAGACTAAGCACATAGAAAGGATTTTTGCTGGTGTTTTGGGAGAGGGGGCTGGTGCTCTGATTCTTAGGTCAACTTGCCCTAGTGGAGATGTGCCTGGAGGGTACAGGGAGTAGAGCTGCCTCCTCCACTTGTTGGCACTGTTGAGCTCACTGGGGTGCATCCATGTTGGGCTAATACTGAAAATGGCTTCATCCTCCTCTCTAGTCTCTAGAGCGTGATGTTTGCACCCTCACAGACATGCGGTGAATCACCCTTCCTGTGTCTGCCCCTTCCATCAGCTCCTTGCCTTCCCCCTGCCTATCTGAGCTGTCTGCCTACCAGGCGGCACCTCCCTCCATCCAGAGTTTTATCTCAGGCATGGCTGTATTTCAAAACCCCACACTTCAGAGTCCCCAGCGGCTCGGACCCGCAGTGATCCTCTAGTGATCCCAACATTGACTGGTGCAGGCTTATCTTAGGAAACAGTCATGCGACTGCACAGTAGCAGCAGCTTAGAGTTTATGGTAAATCACAACACACAAGCAGCACCAGGGTTTGCTGCCCTCAGCCAGAGTCTTTGTTCCCATATGGGGAATGTGGCAGCTTGATGGCACCTGCTGGGTCTTTTGCCTGTGGAGAGGCTGTATCACCTCTACCAAATGCACTCCAAGAAGGGGAAGTGCTTCTCCCCTTGCAACCAAGGGGATCCTTAGATCCTGCTGCCCACTCCCGGGGATACATCCTGCTTCCTCACCAGAGCACCACCAGGAACAGACCTCTGAAACTTCAGACTCTGCTCCACTGTTTATAAAAACTGGTGATATTGAAACCCTCTCCTTTTTCCCCTGTCAGTGGTTTGGGGAGCCATTTTCTTGTGCAGTCCCCTGCGCATTTTTACTCTTTCCATCTAGCTGCTTTCAGGAGAGTGCTTCTTGCACAAACCCAATGGGCTGCCCACTCTACTACCCTGCCCCCCAGTCTTTCTGCTCTCCACACAAAGGGCTCCCTTCCCTCTGCAGCACCAAGGCTCTTCTCTCCCTCAGTTCACCTCTCTGCACTATGTACCTCCTGTGTTCTCTCCCTCAAATTATGCAGATTGTTCTGTTAGTCCTCAGATCAATTTCCTCGGTATTCAAAATGGTTTGATGTTGATCTAGCTGTGTTTGAGGGATGAGACAAGCTCAGGGTCCCCTTACTACTCTGCTATCTTAACTACTAGTGTCATAACTTGAGAGACCATCATTCAACTGACTATAGCATAATATTCCTGTACTTTATAGAGTCTTTAATGTAAGTACAGTGCCCAGTTCAAAACAGGTACTCAGTAGGGAGTGGTTGTGGGTCCAAGAGTGAGTAGTGTGTGAGGAAATGAACTACTGAGTTTGGTACAGCTTTTTAATAAAAGTTTTACCATAAAGTAAGGGCAAGAGAAGACAGTAGTTGGTAGTAAACAAAAGGCTGAGTGTTTAAAAAAAAAAAAAAAAAAAAAAAAAAAGAGTGGTTTGGGCTGGTATAAAAGCTCCCAGGAAGGTTTTAGTATAGGGCTGTGAGCTTCAGAGGACATGAGGTGCACACTGATGGTGAGCCCTCAAGGCAGGAACAGATCCAGATGTGATTCCCATGTCTATATGTAACTGGTGCCCAGGGTATGTTTCTAACCTTGCCAGTGAATGCTAGTGCTGGGTACATAATTGTGCCATGTCTGATGAGAAGAAGCAAGAATGAGATTCCTGTGTCCTCTCATCAGTGAGTCTGTTTAACAGTGAGTATAATGATTTCCCTGAGATGTTCTCTCAAAGTCAAACAGCTGTCTCCCCACAGGACAGAGCTCAGGCTATGTGCAAGCTGCTGTGAGGTCTGCTAATTATAAGAGGGCATAGGAGAGAGCACAAGAGCCCTTTGAGATTAAAAAAAAAATGTAGTTTACTTTGAAATTCCTTAGTTAGATGAAGAAATGAAAATGTGCCCACTTTCCCCTAAAGGCAGAGAAGCAAGGGTTCAGGAGTTACCTAGATAAAAGACCATGCCCTGAGTATCTGCTAGGTCATCCCTAGCATCCCAGGTTACAACAAGGAGATGAATAAAAAGGGGAGAGTTGGAAGCTCCAAAGTGGGGCACTTAATAAGGGTGGTAATTTATTAAGGTTCCAACTCTGGCCTGCAGGTCATTATGAGGCATGAACAGCCCCCCAGGGTTAGGGAGTGCCAACTTGAAAGGAAGCTTGAGTAGCTGGGCAGCTTTCTTGTCTGAACACATGGGGTCACATCTAAGCAGCTTACCATGGCATAGGAGAAGTCCTAAAGGTGGAAAATAAGGCTCAGAAAAATGCAGTCATATTATTTCTTTGATATCTTATTGTTATTTTGACCTGTGGTAAATCCAGAATAATTGAGCTAAAAAATAAAACCTAATTCTTAAATAGCTTAGCTCTAGAAATTCCATCAGGGGAAAAATGTCCCACATTTCACCGTTGGTCTCATATTGTCAAGACTCATTTCTCTTTTGGTGAGTGTCACAGGTTGGGCTCCCTGGAAGACCTTAAGCCCTTAGATAAAGAGTCTTTGAGCCCTTAGATAAGCAACGTGTTAGGAAGCAGTTCCCAGGAAACCTACAGGAGCATGGGAAGTGGGCATGAAAAGGAAAAGAGGCCCAGCAAGGATACGATATCAAGCAAAGCCCCACAGAGGCCAACATGAGGTTAGTTTCTCTTGTGAGCTCTGGTAAGAGTGCAGATCACACCCCTTCATGAGGACAGAGATACAACATTGTATTCCTGGATTTGTGGGTCCTTGGATGTGCCAGGCACTGGTTTAAGCACTTTAAATTAGTGACATAGCTGGCCTTGCCTCCATTTCTGCTGCTGCATCAAGTTTCTGGCAGTTGCCTGCAGGGGAGCCCACAGGTGGGGACCAGTGTGGGACTAGGCATGAACTATGTGAGCACAACCTTGAATCTGACACCCAAGAGAAGGGCTGGAATAGTAAGGATGGAGCCAGGGATTGAAACTGGGTGTTATGTAAACCCTTAACCCCAACCTTCTCACCTTGGAGAAGTCCTGAACAGGAACCCTGGCTATATCAAACTGCCATGATCCAGGCATCCTAGAACATCTCCAAGATGATTGCCACATCACAGAACCATATCTTTTTCACTGTTGACAACCTTGTGCTGAACCTACAGGATGAAAGTTTTACCTGGGCAATGACAGCCTCATCAAGGGTGAGAAATGAGAGCCTGGTCACCAGGAACTCCATGCCCAGAGAAGAAGTGGATCTGTTTCTCCCCTGATTTTTGAAGAGCAGTTTGGGGTCCAGCACACCCCCATCCTGCTTCCAGTATCACATGTGATGGTCTCTTCTGCATCTGTCCTCCCAAACCTTTTTGGATGAAAAAAGCCTGACCAATTTTCAGTGGAATGATTTTGCTCCTTCCTGTGTTGGTCAGAGGTGCTGGGACAGTGTGATTTCTGAGTGATTTCCTACAGTGTTGATTCTTCCCTCCAGGTTGGGAGGCAGTAACCACCATCTCAGGAATTCTCAATAAATTTTTACTACTTAAAAAAAAAAATTGGAAGGATGCCTAGGTGGTTAAGTCGGTTAAGCATCCAACTCTTGATTTCAGCTCAGGTCATGATTTCGTGGTCTTGAGATCAAGGCCCACATTGGGCTCTGTGCCGAGCATGGAGCCTGCTTAAGATTATTTTTCTCCCTCTCTCTTGCCCCTCACACACACGCTAAGAAAAAAATTTATTACATTTAATACATTTAACACATGCAAAGCATTTGGAACAGTGCCGTAAATGTTGGGTTATTATTATTCTTACCACCATCACCATCCCTTCCCCTACCCCTCCCATTTCTCTGGACTTAAAGTAAAACCTCATTTCTCTTTCATTCCTAGGATTTTGTTTTCATTTTCATGCTTCATATTACAAACTATTGTATCTCCCTCCTGTCCCCTATTAGTCCCTCTCCTAAATCTCATTCATTGAGAATCAGTCTGTATGTTCTAAGAGCTGGAGGTGACCAATGAAAGGCTGTGAAGCCATCCATCATGCAGCCCCTTCGTTACAGGTGTCCTTGAAATTCCCCCTGATGTGGTCTCATAGGCTTCTCTTGTGCATTATTAAATTGTGATGATAAATGAGTATGACCGGGTATGTTATTCTTTCGCTGGAGATGTGACTCTTGTAGATGTGGTCTCCTTGGAAATGTTTTCCCATAGGCAAATCTTTGGCAGAGTCATTGCCAATCTAAGAATCCAGATTTCCCAGTCAGTGAGTACTTGAAAAATACAAAGTTCTGAAAGCTAGGAAATTATAGACTTCTGAGGGAGTTATAGTATAATTATAAAGGAAGGAGGGCAGTCTCTGTGCAGGATATCTAATTGTTCTTAGGAAGCTGGTTCACATTTTAGAGGGAAACATTCTTGTGTGTATACCAGGGAATTTAGGAGTTTACCTTTGATACTGTATGAGAATGAGTTGGCTAAATATCAAATGATTTTCTTTTTCTTTAAAATAAAAAAAACAGAATGGCGAGTGGAAGAGGAAGGGAGGCATCAGATAAGCAGTTGCTAAATCCTAAAAGGGATTAGAGGTCAGGATATTTACATTTGCTCCCTTTCTTTCATTTTCCAGGACAGGATTTTTATTCTTTAGAATATATGGAAAAATCATATGCTTTCAGAATTGAAAGCAAGTTCCTTTACTAATTGCCACTCCATTTCACAGATGAAGAAACTGATGCTATCCTAAGAGGATAACTGTCCAAGATCTAAACCTATTTGATGTGAAGGTAGAGACTTTAACATGGCTCCACATACTCCTGGTGCAGTGCTTATTGTAGGATCTCCTTTCCTGCCACCTTTCACACTTGTATTCCAGTCACACTCATTTTCTTTTCCTTCCTCAAGTATTCCAACTTACTCCTTGCTTGGGGCTTTTGGCCATTCTCCCTCACCTGTCATGACTGGCTCCCTGCTGCTCAGACTTCTTCCCAACAGCTTTCTCACCACCTGGCTCTCTCCATCACGTTGCTCTAGTTTAAGTTCTGCATAGCAGTTGGCTATGATAGAGTTGGCTATGATAGAGTTGGCTGATGGAGTTTTTTGCACTTTATCTTTATTGTTTATATCTCCATTTGGAATGTCTGCTAAGAGCCATCATGCTATATTTCCAGCACAGAACAGTGCCCAGCAAATGGAAGACCTCCAACAAACATGGTATTAAGATAGAGTGAACTGGACAGAAGTCAGGAGCAATGGATAGGTTTCTTTGGTGGTTTCTTGGTCAAGTGAGACGTCATGTAGAGAGAAGTGAAATTGTGGTCTAGATTAGCACTGTTCCATAGACATAGAACACAAGCCACAATTTTAGACTTTCTAGTAACTATATTGGGAAAAAAAATGAAATTGTGAAATTAATTTTAATGATGTACTTTATTTAACCCAATATATCCAAAACATTTTCATTTCAACATATAAAAAATTATTAGTAAAGTATTTGCTTTCTTTTTTTTTTTTCATACCCGGTCTTTGAAACCCTGCATATAATTTGTACTTACAACACATCTCAATGTTGACACTGCATTTTGTCAGAAGTACTTGATTTGCATTTATATTTCATAAAATTTACACTTGAAAAATGAGATTCACATTCTTAAAATTTTTATAATAACTGAATTACTTGTTCATTTTACATTTAAATTAGTGAAAATAGAATAAAAATTTTAAATTCACTTCCTCAGTCATACTAGCAACATTTCGAGTGCTCAATGCCACAAATGCAAGTGGCTGCACAGATCTTTATTGGTTGCACCAGACTACTGATTTTGAAGTCGCTTAGCCCTTCCTGTCCTGCATCAGCCGTATGATATAGAGCCTGGTATGTGGGGCAGAGCACTAGGGCCTTGTGCCAGGATAGATGACTGCCTCTAGCCCACCGGTTTCTTGGCCATGATGTTAAGAAATAGGATTTTCTGGGGCGCCTGGGTGGCTCAGTTGGTTAAGCATCCGACTTCGGCTCAGGTCATGATCTCACAGTCTGTGAGTTTGAGCCCCGCATCCGGCTCTGTGCCGACAGCTCAGAGCCTGGAGCCTGCTTCAGATTCTGTGTCTCGCTCTCTCTCTGCCCCTCCCCTGCTCATGCTCTGTCTCTCTCTGTCTCAAAAATAAATAAAACATTTAAAAAAAAAAAAAAAGAAAAAGAAATAGGACTTCCTGTATCCTCTTAAGACCTTGAAAGTAAAGTTGCTTTATTCTGATTTGTTCCAGAAGGGCAAAATCAGAGAATTCTCCCAGTGCCCACAGAAAACACATAGTCCAGGGCTGAGCACAGCACAGTACACACGTGTGCACATCTTTCGAGGCATCAGACTCACAGAGCTTCTCAGGACTTAGAAAACACAAAGAGAATCACAGACAGCAGAGGGTCTGACTCCAGAGCAGCCCTGCTCAGGTGACTGACGTTGAGTGAGCTGCATGTCGCACATGTGCCCCATAGAGGCACTGAAAGTTTATCTGTATGGGAAGACTTTTTTTTCTCATTCTCTGCAAGGCCCTGAACTAATACTCCTTAGAATAGTGTTTTGAGATCCCTACCCCTTCTATGTGCCATCTCATTCTGATTTCTGCTGCAATCTTAGCCTGGCAGCACTGCATCTCCCTTAGTTACCAGGAAGCTTAATGATGCAGGGGGCAGAGATGTTATTTCTCCCAGTTTTCCTACACTTGTCCAGGAGGCCTGGGTATTGTGCTGTGAGCTGATTCTAACAGCAACCCTAAAGGAAATTACTTCGTGGTGTGTGGATCCCTTGGGAGAAGAACAAGGGTCAGCATTATACACTGAAACATTGGATGTCACAGGCTTTGGTCATGGCTCTAAGTTAATTATCAAGTGACAGTGTTTCTCTTCTAAGAACGTTAGCAGAGTAACTCTAATTGAGATATCCAGGGTGTAGAATCCCAGATAGCCAGGGTACCTGATGAGTAGACAAAAGCTAAAGTTTGCCATGGAAAAAACAGTCTAAAATCCTCACAGTTTGTAGGTAGCAATCTTCCCAAATGAACAAGCTATCAGGAATGGAATCCTTAGGATACTTTCCTACTTTAATTCCCTCTGTACAACCCCTGGATGGCACTAGACAATCTGGTACCCTTCTGTTTTCATTTTCTTTCAAGTCACTTTTTTTTTAATGTTTATTATTTTTGAGAGAGAGAGAAAGACAGAGAAACAAAGACCATGCAGGGAAGGGGCAGAGAGAGAGGGAGGCACAGAATCAGAAGCAGGCTCCAGGCTCTGAGCTGTCAGCACAGAGCCCGATGCAGGGCTCGCACTCACAGACCACGAGATTATGACCTGAGCCGTAGTCGGCCGCTCAACCAACGGAGCCACCCAGGAGCCCCTCAAGTCACTTTTATAAAGAACCTACTGTGTGCTGGGAATTATGCTAGGCATAGGGAATGAAAGGACATGAACCCCTCTGTCCAAGAGTTCCCAGGCTAGTAGAGAGAGAGGCTTCACACAGAAATTAGAGTATAAATGTGATTAATGTGATCCTTTATCATTCAGAGTGTCTGCTACATGTATGGCTCTGTGGAAAACTCTGGGAATACAGAGATATGAGACATAATCTCTGCTCACCAGAAGCTTGTAGTATAATCAAGAAAAGTACAGAAGATGTAAAGAAGATAGTGTGGTATAAGATACACTAAAATGTCACAGGTCAAGCCATGTTCTTAAATCCAGATTAACTAGTAATAAAGCTGACTTTTGATACAACTTCTAACTCCTCTATATATGTTTTAATTGGTTCCAAACATGGAGAGAGGCAGTGATTAGTCCCCATAACCAGCACCACAATCCAAGGAGATGATGACAACCAGCCTTTTGTACTTCATAAAGTGTTTCCCATCCCAAATGCCTTTTGTCATATGGGCAACCCTGTTGATAGGCATCATTTTTGTCACCATGTTGCCTTTAAGGAAATGGAAACCCAAAGAAGCCAAATGTGCTCAAGATCCCACAAGGAACTTGGACCCAAGTCTACTTACTCCGAGTTCAATATCTTTCTCAGAATGTCACAGCCTCCCATAGTTTACCTAAGTCACAGTTCTTGCAGTGGGAAACTGTGAGATCCACTGAGGATAGTTGTTTCATCTGATTGTGTGTTTTTTCTTCTTGGAGTTTTTCAACTTCAGTCAGTGAACTCCTTCAGCCTTTCCCTTGCAGTATATCTCATTTTGTTTTAGCAGCTCTGGTGTTTGGTCTTTTTGTCCACCACCACCCATTTCCGGGTCTGCTTAAAGAAATAAACAGTAGCGGGCGCCTGGGTGGCGCAGTCGGTTAAGCGTCCGACTTCAGCCAGGTCACGATCTCGCGGTCCGTGAGTTCGAGCCCCGCGTCAGGCTCCGGGCTGATGGCTCGGAGCCTGGAGCCTGTTTCCGATTCTGTGTCTCCCTCTCTCTGCCCCTCCCCCGTTCATGCTCTGTCTCTCTCTGTCCCAAAAATAAATAAAAAACGTTGAAAAAAAATTAAAAAAAAAAAAAAAAAAAAGAAAGAAATAAACAGTAGCAGGATAGAGGTATTGGCTCCCAAGTCAGATATTGGCTGGATGAAATTGGGGTACAGAAATGTTGCAACCCTTTGAGGCAATGGGCTATTCCTTTTATAAGCCTATGAATCTGTAGTTCATTTAGCCTCATTATTTCTTAGTTAACGAGCTCTGGTTTTGCCATCCTTATGGCTTTATTTTTAGAAGTCTTAGATTATTATAGCAACTGTGAAAAAGGATGGGAAACGAAATCTGGCTCCCAGTATACATCCTGCTTATTTCTTGAATTAAATTTGCCTTCATCGAGCCCTCAGAGGATGTTGCACCCACCCCTGCTATTGATTGAAAGCTGCTACTGTCACATGGTTGTTGATGGGGCTGTCAGGTGATAGAGATGTTTCAGGGTACTGCCAGTCCTCCTCCTTATCCAGTTGTTTGTTCTTGGTACCAGCTGGATGTGGGAGGGTAGAGGTGGAAAAGACCAGGTAGGAAGCATGGATAACTGTGACATTTCCTTGCCAAGTGAAACCTTAACAATTTGTGTTGAATCTGATGTTCTAGTCACGGCACTTATGCCTTGTTCAAGCTAATATGACAAGAGAAAGAGATCGTAATGGGACAACCCCACTGTACATCAAAGAGTGGCAATGATCTCAGGAAGCAAATAAAGATGGAAAACTATAGGGCTGCATCAGAGTAGCAAAAGGGCAGGGATGTTTCTCTCACACTATGGTTGATTATAGAAAAGCTCTGAGGGAATTGTAGAGGAAAAGCTAGAGTACTGAGCATGAAAGATGTGAACTTAGGTTTTACTGCTGCTTCCTGGGTCCTACAGCAACCATTTCTCCCCACATGCCCTGCTGCTGTCTCTGAGGGCCTTGCCTGCTGTCTTCTCCCCTGCCCTCACCTTGGACTTCTGCCTTTGTTTCTCTACCTGGCACTCCAGTTTCCTTGGACATTAGAACCCTGCCATAAATCGATCTCAAGATTGCCTACTAAGCTCCTGTCCGCATTTTCCCCTAGGGAACTGAATTCTGTTTCCCATAAATCCTCAGCCTTGAGGGCCTTTCCTCAACAGACTGGTCACCCACAGCTGTGACAGGAAAGCCAACTTGGCCTTGAGTCTTGGGTACTGGTTAAACTCCACACTAGATCTCTCATCACCTATCCAGACTAAGGCAGATATTACACATCCCTGTTGGACTTCCCAGGTTGTCAACAGCAGCATTTACTATAGCTAGTTATTTGTCTACACCTCCTCCTCCTGCCTGGTGTTGGCTCTTCTTTGACATCCTCACAGGCTCATTGCTGAGGGGCTACCATGCCTTATTGCCAAGCTCATCCAACATAGCTCATTTTCCTTCAGTATTTATGGTATTTCAAAAGAAAAAAATGCAAGATGTGGTCATGGGACTGGTGAAGAAATTTGTTTTGCTTTTTATTTTGTTTCCTCAGAAGGAGGATATGACCCAGTGGAGGAGTCCAGAATGGAAGAGATAAAGAGTATTTTGAATACGTTTAGGGTCCGAGAGTAATAAAGAATTAAGAATGCAGATAAAGGAATACAAGGAATTATTAGAAAAGGGATCATAGTTGAGTCTAGAATTATTATGAAAAAAATTCAAGGAGATAAGGGTGGTAGAAGGTCATGGAAGGAGATGAGAAAGAGGAGAAAAATAGGAAACAGAAAATGAGAGTTGAGAAGATGAAGGATTTTTTAAGTGACCCCTAATTCTGTAATTAGAGATCATAATGACGTGAGCAGTTTTATTTCCTATTCAGTACAATTTCCATAGAGAGTAAAAGCCCCCACAATCCCAGCATATAGGAATCTGAAAAGTCTAGTGGTTTGGCATTTGATGATTTGATATATCTTCTAAAATCCTGTTTTTCAACCACTGAGGCCATGTGCTAACTGCACAAGTAGACATTTTGGTTGAATTTTGGCAGAGGATTTGGGGCAGTGAGTGTATCAGAGACCAAAGATGTCTTAAGAAATGGAAGAGGAAGAAAAGTGAATCAAATGGCCGCCAGACCACTGGTTGAATAACAAAGTTTGTTAAATTTGCTGAATCCGAAAGTCAAAACACTATGATACAATGGATCTGTCCAATAATATTGAATTATATATATATATATATTTATTTATTTATATTATTATAATATATATGATAATAATTATATCATATTGTATATATTATATCATATATCATAATATATTATTTATATCATATCATATCATATTATACAGAGAGAGAGAGAGAGAGAGAGAGAAGCAGGGTCAAGGGTGCAGCCAGACCTTAGTGATGAGTTTTCAAGTTCATCAGGGATTCCTACAATAATGACATCAACTATTGGGTCTTAGTTGTTGCCATGGTTACTTAGATGCCACCAGGATAACCCTGATCATATTTATCCCATAACTGATGACATTTCAGAGGTGTGTTCCTTTGATTTGAAACCCAACTATAGGAAATAGCCTCATTTTAAATTAAGTTTTATAGTGAAAAATTTTCTTCACACTAAGGAATAAAGAACTTTAAAATTATTTGAATAATATGGTAATTTCAGTAATTATGTGTACAGTAGAACACATTTTAATAAGGAAATTTTAGTTTATGAAAAATATAATAGTTACATGTATTTTTCCAGCTTTATTGAGATATAATTGAAATATACTATTGTGTGAGTTTAAGGTGTACAGTGTGTTGATTTCACACATTTATATATTGCAAAATAATTACCACCATAGTGTTAACTAACACCTGCATCAAATCATATAACGTTATTTTTTGTTGTGAGAATATTTAATATCTACTTACTCTCTGCAACTTTCAAGTATGTAATACAATATTGTTAACTATATTCACCATGCTGTACATCAGATATCAGGAACTTAATCATCTTAGAACTGGAAGTTTGTACTCTTTGACCAACATCTCCCCATTTCCCCCACCCTACCCCATACCCTTGGTAACCATCATTCTAATCTGTTCTATGAATTCAGCTTTTTTAGATTCTGCATATAAGTGAAATCATACAGTATTTATCTTTCTCTGACTTACTTCACTTAGCAAAATACCCTAAGGTCCATCCATGTTGTTACAAGCAGCAAGATGTCCTTTCTTGTGGCTGAATAATACTCTTGTGTGTGTGTGTGTGTGTGTGTGTGTGTGTGTACACACACACACACACACACACACACACACATACATACTATATCTTTATCTGTTTATCTGTTGACTGACACATTGTTTCCATATTGTGGCTATTGTGAGTAATGCTGCAGTGAATATGTGAGTGATCTCAAATATTTGAGATCCTATTTTCACTTTTTTTTGACTATACACCCAGAAGTGGGGTTGCTGGATGATATGATAATACTACCTTTAATTTTTCAAGGAACCTCCATACTGTTTTTCATAGTGGCTGTATCAGTGTATGTTCTTACCATCAGTGTATAAGGGTTCCCTTTTCTCTGCATCCTTGTCAACGCTTCTCATCTCTTATCTTTTTGATGATAGCCATTCTAACAGATATGAGGTGTTTTTCATTATGGTTTTGATTTGTATTTCCCTGATGATTCGTGATGTTGAGCACCTTTTCATGTACCTACTAGCCATCTGTATGTCATCTTTGGAAAAACGTCTGTTTAATTCCTCTGCCCATTTTTTAACTTTTAGTTTTATTGAGATATAATTGGCACATCTCTCTGTGTAAGTTTAAAGTGTACAGCATAATGACTTTCATTATATTGCAAAATAATGACCACAATAAGTTTAGTTAACCTCCATCATCTCATATAGATACAAAAGGAAAACAAGTTTTTTTTCCATGTGATGAGAACTTTTAAGATTTATTGTCTTAGTAATGTTCAAATATATCATACAGAAGAGTTAATTACAGTCATGTACATTACATCCCCCTACTTATTTATCTTATAACTGGAAGTTTGTACCTTTCACCACATATATCCAATTCCCCCACCCCACCTCTGGTTACCACAAATCTGATCTCTTTTTCTATGAGTTTAGTTCTTTTTTTTTTTAGATCCCACATCTAAGTGAAATCATACAGTATTTTCCTTTTTCTGTATCACTTATTTCACTTAGCATAATGCCTTCAAGTTTCATCCATGTTGCTGCAAATGACAAGATTTCTCTTTTTATGGTTGAATACTATTCCATTGTATGTGCGCATGCATGTGCACATGCATGCACACACGCACACACACACATACACACTGCATTTTCTTTATGGATTCATCTGTCAGTGGACACTTAGGTTGTTTCCATTTCTTGGCTATTGTAAATAATGTTTCTATGAACATAAGGATACAGATATCTCTTTGACATAGTAATTTTGTTTCCTTTGGATATATAACCAGGAGTGGGATTGCTGGATTATAAGGTAGTTCCATTTTAAATTTTTTGAGGAACCTCCATACTCTTGTCCAAAGTGGCTGTACTAATTTGCAATCCCACCAGCAGTACACAAGGGTTCCCTTTTCTCTACATTCTTGCCAACACTTTTTATCTCTTATCTTTTTAATGCTAGCCATTCTAACAGGTGTGAGGTAATACATCATTATGGCTTTGATTTGCAATTCTCTAAGGATAGTGATGTTAAGGACCTTTTCAGCCACTTCTATATTTTCTTTAGAAAAGTGTCTAGTCAATTCTTCTTTCATTTTCTAATCAGATTTTTTTTTTGCTATTCAGTTGTTGGAGTTATTTATATATCTTGGATATTAACCCCTTATAGATATATGGTTTGCAAATACCTTTTTTCCCATTCTATAGGTTGCCTTTTCATTTTGTTGATGGCTTCCTTTGCTGTGCAGAATCTTTTAAATTGGATGCGGTTCCACTTGTTTATTTTTGCTTTTGTTTCTTTTTGTTGTAAATCCAAAAAAAAAAAAAAAATCATTGCTAAGATGGTGTCAGTAAGTTTTTCCCTATGTTTCTTTCTACAAGTTTTATGGTTTCAGGTCTTTTGTTTAAGGCTTTAATCCATTTTGAGTTGATTTTTGTGTGTGATGTCAGGAGTTACATGTATTTTTAAAAATTTTTTTTTTTCACATTCACCATTTTATTTAATCCTCATAACTATCTGAATAGCCCTGGTTTGCAAAAGAGGATTGGAACTCAGAGACGTGATAATACTGGAGATCTAACATGGCGGAGAAGTAGGTGGACCCAAAGTTCTCTCATCCCTCAAACACAGCAATGTTGAGGCCAAAGGACTTTGAATTCCAAGAGTCTGGGCTGCAAACTCCAGTAGCCCACAGGGACAACCTGGCTGGCCATAGATGCATGATTATGAACTGGGAGAGAGAAAACAGGCAGGGTAGGCATGCAGGAGAGGGATCCTTCTGCAGAGAGACAAAGAGAAGAGAAAGAGAGACTGTGAAAGTGTAGGACAGTATCTGGACAAGAGAAAAACCATGGACTGGGGACAGAGAAGGATCCAATCTCTAACTGCAGGCCTTTGTCCAGACTAAGGCCGGCTGTCCTGTTTGTGCACCTGGGGAGGAGGGGAGCCAGCCCTGGGCTCAGTAACTAATTCAGAGGTGCAGTCTGCAGTGGGAGAAAGCAATCCCCACCCTGGGGATTGTACTGGAGTGCTGTGGAAAGAAGGTATATAGCTGTTCAAAGGACAAAGGTCCCTGCTTGCACCCCTCAGCCAGAGGCCATTTATTGGTGTGACAGAGCAGCACTTCCTCAGAACTGGGGCACACAGAGCAGGACCATTAAGACATTGGGGTTTAAATCCCAGCCAAATGCCAGGGAGGAGCGGGAGTCGAGGAGTGAGACAATCTACCTCATTCACACCCGTTGCACAGTGAGGACAGCCTGAACAGAGTGGTTTGAGACACCCAGTCCAGGGAGGAGAGACAGGTGTTGCCATTTTTCTCCCCATCACCAACAAAGTGTGGGGCTCCAGGGAATGGACAAAGGGCCCACAATGGAGGCGGTACCTGCCTATGCCAAACCATGCCCCTCCATGTCTGGTAACTGCATATCCACCAGAGATTGATGCTGACCAACCAGACAGCCCCTCCTCCAGTCCACAGCTGCCCCTGGTTCTAGGGCACTCAGCGGTTTTGCATTTTCTGATTTAATTCTTGGGCAGTTCTTATTATATATAATTTTTTTCCTTCCTTTCTCCTTATTTCTTCCCTCTTCTAGTCTGCTTATTCTGGTTGTTGGTTTGTTTAAGCAGACATAGTTAATCTATTATCTTTATACCTATTCTATATCTCCTTCTTTAATTTCCTCTCTCTCTGGATAAGCTGTGTAGCTCCTCTGCCTGGTCAATTTTCTTTTCTTTTCCCCCCACCCCTGTCATTTCTGTCTTTGCATGGGATAAGGCCTCTTCTACTAACACCACCCCCACCCCATTGTTTTTGTTGTTGTTGTTGTTGTTCTGTTGTTTTGTGTGTGTTTGGTGTTTTGTTATTTTTTGCTTGTTTTGTTTTGTTTTGTTTGTTTTATTTTTTTCCAGGGCTACTTCAACAAAGAAATCAAAGCACACCTGGTGGAGCGTCCAAAACATCACTACGAGTAGGGATATAAAGCAACCAGAGCCACAACAACAGAGAGCAAGTAACACACTCCAAAAAAACACCTCTGGCAGGGCCAGGCCCTGGACAGTGTATGGCCCCTCTTTAATATAGTAGTGCTCGCAGGTGCAGGACACATAACAAACTTTTAAAACACATAAGGGACAGAAAACTAGCCAAAATGATGAAATAGGAGAATTCTCCTCAAAAGAAATTCCAGGAAGAAATGACAGCTAAGGAATTGCTCAAAACAGATATAAACAATATAACTGAACAAGAAATTAGAATAGTAGTCATAAGATTAATTGCTGGACGTGAAAAAAAGCATAGAAGACAGCAGAGACTCTATTGCTGCAGAGATCAAGGAACTAAAAAATAGTCGTGATGAATTTAACAATGCTGTAAATGAGGTGCAAAATAACCTGCAGGTGGTGACAGCCAGAATTCAGGAGGCAGAGGGGAGAATAGGTGAAATAGAAGATAAAATTATGAGAAGAGATGAAGCTGAGAAAGAGATGAAAAAAATTCTGGATCATGAGGGGAGAATTAGAGAACTAAGTGACTCAATGAAATGGAACAATATTGCTATCATAGGAGTTCCAGAAGAAAAAGAGAGAAAGGGGCTGAAGGTGTGCTTGAACAAATCATAGCTGAAAACTTCCCCAATCTGGGGAAGGAAACAGACATTGAAATCCAGGAGGCACAGAGAACTGCCTTCAGACGTAACTTGAATTGATCTTCTGCACGACGTGTCATAGTGAAACTGGCAAAATACAAACATAAAGAGAGAATTCTGAAAGCAGCCAGGGATAAACGGGCCTTAATCTACAGGGGTAGACACAAAGGTAGTAGCAGACCTAGCACTCCTTTCTGGAGTGGCAGGAAATTTTCAATGTGATGAATAGAAAAAAATATGCAGCCAAGAATCCTTTATCCAGCAAGCCTGTCATTCAGAATAGAAGGACAGATAAAGGTTTTCCCAAACAAACAAAAACTGAAGGAATTCATCACCACTAAACCAGCCCTACAAGAGATCCTAAGGGAGACTCTCTGAGTATTGCAAAGACCACAGAGACACCACTACAAACATGAAACCTACAGATAACACAATGACTCTAAACCCATATCTTTCAATAATAACACTGAATGTAAATGGACTAAATGCTCCAATCAAAAGATATAGGGTATCAGAATGGATAAAAAAAAAAAAATAACTCCCATCTATTTACTCTCTGCAAGAGACCCATTTTATTTTTTTTCCCAATATATGAAGTTTATTGTCAAATTGGTTTCCATACAACACCCAGTGCTCATCCCAAAAGGTGCCCTCCTCAATACCCATCACCCACCCCCCATCAACCCTGTTTGTTCTCAATTTTTAAGTCTCTTATGCTTCGGCTCTCTTCCACTCTAACCTCTTTTTTTTTTCCTTCCCCTCCCACATGGGTTTCTGTTAAGTTTCTCAGGATCCACATAAGAGTGAAAACATATGGTATCTGTCTTTCTCTGTATGGCTTATTTCACTTAGCATCACACTCTCCAGTTCCATCCACGTTGCTACAAAGGGCCATATTTCATTCTTTCTCATTGCCACATAGTACTCCATTGTGTACATAAACCACAATTTCCTTATCCATTCATCAGTTGATGGACATTTAGGCTCTTTCCATCATTTGGCTATTGTTGAGAGTGCTGCTATAAACATTGGGGTACAAGTGCCCCTATGCATCAGTACTCCTGTATCCCTTGGGTAAATTCCTAGCAGTGCTATTGCTGGGTCATAGGGTAGGTCTATTTTTAATTTTCTGAGGAACCTCCACACTGTTTTCCAGAGTGGCTGCACCAATTTGCATTCCCACCAACAGTGCAAGAAGGTTCCTGTTTCTCCACATCCTGGCCAGCATCTATAGTCTCCTGATTTGTTCATTTTGGCCACTCTGACTGGCGTGAGGTGATATCTGAGTGTGGTTTTGATTTGTATTTCCCTGATGAGGAGCGACGTTGAGCATCTTTTCATGTGCCTTTTGGCCATCTGGATGTCTTCTTTAGAGAAGTGTCTATTCGTGTTTTCTCCCCATTTATTCACTGGGTTATTTGTTTTTCCGGTGTGGAGTTTGGTGAGCTCTTTATAGATTTTGGATACTAGCCCTTTGTCCGATAAGTCATTTGCAAATATAAGAGACCCATTTTAGACCTGAGGACGCCTTCAGATTGAAAGTGAGGGGATGGAGAACCATCTATCATGCTATTGGAAGTCAAAAGAAAGCTGGAGTAGCCATACTTATGTCAGACAAACTAGATTTTAAACTAACGACTGTAACAAGAGATGAAGAAGGACAGTATATGATAATTATGGGGTCTATCCATCAAGAAGAGCTAACAATTATAAATGTTTATGCATCCAATTCGGAAGTACCCAAATATGTAAAATAATTACAAACATAAGCAGTCTTATTGATAAAAATGTAATTGCAGGGGACTTTAATACTCCACTTATGGCAATGGACAGATCATCTAGGCAGAAAATCGATAAAGAAGCAATGGCTCTGAATGATACTTTGGGTAAGATGGACTTGACCGATACATTCAGAACTTTTCATCCCAAAGCAACAGACTACACATTCTTTTCAAGTGCACATGAACATTCTCCAAGATAGATCACACAATGGGTCACAAAAAGGCCGTCAATAAATATAAAAGAATTGAGATCATACCATACACATTTTCAGATCACAATGCTATGAAGCTTAAAACCAACCACAGGAAAAAGTCTGGAAAACCTCCAAATGCATAGACATTAAAGAACATCCTACTAAAGAACAAATGGGTCAACCAGGCAATTAAAGAAGAAATTGAAAAATATATGGAAACAATTAAAAATGAAAACACTACACTCCAAACCCTTTGGGATGCAGCAAAGACAGTCCTAAGAGGAAAATACAATGCAATCCAGGCCTATCTCAAGAAACAAGAAAAATCCGAAATACAAAATGTAACAGAATACCTAAAGGAACTAGAAGAAGAACAACAAAGAAACCCCAAGGCCAGCAGAAGAGAAATAATAAAGATTAGAGCAGAAATAATATAGAATCCAAAAAAACCCCAAAAAACAGTAGAACAGATCAATGAAACTGAGAGCTGTTTTTTTGAAAAAATAAACAAAATTGATAAACCCATAGCCAGACTTCTCAAAAAGAAAAGAGAGAGGACCCAAATAGATAAAATCATGAATGAAATTGCACTTATCACAACCAATCCCTCAGAAATACAATTATCAGAGAAAACTGTGAAAAATTATGTGTCAACAAACTGAACAACCTGGAAGAAATGGACAAATTCCTAGACACCCACACACTGCCAAAACTCAAATGGGAAGAAATAAAAAATTTGAACAGACCCGTAACTAGTGAAGAAATTTAGTCAGCTATCAAAAATCTCCCAACAAGGAGGTTGTTGGGCCAGATGGCTTCCCAGGGGAATTCTACCGAACATTTAAAGCAGAGTTAATACCTATCTTTCTCAAGTTGTTTCAAAAAATAGAAATGGAAGGAAAGCTTCCTGACTCATTCTATGAAGCCAGCATTACCTTGATTCCCAAACCAGACAGAGACCCCACAGAAAAGAATTACAGGCCAATGTCCCTGATGAACATGAATGCAAAAATTCTCAACAAGATACTAGCAAATTGGATTCAACAGCATTTAAAAGGATTAGTCACCATGATCAAGTGGGATTCATTCCTGGGCTGCAGGGCTGGTTCAATATTTGCAAATTAATCAATGTGATATATCACGTTAATAAAAGAAAAGATAAGAACCGTATTATCCTGTCAATAGTTGCAGAAAAAGCGTTTGACAAAATACAGCATCCTTTCTTAATAAGAACCTTAAAGAAAGTCTGGATAGAAGGAACATACCTAAACATCATAAAAGCTACATATGAAAAGCCCACAGCTAATATCATCCTCAGTGGGGAAAAACTGAGAGCTTTCCCCCTGAGATCAGGAACACAGCAGGGATGTCCCCTCTCACCACTGTTGTTTAATGCAGTGTTGGAAGTCTTAGCAACAGCAGTCAGACAACAAAGAAAAATAAAAGGCATCAAAATTGACAAGTCAAATTTCACTTTTCACAGATGACATGATACTCTATATGGAAAGCCCAAATGACTCCACCAAAAAGCTTTTAGAACTGATACATGAATTCAGCAAAGTCACAGGGTACAAAATCAGTGTACAGAAATTGGTTAAATTTCTATACACCAATACTGAAGCAACAGAAAGAGAAATCAAGAAATCGATCCCATTTACCATTGCACTAAAAACCATAAAATACCTAGGAATAAACCTAACCAACGATGTAAAAGATGTGTATGCTGAAAACTATACAAAATTTATAAAGGAAATTAAAGAAGACACAAAGAAGTGGAAAAACATTCCATGTTCATGGATTGGGAGAATAAATATTGTTAAAATGCCAATATTACCCAAAGCAATCTACACATTCAATGCAATCCCAATCAAAATTGCACTGTCATTCTTCTCAAAGCTAGAACAATCCTAAAATTTGTATGGAACCACAAAAGACCCCAAATAGCCAAAGTAATGTTGAAAAAGAAAACCAAAGCAGGAGGCATCACAATCCCATACTTTAGCTTCTAGTACAAGGCTGTAATCATTAAGACAGTATGGCACTGGCATAAAAACAGACACATAGACCAATGGAATAGAATAGAGAACCCAGAATTGGATCCACAAATGTGTGGCCAATTAATCTTTGACAAAGCAGGAAAGAGTATCCAATGGAAAAAAAGTCTCTTTAGCAAATGGTGCTGCGAGAACTGGATAGCAACATGGAGAAGAATGAAACTAGACCACTTTCTTACACCATACACAAAAATAAACTCAAAATGGATGAAAGACCTCAATGTAATACAGGAAGCCATCAAAATCCTCAAGGAGAAAGCAGGCAAAAACCTCTTTCACCTCGGCCGCATCAATTTCTAGCTCGACACGTCTCCAAAGGCAAGAGAATTAAAAGCAAAAATGAACCTCACTTGGGACCTCATCAAGATAAAAAGCTTCTGCAATGCAGAAGAAACCATCAGCAAAAGTAAAAGGCAGCTGACGGAATGGGACAAGATATTTGCAAATGACATATCGGAAAAAGGGTTAGTACCCAAAATCTATAAAGAATTTACCAAACTCCACATCTGAAAAACAAATAATCCAATGAAGAAATGGGCAGAAGACATGAATAGACACTTCTCCAAGGAAGACATCCAGATGGCCAACTGACACATGAAAATATGCTCAACGTCTCTCATCATCAGGGAAACACAAATCAAAACCACACTGAGATACCATGTCATACCAGACAGAGTGGCTAAAATGAACAACTCAGGAAACAACAGATGTGCAGATGTGGAGAAATGGGAACCCTCTTGCACTGTTGGTGGGAATGCAAACTGGTGTAGCCTCTCTGGAAAACATGTGTAGGTTCCTCAAAAAATTAAAAATAGAACTACCCTATGGCCCAGGAATAGCACTGCTACGAATTTATCCAAAGGATACAGGAGTGCTGATTCATAGGGGCACATGTACCCCAATGTTTATAACAGTGCTTTCAACAATAGCCAAATTATGGAAAGAGCCTAAATGTCCATCAACTGAATGGATGAATGGATAAAGAAGATGTGGTTTATATATCACAATGGAATACTACTTGCCAATGAGAAAGAATGAAATCATGCCATTTGTAGCAACATGGATGGAACTGGAGGGTATTATGCTAAGGGAAATAAGTCAGTCAGAGAAGGACAGATATCATATGTTTTCACTCATATGTGGAACTTGAGAAACTTAACAGAAGACCATGGGGAAGGGAAGGGAAAAAAATAGATACAAACAGAGAGGGAGGGAGACAAACCATAAGAGACTCTTAAATACACAGAACAAACTGAGGGTTGATGGGGAGATGGGGAGAGGGAAAATGGGTGATAGGCATTGAGGAGGACACTTGTTGGGATGAGCAGTGGGTGTTGTATGTAAGCGATCAATCACAGGAATCTACCTCCAAAACCAGGAGCACACTGTACACACTGTATGTTAACCAATTTGACAATAAATTACATTAAATCAATACATCAATAAAAATGAGTAAAATTTAAAAAGAAAGGTGATAATACTTAAGGTCACACAGGTAGAATGTGGCACAGAAAGACATCATCTTTTTCTTATGTATCATGGGGATATAATCCATAATACTTTTGAGTATAAGTTATATTGTAGTTATTTTATTCTTCCATATGCTAAATTGAATCAAGTCTTGCATCATACTCTTTGAGCTTCATTTCTCTTATATATTATCTAAGAAATTCAGGAGTTAATTATAGTTCAAAAGCCAAGTCCTCCAGATGCTCTCTGCCAAGTGAGGAAGAGCCCTGGCAGCAGTTTGTCTGTTGGTGCATTGGTACTGTTTGGTGTTGCTGTGGTTCCTCTAACTTCTTGCTGACCTACACCACCACTGCTGATCCTATTGCATCTCTTATCTGATTGGCTCTACTGGTCCATTCCTCAGGAAAGTCTTTCTGGCTCGAGTTCTAGCTGCCTTGCAGTCTCATCTTTGTTTTTTGTCTTGTCTTTGTTGTTTTCTTTTTGTCTTTTTTTTTTTTTTATAATTGAGATATAGTTAATCTATAGCATTATATTAGTTTCAGTCGTATAACATAATGAATCAATATTTGTATACAGTATGAAATAATCACAATAGTTACCATGCATCACCATAATTACAATAAATTTTTTTCTTGTGATGAGAACTTCTAAGATTTACTCTCTTAGCAACTTTTAAATATGCAATACATTATTAGTAACTATAGTCACCATGCTGTACATTATATCTCCATGAGTTGGTTATTTTATAAGCTTTTACCTTTTAATTGCCTTTACCCATTTTGCTTACCCTCCACTCCTGCTCTTCTCTGGCAACCATCATTCTGTTCTCTTTATCTATGGGCTTGGTTTTTGTTTCGTTTATTTATTTATTTTTTTAGATTCCACATGTAAGAGATATCCTACAGTATTTGTCTTTCTCTGACTTACTTCGCTTAGCGTAAGTATGCGCTCAAGGGCCATTCATGTTGTTATAAATTGCAAGATTCCATTAATTTTTATGGCTGATTAGTGTTCGTGTGTGTGTGTGTGTGTGTGTGTGTGTGTGTGTGTGTGTGTGTGTGTATCTTAACCCACTTATTCATTGATGGACACTTAGGTTGTTTCCATATCTTGGCTATTGTAAATAATGCTACAGTGAATATGAGGCTGCATATATCTTTTCAAATTAGTGTTTTCATTTTATTTGAATAAACACCTAGAAGTGGAATTGATGGATCATGTGGTGGTTCTGTTTTTAATTTTTTAAGGAGCCCCCTGATGTATTCCATAATAGCACCAATTAACATTGCCACTAGCAGTACACAGAGTTCCCTGTTCTCCACATCCTTTGCCAACTTTTGTTATTTCTTGTCTTTTTGACAATAGCCAGTCTGACAGGTGTGAGGTTATCTCTCATATTGTTTTGATTTGCATTTCCTCCGTGATTAGTGATGTTGAATATTTTTCATGTGCTTGTTGACCATCTGTATATCTTCTTTGGAAAAAATGTCTATTCCAATCTGCCTATTTTTTAATCAGATTTTTTTTTGCTGTTGTGTGAGCTTTTTATATATTTTGGATGTTAACTTCTTATCGAATACATGGTTTGCAGTTATTTTCTCCATTCAGTACATTGTATTTTCATTTTGTTGATGATTTTCTTTGCTGTGCAGAGACTTTTTGTTTGGTGTAGTCCCACTTGTTTATTTTTGCTTTTAGAGTCAGATCCAAAATATCATTGCAAAGACCACTGTCAGGGAGCTTACCACCTATGTTTCCTTCTAGGAGTTTTATGGTTTTGTGCCTTACATTCAAGTCTTTAAATCATTTTGAGTTAATTTTTGTGTATGGTATAGGGCAGTAGGCTAGCTTCATTGTTTTATATGAAATATGAATATTTATATGAAATATGAAAAAACTGGTGGCTGTCTAGTTTTTCCAACACCATCTATTAAAAACAGTGTCATTTCCCCACTGTATATTCTTGGTTGCTTAACCATATGTATGTGGGTTTACTTCTCGGCTCCCTATTCTGTTCCATTAATCTATATATCTGTTTTTATGCCATTGCCATGTATTTTGGTTACTATAGCTTTGTGATACAGTTTGAAATCAGGAAGCATGCTGCCTTCAATTTTGTTCTTTCTCAAGATTTCTTGAGGTATTTTGCGGTTCCATACAAATTTTAGGATTATTTTCTATTTCTACGAAAAATGCCTATGGAATGTTGATAAGGAATGTTTTGAATCTGTAGACTGCTTTGGGAAGTATGGACATTTTAACAATGTTCTTGCAATCCTTGGGCATGGAATATCTTTCCATTTATTTGTGTATTATTCTATTTCTTTTACCTCCTTGGTTAAATTTATTCCTAGGTATTTTATTCTTCTGGATGCATTTCTAATTGTGATTGTTTTCTTAATTTCTCTCTTTGATAGTTCATTGTTAGTGTATAGAAACAGAGCAGATTTTTATATTGATTTTTGTATCCTGCAACTTTACTGAATTCATTTATTCTAACAGTTTTTTGGTGGAGTCTCTAGGATTTTCTACACATAAAATCATCGTATCTACAGGTAGTGACAGTTGTACTTTTTTTTAATAATAGGATGACTTTTGGGGCATCTGGGGGGCTAAGTCATTTAAGTGTCCAAGTCTTGATTCCGGGTCAGGTCATGATCTCATGGTGGTGAGATGAAGCCCTGCATCAGGCTCTGTTGGGCTTGGAGCCTGCTTAAGATAATCTCTCTCCCTCTCCTCTGCCCCTCCCCTGCTCATACTCTCTCCAAAAAAATAAAAAATAAAATAAATAAAAAAACCTTTTATTTCTTTCTCCTGCCTACTAGCTTTGGCTGAGACTTCCAATACTGTACTGAATAAAAGTTGTGAAAATGGGTATCCTTGTTTTGTTCCTAATCTTTCACCATTGTGTATGATGTTAGCTGTGGGCTTATTTTATGTGATCTTTGTTAGGTTGAGTACAATTCCATCTATATCCACTTTGTAGAGAGTTGTTATCATAAATGGATGCTGAGTTTTGTCAAATGCTTTTTCTGCTATTGAGATCATATGATTTTTAGCTTTCCTTTTGTTAACATAGTATATTATGTCAATTTGTGGATGTTGAGCAATCCTTGCATACCTGGAGTAAATCTCACTTGATCATGGTGTGTGATCTTTTAAATGTATTGTTGAATTTAGTTTGCAAATATTTTGTTGAGGTTTTTGCAAATATATATGTTTAAGCTTCAAAAATTATGGTTTTAGGGGTGTCTATAGAGTAACATCCCATAACCTAGAAATGTAGCACTCTGAGTTCTACATAGGACTATGCTAGATGATAGACTTATAATGTATTATATTCTCAGTATTAGCAAGTCTACATGTGCATTTAGCTTCAATAGTTGATCAACAGAATTTTCTAGGATATGTACAAATCATCAAATGCCAAACAATTGGGATTTTCAGATCCAGTGCTTTCGGGGAATTTTACTCTATTACAGAAATTGTACTGAATAACAAATATAATAATTTAAAACATTGTTATTATCTCTAACTGAAGGGGTGGGAGAGGCTTTTTAAAATCCTCAATTCTAAAAATAAATAAATAAAATCCTCAATTCTGTCAACTCTAATTTTGTGCGTCTCCTGTTTTTCTTCCTCTTACTCTCTCATATCTCAAAGCAGAATTTTTTGACATTGAGCCACTTGCCTAAAATCATGTAATCACTGAAGGAAGAATCCCATGGATTTTGTTTGTTTGTGTTACTTCATTTGAAGTCTAGTCTTTGATTTATATAGTCTTGCTATTGTGTCTGGTAGGTTGTAAGCTTCCCTAAGACTTCATTCAGTCCTTAGCCAGCCATTCTGTAACCCCAACAGGCACTGAATGAGATTAATAGACAAAAATATGCACTAAGTTTATTCATTTAACAAATATTTGAATGCCAGCCATTGTGTTAGATCCTGTGTTAAGATCCCTTAGAAAACAAAATCTTAACAATCCCAGAGAAAGATAGTTAAAAGTTATTCTTTTCCAAAGCAAATTTTCATGGACATTCATTAAACACTATGTGATCAGGATCCATGCTTCTTCTGTCTTAAGATCCCACTATCTTCAGTGCTAGCCTACACGATCATCACAGAATGGGGGAAATATTGCATACATATCCTTCTTTGTCTAGAAGTAATACACATGAATTTCTGCTTCCATCCCAATAGCTAGATCTAGTCATAGGGCCCCATTTGGATTCAAGGGGACTGGCAATAGTCTGTGGCCGTGCAGATACTGCCCAGCAACAAATCTACCCTATGGGAGGGAAACAAATCTTGGATAGTGAACTAGTCATCTCTATGTTCTTGGCTCTAAGCTTAAAACTCTAGGTGGAAGGATAACTAATAAAACCAGACAGACTTTAAAGCATTCAGTTCTTCTGACAGCCTATATTATAGAGTAAAATAAAGGCAACAGGAATGGTTCTTAGAAATAACTAGTTGTAACCACTGTTGCTGTGAATTCTTACAGCATTATTTCACAAATTTTCTATTACGGAGTTCTGTTATTGTCACTATCATCATCACCCCATCTGTTGATGTGAGTGCCCTTGAGATAAATGAGTAACTGACCGAAACCACATTAATTTCAAGTTTTGATAGGCTCATGGGACTAACTATTCCTGTTTACAGGTTTAAAAGGATGAAAGGCAAGTAAAACAGGATTCATTTCAACTCCCTGCTGTGGTAGTATTAAAAGAGCTGTAAAGGTCTAGATATGTGAGATGAATGAAAACAGGACTGTCATCTAAGGTTATCCAGATTGTGAATTGAAGATAGTACAGAGGCCATTTACGTTGTAGACTGTGTTAATGGTGTCCTCCTGGAGTTATGTAGCTATTCTGTGGAGGACCTGAATAAAAATTTTAGCAGTGGAATCATTAGGAAAATAATGTTTTAAACATAGTTTATGATGCTGTAATTGTAAATTCACATGGAGACCCAGCAGATAACTTTCCTTGTAGATTTTTTTGATATGTTTTGATCAGTTTTTCTTGGTACAGTATGTCAGGAAGTCTTGCTCCATAAGCAAGTTTTTCGTGTTCCTATGAGTAAATGGAAAGTAAAATCAAGAGGTAGAGAGTTGAGAGTATAATGAATGGTAGAGAAACAGAAAATGGAAGGGTCAAGAAGCTATGACATTTTAGAACTAAATGAGTAGATAAAATGGGAGGCTTGGGTTAGGATGGCTTTATCCCAAAGAAACATAGAATGTAGAGCAACCTATTGCAGGAGTTCCTGTTTTACCCAGAAATATCCCATAAAACAACAAAAGTAGTTAGGAATCAGAAAAGCTAGATTCTAATACTGGCTGCTAACTTGCTATCAATTATTTCACCTATCTGAGCTTCAGTTTACCCATTTCTGAGGACTCTCAGTTTGTCCACGTATAAAAAGAACATTAAAATAAAAAATGGTCTATAAACTTATTCCTACTCTTAACATTCTACAATTAAGAATGGATGAGGGCGCCTGGGTGGCTCAGTCAGTTAAGCGGCTGACTTCAGTTCAGGTCACAATTTCATGGTTCATGAGTTTGAGCCCCGTATTGGGCTCTGTACTGACAGCTCAGAGCCTAGAGCCTTCTTTGGATTCTGTGTCTCCTTCTCTCTCTGCCCCTCCTCCATTCATGCTCTGTCTCTCAAAAATAAATTTAAAAAAAAAAAGAAGAATGGATGGATGGATGTTGGGGCATCTGGGTAGCTCAGTTGGTTAAGCGTCCTACTCTTGGTTTCTGCTCAGGTCATCATCTTGTGGTTGGTGAGATTGAGCTCCACTTTGGGCTATGTGCTGAAAATGTAGAGCCTGCTTGGGATTGTCTGTCTCCTTGTCTCTCTCTGACTCTCCCTGTGCTCACTCGCTCTCTCAAAATAAATAAACATTAGAAAAGGGGGGGTGGATGTTTTTACCCTAAAACAAACAAAAAGGTCCTGAGTGTCATTGAATCTGCACATTGGAGTCAGATAGCCTGGGAAAAGCTCATCAAGGAAGAAACATAAATGAGGGCACAAGATGGTCTTTTCAGTTACTCCATCCTAGGTGTCACTGCTTATAAAAATGTATTAAACTCTTTAGGTATGATCAGATTAATACAGAAAATTGAAAGGTATACCACCCTTCTGATAGATTTTTTAAATTCTAAATCTGTACAAAGATTTCTTTTGCCAGTGTTTAATTTCACTTGGTTTCATTATTTACCAAGCTCTCCTTGGTTGGTTGATAATCATCTTCAAAAATGTGTTCCATATACTGGAAATTCACTAAGAGAACTTAAGTGTTCTCACCACACACACACAAAAAAAGGTAAATATGTGGTGATGACTAGGTTAATTAGCTTGATTGTGGTAATCATTTTACGATATATACCTATATTAAAATACCATGTATACCTTAAACATATACAATTTTTGTCAATTATACCTCAGCAAAGCTAGAGAGGAGGGGGCAAAAAATACATATATGTGTGTTCTGAATCTCTCCTGTGCCCTGCTGTAGTCATTATGTGCATTAATAAAAAGGAAAAAGATGGGGCACCTGGGTGGCTCAGTCAGTCAAGCATCTGACTCCTGGTTTCAGCTCCAAGTCATGATCTCATGGTTCATGAGTTCAAGCCCCCCATCAGGCTCTGCGCTGACAATGCAGAGCCTGCTTGGGATTCTCTCTCTCTCTCTCTCTCTCCTCTCTCTCTCTGCCCCTCCCGCTCGCTCACTCATGCACGCTCTCTCTCTAAATAAATAAATAAATAACTTTAAATTTTTTATTTAAAAAAATAAAAAGATAATAGGCCTGATCTCACAGAGATTCTGGGTAATTCCAATACCCAGGAATTGGAGGTACCTACTGGGAGGTAGCTACTTGGCAAGATAGTTTTAAAAACTAAATTGTAAACCTGCCTTCAGCATGCCAGAGGGTCCTAAACATCTCATGTGAAGGCACATGAGTCATATTCCTAGTAAAGAACATATAAAAGATATTCATTAAATATTTGTAGGTTGGATGAATGTGCCTAGAAAAAATCCACCTGCAACAAAGGCAGCCAATGAACTGCCTGTAAAGGTAGCCATTAGTCACTGTTGTGGGTATTAGTGGGAAGAATTGTAATAACACTAGCCCCCTTTAGAATTTCTAACCATATCTCTGCTCTCTTGCAGTTTGGATTTTGAATCCATATTATATATGTAGTATGAGTAACTACAAGAGGAGATATAAATAAAAATATTTCTGTTAGGTAGCAAACACCCTCCAGGGGCCAGCCAAAAATGGAAGTTCACTTGGTAGGAAAGCTCCTCAACCAAGGTGGCTCTGGATACCTAGAAATTAACTTCAGCCAAACATGAGATTCTAATAAAAAATTACCAAATGCATAAGGAAACAAACTATGATAGCAAGAGTTGGCAAGAGAAGAGAAAGGAAAGAGAAGAGGGAAAGGGATTGATTTTAGATTGCCAAGAACTTTAGATACTGGAATTAGCAGATACTGAGTATGAGCTATGGTATTTTCATTATCTATCAATGTTTAATAAATTACCCCAGAATTTAGTGACATGAAACAACCAGTTGTGCTCATGGAGTCTGTGGGTCAGGAACTCTGGGTTTGGGTAATGATTTTATTTGTTCCATGTTGCATGGGTCCACAGCTTGGATGGGTTGTAGGCTTTAGTGACTCAACATCTAGCTCCTGTAATACTCTGAAGCTTTGTTCACTCATATTTCTGGTGGTTCATGCTGGCTGTGATTGAGCCCTTAGTTGAACTTATCAGCAAGAATATCCAAATGTAGCCTCTCAATGTGGCCTGGGCTCCTCACAGCATTATGGATGGTTCTTAGGGAATCTGCAGAAAGGCTTAGGCAGAAACTGTATCACCTTTTCTAACCTAGCCTCAGCTTCATGCAGGATGACTCCCACTGCCTTCTATTTGAAAGGAAATCAATAGCAAAGCCTTGGACGAAAGGAAAAGAGATTTCACCTCTTGGTAAGGGTTGTCAAGGTTCTGAGAGGGAATTTGAAACTAGAAATATTGTTGTAGCCATCTTAGAAAAAGACAATCTTTTACAATAGGTAAGAATTTTGATTAAATAAAAGAAATGGGGGAGAAGAATCTTGAGATAATAGACTGTTAAAATTAACCAGTTAGCAATCCCTATCAAAATAACACCAGCATTCTTCACGGAGCTAGAACAAATATCCTAAAATTTTTATGGGACCAGATAGGACCCCAAATAGCCAAAGCAAACTTGAAAAAGAAAACCAAAGCTGGAGGCATCACAATCCCAGACTTCAAGCTGTATTACAAACCTTTAATCATCAAGACAGTATGGTACTGGCAGAAAAACAGACTCAGATCAATGCAACAGAATAGAGAACCCAGAAATGGACCCCCAAACTTGGCCAACTAACCTTTGACAAAGCAGGAAAGAATATACAATGGAATAAAGGCAGTCTCTTCAGCAAATGGTGCTGGGAAAACTGGACAGCGACATGCAGAAAAACTCAAAATGGATGAGAGACCTAAACATAAGACAGAAAGCCATCAAAAGCCTTGAAGAGAAAGCAGGCAAAACTTCTTTGACCTCAACCACAGCAACTTCTTACTCAACACATCTCCGGAGGCAAGGGAAACAAAAGCAAAAATGAACTATTGGGACCTCATCAAAATAAAAAGCTTCTGCACAGCGAAAGAAACAGTCATCAAAACTAAAAGGCAACTGACAGAATGGGAGAAGATATTTGCAAATGACAAATCAAATAAAGGGTTAGTATCTAAAATCTGTAAAGAACTTATCAAACTCAACACCCAGAAAACAAATAATCCAGTGAAGAAATGGGCAAAAGAATGAATAGACACTGTCCAAAGAAGACATCCAACTGACACATGACAGATGGCCAACTGACACATGAAAAAAATGCTCAACTTCACTCACCATCAGGGAAACACAAATCAAAACCACCTCATACCAGTCAGAATGGCTAAAATGAATGACTCAAGCAACAACAGATGTTGGCAAGGATGCGGAGAAAGAGGATCACTTTTGCACTGCTGGTGGGAATGCAAACTGGTGCAGCCACTCTGGAAAACAGTATGGAGGTTCCTTAAAAAGTTAAAAATAGAACTACCCTATGACCCAGCAATTGCACTACTAGGTATTTATCCAAGGGATACAGGTGTGTTATTTCAAAGCTGCACATGCACCCCAATGTTTATAGCGTGCTATCAACAATAACCGAAGTATGGGAAGAGCCCAATGTCAATCGACAGATGAATGGATAAAGAAGATGTGGTATATATATACAATGGAGTATTACTTGGCAATCAAAAAGAATGAAATCTTGCCATTTGCAACTATGTGGATGGAACTGGAGGGTACTATGGTAAGCGAAATTAGAGAAAGACAAATATCATATGACTTCACTCATATGAGGAATTTAAGATACACAATAGATGAACATAAGGGAAGGGAAGCAAAAATAATTTAAAAACAGGGAGAGGGACAAAACATAAGGGACTCTCAGATATAGAGAACAGGCAGAGGGTTGCTGGAGGGGTTGTGGGTAGGGGGATGGACTAAATGGGTAAGGGGCACTAAGGAATCTACTCCTGAAATCATGGTTGCACTATATGCTAACTTGGATGTAAGTTTAAAAATAATAGTGATAATAATAATAATAATAATAAAATAACCAGTTAAATTTAAAAAAAAAACTAACTAGATCTTAAAGAACTAAAAAGACGTCATTATTAGAATTTGAAACTCAGCGGTGCCTGGGTGGATCCATTGATTAAACATCCAACTCTCTTGATTTCAGCTCAATTCATGATATCATGGTTCATGCGATTGAGCCCTGCATCAGTGCAGAGCCTGCACAGGATTCTCTTTCTCCCTCTCTGTCTGCCCTTCCCCACTTGCACGCTCTCTCTCTTTAATAAATAAAGATTTAAAAAAAAAATTGAAACTCAGTGGATGGATTAAATAGCAGATTAAATATCTTTAAGGAATAATGTACTGGAGCACAAAGTTTAATAAATTACCTGGCATGTATTATGGAGAAATAGAAGGTTAAGAAATGCAAGTGATTGATATAATACAAGATAATATGAGAAGACCTAATGTAGATACATTCAGGGGTTCAAGAAGAAGAGAATAGAGAAAATAAGGGCGAAGTATTTGAAATGTAACAATTAAGAATATTTGCTAGAATGTATGAAAGATATGAATACTCAGATTTTTTTTTAATTTTTTTTTTAACATTTTTATTTATTTTTGAGACAGGGAGAGACAGAGCATGAACAGGGGAGGGTCAGAGAGAGGGAGACACAGAATCTGAAACAGGCTCCAGGCTCTGAGCCGTCAGCACAGAGCCCGACGCGGGGCTCGAACTCACGGACCGTGAGATCATGACCTGAGCCGAAGTCGGCCGCTTAACCGACTGAGCCACCCAGGCGCCCCTGAATACTCAGATTTTGACAATGCTGTGAGTCTCAAGAAAAAATAAAAAGAACTCCGTACCTGTATAAATAAACAATGAAATTACAGATAAAAGATGGCCTTAAAAGCAGCCAGTAGAAAAAGTTACTTAGAAAGGAATAACATTTAAACTGGCAGTTGACTGCTCAGCCACTATAGCATCCTGAAGACCATGAAGTAGTATCTTTAAAATGTGGATAGTTGATACTGTCAACTTAGAATTAAGGATCTAATGAAACGGTCTTTATAGCATGAGAGCAAAATAATGTTCAGATGTTTTGCTTTTTTTTTTTTAAATAGAACATTTCACAGATGGACCCTTATTTATAGAACTTCTGAAAGATGTGCTTCAGGAAGAAGAAAATTCTTCTTAGAAGGAAAGTCATAAAAGAAATTAATAATTTCCTATATTAAACAATATAATGTCTAATTGTAGGGTTATAGAAAAATAAAACTAAAGAAATATGCTGTCCAATAGTAGCATGTAGGTTGGGGGGCATTGAACAGAGTCAAAGTCTTCTAAATTCTTATGGTGTTTGAGAAGATGGAAAATATATTCTCAAGTAGTCATGACAAAATTTTAATGGAACTGCTAAAAAACTGGAGATAAATTCCAAACAAGTAGAGCAAAAAATCTATTGGAATGAAAAAAAATACATTCCAAAAGAAGGCAATAAAGGGGGAAAATGGGCATAAAATTAGATAAATAGGACAAGGTAGAAGTAAATCCAGATGTCAGTGAGCACAGTAAATATTGGTGGAATAAACTAACCAATTAAGTGCTTCACACTCACTTAAGAAATTACTATATGCCTAACGTAAAAGTTGGAAAAGGGTAATATGAGCAGGGAAACTTATGGGTCATTCTTGCCAACAAAAATAATTGTAGTCTTGGCTTAGTAGGAGGGATCATGGCAATCATCAAACCTGCAAAGGACACAATGCCTACACCCATCACCCCTGATTTCAGAATGTCTGCAGGGGCACATTGTACTGCCCTCTGGTTCATTTCTTGGGTAGAAGTTGGCAGGAAGTCTTTATTGGTATCATCCCATTTGAGGCTATCTGTTAATATTCATGACCTGAGGCTGTTACACAGCACCTGTGTTATACAACAGCACCTTTTTTATGACCTAAGATGTCACTGTCTCATGAGTAATGAGGTGCTATGGGAGTTATTGAAGGATTAGCTATAGATTCTTTAACCAATCCACAGTTTGCAGGAGATGAGCCACCATCATAAAGAATTTATCAAAATGATTCATCTCTGTTGCTATGGACAGATTACATTCTCATTCTGTCTCTGAAAGTTTATAACCAGTCTCTGAGTAGTTACAAATGTATTATTAATAATCCTTAGAAAAGCAATTTATTTTTGCATAGGTTAACCATTGCTTCTGTTGTTGCTCATGCCCAGAAAATTTCCAACAATCAGACCTGACTTCATAAAACTTGACCCTCCCAAAACAAAACATAAAGCAATATTATGTTTCTCCCTTTGAATATAGCAGATCTGCCTGTTATCTATTCATTAGTATCTTAAAGCTTGAGTTGGCCAGTTAAGTTCAAGTTAAAAGCTTAGATTTGCCTCTAATGTTTTCTCTCTGAGAGCTGTTATTGAGTAAAGGGGGAAAGAGATGGGATGAAAACCCTTCATCCCATTAGGATTAGGTTTAGGATTATGATTAGGTTGTGTATCTGAACTAGGCAGAGTAGATGTTGCCTGTTTGTAAACTTTGGCCAATTCCTGGTGATGAGGAAGACAAATGCAGGGACTTTTCTTCCAGACAATGATATGCTTACTGAGTGCACAGCACTGAGTTACACCTTTTGGGAAGAAGTCAGAGGTCCAGACATTTTTTACTAGAGGGAAGGTTCAAGCAGAGGTTGTTTCATGTGTTTCCCTCCGGGACCCTGAGGGAAAGGTACGACAGGATTCCAATGCCCCTGAGTCCATGGGGAAAATGCCATTCATACCCCACTATTGTTTCCATCAAGTTACAAGAAGGGCATTTTGTGAAGGCAGGAAAATATAGTAGGTGGTTCTCCAGAACCTGGTTTGGAAGGCCATGTGGTGGGCCCTGGCCAAAAGTTGCTGGCTGCTGGGTCCTACCTGCTACCTCCCAGTATAAGTGGATAAGCCAGAGCGATAGAAGTCCCTCAGGTATTTGTGCATCACAGCCTTGTCTATGAGACAGCTGCTTCCATCTCACCTCCCAGTCCTTGCAACCCAGGGGCAGAGCTGCAGCCCCAGCACCCCCAAAAACCTCTGCCCTCTCCTGCATCACCACTGCTGCTCTTCTCCGTCCTCTTCAGAACCTCTCCCTTTGCGGTACCTGTCCTCAACACTTTGGGGAGACCAAAATGAACTCCTCATCTGAGTGGGAGGGGGAAAGGGCCAGGGGACAGGAAGAGAAAGAGAGAGATGGAGAGACCAAGGGACTATAAACATCTTCTCATGTTATGAACAAAGGAGAAAGCATTGTGCAGTGATTTTTTTTTTTTGAAGAGCAATAGAGTTTTTGTGTGTTTTTTTTTATCTTTGAGTGGTATGTCTATTAAAAAAAAAGTGGTTCCATTTAAGCCTCTTGTACTAAATTTGGAGTATACAGAGCTGTTTCAGGATTAGTTGATTGTTAGTACAGCTGAGAAATCACTAAAACACACCATTTCTGTGCCAACAGACCTGTGGACATGCCTGGAAATACAGATTTTAACTTTTCTATTGTCTTTTTATTACAAGTAAATGTAAAATACTCAGTTATTCATTTGCCATTTTCAGAATTCTTCTTCCTGAGATCTTTAGATTGCAGGTGCCATAGATGTTGGTGGTTAGAAGCAGAAATTACCTTTTTATGAAAGAATTGTCTTAAAATTTTTCTAGCAAATGTTATATTCTGTGCATCAACCTATTACCTATGTTTAGCGTGCCTAAAGGAGGTGAGGAGCAAAACCAAACTAATATGCTAAATTAATTTGACCTTTAATATGGCTGTTTATGCTTTACTTTCAAGTATTCAAGATGTTCATTTTATTTTGGTTTAATAAGAGGTAATTGTGAGCTATATAAAATGATAAGAGCTTGCCATTTGTACTTTGATTCAAATCTTGGTCCTGACATTTGCTAGCTGCCTCAGTTTCCTCATCTGTCTAGAATGAATAATATAACCTACCATTTAGGGGTTTCTGAGGATTAAGTGAGATTTATCAAAAGCTCCAAACAATACTTGGTGCCTACTAGATTCCAAATAAATAGTAGAAATTATTAATTATTCATGTAGCTCTCTAGTAAGGGATCTGAGTTTGATGCTGTGGCTTAAGGTTGAATGAAAAACCTTGAAGAAACAGAGAACATAATTCTCATTCAGACAGAAGTCCAGGTAGTACCCTGGTGAGGTCCATGCCCAGCCAACAGCTTGCAAGGTTTGCAGCTGCCAGTGAGAACTGAGAATTAAACTCTGTTCCTTTTTTCCTTCTAAGAACTCCAGAATGTCATAAATTGGACTGAAATGTCAAAATGAAAACTTTTTGAGGCCATGGGATATAGGAAAAAATCATGAATTTTCTAATCCTGGCTCTGCAGTTTACTAGGTGGGAGACTTTGGTTTCCCTCCTCACTTACTAAATGGGAAGAGAATATGACTCCTCCAAGGTCCAGTGAGGTAGTGTATGTAAAAATAGCACAGTGACAAACGCACAGTGCCTGGTGCCGATGTTCACCCCACCTCTCACACTCATCTCTGGCTCCCCTTTTGTTTTGAAAAATCTGCTGTTTTCCAGCAGATCACCTGTCAGTTTTGAGTAGCTTCTTTGTGGTGTCAGGATGTTTATGGAGCACCCCTGGAGCAGAGAGCTCTGCCAGTCACAGATGTGCCTTACAGTGGACCTGATGAACCCATTTTAAGAAACTAGAGGAAGTTTTCCGAGAGAAAAGGTTTATTCTTAGAGTTATTACATAGGAAACAATGGGCTGATCTCTGCTTCAAATGGCTTATAATTCACTGAAAAAAATGTAGAAAAATGTAAAATTGAGAGAAGAAAAATTTGCACACACACATATATAACATTAAGTAGGGTCTTGTTAATGATTTTGAGATTATTCCCTTCACAGGCCCATGTGCAGACATTGTCACATTTTCCCTTGGATTAGTCTTCACTCCCAGGCTGTCCTGATGGGTAGCTTTTTAATACAGATTAGTAATGTCCACTAACGTTCCTCTCATTCATCGATGAGACCTTCATGACACTTAATATATTACTGGTACTTAGTCAAAATCTTACATAATCCAGTGTTGTCATCTGACTTGGCACTTCAATAAACATGGTCTTATTAGTTTCATTTGCTTCTAAAGCTTCTGTAATCTGTGGTGAGTTGTCTTCCTTTCCTTTATGATTACTGTTTTGATGACAAAGAAGTGTTTTTGCTGTTCTTTTTTTTTTTTCATTTTTTTTTTAACGTTTATTTATTTTTGAGACAGAGACAGAGCATGAACGGGGGAGGGGCAGAGAGAGAGGGAGACACAGAATCAGAAGCAGGCTCCAGGCTCTGAGCCATCAGCCCAGAGCCTGACGCGGGGCTCGAACTCACGGACCGTGAGATCGTGACCTGAGCTGAAGTTGGAGGCTCAACCGACTGAGCCACCCAGGCGCCCCTGTTTTTGCTGTTCTGAAACTCTCTTGATGGACTTATGGAACAGTCTCTCTCTCCCCTATGAAAACTTGAGGAACTACTAGAGGAAGCCATGAGAAGTGGATAAGTCCATGAGTTCTGGTCTTGCCACCCTTCTTGGCTCAGATGTGTATTGCCTGCAGAGTGCAAGCCCCAGAGCTTTCACCTGTTTATTTAAGAGGTAGATAGTTGTATTCCCATTACACAGATGAGAAAACCAAGGTTTAGTGAGGTTAAATCATATACCCAGGGTTGAATTGGCTACAACTAAATAATAGAATTAGAATTTTAATCCCTGGACTCTGACTTCACACCCAGTGTTCATTCAGCTATTCCACTTTATTAGTTAGAGAAAAATTATGGGTTACCAAAAGGAAACAACGAGTTTTGCAACTAGAGGAGAAAGTATGTTTGAGCCCTAATACAATATCCAGTGGCTGCTAGTAAGGACAACCTAGCACAAGGGGTAAAGAAAGTTTTCCAGTACCTAGAGAATGAGTGTGATTCTTATAAATAGGACAGGCCTTGGAAAAATGGGTCTGACCTATCAGTCCTTTGAATGGCCCAAGTGGTCAAGGAGACAGTTCCTGAATTGCACAGTGGATGCCCACAAATAGGTGAACGCCTTGTGAAAATCGAGCCCAGAGCCACAGAGACTAAGAGTTGGTTTTGTAGATACAAGGGGTGAGTGAGACTCTCACCATATATGGAAACCTCTAAGCCAACTCACCAACTTAGTGTATATCTTGAGCCAGCTGTTAAGTATCTTTACTTAACACCTAGTTTGGTTTAGGAACCCATATTTAGTAAAGTACTTCCTTGCTTGCCATGCCACTAACATGTGACTGTTTTAGACTTATTTTCGCAAATAAGGATATTTGCGATCTATGTGCCAGGGATCATTCTTCATAGTGAGTAAGATGATCAAGATCTCTGCCCTGTTGGAGGTTACAGACTAATTGGGGAGCCCATACAACAAGGAAATTAAAAGAAACATCAGAAAGAGAAACTTACTATGCAGAGATCTAACAAGGTTATTGTGATAGGTATGACTCAGTAGCTAGTTTGAGTGGTGAAAAAAGGCATCTCAGAGTGGGTGACATTAGGCTAAAATCTGAATGACAGGAAAAAGCCTGCTTTGCCAAAGTGGATAAAGAGGAACATTCTTGATAGGACAAAAGGGACAAAGGCCTTGAGGTGGGGATGTGTTCAGGATTGTTCAGGAACAGCTAGAGGGCCAATTTTGCTGGAGTATAGTCTGTGAATAAACCAGTGGAATAAGATGAGGTATACAAGGGGTGAGCAAGAGCAGGAAATTTGTGTTCTATTTTTAGTGTGATGGGGAGCCCTTGAAGAATTCTAAACAGAAATAACATGATATGTTATATGTTTTAAGATAGCTGGCTGCCATATGGATAATTGCTTGTAGGGGTTGGAACTGGAGTCAGGGTGACCAATTAGAAGGTAATTGTAGTAGTCAGGCCAGAGATGGTGATAGCTTGAACAAAAGTAGTAGTCATAGAAATGGAGAAACAAAATCAGGAAACCTCTTGGACGTGAGTCAACAGGACTTACTTATGGATTGGATGATACCAGAGTGAGGGGGTCACATTTAATCAACCCTGGCAGGCAGCAAGGTAAAACATGTCCTAACCAGGTAGGTTTTAGGTCCATATTTCCCCATTAATTATGTAAGCTACTTGTCCACACTTGAGTTGATGAAGTAAGGGATCCATGAACCTTTGTTGAATTTGGGTGCTGATAGCATTAACTGCATCATCTTTAGATCATGGAATAGTTTGAACAAATGGACAGCAAGAAACGGCAAGGAAAATATTGGGACTCTCTTTGGAAGTGGTAGCTGATTCATTCATCAAATATTTAATATCTGTTAGATGTAGCTGAGTGCTGTAAATATAAAAAAGTGAGAACTACCTAGAAAGCTCATACTCTTGTGTCCTTGTTGGAATCTTCTCAAACAGCACACCTGGAAGTTACATCTTTGGATTGAGATCTCTGTGGACAATAAGTCAGTTAATGTCTGCAACAGACACACCAGCCCTTTGATTTTCAGTTGGCTGTGGTCTTTCTACAGCAGGAACAATTTAGACCTTTTTCTTCTTTTTAAATTTTTTTTTAATCTTTATTTATTTTTGAGACAGAGACAGAGCATGAATGGGGGAGGGGCAGAGAGAGAGGGAGACACAGAATCGGAAGCAGGCTCCAGGCTCTGAGCCATCAGCCCAGAGCCTGACGCGGGGCTCGAACTCACGGACCATGAGATCGTGACCTGAGCTGAAGTTGGAGGCTCAACCGACTGAGCCACCCAGGCGCCCCTAGACCTTTTTCTTAATGCATTTCTGAAAAGAATGCTGGCATTTCTATCTACTCTTTGTGGCTGAGAATTCATTATTGTTCTCTTCATGCTCTCACTTACCTCTTCTCACCTACTCATTCCTAAGACTTATTAGTATACAGGAGCAGAAAGTATTCC
Organism: Panthera onca; assembly: GCF_046562875.1. Classification (NCBI taxonomy): domain Eukaryota; kingdom Metazoa; phylum Chordata; class Mammalia; order Carnivora; family Felidae; genus Panthera; species Panthera onca. The sequence continues at coordinate 129,568,762 of NC_138347.1, read as the reverse complement.
TCTTTTCCTCAAGGTATATAAAGCATGCCTAAAGTGCCTTGTTTTTTCCTCATACAAGGTCCAAGCTACATTAATTTATCATTGAATATTTCCATTTTAAGAAGCTGTTAATTCCAATAAATGTTGATGGAGATTTGAAGCCCAAACATTTTAATGAAGTCATAAATCAAGAAGCCATAGCAGCTTTCTTCAGATGTCCTCACACAAAATTAATCTACTGGATGGAAGGTTTCCTACAGTGTTACAGCACCTGCTTTGGACAGGCAGAAACATTCCCAGCTTGGGTTTTAATAAATTACAGTCATCGAAGTATAAAAGTGATGTGGAGAAACTTGACTTCAGATGTCAGTCACTGCATGCTGTTTTCTCCTCCCCTCAGATTCTAGCTTTGGTCATACCTGGCTCTAAAGTTGCACATTACCTGGCTCTGAAGTATTACTAAGAGATGTCTTTGTTTTATTAGTTTATCCCTGCCCTTTATAACTATAGTAACCAGTGTACTTACCATTCAGATCAGGTCCCTGGTTAATATCCAGCCTTCAGTCTGCATAGCTTCATATACTCATCTTTGAAATTCTGTAGCTATTACCTTTATATATGTTGAAATGAGAAAATGTCCTATTTATGGACTAAATTCTCCCTGCTGTTTTTTCAAAAGTCTGAAAATATTCCCTTATTCATAATCTCATACTTGATGCAGTTTTCTTGGGCTCAGTGGATCTCTGTTTCAACATAGTATATCTGTTCTGTATAGTGTCATGTATTATTTAAATGTATTTATTATAAAATGGAACATGCACAAGCTTTACAGATTGCCAAAGAGGTTGCCGTCTGGGCAGATTTTCTTATGAACTGCATAACTCACGATCTCTTCCTCCTTCCCACTTTCATTTACCTTATAAATGAAATACCAGCATCCTGGTACCAGGTATTACCATAGTAACATAGAAAGATTGTTCAAGCAAAAATGGGAGAAAGAGAAACATAACTGAGGTTTTATCTCCATTGGCTCAAGTTTCTATGAGCCCAATGACCAAGACAGAGGGTCTGGAGAAAGCAAGGAGCCCTATTTCCGTTTCTGTCATTAGAAATGAGAGTGTTGTGGTATTTGTGAATTTTGAATACTTGGTTCATCAGATATCTAGAAGTGCTTACTGGGTGTCAAGCCCCACTGACTGCTGAGGATGCAAGCAGGAGGAGAGGGGGTTCCTGCCCTCAAAGAACTTGCAGTACAGTAATCATACCCTTTCACACAACAGAGTTGTTTTGCAAAAATCTTGCCAAAAACTCCAAACAGAATCCCCCCCCCCCTTTTTTTTTTTGCCAGGCATCTTTTTTCCAGATCTCTTGAGAATAGGCTCTTGAGAAACAAATTTTTATTCTGAATACCCTGCTAATGGGATAACAATGAGAATCACCATTTGAAATACTTAAACAAGCCTTCCAAGTTTTTGGAAGTTCTCTGCTACTGTAGATCATAGCTGATGGTTTCTAAAACTTTGCAAGCCAATTACTTTGTCCTGACCCCTTGAGGACACCCCAGCTAAGGTAGAGAGCACAAGAAAGAACTCCAGGCAATGGTGAACTGGAAATGTTCTTAATTTCTTGGAGAAAAACAAAATACTATGGTGGTAATTTAAAGGGAATGAATTGGAGTGACAAGGAGAAATTAACTGAATTACATTTTCTGCATAAACAAGTAAGTAGCAAGGAACATTTACGTCATCTGAAGCTAAGTTACTGCTTGAATGGGTGCTACCTTTGAAAACTATAACAGTTCTTTGGGTATGCTGTATATGCTACTGTTTACTACATTACTATTCTATCCTAATTATAGTTAAAGTAAATCCTTTTAGTGCTTAGAGAATGTGACTTAAAAGTGTAAGAATGAGATTTCTTCATGGATCTGAAAGTGTCCTGGATCATAGATGAGTTCATGGTTTTTCTGAGTTATTAAAGATAAATATTAAAGAGTATTCACTGATAAGAAAAACAGATTTGTTGATTTAATGAGTAGCTTATAATCTTGTGTTTATGTCTCCCAAAGGATTTCTGTGAAATCGTTCTTTTCACTTAAATTCAAAAATGACTAATTTCATACAGTATTTTGTGGTGAATAAGAAAAATCCACACAAAAACAGCGTGTTAGAAATTCTTTAAATTTGACCTTCCTCAAATCCTAGAACACTGCATTACAACTGCAGTCTATATGAGAAAAATTCTCAGAGTGGTAATGCTTAGAGATTACACTGATACTAAAACATCAACTTCACTGGTTTGAATGTGAATTTCATCATTCATGCCAGCCTCTGGAAGAATGGACTTTTAAGCAATCAAGTGGCCCAAAGTTAGTAACAGAAAAATGAGGACACATATAATCCTCAGCCTGAGTAATCCAAGCCTGCAGTCAGCATTTGAGCAAAGTGGAGAAGTCAGTCACTCATGCTGTCCTTCTCTAGACCATGCAACCACTGCTAGAGGGCAAAAGATGGGACATCTGCTGTGAAAGTCACATCCACTTTGGCAATGATTGTTTTCTTCCTCTCAAGCCTGATATAAGAGCAGTTAGCTATTTCAGAGTACTTATTTGATATGTCCATGGAGTGGTCATTATCTCATCCTACAAAGAGGATAATCAGTGATTTATAGAGTATTGGGGTTCTGGTGATGAAAATTCTTGGGAGTTTAGATGTTTGACTTTAGAGAAGTAAACAATAATATTGATTCACCCAACAAAAGGTGTCCTTTAGGCTATTTTCCCTGTTGGTAATAGATTATTTTAGCCATCCCATTCTTGTGTCAAGATTGCTCATGAGCAAGAACCTCATTTGTAGCTGCTTGTCTATGACCAGAGATTGATTCTATTAAGTTGGAACTATGACTTTCTCGGGGGAAACCAGCTGGGAATGAACTTATGTCCACAGGTGACAACACTGTTTTCTAGCAAAGATAACATCATTCCCTCTCCAAGTGGTCATTACGTTATGTTCCTTTCTGCTTCGGGTACAAAATCATCACAAAAAGAAGCAGTGATGGTCTAAGCACATGTCCTAACTTTTTAAGTAGTCCATGATATGCGTCTAGATCTCTTTGGAGAAAAACATGAGACCATGAATGTACAAGCAGATCTGGACTTGATGATTATCTGTAAAACAGTCCATGGAGAAATTACCTAACTTCCAGAGTTGCTGAGGGGACTAAATGGGAGAATGCAGGTGTGTCAATGAGGAAAACAGGAAGCAGAAATCATGCTAGATAGTTTAAGCAGAAGGGGATTGCAGATAAGGAGTTAAGTGCTTATGAAACTATTGGAAATTTCAGACATTAGAAATCAGAAACTACTAGGTCCAAGGACACACCAGTGTAGCAGCAATCCAGAGGTTTTAGACCCCAGGGACCACCACAGTTCTCTGTAAGCACCGACAAAGCCATGATGAAGATACTGAAACACTGAACACAGCTGCCTCACTGCTTCTTATTCTAAGGAGGAGCTGTAGAAGTAGGGCAATGGTCTCTTGCTTGCTTCTTCCTTCCAGGTTTCTCACAAGCATGTAATACACACCTAGAATGCTGCTACACACTGTAATCTAGGGAACATGATTTTAAGTTTTTCAGTCTCTCCAGCTAGAAAGAGGGTAGAATGGAAATTGGGAAAATCAAGTCACATTATTTACCATAGCAGGGAAGTACTTAACCCCATACTTGCTGAATTCTAATTATGTTACGCTGCTTTTGATATTAAATATAACATAGTACTTTGAACCCTGGTGTCTTGGCCCTCATTTCCTAGAGTTCTTTTGACAAGTTGATTTTTAATGACACCCAGATGACTGAGGAGTCTTTCCTCTCCCAAGACTTAAAGTCAGCTATTGGCTTGGGAGGCTCTGGTGATTTGGTTGACACTGCTGCCAAAGCTTTCAGGGCACAAGTCATGACCAGGTTGCCCGTGGAACATACAGATTTACTTGGGAATACCCCTCATTAGCAGGTAAAATCAAGAATCTCAGTTAGTAGTTCCAGAGGAGAAACAGTTTGGTCTATAACCTATAGAATTGTGTTATCCAATATGATAGCCTCTAAATACATGTGGTGATTTAAATTAGTTAAAATTAAATAAAATTAGAAGTTTTCAATAGCCACATGTGTTAGTGGCTACCATAATGGACGGTGCAGATATAGAATATTTCCATCAATTGCAGAAAGTTCTGTTGGACCGCACTGCTAGAATGTGTCTTCACGTGTGGATCAGAACTTACATGTGTATCTCTAAACTGTACAATCTTTGTAATTTTTTTACAATATTAATGACATCAAGTATCATTTTAGGACCCCAGTCCTTTCCCAGTCTGCATCTATAGTCTAGCACTTTTACATGACACCGAAAGCTTCCCTTTGTGTTTGGCAAGGGAAGTTGGTGATAGCTATTTGATACCTCAGTGACTGGTTGACTGTTATCAAAAGTTGGTTATTCCTGGATGGGCCAATTTGGCATAGATCCACTAGGAATCATCAAAGCCAGACATAGGCAAGACAGGATCCTTTGATTACGTGTTCTTTTTTTTTTTTTAACTTAACTCCCTCCAGACAGCAGCTTCTTCCTGATTCTAACATTCTGTATGCCTTTGAGGTTTGATGTTCTACCTAAAAGCTTTGAAATAATTCATTTAAAAACTTGTCCTTGAGCTTCCAACCTGTTAGTGGACAAAACACATGCTTTGGGTTGGGTGATCACTGTAGCCTGCACTATAGTGCAGCACTAACTTACAGATAAAATAAACCTATCCTTGCATCATTTGTTGAGGCTACCATACTGTGATTCTGAGTCCTGTGTATAGGAACCTTTATGGCCAATGTCACTAACATTGATTCTGTACCTACAAGCTTCCATCTCCACCTTCCGTCTTTGGTACGCACAGATGTGTTGGGAGAATATCCCAAGTTTGGACTGCCTGGTGAGGAACTGGAGTGGAGAGAGATCTACTGTTGAGCTTCTGCAAAAAGCCTGAGTGAGACCATTGAAAATGAATGAAATATTCATGCTGCTTTCTCCTCCAGGGTCTGTAATTCTCTTATATCAAGTAAGATGACAACAAAACTACATATGTTATTGTTTGGCTCACCATAGAAATACCTTCACCACCCTAGCATTTTACAATATGTATTTAGCTTTCTTAAAAGTGGCTGTATGTAAAAGTGTCCTGCTTTGGTTAAAAAAATACATCAAAAACATCATTTACTGCGTTATTCAGTGGCTTCTTACATAAAGACTTGGGAGGTAAATCCCTCCTATAATTCAGTACCAGGGCAAAAGTTGTCTTTACATATGAACTTATATGCTACCTCTTTCAAATGTTGAGAGTTGTCCAATTCATTAAAATCTTTTTGCCTTGGCTCTGAGGATGTTCTTTAAAAAAAAAAAAAAATGTGTTCACTTGCAATAGTTCTCCAAGCCTAGATTTTCTGGTATAATATTTATCCCCCACCCAGCCATATCACTTATTATTATACCTTCCTATATTTAAGAGTTTTGGGTTTTGTTATTGTTGTTTTGTTTTAGTAATTTTTTATTCTATTCTCTTATCTTTGGGCATAGAATAAACATCAATAAACCAGTGAGTAACAACTTGGATATGAATAGTCACCTGTGGAGACTTTTAAAATGTACGTGTCTGGAGCTTATCTCACAACTAGTGAATCAGAATCTCTGGGGCCAGGACTGGAGTATGTATGTGTACGTGGAGTATTCTTTTAAATATCAACAGGTAATTCTCACATGTTCTTTTGGTTAAGAGCCATTGAAGCAACTCAATGAATGGTGTGATAACAAGCTGAAAATTAAGTGGTTAACAAATTGAGTCATAGCTGGCCCGTGTGAGATGCCAGGTCAAACAAGTGGTGAGGGTTGCTTACAGGACTTCCAAGATAAAGGGATGTAGTTGCTGTAAAGTCATGATTCAAGGGCAGTTGACTTCATTCATTTGTCCATTCTAGCTATGTGCCAGGCACTGTGATTGGCACTGAGGATACCAAAATGGTACAGTTCCCTGCATCTAAGGTGCTTATAGTCTAGTGGGACTATCAGACATATAGATAATGACTGAACATTATAATAAATACAGATATGGATACATGCTCAAAGCATCATGGAAGCCCAAAGAAAAACCATCTGGCCAAATTTTTGAGTGAAGAGGTCAATGAAGGCTTGCTGGAGGAAACATCTAGAGATCTGGATCTCAAAGGATGAATAGGAGTTTTCTAGATGAATGGTTTTCCCAGAAGAGGGGCCAGCAGTTTGTGGGAGATGCACACTGTGTAAAGAGCATCTATTTCTGCACAAAAAATTTCCTCCAAACTGAGTGACTTAAAACAACAAATACTTACTATCTCATTATTTCTTTGGTTCAGGAATTTGGAAGTGGCTTGGCTGAGGGGTTCTAGCTAGAGGTCTGTCATTTGGTTGCAGTCATCTGAAGACTTAACTGGGACTGGAGGATCTACTTCCAAATGGTTCACTCATGTGACTGTTGGCAAGAAGCCCCAGTCCTTTACCGTGTGGGTTTCTTGATATGCCTGCCCACATGTCCTCATGACATGACAGTTGGCTTCTCCCAGAGCAAATGATCCAAAAGAGGACAAGGAAAAAGCCAAAACATCTTTTATGACCTAATCTTTGAAGTCACACAAAATTCTGGTGATTACACAGGTCGTCTTATGCAACATGGGAGGGGAGACCACACCAGGGTATCAGACAGGATGTGATATCTTGTTGCGATCACTGTAGAACCTGGCTACCATACAAGGACATCAAGCTTAAGATGGAGGAGTGGCAAAAGAATCTGGCAAGGTGCTGGGCCCAACCAATCATGAAGGAGCCCAAAGGCCATCATTAAGAAGCTGAAACTTTAGTAGGCAATGTGGAGCCACTGTAGGAGTGGTAAGAAGAGAATTTGATGGGTTCAGATTTACATTTCAGAAAGACCTCTTGGACAATATGAAGACTTTGGAACAGAAGGGTGAGTGAGCTATCATAAAGTCCAGTGAGATGATGCAGACCCAGGCCAGGGCAATGTGGCATGGAAATGTAGAACTTTGCTATTCAAAATATGGTCCATGGAGCATAACGCCAAGTAGCATTAGTGTCATCTGAGAGCTTGTAGAAATGTAGGATTCAGCCTAGATATACTGAATAGAATCTGACTTATATGGACCTAAAAGTTTGGGAAGTACTATGGTAGAGGATGCAGTAGAAATAATTAGGAATGTGAGTGTTGAGGAAGAAAGAGGACAGAAGATTGACTTACAAATCATATTTGCTCCACTTCAAAGCTAGATAGCATGTTGTAAACATTTTTACCTGAGCCTACAGAATGAATCCAGAGAGCTGTGCATATGCACAGTGTCACTGTTGATGTGATACAATCTAATAACAAGAAGACATTCTCTTTTATTACAAATTGTAGTCATGTAAGTGGTGCCAACAAAGGAAACCTACGAATACTTCTCTGTTGTAAAGTTTTATATTATTTTCCAAACAGCTTATCTGTTTTGTCTGAGAGTCTGAAGAACAGATACCTAAATTTTCAGAAAAGAGGCCATGAGGAATGGAATAACATAATAATACGATAACAGGGATTTGGAAAGCTATGAGATAATGCACATTCTGGAAAATGTCCTGATTTTCAGGTGACCTTTCCAAGCATTGTCTTTTCTGGGATCAGATTTGGGAGCCAATTAACTGCTGGGACTCAAACAGTAAATGTTTGCCAGGAAATCCATTACTTGCATTATGGTCAATGGGAGCCACCACCCAGTGGTTTTTTTTTTTTTTTGTTTTTGTTTTTTTTTTTGCATTTGTTAAGTATAAGTGCATCGTGTGATGTCTGCAGGCTGGCAAACACCAGTTGTCTATATGTGTGCTATATGCCAGTCTTTGCTTTTTTCTTTCCTTCCTCTACTCACTTCTTTGCAATTAGGAAAATTATGTAAATGAATTAGTTCTGGAGCTCAAACTTAAATATATATATGTTAGCCAGTTCTGCAAAGAAAGAGGGAGGGAGCAGGGGAGGGAATATGAATGGATGACTGGAAAAATGGAGAGGGAGGGAGAAGGGAGAGGGAAAGAACCTCCAGAACACTTATAACCAAACATTGGCACAATGAGAGTGCTTTATTCATGGAGGAAGAAGAGTTTCTGGTGAGTTATTGATCATTTATTGAGTCCTTTTTAACTGTTGGCTTCTCACAATGCTATGAAGTGACCTGTTGCCATTTAGAGTGATTAGGCAGTTCCCTGACCAGTAAATCTGAAGCTGCCAGTAATTATACTGCCTTAAATTGTAAAACTCTAAGCTGCCTGTCACCTATAAACTCTGTGGGATTCCCAAGGATCCCTAGTTGTAACTAGGAAGTCCTCAATAAGACTGCACCCCTCCTGAGCTTAAGCCGCTTCCATGTCAATACTCCCAACCCAAACTGTAAGCAAATATTGAGATCTACCTTTTCCTTATGGAAATGAGCTAGTTAAGAGGTAAGAAATGCTAATTAAGATCATTCCCAGCTATTTTGTGAAAGATAAACTTCATTTTCCTCTTTTTGATTATGTCAGTACAATGGGCATCATATCCCTATTCCTCAGATTTTCTTTTGAAGGCATTCTTTTGAGGTTCCAAAAGATCATGTATCAGAGAATTTGCAACTTGTCCTCTCCCCCAGTTTCCAGCTTTAGTTTTCTTGGTCCTCATTACCCTACTCTTCAGTATTTCATCCATAATACTAATCACCTTCCAAACGACAATATAATTTGCTTTATTTTTTTTAATTTTTTTTAACATTTATTTATTTTTGAGACAGAGAGAGACAGAGCATGAACGGGGGAGGGGCAGAGAGAGAGGGAGACACAGAATCGGAAACAGGCTCCAGGCTCTGAGCCATCAGCCCAGAGACCGACGCGGGGTTCGAACTCACAGACCGTGAGATGGTGACCTGAGCTGAAGTCGGACGCCCAACTGACTGAGCCACCCAGGCGCCCCCAGTATAATTTACTTTATTATCACTCTCCCTCCACTAGAATATAAGCTACACAAAAACAGGAATTATTTAGTCTTTTGTGTTTAATGCTATAGCTCTAGCGCCTAGAAAATCTAGTATCTAGAACACAGTAGGTACTCAATAAGTGATATCTGAATAAAGATCCTAAAAGACCTTGAAACCCATTTAGTGCCTTTACTTAGAGATAATGAGATTAGAATGCTGAGTTTGTGACTTGCTGAGGGCCACAAAGTTATTTTGCAGAGACAGATGTAACTCGAACCCAGATCTTCCTCTCAAGCCTGTGTCCTTTCTGCTACTCACTGCTGCTTTTAGCTGGTGGAGCTGGGTTGGGGACTGGAAACTATTGGTCCTAATCCATAAAAAGGGACTTTCTGAGTCTCGCTCAGAAATAGGCAGGCATCATAGACACCTTCTGCTCTCAAAAAGACCTTGGCAGTTAGATGTGGCTGAAACCTTTTGTTTCATGGTCATATTAGCCAGTTTTTGCAGCAGGGTTTTTCTTCCTACTTGAAGAATGCCCCCACATACACACAATTCTCCAGCCACCCCAGATCAGCACACAGTTCTATCAGGAAAAGGGCCATAACCTCGGCCCCAACCTTCCTTGTGCAGCTTGGGCAGAGGGACTGGTAATGGAATTATTGAGGTACTGAAGCACACCTTCTAAGTTTTGGGGGGATTTTTGGTCACAAAACAAAACACTATTTTGATCTTTAAACCAGGATACTATGTTCTGTGACTTTGGTTCTTACCATTCCTAGTTACTTCAGATGATCACATATCCTAGCTCTGTACCCCAAAACCATACCTAAACATCTAAGCAGTCATGCCATGCCCATTGTCCTACTCCATACCACCCCAACCATCCCCAAGGGGCCAACAAGTAGAATTGGAGAAACCAGGCAAGATTGAGCAAACTAATTGATGAAGAGGGTAAGGAGTTCTATGTAAAGGGAAGAACTAGGAAACAGAAAGAGGACCAGGGCTTGACAGCCCTGCAGAGGCAAATCATCTAGGGAATTGAATCAGCTACATCAAAGTGTCATTAGGAAATACTAACTTTTTACCCAGCGAGTGCTGTGTCCACAACCTCTCTCACAAGGCCCCAAACTTCCCTATTATAGGGCTATCGTTTTTCAATTGAAATACTTGAATTTAATGATTCAAAAGTCATTGCTTGGAAATAATTTCTTACATGGTGTTGGATCTCTAGAGAAAATGTAGGTCTTTTCTGCCTGTTAGATGCTATTCACAAAAGAGAAAGCAGGAATTAACAGTATGGTTCAGTTGGCTTCAAAGAACCACCCAGCTAGTGTGTGAGTTCAGGAAGTGTCTCGTTTGCAGGAAAAGAGTAATCAGCACACCAGGCACTTCTCTGATTCTCCTGGGACTTAGAGGAGGCAGAGCTCAAAGGCTACATTGATAGACTATCATGAACCAGCCCCTACCTAGAATAACAAGCCAAGCTTGTTTTTATCATTTCACCTCTCTCTAGCCTACAGGCTGGCCTTATACCTGCCACCTTGCATTCATTCATCTGAATGTGTGTGTTAGGCTCTGTGCTAAGTATGCACCAAGGAGGCAAAGAGGAGTCCAGCACAAGGTCTGTCTTCAAAGACAGTTTTCAGATTTTTAGTAAAGATGTAAGTAGGTGAACTAGTAATCAAAATTGTTGATTAAAATTTTTGGCAAAATTCATGCAACATAGTAAAAATACATTGACATTAGGTTGTGAGCTCTTAATTCTGCTTCAGGAGCTAAAGTAGGCCTCGGAGAGGAATTGCCATCTGAGCTTTGTGCCTCATCATTTCCCTTAAGGCCATCAGATTCCCAGATTGTCATCAGTAAACCCAAATAGGATATTTCCTCACCTAGGACTTTTGTGTCCTTTTTTCTTTATCAGACATCTGATTTGTAGTCTAACACTTAGGGCAGTGAAAAGAGCATGCTAGATCCTCTGACTCTAACTCAGCCTTGTAAGGACAACATACACATTTTTCTAAAGGTAGATTTGTTGTAATATTTGAAGAAAGACTTCTGGAAACTTTCTTGAGGTGCAGGAAACCCCATAGACCCTACCCTCATTACTGCATAGAACCATCTAAGTTTAGACCTGAACTGAACTTCCAAATCAACTTATTTTGTTTATAGTTAATGGACATCAAAGCCTCAGGAGACTAAAGGACTTCCCAAAGTCACACAACTAACCATAGGCAGCACTGAGTCTAGGACCAGGCCAAAGTTTTACACTTTTTAATGGTACTGTGCAGGTCACTCAAAGGAACACACATCTGTCAGCATAATGGGGTGAATAGGAATGGGCATGACACTCAAAGAGGAGATGATATGTGTGAGATATTACTGAATCATAGAGCTGGAAGGAACGATGGAGGTCATCTTGCCTACCTTTCTCATTTTCTTGATGACAATATAGAAGCAGGGAAGGTGAACTTAATCATCTCAACCAGAGGAGGTACTACTTTCTTTGGGGGACTTGTAAATATATGTGATCATTTTTGGTTGTCTCAGTGACTAGTGAGTGTTACTCACTAATGGGCAGGTGCCAAGGATGCTACACATATTGGGATGGAACAGTCCTACCTGATGAGGACTCACCCAGCCCCAGATGTTATGAGATCTACATGACTTAGCTTAAAGCAAAAGAGCCTGTTAGGAGTGAAGAAGGGACTGGGCTCTGTGGTAGTTTACAGAGCAGTAGTTCATCATTGTGGGTGTGTTTGGAGGTAGGTCTTAAACCCCTCTGAGAATTGACTTAAAACAATCTCTTTGTGGAAACCTTCACATACACATGAACTCTTCACTTAATTTTAATGGGTTTATGAGTCCATTTAAGCCCATCCAGGAACCCCGGGTTAATAACTCTGGCCTAGAAAGACATAAAGGTAGAAGAAATTAAATATGTATATATTTTCTTATGGATAAAAGAGTGTCTGCCTAATGGAATGAATAATAAATGTGTCTTTTTTTCCTATCAAGTGGGCACAGTGCTATCCACACTAATAGACTGTCTTTCTTTTGTTCATTCATCAGGAAGCTTGGATTTTGTCCATCACTTGAAAACTATAGCTCATATTTCCTAGTGAGAGCCAAGTGAACACTGAATCCGCTCCCAGCGCTTTCTTCCCCTTTCTTACCCCCACATTAAGAAATACTGGGAGCAGGGCAGAGGTGAGAATGAGTGTGTACTTCAAGGATCCCTCTCCCTGAGCTCTGAAGTGTCTCTTCTGGCTGCGTGTTGGAAAGAGTGCAGGTTTTAAATGTTAGTCAAGATGTAAATCATACACTTTTAAAATTTTTCTAAGTGGGCAATTTCTGACTCATTAAATCAGCTAAATGGCAAATGTTCCATTTCAGGATTCTGTATCCCTTCCATTTGTAACACGTAGTGGATTATGAAGCCTCTGTGGTGCTGTTGAAGAGAGGAGGGAGGGCAGGGATGAAGGTGGAGAGAAGGGCTGAGAAGAGAAGAGGAAAGGTGGACAGCTGGCTACCCCTCTGTGAAAAAGGACTTAGGGTCACATGTAAAAGGACCAAACTGACATTTCAGGTAGTTACTCTTCAAGAGCTTTACCTGTGTCTCATTTATACCTGACAGAACCCTCTGGGACATATTTTCTTGTCCATTTTACTAATGAAGAAACTGTGAGAAAGTAAGTGAGAGTGATTAACTTTTTCAGTTAAGTCAAAATTCAGACCAAGCCCTGTGTGACTCCTTGGCTAAGTTCTCCCCACCCCAGTGCTTCCCAGGCACCCAGCTAGTTTGTGTAAATGAGTGAATGCAGCTAACAATGCTTTTTTTTTTTTTTCTTCCAAGTTTTTATTTAAATGCCAGTTAGAGGGGGGGAAAAAAGTTACAGAGAGGGAGGGAGGCAAACCATAAGAAACTCTTAAAAACTGAGAGTAAACTGAGGGTTGATGAGGGGTGGGAGGGAGGGGAAAGTGGGCGATGGGCATTAAGGAGGGCACCTGTTGGGATGAGCACTGGATGTTGTATGGAACCAATTTGCCAATAAATTTCATATTTAAATAAATAAATAAATAAAATAAATATATTTTAAAAAGTAAAAAAATAATAAAAAATAATAAATTCCAGTTAGTTAACATACAGTGTAATATTAGTTTCAGGTGTAGAATTCAGTGATTCATCACTTTCATATAACACCCAGTGCTTATTACAACATGTGCCCTCCTTAATACCCATCACCCATTTAACCCATCCCCCTGCCCACTTCCTTTCCAACAACCCTCAGTTCATTCTCTGCAGTTAAGAGTCTGTTTTATGGTTTGCCTCTCTCTTTTTTCCTCCTATGTTCATCTGCTACATTTCTTAAATTCCACATATGAATGAGATCATATGGGATTTGTCTTTCTCTGACTTATTTCACTTAGCATAGTACTCTGTAGCTCCATCCATGTTGTTACAAATGGCAGGATTTCATTCTTTTTTATTCAGCCAACAGTGCTCAAACAGCTAAAATTATCTGTAAAGCAAGTGCCTCCATAGTGTCAAAAATTACAGCAGCCTCCCCAGCTACAGGAACCTTCTCAAATTGCTCTGGGTCATTCCAGGATGCTGAGGACGAGGCTACAGATGTTTATTTAGCTTTTCTGATGGTCTGTGCTTCTATCAAGACCAAATGGAATGCTGTCAAGACAACATCTCATGAGTTTCCTTCTCTCTTTCTTATGACTTTGAATCTTGTCTTCTCAACTGATGGGAGAAACCAAGACCACTGCTAAATGCATAGTGCCTGGGAATGGCAGTCCCTGGGAGCTCCCCAGACCTGGCATGGACACATCAAAAAGGAGTTTGCAGGGATACCTGGCTGGCTCAATCAGTGGAGCATAGGACTCTTAATCTTAGAATTGTAAGTTCAAACCCCATATTGGGTTTAGAGATTATTTAAAATCTTTTTTTAAGAGAGGGGGTTAGTTTGCATCTACTTTAACAGGGTGGCTTCCACTTAGCTGGCGGCTTAGTTTTGTCCCCCAAAGTTCTTTGCCCTTATCCCCTTAGAGATTTGTTTCTCCCTGAGTTCAGCCAAATAGAGTGTGTTCTGATGGGCGAGAAGTCCTTTTCCATTGCCTCCTGTGGCGGGAGTTGTAGTTAGTGCCGAACAAATGACTCCCTTCCCACTGTGATAGTACTTCCCATTCCCTCAGGTGACTAGGATCTGATTAACTGAATACCTTGTTTCTATGAGGTTATCTTTCTGAAGGTAGTGGACCTTTGTGCCATTTGTCAACCAGAGTAAGACACATCTCCATTCTCTCTGCTAAATGTGAGTTTCCACCTCTTGACACATTTCCAACATTGTTGGAGTTGTTGGAGGAGCTTACCTCTACCAGAGTTTCTGGCTGAAATTCTACTGCCTTTCATGCAGGGCACTCCCAGCCTCTTTTGTTCTGAATTTGTTGGGAAATATCCCATCAAATGGAACTAGGAAGGTAAAAATCTTTTTCATTTGCTTTTCTCCGTCTCATCTTCTTCTGCCTGAAACTGTTAGTTCCAAGTTGGTGCTTGATTTTACTACTTCCAACAGCAGGGATCACAGATATTCAAGCAGACTCTGGAAGTGGTCTTAGAATTCCATTGCCAAGTGTGGAGCCTGAAGACTGTTGAGAGTCCTATCATTTGAGGATTTTCTTGCTGGAATGAGGTCTTTTAAGGAGAAATGGAAAAAGCACTAGACCACAAGTTGGGAGACCAAAGCTTTAGTTGGACTCAGCAACTAACTATGCCTCCATGACCCACATCACTTTCTTATCCAGTTTTCATGGCTGTAAGGAGTTTTACAATTAGTCTCTAAAGCAGTGCTGTCTACCAGAAATATAATAGGATCCACATGAGTAATTTTAAATTTGTTAGTAGCTGCATTCAAACTAGGAAAGGGGCACCTGGGTGGCTCAGTCGGTTAAGCTTCTGTCGATTTTGGTTCAGGTCATGATCTCACAGTCGTGAGATCAAGCCCCGAGTTGGGCTCTGTGCTGACCATGCAGAACCTGCTTGGGATTCTCTCTCTCTCCCTCTCTTTCTGCTTCTCCCCTGCTGATGCTCACTGTTTTTCTCAAAATAAAAAAATAAACACTTTTTTAAAAAAAACTAGGAAAAATAAACGGGTAAAATTAATTTTCATAATATATTTTATTTAACCTAATGTCTTCAAAACAATATTATTTCAACATGTTATATTTCATATTCTTTTTCCATGCTAAGTCTTTGAAATCTGATGTGTATTTTACATTAACAGTGCATCTCAGTTCAGACTAGACACATTTCAAATGTTCAGTGTGGCCACATGTAGCTAATGGCTACTATATTGGACAATGCAGTTTTATAGTCTTTTCTGGATATTAATTTTTTAATCTGCCACACTTCTTGAAACTCTTGAGGTCAGATGCACAACTCAGAAGTTTTCATATTTTAAAAGGCAATAAAATATCACATATTATGATATGTATGGTATATTATGGTATACATACCCCCTAGGTGTTCTAGAGCAGCACTCCATGACCAAACAAATATTTCTGTAGCAAAAAGTATGACAGTTTATGCTAAAGGAGATAAAGACAATAAATAGCATCTGTGGGTAGAATATTGCTGCCTAGTGAGTTAGATAAAAAAACTTGCCATTTTTAGAGGGTTTTACCTTTTGAAATTATAGATAAAGGATTGTGAATCTCTACCATGAAAACTGTGTGCATTTAGGTTTAGTGTTTAGTTTTACTTATCAAAAATCAGCCCAGTATCAATATGACAATGCAGTTGTCCATGTGCTAGCCATGGACATGGCATAATGGTTGAATCTTGTCCTTTGTTTTCAATCTCATTAGTGACAACTGTCTCCAGTAAGTGTAAAAGGTGATCTATGGGACCTAGACTTAGGATTGCCAGGTAAAATACAGGATGCTCATTTACGTGTGAATTTCAGATAATCATCAAACAATTTTTTTAGTGTAAGTATGCCCACACAATATTTGAATTTTAGATAAAGTTTATCTGAAATTCTGGCTAATCTGGGCCTCCTGTATTCTTATGTACTAATTAACTCTGACAGGTTAAAAGCTGTTTCAGCAAGTAGAGCTCTGCCTCTTGCAGACCAGCTAAGAAAGTGTGAGGGAAGACTGATTTTCTCATCTTGTACCACATTTACTCAGAGAAACCATAGTTAAAGTGAATGGAAATCTGGATGTTTAATTCCAGAATCCAAAAAATTAAGAATGACAAAGAATTCATGTGGTGTTTGCAATCCTCATGGCATAGGTCAGTGCAAGGGAACTTTGATAAGCCAAAGGCTAATTGCTGATCTGACTAACATTCTTTTTTTTTTTTTTTTTTTTTTTTTTTGAGAGAGAGTGGGTGCAGGGGTGAGGGGCAAAGGGAGAGGGAGAGAATCCTAAACAGGCTCCATGCTCCAGCCTGACGCCAGCCACAATACTGAGATCATGACCTGAACCAAAATCAAGGGATGCCCAACCGACTGAGCCACCCAGGCACCCCTGACTAATGTTCTTAATTGCCTTAAAACCATTAAGAACCTTGTCAGGTCATAAGCCACAAACTAATCATGTGACCACTGACTTGGGGACTTCTTAATCTTCGCCAAGGATTTCATAAAGAAAACCAGGAAGAGTTTTAAATTAGGAACAATCTGTTTTTTTGTTTTTTTGGTTTTTTTTTTAATGAGGGGAGGGATTTGTTGAGAGCATAACTCCCTCCCTGAATGCCTCAGAAATGAAGAGGTGCCAAGAGGAAGTGCTGCTTTAAGAACCATCTGGCTCACCCAGGTGCGGGGATGGGAAGGCTTGAAGACTGCATCAGAAATGGACCTTGGCTTCTGTAAAGAGCATCCAGCATTCCCTGCCAAGTTGGACACTTTGTCTCTCAAAGAGTCAGCAGAAGCAGGTGGCAAATTTGACAGACTAAGGAGAGGATAGCATGGTATCCACTTATTCAGTGAGGCGCACTCAGGATCCCTCAAACTTTAGTGACATCCTTTCCAATGACTTGTAAAAGTGCTAGATCAACATCATGACTGAGGAACAGTTCCAGATTAAAAGGGACTAAAGGTATATGACATGGAAATGCACTGCATGATCTTGGATTGAACCCTGGGTCAGAAAAAAAAAAAAAATTTATAAAGGACATTATTGAGAAATTTGAAATATAAGTGAAATTTGACATATAAGTAATTTATTAGACAGTAATTTTGTCATTAAAATTCCTGATCATAATTGTACTGTGGATGTGTAAGAGAATGCCTTCGTTCCTAGTTTTTAAGGATAAAATTTATTTTGTTTTTAAATCATTCAGGGGAAAAAAAATTACACAAGTACACATAGAAATGTGGTAAAAGTTAACTGTTGGTAAATCTGTGGGAAAAGTACAGAAGTTCATTATATTTTTCTTGTAACTTTTTAGTAAGGATTTTTTAATAAAAGAAGGTTGGGGGTAGGGGGGTGGCAGACTGACACAATCCAACAACTGGTGTTCCAAAGGAATAACCATGGGAGAAGGTGAGTTTCCCTGCCTCCCTGAATTAGGAGCTACCAGAATTAAATTAGTTTTAGTCTCTTTGCCCTTTAACTTGCCTGATTTTCATTTTCAGAGGAAGTGTGGTATAGTGGTTAGATACAGTCAGCCCTGATGTATTCAGTAAGACACTGCAGTGCCCTCATTGTTTAACCTTGCTGAGCCTCAGTTTCTTAATCTGTAAAATTGGGGTTCTGTAACTTCCCGCTCAGCCTTGCTATTAGGATTGGAGGTGATGTTTGCAAAGCACCTGGCCAAGTGTCTGGCATGTAATAGGTACTCCCTCAAAATTAAATCAATCTTTGTTTCCACAGGCAGACCATGGCTTGCTGGCTCCATAGTCTTTTATTTTTGTTGGGAACAGAAAACAGCAGTCTGTCACCAAGTATGTGGATCTGAGACTCTGTCTCTGTCGCATTTGAAACCCTCTAATTGCCAACCCCAGTGGAAAGCCTATTTTTTTTAACTGCTCTGAACAGTGTTTCCAAGCATGATTGGTTTCCTAGCAGGCATAATCACATCGGACAAAACCACTGTAAGCCTTTTCTAGAATGCTTTTGAAAATCTTTTCTTTTCCAACTGCCATGTAGCATGAAAAGCAGGATCAGGTTATCAGCTCAAAGGTTTGAAAAGGATGAAATTAACTCTGGACTTTAACCTCGAGACAAATGACCTCAAGACATGGGAGGTAAAGTAGTAAGAAAAAATGTCTGGGGCTGTGAGTGAATGGCAGTGACACTGAACTAGAAACCAAAAGACTTGGATAAGAAATGCTGGCTCTGCCGTTTACTAGCTAGTAGCTTTAAAGCAAGACACTCTGAGCCTATTGCTTTTTTGTGAAATGGGATGCTAATGCTTCATATAGTTGCTAGGTTAATCATATGAACCAAGGTATGTAGGAGGCTCTTGGTAAACTATAAAGGGCTTGCTATTCAAAGTGTACTTCAGCATCAATGTCAGAGACAGATATGCAGACTCTAAGACCCTACCCTAGACCTAGAATCAGATTTACATTTTAACAGTATTCCCAGGGCATTTGTATGCCCAGGAGAGTTTGAGAAGCCAGGTAAAATACCACCCTTGAGTTGATTCTTAAGGTGGTTTCTTTAAAGAGACCTGAGGGGAGCAGTTACTGTAAAACTAGACTGTTCCAAATGACCTGAAGATTGCTGAACCACAGAAGCCACTTGATAGTTCAATGTTTTGCCTATTCAAGCTATAAAGTATGCCTTGCAAGGTTCTGGCAAGCCATTATAGTCTCTAGTGAACATTAAAAACACAGCATTCTGACACAGCAGAGAAGGTCCAAGCTCATGGAGGAAATCCTCTGTGCCAACGCCATGATCACTCTGGGTAGACTAATATCAGCCTTGAGTTGATGGATACCTGTTATTCCCAAGTCCTGCTTTTGTTCTGGAGTTCACCATGTCCATCATGAGACCATCCTGGCTTTGCTAGGGAAGGAATGTAAGAACTCAACCCGAGGTCAGCTGCAAGTAGGAACCGGGACTATCTATTCAGGCTTTCTTTGCTGCCAGAGGCTGAAGGTGGTGATGACCTCAGATAACTATCTATGCTCACCCTTATGGTGGATTAAAGGAAAAAGCCCTGGAATTTTGAAAAGATCCAAACTCCACAATTCTTTTCATCTACTTTACTTTGGGCCAAGTCTTGGTTAAGTCAGAGAACCCTCAGGGCAAGACCTGCAGGGCCTTTATCCTGGTTCTCAGCACC
This sequence comes from Panthera onca, assembly GCF_046562875.1. Lineage (NCBI taxonomy): Eukaryota > Metazoa > Chordata > Mammalia > Carnivora > Felidae > Panthera > Panthera onca. The sequence continues at coordinate 129,549,423 of NC_138347.1, read as the reverse complement.
TTAACTAGGCCAGGATAACTTCCCTGTTAGTTACCTACAAACCCAGAGCCCAGAACCTGTGGTCCCTTCAAGGGCCTATGAAAATGTTTCAGACCTGTAGATCAGCAGCAAAATTAATGACTCCAAAATACAGAAAGAAAACTGCAAAGTAACCATTAAAATGTGTAATTAGCTGGCTGTGATATATAGTATTATGTCAGCTAGTCAAGTACAATTTGAACCTTACAATTATGTGTAAATTGTATGAAATTGTGAGATGTGGACACATTTTAACATGTAAATGTGGTGTGGGGAGAGCCTCCAAAAGTTAGTGTCTAGGGATTAAGAAAGACTTAAAACAGTCCTGGTCATAGCAGTCAGATGGCATACCCCCCCATCCCTCCCCTGCTAGAGAGTCTGGAACGGGATGATGAGCTACTGTTTTTCTAAAGCAACTGAGGCAGGCTCAAAGGTAAGAGCCTAAGATAGTGGCAAAGAAATGGCAGCAAAAATCAGGACAGCCAAGATGTTCGAAAAAGTACAGGTTTTTGCTCTGTCTCTAGATAATTTTCCTTGTATATTTTTGTACAATCTTTTGTCAGGAGAGGATTTTCTGCTGCTTGTTCTACTATCCTTACTTATTAGTATTGATTAATGGCATGCTCTACATCCTGTGGATTTCTATTTATTTTCTTAATCACAGGCTGTAGAGGTCGAATTAGGCTGAGTGTAAAAGAAGAGTAGGAATCAGATTTTCATCAGTATTTCCCATTTCCCTTTCCCCTCAAGAAAATAATTTTTTTTAGGTTTCCGTTAAGTTACTAATCCAGGTAATGTATAGAACTAAGTGGGAAACATACTCCCTTTGCTCTGAGAGGCCCAATTTAATAAACATTCCTGAAGATAGGAATAAAGGGATCCGTATCAGTTAGCGTTTGCTGCTTAAACTTAGTGGCTTAAAACAACCATCATTTATTTAGCTCACAATTCTACACACCACCTATACAGTGTGTATACATGGACTGACTCATGCCTTTGTACTCAGCTGCCAAAGGAGTTGGAGGTCTGGCTAATCTGGGACAGCTCATCTCTGCTCCACATGGTCTCTCATGCTCCAGCAAGCTAAATAAGCTTGTTCACATGGAGGCTGATCAGGTGTCTAGGAGAACAAACATATATAGAAATGTATAGACCCTTTGAAGTCTGAACTCAAAGCTGACATACTGTCACTTCCACCATATTCTGTTGGCCAAAGCAAGTCACAAACCAGCCTGGGTTAAAGAGGTAGGAAAGTAAACTTCACCTCTTCAAAGTCATATGCAAGGGACATAAATTCTGTGAAGAGAAGAGCTGCAGCCATTTTTACATCTATCAGAATCACAACAAAAGTAACATGGCCCTGAATGAAATCGGTAAATATAAGAGTTAGAGCCAGGGCAAAAGAAGAGAAGAGGGAGGCTGTCTGGGTGGCTCAGTCGGTTAAGTGGCCGATTTTACCTCAGGTCATTATCTCGTGGTCTGTGAGTTCGAGCCCCGTGTCAGGCTCTGTGCTGGCAGCTCGGAGCCTGGAGCCTGCTTCTGATTCTGTGTCTCCCTCTCTCTCTGCCCTCCCCTGCTTGTGCTTTCTCTCTCTCTCTCTCTCTCTCTCTCCTCTCAAAAATCATAAATAGTAAACATTATAAATAATAAATTTATAATTATAAATAATAAGCATTAAAAATAATAATTAATAAAATAAATAAGAGAAGATGGTCAGAGGATTCACATATTTAGATGTAGTCAGACCAAGGTGGGAAAAATGGGGGCCAAAGCTTGCTCATTCCCCAAGAGTTTGCAAAAAAAAATTTTTTTTAACTTTTAAATGTTTATTTTTGAGAAAGAGAGAGAGAGATGGGGGTGGGCAGGGGCAGAGAAAGAGGGAGACACAGAATCCGAAGCAGGCTCCAGGCTCCGAGCTGTCAGTACAGAGCCTGACGTGGGGCTCGAACTCACAGACTGTGAGATCATGACCTGAGCTGAAGTCAAGATGCTTAACCGACTGAGCCACCCAGATGCCCCACAAAATTGATTTTAATAGGGAAATGAATAACCTCTTTAGGCAAAGTTGTATGGTGTGGTTTTGCTGGACAGCTGTGCTTCAAGTATATGCAGAGGCATAGCATCAGATAAAAATTAATCTTACAGTAGACACCATAAAGCTGGGAACAACCCTGGCTGATTGAGCATCTTTATCTGTGCCCTGTAACCAAGGACAGAGAGGTTTTGTGTAAATGAAAAAATGTTAGTCACATGGCTAAGAAAGTGGTGAGCAGAGATAGCACTTCCAGACAGAAGCACGAGAACAGTTGACACACTGGGTGGTGTTGGAGAGGGATGCTTCTCACTGCTGTAGTGAGAAGCAGAGGTTGGTTCAGGGTAGCCCTGCTCCTGGCTCTCACACTAACCTGCTCTGTGCCACTGCCCAAGTCACCTTCCCTTTCTGGGCTCTGGTTACCTTCTGTACCAAATAAGAGAGTGGGTTTGGTCATCCCTGTGGTTAGGGTTAGGATTATAGGGCTAAATACCTCAAAACATAATGGCTCATCCCAAAAATTTCTTCCTATACAGAGAGAAAATAATGTTTTCAGACCATTTTAATCCTGGTCTCTGGCTGAGTTTTCCTGGCCATGGGCCTCAATGCCAAACCTAATTTTACGACCCTTCTTTGAGATACAGTAAATAGTTACACAAATAAGAATCAGAAGGAACTCTACAAAGATCGAGAAGCCCCTTTATTTCACTGTGTTTCCCAGAGGCATTTTAAGACACACAGGGCTCCCTGTTGGAGTACAAAGATTCAACACACAGTCCTGTTTATGTTCTCCCCACCCGCACAGCAATCCACATATGTTAATGCAGTCATATTGTTGCTTACCTCCTTGCATAAACTCCTCATATCTGATATGCTTAGAAAGCATGCTTTTCACTTGGCATTTTAGTTCATGGATAAATTGGGTCACCAAGGAAGTCTTCACGCAGTACCAAAGAAGGATCCTCTATACCTGGCACCAGTTAGCCAATATATCCTTGTTCCAGTGTTGTGCATTTCCATCGTAATTTCATTTCTGTTTCCCTACTGGTTGGAAAGTTAAGATTGTGTTCACTGTCTCTGTCTCCATTCAGCCTTCTTATAAAAGGTGGAGTTCATTGCAGCATTATTTGTAATAGTGAAAAGTAGGACATCCTAAGTGCCCATAGAGGGAGGAATGGTTTAATAAATATGCAAGGGAATACAACCCAGCAGTTAAAAGGGGTAAGATTCCTTGGTGTTAACGTGGAATGTTGTCCAAAAGATATGGATAAATTTAAAAAACTGAACAATGCTATAATATTTTTGGAAAGGTTAACCTAAACTATGTATTTCAAGGTTGGTGTGTAAGTGAGGCAGTGTCTCTCAGGAAGAACACAAAAATAGGTAACCAGTTTTCTCAGGGCAGCAGAGTAGATGGGGATAAGAAGAATAACAAGAATATTTGTTTTTTCTACATTACTTAGATTGTTAACCTTAAGAATATAATCAGGGGTGCCTGGGTGACTCAGTTGGTTAAGTAGCCGACTCTTGATTTGGACTCAGGTCATGAGCTCACATTTCATGGGATGGAGCCCCATATGGGGCTCTGTGCTGACAGCATGGAACCTCTTGAGATTCTCTCCCTCCCTCCCTGTCTGCCCCTCCCCTGTTCATGTGTGTTCTCATTCATTCTCTCTTCCTCCCTCCCTCCCTCTCTCTCTCTCTCCCCCTCTCTCTTTCTCTCTCAAAATAAATGTTAAAAAAAAAGAATATAATGATATTACAAGTGCAATCTAATCTAAAACAACAACAACAAATGAATAAAAAGCAGTATCAGACCAATAAATAAGGAGAATAAACTGATGGTTACCAGAAGGGAAGGGATTGGGAGTTTGGGCAAAATGGGTGAAGGGAAGAAACAGATACAGGATTCCAGTTATGGAATGAGTAACTCACAGGAATAAAAGGTACAGCATACAAAATATAGCCAATGATATTGTAATAGCGATATAACAGAACAGATGGTAGCTGCATTTGTAGTGAATATAGCATAACATATAAACTTGCCAAATTACTAAATTGTACACCTGAAACTAATGTAACATTATGTGTCAACTATACTCAAAAAAATGATAGGAATATATTTTGTGCAATTAAAATTTTTTAAAAAGGATTTTTATAAAGCAGTAGGTGGTGATGATTTATGTCCACCTCTGGATGTAAGCAAATAAAAAAAAAGTGGGGAAAAAATTGCTTGCCCTTTCTCAGAGTAATAACCCGGGACCCTGTGAGTTGGGTATTATATTTCTGACCCACCCATGTGAAGGAAAATAACAAAAGTTTTGGAAAGTAAAAAGCCATTATATTCCAACCTGGACAAGAATCACCTGAAAACGTCTGCATTTCAGGTTTTAATTACTCTGTCATTTCTTTTGTTCTCAGAGTGAATTCTGGAAGTGACAGATTTTTCTCAAATACTGTGCAATTTAAATACAATTAACTCCTTACAATTTAATTACGAGAGTACTATTTCTTCAGAATCTGGGCAATCAGAAAGCTCCTATGATCAGCTTTTCTCTCTATTCTGCTTTTTGAGAATGAGACAAACAAGAGGCTAAAATCAGGGAACTCTTCCAAAAACACCTTTTAGGTTCTGTCATGGGGTCAATCCAGATGACACTTAATTTCTTACACCGTTAGCAATTATAGTATCATATGGTGATAACTAATGTTTGTAACAAAGGCAGTGAGATACTGCAAGTTCCTAATGTGTCTTTGGAAATTTCAAAAAAAGGTACAATTGTATGTGGTATGTAGTGTTGCTTACTGTATTTTTGAAAATTATAATCCATATGCCATATAATTGGTGCCTCTCAGGGACCCAGGAAAATTGGCAATAACATCTCCAAATCAAGAGATATGGGAGGAAAGACCTGTGCAGAGTGTTTTCAGATATCAAATGTGGACTAGCCACATGTGTCTAATGGCTACCATCCTGGACAGCATGATTCTAGAGCATTCTGATAAGGAGTCTTCCTGGCCAGGGTGCTGTTAAGCATAGCATGGTATTCAAGATTGAGAGGCAGGCTCACTTGCCTCCATCAGCCATGTCTTTCTCATCCTCCCATTTTGTCTCCTCAGCTCCCAGACAGCCAGAGAGGCAGCATCTAATCCTTGCTGCACACACCACATCCCTCCCAGCTCTCCTGCACCCTTTGCTGCAGCACCTTCTGGCAGCTCCCTCAGTGCCTACCAGCAGGTTGGAAGCATGCTGAATTCTACAGGGCTAGCCTTTCATTCTACCCTCCTACCCTCCATGGATGTCCTATTCCCCAGATCTTCCCAGAGTCCTACTGGTGTATGCACAGAACAGACTGTTCAAAGGGCTGACATGGGTTTGGCCTTCTGCATCAACATCATCTTCCTGCCTCTCTCAGGCAAACTGGTTTCTAAGCACTAGTAATACATTCTCCTTCTTCTCCTCAGTCTACCCTCAAATGGCTGCTTTTGCCAGGTGATAGCTGACATTCCTACTTCACCTTCTTTACATGGGGCAGGTGTTGCTGGCTTCAGTTCTGCTCCAGCAGCCTGGAAGGTCACAGCCCACACAGTTCTGGAAGTGCTGCGTCCCAGCTCCAGTGGCTCCTGACAGCAATGCTACCTAGTGACTGGCTAGGTGTTTTCAGTTTATCTCTTTCAGAAAATGGCTTTTGATTTTTTTTTCACATGTTATTTTTCTGAATTACTGCTTTTGGCTATTCAGACTATCTCAAATTAATGCCAAAACCCTGACTTATTCAAGCCAAAAATAATCTACAACCCTCCTTTTCTGCTAGTTTTTGTAAGGATATTTCACTTTGTCTTTTGAGCTCTACCTGGGTTAATTCTGGTTTTGTCTTCTAATTCGCTGATTACTGAATCACTGTTTAAGATTTATTCAATGTATTAAGTTTTTTTTTTTCATTTCAATGAATGAATTTATTTCAGTTAATGAATTTAACTACCAATATTTTAATTGGTAAATTTTCTTATTCTTGTCTTATTTTTGCATTCTTTGTATTATAAATTCTGTTTTTTAAGTGAAAGATACTAGTTTGTTTATCTTTAGAGTATCATAAACATATTTACCTTAAAATATTTGTTAGACTGTTCCCTAAAATATATTTCATCTAGAACAGCACTATCTAATAGAACTTTCTACAGTGAAGAAAATTATCTGTATCTCAGCAGTCCCGTATGGTAAGCCATTAGTCACATGAGGCAGTTGAGTGCTTGAATTTTATTTGATTTTGCTTTGTATTTAAATTTAAATAATCCATGTGGCTAGTGGCTACCATAATAGATAACACAGATCTAGAATATCTTCAAAATCAAATTGCTGTTTTTGGTATTAGGTTTCCTCATATGTTTTGGAATTTTGGTTGGCAGGTTCATTGTAAATGGGAGATAGTTCTTTCTGTGTGGTTTCCTCCTTTCCTGTTTAGTGGTTTTCGGTGCTCTCCACCAGTATGCTAGTCTAGAACTATATCTTAAAGAGGTACATTGAAGCTTTTGCTACAGAGACAGATTATGAATGTTGAAAGATACATGGGTGGCGTGGTCAGTTACTGATCAGACCATGACTTTGTTCTTCTTCCTTGGACTTCCCACCTGCTAAAAACTGTAGCCCCAAGCAGCAGCTAACAATGACACACTTTTTTACTCTACTTTCACAAGCAGAAGAGCCTCCCTCCTCCATCCCCTGAGACCCTGACCTCAAGCTATGAGCCTGGTTCCTGTCCCTAGCTCCTTTGAGTATTACTAGACCCTTTGCCCTGCCAGAACTGGACTACCATCTCAGGCTGCTGCCTGCCTCCAGACTGGATGTCCTGCTGGCCTGTGGCTTCAGCCCTCCTCAATGCTTTACCTTTCTGTTCCATTTCTGGCCCGTGGATATGTGTATCTTGTTTTGGGGTCTAGCTGTGTCTTTTTAGTTTTCTATTTCTATAACAGGCAATGCTCTTTGAGCCAAGGGACAAAAAGGGGATACACCAAAACCTAAAGCTATCTTAGCCAGTGGGATCCCCTCTGATAACTTTTCTAATCCTAAAAGACTTTTTCATTCCTACCTTCCCCAGGAATTTAGTCACACATATGAAAGAACATAGGCTGTCATAAATTTTCTTTTTGAGAGAGAGAGAGAAAGAGAGGAGAGAAAGAAACAGGCTCTACACTCTGTGCAGAGCCCAAGGCAGGGGCCCAGTCTCACAACCATGAGATCATGACCTGAGCCGAAATCAAGAGTCAGACACTTAACCAACTGAGCCACCCAGGAGCCCCTCGTTAAATATTTGTTGAGTGAACATACAAAATATCAAATCTAAAGACAAGTGTTAGTAAAATCCCACAGCTGTCAATAAACCCCTTCTGTTATCTAAATGAAATGATACAGTGTGTTCAAACTCTCTTCCTCTAAGCCACACAGGCCCCCAGAACTAAGGCAAGCACATTATTATCCAAAACCAGACACTTTTCAAGAATGAAAGAGAATGTTCTTAATAGTTACCCCAGAATAGCAAGCTTAATTGCAACTATGCCAAGCACACAAATGAGTGGTTACTTTATCCCATGGCCAACTTGCTAGTGTTTAGTTTCATGAGATCCCCGCATACACCCCAGTGTCATCTTCCTTTTGCTCACTTCTCCTGATATTCCAGGTAAGGGACTACAGCACCTCTTTTTATAGCCTCTTTCTCTGGCCCCATTCTTCCCTTCTTCTCTGAAAAGAGTCAGTCTTTTAAAAAATTTAGTATTAAAACTGGAGAACTAAAATTATTTTTCTGGATCTCTTCCTCTCCTAATACCTCCCCAAAATCACTGAAGTAATCCATCCTATACAGCAATCAGACAAAACCTTACATGCTCAGATTCCTCTTGAACACTCTCCTTAACACCCCTCATGGGTTTTGGTTTCCCTTCAACAAAGCCATCATCACTCTCAGTGGTCTCCTCCAGACTAGCTGTGACCTTGACCAGCCCTTGGCTGACCCAGTTCATTTATACATTTAACAACATGCCAGCCATTCTCCTCCAAGACCACTTGGCTCTAATTCTAGGAGGGGCAGTCATGCTGTGGTGTTAAGTTTATCTGCTGCTGTGTGAAAAACCAGCCTAAAACTTGGCACCTTCAAACAATAACCATATCTCATATCTCAGCAGCAAGGGCTGGAAAGCTGAGCTCAACTGGCACTATCAACTGAAGTACCTACATCTGGCCTCTCCTGCACAGCAGTCTCATGGCAGTGGATTTTCTTAGCTACAAGCTCAAGTTTCCCAACAAGACTGTCCCAAGATAAGGCAAATGCTGCAAAGCTTCAGATGACCTAGGCTTGGAAGTCCCAGGAATCACTTAAATTGCATTCTTTTGGTTAAGCAGGTCACTCAGACAGACTCAGATTTAAGTGGGAAGGAAGTTAGACTCCCCCTCTCAATGGGAGGAATAGCAGAAAATTTGTGGTAATCTTGAATTTACCACACTTGGGTTTTTAATGATCCTGAAAGGGATTCCCACATGTGATCCACGTTATCTTGCCTGTATCAGTCTAGGAACATAAGAGGACAGCTGCACAAGGAACAAAGCAGTAATGAAACCTCTGACCCTGGCCACTAAGCAGTCTTGAACATACGTGCATATCCAGTAATACACTGGTATACCTGTATATGTAGTGAATACACAGGTAGGTCACTAGATCACCACTGCCTTAGTAACCAAAAAAGTTTCTCTTACCAAGAAAGCAGAAGACAGAGCAGATATGAGAAGGATTGCATTTTATTAATGTAGACTCTGTTACCTGCTTCTCTGACCATGTGTTTTTCTTAGATTTTCATCTAATTGATACCCACATTTGAGTATTTACTATTTTTTCAGTCCTAGAATTGAATCCTGTGCTCTTTTTTTGCTTTAAAAGTAGACAGAAAGGCTGGACAAGCAGGAGACTCAGATCCCACCACAGCCCCGTTTCACTGGCCCTGGAACTGAGTGTTAGTGGCAAGAAGGTTCTTGGCATTTTTAATAATTCACCTGCTCCAGACAGTTTTATGTAGTGAGGTTTGGGAGATAATGACCAGGTCACTGATAAAGAATATGGATTAAAATTCCCCCAAAACCTTATTTATAAGGTCTTTTTAGAAGTTGATCAAAGCTGAGTGTATTTATGAGTCAGTGACTCCATTAACCCTGTAAAAAACTGTTAGAGTACCATAGAGTATTCAAGTATGTAACACAATGTGTCACATGTATTTATTCCCTGAACAAGCTAGTGACAAATGTGATTTTACTGAGTCCTCACCCTCCTGAGTTACATGGAAGTTAATAGAGTTACTTCTAGCCATTTTGCTCTGTTTGCCAAATTATTTTTATTTGCTCCTTTTTTTTAAACTTTATTTATTTTGAGGGGCGCCTGGGTGGCTCAGTCGGTTAAGCCTCCGACTTCGGCTCAGGTCACGATCTCACGGTCCGTGAGTTCAAGCCCCGCGTCAGGCTCTGGGCTGATGGCTCAGAGCCTGGAGCCTGCTTCCGATTCTGTGTCTCCCTCTCTCTCTGCCCCTCCCCCATTCATGCTCTGTCTCTCTCTGTCTCAAAAATAAATAAACGTTAAACTTTATTTATTTTGAGAGAGAGAGAACACAAGCAGGGGAGAGAGGAAGAATCCCAAGCAGGCTCTGCACTATCAGCACAGAGCTCGACCTGAGGCTCAAACCCACACACTGTGAGATCATGACCTGACCCTAAATTAAGAGTCAGACACCCAACCGACTGAGCCACCCTGGCGCCCCTTCATTTGCTCCTTTTATGAAATGACTAGTCATCTTTGGGAGAAGCTAAGTGGAAATTTTGATGTAATGTTGATAGCAGACTGTAATGAAATGAATGCTGTGACAGAAGATATGCTAATAAAATTTCATAACAATCTCCCAGTCTAAGATACACTCATTGCCTAAAGAAACAGATGCTGGCTATAGATGATTGTACATTTTCCCCTTGGGCTAAGTAAAACCCAAAGAATTTTAGTTAGGGCTTCTCTCAGATTAGTAAACCAAATAGATTTTAAATCAAAAAGTACAAATCAATAATCTGTTCAACTTTGTTGAACACAGATAATCACTTAGGTTCCACAGCAAGCAAATTCAGGAGAGCTAAATGGAGAATTTTGCTGCTGTGGCATGGAAGTCAGAGAAGTGGTTAATGTTCCAGGCATCATTCCTCACTCACAGGGGAGCCTTAGGCTAGGTTCAGGATGATGGACCTAGAAGCCCTGAAATGGGAACAATTTCAGTTACATTTTAATCAAGCCCCAGGAGAGAAAGGAGAATTATGTGAAATCATTGATAGAAAATAGAGGTTGTTTCTTGCCCTTACAGTCATTTGTATACTTCATAGCTGAACAGCGGGATAAATTAGGAGTTGTGCCCCTCACAATCAAATGTGTATGCATGGTGGTTCATGAAGGTGTGACCTATCTCCCTAAACTGGTTTTTCCCAGTTTTTCCAAAACTGTGCTGTAATAGATTAGCAGCATTCTGATACACTTAATTTAGCAAAACCCTGCTACATATGAAGTGCCAGGAGGTAAGAAAAAAGCTTCTCCCCTACCCAGAGAATATTTCTACCTAGAACCAAGAAATCAGACTATATTTGATGTGGCTTAGTTGTTTATAAAAAGCATCTGATGCCATGCAAATGCCTTGTGTTCTCCAAGGTGAGTTCTTTATGGAAAGAGTGTTTGCTAAAATCTACTGATTGTAAGTCCGTTTGCAGCAGCCCTATTCCCTGTGGTCGTGGATATGCCTTTGTATTGGGGAAAATCACATAAAACACATCAGTCTCTGCTTGTGTGATGACACATCCCTGGAGAGGAGGTACTGAGTGCTTCACATATAGAAGAGCTACTGGTGCTGAGGTGACAGTAATAATACCTAACACTTCAGGATGCTCAGCACTCTGCTAAATACTTTGCACATATTAACCTATTTGATTTCCACACATACAAAAAAAAATTGCTGAAACATTTACAGACAAAATTCTAGGATTTACATCCTAATTATAGGGAACAGGGTATACGGGGTATGGCTGGAATAAGGTTGGCCAAAAGTGACTGATTCTTGGGACTTGGTGACAAGAGACAGGGTTCATGGCTTTATTGTATGTATTTTCATGTAGGTTTAAGATTTTACAATAATAGAAAGCAAAACAAAAACTGTGAGGTAGATACTGTTATTTTCCTTATGGAGGGGAAACCTTGTGCAAGTTCACACAACTCCAAAAGCTATGCATCTGGTTGCTTTACCCACTGTTCTGAAATTGCACCAAAACTCCTCAGGATGCAGCAGTGAACTAACTAGCTGGGGTACTGAAAGATATTTTAAATTGTGGATGGAAGCACAGCAGTACTCCACATCTGTCAGATACCATCTGAACTGGTAGCTCAAATTCAGCTTCCACATTAGAATGCATTGAATTCCTATGATGCTACCTTGTGAAGCTGGGTTTTTTTTCAGCACTGTGGTAAAAAGCAAGTTCCATGTGAAAAATCAAAATGGAACAAGGACTGAGGGTGCTGGTATGCAATCTGATTCTGAGGTTTGAGAAGTTGCACGATACCAGTAATGCACACACCCCATTAGTAAATAATTCTGGTACTAAAGAATAAAATTAAAATATTTTTCTTTCAATGGGTGTGTATTTCATTTCATACAGCTACTGAGTTGTTAGGACATAAGTACTTTAGCTTTGGGGGCCTAAGTGCCCTGTGAACCAAAGTTTGGGGAAATCTCTACACTACACTGCCAAAGATGTAGAAGCTGAAACATGGGACATCTAAATGTCTGTCCCCTATGCTAGCTCAGCCTCCTCGTAAAAAGCAAGACAGTGTCAGGGTACCTGGCTGGCTCAGCTGGAAGAACATACAACTCTTGATCTTGGGGTCGTGAGTTTAAGCCCCACGTTGGGTGTAAAGATTACTTAAATAAATAAAACTTACAAAAAAAAAAAAAAAAAACCTGTTTCATTCACTTACCCATTCAACCAGTACCTACTGTTTACCAGGTGTTGTGCTAGCCATTGGGGGGGGTGGGGGTGGGATGGGGTGGGTGGGGATACATCAGTGAATAAGATGGACAAAAATTCCTGCCCTGGGGCTTATCTGCTGATGAGGAAAACAGACAATAATCAGAATAAACAAATGATAGACATCATTATATTAGATTATGATAAGTGCTAAGAAGGGGACAGAACCAGGGGGATAAGAATGTAGTAGGGCAGGGAGGATGTAAAATTTTAGACAAGGTGACCAGGGAAGGCCTCACTAAGCTAACAGTTTGGTAAAGACCTGGAACAGGTAAGAAAACTATCAGCCACTTAATTACCTCTTACCAAAAAATAAATAAATAAACTGATTCAGAAACAGAGCCCTGACGTTGTGCAAACAAATAGAAAATTAATGAGAACTGGCCTCATCAGATAGAGTAATTCATGGAAAAGGAAAAGAAAAATGGTGTATAACTTTTCTTCTCTGTGGATTACCTCACTCCACTGGATCCCAAACTTAAATAAGGAAACAAAGGTAATAATCATACCGGCTCAGTACTGTACCTCAGTTACAGTGAGAAATGAAGAAGGACCCAGAGATTTTATGCAAATAAGAAGTGATGAATCATGGGTATCTACTCCTAAAGCCAAGACTACACTGTTTGTTAGCTAACTTGACAATAAGTTAAAAAAAAAAAAAAGTGACTTGTTTAAGCCAACAAACTGTTAAAAAAAAAAAAAAGTTATGCTATCATGAATTGAGATGCTAAATGGCACTAGCTAAAATGCTTAGATGTTTTAAATGGTATCTACACTATACTAATACAGCTGCTCATATAACAACAACAATATTTTGGTTTTGTATGGAGATGTTTTACGAAGATGAGAGTAGAGGGCCATAAGGGGATTTTTTTTTTTTTTTTTTGAACCTTGAGTAACATACAGAAGTCAATACCGAAAATGTTAATAGCAATTAGAACTATCAGTCAAAACAAGCAGTGGGTTGTTTTCCTTCTTGGCACCCTCTAAAAACCTTATAAATGGAAATATCAGAAGAAAAGTTTATCAGTACTGAATTTTTTTAGGGGACAGCTGCAACCTTCATGGACTGTGGAATCTCCCTGAGCCTTGCCCTAGAGAAAATTGCAGATTTGTTGATTATAAGCCCTCTGGATATCCTGTGTTGCTGAGCTTATTGTCTTACTTCTGTGTCCTTAATGAAGCCATCAAACTCACCCGGTAGGTTTCCTGAAGGGATCTGGTGCCATTCCAGCTTCTTTGCTTTCCATCTTGGCCTTGATCAGCCCCAGATTCTTGGCAAGGTATAGACTCAGACTGTCTCTCTACCACCTCCTTCTTCCCCCCCCCCCCCAAATTTGGAGTTAATCCCACTATAAATCATCTCTTGTTAAAACCATTTTGCAAAGCAGGATCTGCAGTGGTTCCCAACCCTAACCGTACATCTGAATCCCCTAGGAGCTCAGTAACAACATAAATCTGGATTTAATACATTTGGGACGAAACCCAAATTTGTATGTTTAACAAGTGCCTCAGATGAGTCTGTTAGAAAACACTTAATGGGGATCTTAAAGGGTGAGTAGAAATTTACCAAATTGGCAAAGGGAAGAAGAGAATTATTTTACACATGGATATAGAACACCATATGTAAGTATGAACAAGGGAGTAGGGGAGGGGGGTGGAGTTCAAGGAAGTGCACATTTTCAAACTGTGCTCCAAAAGAGTGCTCAAATGGGGAGGAAGCTGTTTTATAAATATTAGGGTTCTAATAAGGTTTCTTCTAATAAGAGTTTTGCTGCTAAGCTCCTTTCCAGTTCTGCTTTCAGCCTTACCAGGTGGTGGGTTCCTCCCCTAGTCCTCATTAGGCCCCATGAGGTCTTGGAATGGTCTCAGGCTTTCCTTTGATCCTGTCATAGCTACCTCTTATTTGTTCCTTGTTCTGGCACTGATTGTCATCATAAGAGAGAGAAACAATATGGCTGGAACTTGGAACTCAGCTACTTATAAAATGCATCAGGCAGGAGGAACCCACCCCAAAGTGCTCTACAATTTGCAGTAACTTAGTGTGACTTTTAGCCTGCCCATAACTGGCAAGTTTTTCTCAAGCACCAAGGCCCTCCTTCCTTTGCTCAGACAGATGCCCTAGCCATAGTTCCCTATTGTAGAATTATGAATTTATTGTCAATTTTATCAAACAAAGCTTTGTAAGGAGCTCTGGACTTGAGATAGGTGACACTTGGCTTCCAGTTCTAGTTCATATGTCACTTATTTAACCTCAGCCAAACAACCTAACCAAAAAGTATCTTCTCTACATCTCAGTTTCCTTTTTTATAAGACTGGAATTCTAGTAAGCTTTGCTTTCTGCAGCCAGGAATAACAGATGAGATCTTACATGAATGGAGTTTTGAGAAAAGGGATACAGATATGGTACTATTTCTTAAGAATAATAGGGAATAGAACCTTGGGTAATTCAATCTCCACAGATAAGTTGCTTTTTCTGAGACACTAAGAAGAATCAATTTACCAATAGGCACCTTTCAGAAATGTTAACTGTCATGGATAATGTTTACATCTAGACCACTTGCCATTTATCCAAGGATTTGGCCCCCAGCTTTCTTGAACACTGAATCCACAGATGAAGCCAGTCATGCTTTCTTTCGGATTCCTATTGAAATTACTACTTTCCTCCATGAAAGCGTTTATCACACCCCTCAAAGGCAGAAACCTTCTTCCAATCTGTCCCCAAGCCTAACACAGGACCTGGCACATAGTAAACCCTTAACAAATGTCAGCTGTTAAATGAATGAGTTTGGACACTGTCCAGCATTGGATTGGATGCACTTCAGGCCAAAGATTAGCACAATACACATTCCTGAAATGGGATGGATTTTAAAGATTCATCTTGCCAACTTCCTGTCCAGGAAGCTGGCCAGAGCCAACTTTCAAGCACCTAATAAATTAGGACCCCTTATTTTTAGTTCCTTCTTGAGAAGGACATTGAGTGGTTTCACTGGCTAACTCATCAAGCATGAGTATCCTTTGTGCAGATGAAGTTCATTTCCTCTTCCACTTAAAAGAAATGGGAGTAGAATACACCCACATCTTGTATATAGTTTTTTTTTTTACATAATTGAAGGCTCCTCTTATATCACAGAGTCTGATCTAGTTTAGGTTGGAAGCAGGGCCCATCATCTCAATTAGAGTAGAATTGAAGAACTAAGAAATTGTCAACTTGAATTTTAGAATTACTTCTAACAGCAGCTGGTAACATGGAAATCAGCTTCAGTGCACTAAGGGGAGATGCTGCAGATTGGAACACTGCCATCCTTTTGGCAAACAGACCAGACTAATATGCAGAAGATCTTGGATTTCTTATGTCTGAATATTACTGTTCTACTCTCTGAAGGGTTTAGTCCTCTATGCCTTATTTCATGTGACTTGAATGAATTTAATTTACTAGAAGTCCTTTATTTTGGATAATGAGTATTTTTATTTCTCCTCTTTAGAAAAATACAGGGCATCTTTAGGCAGAAGGAAAGTGATAATATTAAACGTATGGAAGAAAGTTTTACCCTCCAGTAAAAATCTTCCAATCCTAGAGCTATCTTGGCTGTTAGCAACATGGCTCTAAAATTCTTTGAGTTTCTCAGAAGAATGTGGTAATAAAAAGTGAAACCACCTTTTTTGTGTTGTCTTAAGAAAGAAATCCAATTTAGAGTTGAGAAGCCAAAAGAAATTGTAGAACCACAGAAACGCACACCGTTATGTCACAGAGCCATCACTACATGATGACTCATCTAAGGATATTTTCTCTACTTCCTTCAAATATGATTATTTCTGGAAAATTTAATTTAAATACTGGTATAAAGATTATTTCTGGAGATGGGACATTTGCCCCCTGTGATAATTCTCTTATCTGCAGAAGGGTTGAATCTATTAATTCCCATGTAGCAATATTGAGATGTATCTTATTGGCTTGCTTGATTTTTTAAACTTCTATCCCAATTGATAGAAGCTAATTAAAATTAGGTGCACATGAGCTTTTATTAAATGGCTGCTACAAAGATGGTAAAATTCAGGAAGTGATGGTCCAACCCATTCCCTTTAATAATGTTGACAGATTCACAATTGGGATAATTTAAGATTTATGAGATTCTAAGCATCCATATGTCCTTACTATTTCCTGAGGAATTGCTTTTAAAGAAATGAATGTATGTGCCATTTCAGCCTAATGAGAGCAGAACCACCAACTTAATAGTGTAGACCCTTACCTAAAATCAGAGTTCACCAACACTAGTAGTAGGATTGTGGGCAAAAGCATTTGGGGTTTATCTATCAAGTTAATTAAAGGCTGTGTTTTCAGCTACTCCCCATTATATACTTTTGTAACAAATTATGGGAAAATGATGAATTTGGTAAAACTTAGGATGCTAAGATCACAAATTAGCATATAGATTATAAATACTTTTCTCATGTTTGTTTCATAAAACAAGTCTGGAGATTGGAATAAGTTATCCAAAATTTTTGTTGCAAAAACTAAACAGTGTGCCCCGTACCCTGAGAATCCTGGCATTTGGGATCTGGAAGCAGCCTTTGAGAGCAACTCCTCTAGAGGGGAGGGATGAAGAAGTGGTCCCCAAGAGCTCTGGTTCCATACCTGCTTGCCATTGTGTAACCGTGTGATCTTGGTCCCATTAGTTGCCCACAACTGACCCACAGTTGCCTTATTTGTAATGGAGTTGGTGATAACACATATACCCGCCTGGAAAGTTGTAAGCATGAAATGAAATGTCCTGAAAGCATTATATGAACTATAAAGCCCAGTGTCAGTGTTAGTCATTATTATTACTGTTACCTAGAAAACCCTCCCCCTCACTTTGCTCATGAAGAGCACAAGTATGCAATGACTTGCCCAGGAGTTTCTTCCTATCCCCAGGAGACACTGAAAGAACCAGGAGGGAGGCAATAAGTTCAACGCTAGGGCCACCACTGGCTGCTGGACAACTTGATTACGCTATTTTGCCTCACCCCCTACAGAGGGATAAAGAACTATAGGATAGAAAGGATGCTATTGGATTAGCACACCTGCAGTACAGCTGGGCCCACTAAAGAAGAGAAAACCACATGGTGTGGGATGTACAGTGCACCAAGGCCCCTGAATAAAAACATTTTATAGGCAGCAAAGGGTAATGGGGCTGTCTGTAGAGGCACAACCCCTCTTACTACAGTGAAAGAACAAGACAGAGTGTTCTAAGACTGAGAAGAGCTCTTGTCCAGACTATCTCCAGAATTCTCCCTTGTCTTATTTTTTATTCCTGTTGCTCCTTACATTTCTAATGTCCAAGTGGTGTATTCACTCTTAACACTCTGGTTCAAATATTAACAAAAGTCCCTTTTTTTTTCTTGGCTTTCTCTTAGTCATGTTTAAATTTTCAAAAGAATTTTACTTAATATTAAAAGCAGGCAAAAAAAAAATCGTAAAGCCATCAAAACAGTGAAGTCAGGATTTAAATCCCAGAGTATCTGCCCCCCAAACCCTTGATTTTTTGGGGCTCATTAAATGTAAGATAACCATCACATTGTTAAGACAAATTATGCACACAGGAGGCAGGGTGCTTAGAACTCTCATGGGGATTTATATTTTCACACACAATGCATGAAAAATTTGATGCACAAAGAAGTCACGTTTCTTCATGTGTTTCCAGAACTCAAAATATCAAGTAGCCAGGCTAACCAATAAGTATCATGTAAGTATTAAATTATCAATACCAATTTGCTAGACTAAAAAAATAAAAAGTAATGATCAAACATTTTCATTGAGCATTTCATTTTCACTTTGTCCAGATCTCTGTCCCACTTCTTGTATGGAGATGGACAGGTTGAAGGAGGCACCTGCCTGAGCCAAGGCCATTGATGTGGCAAGGGCCAGTGGAGGAGGACAGAGGGTTGTTTGGGGCCATTGATGGACAGTGAGGCTAAGGTCCAGCATAGAAAGGTCACAAACAAACATGGGGAGAGTATCAGGATAACTGCCAGAAACTAAGATGGACTGAAAGTGTGTCTGACTCAAAGGTATAGATTCTAAGCAAACAGCTGTCTCATCAGGTGGGAAGAAAAAAGAGGATACAAACCAGTGAGAATGATGGACTCCTGTTATTGTCTGCTATCCTCACTTTCTTGGGGGTCAGAGGGAAGCTTAGCCCTCAGATACCGGATCAAGACAATAGAACAAGGCCCAGTTTGAGCTGAACCTCAGATCCTTTTGGTCTCTAAAGGGGGTCAGAACGATATCAGGCTAGCAGTAGCTTTTTCTTAAATGCATGCAGACACTAATAATGCTCATTAGGCATATAGCTCATTCGAATTTAATTTAGAGTGTTTAATTTGTGTCCCTGTGTAGTTGCCAGGACAGATGTGTGCATGGCTTAGGCATACTTCTCTCTGCATGAGACAGATGTCAGGATATTGGGCCATGTTGGAAAAATGCCAGTATGTTTGTTAGTGACAATACATTGTCAGCCTCCCTTCCCCCAACTGGTATTTTCATTTTTGTAGTTAAAATGCCAGTCCCAGCTCAGAAAAGAAGGATTTTGAGAGAGGTAGAAGAAGACAGAAGCAGGGTAATTGTGGAGAAGAAAATAGAAAGTAACCAAGAGGTAGAAGAAAGGGAAAGCTTTGGGTCAGTCATTCCCTATAACTAAAATAGTCTAGATCATTTAGGATTCACACACATTACTGGGATTCAACCTGCTTTCGGAGAGAGATTAAAAATGAAGAATCCTGGGGGTGCCTGGGTGAGTTAGTCTGTTATGCCTCCAACTCTTGATTTCAGCTTAGGTCATGATCTCATGGTTGGTGGGATCAAGCCCCATGTTGGGCTCTGCACTGGCAGTGTGGAGCCTGCTTGAGATTCTCTCCCTTCCTCTCTCTGTCTGTCCCTCCTCCACTCGTGCTTCTATTTCTCTCTCTCTCTCTCTCTCTCTCAAAATAAATAAACTTAAAAAAAAAAAATGAAGAATCCTGGCCCCACCCCAGAGCTGCTACTTCTTAAAGACCATGGACCTTTTATAGGCCATGGGCCAACCCTGAGAGCCACTGGCTGTGGCAATCTCTAAGGTTTCTTTCTAGCCTTGAGAACCTTTGCTTATGAGAAGGAAGGGGAAAAAAAAGAGTTGGAATGAACACCTAAGGCGTGACTGTTACATCCATGTTACTTTATCCTGGGGAAGCTGCCCTTCTGGTAAAGTCTGATAAGATATCAAGATCACAGGAGGCGAGAGAAGGATGTTTGATGTGCGTGTTAATATCTTTCTGTTGTCAGAGTTATTTCACCAACTGTGGCACATCCCTCACTAATGAAAGTTTTTTATCCCCACCTTGTAAGTCTCAAATGTTTTGATCTCTTTGATGTCTTTATCCATCTAACCTGCAAAGATGCTCGAAGCTCCACCCCTCCCCCCTGGACCACCCCACTAGTGAGTCAGAGGTAGGTAGAAAGGAAGTGCCAGCCCCCTGGCTTTAGTCCCTCTTCTCTGTTCCTGGCTACTGAAACCTCTTACCCCATTTATCTTCCTCTTGGAGATATTCTTATGAGTAGGTTTCTATTAATTCTAGGTACAGCAGACAAATCCTCCTACTCTGCCAGAAGAACCAGAGGCTCAAGAAGAATGTCCCCCTCTGTCTATCCCATCACTCCTTAGTAAATCTTGTCAAGACTCCCTAAAACTTACTAAAGCTATACAAAATGTCTAGAAAACAGATCTCCTCAATCACAATACAACTGTCTCCATTTTATGTAGTTTCTTGATGAATTTCCATATTCATATTTTACATAGAGCATTTACAATTTTCATGGGACCTTTTCTGTTATAACCATTTTCCTCATCACTGTAGAGTCTTGATAATGATCTTGGAAAAAACTGCAAAATTCTCCATCTGGAAAATTACAACTTTATCAAATACTTACATAGTGTTCCCATGTACCAGGTACATAAATATTATGACAAATATTAATTCATCCTCATAATATTGATAAATATAAACTCCTTTCACACTTCTAACAACTCTATTATTCTCGTGTAATAGATGAGGAAATTGAGGCTCAGAGACGTTAGATAACCTGCCCACTCACTCACACAGTGAGTGAGCAGTAGAGATAGGCATAAGCTCATCTGTGCTTATGACCACTATGCATTTCTCACATTTTATATGACTACTTTTCTACTGTTTAACATTTAAGCTGCTTGTAGTTATAAATAACTGCAAACAATAATACTGTTGTTTATGGCTTCTTCATAAACAAAGAATGATCTTCTTTTGGATTGTTTAGGTTTCCAGAAGAGCTTCCTACTCTACTCCCTGTTTTGAGTTGACAGAGGACACAGTCCTACATAAATTCCCATTGGGGTAATCTGAACTGTGGAGAGAAAGAATACTTTCTTGCAAGGCTATTAGCTCTTGATTCATGGCCAGTGTAATCTAGGAACAATAAAGGGAAATTATTAAACTTGCAGTTTAGTGAAAGTAAAGGCTTCAGATATTAGATCATGTTCTGCAGCCTGGTGTTACTCAGTGCCTCGTGGGTGACCAGGTAGCCATAAAGCTACTCTCCAAGCAAGAGAAACAAATTGTCTTTGTTTCAGTGAGGGAAACAAAAGTGGGATAACTCTTCAGCAGCAAATGGATTAACCAACCAGTTGGTGAGTTTAGTCTTTCTTCTTAAATATGGCTGTTTTGACCTCCTGTAGACAGAAGTTGACTTAAAGATCAAGCCCGGTTCTCTAGAATTTCTGCATAGATGGAGATGGAGTTGGCAATCTTTTTGGAAGGGGGTGCTGAGGGGACTTGCCTTGAAGCTACATTCGCATAGCGAGTACAGCTGTTTCCTTCTGTAGTACATCTGTTTAGGGGATGGCTTAAAGTGGATGAACTCATGGAAATTATGCCTCACTCCACCCCTAGACCCACCACCAGGTCAGTCAACTTATGTTTAAGGTTTTTGTATGATATAGACTAAAACCACCAGAGGTCTTAGTGGATCATAGGGCATTTCTTTTCTTTTTCTCATTTATGTCTCAGGCCCATAGTTCTTCTTTGCCTAGGATGATACCATAAATAACAAAAACTGAAAATGGTTCCCATTCCCCTAGGCCAATGTACATCTTCAATCTGACACATACACTCTTCTCCTGGACCGTTCCAGTGTTAACAATCATACATCTGCTCCCATTCTCCCCAGTTACAAATATAATTATCATATCCCATTTGCATATTTTATTGATGGTCTCCCTATCACATAGAAGTGACAAATGTGAAAACCAGAAATAAGAAAAGTAGAATGTCAAAATGAGAGGAAAACAGGAATAGTTGATTTTTCACCCTAAGTTTCTGGGAAATTACAATGAGCCCGTGAGCCTGAGTAAAATGTGTCAATGTCACAGAATCCATAGGCTACCTCACAGGCCCATGCCTTTCCTTGCTCGGTATCTCACTATATCAAGCTATTGAAAACCTCAAAAGTGTTCAAAAGATAAAGAATGTGGGAGGGGTTTTTACAGGGGTGGAGGAGGGGGAAGAGGTTGGTCCTGATGACATTTTAAGAACGTTAACACCTAAGTAAATAAGACCTAAAAGAGAGTGACTAATGTCCAGGAGCTATATGCCGCATACCTGATACTGTTGCCTGGCAACCTGTAGCCAGTCCTAGAGCAACGGAATCCCAGGCAAAGAAGGAAATTGGAAATGTGTCCAGAAGAGCACATTTACCACCCCTACCCTTGTTTGCTAACTCTGAAAAGAATTGGGTAAGGGACTCTGTTTTAAAATGTACCCAGGATTTTAATCAGGTCCGGTAAGATACACAGACATGGAAATGACTGTCACGAAGGAAGAAGTTTATACTCACAGATCCCTACAAACAAGGGCACAGCATGCCACACAGGGAAGCACCGTGGTCAGTCAGGAGACAGAGCAAGGGGAAACATGGGTGAGCGACTTTTTTGTGGTTTTCATGGGAAAGACTAGGCGAGGCAGGGTAAGCAGTTTAGACAAGTTTAGGATTGGCTAGTTTCAATAATTTGAGTGGGGGTGCCTGGGTGGCTCAGTTGGTTAAGTGACTGACTTCGGCTCAGGTCATGATCTTGCAGTTTGTGAGTTAGAGCCCCGCATCGGGCTCTGTGCTGACAGCTCAGAGCCTGGAGCCTGCTTCGGATTCTGTGTCTCCCCCTTTCTCTACCCCTCCCCTGCTCACACTCTGTGTCTCTCTGTCTCTTAATAATAAATAAACGTTAAAAATAATTTTTTTTAAATAATTTGACTGGGCTGTGGCCTGTAGGGGTGGCTCCTAGTTGCTCAGCACCTGACCCTGGGGCATGATTGGGGCAGAGGGATAGTGTCCTATACTGTAAGGACCTGATAAAAGGTAAGTGGGGCTCACAATTGCTTGGTCTGAATATCGAAGGCAGACTCACAGGCAAGTTTACTGTATCTAAGAATTAGCTAATCCGAGGAGGGGCAGTCCGTCCTCAGATCTGCAAATGCCACAGAATACAGAAAATAAGAAAATATAGTTAATACAGAGCCAATACACATATACAAGCAAAGGATCTGTTGTCTGTTTTGTAACGTAAGAGGTTTCTGTGTTTTAGGGGTTGGTTTTCCCAGAGCATGTAAGAAACCTTAAAGACCAACATTAGGAAGATCTCCTGTTCCCTGTCCCTTTGATACCCAAGTACACAAAAGCAAGCCTACATTCAGTTCTAATGCCAAGCAGTGTGCCTCCGGAAAAGCCATTCTTTCAAGATTTGCACCTAGTACCTAAAAAGTATTGAAACATTTTATGCAATACCAGCATATAGTCCACAAGACACAGGCTTAAAAGGATAACTCCAACTAGTACAAGACTCGTATTTGATCATTTTGATTGTCTCAACACAGAAAAGTGGAAAATGTGTTTTTTTTTCCCAGCTCACTTGCCAGGTTTAACCAGAGTTCAGGCATTAACTATGTCATTTCCTATCACTCACAGTGAGCATTGCTAAAAAGCATTATCTGGGAATACTATATTATGCCATTGTTGATTAGTTTCATTAACGAGAATAAACATTTGCAGAGCCTATTGTGTTTTTAAAATGGTTTACAAGTACTGCTGGCTCACTTGTTAATAATTACGTTGGGGGACTCTTAACAATACATATTTAGGAGATAAAAGTAATGATTGTGATGGGATTAGGGGGAAAGGCAAGTAATAGCATTTAGCACAGTTATTTTCAGTTGCATAATGTCTGCAAGCCTGCACTGACTAACCACCATTTTCACTGCATTTGGGTCCATATTCCTAACATTCAAAACTCAGCACAAATACACAAACAAAATATGGTGAAACTATATTTTAAGCTTTATATTATCTACTCTTTCTTGTTGCCCTTTGGTGTCTTGATTTGCACATAGCATGGGCACAACTGAGACACAACTGTGAGTGTACCTACCCACCTACCATGGGGCAGGAGACCTGGTTCCCTGCCTCTGATGTGATGGATGACCCCAAGAACTTCACTGCGTCTCTGTTCTCAGCTGTAAAACGACTGAGGAAGGGAGGTACAGTGGAAGCAAGGGATTTACATCCAATGAATCGATCATCTTGCCACTTTCGTTGAAGCTTAAATGTGTAGTTTCAGGTGTCTCTCTACTTATTATCTTACTAAAACTGACACATTAATGGGACCATAACACCGTGCATGCATGTACACACACACACTTACCAGACTTTACATGTTGAGACATTTTATACCCTTTTGGAATGGAGACATATTCCAAAGCCACTCATTAAAAAAGTAAAATTTCATGAATCTTCTGAATTTTCTAAGCTACATTTAATATTACAGTGTTTTTACTCTAATGTTCAAGTAATATTGACCCTTCAAGTCAGCATTTTCCTATGACATTTGGGTATACCTGGCACACCCCCACACATGTATCATGCCTGCCCTCAAGAGTAAGAAGAGTAATATTAAGCCTCATGCTCCTCTTTGCTCCTTGATGGACCCTGAAATCTAAAGTGAGGTTGAGGATGGACAGTGGACCTCATAATTCCCTGCCCTGTTTTTTTACTGACTCTTGACAAGTTCTGCTAGTAGAGACTGAAGTGGTCCAGGAAATATAATCAGAACCAGGGGCCTATTTGATAATAAAGATACATTCTTTGGGAAATTTTTCCATCACACTCATCTTCAATTTTATAATATAACTTTAATTGAAGAAATAGATGTTCTTTAAAGCCAACAGTGATACAAGTATCTCAAGAAAAATCACTTTATATATTATTAGAGATGTCATTTTGAAAACACTTTATTTTAATAAATACTATTAAAAGTATTTATTAAAATACTATATATTTTAATGGTAACCACCATTTTTGGAGGATGTATATGCTACATATTCTGCCTGTCTTACATCAGCTATGTCAATCAGGGTCCCCTCAGGGAACAGATAGCACTCACGGGGATTAGTGGGCATGTTTTGTTCTTTCAAAAGACATGTTCCAATAATAGTGACAAAGTTCACAGACAATAAACTTTATCAAGATTTGCCAAAACAACTTTCTTTGGTGCTTTCCTAAACATTTCAGTGTAGGGCGCCTGGGTGGCTCAGTCAGTTAAGCATCTGAGCCTGCGTTTGCCTCAGGTCATGATCTCACAATTCGTGGATTCAAGCCCCACGTCGGGCTCTGTGCTGACAGCTCAGAGCCTAGAACCTGCTTCAGATTCTGTGTCTCCCTCTCTGTCTGCCCCTCCCCTGCTTGCACTCTGTCTCTCTGTGTCTCTCAAAAATGAATAAACATTTTTAAATAATTAAAAACAAACATTTCACTGTGTAGAAAATTAGTATAATTTAATAAGAATTTACTGAGTCAGTATACTTCTGAAAATAACTTCCTGATATCCCTCTCCTAACATCAAGGAAGTTAAGCACTGATGGAATCTAGTCATTGTTTATTCATTATTTATTCATTCATTACTCAATGAAACATTGAAAGCCTTAGTCATTAAAAATAACATATACCCCTAAATTGAATACTGTAAATTTACTAACCCAAGATTGATTTTTGAACATGTAATTATGTGACAGTTCAGTTTGAAAGACTTGACTGATATAATGAAATATCAAGGAAATCCAATTTTAATTGATTACTTTGTCATAGAGGGTTTTTTTTAATCTCTTTGGAAAAACAAATGACTATGTAATAATGTGGTTGCTGTTTCCTTTCTGCCCAAGCAGGAAATTGGAATTTTGTTCTGTTAATATAGTTTCTGACTTTATAACTATTTGTGGCTCAGAGCTTTACTTTGCTACATAAGCCAACATTGCCGTGTGGTGGCTGTTACTTTCAGTAAGTCTCATGATGTGAGATCGAGCTTCGTTAAGCTATGCTAGTATGTCTCTGCCATCTCAGTATCTTCTGCACCCAAACCTGCAAAATGGGGATAATTACCAACTTCACTGGCTGGCATGGTGATTAAATAGCACAATGTTAGAACACCAACCACCATAATGCCTGCTACAGATTACCTGGCTCGGTTCTTTACCTTTCTTACATGTGTCATAAAAGGGCTGTGGTCATCTTCAAAACACTGCTTGACATCCTGATTCTGCCATAATCATGCAACAGTGGTCTGACAGAGCCTTATATATTAAATTTTCCTTCTGAACTTGGCTATCCTGATTTTTTAAACAGCTTTATCGAGGTATATATTACATACCATAAAATTCACCCATTGCAGATATGTAGTTCAGTGATTTTCATAAATGTGTGCAGTTATACAGCCATCACCTAGTACACTTATAGAACATTTCTATCACCCCCAAAAGTTTCCTCATGCCCATTTACAGCACCTCACTTTCCCCTCCAATGCTAGGCACCACTGATCTGTTTTCTTTCTCTATAAATTTACCTTTTCTAGACATTCCTACAAATGGAAGTGTACAATATACATAGTCTTTTATATCTGGCTTTTTCACTGTGCATAATGTTTTTGAGGTTCATCCATGTTGTAGCATTCTATTAGAGTTCTTCAAAGAAACAGAACCAATTATAGAAAGAGATTTATGAAGAAGGATTTGCTCACATGGTTATGTAAGCTGGAGATGCAAAAAAAAGGGGGGGGGGGTATAATTCCAGTACAAATCTGAAGGCCTGAGAACCAGGGGAGCCAATGGTGTAAGTCCTAGTGTGAGTTCAAAAGCCTGAGAACCAAGGGAGCCAGTGTCCAAAGACAGGAAAAGATGGATGTTTCAGGTCAGTCAGACAATAAATTTGCTTTTCCTCTGCATTTTTGTTCTATTCAGGCCTTCAAAGGATTGGATGATGCTCATGGGAAATTGGTAAGGATAATCTTCCTTACTCAGGCTGATTCAAAAGCTAATCTCTTCCAAAAATACCCTCAGTGACACATCCACAAATAATACTTTACCAGCTATCTGGGGATCCATTAGCCCAGTCAAGTTGACACATAAAATTATCACAAGCATGTATCAATATTTTACTCCTTTTAATTGCTGAATAATACTGCATTGTATAGATAGCCACATTTTATCTATTCACCAGTTGATGGAAATTTGGATTGTGCCAGTTTGGAGGTTGTTAAAAATAATGATCTGTGAACAGTCATGTGCATGTCTTTGTGTGGACATATTTTCATTTCTCTTGGGTAGATTCTTCAGAGTCTAGAAATTGCAGGGTAATATGGTAAATTTGTGTTTAAAACTGCCCAGTTATTTTCCAAAGTGGTTCTACCATTTTACACTCCCACTAGCAATGTATAAATATTCCAGTTTCTGTATATCATCACTAATACTTGTGTTGTCTTTTTTGTTATAGCCATTCTAGTGGATACGAACTGATACTCATTTTGGTTTCAATTTGTCTTTCTCTAGTGACTAATACTATTATTAATTATCTTTTCATATACTTATTTACCATAAGAAGTGAAATGTCTTCAAAAGATCCATTCAGATCTTTTGCCCATTTTTAAATTGGGTTGTTTTCTTATGATTGAGTTTTAAGAGTTCTTTATATATTCTACATATAAGCCTTTATCAAATCTATATTATGCAAGTATTTTCTCATCTATGGCTTATAGTTTCATAATAGTATCTCTTGACACACAAAAGTGTTTAAATTTGATGGGTCATATTTGGTATGATTTTTGAGAACTCTGTGCCCAACCCAAAGTCATGAATGTTTTTCTCCTATATTTTCTTGTAGAAATCTTATAGTTTAACTCTTACATTTAGGTTTGTGTGTCATGTTGAGTTAATTTTTGTGTTTACTGTAAGTATCTAATTTCATTATTTTGCATGAGACTATCTAATTGTCCCAGCATCGTTTGTTGAAAATACTTTCCCCTCTCCCATTAAATTATCTTAATATATTTATCAAAAATCAGTTTAATGTAAATATAAGGATTTATTTCTGGACTCTCAGTTCTCTTCCATTGATGAAAATGCCTATCCTTGTGCCAGTACCACATTGTCTTTTTTTTTTCTTTTTTTTTTAACTTCCTATTTTAATTTCAGTTAGTTAACATATGGTGTTATGTTAGTTTCAG
The DNA here is from genome assembly GCF_046562875.1 of Panthera onca. Lineage (NCBI taxonomy): Eukaryota > Metazoa > Chordata > Mammalia > Carnivora > Felidae > Panthera > Panthera onca. Next base: position 129,521,705 of record NC_138347.1, on the reverse strand, counting down.
ATGTGCAATATGGCAATTCTACAATTCCATACATCACCCAGTGCTCATCATGAGTGCACTCCTTATTCCACATCACCTAATTCACCCATCCCCCCAGCACCTCCCTCCCCTCTGGTAGCCATCAATTTGTTCTCTGTAGTTAAGAGTCTGTTTCTTGGTTTGTCTCTGTCTTTTCCCCCTATGTTCATTTGTTTCTTAAGTTCCACATATGAGTGAAATCATATGGTTATTTTTGTCTTTGACTTCTTTCACCTAGCTTTATACTCTAGCTCCATCCATTTTGTTGCAAATGGCACGGTTTCATTCTTTTTTATGGCAAAATAATACTCTATTGTATGTACATACCACATCTTCTCATTAGTCAATGACACTTGGGCTGTTTCCATACTTTGGCTATTGTAAATAATGCTGCTATAAACAGAGGGGCGCATATATCCCTTTGATTTAGTGTTTTTATACCACATTGTCTTAATTACTGTGACTTCATAGTATGTTTTGAAATCAAGTAGTGTAAGTATTCCAACATTGTTCTTCTTTTCCAGAATTTTTTTGCCTATTCTCGGTCCGTAGTATTTCTCTATAAATTATAGGATCAGCTTGTCAATTTCTACTAAAAAACCTACTAGGATTTTGATAGGAATTGTATCAAATTTATAGGTCAATTTTCAGAGAATTGACATCTCAACATAACAGAATCACTCTTCAAAACAACTTTTTATTTGTAAATAACTTCAAACTTACAGAAAAGTTGTAAGAATAGTACAAAAAATACACATATATCCATTTTTCACATTCATTGAATGTTAACACTTTGTTCATTTTCTTTATCACTTGAAAATAAATTGCATATATCATGCCTTTCACCCCTAAATACTTTAGTGCACATTTCCTAAGGATAACATTCTCTTGCATAAGCACAGTAAAGTCACCAGCTTCACTAGATTAATTGTACAACACTTTCCTCTGATCATCAATTATCCACATTCTAGTTTCACCAATTGGAATGTGCTTCATAGCATATTTTCCTCCTGAACAGAATTCAATCTGGAATCACATAATCCATTCTGTTGTCATGTCTCTGTAATCTGGACCACTTGCAGCCTTTCTTTGTATTTTATATCGACAGTTTTGACAATACATTTTCAGAAAACAACCACAATTTTATAAGATGTATTTATAATTTTGAAAATAACTTAAAAATTATTTTAAAATACATTTTAAGATAAATGTTCTTTGCTTTTTCTTTGCCTGATGTTTTCTCCTGATTCCATTCATGTTGTGTTTTCCAAACTGGAATGCCACTTAGATGATGGCATGTACTCAGAGCCACACATCTGGAGGCACATAATGTTTAATGTCCATCTGCCTCTCACTGACACTAATTTTCATCACCCAATCAAGGTTCTCCACTATATAACTACCATTTTCCACTTACATTTAGTAAGTCCCCTTTGTTTTTAGACCAGCTTTTTAGATTTTTCTCAGTGTTCCTGGTATGGAGAGGAGCTGTTCCTCTACTTGCAACACTATAAGTAATTGCTACCTCCTGTGAAGAGAGCATTAATGTGGCATTAGAATGTGAGGGCCTTTTTAATGTGTATTTAAGGCTTTTCCCTAATGCATGGATGATTCGAATTAGAGAAAGCTACTACCAATTATATGACAGTTTTTTTATCCACTGTAATCTAATATAAGATTAACTCCTTTCCACTGTTTTATTAATATCTCCAGTAAAAGACTTGCCTGATTTGATCCCAGCCATGCCTGTTCATGAATAAATGGATAGAGCTGTGTTCCTGTAGGAATTTTTAAGGTTTTTTTTTTTTATTCCATCAAATCAAGATAAACGAACAGCTCAAAAGAAAAGAAATGGCTCAGACTTTATGGGAAAGAGTAATGCTTAGAGGAAAAAAATATTTTTAATAGTTTGGGAAAATAAAAAGGATGGTAACAAATCCAAAGCGTGTGCTACCTCTCATCAGTATCTCAGCATTCAGCTAATGAGAAAGGATGACAGCTTTGTTATTAAATTATGTAGATGCTAATTGAAGGCACAATCAAATAGGAGGATCAGTTACTTTTCAAAAGCACTTTCAGATTATTAGCTGTGATATCAGTGATGGAACACAATTTCTAGTTCTATTTCCAATTCTCAGACTGATAGATCTCCTAGGACCGTGCATGCATTGAGAAGGAATAGTTATACAACTGGTCTTCGTGGAGAACCTCTTTCTCAAAGTCACTTTTGCATCTGAAGATGTAAAGCATCCCCGAATTATACATTACAGCCAAGGTCACCAGAGAGCTGTAACCTGCATACTAAATCCATTTCTCTACCTAGTCCTACAGACGTCTAGGGCTGGTGGGGATCTTCTGGTGCTTTATAGCATGGAATCTGTCCTGGTGATTAGTGAGTGGATTAATTAGACTTTGCCTGAAAGTCTATGCGGCAAGGACAGGTAGCATCAGTTTAGGATTTGGAATGGCCCAGTTTTTAGAAATGGCTCAGCCTAACCCCCACAGCTCATTACTATCAGTACATCTATCTGTGAGAAATAATGACAGTGTGGACATTTTTTTTTTTAATTTTTGTATTTATTTTTGAGAGGGAGACAGAGTGTTAACAGGGAGGGACAGAGAGAGGGAGGGAGACACAGAATCTGAAGCAGGCCCCAGGCTCTGAACTGTCAGCAAAGGGCCCAATGCGGGGCTCAAACTCATGAACTGTGAGACCATGACCTGAACCAAAGTTGGACGCTTAACTGACTGAGCCACCCAGGCACCCCAACAGTGACATCTTTGATTTGCATAGTTCTCTGCTTGGGGTGCCTGGGTGGCTCAGTCAGTTGGGCATCCGACTTCGGCTCAGGTCATGATCTTGCGGTCTGTGAGTTCAAGCCCCGCATCTGGCTCTGTGCTGACAGCTCAGAGCCTGGAGCCTGCTTTGGATTCTGTGTCCCCCTCACTCTCTGCCCCTCCCCCGCTTAAGCTCTGTCTCTCTCTGTCAAAAAATAAACATTAAAAAAATTTCTTTTACATAGTTCTCTGCTCTTGCAAAGCACTCTTGGAAATATTTCCTTTGAAGCAATACAGCCAAAATGCCTTGGTTTAAATTTTGGCATCACCATCTCCTGACCGTATAATCTTAAAGTTGTTTAATCTTGCAGTGTCTCAGTTTCTTCATCTGTAATACGGAGATAATAGTGGTTCCCTGCTCATAGGTGGTTATAGAAACTGAGATAATTTTGATCAAGTGCTTAGAACAATACCTGGAACACAGGAAGTACCTAATACAAGTATCATCATCATCCTAATATCCTATGGAAGAAGATAAAGACAGATTAATATCCTGTTTTGATGGATGAAGAGAAGTTTAATGACTTGCCTGTGTCACATAGTAATTGATGCAGGATCCAAGACAAGAGAAGCCACTCTAAGTTTTAAAGTCCTGTTTCAGGTCTGTAGGGAGGGTGTCTTCTCCAGTCTTTTGAGCATTGTATCACATTAAATGGTTTGAAAGCATAGAAAGCCTGATGACCTCGCCTGGATGTATGGAATAAGGACTGGACCAGATTGTGTAGCCACAAAAATGCTTAGCCCCTCACCCCAGCCCCCAGACTTACCAGAGCTTAGATCTGTGATAGCCACCAGACACAGATTTAATGAGGAACCAGTCAAGATGGGGGCAGGAACAACACAACCCCCACTTCCCATGCCCCTTCCAGGCTCCCAGCTACCACAGGAGGAAATCTCACTGATGTGTTAGTTCTACCAAGCCCAATAGCAAATGTAGAGAGCTAGGTCCCCCTCAGAAATGAAGACCAAAGAAATATCTGATAGTTGGATTTTGTAATTTCAGATCTCTAGGGAATGAAAATTAAATTTGACCCAACTTTGACAGTGGACACTATAGAAGCACCTTTTTGCAAAATCATTTTCATACATAATTGAATGAACACTGGCATTATTCAGTTATGAAGAGAGAGAAAGCATATGTGCATAGTCTGCAGTTTAGCTAGCACCTATTCTCAAAGTAGACCTCCTTACTAGTAAGATCCAGAGACAACTGAAAGCCCTGCAGTTTTTACTGAAACATGCACAAATGACAAAAAAGAATGAGAGAATAATAAAAAGGCAAACATTGTTTCCAATAATCAACTGTTCTGGAGTTCCTGTTTCATTAGATATTTCATTAATCATGCAAAACAGGGAGAATAAAAGGAAATGCACATATGAGGGAAGGGGAGAAAAGGACTTTAAAAACAAACAAATGAGCTCCTCATTTTTCTTTGAAAAAACAAACAAACAAACAAACAAACAAAAAAGACTGGAAGAAATGTACCAAAGGGTTGAGTGATTCCTTTTGAGTGGTAAGATAGTGGGTGTTCAGTTTGGTTCTCTTTCTGTCTGTAAGTATTCCTCCATCTTTGTAAGAATGTCTTTTATGGGTGCCTGGTGGCTCAGTTGGTTGAGCATCCAACTTAAGTTCAGGTCATGATCTCAAGTTTCATGAGTTCAAGCCCTGCATCAGGCTCTGCGCTGAGCCTGCTTCGGATTCTCTGCCTCCCTCTCTCTCTGCCCCTCCCCCACTCACTCACATGCTCTCTCTTTCTCTCTCAAAAATAAACATTTAAAAAAAAAAGAATGTACTTTACAATAGAAATAGTAGAAAGCTCATTTTTAAAAATACTTTTAAAAGAAAATTGGTACTCATTGGGCACCAGTTGTAAAGGTATACAATTGATCTCTAACATCATCATTTAGGGAGCCGTGTGGTTGCCAGATTTCTTTCCATCCCAGTGAGAATCTGCTCTGTGAGAGTACAGCTACTATGCCTGCTATTCAACAAGTAGAGTTCTGGGACACCTGGATAGCTGAGTCGGTTAAACAAGTAGAGTTCTGAACCTTGGAAACTGAGGACCTTGCCATTACAAGGATGGGTGCAGGTATAATAACAGGTGTGAACATGTTTTCTTTGTGGATAAACCTTATGAATGCCTCTGGAATGTCTTAAGAATGAGTCAAAGTACCAGATTCCTCCTACTACCCAAGCAGGGCCCAGCTGACAAAGTCCCCAAGGACCTGAATAAGACCCAAGGTGGGCATATGTGGCCCTTAGTTTATGGCAATTCTAAAAACCAGTCTTGGGAGATGCAAATCAAAAGCTAGAAGACTTTCCAGGTGAGTTGGCATAGAGCAGAAAAAGCTGGATAGCAAGCAAAAAGACAGAGCCCAGGGAGCTAAGGCCCACAGAGATCAAGTTGTGGGTGGGAGAAAGTTCCATGTGTGGAAAGAGGGGTGCCACCAAAAATGCCATTGTGGGCTGGATGGGATGGTTTGTAAACCCCTTTGAGCTGGTCAGAGTGAGGATTTAGTCAGATGTGAACTACAGCTATGCCATTGTGAGTCACTGAATGCTTTTCAATCCAAATTCGCAGACTGACAGACATTCTCTGTGTTTCCACAACCCAACTATTGCCCATCTAACTCTGACAATAGGGAAATTGAAAGGGTTTCCTATCCCCAAGGAAGATATGCATTGCTGTTACCATATTGCTGTAATGAATGGCTTTTAAAAAATATATACCATTCCCTTGATACAAGATGCTTGACATGCTCTTGGTAAAAATGCTGAACTCTACCACCTTTACTAAGGAAACAGTGAACTTTATCTCAGCAGGAGGAACGGGAAGATTTCTGCCAAATCTTAAAGATCTTGGCAGATATCAATAATAGGATTTTTATAAGAAATTAGATTCTCCAAATTGTTGGTAATGGATTTGCAGATTGCCCAGATGGCTTAGTGAATAACAGATTGGAAACAAAACAAATTATAGGCAGGAACATAAACACCAAACCAAATTCTGAAAATAAGCAGGATAGAAATCTGAAGAGCATTAACAAATAGTAATTATTTGTAACCTTCAATGTCATCCTGGTTAAAGATGTTATTTGGTGTGGATGCCCCAAGTGACAACTGAAAAGGCTTCTTGCAACGTGGTTCAATCATACCAGATATGAATTGAAGGCCTTCTATGTGCCAGACACATTCTAGGAGTTAGGAACACAGCAGCAAGCAAAATAGATCAAGTCCCTGACCTCGTGAAGCTGATGTTCTAGTGGGGAAAGACTAATAAAACAGGAATAAATAAGCAAAATATATGGTATATGAAATGGAGGTATATGCAATGAGGAAATCTGAAGCCAGAACAGGGAAGGATGGTGCTTCAGCTTGGAAAGGGAAGAACTTGTTTTCAGAGTGGGAGGCAGAAGTTTCCAGCAAGTCTTTTCATTCTGATCACTGTTTCTCCACCTATCACATAAAGCAGTTAGACTGTGATCTTCATCATGAGCAAGCTCAACGGTGATGCTTTGATAAATAACAGAAGGGAAAGTAAGAAACAGATTGAATTTCAACCTTAGACAGTGATTCTTAGGTAAATTGTCCAGAGGAAGGCTCCTGCCTTGGGGCAAATGCTCTGACAAGTCACCACTGGTGCTTTCCACTTCTGTGATAGTTTATGGGAGGAGAAAAACAGGGGTAACTGGTTACATCTTGAGGATCTTACAGACTTTTATAATTGTCTCTTTCACATTTTTTCTTAGAATTCACCATCTGCAAGAACGTGTCATTTTTCAAGCCCATTTTATAGATTAGGAAATTAAAAAATAAAGATTAAGTAACTTGCTCAAATGCAAATAGTTAGTTGCAGTTCAAGGATTTAAACCCAGATTTCTCTGATTCCAGAATCTATAATCTCCACTGAACCTGGCCACATTCTTATAAGTGCCTTATTCTTTACCTTAAACATCTTTCCCAGAAAGAGATGCTCTCAACAAAACCCAAAATGTGAGATACTAAACACTATACAGGACAAATTACCTGATTTCTTCAGGAAACAAACTGCAAGAAAAAGAGAAATAGCATGAGAAATTACTTCTAGATTAGAAGTGATTTAAGAGACAGCCAGTTTCAGTGTTTAGGCCTTATTTGGATCCTCACTTGAACAAACTATTTAAAATTAATATATGAAATACATTCAAGAACTTGAATACTAATGGTATTTGATACTAAAGAATTATTTTTTTAAGTGTGACAATAATGTTGTGGCTCTGTTTTTTAAAAAGAGTTATTTTAGAGGTCTATACTTAACATATTTCCAGAGGAAGTGATCTGATGTTTAGGATTAACTTCAGAATAATGCATTGGAGGGAGTACAAATAAACAAGATTGACCATATGTTAATCACTATTATACCTGAGTCATAGATCTTTTTATACTTTTCTCTCAGTTTTATATATGCTTAAAGTTTTCCAAAATAAAAACTAGAACCAAACCAAACAGCCTGGGATAGCGAATGTGGAGTTGGTTGCACTGACTACCTGCCACTTTCTTAGGTGCTATCTCCTCTATTAGACTGGGGACAAGGACCAAATCTAATGGTCAAAGACCGTATGCCACTGCCTATTGTTGCTTTGGTTTTATAGAGCTGGCCTAGGCATTGGACTTCCTACCCATGGTAGACTTTCCTTTCTGGGGTCTGCAGCTTTTATGCAGGCAGCCCCATAGACCATCTCACCCAAGGATACCAGGAGGCAGTGTGATACAATGAAAAGAAGGTGATCTTGGCCTTTCATTAGAAGTTTGGCCTTACCCTTTAGTGGCTGCATAATATTGAGCAAAACCCTTTACCTTGCTGAACCTGAAGGAGTTGAAATAGAAAAGCATAAACCTAATGGAAAAGCATAAACCCTAAAGATCCCTCCCAAGAATCTGGGCTCTTTAATGCACTGATCAATTAAGATGCAGCAATGAATCAGGAGAAGAAATGGTCTCTATAGCAAGACTGGCATTTTTCTAGATCATCTCTCTCTTCCTCTGGTCTGTGCCCCTTGAACAGAAGAACCATACCTTGTGCTTTTTTGTGTTGTCAGCATAATGAGGTAGGACAAATGTGGACTTGGGATCAGAGAGTCCTGGGTTCAAATTCTGACTGCATTGCTTACTAACTGTAGAGCCTTTGGCAAATGTTTTAACCTCCTTATCTGTGAAATAGCAATAATCCCACTAAGAGGATTTAGTGAAAGAAGACATTCAAGTGCCCAGCTTACAGTTGGGTAGTATTAGTTTCCGACCATGCTCAGATACTCTCTTGATGCTTACTGAATGATTGAGTTTAACTAGATGTCTCTCTGGTATGTGTGTGCCTCAGAAACAAATCACCAGGTTTTCATTGGACAAAGGCATTGGTTGGACTCCTGAGGATGTGCACCTGAGTGTGAGACTCTTTGCCCAAAGGAAAGGTGGCTTTGTCTACTTTGTGCAAAGGTGCCAACTAGCCTATCAATGTCCCTACTCAGAAGGAAAATGAGTTACTCAGAGAAAGGAATTTGATTTTATAATACATGACTTACACTAGTGCCAAGAGTCAAGAGGAAAAATAACTCCAATTGATACTGTCAGAGCCCTGGGGCTTCTTGGAAGCAAACCACATTTTTAGACCATGTTCAAATGTCTTCTTGGTTGATTCAGTTCCCTAGCGTGGGCATCATGGTACCAAAGTTATTATGAAGACAGAAGTATGAAAATGCCAGTTATCCAAATCGGCTGTCTGAATGAGGTGACCACCCAGGGCCTGGCTGCTTGTTAGGACTCACTTTACCTAGGCTACCCTCAAGTCACAGCTCTGCATGCCCAGCTTCTTATTGATGCCAGGTGAACCTTAAATAGTGGTAAGAGTCCCCCTGGCAAATATCCATGGGCAGAAAGGTCCAAGGACTGTTGCTTCCCTTGAAGTGTTTGAACAGGTGCTGCCTCTCCAGAGTGGTGTCAAGGTCATTTTGGTTGGGGTGAGCATTTATACTTTCTCTTTCCCTGTCACTGTCTTGTTATTTAATCTCAGAAGTTCAAGGCTGCAGAGGCTCAGGGGCAGGGATCCCACTCTTCTGAAAGAAAAGACCAGAAGCAAGGCCCATTTCTGTAGATGTCTTTGGTGTGAAGGTCAAAATGATTCAAAAGCCGGTCAGGACAAGCAAAGGCAAGAGAAAAGCCACAAAAAAAAAAAAATTGAAAAGAAGAGTAGCAGGGCTCAGTGAAGGAAGAAGGAAAGTCAAGAGAAAGGCTGACATAAGAGTATAAAGTGAAATACACAAATAGACACATTTTTTCCAAGCGCTTAACCATTTGTTGAAAACTACTTTTTCTTCTTTCCCAATGCCACCTTTTCAGACTGATTTTTCATGTTTTTGGGAATTTCTATTTAGTTTCATTAATCTGTCTCTGATCTCATGCCAGTGTCTTGAGTTGATATATAGGAGAGCTACTAGTCCAAGGGGGTTGGGACTACATTCAGAACTGAAGTTAGATGTGTGCTTTCTCAAACAGGGAGCTCCTCTCTTTGTCATTTTGAATTTTAGCATAAACCCTAAACATCCTTCCCAAAGTCAAAAGGAACTGTTTTGGGCAGTGGTGTGCACCTAATAGGGGATTCATCATTTGTGCCTGAATGTAAGATAAGGTAATGACCATCCGACCACAAGGAAATAAAAGGATGTTGGAAAGAACTTTAAGCCTGTCACCTATAATTGAAAGTCTGGTAGGGGTAAATGAAAGTCCCCATAATTTGATCAGTCTTCCTTTTTTTTACAGTTATCACCACTGTGTGAGCTCTCACTGAACTGCTTACTGTCTGGAGTCCCCAGCCTGGTTCAGCAGGGTGTTTTCCCTATCACCCTGTGAGAAACAGAGGGACTCTTCAGTTATTTCTACCCAATCAGGGTGAGAACAATGTTATCAGTCATTTGCAGGCAGATAGCAGAAGTGGATTTTTCCTAACCTCATCCTACCCTCTTACACCTCCTGCTGTGGAACTATCATATGGCTGCAGGGTCGGTCCACCTTCAGAGAGCAGTGGACAGGGAAGCCAGTATGTTTTTTACTTTCAATGTCCAAGTTTACAGTAGGGTGGATATAACCTAGGACTGAACTCTGGACACTTTCTGAACCTGCTATGCCACGGTCTCCCCAAATAATTGGGGCGTAAGGAAAAAGGAAAATGGTTAGAGATAATTATTCATTCCTCCCTTTCAGTCTCACTGTGTTAAACTCATACTTCTGTTTTAACTCTTATCATACTCTGGGTGGTGTTTATATATCTCCCTCCACCCACCCATGAGCGGTCTAAGACTCTCAGGACTGTTTTAACCATTTTCATAATGTAGTATGGTCCCTGGAATATAGTAGGTGGTAAATAAGTGTTTGAAAAATTATTAAATGAATGAATCTTGGATTATATGTGACAATACTACCATTTTGTTTAAAAAACCCCATTCATCTGTTCAGTTCAGCCACATTGTGTGTATGGCAGGTGCAAGGGTGAAGGGAAAGCATCTGCTTTAAAAAACAGCAACATCCCCACTATTGCCCAATGCCTTGGAACATTTTCCAGGTCTGTGTCACTAAAATCAGGGAAGGAATCTGGGAGATGAGATTGAGGCTCTTTGCTGAGAAAGATAAATATTGTTCTCTAAGCAGGTGACACATTGCAGCATGAGTTTATTGATGCCTAGAGCCTGTGACAGCCTGGCTGTGACTGGCAGAGCTTTACTGGATCTTGTCTCTGCCAGACAGGATCCCAAGATTTCACAGAAAAGCTCTCTTGAGGAAGTGGAGGAGGAAAATCCTGGAAGTGGCAGAAACCCAACTTCCAATTCCTCCTTCACCCGTAGGTTTAACTTCTGAGCAGCTTTGCTAATCACATACGAACATCTTTTGGGAGAGATTTTACTTACCCATTCCTTTGCTTGTTTAGCCTCATTTTTATTGGCTTCTTTTAAGGCAAAGAAAAAGTTCAAATAATCCTTATCAAAGCTCGCAGGCACACAAAGTGAAGGCCCAGAACCCTCTATTCAGCCTTCACCCAAAACGGCATCCATCTAAGAACCATCCTAGGAATGAATGCTTAATTGCGAATTCAGCATGCTTCTAGGGTGTGATCAGGATTTCTGGGAGAAAGGGTTATAGGACAGTGCGTGTTTACATCCTCTCCACATAGAGAAGATTAAAACTAAAATTCCCCACATGGAGGAACTGATGCTAGGGAAGATGCAATAAGGGTTCTCTAAGGAATGAGTTTCCTGTCTTTTCATCCTTTGCATTTAGCAGTTTTGCTTTTGAAAAGAAACTATCATGATAATGTGAAGGAGGAAAAGGAACAATAAAAATGCCATGAATACCTCCAGCTATTTACCTACCCTAAAACAGGCCGGGGCAGCCAGGTACACACAATTCCCTTCCTGAAGACAACTTTTTAAAAATAAGTAAGTTGTCTATAGATAAAAGCTTTCTCTTCAGCAGCTCCACTTCTCGCGTGGAAGCCTTTGGTTAAGTAGCTGTGCTCCAAGGACACTTCTGTGTTGCTGTGGACAGCAGCTTGGACCAGGAGGTTCCATGGGGGAGGCAGAGAGGTGGGGAGGAAGCTCCATGCACTTGCACAAACAAGATATAAAGGGAATATGTTTTGCTTGATCTGTGAGTTATAGTTAATTTTCTTAAAAAAAAAAATCCTTTTCCAGAATTATGTAGGAGAAAGTCTTGCACAATAAAACCATATGGTTTTACAGGAAAGTGATCAGATAGAGCATAACTTGTGTTTTTCTTTTTCTTTCTTATTGCTGCTGCTAGTGTATTTGCTTTGTTTTGTTGCTCTTGAGAAAATAAAATACTGTGTCTTCCAACTATAATTCAAGCCCTTTCTAGAGAATGGAGCTTGCCTTGTTGGCCTTACTGGATTCTAACTCATGCTTTCTATGCTAACCAGGTTGTACCATTTTTGTTTTGTTTTGTTTTAATATGTTCAATTCCATTAAAATTAATGAAAAGATAAATTTTTTAATGTTTTAATAACTTATTCTTGAGAGAGAGACAGAAACAGAGCACAAGAAGGGGAGGGCCAGAGAGAGGGAGACACAGAATCCGAAGCAGGCTCCAGGCTCTGAGCTCTCAGCACAGAGTCCCACACGGGGCTCCATCCCACAAACCGCGAGATCATCACCTCAGCCCATGACCTGAGCCGTAATAGGATGTTTAACTGACTAAGGCACCCAGGCACCCCTGAACAGATAATTTTTTAACAAAACATATCAGGTTGGGGGAAGAAAAGAATCCCTTTTTAAAAAAATTTTTTAAGTTTATTTATTTATTTATTTAGAGAGAGACAGACACCGTGCAATTGGGGGAGGAGAAGAGAGAGAATCCCAAGCAGGCTCTGTATCATCAGCACAGAGCCTGACATGGGGCTCAAACTCACAAAACCGTGAGATCATGACCTGAGCCAAAACTGAGAGTTGGACACTTAACTGACTAAGCCACCCAGGTTCCCCAAGAATCCCTTAAATGTATGATATTTGAGATTCACTTCAAAATAAAACCTTAGAGATGGGAAGTAGACAAGGGCATATCTTAGGCAAGATATATTAGGCAAGGGGGATAAAAAGGATCCTTAAGTAATCATTATAATTTTATAATGCCTGGAATTTACCTCAAAGTTATGTGGAAATGGAGGGAAGTGGATGGGGGTTTAGATGAAACAAGACTATCCAGGAGTTGATAACCACTGGCATGTGTAAGGTTTATAATACTAGTATGCCTACTTTTATATAGACATCTTTGTAATTAAAAAGTGAAAGTTATACACGTCTGTCAGCCCTTAGATATGGAAGAAATCACAGTAGATCTGAAATAAATCAGGCTTAAGGCTACTAAAAGGAAGATACTGATATTTAGTGTGGAGTGGTTTCTTTATTTGGGGGTGTTCACTATTCAGTGTCTCATTGATAATGAGTAAAAATTCTAGAATAAAGAAACACCTGGCTATGGATTCGATACAGACTTAATAGGTCTCTTCCATTGCTGGTTATGTTATGGGGCAGTTTACCATACTAATGAAGCATTCCTCTGATGAGACATTCTAATAGAGGCAGAGAAACTAGACAAATGACTCGATTTCCTAAAACCAACAACAAAACATCCAGTGCAGACTGCAGTGTGTGTTGAATAGCCAAAATATTGCCTTTCTTCACTTTTTAGAACCTTCTAGGGAACATAAGACATATGGGATCTGCCCTTAGCTACTGTATTAGTGCCATTTATACATTGCATGCTACATGTACACAGCGCCCTCCAAGGACCCATATGGATTATCATTTCTTTCTCTTCTGGTTTCCCCAGAAGTATGACCACCTGTGTTCCACGATGTACATACTTACCTGGGGACAAACCTAATTAAATCTCAAGAATCAGAGGAAGCACTCTTATTAATATTTGTCAAAGGAATTCTAGTGATGGAGGATGGGGAAGTCTCAAGATCCAAGAAATCAGACTAGAAGTCAATCTGTGTCAGAAATACATTCAGAAACTTTGAATTCAGTTTCCTGACTGGCAGCTTTGAATCATGATCTTCCGGATGAGTCAGGATCCTAAGAGGGGACTGAGGTATTCAGTTTGCCACTGGAATAGCCACTCCCTGTATTAGGAAAAGCAGTGTATGAAAGAAGTTTGGAAAATGGTTTCTTCGTGGAATCATCTCATCTCTTGGAGAGGTGAGGAAACTACACATTCAACATAGGCTAGAGATCCCACTAGGAATAATTCTGTTGAAGAGAGATGCTGAATATCTGGAAAAGTCTCTCTGTGACTCCTGCTATAGCCATGACCAAAATTGACAAGAGAGAACTTTTTGAAATCCAGGCACCAACTGTGAATTGACCCATTCATTCCCACTAGCTCTAAAGGATAGTATGATCACCAAACAGGAAAAATTGGAACACTTGGAATACATAGTCAGGAGACACCAACATTGAAGTATAGAGATCAGAGATCTCCATTTCAACTTAAACACTCTCTAGAGGGGAGTAAATTAAATAATGTTTGACTAGGATCCTTCTGCCGCTATGGTAATCAGCCTTATTTGGAAATTCTTGTAGCCCTGAGCTTAAATTTAGAGTCGGGTTCTGATGTATTTCAAGACTTTCTGAAGATGGTAGAAAAAAAAGGAAACCTCTACATCTTAAAGCCCTTCAATATTATGCATTATCAGTCACTACATTCAGTCTTCTTCCTATCCTTTAAGCTGATTAGTAACACTGCACAGCATGTTCCTGTAACCAAGGAACCATTAGGAAAGTCAGTGACCATTAGTGTCACTTTTTACAAACTATTTCAGGAAGATAGAGAAAGCAGAGAAAACATGGAGTCTATCCCCTTCAGATCCCTGAGCATTTGCCATAGAATCAAACTACCTCCTCATTCCCTGACATTCCCTGACACTTACCCATCAAGACCATATCTGAGGCAAGTTTTGAATGACTGCATATGCCATGACAGCAAGGCCCTAGAAAACTCTCCCTGGGTGCAACACGTCTCTTTGCAGGATAAGGTTCTTTTCTCTGGGAGCCTTTGGGGGGTTTTGTCAGGCCTGTAATTCTGTCCACTATGGTATCCAATAGCCACATGTGGCTATTAAATTTAAATTTTAATTAATTAAAAAGTCAACTCTCCAGTAATACTAGCTATATTTCAGGTGTTCAACAGCCATATGTGGCTGGTGGCTACCTTATTGAACAACAGAGATATAGAACATTTTCATTATTATAGATCTTGTGGATAGCACCACTCTATACTATGGGTCAGTAAACTATGGCTTATCAGCCATATTCAGCCCACATTCTGTGACTGAATCAACTTTTCTTGGAAAACAGCCATGCCCATTCTTTTACATATTATCAATGGCTGCTTTCATACTACATGGACAGGGTTGAATAGCTTGCAACAGAGACCATCTGGCCCACAAAGTCGAAAATATTTGCTATCTGGACCTTTATAGAAAGTATTTGCCAAACTTGCTCTATATTCTTTGCCCCCCCCAAAAAAAATGTACATGGCTACATACAAAGTTTTATACACAATTTTAGGAAATAAGTGAACCCACTTACTTCCATCCATGTAAACCAAACTCAGGTTACAAGCTTCTCTGCTAGTTCCATTTTTCTAGAATCTCCAGATGCCATTTCCATACTACTGATATCCATAAATGCTAGATTGATATTTCAAAATATTAAAAACACCTTAAAAACTAATGCCACTACAGAGTTTCAGGTTTTACTGTATGTGCCCCTTTCATATAGAATCAGTGATGCTGAGTTTCACTGACAAGCCCACCATCATTTAAGAATCAGGCTATTGCCTCCACTTAATATAAATCTTTTCCTACTTTTTTTTAAAAATGTTTATTTATTTTGAGAGAGAGAGAGAGTGAGGACCAAGCTGGGAGGAACAGAGAAAGCGGGGCTCAATCTCACAAACTGTGAGGTTATGACCTGAGCTGAGATCAGGAGTTGGACGCTTAACCAACTGAGCCACCCATGTGCTGCTTTCCTACTTTTAATTCTTCCTCTAAGAGTCTGATTCAGTGACTTTTTTGTTAGACTTACTACCTAAGCGTTTATGTATAGAAAGTTGTCAAAATCCTAAATACTTCCCATCTTTTCTAGTCCTTGAGATCTTTATTACTAAAACACCTTCATTTAGGCTTCTCCTTCCTCTAGCTATTCCATTCATTCTCAAATATGTGCACGTCCTGCTGTCATCACACTTAGGGGGTTGCCCTCTTAAGGTTCTATAGCACATCTTTGCAGTTTTTGTTATGTGTTGGTTGGAAGAGAATTTGTCTACACGTATGGACACCCACACATCTAGAAATTCTCTAAGTTTAGCTTAAGTACTTGGTTCAATTAGCCAAGAGGACAAAATATTGTCTAAAGCCACAGGATGAGGGACTCACCAGAGGGAGAATATGATAGTTATTCTCCTTCTAGTCCCAGAATTTCTTAGAGTAACACAGCAGATGACACTGCACACTGGTCTTTCCAGGTCTAAAAAGCTCAAGTCTTGCTTGATAACAGCTTTCATCACCATCCAGAGAGAATGTCTAACAGTCTTTGTGCTTCTGTTCAAGGGACTTTTGACAAATATTAGGTCCTCCTTTATTATTTTTTTTTTTTTTGCAAGGCACAAACATCTTCATTCAATCTGTCATTCATTCTTTTTTATTTATTTTTTTTTAGTTTATCAATTACCTGCTATTTCCAGGAACTCTCCTGGATGTTAGAGATATGCCAGTGAATACAACAAAAAAAGTGTTACCTTGGTGGTGCTTCATTCCACTGGATACTGAAATTAATTTTTAAAAATAGACATATAATATGAACTGAGGTAGTGATAAGTCTCATAGAAAAAAAGTAATAATGTTTAAAAATTAGGTAAATATGGGGCGCCTGGGTGGCTCAGTCGGTTGGGCGTCCGACTTCGGCTCAGGTCACGATCTCGCGGTCCATGAGTTCGAGCCCTGCGTCGGGCTCTGTGCTGACAGCTCAGAGCCTGGAGCCTATTTCAGATTCTATGTCTCCCTCTTCCTATGACCCTCCCCTGTTCATGCTCTCTCTCTCTCTGTCTTTCTGTCTCAAAAATAAATAAATGTTAAAAAAAAAAATTTTTTTAATTAGGTAAATAATATGAAAGTAGTAATATGTAGTAAGTAATATGAAGGGTGATAAGATGCACTTTTATATGTGGGATAGTCACAGAAGGCATCTCAGATAACATCACAGCAGAAACCAACGTCAAGTTCACAAGGAGTCTTTGAGGCACTGACAACAGGTTCAAAGACCCTGAGGAGAGAGGTTGGTGTGTTGGAGGAACAACATGCAAGTCAGTGTAGCTAGAGCAGAGTGGGGAAAAGGGAAGAAATACAGTCAGAGAAAAGGTTGATGGCCGTTGTTAAGACTTGCTTTTTTGCTCTAGGTAAGCTGGAAGTCATAGAGGGTTTTCAGCAGAGAAGTGATTTGTTATCACATGTTTAATATTATCTTTCTCTGAATGATATTTTGCCCCTTATTTTTAAGCCTTCTGGGAAACACCATTATCTCTCAGCCCACTCCAGACTGATTTAATGTTCCTTTTATCTCGGTCACCCAGGCACTGATTTGGATCTGAGGACCGCAGTCCCAAATCTAGTTCCCCTGGCCCCACCACCTTCACCAACCTGTTTGCCCTTTATTCTAGTGTTGCTACAGGAATCAGCCACATGGAGAAGTAACTGGAAAGCACCGCCTCAGCTAATGCCACATTTTTCTCATTCTACCCCTGACTTCCCATGTAGGATATCTGTGAGGGCCACTAAGCCCTTCTGTTGCATACACACTCCTGACATGTGCAGGTTAACATCCAAGAGGCAGGCACCCTTTGACTAATGAGGGACAGAACCAATGCATAGATTCTGCCTCTTGTGTACCTTGGAAGGTACATTCTACACAGCTCCTCCAAGGATCCCCAGCATGATTATGCCCCAATTGACCATGGTGGCAATCAGCTCAGTAACATACCCTTGGATGTTCTTTCTCTCCTTTTCTTTTTATCTCCAGTCCCCTACAACTGTGTTCCCTGACATCACTGTGCACAATAAACTACCTACATTTAAGCCACATCTCAGACTACTATTTTTTGGAAATCAGGGTTAAAACACCCTGTTCTTGTTTTACTTTCCTTACTTTGCTCCTGCCTTTTCATTAAAAAAAAAAAAAAAAATCAAATAATCTTAGAGTCAGAGAGACCTTTAGAGAATATCCATTTCTATACCTTTTGGTTACAGATAAGTAAACAGAGATCCACAAAAAATATGTCTCTGCTATAACTTATCTTTCTGGTGGAAAAGATGAGTAAGTAGAGAATCAAAAACATGTAAAAAACAATAGAGCTTGGCAGGCAGTTCCAAAGTCAAGAATAAGACTTTTTTTTTTTAAGGTTTTTTTTTTTTTTTTTTGAGAGAGAGAGAGAGTACATGTGAGCAGGGGAGGGGTAGAGAGACAGAGAGAGAGACAGAATATTAAGTAGGCTACATGCTGTGGAGCCCAATATGGGGCTCAATCCCACAACCATCAGATCATGACCCGAGCTGAAATCAAAAGTTAAACACTTAGCCAACTGAGCCACCCTAATGCCCCAAGGATAAGACTTTATAACAGAAAAAAAGAGAGCTAACCTCTGGCATGACATAAAAGGAATTGGTGCCTTCCAGGAGTTGAAGAAATAGTTATACAATTTTGTAATAAATTATAAGTGTTTATGGATAGTCAAAGTTTGGAGGCAACTGCATTTTTCTGAAGAGTTTAGTTTCTTAGTAAGTCCATGTATGTATTTTCACTCACAAGGTTCCATGCTGGTGCTTTGGAGGAGTCAAAGAGCCTTCTGAGATAGCTACCAGCAGGCTGGGAGCAGGAGATTGAGCTTCTAGTTATATTTTGGGCATTAATTGATTCTGTGAACGTGAGCAAGTGACTTTCTCTCTCTTGGGCTGTGAGTTGGTTCCTTGTTCGTAAAATGACTATTCATCTTATCTTTTTTTTTTTTTTAATTTTTTTTTAACGTTTATTTATTTTTGAGACAGAGAGAGACAGAGCATGAACAGGGGAGGGGCGGAGAGAGAGGGAGACACAGAATCTGAAATGGGCTCCAGGCTCTGAGCTGTCAGCACAGATCCCGACACAGGGCTCGAACTCACGGACCATGAGATCATGACCTGAGCCGAAGTCAGATGCTTAACTGACTGAGCCACCCAGGCGCCCCTCATCTTATCTTTTGAAGTGGCTTTGGAGCTCATCTCCATTTTGCAGGTCTAAAGAAATGAAGTTCTTGAAAGTCATTGATGTAGAATAAAATCTGGCACTGTAACTTGTTCTTCCTGATCCTCAATCTATGGATGAGTTTTGAAATTCTTCCAGTCATGAAACCTTGTCATTCCATGATCAAAGTATAAGACAGTATTTCTGCTCCATAGGATCCCATAATCAAATTAAGGAGACACTTAATGCTTAACTATAATAATAGTTATTACAAGACAACAAATGAGCACCTGTAAGTAGAACAATAGTCTCACCTCTTTGGCCATTCAGAGGAGCAAGTTGTCAGGAAAATCACTGGTATTTGACCTGAGCTTTGAAAAAATGGATAGATATAAAAGATCATTATGGATGAAGGAAAGCAGCAAGAGCAAAGTCCTGGACATGATCAGCCAGGAGGACATTGACGAAATCTATCCTTCAGGAGCAGATGGTGAGGTAGAGTTTATGAATTGTGGTCCTCAGAGACAGGGAATTCTTCTGAAGTTATCTATCTATAGTGAGGCAATCTGACTGACTTCACTGTGTAACAGAGAGAAGTAGAATGTAGAAACAATGACCAAGATCTCTTATAATTAATTATATGTTATTTTCTGATTTGTCCTCAAGCAGTTTTATTTTTAAATGACATTTTAAGCATAACTGATGCACAATGTCCCTGGCACCAGTGCTAGTTAGATAATTCAATTGGTAGAATAATGAAGAACAATTGGTATTTTTTGCTGGTAGTTCTTTGGAACAGATTGCTTAAATAAGTACAATTGTTTATAAAAAGAAATGGGTGAGGTCAACCTTGCTTGATAAATTTCCTGTTGTAAGTAGGATTGGTGGAAAGGTGAGAGAAAGATTAAAAGTTTCGTGTTTAGGGGTGCCTGGCTGGCTAGAGCATGTGACTCTTGATCCCAGAGTCGTGAGTTCAGGCCCCACGTTGGGCATGGAGCCTACTTTAAATAAATAAATAAAGTATTTTTTTAATAAAATAAAAAGTTTTGTGTTTAGCATGGATAATTAAAGAAATGTAATTATGGCAGGACAATAGCAGCATATATACTTTAAAAACAAATAAGGAAACATCAAAACAACAAACAATAAAATAGAAATCACAAAGCAGGATGAGAGAAATAAGACCTAACATTTATGTCAATAAATATAACTAAAGTCTCTATTAGATAATAAAGACTTTCACCTAAAACAAAATATAGCTATTTTCTCTATTCACCTAAAACATGATGACACAAAAGATTCAAAAATATGAGGATAGAGAAAAATTGAGCAAAAATAAAGCAGAAATATATTTTTATTGAACCTAATGGGAGTCCTCTGTGCTTCCTGGATTTTGATGTCTGTGTCTTTTCCAAGTTAGGAAAGTTTTCCACTATGATTTGCTCACATAACCCTTCTACCCCTATTTCTCTGTCTTCCTCTTCTGGGACTCCTATGATTCTGATGTTCCTTTTTCTTTTTTAATTTTTTTTTTTTTAATGCTTGTGTATTTTTGAGACAGAGAGAGACAGAGCATGAATGGGGGAGGGTCAAAGAGAGGGAGACACAGAATCCGAAACAGGCTCCAGGCTCCAAGCTGTCAGCACAGAGCCCGACGCGGGGCTCAAATTCACGGACTGCGAGATCGTGACCTGAGCCGAAGTCGGCCGCTCAACTGACTGAGCCACCCAGGCGCCCCTCTGATGTTCCTTTTTAATGAGTCACTGATTTCTCTAATTCTTAAATCATGCTCTTTTGCCTTAATCTCCCTCTTTTTTTCTGCTTCATTATTCTCTGTAAGTTTGTCTTCTATATCGCTGATTCTATTCTGCCTCATCCATCCTTGCCGCCACAGCATCCATCCATGATTGTAGCTCAGTTATAGCATTTTTTATTTCATCCTGACTAGTTTTTACTTCTTTTATCTCCACAGAAAGGGATTCTAATCTATTTTCGACTCCAGCTAGTATTCTTATTATCATGATTCTAAATTCTGGTTCAGACATCTTGCTTGTATCTCTGTTGGTTAAGTCCCTGGCTATCATTTCTTCCTGCTCTTCCTTTTGGGGTGAATTCCTTTGTTTTGTCGTTTTGAAGGGAGAAAAGGAATTAATTATATATAAAAAATTAAAATTAAAAAAATTAAAATTAAAAAATTAAAAAAACACACAAAAAATCGAATAAATGATGCTAGATCCTAGGTGTCTTTTGGTCTGGCTGTTGAAAGTGGCTTGATAGATTAGAGAAAAAAGGGGGGAAAATTTTTTTTAAAAAGGAAATCATTGGAAAATTTGAAAAAAATGAATACACTGAAGTAGACTAAAATGAAATGATGGGAGTAAAATAGAATTTGAAAAAATTTACACAGAGGTAAAGAATATAGTAGAAAAAATTTAAAATATTTTTAATAAAAATTAAAAATAAAAATTTTTTCTCTTTCTGCTGAATTCTGTGGTTCAGGTTGTGCAGATTGTTGTGTTAATCCTCAGATAAGTTTTGTAGGTGTGCAGGATGGTTTAGTGTTGGTCTGACTGTATTTCATAGACATGAGACACACAAAACACTTCCTTGCTGTTCCACCATCTTGGCTCCCTCCCCCAGAAATATATTTTTAAGTCAAAAAAGTAAATAAAGGAAGCAAAATAACACAGGAGTGGCAATATTAATGTTAGTTAAAATAAAACTTAAGGGATAAAAGTTTTCAGTGGGAAGATTGTTTTATAAAAATTGTGACCTACAATGAATGTATAATGTACTATAACATAACACAGAAATATGGAGAGCAAAGCTGTTAGAAGACAAAGAAGACCTGAAAAGAAACCATTATTATGGAAAAAATTAGCACACCATATTTAGTCTTTAGTAAATCATGGAGTCAAAACTAAATAGAATGTAAATATGCTTAATAAAGTTCATCTGATAACTATATATCAAATTTTGTACCTTATAGATGATATCTTCATATATCCATGGATCATTTATTAAAAATTATTATTAAAAAAAGCCTTGCTAAATTCAAAAAAGGTAAATTTTATTCTTAATATAATAAAAGTAGTGTTAGAAATAAAAAAATAAAAATTTAAACCAAATCTCACAGCCATTAAATCAACTTAAATATCAGACATTAAGGAAAGTGAAAAGTTCAAATGCAGATTGCATAGAAAATAACGGTCGTACAAAAACTTATGTCAAAGTTTATGGCTGAAAGGAGATTAAAATATTTTACAGAAGTAGTCATATGTAAAGGTTGAAGGAGTGTGATTGAAAATAAATTGTTTAATGTTTATTTATTTTTGAGAGAAACAGAGTAGGGGAGGGGCAGAGAGATAGGGAGAGAGAAAGAATCCCAAGCTGACAGCACAGAGCCCGATGCAGGGCTTGAACTCAAGAGTTTTGAGATCCTGACCTGAGCCAAAACCAAGAGTCTGATGCTTAACCGCTTAACCAACTGAGCCACCCAAGCAACCCAACAATAAATTCTGAATACAAAAGCAAAATGAAAATCCTTAAGGCTCAATTCAGGCAAATCCATACCTTTAAAAGCTTTCATCATTTAGTAAGGAAGAAAGAAGATAAACAAAGACTGGCAGAGGGGATGGAGAACCATCTATCATGCTAGTAGATGTCAAAAGAAAGCTGAAGTAGCCATACTTACATCAGACAAACTAGATTTTAAAACAAAGACTGTAATAAGAGATAAAGAAAGGCATTAATTCATATTAAAGGATCTATACATCAAGAATATCTAACAATTATAAATACTTATGCCCCCAACTTGGTAGCATCCAAATATATAAATCAATTAATCACAAACATAAACTCATCAAAGATAATGCCATTATTGCCCATTAATACCATTAACATCCCACTTACAGCAATGGACAGATCATCTAAGCAGAAAATCAACAAGGGAACGATGGCTTTGAATGACACATTGGACCAGATGGACTTCACAGACATATTCAGAACATTTCATCCTAAAACAGCAGAATATGCATTCTTCTTGTGTGCACATGAAACATTCTCCAGAATGGGTCACATACTGGATCACAAATCAACCCTCAACAAGTGCAAAAAGATCAAGATCTTACCATGCATGTTTTCAACACTATGAAACTTGAAGTCAACCATAAGAAAAAATTTAGAAAGCCCTCAAATACATGGAAGTTAACATCCTACTAACGAATGAATGGGTTAACTAGGGAATTAAAGAAGAAACAAAAAAATACATGTAAATAAATGAAAATGAGAATGTGACAATCCAAACCTTTTGGTATGCAGCAAAAGCAGTTCTAAGAAAGAAGTGTATTGCAATTCAGGCCTATCTCAAGAAGCAAAAAAAGTCCCAGATGTACAATCTAACCTTCTACCGAAAGGAGCTAGAAAAGAAACCAGCAAACAAAGCCTAAAGCCAGAAGAAGAAGGGAAATAATAAAGATCAGAGCAGAAAAAAAAAATGACATATAAACAAACAAACAAACAATGGAACAAATCAACGTAACTAAGGGCTGGCTCTTTGAAAGTATTAACAAAATTGATAAAGCCCTACCCAGACGTATCAAAAAAAAAGAGAGAGAGAAAGAGAAAGGACCCAAATAGATAAAATCATGTAGGAAAGGGAAGAGATCACAACCAACACCAAGAAATACAAACAAGTATAAGAGAATACTATGAAAAATTGTATGCCAACAAACCAGGCAATCTTGAAGAAATGGATGAATTTCTAGAAATTCACAAACTCCCAAAACTGAAACCGGAAGAAATAAAAAATTTGAACAGACCCATAACCAGCAAAAAATTGAATCGGTAATCAAAAATCTCCCAACAGGGATGCCTGGGTGGCTCAGTCAGTTAAGCATCTGACTTCAGCTCAGGTCATGATCTCGCAGTTTGTGGGTTCAAGCCCCACATAGGGCTGTGTGCTGACAGCTCAAAGGCTGGAGCCTGCTTCACATTCTGTGTCTCCCTCTCTCCCTGCCCCTCCCCTACTCATGCTCTCTCTCTCTCTCTCTCTCTCTCTCTCTCTCTCTCTCTCTCTGTCTTTCAATAATAAATAAATATTAAAAAATAAAATAAAAAAAAAATCTCCCAACAAACAAGAGTCCTGGGCCAGATGGCTTCCTAGGGGAATTCTATCAGGCATTTAAAGAAAAGTTAATACCTTTCTTCTCAAACTGTTCCAAAAAATAGAAATGGAAGGAATACTTCCAAACTCATTCTACAAGGCCAGCATTACCTTGATTCCAAAACCAGACAAAAATCCCATCAAAAAAAAGGAGAATTACAGGCCAGTATCTCTGATGGACATGGATACAAAAATACTCAACAAAATATTAGCAAATTGAATTCAGCAGTACATTAGGGGTGCCTGGGGGTAAGTGTCAGATTCACTTTCGGCTCAGGTCATGATTTCATGGTTCATGAGTTTGAGTCCCACATCAGTCTCTACACTGACAGTATGGAGTCTGCTTGAGATTCTCTCTCTGCCCCTACCTGCTTATGCTCTCTTTCTCTCTCTCAAATAAATAAATAAACCTTTAAAAAAAGTAGATTAAAAGAATTATTCATCACAATCAAGTGGGATTTATTCCTGGGCTGCAGGGCTGGTTCGATATACACAAATCAATCAATGTGATACACCGCATTAATAAAGGAAAGAATAAGAACCGTATGATCCTGTCAATAAATGCAGAAAAAGCACATGACAAAATATAGCATCAATTTTTGATTAAAACCCTCAAGAAAGTAAGGATAGAAGGAACATACGTCAACACCATAAGGGCCATATACAAAAGGCCCACAAATAATATCATCCTCAGTGGGAAAAAAACTGAGAGCTTTTCCCCTACAGTCAGGAACAAGACAAAGATTCCACCCTCACCATTACTATTCAATATAGTACTAGAAGTGTTAGCCTCACCAGTCAGACAACAAAAAGAAATAAAAGGCACTCAAGTCAGCAAGGAAGAAGTCAAACCTTTTCTATTTGCAGATGATGTGATACTCTATGTAGAAAACCTGAAAGATGCCACCAAAAACTTTCTAGAACCAATACATGTATTCAGCAAAGTTGCAGGATATAAAATCAACATGCAGAAATCTGTTGCATTTTTATACACCAATAATGAAGCAGCAGAAAAAGAAACCAAGGACCCAATCCCATTTGCAGTCGCACCAAAAACAATAAGATACCTAGGAATAAATCTAAATGAAGTAGAAGATCTATACTCTGAAAACTATAGAACAGTTATGAAAGATATTGAAGAGGATTGGAGGAAATAGAAAAGCATTCCATGATCATGGATTGGAAAAACAAACTTTGTTAAAATGTTTATACTACTCGAAGAAATCTACACATTTAATAGAATCCCTATCCAAATACCAACAGCATTTTTCACAGAGCTAGAACAAACAATCCTAACCTTTGTATGGAGCCACAAAAGACCCCAAATAGCCAAAGCAATCCTGTGAAAGAAAAACAAAACTGGAGGCATAATGATTCCAGACTTTAAACTATGTTATAAAGCTATAGTCATCAAAACAGTATGGTACTGGCACAAAAACCGACACATAGACTAATGGAAGAGAATAGAAAACCCAGAAATGGACCCGCAAGTATTTGGTTGATTCATCTTTGACAAAGGAGGCAAGAATATTCAATGGAAAAAAGACAGTCTTTTCAACAAATGGTGTTGGGAAAACTGGATGGCAACATGCAAAAAAATGAAACTGGGCCACTTTCTTACACCATACACAAAAATAAATTCAAAATGGATGAAAGACCTAAATGTGAAACAGGAAACCATCAAAACTGTAGAGAACACAAGCAGCAACCTCTTTGGCCTTGGCCAGAGCAACTTCTTACTAGACACACCACTGAAGGCAAGAGAAACAAAAGCGAACATGAACTATTGGGACCTCATCAAGATAAAAAGCTTCTGCACAACAAAGGAAACAGTCAACAAAACTAAAAGGCAACTGATGGAATGGGAGAAGATATTTACAAATGCCCTATCTGATAAATGGTTAGTATCCAAAATCTATAAAGAACTTACCAAACTCAACACCCAGAAAACAAATAATCCAGTGAAGAAATGGGCAGAAGACATGAATAGACACTTTTCCAAAGACATCCAGATGCTAACAGACACATGAAAAGATGCTCAACATCACTCATCATCAGGGAAATACAAATCAAAACCATGACAAGATACCACCTCACACCTGTCAGAATGGCTAAAATTGACAACAGGAGAAACAACAGGTGTTGGCAAGCATGCAGAGAAAGGGGAATCTTCTCACACTGTTGGTGGAAATGCAAACTGGCACAGCCACTTTATAGAACAATATAGAGCTTCCTCAAACAACTGAAAATAGACCTTGCCCTACAACCCAGCAATTGCATTACTAGGTATTTACCCAAAGGGTACAAAAATAAAGATTCAAAGGGGTACATGCACCCCAATGTTTATAGCATTATCAACAGTAGCCAAACTATGGAGAGAACCCAGATGTCCATCGATGGACGAATGGATAAATGTATATACACATACATGTATACACACACACACACACACACACACACACACACACTGGAATATTACTCAGCCATCAAAAAGAATGAAATCTTGCCATTTGCAAAGACATGGATGGGGCTAGAGTGTATTATACTAAGTGAAATAAGTCAGTAAGAGAAAGACAAATACCATATGATTTCACTCATGTGGAATTTAAGAAACAAAACAGCTGAACATATGGGGTGGGGAAGGACGAGAGGGAAATGAACCACAAGAAACTCCTAATGATAGAAAACAAACTGTGGATTGACAGAGGGGAGGTGGGTGGGAGATGGGCTAGTTGGGTGATGGGTACTAAGGAGGGCACTTGTTGTGATGAGCACTGGGTTTTGTATGTAAGTGATGAATCACTGGATTCTCCTCCTGAAACCAATATTGACAAGTATGTTAACTAAAATTTAAATAACATTTTTTTTAAGTATGAACAGGCAAGAGTAGTAAAGACATTTTTTTTTAAATAAGAGTAATGAAGAGGGGCTTTCTCTGCCAAAAATCAAAACATGTCAAACATGTCATAAAGTAATACTAGTTAAAATATGTATTATAAGTCCAAAAAGTGGTCAAATTAGAAAAGCATACTACATAGCCCAGAAACAGTTTCTAGTATATTTAAGAATTTAAAATGTAATAAAAGTAGCAGTCCAAAAACTGGGGAGAGGATAACTTAATAAGTGTTATTGAGATAATTATTTGGAAACAATAAGTTAGAGATTCACCACACACATTATATGAAAGTAAGTTTCAAATGCATTCAACGGTTCATCCAAGATTCCCTAGGAAAACAGACCTTAAGGAGATTGGCTATATAGAAGGTTCAGTGCTGAGGCAATTAGTCTGCTGGAGCAAAAGGGTAGTCAGGCTGACATGTGGTCAACAAAGACAACTCAGCCCACACCAGGGGGAGCTGTGGAGCTGGAATTGCCCTTCAAAATTGTCCCAAATTAAGACAAGGGCCTCTGGACCCTGATGTCAACCAGATGTTGGATATGGGGTTCACACCAGAGTGTTGTAATCTTGGGTGAGACAGCTCCCTTTAGCTGAGAGAAATTCCAGGAGAGGAATTCAGCTATAAGCCAATCCACAACCAATACTCCCAGCTATTGGTGGACAAGAGCCTCAGTCTTGAAGACAGATCTGAGTGGCACACATATCCATTACATAGTGTAAAAGATGAAATTATGAAACAAATAGAGGAAAATATTGATAAATATTCCTAAAATAGGACTCAGAAGGACTTTTTTGTGATACTTTCCAAATCAGACAAGAAGAGTTGTAAAACAGCGACTGTGACAATTGGTTTTATCAAGGTTGGGAGTATAGGTGGGAAGAGAAAGCAGTAGAAAAAGCCACTAGCATCTCTGTGGTCCAGGTGTGACTTCCCTTGCCTGCAAGGCTGGACATCTGGAGGACTGGCTTTTCCTTCCAGTAGTAATTTTCTCAAAGCCCTGAGAAATAGAGCATGCCTGCCTTGGCTTATGACCTGAACTGTTTGCTCCTATTAATTCACAGAATTAATTCACACTTGTGTCTGGTAGGGAGGGGCTGGTTTCAATCACCCAAAGTATTTCAAACTCAGTATGCTTATAAGAAAGCATGATCTCCAGAAAATATTCCACTACCTCTCCTTACAATTACACATCACAGGTGGCCTCACCCCACTTTTGTGAGTCTGTTTTAAAAAATCAAGGAGCTGCTGAACATCTAGCATGGTGGACTTTTTTCCAGATGTGCTCTCTCAGTGTCCCATGTTGTCACTTGTTACTTTGTTCTGAACCCTTGGGAAGGCTGATGCATAGAGACTATGATGCTCTAAGAAGAAAGAAGGCATCCTCAGGGTTAATAATAATTATGATAATAGCAGCCACAGTGACTGTACCAGACACTGTGAGAAGCACTTTCATATATCATCTTACCAAATCATCCTAAGTCTCCACTTTACAGATGTAGGAAGTGAGAGTTCAAGTGACCAAGTTGCCCCAGGTGACACAGCTGGAAGCACTCTCTGGAGCCGCCTAGATGTGAATTAAGATCTCTTTGATTCCAAACACCTCACTCTTTGTACTACCTCCATTTCCTCTCGGGCCCCATTCAATGAGACAGGCTATGGAAACCACTTAACATGCAGCTATAATTAGATCAGTGTTTCTGAGTCTTGGCTTCTCATTAGATTCATCAGAGAAGCTTCCAAAATCCTATTGTTTCTAGTGAAAAGCCAAGTTTGGGAACTATATATTAGATGCACACGAAAATACCCTAGAATACAAAATTGGTGTCTTCTTAAAAGCTAATGTTACCTCTCTTCCTAAACTTTGAGATTGCATCATTGGATATCCTGTGACTACTTTGAGAGTTTTGTTTACAATTTTATTTTCATGTTAACCTAACAGAAATGGTAACTAAACAAAAACACAGAACATAGAGGCTCTAGTTGGCCTAGAAATTTTAGGTGCTCAGGCACCTTGGTGGCTCAGTCAGTTAAGTGTCCTACTTCGGCTAAGGTCATGATCTCACAGTTGGTGAGTTCGAGCCCTGCCTCAGGCTCTGTACGGACAGCTCAGAGCCTGGAGCCTGCCTCAGGTTCTGTGTCTCCCTCTCTCTCTGCCCCTCCCCTGCTCACACTCTGTATTTCTCTCTCTCTCCCTCTCTCAAAAATAGATAAACATTTAAAAAAAATTTTTTTAAGAAATTTTAGGCACTGCCATGCATCCTTATGTGTGATCGGGAGTTATAGCTCTGAACAAAATTAGAAGGCCTTGGTTCAAGTTTCAGCCCTACCACTTACTACCTATGTGATTTTTTTTTTCACCTATGTGATCTTGATCTTGAAATAACTCCTTGAACTGAAGGAGGCCAACTAGATATTTGAACAGCAGAATGACAGGATGGGGTTTAGGGGGAACCTCTTTCCAGAATATTAGAAAACAAAAGACCAAGATGTTGTTCAAGGGCAACCAGGGTATTAATAATGCTACCTTCACCCACCCATTCCAATCTTCATGAAGTTCAAGATAAGGAGAGCAATCTGATGCTGATTTGGGCTTAAGAGTTAGGAGACCCTGTTTTTTGTAAGGGCTCCTTAAACTGGAGCATATACATCATTAGCCTTAGTTGTTCGAAAATGAAGACATAAGATGCGAGCCTGCAAGAGCAATGACATAATAAGAATCTGGTGTGACCTCAGATCTTGTAAAGATCCTATCCACTGGGGAAGTGGAAGCCCAGTGTCCCATGCCAAGGACTGCTGTATCTGCTTCTGCCCTGTGTATTCTACTCAACTCTCATTCAGTAACTTAGGACCTTAATTGACTTGGCATGTGGCATCTGTCCCAGCTCTATTACCTTCATGCTTCTAGATTGACAGAGAAGTCCTAGGTATGAGATTTGAATTGAGATAAAGGTTGTACAGTAAAAGGAAATAATCACTTCTTACACACTACAAACATGGAAGCAGCTTTGGAGCCAGCCAAGGACCTCGTTGTCTTCTCCGGTTGCAATGCTCAGACTCTCCCTTTCAGAAAAAGAACAGCATTGTGTCTTGCCTACCATCTAATTTAATCATACAGCCCATTTCCCAAACTTTCCTTCACAAGTACCAGACAGGCTCATGATCACTCCTACATTTTGTTCCTTGACATTCTGGAGAAGCATTGATTTACTTGTGTCCTTTAAGGTTGCTTAGCAATGAAACCATAGGAGGCAGGGCCAGCAGCATGGAATTTCACAGGTGGCTCTTGCTTCTCCCTGTTGCATTGGTTTCTACCCTCTGTTTCAATGCATTTAGTCTTTTTATTGCTCTGTAAAGTCTTGATCTCAGTTTTTATATTACAAGACTTATGTTTGCGCCTGTTCTCTTGTAAACCACCTTGAAAACATTTTGAAAGCATGAATGGCACACACCGTAGACAAGTTCTACCATTTCAGACTTCCATGTCTGTGGTGAGAGCATGGCATACACCACGTTAGGTGCATGCCAGTGAAGCTCGGAGCCAGGGACACATCTGGAAATTCACTCTCGTGTGGAGCCACCCAAGAAATCTGATCAGGCATCTGACAGACTTCTGCCATGCTAGAATAGGCACAGAATGATGAGCTGGCATCCAGAATATCACATGGCAACCATCCCTATCCCTGGGGAAGCTTTGCCAGGAAGCTTATTTACTACAATGAATTGTATAGAACAGAAATATTAGGGTTTTGACATTGGGAGTTCTATCAGCACATTTGTGAAATGGCAGAGGATGAAAAGAACAGGAGCTTGGGATTAGACAAGACCTGGGTCTGAACCTCAGGCAAGAGAGACACAAGATTCATAACCAAGAGAGCGCACAGTGTAGTGTGGTGCTTTCCCTGACACACCAACATGCACTCACATCTCACTAGATCCCTGCTCTTCCAGTCCTACCAAACAGAACCTGGCAAGCCCAGCTCAGAAAGGGGTTTATGGAGCCAGGCAGCCTCCTTAACTGTAGCAGAAGCCTGTCAGATCTTACTTTAAATGTCATGAAACCATTTTTTACAGGGATATAAATTTCTAAATTAGCTTTTTCCTTTACACGTTCCTTTGGCATATGTGCTAAGCACATGTTTAAAAAGAAACTAGCTATAGTTCAATTCTGATTTTCTTACTTTAAAATGATCAGCAGTTCATACTCTTATGCATAATTCATCATGTAAACCATACATCTTTTTTGAGTTCACAGGAGGGCAGACATGTGCGAAAATACAGTTTTGTGGGTCATACCAAGTTAGCACCTGCAGGAATCGCATAGTTGGACATGGGTCATACCAAGTTAGCACCTGCAGGAATCTCATAGTTGGACCTGTTACCATGCAGGTGACTCCACTGCACAGGTTTTCAGCTGGAAGTATCTGAATATCACTGTGCAGCATTTGGAAATGGTTGTGAAGAAGAAAAATGTTACAACATCCTGCTTCAGGGCACTGGATTTTTTCTTTACCTACTAAAGTTTGAAATTAGGACTTTGTTTAAACACACATCTTCATGTAGGTTTATGTTGTTAGAAACACTTCTGTTCACTTTAACATCCCTGGAACTACAATGCATATTGCAGTTGCTGTCAGCCAGGCAGCACTCATGACAGTCATCATTGTCTGTGCACAGGTGAATGTTGGTTGTAGTTGTTCATCTCATCTCTCTATTTGAGGCAAATGCACCATTGGTACTATGCATGTTTAACTGCTGTTTAAAGAGTTTCCACACACACACACAAAGGTCACAAAGATTCACTGTGACAAAGCATGGAAACAAAAAGTTGCATTTGCAAAGGGCATTGAAGTAGGGCAGCAGGGCCGAAATTTGATATTTGTGGAAAAAATGTCCATGATTGTATGAATGGTCTCCATTCCATAAACCAAAGCAACAATTAAACTCTAGATGAAATCAAAAGAAGGAAAACACTTACATAACAGTTCAAATCGGGTTGTGTTTTTTTCCTGAGATGCTTGCAAAAGGATTGGCAATTACTTCATGATGTAAGTGAAGGGATATATGATAAATGTGTCTAGGTAAGTCTAAAGGAGCTCTTTTAATAAGTATAAAATAAAAATTATAATTGCAAGAAAGCATTGTGTCATACTTTGTATATTTGTTTCTTACTCATACATAAAACAATAGTATTTTACTTCTTCTAGTTGATGGAATCTGGTACTTAAAACAATAGCTAAAATTTTCTTAGATAACTATTATATCTATTGCCCAACTGTTAATAATGGAAAACTTACAAAATTTACTCCCAGAATTACATGTCTGGCCACAACCTGATGCATCCTCAGATGGTTTTGACATGAACAACAAAGATTTCATGGTCTTACAGATGGAGATGCTAAAGCCCAGAATCCAAAAGTCTCCATTCAGTCAGTGGACATTTATTTAATCAAATGGACCATGAGAGTGTGAAACATGGATGCCCTTTTCCCAGTGTTCCATGTGGACACCTGGCTTAGAGGGGACAAGAGGGGAAGGAGAGGCAAAAAAAAAAAAAAAAAAAAAAAAGGAGAGGAAAAGCAGTTAGGAGGAACTTTAATTTCAGGCAGCTATTGATTTAGCCCTTAGCAGTGTTTATTTTCTTTAACCTCTGCTCCAGGACACCTTCTCCACAATTCCCTCTCACCTTTTCCTTCTCTCTCCATCCTCATCTTCTTCCTTTGTCTCTGTCCCCTCCTTCCCTCAATTGCTATCCTTCTGAACCTTGAGATGGCAGATTAATTGGGGTGGGGAAGGGAATAGGGCCTGTAGGGAGAAAGCACAAACAGCAGGCCTTGACAAAACACTTTAAAAACTTATAATTGCAAGTCCTTTACTATCTCAAATCCTAGATCAGGAGTTGCATACTACAGCCTGCTGCCTCTTTTGTAAATAAAGCTTTATTGAGTCACAGCCACACCCATTCATTTACATCTTGCCTAGGACAGCTTTCACACTACAATGACAGAATTGAATAATCCCAACAGAGACCATATCCACAGAGCCTAAAATGTTTACTAGTCTGTCTATATAATGTGCTTTCCCAAGAATATTCTGCAGAATTCTAGTTCTGCAAAGTTAAACAGATGTTGCTGGAAAGAAAAAGATTCTCAGGTCAAATATTTTTAGAAACTTTGCTTTTCAATTACAGGACTTCTTAGAGCCTTTAATACCTGAATGTGAATTGTGAATTTCTGAGGATTCGCTGAAGTATGCAGCATTTTCCCAAGTTTATTTGGGACCATTTTTCTTACACAGCTCTTGATGGGGATAGAGTTTCTCAGAACACACTTTAGAAAATATCCCTTTAACAATATCCAAGATACATTATTAAGTAAGAAAAGCAAGAGGTGTCCAGGACACATTCACCTGTATAAAGAGTGGGAAGGGAAAATGTAGTTAAGGGTTTGCTTGTGAATGTTTCAATTATCTCTTGAAAGGTCCACAACTAATTGGTAACACTGCTTACTTTCAGGTGAGTTGAAGCTGGGAGGGAGACTTTTCACTGTATTTTCTGCATTTTGACTTTCAATCATACCGATATACTTTATTACCTAAATAATCAATTCATCTGTCAATCAACATAATTAAATTTTGAAACAAAAATGTAAGATGGTAAACCACTTTGGAAAACAGTTTGACAATTTTTAACAAAGTTAAATATATACTTAACCATATGTCCCAGAAGTTCTACTCCTAGGTATTTACCCTAGAGAAATGAGAACATATGTCCATACAAAGACTTGTAAACAAATGTTCATAGGAGCTTTATTCATAATAGTCCTAAACTGGAAACAACCCAAATGTTTATCATTAGATGAATGAATGCAAACTGGGGCATAGTCATGTAATGAAATACTACCCAGCCATAAAAAAGGAACAAACCACCGATGCAGCAAATGAATAAGTTTCACAGATGTTATGCTGAGTGAAAGCGAGAAACAAAACAAGAACAGAAGAAGCAAACCTGTAGTGATAGAAGTCAGATTATTGGTTGCCCAGAGTAGGTATAGGGGAGGAGATCTGACTGCAAAGGGACACAATGGAACCTTCCAAGGAGATGGAGATGTTCTTTATCTTCACTGAGGATACTTGTCATAAGTATACTTGTATACTTGTCATAAGTTTGTATACTTGTCATAACTCATCAATGTGTACACTTAAAATGTGTGGATTTAATTGCATATAAGTCACACCTCAATAAATTTAAATTTAAAAGGAGAGAAATAAATGTCTCCCTGAATCAATCAAAAGGGAGCCATGAAAAATGAAGGAATATTCAAGAATGAGAAGATGGAGTCAAGTTAGCCCTCCAGTATGATTGTACACAGGGTAAGTCTCTGCCCTATAGTATGGGAACCCCAGAGAAATAGAAATGAGCAGACCCTCCCTGCATTGGTTCTCTGTTTGCTTCCTGGGTATTCTGATTTACAAACCAGCTCTGCAGGAGCAGAGCTACTCCACCTGGTTGAAGGTTCCTATTGGCCATGAGTGACACTGGTGACCCTGTCTCCCACATGCTGTGCACTGGATCATACTGTGCTTCATGCTGTCGCTGATGGTATTCCTTCTGTATCTGATGAGACCTTGCTAATTCAAAGGGTAGCTCCGATTGTCATTTGGGGTGTAACAGTTGGTGAAAATACAAGCAACACAGCTGACTTTGCTACAGCTCTGAAAGAGTATCCCAAATGGGTTGTCTCCTGCTTACAAACCAATTGAGCTCCAAAATAAAAGACAGCAAAGAAGCCATTTGACTCTTAGAATACATCTCATGATGGAAATGACATTATGGATGGTTAAATACATACATACATACATACGTACATACATACAAGCCAACATCTTAAAGTCCACCGGAATGTACTAAGAT
Source organism: Panthera onca (assembly GCF_046562875.1). Taxonomy (NCBI): domain Eukaryota; kingdom Metazoa; phylum Chordata; class Mammalia; order Carnivora; family Felidae; genus Panthera; species Panthera onca. Next base: position 129,487,057 of record NC_138347.1, on the reverse strand, counting down.
ATTGCAACCCAAATCTAACCTCAAGGCAGCCTGTGTTCTTTTTTCCCATTTTCACTTCAGTGCCAAGTGTGTTTTCATACTGAGCATAGGAATCAGCCGTATCTGCAGACCTTTAAAAGGTAAATCTTTCTTACAACACAGTGAAAAACCCAGAGGCCGTCTTTGTTTACAGATGTCGATGTGTAATCTAGCAGATACGCTAGGCAGGGGTGCAGACCCACTGGGGACTGTAGCACATGAATGGGCTGTGTAGCCAAGGCTGGGTAGGATCTGACTCAGAATCTGCACACAGAGCAAGACAGACCTGGGCTTGCAGCTCAGCCCTGCCACATGCCAACTGTGAGATTTCAGCCAAATAACTTAAACTTCTTTGCGTGTTTCCTCATCTGTAAGGTAGCTATGGCAATAATACCTAGTTTGAAAGGTTATTACATAGGTTTAATGAGATAACATAGGGGTTCCGTTTACTATTACTGTGTAACAAACTTTCCCAAAACTTAGCAGCTTATAACAATGACACCATTAATTTTGTTCACAAACCTGCATTCTGGACAGGACTCAGTGGGGACTTCCCTTGGCATCAACTGGGCTGAAATCACCTAAAGATTAGTTTACTCCCATTTGGCAGTCAATGCTGGAGAGACACCTACAGCTGGGGGCTTAAAGAGCTAGGGCTCCTGGGGCATGTCCATCTCTGTATGATCCATGGCAGCATCATCTTATTGCATGTTATTTTTTATGAAGTCATAGTGATGGGGTTTTGGAGTGATGGTGGGGGTCTGGAGCTGACAATTAAGAAAGAATTCTTGAGATGTCTTTGGTTCAAAAAGGTGATTTTATTAAAGCATAGGACAGGACCCTTGGGCAGAAAGAATTGCACAGGGGTTGTGAGGAGTGACTGATTATATACTATGGAGTTGGGGGAGGTAAAGGCAAAAGAGAGGACTCCACACAGATTTTCATATGCTAACGAGGATTCATAAGATACTGGAAGCCTAGCTATTGTCAAGTTAAGGTGGTTTTTTCTCTAGCAAAGCATTAACATTAAGATAGTAGGGAATTCCTGGAAGAATGTTTTACTCTGCCTATCTCAAGTATTTGTCTATTGGCTGCAGGTTATAAGGAAATTTGCCATTTCCTTCTCACATCACCACGAAGGGGGGTGTGTTGTTAGGGGTCCAGGAAACTGAGTATGGGTTTCTGGAGATTAGGCTTTTGATAAGATTGCCATTTTCTTATCATTTACTAAGACATTTGTAAACTGAAGACATGAGACTCATGTCCTGCATGATGGTGATCTCTATCAGTTAACCATTGTGTTTTTTTTTTTCTTTACTTTGTTCTTGGACACTCAGGAGTGCCGAGGGATGTCACACTTATCCCATCTAGGGTGGGGGCAGAGAAGGTTGTTAGCTTGTGCTTTGCCCCCAGCTTGCCTTATGCTTCCTCATTAATAGAACTTGGAACTCATAGTGTCACTTCTGCCACAGTCACAGGTTTACCCAGGTATAAGAGAACATAGACCACATATCTCAATGAATGTCAGCATCACATTGTAGGAAGAACCTGTGGGATGATATTTTAGGGCAGTCTTGTTTGAAGACTACAATGTGGCATTGTAGCAAAGTATATAGCACAGAAGCTGAAATAGTAGGACCAAATAAATAATACCTTTTTGACCATTACTATTGCCACGACCACTGTCACTGCTACACTTCTATTATTATTATTATTATTATTATTATTATTATTATTATCATAATTGCCAGTAAACATGAGACACCTATCACTGCTAATATTCGGATGCTTGCCCTTCCTTTGGTAGGTGAAAGCCACAGACACAATGCCACTTCCAAGAAATCATGTAATGGAAACCTTGCACTGGCCCAAAACTTCTGCAGCATAATTGCATTAAGGGAAGTGAGGGAAGGTGATATCATTCATCATTGTGAATGGAGAGGTCTATGAATACACAAGCTGTAAAAAAAAAAAAAGTAGAAGAAGAAGAAGAAACCTGGGGAGCAGAGAGCAAAGACAGGTTTCCATATAAAGATGAGTTTGTTATGCACCTGCAACCTCCTCCCAGGTGATGATGTCCCATGGGGCCCCTTATCCCCAGCTCTCCTCTCCCCGAGGAAGAGTAATGCAGCATCAGCTTACTAAGTCCTTTAATTCACAATGTGTCATACCCACATCATAATGCGTGGACTTCTCTGGACTCATGTCCCTCTGTGTAGCCCCATTGAAGACCAAGGGCAGAATTTAGACTTCATTAAATGAAAGACATTTATTTGGTAAGTGCCCAAGAGAAAAAAAAAAGATCATAAATCCAAAGTGCAAAATCATGGAGTTAGTGTAGAATTGTTTCTTAATGGAAAAAGATCTCTATAGCTACCCCCTAATCCTCCCGTGGCTTATGATGTTCTCAAGAAGTGGCTCTATTTAGAAGCTGACCCACTTGTCATGGGCTAGCTCCTGAGCTGTTGCAACTGCTCTCTTGCACTGTTTCTGAACCTAGGCTGCCAAGTCAGCTCCACATCCACCTGGTAGGGAGCACAACTCAGGGAATAACAAGCATGCCTTTTGAGGTTGTGCTTTACAAATGCAAATTAATTTGACCTAGGGCAAAGAGTTTAGATTCCCTTTGTTCTAGGCTCACTTTAGATTAAAAAGGTGTAGAAGACTGCAGACCCAGTCTGGCAAAGAGGGCATTGTTTCCAGAAAAAGCAGCAACTGAAGTTGCCAAGCAGTGTGGAATGGAGCATTGCTGTAGGCTACCTATCTGTATTTCAAACTTACTAAAATGCCTAGACCATTTCCTGTGTGGCCTCCCCTGCCCTATGTCTTCTCTGTAACTGGTGTGGATGGTGGGTGACATGGTCTTCTCTTCTAACAGGACCTGTCACCAGTTCCTCTGCATTCCCTTAGCAGTGCCTATCAAATTTGGTGAAATTGGAATCACCTGGAAAAATTAGATATGTATTTTACACTTTCAGAACATCTCAACTTGAACTAACCACATTTAGAATGCCCAGTAGCCACATGTGACTAATGGCTACCATATTGGAGAGTGTAGACTTAATAATACTGTCTACTAGACAGTGTTATAAACCCCTTATATATTAACTTATTTAATCCTCACAATAATCCTATAAGATAGTGTTTTTAATCTTATTTTATAGGTGAGGAAATTAAGGCACAGACAGTTTAATTTACCCAAGGTCACTGGGCTAGAACATGGGAGTAAGGGGTTTGAATGTTGGCAATCTAGCATCAGAGTCAACCACATTACCACAAGCCCTCCTGCTCAACCATAACTCTCTGGAGGATAGGGAAGAAACATTATTTCTTTGTGTATTCACATAGCATAAACAATGCTTAGTTCAGATAGGACACCCAGTAAATATATGCTGAATGAATTAACTGAATGAGAGGAAGATGAGGTGGTTATAAGGGGTTTGTCAAATGTTCAGCCAACAGGATTAGATGCCTTCAATCATCAGCGTATATTATTGGGTAGGAGGAATAGATTTTTTTGGTGTATTATTTTTTTTATTTTAATTCCAGTATAGTTAACATACATTGTTATGTATAGTGATTCAACAATTCTATATATCATTACTCAGTACTCTTCATGATTAAGTTTACTCTTAATCCCCTTAACCTATTTCATCCATCCCCTACACCCACCTCACCTCTGATACGGTTTTTTTAAATTTTTCATTTATTTTATTTTTTTATTTTTTATTTGCTTTTATATATTTTTATTTTATCTATTTTTTATTTAAAATTTTTCTTTAATTAAGTAGATTCCATGCCCAATGTGGGACCCTGAGATCGAGTCACATGGTCTACCAACTGAGCCAGGCTGATATGCTTTATTTTAAATGAGTACCCTCAGTTAGTTTTTTTTTTTCAAAAAGAACATTTTTTCCTTGAAACATGTTTCAGAATAAATGGTTCTAAAAGATATATAAGCCATTCCATCTAAGAAACATTCCATCCATTCCATTCCATTATGCTATGGCAATATACAAAGAAATAATGTTTCCTCCCATCCTTCAGGGAGTTATGGTTGAGCAGGAGGACCTTGTGGTAATGTGGCTATCCCTGAAGCCAGACTGCCAAGATTCAAACCCCTTACTTATATATATATGTATGTATATGTATAAGTATATGTATATACTTATATACACACACATACATATATACATGAATATATACACATATATGTGTGTGTGTATAAAAAAAATAAAATCCATCCAACAATACACATTTTCTTCAAGTACACACAAAAGAATCCACATAAAAAGAGATATAACAAATATTACAAATGTAAGAAGACTGAAATCAGGTGTACATAGGTGGCTCAGTTGGTTAAGCACCCAACTCTTGATTTCAGCTCAGGTCATGATCTCACAGTTCATGAGATCAAGCCCCATGGCCAGCTCTGCACTGACATGGCAGAGCATGCTTGGGATTCTCTCCCTCTTCCTTTGCCTCTCCCCCGTGCTCTTTCTCTCTCTAAAAATAAGTAAATTAATTTTTAGAAAAAGACTGAAATCATGCCAAATATATTTTTCAACCAAAATGGTATAAAACTAAAGATCAACAATAAACGAAAGCTGGAAAATCTACACTGTAAATATTAAATATTTAATGTGTAAATATTAACACACTACTGCACAAGCAGTGGACCAAATAAGAAATCAAAGGTCAAATCAAAATATGTCTCAAAACAAAAGAAAAAGAAAACACAATATTCCAAAATCTACAGTGTGCAGCAAAAGGAGATGTTAGAGTGAAATTTATGCTGTAAATGCTTGTATCAAGGGAAAAAGTTTAAATAATATTATACCATAAGGAACTAGAAAAAAGACAGCTGAAGTTTAGTAGAGGAAATAATAACAAAGAAAAATCAGAAATAAATAAAATAGAGACTAGAATAAACAATAACATAACACTGAAAATAATGACCAAGTTTTCCATAAAAATAAATAAAATTGGCAATGCTTTTACTCCATTAAAGGAAAAAGAGAGAGAAGGGTCAAAACCTAAAATGAGAAATGGAAGAGAAAACAATACAACAGATAACCACAGAAATACATAGTGTGATAACAGATTACTATAAAAATTAGATACTAACAAATCAGATAACTTAGAAAAAGAAACCAGATAATTCCTAGAAATGCCCAAGTTATCTTGATTGAATCATGAATTTTGAATCCAAGAAATAGGAAATCTTCTTAGACCAATAACAAGAATGAAAGTTGAATTAGCAAACAAAAATCTCCCAGCACAGAAAAGCCCAAGAGCACATGCTTTCACTAGTGAATTCTACTAAACATTTTTAAAAAATATTTAATGACAGTTTTGGTCAAAATCTTACCAAGAATGAAATAGAGGAAACACATTCAAAATCATTCCATGAGGCCAGTACTCCCATCATACCCAAAGCAGGATAATAACAATACAAGAACAAAAAGCCTAGTTTGTCTGATATGAGTATTGCTACTCTGGCTTTCTGTGGACATCCATATGCATGATAAATGTTTCTCCACCACCTCATTTTCAATCTGCAGGTTTCTTTAGGTCTAAAATTAGTCTCTTATAGGTAGCATATAGATGAGTCTTGGTTTTGTTTTTTGTTTTGTTTTGGTTTTTTTAATCCATTCTGACACCCTATATCTTTTGATTGGAGCATTTAGTCCATTTACAGTCAAAGTAATTATTGATAGATATGTATTGCCATTTTATTATTTGTTTCTGAAGATTTTCTCTAATCCTTTCTTGTCTTTGTCACTTTTGCACTGAAAAGTTCCCTTTGATATTTTTTGCAGGGCTGGTTTAGTGGTCATGAAATCCTTTAGTGTTTTTTGTCTGGGAAACTCTTTATCTCTCCTTCTATTCTGAATGATAGCCTTACTGGATGGAGTATTCTTGGCTGCAGATTTTACCCCTTCAGAACTTGAAAATATGCCACTCCTTTCTGGCTTGCCAAGTTTCTTTTTTTTTCCCTCCCAAGTTTCTATTGAGAAATCTCCAGCTAGCCTTATGGGTTTTCCTTTGTAAGTTAGGGATTTCTTTCGTCTTGCTGCTTTTAAGATTTTTCCTTTGTCATTGTATATTGCAAATGTAATTATAATGTCTTGATTTGGCTTGCTTTTGTTGATTTTGATGGGAGTTTTCTGTGCCTCCCCGGATCTGGATGTCTGTTTCCTTCCCCAGATTAGGGAAGTTTTCTGGTGTTATTTTTTAAAATAAATTTTCTGCCCCCTTTTCTCTCCCTTCTTCTGGGACTCCTATAATATGTGTGTTATTATGTTTGATGGAGTCACTAAGTTCCCTAAATCTATTCTCATTTTGCATAATTCTTTCTGTCTTTTCTTTGGTTTCATTATTTTCCATTAGTTTGTCGTCTAGGCCACTAATTCATTCCTCTGCTTCTTCCAGCCTGCTTTTCATTACATCAAGCCTGTTTCCAATCACATTTATTGCACTCTTCATCTCTGATTGATTCTTTTTTTAACTCTTTTATCTCTGTGGTAAGGGTCACACTGATGTTGTCTTTTCTCAAGCCCAGTGAGTATCTTTACAATTGTTGCTTTAAATTCTCCATCAGGTATATTATTTATCTCTGTTCTGCTTAGACCTCTAGCCATGGCCTTATCTTGTTCTTTCATTTGGGATAAATTCCTCCATCTTGACACTTTGTCTAAGTCTATGCATTCTGTCTGTTAGAAAAGTCAGTTATGTCTCCTGCTTCTGACAGTTATGGCCCTATAAAGAAGAGATGATGTAGTGCTCAGGATCTGGTGCTTCAGGGAATGTCTCTGGTGTATGTTGCATGTACTCTGCTATTGTATTTTGCTGCTGTATCCTTCAGGCCAGTTGTCTGCAGAGGTTCTTCTTGCCTGCTATGGGCAGTGTTTGGTGCCTGGCCTGAATGTGGCAAGTTTTATCTCTAGGTGTGCTCTGGTTTGCTTTTGAAATGAAACCTGACACCAATGCCACCAGAACTGAGACCCTGTACAACTAACTCTCTGATTAGGCGACATAGTTGGGCAGGGGTTTGTGCTGGTCTTCTAGGGCCAGGGTCTGCCATGCTGTGACTAAGGCAAGCTTGACTGAGAAGGGCAGTCCCACCAAAGCATGGTGGGTGGGGCTTGATATAAGCAAATTAAGCAGCCAGTGTTGGTGCTGTGCTGCTTCCCACAGGTGGCTCTGTGTTTATGCAGAGGGGCAGGGGAGGGAAATGGCCCTAGCCAGCTCTCCTGTTCCCAGAGAGACATCTACATGAATGCTGCCTCCCAGGGTTGCTCTCCAAGATGATCTCCAAGGTAATCTCCCCACTATGCCCCAGGTGTTTTTCAGATTGCTGTTTCTTTACTGTCTGCCCCTGGGTTGTTTGCCTGCCTTCTCTCCAGGAGCAGGGCAGTGCCCTCTGGGCTCTTTTCCAGCCAAGCCTCCTGACCTTTAAAACTCCAGATTTTATGACCCACTGGTTAGAGAACTCATGAAATTCAGCCCCTCTCGTTTTCCAATGGCTTTGAGGAAACATTCTCCTTGTCCATTCCCCTGTGTGCACCTCTCTCCTTGCCTTGCCTCGCCTCACCTCACCTCTCCTCTCTCTCTCTCTCCTCTCTCTCTCTCTCTCTCCCCCTTCTCCATAACCATTGCTCCCTCCCCTCCACAACACACATGATCCATTTTTCTCCTAAACTACATCTCCACACTTCCTTCCTTCTTCAGTGTGGTCTCTTCTCTCCCTTTAGTTGTGGAATTTGTTCTTTCAGTCTTCAGTACAATTTCTGGGGTATTTAGGATGATTTGATAGTTATCTAATGTGTTCCTGGAACAAACCTAGGGTCCTCCTACTCCACTGCCATCTTCCCCTCCTCAAATTTGGGTGAGACTGATATTTTTAAATTGAATTTGAAAATACTTATTCTCTCAAAGGGCTTCCAGGATAATGAAAAGATGTCAGAAATACACAATGACAAAAATACAGATCTTACATATCATTTAGAGTGACAACCATGGTTACAATGACTAGGACCAGGAAAGAGGTACACCAAGAGAGGGTATCTAAAAGTGGTGAATCTTTAAGGGAATATTAAGTGAGATGGAAGAAATATATGGTTAAGACACAGGACATAACGGGTAATATATGAGTAAGACATAGGAAAAGAATGACAAGGGGGGGGGGAATCATCCTCCTCCTCCTTATCAGCATTGATTGGATACTATATGTTGCAGATATTATTCCCAGAAAGCATACTATGAGCTGTAAATTTGCATACTGGATGTTTTTTGGAAGTGTTCCCAGAATCGATACCTTTAGTAGAGTAAAGGAAGCAGTATTGGGCAGGGGGAGAAGTTGGCTGTGATGCAGTCACACCAAAATCCTCAACCAACCCTATGGGGAACTCTGGAGCTGGAGTGGCCCTTTACACTTGTCCCAAATTGAAGCAAGGAGATTAGTCCTTTTAACAACAGGATCCGGTCATTGGATGCAAGTTTCCCAGGAAGGGGGTATATCCATGAACAAGGCAGCTCTGTCAACTGAGAGCAATTCCCAAAGAGAAACTCAGCTGTGTGCCATCAGCTGCCAATACTCCTAGTAGCTATAGAATAAGGACCTCCTTACTGGGGGTGGAGGGAGGAATCTAGATGGCAAGCAACATTGTCCACTACACCAACTTAGTACAAAATCTTGAGAACTAATGAAAGAACATTATGGTGAATAGAAAGCACCAGACAGAATCCCAACATAGCCACCTTGCCTGGGAAATTGATACAAGGCCATACAACTAATGAGTGAATTTATACCTAGTCCCAGTGTCTGTTTTCTCCCCATATCTCTCCAGGAAAGAGAAGAGGGAGGAGAAGGATAGAACTTAAGCACCATTTATTACAAAGAGTCCTATTCCTAGGTCTGTAGGATTTAAACAGTGTGTTCTAGATTTTAAAAGAAATTTGAGTCACATTTGGTTGGGGAGGACACCACTTACCTATGTGCCTCAGTACCTGTTGTGGGAGCTGTGGCTAGAGTAAGGGAAGAACAGCTAACCAAATTTGGGGCAAGGAACCACCTCCCATCTTCCCCATGCCTAGGAGGTAGGGGCAGCTACCTTAGGCTACTGAAGAAGATGTCTACAAAAAACAACATTCTGGAGTTGGGCTGGGGTGGTGGTCCCCATGTCACCCTAGGCTCAGCCTGGGAGTAGAACATTTCAGGATGTGCTTCAGGTTTGATTCTGATCTTATTTTCTTTGGTTCAAGTCAGAGGCAGTGTTTGAACTGTGTGCTATGTATTCATCTTGGCTCCCCCTTGAATGTGTGACTTTGAGTAAGTCTTTTAACATCTCTGAAATTTGGCTTTAGGGAATGAAACCCACCTCTTATAAAATATGAGTATTAATTGGGTTTTTAGGAGTAAAATACCTTCAAACATAATTTGATATTTAATAAATGTGTGTTCTGATTCTGAACATAAGCACACTGTAAAATATAAAGTGCTGAAGTGTTTTCTACCCATGGATAAATTCTGAAAAAATTCCTTTTCAGAATTTGCCAGAATTTTCTCTACCAATATGCATTTTAGTGCCCATGATGGGGAATGAGGTAATAGCAGCCATCCCCATGGCTGAGATCAGGATGCCAGTTTATCTAGAAAACACAAAGCTACCCTCAGCTTAGCCCTCAATAAATGTTTGTTGAATATATGAATGAAGAAATGAATGAATGGTGGAATGGTAGTAAGAGAATTCAGATTTCTCCTCTTCCAGGAAGACTTGCTGGGTTCCTCTGCCTTTCATGGGTTCCCTGCCAAGCTAGTGTACATCAAATCTGTTACATCCCACATAGTCTTGAATTGCAGACTATCTTCCATTGTTCTTTCCTTGTTCTGTATATGTTGTTCTTGTCTCCTTGGTTTGACATGCACAAGATGATTTTATTAGTTTTTCCTCCAGAAAGCTACCTCTAAGTCCACACTGAATTGTTTAAGTACCTAAATCCATAGATTTCTACTCCAACAGAGAAGAATAAAGAGGTGGAGGGTAGGTACCCTTGTAGTCACATGGATTAAGGTTTGTTCTTTTCTCCCTCATAGGGTTTTACGATAACTGAGTAAGATAATATATAAAAATCACCTAGTAGAGTGCCTGGCACATAGTAGTTTCTCAATAAGTGGAAATCTAAAATTAGTGAATAGTTATCAGTATTGGGGAGGAGGGACGAGCAGGGAGGGAGCAAAGCTTTAATCCCCAAGCACGCACAGCCTGGAGGGCTGACTCAGAATTCAATTGTGAAATCTAGCTCATGCCCAAAACCTAAATTATACCTTCGAGTATGGGCATTCTGCCTTGAAATGGGAAATTAGGCAATTTCACAAGAATGCACAGCTGTGTTGCCTGAGCCGTTTTGTTCCAGGCAAACTGGAACAGGCAGTGAACTTTGGCAAATGATGAGAGCCGTACCAGACAGTCTGCAGCCAGCCCCATCAGGGAACCAGGAGAATACCAAGCAGCCTTGCACAATACTAGTGGAGAAGTTGCAGGAGCTCAGGAGCAGGCAAGCCAATGTGGCAGAGAGAGCAGACACCCTTCTTTGATGTCAGCCTCTCCACTCAGCCCACCCCTTCCCCTCAGACTTGCCACTGTCCCTGCTGGCCTCCCATTTTCCTCTTAGTAAACAGCAAGCTCTTTGTGAAGAGGAGTGGGTGCTGAGAGATAATGCTTCAGACAAGCCCCAGAGGATGTCAGGTCAAAAACCCCAATGCTCTTTTTAGGTAAATGATTCTCAGGCATGATCAAGCCCAAACTTTGTGCCTTTTCTTCTTGCTTTTGAGAATTTAAAGCTGAGGGTAGACAGATACTAGTGACCTTGCCTATCTGACAAGGTCCCCAGAACTATCTAAGGGGCTCCTTAGGAGTTCCAAAGATTCTCTTATGCTCATTGAGAAGCCCACTGGCCAAGACCCCAAGCTGTGGGACTTCAGGCCCTGGAGGAGTCATTTTATTGGGTTTATAGGAGCCAAGCATCTAGAGACTCTATGGGCTTCACAGGGCTGGCTCCCCTGTCAGCTGGCCCTCAACATAAGTCCTTCTGTTCATCCTACTTCTTTATTGCTGTCATCAAAACCTACCCAGGGGCACCTGGGTGGCTCTAGCTAAGTGTCCGGCTTTGGCTCAGGTCATGATCTCACAGTTCACGGGTTCAAACCCCGCGTCGGACTCTGCGCAGACAGTGCAGAGCCTGCTTGGGATTCTCTCTCTTGTGTGCGTGCGCGCCTGTCTCACTCTCTCTCTCTCTCTCTCTCTCTCTGCCCCTCCCCAACTTGAACTTTCTCATTCTCTCAAACTAAATAAATAAAAGGTTAAAAAACAAAAACAAAAAACCTGCCCAGAGCACACACCTTCAACCAGGAAGCCAAAGCCAAGACATATCTCTGTAAAGCCCAATTCCTGGCACACGCTTTCACACAACCCTTTAGAACTTTGGAAGAAACAAGGCTTATTTGCTTTTGTAATTAGGAATGGAACGTGCAGCAGTGGGCACAGTTGCGGAAGAGGATCTTAGGAGGATACATAGGATGTAGGTTCCGTCTCAGCCTTCTCCTGCCTCGCTCTGTCTTATGCGTTGCTGTGTTCATTTGAACTAGTTAATGTTAACCACAAAAACAAGCAAAGTAAAAGTGAGATAAATACACACATGAAGACACACGCAGGCTTTGTATAGCCACATCACAGGACTCACATTTTTTTTTTACTCCTTTCTTCCGTTGACATTGTCAACAAAGAAATAAACATCTATGATTTTGTTGTAAACATTCAGCTGCAGATAACTCAAATGCATGAAATTAAGTATTCTTTTATTCCCACATTGTTCAGAAAACATTATTGTGTTCCTTGTACGAGTCAGACAGTGAGCTAAGTTCTGGGGCTCCAGATGCTCAAGAAGTTCACGGCCCCAGGGGAGTGACCTAAATGTAGTAGAAACTAAAACAACAGTTGCTACCTGTTGAATGCCACTACTGTGTGGATGCTCTGTACCTCTTAGTCTCCTCTCCCACCTCTGAAAACACCCTGAAGTTAGGCATCATCATCCTTATTATATAGCTGGGGAAAACAAAGTTTAACTAATTTGCCTGAGGTTACACAACTAGGAAATTACAGAGCCAGAATTGATCCTAAATACCATTAACCCCACCACCACCACCACCACCAGTCCCATGCCTTCCTACCACACCCTTGAATAAAGAACTCTGTAGGGAGAAGGGCCACAATATAAATGGGAACAGAGTGCCCTGGGAGTACTGCACAGGGAGCCATCATTTCTGACCAGAAATACTGAAGGGCCTTGATCTTGTCAAGACAAGTTGACAGCCAAGTTTGGTTTTTAGAGACTGATACATTATCACATAGCAGGAAGGGGGTATGGGTAGAAATTTTGAATGAGGTTAGAAGTATCCATATCCAACACCTTATATGGCTCCCATGGTTAAATGGTAAGGCAATCTAGCCCCATAGTAATGATAAATAAGCTTTGGTTTTCATGCAACCTGCTTCTTGGGTCAAGGAAGTTGTGACTATATTAAGTGAGTGGCATTTACCCTGACCCCTCAGTTGGATTTTGAACAGATTTAAAAACTATGTGTTCAGGCTGTTGGTCTCTGTTTCACCTCCAAACTCTACACTTTGGATCTGAATGCAAATATTTAAAAAGCTGAGAATCAGAGGGAATATAGATAAATGTATCTGGCAATAGTCATGGAATCTTTTTTCCCCTTTCTCTTTCTTCAGGTAGGCTCCACAACATATTTAGCTAGGTTAAATCAGAATCTACCAACTAAGTTAAGAAAGATAGGAGGAGCTGGAAGCTGCCATTAGGGCGGCAGGGTGGGACTCAGTCTTTCCCCCTACACAGTGTTGTATCTGCATGCCCCCTTCTGTGGACACATGATCTTATACCAGGTTGCTGGGAAAGTTGCCTGCAAAGCTCCCTTCAACTATGTCCCCCTCCAGGACCCACATGGAACTTAAAAAAAAATTTTTTTTTAATTTCAGAGTAGTTTTAAACATACAGAAAAGTTGCAAGAGTAGAACAGAGAATTCCTATATACACTGCACTCGGTTTTCTGTTAGTAACATCTTATATTACTATAGTACATTTGTCACAATTAATGAAATGATAATATTATTATTAACTGAAGTCCAGACTTTATTCACATTTTCTTCATTTTTCCCTAATGTCCTTTTTCTGTTTCAGGACTCTATCCAGGATATCACATCACATTGTCTCGTTCGGCACCTTTTGCCTATGATAATTTCTCAGACTTTCCTTGTTTTTGATGACCTTTACAATTTTGAGGTGTATCAATCAGATACTTTGTATACTGTCCCTCAATTTAGATTTTTCGTATGTTTTTCTTATCATTAGAGTGGGTGTATAGGGGAAGGAAAACTACAGAGGTAAAGTACTATGTTCATGTCAAGGGTACATACTGTCGCCATGACTTTATCTCTGTTGATGTTAACCTTCATCGCCTGGCTGAGGTAGTATTTGTCAGGTTCTTCTACTGTAAAGCTGGAACATTTTTTATTAGCCTTTTCCTTTTAGTTTGGGAGAGTACAAGCCAGTCGGGGCTGTATTTGTGTTCTTTCCCATGATGTCAGTGATATGTTCCCTGAATATTAATGATCCGTTATTTTATTAGAAGCTGAGTTGACCTTTTCATCCATCTAATTCTGACTCTTATTTTTGTTTATTTGAGGGAAGTCTTTGAGAGAATGTCTTTGGTGTATGGGTTTATGCCCCTATCATAGCTGATTTTCTTCCCTTCTAAAATTGTAGCTCCTTGAAGGAAATAGTCATATTCTCCAATCTGTGGCCACCATATACTGGCCTCCAGCTGTATTCCATCTGTCTCCCTGAGCCACAAAGTGCATGGTGGACCAAGAAGCTCCATGGCACTCCTAGGCTGCCATGTTCCTTTCTTCCTTTGGGGGAACTTGTAGCCTAAATTGGAGAAATCGTGATGCTATAGAAAGAACCCAGAATTAAGATGTTTCCCTTTCCTTAAGTCTGAGCAAAAGAGAAGGAAAATAAGGGAACCCAAGTCAAAATCAGCATGTTGAGTTCCTGCACTTAAAAAAACAAACAAAAAATAACTCTGATGCGTAAGTTGAGAATTATCACTGAAAGAGCTCTAAGTTCACTTCTATATAGGTCGTATTCCAGTCACTATTGCTGCCTAACCAACCACCCCAAAACTTAGTGGCTTAAAACAAAAATAATAATTCATTTGGTTCATAAATCTGTGATTTGGACAGGGATCACTTGTCTCTGCTCCATCAAGATTTAGCTAGGGTGGATTGTCTGGGGCTGGGAAATCAGTCTTCAAGATAGCTTACTCCCATGGATAGCAAGTTGGTGCTGGTTGTTATCTCAAAAGTTCCACTGGGACTGAAGTCCAGGGGCCTCATTTCCTTTCCACGTGGACTCTTCAATGGACTACTCAGGCTTCCCCATAGCATGGTGGCTGGCTTCCAAGAGTAAGCACCCAAGAATAAGAACTAGGAAGAAGCCAAACCACCTTTTATGACCTAGCCTCAGAAGTCATGTGGCTTCACTTCAGCCACAGTCATAGCCCCAGTCAGATTCAAGGGGAGAGAACAAAGACCTCGCCTCTCCACTAGGAGTGCCAAGTCATGTTTAAGAAGAGTTGGGTGGGTTGGGATGTATTGTGGTGATTATTTTTGGAAAATACAAACTACCACAGCTGACTAGTGAGTAATTTAGGTTTCTTATCCTTCAACAAATATTTGTTGTAGCCACAGTGTTACACTAGATATGGAGATATAACATTGAACCAGACACAGTCTCTACCTTCTGGTAGCTTACAATTCTGACATGCAAATAGATAAGATGCTATTTCCATTCAAAAAGATAGGGGTTAGAATAGGTTAGGCTTAGAGATTACAGGCACACAAGGAGGGATACCTAAAAAGTCTTCAAGACCAAGGAAGAGTCCTAGGTGGAAAATGTTTGTACTAAGAGGAGCTGAATGACTAAGGCAAAAAAAGCTAAAGCTGAAGTTAGAAGGCAGCATAGTTGTCCTAAGTGTTGCTATCTTTGGGGAAAGTTTTATTTTTTAATTGTAGTCATCATAGTTGTTACTATTGTTGCGTCATTGCCTGTCTTCATAAAATGTTCTTCTGCTCATGTAGGGTATTTTCCTGGGCCAAAAATCTTTCCGTTCCTAGGGTCTCAAGCAGCCAAGATCAGAGAACCTACATTTAAATCCTGGTACTTCTACATGGTAGCTGTTTTGACTTTAAACAAATGAATTGACCATATGTTAGCATGGAGATTATAGGAGGACCCCGGCTGCAAATTCTTGCCTGTTTCCTGTTCCTAAGAGAGAATCAGTGCTGTGTATGCATGCACATATGTGTGTTCATATATGTATATAATATTTTCATTAGGAAGCTGTGTTATGTTACCTTCCCAGAGTTATAGCACAAGGAAATTCATGCTAGCTGGAGGCCACAGGTATGGCTACTACCTGGAAGGAGGGCAACAGCAAAGATTTGCACCTTAAACTCCCTGGTTTCATAAAGAAGCCACGGTCATAAGCATAAGTACCTCTTAAGAGCATTTGTCCAGCACACCCTAAAGGCAATGATGCATATTTATTTCTGAGGGAAATCATGGTCTGAGAAATGAGATTTCATGTTTGATCTTTAAAATAAAAGGGAACATTGAAGTTCAGAGGATGGAACACACTAGAATATCAGGACCAGTGATTTAAAGAGAGGATTGTGGGGGGCATCCAGGTGGCTCAGTTGGTTCAGCGTCCAATTCTTGATTTCAGCTCAAGTCATGATCCCTGGGTCATGGGATCAAGCCCCACTTGAGGTTCTGCACTGAGCATGAAGCCTGCTTAAGATTCTCTAACATTAAAAAAATTATTTAAAAAAAAAAGCAGGGGGACACCTCAGTGGCTCAGTAGGTTAAGTGTCTGACTTCAGCTCAGGTCATGATCTCACAGTTCATGAGTTTGAGTCCCACATCAGGCTCTGTGCTGATAGCTCAGAACCTGGAGCCTGCTTCGGATTCTGGGTCTCCCTCTTTCTCTGCCCCTCCCCTGCTTGTACTTTCTTTCTCAAAAATAAATAAACACTCCTCTGCCCCCTCCCCTGCTTTCTCTCTATATAAAATAAAAAATATTTTAAAATATTTTTTAATTTTTAAATTATTTTTAATAAAAATTTTCAAAAAGCTTTATCATCTATAAAGTGAAGGAGTTAGATACCAGAGAGTCCTAACATCCCTTCCTACTAAAAGGTAATAATATTGAAATTAGAAAAGCCCATTTCCTAGCAAGAAGGTGTGTTCCTGCCCATGTTGAGAACAGAACTCCCTGATGATCAGACTTGGTATGCTGTGAATACACGTTCCTTTTGTTGTCAAAACATCAGATGCGGAAGCTAAATTCCTAAGTGTTCCAGTTGTTCATTGCTGCAAAACAAACTACCCCCAAAACAATGGCTTAATCATTTACTTTGTTCCCAAATGTTAGAGTTGACTGAGCTTACTGAGGCAGCTCTTACTTGGAGTGTCTTGTGTGATTGCAACCCAACAGTGGCTGGGGCCACAGTTGTCTCTAGACTTCTTCACTGTCATGTCTGATGCCTAGCTGGGGCTGGAACACCTGGGACTCCTTAGGCCTTCCTCTCAATCTCCACGCAGTCTCTCCACAGTGGCCTGGAGGCCACTGGACTTCGTACATGGGTTCAAAGTCCCCCGAAAGAAACCTGCAGAATGTACATGACCTTTTCTGTCCTGATCTTGGAAGTCAGGTGCTATCACTTCTGCCCTGTTCTATTCGTCACAGGGGTCACAAAGGCCTACGTAGGGCCAAGGAGAGAGGAAACTGATCCTATCTCTTGGTGGGTAGAGTGTCCTTGAACTTGCAAAAGATGGGTGAGCTGCCCTCTTGCTTGGTGACAGGGGTGGCTCAGAAGACTTCTCAGACTCCTGATTCTATGATTCTGTCACAGAGTTTAAAGCAATGGGGAAAATGTCTGGCAGTAGAAATCTAGTTTAATGGGGAGGGAAACTCTACTTAGAAGATGAAGACATTTAAATTACAAGGAAAATGAAATAGAATTGTTTAGCTGTGGAAGGGAATTTTTTTCCATGTAAGAAATGTGTGTGTGTGTGTGTGTGTGTGTGTGTGTGTGTGTGTAAGCAATTTTAAGACAAAACTTAAACAGCAGTATACATGATATGTCAAGATTGGAGAAGAGCAGAATTAAGGCCCTTTTATTGTACAACAACAAGTTTCCCTAGTTACTTACAGGATAAAGTTAATTGGCCATCTTATTAAAAACAACATCAAATCTGTCATATAGAGCCCTGAAAGAAAACAGGTAAGAGGGAAGAAAATCCAAAAGACCAATAATAGGAAATCAGTTCCCAAAAGATTGTGGATCATTGCTTTTGAATGTGCAGAGTAGCCTGATGGATGGGAGAAGGTGTGGTGCCAAGCAGATCCCTGAGTGAAAGTGTCTAAGAGTGTAGACTCTGGAGCCAAGGTGCCAGGTCAAATCACAGTTCACCATTCCCCACCTGTGTGAAAGTAGACAGGTTCCTGTACCTCTCTGTGCTGCTTTTTCCCCATTGCAACAGCGAGCTAATGATAGTGTTTGTCTCATCAGGTTGTTATGAGAATTAAATATATCAGGAGAGGCTTAGCCCTTCAAGCAGTGCATAGTACATAAGAAGCACCTCAGTACATTCAATTAGCCATTTCTCTCTTCACCAACTCCCTCCTTGCCTTTCCGGATGCAAATATCATGCCTAATATGCACTGTGGGCAGCCAACCAAATAAACATAAGAGAGAGGACTTTTCCTTTCCTTGGGCCCTGAGATCATGTATACATTGGACTTCTAGGTAGGAGGAGGCCTTCCTGTGACATCTGGTCACCCATCAGTCTGTGAGTTTCCACTCCCCACACTTGTCCTTATTCCAAGATACTTTAAAAATCAGTTCCACATTTAAAGCATGTCAGGCTAGATTTTAGTTTTAGTCTCTCTCACATATTTGGAATTAGAGCCTCCAGAGGCTATTATGCATAATCTATGCAAATGATATTCAAAGAAGCGGTAGCCCCAGATTGTAGGGAGAGGAGTGAGCAGACCAACACAAAGGGACTTGAATGAAAATTTGCATCTGTTAGGGGAGCCCCAGGTTGAAGGCCTTGCACAGTTATTGTGACATTGTGTGCCCTTCCATTAAGTTATTAACCTTTTATGTCAAGGAAGAGAGGTAAAGTCACGTCTTATTTTCTTAGTGAAGGTAACAGTGGAGGTTGAAGGAGGTGTTTGGGCAGTGCAACATTGTAGCAATTTTTATGACACAAATGAAAGTTGCTTTGAAATAATGGCTGTGGTCCAGGCTGTGTCCCCAACCTGATATGTGTTCTTGGACAAGTCACTTTGCTCCTTCCATTGCCTCTTCTGTGAAATGAAGAGATTTGATTTAGTTACCTCTTAGGGCCCCCTCTCACTGTGACAGCTAAATGTCATCCTTCAAATGAAAACTCTGTGCACCCAGGATGACAGTATCCATTCATTGCACCAAACAAAGTTTTACTCTAAAGTCTAAAGGTCTGAGAGGTAATTTAACAGTCCTCACAGAGAGAAAAATAACCTTACAGGACACTGATAACTTAAAAAAAAAAAAAAAAAAAAGCAACAAAGGCAAACATTTACTTACACTGTAAGTCTTATAGCAAGAAATGATTGTAGTCATATTACTTCCCAGCCGGGGGGATTTTAGTCCCTGGAATGTTCCCAGTGGGAAAATCAGGAACATTTCTCTCCCCAAGTCTTTTAAAGACTAGGATGTGTTAACCCCTCTGCCTCTAGAGTGCTGCAGAAGTTCTGGAGGCCAGGGTGGCTCCTCTCCCACTCCCAGGCCTGTCACTGGGATCATTCAGGGTCTCTGAAAGCTTTGCACTGCCCTTGGTGCTGCTGCCAAAAGACTGCCATGTCCTTGGTCTCTGGTTTCTGATTGTCTCCAACACATCTGGTGTTCGACCCCAGGACTCCTCTGGGCCCTTAATTTTAATTCCAGCTGTCACTCCAGCCACCAGCTGGGCACAGACATTCCCTGATAGCCCCTCTGCCCAGGGCTTCTCTTATTCAGCCACATGGGCCGCGGGCCTCGTGCAGGAGTGAGGAAGTACAGAGGGATGAGCACCTGGGGAGCAGCCCTGGACCAGTGGAGACGGGAGCTGCTGGGTAAGTGAGTGCTCTTCTCACTCAGTTTGAGGTGCGGTCTACTCAGCCCCTCAGAGGTCCCCAGGAAATAGGAGTTGCTCACCATGATCAACTCATAACCTACGCTCAGATTGATTTTCTCTATTTAACTCATCTCAGACCCCCATGGTTGTCCCCTTGGATCACTTCCCAAAATAAGCTACTTTCACACAAGCCCTGGTCTCTCCCTTTCCTGTTTCTGAGATATCTGTAATGTAAGATAAGACACCTGTCTTAGCTCAGGCTGCTGTAACAAAGTATCACAGGCTGGGGTGCTTAAACAACACAAATTTATTTTCTTACAGTTCTAGAGGCTAGAAGACCAGGATCAAGGTACTGACAGGATTGGTTTCTGATAAGACCTCTCCCTTTGACTTGAAGATGGCCACCTTCTCACCGTGTCCTCACATGGCCTTTCCTCTGTGCACAATCATGTCTGCATCACTCTGTGTGTCTTAATCTCCTCTTGTGAAGACACCAGTCAAGTTGGATTAGGGACCACCCCTAATGGCCTCATTTAACTTAATAACCCCTTTTAAAGGCCCTGTCACCAAATACAGTGACATTCTGAGGTGCTAGGGGTTAGAGCTTCAACATATGAATTTGGGGGAAACAATTCAATCTTTAACACTTATATTGAACCAAGGAACTTATGAGTAAACTTATGAGGCTCATAAGGGAATGTCTCTCAAAACATCCGAGGTCAAGACCCCCAGCCATAAGAACAGTTTGTCCCTGTGGTGTTTGACTGCAAGAGAGGAGTTAGAAAAACCCTGAACCCATCAGAGCACCGTGGCACAGCAACTTCCTGTCAGCCGCTTCCTCCTCCTGCATCACTGGTGTGTCTGACCAGGAAAAGCAGGCATCTTAGATATAGTCGGTTTCATATACTGTGGCTACTGTGGGACTTTGAACATGTTAGTTAATCTACCTGAAATCTCAATTTCCTGCCCTGTCGAGTGGTTGTGAGGATTAAATCGAGCGTGAGAGACTGGGTCAGAGCAGGTGCTCTGTAAACAGTTTTTAGGATTGACTTGAACAAACAGAGCTTACAGTTGTTACATGGTTTAGGTCACCAATGAAAGTTTAGAAAAAAAAATATGTCGCTTAGGACAAACTGTTGGTCCTAGAGACTGTATGTGCTACAGTCCGTTCAATCTGCAGTCCCTTGGCCTCCTTCCACCTACTAATTTAGAAGTGCAGAGTACGGGGAGCAGGTCCGTGCTCAGACTCTTCCCCACTCCACATAAGTCGGAGGTGGCCTCAGTGGTGATCCCAGGCCTCCTTTCAAAGGAATGCCAGGAGATGATCTCCCCTTCTGTTTCTGAAAGCTCACCAGGGCCCCTGTCTTCCCGTCAGCAGCTTTGCTGACTGTCCCACACATGCAGAAATCACTGCCGGGGCCCCTGTTTTGGCCATTTGTCTTGCTTGAATCTGGTTGGGGAGGGCAGCTTCCAGAGAGTTACCAGATAGTGACAGATCTCTACCATTGTCTGTGTGGCCAGCAGAGCTGAAGGAAGGGCATGAGAGTGACCAGGAGGGGTTTCATAAGAATAAGGAGGAGTTCACAGGTCAGAATCAGACCTTAGAAGTCTGTCAGGCCACACCTCAGCAGTGGAGACCAGTTCTTCTCAGCCCATGTATTCTATTGGGGTGACCAGTCTTCCAGTTTATAATCTGAACAGATCCTATGTCTCACATTTATATGTGGTGTGTTATTTGTAAAATGTGGCACATGCTATTATGATTCATAAAATCCACATACATTTAGAAGT
The DNA here is from genome assembly GCF_046562875.1 of Panthera onca. Classification (NCBI taxonomy): domain Eukaryota; kingdom Metazoa; phylum Chordata; class Mammalia; order Carnivora; family Felidae; genus Panthera; species Panthera onca. The sequence continues at coordinate 129,465,943 of NC_138347.1, read as the reverse complement.
ATTTTTAAATTTATAGGTTTTTGTCCTTGTGCATTTTCTCAATGAGCCAAAAGCATACACGCTGATCATCATGCAAAACTCATGATTTTCTTTTAATGCTCAAAAGGCGTCCTCCTACTCAAAAGGCTGGGCATCACAAGTGATTTTCCACAGAGAGTTCAGCCACATGAACACCACAGGAAAAGCAGTTAACATTAATGAGAACCACAAAACCAGCTGGTGTTCACAGTGTGCATCTCTTTTAGGCTCTGTGCTAAGTGCTGTATGGGCACCAGATCTGGTCACCCTCTGGACCCTTGTCCCCCTCTGCCTGTTGCTCTTGTATGGCACTGAGATGTCGCTGCCTTGCTTTAGGATTGTTTGTGGATTTCTTTGAGCTCACCCAGAGCCAGAGACTGCCCTGTTCATTTTTTGTCCTCTGGAGAGGTCTAGAGACCCTCCCTACTTGCCTGGTGAGTGGGTCTGAAGAAAGAGAGCATTTCTGACCATTTCTGCCTTTGTCTAGTCCATAAATGGAAGATTCAGAAAGGGCATGAGAGTTGGTCAGCTCTGCTTATGTAAGCATTCCATATAGAGCTGCCAGCTTCCCTTTGATCAACCTGGCCTTGACCACCCTCTGGCTGCAGAGGGGTAGCAGACACTCAGAGGCCACAAGCCTTCTTCCTACACCCAGCCCAGCCTGTTCTCAGAAGCTGCTTTTGGGTGGAGGGCTGATGGCGTTTCACAGGCACTCAGCAAAGGATGGTCCTGACTAGCTTAGCTGCCTCTCCCCAACAGTGCTGGGTAGCACCTACCTAATAGACCTGCCCAACTTCACATGATCTTGTATCTGATGAGGGTCAGGATGGCAGTGTGGGCCTCTGGAATGCTCCCAACGTTTCCTTTGAGTTCCCAGAGCTTTACAGGTTCATGGGTAAGGAAGGTCCAGACTCTGAGCTATTCCCCAGGCATTTCACCTCTTCTCTCTGTCTTCCTCTCAAGGCTTCCTCCTGATCTTGGCACTGACCGAAGCACTGGTATTTGCCACCCAGGAACCATCTCCCAGAGAATCTCTTCAGGTCCTCCCCTCAGGCACCACCCCAGGCACCATGGTGACAGAATCCCTCAGCTCTACCAGACACTCATCCATGGCAACTGCACCCACTTCTGTGGTGACACTGACCCCCTATCCTGATGGACCCTCCTCACAGGCTGCAGCTCCCATGGCAATGACAGCACCCCATCCAGATGGACACCCTCCTACAAACACCATCTCCACCATTATGGCAACAGCAACCACCCCACATTCTGAAGGCCCACTGCCCACAGGGCCCCTTCCTACTGCCATGGCAACCACATCCTCCCCCTCAGAGGGCCGCCCCCAGGGAGAAGCTGCACCCACCATCCTGCTGACAAAGCCAACAGGAGCCAGCAGCCGTCCCACCACAGCACCCACCCGGGCTACCACGCGCAGGCCTCCCAGGCCCCCAGGCTCTTCCCGAAAGGGGGCCGGCAGTTCATCACGCTCTGTCCTGCCTGCACCCAGTGGCCACTCTGGGAGGAAGGAAGGCCAGCGGGGACGAAATCAGAGCTCCACACATCTGGGGCAGAAGCAGCCCCTAGGGAAGATCTTTCAGATCTACAAAGGCAACTTTACAGGGTCTGTAGAATCTGACCCCTCCACCCTCACCCCCAGGAACCCACTCTGGGGTTCTTCTTCCTCACCACAGCCCCAGACAGTGACCACAACCATGGCGCCCAGCAGGACCTCGTGGGCACCACCCACCAACCCCCTTGTGCCTGCAGAGGACAAGCCAGGCCTTAGCAGAGCAGATCAGGGGGGTGGTTCCACTTTCACCAGCCAAGGAGGGGAGCCGGACACCACAGTAGCCTCAGGTGCCCCTGCCAGCCCACAACCTGCCCCAGTGCCTTCTCAGCGCCCCCGCGGTGACCCACAGGATGGCCCCAGCCACAGTGACTCCTGGCTTACTGTCATCCCTGGCACCGACAGACCTCCATCTACCAGCTCTGGGGTCTTCACAGCCACCGCGGGGCCCACCCAGGCTGCCTTCAATGCCAGTGTCTCAGCCCCTTCCAAGGGGATTCCTCAGGGAACATCCTCAACCTCGCAGGCCCCAGCCCACCCCACCGGGGGCTCAGAAAGCACTGTTTTCCAAGCCAAGGAGGAGGCTACAGCCACCCCCACCATGACCAACAGGGTGCCCAGTCCTCTCTCCACAGTGGTGTCCACGGCCACAGGAAACTTCCTCAACCGCCTGGTTCCTGCTGGGACCTGGAAGCCTGGAACAGCAGGGAATATCTCCCATGTGGCTGAAGGGGACAAACCCCAGCACAGAGCCACCATCTGCCTGAGCAAGATGGACATCGCCTGGGTGATCCTGGCCATCAGTGTGCCCATCTCCTCCTGCTGTAAGTGCCTCACCCACTCCCTACTCCTCCCTCTCTCCTTCCTCTCCCTCTACCACATCATCTTGTCAGTCCCCAGAGTTCCTTTGCCCTAGAGTTGGACAGTCCCCACCCAGTAGGCTGCAAAACTTCCCAGAGTTACAGGAAACCAGGTGGCAGGACAAGAATCATGGGTTATCTCTACCCCTAGTCCTCTGCTCTGCCAGGCTATGGCTCAGATGCTAACTGATCATAAAGACAAAGCTCCCAAGAGTTGGGGAGAACCTTCCAAGTAGTCCAGTCTGACCGCATTTTTTAGAAAGGAACACCAAGCTAGAGAGGTCCCATGGCTCACTCAGGAGCCCAAAGTTAAGCGAGAGACAGACCTGGGAAGGGACTGTCTTCCCACCCAGTGCTCTTGTCATGACACCACCCTGCCACACTCACCCTGGAGGGCAGCCTGCTAATGGCTATAGTGACATGGCACCAAGACACCGTAGGTGAATGTTGGCACTTCTAAACGTACAACCTCCAAGTAGCAAAGCCTTCACCTTCCTCTCCCACTTCATATCCATCTTTCTGCCTGCCTTTTCTCCCATCCCTCATCTCTTCTCCTCCTCCTCTCTCTCTCTTTCTCCAAAAAAGAAGAAATGAAGCTTTGATCTTGCAGGGATTTCTATCAGCCTTGGCAAAAGCAGTTCCTATAGCTAAATTGAGCCTTGAGAGTTACATGTAAATTTAGCTCTTCTCTCTCTCTTCCCTGGTTTTATTTGTTCATGGGTGGTATGAGCTAGATAACGATGTAGATCCCATCATTGCTTCCACTGGTACTGGTGGAGAAGGGCTCTCCCCAGGCCACCAGCACCTCCTTGCTGCTCCCTGTCATTACTTTAATGAGAATTCAGGAGACCTTCTCCCTGATGTCTCCATATAGAACCTAACATAATCACTCAGAACCTTAGGGCTTCCTTTTATGTCTTTGCCATGTATTTGATCCTAGATTCTTAGAGTTTCTCTGATAACCTCACAGGAATCCTCACTGATCTTAGCTTCAGCTCACCCATAACAGTTATCATATGGCCTCCTTCTGAACCCTTCTAGGGGTGAGAAACCCCCTGTGCTCCTCATTCATTGGACATCCCATTCTCCTATGACCCCCTCAGGTTGTTACCCAACTCTCTTGGGAGCCTGACATTTGCCTCTTTGTAATTTCCACTCTGTGGTCCTAAGCCATGTCCTCTGAAACCACACAAAACCAGTCCATCTACCAATCCCTAAAACATTTGAAATGGCACTCAAGGGCAGCCTTTCTTTTCCCAAGTTGCTCATTACTATTCATTCAAGTCTCTTTGTAGGGCCAAATTGCCCTGGCACTTCCCCCTTGTCTACCACTCTGGATGGCCACCAGTTTATCCCTGCTCTCCTAGAAGGAAGCACAGCATTTCACATGCCCAGTCATGGCAGAGGAGAGCAGATGGTCGCTCCTTTGTTCTGGACATTTCGGTCACATTCAGGAAGCCAACACTGGCATCGGCTCTGTTGGTGGTACCGTCACATCACACCATGGGCTCATCCTGATCTCAAGAGGAATGAAACCCCAGAAACTTTACACAGAGGAGGCTTTTAAGCCAGCTCTCCTAGCCTTTCCTCAACCCATGGGTCATTTGAACATTAGTACAGGGGGTGTGTGCCTTTAACATGAACATAATTTCTGCTTGGCATTATACCAATAAGATCTTTTAAAATCTAGATTCTGGATTCTTTCCAGAAGCCACCTCTCCCAGCTTTTTTTTCCTTCTAGTTGATAAGCAAAGCAAACTTTCCATGTCAAAAGTGGGCGGCCTATTTCTGCTCAAGGACCCAATTCAGGAAAAGTGAAAATGTTTGCAGATTGCATATTTTATTCTTTCATTAAGTGGCTTTATTGTCTTTCATGGAAATACAAATGAATTCTTAAAACTGATTGCCCACTTCTGAAACAGAAGAATGATAATGAGAAAATGTAGCACTGTTAGCCAATAAATTATTAATAATGGTCATATTTGAGAAGTAACCACATTAGAAACAGCTTTCTAGTTTTCTATTCTTTACATGTCTCTAGAGGCTTTAGTTTACAAAGTGAGTTCCCATTATTTTTAATAATTCCATCCTTGGGGCACCTGGGTGGCTCAGTTGATTAAGTGTCCAGCTTTAGCTCAGGTCATGCTCTCATGGTTTATAGGTTCAAGCCCCACATTGGGCTCTCTGCCCTTCCTGTGCACTCTCTCTCTCTCTGTCTCAAAAATAAATGGCCATTTTAAAAAAATCATTCCATCCTTCAAACAGACTAGCCAGAGGGATTAAAACAAAAACAAAAACATAAACATGCTATGCAAGGAACACACTTTACAGGGAGGGAATAAGTCACCAGGTGAAGTGACTTTTCCAGGGTCCTAGCTCACATAAGTCAGCCCAAATCCGGTGGTAGAATCTGTTTGATTCAACACAATATTTCCCAAGTGCCCGTTGTGTGCCAAGCACTATGCCAAGCATTAGGGAATTGATATATGTGATGTGGCTCCCTTCCCCAGCTCCCAGAGCCCTCTCCCCACCTGGGCCTTTCTCTTTGCCTGGTTTGGACAGCACAGAGTAGATCCAGCCTGCACCCCACAGGCCACACCCACCTGTGTTTTATAGTTCTGAAAAGACTCTACAGCCCTTTTTACATGTGTGAGTTTGAAATTAGATCAGATCTTACTGCAAAGCCAGAAAACCCATGGGCTGCCTAAACCATGCATAATAATGTCAACTAAGGTAGTAGCAAATACATAGCCTAGAACCGCACCCAGAGAATGCTTCGGCAGTCTGAAAAGAGCCTTCAGGTGCTGGGACCGAACATACCACTTCGTAAAGGAAGATATGAGTCTTTGTTCAAAGTGGACTCTTGCAGCCTCTTGGAACCAGACTCCACTTCTTTAGCATCTGTCTTGCATTTCCGTCGTCCACATGGGAGGGTCCCCTAACCTCTCACTCCTAAGGTCCCTGCCTTAGCCCTGGCTGCCTCCACATAAGGCTCCCTGCCCTTAGTCGTGGCCCCAACTCCTGTGGGTCCTCTGGGGCCCTGTGAAGGCCCTGATGCAAGGGACATCAAGATAGAATATTTGTCCAGCTGCAGAATACCATGCTCTTTCAGAGCACAGATGAACAAATATCCCAGCTGTTTTCATAGCCTAATCCCACTCCAGTCATTAGACAAGCAGACCTCTTCCAGTGGCTGCATTTATCCTAAAGTTCACTCTGCTGCCCTCAAAGATGGGTCTTTGCCAGTTTGCCAGATATTTCAGGCAGTCTAGGTTGGTAACAAAGTGTGTGCCTAGATTTCCTCACACCTGGCTTTTCAGACCAGCCCTGGTCTTGTTCCTGCTTTTCTCCATCCACCAGAAGCCAGACTTCAGGTGGCCAGGGTTGCTAGGCAGGTGGGTGAATCCTCTACTTCTGTTGGAAGCAGGGGGTGATCATAGCAAATCTCAGGCCTGCGCAAGAAGGGATGTCATCAATTACACCAGCCCTTCCAAATTGAAAGCTCCGCCCAATGGCTGGAAGGCTAGATGTGCCACAGCTGAGAAATGCTTTGTCTCCTGAGACATGCCAGAGACAGCCACACAGGGTTTCAGATGTGCTGAGAACTGAAACTGATTGGATCCAGGCCACAATTGACTGGGGCAGGGGAGCCATGTGGCTCTTGAGTTGGTCTCTGCTGCCACCATCAGGAATCAAAGAGCCCACTACCTCCTGCCGGAACCCTCTGGGCCTGGCACTGAATTGATCCTCCCGCACTGCCGTCAGTGCTCTGGGTTTTCATCAGGAGGTCAGTTTTGTGGCTCTGCCAGGCTCCCTGGCATCTCTTGCACATGACGCATCTGTTCTCGAGAATGTCTTCACTCTGCTTCCCTGAAAAAGATGAAAGCCTTTCTGGAGGGTGAGAACAGAAAACAGGCCAGCAGCAGATGTTTTTCATACCAATCTAAGTTGAGCCTGGCTGGAACCGGGAAGCAACTCTCTCTGACCCCGGATATGTGAGGGTCCATGTGCACCTCACCCCAGAGCATTCTGGCTTCTTGCAGACATGCACTTAATGCCACTGGAGTATCAGTGTAGCGTTCAGCAAGATAAAATATCCTGTGGTCATGTAGTTCTTGGCTATGTTCATTGTTCTGTGAATGTTAGTCCAATCTGAATGTGTGTGTATTTAGTTATGTATGTGTATGTGTGTATAAAATATATGTGTGTGTGTGTGTGTATACACACACACATACACACATACATATATATGTGTGTGTTTTTTATAGGCCCAAAATGACTTTGTAGTTATTACATAAGAAGACACGGGTCAGAGTTACTCTTTCCATGAGAAGAATAGAATAAATTGGAATGAGAAGGAAGTGTGTCCAGGAGGTTTGTCTCCTTGGGGCTTATGAGCTAACTGAAGCCAGGGTGGTGGGGAGCAGCCTCAGGGCCAGGGGATGTCACTTCAGCTGGACCACAGTGTCATACCTATGTTCTCACAGCTCATCTCTGCTTCCCAGTCAGCACCTCCTGCTGGGGGCCTTCTAGTCCCACACACCAGGATGGGGAGCCAGACAGCCCCTAAACCTGCTTTCCTGAGGCCCATAGCCTCGTTTTGAGCCTGGCCTCCTTCCCAAACGCCCAAAGGTGGGAAACGATGGTCCACAGTCTGGCCCCTCAGGCCGGCACCACTGGACCAATCCTTCCCTCCAGGGTGTCAGGCTTCTCCTCTATAAAACGAAGTGCCCAAACTGAAATATGTCACACCTCCCTGTCTTCTAACTTTCTAACACTTTTTTAAAACTGTTCATTTATTTATTTTATGTGAGAGATTGAGAGAGAGCGAGCAGAGGAGGGGTAAAGAGAGAGCAGGAGAGAGAGAATTCCAAGCAGGCTCCATGCTGCCAGCCCGGAGCCCAACCTGGAGCTTGATCCCAAGAACAAACAGCAAAATCATGGCTTGAGCTGAAATCAAGAGTCAGACACTCAACCAACTGAGCCACCCAGGTGCCCCTGTTCTGCTGCATAAATCATTGGAGAAGAAGGCTGGTGTGACAGAAAAGCTTGGCTCATGGACTCAAACATACCTGGATGTCATGCCAGCTCTCCTGCCGGCCACCTGTGGGGCTTGGACAAGTTATTTAACTGTCAGTCCAATGTTTCCTCACCTATAAAAATAGGACTAGCATCCTCTATGTTAGTTCAGGACCTTGAAGAGGCAGATGCCAGCATGGGCTTGTGTTTGCCCAGAGTTGTGTCCTTTACCAAGTGCTTCCACATGCCTTAGATGTGTTCCCAGCCATGTTCAGGGTGATCTCACACAACAAGCATCACTCTGAGGGTCACAAAGACTCAGGTCAGGTTCTGTTAATTACCTGAGTGATCAAGATCAATTTGTTAACTTCCATGAGCTTCAGTTGCCACTTGTGCAAAGGGGAAGAGTAACAGCACCTTTCTCAGAGAGCTATTTTGAAGGTTAAATCAGACTATAAAGTGCCTAGGTCAGCCCTGGGCATGTATTAGAGACTCCATAAATCTGAACTGTACTTTTCTTTCTTAGATGAAAGGTCAGGCCAGCAAAACAATGAAAGTTCTAAACCACAGGTGGTGCCTTGGCCTTGAGCCACTCAACAGTCATGCAGCCCGGTATTTCTTTCTACATCTCTCTTGTGGAGGGTACTGGAAGAACAAGAAGAAAGCTGTCATTAATTAAGCACCCACTGTGCATCCTGCAGTTTGCTCAGCATTTTGCATTCATGATCTCTAGCTCTCATTACAGCCCTGTGAGTCCATAGCAGTCAGTATGAGGAAATGACTTACCTAGTGTAACGTGCAGCAGTCAGACTTCAACCCAGGTCTTGTGGACTCCAAGCCCAAGCTCTTTCTATCTCAGGCCAGCTTCTATTATATAAATGAAATGGCACTTGAGAGGCACTGGGAACTCCTGGAGAGAAACAGTCAGGCCTAGAGCACTAACAACACTTGAGGAGAGAAAGCTAGGAACTGAGCCCCCTATTCCAATCCCCAGGCCATCCTGCAAGCAGGCCAGCCCTTCCCATCGAGACAGGGTCCTGGTCCCACATTCTAAACAGGCCCTGGCTCTGGAGCCAGGGGCAGTGTGGGCTTGAGGGAGCACTGGACTAGGAGTCAGAGGACCTGGACTCTGCACCCTGTGCCAGCCCAGGTTAGCAGCATGAGTTCACTGCAGCCTAACCCTCTCTTTATGGTTTCTGTTTCACCAGTTCGAATCCCCCCCTCAGGCCACTTAACCATCCCAGTTCCAGGAGCAGGGTAGAAAGGTAGTGACAATGAATAATAAAGATGCCAGAAAAAGGGACACAGGACCTAGGGTCTTGCCCCAGCCCTGCCACTCGCAGACCTGTGACCTGTGGCAAGTCAGCTGGATGCTTTGGACCACAGTCTTCTCATCTGTAAAATAAGGAGAGTCCCTAAATTAGCAGATTTTCAGGCTGAGTTCTGCAGCTCCCCTTCCTCACCCCCATTCATCCTCCAACCACCCCCGTCTTTGGAAGGAAGGGAGAGAAGAAAGGAGAACTTGAATTTGGAAATTTTTCAAAATTTAAAAAAGTCTATACCAGCCAATCTAAAATTCCTTTTAGCTCAAACATTCAGAAATCTCCTTTATATCTTTAAAACTTTTTTAAGGGGACATGGAAGAATAATGAGCAAATTAGAGAAGTCTTTCTCGTCAAAGTAGATTGGATCAATAGAAACTTGCCCAACCTCAGTCTTGTCTGGAGGCCTTTTCAGGTTGAGATAAGAGAGTTACAGAATTCCTACATCATCCTGTAGGGGCCTACAGGGTGGGCCCTGTGGTCTTAGCCTGTGTGGGTGCCAGCTTTTTCAGGTACCCCACACCCTGGCAAGTACAGGCGCCCTGATGCTGGCTAACCCTCAGGCTGCTGCGAACAGAGCTGACACTCTGCTGCCCCCTGGTGGTCATTGCTATCTTGGTGCCGGCCTCTGGAATGCTCAGCCTGGGGTCCCCTCTGGAGCACACATGGTTGGCACCTCCAGGATGTTAAGTGCAGCCCTGCCCACCCCTGGCCTGGAGTTTCAGCCACTGCACAGGCTGTGGTGATGATGAGTTGGGCAAGGGATGCCCAGTCTTCATTTACTGGCTTCTCCCCAAGAGGGTTACTGTCACCCTTGTCAAAACATCACCCGTTGCACTGTGTGAGCCTGGACAGGCCACCTTACCTCCCCAACTTCAAAAGCCTTCCCCGTTGGCATGCCGAAGGCCCTCTGTTCACACCTGATTCATAAGCAAAATCCAAACATACTCCTTCCTCCCTGGGGCCCTGCAAATCTCAAAGATTGGACAGACGGGGTCACACATCAAGCTGCGTAGAGCCCCGATCAGGCCCATTTGTGCAGTGTGGACTTCTGCGCATCAGTCTTTGTGAGGCAGAATCATGAATGGTTAAGAGCACAGACTATGGAGTCCAGATGTCTGGGTTTGCTCTTGGGCAAGTCGCTTCACTTTTCTGAGTCTCGGTTTTCCTGCCTGCAAAATGGGAACCCTAAAAGTACCTCATGGAGTGAAGTGGAAGATTAAATTAATTAATATTTCTAAAGTGCTGGGAAACCTTCCTGACACATAAACACTATATAACTGTTAGAAGCTTCTTTTTTTTTCTTTTTTTTTTTTTTTTAAGAGGAGGAGGAGGTTGGTGATAGTGGAGGTGATGATTATGGTGCCGGAGCAGCTGTTTTATCAGGGTCCAAGACCTCTGCTCAGTAATACTATTCTAAGTCTCTACCATCAAGTGCCTCTGTGGTATTCAAGGGCTCATTTTGTAAAGTTCACCAAGTCCTGTTCCTCTTTCTGCCATACTCCCACTCTGGCTGAGAATTCTCACCAGTCCAGCAGTGCAACTGAGAGCACACAGCCATTCTCTAAGCCTTTCCACCAAATGAGCAAGGCCTTTTCTTGGAGCAAACTCAAGGAGTGGCAGTGCAGCACCCACAGATATCTGAAATTATATCCAGGCCTCTTGCCTGTGAGCCCTATGGATGCAGTCACTGGACATGACCCTGGCTTCATCTCCTACCTCACTCCCCTACACTCCAGCCAGGCTACTCTTTTCACTCACATCAAGTGTGTCCCCGCCTCGGTCCCTTTGCACATGCTGTTCTCTCTACCTGGGGCATACTGCCCCATTCTGCTCTTGTCCAGCTCCTTCTCCATATTCTGTTCTCAGCTTTAAGGTCACCTCAGGAAAGCCTTACATGATGACCCTAAAGCATTCTCTCCCCAACCCCTGTCCATTGTCTTTCTCACTTCACCCTGTTTTATTTTCTTTCTTCAGTTACTGCTATCTGAATTTATCTTATTTATTCATTTTGTTTATCATAGATCATGTGACCCTGCCCCTCATCCCGAGTATCCCTCCTTATACACACTAGGAGGGATGTTTATCATGCAGGGCAGCCTTGTGGTTTTTTTTTTCATTCTCTCTCTCCCAGAACCTGGCCCACAGTAGGCATTCAGCGTATGTAGATAACTGTTGAACGAACAAGCAAACAAATTGACTGATGGAGTAAGTGGTTGCTTGTATGGCCATCACAGCCCCACCTGGAGACTGGCACCTGTCACTCAGCACTCTGGCTCCATGCTTGTTGTCTCCCTCCCCTGTCTCTAACTTGGACTCTCTCCACAGCCGTCTTGCTGACAGTGTGCTGCCTGAGGAGGAAGAAAAAGACGGCCAACCCAGAGAACAATCTGAGCTACTGGAACAATGCCATCACCATGGACTACTTCAACAAGCATGCTGTGGAGTTACCAAGGGAGATCCAGTCCCTTGAAACCTCTGAGGTAATGAGCCCCAAACCAAGGGGTGCCCCTGAAAGGTCTGGCTCCAGCACAGGGAAAAGCCCAGGCTCCAAAGTAAGCTATGGAGCCTCTGCTTGCTTCTCAGTGTCTTGTTCCTTGAAGGGTGGTCTCTGGACCAGGAGACTGCAGGCCCCACCCAGTCCTACTGGGTCAATCTGTATTTTAGCAAGAATTCCCAGGTGCCTTCTACATATGTTAAAGTTTGGGAAGCACTGTTCTTGGGACCTCTAGTTTCTGGGAACGGTTCGATAAGTATTCACTGAGGACCCAGCTTGTGGCAGGCAGTCCCTGGGAACTGTCAAGATGAGAGCTTGCTCTCAGGGGGCCCAGATTCCAAGATGTGGTTGAGGTATGATGAGCCCCACACATCATTCCAAAGCAAACAAACTAGGGGAGATACAAGAAGAGTTGCAGAGGTATAGAAACCTAGGAGAAGAAGGCCTTCACAGTGGGGTTTCGGAAGGATAAATGGATTTTGACAGGTTTCCCAGCAAAGTAAGTAGCCTGAGTAAAGGTGAGGATGTGGACTGGACACAGCATATCATGGGGGAAAAGAATACACTGGGTCAAGAAGTGTTTGCCCAGACACCTGTCTGGCCAGTGAGAGAGCCAGGCTTTGAGGTGTTCCTTCTACACTCACACAGGTGGGGCAGAGGCCAGGACACATCAGGAAAGGTACATGGGTTGGGCATGGGCTTGAATGGGCTTGAATGGAGTTCATACTTTAGTCTTGGGCAGTGGAGGGTCATTGAAAGTTTTGAGCTTTGTGTGGCCTAGTTTTAGAAAGATTGTGCCAATGGTCTGATGAAGGCACTGTATACGTGAGTAGTGAGTGAATAGGAAGGAAAGGAAGGGTGGTTTAATGGATGGATGAATGGATGGGATGACCGGAAGAAAGACTCAAAATAAGTAGACCAGCTGGGACCAATCAAGGTCCAGGAGAAAGATGGCAGACATCTGAGTAAAAGCAGGGAGAGCCAAGAAGAGTTCTTCTGGAGACACAGTGCCCTCTTCCCCTGCAGATCCATCCCCCGCAGCAGCCAGAGTGGGCTTTTACAAACATAAATGTGATCACATCGCTCATGTACTCAGAGCCCTTCAGTAGCTTCCTGGTGCTCTCAAGTTAAAGTTCAGAGTCATCTACAGGGCCTGGGAGGTTGGCCCGGCCCTGGCCCGACTCTCCAGCCTCACGTCACTCCACTCTCTCTCTCATTTGCTAAGCTCTAGCCACACCAGATTTCTTTGCATTTCTTTATGGCACCAAGTTACATTCTGTTCTAGGGCTGTGCATGACTCTCCCCTCTGCTGGAATGTCATCTGTCCCTCCCCAGCACCCCCTCATGTTCACCTCAATGACTTCTCCCTATCACTCAGGCCTGTCATCTGTCTCTGCTGCCTGAGGGCAGGAGCCCTGTTTGTTCTTTTCACCACTCTATCCCTAGCACCTAGAACAGTGCCCAGCACTTGCTAGGTGCTTGGTAAATGTTTATCACATGAATGAACCACAAGTTTTGTTCATTATTGATCCATCACCCAGCCCACAGCCTAACACACAGTGGACGCTCAATAAAAAATTTTAACTGAAGGACAGAGGGACAGGCTTCATGAAAGCAGTGACCTTTAGTATGGTCAGTGCACATCCTGCATAGCAAAAGTGGTAGCTACAGTCATTGTGGTGAACATTTCATCATGCAGACAATTGACAGATCACTATGTTGTACACCTAAAACTAAAATAATACTGAATGTCAACTAAACTTCAATAAAAAATAAAAATGAAAACTATTATAATGAGCGAAAAATGGCTAAGTTAGCAGAGGGGCTGGCCACACTTTGAATGTGGGCTGTGAATCCCTGAACTCTAAATTTCTTATATTCCTGGGGTGCCTCGGTGACTCAGTTAAGTGTCCGATTCTTGATTTCGGCTCAAGTCATGATCTCACGGTTCATGAGATCGAGCGCCGTGTCAGGCTGTGCTGAAGGCACAGAGACTGCTTGGGATTTTCTCTCTCCCCCCTCTCCACCCCTCCCCTGCTCGCTCGCTCTCTCTCAAAATGAATAAATAAACGTTAAAAAACGTTTAAATAAATAAATTTCTCATAATCTCTTTGCAAACTGATAAATGAAAACCAAAGCCAAAGGGCTGTGCCTGTGAGCTTACTATAGAAAGGGCCCTGCCTGTGCAGCGTCCCAGTTAGTCATTCCAGCCCAGGGCACCTGGGCTGCCATCAGACACAAGCCAGAGGCTCTAATAGAGGCTGCCTCCAGCAGTCACCCTCCCAGGGTCAGGAGTTTGCAGCAGAACCAGCAGCAAAAAAGTCAGTTTGGCTTCAGCACGGGCTTTATGGCTGTTTCCCTCCCAGCAGGCCTCCTGCCCTCATTCTGCTTTACTTAGCGCAGTGTTAGTTTGTTCCCGCTCTCTGGGCACACCCAGGCACTGTGGACCACCCCGAGAGCGGCCTTGCCATCACAGGGCAGGTGCCCCACACTCCACAGCCGGGGCAGCCCTTACCGCCCGCCCTGTAGGCTGCCAGGGCCAGTGGCTGCCAAGTGCTTTGCCTAAGCAAGTTTCTCTGGTGCCCTGCTCCCCTTCTGGGTTGACGAAAGAGCAAAGCACAAATCTAGGCTGTACAGGCAAAACTGTGATGCCGAAAAAGTGCCTGGAAATTTTTCCATGCTTTTTTCCCCCCCTCTTCCTTCCCTTCCTCCTCTTCTTCTTTTTTTTTTTTTCCTTCTTTCTTGTCTGTTATTTCTTAAGTAACTTTCTTTTTTATGCTACAAAAAGTGTCCACATGGTTCACCCATGGTGAACACTTGCTTTGTAAGAACTATAAAGGGGGAGCCTAGGTGGCTCAGTTGGTTGAGCCGCCAGCTTCGGCTCAGGTTGTGATCTCACAGTTCATGAGTTCGAGTCCTGCATCAGGCTCACTGCTGTCAGCACAGAGCCCACTTTGTATCTTCTATCCCCCTCTCTTTCTGCCCCTCCCCTGCTCACACTCCCTCTCTCCAAAATAAACATTAAAAAACAAAACAAAACAAAACTGTAAAACAACACACCAGATCTCATCCTCCAAAATTCCCCTCCACAGCTCCACCCAAAGCCCAGTGAAGAATGGGAATGGTAGTCCCCTCAGTGACATGCTGCCTTGTTTTCCTTACTTAGAGGGCTGACTCTGTGTCTGCCTCTGAGATGGGCACTCAACCAATTCCAGACATTGATGGAAATTCTCGTCTTCTGGAAAGTCATTTTACTGACAAATGGCCTTTCTTTCTTTCTCTCCTTATTATCCATAAGGCAATATGTACTCCTCAAAAATTATACATGTTTTGCTTAAAAATAAACTTGAGAGAATTAATTATGTCTTCTTCAAGTGGAGACATCTAAGCAAGTCTGGCTTAAGCCAGCTCTGCCTCAGCATATTACTGAGTCTTTGCCCTGATGTAGCCTGCAGGTTCTGAGACTTCAGTGTTTGAGAATTAGGACAAGCTGTGACTTTTTTTCCCCCCTAAATTATACCTGGGCCTGAATCTGAGTATAGACATTTAGTGGCCCACAAATGCTTGCAGCCTTTATTGGATGAGGCCAAAGCTATTCAGATGACCTGATCAGTGAATTACCTATTTGTAGGCTTTTCCATTTCTGGGGCTGTGGAGACAGACTGTATTTTTCACTTACCACCCATTGTCACACAGAGATTCAGGTCGTTTCACCTCAGAACCATCTAGTACTATAAGAAATGAGGCTATAATTCTAAGCAGGTTTTGAGAGGACTCAGGATGGGGAGGAGTGAGCCCTTGAAGGCCCTGCCGGGTGGGTGGTAGGAGAGGAAGGAGGTGGGCAAGCGTAGGGTGTGAAGGTGGAGGGAAGAAAGGCAGCCACATCTCCCAAAGATCTGTGAGAAAGAGGCAGGAGGGAGAGTGTGGGTTTGCCCACTAGAGCACTGAGATATGCTGAATGTCACTCGTGGCGGGCCCTCTCGGACTTTTACAAGGAGAGCAATACCATCTCTGGCAGCCTGAGCTGGGGGTGATTCAGGAAGCAGGAAATCTTGTTCAGAAGCTGCTGCAAAAATATGAAAGAAGAGCAGAGAGGGCTCTGCGCCTCCACACTGGCAGTGAAGATGATGAAAGGTGTTTACCAAAGCAATCCCATGTGGAAACAAATGTCCTCGTGTGTGTATTTCTTTATGAATGGCCACTGCCTAAACCCTCTGAGATCATCCCATGTCCTGCCTCTCTCCTCCCAGGACCAGCTCTCAGAGCCCCGCTCCCCAGCCAACGGTGACTACAGAGACACTGGGATGGTCCTTGTTAACCCCTTCTGCCAGGAAACACTATTTGTGGGAAATGATCAAGTGTCGGAGATCTAACAGCAGCAACCCTTGCTTTGCCGTTCCCTACCATTCGTCTCTAAATTATAAATATACAAATATATATTATAAATATAACCTTTGTGTAACCCTGACTTAATGAGAAACATTTTCAGCTTTTTCTCCCCCTAAGAATTGTCAACATCTTTTTTACAAGTGTGGTTTAAAAAAAACTTTACAGAATGATCCGTGGCTTTATAAAATAAAGGTATTTCTAAGCAAAGCAGTTGCATTGATTGCTTCTCTTAATAACTGTCCTTGAGCACTTGGGGTCCCAGCAGCCCCAGGCAGGTGAGGGAAGAGACAGACCTGTAGAGGTGCGATTTTAAATTGGTCAAGAGTACGGCCCTTTGCGTGCTCCTTAAAGTTCTGGTTCCTCTTGATTCAGTGGGACTCCCTTCCCTCCCCCTCTGTGTACACACCAGTGAAGGCAAGTGGGCCACCGGGGGAGAAGCAGTAGACTTGTGCACAGAGCAGGAAGGGGGAGCACCTTGCCACCCCAGCAGATAAACGTCCTGCACCTGCACAGTGGCACCATTGGCTGTCGAGCGTAATTCCAACCGAGTTAAGGACCGCGGGCAGGAACATGCAGCCCTCAGGAGCCTGTGGAGGACATCGTGGGCGTCCCGTCAAGGCCACATCCCCCTAACATCCCACGACAGGGAGCTTCCACTGTGCTAACAACAGGACTGCCTTGCCCTGGTGGAAAATAAGCCCCCCCCCCCCTTAAGCACATTCCTGCATCCTCTCCAACACCCACATCTGCTTTAAAACTCGTGCCTTTCTCTAGAGATGGTTTAGATGTGGATCCTAGCCCCAGAGCTTTGGTATGCTTGCTCTCCTTCAAGGATCAAATGTTTATTGGGGTTCAGCTTTGTTTTCTCAAAAGGCATCACACTGTGCCCCTGAGGAACATGTTAAGAGGCCTTGAATTATGGGGCTGTAATTTTCTAAGCCCTCCTGTGATCTTAAACAAGATTGCTAAAGTGGATCACTTAGGAGAAGACATCCTGATATCCCTCCCTGGTGTTGCAGACCTGCCTGTGGGTCAGCAGACAGGCTTGCCATCCAGCTCGCATTCTCCAGTCTCCCCTCCACTGCTCCCCTTGCCTGTCCACGCTCAGGAGGGCTCAGACCCACAGAGACGCAACAGAGGCTTCCACAGATGGCTGCTTCTCACTTTTTCCCTAATAGAGAGTGGTTGGGAGAGAAGATAACTGCTTTGACTCTTTCTCTAAAAGAAAATTAGTTTGATAGTATATTTTCAATATAGATGTTCTTATAGTCAGATTGGGAATTGAACTTGAATGTTGATTCGTATGTTCGTGTTGTTGCTGTGGTCTTTTTATCATACCTTTTTCCTTTCTTCCTACATTTCTTTTTTTTTTTTTTAAGATGGCCTTCAAAAATGTGTGTTCTCAATGTTGTATGAACCTACTTAACATGAGTTTGGTGGATGTGTCTCTTTAAAGACTCTTCAAACCACAAGGAAGCAGGTTAAATGTTGCTCTGAGATTCATTTCCCAGTGTGCTGCTGTATGACCTTTTAACCTTCTATTTCTGTTAACTATTGCATTTAATATAGCAATGTGTGTGCGTATATATAGAAAGAAATCTGTTTGTAAAGTAAAATTATATATAATATATGTAATCAAAGATACATATGTTATATATATATATGTGGATGTATGACTTATTTTTCCTTATCCACAGAATTCAACTACCATGTATATATAAATAAACTTATTTTACTAGCCAGAGGATTAAGTTGCTAATACATTTTGCATTCTTTTCATTTTAAAATAACTTTTAAGTCTTCCTTAAGTCCTGACACTGCCTAATGTTCATCTGTATTTTTTAATCTATTTTAACAATAAGTTGGGTTTTATGAGTAATGAGCTATTGGCAGTTTGTCATTTGGTAATACCAATCCTTTAGAACATGTTTGTGACTTCTCCACAAGTCCTCTTTCTTTAGGTCTTTGGAAACTCTGGTGTCAATTAAGGTACATCCCTTCTTCCCCTCTCCCTCCACAGGGCTGGGGGTTTTACTGTATGTATCAGAGAAAGGTCAGAGAAAGCTGGGGTTAACCTGTCCACTGAGAGTTACCATTCTGTAGGAAATAACAGTGCCTAAACATGACACCTGTGCAAACAGCTTCATCAGTAGTTTGAACCCTTCATTTAGCCTTGGATGATACACCCTGAAATTCCTGCAGCCCCTCAAGACCCAGGCAGCACCCCCTGTGCTAGGAAGATGTTATTATAAGAGTCTGGCGGGTGCGGTGGGGCCTATAGGGTGCCTCAGAGGTGGTGTTTGCACCAAGAATGCCATGTCTAAATAAGGACACTGCCACCTTTTACTTGATCAAGTTGGTTCCTTAATCTGTTCATCATATACCAACATTGATATTTATACAGTATCTTCTGTGTCAACTCAGACAAAGTAGAAAGGGGGAAAAAAGTTATGGTGTCCTAATCAGCAAGGAAGAGCACATAGAATATCCCAGTAGGTAACTGTAGTTTTGAACTCTGCTTGTGTGACTTTGGATAGTACCCTGTTCTCTAGGTGGTGGGAGACAGAGGGCGTCCTACATAAGTCACTGGACTAGGGGTCAGATGAGATTTTCTTGTCCTAGCTCTGTTATTTTCTGGATAGGGGACCTTGGAAAAGTCATTGCAGCTTTCAGGATCTTCATCACATAAGGAGTCAATAACTGATCATTTGACATGTGATGATACTTCTGGAATTGTAAAGTGCACAGCCCAAATAGCAGTACATGTCAACCCTGTACCTACCTTCCAAGGTTAAATTGAGAATTCAATGAAACAAAGTATGGAAATTATGTACAGCACTAGGATAGATTCAGTACTTACTAGAAATTGGCTACCTTCCCCTTCTCTCACTTGAGGTACGTCCCCGTGGTGCAGGATTTGGGATAAATATCCAGGTCTGGGTTTTGGCTACTTGGTTTCTCTACTGTAAAACTTACGTGCAGTGGGGTTTATTTAGGTCCATTTTGTTATCTCAGGATAACAAAGAGGATCTTTTCTAGATCTGGGAAAGTAATTGAGGTGTGACCATAACAACATGCCTTACTGGATGCTGACAGCAGGAATTAAAACCCAGGGGGTGTCATCAAAACCTAACTTGAAGCACCCACCCTTAAAGAACTTACTGGAAAACCTTCTCTTTGTTTTGACTTACTAGTTTTCTGGCAAATGGAGAAACAGAGGTGTAGGGAACAGCTACATCATAAAAGGTGCCCAACATGTGTGGGACCTGAATTCCCAGGATCCCTTGCACTACTGCATTAGGGAGAGCTCAGGCCAGTGCATGGAAAGCAAGATCCAGAAAGGTGAAGCAACGTGGCCATGGTCAAGCAGCTGATAAATAGCAGTGTTGGGGGAAGAAAAATGCCACAGAAGGACCTGAAGCTGCTACCAAGACTGAAGGAGGGGAAGGGAGGCAACAGGTTTGGTTTGTTTCTCTTCAGTTCATGGGGCTGCCTCCCACTGTGGCTGGTTCACATCCATTTCCATCCTCTATTACCTGTGTGGACGTGCATGCACATTCACACATTTACATACACAACACATGTAAGGATGTAGAAAGCTCTGAAATTGGCCCTGGAACACCTGGATTCAGTCCTGGATCACTACACTTGTGATCTGAGGCCTTTGGGTCTCAGTTTACTCATCTGTGAAATGGGCTGCTTGATGCCTGCCTTGCTCTCTCTTAGGTAGTAAAGTACACAAATCCAGATGAGCCACCCCCACAGTCCGCACTGATCCAGCACCCCCATCACCAGCAGAAAAATCTGGGAGGTCAGGCACATGACCTTGCAGAGAATGCATGAGTGCCTTTCTGCACGCAACCCTGGGCAGGGCCTGTTTCCCTTTCAGCTCGGTGAATGGTGGAAGCTCATGGAAAACAGCAGACAAAGCAGCCCTGGGGATAGGGGAGCTTCCAGAGAGGCCCACAACTGAGCCACAGGGACACTGGGGCTGGAAACCAAAAGTCACTGGGCTCTGTAAGCCCACTAGGCACAGCAGAGGCAGAAGGGATGACGAGCAGCAGGCGAGTGGTGGTGGACATGCCCACCGGTGCCAGCTCCAGCTTGCCCCTCCAGAGGCACAGGGCGTCCTTTGGGGGAACATGGTCATCATCCTCCCTGGATAGCCCCCCAGCCTCCAGGACCAATGCCATGGGTGGTCTCGTCCGAGGACCCAGAGTCTATGTAGGGATGGTGCCCAGTGGGTACACAGGTGGCCTGGGCACCCGCGTGACACGCCGGGCCCTGGGCATCAGCAGTGTTTTCCTGCAGGGCCTGCGGAGCTCAGGTCTGGCCACAGCACCAGCTCCAGGCCTGGAGAGGAACCTCGGTGCCGTTGAGGACCTGGGGGGTTGCCTGGTGGAATACATGGCCAAGGTTCATGCCCTCGAGAACATCAGCCAGGAGCTGGAGGCACAACTGCGCGTGCACCTGGAGAGCAAGGCCACACGCTCCGAAAGCTGGGGTGCCCTCAGGGCTTCCTGGGCCAGCAGCTGCCAACAGGTGAGTACGTGGGCTATGCCCAAGGGCTTTGTGTAGGGCCAAGAGAGGATGCTCACAGATGCCTGGGGGGTCATCATCAGAGAGCAAGGATGCTGAGGCAGGGGCAGGGGAGTGAATGGTCTCAGGCCAAAGAAACTGACCATAGCCTCTTACTCTTTCATGCTCAGAAATACTGATGACAGTGATAACAATGACAGTCGCCATTTACTGAGGTAGACTAAGGGCCAGGTCCATAGGAGTCCCTGTACATGCACTGTCTCCTGTGTTCAAAGCAATGCTAGGCAGGGACTTATTCACTGACTGTATTTTTCAGATGAGAAAACTGAGGCACAAAGAAATTAAGTAATTTGTCCAGATCATGCAGCCCATAGGGAAGCTGAGCTTTGAGCCCAAATTGTTCCAGTTCCAAAGCTTGCATTCATCCCATTAGCCTGGGCTGACTCTGTACCCTTTGTATTAAGCAAGGGTTTTTACAGACATCATCAAATGGAACACCATCGAATGGATATGGCATTAAAAACAATGGATAAATGGGGGTGTGTTCCTGTATCCATCGACTACAGCGCTGTCCAATAGAAATAGGAGCCACAGGGTAATTAAAAAGTTTCCATTACCCACAGTAAAAAAAAAGTAAAAAAGAAACAGGTAAAGTTAATATTAGCATATCTTATTTAACTCAGTATATTTTAAATGTTATTTCAACATGTAGTCAATATTTAAAATATTAATGAAATAATTGACACTGAAATAGAACTTTCTGCCGTGATTGAAATGTCCTATACCCACACTGTCCAGTCTGGTAGCCACTAGCCACATATGGCTATTGAGCACGTGAAATGTGGCTAATAAGATAAGGAATTGAATTTTTGTTTTTATGTTTATTTTATTTTATTTTATTTTATTTAAATGTAAATATGGGCTCCTGGGTGGCTCAGTCAGTTGAGCATCTGACTCTTGACTTCAGCTCAGGTTGTGATCCTAGGGTTATGAGATCAAGCCCCAGGTCAGGCTCAGCGCTGAGTGTGGAGCCTGCTTAAGATTCTCTCTCTCTCTCTCTCTCTCTCTCTCTCTCTCTCCCTCCCTCTGCCCTGCCCTGTGTGTGCTCTTTCTTTCTATATTAATTAATAATAATAATAATAATAGATTTAAATAGCCACATGTGGCCAGTGGCTATCTCATGGGACAGGGCAGGACACAGAGGTTTCATCATTCCCCCTTGCTTGGTCAGGATGTGCTCTCCAGGGTGATTGCTGCAGAATGCTGAGCTCATCTGTCACGTCTGGCCTGCGGCCTATGGTTCCACCACTGGGACTCCAGCCAGCATTGCATATCTCATCAGGTCTCTGTGGGTGGCTCTTTCTTGTCCCTTCCCTCCCCCACCTCCACCCGACAAAGGCTGGCCTTAGGGTCCCTCTGAGCTAGATCAGCCTCCAACTCAGCTAGGAACTGCCCTTGTACCCTGGGGCCCAGCACGCAGTCCCCTGAGAGGAGGTCACAAGCCTCCATTTGTGTGTGACTGGGTGATGCAGAGCAGGAACACTGAGAGGCTCCCCATTCCCTGCCTGCCCCCCATTTCATCCCAGGATGCTTCTCCTTCATGGGCTCATAGGCAATCAGTGCCCGGCTGTCAGCTCAGTATGTGTGATGTGCAATACTGTCCTCTTGGCTTTCCTCTGGAGCTGTTGTCCTGATTGCATCGATCTGGGCTGTGAGAGAAAGCCAACTTAAGAGCAGCTTGGGGCTTAAAGCTGTCGAATCTAAGACAGCCATCCCTCCCAGATCCTCCCTGGCAGCCCTGAGTCCAAATATTTGTGTCCTATAAACCACCAGGCTGTCCCCAGATATTCCAATATTTCAGCACGTGCAGGACAATTTCTCACATTCAGATGCCACACAGGCTTTTCATGAGAAGTCAGGCATCCTGATTTCTAAGTCAGAAAGTATGGCCACAAAACATAGTCCATATTCAACTGTAGCTAGCTACAGGAGATTGGGCAACTTACTCAACTTCTCTATGCATCATTGGCCTTATCTGTAAAACGGATCTAATGCTGTGGCTATTACAGCAAATACATAGATATGTAAGTTGCGTGGTTCCTGCCTGCAGGTAGACTACAGGTCAGAAAGCTACACCATGACAGCAGCACAGCCACAGGGCTGCCAAAGCAAAGGCTGGATGCCAAGACATTCAGCCCTGACACTGGTGGTCATTTTCCTCTTAAATGACCATAACTGGGGCACCTGGGTGGCTCAGTTGGTGGAGAGACCGACTTCAGCTCAGGTCATGATCTCATGGTTTGTGAGTTCGAGCCCCACGTCGGGCTCTGTGCTGACAGCTCAGAGCCTGGAGCCTGCTTCGGATTCTGTGTCTCCCTCTGCCCCTCCCCCACTCACATTCTGTCTCTCTCTGTCTCAGAAGTAAATAAACATTAAATGACCATAAGTGAGATCCTTCATATGACTACAGAGTTCTCTTTTTCTTCCTTTTTTTAAAGCATGAACTTGAAGATACAGTTAGACCAACCTGTAAAATGAAGTTATTTCTGTATCACACAGCCCAGCCTTCCAGCCATATTAAGCTCTGTTCCGCCACAAAGAACCAAAGAAAATTCTACATATGCACATTAATTTTCCTTTGTTGCAGTTACAAAGCTGACCCACGCTTTCTACCCCTCCAGGCTTCAACATAAAGCTTTAAGATGGCTTTGCTCATGCCTGCTCTCCTTCCTGGTGTTCTCTACCAGTCACCAGCATCATCTTTTGGACATATGGGATCTGACTGTATTATGTCCCTGCCCAACACCTTTCTGGACTCCTCATCACTGTCAGGACACAATCCATGACTCTGGGCTCAGTCCCCAAAGCCCTCATGAAGCCACGTCTCTGTCCCAGCCACATCACCCACCTAAGAGACCCTGAACACAACTGCGTGTCCTCAGCCTGCTCCTTTGTGATGCTCCCCCTGTTCCTTCTGTGATCTCATGACAGCCTCTACACACATCCACGGTGGTAGTTAGTTACCATGTTGTCCTGTGGTCCCTTGCCTGGCCGTGCCCTCGCACTCTTGGCCACTTAGGAAGAACCAGCTGTGCCCACCAGTGGAAAGACTGGAAAGAGCTTAAACTAGTTCAGCTTACAGTGAACTTACATTTGGATGTTGGCTCTGCCACCTGCTCACTGGGTGCCTTTGGGTCAGTTACTTAACTTCTCTCAACTTGTCTCCTCATTTGCCATTTGGGGATTACTTTACTGAGGAGAACTGTTAAGGGGGTTAACTGAATGTTACGGACCCAGTAAAATTAGTGACTAACAGCTTAGAGAGACTGCTTCACTCACAGCATTGCAGCTACCTGGAGCCATGTACAGGATTGATGCTCAACCGTGAGTGGGGCCCCGCTTCAAATCCTGGTTCTGCCACTTACGTGGACCAGCCATTCCTTTGCTCTATGTCCCCCTTTCACTATCTATAAAATGAATGAGCACTGCCCAGGGTCGCTGTGTGCATGAGATGAAATAAGATGCAAAAAGGTGCATTGGGAACTGTGAAGTACGATGCACAGGCAGCAGGCCATCCTGAGTCAGAACACTCTACCCCAGTCCCCTGGGGGCTGAGCCTCAGACCAAGGGACTCACCTCTGGAGGCCATGGCCCCCCTTCAGGGCCTTAGCTGGATCCCTTCTTCCTTTCTCCACCCCAAGAGTCCTCTTCACCCAACAGCCGTGCGATGATAGCTCCTTCACAAGCCCTATCTGTCCTCAAAAGGCAGGCCCAACTTCTGGCTACTCGGAGACCCAACTTCTGGCTAATCAGAGACAAAGCCTTTCCCACTGGGGAATGGGGGCCCCCACTGCCTTCCAGAGTGCTTTGTCATGGAGCCCTAGACCCACCAACCAGCCAGTTCCCATAGAACTGCAAGAGGGGTCCACCCCAACCAGGGCCCCTAACCTCTTCCAGGCCTAGAGAACAGACTACCAGCAATTCATTTATTTCAGAAAGTGCTGCCTTCCCCTCACACAGGCTTCAGAGGCAGCCATGCCATGCTAAGAGTGTCTGGGCTCCGAGAATCCAAAGCTCTCAGCTGCTCAGTCCTGTGCCCTGGGAACCCCAGGCCCCCACCCACCACCAACTCCAGTTAGGGCCTCGTCACAGGCTCAGGGAGGGGCAGGTTGCTTCCTGGGGTGTGGCACAGAACCAGGAATGGCAGCACCACACTGCATCTAGAAGGCAGCTAGAGGGGAAGGGCGAGCCTCTTGTCTACCCTTGACCCAGGCACCTGCAGGGCCACACTGAAGTTCAATCCTCTTAGCGTTGCCTATCCTCCATGGGTCAGAGTGGCCAGTCTGTGGGAAAGGCAGATGCCAGGCAGGAAAGGAAGGCTAACCAAGCAGTTGGTATACCGCACAGTGCCCCAAATAGTGGGGCAGGGCCCCCGGGGGGCCTAGAAGAGTTTGCATTTGCCCCCTTGAGTACCCTTGTGTCTGAGGATGTGCAAGATTAACTAGCAAAAATTACCATGACAAGACAAGAGAAAAACCACAGAGTTTTATATTTTGCCACCATTATTTATTTATTTTATATTTTACCACCTTTCAAAGCACTTTACCCCCTGCCTTTGGAACAAGGAACTCCATGTTTTCCTTTTGCACGAGGACCCACAAATCACATAGCCAATCCTGCTAGGGTTAATGTATACAAAGTCCCTTTTCATTTCCAAACCTCTCTCTCCCCACTCCTCAGTTATATTAGAAACTCAGCCACTTCTGCTAAGCAGTAAAAACAGACAGTAAAACTCTCAGGTGATGGCCCCAGAGGCCAAAGAAGGCACAGTCCCTGCCCATTGCTTGGGCAGAAACTGACTCTTTTCCTCTCCTGCTTTGCCGAGTGCTCCCGACTTCTCTTGCCAAGTGAATGGTGCTCATAATAAGTTCTGGCAGCAATGTCAGACCCTTTCATCTTCAAATAGGCCAAACACAAGCTTGGAATTAGGCAGCCTCCCTGTCTCAGAGCTGCAGAGAAAAGGAGACTGGGACAGAAGAGATGCAGCCATGGAGGCAGAGTCTCAGAGCACAGGGAGCAAGCCAAGGCCAAGGCCAGAGAGATGCTGCCTGGGAAAGAAAGGGGAACATGGAGGCTTCGGTTTCCACTGAAATTATTGGTCTCCGTGGGAGAAAACAGCAGCTTACACCTCACACAGCAAAGGTTGTTAGCTGGAAGAAAGGGGAAATCAAAATCATTAAAAAGCAAGAGAATTAGAATTTAAAATGAACCTGATTTGAATATTTTTCCTGCCTTTCACAGTTCCTCTTTCTGTCCTTGCAAAGAGAGACCCATACTCTGGGGATCTGCCTATTTGGGGGAACTGCTGGAAACTTAGCCAATCCAGGTGAGGGCCAGTTTCTCTCCCCACAGAACCTGTGGTCCTAACAGGGTTTTTTGTTTTTGTTTTAAAAGAAAAAGAAACAAGAACTAACCCCCCAGCCCCAGCCCCCAGTGCCCCTGAATAAGAAGGCCATAAGATCATTGTTCATGATTCACAACCTGGTGTCCCTGAAAGGGGGAGGGAGAAAGAACCCTGAGCTATTTTAGTATCTGCAACACCCTGCATAAATTTACCCAAGATAAACCACCCATCTCTTCTGAGTACTGTACATGTACTTTGGTCAGAGGAGGCCAGTAAGTTAACTACTTTGTTAGCCAAGTTATAAAGGACACTAAAGTATCATTAGAAATGTTACTTTATGGAGAAAAAAATGTATTTAGGAGACTTCCTCTCAGGGAGAGTGACATATAAGAGTGGAAGAAATCTTTGGAGGGAGCAGAGGCAGGGAAGGAGGCATGAGGCTTCCCCCAAGGGTCTTGGTCCAGAAATATAGGCAGTCACCAAACTGCTTTCTAAGAAGGGTAGTTTCTGATTTCCTGGGGGTTCTAGCTCTGCTAAGTAGAGGATATCTGTGCAGAAGCAAAACTCTGCTACAGAATACGGGGTGGGGGGGGGAGAAGGAGTGCTGTCATTGGAGGCTCATTGTCAAATCTCATAAGATCTCTTAAAATGCGCCGGCCATGTTGAAGAGTAGAGGACTGGGCTGTCCCAGTGACAAAAAATAGGGGATGGGCTACAAAGACTGACAGCAAATTCTTCACTGATCTTGCTACATCTTGATTTCTCACCTGAATAATAAGGATAATTGGAGACTTTCTTGACATGATAAAATAGCTAAGAAAGAAATACAAGAGGACTTCCTATAGAAATTAAGAACAAGATAAGGATGCCCACTATCTTTACTGTTTTGGAACACTGGTCAGAGGTCACAGTTAATGCCACACAAGAGAAAGGAATTGGAGGTATAAGGACTGGAAAGAAAGAAGGAAAATGCTGGTCTTTCTGGAAAGCCCAAAAGGATCCACATGAAAACTGTACAATAGAAAATAAGTTAATTTAGGAAAGTAGCAGGTTATACACATTAAAGATATTTGCTAAATATATATATACGCACATATAGACATATGTTTATTTCACATATAAATGGCTGCCATCTCATTTATGATAGCAAAAATTAAAATAACTCTAAATAAACTTAACAAGAAATGTCCAAAATGTATATGAGACAATAATAAAACTCTTCTTGAAAGGCATAAACAGAAACAAAGACCATGCACTTGAATATAAAGACTCAAGAAAAATCAGTTCTCCCTAAGTTAATTTACATATTTAATGCAATCCTAATTTTACAATATCATAGAGGTTTTTTTTTTTTTTTGAACTACAAGGGTTTATTGTAAATTTCATTTGTAAAAACATAAAGGCAAGAGGGGCACCTGGGTGGCTCAGTCAGTTGGGCATCCGACTTCGGCTCTGGTCATGATATCACGGTCTGTGAGTTCAAGCCCTGTGTCCAGCTGTGTGCTGACACCTCAGAGCTTGGAGGCTGCTTCGGATTCTGTGTCTCCCTCTCTTGCTCTGCTCCTCCCCTGTTCATACTGTCTGTCTCTCTCTCAAGAATAAATAAAACATTAAAAAATAATTTTTTAAACATAAAGGCAAGCATAGCCAAAAAGAAAAACTGAAAGAGGAGAGCAAGGAGGGAAACGTCAGCTCTCCCAGACATTGAAATATACTAGAATCTGATTCACAAAACAGTTCCATATTGGCCCATAAAAGATAAGAAGACCAATGGAACAAAATATAAAATTCAAAAGTAGGCCCTGCTACATACAGAAATTTAGTATTGATAAATGCACTATTTGAATCTAATGGAGGAAATGATGGATTTTTTAATAAATGGTATTCAGACAACTAGATAGTCATAAAGAAAATAAAATTGGATCCATCCTTCACTGTTCCCTAAATCAATTCCAAATATATCCCATTTGGATACATTTTTTAAATGTAAAAAAGGAAACCATACAAGTAGAAATCATGGGTGAATTCCTTTATAACCTGGGTGTGGAAGAAGTCTTCCTTGATATAATTCAAAATCTAAAAGCAATAAAGGAAAATACTGTTAATTTTATTACCAAAAAAATTTAAATTTTGCATCACAAAATAACACCATAAGCAAAACTAAAAGATAAATGACAAACTAGAAAAAAGTATTTGCAACTTTGAATTCAAAGGATTAATACCTCTATTCTATAAACAGCATTTAGAATTTGAGGTTTTAAAATAAAAGCCAACAATGTGCTTACTGTTACATAGGCTGGAGACACAAATGGAGAGTTGACATAAAAATAAATGAAAATGGCTCTAACCATGTAAAAGGATGTTCAACTTCACCCATGATAAAAGAAATACGAACAAAACAAAACAAAAATCTACCTGAGATATCCTTTTCACTTATCAGATTGGCAAAACTCCAAAATCGTGTCAATCTATTTTGTTGGTGAAGTGCTAGGGAAGCAGCCAATTCCACACAGCGCTGATGGGAATAGAATGTTAGAATGCCTATGGAGAAGAACTTGGCAATATCTAGACAAACTATATATGCATTTATGTGATTTAATCCAGCAATCCCACTTCTAGGAATCTCTCCTGATGATAACCTGGCAAACACATGAACAAGAAGTACGCACAAGGTTGTTCATTTCAATCATAGCTATAATGGCAAGAGACTGGAAAAAACCCAAATACTTAGCAATAGGGGACTAGCTGAATAAGCAATGATACATCCACAAAAGGAATGAGGAAGAGCTCTGTAAGTATTATGGAGTGATGATCTCCAAGATGTATTGTTGAGTTAAAAAGCAAGGTGGAGATAGTGTGTATTTCATTCTACCATTTATCTAAGGAAGAGGAAGATATATGAACATATACATACATATTCACTTGTAATTGAAAATAAAAACCACAAATGTTTTTAAATGATCATTTATAGGAGAATGGAGGGAGTAGGGTAGAGGGGAAAGGAATAGGCACTAGAATTCTTTTAATTTATCTTGTTATGTGGAGATGACTTTGGAACCATGAAAGTATTTTTGCGGAATTATAAAAGTGACTTTTGTACTAAAGTAATTTGCACATCCCTAGTGGGATGCAAAGAGTACTGAAAAAAAATCTTATTAAATCATTTTCAGTAATGATATTGTTCATATTGTTATTCTGACACTGGTGTGTGTGTGTGTGTGTGTGTGTGTGTGTGTGTGTGTGTTGTACTGTGGGATAAAGCAAAAGAGTAATTCTATTTGTGTCATTGAGATCTGAGACTTTTAGTATGGATAAATGGAGACACACTTGTAAAGCAGATAAAGTTTAGTGACAATTCTCTAGTCCTGAATTTGAATTGAAATTATCCATTTAAAATCATGGTGTATGTGGTCCCAAAATAAATATATACCCATTTCCTAACTCTGGCCTGTGAAAAGACCTAGAAACAATTGTCAACCCACTAGCAGTGAGTATTTTTAGCCTCTGATTTGGATCACTAAGTACCATCTTTCATTACAAGAACTGAGGCTCCTTAGTTAGAGAAATGGCTGATCCAGGTTTGGGAACAGGAAGTGTAAGAGATGAATCTGAAACCTCTTATCATACAAAACCAAGGAAGCTAAAAAGAACTGCTAGAGTCATGTGAAAAGACTTAGGAGACAATTTGAATAAGCTCCCACTAAACAAAGATGACTACATATCAGTAAGAATATTAACCACAAGGCATTGAGACACATCAAGTATGTTTAAATCTATGAGTTCAGTATAATACAAAAAAGAAAAAAATCCCACTTATTAGTTGTGTTGGAGTCCACTGGGAACCAACTCATTATTTTGAAACCTGGTAAATAACTAGAAAGAATTAGTCATTTTTCCTACCTTTCCTATAAGAACTGTAGATCCATCAGCATTAATGAAAAAAAAAAAAAAAAAAGAATTGAAGAGAGTAATTATCTTTTTTTAGAAATAATACAGCTAAAAAATAAATAATAATGTAACTATTAACATTTTATTTATATTTATAACTAATATTAATCATTAAAATAGAATTCAAATATCACCACTTTGCAAACATAATTTAAAAATTGGATCTAGGCAATAACAATCATCAAATGGCTGCTAATATCACAAAAAGAGAAACCAGCAGACAGGTACCCCCCAGTAGAGTACACAACATCACCTATGATATAGTCTTACCAGAAAAGAAAAAGAAAACTGAATGTGATTAAGCTTCAAAATAAAACTACGAGTTTACAGAAAATGCAGAGGTCAGATGAACATGTTTATTGGCACCCACTGCGATGAAATCAGCAAAACGCAGACTGGGGAAACTATAGAACTAAACACCCAATGTTTTCAACGAGAAAACGCTGCAAGGAGCAAAAAGGGAGATGAGGTACAGCTATACATTAAAAGAGATTAAACTGACATATCACCCCACTAAAATGGACATTATTTGAACCACTATCCAAACAAACTAAAAATTAGACAATTGAGGAAAGATGAACTGGGTATTTGAGGAATTGTTATTAATATTTAGATGTCATTTTTAGATGTTTTTAGAAGTTATTTTTAAAGCATTTTTATAATTTAACACTACATACTGAAATATATGAAGAAGAAATAATGATATCTGGAATTTGTTCAAAAGAATCTGAAGTGTAGTAGGAATGTGAGGGGATATAGGGGAAACAAAATAGGCCATGCATTTATAATCATTGGAGCTGGATGATGGGTATATGGATGAAATAATGCTTGTAAGTTGCTACATGTATAACCAATGCCCAATTAAATCTGTGGAATTGAATAAAGGAGAAGCTACAGATATTAAGTGAGTAGTAACATAAACAACTGTGTTCACACACGTGGATTCATGAGTCATTCAACCCACCCATGCTGCGGGAGTTTAGAGAAGAGACAGGGTATTCACTGGTCCTCAGTGAGGGTACCCCAGGAGGTTGACACTCAATGTGGGACCCACAGAACATGCCAGAAGATGGCCCTTCAGACCGGGGCCCCACCTGGACGAAGGTTGGGAATCAGGAAACGGTCTGACCATCCACAGAGCAGTCTATGCATGAGGCAGACTTCTCAACTGTCAAAGAGAAATTTTGCCCTGAACACTTGTTAAAATTGGCAAGACATACCTTATTCAGACTACTGCAGTAGAAGAGAGACACTTGAGGATACAGAACTGAGCTCAACTCCACTGAAACAAAAGACAGAAGGCTTTTTAAATGCTGGGTGTGCCAAAGGAAAAGTGCTGAAGGAGGTTAAAGGAGGGGGTGGTCTATGATCAAGCCATCTGTGTTTGCTAATTGGTGCTTATCCAAAGGAGAAACACACTTCTCATAGCTTTATGACAGGAACGAATTGGAGAAAGACGCCCACCAAAGTCAGCATCCGACCCTCCCACAGGAACTGGGAGACAGGGAACTATCTCCTCAAAGTGTGCATTTCACAGAGATGGTTCCCAGGTCCTTGAAGCAAAATTCTGAATTGTAGATTTACCTCTCAAAGACAGCAGATAAAGGATTTACAATTTCTAGTTTCCTAAAATAACTGCCAAGGAAAAGGGAGGTCAGGGGCTTTTTGTCAGGTTTTAGCTGGAAGGAAGAGTAAATTCTTTTGGCAGCATTGACCTTTCTCAGGCAGGCATTTTAAGGGGCCTAGGTCCACGCTAGGAACATAGTCTGGGCTGACAGAAGCCATGCCACGGTGTGGTCAGGCTCCTTAGTGGCTGGACCGGGGTGGGGCGGGGGGGGGGGCGGCTAGATGGCATCATTTATGCTGAGGGTTTTCATTCTCACCACCAGGCACCAAGCTCTTCCGGGTCTCTGCACTATCCCCCTCAGCTCTCTATTCTAAGTCCGTGGTGTGGAGTGGGTGTGCCCCAGTACACAAAATGTGGCCAGCAGATGGTTGCACAGCCAGGGCTGAATACAGAATCGGACACATTCAAGGTTTCAAATGGGAACCCTGAAGTTACGGGCAGAAAGCCTCCTAAAATCCCACACCACACCGAAATACTGGCAACAGCCTGAATGTCCAATATAGCTAACTAACACAGCAGAATCCTCTGTGGCTGGAGGAAAAGAACTAGGAAGCTTGTTATGTACTGATGTGGGACTGGCACCAGTGTATATTTTTGAGGAAAAAGGCAGGCTGCAAAACCCCATCTATGCTATGCTGCACTCTGTGTGTTTTGTTTTGTTTCCATGTGGGAAGGCAGACTCAAAGCATACACCAGGGGTGGTAGCAGCAGATGCTTCTAGTGAGGGCCGGAGACAAGGGTAGGAGCAGGCGTACTTCGGGCGATTATTCTTTTTGCAATGTTGGTATATTTTACCTAAAATTTAAAAAATGAAGTAATAGGGGAGCCTGGGTGGCTCAGTCGGTTAAGCGTTCAACTTCGGCTCAGGTCATGATCTCACGGTCCGTGAGTTCGAGCCCCCTGTCGGGCTCTGTGCTGACAGCTCAGAGCCTGGAGCCTGCTTGGAATTCTGGGTCTCCCTCTCTCTCTGCCCCTCCCCCGCTTGTGCTCTGTCTCTGTCTCAAAAAAATAAATAAACGTTAAAAAAAAATTTTTTTTTAAATGAAGTAATAAATAAAACTCCTGCCAGCGACTTGGGTTGGGAGAGGGGGTGTTCCAGCCGGGCCAGGGTGGGCGAAGCCCTCACAACCTCACGGAAGCTACTGACATGTCCTGGTGGGAAAGAAGGCTCATCTCAACACTCTCGTCTCAAAGCAAAAACCCAACCAAATTACATAAGCATGTGTAAGAGCAATAGGCAAGACTTCGTAGTGGCCTACACTCTCCAGAAGCACTAAATTAAAATTTCATCCAGGCAGGTGGCAAAGGTGCCAAGGACAAACGTGATGGTTCCTTACAGGGAATTATCAAAAGAATGGGTGAACCAAGGTCCCCAGCACTCCTCCACAGGGTTCATGCAGATCCACTGAAGCCGAGGACTCAATTTAGGGAAATAAAACCCAGTTTATCATCGTCTGGCTGGAGAAATGCACAGAAAGACTCATTTATCTGGTTGTAAACGAGCTAATAGAGCTGTCACAAATTCAATACTCAGCAGAAATGAGAAGTTACTTCAGCTGTTATCAGTAAGTAATGAAAAGCTGTGCACAGGGAATGTCCGTCACAAAAGCAACCTGCTCTCAGAAAACGACTGGGACTTTCTATTTATTTCTTTCGAGGGCCAGTGAATAACTCTGAATAAGTCTTAGAGGAAACACCACAGTATTCAGAGAGAAATGAAGTTAGAAAGGCCCCTTCCGCAGACTCTGGGCAAAGTTGTACAGAGGAAAAATACCCTGCCTGAATTCTAAATGCCCACACCTGCCTTCCCCCACCATTACCCTGCTCCTCCCTCCAGGCCTTCTCTCTCTCCACAGACCCTCCCTCCAGGCCCCCCTCCCTCTAGCCCCCACCAGTACCCTGCCCCTCCCTCTAGGCCCCCCTCCCTCCATACCCCCACCAGTACCCTGTCCCTCCCTCAGCACCCCCTCCCTTCACACCCCTCCCTCTGGGCACCCTTCCACAGCTCCGCCCACCCCCCCGCCCCCCCAGTGCTGCCCTCAGGAGCACTTGCAAGCATCATCCCCAGCCTGCGACTACACACCTTCCTCATCCTCATTCCTCAGACCCACTCCCAGCCAACGCTGAGGAGGAAGCTGAACTGACAGATGGATTTATTATTATTTACTTGCCAAGGAAACCTGGGCTTGTCTCAGAGCCTCGGTGAAAACTCTCTCCTGCAGTGTTGTGAGGCCTAAATGAGGCAAGGAGGTGAAGCCCTGAGGCATCTCTAGAGTTCACTGTCCCTGTCCCTAAGGAGCCCTGCTTGGGAAGTGAATTGCTTCTGGTGATATTTCAGAGGGCCTGCAGGTGACTGGGAGGGAGCCCAGGGCCCCTCAGTGTGGAGTCTGCACCCCCAGGCCAGCCCTGCCAGGCACTACAGGCAGGCCCCTGAATTCCTGGGGTTTTTTGCCCACATCCCAGCCACCCCCTGGAGGAGGTACAGTCACTCTAGGGGTTCTACAGGTTCCCCTCCAATGTCTCCTGAGAAAACCAAGTACTGTGATAAGTCTCATGAAGATGACTGTCCACACTTCACGATGAAAGCAGGCCTCCGTGCGACGCTCATTTTGCGTGACATAAGCATTAACAGAGTACCACAGGCAGGATGGCGTGAACAGCAGAATTTATGCCCTCTGGTCTGGAGACTGGAAGTCTGAGATCGAGGTGTCAGCGTTGTTTTTCTGAGGCCTCTCTCCTTGGTTTCTCCATGGCCATCCTTCCCCGTGTCTTCACATGGTCTTCCCTCTGGACATGTATGCCCAGACTTCCTCTTCTCATAAGGACACCTGTGGAACTGGATTGGGGCCCCACCCCCACAGCATCATTTTAACTTAATCACCTCTTTATTTTTTAATTTTTTAAAAAATATTTGTTTGTTTTTGGGAGAGCATAAGCAGGGAAGGGGCAGAGAGAGGATCTGAAGCAGGCTCCGCACTGACAGGCTGACAGGAGAGAGCCCGATATGGCGTTCGAACTCACAAACCACGAGATCGTAACCTGGGCCGAAGTTGGACACCCAACCAGCTGAGCAAACCGAGTGCCCCTTAATCACCTCTTTATTTGTTTATTTTCTAAATATAATTTAGTGTCAAGTTAGCTAACAGACATTGTATACAGTGTGCTCTTGGATTCAGGAGTAGATTCCCATGATTCATTGTTTGCATACAACACCCAGTGCTCATCCCAACAAGTGCCCTCTCAATGCCCATCACCCATTTTCCCCTCTCCCTACTACCCACCCATTGACCCTCAGTTTATTCTCTGTATTTAAGTCTCTTACAGTGTTTCTCCCTCTCTGAAACTATTTTTCCCCTTCCCTTCCCCCATGGTCTTCTGTTAAGTTTCTCAAATTCCACATATGAGTGAAAACATATATCTGTCTTTCTCTGACTGACTTATTTCACTTAGCATAATACCCTCCATTTCCATCCACGTTGTTGCAAGTGGCAAGATTTCATTCTTTCTCATTGCTAAGTAGTATTCCATTGTATATATAAACCACATCTTCTTTATCCATTCATCAGTTAATGGACATTTGGGCTCTTTACATAATTTGGCTATTGTCGATAGCACTGCTATAAACATTGGGGTACATGTGCCCTTATGAATCAGTGCTCCTGTATCCTTTGGATAAATTCCTAGTAGTGCTATAGCTGGGTCATAGGGTAGTTCTATTTTTAATTTTTTTGAGGAACCTCCACACTGTTTTCCAGAGCGGCTGCACCAGTATGCATTTCCACCAAAAGTGCAAGTGTGTTCTCGTTTCTCCACATCCTCACCAACATCTGTTGTTTCCTGAGTTGTTAATTTTAGCCATTCTGACAGGCGTGAGGTGACATCTCGGTGTGGTTTTGATTTGTATTTCCCTGATGATGAGCGATGTTGAACATTTTTTCATGTGTTGGTTGGCCATCTGGATGTCTTCTTTGGAAAAGTGTCTATTCCTGTCTTTTGCCCATTTCTTCACTGTATTATTTGTTTTTTGGGTGTTGCGTTTGGTAAGTTCTTTATAGATTTTAGATACTAATCCTTTATCTGATATGGCATTTGCAAATATCTTATCCCATTCCTTCAGTTGCCTTTTAGTTTTGTTGATTGTTTCCTTTGCTGTGCAGACTTTTTTTTATCTTGATGAGGTCCCAATAGATTATGTTTGCTTTTGTTTCCCTCTCCTTCAGAGACAAGTCGAGTAAGGTCAAAGAGGCTGTGGTCTGTTTTCTCCTCTAAGGTTTTATCACCTCTTTAAAGGCTCTATCTGCAATCACCTTCTGAAGTCCTGGGAGTTAGGACTCCAATATATGAATTTGAGGGGGGACATAATTCACCCTATAGCTGCCATTTTATAGTCAAAGAAACTGAGACCTACAGAGATTAAGTTCCCCCTTTGAATTAGTGTCCCAGCCAGGACCAATTCAATGTTGTTTCCACCCTCAAAATATTATGAAAGTCCTCCTGTTATACTCATTTATAACAACAGGGTCAGTCCTGCCTCACACCCCAGACCCTAAAAGGGTATACTGTGAGCGCCCACTGTCTGAAAAGACAGAGTCATAGTCAACAAGGGCCATTCTCTGTGAGGAGTTTAACCACTAAGATGAACCTCCTTTTTCTCCTCCTCTGTCTCGCTTTTAATTTGGAAAAAAAAAAAAAAAAACTGTCAGAAACGGTGATTGATCCTTAGCCAAGCACACTTTAACTGGAACTAACTGCTGTAGCTAGAATGCGTGAGGCTGGGTGGCTTCCAGATTGTCAAGCAGCTCAGTACTGGAACTTGAAAGTTTAATAGCTTTGCCGCCAGGAAATGGTGCGGCATCCCCCTCCCCCTGCCCCAGGGACTTTGACTTTTCTTTTTCATTGACTTTAATGCCCAGAAAAAAGTGCTGAGCAGTCGGCCCTTGAGGCAGAATGTCTATATCTGAGCAGAGGTCAGGAACTCCCCGAGGGGCACCGCTCCAGTGTAGGTGGGATGAGTCCTCCTCCCAAACCACACACAAAGGCATCGGTGCTTTCCACAGACTTCTGGGCTGGCTCCCTGTCCCCTGCAGGGTGACCCCCCCTCCACCACCCAGTTCCAAGTACTACTTGAAGAGTTGAGGGTTCCTCAAGGGCCACATCCAGTGGGAGGAGCCCCCAGGACCAACCCCCATGGATCCTGGTAGAGGGGTGAGGCGTGCACCTGCCTAAACCAGACAGGCCACTGAGAACACACTTCCCGGTGGACAAAGTCAGGTTTGTCAGCTTGCTGCAGCAAGGGAGAACCTGGGACATCTCAGAAAGAGGGAGTCAGAGGGGCTTGTTTTGAGGTCTGTGCTTGTGCTGGTTGATTGGGGTAAAGGTTCAGAGCAAGGATTTGTTCTGCATCTGATGCTGTCAGAAATTGGGGGCAGTGTGATGACTGGGTGTCTTATAGGTTTTATCCAGGAGATGGGAGGCACAAAGCAGGCACAGGGCGGGCATTCATAAACAGTAAGTAGTAAACCTCGTCACTTGTGCTGCTGGAAGAGGGATGTTGAGTTTTGTGAATGCAGAGCATCCTTTCCTCTCTGTTTGGATATGATTTCAGCATGGTCTTATCTCTGTCTCTTTCCACCGAGATCACAGAGTGACCCTGTCTGGCTATCACTGATACCGTATGCACGTTCAGAGCAGGCGAGGGTTCTATGGCCAACTTGTTAGCTGGCGGGGCCGTGGCTCAACTTCCTCCCCCCAAACTGGGCCTCCTGAGCCCCCTCATTCTCAACGGGGACAGCAGGCCCGTGGAGACAGAGCAGGAGTGTGAAGGGTCTCTGCCTCACACAACTATGAGGACCCTGGAGACCTGGGGCTGATGTGTCATTTCCTGACTGTAACGTGACTTAGGGCCCACTCGGTGCCTCTGGGACCCACACTCCCGCCTTTCTCACCCTTCTCCCCCTCGAGAGTCTATCTAGGCAGTCCTGCACATAAGCAGTAAATGAGGTAGAACACTGTGAGGGGTGAATGCAGGGCAGTGGCTCAGACCGAGCCAAGTCCAGGCCCTTAATCCTTACCAGAAGTGAGGCCTGGGCCTAGTTACTAACGCCTGAAGAGTGAGTTTCCTTATCTCTAAGTTGAAAGAGAATGATCCCTGTTTCGCAGGACTGTTGTGAGGACTCTGGGAGATGATACGGGTTAAGTAGAATGTAAGCTTCGGGAAGACAGGAGTTAGCTTCTCTCACTCCCTGCTCTCTCTCTGGCACCCAGCGTAGTGCCTTCCACCCGACAGACACACAGGGAACATTGGCTAAATCAACAAATGGTCTTTATCCAGCAAAGTAATTGGTTAATAAGAGGTACCTGTTTTGGTTTGCTAGGGCTGCCATAACAAAGTGCCACAGTCGGGTGGAGTAAAACAACAGAAATGTATTCTCTTCTGTTCTGGAAGCTGGAAGTCAGAAATCTAGGAATCAGCAGGGTTGGTTCCTCCTGGGACAGTGAGAGAGATTCTGTTTTGGACCTCTCTCCTATTTTGGTTGTTGGGTGTCCATCCTTGGCCTTTCTTGGCTTGTCGAAGCATCACTCCAACCTCTGCCTTCATTTTCCCTGTGTGTCTGTGTCCACCTTTCCCTCACAAGAGGGACAGTCACATTGGCCAGGAGCCCACCCTAATGACCTCATCTTGACTTGATTACATCTGCAAAGACCCTACTTCCATTTAAGGTCACATTCACAGGTGCTGGGGGACTAGGACTTCAACGTATCTTTTGGGTGGTACACAGTTCGACACATAAGAGTAACTATTGTTTTCTTTCACACTGTAGTCCTGATTCCCAATATTTTTAAAAAAAAATTTAAGTTTATTTATTTATTTAAAGAGATAGAGAGCACAAATGGGGAAGGACAGATTGAGAGAGAGGGAGAGAGAATCCCAAGCAGGCTCTGCACCACCAGTGCAGATGTGGGGCTCAAACTCACAAACTGTGAGATCATGACCTGAGCCAAAGCCAGACACTTAACTGACTGAGCCACCCAGGTGACCCCTGATTCCCAATATTTTATCCCAGTTCCTCAAATGTCATTTTAAAATGTTCCAGAATGACCAATATTTCTGTACATACTCCATTTCACCCTCACTCCTTTTGCACTTGGAATCAGATCCCAAATCCTATCAAAGCGCATGGAGCTGGAGGTTCAGAAAAGAGAGACTAAGAGAGGACTATTCATGTAGTAGAAATATAGTAAATGTCACTACGTTTCCATGTGATCTTAGACAAGTGACCCCACATTTTCAAACCTCAGTTTCCTCAACTGTTAAATGAAGAGATTAGGTCACACTGACGTCTCCCTGCAGACACACAGGGGATAGGCCAGATTCCCTTCCCTAACTCTGGTGAGCAGGTGGTCGCCTTATCCAACCCCTTCATGGACGTGAAGACACTAAGTACAGCCGACCCCTCGTCCGTCTTCGCTTCTGACGGCTAACCAGTTCTGTGCCCTGCAGCGATCCCTCTTGCTCTGAGGCTCCTCATCTGTAAAATGAGAGGGTGGAATTCTCTGATCTCCCAAGCCTCCAACCATACACCTGTCTGTCACCGCCCATAATTATCTCTGAGCAGTGCAAAGCCTAAAGGGAAGAAGTACCTAAAGAACCCTTTGTGGCTCAGCTGATTGGCCGACCCAGACCCGGAACAGTCAGTACATGTCGGCCACCTCCTTCACTTCTGAGGGTCGGGTGGCAGCCTGTGCCCCACCCCTGGTGAAGCAGAAGTTTTATTAGCTCCCCACATCTGCTGGAATATACCCCAGGTTTCTCCAACCGGCGGGGGCCCCCCTGGAGATAGGGGAGTCCCCAACTGCTGCCTCTGACTCTGTCCCTTTGGTGGGCGGCACCACCTTCTAGCTGCTCCGAGCACTGTCTTGCATACCTAGTCAACCAGCTGCAAGATGTCATTTGTGTTAACTTTTGGACAGCTATAATCATCCTTTCACTGCCAATGCCACCCTGATCTGAAAGGCCAGCCACGTGGTCCGTGCTGCCCTGCAGTCTCTGTGTTTATGTCAGAATTTCCACAATGGCTCCCATTTCCTGAGAATTATAAATCAACCATAAAATTTCATTTTTCCCTGAGACGTTGCATATATTAGCCAGCAAGTCTGTTCATATTCTCTCCTGCTTCCATTTATGATGGAAAAACAACCCCTCCTCTCCACCCCCCCTCCCACCCCTGCTCCTTTTCTCTTTCAGTTGCATTTTCTGTGCATTTGGGTTTTAGGTCAGAGCTTGAGTTTGAATACCCCAAGTCTTGGCTCCCCAAAGGCTTCACCCAGGTCCCTAATCTCTCCCATCTGCAGCTTTCTTATCTGCAAAAAGATGGAGATAATTACACCTGCCATGATGGCCCCGACCCTTTTAAAATTTAAGGAGAATAATGTGAGTAGAAAAAGTCTTTGTCAGTGTCACAGATTCAGCTGCAGAT
This sequence comes from Panthera onca, assembly GCF_046562875.1. Lineage (NCBI taxonomy): Eukaryota > Metazoa > Chordata > Mammalia > Carnivora > Felidae > Panthera > Panthera onca. The sequence continues at coordinate 129,426,276 of NC_138347.1, read as the reverse complement.
TCTCAGTCCATGGGTGTAATTAGTGTCACTTGTAAGTACGGAATCTTTAGTGATGTTGGCGTGCGTTGGCCCTGCCTCCCTCCTCACCAGCAGTCTTGACAGTGTTACATTTGTCATGGTAGCTGCTGTGGGGCTGGCACAGAATTCAGTTTTGTTATGTTCATTCATCAGGCATTGAATGTGGGTCTACTGTGTACCAGGAACTATGGGAATTCAAATATTATTAAAGAGTCAAAATTCTCAGACTCTAGGACCTAAAGTTCTAAGAGGTATGATGAGTAAATAAATCCACACATTATTGAGTGCCTGCTACGTGCCAAGACCTGTATGATGGATGTCAACCGTACATTGAACAAGAAGGACTCATGAGGCATCGTTCTAAAAGCAGCTTTGGTTTGAGAGGAACCTCTCCCGGTTCATTGGGAGGTAAATATTGTCTCCTGCCTCTGGTTGAAAACTTGGGTAGTCTCATGACTTTTCTGATCACTTGTCATTACCTAAAACTTCCATGCTCATTTTAAGTCATGAAACACGGTCCCAAGTCAGTAAATAGAATGTCTAGTCGGTATATCATTCAACACGTGGACCCTTGTCTCCCTCCCCCCACCCCCGCCCCAGGTAGGGCCCAGAGCCTCTCGCTGGAAGTTCTTCTATCCTCACACCCCACTGCTGTTTCAACCTGACCAAAGTGTAAGCAGGGAGAAAGGAAAGGGAAAGAGGGCCAGAGAGTTCTTCCATGAGAGAAACTGTTGTGAGGTCGCTTCACAGTGTCTGGGTCTGACTAAAGTTTAAAACAGATTCTCTTAACAGATTTTTCTGGGTTCTTCTAAGATTCCCCTGCTGGACCCACCACAAGGAGAAGCCCCTTCTTCAGCTGATGCCCCCCCAGCAGCCCCTCTCCCTCAGCCCCAGCCCCAGGCTGCCCTCCTGGGTAGGACCCCTCTCCAATGAGCCCAGGCTAACATGCCTGTCATGGGCTCCACCTCTGTGCCCAGGATGGGCGCACCTTTGGGGGCCATTAGAGGAGTGCAGGGACTTCCCAGTCTCAGCCCAGATGAGTTAACATTGTGTTGTTACACATACATTTCTTTATTATTATTATTTTTATTTATTTTGACATAGGGAGAGCATGCTCGCTCATGGGAGCAGGGGAGGGGTGGAGAGAATCCCAAGCAGGTTCCACAGTCAGCTCAGAGCCCGATGAGGGGCTCCATAAGATCACGACTGGAGCCGAAATCATGAGTCCGACACTCAACCAACTGAGCCACCCAGGCACCCCCCCATACATTTCTTCTCATCATCTTGAAACCCTGGGGAGCAAGTTTCCTTTTCCCCAGGCAACAGATAGTCTACAAATAGAGCATCACAATCCCCAAGTAACAGGTTTGAAGCCCTGTCTCTCCAGTTACAGCCCGTGATCTTCCCAGAAGTCCTTGCTGCTGGACTCTAAAGGGCAAAGGACCTGCCCTGGGGCCTGGTGTCTGCCATCACACCTCTCTGTGCCTCAGGTCTTCATCTTTCATGATCTTCATGAGCCCTTTGCATTCTAAGACTCTGTAATGACATTTCTGACTTTAGGTCTCCTGGAAGCAGATGGCGGAGAATTCTGCAGAGGCCTCCCACCCCCACCCCCACCCCCTTCCCCACCCCCACCTCCCATGTGGAAGGCAGCCCACAGCTTAGCTCTTCACCTATTGCTCCCACACCTGTATCTCCTGCAGGCACGTGCCCTAAACAAGAATGGGGAAGAGAGAAACGCTCTTTAAATAGTGCCATTTAGGGGTGCCTGAGTGGCTCAGTCGGTTGACCGTCTGACTTTGGCTCAGGTCATGATCTCACAGCTCATGAGTTCGAGCCCGCCATCTGGCTCTGTGCTGATAGCTTGGAACCTGGAGCCTGCTTCGGATTCTGTGTCTCCCTCTCTCTCTGCCCCTAACCTACTCACATTCTGTCTCTGTCTCTCTCAAAAATAAACATTAAAAAAACGTAGTGCCATTTAAACACCATTTAAACTTCCAGTTGAGATTAATTAATGCACCTAACATTTATTGGGCATCTACTATATATGCCAGAATTTGTTCTGAGGTTCTTAACTCATTCAACCTCGCAACAACTGTATGAGGCCAATACTTTCATGACTCCTTTTTTGAAGATGAGGAAACTGAGGTACAGGGCAATTAAATAACTTTTTCCAAGATCACACATCTAGACAGAGATCGGTTTGGGCAGTTTGGTTCCAGAACCTGTGTGCCCAGCTCCACTGAGACAGACCAGGCTTAAGGCACCTGTACTCCAGAGGGTTTCTGGGATGCAAGGCAGGAGGCTGAGAAGAACACTTGTCCGAGACGGATTCCCAAGAAGCAGAGCCCGAGTCCAGGATTCTTTACTGAGGGACACACTATGGAGGTGCTCCCAAGAGAGACCAGCAAGGGAGGAACCAGCAAGAGAATAGTCTCTGGCCAGGTCTCAGCTTCAGCCTGACCCTGCAGGGAACTGGGAGGGAAGCTCCACCTCAGAGCTGCCCCAGCTCCCAGCAAGGGAGGTGGCTTTCCCACCCCACACCTGTCAGTCATTCCCAGAGCGGCAGTTAGCCCAGGGGAACTGGAAAGTGGGCTGGGGTGGCCTGAGCGCACTGCTCCAAAAAGAGCCCAGGTGTAGGCTGTGGGAAGGGAAAAGAAGTGGAACCTGGGGGCATACAAAGGCGGTTTGAAAAAACTCTGCGAGCTGAGCACTGACGGTCTGCCCCAGCAGCCACCCCTGAAGTAGACAAGAAGAGCTCCTCATTTGCTTTAAGCCTCAGCAGGTCCCCGGTAAGAACACAGACTCCTCTGACTCCGGTCGGCACGCAGGAAACAAACCTTGTCAGAAGGAAGTCCAGGCTAACCATTTCTAAAGGGCCCCCTTAGGATGAATACAAAGGGCCGCTGGGAGAGCTCCAGTGACTGTGACCTTGACACTGGCCCACCCACACCTCCGCAGCCACTCACGCACTGCCTCTCCCACACTCGCCCAGCTGTTCTCGGTTCCCCTGTCCCCATACCTCCTGTCCTGCTCTGCTGGCCCCCAGACCTGAGTCCACAGCCAGTCCCACTCCATCTTCACCCCCGGCGGTCCAAGGAGGCCTTTTCTGGAGCTCTAGAGGCGCTCCCCTCCCCCGAGTCTCCGTCACCTGCCTTCTCCAGCCAGTCTCCCTCTCTGCACATTAGGAGTCTATTGCATTCCGTTCACCACGCTAGATTTCTTTCCCTTGTTGTTGATGTTCTCTCATTCTTTTCTTCTTAATTATGAAATATTTCAGGCATATGAAAATGGGTGCTCAACATCCAGAATTGTCAGTCTCCGTGTTATTTGCTGCAGACCTTTTATATTTAAACATGAAATCATGGGGCACCTGGGTGGCTCAGTCGGTTAAGCGTCCGACTTCAGCTCAGGTCACGATCTCACGGTACGTGAGTTCGAGCCCCGCGTCGGGCTCTGGGCCGATGGCTCAGAGCCTGGAGCCTGCTTCCGATTCTGTGTCTCCCTCTCTCTCTGCCCCTCCCCTGTTCATGCTCTCTCTCTGTCTCAAAAATAAATAAACGTTAAAAAAAAAAAAAAAATTTAAACATGAAATCAAAGATTTCAATGGAAACCTCATTTGTGCTCTGTCCTGATTCCAATCCCCTCCCCAGAGGCCAGCACCACTCTAAATTTGGCTTTTTACCACTCCCACCAATGTTCTTCCAGTTTTGCTATATATGTATAATAAACCCTTTATAGGATTGTTTTGCATGATTTTAAACTTGATATTAAGTTGTATCATACTGTGCATTAGGGTTCTCCAGAGAAACAGAACCAATTGGATGTTTCTAGAGAGAAAAAGAGATTTATTGTAAGGAATTTGCTCACAGGATAATGGAGTCTACATGTCCCAGATTAAGGGGTCAGCGGGTTGGAGACCTAAGAAAGAACCAATGTTGCGGTTCAAGTCCAAAGATCATCTGTTGCTGGCAGAATTCCTTCCCTGGGGTAGGGGAGCACTCGTCTTTCTTCTATTAAGGCTTTCAACCCATTGGATGAGGCCACCCCCCTCCCCATTACAGAGGGCAATCTACTCTTTTCAGAGTCCACTGATTTAAATGTTAATCTCATCCAAAAACACCCTCACAGAAACATCTAGAATAACGTTTGTCCAAATCTGACCACCATGGCCAGTTGACACATAAAATTAACCACCCCAGGGGCACCTGGGTGGCTCAGTTGGTTGAGCGTCCGACTTCGGCTCAGGTCATGATCTCACAGTTCGTGAGTTCGAGCCCCACGTCGGGCTCTGTGCTGACTGCTCGGAGCCTGGAGCCTGCTTCGGATTCTGTGTCTCCCTCTCTCTCTGCCCCTCCCCTGCTCATGCTCTGTCTCTCTCTCTGTCAAAAAATAAACATTAAAAAAAAAAATTTAACCATCCCATAATATTTCTTTCTGCGACTTGCTTTCTTCGCTTCTCATTTTGTTTTTGAGATTTATCCATGGTGATACATGTAGCATTTCATTGTATATACATCATAGGTTATGAAGTTTTCCGTTGTTGGATGTAGGTTGCTTCCAGTTTTCTCTGTCGCAAACAGGAGAGGGCATACATAAACCTCACACACACAGAAGAGCTTCCCTAGGTCAGAGGTGGGCAGACAATAGGCAGGCCAAATGCAAACAGGTACCTGCTTTTGTAAATAAAGTTTGATTGGAACACAGTCACATCCACTCATGTGCTAATTATGTACTTGTGCTTTCATCCTACAAGGGCGGGGTGGTGTAGTTGCAACAAAAACTGTGGGCGCCCGTAGCCTCCAGTATCTCCTGTCCGGCCCTTTGTAGACAAAGCGACAAAGTTTCTGACCCTGCTCCAGGCCAGTAGGTAGGAGCAGAGTGGGCCATGCCTGCCGTCAGCTTTTCTATGGCATTGCCAAATTGCTTCCCAAAGCGGCTACACGAATTTACGTTCTGGAACAGCATGTGAGACCGACCTCCGCGTTCTCCACACCCTCTCCTCCCACAGGTTTGCCAGTCTGTTGCTTGCGAATTGGTTTCTCGTTATTTCATACGTTTGCCTCTTTAAACATGTATCACTTATTCATTTAACAAACATCCACTAAGGGATTACTGTGTGCCTGGTACTATCACGATAAAGTGGCCCCATCTCTCAAGAGAAGAAACGGAGCCACCTAACGTTGGACTCGAGCGTGGTGGTAAGGCAAGGTGGTTTCGTGGGGGTGTGCATGCAGCGCCATGGAACATAATCAAGTAGCTGACATTTTTCTGCAGGCCCGAGGATGCTCAGCTGGGAAGTAAAACAATTTGGCTATCTGCCCATAGCTTCTGACAGGGGCACCTACATCGTAATTCCTAGCAGAAAGGACCTGTATTTCACACAAGCATCAGTGAAGTAGGTTAGTAATTAAGCTGGTTTTGTGTCTTCCCTTTGACCTTAGAAGATAAATCACCTGTGATTGTAAGAGGGCGCAAAAGTGTGAAAGAGAAACTCCATAACTGATACAGGGAGAAATAGAGCTTCATTATTTAAAGTTATCAAGATAGTCAATAAATACAGGAAAAGGGTGGTGGAGTGTGAGTGACATAATCCTCATTTGTCAGCTGGGAAGTCAGTAAATGATGTCTATGGCTGATAACTCAAACAATCAAAAACCTGTAGAAATATGGGGCAAGCTCCGGGCAGATGAAAAGTGGAAGCTGCTGGGGACTGGGGCTCTGGGACAAGACGTGGGGCAGGGAATGCTTTTCTTTACCAGCATTTCTTCTCAGTGTTTACCAGCATTTCTTCTAATCAAGTGTACGTGTTACTTTGATACCTTTTAAATTAAAATGCAAGGAGTACAACATCGAGCATGACTCCTGCAATATTTATAGATGAAGTGATACTTATGTAATAATCTCAGACAGGAGGGGGGTTTGCAGCAACAGAGATTTTGAAAATTAGCCGTGAGATTTTGGTTGTTGAAGTGGGGAGACAGGGGGGCCATTATTCTATTCTCTCTCCACCTTTATATATAGTTCTACCTAGCTGAAATTCCCCATAAAAAAAGGTGTCTTTTTAAGGGGGTAAAAAAGAGCATGGGTTGGGGAGTCCAGGAGACACGGGTTAAATTCAGCAGGGCCGTGTGGTGCTGTGGGCAAGTCTCTGGGTCTATATCCTCCCCTGTAATGAACACGCACCCATTTTGTACAGCCGCTGGTGTGGGGTTCATTGACTGTGAAGGGCTTATCGTGGCATAAAACGTTGTTAAGTGCTTTAAAAATGTTTGGGTTTGCTTTGCTTTTATTTTGGGTTTTATGAAGTTTGGCTCTAAGTTTTGAGTTCTCAGCCATCTTATACTTAGTCCTACACATCTTGTTATGTACTGCCTTATGTGTTTGCATTATTTGCATTCCTCAGCTAGCTTACCTCACCTACTGAGTTAACAAATATTTAGTGTCCCTGTTCCAGGCACTGAGCCGGGTGTTGAGGAGGCAGAGATGGGAGACTGTCCCCATCCCAGGGACACACAGGTCAGTGGTAGGGGAAGAGAAATGAGTCAGAATAAAATACACCGTGACAACTGCTTTGAAAGAGATATGCCCGCAGGGCGGTCTAGGGAGGACAGAGGATTACCAGTGCATCTGAGCTGGGGTTTTGAAGGATGGCTAGGAGTTTACCTGGCAGAGAAGGAAAGCATGGAGGCTGGGTGGCATGGTTAGGTCATGACATACAGAGGCAGCAGCATGGGCCGAGGTTCTGAAAGCTGGAAAGGCCCGAGTCTGTTCAGAAGAAATAGTTCAGTTCACAGCAGGAGAGTGAAGAAGAGAGAAAGCTAAGTGCAGAGAAAGGCGCAAACTGTGAGCTTTATTCAAGAACACCCTCTTGAATAAATGTGAGTTCAAGTTTGCATTGTAGTAAGCTCATTACAGTAAGAAAGGGAATGGAAGATTAGAAAGCATTCACTCTAAATCTAGAAGAAAAAGAGAGAGAGAGAGAGAGAGACCAATCAGCTGGCTGCCCAGACAGAGCCTCCCAGGGTCACTGTATCTTGATGTGCCTGGCACTCAAAACTCAGATTTTGTTAGGACGTCTGTAGAAACTTAGGCCCTGAAGGGCAGGCTTTGTGATACAGACACCCAGGACTAGGAGGGCCCACACAGTGGTGGCTACTCTTTAGTGCTCAGCTCCTTAGGGCTTTGCTGCTCTCCAGATCAACCCCTCTGTTTCCCAGAGAGGAGGCAGGATGCGAGGTAAGCCCAGAACCAGTCCTGGGAGGGGTAGAGACATTTCTGGGAAAGGTGAGGCCTAAGGAGGTTTGTACTCATCAAGACAGAGGACAACCTGTAGAGATCAGAGTGTTCCTGATTGCCCCCAAATTGTTTATAACACCACTCACCAGTTCTGGCCTCTCAGCCCGTGCTCATCTGACCCCTTCTACAATAACATTCTTTCTTCAGACCGAGCACAGCTTGATGATGAAGTCAACATTTCTTTGCAGTACAGACTCAGAAATGTCTACTGTCCTGGCCTCCCAAAGTAAGACCCAACCTTAGCCCTCAGGTGTCCCTGGTCCTCTCCGGATCCCCACCGGCTGTGACTGCACTCAGGGGTGAGCTATTGCTGGAGAAGGTTCAACTTCTCCATGACATTGTGACATGCTCCCTAACTGCACTTGTAGCTGTAATCTTAACTCCATGTGCTTGGGCTTTGTGCTGTCCGTCCCTGGGTAGCAACGATGAGGTAAAACCACGGGAGAGACAACCGGGCCTTGAACCCAGGCTGGGCAGTGCGGCAGAAGGAACTGGAGCACGTCGATGCAGGGGATCGATGGAGTTCTGACCTGGGAGGTGAGGGAGGTGGTCTTAGGTGGGAGCCAGGGAGGAACCGTGTCTTCACCGCCTTGGTTCTCCCTAAAGAGGCAGCGCTGTTTCTGGGCTCATTCGTTCAACTGATACCTACTGTACCGGATCACCTAGGGATAAAAGAACAAGTCCCATGACCCAGCCTGAGACTCTCTAGCATGCAGAGGTCAGTTGAGGGAGAAAGACCTAGTGAAGGAGACTGAGCAAGAATGGCCAGTGACGTAGGAGGAAGCGCAGGAGAAGAGCTGTGTCACGGCGGCCAAGAGAGTAAAGTACATCTTCTGTGACAAATGTCGCTGGCAGGTGTAGCTGAGCGCAGAGAAGCATCTGTTGGGCTTGGTAACATGGTGCGTCTTCACCATCGTGATGAAGATGCAGTTTCAGCGGGGTGCTAGGGACGGATAATGACTTCCTGTTCTTTTACTGCCAGAACAAGTCGTGCTGAGCACTCCTCCTAAACTTGAGAGTCAAAGAAATATGTAAAGTGTTTCCAGGGACCCCTATCCCCTGCCACCGCACCAGCCACGTCTAATTTCCCAGGGGCCCAGTCTTGCCCACCTCCTCCCCGCACCTGCAGCTCTAGCTGCTGGCAGGCCAATGTCTTTAACTCCAAATAAAGCATTAATTGTACCCTCGGGCCAAATGATAACCCTTCTAAAAATACTCCCTGTCCTCGCCTTTTTAAAACACAAGGAGGGTCAGATTCCTCACCTGCCACCAGCAGCATCATTTATTTTAATAACGGTACCCATAGCAAGGAACAGCAGTAGGAAAGGCTAAGGTCCTCTTCATCATAGTACCAGTGACCAGGGCTTTTTTCAAATGACTATGGACAGGAAAAAACTGAAAGAAAAAAAAAACCACTAGATGGAAGTCTTCATTCAACTGCCTGCACAGAGAAGAGGGAACAGTGCCAGGCTGCACACACCCATCAGATCCATTCAGCAGTCATGGGCCAAGTGCTGTGGCCTAAGACATGTAACAGTGATAATAACGGCTGCCATGCATGGAGAGCCTACTCTGTGCCAGGCAGCCGGCCAAGTGCTTCACCTTCTGTGGTTCGTTTAACTCTCACATCTTCCCTAGGAGGTAGGGGGTGGTGTTATCCTCATTTTCTGGATGAGGAGACCGAATCTTAGAAATGTCCAAGTAACCGGCCCAAGCTGGTGAGTGGAGGAGGGGGGTTCATGACCGATGTCATTGTCTACTAGGTGTGGTACTCAGGTCGGGGTGTGGCTCCAATGCACGAATGATCTAAGGCGGGAGGAAGAGAGTCAGCAAAGGCACCATGCACCCAGTAGCTCAGGCTAAAAACTTAGAAGTCACCCTCAATTACTTTCTTTCCCTCTCTCCACAACTGTTCCATCACCAAAACCCATCTGTTCCATCCACAAGATACGTCTGCTTCTCTTCATGGCCCCGATGACCACCCTAGTCAAAGCCGCCATCATCTCCCTTGGGCTCTCACAGAGCTTCCTAGCTGGGCCCTCAGTGCACTCCCCTGCATCCTACAATCTGCCCTTCCCTCAAGAGTCAGGGGACACACTCATTGCACAGATCGCACCTGTGCCCGTCTCAAAACCTTTCACTGGCTGCCCAGCAAATCCCGCCTCCTGTCGCTCCCACAGCCTTCCCTTCATGCCTGGCCTTTTCCTACCTTTCTAATGGCATCCCTTATAGTAGCTGCTGATTCCCCTACAACCAACACAGAGCCCGCCACAGAGGAAACAATAATTGTGTGCTGAAGAAGTGAAGGCAAGAATGAGTGAGTAGATAAATTAAAAAACTTTGCAGAGGAAGGTATGTTTGAGATGAGCATTAAAATGGGGGGAGGTTTCTCAGGGGGCAAGGCCTAGGGGGTGTGAGGTGGTAAAACGGGGTGCTCTAGGTTTACACAACGACACAGGCAAGGTCACGGAGGAACAGCCAGGAGCAGGCTGGGAGGCAGCACGAGCAGGACTGGAGGAAGGTCTGCGCAAAGCTGCTGTTCTCCAAGCCAAGTGTGCCCTGCGAGCCCTTGGAAAGCTTTTCAAACACGCATTGTCGGGCCGCCCTCCAGAGACTGACTCAGACGTCTGAGGTAGGGTCTGAGAGCTCACGTTTCCCACAAGTTTCAGGTGGTGCTGATGCTGCCAGGCCTGGGACCGTACTTTGAGAACCACCTACATAAAGTGTGCTAAGGAATTCTCCACATGGAGGTGAGAGGAAGATGGTTCCAGGGAGGTAACTAAGAGAGCTGCGCGCCAGTCCAAAGCAGTTTGTGAACACACCCTTACCCCTACCTGCACCATCCCTCTCAGAACAAAGCCTGCGCCTTACTTGACTTCTGACTGCCCGTCCCCATGGTACTTAGTCAGCTCTGCTGTTCTCCTCCACTGAACTGTATGCTTCGAAGGTATCTTCCGTTTCTCACTCCAGCAAAACTTCCAAATCCTGAGACCTATCCCCTCAAGACCACCTGATTTCCCACACCAATTCTCACTGATGCTGCTATGAAAATCAGCTTGTCTTAAAAAAAAAAAAATGTTTATTTTGAGAGAGAGAGAGCAGGGGAAGGGCAGAGAGAGAGAGAGAGAGAGAGAGAGAGAGAGAATCCCAAGCAGGCTCTGCACTGTCAGCACAGAGCCTGATGTGGGCTCCACCTCACGAACCGTGAGATCATGACCTGAGCCAAAATCAAGAGTCAGACACTCAACCGATGAGCCACCCAGGCGCCCCTCAGTGTCTCTTTTTACCAGGAGACCTGGTGTTAAATCATCTTGCACAGACGAAACAATCATCCCATGCTGCTGGCAGGAGTCAGCTTGGTTTGGGCAGAAGGAGAGAGAGAAGAGGAGGAGAGGTCATCCCCTCTGGCCCTCCCAGCAGCCACACGCAAGCTGCCAGCCAGCCACCCTTATGGTTCACCCTGCTGTGCAACTATTACCTTGGTTCCGACTTCCTTCCTACTAGAAAAGAGGGCAGGAGGGCTTCCAGGGTTATGAGCAAGGACACTTGTACGCATGGCATCAGCCTAGTGACCGTACGTATTACTATTTGGTCTTTGTATGGCCTTCACTCCTGGAAAGAAAAGATGACCAAAGAGGTGAAGTTAATTTGCATCCTCTTCAAGCGTGAATCTCAGAGGACCAGATTGCGAATGTGCATTTCCCTCAGTTTTAAATGCAGACGACATCTCTTCTGTAGACTGGACAGCAAAGCACTCCGCAGCAGGATTTCTCCAGGCCTTCTTCAGAGTTGGCCCCACTGTCTGCTCAGCTCTGCTTAGCTTACCGGCTCAGAAATGCAAGTTCAGGAGGTTGGCGTGGGAGCTGGTTTGCTTTGGTTTGATTTGGTGAGCTGCCTCACGCCAGTGGGGAAGACATCCCTTTCTCTCCGTGACGCAGCCCAAATAGGAACCACGATTCCTGGCTGTTCCGTTACAGGAAAAAGACAGAAGACAGTCCTCCACAATGAGTTTCTCTCTTGATGCTGATGAGCCCTTTAGTTTCCAAAGCTGATGACAAAAATACGCACACTTTGGAGTCGTGTTGACCTGGCCTGGCGTTCTGGCTCTGCCTTGCTCGGTCCGGGTGATTTGGGGCAACTTCTGTATGGCCTTGGCACCCTCCTCTGTAAAATAGGTGTGTTGCTGTCAGGGCTGAATATCAGGAGCACTGAGTGAAGTCATGAGTGTTAAGTATTCAGTAGCATGTGAGGCCCAGCCACCGAGCCAGGATCTGTGTAACAATCAGCTTTCCATAAATAAAAGGCTCTGGTTTACCGTGTTTGCCAACTTCCCTGGTGTAAACACTCTCACCACGGCTGATACGAAGCTACCAACATGCTGTCAGTGAATGCACACTTGAGAAGAGACGCACATAACATACATCATACGGTGTTTCCACTGTGCAGACACAACAGAAGGAAATAACCTCACTAGCAGGATGATAGTCAAACATAGGAGGAAGTGATGAGTAATTATGGCCTTTGTATTCTGAGCATTTATTAATGGTGTTTTTCGTATAATTTATTTAATTGTAAGTTCACATAATTAAAATGTTCGTGATGGCTGTGTTTAACCACTGGCTCCCAAAACTCCTGAAGTATTTACCAGCCTGCCCCGGCAAGCCAGTACAAGCCAGCCCCAGCAGGTGTGCCGGGCACATCCTTAGGTGGTCAGTGCATGCCCTCCCCTCTGCGGTTCCCGTGCTCAGCCCTGGGGAGGATTTCACGAAACTTTCCCAGGTGGGAAGACAAAGAGCCTGTGCCCCGGCAGGCTCCGTGCTTTACTCTGGGCCTTGGCCACCAGCCCGGTCCCCAGCCTGTGCTAAACCTGGGCCAAGGTCCCAGCCCTGGTCATGCTGCCTGACGGGCCCTTTCTACAGTGGGGGAGGCTGAGCCACCACGAACTCCAGAGAGGACGCCCCTCTGCTAGGCTGAGGTGCCCACAAGAGAACAGTGAAGGGCTCTATGGCTGAATTGGGGGCTGGCGGTTTATTTTAAGCTCCTCATGTGAAGGAGATGGGGAAGCACGGACAGCAACCGTGCTTTGGCAAGTCAGGGCCTATAATTAGCCTCTGCTTGAGGCTTGAATAAGCCCCTGGTTGTCACTAAACAACAGTTAGAGCGGGAAGGCCTCCAGCTTCCCTGAACCCAGTGCCACACGAGCTGCCTGGGACAGACATTTGGACGCAGCTACCCTGTCTGCTATCCAATTTGCCCCAGGAAGCACTCCTGTCCTCAGCCCCAACTGAGCAGGAGGACCACTGAGCAGCCGACCCCTCACCACAGCCGATCACGCAGCGGCTGGCATTTCCTATCAGACTCCTTCGTGGATGGCTCCCTGCCACCTCTTCTGCACAAAGTTTGCAATCAACTAGGGGAGTGTTAAAAATGAACACACCGGGTACTGTTGTAGCTGGGCAAAGCAAAGGCTGAGAGGAAATACAACATATCCAAATGCTGGCGGTGCTTATGCTGGATGGCAGGACTTGGGGCGATTGCATTTTCAGCCATCTTTCTGTTCGTCCCGAATCGTAGGACTCTCAATACGCGTTTCCAACATAGGCGCCAGAGTGTTGCTTGGTTTGTACTTTTTCTGCCCACCCCCTGGGGCCCAAATTTAAAAAGCAGAAACAAACAGACAAAATTAAGCTGTACCAAGGTGAAGAATTTTAAGAATTTAAGCTTCAGGGTCCCTTATTTGTGCATATCCCTTTGTATTAGTCTTTTTTTTTTTTCTTTTTCTTAAAGGCGGTCTCCCACATTGCATAAGCTCCAGGCCCCACATCTGCCCACAGCTGCCCCTGCGTGGCCACCCTGTCTAAAGAGATTGTAAAGCCGCCTTCTCTAACAGCCGTAGTTTTGGGGCCCACAGTCTAGATACCTGTTGTGATTCGGTGTCCCACACTAGAGTGGGACATTTGCTTGGGCATTGTTGTGAGAAAATCAACAGGGTGATTGATTGCCTTTGGCTTTAAGTCTGTCATATGGAAAATGGCATCTGTAAAGTGGCAACCAAAGTCTGGAAAAGGGGCTCCTGATGAGGGCCACAACTGCGGGCAGGAGGTTGAAGAGAGCCTCGGCCAGACCAGCCAAAGCCAGTCCTCAGGGAGGCCTCACATAGCCGTGGCCCTTTAGATGAATTATATTCAACAATATTAACTGTATTTTCTTTTTTTCTGTATTCTTGGTGCTCTGGCATCTAGGGCCTCGCTGTTAGCCCCTCACTGAGCTAGCTGATCTTAGAGATAATAAGCCACTTGCCCAACATGCTTTTGATATGCAAACCAGCCAATCCAAGAGTCCGAGAGTCTGTACCCCATCTGCCTTCTCTTTCTGGCACTTATACTCCAGGAGGCAATATTCCTCTGCTCTAATCATCCCAGGTGGCCCGAGACCATTCCAGGGACCCATAGAGACCGCTGAAATGATTCAAACTACTCAATCCTAAACCCACTTGGCTATTTACCTTGCCTCACCCATTCCTTCCCATCCTTCCCATGAAAACCACAATAAAGGCTTTTGCCCACACTTTCCCCTCATCCTTTTGTAGCCGACCCTTGTACTTCGTTATATGGCCCCTCCTGGTGTGGCTGCCCCTCCCTTTGGGAACTGTGAGTAATATCTTTTCAAGGTCAGCCATCTCCCAATCTGTTGGCCTCGCCCTACCTACCTAAAAACAAAATCTCAGGGGGCTTCTGAGGAATAGAAATGACCTCCAGACCCTGACGGGGGAAGGGAGGGGTACGGTTCACCCATGGTCGCACCATTCGTTCATGCATGCATTCATTCAGCAGGTATCGATGGAATGTCTACCGTAAGCCAGGCTTTGGAGACCTAGCAGTTAACAAGGAGCCAAGCTTGGGGAGGGTCCATGTCAACACGGTGGGCTAGGGGTCCCATGGGGAAATGGAGAGAGCACAAGGGTGGGCCAAATCCCAACCACAGTGAGAGTACTGATTTGTGTCCTGCCTTGTTTCAGTGGGGATGTCCTGTCTCGTTTCATTGAATTTCCTGCTACCAAATTTGATCTTCTCTCAGCTCCAGCCCAGCCCTGGGGAACCCTGGGGAACAGGCAGATGAGGGTCTCTCCTCTCCTACTTTCTCATCTCATGCCATCTCTGACTTCTGGTACTGGAAGACCTCCCACTCAATGAAGAGCTTACAACACTTTCACATCCAAGTACAAAAGGACTGAAAACAGCGACTTGCGTCCTTCTTTTAAAGTAACTGTCCTCTTATCCCCCCCAAACTGAAGATTATAGAAAAGCTACATATGTAATATCTATGTTTCTCAGATCAAGGAGAGAACTACCCCCCAACCCCCACTTTTGAAGGACTCTGTAGGGTTTGGGGAGCCAGTTTTGAAAAGCCACTCTTCGTGGCTCCAGGAAACTCCCAGACTGTATGCATAGTGTATCTATGTTCATATGTACGTTTTGAGGATGAATGAAATTCTAGAGCCGCATTGCCCAGTACAGTGGCCACTAGTCACAGGTGGCTATTTAAATTCAAATGAAATTAAATTTTCAGTTCCTCAGTCATCCTGGCCACATCTTGAGTGTTCAGTAGCCACGTGTGGCCGTGATAGTGCAGACATAGAAGAGTGCCATAACCACAGAAAGTTCTATTGGACAGCACTGACCTAAAGATTTCGTCAGCCTTTCAAAGGCACCCATGAGCAGAAAATGTTAAGAGCCACTAAATCAAACCAGTGAAACTTCGTTTAAGGAGCCAGAAGCTTCACTGGCAGTTGAGAGCTCAGCATTATGACAGAGGCTAGGAACAAGTCTGCCTTTGAGTAATATTTTAGCTCCAAAAATCCAACTCTAAAGGCTCTTAAAAGACACCCAGATTTTATGCTTTGTGGTTTATCTCCTCCCTACCTTTTTGGAGAGAGATACTTGAATTCTAAAAATATTTGCTGTAAGAAAAGTGCTCTATTCCCCAGAACCTCTGTGCCCAGTGCGAGTCACAGTGGGAAGTAAGGGAAGATGGTCCAGTGACCTTGTCTCCTCTGATGTGTGTGATCTTTCTAGGTGGGCGAGGCGGTCTTGGAAAATGCCCGGCTCATGCTTCAGACAGAGAATATCCAGGCGGGTGCAGACGACTTTAAAGAGAGGTAACTTCTTCTTCTTTTTTTTTTTTTAAAGTTTATTTATTTTGAGAAGGAGAAAGAGAGAAAGAGAGAGAGAGAGCAGAGGAGGGGGAAGGGCAGATAGAGAGAGAGGGGGAGCATCCCAAGCAGGCTTTGTGCTGTCAGTGCAGAGCCTGACATGGGGCTCAATCCCACAAACAGTGAGACCGTGCCCCGAGCCAAAATCAAGAGTCAAACGTTTAACTGACGGAGCCACCCAGGTGCCCCGAGAGGTAACTTCTGCAGCAGGGGGGACAGTCACTCCACACCTTCAGACCACTGTGCAACTCGGGGACTGCTATTCCGAGGGTCCGCAGCGTTCCCTTCCAGCAGCACAGAAGGCTGGAGTGGGATAGTGGAAGCCCCAGGAGAATCCAGAGGAAAGATCGTCCAGTTCAGACCCTCCTTCTAGACACAAACCGGGTCCCCAGGGCTCAGAGACTTTGCCCAGTGTCACCTGGTTCAGGGCAGGGATTCTCAGACTGTAGTGTGCTTCAGAACCACCAGGAGGTCTTCTAGAAAACAGATGGCTGTGCCCCACCCTCTGAATTTCTGACTCAGTAGTCTGGGGTGGGGCCCCAAATTTGCACTCCTAATGAGGTCCCCATGATGCTGATCCTGCTGGTCCTGGGACCACACGTGGAGAACAGCTGGTTTTGAGCAATGCTTCTCAATTGCAGCCACATGTCAGAATGACCTGGGCACTTAAAGCTGCCAACGTGCAAGCTGCACAGACGGATGAAACCACCGTCCCTGGGGGTGGGTCCAGGCCTCAGTAGCTTTAACTCACCAGCCTTGAAAAACATCTTTTGAAGTCTAGTACAGTGTTTCCTAAAATATGGTGTGTAGACCACTGATGACGATCATTTTAAGCGATAGAAGGATAGACACTTTGTTTTTAATAGTTATGGATTTTTATAGTTACCTTCTATTTATGACTCATGAAACTGTTTTTCCACCATAGCTACTATAATTTAGAGTAGCAATTTAAAATGTATTTAATATAAAGAGCTTTTAAAGTTTACTGATTTAACATGTACTTTTTAAGTAGATAAATTTAAGGAACAGTATAAAGTACTAGTGATAGGAGAGAGATGCATTTAGGGCAAAGTCATGATGGTGCATGAGGTCTGTGGTCCGTGTTGGAGAAGTGAAATGAAAAAGACCTTTCATTGATGAACACAGTGATTTTGGGAATATTCTGCGGGGAAGGTGTTCTGGATGTTGGGCAATTAGATGGGTGATGGGATAGTTATTCAAGGAACATTTCCTTAAATTGATAAGGGCAAAGAGGAAAGGCACATAGCTGGGAGTCTTTGGGGAAGACAGTGACCCCACTGCCATTCTTGTCTTAGGATAGAAAGGGTATTGTGATGGAAAGGAAAATCACTACGTCTCCTCAGACCCAGAGTCGTTCCTTTCTCTAAGACCAGGCTTCTCCATCTGATAAAAGGACCTCCGCTAGTGGCCACTCTCGAGTCAAGGAAACTCAATCAGCTGGGGTTGCTGTCTTGGACAACACTGTGCTGGTCAAGGTCACAGAAGCACAAAAAAGCGAAGCCATCGGCTTCCACTGACAGCTAACTGCACAGTTAGAGATGGATGCCAAGAGACGTGAAACCATTTGTGCTACATTTAAGATAGAATTTAATTAGGTGTGAAGTTAAGTTAGGATGTAACCAAAATTTCATTCATTCATTCATTCATTCATTCATTTATTCATTTATTCATTATGCATTCATACATTTCTTCATCCATCCATCCAACTGAGTAGCAGGGACTTGGTCTGTTTTGTTCGCCAGTGTATTAACAGTGCCACGCACAAGATAGATGCCTGACAAATAGTTGTTAAATTAATGAATAAATGAATAAATTCAAGAAATGTTTGAATAGCTGCCCGGACCCTGGCCAGGTCCTGGGGATGAAGTAAATGGAACCTCGAGGAGCTCACAGTTCAGTGTCAAAGACAGAGGAGTGAACAGATAGTAGCATCATGGGGTGGTTGTGCCATCACTGAGAAGAGCACAGGTGGGGTGGGGACATTTAGTCGGCCAGGGAGGGTTGACCAAAGAGGTGACGCCTGACTTGGGTCCTTTGCAGGAGTTGTGGAGGTCAATAAAGGAGACACGAATTTCCAGGCAGAGAGGGCAGTATGTGTTAAGGCAGGACATGAGAAAACATGGTGTATTCGTGGCCACCAAGTAGCTCATTGTAACTGGGGCATGTGGAGTGAAGAAAGGAGGGACAACCAGTGGGGCTTGAAAATCAGGGAGAGACCAAATCCTGGAGTATCATGTCAGCCTACCAAAGAGCTCAGAGATGACCTGAGAGAAGAAGAGACCCATAGAAGGGATCTGAACAGTGGCTCACCATGACTAGTCTTCAGCTTCAAAATTTCAGCTTTGTACTGGTGGAGAGGAGAAGCAGGGCAAACCAGCAAGAAGCAATGGGAGCAAAGGGGCTGGACCAGTGGAAGGGCAGAGTCTGTACTGGGAGCCATGGCTGGAAAGTAAGGTGAGATCAGATTACTTAGGGGCCAGAGGATAACACTTAAGGCTCTGAGCAGATGGTGACTGGATATGGTTAAGGATGGTTCCTCTGGAGGCACTACTGTGGGTCAGTTGTGGGAAGACGATCAGAGGCTGTTACAGCTCAAGGTCTGCCTGGAACGGTGGCCATGAGCAGACTTGAGGGATGGGTCAAAGAAATCATTGGCAGGGGTTGATAATTATCTACATATGCAGCCTGAAAATAGAAGGCAAAGGTAAGTTTCAGGTGTTGAACTTGGGTAAGTGAGAAGATTTGCCATTCTCTCGACAAAAATAGAAAATTGTGGAAGCAACGCTGGTCTAAATTCAAGGGTAGTAATGAGCTTGGCTTTGAGCAAGCAGAGCTGAGCTGAGCTGATGGAGAAGTTGTGGTGGGCCACTGAAGATGCCGGGCCAGAGTGGCCCACAGGTCAAGACAGGCACTTCTGGGCATCACCAACACAGAGATTCTATTTGATGACTTCAACATGGAAGAGGAAAGGAATGAAAGACAGTGAGAGAAAGCTAAACTTTCAGCTTTCCCCAGCCTTGGGGATATCCCCAAGCCTTGGGGATATCACAGATAAGTGTCAAATTCTAAAGGACTTCCAAACAAAGATCTGTAGAGCACCTAAGACCTCCCATAATGCTGAGTGGTGCATATCCTGGAAAGGACCAGGCTCCCTGGAGAGATAAGCACAACAGGACTTTGGAGGCACACAGAGACTCTTCCAGCGGGGGTCAAAAGGGACCAATCCCAGTGCTATGGGTGGGTTTTCATTCCAGCTAGAAGGGCAAGACTCGTTTCCAAAAGATTAAATGTTAATAAAAATACAGTACTTCCTAAAGAATACATTTGGGTAGAAAATCTAATCCCACATAGAGAGTACATAAAAATGCTTTAGAAACCAGCTCCTCAGGGGGTGATTCAAAGGTGCAGGTCCAACTCTGAGGAAAGGTCTCTAGCAGTATGCCACAGGGCTCTGTCCTTGGTTCCTTCATTTACTATTTTTAACCACAGGTGCATGAAAGCAGGTAGGGCAAAATGGCAGAAGATACAAAGCCAGGAGGGGTGGCGAAGAGAAAGATGACAGGCAGAACTAGGAATCAAAATGATCCCCACACACTGGAACACTGGGCCAATGAAACTGAGAGAAGATATATGCGGATCCTCTCTTTGGGGTTCAAATACCAGGTGCACCCAGAAAGGACAAGGTAATGGGCTTGTGAAAAATGCTCAGGGTCTCTAGTTGAGAGGACACCCAATATTAGTCAACAGCAAATACAGCTGGTCAAAATCAAATGAACAAACACACAAAAAAACAAACCCCCTCAAAGGAAACCTTAGGGCCCATGGTGAATAGAACTGAAGGGTTTAAACAAAGGAGCAAACAGTCCCCCAGGACTCTGAATTGATCAGGGAACATCTGGAGTTTTACATTCCATTTTCTGTATCACATATTGAGAAGGACATAGACCAATTAGGGCATTTCTAATCATTCCACAAATCTATCTGAAGCCTGGAGGTGGGTGCTAAGAATACAAAGACAGAAAGGTCATAGTCCCTGCCACGGATGATGAGGGACATGGACACCAATTTGTATGAAGAACGGAAGAACCGGGAATGTTTAACCTGAGGAACAAAAGGCTTGGAGGGAGAGATGAGCGGGAAAGCAAGAGTGCTATAAGAGACATTCTAAATATTTGTAGGACTGCCAGAAAGAAGGATTAGACTGACTTTGGGTACTCCAGAGAGTGGAACTCAGACTCTTACAGGAATGAAGGCTTAAGCTCTTTAAGGAAGAAATTTGTAATAATTACAGCTGTCCCAAAATGGAACGGTGGCCTTGATAGGTGATGAGTTCCCCATCACTGGAAGTAGTCAAGCAGAGATTACATGATCACCTATCAAGAATGCTATCAAGGCATTGTCACGGAGTGGGAGACATTTAGGAACCCTAAATGCCCTTAAAACTCTAAAGCCCTAAGATGCTTTCTTCAATGAGAAGTGTGAGCTTTCTCCATCCTATGGATGGATGAAGGTAAGGTGTGAAATTTGGCTGATGGGGTACACCTGGGTGGAAGGCTGTGGAAGAAAAGGGGTTAACACTGGGGGAAACTGGCAAAGATGTTGAGTGGCTTTTAGAAAGAAGGCTCTGCGCAAACCAGAGATGGAAAGAACTCAGGGATTCTTAAAGACAGAGAACAAACTGAGGGTTGATGGAGGTGAGGTGGGTGGGGGGATGGGCTAAAGGGGTGATGGGAATTAAGAAGGGCACTTGTTGGGATGAGCACTGGGTGTCATATGTAAGTGATGAATCACTGATTTCTACTCCTGAACCAATATTGCACTGTATGTAAACTAGAATTTAAATAAAAACTTGGGGGAAAAAAAGAAAGAACTTGGTGGTGGGAGGGGAGGGCACAGTTTCAGACTTGTGTCAGTGTGCGTGCGTGTGTGTGTGTGTGTGTGTGTGTGTGTGTGTGTGATTGTATAAGCTGCAAGTTTTTAAAACTCTGGATATTTTACGTTCAAATCCAGGTTTCCTCGTTTCTCTTGAAGAGAAAGGGCACACATATTTCCACGCAGCAGCCTCCCCTTGCCTGTAGGGTGAGCCGTCCTGTGTGCTCCTGTCCCGTCCCCACCTCTCCCTGCTTCCCAGACCTGGGCCTCGTCCCTCATCTATATTCCCCTCTTGGCCCCTGATGGCACTGGGTTTTGCAGCCACAGTTTTAAATTTTCACGTGGGTTCTTTGGAGCAGAAACCATGCTTTTTATTTGGGGATCACTAGCACATAGCCTGGTACTTAGCAGACTCTCAGTCATGTCTGTTAAAAGATCCTCAAGGGAAAGGATGACAAATCACAATAATGGTGACAAGGCCAGATCCCCTTACCTGGATCTCAACTCCCGGAGAAGCTTTCCCTAGAGTTCTGTGCCTCCAGAGCCCCTGAGCCTGGCAGCCTGTGAAGCTGGGCCATCAGAAGTTGGCTGCAATCATTTTCATGATAATAAATCAACATGTAAGACTTGCATTAACAGTGCCCTCAAAGCTGTTGGAACAGTGACTTTTCACATCTGTTTGTCTATGACATAATTGGCCTATTGGTAACGTTTCTGATTATTTTCCCTTTTGGGTTGCCCACCTCTGCTCTTTACCTTCCTTTATCTGCAGATATGAAAATGAGCAGCCATTTCGAAAGGCAGCAGAAGAGGAAATTAACTCTCTGTATAAAGTCATCGATGAGGCTAACTTGACAAAAATGGATCTGGAGAGTCAAATAGAAAGCCTGAAAGAAGAACTTGGCTTTCTGTCAAGGGGCTATGAGGAGGTAGGTGGGGGCAGGGGCAACGCTGGGTTGGCCACAGACCACAGGCACTCACCTGTCTCACGGAGGTTCACATCAGTGATGGTGGCTTATCTCGGCCTCTCCCCGTCCCTTGCCCAAGGCTGCAGGGAAAATGCGGGTAAAATACCTTCAAAGCCTTGTAGTGGGTAAGCTTACCCCGGGGAGTCTCAAATTCAAGTGGCTTTGAGACCAGGCTGGTACATAAATGGAGGAGACAGCAGGTCCACACCGGCAAGAGTGACGGAGTCTGTGTTGAACTGGAGAGAGCATCCCCTACCTCAAGGCACTGTATTTCACGTCTCTTTTTTTTTTTTTTTTTTTTTTAAGCACTGCATAGGACAAACAAGACAGCTCTGAAGGTAGATCCAAGCTGTGGTTTACACACACTCATTAATGAAATTAGGTCAGATGCTTGAGTGACAGGACTCAGTGGGACCTCCAACGGGGAAGCCCTCCAGTTCCCTGTGGAATGGCACTGACTCTAAACCACCTCACACAAGTCGCTGATCAGACACTTAAAGTGCTTTCAGTTGAAAAGTCAACTCACTTAACCATGCTTCCATTGGGAAGTCCCTTCTTTTGTCCGACCTCAGGCTGACCTGGAACCCAAAGCCCACTTCCTGTTCCTAGCTCAGTTGTTTGGTACCACTCCCCCCACCTCCAACCTTTGAGGGACTCCAGAGTTACCTTTAAACCTCTTCCTGCCTACTGTGACTTTACAAAATCCATCAATTTCATCTTACTCTTGTTGCTTACTCTGTTTGTGTTGTTATTTGGTTATTTATTTGTTTTGACGTTTGCTTTGAGTGGGTCTGGGCTTGCGAAGACCAGCCTAAGAAATACGTCCTTGGGGAAGGAGACTATGGCACCGGTGCTGATGACAGGGTCAGGGACTTTGCCAGTCTCTGTGAAGCCCCACTTTTGGCAGTAGCAGAATAAGAAGCATAAGTATTACCCAACAGACCTGGGCTTATGCTGGCTCAACTTCTGTGTCCTTTCCTTCACCTCTGGAACTCACCTGAAGCATCTATCGTCATTTGCAGGATGTGAAAGTGCTGTACAAACAGCTGGCAGGGTCTGAGCTGGAACAAATGGGTGTTCCCATTGGCACTGGTCTGGACGACATCCTCGAGACCATCAGAATCCACTGGGAGAGAGATGTGGAAAAGAACCGGGCGGAGGCAGGAGCCTTGCTCCAAGCCAAGGTGAGTGTGTTCCCCTCTGCCCTGTGCAGAAGGAGGCCAAGCAAAGGTGAAAAGCAGTCAACATAGAAAAGAAGAAATGCAAGTTTCAATCTCATTAGACATAAAAGAAATGCAATTTAAGATGATAGCGGCTTACCTGTCTAAATGCAGAACGTGTTTAAAACTTAATGCCGACAAGTGTGTGGAGAAGTCGGTTCTCCCCTATATTACTACTGAGGAGTACAAACTCGTATGACATCATTGAGTGAGGGAATTCATGATATGTGTTAAAAGTCTTGAAATGCCCCTACCTTCCAGTTGAATAATCTGGACACTTTCCTAAACAAATCATTGAAAACACAGATAAAGTTTACATCCAAACATACTCACTGAAGCATTCATTTAAAGAATGAAAAAAACTGGGGTGCCTGGGTGGCTCAGTCAGTTAAGCGTTCAACTTAGGCTCAGGTCATGATCTCACAGTTCGTGAGTTCGAGCCCTGCCTCAGGCTCTGTGCTGATAGCTCAGAGCCTGGAGCCTGCTTCAGATTTTGTGTCTCCCTCTCTCTCTACCCCTTGCCTGCTCACACTGTTTCTCTTATTTAATGTTTAAATAAACATTAAAAAAAAAAGAATGAAAAAACTGGGTGGGGGGACACAGAAATGTTTAATAATAGGGGTAAGGCTAAGCCATAACCTAACCATGCAATTAAATTCCAGGAAGTTGTTAGAAATATTTATGAAGCATTTATAACAACACGGGAAATGCTCACATAATAAGGTAACATGGGGGATACAAGAGTACAGAAGGGTATATGCCAGGAACCAATAAACTTTTTCTGGAAAGCACTAAATAATAAATATTAGACTTCCTGGGCCTGACAGTCTCTGTTGAAACTACTCAATCCTGCCATGGTCCTGTGAAAGCGGCTGTAGACAAAAGGTAACAAATGAGCATGGCTGTGTTCCAATAAAACTTTATTTACAGAGACAAGAGGTGGGCTAGATTTACCTGTGGGCTGCAGTTTGCCAACCCCTGGTATATACAGTAGGGTGAAGCAATCAAACAAAGAAATGAGGCATCAGGGAAGAATTAGAAAAAAAAGGCAAAAATGTGTTGGTGTTAGCAGCGGTTGTCTTTGAGGGAGGGGCCTATTTGACCTGTTGAGATGTTTTTGCTCCCTTGTTTTTGAGCACGGTGTTTTTAAAGTTTTTCTTAAATATTATGAGTTATATTCATGGAGAAAAACATCTTTTATTAAACCTCATAAATAATCAAGAAATTAACGAGAAAATAGAATGCATAGGGTTTCTTCTTCCCTTCTCCATCTCCCAGCCATGTATGACTTGGGGCATTTTGAGGCCCAGGATGAGAGGAACAGAAGAGAAAGAAAGGTGTGGAAAAGGTATGAAAAATGAGATAGCTCATCTTTTGGAGAGAAGGCAAGTGGACTGCTCCTATGCTTTGAGTCGCTGTTTGGTGGGACTCATTTCCAGCTGCACAGCGGGATTATTTCAGAGCATTTTCAAAAACGCTCATTTCCAGGTGCCATCAAAGACCACTCAAAACCGAAGAAGGAGAGGGTCTCTGTGATTTTTTTAAGCTCGCTGGATGATTCTAATATACAGGAAGGCTGGAGAGCCACAAGAGTTTATAAAAGCTACTAAAAGAAAACCAGGAGGACGTTTTCTGTTCTTCTTTCTTCCCCCTGTGGCCCCTCAATCCCCTAGCCCCTAAGTATCAACAGAAACCTTCAGATCAGGGTGTTCACCGATTCTGGACCCCCTAATGTTCTCCAGCCCAGAAAACATCTTTAGTCCCCCATCTCTCTACCCCTTATCCCCTTTCAATGTCCCTTTTCTTTCTAACCTTAATTCCATGGGCCAGGTCACTGCAAACATTTTTTATGGCAAATAGTGCCTACTAACTGCACAAAATGCAGCTCCCCACCTCCAACCAGGCCAGAGGTGGAACAACACAAAGGGAAAGTGAAACCAAACCACAGGTTTGATTTTGGTCCATTGCTTCTTTTTTAGAAGATTCATGAATATTTATAATCCAGGACCTTAGAGACCATCCCATTTCCTCATTTCAAAGGTGAGGAGACAGATCCAGAGAGGGCAGTGACGTCCTGAGGTCACACAGCTGGCTGGCAACACCACAGTTCAGCTCTCCAGGCTCCCAGTCCAGGCACCTTTACTCCACACTGGGCTGTCATTCCTGCTTGGCTCTGTTCCCAAAGCAGAATCTCTGTGGTGTGCAACCCTGTTCTGTCCCAACCCTCCTGGGGCATACACCACACTGTAGTGATCATTTCTTCGTTTGTTTGTTTGTTTGTTTGTTTGTTGAGGAGGGGGGAAGGGCAGAGAGAGAGAGAGAGAGAGAGCGAGAGAGAGAGAATCCCAAGCAAGCTCCACACTGTCAGTGTGGAGCCAGACGAGGGTCTGGATCCACCAACCGTAAGATCATGACCTGAACCGAAATCAAGAGCTGGAGGTTTAACCAAATGAGCCACCCAGGCGCCCCTGTAGCAATTATTTCTTCAGGGAGGAGGGAAGGGGCATTGAATTCACAGAAATAAATCCTGCATAGTTTGAAAAGGAAAAAACTCCTGGCCATTATTATTCACCCTTCACACTCTTGAGAATCATTACCAACCCAACAGTAATTCAAGCATTAATTCTGAACAGATTCATTAGTGTTTTTTTTAATAGAGTAATCTGAAAGCTGCATCTCAGAGAAAACAGACAGTACTTGTTTTCATTTGGCTAATGCTGCCTGGGCCTCTTGCAGAGAGGCGGAGCTCAGAAAATATTTGCAGAATGAGTGAATTCCTCTGATCATCAACAGAGATCAGAACTGACAGCCAGAAGTCCTCCAATAAATAGTTTTGTCAGTTGCTGTCATGCCCTTGGGGGCTGACATTTGCCCGTCCTGAGCATCTCCTGTCGGTTTCCTGGCAGCAAAGCATAAATGTGAAATGGCTTAGCACACACTGCTTTCAAAACCTTTTGCAGAGAGCATACAAACATGTATTTAATTACCTTTCAGCCTGGAAAGCCTGAAAATTAATTGACATGATTAATTTATGTCTTTGTTTAGGTTTCCCCAGAAACTGACCCTGAGACAAATATTAAAGTGGAAATGGTTTATCTGGAAGTTGGCCGGGGCGGGTGGGGAGTACAAAATACCGGTAGAGAAGGGAACCAACAAAGAACTCATTCTCCAACCAGCAGCCACTGTGGGAGACTGGACTCTGAAGCCACAGGGCTTCTGGGGAACAGTACAGAATACAAGAGAAGGGAAAGGCGAGGAAGCTGGGGTAGTAATACCATCCCCATTAGACATCTGGCATCTGCTAGCACAGTGACCTTTCAAAGACTTCAGAGAAAGCTCTCCCAGGCAAAGAAGTATGGAATTTGGCAGTGGAATGGAAGCTGGGGAGAACAAACATGTTTCAGCCTGAGGGATAAAGGTGGATGCCATCAGCATCTGCTACCAGTTATCTGCTAACTCCTCCTAGTTTTAAATTTTTTTTTTTTTAACGTTTATTTATTTATTTTTTTTTTTTTTTTGAGACAGAGAGAGACAGAGCATGAACGGGGGAGGGTCAGAGAGAGGGAGACACAGAATCCGAAACAGGCTCCAGGCTCTGAGCTGGGAGCACAGAGCCCGACGCGGGGCTCGAACTCACGGACCGCGAGATCGTGACCTGAGCCGAAGTCGGCCGCTCAACCGACTGAGCCACCCAGGCGCCCCATTCCTCCTAGTTTTAAATCAATAAAAGCTTATAAAGAGGTTATGGCTAGGTTCTCTCCAGCCACGGTCGTGGATGTCAGGAACTTTGGCGGTCCAGTTTTTGGAACTTCTCAAATTGTATAACTCCATGTTTGGGGAGATCAGTTTGGTCCAGAAAATTTCTGGAGGGTCTTGCAGCCTGGCCCTTCCTTTGGTTTATTGTGGTTACCCACCTCAAGGTATTTGAGGATGTTCAGGGAACCACAGACAACATGCCATACCACCCTCCAGACCTCCTGGCTAGCCATGGAATACATTCCCCAGTCTGCAGCCCACAGACCCTCACAAGGCCACCTTGGGAATATGGGGGGGCCGCTATCATGCCCCTCTTTCCTAGCATTCCTAATCTGAGATTTTCCATTCTGGAGCAAACAAGACAGGCTCTGTTTTGCCTTCTTAACCACCCCCCTGGGGTCTCCACACCCTCACTCCTGGAAGCCTCATCCCTGTCCCTTGTTCACTGCAGCGGGAGGATGTGGGCAATAACCAAAGGCTTACTCAATTACCAGCACAAGCTGGTGGGGTGGGGTGGGAGGTGCCACTGAGAGAGAACTCAGCTTCCTATTAATAGCTCCTGGGGGCCAGGAACCCCACAGCAAATGCTCCCACGCTACCTATTCTGATGGTGGTCTGCACTCGCCTCAGATCAGTTCAAGGCATTTGTGGTCAGGAACTTCATTGGAGCTCTAACCATCATGCCTCCCACAGTCAGGATGACAGATTGTGGAGACAGTAGAGAATGAAGAGAGGTGAACAGATTGAGATGAATTGTGAGGTTTCTGGTTATTGATAGTCTTAGGGCTGGAAGACACATTAGCAACTGACTAGAGCAGTGCCCTCTAATAGAAATTTCCACAATGATGGAACTGTTGTTGTATAATCTGTACATCTTTCCAGTATGGCGGCTACAGGCCACCTGTGCTTACTATGCACTTGGAATGTGCCTCATACAACTGAGAAGCTGAACTTTTTTAAAAAAATTTTTTTAACATTTATTCATTTTTGAGAGACAGAGCACCAGCGGAGTAGGAGCAGAGAGAGGGGGAGACAGAATCTGAAGCAGGCTCCTGGCTCTGAGCTGTCAGCACAGAGCCCGATGTGGGGCTTGAATTCACTGACCTCGAGATCATGACCTGAGCTGGAGTTTCATGCTTAACCGACTGAGCCACCCAGGTGCCCCGAGAAGCTGAACTTTTAATTTTATTTAATTTTTATTTAAATAGCTATGTGTGGCTAGTGGCTATCATATTGGAC
The DNA here is from genome assembly GCF_046562875.1 of Panthera onca. Taxonomy (NCBI): domain Eukaryota; kingdom Metazoa; phylum Chordata; class Mammalia; order Carnivora; family Felidae; genus Panthera; species Panthera onca. The sequence goes on along the minus strand of NC_138347.1, from coordinate 129,398,671 downwards.
AACATAGGTCTGGATCTACCCATAGGAGACTAGAAACCTTGGATAACATGTCTCCACATTACCCATATTCACAAATAATAATTTACCCTGAAAGGGCAAATATTTTATATAGGCTGCCATGTCAACACATTCCCTTTGCTTGCTTGTACAAAAGTGAATATTTTCTAGAATATATGAAATTGGATTGAAATGGGTTTCTGCTAGTCACCTGGGGTCACTGACTCTAGATGGCAAGATAGCCAACTGGGAGAGTCCCTTTGAAGGAGGACAGAAACAGCAGAAGCCCTAAGAGCATCTGCAATCTAGGAGACCCTGTGTGTTGATGAGTTGGCTATAATCCTGATGCCTCTTCAGTGAAATAAGCCATGTTTTATTCTGGTGTGCTCACTACAAGCACTGAGGGGGAGTGTCACAGGAAGAGCTTTGGGCCCAGCTTGTTTTTCTTTCTTTTTTTTTAATTTACTTTTATTTAAGCATTTTTGATATATAATACCTTCACTTGCTTCAAAATTCAAAATGTGCGAAATGACATACAGTTCTTTTCTACTGGGCCAGTCAATGTTATCCTTATACTATGAGTCCTTTCAGAGATATTTTATCCACATACAAGGGAATACGTATATATTCTCTTTCTCTTTACACAAATAGTAGTATTCATGCTTTTTAGATGCATGATATTATACCACAGTGGGCAGCAAACTATGGCCCACAGCCAAATCTGACCTACTGCCTGTATTTTGCAAATAAGCTTTATTGGAACACAGCCATGCTCCTTCATTTACATATTGTCTATGGCTGCATTTGCATACGCTAGCAGAAGCGAAAAATTGCAATGGAGGCCATATGGTCTGTTAAGCCTAAAATATTTACTATCTGGCCTTCTATAGAAAAAAATTCCCAACCCCTGTTCTAGCTAATGGATATCCCAGGATTTATTTAATGCCTTGCTGATGAATATTAAGTGGCTTTTATAAAATCTTTTGCTTTTATAAATGAGATAAGTCACTAACTATGTATGTCCCTCACTTCCCAAGATGGAAATACATCTACTGAATAAATTCCTAGATGTGGAATGGCTGGGTCAAAAATTATGTACATTGGTAATTTTGATAAATGTTGTCGAATTACCCTAGGTAAAGGTTGTAACACTTTACGTTCTCATCAGAAATGTTTGAGAGTGACCATTTCCCCACATCCTCGCCAATACTGTGAGTTCTCATACCTTGTGATCTTTGTCAATATTATAGGTAAAACATGGTTTCTCGGTGCTGTTTTATTTTGCATTTCTCATATTATAAGGTAGGTGGAACATCTCTTTACATGCTGAATTTCAGCCATATTTGCTCTCATGTATACTATCAGATCATACCTTTTACCCATTTTTGTTAGGTCTTGGACTTTTTTTTTTTAACGTTTATTTTTGAGAGAGAGAGACAGACAGAGCATGAGCGAGGGTGGGGCAGAGAGAGAGGGAGCAGGCTCCAGGCTCTGAGTTGTCAGTACAGAGCCCAACACAGGGCTCGAACCCATGAACCAGGAGATCATGACCTGAGCCAAAGTTGGATACTTAACCGACTGAGCCACCCAGGCATCCCAGTCTTGGACTTTTTATTACTGGTTTGTAGTGACTCTTTGTACGTTAGAAAAGTTCGTCCTCTCCCTGCAATAAGTTGTAAATGTGTTCTCAGCTTGTCAATTGTCTTTTTACTTAATTTATGGTAGTTCCAGCTAGCTTTCAAAAGGTATTGTTAGCCAGTAAGGCAGGGTTACTAGAGGAGTCAGGAGACCAGGGTTTGGTTCCTGTCACTGTGTGTTACAGTAGTGTAGCCCGGCTGGTCTGGCCGGGGGACAGGGCAGGGGAGTCAGAGTAGTTGTTAGAAGGGAAAATAAAGAGACCGTCTCATTGAGGTAGGCACTGGCCACTTTCACCTGTTCTTTACCCTACCAAGTACAGCGTGTATACTGTAAAGGGCACTCCTAGACCCTCACCATTCACACTGTGTTTCCACCCTCATAACTGGTTGACGACCAATATTTGAATGACTATCTATATAGAGGATCACCCAACATTGTAAGCTCCTCCTCATACATTCTACCAAGAAATCTTCACTCGCTCACTCACTCGGACTCCATTTGTTAAACACAGACCAGGTGCTTGGTGCTGTGGGCACAAAGTCCCTGGCCCATCCCTGGCCACCTGATTCTCCTCAAAATATCTTAGATATTTCTCAGTGGTAGCTCTTCCCCATGAAAAGTATAGGGACCTTGTTTCTAAAATAAGAGACTTGCAAAGATGAAACAGCTCCAATCCCTGAGAAATTAAAGTAGTAGGGTTTTGGGGCGCCTGGGTGGCGCAGTCGGTTAAGCGTCCGACTTCAGCCAGGTCACGATCTCGCGGTCCGTGAGTTCGAGCCCCGCGTCGGGCTCTGGGCTGATGGCTCGGAGCCTGGAGCCTGTTTCCGATTCTGTGTCTCCCTCTCTCTCTGCCCCTCCCCCGTTCATGCTCTGTCTCTCTCTGTCCCAAAAATAAATAAAAAACGTTGAAAAAAAAAATTAAAAAAAAAAAAAAAAAAAAAGTAGTAGGGTTTTCATTCAACACGTGTTAATCTCCAAGAAGAGACAGAGCAGAGGAGTTCCTTCTTAGGAATGGGATGGTCTCCGTGAACCAGAAGAAAAATACTATCATTTAGACTTCTCCAACAATTGCTTTAAGAAGGAAAACATACTTTTCATACTTTTACACTCACTGCCGAGCCTCTTCTGCCACTTTCCTCAGCGGGACGTGCTTTACTGATGGCCAAGGGGCCGCAAGACCACAAAGCCATGTGCTCCTCACTGTGCCCTTTGCCAGTTTCCACTGAGACTGGGAATTGGTCCTATAGCCTTAAGTGAGCAGCTTCAACAGCCAGGTGGCTCTTGTGTAAATTCAAGGAGAAACCTGGCTTAGCCTCGCCAGGCCAGCTCTCCTGCCAACACTGAAGTTTCACCGAGCGAGACACGTATTTCTTTTTAGTTCCCACACAGGAGAACTCATGTCTCAGGTAAAGACTGGATAGCATCCAGCCTTCTCCCAAATAAATCCTACATCTGGCTGGATAGGTCAGGGGTGTGTGTGCTGCTTATCAAAAGCTATCCTTAGCTAAATACCATTTATATGACACCGCAGGACTATAAAATGACTTATAGTCATTATAATAATGATAGCTAATCCTCCTAATGAAAAGGAGATGTGATTTAATTCCACTGCTGGTAGACCCTCCTCTTCTGTAGTCCCTAGAATGTGCCTAGGACACATTGTAGACCTTTAGTAAATGTTGCTGAGCATGTCCTAGGTGTAAAAAACCATGTTAGGTCACCAGGGCAGACGGAGGAGTCAGTGAGAAGTTGTCCACTCACGAAAGGTACCTACAATCTAGTGTGAGGTTGGCTGAGTGCATGTGGGAGGCAATAGAGAGAAAGACCATTCTTCTAGAGGCACCTGGGTGGCTCAGGTCATGATCTCTCAGTTCATGAGTTCGAGCCCCACATCAGGCTCTGTGCTGATAGCTTAGAGCCTGGAGCCTGCTTCAGGTTGTGTGTTTCCCTTTCTCTCTGCTCCTCTCCTGCTCGTACTCTGTCTCTGTCTGTCTCTCTCAAAAGTAAATAAAACATTTTTAAAACGAAGAATAAGACTTCCGCAAGGCAGAATGCAATGTGTCATGAAGGCATTGCCAACAGAGCATTTACCAAGTATCAGCGGTGTTCTGAGCACCTCACAGGCTTGTTCTTATTTCGTGTTCCCATGATGAGATAAGTATTGAAATATTATCCATTTTACAGAGGAGGGAACTAAGGAAGGCCCAGAGAGGTTAGTAACTTATCCAAGAATACACAGTTACAAAGAGGCAGAACTGAGATTCAAACCACACATTCTGACTCCAGTATCAACATTCTTAACAGCTAGGTTGACCTGGACAGATCACATGGGGTGGGAGTGGGGGTGTCTTGATTCATTTTCTTTACTTAGATGAGCAAGTGACATCTTGTGGAATGTGAGGTTGAGAAGCCTTTGTCTTGAGGGTCCAAAAGGGTATGCCAGACTCTTGTCATGATCTTTCCAAATCATGTTTCTGTGTCCTGCCCCCACGTGGGATAAGATTCCTCTGTGATAGAAGATCGGGAACCCCGGTATCTTCAAGGACTCCATTGCTTTCCCTTTCTCCTCGATAGTGAACATAATGAGGTTAGTGTGACCCCGTGAGATCCAAGAGGCTTGAGAGCAAAGCGGTTAGCTGTACTCTGAAGCTGAGCAACGCGTTTGTAAAGCTGTTTTTCACCAGCTGCAAAAAGAGAGAGCTCCAGTGATTTGCTGAAATCCACACAGCACCTGCTGGGAAAAGGCAGATTGCACATTTCCACATCTGAGCGCTCATCTTGGATACATGTTCTGCTAAGAACACGCCTGCATAGCAGAGGGCTGGGTTAGGAGATGGCCCTTTTCCCCCTCCATTTGGAGACTCTCAGAGACTTCATTCTGACTCACTCCAAAGCATGCTTGCTGTTCTTTCTCACACCCATCTTACATGTGCAATAACATGCAAAATTAAAATTTAAAACGATTTTTTTAATGTTTATTTATTTTTGAAAGAGACAGAGACAGAGCATGAGAGGGTTTGGGGCAGAGAGAGAGGGAGTCACAGAATCCGAAGCAGGCTTCAGGCCCTGAGCTGTCAGCACAGAATCTGACGTGGAGCTCGAACTAACGAGCTGCGAGATCATGACCTGAGCCACTTAACCGACTGAGCCACCCAGGTGCCCCCTTAATTTAAATTAAAATTTTTTTTTTTTTGCCAGGGCACCTGGGTGGCTCAGTTGGTTAAATGTCTGACTTCAGCTCAGGTCATGATCTCACGGTTTGTGAGTTTGAGCTCCACATCAGGCTCTCTGCTGTCAGCACAGGGCCCACTTTGGATCCTCTGTCCCCTTCTCTGACCCTCCCCCCCTCACACTTGCTCATTCTCTCTCTCTCTCTCTCTCTCTCTCTCTCAAAAATAAATAAACGCTAAAAAATTTTTTAAGAAATCTTTTGCCAGATTTCAAAATGTCAATATACTCTCCTGTCCCAGAAATATAGATGGAGTGCAAACATGGGAGCCTTCTCCTGCACAGCAGAGCCAAGATTTCAAGCTGGTTTGAAAGCCTGGGGACCAACATATTTGAATCTCATTACACATCCTAGCAACTGCACTGAGCAACAAAACAGAGCCCTATGTTCCTATCCTCAGGGTCTAGACTGACACACCTACTGTTTGGTCTGTGAGGAGAAATCTGGAAGCATTGGATTGAAATGGAAATAGAAGTAAAGTAATTATTAATCAGAAAGCGTAACTCCAAAAAGCAATTGGAGAGAACAGGTAATACTTTTAGGTGAGTTAAAGCAGTTAACTGTCCCCAAATGAAGGGTAAGTATTACGTGTGGTAAGCTGTTTTGAGAAGGTATTGGGCATGATATAAAATGACACTGAAACCCATAGTAAGCAAGTTAATTTATTTTTCTCTTTCCATATTAATTAAACTGTATAAGAAAGTTTCCATTTGCTGCTGGTAGGTCATTACCACTTCCCCATACTTATTTTTTTAAGCTTATTTATTTTTTTTGAGACAGAGAGAGAGAGAGAGAGCACTCAAGTAGGGGAGGGGCAGAGAGAAGGAGAGAGAATCCCAAGCAGGCTGTGCCCTGTGAGTGCAAAGCCCAACTCAGGGCTTGACCCCGTGAACTGTGAGATCATGACCTGAACCAAAATCAAGAGTTGAACACTTAATGAGCCACCCAGGTACCCCGACACTTCTCTTATATTATTAATTTCAACTTCCAATGAAGAGAAAGCAGGGTTTGGCACTTAGCAACCTGACAACCAAAATTCGCTCCATTTCAAAAATTTTTTAATGTGATTAATTTTTCAACTATCTTTTGTCTGTGACAAGTGACACAGCTTTATCAGTTTCTGTAGCAATCTAGAACTTTGCTTCCATGAACCAGGCATCACATGGCAGTTTTTTTATTTTAACTTTATTTATTTTGAGAAAGAGAGGGGCAATCAGGGATCCCACGAACTGTGAAATCGTGACCTGAGCCAAAAATCACATGGGACTTTTAAATGCAGATTCCCAGGCCCGCTCAGCTCTCCTGAATCAGAATCTACGTTTTCACAAGCCCCCCTAGATGATTCTGATGTGCACAAAATTTGAGAACTTTTCTACAGTTTCCATTTTGAACACATTTCTTTATAAAGAAAAAATGAATTGATTTAAATAAAAATTGCTTAAATCAGTATTCAGATATGTGCAAAACCATGCTGCTTGTGGAAACACTTGGATAAAGTGTTCATCCCCTCGAAGACCAGTGTGAAACTCTGAATACAAACCACCTACTGCCTGGGTTGAGAGGAGGGCAGATCATATGGGGGACTATGAGAGCCTGGGCCAGCAGATTCACCCCAGACCCACCCACCTAGGCTTTGAAACTTACCCTCCAAAGGACCTGATTTCCACCCATCTCCATTTCTTACCCAGGATGTGCTGGTCATGTTTCACACCTGCTCTCTGGAGGGGGTAGACATAAGCATGTGTATTTATGTGCTAGTCAGATTTCACAGTACCATTAAAAGGTAACAGAGAAATTTCTGTTGATGTTTTCTTTATATAATTTTAGAGATAACATAATTTTTTTTTTAATTTAAATCCAACTTAGTTAACATATAGTGTAATAATGATTTCAGGAATAGGATTTAGTGATTCATCACCTACATATAACCCCCAGTGCTCATCCCAGCAATTGCCCTCCTTAATGCCCATCACCCATTTAGCCCATCTCCCCCACCCAACACCCTGCCAACAACCCTCAGTTTGTTCTCTGTATTCAAGAGTCTCTTAAAGTTTGCCTCCCTCTCTGTTTTTATCTTATTTTTCCTTCTCTTCCCCTATGTTCACTTGTTTTGTTTCTTAAATCTCATATATGAGTGAAATCATATTTATCTTTCTCTGACTGACTTATTTCCCTTAGCATAATGCACTCTAGTTCCATCCACATTGTTGCAAATGGCAGGATTTCATTCTTTTTGATCACTGAGTAATATTATATTTTGTGTATATATATATGTAAATATATATGTAAATACACACACACACACACACACACACACACACACACACAAACACACCCACACACACACACCCCACATCTTTATCATTCATCAGTCGATGGACATTTGGGCTCTTTCCATACTTTGGCTATTATCAATAATGCTGCCATAAACATTGGGGTACGTGTGCCCCTTAGAATCAGCATTTTTGTATCCTTTGGATAAATACCTAGTAGTGCAATTGCTGGATCGTAGAGTAGTTCTATTTTAAACTTTTTGAGGAAGCTCCATACTGTTTTCCAGAGTGGCTGCACCACTTTGCATTCCCAGCAGCAGTGTAAAAGGGTTCCTCTTTCTCCACATCCTCGCCAACATCTGTTGTTGCCTGAGTTGTTAATTTTAGCCGTTCTGACAGATGTGAGGTGGTAAGAGATAACATAAATTTTAAGATAAAATACTCACTTTGCTTTTACATTTGCACCTATACCTTCAGTGTGACTTGCTGAAATCTTGCAAAATCTGCCAATTGTTTTTACAATTCTGTCATCAACAATGTCACAAAATCAGATTACAAAATATGCTTGATTATTAATATCCGATTAAGCAAAAAAGTCACTCATGTCAAAGATAAATGAGGATAGCTCTCATATGAATTTTCGGTTGATATTTCCATTGACCTTAATGAGTCCTTTCATCAATGATATGAGTAACTTCTTCGCAAATCAGATAACAGTTTGTAAATATTGGGAAAATACTCCCTCTAATGTTTTTGCTATTCCTTTTTTTTTAATGTTTATGTATTTTTGAGAGAGACAAAGACAGAGTGTGAGTGGGGGAGGGGCATAGAGAGAGGGAGACACAGAATCGGAAGCAGGCTCCAGGCTCTGAGCTGTTAGCACAGAACCCGATGAGGGGCTCCAACCCCCGAATGTGAGATCATGACCTGAGCTGAAGTCAGACGCTTAACCGACTGAGCCACCCAGGCACCCCTGTTTTTGCTATTTTTAATGCAACGGCTACAGACATGACCCAACTTAAAGTTTAATCTGCATTATTAACATTTCCTTAAGTCTAGATAGTCACCAAAACAATAATTCAATCCCTGATTTGTGGTGTTTACCAATTTCCATGAGGTAAATACTCTCATGGCTGATTTCAAACTCCTAACTTGATGTAAATGAGCACAGAGTTTGACAGACATGCTCAGGAGTCCATTAAATGTTATTCCTACCACACAGGTACCATCAATATAAAGACCATGGATGGCACAGATAATGATAAAATGTAAATAAATTAGCAAGTGATGTGTTTGGAGAATTTGTTACCATTTTAATAAAACTTAATTAAGTGTAAGTTGATGCAATTTAATTTTTAATGATGGCGGTGTCTACCAACCAGCTTACAAACATCCTGAGAATTTAACACTCAGCTCCTGTGAGGGGTCAGGGGCCGACTCCAGCTCCCAGCTGCCCCTGGCCGCTCTGTGCCCCTGCACCGCCAGACTCCATTTGTCTGCCAGAGCACCACCCTCCCACTGCCCACCCAGCCACACGGCCTACACGGTCAAGTCCCAACCGGAAAGAGACAGAGAAAAATAGGGCAACCCATCGCAGGAGGGCTTGGCAGACCACAAAGATGTTTTAGAGTGGTCCACCTTCACTTTGGGGAAGGCAACTCTGCTTTCAGGAGTCTTGATGGGTTGGTGGAAACGGCAGCACTCAGTACTGGTTAAGAGTACAGGTCTGGCATCTGTCTCTACACTGGAGCCCAGCTCTGCCCTCCTAGGACATACGATTTTGAGTAAATAGCCCAGTCTCTCTGTGCCTCAGTTCCTCATGTAAAATAGGAATACCAATGACACTTGTTTCATAGGGTCGTGAAGATTAAGTGAAATAATGGACTTAACCCTGTTAATGAAGCGCTCGGCACCATTAAGTGCTTAACGCCTATGAGTTATCATTAGTAGTATCCAACCCACAATATCTTTTACAAACTCATTTATTGGCTAATAGTACTTTTTACATATATAGAGAATATACGCTGTCACTATTTGCATGCTTTTAAGGTTCTAAAAGTGTCCACATGCATAACCTGATGGAAGCCTCAGAGTGACCCCTAGAGATAGTCATATGATTATCATTCTCCACTCACTGTCATCTGCATTCTGTGGGCAGGGACGGGGCTCAGAGAGGCTGAATGACAGTCCAGGGACACACAGCCATGCACTGACCAGTCAGAGCTGGGCCCACAGCTTCCATTCTCCTTCAGCCTATCCCAGACTTTTTTTTTTAATGTTTATTTATTTATTTTGAGAGAGAGAACATGAGCAGGGGAAGGGCAGCGAGAGAGAGGGAGAGAGAGAATTCCAAGCAAGCTCCATGCCATCAGCACAGAGCCAAATGCAGGGCTCAAACCCACAGTCCGTGAGATCATGACCTGTGCTGAAATCTGGAGGCAGATGCTTAACCAACAGAGCCACTCAGGCTCCCAATCCCAGAACTTTCTTTTTTTTTTTTAATTTTTTTTTTTAACCTTTATTTATTTTTGAGACAGAGAGAGACAGAGCATGAACGGGGAAGGGTCAGAGAGAGGGAGACAGAATCTGAAGCAGGCTCCAGGCTCTGAGCTGTCTGCACAGAGCCTGACACGGGGCTTGAACCCACAGACCACGAGATCACGACCTGAGGTGAAGTCAGACGCTTAACCCACTGAGCCACCCAGGCGCCCCTCCCAGACCTTTCTTTAATGGGTGTTTTTGTTGAGGTCTTTATAGCCCTCACACAGAAAGAACTACTCCTGAGATATGAGCTCTCTGACCTGGGTGTTCTTAGTTAGTCAGTTAGATTGGGCTATTTTTGCATAACCCTATAAATAAGTATTCAGATGTAGTAAAAATGGCCAACCCAGCCAGCCAGTAACCTAGGAGAGAAAACAGGTGTTTTCTCCCATATCACTGGCTCAGAGATAACCCTTCGACTACTCTCAGATGAATGAAGGTGACCTCTAGTTTTCCCTGTTCTCCAGCACAAAGAAAAGGGGAGCGATGACCTACTCCACTGAAAGTATGGGGAAGAACCAGACTATGTCCATCTCGCTCAGGGAGAAATTTCAAAACACAGACCCCCTGTGTTCACAATTGTGGCCAGACTGGTTTTTATGAGGAAACAGGGGATGTCAGAGAAGTTGAGTGCTCCTCGTCTAAAGCAGATGTGGGGATAGTTGGCACTGCCTTACAGTACTGGACAGAGTTAGAAGTTCTCTGAAGGGCAATTTGGCAACGTTAGTCAAAATGATAAATGCATGCCCTTTGACTCAGCAGTTCCACTGCAAGGATTTACCCCCTCAGAGATACGCCCATGTGGAAAAGGAGGGTTATAAAGCCATTCTTCACACCATTGTTTATAAAAGGCAAAGACCGGCAACAAAGTGCTCATCGGTGCAAGGGCTTCCAAACGAGGCAATACTATGGAGCCGTTTAAAAGAATGTAATTGAGGGGTGCCTGGTGGCTCAGACCGTTAAGCATCTGACCTCTGCCTAGGTCGAGATCTCAAGGTTCATGAGTTCCAGCCCTGCGTGACAGCCCCTGCTGACAGCTCGGAGCCTGAAGCCTGCTTCAGATTCTGTGCCTCCGTCTCTCTCTGCCCCTTCCCCACTCACACTCTCTCCCTCTCTCTCAAAAATAAACACCCCCCCAAAAAAATTTTTTTAATAAAAGAATGTAATTGATCTATATATACTGGTAGAAAATATTTTCTAAGATATATTAAGTACCAAAGCAAGAGGATGGGGGATGACCATACCTATTTACTTATAAACATATGGAATATTTCTGGAAAGAGGTATAGGAAACTGGAAACAAGAGAACTAGATAATTAGGGCATAGGGACAAAAGGAGACTTTCTCCTATAAATCCTTCAGAAAAATCTTTTGAATTTTATTCTATTTGCATGCACTATATGTTCAAACTAAGTAAATGCTTGGATACGAATCGGTGGGGGCATCTGTAGAAAAAGGGGGATATTTCAGTCTGCCAGCTCTTTGCCCTAAGTGACATGCAGCGGAGTGGTCACTGGGAAGGGCGAAAGGGAAAGCGAGGTTCGGGCTCTCCACGCACCCCTGCTCACGCGGACACCTGACCCTCCACAGCAACAGGCGGAAATGGCCCGCATGGCGCAGACCCAGGAAGAGAAGCTGGCCGCCGCCCTCAGACTGGAGCTGCACAACACTTCGTGCCAGGTCCAGAGCCTCCAGGCTGAAACGGAATCCTTGCGGGCCCTGGTGAGTGGGCCGGGAGGAGCCTGGCGTTTCTTATGTCAGTTTAAACTCTCAACTGTTGAACCCTAGTCATAGTCGTGTGGGTCAGAGTTTGCAAGAAATTCCCATTTCACAGCATGAGTTTTGAGTCCTGAAAGGGTCGTCTGATACAGAATCACAACAAGAATAGTAGACGCTGTTAGTGCCCCACCGAAATACCCTACACAAGGCCGCTGCTGTGAGTGATGGCCGCTGATACCCCCAGACGTCCCTCTTCAGGGGCCCCACTTCTCCAGGGAATTGTCCTCAAACAGTAGACACCTGGCCGAGAAGGTTAGGCCCGCCACCCCCACTCCCGCTCAGCCAATGACGGCTGACATGGGGTTTAAAAGTCCAGCCCACTTGCTTCCAAGCGAGTAGGTTTTACAGTGTAATTCATACTCCAAGCTCTCTGTGGGATCAGGCTGTCCCAGTCTCCTGCTGAGACTACCTCCTGGTTTAGCACCTTCCTCCGCTCTATACTGCTTTCCTTGCCCCCGCTTTTCTTGAGAACAACCCCTTAATTATTTACAGGTACCAGGATCCCTACCTCAGGCTTTGCTTCTGGGGAACCAAACCTAAGACACCTAGTAAGCTCCTCAGACTCACTGGGGTTTGTGGAAAGATCTCTTGCCTTATTTATTATTATTATTATTATTATTATTATTATTTATTAATTGAAATAATTATTAATAATACAGCAATCCACCCTCTGATCTCTGGGGTTAACTAAAGTTCTATTAGGATGCCAAGCACACAGCTCCTCCTCGATACCCCCTCTAGGGGCCGTGTGTGCTGATTTGAACCACAAGCCTGTTGTCCACACTGGAGTGCATGAAAGGCATGCAATCCTTGTGCAGCTGTGGTAGTCTGGACTCCACTGAGGCCCAAGGAGCCCATCTCTCCCATCAGTTTCAAGCCTTGTGGAAGTTCCAATATTATTGTTAGTGCCCCTCTCTTCTACCATTCCCCATACACCCCCATCTCAGTCTTGCCACCCAAATCAGTTCTGACACCAAACCAGCAGCCCCACCTCCCAAGAAGTTAGCACAAGGATTTATTCTAGTTGATTCCCTCAGAAACAACTTTTTCACTGCCTGTGGCCAAGCTGATCCCATCACCCCCAGCTCCCCTCCTTTACGTCTTCAGTTCACTTGGGTCCATGTCCTCTGGCCAACAAGGTCACATGGTGCCCAGTCAGCTCAGGAAGATGTTCAGTCTTGTCATGCCACGGCACGACACAACACACATCTCACCGCTCCTCTGCTCTCCCACACATCCTGTGATGGGATCTGGGTCAGTGCAAGAGGATGTGAGAAAAGGATTTGAGGTGAGAAAAATCAGGAAACTACAGCCTAGAGCAATGTGACTTTAGCCAAAAAATTGGAAGACATTGCATTATTTACTCAGAGCTATGTGAATTCTATTGTAATCAGTTTTACTCACCTGCCATGACCCTTGATGCTAATATTAGGGGTGCTGCGCTTTGCCCAACTTGCTTTAAGCACAGTTAAGGTTAAGAACACCTTGTTCCCCAGGTGTTCTTGTGGCTGTCAAAATTGCCACTCTTCCAGTCATAGAAAGTGCCAGGCAAAATGTGGGGGACGTACACTCAACCCCACATCACCAAAAAATCCTGGATGAATCGCACCTGTGTAGAGGTGGCTCATCACTCAGCACACATTCCAAACGTGTATTGGCTGCCTCGTGTGTGCTAAGCCCTCCCTGAGGCAGGTCCCAGGGATGCAAACAGGAAGTGGATGGTTCCCGTTGTCTAAAAACTCAGACGGGTAAGAGAAAACCTGTGTGTAAATGACTGAACACAGCAGAGGGTACTGGTTCCCCAGAGCAGGTCCTCCCAGCAGCCTCCATTCTCAGCAAGTCCCAGCCTGCCCTCAACAATGTCCCTCAGCAGATGCTGTCACCACCATGCTGCAGGTAAGATTCAGGTCCCCCAACACGAGGGCTCTGTCTTCCTTTTCCAAACTCAAAATACCTCTAAAGCTTTATCCATCCTCTCCTCCCTTCAGTAAACTTCACCTGTCCACTGTTGCCCCATCTGGGACATTCCTCTATCTACTGTCCCCTCTCTTCTGCATGTTTGGTGGAATTGCCTGGGGGTAAAGCAGAAAGGCTTCCTTTGCCAGACCTTCCAGCACCACCCAGGTTGGGTTTCATTCAGAGACCAGCCCAGATTCCATAGGAAGGGAGATACCCAGGACTCACCCTTTGCTCTCCTACCCTTGAGCCCTTGGGCATGTTCTTCCCATGACTGGAAGGAGACCCCTCCCCAGCCTTGCCCACTCTACCTGTCCTCACGCACCCTTGGCACAGGGGAAGTGGAAGACCTACCAGTGCTTCCCAGTGAAGAGCCTAGATCCTGACTCCCACAGCTGGGGTGATCTCTCCACCTGCCACCCACTCACATTCAGAGCCCTGTGGTTCGTGTGGTATATCAGCTGATCCTCTGATGTCACATTAACTTCTTCAGGGCAGAGACCATGTCTAGTTAGCTTTATGTCCCCAAAGCACTTGGTGAGTGTTCAAAGTGATACCAATAGCAATGAGAGCATACTCACAAGCATTCTGCCCTTAGACCCTCATAGAAACACTGAGAAGTGTGGTGGGCTATGACTGACATCCCATTTTGCAGAAGAGCAAACTGTGGTTCAGGGGTTGGCCCATTAACATGAGCAACAAGTGGAGAACCCAAGCCCTTCTGGCTCTGTTTCTCTACTAGACCACGGTAGGCCTATGGGATTGGGGGTTGGTACCAGACTCTGGAATCTGGAATCCTGACTCTATTCACTAGCTGCGTGACCTCTCTAAGGTTCTGTTTTCTCACTTGCAGAGTGAGGATCTATTTGGGTTATCATAGCTCCCTTCCGTGTTAGTGGCCGAAGACAACAGTAAATCATTTGTTCATTCACTCTGCAATTTAGGTGGAGTCCAGCAGAGACAGCTCTTCTCCGTTCCATGTGGCATCTGCTGGGGCTGGCCCATCCAGGAATGGCTTCAAATCACACGTCTGGTGCCCCAGATGTGCCTCTTTTTCTCCCTCCATGTGACCTCTCCATGTGGCTGGCTTTGACTTCCTCAAATCATAGCAGTCGTATAGTTGGACATCTGACATGGAAGCGGCTTCCCTCAGAGCGTGAACACAGAAGCTCCCAGGCCTCTTAACACCTGGACTTGAAAGTCCCTAAATATCACTTAAATGGAATCCTGTTGGTCTAAGCAGGCACAGACCATCCCAGATCCCACAAGAAGAGAAATAAACCACCTCTTGATGAGGCAGTGGCAAGGTCACATAGAGAAAGGACATGTGGGATGGAGATAATGATTATAACTGCCTTTGGAAATGTGATCTACCACTGGACCTAACAGAATTTACTTTATAAAGTCATTGGGATGATTAATTAAACAATGCAGGTCAAGCCCTTAGCGCAGTGCCTGACACAGAGTGAGCAGTCAATATATGTATCTATTATTGATCATCATTGTAAAATTATTATAACCACTGGCAAAGTAATCCCAAGTTGGCATCATCCGATCACCTCACTTAAACCCCATGGTCCTAACTATTGGAACAAATGGGAAGAAAATTCACATCCCCGCAACCAGAAGTCTTAAGAGTGATGACATGCTGGTGGTGCTCAGGACCCAGGACAGGCTGCCTCTGTCCCCTGCTGCCTCGAGTAGATCAGAGTTCTGGTCACTGAGCCTTGTGGGCAAGGTTGGGAGCACAGACTAAGCCAGAATAAGTAGCACACTTTCCTGCAGCTTTCAAATACAGCTCTGCTCATTCAGCCATCCCCGTTATCCTCAGTCTGAGCAACCTGCACACACAAGGCCACCATGGCTCGTATAAGTCTCAGACAGCCACGCTGGAGACACTTTCAGTCCCCTTTGCCAACAAGGCCCTATTTATATTGGCAGGCAGACACCAATGATGGTGCTTAAAGCCCACTGAGCTCTGTGTTCAGTCAACTCAAACCAGGAATGGGATTCAAGGCCAGAAATCACATAAGGTCACTATTTTACTTTCTGGAGGGCTTAGCAGTTCAAGGAAGTCCCTTCAAATCTCCAGAGACTAGGGAATAAGTGTGCTTCTGTGACCTCATTTTGCTTGCTGGTGTTGTGTGGCTGAGGGGGCCAGAGTTAGGAGATGTGCATCAGTGGCCTGATTGCCATCACCCAAGCCCAAGTGTCTCTGGGAGGACCAGGCCAGGATTTCAGGGACTTAGGTGGGGAAGCTGGACTGTGACTCTGAGGGTGGGTTGGAAGAGACAGAAGACCTCTGATAGGGGTTCTTATGAGCCCACCTTGGGCAATGGGTCCTAAGTCATCAGAGAAAACCCCAGGCCACATGGAGAAGTCACCCATGAATATGGAGCAGAAACTGTAGACAGATGATCCAAACGTGATTCCATAAAAGGTTTTTCCAAATAACAGGTGTTACAGGTCCAACATCAACAATAAACACTACAAACCAAGCAATTTCCTGATAAACAAAGGGAGAAAACCCAGAGTGGAACAAGTGATTCTCAATGTGCAGGTGGCCATTTCTGCATCCTCCTTGCCATGGAGCGGTTCTCAGATCTCACCAAAATAATAACCCTAGACCAGACACTGATCTAGATTTATTTTCTATTAGTCACATTTTTGCCACCTGTAAATGTACCTAGGATGGGAATCTGGTTCAATATCCTCATATCCAATGGAATTAAGATAGTTTAAATAAGATAATAGTGGCCCCTGCTTAACAGGAGCCATGATTCAAGATGGCATCATGGCCAACAATCCTCCATTTCAACCACAGTCATCAAAAAGGTATGAAAAATCTCCTCCTAGGGAAGAGAATCAACAGAAAGTTGCTTCATCGAGATTTTATTCAATCCAATTTGAAAAGATATTTATCTGTTCTTATGTGTTGTATGAAAAGTCAGATGCTAAATTATAGGTACACCATAATTACAACTATTAAAAAATGTTAAAGACAGACGCATGCAGTTTTTTAAAGGTGTTTCTTGGTCAGCCCTATGGTCTGCAACACTTGGTATATGGGAGACAGGGCAATAAGTATAACCATAGTGCTGTCATCCTGGGCAACACACCCAGATGAGCACCTACTCTGTGCCAGCCTCTGTCTTATCACTGGGGTTACAGAAATTTCATTTCTGCTCACTCTCCAGTAGGGGAGACATGCCCCTAAGAAGTTCAGCCCACTATTACAAGTTCAAGGGCATGCATGTACTTGGGCAGCTGTGGAAACCCAGAGGAGGTGGCCCTAACCCAGCCTTGGGGCGGGGGGGAGGGGATGGGGTAAGAGACTATCAAGGAAGTCTTCCTGGGGGAGGTGACCCCTGAGCTTGGACTTGGGGATGAGTAGGAATGATCCAGATGAGATGGAAGAAGAGATACAAACCCAGATTTGGACTTCAGGCAGAGCACTATGGCTGCTCTGTGGGGAATGCAAAAGCAGGAGGCTAGAGACCAAGAGACCAGATGCAGGCTACTGAGGTTACCCCAGGGGAGCAGTGATAAGCATCCATCCTGGGCACCTGTGGCTGGTGGGGAGTGAGCACGAATGTGAAAATTTTTCAGAATATACAAGAGGTAGAATTCACTGATGATGAACTGGGGAGGGAAGGAAGATTAGGGACATGCCTTTCTTTCCCTGGTTTCTAGTCCATGTGACTTCACCAGCTGAAGCACAGAATAGGAGAGGCAAGCATGTTCAGAAGGAAGCCGGTGGCTCCATTGTGGACACCTTGATTTGAGATGCCCATGGATTGTATATATTTACAGTAAGAAGTTCAGGAGCAGGTTTATGCTCGGGGGAGAGGTCTGTGCTGGAAATATCAATGCAGGAGTCACCAGGAGAGAGACAACTAAAATCATGAGTGTGGCAGAGACCAACCAACACAGACAGGAGAAGCACAGCTCAGAGAGAAACAGACTCAGGAGAGGGTGGTGGGGTGCCCACAGAGAGGGGACAGCAAGGGGGAAGAGAACTTAGCCAAGGTGTGATAGTAACACACTAAAGAAAAAATGCTGAGTGTGTAAAGGCCAGAGACGCTCATGCTAACTCTGGCAATGTGGGCAAGAATGCTGGAGGAAAAGGCTTTTTAGCTTAAAAATGGATGGGGTTTCAGCAGTGGAGGAGGAAAAGGCCCCCCAGGGAGTGAGAAATCAGGGGCAGAAAGGCCCAGAGGCAGTTCAGAGAGCAAGATTTCTTTGAAAACCACCTGCAAACTGCCTCCCCCTTGTGTGCCTGTGTGTCAATTTCTCACTCTCGTTTTTTTTTTTTTTTTTCCCCTCATTATTCTCCTCTCTCATTCTGTCTCATCACTATACCTCATCTTTCTCCCTCTCCTTCCCCTCTTCTCTTTCTTCCTCCCCCCACCCCCCATCAGAAGGCTCAGTGAATCAGACCAAACAAGAGCCTGGCCTCCCCAGGAAGAGTCATCATTTCCCCCGGGGAGCCAGCGAAGCCATTGTCCTGGGGAGAAATGGACAGCCCGGGCCCATGCCAGCCCCTCCCACAGCTCCACCCACCTCCCTCTCCAAGGGCCCTGCCTGCGGCCTCGGGTTCGGACCCGCGTTCTCTCTTTGGCAGAAACGAGGCCTGGAGAACACCCTGCACGACGCCAAGCACTGGCACGACATCGAGCTGCAGAACCTGGGCGCCGTGGTGAGCAGGCTGGAGGCGGAGCTCAGGGAGACGCGCTCAGAGGCGGAGCAGCAGCAGCAGGCTCGAGAGCATCTGCTGGCGCACAAAGCCCAGCTGCAGAGGGACGTGGCGTCCTACCACGCCCTGCTGGACAGGGAGGAGAGCTGGTAAGCCCCCGTCTTCCCGATTCCCGTGAGTGACAAGAAGACATGCCCATGGGTTTGAAATGAAAAGTTTTTCGAACGCTAGAGAAGTAACTAGGGGAAGGGGCGCCTGGGTGGTGCAGTCAGTTAAGCGTCCAAGTTCAGCCCAGGTCATGATTTCGCAGTCTGAGAGTTCGAGCCCCTGGTGGGGCTCTGTGCTGACAGCTCAGAGCCTGGGGCCTGCTTGGATTCTGCGTCTCCCTCTCTCTCTGCCCTTCCCCCCTTCCCCCCCCCCCCATGTTCTGTCTCTCTCTCAAAAATAAACATTTAAAAAAGGTAGTAAAAAATCATCCTCAAACTCCCAACACAAACACACACACACACACGCTCCCACAGACTAGGTCCCTGAAGGGTTTTTTCTGTTCATATATTCACATAATGCAGGCACACACGGACACACACACATGTACACAGACATACCTCTATGTGTTCATACATACTGAGTACACACATGATGTCTGTTAGGAATACTTTCAGCTGAATGTAATAGACCCTCATTAGTGGGTCCACAAATCAATGCTCCTGAAACTTTAATGTGCACTTAAAACGCCAAAACCTGGGCATCTTTTATTTTTATTGAAGTATAATTAACATAGTGTTATGTTAGTTTCAGGTGTACAACATAAGGATTCAACAATCTGTACCTCACTCAGTGCTCATCAGGATAAGTGCACTCCTTAATCCCCATCCCCTATTTCATCCATCCCCCACCCACCTCCCCTCTGACAACCACCAGTCTGTTCTCTGTATGTAAGAGTCTGTGTTTTCACTCATATGTAGAATTTAAGAACAAAAGCAAATGAACAAAGATAAAAAGAGAAAAAAAAAACAAAACAGATTCTTAGAGATAGAGAACAACCTGGGGACTTTTTTTTTTTTTTTTTTAATGCAGACACTGCTTCACCAGGTCTGGGGTAAGGCAGGAGAGTCTTCACCTCTAACAAAACCCCCAGGTGGTGCCCATAACTGCTGGCCCAAAAAACCACAGTTTGAACAGCAAGGGCATAAACCACATTTATCTAAGAATTCCAGAAATAAGGTGGTGTAGGTTACTCAATGATTTCATTAAGGTCCCAAGCTCTTTCATCTTTCTGATATACCATCCCTGATATATTGGCTTTTGGTCTTCATTTTGTCACCCATGGTTGCCTGCCACAGCTCCAGACATTCATGGTAAGAAGGGGAGGGAAGAGGGAAACAACAAAAAAATCTTTTCCGTTTGTGGCTCTTTTCTTTTATCAGTGAAAGAAAAGCATTTTGAGAAGCCTTCCAGTGGATTTTCCTTATATCACATTGATCATAACCTGCTCATGTGACCATTCCTACCTGCAAGGGATGCTGGGAAAGCAATGATTTAGCTTTTCCAGCCTCCATACTGGAGAGAGACAAGGGATAGGAATGGCATATATGTATCTGTGTATGTATGTGTATGCTCATACATGTATGTGTATATATAGTCTTTTTTAAATGTTTATTTATTTTGAGAGAAAGCGAGAGAGAGAAAGTGAGTAGCGGAGGGAGAGAGGGGAAGAGAGAACCCCAAGCAGGCTCCACGCTGTCAGTGCTGAGTCCCATGCAGGGCTCAATATCATGTACCTTGAGATCATGACCTGAGCCGAAATCAAAAGTCAGACGCTTGACAGACTGAGCCACCCAGGCTCCCCTGCAGTCATTTTTTTAACGGATAAGAATTCTAGGAGCATATACATAAGTCTTGAGGCTCAGTTTCCTTGCCAGCTCTTTAAGGAAATCCAAGCCTTTATTTTATCATAATTCTGTATTTCCCTCCAACGCCCCTTCCAAGACATACATTGAATAATGAATAGAATATCAGCTCTGAGAGACAACTTAGTGATTCTACAGTCCAACCCCTCAATTTCAGGGAGAATACTAAAGCCCAGAGCAGAACATGATGTGTCCTTGATCACACGGGAAGGTGGAGGCAGAGCTGGGACTAGAGCCCAGGTCTCCTGGCTTTTCCAATGTGCTGTGCCACATTTTTCTTCTGAAGGCAAGAGATCTGAATAGAAGCAACCTAATCTTCCCTCCTTTCAAATGGAAAATATGTCACCCAGCTCCTTTCCAACTGCCTTTTTATTGGATTGGTTTCTATTGATTATAAAAGCTAGATGCTCCTAAGAAAGCTAATTTTTTCAAATGCCCACGAACATCTGAATAAATACATAAAATTGTTTTAAGCATATACAGAAAGTAATGAGTTAGGCTGAATGTACTTCAGGAATATAAGAACTCCATTTAGTGAGTGCCTGCTATGTGCCAAGATAGTCTTAGGCTCTTTATCTTCATTTCTTCCCAAAACTGCCAGGATGACATCATTCTCCCCATTTTATAGACAGGAAACAAAGCCTCAGAGAGCTTAAGTCATTTGCCCAAAGTCACATATCTAATAACCATGGGACAGGGGGTTGAAACCCAAACTGCCTTGCTCCAAAAGCCAAATTTTTTCCTGTCCTATACTCCTCCCATGATATCTTTACTAATTCTCATCATCTATGACTTCTTTCACATGTATGTATTTTTTGTTTGTTTCAGCTAATGAAGAAACTTCCTCTTTTCATAAAGGAATTGCTTCCTCCCTCACCAAGTGACCAGTGAAATTCCTAGAGGAGTTCCTCCACACCCTCATAGACTCCCACCACCTCCCTACCCTCCTGAGCTGGATTCCCTGCTGGATTCCCTGGTTGATTCGGCTTAATCTGAAAAGCATCCTGGAAGTGGAGACGGTCCTTCTGCCTTAATTTAAATAGTCTGTAGCTTGATCAACCTCCCTTGTGCCTCTCCAAATAAAGGCTTTGTGTGTGGCTTCCAGTCTGCCCACCTTGCTCGGCCCACTGTCAGGTGGAATGGATATCACATTACCTGGCTGGCTTTTGCTCATGGAGCCATTCTTAAAGGCTTCTGCAAGGGTCCTTGAGCTTGACGCCATCTGCCTCGTCATCCAAGGGCCAGGCGCTCTTGGGTTTATGGACATAAACGCGCTGCTTAGGCAAGGCTTGTGCTCATGGCATGCCGGGTTGACCCAATTTGGGGCAAAAATATCACTCTTACTAGAGAGAGGATTGGTGCGGTACTTTATCGAATATATCATGATCACAGACATCACAGAGCATTCAGATCTCTTGAATGAACTCTGCGTGGGCACTCACATGCAGACACACACGTGCAGACACACACATTCCACTGTGATTGGCAGATTATCTCTCAATCAGTGAAAGGGTACTTCAATTTAAGTCTTGTGTGGGAGGGCATTAATTAGGTTGTGGCTGCCTATCCCACTTGCAGCCTCGGAATTTTCTTCCAGGATCCTTCCCCCAGCCTTCTCAGGACCCAGCCCACCCAAATATGGTTCATGAATCGCCCCCTATCTAGGCAAGACTCCCCGCCTTCTGATTAAAACTGAAACCACCACCTGTGTCCTACCACGGGCTCTTAGTGTCTCCAAAACCACACACACAAAGCCCAGTCTTAATTTCTTAATTCTTCCCCCAAGCTTCTGTCCAGAATTACAGACTCGCCACACAGAATTACAGACCAAAATATCCAAGCTGAGTCTGTTCTCACAAGTGGCTAATCCAGCCGGGGCGGGGGAAGTGTCCAATATGGGCATATTCAAAGACACCCTCCCTCCCAGCCCTGGGATTCCAAATAGCCAAAGCTGACATAAACAAAAGAAACCTTCTTTACCCTTAAGAAAGCTTAGAAGAAAAGCAAGGCAAGAAGCGGAGTCTCCTGGCTGAAAATGCACCAGCTGGTTTCCCTTTTTGGCTTCTAGGATCAAAGGAATTGTATTCATAACTCGTGTGTACAGGACAGGTGTTTACAGTTTGCACGACACCTTTACATAATTCTGTTTGTTGTCTGAGGCACGGAAATAGCCAAGGCACCACCTACTGCTACGTTTCAATAAAGCAGCAATCCCCCCACCCCCGCCACAGTCGCACACCCCAGGAGTGCCCACAATTGAAGCACTGGGAGCAAGGGCCTCCCTAGAAGGCAGAGTGTGTGCCCTGGCCTAGCTATGGTGGATGCACTGTACACGGAGGTCTTTTCTTTTCTTTCTTCCTTGTTAACAATTAATTTTCTGCCCCCCAGCCAAGACCTAAATCCCTAACCTACACGCAGCTGGAGGGCCCCGAAAGGTCAGCCATCAAAAGGAGGTAATTCTGTGTCTGAATGGCCATGCGTTTTCCAGAACCCGGGAGCAGTTTCAGCTATTGGACGCAGGGGAGGTTGGATTTGTACACCATCCTGAGTTTCCACCAGTGTGCTGTGTGGGGCTGCACACATTCCATCTCCTCTGCTCCCTAATCTCAAAGAGCAGCTGCCGTAAATCGTTAAGTTAATCATCCTTTGGCAGGGAGAGCCCAGGCAGACTGGTGCTTCCAGTTCTCAGCAAGGCTTCTTGCTGTTTCTAATGAGGCTTCATTAACAGGTAAGAAAAGGCACTGCTGGCCCCCTGATTCCGCTAGGGCCTTATTTAACTCAGGCTTCGTCTCACAACATCCGGTAAAATTACACTCTGGCAGCAGTGTGCTGACAGGTGGCTGGGGAGGCTGCTGCTTCTGTTGGTGTCAAGGACAGAGCATTTGTTCGGGAGCAGACCAGAGAAGGGCTTCCGATGGACTCCTCCAGAAGCGCAGATGCGTGCTATTTCCAGACTAGATAACACCACTGGCTTCTGGCCCCTGGGGCACGGTGTAACACCCAGTGAGACTGCTAGAACGTCCACTTGCTTTCGGACTAAAGAACAAACTCACCTTCGTTGTCATCTACGACACTTCCGAGCACCTACTCATCTTGTTGGACTTCAAGGATACCAGGAAACAGAAGCCGCTTTCTGCTCCGGTGGGTTTACAATCTCACTGGGGAGTCTGGGTGTGCACATGAAAGGACAAACAAAGCAAAACAGTCCAAGCAGGCACATTACAGTTTGCACGACCCCTTCCTATAATTCAGCTTATTATAGAAGGCATGAAAATAGACATCCGGATCTGATCTCTATGGGTTTTCAGTAAGATGATTCAGCAGGAATCCTCAAGGCCCATGCTGGTCTCTGATTATCTCTAAATAACCCACAGATATTCTTTCTTTCCCCAGACTTATTGAGATGTAATTGATAAACAGCACCATATAAGTTTAAGGTGTATAGCATCATGATTTGACATACATATATATTGTGTAATGATTATCACAGTATGTTAACATCATCATCTCATATACACACACATATAAAAAAGAAAAATTTATTTTTTCCTTGTGCTGAGAATTCTTGGGATTTACTCTTAACTTTTACATGTACCATACAGCAGTGTTAGCTGTGGTCATCATGTTGTACATGAATCCCTAGTATGTATTTTTCTTATAACTGGCAGTTTGTATCTTTTGACCACCTTCCTCCAATTCCACCCCCCACCTCTGCTAACCACGGATCTAATCTCTTTTTCTAACAGTCTAGTCGTTTGTTTGTTTATTTGATAAGATTCCACATACAGATGAGATTAGACACTATTTGGCTTTGTGTGACTTATTTCACTTAGTATAAAGCCTTCAAAGTCCATCCATTTGTTGCAAATGACAGAATCTCCTGCCTGTTATGGCTAAATAATATTCCCCTCTGTGTGTGTGTGTGTGTGTGTGTGTGTGTGTGTGTGTCTATATATATACCACAACTTCTTTATCCATTCATCCATCCATACACACATCTTGGCTATTATAAATTATGCTGCTATGAACATGGGAATGCAGAGATCAACTTGACATAATGTTTTCATTTCCTTCAAATATTGTCCCAGAAGTGGGGTTGCTGGATCATAGGGTATTTCTATTTTTAATTTTTTGAGGAACCTCCATACTGTTTCTCTTACAGTGGCTGTACCAGTGTGCATCCCCATGAAGAGTGCACATCTTCACCAGCATTTATTTCTTGTATTTTTAATGCTAGCCATTTTAACAGATATGAGGTGATATCTTATTGTGGATTTGATTTACATTTCATTAACAGTTAATGATGTTGAGCATCATTTCATGAACCTGTTGGCCCCTCATCTACCTTCTTTGGAAAAATGTCTGTTCAGGCCTTTTGCCCATTTTTTAAAATTGTAATTTGCTAATTTATGTATTATCAGACATTAATACTTCTTCCAAAGTTGAATATATTACTTTTTTTTTTAACATTTATTCATTTTTGAGAGACAGAGAGACAGAGCACAAGCTGGGGAGGGGCAGAGAGAGAAAGAGACACAGAATCAGAAGCAGGCTCCAGGCTCTGAGCTTTCAGCGCAGAGCCTGACGTGGGGCTCGAACTCACGAACTGTGAGATCATGACCTGAGCCGAAGTCAGATGCTCAACTGACTGAGCCACCCAGGCGCCCCTGAATATATTACTTAAAAAAAAAAAAATTGCAGAAATCAGCATAGGACTTTGGCTATTAAAGAAATGAGTGATTTTCAACATATCTGGAAGGGTAACTAATTTTTAGTACTCTAGCTGCGCAGAACTATGTCGTCCCAATCTGTTAGCATAACATTCAGTTTACCAGTTATTACAAACGAAACTGCACGGGCCCTTTGAGGAAACATGTGACACCAGTGTAAGGGTGCCGACAGCAGCCAGAATAAGAGGATTTTCTTACAAAAAGGCAAGAGTAAGTCGAGCATTAATGGAGGTTTGATACTACTCTTCAGGGAAGCAAAGCTGCCTGTTTCATATTCTAAGTGATGAAGCGGTAACACATACGCGTGATCATCTGACCTAGTAGCTCACTGGGGGGGCATGATGACTACGGCTGGCCTATCACCCATACAGATCTAACATTTTGCAGTCTGAGAGCAGGGACTTTTCACTGAATAGTCTTATCCCAAAAGTGAGGTCCTTCTTTGGAGAGAAAGAGCACTCTATCCCCAGGAGGACTAAGGTGGCAGCACCAGGGCTGATATGGTCCCCAGTCAGGACAAGAGTCTCCAAGTAGATTAGAAAGGAGACACGATCTCTCCTTGTATATGCCCTTGTCTGGCCAGTTGACATTTCGACTTTGCTAAACCAAACACCTGTTCTTCTTGAAACATCTCGAGGTGCTAGTGGGATACGGCAGTGGGTCATCCAAAATGAACCACTGCATGCTGAGTGTCTGCCCAGTCGGTGGCCTGGCACCCCAAGGCTGATGCTGCCACAGCTGTCCCTGCTGCCATGCCAGAGTACATGAGCCATATGTCCTGTCTGTGGTCCTTGGCAGGGTCACAGGGCATTGGGAAGTGACAGCCTTGAAATGCTAGGATCCCTACTTTTTCCTCCCCCCCAGATTTTTGAATTTATTTTGAGAGAGAGCATGAGCAGGGGAGGGGCAAAGAGAGAGGATAGAGAGGATCCCAAGCAGGCTCCACACTGTCAGCACGGAGCCTGATGTAGGGCTCAAACTCACAAACTGTGAGATCATGACCTGAGTTGAGATCAAGAGTTGGACGTTTAACCAACTGAGTCACCCAGGTGCCCTGCCCAAAACTTTTTAATTAGATTATTTGTTTTTTTGCTATTGAGTTGTGTGAGTTCTTTATATAATTTGGATATTAACCTCTTATCAGATATTTGGTTTATGAAATTTTTTTCCCATTTAATAGGTTATTTTCCATTTCATTGATGATTTCCTTTCTGTGCAGAAGCTAATTTTTAGTTTATTTTAGTTCAGTTCAGTTCCACTTGTCTGTTTTTTGCTTTGTTGTTGTGCTTTAAGTGTCTTATCCAAAAAGTCATTGCCAAAACCCATGTCAAGAAGCCTTTTTCCCTATGTTTTCTTCTAGGGGGTTTATAGTTTTTAGTCTTACATTTAAGTCTTTAATCCATTTCAGGTTAATTTTTCTAAGCAGAAATAGGATGTGGGTCCAGTTTCATTCTTTCACGTGTGAATATCCAATTTTTCCAGCACCATCTGCTGAAGAGACTGTGTCTTCCCCATAGAGTACTCTTGGCTCCCTTGTCAAATACAATCAACTGTGTACGCATGTGTTCACTTCTGGGCTCTAAATTCTCTTCCATTGGTCTGTGTGACTGTTTTTTGTCAATATCACACTGTTTTCAATACTATAGCTTTACAATATACCCTCAAAATAGGAAGTGTGATGCCTCCTGCTTTGTTCTTCTTTCTCAGAATTCCTTTGGCTATGCAGTCTTTTGTTGTTCCATATTAATTTTAGGGTTTTTTTTTCTACTACTGTAAAAACTGTCATTGGAATGGTGATAGGGATTGCACTGAATCTCTAGATGGCCTTGTGTAGTATAGACATTTTAACAAGACGAATTCTTCCAATCCATGAGCACTGGATACATTTTGGGTTGTGTTTTCTTTGATGTCATTCATCTATGTCTTACAGTTTTCCGTGTAGAGATCTTTCACTTCTTTGGTTAAATTTATTCTGAGCTATTTTGTTATTTTGATGCTATCGTGCCACAGATATTCTTTCATGAACTCTTACATCATCTTTTTTGTTTTTATAAATGGCAAAAGAGAATGGTGCCTCTTTGGGGCAATACTAGCATCTTATCTAGGGTTGCTGAACTTAACAAATAAAATACAGGACATCCAGGTAAATTTCAATTTCAGATAAACAATGAATAATTTTTTAGTAGAAATACATCCCATGTATCGTATCAGACATACTTCTACTAAAAAAATCATCATGCAGCCCTAATAGTATCAGACAGAAATAGTCCATCCTCACATTCCCCCACAGTTTTCTGACCTCAAGTGATTCATGAAGATTTGTCTGGCATTTCTAGCTTGGCTATCCCAACACCCAAGAAGGGGAATGGGTGACCCAGGTCATGCTCTTGCCCAGTCTTGATTGGAAACTCAGTCTCCTGACACAACAGCACAGCAGGCCCAATCACGTTCAAGATATTAATCTGCTGGTTGAGTGAAGAAAGCATACTATTTTCTCAGCTGAAGTGACTGGCTTAATTGGATCATATAGACCAGTTATTTTGAACAATAGGTGGAGCAGGAACCAGAGTAGATCCCAGCATAGATGTGTTGTGTTGCAGAGTCAACAGAAAACCCAACTTTCCCTGTCACGCCCAAGAGGAAATACTCCATTTTCTCTTTCTCCTCCTCCTGAGAATGAAAGACACTGAGTCAGGTTTTCAGTGTACTTTTGGGGTTGGACACAAAAGCTGTGTTGCACTTTTGGAGAATGGGCTTTGCAAAGTAGATGAGCAAAAAACTCCTGAATTTCTTTGGACAAGCCATAGGTACTTTGGCCTTTTTGTTGTTGTTGTTGTTGTTATTCATTTTGTTTTGTCTCTACAGCTAAAGTTCTTATTATGACCTACCTAGGCAGGAAAAATGTATAAATGAAGTTCAAAATTTTAAATTAAAAAGTCTAGGGGCACCTGGGTGGCTCAGTCATTGAGTGTCCAGGTCATGATCTCACTTCTTGTGGTTTCAAGCCTTGCGTCGGGCTCTGTGCTGACAGCTCAGAGCCTGGAGCCTGCTTCGGATTCTGTGTCTCCTTCTCTCTCTGCCCCTCCCCTGCTCACGTTCTGTCTTTCTCTTTCTCTCTCTCTCTCTCTCTCAAAAATAAGCAAACATTAAAATTTTTTTAAAAATTAAAATTAAAAAATAAAAAGTCTACTTGGCAAACCTGACTAGATAATTCAAGCAAGTTGTCACCAATTCCCTTTATGTCAGTGTTGCTATGGGGACTTTGAGATGGGAAACAAAAGGGCAGGAATGAATAGACTAGTGGTAGGCTAAGCACCTCATCACTTAGCTACTAGTGACCAAGAAAAAAGAGGCAAGAGAAACATGTAGGGTAATAACTGTCCTGGGGAAGTAAAATTGTGGTTTTATGTATTATTTGGGAAATTCAGTCCCAGCAAACTAGCAACCATCGTGCTCAGCAGCTCTCTCCTCTCCAAGATTAAATCCTCTTCCCCCCCCCCCAAAACAGTTATGCAGCCTCTGTTACATGTCAACACCTGCTAGGTGCCACGGGTATGGAGACCTGCCTTTAAATAATCTAGATCAGCACAGTCCAAAAGAAATAGAATCTAAGCCTTGTACATCATTTTAAATTTTCTAATAGCCACATTTTTAAAAGGATCAGAGGGAAACAGGTGAAACTTATTTTAATAATACATTTTACTTATCTGAATATATCCCAGGTGCTAACATTTCAGCATGTAATTGACATTTTAAAATTATTAATAAGATATTTTAGATTCTTGTTTTGCTACTAAATCTTCTAATCAGGCTTCTAGTTTACCCTTCCAGTCCCTCCCAATTCGGATATTAAATTTTCCTCAGAAGTACGTGATCCATATTTAGATTTTACAAAATGTATAGTTAAAAAAAAAGTAGATTCACAAACCCAAGTTGTCCCAAATATACTTAGAAGTTTTTCAATAATTGAATTGAGGACCAAAAATTGTTTTCCTTTGATGTTTATATTTTTTCCTTTGATCTATGTTAACAAAACCTTGTTCATCTTTTTTAGAATTTATTGGCTTTGAAGCAAAAGCATATTGGCTTCAAAACCACACCTGTCCAGGGGCGCCTGGGTGGCTCAGTCGGTTGAGTGTCTGACTTCGGCTCAGGTCACGATCTCACAGCTCTGTGGGTTCGAGCCCCGCATCGGGCTCTGTGCTGATGGCTTGGAGCCTGCTTCGGATTCTGTGTCTCCCTCTCTCTCTGTCCCTAACCCACTTGCATTCTGTCTCTGTCTCTCTCAAAAATAAATAAACATTAAAAAAAAAAAAATTTAAAAAAAAAAAAAAAAAAAACAAAACAAAACCACACCTGTCCAAGTTAAGTAAACTCACTAACTCTTGTGTTCACTCAATGTTATTAGCATCATATTTAAGAAGGTATGGTATGTATTGAAAAGCAACTATAATAAATCTGTAACTATCTAAAAAAAAACCACTTTTCAAATTTGTCTTTTAAGTTTTACAGGACAAATATTCTATACTGCTTCTATTTTTAAATTAAAATTTTTTAAAACGTTTATTTATTTATTTTGAGAGAACGAGCTCGCGAGTGGGGAAGGAGCAGAGAGAGAGAGAGGGAGAGAAAGAATCCCAAGCAGGCTCCACTCTGCAATGTCAGAGCAGAGCCCCGTTCTGGGGCTGGAGCTTGAGAACTGTGAGATCATGACCGGAGCCAAAATCAAGAGTCAGATACTTAACTGACTGAGCCACTCAGGTGCCCCTAAATTAAATTTTTAATTAATCAAAGTTAAATAACATTTAAAATGCATTACCTCAGTCACACTAGCTGTGTGTGGCTGGTGGCTACTGTTTGGACAGAGCAGATAAAGGTTGAGTAGAGGTGGGCGGGATGGATAGATAGCTTGTGAAAACTACTGCAAGCTTATCTGTGGGAAGTCCTGCTTTCACCTCCTCAGCAATGTGAGAAGTGCTTGGTAGGGGCGTGTCCCAGAGTATCCTAGGCAGGTGTAAATAGAATGGCTGCCATTCCAACTGTTACACATGCCTCCTGCGTGGCTCAGGTAGCCCTCCGCTCCATGGAACTGCCTCTCATAACCAACTCTTTTGGAAGCAGTCCCTTTGTCAGAGCTCTTGAGCCTCCTATGACAGGTCTTTTGTTTCATGCCACATCCCTCTCCTTTCCTTGGCCCCCTAACACACAAGCCCTGGAGAGGGTGAGCTGAATCAAAATTGGCCGCCATGATCTCACCACTGGTCCCCTCTTGCTCAGCTGCATCATTCTACCAGTCTCTTCTTTCCCTTGTAGTGATTTTCTCTCCAAGGTTCCATAGTCTCTCAATCCAGCTTTATCAGGACTCACCCCAACCATTTAAGTTCCTCAGACAGATATGAACCCCATATTTAGACTGTATTCACATTCTGCCCTCGGCCCCATGCCAGTCAGGGCATATGACC
The DNA here is from genome assembly GCF_046562875.1 of Panthera onca. Classification (NCBI taxonomy): domain Eukaryota; kingdom Metazoa; phylum Chordata; class Mammalia; order Carnivora; family Felidae; genus Panthera; species Panthera onca. The sequence continues at coordinate 129,368,460 of NC_138347.1, read as the reverse complement.
AGGCATCTGTTTCAAAGTCCCTAAGTATTTCCTGAGTTTTAAGAAACTCCTGAGTTATCAGTAGTCACTGTAGGCTAATCTCCCCAGAGTACAAGAGGGACATCCAGTGGGTAGTGTGGTCCAACACTAGCCTACTTGTCCCAACTGGTCCCAGCTTGAGGGCCCCATTATATATTATGTTTATGGAACTTAAGGCATCATTGATTATAAGATGCACCATCACTGCGAGTAACACTAAGAAATAAAACCACTTCATTGGGGCGTCTTGGTGGCTCAGTCAGTTAAGTGTCTGACTTCAGCTCAGGTCATGATCTCGTGGTTCATGGTTTCAAGCCCCATGTGAAACTCTGTGCTGACAGCTCAGAGCCTGGAGCCTGCTTCAGATTCTGTATCTCCCTCTCTCTCTGCCTCTCCCCCAATCGTGCTCGCTTGCTCTCTCTCAAAAATAAATAAAAATGTTTTTAAAAATTAGAAATAAAACTACTTCAAACAGAAGTCTAGTAGGAGACCCCAGATACAGCTGAGACACTAAAGACCTCGGTAGAGGAGGAAATGACAAATTTACAGAAAAGAGATAGCAGGAAAGGAACATGCAGAGTGGGGCAGCAAGGGAAGTTGCATGTTTCAACTCTGCCCCTGGGTAGAGGGAAGGAAAATATCTTCCCTAATCATTTGAACCCCAAGTTGGTTCTCATGCAGACTGTGGGACCATTTGTGCAGTTCAAAACCCTCAGATTGAGGTCTCGTATTATTGAATTCACTGGCAGGGGCAGAGCCCAAAGCTTATAGAATTTGGGGCCATCTTTAGGAAAATGAATACAAAATATCTTATTCTTGCAAATTTTACAAAAACATATGATCGTATGAAGCTGCGACTAGGGCCCTTGCAGGCCTTTGGAAGAGACACGTGAGGGAGGGACCCTGAGGCCGTAGTTTCATTGGCTTCAGGTAATCTGCCTCCGCTTCCAAGAACAAACAAAAATTCTCTATGAACAAACCCAGTTTGAATCCCACTGGACAGCAATAACACACCACCAGCTGTTACCATATTCTAGTTTCAGAGATGTTCAAGTGTGAGATAATGTGCTCTTAGGATGGATGATCAATGAAATTTGGTACTTTAGAAAGGGAAAATGGTAACATAGATCTTGGCCCTGACTTAGCTGACACAATAACAACAATGAGGATGATGATGACCATTCATCAAGCTCCTACAGTGTACCAGCCTCTTACAAATGTCTTCCTCTGCCCTCATGAGAGCTGAATGCTACCACCAGAGACCTGAAGAGGCAGGGTGGTGATTGCTACCATATCCACGATTAGCTCACCCATTTAGTCAGTGTACCAATCAGCTGGGTCACAGAGAATAATTGCAGATTATCACAGAGTAATCAAATGGTGACGTGAATCACAGCAAGATTGCAGAGGTGGCATTTTTAAAAAAATTTTTTTAATGTTTATTTTATTTTTGAGAGACAGACAGAGAGAGAGAGAGACAGAGCATGAGCAGGGGAGGAGCAGAGAGAAAGGGAAACACAGAATCTGAAGCAGGCTCCAGGCTCCGAGCTCTCAGCACAGAGCCTGACGTGAGGCTCCAACTCATGAACCGTGAGATCGTGACCTGAACCAAAGTCAGACGCTTAACCAACCGAGCCACCCAGGCACCCCAACAGAGGTGGCATTTTTTTACATTGACCTAGCCAATGCTTTTCTCCCCATGTTCTTCTACAGGGACAACAGTATACCTTTACTGTATTGCCTCAGGCTATGTCAACTCTCCTGCACCTGCTCATAATGTAGTCTAGAAGGACCCCGGCACACCAAGCTGATCCATTTCATGTTTTCATCATGCTAATTGGACCTGGTGGGCCCGAAGGAACTAACTAGCAAGTAGATGCCTTACTTAGGAAGGCATGCCAGAGGACGGAAGGTAAGCCCTGAGAACATTCAGAACACTGCCACATGGGTAAAGCCTCTGGGGTTCGTTGGGATAGATGTTCTAAAGTGAGTAGTGTGGGTTGTAATTTACACCAGCCACCATGAGGGAAGAGGCACAGAGCTTGATTTTCAGAAGGAATACAAATCAATTTGGGCTGAGAACTAGTAACTCAGAAGACTACAAGGTTTTGGGATTGAGGTTTTTTTGTTTTTTATCTTAACATAATTTCAGATACAGAAGAGTTGAAAGAATAGTCAAAGAATTCCATTATACCATTTGCTCAGATTTCACAAATATTAACATTCTAGATAGATTCTTTATGCAGTTTTAAACTTTATTAACTTCAGAAGTATAAATGCTACAAACTTAGAAAAAAATTATTTTAAAGTTAAAGCATGTAAATGTCTTATATACTTATCTAGCTTTAGAAATTTTGACTGGCTGGGGTGCCTGGGTGGCTCAGTCGGTTAAGCATCTGACCTCAGCTCAGGTCATGATCTCTCAGCTTGTGAGTTCGAGCTCTGTCATGCTCTCCGCTGACAGCTTAGAGCCTGGAGCCTGCTTCAGCTTCTGTGTCTTCCTCTCTCTCTGCCCCTCCCCTGCTCATGCTCTGTCTCTCTCTCAAAAATAAATAAACGTTAAACAAAATTTAATTTAAAAAAAAAAGAAGTTTTGACTGGCAAACATTGAGACAAAAAAATTTAAAAGTTAATATTTAAAATTCATTAAATTGAGTAATAAGTTCTAATGGGTAGACTTTATTCTTTAGAATGGTTTTAGGTTTACAGAAAAGCTGACAGATTTACAGAGTTCCCATTTACTCCCTCTGCCACACATTTTCCCCTATTATTAACTTCGTACATCAGTGAGGTACACTTATTACAATCAGCGAACCAATGCTGACACATCATTAACTAAAGTCCATAACTCACATTAGGGCTCAGTCTTTGTGTTGTACATTCTGTGGGTCTTGATAAATGCGTAATGTCCTGTGTCCACCATACAGTGTCACTAGAATAGTGCCCCTGCCCTAAAAGTCCTCTATTCACCCTTCCCCTCTTGTTTGAACCCCTGGCAACCATGATCTTTTCACTTTTTATAGTTTTGCTTTTTCCAGAATGTCATATAATTGGAAACATGAAGTAGGTAGCCTTCTCAGATTGCCTTCTTTCACTTAGTAATATGAATTTAAAGTTCCTGCAAGTCTTTTTGTGGCTTGATAGCTCCTCTGCTTCTATTATTCAAGAATACCTCATTGTATGGACGAGATATGAGACACCAATTTGTTGATAAATTCAACAATGATGTTGAAGGGCAATTTGGGTTGCTTTCAATTTGGGGCAATTATGAATAAAGCTGCCATACACATCTGGGTGCAGGTTTTGTGTGGACAAAAAGGTATTTTCAGCTTATTTACGTAAATACCTAGGAGTGTGATTGCTGGATCTTAGGGTAACACTATGTTTAGCTTCGTAGGAAATTGCCAAACTGTCTTCTGAACCGGAAGTGTCAGTGCAAAGTACCGTTTGCGTTCCCAACCGACAACGAATGAGAGTTCTAGGACTCTGCAACCTCGTCCATGTTTGCTCCTTCAGTTTTGGGGATTTTAGCCATTCTGATACAGTGGTACATCACTGTTGTATTAATTCGTAATACCCTAATAGCATATGATGTTGAGCACGAGTCCATGTGCTTATTTGCCACCTGTATATCCTCTTTGGTGAGGTGTCTGCTCAGACCTTTTGCTTGTGTTTTAATTGGGTGGTCGTCTTCCTGCTGGTTTTAAGAGTTCTTTCCATATTGCAGATAAGAGTCCTTTACTATACCGTCTTTATATGCTGTCTATTCTTTCACAAAGCACACTATTTTGATTTCTGTAGCTTTATAGTAAGTCTTGAAGATGGGTCATGTCAATCCTGTAACTTTGTTCTGCTTCTTCATCATCGTGTTGCCCATTCTGGGCCTTTTGCCTTAAACTTTAGAATCAGTTTGTCAATATCCCCAAAATAGTTTGATTAAATCTCTAAACTGTTTAAAAGTCAGTTACAGGCATAACGTTTCTTTACCCCTATTTTTATTAATAAATGAATATGTCTTTAAAAAAAGGAACTGTCTTAAATAACTACAGTACAACTACATACACTGTATGTTAGCTAACTTGACAATAAATTATATTTTTGAAAATAATAAAATAATAAAAAGGAGATACTTCTCATTTCCTAAAATTTGAAGAAGTGATTTAATTTAAAATGAAAATTTCCAATGATTAAAAAAAAGCAATTACTTAATGATGTGGCACAGATATCTGTTTTAATTTCACCTGGTAGTAAGTTCACTTGTGTAATAAGTTTGTTAAAAATGATTATTTAAGGGGAGCCTGAATGGTGCAGTCAGTTGAGCATCCTACTCTTTTTTTTTTTAATGTCTTATTTTATTTTTTGAGAGTCAGAGAGAGAGAGAGCATGAGTAGGGGAGGGAGAGGGAAAGAGAGGGAGACACAGAATCCAAAGCAGGTTCCAGGAGAGACTGATGCGGGGCTCAAACCCATGAACACAAGATCATGACCTGAGCTGAAGTTGGATGCTAAACCAACTGAGCCACTCAGGTGCCCTGAGCATCCAACTCTTGATTTCTGGGCAGGTCATGAACCCTAAGTAGGCTCCACACTGAGCAGGAAGCCTGCTTAAGTTTCTCTCTCTCTCTCTCTCTCTCCCTCTCCCTCCCTCTTTCTCTATGCCTTTCCCCTGCTCACATTCTCTCTAAAAAAATTAATAATAATAAAGATTTAAATTAAAAAATTGTTTTTAAAACCAAAAGAAAGAAAAGAAATTAACATTGGTGACAATACTATCATCCAATCTGAAGACCTTCTTCAGTTTTTATCAGTTGTCCCAATAATGTCCTTTAGAACAAAAGAAAATCCCATATCGTGGATTATATTGACTAGACATGTCTCTTTAGTTTACTGAAATCTGAAAAAGTCCTCAGTCTTTCCATCTGTGTTTCATGACACTGACATTTTAACAAGCACATTCATTTCCTAACACTGCTGTAAGAAATTACCACACACTGGGTGACCGAAAACAACAGAAATGTATTGTTTCACTGTTCTGGAGGCTAGAAATCCAAAATCAAGGTGTCAGCAGGGCCACACTTCCTCTAAAACCTGTAGGGGAGGATCCTTCCTTGCTTATTCCCAGCTTCTGGTGGTGGCTGGAAATCCTTGGTGTTCCTTGGTTTGTATCTGGGGCACTTCACTCTCGGCCTCTGTTTTCACGGACATTCTCCCCTCTGTCTGTGTCCTTGGTTTTTCTCCTCTTTTTTTGTGCGTGTTTTTTCTCCTCATCTTAACACTTACATCAGCAATGACCCTATTTCCAAATAGGGTCACATTCTGAGGGATTAGGATTTCAACATATATTTTGGGAAAACACAATTCAACACATACCAACTGAAATTTGTCCCTCAGTTTGGGTTTGTCTGCTATCTCCTCAAGATTAAATTCAGGCTGTATACTTTAGGTTAGAATACCATAAAACTGATGAGGAGGCACATCATATTATTATGTCCCATTGCTGGTGTTGTTAACTTTCATCAGTCGGTCAAGGTGGCGTGAGTCAAGCTTCTCCACTGCAGTTACTGTTTCCCCCTTTGTCATTGATAAGCATCTCATGGGAAGATACTTTGAGACCATGTAAATATTCTGTGAGTCTTCAAACTTTGCCCCACTGGTTTCAGGTTGCGTATCAATTGATGATTCTTGCCTGGAGCATTTATTACTATTACGGTTGCCAAATGGTGATTTTTCAGTTCCATCACTTCTACATTTTCAGGTGACCTTCTCCTGGAAGAAAGAGTTTTCCTTTCTCCCCTATTTGTTTGTTTGAATATTTATATCAGGATGCACTCGTGGAGGGGCTAGAGCAAGACAGGGATCTGTAGGAGGCTCAGATAGGCAGGCTATCTGTGTAGGCCGCCCTGCCCCTGGGCTTTGTGACCAGCGTGCCCAGTGATGTTGCAAGTGTCTGCTGCAGAGAGAGACGCTGTTTAGAACCCCGCGAGCCACAGTGGGAGGATCGCAGTGAAGTCCCCCAGAGCCTGAGAAAGGCTATGCCCGCCATTGCTGACAACCGTTCTCCACTGATGAGCAGCCCCTGGGTTCCCCACGTTCCCTGGATCTGGTGGGCCGCACAGACAGCTTCAGGCCACCTACTCTGCACCTGGAAGGCAGATCTGTGGGCACTGTGCGAATGGCTCGCTTCCCTGTAAACTCCATCGTATGCCAGCACGAGGGAGCAATAGGGGACACCACAGGAGAATGACAGGGAAGAGAGTGAGGCCAGGGTATTTATCCCCTGCCCTCCCTGCACCATTACCACAGGCTGGCCCCCTACCTAACTAAAGCTTTCACCTCATCAGGCAGCCCTCTTCACCCAACTCTGTCTTTCTGAGTCTGCGACTGGCTCCTTCCACTCACCTTCCCAAACCTAGAGGTATGACAGTGCCCCATTGTTCCCAGGCTGGGATACTGCACCACTTTATATGATCTCTGCACCCTGTACCTTTGTTCATAACCCATTTATCGGGCCCTACTCAAAGCAGCCAGGTAGAGCGTGCCTTCTGCTCAGTGCCAAAACTCTGGTCACACAGACAACTTTATCAGGAAGTTGCACAAGCTGGCCTCGTAGGGGTTCACATAGAACGTAGGGGGCCCTCGTAGGGGTTCACCATAACGGAGGAGGTTTCCTTACATAGGAGACTCCTTCCAAACAGGTGGCTGCTTTAGTTGACCCTAACATACATGTAGGTCACTCTTCTAACATTGTCACTTGAGCAACATTAAGATAGCCCTTAATTTTATTTTTGTTTATAATCGATGCCCTTATTATTTTTGATAGAATAATACATGCTCCAAGAATGAGCCATATGGTTATCGTGTGCCTCCTGATGATACACTGGGAGGGACAAATGTCTGTCCTATGCTATTCCCACCAAAAAAATGCATGGTCCAAACCTAATCATGAGAAAACATCAGACAAACTCAAATCGAGGGACAGTCTGTGAAATCACTGACCTATATGCTCTAAAAATGTCAAGTTTATAAAAGACAAGGAAAGACAGAGGGATTGTTCAGATGAAAGAGAACTTAAGAGACGTGACACCTGAATGTAACCCACACACCTGGGTTGTATCCCAAGCCAAAATTTTTCTTTTTTCTATAAAGGACATATTTGGGACAATTTACAAAATTTTAATAAGGTCTGTAGGTTAGATAACAGTATTGTATCAGTGTTTACTTTCTGATTTTTATAATTGTACTCTAGTTACCCAAGAATATGTTTGCTTTTACACCTGGGGTATGTAGGAGTAAAGAAACCATCCTGTCTACAACCTATTCGCAAATGGTTCCCAAGAAAAAAGAAATACACACACACATGTGCACACACTCAGAATGATAAAGCAAATGTGGTAAGATATTAGTATCTGTGAAATCTAGATAAGGAATATGGAAATTATTTGTACCATCCTTGCAGCTTTTCTGTTGGTTCACAATTATTTAAAAATATAAATCTAGGGGCCCCTGGGTGACTCAATCGGTTAAGCATCTGACTTTGGCTCAGGTCATGATCTTGCAGTTCATGAGTTTGAGCCCCCCATTGGGCTCTGGGCTGACAGCTCAGAGCCTTGAGCCTGCTTCAGGTTCTGTGTCTGCCTCTCTCTCTCTACCCCTCCCCTGCTCACACTCTGTCTTTCCTCTCTCTCAAAAAGAATAAACATTAACAAAAATTTTAAACAAAAATCTAAAAGCCTTCTCATTATAGAAATCTTAACCCACACCAGAAAGTTCAAATAAGAAACAGTAAATCACTTAAAATCTCACCCTGCAGAAATACTCTGCACTAGGGTTTGGTGATCATTTTTCCAGCCCTCTGTCTATGCCCACAGTGGGTGAGAAGTATTGATCAAAAGAGATCTGTTAAAGAGAGGCACCCAGAACAAATTATATGTGATTAGGCTCAAGCTACACAAGCTGCTTTTTTGAAAAGAAAAAAAAAAAAAAACACTGAGGTTTTAGTTTAATTCCACATGAACTTAAAAAAATGATATTGAAAGAAGTACTGAACTTTTGATAAATGCTTTTTTCACCTCAAGAAATATTAGTTGCTATAGGATTCTTTTGGGCCCAGAGTTAAAAATAAATAAATAAAGATAATAAAAACTGTTAAGAGGTTGGAATATTATATATTACTTTTAAATACATGTTTGTTTTATATATAGTATCAATTGTCCCTGTACTAGAACACATGTAATTATTAACACAGCTACACTTTCTTTCTTCTTTCCCTCTTAATGCTCCTTTTTTTTTTCTTGCTCACATCATTTATACTTTATCAAGATTTATAGTATTCCCATTCCTTTCTGCAACCATAATTCCTTTTATGATTTAGACTTGGTCCCCCTATATTTATTTTTTTCTTCTTTTTTTTTTAAATTTAAATTCAAGTTAATTAACTACAGTGTAGTCTTGGCTTCAGGAGTAGAATTCTGATTCCTCTCTTACATATGACCCCCAGTGCTCAACTGAACAAGTGCCTTCCTTAATGCCCATCACCTATTTAACCCATCCCCCCAATTACCTCCCCTCTAGCAACCCTCAGTTCTCTGTATTTAAGAATCTCTTATGGTTTGCCTCCCTCTCTGTTTTTATCTTATTTTTGCTTCCTTTCCCCTATGTTCATCTGTTTTATTTCTTAAATTCCAGAGATGAATGAAATCATGTGATATTTGTCTTTCTCTGACTGACTAATTTCGTGTAGCATAATACACTCTAGTTCCATCCACATAGTTCCAAATGGCAGGACTTCATTCTTCTTGATGGCTGAGTATTATTCCATTGTATATATACCACATCTTCTTGATCCATTCATCAGTCGATGGACATTTTGGGCTCTTTCCAAACTTTAGGTTATTGCTGATAATGCTGCTGTAAACATTGAGGTGCATGTGCCCCTTCGAATGAACATTTTTGTGTCCTTTGGATAAATACCTAGTAGTATAATTGCTGGATCGTATGGTGGTTCTATTTTTAATTTTTTGAGGAATCTCCACACTGTTTTCCAGAGTGGCATTCCCACCAACAACGCAAAAGGGTTCCCCTTTCTCTGCATCCTTGCCAACATCTATTGTTTCCTGAGTTGTTAATTTTAGCCTTTCTGACAGGTATGAGGTGGTATCTCATTGTGGTTTTGATTTGTATTTTCCTGATGATGAATGATGTTCAAAATCCTATAGGAGAAAACAGACAACAACCTCTAGGCAAGGGAAATAAAAGCAAAATTGAACTATTGGGACCTCCTCAGGATAAAAATCTTCTGCACAGCAAGGGAAACAATCAACAAAACTAAAAGGCAACCAATGGAAAGGGAGAAGATATTTACAAATGACATAACAGATAAAGGGTTAGTATCCAAAATCTATAAAGCACTTACCTAACCCAACACTCAAAAAATGAATAATCCCATGAAAAAATGGGCAGAAGACATAAATAGACACTTTTCCAAAGAAGACATCCAGATGGCTAACAGACACATGAAAAGACGTTCCCTTACATTTAAATGAACATGAGTACTTTTACCACAATATTGTAGTTCCTGAGCTCTTTATTTTCTTTCATCTCTTGGTTGAATGGATTTGTCTTTAAGGAGTTTTCCAAAAAAGGCTGATGGCTAATGTATGCCCCACTTCCTGACTTTTCTCAGGTGTGAACATGTCCGACTGTCTCTGCTATATTTTAATAAGAATTTGACTAAGTACAATGCTCCTGGGTTGCACTTGGTTTCCCTCAGCACTTGGCAGACATGGCCTCATCATCTCTTGGCTTTGACTATTGCTGTGAAAAAGTCTGAGGCCAGCCTCACGCTTTACCCTACCTGCTTCTTCCTGGACACCTGAGTAGTTTTTTCTTCATTTTTCAAGTTGTTAAAGAAACCAGAGGGTAGATGTGCTTTGATTGCCATCATGTTTAATCAGTTTTCCCAAGTGTATGATATGCCCTCTTTGCCTGAAAATTCTATTCTCCTTTCATCTCAAGGCAATGTTTTTGGGTTATATCTCTGAGTGTTCTTTCTGTTCTGTTTGTTAGAGTCTCTACTTCAAAGCCATCAAAGGATTGCCTTTGCTCTTCTCTATGTCTGTCATTGTCTCTCTAGTTTTTAAAGTCTTTTTCTCTCTTTTCTCTGCATCCTCTCAAACCTCTCCACCAACATTTGACTGCCAGTCATGTCAGTTCATGACCACATTGTTTATTTATTTCATATCTAATAGCGTTAACTTTTCTTTAGTCCTGCAGTATCCTCTTCAACCCATTTTGTTGTCTTAGCTTATCGTCGCATAGGTCTTATTGTATGTAATTAATATTCTGTATATTCTCCTAGTGCAAAGCACTTATGGAGAATAACCCCTGTGTGGGTGTTATTTTCTTCTATACAGATATCTTTCTCTATCATTTATTTTCAAATTACTTATTCAACATATATTTGAGTGCCTACCACTGCATGACAGCGATCTTTGGCAGCGCCACAAACAGAGAAAGAACTTGCTGTCATGGCACTTACATTGTGTGCATGTGCCTTTGCACATACATGGTACATGTGAACTAGGGGTTTGCGATGATATGCTTACATTGCATCTCATCATTTTACTAATGGTTAAGCTGAACGGTGCTACCCACGTCCTTCATCTCTCTAATGAAGTGAGATTGAATTTTCCTTGACATGTATTGTTTTCCCATTATCTGGAACCAGTTTGAATTCCCCTCAGAGCTTCAGATTAAATTACCCATGTTGATTCTAATCCACTTTTGTGGAGCCTGAAGATAGAATTGCGTGATTAAATTTATGGACTTTAACCTTACAAATGTGAATTCAGTTTGTTGTCATAACAAACTTTTCTTTATAAATTTAATTTTTAACTACAAATTATATAACCACATTTTCAAAAAGTTGGAAAAGAATATAGTCACCTATATATGACTCTATTGGAAAACTATTCTTGTGTGTGTGTGTGTGTGTGTGTGTGTGTGTGTGTGTGTTGTTTGCGGGTTTATTTGTTTGCTTGTTTTTATTGTTGTTTGAGTAACTGGATCATTACCTAAAAATGAAAAAGCTGAGGGAGCCAATAGGACAAGCCATGGTCTCTATAGTAACCTACAAGAACATTCATCATATAACTCTGGAAACTCTTTACTGACTGCTTAGAGGCAAAGTACTAAGCTTTTTCTAACAGTTTCACACAAATGAGCAATCCTAAAGGTGTTCCATATCCTAACTGTATTTCATGACAAAAATAACCACACGCATGGCTATAATCCATTTCATTTGGGATAATTTCATTTGGGTCCAAACCGGAAATATGGCCTCCACCTTCTCCTTTGTCTTCCTGTCAGTCAAGAATCATGTTAGTTTCTCAGGTGGAATGGAAAGGAATGATGTCAAGTATCCAAAATAAAGAATTTCCTCTCTAGATTGTCTCTAAAACCCAAGGAGAAGGCAAGAGGGATGACCTTTAACAAATTCAATAAAGACAAAATTGCCTCAAGCATCCACAAAGAAATTTTTCAAAGGGCATTACAGATTCTCAAAGGAACCAAGTACAGAATGATAATACCAACTCAGATTAAAGAACACTTCTGCATCCAAGGAGAAAACATATCTCTGAGTTTTCTGGCAGCCAGTGAAAAAAAGGAAAATAAAATACATGTCATATTTTCTTTGCCTTAAAAATGTTTTCCAGACTATTGGAAGACTCAAAATTACCTCCTATTTTTGAACACTGAAAAGACAATTTTTACGTGGATCTGTATGTATAGGACCATGAACAGTGGAAGAGATGATATTCTCAGTAATGTTTTTTTTTTTTTTAAATGTTTATTTAGTTTTGAGAGAGAGAGAAAGAGAGAGCCTGCAAGCAGGGGGAGTGGCAGAGAGAGAGGGAGGCACAGAATCCAAAGTAGGCTCCAGGCTCTAAGCTGTCCACACAGAGCTCGACGCCGGGCTCGAACTCATGAACCATAAGATCATGACCTGAGCCAAAGTTAGACGTTTAATCAACTGAGCCACCCAGGCGCCCCCCTCAGTAATAGCTTCAACCAAAAATAAGGGGAGATCTACTTATAACTATTTTTTCTATGATCCCAAATATGAAGACAATATAGCAAGATGTTGTTTCATAAAGCCAGTGCCACAAAAGTCATTCCTAAAATTTCTGTCTAGATTCATGAATCCATTGTGCGATTTTCTTCTTACTCAGTGTTCTATTTTCCACTGCTCCTGCCTCTGTACATTTTCTCTGATTGTGTTTCTCTCCTGGGGATGAAAGCATCATCTGTTATAAGCCATTGTTCAACAAACCATGTTGACAGCCAGAACAGACTGAGTAAGCTGTCATCAGAGGCAGGTCCTGGTGAAAGCAGGAAGCAGAAACCATTCTTCCTTTGACACTCTCTCCTTTCCATGGCCTTTAGATCTCCAAGCCCCTGAGGGTCCTCAGTGCTGTCTGGGCTTACAACTGCCCGCTATGTCCTGTGCAGGTTCACCTCCAATATTGCCACAGCTTTAAGATTACCTCTTCTTTTTATTTCCTATCAAAACCTCCCTTTCCCCAGGGCTGAGTGCAGCGTCAAAAGGAAATGATGTATATCAACTCAGGTTCAGTTGGAGAAGCCGCACCACAATGAACTCAGGAATAAGGGACTTGGAATTAGACCTTACACAGTGATAGGAGGAGCTGGGAAGTGCAGGTTGGAGAGGAAGAGTGAGATCAGAGAGTCACCAGCCTGTCCATCTGAGAAGCACCATCTGCTGCCAAAGTGGGATGCAAAGGGGAAGCTGGTAAGGAAATCTTTAAGGAGCTATTGCTTCTGTCAGCTGTGGGAGGTCCACAGCCAAGCATCTGGTGACGGGCCTGGGGCTGCCATTGGTCTTCAGGGTCAGCACTTGGATAGATGAGCTGCTCTCAGAGTATAGGAAGACCAGGACAAGAGGAACCCGCTGGCACTTCATCTGTTACTGCATTTAACCACAATGAGAGTCCAAAAGGCATGGCTGCAGCTTCTCTTCCATCTCCCAAATTTTATGCAGGTTCCTCTTTTGACCAACTCTAACTTGAAACCATCCAGAAAAAAGGATTTGGAAACATTCTTCCCAATTTAAGTTGCTTGCTGGATACATTTCTTAACTTTCTCTCCCCTCGCCATTCAGTTGCGTAGAAGATGCAGCCATTTACCCTGTGGCTTCAAAAGCCCTGGCCACCACCAGCAAACCACCCCTGCCACATCACCGAAGTCTCCACCACCAGCCGCACCACCCTGGAAAGTGTGTACTCGAGACTGAGAAATATGGGCTTTCTCTGGATGCTCAGCTAATCAACCACTCCCCTGCTTCAAAAGATCAAAGGCTCCCAACTGCTCTCAGGATCAAGTCCAATCTCCCTAACCTAGTTTTCAAGGCTTCCGTGGTCTGGGCTCACTCCCCTTCCCCTGCTTTGTTTCCTATCACTCATCACCCACTTCTGCCTCTGGAAGTCTCCTTTCCAGCACACTTCCGTGGGTCCCTGACTCCCCTGTGCTCTTGCTGGTTCCTCACACTTCCTCGTGATGTTTCTTCTTCTCTGCCCTGCTTCTTTGCCTGAAGAAATCTTCCATAAGCCTCAAGACCCAGCTCACATGCCTGTCATATCCTTGAATTATCCCCCACAGGGGCAAGTGGGTCACCCCACCTAATCAGGTCAGTTCATAATTGCATTATGACTTTCATTGCCCTAGATACTTTTTCTTCTTTGGAGGGCCCCTCCAACCATAGTAGATTTTTGTGGGCCCCCCAAAGTTCATGTTTTTAATGATAGAAGAAAAAAGATAAAATAGTTTCCTCAGGGGCACCTGGGTGGCTCAGTCGGTTAAGCATCTGATTTTGGCTCAGGTCACGATCTCACGGTTGGTGAGTTCAAGTCCTGCATCGGGTGAGCTTGAGCCCCGGGTGGGGGAAAAAAAAACAAAAAACAAAAAACATGAGCCCCTCTTTGGGTAAGCCCTGCTTCTCTCTCCCTCTCTCTCTCTCTCTCTCCTCTCTCTGCCCCTCACTCACTTGCGCCCTCTCTCTCCCTCAATAAATAAATAAATAAATAAATAAATAAAAATTAAATATTTTTTCAATGCTGAAGGTTCATTTTTATTCCTTCTAATTTTAAAAGAAATCAAAGCATCTTAGTGAAGGTCCTAATAATATTATGTGCCCTAGTCGTGCCCACGTGCCTCCTGGTCCTAATGGATGCACTGGCCCCAGGTCATAACCTAACATAACTGCGTTTCACAGAGATTTTAAGTAATTGGCAAATATTCAAACATCTAGAAAATAATGGAACCAGGATTTGAACTCATGCTGTCTCACTCCAGAGACTGTACTCTTAACTGTTGTATCAGTGTTTTCAAACATTTAAAAAAAAAATTTATTACATTTAATTTATTTTTGAGAGTGAGACAGAGCACAAGTGGGGGAGGGGCAGAGAGAGAAGGAGACACAGAATCTGAAGCAGGCTCCAGGCTTTGAGCAAGCATTCAGCATAGAGCCCTACATGGGGCTCAAACCCACGAACTGTGAGATCATGAGTTGAGCTGAAGTCGGACACTTAACTGACTGAGCCACTCAGGTGCCCCCAAATATTTTTGATGGTGACCCACAATAAGAAATAAATTTCTAACACAATACAGTATACACACACACCAATACAGCTGAATCAAAAGTTTCACATAATATATTTACCCTTCTACGCATAATTCACATTGATGTTTCTATTCTACTTTATTTGGTTTTATTTCACTTTTGTATTTTTATTTTATGTCTTTATGTTTATTTGCTTTTGAAAGAGAGAGAGAGAGAGAGAGAGAGAGAGAGAGAGAGAGAGAGATGGAGCATGAGCAGGAGAGGGGCGGAGAGAGAAGGAGTCACAGAATCTGAAACAGGTTCCAGGCTCTGAGCTGTCAGCACAGAGCCCTACACGGGGCTTGAACTTACGAATCGTGAGAGATCATGGCCTGAGCCAAGGTCAGACACTTAACGGACTGACCCACCCAGGCCCCACTTTATTTCACTTTTTGAAATGCCAGTTGCAGCCCAACAGATTTCATGACCCATCAATATGCTCTGACCTAAACTTGAAAAATCTTGCACTCCACTGTAATTCCATTTAATATTTTTTGAATAAATGTCTTAGGTGTAGGGACAGGATAGGGACATCACCCAATACAAATATTTTCAGTCGAAAAACTGTCAGTTTGGGGGGTGCCTGACTGGCTCAGTCAGTAGAGCTTGAGACTTTTGATCTTGGGGTCAAGTTTAGTTTTTTAAAAAATTTCAGGGGCACCTGGGTGGCTCAGTCAGTTGAGTGGCTGACTTTGGCTCAGGTCATGATCTCGCGGTCCATGAGTTCGAGCCCCACGTCGGGCTCTGAGCTGTCAGCACAGCTTTGTGCTGACAGCTCAGAGCCCAGAGCCTGTTTCAGATTCTGTGTCTCCCTCTCTCTGACCCTCCCCTGTTCATGCTCTGTCTCTCCCTGTCTCAAAAATAAATAAACATTAAAAAAAAATTAAAAAATTTCAAAGTCTCATTCCAAATCTCTGTACTCTGTATCACCCCATATTGCCTACATCCAAAACAGAATAAATCTTTAAGAAAAAAAAAAAAAACTGTTTTATCTGTCTCTTTAACAACTGAAATAACATGAAAAGGAAACACATGTTTAGAAAGACAATGCCAGTGGTTCATTAAATATATTAAAGTATCTCCTTCCTAAAAAGAATGGAATGTGGTAAGAGCTTTGATTTTATACAGTTTTGACTTGAATAAGTCTTAACATTCCATCCTTCTTCAGCAGTTTGTAAGACTGAAAGGCATGAAACCATGCTTCAGAAAACTCATGAACCCAGGGGCTAAAATGAGACAGTTCAATCTCTTAGGTCTATGTATGCCTACTTCCTCCTTGATTAATCAAACATGAGGCTTTCACTGGGTTTCCTTAACGGCGTACTAGAGCAAAAAGTGAATTTCAAGCTGGCTGGGTAGATAATAATTGTTGCTAAACTAGACATAAAATGCAGACCAGGCAATGTAAATATACTATTGGGCTCACTTAAAATCACCCTGATACCTGTATGACTTCTGAACAAAGATGCTAGTGCATAATTAGATATTCTCAGGTGACACTGAGGAGCTGGCTCTCTGTCCCTCTACATTTGGGAACTAGTCTTGATAATGAAAAACCTTCATTCACTGGGGCCCTCTGATAACCAGTGGTACACTCAATGTCTAGACTGGCACAGGCATCAAATAACAATTGGTCAATAATGGATGAATAAAGGCCTGCATGAAGGAAGGAAAGAATGTCGGCATGATCTCAAATCAAGGAAGTTCAGACCAAGAAGCTATAAAACCCAAGCTCTCAAAGTGGGGCTTAGAAAAGGAGGGGAAGCAAGGAGAGGAAAAAGAAAGGACAGTTGAAGACATAGGTCACGTCATAGTGAGAAGAGTTCAGAACTGGCAGGCAGGGGGTATAGGATCTGACAATTTATTTTTTAATGTTTGTTTTTTGAGAGAGTGCACCAGCAGGGGAGGGGCAGAGAGAGAGAGAGAGAGTGAGAGAGAGAGAGAGAGAGAGAGAGAGAGAATCCCAAGCAGGCTCCACGCTGCCAGCACAGAGCCCGGCACTGGACTTGAACTCACCAACCACGAGATCATGACCTGAGCCAAAATCAAGAGTCTGACACTCAGCTGACTGAGTCACCTAGGCACCCAGGTTCTGTCAATCTTGGTGTCTAACTTGCTGTATGATTTTGGCCACAGCCTTGACTTTTCTGAGTCTTGGTTTCCTCAACTATAAACTGAGTTATCTCTACTCAATGACATTAAATTTTCCTTTCAGCCCCCAAATTTCAAAATTCTCAGATCTGAACTGAAGGCCCTGGCAATGGCAGGCTATGCATGCCACAGTTAAGGATGGAAGGCAGAGAGAAGGGAATTTCCTCTTGGAATTTTGATGTTAGAAAGGGGTTCTCATGCCCAAGGATGTTGGGACCTACATTTTCACTGGTGGCACTGCTTTCCTGGGGCTGGGGTTAGCAATCCCTCCTCCTGCATTAATTTGCTAGTTACTCTGAGGAGAAGCCCCAGCACGCACTGTACTTTATGTTCCTAATTATGAGTACATTTGATAAATTTTTTTATGTGCATGATCTCATTTTGTCCTCACAGCATTCTGTGAAGTAAAGACTATGCTTGATTATGCTGCAGATGAGTAGAGAAAGCTTCAAGGCTTTCTCTTGAAATGGCCCACCCTAAATCATTCAGGTGGGATGTAGTAGAGGTTGGATTTGAACCCAGATATATCTGCCTCCAATTTTCATGTTCTTTCTACAGCACCAGGCTGTACAAGTCTCCTGATTTGCAAGAAATAAGCCCCTCCCTCCCCACACATTTTGGCCTAACAGGAGGATTAACATATATCCCACCGGATACTTTTTATTTCTTTGTAATTTATAGCACACTTCTAAAAATGGATCTAGGGCAGCTCAAAATATTAAAATACATACTATAGGACAGTTTTTAAAATTAAAGGATATACGTAAATAAGTGCACACACACACGAATGCAGATTTAAAAAATGATAACGACTGAATAAGGTCTATAGTCTACTTAACAGTAATGTACCAATGTCAATTTCTAGCTTTGTTGTTGCTACAACTATAGAAGCTGTCTCCTTTGGAGGAAGGGTTCACATGATTTGGTACTATCTTTGCAACTTCCTGTAAGCCTACCTTATTTCAAATGACAAGTTTTAAATTATATAAACAAATAATAAAAAGATTAAGGGGAGGTCAGAAATAATTTAGATAAGAAATAATGTAGATGAGAAATAACCTGGGATCACATGCTGGGAAGTGCTAGTCCTCCACCCCAAATCTTTCTTCTCCCTGGGCACTGAAGCTAGACCTATGTCCCAGTCGTCTTTGGAGTTTACAACGGTCATGTGACTGAGTTTAGCCAATAGAATGTGAGGAACAAATGGGTACCATTTGCAAGCTGGTCAAAAAAAAACCTCCCAAAGGCTTTCTTCCCTGCTCTTTCCCTGTGTTAAAAGAACTCAGATGCTAACCAGAGTCTAAGAGTTGGTATAACAAAGGAGAAGCCTGAATGACTAATTACAGTGGGAGAGCTGCCCACTGACCTTTCCACCTTGGACTGTTACTTGCCTATTACTTGCCCCAAGAAATAAACTTCTATTTGTTCAAACCATACACTCTTTATGATTTCCCCTTTACATTCTTACAACTATTGAGGACTCAAAAAGTTTTGTTTATGTAGACTATATCCAGTGATATTTACTGTATTAAAAATTAAAATTGAAAAATATTTAAAATACTTATCAATTCCTTTAAGAAGAATAGATCTAGGGGCACCTGTGTGGCTCAGCTGGTTAAGCATCCAACTCTTGGTTTCAGCTCAGGTCATAGTCTCATGGTTCCTGAGATCAAGCCCCACATGGGTTAGTGTGGAGCCTACTTGGGATTCTCTCTCCCTCCCTCCCTCTCTGTCCCTCCCCCAGCTTCTGCTTGCGTATGCACTCTCTCTCTCTCAAAATAAGTGAAATAAACTTAAAAAAAAAATAATAGATCCATTACATATTAACATAAAAAGCATTTATTATAAAAAATAATATCTTCTAAAATGAAAAAAAATTTTACATTTTTATAGATCTCTTTAATTTCTGGTTTAAAATAGAAGACAGGCTAGATTCTCATCTCTGCTTCTGCATTTGATCTGTGAGATAAATTGTTTTTGTTTAAGTACATGAAAAAACCCAGCATCACACAGATACGTGATTGAAAAAAGAGGAATATTTTAATAGATTTTTTTCAGATAATTGTGAATATTTTTCTTCATACTACATCTAAAGTCTACAAGTGATAGTTTATTAAAAGTTAATTGCAATATAACATCTGAAATCATATCAATGAACTTTTCATATTCTGTTAAATTAAAATCCATAAAATAAACTTTTTGTACTCTGAGTGGATCTTTTACCCACGCATAATTTTGTAACATCATTCATTGGTCATTTAGAAAATGGTGATTCACTGAGCTATGCATATCTTCCAAATGTTGACATATGTTGTTACACAACATTTTATTTTATTTTATTTTATTTTATTTATTTTATTTTAAAGTAGGCTGTATGCCTAATGTGGGGCTTGAACTCACAACCCAGACATCAAGATTCACATGCTCTACTGACTGAACCAGCCAGGAATGCCCATATTACACACAATATTTTAAAAATCACATGTGTTAATATCACCACCAATATTATCAGAAAAGTCTTTAAAGTATTTGGGAAGATGTAAAGTTCATAATGGCAGATACTAGTTTTCCAAAATTCTAATTATCACTTAAACCCTGAGTATTATCACTGGCAACAAATGCTGTCATTTGTTTTCCTTAAAATAACAGATTTGGGGGTGCCTAGGGGTCTCAGTCGGTTAAGCATCTAACTTTAGCTCAGGTCATGGTCTCACAGTTCATGAGTTTGAACCCTATATCTGGCTCTGTGCTGACAGCTGGGAGCCTGGAGCCTGCTTCAGTTTCTGTGTCTCCCTCTCTGTCTGCCCCTCCCCCGCTCATGCTCTGCCTCTCTCTTTGTCTCTCAAAAATAAACAGACCTTAAAACATTTTTTTCAAGTAACAGGTTTGCTTCATTCAATAAAATGGTTGTCCAGTCTCCAAGCCTAAATTATAAGTTTTCTGTCAGTCATTCTTTCTGGTAAAACTGAAGTTCCATGAAAAAAGCATCTAGTTCATTCACCTCACAGCTCGATTGGGTGAGCGCTCTCCCCCCAAGACAACAGGAGTGCACTTCAGTGTGCGACAGCAGTCGCATATCCTTTGTCATTTTTTCTCTTTCTCATAGTTGTCTCGGCTTCACCATTGGCAGACCCTGAAAGACATGGATTCAGGGATAACCCATTTGGTTTCCTTTAATATCTTCAGAAGAATGACTGAAAATACAAGCTAAAATTATCACCATTATCTTTCCCTTTCTCTGATGACCTGTCTTTAAAATGATATATTTTGGTATATTTTATGAAGTTGTCTTTCTTCCTTTCTTTCTCTTTCTTTATTTCTTTCTTTCTTTCCTTTTCTTTTTTCTTCTTTTCTTTTCTTTTCTTTCTTTTTGCCTCTCTGCCATTTTTAAATGTCCTAGTATTCATCATATATGGTGCTGCCCTCAAATCATCAGGATTTCTGAATTCCATAACAGAAATTCTAGCAGTCCCAAAGGCTTCTGGGAAACTCTTGACCTGAAAGAGAAAGGAATGTCCCTTCTCTGGAAAAGCTGACTGATCATTTCTATCCAATTAAGATGGCCACATGCAGCAAGGTCACAGGATCAATAGTGATAATAGAAGCCCCATAAATGGGAATTCCAGACCCTTCTGATTCCTCTCTGCTATAGCCCCCCTACCTGCAGAGAATGCATTTTCTCTTTTTTCTGTTCTTTTCCTCTTCCCATCTTTCAAACTCCTTCCTGGGGCCCAGATGGACCCCCTGAATTTGATAATCCCCCTCCTTCTTGGTTAAACTGACCATGAAAATCTCATAAGATTCCTTTACTTAATCCTCTGGTATTTGTTACCTAAGCTTTACTGTATAATTCTTTGTGTTTAGTTATTCTTGTTGGTTTGGGAATTTGACTTGAACCAGTCGTATTTGCTACTCTTCATCTCACGTGTTGCCAGTTTCCTTGAATGATTTTTAAATTAAAAGCCATAATGGATTCCCCACCTGTGCATCTGTGGAAGATGCTTTCTGTGGTGTCAGTGTGGCTTGCCTCACCCCTTCTTGAGACCCCCTCATCCACCTTTATAAATGGGCCTTGCAGGCATTATTGTTATCAGTGCTCCTGCCCTTCCCAGACCACAGCTGACTGGACCAAGGGTGGATACCCAACTCCAGCAGGTCAATGAGAATTTTTTCTCCCAAGAATGTGCTGTTGGGCCGAAAATAAATTAGTCACATTTTGCTGTTGCTGGATTCAAAGATGGGTCAGCTCAGGAGTTGTGGGTAGGTAGAAAAATCAAGAAAGCTGTTCTACTGAGGCAGGGGCAGGAGGCAGATGTGAAGAGAAGAGGAGAGACATAGACCTCAAAGCTTTGGCAAGTCAGATGAAATCTCTACTTTGGTTCCCAGAATCTGTCCAACTCCTGGTCTCAGGCCTTGAGAGACCCTGTTTCCTGTGGGTTCCAGGACAGCCCCTGGGTGCTCCACAAAACTCCCCCTTTTTGCTTAAACTAGCTCCAATTTAACCAAGATCCTCCTTACCCGTCTCATCCACCAGGCCTCCTTCAAGCCTAGGCACAAATATCCTTGCCCTGAGAGTCTTTATGCTTTCAGTGGAGTGACCATGTCTTGACCAGGATTTCTGTACTACCACAGACCCCTGCATGACCACAGTTCCCACATACTACCATAGTCCCCTGCACAGCCTCAGTCCCTGAACTACCACAGCCCCCGTGCTACCACAATTCCTTGCATGACCATAGTCCCCTGCACTACACCAGTACCACTCCACTACTCCACTCCCATTACTGCCGTTGGTTCATAAGTTTATCTGTCATCTATTAGACCGGAGCCCTTAGATGACAATGACAATCTCGTATGGTTAGAGCAGCACCTGGGACCTAGTAAGCACTAAACAGATTTTTTTTTTATGTTTATCTATGTATTTTTTGAGAGAGAACAAGTGGGGGAGAGGCAGCGAGAGAGGGAGAGAGAGAATCCCAAGCAGGCTCTGCACCTTCAGCACAGAGCCCAACATGGGGCTCAATCTCATGAACTGTGAGATCATGATCTGAGCTGAAATCAAGAATCAGACGCTTAACTGACTGAGCCACCCAGGTGTCCCACTGGCTGAGTCAGTTAAGAGTGCCACTCTTGATCTCAGCTCAGGTCATAATCTCACAGTTCACGGGTTGGAGACCCGAGTCGGGTTCTGCACTGACAGCACGGAGCCTGCTTGGGATTCTCTCTCTCTCCCTCTCTCTGCCCCTCCCCCACACGTGTGGGTGCACTCTCTCTCTCTCTCTCAAAGTAAATGAACATTTTAAAAATAAATAAATACATAAAAAGATTTTTGAATGAATGAGTCAGTGAGAAAGTGAAATTTATGAGTGTGGAATTCACTTGTCTATTATTTAACGACTCCCATTCAACATTTCAAGTTGAAATATTTTAGCTGCTCAGGAGAACTAGAAGGCATGCCCCAAGGGAGCAGGTACTTCCTGTCCTGTGACTCGTGTGGCCCCAGTACCCAGCACAGCTCCCAGCATAGCAGACACCTAATGTTAGTCAAATGAATGAATCAGTTAGCAGGTATGTAAGGAAGGAGAAGTAGGGGGTGTTTGGGCTGCAAAAAATCTCCCTTAACTTCCTATAAATCCTTGCCTGTGGATGGCAATTTTCTAAGTTCTATTCATAATTCTTGCCCTATTATTTGCATGCCTTTTTAAAGAGAATCTACAGAAGGAAATGAAGTGCTCATTTAGAAGGAGTTATAGACCCCTGGTTAGGCCTACCCATCCCCCAATTCTGCATTTCTGAGCAGGGCAGAAAGGCCTCCAAAGTTCTGCTGTTTGCTCCTCTTTGTCATCTCAGGAAAGATTTCTCTTCATTGATGCCTGTAGCCTCATATTGGCATACATACAAGTTTGTAAGGCCTGCCATAACAAAATTCCACAAACTGGGAGGCTTAAATAACACAAATTTATGTTCTCGTAGTTCTAGAAGTGGATGTCCAAGATCAAATTGTCGGCAGATTTGGTTTCTTCTGAGGCCTCTGTCCTTAGCTTGCAGATGGCTACCTTCTTGCTGTGTCCTCACGTGGTCTTTCCTCTGTGCACACGCATCCCTGATGTCTCTCTGTGTATCCAAGTTTCCTCTTCTTAATAAGGAAAGCAGTCACATTGGACAGGAACCCACCCTAATGGCCTCATTTTAACGTAATTGCCCTTTAAAGGCCCTCTCTCCAAATACAGTCACATTCTGAGGTGCTGGCAGTTAGACCTTCAACATCTGAATTTTGAGAGGACACAATTCAGCCCATATAGTATTATATTGGCCAAACACACTGGAACCAATTAAATATATAATGATAAGATAATGATTAAATTCATTCAAGAAATATACCCTCAGTGCCCCCAGGCCTGGGTACTGCACTGGGTGCTCAGTCCAGTTGGGGCAGGGGGCAAATGGACAGATCATAAGGGAGGCAGCTAACATGACACTTCCAGGCACAGACCCTGGATGTAGATTTCCTTGCTGCCCACTCTCCACTTATTGACTGGATGACTGTGGGCAAACTGTTGAACCTTCTATGTACCTCAGTTTCCTCATCTGTGTAGTAAGGTTCATAACTGCACTTACCTCATAGGTCTGTTTTGAGAATTAAATATTTATAAAACACTTAGAATAGTTGCTGACACCTAATGCTGTATTGTGTGGTAAGTAAATGAATTTGTGAGCATCCACGTGAGTCATTGAAAATGAGGTGTGCAGGAGAGTACATTATTGGCCCCAATTTTACCTCCCTCCTTGTATCCATGTGCTTTGCCACGTAACAGTGATT
Organism: Panthera onca; assembly: GCF_046562875.1. Classification (NCBI taxonomy): domain Eukaryota; kingdom Metazoa; phylum Chordata; class Mammalia; order Carnivora; family Felidae; genus Panthera; species Panthera onca. The sequence goes on along the minus strand of NC_138347.1, from coordinate 129,344,795 downwards.
CCTCCACAAACCGTGGAGTCTACTTCTTTGTCTCTTTACTTCAGGCTCACCCACATGACTTGTTCTATCCAAAGGGATAGTAGCAGATATGAAATCGGTAGATATTTGAAGGGTACCCATTGGGTGTGTCCCCTTGTGTTTCTCTCATCATCATGAGAACATGCTGGAACTAGCCTGCTGATCCTAGGGGCAAGATGGAGACATATGGACCAGAGTCATTCACACTGACCCACAAACCCCTACATGAGAACTAATTTACTGTGTCTGTATACTAAGACTTTGAGGTTGCTTGTTACACAGCAAGAACTGACTAATAGAAAGTTGATTGAGACTATTTAATGGTGTGAGGAAATGTTCCCACTAAATTAAGTGGTGGAAAGGCAGATAACAAAACCATTTGTACAGTAAGATCCTATTTTTATTTTAAATAAGTGTGTGTGTATCCCTAAAAAATAGACCAAAGTGTTAATCTGTGGTAATTGCTGATTGGTGGTGATATTTATTTTGTGTGTGTTTCTCTCCATGCTTCAAATAATTGCCTTTGGATTGTGAAATGTTATTTGAGATGATATCTAGACAGATGTAATGATGAGTGGTAGCTGGGTATTCTGAGCAGTCCCTCCATGGTGCCTGTTCTTTCATCCCAGACTTCAGTCCAGATTCTTCTATGGTAACCAAACCCACACTACAGTGGGGTTGCAGGCCATACAGAATGTCTGTAATTGTAGGAGTTTGGAAAACGATTTGTAAGATAGCCTTTCAAGGTGAGACAGCTTGTTAAGATTCTCTGGTGCCCTCTGAATGGTTCCCTCAGGGCTTGGAACATTGTGTTTAATGCATTTTGGACACAGGCCAGGTCAGTGCTGAAATTAGAGGTTAACATCTAGTTTAAGAGCAAAACAACAGAGGGCCTGAGGAGCAAGCTTGAAATACCTGATTTGCTTACAGCAATTACTTCATTTGTGGCCACATTGTCCCACACCACTGCAGTGGCCTCCCCAGGTGATCAGCTCTGGTAAATGGAACCTGACTGGATGGGGCCTGGCTTCTCCAGACAGAGCAGAATAAAATGGGCAGGTCTCATTCATAATCTACACTGGCACCACAAGTGGTTTCCAGGCCTTGGGAGGAAAGACTTTTGCTATTTTCTTTTTTCTTTTAATCAACTTTGTTGAGGTATTATTTAGAGACAATAAAATCCATCCATTTTAAATACACAGTTCAATGAGTTTTGACAAATGTATACACTCTTGTAACCACCACCACAGTCAAGATATAGACCTTTTCCATCACCTTGAAAGTTTCCTGCAGGTCCCCTTGCAATTAATCCCAACCCCCACCTCAGCATCAGGCAACCACTGATGTGTTTTCTGACTATAGATTAGATCTGCCTTGTCTGGAATGTGATAGAAATGAAATCACACAGTATGTAACCTTTTGTGTCTGGCTTCTTTTTCTCAGTATGATGTGTTTGAAGTTCATCCAAGTTGTGTGTATCAGTAGTTTGTTTCCTTTCATTTATTTTTTTAAATATTTATTTTTGAGAGAGAGAGGGGGAATGAGTGGGGGGAGGGGCATAGAGAGGGAAATACAAAATCTGAAACAGGCTCCAGGCTTTGAGCTGTCAGCACAGAGCCTGACACGGGGCTCAAACTCCGGAATGGCGGAGATCATGACCTGAGCCAATGTCAGACACTTAACCAACTGAGCCACCCAGGCACACCCTGTGAGTTTGAGCCCCATGCTAGGAGTAAAACCTACACACAAAAAAAAGATGAATGAATAAAGAAATTGTGGTTCATCCATACAACGGAGTACTATTTTTTAATAGTATTGAAATATATAGAATATATAGAATATGGTATAGAATAGTATTGAGCCTGGGTGGCTCAATCAGTTAAGGGCCTGACTCTTGGGGTACCTGAATGGCTCAGTCAGTTAAGTGTTCAACTTTGACTCAGATCATGATCTTATGGTTCATGAGTTCAAGCCCCACATCAGGCTCTGTGCTGACAGCTCAGAGCCTGGAGCCTGCTTCGGATTGTGTGTCTCCCTCTATCTCTGCCCCTCCCCCACTCTCTCAAAAATAAAGAAACAATAAAAACATTTAAAAAAAAAAGAGTCCAACTCTTAATTTCGGCTCACAGAGCCTACTTGGGATTCTCTTTCTTTCTCTCTCTCTCTTTCTGCCTTTCCCCAACTTGTGCACACATACTCTCTCCCACTGTCTTAAAATAAATAAACATTAAAAAAAAAATGGTATTCCGTTGTATGGATGAACCACAATTTCCTTATTCATTCATCTTTTTTTTTTTTTATGTAGGTTTTACCCACAGCATGGGGCTCAAACTCACAACGCTGAGAGCAAGAGTCACATGCTCTACCAACTGTGTCAGCCAGGCACCCCTATTCATTCACCTTTTAATGGACATTTGGGTGGTTTCTAGTTTGTGACTATTATGAAAAGCCTTTTTTTTTAGTTTCAACTGTACTTGTTTGGTGGGTTTTATGGGACTCACTAGCTACTGATTGGATAATTTTCCCGGAAGCTTGCTTTTGAACTAAGGAAAAAGTAGATGATCACATGAGTTGATAGTTTATTCATTCATTTAACCACTCATTCAGTTAGCCATTTATCCAATAAACATCCACTCACCACCTACTATTACCACCAGTAATCGTTTAATAATATTATTTATTGAGTGCTTAGGGAACAATAAGGTCACCGTGCTTAGAATGTACCTGGGATGATACTGCTCATTTCTCACAGCAATCCTGCAGGATAGCTGTTAACTGGCCTCAGCTTTAAGTGCTTTCTTCAACCAAAAATGCTATGCAAATAAAATTGCATTTTTTAAACAAAAGCATTTTCCATACAACTGAGGTCTTTCATTTATTTATTGGCCTTTCCTCCTCTCTCTCATTCCACTTCCTGTGAATTGATGAGGTTTTATTACATCTCTTCTTTAATCAAGACCAAATGGTCTATGACATTGCTCTGGCTTTTATGTTTATTGGGGTTGAAGTGGTGCCTGGCTGACAGAGGAAGACATTACACTCCCAACATCCCTGGTGTCTGAGGTAGATTGGTATTCATTCCCAGCATACACTGAACACTTCATCTTCCAGACACACAATTGAGCCAAGGTGCTATATAAGTCAAATAAATAAGTAAAGCCAAGGACACTTCTGTCCTTATTGGGCACGTGGAAGTATAGTTAACTTTCTCTGAGTTTCTACTGAATGCTAACACTCACCAGGAACTTTGGAAAGAGAAAGGAAAAAAAGAGACACAGAGAAAGACTGTTTGACTCTTGAGAAGTTTAATCAGTATGAGAGCCAAGAATAAGCTGGAAGAATGGTTATCAAGAAAGTATAAAGAAGGAGAGAAAATTAGCATTTCTTGAGATTCTACCATCTGCCAAAGAATGTGCTAGTCCAGTGGTTCTCAAAGTTGACCAGTCATCAGAAGCCCCTGGAAGGCTTGTTAAAACATAGATTGCTGCCCTGACCCCTGGAATTTCTGATTCAGATCTGGGACAGAGCTCAAGAATTCATACTTCTAATAAGTTTCCAGGTGATGTTGATGCTATCAGTCTAGGGACCACACTCTGATATCCACTCAGAGTTGTAAATATGTGCTAGATACATCTATTATCTCTTTTAAACATCCCAGGAGCACTATTAATTAGGTCTCATCCCCATTTTGTACATGAGGAAAGTAAGAGTTCAGAGAATTTTCAGAATTTGCCCTGGGTCCACAGCTGGTAAATGGCAAAGCCAAACATTGAACTTTGATCTGCCTCACTCTAAAACCCATGATTTTCCCCCTATTTCAAACTTCTCCCAAATTCTTCCTGGAAAAAGTAGACATATAATATTATCTGAGTTTCTCCATGTTGTTAGAATCTCCAGGGTTTGGGAGTAAACAAGCATGGTGACATCATTTAGGATCACATGCTACTAAAATAATAAGGCGGTTAAGTGAATGGTTTGGAAAAGATCCAGAATGTAGGAGTCAATGTCCCTGACCAAAACTACCTGATTCTTTGAAGCTAACTCAGAATTAAAAAAAAAAAAATTCAAGGCAACCTATCCTCTCCATTTTCTCGTTTCATAATGAGAGAGCCTGGTTACAAATCAGATTTTCATCAGACTATCTCCCTTCTGCTTCCCATAAGCCTCTGGCTGCATGAATTCAGCATTAGAAACAATTCTATTAAAATGTGTAAAAGCAAAGACTTCAAACTTAAATAGGTTTTCTCATGTGAACAAAGGAATTCTATCTTCCTGTTGATTTTTTGTCTCCTAAAAGTCTTTAATTCAGACACAAAGTACCAATTTAAGAAGCGAGAGAGGAACTATCAACTATAGATTCTACAAGATTAAAACGATGGGGACATCTGGGTAATTCAGTCACTTAAGCATCCCACTCTAGATCTTGGCTCAGGTCATGATCTCACAGTTTCATAAGTTCGAGCCCCACATTGGGCTCTGTGCTGGTGGTGCAGAGCCTACTTGGGATTCTCTCTCTCTCTCTCTCTCTCTCCTATCTCTCTGCCCCTCCCCTACTCACACTGTCTCTCTCTCTCTCTCCCTCTCTCAAAATATATAAATAAACATTAAAAAAATTTTAAAGATGATAGGGTAAATTTATGAACTTTATGCCAATAAATTTAATGATTTAGATGAAATGGATGAATTCTTTGAAAGATACAAACTACCAAAGCTCACTGAAGAATAAGTAGATAAACTGAAAATCTATTAAAGAAATTAATTTATAGTTTAAAACCTTCCCATGAAGAAAATTCCAGGTCCAGATGGCTTTACAGGTGAATTCTACCTGACATGTAAGGAAGAAATAATATCAATTTTTTACAAATTCTTTTGGAAAATTGAAGAGGAGGGATTACTTCCAAACTAATTCAATGAAGCTAAAATTACACTGAAATGCAGACTTTCGTTCAAAATTAAAGACTGTACTTAAGGGGAGAAAAATGTCACAATTTGGTAATGCTAGCCAATATGGAAACCTGAGCTTCAGAGCAGCTCCTGGGAATAAGCAAGATTCATTCATGTTCCTGTTTTGCAGATAAGGAAATAGGTGAGAAAAGCTCAAGCTACACACCTTTCCTCTGGTGGTAGGGAAGGCAAAGATAGGAAGACATCAAAAATAAACTATTTCACAACTTCCGTGTGAATGAGGTTAGAAAATGTTCAAAGTCACCAGAGAATGTTAAAGAGGGTCCTTAGAGTAGGACCCCAGAGATAGCAATTTACCTCATGGGAAGGTTTTTTAAAACTTTTTATGACAGAGAATTTCAAACTTATCTAAAGGAGGTAGAATATAATGATCCCCCCCCCATAACCCACACCGAACCCCAACCAACAACAATCAACCAGCCTATGCATCTAGACCTTCATCCATTTCCTCTAACACACATTATTTTGAAGCAAATACCACCTATAGTGTCATTTTGCCCATAAATATTTCAGTATGTATCTCTAAAACAGGGCCTCTCAATCTTAGCACTGTTAATATTGAGAGCCAAATAAGTCTTTGTTGTGAGGAGCTGTCCTGTGCATTACAGGATGTTTAGCAGCATCTGTGGCCTGTACCCACTAGAGGCCGGTAACACCCCTTCTCCTCAGTTTTGGCAACCCAAAACATCCCCAGACATTGCCAAGTGTCCTAGAGAGCAAAATCTCAAAACTGAGAATCACTGCTCTAAAAGATGAGGACTTTTTTATTTTGTTTAAACATCGGGTTTTTTTTTTTTTTAATGTTTATTTATTTATTTTGAAAAAGTGTCAGTGGGGAAGGGGCAGAGAGAGGGAGAGAGAGAAAGAGAGAATCCCAGCAGGCTCTACACTGTCAGTGCAGAGGCTGATGCAAGGTTAGATCCCACAAACTGCGAGATCATGACCTGAGCCAAAACCAAGAATCAGATGCTTAACTGACTGAGCCACCCAGGCACCCCAAGATGAGAACTCTTGTTGAATCTAATGGGAGTTCTCTGTGCTTCTTGGATTTTGATGTCTATGTCTTTCCCCATGTTAGGAAAGTTTTCCACTATGATTTGCTCAAACCTCCTACCCCTTTTTCTCTCTCTTCGTCTTCTGGGACTCTTATGGTTCGGATGTTATTCCTTTTTAATGAGTTACTGAGTTCTCCAATTCTTATATCGTGCTCTTTTGCCTCTGTAGTTTCCCTCTTTTTCTGCTTCACTAGTCTCCATAATTTTCTCTTATATGTCACTGATTTGCTGCTCTGCTTCATCCATCCTTGCTGCCATGGCATACATTCAAGATTGCATCTCAGTTAAAGCATTTTTAATTTTGTCCTGACTAAATTTTACTTCTCTTATCTCTGCAGAAAGGGATTCTATGCTTTTTTCAACCCCAGCTAGTATTCTTATTATCATGATTCTAAATTCTAATTCAGACATCTTGCTTATATCTGTCTTATGTCCCTGGCTGTAATTTCTTCCTGTTCTTTCTTTTGGGGTGAATTCCTGCTGAGTTCTGTGGCTCACGTTATGCAGATTGTGTTAATCTTCAGATCAATTTTCTAGATGTGCAAAATGGTTTGGTGCTAATCTAGCTGCATTTCAGGGATGAAAGAATCAGAGTACTTCCATGCTGCACCACCATCTTGGCCCCTTCTCCCCAAGATGAGAACTCTTTTTAAAAATACAGCTATGGTACTATTATCACATAGAAATAATTAATAACATTTCTGAATGTAATTAAATAGCTAGTGTCCAAATTTCTAATTGTCTCATAAATGTTAAAAAGTTCATTCTTCCAATAGTTTTTTTTTTTTTTTTTTAAATAAGAATCCAAATAAGGTCCATACACTGTGATTGACTGATATATCTTTTGGATATCTTTTAATCTTTAGGTTTCCCCCCAGTTTTTATTTCTTCATTCATTTATTTTTTCCCTAAAGAAAAGAGATCATTTTACCTATAGAGTTTCCCACAGTCTGGATTTCACTGATTACACATTCATAAAGTAGTTTAACATTTTCTTTGTGATCTCCATTTCCTACAAATTGGTAGTGAGATCAAGAAGCTTAATCAAATTCAGGTTCCAAGGCTACTTCAATGTGACATTGTGTTCTTCCATGGGGCACCTGATATAAACAGCCACCAATGATCAATACCATTCTAATTCAATCATTCTTTCTCCATTTATTGACTGAGTTCTTCTCTAAAGGGAAATTTTCCCTGAGAAGCAATTGTTTAAGATTAGTAATGGCCACCTGCAAAACTAGGATGATTTAAGATTCTGAAGCCTTGTCCAAACGCAGTATAAAGAAAGGCAGAATTAATGACTGATGTCTGATATGGGCATGTGTTGGAACAGTCAGTAATTTCTATCCCTAATCTGATTTCTTCTCTATTTTAGAACTGAAGACTCAGTAGAAAGAAATAAGACCATTAAGAGTGGCTTAGAATGTGCTGAATGTGATTATGGAGTCAGGGTAGTCTCAGAATCAAAGTGATTATTTTTCTTGTTTGTTTTTAATGATAATCCCCAGTGTTGGCAATACACAAGGAATACCACTTTGGAATACTGTTTGTGAGAATGTAAACTGGCACAACTTTTCTGAAGGATAATTTGATAATATGTAACAAAACCTTAAAAGTTTGCATATCCTTTGACCTAGAAATGCTACTGCAAAAATTTGTCCCAGGGATGAGCAAGGAGACTTAGCCAAGATTGTTCATGGCAAGTGTATAATAATGAAACATTGGAAACAACCTAACGTTTGTCTATAGGGAGATAGCTAAAGGCAGCATGCTATCCAATTGATGACCTTGCAGGTTTGAATATTACAGAATACATAAGGGCATGGAAAGATGTTCATGATATATTACTGAGTGAGGAAAAAAAACATTTCTGAAGTAGTATATTCAGTAAATCTCATTTTCTATTTTTAAAAAAGGAATTTATGCATATAAGTACATGCATGGGAAAAACAGTCACCGTCGATGTATCAAAATATTAAGTTAATATTGAATTATTAATATTACCCCATGGTAAAATTAGGAGTAATTTCTATTTTCTTCCTTTTGCTTATATGATTTTTCAAAATTTCCTATAGGTAATTCACATATTTTAAAGGAAAAAGTTTTAATAACAAGTACTTGTAATTAGGGTTGCCAAATGAATACACCATGGGACATACACTAAAAATTATTGTTTGTCTAAAATTTAATTTAAGGAGGCATCTTGTATTTTTATTTGCTAGTCTGGCAAGCCTAATTTTAATGCAGAGTAGCCAAAGGAGAAGGAAGGCCTGGCTGACTCAGTCAGTAAAGCATGTGACTCTTGATCTGGGGATTGTGAGTTTGAGCCCCATGTTGGGGGTAGAGATTACTTAAATAAATAAATAAATAAATAAAATATTTTTTCAACAGTAATCAAAGAAGAGATTGGGGTACTTGACCCCAACGTGCTGGCCCCTCTGAGGACAGGAGAGGAAATTATTGTTCCAAGACTTTTAAGCCAGGAAATAGGATTTAGTGGAATAAGAAAAGATCAGTTTAGAAGCCACACAGTCCTTGTCTGAAATTTGGACTCTACTACCCCCACCAGTTTCCCCATTCCCTGCCTTTCCCCAACACCATTCACCCCACAATAGGTATGTCCTAGGGACAAGTTACTTGTCTTCCCTGAACCTTAGTAATAATGCTTGTCTTGCAAGGATCACGTGAAAAGTGTGTGATGGCACTTTGTAAATTGCAAAGTGCCAGGCAGCACGTTATTATCATGTTAGTAAATTATACACACAAGGACATGTTGAAGAGGAACAAAACATCTGCCACAGATGACTGTAGAATTGTTCCTTGTAGAAGATTTTTGATGGCTCTCTGAGGTCAAAACAACTCAAGGTTTAGTCACTCGGAGACTGAACCCATATATTAACATCTATCCAAATTGTTCTTACAATCCTATTTATAGATGCACTGATCACTAAACATTGTGGAAATACTTTGCCGCAAGTCGGTTGCTAAATTGGTTGGCGAGCAGCGGGCCACGAGTGGCTCAGAGGAAGTCTGTGTTCTTTACGAGTTTGGCAGCTCATAATTCCAGGCCCTCACCTTGTCCTCACACACTAGTCGCGGTCACCTTGGAAACTGCCCTATTCTAGATGCAGAGCACAGAATGCATTGGCTGGCATGGAATTAATCAGCAGCTGCTTCTCTCTTGCTCTGTTATTGACAAACCATCAGTACCTCTCAAGCCACTTTAGGGAGGATCCATGGTGGGGTTTCAAGGCTCTTCCAGGGGAAAATTAACACCAGAGGTTAGGGTTTATGGAAGAACAGGAAAATAAAACAAGGGAGAAAGAAATTAAGGGAGAAGGAAGGAGGAAAGGAGGAAGTAAAAGAAGAAAAGGTCAGAAGGAGGCAAATGAGATTATTATCCTATTTTACAGATGAGAAAACTGAGGCCTAGCAAGGTCACACAACCAGTAAATATCAGAGCTGTATTTCAAATCCAGGAGAAATAAAATCCATGGAGGAGGAAAACAAAATCCCCTAAGGTGAGTGAATTTTCCAACGTCCAAAAAAGTTCCTGATGGGAATCACACACTCTGGAAATAGTGCCTCAAAAATGCAACTTGTGGCATGACACAGGCAGGACGCAATGAGAGGTGGCCATCTGCAAGCCAGAAGAGGGCCCTCACCCAGAACCCAGCCCTGATCTTAGACTTCCTAGCCTCCAGAAATATGAGAAATAAATATCATTGGTTAAGCCTCCCAGTCTGTGGTATTTAGTTATACACAGCCCGAGAAAACTAAGACATGGTAATTCCATGGTTAACTTATTAAGGAATCGCCGAACTATTTTCCACAGCAACTGCACCTTTTTCTATTCCCACCATCGGTGTTTGAGGGGAGAATGCCAGTGTGGAGTCCCACCATCCTCAGCTTCAATCTTAGCTCTGCTACTGATGTGACTCAGTAACCTCCTCACATAACCTCTCTGGCTCTCAATTTCCTCACTGGCAAAATGGGGGTAATAGAGTTGATGAGGATTACACGGATGACGTAGGAAAAGCTCCTAGTCCACACCACTCAGTACATGTCAGTGGTTTTGTTACTGTTGCAGAGAGAATCACAAAATCTCAGTATGGGAAGGGGCCCAACAGGCACAATACACAATTTTATTTCCTGGATTATCACAGCAGGATTCCACATCATGTCCTGCCAGAATATCCCCATCACTGCTCACCGTGAGGCATTAAGGGTGAGAACCAGTTCCTCTGGACATTGGGATAGCATTTTCCAAGTGGGTTGTTGGAAACATGGCTTTCACAGAGTACAAATGAGGGTTATGAAGAGGGAAAAAGAATTCTGAGGTCAAATAACTTTGGGAAACACAGGGTCAAAAACCCTAAAGCAGGTTCCTTTCCTGCAGGACTTCTCAGAGCATTGATCAGGGTTGTACACTTTGAAATCACCAATGAGGAATGGAGACTGCAGCATTTCCTCAACTTCCCTGTCCTGGTAGACCTTTCCCAGCTGGACAAAGTCTGCATCCATAAATGAGGCATCTGTCCCCACAGTGCAGAAACCACACACAACCACCAAGGTCGCCCTCAGCCTTGAGTTCTAAATATTCACTCTCAACCACAGCATTGCAAAAATTTTCTCCTTTGCCACTTTGTCCCAAAAGGCAGTTTAGAAACTGCAGCCACTGCTGCTCTGCAGTCTTCCTTAGTGTCCCCATTCATCCCTGCTGCGTGAAGCCAATCTCCAAGTACAAATTTCAGGTGTTAGATAATCTTCCGAGCCTGAAAGAAGAGAATCACCTTGTCAGGCCTGAGGAAATCCGCCCTCCGCATTCCCATCCTGAAGCAGGTCCTGGACGAAAGTGGGCAGGGCTAAGTTTCCCTTCTCAGCCAGGTTTTTCAACTGCTGTGTTCAGTAAATTTCCAGAGCCACTAGAACTCACTAGAGTTCTGCAATTGCCCCTTCGTATGCTAATGCACTTTCTTAAAAATCCATGATAAGTTTGGAGGACATAACTAAGAGATATGAGGAAATGTCAGGATCTGGGACAAACCAAAAGACTTAGTAATTTTCTGAGACACTAGGGAAGGGGCTGGAGGCATTGTTCCAGAAGACCTGACCTCCAACATTCGCACATAATGCAGATGAATGCAAATAAGTTACCGCCTTCTGTTGTCACTTCCAGAATGGTGAATAATTCCATCTCAGTGACCAGAGGAAATGACTCTCACTTCACATACAAGCTTACCTTGAGTCTTTTATTCTCAGGGACACCGAGGAAACTCAGGGCTTTTCCTGAACCCTGAACTAAAATGAAAAAGACAGTCCTGGGTTGACCCCAAGACAGGAACGCTAGCACGGGTGAACCTTCGTTAAGCATTTGCCATGTGACAGATGCATGTGGTCCCACAGCCAGAGAGGAGAGCCAACTGCACACACATGCATGTGGCTGGGATTAATCCTAGCCAGCCCCAGGACCACCACCGGCAGCTCCTCAGACGACTCAGCTGGAGTTTGGGAAACTGAGCAATGTCTGCAATGTAGGGAATCCAATCCACCCGACCCTTATAGACCCAGTCAGAAGGCAGCAGCTGGGGGTGAAGCCTTTGGGAAGATTTGCTCAAGTATGCTGGGCACGGGTTTGTCTTTCACTGACACCCTCGCACAGAGCAGGCCCTGGAAGTAGCCAGAAGGAAGGCTGGCCGAGCTCTGCGGGTAGGGAAGACGGACCTCTGCATGGGAGGCAGGGGGCCTGGCTGCAGAAACTATGGGGTGGCATGCATCTGAATCTTCAGCTCAGGACAGCAGCAAGTGTGCTGAGGAAGAGAAGCAGCCTGCTGTGGCAGGCCGAAGGTCAACAGCGTGGCTGCACCCCCGACAGGCTGGGTGATCTCACCAGGTCATTCCCCTTTTCTGACCTCAGCTTCCTTGTCCGCAAAAAACGAGACGGCTGGTCTAAATCTGTTGATTGGGATTTGTTTCTTCTTCTTGCAATAAAATTCATGTAACATAAAATTTGTGGCTGCTGACATCTGGCACATTCCCTGTGTTGTGCAACCATCACCACTCTCTAGTTGCAAGGCATCTTCCTCACCCCAAAAAGAAGCCCGTACCTATTAAGCAGGTTATCCCCCTGCTTAACCCCCCATTATCCCCCACCCTCCAGTCCCTGGCAACCACTAATCTTCTTTCTGCCCCTGCAGACTTGCCTGTTCTGGACATTTCATACAAATGGAATCATACAATAACATGGCCTTTCCTGACTTGGCTTCTTTCACTCAGCACAATGTTCGCAAGGTTCATTCATGTTTATCAGCACTTCATTTCTTTTTATGGCTAAATAATATTCCATTGTACAGATGTACTACTTTTTATCTACTCATCAATTGATGCACAGTTGGGTTGTTTCCACCTTGTGGCTATTGTGAATAGTCAAACATTCGAACGTTCGTGTACAAGAATCTGCTTGGGAATCTGTTTTGAATTCTTTAGGGTATATATCCAGGAGTAGAATTGCTGGGCCGCATGATATGATGGACCAAATATTTGTGTCCTCCCAAAAGAAGGCCTAAGCCCCAGTAAATGTGATGGTATTTGGAGGTGGGGCCTGTGGGAGGTAATTAGGTTTAGGTGAGGTCATGAGAGTGAGGCCCCCATCATGGGATTAGCACCTTACAAAAAGAGGAAGAGATTAGAGCTCCTTCCCAACCCCCATGTGAGGATACCGTGAGAGGTAGCCAAGTGCAAGGCAAATATAGGGTCCTCGCCAAGAACCTAGCCCTGATCTCAGAATCCTAGCCTCCGGAACAGTGAGAAATAAATGTCTGTTATTTAAGCCACCTAGACTATGGCATTTTGTTATAGAAGCCCGAGCAGACTGAGACATATGATAATTGTATGTTTAAGTGATTGGGAACCCTGAACTATTTTCCACAGTGGTTGTACCATTTTCCATTCCCACCATAGATGTTTGAAGGTTCTGTTTGCTCTTCGATCTCACCAACGTGGGAACTTTTTTAAGCAGGGAGGGCATTTAGTAATAAAACTATTTCTTCTGGGCACCTGGGGTGGTTCAGTTGGTTAAGTGTCTGACTTTGGCTCAGGTTATGATCTCACGGTTCAGTTTGTGAGTTTGAGCCCCGTGTCAGGCTCTGTGCTGACAGCTCAGAGCCTGGAGCCTGCTTCATATTCTGGGTGTCCCTCTGTCTCTGCCCCTCCTGGCTCGTGTTCTGTCTCTCTGTCTCTCAAAAATAAATAAACATTAAAATTATTTTAAAGAAAAGGAGGGGGGCGCTTGGGTGGCTCAGTCAGTTAAGTGTCTGACCCTGGCTCATGATCTCACAGTTCAGTTTGTGAGTTCGAGCCCCGCATCGGGCTCTGTGCTGACAGCACAGAACCTGGAACCTGTTTCGGATTCTGTGTCTCCCTCTCTCTCTGCCCCTCCCCCCACTCACTCTCTGTCTCTGTCTCTGTCTCTGTCTCTCTCTCACAAATAAATATACATAAAAAAAAAAAAACTACTTCTAATGAAATCTTTCTTGGAACCCTACCATAACAAAACAAGATTAAAGAGAAACTGTCAGGGTGAGGTGATGGCACCTCTAAAATCCTAGGGCTCTAAAGAAGAACAGTGTGAAACCTGTTGCTCCAGATAGGTTTGTTGGATCCTTCCTGGTTTAGAATCCAAAGATCCCATCTTGACCTGCTTCCCAGATCCATCCAGGTCCTCAGAGGTTTGGCTTAGAGAAGACTCACCCCATCTCCATTCCATGCTTTTATGGAAGCCCTGAGGTTGCAGCCCTCTTCCAGATGCATATGGGGCCCATCTGGGCAAAAATCATCTGGTTCTCATGAAAATGAAAATTCTGGGATTCCCACCCCAGACTTACAGAATGGGAGTCTTTTTCAGAGGAACCCTAGTATTTTTTTTTTTTTACATACTTCCAGATGTATTTTGATGTCCCCCTGTTTGAGAACCACTAGACCAGAAAGGGCTGAGAAGTGAGGGAGCCGAGGGTAAATGCCTAAGTTAATGAGGCCAAAGAGCTACTATCTCGCTGAATTGTGGCGACTTTCTCCTTTGCTCTTTAAGTGAAAGAGAGGCATTGGATTTTGCTTTGAGATCCAAGCGCCAACTGGGGCTACCCAAAGGTCATATTGGCACCACTTCTTTCCCACAAGACTATGAAGTTCAAAGGATAAGGACCCTCTTAGGCCCCTCAGAAACTGTGCACAGTGTTTAAGCATTTCCAAGTGCTGTTATTTTTTTTTAATGATGGTTATTATGGTTACTTTTTTGAAATTTGAAAATATAGCAGATCAGTCATAAAGCAATGACTATTTATGCAAGTTTTAGCAGTGTTAAGCAATGCCTTCCTTGTGCTGAGAATCAACATTATTTACTTTGGGAATCTTGCCCAGATTTCTGTTAACTCATTCACACATAGTTTCTCCTCCCAGCCTTGTGACTCAGTGAGGTTTTTCCCAGCTGGGGCAAGGAAAACTGTTATATACAGACCTAATCCAGTGCAATGAACTCATCAAGGATCATCAAAAGCCCCCTACTCCAGTTACACCCCCAGAGCAGAAAATCACTCTTCAGGCTCTGTGGGACTCCTCCAAGAATGAGTAATTCCCCACCTGTTTTGGTTATCCATTGCTATGTAACAAATCTTGCCAAAACTTAGTGACTTAACACAACAACCATTTTATTAGTTCTCGCTGGTCTTTGGATTGACTAAGCTCAACTGAGTAATTCTGCTCCATGTGTTGTCTGTTGAGGCTACAGCCATCTGGGGGCTCAACTGGGCTGAAGAATCCAAGCTGGCTCACTCACATGGCTAGTGGCTGATGCTGGTGTCAGGTGGGAGCTTAGCTGGGCCTGTTGGCTGAAATGTCCTATACATGGCCTCTTCATGTGGCTTGGGCTTCCCACAATATGGCAGCTGGGCTACAAGAAGGAGCAACCCAAGATCAAATGTTTCAAGAGGGAGGAAGTGGTTCAAAGCACTGATTGGGATTAAACCCTAGTTCTAAGGCCTTGGACAAATTACTTAATCTCTTAGAACCTAAACTTCTCCATCTACCACATGAAGATAATGCCTTTCTCATCAGATTGATGTGAATACTGAGGTGGTATATATGAAGCTCTTCACGCAGTGCTCCAAAAACAAGACTGAGTTATGATCATGGACACACCAACACCTAATCCTGGGACACCCTGGATAGTGCATGCTGGATCTCTCCACTTTTTCTCCCAGGTTTATTATACAAATTCCCCAGTTGCCATCTGTCATTTGAAGAAAAGGGAGAGTTGCTGTCTTCAACGGGATCCTGCCAGTCTGATGCAGAGATCAGAAACCGACATGACTCCTTGGAATTTATCTAAAAAGGAAAAAAATCTTACAAGTATTCAAAGATATTTGTAGAAAACATATTACAATAACATGCTATCAAACTAAATGTCTATCAATAGGGACTGAAATATGACACACTCATATTCTACTGGATGGCTTTTGCTCTTAGGGTATCTAAGACCTGATCATCCTCCCTCTTAGAGGGAAACTCTAAGACAGGAAATAAACACCCCTGCTGATACAAAATCAATGTGCAGAAATCAGTTGCATTCTTATACACTAACAATGAAGCAACAGAAAGACAAATGAAGAAACTGATCCCATTCACAATTGCACCAAGAAGCATAAAATACCTAGGAATAAATCTAACCAAAGATGTAAAAGATCTGTATGCTGAAAACTATAGAAAGCTTATGCAGGTAATTGAAGAAGATATAAAGAAATGGAAAGACATTCCCTGCTCATGGATTGGAAGAATAAATATTGTCAAAATGTCAATACTACCCAAAGCTATCTACACATTCAATGCAATCCCAATCAAAATTGCACCAGCATTCTTCTCGAAACTAGAACAAGCAATCCTAAAATTCATATGGAACCACAAAAGGCCCCGAATAGCCAAAGTAATTTTGAAGAAGAAGACCAAAGCAGGAGGCATCACAATCCCAGACTTTAGCCTATACTACAAAGCTGTCATCATCAAGACAGCATGGTATTGGCATAAAAACAGACACATAGACCAATGGAATAGAATAGAAACCCCAGAACTAGACCCACAAACGTATGGCCAACTCATCTTTGACAAAGCAGGAAAGAACATCCAATGGAAAAAAGACAGTCTCTTTAACAAATGGTGCTGGGAGAACTGGACAGCAACATGCAGAAGGTTGAAACTAGACCACTTTCTCACACCATTCACAAAAATAAACTCAAAATGGATAAAGGACCTGAATGTGAGACAGGAAACCATCAAAACCTTAGAGGAGAAAGCAGGAAAAGACCTCTCTGACCTCAGCCGTAGCAATCTCTTACTCGGCACATCCCCAAAGGCAAGGGAATTAAAAGCAAAAGTGAATTACTGGGACCTTATGAAGATAAAAAGCTTCTGCACAGCAAAGGAAACAACCAACAAAACTAAAAGGCAACCAACGGAATGGGAAAAGATATTTGCAAATGACACATCGGACAAAGGGCTAGTATCCAAAATCTATAAAGAGCTCATCAAACTCCACACCCGAAAAACAAATAACCCAGTGAAGAAATGGGCAGAAAACATGAATAGACACTTCTCTAAAGAAGACATCCGGATGGCCAACAGGCACATGAAAAGATGTTCAACGTCGCTCCTTATCAGGGAAATACAAATCAAAACCACACTCAGATACCACCTCACGCCAGTCAGAGTGGCCAAAATGAAGAAATCAGGAGACTATAGATGCTGGAGAGGATGTGGAGAAACAGGAACCCTCTTGCACTATTGGTGGGAATGCAAATTGGTGCAGCCGCTCTGGAAAGCAGTGTGGAGGTTCCTCAGAAAATTAAAAATAGACCTACCCTATGACCCAGCAATAGCACTGCTAGGAATTTATCCAAGGGATACAGGAGTACTGATGCATAGGGGCACCTGTACCCCAATGTTTATAGCGGCACTCTCAACAATAGCCAAATTATGGAAAGAGCCTAAATGTCCATCAACTGATGAATGGATAAAGAAATTGTGGTTTATATACACAATGGAATACTACGTGGCAATGAGAAAAAATGAAATATGGCCTTTTGTAGCAACATGGATGGAACTGGAGAGTGTGATGCTAAGTGAAATAAGCCATACAGAGAAAGACAGATACCATATGGTTTCACTCTTATGTGGATCCTGAGAAACATAACAGAAACCCATGGGGGAGGGGAAGGGAAAAAAAAAAAAAAAGAGGTTAGAGTGGGAGAGAGCCAAAGCATGGGAGACTGTTAAAAACTGAGAACAAACTGAGGGTTGATGGGGGGTGGGAGGGAGGGCAGGGTGGGTGATGGGTATTGAGGAGGGCACCTTTTGGGATGAGCACTGGGTGTTGTATGGAAACCAATTTGACAGTAAATTTCATATATTAAAAAAATAAAAAATAAAAAATAAACACCCCTGCTGTTCACTACAGAGGCCAAAAGAAGGCAGATAGGCCCACTCATGCTCCCTGGAAGGCAACATATAGACAATGTATAAGCATGTGAGCTGAGTGTGGCCAGGGAGATTTTCCTGCCTGAGGCTTTGCCCACAAAGGCACAAGGACAGTTAGTGATTTTCAAGACTGTCATGTTGGCAGTGGAGCCTAGATTCCAGTGACATACAGGCAAGTGTCTGGTGCAACAGAGCTGCCTCCCTGACCTAGACAACTCATCTTGGAACTGATATATATGAGAGAAATAAACTTTTATTCATTAAGGCCACTCTAAGTTGGGCTTTTTTTTTTTTTAATTATTATTATAGCAGCTTAGCTTATCCTAGTTACGGTGACTTTAGAATATGGTCACATTCCTTCCATTGACAAGGAGAGCCTATGTCTCCTCCTCTCAAATCAGGGCAGGATTGTGAGCACTTAGATCAAGAGACTACAGTGAAAGTGACTCCCAAGGCTAGGTCATGAAAGGCCACACAGCTTTTTCCCTGCTCAGTAGAACACTAGCTCCTGAGCCACCCTGTAAGAAGTCAGACTACCCAGAGGCTGCCACACTGTGAGGAAGCCAAGCCATACAGAGAGGCCATGTATAGGCCCTCTGGACAAGAGTTCTAGCTCAGCCCAGGATTCAAGTCATCCCAGCCAAAGCTCCAAACATGTGAATGAAGAAGCTTCCAGATGATTCCATTACCCTCCCCCTTCACCAGCTTTTCATCTCACTCCTAGTTTGAGTTTTCCCAGCTGAGGTCCCAGACATTGTGACATCATCCCTGCTGTATCCTGTTAGAATTCCTGACCCACAGACTATATGAGCATATTAAAGTGGCAATTGCTTTATTCCACTAAGTTGTATGAATTGCTATACTACAATAGCAAATAGAACACTAAACTAACATGTAATAGATTCTGTGGACTATTATACACCCTTACAAAAAATTCCTCTTCTATTGATTCAGTTAGCCAGATTTGGTTGCTGTTGTTGCAATCAAGAATCTTCATGGTGGACTGGGACAGGGGGAGGTGTGGGCAGTGCACCTGTATGGCTCAGTCAGTTAAGCATACAACTTCAGCTCAGGTCATAATCTCACAGTTTGTGGGTTCGAGCCCCACATCAGGCTCCACACTATCAGTGCCTGGGGTTCCCTCTCTCCCTCTCTCTCTGCCCCTCCTCACCCCTCTCTCCCTCAAAATAAACAAATAAACAAACAAACAAAAAAAAGAACCTTTATTGGTGGATATACAATGAAACACTCCACAAAGCTTAAACTGATGTAGCTCTATGTTAACTGTCCCAGAAAGATGTTCACACTGTAGTTTTAATGAAAATGGCAGGTTCTAAAACAGGTACAGACTAGTTCTATTTTTGTAAAATAAAACTATTTTTGCATAGAATTCTAGGATGCTATGTACTAAAATTATACAGTATTGTGTTTAGGTATTGGAAATACAGGGAGTATTTTCTTGTGCTTATCTGTATATTCTAATTTCTTACTAATGAATATCATTACACAGTTACTTGCATAATTTTTTTAATTAAAAAAAATTTTTAAAAATAAGGGCAACATTATAGATCAAGGAATTTGAGAGTGGTTGGCACACCTCTCCACCTCTCGGGATTTTGTACATTTTCCAGTGAGAAACCCAAAAGTACAATCTTTAGGGAGTGTGATAGCCCCTAATAATTCCTCCTCTCCCTATAAACATATGCTGTTTCTCACATCAAGAAGTAGTGTTTGGGCATTTGACTGGCTCAGTAGAGCATGCAACTCTTGAACTCAGAGTCATGAGTTCAAGCCCCATGTTGGGCATAGAGATTACTTAAAAAAAAAAAAAAAATAGGGGCGCCTGGGTGGCTTAGTCGGTTAAGCATCCAACTTCTGCTCAGGTCATGATCTTTCGGTTGGTGAGTTCAAGCCCCGCATCAGGCTCTGTGCTCCAGAGCCTGGAGCCTGCTTTGGATTCTGTGTCTTCCTCTCTTTCTGCCCCTTACTGCTCTCTCTCTCTCTCAAAAATACACATTAAAAGATTAAAAAATATATTTTTAAGTAGTGTTTAGTTCCCCTTTTCTTAAGTCTAGGCTGTTCTTGTGATTCCTTTGGCCAATAGAATACAGCATGTTTGAGGATATCTGATCTCAAGCATTAGGAGGACTGGTAGCTTCCGTTTCCTTCCTCTTAGATACTTGTTCTTGGGACATTCTCTTAGAACCTAGCCCAAGCCCTGTGGAGGAGAACCAAGACTCTCCTGTTGGTAGCCTCAGCTGAGCCCCTAGCTATTAGCCAGCACCAACTGCCAGCCGTGTGAATGAGTCATTTGGAAATCTAGCCCAACTAAGCCCCAGGTGACTTCAGCTCCAACCAACAACCTATGGGACAGAAGAACCACCCAGCTGAGCCCTGTTAATCCACAGACTCATAAGAGGTACTAAAATGGTGATTGTTTTAAGCCACTGACTTTTGGGATAATGTAATAACTAGTTTCCAAGATGGCTCCAATGATCCCCACCCTCTGATATTCACACCCTTGTATAGTCACTTTGTACATTGTACCAGGGCTTGTCTGTGTGACAAACAGAATATAGCAGAAGTGATGTGTGTTATGTTACTTCCAAGATTAGATTATGAAAGATCTTGTTGTTTCTGTCTTAGTCACTCTCTCAGATCACTCTTCATGTTGTGAGCAGCCCCAGGGAAAGAAATCTACATAAGGTGACCAACTTGTCACCAGGTTGCCCAGGACTTTCCTGGTTTTAGACTGAGAGTCTCATTCTGAAACCCCCTCAGTCCTGAGCAAACCAGGATGGTTGGTCACCCTACACTCCTGATAAGGAACTGAGGCCTTTGGACAACAGTGAGCTAGAAACTGAAGTCTCCTACCGCAGCTGCATGTGATGTGCCATCTTGGAAACAGATCGTCCAGCCCCAGTCAAGCCATCAAATGACCACAGCCCCAGCTGACCACTTGACCACAACTTTGTAAAAGACCCTGATCCAGAACCACCAGGCAAGTTGATCCCAAATTCCTGATGCCCCAGAAACTGTATAAGATAAGTATTTGTTATTTTAAGGTGCTAAATTTGGGGCAATTTGTTAAACACCAATAGATAATTTAAACAGGTGGCCTATTACACCCAAATAGGTAACAGAAACAGGGAGCATGTTCATATTCTCCACCCTGTTTGAAATAGCCATGATAATCTTTCTGTTTGGGGACTTCCTTTACCTTCCTGAAAATCAACCCGAGGGAATTTTGCTTCTAGAGTTCCTGAAGAGCAGTGCTGCGCATGACCCCTGCTTGCTGTTGGGGAGCTCAGTCCAATTCTAATTATCTTCCAAGCTCTAACAATGAATCTCTTGGGCTCCCAAGGTCCTCCCAACTCTCCATTTCCAAATGCTCTTGAGGCCATCATGATTTCCCAAAAGGCCTGAGATGCTTACCCAGGCTGCTTAAACAGCCTTCTCTGCTGGAAAGTATCCCCTGATCTCTGACAACATGAATGTCTGCATGCAGAAAACAATGCATGGGATGCATATGTCTGCAGAACATGCAGATGGTTTTATGAGGGTCTGGGAGACTTGACCTAAGTTTTTTTCCAACCAGCACCAAGATATTTGAGATTTTACCTTTTAACTTACTTAGGAAGGCTAGTTTATTCACAAGCACCTTCTTCTGGACGGGTTTTAAAGACATCACGTTAGTCCAGGGGAGCACAACAGGCGGGTGGGCACCTTAAAAGCCTCTCTTGGCTCCTCCTTCAGTCTAGTATGGTTTACACTGACTCTGTCTACAGGCAGGCTTTGGGCTCCGCACATGCAGGGCACCCAGCGTGTCTGGGCAGGCTACTGTGTGCACCCAGAGACCCAAAGACACCTGGAAAATAGATACAGATACAAGAAACACGTGCAAGCCATTAGTTTCCTGGAGCTGCCATAACAACCACAAACTGGGTGGCTTAAAATAACAGAAAACTATTCTTTTAGAGTTCTGGAGACAGAAGTCCAAAATTAACGTGTCAGCAGGTTTGCTACCTTCTGGGGCTGTGAGGGAGAATCTGTTCCACGCCTCTTTTAGATTGTGGTGGTTCGCTGTCCATCTTTGGCATCACCCCAATTTCCTGTTCACATGGCATGCTCCCTGTGTGTCTCTCTGTGTGTCCAAATTTCCCATCCTAATTGACCTCATCTTAACCTCATCATCTGTAAAAACCCCCACTTCCAAATAAGGTCCTATTCACAGGTACTGGGAGTTAGGACTCCCATCTTTGGGGAGAACACAGTTCAAACCATAACACCAAGCATTTAATAAAAACAGGAAATATCCATGAAATGCCAGGCACTTGCTATGATAGGCATTTTATACACACTATTCTTAATCCTCACAAAGATTTCCTAATTTTATAGCTATAGGAACAGGATCGAAAAGATAACAGTGCTTATCTTAACTCATATAGCTAGAAAATGTAGGGTTCTGAAATCAGATAGCTTGGTTTCACCACTTACTTGGGAGGGAGGCCTTGGACAAGTTATTTAACCTCTCTGTACCTGTTTCTTTATTTGTTAAGTGAGGGTGATAATAATCATGCCTCCATCTATGCTGAGTTGTTGCAAAATCTTTAAAAGACAATGCACAGAGTCTGACACATAATAATTACTGAACTCACGTAGCTGTTATTATAAGTAGTAGAGTCAAGATTTAAATCCACATCTCCTTAGCTCTGATACCTTCATTCTCTCTCATCTATGATCCAGCATAATGAGGTGCCAGTCACTTTGGCATCCATGATCTCACTGAATCCTCGCGATCCCTGGGAAGTCAATATTTCTGGATATATTTTATGGATGAGGGAACTGAAATACAGAGAGGTGAGGTGACCTGACGAAGGTCACCTAGCAAATAAGACACTCTGATCTAGCTCTGCTGACTGTAGTATTTTTCCACTACGTTACCCATCATCCCATTGCACAGATACAAGGTGGTGGAACACTCTCCTCTACCGTAGTTTGCTAATAATCTCTGGGTCTAAGGTAGTCAACCAAGTTGATGAGGTCAGTCAGTGGCCCACCCCAAGGCTGTAACAGTCAGCTCCTGCCAGTTCAGAAAGCTCAGCGCAGAAGGTATGCTATTTTTTCTCGAGAAAATCCTTCAGAAGGGAGAACTCTTTCTCACACACACACAAGCACACACACCTGCACACGCATGCATGCACACACAAACATACAGAATGCTTACACAAGGACGCACCCCTGGAACAAAGTCACTAACAGTTGAAAGGGAATGGGCCATAGAAGAAGATGTCTCAGTTAGAAAGCCTAAAAAGTAAGAACCAGCTGCTAGGCCCAATCCAAAATTCCCTGGCAAACTAGGGTTGAGAAGATTCCAAAAGGCAAAAATAAAATCCAGGGGCGCTTGAGTGGTTCAGTTGATTAAGCGTCCAACTTCAGCACAGGTCATGATCTTGTAGTTTATGAGTTCAAGGCCCACGTTGGGCTCTGTGTTGACAGCTCAGAGCCTGGAGCTTGCTTCAGATTCTGTGTCTCCCTCTCTCTCTCTGCCCTTCCCCTGCTCATGCTCTGTCTCTCTCTGTCTCTCAAAAATAAATGTTAATTTTTTTTTTTAGTAAAATAAAATAAAAACCAAAAAACCATGCAAACACCTCAGAGATAAACTCCCTCAGACTTCTCTGCCAGGACGGAAAGAGAGACAAAGCAGCTAGGTTCTCTGGCCTGGACTTTCTCAGATCTTTGTACCACCACCTCTGTCCAGCTGCTCTTGCACACCACAGCTCAGCCCTACAAACACCTAAGGAGAGTGGTCATGGAATAATGGCCACCCGTAGGCCTCCTCTGGCCCATAGACAAGTTTTAGTTAGCCTGCACACAGTTTTTAAGTTAGTTGTTAACATTTCGGGTTTTTTTAATGTCTGTTTATTTTTGAGCGAGAGACAGAGCACGAGCAGGGGAGGGGCAGAGAGAGAGGGAGACACAGAATCTGAAGCAGGCTTCAGGCTCCGAGCTGTCAGCACAGAGCCCAATGCAGGGCTTGAACTCATGAGCTGTGAGATCATGACCTGAGCAGAAGTCAGATGCTTAACCAACTAAGCCACCCAGGCACCCCAGTTGTTAATATTTTAAAAGAGAGACATTTCACATAATTCTTGGTTTTTGCGCCTTGGGAAAATCAAAAGTTCTGGCCAAGTGGCTCTGTATCTGAGAGGTAACTGTGAGCCAAAGCTGAGTGGTGGCTGCCTCCAGGTTGATTATTTTTATACCTAGACCACTTGACTCATTTATCTTCCTTGCCTGACCCCTCTAGGAATGTAAGTTTTTCACTCAGGCCAACTGAGACCTCCCGTCTGCTAGCAAATAAAATAGCACCTCACCTGCCCTGGCATTCAAAAGTCCTTCAGAGCATGGCTCATTCAGACTTAACACCTGTGACTATACTTCATTCCAAATGTATCTACTCCTTCATGTCCAAAGGAGTCCCTTGTCTTCCCACACTGGTACCTTTGCTAGTGCTTTTTTATTTCCTCTAAGATGCATTTCATTCCAACCTGGCCAGAACTCTCCCACACTCACTGAGGTCCATATGAAGGCCTTCTCAGAAACTCCCAAGTGGATGTGAGCTTTCTTTCATTTGATGCTCCAAAGCACCTTGTCATTTTGAAGTACTAGCTCCGGACTCTCAGGGCTTCACACATTTGCATATTATAATTTTTCTCCCTGTGATTCATTCCCCCTCAGCCAGTAGTTCCAGTGGAGCCCAGCCTTGCAGTCAACTTCACCATAGCATTAGCATGAATAAGGACACTTCAGACCAACCTGGTCACCAGAAGAATACCACTGAACTAATCCCTCAGTTCATGCCACCTGGAACAGAAGAATTGCCTGACTGAGACCTGCACACATCTTTGACTTTTGTGACAATTGTGAGATAGAGCGAAAGGGTTGTTTAAGCCACTGTTAGGCCAGTTTGTTACACAGCAGTAGGTAACTGAGACAGTTGGGAATCTTGCTATTGATTTTCTTCACGTCTTTTTATGAAACTAAAAATATATACATACACACACAACTTAGAGATGGGGAAGAGAACTAGTATTTATGGAGCTCCTAATTTGATTTCTGTCTGACAATTTTACATGCATTACCTCATCTAATACTCAAGACAACCCAGCTTATATTATTATTTATGCTTAAAAAAAAGAAGAGGGGCGCCTGGGTGGCTCAGCCCTTTCAGTGTCTAACTCTTGATTTCGGCTCAGGTCATGATCCCAGGATTGTGGAATCAGGCCCTGTGTTTGACTCCATGCTGAGCATGGAATCTGCTTAGGATTCTCTCTCTTCCTCTGACCCTCTCCCCCACTCACTCTCTAAAAATAAAAAATTAAAAAAATTAAAAAAAATTAAAATTAAAATTAAAAAAAGGAAGAAGAAACCAACCAAAGCCTAGAGACGTTCAGTAACTTGCAAATGATCACATAAGTCCTGAGTGGGGGAAATGGGAATTGAATGCCTAGTCTGCTCTATCCAGCTACAAAATCCTTGTTTTTGTCACCACCTCACATCTCCACACCACCTCTCTGGGCTCAGATAGTGGTCTACACTCCTCTTAACCTGACACCACATGTGGTCTCTTCATGCTGCCACAAAGCCTTCAGGACCTTCCTCTTAAACGACCATACATTATTCCAATTATAGTTTACATACCATTCCCCTCCTGTGGAGCATTTACATTCCTTCCAAATCTTTTTGCCATTAAAAGAATTCTGACAGTTGCATTCTGCTACAAAGAATAGGAATTCCGAGGGCGGGGTGAGCCTTTCTTGGGTTTCTTTGGTATTACCAGGAATCTCATCAACGTGACTCTTCCAGCCCTCTTCCCACCCACCCTCTGACCCCTGACTGCCTTAGTGAACCCCCTCACGTCAAGCTGTGGCCTAAGGAGAGTGTCCCAGGTGGAGCAGAGGAGGGGAGAAAAACAATCCCCTTGAAACTCGCACCCATTTGGCCCAGATGAGTTCATCACCCTTTATCAGTGTTATGCAGACCTCATTAATCTTAAATCGCTTTGACGGCTGGAAAAATGAAGACTGTGTCAGGATTCTTGTTGATTTTGAAAAGATTATACACATCCTGTTATTTCAAAAGGGCCAGGTGAAAGATTTTTAAATCCTGTTAAGAATTTTAGCCTATATCCTGAGAGAGTAGGTAGACATTAAATGGTTTTAAATACAGGAGTGATGACCTAATCTGATTTTTTTTTTTTTAACTAGAAAGAACACCCTGGTTTGGAGGACAATGACAGGATTTAGTGATTGAGAGGACAGAGGGTGGAGGCTAAGGGAGGACTCCAGCAAGACCCTAGGATTCTGCCCAGGACAGCTGGGTGGGTAGGATGAGAAGCAGTAAAGGAATAACAGCACAGTAGTCCCCTTTGGGACCAGGTGAGCTAGGGGCACCTGAGGGCAGCACCTGGGACAAGCCTACTTCCGCAGGGACCAGGGACAGGCCTGGGAGAGAGGGCCCCCTAGGCCAGGAGTGAGAGTGATGTGGAGGGCCACCGGCAGGCCCTGCTGGAGAACTGCGCACCCTGGCGAAGGCCCTGAGGCCTCAGCAACCCATGAGGCTGCTAACCCTTTCCTTCCCAGGAATAGAATCCTGAACTACTCCATCTTAAGGGGCTGTTTGAGCCAGTCACCGTGTCCCTAGAGGTTTTCAGGTCAAAGATTCCCACTGATTTTATACTTAGGAGAAAGCACTACCCCCCAGGAAGTAGCCCCAGGAAGAAAATCCCCTTGTTTCTGACCTCCCAAAGATCTGCAGCCAGCCAGACACAAATGCCAAGGTGACCTGCACAGTCTTGTATCCGTTCTTTAAGAGGAGCAAAGACAGGCTGCTGGGGAGAGGCAGTTTCACCCCACCTGGGCATCTGGGAGCGTGAAGACAGGATGGGTTTTCCTCCAAGCCATAAAAGAACAGGTTGACTTCCTCAGGTGAGTAGGAGGGGATAGAACGCTCTAGGAAGAGAGACCGCCGTGCAAAGATCCAAAGAGGGGGAAATACAGAACAGGCTGGAGCTGAGGGAGCTTTGCATGACTCTTCTTAGATGCAAGGGGATAAAACTGTTTCTACTACTCAGACTCACAAGTCTGTGACGTTCTGGGGCAACAATCTAACCATGGCCCGGAAGGCTTCTTCGTCATTAGTGGCTGAGACAGAAATTTCCTGTGACATCATCTGGGAAAATTGCTAGGAAGCTCAGTCCCTAACTTGCCCTGGCCTGACCTCTAAAAAGCAACTTTCCAGAGCCTGTGGATGTGCATTTTTTGAACTAGCCTCATCTCTCCCTGCCTCTTCCTTTCCTACCTGTATTTTTCCTTTTGCCTTCTTTCTATTTAAACCTTTAGAGGAAGAGATAAGCTATGTAAAAATAAGCCTATAAAACACTGAATCTATCATCTTTCAAAAGAAAGCCAGCGTCCACCAAATCTACAGAGGGGTCAGTGGTGCGGCGGGTCTCATGGGTGGAGCTAGATGGAGGCCAGGTAGGCAGGGTCCAGGGAGGAAGTACAGGAAGGAGCAGGCCTGGGCAGAGGACTCTGGGGACACCAACTGAAAGCACAGAAAATCCTGGGGGAACCCGGAAGGTTATTAGTCCAGCTACATACTTAGAGTCAGCTTCAACTGAGGCTGGTCAAGCAAACCCAGGTCATTTTGTCCCAAATGTCATATTCAAGAGTTAAGAGAAGAGGGGTGCCTGGGTGGCTCAGTCAGTTGGTTAAGCATCTGACTTTGGCTCAGGTCATGATCTTAACAGTTTCGAGCCCCGCTTCTCTCTTTCTCCCTCTCTCTGCCCCTCGCTCACTTGTGCCCCCTCTCTCTAAGGAAGAAAAAAAAAAAAGATTGAAGAGAGGGGATCTTCAGGCTTCATATTTTCTACCCCCCGTCCCCCCACCACCACCAATGAGGTTCCCTTTTGTGTGGGGTATCCTGGGAGATGTGAAGGGCCCAGGGATGTGGAAATCGGGTGGGGAGATTATGACAAGCACTCTTGAACAACTTCAGATTTGCTGCAGTTTGGCGGGGACAGCAGCGGTAGGTTGGGCTCTGAGCTGCTTTGCCATGGGTGTGGGGGCCAAGAGGAGGAAGAGACACCATACCCCTAGGAGTCTTTAATTAACTTGGCCATTTTTGCTGAGAACTTACAGGTGGAATCCTTCTCCATGGAGCTGTGTTTGGCAGCAGGCTCAATATATAACATGTAATCGTTACATACATTTATAGTTGTTTACAAATACACGACATGGTATTTGCTCCTCCAGGGCCAAGACCCACAGATGCCGGTAAGGAGATTTGCCAGCAACAAGGGAGAAAGCCCCAGGCAGCCTCACAAAAGTTTTCCAGTTTCTAACCTTCCAGCATTCCTCCGAGGCCGGTGGGGAGGGACTATTGGGGTGGCAGATGGCAGAATCATACCATCTAGGACTAAGTCCGTGCAGGAGGTTGGGTCATCATCATCGAATGCTTTCTTCCTCTGTGTAATCATTTGACAGGAGGCTAATCAGTGCTCACCTGAGGAGACCCCTAGCTCAACCTTCAAACCCCGGACGGGGGAGTCCTAGGCCGGAAAGTCCTGCTCTGCTCGCGCTGAGTGGGAGAGGGACTCCCCAGCTCAAAAGACTGAGTGGGACAGCAGGTAGCAGGACAGCAGATGTGCTCGTCTGTCACTAGGCAGACAGGGTACTTTGTTATGGCTATTTTGATCCAGACATCTTGAGGGCACAGAGAGTTTAGTGTGAGTAAAAACTATATGATCAGGGGCGCCTGGATGGCTCAGTCAGTTAAGCATTCAATTCTCGATTTCGGCTCAGGTCATGATCCCAGGGTCGTGAGATCAAGCCTGCTGTTGGGCTCCACACTGAGCATGCTTGGGATTCTCATTCTCTCTCTCTCTCTCTCTCTCTCTCTCTCTCTCTCTCTCTCTTTCCGGCTCATGATTGTGCTCATGCTCTCGCAAAATAAATAAATAAACATTTTTTTCAAAAGCCTACATAATCATATTTGAGAGAAGATGCCAAAATACTAAGTGATTTCATACATAGTAACTGCAAACATGAAGCATGAAACCTTATTTTTAACAGCCAACAAATGTTCAGTGATTGTCTACTCTGGGGATGGCACTCCGTAGGCATAGCACCGAAGACCCAGTAATGAAGAAGAAGCAGGGTCAAAGAGGACAGATAAAAGGAACAGTCAGCAAACACCCCCATATAACTCTAATTCATGATACATGCCTTAGCAATAACATGAGCACTCTTTTTTTTAATGTTTATTTATTTATGACAGAGAGAGACAGAGAGAGACAGAGAGAGACAGAGCACAAGTAGGGGAGGGGCAGAGAAAGAAGGAGACAGAGAATCGGAAGCAGGCTCCAGACTCCGAGCTGTCAGCCCAGAGCCCAACGTGGGGCTTGAACTCACAAACTGTGACTGTGACCTGAGCCAAAGTCAGATGCTTAACCGACTGAAACACCCAGGCTCCCCAACGCGAACACTCTTAGTAACAACAATACCTAACATTCATTGGGCTGACAATTCCAGGCACTGAGCTGAGTGGTCTTCAATTCATCCCATCATACAGTCCTCACACAACTCCACAGGCAGGTGTATTTATCAGCCCCCTTACAGATGAAAACACCTAAGGTGCAGAGAAGTTAAGAGACTCGCTAGGTAGGAAGAGGCGGAGCTGCTACTTGAACCCAGGTCTGACTCCAGAAAGTAGGCCCTTGACCCTGAAGTAAAGAGCAGGAAGAAGAAGTAAAGATCTTGCCTTCAGCACGGGGGAGATCTCTCTGCACTCCCCGTACCCTCACCCTTTCCTTGCCCTTTTTAGCCCAAGTAGGAATGACAATTCCATTGACCTACTGGCCTAGTAACCAGGGCCAGACAATTTCACATCTACTTGTTGGGTCATGAAATAGGATCAGGAACGGAGTTAGGGTCAGAAATAGGATGATCGTGCCTTGCGAACATAATTATATCCCTTGCACTCTGTGATCAAAATGAGTCAGAAGGTTTTGCTTAATGTCAGAGTCACTTGACTGGCTCTCAAAGAGGTCACCCAGGGTAGTTTTACCTTGATGAATTTTCCACAGAGCTGAACCTGCTTCACAGCCAAGTCGGTGCTCTGAGGTTCAGCTGCCTGGAGAAGCCTGACTCCCAGTAATCCAACACATAGGAGGCTGAAGTATATAACCAGATACTCACGTATTCATTAACAGTTGGTATTAGTCCTTCAAGAGCTGGAATGCTCCTCCCTCAACTGGAGCACCCTTTTCTCAATATCAGCAATCAGAAAGCCAAATCACCCATCAGCTGGCTGGTTACTGAGTGTATCCCAAGAGTTGGCCTAGGCAGATTTCTTTCAAATCAGGGTGGGGCTTAGTGAGTCATCTTTACTTCACAGCAGGGCACATCTGTATGAGCTCCAGTTTCATTTGCTCTTTCCTGGACAGTGGTGGATAATAAGTGTCAGCTCTGGCCTCTGGGCTTTACCCTACTTCTTTTTGCTTTCTCTTCTCCAGCCTTCTCTCCCTTTCTTGTTTCATGCTTTCTCCATACAGTACAACTGATTAGGTTGCTGACCATTCAACTGTTATCACGTTCCAGCCCTGCTCCCCTGAGATTACATGAGGGAGATGACCTGATGGGTGGGTTGGTTGATCCAAACTCTCCATTTATTTATGGACTTTTTGTGTATATTCTCAGATATATTAGGTTGAACCATATGAGATTGCTATTTGGGTAGGTCAAAAACAAAGAGCAGCAACTTTATGTGGTATAACTAACAACAGACCAGATTTATTAGGGGTGGGCTTACTGAGTCCAACTCCTTTTTGCAAGCCTTGATGGTAAGCATGTGTGTATATGGAGGGTCATACATGGCAGGCTTTTATGTCTCTCTGGAAACAGGCATCTCTGGCTAGCCATTAGCATCTGGGACTTCATTCCTCTTGCTGTCCATTCACCCTCTGACAAGGGCCTTAATGTCAAGGATGAGCCAAGGAGGGACTTGAGGTTGAGGGAGAAAGTCAAACTCTTTGTTATATGTGACAGAGTATGTGTTCTGAAGCCAACAGAGAACAATTTTAAGGAACACTTTTAGATAGTTCATATTTTGTTTATTCCCCTATTCATGTGAAAAAATTAGGGACTACTGGAGACATTTTACATCCTATAAACATCAAACACCTGTGTGACATAGGCTCATGCCCGACACCATTCCTACCTTCCAGGGTTTTCACTGGCTATAGTTGTATGTACATATACCTGTGTGTCTGTTTCTGGTAGCAGATTACCATATGGTAAGCTCTGTGAGGGTAGGGCTTATCTCTGACTTACTGGTCTTTAATTCCTATCATAGGGCCTGGCATACAGTAGGTGCTCATTAAAAAAAAATGTTTTATATAAATTAATGAGCGAGTGAATGAATGAATGAGGTTAAACAACAAACAAATCATGGAAATACCAAGAAGGCATCAAATACCATACCAAACAAAAGGTCTCTGGACCTTTAAAGGTCAGGAACCAGGCTGCCTGCAGAAGTCAGCAAGGCTCCCCAGGGAAAGTAACCTGAAAACGTTTGCTCCCCAACTGGAAAAGGTTGGTGGAACAGCTCAGGCAGTAGCACAGTCTGCCTCACAGATGTGAGACAGGAAGCCACAAATGAAAAGAAGCCACAAATGAAAAGTTGTTCCCTATTTCCTGGCAAGCTCTTTGGTCAGCATGAGCCGCATTCCTTTGAGCTGAGCATGTGTGGAATTTCCAGTCTAGGTAGCAGAATGGAACTTGGAACAAATAGCTCAGCAAAAAAGAACCCGGGGACAATGGGACCAGACCCAGCTGCCCTTTGCCAACTCTTGAGCTCACAGAATATTGGCTCAGTGGGCCTAGTTGAGGGAGATAAATGATGTCTTTTGGGCTGTACCACTTCAGAGGACTCAGAGAGACATTTCCATGTTCAGACAGCACTAAAATCCTTAGAAGATATGCTAAATATCTAGGAATGGTCTGAGTCCTCACCATGTTCAACTTTCCATCTAGCAAGGACAAATTAAGGTCTGTTTTGCTTTACAGATGGGGAAGGTCTAAATACTGGAAGGTAGAGGAGAAGAAACCTTCATCAAGAGAAAGCTGGAGGATACTTCAAGGTGAGGACAGGTGATGATGAGGGGGTGATGGCAGGATTCAGGGCCCTATGTGATCAATCTGGAGGAAGGAGTCAGGGGAAGTTTAAGAGGAACTGGTGGGAATATATGCTGTCAGTTTCAGGGCAAAGGATTCAAATAGGAAGGAGCTTCTTGGAGGAGACAGTAACTGCAGACAATAACACAAACACAAAGATACTGGTCTCTCTACTGGCCTGACCTGAATTTCTTACATATGATCATGTTCTAGGAGCATGTCATGAATCACACTGAAAAATGTAGTGGGGATTTCTGCTGTGTCAACCCTCAACTGAGGTTCCTTCTCTGCATTTTCCCAAGGCATTAATTCCTTCAAGACACTGATATATTGATGGAGACCTAAGAAAGGAGAGACTGAACTCCAGTTACTCATATCTCGATCTTCTTGATTATAATGGAGTTGAAGGCAGGAATGACGAATTGTTCAACCTAGAATAAGCTACGTAACCTTAAATATAGCTAAATAGGTGCTTCATAGATGAGGGAAAAAAGAACGAAAGGAAGGAAGGGAAGAAGGGAAAGGAAGAAAAATGTTACAAAGATGTTAAGGGAGATGGAGTGGGAGCAATACTTAACTTGGCCTGCATCACAGGAAGATAGGTAGTGTCACAGAAGGAAGTTACCTAGGGCCCATCTTGAGGGTGGGGCAGTTAATGTTTGGGGAATAATATGTAAGCTTGCTGTTGCTCAAGGCTAGGTACCTGATTTACTTTGTTGACATATTTTGGACTTAGTTCTTTTAATAAGTAGTGGAAGTGGGGGAGGGAGGGAAGACACCTTTAAATGGCGAAACTATAAAGGAAAAGACAAAGACGCAGCTCCATTTACTGGCTGTGCTGTATCTACCCCATGAAGCTACTAACATAGTCTGAGTCATTTCCTCAGTGGCTGTTCGCTCCTCTGTCCTTAGAAGGAGGAAGTGGAAAGTCTAATACATTACGGTACCTTTTTCTTTTTCTAAAATTTTTTTAAAAGTTTATTTATTTTGAGAGAGTGAGAGTGGGGGAGGGGGTAAGAGAGAGAGACAGAGAGAGACAGAGACAGAGAGAGAATCTTAAGCAGGCTCCACACTCAGTGCAGAACCCAACGCAGGGCTCGATCTCATGACCATGAGATCATGACCTGAGCCAAAATCAAAAGTGGGTGGCTCCACCAACTGAGCCATCCAGGCACCCCTAGGCCACCTTTTTCATATGAAAGGATTCCTGGAACACCTGGGTAGCTCAGTAAGTTAAGCCTTGGACTTTTGATTTCAGCCCAGGTCATGATCTCTGGGATCAAGTCCCACAACAGGCTCTGAGCTGAGCTTGGAACCTGTTTAAAATTCTCTCTCTCCCGGGGTGCCTGGGTGTCTCCATCCAACTTTGGCTCAGGTCATGATCTCACGGTTTGTGAGTTTGAGCCCCGCATTGGGCTCTGTGCAGCCTGCTTCGGATTCTGTGTCTCCCTCTCTCTGTTCCTCCTCCACTCACACTCTCTCTCTTTCTCAAAAATAAAGATTTTTAAAAATTAAAAAAAAAAAAGATTCTCTCCCTCTCTCTGCCCATCCCCTGCTCACATTCTCTCCCTCTCTCTCTCTCTCTGAAAAAACTTAAAAAAAAAGAAAAAAAGGATTCCTCTCATTCTCAAGGCCCACAAAGTACTTAACGTAAGACCAGGTTTGACATGGGTGTTTTATCCGCACCCTATGACACATCATTCTCCTCCTTTTATCAGATATAAAAGCTAAGGATAAATTGCAGCCATCATCTAGACTCAAGTCAGGGCAGGGGGCACTATTTAAATGTATTAAAAAGTCACATATTTCGCATCCAATGCGTGTTAATGCTGGGAAGGGAACAGGTCCTCTTTTCCCACATAGCTAATACCCCCATTTCACAAATCAGAAGTTTAAGGATCATATTTCCTTAGCTCGATCTTGATGGACGTATCTAGCAGTAGATGGAGTCCAGACAAAAGTCAATCCGTGTCTATCTACCTACTGGCTTATTAAAGATCTTTTCTTACAGAACCTAAACGTCAAGCCCACTATTTTGCTAATAATTATCTCATCACACGAAAATTAAAACTCGTCAGACCAGAAAGAGTGGAAGTATAAAGTAGAGCGGTGGGAGAGGTACCATCTCTCCCACCACTAGTTTAACACAGTACATTTCCGTTTCGCTAAAAGTTCAAGCCACAAGGCCACAGTTCATTAAAGGCGAGCAGACACGCGTGCACCCTACGCATGCGCTCAGCTGGGACCCACCCGCCCCTTTCACCGGACCTCTTCAGCCAAGTCACCAATTAGCCCTCTAAATGCCCGCCCTCAAGGCTAAACCCTCGGCCAATCGGAAGAAAGGAGCCATCAGGCACATCACTTATGTAGCATACACCCTTCTCTCCCCTTCCCAAGGCCCCGCCCCGTCTGAGGCAGGGATTGTCGCCTAAGTGCTTCGTTCTGGCACCTGATTGGCTCCTTTCCCAGCTCCGCCTCTGTCTCCTCCCACAGCCCTCCCCACCGCAGACCGACAGCGGCGGGCGGAGCTAAGTACGCAGGCGCGGGCACTGCCTCTCTTTTCTAGTGGCCCGCCCTCCCTCCTCCCCCTCCCTCCCCTCCCCACCCCCTCTCCCTTCCTCTCCCGGCCTGCGCGCGCGTGTCTTCCTCCTGCACGCGCCGCCGCAAGCCAGGCACTCTCGCCGGAGCCTCTGGCCCGCGCGTTCCTTTTCCCCTCCGGCTGCGGGGCCGACGGGATCCTGCACCGCCGTCGCGGCAGCAGCTGCAGCCCCGGCAGCCTCGAGCGGCGGGAGCAGCGCGCGATCCCCCCAGGCGGACCGTACCACCGCCCGCCAGCTCGTGGGGGGAACTGCCCGCCCTGCCACACACGCCTCGGCGACCCCGCCGGGCTGAGGCGTCGCCGCGCCCGGGAGCGTGAGCGCAGAGCCGGCCTCGACCCCGAGCTCGGAGTCCCGCGGGCCGCGCCCGCCGCTGGCCCCACCCATCCGGGCCGTGGAGGCTGCGGCCATGGCCGAGACGGAGGAGCGAAGCCTAGATAACTTCTTCGCCAAGAGGGACAAGAAGAAGAAGAAGGAGCGGAGCAGCCGGGCGGCGAACGCCGCGGGAGCGGCGGGCGGCGCCGGCGGGAGCAGCGGAGCCGCGGGCGCGGCGAGCGGCGGGGCGGGAGCGGGGGCCCGGCCGGGCGACGGCGGAACCGCAGGCGCGGGGGCCGCGGGCCCCGGGGCCGCCACCAAGGCCGTGACTAAGGTGAGGGGCCGGGATGAGGGGCCGGGCCGCGCGCTTGCGCCCATGTGCCCGCCCCCGCCGGCCGCCCGCCCGCCCGGGGAAGCGTCCGGGAGGGGCGGCCGGAGGGCGGACGGGCGCGGGGGCTGGCCATGTGACGGGGGCTTCCCACGCCAGGCCGGCTCCCCTCTTCCCGCGGGACTCTCCCCTCGCCCCCAGCCCGCTCTCGCCCCTCCACCTTGTGTCGCTGGCTGGGACCGAGACCCGGACAGCGGCACCCTCGAGGAGAAATGGGACTGGGGCCGAAGTGCCTGGCCCAGAGCAGCATTTATCGGGTGACGTCTACTCTGAGACTCTTGAGTAATTTGGTGTTCCGACTTTAGCCCAGTAGTCTGAGCTGAATTTTCTAACAATCGCATTTGTGGCAGCTCGAACTGGCAGGGCTTGGCCTCTAAGCCTGTAACAGAGTAAGTCTCATGACTACATTGAGGTAGACATTTAGTTGTGGGGTTACTATTGACTTTTTCGTTCCACTTTTCCTGGTTGCTTTTAAAGTAACCGCTCTCTTGAAGGAACTGGTGGAGGTAAAAGAAATTTGCTTGGGCACGTTTGTCCTCCAGCCTAGTTTGCCCTCCAGTCCTCCCTCCGATCCCTCCGGCCTCGGGATCAAGTAAGGGCTTTGGCCAGAAAATGAGTCTATACTTTAGGTTCCAGATATTTGATCCCCTTTTCATAGTCTGATATTTGCCTTTGTTGTATTTTAACAAATAGATTTGCTTGATCCAATGGTGTGTGTTTTACAGGATGAAGATGAGTGGAAAGAATTTGAACAAAAAGAGGTTGATTACAGCGGCCTCAGAGTTCAGGCGATGCAAATAAGGTATGGTCTGTTTACTTCTGTGTTTAGATAACCCTTAGGATAGGTGTTGTATGTTTGGTTTTTCTCTAGCCCCAAAGCAGCTAGACACAGTGACCTCATGCTTTAGATACGCTTATTAGGGCTGTAAGGATTGTGTCTTCCTCTCTCTGATGGCGGTACTTTCTATATGCTGATCAAATCAGCTGCCAGCTCCAAAATCCTGTGAGAGCTTGCCTACTTATTTGAGACAGCTAAAATGAAATGGATTTTGTGGCCTTTAAAATTTTTACTTTTAATATTGGTGGCTTGAACGGCGTGGTTTTCACATCCTGTCCAATAAGCAAGTTCATATATATTTTTGTAGGTGAAGCATACTTAGAAATACGGATTTTAGGTGTTCACACAATGAAACCAGCCTATGTAATCAACAGCAAGTTCAAGAAACTAAACATTGCTGCTACAGAAGAAACCTAGGTGCTTTGAGTCACTGCCTTCATTCCCAAGAATAACCGCTATCCTAACACTGTAGATCAATTTTCCTGAGGATTTTATAGGAGTGGCATTGGATAGTCCAAGCATGTTAAACTTTTTAAAGTTTAAGAAAACAGGACTTTTTTAAAAATTGGGTTGGTTGCCTTAAAGTATTTGAAATTAACATATTAAGTTCAATCTATGGTATTTTGTTTTAGATTCCTGTAAATAAATGTCATATTTTAATGGGCTCATAAGGTAGAAAAAACAAGTGAATATATGGTTCCACCATTTTGAGATAAAAACTCTTTAATCTCAGTTTAAAGAAATAAATGAGATCCTAATGAACTGCCTCCAGTTTAAAGTTTGCAATTTGTAGACACCAGTGACCACATGGCACACTGACGGAAGTAATTTTCCTTAACCAGAATACAGCCTTTTGACTTCTCTAAATGGTGACATTTACGGCTTTGAGTAACTGACTCAAAAACCAGGACTGATATTTTTGACATTTGTTGCATTCCTTCCACAGCCAGGCATTATGTCCTAGGTTCTTTCACATTGTTTCATGAGCTTAACCAAAGTGAAACCTGACTGATAGTGGGAGACTTTTTAGGAAATGAGGTTTTTCCACTCTTGAAGTTCTTTTGTAGTAATGTTACGTAGACATGATTAGACTACAGTTTTATTCCCAGCCACTTCTTGAATTTGTGTGTTAGATGTCTTTGAAGAGGTGTGGTTTAGAAAATATCCCTGTTTCGGGCACCTGGGTGGCTCCATTGGTTAAGCAACTAACTAACTCTTGATTTCGGCTCAGGTCATGATCTCAGGGTTGGTTTGTGAGATTGAGCCCCTTCGAGAACCCTGCTTGGGATTCTCTCTCTCTTTCTCTGCCACTCCCCATGTGTGCGCTCCCTCACGCTCTCTAAATAAACTTTGTTTTTTTTTAAGAAGAGAGAATATCCCTGTTTTCCCCAGGGCTTGCCCTGTAAAAATGAAGAGGAGGTATTGTGAAGTTCTTAATCACTGGGGGGTTGTAGAACTGCCTGTGTATGTGGTTCCTGTTTGGCTGTAGAATAAGGCTCTAGGTCTGCCTCGCCTGACCACAGGCCCTTGAATGCACGTTCTGTAGATTTGAATGGACAGGAAGGATGACAGTAAGTGAACTTACTGAGCAAGAGTAGCGCTTTCTGAGGGAGAAAGGTTTCAAATTCACTGAATGCAAGAAACTGATTTTGTTTTATTATGGAGGATATTACCTGTTTTTCTGTCGTTGACTCTAAATTCCATACCCATATTCAGAGTTATTTTTGGCTACTCCAGAGGTGATGAAATAGTTCTTAAGTCATTTCTTTCACCTTTGCTAGGGGCACAGGTAAATCTCAGCTAGGCTAGTATGAGTGTTTAAGTTCTGCTTGACCTGAAGCAGGCCAGCTTTTATGTTGTTTTTTCATTATTGTTAGCATGTAGTCATTTCTCCTAAGTGGTCCTCCACAGGTTTTCCCCTAACCTTCTAACATTGAAAAACCTACCTTCAGGAAGCTGTTTTTGTGGATCCTCCCGTCATTGTGGAATCTAGAGTCTATATTTCCATTCCCTTCATAAACCATTCAATAAAGAGGAATCTAACAGCCTTCAGGAAAAACTTGAGTGTGAGAAGTCCTGTCATCTGAGGCTTAATAATAATGACTAATATTTTCACTTTATATATTGAAAAACCTTGTAAACTTTGTATTAAATGTTCTTGACACTGAAACTCAATTGGGTTGGGGTCCCCAGGGAAAGACAGTTTGGTTCATAGGAATGGAAGTAGGTTACTCAGTTAAGTGGGGTGGAGATGATAATGTCTCGAAAACATGGGCTTTGGAGATAGACAAACTCGGGTTTGCATTTTAGCCTGCCGCTTATGTGTGACCTTGGGCAAGCTGGTTGGTTGTTGAATGTTGGTTGTGATCTACAAAATTGAGACATGCTAGGATTGTTGTGAGGATTTTTGAGCAGGGTATTTGTAAAATACCCACTTGGTGACATTAATCATCTCTGTTCAGTAGGTAAATTAGGATGATTCAGTGTTGAGAATTTCTGTTATTTAACCATGAGGTACCTGGTTTATAATACCGAGATTTGAGGGAAAGGGTAGTGGAGATGCATAAGATTATCATTTCTGATAGACTTTGGTGAGTCAGTTCACAGTGGACTTAATAGGAGAAAATTACATGTTCGGGTTGGCATTAGTATAACCATACAAACAAAAATCCCTCTCTCAAGAGCCTTAAACACTGCTATCGACTTCCAGTTATTGTCTTCTATAGCTTGGTCTTACTTTTTAGGCAGAAACCCTTAGAAGGGGGCAGAGAAATGAGATCTCTTTTCTCTGAGAAGTTGGGGTGGGTGGTTCTTTATGCCTTTAATCTGTTACCTTTTTCTGTCTGAGAGGCAGCCTTGCCATCTCAGAATGAGATAAGGGAATATGAAACTTTGGAAATTGACATAAAGTATCTTGAGGGGGCACCTGGGTGGCTCAGTCAGTTAAGCATCTGACTTTCAGCTCAGGTCATGATCTCACAGTTTGTGATTTTGAGCCCTGCGTCGGGCTGTGTGATGACAGCTTGGAGCCTGCTTTGGATTCTGTGTCTCCCTCTTCTCCAACCCTGCTTGTGCTGTGTCTCTCAAAAATGAATAAACGTTAAAAAAAATTTTTTTTTTAAGTAACTTGAAATTTTCAGACTTATAAATTTTTTCATCTAGCTTTTTGCTTTGAAACATTAGAAACCTCAGAAAAGTTGCAAGAATAGTAAAATAAGTGCCCATTTATTTTTTGCTTAGATCTACTGATCATTTTTGCCTTACTTGCTTTATCTTCAGTCCGCTGCAGGTATGGCATATCACCTTAAAGTTCTTGACACTACTCCTCAGGTAGGTTAGCCTTCATGGACCTTTATTGAAGATAAGTGTGCATTTGAGAGAGGAAATTTTTGAGGGGCACCTGGCTGGCACAGTTGGTGGAGCATATGACTCTTGATCTCATAAGTTCAAGCCCCACGTTGGGTATCAAGACTACTTAAAATCTTTTTTAAAAAGAAGTTTTCAGTAGCAACAAACATATCATACTAACATCCTGTCTCACATTTACCAACTAGCTCAAGATTTAATTACCAAGAGTATCATAAGAGCTTGGGGCGCCTGGGTGGCTCAGTCGGTTGAGCATCCGACTTCGGCTCAGGTTATGATCTCACAGTCTGTGAGTTTGAG
Organism: Panthera onca; assembly: GCF_046562875.1. Classification (NCBI taxonomy): domain Eukaryota; kingdom Metazoa; phylum Chordata; class Mammalia; order Carnivora; family Felidae; genus Panthera; species Panthera onca. Next base: position 129,305,193 of record NC_138347.1, on the reverse strand, counting down.
CCCCACATCGGGCTCTGTACTGACTGCTCAGAGCCTGGAGCCTGCTTTGGCTTCTGTGTCTCCCTCTCTCTCTGCCCCTCCCCCACTCATGCTCTGTCTCTCTCTCTCAAAAATAAACAAACATTAAAAAAAATTTTTAAAGTATTGTAAGAGCTTGTGTCAAATTTTGTGTCTAAGTTAATAGATGTATTCAAGGTCATCGTTTGTAGACAAGTTCTTTGGAGGGGTGCCATTGGGATGGTGATAAAAAAAGGGACCTAATACTGGAGCTTAGATTTTTGGTTGATGGTAGGACCTGTGGCCTCTCCTCTCTTTAAAATGGATTTTTGGGAGAGAGAAGGATTTCATTTAATATTTGAAGTAAATGTTGAGCATTTGTCATCTTTAAATAAAGAATTGAGTTCTTGGAGCCCAGTGGGTGTTTTTAGGAACCTTCTTAAGAGATGTAGACCTTTAAACCCATTAAGTAGAGCTGATTAAGTTGTTCTTTCAAGAAATCATTCCTGCATCCAAGCTGGATTCAATTGTAGCAAATACTAGTGTGACTGAAGTGTGCCAGACATCAGGGTTGTAGAAATAAGTCCTGCTCAGCAGCACTTTCAACAATAGCCAAATTATGGAAAGAGCCTAAATATCCATCAACTGATGAATGGATAAAGAAGTTGTGGTTTATATATATAAAATGGAATACTACTTGGCAATGCGAAAGAATGAAGTATGGCCTTTTGTAGCAACATGGATGGAACTGGAGAGTGTTATGCTAAGTGAAATAAGTCATACAGAGAAAGACAGATACCATATGTTTTCATTCTTATGTGGATCCTGAGAAACTTGACAGAAGACCATGGGGGGAGGGGAGAGGGGAGAGTTAGAGAGGGAGGGAGGCAAACCATAAGAGACTTTTAAAGACTGAGAATAAACAGGGTTGCTGGAGGGTGGGGGGGTGGGGGGGAAGTGGGTGATGGGCATTGAGGAGGGCACCTGTTGGGATGAGCACTGGGTGTTGCATGGAAACCAAATTGACAATAAATTTCATATTTAAAAAAACAATAATACAAAAGAAATAAGTCCTGCTCTACTAAACATCAGTAGATCATTTCAGTGATGTGCAGAGTGCTGTGGAACACAGGAGAGAGACCCTTGGTCTGCCGTGAAGAGGTTGAGAAAGTCTTTGGAGGAGGTGCAGTGCCATTTTAGGCTGCCGGCATAGCTCATCGGGCATGTCCGTCTTCATTTTGCTGTTGTCTAACAGTGGTTCAATAATAGGGTCAAACCAATGGAGGTACCTACCATTCTCATAGAAGCACAGCTACTAAAATCCTAGCATTGGGATGCATAAATTCTCATGTAATGTCCCTTGAGATAAAGAGGTAAGAATGTTCCATTTTTATTAATAAACTGCTGCAGGATGTATAATCCTGATCAACCTTCCTGAAAGTGAATTTCTCAACATAGAGAAAATTTCTGTGTCATATATTAGAGCTCTAAAGAGGATAAAATGAAAGGGGCAACATGAAAGAATAAGGGCTTTGGAGACCCAGGGATTGGCTCCCCTACTTTGTAGCTCTGGGGGAGGGACTTAATGTCCAAGTGTCAGTTTCCTCCCGTGTCAGTGAGCCTCCTGCCTGCTTTGGTGGTATTGAGAGGTTTAACTTTGCAAAGTGGTAGGACACTTCCCGGCCTCTTAGATGCTCTGTAAATACTCCCTTTGCTAGCATCATCATTCCGCCTTACGACCAACAGTGCCTTATGGACTTTTGCATATTTAAGACTGTGTACTTTAAGTTGTGATAATATACTTACAAGTAGCAGAGTAGTGTTAGGAAATGTGAATTTTAGCTGATAAGAAGCTATGTATATTTTATTTGGGTCAAACACAATTTTAGCCTATTGACTTCTGTGGGAATAATTCTTTGCAACATTTGTCTTACTACAGTATTTAGAGATTTGACATTTCCTGTAGTGTGTAAATACAGAAAAGTAATCAGATATTTAAATCATTTCTACCCTGCCCTTAGTACTATGGCATTTTGGCAAGGCTGTTAGCATCTCTGGGCCTTAGTTCCCTCTGTTGGATGAAGGGTCCTGACTAGACAGTTTCCAATGTTTCATTTAACTAATACTTCAGAATGTTAAGAAACCAAAATATTAAGTTGTCTTGTGTTTATTATTACAGATATACAATTCTTTGAATTAAACAAATCACTCTTATTTCTTAGGAATAGTTTATAATTTAACGGGATTTTTAGATTAGTGATTCAGTTCTTGTCTCTGAGGGTGAACAGGTAATAGTAAAGGAACCTTCTTTTACAGTGGACCCTCAGTATTCTATCAGACCAAATTGGGGGTTTTATTTAATGTTTTGTTGTGAATTACAAAAACTATACATTAAGGACATTTGAAAAGTATAACAGCATAAAGAAATGTATTAGAATTATCCATAATCCATTCGGCTTAGGGATTATCAGTGTTAGAATTTTTTGGTTTTTAGTTAATTGTTTACTACAAGCTGATAATTCTGGGGTTTAGATGTATTAATCACCAAATATTAAAGCAGTTTAAAGAAAAGTCTGTCTTAAGAGTCCGGTATATGTATTTGAAAAATAGTGGTTCAGCACATTTTGTTGAGTTAACTGTTTCAAAATGTAGATGACCAACTGAAATGAAAGCTAACATACCTTGGGGTATATATGACAATACAAGTGCCATGAATGTTCTTAAATCTTTGTGGGGATCTTCTTGTCTAGCCTGGATTGGGATGCTGCGACATTACTAACAAGTCTGATGTAACTAGGTATATAACACGTATGTTTTTACTCATGAACCAATATTAAAGTGTAACTGCATTGCTGTGGGTTCAGAAGTGAATTTTAAAAAATGGGGGGTGGTGGACAGTACTAATGATTGGATACCACTGTTAGACTCCTAGATAAATTAGGACCTTACTGTCCTTACCTGGTCATTCATTCCACATATAAACTTTAGAAAACAAGGTTATAGTGTTTGGTTTCTATTTTTAAAAATCCATTTAAGGGGTGCCTGGGTGGCTCGGTTGGTTAAGTCTCCAACTCTTGATTTTGGCTCAAGTCATCATCTCATGTCAGAGCCCCATATCAGGCTCTGCACTGACAGTGTGGACCCTGCTTGGGATTCTGTCTCCGCCCCTCCAGCGCACGCTTGTGCGTGCACGCACTCTCTCTCTCTCTCCCTCTCTCTCCCTCTCTCAATAAATAAATAAGCTTAAATCCATTTAAAAAGAACATTTTTAAAAAAAAAAATGTTCATGTTGTGGATTTTAGAAATTTTGAGTTTTGTTCCATCTTAGTTGTTTCTTAATAAGGCGGTGGCATCTGTGCTGCTTGTTTGAAAGCTCAAATGAATATTAAAAAGCAGGTAATAGTAAACACTTAACTGCTTAGTATATGCCAGGCACTGTTCTCAGTGCTTTGTGTCTGTTAACTCACTTAATCTTACTGTTCTCCCCATTTTACATTTGTGGAAACTGAGGCATACAAAAGTTAAGTGCTATACTCAGTCTCCTGACTAGTAAGTGGCAGAACCAGGCAGTCTGGCTTTAGAATCTGCTCATAACTACGTGCTGCATGAACAAAAATAAAATCACGATTTCTAGTACCCAGCTACTTCTTTAAACATTAAAAAAAAAAAAAATTATTCAGGGGTCCCTGGGTGGCTCAGTCAGTTTGGCATCTAACCCTTGGTTTCAGCTCAGATCATGATCTCAGGGTTTATGAGATGGAGTCCCACATCAGGCTCCAAGCTGACAGTGCTGGGCCTGCTTGGGATTCTTTCCCTTTTTCTCTGCCCCTCTGCTGCACACACACTCTCTCAAAATAAAAAATAAAAAATAAATAAATTTAAAATCATTTTTAAAATACCTTCCTATTTAATATTAGGTATATAGATTTTGTTTTAGTAAGTCCTTGGTTTAATTGACATTGAATTGAATATTACTGTCATGTTAGTATAGGCCTAACATTTTAAACAGCAGCACTAGATTCTATTATATATTAACAAAAAGGGAAACTGAAAGGTGGCTTGGCCATATTCTCTGTTCTTTTTTCCTCTTGAACTATAGTCTCAAGTAAAATTGTGCTACAGATGGAGATTGAAGATGCGTCTGTTCCCCTCACCCCTTCCTGATTGCCACCCTAGACCTCTAAATTTGGTGGACATTGTCTTTGAAATTATTTGTGTGTGTGTCTTTAAAGGAGACCATTAGTTATTCAAGAAGGTTGTCTTATAGCCAGGACTTCCCTTGAAATGGAAGGAAAGCACACTTAGATGTCCTTTTGCAGAAGTCAAGAGAGGCCATGATGATCCCAAGGTCACATGGTAGGGTGTACATTGTTACAGCCATGATCACTGATTAGATATCAAAGGGAGACATGTCTTAAACGTGGAAGGCCAGGGACAGCTTTAGGCAACATCCTGTTTTTTCAATAGGAGAGAAAAGGGAGGTTGATAGGCTGAAGTTCTAGGAAAAACCACCATTGTCATAGAACGTGATTCATGGAAGGGTTGGTAGTCAGCCAGAGGTGGCATCAGCAAGGACAAATAGCTGCAGAAAGGAAGTTAGATTTGACAGTTAACTCACTGATTTCTGACTCCAGCCAATAAAGAATAAAGAAATAAGAAATTGGCATTAAAACCACTGCAGACAGTCTTAGGATGGTGTGTTGCCATGATGTATGTGTCACATTTATAATCACTAGTAAAGCCGAAGACTGAGTTTTTGTATTCTCTTCTTTTTTAAACAGGTGACATATCTGGTGATCGGGACCAGTTCTAGATATATTCCCTGTGTCACACAGTAGAGACTGGCACTAAAAAGTCTGTAGCAGTGGTGTAAATACTGAACGCAGATTTGTTTTCTCTATTGGAATGTGAATTCTAATTTTGAGAGTTTTTTGTGATATGTACTAAACAATTAGCCAATGACACACAACTTCCAAAAATCATTTCATCCCTGAAAATAATGCTTACCATCAGTGCTAAACAAATGGGGGATTGGGGCTCTGAAGAGGTTAAGCGACTTTTCAAGGGTCACACAGATATCAGCATTGATAGAACTAAGGGTTTGGATTGACACTTTTCCTGGCGGTTTTATAATTGAATTTCCTGGGGCACCTGGGTGGCTCAGTCGGTTGAGCGACTGCAGCTCAGGTCATGATCTCACAGTTTGTGAGTTCGAGCCCCGCGTTGGGCTCTGTGCTGACCGCTCAGAGCCTGGAGCCTGCTTTGGCTTCTGTGTCTCCCTCTCTCTCTGCCCCTCCCCCACTTATGCTCTGTCTCTCTCTGTCTCAGAAATAAAACATTTAAAAAAAAATTTATAATTGAATTTCCTCATTTGCTTTTCCAATAGTGAAAAGGAAGAAGAAGATAATGAAAAAAGAGAAGATCCAGGTGATAATTGGGAAGAAGGTGGAGGTGGTGGTGGTGGTGTCGAAAAATCTTCCGGCCCCTGGAATAAAACCGCTCCAGTACAGGCACCTCCTGCTGCAGTAATTGGTAATCTTAATGTTTTATTTTCATGAAGACATCTACGTATGGTTTTACATATGGTTAGCTTTCAACTGAATGAATGCTGTGGTAGAATAAGAGGGGTTCCTTTCTGTTCTTGGGGGAGAGGTTTGTATATGTCTGTTTAAAGATTTTTACATCCTTAGGAAAGGAATTTGGAAGTTAAGATATGTGCTTTTCTGTAGGCTTCTTACATTTTTATGTAAACTAACTTGCCAAATTTAAATATTTAAGTCATTTGTTTTACTTTTTGACAGTTGGCTAATGGATGATTGAGTACCTGTGTTTCCACCTGTGTTTCTTTTTTTTCTCCCCATTTTACTGTCTTGAAGCATGAATTCTCACACGGGCAGATTGTATCACTCGTTTTTTATACAGAATAATACAAAGAATAACAAATCTTACTGCCCAGAGATCACAGATAACTACTGTGTGTCAACATTTTTGCATCCTTTTGAGTACTTTGCTGTGTTACCTTTTTCCATTCAACTTTGTGTTTATTTTTGAGGGCATGTGAGGGAGGGGCAGGAAGGGGGGTGAGGGGAGGGACAGTTTCCAAAGCAGGTTCTGTGCTAACAGCAGAGCTCTTAACATGTTTTACTGCATCTGTCACTGATCCCTGATGACCTCAGCATTGCTAAACTCCGTTTCCCAGTCTCTGTCCTCATTCGATGTTCCCCATCCTCAACATTTGCTGTAGCTCATCACCCCTTTGAAACACACTCTTCTGTTGACTTCCAGGACACCACGGTCTCCTTGCTTCCTCAGTGGTTGGCTCTCAGACTCCCTGGCTGGGGTCTCTTCTTCCTCCCTGCCTCTAAGTGATACTCATCCCCAGCGCTCAGCCCTTGCCACTCTCTTCTCTGTGGCCTTACTCCCCTGGCAATCTCCACATGCCAGCGACTCCAGAATTCACATCCACTCAGATCTCCCCTGACCTCCAAACACGTAAATCTTAACCACGTACCCAGCACCTCAATATTCACATATCCAAAACTGAACCCTTCACATAGAGTTGACCCCGAAACAACATTATATGAATTACTGCAGTAACCTGTTAAGTGGTCGGCCTGCTTCCCTACGTACACTGTTCCCAGTGCAGCCAGTGGCCAGTGTAGTGATCATTTCAAATGTGACCTGAAAGTGTCTCAGATGTTGACAAGCCTCCAGTGGTGTCCCCTCTAATCAGAATAGAAGCTGAAGTTCTCAGACTTGCAGCACCTTAGATGCCTGTCTTGGGATCTCTTTTTCTGATTTTGTCTTTTAGTCAGGTCCTTGCTCACTCTGCTCCTTGGACATACCAGGCACATTGCTGCTGCAGGCCCTTGTGCATATGTTTTCAGCCTGAATTCTCTCCTTTATATTGGGAGTCTCTAAGTAAGCTTTTTCTGTAAAGGGCCAGATAGTAGGTAATTTAGGTTTTGAGGGCCATACAGAAGACTATTTTAATTACTCAGTTCTGCTGTTACAGCACAAAAGCAGCCGTAGACCATACGTACACCCATTGAGTGTAGCTGTGTTCCAGTAAAACATTTATAAGATCAGTGTCAGACCTGATTTGGCTTGTTTACCAACTCAATATGTTGGCCTCCTTCTTTCAGGCCTTGTTCACTTTTCACTCGTCACTGAGTCCCTACCCATCATGTGTTCCCTGGACAGACCCTTCCCCCACCTTAATTTTTGGTATGGCACCAATTTTTACATATTTGATTTCCTTATTCTGGGATAACACTGTCCAATAGTACTTTTTTGCAGTGATGGAATAGCACTGTTCACTATAGTAGCCACTAGCCATATGCGGCTATTGAGTCCTTAAAATGCGACTGATACAACCAAGGAACTGAATTTTTAAGTCTTTCATTTTAAATAGCTGCATGTGGCTAGTTGCCAGAATATACAGTTCACGAAAGCCGGTCCTTAACATTTGTATGCCCACTACGAACAATACCTGACACATAGCAGGTGCTTAGTAACTAATGAATGCATGTTATATTATGGCTTTCCCACACTTAATTAAAAGCCGTATGAGACAATAACCCTTTATGCATTATGCATTATGTTGCAGCTAATAAATGATGTAGGCTTTTCTTTGAAAGGAAGTTTTTGATAAATGGAACAACATGTAAACTACTGAATCCATGTTGAGAATGGGGAGAAAAATGATAACATAGCAAAAAGCCAGAAGGCTCTGTCCCCAAAATGTTAGCCATCATGGAAGACTTTGGGCTGTTCAGCGGTTTAGTTTTTTCTTGCTTTTCCTGTGTTTTATAAAATAAGATCCATTGATGATATGACAGTGAAATTAAGGGTATCGAGTATATTTTTTTTACTAGTCTTTTAGAATTAAAAATATATACGCAAGCATTTTAGTAAGTAAATTCTTTATACTGGCATCTTATTTAACCCATCAACCAGGTAAAGAGGTGATTATCCACATTGCCGATATATATACTGAGGGCTGACATGGTCATACTCTGAAAGGCAGTCCCTCCTGGGCCTGCCTCCCAGGTCCAGCAGATTTCTTTCCCACTTCCAGTAAGTTGAATTCTAGAAAGAAGTCATTTACATAGGTAATTAAAATTGTACATGGGAGAAAAATTAGACTACCCTAGAAAAATAAGAGTATTTTCGCTTTCAGACTCTCAGGTAACTTTCTGTTTTCCAGAGACTGTCATGTAGGTATTGTTTTTTTCTGTAATTATCAAATGATTGGGAATGTGAGAATAGCTTATTAAAATGCCAGGCGTTTGAATGGTTTCTCTAAACTGTTATGAAATGTCAGTTACAGAAACCCCAGAACCAGCGATGACTAGCGGTGTGTATAGGCCCCCTGGAGCCAGGTTAACCACAACAAGGAAAACACCGCAAGGCCCACCAGAAATCTACAGTGACACACAGTTCCCGTCCCTGCAGTCCACTGCCAAGCATGTAGAAAGCCGGAAGTAAGTACTCCAGCTCTCGCCTTTTTATCTTGGCGTGCTCTGTCCCTTGGCCAGGGAGTGGGATGTAGGAGATGGGAGAACCCACCTGGGCTGGGGGAGGGGGGTCGTTCTCTTGTAGGTAAAGCCCAGGCCACAGCTGACAGGCAGCTGAGAATTAGGGTAGGACTTACCTGCCTTAGGGCTGGAAAGGGGGAGGGCTGGAGGGGGCTGTGGGGAAAGAGCGCCAAGAGACCAGGTCTCTTTATCCTTGGTTTATATGTTGTTCTGTAGCTATGACAAGTCATGCCTAGTTTAGAATTCTTTCTAACATGAAAACTAGAAATGTAAGAGCGGTATTTTCATTGTATTCCCAGTTGATGTGAATAGATGAAAGATGTTGGCATTTATAAATCTAATATTAAAATAATCTTATTTCAGCAGGTACTTAAAATGAATGCTACCTGGAGTTAAATGACCACATTTGGCACATCCACATCTTTTTTAGGGACATGAATTTTTTAAAGTAAATAAAACGGGAAGAAATGTAAAAGACATTAGATGGAAATACTGTTGGGGGGGGGGGGTAGCTTTTTTAAAGTAAATCCAAGCCTTTTTTGCCTCTGAGAGCCTAATTTAAGCCTCCACTTTATCTGACCCACTCCCATAAGGAAGAAGTGAGGAGAAATCATTGAATGATGAGAACTTTACTTGAATAAGAAAACCATTGCCCTTATGCATAAAGAAAGAGAGGTATTATTTATTGTTTGCTAAAAATAAAAGTGACTCTTAGAAGGAATCACCGTGTCATTAGATAGCCTTTTGACTTTCCAGTTGTCTTCAGGTTGGTCCCAAAATAGATTTGCCACCACAGAAAACAACACCATAGAGCCTCAGTACTCATGTTTTCTGTTCCTTTGAAGCCTAGAAAATGATTTGATGATGATTTTATGTGCAACTTTCCCCTGTCAAAAGCAGAGCATTCCTAAGTCAGAATGGCGTAAAGCAGAGAGGATCCCTCACTTTCTGAAAGTTTGCACTACACTTCACTTTTACAGGAAGACCTATGTTAGTGCGCGTTTTCGCTACCTGAAAGAAATCTGGAGAGATGTTCACTGTTACGGGAAAAGGCTATTGCCATCCTAATGTACGTCTTCTGTAAAAGCAAGTGGTGTAACAGGAACTTTCAGGAAGCAGTGTAGGAAGGGAAGCAGTGTAGGAAGGGAAACCTGTACCAGTTTCCCTTCCTATTCCTCCCTCAGGATACTTCTAAGGGGTGACTTGTTTTTTGTTTTTTGGGGGGTTTTTTTGTTTTGTTTTTTGTTTTGATTGGTTGGTTTTTTTAATTTGAGGAAGAATTTACACAACAACCCAGTGAAAAAGAAATATTTACTGATTACATTTCTTTTCCCTTAGGGATAAAGAAATGGAGAAGAGCTTTGAAGTAGTAAGACACAAAACTAGAGGTAGGGATGAGGTTTCAAAAAACCAGGCCCTTAAACTTCAGCTAGACAACCAGTATGCTGTGCTTGAAAATCAGAAAAGCAGCCACACACAGTACAATTAAGGAATGGTCTTTGCTAACCCTTCTAAGGTAACTAGACCACAGCTAACCACCAGGAACAGCCATTCATCATCTGATCTCTGCTGGACCCACGGCCGATGCAGACCACTCGATATAAGTGACCGTCCCTATTGCATTATGGAAGCATAAGTGTCACACTGCTCTTTGTGTTGTATTGGATGTAGGGGGATTCTCATTGTTCTATAAATGCGTGAACTAGATTCAGCAGTGTTCTTTCATTATTACTCTGCAAGTACAAAAACAAACTGCAGCCAGTGGTCATTTCAAAATCTTTTTATGTTCAGATACTGAGCCTTCGTAAGGGCTGACTACCTCAGGTTTGCTGCACTCGTCGCGGACTTCTTGTGGATCACAACTTCTGGACACGAAGGTTACAGCTAGTAAGTGTCGGTGTGAAGCTTGAAACCAGCTCTCCTGGATTCCTATCAAATCCTGCAGAAAGTCAGCCATCTCGGTTCTGATCTGCTGTAAAAGATGAAGATTTAAGTGACCTTAATTAACCTGTCCTGTGCCCCACCCTTAAGGAATACTCTGTAGTGGGCTGTGTTAGACTTCCTGGAACGTGCCGCTCTCAAAAGAACTCCTGTGTTCAGATAATCTGTGTAGTAGGGCTGTGATTTTATAATTTAAACTTTGAGTTGTATCCTGGGGTAACCATAAGTTAAATTCAACCAAACTTGGGTCCACCCAGTGGGAAAGGGGGTGGGGGGGAGTGATCTTTCTTCTTTTAGTGATTTCTTATTATTTGGGTAGTGCTTTTTCTGTGTTCCACATTAAGGCCTTTTTTTTTTTTTTTTTTTTTTTTTTTTTTGGAATAAGTTCTTTGACAGAGCATATTGCTTGGTTGAATAAGTAACCTGAAGTATGCGTTAGGATTGTGAAACGTCTCGTGAAATTTGCCAATCCCTAGAGTGGAACCAAATAGCCTTTGATGTAAAGGGCAGTGGATGCAGGGGGCTCTCCTTCAGGTGCTGCTAAAGCCTCCTCTGATCAGGTCTAAACTGTACAGTAAACTGCAGTGGAAAGAGTAAGGGCTCTGCTCAGGCCACATGATTCACTGACCTGTCCTTATAAATCCAGAGCAACGTGAGCAGAACCTTCACCTAAAACCCACTTGGGTTTTCACGGATCTTGCGTGATCTTTGACAAGATTTCCAGATACACTTGTGCCCAAATTGTTAAGGTATTGGACCTTCCGTAGATGCAATGACTGTGCCAGCTTAGCTCTGTTCTCAACCTTTTGGTATGTCTGTGTTCGTTTGAAGAGTCAGGGGCGAGAGGGACAGGTGATGTAGCACTTCTGTTTTTAATAATTACAGCTTAAACTATCCAGTAATTTTTAGTCCTTAAAGGGACTTCAGGAAGCTACCCAGGATTACTGAGAAGTCTTTCCATCTAATGAGATAGTCTGGTAATTTACTAGTTTTGTATCTGGTTCAATAGAAATACTTCAAAGTGGTATGTGACTGCTTGATGCAGAGTCTGGGTTTCTCTATAATAAATCCCTTTGCCAAATGCAGGAGTTGCAGACTTGCTACTGGCAAGAGTGAAGCAAACGAGCGAGTAGAGTGAGTAGAACTATTCCTGTGTGGGGGCATCTCCTATGGGAGTTTAGTCTGATGAAAGTGTCAGTGCAGGAATCAGCTCCTGGGAGTTGACAGTATCTCCTGACAGGACCTGCCCACCACACCTGGGCCCTAACGACATTGTTGGAGGCGGCAGGCAGGATGCCTGGCCTCTGGTGTATTGGGGCGAGTAGCTGAGCCAGCCAAGGAGAGGTTGGATGATTAAGCAAGAAACAAGGGATTCTTGGTTAAACTGAAGACTTCGTTTGGGAACCAAAAATCTTAACAAATAGTCTCTTGGACCTTGAGCCACATATTTCCCCTGAAAAGTATGCATTTTTTTTCCAGCAAAATTTTGTTGGGGGTTACGTTATTGAGGAATGAACTGAGATGAATATGCGCAACTTTTATTTAATGGCATACTACGCTAGAAATCTGAAGACCTGCGGGAGATATAAAGTTCCAACTCTTGTTATAACTTTTTAAAAGATTGTGAAATTATAAAAATGCACATGAATCAAGTTTTAATATACTGTATGATGGGTGGGTGAGGCTGTCCATTGTACCATTTCTTTCTTTGAATTCTCAGGCATGGTTTGGCAGTGCAAGAACTCTGTAACATTAACAAATTCAATAAAAGGTAAATATATGGATTCTGGAGTCTGATAGTCTTTATTCCTTTTCCCCCACCTCCCTCATAATTTTTATTCTTAATCTTTAACCTAGTCTCTGTTTTTGAAAATGGCGAATTGATGTCATGCCTCCATTGCTGTGGGAGGATGATAATCTCATCTCGGGTAAAACTCCCATTTGATAAATGTTTGCAGAGTACTCTGAATGTTAAAAAGACATCTGGAATGGAAGCGGTGGATACTCTTCACCAAAGTTAAAGCGTTGAAATGTACTTTTTTTGTTACCATATTACATTTTGTTGTCCCAAACCATGGCAACAGAATCTACAATCTTTACTGTGTGGAATAAAGATCTGGGGCCTTACCCCTTGAAGCTTACAGATTTCTCAAATGAGCCATTTTAAATTTCGGGATTTAGTCTGCATTATAGTCCCCAAATTTCTAATCTAGAGAGTGTATTTCAAGTCCCTTTTGGTAATGGAGTTTAAATGTTTAGTGGTAACAATTGCTATTTGGTCATTCTGGCTCCTCGATTGAGTGTTTTGACAGCCCTATTTAAAATAATGTATGAGACGCGTGGGTGGCTCAGTCTGATGAGCATCAGGCTTTTGATTTCAGCTCAGGTCATGATCCCAGGGTTGGGGCCAGTGTGGAGCCTGCTTGGGCTTCCCTCTCCCTCTGCTCTCTCTGAAAACAAACTTTTTTTTTAAGTGTTTATTTTGGAGAGAGGAGGGGCAGAGAGAGAGAGAGGGAGACAGAATCAGAAGCAGGCTCCAGGCTCCGAGCTGTCAGCACAGCTAGATGCAGGGCTCGAACTCCCGAATCGTGAGCTCGTGAAAGTGCTTTTAAAAAATAACGTACAGGGTCGCCTGGGTGGCTCAGTCGGTTGAGCGGCTGACTTCACCTCAGGTCACGATCTCGCGGTTCATGAGTTAGAGCCCCGCGTCAGGCTCTGGGCTGATGGCTCAGAGCCTGGAGCCTGCTTCGGATTCTGTGTCTCCCTCTCTCTCTGCCCCTCCCCCATTCATGCTCTGTCTCTCTGTCTCAAAAATAAATAAACACTAAAAAAAAAAATTTTAAAAAAACGTACAAAACACCATCCCTGCTTTCAGTTACTCCATAGTGTTTTGTGGGGTTTTTTTTCCTGAGTCGCCTTTTCAAAGTGTACACTTAGTAGTTTTTAGTGCATTCTCAAAAGTTGTGCAACCATCGCCACTATGAATTCTGGAACATACTCCTCCATCTCCCCAAAAAATTCCATACCCATTAGCAATCCTTTACCATTTCCCCAAGATCCCTGCCTTAGGCAACAAATATTCTGTCTCTAGATTTCTCTCTCTGGGCATTTCCTCTAAACAGCGCTATCCAACATGTAGTCTTGACTGGCTTCTTTAACTTGGTGGGTTCTGAGGTTTGTCCCTGTTGCAGTGTGCATCTTGCTTCATTCCTGTTTATTGCCAAACAGTTGGGTACATCACGTTCGTTTATTTCGTCAGTTGAACATTTAGGGTATTTCCACTTCATTCTTACCAATCATGCTGCTATGAGCTTTCGTGTACAAGTTGGATCAACATGTTTTCAATTCTTGGGTATTTATCTGGGGTGGAATTGCTGGGTCATAGAACTTTCTGAGTACCAAATTTGCAAAGTGGCTGCACCACGTTACATTCCCACTAGCCATATCGGAGGATTCAAATTTCTCCACATCTTCATAACTACAGATAGTTAACCTGACTTTTTAATTCTAGTTATCCTAGTTGGTGTGAACGGATATCTTGTAGTTTTGATTTATCTGCATTTCTGTAATAACCAATGATGCTAAACATCTGTGTGCTTATTGGCCATTTGTATATCTCGAGAAAGATCTATTCAAATCCTTTGCTAATTTTTTTAATTCACTTTTATTATTGAGTCATAAGAGTTCTTTATATATTCTGGATACTTGCCCCTCATTATCATAATTTGCAAATATTTTTCTCCCATCTTAGTGTCTTCTGAAGCACAAGTTTTGTTTTTGTTTTTGTTAAGATTTACTTATTTAAGTAATATCTGCACCCAATGTGGGGCTTGAACTCACGACCCCAAGATCAAGGTCGCATGCTTTTCCAACTGACCCAGCTAGAGGACTGGAAGCGGGCTCTGCACTGACAGCAGAAAGTACAATGGGGGGCTCAAATCTACAAACTGTGAGATCACAACCTGAGCCGAAGTCAGACGCTTAAATGCCCGAAGCCACCCAGATGGCCCCAGCACAAAAATTTTTAATTTTGATGAAGCCCAATGTATCTTTTTCAGTTGTTTGTGCCTTGGGTGTGTCTCAGAATTGACCTAACCAAGATCACAAAGATTTATGCTTATTCTAAGCTTTACAGTTTTAGCTCTTTAATTTAGATTTTTGATCCATTTTGAGTTAATTTTTGAGTATGGTGTGAGGAACAAGTCCAACTTCATTCTTTTACGTGTAGATACCCAGTTATCCAGCATCATTTGTTGAAGACTTTTCCACTATTTGGCACCCTAAATATTTTACTTGTTTATCTGCCTCTACTAGAATGTGAAACTGGTTTGCAGTAGAAACGTAGGAAGGGATGTCGAGTTGGGGAGTGTGGGACAGGAATTGGGAAGAAAAGCCAGGCTGAGTCTGCTGACGAAGCACAGAGGTCAGAATCTGTACAGGCATTCCTCCATGTTACAGGTTCCCATTCCCGCACACCACAATAAAGCAAATATTGCAATGAAGTGAGTCAAATGAATTTTTTGGTTTCCCAGTGTGTATAAAAGTTATGTTTACACTGTAGTCTAATAAGTGTACAATAGCGTTATTCTAAAAAAACAATTTACATAATTAAAAATATCTTGCTGCTGGGGCATCTGGGTGGCTCAGTCAGTTGAGTGTCTGACTCTTGATTTTGGCTCAGGTTCATGAGATCGAGCCCCGTGTCAGCCTGGACGCTGACAGTGTGGAGCCTGCCTGGGATTCTTTCTCTCTCGGCCCCTCCCCTACTCATTCTCTCTCTCTCTCTCAAAATAAATAAACCCTAAAAAATATAAAAATCTCTTATTGCTATCAAATGCTAACCATCATCACAACTTTCTCAGCAAGTTGTAATCTTGCTGGTGGAGGATCATGCCTCTGTCGGTGGCTGCTGACTGACTAGGGTAGTGGTTGCTGAAAGTGAGGTTGACTGGGGCAATTTCTTAAAAAGTGAAGTTTGTCACATCGACTGACTCTTCCTTTCATAAATGATTTCTGTATACCATGTGATACTGTTTGATAGTATTTTACCCACAGCAGAACTTTTTTCAAAAGTGCAGTCAATCCGGGCGCCTGGGTGGCTCGGTCGGTTGAGCATCCGACTTGGGCTCAGGTCATGGTCTCTCAGTCGGTGAGTTCGAGCCTCGCGTTGGGCTCTGTGCTGACAGCTCAGAGCCTGGAGCCTGCTTCGGATTCTGTGTTTCCCTCTCTCTCTGCCCCCCTCCACCACTTGCACTCTGTCTCTCTCTCTCTCTCTCTCTCTCTCTCTCAAAAATAAACATGAAAAAAAAATTTTTTAAGTGGAGTCTGTCCCCTCAAACCCTGCCGCTGTTTTATCAACTAAGTTTATGTGATTTTCCAAATCCTTTGTTTTCATTTCAACAGTCTTCCCGGCATCACCAGGAATAGATTCCGTCTCAAGAAAACACTTTCTTTGCTCATCCATAAGAAGTAAGTCCTCATCCGTTCAAGTTTTATCCTGAGTGCAGCAAGTCAGTCCCATCTTCAGGCTCCACTTCCAGTTATCTCGCTGTTTGCACATCAGCAGTTCCCTCCTCCACTGAAGTCTTGAACCCCTCAACGTCATCCATGAGTGCTGGAACCAACCTCCAAACTCCTCGTTAATACTTATGTTTTGACCTCTTCCCATGAATCACGAAATGTTCTTGATGGTATCTTGGATGGTGAATCCTGCCAGAAGGTTTTCAGTCTACTTTTCTCAGATCCGTCAGAGGAATCTGTGGCAACTAGAGCTTTACCAAATGTATTTCTTAAATAATAAGACTTGGAAGTCAAAAGTATTCCTTGATCCGTGGGCTGCAGAATGAATGTTAGCAGGCATGCAAACATGACTTTTGTCAATCTCCATCAGAGCCCTTGGATGACCAGGTGCCTTGCCAATGAGCAATAATACTTTGCCTTCTCTGAGCAGGTGTCAACAATAGCCTTAAAATATTCAGTAAACTGTGTTGTGAACAGATGTGCTATCATCCAGGCTTTGTTGTTCCATTTACAGAGCACAGGCAGAAGATTTAGCATAATTCTTCAGGATCCTAGGATTTTTGGAATGGTGAATGAGTGCTGGCTTCAACTTAAAGTCACCAGCTGCACTGGTCCCTAACCGACTCCACCTGTCTTTTGGAGCTCTGAAGCCAGGCATTGACTTCTGTCTATAAAGTCCTAGATGGCCTCGTCTTCCAACATAAAGCTGTTTTGCCTACATTCAAAATCTGTTGCTTAGTGCAGCCACCTTCATTCACGGTCTCAGCCATACCTTCTGGGTCACTGGCTGCAGCTGCTCCATGGGCACCTGCTGCTTCACCTTGTTATGGAGACGGCCGCTTCCTTAAACCTCATGAACCAACTAACCTCTGCTAGTTTCAGACTTTTTTCTTCTGCAGCTTCCTCACCTCTTAGCCCTCATAGAACTAAAGAGCGTCAGGGCCTTGCTCTGGACTAGGCTTTGGGTTAAGGGAATGTTGTGACTGGTTTGATCGCTCCAGATCCTGCAAACCTTCTTCATATCGGCAATTAGACTGTTTTTTTGTTTGTTTGTTTGTTTGTTTGTTTTTGCTTTCTTATCACTTGTGTGTTGTTTACTGTGGTAGCACTTTTAATTTCCTTCAAGAACTTCTCCTTTGCATTCACTACTTGGCTACCTGGCACAAGAGGTCTCCTTCTGGCCTCCCTAAGCTTTTGACATGTCTTCCTCCCTAAGCTTAATCATTTCTAGCTTTTGATTTTTTTTTTTTTTAATTTTAGAGAGTGAGACCACAAATGGGGGAAAGGGGCAAGAGGAGAGAGAGAGAGAATCCCACGCAGGCTTCATGCTCAGCACAGAGCCTAACGTCGGCTTGATCCCACAACCCTGGGATCATGAGCTGAGCCGAAATGGAATCAGATGTTCAACCAACCGAACCACCCAGGCGCCCCTCGAGCTTTTGATTTAAAATGAGAGACATGTGACTCTTCCTTTCACATGAACACATGTGGTTCTACTTTTTTTTATTTAAAAAAATTTTTTTAAGCTTATTTATTTTGAGAAAGACAGAGACAGTGTGAGTAGGGGAGGGGCAGAGAGACAGGGAGAGAGAGAGAGAATCCCAAGCAGTTTCCGCACTGCCAGTGCAGAGCCTGACACAGGGCTCGAACCCACAAAACTGCAAGATCATGACCTGAGCCGAAACCGAGAGTCAGACGCTTCACTGACTGACCCACCCACACACCCCCACATATGATTCGTAATTGCCCTAATTTCAATATTGTTGTGTCTCAGGGAATAGGGAGGCCCAAGGAGGAGAGAGACAGGGAGATGGCCAGTCAGTGGAACAGCAAGAACACACACACCTTTGCCGATTAAGCTCAGTGTCACATAGACACAGTTTGTGATGCCCCAAAACAATTATAGTGACCTCAACTGACTACAGATCATCGTAACATATACAACAATGAAAAAGCTTGAAATATTTCAAAGAATTACTAAAATGCAGCATGGAAACATGAAGTGAGCAAATGCTGTTGGAGAACTGGTGCCAATAGACTTGCTCGATGCAGGGCAGCCACAAACCTGCAGTTTGTAAAAAACACAGAATCTGCAAAGGGCAATAAAGCAGCATGCATAACATGAGGTATGCCTTTATTTACGAAGTGGAGACAGAAGTTAATGCGGTAATCAGCTAGGCAGGAGAGTCAAAATAGAGAATCATAAACAGATACTCTGCTAACTAATCTCCTGATACTGCAGGTTTGTGATATACATATCCTAAATCCTTGATGTGGACATAATTTTGATGTGGACATAAAATTTGACACTGTAGCCCAATGAGACTGGAATTCTAAATGATCATTGGATGTGTAGTAACACAGAAGCTGGGTTGAACTTAAGTTGTCAACTCATTTCATGTGGGAATACCCTCCTCCAGCTGAACTTTCCAGGGATCCTGTCAGAGCATGCAGCAGGACACTTTTGTGAGGGTAAGCTCCTTTGTCTCCAAACATGATGGAAAACGATGTGTTAAGTAGGAAGGACGCAGCACCCAGCACCCGGCCCTCTAGTCTAACTGTTGCTAGGCTGGAGCAGATAGCTTTAGTATCAGGTGAGATGTTGGTTAACAACCAAGTAGGAGGCAGACATTTTCTCATCTGAAGAGGTAGTAAATTTAACAGGGAATAACTTTAAAAAGTTTCTTGCAGGGGCACGTGAGTGGCTCAGTCAGTTAAGCATCTGACCTCATGATCTCATGGTCATGATCTCATGGCTTGTGAGTTCAAGCCCCATTTTGGGCTCTATGTTGGCATCGCAGAGTCTTGAGTCTGCTTCGGATTCTGTGTCTCCCTTCTCTCTGCCCCTTCCCCACTTGCACTCTGTCTCTCTTTCTCTCTCTCTCTCAAAAATAAATAAACATTTAAAAAAAGTTTCTTGCAAATACTTAGTGTCATGTTGTATATTTTGCAGTGACATTTTAGGAAACCTGGTCTTCTGTTTTTGTTTTTCATTAAAAACCTGAGCAGTTTTTGACCCCAAGATCTGAAGGTTTAAATCTTAAACCAATGTATTTTGCCTTTTCTTACCTTATTAGGACAAAGTGGCAATAATTTTCTTTGTTTTTTTATTTTTTTAACTTTACTTATTTTGAGAGAGAGAGAGCAGGGGAGGAGCAGAGACAGGGAAGGAGAGAGAGAATCCCAAGCAGGCTCCACGCTGTCAGTACCGAGCCTGATGCAGAGCTCAAACTCACAAAACGTGAGGTCATGACCTGAACTGAAACCAAGAGTCGGATACTTAGCTGGCTGAGCCCCCCAGGTGCCCCACAATAATTTTCTATATGGTCTCTTAACACCTATCGGGTGATTTTTACCTTATTCCCAGGAAAACTCAAACTTTGGTTTCTTAATCTTTTTGTGTAGGATGGCAACACGTACAAAATAAACTAATAATTATTTTGAATGTTAGCATATGGAAACACAAAACGTTACCTCAGGACAGAGTCTCTGTTCTTCCATTTTAACTTAAGAGGTGCTTGGGTGGTTCAGTCAGTTGAGTGTCTGACTTGGGCTCACGGTCCTGATCTCACAGTTCATGAGTTCGAGCCCCGTGTCAGGCTTTGTGCTGACAGCTCAGAGCCTGGAGCCTGCTTTGAATTTTCTGTCTTCCTCTCTCTCTGCCCCTCCCCCGCTTATTCTCTCTCTCTCTCTCTCTCTCTCTCAAAAAGCAAACTTTTTTAAAAAATAAAAAGAAAAAAAAAAATTTTTTTTTAAAGTACTGATGATGCCTGGCTCCCACCTCCACCCTCCACCTGGCATTCTGGTTTACTAGGTATATGGTGCGATTTGCCCATAGGGAATTTTTGTTTTTTTTAAGTTCCCCAGTAAATTCCAATGTGCAGCAAAGTTTGGGACCCACTGGGTTACTTCAAAATAAGGGACAAATGATCTCTCTGTGACTGAGTTGGAAAAGTCACAGAGCTAGATAGAGAAATGTAGAAAAATATTTTCAGTTGGTTCTTAGCCCAGAAGGATTATCATATTTATAAATGCACTTTTGGATACTGTGAAATGGAGGTAAATTGATACTGAAGTGAGGTGGCAGGAGACTTGTAAGCTGAAATACTAAGCTCTTGATTTTTATGTATACCTTTTCATAGTTCATAACAGTCAACACAAATACCCTTTTTAGTGTTTCCCATCATTTCTTAGAAAATGACCTCCCCATTAATAGGATTACTGTAGCTACTTTGCTTTCCTTCTCTATACAGTGATCTGACTCTGTTGGGCGGTGTCTTGGCAGTAAGTCCAACCAGGTCAGAATTCTCTCACTGTAAATGCTAATCTGCCCTCCATACTTGTGGCCACTTTTAATTTGCCCATCCATTAGGTTGCCCAGTTACAACACCTTTGGGGTTCAGGGCTTTCTTTAGAATTGTGCAGTTCTCCCTGATGACTGTGGAACAAACCCTAATTAACTTTGCAAGAGATAAGCATCAGCAACTGCAGAATCCAGGAGCTCACCTACTTAGGAATTAGAACCTCAGATGCTTCGACAACCCACGCTCTTGGCCTGAGGTTTACTTCACTCACCAGCTCCTTCCTTTTAAGGGTCAGGTGGGCTGCACTTTGGCATCTGTTTTAATGGTGTGTAGGCACAGAGAGGCGTTCTCCTAGGCTTGTTTTTTACTTTAACCTGCTCGGATGATTGTGGTTTTCTTCCTGGGTTTCTCTGATTTTACTGTTCAAATTTTATGCTTTTCATTAGAACCCGGATTAAAGTTAGAAATCAGGAATTCCCATCCTCAACGGCACCATAGTAATGGGGGTAAAGGGAAGTGACAAGTTTCCATTATATTTCTTTGTTCTTCCCTGACATTCCCTCCTTCCTTCTCTCTCGTTTTTTTTTAAACTTAGTTCCAGTGGGCAAGAGTGTTAAGTAGCAAATCATTCATTGGATTTTTTTAAAGTACTCATATAGTATTTAACCTTGGGCCAGGCACCCTCCTAACCAGGAACAAGTGCTGCTCATTTAATCCCTGGCAGTCCCTTCAAGATGGGGAAATAGGTTCTGCGAGTTAAGTAGCTTGCCTAAATCACGAGGCTAGTAAGGAAGGAGCCAGGATCCCGCCCCAGGTGTTTTGCCTCCAGCATGTTCTTAACCATGAGGCTCTGCTCCCACTGATCTAGCCGGACTTCAGGCTGGAGAAAGGAGAGGGGAAAGAAATGCTTCTTCGAATTTGACTTGAGAGCCCCTTTTGCCCTATTCCTGTCCCAAGGTCAGCATGGGCGCACTAGAGCCTGGCTTCTTCACTCTCTCTCTCAGAACAGCAGAATATAGACCTCCTAATGTTGAGGTGAGTTGTACTATCCCTTATTTAATTGCTGGGGATGGGATTTTATTTTTCTTAGGATATTTTATGATGAAAAATTTCAAATACATGCGTACAGAGAGTAATGTAATGGATGTCCTTGAACCTATAACCCACCTTCCATGATTATCAATTTGCATCCACTCTTCTTTCACTTGTGAACACCCTTCCCATTCCCTGGATCTTTTTTTTTTTTAATGTTTATTTATTTTTGAAAGGGAGAGCACTAGCAGGGCAGGAGCAAAGAGAGGGGGAGACAGAGGATCTGAAGTAGGCTCTGTGCTGACAGCAGAGAGCCCAATGTGAGGCTCGAACCCATGAACCATGAGATCATTACCTGAGCAGAAGTCAGATGCTTAGTCAACTGAGCCACTAGGCACCACCCCCCCCCACCCCTGCCCAGATCGTTTTTAAGCTAAACCCAGACCTACTTCATCCATAAATATGTCACCTAGGGATAAAGACTCTTAACTATAATACCATCGTCACACCTAAAAAAAAGCTAACATTTTCTTAATATCAAATATCTTGTTGGTGTTCACATTCTCTCTGATTTTGCATGGTTCTTTACAGTTGGTTTGTTTGAAACAGAATACAGGCAAGGATGACCTATTTAGTTTTCTAAGCTTCCCAGAATTTCCCCATTTTAGTCTTACCATTCAGTTATTGAAAAAACCTGGTCATTTGGCTTGTAGAATTTTCCACGTTCTGAATTCAGTAGGCTGCTTTCCTAGATTTTCTTATGAATGAGTTGAGTGGTGTGCCCGTTACTAATTTATGGCCTCTGTCTTCCAGAGCTGCCCTTTTTTGCCCCGTGTTGTGAGTCAGGAACTCTGTGCCCTGCACATATCTCACCTGTGCCAACAGGTGTTGCCAACAGAGGCTGCTGGAGGAACAGTGTAGAGTGGGCAAGAGCAAAGGCCTTGCTTTTGGTCCTCAGGGCAGCTGGCAGATCAGCAACCCTCAGGGATCAGCCACGACTCACTCCCCGCTCCAGCAAGTTTCTGTGCCCCTGGCAGGCTGGGTGCTGCACTGCGACCATGTCTCTGCTCGTGGCTTTGAGCCTCAGCGTTGAGCAGGACCCCACCTTTAAGTTTCTAATTTCCTTCGGTGTTCACCCCTCCTCAACTGTAGGGGTAGTGCCTGCCTTCTCTGCTTGCTGCTGCTGTACCCCATGTACTCTCTTACCCTTCTTAGTAGTTAACCAAACTTTTTACTAGTTAATCATTCTTTGCATTACATTTTTTCCTATTAAAATTACTGGCTTAATTTGCTTCTTGACTAAATATTGGCTAATGAAATGGTACCAGGAATGGTCTCAGGAGACAAATCTTCAAAGTTTGGTTCTTGGGATTAGTTTGCTGGTGCCTTTGGACTCCAGTGAAATGATAAGGTCCCTGCTGGTGAGAAATGGGGTACTCCTAATCCGTGACACGCAGTGGCATTACAATAAGGCTGCCACCTCTTCTTGTGATGAAGCAAGTGCTGTGGGAGCTGCTAGGACCTGGGTTGCACTTGACTTTCACAGCAGTAATGATGTCTGCAAGGACCTGTGAGGGGCTAGTTCTGCATCCACTGTGATCCTATGAGAATAAGTGGCAAGGAGGCTCAGGTCCTTAAGCTCTCAGCTTAAGCCACAGTCCAAGGACCAGAATACCTCCAAGCCAGACCTAATAGAATCATTTCATATAGGTAGGGGACTGATGGATGTTCCTGAAAACCAAACAAAATTGTCCAGATTGCAGAATTACAACATCAGTTGAATTCGCAGCCTTGTCTTCTTGCGTGACATTTAGGATATTGATCAGGAAAGATGGCACCTGACACTTGAAATGGCAACAGGGGTCGGACTCAGAAAATCTTAAAACTTCAAGTCTCAAGGTGCCTGGCTGGTTCAGTCAGTAGAGCATGTGACCCTTAATCTTGGGGTTGTAAGTTCAAGCCCCACGTTGGGCATAGAGCTTACTTTAAAAAAAAAAAAAAAAAAAAAAAAAAAAAAAAAAAAACTGGATAAATAAACCGGACTTAATAAAACTTAAAAAATTAAAAAAAACACAAAACACGAAATCTCTCTGAGCTTGCCTCGCCACTGGACATAGTTTGCCCTTCTGTGCTAAGCTGAGAAGGCTAACCTTTTCTTGAAAATCCTGAGATTCCACACTTGGTACAGATTGCCTTGCAAAGACACGCTCATTTCTCAAGAACTTCTTCGTGGCCACTACACCCATAGCTAGAGTGAGCAAAAAGAAAGAGACTTGCCTAACACGTTATTGTCAGAAATCTGGGGAAAATGTGCAGGAGTGTGTTTGAAGGGAGAGAGCCAGGAGAACAGAATGTAACACTAGATGGAGCTGAATTCATTGATATGGGTGCACTTACTAGAGATTCTGGGTTTAAAGTATTAGCTCTTAAGACTAACAGCTTGTTTGGTTGGTCACCAAAACTTGGGACACAGTGGTAGCCTATGTTGTCTGTTTTTGTTTATATTGATGTCTAATTTACATATCACTTATTAGTTTCAGGCATACAACGTAATTTGATATTTTGTATATATTACAAAATGATCACTACAATAAGTCTAGTTATTATCTGTTAACATAGTTACAAATTTTTTTTCTTGTGATGGGGGCTTTTAAGATTCATTCTCTTAGCATCTTTCAAATATGCAATATAGTACTAACATACTCCCCATGCTGTACATTACATCCCCAGGACATATTTATTTTTAACTGGAAGTCTGCACCTTTCGACCCCCTTCACTCATTTCTCCTACTCCACGCCCCACTGCTGGTAAACACCTATCTGTTGTCTGTATCTATGAGTATGGATTGTTGTTGTTTTTTTGTTTTTTTGTTTTAGATTCCACATATAAGTGAGATCATCTGGTATTTGTGTTTCTCTGTCAGACTAATTTCCCTTAGCATAATGTCCTCAAGGTCCATCTAGGTTACCACAAATGGTAAGATTTCCTCCTTTTTTATGGCTGAACAATATTCCTGTGGGGTGTGGGTGTGTATATACATCAGTTTCTTCATCCATTCATCCATCAGTGAACACTTAGGCTGCTTCCTTGTCTTGGCAGTTATAAATAATGCTGCAATGAACATGGGGTACAGATATCTCTTCAAGATACTGATTTCATTCCCTTTGGACAGATACCCACAAGTAAGATTGATGGATCATATAGTAGTAGATCATATAGTAGTTCTATCATACAGTAGTTCTTTTTTTAGGAACCCCCATACTATTCTCCGTAATTGCTGTGCCAATTTACATTCCCACCAACAGTGCACAAGGGGCCCTTTTTTTCCCATGTGCTTGCCAACACTCACTTGTTATTTCTTGTCTTTTTGATTTCAGCCATCCTGACAGGGGTGAAGTGATATCTCATTGTAGTTTTGATTTGCATTTCCCTGATGATTAGCGATGTTGAGCAACTTTTCACATATCTGTGGGCCATCTGTAGGTCTTCTTCATGTCTATGCAGATCCTCTGCCCATTTTTAAATTAGATTGATTTTTTTTTTTTTTTGCTTTTGAGTTGTATGGATATTAACACCTTATCAGATAGATGATTTACAAATATTTTCTCCCTTTCTTAGGTTGCCTTTTCCTTTTGTTGATGGTGTCCTTTGCTCTGCAGAAGCTCTTTAGTCTGATGTAGTCCCACTTGTTTATTTTTGCTTTTTGTGTCAAATCCAAAAACTCATTACCAAGACCAATGTCAAAATACTTGCCACCTATGTTTTCTTCTAGGAGTTTTATAGTTTCAGACCTTATGTTCAAATCATTAATTCACTTTCAATTAATTTTTGTGTGTGCTATAAGATAGTGGTCCAGCTTCATTCTTTTGCATGTGGCTGTCCAGTTTTCCCAGCACCATTTATTGAAGAGGCTGTACTTTCCCTATTGTATATTCTTGTCTCCTCTGTCATAAACTAATTGACCATATGTGTGTGGGTTTCTGGGTTCTCTGTTCCATTGATCTGTGTGTCTTTTTTTATGCTCACACCATACTGTTTGATTGTTACAGCTTTGTAATATAGTTGGAACATAGAGAGGATGATGTTTCCAGCTTTGTTTTTCTTTCTTGTTTCTTCTTTGTCTAAGCAGTCTTAAGAAAGAAGAAAACAAAGCTACAAGCATCACAATCCCAGATTTCAAGATATGCTTCAAAGCCATAGTAATCAAGTAGACATTTGATTACACATTTTTCCAAAGAAGACCTAAAGAGGGCCAACAGACACATGAAAGGATGCTCAAAATCACTAATTATCAGGGAACTACAAATCAGAACCACAATGAGCTATCACCTCACACCTGTCAGAATAACTAGTATGAAAAAGAAAAGAAATAACAAGTTTTGGTAAAGTTGTGAGAAAAAGGAACCCTTATGTAATGTTGGTGGGAACGTAAATTGTTACAGCCATCATGGAAATCAATATGAAGGTTCCTCAAAAAATTAGAAATAAAAATCTCACCCAGGGTTATGTAGCTGGCTCAGCTACTAGAGTAGCTCCTAAGATTGTGAGTTCAAGCCCCAAACTGGGTGTAAAAATCACGTAAAAATCTTTCAGAAATACCTTCTCCAAGAATTCCACTATTGGGTACTTACCCAAAGAAATGAAAACACTAATTCAAAAAGATATATGCACTCCTATATTTGTTGCAGTATTATTTACAATATCCAAGATATAAAAGCAACCCAAGTGTCCATCAATATATGAATGGATAAAGAAGATGTGGTGCATACACACACACACACACACACACACACACACACACACACTGGAATATTATACAGCCATAAAAAAGAATGAAATTTCTGCCATTTGAAACATCATGATTGGACCTAGGGTATATTATGTTAAGCAAAATAAGTCAGAGAAAGACAAATGCTTCAGAGAAGCATAAGTCAGAGAAAGACAAATGTGTATATGATTTCACTCATATGTGGAACCTAAAAAACAAAGAAAAAGCAGAAGCAGACCTATAAATACAGAGAACAAACTGATGTTCGCCAGAGGGAAGTGGGGGGGAGGGATGAACAAAATGGGTGAAAGAGAGTGAGAGATAGAGTCTTCCAGTTACGGAATGAGTAAGTCACAGGAATAAAAGGCTCAGCATATGGCGTATATTCAATTATACTTTGATAGCATTGTATAATGACAGATGGTAGCTACACTTGTGAACATAGGGTAACATATAAAGAAGCTGAATCGCTATGTTGTGTACCTGAAACTAATAAAACATTGTGTGTCAACTATACACAAATAAAAGAAAAAAAATTTTTAAAGATTGTTTTGGCTATTCAGGGTCTCTGTGGCTGCATACAAATTTTAGGATTGTTTGTTGGATTTCTGTGAAAAATGCCGGTGGGATTTGGTAAAGATTACATTGAATCTGTAGATCGCTTTGGGTTTTAACATTTAAGAATGTTAAATTTTTTTTAATGTCTACTTATTTTTGAGAAAGCGTGAGCATGTGCCCGACCGAGGGAGGTTCAAAGAGAGAGAGAGGATCTGAAGCAGACTCTGTGGTAACAGTGCAGAGGCAGGGCTCAAACCCATGAACCTTGAGATCATGACCTGAGCTGAAGTCAGAGGCTTAACCGACTGAGCCATCCAGGGGCCCCTACCAATGTTAATTCTTGTCTTAACAATGCTAATTCTCCCAATCTGTGAGCGCAGAATATCTTTCCATATATTCCTGTCATCCTCAATTTCTTTTATCATGTCTTCTAGTTTTCAATATACAGGACTTTCATCTCCTTGGTTAAGTTTATTCCTAGATATTTCATTCTTCTGGTGCAATCGTAAATGGAATTGTTTCCTTAATTTCTCTTTCTGATAGTTCATTATTAGTGCATAAAAACACAACTGATTGGGCACCTGGGTAGCTCAGTCGGTTGAGCTTGAGCATCTGACTCTTGACTTTAGCTCAAGTCATGATCTAACAGTTTGTGGAATTGAGCCCCATGTCGGGCTCTGGGCTGACAGCAGTGCAGAGCCAGCTTCATATTCCCTGTACCCCCTCTCTCTCTGCCCATCTCCTGCTTGTGCTTCCTCTCAAAAATAAATAAAACTTGAAAAATAAAAATAAAATAAATAAAATAAAATAAAACACAATTGATCTTTGCCTATTGATTTTGTATCCTGCAACTTTACTGAATTCATTTATTAGTTCTAATAGTTTTTGGTGGAGGCTTTAGAGTTTTTTATGTATAATATCAGGTCATCTGCAAATAGCAACAGTTTTACTTCTTTCTTACTGATTTAGATGCCTTTTATTTATTTTTCATGTATAATTGCCGTGGCCAGGACTTGTAGCACTCTGTTGAATGAGTGTCGAGAGAGGACATTTCTGTCTTGTTCCTGATGTTAGAGGGAAAGTTATCT
This sequence comes from Panthera onca, assembly GCF_046562875.1. Classification (NCBI taxonomy): domain Eukaryota; kingdom Metazoa; phylum Chordata; class Mammalia; order Carnivora; family Felidae; genus Panthera; species Panthera onca. The sequence continues at coordinate 129,277,444 of NC_138347.1, read as the reverse complement.
GCTTTTCACCATTGAGTATGGTGTAAACTGTGGGTTTGTAACATATGGCCTTTATTATGTTGAGGTATATTCCCTTAATACCTGCTTCAATGAGAGTTTTTACCATGGATGAATGTTGAATTTTGTCCAATGCTTTTTCTGCATTTATTGAGAAGATTATATGAATTTTATCATGCATTCTGTTAATGTGGATGTATCATGTTGATTGATTTATGGATATTGAGTCATCCTTGTATTTTGGGACTAAATCCTACTTGATTATGGTAAATGATCGTTCTAATGTATTGTTGAATTCAGTTTGCTAATATGTTGTTGAGGATTTTTTTGTTTATGTTCATCAGGGATATTGGTCTGTAATTTTATTGTAGTGTCTTTGGTTTTTAACACCTCATAGAATGAATTTGGAAGCATTTCTTCCACTGCTATTTTTTTGGAATAGTTTAAGAAGGATCAGTATTAACTCTTGCTTAAATATTTGGTAGAATTCAGCTGTGAAGCCAACTGGTCCTAGACTTTTGTTTATGAGATTTTTGAATTATTAACACTGAATTCAATTTCATTACTAGTAATCTGTTCAACTTGTCTGTTTCTTCCTGACTTAGTCTTAGAAGATTGTATGTTTCTTTTTTTTTAGAATTTATTTACTTCTAGGCTGTCCAATTTGTTGGCCTATAATTTTCATAGTATTCTCTTATAATTCTTTATATTACTATGGTGTTAGTCGTGTCTTTGCTTTTATTTTATTCTGGTTTTATTTGAGCCCTCTCTCTTTGGTACTTGATTCATCTGGCCAACGTTTTATCAATTATGTTTATATTTTCAAAGAACCAGCTCATAATTTCATCTTTTTCACTGATTATTTTAGTCTTTATTTTACTTATTTCTACTCTGATCTTTCTTTTTTCTTTCTTTCTTTCTTTCTTTCTTTCTTTCTTTCTTTCTTTCTTTCTACTAACTTTGGGCTTTGTTTGTTGTTGTTCTAGTTCCTTTAAATGTAAAGTTAGATTCTTTGAGATGTTTTATTTGTTGAGGTAGAACTGTATTGCTATAAAGTTGCCTTTTAGAACTACTTTCACAGTGTCCCAAAGATTTTTGAAGTCTTCTGTTTCCATTTTCATTTGCTTCAAGGTATTATTTTTTTTCTTTCTTCATTGACTCTTTGGTGTTTTAGTAAAATGTTATTTAGCTTTCATATGTGTGTTTGTGTTTTGTTTTGTTTTTCAGTTTTTAAAAAATGTTTTCTTTTGAGAGAAAGAGAGTGCACACACATGAGCGGGGGGGCGGGGGTTGGGCAGAGAGAAAGAGAGGGAGGGAGGGAGAATCCCAAGCAGGCTCTGCGCTGTTAGCACAGAGCCCAATGTGGGGCTCCGTCTCATGAATTGCAAGATCATGACCTGAGCCAAAATCAAGAGTCGGATGCTTAACCTACTGAACCACCCAGGAACCCCTTTTCAGTTTTTTCTTGTAATTTGATTTCTAGTTTCATAGTCTTGTGGTTGGGAAAGATGCTTAATGTGATTTCAGTCTTCTTAAATGTATTGAGACTTGTTTTATTTCTTAACATGTGATTTGTCCTGTAAAGTGTTGCATGTGCATTTGAAAATAATGCGTATTCTTCTATTGTGGATGAAGTATTCTGTATGTATCTGTTAAGCCCCATCAGCTAATGCACTGTTGCAACACAGTTTCCTTATTGATTTTTCTGTTTGGATGATCCACTGGTGTAAGTGGGATGTTAAATTCCACAACTGTTGTATTATTGTTAATTTCTGCCTTTGTCTCTTAATGTTTGCTGCATAAAAATTGTTTTTTGCTTTATATATTTACATGGCTCCTATGTTGGGTGCGTACATATTTATAATTGTTATATCCTCTTGTTGGACTGATCCCTTTATCATTATGAAATGCCCTTCTTTGTCTCTTGTCACAGTCTTTGTTTTACTGTCTATTTTGAAAAAATACCTATTTTGTCTGATTTAAGTATTGCTATCTCAGCTTTTTTTTTTTTCTTCCATTTTCATGGAATATTCTTTTCCATCCCTTCTCTTTCAGTCTGTGTGTGTCTTTAGGTCTGAAGTCTTTTGTAGGCAGTATATAGATAAGTCTTGAGTTGTTGCTTTTATCCATTCAGCCACCCCATTTAGTCATTTTATACAAGTAATTATTGACAGGTATGGACTTATTGCCATTTTGTTCATTGTTTTCTCATTGTCTTTGTATTTCGACTTTGTTCTTGTTGTTCTCTTCCCTTGTGAATTGAAGAGTTTCTTTAGTGCTATGTTTGGATTCTTTTTACTTTTTGTGTATCTATTATAGGTTTTTGATTTGTGGTTACCATGAGGTTCATATCAAACATCCTATGTATAGAACAGTCTTTTTTAAGTTGATGGCCATTTTAAGTTCAAACATTCTAAAAGCACTACATTTTTACTGCCCATCCTCAAATCAACATTTTATATACAAGACATTATATTTTACATCCTTTTATTTTGTGTATTCCTTAAATTATTGTATATATAATTGATTTTACTACTTTTGTCTTTTAACTTTCATACTAGCTTTTTAAGTGATTATTTTACCTTTAGTATCTGTTTTAACCAGTAAATTTTTTTTCCTCTCAAAACTTTCTTCTATTTATAGCCTTTTCTTTTCCACTTAAAAAAAAGTCCTTTTAGTATTTCTTATAAGGCTGTTTAGTTGTGATGAGCTTTAACTTTTGTATCTGGGAAACTCTATTTTTCCTTCAATTCCAAATAATAACCTTGTTGGGTAAAGTATTCTTGATTGTAGGCTTTTTTTTTCCCTTTTAGCACATTGAATATATCCTGTCCCTCCTTTCTGGACTGCAAAGTTTCTTTTGAAAAATTAGCTGATAGCTTTGCAGGGGTTTTCTTGTATATAACTCATTGCTTTTCTCTTGCTGCTTTTAAGACTCCCTTTTTCTTTAATTTTTGAAGAAATTCTTTGATTTTTAATTTTTAATATTTTAATTACTATGTATCTTGTTTTGGACCTCCATAGGTTTATCTTGTTTGGAGCTTTCTAGGCCTCCTGGACCTGAATGTCCATTTCCTTTCCCAGGTTAGGCCATTTTCAGCTATTCTTTCTTTCTTTTTCTTTTTTTAAGTCATGTCATATATATTTATTTATTTTTTATTCTAGTGTTATATTTGTTTAAGATGTACAATATAGTGATTCAACCATTCCATACATCACCCTGTGCTTGTCATGACAAGTGCACTCCTGAATCCCCATCACCTATTTCACCCATCCTCCCACCCCTGCTCCCCTCAGGTGACCATCAGATTATTCTCTATAGTTAAGAGTCTGTTTCTTGGTTTGTCTCTCTCTCCCTCGCTCTCCTTTGCCTGTTTGTTTTGTTTCTTAAATTCCACATATGAGTGAAATCATACAGTATCTGTATTTCTCTGACTTATTCAATTTACCATTTATACTTTCTAGCTCTATCCATGTTGTTGCAAATGGCAAGGTGTTATTTATTATGGCTGAATACTGTTCCATTGTGTATATACACCATATTTGCTTTATCCATTCATCTACTGATGAACTGGTTCCATGATTTGGCCATGGTAAATAATGCTGTCATAAACGTAGGGGTGCATGTATCCCTTTGAATTAGTGTTTTTTTGTATTCTGGGGGTAAATACCCAGTAGTACAATTACTGGATTATAAGATTTTTTTCTTAATGTTCATTTATTTTTGAGAGAGACAGACAGAGCAAGCGGGGGAGGTACAGAAAGAGGGGAAGACAAAGAATCTGAAGCAGGCTCCAGGCTCAGAGCTTTCAGCACAGAGCCCAATGCGGGGCTCCAACTCATGAATTACAAGATCATGATCTGAGTCAGAGTCAGATGACTCTGACTGAGCCACCCAGCCACCCCAAGGATAGTTCTATTCCAGCCTTGCTTTGCTTTTCAAAATTGCTTTGGCTCTTTGGGGTCTTTTGTGGTTCCATATAAATTCTAGGAATGCTTGTTCTAGTTCTGTAAAAAATGCTGTTGGTGTTTTGTTAGGGATTGCATTAAATATTTACTTTGATTACTTTGATTACTTTGAGTAGCATAGACATTTTAACAATACTCTTCCAATCCATGAACATGGAATGAATTTACATTTCCTTTTTTTTTAAGTTCATTTTATTTGTTTTGAGAGAAAGCAAGCAAGCATGAGTGGGGAAAGAGCAGAGAGAGAAGGAGAGAGAGAATCCAAGCAAGCTCCATGCTGTTAACACAGAGGTTGATGCAGGGCTTGATCTCACAAACCATGAGATCATGATCTGAGCTGAAATCAAGAGTCAGCTGCTTCACTGACTGAGCCACCCCTGTCTTTCCATTTCTCTGTGTTGTCTTCAATTTCTTTCATCAATGTTTTATAGTTTTCAGAATACAGATCTTTCACCTCTTTGATTAGGTTTATCCTAGGTATCTTATTATTTTTGGTGTATTTGTAAATGGGATTAATTTCTCTTTCTGGTGCGACATTATTAGTGTATAGAAATGCAACAGATTTCTGCTCATTGATTTTTGTATCCTGCAACTTTACTAAATTCATTCAGGAGTTTTAGTAGGTTTTTGATGAAGTCTTTAGGGTTTTCTAGATAAACTATCATGTCATCTGCAAATAGTGAAAGTTTCACTTCTTCCTTACCACTTTGGATGCTTTTTCTTTGTTTTTTGTTGTCTGATTACTGTGGGTAGGACTTTCAGTACTATGTTGAATAAAAGTGGTGAGAGTGGACATCCTAGTCTTGTTCCTGACCTTAGGGGAAAAGCTCTCAGTTTTTCCCCATTAAGTGTGATGTTCGCTGTGGATTTTTCATATAAAGCCTTCATTATTTTGAAGATTTTTTATCATGAATGGATGATGTACTTTGTCAAATGGTTTTTTCTGTGTCTATTGAAATGATCATATGGTTTTCATCCTTTCTCCTATTAAGGTGTTGTATCATGTTGATTGATTTGCAAATATTGAACCACACTTGCATCCCAGGAATAAATCCCACTTGGATGATTTTTTAAACGTATTGTTGGATTTGGTTTGCTATTATTTTGTTGAAGATTTTTACATCTGTGTTCATCAGAGATAATGGCCTGTAGTTCTCTTTTTTAGTGGTGTCTTTTTCTGGTTTTGGTATCAGGGTAATGATGGCATCATAGAATGAATTCGGATGGTTTCCTTCCTTTTTATTGTTTGGAATGGTTTGAGAAGAATAGGTATTATCTCTTTAAAATGTTTGGTAGAATTCACCTGTAAAGTCATCTGATCCTAGACTTTATTTGGGAATTTTTTGATTACTGATTGAATCCTCCTGTTGGTAATTTGTTTGTTCAAATTTTCTATTTCTTCCTGTTTCAGTTTTGGTAGGTTAAATTTTTTAGGAATTTATCTATTTCTTCTAGATTGTCAAATGTTTTGGCATATAGTTTTTCATAATCTCTTAAAATTGTACTTCTGTGGTATTGGTTATTTCACCTCTTTCATTTGTGATTTTTTTTTTTTTTTTTTTTTTTTAGTCCTTTGTCTCTGTCTCTCTTTTTTTCTTTGAGAGAGAGAGAGTGCAAGCTGAGGCAGGGGGCAGGGAGAGCAGAGAGAGAATGAATGAATCTTAAGCAGGTTCCATGCTCAGTGCAGAGCCCAATGTGGGGCTCAATCCCATGACCCAGGCATCATGACCTGAGCTGAAATCAAGAGTCAGACGTTCAACTGACTAAGCCACCCAGGCACCCCTCTCTCTTTTTCACAGATCCGGTTAAAAAGGTTTATCAATTTTGTTGATCCTTTCAGAGAACCAGCTCCTGGCTTCATTGATCTGTTCTATTGTTTTTCATAGTTTCTATATCCTTTCTTTCTGCTCTAATCTTTATTATTTCCTTCCTTCCACTGGTTTTGTTTGTTCTTTTTCTGGCTTTAGGTGTAATGTTAGGAGGTTTATTTGAGATTTTTCTTGTTTCTTGAGGTAAGTCTGTATTGCTATAAACTTCCCTCTTAGAACAGCTTTTGCTGCATCTCAAAGGTTTTGGACTGTTTTCATTTTCATTTGTTTCCATGTAGTTTTCTATTTTTTCTTTGATTTCTTGTTTGACTCATTCATTGCTTAGTAACATGTTTTTTAACCTCCATGTATTTGTGGTCTTTCCAGACTTTTTTCTTGTGGTTGATTTCTAGCTTCGTGGCATTGTGGTCAGAAAGGATACATGGTACAACTTTGATTGTTTTGAATTTGTGGATGCTTGTTTTGTGGCCTGATATGTGATCTATTTTGGAGAATGTTCCATGTTCACTTGAAAAGAAGGTGTATTCTACTGTTTTGGATGGCATGTTCTGAATATATCTGTTGAATCCATCTGGTCCAGTGTGTCATTCAAAGCCACTGTTTCCTCAGTGATACTCTGTTAGGATGATCTGTCCATTAATGTAAGTGGTGTGTTAAGGTCCCCTACTATTATTGTTTTACTATCAATTAGTTCCTTTATGTTTGTTATTACCTGTATTATGTATTTGGGCATTTCCATGTTGACATAAATATTTACAATGGCTATATCTTCTTGTTGGAGTATCCCCTTCATTATTATTATTTTATTTATATCTTTCTTTCTTCCCTTCCCTTCTCCCTTTCTTCCTTTTCTTTCCTTTCTTTCCTTTCTTTCTTTTCTTTCCTTCCTCTCCTTCCTCTCCTTCCTTCCTTTCTCTTTCTTTCTATTTTATTTTTAAGTAATCACTACATCCAACATAGGGTTTAAACACATAATAACCCTGAGACTGAAAGTTGCATGCTCCACTGACTGAGTCAGCCAGGTGCTCCACTACTTAGTTTTCTTTTGACGCCCATTTGCATGATAAATATTTCTGCATACCCTCACTTTCAATCTGCAGGTGCCTTTAGGTCTGAAATGAGTCTCTTCTAGGCAGCATATAGACGGATCTTGGTTTTTTCATCCACTCTGTCACTCTGTGTCTTTGGCTTGGAGCATTTGGTCCATTTACATTCAAACTAATAATTTTTTGTTTTTCTTTTTTTTTAATGTTTGTTTATTTTGAGAGAGGGCGTGTGTGCATGTGAGAAGGGGGAAGGACAGAGAGGGAGAGAGAGAATCCCAAGCAGGCTTTATGCTGCCAGTGCAGTGCCCGATGCAGGGATTGATCTCATGAACTGTGAGATCATGACCTGAGCTGAAATCAAAAGCTGGACGCTTAACCAAATGAGCCACCCAGGTGCCCCAAAACTAATTATTGGTAGATATGTATTTGTTCTCATTTTGTTACTTTTGTGGGTTTTGTAGCTTTTCTCTGATCCTTTCTTCTTTTTTTCTCTTTGATGATTTGCTGGTTTTCTTTAGTGATATACTTGGATTCTTTGTTCTTTATTTTTTGCACATCTATTACTGTTTTTTGATTTGTGGTTACCATTTGGTTTATATATAATATCTGCATATAGAAGTACATTAAACTGATGGTCACTTCATTTTGAACTCATTCTATACTCTCCTCCAGGTTTCAATATTTGGTATCATATTTTACATTGTGTTCCTCTCGACTGATTTTTATAGATATACTTAATTTTTTGCTTTTGTGCTTCCTATTCTTACTCTTATGATTTTTGCTTTCCACTCAGAGTTCCCCTTAATATTTCTTATAGGGTTCATTTAGTGATTATGAATTCCTTCAGTTTTTGCTTATCTGGGAAACTATCCTTCCTTCTATTGAATGATAGCCATGAATGATGGCCTTAAATGATAGCCTTACTGGATAGAGTATTTTTGGCTGCAGATTTTTCTCCTTCAGCACTTTGAATACATCATGACACTCCCTTCTGTCCTGCAAAATTTCTGCTGAAATATTAACTGATATCTTTATAGGGTTTCCTTAGTACATAACTGTCTTCTTTTCTCTTGCAACCTTTAAAATTTTTTCATTGTCACCATTTTTTACCGTTTTAATTGCTATGTGTCTTGGAATGGACCTCCTTGGGTTGCATTTGTTGGGGGAAGCTCTAGGCTTCCTGAATGGGGATCTGTGTTTCCCTCCCGAGATTTGGGAGGTTTTTATATATTATTTCTTCAAATACATTTTCTTCCCCCATTTCTCTTTTCTACTTCTGGGACCCCTGTAATAGAATGTTAGTATATTTTATGTTGTCACAGAGGTCCCTTAACCTATCTTCATTTATTTATTTTTTTCTTTAAAAAAATTATTAACATTTATTCATTTCTGAGAGACAGAGGGTGAGCAGGGGAGGGGCAGAGTGAGAGGGAGACACAATCTGAAGCAGGCTCCAGGCTCTGAGCTGTCAGCACAAAGCTCGATGCAGGGCTCAAACTCATGGACAGTGAGATCATGACCTAAGCTGAAGTCAGAAGCTTAACCGACTGAGCCACCCAGGCACCCCATCCTCATTTTTTAAAAATCTTATTTGTATGCTTTTTAAGTAGACTCCATGCCCAACATGGAGTACAACACAGGGCTTGAACTCACGATCCTGAGACTGAGACCTCAGCTGAGATCAAAAGTCAGACACTGAACCAAGTGGGCCACTCAAGTGCCCCATAACCTATCCTTATTTTTATTGTTTTGTTTTGTTTTAATGTGTATTTTTATTTTTGAGAAAGACAGAGACAGAGCATGAGTAGGGGAGGGGCAGAGAGAGAGGGAGACACAGAATCTAAAGTGGGCTCCGGGTTCTGAGCTGTCAGCACAGAAGAGCCTGACGCGGGGCTCGAACTCACGAACCACGAGATCGTGACCTGAGCCAAAGTCAGATGCTTACCTATCCTCATTTTTAAAACATTTTTCTTTTTGCTGTTTACTTTGATTGCTTTCTACTACCCTGTTTTCCAGATCACTGATTCATGATGCTGCATCCTTTAATCTATTGTTGACTCCCTCTAGTGTATTTTTCATTTTACTTACTGTATTCAGCTCTGATTGGTTCTTTTTACATTTTTTTATTTCTTTGTTGAAGTTCTCACTGAGTTCATCTACTCTTACTCTTCTCGCAAGTGTGATAAGCAAGCATCTTTATGACCCTTAATTTTGAAAAATCTTTACCAGGTGGATTGGTTATCGTGGTTTTGTTTTGTTCCCTTTTGAGGTTTTGTCTTTTAATTTGGAACATGGAATGTTCCTCTGTCTCTTCACTTTGACACTTTGTGTTTGTTTCTGTGTATTAGGTAGGCCAGTTACAGTCCTGGTTTTGAAGGTAGTGCCCTTATATAGAACCAGGCTAGAACCAGGCCCTCCAGGTCTTCCCACGTGTGGACTGTGTGTGTCCTCCTGTTGTGACTTGACTGCAACTGGTGCAGACGTGCTGGTGGGTAAGGCTGGCCTCCAGCACAGTTGGCTGAGAGGCCCTGCTGCAGCTGCTGTCCTGTTGGGTGAGGTTAGTCCCCAGAACAGCTCACTGAGAGTCCTTGCCGCAATTCTTGGTGACGTGCCGGTGGGCAAGGCTGCCTCCCCCTCCCTGCTGGTTCTGGCAAGGGCTGTCCAACGTGTCAGGGCAGTAGTCACTTGGGGAGAATGCTGGTCCCATCCAAGGCTGTCAGTTGGGTGTGGCTGGGCAGGAGCTCCTTTGGAGGAGCACCTGCTGGGGTAGGTGGTGTGGGTCTGAAGGGAAATGCTGGGGTAGGGTGAGTGATGCTAACCATTACATGGAGAGTGTCCAAACTGGCTCTCATCAGCATTGGGGCAGTTAGGTTGAAGGAGGGCAAGAAAAATGATATGTGCCAGCACTTCTATCCTGGAGAAAGTTCTTACACATTCTTGCCCCTCTGACACATGCCCTACAGTCCATCAATTTCTTACACATGAAACCCAGGTGCTTTTGAGACTGCTGCCTCTGTGATGGGTCTTGGAGTGAGTGATAGTGTGTTTGCCCTTTAAGAGTGGAGTCTCTGTTTTCTGTATCCCTCTGGGTCTCCCAGAATTAAGCCCTGCTGATTTTAAAAGCCAGAAATTATGGGGGCTTGTCTTCCCAGGGCAGTGTGTGTTGGATCTGGGGCTTGATCCCCTCATTCCTCAGGGAGGATCTTTGTACTGTGATAACCCTTGGGTGTGTGGTTCCCTACCTGTGGTTCACCACACTGGGAGTTTTGTTCCGAACCACATCTCTGGCCTCCTTCCTTCTCAATATGGCTTTCTCTTTATGACTTTAGCTGTGGAAGAGCTGTTCTGCCAATCTTCATGTCACTTACAGAGTGAGCTGCACTATATTTAGCTGCAGGCTTGATGTGTCTGTGGGAGGAAATGAGTTCAGGATCCTCTTACTCTGCCATCTTTTTAAGCTCCCCTTGTTGTCTCTAACTTTTGACACTTTAATTATAACATGTCTTGGTGAGGGTCTCTTTGGATTCCTTTTTATTTGGAACTCTATGGGCTTCCTTGGTCTAGATGCCTATTTCCTCCCCCAAATTAGAGAAGTTTTTGGCCATTATTTCTTCATACATTTTCTGCCCTCCTCTCTTCTCCTTCTGAGAGCCCTGTAATGCATATAGTGATTTTCTTGATGATGTCCTGTAAGTCCCTTAAGCTATATTCACTTGTTTTCATCTTTTTTCTTTTTGCTGTTCTGATTCATTGATTTCCACAGCCCTGTCTTTGAGTTCACTGATCCTTTCTTTTGCTTCATCTAGCCTCCTTTTGTTTTCGTGTGTGTGTGTGTTTTTAATGCTTATTTTTGAGAGAGAGAAACAGAGAAAAAGAGAGCAAGAAAAAGAGAGAGAGAGAAAACATGAGTGGGTGAGGGGCCAAGAGAGAGAGGGAGGCACAGAATCTGAAGCAGGCTCCAGGCTGGGAGCTGTCATCACAGAGCTCGATGCAGGGCTCAAACTCAAGAATGGTGAGATCATGACCTGAGCCGAAGTCAGACGCTTCAGTCCAACTGAGCCACCCAGGTGCCCCTATCTAGCTTCCTTTAGTTCAGCTATTGTATTCTTCAGCTCTGTGACTTCTGTTTGGTACTTTGTGATATCTCCTCTCTGTTGAAATTTTCACTTCGTTCATTCATTATTTTGAGTTTGGTGAGCATCTTTCTGACCATTATCTTGAACTCTTTATAAGGTAAATCACTTATCTCCATTTCACTATGATCTTATTTTGAGGTGTTTATTTTTTTAAGTTTTTATTTCTTTATTTTGAGAGAGAGAGAGAAGTGGGAGGGGCAGTGAGAGAGAGTCCCAAGCAGGCTCCGCACTGTCAGTGCGGAGCTGGATGCAGGGCTCGAACTCTCGAACCGCGAGATCACAACCTGAACCGAAGTCAAGAGTCATATGCTTAATGGACCAAGCCTCCCAGGTGCCCCTTATTCTGAGGCTTTTATTCTTTCTTTTCCTCTCTGTTGGTTTCTGTGTATTAGAGACAGAGCCACCCCTTTCAATTTTGAAGGAGTGGGCTGGTGTAGGAGACCATCCTTACTGTTCAACCCTGCCCTAGCTCTTGAGTGTCTCATCAACCTTTGTGATTGTACAAGCAGCTTACTTTATTGTTACTGATTTCTGGTAGTTGAAAGTGTGCCAAGACCTGTCCATGTCCCAAAGGGGAGGATCTCAGTCAGTACCCAGATGCAGGCTGGTTGGAAGCCAGACCCTCACACAGAAGCTTTTAAAGTATGCAAATATACCTTTTTCAGGGGAAGAGTGGGAAATGAGCATTTCTGTCTGCCCCCTCTGCACTGAGCCCTGGGGTGATTGCCAGTTAAGAAATGTTTCTTTATTTGCTACTGTCCCATTGAACCTTGAACAGAAGCCCCACCAACCACCAGAGCCAGGCTATCAAGGAACCTTTTGGGTGGTATAAATGCTGGGGTACCAGATGGTGTTGGGGCACTACATTCCTTTCCCAAAGGCACCAATGACCTGGGTAGGACAGAGGGAGAATGAGAATATGGTGCCCACTGGACCCCCTTCCTGGTCTCTGCAAAAGATGGTAGTTGGCCTCCAGATGTGTATTCAATTAGAAGCCAGCCTCTCAGACCACAGCTATGAGGCTAATCAGCCTCTCACACACCTCCAGGCTCTCTGTTTCAGTCTGCTGGCCCCTGGCGGTGGTAGCCACTTATGAACTGTTTCTTGGACTATCAAGGCCCCGTGGGACCCATGAACATAAGACCTGCTGGCCACCAGACCCAGGTGCTCAAGGGGTGTCTCCTAGGCAGTAGTTGCAAAAAGTGGGGCACCAAATGTGTGCACAAGCTCCTTTTTAGGAGATACTGGTGACCTGGAGCAAGGCAGAGGGAATTTGAGGATAGTATCGCACTCAGGTCTCTGGAGAGAATTGTACTGGCCCTTAGATACATGTTTTAATTAGAAGCCAGCCCCTCAGGCCACAGCCATAAAGCTAAGCTGACAGAGCTCTCACAGAAAGACTGCCGTGTGTTTCAGTGGCTGTCCCCAGGCTGTGCCCCAGGAGGCAGCCAGTGAAGCACTCTTTCTGCATTTGTTAAAATACGGGACCTGTGAACTTAAGCCCTGCTGGCCACCAGAGCCAGGTGACCAGGGGTGTTCTCTATACAGAAGCCACACAAACCTGGGCACCAGATTTGTGCACCAGCTCCTCCCTGGGAAATGCCAGTGACCCGGAGTGAGGCCGGAGGAGGGGGCAGAAACCGTGCCCTCAGGCCTCTAGATGTGTGACATCTGAAGCCTGCCCTTCAGGCTGAAGGTTAAGATAAGCAACATGGCCTCCTTCACACAAAGTCTGGGCTACGTTTCGGTGGCTGGCTCCACACTGTGCCCTGGGAGGCGGTAGCCAGTTAAGAACTGTTGCTGCATTTGTTAGTCCCATGGAACCCACAAATGTAAGCTGCTTGTGCCGGGTGATCAAGAGGTGTCCCCTGGGTGGCAGCTGCTGCAAAAACTGGGGCACCAGACATAAAATCAGAGCACCACATGGGTGCACGAGCTCCTTTCCCAGTGTGTGTGGGGGTGGGGGTTGGGGGGAGGATAGTTGGGGGGGGGGTGCAGAGGGAGAGGGCAAGATGGCGCCTGCCAGGTATCAGACTTTGGAGAGTATTTCAGTAGGGCCTATGCGTTTTAAATTGGGTGCCTGACCCTCAGGCTGGAGCTTTAAGATAAGCAACTAGGCCTCTTGTACAAAACGGGCACTTTCTGGTCAGCTGCCTCTGCTCTGGGCCCTGGAGTCCGCACTAGCCCTTTAAGAGCTGTTTCTCAGATTGCTGCAGCCTTGTGGGTCTCCTGGATACAAGTCCCTTTGGCTTTCAAAGCTAGTCGTTCTGGGGTCTCATCTCTCAGATGTGGCTCTTAAAAGTTGGGAGTGCCAGATGTGGGATTCAAGCCATTCAGTTGGGGAGTTCGCTAGGGGTCGTGAGGTCCCTCCTGACTGGGTTGCGAACCAGAAGCGAGGTTTATGCTGAGATTGCAGAAAAACAAAGAGCTGCATGCTTTGCTTTGTTGACAGATCTAGATTAAAAGTATTTTTAGGATTATAGAGTGGGAGTCAGTGTTCTGTGGTCCACTGCCTATTTTTGTGTAGCTGTGATTTTTTATGGTTTTAAAAGGTTGGGGAGAAAATGTCACAAAGATCCAGCCCACAAAGCTTAAAATGTTTACTAACTGGACTTCTATAGAAAAGTTTGGCAACCCCTGATATAGAGCAATGTGTATTAAAGCACCTCTGGGTGAGAGGTGTACCTGTGAAACAGGTTTAGATTAATTACAACAGTGGTTTGTCTATTTGGAGTGGGAAATTATAGATGTGAGTTCTAAAACTAGGAGCTCTGCCCTAAAAGTGTACATATACCAAATTGTTCCTGTGTCCATTCCAGCCATTATGGCCCCCAGGTTAAGAATCTTTGCACTCTAGGGGCACCTGGGTGGCTCAGTCGGTTGAGTGACTTCGAGTCAGGTCATGATCTCACAGTTCATGAGTTCAAGCTCCACGTTGGGCTTTGCATTGACAGTGCACAGCCCGCTTCAGATCCTCTGTCTCCCATCTCTCTGCCCCTCCCCTGCTCATGCTCTCTCAAAAATAAACATTAAGATCTTGTCTAACCTAATTACCTCCTTAAAAGCCCTATCTCCAAGCAGTCACTTTGGGGGTTAGGCTTCAACTTCTGAATTTGACTTGTTTCACACACACAGTCTGTAATACAGATCCTGCCTCTTTAATCTCTGTGAGCAGGCATGCTTTCTAGATGGTTTGCTCCTGAATCCCACGTACTACTTACATTCTAAGGAATATTTGGATTAATGAATGCTGGACACCAGGCAGATGTACAAGAAAATGCATGGAGGAATACGAAATGCTAATTTAAGTGTCACATTAAAAATGCGCTTGCAATTCTTTGGAGAAACTAATAACAACCAAGGAAAGCTTTCGTTTTTCTTCTTAAATGAGAGAATTTCCTGTTTGGCATTATTTGCATGTAAGAAGGCCTATGAAGCAAAGACAAAGACAAAGTTGTTGATATAGAGATTCTGGAGAATCGGGAAGAGTTGACATCTGGACTCTTTATAAACTATGTGTTTTAAGAACTGACTGGCGAAACCGTTCATAATCTTGGCAGAAAAGAATATGGTACATTATATAATTTTATGTGGGATAGAGAGAAATAGGATCTTTTACTGCCAGTGAAAATTCAGATCACACAAAATAGCTGATAAAAAACAGGCCAGTGTGGTTTCTATGTGGGGAGGGTGAAGTTTACATTCGCAGGCTATTTGTATAGGAATTTTTGTCCTAAGCTGTGAATTAGCTCAAAGCTGAAAACTTTGAAGGGCCAATTGTGAGGGCTGTGATAACCCATTATTTCCCTCCATTCAGAGGAAGATCTGATAAAAACTTGAGAGGTTTTGTTCCAGGTTAAGAACTTGGACCCATCACCATTTGAGTTTGCCTTTCAGAAAATCATTAGGAATGGGACCATTTACATAAAAACCATGGTTCTAATTCTGGTTTGTCCCTTCAACAAAATGAGGCAGCTTTACCTGTAGAGGACTGTGGTAACACATGTAGTACTTGGGGTTCAGATTAGATTAATAAAGGCTAATGTAATTTTATAGTTCCAACAAAAGGGTTTTTTTTAAACCCAGTTAATACAGTATTCTAAATAAATGAGAAATAGAGCAATTTGCTTAAGCTAAATTTTACACATCATTTATTGTTTCAACAAGAGAAATGCTTTGCATTTAAAAACTTAATTGAATGGGGGGCACCTGGCCAGCACAGTAGGTAGGTAGAGCGTGTGATGTGATCTCAGGGTCATGAGTCTGAGTCCCATGTTGGGTGTAGAGATTACTTAAACTCAAACTAGTTGCCCAGATAGGTTTTCTTTGGTTTTCTTTTTTTATTATTTTCCAAGTTTTAGCACCCAAACTTGGCAAATATCATGGAGATTTGTACAAACATGCATGTACATATATATATATACACTCACACATTTTAGTTTAAAGCCTTGGTTCCTCATTAAACCTTGTGCTCAGGCTCCTGTTAAAAAGCAGGAAAGTAGTGAGGAGAATCAGGGGAAACGTGAATAAATCCCAATTGATAACTTCCTTGTTATGAATTAATGCAGGCATTTTAAGGTAAAATCCATCACCTTGCTAAAACTTCCACTAAACTACAGCCTCAGCTATTTACAAGAAAATAAATAAGTCCCTTACACACTTCAATGTGGTTTAATGACAAGCTAGAGGAGGATTTGTATTTTGTTGTTATTTCAAGTAAGACAGTTAATGGTGCAGTGATTAAAATTTCAGGTGTTAAAAACTAATTTCAAGCAAGGTCATTATTATACGCTGAACCTGAATTCTTCAGACACTTGTCTTTAAATCACTATGCAAATCCATGACCGTAGCATTCAGGTTTTGTAATTTAAAAAGATCAGGTTTGGTCACTAAAGAGTAAACATGATTAGTTTACTCTAGGTCGTTTGAGTTTCTTTTTCTCTGTAGGAGCTTTCCTCTTCTGTGATGATCCAGGCCCAGGTTCCTTATTCTGAAGAAATGAAATAGTTTCTGATAGACAGTAGTTTTCTACTTGAGGAGGGGATTCCTATAAAAGCGGGGAAAAAAGATTTCGAAGTGTTATTAGGTAATTCTTTACCCAAAATAATTTTGTCTTTTAAGGTGCTACCTAGCCCTTGTCACATTTAGGGAACAGACTGTGTGTGACAAAATCTCACCTTTTATCAGAAAAATTCATAGCTTGGATCTTGATAACGGTTTGATTTGTAAAGTAGGGTTAAGAAGTGACACCTTATACTTAGTATCAGTTTTTGAAAATCTTTTTTACTTATTTTACAGATAAGATAAAGGTTAAATAATATTATAGAACTAGCAGGTGGCAAAGTCAAAATTCATATACTCTGCTCTACCTGCCTCAAAAACCTTTGCAATTCTCTTATAACCATATCCTGACTGAAAAGGACCTTTCCTCCCTATTACAAGTGTGATAAAACTTGGTTTTCTAGCAAGATGGCACACTGGATAACATGAAAATGAATCTTTTGATTGGACTCTTCCCCTGGATGACAACTTGTGACCCAAATATATTAAAAGCACCTAACATAAGACACAGGAGAGGAAACGAGATCAGGCAAATACTAGAAGGGGTTGACACTTGGGTCAGGGGTGAATTTCTCTTTTTGTCATTTGTTTGTTTTTGGTCTGAGGAGAAGCCCCAGTCTGTGTCATGTGGTCTGGCTAAACCTCAACAGAAAACATGCAGCATTAACAGCCTGAAACCACAGCCACTGGAAAATGAGGTGGGAAATCTCAGGAAGGAGCAGAGCAAGTCCCAAAATCTGTTGTGAACTCTGCCCAAATCTTTCACTTCTCCCCATGGATGTACAGAGGTGGCTCAACGTAAGGCTAAAGATTTAAGCCCCCACGTATTGCAGAAGGTGCCTGCTAAGCAAACAGAATGGCATTCTCCTGAGGAACACAACAGAATCTAGAGTTTCTACAACTTATAATGTCCAGATATATCCAAAATGACTCCACATCTGAAGAATATGACCCATTCTCAAGAAAAAACAATTAGAATCCAAAAGCCCAAAAAAGAAATAGATATAAAACCTAAAACATATACTGAAATTTACAAAATGTTGATGAAAGAAATCAAAGACGACCTAAGTAGACATGCTGTGTTCATGGACCAAAAGGCTTAATATAGTAAAGATGTCAATTTACTCATAGTCTTAATGTGATTCCTATCAAAATGGTAGCAAAATGTTTTCGTAGGCATGTAAATAAGCTTATTTGAAAACTTACACAGAAAGGTGCAGGCCCTAGAACAGCTGAGACTGTCTTGAAAAAGAAGAGTAAAGAGGACTGCTTCACATCAGGGCTTACTACATGTATAATAGGATGCTATTGCAGAGGTAAAGACACCTAGATGAGTAGGAAGGAAAACCCAGAAATAGCCCCCACAACATGCCCAAGTGAATTCTGGCAAAGGTTCAAAGCAACTAAATGGAGGATGGTTTTGATGGTGGAGCAACTGGACATTCTAAGACCATTTTTTACCTAAATTTCATACCTACATGAACCTCACACCTCATAGGACCTTTATGAAGAGGACAAAAGCATATCACAGTCACTCTGATGAGCCATTATAGAAATACACATTAAAGCCACAGCGAGAGATTACCTACACATCAACTGAATGACTAAAATAAAAGAGACAGATGCTGATAAGGATATAGAAAAACAACACTGGTAGGAATTTAAAATATGACCACTCTGAAAACACACTCTCAATCATTTATCCCAGTGTAATGAAATCTTTTCTCACAAATGTTCATGGCAGTTTTTTGTTTTTGTTTTTGTTTTTTTTTTTTAATGTTTGAGAGAACACATGGGAGTTGGGGAGGGGTAGAGAGGGGGTGGAGAGAGAGAATCCCAAGCAAGCTCCACACTCAGTGCAGAGCCCAAAGCAGGGCTCAATCCCATGACTGGGAGATCATGACCTGAGCTGAAATCAAGAGTTGGTTGCTCAAGTGTCTGAGCCACCCAGGTGCCCCAGAGCAGCTTTATTCATAACAGCCCCAAACTAGAAATAACCCAGATGTCCTTCAATAGGTTAATGGTTAAAGCTGTAGTACATCTGAACTATTCAGCAAGAAAGATAAAATTGATACAAGTAACAACCTGATTAAAAAAAAAGCCAAAGATTACATACTATACTGATTCCATTTAAGATTTTAAATGACACAATTACAGAAACCGACAATGGATTAGTGGTTGCCAGAAGTAAGACAGCTCAGAGAAGAGAATGAAGGGAAGGAGGTGGGTGTGAGTAAGAAAAGGCAAAATGAAGGATGGCTCTAGTGACAGAGTGTTCTGTATCTTGACTGTGGTGGCAGACACATAAGGAGAAGTGGGGGTACTGGAATACACATAAACTGCATCATGTTAATGCCCTAGCCGTAAAATTTTACTACATTTTTGCAAGACCTTATCTACTGGGGGACACTGCATTATTTCTTTTAACTGCATTTTTAAATCTACAATTAACTCAAAATAAATTGAACATCTTGTCATGACCCAGATGTTGGAGATAGTAAACAGTGATACCAAAGCAGCTATTACACTTGAGTGAAATGAAAAAGCAGAACTAGAAGCCATAGAGATTCCAGATACAAAAAAACTTAACATCACGGTGCCTGAGTGGCCCAGTTGGTTATGTGTTCCATCTCTTGATCTCAGGGTTGTGAGTTCAAGCCCTGCCTTGGGCTCTGTGCTGGGTGTGAAGCCTATTTAAATAAAACAAAATTTAGTATTGAAAAAAAAAATCTCCTGGAATAGGCTTAAGAGCAGAATGAAAATAACAAAAAAATCAGTAAAGTTGTAGGCAGATAAAGAGGTATTAGTCAATCAGAAAAACACAGAAAAATGACTGCAAGTAAACTAAACACAGCTTTAGGGACCTGTGGAACTATATCAAAAGGTATGAGTGACTAAATTCCTAATGGAGCAGAAATAAGGGCCAAAATTTCTCAAATCTGGTGAAAGTTCCAGACTAACACAGCTCCACAGAAACCAAGCACGATTAATATAAAGAAACACCATCTGGAAATATCATAAATGGTGAAAACCAAAGATGAAAATTGTGAACAGTCAGGAAAAAAAAAATGACATACTGCATTGCATACAGAAGAATTCAAATTACCACTGACTTCTTATCAGAAACCATGGAGGCCACAAGAAAGTGGAATCTTTAAAGTAGCAGAAGAAGAAAAAAAATATCAACCCCAAATCCTATATCCTACAAAAAGATCCTTCAAGAATAAAGGTAAAATAGACACTTTCAAAAACAGAAAAAAAAAAAAAACCACTAGAATTGGTCCCATCAGACTTACACTACAAACCAAAATTTTTCAGGCTGAAGGAAAACTGATACCAGAAAGTTTGCTGGCCCCTGCTTTACATTAAAGAACTAGACATTAAATATTTTAGGCTGTGTAGGACAGATGGTCTCTGTTGCAACTACTCAAGCCGGCTGTAGGAGTGCAAAAGAAGAACAGAGAATATGCAAATGAGTGAATGCAGCTGTGTTCCAGTAGAACTTTATAAAAAAGGCAGGGGATAGGATCTGGCCTGTGAGCTACAGTTTACTGTCCCTGAATTTAAAGGACAGGGGAAGCAAAGGAACCCGTATGATTCCAAGTTTTCTGCCTTCTGTGTGAAGTGGCACATGATTCTACCTAGACTATGAAAGGTTAAGGAAGTATATTGTAATCTGTTGAGCAAAACACACCCTGCCACCAAGCAAAAAAAAAAAAACGCAAGAAAGGAAGAACACAAGAACAAAGGAGAGAAAATGAAAACAAATTGCAAAAAACCATAAACCCAGTCATATCGATAACTACACTAAAGAATTAACAAGCAAGACCCAAAGATACCCTGTTTAAAAGATGACAAGTAAATAGATATCTGTGCTCAAGAACTGGAAGAATTAACATTGTTAAAATGTCCACACTACCCAAAGAAATCTACATATTCAATGCAATCCCTATCAAAATTCCAATGGCATATTTTTACCAGAGATAGGACAAACCTAAAATTTGTATGGCTCACAAAGACTCCAAATAGCCAAAACAATCTTGAGAAAGAACAAAGCTGGAGGCATCATGCTCCCTGATTTTAAACTATATTACAATGCTATGGCAATCAAAACAGTATGGTACTGGCATCCAAAGAGATCAATAGAACAGAATAGAAAATTCAGAATTAAACCCAGGGATTTGTGGTCAATTACAAAAGAGCCAAGAATATCTAATGGGAAGAGGATAGTTTCTTCAATAAATGGTGTTGGAAAAACTAGACAGCCACATGTAAAAGAATGAAATGGGACCGTGATCTTACATCATACTCAAAAATAAACTCAAGATGGATTAAAGATGTGGATGAAAGACCCAAGACATAAAACCATAAAACTAAAAGAAATCTGTAAGGAGCTCCTTAAAAAAAATTTTTTTTTAATTTTTATTTTTGAGAGAGAGAAAGAGAGGTCATGAGCAGGAGAGGGGCAGAGACAGGGAGACACAGAATCCAAAGCAGGCTTCAGGCTCTGAGCTGTCAGCACAGAGCCAAACGTGGAGCTCAAACCCACGAACTATGAGACCATGACCTGAGAGGAAGCTGGACGCTTCACTGACTGAGCTACTCAGGAGCCCCTGTAATGAGTGAGTTCCTTTGACATTTCTCTTGGTAAAAATTTTTTGGACTTCACACCAAAAACAAAGGCAACACAAGCAAAAATTAACAAGTGGGATGACATCAGACTAAAAAGCTTCTGCACAGCAAAGGAAACCATCAACAAAAAGAAAGGCAACTTAACAAAGGGAGAAAATTATTTGCAAATCATGTATCTGATAGGGGTTAATATCCAAAACAATCTGATTAAAAATGTGAAGATCTGAACATTTTCCCAAAGACATATAGACAGTCAACAGGTACATGAAAAGGTGTTCAACGTCATTTATCATCAAAGAAATGCAAATCAAAACCATAACAAAATATTACCAAACACATTAGAATTAAAAAGTGTTGGTGAGGATATGGAGAAGAGAGAACTCTTTGTACTCTTAGTGGGGTATAAATTGGTGCAGCCATTATTTTTTTCCTCAAAAAATTAAAACTTGAACTACCTTAGAGTATACTTCTCTTGATAAGCACTGAACAATGTACAGAATTGTTGAATCATTATATTGTACACCTGAAGCTAATACAACACTGTATATTTCAATTTAAAAAAATGAAAAATAGAACTACCTATGACTCAGCAATTTGACTTGTATGTATTTATCCAAAATGAAAAGAATTTGAAAAGATTTCTGCACCCCTATGTTCATTACAGTATTATTTTCTTTAAAACAATTTTTTAACGTTTATTTATTTTTGAGATAAAGAGACAGAGTGTGAGGGGGAGAGGAAAGGAGACACAGAATTGGAAGCAGGCTCCAGGCTCTGAGCTGTCAGCACAGAGCCTGACGTGCGTCTCAAACTCATGAACCGTGAGATCATGACTTGAGGTGAAGTCGTACGCTCAACTGACTGAGCCACCCAGGCGCCCCTACAGCATTATTTTCAATAGCCAAGATATGAAAACAACCTGAGTACCTGCCGACAGATGAATAAAAACGTAATATACACACAACAATGGATTAATCAGCCATAAAAAATATTTCAGCCAAGGAACCCTGCCAACTGCAGCAAAATGGATGGACTTTGATGGCCTTAATGCTAAGTGAAATAAGTCGGATAAAAGACAAAATACCAGATGATCTCACTTGTAAGTGGAATCTAAAACAAAAACCAAAATAAAACCCACAAATCCCCCCAAATGTGATAGACACACAGAACCAAACAGAGGCTGCCAGATGCAGGGCTGGAGGGCTTAGGGAAATGGGTAAGGATGACCAAGACGTACAAACTTCCAGTTATAAAAAAAGTAAGTCCTGAGGATGTAATGTACAATATGGTGACCACAGTTAATATTGTATGGTATATTTGAAAGTTGCTAAGAGACTCAATCTTGGGAGTTCTCACAAGAAAGAAAACTTGTCAATGTGTGGTGATGGATATTAACTAGACTTATGGTGATCATTTTGTATATATATATTCATTAACACACACAATTGTTATGTTGGACATCTGAAATTAATGTTATGTCAATTGCATCTCAGGTAAAACAAAAGGTGGCCAGACTCCTCCTTGAGGCAGATTGCAAGACTCCTCGTTGTTTTTCTTCATGTCAATTGTTTATTTAAATTCTACTTAACACGTACGGTAAACTGGTTTCATGTGTATAATTTACATATAATACCCAATGCTCATCATAACAAGTGCCCTCCTTAGTATGCATCACCCATCTAGCCCATCCCCCTACCCACTTCCCTCCATCAACCCTGTTTGTTTTCTGTATTTAAGAATCTTTTATGGTTTATCTACCTGTTTTTATCTTATTTTTGCTTCCCTTCCCTTATGTTTATCTGGTTTGTATCTTAAATTCCACATATGAGTGAAATCACAGGCTATTTGACTGACTTATTTCACTTAGCATAATACACTCTATCTCCATCCACAGGAAGACTCCTTTTTGAATCAACTGAAACAATTCAAGAAGTACATGAAAGTATGAACCTAGAAGAGAGTCCCCAATAACTAGACCACCCAGACTACTGCATTCAGATCAAAGCTGCCAAGACTTGTGCACTCGGTACTTCCAATCAGCTTTTAATCCTCTACTCTTAACCATGAACAGAAAGCCAAGAATTACCAAATGTCTGATAAATTCCTCTAACGTGGAAGATAAAGACCCAAAGAGGTGAATACAGCTTAGTGGATGTGGAGAGTATGCAGAAATAAGAGAAGTTTGAAAAATAAACCAGTAAATCCTGACATCTAGTAGAAGGTATCACATCTATGAAGCAAAAAAAGATGTTATTAAAATACTAAAATGTAAATTCAAAAAAACTAAAAAAAGGTCTTGCTTATTAAAAACATGATACCCAAGTGAAGAGCTAACAAAAGGAGAAGAATGAACTGAGGGAACCTCTCAAAAAGTGAAGATTAAAAATACTTGAGAAATAAGAAAATCCAATATGTAAGTAGCAGAAGTACTAGAAGGAATGAACAGAAAATGGAGAGGGAAAATAAAAATCATCACTGAAATAATTCAACATTTCCCAGAACTGAAAGATACAAGTTACCAGACCAGAAGAGGCTTATCATGTATGGCATTAAATAAACAGACCCACATGATAACCTATCATTTTGAAATTTTAGAAAACTAGGGATAAAAAGAGCTTCCTACTAGATTCGTTACATAGATTATGAATCAGGAAGGCTTTAACTACCCAACAGCAATACTAAGAGCAAGGAGACAAGCAATCAAAAGTCCAAGGAGAAAACAGTTTGGGTGGGCGTCAAAGGCTGGGTTGGAACTCATCTATCAGTCAAGTGTGAGTACAGAAGAAAGAACTTTCACACATAGAAAATCTCTGTTTATCTCTCATGTGCTTTCTCAAGTAATTACTATAAGATGACCCTCAACAAAAGGAGAGATCGGGATGACATGGGATTCAGAAACAGGAGATCTGACAAAGAGAAAGGATAGTGAATGGAGGTCCTGGGAGGACAGCAATGCACAGAAGTAGAGGGTGACCGTCCAGATTGGAGCGACGTGGCTAAAGACCAGCTAAAAGCTATCATCACCAAGATCCCTGTGGCTACTGCACCCACCTTTATTTTTTTTAATTCATTCATTCGTTCATTCCCCACAATGCACCTAGCTTTTAACCTGAGGTCAGAACACTGTGGTGAGCCTGAGTTGTACTTGTACCTGGCTTATCTCGACCATGAGCTTCAACATGAAGTCGCCACTCCCCCCTCCCTATTCTGCTGCTTTGCTCCACGCAAGTGTTCTGTTTTGAGCTACTTCTGAGAGCTAGGTAGGCAGTGGTGAGCTGAGACACAGAAATACAGAGCACCCTACTACTCCCCCACTGCATTCCTCCAGACATCTAGTACCCAACTCCCAACACAGCCCCAAGAGAGGCAGGGAAAGAAAAAGCTCGAGATTTTTAAAAAGTTATTTAGGTGTTTCTAGGAGTTAGTATTGCCTTACTAATTCCTCTTCGGTACACCTCACTGCTTTATGATAAAGGCTTTTAAAAAAAAAAATGTAAGAAAAAAAACGTAAAAAAACATAAACGTGTTTTAGCCATTCTTTCTATAAATCCCGAGCCAACTCCTAAACACAAACAGCAAAACCTACACAGCAAGCTGAGTTTTGGCTTACCTTTATGTAAAGAGCAGTTTTAAAGCTTTTAGAGGTACCTAGATTTTTATACCTGCCTCATTTAACTCCAAGCTCAATGTTTACATAGGTGTTATTATAAAAAACAGAATGAAACCGAAAGGAACTGCATAGAGGAGAATAACAGGAGATGAATATTCTATTAATAAATAAGCTAACAAGGGTTTTGTTGTGCGGTCCCCTCCCTATGCATATAAGCCTGTCTCTGGGGATGAGGAGGGCAAGGACAAACTCGTACAAACCTGCGTCAGATAATCAGCAATGTACTCTGTTTTCAGGCAGTACACATTCTGGGCAGCAGCCTCTGCTATGTTAACTCCTGAGTCACCTTGTTTCAGTTTACTGAAGTCAGAGAAGAGATGTGTGGCCTCTTTAAATAAAGGTACAGAATGACCAGGTAGCACCTGAAGAAGAAATAAGCATTACAATCTATCATTGTCCCAAAGTAGTTCAACTGTATAATTTGTGCTTGAGGATTACCATCTCATAAAGTACAGAAAATCACCTGATCACAGCAATCATGGTTAGAAAATAACTTGTGTAAAAAATTTAGTAAGTTGACTCAATACAAACCTTCGCTCCTCCTGACTGAAGAAGGCGTTTGAATCCTGCTTCTCGGGACTGGTCAAGATGTAAGATGACCTTCCACCCACTAAATGCCCCCTACAAATGAAAAAATATCAGTGTTGAAATTATTTGGGAAATAAAATACAAATACATTATTTTATCTGTAAATTTAGTTTTATGTCAACAAATAACCTTTACTTCTGCCACAAGTGGTAACTGTCTTTGGTCAGAATACCTTGAAACACACAGCCAGGGTGTTAGGCACACAGTAGGCCATCAATAAATACTTGAAGATGAAGGAAAATGCTTTACTGATTAGCTAACATGAAAACAAAGCAAATTGACCTTTGTTTAGTCTTTTTTCTTATAATTAATCCAGGGTAGAATTTCATGCACAGCTTCTTTAAAGAAGCTTCCATTATATTTCTCTTGAAAATGTTTGCAAATTGGAAATACAAAATATTTAGCTAGGGAATAACAATCAACAGAAGCCAATGGAATTACCCTAAAGAAGGGAAATTAAGGCTAACAAGGGCTTGGATAAAGGAGAGAACTCAGAATACAACACAAAAGATTATCTAACTTGGGTTCCTAACCTTTTTGTAAGCCAGGACCTCTTTGACAGTTGGGTGAAACCTATGGACCTGTTCTTTAAATAATGATTTTAAAGTAACAGCTTTATTGAAATGTAATTTCCATGCCACATGAACAATGGTTTAAAATAGGGCTCAGTCGGTTAAGCGTCCGACTTCAGCTCAGGTCACGATCTCGCGGTCCGTGAGTTCGAGCCCCGTGTCGGGCTCTGGGCTGATGGCTCAGAGTCTGGAGCCTGCTTCTGATTCTGTGTCTCCCTCTCTCTCTGCCCCTCCCCCGTTCATGCTCTGTCTCTGTCTCAAAAATAAATAAACGTTAAAAAAAAAATTAAAAAAAAAAAATTAAAAAAAAAATATTGTTTTGTTTTGTTTTTTTAAAGATTTTTAAAAAATGTTTTGAGAGAGAGGGAGGGAATATATCCCAAGCAGGTTCTGTGCTGTAAGTGCAGAACCTGACATAGGACTCTATCTCACAAACTGAGATCATGACCTGAACAGAAATCAAGAGTCGGATGATTCACTGACTGAGACACACAGGCGCCCCTAAAATATTTTTAATATATAAAGGAATACAAAAAAACCTCCCATCTTTTAAAAAATTATCCAAATATTTACAAATTTATAACATAATAGATGTGCTTCTGCACAAAAGACCTAGTGATGGCTGAATAACTACTAAAATTTTAGAGCAGTAAAGACAGATGGTAGCTATACTTTGTGAGCATAGCATAATGTATAGTTGTCAAATCACTATGTTGCATACCTGAAACTAATGTAACACTGTGCATCAACTACATTTCAATTAAAAAAAATGATGGGGCACCTGGGTAGTTCAGTCAGGTAAGCATCCAACTTTGGCTCAGGTCACAATCTCACAGTTCGTGGGTTCGAGCCCCATGTCGGGCTCTGTGCTGACAGCTCAGAGCCTGGAGTCTGCTTTGGATTCTGTGTCTCCCTCTGCCCCTCCCCCACTTACATGCTGTCTCTCTCTCTCCCTGTCAAAAATAAACATTAACTTAAAAAAAAGTGATGAACACAAACAGTATTTTAAGATACTTGCAATATAATGCAAAGCAAAAATATCTTGATTTTTGTTGGGGTAAAGTCACTGGTACTGTTAATAGCGTTGGGATTTGTTACCCAGACTTCTATAATGAAAGGAAATGCTTTCAATTAGATGTTAATAGAAATAAAGATGTATTCTTCCGCCCCATCCAGAGTGTGTATACAGGCTTCCTGAATTCAATCTACAATTCCTTTGGGAGAGTCTGTGGACCCCATGTGAAGAGCTCCTAAAAGTAGACGGTGAAGATTTCTTTGGAAGAAATACAATGTGTGTCACATTTTACATATATATTTTTAAAAGAGCCATCCACATTCTATCTTCCTGTCAATCATAATTAGAAGAATTAGAAGTTAATATTAAGCTCAATTTAATGCCCAAACTAAGTATATCAACCAAGGCATAAAAGACAACTAGAATTCCTTTTTCTTTTTTTTTTTTTTCTCTTAAAGTAGGCTCTGTGCCCAACATGGGGCTTGAACTCACGATCCCAAAACTAGTAAGAGTCGCATGCTCTACTGACTAGGCCAACCAGGAGACTCATAACTAGAATCACTATTTTGTTAAGCATATTCTCTTAAATTTAAAATCTGTAAAGTCATAATACTGAATGCCATTCAAATAACCTACATAACTATATATATGTTAATACCTCAACAATGCCCGATTCTTGTCTTTGCTGGATTTTTTTTCTCCATCTCATTGCTGCAAGTGCTAGTCTTCGTTGCTGTACAGTGATTCCAGTCAAAACGTCAAGTATGGAACTACTTCCCCATTCGTAGTCTTCTTCCTAGACAATCAGTACAAGACACTTTGGAGTTGTCCTACAGTATGTCCTTAAGGAGTCCATGATCTAGTAACAGTTAAAAGCTATACACTCAATTGTTATAAATATAGAGCACAAAATAAGCATCAGTTTTTGAACAGAGAGAAGGAAATGTACATGAATTTCGATTCATATACCGGGATTTTAATTAGAAATCAGAAAAATACTGCATACGTTTCTAAGAGACACAGATAACTATACCTTAGTAACTGATAAACATACATTATTTGGTTTCATCTACTGTAAGATGAACCTCACAGAAGGACATGTTCTCAGTGGACACCTGTATTAACAGCTTGATTACCTGTCGACAGAAATCAGATCCCTAAGGGATGTTGATTGAAAACCTCAAAAAACTACATGGTAGGTATTACTGTGATGGTTAGTTAGGAACCAAAATATCTCACACAATTTAGTATTTAATGGACTGGCAGTAAAGATAAAAGCTTATAACGAGATAATCTTGAAATTTTCTAATGTTGTTCCAATAAGAAAAAAAAAAGGCCCACTTCCGAATTAAAATTGATATCACTAAGAATCTGGGTTTGTGATCTCTATACATTTTTTTGTTTTGTTACTGTGGGCCTTATAAAATTGGCATAATCTAATTTGTCACATTTAGTTATTTCAATTATATGAATGGCCAGTGGAAGTACTGGAATCAACTGTTAAGAAATTTACTTTTAAAGAAACATGATTCTTCACGTTAATTTGAATACACACCGGCACGAAGTGCCCAGCAGTCCGGGATGCTTCCAGGTAGGAGCGATGAAGCACCCACTTCCCAGCTGCCAATGAAGCTAAATACTTCTCGTTTCGAAGTGGATGTCCCACAACAATGTGTGTACAACTGGGATCAAAGCACTGCTTCTCTATTACTAGTCCACCTAAAGTAGAGAAAAATGGATACTTTATTGGAATTCTTAACTTTTCCTAGGAAAAAAACATGTCAACTCTGCACAGAATTTACAAAATGCACCAAATAAAAAAAAACCTTGACTGAAAATTATTTCATTTCACATACATTTTTATAAAATAATATTTTTTATGAAACTTTAAAATATGAAAGCAAAACAGTAAAATGAACACTCACACACTGGCCACCTGGCTTCTAAAATTATCAAAATCCTGCTATGCCACTTCAGTCTACCTCCTTTCCGGCTTAACTATTTTAAAGTAAATTCCAGACATTGTGTTACCCTATCCCTGTCCAGTCAGTATGCATTTCTAAAGTACATGGCAATTTTCAGGGGTGCCTGGGTGGCTCAGTAAGCGTCAGACCCTGGCTCAGGTCATCATCTCACGGTTCGTGGGTTCGAGCCCCACATTGGACTCTGTACAGACAGCTCAGAGCCTGGAGTCTGCTTCGGATTCTGTGTCTCCCCCTCTGCCCCTCCCCTACACCCACTCACGTGCTCGCTTGCTCTCAAAAATAAACATTAAAAAAAATTTAAAGTACATGGTAATTTTCTTATACAGCCACAATGCCATTATCAGATATAATACAATTAACAAAAGTTCTTTGCTATCTCAATACATTTTCTTGTTCAAACTTTCCAGTTTGTTCCACACTTGGTTACAATTAAGATATAAAAAGAAACAGAATATAAACAGAGGCCATATACTACTGCTGGTATCTCAAGTCTCAA
The DNA here is from genome assembly GCF_046562875.1 of Panthera onca. Classification (NCBI taxonomy): domain Eukaryota; kingdom Metazoa; phylum Chordata; class Mammalia; order Carnivora; family Felidae; genus Panthera; species Panthera onca. The sequence continues at coordinate 129,248,448 of NC_138347.1, read as the reverse complement.
CCACTTTTGCAGTTTTCAAGCACTGAATATGCATAACCAGGGAGACAGAAGTCAAAAAGGGGCGTCTACAGACTAAAAGCAGAAGAAAATTTTCTGTGAGTGGAAATAAGGTCAGTAGCCCAACCACACAGAAGCTTGGGAGGAAAACACACACAATAGGTAAACAGAGATGAAGCAGCAGGTGGGGGCTGACCCTCTTCTCATACAAATGTATGAAGCCTGACTTAGAGGAAACAAGGTGGCGTAAGCATATGTAAAGCATGGCTTTTGATTTATACTTCAGAAGTGAGATTACTGGTTAGGCAGAGTTGTTTTAAGGACTTCGTGAGAATTCAACAAAACATTCAAATTCTACTCATGCTTTACAGAGGAGTCTAATAATGGCAGCAATACTGTTTGAGCACTTATTATATGCCAGGGACTATTCAGAGTGCTCCAGATTATTAACTCCTTTAATTCCCACAACTCTATGAAGGTAGGTGACTATTGTTATCTGCAATCTACCCATGATGACACAGACACACAGTAACTCACCCACTATCAGAGTGACAAAAGAACAGTAAGGTGAAAATTCCATATTGTAACAGGATCTAATCCTATATAACAAATTCATGCTGTAACCCAGACAACACAATATACTGACTCATGTGTATCAGCTGGCCATGCTTCATTTATAATATGGTCTCTCTGCATTCTAGTATCAAAAACTTTCTATTCAGACTCAATTCCAGCACAGTCTGTCCTCATCTGCCTCTTTTCTCTGCCCTTTTCTAGAAAATGCTCTGCTAGTTGATACTACTCTTGTCCACAGTTTACAGAGATGGAACAAAATACAGGAGATGGACACCTGAAACAGCTTCTTTCATTTTGGGACCTCTATGTAAAGCTTAACAATTGTGACTTACAACTCTATCTGATTTAGCAGGTAACTGAGAAACTGTTCCACATGAGTCCAGTTTCTAAGAAATACAGCTTTGCAACTGTATGACTGTATTTGACAGAAATTTTAAAAAAAAATTTTAATGTTTATTTTTCAAAGTGGGGGGGAGGGGCAGAGAGATGGGGACAGACGATCCGAAGCGGGCTCTTAGCTGACAGCAGCAGGCCTGATGTGGAGCTTAAATTCACAAATGGTGAGATCCTGACCTGAGCCAAAGTCAGACACTCAACTGACTGGGCCACCCAAGTGCCCCAGTATTTGACAGAAACCTTAAAAAAATCATGGTTTTCCACATTCTCAAAAGGATAGCACTAAATAACATTTAATATTTTCTTGATAACTCAGGGCCATTACTAAAACAACCATTTCTTCTTTTTAAAATTTTTTTTTAATGTTTGTTTATTTTTGAGAGAAGAGAGAAAGAGCAGGAGTGGGGGAGGGGTGGAGAGAGAGGGAGACACAGAATCTGAAGCAGGCTCCAGGCTCTGAGCTGTCAGCAGAGCCCGACACAGGGCTCAAACTCCCTAACCACGGTATCATGACCTGAGCTAAGGTTGGATGCCTAACCAACTGAGCCACCCAGGTGCCCCTAAAACAACCATTATATCTTAATGTTTTCTCAATACCAAGCTGTCAGATTAAGTTCTCTTCCTATACTTTCCCTAACCCTGTACAGCTGCTTTGTCCAACACAGTAGGCACCAGCCACATGTGGTTATCAAACACTTGAAGCACAGCCGGTCCAAATTGAGAGGTGCTAGAAGTGTAAAATATACCTCAGATTTCAAGAACTTAGTAAGGCAGATATCATTGGTATTTTATATTGATTATGTATTGAATATAAGATTTTGAGTTCACTAGGTTAAATAAAATATATGTTTAAAATTAATTTCACTTGTTTTTTACTTTTTAAAATGTGGCTACTGGAAAGTTTAAAATTACTTATGTGGCTTATGTTCTCTTTAGGTTGGACAGTACTGCTAAAGAGCACCAGGTTACCTTCCTAGTATGCTGCTTCCAGAATGACATCAGGTGGACAGCCTGACATATATAGTAGAATGTTACAGAAGAGGTTGTTCCTCTCTGGGTATTACTCTACCTTCAACCTCAATTAAATGCAGTGTTATTTTAAACCTACAATTGCGATGATTTCACCAATGAACAAAAAGCTCAAAGCAGCACACTCTTAAATCATTTTGATGGTTGGTTTCGATCTAAATAAACTTTAAATATTTACATGCTATAACCCAGTGACTTCAGATTTATTTAGACCTTTATAAAATCAAAGTTCTAATGCTGACTCAATACATACAGCCTTAGACAAGTTACCCATCTTTTTAAATTTTATTTTGCAAGTAGGATCCACACCCAATATGGGGCTTGAACTCACAACCCCGAGATCAAGACTTGTATGCTCTACTGACTGAGCCATCCAGGCACCCCCGCTCCAATGTTTTTAATCTCAATTTCTACACCTTACAAATGATATCAACTACACTAGTTTCCAAATAAGGTTGCATTTTTGACTTAAGTAAAATACTTGTACCTAGTTTTTCAATCAGATGACAATAATCAATACGTTCTTGAGGATTCAGAGATGACAACTGAAATATGTACTGTTTTTTTAAGTCTTCATGAGTTTCCTCTATTGTTATAGTCTGAAATGGAAGAGTTTTATTTTAGAAAAAAATTAACACTAAAAAGGTTATCATCAGCTATATGATTCTTTTTCAGTGACATTTTACTTAGTCTTCCGGTTTATCAAATACAGAAATAATAATACACTGCAAAGAAATGCAGTTTTCAACATCTGTGAACTCCTGATACTGTTATCAATAAATTTTTAATGCAACACAATAGCAATATCAAAAGGGCATATCATCATACTTAGGATAAACTAACCTTTTCTCTAGGGTGTGGAGCCACCGGTGGGTTGGCCAGGGGGAAGGCAATACTGGGGGCTTGAGGTGTAGGGATCAGGTGGCTGTCTTTAATTGGTGTTTCCAGTTCCTCAGAGATTGGGTGTTTTGGGGCTTCAGTTACACACATGTTTCCGGAATCACAGACAGCTGAGGGCAATAAAATGCTGCAGTGTGATGTTACCCAAATATGACTAAGAACAAATTCAGCCAAATAGTCTCATCTGTCTTAACCAAGATGAAATTAAACACAAACTCTGGAATATACATGTAAAAGTAGCCTACCTCTAGAGCTTATAAATAAGTGCAATTAATTAGCTTTTTAAAAAGGCAAATAGGTTATCTATGGGATTCTCCCAACCCTTTCTTTAAATACCAAGCTTTCATCAGTAAAATGGAACCCAAATTTGTAAAATGACAGCAAAAGCTACAATTGGAGAAAATCTATTTAGTGTAGAGATAGAATCATGCGATATGAGAAAAAGGGGGAGAAAAAATGACCAAAAATGAAAGATAGGAATCATTTTGTCTTCAAGGTGGAGCCCAAGGGAAAAAATAGGAGAATTCAGAAAGAAACACATACAAATTCAAAGAACAGATGTAGGTACCTGCTGGCTCAATTTAGAAGATTTAAATGAAAATAAAGTAACTGGGCAAAGTCCAAACTTTAATGACACAAATGTACAAAGGATGAGAAGGAGAGAAAGAACAATACTGAAAAACTATGTCTGGAAAACACTGCCCAATCTTCAATTTCCAAATTTAAGAACCAAAATATGTTATTCAATTTACTGATAAATTATCTCAATTTATAATTATTTTTTGTCTCTTACTAAAATAAAAAATATCTAGTAAGTTTTTTGTTTGCATGTGTCATTCAGAGAACCACAATGTGCTTATCTATTTTTAAGAAGTCAATGTGTACTTCACGCAAACAAATGAATAGATTTCCTCTCATTACCCTGTTCAGCAGTTTCTGCGTCATGTAAAGGCTCCTGGAAAGGAGAATCCTCCAATTTTTTAATGTCAACCTGAAGCTCAGAATACTGTGTGGGACAACTAGGCCACTGCAGATTGCTGGCAAGCCGTGCTCTCTCCTCCCTGGCTGTTGGGTCATCCCAAATGATCTGTTCATTCTGGGAGGGCTCCGTGTTGACATCAGGTACTGTTTGACGAGACTGCCTAAGGAGTAAAAGTGACAATTTTCATAAACAGATAGGCACGACAAAATCTACACTCATAAATTCCGTAAGACTGCAAATTTGAGGCTCACCTTTGTATGCCCACCATCTAGCACACAGTAAGCACCTGAAAATATGGAATAAATGAACTTTGGGAAATTTTTTCTTTTAAAAATATTTCTTTCTAAAACTTACTGTTTTAGTTAGAAAAGAAAATATCTATTTCGACTGAATGTCCATATATTTAAAACTTTAAAAGGGAAAGTTTACTGTCAAGAAATTGTTTTCAAAATTCTAAAATGATCACTACATTTGAAAATGGAATTTTTCTTAATTATACAGGCTTAGGGAAACACGGTAATGTTTAGAAAACCAGTTACTTTGCTTACCAGCAGTTGTATTTTTATCACTTGAAATAATAAGAACTATAATTACACAGGAAAGACCCTATAAAAGCTGCCTTAAAAGAAGGTGCTTTTGGCTCTTGGTAACCGAACCTCCCAGAGTCTTAGATCAGTCATATACTGAACTAGAGTGAAGCATGTTTTATGTCATAATTATAATAATTCCACTAGACGGTAAATATAATTCCAACTGTTTTCCTTCTAAATATCAAATCTTTCAATGTATGTAAATGGAATCTTAACAAAAATAATTTAGCCCAGAGAGTTCATTTGCCTCAAATACAAGGCAGATAGCCTTATTCTGAGTATACTTATTTACTCTGACTTGGCACAAGATTTAGGCTCTCTGTAATGACAAAACATCATCTGAAGTATATTAGACAAAAAGTCACGTTTACTCAGTATGCAGATATAGAAATGGCCTCATGAAATATACAGGTAGCTTAAGACAGATGCATAGTTCAATCAATCAATTCAAGACAGAAGTCCCCTAACAGTCATCCTACAATTAGAGATCCTTCTATCAGGAAAAAGATGAAGTTATGCAACTGAACTTGTCATATCACACTGAGATCTGTAATCACCTTTTCTAGAAGGTAAATTTGTAAAGAGAATACAAAATGCATGTGGTTCTAAAAGAATTTAAATTTCTCTCTATATATTACAATGTTTAGAACGATTATTATTTAATACTAACATGACAGAACAGAATTATCCACTGAATCCATTTCAAATGAGGCTTTTTGAGAGAGAGAGAGACAGAGAGACAGAGAAAGAGAGACAGAGAGAGCGAGCCACAGAGTGCAAGCAGGGGAGGGGCAGAGAGAGGGAGACACAGAATCCAAAGAAGGCTCCAGGCTCTGAGCTGTCAGCACAGAGCCTGATGCAGGGCTTGAACTCATGAGCCGTGAGATCAGGACCTGAGCCAAAGTTGGATGCTTAACTGACTGAGCCACCAGGAGCCCTGGTAATAAAAAATATTAATCATGCCTCAATGTGAAGCAGTTGCTTGGTGTGGAACAAACCTTTGTCTACCTCTTACCCCAAAGTAAGAATTCTACAACTGCTTGGAACAAGAGAGGGAAGGAGGAAAAGCTAGGAAGTAATGGAAGAGAGAAAAGTCTATAACCAGTATAGTATCTGCATATAATATATGTATATAGATTGGGCTAAGTAAGGCCCAGTACTATAACCCTTTTTCCTGTTCTGTTCTTGTTATTCTAAACTTCTGCTTTGCTGGAAAAAAAAAAAAAAATGCAGAATGAGGCTTAACTTATGGAACTGAGCAAGTAGGAACCCAAATAAGGAGCTACCTTTCTGTTGAGTCACCCAGTTGCTCCTGTCTGCCACCAGTGACAGGTACATACCTCAGTGCCTCCAGGACTCTACTTCGCCCACTGCGGGCAGAGCGACTGCTATCAGGGGTTGAAGAAGTGCTGTTACAACCACTTCTTGAAAGGGAAGCCCTCTGCCCTTGGGGTTTCACTATTGACGTCGCAGACATGATCTCCTGCAGTTGCTTCTGAAAGTTCTCTCTCATCTCCAATGTCTGTGTCAGAACTTGAAACACATGCAAATACACCAATTAAGGTAAGTTTCTCTTTTTTATCACATCTCATTCACATTAACTATATTGTCTATATTTGAACACAGATTTATTAACTTGACATTTATTGCTTACTACAGGCAACAGTAATGAACAAGACTATGAATACTGCAGAACCTTAGGCCGTCCTTACCAGAAGGACCGTATATGAAAAAATCAAAAAAGCCCTTCCAAGACATCCTGCTAAGACCTGCAGTGATTCTCCCTTTTGTAGAGCTCCCTGTCTGCTTCTGACCCTCTTGTGTTATGTACTATGCTCTGAGGTGCATCCATAATTAATGTATGTGATTTCTACCCCTTGGTCCTTAAAAACAGACCACAATATATATCTTTGGTTTCCTTGTAAACACAGAAATAGATCCTAAATAAACATTTTTGGAATGAACTGAGTGGGACTAACTAAATAACTAAATAGGTAAGTCATAAGGAAAGCTCCAGTAGGGTAAGATCAGTAAGGAAAATAGAAAATATTAATCCATTAAAAAGAGGACATCTACAGATAGTTATTTGCTGCTGTACTCTTTGTAATAGCAAGAAATTAGAAATAGCCTGCATGCCCATAAAAGGGACTGACTAAATGGTCATTCATATAAATGTGAAAGAAGATTCAAAATGGAAGCATTGCTAAGAAAGTCACTCAAAATAGAGTCAAAGGACAAAGGAAGTAAGGCTATGCAAAGTCTCCTGTTTCAATTCTCAGGAACACTATGAGCTTTTAACTTCTGTCAATTGCAGCTTGTCAACCACAAACTCCACCACCTCTTAGAACATATCCTTCTATTTTGGACTGAAATAAAGGTTATTATCTGTTAGCTAAATAACAATCTTGTATTAGATAGTCAATTCAAACTCTGACAGCCCCAATCATATTTCTTCCAAAGCAAGTTATATAACCTTGCTGTTTCTGCCTTTATAAGCCTGTACTCCCTGCTTGCAATGATGAGTTTCAATGGACTCTATCTCCTGGACTGCAATCCTGAAAATCCCAAATAATTGCTTTTGGTTGCTTTGTAGCCTCTTCTTGGTCAACACAATCAATACTCTACAGTTACAAAAAAAGAAAAAGATACAGAGAGAGACCAAAGAAGCTCCTTATGTACTAATATGAAACACTCCAAAAGTTGAACTATTAAGCAAAAAGATAAAGATGAATGTATAAAATAGCATATATAGTATGTCCACCATTTATACACTTTTTTAAAAGTGCAGAAGGAGTGGGGCACCTGAGTGGCTTATAGTCAGTTGAGTGTCCGACTTTGGCTCAGGTCATGATCTTGCGGTTTGTGAGTTGGAGCCCCACATCGGGATTGCTGCTGTCAGCTTATCAGCACAGAGCCCGCTTTGGATCCTCTGTCCCCCTCTCTCTGCCCCTCCTCCACTTATGCTCTCCCAAAAATTAATATTAAGAAAAAAGTGCAGGAGACAACATATGTATTTATGATTGTATATGCATAACACAGCTCTAGGATACATAAGAAACCAAAAACACTGGAAGGCAGGGAGAAACTTCATGCCTCCTTCCATACCTTTAAACCATGTGAATATATTAAAATATACCACATATACAATAAAGCTTTTTGGAAGTTACTGAAAACTGAACTGAAGAATAAATTTTTACAAAACCACCAATTCCACCTACCTTTGACAGAATAGGGCTGTATCACACTAACTCTAAAATAACTTGTTCCACAGATTTCACAAGTTTGGACACGTATAAATCACTTAAAGCTTTGCAAATTATTACTTAATGATTGGCATATAACCTCAAATCAATCCTCAAACATATGCTTTGCTTGTATTTAGCAACACAGAAAACAAAGGAAGCATTCTGTATGAAAGATAGAGATTTGTTAAAAAATGTTTTTTGTAACTTAAAATATTTTACCTCCTTTAGAGTCATTCCTTCCATCTCCATTTGATGTTACTAATTCTTTATTACTGGTGGTCATATTGTCTATGTCATTTTCTTCTACAGGCAAATGATCTGGCTATTCAAGGAGAAGAATTATAATTTCTCAAAACAAGTCATTAAATTTGGTTTCACAGCACTATAAGATTATGCATTCAGCTTAAGGAGGGGGTAAATGCATCATCCATATCATCTACCTCATCATCCTTTGTTGCTGAATCAGCTGCGAGTAGTCGACTATTACAGAGTCTGCCATCTTGCACTGTACTGATATCCAAGCTCATTTTGGGATTATAAGTATGTGGATAAAGAGATTCAGGAAGATGCTTATACTCTTGGGCACACTGCAATACAATGGCAGGCTTTAAAACAGGGCTGAAAAACATCTTAATGAATAAATAATGTTAAGCAGAATAAGGACAACCAATCCATTATGTTCTAAGATGGCAAAAGTTTACAGAATTAAAGTTTTGAAAAGTAGGTGACACTGAAACATTCCACCATACAAACGAAAAATTATTCTCACCGTTTAATGTCATATACACTAAAGAACAAAACATATTTCATTCCTGTGCTTTTGCCAAAGTATCAATCCTATTCCTGGGAATACCCAGAAACAGAGAAAAATTCTAGAAAACACAGTTCTAAACTGCACTGGTGTGCCAAATTAATTCGCCTTAAATTTTTAGAACATTTTATTTCACATCATTTTTATTAGCGACAAGAATCAGAGAAGTCAGAAAGAGTATCCATTAAAGACTTGTTAAGTATGGGGTCGCCTTGAGGCTCAGTTGGTTAAGCATCTGACTTCACCTCAGTTCACGGGTTCGAGTCCTCCCACATCGGGCTCTGTGCTGACGGCTCAGAGTCTGGAGCCTGCTTCAGATTCTGTGTCTCCCCCTCTTTCTGCCCCTCCCCCGCTCATGCTCTCTCTCTCTCAAAAATAAATAAATGCTAAAAAAAAAAAAAAAAAAAAGACTTGTTAAAGTATTTAGGGACCAAAGATCTTAAGTTTTTAATGCCAAAGAAATGAAATGTGCACTGTTAACTAAGGTTATCAAACTTGTTTACATACGTGGAAACTAGCTTATGTCTGGAAATGTTTATATACATTCTCATTTAATAGAAAAGGAAAAAAAAGTATTGCTTACTTCTAAAAGCCAGTGCTCTGAAACAATGTGTACTCCTTTTTCTTTTACAGATTTATATTCTCGGTTAGTGTCATTTGGTCGGCCTTGATAAATGAAATGAGTCACTGTTTCATCAAAACTCCATCTGAAACAACCAAATTTTAACAAATAACTAAAAGAAATATCTAAATTTAAGACGATCATTACTCTCTATGAATATATTTACCTTCAAAAAACTTCTAAGATCTGGAGTAAACATGGACATTAAATGACAGGCGTTTTTTGGGGGGGGGGGGGGTCAAATTTTACACACACCAGGTATGTAAATACAGAGAGATACCAGGAAAGATAGTCTTTAAAAGTATTACTTCCTTCTTTATACTTTTCTGAATTGTTTAAATTTTCTTTTTACAATGAGTATCACTTTATAGTAACAATAAAGGTATTTTCAAATCAATAAAATAGGCAAAACATCCAATCTGTCCTCTGGTTGTTGGAGGTCACTGGTCACTGTACATTTGCTCTATGCCCTGTAATAAACTATGTACTTGAAACAACATTATCTCAGCCATTCCTCGCAACAATCCTAACACGCTGGTATTATTATATATTATTATATTAAAACCGTACAGATAAGAAAACTAAAGGACACAATTAAGTAACATGTTTTAGGATATTCAGTAAGTGGTAGTTTTGACTTCAAAACCCATATTAACTAATACATAATGCTACAATCTCCTGACTCTTCCCATGTAACAGTTTCCTGATCTAGGAAAGTAATCTAAAAATTGTAAAATACGTGCCATCCTTCAAAAGATCAAGTAAAAGCCAAAGAGAAAGTAAAATTATATTTCTGCATAAAATCACCAAAGTTAAATAGAGTTTTCTCTTTATGGACACTTAACATACTTTCCATTTCCTAACTAAGAAATATCCCTGGTTAAGCATCTGACTCTTGATTTTGGCCCAGGTCATGATCCCACAGTTGTGACAGCTCCATGAACATGCAGCCTGCTTGGGATTCTCGGTCTCTCCCTCCCCTGCTTGCGCCACACTCTCTCTCATGTACGTGCCCTCTCCCAAAGTAAGCAAACATTTAAAAAAAATATATCTTTAGGGTTTTTAAATAGTCAAATTAATTAAGGCATATTTCCTTCTAAATTATATTATAAACATCTCTATTTCTTACTCTATTGTGTTTCCTTAAAAATAATAGTAAAGAACACCTTGCCTAATTTAGTTGTTAGTCTTTCTTTTTTTAAGTAGGCTTTATGCCCAGTGAGAGGCAGAGAGAAAAGAGAGGGAGAGAGAATCCCAAGCAGGCTGTGTGCTGTCAGTGAGATAAAGACCTGAGCTGAGATCAAGAGTTGGACAATTAACTGACTGAGCCACCCAGGCACTGCGAGTTGTTAGTCTTTCTAATGGTTGTTCCTATTTCTGATGTTAGGGAAAATAATACAAATGTAAATAAATCATAAAAATAATTTTAAAAATAGAAGAATGTTTTTGCCTGATTCATCTTGCTTCATTACTCACTGTGACAATAGAGAAACTATGGGTTTTAGTCCTCAGAGATCCTTCAAGGACAGATTCTCAATGGTTATAAATGGTTTAGACCAGGGATTAGAAAACTTTCTTTTTTTTTTTTTTTTTTTTTAAAGTAGGCTTAACACCCAGCATGGAGCCCAACACGGGGCTTCAACTCACAACCCTGAGATCAAGACCAGAGCTGAGATCAAGAGTCAGACACAACAGACTGAGCCACCCAGGTGCCCCAAAAAGTTTTTCTTAAAAGGCCAGATGATAATTATTTTAGGCTTTGCAGCGAAAATCTCTTTTTCCAACTACTCAACTCTTGCCTTGTATGAAAGCAGCCACAGATAATAGGTAAACTAATAGGCATGCTGTGATCCACCCTCTGGTCTAGATCAGTGCTTTCAGCAAAATTGTTACTTTACAAGCTATTGTGTAGATTTGTAGGAGTGATTTTGGTTGTTACAATAATGTGTTTATATGATGGAGGGTGCTACTGGCATTCAGTAAAGTTGAGGGATGCTAGAAATCCTGAAGTATAGTTATATATACAATTATCCCATGTCTTACATGATTTTCTAATGTCTTGACACAAATTCACAGATGTAAAAAAAAAAAAAAAAAAAAGTTTGTTTATAATTAGATGAGTCTAGAAGCCTGTTTTACTTACAAGCCCAAGTGTTTTTTTTTGTTTTTGCATTTTTAATATACACTAATATACCAAACATCCAACTAAGTAATTGATGGAGGACTGTACTTTGCTTAATTTGTAACTTTGCCAAACTGTGAACAACTCTTGGTAAAGTCCTGTTACCAACAGAAATGCTGCTCATGGTATCAGAGTCTCTACATCGGTTTCAGCCTTGTGGCTATAGCGTTTGAAGTGATTTTACATATGTATGCAAACATAAGAATACTCTGTTTTCTTCTAGTGTCATCAGGCACAGGCATTTACATATTAAATATATATCCTATGATTACGTGCCTTCTGATGACTTTTAGTTTTTAAAATTACAAAAGTAGTTGGGGCACCTGGCGCTCAGTTGGTTAAGTGTCTGACTTTGGCTCAGGTCATGATCTCACAGTTTGTGGGTTTGAGCCCCGTGTTGGGCTCTGTGCTAACAGTTCAGAACCTGGAGCCTGCTTCGGATTCTGTCTCCCTCTCTCTGTGCTCCTCCCCTGTTCACGCTCTATCTCTCTCTCTCAAAAAATAAACATAAAAAAATAAAATTACAAAAGTAGTTAAGTTATATTTGTGAAATCCATTTAGTAGAGGTAATGCTATGACATGCTGAGGAGATCTGGTCTAGATGTTTAAACTGTAGGAAGTGGTAGGCTGTGTCATGATCTCTTCAGGATGTTCTGTTCTAGCTTATGGATGGGAACTTCTAGGACAGTTTTATTTGAGAATGGATTAAGTATTGTAAACTCTACATGTTAAAGTGTTCTTCCCTCTCTTTTATCACCAAGTCTGAGAAATCTTTCAGGAATAGATTTAATGCAAACTTTAAATCAGTTATATCTTTTTTAGGAATTTCAGAATAGATTCTATTTTTCACACTGAGAGGACTGGCATTTTAAGTCTTATTAAAACACAAGTCCTATAGGTTCCTTTTACATCTTATATCAAGTCCACATCCAAAGAGAATAAAGAAAGCATTCAATTTTGACAAATATATACACCCTCATAGGACTTTTGTGAGAATGAAATGAGACAAAGCTTGGCTCATGCTAAGAACTCAGCAACTGGTAAAAGGGAAGACGAATACTGTAACATGTAATTATACAGTCGATAAGATTATATAGTAACATATGAAACAGGTAATACAAATAATAATAACAAGTAAAAAGCTTTTCTTTTCTACAACAGATACATTAAATACATTAAGATGCTTATAACTATCCCAGATACTTTTTATTTTTATATTCTCCCAATCTAATCTATCAGAAAACTAACTAAAACAAGACTTACCTAAGGGAAGATGAAGCCAAACATATTTCTCCAACTGTCTATTACTTGAAGAGCCAATCATTATGCTGCCACAAATGGTTGGATACAAGCGATCAAGAAAGCTAGCACTGCAGACAGTGGAGTACGATCAACCCAGGACTGCCTGGCATAGGCCAGGGCCTCTTGATCCCTGGCACACGCACCATCTGTGCTAGAGACCTGTCTCTAGCCTGGCTGTCAGGAGGAGGGGCAGATCTGATAACCCAGGTCTCCAAAGTAGTAACAATGAATAGAAATCAAAACATCCTTAAAAAAAGATCACTTTAATTCAGGAGTGTAGCAATACTTTAGCACTACTCACAGGGCTCTACTCTGAAAATCACTACTAAAAATATGCTTAATCTCAGACCTCATCTCATTAACTGTATTATTAGATTACAAACTCCTTAAAGACAAGGATTCTTCTAGACTGTATTCATAATTCATGGAACCCAAGTTTCCAGAATAGTGAGTGGCACAAAATAGGTTCTCAAATATTTGTGCATTACACCCTATGAAATACACATATCAAAGTGAATTGATATGGAAGAGGGTATTTTTCAAGGATGTAGTAAATTAAAAATTAATTGGAGACTGTAGACAATACAATACAGGAAAAGGAAAAATAAATGTTCCTTTGTGGATGCTCACAATAACTTTAGGTTTTCCTATAAGTTCAGACAATAACAGTACCAAACAGAAAGTTGTGTCAACTACCTGTAATCTGCTCCTAGAGAGGCTGCAATCCCATTCAGCTCACTCTGCTTCTTACTGAGTTTCTTACTAACACATACCACTACCTTGTGAAGTGGCTTTGGAGCTTCTTCCTGTTCCTGGAAAGAAAATAAAAGAAACTGATCAACTATTATTATTTGAAATATTTTACATACAACTTGCTTTTACTAAGAAATCTAATTCTACCTTCTTGGATTGGGCATCCTTCAGCTGAGGGCTGGCAGAAAGAGCAACAGCATTTCGGGAGCTGTTTGCCAAAGCAAGTTTCAAGTTTCTGACAATGACTTCTGAAAGTGGTGTACTCAGTTTCCTTTTCCGTTGGCTGGGACCTCCTGGAGTTTCCAAGGCTGCAAGTGCATCCTAGATGTATGGTGAGGGAGACGGAAAGAAAGGTTAAGAGGAAGAGGAGATAAGGAGATAAGGGAAGAGATAAAAGAAGAGGAACGTAAACAGTACAGGGAAAGGGAAACAGGAGAGGTAAAGAGAGGAGAGAGAGGAGAATCCTCAAAATTAACTGGATTACAGCTTTAGCCTCCTCCAGTTTTCCTCCAAACAACAAAAAAAAATGAAATATTATCTGCATCTGAACACAATAAAGAAAAATAATTTTGTACTGTCCAGCAAATGGGTTCAAAGGGACAAACACACTTACATTTTCAGCTGTGCTACCCATGTTCGGCCAAATCTTAGACTAGGAGGTGCAGTTAAAATTAAGGACACCCAAAACCAAAATGAACAAACAAAAAACATGGAAGGGAACAGATAAACAAAGATGGATATAACCAAGATGTGAACTATAAGGTTAATAAGTCAGACTGAGCTGAGAATTGTGAAAAATCCTCAAAGGAACAAAATATATTCCTGTTCCCAAGCCACCCACAGTTCCCTCATGGGAAGGGGCCCATGCTGCTGCCCCTCTTTCCCATCTGTATAGTATTCCATGCAGACAGCTGACTGACTGTATTTAGCACTGCTCTCCTGATGAATATTTAGATTAACAATCTTCTGCCAGTATAACGATGCAATGAACAACCTTGCACACACACCATTTTTCCCATGTAAGAGTAAAGGGAAACATTTAAGCAAAACTTATATAATGTTGACATTCTCATGAGCCTTGAAGCATGTTTCCCAACATGCTTGACAGCACAGTGGGTAATCAGATTTTTCTTTTTTGCCCATCTGATAGGTTAAAAAAATTTAATTTCCCACCCTATTATACCAAATGATATTAAACATCTTTATGCATGTATAATATTTCTATTGAAGTTTTTGTGACAGCTATCTCTTCCTAGCTCTTGCCCATTTTTCCTATTGGTTTGTCTTTTTTTTTATTCTCTTGCCTAAATATTTGCATAAATTTATATGTATACATACCCACTGAGATATACATATATTTGTTTCCAATTTGTTGTCAAATTTTTGCCATGGAGAATTTTGAAATACTTTTATTGCACATTTGTAAAATCTGCAGTTGAATGTGGAGAATTTCTTTTAATGCTGTCAGATTCACATGAATTCTTTACTTTAAAAAGAAATTTTTTTTTTTTACATTTACGTATTTCTGAGAGACAGAGAGAGACAGAGCACAAGTGGAGGAGGGGCAGAGAGAGGAGACACAGAATCCAAACCAGGCTCCAGTCTCTGAGCTGTCAGCACAGAGCCCCACCTGGGGCTCGAACTCACAAACCGTGAGATCATGACCTCGGCTGAAGTCGGACACTTAACCAAATGAGCCACCCCAGAATCCTTTACTTTCTTAAGGGTATATGTTATAGTTAGAAAAGACTTCCTAATGGTGGGATTACTGAAAAACAAACTGACTCTCTCAAGGTCTGTTCTATAATTTTTATGCCTTCATTTTGTGTATGTAAATAATATCTAATCCTCTGAAATTTATTCTGATATAAGGGGTAAGGGTTAAGTTCTCATCCCAAGTGTATTCTCAGATGTTAACCAGTTGCCTGATTTGAATGCCCCCTTTATCATATAATACATTCTCCTACCTATGGGTGTAATCCTGTGTATTGAGTACTCATGTGATAACACACTCCTTAAATTGCTGCAACTTCATACGATGTATGAATAACTATTAGGGCTAGTGCTTACCCTCAGTTATTCTTTAGATTCTTAATACTCTTTTTGCTTGCATTTTTAATAGGATTTATATTATCTTTATAGATCTTTACAATGTTTAATCTTTTTTGTGAGAACATGGTAAGGCTTTCTATTTGCTAAAAATTTTTAAAGGTTTCTATATAGCATTCAAAGGATTTTTCATACAAAAAAAAAAAAAAAATCAGAACCTCCCATACCACATCTACCTTCTTTCTGCACCTGTGCCATTAACACTGCTTGCTTTCTGGTACTTCCTAGCACGCACCAGCTCAAAGATGTGGCTTTCGCAATTCTCCCGTTTTGTCTGCATCATCAACTGGATCTACTAGATTGGCCATATTGGCACACAGTTATTTTTTCGATCTTGCAAACAAAACAACCTTCTTTTAACTCTACTCTGCCCTACAGCAACCACCCCATTTCTTGGTTCCCCTTTACAGGGTGAGATTCCCCAAATGCATAGTTTATATCCAATGTCTCCAAACTTCTGCATTCCTGTATGAATCTACACTGGCTTGCACTTATACCACGTCATCAAAACTCTTCCTGTTAAGATCACCACTGACCTCCATAATGCTAAATCCAATGGCCAATTTTTGATTCTTACCTCTCTTGACTTTCAGCAGCATCTGAATAGTTAACCCCTACTTCCTCAAATACTTTCTTATGTGACCTCTAAGACAATCTCCAGGCTTTCTCTCCCCTCACTGGTGGCTCCTTCTCCAGTCGCCCCTGCTGTTTCATCCTCTAAATGTGAACCCGAGAGTATTCCTGGACTTTTTTTCTTCTCCTGCTCTCTTGGCATCTAAATTTTATATGGCTTTAAATATTACCTACAAACCTCAACTCCCAAATTTCTTTCTCTAGTCCAGATCATTACCTAAACTTCAAGCTCTACATGTAACTGACTATTTGACAACAGTACTTGGATATCTAACAGGCATCTCTAACATTATGTGTCCAAAATACAAACTCTTGATCTGATCCCAATCCATTCCATTCAACTCAGCTGACTGGCATCTCCATTCTTCTTATCTCTCAGACCAAACATTTGGAGAAGGATCCAAATTCCAAACATTTAAAAACCTGCTATGTTCTAGGGAAAACTGATGGAGAATGATCAGTATTCTAGACATATCCTTGTAAAAGAAAACTCCACATGGCCTTCAGGCACAAAAGATGGAATAACTTACAAAAAAATGTAGACTGGCATCAGAATTTTCAAAAACAATATACACAAAGAAAAGCAGCAGAGCAGCATTTTCAGGAAACTCACGAAAACAAAAATGCAAACCAAGAACACTACAACCTGTCGAATAATCAAAGCCTTGGTAAAGGTTCTGAATGTGCACAACTCAGGAACTACTACACACATGTGACCTTCCTGAGTATTCTATTAGAGGATGAATTTCATCTTACCAAAAGATGACAGAAAGCCTTTCACGTATTTGATTGTAGGGTTAAGATTAAAACAAGGGTGAGGGCCATGGGTTGAAAAACTATATAAACATTTTATTTCCTCACAAAGTAGAAAAACATAACTAAAAACAGTGGAAGAGAGAAAATGGAGAAACAGAATAAGATCATTGACTGCAACAGATGCAATAAGTAGGGGTCAAAACATAATTTAAAACTGACAAAAGGTTAAGTAAGAAGGGGGCTTAAGGGCCCCATAAGAATAAAACTAACAAATCCTTTCCTAAATATGAAAAGAAAAAAAAAAAAATCCCAAAACAGAGGACACAATATGTGAAGAAACACACAGTATACACACATACGTGATATAAAATAATTACAACATATGACAGAATTGAGACCAAATATAAATCATATTAAATGTGAAAGGGCTTAGGTCCCTCAGTTGAAAGAGAATAATTTTCAAAATGGCTCATAAAGCAAAACTCAGTTCTATGCTTAATTCTACATTTAAAACACAGCAATCCAAAGAGGCCAAAATAAAGGAACGCACAGATTTATAAGGCAAAGAAAATAAAACAGCGGGGATTGAAATCCTGATACCAAAGTAGACTTCACAAGCCAAAAAGTGTTAAATGAGACAAAGGACACATTCCAAGTTACACCAACAGTTACAAATATCTATGTACTAATTAACATAGCAATCACCTATCTAAAACAAAACCACATGTGATGCAAGAAAAAAAAAAGAAACACGCCATATTAGGAAACCTGAAAATACCACTTATGAGATGGGTTAAATGAAAAAATTTAGGAGAGACTATAAAGGATCTAACTAAACAACATAATCAGTAAAGTCTGATCTTCAGGGGTGTGTGTTTGTGTATATGTGTGTGTGTGTGTGTGTGTATATATATGTATGTGTGTGTATATGTGTATACGTGTGTGTGTGTGTAGCAAAAACTATCCCTGATAGAGAATATATCTTCTCACAAAATGTTCTCAAAAATCAAGAAATGTTATTATATACTGATATGACAGGGAATACACATAAAAAATCAGTAAGTTCTATGAAACAGAAATAAACACTCTGATCACAATGTAATAAGAAATTAAAAACAAAGTCTTTCCATCTGGAAAGTAATGAAAACTCCATTTCTGAACAATTGGTATATGAGTATTCCTTCTAGTATTTTCATTTTGCAACTTTTTGTAAGTTAGAAATTATTTCCAAGTGAAAAGTTAGAAAAACCTCAACTTATAATTCCTCGCTGGCAAGGATGGGGAATGCTGGGTGCTTCAAACATTACTAGTAGGAGTATAAACTGGTATACCACTTTGACAGTTTGTCAGTCTCCCCTCAAGTTGAAATATGACCCAGCAATTTCACTTTTAGGCATATATCAAAAAGAAATGCATGCACAAGAATGTCCACATTATGTAACACCAAAAATCTAGCAGCCACCTAAATGCTCACCAACAGTGGAATGGATATGTAAATTGTGGCATGTCCATATAATGGAATGTTACACACCTATGAAATCAATGAAATGCAGTTACAGGGAAATGGACACAGCTTTCAAGTGAAGGCTCAAGGAAAAAAATTACTCAAAAGAATACATATTATAATTCGACATATTTAAGAGTCAAAAACAAGCATAACAAAGCTACAGTGTTAGAAGTAAGGAGAAAACAGTAAGGAGGAGCAGCATGAGGGAGGCTCTATGGCATTGGCAGTGATCTCTTTCTGAACATATACAGTGGCCTCCCAGCTGTTAACTCTGACTTCATTTAGCAGCACATTTGTTGTACTTTTCTGATGTATATCAATTAAAAGTTAAGTTTATATAGGAGATTTTTAAAATGTGAGGCCTAACATATGTTCAATTTTGTAATTATTCCATGGGCTCTTCTGTTTTCAGAGCAACAATTTCAATATACCATGTTACGTCAATGTGAAGAACCACTGATTTTAAGATGAAGCACTATTTTATCACCAAAAACCACCAAACCTCCCCCCCGCCCCAAGAAAGAGAAAAACATTGCTAAGTAAACTATGACTCTAAACAATAAAACCTTTGAGTGTGTTTTGTACCTTTCTGAAAGGTATCTAAAGAAGAACCGTCTCAATGACTGGGAATATTTCTTCTATTGTCTTGCCTACTAATAACATTTCATTTACTATTCAAAGAATCTGTGAGCTATAAGACCTGAGAGACCATCTAAATATACCTCATGATTTTATAGATGGGGATGATGGAGCCTAAAGAGGCTGAAAGAAGTAGGAAACAAAGCAGAGGCCTGATTCTAGATCTCGGATATCAAACCAGTGGTTTTCCTCTATTTCTTAAGGCATAACAAGCAGTGCTAATCACAGTACAAAATGTTACTTTAGAAGAGATCTCAGCAAAGGTTTTGCTTGGTGAAAATTGTCCAAATATCAATGCCTATTTATTTTCTGAAGATGAACAACCTGTAAACTTTATAAGCCTACTCCAAAACGCACCAGTAAAAATTATTAGAATGTTGTTTCTTAATACCCTATCAGCAAACTCTAATATATGAGTAATAACTATACTTGTGCAAAGGTTCATAGATAAAAAGTAAAAAATCATAAACAACGATTGGAATAGCCACTTGAAAGGCCAACAGCTGTTAAAGGAATAACAAAGAAAATCATCTTTGGGGAATAAAAGGAAACCAATTATTGTCAAATGAGATCTTGATTTGTGCATGAATTTTTTTTAGAAAGGGTGTCATACTCCAAGTGCTCAGGAGATCAAACAAAGAAGCAGATTTAACTCATCTTTTCAAGGGAAAGGACTGCAAAATAAGGTGGTAATAGACACATTCTCAGAAAGCAAGCACCAAGTGCACTGCTAGAATTGAAACATAAGTAGCAATGTGTTTATAGGATTTATAAAATTATTTCATCACACCATTTCATTTGATCCTATGATAAATCTGTGAGTTTTCAGGGCAAGTGATATTCTCTTTGTACAAAAGAAAAAGACCTATGCTTGGATATGCCAAATGATCTGTCTAGAGTCACACTGTTCATGACAGATCTAGGACTTGAACCCAGTCCTGATTTCACACCATTTTACCTCCAGTTGTTATCTCAACCCTGAGTATACGGTGGGACTCAGTAACATGAATCTACCTTCCAATATCTCTACAAAACTTACTACTACAAACTTTAGAGGTGATGCAGAATTTGGAGCTTTAACTTTATACACTACGAAGTTGTTAACTCCAGGACCATTTTCTATGAACGTTACCTTCACATCAAAGGAAGGCTTGAAGAGTTTGTCTTTGGACAGAAATTTTGATGGTGTATCCAGATGCAAGGAGGGCTCCTTCTGAAGTGGCTGTCCTACTGGTGGGGACACAGACACTTGTTTGGTGTGTTGGGAGATCACGGCATGGAAAGCTTTACTCTGAAAGCTGTTCATATCTAAAGGTGTAACGGCTGTTTTCCTGTGAGTGTCCAGGTGTGTGACAGGATGCTCTGCAGTATCTGGGCTTACATTCACCCTGTTTGTTATTTCAGTTTCCAAACCTTGTTCTAGAGATTTAAAACGAAAAGAAACAAATGTAAGCCACTAATGTCATCACCTGTCTCTAAAGAGACACACCTGAAGTCATCTTTTATACCTTGTTAGTTTTCACATGAATTCTCAAGTATACTTTAAACCACAAAGTTATATATACCCACTTTTTAAACGTTTATTTTTAGAGAAAAATAAAGTGTGAGGGGGGGGAAGGGGCAGAGAGACAGGGAGAGAGGGAGGGGCAGAGAGTGCTGAGCCCGACATGGGGCTTGAATGCGCAAACTGTGCGATCATGGCCTGAGCTGAAGCTGGACGCTTAACAGACTGAACCATCCAAGTGACCCCATATGCCCACTTTTCAAAAACAAAACAAAACAAAATGATGTATTAAAATCTATGTTGAATTAGACAAAGCACATCAGCTGAAACAATTAATGAAATTTTCTATTTCATCTTGTTTAACTTGAAATATTCTCAATAAAGCTCACAATTTGCCAAAAATTATCTAAGTGTCATCTTAAGTCAATGGCAGAGTTAAAAAAAAAAAAATCCCAATTATGTGTACTCTGAGTTAACAAATACAGTGGAGTTTTTGGAAAGTCCTTAGTGAAATCTTAATATGTCCTAAACATCACTTTGCCTCAGTTGTAAAAGTTCCAGTCTGTATGGGTAAGTAATGGCTCTGAGAGCTAATCCCAAGATACTGATTTGACCCTGAAGTTTGCACAGAGATGCCATCACCTTAGAAGAGAAGCTACTGTGTCTTTCCATCCGCTTATCTTTTTTCAATATTTAACAAAAACAATTAGATGGCTAGGCCATGCCAGCCCAGTGCTAGCCAAGGAAAAATATATAATGCACAAGACATGCATATTTTTTGCCCTTTCAGAGCTTATAATGAGTGGGAAGACACAAAAGCAAACTAGAATTAGGATATTGGGATAAGAAGTATAAAAGGCATAATGAAGGGAGTTTTGGCCAAAGGCTGTACTTGGTGGATTAAGGGAAGTTTCCCAGGGAAAGTGACATTCCAGCTGAGAACTGAAAGATAAGGATGAAGAGGTAAGCACGAAGTAGGCTAGAGAAAAGATGTAAAAGTCCGAAGAGGAGAGGAAGAGAGAGCACATGAATTATAGTCAGTGTGAGCCACAGAAGGAACAGTAAATGGGATCCGAGCCCACATCTTAAGGCTTCAAACGTTGAGACCCTAGATCGCTAGAAGGTTGTTTTGTATCTTCCAGCTTTCAGAAAGTACCTACAGTGGAGAGCAGATACAAATTAAACATCTGTGCTATGAACATGTTTATTTTGCCAACCGATAAGGAATGTTCAACATCATATGCACTACACGCGATGTGAAAAGCAAAACTCAATGAACTTTCCTAAAAACAAGCTTTGGCACATTCATATTCCAGGAACCATCAAATTGTAAAAATACATACAAAAGAACAAAAGTACTAACCTTCTTTAGTTGACTTTTCAATCAGAAAATGGCTTTCACTTGCTCTCTTTCCCGTTCTAGCAGTCTCCAATAGCCATGATATGTTGACTGCCGGTAAATTCCACTTCTTGGCAGCTTCGTATTTAGAACCACCTGGTTCCTTCAATACAAGATGTGTACTGGCAAACATGCCTTTCTTTGCATTGGATTTGCGAACAAAGTATTCTTGAACGCTGAAAAGTATATTTAAATAAAAGCAAATGGTCATATATACAACTAGTGTGCAAACTAAGAAGAAAGTTTCTAATACAACTGTTGTTACCGTTCTAAGATCATACTTGCTGATAAAAATTTGATACACTTAAGAATCCTCTTACAAATGCTTACTCCAAGGTAAAAATGCATTGCTACAATAAAACTTTTTATAATAACATTAGCAAATTAAACTAGACTTTCAAGAACTAACCAGGAAAATTACCTCCTTAGTCTCACCTACCCACCTTGGCCTTTCTTCCCAAAAGGAGACATGGAACTAGGGAGCATAGAAAGGTTATGAATAACAGTTGGATGCTTAACTGACTGCTCATCTTTCTAGCTCACTATGTCTTCCCAAAGCATCTTCACACATAATCTCATTTGATATCCTTTTAAAAAAATGTTTATTTATTTTGGGGCGGGATAGGGCAGAGAGAGAGAGAGGTAAAGAGAGAATCCCAAGCAGGCTCCATGCCCAGCACAGAGACCAATGTGTGCTCACAACTTTTCTGCTTCTAACCTTTTCTAATGAAATTAAGAATGCTTGCTTATTGCCCTCCCTAAAAACTTTGGATGGCACTTTTACTGGGATGTTAAATTTATATATCAATGTAGGGGAAATAGAAACTTTATAATCTTCTTTCCAAGAACATGTGTATCTTTTCTATTGTTCCCTTAATAGAGTTTTATAAGCTTCTATAAGTCTTCCAAGTTTCATGTTAAATCTGTTGGTATTTTATCTCTCATTGTAACCTTAGCTTTCATTAGCTTTTCTAACTGGTTGTACGAATGTCAATGGTTTCTGTGTATTAGTTTCCTACATAGCCATTTTACTGCATTTTTCTCTGAGTATTGCTTTGGTCTACTCCATGGAGTCTGATCTCATTCTTTTGCTATTGTTACTTTCTAGATTTTCTACAACTTCAGGGTTTTGTTTTTAGTATTTATGCATTTTTGAGAGAGAGAGAGAGAGAGAGAGAGAGAGAGAGCGAGCACACGCGCACAAGTGGAGGAGTGGCAGAGAAAGGAAGACAAAGAATCCAAAGCTCCAAGGTTCATGGCTCTCAGCACAGAGCCCGACGTGGGGCTCGAACCCAGGCACCGTGAGATCATGACCTGAGCCGAAGTTGGATGCTTAACTGACTGAGCCTCCTACGCACCCCATGCAACTTCAGGGTTTTTTTAAACGTTTTTTATTGTTTAGTATAATTCAAATGCAGGACACAACAAAAAAGGAAATATATAATTTAGAGCATTATTATAAGGTGAAAACCCTTGTATCTACCACCTACATCAGATGACAGAATCTTACCAGCCACTCCAGAACCTTTCCAACATGTCCCTTACTCAATTACAACCCCACCATCCCTCCCTTCTTAATAACAGTAGCCACTATCTGGATATTTATGGTAATCACTCTTTACCTTCTAGGTTTTATCACAGAGTGCATCCTTAAACACTACATCTATATAAGTAAAGTTTATTTTTGAGAGAGAGAGGGAGAGAGAGCGAGCGAGTGCGCAAGCAGAGGAGGGGCAGAGAGAGAGAGAATGAGAATCCCAAGCAGGCTCCACACTGTCAGCACAGAGCCCAACATGGGGCTTGACCTCATGAACTGTGAGATCATGACCTGAGCTGAAATCAAAGAGTCTTAATGCTAAATTGACTGAGCCACGCAGGCACCCTACATGTTTGTTTGCTTGTTTTGGTCTTTTAGCTTATAGGATTCGTCCTTTTCCCTATCCTCTTAATGTGTATTTGTGAAGACACTGTATTATTTATAACATAAGGTTATCTCCAAGTCTGATTTTGCTGACTGCATTCTATGCTCTAGTTTAACATACTACTCTCCTACTTCCTATGAATCAGTAGTTGAATCTAGAGGCTTCATCAGACTGACGTCACATCACTGTGGTAAGGCCACTTCAAGGTGGCACTATGCTCTACATTAAGAGACATATAATGTCTGTTTTCCTCTTTATTATGTGATTACTGATTTTCAAGGCTTGATGCTATCATATATATCATATATGATATTATGAGTTATAACCCTATCCTTCATTTATTTGTTGGAATACCTCTGAAAGGGAAACTCTCTTATCCGTTATTATGGTACTCTAGATACCGATTACATAGGAAAGACTGGATAAATACTTGATCCTTTCTCTTTATCTAACACTTTCAAAATAATGAGCTGGTCCTGCTTCAGGTGAGCCCAAGCCCCACATCGAGTAACCCTCATTTCTCTCTCTCTCACAAAAAAGAAAGAAAGAAAGAAAGAAAGAAAGAAAGACAGAAAGAAAGAAAGAAAAAAGAGCTGGTTTCCTAGCATCTTTCAACATGACCAATTAGCTTTCTTTGGTGTCATTATAAAGTCTTCATTTAATATTATTTGAAGTGTTTGCATCCACTGCCATTATGATCTCTGGTGACACATAAATTTTCCTGTCTTTGGCTAGTGGAGGTCCTTTGCACACAACTTCCTTAGTAGTCCTTGCTATCTGGTCTGACCATATTCCAGACTTACTGGCACCTTTTGTGAACTTAATCATTTCTTTACATTTTAATTTCTTTTAGTGGGAAATGGTATTTTTAACATCACAATCTAGGCACTGGAATTACTTATTACCATTCGATTGATAATGATTTCTAGGTATACAAATGGTTTTGAATTCCTCTTGGAACCAAGAGTTATGAAAAACAGTTCTAAAATGTCTAGTTAATAAGATCTTTTCATTTTCTATTTCTACTACTCATTTCTAATCTTTTTGCACTGTGATTAGAGAATATGGTCTGTGCTCTTTCTAGTTTAGGAAATTTACTGAGGTTTTCTTTGTGGCCAATTTCACAGACAATGTTTATAAGTGTTCACAGGCACTGGAAAAGGTATATTCACTTTTTCAGGATAGGGGACTATGCTACTGAAATCTAGATCTTTCCCTGTTTTCTATTTGACTTGTCATGAAGTAAAAGATGAGAGTTAAAGTCTCCTACAAGTCATGTATTCCTGTTGATTCCACCTCCTATCTCCTAAGTTTTGTCTTATGCATGACAGTCATGTTCTTTGTGGTGTGTGTGTGTGTGTGTGTGTGTGTGTGTGTGTGTGTGTGTAAATAAAACCTTCAGTGTAAACAGCTCTTTACTTACGGTGCTATTCTTTTTCTTATTTAACACCTTTTTAATTGAACCCAAACTTGTCTGACATTAGAACTGCAACCCCTTCTTTCTGTTTGCATTTCTTTGACATACCTTTGCCCATCTTTTTTTTTTTTTTTTTCTGAGATGTTCTCAAATCAATTTGTTTTAGGTATGTCTCCTGTTTAAAATCATTTTAAGTGTTGCTTCAAGATCTAACCTAAAAGAACTTTTTTTAAAAAATTTCTTTTTGTTTTTGAGAGACAAAAGAACTTTTAATATAAAAGTTTAGTCCATTTACATTTACCATATATATAACAGTTTGGTACTTCCTTTTAAAACAGCCACCACTTAAAGTTCACTTAGGGGTTGGGCTCATATGGATTTTGGAAGTAACTTTTAAGTTTTTTTTTTTTCCCTTCCTAAGAATTACTGAAAAAGAATCAATCATCCATATGGTACATGGAAGGGAATAATGCTTAGATGTGTAATATTCAATAATGGCCCTTGTATCAGCTTTAGATTTTCCCTTTCCTGGTAGGTAAGCATTAATGCCCGTGATCTTAACATCTGCCAGGAATCCATCTAGTAACCCTGAACCATCACGCAGGTACACTACATAATTCCCATAAATATTATAAAGACACTCAGCCTAATTCCAATTTGAATATTCACCAATTAAGTCAAAAGCATAAAAGGTACACCATGATAGTAGGTGCGTGAAAAATACCTCATACCTTGCTCCAAGGCGTTTTGCTAAGAATATCAACGAATCTTTTTCTGCTCCTGCACACTGGCTGAATGAAATAACACAATCCTCTAAAGGAGTCATTCCTGCCATTACTGAGACTGGCACAAAGAGAGGATTTGACTTCGGATCAATTAAAGTCTGATAGTCTATGCAAGTTACCTTTTAAAAACAAGAGAAACAATAACAGCAACCTGAAATGAGCAACCAGTGGTTAATACTGGGTTAGTTACAGCAGTAATTTTAGTTTAGATGAAAAGCACTTTTACTTTAATATAACCTTGTGTATGCTCATTCTCAATATATTCCAAATTATAATTAAAAAAAATCAAATTATATAGGATATTAAGATCAGTCAGGTTTATCATCAAAATTAGGAAATATTGCTTTAAATTTAATGTCTTCCGAAGTATTAGTTTATAAATTTTTTAAATTCTTGTAAACTTAAAAAAAATTGGTGAAGTTACCAGTGTTCAGCCAGTAACAAGCAACAATACAAAAGTGCCTGTCATGCTTTGGTTGTGAGAAAACAGGGAAGACTGAACCAGTACAAGATGACCTGGAATAACTTTCTTAGAAGGAAAGCTGCTCTTGTGGCCCCAAGGAAACAATAAGCTCTACTGTACCAGGACCAGGACCAAGAAGCTTGCACATTTTCAGATCTTAGAATTTCTTTTGCTAAAAGCAAAATCTAAACTGCTCAAACATAAATACCAATATACCTAAACTGCACTGCACTGCCTAGAAAATACACATGAACACTTCCGGCATCTGACATCCTTCGTATCTGACATCCTTCCACACTACATTTCAACTACTCCAGGGTTTTCTTACCAGCCACGTATTTGTAACGACTTCTCCTACAGTTGCTTCTACTTCACACCCCAGCAGAGGAACCACAGCATAATCAGCAACAATTCTGCTCTGAAGGGAGACAATTTTTCCAGCATTTTCTCTTATGACGTTTGCAATATTAGATTCATTTTCACTACTAAAACCCACAACAAGGAAACTCTTTTGGCTAAATAAACCTTCCTCAGTAATTGTAGAAGTGTCAGGATGGCAATGAGTGACAGAAGACTGGCTTTCTTCTTGCAGGGAAATATGAGTAGAGTCATTAAAGGGCTCAACTTCAGACTTGGCAGCTTCAACTGAAAGAGACAAAGAAATGTATTCTACCAGATATAAAGGTAACAGGGAGCCTGAGAATTGTGACCACACTTCAAAAATTAAGGCTCGGTAAGTACACAATGAAGAAAAGATATGAACCCATCCTCTTGGTTACCAAGAGTATTGTCACTATTTCCACCTCCGGAATGATAACAGCAATCATGTTACTGTTCTAAATGTTCCTACTATACTAGAAACTCCCAATTAGTTGAAAATTTTGAAGCTCCAGTAACTGGGCCTATCTCAGTTCCAAAACTTGTTTTAATAATTCACAACAGAATTGAGAAAATATCATTAAGGAAAAAACAGAAGTAAACTCCTAAAATTTCCATATTAAAATTGCAGCTACTTAGCTACTATATGGATTTAAGAGAACTGATTAAGAACCCAAGCAAATGGTCTCAACTATTTCATTTTAGAGTCAAGTTTGCTTATAGATGGGTAGGAAAAAAAACAACAGGTGTATAAAAACATAAATGTCAGAAACTAAAATATGTAATACCTAATACACAATAAACATTGTCAAATCAAGGCTAAAAGGTTAAAAGGGCAAAACTCGGTAAGGTTTTTAGAAACCCTAGTGGTGCTATGTACAGGGATTGGCAAACTACAGGTTAGGGGTCAAACTGGGCTCACAGCCTGTGAGTTAAAAATGGTTTTTAGGGGCACCTGGGTGGCTCAGGCGGTTAAGCATCTGACTTCGGCTCAGGTAATGATCTCACGGTTCGCAGGTTCAAGCCCCGTGTCAGGCTCTGTGCCGACAGCTCAGAGCCTGGAAACTGCTTCAAATTCTGTGTCTCCCTCTCTCTCTGCCCTTTCCCTGCTCATGCTCTCTCTCTCTCTCAAAAATAAACATTAAAAAAAAAAAAAGAATGGTTTTTGCATTTTTAAATGGTTGTAAAAACATAATCAAAACAAAATAAAATACATACAGAGACAGAATGTGACTGACAAAGCCTATAGTATTTACCATCCTGTCCTTTACAAGACAAGCTTGCCACTGCTTTATGGGATCTCAACAAGCCTGGAAGCTATTCACGGATTCTTCATTTATTCATGTACATGTAAAGCACATACATGTTATTAGTGCTCGTGACACTATGAGGTTGATAATACTAGTATATCTATAGCCTTTCTTCAAGAGGAATCTCAGGATTAAAGAAGTTAAGTAATTTGCCTAAAGTCATACAGTTAACTGCAGAAATGATATATAAATCAAAGGCTGTCTGACTTCAGAACCCATAACACTGTTACAGTGCCACCTTCTCATTTCTATCCTCATCTCCAACATTAACACTGTAATTTTTAAACTATTGCCATATAAAATAAAACTTAATAAAATTTTCCTACTTCATACAAGTATTTAATTACTCTTATTCATACTCTGAAGAAGCACAGTTTTATCTAGAACATTTACTGATCAATATATCAGGAGACTCTTTGAACTTCAGATTCATTATATAAAGAAAAAGGGTTAATAGTGTATTTATAATTTTAGAGATAGGTGAGGATGAATAAGCTTAGAAGGAAACAAAGGTGATATGATACACAAAGGCAATATGAAAATAGAAAATATCCTGGAAAGTAATGTTTAAAATAGCTATTCTTTTTACTTTTTTAATTTAAATTCTAGTTAGTTAATATATAGCATAGTATTCATTTCAGGAATAGAATTTAGTGCTTCATCACTTACATATAACACCTAGTGCTCATCTGAACAAGTGCCCTCCTTAATGCCTGTCAACCATTTAGCCCATCCCTCCACACACCTCCCTCCATCAACTCTCAGTTTGTTCTATTTAGAGTCTCTTACGGTTTGCCTCCCTGTTTTAAAATAGCTATTCTTAATATAAAAAGACTTTTTTTTGCATTTATAATTATTTTATAATCACATCTAGAAGGGAAAAGAAACAACGTTGTTTGATATCTATATCCTGCTGGTGAAATGGAAGTGGAAACCATGTGGAATTTTATTTTATTATTTTTAATTTACATCCAAGTTAGTTAGCATATAGAGCAACAATGATTTCAGGAGTACATTCCTTAAAGCCCCTCAGCCATTTAGCCCATCCCCCCTCCCACAACCCCTCCAGTAACCCTCTGTTTGTTCTCCATATTTAAGAGTTTCTTATGTTTTGTCCCCCTCCCTGTGTTTATGTTATTTTGCTTTCCTTCCCTTGTGTTCATCTGTTCTGTGTCTTAAAGTCCTCACAGGAGTGAAGTCATATGGTATTTGTCTTTCTCTGACTAATTTCGCTTAGCATAATACCCTCTAGTTCCATCCACGTAGTTGCACCATGTGGAATTTTAAACTAATACATAAAAACAAACTGGCAATACTAAGTTCTTATAAGCTGCAAGTAAAACCCTCAAGTTATGAAGAGACTCAGAATAAATTAGCATGTTCTACAGCGGTCCTTTCCATTTACTGGAACAGAATCCTTCTTTCCATCAGATCTTGTTTAGGAGCCCAATAAACACATCTTGATAAACCTAATACTGAGTAAGCACTCTCAAAAATAATTTTGCTTTAAGAACTATAAAGAACTTGATTACATTCTAATGAGCTTGGGGATTCTGTCAGGTTCACTATCATTAAACCCTTCCAAAGTAGGTAGACCACTAACTGCCAGAGAAAGGAAGATTTGAGAAACTAATCACTTGATTCCACCACGTACCCTTGGCTGAAGGATAATGCATAAAACTGCTGAGTCAGTTTGCGGCTTTTTTATGCCAAAACATCCCAGAAAATTGAAGATCTCCTGACATAACGTACTACTAAAGCATAAGCAAATAGTCTGACAAAAACCAATTTTTCAATATACCATTAACAGAAATAGTGTGGGGGAAAAAAAAACTGGACTGGTAACGAGGAAATAAATTAAATGAGTAATTAAAAAACTCCCAACAAACAAAAGCCCAAGATGAGATAGCTTCACAGGTGAGTTCTACTAAATATTTAAAGAAGAGAGAATACCTATTCTTCTTAAACTATGCCAAAAAATAGAAAAGGAAGGACAACTTCGGAATTCATTCTATGAGCCAGCATTATCCTGATACCAAAACCACCTAAAGACACCACTAAAAAAAAAAAAAAAACAAAAACCATAAGCCAAATAACCCTGATAAGTATTGATGCAAAATCTTCAATAAAATATCAGCAAACCAAATTCAACAATACATTCAAAAAATCTTTCACCATAATCAAGTGGGATTTATTCCTGGCATGCAAGGATGGTTCAATATTCGCAAATCAACCAACATATCACATCAACAAGAGAAAGGATGAAAACCATATGATCATTTCAATAGACACAGAAAAATTCGACAAAGTACAACCACCAATGATGGAAAAAACTCTCAACAAAGTACGTCTAGAGGGAACATACCTCAACATAATAAAGGCCATATATGAACAACACTCAGCTAACGTCATCCTTAATGGGAAAAACTAAGAACTTTCCCCCAAAGGTCAGGAACAAGACAAGGGTGTCAACTCTCATCACTTTCATTCAACACAGTACTGGAAGTCCTAGTCACAGCAATCAGATGATAAAAAGGAATAAAAGGCATCCAAATCAGTAAAGAAGTAGTAAAACTTTTACTGTCTGCCAATGACACGATACTATATATAGAAAACCTGAAAGAATCCACCAAAAAATACTAGAACTGAGAAACAGATTCAGTAAAGTTGCAGGACACAAAGTCAGCATACAGAAATCTGTTGCATTTCTATACACCAGTAACAAAGCAGCACAAAGAGAAATTAAGAAAACAGTACTATTTAATAAGATATCTAGGAAGAAGTAATAATAATAGAGGAATAAATCTAACCAAAAAGGTGCAAGACCTGTACTCCAAAAACTATAAAACACTCATTAAAGAAACTGAAGACAACACAAAGAAATGGAAAGACATTCCACCCTGATGGACTAAAAGAACATTGTTAAAATGTCTATACTACCCAAAGCAATCTACACATTTAATGCAATTCCCATCAAAATACCAACAGCATTTTTCACACAACTAGAACAAACAACTCTAAACCACAAAAGACCCCAAAAAGCCAACACAATCCTGAAAAAGAAAAGCAAAAGCTGGAGGTATCACAATTCTAGTCTTCAAGTTATATTACAAAGCTATAGTCATCAAGACAGTATGGCAATGGCATAAAAACAGACACACAGGTCAGTGGAACAGAATAGAAAATCCAGAAATAAACCCATGATTACGTGGTTAATTAATCTTTGACAAAGCAGGAAGTAATATCCAATGGGAAAAGGACAGTCTCTTCAACAAATGGTGTGGGAAAACTTGACGGCAATGTGCAAAAGAATGAAATTGGACCACTTTCTTACATCATACACAAAAATGGATTAAAGACCTAAATGTGAGACCTGAAACCATAAAATTCCTAGAAAAGAACACAGACGGTAACCTCTTTGACACTGGCCATAGCAACTTCTTTCTAGATAGGTCTCCTGAGGCAAGAGAAACAAAAGCAAAAATAAACTATTGGAATATTACATCAAAATAAAAAGCTTCTGCAGAGAAGAAAACAATCAACAAAACTAAAAGGCAGCCTACAAAATGGGAGGATATTCCTTTCCAGTAAAGGGTTAGTATCCAAAATATATAAAGAACTTCTACAACTCAACACCCAAAAAGCAAGAAATCCAATTAAAAAATGGGCAGACGATATGAACAGTCATTTCTTTAAAGAAAGCATCCAGATGGCCAAAAGACACATGAAGAGAT
This sequence comes from Panthera onca, assembly GCF_046562875.1. Lineage (NCBI taxonomy): Eukaryota > Metazoa > Chordata > Mammalia > Carnivora > Felidae > Panthera > Panthera onca. The sequence continues at coordinate 129,216,507 of NC_138347.1, read as the reverse complement.
GCTCACTATCACTCATCATCAGGGAAATGCAAATCAAAACTGCAATGTGCTATCACCTCACATGTCAGAAAGGCTAAAATCAAAAACACTAGAAACAAATGTCAGTGAGGATGTGGAGAAAAGGGAACCCTCATGCACTGTTGGTGGGAATGCAAACTGGTGGAGCCATTGTAGAAAACAGTAGGGAGTTTCCTCAAAAAGTTAAAAATAGAACTACCCTATGATCAGCAATCGCACTAGGTATTTACCCAAAGGATATAAGAGCACTAATTCAAAGGGATACCAGAGCCCCTATGTTGATAGCAGCATTATTTACAACAGACAAGATATGGAAGCAGCCCAAGTGTCCAGTGAATGATGAATGGATAAAGAAGATGTAGCGTGTTCATGTGTGTGCATGTGCGTGCACACGCACATGCACGCACACACACACACGCACACAATGGAGTATTATCCAGCTATCAAAAAGAAGGAAATCTTGCCACTTGCAATGACATGGATGAAGCTACAGAATATAATGCTAAGCAAAATAAGTCACTGGCAAATACCATATAATTTCACTCATATGTGGAATTTAAGAAAGAAAACAAACAGACAAAAAGAAAAAAAATAAGAGACAGGGGCGCCTGGGTGGCTCAGTCGGTTAAGGCTCCAACTCTTGATTTGGTTCAGGTCATGATCTGTGAGTTTGAGCCCTGGGTCAGGCTCTGCGCTAGTGGTGCAGAGCCTGCTTGGGATTCTCTCCCTCTTCCTCTCTCTGCCCCTCCCCTCCCTGTTCGTGCTCTCTCTCTCAAAATAAATAAACTTAAAAAAAAAATAAGACAAATCAAGAAACAGATTCTTAATTATAGAGAACTGGTGTTTACGAGAGGGGTGGTGAATCAGCAGGATGGGTTAAACAGGTGACTGGGATTAAGGAGTGCACCAGGTGATATACGGACTTGTCCAATCACTATACTGCATACATGAAACTAGTATAACACTGTATGTTAACTCACTGGAATTAAAGCTAAAAAAGAAAAAGATAAAATGCTGCAAATTCCCTTCTAGAAATATGATAGGCTAGACATGCAAAACCCTCTCGTTAAAAGCACTTGAAAATAAAGAATAAAATATTAAAGGCATCAGTACAAATGCAGAGCTGAATTTGCAAGAAAGCAAGAAATCAAGGACTGAAAATGAAGTAGTATCATGAATCCAGAGCACTGAGTGGTTACTAAAACTAATGGTTACCCTGAATCTATTTTTCCAGAAACTTAGATTCTCAGAATTCAGGAACATCACGTGGAGGGAAACAACTTAAGCCTTTGGTCTCACACAAATTAGAGGTGGGGTGGAGTACACAATGAGTAAACAAACCCAGAAACCCTAAAGGGAAATGTCTAGTTACAATGCAGACCAAAATCAATCAAACAACAACAAAAAATCTACCCTGCAAAGGAGATGACAAATACACTTGATTTTGGCTTTGGGTCAAGGGGGAAAAAGATCTCTCCTGAGAATTTGTTATCATAGGCTGGGTCCTCAAAGTAGGTGAAGAGTACAAATTCACACTAGCCTGGTGGTCCAAAAAACATCCAGCCAATAAACTGAGATGTGTCCTGAGTTGGAAAACCCTTAGACTTCTGGCAGATTTAAATATGAACCCTTTCTAGAGGAACAAACCCTCACCTTCAAGCTTCTTAGAATTTCCAGAGGCCTAATGAGTTTATAATATCACAAAGACATGAAGAAACTAGGCAGCATGAACAGAGAACTACTTCTCCCCTCCATTCATAATACTGCAGTATGTTTAATGTGTTTCAAGAAATAATTAATAAGACATGAATACAGAATAAGATTATTAACAGAACTTCTAGGAACTGAAAAAAATAATTATTGAAATAAAAAATTTAATGGATGGGTTAAACACATTAGGCAATAGCTAAACAGAGAAACAGTGATGTGAAAGGAAATCCTGAATAAATTACACATAATAAATCACAGAAAGACAAAAAGATGAAATCAGAAGGGCAGGTTAAGTGATCCATACACAGAGTAATGGCAGTTAGAAAATATAGAGTGGTGAAGAAGCAATATTCAAAGTGATAATAGATGAAAAATGTTTTACAATGAAGTAAAAAGACAAAAACCCCCCACTAATCCTTAATTTAGAAAGCACAATGAATTGCAAGTAGGACAAGTACATGGTAAAACTCTAGGATACAAGAAATAAAAGGAGATATTAAAAAAGGCCAGAAAAAAAGAAAAAGACTTCCTACAAAAGAATAACAATTAGACTGAATGACTTCTTATCCACCAGCCACAGAAAGAGGACAATGAAATAACATCTCCCAAGAGCTCAAAGTAACTGTCTAGGACTGTATTCAGAGAAGAACTATTTTTTAAGGCAAAGGCAAAATAAAGACATTAACAGAAACTGAAGGAATTTCTAAAGGATATATTTTATAGGAGGAAAGAAAATGATTCCAGAGGAGAGGTCTCAGATGCCAACAAGGAATGGGAAGCAAAGAAATCGCTAAATATGTTGATAAATCAAAACAAATATGGGCCACATGAAACAATAAGTATCTAATTGTGAGATTAAAAAAGACAATGAAAATACTAGCCCAAATCACATAAATTGAGTGTACTAGTGAGTGTGTGTAGAGGGGTGTGATTAGCAAGATGTTGAAGATAGTGTTATAAAGTTTTTGTACTTAAGATGAAGATCAGGGGCGCCTGGGTGGCTCAGTCAGTTAAGCGTCCAACTTCAGCTCAGGTCATGATCTCACGGTTCGTGAGTTCGAGCCCCGCGTTGGGCTGTGTGCTGACAGCTTGGAGCTTGGAGCCTGGAGCCTGCTTCTGACTCTGTGTCTCCCTCTCTCCGCCCCTCCCCTGCTCATGCTCTGTCTCTCTCTCTCCCAAAAATAAATAAAAACATTAAAAAAAAAAAAAAAAAAGATGAAGATCAAAATTCTGATTAACTTTAGATTTCAAGTTATGATGCACCTTTAAGTTCCAAGGGTAATCACTGAAAATAAAAACAGATCTAACTTCTACATTAGAAGAAGGAAGACAGAGAGTTGGGAGACTGAGGTAAGAGGGGGCAAGCTCAAGCTACCCAAAAGGCAAAAATTTTAAACAAAGAAGCATAGAAAAATGAGACAAACAAAAAGCACAAAATAAGATGGCATAAAATAATAAAAATAGATCACAAGTAACAATAAAAGAAAACTGACCAAATTTGCAGTTAAGAAAACAAGTCAGTCACACTAAATGAATACTCACACGAGGTACAGATAGTTGTATTAATATCAGATAAAACAGATTTTAAGGAAAAAAATTAGGAAAATGAGAATCATCATGTAATAAAACATCAAGATATATTAAAAAATTAAATCTGACAGAACTACATGGAGAAACTGTCAAAGCCACCATTATGGTGGTGGAGTTTAACATCTCTATTTCATTAATTCAGATAGAGCAGACAAAACATGGTATCATATGCATGTATAGAAACCTCCACGCAATCACAGAGGCATGGTTAAGAACAATCTCAGCCGTACTGTTTGTACTGGCAAAAAAAAGACACAATATAAATGTCTATAGGTGGGAAAATGGATACAATGTGGTGTATTCACAACCAGTTACTTGGATTAGATAAATCTCTCTCATGGTTGGAGGAGAATAGCAAAAAAGTACTTACCATATGTCATTTATATAAGTTAAAATACACACAAATTAAAGAGTATATACATTGCAAACAGATATATACACATGTAAACTATAAGGAAAATGGGGAGACTTACAGGAGGCTTTTGGTATAGTGGAATATTCTATTTTTTTTTTATACCTAAGTAGTAGCATATGGTTACGCATCACATTATTCTTCATATCTTTCTCAATGTACTAAATATTTCACAGTAACTTTTTACATTTTTTTTTTTTTTTGCATTTATTTATTTTTGAGAGACAAAGAGTACAGTGGGAGAGGGGCAGAGGGAGAGGGAGACACAGAATCTGAAGCAGGCTCCAGGCTCTGAGCTGTCAGCACAGAGCCCGACATGGGGCTCAAACTCACAAACTGTGAGATCATGACCTGAGCTGAAGTCGGACACTCAACCGACTGAGCCACCCAGGCGCCCCTCACAGTAACTTTTTCTTAAAAAAGAAGAAATGCTGCTCACAACTCTTCACTGGCAGTTTTCCTTCCCATTCTGAGACGATTACATACAGAGGTCACAGTTCACAGTGCAGCACTGTATGCATTAAAGATCACAATAACCAAGTAAGAGGTAATTAATTACAAGGTTAAAATAAAAATTCATGCTGTTACAAACTCACACAAAGTGATGCTGGTATATAAAACAGATCAAAGTGGAGATAGTTGAAGAGAGGAGGAGGTCAGAGGGTTCAGCACCCCTTGGCCTTGCCTGCTTACAAAAAGTAACAAACATAAAACATTAAGAAAAAGGTTTAACTTAAAATCTAGAAAACCTGGTAGAAATCACATATGTATGCATTCCTCTTCTAAATTTATGACTGTAAATACTAATCAACTATTTCTTACCCGCTGTTGTGTTATTATTTACATACTGAGAGAGGAGATCTTCATCAGCTTGCTCATGTTTTCCATCAGGAGTAGAGTCCTTCTTGGAGGAGCTGTTGTTCTTTTTTAAAGGGGCTGTTTGACTTTCAGGTTTATCCGAAACTGGAATTTCCACTGGTTGGTAGTTAGCATGGATATATGGCTCTTCAGGAAGTATATAACCTTTACTAAAACACTCTAGCAACCATTTTGCTCCCACTACATGAGGCCTGCAAAAATAGTACATAATTATATATTAGTTCAAACTATAAAGACCATCATCCCACTTGCCATGCTGTTTCCAAAACCACATGGATATGCAATTTTAAGAAAAATCATTACAGAGTAGAAAATTCTTTGATATAAAAACTGACAAAACCTGTGAGCCGATTTATCCCAAAACTGCTTCAATTCATCATCATAATCTCCCACAATAACATGAGTTACATCTTCATTGAGCTGATTAAAACGAACTCCACCTCCACTGTTAATAAGTCTTCTCAGTTTATCTAGCTTTCTGCCACTAAAACCGCAAAGATATATCTGCAAAGAAAGAAAATATCTACTTTAGATTAATGCATTGAAGATGGCTTATTTCTCTCAACAGAAAAAGAATTATTAAAAAAATATATATCTAAATCCATTGTGTATAAATAAGACAACTCGTGTACATTTAAAATACATTAAGAATGGAATGTATTCTGAAACTTGGATTTTTTTTTTAACAATTCTGAAATTTTTACTATTACTTCTTCACAGTTCTATAGCATCATCATCCTTCACAGTAGACACCTGATATGTATTTTAAGGCTTTAATAAAATAGAAGCTAGAATTCAATTATCTTCTGAATATTAGTGCACAGCAATGTCTAAAATGCCGGTAGCTTCTTAAATATTGAATATCTTACTATTTGTAAATTTTAGATTATAGAAATAAACTGGAGTTTATATGTCTGAGTTCAGGAAACCTGGGTTTAAATTTTGGCTCAGCTGTCAATAATTAATTACATGACCACAGTAAGTTACTCAGGCTCTTTAAATCAATTTTCTTACCCATAAATTAAGATACCTTTTACACAGAGTTGATTACACAAGATAATTTAAGTCAAGCTGAGGATCGTGCTTTGACAATAATACATATGCAAAAATTTATTTTTAACTATCAGTATGTATGTATTGAAACCAATTTAATAAATATAAAAATCGTTTTCATCTCTATTTTACATGTGTCTTTAAAAAAATTTCTTAATAACTGCATTTATATCCCAAATTAAATAACCTCCATTAGAATATATTTGAACAAAAATGAGGAATCATGATTTCTGTCACATAAATTTCCTATAAGAATAATTAAAAGTCATATCCAGAATTGGCAGGGTCTAGGATAAAAAAGAGTATACAAGATACTCTCTGTTCTGCTCATACGTTGGTAAGTTTTTATTAGTTTTTTTTTTTTTAATTTTTTTTTTTTTAACGTTTATTTATTTTTGAGACAGAGAGAGACACAGCATGAACGGGGGAGGGGCAGAGAGAGAGGGAGACACAGAATCGGAAGCAAGCTCCAGGCTCTGAGCCATCAGCCCAGAGCCCGACGCGGGGCTCGAACTCGCGGACCGCGAGATCGTGACCTGAGCTGAAGTCGGACGCTTAACTGACTGAGCCACCCAGGCGCCCCTAGTTTTTTAATGTTTATTCATTTTTGAGAGACAGAGACAGACCATGAGAGGGGGAGGGCAGAAGGAGAGAGGGAGACAGAGAATCCAAAGCAGACTCTAGGCTCTGAGCTGTCAGCACAGAGCCCGACATGGGGCTCGAACTCACAAGCTGTGCGATCATGACCTGAGCTGAAGTTGGACGCTTAACCAACTGAGCCACCCAGGAGCCCCATAAATTGGTAAGTTTTATAAGTTTAGAAGGATAAGGTAATCTGCCCAATTTCCTCTCTTAACAATAAAACAGGGTTACATCTTTGCTATTGAGAATTAATGTATAGCCTATTCACTCTACAAGTAGAAAAATTATATATATGCATTTTTTAAAGTTTATTTATTTTTAGAGTGCACATGCGAGTGGGGAAGGGGCAGAAAGAGAGAAGGAGAAAGACAAAACCATGCTGACAGCATGGAGCCTGAGGCAGGGCTGGATCCCATGAACTGTGAGATCATAACCTGAGCCCAAATAAAGAGGTTGACACTTAACCGACTGAGCCACCCAAGCACCCCTACATAGAAATATATTAAATAAGTATTCAGCTCTAGGAGATAAATAGCATAGGATGTTTTCATCAAGGCACTTATAAAACAATTATTCATACATTAAAAAATTAAGTAGCCCAAGGGACACTAAACAAAGCAGTGGGTCTAATGGAATATAGGACCCTGGAATAAAGCCTAGGAATATAGGCTTTGGAGTAGATGTCTGTCTACTTAATGTCTGTGTGATTCTGAACAAGAATTTTAATCTGCTAAGCCTCAGTCTCAGGGTAATACTCATTTTAGATTTGTGGGAATTAAATGAGATTATATATAACATATTAACAACATGCACAGTCTAACATGTTAGAAACACTTATTAAGTGACAGTTACAAATAAAAATCCATTAAGTGGTTCAGAAACTAAGTGGTCTCAAAACAGAGTAGAAAGATTACTGGTAAGGATGGTTCAGAATTGAAAATAATAAAAACTTTGAAAGCTACAAATGAAGGCACATCCCAGGCAGAGGGACCCTGACAGCTAAAGGACAGGTATGGCCTAATGTTTGCCTCTGCTTAGCTAGGGTGAAGGTTTACGTAGACAAAGAGCAAGCCCAACTCTGAGGTGTCTTCAAAGTTAGGCTAGGTAGCACTGATGTATATTATCACTGCATGTATTACATGATAAAGACATACCCGACAACCATCTAGTAAATCTTCAGGTGCTTGAAATGCACTGACATCCAGATTTTCTAGATTTTCAAGTGTAGACTCCACTTTGCTATTAAGAACTGAATTATATATCGATTCATTTATGCAACTTGCATTGATGTTGGAAATATGGCTGACATCCGAAAGAGTACGACCTACATATCAAACAAAGATGTAGAAATTTATGGAGATAAAAATGTGATTACCTACTTCCCTATAGATTAACTTTTCTTATACACAAAGGGCTGTGAACAATTTTCAAAGTAAGAATCAAATGTTTTTACTGAAGTCTTGGTGGCCAAGTGAGAAGGGAAAATGAAACTAACTTTCACATCTTTTTCAAATAAAAATAAATTTAATATATTTTAATAGTGGCTTGCTTCCATTAAAAATCGGAAGTTGCTGGCTGTAGGGTCCAGGAAAGAAGAAAGCATAACATCTGATAAATTGCCAACATGGCACCTATAAGATAGAAATGATTTTAAATTTTACATGAATACAGATGGTCTATAACAACTGCAGTAAACTAATAAAAATGTATTACTATTTGAACATCAGTCAAGTTCTGAAAAATCTTTTAAGTCTTTATTAGTATTCTTGATTTCTTTAATCATCTTTTGCATTCAATCAGAAAAATAAAGAAAATACATTCATTATAAAAAGAAATACCAGGAGTTCTGGACTAATTTTCATACAATTTAGTTATTATACAACTATGCCTGGGAGCATACCAAGAAAGAATGACATTCCTTACTATATCTAACTGATTCTATTTACAAATCAATTCTTACATAGAAAACTGTTAAAAATGACTGTTTACTTTAATCCCACTGAGACTTACTATCAACTGTGTTGATCTGGCCAGTAGGAGTTGAAGTATCAGGTACAGTCTTTGTTTCCGGTCGAGGCTCTGTCTTGTATATGGATTCATCCTGACAAAAACCTTTGTCAACACTGTCAAAAAACCACTGTGTGGTCACACAGTGTACATTCCATTTCTTGGCACATTCATATTTTTGACCTATTATGTTTATTAAGAAACAGAAAGAGAAATGTAACCATTAAAATCTATCTCTGTAGAAATATTCATAGTATTACAGGTTATGGGGAAAAACTCACCTGAAACAAAATTAAAGTTACCACTTCTTACTTTCAAACAGTATGCTATACAGTATATTAAAAAATAATATTTTAAGTTATTACTCAACTATATTTTCCATGTGTTGTGTAAATACACATGCCATATAAGGGGGTTTAATCTCTTAAAATTGAGTAATTTATGGGGTGCCTGGGTGGCTCAGTCAGTTGAGAGTCTGACTCCAGATTTAGGCTCAGGTCATAATCTCAGTTTGTGGGTTTGAGCCCCATGCTGGGTTCTGTGCTAACAGCACAGAGCCTGCTTGGGATTCTCTCCCTCTCCCACTCCACTGCTCATGCTCTCTCTTGCTCTCTCTCTCAAAATAAGTAACATTAAAAAAAAATAAAATAAAACTGAGGAATAAATGTGGGGTAACTGAAATGGTAATGCATTTTCTTCTTTTAACTGCCTCATGTGCTGCAAGGTATATCTGCAGGTTACAACTTGTAGTTCATCTAATAAAGCTGATTTGTTCAATTAAAAACTAAGCCAAGCCTTTTGTCATTAGAAAGAAATGTAATTTAGCTACATTAGCCTTTTTTTATTCATCCAAATTTCTTGTCCTGTAAGTTTTTTTAATGATCTGAATAAACCTGGATAGTCATGTAATTTTTCTACAGATTGTGAACCAAACTCTCTTTGTAAGATTTCAGAGGAAAAAAATATACCAGATTTGTAACATATCAGAAGGAAAAGCTATTCTGTAAACATCTTCAAATGTTAAATACTAGGGAAAATTCTGTACTTTTTTGCATATAGTTTTACCTTTCGGTTCTTGCACAATGAGGTGTGTACATTCATTCATTTTCAGTTGTCCCATGTATTGACCTCCATGCTTAACTGTGAGTTGCTGAATTGCCTTTCTTTCTGAGCCACACAAGCCAGTCACACAGATTGTGCAACCAAGAAAAATAGGACACTTGAAGTCTTCCATGTTTATATCAGTATATCTGGCTATTTTTCTGGGGAAAGTAAGTAACAAGGAAAAAATAAACATTTTAATATACTAGTTTAAAATTTACCAGAATAATAATGACAACAGAAATCATTAAGGCTTTCCTCATTTTTTTAGGATTTTAATCATTTTTAAGGGAAACTGACAAACACGCAAAATTACACTAATTGCTCATCTAGCTCAACACTATGTCACTAATGAAAAGTAATACTTCAGATAGAGTTTCTCAAATAAAACTGTTCTGAGGGAAAATATATTTCATTAACTCTTTAAATCCATGCCAAAGTGGTGTTTTCTCCAAAATTTTAGGTCTGAAATACCTACAAACTCAAAACAATCTTGGTTGCCTACCAGAAAAGGAGACTTTTTTTCCTTCCCTTATACCATATGGATAATATGCAAGGATTTTTAGTTGAATACCAACAAAAATATCATTACCATTTTGTTTCCATGCAAGACAGACATGCTGGGAATGCAGGTTCCGATGCAGAGACATGTTTAGGATGTGTTGGACAGTGCTGAGAGGAAGACTGCAAAAATGCCTATTCCTAAGGTCTATGAAGGCAAGCATGTATCCTGCTTTGCTCACTATGTATATCTAACGCCTAGCTCAGGCCAGGTACGTAAAGTGAGCTTGATTAACATTTGCTGAAGGACCACAACTTAGTCAATGGCTTACATATGTTTACATTCAACTTTACACAGACCGACATCTTTGGGAGGGAATACAATTGCCAAAATGGTAATTCACTCTCCATCTTAATATATGGGCAGAGTAGTGGAAGGGTAATGCAACTTAAGAGTGACAATTGCTACAGTGATCATCTCAACTATTTTACAAGCATTTACTGCTGCTAACAACTTTATCATCAAAGCATTTCTTACCTTGAAGCTAGTATTAAATCAATAGCCTATTCTACCTATTAACTAATACCTTGACAATAAGAGCCTGCAGATTCTGCTCTCTTGTTTTCACTGAAGGTTAAGAACCCCATTTTTTGTCCCTGAATAACAAATCCCGAAAGAACAACATAAAACCTCCCCTATAAAAACCCACAATAGGCCAAAATGATCGCATGTATCATTTTTTTAAATCTAGAACACATCTAAATGTCTTTCTTACTTCTCTTGTGACTTCTCCCAAAGTGTTTCAATCCAAGAAGGAAGCAAAATAGGTTTCTTTAGGTTTGCAGCAACTAAATATTTTTTGCTGCCAACTTCTCCTGCAATAAGGTGAGTTACTGATATATTAAGATCTCTGTATACGCGTCCACCCATCATTTGTACATATTTATGAACTTCTTCCTGTAAACCCAAAAGAAAATATGTTAATATTAAAGCAAACAGTATCTCTGCCATTTTTAATACAAAGACTCATAAATATCTTTTGTTGTTGTTAGCTTTAAGGCACAAATGTTTCTCACCACTATAAAGTTAAATAATCAAATTACTTTTTGTATAAAGATAAATATGAAATATAAATTCAAAAATAATTACCTTCACACATTATTTTCCTATATTTGTTTCTTTCAACTCCATGAGTTTATTTCTTTTAAATATAAATTTTATACATTACATATAAAAATACATATTTTTATCGCTTAGAAAGCATTATCAAAGCATTTCTTACCTTGGAGCTAATGCTAGACCCATAGCCCTTTCTACCTGTCAACATTTTTTTAGAAGATCGACCATCTACAGTGGAAAAAATATGACTCAAACTCTAACTCATCAACTGCAGAAAGGAAAAAGGGAGTTTTCTTTCAAGTAGTCAGTTTTCAATTAAACAGATGCTACTGTATTCGTTAAAATAGAAAAGACTGTACACTGTTGTATACTGACTTTGTGTAAGCCATGAACACCAACTACAAAGTCTTTCAAAGTGTCTCCTACACAGTGGAAGATTAAGTGTGGAGATATATATATATTGGTCATGATTTTCCTCAACACTTACCCTTTTGTCTTTTTCCAGGCTTGTACAAGATACAGTTACATCAGACATAACCATATTAAAAACTGGATGTTCGGCTCTTGGGACACATCGCTGGTGGTGCACACAAAATATGACTACTTGAGGGCCAACAATTCTGCAGCCAAGCTATAAAAAGAGGGAGAAAGTTTAGTATGTAGGAAAAGACGTCCTGTATTATGAAATTACATTTTGTAATATTTACCAATTATTTACAGAAGGTGATGACCACTGCAGAAAAATCCCCAAATTGTTATAAGAAAAATTATTTAATTTCTTAGGGACACAACACACTAAATAAACACACATGCAAATCAAACAATGCAGTCTATCAAAAGAAATAAGCTTCAAGAGCCACATCAGTCAAAGTTGTCACCAAATTTTAATCTCTAAAACAAACACAGCCTTAATGATAGGGTGTATGAGTAACAGTCTTATGCTATAATAATTAGGAAATATCCATTATATACTTTTTAAATGAAGTACCCAGCCAACCAAGCAGTTTAAAATAATAAGAGCCTCACTGATCCCCTTCTAAAATACCTACACTGTCACACACACAAAAAATAATCCTAGGCAGTTTCTACATCTGCGTTTAAACACTTTGTCTTCAACTCAATGTCTTTCCAAGATGCACAAAGACTTCTCTATGGTATTACAGATTGCTAAAAAAGTGACCTTTCATTTTCATTGATAACTAAGTTAACAAAAGTGACAGTCTTGCTCAACATCAGCACATTCAAGCCAGAACTAAAAAGTCTGTGGGTGATTTAAATCATGACTGATTTAAAGATCTAAAAGGCAAATGATTACTGCTATCTTTTTGTTCAGCCATAGGAAAAGTGAATTTTTAATGCTATTGATTCTATCTGACAAGGAATGTTATTTCCAAAAGGAGGGTAAGACCAACAATGCTTTTGGCAAAGGTGGGCACAGACCTTCCATAAATTGTGCAGATACTGCATCTACCTACTCTTCTATGTTTTCTTCTCCTTCAAACAAGAATCACTTCTTTGTTATCTGCATGGAATTACAGCCAGTTTACTTTTATTTCAATGCTTCTCTCTTGTCCAGACACCAAAAAAGTAATGAGTCAGTAGACTCTGGAAATCAACAAAAAGAAATAAGATGGCTCATTGGTATATTGCAATACTCATCTCCAAAATGCTTCTTTCTTAGCATATAATGTTTCAGACCCTGCACAAGGTACAGATACTAAAATTCTGTGTGTAAGAGCACAAAGGAAAGACAGTAAGTAACCAAGAGTTACGTTGAGATCTCTTCCTATCTTTACTGAAAATTTTGCAATCAAACTGAGTTTAAGTACAGAACTCCATCACTAAAATGTTTCATTACTATAGAGTTCACTTAAACTAAATGAAGTTAAATCTTCTAAAATACAAAAGCCTATTGTAACATTATTAGCCTTTAAAAGTATTATTCTGGTCTCCTAAAACCAAAGGATTCCTCTATATTCATAATCTGCATAATATTTCATGGTCGATAAAGAATTTATATCCACTGAAGCAAAAACAAAACGAAAATCAGACTACAGAACAAACACACTAAAAGTTGGCAAACCTTTTTGAGGTGATCAAAGACATTGCCACTAAATGGGTCACAGATATAAAGTGATCTATCATTCTCCTTCATGTTTAATGCCTCTTCTTCTGTAATAATCTGAAGATATTCTTCTGATTGGAACTCTTTTATTGACTGAAAGAAAAAATGAAAGAATGCACCTGAAATTTTTCTCCTGTATTTAAGTCCTATAAATTTTACCTTCAAAATCCATCTCCAATCCAATCTTTTTCCCTTTGAAAGCTACCATCATCTCTCCCCTCGACCTCTGCAGAAGTTTCCAAAGTGGTTCCTTCTCTCTTCCTTGCCCTAAATCTATTCACCAGATAGCAGCTAGTAATCTCTTTCACAATACAAATCAGGTGATGAGTCTGGGCCCCTGCCTATCTCCCCATTATTACCTTCTACCTCTCATCTCTCTTGCTTACTCTTCTCTAGCCTCCTGCTTTCTTGCTGAGCCTGGAACAAGCTAAGCATGACCTCATTAGAGGTCTTGCTCTTGTTCCCACTACCTGGAATATTCTTCTTCCAGGTCTTTACCTGACTTGATCCGTCACTTCAATCAGATATGCTCAAATGAAAAAGTAAAAGTCTTTACAATGGCCCTCGAGGCCTTTTACATGACCTCTTTACTCTTACTCTCTAAAGCACCCCTTAATATTCTTCCCCCATCCCTTGTTCACTTTAGCCACATTAATGTTGGACAGACACTCCCAAGTACTTTCTCAGGGGCCTGTGTATAGTTGTTCTCCCTGCCTGAAAGCTTCACCCCAGACATACATACGGTTAACTATCTCAACTCCTTCAACTGCACTCAATTATCATCTTCTCCATAAAGCCTTCACTGATCATACTCTGCTTAAAATTGTAACTTCCCTCCTCCCCCAGCAAACATCCTCTAGAACCCCTTAACCTGTTTTACTCTTTTCTCTTCCCATAGCACTTAGCACCTTGTAACATATAGAATTTACTCACTTATCCTACCTGATTTATGTCTAGTTCCTCCTGCTAAAATACAATGTAAGCTCTGAGAGAGCATGGACCTTTGCCTGTTGTGATCACTGATGTATCCCAAGTACTAGAACAGTCCTTAACAGGTCATGACACTCAGTAATTATTTGCTGAATGAACTTGAGAGAAAAACCTGCTACAATAATGCTTCTTAAACTTTAATATACACAGTAATCACACTGAAGATCTTGTTAAAATGCAGGTGCTAACTGGGAAGTCTCAGTTGGGCCCAATGTTCTGCATTTCCAACTCTACTAATGCTACTGGGGTCTGTGAGTATCAAGGCTCTACAAAACCCCCTACATCTTCCCATATTACACTGTACACAATGAAACATACTTTTAACGCCAAAAAATTAAGTGTAACCAGTACACAACAGATTCATATTTCTTCAACACACAAAGGTCTACTCTGATTAGTACACATAGAAAGAAATGTAATTTCCAAGAATAGCAGGTGTGTTACTTTCAATAAAAATGTCATAATAGACTTATGCTCTCCAAAATACACAATGTTTACATCAACCCCAAAATATGTATCACATCTATATTAATATAGACTACAGTAAAACTTCAAAAATAACTAAGACATAAGAAGCCCAATAAATCAAAAACACTAAAAAGGAGGAAATGAATTCATAGCATCAAACAAGGCGTTTTCAAGCACCCTTACCTCAAGAGCTTTAAAAAAACATTCGGTATTGTCTGAAGACTTTAAAAACTTCACAAGAAACGGTTCTTTGTCATTTCTGGACATTTTTGAACTGTCAAAATAAGGGAGCCATTAACAAGGACAAAAACACATCCCGTATGAAGTTAAACGTTAAGAGCAGCTATTTTTCTGTGCCGACAACAACTCCCAAGGATAGAGATGCTGGCTTTGCCCAGGAATTCGTTTATTAGTTTCTAGGAAACGCTAGAATGTGGGTAAAGTCGAGAAAAAAAAGTGACAACAATCCATGCAAATCAGAAGACGACATTAATGTCCCTAAATTGACTACACTCAGGGCTTTTGTTATGGGGCTCTAAGACCCCTAAGCCCATGGGGCATTCAGTTGCGCTTAGCTTAAAGATACACAGAACGAAACTGTCCACGACCCTCGAGGTTTGTTCACTCCTCAGTAAACGGACTTCAATATATAAACGGAAAACCGGTTAGCAAGGTCATGCCCCTAGAGGGCCGAATGCTCTTGCTCGCCAGCTCCCAGAGAAAGGCCCGACTCTAGGTTCAACCGCAGTCACGTCCTCTCCGGCGTCAAAGCCTCACCCGCCGGTCCATGGGCCATTTACACGGACGGGGGAAACGAGGCCCCTAAGGCCAGAGGAAGTGTAGCGACCCCCCAATTAGGGTGAGGAAGGAGCTGGGTCCTCTCTCCGTGCCTCCCTCACCTCTGTGAAGCCTGGGGGTCTTCGGGCGGCGAGTTAGGGTGAGCGTGGCCCGCAAGACGGTGGCTGGGGTCGGGCGCCACCCCGGCGCACACCCGCCGCAGCCGGCGGCGCCCCCGACCCGAAGCAAACGTAAAACCCGGAAATTGCTGAGGCCGCGAACCGACTTTCGCGCCAACCGCGCGGAGGCGCCCGCCTCTTCCGGCGGAAGTGAGCCCAGCCGCAGTTGCGGGAGGAGGGCGGAGATGTCAAAAGTCGCGGTGGCGGCGGGTTTAGTGCTATTGCAAGCTGGCTTAGGGGTTACGAGGGCTTAGGGCTTTGGGTGGGGTGGGTGCGTGGGCAGGGGGAAGGGGCGCTAAGCTCCCCTGGGAGTTGGCAAGCTGCTCACGGGAAGACCTGGCACATCGAAAAATAAAGCCCTGGGGAAAAAAGAGTTTCCTTAATCAGTATTTTACACCTGCCGTATGCCAGGCAGTGCGCGTAAAACCATATAGTATGGTTCAAAACAACTCTATGAGGCAAATAGTGGTATCTCCGTTTTACAGATGTGAAAACTGAAGCTTAGCTAAGTTAAATGATGTAAGGTCACACAGTAAGTGGTAGAATTAAAACTGCAGCCAAGTCTTTTTGATCCCACAGATAGGGTCCTTTTCTCTCCAATATTGGTGGAATATAAGCACCACCTACCACAGCCAAATGACCTGAAGGGAAGAAAGATGTCAGGATGACTTAAACTACACACCTAATGCGAAGGGATATGCACCCCTCCCCTCTGCCCCCCTTCAATTAATGTCTCACTTTTTCTGTAACTCCCTGAGTGTTGGGGGTACTCTGGGGTGGGCCCTAATGTTCAAATGGCAAAGGTCAGGGGGAGAGTAGTAAAATGGGACTGCAGAATCTTGGCTTGTTGATAACAACAAACAAACAAACAAAAACTGCTAAATTTTATTCTTCACTTTTGAGATTGAGAAGCTTATAACTTTGAATTGAGTAATATGAGAGTTTAACACCATGTATCTGATTTTCTTTCTTTTTTTTTATTTGAAAAAAAGAGTGAGCAGACTCGGGGGGGGGAGAGAGAGAGAGAGAGAGAGAGAGAATCTTAAGCATGTGCCATGCCCAGCACAGAATCTGATGTGAGTCTAAATCTCACCAACCATGAGATTATGACCTGAGTGGAATACAAGAGCCAGCACCTAACGGACTGAGCCACCCAGTCGCCCCTTTCTTTTTCTTTTTAGTGCCTAATGTTGGCAATAAGCATGTTGGGTCTAGTTGTGTGAATAAACCTGTGGAAGGTGAGTCAGAATCAGTAACACTGGGGCTCAAAGATAAAGGCCATTGTTGGGGGAGAGGGTGGGGAAAGTCTTAAAAATAAACCAAAGTTATTAGAGTTGTAAGAAAATAAGGATGATGAGGAGGAGAAGCCGCCAGTACCACAGCTTATTGTTAAGGAGCAAATCCGTCACGAAGCTGTAGCAATAATTACCGTTTGTAGGGTATGTTACAGTCAACAAAGGACTTCTGCCTGCACTATTCTCCTTTAGCCTTCTCAGCGGTCCTCTAGGATGTGGGCATCATTATCCCGTGTTGTGTAGATGGGGAAAGTGAGGCTCAGGGCTGCACAGCCAGGGAGTGCCTGCACCTGGGCTCGAGAAGAGGTAGTGTGACTGGAATCCCCTTGCCCTTCCCGACACACCACCCCGCTCCTTGTCACATGCTGCCTGCCCATCTCTGCGCCAGGAGGCAGGAGCCTGTTCCAGGCACTTCCAGGCCGAGTGGAGGCCTCACGAGAGGAGGAGAGTCATACCTGCTCTAATGAAGAGGAGGAGGAAGATGAGCTCAACCCTTTAGCTTTTGGCCAGCTGATTTTAATAGCAGAGGAGCTGACCTCATCTTTAGAGTAGACCAGGTGACAAGTTCTCCCATCTGTGTCTCCACATGGGCGGAGAGGGTCTGTATCTGTCCCTGAAGTACTTACTCTCAGAAAATGGAGGAGTGTTTCTTAATCTAGTATAGCACCTGGGCCAGCTGTATCAGCATCAACCAAGAATTTGTTGGAAATGAAAATTCTTAGGCCTGACCTCAGACCCGCTGAGTCAGGAACTCTGCCTGTGGGTTCTAGCATTCCATTTTAACAAGTCCTCCTGCTGATTCTGATGCACCCTAAAGTCGGCCTGAACAGCATCTCTGAGGCAAGGATGAAAGTGGTGATATGGATTGTGGTTCATGAAGGTTTTGGTGAAAACGGGGAACAGAAGAGATGTGCCCGCAGGCAGCTGCCTCAGAAGATGGGGCTCAGAATTACCTTTCCCCTCACCTCTCTGGCATTCAGTGTCACCTTCCTGTTTCTTTGGCACTTCTGTCAACTGGAGTCAGACACTCTAAGCCCTGCTTGGAATAATATTAAAGGGAACTTGATATTTAACTGTTTGTAGAATGAAAAAAAACTACAAGAAACAAATATGACAAAATAGTGACTTTTAAAATATGGATGGAGGTAATATATTTCTTGTTACATTTTGCTACATTGATAAGACTTCTGAAGATTAAAAACTAAACTAAAAATACGTATTTTTTGAGTGATAGGGTTTCATATTTAAGTTTCTAATGCTGTAAACGGATAAATTTAGGTATTATAACTTAAGAATGAGATTAATAAATGATTTTTATTGCTGCAGAAATCACCTTTGCAGTGGCAGAACATTTGTTTATACTGTTGTATTCAATAACCTAGAAAGTAGAGCATAAGCATACTGAGTCTGCTGAGGTGCAGGGACGAAAAGGTAAAATAGAATGTTAGTAGCATATGTTGCTACTGGCTGCATTTAATTAGGTACTATAAGAAAGAGACAAACTCAGAGAATTGGCTTGTTTGCATGCAAAACATAAAAGGGAATTTATAAATCCCCAAATGTGGGGTTGTGCAAGGTTGGAAAAGCTGACAACATCCAGGCCCTAAAAACAAGAGATGAACTTGAGAGGTTTTGCACAACAAATGTCCCTTTCAGCTTGTCCATATGGGAAAGGTCTAGTTGAGAGGATGGTCATCCCACTGAACCTGGGTAGGTACCATCAGCTGAGAGAGAAAGAGGTGTGGGCCAAGATAGGTATCAGGCTGGAAAATTAGTCTAGGACAGAACCGTGTGTGTGGCTGCTACTGTAGGCTGACAGCTCTGCCATGACTTCCTGGAAACCTTGCATGTACCCACATAGGGAAGAGGTTGGAATTGCAGCATATCTGAGGCTCATCCAAACACCTCATGATCCTGCTGGAACATGAGAAGACAGCTAAGGAGCTGCTAGCTCAGAGGCCACCTTCCACCTGTCTTCCTGCCTCTCCTAGCAGGCTGTAATCAGGTAGTTTCTCATGGCCTCCCAGATTTCTGATGATGTATGGGGCTTTCTGGGCACCCC
This sequence comes from Panthera onca, assembly GCF_046562875.1. Taxonomy (NCBI): domain Eukaryota; kingdom Metazoa; phylum Chordata; class Mammalia; order Carnivora; family Felidae; genus Panthera; species Panthera onca. The sequence continues at coordinate 129,197,578 of NC_138347.1, read as the reverse complement.
ACCCCCCAAGAACAGAACCACTTGGCTGCTGTCTAGATTTGGCTCCTCGGTGGTGGGGTTCCCACAATGCAGGTTGCAGTCCTCAGCCCTTTTGTTTCAGAGTCATCCCTTTTGGTTTATAGGACAAGGACCCGGAGAGCTGGCACCTTGCCTTCTTCTCTTTTACTATCTGTGGAAGTAATCAATGAGCTAAAAGTGTCTCATGGATCTTTACCAGGCTAATCAGTCAGACCTTCCCCTTGCCCTGTATGCGTGAGGTTGATGACTAACACATGAAACTGATTGGAAGCAAATATGAAGGATACTAAGGTTTTGAGATAATTGCTCTGTGAAGGCAGCCAGAAATCTGGAGGACTCAAACTTTGACACAATCTTCAAGCTTGCACAATAGGAAATGGACGGAAAGTCATATAGCCCCTGAGGAGCACAAACTCCCTAATACCCCATCCAGATGTGGCTAGAGAGGATAATGGAGAAGGAAGACCCTCTCAGAGGGAGATGCCATGGAGGCATCCATGGAAGGCAATGAACAAAAAAAAAAAAAATACTTTCAAGGAGCAAAATCTGAATCTAATCAGTCAGAGGAACCACCCAATACCTGCCCAGTAAGACTTCAAAGTTGACACTGACCAGCAACAGCTATGGGGCTCTACTCCTCTACTTTCTGAAAGGGAGTTTTATTGTAGTTACTCTGGTCCTGCTCCACCATCGTATATCAGGTATGTGATTGGGCAGGGGTGCAGAGGGGAAACAATCTGTCTTTTCAGTCCATATGTCATTGGACCATAAGGTAGATTCTTGCAGAGACTGTAGCAGACCTTTAGTGTTCCAGACACATCCCTTCAATGCCTAAGCACACTGGCAAACTTCCAGCTGCCGGCCTCTGTGTTTCTTTGCATGAAGGCATTCTCCTGATGCCAGGAGTCTGCTATGCCACCTACACAGGCCACAGGACAAGATTATGACCCATGGAAAGAATCTCAAACAATGACTCAAACTTTTCCCTGTCCCACTTTCTCATCCTCTCACCTGTGTTTCTTTACTTACCAAATATAACTTTTGAAAAGTCTTATTTAAGAGTCTGTTTTCTGGAGGAAGTCAAACTAAGACAAAAGACCCAAGACTCCAGTTTCCCTTTCAAAGTATGTGTAGTTGCGGGGAAGAAGTTGCCCAGCCAGGGATTGCAGTTCCCATCCTCTTTGCATCTGGGGGGGTGGGGGAGGGCATGTGACTGAGTTATCGCCAACAGAATATCGGTAGAAGTCCACGAAAACCTCTCGTACTGTCTTCCACACTCCTAACTCTGCAAGTCAACACACAGGGCAGTCTTGGGAGCTACATGTTGAAAATGGCAGAGCCTCTCTCAGCCTCCACCTCTGAATGACTCACTAGAGCTGTGCAGGTAAACTCCCTACCCCTACCTCTCTGACAAATCACCACCACGGCTGCCAATTGGGCTTTATTCTGTTAGGGTAAACCATTGAGATTTGGAACTTCATCTTTTATGGCAACTAGCACCAACCCAACCTAATCAATTCTAAACTTGGCAAAGTTTAAATTGTCTTTATTACCACAAAGGTCCTTGGGAAGAGGGAAGAGGAAAATCAGTCCAAAGACAAATGCCAGAGGCCACGTGGGGAAGAGCATGGACTATGGAAGCGGGCTGTGGAATGCTGGCTCTGACATGTACTCTTGTCTGACCTTGGGCAAGTTACTTAACCTCTCTGTGCTTTCACTTTCTTCCTGTATGAAATAGGGATAGTAATAGCATCTGCCTCATAGGGTTACTATAAATTAATATTTGAAAAGCACTTATCTCAGTGCCTGGTATACAGTTAATGATAAATTTACAAATTCCTAGTTTTCCAAAGACTGTCATGAAGTCTTTAAATTGTTTCCCACAATATAATTTTCTAACCTTCTGCTCTGCTGCTGTGACAGGTTGTGCCAAAGCAAGGGAGACAACTTTTAGCACTCTGGATGTTCTTCCTTGGCAGTATGACTTTGCCCCTGTACATAGGAACTTTTCAGAGTTTGCTCCACTCAGAGGTCAGAGGGTACCTTGGCCCTATTGGATCTGGGCTGTGTTAGCTTTGGGTAGATCATTAACCTTAAGAGAAATATTCATGCCTTGACCCTATTTGGTTTTTGTCCGCAGGTCTGCAGAGATTGCTCAACCCGCTTTTGAGACAAACATTTATGTGCATTTATTCATCTATTTGGTAATTTTTTGAGCCCTATATAATACCAGGCATTATTTTCCAACCTTAGGATTTGTATGTTGAACAAGAAAAATGTGATGTCTATCCTTATAGGTCCTATTTCCTTTCAAAGGTATGAATAAATGAAGGAAGAGCTAGAACATTTATAAATGAGTACAATAACCCATAAAACTCATTAATCCAGTAGTAATATACTAGAGTCTTAAAAAATAAAGATTAAAAATTAGTAGCTAATGTAGTCCTCACTTTTGCCTCTTTCATGATGAAGTAGCTTATGTAGGAGTTGTGCTCTTGTTGAATACATCTAAAAGATGTGGATAAAGCACCATAAAACATCTATTTAAGAGCATTAGAGACTTAGAGGTAAAAAATTTCCAGAAAAGGGAGGGGATAACAAAGAGGTGAGATGACATTCTACAACCACATTTCCTTGGGGGAATTTGCCACTTCTCGGCACAAGACAAGAGGTATCTGGGTTTGCCTGAGCAAAGGGCCACTGCCAGCAGAACTTACAGCAGTCTCAGGGCTGGAGAAACAGAAATAGAGGCAACATCTCAATGAGAAGGGAGGTACAGAGGCTAGGTCTGACAAGTCACCAGTTTCCCCCTTAAGATGTTTGGCATATTTTGAAGCTCCATGGAACAGGAGGTAAAGAAGATAGCCCCACGCCTTAGAGTAGGTGTGTTAAATTTCCTATTGCTGCTGTAACCATTCCTACAAATTTAGTGGCTTAAAACAACACACATTTATTATCTCATTGTTCTGTAGTCAGAAGTTTGAAGTGGGTCTCACTGGGCTAAACCCAAGGTGTCAGCAGGGCTAGGCTCCTTTCTGAAGGCTTGACAGGAGAATCCATTTTCTTGCCTTTTCCAGCTGTAGAACTGCTTACATTCCTTGGCTCATGACCCAATGCCCTTCCATTTTCAAAGCCAGCACAATGGCAGTCTTTCTTACATCACATCACTCAGATACTAACTCTTCTCCTTCCCTCTTCCACATTTAAAGGACCTTGTGATTACAATTGGCCCACCCAGGTAGATAATCCAGGATAATTACTTTATCCTGAGGTTGTCTGATTAGCAATTCTAATTCTATCTGCAACTTTAATCTTCCCTTGCTGTGTAACATAACATAGTCACCATTTATGGGGTTAGGACATGGATATATTTGGGGGGCCATTTTTCTCCTTACCACACCAGGCTTTCAATTGGAAGCTATGGGAGCCTACCAAAACTACAATCCAGTCTTGATTCAGCCCAACCTTGACTGGTTGAAAGAGATCAGTTCCCACTCCATCTTCTTAGCAGAATAAAGCAACAAACCCACTTTGGAAATGATGGTGTATCATCTGGAGCCTCCAAAAAAATTTGTAAGCATGTCCATTTGTTCAAGTGAAAATTAGGGGTGCCTGGATGGCTCAGTTGGTTAAGTGTCCGACTTCAGCTCAGGTCATGAACTCCCAGCTCATGGATTCAAGCCCTGCCTCGGGCTCTGTGCTGACAGCTCAGAGCCTGGAGCCTGTTTCAGATTCTGTGTCTCCCTCTCTCTGTGTCCCTCCCCCATTCATGCTCTGTGTCTCAACAAATGAATAAAGGTTAAAAATTTTTTTTTAAAAAAATTTAAAGGCATGCCAAGAGAACTAGATGTCCAGAAACTAACAGAAAAACATACAAAATAAATACATCTACAAAGAGCCCAGATATTATAGTTAGCAGACAGACCCAGATCTTTAAAAACTATGTTCAATAGGGCCAAGAAAATAGAGAAAAATGTGATGACAGCAGAGGAAAAGATGGTGAAAATAGCGGAAAAGATGGGGAATTTCATTGGAGAACTGAAATCTAGGAAGAAAAAATCAAGTGAAAATTCTAGAAGCAAGACAGGCAGTAGTAATTCCACTATGATTGCAATAAAAAGTGTCCTTGTACTTTTGGTTTGTGATCGTGGCAGCAGCCAAGATTGCATGGCAGAACACAAGAATCACAAAAATAAGGAAAGAAAAATTTTGCAATTCAGAAATAATCTTGTGAATGGCAAAAAGACTCTTTTACTCCAAAAAGCAATCTATGTGATTTTACACGTGAGGTTATATGAAAAGGTAATAATTGATAGTAATTTCTCACTATATGGATTTAACAGTACAATAGATACACAGAAGAGAGGATCAGTAAACTGGAAGGCAGGTCAATAGAAAATATCCAGCTGAAGCACAGTGAGAAAAAAAAAGAATGTAGATTCAGAAAAAAAAAAGCATGATACAAGTGTGCAGTTTTAAAACATTACTACATGTACAATTATGTAAGTATAAAAGTAGAGTCAACAGAATAGGCAGGAGGAATATTTAAACAAATAATGAGAATTTCCAAAAATGATGAAAAACAGCCCACAGATAGGGTAAAATCACAATTAAGCACACCATGGTTAAGTCAAAGAACATAAAGAAGATAGACTATTTTTAAAAGCAGCCAGAGAAAAAGACACATAACCTTCAGAGGAACAACAGTTGACTTCAGTCGACTTCTCAACAGAAATTATGGGTAAAAGAAAACAGTAGAATGACATTATTAAATTTGTGGAAGACATGGCTAACAGTGAAATATACTCAGTGGGGAAAAATCCTACAAAGCTGTTAGTTACCAACACTTACAACCCTGAGAAAATTCTTTGCCAGATTTGTATTAAGGGAAAGAAATTCTTTAGACAGAATAAAAATGATCTCAGATGGAAACACAGAAATTGAGGCTGTAGTGAAGAGCAATGAAGAGAGGAAATACGCAGTTAAATATAAGTAAGTACCGGCTTAATATTTATAAATATTGACTTAATGATTTTATGACATTCTAAACTATAAATGTAATTAAAAGTACACAACAATAGCATAACAGACAAAAGGGACTAAATGAACTTAAAATGTTATAAAGCCCCTAGCATTAGCAAGGAAGTTGTAGAAGGAGCATTAGTTCCTTTCAGTATAGTAAATTAAGGGTGTGTGTTGTAATCTATTGGGGACCCACAAAAGAATAGGAAAAGAATACGTAACTAATAAGTGAATAGAAAGGAAAGGATGGAGTAATTAAAAGATCGATTTCTCTAAAATAAGGCAAGAAAAAAGAGAAAAGGGAACATAAAACAGGTTAGCCAAATAGAAAACAAATAGTAAGGTGGTAGATAACACCCAAATATATTAGTAATTACATTAAATATCAACAAATTATATATGCCAATTAGAGTCTAAGATTGTCAGACAGAATTTTCAAAATATATGCTGCTTATGAAAGACACACTTTTTTGTTTCAAATTTTTATTTAAATTTGAATTAGTTAACATATAGCATAATATTGATTTCAGGAGTAGAATTTAGTGATTTATCAGTTACATACAACACCCAGTGCTCATAACAAGTACCATCCTAATACCCATCACCCATCTAGCCCATCCCCCACCCACCTCCCTCCATCAACCCTCAGTTTGTTCTCTGTCTTTAAGAGTCTCTTATGGTTAGTTTCCCTCTCTCCTTCCACCCCGCCATATGTTCATCTGTTTTGTTTCTTAAATTATACATTTGAGTGAAATCATATGGTATTTGTCTTTCTCTGACTTCTTTTGCTTAGTGTAATACACTCTAGCCTCATTCACATCATTGCAAATGGCAAGATTGCATTTTTTCTGATGGCTGAGTAATATTTCACTGTGTGTGTGTGTGTGTGTGTGTGTGTGTGTGAACATGCGCACATGCGCGCGCGCGCACACACACACACACACACACACACACACACATCTTCTTTATCCATTGATCAGTCGTTGGACATTTGAACTCTTTTGATACTTTGGCTATTGTTGATTATGCTGCTATGAACATCAGGATGCATGTACCCCTTTGAATCTGTATTTTTGGTCCTTTGAGTAAATACTTAGCAGTGTGATTGCTGGGTTTTAGGGTAGTTCTATTTTTAACTTTTTGAGGATGCTCTATACTGTTTTCCAGAGTGGCTGCACTAGTCTGCATTCCCAACAGTGCAAGAGAGTTCCTCTTTCTCCACATCCTTGCCAACACCTCTTGTTTGTTGTGTTGTTAATTTTAGCCATTCTGACAAGTGTGAGGTGGTATTTTATCATGGTTTTGATTTGTATTTCCCTGGTGATGAGTGATGTTGAGATTGTTTCATAAAGACACACTTTAAATATAAGGACACACACACTGAACACAAAAGGATTAAAACATATATCATGTATACAATAACCAAAGAAAGCTAGTATAACTATACCAATATTAGACAAGACTTTAAAGCAAGAAACATTACTGGAGATAAAAAGGCTTTTCATAATGATCATAATTACAAAGGGACTAACCCACAAGTAAGATATCACAGTCCCAAATAGGTACGCACTCAAAAATATAGTTTAAAATACATAAAGCAAAAGTTGAAAGAAATAAAAAATTAAATAGACTAATCCACAATCATAGTAGGGAACTTTAACACACCTTTCTCGAGTACTAATAGAAAAATCAGATTAAAAAAATCAAAGATAAAGCAACACAATTTTCATGTATATACATATATACACACATAGATATATATTTATATATTTTATTTATAGGTAATACATATTATATAAATTATTATATATTTATTTATAAATAAATAAATTTATTATAAATAAATGTTTGTGTATATAATATATATACAAATAAAATGCTTTGTCCAACAACTATAGAATGCTCATTATAAATAAATAAATTTATTATAAATAAATGTTTGTGTATATAATATATATACAAATAAACCGCTTTGTCCAACAACTATAGAATGCTCATTATTTTAAAATGCACACTAAACAACAAAAAGTGATCTTATGCTGGGCCACCAAACAATCTTCAACACATTTCAACTCATTCAGAGCATCTTATTCTCCCATAATGTAATTACACTAGACGTAAACAGCATGAGACAGCTTGGAAATTACAAACACTATAAATCAACCAATACCCTTCTCAATAAACTATGAGTCCATAAGAGACATAATGAAAATTAGAATATATTTTGAATTAGAATATATATTAAAATATTTAGGATAATCATACAGATATATCAAGAGAAAGAGTGCTTATAGGGAAATTTATAGCCTTCAATACATATATTAGAGTGGAAGAGAGCCTGAAAATCAATGACTTCAACTTCCTTTTACAAAGACTAGAAAAAGAACAAAACCGAAAAAAAGTCAAGAGAACAGAAATCAACACAATAGTAAATGAATTTTCAGTGGAGAAAATCAACAAAAGCAAAAGTTGTCTGTTTATGATTAACAAAATAGATAGAACCCTGTCACTTCTAATCAACAAAAAGGAGAAAACATGAATTACCACTATCGTCAATGAAAAAGAGGATCATGGCAAAAATTCCCACATATTAAAAATGTTTAAAAGCCTTCAGATTGGTGAATGCATCCACATGCTGGGAAGGTGGTGCATTCCAGTTCTTCAAGGACAGAAGTTTCTGTGCTTGAGACCCTTCCAGACCTCACCTATGAGCCTCTTCATCTGGCTGTTTATCCATACCCTTTATAAAAATTTTTTTTTTTTAACGTTTTATTTATTTTTGAGACAGAGAGAGACAGAGCATGAACGGGGGAGGGGCAGAGAGAGAGGGAGACACAGAATCGGAAGCAGGCTCCAGGCTCTGAGCCACCAGCCCAGAGCCCGATGCGGGGCTCGAACCCACAGACCGTGAGATCATGACCTGAGCTGAAGTCGGACGCTTAACCGACTGAGCCACCCAGGCGCCCCCCATACCCTTTATAATATCCTTTGTAGGGGTGCCTGGGTGGCTCAGTAAATTAAGTGTCTGACTTGGGCTCAGGTCATAATCTCATGGTTTATGAGTTTGAGCCCCATATAGGGCTCTGTGCTGACAGCTCAGGGCCTGGAGTCTGCTTCAGATTCTGTATCTCCCTCTCTGTCTGCCCCTTCCCCACTCACACTCTGTCTTTCTCTCTCTCTCAAAAATAAATAAACATAAAAAGTTTTACAAAATATAGTATCCTTTGTAATAAACTGTTAAACATAAAAAAACACATAAAGATAACATTGACAAAAACTTTACATCAGTTAAGTTTGAAATTTAGATGAAATGGACAAATTTCTTGAAAAACAAAACTTACCAATACGTGAAGAAACTTGAAGAATCAGAAAATCTGAACATTTTTCTAGGCATTAAAGAAATTTTATCTGGGGCACCTGGGTGGCTCAGTTGGCTAGGCATCCAACCTCGGCTCAGGTCATGATCTCACCGTTTTTGAGTTCAAGCCCCGTGTCAGGCTCCGTGCTGACAGTTCAGAGCCTGGAGCCTGCTTCGGATTCTGTGTCTCCCTCTCTCTCTGCCCCTCCCCTGGTCTCTCTCTCTCTCTCTCAAAAATAAATAAACATTAAAAAAAAAGAAATTTTATCTGGAATTGAAAATTTTCCACTAATAAAACTCTAGATATGAGTGGCTTTCACTGGTGAAATGTTCCAGAGTTAAGAAAAAAAATAACACTACTTTTATACAACATATTCCAAAGAATAAGAAAAGAGACATTTCAGAATTTATTTTATGAGCTAACATTAACTTTAAAACCAAACTTATGGGGACGTTAAAATAAAGGAAAAACTGAAGAATAATTTCTCTCCTGAAAAAAGATGAGATAGATGCAAAATATCTTAAACAAAATGTTGGAAATTCAAGTTCCACTGTATATTAAAATCATTATACCTAACAACCAAGTGGGTTTATTCCAGGAATATAATAGTGGCTTAACATTTAAAAGTCAATTAGAAGAGTTCACCACATCAACAGAAAAAGCAGAAGAAATCATATGATTATCTCAATAGGTACAGAAAAACACCTGATAAAAATTCAGCATTCATTCATTATTTAAAGATTAGTCAAGCCAGGAAGGAAGGGAGCTTCTTTAATCTAGTAAATAATATCTAAGACAAAACAAAGCACCGGCAAACATTTTACCCAATGGTGAATTATTGAAAACGTTCCTCCTCTATCAGTACTTCTATGTAGTGATGTGCTGGAAGTTCTACTCAGTGCAATAGATCAAGAAAAAGAAATAAAATTACAAGAATTGAAAAAGAAGAAACAAAACAAACACTATTTACAAAGACACAAAGATATGCACAGAAAATCCAAAAGAAACTATTATAATTAATAAAATAACTTAGTAAGGTCATTGAATTCAAGGTCAATATACAAAAACCAACTGTTTTTTTTCAAATAGCAGCAACAAAGAAACGGGAAATGAATTAAAATCATGATCCCATTTATAATAGCACCAAAAACCAGTTGATATCTAGGAACAAATCTAAGAAGGATGTTCGAGACCTATAAAGTGAACACCACAAAATATTATCAAGAGAAGAGCCAGTAAGGAAGGCCTTCATGAGTGCAGGGATATACCATATTTATGAATTGCAAGAGTTAATATTGTGGAGATGTCAAATCCCTCCAAATTGATCTATATTTCTGTATAGTTCCAATCAAATCTCTGCAGGTATTTTTTCTGGAAATCGACATGTCAATTACAGAATGTACGTGGAACTGCAAAAACCAAAACAATAACAACAAACATACCCAAGTCCATCTTGAAGAAGAACAAACCAAGAACTCACAAGTCCATCTTGAAGAAGAACAAACCAAGAACTCACATTATGAGATATCAAGAGTTACAATAAAGCTGTAGGAATTGAGACAGTGAGATATACAGATCAGTAGAACAGAATGGAGAGCCCTGTAGCACATATTTGATTGCCTGATTTTTAACAAAGGTTGTACTAAAGTGCAGTGAGGAAAGAAAAATCTTTCCAGGAATGGTGCTGGGTCCATAGGACATATACATAGGAGAAAACATGAACACAGGCTCCTGTCTCACCATTCACAAACATCAATTCCAAAAATCTAGGCCACATGGTTTAGCTTTGTCTTCCATGACATTATACTAGCTCACCAAGTTATTCAGTTTATAATTATAGTTATATAGCATGAATTAAAGGACTTATAAATCCTTTGTTAAATTTGAGAAGACCTAATGAGTGAATATTTGGGACAAAAAAAAATGTCACAATAAGAGAAGTCATCTGCTTCTTTTAACTTAATTTCACTTCAAAATGAATGGAAAATAAATCTATGTATTAAAAAAAATCAGTTCCAGGGGTATCTGAGTGGCTCAGTCTGTTAAGCGTCTGATTTTGGCTCAGGTCATGATCTCACAGCTTGTGAGTTCAAGCCCCGTGTCAGCTTTGTGCTGACAGCTCAGAGACTAGAGCCTGCTTTGAATTCTGTGTCTCCCTCTCTCTCTGCCCCTCCCCTGCTCATGCTCTCAAAAATAGATAAACATAAAAAAAATTTTTTTTAAATCAGTTCCAGATGGATTCTAGATCTAAATGTAAGAGGAAAAACTATGAAGCTTTCAGAAGGAAACAATATTTTCACGAACTTGGTACAGGCAAAGACTTTTTAAGCATACAAAAGGTGCTACCCATAAATAAATCTGTTGAAATTGACTCAGAAATATTTTAAATTTCTGTATATGAAAAGACACCATTGAGAGAGAAATGCAAACCACAAAATGTAAGAAAATATTTGAAAAACATACATCCAACAAAGTTCTCATAGCTACAATATATAAGGAACTCCTACAACTCAATAAAAAAATAAGCAAATAATCCAATAGAAAATTGGGCACATCACAAAAGAAGATACGTAATTTTCCAATAAACATGAGAAAGTATTCAACTTTATTACTTATCAGGGAAATTAATATTAAAACTATAATGAACTGCATCAAGTGCTCCAGAATAACTAAAATTAAAAGAAAACTTAAATTTATATTTCATCCCAAACCAAGTATTTTTAAGAATTTAATTGAGAGAGAGAGAGTGCAAATAGGGGAGGGGCAGAGAGAGAGGGGGACAGAAAATCCGAAGCAGGCTCTGCACTGACAGCAGTGAGCCCATGTGGGGCTTGAATTCACCAACCACCAGATCATGACCTGAGCTGAAGTCGGACACTCAACCAACAGAGCCACCCACGCACCCACCCAAACCAAGTATTAATACTTGGTACGGGGCAACCCACATACTGTTGGAAGTGAAATGAGATTGGAAACTGTACAACCATGTTAAAAAATTGTTTGGCAGTTATTAAAGCAGAATATAGGTGCACCCTGTGATCCAGCAATTGCACCCTGTTTACAGAAATGCATACACATGTTCACCAGCAGACATGTATGAGAACTTTCACAGCACTATTGCTTCGTGATGGCCTTAAATTAAAAAAAAAAAAAAGACAACCAAATTTCCATTAATACTCATTGATATATTCACCATTGGAATACCACAGAGCAATAAGAATGAACAAATTACAATAAAGACACACCTCATTTGATTGCACTTTGCTTTACTGTGTTTCGCAGATACTGTGTATTATATTTCACAGATTGAAGGTATGTGGCAACCCTGTGTCGAGTAAGTCTAGGGGTGCCATTTTTTCCAACAGCATTTGCTTGCAGGGTGTCTCTGTGTCTCATTTTGGTAATTCCGACAATATTTCAAACTTTTTCATTATTATCATATTTGTTATGGTCATCTGGGATCAGTGATTATGACTTCCTGAAAGCTCAGACTGGTTAGCATTTTTTAGCAATATTTTTAATTAAGGTATGTACATGTTTATAGACATAATGCCATTGCACACTTAATAGACTGCAGAATGATGTAAGCATAAGTTTTATATGCTCTGGGAAACCAAAAATTCATTTGAATCCCTTCACTGGGATATTTGCTTTGTTTTGGGGATATGGAACCAAACCTGCACTATCTCTGAGGTATGCCTCAGAATACATATGAAACAGCAGAGTTGACTCTCTCAAATATCAGGTTTAGACAAAGAAGCTAGACAGAGAACAGTGCTTACTTTCTGATTTCATTTATATGAAATAAAAAGCAGGTGAAACTCAACTATGGTATTCAAAATAAGAATAATGATTACCTTTGATCATTGGTGACTATAAGGCAGATGAGGGGCTTCCAGGGTGCTGGTAACATACTCTTTCTCTATCTTCTGAATACTGGCTACTCGGGGTGTGCTCATGTTGTGCCAATCTGGGCTGCACACTTACAATGTGTACATTTTCTATGTGTATGTTTAAATTCAACGAAAGGTTTGCATTAAAACTATATACATTCCTTTTCCTCTAGATTAGACAAAGGAAGGCACTCCTATTCTCACTTTCAGAAATTCTATGGTCAAAGGATTCCTTGACTCCAAGCAGCCGCAGAAGTAGATGATCCCCTTCTTGGAAACTCTGCCCTTGAGTGTCTTTGGCATGGGGTGGATGTAGCAGGTGGCTTTCAGGACTGTGTGTTCTCGTCATAGCAGGTTTAGAATAAGGGTTTACCTCTTAGCAATCCTTGGGGCAAATCCCAGGCTAGGGACATCCTGATAAGTGTCTCAACAAAGAGAGGACTTGTTCATTGTTTTCTCTGGGATGCTCTTTAGCAGGGATCACTCTTTAATCTCTGATGAGAAAGATGTAACTATTTCCAGCTTAAGCGCAGATGGGCTGTGGTCAGCCTGACAGCCTCTTTGCAAAGCACAGACCCTGTGTGTGCTTTGTACAGAGGCTTGTATGCTTTTCTCAGTGGACTCTAGCTGGTCTTTGCTCCAAAGCCCAAAGAGTCACCAGATGTGAGAGGTCCTCCCCTCACTCCGCCCTGTCCCTAGTCATGTGGCACATAGAGAGAGACAGTGTACATTTATTTAAGTTTATTTATTTTTGAGAGAGAAAGAGAGACAGAGAGAGAGAGCGCGCACAAGCAAGGGAGGGCTGAGAAAGAGGGGGACACAGAATCTGAAGCAGGCTCCAGACTCCGAGCTGTCAGCGCAGAAATGGATGCAAGGCTTGAACCCCCAAACTGTGAGATCATGACCTGAACCAAAGTCGGACACTTAACCAACCGAGCACCCAGGTGCCCCTACATTTCTTAAATTGAAAGCTTAGTTGGCCAGAGGTGGTGTGAAAGGGGAGATGAATTGGGACAATATCCCATTGGGTTGTCTAAGGATGCTGATGTCCGTAAGGTGCAGAAGGAAGAGGACAAGCTGTTTACTTTGAGGTGTGTGTGTGCATGTGTGTATATTACAGAGAAAGAGAGGAGAGCCCAGGTTTGTATATCAAGGTGTCTTGCCCTTGACTTGGTGAATTCTGTGATTTACAATCTCTTATAACTACTTCAGCACTGTCTCTGGCTCAGTGGATGGCAGGGTTAATCTCTGCCAGAGAGAAGAATTTTTCACAATCTTAACTGGGGCCGAAAAAAAAAAAAAGTTACTTAGCAAAGATTCATCCTTTGCACATGAGAAGAGGATGCAGAATAAAGAGTTATGATGGGCTAAAATAATATAACACAGTCTTACATTCTTAAGGCCCAAATCTGAGGATACTTTACTAGACAAGCCTCGGTTTTGTAGTTTGAATAATTGTATTGCCAGTCCCAAAACTTAATTCAACAGAAAGGCTATTTAAAATGTATTCAATGTTGGAGTACTACGTGGCAATAAGAATGAAATATGGCCCTTTGTAGCAACGTGGGTGGAACTGGAGAGTGTGATGCTAAGTGAAATAAGTCATACAGAGAAAGACAGATACCATATGGTTTCACTCTTATGTGGATCCTGAGAAACTTAACAGAAACCCATGGGGGAGGGGAAGGAAAAAAAAAAAAGAGGTTAGAGTGGGAGAGAGCCAAAGCATAAGAGACTCTTAAAAACTGAGAACAAACTGAGGGTTGATGGAAGGTGGGAGGGAGGGGAGGGTGGGTGATGGGTATTGAAGAGGGCAGTTTTTGGGATGAGCACTGGATGTTGTATGGAAACCAATTTGACAATAAATTTCATTAAAAAAAATAAATAAAATGTATTCAGTGCAAAAGACTTGAAACAATGCTTTATATGAGATGGCACCCAAATAGCCAATATGCACATAAAATGATGCTCAACTTCATTAGTCATCAGAGAAACTCAAAATTACAGTGCAAAACTAGTTATACTCCCATCAAAATAGTAAAAGATGTGGAGCAACCAAACTCTCATACCCTTAAGTTGGGAGTATAAATTGGTTCAGCCACTTTGGAAAACTGTTCGGCAGTATGTATTAAAGTTAGACATACCTTCTACTTTAAGACCAAGAAATTACACTTCCTGGGAAATATCCTGCAGAAATGTATACCTACATGTACTAGAAGATGTGCTAGAATGTTCATAGCAGGGCTCACTGGCTCTTTGTAAGAGCCCAGACTAGAAACTACTATCATCAACAGGAAAGATAAGTGAAATAGAGGATAATATGCAGCACTGAGAACATGTGAAAGACAGCTATACACAACACCATAGATGATTCTTACAAATATAACAAGCGAAAGAAGCCAGACACAGCATTGTACATATCGTATGATTCCACCTCTACCAGCAAAATTCGTCCATGCTGTTAGAAGCCAAGAAAATGTGTATCTTTGTGGGGGACACGGAAAGCAACTGGAAGAAGCACCAGGGGGCCATCTCTGCTCTGTGAACGTTCTGTTTCCTGATGTGGGTGCTGGTTATACGGATGTGTTCACCTGGTCATATTTCATCAAGCTGTACATTTAGGATGTGTGAAGTTTTACGTATATTTATTGTACTTCAGCAAAAGTTGTTAAAACTGCATCTAAACTTTCCCTAAGTGAAGCTCACCGACTTCAGGACTGGGAGGCAGGCTGCAGAACCAACTAGAAGCAGCCCAAAGGTTCAGCGCTTTGCCTGACCTCAGCCGTCAGCAGAGGGTTGCAGGGAACCGTGTCTTTTTTGGGGGGTAGGGGTTCCGGGAGGCGTCCGGAGTGAGCGACTGAAGAGGAAGAGCCTGAAGATGCCTGAAAATGATGTTCAGAACATTGTGTATCTGTGTGCGCATGCTTTCCTGGGGGAAGAGTCTCCAGGTTTCATTCCGTGGACTGCCCCCCATTCCTCTGGAGCCTGTGTATCCTGTGCACTGCCCCCAATTCCTCTGGGGTCTGTGTTTTCTAAACATTTAAGAGCTGCATGGCTAGACGAAGGCCGAGAGTCAGGGAACTTAGGTCCTAGTAACTCACCTGGGACCCAGCCGATCACCTGCCTTCTCCCTCTGTGAAGGCGGCCAGTCCAGCGGGCTCCGAGGTTGCTTCCGCTTGCACCTCCAGCATGCGGACCCCTATCCCGCGAGAGAGGTGCGGTCTAGCAGCTCCGGGAGGTGGGCGGAAGGAGTGGCTGCGGGTCAGCAGGAGCGTGGCTCGAGTCTGCCGCCCTCTAGCCCTGCGGAGGGCTGGGGCTGGTCGGGGGTGTGGCGAGGACGATCTGCCCAAAAGGTGAACCCTTCGGGGGAGGCGGATCCGCTCCCCCTGGGGAGGGTCAGGTAAAGCCTGCCTCGGCTCCCGGAGCCCGCGTCAGTGTCGTATTCCTGCAGCGGACGATGAAGTTCGCCATCTGCTCCCTGCTGTGCGCAGGGACCCTGGGTGAGTGCGCACTGCGAGCTGAGTGGGGGCTGGCCCTCCAGGGCGCGGACTGGGTGCCAGCCGAGGGTCAGCCATAGTGGGACTGCACAGCCTGGGTGTTAGGGGCCCGGAAGCAGCCCAGCGCCTGGCTGGTTCCAAAGTGCCTCTGCCGGGGGTGGGGGTGGGGGCGGAAGGAGGGTCGGGGGGGCTGGGGGTGGGAGTGAACCCAGGCACCTGACAAACTTTTGTAGCCTAGGGCAGGGGGCCAAATCCCGCTTGCCGCCTGATGTTGTACAGCTGGATGAGCTAATGATGGCTTTAACATCTTTAAATGATTGAAAGAAAGTGAAAAGAACAGTAGTTTTGATACATGAAAATTATATGAAATTTAAATTTCAGTGTCCATAAATAAAATTTTATTGGAACACAATCATGTTCATTCAGGTAAGAATTGTCTGTGGCTGCACTCAGGCTTCAAGGACAGAATTGAGTAGTTGCTACAGAGACCTTATAGCCCACAAAGCCTAAACTATTTACTCATTAGTCCATCGCGGAAAGGACTTATGACACTTAGCCTGGAAGCTGTTGATCTTGTTCACAGTGAAGGAAATATGATCAAAGGAGAGAAGGGATTTTCCCCAGGGCTCCTGGCTCCTAAGCGGGGGAGGGGCTTAATGTCAGGTATGCTTGACCTATCAGGTATCTAACCAGAAGGGATTTTCCTGCTTTGAACTGTACATCTCCCATCTCTATCACACAACAGGGAGGTAGAGGAATGTACGAGAAAGGCGGTCACCCTAGAGTAGGATCCACTGTCACTCAGTTCTGTGTGGCTCAGTTCCGGGCCATCCCTTGACCTCTCTGAACTGGTTTCCTCATTAGTTCAGTAGGCATTGCTTTTCACAACCAACACTGCGAAATTAGAATGAGATAAAGTACCTAATGACAGAACTCTAGACACAGGTGAGTTACCACTGGTAATAATCCTGAACATCAATGTAGCAGGCCCCTTCCTGTGTTGGGCAGGGGGAGCCCAGGGCTCTTGGCTGGGTAACTGTAGGAAGGTAGGCGATGGTACAAAGTCAATGAGCTCGTGCATGTGAAAAACAGTTGCATGGCTCAACAACTGTTGGTTTTTTCTAGCTCTGGTTCCATCTGTTCTCAGGCTATCTTAAATAACTTCTGGAGTGGTAAGGTAGCTTACCTGAGGAGAGGGGTAACTTGGGGACGGCAGGAGGAAAAGGCAGGTAGGTCAAGGAGTGCCACATAGGGCCACACAGGGAGCTCTGCAGGGGCTGGGAAAGGCTGGAAAGGGAGTGTACAGCTGTGTTCCAACTACAGCCAGCAGGGAATCCAGAGTGAAGCTCCCTGGTTGCTCCTTAATTGCTCCTGATCAGGGCTTGTGTTGTTTTTTCTTCCTTTATCTCCTTTCCTAGAAATGCCAGGCACTGACCAAAAGGTCATTTTCCCAATCAGGTCTGTATTTACAAACCAGAGGCAAGAGCTGCCTACCTCCCCCATGCCCACCCCCATAGTCCTTCCCAGTGGGCCACTAGATATGAACCAGCCTGGAGTCTAGGATGTGCTCTCTTCAAAGCTCAGTGTTCTTTTCCGACAAAAAACTGATGGGCAATGACAGAAATGCAACCAAAATAGTTTAAAATTTAACAGATCAAAGGAAAGGGGTTTGTTATTAGTAGACCTTGCAAGAGCCAAGAACCAGAGGGTCAGAACAGCCTGCACCTCCGCTTTGGCCTCTACCTTCTACTTCAGCCTCTCTGGGGCTTAAGAGATTTCTCCACACAACGAGCATGTGGCCACCAGAAGATTTTCCCTCCCAGGATCAGTCTCAAATATCCACAGTGGGCTCAGATTGTCCTTTCTTGAAATTGTCACATGGCTGTCACAGAGTGTTACTGAATTGGTATAGTCTAGCTTGCTTGCACTGTCTTTCTTTCCTCTCTTTTTCTTTCTTTCTTTCTTTCTTTCTTTCTTTCTTTCTTTCTTTCCTTCCTTCCTTCCTTCCTTCCTTTTTTGTTTATTTATTTTGAGAGAGAGAGAGAGAGAGAATCCCCAAGCAGGCTCCGTGCCACCAGCACACAGCCTGATGCAGGGCTCAAACTCATGAACCACAAGATCATGACCTGAGCTGAAACCAGGAGTGGGAAGCTTAATCCACTGAGCCACCCAGGAACCCCTCTCTCTTTCTTTCTTAGAATAATTTTTACTGGGGCACCTGGGTGGCTCAGTTGTTTAAGCATCCAACTTTGGCTCAGGTCATGATCTTATGGTTTGTGAGTTTAAGCCCTGCATCAGGCTCTGTGCTGAGAGCTCAGAGCCTGGAGCTTGCTTGCTTCAGATTGTGTCTCCCTCTCTCTCTGCCCCTCCTCCGCTCACACTCTGTCTCTGTCTTTCTCTCAAAAATGAATAAACATTTAAAAACATAAAATAATTTTTACTGAAGTATAATTTATATATAATAAAATGCACTCATTAAAAAATTTGTTTTAAATGTTCACTATTTATTTTTGAGAGAGACAGAGAGATGGAGCATGAGCAGGGAAGGGGCAGAGAAACAGGGAGACACAGAATCTGAAGCAGGCTCCAGACTCTGAGCTGTCATCACAGAGCCTGATACAGGGCTCGAATTCATGAACCGTGAGATCATGACCTGAGCCACAGTGTGATGCTTAACTGACTGAGCCACCCAGGCACCCCAGCACTCATTTTAAGTATACATGTAGTTCAATGAATTTTGACAACTACACGTACCCATGTAACTACCATCATGATCAAGATATAGAACATTTCCATCACTCTCAAACTATCCTTTTCCTAGTCATTCCCACTCTCTGTCACTCTATGTAAGTTTTGCCATTTCACATAAATGCAGTTGTACAGTACATAGACGTAGTCTTTTGAGTCTGGCTTCACTCAGTATAATTGTTTAGAGATTCCTCCACATTTTTGCATGTATTAAAGTTCATTCCTTTTTATTGATTAGTTGTATTCCATTGTATGGCTTTACCACAGTTTGTTTACCTATTCATTCGTTGGTGGACATTTAGCTTCCCCACTTTGGGGATATTATGAATAAAGCTGCTATGAACATTAGTGTACAAGTCTTTGAGTGGACTTATGTTTTCATTCCTTTTAGGCAAATTTCTAGGAGTAAAATTGCTGGGTCATAATGTAAATATATATTTAATTAGTTAAGAAAATGCCACGCTTTTTGAGTAGTTGTACCATTTACATTGCTGCCAGCAATGTAGGAGAATTTCGTTGCTCCACGTCCCATCAGCACTCGGTGTTGTCAGTCTTTTCCCGTTTAGTGATTTTAATAGGTGTGCTGTGGTATATCACTAGAGTTTTATTTTGTGTTTCTTTGATGAGCAATGATGTTGAGCATCTCTCTATATTCTTATTGGCCACTCGTATATCTTCTTTTATGAAGTATATGTTAAAATCTTTTCCTATTTTTTTAAATTGGGTTATTTGACTTACTATTGAGTTAAAAAGCCCTTTATATATGCTGGATACAAGTCCTTGGTCAGACTGATGTATTGCGATTATTTTTTCCAAGTTTGTGGCTTAGCTTGTCATTTTCTGAATGCTATCTTCTGAAGAGCAGATGTTGTCCATTTTGATCAAGTTCACCTACCAAATTTTAATTTTTGGATTTTATGCTCTATGTCCTCTCTAAAAATATAATTGGCTACCCCTAAAGCTGCAATAATTTCTTTTGGTTTATTTTAGAGGGTTTTTTTAAAAGCTTATTTATTATTTTGGGATAGGTAGAGAAAGAACCAGTATGGGAGAGGCAGAGAGAGGGGAGGACAGAGGATCTGAAGCAGGCTCTATGCTGACAGTCGAGAGCCCAACGTGGGGCTCAAACTCACGAACTGTGAGATCATGACCTGAGCCAAAGTTGGATGCTTAACTGAGCCACCCAGGAACCCTATTTTAGAAGTTTTATAGCTTCAGCTTTTGTGTTTTGGTTTATGATACACTTTTAGTTTTTGTGTATGGTTAAAGTAAAAGCTGAGATTCATTTTTCTCACATGAATATCCAGTTATTCCAGGACTTGTTTTTGAAAAGGATATTCTTTCTCCACTGAATTACCTTAGCAGCTTTGTTGAAAATCCACTGACCCTATAAATGTGGGTCAATTTCTAGTCTCTCTATTCTGTTCTGTTAAGCTATATGTCTCTTCTTGTGCCAATATCACACTGTCTTGATTACAGTAGCTTTACAGAAAGTCTAGAAATCAGGTAGAATAAGCCCTCCAACTCTATGGTATTACATCAGTATTGGTTTGCCATTTAGATCCTTTACATATGTGTATACATTTTTAATTGGCTTATCAACTACTATAAAAATCAAGTTTAGTATTGAAATGTTGTTGAGATTGCATTTAATTTATGGATCATTTTGAGAAGCGTTAGCCTTAAAAATAAAACTGTCAAGAGAACAAACTGAAGGTTGCTGGTGGGGTGTTGTGTGGGGGGATGGGCTAAATGGGCAGTGGGCATTAAGGAGGGCACTTGTTGGGATGAGCACTGTGTGTTGTATGTAACTGATGAATCACTAAATTCTATACCTGAACACACACACACACACACACACACACACACACACACACCAAATAATAAAATAAAACTGTCAAGTCTGGGGGTGCCTGGGTGGCTCAGTCGGTTAAGCGTCCGACTTCAGCTTGGTTCATAGGTTTGGGCCCTGCATTGGGCTCTGTGCTGACAGCTTAGAGCCTGGAGCCTGTTTTGGATTCTGTGTCTCCCCCTCTCTATGTCCCTCACACCCCCCTCAAAAAATGAATAAACATTAAAAAAATTTTTTAAACTGTCAAGTCCAAAACCTTTGGGATGCAGCAAAGGCAGCCATAAGAGGGAGGTATATTGCAATACAGGTCTACCTCAAGGAACAAGAAAAGTCTCAAATACACAACCTCATCTTACACCTAAAGGAGCTAGAAAAGGAATAGCAAATAAAGCCTAAAGCCAGAAGAAGGGAAATTATAAAGATTAAAGCAGAAATAAATGATATAGAAACAACAACAACAAAAACCCCCAGAACAGATCAACAAAACTAAGAGCTGGTTCTTTGAAAGAATTAATAAAGTTGACAGCCCCTAGCCAGACTTATCAAAAAGAAAAGAGAAAGGACCCCCCAAAATAAAGTCACAAATAAAAGAGGAGAGATCATGATCAACACCACAGAAATACAAATAATAATAAGAGAATATTATGAAAAATTATGTGCAAAAAACTTGATAATCTGGAAGAAATGGACAAATTCTTAGAAACATAAAAACTACCAAAACTGAAACAGAAATAGAAATTTGAACAGACCCATAGCCAGCAAAGAAATTGAATCAATAATAAAAAATATTCCAACAAACAAAAGTCCAGGGCTAGATGGCTTCCCAGAGGAATTCTACCAAACATTTAATGAAGAGTTAATGCCTATTCTTCCCAAATTGTTTCGAAAAATAGAAATGGAAGAAAAACTTCCATTTCCTTCTATGAGGCTAGCATTACCTTGATTCCAAAACCAGACAAAGACCCCACTCAAAGGAGAATTACAGGCCAATATCCTCGATGAACATGCATGCAAAAATTATCAACAAGATATTAACAAATTGAATCTAACAGTACATTAAAAGAATTATTCACCATGATCAAGTGGGACTTATTTCTGGGTTGCGGGGGTGGTTCAATATTTGCAGATCAATCAACGTGACACAACACAGTAATAAAAGGAAGGATAAGAACCATATGATCCTGTAAATAGATGCAGAAAAATCATTTGACAAAATACAGCATCCATTCTTGATAAAAACTCTCAACAAAGTAGGGATAGATAGAATATTCCTCAACATCATAAAGGCCATATACACAGCTAATATCATCTTCAATGGGGAAAAACAGAGCTTTCCTTCACTGTAAGGAACAAGACAGGGGTGTCTACTCTCACCACTACTATTTAACATAGTACTGGAAGTTTTAGCCTCAGCAATCAGACGACACAAAGAAATAAAAGGCATCCAAATTGGCAAGGAAGAAGTCAAACTTTCACTATTTGTGGATGACATGATCCTCTATGTCGAAAAACCCAAAGAATCCACCAAGAAATTGCTAGAACTAACACATGAATCCAGCAAAGTCACAGGATATAAAATCAATGTACAGAAATTGGTTACATTTCTATACACCAATAATGAAGCAGCAGAAAAAGAAATCAAGGAATCGATCCCATTTACAATTGCACCAAAACCCATAAGATATCTAGAAATAAACCTAACCAAAGAGGTAGATGGTCTGTACTCTGAAAACTGTAGAACACTTATGAAGGAAATTGAAGAAGACACAAAGAAATGGAAATGAATTCCATGCTCATGGATAGGAAGAACAAACATTGTTAAAATATCTATACTACCCAAAGCAATCTACACATTTAATGCAATGCCAAATAGCAAAATACCAAACAGCATTTTTCACAGAACTAGAACAAACAACGCTAACATTTGTATGGAACCACAAAAGACTCTGAATAGCCAAAGCAATTCTGAGAAAGAAAAGCAAAGCTGGAGGCATCACGATTCAGGACTTCAAGCTATATTACAAAGCTGCAGTCATCAAGACAGTATGGTATTAGCAAAAAAAAAACCAAAAAACAAAACCCAGACACATAGATCAATGGAACAGAATAGAAAACCCAGAAATGGACACACAACTATATGGTCAACTAATCTTCGACAGAGCTGGAAAGAATATCCAAAAGACACTCTCTTTAACAAATTGTGTTGGGAAAACTGGACAGAAACATGTAGAAGAATGAAACTCGACTACTTTCTTACACCATACACAAAAATAAATTCAAAATGAATGAAAGACCTAAATATGAGACAGGAAACTATCATAATGCTAAAGGAGAAAACAGGCAGGAATCTCTTTGACCTCAGCTGCAGCAACTTCTTACTAGACATCTTGCCAAAGGCAAGGGAAACAAAAGCAAACAGAAACTGTTGGGACCTCATCAAGATAAAAAGTGTCTGCACAGCAAAGGAAATAATCAACAAAACTAAAAGGCAGCCTACGTAATGGGAGAAGATATTTGCAAGCTACATATCTGATGAAGGGTTAGTATCCAAAATCTTGAAAGAACTTACCAAACTCAACACCCAAAAAACAAATAATCCAGTGAAGAAATGGGCAGAAGACATGAATAGACACTTTTCCAAAGAAGACATCCAGATGGCTAACAGGCACATGAAAAGATGCTTAATATCACTCATCACCAGGGAAATACAAATTGAAACCATGATGAGATACCACCTCACACCTGTCAGAATGGCTAAAATTAACACAAGAAACAACAGGTGTTGGTGAGGATGTGGAGAAAGGAGTATCCTCTTACACTGTTGGTGGGAATCCAAACTGGCATAGCCACTCTGGAAAACAGTATGGAGGGTCTTCAAAAAGTGAAAAATAGAATAACCCTACGACCCAGCAATTACACTACTAGGTATTTACCCAACAGATACAAAACACAGATTCAAAAGGGTACATGAACCCCTATGTTTATAGCAGCATTATTAATAATAGCCAAAATATGGAAAGGGCCCAAGTGTCCATCGACTGATGAATGGATAAAGAAGATGTGGTGTATATACACACAATGGAACATTACTCAGCCATCAAGAAGGATGAAATCTTGCCATTTGCAATGATGTGGATGGAGCTAGAGTGTATTATGCTGAGCAAAATCAGAGAAAGACAAATACCATATGATTTCACTCATATGTGGAATTTAAGAAACAAAACAGATGAACATATGGGAGGGGGGAAAAGAAAAAAAAAAGAGAGGGTAACTAACCATAAGAGACTCTTAAAAATAGAGAACAAACTGAGGGTTGATGGAGGGAGGTGGGGGGGGATGGGCTAGATGTGTGATGGGTATTAGGAGGGCACTTGTGATAAACACTGGGTGTTGTGTGCAAGTGATGAATGACTGAAGTCTACTCCTGAAACCAATATTGCACTGTATATTAACTAAGTAGAATTTAAATAAAAATTTGAAAAAAATTGTCAGTTATTTTACCAGCAAAAATGGGTTTCTTTGGGAATAGCAGAAAATCTCATTTCAGGACATGCAAGCTATGGCAAAACCATAGGCAAGACTAGAAGACAAAAGACAGGAGTTTTTGTTTTTGTTTTTGTTTTTCCCCATAGAGAAAAGGGGAAGTTGGGAGGAGCTAAGTGTAGTGACTTTTCATTGGCTAAGTTGTGATAGTCTCTCATTACCTAGCCTGTTTCCTGGCAAGGAGAAAATATATCTTCCTCCTGCTAGGGCAGTAAAGTATAGGCTTCTTCCTGTTAGGAATGCAGGGTACCTCTCTTCCTTTTTGAGTCTGCAATCCACAAGGAGTGGTAAGGTGTGAGAGCTCCCACTTCTGGCCTTCTGGCTTTATCTTATTTTTATTTATTTATTTTATATGTATGCTTTTTTAAAACTTTATTTATTTATTTTGAGGTAGAGACAGCATGAATGGGGAAGGGGCAGAGAGAGAGGGAGAGAGAGAATCCCAAGCAGGCTACACACTGTTAGTGCAAAGCCCAACTGGGGACTTGATCTCACCAACCGTGAGACTATGACCTGAGCCAGAAAGTACGAGTCAGACACTCAAGTGACTGAGCCACCAGGCACCCCCTGGCTTTATTTTAAAAATGAAGTTTTCTTTACTTGGTTTCACTGAAGAATTTCATCTTAATAATATTGAGTTTTGTAGTTCATGAGCATTCTGTATCTGTTTAGTCTTCTTTCATTTATCTTAGGAATATTTTGTAGTTTTTATTGAATAAGTGTTATTGATAATTTGTTAAATTTATCCCTAGATGTTTCATATTTTTGGATGCCATTGTAAGTGGTATATAAAATTTTTTCATTTTACAGTTTTTTTTTCTTTTTACTATCATCAAAATTTTATTGATTCTAGTATATCAAATCAAATCCTGTGACCTCTCTAAAATCATTTATTAGTTCCAGTAGCTTTTTTGCAGGGTCTTTAAATTTTTCTGTATAGACAAACATTATCTGTGGATAAAGACAATTTTATACCTTCTTTTCCAATTGGTATCCCTTTTTTCCCATTTTATACCTTATTAAAATGGCTAAGACCTCTTATACAATGTTAAATAGAAATGATGAAAGTATATGTCTTTGCCTTGTTTCTCAACTGGAGAAGCATTAAATCTTTCCCCATTAGGCATGATGTTAGTTGTATGTTTTTGAAGATGCTTTTATCAGGTTGAGGACACTCCCCTTCTATACCTAGTTTGCTTGGAGTGTTGAATTGACAACTACGTCTTCTGTATCTTATCAAGATAATCATGGATTTTTAAATTTTGCAGTATGGTGAATTTGACTGATTGGTTTTGCATCGTAAAGAATTTTGTAAAGAATTTTTGTGTCTACGATATTTGCCTATAGTTTTCTTTTCTTGTAACATCTTTGTTTGGATTTGATATCAAGTTAATACGGCCTTAGAAAATTAGTAAGGAAATCATGCCATTTGCAGCAATGTGGATGGAACTGGAAGGTATTATGCTAAGTGAAATAAGTCAGTCAGAGAAAGACAGATATCATATGTTTACACTCAGATGTGGATCTTGAGAAACTTAACAGAAGACCATGGGGGAATGGAAGGGGGAAAAATAGTTAAAAACAGAGAGGGTGGGAGGCAAACCATAAGAGACTCTTAAATATAGAGAACAAACTGAGGGTTGATGAGGGGTTAAGGGGAGAGGAGAAAATGGGTGATGGGCATTGAGGAGGGCACATGTTGGGATGAGCACTGGGTGTTTTATGTAAGCAATGAACCACGGGAACCTTCCCCCAAAACCAAGAGCACACTTTACACACTGTATGTAAGCCAATTTGACAATAAATTATGTTAAAAAAAAAAAGTTTTCCTCCCTTCTTTATTTTATATAATAGTTTGTGCAGCATTCGTATCTTTCTTTTTTAAGTGTTTGATAGAATTCACCAGTATGTCACTTGGGTCTGGCACTTTCTTTCTTTTTTTTTTTTTTTTTTCCAATATATGAAATTTATTGTCAAATTGGTTTCCATACAACATCCAGTGCTCATCCCAAAAGGTGCCCTCCTCAATACCCATCACCCACCCTCCCCTCCCTCCCACCCCCCATCAACCCTCAGTTTGTTCTCAGTTTTTAACAGTCTCTTATGCTTTGGCTCTCTCCCACTCTAACCTCTTTTTTTTTTTTTCCTTCCCCTCCCCCATGGGTTTCTGTTAAGTTTCTCAGGATCCACATAAGAGTGAAAACATATGGTATCTGTCTTTCTCTGTATGGCTTATTTCACTTAGCATCACACTCTCCAGTTCCATCCACGTTGCTACAAAAGGCCATATTTCATTCTTTCTCATTGCCACGTAGTACTCCATTGTGTATATAAACCACAATTTCTTTATCCATTCATCAGTTGATGGACATTTCGGCTCTTTCTATAATTTGGCCATTGTTGAGAGTGCTGCTATAAACATTGGGGTACAAGTGCCCCTATGCATCAGTACTCCTGTATCCCTTGGGTAAATTCCTAGCAGTGCTATTGCTGGGTCATAGGGTAGGTCTATTTTTAATTTTCTGAGGAACCTCCACACTGTTTTCCAGAGCGGCTGCACCAATTTGCATTCCCACCAACAGCTGGCACTTTCTTTAACATGTATTTGTAGTGCAAATTTGCTGTTACCAAATTCCCTCAACATTTTTTGCCTGAAAAAGTTCATTTTTGCCTCCAGTTCTGAAAGTTAATTTCATTGGATATAGATTTCTAGGTTAGCAGGTTATTTTTATTTTAGCAATTTGTCTATGACTTAATCTTGATTCTGACAAAAAAGTCCATGGTATTCATTATCTTTGTTCCTCTAAATTTGTCTCTTTTCTCTGGTTGCTCTAGAACTAAGTTTATAGTTTTCATAACATTTGGGAAAATTCTGGCCAAATATTTCTTCATATATTTTTTCAGCCCCCCTCCCCACGTTTTCCCATAGGACTGACTGCAGTTACATATATATTAGATCACTTGACATTGGGTGACAAGTCACTGAGGCTCTGTTTATTGGTTTTTCATCCTTTTTTCCCCCTCCCTGAGCTTCATTTCAGAGAGTTTCAAGTAATGTCTTCCAGATTATCTTTTTTTCTATTGCAGTATGTAATCTGCTGTTATTCTCATTCAGTTAAATGTTCATTTCAGATGTTCTTTTTTTTTTTTAAGTTTATTTGTTTATTTTGAGAGAGAGCAAGCAAGTGTGAGCAGTGGGTGGGGCAGAGATAGAGAGGAGAGAGAATCCCAAGCAGTCTCTGCACTGTGTGGAGAGCCCCCTGTCATGGGGCTCCATCCCACAAACCTTGAGATCATGACATGAGCTGAAATCAAGAGTCAGATGCTCAACTGACTGAGCCACCCAGGTGCCCCTCGGACGTTCTGTTTTTTTTGTCTCTAGCAATTCCTTTTAGCTCTTTTTATAGCTTACATTGGTTTCCTCATTATGTTCATGCTTTCCTTTGAATCTCTGAGCATACTTATAATACTTAAAATAGCTGTTTTAAAGTTATTTTCTGTTACTTTCATCATCCCTTTTACTTCTAGTTCTGATTCTGTTGACTGTTTTCCTCTTGATTATGGGTTACATTTTCCTGCTTCTTCACCTGCATAGTAATTTTGTGGGTTGCCAGGCATTGTGAATTTTACCTTGCTGAGTATTGAAATTTGGTGTGTACAGTGTGTGTGTGTGTGTGTGTGTGTGTGTGTGTAATGAATTTTGTTGTTTTTATTTAAAGAGTGTTAAACTTTGTTCTGGCAGGCAGTCATATTATCTGCAGATCAGCTTAATTCTTTCAAAACTAGTTTCTAAGATTTTTAGTCTCTGTCTAGAATATTCTTTATTCTAGGGTAGTTTAACCTACTTCTGGAACTTTAATAACTGTACTATTTATTCAATGAGATTTTTATCCACTCTGAATCATGGGAACTTGAAATGATTCCTGACCTCATTGAAGTTCTGGAAAATGTTTGGCTTAAGCTCCCCATTGAATTTTCTTTCTCTAGCAGTTGTTATTGCCTGGTTTCTACAATGCTCAAGTTGGAATTTAGCCAGAATCTCAAATGTATGTAGACTCTAGATTTCAATCTCCTCTCTCTCTTCTCTCCTTTTTGGCATTCACTACTGTTTGGTAATCTGTGCTACAAATTCTAATTGCCTTAGCCTTACCTAAATATGATCTCTGTCTCCTCAACTTGGTAAGACAGTCAGGCTACTTGGTTTTCTTCTCTCTGCTCTGCCATCTGGAAATCTGGTCCAGAAAGAAAGTTAGGATGATTATAGGACTCACTTTATTTGTTTTCCTTCTCTCAGAGATCACAGTCCTGCACTTCCCATTGTCCAATATTTTATGTTATGTTATGTTATGTTATGTTATGTTATGTTATGTTATGTTATGTTATATTTTTATTTTAATTCCAGTTAGTTAACATACAGTATTAGTTTCAGGTCTACGATATAGTGATCAAACAATTCCATACATCACCTGGTGCTCATCATGACAAGTGCACTCCTTAATCCACATCAGGGTTTTAACCCATTCCCTCCCACCCCCACCCCCTCTGGTAACCATCAGATTATTCTCTATAATTAAGAGTCTGTGTTTTCCTTTGTCTCTATCTCTTATTTTTTCCCTTTGCCTGTTTTCTTCCCTAAATTCCAGATTTGAGTGAAATCATATAATATTATTTTTCTCTGACTGATTTATTTTACTTAGCATTATACTCTTTAGCTCTGTGCATGTCATTGCAAACGGCAAGATTTCACTCTTTTTTTAAAGATTTCATCCTTTTCTATAGCTGAATAATATTCCATTGCTGTCTATTGTTGATGGACACTTGGGCTGCTTTCATATCTTAGGTATTGTAAATAATGCTGCTATAAATATAGGGGTGCATGTATCCCTTTGAATTAGTGTTCTTGTATCGTTTGGGTAGATACCAAGTATTGTGATTTCCGGAATCTAGGGTAAGTCCTATTTTTAACTTTTTGAGGAACCTCTATACTGTTTTCCACAGTGGGTGTACCAGTTTGCACTCCCACCAGTAGTGCATGAGTGTTCCTTTTACTCCATATCCTTGCCAACACCTGTTTCTTGTGTTGTTAATTTTAGCCATTCTGATAGGTGTGAGGTGATATCTCATTGTAGATATTTGATTTGCATTTTCCTCATGGTGAGTGATATTGGGCATCTTTTCATGTGTCTGTTGGCCATCTGGACGTCTTCTTTGGAAAAATTTCTGTTCATGTCTTCTGCCCATTTTTAATTAGATTATTTGTTTTTTGAGTGTTGAGTTTTTGTAACTTCTTTATATATTTTGGATACTAACTCTTTATTGGAGATGGTTTGGTTGTTATTTCTCATCTCTCATTTGTGATTTTATTTATTTGAGTCCTTCCTCTTTGTTTCATGGTAAGTCTGGCTAGAGGTTTTTGATTTTTTTTTAAATTTTTTTCAAAGAACCAGCTCCTGGTTTCATTGATCTGTTCTATTGTTTTTTTTAGTTTCTATAACATTTATGTCTGCTCTAATATTTATTATTTCCTTCCTTCTGCTGGTTTTTGGTTTGGTTTTGTTGTTCCTTTTTTTTAGCTCCTTTAGGTACAAGGTTAGATTGTTTATTTGAGATTTTTCTTGTTTCTTGAGGTAGGCCTGTATTGCTATAAATTTCCCTCTTAGAAACACTTTTGCTGCATCCCAGAGGTTTCCATGGACTTTTTAATTTCTCTTTTGATTTCCTGGCTGACCTATTCATTGTTTAGTAGCATGTTATTTAACCTCCATGTATTTGTGGTCTTTCCAGATTTTTTCTTGTGGTTGATTTCTAGTTTCATAACGTTGTGGTCAGAAGAGATGCATGGTATGATTTTGACCTTCTTGGATTTGTTGAGATTTGTGTTGTGGGCTAATATGTGATCTATTCAGGAGAATGTTCCATGTGCACTTGAAAAGAATATGTATTCTGCTGTTTTAGGATGGAATGTTCTGAATATATCTGTTAAGTCCATCTGGTCCAGTATATCCTTCAAAGTCATTGTTTCCTTGTTGATGTTCTGTTTAGATGATCCATCCATTTATGTAAGTGGGGTGTTAAAGTCACTATTATTATTGTATTATTGATTAGTTCCTTTACATTTGTTATTAACTGATTTATGGTTTTGGGTGCTTCTATGTTGGGTGTATAAATATTTATAATTGTTATATCTTCTTGTTGGATTATTCCCTTTATTATTGTATAGTGCTCTTTTTTTGTCTCTTGTTATGGTTTTTGTTTTAAAGTCTATTTTGTCCCATATAAGTATTGCTACTCCGGTTTTCTTTTGCCCATAATCCAATAACTTAAAACTTTCTTCACATGTTTTTTTTCCACACTGTGTGTGTGTGTGTGTGTGTGTGTGTGTGTGTGTGTGTGTTTTAGTTGTTTAAAGTACTAGAACAAGTCCCATATCAGTTACTCCTTTACAGGTAGAAGCAAAAGTCCATCTTCCCTTTTTTTGTTTTGTTTTGCTTCTGTCAAGACTTTCACTTTTCCCCTAATAATACAAACTTCATTTGCCCTGTTTTGCAATCGCAGTTAAAAAAAATTAGAAGTGCAGAAACTAGTTTTAATCATTTGAACATAAGCACAGTGGTGACTGAAAATATAAACTTTCAAAAAGGCTTTCCCAAAAAGTGCATACCTCTGAAAAAAAAAACCAAACCCTACATTTGGATATAGTAGCTCTTTGTATAACTTAACCTGCTTACAAAGCATTTTCATTTATAGAGTTGTATTGTCTCTACTGTTGCCAGTTATTTCTAAGCACAAAATGTTTTAGCAATGTATATTAGGAAGCAGATTAAACATGCTTTGAAAGTTTCAAAATGAAAATGAAAGCTAATACTCCAAATGTTTCTATTCTGCACATGGGCACATGGCCTCTATAGTTCCATTTCCTAGCTTGCTCTCCTTCCTTGGGCTGCTACTCTCAAAGGCTTTTTCAGATAGGGTTGAGGAGCTCCATATGTCATTCTGTGTTTCATATGGGATTCTGTCTAAGGTAATTTGGCATCTCCTGTCCTATTTCTTTTGATGTTTCTTACTCACAGACACTTAAAAGGCAGTGCAGATTTTGGAGTCAAACAGATTTGGGTAGTTCAAATATTAGCTTCGTCTCAAGTTATTTTATGTCCCTGATAGTTTTTTTTTCCTTAAATTTCATCCACAAACAGAAACACTAATGTTTAAATGGCAGGAGATTTGTGGACCTTAGAGCAGAGTAATGTGCTTGGCACACTGCCTGACATACAGGACTTCATCCAAAACTGGGATTTGCTACTGCTGTACTTTCATCTTTGAGATTTTATTTAAAATAACATTTGGCTCAAATACTACAGATTTGTAAGCAGCATTTTGCCTTTAAAATAGTCTCTAAACTTATTACTATATCTTAAAATGAAATAAACATGTACTGATTTTAGTGCCCCAGCAATTAGTACCATATAAGGTTAGAGTATCTAATGTC
The DNA here is from genome assembly GCF_046562875.1 of Panthera onca. Lineage (NCBI taxonomy): Eukaryota > Metazoa > Chordata > Mammalia > Carnivora > Felidae > Panthera > Panthera onca. The sequence goes on along the minus strand of NC_138347.1, from coordinate 129,166,160 downwards.
AAAAGAATGACTAAATCAGTAGGCTGAAGATTCCTTCCCATAGGTTTTTCTTTTAAGTTTATTTGTTTATTTTGAGAGAATGAAAGAGCAAGAGGAGGGGAGGGGAAGAGAGAGAGAATCTCAAGCAGGTTCCACACTGTCAGTGCAGACAGAGCCCAATGTGGGGCTCGAACTCCTGAACCACGAGATCATGAGCTGAGCCAAAATCAAGAGTTGGATGCTTAACCGACTGAGTCACCCAGGCACCCCTCCACCTTTTATATTTTTTCTTTTCTGAGGTGACATTAATTAACATAAAATTAATCATTTAAAAGTATACAATTCAGTGGCATTTAGTATACTCACAGTGTTGTGTAACTACCATCTCTATCCAGTTCCAAAAGAAAATCCTGTGCCCATTAAGCAGTCAGTACCCATTCCCCTCTCTCCCAGCCCCTGGCAACCACCAGTTTGTTTTGTGTCTCTATAGATTTACCTATTCTAGATATTTCATATGAGTAGGATTATATAATGTGTAGCCTTTTATGACTGGCTTCTTTCATTTAACATATTATTTTCGAGGTTCATCCATGTTGTAGCATATAGCAATACTTCATTCTTTCTATGGCAGAATAATATTTCATTGTATGGATATACTATATTTTGTTTATCCATTCACCCATTGATGTACATATAGGTTGTTTCTGCCTTTCTTGACCATCGTGAATAGTGCTACTATGAATATTCATGTATGTGTATTTGAGTACCTGCTTCCAATTCTTTGGGATATATACTGAGGGGTGGGATTTCTGGGTCATGTGGTAATTCTGTTTAGCTTTTGGGAGGTGCTTTTGGGTTTGTTTCTCCAAGGGGAAAGGCACAATCAGAGAAATGGGACCTGAAAACTCAGGTGAGCCATGCAGCCAACCCAATTTTTGTCTGTCCCACTCAGGCAACCATTTACCTTGTCTCTAACTTCTTCTGCCAGCAGAGAAAGATGAGTGCTGTGGGTTCCTTACACCTCTGGCATCTGTCCCCTAGGTCTGTGTCTGGCTGTCCCTGGGAAAACTGTGAGGTGGTGCACTGTCTCAAATCATGAGGCCAGTAAGTGCTCTGATTTCAGTGACAATATGAAAAAAGTCCTTCCAGCGGATGGTCCTCATGTCACCTGTGTGAAGAGAGCCTCTCACTTTGAGTGCATCAAGTCCATTTGGGTAAGTCACAGCTGCCCAAAGGAGAATGGAAGAAAATCCATACTTCCTTTTTCTGTACTTGTTAGTGTTTATTGCTTCAGAACAACTTTCTTCCCACAGGAACTAGACCATGCTTTAAAGGAGAAGGAAGTAAGCTAAAGACCTGAAAGTACAGGGACCGTGTAGAGAGAAAAATATAGGTGCTCAACATTCATTAATAGTAAAAGCAATAATAGTAATTAAACAACTAATAGAGAAGGATTCAGTGAAAATGCCAACAGGAAAGCTAAGCCAGAATTGCACTGGAGTCAGAAATAAGAAGCTGTCGTATCACCATTATTATTTAACATTGTTTTTGGAATTTTCCAGTAATGCAATAAGATACAAAATACATATGAAGTAGAAAGAAACAAATAAAATATCAATATTTTCAGATGATTGCATGCCTGGAAAGTAGGGTAGAATCAAGAAGAATATTACTATAATGAACTATTGGGACCTCATCAAGATAAAAATCTTCTGCATGGCAAAGGAAACAACAAAACTAAAAGGCAACTGATGGGATGGGAGAAGATATTTGCAAATGACTTATCAGATTAAAGGCTAGTATCCAAAATCTATGAAGAACTTATCAAACTCAACAACCCCCCCCCAAAAAAAACAATAATCCAGTGAAGAAATGGGCAAAAGACATGAATAGATACTTTTCTAGAGAAGACATCCAGATGGCTAGTAGACACACAAAAAAAAATGCTCAACATCACTCATTATCAGAGAAATACAAATCAAGAACACAATGAAATAACCACCTCACACCAGTCAGAATGGCTAAAATTAACAACTCGGGCAACAACAGATGCTGGCGAGGATGCGGAGAAAGAGGAACATTTTTGCATTTGTGGTGGGAATGCAAACTGGTGCAGCCACTCTGGGAAACAGTATGGAGGTTCCTCAAAAAATGAAAAAATAGAATTACCCTACAATCCAGCAATTGCACTACTAAGTATTTATCCAAAGGATACAGGTATGCTGTCTCAAAGGGGCACACGTACCCCAATGTTTGGAAAGAGCCCAAATGTCCATCGACAGATGAATGGATAAAGAAGATGTGGTATATATATATATATATATATATATATATATATATATATACACACACACACACACACACACACACATACACACACACACACACACACACACACACAATAGAGTGTTATTCGGCAATCAAAAAAAAAAAAAGAAATCTTGCCATTTGCAACAACGTGGATGGAACTAGAGGGTATTATGCAAAGCAAAATTAGCCAGTCAGAGAAAGACAAATATCATATGACTTCACTCATATGTGGAATTTAATATACAAAACAGATTAACAGAAGGGAAGGGAAGCAAAAATAATATAAAAACCCGGAGGGGGCAAAACAAGAGATTTAAAAAAAAATTTTTTTTAACGTTTATTTTTGGGAGAGGGAAACAGAGTGTGACTGGGGGAGGGGCAGAGAGAGAGGGAGACACAGAATCTGAAGCAGGCTCCAGGCTCTGAGCTATTAGCACAGAGCCCGACGCAGGGCTCAAATCCATGAGCAGTGGGATCATGACCTGAGCCAAAGTTAGAGGCCCAAGCAACTGAACCACCCAGGCGCCCCCAAGAGACTCTTAAATATAGACAACAAACTGAGGGTTGCTGGAGGGGTTGTGGGTGGAAGGATAGGTTAAATGGGCATGGAGCATTAAGGATGACACTTGTTGAGATGAGCACTGGGTGTTATATGCAGGGGATAAACCACTGGATTCTACTCCTGAAATTATTATTGCACTATATGCTAACTAACTTGGATGTAAATTAAAATGAAACAAAAAAACAAACTTAAAACCCAATAATAATGAGACAACCCAATTTTTTTTTAAATGTTTTTAATGTTTATTTATTTTTGAGAGAGAGAGAGAGAGACAGAGACAGAGCATGAGAGTGAGCAGGAGAGGTGCAGAGAGAGAGAGAGACACAGAATCTGAAGCAGGCTCCAGGCTCCAAGCTGTCAGCACAGAGACCGACGCGGGGCTCAAACTCACAGACCGCAAGATCATGACCCGAGCCGAAGTCGGCCGCCCAACCAACTGAGCCACCCAGGCGCCCCAACCCAATTTTTTAAATAAGCAAAAGATTTGAACACACATCCACTCACATACAGACGGCAAATTAGCACATAAAAATATATCCAAAGTTATTAGTCATTATAGAAATGCAAATCAAGACAATAGCACTACTTATCTACTAATATGGTCAAAATAAAATACACTGATCACATTAAGTGTTAATAAGGATTTAGAGCAACTGAAACCCTCAGATAGTGCTGGTGTGAATGCAAAATAGCATATCTAGAAAACAGTTTGGAACTTTCTCCTGAAGTTAAATATACAATTACCATACTACCCTTTTTGTGTATCTACTCCCCCGCAAAATAAAAACATATGTCTACATAAGCACCTGTATGTTAATGTTTACAGTTGCTTTTTTCATAATGTTAAAATTAAAAACAATTCAAATGTCCATCAACTGGTTAATAAACAAATTGTGGTACAACTATAAAAAAAGAAAAATATTACTACAATTATTTATGAATGAATAAATTAGTTTGGCAAAAGACAAACATATCACAATGTCATTTTCATATACAACAGTCATTAGTTGGGGAAAAGTAACCCAAATTTATGACTTATTTTTATTTAAAATAATGTACTAAAGGGGCACCTGGGTGGATCAGCTGGTTGAGCATCCAACTTCAGTTCAGGTCATGATGTCACGGTTCATGGGTTCGAGCCCCACACTGGGCTCTGGGGTGACAGTGTACAGCGTGCTTAGGATTCTCTGTCCCATTCTCTTTGCACCTCCCCTACTTGTGTGCTCTCTCTTTCTCTATAATAAATAAAGATTAAAAAATTTTAAATAACATACTATAATTCTATTATGCTACAATATAATCTACTATAATATAATAGAAAAATGTTTCAGGAAAAAAATCATGACAGATCTGCAAGATTTTAACAAATATAGATTCTGCAGTGGAGGGACAACACACAACAGCCTTGTGAGCGTCCTCTCTCAGCACAGAGCCTGGCTCTCTCTCCCCTGTGGCCCAGCCTTCCTGTCCCAGTTGAGAAACTGGAGGTGAGGTCAGTGACCTGAAGCTCACAGACCCTGAGGGATGTGGTGTAAACCCGGTTGGACCTGCCCTGCAGTTGTGGTGTTTCCTCTGTCATCAAGTCAGGCTATTTAGTCCTGAGAAGAGTGTTTTTTTAGAGAGAAAACAGAAGATGGCAGTGTAGGAGGACACTGGGCTCACCACGTCCCGCTGACCACTTAGATTCCACCCACATCTGCCTAAATAACCCAGAAAACTGCCAGAAGACTAGCAGAATGGACTCTCCAGAACCAAGCATAGATGAGAGGCCCACAGAAGAGGGGCCCCTCCTGAAGCGGACCACCGAAGGCAAAGTGAGCTGACTCTGCTCCTGCCTCTGTGCACCTTGTGGATCCACCCCGGCTAATACGCCAGATCCCATCGAAGGAGTACCACAAGCCTGGCAGTGTGCAAGTAGCCCAGACAGAGGCCACACCACTCCACAGTGAATCCTGCCCCTGGGAGAGGGGAAGATAAGGTACACACCAGTCTGACTGTGGCCCCAGCGGTGGGCTGGGGGGCAGACATCAGGTCTGACTGTGGCCCCGCCCACCAATGCAAGTTACTCCAGACAGCACAGAGGAAGAGCCCTGCAGTTCCTCGCCACTCCAGGGACTATCCAAAATGATGAAACGGAGGAATTCTCCTCAAAAGAAACTCCAGGAAGTAGCGACAGCTAACGAATTGATCAAAAATGATTTAAGCAATGTAACATAAAATGAATTTAAAATAATAGTCATAAAATTAATCGCTGGGCTTGAAAAAAGTATAGAGGACAGCAGAGAAGCTATTACTACAGAGATCAAGGGATTAAGAAACAGTCAGGAGGAGCTAAAAAATGCTATAAATGAGCTGCAAAATAAAATGGAGGTGACCACAGCTTGGATTGAAGAGGCAGAGGAGAGAATAGGTGAATTAGAAGATAAAATTATGGAAAAAGAGGAAACTGAGAAAAAGAGAGAGAAAAAAATCCAAGAGCATGAGGGGAGAATTAGAGAACTAAGTGACACATTAAATGTAATAACATATGCAAAATTGGGATTCCAGAGGAGGAAGAGAGAGGGAAAGGTGCTGAAGGTGTACTTGAAATCATAGCTGAGAACTTCCCTGATCTGGGGAAGGAAAAAGGCATTGAAATCCAAGAGGCACAGAGAACTCCCTTCAGACATAACTTGAATCGATCTTCTGCACGACATATCATAGTCAAACTGGCAAAATACAAGGATAAAGAGAATATTCTGAAAGCAACTAGGGATAAGATAAGCATGCTATAACATATAAAGGGAGACTGATAAGACTAGTGATGGATCTATCTACTGAAACTTGGCAGGCCAGAAAGGAATGGCAGGAAATCTTCAATGTGATGAACAGAAAAAATATGCAGCTGAGAATCCTTTATCCAGCAAGTCTATCATTTAGAACAGAAGGAGAGATAAAGGTCTTCCCAAACAAACAAAAACTGAAGGAATTCGTCACCACTAAACAAGCCCTACAAGAGATCCTAAGGGGGATCCTGTGAGACAAGGTACCAGAGGCATCACTACAAGCATGAAACCTACAGACATCACAATGACTCTAAACCCATATCTTTCTATAATAACACTGAATGTAAATGGATTAAACGCTCCAACCAAAAGACATAGGTTATCAGAATGGATAAAAAAGCAAGACCCATCTATTTGCTGTCTACAAGAGATTCATTTTAGACCTGAGGACACCTTCAGATTGAAAGTGAGGGGATGGAGAACTATCTATCATGCTACTGGAAGTCAAAAGAAAGCTGGAGTAGCCATACTTATATCAGACAAACTAGACTTTAAATTAAAGGCTGTAACAAGAGATGAAGAAGGGCATTATATAATAATCACAGGGTCTATACATCAGGAAGAGCTAACAATTATAAATGTCTATGTGCCGAATATGGGAGCCCCCAAATATATAAAACAATTAATCACAAACATAAGCAACCTTATTGATAAGAACGTGGTATGCAGGGGACTTTAGTACTCCACTTACAACAATGGATAGATCATCTAGACACAGGATCAATAAAGAAACAAGGGCCCTGAATGATACATTGGAACAGATGGACTTCACAGATATATTTAAAACTCTGCATCCTAAAGCAACAGCATATACTTTCTTCTCGAGTGCACATGGAACCTTCTCCAAGAGATATCACAAACTGGGTCACAAAAGAGCCCTTCATAAGTATACAAGAATTGAGATCATACCATGCATACTTTCAGACCACAATGCTATGAAGTTTGAAATCAACCACAGGAAAAAGTCTGGAAAACCTCCAAAAGCATGGAGGTTAAAGAACACCCTACTAAAGAATGAATGGGTCAACCAGGCAATTAGAGAAGAAATTAAAAAATATATGGAAACAAATGAAAATAAAAATACAACAATCCAAACGATTTGGGATGCAGCGAAGGCAGTCTTGAGAGGAAAATACATTGCAGTCCAGGCCTATCTCAAGAAACAAGAAAAATCCCAAATACAAAATCTAACAGCACACCTAAAGGAAATAGAAGCAGAACGGCAAAGACACCCCAAACCCCACAGAGGACGAGAAATAATAGAGATCAGAGCAGAAATAAGCAATATAGAATCTAAAAAAACTGTAGAGCAGATCAACGAAACCAAGAGTTGGTTTCTTGAAAAAATAAACAAAATTGACAAACCTCTAGCCAGGCTTCTCAAAAAGAAAAGGGAGATGACCCAAATAGATACAATCATGAATGAAAATGGAATTATTACAACCAATCCCTCAGAAATACAAGCAATTATCAGGGAATACTATGAAAAATTATATGCCAACAAGCTGGACAACCTGGAAGAAATGGACAAATTCCTAAGCACCCACACACTTCCAAAACTCAATCAGGAAGAAATAGAAGCTTGAACAGACCCATAACCAGCAAAGAAATTGAATCAGTTATCAAAAATCTCCCAACAAATAAGAGTGTAGGACCAGATGGCTTCCCAGGGGAGTTCTACCAGACGTTTAAAGCAGAGATAACACCTATCCTTCTCAAGCTATTCCAAAAAATAGAAATAGAAGGGAAACTTCCAGACTCATTCTATGAAGCCAGTATTACTTTGATTCCTAAACCAGACAGAGACCCAGTAAAAAAAGAGAACTACAGGCCAATATCCCTGATGAATATGGATGCAAAAATTCTCAATAAGATACTAGCAAAACAAATTCAACAGGATATAAAAAGAATTATTCACCATGATCAAGTGGGATTCATTCCTGGGATGCAGGGCTGGTTCAACATTCACAAATCAATCAATGTGATACATCACGTTAATAAAAGAAAAGATAAGAACCATATGATCCTGTCAATCAATGCAGAGAAAGCATTTGACAAAATTCAGCATCCTTTCTTAATAAAAACCCTCGAGAAAGTCGGGTAGAAGAAACATACTTAAACATCATAAAAGCCATTTATGAAAAGCCCACAGCTAATATCATCCTCAATGGGGAAAAACTGAGAGCTTTTCCCCTGAGATCAGGAACACGACAGGGATGTTCACTCTCACGCTGTTGTTTAACATAGTGCTGGAAGTTCTAGCATCAGCAATCAGACAACAAAAGGAAATCAAAGGCATCAAAATTGGCAAAGATGAAGTCAAGCTTTCACTTTTTGCAGATGACATGATATTATACATGGAAAATCCGATAGACTCCACCAAAAGTCTGCTAGAACTGATACATGAATTCAGCAAAGTTGCAGGATACAAAATCAATGTACAGAAATCAGTTGCATTCTTATACACTAATAATGAAGCAACAGAAAGACAAATAAAGAAACTGATCCCATTCACAATTGCACCAAGAAGCATAAAATACCTAGGAATAAACCTAACCAAAGATTTGTCAAAGATCTGTATGCTGAAAACTATAGAAAGCTTATGAAGGAAATTGAACAAGATATAAAGAAATGGAAAAACATTCCCTGCTCATGGGTTGGAAGAATAAATATTGTCAAAATGTCAATACTACCCAAAGCTATCTACACATTCAATGCAATCCCAATCAAAATTGCACCAGCATTCTTCTCGAAGCTAGAACAAGCAATCCTAAAATTTGTATGGAACCACAAAAGGCCCCGAATAGCCAAAGTAATTTTGAAGAAGAAGACCAAAGCAGGAGGCATTACAATCCCAGACTTTAGCCTCTACTGCAAAGCTGTAATCATCAAGACAGTGTGGTATTGGCACAAAAACAGACACATAGACCAATGGAATAGAATAGAAACCCCAGAACTAGACCCACAAACGTATGGCCAACTGATCTTTGACAAAGCAGGAAAGAACATCCAATGGAAAAAAAGACAGTCTCTAACGAATGGTGCTGGGAGAACTGGACGGCAACATGCAGAAGAATGAATCTAGACCACTTTCTTACACCATTCACAAAAACAAACTCAAAATGGATAAAGGACCTGAATGTGAGACAGGAAACCATCAAAACCCTAGAAGAGAAAGCAGGAAAAAACCTCTCTGACCTCAGCCACAGCAATTTCTTACTTGACACATCCCCAAGGGCAAGGGAATTAAAAGCAAAAATGAACTATTGGGACCTCATGAAGATAAAAAGCTTCTGCACAGCAAAGGAAATAATCAACAAAACTGAAAGGCAACCAACGGAATGGGAAAAGATATTTGCAAATGACATATCGGACAAAGGGCTAGTATCCAAAATCTATAAAGAGCTCACCAAACTCCACACCCAAAAAACAAATAACCCATTGAAGAAATGGGCAGAAAACGTGAATAGACACTTCTCTAAAGAAGACATCCGGATGGCCAGCAGGCACATGAAAAGATGTTCAACGTCGCTCCTCATCAGGGAAATACAAATCAAAACCACACTCAGATATCACCTCACGCCAGTCAGAGTGGCCAAAATGAACAAATCAGGAGACTATAGATGCTGGAGAGGATGTGGAGAAACGGGAACCCTCTTGCACTGTTGGTGGGAATGCAAGCTGGTGCAGACGCTCTGGAAAACAGTGTGGAGATTCCTGAAAAAATTAAAAATAGACCTACCCTATGACCCAGCAGTAGCACTGCTGGGAATTTACCCAAGGGATACAGGAGTACTGATGCATAGGGGCACTTGTACCCCAGTGTTTATAGCAGCACTCTCAATAATAGCCAAATGATGGAAAGAGCCTAAATGTCCATCAACTGATGAATGGATAAAGAAATTGTGGTTTATATACACAATGGAATACTACGTGGCAATGAGAAAGAATGAAATATGGCCCTTTGTAGCAACGTGGATGGAACTGGAGAGTGTGATGCTAAGTGAAATAATTCATACAGAGAAAGACAGATACCATATGCTTTCACTCTTATGTGGATCCTGAGAAACTCAACAGAAGTCTATGGGGGAGGGGAAGAAAAAAAAAAGAGGTTAGAGAGGGAGAGAGCCAAAGCATAAGAGACTCTTAAAAACAGAATAAACTGGATTATTAGAGAGGGAAGATGGCGGCGTAGGAGAATGCTGGGCTCACCGCGCATCCTGCTAATCACTTAGATTTCACCTACACCTGCCTAAAGAACCCAGAAAACCGCCAGAGGATTAGCAGAACGGAGTCTCCGGAGCCAAGCACAGACGAGAGGCCCACGGAAGAGGGTAGGAAGGGCGGCGAGGCGGTGCGCGCTCCACGGACTGGCGGGAGGGAGCCGGAGCGGAGGGGCGGCTCGCTGGCCAAGCAGAGCCCCCGAGTCTGGCTGGCAAAAGCGGAGGGACAGGACAGAGTGTGTTCCGACAGCAAGCGCGACTTAGCGTCTGGGAGGTCATAAGTTAACAGCTCTGCTCAGAAAGCGGGAAGGCTGGAGGACAAAGGGAGGGAGAGCTGCTGAGCCCCGGGACGACAGAGCTCAGTTTGGTGGGGAACAAAGGCGCTCGCCAACGCCATCTCCCCCGCCCATCCCCCAGCCAAAATCCCAAAGGGAACCAGTTCCTGCCAGGGAACTTGCTCGCTCCTCACAAACACCCAACTCTGTGCTTCTGCGGAGCCAAACCTCCGGCAGTGGATCTGACTCCCTCCCGCTGCCACAGGGCCCCTCCTGAAGTGGATCACCTAAGGAGAAGCGAGCTAAGTCTGCCCCTCCTGCCCCCGTGCACCTTGCCTACCCACCCCAGCTAATACGCCAGATCCCCAGCACCACAAGCCTGGAAGTGTGCAAGTAGCCCAGACGGGCCACGCCACCCCACAGTGAATCCCGCCCCTAGGATAGGGGAAGAGAAGGCACACACCAGTCTGACTGTGGCCCCAGCGGTGGGCTGGGGGCAGACATCAGGTCTGACTGCGGCCCCGCCCACCAACTCCAGTTATACACCACAGCACAGGGGAAGTGCCCTGCAGGTCCTCACCACTCCAGGGACTATCCAAAATGACCAAACGGAAGAATTCCCTTCAGAAGAATCTCCAGGAAATAACAACAGCTAATGAACTGATCAAAAAGGATTTAAATAATATAACAGAAAGTGAATTTCGAATAATAGTCATAAAATTAATCGCTGGGCTTGAAAACAGTATAGAGGACAGCAGAGAATCTCTTGCTACAGAGATCAAGGGACTAAGGAACAGTCACGAGGAGCTGAAAAGCGCTTGAAACAAAATGCAAAACAAAATGGAAACGACGACGGCTCGAATTGAAGAGGCAGAGGAGAGAATAGGTGAACTAGAAGATAAAGTTATGGAAAAAGAGGAAGCTGAGAGAAAGAGAGATAAAAAAAATCCAGGAGTATGAGGGGAAAATTAGGGAACTAAGTGATACACTAAAAAGAAATAATATACGCATAATTGGTATCCCAGAGGAGGAAGAGAGAGGGAAAGGTGCTGAAGGGGTACTTGAAGAAATTATAGCTGAGAACTTCCCTGAACTGGGGAAGGAAAAAGGCATTGAAATCCAAGAGGCACAGAGAACTCCCTTCAGACGTAACTTGAATCGATCTTCTGCACGACATATCATAGTGAAACTGGCAAAATACAAGGATAAAGAGAAAATTCTGAAAGCAGCAAGGGATAAACGTGCCCTCACATATAAAGGGAGACCTATAAGACTCGTGACTGATCTCTCTTTTGAAACTTGGCAGGCCAGAAAGGATTGGCATGAGATCTTCAGTATGCTAAACAGGAAAAATATGCAGCCGAGAATCCTTTATCCAGCAAGTCTGTCATTTAGAATAGAAGGAGAGATAAAGGTCTTCCCAAACAAACAAAAACTGAAGGAATTTGTCACCACTAAACCAGCCCTACAAGAGATCCTAAGGGGGATCCTGTGAGACAAAATACCAGAGACATCACTACAAGCATAAAACATACAGACATCACAATGACTCTAAACCCGTATCTTTCTATAATAACACTGAATGTAAATGGATTAAATGCGCCAACCAAAAGACATAGGGTATCAGAATGGATAAAAAAACAAGACCCATCTATTTGCTGTCTACAAGAGACTCATTTTAGATCTGAGGACACCTTTAGATTGAGAGTGAGGGGATGGAGAACTATTTATCATGCTACTGGAAGCCAAAAGAAAGCTGGAGTAGCCATACTTATATCAGACAAACTAGACTTTAAATTAAAGGCTGTAACAAGATGAAGAAGGGCATTATATAATAATTACAGGGTCTATCCATCAGGAAGAGCTAACAATTATAAATGTCTATGCGCCGAATACCGGAGCCCCCAAATATATAAAACAATTACTCATAAACATAAGCAACCTTATTGATAAGAATGTGGTCATTGCAGGGGACTTTAACACCCCACTTACAGAAATGGATAGATCATCTAGACACACGGTCAATAAAGAAACAAGGGCCCTGAATGATACATTGGATCAGATGGACTTGACAGATATAGTTAGAACTCTGCATCCCAAAGCAACAGAATATACTTTCTTCTCGAGTGCACATGGAACATTCTCCAAGATAGATCATATACTGGGTCACAAAGCAGCCCTTCATAAGTTTACAAGAATTGAAATTATACCATGTGTACTTTCAGACCACAATGCTATGAAGCTTGAAATCAACCACAGGAAAAAGTCTGGAAAACCTCCAAAAGCATGGAGGTTAAAGAACACCCTACTAAAGAATGAGTGCATCAACCAGGCAATTAGAGAAGAAATTAAAAAATATATGGAAAAAAACGAAAATGAAAATACAACAATCCAAACGCTTTGGGACGCAGGGAAGGCAGTCCTGAGAGGAAAATACATTGCAGTCCAGGCCTATCTCAAGAAACTAGAAAAATCCCAAATACAAAATCTAACACCACACCTAAAGGAAATAGAAGCAGAACAGCAGAGGCAGCCTAAACCCAGCAGAAGAAGAGAAATAATAAAGATCAGAGCAGAAATAAACAATATAGAATCTAAAAAAACTGTGGAGCAGATCAACGAAACCAAGAGTTGGTTTTTTGAAAAAATAAACAAAATTGACAAACCTCTAGCCAGGCTTCTCAAAAAGAAAAGGGAGATGACCCAAATAGATACAATCATGAATGAAAATGGAATGATTACAACCAATCCCTCAGAGATACAAAGAATTATCAGGGAATACTATGAAAAATTATATGCCAACAAATTGGACAACCTGGAAGAAATGGACAAATTCCTAAACACCCACACTCTTCCAAAACTCAATCAGGAGGAAATAGAAAGCTTGAACAGACCCATAACCAGCGAAGAAATTGAATCGGTTATCAAAAATCTCCCAACAAATAAGAGTGTAGGACCAGATGGCTTCCCAGGGGAGTTCTACCAGACGTTTAAAGCAGAGATAATACCTATCCTTCTCAAGCTATTCCAAGAAATAGAAAGGGAAGGAAAACTTCCAGACTCATTCTATGAAGCCAGTATTACTTTGATTCCTAAACCAGACAGAGACCCAGTAAAAAAAAGAGAACTACAGGCCAATATCCCTGATGAATATGGATGCAAAAATTCTCAATAAGATACTAGCAATTCGAATTCAACGGCATATAAAAAGAATTATTCACCATGATCAAGTGGGATTCATTCCTGGGATGCAGGGCTGGTTCAACATTCGCAAATCAATCAACGTGATACATCACATTAACGAAAAAAAAGAGAAGAACCATATGATCCTATCAATCGATGCAGAAAAGGCCTTTGACAAAATCCAGCATCCTTTCTTAATAAAAACCCTTGAGAAAGTCGGGATAGAAGGAACATACTTAAAGATCATAAAAGCCATTTATGAAAAGCCCACAGCTAATATCATCCTCAACGGGGAAAAACTGAGAGCTTTTCCCCTGAGATCAGGAACACGACAGGGATGCCCACTCTCACCGCTGTTGTTTAACATAGTGCTGGAAGTTCTAGCATCAGCAATCAGACAACAAAAGGAAATCAAAGGCATCAAAATTGGCAAAGATGAAGTCAAGCTTTCACTTTTTGCAGATGACATGATATTATACATGGAAAATCCGATAGACTCCACCAAAAGTCTGCTAGAACTGATACATGAATTCAGCAAAGTTGCAGGATACAAAATCAAGGTACAGAAATCAGTTGCATTCTTATACACTAACAATGAAGCAACAGAAAGACAAATAAAGAAACTGATCCCATTCACAATTGCACCAAGAAGCATAAAATACCTAGGAGTAAATCTAACCAAAGATGTAAAAGATCTGTATGCTGAAAACTATAGAAAGCTTATGAAGGTAATTGAAGATTTAAAGAAATGGAAAGACATTCCCTGCTCATGGATTGGAAGAATAAATATTGTCAAAATGTCAATACTACCCAAAGCTATCTACACATTCAGTGCAATCCCAATCAAAATTGCACCAGCATTCTTCTCGAAACTAGAACAAGCAATCCTAAAATTCATATGGAACCACAAAAGGCCCCGAATAGCCAAAGTAATTTTGAAGAAGAAGACCAAAGCAGGAGGCATTACAATCCCAGACTTTAGCCTCTACTACAAAGCTGTCATCATCAAGACAGCATGGTATTGGCACAAAAACAGACACATAGACCAATGGAATAGAATAGAAACCCCAGAACTAGACCCACAAACGTATGGCCAACTGATCTTTGACAAAGCAGGAAAGAACATCCAATGGAAAAAAGACAGTCTCTTTAATAAATGGTGCTGGGAGAACTGGACAGCAACATGCAGAAGGTTGAATCTAGACCACTTTCTCACACCATTCACAAAAATAAACTCAAAATGGATAAAGGACCTGAATGTGAGACAGGAAACCATCAAAACCCTAGAAGAGAAAGCAGGAAAAGACCTCTCTGACCTCAGCCGTAGCAATCTCTTATTCGACACATCCCCAAAGGCAAGGGAATTAAAAGCAAAAGTGAATTACTGGGACCTTATGAAGATAAAAAGCTTCTGCACAGCAAAGGAAATAATCAACAAAACTAAAAGGCAACCGACAGAATGGGAAAAGATATTTGCAAATGACATATCGGACAAAGGGCTAGTATCCAAAATCTATAAAGAGCTCACCAAACTCCACACCCGAAAAACAAATAACCCAGTGAAGAAATGGGCAGAAAACGTGAATAGACACTTCTCTAAAGAAGACATCCGGATGGCCAGCAGGCACATGAAAAGATGTTCAACGTCGCTCCTCATCAGGGAAATACAAATCAAAACCACACTCAGATATCACCTCACGCCAGTCAGAGTGGCCAAAATGAACAAATCAGGAGACTATAGATGCTGGAGAGGATGTGGAGAAACGGGAACCCTCTTGCACTGTTGGTGGGAATGCAAATTGGTGCAGCCGCTCTGGAAAACAGTGTGGAGGTTCCTCAGAAAATTAAAAATAGACCTACCCTATGACCCAGCAATAGCACTGCTAGGAATTTATCCAAGGGATACGGGAGTACTGATGCATAGGGGCACTTGTACCGCAATGTTTATAGCGGCACTCTCAACAATAGCCAAATGATGGAAAGAGCCTAAATGTCCATCAACTGATGAATGGATAAAGAAATTGTGGTTTATATACACAAGGGAATACTACGTGGCAATGAGAAAGAATGAAATATGGCCTTTTGTAGCAACGTGGATGGAACTGGAGAGTGTGATGCTAAGTGAAATAAGCCATACACAGAAAGACAGATACCATATGGTTTCACTCTTATGTGGATCCTGAGAAACTTAACAGAAACTCATGGGGGAGGGGAAGGAAAAAAAAAAAAAAGAGGTTAGAGAGGGAGAGAGCCAAAGCATAAGAGACTGTTAAAAACTGAGAACAAACTGAGGGTTGATGGGGGGTGGGAGGGAGGAGAGGGTGGGTGATGGGTACTGAGGAGGGCACCTTTTGGGATGAGCACTGGGTGTTGTATGGAAACCAATTTGACAATAAATTTCATATATTAAAAAATATATATATATATATAAAAATAAAAAAATTAAAAAAAAACAAAAAAACAAACAAAAAAAACCCAGAATAAACTGAGGGTTGTTGGGGGTGGGAGGGAGGGGAGGGTGGGTACCGAGGAGGGCACCTTCTGGGATGAGCACTGGGTGTTGTATGGAAACCAATTTGACAATAAATTTCATATTAAAAAAAAACAAATATAATACAAAGGTCTAGGATAAATGAACAATATTTATTAATAAACACATATGACATATTCCTAGATGGGAAGATTAAATATCAAATACTTGCATATTTTCTCAAAGTTAATAAGTTTAATATAATTTTCATCAAAGTATAGTCCTTTTAGAAGTATCAAATAATTACAAAATCTTAAGAAAAAGCACATGGATAAGAATATAAATAGTATTTTATTTGTTTAAAATATATTTTAAGGTTTATTCATTTTTGAGAGATAGAGACAGAGTGCGAGTGGGGGAGGGGCAGAGAGAGAGGGAGACACAGAATCCAAAGCAGGCTCCAGGCTCTGAGCTGTCAGCACAGGGCCCAACGCGGGCTCGAACCCACGAACTGTGGGATCATGACCTGAGCCAAAGTCGGATGCTCAACCGACTGAGCCACCCAGGCACCCCTATAAATAGTATTTTAAAAAAGAAAATTAGCAAGGGAGTGGTGGAGGCCTACCTGAAACTATAAAATATTTAAATAGCAGTATTACAAAGACCAGGGTCCTGGTGCAGATGTTAGGAGGCCTGAAAGCAAACAAAATTCATACATATTCACAGCTTGCTATATATATATTCATCTATCTAGTTGTCTACATGATATGATGCAGATGTCAGCTATGATCAATATCCAACATTAGGGCACTAGGGCCATAGGCTTAATAAATTTAGGTAAGATACATGTAGATTTACACAGATATGTATGATAAGGTATAGATTTACACTGATATGTGTGATAAGGCAAACTTTCTAAGTAAATGACTAAGAAAAGATTCTTTAGCGAGACAACTGGGTACCTCTCTTTTTTTTTAATGTTTGTTTATTTAGTTTTGAGAGAGGTGGGGGGGAAGGGACAGAGAATCCCAAGTAGGCTCCACACTGTCAGTATAGAGCTGGATGCGGGGCTCAAACTCACCAACCATGAGGTCGTGACGTGAGCTGAAACCAAGAGTCGGACACTCAACCGACTGAGCCACCCAGGTGTCCCCTGGGTAACTCTTCAGCAACAAAATTAAGTGAAGTGTTTAATCCATTTACCAAACAAACTCTCAGTTTGATGAAATTTGACTAATATAGGTAGACATAACAAGATAAATCACAGAGGTAGATAAGCTTGGAAATGTAAAAGTTTTAAATCTTTGACAAAAAAAGATTTTAAGACCTTAAGCATACAAAAATATATTCACATCAACTATGACAAAACAGCATAATGTAAAAACTAGATTAAGATATCATTTAAATTTGTAAAAAATGCTTAAGGATAACAAGCTATAGACAAACCACTTGCAGAAAAGAAATTACAACTAATAAAAGATATAAACAATAAAGGAAAAAATGTTCATATTTTTTAATGATCAAACGCAAATAAAGCCATTGTTTAAAAAAATTTTTTTTAATGTTTATTTATTTTTGAGAGAAATATAGAGAGAAACAGAGTGTGAGCAGGGGATGGGTAGACAGAAGAGGGAGAAACAGAATCCAAAGCAGGCTCTAGGCCCTGAGCTGTCAGCACAGAGCCTGATGCAGGGCTCCAACCAACAAACCTGAGATCATGACCTGGGCCAAAGTCAGACTCTTAACGGACTGAGCCACCCAGGGGCCCCTGAATAAAGCCATCCTTAAAGTAACAGTTTATACCTAGAAATGTAATAACATTTCTTAAATGATGGAATTTCTTGCTGGTAGGTTTCTGTGACATTCATATGCATTGTTATTGGTGTTATGAATTATAAATTCTGTGTCATTTCTGGAAGACGATTGGGAAATATTCAGTAAGGGTCAAAAACATGAATACAAACTTTTCTTTATTTATTTTTCTAATTCATCTATGGGGGGGGATTGATTTGTTACAAGAATTTGACCTTATGCAGTTGCTGAAGCAGGTTATACAGTCTCTATTAAGACTACTGACTTTTCATAAGCCTTTGGAGCTTGAGGAGGAGGCAGCCAGGAAGGGAAGATGTAGGTAAAGTGGGGGAAGAGCAAGAACAATCTGGAACCACCAGTAATGAGCTGGAGCCCATGGGTATGAACTGAAACCCATGTATGTAATTGCTTCTGACCTTGATGGTATTCACTAGTCCCAGTGGCCTTCTTGTCCTTTTACCTTTATACTAAATGCCTCTTTTACCTAAGTGAATTTAAATTGAGTTCTGATACATGCAACAGAGTATTAATTATATACTACATACATAAATACATAAATAAAATTCATATGTAAGAAAAATGGGAGGAGGAAAAAGGAGGCAAGTATATAGAAACACAACACTAAATTCAGAAAAAGCCAAGTTACTTCAAATGTGAATTGATAAATGAATTTAAAAAATTATTTCTAAGGGCAGCTGGGTGGCTCAGTTGGTTAAGTGTCCAACTCTTGTTTTCAGCTCAGGTCATGATCTCATGGCTGTGAGATTGAGCCCCGTGTCAGGCTCTGTGCTGAGTGTGGAGCCTGCTTAAGATTCTCTCTCTCTCTCTCTCTCTCTCTCTCTCTCTCTCTCTCTGCCCCTCCCCTGCTCATTCTCTCTCTTTAAAAGAAAAAAAAGGTTTCCATGATGGGTTGAGAAATGATCTACCTCACTTCTGAGAAGAGGCTGTGAGGTTGCTGCTTCTCACAAGAAGGAAGGAATCCTAGGCTGACAGATACTTGAAGAGAGAATCCAGATCTGTGAGTGCAAGCCATAACTTCTTATGGATGGAAATATTTGACAATTCACTCACTCCTCCAACAAACATTTATTGAACACTTACCTATAGGAGGTGCTTCTCTAGGTTCTGAGATACAGCAGGAAAAAGCCAACCAAACAAAAAAAGTATCCCCACCTTGGTGGAGCTTGAATTCCAAAGGGGAAGAGAATTTACAATGAATGGTTGTCAGGTGGTTGACTGAAGGAAAAAGCAAAGGGGGAGCTCAGCATTTGTGCATGGAGTGATTGTATTAAGATGTGGTTGGAGAGAGCCTTGCTGAGAAGGTGACATTTGAGTGGACAATAAGGAGGGAATGAGGTCTGACCCATGCAGATATCTATGGGTCAAGTGTCCCTGGCAGAGGTCTAGATTAGGGGCTCCATTCATGGACTGGTCTCTTCTCTTTCAGGCAAATGAAGCAGATGCTGTGACTGTCGAAGGAGGTTTGGTATTTGAGGCAGGCCTGCTCCCCTTTAACCTGAAGCCCGTCGTGGCAGAATTCTTTGGGTCAAAAGATGGTGCGTTCTCCCTGGGGTCCCAGGTCTCTGGTCTGACACTGCAGCCATGGGGGGAGGTAGGGTCTCTGTCAGCCTGTAGGGAACAGAGTTGCTGGAGCTCTTTGGATTGAAGGAGTCTGTCATCTATGCTGACCTACAAGGGCTAGAATGTTGACTCTCCCTGGGAAATTGTGAACTGTATGCATCCTGATCGAAATGCCCTTGGTACTGCTGGATAAGAGGGGGCAGTGCTGTCCAGAATCCATCACTTACCCAGTGGGGTTTCACCATTGAGAGGCCCTTCTCTGGAGACACAGAGATCTGGACAGCCTCTTCGCTGTGCTAATTCCCCTGCAGTTGCTACAGAACATGGATCTGTGAATGATGTGAGGAGAGATTTGGGGGGAATTGAAGAATAAGGCTTTGCCTCCTCCCATACTTGTCCATAACTGTCATCAGTGGGTACATGAGCACAGCCCACCTCAATCTGTGTCCAACTTTCAGGGCTCTGTCAAAATCCTGGGGTCACCCCTGCATCCTTCCTCTCACACCTTTACCATTGTGTCTGGGCTGCAGGCAAAGAAACAGAGAAAGGAGAAAAGCCTTTGGGGAGAAACAGTAACATCACAATGACTGGGAGCTGAGGTCTCCCTAAGAATGCCCTGCAGGCCCTGTAGTAGCCAGTGGCCCCAACCCCATGTCTCCACTGGCTACAAGGGGCTGGCTTAAAGGAACTAGTGTTCATTGCCCTGAAAATGGACTCCCCCCCCACTCCTATTAATCAAAGGGCAATTTTTTTCTTTTTTTACCTGTTCACCAGGAGATGGTGCAGGTCCTAGGATTTCCTGAAGTTGCCCATTGCACACACTCTGGAAGATTAGTTAGCAATAATGCGGTGTCTTCCTTTGGTCCTCCTTTCACTCTTTTCCTTTGCAGATCCACAAACCTACCATTATGCTGTAGCTGTGGTGAAGAAGGACAGCGACTTCCAGCTGAACCAGCTCCGAGGCAAGAAGTCTTGCCACACGGGCCTAGGATGGTCTGCTGGGTGGAACATCCCCATTGGGGTACTTCTTCCTTCTGACTCCACTGAAAAAGGTAGGCTTGCTAGGGCTGGGTGCCCTCAGGCAGGACTCCTATGCCAGTCACCCACATAGATTGTGTTGGGGCCATATAATCACTACCAGGCGCTGAGTTTCATGAACTACAAGGTGAGGAGAGGACAGCCTGATTTAAATGTGACTAGCTGGGTTTGCTTGCACCAGCGACCCTCGGGAACTGGCAGCTGAGTCTTCTCTCAGCAAAGGCCCCTTGGTCTCTGAGCTTCTGAAAGCCCCACATTCATTGTAACCCCAGCAGTTTGGCTTGACAAGGGCCATCCCTGGGGCTCATGAGAAAGGGGAACTCCCTTCCAGCTTCCCAGGAAGGCTCACTAGGGATTATAGTCACACCATCGGCAGTCAGGCCTCAGTGCCTGGGGTGAGGGTTTGGATGGGGGCAAGAAGTGAGGAGCAGACTGGAGCCAAGAATTTTTTATGTCCTTTTTGTTCAGTTTTGATGAGCCAAGGGAGTCTAGGGTGCCTCATTAGCCTTTGAAAGACGATGGGCAAATCTTTTCTGTGCTTTTGATCCCTGCCAACTCTGCAGCATCCATGTTTTGCCTGTGATAGAAACAAAGGGGCTTTTGGGGTCAGATGGAGTGCCAAAGCCTGGGCCATAGCTCTGGCCGTGTTTGCCCTTTCTTGGGGTCTCTTTTGCCTCCATGTCTGACACTGCTGGACATCTGTCTGAAAAGTTATGACTGTTGGCCTACCCCCTACCAACCACCAGGCAAATTATCCCAACCCTCTTCCATGGATTCCTGGAACTACCATCAACTACCATAGCTCCTGGATCCAAAGGGGAGAGGGGTGGGTGGGACCATGTCCCGAAGTAAGAAAGGGCAATTGGAGCTCCTGCAGTGTTTAGAGTTCTGTCTGCCACACCTAGAGCCTCCATGGTGGTGAGTTAACAAGGTGAGCGGTCCCTTGGTTCAGTGTAGGTAGGTGGCTCTCTGCAGTGGACATGCTAATGACCCCAGGCCCACACATTGGTGTGATGTCTGAACACATGGGGACCCTGGGCCATCCACTTCTTTGGCTATGGGCACTGTTGGCCACCTCTGGACATCTGCTTCCTTAGGACAGTCTTGGGAAGTATGTACAGCCTCATGGGATCTCACAGAGGGCCACTCACTCACACACATACACAACCCAGAGGCCCCCAGCCAGTTCATGCCCTGAGGTCCATATGTCTGTGTTGAGCAGCCACAGCAGAAATGGCCGAGTTCTTCTCCGGCAGCTGTGTCCCCTGTGCGAACAGGACAGCGTTCCCCAGACTGTGTCAACTGTGTGTGGGGAAAGGGACAGACAAGTGTGCCTGCTCCTTCCAGGAACCGTACTTCGGCTACTCAGGTGCCTTCAAGTGAGTGGGGCCCCCCTGCTTCTCCTCACCCTGATGATGGGGAAACTAAGGCACAGGAAACTCAGACCACCTAGAGTGTCAGTGTGAAACCCAGGGTCCTGAGTGCTTCCCATGGCCCACCCTCACTCCTAACCATCCTGAGGAGCAGCCTTCTGCGTGGGAGCCCCTCTTTGCCTCCCAGGGAGCCTGTGTGCTCCCTCCTGGACCAGGGAGGGCTTGGGGGACAGACCTATCTCTAGGTCTCTGGGATCCACACACACAGGCTTGGGCTTCCAGATGGGCCAAAGGCCAAGACCTCCCAGCTTGCTTATTTCTGGCAGAGCATCTCCTTGTGTCAGGGACATGTGCTCGCCTCTCCCCACCTCCCTCTCAGCCCTCTGCAGGCACCTCTCCATGTCTGTAAGAGAAATGGCTACTGGTCAAAACCAGAACAAAACTGGCTGGGAATCCAAGGCTATCCTGAGTTTTTATCCTCCATGAATCGGGCTTTATTAAAAAAAAAAAAAAAATCAATCACTTTAGGCTGCCTTCAAAGGGGAAAGTGCGGGTCCTTCCTTCACACCATCCCTCCCTAGAATCACCTGGGTTGTGGCTTACAGAGCTCCTGCCTACTTTAGACCCGGGTTGGCTGTGGAGGTTCAAAAGCCCCTCAGACAGGGCCATTGCCTCTGTGAGGACACACTGAAGTCTGGGAAACTGTGGGCAAAGCCGCGTGAGCCAGTGGTCAGGGCAGAGACTCTGAGGGGTTGCCAGGGCAGGGGTGAGCCCAAGTCACAGACAGTGGCCTGACTATCGCTTTCCCGTTCCTCAGGTGTCTGCAGGATGGTGTGGGGGATGTGGCCTTCGTGAGGCATATGACAGTGTTTGGTAAGTGCTGAATGGAGGGAGAATCATGTGAGCCATACCCTGGCCAGGGGAACTGGTTCTTACCTGAAAGTTTCCTAACATCTAGAGATGGGTGATGACAAGACCGTTAATGATACAGGAGAGTTTCTGTAGAAAAATCATTTCTGTTATTTGTACTTGGTTTAGTGTTCAATTTGTTCAGTTTGCAAATCTACTAAACGAACTGAAACAGTATTTACCAATTAATAAAACAAGTTGTAATAATTCAATTCTCTTAGCCACTGCAATATCCATTTCAAATGTAATCACATTCTCCCGAATTCTTCAGTATAAATGGCTCCTAAATGCTTCAAACACCTTAAACAAACACACAAATTATTATAATGATTTCAGAACTTATTAGCACATCTACAACTAGAGGTGTTGCAAAAGCATTATTACTGTGGACAAAAATATATTTCTTTTGTGTTTCTACATTGAAAAAAATAAACCCTTTTAAGAGTTTTGGGCCGGGTCACCTGGGTGGCTCAGTCGGTTGAGCGGCCGACTTGGGCTCAAGTCATGAACTCACTGATTGTGAGTTCGAGCCCCACATTGGCCTCTGTGCTGACAGCTCAGAGCCTGGAGCCTGCTTTGGATCTTGTGTCTCCTCTCTCTGTTGCTCCCCCACTTTCTCATTCTCTCTCAAAAATAAAGATTAAAATTTAAAAAAAAAAGAGTTTGGGCCATTTATCAGAAAGAAACAAAAAAACCAAAATAATATTTCAGGCAAATTGAAGTTACAGAATCTGGGTTTTGTTTTGTAACCAATCAAATTTCTATCACATACAGAATACACTTGTATTGTTCAAGATGTTTAAACCAAATGAATATTCAGTATGCTAGGTTCATTTTTAAGATAAATGTCTGCTACCTCAAAGGAAACTTTAAGTCATCACTTTTCACAGAGCTCCTTACAACACAGTGTCTTTCTCTAGCATGAAAGAGGAGTTCAAGGTCCTTTGTTGCTTTGTTCAGCTATTCACAATTCACAGTCCCCTCATTATTACACACTGACCTGGTTTGTTAGCATTTTGGCAACTGACGCATGTCTTATTAATAATCAGTAAATTTGATTAGTGGGGTCATTCATGGGTTTCATTTCCCAGAATCAAGTTGTTCCAGATAATTGTCATTGTTATTTCCTCTGGTTGCTCAAGTGGTCACAGTTACCATGCCAGTGGGCAGAGTCTTCTAACACTCACCCTGAAGCATTTGAAAACATCTTCACTTTCTGAAAACAACAGGCTGTCCCAGCCTGTCCTCATTTACTTTTACTGAAAGTCATTTGCCTGCTAATATAGATCACTCATTGCCTTCGAAAAAAAAGTTTATTTACTTGGAGAGAGAAAGAGAAAGAGAGAGAGAGAGAGAGAGAGAGAGAGTCAGCAGGGGAGGGGCAGAGAGAGAGAGGACAGAGGATCCAAAGCAGGCTCTGTTCTGACAGCAGCGAGCCCAATGCAGGGCTTGAACTCATGAACTGTGAGATCATGACCTGAGCCAAAGTCGGACACTTAACCAACTGAGCCACCCAGGAACCCCCACTCATTGCCTTTTAAGTAGAAGTTTATAAGAGACTATCCATCAGGCTTTTGGGGTACAAGTGAGTGTTGGGGAGCTGCTGCTACCACTGGGACCTTGAGGTAAAGTTCTTTCTTTCTGGAGCTATTAGACCATATTGATTTTTTTTAATTGAATTCTGATATTACTAAATCATTAAAATTTTTTCTTTCAATATAAAGATTTAAAATGTATTTTCTCTTCGACATACCTAATTAAACTTGTAACCTTATACAAGAACTCTAATTGTACTCCTTCCCTTTCAGTGTGAGAATTTATGAACCCCAAAGACCTTCTCTATGAGTTTTCTAGGGCTGCCGTGACAAAATACCACAAACTGGGTGGCTTAAGCAATAGAAGTTTATTGTCTCACAGTTTGAGAGGCTAGAAGTCCAAGATCAAGGTGTGAGTAGGGTGGGTTCCTTCTGGAGGTTCTGAGGGGAATCTGTTCTTTGCCTCTCCCCTAGATTTCTGGTGGTTTGCCGGCAATCTTTGGTGTCCCTTGTTGGCTTGTGGTCACACCAGCCCAACCTAAGTCCTTCTCTTCACATGGCATTCTCCTTGCGTGTGTATCATTTTTATCAGCATACCAGTCATGCTGGAGTAGGGGCTCACACTACTGTAGTGTGACCTCATCTTAGCTAATGACAGCTGCAATGACTCTATTTCCAAGTAAGGCCACATTCTCAGGTAACGGGCATTTAGGACTTCAATATAGGAATTTCAGGGGACACAATTCAACCCAGAACACTTTCAAATACCAAGACAAGGGGAACCAAACAGTCTGTTTCCCTCACAAGGTTTTCTGGCCCTCTTTGTACCTGTAGAGTACCCTGACTGGGGCCCTATGCCTCCTTCAACTCTTTCACCACCTTTCCCCAGCAGGCTCTGCCTCCAGGGGAGGATCGCCATTTTAGTGGGGGACCTGGATTGTCCTCGCATGGTGATGCATCAGCCTCAGACTAGCTCACAAGTTACCTTAACTCTCCGAGCCTACGTTTCCTCATCTCTAGAATGGCATCATCATATCACTGGCCTCCCCAGTTGCTATGAGGATTAAATGAAAGCCTTCAGCACAGTCTTTGGTGTGCTGTGAGTGCTCAGAAAACATTTGCTGTCATCATTCATATCGGCAGAGTTACAGACGTGTGGGGTAGTAAGAGGGGTCCTGGGCCAAACAGGCTTCCCGGCCCCGGGTCTATCTGCAGTGAGAACCAGTCATTTCACCTCCTGAGGCCTCAGGTTCCTCATATGTATAAAATGTATTTGGAAAAAATTTTCTTTCAGTCCTCTTTAGGTTGTTAAAAAATTATTAAAGACAAATTAGGTGATACAAACACATTTTAACATTTCATGAAGTTGACAGTCTCCTTTTGGAGAGCTGAAAAATGGGGTGGAAGTCAGGGAGCTTCTATAAATGAATAAAGGACAAGAAAGAGACAAATAGACTATTGACTGGGGCCATATAGTCAACTTTGTCTAGGTTAGAAGGCCCAGGGCTGGCTTGGTGTTCGGGGACTTGCTGATTTGAATAGACTTTGTTTCTGGTCAAGCAGAGCATTTAGAGGGACACAAAAGCTGATCTAAATTTTGGTTTACTTATGTGGTACCTCGGCAGGACTAGCTCCATCTTGGGCCTAGAAAGTTATTACAATAAGGTCAAACAGTCTGTGATTCAGGGAGCAGCAGGGACCACAGCTCATAGCTCTGTCTACAGTTGGCCCATCTGGGCTTTCTTCCCCCAGAGAACCTGCCAAACAAAGCTGACAGGGACCAGTATGAGCTGCTCTGCCTGGACAACTCCCGGAAGTCAGTGGATGAATACAAGGACTGTCACCTGGCCCATTTCCCTTCTCATGCTGTCATGGCTCGAAAGGTGGGGGGCAAGGAGGACTTGATCTGGGAGCTTCTCAACCAGGCCCAGGTATTCCCACCCACCACCCTCCCTTCCTGCTTGTGGGAGGGGGTGTCCCTGCTTGGATTTGGGGCATTTTCCTACATTCCCTTCTAGCTACTCTGGAAGTTCTTCTGGGTGTAGGACAGGAACCATGTCACACATCATCTGCTTCACTGAAAAGCCACTCAGTCTGTATATGTTATAGACAGCAGAGGCCATAAAACCCTCACCTTATATCATTGACCTCCTGGTCCAAAGACTCTATAGAAGTGCCTCATTGCTCCATTTTTTTCTTTTCAGTTCTAAAGGGTCCTCATGATGCAGGGCAGGTGCCCCTCCTCTATGGAGTATTCTCCTATTATCTTACTGGCATGCGATCCTGCCCTCCTGACTTCCCTCAGTGGCAGGTTCTCTCACCATGAGCATTCTCTCTGTCTGGTGTTGGTGGCAGCCTCTCCCATCCAGCCTTTATCCATCCCCTGACCCCTCTCTCTTGGCGCTCCCTGCTCAGCACTGGGGATTCAGAGATGAAGGGCACAATGACTTGCCCTTGAGTTGCTCCCAGATGAGTGTGGGAGACATGATGAATATACATACAAACTATCACCAGATGAAATGGTACAACCTTGGGGACCTGGATTGTGTACTTTGTAGAGGTCAGAGGAACTAATTTGTAGGGTATATCTGGGAAGATTCTTGAGCCCTGGGAAGTAAGCTGTGTGTACCCCTAGGAAGTACGGGAGGTTGCCAGAGGTCACATTTCATGTAGAGCCACTGCAAAAGCAAAAAGTGGACAGACACTGGAAAGACCTTGGGGGTAGGTACAATAGTCAGGAATGGCTTTGGGCCAGCTAGTGGGAGTTGTAGGCAAAGGGCCCTTCCATTGTTTGGAGGCCGGAAAGTTTCCAGCTTGTCCTTCAGTGGTAGGCCTGAGGTAGGAGAGGAACCCAGGACTCCTGACGTCCAGGCTCAGTGGCAGGTGCTGGACCACTAGCCGCTCCAGGACGAAGACCACTAGAGCCACTAGAGCCACTAATGGCCAGGAATCAGGCAGCCTTCACTGCCTGTCACATGGGAACATGACACTGGGGAGGAGCAGCTGCCTGGCATACAGCAACCCGTACCTCTTGGTGCGAATCTCAGGGGGACAGCCCCTGGCGGTTTCCCTGAAGCCGCACATGGCAGACCAGCTGGGATTTGGGTAAAGTATTCCCTGGAGAGAGACATGAGAAGCCCAGGAACCACAGGGACGTTGGTGGGCCAGGCGCTTTGTCTTTACTCTCAGGTGCTCATGTTTTTTCACTTTCAGTTTTCCTTATTTGGTTTTGGGTTTGTTTTCCCTTTCCCTTGCTATGCCAGCCTCCCTCCTTCTCTGTTTGTTTTATCCTTTGAACAGGAACATTTTGGAAAAGACAAGTCAACAGAATTCCAGCTCTTTGCCTCTCCTCATGGGAAGGACTTGCTGTTTACAGATGCTACCGATGGGTTTTTAAGAGTCCCTCCTAAGATGGATGCCAAGCTATACCTGGGATACAAATATTTTGCTGCCATTCATCGTCTAAGGATAGGTGTGTAAGGTCCTGGGAGGGCAGCAGAGCAGGAAAGCCAGAGAAGCTTTCCCAGTGCCTGCAAGCCTCATCCTACCCAACCTTCACTGGCCCGTGGAGCCTAAGGGAGCTACCAACTGCACTGGGTTAGCGAGGGGATTTTCTGCTGAGCTGCAGAAAAGGCCTGAATTATGAGATCACAAAAGGGTTTTGAAGACCTTCAGGTTACAGTCAATTTGAAGTAATGATGGTTCTCAGTCCTGTGTATTAACCAGGGTCACCTTCCCAGTGCCCAGGAGAAATAGCACATCCCAAACTGATGTGGGAACATGGCCTCTGCCACTATTAGGAATGAAACTAGGATTTCAGAGGGTGTTATTTCAGCTCTTGCCTTCCTCTGGATCCCTATGGCTCATTTTTTCTTTCTTTCCTTCCTTATTTTTTTCTTCATTTAGTCAACCAATAGTTATTGAGCACCTACAAAAGCCACTGTGTTAGATGTGGGTATACTGTGGTGAGCAGATATTGGGTGAGGGGAGAACAATTAGGCCTACCCCAAAGATAACACATGACTACCAACTGGGGAATGCTGCTGGATGGGAGAACCCAGTCCTGTCAGAGAAAACCCCGGAAGGTCCTGACCTGGGCTGGTGCTCAGAAAGGCCTCCCCTCAGAAGGGTGTACTTGAGGAGGTGAGGTCAGTAGGGAGAGGGACTGCTCTGCCTTCATTGTTCCTTCTGAGTACTGAGTTCCCCATTTCTCCCGGAGGGTGATAGGCAGGGAATGAGCAGGGATGTCTCATGCCCACTCTGCTGCTGTCAGTGAGGACACCATTGGGCAGCCATTCTGCAGTCAGTGGCACTAACCTCCCAGATGTATGTGAGGACTTATTTTGCATGCTGGGCTTTTCTCCACCTGTCCTAGGTGTGGAAGACTCCCAGAGGGTGCTGTGGTGTGCAGTGGGCCACCATGAGAGGGTCAAGTGCGATGAGTGGAGTGCTGTAAGTGGTGGCGCCTTACAGTGTACCATGGAGGAGACCGTTGAGAACTGCATCGCTGCCATCGTGGTAAGGAGGGCCCTACCTCCACAGCTGGGCTTGGACACCCAGATACATGGCCTCTCTGCCCTTTTCCCATATGTCTTCCTGTCAGCCATGAGGCTAAGATGTACCTGTTGTGTGCTGCCCCACCTCCTCCTCAGCCCCATGCGACTCCACCCAATGCACCCCTCCAGCTCAGGCTGGCCCAAGACCCAGACTCCTTAGGTACTTAGCTCTGGAGTCCTGGGAGCTTTGGGAAGTGGGGTGGCATCCCAGGGTGTGGATTATGAAAGCAAATCAGCCTTCTCAGTCCTTGAGTCATTAAGTTTAACTTTTTTCTGGTGCCAAAAATATTACATGCTACAAGAGAAATGAAAGATAAATAAAATCATTCACAACATCATAACTCAGAGATCATGACCACATAATTTCTGAGTTATGAAGTTGTGTTGTTATTAACTTTCCTTTCTCTAAGAGCAGACAATATTTTTGTGATTAGAAAAAATAAATTCAGGAGGCACCTGGGTGGCTCAGTCATTTGAGCTTTTGACTTCTGCTCATATCATGATCTCGTGGTTAGTGAGTTTGAGCCCCACATCGGGCTTGCTGCTGTCAGCCTGTCAGTGCAGAGCCCGCTTCTGTCCCCTCACTTTGCCCCCTCCCCCACTGGCACTCTCTCAAAAATACATAAACATTAAAAAAAAAAAAGAAAATTATAAATAAAATACTAAAAAATTGACAGAAACCTAGGAGACACACAGTCTTCTTGAAGAAAGAAGATCTGTATTTTGGTAAGCCTTCCTGGGAATAACCCGTACATTAAGATCTGGCAATTTATACAGTCTCCTAAATTTGTCGGTTACAAAGATTAAATGAATTTGAGTGCTCGGGACATTGCCTAGCATATAGTAAGCAGCCAATAAATGTTATCTATTGTTATTATTATTTAAAGTCAACACAGAAGGTGTACTTTCTTAGGTAATGAAATATTTGTTTAAAATATGTTTTTAATGGCTGCATAATATTCCACCAAGTATTTCAGCCTCAATGTATTTAACTAATTTATAAATGCCTACATTTGATTTATTCTCAAATCCTTTGCTATTGTAGATAATACGGATTGAATATTTTTGTTCTATGACCCCAGTATTTCCGGGTGTATCTTTAATAGTAATGATAGCTAATATTTGTGAAGCTACTTACTATGAGCCAAGTATGTTTATGAGCTCTTATCTTGTATTAACTCATTTAATCCTCACAATAAGCTCAGGAGCCCATTTTATGGATGAAAAAAATATATAGAATAGTTTTGAGGTATGTGTCCTTTAAAATAGATCCTGGAGACTGTGTGGGTTAGTGGTCATGAGCTAAGGAATGAAACTATGTTTTAGTCTTAGTAACTGTCTATTAGAGGAATTATTTAAGCTGTCTCTGATCTAGTTCACTAATGTATAAAAGGGGGAGGATTATAGTACTTACCTTGTTGGATTTTGTGAGCAATACATGAGATAATCACTGGAAGGTGTTTCAAAAGGACCTGGCGTATAGTAAGGGCTTGGTAAGTTTTTGTTTCTATAGTTGCTACTGTTTTAAGATAAATTTCTAGTAAGGCAGTTAATAGATCAAAAGCGAAGCATGTGTATGTATCTGTGTGTTTTTATCACAGTGACCTTATCTATACATTTTTTGCTCTGCTGTTGGAAAATTTCATTGATTTAAATAATAACCTATTAATGAATTATTTAACTGGAGAAATTAATTGTTTATCGAATATCTCTGTTGTGTTAGTGCTCTGAGTTAGTGCTAATGGGATTATGGGAACAGAGTTGAACTCCACCATAGAGAAGAAAACATGTTTCATAGAAACATTAGTAAATACGGTCTCTGAATCTGGCCATGTAGATGGCTGAGTAGTAACAGTCACAAATAAAATGTGGTAAGGACATGTCCAGTACTCAACATGGGACTAATGAGAGGTCAGAGATGCCAGGGAGCATGATCTGTGTTGGCTGCTTGCTCCTGGGTCAACATGTCCAGCTTTCTAAACCCTGTGGTTATATGGCAGAAGTTTTGATTAATCAAAAGTACATGTGACATAAAGTTAATGAGACAGAAAACCTCTGAGGGTCAGTGAGATAGGAAACAGCCTCACTTTTGTGCTACTGATTTATTTCTTCAGAAAGGAGACGCTGATGCCATGACTTTGGATGGAGGCTTCATCTACATAGCAGGCCAGTGTGGTCTAGTGCCTGTCCTGGCAGAGAACTACAGTAAGTGGAGGGGGTGCCTCTTGCTGTTTTATTTCCTCGAGGCCATTGACATGAAAGATGAAGAAACGATTTAGTTCACTGTTGAGATAATAACTACTGTTGGAATGTAAGAGGCTAGCAGATAATATCCTCTTTCCCCAGAGTCAGAACCAATGAAGATATGGATACAGGAATAAGGCAGAATGAGATCAAAGGAGATCTTTATTACTTAAAAGGTGATATTGGAGGGCATGGTACAGAGCTGGCTGCAGGGCTTGCCAAATTGCCCTTGAGTTAGAGTTACCCACTAGTTCAGGAGAACGGGTCTGTTGGCTTACCCCATGGCTGAGGGCAGAGGAGAACACATATTGTCATAAATCTTCATTGAAAAGATCTAAACCAACCTCTCCCCACTCTCTTCAATAAAGAAAGGAGGGGCTGAGCCATATGAACTTCAATACTTGTGCCAAATTTACTAGTCCAAAATCAACTCACCCCAGCTGCACCGGAAGATTGAGGGGTGATGCTACAGGGTCATGTTCTTTAGTGGGGATCCTTTCACATAAAAAAATAAAGCTGGGAAAAAGAGGATTTCACCAATATAATTTATGAAGTACCTCATCGGTTAGGCGGTGAGCAGGAAACCATACATTATTCTGCAATACAGAAAAACACTGCTAAGTAAATAATGGTAGCTCCATTTTGCTGATATAAAAACTAAGGCTTAGAGAAGTTAAATGATGTGTCCAAGGTAGAATGAAGACCGTATCTAGGGTTTTCTGACTCCATGGATTCGATTTTTCCCCTCCAACATAACGAGAATATGATGATTGCCCGCCACAGTCCAGGGTTCTGCAGACAAGAAGGATGTCAGGATGATTTCAATCACATAGCAAATGCAGAAAGATCTTTGTCAGGATCTTCAGTGGCCTCTGCCCCTCTTGAAAGGGCATCTCATTTTCTTTCTCTGTAACCCCCTGAGTGTTGAGGAGATTCTGAGGTGGAACCTAATGTTCAAATAGCAAAGGTCAGGCAGAGAAGGGTAAAATAGGCCTACAGAAACTTGCTTGTTGATAACCAATGACACACTGCTTAATTTTATCCTTCACTCTTGAGATTGAGAAGCTCATGACTTTGGACTGAGTAATAGGAGAGTTTCATGCCATTATCTTGTTTTTTTTTTTTTTTTTTTTTTTTAGTGCCTAAGGATGAGTCTAGGTGTGTGAATACACCCATGGAAGGTGAGTCAGAATCAGTAACACTGGGGTCAAAGATAAAGGCCATTGTTGGGGGAGAGGGTGGGGAAAGTCTTAAAAATAAACCAAAGTTATTAGAGTTGTAAGAAAATAAGAAGGATGATGAGGAGAAGCCGCCAGTACCACAGCTTATTGTTAAGGAGCAAATCCGTCACGAAGCTGTAGCAATAATTACCGTTTGTAGGGTATGTTACAGTCAACAAAGGACTCCTGCCTGCACTATTCTCCTTTAGCCTTCTCAGCGGTCCTCTAGGATGTGGGCATCATTATCCCGTGTTGTGTAGATGGGGAAAGTGAGGCTCAGGGCTGCACAGCCAGGGAGCGCCTGCACCTGGGCTTGAGAAGAGGTAATGTGACTGGAATCCCCTTGCCCTTCCCGACACACCACCCCGCTCCTTGTCAC
The DNA here is from genome assembly GCF_046562875.1 of Panthera onca. Lineage (NCBI taxonomy): Eukaryota > Metazoa > Chordata > Mammalia > Carnivora > Felidae > Panthera > Panthera onca. Next base: position 129,133,686 of record NC_138347.1, on the reverse strand, counting down.
ATGCTGCCTGCCCATCTCTGCACCAGGAGGCAGGAGCCTGTTCCAGGCACTTCCGGGCCAAGTGGAGGCCTCACGAGAGGAGGAGAGTCATACCTGCTCTAATGAAGAGGAGGAGGAAGATGAGCTCAACCCTTTAGCTTTTGGCCAGCTGATTTTAATAGCAGAGGAACTGACCTCATCTTTAGAGTAGACCAGGTGACAAGTTCTCCCATCTGTGTCTCCACAAGGGCAAAGAGGGTCTGAATCTGTCCTTGAAGTACCTACTCTTGGAAAATGGAGCAGTGTTTCTTAATCTAGTGTAGCACCTGGACCAGCTGCATCAGCATCACCTGAGAACTTATGAGGAATGCAAATTCTTGGGCTCCACCCCAAATCCACTGAGTCAAAAACTCCAAGGATGGGGCTACTGTTGTGTGTTTTAACAAGACCTCCAGCTGGTTCTGATACACATTAGGTTTTGAAAACAACAGTGACAGAGGATCCTGAGGTGAAAACAGATGCTTGCCTGGGCTTGGAGCACCCCAGCACCAGCAACATCTCTGTTCCCTGCTAAGAATGGGGTCATAGAGGCCCCACCATGCCCACACTCCACCAAGCTGCCTGGGGTGCAAAGCAGCTCCCCTGCAGCAGCTCCCCTTCATGTGCAACAGAACCCAAGCCCTAGGGTATGCTGCCCCTCTCCCCCTCTGCTTTCATGGCTAACAGTCTTCAGTGAGTTGTGTCTTCACCCTCAACCCTAAGGACTGGCATTTTTCTCAGCCATGCAGTCTATCGATTGGAGAATATGTGAAGTCAGAAGGAACTCTGCTTGAAGAATGGTTGACATTGCCAGGAACTTCAGTGATAGGCAAATGCAGGTAGACAAAGATGCTTAGAAGACAGTTCAGGGTGGCTGACTGGGATGGAGAAGGTTAGATGTGAGTAGAGATGGAGAGGTATCAACCCCAAAGCCACACACACACACACACACACACACACACACACACACACACACACCAGATGACAGTAATTGATGCTATTTGTGCAGAAACAGCTACACCTCAGGAAAGGCACTGTGACAGTATTTGGCTGCTGGAATGGTGTAATAGAGCACATTCTGGTAAGCAAGAGTTTGCTGTGGCCTTGGGAGAATCTGTTGCAGTGAAAGAAGGGCTCTGGTACTGCTTGTGCCACAAGCAGCGTAGCTGGAAACCCAGCAGTGTAACTTCCCCGTCCTAGTCTAATGTACAATGTGCCCATATTAGCACATCTGATCCCCCTAAATCAGCCCCTGGGATGAGTATCATTGTCACCATTCTACTGAGGACAAACTGGGGATCTAGATATGAAGCGACTTGTCTGAGGTCATTTAGGAAGTAACTGGCAAGGCAGATCTTTCACCTGCCATGTTGACTTCCAATTTTTCTAGGCTTGAATATTTAGAGACCTGAATCACAACAGCAAGAGAGGGAGTGTAGTGGGGAGAGGGGTTCGGAGTGGCGGTGGAGAACCATACCAGCTTCTAATTCTGAAAATTTATGATTCTAATCTTCTTATAAATTTAGGTTTGCTGTTTAGGCCTCACTCAATAAGCACATTCAGTTACATAGTATTGGGATAGGAATATATGAAGTATCAGTGGTGTTCCCATTATTTTCAGGAACAAGACAAGAAGACCTACTCCCACCAAAGACACTGGGCATTACTTTGAAAGTGAATGCAGTATAATTAGGAATATATGTATATTCCTAATTATATATATATATATATATATATATATATTCCTAATTACATATATATATATACATATGTATATATATAATTAGAAAAGAATTTTTAATATTTGGAAGAAGATTAAATTGTCACAATTAGAGAAAACAATATTGTCATATCTAGAAAATCAGAAACTTAACTTTATTTCTTTTTAAAGTTTATTTATTTTGAGAGAGAGAACACAAGCGGAGGAGGGGCAGAGAGAGATAGGGAGAGAGAGAATCCCAAGAAGGCTCTGCAGTGCAGAGCCGGATGCAGGGCTCAAACTCACAAACCATGAGATCATGGCCTGAGCTGAAGTCAGCCACTTAATGGACAGAGCCACCCAGGAGCCCTGAGATTTAACTTTAAAAAAGAAGTCATTAAAGCTCTTTCTTTATGACTTAACGTTCAACAGAAATATTTCAACAGGTGCACACTTATATGTATAAAAATTTATGCAGATGATATGTAATCTGGCAAAGTGGGCCACAACATAAATGCTCACCAGTAGGAGGATTACAAAATATGGTATTTCCATATAGTGGAACATAACTTAGATTTAACCAATAAACAGAATGAGATAGTTGTATCTATTTCTGCTGAATCGAAAAGGTGCCTACAATATATCATTGATGGAGGATAAAGCATCTTATAGTAAAGAACGCATAGCAGGATAAAACTGAAAGTATGAAATACATGTGTAAAAATTTCTGGATGCATGCATGTAGACATGTCTGGAGCGCAGTTGCCAGACTGTTTGGCCCCATACTTAATAATGATAGTTATTGGAAGGGTCTTCTGCTAAAGTAAGGTGAGGGGTTCAAGCTATTCCCCCTCCCCTGAGAGAGTGGCAGGAGGGGCTAACTGTAGCAGCTCTAGAATACATTTTCAGAGGGTCCTGGAGCTACTGAAATTGCATCTTGGTATCTGTGTTGCAAGGTTATTACGTCGTGGCAGTGGTTAAGAAACCAAGTGCCGACCTCACCTGGAACTCCCTGCAAGGCAGGAAGTCCTGTCACCCCGCAGTTGGTACTTCTGCAGGCTGGAACATTCCCATGGGTTTAATATACAACAAAACTGGATCCTGTAAATTTGGTAAGTATGTTCTGGGAGGTGGTGTGGCATCCCCTTCCTTGGGCCTGTGCCTGTGTAGGAGAGAAATTCAGTTCAATGGCAAGGAATGCCAAGGGATGATATAAGTGGGTAGTGGGGTCAAGGGCTGGGCAGACATTACAGGTGAGCTTCACCTCTGCTTGAATGGGTGCTCCCCTTTCTCCTCACCTCCTCACTTCTGAGGGGAGCGGCTTGGTCCAAAGGGCAGATATCAGGGAAATACCCCTTTCTTTATGTATTACCACTAGCTCGGGGAACAAGCCTGGGGTTACAGAGCAAGAGTAGTGTGTGTGTGTGTGTGTGTGTGTGTGTGTGTGTGTGTGTGTGTGTTGTATTGTTTCCCCATATAAACTAGATTGGCTGCTTTTTAAAAATTGAAAACCCTATACCAGTAAGTCCTTGGACACTTTATCTTTCACTTTCACCCTTATCTCCCTTAGATTCTCATATTCGTCATTTTAGCAACACTCTTGTCAATACCTAAAAGGCCCTTGGTCCCCTGCTTTCTCTCGCCATCTCACAGATCCTATTCCTATGCAAAGCCCATTCCCTGCTCTCTTCACCCTCTGCACCTTAGCAGCTAAACATGGCTGGAGAAGTCACAGGGCCCAGCAGTTCATTCCACTGGAAATGCTCTAGCTGCTGGCCTCAGTGGGCCCCTGGCACTCATGAGCACCCCCACTGTGTCTCTACACCAACCACCCCCCCCCCCGCACACTTCCTAATAATTATCCTAATGTCCTCACTGTCCACACATTTCCATCCCACACCCATCTACCAAGTTTCTCAGCAGATGACTTATCTCAGCCGCAGAGACAATTGAAATGATCAGAAAAATTTCCCCTCACCATCCCACTGCCGAAGCTGTGGGCCTACTGATGGCTATATCTACTCAGCCTCCCTCCACCTGTGTTTTGCGTGGGGGCCCCTCCCCCACACCCTTCCCTAGAGCCTCACCCTTTTGGTTACTACTTCTTCCTCTGGTATAGCCAACAATTTCTTTCAACATTGAACTCACCCAATGTTTTCCATTTTTAAAAGTCCAGCCTCTCTCAGCAGTCTCCTCCCACTTTTGACTTGTTTCTCCACCTCTTTACTGCCAGACTTCTTAACAGCAAGGTCTGAGCCAATCACCTCCCACTTACTCCTCTGCTCCCTGCCTTCTGGCTTCCCTGTGTCATTGCATAAGGAAGAACTCTGATCAAGGCTACCCATGACCTCCATGTTGCTCAGCTGAAAGGTCATGCTCCACTCCATTCCTCCATGACTTCTCTTTCTTCAAATCACCTTAAAACACTATCTCCGGACTTTTGTGAAAACACACTGGTTTGGTTTTTCTCCTACCCCTGCAAAATGCACTTTCCCATTCTGGTTAATAAATGTTTCAGTTGCTTAAAAAATTTTTTTTCTCCTACTCTAAACTCAATCCTCAGGCACTCATATCCATACCTATAGCCTTGATTACTATCTAAACAAATACTATACATACAAAACTAGGCACATAACCAGTAGTAGATAAATGTTTGCTGCTATCACTATTATTAGTATTATGTCTATATGTTGATAACTATTACATTGTTATCCCTAGCACAGATCTCTCCTTGACCTCCAGAACTGCCTATTTGACATTATCTAGTTGAATATCTCAAAAGCACATTAAGCTCAAAACAGAATGCATCATCTCTGCTGAGCCTGGTCCTGTTCCAAAACTGCCTAGCTCAGTGGAGGACCCTATAGTCCATCCACTTGCGCCAGCTGGAAACCAAGCTGTCATCCTGCATGCACCCATCCATCACCGGTGATGTCAGTTCTCCACGCCCCCCCCCCCCCCCCCACCTCACCACCATCTCCCTCACCTTAGCACTACCCTAGTCCAAGCTGCCTTCATCTCTCCTGGGCTACAACAGTAACCTGCTGCCTGCACACCACATCTGGCCTGGATTCCATCCATCCCGTTGCCAGACCAATCTTTGCAAAGTGCAGACCTGCTATATCCTGCCCACTATACCTGGTCTACCATTGCTACAGCCCTTCAGAAGCTCCTCATTTCTCTAAGGATAAAAAACAAAATCTACACAAAGGTATAAAAGGGGATCTGGACCTTGCCTTCTCCCCACTGACTCTTGCAGTGGGTGGTCCAGCTCAACGACCTCTATTAACCTTTCTGTGTCATTTGCTCCCCACCCCAACCCCTGCCTTAGGCCTTTGCAGATGCTTCCCTGTCTGGAAAACCTGTTCCTATTCATTCTTCATCTCTCTACTTAAGGCCTCTCCCTGACTCCCAGGTCTGCACTAGATTCCTTTATCTACAGGTGTAGAACCATATTCTTCTTTCCCAGAGCAAGTGGGGGTTGGTGGGGGTGGGTGGATAAATTCACTGGTGTGGCTACTTGAATTATGACTGTTGCTCACAAGCTTGGGTTCCCGGAGCACAGGGCCTATGTGACGTCCTTACCACAGTGCCCTGGGGCCCAGCACAGTGCTTGGCAGCTGGGTCTCTCAGGCCCCTTCCTGGATCTGGAGTCAAGATGGAATACCTTGTAAGGAAAGGCAAGGGAAGCAGAGGGCAGGAAAAATGGGGGACAATTTCAACCAGCTGGGACTTTCAGTTTTGTTGTGTCTCTTAGGATTACAACTGTGTCTGTCCTTCCACACCTCTGCCCTGTGCCACTTCTATTCCACAGACCCTTGTCCCAACTTCAGCCAGTTCCCCTTTACTCTAGTTGCAACCTTTATTTTTTAGTTCCATAAGGTTCTTATTTCTGATAATATGGTACCAAACACCTGAATGTGGCAATTCTAGGGATAAAATCTGGGGCTCTCTTTCTAACATAGGCAGGCAGAGCTGACCTCCCGTGTTTTCCTGCACAGATGAATTCTTCAGTCAAAGCTGTGCCCCTGGGTCTGATCCAGATTCCAGTCTCTGTGCTCTGTGCAGTGGTGGCAACGACCCAGCCCATACTTGTGCTCCCAACAACCATGAGGGATACTACGGCTCCAGTGGGGCATTCAGGTGAGTAGTGTCTGTGCACCTTTCTCTTTGGCACCAACCCAGTGAACTTCGCCCAGCATCTGGGCACTGCATTTAAGAGGAGCCAGAATTAGAAAACAAAACTGTAGATTCCCACCGGCCCCAAGGACTCAAGTCCAGCTCCTCTCTGGAACACTTTTCTGCAGACCCACCTGACTTAGGGCACCTGAGGAGAGCCAAGAATGAGGGGTACAGGGTCACAGCCATGCTTTTACTTTTGTTCTTTTCTTCTGTGTGATTGTGGACAAGTCATGGAATCTTTCAGAGTCTCAGGTTAAAATCAGAGGAGGGGTACTGGGCGTGTGCTTCTTACATCTGGCTGATGAGTACATTTTAAAACTAGATATTCCTAGGCTCCCCATCCATTCAAGAAACAGTTATTGAGCACCTAGTATGTGGCAAGCACTGGTCTAGGTAGAGGGGTTATAGCAGCAAAAGACACATGTAGGTCCTGCTCCCTGTCTCCTCTCATGAGGAGAGTAGGACAATAAATATAAATGAAGGGCCAATCACTTCCTGACTGAGGTAGGAGCTACAAAGGAACAGAAGGGGGTAGTGTGGTAGTGACTTGGGTGGTGGACAGTTTTGATAACAGCAAGTGGAAGGGACTGTATGATTTGAGGATTAAATATTGACAGGGAGGGGCATCAGGGTGGCTCAGTGGGTTGGGCGTCCAACTTCAGCTCAAGTCATGATCTCATGGTACATGCGTTCGAGCCCCGCCTCAGGCTCTGTGCTGACAGCTCAAGGCCTGGAGCCTGTTTCAGATTCTGTCTCCCTCTCTCTCTGCCCCTCCCCTGCTCACATTCTCTCTCTTGCCTCAAAAATAAATAAACATTAAAAAAAGTTTTTAATATTGACAGGGAGTCAGACCTCAGACCGGAGGAAGAGTATTAAGGAAGAAGGAACAGCAAGGATACAGGCATGGGGCAGAACAAATTGTGCCGTGTTTGAGGCCAGAAAAGGCCATGATGGGGAGGGGTGGTGGCGCATGGGTGAGAGGGGATCAGGGGTGTGCAGAGCTGGAGCTGCAGCATTGGATATGTCTCTGTGCCCTATCAACCTGATCAGGGAGGTAGATTTAATTCTAAGTGTGCTGAGCAGCACGGGACACTTTGAGGCAGTAGGCATGTTGTATGAATCAGGGTTGTGTGGAGAATGTGTGAGCCTCTAGGAAAGGCCCCTTTATTTGTCACACTGCCAGATGACTTTGTCCTGCCATCTCCAAAATTTTCTCTTTCATAAGCCATACATAAATGACATATTTTCACAGATCCACTGCAACACTATATACTGCACATGAAACCTAGGCTAACGTAGTTTTTTTGTTTTTACATCAGAAAGTGCATTGGTATTAGGGTTGATGGTCTCCTTGGCACTAATATAATATTACAGAGGACTGGAATTGTCAGAACTGTGTCTTGAAACACAACTTGTTCTCATCCCCAAATGAAGGACCAGTTTTCAGTCCTTGCATTGCTTCATCTACCAGACCAGTATCATTGATACCACCCATCACTTCCTCCCAATGGATGCATTTTCCTCCTTGGCTCCAGGACACCACACTATTTGGATTCCCTCCTCCCTCTCCTGCTATTGCACCTGTCTCTTTGTTGGTTCCGCCTCACTTCCCCATCCTCAACATGTTGGTGCACCCCAGGGCTCTGTCTTTGGACTTCTCTGTTCATACTCACACCCTTGGTGGTTTTATCTACTCTCGATCCATCTACATGCTGACAATTCCCAAACTTATGTTCCTGTTCTCTTCAGAACTCCAGGTGAAACTCCAGACTGCCTAGTGGGCATCTCCACTTGGATTTCTAATCACTGTTTCAAATTTAAATGTCCCAAACTGAGCTTCTAAAATTTCACATACTCCCACCCAAACCTGTACCTCCAGCAGTCTTACCCACATCAGTTACAGGCAACTCCATTTTTCCTTTTGGAAAAAAGTCAGAACCTTAGTGTCTGCTATCTATGTCTACTTTCTTTCTCTCAGACTCCATATCTGGTCCTTCATCAAATCATGTTGACTCTACCTGCAAAGGGTAACCAGAATTGACCTCATCACCCATCTCCACTGATATCACCTTGATCCAAACCACCATCCTCTCTCTCCAGATTGTTATCATACATTCTTAAAGGGTTAGGAGGCAACTGCTCTATCCTCTTCTCCCTCCTACGTCCAGTCTATTCCCAACATATCAGCAAGAGTGATTCTGTTAGAATATAAATCAGAGTATCACACTTCTCTGCTTAAAACCCTCCAGTAATTTCCCATATCACTCAAAGTAAAATTTAGGGTCCTTCTTTGACCTATAAGGCCTCTTTATGACCTGGGAAGGCCCTTTGTGACCTCATCTCCTACATCTTTCCCCTTGCTGTATCTACTTCAGCCATCTTGGCATCCTAGCTATTCCCTGAAGACATCAGGCACACTCCTGCCTCAGTGTCTTTGTACTTGCTCTTATTCCCACTTAGAGTATTCTTCCTCCTCATATCATAGCTAGTTGCCTCATTTTCTTTAGGATTTATCAGGGAGTCTTTCCTGGCCACTATAATTTCACATACACACACACATGCCCTTACCAATATTTCACATCCCCCTTTCTTGCTTTATGGTTTTTTTTAAAGCACTTTTCACTCTATAGAATACTATATATTTTATCTACTTGTTGAATTTTTTTTCTTTAATGTAATGAATAAAGACTCCTTTGGTTGCAAGTGAAAAAACCCAAGGAGCTTCCACCTTGTAAGGACTAAGATTTGAGCCTCAGGAGACAGCCAAGATACTTTAAGGCAAGAGTTGCCAGATAAAATTTAGGATGTCCAGCCAAATTAGAATTCTAGATAAACAGTGAATTAATTTTTAGCATAAGGGAACATACCCTGCTTCTCTCTCTCTCCCTCTCCCTTCCCCCCGTCCCCTCCACATCTGCCTCACTTTGTCTTTCCCTGCAGGATGGTTTTCTCTATTTTTCAGTCTACATGAAAGGAAATGTCTGTGATTAACATTATTACAGAAGCAGTAAAACACAGACTATAATATATTCGTCCCAATTCTCAAGAAATGGGATTGTCAGCCCAGTTCCAGTGAAAGTTTGAGTTCACACAACTCATGCAGTGATGTTGCATTGTAAAGTTTTAGCTGCTTCCACTGTGACCAGGCGGATTGGGGGAGATGGGGGAAGGAGTCAGTTCTCAAAATATTAAAGCTTGGTAGACAAACGAAAGTCAATAATTTTTAAATAAAATTATATAAAGGGAATTTTGTTTTCCTAGATATAAAAATTATGTTGTAATACTATATAATACTGCAATATTATGATCAGTACAGAGTTGTTTATGTGCAAGAATGACAAATCAGTGGTAGAGAATAGACTTCCAACACTTATACGTGGACACATTATATCTGGTCTATAACAGAGATAACATTTCAAACTGGGGAAAGGATGAACTTGAGAAACCAGATAAAATGAGTATAGTGAACTGGCCCCTGGATCTGGTGGGAGCAGATTCAATAGTGAGTCTATCCCATAAACTGACCAGCAGGGGTCAGTGAGAGTGGTGAGAAGGGATGCTGATTGTAAGTGCAATGATTACTTGTAGGTGTTTGGATGAGTCGGGGAGGGATGCCCATTGCTGAGGGCAATGTGGGATCAAAACAGGGATTATTGTTTTTTAAAAAAGAAAAGTATAAATGCTGATAAAAAGAGCCCAGGGAACAGGGAAAGACTCCAATTGCATAAGAGAAAGAGGAAAACTATGAGAAAGTGCCTGAGAGTATGGGCAGGAATGGGATGCAAGGCACCTGGGGAGGACACCTGCTGGGAGGGAGATCTTTGTTTCTTCTCTGTGCCTGATGGGCAGGAGAAGAGCACTGGAGACTTGGACTGACAGATTTGGCTGGAAGAAAGCCCATGTGATGTTATCTGTGTTTTCTCTGGGAAGCAGGAGGACATGTCAGAGTGAGTACTGGGGAGAGGGAATGTGGAGAGATAGAAGTATGTGGAAATTTGGAAAACATTTTAGTCACTGCTCTATAGAATGGGGAGGTGGCTATCTGAAATAGTGGTTCTCACCACTACAGCACAGAATCTCCTGGGGAGATTGTTAAAACACAGATTGCTGGGCCCCACCCCCAGATGTTTCTAATCTAGTAGGTCTTGGGTGGGGCCCAAGAATTCGCATTTCTAAAAGGTTCACAGCTGGTACCTATACTGCTGATCCCAGCTCACACTTTGAGAATCACAGATCTAGAGTAGAGCAAGGAACACAGGAATGCCCCAGAGAAGTTAATGATCGGGAGGGTCTCTGGTCTGCCTCCCTGCTGAGGTACAGACACACCTGAGGCAGATGACCGTGCTTATTCAGGACTGGGACTATATGGAGAGTGGGTGGAGGAAAGAAATAGGGCAAGGCTTAGGAAAATTGAATGGGAGTAACTGATCCTAGCTAAGTATAGAGGGACCTGAAGTTAGAGAAAACTGGAGAGGTGCTCCTGATAATGAATCATTAGTATCAATTACCAACTGACTGGATGTCATAGAACTGATTTTTAGTATGTTCAACATTTCTCATAAAAAATGGACCTTAAACACAGAGAAACATTTTTCAGGGGATTAATCATGAAAACATATCTAAGTGGTGCACATTAACTTTTATTAAAGCTGACTAGACATCTGAATGTGAAAAGACTCCTTCAAAATCATGTCTTCCATGCTGACTTTAATCTCTGATGTGAGTTTTTAAAATTTTTTTTAACATTTATTCATTTTTGAGAGACAGACAGAGCATGAGTGGGGGAGGGGCAGAGAGAGAGGGGGAGACACAGAATCCAAAGCAGGATCCAGGCTCTGAGCTGTCAGCACAGAACCCGACGCAGAGTTCAAACTCATGGAACGTGAGACCATGACCTGAGCTGAAGTCGGACGCTTAACCAACTGAGCCACCCAGGCGCCCCTCTGATGTGAGTTCTGATCCAACCAAAGAGCCGTTCTTGAATATCCCTGTTAATAGGAGAACACAAGCATCTTCTCTGGAGAAACCAATCAGTATTTCAAATAAGGAACCAAACAAGGGTTATTATCTACAATAGAAACAAAATGAGCAGATTTCTTTTTCAATGTTTGTTTATTTTTGAGAGAGAGACGTAGACAGAGCATGAGCATGGGAGGGGCAGAGAGAGAGGGAGACACAGAATTTGAAGCAGACTCCAGGCTCTGAGCTATCAGCACAGAGCCCAACGTGGGACTCGAACCCACGAACCATGAGATCATAACCTGAGCCAAAGTCGGATGCTTAACCAACTGAGCCACCCAGGCACCCCAGGCAGATTTCTTTTTCTATTACATTTCCCCTCTAATTCCCAGGGACAGTTGGGTGTTACAGTTGTGTGTGTGGATGTGGTCAGTGTTAGGTGTGCCTGGTGGCTCTGGTGGAGGGGGTGTGAACCCCTAGGTGGTTCCCTCTGGGTGTCTCTCCCTCTCACTCCTATTGATCCTCCTCACTAACTGGACCCTTGCTGTGCAGGTGTCTGGTTGAGAAGGGAGACGTGGCCTTTGTGAAGGATCACACGGTCTTTCAGAACACTGACGGTATGTGTCTGTACTGTCCTTTCCTCCCTTGGAAAAAATCTGAGTCTCTTATGGGAAGTCACTCCCCAGTCAGGTAACCAGGAAAGTTCATTAAAGCATGTCTAGCTCCCTTAATATATAGGCAATCCTTAAATATTCTGGATACAAGTTTTTATCAGCTATATGGATTGAAAATATCTTGTCCCTCTCTGAAAGACTTTTCACTTTCTTAATGATGTCTTTTGATTAACATTTACATTTTTAATATAGTTAAAATTTAATTTTTAATATAGTTCAACCAATCTTCTCCTTTTTGGCTACTGCTTTTTGGGGGATGTTTAAGAAATCTTTGCCTTTAACAGGACCGAAAATGAATTTTCTTTTCTGTTTTATTTTTAAAGCCTTATTATTTCATTCTTCCATGTCTCTATGATTCTCCCAGACATTGGTGGTTGGTCATATCCCCCCAGTGAGGCCACCTTGACCAAAGCTGTCTGCTGTGGCTGACCCACCTTCCTTCCCCCTAGGAAAGAACACTGAAGCATGGGCTAAGGATCTGAAGCATGAAGACTTTGAGCTGCTGTGCCTCGATGGTACCAGGAAACCTGTGACTGAAGCTCAGAGCTGCCACCTGGCCAGAGTCCCAAATCATGCCGTGGTCTCAAGGAAAGATAAGGCAGATTTTGTTCGCAGAATTCTCTTCAACCAACAGGTATGGCCACACAGGAGGTCTTGTCCACACAGTCCTCCCAACTGAGTGCTCAGGTCAGTTGCAGAGCTGATAGGCACACCCAGCCCAGTCTCATACCCTTTCTCCCTGGGACTTTACCCCTGGGATGTGGAACTAGATTCTTGCAACCCTGCCTCTGATGAAAGCAGAAAGCTAGATGGTGGCCATGTTCACTTTGTGCTCTGGGGCTGTCTAGGGTATCAAAGTGGACTGAAAAAGCCTTGGACATGTGGATATCTGAAGTATCTCCCTGAGACTCACTTGCTTCTCTGAACAGACTCCTGGTACCTCCTGGACTTGTTCAGTTCCTCCATGAGAGCTGTCTCTTTCTTCTTCTGTCACAGAAATAAGGGTGTTGGCTCAGAGCCCTTAACACAAGGGTGAGGTATTTGTGGGAAGAGCAGAATGGAGGCTGCTCTACCTGACCTAGGGTGGGTCCCAATGCATTAATGAACCTGGGCAGGCCAAGCACTGTTTCAGGCTTCATGAAAGTTCCAGAGCTAACATTCAAACAACTCATGACCTCTACAGGCAGCCAACAAGGGCTATGGAGTAGCAGGATGCCTAAATCAAATGATCTTAAGGAAAACCCAAAGCTTCATCTGCCTTTTGCACTCACACACCCCATTCCTGGAAGAGCCCCAGATGAACATTCCATGTCTTAGCATATGCTGCCCACACATCCCAGTTAAAGGATTATGACCCAGGGAGAACTGGCAAAACAAAAGGCTCTCGGTCATGGACTTTTGAAGGGGTGCATCTCCCAAAGGGCAAGCTGCCCCCATGGCTAAAGGGGGGCTGAATGAAAGAAAGGAGAGGAGGGGCAGGAAGAGATGGAAATGGTCAGGTGCCTGGGGCAGATGTAGGGAATAGCAGAGGCAAGACAGCAAGGGCTTCGGGCAGCAGGAAGACAGGCAAGTGTGACCCAGAAAGTTGAAAATATCCAGCAGTGATTGGTGGAACTGTGATATAGTGGCCAACTTGAAGCTTTTCCTATTTAGCAGTTAATTTACATACATCATCTTACTATTTAGGGTTATTATCTTTGTTTACAAATGAGTAAACAAGGTTTACTGAGCTTAGTAAAGAATTTTCCTACAGTCACATGACAAACAAAAGCTAGGCCCAGGATCTGAACCCAGAGGCCATGCTCTTTGCCATTAATGGTGCCTCCTAAACTGTTGCTGTGCCCTAGGGTTCCAGGTGCTGGAGCTAAGCAGCCCAGCAGACTTAGATCTTCTGAGGCAGAATACACAACCTTGTGCTCCCTGGTGCTGCTGCTCACTCTCTGCCTCTCTGTCTGTCTGTCTGTCTGACTCAGGAGCTCTTTGGAAGAAATGGGTTTGAATACAGGATGTTCCAGATGTTTGAATCCTCAAACAAGGATCTGCTTTTCAGTGATGACACTGCATGTTTGGCTAACCTTCAGGATGAAACAACTTACAGAAAATACTTAGGACCAGAGTATCTTATGGCCATTGCTAACATGAAACCATGTTTACACTCTGGTGAGTAGAGTATTAAGGACCATCGTAAGCCAAGCCCTGGGCCTGTACTGATAGGACATAAAGATGGAGAGGGCTTGCTCCTGGCCCTGCAGGAGGATTCAGACTTACCAGTGAAGCAACTCAATTAGACAACAGTATAAGACTACCTGAGAAAAGACCAAATCATTTGGAGGAGACAGAGAGTACAATAGAACTTGAGATCATTTGGAAATTGGACTTGTTTACTTGTGCATTTCCATTTTTTTTGCTAACAAAATGAAAAGGTACACATGTGTGAGCACTTCAGTGTAGGGAGAAGGTTGGGAGATGACCCACAGCATGACTCATAGAGGATCAATTTTCAAAGATTTTAAGTCAAATGCATAAATAATATTAATAGAAACAAAATGAAGTTAGCACTATAATATGCCCTTTATATGTATATTTTATATATATGTATATTTATATTTAAATATATAAATAAATATATATTAAAATGGCATAGTTTATACATGCATATATATGTTTTTATATATGTGTATGTATTTTAGAATGGCATAGCTGCCTCAAAAAGGATTAAGTTGGAGAAATAAAATTAGAGCTGGGATAATCAAATTGCTGGGGGTGTGCCTGAATTTTTGTTGAATTATATTATGTGTTGGAGATGATGAGAGCAGGAGGAAAGGAAAATGTTGGTATTTAAGTATGGCACTGACATCAGGAGATAGACAGATAGAGATTTTTAAAAAAATTGTTATTACCTAGCATTTACTTTTAGAAAAGAGGAACAGAATTGTGTTTAGCAAGCATAGGCAGTACCTGAAGTTCTTTCTCTTATGTTTTGCTTCACAGAGCTTCTGGATGCCTGTACATTCCACATACATTAAACACTGATCAAAGTGGACAACCATATGGGGATGCTCAGTGCCTGAGATATGGTGGGGCCACATTCTCACTTGTCTGTACCTGGGCCTGTGTTAACCTCAGTTATTTTGTAATTATGTGCTGGAACTGATAAAAAAATTAAAATGAATGAAAATTATTGTGTCTTCTCAGAAAACTTCATTAAATGTTCTCAGATTTCTTTTGAGGGGAGAAAACTATGTCTTTATACTAGAGTTATGCTTCTGAATCTAATATCTATTAAATTGTACCTTTGTAAAGAACTGTATAAGACTAGCTCATCTTCCCTCCCCATTCTTTATTTTACCCAAGAGTCAAGTCACTTAAATAGAATATAAGTAATAAATATGTCTGAAGGAAGTCTGAGTGGTGATTACAAGTGTGCCAAAAAAAAAAAAAAAAAAAAGCATCAGTGTGTGCTGTATCAAGGACTTACATAATAAAAACAAAGGCTAAGGAACGAGTTTGTGTATTTTAAAAACATATTTGAACATTTAAAATTCACAATGTTAAGTGGAATCAAATCCTGACTCATATTAATTGGAAAACATTAAAATTACTGCAAAAAAATCTAATCTTACTACCCTTTTATAGTCAACTTCCTTAAAGTGGGATTTATACTCATTTCTTTTAAGTTAGTTTCTTATCAGAGATTTTGTCATATCTAGTGTTACCATAATTGCAGCTTATGATAGTGCCTCAGTAAAAGTTGAATGGGAGCCTAAGTTATACATTGTTAAATGTTAGTTTTATGAGTGTGGACTTGTGCTTCTGCCTGTGAAAGAGTAACCAGTACAGGACTTGCCATCCTTCCATGTCCACTTGAAAAAAATATGTATTCTGTATTTTGGGGTGTAATACTATCGTGCGTAGATCTGTAATATATAGTGTAGTTCTATAAACAGCAATTAGGTTAGGTTGGTTAATGTTATTGTTCAAATCTTCTGTCTTAACTCATTTTCTATCTACTTTTTCATTAATCACCGAGAGAAGAGGATTGAAATCTCTAGCTGTAAGTATGGATCTGCTCATTTCTCTTTCCAGTTCAGTCAGATTTTGCTTTATATATTTTGTTCTGTTAGGTCATACACATTTAGGATGTTAGGCTTTCTTGATGAATTGGCTGCTTTATCATTATGAAATGTTCCTATGTCCTGGTAATACTTCTTGTCTTAAGTCTACTTTATTGCATATTAATATGCCCACTTCACCTTTCTTATGACTAGTGTGTGCTTGGTCATTGTTTTCCATTCTTTTACCTTAATCCATCTGTTTATATTAAGGGGGGTTTCTTATAAAGAGCATAGGGTTGGGTCTTTCTTTTTTCATTCAGTGCAATAATCTTTATCCTTTTAAAGGATGTGTTTAGTTCATTTATATATAATGTAGTTATTAATATTTGTTGTCTCATCTGTTCTTTGTTTCTTACTTCCTCTTTTCTGCCTTCTGTTGGATTGTTTTTTAGTATTCCATTTTATCTTCTCTACTGGCTTTTACCTATTCTTTTATTTTTTAATGTCTTCTCCAAAGTTTGCAATACTTATCTTTGTTTTAATACTAGTGTCAGATAATGTTATACCAGGATACAAAATTAATATAGACAAATCTGTTACATTTATATACAATAATAAAGTAGAAAGAGAAATTAAGAAAACAATTGTATTTATAATTGCACCCAAAATAAAAAAAATACCTAGGAATAAATTTAACTAAGGAGGTAAAAGACAATACTCTGAAAACTATAAAACATTGTTGAAAGAACTTGAAGATGACACAAATGGAAAGATATTCTATGCTCCTGGATTGGAAGAACAAATATTGTTAAAATGTCCATACTACCCAAAGCAATCTATAGATTAATGAAATCGCTATCAAAATACCAACAATATTTTTCACAGAACTAGAACATATAATACTAAAATTTGTCTGGAACCACAAAAGGCCCCAAATAGCCAAAACAATCTTGAGAAAGAAGAATAAAGCTGGAGGTATCACAATCCCAGATTTCAAGATACACCACAAAGCTGTAATAATCAAAACAGTATGGTACTGGCACAAAAACAGACACAGATCAATAGAACATAATAAAGAGCTGAGAACTAAACCCATGATTACATGGTCAATTAATCTACAATGAAATAGGCAAGAACATATAATGTGGAAAAGACAGCCTCTTTAACAAATGGTGCAGGGAAAACTAGACAACTACATGCAAAATAATAAAATTGGACCACTTTCTTACACCATACATAATGATAAATTCAAAATAGATTAAGCACTTAAATGTGAGACCTGAAATCAAAAAACTCCTGTAAGAAAACATAGGCAGTAATTTATTTGACATTGGCTGTAGAAACATTTTTCTAGATATGTCCCCTCAGGCAAGGGAAACAAAAGAAAAATTAAACTATTGAGAATATACCAAAATAAAAAGACTTTTGCACAGCGAAGGAAACCATCAATAAAACAAAATAATCCAACACCAAAAAGACATAATCCACTTAAAAATGGGCAGAAGACATCTTTCAAAAGAACATACAGATGGCCAACAGACACATGAAAAGATGCTCAGCATCACTAATCATCAAGGAAATTCAAATCAAAATCACAGTGATCACAGTGAGATATCACGTTACACCTGTCAGAACGGCTAAATTAAAAAGACAAGAAATAAGAAGTGTTAGCAAGGATGTGGAGAAAAGGGAACACTCATGCACTGTTGGTGGGAATGCAAATTGTTGCAGTCACTGTGGAAAAGAGTATGGAGGTTCCTCAAAAAATTAAAAATAGAATTACCATATGATCTAATAATTCTTCTACCAGGTATTTACCCAAAGAAAATGAAAACACTAATTTGAAAAGATACTTGCACCCCTATGTTTAATAAAGCATTATTTGCAATAGTCAAAGTACGGAAGCAACTCAAGTGTTAATAGATGAATGGATAAAGAAAGTGTGGTGTGTGTATGTGTATATTCAATATTACTCAGCCATAAAAAAGAATGAGATTTTGCCATTTGCAACAACATTGATGGACCTAGAGGTACAAGTGAAATAAATCAGAGTAAGACAAACACCGTATGATTTAACTCATATGTAGAATTTAAGAAACAAAACAAATAAACAAACAAAAAGAGACAAACAAAAAAACAGACTCTTAAATACAGTAAACAAACTGATGGTTGCCAGAGGGGGAGGTTGGTGGGGGAAGGGGTGAAATAGATAAAGGGGATTAAGAATACACTTATCCTGATGAGCACTCTATAATGATATATAGAATTGTTGAATCATTATATTGTACACCTGAAACTAATATAACACTGTATGTTAGTTATACTTCAATAAAAAATAGAAGTAATGTTATATGACTTTGTGTATAAGATCCTGTAATATTACAGTTCCACTTTCCCCAGTGATATGTGGATAAACTTTTAATAACCAGATCTTAAAGGTAAAAAAAGGGCCCTGATCTGCATCTTTTGCCAATTCCATGGAGCAAATACTTTTGCCGCAGATGATTTCAAGCTACCAAAGTGATGTCAATGAATTCAGAGTTTAGAAGAGATATACACAATCAGTTTTTGTGAGCCAGCATAAGCTTACTGCACTACCCCACTGGATTTCCCTCTTTTATCTGTGTGCTCTTATTATCATGTTTTACTTCTACATACATTAGAAACTTGACAATAATTTTTATCATATCAAGCATCAATTATCTTTTAGTGAAAATTTTAAATGACAAAATATTTAATATTTATCCATATCTTTATTGTTTCTGGCTCTCTTCATACTTTTGTGTAGATTACAGACTCTAGGTGTTTTGTGGGCATATCTTTCTGGTATGCTTTCATTGTCCGTGGACATATAATTTTTTCTTATAATAACTTTATATGATATTTGACCATGGTACTCTCTGTTGTTCAATTTTAGGTGAGATTTGCTTCCCTGAACTCTTTTTTTTCAATATATGAAGTTTATTGTTAAATTGGTTTCCATACAATACCCAGTGCTCATCCCCAAAAGGTGCCCTCCTCAATACCCAGCACCCACCCTCCCCTCCCTCCCACCCCCCATCAACCTTCAGCTTGTTCTCAGTTTTTAAGAGTCTCTTATGCTTTGGCTCTCTTCCACTCTAACCTCTTTTTTTTTTTTTTCCTTCCCCTCCCCCATGAACTGAACTTTTAAAATAAGACTATTTTTGGCAAAGCGTTTCTTTCTTCACAGAGCTCCCTCTTCTGTCATTTTGTGCATTATTTAAAAACATAGTAGCTTGCTTTCTAGGGGCTTTTTGGTTTTATTCTTGTCTACTTTGATCTAGATCTTCTTGTTCCTTCATCCCTTTTGTCCCTTTTCTGTACAATTTTGATTCTACTTCTAGTTCCAGATTGCTCCGGATCCTTTGGGTCCTTCTTGGTAAAGGTATTTTCACATCTAGTCCTAGGTCATCTCCCTGCAGACTGTCCCTAGGAAACCACCTGCATGCTCATCCTTTATGTTGGGCTTCCAGGAAGATTCCTAGAGTTTTACCTGCTACAAAATCCTCAGGTATTCTTGCCCAAAGCCTCAGGGACTAGTGGCTCTGAGAGGCTTGAGTTTCTACCGCCACATTTCCCTACTGGAGAGCCAACCTTGCAGTCTTCAATGGCACAACCTTGAGGCAAGAGCCCAAAGATCATGGTCCAACAGAGACCTTTCACTGGCACTGGGGAAGAGCTG
The DNA here is from genome assembly GCF_046562875.1 of Panthera onca. Classification (NCBI taxonomy): domain Eukaryota; kingdom Metazoa; phylum Chordata; class Mammalia; order Carnivora; family Felidae; genus Panthera; species Panthera onca. The sequence goes on along the minus strand of NC_138347.1, from coordinate 129,114,396 downwards.
TCAAGTATCCTGCCCCTATTTTCTTCGAATTTTAAGAACTTGAAATGAAGACAGATAATTAATGTTTTACATTTCAACATATTTGGGCTACCAATGGACCACTTTCAGGTTTAAAAAAACTTTTTTTTATTCTTTATTTATTTTTGACACAGAGAGACAGTGAGATGGAGTGCAAGTGGGGGAGGAACAGAGAGAGAGGGAGATACAGAATCCAAAGCGGGATCCAGGCTCTGAGCTCTCAGTACAGAGCCCGATGCGGGGCTTAAACTTATGAGTCGTGAGATCATGACCTAAGCCAAAGTCAGATGCTTAACTGACTGAGCCACCCAGGTGCCCCAGACCTCTTTCAGATTTAATAAAGTCCTGGGACTTTCACCCCAGTAACACACACACACACACACACACACACACACACACACAACACACAACACACACACACACTACTTGGTGTACAATTTTTGTGTATTCCATAGGTCCAGTCCAGTGATTTTTCTGTGACCTCATGCCACTTTCCTCTGGGGGTGAAGATAGAGGCTAGTTAACCTGTTTTCAGGCAGATGCTACCCCGTGGGGCTAATAAGTCTTACTAAATTGCACATATTGGCAAGTTGTACATATTTATGTAAAAGGCCTATCTGTGAGAACATTTAGAACTAAAAGGGTAAAACCATTCAGTTGTAGAAACCAACAGGTGACACCAATTGTCTATAGACCTGTATGGGCCAGAGGTTTATTTTGGAACAGCTGAGAAACCAGGTGGACTTTACTCTTCTTTTTCTATGGAGAGCAGGGACATCAAACAGTGGCATTCGCTGTGGAATAGTAGAGGGATCAGTGATCTGTTTGTTTTGCCCCAGGAGTACTAGACTATGCTCAGCTTTAACAGCCACTTTTCATGGGCCCACCTGAAGATCTCAGGACTTGGCTTCTCTTGGTGAAAGAGCAATGGGAAACGAAATCTCTAAATAACCTTGTTAGAAAATATGAGGGACACTCCAGGCCAGTGAGTTACAGGATGATGAGGATAGCTCAGGATGTTGAGTCCAAAGTAGGTTCTAGCTTTGCCTGCCCTGCTGGGCACTCTACCAAGTTATGTCCTCTGGCTGGGCCTCAGTTTTTCTCTCTGTAAAATGAGGTCATTGTACTAAATGGTCTCACAGGGTATGTTCTGCTGAAGGGCCCATCAGCAATAGACAAAGCTCTTGAGAAATTATGTAGGGTCACTTCACTGAGTCACTGAACATGCTGTTAGCACTTAGTCCATACTAGGTGTTTTGTAAAAATGATAGTCATTGCCATGTACTGGCAGGGCCAATACTTTAATAGCACTCTGAGTAATATTCAAAATGAGCCTAGAAGATAGGTATTCATATTCTTACTACTAATGAGAAAACAGAGTATAGGAATAGACAAGTAATTTGTCCAACATCATGTAGGTTCTCTAAGTGGCCTATGATTTAAACCCAGGAATCTCTGACTCCAGTTTCATACTCATTTTATTCCACAGACTGCACATGATAATACTCAGTACCTGCCCTCAAGAATGGACAGGTAAATAAAAGGAGTGCACAGATAACTGATATACAGACAAAATAATGCTGCCAGGCTCTGTGTGGTGTATTGTCTATGATACGTTGTCTAGCACCTAGTGGTCAACACACTTGTAGGATTCCCTGATGCAATGTGACCTGAGGGGCTGGGCTCACAGTGCTGCATACACAGAACTTAAAGGGGAAAGACACTGGTCATGACACAAATAAAAATAAGAAGGAGAATAATGTGCTGGCTATTGTTCTAGGTGATTTACTTTGTTAATTTAGTTCTCATAACAAGCCCAGGAAGTAGGCATTATTATTCCCATTTTCTAGATGGGAGACTGAGGTACCAAGAGTTAAGTAACTTGACTAATTCACTGAATAACTGAAAGTCTTACTCTATAGAAGTGAATGTAAAGAAGTAAATGACAAAACCACACTAGCTTTAGTGGTGCTGTCCATCAGGAAGAACCAGGGCCATGTCCTTCTCTTGTCCTAATATTTGCATTTGTGAACATTTCTCATGTTTATTTCTATAATGATCTAATGCTACTTTTATTAACACTACATTCCTGATTTGCACTGGGCAGATGATTTCCAAATACAAATCTGGGAATAAACTCTACTTCTGGGAACAAATTCCTATACCTAGGATCCTTCCCTTATTTTAAAATCCAGATTTCTTGACATTCTGGTGTCCTGACCCACTTTATACCATGCTCTCTGAATTCCACAACCTTTCTTTCCCCTCTCTATAATCCAAGTTTGTGGTCAGGGAGAAGTCAATTGTCAGAAGGGCCTCTGGAGTAGGGACTGAAGCAGCTTCCATAACGTGTTCCCTGTTTCACAATTTTGCCTGAAAGCAGTTCTGCCATGGAGCTCTAAACTATGCCCCTGGCCCTGACCTCTAACCTTGTTCCCATCTTTGCCAAACCTGTCCAGGTGTTCTGCAAATGGCATGCCAGAGAAGACCAGCTTCTACTGCATGACTGCCTTTGATCAGTGACTTTTGTTCCTTTACACATAGCAATTTCCAGAGTCTACTCAGTTCCAGGGTCAGTGGCCTCTGCACCTGTTGGCCTAGAGGTCGGGTACAGCTGGGTTAGGTTGAACATTATACTGACAAGGAAAGGGTTTTCTTAGGAGGTTCTTTTGCTTGTAGAATGGATATCTCTAGATTTTGAAATGAGGACAAACAGGCTGTTGTCTTTCCCAGTATATTGTAGAAGAATGACTGAGTTGAGAAAATAAGACCAGAGCTTTGTAACATTGAATGATGCTGACCATCTCTCCTCAGTTATTCCTCATTCTGTACATCATCCTGCTCTCTGTTCTTCACAGCATACCAGGTGACTGTGGAGACAGTTAAAAAGGTTTCCCTTTTACTCTTACTTTTTCCTACCTTTCTCTCTTCCCTTCCCTTCCTTCCCCCCCTCTCTTTTATTCAGTTAAAAAACATGTATTTGCTCTCTACCTTTCTTGTTCTTGAGGTGGCTAGGGGCAGTGGAGCTTGAGAGACTTGGGCAAAGAGGCAGCTGGAGGTCAGGAGATTGATTATGTACAGAGGAAGTGAGCAAAGACCTAAAAATATTGAGAATTGAGAATATGGGGATTCAGGTTTCTCACTGTCAGAGAACGAAGCTGCACATATGGGGAGAAAGAAAACTAGGAGATTTGCTGTGATGTTCAACTGGAATTTGAAGAATTAGTATGAACTAATGTAGATGTATGTTATGAATGTGTGTGTCTATGTGTATGTGTGTATATTCTAGCTCTGTTGAAATATTCTAGTATCAATTTCTTTCCAAAGCAGTTATCACACCTAGCATCCAGATTTTGGTTCCTAAATACCATATTCTACTAAAGGATAAAGTTTCTTAGAGAAATTAAATTCCAGAAACAGAGATTCCAGAGGTGATGAAGGGAAAGTACAAAATAGGCCTGAACGTCTCATTCTGCCAGAAAGTGAAATGCTTAAAAAATAATTGGGCTTAAAGCAGTGCTATCAACAATAGCCAAATTATGTAAAGAGCCCAAATGTCCATCAACTGATGAAAAAATAAAGATGTGGTGTGTACACACACACACACACACACACACACACACACACACACAATGGAATATCACTCAGCAATCAAAAGAATGAAATCTTGTCATTTGCAACAACGTGGATGGAACTAGAGTATATTATGTTAAGTGAAATAAGTCAGTCAAAGAAAGAAAAATATCATATGATTTCACTCATATGTGGAATTTAAGAAACAAAACAGATGAACATAGGGGTCGGGAAGGAAAAATAAGATAAAAACAGAGAGGGAGGCAAACTGTAAGAAACTTAAATACAGAGAACAAACTGTGGGTTGCTGGTGAGTGGGGAGATGGGCTAAAAGGGTGATGGGCATTAGGGAGGGCACTTGTTGGGATGACCACTGGGTGTAATATGCAACTGATGAATCACTGGGTTCTACTCCTGAAACCAATACCAATGTGTATGTTAACTAACTTGAAGTTAAATAAATAAATTAATTAATTAATAAATTAATGCAGCCTGTGAAATATACATAGAAGCAAACTTGAAGGGCCACCCAATGGCCAAATTTACAATAATCTGAACACCAGAATAAGTAAGGAGGATGATTTTGGGAAGATGGCAGAATAGGAAGCACCAGGAATTTGTCTCCCCACCCAGATAACTATTGTACTGGTAATATGTATTTGATGCAGTTACTTTGGAATTATGAAGGATACTGAAGGCTTCCAAAATCTAAGGGAAGTCTTGGAAGGAAGGTAAATTGCCATTAATTTCAGTTTTTAGCTTGGCAGTGACTACCCATTCCCCTCTTCCCACCCTACATCAGGCAGCGTTGCACATATTTCAGGAGCACATATTTCAGCACACAGCTGTGGGATCCAGGGTGGGCAATAAGGATTCTGTCATGCAATATTAGGTATCTGTGTTACGGTCACTGATTGCTGCTTCTAAACATGAAGGTGCAGACACAAAGGAGGGAGGCCTTCATTATTGCACCTCCCCTCATTATCGCAAGACTTCCCTCCTCAAGTTAACTTCCAAAGAATTTAATGAGCTAACACCTTTTTCCCCTTTCGTATTTCTCTTTCTCCATTTTCAGAGTCATACACTTAAGACTAGGACATTCAAAAGTGATGATATATTCTAGAGAAATTAGAAAGTTACTGCACAAACTGAGGGAAAGCAGGAGGAAAGAAGACCTGAGAAGACCTTAAGTTTTCACTTCAATCTCATCCTTGGTACAGAGATAGCCTACAGAAATAAAAAGCAAAACAGAAAAAAAAACTGCAAACACTGGGAAGAAGGAGAATTTGATTTCCAGAGTTACTACATTATAGATTCAAATGTCCAGTTTTCAACAAAAAAATCACAAGGCATACCATGAAACAGGAAAGTATGGCCTATTCAAAGGAAAAAAATAAACCACAGAAACTGTTTTTGTAAAGGACATGATAATGGATCTACTAGACAAAGACTTTAAAACAACTGTCCTAAAAATGTTAAAAGAACTGAAAGATGTGGACCAAGTCAAGAAAACTATATAAACAAAATGGAAATATCAATAAAAAGACAGAAAACTTAAAAAGAAACAAAAAGAAATTCTGAAGCTAAAAAGTACAACTGAAATAAAAATTCACTAGAAGGGATTCAAAGGCATATTTGAACAGGCAGAAGAAAGAATCCGTGAACTGAAAGACAGGACAATGGAAGTTATCGATTTTGAGGAACAGGTAAAGAAAAAAAGATGGAAGAAAGTGAACAGAGCCTCAGGGACCTGCTGTGAGACATCAAAATGCAGAACAATATATGCATTGTGGGAGTCACAGAAGAAAGGGAGAAATGAGTAGAGAAAATATTTGAAGAAATAATGGCCAAATTTGATGAAAGACATAAATATCCAAGAAGTTCAAGTAGGGACCCATACCAAGACATAGTATAACCAAACTGTTAAAAGCCTAAGATAAAAAGAGAATCTTGAACACAGCAAGAGGTAAATGCCTTGTCACATACAAGGGATCTTTGGTAAGATTACTAGCAGATTCATCTTCAAAAAGTTTGGAGGCTAGAAGGCAGTGGGTGGATATATTTAAAGTGCTAAAAGAAAAATATTTTAAATCAAGAATCCTATATCCAAAGCAAAACTGTTCTTTAAAAATGAAGGAGAGGGGCGCCTGGGTGGCTCAGTCGGTTAAGCGGCCGACTTCGGCTCAGGTCATGATCTCGCAGTCCGTGAGTTCGAGCCCCACGTCGGGCTCTGTGCTGACAGCTCAGAGCCTGGAGCCTGTTTCGGATTCTGTGTCTCCCTCTCTCTGACCCTCCCCCATTCATGCTCTGTCTCTCTCTGTCTCAAAAATAAATAAACGTTAAAAAAAAAATTTTTTTTTTAAATAAATAAATAAAAATGAAGGAGAAATTAAGACTTTCCCAGATAAACAAAACCTGGTGAAGTTTGTTACTAGTAGACCTACAAAAATGCTAAAAGGAGTCCCACAGGTTGAGATCAAAGGGCACTAGATGATAATATGAAATCTTTTTTATTTTTTTAAAATTTACATCCAAATTAGCATATAGTGAAACAATGATTTCAGGAGTAGATTCTTTAATGCCCTTACTCATTTAACCCATTCCCCCTCCTACAACCCCTCCAGTAACCCTCAGTTTGTTCTCCATATTTATAAGTCTCTTCTGTTTTGCCCCCTCCCTGTTTTTATATTATTTTTGTTTCTCTTCCCTTATGTTCATCTGTTTTGTCTCTTAAAGTCCTCATATGAGTGAAGTCATATGATTTTTGTCTTTCTCTGACTGACTAATTTCACTTAGGACAATAGCCTCCAGTTCCATCCATGTAGTTGCAAATGGCAAGATTTCACCCTTTTTGATTGCCGAGTAATACTCTATTGTATATATATACCACATCTTCTTTTTCCATTCATCCATCTATGGACATTTGGGCTCTTTCCATACTTTGGCTATTGTTGATAGTGCTGCTATAAACATGGGGGTGCATGTGTCCCTTCGAAACAGCACACCTGTATTCTGTGGATAAAGGCCTAGTAGTGCAATTGCTGGGTCATAGGGTAGTTCTATTTTTAGTTTTTTGAGGAACCTCCATACTGTTTTCCAGAGTGGTTGCACCAGCTTGCATTCCCAGATAATATGAAATCTTATGGAGAAATAAACATCACAGTAAAGGAAAATAAGTGGGCAATTATAAAAGCTAGTATTTTATAACTTCCTACTTTGTTTTATACATATATAAATATACACACACATATACATATCAGAAGATAAATGTGGAAATAGAGGACTTGACCACATCATTAAACGATTATATGTATATAATATATGAAAGTAATGCATTAAAAAACCAATTATTTGTTTTTAGACACACAAGGTATAAAGATGTAATTTTATGACATCAACAACTGAAAGGGTTGGGTAATAAAGCTGTAAGAAAGCAGAGTTTTGTATGTTATTGAAGATTATATAAATTCAAATGAGTATTAAAACTTTAGGATGTTAAATGTAATCTCCATGATAACCACAAGGATAACAGCTATAGAATATACCCAGAAGGAAATGAGAAGGGAATTGAAATGTTTCACTACCAAAAAAATCAACTACACACAAAAGAAGATAGTAATGCAGGAAATGAGGGACAAAAAAAGCTATAAGGTATATAGAAAACAAATAATATGATGACAGAAGCAAGTCCCTCCTTATCACAGTAATTACTTTCAATGTAAATGGATTAAACTTTCCAGTCAAAAAACGAAAATTAGGGTGGAAAAAAACACACTATCCCACTATACACTGAGAGACTTACTTTGATCCAAAGACACAATCAGATTGAAACTGAAAGGATGGTAAAAGATATTCCAAAAGAGAGCAGGGATGGCTATAATAATATCAGATAAAATAGATTTTAAGTCAAAAAAGTTTACAAGAGGCAAAAAGGACATTGTATATTAATAACAAGTTCAATACAGCCAGAATATATAACAATAATAAACATTTACACACCTAACAACAGACCATCAAAATACATGAAGTAAAAATTGACAGACTTGAAGGGAGAAATAGATAGTTCTATAATGATAGTTGGAGAATTCAATACCACACTCTCACTAATGGACAGAACAACCAGACAGAAGGTAAGTGTGGAAACAGAGGACTTAAATCATTAAACCAAACAGACATTTACAGAACACTCTACCCAATAACACAGAGTACAATTTCTCAAGTGTGCATAGGACATTGTCCAGGACAGACCATGTTAAGCCACACAGTAGGTCTCAACAGATTTTAAAGACAGATATGATACAAAATATCTTCTCTGGCCACAATAAGATGAAGTTAGAAACGAATAACAAAAGGAGAGGAGCCTGGGTGGTTCAGTCAGTTGAGCCTCTGACTCTCGGTTTCAGCTCAGGTCATGATCTCACAGTTTGTGGGATCAAGCCCCATGTCAGGTTCCATGCTGGAGCCTGCTTGGGATTCTCTCTCTCTCCCTGTCTCTCTGCACCTCCCCCACTCATACTCACCCTCTCTTGCTCTCTCTCACTCCCTCTCTCTCAAAATAAATAAAACTTAAAAAAAAAAGAAACCAGTAACAAAAGGAAAACTGGAAAATTCACAAATTTGTGGAAGTTAAACAATACATCGTTAAACAACCAATTGGTCAAAGAAAAAAATCACAGGTGAAATTGGAAAATACTTTGATATGAATGAAATGAAAATATAACACAACTTATGGGACACAGCAAAAGCAGTCCTAAGGGGAAATTTATACTATAAACACATTAAAAAAGATGAAAGATCTCAAATCAACAGCCTAATTTCACAAACTAAGGAACTAGAAAAAGAATAACAAAGTAAACTCACCTGGTAAAAGAAAGGAAATAATAAAAACTAAGGTAGAAGTGAAAGAAATAGGTAATAGGATAGAAAAACTAGAGAAAAATCAATGAACCCGTAAGTTGGTTCTTGGGAAAGATCAACAAAATTGACAAAACTTTATCTTGACTGACTAGGCAAAACAGAAGACTCGAATAACTAAAATTGAAATGAGAGCAAAGACATTACTGATTTTAGAGAAATAAGGATTATGAGATTACTGTGAACAATAGCATATCAACAAATTGGATAACCTTGATGAGATGGATAAGTTTCTAGAAATACAAAATCTATCTAGACTATATCATGAAGAAATAGAACATCTGAATAGACTTTTATTTGGTAAGGAGATCGAGTCAGTATTAAAAAATCTCTCAACATAAAAAACCCCTGGACATGATGGTTTGATTGGTGAATTCTACCAAACATTTAAAGAACCAACACCAATCCTTCTTAAACTTTTCCAAAAAAATTTTTTTTTTTTAAATTTTTTTTTCAACGTTTTTTATTTATTTTTGGGACAGAGAGAGACAGAGCATGAACGGGGGAGGGGCAGAGAGAGAGGGAGACACAGAATCGGAAACAGGCTCCAGGCTCCGAGCCATCAGCCCAGAGCCTGACGCGGGGCTCGAACTCACGGACCGCGAGATCGTGACCTGGCTGAAGTCGGACGCTTAACCGACTGCGCCACCCAGGCGCCCCCAAAAAAGTTAAAAAGAAGGAACACTTTCTAACTTACTCTGAGGCTTATTATATGATACTATATTTATTTTATGATACTAAATCTGGACAAGGACACTGCAGGAAAAGAAAACTACAGACAAATATTCCTATCAACATTGATTCAGGAACCCTCAACAAAACACTAGCAAACTGAATTCAGCAGCATTTTAAAAGGATTATACACCATGACCAAGAGAGATTTATTTCTAGGATGCAAAGATGGTTCTATATATGAAAAACAATTAATGTAATACATTACATTAACAGAATGAAAAATCCCACATGATCATCTAAATTGATGCAGAAAGGCATTTGACAAAATCCAACAATTTTTCATGAAAAAAAAAGCACTCAACAAACTAGGAATGGAAGGAAATTACTTCAGTGTATTAAAAGGCATATATGAAAAACCCCAAGGTAGAAATCATATTCAATGGTGAAAGACTGAAAGCTTTTCCTCTAAGATCAGGAACAAGGCAAGGAAGCTCACTTTCACCTCTTTTGTTCAACACAAAAGTTCCATTCAGAGCAAGTAGGCAAGAAATAACAATAAAGGCATCCAAACAGGAAAAAATAAAATTATCTCTGTTGGCAGATGGTATGATCTTATATGTAGAACACCCTAATGATTCTACCAAAAATTTTTTGTTAGAACTAATTAACAAATTTGCCAAAGTAGCAGGACACAAAATCAACAAACAGAAATCAGTTGTTCATCTACATACTAACAACGAATAGTCCAAAAAGGAATTTAAGAAAAACAATTCCATTCATGATGGTATCACAGGATGCTTAGAAATGATCTTAACCAAAGAGGTGAAAGACTTGTACAATGAGAACTACAAAATACTGCTGAAAAAAGTTAAAGAAGACACAAATAAATGTGAAGATATCCCATGTTTATGGAATAGAAGACTTCATATCATTATAATGTAAATACTACCCCAAACAATCTATAGATTAATTGCTATCAAAATGCCAACAACTTTTTTTCATAAATAGAAAAAAAAATCCCAAAATTCATAAGGAACCTCAAGTGATTCTGAATAGCTAAAATCTCTTGGCAGAACAAAGCTGGAGAACTCATACTTCCTGACTTTAAGACTTACCATATGTTACAGCTATCAAGAGTATGGCACTAGCATGAAGACAGACACATAGACCAATGGAATAGAATAGAGAGCCCAGAAATAAACACCTGCATACATGGTTAAATTATTTTCCACAAGAGGCTAAGGGCATTCAGTGGGTTAAAGAGTCTCTTCAACAAACTGTGTGGGGAAAACTGGATATAAACACGTAAAAGAATGAAGTTGGATTCTCACTCAATACCATATACAAAAATTAACTAAGAATTATTTAAAGATCTAAACTTAAGACCTAAAAGTTAAAAACAAACAAACAAACAAATAAAAAAAAAACTCTTAGAAGAAAATATAGGGCAGAAGCTTTATGGCATTAGATTTGGCAATAATTTCTTGGATATGACATGAAGACACAGGCAACAAAAGCAAAAATACACAAGTTGAACTTTATGAGAAATAAAACTGTTGTGCATCAAAAGACACTATGAGCAGAGTAAAAGGCAACCCACAGAATGCAAGAACATATTTGCATATCAGATAACTGATAAGGAGTTAATATTAAAAATATAGAGAGAACTCCTGAAGCCCAATAACAGAAAAACAACCAATTCAAAAATGGACAAATGACTTGAGTAGACTTTTCTGAAAAGAAATTATAAAATGACCAATAGGCACGTGAAAAGATACACACCACAAATCATTAGGGAAATGCAAATCAAATTGATAATAAGATACTATGTCATACCCACTGGAATGGCTGCTATTTTTTAAAAAATACCCAGGAAGTAGTCAATGTTGGAGAGGATGTGGAGAAATTAGAGCCCTGTGCACTGTTAGTGGGAATGTACAGTCATTGTAGAAAACAGCATGGAGATTCCTCAAAAAAATTAAACATAGAATTACCATATCATCCATGGTGTTGGGAAAAATGGACAGCAACATGCAAAAGAAATGAAACTGGACCACTTTCGTACACCATACACAAAACTAAATTCAAAATGGATAAAAGACCTAAATGCGAGACTTGAAACCATAACCTAGAAGAGAACACAAGCAGTAATCTCTTTGATGTTGGCCATAGCAACTCTTTTCTAGATATGTCTCCTGAGGCAAGGGAAACAAAAGCAGAAACAAACTACTGGGACTTCGTCAAAATAAAAACCTTCTGCAGAGCAAAGGAAACAGTCAACAAAACTAAAAGGCAACTTACGGAATGGGAGAATATATCTGCAAATAACATATCTGATAAAGGGTTAGTATTCAAAATATATAAAGAATTTATAAAACTCAACGCCCCAAAACCAAATAATTCAGTTAAAACATAGGAAGAAGACATGAATAGATATTGTTTCAGAGAAGGCATACAGATGGCCAACAGACACATGAAAAGATTCTCAACATCACTGATTATCAGGGACACGCAAATCAAAACTGCAATGAGATATCACTTCTTACCTGTCAGAATGACTAAAATCAACAACAAGAAACAACAGGTGTTGGTGAGGATGTGGAGAAAAGATAACCCTCTTGCACTGTTGGTAGGAATGCAAACTGGAACAGCCACTGTGGAAAACAGTATGGACCTTCCTCAAAAAGTTAAAAATAGAACTACCCTATGATCCAGCAATTGCACTAGTAGGTATTACCCAAAGTATACAAAAATACTAATTCAAAGGGATACAACACCCTGATGTTTATGGCAGCATTATCTACAATAGCCAAAATGTGGAAAGAGCCCAAATGTCCATTGATTGACGAATGGATAAAGAAGATGGATAAAATCAAAACCACAATGAGATACCACCTTACACCTGTCAGAATGGCTAAAATTAACAACTCAGGAAACAACAGATGTTGGCAAGGAAGCAGAGAAAGGGGAACATTTTTGAACTGCTGGTGAGAATGCAAACTGGTGCAGCCACTCTTGGAAACAGTATGGAGGTTCCTCAAAAAATTAAAAATAGAACTACCCTATAACCCAGCAATTGCTCTACTAGATATTTATCTATAGGATACAAAAATGCTTATTCAAAGGGGCACATGCAGCCCAGTGTTTATATATCAAGAGTATCAACAATAGCCAAAGTATGGGAAGAGCCCAAATGTCAATTAACTGATGAATGGAAAAAGAAGATGTGGTATATACATATATATATATACATATATATATGTGTGTGTATATATATATATGTGTATATATATATGTATATATATATACACACATACACAATGGAATATTACTCAGCAATCAAAAAGAATGAAATCTTGTTATTTGCAGCAACGTGGATGAAAGCAGAGTGCATTATGCTAAGTGAAATAAGTCAGTCAGAGAAAGACAAATATCATATGATTTCACTCATATGTGGAACTTAAGAAACAAAACAGATGAACATAGGGGACGGGAAGGAAAAATAAGATAAAAGCAGAGAGGGATGCAAACCATAAGAAAACTTAAATACAGAGAACTTGTTAGAATAAGCAGTCGGTGTTATATGTAAGTGATGGTGAATCACTGGATTCTATTCCTGAAACCAATACTACACTGTATGTTATCTAACTTGAATTTAAATAAAAAAAAATTTAAAAAGAAGATGTGGCATATATATATATATATATATATATATATATATATATACAGCCAAAAAAAGAATGAAATCTTGTGATTTGCAATGACATGGATGGATCTAGAGAATATAATGCTGAGTGAAATAAGTCAGTCAGAGAAAGACAAATACCATATGATCTCACTCATATGTGGAATTTAAGAAATAAAACGAATGAGCAAAAGGGGAAAAAAGAGAAAGAGAGGCAAATCACCAAGAAGCAGACTTTTTTTTTTTTTTTTTTAGGAGAATGAGTATGAGAAGAGCAGAGGGAGGGAGAGGGAGAGAGAGAGAATCTTAATCAGGCTCCACACTCAGCCAGAGCTGGAGACAGAGCTCAATCCCATGACCCTGGGATCATAATATGAGCTGAAATCAAGAGTCGGATGCTCAACCAACTGAACCACCCAGTGCCCCCTCTTTTTTTAAAGATTTATTTTTAAGTAATCTCTATCTCCAACATGGGGCTTGAACTCACAACCCTGAGATCAATAATTGCATGCTCCACCAACTAAGCCAGCCAGGCACCCTGCAACAGAGTCTTAACTATAGAGAACAAACTGCTGGTTAACAGAATGGAAGTTGATGGGGGGATGGGTTAAAAAGGTGAAAGGGATTAAGGAGGGCACTTGCTGTTATGACCACCAGGTGTTGTATGGAAGTGTTGAATCGCTATGTTGCACACCTGAAACTAATATTAGACTGTGTTAAGTAACTGAAATTTAAATAAAAACTTTAAAAAGATTACCACGTGATCCAGAAATTCCACTTCTGACTACATACGTAGAAGAACTGAAAGCGTGGTCTTGAAGACATTTATACACCATGTTTATAGACATATTTTTTTGCAATAGCTAAAATGTGGAAGCAACCCAAGTGTTCACTGATAGATGAATGGATAAATATAGTACATACCTAGAATGAAATATTATTCAGCCTTAAAAAAAGAAGGAAACTCTTGAAATTTGCTACAACTTGAACTGTGGACATTATGGTAAGTGGAGCAAGCCAATCACAAAAAGACAAATATTGTATGATTCCACTTAAAAGAGGTACTTAGAGTGGTCAAAATCATAGAGACAGAAAGTCTCTAAGGTGAGTGGTGGGGTTGGGGGTAGAGCGAAATGAGGAATTTTTACTTACTGGGTATAGAGTTTCAGTTTTGCAAGATAAAAGAAGCTGTAGAAATGGATAGTCACATCATACAACAATATGAATGAACAGGATGCTCAAAAATGGTTAATATGATAAATTGTATGTAGTGTTTATGTTGCCACAATAAAAAATTTAAAAAATGACAGCTAAGGATTATAACCCACTGAGAAAGACAGAACCCTAAGTCCATGCTGTAAAAACAAATAAAGGAAAATAAATACTTGGAGAATGGGAAGCACTTGTATACTTTAGAATGCCAACTGATAAATGTACAAGGAATGATACAATCAGAAAATCACTATTTGGCAATCAGTACTTGATAATAACTGATCTAGTCAAGAATAATCAATGGATGCTAAAACAAGGGGGTGGAAATCTGGTGAGGAATAAAATATTAAATAGTCTCAATGCATCTTTGCACAAACTACTGATTAACTACAAAGGGAAATTTACAGTGTAGAAACCTGTCAGACACAACCTTAACCAAGCAAACAAAGTTAACAGAATTGATGATGAGACAAATCACTATCGTGCTCCTTCTAACACAATAATCTGTGAAGAAAATGACAGTTTTATTTTTTCCTTTTCAATTCTTCTACATATTATATCTTTTTTGTACCTGACTGGATTGGCAAGGTTCACAAGTAAAATGAATAGAAATGATAATACTAGACGTTCTGATCTTTTTCTTGATCTCAAAGGGAAAGCTTTCATTCACCATTTCACCACTGAGTATGATGATTTCATATATATACAAAACATCTCTTTTATGTATTTATATGTACACACACATACACAATCAGATTAAACACGTTTCCTAGGATAAGTTTACCAAGAGGTTTTAAAAAGTATGGTTGCTGAGTTTAACCAAATGCTGTTCCTGTACCAACTGGCATGATCATATAATTTTTCTCCTTTATTCTGTTAATGTGATCAATTATACTGATTGATTTTTCAAAAGATAACTTGCATTCTTGGAATAAATCTAACTTGGTAATGATTTAGTATTCTTTTTTAGATATCGCTGGGTTCAATTTGCTAATATTTTGCTCAGGATATTTGTATCTGTGTTCATAAAAGGTAGTTTTTAACTTTGTTATGATGTCCTTGATGGTTTTTGCTTTCAAACTATAATTACCAGCCTCAAAAATTAGTCAGGGAATGCTCCTTCTTTTTCTATTACCTGGAAAGTATGTGTAAGATTGTTATAATTCTTTTTAAGTGTTTGGTAGAATTCATCGGTGGAGCTGTCTGGCCCTTGACTATTCATGAAAAGGATATTTTTATGGACTCCTGTGGCAAAAGAATGGAAGCCTGAAAATCTTCCCTTGTCCAGGGACTTCAGAGGGGTAGAAGTGAGAGACAGAGAGGCGGCGGTATATGGCATTTCAAATGGCTTGACATTTTTCTAACATCAAGTGCCCTTGGTTCTCACCTCTTACCACATTCTACCTAAGCCAGTAGGTCTGTGGGACAGTCAGCCTATAAACATCAGTTCTCAGGCTGCCTGATCCCACCTTCCTGAAGACCGAGACTCAGGTTTTCAGAGGAGAAGCCCTGGTGTTGGGCAGAGAGCAATGAAGGGGGGAGGGAAAGAGGGACTAGTTCAACCAGACAGAAGTTCTTTGTTTGCTCTGCTTCTTTGTAAATGAGGCAACATTTGGAAACAACAAATATTGGTTCAGAGAGCCAATGCATTCCTGCCCATCCCTTTAGGTCAGCAACCCAACCCCCCTGCACGTACACACAAATTCAGCTTTTTCTACAAGAGGGCCAACCCCACTGAAATTTAAGAGTTTTATTCAGTTTATGGTGGAAGATTTGGGTCATGACTTGGCTTGGTCTATAACTGGAAGCTCTCTTCATTCCCCACCCCACCCCCGCCTCCCCCCCCTCCCCCCGCGGCACCTTTCTTATGCCCTTCCTTCCCTTCTTCCCTTCCTCTTCTGGATAAGTAAAGAGAAGATAAATATCCAGAAGGCAACTGCGGTCTAGAGAAGGCTGGGACTAAGAAGATTTGAGTTCAGGTCCCAGAGCTCTGTGAAGGAGGACCTGTCATTTTAGTGTAGTGTCCATATCTGAAAAGTGGGGAACTGATCTCATCTCTCAAGGTAGTTGGTCAAGATCACAAAGATCTTGACCCAGAACAGTTCCTGGAAAATGGAAGGACTGAAAATGTGATACTTTCCTTCCATCGGGGGGAAAAAAAAACCCCAGTGCATGCCTGAGGTTCTGCGGTTGGGGCACTCAGACCTCTCCCAGGGGGACAAGCCCCTCTGCAAACTGAAGTGTGGGGTCATGTGTCTGTGGAGAAATGGCAGGGCTGGGAATGCCCTGTCTGTTCCTCTCAGTGTGAGCCCAGATGAACCCCTTGGTCTCTGTATGTACCTGATGGGTATGTGTACTCTGGAATTAGACTGCTTGATTTTGCATCTGACTCACCAGTTGGTTTGGGACAATTTATTAACCCCTCAGGACCTCAGTTTCCTCATCTCATCTTTAAAATGGGGATTCTAGGGGTGCCTGGGTAGCTCAGTCAGTTGGGCATCCGACTCTTGATTTTGGCTCAGGTCATGATCCCAGGGTCCAGGATCTAGCCCAGTGTTGGGCCCCATGCTCAGTGTGGAGATTCTCTCCCTCCCCTGTCTCTAAAATTAAAAAAATAAAAAATGAAATAAAATGGGGATTCTAGTGCACTCGCCAGAGGGTGCTCTCTCTGAGGGTCTCAGGCTTGGCTGTGGGCCTGTCCCTTGAGGAGCTGCCTCAGGAAAGGCTCACTATCTCCTCTGGTATGAGAGTAAGTGCAGTAGGAACCCAGGCATGAGAATCATGGTCCATCTGCCTTCCATGCCCTCCACAGAGCTTCCCCAAGTTTACGGCTTATTCGGCATTGGGCAACTCTCCTTCCTACTTCTGGGCAGACCCTGCAATTTCACTGCAGGGTCCGTGAATGCGGGCATGCTTGCTCTGTACAGTCTTTTCCCAGCCAGCCCTTCCCCTTACTTTCTCCCTCCATCTTCATCTCTGTACCTCAATGTTTTCCACAGGAAGCCAGACCACCCCCTAATGCCTGTTGCAGAGGCAAGTCAGAATACGCCCCTCCCGCCATGATGCTGGGTTTTTCATGGCTTAAGCAGGAGGGCCCAGGATGGGCAGGGAAGGAGGGCAGAAGCAGTCATTCTTCCTCATTGGTGAGGCGGGTGTTTGGCCGGCTAGGCTTGTCTTATGTCTCCACTGTAAATGGAAAGTCCCTGCTATAGCAATGCTCTCTAAAGTGGGGTGTGTGTAACCACTTGTATATGAGACAATCTATTGGGGTGTGAGAGAAGGTAACCTAACTTCCAGTTATGTTCATTCTTAATGCAACAGATTAACAAATGAACATTCACTACTATTTTGTATGAAGATTGGCACTGTCTCTCACTGGTCTGTAGGCCAGGCAGATACATGTCTTGTAGAGCCTCTGAAGTGTCTTGAGGGAAGATCAGGAACACCTCACAAGGAGTGGGCTGTGAAAGGGGGTGCTGGGTGGTTGTAACCCTCTGACCTGACCTTTGCTTTTGGCTTTTGTGGGGTTCCACATTTCGTGGTTTGCGTGTGCTCAGGAAATTGGATGCACACATTAGGTAATTTGGTTTAACTCACCAAACCTCATCAAATGCACAAGTGCCTTAAAAATATTTTTGAAAGGAAATTAGAATTAGATGATTTTGATAACACAAACACAATTGAACAAAAATAAAATGACAGTACTGATATCTTCTAGGCCTGCTGTAAATTAGTGTAGATAGAGCCCAAAACAACAATTATCTGATCAGACTGGAAAAGAATTAACTTTTAGAGAACCCTAAAATTATCCTGATGACTTTCAGGAGTACTAATATATATCTACTATCAGGAAACTTGCCATTTCCCTAAATGTATGATTTTGCCTTGAGGTATTACTCATTGTATACAAGGCACAATAAACAAAGGAACATTTTAAAATGAGTGTTTCATCTTTGTCTTACTACTTTATAAACTTCTATTGAAATGTGCACAATGTATTAGTTTAAAAAGTACATACACAGAATGTACAATCTCACTATTTTCCTGATAAGGATGTGCAACCAAAGCCAGTTGGAGACTACTTAGCTGGATGCGGCCAGGGATGACCCAGAGCATTGAGACCAGGCCACATCCTCCCCTGGGTCCCTTGCTTTGTGCTCATGTGACACTTTGTTCTGAGTCTCAAGAGTCTTGGTCACATTCCTGGATAGTTTCCTATGGGAAAGCTCCCTATGTCTCCCCTGTGGCTCTGTTCCTAGGTCAAGGTGTCCAGCAGGCTGCATCATGGGAAGGTTTTCAGTCCAGGAGCCTTAGTTCAGCAGGGCACACAGGGAGAGAGCAGTTCCTCAGTTAGGATGGCCTTTGAAAGCCCAGGGGGTATGGTTTCTGGGGACACCTGGGAACAAGTGAAGGGTGTTGAACTTATCTTTGAGGTCAGCTTTATTCTCCTCTGACACCTTCTCTCAGGAAGGTCTTCGTTATTCTGTGTTTCTAGTCTGGATCTGGGGTAGTTCCTTTCCTCTATTATCTGTGGAATGAATACACAGGACTGGTGCAAGGCCAGCTTTGGTATCCTCAGATTCAGAAGCAGATCTACCCGCCCCCACCAACCCCCTTTCTGCTGCAGCTCTGCTCCTGGCACAGAGAGAGCGCGTATTAACAAAGGGTTGATTTTTCTTTAATTCCCTTACAATCAGCATTTTTGTGCTGGATACCATCCGTGCATCTTTCTAGAGCTCAGGAAATGAGGTGATCAGCCTGGGCAAGGAATGAAAGGGGCGGGATGAGGGGTGATTGGGCAAGCGGGCTGTGCAAACATTGGAGGTCAAAGATTCTGCTTGGCCCGCGGTGCGGGGGATAAAGCCGTGCGGAGGGCTGGGAGGCTGCGCAGAAGCCCATAGGTCTGTCCTCGCTGCTCCAAGCCACAGACTCAGGAAGATGAGGCTTGCCGTCCGTGCCCTGCTGGCCTGCGCGGTCCTGGGTGAGTGCTGGCGCGGGGAAGGCCCACATAGTTGTCAGCCCAGGTGCTCTTTGTACCCCCCACTCCAACATACCACTCCCTGGGTTCCCTGAGCATTTCCTTCACTCTTCCCCACCACACCCCTGCACCTGCTTCAGGACTGCCTCGAGTTCCCCTCTGTGCCTCTGCTGCCTTTTCGTGTCCCGCTGTGCTTACTTGCTTCCATTCCTTGCTTTCCTCCTCCTCATTGTCCAGTAAAACTTACAGTATTAGAATACAACAAATTAGAGCACTTACATCATGGTTTATCAGATCCCTTCTATGAGGCTGCCTGAGTCAAGTCTGAACTGCTGAACATGGTATTCAAGACCTCTGGGATCTGACCCTGTCCTTAACCTTGGCAGTCTGATGTCCCACAGGTGCTCCTGGCACTGATGATGTCATGCTAAGAAGCAGGGCCACTGAAAGGCTTGGAGCATATCTGAAGCCAGGCTTCTTGTATTCTCACCAGTGAGAAGGGCAGTACAGCCCCAGCCTGAGAGGGTCAGGTGACGGTAAATGAGGCCATGGATCCAGGCACTAGCACATCCTTGGTGTGGGGACTGCCAATGGATGGCCTCTGCCAATGCCCATCACCTCCTGAGATTGCTTGGTTCCCTTTGTCCTTTAACTTTCATCTGCCACTCCGGTGCGTTTGTTACACCTTTGGAGCCTCTGTGTTTAGTTATTTTATTTGTCTCTCCTGGAGAAGTTTACCATTGAGAATTGGCCCTGCATTACTTGCCTTTCCCCTGTGCACCCTCCCTTCCCCCCCCACCAAAAGCACCTCATAGGACTGTGCAAGGTAAATGCAGGACTCAGGACAAATTCCTGCCTATGAGACTGCAGGTGGGACAGTTTAGAGAGGGTTTGCCACTGAATCTTGATGCCTCCTGTGACTTCTCATGGGCACAGGTAGGGTAAAGTGTGGTTGGGGCAGTAACTTCCCTGTGGCCCCTCTTTATGCATTCTGGAGAACCACTGCCCTCCCCCTTTCCTGCTTTGTGATTTGTGGATATTCATCAGCTTCCCTGAGTCAGCCTTCTGCTACTGATCCACAGAAAGTAGAGATGACAATGGGCTTTGGGAGTAGTGCAACCACATGATTTTAATAGCTACAGACATGGGTGGCTTTAGCTTCTTCTAATGGCAGCCCAAAAGACTGATGAAGATTGAAGGAGGGGTCATTGGAAACAGAGAGAACCACTAAAGATGTGGAGTTCTAGTTATTCCTGGAACAGAGGATGATAGAAAAGTATCATAGACAAATTCATTATCTCATTAATCATTTGCCCCTACCTACTGGTGAAACAGATGGAAAATAACTCAGAATGTCATCTTCTTTTGTTCCCTGGGTAGAGACCAAAGTCTGGAGACCTGGTATCTAGGCCAGTCTCAGCCACTAACAGGCTGGGTGACCTTGGCTAAAGCATCACTTTCTGAGCCCAGTTCCATCATCTTTAAAAGATGGTAATTCCTCGTTGTATGTAAGCGATGAGTCATGGGAATCTACTCCCGAAGCCAAGAGCACACTGTATACACTGTATGTTAGCTAACTTGACAATAAATTATATTAAAAACATAAATAAACACAAGATGCTAATTCCTACCTTGTTAGCTTCCCCAAATTGTAGTTTCAAGCCACTGCCTTCAAGTAGCTGAAAATGCCCTGTCACACCAATAAGGCTTATGTCCCGTGGCAGTCCCAGGATGGTGAGGCAAGGAGGCAGGGAGAACAGAGAGGAGTAGACAGTGGTCTCCACTTGAGAGCTGATGGTCAAGCCCACATCCCTCTGGCTAGCAGAGGGTGATTAGCAGGTGACTAGGAGGACTCTAGCGTTCCTTTATCTTGTCCCCAGCCTCAGAAGGCAGCAGAATCTGTGCCCTGGGGTGTTAATGGGAGGAGTGGGAGGAGGACAGGATAGAGGGGATGGAGCCTTCAAGACCCTTCAGAGGGTGCTGCTGTCTCTCCCACTAGCACAGGGACCTCTGGCCTCTTTCTCCTAGGGCTGTGTCTGGCTGTCTCCCCTGAGAAAACTGTGAGATGGTGCACTGTCTCAAATCATGAAGCCAGTAAGTGCTCCAGTTTCAGCGAAAATATGAAAACGGTCCTTGAGACTGGTCCCTTTGTCAGCTGTGTGAAGAAAACCTCCTACCTTGAGTGCATCAGGGCCATTTCGGTAAGTCACTGTTGCCTAAAAAGGAGTGGGAGAAAATCTGTACTTTCCTTTCTCTTCTGTTATTTTGGAACAACTCTTTACCCACAGGTAGGAGGCTGGTGTGTGTGACAGTCAACCTCCAATGCTAATAAAAGCACTTCAGAAAGGGAAATTGGAGTGCTCACTTTTAAGGGGTCTTGAAACAAAATCCAATGCTCTGAAAAGGGGGAAATTTTGAGGCACTAAGTTCTCTAAATTCAGGGGAAAAACAAGAATGTTTGCTATCAAAATTATTATATGACATTGTTTTGGAAGTTCTTGACATATCACGGGAAGTTGAACGATGCTCCCAGGGAAGAGAAATACAGTGCAAACTTCAGATGGTTGCTGAACCCTTTGTTTCTAGATTTTCCTCAAACTCTTCATTCCTTCATCTTTGTGCACATCTGAATGTGGGTCAGACCCTGTACTGGGCAATGGGGCTGCAGTGGTGAATTGAAACACACATGGTCATTAGTTTTGAGCTTACAGTACAGTCAGGAGAAAAGAAAAACATGCAACACATAGACTATAATTTCAAATTGTGTGATGTACAATGAAGGGAAAGAGTAGAATGCTCTGACAGAGACTTTCAGAAGAAACTTGTTTTGGCCTGAGTATCAAGGATAATCTCCCTGAGAGGGAAGCAATGAGCTGAGACCCTAAGGATGAGCATGGGTTAGGCTGCTTGCTGGGTGCCATGGGTAGAATACACCAAGTGGTGAACAACAATTTGTGCAAAGAGCTTGAGACAGGAGAGATGGGCTTTTTGAAGCTGCTGTAGGGAAGTCAGGATGACAGGAATAGAGCAAGCAGGAGACTAGAAGGAGTAATGAGATGGGAGATCAGCCAGATAGAGTATGATTCACTGAAGGAATCAATGATTTGATAAGAACAGCTGGTCTGCTGTGCGTGCGTGTTTTAATTGGATCTCAGTTGCAATCATGGTTTAATTCTAACCATTGAATTATGACATTTGTTCCATTTTAGTGCATGCATGCCCCTCTTTAAATGTTAATAACATAATATTATCCACAAACCTAACACAGGTTCTCAAAACTTCATCACTGCCAATAGCTTACTTCTAGGGCTGCTGTGTGGCAGTACTGGATTTTATGAGAATGGCCCCACTTAGTGTGGTATATCCCACTGACCTTACTTAAAACCACCAATGTGTTTCTCCATCCTGAGCAAACTGAATCCTAAAACTTTCTTACCTTTTATTTTCATTTTAAGATGTATATAGGCATGTATGAATCACGACACATTTTTGATTTGTGAAAAGTTTCCTAAACGTGACATTACTATGTGTTGTCTTCTCCTACTTGTTTTTTCCTCCTCGATATTATGCTAAGATTCACCCATATCATTGAATATAGCCATTGTTCATTCATTTTCAGAGCTCTACAATAGTCCATTATGTTAGTATACCACAATTTATTTTTTCTTTTCTGGTCATTAGGCATTTGGGCTATTTCCAGCTTTCTGTTATTCTAATCAGGGAATGACAAATATTTTTATATAAATCTCTTGGGACACAAGTATGAAGTTTCTCTTGAATATACATATATATATGTGTGTGTATATATGTGTGTGTGTGTGTGTATAGGAGCAGACTTGCTGTGCCGTGAGATATGAATTTGACTTTTAAGACAATGTCAAATGTGTTTGATTTTTAAGCAAATTCAATGTTGTTTCTTTTTCTTTCTTTTTTCTTTTGGGGGTGTAGTTGACAATTAATGTGGTTATTTAAATTTCTACTCCCACCAGGAGTGTATGAGGGAATAATCCTATCATTCTTGGTGAATTTGGTATTTTATCATTATTCAATTATCCCTGGCAGTGCTTTTTGACTGAACTCTATTTTTTTAATATTAACATTCTACACCAACTTTCTTCTGTTTAGTAGTCTTCTTCTATAGCTTTTTGCATTCCTTTATTTTCAACTTTTTGTGTGCTTCTGTTTCAGGTACATCTTTTGAAAACTGTTTATTGCTGGCTTTTGTTTATTAATGCATTCTGACAATCTCATTTATTTTATGTGGTAAACTAGGCCACTAATAATTGTTATTACTGGTAAATATGGACTTATTTCTGCCATATTACTTTTGATTTCTTAGTTCAGCCTTTCCTCATTTTCTGATTTTTCCTTTTCTGTTTTCAAAAATTGAGTTCATACATGTGTGTTCATTTGTGTTGTTTCCCCTTTTTTCCACTTTATTTATATTCTTTCATGATTTCCTTAAATTCGTACTATACACTTTTAGTTTACCAAAAGTTTATCAGAAGTAAGGTCCTCATCAGGATCTGGTCTTATCCCTTTCAGACAAATGAAGCAGATGCTGTGACATTGGATGCAGGCTTGGTGTTCGAGGCGGGCCTCCACCCCTACAACCTAAAGCCTATAGTGGCAGAGTTCTATAAGTCACAAGATGGTAAGTTCTTCCTGAGGACCCAGGAGAGAGTTTGTTGCTCTTATTCTCTCCTGGTAGATGCTGAGTTTGTCTTGTTCAGGCAGGTAATGGGGATTAAAGATGGATGAGCATTCCCCATTGGGTATCAGTGGGGAATGAGAGGTCTTATCAGCTGCTGAAGACACAACTCAAGGCCTTTGGGGCTTTGGGATGGTTGAGGACTGGTGCTCCTGACACTGACATTCTGGGCCAGGAAATGTGCTCCCTGGAGAAACAGAGCAGGCTGTGTACAACCTGACCTGAACCACTGGGGTTGAGAGCTACACAGAGGAGCCCTCCAAGAACCATAGGTGCCACAAACAGGGGAGAGACCACACTGGAGCCTATGCTCAGAGCCCCAACAGCCTTGCATCTCTTCTGAGAGCAACCAGCTGTCCCTGGGCCTGTGTCAGGGGACAGGAAGTACTTAGAATGAATGTGGTCCCTGTGCCACAACTCCTGTTTCCTGGTGGGCTTGGGTTGGTAGGTATAGGCAGACAGACCCCCTGCAGGGCCATGGTAGGCAAAAATATTTGGACCACATGTGTATGTGGCCTTCTTGCCCCTGTGTTTGCCTGGAGGGTTATTACAAATGTTCTCTCTGTGGTGCCTTCTTTCCCCTGCAAGTCAAGGCAGGTTTTCCTGATCTCTCTCTCTTTATGACCCAACCCAACAGAAATGTGCCCTGTGGATTCCCTTTTTCTACTAAGGAGCCCAGCAGCAAGGAGCAATATTTCCAACTGTTCCCCAGGCTAAATGTCTTTCATTCACACTGTCCCTTTGCAGATAAAAAAACCCACTATTATGCTGTGGCTGTGGTGAAAAAGACCAGTGACTTCAATCTGGACCAGCTCCAAGGCAAGAAATCCTGCCACACAGGCCTTGGCAGGTCTGCTGGGTGGAACATCCCCATGGGCTTACTTTATTGGAAGTTGCCTGAGCCACGTGACTCTCTTCTGAGGGGTAAGTGGGCAAGAGGGTGAGTGCTATCAGGCAGGCCTACACAGGCCAAACTGGGGTTGCTCAGACATGATCAGGTGATCATGTGTGATGGGTTTTGGGGGTAGAGGTAGGAGGTATACCAACTTTAAGCTGGTCAGTTCTGCCACATCAGCAGTCCTTGGGAGGTGTCAGCTGTGTTTTTCTTCTCTGAGCTCTTAACATCCAACCAGTGGCTGTCCTGAGGAATGGGGGGGGGGGAAGGGCATCAAGCCTGACAGAGGGCTTCAGTCAGGACCAAGTTTGCTCGGCCCTACTGTTCACTTCCCTGGGGTTCTTTCCTGTCTGTGGCTGATGTGTTTCCCATTCTGCTGGAGCTTTTCTGGTGGCCATCTGTTGGCCATGAACTTGGCCTGTACCTCTATATGGGGGTCTCCTATCTCTCAGATAGGATTCCTAGAGGAAACCTCTGAGATGTTCCAGTCTGACAGGCAGAGAGGGGAGCTGACAGCAACCTGAGACAGGCCTGGGTCAATGGCAGGCACAGGCCTAGTTCTTGGGGAGGGAAGTCGGAGGACAAAGGTTAACTTGTCCCTCTTGGAAAACCTTGATCTTGGTCAGTGAACACATATAATGGTGTGCTGGGACTGGGTGTACTGGTTTTCCTTTAGTCACTCTCTGTTCTCTCATGATCCGGGACTGGGAGCTGTAACTGCCTGTGGCCAGGGTGGCTCATGGCCTTTGTTACATGTCTTATGTTGAGCAGCAGCGTCCAATTTCTTCATGGGCAGCTGTGTTCCCTGTGTGGATCGGACCACCTTCCCCCAACTGTGTCAACTGTGTGTGGGAAAAGACACAGAAAAGTGTGCCTGCTCCAACCATGAACCATACTTCGGCTACTCAGGTGCCTTCAAGTGAGTGAGACCAGCTGCTGTTCTATGATGGCCAAAGTGTCCAATGTCCTTAGGCTGTGAGACCCTACCTGGCCCACAGCAGAGCCCAGCCTGCAAAGAGGTGTCCAGGAGGCCTAATTTCTTCACAGTGACTCAGTGATTCAGCTGGGACTCTCCTCCAGGCCAGGCCAGTGCATACGCCTTTCATGTGATATCTGACAGGGAAGCACCTCTCCCTTTCTATCTCCCCAGAGCTTTTGATTTCTTAGTCCAGCCCAATGAACTTAGTCTAGCCCAATGAACCTGCCCAATGTGTCCTCTCACTGGGCTAAGCAGAGCCTAAGGGACAGGCACATCCTTAGTGTCTGGACCATTCTTCTGTGACTGACCCTCTGTTTTCTATTGTAGTAGTGTCTCGTGTTCAATGCACTGGCCTCTCTCCTGTCTTCCCTCACTACCCCTGTGCAGACAGCTCAATGGCTGATTTTTTGCTACATCTTTTACCTTGGTTATATCCTAAAATTTGATAGACAGCCAAGGCCACATTTCCTCTCTTAGGAGACTTGATGTATTTATCTTCCATTTCAGAAATTTGAAAACTCTGTTCTATATTAAAATATTTTCAATGATTTTTTTTTTTGCTGCTTTGGGAAACATGATGAGGGATTTCTAGTTTCTATAAATTCATCCTCCCATCTTAGTGGCATATCAGTGCCCCATGGCGCTTCCTCAACTGTGGGTCTGCTCAGAGGCCTTCACCAGGCTCTGCCCTTGTCCCCAAGCTGGATGGTGTGATCAGACAGACCCTTAAGCCTGAGGAGAAGGGCCTACCCTGCAGTAATCCTTTTAATGTATTTCTTTCCCACAGGTGTCTGATGGATGACGCTGGGCAAGTGGCCTTTGTCAAGCACTGCACAGTACTGGGTAAGTGACAGGAGAAGAATTTGCATATCTCCTCCAGGCTGTGGGCTTTTTTTTTTTTTTTTTTTCTCCTTCTGCATTCCTCTTCATGGGCCATAGTTAGATATGAGCATACTGTGTTCCTCCTTTATCATTGCTTGGGCTTCTACTTGTGCAGAGTTGTGTACATATGGGGTCCTCACCTGGACTCCTGGGCCTCTTTCCATAATTCAACCTCCTGGACACAGGAACCCTTCTTGCCGGTCAATGTTGCCACAGCAAAGGATTGGGGGCTCATCTGGCTGACCTCGGCCTGAACTTGGCCCGCTGAGATGAGACCTGTTGTGGGTGTCAGGCAGTCACCCCTGCACTAGGCATCAGAAGCTTCCTTACCTGTGACTGGTTGTGGGATCTTATGTCAGTTCTCTTATGTGCTCTGGCTTTCATTTGCTCTAGGCATCTCAGCTTGTACATGTTATGATTTATTGGGATTGCAAGGGATAGGGACAGAGACTACAGCTCATGGCTCTGTCCTGGCTACAGTTGGCTCATCCAGGCTTTCTTCCCCCAGAGAACCTGCCAAACAAAGCTGACAGGGACCAGTATGAGCTGCTCTGCCGGGACAACTCCCGGAAGCCAGTGGATAAATATGAGGACTGCTACCTGGCCAGGGTTCCTTCCCACGCTGTTGTGGCCCGAAGTGTGGGGGGCAAGGAGGACTTGATCTGGGAGCTTCTCAACAAGGCCCAGGTACTGAATTCACTGTTCTCCCTCCTGCTTAGTGGTTCCTGATTGGATTTGGGGCATTTTCCTACATTCCCTTCTGGCCACTATGGAATTCCTTGTTTTCAGGACATAGTGGGAACTGTGCCACATATTATCCACTTGTGTGAAAGTGCCCAGCAGGGACTCAGGGTCACACGGGGTCTAGTCCTGCATTACTGCTTAATTCTATTTCTTTCTATCTAAACCAGGACTTCTAAGCCAAGGGCAAACACCCCCTCCCCCATAAGGCCTTCCATGACATCCCCAGAAGGAAATGATCTCTTTCCCAACGTCCCTCAGCCTGACTACAAGGGTGCTACACACACAGCCAGCTTTATTTCCTTAGAGCAGCAGAATCCCAGCACTGAGCCAACCTCCTCTCATCAAGCCATTCCATCTATCAAGAGTTTAAGTGGTAATCACACAGGGTCAGCCTCTGAAGGAGATCCATTTCTTATACTCAGTGAGCTGTCAACCCAGCCAGGGGGATAGGCCACAGAAACATGTTGCATGACTGTAAGAGGGCTGGGGGTGGGGAAGTTGCTGGGTGGGAAAGAGCAGGCCTGTCTGCCCTCTCTCCTGGAATCTTGAAAATTTCATCGTCTTAATTTCATTTTCTGGGGGGTTTGTTTTTCTTCAGTCTCCTTTTGCAGCATTCCTTGTTGCTGTAGCCATTTACTATTGTGTTTTACTATATACAGGAACATTATGGCAAAGACAAATCTACAGCCTTCCAGCTCTTCAGCTCAACTTTGGGGAAGGACCTGCTGTTTAAGGACTCTGCCCAAGGGCTTTTAAGGATTCCCTCTAAAATGGACACCTGGCTGTACCTGGGATATGAGTATGTCACTGCTCTTCGGAATCTAAGGGAAGATATGCGTAAGTACTAGGGAAGGATCATGTGACCTTAGGAGCTAGGAAACCTGGTAAGGGCAGGGACCAGCAATAGACTCTTTCCAGGTACCAGAAGCCCACCCTGACATTTCTTTATCTGCCCAGCTTTGCCACCCAGTGTCAGACTGATGCTAAATGGTATCGGTCATCATGAGATGAGCCCGGATATCACCAAAAGGCATTGAAGGAAACTTATGCTTAAAATGATTTGGATTGATACTAGTATTATTTCCCTTGTATAAATCAGGGCCACCCTGCCTACCCACTTTGTGAAACCAATTAGCCTGGCACAAAGTAAGGCAAAAAGAACAAAACTACTACAGACTTGTACATCTGCAGCCATATTATGATCAACATGTGCCATAATGAAGCTGGAGCTCTGGACAGGTTAATCCTGCTCCTGAACTTCCTTGGATCATTGTGGGGTTTGCTTGATCACTCTTTCATTCAACAGACATTTATTGATCATCTAGCCATAAACTGTGCTAGGTGCTGCGCATACAATGGTGAGACCAACATATATAAGATTCTGCTGCCATAAAACTTTCTCACACCAGTGGAGAAGACAAATAATGAATAGTCACTCTACTGAATGATTGATTACAAATGATAGATTTGCTCAAAAGAAGGGAAAACAAACACAACAGAACAAAATATCATGGTCTGATGAGACCATGAAAATAAAGAAAAATAGATCCTGGAGCTGTGGGAAAGCTTCCCCGAGGAAGTGACTTGAACTGAACTTGAAAATTGAATAGATGTCCATTTATTCAGCAGACATTTATTGCACTGACCACAAGCCAGGCACCGCCTTTGAATAGTGAGGGTGCCTTGGAGAATAAGACAGGCATAGCCCTTGCCCTGGCTGAGCTTATGTTTTCCTGCAGGGAACAGATAATAAACAATGAACAAATAAATAAGAACAACTCAGGATGTGCCTGTGTAGCTCAGTCAGTTAAGTGTCTGATTCTTGATTTTGGCTCAGGTCCTGATCTCATGGTCATGAGATCAAGCCCCACATTGGGCTTGGTGCTAACAGCATGGAGCCTGCTTGGGATTCTCCCTCTGTCTCTCTAAATAAATAAATAAATAAATAAATAAATAACTTAAAAAAATAAAGTATTAAAAAAAAAAGGAACAACTCAGGTAGTTAAGTGCTATTTCAAAAAGAAGAAAAAAAAAACAGGAAGAGCCTGACTGAAGTGATAGAGGGGTTGTGAGTGAAGTTGGCTTCTTAGAAGAAATTATCGTCTAAATGATACAACAAAGAGATTGTTACTGCCTTTGTTTTCTAAGGCTATTAATTCCTTGAATGGGATCTGTTTGTGTATTGCTGGCAAAATCCCAGCACTTTCATGAAGACAGTTAGCAGTATTTGTAGCCAGCAGGAACTTCTGAGGCCTCATCTAAATCTGGTTCTCTTCTTTATGCCCTAGGCTCTGATACCTCAAAGGATGAATGCAAGAAGGTGAAATGGTGTGCAATAAGTCACCATGAGAAGGCCAAGTGTGATACGTGGAGTGTAAATAGCGTAGGGAAAATAGAGTGTGAAACAGCCGAGTCCACCGAAGACTGTATTGCCATGATCGCGGTATGTCATTGCTGCCCCCACAGGGCATCATCTCTACCACGGCTCTCTGCCTGTTCCTAAGGCTGAGTGAGTGTTCTTAGGAATGATATAAAAACCTGCGTTCCCAGGAACCTTGCCCTCATGTGTGGGAGCCCAGCCCCACAGAAGCTTCAGTACTTTTGATTTTATGGATCTGAAGGGCTCCTTAGGGTTCTGTTTCCTCCTGGTGTTAGTACACAGTGGAGGGCACTCTGAGCTGTGTCCACTTATGGGAGGCTGGACCATGGTGTGGTGTGCCTGAGACCCATGGTGTGCCATGACAAGTGTGACAGGGCTGTGCTGATTGTGCAAGCAGGCAGAAGTTTAGCTTTGTTGATCACAAGAGCATCCCATGTCTGCTTTTGGAATTTTGAAAATCCTGAATGGTACAAAAAAGAAAATGAGAAGTACTTATAATCTTCTAACTCAGAGAAAATCCTGTTAAATGGGATCATATCATATTCACAATTCACTACACTTTCTTCTGATATCTAGTTAGCTTTTCCTATGTCACAAATCATTTTTTAGAAAACATGATCTTTTAATGTTGTAATCTATTTCATAGTGTGGATATGATGCAGTTTACTTAGCCATTTATCCATATTATCTATAATAGCATTTAGTTTCTGTCTTTTTGCTGTTATGAATTATACTTGCATGTTTTACATTTTATGAATCATACATTTCACTGAGATAGTTTCCCATATATTTAATTACTCCTTTAGGGTATATTTTGAAAAAGTATATTTCCAGGCCCAATGGAAAGCTTGGCAATCTTGTGGAATTTAAGCATCTCTATAATTCAGGACTTATAAACCTGACAATTAGGTCATTCAAGAATATTTTACTCATTCAGTAACACTTTGACTACACCAAGCACTGAAAGAGAATGCAACCTCATGGCCATGATTCAGGGCCGGAGCCCCATCAGGAGGCATTCTATGCCACAGACATGGCCTTGTGTCCCTGATGCCACTCATCTGTCTTACAAATAAGAACTTTGGTTTCCAGAAAGTTATTGTAGAAATGTCTGTAGGACAGTGCATCCTTATGAGAGGATAGGAGGACTCAATGTGGGTCTTTGCTCCTGGAAAAGCTAAGCAAGGCACCCCAAAATAATCATCAGTTCATCATGCTTTGGGTGAAAATCAGAGTACGTTTTATTTTCTGTGCTGGGTGTTCCTGACTGATAGATCCTCTGGGGGTCTGGTATAAGTACCTGCTATCTCCTGGGGCCTTTGTGGCCTGTACTGGGAAGGCTGCTTCAAGGAAACAGCTGGAAGGACAGGTAGGACAGGAGATAGCCTCGTCACCTGCTTTAATGTGCTGTGTCTTTGCAGAAAGGAGAGGCTGATGCCATGAGCTTGGATGGAGGCTTCATCTACATAGCAGGCCAGTGTGGTCTAGTGCCTGTCCTGGCAGAGAACTACAGTAAGTGTAGGGAGTGTCTCTCAGTGTTTTATTTCCTTTGGGCCAGTGAGAAGAGATGGGAAAATCATAGCCTGATTCACACCGCATTGGCCATAAAGCTCTTGCTTACTGAGCACCTCCTGCTTCCTAGGCTCTGGGCTCCCCCCTCATCTCTAATCCCCACAGTCATGGCAAAGGACAGAATCTTCTATCATACTTTCCACCAGAGGGATAGGAAGCTTGGCACTGGGAAGTTCCAGCTAAAAGTGACCTCTCTGCAGAGGACAGCTGGGATTCCTGGAAGGTCTTCTTGCTTCCCCAAATCACTTCTCCTGTAGTCCCAGTGCAGGGACTCAAGTATAGCCGGAGGACTGTGGCCACAGGTCAAAACAGAGCAGGAAACTTGAAATGCACAATTTTTGGCTAACTTCCAGAGGCCAGTGAGTGAAAGTGAACTTGAATCATCCAGACAGCCTGGACTGTTTGGGAATGTGGTAACATATAGATTGTTTTCCTGGCTCTTTTTATTCTGAGCTGCACATAGAAATGGCATGACTTTCAATGAATAAATGTTTAATGATTTTTTCATTTTTTCCTCCAGAAACTAAAGACCCTGAGTGTAGCAAGAAGCCAGAGAAAGGTGAGTTGGGATTGGTACCTCAGGAGTTTCATTCTTATTACTTTGGGGAAAGGGTAAGGTATATTTAAATTCAAATCAGAAGTAGGTAAGGCAATAGAAGAGACCAATTTTTAGAGTACAAAAGAACCCTAGAAGGATGATAATTGATAATGATGGTTACTCTTTTAGACTTGCCATGACTTGCATGCAGGATTTCTCATTTAATCCTATTAAGTGGGTACTGTCATCCTTTAAGGATGCCATAAGAGAACCAACAGCTCATGAGGTTACAAGTTGTCTAGGCTCCTATATCCAGCAAGCAAATTTACACCCTCCTCACCACTCCCAACTCTTTGTATTACATGAGGCCTGGACAGTTTTAGATGAGAGTTAGCACCAGGAGTCTTGCTCATATGTGCCTGGCAGGCCTGAGCAGAGCGGCTCACACGGGCATATGTCTAGGAGCATGAAATTACCCAGTCTCCCAGCCAGGCTGGGCCCAGGAACCCAGGCCGGTTTGGCTCTCAGTTAATGCTCTGGTGGGGATGGGTCTAGAAAGATGGGATAGGAACAAGACTGGAAATCTTGTCAAGGTGATCACTGGGTCCCAGAGCTCTGGTGCTCAGATCTCTCCAGCCATTTTCCAGACATTAGTGTGCAACTTTGTCCTTGTGACCTCCCCTGTTACAACCTCCCAGCCTCTCCCCCTCATTCTAGGAGCCAGACTCTTTAGCTGAAAATAGAAAGACCTGGTCTTACTCCACAGATAAGGCTTCTCTGTTTTCTGGTGTGAACAGTTGACTGAATTAACTAAATTGGAAGGTTGAAATCATGGGTTGATATTCTATTCACAGTTTTAGGAGTAGCCTGTATTTCCTGCTACAGATGGTAGCTGACTTGATTTTGAATTTCTACTTCACATATTTATTTTGGTGCAAACCTGTATTCTCCTCATGGCCAGAATATTCCCTGTAGTTTATTTGGTCATTTACTACTCTTTCCTAATTGTGACTGTATAAAATGTAAGAGTCACATGTGCTTTTCAGTATCCATTCCTCTGATACCCCACAGTGGAAGGTGAGTTGCTGGTTTATAACTTTACTAGTTTTATGCATTTAGGGAAGACTGGTATACCAACCGTTGCTCTGATGATGATCTTTTCTTACTATTTTGTTTTTTAAGTTCAGAATAATCTCCATCTGACAGAATGACTGGTACTTCCTCTCAGTCTTGCTTTTTTGTTTTTTTAAATTAATTTATTTATTTTGAGAGAGAGAGAGAGAGAGAGATCATGAGGGGGGGGGGCAAAAAGAGAGAGAGGAAGAGAGAGAATCCCAAGCAGGCCCTGCACTGTGAGCACAGAGCCTGACACAGGGCTCAAACTCACGAACCTTGAGATCATGACCTGGGCCAAAATCAAGAGTCAGACACTTAAACGACTGAGCCACCCAGGCACCCCACGTTTTGTTTTTATAAGTAGGCTCCATGCCCAGCGTGGGGTTTGAACTCATAACCCTGAGATCAAGAGTTGCATTCTCTACTGAGCACGCCAGGTGCTACATCTCAGTCAGTTATTGGGAAGACCCTTTCAAAGGCAGAAGGAATGATTGGGGATAATTTTGTTTCCATAGGGAAATGGCAGGTTTTGATTGTAGATAGATACTCTGGAAGGCCCGGGGTTGTTAATACTTTCTTTTTTTGTGTCTTTCCTGTAGGGTATCTTGCTGTGGCTGTGGTTAAAAAATCAGCAGATGCATCCCTCACCTGGAACAATCTGAAAGGCAGGAAGTCCTGCCACACTGCAGTAGATAGAACTGCTGGCTGGAACATCCCCATGGGCCTGCTCTACAACAGGATCAACAGCTGTGAATTCGGTAAGTGAATCCTGGGAGGGTGCTGTGATCAGAGCCAGGCTGGAAAGAGGTATTCTGGAAAAAAGTGGTATGGTGCAAAATGCTGTGGCCCTGGTTTTATAATAGTAAAATTTGGTTAAAATGAACCTCAAGGAGATACCTAAAAGGGTTACTAGGGCTGGGGAGCTAAATAAGACTGGTTCTTTTTGGTTGCACATATGGCTTGAGTAAACATATGTTTACTTCTCTCTTTCATTTAAAAAAAAAAAAAAAAGAGGTAAGCAGTCCATGGCTGGCTGATATGGTCACTAGAAGCCCAGGCTCCTCTCTTTCTGTTCCACCATTGTGAGCACGGGGCCTCTGTCTTCAAGGTCAACAATGGTAGCCATCACATCCATGATTCAGGCAGCCTCAAGGAGCAAGGAATAAAGGGAGCTTGAAGTGTAATGCCACCTGCTGTCGCTTTATTAAAGGAGCTACCCAGGAAATCTAAATCAATTACTTCAAGTAACTTCTTACCGTTCAAAACTCAGGCACACAGTCACTCTTAGCTGTAACAGAGGTTCGAGAATGTCCTCTTTTATTTGGGCATGTTCTGTCCCAAATAAAACTAGAACTTTGTTCAAAAATTAAAAATAGAACTACTATATGATCTAGCAATTTCACTTTTGGGTATTTGTCCAAAGGAAAACACTAACTCAAAAAATTATATACATCTCCACGTTCATTGCAGCAGTATTTATAACAGCCAAGATATGGAAACAGCCTAAGTGTCCACTGAAGAACGAATAAAATTTGAGATACACACACACACACACACACACAAAACACTTTTATTCAACCGTGAGAAAGGAAGAAATCTCGCCATTTGCAACAACATGGATGGAACTTGAAGTTGTTACACTAAGTGAAGTATTTTAGGTAGAGAAAGACAAATACTGCATAATCTCACTTATATGTGGAATCTAAAAAAAAACCCCAAGCTCATGGATATGGAAAACAGATTGATAGTTGCTAAAGGTGGGGGGTGGGGCAATGGGCAAAATGGGTGAAGGGGCAAAAGATACAAGCTTGTAGGTATAAACTAAATAAATCCTGGGAATGTAATGTACAGCATGGGGACTATAGTTAATAAAACTGTATTGCATTTTTCCAAGTTGTTAAGAAAGCAGATCTTAAAAGTTCTCATTACAAGAAAAAAATTTTGTGACAACATACGGTGATGGATGTTAACTAGACTCATTGTGGGAATCATTTTGCAATGTATTGCTATAGCGAATCATGTTGCACACCTGAAACTAATGTAATGTTACATGTCATCTATCTCCCAATAAAAAACAATGGAGAAAAAATTAAAAGAAAAAAACCCAACTAGATCTTTGTTACTAAGGAATAAGGGGAAATGACTGTTGGGTGGACAGTACAATCCCTGCCACTGGGCTTTCTAGGTAATGTGAATGTGTGGAATCCTTGGATCTCTTTAAGGTCTTGGCAATCTCACTGAGGGGCTGCCCAGCTCTTAGGCCCTTTCAAAGCGGTGAAAACCAGTTTATTCTCTGTGTCCACTGAATATCTTCAGGTATGAGTTTAGTTCTACCCCTGAAAAATGTATATGTAAGTTAACCATAGACAAATAGTTTCTAAAGGTTATTTACATCAACTTTCTGAGTACTTCCTCCTTGACACCTCCAAATATGTGCAACTGCTTTAAAAGGAGAGGCCTCTGGGGCACCTGGGTGGCTCAGTCAGTTAAGCGTCCGACTTTGGCTCAGGTCATGGTCTTGTGGTCCGTGAGTTCGAGCCTGGCATCGGGCTCTGTGCTGACAGCTCACAGCCTGGAGCCTGTTTCAGATTCTGTGTCTCCCTCTCTCTCTGACCCTCCCCCGTTCACGCTCTGTCTCTCTCTGTCTCAAAAATAAATAAACGTTAAAAAAATTTTTTTAAATAAAAATAAAAATAAAGGAGAGGCCTCTGAAGACAGTTATGAACCAGACAAGTCCTGTGTGTAGGGACCGGGGATATTTCTGCACTGGGGTGTTCTCTGACAGCAGTTTGAGAGGAGGCAAAGTATGGCTGGGGTGATACCCAGAAAGCTTGGGCTCCCCACCAGCAAGGGCACTACCTCTGCTCTTCTGAACTTCCTGGCAGTTTCACAGCCATCAGAGAGCAGCTGAGCTGTGAGTAAAACCCCCAAGCTCTTAATTGAGTTTGGAGTTCTAAGTTCTATTAAAGTCTCTTCTAAAAAATAGCAATGGAAGGAAAATCCTGAAAACAAGTGGCACATGCTCAGGGAGTGAGACCTTCAATTTTATCACTTTTATGTCAATTTTCATGTCATTTCCTTCTCTTCTCTCTTTAGATAAATGATGACACTATCCAGGTACCCATGGAATCCTCTCTACCTGACTTGTAATGCTCTGCTGACATCTATTCCCAGCCTCAATTAAGTTTTCTTTTAAAGCCTGGACCCTGGCAGGTCCTGACTTGGTGGTGGGTCACAGAATGAATATGTTCCACTTATCCTGGGCCATACACACCTGTTATGTGTTAGATGAAAGCTACTCATATTGACTCAGTTAGGAAGAGCTGACTTTCTCTTGTCCTTCTACACAGATAAAATTTTCAAACAGAGCTGTGCCCCTGGATCTATGCGAAATTCCAGTCTCTGTGCTCTGTGTGTTGGCTCGGCAAAAACTCCAGGAAAGGAGTGTATTCCCAATAGCCATGAGAGATACTATGGTTACACGGGGGCTTTCAGGTGAGTCTTTTAATCCCGACACAAATATAATGATAAACCCAGCCCTGACAAGATTGTTTTTTAGGAACTAAAGTGAGATTATTATGTTCCTGGCCTGTTAGTCTTGCATGTATTAGGGTGCCCCATTTAGCAACTGTATTAGAACCCTGTGTGAAGGAGCATCCAAGTGCCTCCAGGACACTATCTCTAGACCTGGCTCTCATAGCAAAGACTGACAGTACAATGCAGATTAGAAGTTCTCAACAGGGGGGCGATTTTCCCCTCAGGGGAAATTTGGCAGTGTCTGGAGATGTTTTTGATGATCAAATGGGGTTGAGGGAGGGTGCTACTGGCATCTAATTGGTAGAGGCTGCTAAACATCTTACACACACAGGAAAGCATCCTACAACAAAGAATTGTTTGGCTCAAGATGTCACAATTGCCAAGGTGAGGAAACACTGCCAGAGTTGAATACAGGAGTCAGGAGTCTGGTTCATGCTTTTCTAGGCACCTCTGGGGAACCTATGGCCATATTCACCTGGCAATACACAAAAGTAACCTGCAGGACTTCTACATTCCCAACTGCCAAGTCTATTTCATGGGGTAGTTGTTACTTATACAAAGATGCCTATGCACCTTTTGACCTTATTGCTTTTTAACTGTCTTATGATTCAGCCTTGTGTTAGTAGTTCATGAGTCCATCATCTGCACAATGATGGTGGTATTCTAACTGAACTTCTCAGTAGTGAAGGAGAAAAGAAAGGTTATCCTAATTCTCCAGTTAGAACCACCTGGTGAGTTAGTGTAAATACAATTCACAGTCCACAGATTCCCAATTTTTACAAAGTAGAGTGTGAGTAAGAAATCACCGTATTGGGACACTGCCCCTCTAATATCTCTATTGATGCTAGGGAAATGCTATAGCTCTATTGAAGAAACTATGCCATAACTTAGCATTTAGTGTATGGAATTGAGATTAGATAACCACAAAGCTAATTGGAGGTTTTGTTTTCTTTTCTTTATTACTTACATTAGTAATCTGTAAGATTAGTGATAGAATGGGAGTCACAATTGCTGACATCAGATGGCTAGCCCTGGATCTATCAGGTGGCCCTCCTGAATGACAGATGTTGTCTCTCTGACCTTCTCTCTTCTCTCTCTCTGTCTGGCACTCTGCAGGTGTCTGGTTGAGAAGGGAGATGTGGCCTTTGTGAAAGACCAGACTGTCATGGAGAACACTGGGGGTATGTTCACATGCTCCTCTGTCCCCACAAATTGGGGTTTCTGGGTTCACTTATGGTCAGGATGCCTTTGTGGATGTGTATGTACTCTGTTAGACTCCAGAGCTCTGACCCTTGACCTGTTTTTTTCAGTGGAGAGAGAAGTGTTCACCTGGGTAGGCAGAATGGTAAGGACCATGAGGTTCTTCTAGTGGCCCTGAATTGGTGCAGGCATTGCCTTTCCCCTAAATACTTCAGTGCACACTTTGTAGGAATGAGGACATTTTCTTATATGTCTACATTATAATTACTGAGATCAGGAAATTGATATTAACATGCATTTAATATTTACCATGTTCACAGCCCATACTAAGATTTTGTGAATTGTCCCCAAAAGGTCCTTTTTAACTATTTCCTATGTTTCTGGGTCCAATATATATATTCCAAATATATTCTAGGTCCACTGAAAAAAACCTAGAGACAATAGTACACCAGAGGGAATGAACACCAAGATCTTTACTTCTAGAACCATTCTCCAATAGCAGGAGCCAGGGACACTTGGAAAAATAGCTGATTCTAGGGCTAGGGCAGGAAAAATATAAGGTGAGCCTGGAACATCATGGTGAAAATTTTGGGATATATCAAAATATACAGGAGCCATTTTTAATGATCCCCACTGGCCAAATCTGGGACATTTTGAGCACTAGAAGAAATAATAATGGTAGTAAGATAATGACTTGTTCAATAAAATGGGAATATGGGATAATAATATCCTGATTAAGCAAATGAGGATAAAAGGAAACATCTTCCTTATTGTGGAACAAGAATAAATGGAGGAATACTGTAATTATACAGTTAAAAAAAACTATCATTTGGCAAACAATATAGTAATAATTGTTTCAAACAAGAATCATCAATGGGTACTAAAACTAGTGGGTGAATATTAGATGCCGTGACATTAAAAAACCTAACAAAAATTTTTTTAAAGTTAGTAAGAATGAGCACTCCACCTGCCCCCTCCTATCACTAACTGCTTAGAGAACCTGCTACAGTGCAGGTAAGTATTACCTTGCTTCCTTTCTCATGTCCCTTCACCCAATCCCAGATCATCCCAGCAACTCATCTAGAATGAACTAGCTTATCACCAACTCCTCTGAGAATCCTTCCAAGATGGCATGCCCCCATCCCACAACAGAATCTTCCATCCATATGACTAGTACATTGGGTTCATCTCATTCTGTAATAAACTGTGGCTACAGAAACTCTTTGAGCTCTTTTTTCCTTCTTTTATACCCCAACTATGGTAAGTGGCACACAGAAGTTGCTAAGTACTTACTTGAAGGACTACTGTGTTGGCTAATTTTTCTTTCTTTTCTCCTATGACTGTTGCTTTTTCCTTTAAAGGCTGCCCTTTTTCCTATGACTTGAGTTTTACCCCTAGATTGGTTCTTTGTTACCCCTTGATTTTTAAATTTTTTTTCTTTGGTACTGTTCTGAGTGGGGTTTCTCTCTCTAGCTCTCACCTCTGCACCCTGCAATGACTCCAAAATCCTTACCCCCTGAGGAGAAGGTAGAGCAGAGGCCTCAACTGCCTTCTAAATAACACTCTGGAGTCTCTATTTGCCATGTGGTCATTTTTATATACAAAGTTCACTGGCACTGCAACCTCAACCGCTATGAGTCCAAACTTCTACTATTTCTTTCAAAATCCACTCCTCTTCTTAGCTTCTATCCCTTTTGAGGCCTTTATCGTCTGCCCTGACAGTTGGGCCTAGGTTAGTCTCCCAGTCAGTATGTATAACACAGGTTACACACCTAAAACCATGTCTCCTCCAGCCATCTCTCCCTAATGAATATGTTCTCACCAAGATGGTTCTCCGCTCATACAGCATTTAGAAATATAAATAGAAAATGTTACTATCTGCATCCGGAATTGTTGCTTTTGGTTTATGTGCTATTTTCCCGCTCCAATAAGACTGTATCTGACAGAGGGCGGACAACATAGTATTGAATAAATGCTTAAATTATGAAGTAGAACAGAATTGGTTTGGAGAGAATGATGGTGGGTTTCATTTGGAGGGAGCTGAGTTGAAGGGAATGGTAAGAAAGGGCAGGATAAATGTTAGAAGGTGAGCAAAGATGTGTGCAGTTACTCATGGGAGAGACACAGGCAATTTGTTGTTTTCTATTAAAACTGTAAGTCTATATTTGGGGAGGGTAGGAAAAGAGGTATTTTTACTTTATAAATAATACACAGCTTTATGGTAGCTAATTCATGCATTAGTTGTTCAATTAAATAAAATTAAATCAAAATTAAATTAAGAAAAAGATTGCAACGCTGCCTTTTAGATGAGAAGTAAAAACTAGGAAAATATATTTGAGAAGTGCCTCAGGAGGAAGGAAACCTTGAAAATGGGTGAGATTTTCTTTTTTTTTCAGGGAAATTACAGAAACAATGAAGAAGCTGAGAATAGGATATGGACCTGTACGCACAGAAGCATGTGTGCATTTATTTTCATGTAGAACCAGTATGAGCACATCAGATTTAGAACACTGGTCCAGCTTGCAAAATGGCCCCAGGGGAAGTTCTTTTGCTTGCTGATGCCAGATTGTATTGCACAGAGAGCCACGTTCTTCCTGTGCTAGAGCAAGAAGTCCAGATGCTTTGGAATTTAGTAGAAATGAAGATGTTTTTGAACATCATTCACAGATATATTTCACTTTCTCCTGGTTGGGTGGGACAGGTTGGAAGGGATGGTCACTAGGAATTCTTGGTTGAGTGTTGAATCTGTTGAATCAGACTTATATACATGTGAGTGTCTCTTCCTCTCCACATCACTGTGACCCCAGTGTGTGCACTTCTGCTGGCCAATGGCTCTAGGTCCTTCACATGTCAGTGGGTTGGTTATGTGCCCTCAGTGAAGGTGCCTAACCAAAGCTATCAGCTGTGGCTGACCCACCTTCTCTGTCCCCAGGAAATAACACTGAGGAATGGGCTAAGGATCTGAAGATGGAAGACTTTATGCTGCTGTGTCCTGATGGCAGCAGGAAGAATGTGACAGAGGCTGAAAAATGCTTCCTAGCCCATGCCCCGAATCACGCTGTGGTCTCACGGAAAGATATGGCAGCTTGTGTTAGCAAAACATTACTTGAGCAGCAGGTATGGACAAGCCAGGGCCTGCCATTTTTTCTTCCTGGTGTGTGTGGATTATTTGGGGGAGTTCAGTGTTAAGCACAGCCCTCACTCCAGCATTCTCTTTCTGGAAACTAGAATTGGGAGGCTGTCACTTGTGGAACTGGATCTCCCAGGCCCAGGTCTGCTTATATCTCCAGGTCACTGGAGATTAGTTCCCACGTGATCCACTGGCTCTGGGGTCCATGCATCTGCCTTCTTGCTCACCCTTGACCTTGCTCTATGGTACCGTCATTTTCTCCTTGTATCCTTTTTGAAAATGAAGGAGAGTAATCCTGTGTCCTAGCCTTCACTGATATAAGTCATGAAATGTGAACTGTATTTCTCTTGTTTAGAGAGACTGAGAACCACTCCAACAGCCAGAAACACAGGACCTCTATCCTCAGGCAGCTTGTCCTCTGGGGAGAACAAGCAACCCAGGGCCAGCCTTGTTGTGAGGGGGAGGGGGAAGAGGCTGCCTGAGTATTCTAATCCTGAGAGTCCTCTACCCACACACACCACTTTCTCCTCAACAATAGCTTCCTGCCTGCCATTAGTTTTCTTTAAAAAAAAAAAAAATTAAGATAGCATATTTTCATGAGCCCTCTTAAGGTAAATGATAATAATAATTAGCATTTAATGAACATTTCTTAGGTGCTAGATGGAATGTTAAACTTTTTGTAATCATCACTTCACTTATAATCCTACAAGGCCTAGAGTTAAGCCTCTTGCCCAAGATGGGATCAAAGATGCAGTCAAACATGAAATTTAACAACTCCCTATACCACCCCTTGTTGTGCTCCGTTTACTATCTTCTTTGATAGTAATACTTGGAAGGAACATGTTTCTGTCCTCTCATTTCCTGGAAGCAGTCTCCAAGGCCATAGCCAATGAAGTGGGGAAGAGAGATCAGGGAAGTCAGGAGTGACTAGGTGGGTGGGAGGGACTTTCCAGAGGTGAGACTAGGATGCACCCCATAAAGGACATGGGGCCTCATGAAAGCATGAAGCTGGGGCCAAAAATGGGTCAACGCCAGGCGAGACATATGGAAACATCCTGAGGCATCCTCTGCAGCTTCCCTTGCTTCCCCAGGGCTGGTTTCCAGCTTTCATCCCCCTGAAACCAATCCTTGTATTCTCAGCTATTCACTGCCACAGACCCTCATGTGTTTTCCCTCTATCTGACAGGAGTTGTTTGGAAAAACTGAAAATGACTGCTCGAGCCAGTTCTGTATGTTCCACTCAGACACCAAGGACCTTCTGTTCAAGGATGACACAACATGTTTGGCCAAACTTCCGGAAGGCACAACATATAAATCTTACTTAGGACCAGAGTATATCACAGCTGTTGCTAACCTGAGACAGTGCTCCACCTCAAGTGAGTAAGAGAAACAGCATGGGGAAAGATGCCAAGCAAACATGGGTGGGGTTCTAGGTGGTGAGTAGAAAAGGAGGAGTGGGCTGTGGCCCTCTGGGGATGACCAATAGACAAGACGAGATGATGAGAGAACACCGTAATCCCAGTGCGTGTGAAAGGCTTCTTGTATGGGCAGATGGTAAGGTGGACACAGGCTCAGGGCACTAAGGTAATGAACTGCCCAGACATGAAGAATTCCATGTTATTACTAGGGAAAGGAAGAGGTTGTATGTACCCAATGCTCATTGCTCTGCAGTAAACTCCTTTTTTAAAATTAAAAAAAAAAGTTTATTTATTGATTTTGAGTAAGTGAGTGAGAGAGAGAGAGAGAGAGAGAGAGAGAGAATCCCAAGCAGGATCCACATGCTGAGCCTGACACAAGGCTTGATCTCACGACTGTGAGATCATGACCTGAGCCAAAATCAAGAGTGGGATGCTTAACTGACTGAGCCATTCAGGCACCCCTACTAAACTCCTTTTTATATAGAGCTGAACTGTCCAATATAGCAGCCTCCAATTATTTATGGCTATTTAAATTTAAATCAATTAAAATTAAACAAAGTTAAAAATTTAGTTCCTCAGCTACACCAGCCACAATTCAAGCAGTCAGTAGCTACATGTAGCAACAGACAGGTGAGCAAACAGAATATTTCCATCATCACAGAAAGTTCCCTTACACAGCACTGCTTTTGAGAGCTTGAACAATGACAATTTTTATAATTATAAAGTTGCTATACCTACTGCTCATTGAGAACACCAGTTTTCTAAGCCTCAAAATAACAATAAAACACACCTTTGCACTTTAACTATGCTGGACATCATTGAATCCCTTGAAATCATTTGGAAGAGGTGAGAGAATAACATGTGGATGGAGGGAGGTTATTCTTTAACTCCTGTGTGCATATAAGTGAGCCATGGTCCTTAAAATACTGATTCACAGGCTGTGGGGATACTGATTCAGCAAGTCTGTGCCAGCGTCCCATAGTTCCAACGTAAGGAACACGTTTACCCACAGCCACCGTTGTGAGCACCCAGGTTACATTTACCTAACCTATATCCTCCAGAAGGGGACAAAGTCTCGGTCTGCTATTCTTTGCTCCTTCTCCAGCCCCTAGCTTGGAAACTGGCATGTTCCAGGTACTTGTTATTAGTTCCTCACCTGACTAAGGAGGCCAGAGAGGACAGTCCCACCAGGCTCCTTCCAGCTACATGGATTTAGGTGTAGGAAACATGCCTATAAGACACAAGGTGGGGGATGATACAGGGCAGGGAACCCATGTTACCATCCTTGGTGCACAGTACTGCCCAGAAAGATACAGGAGCTGGGTGGGCAAGTGGAGAAGGCCACTGAGAGAATGGCCTAGTCCACCTGTAGACCCCTAGTGGGTCTGAGTGCTTTTGTCTCTGATTTAACTGCTCATTCACTCAACAAAAAATAAACATAAGTAGATTTTGACTGACCTACCTCTCTTCTCTGCTCCACAGAACTCCTGGATGCCTGTACTTTCCACAAAGATTAAAATTCAAGAGGTGGAGCCACACCAGATGGAGATGGGAGCTCATGTGACCCATAAGCTTCCCTTTAGGTCTAGCTAGCCTGAGTGGT
The DNA here is from genome assembly GCF_046562875.1 of Panthera onca. Lineage (NCBI taxonomy): Eukaryota > Metazoa > Chordata > Mammalia > Carnivora > Felidae > Panthera > Panthera onca. The sequence goes on along the minus strand of NC_138347.1, from coordinate 129,070,636 downwards.
TTGTTTGGCTTCACAGTTTGGCAGTGGTGTCTCTGCAGAACATAAAATAAAAATTATTATGGTGTTATCTTTTAAAAACTTCATTCGTTTCTAAATGGAAGAATTTTTTTTTTAAACACTACCTGACTAAATACATTTGCAACTAAGCACTTCCTTCAGAGCTCAAGTTCATCTGACATCTTCCACAGCTTTGATTGTGGTACCATAGCCAAGTAGGAATTCTTTCTGAAAGGGGTCTGCATGGTCATTGTAACAGAATCAAGTGTAAGTGGCTGTGTGTGTGTTGGGGGGGGGCAGGAAGGAGGATGCTGAGTGAGTTATTGAAATGGAGTGTTCAGTGGAGTACAGCTATTTTTGCCTTGAAAAAAATATAGAAGATTTATATATTTTTTAAAAATTGTAATGATTTTTATCAGGTACACTTGAGGTTCTGATTCTAATGGGCTGGAAAAGTGAATCAGTGGAACATCTGAAAATTATCACTTAACCCTGATTCCCACAGTAGTCACTGCCCTGTCTCCTCTCCTTCTTCTGAAAGGTGGAGGCTCACTCTTTCCATGCCTCTTATTAAAGGCTGAACACACAGAAATCAGTCTTCTGTTCCACTCACTTCCCTGCAGCTACCCTGGCCAAGGTCATGGCCCATCTGCCATCTGTAAAAAACAATTTTAATTCTTTCATTCCTGAGTCTGTTTACTGCACTTGAATGGCTGACTGGTCACTCTTTCTGGGAACTCTCTCAAATTTCTCTGACATGGCAGCTCCCTGCTTTGGCTCCTAACCCTCTCTGTCCATTTGTGGTCTTACCGTGGGCTCATCCTGCCAGCCCTGAAATTGTAGGGAAATCTTCTCGGGCTTCTTTTCTTGATCCAATGCTCTTACTTTCTGGGCCCTCCCTACGCAATGCGAATGACTCTGGGGCACCTACATCTCTAACTATATTCCTGGCCCCTGCCGCCTGCATCCCCATACTCATACTTCCTCCTGCCTATGGATCTATACTACACAGTTCTCACAGCAATCAGAAGCCCAACAAATAGAAAACAGAGGGGATCATCTTGCCCCTTCCCTCTTCTGCTTCCCTAACTGACCAACTGTCATTTCCATATATTTGACAACAGCTGAAGACATTGTCTTCTATCCACGTACAGGAGTCATAAACCAAGGAGTCAAATTTCAATTCACTGTTTTCTCTCACTCCATAGCCAATGCCAGCAGGTTCTTTTGATTTTGCCTTCTAAGTGACTTTCCAGTTTGCCCCTTTATTACTTCACTCCTACTACAGCCTCAATGTACACTCAGGGGTAGAGCCGCAGATGGGGGATTTCTGGACACAATAGTTCATATCTCTAACAGGATGCTGGGTCCACTTTGCAGTTAGGACCTGATGTTGACCTTTTGACACACAGCTTTGAGCCTATCAGCACTCTGCCTTATTTGATATTCACCTAAACTCCACCCTTACCCTAAATCCTATAATAACTCTTTACATTTGTTTGGTGAAACAGTTCCTCTGGGGTCTTATTGCAATGAGGCAACAAAGCTAATTTTGTCAACAATGTACTGTCTACCACAAGCCTGACACTGTTCTAGTGACTGTAAATGCAGCTATGCATATTGTAGTCTCTTGAAATCATTTCTGCTTATTTTGATTTATTCCTCTCTCTAGACTGCCTTATCAGTATAGATGTACAAAAAAATGAAGTAATGTTCACCAGATACTACAGGTATAAATCTGAAGTGATTTGTGGCTTTCTTCTTTGATCTTTCACTATTGCTTGAGTTTTTAATATGACAAACATGTCCTATTTTAATTATTTTAGAAAAATCATCTAAGTGGTTTTTTTTCCCCCCAAAGAAACAAAGTTAAAGAGATAAGCCAGAATACGGGAATCATACGATTGATGTCCCTGAGTCTGAGATCATTTCCAGTGTGCTTTGGAGCTATTGGGAACAGAAGAACAGGGGGAAATGTGTCTGGAGAATGGGACATTTTAATTAATGGGAGAGAGGGAAAAATTGTCTATGTTTGTTTCACTAGAACTCTCTTCATTTGCTATTTGAGTAAAGGAGCAAAACACGGTCAGCAAGCAGCAGTCAGTATCTGCCTGTCCTTCCTCTGGGTTCATCTCCACACACCTCCTGGAAGCATGTGTTGACAGAGATGTGAGAGGACAGGAAACAGCAGATTCCCTCCTGCTCTCATTCATGAGAATGGCATTTCTTCTGCCTTTAGCCAGGAAACATCCTGGAAAAAAAGTCTGTGTCTTGTTAAACCATTCTTTCATCATTCCCAAATTTTACCACCAAGCACTTTTTCATTCACATAGCTCTGGCCAAAAATTCTTATACAGTTAGGACAGTTATGGTGAGTGTTCTCCTGTTCAGCCCTTCCCCCTTCCCTGCATTTTTAGCTCCTAACAGAGGAATCAATGGTTATTACAAAGGATGTGTGTGTGTGTGTGTGTGTGTGTGTGTGTGTGCGTGTGCATGTGTGTACGCACTGGGTAGTGGATACAGAACAGGGACCAGAACCATAAGAAAGAAAGAAAAAAAAGAGAATGTGGTAAAATTACTGCCAGTTCTGATAGTTTTAATTGATAGTTCTAATTTAAAATAAAGTAGTTGGTTTACTTTCTTTAGCCTCACATCCTAAACATCCTTTCTTAATCTGGAGTGACTATTGCCTACATTTATCAACGGAATGCCTGGAAAATGAATTGTACTATGTTAGAGCATATAGTTAAGCATAAAGGAGCCCAACTGCCTGGGCTTAATAGATAAGTTACTTAACCCCTGCCTCAGTTTGCCTCTGTAAAATTGGAATAATGGATCACTGTGAGGATTAAACAAATTAATAAATTAAAATTATTTAAAACAATGCCTGGTACTAGCAAGTACTCATTAATGTTGACAATTGTCTTCATTAACCACCCTCTTCTCCATCTACCACAGTCTTGCTTCCATACCATGACCCTACCCCCTGACTTACCCCAGTGTTTCCTCTGAGCTCACTTTTCATTCAAGCCCTCATCACAGGAGCCCCTTTGTTACAAGACATGCTGCTGACCACTTCCAGGATATGTTTTACTCCTTTGTCACTGACTCTTCCTTATTAGGCTTCTCTGCAAGTTCCTTTCTCCTCACTTTCCATTCTCTCCATGATTTTAATGACCACTTGTTTATGTTTGACACTAAGATGACAATATAGCACCTATTGCTGAAAATGTACATTTGTTTACTGGATCACCAGCTTAATATAAGATTTTAGAATTCTCAGATGTCACAGACTATGAGACTGGACTTCTGTCTTGTCCAGCAAGAGAGTAAATGCAGAATTGAATATGAGAGAGGCTAATGTCTGAGAGGAGACAAGAGGCCTTAATAGGGGTTTCATCTCCATATTTATTGAGCGCTCAAGATCTTACACACGTGGTGAACGTGAAGAAAACAAGATCTTACACACGTGGTGAACGTGAAGAAAACAAGATCCTATACACGTGGTGAATGTGAAGAAAACAAGATCCTATACACGTGGTGAATGTGAAGAAAACTATCAGATAGTAATCATTAACTTGTTTGTGTAAGAAGCAAAGGGTCCGGGGGCGGGGGCAAGTGGAGTCTGTGATGAAGATACATTGGCGCCAGATGGAAAGTAATTTCCTGCAGGTGATATAACAAATTGCTCATGATCCCATTACAGTATCTGGCTACCTAACTTCAGGCACTTTTGCCCCGTGGCGGCCCTAAGCTTTTTTCTAACCCATTTATGTAAGTAGAACCTATTTCCCCACGCTCAGAGGCATCTGAAACTCAATATATAGAAAACAGAGGCAATTTTCATTCTGGTTATGCCCTCAGTCCCGAAGCCCCTCTCTAATTCACTTTATGCACTCTGATCTTTCCAGTACCCCGCACCAACTGCTTCAGATGCAGTCCTGATAACTCTCCCTCTTGACTCATCACATCCAATGAATCACCACATTCTATATTTTCCTTCTACACATCTTTCAGATCTGTGGCTTCCTTCCCACACCTACCTCTGTTCTGGTTCAGACCCTGTGCATCTTTTGCCAAAACACTGAACAGCTCCCAGTTGGTCTCCCTGCCTCAGTCTCTCCTCTCTCAAATCACAGTTGTCCATTTATCTGCCATTCATCTATGTTACCCCCAAATGACATTTCTCATTGCATTCTGGATAAAATCTAGGCTCCTCAGCATAACACATTATCCCTTCAGGTCACTCCTGCCAACCTTTCCCGCTTCATCTCCTGCCACTTCTGCAGAAATGATACCAGCTTAATGACAGAATGCAAAGTGGCAGCCCCTAAGCTGACCACTTCTGGCCCCATAGGTGTTTTATTTAGGCGACAAGTGTTTGTTTGCTTGTTTGTTTTAATGTTTTTCATGACTTGCTGAAATTTGAAAAATGGAGCATTTCCCTTTCTGGCTTCTCTGGAAAAACTGGAAGAACGGGCCACTTTGGTCCCACATATGTCCGCCTGGCAAAGTAGTGGCTGCCCGCTCTGGAGAGGAATAGCAGCTGCAGTTTTCAACAGCTCCACCCCACGCTCTGATCTTCCTAGTTGCTTCTCTCCGTGTAGAAATCTCAGTTACAGCCCTAGATTTACAGTATAGGTGCATTGAATTGCTCGTTTTCTTCAACACAAAGCTTTCTCCTTTTACACCTGCGGAAGCTAACGCATCCCTCATGCTCAGTTCCCGTCACGTTGCTCCAGGAGCTTTTCTCTGAACCTAAGGTGGACTAAGCGTCCCTTTCTGTATTTCCATGTCGCACCGTACATCCTCTGTCAAATCCCATGCCATATTATAGTCAGATGAAATGTTTGTGTAATGCTTGAGATCCTCACAAGACTCACCTCACAAAGCGAGTGACTGGAAATCCTCAGTGCAGATTTCTTAAGCTATTCATTTTATTCATCCATCATTCCGTCAACAACTATGAAAAGGGTGGCGACATTTGACTCCTATCTTAAAAGATAAAAGTTTCACTCGTGAAATACCGCTGGCTCGATGTAGTGTTCATGAGAACTGCAACTCCCATCAGGACCTTCGCGATCCGGGTCCCGAAAGGAGGAAATACAACTTAGGAACTACCACTCCCGTGATGCTCCGCTTCGGCCGCCTGCGCAGAGCCCAGGGCCACGTTGCTTTCCCGGCGCTGGAGACACGCATCTCAGCCATGGCTTCCGCGGAGTCGCGGCGGATGGGGAATGGAGGCAGTGTCGGGGGCGCCTTCCAACCCTACTTAGACTCCTTGCGGCAGGAGCTACAGCAGAGGGACCCGACGCTGCTGTCAATCGTGGTGGCGCTTCTCGCAGTGCTGCTGACGCTGGGTAAAGAGGTGGCCGGTGGTTTTGGCGGGTTCACGGCGGGCGGGGTCCCGGCTTGGACTCGGCTTGTGCAGACCGCCGACGCCGGGAGGCGAAGGCGTTTGAGGAGCATCTGTAGAGGGAGACTAACTTCTTACACCAACCTGCCCTGTTACCTGAAGCAGCGGGAGTAGTGCTGCGTTAAAGAGGATCTCCTGCGACCCTTGGACGTCTTCGTCCTTGGGTGCACGGGTTACTCTTTCTTCATCGGCCCCTGTTATGCCTGAGCGCGTGGTCCTTACCCCCACCCCCTCTTACTTTTTTTGCTCTTATTACCAAGACTCTCGGGCTCTTTATTCCAAGTTTGTGTCCTGGGAACTGAGAATACATAGTAAGACAAGATTGCACTTGAGGAGTCCACAGTCGGGATGGGGGTGTAGACACAGGAAGGTTGGCAGTTGATAGT